>NC_137483.1:10270724-19721969 GCF_918807975.1 Aplidium turbinatum | reverse complement strand
GAAAACAAATTCCAGCTCTATTTTGCTCAAGCCATTAGGAAGACAACTAAGTATCGTTTAGAGTTGGACAAAATTACTGGTTACTGGCTAGTAATTATCAGAAATCATTTGCAAATCAGGTCAATTGTCACTTTATTGTTTCGTAAATGGTTTCTTAGCAAACAAGCAGAAGTTTTCGCCTGTAATCAGCATCTCTTTACGAAACAACGGTGCGTGTCTACTACACTGCATATACATAATAAAGTATCGGTTTTACGCTGACGTTGCAGAAATGGTACAGCAAACTTTGCACTTAAATATCTCCGGCTCTTCACACATTTAGAAGATGTGCTTACACTGGTATGTTCTAGCATCACTACACTATACTTTAAGCCAATTTTTGAAATTATTTTATTGAATTAATGCATATTGAAATACGACTAACAAAACGCGCTCGAAATGCGTGAAAAGTGTCGCAAAAGAGCGATGATTTTAAGTATACAAAAAAAATTATTTTTTAAAAATAAGGTTTTAAACACTTTATTTAGAGTTCAAATGACAAGAATATTCATTTTTTTAGATAGAAAGTTGCTTTTGAAATGCGTTTATAAAGGCTCAAAGTAAGCGTTGCAGCAACGCAACGTCAGCGGTTAATGGGTTAATGAACTTAAAAACTTTATCAAACATGCTAACCCTATGTTTTAAGGGTCAAGGAATCCATTATAAGCATGCCTAGATGCCTAGCGTTAACCAATTTCCAATTATCTGCCATATTTTGTTTTTTAAAATGGCCGCCGAAATTATGTTTCATTATATCACTACCTACTAGTTGAGATATAAACTTCATTCAACAAGCTAGTGCTAAGTTGTGTTAATTAAGGAATTCATTAAAAGCAAGCCTGCACACCACTGTCATATTTTAAAAACAAAAGAAAAACAATTCAATTTTCTAACAGCTGTTGTTATATTTACAATATCTGCATAGTCTGATAGCGAGGATCATTTTCAACATACCACTGCCAATGTGCGTCACTACACGCGTACAAACACTACCACACTGAACAGTAATTGTTATTTCACATTTCGTCATCACTGTCTTGAGCTGGAGTCTTGAGTCTCATTTCCAGCATTACAGTCAAAGTCATTTTCGCAGTCTGTCCCACCCAGACACAAGTCGGTGCAGGTCAAGCTGTTCCTTCGACACAAACATATCTGGGTTGAGTTGTTGGTTTTGCATTGGCACCGGACTAGCTGCATGATGGCTTGTGGTGCAGGTAGAATCTTTGTGGTGATAGGTGAAATCCCACTTTCATCTTGATGGTAGCCATGCCGAAGTGGATCAAAAAGCTGTTGCTACATGATAGGTCATGCATATCTGCAATATACCGTGGCCAAAGGCGTTTGTACTTTATCCGATCCAGGGCAAAGAACAACTTATTCAGTTTCTCACCAGCTTGCAAATGGAGATTGAGATCTGCATTTCGGGATGCCTCGATAAAGAATAAGATCGTTTCCACACTGTGAACATAGTTCATCCATGGCCACCTAAAGATACGGCCTGATTTGTCACATTTGCAGAAATTTCCAGGTTTTTCTAACTTTGGGCAAACGTTTAAATAAATTTTTCTAAAAATTTGATTTTTACGCTTTCTTTATTCTTTTCCCCAGATGACACAATAGGTTTTAACATCCTCACATGTTGAAAAACAAAGAAAATTTGATTTCGAAGATTTTAGTCAGACTGTTAATTTTCAATACCAGTCTGATTTTGCGTTTTTCAACTTACTTTTTTTCATTTGCTACTGCTTCCCTAAGGCAACAAAAAAGTTTTATGTCATTGGGAAACCGCAAAAAGTAAAAACATCTCAAAAAATGTCAGTCAAGCACTAGCAGTAGCTGTAATCAAAATCTGCAAAATGTGACAAATCAGGCCGGATCTCCAGGTGGCCATGGTTCATCATTGACTTAAACATCGCATTAGAGGACTTCTCCGTTTTCCATGCTTTTAATTGCTGCATCACATCCTCATTTATGAAGATTCGTTCCAGATGGCCATGAGCAGTCTAGATGGATTCAGGACTAATGTTTCTGTTGTCAGATGACAATGTGCATGCCTCCTGGACCTCATCTGCTGGTCTTGAGTAAATATAATCTTCTGCTGTAGCTTCTCTGCAAAAAAACTGATCCAAGGCCAGTTCATACAAAGCTATGTAAGTGTGGATACGGAGAGTTCTCTCGTAGTGCGCACACTTGAGAGTTTGTCTTGTGTTTGCAAATCCATACACATCAGATGCGATCCGGGTATCATCAATCCCAGAGCTCTCTATGGAAGTTCCGAGAGCTCTTAGTGCAGCCATCACAGCATGCAGCCAACCCAGTCAGGGAACAAGTTTTTTTTTCAGGTCGACCCATGCGTCTAGCAACTGCACTGCCTTTTCGTAGAGGACCATGTCGAAGGTTATCACAGTTGGGTTACCCCTAACCAACGACTAACGTCTTCAACCGAAATGCTTTTAGAATTACAGTCATCATAATAGGCCACTCGTGAGCCACTTCTGGTAGCAGAGGCAGCGCACCCACTTGGGTGAGTGGCTGGCAAGATGAGATGAGTGACTTGTATCTTGCCGATCAGGAGATCTTGCTCTGGACAAAGTAGATGCTATGACCCACCCTAACTGGGTCAGTTCATATGACTGAGTAACACCTGTTGTGTTGGCCTCAAACCTCCGAGCTCTGTTGTCAGGTTCTGGTTTTAGCTTGGCACATGGCTTAATGGGCACATGATATGGAAGGATTGATAACTTAGCTGCAGTAAGTTCGAGCTTTGGTGCGACCAGTTCTCCTGGAACATTTGCTTTCTGATATACTGCAGTGATTGTTCCATGTGTGTGCCTTTTCCTTTGATTGTGTCCTTCGCAAAGTATGTGTTAACGGCAAAGAAGAGAAACTGTCCTTTCTTGAGGAAATGTGGTACATACAGCCCATTGAACTTCCTGGTGTTCTCCACACCAGCATTGGCAAGTAAGGTTTCCAAAAGCAGGATTCGGTTGTACAATACACAATAGTTTTGTGCATGAAGGAGATTTACCAGGTTCTTGTTTCGGGTGTCATGATGAACACTTAATGACAACCTCAGTAGCCTACTTGCGGATTTTCACAAACCTCAAGTGTCCGGAAGACACATGTTGACTGCTTGGGTTAATGCTGTACTTGGCGTCTGGTCTTGAAATATATTACATTATGTTCTGGATTTTCGTTAGTGCTGACATGTCTACTGTTCGACCTCTCACCTCTGTTCGAAGCTCCTCTTCAGGTCCCACCAAAATCCAACATATGAGGCTGTACGTAGAACTTAGACGGAACATCTTCTCTGATGCTTTGCCTGTCACGTCTTTCTCATCACTAAAGTTAGCAATGGCGCTTCGTATTACTTTGGCTGTCTTGTACAACATCTTGGTTTTGTCCATTGCACTGCCATATCTTTGCATCATAGTCGTGTGAACCATCTCTTCACAAGCTTCAAGGTTGTGTAGAATAGATGGCTTTCTTTTGTCTTTCTGTCTCACTGATTTGATATTTGGCAACTCTGAACAAATCTTATTCTTCAGCCACTGTCGTGTCAATTTCGGTATGTGTTTCTCTGGTTTCTCTGCCTCTTCTTTGCCTCCAAGCATGAAAAGATAAGTTTTCTCAATGTCATCCATTGGAAGGTAAGCTTGCTTTTCTGTTTGGATCCCAACAAGATTGATCAATTCGATCAAGCACGGCATCTGCATTGGTAACACATTGTTGATAGATTTCGCTGTCACTGGCTTTATCTCTGAGGACATAAAACACATGCCGAATCCAGCAGAGCTTGTGGTATCTCATATCTATGGCATGGGCATCTTTTGGAGATATCGCATTACTCAACTTTGTCATTAGGACCGGATCCTGAGTAATTTCCACAGTTTGCTTGAGTGTTCTTCCCGAATTCTCTGTTCGCACTTTGTAGATAAATTGTCCATCATCTACCTGAAAAAAGCACCAGTCTTTTGACAGAGGCTCTGTTGCAGATCTAGTGAATGGCACTGCTGTAGCTAATGTGCTCGTATCCATTTCCGAGCTTGTTCGTTTGTGTCCTCGTTTTTGGAGGCATATTTTCCTGTTGGCATGACATGTTGAAATTGATCCCTGGCTCATTGTATGGAAACCTGATGGGTTGCACTGAGGTAACTACTTCAAAGCCGTGTTGCTTTTGGTTCGAGCATGGTTTCTTTAGAGAAATTAAGAGAATCCCTGGTGAGCAACATATTCTCCATCTTGTACGCTTGATCTTTCCATAAGACTTTCAAGCAACTTCTCATAGGAATCAATCTTCGGATTTTGAACAACTGTCTCAAGCTTGACTCTTGACACAGAATATACTGATTCCAGTCTATAGTTTTATTCGTATTGGTGATGGACAACTTGAAACCTGTGGAGTTTTCACTCATGTTGTGTTTGCCCTGAAAAGACAGAACAAATACCTCATCAATATACCACCTCCAGCAAGATAACATCAAATGAAATCTCAGTCAAACGGATATGCATATACTTCGGAAACTATACCACTACAGTAATCCCTGAAAAAAAAAATGTTGGAGGACTGGTTAGCCGTTTACTTGAGCTTCCTGTACATAAGTAGTTAGTTGTTTGTCGTATCCAGGCTTACACCTGGTGGTTGAAGATTTAGATTAAGTGGACGGAAGGCAAGGAAGCCAATCTTCATGTCCACCTTTAAGCATGCCTTTAAGTGTCCTGCCAAAGACACAGCTGCATGCTCATGAGCGGTGTCGAACCGGCGCCCTTTCGATTGCCGTTCCAGCGCTCTCACCATTCGGCAATGCAGCCGACATTATATAAGTAGTAATGTAAAGAAATATAATTTCGGCGGCCATTTTGAAAGCCAATATGGCGGATAATTGGAAAGTGGTTAACGCTAGGCATCTAGGTATGCTTGTAATGGATTCCTTGACCCTTTAAATATGGGATTAGCATGTTTTATGAAGTTTCTAAGTTTATTAGGAGCCGAGATAGAGCAAAATATATATTTTGAGGCGGCCATTTTGAAAATTCAAAATGGCGGCCATGCAGACATCTCTGCAAATGTAATCAACGTTTTTTGGAGTCCTCATAGTCTAAGCTTTCCGAAAATGTATAGGTTTGCTAATCTCCCAAAAATTTGAACGAAAATACGTAGTGAACCTGACTATAAAGTCAATTCAACAAAAATAGTGAATTTTGGCAGTGGCGAAAAAGAGTTTAACACCCTCCTTATGAAGACGCCTCTTCCCCATTTAAGAGCTATTGGTGTAATGCTAATTAATCTTACTTTGGCAATTAAAGTGTTTACAAACACTAAGTATTATTATTTCACATTTTTATGTGCTTGTTTTGCAATGAAAGTGAAAAAATATGTTTTGTTTTTCAATGTTTGCTTGTGTATAATAAGTCCTTCAGGGGCAGGACCTATTATACACTCTTCAAAAAAGTTTGTATAAGCTTTAACTTCACAAAAATAAATTCGATTTTCAAGATATTTACATAGTCAATAAACATTGACCTTGGCCGGATTCTCTAAAACTATCGTCTAATTTTGATATGAGCTGAAGAAATGAGAGCAAAAAAGAAAAATATGTATAATAGGTCCTGCATCTCCCCTACTATTAAGTGGTAGGTTTTGTTTTTGTGACTCAGCGAAAATTTGGGGTTCAACGAAAGCTTGCAGATTAGCGTATGGGTTCGGCAGGTTAGTAAAGGTTAAGAACCACTGCCTTTGTCGAAGCGTTGTTTATTGTGCAATAATTAATTTAAAACTCTTCCTGTGTTTATTTTCGCCCAAATTAAGTACATGGCTTAAAAGAAAACGTCTTAAGTAATTCTGATTTAATTATTCAATTTCACTAAGCATATAATCATTAGTGATACTATGTTTAATAATTATCATCATATCTCAAACAATGAGCTCTAATGCAATAACGCAGGGGTCACCAAACTACGGCCCGCGGACCAGAACCGCCCCGCGAACTGATTTTATCCGGCCTGCCACGTGCTGCGGAAATACTGTAACAGCTGCACTACAACTGTTAAGGAAAAAAGTTACCAAACTTTTTGTAAAGGACTGATATTGCTGTTGAGCTACACGCAACCTGATAATGATTTTTCCATATTGTTTCTTCTTATGACATCACAAACTTTGTTGTTCAAAACACCAATGTTTCATCAGTGTAATGTTTTTCAAGAGCAGGATGCCCTGTAGTGTATCACAGCAAGGGATAACTTTTCCAGCAACCTTTTGATTTTCATCACAACTTTGCCATTCCACTACTGACTTTGTTATTTATTGTGCTCAATTCAAGTCATTAGAGATTCTAAATAGTTGTATATCTTTTCGCAATTTGCATCTGGCCTGCAGTTGTTAATCTCCCAGCAATCCGGCCCTCAGAGAAAAAGTTTGGTGACTCCTGCAATAACGAATATAATACAGAAATAATACAATACAATTGAAACAATAGAAATAATATAATACAGTACAATAAAGCAACGAATTATGATCTCATCTAGAACCAATTTCAAATGAAATGACCAAGATACTGCGTGAAAACAAAACTTAATTGGATGCAACTGAGCACTTTAAAATGAGTCAAGCATAATGATTGGCACTCATGAACAAGGTTTGGGCAGCTGTGATACATTGAGCTATTACTTTGATACCCGATTCTGACTCAAATGGTCAACTATTGGCCAAACTAGCGCTGAAGGAGAAGAGTGTTTGAAATTTGTCACACTTATAAAGTTTCTTAACTTTTAGTGCAATATTGCAAAAAATGTTTCTGAAATCCAACTATGTCAATATATATTTAGATGCCATAAAACAGTCTGTAACCCAAGCTGCAAATTTAAAACACTTTGCATAAAGGTTTTTGGAAAATAAAAGTTATTTACTCATTTTCTTTCAATTCTTTTAAAAAATCTCGAATTAAGTTCCACAACATTGGCAAATCACCATCATCATTTGGAACTTGTAGAACTTGATGTGGATTTGTTTTCATCTTTTTTCGTATTAATCCTCCAGCCTGAACATCATACTCAAAAGTTATCAACAGATTTCGATCAAGTCCTGATTCGTATTCAAGATGTTCCAATACAGAAATCACGTACTTCCCTTCAGGACTGTTGGAGTAATCTCCGGTAAGAATCAAAATAACTTTCTTACTGGCTTCAATCCTTTGAACAAGTTGCTTTAATGGAGACGATCCGCATTGAACTTCCCTTCCAACTACTCCAAGATTAAAGTATGGAGGTTGATCACAGATGTTTGTTATCAAGTTGTTGTCAACCCAATCAGCAACATTTTGATTTGTTTGATCATAAACTACAAATCCATGATGAGCAAATATATTTGGTTTTCGATTTCTTGTGGACGTCTGGTAGGGTCCATGAGAAGGACGCACATGTTTTGTAGCATATGTTGCCAACCAACTTTTACATTTTTTACTAAAAACAACCAAAGAAAATAAAATAAATATGGACGTTAATGTGGTGAAACATGCACACAATGCTAGAGAAAGGTTGCTTTGACAAAAAGCATTTGATGAATAAGTAAGCAACGATTGTCCTTTTAAGGAATAAGGCGATTGACATTGAACACATCCTCCATAATATTGGTCAATCAGCCGTGAACAATGAGGCATAAAACCAGGATAAAAATTTAAATCAAATTCATGTTTATGAAAAAGTGTCCCAAAATTATAATTCAATTCACAATCACAAGCTATTGAGTTCAATCTCAAATCTAAAAACGTAAGTTGATCCAAAAAAAAAAAAGGAAAAATCTCAATTCCCACGTTTGTTATGTAATTATTTCTTAATGACAATATTTGTAGTTTACTTGCGTTAACGGAAAAAATCCGCGGTAAAATGTAATTTATTCTGTTGAAAGAAAGATCAAGAATTTTTAAATGAGGTGTTAAATAAAGAAAAGGTGTGTCCAGTGAAGTAATTTGATTGACTGAAAGCAAAAGGGTTTCGAGTAGTTTCATATGTTGCAAGGATTTCAAAGGTATTTCCGTGATGAGGTTATGGCTCACATCAAGATACACAACATTTGGATTTGTAAACGTCATGAATTGGTCTTCCAGCTTACAGAATTGAAGAATGATATGGTGAACAGAACGAAACTGATTTATTGCTACTGCAACATACTTATACAAAATAACATAGTTTCCAGAAAAGTTAATTTCCACAATATTTTTTGTGTCTTTTCTGCTAATTTTAGCAAAGCTAATCATGTCAAATAAGTACATTCCAGTGAATGTATATTGCAAACTAACAGCATTTTCAAAACTTTGACTGAATGACAATGGGTGATGTTCAATTGACAATTCTGTACTGTTTAAGAAAAGATACTGAAGCTCACTTAAACCCTGAAACGCATTTCTTTCAATTATTTCAATTGGATTAGAACGTAAGTCGATTGAACAAACATGTGGCATTTCTATGAAACGACGATTTGAAATCACTCGTATGTAGTTTGATGACAGATCTAATTTTTTTGCAAAAGAAGTGAAACTAAAATTCATATTTTCTAGGTGGATAATCTTGTTAAATGACAAGTCCAAACTTGCGTCTTGGGCAGAATGGTTTGAAAATATTTTTAGATTTGCTTTTAATTGTCGTGAAATGTTTTTATACCAAACATTTTTTTTCATCAATTGTTTAAAATTTGTTAATTCGTCTGTAAATATTTTACTGTCTTGAAACTGTTCAACACTGCTTATTTTGTTATTAGAGACCGTCAGAGATGTTAGATTTTGAAATCCATCAAGTGAAGCCATATCAAAACTAGTAACATTGCAAAATTGCAGGTTTAATGTTGACAAATGAGGCAGATTTTGTAATGAGGACAAACTATCAGCTGTTACATCACCAAAGTTTAATGATATGACTTGCAAGTAACTATGTCCTTTTTTCATTGAATATCCTTGTGCATAGTCTGAAACTCCAAATGACAATTGCTTCAAATTGGTCATACGTTTGTAAATGTCACCGAGCATGAAAGGTTTATCGTTGTTTATGAATTTGGGTTGTTGCAAATCGTGTTTAGGCAAACACAACTTATTTAAACCAAAAAACAAAGATTCAATTTTATGAATGGGCACAAAGTTAGGGTTTTCTACATATTTCCATAGACAGTTACCAAATAAATACAATTTTCGCAATTTAATGTTGAATTTAAATATATTTTCCGGAAGGAAATTAATCATGTTCAGAGAAAGATCTAATACTTCCAAGTTTGTCAAAGCATCAAATGCTTGTGGCTTGATTAATAAACCTTGAGGTGAAGTGTAAATTAAATAAAGAACGCGAAGAAGAAGAGTTTGGCTAAAGTCCGATTTTCGAATTGCCGAAAAATTATTATTGCTTAAATCTAAATAAAACAAGTTTGGAGTTAATGCTTTGCATGGGATTGAATTAAGCGAAGCATCAGTTAGATCTAGAAATTGCAATGATTTTCGAATTGGATAAAATGGTTCTTTACTCAGAAGTGCAAAAGGAAAATCATACGAATTGAGGTCAAGCTTGACACTTACGCTTTTGGCTAGCAACACTTTTAGTTTCGATAAGTTTGCAAAGTCCAATCTTGTTAGTACTTTTATAGATGTATAAGATATATCAATGTATTGTATAAATTTTGGAAGTTTTGTTGGAAAACTATGTAAAGTATTGCTAGATAAAACTAACACCTTCAACTGATTTAATTGTTTGAATGTTCCAGGCTCTATATTAAGATATCCAGAATGTCCTGAAAAAGGAAAGACTTTTAAATTGTTTTTGTTATAAGTAGCAACAACAACAATTAAGTTTGTCAACATGCTGAAATCTCGTATTGTAAATTCCGAAATTGCGTTTAATCTCAAATCAAGAAACTGAGTGTTTTGCTGAAGAGTCTTTGGAACTTTTGTTAGTCCTCTGTTTGCACAGTTGATGCAATTCAGTGGAACAGTCATCCAAGAAGGAAATCCGATGTCTTTGAAAATATTTTCCTGATCTTTGGAAAAAATATAAAAATTTGATAAGATTGCCCGTTGCATAATGTCGCAAGGATCATTGACAGTCGTAAAGCAGGCACGTCCCAGGTACATCAGAAATACATACATGCAAAGGATTGTATTTGCCATTTTTAACGGTACAGCGACGATCTGAAAAAGATTATCGTTTTAAATTGGCTATTGATTGTGATGAATGCGTAACCAATTTCAACATAAATCATTTCCAATACTGAGAACATAATGTTGTGCTTAATGCATTTCCAGTTTTTCTTGCTACTAACAAAGTAGTACATAGATGATTATCTTATCTCGGTGTTGGTTCACAACAAAATCCATTCTTAAAAACTCACGAATATAAAAAAGTGAGAAAATAGTTGTTTTTTTATTTAATTCTCTATCCGTCAGCTAAACAGGCCAGAAGTTAGGGTCTCGGTTCGATGTTTGAAAAGGCGCCGGTTCGACACAGCTTAAGAACATGTAACTGTATCTTTTCCCAGACACTTAAAAGCATGCCTGACAACAACTGGGCGTAAGCCTGGACACGACTCCATTTTCTAACCGTGTCTCAGACAACCACTTTATCTGGTCCAGATCTTCACCAGATCGGGTGCGGGTCTGACCAGATCCTTACCAGATGAGGACCAGATAGAATGGTTGTCTGGAGTTTGACTACAATATAGTTTATTGTAGCGTTGTAACCGTAAAGGTAGTATACTCTGTAATTTTTCGATACTTGTTGGATACACCAAATGTTGTTACAAGAATAAATGCCCAAACCATTAGAAAGCTATAGGCTGAGAACAAATAATAATAAGCTGAAAGTATAAACAATATATCGTGCAGTAAGAGTGCTTGCGCGTTTACAGTGATTTACGTACAAAATTTTCATAAGAGAGAAGTAATTTGATGATGATAAAGCGGAGGTTTAACTATAAATTATCTTGTAGAAAATATGTAAGCTTTGCTTCTTGAACAGTGGTTGGCAACCTTGTCAAAGTTAAGTTGCTGGCTAAAAGGAAATCATACAAAGCTCGCCGAGCCGTATGCTACTAGGCTACTTTGCTGAAAATAAGTTATAAGAACACTTTATCTCCATACTGAGAAAGCTTTTTTTATCTATAAAAACTGTTATCCTGCTAGTTTCACATACTTGTAAAAGCATCGGCCTACTTTTGATTCGTTTCCTTCACTGATCTTTGAATCTTAAACATCCTTGAGGCAGGGCATTTTATAAAGTACAGTAATTTTAATTTCATATTTTGTATAGCTTTTATCTTGAGATTTAATTATAGGCCAGGCCTATATCACTTTAAGCACAAATACTGCAAGTTGAGCTGCCATTTGTCGTGTATACTCTTATCTAAAGCTATTAAAAAGACTAGTAAATTTTAGTAATCACTTGAATAGATTTTAATTTCCTAAAAATCGGTCTTGCTTGCCCGATTAAGGCTTATGCTGAGAAACTGACGTCTGTCATTTGTTTTCACACATATAGCTTACTTCAAAAACTGATTTCACAAAATCTGGATCAGTACCGGTAGTAGGCTACAGTAGACTAAAACTAAGCGGGTCTAATTTAATATAAAATAAGGTATTTAGACCAAAGTTTGACAATTGGTTCTATTTTAGTTGCGTTTACCCACTGGCACAAACCTCTATGGTTACCACATTGATTGTAATGATTGTCCCGGGGGGGAAGAACAAGCACCTTCTCGTGGTCCCTCCCGTCAGTACCATATCTTTAAGAAAAGATATGCGAAACGAAGCTTGTCACACTCGAGCAAACCAGGCCCAGGTTCAGCCCAGGGTGGATAGGGAAACGCCCTTCTCAGGGCGCGGCAGCTCCTCTGTCGAAAAGTACCGACGACCCACCGTACTGCAGCTGAACACCGAGGGCATTACGGCCAGCAAGCTCAGCATCATCGAGTATCTGGCCACAAAACATCAGGCCCTCGTTATTCTCCTCCAGGAGACCCACTGCACATCTGTGGATAAGTTGGTATTACCCAACTTCACACTCGCAGGCGCAACCATCAGCAGGAAACACGGCCTCGCCACGTTTGTCCATGAGCAACTGAGCTGGACGCCAATAGACCAGTCCAGTGCCCAGTCGGAGATAGAGTGGTTATGCATAGACATATCAGGCTATCACATCATCAATGTCTATAAGCCACCACCCTCACGCTTAACACCAACAGCCATCCCAGTGTTCCCCCAACCCAGCCTCTATGCTGGCGATTTTAATTTCCACCACGTTGACTGGGGCTACAACACCACCAACACAGACGGAGAAAGCCTGGCCTCATGGTCAGCCAATAACAACCTCGCCTTACTGCACGATCCCAAGGGTGCAGCGAGCTTCTTCTCCGGACGCTGGAACACTGGTACAAACTCCGATCTGGCTTTCGCAAGTGATGACCCCGACAATTGCCAACCGGACAGACGTGTGCTAGAGAAGTTCCCCAGGTCCCAACATCGACCCTCGATTATCACGGCTCCAACGCTCATAATGCCTGTCCCGAGCAAGCCTGTTAATCGATGGAACTTCAGAATGGCTAACTGGGAGTACTATAGCCTCCTCACCAATGAAGCCACACAGTATCTCCCATCCCCTCACACCAACAACGTGGAAGAAGCCTACCAGGACTTTTGTGATGCAATAACATCAGCGGCAAAACAATCCATCTCCCGCGGCCGACGAAAGACCTACATACCGTGCTGGGATAAGGAGTGCGAAAGCCTCTACTCCGACTTCCTCCACGCTCCTCAGGGCAATGACACCAACAGCTCAGCCACAGCTCTGCTGGCAAGGCTGGACTTAAAGAGGAAGGAGCGCTGGACAGAAGCCATTGAATCAATCGACTTCACGCACTCCAGCCGCATAGCATGAAGTACACTGAACAACCTAACTGGCAGATCACGTGCCTCTCGTCAGCAATGTCCCGTTTCAGCAAATTCCATCGCCTCACAACTTGTGGAGAACGGGAAATACAAATCGAGAGACCGTGAATCAGATAGATCCGTCTTGCAAGAAATGACGGACCTCTGGAGGGTAACAACCCCAGACGGGGACAACATCTCGGGTGAGTTCACCCCGGAAGAATTTTCCGCTGCCCTCCAGCACATAAAGCCAGGTAAAGCCTCGGGCCCTGACCACCTATGCCCGGAGTTGATGCTCCATGCTGCTGCCTCCTTAAAGTCCTGGTTAAAAGACTTCCTTTCCTGCTGTTTGCGCCACCTGAGAATTCCCAGAATCTGGAGAAGAGCCCTTGTGGTTGCAGTCCCTAAGCCGAAGAAGCCCCCAGGGGACCCGAAGAGTTATCGTCCAATCTCACTGCTCTGCAGTCTGCATCCCCTTCAAGATCCTCGAGAGACTCATCTACGCCCGTGTCGAACCAATAATAGATCCGCAGCTCCCCTGTGAACAAGCTGGTTTCCGACACGGACGATCAACCGTAGATCAGGTCACACTTATGACCCAAGACATTGAGGACAGCTTCTCGGCTAAGAAGAAGGCTGGCGCCGTGTTTGTTGATCTCACGGCTGCCTATGACACCGTATGGCATAGCGGCCTTACCTGCAAGTTACTCCGTCTGCTCCCTGACAGACACATGGTCCATATGATGATGGAACTTGTGCAAAACCGCAGTTTTACCCTCACAACCGGTAGCGGTCGTCGAAGCAGACTACGCCGACTTAAAAACGGCGTCCCACAGGGCTCAGTCTTGGCTCCTCTCCTGTTCAACATATACACCTATGACTTGCCCTCCACCATCTCCAGGAAATATGCTTACGCAGACGACCTGGCACTCCTGCACTCAGCAGGAAACTGGCAGTCAGTGGAGAGGAACCTCAGCCAAGACATGCAAACACTATCAACATACCTCCAGAAATGGAAGCTACAGCTCAGCAAGTCAAAGACAGTGTCGGCGGCCTTCCACCTTAACAACCGGAAGGCACAGCGTGAGATAAACATCAAGATTGATGGGGAACGCCTGCCCTACTGTGCCGAACCTACATACCTCGGCATAACCCTGGACAGGTCACTCACGTACCGCCGGCACTTGAAGTCACTGCGCAAAAAACTATCTACACGCGTCGCACTTTTGAGGCGATTGGCGGGTTCCGGCTGGGGAGCTGGTGCTAAAACTCTTCGTACAGCTACCCTAGCCCTTGTTCATTCCACCGCTGAGTACTGCGCGCCGGTCTGGTGTCGTAGTTCTCACGCCCACCAGATTGATACCGCCATCAACGACGCACTGCGTACTGTGACTGGATGCCTGCGTCCCACTCCAACGGACTGCCTACCCATCCTAGCAGGCATTCAACCCGCTGAGCTACGCCGTAAAGGAGCCACGATTTCTCTCGCTCGCCGCGCTTTGGACCCCGACCATCTCCTCCATGCAACACTTAAGAGACCACCACCTATGAAGCAGCGGTTGAAATCAAGACGCCCCTTTGTGCCTGCCGCACAACAACTCCTTAAGAACGCAGAAGAACTTGGTTTAAGTGCGGCACACTGGACGAACCACATGTGGAACACGGAGTGGCAAAATCACACCTCCACGCTCCATGACTTCATACCCGACGTCGATCCCCGTCCACCAGGGATGTCCCTCGCAAGGCTTGCGTGGGTCAGGCTTAACCGCCTGCGAACTGGCGTCGGCCGCTTTCGTTCGGACATGCACAAGTGGGGCCTGGCTCCTTCATCAGAATGCGAGTGTGGTGCCACGAAACAGACCGCAGACCATGTCATCCACCACTGCCTAACCCACCGGCTTCCACACGGTGCGCATGGTCTGAGAATCCTGGACGACGAGACTGCTGAGTGGCTGAAGATTTCCTGCCCTCCAATCTAGCCTGGAAAGATCGCTCATACGCCATCATCATCATCATCATCATTGATTGTAATAAAACAAAATATGGCTACCTGGAGATATGGCCTGATTTGTCACATTCTAAAATTTTCCAGGTTTTGTCAACTTTTGGTAACTGTCTGAATGAAATTTTTAAAAATTATATTCTAACGTTTTCTTCATTGTCTTTCTCAGGTGACACAATGGGTTTTAACATCATCAGGCGTTGAAAAATAAATACAACTTGGTTTCAAAAAATTTCAGTCAGACTATTAGACACTCACTAACAGTCTAATTGATTGGACATTTTTTAACTTACTTTTTATCTTTTTTTACTGCTTCATTAGGTAACAAAAAAGCTTTTATGTCATTACGAGTCAGCAAAAAATAAAAATGCCTTAAAAAAAATTTCTGACAGACAGTAGCAGTAGCGGTAATCAATATCTGCAAAAAAGGACAAATTAGACTATGTCTCCAGGTAGCCATGAACAAAGCTTTTTTTCCTATCATACGCAATGCGGACAGTGAAATTGTTACAGTGGTTTGCAGAAGGCTTTTTGTGGTGGCTAATTTCTATTGGATTTTGTAAAAACTCAGATTTACTGGCATACAATATACCATATCGTTATTGTTAATCGATAGTTGGATGATTTTGCTGGACTTGTCGTTTCTGGCCAGTTGACCGTAGGTTGCCGATCCCTGTCCTAAAACAAGAGTGCAAATCGAGGAGTAAACGTTAATGAAAAAGGTGGCAGGAAACTCATCAGGAAATTGAGAGATAAAATTTATATAAAATCAAGGGCTGATAATAATCACATGTGTGATTGATCAACTGTACGACTTTTTATTCTAGAACGGGGAAAATTTCTTCAAAAACCCAACGTTTTGTATTATTGCAGATCAGGGTATTTTTTAACAGATTTCTCTTGGAAGGACAGTATTACCAATGTGGGGGGCTTCTCCCCTCAGACCCCCAACTTTTTTCTAACTTATCTTATGCGTAGTTCACATGGCAAACTGTGTTATTTCATTGTTTCCAACTTTCTATGATAGAAATTTTTGAAAACAAAAACTAAAAATTGCGCATTTTGAGAGTGCTTTCAGGTTAAAAATCAAGAAGAAAACTTTGTCAAATGATGCTGTGACAGAGAATGAAAAATTAAAATATGTTGCCGTGAAGGGTTCATTTCTTATATTACCAGTTTCTTAAATTAAAATTTGTTTGTGATGTCTCTACACTTTCATCTTATTTGAAAATTATTTCACTTGTTAACAAAAGAAGACTGTCCACTGTGTTAGGTTTAACTGTCAATAGTAGGCTACTTTTTCGACTTGAATCATCATGAGAAGGTGAAATTTGAACTTCTGAATCATCACGCTTTTTCTTTGCAAAACACGCAAATTCGTTTTTATGCTGATATTGCTACCTTTATGTTTTGTTGTTCAAAATTTTGTTTCGTAATTTCAAAATATTTTATGTTCTTTCGCTTTGAAGCAAAATTATTTGTCTTGACTTTGTTTCGATTTGTCGATAAATAAACTGCATGCGTCTCTGATAAACGAATCCTGACTGTACAGAAAGCCTTAGAAGTCGAAATTGGTGACAGCCAATAAGTGCGAACAAATCTAACCGATATGATTGTGATTTTGTATAATAGTTTTTATTGGTGCATATCGGTCCGACAATCACGTTTATCATGTCAAAAATGTTTTAACAGAAAAAGAATAATGCTGAACTAATAGGCTATAGCAGTGCTTTTCAATTTTTCAAAACACGGTTTGCACTTTTTTATTTCACAAACATTTCATCTGCACAAACCAACCACAGTCAGTTTGCAACTATTTGTTTTCCTTATTTGTGGAATTAATGTTTGCTTGTTTGATGCAGTTATTCAACTTAGCCGATTTAAAAGTCAATGGCTGATGCAATGAATTGATCTGAACTCAACTCTCACTTAGCTCACTCACTACTGCTCAAACCAAGTAGGCTACATGCCCATAGCACATTAAGAAACGTGAGAAACATTTTATTTAACTAGAAACGAAATCTAGTGCGCATAAAAAGAATCAGCATTTTGTATTCAAATATATAAGTAAGCTAATATAAATGACTCGTTTGCTGCTAAATATTTCTGAAATTTTAGATCAGATTAGATACAAATTTTTTCTGTAAAACACCCCACAGTGGGTCATCAAATGTCTCATTTAAGACTGGACATAACGCCAATGCCAGCTATTTTTTCTTAAGTTATTGACCCGCTGACGCAATAAATCGACAATTAAAACTTCATTTAGCATTTGATCTTTTCTTTAAATCTAATTTGTAGGTTCAACTAACTACGATGCATATAATTTTAACACTTCTTATGAAAAATCATTTTTAGCTTTGCTGTAGCTTTTGTACAATAGTTTTTTAGAAGAGCTTCTTAACTTTCGGCTTTGACATCCTGACTCAGAAAATTATCAAACAATAGTGCATTCATACCGTATAATTTTTTTTTAAGTTTTTGGAAATTTAGTTTGATTATTTTGATACTGTTAATGAAACTTCAATAAAATTCTATGGCAAGCACATTCCTGGAAAGAACCCGGAAATTGTGCATTGTGCATAGCAGAGAGCTACTGCCAGTTTACAAGAGTGTGATGGGATACTTCAACGATTTTTAAGTTTTAAGACCACCGCGTTGGAATGTAAAAATGTGTCAGGTCTGTCTGAAGTGTCCAGTCTGAATGCAAAAATGTAAATGGAACGCTTTCATCTTAATTCTCCATTGACGTGCATAAGTCTAGCTTGTTTTGTCGATATGAAACTCTGTACCGCTAGGCTACCTGTTTCTTCAGACTGGTATAGTATGAACTGAAGTGCTTTACTTTTTATCGTATTAACGGTCATCAGATGAACGTTGCAACTTGCTAGAATTTTACACAAAATCACAAACACAAAATCGAAATCACTCCCTGAAAGAGTTAACTATCCCGATAAATAGCCTCCTTTTTCTGTCGAAATGCTGTGTAGATAAGAAAACATAGTGTGAGGGCGCTATCTTGCGGTACTGAATGTCTGCAACCTCAAAGCTGATAGGTTTTTAATTGAAACCGAACAATTATTTATGGCAACATTCAGCCAAGACAGATATTTACATTCTATAAAATTTCGGAAAATGCTGTAAAATTACGCAATCTGAAAAGTACGTTTAAACTGTAAGCAGTAGTGGAAAATCAGTTCTTCTTGCGGTTCGACCGCACGTGGCTAGGGTAAAAAGAACTAAAAAGTCTGACAACATTCATTTGAAATTGAGACATTATAGCACACCCAACTTCAACAAGTGATATCTAGTATAATTCTTCAACTTTTGGCATTACGTTTTATCGTGAGCTGACGTTTGTCGAACAATTTACCTCCCATCATCTATGTTATTTATTGTATGAGTATGGCAACATGGTATCAATGGTCAATCATGGAATCAATTGTTTCAAAACATTTGAATTAGTGTAATTCCAGAAAATTGATAAATCATCGCTATCCTTTGGAACTTGTAGAACTTGTTGTAGATTTTTTTTAATCTTTTTTCGAATTAATTCTCCAGTTTGAACATTATTCTCGAAAATTTTTTGAAATCTTTTATCCTGATCATTCGGCATACTTATGGAAGCATCGTCCTCCTAGTAATTATTTTCTTTGACAACTTTTAAAATTTGAACACTTTTGTCTGCACAGCGCATGTTTCACTTCCGATTTAGAAAGAGTAATTTCTGATTTAGCAACAGTCTTATATTATTTCACGCATAGATATTGCAAGTTGACCTGCAGGCCTGCTCTATCTGTATATATCTGTTATCTCATGGTTTGTTTTTGCGTCGTCTAACACTATTAACAAGAATTAGCAGATCTTAGCAATCAACTAGGCGCGATATCACTTTTTCAGGCATCTCTCCTGCTTGCTTGGTTACTGCTCTTGTTGAATAGCTGACGCCTGATACTTTTTTGCACACATGTACACTACCACTACATTACTTTTAACATGGATTTCGCAAACTCAACATAAGTAAGTTAACGATATATGGTCCTCATTTTGTAAAAAAGCATTTAGCTACGTTTACATCCCAACGCAAACCTCTTTGGTTATCCCAATAATTATTATATAAAATAAAGATTGTTTATTGCCATCATGCGCAATGCGGCAATGATGATATGGTTCAAAGGAAGCTGTATTGGAGTAGCTAAGTGATGTTTGATATTGTGAAAACGCAGATTTACTCGCACACGGTTGACCACATAACAATTAATCGAGAGTTTGTAGCCGGTTCTACCAGCAGGTCATAAGTTGCCGACATCTGTCCTAAACACAAACTGAGTTATTGAATGGGCGCTGGACATAAAAAAAAGAAATGCTGAAATGTTTATGGATAAGTAAAGCTAAACATTTTACTACCTTTTTGTCACACATTTGCCATTTCGTATTGGTTTCCCTGCAATACGTGTCAGTTTGCAAGCAAAACAAATAGCCGAATCACTTTCATCTCAATTCTCTGCTGATGCGCAGGGATCTATCTTGTTTTGTCGATATGAAGCTTGCACTTGTTTCTTCATATTGACTGACTGACACAACACACAATCCATTGGCTGCTGCGCCTAGATGTAACAACGTGATCTGCGGCGGCCTCAAATGGAAGAAGACTGACACAACGAAAAGTAGTTTACTTTATATCGTTTTGAACGTTCATCTGATGAATGTTGCAACTATTGCTAGAAAATGAAACAACCCTGAGAAAGATTAAAATTTTCAATAATCTGTTTGTCACAACATTCGTTGCATCTGAGTGAAACGAATGTGAATCCAGAAATAAATCACTAGGAAATTTAACTGCGCTGCGAAATAATAGTCTTCTTTTGGTTGAACTTTTATTCAAACAATAGCACGAAGGCGCCATCTTGCGGTAAAGTCTGAAGCTACAAAGTTGAAAGTAGGGGGAGAGGTGGGGATTAATTTTAATTTCAACTTTAGCCCGATTTTAGAATACAACAGTATATTGTAAGATCTTTGAGACAACTTTTTTTAATTTTTGTCCAAATATGTTGTAACATAAAATTACATTTTAGACAGTGTGAAAAGTTTAATGGCAAAGTCCGATGTTGGTCATGTCCAAGAGTATGCCTAATGTATGTAAATTAGTGATGATTGCAACTATTGCGAGAAACGTTAGTGATTTCAATCGCTTACTTGTAAATATGAAACAAGTCAAATGTGCATTTATGGATATAGGGTCAAGCTGGCTGGTCTTCCACAGGTTTACCAATTGCCGTGGAGCCAAAGCTTTTCATATTGACTTATGGGTCAAAATTCAATAGGGAAACACGATAGATTTCAAGAAAAGAGTTCATTTGTTGAATGTTGCCCTGAGTGCATTATGAGGGGATTTACGGAAAGACCTTCTGAAAGTTTACTTCACAGTATTGGCGCACTGTCTAGTGTTCTTTTGATAGAGCTTTCTCTACAACCACCTCTTAGTCGAAAATGCAAAGTAACTTTTGCCGATAGAAGCCAAAGACGTTTCCTCAGTTATTATTACTAAACAAGCTAAATGCGGCATTATCTTTTAAAAAATAGTTTTTGAAGGTTTACGAAGTAAGTTTTGGTAAACTATCAAGTGGACCACCAGTCTATTTATTTACACCACGAATAATGCATAGACCTATAAATGCATGAAGTTACAGTATTTCAAATAGTTGCAACTCATTATGTCTTTTAAAAACTCGTCTTTGTTTGCATTTGAATCAATGAAAAAGTCATTATGACGTGCAAACTTTAAAACTGAATGCGTTAAATGGGTCACAGAAAGATTTTAATCTTTACAAAAATGAAAGTCGGTTATACGTTTAATTACCTGTATTAATGCGAAACTTGCTGCTATATATTCTTTGCAAGTTCCATAATCTTTGGCTAGTAATGCGTAGTTTTTAGTTTCACATATGCAGCACTCATATCTGCGCTGAAACGATTTCTCATTTCTCACAATCGAGACTGAGACGATCGATGAAGAACCAAACACCGTAAATGAAGCGAATGCAAGTCTTTTCTTGGTTTCAAACAAACTTAGTAGGGAGTTCCACACTGCAGGGATATCATCATGAGTTTCAACATCAGGAAAGTCACAATCATCTATGGTTTCGTTTCAGTTTCATTTCCCGACCACACTAATCCTAAATAGGCAAGAGGCACGCAGTCACTGTTTGCAACAAAGATACTACTTCCAGTGATAACACTACGGCCTCAGTTATGTCAAACTGCGTTCGGTAATTAGGTGCGGCACTAAAATAACGAATATTCACTGAAAATGTATTTTTTGATGAAACATTTGTTTACATTTCATTGTTTTTAAAAAGGAAACACTAAAAATCTATGATCGGTTCCTTGGTGAAGTCGTGACGTGACAATTCGTCACTTCTTCATATCACTGTAGATTTGCAGCAAGTACACAAGACAAAGGAGAAAAGAAAACCATAAGTATGCTTGCAGCCATAAAGTTAAAAAATCTCATCCCATGGTGATTGGTGAAGTCACGATTGTTGAACAATTATTTCCCTGTAGAACACCATGTGATTTTATTTAATGGCTACAAAAAGCTGTAAAATTATGCATGAAATATTGGATAATGTGCGATGTAAAAATTTCTTGTGAAATGAAACCAAAGTCTTATGTGGGTCAAGATAATCGGCTTTCGCTGTTTTTATTAGTTGATGTGATCTGAGCTTAAACGATAAGCATTACAGTAAAGTTCATTAATTTAGAATTTCTACTTATTTTAATTTTGTTTTTACTATATTCAACTTGACAACTCAAGTCCACCTGACGTTTGACACTGACAATGCTTAACCCTATCTTAATACGAGCTGTTTTCGTGCGAGGAAAGCACGTCACGGGCTATCTTAGGCCCGTGCTAATTAATCGCTAACAGGGGCGGCTCGCTAGTGTGTGCTGCGGTGCTGCAGCACTCCCATAAAAGTTTTCACAAAAAAATTTTCAAATATCTTAGCGTTTCTTTTGCCCAAATGTATTTTATGTTCTCTGTTCACACAATTGCTGACTGTTATAAGTGTAAATTATATCTGGAAACTCTGCGTGCTAGGAAATTCGTGCATGGCCAGTGACATTTTAGAAACATTTTTTTTGCGACTTGATACATAAAAAACAAACCTGATGTGCTATAGAAAAAACGAAAGCATATTCGGAATCAGCGAAGAAAATTGATCCATGACGCAAATTTCCTTCTATCATTTTTTCAGGTTGCAAGTTAGCAATATTAACCAGTAGCTGACCAGTGACCATTGCCAGTGTCGGCATTAGCGCAGATCTCATTTGCATTCTGCTAACAATGCTCTGAATGAATTGATTCGCGTTAATTGACACCATTTTAGAATTCTGTATCAGAGCAATATTTTTGGACATTAAATTATCATTCGCTGCTAAAGCCAACTGAGTTTTTTCTTTCGGATTTTCCTTGAAATTCTCATTTACTTAAACCAGAGGGTATACTAATAATTGCTCGAAAAAGCAGAGAGCATACTGCGTATATCCTCGAATACAGCACTGGGAACAACCCTACTGCTGAATTGTGTGATTCAACATTATTGTTGTGAATGATCAGCTGTGAATCAAGCGCACTCATGCAGACATTTTGTTCACGTAGTGACGTCACAAGCAACGTAGCTTATGATTGGTTGGCGGTGTCATGCTAGTCATTTTTAGTGGCAGAATTTCGTCTTGTTAAAGTGGCTACCGTTTTGAAACAGCACACGGCAGAACGGCGTAGAGGCATCGATTGTGACGTCGTAGAGCCGCGTGTTTCCTTGAATTGCCAGTACAAACGAATTGCAAAGCGATGTGCTGCCTTCGGAACAGCACACGGGGCAGAACGAAAAAAAAGGAAAAAAAAGTACAGAGTGAAAAGTCGATGCACTGTGTCTGGCTTCGTGGTGACGTCAAAAGTAGTTTACGACGTAATAGCGTCACCAGTGTGAATCCACCTTTTTGCTGTAAAATTACGCATTTTTAAATATCACGCAATAAACCAATTAGTAGGCTAGTTTACATTTTCGCTGATTAGTATTACGGTAGTTTTAGTTAAAGAAGAACGCAAATACGGAGGCACTAGATAAACTGATACTTTTTAGGATAGGTCTACTTCCCATCCTTGGAAAAAAATGCTTAAATTTAATATGTCATGCAACAAGCAACGTATTAAAAATGTAAATGTAAAAATGTATCCAAAATGTAAAGTGACATAGGCCAAGGGAGAATTTTTTGTCCAGTAAGTAATGAAAAAAAACAAGCGTTTTCTCTTTTATCATTAAGAACGTGTTATTCACATACGTTTGTTGATCGTCCCCTTCAAAATATTGCACATTTGCAAAACTTATAAGCCAAGTTTTACCTTAAACTTTTATCACAATTTAGAGCTAAAATATGCTCAGAATGCACCAAATCAAATGTAAGTTTCTGAAGAAGACCCCCCCCCCCCCCTGTTGTAGTATCCGCCTTCGGCGGACACGCGGACTGGCAAAGCCCACCGCAGCACCCCATTTCTAGGACTCACCTGCCGCCACTGATCGCTAACGACGGGAGCTATAAAAATCACAGAACCAAAATATTTTACAAGATAATAGCCATGTGTATTGTTCGTATAGAAATTAAATTTTTACACAACAAATTTATTGAAATAAAGTGTTTGAGATGAAAAAACGTCAGAAACTCGTTTTTTATTCTAATTTGATTGAATGCGTCATTGAATGAAATTGAATGATTGAATGCGTCATTGAATGAAATGGTTGAATGATTTCAAAAATATGCAACAACTCTAAAAGCATTGAAATAGCGTAATAGATCAAACAGCAATGTAGCAACTCATCATGCATAGGCCAATAACACTGGTCTACAAATTTCAACTTTTTTTTTCAGGTTTGGGTTTTGACAACTGATTTTGGCTAACTTTGGGGCGCTGAATCCGAAAATGAACTCAGATTTTCTCTATCACATCAAGTTTTCTTTCTATCGTTGCCATTATTAATGAAATTGACCAATTTTTACCCTTTTTAGTGCAGTAAAATGTCAAATATAATTATTTTCTGACAGCTATAAACTTTCAAACATAGAGATATTTTTACACTAAATTCATAAATTGGTTCAGATTTCCTTTAAAATAAAAAAAATTCCTGTTATGATAATAATCATAATAGGACATAGTGGAGATTGGTAGCGTTGAGTTTTTCCATGCTGGCTTGAACTCCCTGTCTTGGCTTCTCAGGCGTTATCTGTGGGTCACCTGCTATCTCTGTGCAGCAGGGTTACCAGATGTAAATTTGGCAAGGAGCCAACTGCACGTTCAAAAAGGGCCAAAAAAGAGCCAACTTTTTAAACAAGGGGCCAATTTCGTTTATTGCAACAATATAGAAGGGCTTCTTCTAGAAATGGGATTACCACAGTATGATGCAGACGAATGGAGACTTTTCATTGATAGCTCCAAACGAAGTTTGAAGTGTGTTCTACTTCACAATGGTAACGTGTACGGTTCTATTCCGATAGGACATTCGGTGACAATGAAAGAAGAGTATCAGAACATCAAAACCGTTCTTGAAAAGTTAAAGTACCATGAGCATGGTTGGCTCATCTGTGTAGATTTAAAAATGGTGAACTTTTTGCTGGGGCAACAAAGTGGCTACACCAAATACCCATGTTTCCTATGCTACTGGGACAGCAGGGCCAAGGATCAGCACTGGAACAAAGAAGAGTGGGCTCCAAGGCTCACCTTGACACCTGGAGACAAAAACATCATACGTGATCAGTTAGTTGATATCAAAAAGATCCTCTTGCCTCCTCTTCACATCAAATTTGGTCTCATGAAACAATATGTAAAAGCTTTGGATCATGAAGGAGAGTGTTAGTATATGTTATGCTTTTCCTGGTCTCAGTGAAGAGAAAAAAAGAGCTGGGATTTTCAATGGACCACAAATCAGGCAATTGTTAAAGGATGAAAATTTTGTAAAATCAATATTGCCATTCGAGGCTAGAGCTTGGAATGCTTCCGGTGCTGTTGTGAGAAATTTTTTGGGAAACAGAAAAGCAGAAAATTATAAAGATCTTTTAAGGGAGCTACTGCTTAGTTTTGAAGATTTGGGATGCAGGATGAGCATCAAAGTTCACTATTTGAAAAGCCATGCGGATGAGTTTCCAGAAAACCTTGAAAAAGTTAGTGAAGAACAGGGTGAACGTTTCCACCAGGATATTAAAATTATGCAGGAACGTTATCAAGGTCGGTGGGATTGTCATGATGGCCGACTATTGTTGTAGTTTTAAAAGAGAAATTCCAGATGCTGCTCATAAAAGAAAGTCCCTCAAAAGAGCCTTTTTAAGCTTATAAGTGAAGAGTTCATATTTATGAAAGCTCTTTTTTTTACTGTTTCTGAACTCGCCCTGCCCAAGTCCCTTTGAGTCAATCTTTATTTTGGCACTTTGCTATTTCTGTGTGTGTCTTCAGAATTTCTGCACTCCATTGGAATGTCTATGTGCATATTGTGTGAACTGTAGGCTATAATTCAGAAAATACCTTGTCACTGTCCTATCGACATGTTCGTCAGCATAATGTAGCGTTTGATGTTATTATGGTTGCTCTTTTGCATGCCTATTTTTTATTCCAAGGCATGAAATTTTAATAAAGACAACGCGAATTTGTGTGAATATAATATAGAATGCTTGTTTGTTAATCAAAGCTAGATTATTGCAGGTAAAACAGTGTTTATTGCATTAGAATTCCTTGTTTTGACAACAGAGGGGGGGCAAAAATTGATTTTTTTCAAAAATTAGAGATATTTCATATCTCAAAAACGTGATGTGATAGAGAAAATCTGAGTTCATTTTCGGATTCAGCGCCCCAAAATTAGCTAAAATCAGTTGTCAAAACCCAAACCTGAAATTTTGTGTAGACCAGTGTAATTAAACAGAACATTACAGTCAACCAATCAAGCAAAGGCCGCAAGTGGATAGGATGATGTAGGTCTGGAGATCGCCACTGTACTTAAAATAACTTACACATCCGCAAAGTTGTATAGACCAAAATGTTCATCTGAGTAATCAGAATCAATTCAGCAGCTTTTTTGCTTTGAATTGATCCAAGACATTGCTAACTTGCTAGCTTTGCTGCAATACACGTTTTTAGGACTTTGTTCTCAGTTTGCATAATTGCATTTCTTGCACAAGCTTTCATGGTTTTAAAGTCAGCATTTTTTACGCTTTGTTTTCATTCACGTTCATAACACAAACTTTGTAGGCCTACTGTGTCTGAATTCGTAGAACACAAGCCTATAATCACTAAAATATGCAATCGAAACTTCCTTGCTATGAATTTTCGAAACAAATTGCAAAACTTAAAACAATTGAGATTTTTCATCCAGCATCATAACCGAAGTTCTTCTTAGTTTAATCTCAAAAGTCCCTCTTTTTATGGCACCAGGTAGACATTAGACCAGGGGTCGGCAACCTACGGCCCGCGGGCCAGGTCCGGCCGGCCAGGCGCTTCGTTCCGGCCCGCGAGCAGTTCCAAGCAAAAGCACGCAATTCGGCCCGCGACGATAAATAAGTTGTTTTTCGCATGCTAAAATCATAGTGCAACAAAACCACGGATACTACCTCGTGCTACAAATTATATGCTTCTTTGCACACGTTTAATTTTGCACATTTTTCCAATCTTGGTAACAACAGTCCGTCAAGTACGTTGAAATATGTGGAGGTTATTGTTGACATCAAACAGCAGTTTGCTTCCCGGTTCCAGGACATGCGAAGGCACAAACACGAATTCGCGTTACTGGCAAAACCTTTTGATGTGGATCCAGCCGATGCGGACAATAGCGTGCAGATGGAACTGATTGAACTTCAGAATAATACAACGTTAAAGTCGAAGTTTCACGTTACTTCTCCATAAGTGTTTTACAAAGAACATGTATCTGCAACCCCATTTCCGAAATTATGAGATAATGCGAAAAAAATTGCATCCATGTTTGGGAACACTTATCTTTGAGAACAATTATTTTCCAAGATGAACTATGCAAAAAATAAACTTCGATCACGTTTATCTGATGAACATGTTAATGATGTTTTACAAATTTCTTGTTCCAATATCAAAACTGACTTTGGCAATTTGGCAAAAAAATGCAAACAACATCAACATTCACATTAAATTGTTACACACATTTGTTCTTTTAATAATCGGTTTCAAAGTAATAAATTCCTTTTATCATATCAATGAACATGTTATATAAGCATGAATAGGAGTGTAAAACGCCGTACAAGTTAAGGGTAAGATATTCGCGTTTCGGACAAGCTGTCCCGGCAGTTACTGCCCGCCAGTATATTTTATTTTATCAGATTGGCCCGCGGCTCAAAAAGGTTGCCGACCCCTGCATTAGACGATGGTTGCAGAAACTTAGCCTACCTCTATTCAGCATTATCGATTATATCTCTAACTTTAGTTGATTGGTTTTGAATCTTTACCCTCGGACTAATAAAGACTTAGGTTATATCAGTGACATCTTGACACCGGTGTACTTTCTTCAGAACACGTCGAATCGTAGATTTTACTTTAAGCTTACTTCTTCAAACACGTACAAATTTAAAAAAACATCAAGCACTAGAGCCGCATAAAACGTTTCAAAAGGAAAATAAGGAAAGATTGCATAATTCCTGTTGGGGTAGACAATACGCCTAATGCAAAATACTAAAACTTGCGGGGATGAGATAACAGTCAAAGCTTGATAACTCGAAGCTCTTTAACTCGAAACTTTCCCTCTCCCGAAGGAGATTGATTGGTCCCTGCAAAACACTTATCAATACATGCATGCATACGAACTACGGATAACTCGAATTATGGATAACTCCAAGCAATTTTCTCGGTCTCTTCAACTTCGAGTTATCGAGCTTTGACCACATGATAAAGAATTGTGAATATAAATTGCATGTGTTTGCTGTATAGAAGTCATACTTCTTGTGACATTAAAACACGACATTGTGAAGTGACAATGAAATTTCAATTTACGTAGTTCAAACATGAGCGCAGAGAAGATATAGCCGCAGGCTCCTAAGCGGTGTTTAACTGATGCTCTTTCGCGTACTGCACCCACGGCTCTCACCACCCGATTATGTAGCCGACACGAGCAGCCCCTTCTCCGATATTGATGGCTGGTGTTAAGCTTCATGAACAATGGATATAGAATAGTTGATCTTGTTTTGGCAGCAGAAGAAGATGTATACGATGATGAAAACAATGCACAACATTCAACGCAAAAGCACAAAGTCATGTTTCTCATGCGGAGGCAACGCGAACATCTGACCATCGCCCAACATGGTTACGTTTTCAGCAGGAGGCAATAATTTCAGACACTTCCTCATTGTTACGACTACACACGGTAGTTGCGGAAATACTCGAATCTTAAGCAAACAATCTAAAATTGATTAATTTTTCGGTATATCAACTGTTGCAACCGATATTCAAGTGGGCACGGTCTTGCTACCATATATATGTTACTTTTATCTTGACTTAATATAACAATTCAATTATCAGTTTCTTTGTTTATCCGGTAAAATTTCAGAAACCATTGTTCTAGCTAGACCGGACATTTGAGGAAGCTCAATTGGAGTGTCGTTGCAGTTATAGTGCATGGTCAAATTTATCTTATAATTTTAATTTTATGTATATTGCCCAGTTAAAGTAATTCCTGATGAGGACACAAGTACTTTTAGGAAACGTTTGTGTTCTTTTTTAATTCTGTTGTATTTCTTTGTGTGGGTTGCTTAAAGTCAAAGTAGAGATAGAGTTTTATATGTGCTTATTAAATTTATGGCTTTGTTTGAAGAAATTTCTTAAAGCAAAAATTGCGTTTGTGCGAGAGATTTCTTGGACAACGTGACAAAACTATACTGTATATGCACGTTTGTAAGTTGCTTGTACAAACGCTCATCTTTTGCTACTTCAAGATTTTCAAACTCAACCAACACTGGTTACAATGCATGACATGAAATGTAGCATCCTGATACATCAACGTCGTTTGTCTATTTTTGTTCTAATCTTCTCAGAAAATCACGCATTAAGCTCCAAAACATTGATAAATCAGCGTCATCATTTAGAACTTGTAAAACTTGATGTGGATTTGTTTTCAGCTTTTTTCTTATTAATCCTCCAGTCTGAACATCATTCTCAAAAGTTATCAACAGAGTTCGATTACATCCAGATTCATATTCAAGATATTCCAATACAGAAATCACATATTCTCCTTGAGGACTGTTGGAGTAGTTGCCGGTAAGAATCAAAATAACTTTCCTACTGGCTTCAATCCTTTGAACAAGTTGCTTTAAAGGAGACGATCCACATTGAACTTCCCTTCCAACTACTCCAAGATTAAAATATGGAGGTTGATTACATATGTTTGGTATCAAGTTGTTGTCAACCCAATCAGCAACAGTTTGATTTGTTTGATCATAAACTACAAATCCATGATGAGCAAATGTACGTTGCTTTCTATTAAATTTTGATGTCTGCTTCTTTACTTCACGAGGACGCACAGATTGTGTTGCATACGTTGCCAACCACCTTTTCCATTTTTTGCTTGAAAAGATAAACGATAAGCAAAGAAAACTAGAAGTAAATGTTGTGAAATATAGACACAAACCCAGAGAAAAGTTATTTTGACAAGAAATATTCAATGAATAAGTAAGCAAGGATTGACCTTGTAAATAATGTGGCGATTGGCATTGAACACATCCTCCATAATATTGATCAATTATTTGAGAACACTGAGGCATGATCCCAGGGTAAGTTCCATCATCGAACTGATATTTGTAAAAAAGTGACCCAAAGTTATAATTCAATTGACAATCACAATTGATTGCATTCGATCGTAAGTCTAAAACAAAAAGTTGATCCAAGAAGTAAAAAGGAAAAATGTCAACTCCAATGTTTGTTAAGTGGTTATTTTGCAACAAAAGATTGTTTAATTTACTAGAATTTGCAGAAAAAATTCCTGGTAGAATGTAATTTATTTTGTTGAATGAAAGATCCAAAAATTGTAAATTGGGTGTTAGATAGAGAAAGGGTGTGTTAAGAGATGATATTTTATTGTTTGAAAGCGACAGTCTTTCCAAACGTTTCATGTGCTTCAAGGTATTTATTGGCATTGTCGTCAAGAGATTGTGGCTAACATCAAGATGCAAAACATTTGGATTGTTTAAAGTCATGAAAGAATCTTTCATCAGACAGGATTGAAGAACAATACTTCTTACAAAACTAAACTGACTTAATTTCTCCGCTACTAATTCGTATTCGTAAACAAAGTTTTCAGAAAAATTAATTTCCTCAATTTGTTTTGATTGGATTGGTTGAGGGTATGCGAAATTAAGCATATCAAAAAAAAAGTTTCCCGTAAAGGTGTATTGAAAACTAAGAGGATTCTCAAAGCTTTGAGTAAATGCCATAGGGTAGTATGTCAGCGACAAGCTTGTGGTGTTGATAAAAAGAAATGCAAGGTTGGTTAAACCTTGAAACGCATTTCTTTCAATTATTTCAATTGGATTAGAACGTAAATCGATTGAACAAAGCTTTGGCATTTCATTGAAAGACCCATTTGATATCATTCGTATGGAGTTCGATGACAGATCTAACTTTTGTACAAAAGAAGTGAAAGTAAAATTTATATTTTCAAGAGAAGTAATTTTGTTATATGATAAGTCTAAAGTTGCTCCTTGATCACATTCGTTTGAAACGTTTTTGTCGTTTACAGTTGAATATGATGAGTTGGTTTTTAACAAAAAATCTTGTTTTAAGATTGATTGAAAGTATCTTGATTTATCTTTCAACCTTTTACTTGTTATAGATTGACATTTTTCATCCATTCTGTTGTGGGAAAGAGTAAGGAATGACAGTGTTTGCAACCCTTCAAGTGAAGCCATATTAAAACTAGTGATGTTGCAGTAATCTAAGTTCAATGTCGTCAAGTGAGGTAAATCCCGTAAAGTAGATAAGCTATCAGTCGTGATATCACCAAAATTTAACGACAAGAACTCTATTATTTCTAACGTTTGATCATGGATTGGTAACCCAAATGATAAATGCTTTAGCTTAGTCATATGTTTGTAAACATCACCAAGCTTTAAGGAACGTTTATTATTTTTTACTACTGGAAACTGCACGTCATGTTCAGCAAAGCATGCAACATTCCAACCCAAAAACAAAGATTCGATTGAGCGAATTGGAACAAATATTGGATTGGTCACGTATTTCCACAAGCAGTTACCAAATAAGTTTACCTTTCGAAGTTTTGTATTAAACTTAAAAATATCTTTGGAAAGATAATAAATAGAGTTCATAGAAAAATCTAAGACTTCTAAATCTTTCAAAGCATTAAACGAGTTTTTTTCAACGTGTAACTCATTAATTGCAATATATCTCAAACGAAGAACTCGAAGAAGAGGGGCTTTTGTAAAGTCCAAACACCTGATTCTTGACATATTATTATCGCTTAAGTCTAAATACAGCAGGTTAGGAGTCAATGTATTTCTTGGGACTTGAGAAAACGAAGCAAAGATCAAATTTAGGAATTGTAATGTCTTTTTAACTAGATAAAATGGCTCCGTATTTGGAAGGATAAATGATGAACTGCATGGTTTATCTTCGGACAATAAACATACGTATTGGGCCACCACCGTGTTTAAGTTTGATAAGTTTGAAAAGTCTGACTGTTTTAAAACTTTTATAGATGTATGAGAGATTTCGATATGTTCAATAGAGTTTGGAAGATTAGATGGAAAACTATACAAATAATTGCCAGATAAAACCAACATCTTTAACTGGTTTAATTTCTTGAATGTCCCAGGCTCGATGTTGAGATATCCGAGAGGTCCAGGCAATCGAATATCTGTGGAATTATTTTTGTTATAGCCAAGGTCTAGAAAAGTCAAATTTGTCAGCATGTCAAAATCTCGTTTTTTGAGATTTGAAATAATGTTCAAACTCAAATCTAAAAACTGAATATTTGATTGAAAAACCTTTGGAACTTCTGTAAGTCCTCTGCTTGCACAGTTGGTGTAATTTAGAGGAGCAATCATCCAGGATGGATATCCAATTTTCTCAAATAATTCTCTCTGATCTTCATTTAAAAAATAACCATAAAATCCATCTGATATCGATATTTGATCCATGACATCACATGGGTCCTTTTCAGTGATGAAACAAGCTGGTTGCACGTACATCAAAAACATACATGTGGTCAATAGTTTGTTAGCCATCTCTGAAATGTAGTAGCAATATATAAAGGTAGCCTACTGTACAGTGTCACGATTTCTTTTTATCTCTTACCAGGAAAAAGACTTGGAAAGGCTCAATGACGTAGTTTAATGGGTATAACCGAAAAGTAGTCAATTAAATGATCGGATAGTTCTACCGGTAAAATGATAATGAAAACTCTTAAAGGACTTTAACGAACGGCTTCTCTTCTAACTCTAATTTCGAACACAATTTATATCAGCACCAATTCTCATCTACTTGTATTCAATTAATTCAAGTCTCAATCACCAATAATTTCTGCACCAACTACTAATCCACAACTCATAACACAACTCTCATAATCAACTCATAATAATGATCAACTCCCATAATAATAATCATTACACAAGTTACACCACTATTTAAGTTGGTTGTTCAGTCCAGTAACTTCGAGAAGGTTACGTAAGGTTACATCATAAAGAACCATTGTTCTATCAAGCAGCATTTAAATGTAAACAACAGAACCTCAAAGAAGTTTAAAGAATGTCACGTAGGGTAGAAGTTTGTTACATAATAAATATTTCGCAATCGGACATCTACTGGTAAACATCCTTATAACGTCATGACAAACGACACTCAGAAATTATGAAAAACAACAGAACATTCCAGATTTGCATGTTTACAGACGATTCTGGAAATGCGTTACATAATACAGATTTCTCATTCAAAGGTTACTTCAGGTCAATACCCGATAATAACACATCGCTTAAAATTCCATAATGAAAACAGCACATTCTGTCAAGACGCAAAGCAGCCCGACGCGAGGCCTTTCACATTGATTGTGACGTACAGTATAGCGTTGATGTTGGCTAAAAAATGGTAAATTGTCTGTCCCGATAGCTCAGTTGGTTAACGCATGGCTTTGTAAATAAAGAAGCTTCAAAATCAAGCGGCGCTGGTTCGAGTCTCGGGGTGTGCGCTTGAGCAACACATTCTAAGGCAGGGGTTCTTAATTTTTTTTTTAACGCGGACCCCTTAAAAACAACTTTGGTTTGCGTGGACCCCATGGCCTAGTCCGAGAAACTTTTTTGTCAGCATGAATTGGACACTACGCAAAAAAAAACGAATATGAATTTTATGCAATTAATATGAATTGGTAACAAAATTTACGTTTTATTAAATTTAAAAAATAGCGAATGCTGATTGTTTTTCAATATCTTCGATTTAATTTCATTAATGTAAAGGATACTGCTGTTTGTTTTCAACAAGAACCTGAAATTGTGACTTCGTCTTTGATATAGGGCAACACGCATGTCATCCTTTGCATCCAACCCGTTTCGACTCTTTGTTTTGATAGTTACCAATGATGAAAATCCTGACTCACATAAACAGGCTATGTAATCGCAAAAGGAATTAAAGCAGCCATGGCTCTCTTTACCAAAAGAGGATATGCTTGTGTCAACGAACTTTACAAATCGCCAATACTTTTCAAATTGAAGGACATTCTTAATGATTTCATTGCCCTTAGTTCAATGAACTCATCTTTTGCAAGGTCCGCATCACTGATAGATTCCAGCTCAACGAGGAAAGGGTAACGTATCCAAGGGTAACGTGCTGTATTTTTAATATCCTCTGCGGCTAAGCAGTAACCTCTGAAAGAGTTTTGCAATGCTTCCAAATGTCAGCACATGTCTGTGTGCAGAGAAGATTGTAGAGCATTACAAATAATCGTTACTAATGTTTTGTTTAATTATTGTGGAGCATTCTAATATTCATGTTCTTTTGTTACATTAAAATTCCTTTAATGTAGTCTTTTCTTGGAATGCTTATAAAAGTATTTTATATTTATGCCTTAGTAATGCATATGAATCAGACAACAAAAGTTTGCAAAAATTTTGTTTGAAGCTGAAATATTTTGTTTTCACGAGTTTTATTTCGATGTTTTGAACAGTCCTACTACTTTGGTTAATTTGTTGTGGACACTAGACAGGTAAATGTAGTCAACGACTTGATAAAGGATTGCACAAAATTGCACAAATCCTTTGTGGAGTCTCTCAAGGCTCAACATTGGGACCTCTTTTCTTTTTAATGTATATTAACGATCTTCCTTTAATGTCTAAATTTTCAACCGTGCTTTTTGCGGAAGACACATATCTAGCTTTACGAGGTGAAGACTTGGATTCTTTACAAACAGAAACCAATTCTGAACTACATAAAATTGATGCATGGCTACGAAAAAATAAACTTTCTTTAAATTATTCGAAAACAAGCTACATTTTAATAAACAAAGTGCCAAAGCGTACTGTTGAAGTTTGTTTCAGGTTGTGTATAAACCAAACAGTGATAGAAAGAGTGAAAACAGTTAAGTATCTGGGTATCCATGTCGATAAAAATCTAACCTGGTCGTCACACATTAAACTGTTGTCGCTGCAGATGGCTCGATATTCTGGAATTTTTTATCGCCTTTGTAACTATGCATTGGAGGAAACATTGCTCATGTTATATATATTATAGTTCAGTATATAGCCGTGTTCAATACGGAATTACTATATGGGGTACTGCAAATAAAACGCTAATCATGGAAGTAGACGCCAGACACAATAATATTATTCGCGCAATCACTAGAAGTATTAGTCACGTCACGAACTTATACAAATCTTTAAATATAGCCTATTACGAGAAGATATTTACAAACTCGAAATTGCCAAATTTATGCATAAAGTTTCCAAAAATAATCTACCACCTGTATTCCAAGATCATTTTATAAAACTTGATGATATTCACTCGCACAACACTCGACAACTAATTAAAATGAAGTTATTTTTTCGACAAATAAACAAATCCGTGCCACACAATCTTTTGGCACATCGACGTACTAAATTGGGGAGTGAATGGGATGATTGTATAAAAAGCAAACACCTTGCTTTGTCTAAAAAACTTTATAAAATTACCTTGTTAAATTCTTATTATATATACTTTGTTAGTTTAATAATTTTATCTACATGTAGGCTATCCTTGTATTTGTGTAATTTGTGTTCTTACTCGATATGATTCATTATTATGCTTATGTTTTCCAAGCTGGTTTTGGTTCAATTTCTTACAAACCTACGTATGTTTCATTTTAATTTCGAAGCTACTGTTCAATCATGCTGTTTATTCATTCAGCTCATGTAAAATTTGTAATGTCTGACGCTGCAATGTATGAAGCCTGATATCAGGCAGCACCTTGACTGGTTAACCGCAAGGTTCTTCGGTGCTGCCAGACCTTTCTATTGCTATATTTTAATTTTTATGTAATTCTGTTTCTTTTTCTCGACTCGTATTAGAAAGGCGAATAAACAAACATCTCTCTCTCTAAAGTCTCAGCTGCTAGCTTGTACTATTTTAGCAAACCAAACAAGAAAATCGAAAGCTGAATTTGTTTGCAAAAACAATTTGAATCTAAAGAAGGTAAAAATGAAATAAAACACACACTTTTACAGATAGATAGGAAGACGGCAAATAAAGGTTAAATTTTACTTCCTTGTAGACAGGCCCAGGGTATATTTGACTTGTTTACATCACGTTTAATTGCAGACTTTCCTATTCCGATGTTTTAAAATGGTATAATGAAGTTGATCACTTTACTCTTATTACAGAGAGTTTCAAGACAAAAATGGCCTTGACCGCCGACAGCCATCGAAACTAGCCTATTTGACGAATTAGAGTCTGCATTTGGATATTGATTTGAACGCATTTTACCCTATAAGTGACTTTTTGGTACACATCATTCAAGTGAAAGTTCTGTGTTATTTATGTTGATGGAAAGTATTGTTCAAACTTGTTGACAATTAAAGTGCTTTTTCACCAACGCCAAAAGTTTTGTCACATTCTCAATCTCCTATATCTCGATATGACACTGGACACGAATCAAAGATACTGGTTGATCTTCGGCGTTTTCATTAGTTTGCTTGTTTGTGTTAACTTAAGTTTTTTATTAAACCCTGTATTTCTACCAAGAAGTGACAGATTTAGCTAAGTTCAAAGGTTATAGGTTTGACCCAAGTACAGGAGTTTGACTTATTATTTACTGACGTTCAACATAATGTTGCAAATATGTTGCATCTACTGATCAGCTTTTCATGCAATGCTCGGAACAACAACTAAAATTATCCCATGTATCTGATAGTTTTTTCAACTGTTTTTGGCTAATTTGGTTAAAACAAATTCATAACAATGTGGTTGTAGATTTGGATTCAGCGCCCAAAAGTTATCTTGAAACGTTCTTCAGTTTTTCAGCTACAAGAGTTATGTTGGAAAGTGTCATTTATGAATCCTTTTTACCTCAATGTTCTGTTTTTATAAAACTAGAAGAAAAACACAAAGCGCTTGCATAACAAACTTTCAAATCAGTGATTCTTTGTTGAGGGAGTAACTGTCAAGTGATTAGACTTTTCCAATCATTACTGTATCTTTTGCGTAATCAAACGTCGGAACTACATCATTGCAATTCTAACAGATAACTTTGCAAGAGATTTGTAAATTGCTTATCAAGCATTTGGAAAGAAACTATTTTTGTGCTTTGCTTGTTTGTTTAGTGGCAAACTATTCCTAACTTGCCTACTTTGCAACATTGCATGATCCAGACAGTTGCCATTTGTTGTATGCTTACGTTGCACAGTTTTACAGTTCCTGGATTGGGGTCTGCAATTTGATTGTCAGCATTTTATTTCACGAATTGAGCTAAATAATGAATATCTGCCAAGAAGTTTCTATTTATACCTTGTAACAATAACTTTCATATCACGAGTTTGGTCTTGTCAATGAAGTGGCCTATAACGCGGATTAATTGGAAGCTTGCAATTAAAAGATTGAAAAATCCAAATTTTCTTTTGTTCTTATCATTTATGCTCAAATAAATTTAGGCATTTAAGAATTGTTTTTGTTGAATATCTACAACATATGTGTATTGCATTTATAAAATAACGCGCATCTTTGCACCGCAGGGAAACACAATGTTTTAAATTTCGACAATCCTTTAATACAAATTTTAATCTCATGACAACCACTCAGGTTTGTGTTTTTTTTGCCTGGCAACAGTACAAATGTAAGTACGCTTGGCAACATGAAAGATAATATCAATACAGGTTACAATGATGACACCAACAGAAAAATTGATACGAATTTGGTACGTTTTTAAGTACTCCACAAATGCAAAACTATGGAGCATTGGCCTATAAATAAACCAAAGAGTACTTTTATTAAACAAGCTTTGCGTTTACACTTACACTACATGCATTAACCAATGGTTAATAACCATGACTCATTATTAACTATCGTTGGGACAGTTGGCTAAAATAAGAAATGGTTTCCAATCTTTTTGTGAGTACAGATAATTTTCAAGGCATAATCAAAACTGCTTGCCCCAAAAGCTACTCACATTGACTATAAGTAAAATTGTAACCAAACTATTCTTTTAGTACTTTTTCTTAAAACCAACACTTTCATGGACACTAAAATATTTCTGGGGTTCTCAAACAGTCTAAAGAATATAATCTACATTCTACAGTAAACCAAAATGAAAACCACTGACGTAATATATATATGAGATAAACGTACACATGTACGATTGTACGTACACTGATATGATGATACATAGGCACTGAAAATATAGACACTGAAATATAATAAAAAACACCAAAAGTACGATAATACCAACACAACACAATTTTTTATTTCAGGTAATGTTGTTAGCCTATGACTTCAAGCAATACTGTAGAAGTGTAGAGTCAAGCAAACTGTATTTCAATCAGGGCGAATAAACAAGTCCAGCACATTCCTTGAAGACTAAACTGTATAAACATAAAAGACCTGAATCAGCAGTGTCCAAAGTGCGGCCCGCGGCCCGTATGCGGCGCAAGGGAACACCATATGTGGCCCCGTTTGAGCTCTGGAATATACAATCCTAAAACTTAGGCAGAATTTCAAAACAAAAATGAGTGAAAAGTTTAATGCGGCTTTCAAGACTCGTGTAAAAGTGAGGTAAAGCAACATCGGGTACGGTACTCTTGATTTATTGTTTATTCTGGGACAAGGGATCTTCAAAAAGCGGTAACATAAATCTCATCTAAGCTTATATGGGCAATGGGATGACACAGCGGGTAAGGCGCTTGCTTTCCAATCATGCAATCCTGGTTCAACTCCCGACTTATGCTGGTTGTTGACAAAACACCGCTCATCCATGGTGTAATAACTTGGGTAAAGGCGGTTGCTGAAGTAAAGGCGGCCGAGAGAAAGGAACTAGCCACCCCACTCTTGCTAGTGCTGAAGGCTTAGTATAATGCGAACCTTATCTTCTCATCCTCCGATGCTTGGATTCAATGGAACTCACATATAGGCTAATGCAATTTTCGATTTCATTTCAAGTTTGTGCAAAATGAAATGTATGTAGGCTGAGATTATTTTATGTTAATGAGTTATGAGACTGGCAGAATTAAGGCTTGTTTTTTGAATTTTACCTATGTTTGAAAAGTACTTCTGGACAGATTTCGACCTACTACCATATTCTAATTCTGCTAAATTTGAGTTGACCTAACCTTAAGATTTCACAGCTTGCAATTTAGTATGGAAATTTATAAGCCAAACGAAGTCTTATGACCAATTTTATATTGTTTCTTTCAAAAAAGTTTGAATTAAATTCCACAACATTGGCAAATCACCATCATCATTTGGAACTTGTAAAACTTGATGTGGATTTGTTTTTATCTTTTTTCGTATTAATCCTCCAGCCTGAACATCATTCTCAAAAGTTATCAACAGATTTCGACTAATTCCTGACTCATATTCAAGATGTTCCAATACAGAAATCACATATCTTCCTTCAGGACTGCCAGAAAAAGCTTTTGTCAAAATCAAAATAACTTTCCTGCTGGCTTCAATTCTTTGAACAAGTTGCTTTAATGGAGACGATCCACATTGAACTTCCCTCCCAACTACTCCAAGATTAAAGTACGGAGGTTGATTACAAATGTTTGGTATCAAGATGTTGTCAACCCAATCAGCAACATTTTGATTTGTTTGATCATAAACTACAAATCCATGATGGGCAAATGTACATTGCCTTCCGTAAAATTTTGATATCTGCTTCTTTACTTCACGAGGACGCACAGATTGTGTAGCATATGATGCCAACCACGTTTTCCATTTTTTGCTGGTCATGATAAGAGAAAAAAGAAGGAAGTTAAAACAGACGGTTGTAAAACAGGCACATAAAGCAACCGAAAAAATATTTTGACAAGAAACGTTCGATGTATAAGTAAGCAAGGAGTGTCCTTGTAAAGAATGTGGCGATTGACATTGAACACACCCTCCATAATATTGATCAATGAGCGAAGAACACTGAGGCATAAAACCTGGGTATGTGCTTGCACTAAATTTGTTTTTATCAAAAATTGTCCCAAAGTTATAGCTCAGTTGACAATCACAAGCTAATGAATTCCACCTCAAATCAAAGACATTGAGTTGATTCAGAAAAGAAATTGGGAAAACTTCGATTCCAACGTTTCTTATGTAGTTATTGCGCAACAACAATGTACGTAGTTTACTTGAATTTGACGAAAATATTCCTGGTAAAATATAATTTATCCTGTTGATTGAAAGATCTAAAACTTGCAACTGTGGCACCAAATAGAAAAAAATCTTATTTAGCGAAGTGATCTTGTTATAGGAAAGTAAAAGTATTTCCAGATGTTTCATGTTTTGCAAAAGTTTTAAAGGAATTTTCGTCAGAAAGTTATGACTAACGTCAAGATACACAGCGGTTGGATTGTTAAAAGTCATAAATCGGTCTCCAAGCTGACAGAATTGAAGAGTGATGTTTTTTACAAACGAAAACTGACTTATTGCTGCCGCTACCATATCATATCTGACAGCATAGTTTCCAGAAAAATTTATTTCTACTACATTGTTTGGGTGTAATAGTTTCGGGATACCATAAGTACCAGTAATCATACTGAAAAAGTACGTTCTTGTGTAGGCATATTGAAAACTAACAAAATTTTCAAAACTTTCCATAAATGCCAATGGATTGTATGAAATTTCAACCGATAAACTTGTACTGTTCATGAAAAGAAATTGAAGATTGCTTAAACCCTGAAACGCATTTCTCTCTATTATTGTAATTGGATTAGAACGTAAATCAATTGAGCAAAGATTTGGCATTTCCATAAAAGGACGATTTGAAATTATTTCTATGCAGTTTGATGACAAATCTAATTTGTGTGCAAAAGAAGTAAAGTTAAAATTTATGCTTTCCAAACGAGTTATCTTATTCTTTGACAAGTCTAAGCTGCCTCCTTGAGCACATTCGCTTGAAATGATTTTAGATTCAGCCGTCATATGAGAAGGGTTGCTGTTTAGGAAAAATTGTTTCTTCAAAAGTAGTTTAAATCCTTTTCCCATGTCTGTATGGGTCGTAGTTGTTTCAAACTGAGCAACATTGTTTATTCTGTTATGAGGAAGCTCAAGCGATGAAAGGCTTTGAAATTGATTAATGGAAGCCATATCAAAGCTAGTGATATTGCAAAAAGCCAAGTTTAAAGTTGCAAAATAGGACAAGTTTTGTAAAGCTGATAAACTATTATTAGTCACAGCACCAAAATTTAACGTTACCATATTTATTTCCTTAAACTGTGGGTATTCAGTTATTAACCCAAATGACAAATGCCTCAGATTTGTCATTCGTTTGTAGACATCACCCAACACCAGTGACTGATTAGCTTGTCTGCTTGTTAGAGATTGAAAATCAGTTTCAGAATAACAAATTGTATTCCAACCCAAAAACAAAGATTCCATTTGGTAAGTGGGAACAAATGTTGGATTGGTCACGTATTTCCACAAGCAGTTGCCAAATAAGTTTAAACTTTTTAATTTGTTATTATACTTGAATATATTTTTAGGAAGAAAACTAATATAGTTTAAAGAAAGGTCCAATGTTTCTAAGTCTCTCAAAGTATGGAATGCTTTTTCGTCGATATAAACAACTTTGTTTTCTGCCTGAGCCTGAGCTAAACTAAGAAATCGAAGAAGAGGTGTCTGTATAAAGTCAAAAGACCTAATTCTTAATAACTTGTTAATTTCTAAATCTAAATAAAGCAGATTGGGTGTTAATGCTTTCCATGGAACTGCACTGAGTGAAGCAAACCCTAACTCTAAATATTGCAGTGATTTTCTAGCTGAATAAAATGGTTCGGTATTTGGAACAATGTATGACGATTTGCAAAAGTTTAATCCTGGTTTTAAACACGCAATGTTGGCTATCAACACTTTCAAATTTGATAAATTAATAAAATCCGCTTTTTTAAAGGTTTTTATGGATGTTAAAGTCATGAAAACAAGTTGCAATGAATTTGGAAGATTTGGCGGAACAATATGCAAAGAATTTCCAGATAATACCAACATTTTTAGCTGGTTTAATCGCTTAAATGTTCCAGGTTCTATATTGAGATACCCTGGAGGTCCCGGTAAAGCAAATTCTGTAATATTATTACAGTTATAGCTAATGTCGAGAACAGTCAAATTTGTTAACTCGTCAAAATCATGTCTTGTAAATCGACGAATTATATTTCTGCCCAAATCTAGATATTGAACGTTTGGTTGGAGGATATTTGGGACTCTCGTAAGTCCTCTGTTCGCACAGTCAAGAACATTCATTGGAATTGTCATCCAAGACGGGTATCCGGTTTCCCAAAAGAAATCATTCAGGTTCTTGTGGACAAGCTGCATTGATTCTATAGTAAGAGTCATGACGTCACAGGGGTCATTGTAACTAATAAAACGCGCATGTTGCAAACATGACAGAAATAGTAGTCTACCGAAAATTTGCTTTTCCATTTCAAATTCTGTAAATAATAGTCATTTGAAATGGTATTAGCTTTGATGGATTTGTTTATTGCAGTAAATGAACATAATTTTACACTGTTATGTTGATAATAACTTGGTGTTTACCGAGGCTTCCTAAATTTTATTTAACGCTTTTAGCTATATTAAACGGGTGGCTATATTATCTAAACTTTAAAATCACAACCTAATGACAATTAGAGGTATTATTCAGTCTAAAAAGAAGCATATAGGCAAAAGTCAAAACGGTTCTTTTTAATTTGTTTCAAAGCTCTGGTTGTCTACCAGTGTTATATCCCATGAACACTTAGAAATGATTCGTTCTGGCGATATGCTCCTAAAAAGAATCCGACAAAAATAAGTTACGTAAAAGCTGCTGAATGGTGTGGAAAAAAGGAAACAGAAAAAGCACTGCTGCGACAGTAGGCTACCTCACTTAGAGTACATTTTTTGCTAATTATTTCAGGATATCATACTTGTAGTACGTGCTCTCTGCATAGAAAACGAAAAGTCGTTATCAAAATAATTCATGCGCATTCAGCCTACAAGCAACTGGCTTAACTCGAAAGACTTTATCTTTATATACTTGCATAGTTTCCTTATTTATTTGCATCGACTTGATATGGTGCAATGCAAACGTAACCATGATTTTTATCAGATAGGCCACGGTTGCCACTGTGTGGATATTACAAAATAAATTTTGGAAGGTTTAGGTGTTCATAAGGAAGCGTGTTTCACTTTTGCCTTTATCTTCAAATGTGAGAGACTAACTAATAACTAACTGCAGAGAGTGGTGACAGCCCTGTTGCGACACTCGAAAGGGCACCGGTTCGACACCGCTCAAAAGCATTTGGCTAATGGCAAGACACTTAAATGCAAGTCGGAAAGTGAACACAAACATTGGCTTTCTTGCATTCCAGTCTATTTAATCTAAATCTTCAATCACCGGGTGTAACCTTGGATACGGCAATTAACTGAGCTACCGCGGACGGACGCATGTATCAGTTAGAATTATCCTTTTCTTCATTCATTTCACCATTTGTGCAAGCATTGATATTGCAGCAATCCAGTAGTAGTTCAATAATATTGCTATGAATCCTTTTCTTGAGATTTGGTAATGCAGACTTCATTTTCCACAGCATAGCTAATCAACACCTATTTGTTATTGCAGCCTTATTACAAGTCTTTATCATTACGAATACTTCACATATCTTTTCATGCAGGCAGGGGCAAATTTAGGGGAAAAAAGGAGTCATTAGCCCCATTTCTTCCCGATATATTTTGATCAAAGTTTCACACTCTGTTAGGCTACAACATCATTTGACAAACATTTAGTATTAATTGCCCAATTTTAAGGTATTTTTTTCCAAATTTTCTTGAGGGCTCTAGACCCCCATTGGGTGCTTTGTATGTTGTGACTCGTTACCAGAGTTATTCATATTTGCAAAAATAACTATTTTTCTCTTGAAATTGTATGCTGGTTCCTCTGCTTGTACGCGCACACAATCTAACAACACACCAGGCGATGTGTATGCAACACTAGGTTGATTTGCATTCTGATTATCCCATATTAACCATTTGTGTAATTTTTTGTTTTGTTCTATTATAGACTTCAGATTAAATCGCACATGGAAAATAATATTTTCGCGCAGCGTTTTTAATTGCGTTTAGCATTCTTAGACGGTCTGGTGCTCCCTAACTGTTGATAATTAAACAACTACTACAGTACATGTTTAAAGAAATTTTTACTCATGGCAGACGTATCGGCTGTGTGGCCGAGTGGTGAGAACGTCTGCGCGACATTCGAAAGACGTGGGTTTTGCACCGCTCCAGAGCACGCGGCTGTGTCTTGGAAAATGTATAATGACATATAATGCTCTAGAATAGAAAAGACAATTAATGTGTCTCGGAAAAAGAGCACTTAATGACATGCCAAAATAAAGGGAGCAGCTGAAACGAAGACTAAAATGTCAGTCACTAATCTTATTACTATAGTTCCAAGCAAATGACGATTCTCAGTGCCTCTAAAATTGATTTCAGTACTCCCAGTTGCGAGACATTGTGTTAGCGGCCATGGTTATTGAAATTGAATCAAATATCAGACATTTTCTATTGGTTTGAGTGAAATATCTTACTATATAAGATAACAGCAGGGGAGTTGATAGGGGGGTCTAGGTGGTACTTTTATACCCGGGCCCGGAATATTTAAATGGCCCGGAGTTAAAAGATTTCCCCCGACCAAACATTATCAAGAATCAGATCTAAAGGAGTTGCCATCATAGATTAAAACAGCCACTTCAGTCGTCAGATGGTAAAGTACCGGGCCGACTAAAGCTCTCTGGTGGTAAAATAGCCACTTCAGCCACCAAAGAGTAAAATAAGAATTTAGTCTAGTATAGTGATTTCCCTAACCACGAATATTTAGTGAAATAAGCCGAAACACGAATTTCAAAATAAACAGGCTAATATTAGTTTAGACTCAAAAACTGAAATGGTACAGGTAAGATTGCTATCCCTATTTCTGCACTAAAAATTAGACCAAAACCACTTTTCAGGTTGCAGCAATCAGCAAATATTTGACCTAGGCCCTTTCCCAAATCAAATTGAAAACTTTCTGACCCTCTACCTAATTTTGCTGTAAATTCTCTTCTGGTTAGCCTAGAATGACCAGTGAACATCAATGGAATCGGGAAGTAATACTCTAGCGCCATGTGACAAATAAAAGTTCAAAAAAGCAACCGCTAGATAGAGATAGTAAGTTTTGCAGTTCAGAAAATTTTAAGATTGTGCAAGATTTGTTAAACGACCATGCTTAAACGACGTCAATAAAATTTTGTACACAACCTTTATATTCATAACATTGTCGATGAAGGGAGTCCGAAAATAAATTGGTATCGGGCCCGAGAAATCCTGTCAACGGCCCTGGATAACAGAATTAAGGGGGATCCGGGGATTTGTAAAGTCATTAATCAAGTCGATTGAACGATAATGGAAGACGCCATACTCTATAGTTTCACCCTTGTTTGAGACTACTACTGATAATTTCAAACAACGGTGAAACTCGAGTAGGCGTCGTCACATAAGGAAATAGGAAATAAACTGACTCTGTTTAATATTGTATTCATACAAAACAGCTCAGTTTAGCTTATCTTGCAATCAGCAGACTTCCGAGGTCTGTTATCACAAGGGTTTGTCTTTGTATATTTCCTGTGTAAAAGTGTCACGTTTATTTATTACGCATATGGAGGAAGACAAGCACCTTCACGTGGTCCCCCCCGTCAGTAACATACAAAATTATACAAAATACGTATGCGAAACGAAGCTTGTCAAACAAGAGCTAATGAGACTGTTCAGCGCAGGGTGGGTAGGAAAATGCCCTTTTCAGGGCACGGCAGTGCTCGCACTGTCGAAAAGTACCGACGACCCACCGTACTGCAGCTGAACACCGAGGGCATCACGGCCAGCAAGCTCAACATCATCGAGCACCTGGCCACCAAGCATCAAGCCCTCATCATCCTCCTCCAGAAGACTCACTGTACATCTGTGGATAAGTTGGTAATAACCAACTTCACACTCGCAGGCGCAACCTGCAGCAGGAAACACGGCCTCGCCACGTTTGTCCATGACCGGCTGAGCTGGTCCTTGGTTGACCAATCCCAAGCTCAATCGGAGATCGAGTGGCTTTGTGTAGATGTAGCAGGCTACAACATCGTCAATGTCTACAAGCCCCCACCTTCGCGGATAACATCAACAGCCATCCCAGTGTTCCCCCACCCCAGCCTCTACGCTGGCGATTTTAACTGCCACCACACTGACTGGGGGTACAACTCCATCAACAACGACGGAGATAGTCTGGCCGCTTGGGCAACCAACAACAACCTCGCCCTCTTATACGATCCTAAGGGCGCACCGAGCTTCCACTCCGGTCGTTGGAACACTGGCACGAACCCAGACCTGGCCTTCGCAAGTGATGACCCCGATGATCGCCAGCCGGACAGACGTGTGTTAGAGAAGTTCCCAAGGTCCCAACACCGACCCTCGCTAATCACGGCCCCGTTGCTTGCCACACCTATTCCGAGCAAGCCTGTCAAGCGATGGAACTTCAGAAAGGCCGATTGGGAATACTACAGCTTCCTCACAAACGAAGCTACTCAGTACCTCCCAACCCCACACACCATCAAAGTGGATGAAGCCTACCAGGACTTCTGTGATGCAATCATATCTGCGGCAAAAGACTCCATCCCGCGAGGTCGACGGAAAAACTACATACCTTGCTGGGATGTGGAGTGCGACAGGCTTTACCGCGACTTCCTCCGTTCCCCCCAGGGTACCGCCACCACCAACTCAGCAACAGCCCTGCTGGCAAGATTGGATTCAAAGAGGAAGAAGCGCTGGACAGAAGCCATAGACTCAATCGACTTCACGCACTCCAGCCGCACAGCTTGGAGTACACTCAACAACCTCACTGGCAGATCACGTGCCTCTCGTCGCCAATGCCCCATTTCAGCAAATGCCATCGCCTCACAACTTGTGAAAAATGGAGTGCACAGAACGAGAGACCGTGAATCAGACAAGTCCGTCCTCAAGGAAATGACGGACCTCTGGAAGGTCCCAACACCTGTCGAGGGCAACATCTCTGGTGAGTTTACCCCAGAAGAATTTGCCTCCGCCCTCCAGCACCTAAAGCCAGGCAAATCCCCGGGCCTTGACCACCTATGCCCAGAACTAATACTCCAAGCTGCCCCCTCTATGAGGTCCTGGTTAAAAGAATTCCTTTCCTGCTGCTTGCGTCACCTGCGCATCCCAAGAATCTGGAGAAGAGCCCTAGTGGTTGCAGTCCCAAAGCCGAAGAAGCCCCCAGGGGATACGAAGAGCTATCGTCCCATCTCTCTGCTCTGCATCCCCTTCAAGATACTCGAAAGACTTATCTACGCCCGTGTCGAACCGATAATAGACCCTCAGCTCCCTCGAGAACAAGCTGGCTTTCGCCACGGAAGATCAACTGTAGACCAGGTCACTCTGATGACCCAAGACATCGAGGACAGCTTCTCGGCAAAAAAGAAGGCTGGCGCCGTGTTTGTCGATCTCACGGCTGCCTACGACACTGTATGGCACAGCGGCCTTACCTGCAAATTTTCACTTCATTACGCTTTCTTCAATGTGCAATAACATTTTTCAGCATTGTATTTTTATTTTTTCAAGCGCATAAAACCAAATAACTACGATTTGGAAATGAAAATGAAACGATTTTTTTTGTCAACAACTTTCCAACATAAAATCAATAACCAACTCACCAAAATCAGATTGTATCGAAAGGCTAAGTTCATTATGTTGAAATTATAACCAGTGGTCCCAATAATACAAGTTGAAAACGTGGTTTGTTGAAAATTAGTCTAGTCACCAGTAAAACATAGACGGTGATTTGATGGTTCGCCTGGGTCGACGGTAGATTAATTTTGCTTTGTGGAGCCCATTAGGCTGATAAATGATGTAAGCATAGCTTTACGCTGAGAAGAAGTTTAGAAATTTTAATACCAGCTACACGTTTTTCAACTTTTTAGTCTCGTCGTAGAAAATTTCTTGGCTACAATTCCTGTTATCAGAACAAACATTTAATTCTTTTTAAACTTCGATTTAAACAAATATAACTAGTAATATGCGCTGATAAAGAAAAATAATTAATAACTCGTGTAAGATTGCAATAATGGCAATAAAATAATAAAAAAATTCAGATATCCCGCTCAACGGATGCGATTAACCACCAAACCAACGAGTATAAAAATTTTAGTAACGAAGAAACTGATAAAAGCGTCTTTATATTTAGAATTTAGTAAAGTCTGAATATCAGAAAACAGCAAGCCTCTTCTCCCAAGCTTTCCAACTGGGGTTGCAAGAATCCAACCAGGAGGAGCTAGATATAGAGATTTTGTTTAACAAGGGAGGTGGTGATTATCTCTCAGAGCATTCTATCTTTGCCTATACACCACAATGCACAGCAAGAAAATATCTCCCAAAAAGTTATTGATAATAAAAAGGCTGCTTAACGTTGATAATGAGCATTGCTTCCATTGTCTTTACTATCAGCTTGTAGTAAGTAAAGGGTGTTTTGTGGCCAGCTTTTGACAGGGCAGCGGGCGCCGGGCAGACAGTTCAACCAAATCAGGACTGGTCACTAGTGGTCACTGGTCACAGGACTGGTCACTAGTAACCAAACAAAGCTAAGCTACACCTTAACATTACTTTTAACAGGTAGGCTATAACATTTTTTTGTTAAATGTTGTGGTGTTGCTTAGCTAATAGCTATGTCTGTTTATGGTTGAAAAAGTACTGTAACCTCTCTACCCGAATTGTTTTATAAAAGTGTTCACCAGATTTATATATATAAATTCATATTTTGTAGTCGCCCAAATCAAGATGATGCATTTATGGATATTATGAAAAAAATTAAAGACTTTGTAAATTTTGATGCGAGGCAACTGTATCATGCCAATTGGGCAGTTTTATAAATAGACTATGATCAGATAATTTCATATTTTTTTTGTTGCCCAAATCTAAATGATACAGTTATGTAAATGGGAAAAATTAAGGCAGTGGCTATTTGACCGGCGCCGGTCTTTTAATCTGAAACACTATTTAACCGGCTCCGGTCTTTTAATCTGAAACACTATTTAACCAGCTCTGGTCTTTTAATCTGAAACACTATTTAACCGGCTCCAGTCTTGCCATCTGAAACACTATATGACCGATATCATATATAATCTACATTACTGTGGTTGGTCACGAAAAAGCCACTGCCTTAAATTAATGAATTTGTTCATTTTGGGGAAACTGCCTCACGCTAATTTGGGCAGTTGCATAAACAGACTAATCAGTTTTATCAAATAATTTCATGTTTTGAGCTGCCCAAATCAACACGATGCATTTGTGAAAATTAATAAACATAGCTATATATATAGCAAATTTTGCGTTTTGATTCGGGCAGTTTCACAAAACTATTAGAGACATATTTTGGTGGATGCCCAAATTGGCATGATGCTGTTGGTTAAATGGATTTCGTACTACAGTTTGATCACCATGCAATACAATAGCCTACATCAATATTGTATGGCCAAATGAAGATTTTGCGGCACATTTCTTGTGCAAATAAGAGGCTGTACTTAGTTTGATAGGTAAAAGATATTAATTTATAGTTTTTCTTAATTCATGCAATTTTGTAGCTTTTCATATAGCAATTTTTGCCCTAATAATTTCAAGATTTTGCCCGAATTCGCGACGTTTTGAAACAGCAGGGGGGCGGCTGCCCCCCCTGGCTCGTACGGCTATGAACCAAGGATTTGCACTGAGCAATTGCTTGTAGCGTATACAGGTCGATTTACAAATGTCATCCACTGGAAAACATTCAAAAATAATAGACCAAATGTCATGAAAACGTATGAATGGTCGTCGTCGTCAGCGTATGCTCAAATTCTATGAATGGAGACAAAGGACCAGATGAACTTCAATTCGCTTTTAATTCCAATTCATACACAACATGAATTTGTTGTAGGCTATATCCGGATTTCGAGCATTTAGCTCTCTCTTCAGTACAACTTTTGAACTGCGAATGAACAACACTACAAATGAACTGGTATTTATAGCGAAAAAGGTTCCACGTTGACAGCGATGGCATTGCAAAACCAACGTCAATCACTGCCAACGTGGAGCAAACAATTTGGACAGTGGCGAAACGGTTGAACGAACAATGGATAAAGGCCTACGAATAAAATTAACACGTGGAGAAACTTGCGTTAACAATATCGACTTGGAATTTCATTGCGCTAGTTTAACGTCTTTGCGGACCAGTATAAACTGTAATTTAATGCATATAGCAAACCTCGAGAAAGACGATAAGAGCTAGGAGGCGTATCCACTGAAAGTTACCTTACAAGAAATTACAACAACAACAACAACAAGCTACAATGATGACATATACCAGGGGTGGCCGACACGTCGATGGCTAAGTGAACTAGTCGATTGCGTCCGATTTTATGTTGACCTTACAAGATTCCTAAAAAGCGCGTTTCTAAATCATTATCCTGAGAGATAAATTGTACCTCAAGTCTGATAATTTACCGGGTAGGATATATTAGATCAGGGTTTTAGTATGATATAAAAACAGAATATTGTGATTTCACGCCTACAAAACTTAATTATTATGATGTAACGAGTAAGAACATCCAATTGCAAAAATCGAAGTAGGCTAGAAAACGGTTGGTAATGGTTATCACATAACCATAGACTTGGGAAAGCAGAAACAGCAGCATAACCTATAAAGAAAAAATAATGTTGTTCAAGAAAACGAGAGTATAACATAAAAAGCTAACATTTGAAAAATGAAAAAATAAGCAGCAAAGAAAAAAAATACACTCTTTTTTCCTAATGAAGTGTGTTTCTCTCAGGGAATCAAAGTATACTATGAATACCTGGCCTATCTTTCTGTATCTACCCAATCTTTGGTCATGTGTTGACATAAATTTCCTGTTTTATTGCTGCTAACGTTAAAAGAAGAGGCTAGTTATTTTTACAAGGGTTGTTAAGTGCATTTATAGCAGCAACGACATTTTTGCTTGGTAAAGGGATGAGAACACGGCACATCTTAGACTCTTACAGCGTTGTATAGAAACACGCATTGATATTATTATCAGCGGCTAAGACCACTTAGTGGTATGCCTCTTGCACACTGCGACGGAAACACAATAGCATTACAGGCATATTGTTATAGATCGTTTTTTAAACTGCTTGTTTGCGGCACTTTTTATACCGTATAATTTGTAGGCATGCTGTAACCTGCAATCAGGGCTGTTTTCTGTGAGTGATACAGTAATTGTGAAAAATATGTACGACTATTAGTATGGATTAGGTTTAATTTACAGAGTTGACTTCAATATTGTAAATTTGACTCTACAGTATAGGCCTACGTTGTATGATGCTTGGTTCATTTGCCTGTAATCAATGGTTTATATGTTATGTCTAGAGTAATATGTCAATTAACTTTTAATTGCGCTTTTTTCCTTTATATCTTGAAATTGTGTATATTTTCCTAAATATTGTTGCTATAATCCTCTTAAAAACTCTTTAATCAAGCTCCACAACATTGGCAAATCAGCATCATCATTTGGAGCTTGTAGCATTTGGTGTGGATTTGTTTTCAGCGTTTTTCTTATTAATCCTCCAGCCTGAACATCATTCTCAAAAGTTATCAACAGAGTTCGATCACATCCTGATTCGTATTCAAGATGTTCTAATACAGAAATCACATATTCTCCTTCAGGACTATTGGAGTAGTCGCCGGTAAGAATCAAAATAACTTTCCTACTGGCTTCAATCCTTTGAACAAGTTGCTTTAAAGGAGACGATCCACATTGAACTTCCCTTCCAACTACTCCAAGATTAAAATATGGAGGTTGATTACATATGTTTGGTATCAAGTTGTTGTCAACCCAATCAGCAACAGTTTGATTTGTTTAATCATAAACTACAAATCCATGATGAGCAAATGTACGTTGCTTTCCGTTAAATTTTGATGTCTGCTTCTTTACTTCACGAGGACGCACAGATTGTGTTGCATACGTTGCCAACCACCTTTTCCATTTTTTGCTTGAAAAGATAAACGATAAGAAAAGAAAACTAGAAGTAAATGTTGTGAAATATAGACACAAACCCAGAGAAAAGTTATTTTGACAAGAAATATTAAATGAATAAGTAAGCAAGGATTGACCTTGTAAATAATGTGGCGATTGGCATTGAACACATCCTCTATAATATTGATCAATTATTTGAGAACACTGAGGCATGATCCCAGGGTAAGTTCCATCATCGAACTGATATTTGTAAAAAAGTGACCCAAAGTTATAATTTAATTGACAATCACAATTGATTGCATTCGATCGTAAGTCTAAAACAAAAAGTTGATCCAAGAAGTAAAAAGGAAAAATGTCAACTCCAATGTTTGTTAAGTGGTTATTTTGCAACAAAAGATTGTTTAATTACTAGAATTTGCAGAAAAAATTCCTGGTAGAAAGTAATTTATTTTGTTGAATGAAAGATCCAAAAATTGTAAATTGGGTGTTAGATAGAGAAAAGGTGTGTTAAGAGATGATATTTTATTGTTTGAAAGCGACAGTCTTTCCAAACGTTTCATGTGCTTCAAGGTATTTATTGGCATTGTCGTCAAGAGATTGTGGCTAACATCAAGATGCAAAACATTTGGATTGTTTAAAGTCATGAAAGAATCTTTCATCAGACAGGATTGAAGAACAATACTTCTTACAAAACCAAACTGACTTAATTTCTCCGCTACTAATTCGTATCCGTAACCAAAGTTTTCAGAAAAATTAATTTCCGCAATTTGTTTTGATTGGATTGGTTGAGGGTATGCGAAGTTAAGCATATCAAAAAAAAAGTTTCCCGTAAAGGTGTATTGAAAACTAAGAGGATTCTCAAAGCTTTGAGTAAATGCCATAGGGTAGTATGTCAGCGACAAGCTTGTGGTGTTGAGAAAAAGAAATGCAAGGTTGGTTAAACCTTGAAACGCATTTCTTTCAATTATTTCAATTGGATTAGAACGTAAATCAATTGAACAAAGCTTTGGCATTTCATTGAAAGACCCATTTGATATCATTCGTATGGAGTTTGATGACAGATCTAACTTTTGTACAAAAGAAGTGAAAGTAAAATTTATATTTTCAATAGAAGTAATTTTGTTATATGATAAGTCTAAAGTTGCTCCTTGATCACATTCGTTTGAAACGTTTTTGTCGTTTACAGTTGAATATGATGAGTTGGTTTTTAACAAAAAATCTTGTTTTAAGATTGATTGAAGTTATCTTGATTTATCTTTCAACCTTTTAGTTGTTATAGATTGACATTTTTCATCCATTCTGTTGTGGGAAAGAGTAAGGAATGACAGTGTTTGCAACCCTTCAAGTGAAGCCATATTAAAACTAGTGATGTTGCAGTAATCTAAGTTCAATATCGTCAAGTGAGGTAAATCCCGTAAAGTAGATAAGCTATCAGTCGTGATATCACCAAAATTTAACGACAAGAACTCTATTATTTCTAACGTTTGATCATGGATTGGTAACCCAAATGATAAATGCTTTAACTTAGTCATATGTTTGTAAACATCACCAAGCTTTAAGGAACGTTTATTATTTCTTACTACTGCAAACTGCACGTCATGTTCAGCAAAGCATGCAACATTCCAACCCAAAAACAAAGATTCGATTGAGCGAATTGGAACAAATATTGGATTGGTCACGTATTTCCACAAGCAGTTACCAAATAAGTCTAACTTTCGAAGTTTTGTATTAAACTTAAAAATATCTTTGGAAAGATAATAAATAGAGTTCATAGAAAAATCTAAGACTTCTAAATCTTTCAAAGCATTAAACGAGTTTTTTTCAACGTGTAACTCATTAATTGCAATATATCTCAAACGAAGAACTCGAAGAAGAGGGGCTTTTGTAAAGTCCAAACACCTGATTCCTGACATATTATTATCGCTTAAGTCTAAATACAGCAGGTTAGGAGTCAATGCATTTCTTGGGACTTGAGAAAACGAAGCAAAGATCAAATTTAGGAATTGTAATGTCTTTTTAACTAGATAAAATGGCTCCGTATTTGGAAGGATAAATGATGAACTGCATGGTTTATCTTCGGACAATAAACATACGTATTGGGCCACCACCGTGTTTAAGTTTGATAAGTTTGAAAAGTCTGACTGTTTTAAAACTTTTATAGATGTATGAGAGATTTCGATATGTTCAATAGAGTTTGGAAGATTAGATGGAAAACTATACAAATAATTGCCAGATAAAACCAACATCTTTAACTGGTTTAATTTCTTGAATGTCCCAGGCTCGATGTTGAGATATCCGAGAGGTCCAGGCAATCGAATATCTGTGGAATTATTTTTGTTATAGCCAAGGTCTAGAAAAGTCAAATTTGTCAGCATGTCAAAATCTCGTGTTTTGAGATTTGAAATAATGTTCAAACTCAAATCTAAAAACTGAATATTTGATTGAAAAACCTTTGGAACTTCTGTAAGTCCTCTACTTGCACAGTTGGTGTAATTTAGAGGAGCAATCATCCAGGATGGATATCCAATTTTCTCAAATAATTCTCTCTGATCTTCATTTAAAAAATAACCATAAAATCCATCTGATATCGATATTTGATCCATGACATCACATGGGTCCTTTTCAGTGATGAAACAAGCTGGTTGCACGTACATCAAAAACATACATGTGGTCAATAGTTTGTTAGCCATCTCTGAAATGTAGTAGCAATATATAAAGGTAGCCTACTGTACAGTGTCACGATTTCTTTTTATCTCTTACCAGGAAAAAGACTTGGAAAGGTTCAATGACGTAGTTTAATGGGTATAACCGAAAAGTAGTCAATTAAATGATCGGATAGTTCTACCGGTAAAATGATAATGAAAACTCTTAAAAGACTTTAACGAACGGCTTCTCTTCTAACTCTAATTTCGAACACAATTTATATCAGCACCAATTCTCATCTACTTGTATTCAATTACTTCAAGTCTCAATCACCAATAATTTCTGCACCAACTACGAATCCACAACTCATAACACAACTCTCATAATCAACTCATAATAATGATCAACTCCCATAATAATAATCATTACACAAATTACACCACTATTTAAGTTGGTTGTTCAGTCCAGTAACTTCGAGAAGGTTACGTAAGGTTACATCATAAAGAACCATTGTTCTATCAAGCAGCATTTAAATGTAAACAACAGAAGCTCAAAGAAGTTTAAAGAATGTCACGTAGGGTAGAAGATTGTTACATAATAAATATTTTGCAATCGGACATCTACTGGTAAACATCCTTATAACGTCATGACAAACGACGCTCAGAAATTATGAAAAACAACAGAACATTCCAGATTTGCATGTTTACAGACGATTCTGGAAATGCGTTACATAATACAGATTTCTCATTCAAAGGTTACTTCAGGTCAATACCCGATAATAACACATCGCTTAAAATTCCATAATGAAAACAGCACATTCTGTCAAGACGCAAAGCAGCCCGACGCGAGGCCTTGCACATTGATTGTGACATACAGTATAGCGTTGATGTTGGCTAAAAAATGGTAAATTGTCTGTCCGATAGCTCAGTTGGTTAACGCATGGCTTCGTGAATAAAGAAGCTTCAAAATCAAGCGGCGCTGGTTCGAGTCTCGGGATGTGCGCTTGAGCAACACATTCTAAGGCAGGGGTTCTTAATTTTTTTTTAACGCGGACCCCTTAAAAACAACTTTGGTTTGCGTGGACCCCATGGCCTAGTCCGAGAAACATTTTTGTCAGCATGAATTGGACATTACGCAAAAAAAACGAATATGAATTTTATGCAATTAATATGAATTGTAACAAAATTTACGTTTTATTAAATTTAAAAAATAGCGAATGCTGATTGTTTTTCAATATCTTCGATTTAATTTCATTAATGTAAAGGATACTGCTGTTTGTTTTCAACAAGAAACTGAAATTGTGACTTCGTCTTTGATATAGGGCAACACGCATGTCATCCTTTGCATCCAACCCGTTTCGACTCTTTGTTTTGATAGTTACCAATGATGAAAATCCTGACTCACATAAACAGGCTATGTAATCGCAAAAGGAATTAAAGCAGCCATGGCTCTCTTTACCAAAAGAGTATATGCTTGTGTCAACGAACTTTACAAATCGCCAATACTTTTCGAATTGAAGGACATTCTTAATGATTTCATTGCCCTTAGTTCAATAAACTCATCTTTTGCAAGGTCCGCATCACTGATAGATTCCAGCTCAACGAGGAAAGGGTAAATTATCCAAGGGTAACGTGCTGTATTTTTAATATCCTCTGCGGCTAAGCAGTAACCTCTGAAAGAGTTTTGCAATGCTTCCAAATGTCAGCACATGTCTGTGTGCAGAGAAGATTGTAGAGCATTACAAATAATCGTTACTAATGTTCTATTTAATTATTGTGGAGCATTCTAATATTCATGTTCTTTTGTTACATTAAAATTCCTTTAATGTAGTCTTTTCTTGGAATGCTTATAAAAAGTATTTTATATTTATGCCTTAGTAATGCATATGAATCAGACAACAAAAGTTTGCAAAAATTTTGTTTGAAGCTGAAATATTTTGTTTTCACGAGTTTTATTTCGATGTTTTGAACAGTCCTACTACTTTGGTTAATTTGTTGTGGACACTAGACAGGTAAATGTAGTCAACGACTTGATAAAGGAATGCACAAAATTGCACAAATCCTTTGTGGAGTCTCTCAAGGCTCAACATTGGGACATCTTTTCTTTTTAATGTACATTAACGATCTTCCTTTAATGTCTAAATTTTCAACCGTGCTTTTTGCGGAAGACACATATCTAGCTTTACGAGGTGAAGACTTGGATTCTTTGCAAATAGAAACCAATTCTGAACTACATAAAATTAATGCTTGGCTACGAAAAAATAAACTTTCTTTAAATTATTCGAAAACAAGCTATATTTTAATAAACAAAGTGCCAAAGCGTACTATTGAATTTAGTTTCAGGTTGTGTATAAACCAAACAGTGATAGAAAGAGTGAAAACAGTTAAGTATCTGGGAATCCATGTCGATGAAAATCTAACCTGGTCGACACACATTAAACTGTTGTCGCTGCAGATGGCTCGATATTCTGGAATTTTTTATCGCCTTTGTAACTATGCATTGGAGGAAACATTGCTCAATGCTCATGTTATATATATTATAGTTCAGTTTATAGCCGTGTTCAATGCGGTATTACTATATGGGGTACTGCAAATAAAACGCTAATCATGGAAGTAGATGTCAGACACAATAATATTATTCGCGCAATCACTAGAAGTACAAAATTTAGTCACGTCACGAACTTATACAAATCTTTAAATATAGCCTATTACGAGAAGATATTTACAAACTCGAAATTGCCAAATTTATGCATAAAGTTTCCAAAAATAATCTACCACCTGTATTCCAAGATCATTTTATAAAACTTGATGATATTCACTCGCACAACTTACACTCGACAACTAATTTAAATGAAGTATTTTTTTCGACAAATAAACAAATCCGTGCCACAACATCTTTTGGCACATCGAGGTACTAAATTGGGGAGTGAATGGGATGAATGTATAAAAAGCAAACACCTTGCTTTTGTTTAAAAAACTTTATAAAATTACCTTGTTAAATTCTTATTGCATATACTTTGTTAGTTTAATAATTTTATCTACATGTAGGCTATCCTTGTATTTGTGTAATTTGTGTTCTTACTCGATATGATTCATTACATGCTTAATTGCTTATGTTTTCCAAGCTGGTTTTGGTTCAATTTCTTACAAACCTACGTATGTTTCATTTTAATTTCCAAGCTACTGTTCAATCATGCTGTTTATTCATTCAGCTCATGTAAAATTTGTAATGTCTGACGCTGCAATGTATGAAGCCTGATATCAGGCAGCACCTTGACTGGTTAACCACAAGGTTGTTCGGTGCTGCCAGACCTTTCTATTGCTATATTTTAATTTTTATGTAATTCTGTTTCTTTTTCTCGACTCGTATTAGAAAGGCGAATAAAGAAACATCTCTCTCTCTAAAGTCTCAGCTGCTAGCTTATACTATTTTAGCAAACCAAACAAGAAAATCGAAAGCTGAATTTGTTTGCAAAAACAATTTGAATCTAAAGAAGGTAAAAATGAAATAAAACACAAACTTTTACAGATAGATAGGAAGACGGCAAATAAAGGTTAAATTTTACTTCCTTGTAGACAGGCCCAGGGTATATTTGACTTGATTACATCACGTTTAATTGCAGACTTTCGTATTCCGATGTTTTAAAATGATATAATGAAGTTGATCACTTTACTCTTATTACAGAGAGTTTCAAGACAAAAATGGCCTTGACCGCCGACAGCCATCGAAACTAGCCTATTTGACGAATTAGAGTCTGCATTTGGATATTGATTTGAACGCATTTTACCCTATAAGTGACTTTTTGGTACACATCGTTCAAGTGAAAGTTCTGTGTTATTTATGTTGATGGAAAGTATTGTTCAAACTTCAGTTCAGTTCAGTTGTTTTTATTTCTGACCATCATATCAAAACAATACACGTCAACATAGCAAAGGTCGAGAAAAGGGTAGAAGCGACAAAACGCGAACGTTAAATTACAATTAAAGTGTTTTTTCACCAACGCCAAAAGTTTTATCACATTCTCAGTCTCCTATATCTCGATATGACACTGGACACGAATCAAAGATACTGGTTGATCTTTGACGTTTTCATCAGTTTACTTGTTGGTGTTAATTTATTTTTTTATTAAACCCTGTATTTCTACCAAAAAGTGACAGATTTAGCTAACTTCAAAGGTTATAGATTTGACTTAAGTAGAGGAGTTTGACTTATTATTTACCGACGTTCAACATAATATTGCAAATATGCTGCATCTACTGATCTGTTTTTCATGCAATGCTCGGAACAACAACTAAAATTATCCCATGTATCTGATAGTTTTTTCAACTGTTTTTGGCTAATTTGGTTAAAACAAATTCATAACAATGTGGTTGTAGATTTGGATTCAGCGCCCAAAAGTTGTCCTGAAACGTTCTTCAGTTTTTCAGTTGCAAGAGTTATGTTGGACAGTGTCATTTTTTAATACTTTGTACCTCAATGTTCTGTTTTTACGAAACTCCAAGAGAAACCAACGCATTTGCAGAAAAAACTTTCCATTCAGTGATTTTTTGTTGAGTGAATTACTGTCAAGGGATTAAATTTTTTCAATCATTACTAGATCTTTTGCGTAATCAAACGTCGGAACTACATCATTGCAATTCTAACAAATAACTTTGCAAGAGATTTGTAAATTGCTTATCAAGCATTTGGAAAGAAAATATTTTTGTGCTTTGCTTGTTTGTTTAGTGGCAAACTATTCCTAACTTGCCTACTTTGCAACACTGCATGATCCAGACAGTTGCCGGTTGTTGTATGCTCACGTTGCACAGTTTTGCATTTCCTGGATTGGGGTCTGCAATTTGATTGTCAGCATTTTATTTCACGAATTGAGCTAAATAATGAATATCTGCCAAGAAGTTTTTATTTATACCTTGTAACAATAACTTTCATATCACGAGTTTGGTGTTGTCAATGAAGTAGCCTATAACGCGGATTAATTGGAAGCTTGCAAAATCCAAATTTTCTTTTGTTCTTATCATTTATGCTCAAATAAATTTAGGTATTTAAGAATTGTTTTTGTTGAATATCTACAACATATGTGTATTGCATTTATAAAACAACGCGCATCTTTGCACCCCAGGGCAACACAATGTTTTAAATTTCGACAATCCTTTAATACAAATTTTAATCTCATGACAACCACTCAGGTTTGTGGTTTTTTTGCCTGACAAAAGTACAAATGTAAGTATGCTTGGCAACATGAAAGATAATATCAATACAGGTTACAATGATGACACCAAGAGAAAAATTGATACGAATTTGGTACGTTTTTAAGTACTCCACAAATGCAAAACTATGGAGCATTGGCCTATAAATAAACCAAAGAGTACTTTTATTAAACAAGCTTTGCGTTTACACTTACACTACGTGCATTAACCAATGGTTAATAACCATGACTCATTATTAACTATCGTTGGGACAGTTGGCTAAAATAAGAAATGGTTTCCAATCTTTTTGTGAGTACAGATAATTTTCAAGGCATAATCAAAACTGCTTGCCCAAAAGCTACTCACATTGACACTGAGTAAATTTGTAACCCAACTATTCTTTTAGTACTTTTTCTTAAAACCAACACTTTCATGGACACTAAAATATTTCTGGGGTTCTCAAAGAGTCTAAAGAATATAATCTAAACCAAAATGAAAACCGCTGACATAATATACTATATATACTGTATATGAGATAAACGTAGACATGTACGTACACTAATATGATAATACATAGGCACTGAAAATATAGACACTAAAATATAATAAAGAACACCAAAAGTACGATAATATGTCATAAAGAACAATTTGTTCAAGTAACACAAAACAATTTTTTATTTCAGTTAATGTTGTTAGCCTATGACATAGAGCATTACTGTAGAGTCAAGCAAACTGTATTTCAATCAGGGCGAATAAACAAGTCCAGCACATTCCTTGAAGACAAAACTGTATAAACATAAAAGACCTGAATCAGCAGTGTCCAAAGTGCGGCCCGCTGTCGTATGCGGCGCAAGGGAACACCATATGTAGTCCCGTTTGAGCTCTAGAATATACAATCCTAAAGCTTAGGACGAATTTCAAAACAAAAATGAGCGAAAAGTTTAATGTGGCCTCCAAGACTCGTGTAAATCAAAGTGCGGTAAAGCAACTTCGGGTACGGTAATCTTGATTTATTGTTTATTCTGGGACAAGGGATCTTTTAAAAGCGGTAATATAAATCTCATTTAAGCTCATATGGGCAGTGGAATGACACAGCGGATAAGGCGCTTGCTTTCCAATCGTGCAATCCTGGTTCAACTCCCGGCTTCAGCTGGCTGTTGACAAAACACCGCTCACCTCTATCCATGGTGTAATAACTTGGGTAAAGGCGGTTGCTGAAGTTAAGGCGGCCGAGAGAAAGGAACTAGCCACCCCACTCTTGCTAGTGCTGAAGGCTCAGTATAATGCGAATCTTATCTTCTCATCCTCCGATGCTTGGATTCAATGGGACTCACATATAGGCTAATGCAACTTTCCATTTCATTTCAAGTTTGTGCAAAATGAAATGTATGTAGGCTGAGATTATTTTAAGTTAATGAGTTATGAGACTGGCAGAATTAAGGCTTGTTTTTTGAATTTTACTTATGTTTGAAAAGTACTTCTGGACAGATTTCGACCTACTACCATATTCTAATTCTGCTAAATTTGAGTTGACCCATGGCCACATAAAGATACGGCCTGATTTTGCAGAATTGTTCAGATTTTTCTAACTTTGGGCGAACGTTTAAATATTTTTTTCTAAAAATTACATTTTTACGCTTTCTTTACTCTTTTCCCCAGATTATCCAGATGACACAATAGGTTTTAACATCTTTACATGTTGAAAAACAAAGAAAATTTGATTTTGAAGCTTTTAGTCAGACTGTTAATTTTTCAATAACAGTCTGATTTTGCGTTTTTCAACTTACTTTTTCTCGTGTGCTACTGCTTCCCCAAAGCAACAAAAAGTTTTATGTCATTAGGAAACCTCAAAAAGTAAAAACACCTCAAAAAATATCAGTCAAGAAAATCTGCAAAATGTGACAAATCAGGTCGCATCTCCAGGAGGCCATGGTTGACCTAACCTTAAGATTTCACAGCTTGCAATTTAGCATTGAAATTTATAAGCCAAACAAAGTCTTATGACCAATTTTATATTGTTTCTTTCAAAAAATTTTGAATTAAGTTCCACAACATTGGCAAATCACCATCATCATTTGGAACATGCAAAACTTGACCTGGATTTGTTTTCAGCTTTTTTCGTAATAATCCTCCAACCTGAACATCATTCTCAAAAGTTATCAACAGATTTCGATTAATTCCTGACTCATATTCAAGATATTCCAATACAGAAATCACATATTTTCCTTCAGGACTGCCAGAAAAATCGTTCGTCAAAATCAAAATAACTTTCCTGCTGGCTTCAATTCTTTGAATAAGTTGCTTTAATGGAGACGATCCACATTGAACTTCCCTTCCAACTACTCCAAGATTAAAGTATGGAGGTTGATCACAGATGTTTGGTATCAAGTTGTTGTCAACCCAATCAGCAACATTTTGATTTGTTTGATCATAAACTACAAATCCATGATGAGTAAATATAGTTGGTTTTCGACTACGTGTCTGTGTTTTGTCTTTGTCGTTCGTTAGACGAGGACGCACATATTGTGTAGCATATGATACCAACCACGTTTTCCATTTTTTAGTGGTCATGATAAGAGAAAAAAGAAGGAAGTTAAAACAGACGGTTGTAAAACAGGCACATAAAGCAACCGAAAAAATATTTTGACAAGAAACGTTCGATGTATAAGTCAGCAAGAAGTGTCCTTCTAAAGAATGTGGCAATTGACATTGAACACATCCTCCGGAATATTGATCAATCATTGAAGAACATTGAGGCATAAACCCAGGGTATCTGCTTGCACTAAATTTGTTTTTATCAAAAATTGCCCCAAAGTTATAGCTCAGTTGACAATCACAAGCTAATGAATTTCACCTCAAATCAAAGACATTGAGTTGATTCAGAAAAGAAATTGGGAAAACATCGATTCCAACGTTTCTTATGTAGTTATTGCGCAACAACAATGTACGTAGTTTACTTGAATTTGACGAAAATATTCCTGGTAAAATATAATTTATTCTGTTGATCGAAAGATCTAAAACTTGCAACTGTGGCACCAAATAGAAAAAAATCTTATTTAGCGAAGTGATCTTGTTATCGGAAAGTAAAAGTTTTTCCAGATGCTTCATGTTTTGCAAAAGTTTTAAAGGAATTTTCGTCAGAAAGTTATGACTCACATCAAGATACACAGCGGTTGGGTTGTTAAAAGTCATAAATCGGTCTCCAAGCTGACAGAATTGAAGAGTGATGTTTTTTACAAACGAAAACTGACTTATTGCTGCCGCTACCATATCATATCTGACAGCATAGTTTCCAGAAAAATTTATTTCCACAACATCGTTTGGGTGTAATATTTTCGGGATACCATAAGTACCAGTAATCATACTGAAAAAGTACGTTCTTGTGTAGGCATATTGAAAACTAACAAAATTTTCAAAGCTTTCCATGAATGCCAATGGATTGTATGAAATTTCAACCGATAAACTTGTACTGTTCATGAAAAGAAATTGAAGATTATTCAAACTCTGAAACGCATTTCTCTCTATTATTGTAGTTGGATTAGAACGTAAATCAATTGAACAAAGATGTGGCATTTCCATAAAAGGACGATTTGAAATTATTTCTATGAAGTTTAATGACAAATCTAATTTGTGTGCAAAAGAACTAAAATTAAAATTTATGTTTTCCAAACGAGTTATCTTATTCTTTGACAAGTCTAAGCTGCCTCCTTGAGCACATTCGCTTGAAATGATTTTAGATTCAGCCTTCACATGAGAAGGGTTGCTGTTTAGGAAAAATTGTTTCTTCTTCTTCTTTCGTATGAGAGGTTGTTTTTGGACTACATTTCATTGGGGTCAAATGTCGGGGCATTCTTCGAGCAGCCACTTGATTGTAGAGTCCTCCAGCGTTGACAGGCCAACTGCCCTTGGAGGAGTAAACGTCGGGCAGTGGTATAGGATGTGATCTGCTGTCTGTTCCTCTGCTCCACAGTTGCATGCCGCAGATGTTGATAGGCCCCATTTGTGCATCAAGTAAGCGAAGCGCCCAACACCCGTGCGGAGGCGATTCAACCGTACCCAGGCAGGTCGGCTAAGCTCCTTTCCTGGTGGCATGGGTCCAGCGTCGGGAACAAAAGTGTGGAGTCTGGAGGTGTTGTCTGTCCACTCCTCTTGCCAGGTATTGGCGATCCAGGATGAGGCACTGGTGTTGTGCTCCAGCAAGGGTTGTGCTTGAGCGACAAAGGGGTTTCTCGATTTGGGGCGTTTCTCTGTTACCGATCTGGTGATGTAGCTGTGGAGCGCGTGGTGTGGCTCCAGTGACCGGCGAGCCAGGGAGAGTGTGGCAGCTTTGCGGCGAAGCTCAGCAGGGGCGATGCCTGAAAGAACTGGTAAAAATTCAGTAGGTGTAGGTTTCAGGCATCCTGATACAATACGCAAGGCGTCGTTGATGGGTTTGTCGAGCAAGTGAGTATGAGCACTACGACACCATACAGGGGCGCAGTACTCCGCGGTGGAATGGACAAGAGCCAGAGCAGTGGTGCGCAGAGTTGTTGCTGTCGCACCCCAGCTCGTACCTGCCAGTCGACGAATAAGGGCAACGCGTGATGTTACTTTCTTGCGAAGTGATTCCAAGTGGTGCCGGTACGTGAGAGTCCTGTCCAAACTAACACCAAGATAGACTGGAGTGGGGTTGAAGGGCAGAATGTTTCCATCGATGTTGATGGTCAACTCACGCTTTGCTTCCTTATTGTTTAGATGGAAAGCAGTCGACACCGTTTTAGATTTACTGAGCTTAAGTCTCCACTTGTGGAGGTAGTCGGACATCTTAGCCATATCTTGAGTTAGGGTCCTTTTCAGTGGAGACCATTCCGAAGCGTTATGCACCATAGCCAGATCGTCAGCATAGGCATACAGCTTAGATGTTGTTGGTGGAAGGTCATGGATGTAAACATTAAAAAGGAGTGGAGCCAGGACAGATCCCTGGGGAACACCGTCCTTGAGGCGTCTTGGCCTGCTTCTTCGTCCGCGTCCGGTGGTGAGGGTGAAACTGCGGTTGTAGACAAGCTCCAAAATCATTCTGACCATGTGCCGGTCGGGAAGAAGGTGAAGAAGTTTGCAGGCGAGGCCGCGGTGCCACACTGTGTCATATGCTGCAGTGAGATCAATGAATACGGCACCAGCCTTTTTCTTTTCCTCAAAACAATCCTCTATGTCTTGGCTCATGCGAGTGACCTGTTCTACAGTTGATCGGCCACGGCGAAAACCTGCTTGCTCTGGTGGTAAGAGTGGGTCGATGATTGGATCGACTCGGGTGTGGATGAGCCTTTCAAGGATTTTATAGGGTATGCATAGGAGTGAGATAGGACGGTAGCTCCTAGCGTCATCCAAGGGCTTGTTGGGCTTTGGAATGGCTATGACGTCAGCTCGTCTCCAAGTTTTGGGTATTTTTAGGTGGTGCAGGCAGGAAGAGAGGAAATCGTGCAGCCAAGATTTTAGTGCTTTGCCGGCGTGGATGATGAACTCTGGGCATATATGGTCTGGGCCCGGTGCTTTACCTGGCTTTAGGAGGTTTAAAGCATTCTGGAATTCTTCGAGGGTGAAGTCTCGGGATATGTTTTGCTCAGGTGGTGTTGGAATCTTCCACAGTTCAGACACTTCCTTAGCCACTTGGCGAGCCGTGCTTTTATCCCCTAAGGGGTATACCCCATTATTCACAAGTTGTGATGCAATAGAGTTGGCTGTAATGGGGCGTTCTCCAAGCGGTTGTCTGGACCTGCCAGTTAGCCTGTTTATCGTGGACCATGCTTTACGGCTTGAGTGGGTGAAGTCAATGTTTTGGACCGTCTCTTCCCATCGTTCTCGTCTGTTGTTATCAAGCCTTGTGATCAGCTTGCTGGCCGCTAAATCTGATGCGTTGCCAGTGGAGGCTTGTGTGGTGAGGAAGAGTGTTTCACATTCATTATCCCAGCACGGTATGTAGAATTTTCTGCAGCCTCGAGGAATGCACTTTTTTGCAGCGTAGATGGTTAGGTCGCAGAAGTCCTGGTAGGCTTTGTCCGCGTTAGTAGCGTCTGGAGAAGGAAGCTCCTTAGCGTACTGGTTGGTAATTGTGCCGTAGCGCTTCCAGTCAGCCTTGCGAATGTTCCATCGCTTTACTGGCTTGCTCGTTATTGGTGTTACAAGACGAGTGGAGGTTATAAGAGAGGGTCGATGTTGTGACCGTGGGAACTTTCCCAGTACTTTTCTGTCAGGGAGTTGGCAGTTATTGTTGGTTCTCGCAAATGCTAAATCTGGGTTGGTACCAGTGTTCCATCGTCCTGAAAGGAAAGTTGGTGAGCCTTTTGGATCTTGAAGGAGGATTGTTAGTTAGTTTCGTTGTTAGAAGCCCAGGTTGCTAAGCATTCTCCATTCGCACTGGTGTTACTGTACCCCCAGTCAGTATGCTGACAGTTGAAATCTCCAGCATAGATGCATGGGGCGGGGAACACAGGTAGTGATGTAACAGACATTTGCGAGAGAGGGGGTTTGTAGATGTTAATGATGTTGTGCCCCTCTACATTGATGCAGTGCCACTCTGTCTCGGAGTTCTCCGGAGAGGAATCTGATGTTTTCCAAGACAGGTTGCTTCTGACAAAAGATGCGAGGCCATGTTTCCTGCTAAGAGTGTATCCGGCTAGCGAAAAGTTGTTGATTTCTAGCTTTCCCACTGTTGTACAGTGAGTTTCCTGTAGGAGAACAGTGGTTGCATTGTGCTCGTGGGCCAGCCGCTCCACAATGTCAAGCTTGCTAGTCGTGAGCCCTTCGACGTTCAGCTGGAGGATTCGAAAAGACCCCTGCCGAATCCTCCTCTCTCCGGTCTTTGTCCCAGCTGGGACGGCCGTATGCCCTGAAAAGGGCTGTTTTCGCTGTGAAACGTCGTAAATGTAGTCATTTTCTCTGACTTTTTGATAAGCTTCGTTTCGCCTTTTCATTTGTAATTGAACTCGGCTACTCACAGGAGGGACCACGTGAAGGTGCTCATCATCCCATCCTTAAAGTTGTTTCTAAGTAGTTTAAATCCTTTTCCCATGTCTGTATGGGTCGTAGTTGTTTCACACTGAGCAACATTGTTTATTCGGTTGTGGGTAAGCTCAAGCGATAATAAGTTTTGAAATTGAATAATGGAAGCCATATCAAAGCTAGTAATATTGCAATAAGCCAAGTTTAAAGTCGCTAAATAGGACAAGTTTTGTAAAGCTGATAAACTATTATTAGTCACAGCACCAAAACTTAACGTTACCATATTTATTGGCTTTAACTGTGGGTATTCAGTTATTAACCCAAATGACAAATGCCTCAGATTTGTCATTCGTTTGTAGACATCACCCAACACGAGTGATTGATTAGCTTGTCTGCTTGTTAGAGATTGAAAATCAGTTTCAGAATAACAAATTGTATTCCAACCTAAAAACAAAGATTCCATTTGGTAAGTGGGAACAAATGTTGGATTGGTGACGTATTTCCACAAGCAGTTGCCAAATAAGTTTAAACTTTTTAATTTGTTATTATACTTGAAATATATTTTTAGGAAGAAAACTAATATAGTTTAAAGAAAGGTCCAATGTTTCTAAGTCTCTCCATGGCCACCTAAAGATACGGTCTGATTTGTCACATTTTGCAGAAATTTCTAGGTTTTTCTAACTTTGGGCGAACGTTTAAATAAAATTTTCTGAAAATTAGATTTTTACGCTTTCTTTATTCTTTTCCTCAGATGACACAATAGGTTTTAAAATCCTCAGATGTTGAAAAACAAAGAAAATTTTATTTCGAAGATTTTAGTCAGACTGTTAATTTTTCAATAACAGTCTGATTTTGCGTTTTTCAACTTACTTTTTCGCATTTGCTACTGCTTACCCAAGGCAACAAAAAAGTTTTATGTCATTAGGAAACCGCAAAAAGTAAAAACATCTCAAAAAATGTCAGTCAAGCACTATTTTATGGATGTTAAAGTCATGAAAACAAGTTGCAATGAATTTGGAAGATTTGGCGGAACAATATGCAAAGAATTTCCAGATAATACCCAACATTTTTAACTGGTTTAATCGCTTAAATGTTCCAGATTCTATATTGAGATACCCTGGAGGTCCCGGTAAAGCAAATCCTGTAATATTATTACAGTTATAGCTAATGTCGAGAACAGTCAAATTTGTTAACTCGTCAAAATCATGCCTTGTAAATCGACGAATTATATTTCTGCCCAAATCTAGATATTGAACGTTTGGTTGAAGGATATTTGGGACTTTCGTAAGTCCTCTGTTTGTGCAGTCAAGAACATTCATTGGAATTGTCATCCAAGACGGGTATCCGGTTTCCCAAAAGAAGTCTTTCAGGTTTTTCTGGACAAGGTCCATTGATTCTATAGTAAGAGTCATGACGTCACAAGGGTCATTGTAACTAATAAAACACGCATGTTGCAAACATGCCAGAAATAGTAGTATACCGAAAATTTTCTTTTCCATTTCAAATTCTGTAAATAATAGTCATTTGAAATGGTATCAGCTTTGATATATTTGTTTATTGCGGTGAATGAACATGATTTAACACTTTTATGTTGATAATAACCTGGTGTTTACTGAGGCTTCTTATATTTTATTTAACTCTTTTAGCTATATTAAACGGATGGCTATATTATCTGAACTTTAAAATCACTTAGCCTAATGACAATTAGAGGTATTATTCAGTCTAGGAAGAAGCATAGAGGCAAAAGTCAAAACTGTTCTTCTTAATTTATTTCAAAGCTATGGTTGTCTACCAATGTTATATCCCATGAACAATTAAAAATGATTCATTCTGACGATATGCTCCTAAACAGAATCCGACAAAAATACGTAAAAGCTGCTGAATGGTGTGGAAAAAAGGAAACAGAAAAAGCACTGCCGCGACACTAGGCTACCTCACTTAGACTACATTTTATACTAATTATTTCAGGATATCATACTTGTAGTACGTGCTCTCTGCATAGAAAACGAAAAGTTGTTATCAAAATAATTCATGCGCATTCAGCTTACAAGCAACTGGCTTAACTCGAAAGACTTTATCCTTATATACTTGTATAGTTTCCTTATGTATTTGCATCGACTTGATGCCTTAGCTTTTCCAATTTTATTTCTTTATTTTTATGCTCACATAAAGCCAAAGGCGGAATTTGTATAGCACCATTGAGCGGTCATCTTGACTAACAGGACAGACGTTCTGCGTGACTTTTATATTGTTCAGTGCAAACGTAATCATAATTTCTATCAGATAAATCACCGTTGCCACTGTGTGGATATTACAAAAGTAAATTTTGAAAGGATTAGGTGTTCATGAGAAAGCGTGTTTCACTTTTGCCCTTGTCCAACTTTTTCGCTTGTTTTCAAATGTGGGAGATTAACTACCTGCCTAGCCGGGTGGTGAGAGACCTGGTACCACACTCGAAAGGGCGCCGGTTCGACACCGCTCAAAAGCGTTTGGCTAATGGCAAGACTCTTAAAGGCATGTCTGAAAGTAGACACAAAGATTGGCTTCCTTGCCTTCCCGTCTATTTAATCTAAATCTTCGATCACCCAGAGTAACCTTGGATACGGCAATTAACTGAGCTACCGCGGACGGACGCATATAGCTATCAGTTAGAATTATCCTTTTCTTCATTCATTTCACCATTGGTGCAAGCCTTGGTATTGCAGCAATCCAGTAGTTCAATAATATGGCAATGAAACCTTTTCTTGAGATTTGGTAATGCAGGCTTCATTTTCCCCAGCATAGCTAATCAACACAAGTTTGTTATTGCAGCCTTATTACATGTCTTTATCATTACGAACACTTTCCATATCTTTTTATGTAGGCAGGGGCGTAGTTAAAGGGGAAAGGGGGCCAATATCTCCGGCTCTTCCCGAAATATTTTGATCAAAGTTTCACATTCTGTTACAACATCATTGGACAAAGATTCACTATTAATTGCACAATTTTAAGGTACTATTTTCCAAGTCTTCTGGAAGGCCCCAGATCCCCATTGGGTGCTTTGGATTTTGTGACTCGTTACCGAAGTTATTCATATTTGCCAAAATAACTATTTTTCTCCTTGAAATTTTATTGTGGTTAAGCCTCTGCCTGTACGCGCACACAATCCGACAGCACACTAGGCGATGTGCGTGCAACATTAGGTTGATTTGCATTCTGATTATCCCATATTAACCGTATTTGTGCAAACGCTTGTTTTGTTGTGTTATGGACTTCAGATTAAATCGCACATGGAAAATAATATTTTAGCGCAGCGTTTTTAACTGCGTTTGTCATTCCTAGACAGTCTGGTGCTCCCTAACTGTTGATAATAAACAACTACTACAGAACTTGTTTAAAGAAATCTCTACTCTTGGCAGACATATCGGCTGTGTGGCCGAGTGGTGAGAACGTCTGCGCGACATTCGAAAGACGTGGGTTTTGCACCGCTCCAGAGCACGCGGTTGTGTCTCGGAAAATACATATAATGACAAGACGTACAATGACATATAATGACATGCCAAAATAAGAGGAGCAGCTGAAACAAAGACTAAAATGTCACTTCCCTGCTTCCTCTTTTATTGGTCTGAGTAAAATACTTTTTCTATTGAAATATTATTTCTATTGGTCTGAGTGAAATACTTTACTATATAAGATAACAGCAGGGGCGTGGATAGAGGGGTCTAGGTGGTACTTTTAGACCCGGGCCCGGAATATTTAAAGGGCCCGGATTTAAAAGATTTCCCGCGACTTCAAACATTATCAAGAATCAGATCTAAAGGAATTGCTATCATAGGTTAAAACAGCCACTTCAGTCGTCAGATGGTAATGTACTGGGCCCCCTTCTGTGTACCAGGCCCACTAAAGCTCTCTGGTGGTAAAATATCCACTTCAGCCACCTAACAGTAAAATAAGAATTTAGTCTAGTATAGTGATTTCCATAACCACGAATATTTAGTGAAATAAGCCGAAATACAAATTTCAAAATAAACAAACAACCAAACTAAATAAACAACCAACCAATCATTGCTGTTGTTATTGATTCTCGAATTGCCAACTCAGCTATTTTAAACCAGTTGTGGTGGTGCTAAGTGGTTTAAGACTCCTCAAAAATTATCACGCGGCTAGCAAGCAACAAGACTACTTAGCCATAACTCAACACTGAGCATAATTGGCTTATTTATATGAAAACAATGAAAAAAAACAAAAAAGCAAACGTAGAATTACGTTACTCTAAGATGCTTAAATGGGTCAAAAGTAATTCACTGAGGAGCTTCATGCAAAATTTCTTTGGTTATTTGAGGCCTTTCGCGCCCTTTATGCCCTGACTTCTTTATTTATATGAAAAAAAATTTTTGTTGGTTTATTTCCCTTTAAAATGCAATATTAAACACATAATAACACAATTTTGAAACTTTTTGCTAATTACGGTAATTAAATCCTAACAGGACATATATGTCCTAATAGCGTTTTTGACTAGTTTTTTTCGTCAGGAAAGAGGACAAATCTGTCCTAATAGTTGTTAGCACATAAGCATTGCGAAAACTCAAACACATAATAAATTGCTCACAAAAACACATAAACCTAATTCAGATGTTAATAAAACTGCAAAATTATTTGGTATGAAAGTCGTAGAAACAATTTTTTGTTTTGGTGCAGCACAAATGCACTTCACATTTCATGCAAAACATGTTTATCTTTCCTGTGCATCCCGGGAGCTTACAAACGCCTCGTTTTTCAGAGCAAGCAGGAAAATGTCCAACTTTGTCTAGTCGAATGTCTTGCTGGGGGATTGGCTTAGTTGCATTTCCAGATGCTTTTTTCTTTTTGTATTCTGATTCAGTTGAATGTGCTGAAGGTCTCCCTCTTCTTTTAATCACATCTTTTCCCCCCTTCATCAATGAAAATGCTACTTTCAGTTTGAAATCTGAGAGACAACTTTGTTTTGGTTTTGCCACACCCAAAGTTGTTGCATCTCTCCTGTATAGTAACCATGCATTCACAACAGCCATGTCAAGAAGATGGAAGACAATTCTTTGGTAATACTTCTTTGATCTGAAAGACATCCTGTAGAAAGCAATCATTTGATCTTGCAGATCAACACCACCCATGTGTTGATTATACACACGCACTACGTTTGGTCGTGACACCTCGACATAACACTTATCTTTTCTGTCAAACTTTGTGCATTCAGCAACAGGCTTATGGGACAGGAATGTCGACAGCATGTGAACAGATCTTGTGTCTCTCCACTTCACCGCAGCAACGGTGATATTGTCAAACTCTGCCTTCCAAACGTCCATCGATCCTCTTCCTTCTCGCTTCAACTCAGTATCAGCTGTGAAGTGAAGCCCTGGCAACCGTCTAGCCTGCACCGTGCCACAACACCATATTCCTTGTTTTGCCAAGTAGCTAACCAGTGGCAGAGATGTAAACCAATTATCAAAAAATAATTTGTAATTTTGTGCAGATGGGATTGACTGTACTAAATGAAGGACTGAATTGGAGCTTGGGCCTAAATCAGGCACATTTGGCTTTGGAACAGGTGAAACTTTACCTGAATGCATAAAAAAGTCATAAACAACACCACTTGAATCACAGAGAAGAAAGAATTTATACCCCCATTTGTGAGGCTTTTTAGGAATATATTGCTTTAGCCAAGATTTGCCTTTGAACGGGACCATTTGTTCATCGATACACAAATTCTGATGCATAGGTATTTTTTGAAATTTTGACTTTAGCTCATCCACTAATGGTCTGATTTTGTACAAGGCATCATTTTCATCAACCTTTTCATTGTCTGTTAGGTGAACCATTGCTTTTATTTTCACCCAACGGTCCCTACTCATAATACCAGTAACTGAATCATTGCAAAATTTAGGGCTCCAGTGTGACACAGTATTTGAAATCTTGCTTAACGAAAAGTACATGGCCATTCCAAGCCATTGTTCCAATTCAGGAAGAGTCAGATTGAGTGGCTTTTGAATATTTTTTTGTACACTGTACAAGTTTGATTGTTCAACTATTGTAGTTTTCAATGCTTCAGATATAAAATCATTGAAATACTCAATCGGAAGCCGGATGTTCTCTTCTTCGGGAATAGATAAACCGATGAAAGGCGATGGAGGAAAAAGTATGTCTTCATTTTCCTCAACCTGCTTCCAATTAATTTTTTTGGCATCTTTCACATTCTTCGGGAAAAATTCTACATTAACTTCTTCATCACTTTCCATCTCTTCTTCATCACCTTCGACCTCTTGTTGTTCAGTGTGTGAGATTACGTCTGCAAAAAATCAAACTTTATACTTCAATTGCAAAATCAAGTGAACAAATATTTGTATACAAGCCAAAACCATACATCAATAGGCTATTCCAAATGTAAAACAGTTTACAGTACATTTACCTTGCAAGTTGGTAAAGTTTGGCACATAATTGGTATCATCAATATCATCATCAAAGTCAGAATCATCTTCTACATCACTAATATATTGCAAAGTTTCAGCAACAGTAAGTCTCCTTTTCCCATAAAATGTTGATGATGACAAACCTGAAGGACCTGAATGAACATTTCATTCAAACATTTGAGTTAAGGTACAAAACTTAGGCCTACCCTTTTTAATCAATACAATCAGTGAACTACTTGTTTAGTGGTTCATTGAAAATTGTTAGTAGATTACAACTATAATTCAGCCATAAAGATACTCAAAATTTGATTACAAATTTCTAAACTGCTATGTTTTCCACAAGCTTATCACCTAAAAGGACAAATATGTCCTGTTTCAATTTCACCCCACAACCAGGTTCTCAATATAGCTTGATTCATAAAAATCGCATTACACAAACTTGAAACATTACTTGATAACAACATAATTTAAAATTTTGAAAAACTTACCAGGATTTGAATCCATCTTGAATTTGATATCACCCAAATCAGCTTTAACCAAGTGTACTGAAACTTCAACTTTAAGCAACTGCCGCGCAATTTTAACTGCAGTGTTGCCGTAGAAAAATATATTCTTTGAAAACTGAAAACGGCCGAATGTGTCTAAACCGTTGGTTGAGCAAAATAAAAGTTTTAAATATCTCATACATCCATTTAAACGAAACAGGACGTATATGTCCTATTAGGGCAGAAAGGGTTACGTTCAATATTGTCCTCAAAAATCTAGTTATTATGTCTAACAAAAGGTTGTTTCATTTGTACAACAAACATTTTTTTGTAGTTCTACACCACTTGAGCTGAATCAAAATTGATCCATGTAATTTCCAATAGGATTGTGATTTTTGCAAATATGAGTCCTGCAACGAGTCACAAAATACAAAGCACCCAATGGGAGTCTGAAGCTCTTCCAGAAACTTTAGAAAAAATTACCTTAAAATTGAGCAATTAATAGTAAATCTTTGTCAAATGATGTTGTAACTAGAGTTGGGATTTCGGGATCAAATTTGAAATCCCGGGATCGAAATTTCCCGTGATTTTTATTTCTTAATCCCGTGATTTTTCGGGATTAGCAAAGTAGGAAAATACACGTGCACGCTACACAAACCACATTTATTTATTGTAATGCAGATGCAAAAACATTAGAGCATCAAGAGTATCATCGTTAAGACGGTTTCTGATTTTGCAGGCAAAATATCCAAGAGCTGAAAATGCACGTTCAGCCTCAACAGATGTTGGCTTGATACTTTTCAATGCTGCATATAAATTGTTCACGTTTTGTGGCCTTTTTTGCTTGCTTCATATAGCAGCATTTCTTTTTGCATTACTCCAGCGGCGACATCACAGTTTAGTGCTTCTTCACTTTCATCTTCTGCTACGGAAGCATGCAACTCTTGAGCTACAGCCATTTCAGTGTCATGGCTAATATTTTCTGTAATGGCATCTTCATGCTGTTCAGTAGACTCGATCCAATTCAACAATTGGGCTTGGGAACAATCTTTGAAGAACGTTCGTGGCCAGGACAGCGAGTTTCTAACGTTTTATTTTATGACCAAGCTGATCGTGCGGTTGATCAATGTAGGAAAGTTTCTTAAGGTACTCAAAAAGGTGAACCAGTTCGACATTCCCACGCTCGTCGATACGAAACTTAAAGCTTTGTTTCAAGTCCTTGCTAATTTCCGAATTTAGTTATTAGTCCACTTGTACTGGACGCTGAAGCTTTCAAAATGGCTTGACACAAGTAACATTTTGCTTTTCTGTAGATTTACAATACAAAAAGTTTTAACACACCTCGGATTTTCTCTATGAACTTACATCTTCAAAATTCGCCATTCTGAGCTAAATTTTAATTTCTCCTTTGCAAAAAGCTAGTGCAGAAATAGCAGAAACTGTCCTAACGGCACAATGGCACAACCGTCTTTCTACCGCTAAGATACTCTGTTGCACTAATGCTACGACAGAAGCGATTGGGTAGTTCATTGTTTTGTCTAGTATTATTATCACATTAATGTGGAGTGTTCAAGACAACCAGCTGATATTGTAAAGCTGCTTTAAAACCAAAATAATATAAGCATCAAGCGATATGGCGCTACATCAGCTGTTGTAGGAGGGCTGGCTGTAGGAGGGCAGCGGAAAGGAGGGCTGGCGCTGTGTTTGTCGATCTCACAGCTGCCTACGACACTGTATAGCACAGCGGCCTTACCTGCAAACTACTCCGTCTCCTTCCTGACAGGCACATGGTCCATATGATTATGGAACTTGTGCAAAACCGCAGCTTTACCCTTTCCACCGGTAGCGGCCGACGAAGTAGACTACGTCGACTCAGGAATGGCGTCCCACAGGGCTCTGTCCTGGCTCCCCTTCTCTTTAACACTTACATCTATGACCTGCCTGACACCATCTCCAGGAAGTATGCTTACGCAGACGATCTGGCTCTCCTGCATCCAGCCGGAGATTGGCAGTCAATGGAGAGGAACCTAAGCCAGGACATGTCAACTATATCAACATATCTCCAGAAATGGAAGCTACAGCTCAGCAAGGCAAAGACAGTGTCGGCGGCCTTCCATCTAAACAACAAGGAAGCAAAACGTGAGATCAACATTACCACCGATGACGAACACCTCCCCTACTGCGCCGAACCCACCTACCTCGGCGTAACCCTGGACAGGTCACTCACGTACCGACGACACCTGGAGTCACTGCGCAAAAAACTATCGGCGCGCGTTGCACTTTTGAGCCGGCTGGCGGGTTCCGGCTGGGGAGCTGATGCGAAAACCCTTCGCACAGCTACCTTGGCCCTCGTCCATTCTACCGCTGAGTACTGCGCACCAGTGTGGTGCCGCAGCTCTCACACCCGCCACATTGACACCGCCATCAATGACGCACTACGCACTGTGACTGGATGCCTGCTGCGTCCCACTCCAACGGACTGCCTCCCCATCCTTGCAGGCATCCAACCTGCTGAGCTTCGCCGTAAAGGAGCCATGATTTCCTTTGCTCGTCGCGCACTGGACCCCGACCACCTCCTCCACAGTACACTCCAGCGCCTACCTGGAGGACAGCAGCGACTGAAATCAAGACGCCCATTTGTGCCCGCCGCACAACAGCTTCTGAACAACGTTGAAGATCTTGGAATAAGTGCGGCACACTGGACGAACTACACATGGAACATGGAGTGGCAAAACAACACCTCCCGACTCCATGATTTCCTACCCGACGTCGATCCCCACCCTCCGGGAATGTCCCTCGCAAGACTTGCGTGGGTCCGGCTTAACCGCCTACGAACCGGCGTCGGTCGCTTTCGTTCAGACATGTGCAGATGGGGCCTGGCTCTCTCACCGGGATGCGAGTGTGGCCCCACAGACCAGACAGTAGATCATGTCGTCCATGACTGCCCAATCCATCAACCACCACATGGAACGCTTGGACTGAAGACCCTGGATGACGAGACTGTCGAGTGGCTGATGACATCATGCCCAAACATATAGTCCCAAAGAACAGCTCATACGACGAAGAAGCTGTTGTAGTTGTTTTCTGGAAATCCCGAGATTTTATTAAAATTAATCCCGGGATCGGGATCAGAAAAACGGGTTAAAATCCCAGGATTTCGTGATCGGGATTTCCCGGGGTCTCAACCCTAGTTGTAAAAGAGTGTGAAACTATGATCAAAATATTTCGGGAAGAGCCGGGGCTATTGGCCCTTTTTCACTCTTAACTATGCCTCTGCCTACATACAAAAATATGGAAAGTATTCGTAATAATAAAGACATGTAATAAGGCTGTAATAATAACTAGGGGTTCAGAAGCTATGCTGGGGAAACTGAAGTCTGCATTACCAAATCTCAAAAAAAGGTTTCATAGCCATATTATTGAACTACTGGATTGCTGCAATACCAATGCTTGCACCAATGATCGAATGAATGAAGAAAGCGTTACTGCTAACTGCTACATGCGTCAGACGGCGGTAGCTCAGTTAATTGCCGTACCCAAGGTTACTCTCGGTGATCGAAGGTTTAGATTAAACAGACGGGAAGGAAAGGAAGCCAGTCTTTTTGTCCACTTTCAGACATGCCTTTAAGAGCCTTGCCAGTAGCCAAATGCTTTTGAGCTGTGTCGAACCGGTGCCCTTTCGAGTGTCGTAACAGGGCTCTTACCACTCGGCTGTGCAGTTAGTTAATCTCCCACATTTGAAGACAAGCAAAAAAGTTGAAGTCAAGGGCAAAAGTGAAACACGTTTCCTTATGAACATCTAAGCCTTTCAAAATTTACTTTTATAATATCCACACTGGGGCAACCGTGACTGATCTGATAAAAAATTTGATTACGTTTGCACTGTACGATATTAAAGTGACGTAGAACGGCCGTGATGTTAGTCATGATGACCGCTCAATGGTGCTATTCAAATTCCGCATTTGGTTTTATGTGAGCATAAAAATAAAGAAATAAAATTGGAAAAGCTAAGGCATCAAGTCGATGCAAATAAATAAGGAAACTATGCAAGCATATAAAGATAAAGTCTTTCGAGTTAATCCAGTTGCTTGTAAGCTGAATGCGCATGAATTATTTTGATAACGACTTTTCGTTTTCTATACAGAGAGCACGTACTACAAGTATGATATCCTGAAATAACTAACAAAAAATGTAATCTAAGTTACGTACTGTCGCAGCAATGCTTTTTCTGTTTCCTTTTTTTCTCCACACCATTCAGCTGTTTTTATGTATTTTTGTTGTAACTTTTTTAGGAGCATATCGTCAGAATGAAACATTCCTAAGTGTTATGAGATATAACACAGGTGGACAACCAGAGCTTTGAAATAAATTTAAAAGAACAGTTTTGACTTTTGACTATTTTATGCTTCTTCCTATACTGAATGATATTCTAATTGTCTTTAGGCTAAGTGATTTTAAAGTTCGGATAATATAGCCAGCCGTTTAATATAGCTATTAGCGTTAATAAAATATGAGAAGCCTCGGTAAACACCAGATCATTTTGAATATACCAGTGTCAAATTATGCTAAACATTTACTGCAATAAACAACTACATCAAAGCAATTACAATTTCAGATGATCATTATTTACAGAAATTGAAATGGCAAAGCAAATTTTCGGTGTACTACTATTTCTGGCATGTTTGCAACATGCGTGTTTTATTAGTTACAATGACCCTTGTGACGTCATGACTCAAACTATAATGTCAATAGACCTTGGCATCCAGAACCTGAACGACATGTTTTTGGAAATCGGATTCCCATCTTGGATGAAAGTTCCAATGAATGTTCTTGACTGTTCAAACAGAGGACTTACGAGAGTCCCAAATATCCTCCAACCAAACGTTCAATATCTAGATTTGAGCAGAAATATAATTCGTCGAGTTACAAGACAAGATTTTGATGATTTAACAAATTTGACTGTTCTCGACATTAAATATAACTGTAATAATGTTACAAACTACTCTTTACCGGAACGACCAGGGTATCTCAATATAGAACCTGGAACATTTAAGCGATTAAACCAGTTAAAAATGTTGGTTTTAAACGGAAATTCTTTGCCTAGTGTTCCGCCAAATCTTCCAAATTCGTTGCAACTTGTTTTCAAGTGTTTAATATCCATAAAAAACTTTAAAAAAACGGACTTTGTTAATTTATCAAATTTGAAAGTGTTGTTAGCCAACATGGCGTGTTTAAAACCACGATTAAACTTTTGCAAATCGTCCTACATTGTTCCAAATACCGAACCATTTTATTCAGCTAGAAAATCATTGCAATATTTAGAATTAGCGTTTGATTCACTCAGTGCAGTTCCATGGAAAGCATTAACACCCAATCTGCTTTATTTAGATTTAAGAATTAACAAGATATTAAGAATCAGGGCCTTTGACTTTATTCAGACACCTCTTCTTCGATTTCTTGGTTTATCTCAGGCTCAGGAAGACAACAAAGTTCTTTATATCGACGAAAAAGCATTTCATACTTTGAGAGACTTAGAAGCTTTGGACCTTTCTTTAAACTTCATTAGTTTTCTACCTAAAAATATATTCAAGTACAATAAAAAATTAAAAATTTTAAACTTATTTGACAACTGCTTGTGGAAATGCGTCACCAATCCAACATTTGTACCCATTTACCAAATGGAATCTTTGTTTTTGGGATGGAATGCAGTTTGTCATTCTGAAAATGATTTTCAATCTCTAACAAACAGACAAGCTAGTCAGTCACTGGTGTTGGGTGATGTCTACAAACGAATGACAAATCTGAAGCATTTGTCATTTGGGTTAACAGCTAAATACCAACAGTTAAAGGATGTAAATCCGGTATCGTTAAATTTTGGTGTTGTGACTTATAATAGTTTAACAGCTTTACAAAACTTGTCCTATTTAGCGACGTTAAACCTGGGTTATTGCAATATCACTAGCTTTGATATGACTTCCATTAATCAATTTCAAAACCTTTCATCGCTTGAGCTTACCCATAACAGAATAAGCAATGTTGCTCAGTTTGAAACAACTACGACTCAAGCAAACATGGGAAAAAGATTTAAACTACTTTTGAAGAAAACATATTTCCTAAACAGCAACCCTTCTCATGTGACGGCTGATTCTAGAATCAATTTAAGCGAATGTGCTCAAAGAGGCAGCTTAGACTTGTCAAAGAATAAGATAACTCGTTTGGAAAACATAAATTTTAATTTTACTTCTTTTGCGCACAAATTAGATTTGTCATCAAACTCCATAGAAATAATTTCAAATCGTCCTTTCATGGAAATGCCAAATCTTTGTTCAATTGATTTACGTTCTAATCCTATTACAATAATAGAGAGAAATGCGCTTCAAGGTTTAAGTAATCTTCACTTTCTTTTCATGAACAGTACAAGTTTATCGGTTAAAATTGCATACAACCCATTGGCATTTATGGAAAGTTTTGAAAATTTTGTTAGTTTTCAATATGCCTACACAAGAACGTATTTTTTCTATATAATTCCTGGTAATTATGGTATCACGAAACTATTACACCCAAACAATGTTGTGGAAATAAATTTTTCTGGAAACTATGCTGTCACTTTTGAAGCGGTAGCGGAAGCAATAAATCAGTTTTCTTTTGTAATAAGCATCACTCTTCATTTCTGTCAGCTTGGAGACCAATTTATGACTTTTAACAACCCAATCGCTGTGTATCTTGATGTGAGCCACAACTTCTTGACGAAAATACCTTTGAAATCTTTACAACACATGAAACACCTGGAAACACTTTTACTTTCTGATAACAAGATTACTTCGCTAAATAAGAATTTTTTTCTATTTGGTGCCACAGCTGCAAGTTCTAGATCTTTCGATCAACAGGATAAATTAAATTTTACCAGGAATATTTTCTGCAAATTCAAGTAAACTGCGCACATTGTTGTTGCGCAATAACTACATAAAAAACGTTGGAATCGATGTTTTCCCAATTTCTTTATTGAATCAACTCAATGTTTTTGATTTGAGGTGGAATTCATTAGCTTGTGATTGTCAACTGAGCTATAACTTTGGGGCAATTTTTGATAAAAACAAATTTAGTGCAAGCACCTACCCAGGGTTTATGCCTCAGTATTCTTTGCTCATTGATCAATATTATGGAGGATGTGTTCAATGTCAATCGCCACATTCTTTACAGGGGCACTCGTTGCTTACTTATACGTCGAACGTTTCTTGTCAAAATATTTTTTCTACAGCTTTATGTGCCTGTTTTACAACCGTCTATTTTAACTTCCTTCTTTTTTCTCTCATCCTGACTACTAAAAAATGGAAAAGGTGGTTAGAAACATATGCTACACAATATGTGCGTCCTCGTCCAACGAACAACCAAGACAAAGCACAAACAAGTAATCGAAAACCGAAAATATTTGTTCATCATGGATTTGTAGTTTATGATCAAACAAATCAAAATGTTGCTGATTGGGTTGACAACATCTTGATACCAAACATCTGTGATCAACCTCCATATTTTAATCTTGGAATAGTTGGAAGGGAAGTTCAATGTGGATCGTCTCCTTTAAAACAACTTGTTCAAAGGATTGAAGCCAGCAGGAAAGTTATTTTGATTTTGACAAAAGATTTTTCTAACAGTCCTGAAGGGAAGTATGTGATTTCTGTATTGGAACATCTTGAATACGAATCTGGATGTAACCGAACTCTGTTGATAACTTTTGAGAATGATGTTCAGACTGGAGGATTAATAAGAAAAAAGCTGAAAACAAATCCACATCAAGTTTTACAAGTCCCAAATGGTGTTGATAATTTGCCAATGTTGTGGAGCTTAATACGAAATTTTTTGAAAGAAATAATATAAAATTGGTCATAAAACTTTGTTTGGCTTATAAATTCCATGCTAAATTGCAAGTTAGGTATGTGAAATCTTAAGGTTAGGTCAACTCAAATTTAGCAGAATTAGAATGCGGTATACCAGGTCTGAGTCTGGCCAGAAGTACTTTTCAAACTTAAGTCAAACTCAAAAAACAAGCCTTTTCGGCCAGTCTCATAACTCATTAACTTAAAAAAATCTTAGCCTACATGCATTTCATTTTGCACAAACTTGAAATGAAATCGAAAATCGCATTAGCCTATATGAGAATTATATTACCGCCTTTTGGAGATCCCCTGTCTCAGAATTTACAGTGGATCAAGAGTGCCCGAAGTTATTTTTAACCACTTGTCCCATTTCACCTTATATGTGTCTTGTCGACCGCATTAACTTTTCACTCTTTTTCGTTTTGAAATTCGACCTAAGCTTTAGGATTGTATATTCTAGATCCCAAACGGGACCACAGATGGTGTTTCCTCGCGCCGCATGCGACAGCGGGCCGCACTTTGGACACCGCTGATTCAGGTCTTTTATGTTTATACAGTCTAGTCTTCAAGGAATGTGCTGGACTTGTTAAATAGGGTGGGCCGTTTTTGACTTTTTTTCGAAATTCAAAAACGGCTAGTCATAAAAAGTGGCACATGCATGAAAAAATTACGTGTGCAAAATTTTGTCAGTTTGGGGGTGCATCTTCTGCTCCCGCAGGGGGGTCAAACTTTCATTTTTTTGAAAAAAAAGGAGAAATTTCACTTTCCGTTTTAACATATTTTTTTTTATAATTTTTCTACTGGCTAGTTATAAATTGTAAGTGGGATGTACCCAGAACTTTCCTATGTAAAGGCATGTTCGAAGCTTAAGGTTTACTGCCCCCGCATCGACGACCAAAATGCTGAATTTTCACCAATTTGAGATGCTATTTTGTCATTGCTCAATAAACAAACTTGTCGCAAAAGGGCGAGATGGTGACGCTGTACGCTCATTTATGTTCTGTCCACTAACTTTGCAGGATGATACGAACTGACAAACTATAAGACGTAGTCTTGCTTAAACTAAAAGCAATAGTAGCCTACGTTTGATCAGTTGCAGCTATAAAACGCAACCTATAATTTACTTCAGAATAAAAGCAATATGATCTGCAGGTTCCGTAAATGGAATGTACTGTACAGTTCCACGTGAATTGTTATCATGATTTTGTTTACACAAATTTGTCATTTACAAACATTTACAAATGTTTTCAGGATGGGCATAAAACGCATTCCTCTATATTACTTTGTTGAGGATATTGGGGGTTTATTCGATAGCTTCTGAGCAGAGTGTAGAATTTTAAAGAAATGTTTTTGGCCATTAGTGAAATTGCTTTCCTTGAAAATGGCAAACCATACTGGAATATAAACATTCATAATATAGTCCACACGTTCCACCAATACAGCTGACGCGTTAGATGCAACATATAAACGTAGAATTCTATTGGCAGTGTTCAACCATCTTGAGTGGTTCATTATACCTGGACTCCTACAGTATATGCGAAATGAATTGATATATCTCCAATTCTCACTGCTCTGTGCATGTGTAGAAGATATTTTTGGTCAGTGCTGAGGTCATTTTCATCAATTTCAATCTCTGGTGCTGGAACTGCTTTAGGCTATATTTTACAACATCTAGTTGTGTGACAGTGGCTAGCTGCTTTATAATGGGCCCAGTGAAGCTATCAGGTCTGCTAGTATTGCCATATCGTTTATAAGATGCCTAAGAGGCAATTCATTACTATGGAGTAGGCATATTAACCATTGAAGTGGCTTTTGGAAATGATCTTCCAGGAGCTTTATCACGACGCCTTTTTGACCTGTGTTTATTGCGGTTCCATCGCATCCAATTGACATTACATTATCGTAGCTAATTTTATTGGATCCAAGATATTCAAGAATCCCGTTAGCTATTGCCACATTAGATCAGTTGGCTGCAGTAAAATGACCAATGAAATGATAACTTGGCTCCTCAAGTAAAGTAATGTGTTCTTCAACTGCGAAATGTTTTCGAAGTCGCCCAGCAATTTCATTTTGTTTGATGGTTTAATCTTTTCGGCTATCAAAATATATGCTTTGCAAATTTATGCACATGATAGGCCTACTTTCCATTTGAGTTGTAAACCTCATTTTTTTTCTCGCTTTTCTCACTTTGCTTTTATCTATGACTGATTGAGATTCGCTATCCGTTACAACTCCCGCATCTTGTAGAAATGATGAAGCAATAAGTGCTGCAGACCTATCTGAAATACCAGTACGATCGCATGATTCAGCAAATACTACTAAACTGGAAGTAACCTTACTTTTTCTGGGGTTTTCCGAGGCAAAACTGGGTTGATAATCAAAATCTTCGCAGCGTTCTTCATTGGATGACAAAGTTTCTGAGCTTGAATAAGTTAAAGGTGTCTTAACCAAAGCGCAACTTGTGCCTGCTCCTGGGTCTTCACGTAAAGAACGGAATTGTTCTGATCTTGCGACTCTCCTCGGAAAACGTTTAAAATTAGATTTTGTGGCCGATTTATCATGTTTATCAATCACCATTATGCAAGTTGTTCTTTGATCAAGAAGGAACTGTTGTTCTGTAACAGGGACACGATTTTCCTGCGGGCAAGTACATTGCAGAAAATTGGAACACCTAGGCTACAACAACCGATTTCAAATATTTTTACTTTGCAGATTCTTTTATTTGGTCCAAATTTTACTGAAATTTAGGCCCACCTCTAGAATTTGACTTCAAAAGGTTATTCATTTTTTTTGTAACTCTTTATCATAAATATGTATTGATGTTCGTACCTCATTCGTATCATCCTGCAAAGTTAATGGACAGAACATAAATGAGCGTACAGCGTTAACACCATCTCGCCCTTTTGCGACAAGTTTGTTTATTGAGCAATGACAAAATAGCATCTCAAATTGGTGAAAATTCAGCATTTTGGTCGTCGATGCGGGGGCAGTAAACCTTAAGCTTCGAACATGCCTTTACATAGGAAAGTTCTGGGTACATTCCACTTACAATTTATGACTAGCCAGTAGAAAAATTATAAAAAAAATTATGTTAAAACGGAAAGTGAAATTTCTCCTTTTTTTTCAAAAAATTGAAAGTTTGACCCCCCTGCAGGAGCAGAAGATGCACCCCCAAACTGATGAAATTTTGCACACGTAATTTTTTCATGCATGTGCCACTTTTTATGACTAGTCGTTTTTAAATTTCGAAAAAAGTCAAAAACGGCCCACCCTATTGTTTAATCGCCCTGATTGAAGTACAGTTTGCTTGACGCTATAGCAGTGGTTCCCAACCTTTTTGTTGTCACGGACCCCTTTAGACAAATTATTAATTCTGCGGACCCCTACATAAATTTTGCCTGAAACTCAATTAACATAAGTTACTATTGAATATTGTAATAATTATGCTACTCAACTACTGTACTGTATCATAGTGCATTGCCGCTATGACTCCTGCGGCAAATATCATGACAGTTGCTAAAATAAGAAAATGAATGAATCGTTCAAGAATTGTCAGCAGTATTTAAATATTAAGGTAACCCAAAGTACCATGCCGAAACTTATGAGTAGGGCGATTTTTTGTTACTAAAGTTACTTTTTTTAGTTGTACCAATTAACAAAAGAAATGTAGAACCAAAATTTCATGGTTGTGAGGTCAATATTTAAGAAGTTATAAAGTTACCAAAAGTCACTTTTTGTGTTTTTAGATTATTTTTCATTTGTTAGGTCACTTTATTTTGCATACTTTTTTGCCTAATTCCATGGTTTATTTATCTTTCATTGCTACTGTAGAGATGAATTTACATTCTATGTAGGCCTATAATGCCAAGACTTTTAATATATCTTCTACTATGGTACGGATTTTAGGTTTGCACGAGCCCATGCTTGTTCGTATGGCGTGTATTCCCGAAAACTGGGAAAGTAATTTTTTCGATGAAACAAATTGTGTTAACTATATTTAACCACATGTTTTCCCTGTAACAGCTAAAGTGTTTGATTGACAGAAACTTTCTGCCAGAGAATGTAAAACATTACATATGTGTAATTTGCATGTGCAACTATAATTTGAGCACAAATTGAAGCTAATTTAAATGTTTTTTTTATGTTGAATTGCTGCTTTTTCTTTCGCTTTCTTGTTTTCGTTGAATAAAGTTACTTTTTGGTTACTTTTTTGCAAAAATAAAGTTACTTTTTTGAATTTTTTAGGTTACAAAAAAATCGCCCTACATATGAGGCAAACTTTGGTTGCACCGCATGCTTTCTATTACGTAATAGACAAGCCAATCCTGATTTGACTGTAATCGACATGCGTTGTGGTAGATGTAGTTTAAGGTCAATGTACCTACACACTGTAGGCAGCAGCATAGATTTATTTTAATTCATACAGGTACAGTTTATTCTCGCGGGCTTGAGGTTGACACATTTGCATTTAAAGAGAGAAATGAAAGTGAAAAGATCGCTTTTCGTTTTTTTTCTTCCAAAATTCATCAAGGTAATCACAGACCCCCAGCGGTCCGTGGACCCCAGGTTGGGAACCACTGCGTTATAGTATTGCTTGATGTAATAGGCTAACAACATTAACTGAAATAAAAATTTGCGTTGTGTTATTTGTACAAATTGTTCTTTAAGATATATTATCGTACTTTTGGTGTTTTTTATTATATTTCAGTGTCTATGTTATCAGTGTCTATGTATTATTATATCAGTGTACGTGCATGTCTACGTTTGTCTCATGTATATATTACATCAGTGGTTCTCATTTTGATTTAGATTATAGTCTTTATACTTTTTGAGAACCCCAATAATATTTTAGTGTCCTTGAAAGTGTTGGTTTTAAGAAAAAGTACTAAAACAATCGTTTGGCTACAATTGTACTCAGGGTTAATGTGAGTAGCTTTTGGGGCAAGCAATTTTGATTATACAGTAACTTGAAAAAGATCTGTAAGGACAAAAAGATTGAAAACCGTTTCTTTTTTTTGTCAACTGTCCAAACCATAGTTAATATTGAATCATGGTTAATGCACCTGTACGTAGTGTAAATGCAAAGCTTGTTTAATAAAAGTATTCTTTGGCTTATTGATAGGTTAGATATAATGATTAGGTTAATGCTCCATAGTTTTGCATTTGTTGAGCACTTGAAAATGTGCCAAACTTGGAATAAATTTTTCTGTTGGTGTCATCATTGTACCTGTATTGATATTATCTTTCACATGTTGCCAAGCATACTTACATGCATTTGTACTTTTGCCAGACACAAAAACACAAACCTGAGTGGTTGTCATAAGTTTTAAAATTTGTATTGTATTGATTGTAATTGTCGAAACTCCAAACATTGTGTTGTCGTGCGGTACGAACATTCGGATTGTTTTATAAATGCAAGAACCAAATGTTGTTGATATTCAACAAAAACAATTCTTAATGCTTAATCTTCTTTGACCAGTGTAAGGACAAAAGAAGTTTGGAATTTTCCATCTGTTAATTGTGTTAATTGCAAGCTTGCTTGCATTTTATCCGCGTTATAGGCCACTTCATTGATAACACCAAACTCGTGGTATGAAAGTTAACGTTACAAGGTATAAAAAAAAAACTTCTTGGCAGATATTCATTATTTAGCTCAATTCGTGGAATAAAATGCTGACAATCAAATTGCAGACCCTAATCCAGGAAATGCAAAACTGTGCAACGTAAGCATGCAACAACCGGCAACTGTCTGAATCATGCAATGTTGCAAAGTAGCAAGTTGGAAATAGTTGGCCACTAAACGAACAATTAAAGCACAAAAATATTTTCTTTCCTAATGCTTGATAAGCAGTTTGCGAAACGCTTGCAAAGTTACTATTGTTTGTTTGAATTACATTGACGTAGTTCCGACGTTTGATGACTGAAAAGATACAGTAATGATTGAAAAAATTTAATCCCTTGAAAGTTATTCACTCAAAAAAGAATCACTGATTTGAAAGTTTTTTTTATGAAAAGGCTTTGTGCTTCTCTTCGAGTTTCATAAAAACGGAGTATTGAGGTAAAAAAGATTCAAGAATAACACTTTCCAACAAACCTCTTGTAGATGAAAAACTGAAGAACGTTTTAGGATAACTTTTGGGCGGTGAATCCAAATCTACAATCAGATTATTTCGAATTTGTTTTAACCAAATTTAACCAAAAAAAAAACAGTTGAAAAAACTATCAGAGACATGGGATAATTTTAGTTGTTGTTTCGAGCATTGCATTAAAAGCAGATCAGCAGATACAACATATTTGCAATATATGTTGAACGTCGGTAAATAATAAGTCAAACTCCTCTGCTTGGGTCAAATCTTTAAAGGCCTACTAAATGAAATTTTCAAACGGGAATTAAGCATTAAAATGCGTAAACTGAACATTCAAAAACACATTTCAAAAAAAATTACCGAAAAAAAAAATGTTTTCAATGGCACTGGCAAGGCCAAAAGTCCAATGTTTCATTTATTTTCATTTTTTTCAAAATGGCCAAAAAATGCAAACACTGTTCGAGAATACGTCACTATAGACAGCAATAACAAAAGCCACGTTACCACATCTGATGTTTTAACATCAGATCTGATGTTTTGAGCAAACTGTCTGATGTTTTGATGTTGAAATGTCATGTTTTGATGTATTGTACATACATACATACATAGCCTACAGTTCAATGGCCCGCAGTAACAACTATTGTGCGATTAGCTGATTGCTAGTCTATAGTGACGTAGACTGTACAGTCGCACGCTTCGCTGCACAGGCCCATTCCCGTTTTGAAAGCTCTGACAAAAGCACGCGCGCAATGGTGGTCAGACCGCAATGGGGCCAAATTTTATTGAAAATCGTTTTATGGTAGCATGTTAAACACAAAGAACGTGTACAATCGCCAAGACAAACAAGTAAACTAATGAAAACGTTGAAGATCAACCAGTATCTTTGATTCGTGTCCAGTGTCTCATCGATATATAGGAGATTGAGAATGTGATAAAACTTTTGGCGTTGGTGAAAAACACTTTAATTGTCAACAAGTTTGAACAATACTTTCCATCAACATAAACTACACAGAACTTTCATTTGAATGCTGGGTACCAAAAAGTCACTTATAGGGTAAAATGCGTTCAAATCAATATCCAAATACAGGTTCTAATTCGTCAAATAGTTTCGGTGGCCTGTCGAGGCCATTTTTGTCTTGAAACTCTCTGTAAGAAGAAGTGATCAACTGCATTATATCATTTCAAAACATCGGAATAGGAAAGTCTGCAATTGAACGTGCTCTAAACAAGTCAAATATACCCTGGGTCTGTCTACAAGGAAGTAAAATTTAACCTTTATTTGCCGCCTTCCTACCTATCTGTAAAAAAAGTTTGTGTTTTATTTTATTTTTACCTTCTTTAGATTCAAATCTTTTTGCAAACAAATTCAGCTTTCGATTTTCTTGTTTGATTTGCTAAAATAGCACAAGCTATAGCAGCTGAGACTTTAGAGAGAGAGAGAGGTTTGTTTATTCGCCTTTCTAATACGAGTCGAGAAAAAGAAACGGAATTACATAAAAATTAAAATATAGCAATAGAACGGTCTGGCAGCACCTAACAACCTTGCGGTTAACCAGTCAAGGTGCTGCCTGACATCAGGCATCATACATTGCAGCGTCAGACATTACAAATTTTACATTATCTGAATCAATAAACAACATGACTGGACAGTAGCTGCGAAATCAAAATGAAACATATAAGGTTTTGTAGGAAATTGAATCAAGACCAGCTTGGAAAACACTGACATAATATAATGAATCATATCGGGTAAGAGCACAAATTACACAAATACAAGGATACATGTAGATAAAATTATTAAACTGACAAAGTATATTCAATAAGAATATAACAAGGTAATTTTATAAAGTTTTTTTTAAACAAAGCAAGGTGTTTGCTTTTTATACATTCATCCAATTCACTCCACAATTTAGTACCCTAATGTACCAAACGATTGTGTGGCACGGATTTGTTTATTTGTCGAAGAAAATACTTCATTTTATTTAGTTGTCGAGTGTTGAGCGAGTGAATATTATCAAGTTTTATAAAACGATCTTGGAATACAGGTGGTAGATTATTATTAGAAACTTTATGCATAAATTTGGCAATTTCGAGTTTGTAAATATCTTCACGTTGTAAAATATTCAAAGATTTGTATAAGTTAGTGACGTGACTGAATTTTGTACTTCTAGTGATTCGCGAATAATATTATTGTGTCTGATGTCTACTTCCTTGATTAGCGTTTTATTTGCAGTACCCCATATGTTAATACCGTATTGAACACGACTATATACTAAACCAGTAGTTCTCAAACTGTGCGTCGCGACGCCCTGGTGCGTCGTTTCACTTTTCCAAGGGCGTCGCAAAATAGTTCCGTTTCGTGGCTGAACTCAGTTTATCTTATAAAAATGAGGTTAACCTTTTGAGGACGCCCACTGAAGTCAAGAGTTTTCGAAAAACTTTGTGGAGAAATGAATGCAGAGCATCGAAGTTTGCTCTTTTATTGTTCATCCAAGGTGGCTTTCGCTTGGAAAATCTTTTGAACGCTTTTACGAATTGTTAGCGGAACTACAGGCTTTTTTTGCAGCAAGAAAATACTTGCAGATTGTTCAGCTCAGAACGATTTTTCATTGAAAAAGACTTACTAGTGTGATATCTTCGCCAAACTGAACATTTCTATACAAAGGCCGGATAAAAATATGCTTGACGTTGCAGATAGAATTGCAGCATTCGTTAAAAAGCTGCTACTGTGGAAGGAAGATATAGCAAACCTGTCTGGAAGCTCTCAATACTTTACTTTCTTGTCCAATTTTCTTGAAAAGAAAAGTATGGCGCTGCCTTCAAATTTGCGAAGCATATTTGGGCAACATTTGTCCAAGCTCGAGTCGAAATGTGCAAAATACTTTCCAGAAAATTTATTAAACTACGAATGGATTCGTGATCCTTTCGTCCAACCTGCTTCATCGCCTTTGACTGCACAAGAAAAAGAAGCCTACATTGACCTTTCCTGAGACAATTCCCTGAAAAGGATGTTTAATTCAGGAAATCCGGCAAATTTTTGGTTTTCAATAAATGACGATTATTCACCTTTGATTTTTTTTTTTTTTAATAAAAATAAAACTTTGATGAAGAAATCACTACAAATTATTATCCCATTCGCCACGTCGTATTTATGTGAAGCAGGATTTTCTGCCTTGGCGGTGATAAAAAGCAAATATCGATCACGAATAAACACTGAAAGAGAAATGAGGGTGGCAATTTCAAAAATTCTCCCGAGATTCAACGAACTATGTAAAAACAAACAACCCACACGTCACGCTAAATAATATGCATTGATTTTTGTTGTTGCATCAATAAACACAACTTTAATAGTAAATTTCCTCATTAACTTTTATTTGCTGGTGCGTCGCAAGTCCAGAAAACTTCTCCAGTGGCGTCGCAACAAAAAAAAGTTTGAGAACCACTCTACTAAACTATAACGCTGGTTAACAAAAATTTTTGGTAGGACATCTAAGAGTGTTTTCTGGGGTTTTCAAGGTCGCTGATTACGAATATGACGTTGGTTTTGCCAGATTGACTCTAGTTTAGAAGATACCTATACCCCTAGATTAGCCCAAATTAGTGTATTTACCTGTATTTACCCCCTAAACATCTCACCAAGAAGGACGTAAATCTTATCAATTTTGTTTGATATAACATAATAATTAGTAACGAAAGCTAATTTTAAATTTACTGCAAAGTCCTACATTCCGCATTCCCTTTTTCATTATTTATTGTGTACACTTGGTGTCTCTCGCTAGCCGTTTATGTTTTCCAGGATGCTAAGTTCTTTGTTCTTTCGGGCACTGGCAGCTTCAGGCAGGACTGCTGCTGTACCGTGCTAAATAACCATAAAAATGGTCAATTTTCTAATTGGTCATCAAAGTGGATATACCAAGTAACCTTGCTTCCTGTGTTTGTGAGACAGCAGGGCGAGAACCCAGCACTGGCGCAAGAAAAACTGGCCAGAACGCACTAGTCTTCAAGTTGGGACAGCCAATGTAATCAATAAACCTTTAGTTCCCAGGGATAGAATTGTATTTCTTCCTCTGCACATCAAATTAGGGTTAATGAAGCAGTTCGTCAAAGCATTAAACAAGGAGGGGAATTGCGTCAAGTCCATTTGCAGTCAATTTCCAGGACTCTCCGATGAAAAGCTTAAAGCTGGTGTCTTTGATGGACTTCAGATTCGAACGTTGATTATAGACTCGGATTTCACCAGTCACATGAACAGCAATGAACTCACTGCATGGAACTCCTTCAAGGATGTAGTACAAAACTTCTTGGGGAATCACAAAGCACCTAATTACAGAGAATTAGTTCGGAAGATGTTATCTGCATTTGGAAAACTTAGAGCTAACATGAGCATTAAAGTTCACTTCCTATTCAGCCACCTTGACAGATTTCCTGACAATCTTGGTGTTTACAGTGAGGAGCAGGGGAAAGGTTCCACCAAGACATCAAGACAATGGAAGAAAGATATCAGGGCAGATGGAATGAGCACATGAGGGCAGACTATTGCTGGAACCTGCTGAGAAACTGCCCAAAAGTTTCTCACTAGCGAAAATCTTACAAGAGACATTTTTTCGGCGCAAATGAGTTAATAGTTTTAATCTTATTGTAACTTATTGTTAATCCTTTTATCTAAATTTTATGATACAAGGCTGATTGACTGATTTAATGCAACATTTTTTAGTGTTTTATGTAGCCTACTTACACTACTGTATATGATTGTGTATTTTGTGTATATGACATCGGTAACATCAAGTTTAGAAGTATGACAAATCTAATATGCCTAAAAATTTCGTGATGTTGCTGTATTTAAACTTAAAGCTGTCTTTATTGTTCACAATTGACCATTAAATTGCATTTCTGAAATATCTAATATGGATAAACTGTTTTTTTTTATCTAGCGCATAAGGCTCAAATATGGGATTTTGGTCAAAATGACCCTATGCAATATCTCCAAAACTAGAGGCAATTCGGAAAAACTAAGGCCATGTTCGGAATCAGCGCCCTTCAACCCCCCAAAAACACTCTAACTTTGTCTTCCAAAAAATTTGTGTTTATCAGTGTAATATAACATGAGCAATGTTTCCTCCAATGCATAGTTACAAAGGCGATAAAAAATTCCAGAATATCTAGCCATCTGCAGCGACAAATGTTTAATGTGTGACAACCAGGTTAAATTTTCATCCACATGGATTCCCAGATACTTAACCCTATTATCCCTAGGTTCTTACTCCCACCGAATCCCCAGGTGGTGCTGATTCAGCACCCAGTTTAAGCGCTTATAACTCTTTTATTACGAGTCTCATGATTACCATCTTTTGACAAAAGATAGAAAATTTATTTGGGGTTATGAAAATTGTAAAATTGTCATTCAATTGCTTAAAATACTCTTGATTCAAAGCAATACACAAACAGTGCTTTTTTTACCACGTTTAAAATAAAGAAACACTCCGATTTTCGTTTTTTCTCACTCTCCGCGTCATCAGCGTCTGCGGTTTCCATATTCTCGAGAGATTGAAGACTGACAATCGAATTCAAGATTTCACTGTCTGCGGTTTTCCGCTTGACGTATTTGTCAGCGCTCAGGGTAATGGTCACGAGCTGTTGGTTTTACAAAGTTTTAACGTCCGAAGACGTTAGTCTGATTTTGAGTAACGCATTTCCTGAAGAGGTTTCACTGCTGACTTTCACGATAGTCAAAAAGCGAATGTACAGAAAGAATTCAAGCTGTTCACTTTTTTTTTATTTTTATAATAACGTCTTGCAGTTCGTTCACCTCACCAGAATGAAAATATTTGTTTTTGATTTTATTGAACATTGTAACTACGGCAATGTTGGTCTGATGTACTAGTGCTATCAGTCATGGATTGCCAGAATAGCAAAAAACAGTTGAATTTTTTGCATCATCACAGAAGTTTAAAAAAAATGCACGAATAAACCTCAAATAAGTTTTGAAGTCCATGCCGACTTGCCTAGTAATACCCGGCAAGAAAATTTTGTGCTTTTTGCATTGATTCAATGTCTGTAGACTTTTTTCTCAGTACTAAAAAGACATTATTTTAGTAGCTGGGTAAATGCTCATAAAAACGTCAACCTCACTGCAACTACATCGATTTCATAGTCCAGCCACTCTTATTTATTCAATCAAAAATAAGATCAAAAAAATTTTAAATTTTGTATTGCAATGCAGCACAAGCAGTTTATAATATTGTGCATATAAAATTGTCTATTGTATGCCTGTTTTACTTTGCATTGCAACAAATTGCCCAATGGCGACAAAATAAAATCCTGCTTGAGACTCGCGGCGGATTGAACATTGCGACTTTGGTATAGCGCCTGTATTGCAAAGTCCACGCAGAAGTTATTTTCTAATGCAGAGCTAACTGTCACGAAATTGTGGTGATATTTAGCAGGTGCAGAAGTTATTTTTTGGTGATATTTAGCTGGTGGAAATATGAAAAGCACTGTGATACCTCTGTACTGCAATTGGGTATAATGTGTTGCCAAAAAACAAATCTTGTCATTGTTTTGGTTTTGTTTCACTTTTCTTTAGTTAATAGAACTAAATCATATTCGATATTCTGGATTCGCCATGACTATTCTAGAATAGATTTAATTGTCAACTATTCGAGAATGTTGATCCTGGGCTTGTTTGCAACTCTTTTCGCGTGAAATTGATCAGATATATAACGCAGATGATTTTCATTGTTGATAATAATAAATTAGCCTAATATCAATCATCAGAAATTGTTACAAGGTGACTAGTAAATATCAAAATGGTAAAAGAATGTGTAAGTAAGTAATCACTAAAATATAAGCACTGTTTAACAAGAAGACAGTAACTAACAGCAACAGCAAGATAACTAACGACAAGACAATAACTAACCACTAAAATTATACACTAACAAGCCAAATTGTTTGTAGTGCATTGATGTTTGCAATACAATCATGACCAATATAAAATGAAATAACTGAAATGTTTGCACTTGAAAAAATACAATTAAATTTATGGCAGCATATTACGCTATATACGCCTACACGATAAGCAGCATCGGAATGCAATGGCAGTGGGCCTACTAATCAAACAAATTTTCAATCTTTAGCTTGGTACAAAAGGTTTTGCACACATTTACATTTAGTCCGAAAGCTCATGTGCAAAACAAAAACAACTTTGGCACAATCTAGTAGAATGTGTTTGGCATACCGAGTGGCCACATCTTTGGCATTGACTACAGTTTGCCGGTCGCTGCTTTTTGTTCTTTGCACCAACTTTCCCAGTAGCCTCTTGTAAGCATTGTTTACATCTTCGCCGGTTTTCAGATTTGAATGGTAGTAAACCTGACGATGAACTTGGTGGTATCGTTTTTTTTTTCCTATTACCGTTTCTATTTTTCGTTGTATTGTCATCGAGAGACGCCGCAAGGGACGGGACTCAATTTGCAGTCGAACTAACATCGCCAGGTTCCAACCAAAATTAAAAGAAGAAACTTTGTTTGGGTCGTTTTGCAGACTCAAAGCTAATATAGTTGAAGCATTAATTCTGCACGTGTCCAGCAAATAAGCAAATCCTGTAACTGTCCAGCGACGAGATTTGGGCTTACATGAGTGAAATCCGATTCTCTGGTCGCCTATGTCTGTTCTGTAGCATCTTTAGTGAAGTCGTACAGCTTATAGATTGCTGTTTTTTTTCTTTCCGTCGTCTTTTGTAACGCTCAGTAGGCCTAATGACTGCATGGTCGATGGGAGCAACACATTGCGCTTGCCCGTACTTTTAGTCTCCACTACATATGAAATATGAATGGAGATTAAGAATCTTTTGGTTTGCTTCCCAAAACACTTCATAGGAAAAATTTTCCCGGTTCTCTATACCGGTACTCTTAATTTCAGTCGGAATCCCTTTTTGCGTAGCTTTTATTGTTCCGGCTGATGTTATGCTTCGTTCTAAAAGCCACTCAGCTAACGTCACCGACGTATACAGTCTATCATAGGAAATGTTGCGTTCCCGTAAATCCATGTTTTGTGCCCTTGAAAAAGACATTTTGAAGCCAAAGCGAGCTGGACTTAGCGATCAACATTTTGAAATGCTGATGTTTCTGAAAGGAAATTGATGTTGTGCCCCTTCGCTCATTTTAGATACCGGTATAAAAGTATTGACACGGCCTACTGCTTATAAGTACGGAGTGTTCTTGGCATGTCGTTTTTTCAATTTTTTTTTTGTATATTCGGTAGGCGGACGTTTTGGGCTTCGATTATACTGTAGATTTTTAGAAGCATTATAGTATGTGGACATCTAGCAGAGTGGTAGCTGTTTTGTAGTTAGACAACAGTTACGAACAAAGTATCATCTTGCCCTTTATCATGTATTTTTCAACTTGTACTTCATGCAAAGAAGAGTAGTTGTAGGTCAATACACATCCATTTTCTTTTAGAAGTAACTGTAACAAGTTACTTTAAAAAAAACATAACTGTAAGTGAAACTAGTTACTTTTTGAGCGAAGTAACTGTAACTCAATTACTTTGAAAGTAACTAGTGCCCACGACTGGAAGTCATGCTTCGCTCTAAAAGCCAGTCGGCTAACGTCACCGATGTAGGCTATAGCCTACAGTCTATTTTCTAAAGTATAGCCTAGTTATCTAAATCTTTAGGAAGTTAAAGGCATAAAAAATGTTAGAAATTGTTGCCCACATTCGATAAATGGATTCATAATTATCAAAATAACTTATAAAATGAGACCCTGATTGTGGCTTTTTTTTTTAATTTTTTTTATTTACATGAACATGTAAGACCAGCCACCAAATTAATCCTTTTTAGCTTTGATTCAACGTCTGCAAATGTTTGTCTGAGCGATGCTGAGGAAAAAGAGGGTAGCTTCATTCCTAATAGATATAGGCGTCAGTCCTCCGCGATTTACAAGGTATCTACGCTCAATTCAAATGCTTCCTTTTCAGCACTTAGGCTATATGAAAGTTGTCTCCTTTTCGTTGACATAAATGTTTAATCAGTGGGAGAAATGTTTAAAAATATTGATAAAGGTTTAAAAATATTTGGAAGATTTTGCTATGATGGATTTTATAGCCGGTGCATTATGACGGCAACAAACTACGATTTTTTTTGAGTTACGTTACCTAAAGCAGGTGATCGATGCAAAAAAAAAATAACAAGTAAGTTACGTACACAGCAAACAGGGATCAGTGTTCTGATCTAATACTTCGAAAACCGTACGTTATGAGAGTAAATACTCGTTTTTTTTCTAGGTATGGCAGAGCCAGTAAATTCGCTCTCATAACGTTGATTCATTGTCTACAAGCGTAAACAAAAGAAATAATGACTTGGTAGATTGACCGAATCAGCATTTGCGTTGAAACGATGAAACTCGCACCAAGCAAGCATTTTCATGAAAAATTGAGATCTGTCCAGAAAATGTGGTTAAATTTTGCAAGTGGCCTTTGAACATTTAAGGTTAGGCGACTGGAGAAAATTCAAGTTTGCAGTGATATGCCGTTATTGAATGAAAGCTTTTTGTATTGTTATTGCCACTTCCCAGTTTTGAAGGTAAAGTAGATAAATGTGTACCGGTTTGTTGTTAGAAAAGAAATTTATAGATTGTGTTTGAAGATTATTCCCTAGAGAAGTCCATCTCGCAAACGGAATTGTGACGTCATAAGTTCCAATTGCTATGAATCTCACAGCAAACAAAAAGATTTTTTATTTAGCAAATTTACTAAAGATCAGCGTTGCGTTCAAACGATAAAATTAGTAGCAAGCGTTTTGATAAAAGAATTGACATCAACCAAGAAAATTTGCCTTGGTTTTGCGCGCCGCCTCTAAATTTTTCTTGGGGATGTTACGTTTACTGCAGCAATATGATGTTATTGGATGAAAGGTTTGTGTATGAAGTAAAATTCTCCTTCAGCACAAATGTTTGATTGACAACGCTAAACTTCAAGGCAACTAGAAAGCGAGTCGCACATTTTTGCGGTTTAGTTTTCAGACAGTTCTCGGCTAGCGCGACGCTCCATATGAGCAATAAAGAAACACACAATCTTCTCCGAAAAGAGCAATTTAGCAAAATTTCACAAATTGCATTTCAAAATGCATATGTTTGCATGAAAAGTATAAGACATTGGAGGCCCAAATTTACACACAATAAAATTCGATGATATTTAGGAAAAGTCAAAAAATTCTGGATGTATGGAGCCAGTGGTTAAGCCGCGACAGCAAATTTGAAGTGCTTGGTGCTGATTCAGCACCACCTGGGCAATATAGGGTTAACTGTTTTCACTCTTTCTATCACTGTTTGGTTTATACACAACCTGAAACTAGTTTCAACAGTACGCTTTGGCACTTTGTTTATTAAAATGTAGCTTGTTTTAGAGTAATTTAAGGAAAATTTATTTGTTAGTAGCCAAGCATCAATTTTATGTAGTTCAGAATTGGTTTCTGTTTGTAAAGAATCCAAGTCATCACCACGTAAAGCTAGATATGTATCTTCCGCAAAAGGCACGGTTGAAAATTTAGACAAAGGAAGATCGTTAATATACATTAGGAAGAAAAGAGGTCCCAATGTTGAATCTTGAAAAACTCCACAAAAGATTTTGTGCAATCCTTTATCAAGGCGTTGACTACGTTTACCTGTCCAGTGTCCACAACAAATTAACCAAAGTAGTAGGACTGTTCAAAACATCGAAACAATATTCGTGAAAACAAAATATTTCAGCTTCAAACAGCATTTTTGCAAACTATTTTGTCTGATTTATATGCATTACTAAGGCATAAATATAAAATACTTTTTATAGGCATTCCAAGAAAAGACTACATCAAAGGAATTTTAATGTAACAAAAGAAAATGATTATTACAAGCGGATGAACCTGATGGAATTTTGAACTCAATCTACTGTATGCTTGGAGTTTTAGTCGCATCAGTAGCGCCATCGCATGAGTAACTAATCACACCAAACAAAATAAGCAAGATTTTGAAAACCTCAAATAATCGCCTTATATAACACCCGTCATCGCCAGGGGATAGCATGAGGAAACCGGCAACTTGGGCATGGAATGGTTCGGTCCACCAGCGAAGGACGAGGGATTACTGATGGAGAAATACGGTGCCCGGAGGGTGAAAATTGTGAGAAAAATTCTGGGGAAGTGGAGATCAGAATTTCAAAACCGGTTCTTTTAAGCCAGAGGTCGGAAACGCATCGCTCGAAAGCCGCATAAGGCTCTTTTCGTGACGGAATCTGGCTCGAAGAAAGTCTTATTGAAACTTTTCATGACAATTTAGAGCTGAAAATACGCTCAGAATGCAATAAATTAAATGCAATCTTTCAAAATGTTCTGAACGAGGCTCTCCCCAGACCCCCTCGCTGTTTTCTCATCTTCAGTAAACACGTGACCCAACTTTTACAACTTACCAGCTGCCATTACGTGTTAGTTCTATTAAGAGTTAAAGCTTTATATAGCTCTCACGGAAATACTTTCAAACATGTAGATTTCATGGCTCACTTGTATATTTTAAGTTGAATCAAGATGGTATTTATAACTAACCGGTTCCCACAAGTTCTAACGAAACCCGAGTAATTCAGTGAAATCATATAACGAATAGCCCTATAGCAGAGGCGTATCCTGGTGGGTTGAACAAGGGAAGCAATAAAGCTCGTGGGGGATTAGAGCGGGCCGAGGGCACGTGTTTTGTAGGGGGTCCGGGGGCATGCTCCCTTCGGAAATTTTTTGTAAAATTACACTCAAATAACGTCACAATCAATATGCGCAGCCTCATGACAGGCTACATTATATGTCTTGACCAAACATACTGTTTTAATTGTATAATTCTTACGAAATGTTATTATCAGTTATTGTCCTATAGTGACCTTTGAATGCGAAATCCTTATTATGTGACTATTTCTAGAAGATTCTGCGTACGTGCAAGTCTAGAAGGTTCTAACTAGATCGAACAATTTGTCAGGTGGTAGGTGGTTATGACGTCACAAAGAGGTTTACGAGTAGTAACTTGACCAGAACAATTACTTCTTATGACGTAACATTGTCGTACCTTCTGGAAGCTACTGGTCAAAACAAACTGGCTATAAATAGTGGCGTAATTTTGCGTAATTATTATTGATAGAGGTAGAGATTATAGTGGGATGATTGGAAGATGGATTGATTGAGAGTTGAATTGAAGTTGAAGTTATTGATTACGAGTAGATGAAAGTTGGTGCTATTATAAGTTGTGTTGTATGAGAAGGTGTGGGTGAAGTACGTTAAAGTCGATTATAAGAGTTACAGGCGTTGGAATCTATTGCTATTCACTGTTACTTTGATGATTTGTTGGAAGTATTGAGCAATTCGTTAAAGTCCTTCAAGAATTTTCATTAGTAGAACCATTCGACCATCTCACTAGTAGAACCATTCGACCATTTATTTCACTGCTTTTCGTTGATATCCCATTAAACTACGACTCAGTGGTTCCCAACCAGGGTGCCGCGGCACCCTGGGGTGCCATTTGTAATACTAGGGTGTGTCATATTTTTTGATTTTTAGAATCTGTATAAATATTCTCTCGGCTACCCCAACAAATGGTGCAAATATATGCCTAGTACTGGGGAAAAAAGTTTTAGCAATATTGAAGTTTGTTTACCTACATCATTTTGCATCTGAAATTTCGAGAAAATTTGAAGTTTTTTCAATTTTTTTAAAAATTAAAAAACATTGAAAAAACATTTAAAACACAGCAACACATCGTAAAACACGTAGATAATTGTTGCACAACTACAGAAACACAACAAGAGTTGGCAAAATGGATATTTAAATTGTTCCGAAACTGCCAAACTGGATCAACTTTGCTATGTCTTGTTTGGAATGATTTCTGGACATCAGCATACGGCTAACCTGCTGGGATTTGATGTAGGCCTACCCTTCCCTTCGTTCTTGTGTAAAAACAGTTGCTGCTGCTTCAGACACCATCTTTACACACCTCTCAACACTTTGTGTGTGGCTAGACCACATGGGCACGTCCATAGGAATAGCATAAAACTTTCTCAGTTCACTGCTTGTAAGAGAACATGTAAGAGGTGGCTCATAAGCCGATGCTTCCCACTTTATCATGTCTGAAATCTTAGTTGAATCGATATTAATCTCTTCCACCCGTCTCACTCGCACTGCTTCATTTCCGACTTTGCTTTCTCCTTCTCCTCTCAGTTCAATGATCTTGTTAACAGCCCAAACCCTTTCACTTTCATCCTGGGAACAAAGCATTGCCTGCAAAATTGTCTCGCTGAAGGCGTTCCAAGCTGATCTTTGCACTGCAGGAATGGCCAGCTGCTGCACTTCGGTCTTTTGCTTTCTTATCTGTTCTAGCATGAACAACAAATTGGCGGGACCTTCTGTCCATTTATGTTTCACTTTAATATTAAACCAGTTAGGAAGATAGACCCCCATGATAAATTGAACAATGCTTTGAAGATTTTATAGCTTTTTTCCCTTTAAATTATGCTTGGAAATCCAAATTCGGCAGAATCGAAGAGCGGTAGTGAGCCAGCGAGCATGATTTACACGGCCAATTTTCATGCGAGCGAGAGATGGTGAGAGGTTACCAGTTTTTATAGCTTCATGGATTTTGTATGCATAGCACTGATCTGTAGACAGATCTTTTATAATTTCTGGTTGAAGATTAAGAAGTGCTGGACCACCACTAATCGTGGGAAAACTTGGATTTATCTCCATCTCCGTCGCATCGTCTAACATCTTGCCTAGGGGTCCAGACCACTTACTATCAGATACGGTCTTTCCATCAAGAGCAATTATAAGATGCCTCAAAGGCAGCTCTCCAGTGTGCAAGTCGCAAACTATCCAAACCAGTTTTCTGTTCAATTTAGTTTCCAAACAGTGCATTACTCCTCCTTTTCAACCTGTGTTTACGTTAGTTGAGTCACCGCCGACCGCCAGGATAGTTTTGTCCAATCCTCTTTCGACCAACCACTCGAATATCTTCTCAGCAATGATTTCAGCATGTTTCTTTTCTTTAGTTGCAGTATCTGGTGTAAAATGAAATAAAAATTTTCCTCCTGGCTCACTACACACCGAGTAATGTTCCTCCTTTACCATTCCTGGGTACTTTTGGCTAGATCCTTCAACATAGAAATAAGAATTAGTATTGTCTATCCTTCCATCAAAAAACACACAGGAAATTGCTTCCGTTTTGATCTGCTCTTCAAGCTTGGATTCAATGCTTTTCATCACTTCTGTTTGTGCTCTTCTGAGCTTGTTATGGTCAATCACCTTAGATAGGTCATCCTTTGATATAATCCCAGCATCCATCCAAGCTGCACTGGCTATTTCAGCTGCCTCTCGTAAGCCTGCGTTGTGTCGTAAACTAGCTAATGCAATGTTTGGTATTTTTTCTGTGTTACGCTTACGTCGCTTTATAGTAGAAGGCCAAGCAGAAGCTTCTGTAACAAATTCATTATCTTGTGGACTTTCGTTTGCTTGATAGTCATCTTGTTCTTCTTCTTGAGGTTCGAACATTTCATCCTTCTCTTCTAGTCTAAATTTTCTTTTCTCGCTGGCTTCCATCTTTCTTTTTTGATTTAAAGCACTTGCAATTTGTTTTCTTGTTTCAGGAACATCCTTATGAGACATTTGATGGGGCCCCTTGCTGCTATTTTTTTCCCTTTGTCCCTTGATGTACTCTAAATCCATAACTGGAATCTTGTGTTCACGGGTGCAGGTACAGAAAATATGAACCACTTTTTCACAACCCGAACCACATTGGCATTCATCACATTTTTTTTATAACACAGTTGCAATGAAGGATGTCAAACAATGAGTCTATGCTTCCTAGAAACTTTTGGCGTGCTTCGGTTTTTCCCTTACCACTTCCAATCTCATTTGCTCTTTTCCACAGTTTTTTTAACCGGTTCATAATGCTTTTTTCTGCAATAATGACAGGGAATTTGAATAGGGCATTAGCTTTTTGCCACTGAGCATACACCTGGTTGTAGATATCTGTAATGAGCTCATTCTGTGTATAATTTCTGCGATTAGTCTCACTTGTTTCTCGCAAAAAGAGACCCAGCTTCAGCACATCTCTGACAGTTGGAAGTTCTGATGGCAGCATCTTGCTGCCACATCCTATTATATTACTTAAATGACAGCTGGAAGCACTTCTTGTGTTAGTAGCCATAATGACTGTTTCATTAAAACTGCAGTCAAATTTTACTAACAGTAAAAATGATCTGGAAACAACAACAACAAAACAATGACTAAACTTTTTGCAGTAGCCTACCTGTAATAGCTTGTGCTTAGTATGTTACTTTGCATGGTAAACCTTAGCTGAATGCTTAGCTTAAGTTATAACTTATATTGTACGAGCACTGGATATCTGGTTAAAACAATGCCTGGTGAATCTAATCAAAAAGCGATCTGGATAAGCTTTGAATGACATTGCAGACATAGGCTACTGCAAAATTTAACAATCTTAGGCTACTAACTGACCACTGAACCCAGTGAACACTGAACAGGTTAAACCAATCTAAACTAAAGCTGGCTTTTGTTAAATCAGCAATCTTCACATTGATTCTATACATTGGTGTTGGATATTGCTAAATTATCTTTGAAAGCCTACTATTTCCTTGGTTTTTCATTCCCAAACAAACTGGAAAACCAACAACCTTCAAGCTACCATTATCAAGCAACCAGAGTTCATTATTGCATCACAAATGATTTGATACACTTGGAGAAGGTGTTTTAATCACTTTATCACATATTTATCTTGTAAACTTTTGCTTATCACTTTATTGTTAATGTTGTTTTAGAATGTAATCATATCCTTTGATATTCTGCAAAACACAAGCATGTCAGGATCCTCATTGCCTTCAAATCAGAAAGTCAATAATGGAGACTATTCTTGGCTTTTTTTTTCAAAATTCACTGGTTTTTTGACATTATTTACAAGAATGTTTTTGGAGGGTACAGCCATTTAACCACATTTAGGAGGGAGAGTGTAACTATTTTGAGCCATACTGGAGTCAAAAAAGCTGAAAAAATTGTTGGGTATCAAATTATAAATTCAAGAAAATTTTTAAAAAATGCAAATTTTGGCCAAAAATGAAGATTTCCAAGTGAAAATCGATGTAGGTAGACCTTCTTCAAATTCTTTCAAATTATCAGGACTTGCTATTGTGATTAAAATATCACCTTTTTTAGCATAGCCGATAAAAAATAAATTTTTGCAAAAGTATGACACACCCTATTGTAATACTCTGAGGTGCCGCGAACTATTTCTCATATTCACTTTTTTATCTATCTTCAATATTTCCAAAACAAAGAAATCCTTCTATTAATTACACAGCATTTCGAATCTTTTCAGAAAACGTTGAGAATTATTTTCCAAAGATGTGAACAGACAATTATGCATGGGTAAAAAGTAAAGGTGGGTCCCATACTTGATCCAAGCATCGGGGGATGAGAAGATAAGGTTCTCATTATACTAAGCCTTCGGCACTAACGAGAGTAGGGTGGCCAGTTCCTTTCTCTCGGCCGCCTTTCCTTCAGCAACTACGCCCACCCAATTTATTACACCCTGGGTAGAGGTGAGCGGTGTTTTTCAACAACCAGCTTAAGCCGGGAGTCGAACCAGGATTGCATGATTGGAAAGCGTACGCCTTATCCGCTGCGCCATCCCACCGCTTTACTAGGTAGCCACTTTAACGTAGGACAGTTTTCCATACGAATCAGCTGATTTCAGTCATGTGACTCAGTACGTGATATTCCGATCTTCTCCGATCTTTTCCGATCTTTTCGTCCGATCTTCCCCAAAGATTTTTGATATGTACAAAGAAAATTAAGTGAATGTATCGCCACAAGCAGTGTGGCCTAATGGGTTAAGGTTAGGGCAAGGTAATAGTCATTTCGATTGCGTGGGTTCAATTCCCACCCTCTGCTAATGTTCTTTTTTCTTCTGCAACTGAACTGAGTGCAAGAAGGATCTTATTGACTGTAATCAATTGAGTTTATAAGGTTACAATCATGGCGTGAGTCACATGACTGCAAACAGCTGATTCGCATGGAAAACTGTCCTACGTTAAAGTGCCTACCGCTTTACTATGCATGGGTAAGAGATTCATTTTCATCACAAGCCTCTCATGTTATTTTGAACCTTAAAGAAGAAAAATTAACAGACATGCGCAACGACGGAAAAATGAAGCTGATACACAAGAAGGTCCTGCTTCATGAGTTCTGGATAAAACTTCGAAATATATATCCTTGCGTTGGAGACAAGGCATTGGTGATTTTATTACAGTTTTCAATGGATTTTCCGTTTTGACGAACCTCAAAATAGAAACACTAAAAGGCTACTTATAATCAAGGAGGAAGTGAGAGTTGCTTCATCGAATGTGCGCCAAGGTGTGGGTTAAATGGGATTCTAACGCAAAACTAAAAACAAATTTCACACTAACTTGGAAATAATTAAATTATAGCCTACTTTGCTTTCTTTTCAAAATGCCGTTTCAGAGTGGCATTTTATCTCCAAGTAAAACTGCTTTGTTGGCCTCAGGGAGTCGAACCGTTTGATTTTTCCGGTTCGGGTCCGGTTCTGGTTCAAAGATTGTTTCAAAATTTGGTTCAGTTCCGGTTCAGGTTCGAAGAAACTTAAAACCGGTTTTATAAGTTCCGGTTCGGGTCCGATAAAATTAGGCCTAGGCCTACTATTGCCCAACTACTAACTAGCCCAATTGGGCGTGAAAACCGCAAGGTTGGCAACACTGATCTCAACACTGCTTTGCTCAAATAACTTGCCTTTGTTGTTTGTTGCACAAGTTACAATCAAACTATATTGTCTATGATGTCACAGAACAGAAGTTGTTTACCTCAAAAAATTCCTCTCCAAAGCATCGATGATAGTGGATCGTGTGTTACGGAATAGGCTATAATTCATCCGTACAATGTGGCCTCCAAGATAACAACATGCTACGTACAACTTCACTTACCACAATGCGAACAATGACGTAATGCTGGAGTGAACCGCTTTTTTCAACCGGTTCGGGTTCGGTTAGGGTTTAAGCTAACTCAAATTTTCGGTTCAGTTCCGGTTAAGGTTCAGACAAAATCGCACCAAAACCGGTTTACAAAAATCCGGTTCGGGTTCGGTTCGACTCCCTGGTTGGCCTACTTTATTTATGTTGCTTTCTGAAGTACATCGTTTGGTTTTGGTTTGGTTTTGGTTTTGAATCTTTATCCTGGGACTGACAAAGCCTTGATTAGTTATTCCTGGTAGTTTCGCATACTTGTGGAGGCTCTTGACACAGGGCCTGTTACCGAGATTGACAGAGTGAAGTTTTCCGATTGTTAAAGTGTTGTTGCCAGGGAATTATTCCATTCACTAGGTGTCGCTGATGATGAAGGCGTATGAGCGATCTTTCCAGGCTAGATTGGAGGGCAGGAAATCTTCAGCCACTCAGCAGTCTCGTCGTCCAGGATTCTCAGACCATGCGCACCGTGTGGAGGCCGGTGGATTAGGCAGTGGTGGATGACATGGTCTGCGGTCTGTTCCGTGGCACCACACTCACATTCTGATGAAGGAGCCAGGCCCCACTTGTGCATGTCCGAACGAAAGCGGCCGACGCCAGTTTGCAGGCGGTTAAGCCTGACCCACGCAAGCCTTGCGAGGGACATCCCTGGTGGACGGGGATCGACGTCGGGTATGAAGTCACGGAGCGTGGAGGTGTGGTTTTGCCACTCCGTGTTCCACATGTGGTTCATCCAGTGTGCCGCACTTAAACCAAGTTCTTCTGCGTTCTTAAGGAGTTGTTGTGCGGCAGGCACAAAGGGGCGTCTTGATTTCAGCCGCTGCTTTATAGGTGGTGGTCTCTTGAATGTTGCATGGAGGAGATGGTCCGGGTCCAAAGCGCGGCGAGCGAGAGAAATTGTGGCTCCTTTACGACGTAGCTCAGCGGGTTGGATGCCTGCTAGGATGGGTAGGCAGTCCGTTGGAGTGGGACGCAGGCATCCAGTCACAGTACGCAGTGCGTCGTTGATGGCGGTATCAATCTGGTGGGTGTGAGAACTACGACACCAGACCGGCGCGCAGTACTCAGCGGTGGAATGAACAAGGGCTAGGGTAGCTGTACGAAGAGTTTTAGCACCAGCTCCCCAGCCGGAACCCGCCAATCGCCTCAAAAGTGCGACGCGTGTAGATAGTTTTTTGCGCAGTGACTTCAAGTGCCGGCGGTACACTAGGTGTCGCTGAATGGAGAGCAGTCCTGAAATGCGTTTCTCAAGCGCACACCCCGAGAGTCGAACTTGCGCCGCGTGATCTTGAGCCAGGCGCGTAACCACTGAGCTAACGAGGCGGACTAGTTATTATTATCTTTCTGAAGGTACAACACAAGCGAGCGTGTCCACTTTTCTCCACACTGCATTAGAGCTAAAAGTCAAACAGAGAAGATATGATTATGAGTACCATTTTTCAAAGTCTTTGGTATGAAACGGTGAAGGTTTGTTCGAACAAACTGCTGCAGGGGTGCCACAAAGTATTTTTCTCTCTTGTAGGGTGCCGTAAGCCCAAAAAGGTTGGGAACCTCTGAACGTCATTAGTCTTTTTCAAGTCTTCTTCCTGGTAAGAGATAGAAAGAATCGTGACAGGGATAAACTGTCAAGTCATTGGAATTTTGTAGTAATTACAGTATTTTTTTGCACATTTAACCGTTTAGACTATGTCAATGAAATGCCAATAAACACCAGTTGTTTTGCCTGATTGTTGTCGAACTGTAGGAAAGGGTATATTTTTATGCGTTCACTGTTCGTTTAGTGACACACTATTCTATGCTTGCCTACTTTGCGACATTGCATGTTTCCGGAAGCTATGCTAGCTGCTGTGTGCCCAAATCAGCACACACTTTTATTTGTTGCATAAAAAAGGCTGCACAATTGCATTATTAGTGCTGCATTTTATGAACTGAATTGGCATTTTGACCACGGAGTTTATGAAAATCTATGATAATACCATTTAGAAAACACAATAGCAGCAAAGCAAAATCCAATAAAAGTTTACAGCATATAGCCTATGAAGCCTGCAGCAGTCAAAGATCAAAGTGGTGCCTGAGATGGGCGTGATCTTGATCTTGAAGATCACAAGTTGAAAAAGCCTTCTGTGTTTGTCAGGGGGAAACTCTTTATTGTAGGCTATCGGATCCAGGCGATTGCCCTGACGAAGCCACAGGAAGGGAAAACGCAAGTGGGTCAAATGAAAATGTTGCGAAGGTCTTTGGGGTTGACAAACAGGACTAATTAAAAAATGAAATCATCAGAAAACAACTGCAAGACTAAGAGCTGAAAGATAAGCTGAGAAAAACAGGCCTTAAATGGTTGGGTCACATGGCAAGGAGAGGTGAAGATTATGTCAGAAGAAGAATAAGACAATTGGAAGTTAGTAAAAGAAAGTGAAGAAAATAAGATGGAGAGAATGTGTGGCAAAATATATTAAAATAATGAGAGTGTAGAGAGAAGATGCTGCTGACAGAGTGATATAGAGAACCGCAATTTGCACCGGCGACCCCACTTGAAGTAGAAATGAAACCATAAGAAGAATAAGAGTGTCAGTCAAGAAGAAGTAAGCCTACGGGTGTACTTTATGTTACGCATGGCAAAAATGACTCACATTTGTTACATTTTTGCTTTTGTAAATTTTAAAAATTGTTTGCAAAAGCTCAAACATTAATCTATCTTTTTTGTTTTATGCAGGGCTGTGAAGTTGGAGACAAAAGGATTTTGGCGTGTCCGAAGTCGTTAAAAAACGCTAACTCCGACTTGAAACAAAACAAAAAACAATAAAATTTTTGTTTACAAACTTTTTTCAAAATTTGGTTTCTTGTTGTACGTATTGATCTCTACAACTTTACTAGAAAATAAAAGCGTTTGTTCTTGTTAGTTTTTATGAAAGTTGCTGTTCCAATTGTCAAAACTGATAAAATAGCCACTTCAGCCACCAAACAGTAAAATAAGAATTTAGTTTAGTCTAGTATGTAAAAACAGAATATAGCCATAGGCCTAGCCTACCGGTAGGCTATCATGTTTTTGACTGTTTGAGCGTAGACATTACATAGCCTATATCGATACAATACAATGTAATAAAATATATTTTTCTTGTATTTGGAACTAGCACAATATCCGTGATCCCTCTTAGAAATGGTTGGTCAATGGTCAGGCAACCAATTTCATATATGCAGTAGGCTACTGGTATACTCAGCGAAGAAACAAATTTTGGTTTCTAAGCAATAGACTGCTTTGCAGGATAAATTGCTAGTGTTTAGTCACGGCGAGTGTTTAGTCTACCTTATAGAGATTTCCTTAACCACGAATATTTAGTGAGATAATCCGAAACACGATTTCAAAATAAACAGGCTAATGTTTGTTTAAATTGAAAAACTGAAATGGCACAGGTAAGAAAATTGCTATCCCTATTTCTGCACTAAAAATTAGACCAAAACCGCTTTTTAGATTTCAGCAATCAGCAAATGTTTGACCTAGGCCCAAAAACCTTTCCGAAATCAAATTAACCTTTATCCTGTAATTACGGGCCTGGGAGGCCCGGTGAGAGAGAAAATTCTTTTAATTTTTTTCTTTTTTGGTTTTTAGAGCTGTTGCTCTAGAAATGCCGAAAATAGTGTCGTTTGCAAAATTTAAAACCGGAGTGTAAGGATTAATAAGTCCAAAAAAAATTTTGTTGGGCAAAAACAAAAGTACACCTAAAATTGCAGTTTAGGGCCTCGGAGGCCAGATTGTAGTTTAGAGTAAAGTTTAGATTATAATTTAAATTATAATAGAAATAAGAAGTGGTAGGCATACACCAGCGAGGTGGTGTTCGCCCATTTTAAAGTTCATCAGTCAGTAATTCTAGAACTGCGGTCTTGCGTAGCGTGAAGTGTCGACCTAAGATTGGTGACCTCGCCATCTCTGAGCTGTGTCGTTCTGTGTTTTGCAGCGGCTGTTTGGAGAGTTTCATTATCCCAACCTTAGAGCTCCAATTGGGGTTTCAGGGTGGGATTGGGGAATGATTTGGATGTCGGGGGGCTCTTGAGTGTGGAGCTCATTTATCTTGGGTTAGGGTTGTGTTTGTCCATCATTCACATTACGTTCTTTTCATTTTGTTTCCGTATATGTTAATTCATTTACATAGATAGTAGTAGACAAAACGTTAAATTTCAGTAATATATATTGGGCTGCAGATTCATTGCTTTACATCCCATAAAACATATATTTACTGTTTAGTTTTACAAAGATTTAAAACTGTCAACATTGAAGTGATTACTGGTAATGCTTACTGAGTATTCTATTGGCGTGCCCATAACCTATTTCAATTATATCACTAAGTTATGACTGTATTACCAGCTCTGGTATTACAATAGTTGCTTAACCGTATCTGTTACTGGCGTAGACCTTATGGTCTCGCCCTCTGCTAATTCAGCAATTTCACATAGAAGCAGTGACGCTAGAAACCTGAGATTTCTTGACTTTTACTTTTTTTTCTTGCCCCAACTTTTAATCCCGATTATGTTGGTATCGGATAATTGTGAAGTTCACAATAAACCTTTTGTCACAGCCAGTTATAAAATGCAAGAAATTTCCTGATATTCAATAGCTTGATTGACAGCTTACTATTAGCGTGCGGTTTCATTTTGTGTCTGTCAGTCATAACACAACGGCGCTAAAATTCCATTCTCTACCCAGGCAGCAAAATCCGTCATTTTTACATTGATTCAACGTCGATTTTGCTGTCTGGGTAGGGAGTTGGTCTTTGACGCGCTATGAGTCACTCTTTGCTGGCAGACATCAATTAGGAAGGTAATTTATTATTTGCGCAAATTGCTTTGTAGTGCAAAAAGTGCATGGAATACTGTTTGCACAGAAACGGAAAAACAAAATTGATGAAATTCTGTGTTCTATGCAAGAGGACTTTCACAATAAAATGTGAACTGAGAAATTTGACCAAGAAATGGCGAAAATAGGTCAAAAACCGAGTCTTTATTACCTTTTCTACCTAAAATACACAATCACGAATATATTTTGTGAAATAAATTGATGGAAGTGATAGATAAGGCTTTTGATCAACGGCATACTTTTTCCCGTTGTTATTTGATATAAGCCGACGGAGTAATTAGCAAAAAGAGAGACGTAGACCTGATGGTCTCGGCCAGTAACTCTTGACGCCAAAAGGAAGCAGTGACAGATACGGTTAATACATGTGTTTTTTTTTTATATAACTACAGTTGTTTGATTTTGACATTGGATAGGCTGAAAATGTAGTTTTTTGTTGGTAATTATTGCTGGGATGAAACCAGTTTCAAAAATTTTTGGGGAAAAAAGGAAAATCTGGAGTCACTCCAAGAAAATATTTTTGAAACGGTAAAGCTACAGTGAATTTTGCACATTCTGTGGCAATTTTGGGATCGCAATTTTTCGGAGGGCAAAATAAAAATTTTAGGGGTGCAGTTCCTCCCCTGGACAACCCTGTTGCTACATCCGTGCATTATAGGCAACTTTGAATCATTTTCTGAAAACGAATACAGCCGATGTAATGAATTGAGATACGATTGACTTACTTTTTCATATTATGTTAGTATTGGGCCTAAGAGGCCCGCAATCGCTGTTTGTGTTACAGAACAGTAATTACAGGATAAGGGTTAAAAACTTTCTGACCGTCTGCATTAGGCCTAACTATGCTGTAAATTCTGGTTTGGTGAGCCTAGAATGACCAGTGAAACATCAATGGAATCGGGAAGTAACACTCTAGCGCCATGTGACAAATAAAAGTTCCAAAAAGCAACCACTTGGTAGAGATAGTAAGTTTTGCGGGTTCGGGATATTTCAAGATTGCACAAGATTTGTTAAATGACCATGTTTTGGCAATTGGTACTGGGCCTGAGAAATCCTGTCAACTGCCCTGCTTGCGCACAGCACCTCGCTGAAACCCTGCACACAGCAGTCCTTGCGCTTGTTTACCTAACTGCTGAGTATCCAGGGCTTCCCAAACTTTTTTGCTCGCGACCCCTTTTAATCTCCTAAAAATTTTGGCGACCCCTTATGAATGAAATGATAAACATTGTAAAATATACATTTGTGTTATTTATTGAAAAGCTTAGATCAAACGAAAACCAAAAACAATTTACCGGCACTCAGTTCAGTTTGTTTTTATTTTTTATTTTTTTCTGACCATCACAACGAAGCCTATGGGTAGCCTACTGGAAACAAAACAAAAAAGCAAACACGTTTATTTAGTGTGATGGGTGTGACTGCTTTCTGCCACAAAGCAAGTCCAGCCGTGGCTCAGTGTTTGTTAATGCAGGTCTCAAGGCGGTTTCAATGTTGCTTAGGTTGGAACGGTAGGCGAAGTGAGAATATTTCAGATAAATCATTTTGAAATTATGGTTTCCAGATGTTCAAGTTTTTGATGAATGCATCAATTTTAGATTTCAATGCAAAATATTGATGTTTTCTCCTAGGAGGGACAAATTAAATTCGTTTAGTTTTTCAAGCAAATCTGGCATTTGACATTAAGTTCAAAAACTAGATGTTATTGAGAAAATGGTGGACCAAGACTGAATTTTATTCTATTGGAAAAATCACGATTTCGGTTTTCAACGTTAATTGGCTAGCCATTATAAAGCTTTGACTTTTGAAAGCCACCTCACTTCACGATGCAGTAGAAGAGTTTTTAACTCCGATTCCATTTCACCTCATAAATGTTTAAAAATACGGGCAGCCTATTGAGTGCGCGACTCTTAATAAAGTTAATAACTGTCACAGCATCTCGCACAGAAGTGTTAATATGTAGCACCTTGTGCAAATTGGTATACTCTCTGCGACCCCTGAAGTTCGTTATGCGACCCCTTGGGGGGTCGCGACCCCCAGTTTGGGAAGCCCTGGGTAGGCTACCTATGTGAGATCGAAGTGCACATTTTTGCTACATTGACAGCGTAATTAACGTCTTCTTGTTGGTACTGAATTAACTTATTGCGTTCCTTCAATCTCAACGAAATATCTTCTTACATTATCAGAAATTCAATCATGTAAGGTTTGCAATAGTGCTGTTAGTCTGTCGTTTGGTTGACGTAACCTGAAAATATTTCACTTGCTTTAAAAAAAAGGGAATTCAGCAAACGAAAAAATTGAGCAACACAATTCCAAACAACTATTTGTGCTGACCTCTATCTGCGCAATTAATTTGCACCTTCAATTTATAATTAAAATCGAGACTATATTATCTTGTTATATCAAACCGGATATGTCATATGAAAGTGAAAGCTGGACCTACAGCTCAGAAATTCAAAGAAAATTAATGCATTTAAACTCTGGTGCTACAGAAGAATAAAGCAACCAGAAAAAGAATTGGAGTGCAATATAGATGGGCAAAGAATTTTGCAAAACAAAGCATAAAATTCACAGGTCATATTCGAGAGGATCGGCAAGACAGTAAGATTAATTAGTCATTGAAGGTACGGTGGAAAGAAAGAGGTGCAAGGGAAGAAGGAGACAAACTTGGGGGAGATGATGTAAAACATTGGGCTGACTTGTCAAGCATCGGAGAAGCAAAAAAAAGTATCGGATAAAAGTAGCGTGTGACAGCCAACCTTCGGCTCGGAGATGACATATGATGATGAATACCATGTTGTTAACTAAACGGGTAGCATTGGAAATGTTTGGTTTCAACAGCCTCTACAAGTATGCGAAACTGCCAGGAATAACCTATCAAGGCTTTGTCAGTCCGAGGATAAAGATTTACAACCAAAACCAAAACCAATCCCAACCAGTTTCAGTTTAATTGGATTGTTGGTGCTCCATTTTTTTCACAAGCTTGTTAATGCGTGGAACTATTTCTGAAAGAACTTTTAAACAAAATAGCCTACAGTAAATACTAAATTTTTTCAATGCCATTGGAAACGATAATCTAATGACAAACTCATAGTTGACATTAAATTCCAAATAACCTTGCTTTTTGCCATTGTGTTATTGCTGGTTAATTTAAGTTGGCACAGAATAACGTCCAGGGAACTAGATGAAAAGCATCTAGAGCAGTGGTTTTCAACCAGGGTTCCGCGGAACCCAAAGGTTCCGCCAGTAAGTGTAGGGGTTCCGCAAGTTTACATTCAAATCAAAGAGTCTATTTTATTATCATATGCATATTGTTTAAATATAATCAAATATTGATTAGGTTTGCCACTATTAATAAATTTGCTACACTTTAACGCGTTCGCTGCGATCCCGAATTTTCGTTGTTTTCTTGTGGTGCGATTATCTTTAACTTTCTGCTTTCCCGCCAGATTTTGTCGACATGTTTTCTTCGCTTCAAGGAGTTCTTTCAGACAGTTTAATCGTCTGTACACCGGTGGGTCAAATCGCCGTGAACGTATTAGAGATCATTTTGTTTTGCCAGTATTAGGTTTGTTTTTATATATATTTAAAAACACACGACCCAATATTAAAGACTTGTGCAAGAAACACCAGGCTCAAGTTTCTCATTGAATTTTTTATGAGAATAGGATAAATGTGATTTTTTACAATTTGTATTTTTATTGTACATAAATAAATCTGAACATGAGTAGGCTATTTTAATTTTATTTTATTAATCAAACGATGTTTTTTGCATAAGGCAATTAAATTATTTAACAGGGGTTCCTCGAGCTTTTGGAATGTTTCATTGGGTTCCGTTCCACCAAAAAGGTTGAAAACCACTGATCTAGAGATTGTCCCTAAAAATATTGAATGTTTTTCTACTGTTATAGTTCAGGCCCTTAGGGGCAAAAATGAGCATCTTTAGGCTAAAAGTGTTACACGTTGTTTTTTTGAATTTTTTTGTAGTTGATAAATCTAACTTCAATTTTAGTGGATGCCGCAACTTTTTGGGTCACGTGATCACCTCCAAATCGGGGATTCCTCCCAAATCAATTTTGAGCTCTTTTCACGGCATTTCTATGCAATTAGATACGTTATTTTTTTTATATTAGGACTGACTGCCACCACAAAATACACGAGATAAAAATCACGCAAAATTATGCTATTAATGATGTCATTGTGACGTCATAACATTAATTTTTTGCTTGTTTTTTTTCTTATTGTGGTCGCTTGTTTGTTGTTGGTGTTACTTTTTTGGTTACAATAAGTTACCAATGCTAAAATAATTACCTCTTCAAATATGACGTCAGCCTTGCATCATGAATGACGTCATAATTTTTTGTGATTTTTTTTCACATGCTTTTCTTATAGGTTAGAATAGGAGGTAGGCAATAACCAGTTATTTTATACAGGTTGATTAGTGATAGGCCTACCATAAATGTAACTACCAAAAAAACTTCTCATCATTGCCGTATCAGCAGATCTTTCCAGGCTAGATTGGAGGGCAGGAAATCATCAGCCACTCAACAGTCTCGTCGTCCAGGTTCCTCATACCATACGCACCGTGTGGAGGCCGGTGGGTTAGGCAGTGGTGGATGACATGGTCTGCGGTCTGTTCAGTGGCACCACACTCGCATTCTGGTGAAGGAGCCATAGGCCCCACTTGTGCATGTCCGAACAAAAACGGCCGACGCCAATTCGCAGGCGGTTAAGCCTGACCCACGCAAGCCTTGCGAGATACATCCCCGGTGGACGGGGATCGGCGTCGGGTATGAAGTCACGGAGCGTGGAGGTGTGGTTTTGCCACTCCGTGTTCCACATGTGGTTCATCCAGTGTTCCGCACTTAAACCAAGTTCTTCTGTGTTCTTAAGTAGTTGCTGTGCGACAGGCACAAAGAGGCATCTTGATTTCAGCTGCTGCTTTGAAGGTGAAGGTGGCTTGAATGTTGCATGGAGGATTGGAGGGGATGGTCGGGGTCCAGAGCCCGGCGAGCGAGAGAAATCGTGGCTCCTTCACGACGTAGCTCAGCGGGTTGGATGCCTGCTAGGATGGGTAAGGTAGTCCGTCGGAGTGGGACGCAGGCATCCAGTCACAGTACGCAGTGCATCGTTGATGGCGGTATCAATGTGGTGGGTGTGAGAACTACGGCACCAGACTGGTGCGCAGTACTCAGAGGTGGAATGAACAAGGACTAGGGTAGTTGTACGAAGAGTTTTGGCATCAGCTCTCCAGCCGGAACCCGCCAATCGCCTCAAAAGTGCGACGCGTGTAGATAGTTTTTCGCGCAGTGACTACAAGTGTCGGCGGTACGTGAGTGACCTGTCCAGAGTTATGCCGAGATAAGATGGTTCGGCACAGTAGAGCAGGCGCTCCCCATCAATGTTGATGTTTATCTCACGCTGTGCCTCCCGGTTGTTAAGGTGGAAGGCCGCCGACACTGTATTTGCCTTGCTGAGCTGTAGCTTCCATATCTGGAGGTATGCTGATAGTGTTTGCATGTCTTGGCTGAGGTTCTTCTCCACTGACTGCCAATTTCCCGCTGAGTGCAGGAGTGCCAGGTCGTCTGCGTAAGCATATTTGCTGGAGATGGTGGAGGGCAAGTCATAGGTGTATATTTTGAACAGGAGAGGAGCCAAGACTGAGCCCTGTGGGACGCCATTTTTAAGTCGGCGTAGTCTGATTCGACGACCGCTACCGGTTGTGAGGGTAAAACTGCGGTTTTGCACAAGTTCCATCATCATATGGACCATGTGTCTGTCAGAGAGCAGACGGAGTAACTTGCAGGTATAGCCGCTATGCCATACGGTATCATAGGCAGCCGTGAGATCAACAAACACTGCGCCAGCCTTCTTCTTAGCCGAGAAACTGTCTTCAATGTCTTGGGTCATAAGTGTGACCTGATCTTCGGTTGATCGTCCGTGTCGGAAGCCAGCTTGCTCACGGGGAAGCTGCGGATCTATTATTGGTTCGACACGGGCGTAGATGAGGATCTTGAAAGGAATGCCGAGCAGTGAGATTGGGCAGTAGCTCTTCGGATCCCCTGGGGGCTTCTTCGGCTTAGGAACTGCAACCACAAGGGCTCTTCTCCAGATTCTGGGAATTGTCAGGTGGCGCAAACTGCAGGAAAGGAAGTCTTTTAACCAGGACTTTAAGGACGCAGCAGCATGGAGTAACAACTCCGGGCATAGGTGGTCAGGGCTCGGTGCTTTACCTGGCTTTATGTGCTGGAGGGCGGCAGAAAATTCCTCCGGGGTGAACTCACTCGAGATGTAGTCCCCGTCTGGGGTTGTTACCCTCCAGAGGTCCGTCATTTCTTGTAAGACGGATCTGTCTGATTCACGGTTTCTCGATTTATATTTACCGTTCTCCACTACTGTGAGGCGATGGAATTTGCTGAAACGGGACATTGTGGACGAGAGGCACGTGATCTTCCAGTTAAGTTGTTCAATGTACTCCATGATATGCGCCTGGAGTGCGTGAAGTCGATTGATTCAACAGCTTTTGCCCAGCAATCCTTCCTCTTTGAGTCCAGCCTTGCCCACAGGGCTGTGGCTGAGCTGTTGGTATCGTTGCCCTGGGGGGCGTGGAGGAAGTCGGAGTAGAGGCTTTCGCACTCCTTATCCCAGCACGGCATGTAGTTCTTTCGTCGGCCACGGGAGATGGAGTGTTTTGCCGCTGATGTTATTGCATCACAAAAGTCCTGGTAGGTTTCTTCAACGTTGTTGTTGTGTGGGGATGGGATATACTGTGTGGCTTTGTTGGTGAGGAGGCTATAGTACTCTCAGTTAGCCATTCTGAAGTTCCATCGCTTAACAGGCTTGCTCGGGACAGGCATTGTGAGCGTTGGAGCCGTGATGAGCGAGGGTCGATGTTGGGACCGAGGAAACTTCTCTAGCACACGTCTGTCCGGTTGGCAATTAACGAGGTCATCACTTGCGAATTTGGAAAAAACGCAAAATTGGAAAATGTACTGCAAGTATCTGAAAAGCATTTGCCCTAGGTTTTTGCATTAAATCATCAATTTTATGCTCGTTGGACATCAATTCACATTCGTCGTCGTCGTCGTCGTGTGAGCGTCTAGGGCCGAGGGTCTATCCTTTTACCACCCCAGATTCACGATGTTCCCGGACTACACTGGAAGGCTACTAGAGAGCAGCCAGTCTTTGGTTTCACTTTCATCATCCATGACACGCAGACCTTCCACTCCGTTAGGTGGCTTGAAGATGGAACAGTCATTGATGATGTGGTCTGCGGTCTGTTCCTCGGCACCACATTTACAGGAGGAGGAAGAGGCCATTCCCCATTGGTGGATGGTTGAGCGGAAAAGCCCGACGCCCGTACGGAGATGGTTAAGGCGCACCCATGCCTGTCTTGGTAGTGTTAGACCGATGGGGCGTGTGTCGGCGTCGGAGATGAACGAATAGAGTCTGGTGGCGCTTGACTTCCATTCAGAACTCCATTTATGGTCCGCCCAAGTAGCCGCAGAGATGTCTTGTACATCAGCTTCGTTGATAAGAAGTTGAGCGGCTGGCACGAATGGGTGTCTTGATTTCAGTCGACGGGGGTGCTCGTTTGGGAGAGCAGAGATCTTGTGGTGGAGAAGGTGGTTAGGCTCCAGTGCCCGTCGACCGAGTGACAGAGTGGCTTCTTCGCGACGAAGCTCAGCGGGTTGGATGCCAGCGAGAATGGGGAGATTGTCCAATGGTGTGGGACGCAGGCATCCGGTCACTGTGCGCAGGGCGCTATATATGGCAGTGTCGATGTTGTGGCAGTGAGCACTGCGGCACCAAACAGGTGCACAGTACTCTGCTGAGGAGTAGACAAGGGCTAAGGCTGCTATACGCAAAGTGTCAGCCCTCGCCCCCCAGCTAGAACCTGCCAGGCGCTTGAGTAGCGCAGCGCGAGATGTGAGTTTCTTGCGCAGTGACACCAAATGGTGGCGGTATGTGAGCGATCTGTCTAGTGTTACCCCAAGATATTTTGGTTCGGGGCAGAAGGACAGAGATTTTCCGTTGTTCTGGACGTGTAGCTCACGATTAGCTTCCCGATTGTGGAGGTGGAAAGCTGCTGCCACAGTTTTGGTTTCGCTGAGTTTCAGTCGCCAGTTCTGGAGATAGGCTGAGAGAGTTTTCATGTCCTGGCTCAAGGTGTCTTCTAGATTTTCCCACGACTTTGTGGAGTGAAGAATTGCCAGGTCGTCCGCATAAGCGTATTTTGCGGAGACCGTAGTTGGCAGGTCGTGGGTGTAGATGTTGAATAGAAGTGGAGCCAGGACTGATCTCTGTGGGACGCCGTTTTTCAGGCGTCTCAGTCTGCTTCGCCGTGAGCTACCGGTGGAGAGGGTTTAGCTTCGGTTCCTGACAAGTTCCATAATCATATGAACCATATGCTGGTCAGGAAGCAGACGAAGCAGCTTGCAAGTAAGGCCGCGATGCCATACGGTGTCATAGGCAGCTGTGAGATCTAGAAAGACAGCACCGGCCTTCTTTTCGTGATATTGAAGCATTAGAGCAAACTGATTCCACTTTGAAGACACATTTTGCTGAAGGGAGATTCGTAGTTACAAAATCCGACAAGAGGTTTTCTGCAATAGCACTTGACCAGAATCATGAGCAGTGCAATGCCGTTGTTAAAGGTAAAGGAGGTAGGCTACTATAGATTTGTTTCAAAACGAAGAAGCTTTGAAACGTTAATGATTTCTCAACCAAGGATTGTAGATTGTAGAAACGGTGACAAAATTTCATGACGAAATTGACTTTAGTGACAAAAAACTCCAATGGTTACATGCCTACATCACAAAGAAAGCAAAGGTTATCACGAGAGGTTTTTTGAAGAATTGATTTGTTTGGTACAAACGTTTGAAGAGCTTGGCAACCCTTTCACCGACCCGTCTGGAAAACTTTTGACAATATGCTCAAGGCAATCCTCCAATGATGAAGGTGTGCAACAGCTTCTAAACCTTCATAACTTTGGGAAAAAAAAATTTGAATCGTTTGTATCTTCCAGTTTTCTTGAAGATCAAAAGTTTGGAGAAGCAATAACCAAAGTATCGTAAGACTTGTTCGGCAAAATGCGAACACCAAAGAAGAACACACAACCCATAGTCAAATATAAATCATCTCTTCTTCATACAGTGTTTGTTTCAAGCTATGTTTGTGGCAAAGATGCTTTAAAGCTGTTCTTTAAGCACGAAGTATCATTGTACCCTATAGCATTATCTGCAAACGGTTCTTTGAGACATACAACAAAATCGGCTCTCCTCACAATTTTAGAATGCTTTAGATGTCCACAATGTACTGCACCAAGTTGCAACGTCTATGTTATAGAGTAGACGGTTCAGCACTCACGCAAATAATAAAACCTAGAGGTAATGTGAAAACATTTGAAGAATACATTTTTTAAATGGTTATCCCTTACGTTACTGGCAAGGCAGCAAAGTGGGCCTACAATCGTGTTGACATTGTCTTCGATGTATATCTGAAAAATAACATCAAATCTTCTGCAAGAAACAGGCGAGGATCTGGATGTTACGTGGTTGTCACAAGTAATACTCGTCTTCCTCTCAACTGGTCTGAATTTTTGAGAAATGACAGCAACAAAACTGCGTTATGTCAACTGGTTCAACAAGCTGTGATAACTTCAGTCGATCTAAACTTGTCTACGATTGTTGTTACATCGTTAGATACAGCTCTTAGCAATCAAACATTGGACATGTCTGAGATTTCCCCCTGTGATCACAAAGAGGCAGACACCAGTATGTTTCTCCATGTGAAACATGGAAAATCCGATGCCATAGTCAAAACAGTAGAAACTGATGTGGTAATTATTGCAATTTCGTGTTTTGACAAATTAGAAATCTGTAAACTATGGGTTGAATTTGGAGAAAAAACTCGCTTCATCCCAATCCATGATATTGTTTCATCTTTACCTCAATCTCCGATGATTTGCGATTCTTTGCCTTTGTTTTATGTTATCACAGGCTGTGATAGGCTACTGTTTCGTCTTTGAAAAAAAAAAGGCTTGGGATTGTTGGATGCTTAATCTTACCGAAATGTGTGGTTTATTTAACTTTCTGAATTTCTCAAGCTCTCCTAGTTCTATGAATGACATACAAAAATATGCCATAGCTCTTTATGGCAATGGTCCTATATTATCTCGGATGTAGACGAATGCCGTTATATGATGTTTACCAATGGTTGCACTATTCAAAGGCTGCCACCAACGTCAACTTCTCTGATGCAGCATACACGCAGAGCGATATATCAAGCTGAAATATGGAAATCAAGCCTCGTAAATGTTCAGCAACTACCTTCTCCTTTAGCTTGGGGTTGGAAACATAATGATACAAATCAGCTTGTTCCGTTTTGGACCTCAAGCCAATCCGCATCATCGATTCACGAAATGATACATCATTGTAGTTGTCAGTCTACTTGTGGTTCTCAACGTTCCTGTAAGAAAAAATCCATAAAATGCACAAGCCTTTGTTCATCCGAGTACGAAACATGCAATTAGACCACAAAATCTCCAATCCTCTCTGATGTTTCATCTCCAATCCACATTGACGTTTCATCTCCATTCTCCAATCCACACTGACCATTCAAGAAATGCTTTTGACTTTCTAAATTCTATGTTGTAACTTGACAAAACTTGTCATACGAATTTTTTTAACATCAAATTACGTATGGTGGGAATTTAACATCGAAAACCGCTAGTTTTTTCATCTTGAATTGATAGTGTTAAGACTCAGACATTGCATAATCTGGTATCGTGTATTCATATGATTTGTAGATAAATGCATATTATTTTAAATTTTAAAGTGGCATGGCTGAAAGGTAAATTCACCCCTGGTAGTTGCTCTTCTGGTTATACCCTTGATGACGTCATTATTGCGTCATAGCCTACTGTACTGGTATTATTGTTATTGCTTGCAATTGCAAAATTTTAAGCATTTGCTAAACTTATAATGATAGTATTTGATCGCTTTTTTCGGAATAAACTTACCTTTGGTTCCTGAATTTCAAGTTATCTAGTCTTAATAATGTAATGATGACGTCATAAAAGATGCAATCATGACGAAACTACATTTGGGAATTGTGAAATGATTTTAGTAACCGGTAGTCCAACTAAAACCAACAGGAAACGACAAAAATAGGTTGAAAAAGCAAATAAAAATGATGACGTCATAATGACGTCATCAATCAAATTAATTTGTGTTTGTTTTGTCTCACTTATTTGTGTGTGCTTTTTAAGTTAAAATATACAAAAAACAAATATGCAATTGAACAAAAATGCCGTCAAAAGAGCTGAAACGTGATTTCTGGGGAAATCTCCGATTTGGGAGTGATCACGTGACCCAAAAATTTGCAGCACCCACTAAATAACATGTTTAGCCTAAAGATTCCCCTAAGGGCCTGCAGTATTAAAGCCTTTGCAACATCTGAAAGCTTAAAAGAGAATAAACTAAGTTCGAAGAATGGTCGATTGCTAAAAACACAATTTTAACTTTTTTCTCACAAAGAAAGAATTGAAAACTATATATTGGATTTTCAGGCGTCTGGCGCCCCCTTCCCCCAGAAAAATGGCTCGCGACCTCCAGGTTGAAAACCATAAAGCCACAACAACAAAAGTGTGCCACTTTAGGAGTTTGTGATCATAAAACGTCACATACGGTATGGTTAAAAATCGACTGATGTAAAAAAAAACAATCATTTATGAAAATTTCATCAACAACAATGATTCTAGCTAAGTGTTTTAAGACAGATGAAATTGAGAAATGGTTCGCGGCACTCCCAGATTATTGTAAATAAGTTAGTACTCTAGGGTGCCGCGGCGCCCTGGTTGGGAAGTGGGAACCACTGCACCAGTGCATTTCAAACCGTGTCTTGGGTCATTGGAAAGCAGATAGGCATGTCTTCGTGGTCCAAAAATTCAGTAACTTGTTATTATCACAATGAATTTAAATTTCAGGTAACAAATTATTTCTAAAATGTGTAGCAGAGTTTTGTTGATATTTTTGTTGAGTTTTTTGCCAGTAGCTCATTTTATTTCACGCAACGATCCATGCGATGTGATGAAAACTAAAAAAGTGATGGATTTTTTTGTGGTTGAACAGCAGAAGAAAAACTTCAATGAAATTGGATATCTTTCTTGGATGAAATCTCCCATGAATTACGTCAATTGTGGTAGCAGAGGACTTACCGAAACTCCAAAATTAGTCCAATCGGATATGCAGGTGCTAGATCTCGATAGAAATGCCATTTCGCACTTTAAAATCAATGATTTTGACAAACTGATAAATTTGATTGTTCTTGACATTGGATTCAATCGAAATAAAAACCAGCAATTCCCTTTGCCTGGACCTTCAGGATATCTCAATATTGAACCTGGAACATTTGGAAAATTAAAGAAACTAAAAATGCTATTACTTTATGGTAATCATTTACATAGCTTTCCTCATGACCTTCCTCAGTCCATTGAATTTTTGGATACTTCGGCCACATCTATAATCGTTTTCAAAAAATCAGACTTTGCAAATCTGCCGAACTTAAAAGTGCTTGTGGCAATGTCAATGTGCGACCACGAAGAAGGTTTGAAGTGTGACTCACCAATTATTTTGCCAAACAGTGAACCGTTTTTCCCAGTCAGAAAATCACTGGTCTACCTTAATTTGGTTGGTTCATTCTTGACTACTGTCCCAAAGAAAGCATTGACAGCAAATGTTTTGGTTTTAGATTTAAGTGGCAACAACATCCACAAAATTTATGTTAAGGATTTTAACCAAGCTCCTCATCTACAAGTACTTCGTTTGGATGTAGCGATCGCAACTAGTGAATTATTGATAGAAGAAGGATCATTTGATATATTGACAAATTTGCAAGTTTTAAGTCTTGCTGCAAATAGTTTGACATTCTTACCACGGAATATGTTCAAGCAAAATAAAAAATTGAAGATTTTAAATTTGTTTGGAAATTGCCTGTGGCAGTATATCGCTAATCCTGTGTTTGTGCCTGCTGATCAAATTGAAACATTGTTTCTCGGTTTTAACAATGCTTGCGATTCAGACAATAGTTTAAATTTTTCAATGACAAAAACTACCAATACATCATTTGTGTTGGGTGATAGTTACAAAAACATGCTGAAATTAAAACACCTGTCTTTTGGCTTGGATGTACGTTTTATTGCTCTAAAAGAAGATCCCTCTTTTAGTTTACATTTGGATCACATCACCACCAACAGCTTATCAACATTACGAAATTTACCTCATTTGTCCACATTGAATTTAGATTACTGCCACATTAAAAGCATTGATTTGGCGTCACTTGAAGGATTTAAGAACTTAACTATGTTCACGCTTACTTACAATAACTTAAACACAAATGATCGATTAACACAAGAAAAAACAACAAATAAACAATTTTCCATCTTTCATAAAGTTTTGGGAACATTGCATGTCGAAAAGAAGGGTGTATTTGAAAGCAAAGCAGTCGAGAAAGCAAACAAAATTGAAAATCGTTTACTCGCATGTGATCAAGCACATGTTTTAGATCTTTCCTTCAGCAAAATATCAGAATTAGAAAAGTACAATTTCACTTTCACTTCTTTTGTGAAAAACTTGGATCTGTCATCAAACTACATACAATTGATTGTAAATCGATCTTTTATAGCAATGCCAAATCTTTGTTCAATTGATTTACGTTCCAATCCTATCAAAATAATCGAAAAAAATGCGTTTGAGGGATTAAGTAATCTTAAATTGCTTTTTCTAAATAGTACAAGAATTGCAAAAACGTCTTATTTTTTCGCATTCACTGGTAGTTTTCAAAATCCAATAAGTTTTCAATATGCATGGACTGGCGCATTCTTTTTTGATTTGCTTGACTATGACAGATCTCATTCTCTTCAGACTAAAAATATTATAGAAGTTGATTTTTCTGGAAACTATGGATCTGATTTTGTCAATGTAATAGCAGAAGTGAACCAGTTTCACTTTGCCCACCGTATCATTCTACAATCTTGTTATATTGAAGATTCACTGACGCCTGCCACTAACGCACAAGTCAGATATCTTGACATTAGTGACAACTTGCTTACAAAAATACCGATCGAAAGTTTAAAACACATGAACCTGCTGGAAACACTTTTATTGTCACATAACAAAATCATTTCCCTGAACACATCTTTTCTTCATTTAACACCACACTTGCAAGCTTTAGATCTTTCATTCAACAAAATAAGTTATATCCAACCTGGAGTTTTTACTGCAAACACAAGTGAATTATCAAGCCTGAATTTACAAAATAACTACATAACAGATGTAGGAATTGATATTTTTCCTTTTTCCTTCCTAAACCAACTGATTGCTTTGGACTTGAGAACGAATGCCATTGGCTGTGTTTGTCAATTAAAAAACAATTTTGGGATATTTTTTGACAAACGTGAATTTGATTCAGTTTCATTTCCTGGTTTTATGCCTACATGCTCTTCACTGATTGATCAATATTATGGAGGATGCGTACAGTGCCAAACCCCTTCATCTTTGCATGGCCGATCTTTGCTCATTTATTCATTAGACATCACTTGTCAGAATAATCTTCACATAGCTTTGTGTGCATGTTTCACATTTGTTAATTTTTGTCTTATTATTTTTTCAGTGATATTTTCGACTAAAAAATGGAAAACGTGGTTGACAAACTATGCTACACAAAGTGTACATCCACAAAATGTAGGCCTACACGAACAAATCAGAAAGAGGAACATCAGACCTAATTTATTTGCTCATCATGGATTTGTAGTTTATGATCAAACAAATCAAAATGTTGCTGATTGGGTTGACAACAACTTGATACCAAACATCTGTGATCAACCTCCATACTTTAATCTTGGAGTAGTTGGAAGGGAAGTTCAATGTGGATCGTCTCCTTTAAAACAACTTGTTCAAAGAATTGAAGCCAGTAGGAAAGTTATTCTGATTCTTACCGGCGACTACTCCAACAGTCCTGAAGGAAAATATGTGATTTCTGTATTGGAACATCTTGAATACGAATCAGGATTTGATCAAACTCTATTGATAACTTTTGAGAATGATGTTCAGGCTGGAGGATTAATACGAAAAAAGTTAAAAAATCATCCACACCAAATGCTTCAAGTGCCAAGAGAAAATGATAACTTGCCAGTTTTATGGAACTTGATTCAAAACTTCTTGACTGGATAAGAGGTCTAGATTTTGTCTGATATGCTTTCGCTTCGTTGCTTCCGTTGATAGACATATGCTTTGCCAGAAAATGTTTACTTCTTGTCAATTGCGTCATATGATTGATAGACTATAACCTTGTGCATTGTTTTGCTAAGAAGGATGGGTAGATTATTGTGCATGCTTGTAAATAAACCAGTTTTGTTTGTTGTGCTTGATTAGAATCTTCAATTTTTTATGTATGCATTTGCTTGTAATATTTTGTCGCATCATCGATTCCATAATGCTTCATATCATTGTTTGTCGAAAGTGTCACAAAAACTCAGTTGTAAAATCAAACAAAAGTTGCACTAATGGACATTTTATTTCAGACTTTGACGTTAACGATTTCTGAATTTTGTAACTTTATGTAACTGTTTTGTCCTCTTTAAAAGTTCTTTTCTAATTTATTTAATTGTCTAATGTAATTCCTGTCATTGTATTTTTGAGACAATGTTTTTGAATTTTTTATGAAAAGATGTTTTTGGAGTTCGATCCTTTTTTAAAATGCTTTTCGACACATCAACTAACATCGAGTGACATTTTATTCGCAATAAACTCCGTATTTGCTTGATGCGTTTTGAAACTCATTTTGGAATTGGCTATTCAGTCAACGCAAAGTTAATTCCTTTACTAGTTTAGTAAAGTCTTTCTGAATCTTAGTAGGATAACTAAAACCTACGGGGCGGGGCTGTTGGAAATAAAAACTTTCACATTACCGCAAATAACATCATCTGTTTTTTATGAGCCTTACTACAGCTTGAAGACGAAGGAACTTTCAATGCCATTCTAGGTGACAAAGCTACATATAAAATATACATATAACAAACAATCGCATTTCCTCGCTGTTTACTACAACATGATATTCATACCCATACCAACCCTACGGCTTTAGAAAACCAATCAGCATTTGTATCAATGATGTTAAAGCGTGAGCAACCAACGGCAATAAAACAAAATAGACCATGGCATTAAGATCTCGAATACCCACAAGAAATTCAGACAGCAAATCAGTGGTTTTTACATTGATTCAACGTGTGTAGATGTTGAATCAGTGTAAAAATGGTTGATTTGCTGTCTGGGAATCACACTTATTATATCACATACCTATGACCTGAAGAAAATGCTGGGTGACAAGAGCGGTTGGTCTACCTATGACCTAAGATGTGATGTCTGGAAGGAGGAAATTGGTAGCAGAAATTATGGAAAGCGTGTTCCAAAATTCGGACAACCATTTTCAGTGAACTCTGACGTTTTATAGTTTGAGTAAAATTAAAATAGATATAGCCTACAGTACTTAAAACAAACAATCTATTACATTTTTTTGAATTGTCGAATGACTGCTTTTGTAACTTGTTGCAAATTTATTGAAATAATTTCCCTTCTTAAGTCACAAAAAATTCCGGTTTAAACAAAATCCTTCTTATGCATTGATTTGAGATCTACAAAAGTTGGATCAATAAGAAAACATTCTGATTTATTTTGAAGCCCAAGGTTCCTTAATATAGACAGGTCCAGACTATTAGGCTACAGCTTATTTGTGTACTATAGACCGATAGGTATAGCAAATAGCTATAGGCTTATTAATTATAGAGGTATGAAGTAGGTGTAACATATCTTTATAAAGTAACATAAGTTTCCCATCAACTAACCAACCAAATCGACTTATATCAAACCTATTCTCAATATAAATAGAAGGAAGCAGGCAGGAATTGGTTCGCAATTGGCCTTTGGACAAAGCATCAAACAGACCCCGTATACTTTGTACGCAACAATTGAACGATTTCTAAAATGTGTTGATTCATAATATTGGGCTATTTCACTATTGGCCTACTGCAATGTTTATATTCATTTGGTTAAATCCACAAATTTCTAAATACCTTCTGATAAACTTCGAAATATAAATAGAACAACAATATGTGGAAGCAGTTCGAAGTCAGACGACTAAATTATATAGAATTATGGTTTGTCAGATAATTTTAGTTCAATCAATTAGCATATAAAACAATCACTACAGCAAGCTATGACTAAAATATTTATTTCTACACTATAGTTTCATGTGAAAGGTCCCAATATATAGAACACAGAGCTAATTTTGATGGAATCTCTATTGTTGGTAAGCAACTTTATAACCATTCAGTCATTCGCACTGTGACTAGTGGTTGATGTTCAACTTCAATCAACCAACTTTCTTTTAATGTGTAAAAGCAAGCAGTTGTAAGATCGGTCGGTTATGACTTTTGTTGACTTAGCCTAATTGTAGAAATGGAGAGAAATAGACATGTCGCTTGAAAACCCAAATTGGTGTCGCGACTTACAGTAATAGATAAAATTTCCATTGAGCTAATCACGATCGTCTATACTTGGAGATGCGGCCTGGTTGTCATTGACCTTTCGCCAGAGATCTTCTGTAGGCTACTGCATTTCGTTGCGGGTGAGACAGATTGAGTAGAAGTAAGTGCTTCAACTCAGCAATTACACTTCAGCTACTGCCTAGTCAGCAAATGGGATTTTCGTGCTCACGTCGGACTTGCTTGGTCATCGGTTTCTAAACTGAATTTGCTGACTTGTGACATGCCAGCAAGTTTCGGTTTGCTCAGTTATTGCTTTCTCAGTTTCATCCATTTCAGCTACTTGCTCAAATGTTGCGAGCTCAGTTGTTACTTGCTCAGTTGTCGCTTGCTCAATTTACAACTGCTGAGTTGTAGGAGACTCGTCGGGTCGTGGTGTTTGAGAACCTTGGTGGGTGATTATGATCAGGTCCTTGATTTTTGTCACATTTAGGATGTCCTGATCGTCGTAGGGGAAGGCTGGGCAAAACGACATGCTAACTTTAAATTTCTATATTAGAGGAAACAAATCAGATATCATGGACCTATTGCAATTTTCGAATTAACATGTCACGTAACAACCATTGTCCAAAGTATGAAACTGAATGTGTGTTGTTTTTTTTTTTACAAAAAAGAATTCTATTCCAGGTGTCCGTTTTGTCCCGACCATTGGGCAAAACAGACATACAATAGTACAACCGCTTTGTCTCGTAGTTCATTTGATTAATTTGTTGTCAAGATTAACCCTATTTCCTGTGACGTATTTTGGCCAGTTGACTTGCGGAGGGGGGGGTCGGTGCGACACTATCACTTTCAGCTCGTGTAACTCAAAAACTACGCAAAATAGATCAATCAAATTTTCACATGATGCAGATAATTTATCTGACAACATAGCATCGAAAATCTTTTGCAATTTGTTCAACAGCGTAACTTGAAAAATCAAATAATTTGATGGTTGGTCATATTTTTTTATTTGACTTGAGAAATCGTTTCTTAATTACTTTATAATTGAGTGTGACGGGATAATTCCATTGTGTTGGATTTTAATCTCTTACGCGTGGACGTCGTCCACGCTTCAATGAAATCGTAATTGGCGTCTGACTTGCGTTTGCTTGTTGTTTTGCCCGAGGCATTGCAAAAATCTTTCGCTTTGTCTCAACATTTGCAGAGAATGAGACAAAATCACGGCAAAATAAACTGTTTCAAGTCATTTTTGAGCCATATGTTATAGTCTACACATTTTCAAATGTACTGTCATCGCTTGATATTAAAACTAAATCAAGCAATGAGCTTTAGTAAACATTTTATTTGTAACAATTGTGTTCAGTTCAGTTTTCTTTTCACACTCATACTGTCCAATTTGGTTATACATGATCAAGAAACACTTTGCAGTTTACAGCACATCCCAGGGAGCTATTTATTTGTTTTTAACATTGTTTCAACGTCTAGAGACGTTGAATTGATGTAAAAGTATCTGATTTGCTTTCTAGCTAGCGGTTGATACAGAAAAGTAAGGTAGCCTATTGGTGTCACATGGTGTTTGAACCACAACCTATCCAAAGGCAGTTACTTGTTTCGATAGGAGCTCGTTCCAACTTGGACGTTCATGCACTTCAAAAACAAAAAGTGTCTAGAACTCCTGACTGATAAACTATGTCACGATGCATTACAAAACTGATTTGTTTCCATACCTACCAACAATGATCACTTTGAATGAAATAATTTTGCAACAATTTTGATAAAGTGAAGTGATAATAATCGTTTAGTCAAATCGTATTGGTAGGCTATAGAAAAGGTCGTTTGTACATTGCCAAAGGGAACTCCCGTTCTGCGTGACAAACTCAAAGTCGTGGCATAACGATAGGAAAAATAAATACATTTAGCAAGATATCAAATCTTGCAAAAAAAATCTTTTTTAGGCTGATTGTTATTATCATACAAAAAAATCACTAAAGTTTTGACTTTTTTCTTCGGCAAAATTGAAGGTTTTTGATATTTTGAAAATGCACGTTTATGTCTAAGCGATTGAAACGGCTTTTTTATGTTGTCAACTAGATTTGCAAGATAAGGTTTTCTACATGTTTTTCTAATTTGTTGGACATGCATTTTGTGTCAAGCTATTTCTTACGCATTAGAAGATTTCTTTCTCTTCAAATTTTGAAATAACTTTTTAGATGCAGTTTACGGTTGACGGCATTACTGCAAAAGCCATCTTTTGTAATTGATACATAACCAAAAACAAAAGGCGCATCAACTACTGCTGGCTGATAGACCACGTAACAATACATCATAATGATGTTTTTCCGAACCAAAGACCCAGAAAACCAATTTTGTTGTATATTAGTTCAGACGTTGAACCAGTGACAAAAAGTGATTTGCTGATTTGAAACAAAGTGATTGCTGTTCCCTATGTGCAAACCTTTTGATAAAAGTAATCAAGTTTTGGCCACAGCTTTCTGGTCCACTGAGGCTACTCTGGTCAATCGACTCACGTTGCAAATAACTTATCGACATTATTGGGTAGGCTCACACTGAAGTTGTTTTGTGTAAAGTCTTGCTTGTGAAAAAGTCGAAGTAAAAACACAAAAATGAAGTAAGTTATATTTACAAAGTATTATATTCTTGAATCAACCACAGTTTTAAAAAAAAATAGTTTGAACAGGTTTCATGTAATAGAAACTACAATTGATATCATCGCGAAGGATCAAATAGCTGTGAAAATCACTTCGAGCAGTTGTTTGTTATGATTTTCATTTTTCATCATGCAAACCAAGGTGAACCTCAATATCATATTTTTATGCCAAACGATAAAAATCGTTTTTATTTTTTTTTAGTTACTTTTAGGAGACAAGGAAAACAATCCGTATAAAAAATAATTCAATTCAACATATTTCCCTTATTTTGTCAGATATGTATTTCGTGCAACAATTTTTTAGAAAAATTGCTGAGTATGGTATCGCGTTTTAGATGCAGTCAGAGAATGCAACTTCGCGGTTGATGGCGTTATTACAAAAGCCAATCTTTTGTCACGGAAATGTATTCGAAAACAAAAAGGCTCAAAAGCGGCTGACTGATAGGTTACGTTGCGATACGTTACAAAAACAAGGCATTGATTTCAGATTCTTTCAACCAAGCAAACAACTTTGCTCCAAATGACATAAACATCCAAATTTACTGGGAAAATGATATATGCCTACACCTTTTTGAGGTAAGCTTTTGTGAAAATAAGCTTTTGAAGATCAACATTTGAAAACAAAGTTTGAAATTATTGAGTTGGTCCTAATAGTGTTTCTGCTGAGATATATCAAAACTTTTCAATCCTCGTAGAGAAAAAATAATTTTGTAATCTCTCACGCAACTGCAAAATTACCATTTAGGTAAAGATTCATTGCTGACAATACAGTATGTGCAATGTTTGTCAAAGCACAACAATTTCGCTGCGCGTGTTTTTCCACAAAAGCAGAGCAGTTTAGATAGACGATGTCAAGTTCTTTTCAGTATCCTTCAATCTTTCGTTTTTATAAAAACGTTTTAACAACATCCATAAATATTTATGTGAATATAAGTGTACAGGTACATGCAGAAGTTTATTGGCGGGTCAAAAACTCACTCCTTGTTGCTTTCCGACAAGAAATCAACAAAAAACTTCCCACATCAGTTTGTTTGTTTTGTGAGATAGACTGAGTTTTGTCAAGAAATTTTCGTACGGCTTCTTGTTATAAGTTAGAAACAAAATGTATTGGCCATAGAAAACTATGTAAAATTACATCTTTTTCAGCATGGCTTATCGTATACTTACTCTCTGATATAATTTCAAAGAAACCCAGATGTAATTAAAAGATTAATCAAAGCAACTCAAAACTCGAGTTTGCAAACAAAAGGCGGAATCATTACGGTCGAATGCTTTACAACAAAGCCAACTCACAAGATATCTGCGTCGCAGTTCCACGCACGACGGCGCTCAGTAATCCTATTAATCCGTATAATTAGAAAACAAAAGGACTAGCTAGTAGCAGGCTAAAATATCCGAGTATGTTATGAAAATCATGTCATATCTCTAAAACTATAGACAATAGCAATGCCATTTCAAGCGGAATAAATACTTGAATAATTTTTAGGAAAAGTCAAAAAATTTCAAAGATGTGGATTGCGTAGTTCTTTAGTGATATTGCTTTGAAAAGCGCCAAGTCCCACCCGACCCCCCCCCCCACAGGACAAAGGGTTAAGCGAATTTTGTAAACTTGTTAGAATGAACATCCACAAATAAAAACAATTAGGTTTTGTAATCAGTAAATTTATTATAAATGAAGCTTTCGCCATCGTAAAGGCACCTTCTTCATTCATCTTATCCAAATTAAATCAAACTAACGCTTTGTTAAACAGTGTTTGACAAATGCATCTTTGTACAGTTCTTTAAAACAGACTAGCTATCTGTTTGAAAACAATTTCCACGCTAAAAAATTATTGTTTTCTTTAGCTTAGGCTGTGTATGTCTGTTTTGCCCCAATCATCTATTGTCCGTTTTACCCCATAAAAGCTACCCCAGAAAGTCTATAGCCTAATTATAAGCAAGATAAAATATGCAGAAGCTAATTTTTTGCAGATTAGCGATGCATTGCCTACCAATGTTTTAAGCTAAACGAGTGCCCAAAACTTTCAAAAATCACCTAACTATTTCAAAAATAACCTAGGAAATCCAATTTTTTTGTGGTATATTCATTTAAGTACTACTTTTTGAAGATAGAGGAAAAATATGTTATTTCTATCTGTATTTTATTTTTAAAAAGAAAATATCCGTTTTGCCCCGCCTCCCATTAACCTTTGAAATAAACTAAATTTGTCACTTTCTGGTAGAAATACAGGGTTTAATAAAAAACCAAGTTAACACAAACAAGTAAACTAATGAAAACGTTGAAGATCAACCAGTATCTTTGATTCGTGTCCAGTGTCTCATCGATATATAGGAGACTGAGAATGTGATAAAACTTTTGACGTTGGTGAAAAACACTTTAATTGTCAACAAGTTTGAACAATACTTTTTATCAATATAAACGAAACCGAACTTTCATTGTTGTATTATTGGAATCACTCGTTATAATTTCAACATAATGAACTTAGCCTTTCAATACAATCTAATTTTGGCGAGTCGGTTATTGGTTTTATGTTGGATAGCCGTTGACAAAAAATTTCGTTTTATTATTATTTCGAAATCGTAGCTATTTGGTTTTGATATGCGCTTGAAAAAATAAAAATATAATGCTGAAGAATGCTACTGCACATTACAGAAAGCGTAATGAAGTGCAAAATCGGAGAGCTGGCATAGGCTATACGTACACCACTCGGCCACGCAACGGATATAGCCAAATGTCTGCCATGAGTAAACATTTCTTCAATCATGCACTGGAGTAGTTGTATACAAAAAACAGTTAGGGAGCACCAGACTGTCTAGGTCTGCTTACAGGAACGCTAAAGGCTGCCCTAAAATATTATTTTATATTTGCGATTTAATCTAAAGTCTATAATACAACAAAACGAAAATTTGCACAAATTTGGTTAATATGGGATAATCAGAATGTAAATCAACCTAATGTTGCACACACATCGCCTAGTGTGTTGTCGGATTGTGTGCGCGACTGCGCGTACAGGCAGAGGCTTAACCAGCATAAAATTTCAAGGAGAAAAATAGTTATTTTTGCAAATATGAATGAGTCCGGCAACGAGTCACAAAATACAAAGCACTCAATGGGGGTCCGGGGCCCCTCCAGAAAATTTGAAAAAAGTACTTTAAAATTGCGCAATTAATAGTAAATCTTTGTCCAATGATGTTGTAACAGAGTGTGAAACTTTGATCAAAATATTTCGGGAAGAGCCGGGGCTATTGGCACTTTTTCCCTCCTAACTACGCCCCTGCCTACACAAAAAGATATGGAAAGTATTCTTAATGATAAAGACATATAATAAGGCTGAAATAATAAACAGGGGTTGATAAGCTATGCTGGGGAAAATGTAGTCTGCATTACCAAATCTCAAGAAAAGGTTTCATAGCCATATTATTGAACTACTGGATTGCTGCAATACTAATGCTTGCACCAATGATCAAATGGATACTGCTAACTGATACATGCGTCAGTCCGCGGTGGCTCAGTTAATTGTCATACCCAAGGTTACCCTCGGTGATCGAAGATTTAGATTAAATAGACGGGAAGGCAAGGAAGCCAATCTTTTTGTCCACTTTCAGACATGCCTTTAAGAGTCTTGTCAGTAGCCAAATGCTTTTGTGCGGTTAGGGTTAGGGTTAACAGCATATGGTGTCGAACCAGCGCCCTTTCGAGTGTCGTAACAGGGCTCTCACCACCATATGCTGTTAGTCAACATGACCGCTCAATGGCGCTGTTCAAATTCCGCATTTGGCTGATGTGAGCATAAAATTGAAGAAATAAAATTGGAAAAGCTAAGGCATCAAGTCGATGCAAATAAAGAAGGAAACTATAGTACTGTATATAAAGAAAAAGTCTTTCGAGTTAAGCCAGTTGCTTGCAAGCTGAATGTGTATGAATTATTTTGATAACGACTTTTCGTTTTCTATACAGAGAACACGTACTACAAGTATGATATGCTGAAATAACTAACAAAAAATGTAATGTAAGTTAGATACTGTCGCAGCAGTGCTTTTTCTGTTTCCTTTTTTTCTCCACACCATTCGGCTGTGTTTACGTATTTTTGTCGTAATTTTTTTAGGAGCATATCGTCTGAATGAAACATTTCTAAGTGTTATGAAATATAACACAGGTGGACAACCAGAGCTTTGAAATAAATTTAAAAGAGCAGTTTTGACTTTTGACTATATGCTTCTTCTTAGACTGAATAATACCTCTAATTGTCTTTAGGCTAAGTGATTTTAAAATTCGGATAATATAGCCGGCCGTTTAATATAGCTAATAGCGTTAAATAGAATATAGGAAGGCTCGGTAAGCACCAAGTCATTTTGAATATAACAGTGTCACATTATGTTAAACATTTACCGCAATAAACAACTATATCAAAGCAATTACAATTTCAGATGATCATTATTTACACAAATTGAAATGGAAAAGCAGATTTTCGGTGTACTACTATTTCTGACATGTTTGCAACATGCGTGTTTTATTAGTTACAATGATCCTTGTGACGTCATGACTCAAACTATAATGTCAAAGGACCTTATCCACAAGAACCTGAACGACATGTTTTTGGAAATAGGATACCCATCTTGGATGACAGTTCCAATGAATGTTCTTGACTGTGCAAACAGAGGACTCACGAGAGTCCCAAATATCCTCCAACCAAACGTTCATTATCTAGATTTGGGCAGAAATATAATTCGTCGATTTACATGACATGATTTTGATGAGTTAACAAATTTGATTGTTCTCGACATTCGCTCTAACTGTAATAATATTACAGAATTTTCTTTACCAGGACCTCCAGGTTATCTCAATATAGAACCTGGAACATTTAAACGATTAAACCAGTTAAAAATATTGGTTTTATCAGGAAATGCTTTGCATAGTGTTCCGTCAAACCTTCCAGATTCATTGCAACTTGTTTTCATGGCTTTTATATCCATAAAAACCTTTAAAAAAACGGATTTCGTTAATTTATCAAGTTTGAAAGTGTTGTTAGCCAACCTGGCATGTTTAATACCACGATTAAACTTTTGTAAATCGTCCTACATTGTTCCAAATACCGAACCATTTTATTCAGCTAGAAAATCACTGCAATATTTAGAGTTATCGCTTGCTTTACTCAGTGCAGTTCCATGGAAAGCATTAACACCCAATCTGCTTTATTTAGATTTAAGATTCAACAAGATATTAAGAATTAGATCTTTTGACTTTATACAGACACCTCTTCTTCGATTTCTTAATTTAGCTCAGGCACATAACAAAGTTCTGTATGTCGACGAAAAAGCATTCCATACTTTGAGGGACTTAGAAACATTGGACCTTTCATTAAACTACATTAGTTTTCTTCCTAAAAATATATTCAAGTACAATAACAAATTAAAAAGTTTAAACTTATTTGGCAACTGCTTGTGGAAATACGTCACCAATCCAACATTTGTTCCCACTTACCAAATGGAGTCTTTGTTTTTGGGTTGGAATGCAATTTGTTATTCTGAAAATGATTTCCAATCTCTAACAAACAGACAAGCTAGTCAGTCACTGGTGTTGGGTGATGTCTACAAACGAATGACAAATCTGAGGCATTTGTCATTTGGGTTAATAACTAAATACCAACAGTTAAAGGATTTAAATTTGGTATCGTTAAATTTTGGTGCTGTGACTTATAATAGTTTAACAGCTTTACAAAACTTGTCTTATTTAGCGACGTTAAACTTGGCTTATTGCAATATCACTAGCTTTGATATGGCTTCCATTAATCAATTTCAAAGCCTTTCATCGCTTGAGCTTCCCCACAACAGAATAAACAATGTTGCTCAGTTTGAAACAACTACGACCTATACAGACATGGGAAAAAGATTTAAACTACTTTTGAAGAAAATATTTTTCCTAAACAGCAACCCTTCTCATGTGAAGGCTAAATCTAGAATTATTCCAAGCGAATGTACTCAAGGAGGCAGCTTAGACTTGTCAAAGAATAAGATAACTCGTTTGGAAAACATAAGTTTTAGTTTCACTTCTTTTGCACACAAATTAGATTTATCTTCAAACTCCATAGAAATAATTTCAAATCGTCCTTTTATGGAAATGCCAAATCTTTGTTCAATTGATTTACGTTCTAATCCAATTACAATAATAGAGAGAAATGCGTTTCAGAGTTTAAATAATCTTCAATTTCTTTTCATGAACAGTACAACTTTATCGGTTGATATTACATACAACCCATTGGCATTTACGGAAAGTTTTGAAAATTTTCTTAGTTTTCAATATGCCTACACAAGAACGTATTTTTTCTATATAATTACTAGTAATTATGGTATCACGAAACTATTACACCCAAACAATGTTGTGGAAATAAATTTTTCTGGAAACTATGCTGTCATGTTTGAAGCGGTAGCGGAAGCAATAAATCAGTTTTCTTTTGTAAAAGGCATCACTCTTCAATTCTGTCAGCTTGGAGACCAATTTATGACTTTTAACAATCCAGCTGCTGTGTATCTTGATGTGAGTCACAACTTCTTGACGAAAATACCTTTGAAATCTTTACAACACATGAAGCACCTGGAAACACTTTTACTTTCTGATAACAAGATTACTTTGCTAAATGAAAATTTTTTTCTATTTGGTGCCACAGTTGCAAGTTCTAGATCTTTCGATCAACAGGATAAATCATATTTTACCAGGAATATTTTCTGCAAATTCAAGTAAACTGTGCACATTCTTGTTGCGCAATAACTACATAAAAAACGTTGGAATCGATGTTTTCCCCATTTATTTTTTGAATCAACTCAATGTTTTTGATCTGAGGTGGAACTCATTAGCTTGTGATTGTCAACTGAGCTATAACTTTGGAGCAATCTTTGATAAAAACAAATTTAGTGCAAGCACGTACCCAGGTTTTATGCCTCAGTGTTCTTCGCTCATTGATGAATATTATGGAGGTTGCGTTCAATGTCAATCGCCACATTCTTTACAAGGATACTCGTTGCTTACTTATACATCGAACGTTTCTTGCAAAAATATTTTTTCCGTTGCTTTATGTGCCTGTTTTACAACCTTCTGTTTTAACTTCCTTCTTTTTTCTTTTATCATGACCACTAAAAAATGGAAAAAGTGGTTGGCATCATATGCTACACAATATGTGCGTCCTCGTCCAAAGAACAACCAAGAAAAAGCACAGACAAGCAATCGAAAACCGAATATATTTGTTCATCATGGATTTGTAGTTTATGATCAAACAAATCAAAACGTTGCTGATTGGGTTGACAACAACTTGATACCAAACATCTGTGATCAACCTCCATACTTTAATCTTGGAGTAGTTGGAAGGGAAGTTCAATGTGGATCGTCTCCTTTAAAGCAACTTGTTCAAAGGATTGAAGCCAGTAGGAAAGTTATTTTGATTCTTACTGGCGACTACTCCAACAGTCCTGAAGGGGAATATATGATTTCCGTATTGGAACATCTTGAATACGAATCAGGAATTGATCGAAATCTGTTGATAACTTTTGAGAATGATGTTCAGGCTGGAGGATTAATACGAAAAAAGATAAAAAAAAATCCACATCAAGTTTTACAAGTTCCAAATGATGATGGTGATTTTCCAATGTTGTGGAACTTAATACAAAATTTTTTGAAAGAAACAATATAAAATTGGTCACAAGACTTTGCTTGGCTTATAAATTTCCATGCTAAATTGCAAGCTGTGAAATCTTAAGGTTGGGTCAACTCAAATTTAGCAGAATTAGAACATGGTAGTAGGTGGAAATCTGGCCAGAAGTACTTTTCAAACATAAGTCAAACTCAAAAATCAAGCCTAAATTCTTCCAGTCTCATAACTCATTAACTTAAAAAAAAATCTTAGCCTACATGCTAATAACAGGAGAGTGGCCAGTTCCTTTCTCTCGGCCCCCTTTCCTTCAGCAACTAAGTCCACCCAATTTGTTACACTCTGGGTAGAGGTGAGTGGTGTTTTTCAACAACCAGCTTAAGCGTGAATCGAACTAGGATTGCATGATTGGAAAGCAAGCGCCTTACCCGCTGCGCCATCCCACCGCCCATGTGAGTTTACATGAGATTGATATTATGTCTTTTTAAAGATCTCTTGTACCGGAATTTACAATAGATCATGAGTACCGTACCGGTACTCAAATTTTTTTAGCCACATGCCGCACTTTGCTTTACACGTGTCATGGAGTCCCCTTTAAACTTTTCACTCATTTTCGTTTTGAAATACGGCCTAAGTTTTAGGATTGTATGTTCTAGGGCCCAAACGGGGCCAGAGATGGTGTTTTTTCGCGCCGCATGCAGCAGAGGGCCGCACTTTGGACACCGCTGATTCAGGTCTTTTATGCTTATACAGTTAGTCTTCAAGGAATGTGCTGGACTTGTTTATTCGCCCTGATTGAAATACAATTTGTTTGACACTATAGTATTGCTTGATGTAATAGGCTAACAACATTAACTGAAATAAACATTTGTGTTGTGTTATTTGTACAAATAATTGTTCTTTAAGATATATTATTGTACTTTTGGTGTTTTTTATTATATTTCAGTGTCTATATTTTCAATGCATATGCATTATTATATTAGTGTACGTACATGTCTACGTTATGAATACTCTCTCAGCCTATCTCCAGAACTGGCGACTGAAACTCAGCGAAACCAAAACTGTGGCAACAGCTTTCCACCTCCACAATCGGGAAGCTGATCGTGAGCTACACGTCCAGAATAACGGAAAATCTCTGTCCTTCTGCCCCGAACCAAGATATCTTGGGGTAACACTGGACAGATCACTCACATACCGCCACCATTTGGTGTCACTGCGCAAGAAACTCACATCCCGCGCTGCGCTACTCAAGCGCCTGGCAGGTTCTAGCTGGGGGGCGAGGGCTGACACTTTGCGTATAGCAGCCTTAGCCCTTGTCTACTCCTCAGCAGAGTACTGTGCACCTGTTTGGTGCCGCAGTGCTCACTGCCACAACATCGACACTGCCATAAATAGCGCCCTGCGCACAGTGACCGGATGCCTGCGTCCCACACCATTGGACAATCTCCCCATTCTCGCTGGCATCCAACCCGCTGAGCTTCGTCGCGAAGAAGCCACTCTGTCCCTCGGTCGACGGGCATCGTTCATCCCCGACGCCGACACACGCCCCATCGGTCTAACACTACCAAGACAGGCATGGGTGCACCTCAACCGTCTCCGTACGGGCGTCGGGCTTTTCCGCTCAACCATGCACCAATGGAGAATGGCCTCTTCCTCCTCCTGTGAATGTGGTGCCGAGGAACAGACCGCAGACCACATCATCAATGACTGTTCCATCTTCAAGCCACCTAACGGAGTGGAAGGTCTGCGTGTCATGGATGATGAAAGTGAAACCAAAGACTGGCTGCTCTCTAGTAGCCTTCCAGTGTAGTCCGGGAACATCGTGAATCTGGGGTGGAAAAAGCATAGACCCTCGGCCCCAGACGCTCACACGACGACGATGACGATGTCTACGTTTATCTCATATACACTATACAGTATATATTACATCAGTGGTTCTCATTTTGGTTTAGATTACAGTCTTTAGACTTTTGAGAACTCCAGTGAAATTTTACTGTTCTTGAAAGTGTTGGTTTTACGAAAAAGTACTAAAATAATAAATTGGCTACAATTTTACTCAGGATCAATGTGAGTAGCTTTTGGGGCAAGCAATTTTGATTATAACTTGAAAAAGTTCTGTAAGCACAAAAAGATTGAAAACCATTTCTTGTTTTACCAACTGTCCAAACCATAGTTAATATTGAATCATTAGGGCGTGTCAATTATAGCAATAAATTTTTTATTGTATTTTTTTTTTAGATGATGGGGTCTAAAAACTTGTGTGTGCTTGTAGTAAGATAGAATATGCAATTTTTTCAATAAATTTTAGTTGTTTAGCTTGGTAAATTAACAAAAAATTAAACTATTCTCAAAAAAACATTTTTTTTTCAATTTATTTTAAGTTGATTCTTTCCCAGTTTAAAATATTCTTCGTCACTTTATTCTGTATTATATTTTTTGACATAAGCAACAATTATTTGTTCAATTTTTGTTCTTTCAAGTAAGAAAAACAAGTTTGTTTAGAAGAAATCTTGAAAATTTAGTGAAAAAATGCTTAAACCACCTATATTTGCCAAAAATTGTGTATATTTTTCAAACTTTGCACATAAGAGGAAACAATTTACACTTTGCAAAATTGTCTGAAATTCTGTTCACAAATACAAAAATAGTTTTGAAAAGTTGCAGGCATTGTCATTTGAGCTAAATCCTGTTTCGATTCATTTTTACTCATAATTTGTCGACTCGCTTGTTGAACTCTAACAAAGCTATCTCTCTTTTCGTGGGTGTAAACTCGGCTTGCAGCTTCTGTCACCATCTTTACACATCTTTCTACAGCTTGGCCGTGGCAGGCCCATTCAGGGACTTTCATTGGCGTATCAACAAACTTTTTGATTTCTTCCAATGGTAGCATAACAGTTAAAGGAGGCTCATAGACTTCTGTTGACCAATCGATCAATTCAATCAAAGAAGTTGCATTAATGTTAATTGTGGGAGTCTTTCTAGGACGAACAGAGTCATCACCTAAACTGGATACTCTGTCACCGCCTCTTATTGCTTTTATTTTTTCCAGACCTTTTTTCCTCTCTTCCATATCTTCTGAGCACAACATAGTTTGAATTATCATCTCGCTAAATGCATACCACGCTGATCGTTCGATTGTCGGCAAAACTGCTTGTATGACAGATTTGTTTTGCTGCTGAAGCAGACGAAGCTGAAACAAAATATGCCGTGGTCCTTCAATCCAATTGTGCTTGACTTTAATTTGAAACCAACAAGGGTAATAGACACCAACAATATATGGGAGCAAGTCTTTTAGGCGCTGACAGTTAGGCGCTGGTCTAATAGGCGCGCACACTGTGGCGTCTGGATATTTAGGTGCGGAGCACTGTGGCGCCCGGTCATTTAGGTGTTATTCCTAGTAAAGTCTGTAGATTGTATCAGCTTGGCAGCTTGCCAGAAAATTATATCATGGCTTCCGTGAGTGAAGAGCTGCTTAAACCGGCAATGCTTTTCACACAAAATGTTATATTGAACAGAAAAATATATTGTTGTTTTATTGATTTATTATTGTTTTATTTGTTGTTAGTCCAAGTTTGCGTTGGTGAAAGCTTTATCAATAAATTATTCAAGCTTCCGAACATTATTGAGTTCATTTTTAGTTAACCCTTTCGCGACCACGGACGTATACACACGTCTTGGGATTTTTGCCATGATGACCAAGGAAGTATCCCTACGTCCAAGGTTAAAAGGTAGCCTATTTCAAGCATATAACATTTTGTGTGAAAGGCATTTCCGGTTCAAGCAGCTTCACCCATATATTTTTCTGTTGAATATAACATTTTGTGTGAAAAAGCATTGCCGGTTTAAGCAACTTCACTCACTGAAGCCATGACCAACAACGCACAAGCATTAACAAAACAACATATTTTTCTGTTCAATATAACATTTTATATGAAAATCATTGCCGGTTTAAGCAGCTTCACTCACGGAAGCCATGACATATTTTTCTGTTGAATATAACATTTTGTGTGAAAAAGCATTCCCGGTTTAAGCAGCTTCACTCACTGAAGCCATGACCAACAACACACACGCATTAACAGAACAATATATTTTCCTGTTTAATATAATATTTTGTGTGAAAAGCCCCTACCTGCCAAGCTGATACAATCTACAGACTTTACTAGTAATAGCACCTAAATGACCGGGCGCCACAGTGCTACGCGCCTAAATATCCAGACGCCACAGTGTGCGCGCCTATTAGACCAGCGCCTAACTGTCAGCGCCTAAAAGACGTGGACCCCAATATATTCAACAATCAATTTCAAATTTTTGAGATTTTTTCCTTTTAGATTGTGCTTCGAAACCCATATTCGACAAAATCTGTTTGCTGTGGTCAACCATCTAGCATGATTGACAGGGCTAATGTGTAAGAGAGCCAAATCCGAGGGAAGATTTTCAGTTTTGATTGCCTGTGTCATCCTGTAACCATATGCTTGGTCAGTCGAAAGATTACCATATCTACAACACTATCTTCAAGTTGAATAAGTGCTTCTCCAATAGATATCTTGGAAAAGGATTGATGTATTTCCAAGTCAGTTGCGTTCTCCAGCATTTTCCCAAGGTTTCCAGCCCATTTGTTGTTAGATAAAGTTTTTCCATCCAAGCAGGTTATTAAATGCCGGAGTGGCAATTCGTTTGTGTGAAGTGCACAAACTAACCAAACAAACTAACCAGTTTTGCCGGCTGCGGTCTCCGCAAAATACGCTTGTGCAAACGGCCTGGCGGTTCTCCACTCCGCAAAGTCGTGGGAAGGTCTGGAGGACACCTTTAGCCAGGACATGAAGACTCTCTCAGCGTATCTCCAGAACTGGCGACTGAGACTCAGCGAAACCAAAACTGTGGCAGCAGCTTTCCACCTCCGCGGTCGGGAGGCTGATCGTGAGCTACGCGTCCAGAGCGGCGGAGGGTCTCTGTCCTTCTGCCCGGGCCGGGATGTCTTGGAGTGGCACTGGACGGATCGCTCACATACCGCCACCATTTGGTGTCACTGCGCAAGAAACTCACATCCCGCGCTGCGCTACTCAAGCGCCTGGCGGGTTCTGGCTGGGGGGCGAGGGCTGACACTTTGCGTGTGGCGGCCTTAGCCCTTGTCTGCTCTTCAGCAGAGTACTGTGCAGCTGTTTGGTGTCGCAGTGCTCACTGCCACAACATCGACACTGCCATAAACAGCGCCCTGCGCACAGTGACCGGATGCCTGCGTCCCACACCATTGGACAATCTCCCCATTCTCGCTGGCATCCAACCCGCTGAGCTTTGTCGCGAAGAGGCCACTCTGTCCCTCGGTCGACGGGCACTGGAGCCTGACCACCTTCTCCACCACAAGATATCTGCTCTCCCAAACGAGCACCCCCGTCGACTGAAATCAAGACACCCATTCGTGCCAGCCGCTCAACTTCTTATCAACGAAGCTGATGTACAAGACATCTCTGCTGCTACTTGGGCGGACCATAAATGGAGTTCTGAATGGAAGTCAAGCGCCACCAGACTTCATTCGTTCATCCCCGACGCCGACACGCGCCCCATCGGCCTGGCACTACCGGGACGGGCGTGGGTGCGCCTCGGCCGTCTCCGTGCGGGCGTCGGGATTTTCCGTTCAACCATGCACCAATGGGGAATGGCCTCTTCCTCCTCCTGTAAATGTGGTGCCGAGGAACAGACCGCAGACCATATCATCAATGACTGTTCCATCTTCAAGCCACCTAACGGATTGGAAGGTCTGCGTGTCATGGATGATGAAAGTGAAACCAAAGACTGGCTGCTCTCTAGTAGCCTTCCACTGTAGTCCGGGAACATCATGAATCTGGGGTGGTAAAAGGATAGACTCTCGGCCCCAGAGGCTCACACGACGACGACGAACATCTACTGTTAACTGATAGTTTGGCATGCGTTGAAATAAAAATTGTCATACAGCAATAGTATTTACAGTTACAAAAGTTAGTTGATCAACAACTACCGGTACTAAGTTTAATTGATTCTAAGTTTAGTTTACTTACAGTAATTGAATTAAATCCAATTAACCTACTTTAATTGCAGTCATCGCAGGCAAAAGTTGCTGGTTAATGAGAGTTTTTTTGCTAGCATTTCTGCACTTTATGATATCATAGTACTTCATTTGACATCTCACACCTCCTTAGCAAGCTTCAAAAGGAAGCAAACTATGACGTCACAGAACCTACAAGTTGTAAATGAAAATTTCTAGAGGTCGGTAAAATTTGAAAAATTGTCAAATATTTGAATTTTTAGAGAACGATTTACCAAGCAAGACGTCATTTATTTTTGAAAAAAAATATATTTAGCGAAGCTTCTAGTCCAACTACAAGTTTTTAACACCCGTCATTTTGAATTAAAAATTTTTGAGTAAATTGACACGCCCTATTGAATCATGGTTAATGCACTTGTAGGCTACGTTGTATAAACGCAAAGGTTGTTTAATAATAGTATTCTTTGGCTTATTGATAGGTTAGGTATATAATGATTAGGTTAATGCTCCATAGTTTTGCATTTGTTGACCACTTAAAAATGTACCAAACTTCTTATACATTTTTCTGTTGGTGTCATCATTGTAACCTGTATTGATATTATCTTTCATGTCATAGGTGTACGAGCCGGGGGTGCAGGGGGTGCAATCGCACCCCCAATCTGTCGAGAATTTGGGAAATTTTTCATATTTGGGCAAGATTTCACACCTATCTATCCTCCTTAGTCTTCAAAAGGAGAATTTTCGGAAGATATAAGTAATGCCTAACCAACAAAATAATGCCAACCAACAAATATTCATACCCAAATTTTTGTTGAAAATGCTCTCAGAATGCACCAAATTCAAAGTAATTTTTCAAAATGTTCTGGGGGAGACCCCCACCGCTGGGTGTCGACGTCGGGCTTCGCCCGCGGGCCGTCAAGCCCCCCCCCCCCTTTCAAAATTCCTGGCTACGCTACTGTGTTCAGCTGAGAGGTCTTTTTTCGGATTACGACGACTGAAGACATATCTGAGATCAACAATGGGCCAAACACGACTGTCAAACTTAGCTTTGTTGCACTTGGAAAGACCAACAACAAATAAAGTGGATGTCAATCGCATTGTAGATATATTTGGACAACGAAGTGGGCGAAACAAATACTTCTTTTAAATTTGTGTAGCCTATACCACCACTCTACCACTAATCAGTACTTTTTAGTTCAGTTTTGCAGTTTTAGTTTTGCAGTTTTAGAGCCATATATCGGTAGTACTGCATTCTACTGGTTCGTTAGTGTAGTGTCAATTACTCCCTTCAATTGTCTTTTGATGAATTTGTTGTTTTGCAAATTTGCATAATGGTAGGCCTATACCGTACTTATCATACCAGTGGCTTTGTGGAAGTCTTGTCAGTTGATGCCTTATGCTGTTTTTTTAAGGCTATATTATTGCTTTTTTTTACATGTGTAGTACTTTTGTTTAGGCCAGTTGATTATATTTGGGCAAGAATTCTTTTGCACCCCCAAAAAATATGCTTCCCGTACACCTATGTTTCATGTTGCCAAGCATACTTACATGCATTTGCACTTTTGCGTGGCAAAAAAACACAAACCTGGGTGGTCGTCATAAGTTTTAAAATTTGTATTGTATTGATTGTAATTGTCAAAACTACAAACATTGTGTTGTCGTGCGGTGCAAACATACAGATTGTTTTATAAATGCAAGAAACAAATGTTGTTGATATTCAACAAAAACAATTCTTAAATGCCTAATCTTCTTTGACCAGTGTAAGGACAAAAGAAGTTTGGAATTTTCCATCTGTTAATTGTGTTATTTGCAAGCTTGCTTGCATTTTATCCGCGTTATAGGCCACTTCATTGATAACACCAAACTCGTGGTATGAAAGTTAACGTTACAAAGTATAAAAAAAAACTTCTTGGCAGATATTCATTATTTAGCTCAATTCGCGGAATAAAATGCTGACAATCAAATTGCAGACACCCAATGCAGGAAATGCAAAACTGTGCAACGTAAGCATGCAACAACCGGCAACTGTCTGAATCATGCAATGTTGCAAAGTAGGCAAGTTAGGAATAGTTTGCCACTAAATGAACAATCAACGCACAAAAATATTTTCTTTCGCGATGTTTGATAAGCAGTTTGCAAAACGCTTGCAAAGTTACTATTGCTTGTTTGAATTACATTGACGTAGTTCCGACGTTTGATGACGCAAAAGATACAGTAATGATTGAAAAAATTTAATCCCTTGAAAGTTATTCACTAAACAAAGAATCACTGATTTGAAAGTTTATTTATGAAAAGGTTTTGTGTTTTTCTTGGAGTTTCGTAAAAAGAGAACATTGAGGTAAAAAAGATTCAAGAATAACACTTTCCAACAAAACTCTTGTAGCTGAAAACCGAAGAACGTTTCAAGATAACTTTTGGACGCTGAATCCAAATCTACAATCAGATTGTTTCGAATTTGCTTTAACCAAATTTAACCACAAAAATAGTTGAAAAAACTATCATAGATATGGGATAATTTTAGTTGTTGTTTCGAGCATTGCATTAAAAGCAGATCAGCAGATACAACATATTTGCAATTGTTGAACGTCGATAAATAATAAGTCAAACTCCTCTACTTTGGTCAAATCTATAACCTTTGAAATAAACTAAATCTGTCACTTCTTGGTAGAAATACAGGGTTTAATAAAAAAAAAACAAGTTAACACAAACAAGTAAACTTAATGAAAACGTTGAAGATCAACCAGTATCTTTGATTCGTGTCCAGTGTTACATCGATGTATAGGAGATTGAGAATGTGATAAAACTTTTGACGTTAGTGAAAAACGTTTCAATTGTCAACAAGTTTGAACAATACTTTCCATCAACATAAACCACACCGAACTTTCATTAGAATGATGTGTACCAAAAAGTCTTGAAGGGTAAAATGCGTTCAAATCAATATCCAAATACAGGCTCTAATTGGTCAAATAGTTTCGATGGCCGGTCGAGGCCATTTTTGTCTTGAACCTCTGTGTAAGAAGAAGTTATCAACCGCATTATGTCATTTCAAAACATCGGAATAGGAAAGTCTGCAATTTAACGTGATGTTAACAAATCAAGTATACCATGGGATGGGCCTGTCTACAAGGAAATCAAATTTAACCTTTATTTGCCTCCTTCCTATCTATCTGTAAAAAAAGTTTGTGTTTTATTTTATTTTTACCTTCTTTAGATTGAAATCTTTTTGCAAACAAACAGCTTTCGATTTTCTTGTTTGGTTTGGTAAAATAGTACAAGCTAGCAGCTGAGACTTTAGAGAGAGAGAGATGTTTGTTTATTCGCCTTTCTAATACGATTTTGGTAAAGAGGTCACTTTCTTCAACCACAGACATATACAACCAGTTTTCTAATACGAGTCGAGAAAAAGAAACAGAATTACATAAAAATTAAAATATAGCAATAGAAAGGTCTGGCAGCACCGAACAACCTTTCGGTTAACCAGTCAAGGTGCTGCCTGACATCAGGCATCATACATTGCAGCGTCAGTCATTGCAAATTTTACATTAGCTGAATTAATAGACAGCATGATTGAACAGTAGCTTCGAAATCGAATTGAAACATATTGTCACAATCAAGGTGCAATGCCTCGCGATGGCTTGTTTTGTGTCTTCAACGAGCGTTGTTGTTTTGATTGTAGAATTCTGGTGCGATGTGTTATTATCGGTTATGACCTGAAGTAACCTCTGATTGCGAAATCTGTATTATGTAACGTGAATTTTTCTGGAATCATTTTCCCTACGTGACATTCTAGAGACTTCTGTTGTTTACATTTAAATGCTGCTTGATAGAACAATGGTTCTTTATGATGTAACCTTACGTAACCTTCTCGAAGTTACTGGACTGAACAACCAACTATAAATAGTGGTGTAATTTGCGTAATGATTTATTATGAGATTATTATTATTATGGGAATTGTGCTATGAGTGGTGGATTGGTAGTTGATGCAGAAATTATTGGTGATTGAGACTTGAAGTAATCGAATACAAGTAGATGAGAATTGGTGCTGATATAAATTGTGTTCGAAATTAGAGTTATTTGAGAAGCCGTTCGTTAAAGTCCTTCAAGAAGTCAGATTATCATTTCACTAGTAGAATTACTCGACATTTAATTGACTGCTTTTCGGTTTGACCCATTAAACTACGTCATTGAACCTTTCCAAGTCTTTTTCCTGGTAAGAGATAAAAAGAAATCGTGACATTCTGGGGGCTCGTCCGGGAAAAACCGAAAAAAAACGAAAAAAACCGAAAGATTTATTGAAAGAATAATAAATCCACAACAAGTTGTCAAAATGGCGGATACTGTCAAACATGAGATGATTGAAGACTTAGGGAGCATGGCTGAACGAATGGGGCTGACTGGCAATGAGAAGTCTCAGTTTGTGATGGAAGAGTATCACAAGATAATGGACCAAAAAGCTCAGCGAGAAGCTGACGAAAGAGAAGATAGAAGAGCTGCTCGTGAAATAAGGAAAGCAGAACTTGAAGCTGAAGAAAAACGAGCACAACTTGAAGCTGAAGAAAAACGAGCACAGCGTGAAGCTGAAGAAAAACGAGCACAGCGTGAAGCTGAAGCTGAGGAGAAGCGAGCACAACTTGAAGCTGAAGAGAAGCGGGCGAAGCGCGAAGCAGAAGCTGAAGAAAAACGTGCACAACGGCAGTACGAAGCAGAAGCTGAAGAAAGAAGAGCGCAATATGAATTGGAAAAGTTAAAACTTGATTTAGAAAGACAAAACCTGGACATTGGTGAGCGATCTAATTCTACTAATGATAATGCTCGAGATGTTATTGTGGCGCAAGTTAGACGTCCAGATTTGACATCATTTGTTGAAGAAAAACATGAGTTGGATAGTTATTTGTTAAGATTTGAAAGATATGCTACAATAGCCAAATTGGAGAAGTCGACGTGGGCTACCCAGCTAAGCATGTTATTATCGGGACAAGCTCTTGATGTATATTCAAGACTTTCGCAAGAAGAGGCCATGAACTACGACAGATTGAAGTTAGCTCTGTTAAAGCGATACAATTTTACCGAGCATGGATACCGTCAAAGATTCCGTGAGGCAAAGCCTGAACGACACGAAAGCCCAGGTCAATTTATTGAACGTTTAAGAAACCTTTTGTTAAAATCGTTTGAACTTTCGGGGGCCGATCAATCATTGGACGGATTGGCAAACCTTATAGTTAAGGAACAATTCACAGATTCATGTTCAAAAGATCTGTCTGTTTATTTAATGGAGAGAAGTCCGAAGACTCTAGAAGACATAGCCAGTGTGGCGGAACAGTACTTGGTTGCTCATGGCAAGAAATTGGCGCATAAAGAACCATTTCGTCGCAATACTGACAAAGGTCATACCAGTAGTTTTCACAAGAGCCTTTCTACCAGTGAAATTCGTTGCTTTAAATGCAATGGGATAGGTCATAAAGCTATTGATTGTCGGACTAAACCCAGGGATGGACGAAGGTGGTGCAATTTCTGCAGTAGATATGGGCATGAAACGAAGGAATGCAGAGACAAGCCGCGTTCTCAAACCACAAATCAGCCGCTGAGGAACGTGACCGGTACTGTAGCTCACCGAGTGGGATGTGCTATCCAAATTCAAACTTTATTACCAGAAGAGGAGATGCCAGATGAGAGTGGTGGTTGGTCAGAAAGGAAGAAAATGGAAGATATATGTGAAGAAAAACAAATTAACACTAATTTGCCCATAGTGGTTGGAAAAGTGGGACATAAGGAGGTGAAGGTTTTACGGGATACTGGATGTACCGGTATAATTATTAAAAGAAGCTTAGTCAGTGAAGATCAATTGACTGGTAAAACGGGTCATACCACGGCAATTGATACCACTTTAATTCAAGGACCTTTAGCGAGAGTGCATATCGATACTCCTTACCTTACCGGAGTTGTGGAAGCCTTATGTTTGGAAAGGTGTTTGTTTGATCTAGTGATTGGTAATGTGGATGAAGCAAGGGCACCTGGTGAACCTGATCCGGAGTGGGGCATATCTGCCGCCGCTGTTACGAGGGCACAGGCAAGGAAGAGGGAAGATAATGTAAAGCCTCTAAAGGTAGCTGAGGTACAATCCAAATTAACCGTTACGAGGGATAAATTGGCTGAGATTCAAGAAAACGACCTGACTCTGAAGAAATTTGTTAATATGAAAGAGCCAATTAAAAGAGGAAATTTTGAGGTTCAATATGAAAAGTGTAGAAAAATCCTTCGTCGAAAACGTAAAAGATTAGATACTGGAGAAGTATGGAGCCAAATTGTAGTGCCAAAGGAATTGAGAAAACAAGTGATGGAGATTGCTCATGACTCCATCTTTGGTGGACATATGGGTGTAAAGAGAACGGAAGATCGAATCAACACCAATTTCTTTTGGCCAGGGATGCATAGTGACGTTGTTAGATTCTGTAGATCTTGTAATATATGCCAGAAAACAGTTTCGAAGGGGAGAGTTGGAAGAGCTCCTTTAGGGAAGATGCCGGTAATTGACCTACCCTTTAAACGAGTTGCAATCGATTTGATAGGACCGATTGCTCCCGTTAGTGATGACGGTCATCGTTACATTCTGACCCTAGTAGACTATGCCACAAGGTATCCAGAAGCTGTACCATTGAAAAGGATAGATACTGAAACTGTTGCTGAGGCTTTGATCGATATTTACAGTATGCTGGGTATTCCTGAGGAGGTCTTGAGCGACCTAGGAACACAATTTGTTTCTGATTGCATGAACGAGGTATCCCGTTTACTTTCCATTAAGTCACTCAGGACTACTCCATACCATCCCATGTGTAATGGATTGGTGGAACGTTTTAATGGAACACTAAAGAAGATGTTAAGGAGGCTTTGTAGCGAACAGCCCAGACAGTGGCACCGATTTATTAATCCCTTGTTGTTCGCGTACAGAGAGGTACCCCAAGAATCAACTGGATTCTCCCCCTTTGAACTATTGTATGGGAGGACCATTAGAGGGCCAATGAAGATTCTAAGGGAATTCTGGACCAATGAATCCGATTCTTCAGAAGTAAAAACTAGCTATCAATATGTTTTGGAACTTAAGGAACGCCTGGAAGAAACTATGAACATTGCCAAGGAAGAGCTAGAGAAAAGCCAAATAAAACATAAAAAATATTTTGACCGGAAAACGACAAAGAAAAACTTGAAGGAAGGGGACAAGGTGCTGATTTTGCTGCCGAGTGACAACAACAAATTGTTGATGCAATGGAAAGGCCCTTACCAAATTAAAAAGAAGGTCGGAGAAAATGACTTTCTCGTTTCTGTTCGTAACAAGCTAAAAACGTATCATGCTAATCTTTTGAAGTTGTACTATGATCGAGATGAAGACGCTAAAAGCAAGAAGCAAATGTTCCAAGATTCTTTACAAGTGTCAGAGCCCATGGTGACATTAACAGGATTAATGGAACATCAAGATAACGAATATAAGCCGTGTGATCGTACCTCCGATCGGTTTGTTACCAAAGAAGTGACAAAGCTTTGGAAGATCAACACACCTGACCAGGAGAGCATTTCTAGCTCCTTCTCACGGAGCGAATTCAATGCTGCCCTCAAGCACCTAAAACCTGGTAAGGCCCCTGGTCCAGATAGGATATGTCCAGAGCTTATCATCCACGCTGGTTATATTCTAAAGTCCTGGTTATGCGATTTCCTGTCGTCCTGCCTGCGCCGCCTCAAGATTCCTAAAGTATGGAGAAGATCTCTGGTTGTCGCGATCCCTAAGCCAAACAAACCACTAGACGATGCAAAGAGCTATCGCCCCATCTCTTTGCTCTGCATCCCTTTCAAGATCCTTGAGAGACTGATCTACGCCCGTGTCGAACCAATAATTGACCCACTGCTTCCCAACGAACAAGCTGGATTCCGACACGGGAGGTCAACTGTAGACCAAGTCACACTACTAACTCAGGATATTGAGGAGAGTTTCTCGGCAAAAAAGAAAGCGGGGGCTGTTTTTATCGACCTAACAGCAGCCTATGACACTGTTTGGCACCGTGGCCTAGTCTACAAGCTACTCTGCCTACTCCCTGACAGGCACATGGTCAAAATGATCATGGAACTCATCCACAACAGGAGTTTTACCCTTACCACCGGAAGCGGAAAACCAAGTAGACTGCGGCGACTCAAAAACGGTGTCCCACAGGGATCAGTCTTGGCTCCCCTCCTTTTCAACGTCTATACGCATGACCTACCATCAACAACATCTCACAAATATGCATATGCTGATGACTTGGCCATCTTGCACGCTGCGAAAGACTGGCGGTCATTACAAACGACGTTGAGCCAAGACATGACGACCATATCTGGATACCTCCATCAATGGAAACTGAAGCTCAGCGAAAGTAAAACTGTGACGGCAGCCTTCCATCTCAACAACAGGGAGGCAAAACGTGATCTGAAAGTGACCGTTAGCGGCAAAATTCTGCCGCCCTGCCCAGAACCAACATACCTTGGGGTTACACTTGACAGGTCACTCACATACCGTCACCATTTACAGTCACTACGCAAAAAGCTGACATCTCGCGTCGCCCTGCTGAGACGTTTGGCAGGCACAACTTGGGGCGCAGGTGCTGACACCTTGCGCACTGCAACCCTGGCTTTGGTTCACTCCACTGCTGAATACTGCACCCCTGCCTGGTGCCGCAGTGCCCACACCCGCCTCATCGACAGCCCAATCAACGACGCATTGCGAATTGTGACTGGATGCCTGCGCCCAACTCCAACAGAGTATTTACCAATCCTTGCAGGCATCCAACCTGCTGAGCTTCGCCGAAAGGGAGCCATTATACACCTGGCTCGCCGGGCGGGGGATCCTGACCACTTGCTCCATGCAAAACTCAACATCCCACCTCAGGAATCTCCCCGGCAACTAAAGTCAAGACACCCCTTTGTGCCAGCTGCTGTTGAATTACAAACAGAATCCGAACCGGAGTCGGTCGCTTCCATTCCAACATGCACAAGTGGGGTCTGGCTCCCTCATCGGCCTGCGAATGCGGCGCGGAGGAACAAACTGCTGACCATGTCGTTCTCGAATGTCCCATCTACAAGGCACCAAATGGAACGCATGGTATAGCAACGCTGGACGAAGCTACACTCACCTGGCTCTCCACCACCTGCCCTGAAATTTGATCTAGTCTCAAACGAAAGAAGAAGAAGAAGATAACGAAGATTATAGTGTCGATGATGATGAGTTACTAGAGTTAGGAAATTGCCATAGAAGAGAGAATATCAACGATGTGGTTATTGACTCCAAACTGCCGGACGTACAAAGGAAAGAAATCAATGATTTACTGAGGAAACATAAGGAATTGTTTTCAGATCTACCTGGAAAAACAAAAGTCACTAGCCATCAAATCGACGTGACCACTGATATACCAATTCGTTCTAAACCTTATCCTTTGCCATACGCTGTTCGAGAAAATTTGAAGAAGGAAATGGAAGAAATGGAACAGCAAGGAATCATTCGTAAATCGACATCTCCATATGCTTCACCGATTGTTATCGTGAAAAAGAAAGATGGATTCAATCGAATTTGCGTCGACTATCGGAAGCTCAATAAGATTACACTCGGAGATCCAGAACCGATGACCACGGCCGAAGGTTTATTTCAACGCCTGGGTAAGAGCAAATATTTTACGAAGATTGATTTAAGTAAGGGTTATTGGCAAATTCCAGTGGAAGAAAAGGATATTCCCAAGACTGCTTTTGTGACGCCAGATGCAATGTATGAGTTCATTCGAATGCCGTTTGGTATGAAAAACTCTGGCGCGACTTTAGTGCGCGCAATCAGAAAAATTCTATCCGGATTGGATAATGTAGAAAGTTACATTGACGACTTGATTATAGGCTACACACTAAAGATTGGGACACACATCTACGGACACTTGACGAACTGTTTGGGCGCCTTTGTGTTGCTAATTTAACAGCCCGCCCGTCAAAATGCGTTGTTGCGACCAAGGATGTGGAATTTTTGGGTCATATAGTGGGATATGATTGGATTACGCCAAATGAAGATAACCTAAGGAAAATTCGTAACGCAAAACGTCCCAAGACTAAAAAGGAGGTGCGTTCTTTCTTTGGCTTGCTAAGTTATTACAGGGATCATATTCCATCTTTTGCTACGATTGCTGCACCCCTAAGTGATCTAACTAAGATGGGGATGCCAAACAACGTAATGTGGAAAGAAGAACAAGAGAAAGCGTTTCGAACACTACAGGAAAGTCTTCTGCAAAGACCAATTCTGAAATTGCCCGACCATGACAAAGAATTCATCGTGCGGACCGATGCATCAAACGTTGGTATTGGAGCAGTGATGATGCAGAGATACAATGACAAACTATATCCAGTTACATATGCTAGTAAGAAGCTAACCGATGCCGAACAGAGATACTCAACTATAGAAAGGGAATGCCTTGCAATAATTTGGGGCATTAACAAATTCCGTCTGTTTCTGATGGGAAAACAGTTTATTTTGCAAACGGATCATAAGCCATTAACTTTCCTTTCCCACGCCAAATTTCAAAACGATCGGATAATGCGTTGGGCTTTAGCATTGCAAGTATACGACTATCATATTGAAGACATTCCGGGCAAGGACAACATTGTAGCCGATTATATGAGTCGAATAAACATTGATTAACTTGACGGTTGCTCAGCTGTATACAGCTGTGGTGAATAACGTTTTTTTTTGGTGTTTTTTTTTGTAATGTGTATTGTATTGATTGTGTTGTTATATTGTTTGCAACAATATTCTAAGGGGGGGCGTATGTCACAATCAAGGTCCAATGCCTCGCGATGGCTTGCTTTGTGTCTTCAACGAGCGTTGTTGTTTTGATTGTAGAATTCTGGTGCGATGTGTTATTATCGGTTATGACCTGAAGTAACCTCTGATTGCGAAATCTGTATTATGTAACGTGAATTTTTCTGGAATCATTTTCCCTACGTGACATTCTAGAGACTTCTGTTGTTTACATTTAAATGCTGCTTGATAGAACAATGGTTCTTTATGATGTAACCTTACGTAACCTTCTCGAAGTTACTGGACTGAACAACCAACTATAAATAGTGGTGTAATTTGCGTAATGATTTATTATGAGATTATTATTATTATGGGAATTGTGCTATGAGTGGTGGATTGGTAGTTGATGCAGAAATTATTGGTGATTGAGACTTGAAGTAATTGAATACAAGTAGATGAGAATTGGTGCTGATATAAATTGTGTTCGAAATTAGAGTTATTTGAGAAGCCGTTCGTTAAAGTCCTTCAAGAAGTCAGATTATCATTTCACTAGTAGAATTATTCGACATTTAATTGACTGCTTTTCGGTTTGACCCATTAAACTACGTCATTGAACCTTTCCAAGTCTTTTTCCTGGTAAGAGATAGAAAGAAATCGTGACACATATAAGGTTTTGTAGGAAATTGAATCAAGACCAGCTCGGAAAACATGAGCATACAATGAATCATATCGGGTAAGAACAGAAATTACACAAACACAAGGATACATGTAGATAAAATTATTAAACTGACAAAGTATATTTGATAAGAATTTAACAAGGTAATTTTATAAAGTTTTTTAAACAAAGCAAGGTGTTTGCTTTTTATACATTCATCCAATTCACTCCACAATATAGTACCCCGATGTGCCAAAAGATTGTGTGGCACGGATTTGTTTATTAGTGGAAGAAAATACTTCATTTTCCTTAGTTGTCGAGTGTTGTACGAGTGAATATTATCAAGTTTTATAAAACGTTCTTGGAATACAGGTGGTAGATTATTATTGGAAACTTTATGCATAAATTTGGCAATTTCGAGTTTGCAAATATCTTCTCGTAATACATTTAAAGATTTGTATAAGTTAGTGACTTGACTGAATTTTGTACTTCTTGTGATTGCGCGAATAATATTATTGTGTCTGATGTCTACTTCCTTGATTAGCGTTTTATTTGCAGTACCCCACATTATAGTAATATCGTATTTAACACGACTATATAGCCTACTAAACTATAATATAACATGAGCAATGTTTCCTCCAATGCATAGTTACAAAGGCGATAAAAAAATCCAGAATATCGAGCCATCTGCAGCGACAAATGTTTAATGTGTGACGACCAGGTTAGATTTTCATCCACATGGATTCCCAGATACTTAACTGTTTTCACTCTTTCTATCACTGTTTGGTTTATACACAACTTGAAACTAGTTTCAACAGTACGCTTTGGCACTTTATTCATTGAAATGTAGCTTGTTTTAGAGTCATTTAAGGAAAGTTTATTTCTTCGTAGCCAATCATCAATTTCATGTAGTTCAGACTTGGTTTCTGTTTGTAAAGAATCCAATTCTTCACCATGTAAAGCTAGATATGTGTCGTCCGCAAAAAGCACGGTTGAAAATTTAGACATTAAAGGAAGATCGTTAATATACATTAGGAAGAAAAGAAGTCCCAATGTTGACCTATGAGAGAATCCATAAAAGATTTTGTGCAATCCTTTATCAAGGCGTTGACTAGCCTATATTTACCTGTCCAGTGTCCACAACAAATTAACCAAAGTAGTAGGACTGTTCAACACATCGAAACAAAATTCGTGAAAACAAAATATTTCAGCTTCAAACAGCATTTTTGCAAACTATTTTGTCTGATTCATATGCATTAGCCTACTAAGACATAAATATGAAATACTTTTTATAGGCATTCCAAAAAAAGACTACAAGGAATTTTAATGTAACAAAAGAACATGATTATTACAAGCGGATAAACCTGATGAAATTTTGAACTCAGTCTACTGTATGCTTGAAGTTTTAGTCGCATCTGTAGCGCCATCGTATGAGTAACCAATCACACTAAACTAAATAATTAAGATTTTAACCATATCTGTAGCGACACGGGGTTTTATGACGACGCCCCACACTAGTACTGAAATATTTCACAGAAGGAAATATGCTAGAAATGTAAAATTTCTTGACTTTTAGTTTTTGTTCTTTGCGAATTTTTTAAACCTACACTGGTAATTTTTCTACCTTTCTCTCCTTCACAAAAAGCATTTTGTCTCATGTGGTTAGACATTTTTGTGCAATGCTAGAAGTATACAATTTAATGTAAGTGCAATATAAATGTTAGTGCAATTAGGCTACTTTGAAATGTAAAAACGCCCAAAATTGCTTTATATTTAAGGGAAAAAGTAATCTTTGGTTTAGTTTAGCATTACTTTATGCTATAATTGAGAAATTTCAATTTTGAAGCTATTTTCGGGAAAAGTAGAATAAAACCTACTTTCTGACGTCTTTTTATCTCAAACATTTTATTTCAATCACATGGTTATTATCTTGTAAAACATTTTGGCTCTGTGATTTTCATAGCTCCCGTTAATAGCGATTAATTAGCACGGGGCTAAGATAGCCGTGACGTGCTTTCCGCGTACGAAAACAGCTCGTATTAAGATAGGGTTAAACACCTCAAATTATCGCCCTATAACACCCTACATAGGCAGGGGATATCATGACACCGGCAACTTGAGCGTGGAATAGTTCGGTCCACCAGCGAAGGACGAGGGATTGGTGATAGAGAAATGTGTTGCCTGGAGGGTGAAAATTGTGGGAGAAATTCTGCGGAGGCGGAGATCGGAATTTCAAAAACCGGTTCTTTTAACTGTTTGAAGGTTGGGGGGGGGCTGTCAATTCAACTTTTTTGCATCAACAGTTGTATCTCTAAAACCACTGAGGCTGCGACTACGAGATTTCTTGACTTTTCCTAACTTTCATTCACCTCTATTGAGCTGAAATTTTGAGCGAATAAAGGTTATAAATTGAGAGATATAAGGCATTTCTCAGCACATCCTCTGAAATATTTCATATTCTATTGTTCAAAACTTTCCCACCAGTTGGATGAAAGTAATTAATTTGGTCCATGTCTCGTTAATCCTAACTGCTTCACAGCGTGAAGGAAATTGACAGTATGCGTGGATCTTTTGTTCTCACCACGGCTTATAAGCGACGTCGATACAGGAAAAGCTTCAACTTTGATACGATGATTTACCGTCGCTTGCGGTTGAAATTGCGTAAAATTAAACATAAGACTTGGTGACAATACATCTAGCGCGACAATTGTTTTTCGCAGAAAATGATGTCCTTTCAATCAAACAAAGCATAGGCTACAACGTTATTGCAATGACTCAGCGTCATTTGGAGTAAATTTGATATAAAATGTGAGATAAGTATTGAAAGTGATTGGCTGGTTTCTTTTGATTGCATTTTCCTTTCTCGTGACATATTCAACGTTGTGGACTGGTTTTAGATTGTACTGTTTGGGCCACAACGCTTTTTTAAATAATTAGAAATTTAGCTACTGTAGAAGCTGCGCTGTAACATATCATGATTTTGGTTTCAAATCTTTCCTTTTGTCCGACACACTATCAAAAGCAGAAAAGGCGTCGATGTTCCCAAAGCTTCTCACATATACTTGTAAACATTTATTTCCAAGTCGACATGTAAAGATTTGAAATGCAATACGCTTCTCATTTGTGTAGGATAAACCAGAACATCACGCTTTTGTGAAAAGGACGATCGTTCCACCACGTTTATACGTGATGCAGCTTAGTTGAATCAATATATTCGAGGCTTCTTGTACCAGGTTCACTGTCACTGATAAACTAAACCACAATGCAGTACCTCCCAAAGCAATTGTAGCGTAACATTTCCATGTGCTATAACTCGTCGTAAATTGTGAAAACTTGTATATTTACTTGTCAAGTTGTCTCATGTGAAATATAAGTTTACATAGCAATGTCACAATGAAATATTATCTCTGTTTACCAAACTAAAGGTATGAACTTATGCGACGTCTTGCAATGTTGAATCGACGGAAAGGCGGGTAACTGCCAACCTGAACTGAGAATGCATGAAAGAAATCGTTTGTTGTCGAATGGACGTGACGTCAGAAAACGGTGAATCGAGATAGGCTAGCGGCGAGAGATATTTTAGTTAGATAATGACACGCGGCAGCGCGTTTACATTGAATAAAAATACCTTTATTTTATCCATTTCTATTTCCATTCTTCCTAGTTTCGTCTCACAATAACAAACAGATGAAGTTACTCATATTTACTAAATTATTCAATAAACAATAATGCATCATCCAGCATTATGTCAGCGCTGATTGACTAGACATATTCACGAGTTGTGTGAGAATTGTATTCGATTAATCGCATTATTTATTGTAGGTCACACCTGCAAAAATTCAAGTAATTGCAGACTCTGCCTTCATAAGTGTAGTTTAGAAGTAGCCATCTCATATTGAGCCAATCGAATCAATGTAAAATAGAACGCTTTTACTTGATAGCGCGTGTGATATATAGGTTTTATCTAACAACTATTTTCAGTTACATTGAAAGTGAATGAGTGAGCATTATGCAGTCTGTGACAAGGACTGGAAATGTATAATCAGAAAATATAATATCATAAAGTATATTGCGTTATGCAGGCTACATCGAGTAATTTTTATGAACATGGTATCATCTTGCAGGCAGGCGTTTTTATAGGGAAACAAACTTATTCCATAGTTTGAATTATGGCACTTATCCAACTGTTTCATAATGCGAATAGCTGTTTTAGTTCAATTTAGAAAAAAATATAACTTATAACCGCAGACAGATGCAACTTTTTTCATGCTTTAGGCAATCGGCAGTACGGTGAACCATAGTGGTACATAACATGCCCCATATGCGGATTAATTGCAAGGGTCAACCCAAGTAATGGAAAGGTTCTTTTTGAATTACGGTGATGGAATTCTTGTAATGCTATTGAACTTCATCTTGTTATGAAAAACTTATATTGTTTGCATTTGCAAGAAATATCAAACTTTTGGATTTTTTTTATCACTGAATTGTCCGTTAGTAGAATGTTTCTTTATTACCTTAGTTAGGCCTATTTGTAAGTCAGGAAAGTATTTGTTGATGTGACATATGAGGATATTCTAAGAGATCGAGTTATTTTGTAAATAATATTTGATTTTTGGACACCATCAAAATTTTACACAATACACAAATGCGCATCGAGATATAGTGCTCATAGTTGGGAAAAGTTAGATTGTGATAATTACAACTTGCCTAAGTACGCCTACAGCAAGGGACAATCAAAATAGATGAAACCGCATTCATGGTAATATAGACGTTTTGCAAACTTTTTTTCAATTTTCAATATAATAACAAGAATGACAGCTTATTTTCACTAAACATATAAACAAATATCAAAAATTATGGATGAACAGCGCATCTATATTTTTCGGTTTAGGTTCAACAATGCATTCTAGCCGTCAAAATGATGGAATATTTGGTAATTTTGTTGAGACATACCATTGCCCAATCGTTGAATTTACATCAGAGATTATTTTATTAGATAAATTATCAGCTTCATGCAAATGGTTTCATTCAGCGTTATAATGTTGTTTTTCAAGCCACGTGGCGTTCATGGTCATAACGCAACATTGCAGAAACAGCCAATATTGATACCAGGTAGGCCTAATAATTATTACGCCGCTTTCGTCGAATCTACGTCGCTAAACGACGAAATTGTGCAAACGCCTGTTGGATTTCCCTTCTACGTGTAGTTTATCATAAACGTGAAGCATTGCTCAAGAAGCTAATCTGAATCACCATAGATAACCATAGCATTCATATAGTTTCATCATCAGTAAATATGTAAAGTGCACTTCACAATTTTTGACAACGGTCTGACAATTTATTATATTGCAAAGTTTTGGTTTATTCTTGACTTTTATAATTCTGTGTAAAAGTTTTTTTCTAACTAGTTTCTACGTGACTAACAATTTGTTTCATTATACATTTTCTTTAGTATTTCAACGCCATTATTAAAAAAATTACGTCCTTTTCACTTTTAAATAAAACATGGCAAGGCAAGGATTCAGTGCTGAAGAAATATTGCAACATGTTTTACTGGATTCTGACGACGAAAGCCAGGCGGATGATTTGGAGGATTTATGGCACTCCGATTCAGATGAAGAAGCGGATTCTTCTCCGTCAACTTCCGCAACAGCGATTCCGATCGAGATTGACGACCAGTTACCTTCCATGGGCGATGTTCAACCGGAGTTTGCGCCACCACGACGGATTATAACATCGAAAAGACTGATGAACAGCATAGATTCCTCTCTCGACATGAACAACTACGATGCTGTTGAGTTTCCCGACACACTGAAGTCTTATACAACTTTTGTAGAAAAGCCAAAGAACAGACAAGAGGGCGGCGTCAGCATTACTTGGTCTAATGCGAGACCGGTGCACAATGGGAGAAGGGGCCGGGCTAACATTATATCTGGCCCGACTGGTGTTAGAGGAGAAGCCAAAGAAGCCAAGACTCCTCGGCAAGCATGGGAACTATTTTTTTCTTTAAACATTTTGAACATTATTGTTCAAGAAACAAATAGAAAAATTGCCACACTCATTTCTCAATTGCCAGAGAGAATTTTACATGACAGCAGGTACTGCTATTTTGGCCCAACCAACAACGAGGAGATGCTGGCCTTTGTTGGATTGGGGTATTTTCGGGGGCTTTTAGGACAGGCTGGTCATTCCACGGATGTATTGTTCAATCAACTGCAAGGGCATCCCGTGTTTAGTGCAACAATGAGCAAGAACCGCTTTAAATTTTTATTTTCGAACATTTCGTTTGACGACCAAAATACTAGGCCGCAACGTTGGAAGAATGACCGGTTTGCCGCATTTCGATTCATTTTCGAAATGTTTAACGAAAACTGCGGCAAACATGTCATTCCAGGTGACTACTTGTCGTTGGACGAAACGCTATACCCCATGAGGACACAAATTGCCTTCAAGCAATATAATCCAAACAAGCCTGCGAAATATGGCCTTCTGTTCAAGTCGGTAAACGCCAGCAGATTCCCATACACATTTACGGCATCGGTCTATTCAGGTAAACCGAAGGAAGAGCCATTTCATTTTTACGTTCGTGGAACAGAAGAAGTGGTAAAAGGAATGGTGATGAGCCTGGAACAACACGGTGACCTTCAAGGTCGGAATATTTCGTATGACCGCTTGTACACCTCCATACCACTCGCGCAGTGGTTGCTTGACAGGGGTATAACGTCAGTGGGAACCCTCAACGCTATACGTAGAGGAATACCCCTGGAAGTGAAGCAAGTGAGTGGTAGGGAGAAATTTTCGTACGAAATTTATTGGCAGACGAGTGAGGCTGATCTTAGTCTACATTCTTATGTAGTAAAAACGAAGAGTTCTGGCATGCGGAATGTTTTGATGTTGACGACCATGCAACCTCTATTGGGGATTACCAAGGATGACGGCAAAAAGAAGCCAGGCTTGTATAAGCTTTACGACTTCACAAAGGGTGGCACCGATATCATCGACCAAAGGATGGGTTCATTCACGTGCAAAGCGAAGTCCCCACGGTGGACAACTACTGCGTTTGCTTATTTTTTGGATACTTGCCGCGTCAACGCATCTACAGTTTTAGCACTAAATGAAGGGACTGATCCACGCAAGCGAAAATCCTTCGACTTCGGTTGGGAACTGGCCATGGAACTCGTGAAGCCATTCATAAAGTCGCGATTTCTCCAGGGCCTGAACTATCACACCATACATAAGATTGAAGCAGTAATAGGGAAACAACCTTCAACAACAACTCCAAGCGGCAGAAGGGCCACTCTGCCCAACTATCGTCGACACGACGTAGATGCGACGTATGCAAACACGCTATTATGGGAGAAGGTGCCAAAGCCAGAAAAAATAAACTACCAAAAAACCGTGGCCAATGTCAGTGCTGTGAAAAGCCTTTATGCCCTGCACATTCCACACGAGTATGTCAAGCTTGCTTTTGGGCAGAATAAACTATTTGAATGATAGCGGTTTTATAAACATTGGCTTCAACCACAGCCTAAATAAAACGCGGAGCTCAATGAAAGTTTTTCCTTTCATTAGACAGCTAGCTATTTTTAGGTTGATTCAACATATCAAGACGTTGAATATTTGTAAACATGCGCGGTTTTGCAATTTGATTGCTTATCAAAATCATCTATCCTTCTTTGTATAAAAAGTGGGTCATAAAACTAATCGTAATACTGGATGTAAAATTCAGCACTTTTATATGCTGAAACAGTATTGTATTCATATTTTATAAATCCATTTTCTATTTAGAAAATATCAATATAATGCGGTTTGAACATAGCTGAATTTTAGCACGGATACAACGACTGATTTTATGACTTTTATACAAACAAGGATAAAAGAGAAGTAATCTAATTGCAAACCCGCGCATGTTCACATTGTCTTGCAATGTTGAATCCACGTCGAAATGATTGTATTAGCTTGTATTCAATTCCTCGTATTATCGAACTGTAAATGTGCAGCCACTTGTAATTTCAATGTGCCTCATTGCATATTCCTAAATATTTCTGAACTTGTGTGTACATAACCTGACAGAACACAGGTTGCTTTACCATTGAATCAAGTTGAAAAACGTTGCTGCAAGAGCCTTGTGCCAATTGCTGCAGTCCGGTATTGCTGTAACCAAATCAAAATACTTATCAATATTTTGCTGCCAAACTGACATTTTTATCGCATAAACGCCCATTAGGCAGCTAATTCTTTGTAAAGTATTTCTCCAGGTTCACAATGATTTGACGCATAATAAATACTACTTTGAATAAATCTAAATATTGTTTGGATTTTAGTGTGTGGCATATGAATCTTAGAGAGCTTATTGAATCCACAAGAAAATGACCCGAGGCATTACAGATTTTCCTTTTGGTGAAAAGCGTTGTGACGTTCTGTTTATTAATGAACCGTAACTGTTTTATTTTGAATTTCTTTCTGACTTCTGTTTACGTAGAGCATCATCGACTTTATCGGGTAATCTTACTCCTAGTACTAGCCTTGTATGTAGCCGAGTTCACATTGAACTTACATTGAGAGACGCTGTTGCAACTACAATACATTGCATTTAAACCGCGTTTTTTGTTGCATGATCTTCCATTCGTTTCGTGGATTACATAATAGTATTTGATAAACGCGACCCTGCTTCTTCAGCTGGTCTACATTTTTGTTAATAAAGCGTAGGAGTTGCTGTTCTTGGAACCGAGGTCACAAGATCATAATCCAAATTGGTGTGACACGCGTTCAGAAATCTCATTACTGCATGTAATAGATGAAGCATTGTTCTTTTAGTCAAGTAGCGAGGTTTATTTTGAGCGTGGGAAAAGTTATTATTTTGCATGAAAAATATAGATTCAAATTGAGATTATGTAAAAAAAATTTAATCACAACATTGCAATGCATGTTCTTCATTACTCTATCAAAAAATAATGTGTAAACTCACGCTACAATCGCTTTAATCGCAAAATAATCCAAAAGTCATAAGTCACCTCAACATTTCAACGTCTATGAGCAGTTCTAAAATTCACATAGTTTTAATTTTCGGATATGCTCAGCGTAAATAATTTTACAAAGTGAATCCCAAAGTTTGAAACCGTACCTTAAAAAATAACAGAGATATCACTCCTAAAGCATAAGAAGAATCGACAGCCCCCCCCCAAACTGAGCAAGACTCCAGGGAGCCCAACCTCGTAAGGGTTAAAGGGATACTAAAGGAAAAACCTGACTTGGCGGTTTTCCATGTTCTTTGTGTTTAACATGCTACCATAAAACGATTTTCAATAAAATTTAGCCCCATTGCGGTCTGATCAGCATTCCGCGCGTGCTTTTGTCAGAGCTGTCAAAACGGGAATTTGCGTGAGCAGCGAAGCGTGCGACTGTACAGCCCACAGAAATCCTAAGAGAGTAGAAGCGTCATTCCCATTCACGCTCCACACACCGCGATGGCACCACTCGAGTGCGCCCGCCGCCATTTTTGTTAGCACAACCAATTGTGAAAGCCTATTCAACCGGTACCTCTGAATACCCATTGTCGGGCATTGTCGGGCATTGTCAGCTTTTTGGGGGACTGTAGAACATTTTCAGGGGTTGTCGAGCATTTTCAGGGGTTGTCAGGTATTGTAGAGTAGGCTCATGGCCACCTGGAGATCCGGCCTGATTTGTCACATTTTGCAGATTTTGATTACGGCTACTGCTAGTGCTTGACTGATATTTTTTGAGATGTTTTTTCTTTTTGCGGTTTCCTAATGACATAAAACTTTTTTGTTGCCTTGGGGAAGCAGCAGCAAATGAAAAAAAGTAAGTTGAAAAACGCTAAATCAGACTGTTATTGAAAAATTAACAGTCTGACTAAAATCTTCGAAATCAAGTTTTCTTTGTTTTTCAACATGTGAGGATGTTAAAACCTATTGTGTCATTTGGGGAAAAGAGAAAAGAAAGAGTAAAAATTTAATTTTTAGAAAAATTTATTTAAACGTTCGCCCAAAGTTAGAAAAACCGGGAAATTTCTGCAAAATGTGACAAATCAGGCCGTATCTTTAGGTGGCCATGGTAGGCTATAGTCTAACTACTTTCAGGAATTGTTGGGAATTTCCAGGCATTGTCTAGGATTTCCAGGCATTGTCGATCATTATCAATGGTTGACAGGCTTGTGAGGCATTGTCGAACATTTTCAGGCATTATCAAACATATTCAGGGGTTGTCGAGCATTTTGAGGGGTTGTCAGGCATTGTAGAGTAGCTACTTTCAGGCATGGTTGGGAGTTTCCAGGCATTGTCTAGGATTTCCAGGCATTGTCGCTCAATATCAGTGGTTGGCAGGTTTGGTAGTCATTATGGAACATTTTCAGGCATTGTCGAACATTTTCAGGGATCGTCGAGCATTTTCAGGGGTTGTCAGGCATTGTAGAGTAGCTACTTTCAGACATTGTTAGGAATTTCCAGGCATTGTCTAGGATTTCCAGGCACTGTCGATCATTATCAGTGGTTGACAGGCTTATTAGGCATTATAGAACATTTCAGGCATTGTCGAACATTTTCAGGGGTTGTCGAGCATTTTTAGGGGTTGTCAGGCATTGTAGAGTAGCTACTTTCAGGCATTGTCTAGGATTTCCTGGCATTGTCGATCATTATCAGTGGTTGACGGGTTTGTTAGGCATAATAGAACATTTTAAGGCATTGTCGAACATTTTCAGGGGTTGTCGAGCATTTTCAGGGGTTGTCAGGCATTGTAGAGTAGCTACTTTCAGGCATTGTTGGGAATTTCCAGGCATTGTCGATCATTATCAGTGGTTGACAGATTTTTTAGTCATTATAGAACATTTTAGGCATTGTCGAACATTTTCAGGGATGGTCGAGCATTTTCAGGGGGGGGGGGCGGGAGAGGCGGACCGCCCCGGCGGCACTTTCAGACTACAATTTTTGATTTTGATTATAATCTGATAAAAAAACGCATTTCATTTTCACACAGGGCCGGATTTAGCTGATGGGGGGCCCGGGGCACTTTTAAATCGGGGAGCCCCCGTGCAAAATTTTTTTTTGTGCCAACGGTGCGAAACACCCCCTCGACGTCTACAGTAGCATTAATCCACCACTGCACAGCATTTTTCAGAAACTACAAATGTAAAAGAAAAAAAAAACAACACAAAATCACACTTTTTTCACGTATGGGGGCCTTTTAAAAGTCGGGGGGTCCGGGGCACCTGCACCCTCTGCCCCCCTAAATCCGGGCCTGTTTTTAAATGCTTTTTCTTGAAGGGGCGGCAAAACCTGAATCCGCCCCGGGCGGCACATTCCCTAGCTACGCCACTGCCGACAATGCCTGCCAGAAAGAATCTAAGGTACTTTACAATGTTTGAAAACCCCTGACACCTAAAAATGTTCGACAATGCTTGAAAATTTCCGACAATGCCTAACAACAAGCCTGTCAACCATTCATAATGATTGACAATGCCTGGAAATTCTAGACAATGCCTTGAAATTAGCCTACCGACAATGCTTGAAAGTAGCTACTCTACAATGCCTGACAACCCCTGAAAATGCTCGACATCCCCTGAAAATGTTCGTCAATGCCTGAAAATGTTCTATAATGCCTGATAAGCCTGCCAACCACTGATAATGATCGACAATGCCTGGAAATCCTAGACAATGCCTGAAAATTATCGACAATGCCTGAAAGTAGCTACTCTACAATGCCTGACAACCCCTGAAAATGCTCGACGACCCCTGAAAATGTTCGACAATGCCTGAAAATGTTCTATAATGCCTAACAAACAGTCAACCACTGATAATGATCGACAACCCAGCAAACATCACAGTATTGGGCCAATACTGTATTAGTATCGGCGTGTATCGGGTGTATCGGTAACGTTTGCACTGTATCCGGCCAATACCGGCAACGTACAGTATTGTATCGGCAAAATGGTACAGTTTGTCCGATACAAAGCCTGTATCGGGCCGATATAATGTTGTAAGGGCAAAACTGTACAGTTTGTGTAAGGGCAATCCGGTATTGGCACAGTACAGTTTGGTAATGGCAAAACTATACAGTTTGTTTAAGGCAATCCGGTATTGGCACAGTACAGTTTGGTAATGGCAAAACTGTACAGTTTCTGTAAGGGCAATCCGGTATTGGCACAGTATAGTTTGGTAATGGCAAAACTGTACAGTTTGTGTAAAGGTAATCCGGTACTGGCACAGTATAGTTTGGTAATGGCAAAACTGTACAGTTTGTGTAAGGGCATTCCGGTACTGGCACAGTACAGTTTGGTAATGGCAAAACTGTACAGTTTATGTAAGGGCAATCCGGTATTGGCACAGTACAGTTTGGTAATGGCAGAACTGTACAGTTTGTGTAAGGGCAATCCGGTATTGGCACAGTACAGTTTGGTAATGGCAAAACTGTACAGTTTGTGTAAGGGCAATCCGGTATTGGCACAGTACAGTTTGGTAATGGCAAAACTGTACAGTTTGTGTAAGGGCAATCCGGTATTGGCACAGTACTGAGTGATAAAGGCAAAACTGTACAGTTTGTGTAAGGACAATCCGGTATTGGCACAGTACAGTTTGGTAATGGCAAAACTGTATAGTTTGTGTTTGGGCAATCCGGTATTGGCACAGTACAGTTTAGTAATGGCAAAACTGTACAGTTTGTGTAAGGGCAATCCGGTATTGGCACAGTACAGTTTGGTAATGGCAAAACTATACAGTTTGTGTAAGGGAAATCCGGTATTGGCACAGTACTGTGTGATAAAGGTAAAACTGTACAGTTTGTGTAAGGGCAATCCGGTATTGTCACACTACAGTTTGGTAAAGGCAAAACTGTACAGTTTGTGTAATGGCAATCCGGTATTGGCACAGTAGGCCTACAGTTTGTGTAAGGCAATCCGGTATTGGCACAGTACTGAGTGGTAAAGGCAAAACTGTACAGTTTGTGTAAGGGCAATCCGGTATTGGCACAGTACAGTTTGGTAATGGCAAAACTGTACAGTTTGTGTAAGGGCTATACGGTACTGGCACAGTACAGTTTGTGTAACAGCAAAAGTGTACAGTTTGTGTAATGGCAATCCGTCATTGGCACAGCACAGTTTGTGTAACGGCAAAAGTGTACAGTTTGTGTAAGGGTAATCCGGTATTGGCACAGTACTGTGTGATAAAGGCAAACCTGTACAGTTTATAATGGCAATCCGGTGTTGGCACAGTACAGTTTGGTAAGGTGTTGGCACAGTACAGCCGATATTGGCACAGTACAGTTTAGTAAAGGCAACACTTTAGCCTACACTGTAGCTACAGTTTGTGTAAGGGCAATCCGGTATTGGCACAGTACAGTTTGGTAAAGGCAAAACTGTACAATCTGTGTAAGGGCAATCCGATATTGGCACAGTAGGCTACAGTTTGACGAAGGCAAAACTGTACATTGCGAGTTGCGACGTTTTTTCGCTGTCGCCAGTGCCTGCAGTGAAAGGCCGATAGTAAAGATTTTCATTGATTGAATTGAATTTGAAGTCGACAGATTGGAGTTTCTTTAGCTGAATGTTAAGATATATATACATACAGTAGTGCTAAAAGAAAGATATATTGTACTTTAACATCGAAAGACGCAGTCATGGAAAGTCTATGAGAACTCAACTTCGAGCCAGCACGTTTCAAACTCGGATTGGAGTATATTAATCTACAAAAGAAACCAACAACAAAAGTAAGCTGTCGGAGCTAAAGTAAGTACATTTCTAGGGACTTTGATGCATGTGTGTACGTTGCTAAATCTCTGAACTTGATTCGTAAATCTGAATTTAGTATAACGGGTGCATATGGTTTCATAACTGCTACTACATGTAGCACAATTCATTTTACCGTCGGTTTAGCTTACTTAAGTTTTTCGTGTTTAATACCCAAACTAATTGTTGAAAATTTGCAACATTCATTAGTCATACTCAACGTTACCCACCAAAACTCTACAGCTGGTGTGATTGTTAAAATAGCTTACATTGCAAATTTTCAACATTCTTCGTAACATTTATCTAGTAAAAGACTAACAAAATTAAATACGATTTTGAAACGAAAACAAGATTATCTTTTTGGACTCTGTTGATTGTGTTGTATTTAATAAGTGGTGCTAAAATCTTTTGCCCAGAAATCAATCCATAAGTTTTATAAGGGTCACAAGCAAAAAGTCAATTCGCCTACCACAATTGCTATATCCAACGTCAAACTACCGTAGTTTTACGTGAATCGCCAGTGTTTGTGGTTGTCAGTTTACCACTCATTGCAAATTTTTGCTTTTCGCAATAGAGTGACATCCAGACCTTTGTCTCTTCTGTTTTCAAATCAAACCAAGCCCTTCTGTTAAGTCACGTCGTCTTACGTTTATATAACGCATCGCCTTCTCTCTCAACAAATTCTCAACTGCAACACTAAAACCTAACGTATCTGCGATTTTAACCGTATCTGTTACTGGCGTAGACCCTATGGTCTCGCCCTCTGCTAATTCAGCAATTTCACATAGAAGCAGTGACGCTATAAACCTGAGATTTGTGAAGAAAGGGGCGTTCTTCCCGGCTATCAGCACAAGGCTGAGCACTCACTAGTACAGCGAGCAACTGCGATTCGCCAACCATAACGGTGTAGCTTCCACGCTAGCCATTCAGACTTTCCAATCAACAATATGTTTCTCGGCAGCCGATTTGTAGCAAGAATTGACAGCGATAGACACGTGTTTCGCCCATGAGGCTGGGCTCATCAGTATCGCACCGTATTCTGCCACAAATTTATTCGACCACCGCTTTACCAGTCAGTTTAACTCTTATCTTTGTGGAAACAAAGAAAGAGCCAACAAAACCAGCAGGCGCCAGGGCAGAGGACATTGAATAAATTTGTGGCAGAATACGGTGCGATACTGATGAGCCCAGCCTTATGGGCGAAACACGTGTCTATCGCTGTCAATTCTTGCTACAAATCGGCTGCCGAGAAACAACCTGAGATTTCTTGATTTTTACTTTTTTTTCTTGCCCCAACTTTTAATCCCGATTATGTTGGTATCGGATGATTGTGAAGTTCACAATAAACCTTTTGTCACAGCCAGTTATGAAATGCAAGAAATTTGCTGATAATCAAAAGCTTGATTGACAGTTTACTATTAGCGTGTGGTTTCATTTTGTGCTTGTTATTCATTACGCGACAGCGTTAAAATTCCATTCTATACCCAGGCAGCAAAATCCGTCATTTTTACATTGATTCAACGTCAATTTTGCTGTCTGGGTAGGGAGTCGCGATCTGAAGCAATATGAGTCATTCTTTGCTGGCAGACAATAATTAGGAAGGAAATTTGTTATTTGAGAAAATTGCTTTGTAGTGCAAAAAGTGCATGGAATACTGTTTGCACAGAAACGGAAAAACAAAATTGATGAAATTCTGTGTTCAATGCAAAAAGACTTTCAAAATAAAATGTGAACTGAGAAATTTGACCAAGAAATGGCGAAAATAGGTCAAAAACCGAGTCTTTATTACCTTTTCTACCTAAAATACACAATCACGAATAACTATGGTAACTAAATTGTTTTTGGGATTTTTCACTGTTTTGATGTTGTGTATTGTTTTGATGTTGTGTTATTGTATTTTTCCGCAATTTATGGTTCAAAAAATTGAGTTTAGAAAGCTGGCCTTATTAACCGTATCGTATCTGTCACTGCTTCCTTTTGGCGGCAAGAGTTACTGGCGTTAGGGTTAGGGTTGGGGCAAGAAAAAAACCCTTGGGGCAAGAAAAAAAAGTAAAAGTCAAGAAATCTCAGGTTTCTAGCGTCACTACTTCTATGTGAAATTGCTGAATTAGCAGAGGGCGAGACTATAGGGTCTACGCCAGTAACAGATACGGTTAAAGCAGGCTTGCCAGATTGGCTTTTTTTGAAGTCGTTTGGCCACAAAATTTGGGTTTGGCTTTTTGGCTTTATTTTGGCTTTTTTTTCATATTGGTTTGGCCGCAAATTATTTGTTTGGCTTTTTTTACATTTACTGTATTTTGTAAGATTGAAACAACAATGGCAACACTTGTCCTTTATTCTTTCACTGTGGATTGTGGAATTGCTATTTGTTAATGCGCATGTGCAGTGTGCATTGTGCAGACTGCGGAGACTGCAGGGGCAGACTGACAGCGTGTGCAAGGATGAAGTCTTGCTCTTTTGGCGATGCTTGTTAATTTTTATAAAGTGACCATTTTGACAGGCTATTATTTAAAGTACCGTATTAATTATTATCTGTTCAAAAGTATTGTAGCTGTTGATAATGTCAAAACGAAAGTGGAAGGCAATGTTTGATAGCAGCAAGAAATATCGGTGCTGGTTAAGCATCGGCCGCCTTGGTCAGTGACGTCATGAAAATGTGTGACGTCATGCAAAAAAACGCAACTACTTTTAGGAAGGGTGCAAAAACGCGGAATAGAAGTAAAAGCGGAATGCCTATTGATTTTTAAATATTTGTAGGCATTATATTGATCTAGCGCTAACAACTTTCACGTTTATATGTTATCTACAAAACGAGAAATCGTTGTTCAAACGTAACCGCTCGACGAAGCTTTTTTCCAATGCATTTTTCAAGGCGATTCGATCGTGGTTCAGTATAAGCCGCCCACAGTTTGCTGTGATCGATGAATACTGCCTCCACCAAATATGCTGTAGCTTTCTCATTTCTGCTCGGATTCTAACAATTTTACTATCGTTGGATGGCATTATGCTTCATCTACTAGAATGGATTAACTGCTAATCTAAAGTAGGCATTATATTTATGTAGCGCTAACTTAAACTTTACTATTTTGCACCAATTCTCAGCAATTCAACTTTTACAATAAAAATACCAAACCAACACAAATTAAAAGAGTATGTCTTGCTTTATTCATATGTTAACTTTTACATTTATATCTAATCCACAAAACGAGCAATCGTTGTTCAAACGTAACCGCTCGACGAAGCTTTTTACCAAAACAATGCAAACACAAAGCGATCAGTTTCGAGTGTTGCATTACAAGCCGCCCACAGTTTGATGTGATCGGTGAATAGTGCCTCCACCAAATATGCTGTAGCTTTCTCATTTCTGCTCGGATTTTAACAATTTTTCTATCGTTGGATGGTATTATGCTTCATCTACCCGAATGGATTAATTGCCAATCTAAAGTAGGCATTATATGTATGTAGCGCTAACTTAAACTTTACTATTTTGTACCAATTTTCAGCAATTCAATTTTTACAATAAAATTACCAAACCAACACAAATTAAAAGAGTATGTCTTGCTTTATTAACCTACCAACTTTCACGTTTATATGTTATCTACAAAACGAGAAATCGTTGTTCAAACGTAACCGCTCGACGAAGCTTTTTTCCAATGCATTTTTCAAGGCGATTCGATCGTGGTTCAGTATAAGCCGCCCACAGTTTGCTGTGATCGATGAATACTGCCTCCACCAAATATGCTGTAGCTTTCTCATTTCTGCTCGGATTCTAACAATTTTACTATCGTTGGATGGCATTACGCTTCATCTACTCGAATGGATTAATTGCCAATCTAAAGTAGGCATTATATTTATGTAGCGCTAACTTAAACTTTACTATTTTGTACCAATTCTCAGCAATTCAATTTTTACAATAAAAATACCAAACCAACACAAATTAAAAGAATATGTCTTGCTTTATTAACCTATCAACTTTCAAGTTTATATGTTATCTAGAAAACGAGCAATCGTTGTTCAAACGTAACCGCTCGACGAAGCTTTTTTCCAAGGCAATTCCTGGCTGAGATATTTGAATGCTTGGTATTGGCAAAACTCGCTCTTTTAATGCAGTTTCGTTTAAAATAAGGCAAACTTTGTTTTAGAGACATAGAAACTGAAAGCATTATTCTCAATTTCGTGAAGTCACACGCGTGCCAAAGGGGGGGTTGTAACCCTCCAATTTAAAGTAGAGAATAATAAATCGTTTTAGAGATTTTAGACTGACTGTTTGATTATTTTGGATTTGATTCACTGATTTTTGATTAAACTGTTAGTGAATTTGCTCAATGTACACTTGCAAAACTAAGATTGGCCTTGTTATTGCTATTTTTTTTTTGAAATGTGTGAAGGTACGCCGAATGACAATAAGACCTCTGCTGGTACGCTGTATAAAAAAGTTTGAGTAGCACTGATCTACGCCAGTGCCCAATCGTTACGTTGCTAAGGTTTCAAGGGGATTCTAGCCTAGCTCTCGATTACGCCTTTGAGGTAGTTTCAATAGTGATATATTTTGGTAACGTTGCAGGTCTGTTCTGAAGATCTGTTGCGAAATATCCATCAGATCGGTGGACCGGGGCACGTCGTGGCCATTGACGAATCTCTCGTCGCACGACGGAAACCTGGGAACGCACAAGGGCGTCCAGTGCCCCAACAGTGGATGTTCGGTGGAATAGATACCACAACAAAGTAGGTGACAATACTAACATGTCACGTACTTTCTTGATATGTTTGATTTATCTAACTCCAAAATATTGCCAACATTCTGGTATGGGGCAAGAATTATATTCTAACTAAACAATTTCGAAATAAAAAGCAAAGCAATTGAGCTTTTACGGTCAACAACCTGTTATTTTGGCGCCTTTAATCTCTGAAACATGCTTAGCCCAACAAGATTTTACATTGCCTGTTTCGATCGGAAAGAAGAAGGTTACTCAGCCTTGTTAAACGTTAACTTATGATAACAGTTTTCAGTCAACATCTTTGTGGTGAAAATTCTGCATGGTAATAATTGCTTAGCCTAGTGGTTAAGTCCAGCGAACACAGTTGATACAACAATTGGCCAATATCTTGTAATCGATATAGGCTACTTGTTATTTGTAGACAATAAACTATGATACGTCAATAAACACCATCTTTAAAGTGGTTGTAATTCCAATTTTTGTTAGGGAATGTTTCATCAAACTGGTGCCACGCCGAGACCGAGCCACTCTCGAGGCGGAAATTGTACGCTACATTGCTCCTGGCACTGAAATCCATTCCGACGAATGGGGCGCATACTCCAATCAGTGGCGTAGCAACGCTATATGCCGCCCTTGGATTTTTGCACGAAACGCCGCCCCTACCCTTGACACCGTCGTAAAAGCTGATTAAAATTCCACACAACAGAAGAATTAAAGCAGTTTTGTTTAATTTTATTGAAAGTTCAAAATAAAACCACTTCTTACTCAGACAGCTGAAGGATTCTTTGTCGCCTTTAATTACTCTAATCGCTGGCTTGAATGGCCCTTTTTTATTCTGAAACCTTTCGGGCCCTAGTTCGATCATCACAACTCTCATGTTATGAGTAAATATTTCTGGCAAAGTAGCCACATCGTTATGAGAATAATAGATAGCATCTGTTTTATCTTTATCTGACAGTGTTTCATTCACAGGCTGACTTCTTTCAATGATCACTTTGTTATTGTTTTGCTCGAGGTAGCCTACACTTCTTCTTCCGTCTCAACTTGAGGTAGAGATTTACTGTGCTAATCTCTTCTGTTTTTTAGCAGAGGCAATTTTTACGAACTTCAAAATGACTCCTTCATTCTTTTTAGTTTTAATTTGCTGAGTTAAGCTATAAGTGATCTATTTCAGACCTGAAACTTTAAACCTTTCACAAACCTAACCCTAACCCATCTTCACACATGAAGATGGAGGAATCCGTCTGTCTACCACAGACAGATGGTAAAGGTGGCAGTTGACTCGATGACCTCACAGTCCATTGCTGTCTCCTCCCGAAAGTGAAATAAACTTAACTAACTTAATCTGAACTTAACTATCAAAGCTAAATTGACTGAACAATGCTATAGCTTACAAGTTACAACCGACATTCTATCATTACTTCAACAGCATGAGTATCATTAAACCGTCACAAATACCACATGGTGAGGCACAATCTAAAAAAGTTGCAAATTAGTTTATAGGCATAACTTGTTTAATTTTTTGGCTTCACTTACATCAGTGTTAACTTAGGTCGTTTGAGTCTGAGTTTCTCAGAGAATAAATTACTGTTAATGTCTTTGTTCGTTTACTTTAAACTATAAAACGTTATCACATTTTGCCGCCCTCTAGCAACGTGCCGCCCCTGGATTTATCCACAAGATCCAATGGGTAGTTACGCCACTGACTCCAATTTATCTAGTGAGTGTTTGTTTCTCTTTCACTTTCATTGCAAAGATGCAATAAAGTCAATAGGCCTGTGTTAGCCTAGTGTCCCCGGTAAATAAATAACAAGGGGCTGCGTCTAATCATCTGCAGTTCTCGACACGTAGACTAACCACAAGTTTCTTAATGTATCTGATAGAAAGAATTTCAAGAAGCTTTAATGACCGTAGCCTAGTGATACGGGATTGTGGGTAATAATCGTCTAAACGAATTTATGTCAAAACAATTATTTAGCATGCTACTTGCCAGATGAATGGAACGTTTTGTAGCAAATCTTTTAATTTAAAAAGGGATTATAGATCATTTTGAATACATCATTTTTAATATTTCATTCATAAAACAAAACATTATAGCTTAATTATACAGCACTTCATATTGCATTTTTTAGATCTTGGATATGTACACCAAACAGTTAATCACAGTTATCGATACGTGTCTGCCACAGGAGCTCATACCAATCACGTAGAAAACATGTGGTTCAACAGCAAAAGGCAGGGCCGTTGACAGGGGGGTCTAGGTGGTACTTTTGGACCCGGGCCCGGAATATTTAAGGGGCCCGAATTTAATAGATACCCTGCGACTTCAAACATTATCAAGATCTTAATATAATCAGATCTAAAGGAATTGCCATCAGAAGTTAATGCAGCCACTTCAGCCGTCAGATGGTAAAGTACCGGGCCCACTTCAGCTCTTTGGTTGTAAAATAGCTACTTCAGCCACCAAACAGTAAAATAAAAATTTAGTTTAGTCTAGTAGGCCTACAGTAATTTCCCCAACCACGAATATTTAAGGAAAGATAACCGAAACACAAATTTCAAAATAAACAAGCTAATGCTTGTTCAAACTCAAAAACTGAAATGGCGCAGATAAGAAGATTGCTATCCCTATTTCTGGACTAAAAATTAGACCAGAACCCTTTTCATATTGCAGCAATCATCAAATGTTTGACCTAGGCCACAAAAACCTTTTCCAAATCAAATTGAAAGCTTTCTGACCGTCTGCACTAACTTTGCTGTGAATTCTCTTTTGGTGAGCCTAGAATGACGAGTGAAACATCAATGGAATCGGGAAGTAATACTTTAGCGCCATGTGACAAATAAAAGTTCAAAAAAGCAACTGCTAGATAGAGATAGTAAGTTTTGCGGTTAAAGAAATTTTAAGATTGCGCTAGATTTGTTAAACAATCATGCTTTTGGCATATAGGCTATCGGGTTTGATCTATTCCTCTTAATTCTCTACTTTGAACGGCATGTGTCATCCTCATTTTAATAGCAACCTTTATATTCATAACATTATCGATAAAAGGGGCCCGAAAGTAAACTGGTACCGGGCCCGAGAAATCCTGTCAACGGCCCTGGCAAAAGGAAGCTGAAAAGAATGGGGGTTACCAGCAGAGATATGATTCCTGGCTATTTGGATGAATTTATGTGGAGGCACCAATTCGCACGGGAACAGTACTTTCCAGAAGCTGTTCGAGCCATTGCCGAATCATATCCGCTGCTGTAGTATCCCCAGCGCCCATTCAAAAGCTCTTTTTAGGGCTACCAAAACAGCCCTTTTTAGGGCTACTCAACAATACAAAGAGTAGTCCGTGTTGTGCGAATTTTACATTTAAAAACGAAAAAGCTTTCACAGCCATAACAGAGAAATTGTTTCGTATGTTTGGGTAGGTATGCTATAGGCTACTCTCTAAACAATTCTGAGGAGAGAGAGTTTAAACTTGAATTGTGTTGCGTGTACTTTGAAGTGAAGAAGTTTACCAAACGGCTAGCGTCTTGCTCTAGCTGTGAGAAACATCAGTTTGTCCCATTATGACATTTATTCTGTAACACTTTTGTCTTGAACGCGTTGCGACAACATAGCCCACTGTACAGACAATGACACATCACAGATGCAATACAACAAAAGCCGAGACATATAATCAGTACATTGACAAGAAGGTATTTTTTTGGACTCGGACTCGAGATGATTTGAGGGTCCCGCAACCCTTCCGAGAGGTCCTGGAAATTGAAGAAACTAAGTCGTATATTTATACAAAGCGCGTTTTTGTTAGAAGTGCCTTGATTAGGGGCCAGCGAATCTCATGGGTACCGAGCAGGTGCTCCGAGAGGGGGAGGGAAGTCGGGTAACTTTCTCCCCTAGCAAAGCACTGTAAAGGAAAAACGAGTAGTTTTTCGTTTATTTAAGTTTGAGGGGGTCCCATTTTTGCCACAAAAACAATAGTGTACCAACTTAAAAAATTAACAAATTTTTGGATGAAATAGGCAGTTCCAAACATTTTTCGATCATGGATAGATGCTACTTCAGATGTTTCTCATCAAGAACAAATCATTCCGTAAAATGGGTTGACATTGGCCATCAGGGGTGACTTTGTACCAAACAAAAAAAAGGTTACTGGTTAACTTGAGCAACTTAAAATATTTCTGCAATATTTTGGTCATTTGCATAGGTTTGTAAATATCCTCTTTTGTGTGTTTTCAGAATTTTTTAAGAAAAATGTGAATTCAGTTGTTCACTCTGGAGGATCCAATATGGCCGCCAAATAACACCAAAAAATAACTTTGCAAACTTTTACCTGGCACGCCAGTGTCTGACCATACTGGGTATGCCAAGCATTGACAGAAAGTAGGTCTTAGCTCTAGGTTCAGTATTAATTATGTAATTTGGCTGCTGGGCATTTGCTTCTTTCACCTAGGTGGCTATAGTCACCCCTTGACATGTAGAAAATATGGTGTGACTTTGGCCACTTTTGTATGATGTTAATCCACTTTTTGTCGTTTATTACAGGATTTTAGTTGTGTTAGTGATCCATTTTCTTCAATTTTGGCTTGATGGAGTGCAGATTAATATTTCAAAAATTGACATACCTATAGGAAATACAAACGGAAACCAGGTGCCAGGCCATCTATTAATGGTACATTTTCGTTCGATTAATTTGATATTTGATACGTAATCACGAGTGCTGATTGTTGAAAGTATTTTAAAAACTCTGAAAGGGGCCAGTGACACCCCTTTTTGGGGTTGGCAATGAGCATGTCTTGAAAAAAGATTACTGCTTATAGTTTTTTTAAAACACTGGAGTGAAAACCACTTATAGTTTTTTTTAACTCTACGCATGGACCAAATGACTTCAAACTTGATAACATGTAAGGGCTCTTGATAGCCATCAATATGGGTTAATTAAAGTTTTCTCCCAGAACCATTGTAAAATTAAAGTAAGCGGTGTCTCATAACTGGACCAAAGTCACCCCATTCTACTTCTCGTATTAAGATAGGCGATGTTAAACTGCTTCAAGACGTAAAATTTGATGCTGTTAAGACTACTGATTTCTGCATCATTAAAGGGTTTCTATTGTTTAATCTTGAAAAGTGGTGCTGCTGCGTTTGGCTAAATGTGTACCTACTATTTTTGCTTGACCAACTGAATCTTGACTTCAAAAACTGCGTAGGCCAAGCACATTGATCCAACATGTCTGGAATAATTAAAAATGTTCAAGCAAGATTCAATTAATACTTTAGCTGCCAGCGTTTTGAAAAAGTGAGAGGAGTTCTCCTCTTCCTCTTGTTGCCATGGTAATGAAAAAATAGGTTGCCAAACTATTGAAACGCACTTTGAAATTTCGGAGCAAATCGGTGTTGCAATTGATCGGCGAAATGACAATTGCATTTACAAGCGCCGCGCCAGTCAGCAAATCAGTTTTTTTTACATTGAATCAACTTGTTCAGACGTGAAGTCTATGCAAAGAAAAACGATAGGCCAATTGGTTGATTCAACGTATTCAGACGTTGAATCAATGTAAATACGAACTGTTAGGCTAATTGGGTTCTTTGAACAAATCCAATGGCTTTAGTAAATGTTTCTCAATTAAAACCTGTACCTAGTCAGCAAAGTTCCCTTTTGTACATGATTTCAACGTCTGGCGATGTGAAATGAAACAAAAATGAAAAAATTTGCAGGCCAAGTGCCAGGATACCGTGCCGACGTTGCACCTGGCCTGTTGCACCTAGAGGCTACCATGTTTGGTTTGCCTCTATATGACATACATTCAAAAGTTTTGTTGACATCAAAAATTCTTTGACTGTTTTGAGTTACAGCATCTTTTTGTGAAAAAGGTTGTTTTGATATAAAGCAATTATTTTGAAGAGTCTGTTCAAACTACTAACTTACAGGCTGAAGGCACTCAAAAGCAAACAGTGGATGAGATATATTTCAAATATCATATTTTTATTATTATTTATTTGCTTCAGACAAAGCTGTCCATATGCAAAATAACAAAATAATACACAAAATGCAAATGCACAAAGGTCACAGAGAGCCACTTTGGATGCAGTCAGTTTAAAAGCTCACTAAACAGGCTATCTACTGTTACAAATTTACATACAATGAGCGTTGGAAGAATTGAAAGTATTCAGAACGATAAACACAATCAGATGACATCAGGCCTGGTATAAAGCAATTTGAGGAGTGAATGCAACGGAGTGAATGCAATGCATAAAATTATCAAATAACTTATTTAAAAAATGAACATATTATTACCATAAAAATGTAGGACTAGCAGTAAAAATTGCCTTTGAACATTGATTTTGTTGTGATTTGCAGTAAGCAACTACCCTGACAGCAAAATCTGCCATTTTTACATAGATTCAACATCTGCAGACGTTGAATCAATGTAAAAATGGTGGATTTTGCTGTCTGCGTAGTCATAAAACATTGAGAGCTATAAGCCTTATTGTTACTCAACGCAAAAAGAAAGTTTACTAGCTGGACGCATATTGGACATATGTGTCTAAATGCTGTGGCGCCCGAGAGCTCTGACGTAACGCACATCACATACTGACGTCATATGGAATTTTAGCACCGTCGTTTCCAATCAGCAAATACCGCATACGTTCAGAGTGCAATCCTGTAATCAATCTTTGTACCGTGCCTGAATCATAGTACCACTGTATTTCATCGATAAGTGGATCCACCTTTATGTTACGTTGGTTGATCGCATGTAGAAATGGCAATGCCTGTAGATTGCGTCTTTCCAATTAAGCTAGAGTGCTTCTTAAGTAACGGCAACCATGATCTTTCACTAGACTGTACTAGACTTTACCTTTACTTTACTATACTATTCGAGACGATTCAAGAAGGTTCGTTATTATTTCCGTTTGCAACCAAGCTGGTTACTTGATTTCTGCAAGTTGAAGTTCTTTTAGTTCGGTGTTCTTATTTCTCTAAGTTTGGATTTCTATTCTTTGAAAGTCGAGTTAACACTGCCAGTGCCTACTACGTGAAATCACGTAGTAAAAACAAAAATTTTGATGTCATTTGATAAATAGATAAATCTGGTCTTATTGTTTTCCAAACTGCATGAATCTAACTGTTTTAGAAAGAGGAAGACTTGTATTGTCTAAAAGTGGAAAGAAATTACTAGGTTTGTATTTAAATTTTTTCTGCAATCATCAATTATTTACAAAAAACTGTCATTTTTTGTAAAAAACTGTCATTTTTTGTGCAAAGTGAAGCTTATCCAGTTCTTTCCTCGCATAACGCATCAACATCTCCGTGACAACCTTTGTGCGGCAAGCGTAGTACTTGCCTGACATCTACCGGTGAAGTTTTTCGCAGTTTGAAAATTTTTTTCTGATATCTAAACGGAAGCGAAAAAAAGTCAAAAAAACACAGAATTTTTGTAGTTTGTCAGAAATTTTAGTCATTTAAGGCATTTTAAAAAAAAAATACACAAAATTTGTAAACATACTGTAAAAGACTGTTGAAAATGCAACAACTTTCATGTTTTGATTGTTTTTCTAGCAGTTACGGTTCTCAAAATACAGCTGTTCAAAATCAAAGCCTTTGCTCAAACTAAATCCTGAAAATTTTATCAAAAAAAGCGTGGCACTGAAAGAGTTAATAAACAATGGAGTCTTGAAGAATTCAATCTTGTAGTCAAGTATTAGCTGTCAAGCCAGTTAATAAATAGACAGTGAAGAAGACCGTCGTGTCCTGGTCATTCCTTGCCAGTGCTGATCTCGGTTTTGCCCAGGAATGTCGCCGTCAGCACGGACGGCTGCATATGAGCGCGCGTACTGACGCGTCCGCTGCAATGCCACTTGTACTATGAGACAACTTTTCTTCCTCCTGATCAAGACATTTTTCCTCTGATCAAGACATCTTTCCCAACAGCTTTTCCTCTGACTATTTATGTCAAATACCGTGATATCTTCTTCAGCTCTCTTCTTTTATTCCCGCATCTACATGAGTTTAAAATATACTATTGTCTTATTTCATTTTTAGGTAAAATTTTTCACAAAAGTTGCGGTACTTGTTTGCATAAATACGAGCAGTTTTCTTTACAGTACAGTAGGCTATGCTATTATCAGGTACGGTACCATGTAAAACATCGTAATCTTAATGTTAAGCAACAGAAAGCAAGGTTGTTAAAATTAACATTTAAATTGGGTGATCATTTATTTTTTCTCACCTCATATTCCACTTGACTTTCACTTTCATATCCAAAATTACTTGTCTCTGCCAAAATACTTATATGTGGTTTGACAAATCAATGTTGGACAACACATTTTATAGATTGGAAAGTTTCAAATTAACTTATTTACAACCTAATTCAATAACGCAAATCTGCAATTTATATATACCATTAAGGTTTGATCTGGCATTATGGATTTGATGTTTCATACAGTAGGCTATGCAATTTAAAGATTTATAGCCTATTCACTGTTGGCATATACCGGTAGTTCAGTTTATTTTTCATCATTAACGTGTCTGGAATGAAAATGGTTGTGAAAGCTACAATATAGACCTAACATCAATACGGTATACGAACATGCCAATAAACAGGAAAAGGTAACCAGTTAATGCTATGCATAGGTCTATCTATACTGAGAAATGTTAAAGAAAATAAATGTAGCCTATGCTGTAAGCATCTGTTCTTGGTCCAACATCATAATTGTCTAAAACACTGACGTCTAGGTCTAACTCTACAAAAATACTTAATTTACATTAGTCTAACTCTAAACAGCTCAAAAAGCAACTGCAAGCTAGTGAGGGAGAACACACATTTAGCCAGGGTTGCCAGATCCAAAATAGCTTTGCCTGCCAAATGTTTCATAAAAACCGCCAAAAAACTGCCAAATTTTTCAGGGTTTCAAAAAAAACTGCCAAATTTTTCAGGGTTTCAAAAAAAACTGCCAAAAAAATGCCAAACTGTTAGTGTTAGTAGTTACTTGTCCTGTTAATCAGAAAGGTCATACACCATACTATTTGGTGCTACATATAGCTGTGTCTGATGGTATATTGTCTTAATTTAACTTGATAGACTACTTAGTATGAATAATGAAACACAAACTGCATGTATCAAGCTAAATTAAAACAAACTTTCAAAGGTTGTACGCAGCCACATAGGCTAGTTGGAGCTATCAAGCATCAACCAAGCGCAATCAGAGGAAGGTGATAAGACCAATTGGCCTTGTAGTGCATGTTTTTGTGGATGCTTTGTTTTTGTTTTTGTGGATGCTTGTAGTGCATGTTTTGCAAGTGGATGTAGAGCTATTCTGGCATCCGATGGGTTTTCACATGCATTCATAATATCAAACAGCTGTCTGAAACTTTTGCATCGCAAATATTCTGTTTGAATAAGCTTAACTGAACGTGATCTACAGTGGCGTATCTAGGGGGGGACCGCCCCGGGCGGCACGTCTGGGGGCGGCACTTGCAGACTACAATTTTAGATTTTGATTATAATCTGATAAAAAAACGCATTTCATTTTCACATGCTTTTTCACATGCCATATATAATAGACTGCATGTACGGTACTGGTGAGGAACTTCCGGTACCAATTCAGCAGCTCAAGTCAACGAAATTCCTGGTAGGCTGCACAGTGCACAGTGACCGTGTGCTCTTCGAGACAGTAGCCTCCCGTATAGGTTTATAGCCTACCTGTATGTCAACGTGTTCAGCCCAGCCAGCCATTCATACACAGTACAGCATACCGGTAGGCCAAATACATTCCGGTTCAAATTTCTATAAGATCTCTGGCCTAAGCTATGCTTTCAACTCAAACGGTGCGACTGCGCATCATTAACCATACCCTGTTAATACTTACTATTGGCAAGAAAATAAATGTCAAAACCGCATCCCTCCAGCTGCCCAGTCCAACTCCAACTTTGGTTGGTGAATGGTGACTGGTGTGACTGGCCAGTGGCCTCTGGTCTGGAGCTTCCATTTCAATAAATTAGGAATTCGGAGTTTCCAGTCTATAAATTAAAGTTTTTTGATGGACTTTCATTAATAAAAGTTTTTGAAAAAACTGTAGTGGTGAGTTGTACCGGTACCGTAATAATTACAAAAAAATACCAGACACAAAAATAAAAAATGCCAAAAAAATGCCAAACTGCCAAATGTAATTTTCTCCTGCCAAACGCTTTCAAAAAACGCCAAATTTGTGGAATTTGGCAGGAAAAACGCCAATATGGCAACCCTGCATTTAGCTGCCTGACTAGCTTCGACTGACCGGGTTGCCAATAGTAATACCACTGGCTCACAGTCCAGCAGTTTCTGTCGTAAGAGAAATTTCAAGACTACAACATGGCAACACTGGTACTGCAAAAAAACGCAGTCCCTCTCCAGGGTTGCCAGATTCTGCAGAGCAATATATACCAAATAGTAAAAAAAATCTACCAAATATATACCAAACTTAAAAAATTATACCAAGTTTATACCAAAAAGATCTAAAAAACAAAAGTTTACACAAAAATTACGTTTTGCACACCTCAACTAGCTGAATAATGTTTAATTTTTAACTTGGGCAAAGAACGTTTAGTTTGGGCTAATTTTAATATATATGACCCAAAGATGAATTGATTACCACAGCGATTTCGCATGATATTTAATCAAGTTTCAGAAAACAAAAAAACTAAACGTTGCTGGAGCGTTGGTTCCTGTGATGCAGACGAGATTACGCCCACTTAGCTAATGCATTAAACCCACCATGCAACCATCAAGAACCCAACAAAATAGACTTTACTCCGAATAGCACCAAAATGACCGCGTGCCACACCTAAATGTCCCGACGCCACAGTGTGCGCACCTATCTGGCAGGCATCTAATTGTCTGCGCCCAGTGGCGTAGCCAGGAATTTTGAAAGGAGGGGTTTTGATGGCCGGCGGGCGACCCAGCGACAGGAGGTATGGACCGACAGAAGGTATAAAGCTAAGTCTCTATGTTTTCTTGTTGCTAATTCCTGGCTGAGATATTTAAATGTTTGGTATTGGCAAAACTTGCTCTTTTAATGCAGTTTCGTTTAAAATTAGGCAAACTTTGTTTTAGAGGCATAGAGATTGAAAGCATCATTCTCAATATCGTGGTGTCACACGCGTGCCAAAGGGGGGGGGGGGGTGGGTTGTAACCCCCCCCCCCCCCCCCCTTGGCTACGCCACTGTCTGCGCCTAATAGACGTGCTCCGAAAATTTAGGAAATTTTTCACTTTGCCAAAGTATCAACGTCAGGGTAATAAAGAATTAAGTAATTATGATTCAATAATTACATACGATATAACACAATAAGGGTATTAGTAAGCATAAAAAAGTTTTAGTCACACATCAACAACACTGTTCAACATTTTGAAACCAAAATTTACATTCCATCAACAGCACAGTAAAAATCATAAGTCAACAGCACTTGCAATGTTGCTCACTGAGACGCTTTAACATTCTTTAACATCTTGAGATAACAATACGTTGTAAAACATTACAGTTAAGCAACTCCAATGACACTCGTGCTTTAGAAAACCTTTAGGTTTTTATGGTCGTTAGGCTAAATCTCAAATGGTACATCCATTTTAGTGTTTCAACTTAACTTTTTTAAAGAAGAAACAAGTTTTTATTGGTTAACTTAACACACTCCAAATTTGTACATTGAAAAAAATACTAGTCAATTGACACAATATTATAAAATGTACCAAACTCGTAAAATCACCTACCAAATGCTACAAAATATACCAAATATATACCAATATACCAAACGAAAATTTCAACTACCAAACATAAAAAAAATATACCAGATTTGTGAAATTTGGTATATAAATATACCAGATGGCAACCTTGTCCCTCTCCCAGCCAAAATCATCGCTTGTGAGAAATTCGCGCATGCGCAATACCGCACAAACTAGCCGAAACTGGGACTGCAGTACCAGAGTTTCCGTACCAGAATTTGTTTAATGCGGTGATTTGTGCTATTGTTTTTTAGATATGACGATAGGTTTGAGAAGATTTTCAAGAAATACACATATATTAAGTTCTTCAATAAAGGTTAGGTTTTAAGTTATATGTGTAACCAGTGAAATTACGCTAGGGGGTGCTGCAGCATCGCAGCACCTTCTGACGAGCCGCCACTGCTTGTAAGTCTTATTACAGAGGTTTAAACACGCTTTTAGTTATCAGTATCTTGGTTTTTGAGGGGTCCTTAAAAACTTTACCGGTTGGCTATTATCCTTGAATCCATTTCCGAAACCATGCGTTACCAATATCATTAGTAGTGAGGTGAAAATCGGGGTGGAGCGAGCAAAGCCAGAAATTTTTGCAAAAGTGTAGAAAATGTACGTGTTCTTTAATTGTTTCTGGAAAGCACGTGACTAAGTGCCCTCACCATGGATCAGTCACTGCTTCGATAGACATACAATAGGTTAGATAAGATTCATACGTACCAAGCGCATGATTGCAATTGCTGTCACTATATCAATGATTGTATGGCTGAAGACATACTTTCTACCATTTTGATTGAGTGTTCTCGCGCGCGACCCGGTGCTGGGACCCGACCCGATGGTTGGGAACCCAACATAGGCTACCGACAGTAAACTTTAACTTGATGGGATTGAAATTGCTACATATGACATGAAGTTTATTAAAGACATCAAGAGATTTATACGTCACATGTTCATTGCACAATTTAGCCAAACTTAATTCATGCTGACATCCGACTTATGTCATGTTTTGCTGTTCAAATGTAAACTTTTGAAATCAAAAACGTTTCTTTGCAATGTCACTACTGCATTTAGTACATTTCTTCTGATTATCTCCATTTCCTGTAAAACTTGGTTAGGCTACATCATTATAGAAGAAAAAATTGAATAATTTGAAAGCTACAGTTTCGCATTTTCAACAGTTGAAACTGTAGCAATCTTTTATGGCTTTATGGAAATCTCAGTTTCAGTGAGATGGTCGGTGCTGCATCTTTTAAACTGTTAATGTGTGAAACTTTTAGTGAAAAAACTTCCAGGCTGAAGTGTTTCAATGCCATTGGAAACGATACTGACAAATCCATAATTGGCATAGTATTCAAAATAACTTCGCTCTTTTGCCATGGTGTGATTGCTTGGTTAACTTTAGTTTGCACGAAGCAACGTCCAAGAACAAGTTGAAAATATCGAATGCTTTTCTATTCTTAAAGTCATTCTAACGTTTGAAAGCTTAAACAACCGATCAATAGGGTAATCATAGGCAGGGCCGGATTTAGCTGATGGAGGGCCCGGGGCACTTTTAGATCGGGGGGCCCTCTTGCAAAAAAATTTTTCGAGCCGTAGGCGCGAAAAACCACCTCTGCGTCTACAGTAGCATCAATCCAGCACTGCACAGCATTTTGCAGAAACTTCAAAGGCTGAAAGGAAGAAAAAATAACACAAAATCACATTTTTTCCACGTAGGGGGGCCCTTCAAAAGTCGGGGGGCCCGGGGCACCTGCCCCCTCTGCCCCCCCTAAATCCGGGCCTGATCATAGGTCGAGGAATGGTTGATTGCGAAACAACACAGTTCTTACTCTAAACTCCCAAAAAGAATTTAAAAAAATAGATCGAATTTTCACGCGTCTTGTGATCCCCACGTGGGTCGTGACCCCCAGGTTGACAACTGCTGCTTTAAACTGTTAAATCTACGCTAAACTGGACTACCAGAAAGATTAACTTAGTATCATAATATCATTGTTTAATTTTTTGTCAATATGCTAGACACTACAAATTTGCTAGACTCTACAATATGCTAGACACTACACTACTTTTACTTTGAAAGAGAAGAAAATTATTATTGTGAATGCGATTTGCTAATAATAATAATAACGGAGATCAATCACATAATTGTAAAATTTTCTTCTGGAATGAAACAAAACATTCTTCAAAAAGTTTGTTCTAAATTAGAACGTAAACAGTAGGAAATCTTTATTTACATAATGGTACTAAGAGAACCAAAATTTGTAAACAAGAAAGGCAGTGTATGCTCGAAGGTGATGGATTGCTGATGACGTATGTTAACGCAACGCAATATGAGCCTTCACTGTTTTGTAGCCATATTGTGTTTTGTAGCCAAAGCTGTTGGAATAAGTTCATGATAGGCACTGTACATTCACACATTATGAAATTTGCTTGTTGTTTTATTCACCTAAATTGGCTTAATTCATAATTTGATTTCTGTTTTATGAAAAAAGTATTTACAAAAAAGAGCTTGTTGAAAAAATAAGTGTATAAACTATCGTTCAACCCCCCAAAAAATGTTATTGGGTCCCAAGCTAACCGAATGTCGCATATAATTTTTCTACAGTGTATGAAAAACTTTAAGTCACCTCATTTCGACAAAATCATTATTCTTACAAAATTTAAGTAACATCAAATCAAGGAAATTAATTTTCAGGCCTGTTACATTCATAAAAAAATGTCCCAGTATGGTTAACGTAGATTTGTACTTGGTTTCATTTATATGCAAAAAACGGGGTAGGCAATTTAATGTATTAGTGATCAACTACACGACCAATCAAGCTGGTGCAAGAGAGAAGCCCAATTAAAGATCAAAAGATGCATTGCCTGGAAATTCAATGTTCAAAATAGTTTGTTATACATTTATTTTGAACATTTCCTTTATATGTTCGATATCATATAACTTCACGTTGTGAAAATTTGTCCTGAAAGTGTTCATTTGCATGTCCACTTTTTTTTTCTTTTTGCGCAACGTCCACTTTGCACAAAATAAATTTTAAAACATGTGAGTGCATACGGCGTGTAATAAATTTATCCTAACCGTGTCAACTCAATATTGTTGCAAAACAGTGAAGTCTCAAATTACGCAGCGTATGCAAACATCGCCCATTCATTACTTCTAAGTAGGCTATATGCAGCTTGCTAGCGCATTGCCTTTTTATGGAGACTGCCCTTCCTTGCTTTCAGAAATATCGCTTCTTTGCGTTCAAACTTTACTTCTCTTTCTTTCATTTTGTAAACAACATCTTCCAATAATACTAAAATAAAATTTTAAATATTAAAGATCCGTTGTTGCGATGCATCATGGCAGACTGTCTAGCTTGGTGGGTTAGTTGGTTTTGAATCTTTATCCTCGGACTAACAAAGTCTTGATAGATTATTCCTGGTAGTTTCGAATACTTGTAGAGGCTTTTGACGCAGGGCCAATTACTGAGAATGACAGAGTGAAGTTTCCGATTGTTGAAGTCTTGTTGTCGGGGAATTATTCCATCCATTAGATGCCGCTGAATGGAGAACAGTCCTTAGAATCCGTTGCTTAAGCGCACACCCCGAGAGTCGAATCAGCGCCGCTTGATTTTGAAGCTTCTTTATTCACGAAGTCACGCGTTAACCAACTGAGCTATCGGGGCCGACAGTTTATCATTTATTAGCCAACATCAACGCTATATTGTACATTAGGCTACCTTTATATATTGCTACTACATTTCAGAAATGGCTAACAAACTATTGATCACATGTATGTTTTTGATGTACGTGCAACCAGCTTGTTTCATCACTGAAAAGGACCCATGTGACGTCATGGATCAAATATCAATATCAGATGGATTTTATGGTTATTTTTTAAACGATGATCAGAGAGAATTATTTGAGAAAATTGGATATCCATCTTGAATGATTGCTCCTCTAAATTACACCAACTGTGCGAGCAGAGGACTTACAGAAGTTCCAAAGGTTTTTCAATCAAATATTCAGTTTTTAGATTTGAGTTTGAACATTATTTCAAATCTCAAACCACGAGATTTTGACATGCTGACAAATTTGACTTTTCTAGACCTTGGTTATAACAAAAATAATTTCACAGATATTCGATTGCCTGGACCTCTCGGATATCTCAACATCGAGCCTGGGACATTCAAGAAATTAAACCAGTTAAAGATGTTGGTTTTATCTGGCAATTATTTGTATAGTTTTCCATCTAATCTTCCAAACTCTATTGAACATATCGAAATCTTCTTACACATCTATAAAAGTTTTAAAACAGTCAGACTTTTCAAACTTATCAAACTTAAACACGTTGGTGGCCCAATACGTATGTTTATTGTCCGAAGATAAACCATGCAGTTCATCATTTATCCTTCCAAATACGGAGCCATTTTATCTAGTTAAAAAGACACTACAATTCCTAGATTTGATCTTTGCTTCTTTTTCTCAAGTCCCAAGAAATATATTGACTCCTAACCTGCTGTATTTAGACTTAAGCGATAGCCTAATAATATGTCAGGAATCAGGTGTTTGGACTTTACAAAAGCCCCTCTTCTTCGAGTTCTTCGTTTGAGACATATTGCAATTAATGAGTTACACGTTGAAAAAAAATCGTTTAATGCTTTGAAAGATTTAGAAGTCTTACATCTTTCTATGAACTCTATTTATTATCTTTCCAAAGATATTTTTAAGTTTAATACAAAACTCCGAAAGTTAAACTTATTTGGTAACTGCTTGTGGAAATACGTGACCAATCCAATATTTGTTCCAATTCGCTCAATCGAATCTTTTTTTTGGGTTGGAATGTTGCATGCTTTGCTATACACAACGTGCAGTTTCCAGTAGTCAAATATAGCGAACGTTCCTTAAAGCTTGGTGATGTTTACAAACATATGACTAAGTTAAAGCATTTATCATTTGGGTTACCAACCCATGGTCAAATTTTAGAAAAAATAGAGTTCTTGTCGTTAAATTTTGGTGACGTCACGAGCGATAGCTTATCTACTTTACAGGATTTTCCTGACTTGACAACATTGAACTTAGATTACTGCAACATCACTAGTTTTAATATGGCTTCACTTCAAGGGTTGCAAACACTTTCAATCCTTACGCTTTCCCACAACAGAATAGATGAAAAATGTCAATCTATAACAACTAAAAGATTAAAAGATAAATCAAGATACTTTCAATAAACAAGATTTTTTGTTAAAAACCAACTCATCATATTCAACTGTAAACGACAAAAACTTTTCAAACGAATGTGATCAAGGAGCAACTTTAGACTTATCCCATAACAAGATTACTTCTCTTGAAAACATACATTTTACTTTCACTTTTTTTGTGCAAAACTTGAGTCTGTCATCAAACTCAATACAAATGCTTACAAATCGATTTTTTATAGCAATGCCAAAGCTTTGCTCAATTGATTTACGTTCTAATCCAATTGAAATAATTGAAAGAAGTGCGTTTCAAGGCTTAACGAAGCTTCAATTTCTCTTACTAAACAGCATAAGTTTGTCATTGAGATACTACCCTATGGCATTTACTCAAAGCTTTAAAAATCCTCTTAGTTTTCAATACGCCTTTACGGAAAACTTTTTTTTTGATATGCTTACTTACGCATACCCTCAACCAATCCAATCAAAACAAATCGTGGAAATTAATTTTTCTGAAAATTTTGTTTACGAATACGAATTAGTAGCGGAGAAATTAAGTCAGTTTGGTTTTGTAAGAAGCATTGTTCTTCAATCCTGTCTGATGAAAGATTCTTTCATGACTTTAAACAATCCAAATGTTTTGCATCTTGATGTTAGCCACAATCTCTTGACGACAATGCCAATAAATACCTTGAAGCATATGAAACGTTTGGAAAGACTGTCGCTTTCAAACAATAAAATATCATCTCTTAACACACCTTTTCACCCAATTTACAATTTTTGGATCTTTCATTCAACAAAATAAATTACATTCTACCAGGAATTTTTTCTGCAAATTCTAGTAAATTAAACAATCTTTTGTTGCAAAATAACCACTTAACAAACATTGGATTGACATTTTTCCTTTTTACTTCTTGTTTTAGACTTACGATCGAATGCAATCAATTGTGATTGTCAATTGAATTATAACTTTGGGTCACTTTTTTATAAATATCAGTTCGATGATGGAACTTACCCAGGGATCATGCCTCAGTGTTCTCAAATAATTGATCAATATTATGGAGGATGTGTTCAATGCCAATCGCCTCATTCTTTACAAGGTCAATCCTTGCTTACTTATTCATTGAATATTTCTTGTCAAAATAACTTTTCCCTGGGTTTGTGCCTATGTTGCACAACATTTACTTCTAGTTTTTTTTTCTTATCGCTCATCATTTCAAGCAAAAAATGGAAAAAGTGGTTGGCATCATATGCTACACAATCTGTGCGTCCTCGTGAAGTAAAGAAGCAGACATCAAAATTTTACGGGAAGCAATGTGAATTTGCCCATCATGGATTTGTAGTTTATGATCAAACAAATCAAAATGTTGCTGATTGGGTTGACAACATCTTGATACCAAACATCTGTGATCAACCTCCATACTTTAATCTTGGAGTAGTTGGAAGGGAAGTTCAATGTGGATCGTCTCCTTTGAAGCAACTTGTTCAAAGAATTGAAGCCAGTAGGAAAGTTATTTTGATTCTTACCGGAGATTACTCCAATAGCTCTGAAGGGAAGTATGTGATTTCTGTGTTGGAACATCTGGAATATGAATCAGGAATTGATCGAAATATGTTGATAACTTTTGAGAATGATGTTCAGGCTGGAGGATTAATAAGAAAAAAGATGAAAAAAAATCCACACCAAGTTCTACAAGTTACAAATGATGACGCTGATTTCTCAATGCAGTGGAACTTAATGCGCGATTTTCTGAGAAAATTAGATCAAAAATAGACAAACGATGTTGATGTACAATATCAGTATGCATCATTTCATGTCATGCATTGTAACCAGTGCTATAATCTTTGAGTTTGAAAATCTTGAAGTAGCAAAGATGGGCGTTTGTACAAGCAACTTACAAACGCGCATATACAGTAGTTTTGTCACGTTGTACAAGAAATCTCTCGCACAAACGTAATTTTTGCTTTATGAAATTTCTTCAAACAAAACCATGAATTTAATAAGCACATATAAAATTTTATTTCTACTTTGGCCTTAAGCAACCCACACAAAGAAATAAAACAGAATAAAAAAACGCAAACGTTTCCTACATGTACTTGTGTCCTCATCAGGAATTACTTTAACCAGGCAATATACATAAAATGAAAATTATAAGATAAATTTGACTATGCACTATAACTGCAAATGAGCTTCCTCAAATGTCCGGTCTAGTTGGAACAATGGTTTCTGAAATTTTACCAGATAAACAAAAAAACGGATAATTGAATTGCTGTATTATGTCAAGACAACGAAAAAGTAATATATGTATGGTAGCAAGAACTTGCCCACTTGAATATCGTTTGCAACAGTAAGTTGATATACCAAAAAATTAATCAATTTTAAATGGTTTGCTTAAGATTTGAGTATTTCCTCAACTACCGTGTGTAGTCGTAACAATGAGGAAGTGTTTGAAACTATTGCCTCCTGCTGAAAATGCAGCCATGTTGGGCGATGGTCAGATGTTCGGTTGCCTCCGCATGAGAAACATGACTTTGTGCTTTTGCGTTGAATGTTGTGCATTGTTTTCATCATCGTATACATCTTCTTCTGCTGCCAAAACAAGATCAACTATTCTATATCCATTGTTCATGAAGCTTAACACCAGCCATCAATATCGGAGATAGGCTGTTCGTGTTGGTTACATAGTCGGGTGGTGAGAGCCGTGGGTGCAGTACGCGAAAGAGCATCAGTTAAACACCGCTTATGAGCCTGCGGCTACATCTTCTCTGTGCTCATGTTTGAACTACGTAAATTGAAATTTCATTGTCACTTCACAATGTCGTGTTTTAATGTCACAAGAAGTATGACTTCTATACAGCAAACACATGCAATTATATTCACAATTCTTTATCATGTGGTCAAAGCTCGATAACTCGAAGTTGAAGAGACCGAGAAAATTGCTTGGAGTTATCCATAATTCGAGTTATCCGTAGTTCGTATGCATGCATGTATTGATAAGTGTTTTGCAGGGACCAATCAATCTCCTTCGGGAGAGGGAGAGTTTCGAGTTAAAGAGCTTCGAGTTATCAAGCTTTGACTGTTATCTCATCCCCGCAAGTTTTAGTATTTTGCATTAGGCGTGTTGTCTACCCCAACAGGCATTATGCAATCTTTCCTTATTTTCCTTTTTTGTTCTTTTGAAACGTTTTATGCGGCTCTAGTGCTTGATGTTTTTATAGGTTTAAACGTGTTTGAAGAAGTAAGCTTAAAGTAAAATCTACGATTCGACGTGTTCTGAAGAAAGTACACCGGTGTCAAGGTGTAGGGATGGTAGAAGTAGGGGATTGCTCACTCAAAAGTAAGGTGGACAACTGGAGGGTCACAATGTTATGACAAAATTTGATGCAACTAAAGCTTGAGGTCTACTGCCATATGTCGCCTACTCGGGTGCAGTTTATATGACCTGCCCACGAGTGTACAAAGTGTGTATCGCCAAAATAAATGTAAGAAATATGTGATATCATGTTTATTTAATAGTATTCTAGTCATGATAATGCAGTGGTAGACTTCACGCAACACCGGTAACGGTAGTTCGCCTCACACTGCTGCAGTAAGGTTATGCAGATTTTCTAGCACCTAAAATTTTAACCAATTATAGCAATTCATTTGATGAGAATGAATTTACCTAAAAGCGAAGAAAGCGTTGTGCAGTTCTATTAATTTTTGAACTTCTTAGTAACCCTCCAGCTGTCCATTTCGTAAGAAAAATCAGTGAAGTGATTCGTCCCGATATTCTACTGTCCCTATCAAGGTGTCACTGATATAACGTAAGTCTTTATTAGTCCGACGGTCAGTGGCGTAGCTAGGGAATGTGCCGCCCGGGGCGGATTCAGATTTTGCCGCCCCTTCAAGAAAAAGCATGTAAAATGAAATTTTTTTAATTGACTTAAAGTGGAATTAGTGTATGTTTTGAACCAGTAGCGTAGCCAGTAATTTTGAAAGGGAGGGTTTTTAGGGCCGGCGAGCGAAGTGCACCCAGCGGCGGGGGGTCTGGGGGGCCTCCCCCAAAAAATTTTGAAAAATTACTTTGGATTTGGTGCATTCTGAGAGCATTTTCAACAAAAATGTGGGTATAAATCCCCTAGTATAAATATTCCTGTAAAATGGTGCTGTCCGGTGGCATAGCAAAAGGATAAGATCATGTTTTCTTGGGAATTTTTCGGTAACTTAATAAAGCTAAGTCTCTATGTTTTCTTGTTGCTAATTCCTGGCTGAGATATTTGAATGTTTGGTATTGGCAAAACTCGCTCTTTTAATGGAGTTTCGTTTAAAATTAGACAAATTAGACAAACTTTGTTTTAAAGACATAGAGACTGAAAGCATCATTCTCAATATCGTGACGTCACATGCGTGCCAAAGGGGGGGGTTGTAACCCCCCAAACCCCTCCTCCCCCTTGGCTACGCCACTATTTTGAACGTTGCCATTCTGTTTGCTTTTATTTTCCTTGTACTTTTGCATTATCAACAAAAAAAAAAACGTCCTGTCTGAAAGTGCCGCCCCCCAGACGTGCCGCCCGGGGCGGTCCGCCCCCCCCGCCCCCCCCCCTAGCTACGCCACTGCCGACGGTAAAGATTCAAAACCAATCAACTAAAGTTAGAGATATAATCGATAATGCTGAATAGAGGTAGGCTAAGTTTCTGCAACCATCGTCTAATGTCTACCTGGTGCCACAAAAAGAGGGACTTTTGACGAGAGACTCAAACTAAGAAGAACTTCGGTTATGATGCTGGGTGAAAAATCTCAATTGTTTTGAGTTTTGCAATTTGTTTCGAAAATTCATAGCAAGGAAGTTTCGATTGCTTATTTTAGTGATTATAGGCTTGTGTTCTACGAATTCAGACACAGTAGGCCTACAAAGTTTGTGTTGTGAAAGTGAATGAAAACAAAGCGTAAAAAATGCTGACTTTAAAACCATGATAGCTTGTGCAAGAAATGCAATTATGCAAACTGAGAACAAAGTCCTAAAAACATGTATTGCCGCAAAGCTAGCAAGTTGGCAATGTCTTGGATCAATCCAAAGCAAAAAAGCTGCTGAATTGATTCTGATTACTCAGATGAACATTTTGGTCTATACAACTTTGTGGATGTGTAAGTTATTTTAAATACAGTGGCGATCTCCAGACAATTGCTTGATTGGTTGACTGTAATGTTCTGTTTAATTATTATTGGCCTATGCATGGTGAGTTGCTACATTGCTGTTTGATGTATTACGCTATTTCAATGCTTTTAGAGTTGTTGCATATTTTTGAAATCATTCAACAATTTCATTCAATGACGCATTCAATCATTGATTCATATAACCAGTTGATACATTGTTGCGATGGTCGATACTTTGCCAACAACATCGATTTACCAGCCTTAACTTTGCAAATAAAAAATGCATTTTTCATTTTAACCCTATCTGTAGCGACACGGGGTTTTATGAGGACGCCCTACTCTATTAGTAAAATATTTCTCAGAAAGAAATATGCTAGAAATGTGAAATTTCTTGACTTTTAGTTTTTATTTATTACGAATTTTGTACACCTAAACTGGTCATTTTTCTACCTTCCTGCCCTTCACAATAAGCATTTCGTCTCAGGTGACTAGACATTTTCGTGCAATGGTAATTATTATATGTTAATGTTAGTGCAATATAAATGGTAGTGAATAGTGAAAAGATGCTAAAGTCATAGAAAGGATCAGGCACTAAGGCACTTCCTCTATGGGCGATCACAAATGGTAGTGCAATTACTTTGAAATGTAGAAATGTTCAAAAATGGCTTATCTTAATGAGCACAAGTAATGTTTTGTTTAGTTTAGTTATAATTCAAAAATTCCAATTTCGAAGCTATTTTTAGGAAATTAGAATAAAAAACGAGTTTCTGACGTTTTTTCATCTCAAACACTAAGTTTATTTCAATAAATTTGTTGTGTAAAAATTTAATTTCTATACGCACAATACACATGGCTATTATCTTGTGAAATATTTTGGTTCTGTGATTTTCATAGCTCCCGTCGTTAGCGATCAGTGGCGGCTGGTGAGTCCTAGAAATGGGGTGCTGCGGTCGGGTTTTGCCAGTCCGCGTGTCCGCCGAAGGCGAATACTGCAACAGGGAGGGGGTCTCCTTCAGAAACTTACATTTGATTTGGTGCATTCTGAGCATATTTTAGCTCTAAATTGTGATAAAAGTTTAAGGTAAAACTTGGCTTATAAGTTTTGCAAATGTGCAATATTTTGAAGGGGGCGATCAACAAACATATGTGAATAACACGTTCTTAATGATAAAAGAGAAAACGCTTGTTTTTTTTCATTAGGCCTACTTACTGGACAAAAAATTCTCCCGTGACCTATGTCACTTTACTTTTTGGGTTTAGATACGTTTCTTGTTGCATGACATATTAAATTTAAGCATTTTTTTCCAAGGATGGGAAGTAGACCTATCCTAAAAAGTACCGTATCAGTTTTTCTAGTGCCTCCGTATTTGCGTTCTTCTTTAACTAAAACTACCGTAATACTAATCAGCGAAAATGTAAACTAGCCTACGAATTGGTTTATTGCGTAATATCTAAAAATGCGTAATTTTACAGCAAAAAGGTGGATTCACACTGGTGTCGCTATTACGTCGTAAACTACTTTTGACGTCACCACGAAGCCAGACACAGTGCATCGACTTTTCACTCTGTACCTTTTTTTCCTTTTTTCTCGTTCTGCCCGTGTGCTGTTCCGAAGACAGCACATCGCTTTGCAATTCGTTTGTACTGGCAATTCAAGGAAACACGCGGCTCTACGACGTCACAATCGATGCCTCTACGACGTTCTGCCCGTGTGCTGTTTCAAAACGGTAGCCACTTTAACAAGTCGAAATTCTGCCACTAAAAATGACTAGCATGAAACCGCCAACCAATCATAAGCTACGTTGCTTGTGACGTCACTACGTGAACAAAATGTCTGCATGAGTGCGCTTGATTCACAGCTGATCATTCACAACAATAATGTTGAATCACACAATTCAGCAGTAGGGTTGTTCCCAGTGCTGTATTCAAGGATATACGCAGTATGCTCTCTGCTTTTTCGAGCAACTATTAGTATACCCTCTGGTTTAAAAAGGACAATACGAATTGAGAATTTCAAGGAAAATCCGAAAGAAAAAACTCAGTTGGCTTTAGCAGCGAATGATAATTTAATGTCCAAAAATATTGCTCTGATACAGAATTCTAAAATGGTGTCAATTAACGCGAATCATTTCATTCAGAGCATTGTTAGCAGAATGCAAATGAGATCTGCGCTAATGCCGACACTGGCAATGGTCACTGGTCAGCTACTGGTTAATATTGCTAACTTGCAACCTGAAAAAATGATAGAAGGAAATTTGCGTCATGGATCAATTTTCTTCGCTGATTCCGAATATGCTTTCGTTTTTTCTATAGCACATCAGGTTTGTATTTTTATGTATCAAGTCGCAAAAAAAATGTTTCTAAAATGTCACTGGCCATGAACGAATTTCCTAGCACGCAGAGTTTCCAGATATAATTTACACTTATAACAGTCAGCAATTCTGTGAACAGAGAACATAAAATACATTTTGGGCAAATGAAACGCTAAGATATTTGAAAATTTTTTTGTGAAAACTTTTATGTGAGTGCTGCAGCACCGCAGCACACACTAGCGAGCCGCCCCTGTTAGCGATTAATTAGCACGGGCCTAAGATAGCCCGTGACGTGCTTTCCGCGCACGAAAACAGCTCGTAGATAGGGTTAAGCATCGTCAGTGTCAAACGTCAGGTGGACTTGAGTTGTCAAGTTGAATATAGTAAAAACAAAATTAAAATAAGTAGAAACTCTAAATTAATGAACTTTGCTGTAATGCTTATCGTTTAAGCTCAGATCACATCAACTAATAAAAACAGCGAAAGCCGATTATCTTGACCCACATGAGACATTGGTTTCGATTCACAAGAAATTTTTACATCGCACATTATCCAATATTTCATGCATAATTTTACAGGTTTCTGTAGCTATTAAATAAAATCACATGGTGTTCTATACAGGGAAATAATTGTTCAACAATCGTGACTTCACCAATCACCATGGGATGAGATTTTTTAACTTTAAGGCTGCGAGCATACTTATGGTTTTCTTTTCTCCTTTGTCTTGTGTACTTGCTGCAAATCTACAGTAATATGAAGAAGTGACGAATTGTCACGTCATGACTTCACCAAGGAACAGATCATAGATTTTTAGTGTTTCCTTTTTAAAAACAATGAAATGTAAACAAATGTTTCATCAAAAAATAAATTTTCAGTGAATATTCGTTATTTTAGTGCCGCACCGAATTACCAAACGCAGTTTGACACAACTGAGGCCGTAGTGTTATCACTGGAAGCAGGGATGGAGGAACCATTTTAAAAGTAGGTGGGCCCAGAGGCGCAGCAGTCAAAGTCAATCCTACTTCTGGGGGGCGAAGCCCCCCAGACCCCATATAACATTGTTGCATTACTAGTATTTGAAATCGTTCACACTAGGAGTCGGCAAACTACGGGCCGTCAAGAAAAATCATCCGGCCAGCCTCTCCTTTACAAATTATAATAATATGTGGCCAGGCCAGTGGTTTATTACAGTATAATCGAATGGAAGAACAAGTACTTTTCATTAATCATTTTAGTAGGCCCACGTCTTTGATTTGCAGCGTTTCTGTTTGTACAAACAAATAACTCAACATAAAGCGCCATTATGATGCAAAACATATTATTTTTTCCAAGTTAATGGGTCAAACAAGGAACGGCAAGGTTAATCTACTCAAAAATAGCCTTAAAACAGCAAATTTCTCTGTTACAAAGGAAAGGAAAACCAATAAATCAGAAAATTCTTCTGCTAGCTACTGTACAAGGTAGCACAATCAATAGCAAAATACAAGAAATCGTATAGTGATGGAGAATTTGGGAAAAGGTGTAAGATGGATGTTATTGAAAACATATGTCCAGTGAAAAAAAAACTAGCCTACTTTTCAGATATAGGCCTAAGTCTTTCAACAAGAATCGTAACTCGACGAAAAGAAGAGATATCGGAGAACGTAACATCTAGCAAAAAGTTATTGTATATCTACAGTTCTTCGCAATGGCAATACAGTGGATGAGAGCACAGACACGACAGATAAGCCTACAGCTGAGCTGGCAGTATTTGTGCGTGCAGTAAACAAAGATTTTGATGTGAATTTATTCAGCTAATTCCCGTCAAGGATATTACTAGCCGATATTCTGAAGGCATTAGGCTACGTCAACGCCTTGAAATCATGCCTCTGAATCTATCAAAACTGGTATTAATAGGCTACGGCCCGCCAAGACCATGTAAAGTTTGGCTTTGGCCCGCTGTTAGAAAAAGGTTGCCGACCCTTGGTTTACACATTGTGTTTTCATAATTACCATTCGTGCCAACAGGCAAAACTTTCTAGTTTTGGGCCGGATTTGGTCAAATAAATTACAAACTTGTTGAATTGTTCTATAACGCTTTATAAAATATGGCGATGTACATACAAATAAAAAGACAACAATACACACACAGTTATAATGCCACCTGGGAGTAATCATATGCAGCATTATACAGTAGGCTACGTGCATATGTAATGATATCACTGTTCTAACCATAGAGAGCATAGAAAATAATTAAATTGATTGGTAGATTGCTCCAGACCACCAGTCACACGCAACCACACCCACATGTGCTGCACATCAATAATGGACTCAACAGAAAAGTTTAAAGATTGGATTTCATCATTGAGCTATCAAAGATAATAATCAAACTACTGTGTATCAAATGAGTGAAGACCTTTTTTTGCAACTCTCTCTCTGATTTGCCGTTTTCGCTACCTTTTCAAAGAAATTTGGCTTTTTAAAGTGGGTGGGCCAGGCCCACCCAGAAATTAAAGTAGGTGGGCCCAGGCCCACGAGGCCCACGTGGTTCCTCCATCCCTGACTGGAAGTAGTATCTTTGTTGCAAACAGTGACTGCGTGCCTCTTGCCTATTTAGGATTAGTGTGGTCGAGAAATGAAACTGAAACGAAAACATAGATGATTGTGACTTTCCTGATGTTGAAACTCATGGTGAATATATCCCTGCAGTGTGGAACTCCCTACTAAGTTTGTTTGAAACCAAGAAAAGACTTGCATTCGCTTCATTCACGGTGTTTGGTTCTTCATCGATCGTCTCAGTCTCGATTGTGAGAAATGAGAAATCGTTTCAGCGCAGATATGAGTGCTGCATATGTGAAACTAAAAACTACGCATTAATAGGCAAAGACTATGGAAATTGCAAAGAATATATAGCAGCAAGTTTCGCATTAATACAGGTAATTAAACGTATAACCGACTTTCATTTTTGTAAAGATTAAAATCTTTCTGTGACCCATTTAACGCATTCAGTTCTAAAGTTCGCACGTCATAATAGCTTTTTCATTGATTCAAATGCAAACAAAGACGAGAATTAAAAGACATAATGAGTTGCAACTATTTGAAATACTGTAACTTCATGCATTTATAGGTCTATGCATTATTCGTGGTGTAAATAAAGAGACTGGTGGGCCACTTCAGTGCCGGATTAAGGGGGGGGGGGCGGACTGGGCTGAAGCCCAGGGCCCTCACTTTTGGGGGCCCCCACCTCAAAGAATAACATCTACTAATTTTTTTAGTTGCACAGCTGGAGATTACTGCTTTAATTCGTATCTCAAACAAGCAAGGGCGGCTCACCCATATGTGCTGCGGTGCTGCAGCACCCCGCCCAGCCCCAGTAATTCAATTTTTCTTCGTTTTTTTAACAAAAAACATATTTATTTGATACTTTCATATCCGAAAATGGTACGGATTACGGGTCAAAGTTATGATAATGCTGCCAATATGAGTGGCAAGTATAACGGTCTTCAAGCTCTTCTGCGCGAGAAATGTAGTGTAGCTCATTATGTCCCTTGCACAGCACATTCACTTAATTTAATCGGTAGCCTAAATGTCCTGTAGAAACATGCCGTTCTGCCGCTGAGCTTTTTGAATTGTTTCAAAGCCTTTATTCATGGCTCGTCTCGTCTACTCATCGTTGGCAAGTCCATCGAAAATTCCTAGATGGTTTGCCTGTTTTGAAGACATTATCTGATACAAGATGGTCAGTTAGATATGATGCAGTTCTTCTTCTTCTGTCGAGTCTTCTAAAGTTCGTTGATGCACAACAGATTGACACATTCTTCCGCAACGGAGTTATACACTGACAGGTCCCACCTACTGCACCGGGTGGCAAGCCGAGGGTAAACAAGAAGGTGATCCGCTACATAGGCGTAGCCCCAAATTTTTCAATTTTGGATTCCGAAGTTGAGTCCTTTGTTGAAAATATAATAAAGTTTGTCGAAATTTATATCGTTTTCCAAGACATCTGGCTATTAACACCCCCAAGGACTTGTTTTAGAAACACAGAAAGACACTAATAAATTTTGCAAATCGTAAATCGCGCAAATTTACGCGACTTACGTTTCTTCGAACAAATTTGTGGAGGCAATTTCAGAATGGCTTACTCTGTTGGGTTTTTGCGTAGTTATTGAGTTTTTGTGTAGCTGAGATTTTAGTGTTCTCTAATTTAGCCGCAGTTTTGCCCGTTCGTGTGTAAGAGCTATCTTTAATAAGTTAATAGCTGTTTATCTGCTAATAAATTTCATACAAATTTTACCCTAAAATTGTTTTCAGAAAGCGCTATAATCCATTATTTGAGTGTATTTTTTCAAAAATTTTCCGGGGGAGCATGCCCCCGGACCACCCTAAAGATTAAAATCTTTCTGTGACCCATTTAACGCATTCAGTTCTAAAGTTCGTACGTCATAATGGCTTTTTCATTGATTCAAATGCAAACAAAGACGAAAATTAAAAGACATAATGAGTTGCAACTATTTGAAATACTGTAACTTCATGCATTTATAGGTCTATGCATTATTCGTGGTGTAAATAAAGAGACTGGTGGTCCACCTCCACTTAATAGTTTACCAAAACTTATTTCGTAAACTGACCAAAACCTATCTTCAAAAACTATTTTTTAAAACATAATGCCGCATTCAGCTTGTTTAGTAATAATAATTGAGGAAACGTCTTTGGCTTCTATCGGCAAAAGTTACTTTGCATTTTCGACTAAGAGTTGGTTGTAGAGAAAGCTCTATCAAAAGAACACTAGACAGTGCGCCAATATTGTGATGTAAACTTTCAGAAGGTCTTTCCGTAATTCCCCTCATAATGCACTCAGGGCAACATTCATGAATGAACTCTTTTTCTTGAAATCTATCGTATTTCCCTATTGAATTTTGACCCATAAGTCAATATGGAGATCCTTGGCTCCACGGCAATTGGTAAACCTGTTGAAGACCAGCCAGCTTGACCCTATATTCATAGATGCACATTTGACTTGTTTCATATTTACAAGTAAGCGATTGAAATCACTAACGTTTCTAGCAATAGTTGCAATCATCACTAATTTACATACATTAGGCATACTCCTGGGCATGACCTACATCCGACTTTGCCATTAAACTTTTCACACTGTCTAAAATGTAATTTTATGTTACAACATATCTGGACAAAAAATTAAAAAAAGTTGTCTCAAAGGTCTTACAATATACTGTTGTATTCTAAAATCGGGCTAAAGTTGAAATTAAAATTAATCCCCACCTCTCCCCCTACTTTCAACTTTGTAGCTGCAGACTTTACCGCAAGATGGCGCCTTCGTGCTATTGTTTGAATAAAAGTTCAACCAAAAGAAGACTATTATTTCGCAGCGTAGTTAAATTTCCCTGCGATTTATTTCGGTATTCACATTCGTTTCACTCAGATGTGATGAATGTTGTGACAAACTGAATATTGAAAATTTTTATCTTTATCAGGGTTGTTTCATTTTCTAGCAATAGTCGTAACGTTCATCAGATGAACGTTCAAAACGATATAAAGTAAACTACTTTTCGTTGTGTCAGTCTTCTTCCATTTGAGGCCGCCGCAGATCACGTTGTTACATTTAGGCGCAGCAGCCAATGGATTGTGTGTTGTGTCAGTCAGTCAATATGAAGAAACAAGTGCAAGCTTCATATCGACAAAACAAGATAGATCCCTGCGCATCAGTAGAGAATTGAGATGAAAGTGATTCGGCTATTTTTTTTGCTTGCAAACTGACACGTATTGCAGGGAAACCAATACGAAATGGCAAATGTGTGACAAAAAGGTACTAAAATGTTTAGCTTTACTTATCCATAGACACTTCAGCATTTCTTTTTTTTATGTCCAGCGCCCATTCAATAACTCAGTTTGTGTTTAGAACAGACGTCGGCAACTTATGACCTGCGGGCAGAACCGGCTACAAACTCTCGATTAATTGTTATGTGGTCAACCGTGTGCGAGTAAATCTGCGTTTTCACAATATCAAACATCACTTAGCTACTCCAATACAGCTTCCTTTGAACCATATCATCATTGCCCGCATTGCGCATGATGGCAATAAACAATCTTTATTTTATATAATAATTAATGGGATAACCAAAGAGGTTTGCGTTGGGATGTAAACGTAGCTAAATGCTTTTTTACAAAACGAGGACCATATATCGTTAACTTACTTATGTTGAGTTTGCGAAATTCATGTTAAAAGTAATGTAGTGGTAGTGTATACGTGTGCAAAAAAGTATCAGGCGTCAGCTATTCAACAAGAGCAGTAACCAAGCAAGCAGGAGAGATGCCTGAAAAAGTGATATCGCGCCTAGTTGATTGCTAAGATCTGCTAATTCTTGTTAATAGTGTTAGACGACGCAAAAACAAACCATGAGATAACAGATATATATAGATAGAGCAGGCCTGCAGGTCAACTTGCAATATCTATGCGTGAAGTAATATAAGACTGTTGCTAAATCAGAAATTACTCTTTCTAAATCGGAAGTGAAAAATGCGCTGCGCAGACAAAAGTGTTAAAATTTTAAAAGTTGTCAAAGAAAATAATTACTAGGAGGACGATGCTTCTATAAGTGTACCGAATAATCAGGATAAAAGATTTCAAAAAATTTTCGAGAATAATGTTCAAACTGGAGAATTAATTCGAAAAAAGATTAAAAAAAATCTACATCAAGTTCTACAAGTTCCAAAGGATAGCGATGATTTATCAATTTTCTGAAATTACACTAATTCAAAATGTTTTGAAACAATTGATTCCATGATTGACCATTGATACCATGTTGCCATACTCATACAATAAATAACATAGATGATGGGAGTTAAATTGTTCGACAAACGTCAGCTCGCGATAAAACATAATACCAAAAGTTCAAGAATTATAGTAGATACCACTTGTTGAAGTTGGGTGTGCTATAATGTCTCAATTTCAAATGAATGTTGTCAGACTTTTTAGTTCTTTTTACCCTAGCCACGTGCGGTCGAACCGCAAGAAGAACGGATTTTCCACTAATGCTTACAGGTTAAACGTACTTTTCAGATTGCGTAATTTTACAGCATTTTCCGAAAATTTTATAGAATGTAAATATCTGTCTTGGCTGAATGTTGCCATAAATATGTGTTCGGTTTCAATTAAAAACCCATCAGCTTTGGGGTTGCAGACATTCAGTACCGGAAGGTAGCGCCCTCACACTATGTTTTGTTATCTGCACAGCATTTCGACAGAAAAAGAAGGCTATTTATCGGGATAGTTAACTCTTTCAGGGAGTGATTTATATTTTGTGTTTGTGATTTTGTGTAACATTCTAGCAAGTTGCAACGTTCATCTGATGAACGTTAATACGATAGAAAGTAAAGCACTTCACTTCATACTATACCAGTCTGAAGAAACAGGTGCAGCGTTTCATATCGACAAAACAAGCTAGACTTATGCACGTCAGTGGAGAATTAAGATGAAAGCGTTCCATTTACATTTTTGCATTCAGACTGGACACTTCAGACAGACCTGACACATTTTTGCATTCAAACGCCGTGGTCTTAAAACTTAAAAATCGTTGAGGTATCCCATCACACTCTTGTAAACTGGCCGTAGCTCTTTGCTATGCACAATGCACAATTTCCGGGTTCTTTCCAGAAATGTGCTTGCCATAGAATTTTATTGAAGTTTCATTAACAGTATCAAATCAAAGTAAATTTCCAAAAACCTAAAAAAAAAATTATGCGGTATGAATGCACTATTGTTTGACAGTTTTCTGAGTCAGGATATCAAAGCCGAAAGTTAAGAAGCTCTTCTAAAAAGCTATTGTACAAAAGCTCCAGCAAAGCTAAAAATGATTCTTTATAAGAAGTGTTAAAATTAAATTCATCGTAGTTATTTGAACCTACAAATTAGATTTAAAGAAAAGATTAAATGTTAAATGAAGTTTTAATTGTCGATTTATTGCGTCAGCGGGTCAATGACTTAGGAAAAAATATCTGGCATTGGCGTTATGTCCAGTCTTAAATGAGACACTTGATGACCCACTGTGGAGTGTTTTACAGCAAAAATTTGTGTCTAAACTGGTCTAAAATTTCAGAAATATTCAGCAGCAAACGAGTTAATTATATTAGCTTACTTAGACATTTGAATACAAAGTGCTAAGTTTCGTTGCTAGTTGAACAAAATGTTTCTCACGTTTCTTAATGTGCTATGGGCCTAGCCTATACTTGCTTGGAGCAGTAGGGAGTGAAGTAAGTGAGAGTTGAGTTCAGATCAATTCATTGCATCAGCCATTGACTTTCAAATCGGCTAAGTTGAATAACTGTATCAAACCAAGCAAACATTAATTCCACAAATAAGGAAAACGAAAGTTGCAAACTGATTGTGGTTGGTTTGTGCAGATGAAATTTTTGTGAAATAAAAAAGTGCAAACCGTGTTTTGAAAAATTGAAAAGCATTGCTATAGCCTATTAGTTGAGCATTATTCTTTTGCTATTAAAACACTTTTGACATGATAAACGTGATCATCGGACCGATATGGACCAACAAAAACTATTGTACAAAATCACAATCATATCGGTTAGATTTGTTCTCACTCATTGGCTGCCACCAATTTCGACTTCTAAGGCCTTCTGTACAGTCAGTCAGTATTCGTTTGTCAGAGACGCAGGCAGTTTATTTATCGGCAAATCGAAACAAAGTCAAGACAAATAATTTTGCTTCAAAGCGAAACAACATAAAATATTTTAAAATTACGAAACAAAATTTTGAAAAACAAAACATAAAGGCAGCATGGAAACGACTTTGCGTGTTTTGCAAAGAAAAAGCGTGATCGTGATGATTCAGAAGTTCAAATTTCACCTTCTCATGATGATTCAAGTCGAAAAAGTAGCCTACTGTTGACAGTTAAACCTAACACAGTGGACAGTCTTCTTTTGTTAACAAGTGAAATAATTTTCAAATAAGATGAAAGTTTAGAGACATCACAAAAAATTTTAATTTAAGAAACTGGTAATGTAAGAAATGAACGCTTCCCCGCAAAATATTTTAATTTTTCACTCTCTGTCGCAGCATCATTTGACAAAGTTCTCTTCTTGATTTTTGGGCTGAAAGCACTCTCAAAATGGGCAATTTTTAGTTTTTGTTTTCTGGGGGGAGGCTCTTCACACCCCCTCTGGGTGCTTCGTCTTCATCAACTTGTTTCCAGGTTTACTAACATGTGCAGTAATGCTTATTTGTCCTCCTCCCGGAAATAATATTCTGGATGCCCCTGGCACCAGCACATCAATACACTGACCATGTATTTCATGGAACTGCCAGCAAAACTTAAATAATATTTTCATTGTAGATTTTAAATGAACGTTGATGCTATCATAGAAAGTTGGAAACAATGAAATAACTCAGTTTGCCATGTGAACTACGCATCAGATAAGTTAGCAAAAAGTTGGGGGTATGAGGGGAGAAGCCCCTCACAACTGCTACCACACTGGTAATATTGTCCTTCCAATAGAAATCTGTTAAAAAAATACCCTGCTTTACAAATATGCAAAATGTTGGGCTTTTAAAGAAATTTTCTCCGTTCTAGACTAAAAAGTCGTACAGTTGATCAATCACACGTGTGATTATTATCAGCCCTTGATTTTATATGAATTTTATCTCTCAATTTCCTGATGAGTTTCCTGCCACCTTTTTCATTAACGTTTATTCCTCGATTTGCACTCTTGTTTTAGGACAAGGATCGGCAACCTACAGTACGGTCAACGGGTCAGAAAACGAAAAGTCAAGCAATATCATCCAACTATCGATTAACAGTAACGATATGGTACATTGTGTGCCGATAAATTTGAGTTTTTACAAAATCCAATAGAAATTAGCCACCATAAAAAGCCTTCTTTGAACCACTGTAACAATTTCATTGTCCGCATTGGGTATGATGGGAAGAAAAGCTTTGTTCATGGCTACCTGGTGACGTGGCCTAATTTGTCACATTTTGCAGATACTGATTACCGCTACTGGCTACTGTTACCGTCTGTCAGGAATTTTGTAAGATATTTTTTATTTTTTGCTGACTCGTAATGGTGTAAAAGTTTTTTATTACCTTAAAGAAGGATAAAAAATGTCAGTTAAAAAATTTCCAATCAATTAGACTGTTAGTGAGTGTCTAATAGTCTGACTAAAATTTTTGGGACCAAACTGTATTTACATGTATTTTTCAACGCCTGATGATGTTAAACCCATTGTGTCACCAGAGAAAGACAGTGAAGAAGACGTTAGAATATAATTTTTTAAAATTTCATTCAGACAGTTACCAAAAGTTGACAAAACCATAACCTTTGCTGCTTCGACATGACCAGCATGATTGTGCTCACCACTGGATTGTACAATGGCTGCCATAGCAGTTGTTACTTGTGCAGGACATTTCTTATGAAAATGCTCACATTTCCAATAAGTAGTTTCTTGCCGTTGTGCGTTAAGTGCACTATAATCTTTGTAATAAAGCTGGCCACTACACAAAAGTTTTGGCTTTCCTTTTTCGCTGCTCACAAACTGTAATGCCATTCTGAATCAGGGACTCTACACTCTGTCTGCTCGTCTACACTCTACAGGTACAGCACGTCTTTAAGCACAATTAGCATATCTCTAGCATATAACCTAGGCCAGGGGTCACCAACTGGCGGCCCGAGGGCCACATGCGGCCCGAGGGCCACATGCGGCCCTCCACGCTGTTATGTGTGGCCCGCGGAAGTTATCAGCGCACAAGTATAACCAAAAATACTTTTCTTGAGAAGTTAAAGAGCGTGAAGGCTAAAAATAATTTCCGGGAAGCATATTTTCGCTTTGCGTACGATTCCACCGACCAATCTATCAGATTGTAGTTCTAGGTGGGGGTCGCTTAAAATTATTCCAATGCGATGTCCAGCCATGCTGTCCCAGTGGTTGATTAAAACGTCTGTTTTCGAATCTCGAAAATGTCTGTGAGCATAAAGTTACTTATTTTAAGTTTGTAAATATCCTGTAAACACTAGTGTACGTTTCACCGTTATTGGGTTTCAAGAGCGGTGTTCCTTTATGCAAGTTTTTGTTGGCAAAATTGGTCGGTGTACCAATGTCGTCGTGTGGTTGGTTTAAACACTTTTTCTGGTAGATGAAAATAATTATTTAGCTTAGTAGCCTACTGCAAAATGTTGTTAATCAACAATTCTTGCCATGCTGATAAGCACCGCAAGTGACATTTGTCTAATAATCAAGGAAAGACGGTTTTATAGACTGAAACGTTGTATGCTTCCTTAGCAATGCCAGCAACATCGTAAATGGTGCAAGGATTCCAGGGTGCGATTTCATCCAGCTATCTAGAAACTTGTCGTAATATTGTTTGAAGGGTCCAACAACGGCTTTATCTAGCGGTTGAAGTTTATGCGAAGTGTGTAGATGAAGCGAGAGCATAACAATCCCATGCTCTCTGGCTCTTTCTACGACTGTTAAGGAGACATGTGATACATGATTGTCAAGAATAAGCAGCACGGGGTTTTCTATCGAACATTTATTTATTTATTTATTTATTTGGTTAAGACCAGAATTTAGAGGTCCATAGAAACACGCCAGCACACACATACAAATAAAATAATTGAAAATCAAACAACAAGCATTGTACGGTTATAATGTTGTAAATACATTGAACGAGCGAAATACTCAGAGGTCTTTAACGCTTTGATATAGGAGTTAGAAGAGCTGCAACACCGATTTACAAAGCTAGCAATGCTCTTCCTTAGCAGGGCATAAAAAGTGTTCACATTGTGGTTTACTTGAATGTGATTTACATTTGGATTTACATTTTTACTTGGATTTACATTTATTACAGTAGCAATATTTATCGATATTAGTACTTACGAAATTGAATTAATGTAAAATAATGACGCTATTCAACATGGTTTAATGTTTCAAAAATATTTTAAACTATACTGCTTTCAAAAATACGCTTGAAATTTAATCGTTAATTAAGCGTCGGTAAAGTGGCTCAACTATGGAGCAGCGCTCAGTTTGAACACAACACGAAAGTTTTGTCAGTTTCTTTTGATCCAGCAGTTAAAATTCTACGCAAATTAAAACTTTAAGCTTTGGTATATACATACAAAAACTTTCGCCTTTCCAACTGCTATACTTCCTGAATGAGCTAAGCTGACTGTCACGATTTCTTTCTATCTCTTACCAGGAAAAAGACTTGGAAAGGTTCAATGACGTAGTTTAATGGGTTAAACCGAAAAGCAGTCAATTAAATGTCGAATAGTTCTTAGTGAAATGATATATATGAAAACGCTTGAAGGACTCCAACGAATGGTTCACCACTTCCAGCAATTAATCAAAGTAACAGTAACAGTAAACAGCAATAGATTCCAACGCTTGCGGCTTTTGATCGAGTTTAACGTGATCCACTCACAGCTTCTCATACGATTCTAATTTCAATCAGAAATTATATTAGCTTCAACTTTGCTTTACTCGTATTCAATACTTCAACTTTCGATCAACAATAACCTTTGCATCTATTAACAACTGCTACTACTACAATAATGATTTCTCATCACCAACTCATCATAATAATGATTCATCATAATCACATTGCACAAATTACACCACTATTTATAGAAGATTTGTTCGGTCTAGTAACTTCGAGAAGGTTACGTAATGTTACATCATAGGACTCATGGATTTGTCAAGTTGCATTAAATCGTAAACAAGCCGAAGCTCCTAGATTGTCACGTAGTAAAACGATTCCAAAAAATAACGATTTCGCAATCACAGATCCAGTGGTAAACATCCTTGTGACATCATGACAAACGATATTTGCAATTGCGAAAACAATAGAATGTTCCCGATTCGAATCCTATAGAATGATCTAGAATTACGTTACAACGATATTACAATCAAAGGTTACTACTGGTCATAACCGATAATAACACGCCGCTCAAGAATTTCATAATTAAAACAGTGCATGCGATCAAGATACAAAGCAACCCATTGCGAGGCATTGCACATTGATTGTGACACTGACTTTTTCTCAAGAAAAAACGGTTTTTAGTGAGAAAAATACATAATTTGAGCTAGCGAACTCATCTTTCGAAAGAACCGCTTGAAATTAAAAACGAAGAACAGAAATTTTACTGCAAACACTTTGGTGTGATCACGGTGCAATGATTTTGAACAAACCGATAAAAAATCCTGGTGGATCAACTAAGGAACCGGCTCAACTATGGTTGCTTTCCCCCTAACTGCTTTTTTTTTTAAAAGCTGTAGCCTAACTTTTATGAATATTTGTTTACGAACAATTAGTATTACGGTCAATTGCATGCCCGAAGAATTGCTTCTCGAAGAATTGCTTTACGAAGAATTAATTTTACGAACAATTGCTTACGAACAATTGTTTTACGAAAAACTGTTTACGAAGAAAACGTCGGACACCGCATTTGGGGCTACGGTCTTTCACACTCTTTCGTTGGATGCAGACTGTACGTTTTTTGTTTTATGTACGTTTCGCATCCAAACAAAAATAAAATGACCATCCATCCATGCACACCAACTAACATCGCAATTATAATTACAAAAAAATGTGTAATTAATTACATTCATTTACACTTTTAATTGATCCGACTCTGGTTTGGATATATTGTATGTTAGAACAGAGAGTCGAAATCGACCGAACGGATGATGTTGAGAAGGATCAATCTTCCTTGTGTAAGCACTACCTGACTACTAACTATAGAACAGCGAGCATTGTGTTTCGCTAACCATACCAGTACACCCTCCACAATAGCCATCAAGATTTTCCAAAGACATGTGTGTTCTCGGACGTTGAGTGTAACAAGAATTGACAGCGATAGACACGTATTTCGCCTATGAGGCTAGGGTCATCAGTATCGCGCTACTAATTCATGACACATAGTTCTCAACAGCTGCTTTCGTCAGTCAATTGATGATAATGATACTGTATAGCATCATTTATATTTTATATCAAGCCAATATATCAGAAAAATGTCAAAAAATTTGTAAGGTACATTTACGGCTCTGATGATACCATAAACTTCAATAGACAACTTATAGAAAATTGAGAATTTTTTTCTCCATTTTTGTGTACTTTTGAGTATTTACGAATGGAGTTTGCTTGCAACCAATAACGTGAATACGATAATGGTACGTGCTACATGCTACGTGCTATACGTTCTACGTGCTAGTGCTACATGCTTCCTGTTAGTGCTACATGCTTCGTGCTAGTGCTACATGCTTCGTGCTAGTGCTACATGCTTCGTGCTAGTGCTACATGCTTCGTGCTAGTGCTACATGCTTCGTGCTAGTGCTACATGCTTCGTGCTAGTGCTACATGCTTCGTGCTAGTGCTACATGCTTCGTGCTAGTGCTACATGCTTCGTGCTAGTGCTACATGCTTCGTGCTAGTGCTACATGCTTCGTGCTAGTGCTACATGCTTCGTGCTAGTGCTACATGCTTCGTGCTAGTGCTACATGCTTCGTGCTAGTGCTACATGCTTCGTGCTAGTGCTACATGCTTCGTGCTAGTGCTACATGCTTCGTGCTAGTGCTACATGCTTCGTGCTAGTGCTACATGCTTCGTGCTAGTGCTACATGCTTCGTGCTAGTGCTACATGCTTCGTGCTAGTGCTACATGCTTCGTGCTAGTGCTACATGCTTCGTGCTAGTGCTACATGCTTCGTGCTAGTGCTACATGCTTCGTGCTAGTGCTACATGCTTCGTGCTAGTGCTACATGCTTCGTGCTAGTGCTACATGCTTCGTGCTAGTGCTACATGCTTCGTGCTAGTGCTACATGCTTCGTGCTAGTGCTACATGCTTCGTGCTAGTGCTACATGCTTCGTGCTAGTGCTACATGCTTCGTGCTAGTGCTACATGCTTCGTGCTAGTGCTACATGCTTCGTGCTAGTGCTACATGCTTCGTGCTAGTGCTACATGCTACGTGCTACGTAGATAGTAGCAAGAGAAATTATAAATGTATCATATGTTCTTAGTAGAAGAGGCAACATATCAAAGTGTTTTTTGCGCATTTACTACAATAAACAGTTAAATCCCAACAAGAATCTTTTTCAGATTGCTGAACGGTTAAAAATGGTTAATGAAATGTTCAGTATTTATGTATTTCTGATATACTTGCAACGTGCCTGTTTCATAACTGTCAATGACCCTTGTGACGTTATGCAGCAATCAATTGTACCAACAGATTATTTTCCGTTCATCGATCTCGAAAATATTTTCAAGGAAATCGGATTTCCACCTTGGATGACTGTTCCTCTAAACTCCATCAACTGTGCAAACAGAGGAATTACAAACGTTCCAAAGACTTTCCAAGAAAACATTCAGTTTCTTGATTTGAGTAGAAACGCAATTTCACAATTTAGAATACGAGACTTTCACATGCTAACAAGTTTGATTGTTCTAGGTGTTGGTTTTAACAAAAATAATTTAACGGCCTTTCCTTTACCAACGCCTCCAGGATACCTTAATATAGAACCTGGAGCATTCAAGCAATTAACCCAGTTGAAGGCTTTAAATTTAAAAGCCAATACTTTGCAAAGTTTTCCATCAAACTTACCAAAATCTTTACAATATATAGATATATCTGCTACATCTATACAAGTACTAAACAGATTAGATTTTAGAAACTTACCAAAACTAAAAATATTGCTGGCCATCGCCGTGTGCGCATTTGCACCTAAAATCTATTTGTGCAATTCACGTTTCACACTTCTTAACAATGAACCCTTTTATCCCATTCGAAAATCATTGCAATTCCTCGATCTAGCCGGTACTGACCTTAATTCAGTCCCATGCCAAGCATTAACTCCAAGCTTAATTTACTTAGATTTAAGCGACAACAACTTTTGGGCAATACGGAGGTCGGACTTTAGACAAATTTCCCTTCTTCGTTTTCTTTTGTTTAACTCCGTTTCAATGCTAGGTACTTTATTAATCGAGGCAGAAGCATTTGATACTTTGACAAACTTGGAAGTATTAGATCTTTCTCAGAACTACATTAATTTCCTTCCTAAAAATATATTTAGATTTAACACCAAATTGCGAAAGCTATACTTATATGGTAACTGTTTATGGAAGTATGTGGAAAATCCTACATTTGTTCCGGTTCATAAAATTGAATCGTTGTTTTTTGGTTCGAATGTGTTTTGTTTACATGTGCACGATTTGCCACAACCCAAATTCATAAAAAACGATAAACCTTTCATGCTCGGTGACATTTATAAACGTATGACTAATTTAAAGCTATTGTCATTTGGAGTATCAGACTACTTACCACAACTTTCAGATTTTAAAGAATCAAAGGGTTACTTGCATGGTATGTCATTAAACTTTGGTGACGTAAGAACTAATAGTTTGTCCTCATTACAAGATCTACAACACTTGTCAACATTAAGCTTGCAATACTGCAACATCACTAGTTTCGATATGGCTTCACTTGATGGATTTAAAAATCTATCATCCCTTATCCTCTCTTATAATGAAATATGTAGTGTTGATAAATTTCAAAATCCTGAAATAGGCAAAAAAAATATAGCAACTTTGAAACTATATCTGGAAAAAAAATATTTTTACAAAAACATTTCATCGCAATCACGATCCAATTTTAAAATGTTTTTAAACTACTATGACGAAGACGCAAGTTTAGACTTATCTTATAACAGAATTAGTTATCTTGAAAATATAAATTTCACTTTCACTTCTTTTGTACAAAAGTTAGATCTTTCATCAAACTTCATACGAGGGATATCAAATCGACCTTTCATTGAAATGCCACAGCTTTACTCAATCGATTTACGTTCTAATCCTATTGAAATAATTGAAAGAAATGCGTTTCAAGGCTTAAGCAATCTTCAGTTTCTGTTTCTAAACAGCACAAGCTTGTCAGCAAACAGTGATTCATTGGCATTTACTCAAAGTTTTGAAAATTTTGTTAGTTTTCAATATGCATTCACTGGGACGTTCTTTTTTGATGCTGTTGCTTCTAACGCTCGAGAAACCTACACAAGAAATATTACAGAAATCGACTTCTCCGGAAACGATGTTAACTTTCATGCAGCAGTAGCAATAAGTCAGTTTGGTTCGGTCCATAATATTACTCTTCAATCCTGCCAGCTTGAAGACCGAGACATGGCTTTTACAAATCCAAACGTTGTGTATCTTGATGTGAGCCACAACCTCATCACTGAAATACCTTTGAAATCGTTGCAATACATGAAACTCCTTGAAATTATTTTGCTTCCAAACAATAAAATTACTTCACTGGACACGCCTTTTCTTTATTTAACACCTCATTTAAAAACTCTAGATCTTTCTTTCAACAGAATAAATTACATTTCATCGGAGATTTTTTCTGCTAACCATAGTAAACTACAAAAGTTGTCATTGCAAAATAACTACATTACAAATATTGGCATTGAATTTTTTCCTTTTTGTTTATTGAGTCAACTTGCTGCTTTGGATTTGAGATGGAACTCAATAGCTTGTGACTGTGAATTGAGTTATAATTTTGGCACACTTTTTCAAAAACATAAATTCAGTTCCCAAGATTATCCTGGTTTTATACCTCAGTGTACACGGCTGATTGACCAATACTACGGAGGATGCGTTCAATGTCAATGGCCCCGTTCTTTACAAGGACAATCGTTGCTTACTTATTCATCAAATGCATTTTGTCAAAATACCCTTTCCCTGGGTTTGTGTGTATGTTTCACAACCTTTAGTTTAACGTTTATTTTATTTTATTTGATCGTTTTCAGCAAAAAATGGAAAAGGTGGTTAGCAGCATATGCAACAAAACGTGTGCGTCCTTATTCTGGACACAAACAGATATCAACAAGAAATCGAAAACTAAATATATTTGCTCATCATGGATTTGTGGTATATGATCAAACAAATCAAAATGTTGCTGATTGGGTTGACAACATCTTGATACCAAACATCTGTGATCAACCTCCATACTTTAATCTTGGAGTAGTTGGAAGAGAAGTTCAATGTGGATCGTCTCCCATGAAGCAACTTGTTCAAAGGATTGAAGCCAGTAGGAAAGTTATTTTGATCCATACTGGCGACTACTCCAACAGTTCTGAAGGAAAATATGTGATTTCTGCATTGGAACATCTTGAATACGAATCAGGATTTGATCGAACTCTGTTGCTAACTTTTGAGAATGATGTTCAGACTGGAGGATTAATAAGAAAAAAGATAAAAACAAATCCACATCAAGTTCTACAAGTTCCAAATGATGATGGTGATTTGCCAATGTTGTGGAACGTCATGCAAAATTTTTTGAAAGAATTGAAATAAAACAGACCAAAACTTGTTGTTCATCCTTAGATTTCTTTTAGTCGTTTAAATTTGCAGCTTTCTTTGCCCACTGTTTGATGGTATCTTATGTCATGTTGATGTTGTTGTAGTTCTAATCATGTTTGACATGATTTGTATAGTTTGTTCAATAGTTTTGTTTCATCGAAAATTTGAACAATTGTTGACCGCTTGAGTCAGAATTTTGTGTTGACATATACAGTTGCACCATGTAGAGCGGGAACTATTTTCGAATGTACCATTTTTAATTTGCAACTGTCTTTAATCCAGCATCGAGGTAGCATTGTAACTTTCCAAGCAATCAAAATTTTAAAACAACTAGGTTTCCCAACAGTTGAAAATACATTTGTTATTCTTATTTAGTCAGGTTGTAACTACAATACATAAACGCTACTAGATAAAAAAGTAACCTACATTCATTTTTATGAAAAGTAAAATCATTGCAGCAAAAGTAAGATCAAAGAAACGGTTAGTTTACTAATTATGAGAAAAGCGCATATAAAAAGCGATATGTAATACAGCGAATAGCTTTCGCCCTGCTCTGTCTATATACTTTTTCAATAAAACGTAAAACACTAAACGACAAAGATGGAAACTTGCATCCTATACCTTTCATTGCAATGCAAAGGCATTTTAAGATATGGTTACTTCGAAATTACACAGCCTGCCACTACTTAGAATGGGTCGTGCAAATAAATTAAATAGGAACTACTTACTGTACAGTGTACAATGTACATACATATTAGATTTTCTATTGAATGTAAAAAATTCAAAATTAACTAGCATCGCAACGCCACATTGTTTAACATTGATTTAAAATTTGTTATATTTTAAACTTTGGAAGTGTCCAGCTCTAAATTGATAACGAATTGATTTATAGTTAGAGTGTTCAAATCATATCCACCATATGTTATCATTTCTCACACTTTAAACAAATGGCTTAAAACAATATGATATCTGTGAAATTCAACAAGTGTCTTTAGTTGCTATTGCATTTAACAACATCGACAGTGTTTGAACTTCACTTGTTTTTCTATGTGTGTTTTTATTCTACGAAACTATAAATAAGTTTATTGTATATCGGCCCCGACCATCTGCCTCTGTCAGGAGGTTTTGTGTAAAAAAGCGGGGCTATTTTTAGCACATCTAGACAGCAAATCAATTGTTTTTTACACTGATTCAACGTCTGCAGACGATTGACGATTAACGATTGATTTGCTGTCTGAGTAGAAATTGGGTAGTGGACATTAAGTTATGTATAACTAGCATTGCACGAAAATGTCTAGCCACCTTAGACGAAATGCTTATTGTAAAGGGCAGGAAGGTAGAAAAGTGACCAGTGTAGGTTTAGAAAATTCGAAAAGAATAAAAACTAAAAGTTAAGAAATTTCACTTTTCTAGCATATTTCCTTCTGTGAAATATTTCAGTACTAGAGTTAGGCGTCCTCATAAAGCCCCGTGCCGCTACAGATAGGGTTAAGAGATTAATGAGTAAACGATGTTTGAATGAAGGATTTTGGTTTCCAGGGTATTCAATTGAAAGTGAATTAAAGAACAAGTAAGTTATTGAAACCATTAATTGCAGGCTTTAAGAACAATATTCCTTTTACATACAATTTACATCTGCAATACACCTTTACAATATTCTATACGATAAAAACACTCTAGAGCAGGGGTTCCCAACCTTTTTTACACCGTGGCTTTTTGAAAATTTTGAAAAATCAATCGCACCCTTATTTTTTTCCACCTTTTGAGCATTCAAGCTTTTCTGGTTTCATTGATTCATTACTTAGCACTGTTGAACATAAAACCCATTGTGGCTTACACACTCCTTTGTCATGTAGATATGTAAAGCCAAGCTTAAGAAAACTTTCATCATACTTCTTTCTTTCAGCAGGGGTAGCCATTGCGCAAATTTTAAAATATTAATATTAATAAATCTGAAAGTAAAACAAAGAAAGTAAACCAGTGTTGCCAGATGAAACCGCTGGTAAAATTCAGTGATTCAGTAAAATTCAGTTATTTTCAGTTCAGTAAAATTCAAGTAAATTTAAAATTCAGTAAAATTCAGTTATTAGTCTCACAGCAGCCGCAGCTGTTTACAAATTTACATAGAAATCTTAAATTATTATTTTTGAAACAACCGGAAATTAAAGACCATTTCATGAATATTTGGGCAAAATGTAGCCTACTAGTGTTTTTATTCAATTTTAATTTATTTCTTTTGTTATATGGTGTTGGAGTGGACTTAAAGATGATAAATTAAAAAAATTCTTATTTTGCAAATTTTTCCACGTCCCCCTTAAAAAGACTCATGGCCCACTAGGGGGCCATGCTCCTCAGGTTGGGAACCCCTGCTCTAGAGTGTAGATGTACGCGCATGACGAAGATGGATTGACAGGCGTCCATTCTTTAATTTAGTATTCTGTACTCTATGACCTGTAACAAGAAATCATGACGTTTTTTGTCTGCGGTAGCCAATAACACTAGGAAATAACTTTTTGGTTTGTCAGCAATTTGGCATATCAGTTTATTTGAAACTAACTCTAAGGAAATCAGCATGACAACACAAAAGCACGCACAAACCTAGAGTTTTAGCCCCCAAATTCAATAACACAGTAAGCAATAAACGTTAAAGTGGAGATTTAAACAGCATTTTCTTTTGTATCTTTGTTTTTTATCTCGAATCAAAAGCTCTCAACCCACCTTCTTTTTTGGTACCTCTCTTCCATCACCTGCATGTCTTGATGAAAAAGTTCACCATGCTCTTCCCTTACATCTGCTAAGTTTTGCTTGAAAAAAACAAACAATTGAGAATAAAAGTAGGGCATTGTTATAGTGACATCCAGCTTACAAGCTTGGTTTGAACATGTATGTTTGTTTGTAGTAAATTTTCCACTAGATCTTTAGATCTATAGTTATCTGCTTTATGAGTTCAAGGATTTATGTTGATATTTGTGTATAATACTTCTTGTCCATCCCGATATCTAAGTTAGTCAAGCGTCGACTGTGACACGAAGAAACTGCAAGATCAAGCAGCGCTGGTTTGCCTCTCAGGGTGTGCGCTTGGCAATGCATTTCAAAGACTGCTTTCCTTCAGCAGCACTCAGCGGACGGAATAATTTACAGACAGCACTTCAACAGCAAAGCGCAAACTCCACTCTGTCAAACCGTTGCCAAACTTGGTGGTAATGGTCAAATTCAGTGACAGGGCATGCGTCAGTGGTTCAAAGTCTTTACAAGTATGCAAAACTGACAAGATTGAGCTCTCAAAGAAGCTTTCTCAGTCTGTACATAAAAATTTTCACAATCAATAGCCTTTTGTAGGAGCTTCTCAGCTGAATCAAGCCTGCTTGTCAATGCTTTAAAAAGTTGACTCAGGAAGTTATTGGACAATATAATGCATTCAAAGCATACAAAAATATTTTTCAATGCTTTAATCTGATGTTGTTAGTAAAGCTTGAATACTATTACATGGCCAGCGCATTCCCAATAAAGAACCCGGAAATTGTACGCAGTGTATAGGAGAGAGAGAATGCCTCGGCCAATTTGGAACGGTAGGTTAACTCAACATAGCGAGCCACTCCCCAGCAATTCTATGAAGTACAAGTAGATATTTAATGCCCGGATCGAAAGAAAATGGAAGACGCCATACTCCAGTTTCACTCTTATTTGGGATCATCAGTGATGCATGTCCATGTGTCTTGAGATGGAATTGAATCTCCAACTTGATGAGAATTTGGATGACCTTGACTTGCGTGGGAATCGAACTTCATTCGAGATTGTGCAACTATGTCCACTATCCAGTATGCCATTCATAACCATTCGGCCACGTCGATATAAAAGATTATTGCAAATACATGTAACTGTTCAACGTATGTGTGTCAAACATGCAAATGTTAGCTGGAAGAGGAGAGGTCACACAAAAGTCTAAAAGGGTCGCAAATTTTCCACTTCTGTTTTACGCGATCTAAACCAGTTGAACCCCTTCGAGATGTACGGACACCAAACACTCAAAGCGTTTTGTCCACCGGAGGGGTTACCAGGGTGGTTGAATAAAATCTTTTACCTGGTTAGATTTGTGACGCTTTATTGTGAAAATTTGTAGATTTGTAGACAATTTGAAGATTTGTGACGCTTTGCTGCTTGTAAATGTCTTGCACGTTTGCACTTTTATTGGAAGCAAAAAAGTTGAATAATTTTAACTCAACAAAAAAGTAGCCGACTGTTTCAAAAATTAAAAGCGACTGGACTGCCGATTTTTGAAAGTGGTAGAAAAAAATAACCATTAAACATAAACATGGGCGTTAAATTTGTGGCTTACTTCCAATTGCCTATCTTTAGGATTCTGTTCTCAAAACCTTCAAAGTGGAAGCACGCATGTCGGCAGCTGCTGCTTTCAAGCCTCAGACTGAAATTATACTTAAAAAAGTATTTATCTAATCTGACAAAACACTGTAAACAAAAAACTTTCTTTTGTTGATGTTTATCGACCTCAAGTTGAAACATAAACAAACCTTGGTTAGATAATTTTATAAACATTTTTGTTGATGTTACGTCACCTGATGTAAACAAGCAGTTTGTTGTTGTATTTTTAACTCAATCAAGCAAAATCACTGGATAACAAAATTTTGTTATAAACATCAACAAGTAAATGAAAACATCAACGATCCTTGTGAGTGAGAGAACGACCGATGCCAACCTTGATCTTCAACTTCTGTAAAAGACAAAGCGAGTAATTGACATTGATTTAATGTTGACACAATTAATTGTTATAACCTTGATACAACGTAAACAACTCTCACTTTATTGTCCAACAGATCCAGTGCTTCTTGTAGCTTGGATCTTTCCTCCATGTTTGTATTTCTCCCATCTCCATCATCAATGGATCGCCACTTCCCAACTTCCTCCTCAACCTTGTGCAACACCTCAGTGACATCATCGGCAGATAGGAGGTTGCCGTGGAGACTCATCCGAACAATCTAAACACAAATTAATTATGATGCAACAATTAAACATAAACAATTTATTTATGTTGTGCCTTTTTGTTTATTTATTTTATGTTTACAAGAATTAAAAACAGAGAGAAACTGTTCACCAGGCATTTGATAATTGAAGTAACTTGCGTTCTTCTGGTGACTATTTACTAGGTTACCTCTTGATGTTGAAGATGATGACTAGCTTTTTGTATTTCCGACGTTTCGTCAGTCAGCACGACTGACTTTATCAAGGTGGCTAAAACAGGTTAACACAACCTGTTCAGCAACGATGGCGCAACACAAAAGCATACTGATAAAATGAATAAAGTAAAGCAGTAAGAATCCGAGTTAAAAACGCAACAAGATAACTGCAGGTTAACTGAATGCTGTGAATGCCTAAAACCAGTACCGGTAGGCTACTTTCCAAACAGCGTAAATGTATCTATCTTTAAGGCCACCGTCAAAAAACGTAGAAAAGACAACGTTTTTTGACGGTGGCCTTAAAGATAGATACATTTACGCTGTTTGGAAAGTAGCCTACCGGTACTGGTACTGGTTTTAGGCATTCACTGCATTCAGTCAACCTGCAGTTATCTTGTTGCGTTTTTAACTCGGATTCTTACTGCTTTACTTTATTCATATATCAGTATGCTTTTGTGTTGCGCCATCGTTGCTGAATAGGTTGTGTTAACCTGTTTTAGCCACCTTGATAAAGTCAGTCGTGCTGACTGACGAAACGTCGGAAATACAAAAAGCTAGTTATGATCTTCAACATCACTAGTAAATAGTCACCAGAAGAACGCAAGTTACTTCAATTTTACAAGAATTGTTAGAAAACGATTAAAATTGGAAACTCGAACTTACTTTGTGAAACTTAGACGTTAAAACAACGTAATGCGACGTTAAATCAACGTAACAACTGACCATGAATCAATGTGTTGGTTATACAATGTTAAACATGACTTACTGATCCAGACATCGATTTGATCGCCTCTTTCCATGGACGGAATTGATTGGAAGTCATTTTGCATCCAGTCAAATTAAGCTCGCCAAGTCGCGTCGGCATCGACTTAAGGAATGGCGTCACTGCATGGATGTCATTCTGAGTGTCGGAGGATTTTATCGATATCCTCCCTCCATCAAAATGACGTCCTGCTGTGACAGTCACTTCCAAGTCGTTGCCTTCCCGCAGAATCTTTGTGATGGGGATGATGGAACGACCATCATTGTGATCTAACAATGCAGGAACAATATCAATCAATATTAGCTCGGCTAACCAGGTTGTAATCTAAAACCACAGTTTGGTTCGAACCATAAAAAAATCAAAAATTGAACACAAGTTGTTTACTAAGAACGAAACATTAATTCATTTATATCGCAAACAAAAATATAAAAAAATGGTTTTGAACAACACTTTCAGGTTTGAGTCAAAGTCTTAATTTGAAAATAACCTGAGTAGACTTTTGTTAGCTCGTCACAAAATCACAAGTTTTGTCTTCAACGGCTTCAAAGTTTTATCAAATTTTTCAATCAGCCATTTCTTGCTGCAGCTCAATCGAAACTGATGCTTTGCCACATTCAGAAGACATGGACAGAAATAAACTTTAAAACATTTGTCTGATCAAAACCAAGCAGAATGATCACAGAATTGAAAGCTGAAACCAACTATTTCTTGCTACAACCGAATCAAAACTGATCCTCTCTGTTCAACGACTGAAAACAAAATGGCTGTCGTCTGCAGATTTGGACAGGAGATTTTGTGCAAAGTTTCCAATTAAAGTAAAGCAAAAACTGTAAAACTAAACCAGTTGGAAAAACCACACAATAATTTTAGGTTTTATCAAAAATAATGTAAAAACTACGAACAACTTGCAAGTTCCATAAATACGCGTGTACTTATAAAAGCGAGTTTGAGCTTGCTGATAAACTGCAAGATTGGCGACCCTGTCGGCTACCAACAAAAATTGTCATCTGCAGATTTACGCGGAATTTCTGCGTAGTGTTGCCCAGAAAAAAAGAAATATTTACCCACAAATTTAAGTAGTAATTTGTGCCAGAAAATTCATTGTTTGGATATTTCACTGAAATTAATTTGAATTAAACTATTTTTTGAAACTTAGTGTGATAAGTATTGAATTTATCGTTTCCATGAAAAAACATTAACGTTTTCTTAGTCGTCGTCGTGTGAGCCTCTGGGGTCGAGGGTCTATCCTTTTACCACCCCAGACTCACGATGTTCCCGAACTACACTGGAAGGCTACTGGAGACCAGTCTTTGGTTTCATCATCGATGACACGCAAGCCTTCCACTCCAGTTTCTTAGTTCTAGTGTGCTATAGCCCTTAGAAGGGCCCTAGGCATTGGTCTCTAAAGCGGAGCATTGTCCTTAATCATGAAAAATTTGAAGGGTTATAGTTGAAGGGTTGCCACCAGAGATGAGCAGGAGACGAATTTTGGAGTAAAAGGATACGGAGGCCAACTGTTTTTAACCGGAACCGGAGGATAGGCACTTTAACATGCTGATATCCAATTCAACCACGAACCAATCAGATGTTACAGTAGGTTGTGTGAATCAAAACATGTTTTAGATGGCAACCGTCCAATTGTGACCATTCCAGCATTCAGCCAGAGAGTTGATGATTATTTTGAACTTTTTTTGTAATTACTAGGGCCCACAAAGTCAATAAAGTCAAAATTTTTTAAGGACCTCATTTATCCACGAATCAAGAATAAAGTTGTTTTCAACACCTAGGGCACTGTTTCTAAGAAGTTTAAAGGTTAAAATAGTCAAAATCGACAATAAAGTCAAAATTTGTCAAATTATGGTTTTTGACAAACTTTTTTTGTTTCTTGAGAGTAAGTTTAGTCAAAATCCTCGTAGAAGCATTGTAACTCAGGAACTGGGACACAATTAAACCATATAACCCATAAAAGCAGGAAATATGTCACAATGCTCACTTAGATCAGCAATAGGCTATCTTTTATCGCAAATTGTCCCTTGTTTATTCGTTGTCACGTATTTAAATAATTTTTATAAAACACTCCCTCCTTCAAAAACGTGGTCTTTTCGAAGATCAACAGTTTGGATTTTAGGAATAGCCTACTGACATTCTGTAATACAAAAATGCCTTAGCAAGCTAAATCGTCTTCATCAAAAGTTAGACAGATTTGCAGAGATTTTTCTATGGCCCAAAAAAGAAGACGCACTTTTTATATTCCATAAAACACTTTGACTTTTCGACAAAATATTACGTTTGGGTCTGAAATCTACAAAATATTATGTTTGGGTAACTGATATCAATTCAAGGAAGAACTGTGCCCTCTACAAATAAGCAATTTCGTTAGGTCAAAATAAAGTCAAAAAAATTATTTTAGGTCAAAATAAAAATGGCCCTAGTAATTACAGAAGAGAAAAGAGCAATAGCAGTGATGAGAAGTTCCATTTTTTCTTTTTTGTCAAGACCATTTCAACTTCAAGGTCTTGTTTGGTAAATAAATTGACTTTTGTTGCATGCACCGTGACCATGTTTTTGCACTTTTGTTGTATAGCTTACTTATAGTGCTTTTATGCTTACTGTGTTAATACTTGTATATGATATTTGTTGTTTTAACTTTTGTTTCCAAACCTGGCTGATTCTGTTCACTTGATGATTTTACAGTTTTTGATTGTTTATAACTTAGTAAAAAGTAGTATTGAGTTTCAGTGCCTTGAATATAGGCTACCTTGAAACTGGTAAAATATTTAAGCATAGAAAACTGTGTTGAACAGGTACAAACATTTACTTACCTGCAGCAAGTTTCCGAGTTTCCTTATACAGCTCTGAAATAAATACTTTCTGCTTTGGAAATTTTTCATCTGAAACAAATTACATTCTCATGAAAATTACGGCTTGGCATCATTACCTCTGTAGACGTACAACCTCAGCATTGTCAAACAGCACATTAGCTTTGTTAATACATCACTGTAAGCTCTGAAAATAATTTCTTTAGCCTAGTGAAATTTTTAGGTTGTAACTTGTGAACTATTGAGGAGCGGTGCAGATCTAAGCTTTGCCAAAATGTTTACGAGATAACGTGTAAAAAAATTGTGGAAATGCTGTTTCAACTTTCCTACACTCTTATGGCTTGTCGTTTTATCTTAATTAAACAAAAAAATCTTGGTGTGCAAATGAACTTTTCAGCGTTCGAAGTGCAGAAATAAAGTAGCCTGTGTTTTTTAGCTACTTGATATAGTGTTATTAAAGTCTTAATTGAACGCATAATTGTAAAGTATATCTTACCAGGTGAAGATAGTCGTGTTTGCTGGGAAGGTTTTTGGCGTGGTAAAGCAACGGATTCTTCCGAAGGTAATTGGATGGTTGAAAAGCTTGAAGAGCCTATAAAAATGCAGACAAGTTTGCAATCGCTGAAGTATAGATTTTAAGTGTTACAGATTACTCTGTGAAGTTGTTGAAGTTCCAGCTTAACGCACAAATGTAAAGCAGTCTTGCCTATATTTTACTTGAAGTAGAACGGCGGTTTTAAACCTTGAAAGGAAACGATGATTAACTTGGTTGTGCTTGTGTCATGTGATCTTTGTACACTTTACATCAGTAATAACTCTGCTAACGAATTATTGCTAACGTTTGAGAAGAAACTCAGTTTATACAATACAAGGTCAAAGTAAAAAATTATCTTATTATTATTGTTTGCCTTAAATTTACATGCAGTGGATTGGCCTCGCAAATTTGTGTTGGCCTGGCTCATAATTTAAACATTTTTTATGAAATACGTAAAACAAATTTTACAGAATATTTAGCAAATGTCACGGAGCGGCAGATAGTTGCTTGCGGGAGTGACACATGACCCGATCGAGTGTTAATTTACAGTATTGTCATGTTTATTGCGATGAAACGAGGCTTGGACATAAAATTTGTTATTTTAATTAAATTGGAGATAAACCTAAAAGTTGAATATTTGGATTTTTTTACTTTTTCTTTCAGGTTCCAACTCACCTGATCAAGTCCATCCAAAATTATAAAGCAGTTTTCCGGATTGGCTGTGATCCATTCAAAAACAGAATTCTGTTCTTGGTCGCTTAAGTTGTAGTTGCAATCTCCCAGTCACGGAGCGGCAGATAGTTGCTGAGAGCGGAGCGGCAGATAGTTGCTTGCGGGAGTGACACATGACCCGATCGAGTGTTAATTTACAGTATTGTCATGTTTATAAACCTAAAAGTTGAATATTTGAAATTATTTTTGGCCCGTGATCGTCTATAACAGCACAAAGATTTGAAATGTTGAAAAAGCATTTATCTTCTATTGTTACGTGAAATGTAGTTTTGAAAGCTGTTTCTTTAAACATAAAATATAATTGATTTCTTACTTGGAATTACTTGTAACAGATAAGCAAACATATATTGCTCCTTGTCACTAGAAAAATATCTAACTTATATTCCTACTTGAAGCAATTTGTGAAGACGAAGTTGTTGGTTGAGATGACGTTTGTGTTAGTTCTGACGTAGATTCCATTGAAGGAAGTTTGTTAACTGCAAAACTCGATAGATCTATAGATATAAAAAAACATTATTGTTTATGCAATAGTTATTATAATATAATATTTATATTATACACATCAAGTCTCAAGGTTTTATTGGTCAATTAAAATTTGTTTAAGGAGAACAAACTATTGCAATGTTTTATTCCTATAAAGTTGATAAATCATGTCTCGACTTATTATAACGAAAAGAAGGGCAATGGTATGATTTGTTGTAAGTTTTATGATAGATAAAACAGTCTGCAGATAAAACACGAACTTACCTTTGTTCATGATCGGATCCAAAAGGAGTCCGCCTGTAAATTGGACAACAACAGACCAGTGATCCTCCAGTAAGTTATTTTGAAGGAACAATTTGAAATCAGATAGTGACATTTCACGACTGATGTATAAAGCACTGAAGTATTCTTGGAAGGTCTGATGACTGAAATATAACCGTTGCTGCCCTTCCAGGAGTGCATATTCTCTGTTTGCTCCCAGTAGAGTGACGACAAGATCTTGAACTACCTGACTGGTGAGACCTTCTTTTATAAGATCGTCTGTTGTGATCAGTACGGTTCCTTGTTTTGTTGCTTCATTCGCGATTTTGGAAAGTCTGATGACAATATCATCAGATATGGAAACGGCGTGTATAGAGGTTTTAAGATTTAACAATACAGTATGAAATATCCTGGTCATCGTGGATATATCATCAATTTGTGACGATCCAAGAGATGCTCTCACGTAGAGTTGCAGCATCAGAGGGTTGTGGCAAATGGATGTTAAATGTGGAGTTTGTACTGTAAGATTGTTCCAAAGAATCTCGGATTGTTGGTCGTTTACAAAGGCGTCAAATAACAATTTCATGTTATCAGACGTCAGATCACGAATAAAGTAAGTGCGTTTGGGTCGGCATCTTTTTGGAACAATAACCATAGCATGTGGTCGGGAACTGAATATCAAGTGACAATTTTCAAGAAATTTTCCCAAACAAAGATTCGAAACAAGTTCCCAATATTGAAGTGGAGTGTTGTAATTGGATTTTTTTACTTTTTCTTTCAGGTTCCAACTCACCTGATCAAGTCCATCCAAAATTATAAAGCAGTTTTCCGGATTGGCTGTGATCCATTCAAAAACAGAATTCTGTTCTTGGTCGCTTAAGTTGTAGTTGCAATCTCCCAGTAGAAACTCTTTCAATGATGATTGTTCATTGCAGTCATTCATGTCCAGAAAAAGCTTCCTTAAGACAAGGTAGTTTTCACTTTGAGAAAGTCGTCGTGCCAGGCGTTTTTATAGGGTTGTTTTTCCTGACCCAGGATATCCGATGACTGACACAAAACTGCTCTTTCGAATATCAGAAACTAATTGATCGATTGTTACTGCTTGGTCAGAGGCGGTCAACTGAATTCCTTGACTGTCGGGGTTGTACTTGTCATCATGAGGAATGGACCTTCCTTGATAAAAATCAACTTGAATCATTTCAGGATAAATTTCTGGAAAACCCTCTGAAGAAGATTTAAAGTTGGAGAGATCAACATCATATTTGGGATGATATTGTTTGCACATTGATTTTTGGAGTTTTTTTAATCCTTGTTTTGAACCTAAAAAGCAGAAATGGAAATTGTTTGCCAAAATTATTTCTGAAACTACATGGCGACTTGCTTTGTTGGCAACCTGACTTGATTAGACTTTGAGTGACTTATTGTTCAATAAAGTGAATTAAAAGTTTGGTGAAGAGTCCAAACTAGCAACGTACAAAAGATTTTGATCTCATTTCTTCCACAGGTCATACGTTTTGTATATTTTCAATAAAATATTAAAAACTTTTGGGAAGTATTTTGTTAATTGTAGGCTAAGCTTAAAGAAATTTTAAATTTTTTTATAAAACACTCTGTTTCAAACAGGGCTGTTCGAAACCAAATACTTTGTTTCCTTGAAAAGCGAAATTCCATATTCTGTTTTCGTTTCGAAATAATTTTATTAACAAAAAATTTCTTGTCGTTAAACGATTTTTTTCGTCATCCATTAGAGTGGAACTTTCAGAATGGAAGTTTCCCCAAAGAAAAACAAAAACTCAGGTTTCAAAGTGATCTTGCACAGTCGTTTTCAAAAGTTCCATAGGCTACTAGCAATACCCTACCCATCGGCATCGTAAAATGAAAGAATGTACAGTTGTACACGTAATGCAAACGCAGAACGATCCAACAATAAAGTATCAAGGATTTCTGGATGTATGGAATGTAAAAGTAGGCTACCCACTCAGGGTAGGGTGTGATATGCAAAAGAGTTGCCAGATGTTTTTAGCTAAAATGCTTTTTTGGTTGTTTTAAAAGGAAACCAACCCAAAGCCAAGACTTTTAAAAGCTTTAAACAATTAGCACACTAGTTTTAAGCCTGGATACAACAAAATTAAATTTTGGTGTTAATAAAAAATTGGTGTTCAAAAAATAATTCGCTAATGTAAGAATTTGAAATCTACTTGTTGATGAATTGATTGTATTGCGTAGCAGCAGTTCATTAAGTAAATATGTATTTTTAAGCTGTAGCTAAATTGATTTGAACAGCAATAATTTCTATAAACTGTCGCAAAATAAATTGAATTTAATGAATTTTACAAACTTATGAACACATTTAACTACAAAGCAACGGTTTACTTCTGAGCTGACCAAAAATAGAAATAAATTTGAAAAATCATCTGGCAATACTGTTTTATAACGTAGCCTACCCTACTTTGCGTAGGTGCCTTCGCGTACAACTAGACATCCCTGAATGTTCCTCACGCAATTTGCTCTTAATTTAACACTTCTGTAAGTTAAACCAAATGATCGTGACGTCATAGATGTTGTAAAAAAGAGGTTAGGAGTTTCAAATTCCCATTCGGCCAAGCCTTACTGCTTTCATGCCCATTAGGGTGGAGTGAAAACACTTTTTATAAAATTTTTATTAGCTTGGGGTTGGAAAACTTGCCAATTACTACTAAAAACAGTTGTGCAAAATTAGAATGTAATCTGACGACATCTTGATCTGCCACCAGCCACTTGAAAATTTACTACTTCCTTCTACATTAGGGTAGATCAATTTAGGGGGAGGTAAAACTTTTTTTCTCATTTTGCTTAACTTGGGTAGCCAAAACTTGCCATAGGGTATATACAGTGATGTACGCGCATACAAAAAATATTGACGCCGTCAGCGTTAACGCAAGCGTTCGAAAAACTATACGCCGTATGCGTCAACGCAACTTGTAAAAAAAAGTTGGCGGCGTCAGCGTCAGCGCATACACTAGCGTAAACTAGTTTTGTTTGCTAGGTGCCAAACATTCACACGGTATAAACCACTCGAAACAAACAAGTTTTATTTTGAATTTCCACGAAGAAACACAAGCATCTGAAAGTGTTCATCTGATATTTTGCTGTGTTTTGATTCCAATATGTCTTTGCCCATTGAAAACATTCTTTCAACTTCAGCGCTGGAAAGTATTGGCGTGTTGTAGCGAAAAAAAGACATTAAAAAGTATGCGTTAACGCTATGCGCTAAAAAACCGCGAAAACTTTACGGCGTAGCCTCAAGCGCAAACTATCCAAAAAAATGTGGCCGCAAGCGTTAGCGTCAAAAAAAAGTCTACGCCGCAAGTATGCGGCGTAGAATTTGCGGCGCATACGTACATCTCTGGGTATATAGAACACTGTGCTAAAAGTATATTTCGATCGAGTAAATTTTTCATCTGCAACCAGGCCATTACTTATCGACTAAAAACGCAAAAATACAAAAATACATGCAAATGCATTTGAATTTGACGTTTGCATAGAGATTTATTACAATGCAATGGAATTGGTAATATGTATCAAACTTCCTCGCTTTAGATAAAATAGTCACGTTTCGATTCGAACTTGGGCATTTCTTGTCGTGATTCAATGCGTGAGCGTATAAATCCATCTCGCGTTTTAACCCCGCACACCGCGCTGAAGCTTCCGTCACCAACTTGACATACCTTTCCACCATCTGTGTGTGACACGGATATCGAGGGAATAAAAGTTCTGGAGTGTCCTTAGCTGCAATCATGTCTGGCAGTTCTTTGTCCCCATGTTTCTTGTTACAGGAGGCTCGGTGAGATTGAGAGCCTGCCAGTCATCCATATCGTAGTATTCGTTGGCGTCAAACTTTAAGGGCGGAATGCAGAATCATCGCATTGTTCTCTATTCGAGATGTCTTGATCGAGCTTTCTGAATTCGCTTAAGTCCAAGCTCACGGATGATCACTACCCATGGCAAATTTAAAGTGGCAAATAAGAAGCATGCCCTTGCAGTAAAGCAGAAATGCAGGTGGCTCTAGAACGCCCCAAGCGCAGATGGTCATTTGTTAGCCATCTTCAGCACCAGAGAACTTGCATCTGTCATTAAACAAGTTAAAAGTGGGAAAGCACAAGTGTCCGATAATATCCCTCCAGAATTCTTAAGGCACTGTGGTCCCAAATGTTTGGCATAGTTGAAAAGCTTCTATTCTGCTTGCCAGACCCTCCAGGCCATATCTAAAATCTGGCGAAAAGCAACTGCAGTAGCACAAGCCTACTTAAACCAAACAAGCCAGCTGATGATCCCAAGAGCTATTGTCCAATATCGCTACACTGCGTTCCATATAAAATCCTGGTACGGCTCCTGCTAACTAGACTCGAGCCAGTTGTTGATCCCCAGCTACCAAAAGAACAAGCTGGATTTCGGCACGGACGCTGTACGACTCATCAAGCAGTCAAGCTGACTGAAGATATTGAGGAAAGTTTTGAGAACAAACAACAAAGCTGTTTTGAGAACAACAAAGCTGGAGTTACCTTGGTAGACCTCATTGCTGCCTATGATAATGTGTGGCATCAAGGTCTACCCCTAACGCTTCTCCGCATGATCCCAGACAAAAAGGTATAGTGCGATTTCTCGCCCACATTCTGGTAAATCGGACCTTTTTGCTGAAGACGAGTGATGGGCAGTGCAGCCGGCCCAGCCGCTTAAGAAATGGTGTTCCGCAAGGATCATGCTTATCACTTCTACTCTTTAACATCTACATCAGTGACATGCCAGAGACTACGTCAGGCCAGTACGGCTATGCTGATGATCTGACACTACTCAATTCTGACAAGTCCTGGCATGTGGTAGAGGAAGCACTTACAGATGACATGGCCCAAATCGCAGACTACCTGAAGCTTTGGATGCTGAAACTGAGCCTGGCAAAGATCACTGTCACACCTTTTCACCTTTGCAACATGGAATCTACGCGCCAATTGTCAGTCTCAACAGAAACCCACTTCCACACAACCCATGCCCCACCGACCTAGGAGTGAATCTCGACCGACAATTAATCTACAAACATCATGCTGAAGCCCTCCATGCTAAATTATCAGCACGCAACAACTTGCTGAGATGCTTAGCTGGAACATCTTGGGGTTTTAGTACATCTGCACTCAGTACAAGTGCTTTTGTACTTGCTTGCAGCACCTCTGAATATGCTTCTCCCACTTGGTGCCGCAGCGCACACACTAGAAAAATTGACACTGCCCTCAACACCACCATGAGAATAATCACTGGTTGCCTGCTTCCAACTCTCACCGACGTTTTGCCGGTGCTATCCGGCATCGCCCCAGGTAGACTGAGTAGGGAAAACCACGTACACAGTCTAGTTTTACAAGCTATCTCAAGGGAACTTCTTCACCACCTCTTCAACCAGATTGTCCTAAATTCGCGCCCTCAAAAGCCCCAGCGCTTGAAATCTCGACGCCCCTTTTCCCGACAAGCTGCAGATATATGCAAGCCCAACTTCCACTTTACCGAAGTTTGGAACAGTGAATGGAGAGAAGTTGCGAGACCAACCCAATTCACAGTCCCTCTCAATACTAACACACCACCCGGAGCAGAACTACCTCGGAAGGAATGGGTGAAGCCATGGCCACCTGGAGATGTGGCCTGATTTGTCACATTTTGCAGATTTTGATTACAGCTACTGCTAGTGCTTGACTGACATTTTTTGAGATGTTTTTACTTTTTGCGGTTTCCTAATGACATAAAACTTTTTTGTTGCCTTGGGGAAGCAGTAGCAAATGAGAAAAAGTAAGTTGAAAAACACAAAATCAGACTGTTATTGAAAATTAACAGTCTGACTAAAATCTTCGAAATCAAATTTTCTTTGTTTTTCAGCATGTGAGGGTGTTAAAACCTATTGTGTCATCTGGGGAAAAGAATAAAGAAAGCGTAAAAATCTAAATTTTAGAAAAATTTGTTTAAACGTTCGCCCAAAGTTTGAAAAACCTGGAAATTTCTGTAAAATGTGACAAATCAGGCCGTATCTTTAGGTGGCCATGGTGAAGCTAAATCGCTTGCTGTCTAGGGTGGGCCGTTTCAACACCAACATGTTTCATAGGGGCCTCACCGACTCACCATCTTGTGCATGTGCCTCAGAATCTCAGACTGCAAAACACATTATCTATCAATGTCCTCTATATCGACCCCAAGACAGATAATATATTATATGGAGTGTGGACCTCACAACGCTCGATGAACACACAATCCATTGGCTGCTGTGCCTGGATGTAACAACGTGATCTGCGCGGCGGTCTCAAACGCAAGAAGAAGAATCTTCTCGAACGTTTTGGGAAGATGCTCCATACACGAAGCAAGAGCTTTTCCAAGAAGACAGGAAAATTCACGTGGTCCAGTTGTTAGTCCATCCAGATGTGCAAATACATGTCTCATGAGAAACGTGTTCTCCAGAGAAATGGATACTTCGCACACTCAAAAAACATTACGTTGGCCATGATCACAGATGAGAGGCAAATAATCCGTGAGCTTGGACAAGTGAATTCAGAAAGCTCGATCAAGACATCGCGAACAGAGAACAATGCGACGATTCTGCATTACGCCCTTAAAGCTTGACGCCAACGAATACTACGATATGGTTGACTGTCAGGTTTTCGATCTCACCGAGCCTACTGTGACAAGAAATATGAGGGACCAAAAATTACGAGACATGATTGCAGCTAAGGACACTCCAAAACTTTTATTTCCTCGATTTCCGTGTCACACACAGATGGTGGAAAGGTATGTCAAGTTGGTGACGGAAGCTTCAGCGGCGGTGTGCGGGGTTAATTTGCGAGATAGATTTATACGCTCACGCATTAAACCACGACAAGAAATGCCCAAGTTCGAATCGAAACGTGACTATTTCATCTAAAGCGAGGAAGTTTGATACATATTATCATTTCCATTGCATTGCAATAATCTCTATGCAAACGTCAAATTAAAATACATTTGAATGCATTTTTGTATTTTTGCGTTTTTAGTCGATAAGTAATGGCCTGGTTGGAGATCAAAAATTTATTCGATCAAAATGTACTTTTAGCACAGTGTTCTGTATACCCTATGGTAAGTTTTGGCTACCCAAGTTAAGCAAAATGAGGAAACAAGTTTTACACCCCCCTAAATAGATCTACCCTAATGTAGAAGGAAATAGTAAATTTTCAAGTGGCTGGTGGCAGATCAAGATGTCGTCAGATTACATTCTAATTTTGCACAACTGTTTTTATTAGTAATTGGCAAGTTTTCCAACCCCAAGCTAAGCAAAATGAGGAAAAAAGTGTTTTACCCACCTAAATCGATCCACCCTAATGCCCATGCCTTGAAGCGAAGACTTGATGCGATAAATTGATGACATTGTTTCACGCGTTTATGTTTCTTATTTTAGTAAAAAAAATAAGTTTAGAAATATTTTTTAAATTTTCAGAAAAAATTTCGTTACAAATTTTGAAACATTTCTTTTCGATGCAAAAATATCTGCCATGATTTCGTTTCGCTTCAAATTATGTTTCCTTGTGAAAGATTTTGTTTCGAACAAAAAATTTTTTTTGAACAGCCCAATTTGGAAATTAAATTATGCTTGGAAAAAATTGTAAAATTATTAAATTGAAACTTCGTGTAATATTTAGCTATCCTGTATTTAAAATATTTGAAATTCATTCATTTAAACATATCCACAAAACCCTGATTAACAATTTTGTTGATACTTATTAACATTTGTTTTTGATTAAATGAACAAAATACAAAGAGATGTAATGTTACTTTAAAATAACCCTTTTTTTAAATGTTAATTTTAAAATATCTATATTCTTATTGCAACAAACAAGTGACTTTGTAATGTTTTTGTGTCATTCCAGCCTTCCAATAAAATCAACGATATATTTTGTGTTATAACATTTTGCTGATCTTTTGAGTTTTTGCTGTTACGAAGATTAAACGCATGAGGTTGATTTGTTATTGCATAGATTGGTATGGTTACAGTTGATGATGAAGCAAGAGTCATTGACAATTAAAAATACTTTTACAACTTTTCAAATAAAATATGGCAACATAGCAACTGTTTGCAAACTCTCAATGTCTATCATCATTAAGCTCAATGCTCTGATACTTCAATAACCGAGAATTTGTTACAATAATTAAGGAAACTATTTCAATCAAATATAAAGAGTGCAAACCTTCATCTCCAGATAGAATACGGATGGATGGATGGATGGTCATTTTATTTTTGTTTGGATGCGAAACGCCGAAACACACATAAAACAAAAACTGACAGTGTGCATCCAATGAGAGAGTGCGAAAGACCGTAGCCCTGAAGGCGTAGGAGGTCGTCGAGTCTGCACTCTCTCATTCAAATAGTTACACAAAAGAAAGTATTGCGTTGATAATATTGTTGCAAATTGACACAAAAAAGAAGAAGGAAGGAAGAACAGAAAAAACAAAACAAATACAGATACTACAAACAATAATAACAATTAACATAGTCAGGTAGTGGATGTCGTTTTTATAGCTCTTGATTATTGAAGAAGTGTTTTTTGCACATTTTACTGAAATATTTGAAGCCTTTGTTCATGTTTTTTTTCATATTTTGAGGTAAATTGTCCCATACCTTGATTCCCATGCATTTTAAACTTTTTTGAAATAATTGGATATTTGCCAGTTTAGTATAAAGTGAATTGGAACTTGAACGTCGGGTGTTATACGAATGAATAGATGATACATGTGTAAAGAAAGTTTTGAAGTTTTCCGGTAGTTTATTATTATAAAATTTGTACATAAATTTGCTTATTTCTAGTTTATAAGTAGAATTAACAGTTAGTATTTTATTTTCTTGATAGAGTGGCAGTAATTTAGTTTTCATTTCAAATGCTCCTGTAACGATTTTAATTATCTTATTTTGTCTAACCTGAATTCTATTCAAGTATTTTGTGGGTGCGCATCCCCAGTTGATAATTCCATATTGTAGGTGCGAGTGTACAATGCTATAATAAATATTGATTAGAACTTTTCTAGTAGTGAATTTTCTAAGTTTGCTGAGTACGCCTGAAGAAGAGGATAGTTTTTTGGAGAGGCTATCAATGTGTTTATTCCAGTTGAGTTTGTTATCTATTGTGATTCCTAAGTAGCGCGTGTGGTCAACTTCTTTAATTATTGTATCATTTAATTTTATTTGCATATCGGAGAGTGTAGTCTTTTTATTGTTAAAGAGTATGTAGTTAGTTTTACTCAAGTTGAGTGTCAACTGATTGTTATCAAGCCAAGTGTAGAGTTTACATAATTCTTTATTCATTATCGGTTGGAGGTTGCTGGTAGTTTTTTGAGCCAAATAGAGAACTGTGTCATCAGCATAGAGTAGAGTTTTCAAATTAGTTGCATCGGGAAGATCGTTTATGTAAACTGAAAACAAAAAGGGGCCAAGTACACTGCCCTGAGGAACTCCAATAGTAATATTTGAGCGAGAAGAGTTGATTTCCCCGCCATGTACATATTGGTTAGATAGGAATGAATAAGGTTTTTAACGTTTCCCCTTACGCCATAATGATTCAACTTGTCGATTAAGATTTCGTGATTAACTGTATCAAATGCTTTTTTGAGATCTATAAATACTGAGCACACAATGTGATTGTTGTTTAGTTCATTTATGATATCTTCATGAAAGTGAGTAATTGCTAAATTGGTTGAGTAGTTTTTGCGAAATCCAAATTGCAAAGGGGAGAAGAGTTTATATTTGTCCCAGAAATTAGCCAAGCGTTTGTGAATGATTGTCTCAAATATTTTGTTGAAAGGCGATAAAATCGATATCGGTCTGTAATTCTGAGGTTCCTGCTTGGAGCCTGATTTATAGATAGGTATGACTTTGGCTATTTTCAAAGCTTCAGGATAGTGTCCACTAATCATACAGTTATTAAAGACTCGGGTAAGATAAGGAGCTATTAAGAACTTGGAGCTCTTTATAAAGGTCAAGGGAATGTCGTCGTATCCTGGGGACTTGTTATGCTTGAGGTCATCAATTATATTTATTACTTCGTTATTATCTGTTGGTTGCAGGCTGACGGAAGTAACAGGGCTAGACCGTCCATTTTTTAAAGTATTTCTGTAATTTGTGCTTATTTGTTTACCTTTGGCTAGTTTATGACCAATATTCACAAAATAGTTATTCATTTCCTCGCAGATTTCTTCTGGTTTTTCTGTAGTTGTGTGATTGTTAAGCAAGATTTTGGATGGTAATTCATTAGTTTTGTTTTGTTTACGTATTATCTTGTTGATAGTCTTCCAAGTATCTGAGGAACTTCTACCTAATTTGAATATTTCTTTGTAATAAGCCTTTTTCGCTTTGGTTTTTATGCGAGTTAGTTTGTTACGAAATTGCTTATATTCATTGTGTATTGTGGGATCCTTATTTTTGAGAAATTTTCGAAAAAGTTTATTTTGTTTTTTGATAAGCTTCAAGATACGATTAGAAATCCAAGGTTTACCTGATGAGGAATGTTGTTTACGTGTTTGTTTAACTTTAGGAAAATGTAGGTTTGTTAAGAAGATCATTTTAGCAATAAGCCATTCAATACTATTATTGCTTATTGCGGTTGAAGTTTGAAGGTTAGAGTCAAGATCAGCTAGATATTTTTCAAGCCTTTGTGCGGTGATTTTTCTAATCAATGGCCTCGACAATACAACTTTGCTCTGGCAAATTGTAGATCATCGTTGTATGAAATTGCCTCTTGTCAACATGTTTGACCACTCGCTGATCAATATGCTGATGATGATGGGCATGATACTGCCGCTGGTCAACCTGGATTACTGCTTGATCAACATTTTGATGGACAGTTGTGGAAAACTGTAGGTTGTCCTGGTAAGTCAGTTGTTGCTGAGCTTGTCCTGTAAGAAAACTTAATAAATATTGTTTTGACCAGGGGTGTGCAACGTGCGGCCCGCGGGCCAAATGCGGCCGCGAAGAAAAATTGTGCGGCCGCGAAGATGTGCCAGTTTTAAATTGTGTGCGGCCCGCGAAGATGTGCCAGTTTTAAATTGTGTGCGGCCCGCGAAACGTGTTTATAATTTAGTTCAGTCTGGTACATGTGAACAATTCATTGTGGAGTGGATTATTGTAATTTCGCACCTTCTGTTAACCATTTTAGAAATTGCCCACCGGCCACCGCTAATCCATTGGGAACGTCAGCAGATCAGAGGCGGAGCCCTGCTCCCGTCTCTGGCTTTATCGACTTTTTGTTTGATCTCTTGCTTAAGACCATTTGTAGAGCCGGCTTGCGTCAAATTTAGCAGTTGCTTAATGTAGGCCTAGCCTACAAGCAGTTAGATCAGAACAACTTCAGCCTAGCGGCCCATTCCTTGCCAAATTTGTTGAACCAGTCAAAATAGCAAATTTGTTAAAATTAGAAGTAAAGAAGTAGAGGTATGGTAAGAAAAAAAAAAAAAAAAAAAACAATTGAAAAAGGGCAAAAAAACAATTGAATGAACTCAATACAAGACTGCAGCAAAAAAACAGTATGCGAATCTTCAGAAGAAAACTGAATTTGCAAACCAACTTGAAAAATTGTTGTATGAGTTTTTGGCTGGTTTCAAGGACTTTAATTCTCATGAACATTTGTTTGGTGTGTTCTCTTCGTCATTCAACACAGACATTGACAAAGCACCTGGTGATATCCAACTTGAACTGATTGATCTTTAAGAGAAAACGGATTTGAAAGCAAAGTATTTAGAAATGAATCTTGGCGATTTTTACCGAAAACATCTCAACCAAGATGACTTTCCACATTTGAAAAAATTCATGGCTTCAAAAATGGCTCTTTTTGGCTCAACGTATTTGTGCGAGCAATTTTTTTCTAAAATGGGCGTCATAAAATCTCCCTATCGATCGGTTCTGACAGACGAACACTTGGAAAATGGACTTCAAATTGCGAGAACTTCCATTAAAGTAAATTTGGAAAAAGCCGTTGGGAAAAGAAGCCAGCTGCAAACTTCTCACTGAACTCGTTTAAAGACGGTGTGACAATAGAATTGAATAGCAGTTTTCTTCAGAAATCTATATGTCTTAACTTATTATTTCTGCAAGGAGATCCCCTAATAATACCACATAAATAACAAAAAACTATTTTTTGTGCCTGCAACTACTAGAAATTATATGTTAAATAAACATGCGGCCCGCGGTGTCACCCAGTTATTTATATCTGGCCCTCCTGTAAAAAATGTTGCACACCCCTGGTTTTGACAATTAACATGTGAGACTTGAACTTAACGTAAAAAAACGTCGATGACTTGATGTCGGGATCATGGGGGTTGTAAGTTTTGTTCTCTTTCACTGAAATGAAGCAACATATTTTAAAATCAAAAAATCTGTAAAATAGCAATGCTAACAAAATTATCAACATGTAGAGCAACCATTAAATCAAACTCACCTTCATCCACCACTTCCTGACTTGGAACATCTGCAATTTGTTCGGCGTTGCTGGAAAGTGACATGTTTTTCTAATTTGTGAATTTCGACAGAATAGAATTCTAAAACTTAATAGCTGATACTACAAAATGTAATTGCAAGTGATTATAATGGCGCTTCAGTAGGCCTATCTACAAAAAAGGCAAATCAATTAATTATAGAGTTTGATTAAATATGTTTTATGGCCACCTAGCTTAGCATCCAATTTTACAAGCTTGTGTATACGTTAGTCACACTATTTGTCTCTTCTAATGCTTCCGCCTGGGGTTGAAGATTTAGATTGAATGGATGGAAGCAAGGAAGCAATTTTCAGGCATGCGTCGTTTTGAAGCGTCCTGTCAAAAACACAGTCGCATACTTTTGAACGTTGTCAACCGGCATCCTGCTGAACGTAGCACAAAGGCTCTCACCACTCATTGTTGCTCTAACTCTGATCTTACCTCACCAATTGAAATAGAAACACCGCAATAAAATTTAACTTTTCAGTTTTAGTTTGACCTTTCTAAGATTCGAACCTTGGCCTACAAGTTGTCGACGTGCAGAAGCGCTCAGGCGCTCGCGCGTTATAACCGAATGACTACGTGAGCAATGCGTGGCCATGAAAACGATAAAAAAATGAAATGTTCTTGAGGAAAAAAGGTTCTAACTCACAAGCATGAACGTTGAACGAAGAGACTCTTTATTTACGTTGTTCCTACGTTGGTAGACGTTGAAACAATATTTTTTTCAATTGCTCACAAGTTTTGAAGATTTGGAAGTTGAAGAAATCAAAGCTGTTTACTCAGACTTTCCTTTCACAATCAACATAATAATAACATTCAATCGATGGTTTATTTGACTTTGACAGAAACAGGAACATTAGGCCTACATAGTCGAAATATGCAAGTTGTGTAGCCTATATACTGCAAAAGTGGCAGAAGTTCTCATACTGATAGAGAGACAACCAAACGACCATACGGTCTACTACCCAGACAACAAAATCCATCATTTGTATATTGATTCAATGTCTACAGATGTTGAATCAATGTAAACATGACGAGATCTGCTGTCTGGATAGTCAATTGCCACACCACAGAGTTGATGTCGTCTCTTCTGGCACAAAGAAAAAATATTATATACTGTATAATAGAAAAATACAATGTTCCCTCGCTTTAAAATATACACCAAAATGAGAACAAAAGTTTATTTTAGATATTGTTTACACAAAAGCTGAGGCGATTTTTGCAATGCTGATGCGATTTTTAATCTTCATAAAGTTTTTTAGTCTTAAAACTTAATCAAATGTATCACTTATACCTGTAGTTAGTAGTTTCTTTTTACGTCAAGCAAGTTTGAAAATATCACTGCAAGATGAGTTGATTACAATTTTTTTTAAACTAATTTTGTTTAACCTCAAATGTTGGATAGTTTTAAACGGACAAAATTTGTGCTGCAAGTGCTTTAAAGTAACATTTATACCAACAATTTGAAGAACATCTGGCAACGCTTTTCCTTAACGCTTTCTCTTCTTGGCAGTTGCCTATTTGGAAATACCGTTCTTCTGAAATCCTGCTTGGGTGGGAATCGAACTTCCGTCAGGTTTGTATTGTGATGTCATGGCTGCAAGAGTCTCTTTTTACGGTCGCCCAGTTCATACGTTCTCTATTGAACTGCTATCGCATAGTGCAGCGGGTTACCAATTGTGCAAATTATGACTAAAGCATGAAATTTTCACCAGCGTTAGTAGGCTACACACAGGGGCGGATCCAGAGGGGGGCGATTGGGGCGATCGCCCCCCCTAAAACCTAAGAAAGTAACTTTATTTTTCATTTATATGTACAACATATCGAAAGCAATGCTGAATAAGTCTTTCGCCATGTTCGAAGATTAAGTTAGGCTAAAGTAGGCTATAGTAATAATATAGTGTAAGGCTATTAGTTCGTCACAGAGTCTAATTACCGAACAAAAATACTAAAATTTAAAAAGTTTCTAAACTTTTTGCCGGCACTATAGAGCATAACTATAAATCCCTTAGCCTAGATAAGTTGGTTGACAGAGCAGGTTATTGGTAACTTTGGCGGTCAGACGTGGAACTAAAACCATTGGAATTCTACCTCGAAATTGCATCTAGAAAGAGCAAAGTTCAATGTTTCTCAATGAGACTTTAGCATCTTGTCACCTAACATCATTGCTACCACGAAATTGCTTAAGTATCGATCCGATAGCATTGACAAAAGTTATTTGCAATGCCTACAACGGTTTTTTACGTCATATTTATAGTGTGAAAACTGAAATCAGTGGAATCTGCTCTATGTTCAGAGATCCAACAATGGAAGGAGAAGTGGGCAAATATAACTGTTCCGGCGACTGCTGCAGTCTTACCGATGACTGCGAAGCTTTACAACATAGTGTGATGAAGATGTGTACACAATCGTACACTCTCATCTAAAAATACTATTAACCTTGCCAGTCAGCGTAGCATCAGCCGAAAGAAGCTTTTCATCTCTTCGGTCGCTGAAAACCTGGCTAAAGAACAACATCTGCGAGGAAAGACTGAATGAATTGGCCTTACCATACCAGCATCGGGACATTTTAATTGACAGACTTCGTGATAAATCGATTTGCCAAAAGTAGAAACCGCACACTTGACTTTGTGTTGTAGTCAAAGGTTTGACACCTGTTAGTATTACCCGTACCGGGAAAGTAGTTTTTTTATTTTCGTTTTATTTGTGAAGTCCACAGAAATAATTGTTTCTCTTATTGTTAGTTTCTTTTTTTGTCTGGTGCAGCGACCGTGCATGACACGTTTCAAGGAAGACTATATCCTTTGGTCGCCATTTCACTATGTTTAACTGCCATTCTATAGTTTTAATGTACAAATTGTAGTGTTTCGCTGGTCCAAAATAGAAATTTACAATCGAAAGCTAGTTTATAGTGGCGATTCTACGGGGAGTGGAGCATGACCCGGTGTTTTGACCTGGCCCCCACTTTTGTTGCTCATTGTGTTGAATGTATTCATAACCTTTCCTCATTGCTCTTTATAACAATTCAAAACTTGTCAGAAGAATAAAACCTCGAAGTTATACAGTAAGTCAATAACAACCTCAATGTCTGCATCAATATTATGCTGTGACATTGGGAAAACAGAATTACGTGTTATTATCTTTCCGTGGTCAATTTTTAAATTGCTTTGAAACAATCAAGAGTGAAACCTTCAGTCTCAACTATAAATGCGGCTAGATTGTTCAGGCTTCAACTTGACATGGCAAGGGCACATCAGCTCTTTATTCCTCCCTTTGTTAAACAACAGCATTGCTGAGGGTTTTTCAAGTTATAGAATTTCTCATAGTTTGTGTTCGAAATGCTCTCAGAACGCACCAAATTCAACCTAATTTTTCTAGGGGAGACCCCCCGCCCCGTCGTTGTTTGTGCCGGGCTGATCACTTGCCTGAATGTCAATGACATCGCCCCCCTAACGTTAATACCTGGATCCGCCCCTGGCTACACACCATAAGGTTGATTTTAAGATCTGGATGTAGCCTAAGTCAGATTTGACCTCTGATGACCTTGAGAAGTCAATGACCTAAATTACAATTTTTCACTATTCTGGTGCAGTTTGCTTGTCTCGGGAGTTATTTGAAAAACATGTTAAGTTGTACAGTAGATAACTGTTGTACAGAGACAGACGATATAACAGCTTGAAGTACAGTGAGGCCAGGCGTGGCCTCAGACACATGATTAGTACATATGATATCGGTCATGATATACAGACGAATTATACAATATAATGTACATATTGCCATTCAGATCAACAATGACAACTTAGCTTCATGCCACCAAGTGTAACTATTAATAACTTCGCTATAAGTACAATCTGTTTCAAATTGTTTGTTCATGATTAATTTATGGTACCGGTAACTAAAACCTTCCAAACTGCTTTCTCATTGTTTGCAGGGCATGTATGTCCTCAACAATGTAGTATCATACGGGACAATAATATCTCGGCAAACGATCGGTGATGTGAAAGTGAAAACTAGTTTGTGACGTTGCTAAGCGGAAAGTTCTTCAAACTGTTGGTTCATGATAAGATTAATTTGTGGAACGTATCAACGAACAATGTGGGTGATGCCAGGACTAGATACAGCGACCTTTAAACTGTTTGTTTGCTAACACTGGTTTTTGTAAATTGCCAACCTGACATCGGATGATGTTTTTGTGGAATTGGCCTAAGTAGAAACGTCAATCATCATATGACATTGAAGTGCTTATAGGAAAAATGTTGATCATCTGTGACGTGGTAGATGGGGAGGTCATAATGTAATTTGCTAGGACTATGGCAAGTCCCATAATGACAAAGATGCTACTACGTGGCCTTTTGGCACATTAAACGTGTGTTTTGGTATTAACGAACTCTTTGCTTTAAAAATATTTTTTATCATGATTTCGTAGTTCAGAGTGTTTTCTAGATTCTATCACGACTTTGCGCGGTTCAGAGTTGTCATGTAGTCCGCATATGATTATTTTGCGGAAGAATTACCTTTCAACTACGTAAACAACTGAGTTGCTACCCAAGTTGCCACTTAACAGCAGCTTTACACGTCAGCTGCGTCACATGTTTCCATAGAGTCGTTTGTCCGCCATGATCGTACTCATCGTAAACATAAGCCTCACTTTCACCATGGAAACCGGGAGATCCCCCTTTCATGAACAGCTTTTCAAATTTGTTTGTGTTACGTTTTCAAGCCTTGCATGTTAACTTTATTACCTTCCTTGTTTATTTCTTGTAGATCATCCGTCCGCAAGAGGTGACCAATCATTTTTGATGCGTGCTTTCTTTTGCTTATGTTGGAGCTTTTCTATCCTTCTTTAGTTCATACCGTAAGCGACACATCGCTGCAGGAGTTGATGTCGCTTTTTACGGTCGCCCAGTTCGTACGTTCTCTGCTAAAGTTGAACTGCTAGCATAGTCGGTAAGCAAGTCACTGTATCTTTAGATATGCCACTATAGTTGTAACATGGATTGTCACAAAAACGTTAAAACAACAAGCTAGTTTTTTTGCAAAAACGCTTCTTTAAACTTTGACATAAAGTTTTTTTCCTCTTAAAGATAAAACTGTGTCTTTAGTTTAAAATGCTTGTTCACTCCCTCTTCCCTCAAAGAAAAAAATAACCCAAACAATATTGTCAGCGGATAAGCGAACAACTAGGTAAGTTGGCGGTTGAACCACAGAGCTGAGCGCATGCGAAGCGCATGGTAGCTCCAGAATACGTCAGTCATCAATCCGTCATCAATCGTAAACACACAGCTGGGTTGCGATAAGTTGGCTACAATGTTTGCTCTCCCGTTGACGTGACCAAACATCTTCATACCTAAATCACGATTTTAAAGAATAAGCTGAATAGTTTTCAATATTGTGCAACATACACCGATGAATCCAATTAATATCCCCCATGAAATCATGAAAACTAAACCGCTTGTTTCAAATAACCTGAATTTACTGTTAAAAGTTCTCCCTGAATCTCCATATGGCGGCATAATTTTACAACGCTAACATGTGGCATATGTGCAATTGTACCCTCATATATGTTGCATGAAAATTAGCATGAGTATACTTTCTGTATAGTTTTTATTCGTCCGAACATTTCAATAATACTACTCAGACATATCCTATTATGATTGTTGGCAGTTGCTATCTCTGCCAAGCCAATAAACAGAAACAAGGTAAAACTAGGAAAAGCTGCGTGATTTGCGTCCAACTAGTTTGCGACGAACATTCGCATGCAAATACAACATCTGTTATTTATGAAATTAATTAAAAAGCTTCCTAAATTATCGTTGATACTGTAAACAAGGTGTTTTGTATTTTTTGCTACAACAAAAAATTATTTCCCCAAAACAAAAATTCTGTCTTTATTCTTTGTTACGAAACAAGAATCCCACGCGAATTCTTAGATGAAAACATCTTTAATCTCCTTGGATTTAAAAGCTTGTTTGTACATTGTACGTTATAATTTACTTTGTACACAAAAAATTTATTTGAAGTCTTTTCAGTCTGATTCTACTTTTGTATGTTGCGTGGTTATATTACCATATTCATGATGTAAGCTGAATATGTTTTTCATTGTATTACGTTGGAAAGACGCAATGGACATATTGTTGTATTGCCCAATTCTATATCTTCATATAAACTTAAAAGAGATATTCAATTATTTTTATTCCGCTGGAAATGTCATGAATTCCAACGTAACAATATTAAAATAAATTAAAATTTATGTTGAATGTTGAGCAATTCAAAGAACTACACCAGTGATTTAAAAAAGTAAATTGTAAAAAGTTTCTAAACAATTGTGCGTTGTCCAAAGCAATAGAATTCACTAATGAGATTTACTGCGCGCTTTTATGATAAACTGTTTGCTCATTGTTTGAATAACTCTCATTAAAGGCTAACAATTTATCACCAAACTCAACAATACCAACTTAGCAAACAAGTGTGCCTCAATATCAAGCCGCAAACGAGCGTGACTTGTAAATCATGAAAGTATCCTAACTGTTTGTTCATTCTGTGCAAACCGGCTAACTGCCGCCAGCAATAAACCCATGACTTTCAGATTAAACAAAACAACTTTCCAATACGTTTTTCGTTCGAAGCTTTTATGAACTAGCTAACTGTCGCCAACATTAAAATCATGGTCGATTGTTCTTTAAAATATTTAATACACATTTAAAAGGTTCATCGAAAAAGTTGCCTAAAGTTCACCACGTTTTTAAAAATAGTAGGGTTAGGCTCTAGCCTACTTCTTCGACATCTTTTGTGTCAAAACCAAATCATTAATCAGTGATACTGTATATCGCTGGGGATTGGTTGGTTTTTGAATTTTTATCCTCGGACTGACAAAGCCTTCATTGGTCATTCTTGTTAGTTTCGGATACTTGTAGAGGCTCTTGACTTGACTCTTGACTTCCTTGATATGACCTACGTTCTTCTGACAACTGCTGACGCAAAATCCAGAGGTGGAGTTAATCCCTTTTAATCCCTATTCAATTTCACACTAAATAATCTTTTACTAGTTTTGCAGCCAATTTTGGGAGTAGGGTGTCAAAAACTGCTGATAACTAAAAAACTATACCACACAAAAATGTCATTTTATTACTAAATCAAAGATGAATGATTTTTAGGAAAAGTCATAAAACTTCAGTTAATTTGAGCTAACAGTTTTTATGTCATCGATGAAAGTTTTAGGTATGGACAGAACCCGTCCACCCGTCAGTCTGAATAAGGTTAAGTTACATGGAAAGTTTTACAATTTGGTTACTAAATTTATGGTCTTAGATTTACTATACTGCTACTTCTACTAAATTTTCAAGAAAGAAACCTCATAAGTTCAACCGGAAAAATATTAAATTTGAATTTATTAAATAATTAAATGATATGAGATGTTCTACTGGTGCAAATTAAGCTAAACTATCACAAGATGTATACAGTGACAATCTGCTTTTATTCCGACGTTTCGTCAATCAGACACGACTGACTTCTTCAGGGGGCTAGACCAGGTAGTGACTACCTGTCTAGCATGGCAAAACACAGGACATATTGCTGAAAACAACTAAACATGCAAAATGAAAATTCAACTTCTGGACAAAAACTTATCGCGCGCAAAGTTTGAAATAAGTTAGAAAAAAGGGGGACTTAATTGCGATCAACAAGAAACTTAAATAACAACAAGATAGGAGAGTGAACGGCATGAGTCATGAATCGAGTTTTGTACGCACTACTGCACAGTTTTACAATCAGCATGAAATCAATTTAAAAAAACGTCAAATCAGCACTTACAATAGTTTTTTGTAGATAGCGGGAAAAGAGATGCCATCATTGCGATTCATTACATGAGGCTTTTGATTGATGAACCAACTTTCACAAAACATTCGCTTTTTATTATCACTTTCAACTTTTAGAATTTTAGAATTGCTCCAAGTTATTTTATGATCTGAAGTTATGGCATGCATGCAAGGAGCGGAATGTTCAGGGCGTTGATATTTGAAAGCTCTTTTGTGTTCATTAATGCGAGATTTGAGATCTCGTTTTGTTTGGCCAACATAAATTAAATTGCAATCATCACAAGAAACTTGGTACACTAAACCTGAGATTTCGCTTTGATTCAAGGGGTCTTTTAAAGATGGCAAAAATTTACTTATTGTCAAGAAGGTTTCAAAGCGACTTTTACACCAATTTCATTTAAGATATGCCGAATTTTTTCAGAAACTCCCTTAACATAAGGTAAAGAAACAAAAGACTTATACTGGGTAGATGGGGGTACTAAACTTTTAGGTTGTCGTTGGCAAGCATGCTTTCTTGGAAATCCATTGAGGCGCAAAGTATTGTGTAATGCTTTGTTCTGTCGTGAACGTTCATGCGGATCTGCGACATGTGTGTCAATGCGGTCATACAAAGTTTTAGCTACAGTAAGTTTTTGATGTTTGGGATGGTGTGAATTAAAATTTAAATATCTGTCAGTGTGTGTGGGTTTTTTGAAAATTGTAGTGGTCAACGTGTTTGTGGCATTGTGACGAATAACTGAGACGTCTAAAAATGATATGGAGTTGTTTTCTTCATGTTCTGTTGTGAATTGAATTGAAGAAGATATGCTATTAAAATGTTGATGAAATTGGTTGACCGCAGACTTTTTTATAATGCAAAAAGTGTCATCTACATATCTCACCCAAAGTTGCGGTGGTGTATGGAATGAAGTGATGGCAGTGCGCTCAATGTATTCCATGAAAATGTTAGCCACGACCGGGGAAATGCAAGAACCCATCGGCGTACCATAAATTTGACGATAAAGAACGTTATGTATAACAAAATACAGTAGACTCAAAACACAATTTCAAAGCTTCTGTGACGTCATTGATAGAAAGTTAAGTGCGTTCGTGTAAAGACATTATGTTCTCAGTAGAGAAAATGATTTACGCTAAAATTGGTTACTCAGTCATCAAAATTAATAGCCACTTTAAAACGATAATCTTTTTTAGATCGTCGCTGTATTGTTAAAAAATGGCAAGTAAAATTATTTTTATGTATGTATTTCTCATGTACTTGAGACCTGCCTGCTTTACTACTGCCAATGATCCTTGCGACATTATGAAGCGGGAAATCGTATCAAAAGGTTATTTTCTGTCCAAAGATCAAAAACATATTTTCAAAGACATCGGATTTCCTTCTTGGATGACTGTTCCACTGAATTTCATCAACTGTGCAAACAGAGGACTAACAAAAGTTCCAAAGACCCTTCAGCAAAACATTCAGGTTCTTGATTTGAGATTAAACGCAATTTCAGAATTTAAAATACGAGATTTCAGCATGTTGACAAACTTAACTGTTGTTGTTGCTAGCTATAACAAAAACAATTCAACAGACATTCTTTTTCCAGGACATTCCGGATATCTTAATATAGAGCCTGGAACATTCAAGCAATTAAATCAGTTGAAGGCGTTAATTTTATCTGACAATACTTTACATAGTTTTCCAACAAAACTTCCAAAATTTATACAATACATTGATATATGTTATACATCTATAAAAATACTAAGAAGATTGGACTTTGCAAACTTATCCAAACTAAAAGTGTTATTAGCTAAAAGCGTGAATGTCAAGCTCGACCTCAATTCGTATGATTTACGTTTTGCACTTCTGAGTAATCGACCATTTTATCCAATTCGAAAATCATTGCAATTTCTAGATCTAACTGATGCTACGCTTTATTCAATCCCATGCAATGCATTAACTCCAAACTTGCTTTATTTAGATTTAAGCTATAATAAGATTTCGGCAATTCGTAAATTGGACTTTAGCCAAATTCGTCTTCTCCGCGTTCTTCTTTTGATTAACCTTTCGCTTCAAAGTTTATTAATCGAGCCACAATCATTTGATGCTTTGACAAACTTGGAAGTATTAGATCTTTCTGTGAACATGATTAATTTCCTTCCCGAAAACATATTTAGATTCAACATTAAATTGCGAAAATTGTATTTATTTGGTAACTGTCTATGGAAATATGTAGAAAACCCTAACTTTGTTCCCATTCATAAAATTGAATCTTTGTTTTTTGGTTTGAATACGTTTTATTGGCCTAAACACAATTTGCAACAACCCAAATTATTAAACAGTCCTAAATCATTCATGCTTGGTATCGCTTACAACCGTCTGACCAATTTGAAGCAATTGTCATTTGGAGTTTCAGACTATATGCAAGGATATGCGATGAACAAAGGACAGAGTTACATGCAATTCATGTCATTAAACTTTGGTGATGTAACAACTGATAGTTTGTCCTCATTACAAGATCTGCCTCATTTGTTAACATTAAACCTGGAATATTGCAACATTGCTAGTTTTGATATGGCTTCACTTGAAGGATTTCAAAATCTAACATCTCTTACGCTCTCTTATAACAAAATAAGCAGTGTTGAACAGTTTCAAAATCGTAAAATATTTACAGACGAATTAACAAATTTTCAACCATTGTTGAAAAAAAAACTTTGGTATGAAAACATTTCATCGCTATTAAAAGCAAATTTAAAAATATTTTCAAACCATTGTGCTCAAGACGCAAGTTTGGACTTATCATTTAACACGATTACTCATCTGGAAAATATGAATTTTAGTTTCACTTCTTTTGCAAAAAAAAATAGATCTGTCATCAAACTACGTACGAGTGATTTCCAATCGTAGTTTCATAGAAATGCCACATCTTTGTTCAATCGATTTACGCTGTAATCCAATTGAAATAATTGAAAGAAATGCGTTTCAGGGTTTAAGTGACCTTCAGTTACTTTTCCTAAACAGTACAAGATTGTTAATCAAAAGTGATTTATTGGCATTTACTCATTTACAGTTATTGGCATATTCAAAGCTTTGAAAATGCTGTTAGTTTGCAATATACATTCACTGGATTGTACTTATTTGACATGATTAGCTATGCTGAAATTAGTGGAAAAGACACAAAAAATATTGTGAAATTAACTTTTCATTTATATGTATGTCACAGAAGCAATAAATAAGTTTCGTTTTGTTCACCATATCATTCTTCAATCCTGTAAGCTGGAAGACCAATTCATGACTTTTACAAATCCAAACGTTGCGAATCTTGATGTAAGCCACAACCTCCTTACTGAAATACCTTTGAAATCTTTGCAATATGCAAATATAAACAATATATCGTGCAGTAAATATGCTTGCGAGTTTACAGTGAGTTGCGTACAAAATTTTCATGAGAGAGAAGTAATTCGATGTTGATAAAGCGGAGGTTTAACTAAATTGTCTTGTACAAAATATGTAGGCTTTGCTTCTTGAACAGTGGTTGGCAACCTTTTCAAAGTAGCAGGCTAAACGCACATCATACAAAGCTCGCCGGGCCGTAACATGCTAGGCTACTTTGCTCAAAACAAGTTATGAGAATATTTTATCTTCATACTGAGAAAGCTTCTTTTTTATTTATAAAAACTGTTATCCTGCTAGTTTCACAGACTTGTAAAAGCATCGGCCTACTTTTGAATCGTTTTTTTTTTTCACTGATTTTTGAACTTTAAACATCTCTGACTCAGGGCATTTCATAACGTATTTTTAATTTCATATTTTGTATAGCTTTTATCTTCAGATTTAATTATAGGCCAGGTCGATATCATTTTAAACGTCCAACTGTGACACGAAGAAACTGCAAGATCAAGTAGCGCTGGTTCGACTCTCGCGGTGTGCGCTTGAGCAACGCATTTCACGGACTGCTTACATTCAGTGGCACCTAATGAACGGAATAATTTACAGAAAACACTTCAAGCGTAAACTCAACTCTGTCAAACCGTTACCAAACTAGGTTGTAATGGTCAAATTCAGTGACAGGGCCTGCGTTAGTGGTTCAAAGTCTTTACAAGTATGCGAAACTGACAGGAGTGAGCTCTCAAAGAAGCTTTCTCTGTCCGAACATAAAAGTTTTCACAATCAATAGCCTTTTGTAGGAGCTTCTCAGCTGAAGCAAGCCTGCTTGTCAATGCTTTAAAAAGTTGACTCAGGAAGTTATTGGACAATATAATGCATTCAAAGCATACAAAAATATTTTCAATACTTTGATATGATGTTGTTAATAAAACTTGAATAGTATTATACGGCCAGTGCATTCCCAATAGAAAAACCCGGAAATTGTACGGTTTGTATTGGAGAGAGAAAATGCCTCGGCAAATTTGGAACGGTAAGTTAACTGAATATTGCGGTCCACTACCCAGCCATTCTATGAGGTGCAAGTAGATGTAAAATATCATTGATGCCCGAATCGAAAGAAAATGGAAAACGCCTTACTCGAGTTTCATTCTTGTTTAGGATCACCACGGATGCATATCCATGTGTCTTGAGCGGCAATTGAATCTCCAACTTGATAAAATTTGGATGACCTTGACTTGTGTGGGAAGCGAACTTCCGTCGAGATTGTATAACTATGTTCAGTATGCCCTTCATAACCACTCGGCCACGTCGTTATAAAAGATTATTGCAAATATATACTCAGGTAACTGTTCAACATATGAGTGTCAAACATGCAAATAGCTGGAAGAAGAGAAGGGGTCACACAAAAGTGGACAAGAGTTGTACGTTTCCCACTTCTGTTTTAACCAATCTAAACCAGTCGAACCCCTTCGATATGTGCGAACTCTCAACATTCAAAGCGTTTTGTCACCTAGAGGCTTTACCAGGATGGTTGAATAAAATCTTTTACCTGGCTAGGTTTGTGAAGCTTTATTACGCTTCTTGTAAATGTTTTGCAGGTGTGCACTTTTATTGGAAGCAAAAAAGTTAAATAATTTTAACTCAACAAAAATGTAAGCCGACTGTTTCAAAATTAAAAGTGACTGGACTGATGATTTTTGAAAATGGAGAGAAAAATAAACATTAAACATGGGCGTTAAGTTTATGGCTTACTTTCAATTTTCCATCTTTAGGATTCTGCTCTCAAAATCATTGAGTATGAAACAAGATCAATCCCTAAATAGATTACTTCGAAAAAGATTTAATGAAAGAATTTATATTTTAGGTCAAAAAAGCCTCTTAAGAAGCCTTATTTGGCAGTTTATTATACTTGTAGAAACTTATCGAGATTGATAGAGTAATAGTTCCGCTTGTTGAAATGTTGCTGCCTACAAGTATTCTATCTACTAGGTGCAGCTAAAACGAAATCTGTCTTCGAAGTGCGTTAAGCACACCTCCCACACCCCGAGAGTCAAACCCTCGTTTCTAGATCTAGATGGGGAGACTAGCGATCAAAGTGGAGATATGACTAGGCTGCGTTACCAAGAGGAAAAATAGTAGGACGATACTTCTGAGTTACATCAAGATCATCGGAGGATCGTGTTTCTCGACACGTTGAAAGTCACGCAAGTTTGATTCGGACAGGCAAGAGCAGCATGGCGAGGCATAGATAACGTTCAAATTTACCAAAAAAATTGATTTATAGAGAAGAGCATAAAAAATATGATATCATGAAGTTTGCAAAGGGATTATTATATTAGTTTTTCAGAACTTGTGGAAACATCCAAGACAGTCGATGGAGGCCAAATAGTAGATGAATGAATAAAACTATGATATCGACATAACAAATTACAGGATTATAACTTTTGCTGTCTCGCGTGCTTGGATACTTACTGCACAGCTCCTATAATGCTTGAGGCATGAGCTTCTGATCGCTGGGGTCGTCTTGTTTTATGACATAGGTCTTTTACGACTGAGCCGGCGTCACAAGCTTTGCAGACATGGAAGAACCCTTCGATTTAGAGGGAAATGCTAAACTTCCAGGATTAAGCTCTGAAAGAAGCTTTCTCAGTCCGAAGATAAAATTTTCACAATCAATAGCTTTTTGTAAGAGCTTCTTAGCTGAAGCAAGCCTGCTCATCAATGCTTTGCGATGCTGACTCAAAAAGTTGTTGGGCAATAAACTGCTTTCAAACCATACAAACATATTTTCAATACTTTGATCTGATGTTGTTAATAGAGCTTGAATAGATTTCTATGGCCAGCTCATTTTTGCAAACAAACAAGAAAAAAACACCCGGAAATTGAGCAGTGTGCATAGAAGCGTGAAAATGTCTTCTCCAGTTTGCAACTTTGTGTTAGCTTACCTCAATATAGCGAGCCACCACCCATTAATACTCTGAAGTACATGTAGATGTAAAATATCATTGCAAATATATACACATGCTAGTGTTAACCATGCGAATGTTAGCTGGAAGAAGATAAAAATGGTCACACAAAAATTGAAAACGGTGGTACATTCGTCTACCCTTGCTTAATGTAATCTAAACCAGCGGAAGAGCCCCTTCGTGGTGTCCGCTCATCAAATCCTTGAAAGGTTTTATCACTCGATAGAGCAGCAGGATAATGAGATAAAATCTTTGACCTCACTATAATAGGCCAGTTGAAACAAAGCGACGGTTGTGACAAAATATACAATTATTATACGTTGTCTATAGGCTGGTAGGTGGGGGGATGACAATAAAAGCAAATGCACACTGCAGGTGTTGTTACAGTATGTCGTCAGCATTGATTAAAACCTATTAAGCCAAAAAAAATCCAACTGTTAGATTTTTTTTCAAAAAGGTGTGGTGCAACGAACATAGAATTAGCGCACAACTTGTTGCACATTGTAACATTGTATACAAGGTCAATTGAAAATATTTTTTTGTTTTATTTTTTTTTACAAATATTCAATGTACTCTCTCACGGTCATGTACTTTCCAAAATGTTTTGTTGTATACTGTATGCTATTTTTTCCCCAGTCTGCAACTTGCTGACATAATAACTCGACAGTTAAAACTTCATTTGACATTTAGCTTTTTCTGTTTAATTAAAGGTTGCAGGTTCAAACGACTACGAAAAAACTATAACATTTGTTTCAGAAATTTGGTTTCGGTTACTGGAAATTTTTATGTTGATACTTTTACACAACAGCCTTTTGTGTGACCTTCATAGCTGGACAAGTTTGCTTATTGATGCTTTGAGACACTGATTCAGAACGCAATTACACAAGAATACATTCAAACGATCCACAGCAATTCAACAATCCAAAATTTTGAATACCTTAATCTGCTACTACTAATAGAGCTTAACAAACTTCTATGGCCACCGCATTTCTGGAAAGAACCTGGAAATTGTGCTTTGTGTGTAGGATCGAAAAATGCTTTTCGACCAGTTTACAAGGTGTGATGGGTTAACTCAGTTGTTTTAATATTTTTAAGACCGCGAGCTTTTATTTATGACACCATATACTTATCGACCTTTTAGTGTTTTGTTACAAACCAAATTATTTTGCAAATTGTAGCACTTGTTCAAATAAAAATACCAATAATGAGAAACACTACTGCCATACAATACAAAACCAAATGAGTATCACCTATTCTCTTGGATACAATCAATCTTAGGGAGTCACAGACCAATAACTTTGTCAGTGGAAAATGAGTTTGTTTGGATTAGCACCGATCATCAATTCGTGGTGTAATTTTGAGTAAGCACACATGCAAGCAGCAGGCAGCTGCCAGTTTGGATTTGTTAGGCCACTTTCTCTCCACATAAGTGAGTGCTGGAAACACTGTTTCACACCTGAAACAACTGTTTCCTACTCTTAACTGTGTTTTCTGTAGAAATAGGTTTCTAATCTAAACAACATTTTCAAAGTTCTGCATTAAAACCTACTTCTGATAGCGTTTAGAAAGTAATTGTAGGCCTACATGTTTCGGAAGCTTTATCTACCAATTTCAACATAAAATAGATGTCACATTTTGTTTTTTGCTACTTTGTCAAACGTACAAATATTTTGCTAGTCTTGTAGCAATTTTGGTTTAAAATTTAGATTGTTTCTTAACTTTGTTTTCATGTGGTTTGGTTTACAAACTCTCCCACCTAAGCAGATACAAAAGTGTGCCCCACTTGCGAAACAGTTCACATCCGATTTCGAGGTGTCGGAATTACTTTTTAGGTCATTTGTAGGATTTTAGTGTCAGCCGAATCTACATATACGAAGTGTATGATAATATTTTGAGTGATTTGCGACTGATTTGACTAGTGGCCAAAAAACTGAAAAGCATCAGCGTAGGATCGAGATTTTGAGAGGAAAAGCATTGGATCTTTATGTGATCCTTATAAAAGGAAGTATGCTGTATCTTCGTCAAAAATATACTATGTAGCCTAATACAAGTCACAAAAAAGCTTATTGATTTACAAGACGATTTTTCTCATAACATCACTTTTCATTTGTTGTTAAACCCCCATGTAGTACCTTTTTCGCTATTTTGATGTGCAAATAACTGAGACGACGTGTAAGTTTAGCATATATACTGCATGCCTCTATATCATTATCATCATGTGCCGTCTCCAAGTCGAAGGTTGGCTGTCATTTGCTTCTACACGTCACGTCCTTCTACTACTCGTTCTGCTTCTCCGATGCTTGACAAGTCAGCACTTAGGTTTACATCATCTCCCCAATCTCTTCTCCTTTTTCGCCTGCACCTCTTGGATGAATGTGAGTTGGTAAGATACTCAACGTCAACGGTGCCTGGAAATGATGGCAAGCAGATGAATCCATTAGAATCAACGGTTGGCACCAAAGCATGGTAGCCTACTGCTAAATGCGTTAGTTTTGGGGGCCTGACGTACGGTAGATGATTAGCCTTCTTTCTATTGTCATGAGTAAACACATCTGGGTATACCAAGCAAATATAAGCTTGGGCTCAGGAGATCCATATATTTTATTTGGGTTCACCTTGTAACAAGATTAGAGAAAAACTTTTGTTGTATAACTATGCTGCGCGAATGTCATCACAACGCTATTATATGCTAAACAACAAAAAATAAAAATTTTGACAAAATCAACTTTTAGAAAAGTTAAAAGTTATAAAGTTTAGATGTAGCAGCAGATAAAGCGCTTGCTTTTCAATATTAATCTTGGTTCTATTCCGGGCCTAATCCACTAGTTGTTGAAAATCACCGCTTACCTCTTACCAAGATGTGGCCTAGTAAGGTTGGAGGCGTAGTTGTTGATAAAAAGAGGATACAAAATGGCTAACTTACTCTTATCAGTTCCGTTTTTTCAGTAGTGAATACTTAATGTAATTTAATAATCGGACATGTATACTTTGTTTTATAATCTCTTAACGTTTAAAATCAAGTATGGGACCACATACCATCTTACTGTATTCTTTTTGTACATAGGATTATGGTTCGTAAAATTTATATGTTAATTTCGCAATATAAAGTACCTACAAGATTGAATTAAATTCCATTTGTAAAACGGTCATTTTATCACTAGAAGTTTTGTCTCTAGACGTCATTTTTATTGATAAATTTATTGTATCTTCCATAAAAAAAAGCTTTTCTGGGAGCTTAATCTTGCTAGTTTGACATACTGACAACTAAATCATTGATGCATAAACGATTACCGAAGCTGACAAAGTAACATTTTGTATGTAATGTTGTTCTTTGTACATTACTTCTTCTACCAGAGGTTGCTAAAGATTTGTTCTTGAAATGCGTTGCACAAGCGCTTATGTCTGGAGTTGAGCGTTGTTTGATTTTATCATTTTTAACAAGTGGGCGTTTATTCAAATGAAATGTCGGGGCTGATGATATCACTTTTTCTATGAGGTCGTAGATAATACCCACTCTGGCAGTTTATACCATAGCTACTGCACACAAAAAACGTTAGAATTTCCTTGTTACTGGTTCTAAATTGAAGAATGGACTCCTGTAAAGGATTTTTACTTATTCTAGGCTTATTCATCTTCATCAAACGCCTGCGTACCTCCACAACGTTCTTATTGTACTTAAACGGATCGTTATTGAAAGCTTGAAATGAATAGTTTCATTAAGCTAACATTCTCCAGTCTCCCTTTTAATACAACTTGCTGGGCAAAATCATTTATTCACAACTCTTTGCTTACTAATCTCATGAAATAGAATACACTTATTGGAACTAACTTTTCTGGGTTAGATCTCATTTACAATCATCTGTCGAAGCGTTGTTCATTGTGCAATAATTTAAAACTCTTTCTGTGTTTATTTTCGCCCAATGTAAACGTAAATGTAAATTAAGTTGAGTAAGTAGCTGAAAACCAATCGTCTTAAGCAATTCTGATTCAACTTTTCAATTTCACGAAGAATATCATCATCAGTGATACTATGTTGGGAAATTTAATAATTATCATCATATCTAAAACAATGAGCTCTTATGCAATAACAAATATAATACAGAAATAATACAATACAATAAAGCAACAAATCATGAACTCATCTAGAAGCAATTTGAAATGACATGACCCAGATACTGTGTGAAAACAAAACATATTTGGATGCAACTGAGCACTTCACAATCAAAATACGATAATACAATTTGGGTAAAGAGATAAATCTTTTAAACCATAAACAAGACATAACTCAGCAACAACACTACATTTAACATTATAAAAACAAAAAATTGATTAAGTAATTGTTCAGAAAAGGACTCAGGCAGATTACACAAGATGGACAGAAGCACAACACGAGATAGTGGCACAAAAACAAATGCGAGAAACACAAGACGTGATAATTCAATCAAAAACTGTTGGATTTGATTGAATATGATTGAATTATCACGTCTTGTGCTTCTTGCATTTGTTTTTGTGCCACTATCTCGTGTTGTGCTTCTGTCAATCTTGCGTAATTTGCCTGAGTCCTTTTCTGAACGATTAATTAATTTTACCTTTCAAATACTTGACCCGTTGTGCTGTTGTAATTTTCAGTTATCATTTTGTGTGAGCGAGGCAGTTTCTCAAATGTTTAGATTTGATCATACTTTTGCTGTGATACTATATGATTCTTTAACATTTCTTCTAAAATGTATTTTTCTTATAGGCTTGAAACGGGCTGTATGACTAGCCGAAAACGTTCGATTTTTGTTTTTTGTTTTTATAATGTTAAATGTAGTGTTGTTGCTGAATTATGCCTGTTTATGGTTTAAAATACGATAAACTTTCAACTTAAACTTTCGACTTATATTGAGTCAAGCATGATGACTGGCACTCATGAACAAGGCTGGGGCAGCTGTGATACATTGAGCTCATACTTTGATGCCCGATTCTGACTCAAATGGTCAACTATTGGCCAAACTAGCGCTGAAGCAGAACAGTGTTTTAAATTTTTTAGAGTTATAACTTTTCTGAACTTTTACTACAATATTGCCAAACATGTTTTTGGAATCCAATTATGTCAACGTACATTTAGATGCCATAAAACAGTCGGTAACCCAAGCTGCAAATTTAAAACACTTTGCATAAAGTTCTTTGGGAAATAAAAATGATTTACTCATTTATTTCGATTCTTTCAAAAAATTTTGAATTAAGTTCCATAACATTGGCAAATCATCATCATCATTTGGAACTTGTAAAACTTGATGTGGATTTGTTTTTAGCTTTTTTCTTATTAATCCTCCAGCCTGAACATCATTCTCAAAAGTTATCAACAGATTTCGATCAAATTCTGATTCATATTCAAGATGTTCTAATATACAAATCACATATTTTCCTTCAGGACTGTTGGAGTAGTCTCCGGTAAGAATCAAAATAACTTTCCTACTGGCTTCAATCCTTTGAACAAGTTGCTTCAAAGGAGACGATCCACATTGAACGTCCCTTCCAACTACTCCAAGATTAAAATATGGAGGTTGATCACAAATGTTTGATATCAAGATGTTGTCAACCCAATCAGCAACATTTTGATTTGTTTGATCATAAACTACAAATCCATGATGAGCAAATATATTTGGTTTTCGATTTCTTGTTGATATCTGTTTGTGTCCTGAATAAGGACGCACACGTTTTGTAGCATATGTTGCTAGCCACCTTTTCCACTTTTTACTGAAAATGACAAGAGAAAAAAAAATAAATGTGGACGTAAATGTTGTGAAGCTAACACACAATAACAGAGAAAGGTTGCTTTGACAAAAAGCATTTGATGAATAAGTAAGCAACGATTGTCCTTGTAAAGAACGGGGCCATTGACATTGAACGCATCCTCCATAATATTGATCAACAAGCTGTGAACAATGAAGTATAAAACCAGGGAGCTTATCTAGATCAAATTCATATTTTTCAAAAAGTGTTCCAAAATTATAATTCAATTTACAATCACAAGCTATTGAGTTCAATCTCAAATCTAAAAACGTAAGTTGATCCAAAAAAGAAAAAGGAAAAATCTCAATTCCCACATTTGTTATGTAATTGTTTCTTAATGACAATATTTGTAGTTTACTTGCGTTAGCGGAAAAAATCCTTGGTAAAATGTAATTTATTCTGTTGAAAGAAAGATCAAGAACTTGTAAATGTGTTAAATAAAGAAAAGGCGTGTTAAGTGAAGTAATTTTATTGTTTGAAAGTAAAAGAGTTTCAAGACGTTTCATGTGTTGCAAAGATTTCAAAGGTATTTCAGTGAGGAGGTTATGGCTCACATCAAGATACACAACGTTTGGATTTGTAAAAGTCATGAATTGGTCTGCAAGAGAACAGAATTGAAGAATGATATTATGAGCAGAACGAAATTGATTTATTGCTTTTGCGACATCTCCCACCAAACCATCGTTCCCAGAAAAATTAATTTCCACAATATTTTTTGTGTATATTCCGCTAATTTCAGCATAGCCAATTATGTCAAATAAGTACATTCCAGTGGATGTATATTGCAAACTAACAGCATTTTCAAAACTTTGAGTAAATGCCAATAAATCACTTTTGATTGACAAGCTTGTACTGTTCAGGAAAAGAAACTGAAGCTCACTTAAACCTTGAAACGCATTTCTTTCAATTATTTCAATTGGATTAAAACGCAAATCAATTGAACAAAGCAGCGGCATTTCTATGAAACGACGATTTGAAATCAATCGTATGGAGTTTGCTGACAGATCGAATGTTTTTGCAAAAGAAGTGAAACTAAAATTCATTTTTTCTAGATGAGTAATTTTGTTAAATGACAAGTCCAAACTTGCGTCTTGGGCACAATGGTTTGAAAACATTTTTAAATTTGCTTTTAATTGTGGTGAAATGTTTTTGTAGAAACGTTTTTTTTTCAACAATGGTTTGAAATTTGTTAATTTATCTGTGCTTATTTTACGATTTTGAAACTGTTCTACACTGCTTATTTTGTTATAAGAGAGCGTAAGAAATGTTAGATTTTGAAATCCATCAAGTGAAGCCATATCAAAATTAGCAACGTTGCAAAATTGCAAGTTTAATGTTGACAAATGAGGCAGATCTTGTAATGAGGACAAACTATCAGCTGTTACATCACCAAAGTTTAATGACATGACTTGCAAGTAACTCTGTCCTCCACTCAATGAAATCCTGTATCCATGCCTTATAAAGTCTAAACCTCCAAATGACAATTGCTTCAAATTGGTCAGACGTTTGTAAACGTTACCAAGCATGAATGATTTATGACTGTTTATGAATTTGGGTTCTTGCAAATCATGTTTAAAACAGTCTGTATTCAAACCAAAAAACAAAGATTCAATTTTATGAATGGGAACAAAGGTAGGGTTTTCTACATATTTCCATAGACAGTTACCAAATAAATACAATTTTCGCAATTTAATGTTGAATCTAAATATATTTTCGGGAAGGAAATTAATGAAGTTCAAAGAAAGATCTAAAACCTCCAAGTTTGTCAAAGCATCAAACGATTGTGGCTCGATCAATAAAACATCGAATGAAGTGTCAAACAAATAAAGAACACGAAGAAGAGGAGTTTGGCTAAAGTCCCAATTTCGAATTGCCGAAAAATTATTACCGCTCAAATCTAAAAAAAACAAGTTTGGAGTTAATGCTTTGCATGGGATTGAATTAAGCGAAGTATCAGATAGATCTAAAAATTGCAATGATTTTCTAATTAGATTAAATGGTTCATTACTCAAAAATGCAAAACGTAAATCATACGAATTGGGGTCAAGCTTGACACTCACGCGTGTGGCTAGCAACACTTTTAATTTTGATAAGTTTGCAAAGTCCAATCTTCTTAGTAATTTTATAGATGTAGAAGATATATCAATGTATTGTATAAATTTTGGAAGTTTTGTTGGAAAACTATGCAAAGTATTGCCAGATAAAACTAACGCCTTCAACTGATTTAATTGCTTGAATGTTCCAGGCTCTATATTAAGATATCCGGAATGTCCTGAGAAAAGAATGTCTGATAAATTGTTTTTGTTGTAAGTAGCAAGAACAACAGTTAAGTTTGTCAACATACTGAAATCTCGTATTGTAAATTCTGAAATTGCGTTTAATCTCAAATCAAGAACCTGGATGTTTTGCTGAAGAATCTTTGGAACTTTTGTTAGTCCTCTGCTTGAACAGTTGATGGCGTTTAGAGGAACAGTCATCCAAGAAGGAAATCCGATTTCTTTGAAAATATTTTCCTGATCTTTGGACAGAAAATTACTTTTTCGTATGATTGCCCGTTGCATCATGTCACAAGGATCATTGACAGTGATAAAGCAGGCACGTCTCAAGTACATCAGAAATACATAAATACAGCAGATTTTATTTGCCATTTTTTAACAGTAGGCTACAGCGATGATCTGAAAATGATTATCGTTTTGAAGTGGCTATTGGTTGTGATGAATGCCTAACCAATTTCAACATAAATCATTTCCTTTACTGAGAGCATAATATTGTGGTTGAAGCATTTCCATTTTTTCTTGCTGTTAACAACGTAGTACATAGATGAATTATTTTATTCCGATGTTGGTTCAGAACAAATTCCGTTCTTAAAAACTTATAAATATAAAAAAGTGAGAAAATAGTTTTTTTTAACTTAATTCTCTATCCGTCAGCTGAACAGGCCAGAAATTAGAGTCTTAGTTCGATGTTTGAAAAGGCGCCGATTTGAAACCGCATAAGACCATGTAGCTGTATCTTTTCCTAGACACATAAAGGCATGCCTGACAACGACTGGGCGTAAGCCTGGACACGATTCATTTATCTAAGCGTGTCCCAGACAACCACTTTATCTGGTCCAGATCTTTACGAGATCGGGTGTGGGTCTGACCAGATTCTTACCAGATGTTGACCAGATAAAATGGTTGTCTGGGGTTTGGCTACAATGTAGTTCATTGTAGCGTTGTAACCGTAAACGTAGTATACTCTGTAATTTTTTTGATACTTGATTGATACACCAAATGATGTTACAAGAATAAATGCCCAAACAATTAGAAAGTTATAGTCTGGGAAAAAATAATAATAAGCTGAAAGTATAAACAAAATATCGTGCAGAAAAAGAATTTGCGCGTTTACAGTGATTGGCAATCTTTTCAAAGTTGCGGGCTGAAAGCAAATCATACAAAGCTCGGCGGGCCTAGGTTACTACTTTTCTGAAACAAGTTATGAGAATATTTTATCTTCATACTGAGAAAGCGTTTTTGATTTATAAAAACTGTTATCCTGCTAGTTTTACATAGGCTACTTGTAAAAGCATCGGCCTACTTTTGATTCGTTTCCTTCACCGATCTTTGAATCTTAAACATCCCTGAGTCAGGGCATTTTATAAAATCCAGTATTTTTAATTTCATATTTTGTATAGCTTTTATGTTCAGATTTAATTACACGCCAGGCCTATATCAGTTTACGCTCAAACACTGCAAGTTGAGCTTCCATTTGTTGTGTATACCCTCAGCTAATTCTATTAAAAAGACTAGCAAATTTTAGCAATCAGTTGAATAGATTTGACTTTTTTTAAATCTGCCTTGCTTGCCCGATTACGGCTTATGCTGAGAAACCGACGTCTGACATTTGTTTTCACACCTATAACCTACTTCAACAACTGATTTCACTAAATCTGGATTAGTAGTCCTGTAGACTAAAACTAAGCGGGTCTAGTTTAATATGAAATAAGGAATTTGTATCAAAGTTTTGACAATTGGTTCTATTTCAGTTGCGTTTACCCACTGTCATAAGCATCTATGGTTACCACATTGATTGTAATAAAACAAAGCATAGCTACCTAGAGATACGGCCTGATTTGTCACATTCTAGAATTTTCCAGGTTTTATCAACTTTTGGTACCTGTCTGAATGAAATTTTTAAAAAAATTATATTCCAACGTCTTCTTCACTGTCTTTCTCAGCCGACACAGTGGGTTTTAACATCACCAGGCGTTGAAAAATAAATGCAGTTTGATTCCCAAAATTTCAGTCAGACTATTAGCCACTCACCAACAGTCTAATTGATTGGACATTTTTTTAATTTACTTTTTATATTTTTTAACTGCTTCTTTAAGGTAATAAAAAACTTTTATATCATGACAAGTCAGCAAAAAATAGAATTATCTTTAAAAATTTCGGACAGACAGTAGCAGTAACGGTAATTAATATCTGCAAAATGTGACAAATTAGACCACGTCTCCAGGTAGCCATGAAAAAAGCTTTTTTTTCCTATCATACGCAATGCGGACAGTGAAATTGTTACAGCGGTTCGAAAAAGGCTTTTTGTGGTGGCTAATTTCTATGGGATTTTGTAAAAACTCAGATTTACTAGCACACAATGCACCATATCGTCAGTTAATCGAGAGTTGAATGATTTTGTTTGGCTTGCCGTTTCTGGCCCGTTGACCGTACATTGTCGATCCCTGTCCTAAAACAAGAGTGCAAATCGATGGGTAAACGTTATGAAAAAGCTGGCAGGAAACTCATCATGAAGTTGAGAGATAAAATTGATATAAAATCAAGGCTGATAATCATAATTATGTGTGATTGATCAACTGTTAGACTTTTTATTCTAGGACAGAGAAAATTTCTTTAAAAGCCCAACGTTTTGCATTTTGGTAGAGCAGAGTATCTTTTAACAAATATCTATTGGAAGAGCAATATTAACTGTGTGGTAGCAGCTGGGAAGCTTCTCCTTCGAGACCCCCAAGTTTTAGTGACTTTTCTGATGCGTAATTCACATGGCAAACTGTGTTGTTTCATTGTTTCCAATTTTCTATGATAGGATCAACGTTCATTTGAAATCCACAATGAAAATATTGTTTAAGTTTTGCTTTCAGTTGTCAGTGCATATATATGCTGGTGGCAGGGGCATAGCCAGCACAAAACTTCGGGAGCGGGACAAATAAGCATTACTGCAGATGTCAGTGAACCTGGAAATAAAGTGACGAAGACAAAACACCCAAAAGGGGTTTTGGGTGTTTCCCAGAAATTTGTGAAATTTTGAGAGCACTTTCAGTTTAAAAATCAACAAGTAAACTTTGTCAAATGATGCTTTAACAGAGAGTGAAATGTTAAAATATTTTGCGGGGAAGGGTTTATTTCTTTCATTAAGAGTTTCTTAAATTAAATTTTTTTGTGGTGTCTCTACACTTTCATTTTATTTGAAAATTATTTCATCCGCCAGGCTACACGAGATAATTCTTTACTTGTTAACAAAAGAAGACTGTCCACTCTGTCAGGTATAACTGTCGAAAGTACTTTTACGAATTGAATCACCATGAGAAGATGAAATTTCAACTTCTGAATCATCACGCTTATTCTTTACAAAACACGCAAAGTCGTTTTTATGCTGATATTGCTACTTTTTAGTTTTGTTTTTCAAAATTTTGTTTCGTAATTTCAAAATATTTTTGTTCTTTCGCTTTCAAGCAAAATTATTAGTTCTGAGTTTGTTTCGATTCGTTGAAACATAAAGTGCATGAGTCTCCGATTAACAAACGAATACTGACTGACAGTTCAGAAGGCCTTAGAAGTAGCAATTGGTGGCAGCGAATAAGTACGAACAAAGCTAACTGATATGAATGTGATTTTGTATGATAGTTTTTATTGGTCCGATAATAATGTTTATCATATCAAAAATGTTTTAACAACAAAAAAATAATGCTAAACTAATAGGCTATAACAGTGCTTTTCAATCTTTCAAAACAACGGTTCGCACTTTTTCATTTCGCAAAAATTTCATCTGCACAAACCAACCACAGTCAGTTAGCAACTACTGTATTTGCTTTCCTTATTTTTTTTGTGGAATAAATGTTGGCTTGTTTGATACAGTTATTCACCTGAGTCGATTTGAAAGTCAATGGCTGATGCAATGAATTGATCTAAACTCAACTCTCACTTACTTCACTCCCTACTGCTCCAAGCTAGTATAGGCTAGGCCCATATCACATTAAGAAACGTGAGAAACAGTTTGTTTAACTAGCAACGAAATTTAGTGTGCATAAAAAGAATCAGGTTTTGTATTCAAATATATAAGTAAGCTAATATAAATGACTCGTTTGCTGCTGAATATTTCTGAAGTTTTAGACCAGTTTAGACACAAATTTTTGCTGTAAAATACCCCACAGTGGGTCATCAAGTGTCTCATTTAAGACTGGACATAACGCCAATGCCAGCTATTTTTTCCTAAATCATTGACCCGCTGACGCAATAAATCGACAATTAAAACTTCATTTAACATTTAATCTTTTCTTTAAATCTAATTTGTAGGTTCAACTAACTACGATGAATTTAAATTTAACACTTCTTATGAAAAATCATTTTTAGCTTTGCTGGAGCTTTTGTACAATAGCTTTTTAGAAGAGCTTCTTAACATTCGGCTTTGATATCCTGACTCAGAAAATTATTATCAAACAATAGTGCATTCATACCGCATAAATTGTTTTTAGGTTTTTGGAAATTTACTTTGATTATTTTGATACTGTTAAATGTTAATGAAACTTCAATAAATTCTATGGCAAGCACATTTCTGGAAAGAACCCGGAAATTGTGCATTGTGCATAGCAGAAAGCTACGGCCAGTTTACAAGAGTGTGATGGGATACCTCAACGATTTTTAAGTTTTAAGACCACTGCGTTTGAATGCAAAAATGTGTCAGGTCTGTATGAAGTGTCCAGTCTGAATGCAAAAATGTAAATGGAAGGCTTTCATCTTAATGCTCCACTGACGTGCATAAGTCTAGCTTGTTTTGTTGTACCTGTTTCTTCAGATTGGTATAGTATGAAGTGAAGTGCTTTACTTTTTATCGTATTGACGTTCATCAGATGAACAATGCAACTTGCTAGAATGTTACACAAAATCACAAACACAAAATCGAAATCACTCCCTGAAAGAGTTAACTATCCCGATAAATAGCCTCCTTTTTCTGTCGAAATGTTGTGCAGATAACAAAACATAGTGTGAGGGCGCTACCTTGCGGTACTGAATGTCTGCAACCCCAAAGCTGATTGAAACCGAATAATTATTTATGGCAACATTCAGCCAAGACAGATATTTACATTCTACAAAATTTTCGGAAAATGCTGTAAATTTACGCAATCTGAAAAGTACGTTTAAACTGTAAGCAGTAGTAGAAAATCCGTTCTTCTTGCGGTTCGACCGCACGTGGCTAGGGTAAAAAGAACTAAAAAGTCTGACAACATTCATTTGAAATTGAGAAATTATAGCACACCCAACTTCAACAAGTGGTATCTACTATAATTCTTGAACTTTTGGCATTATGTTTTATCGTGAGCTGACGTTTGTCGAACAATTTACCTCTAATCATCTATGTTATTCGTTGTATGAGTATGGCAACATGGTATCAATGGTCAATCATGAAATCAATTGTTTCAAAACATTTTGAATTAGTGTAATTCCAAAAAATTGATAAATCATCGCTATCCTTTGGAACTTGTAGAACTTGATGTAGATTTTTTTAATCTTTTTTCGAATTAAAATCTCCAGTCTGAACATTATTCTCGAAAATTTTTTGAAATCTTTTATCCTCATCATTCGGCGTACTTATAGAAGCATCGTCTTCCTAGTAATTATTTTCTTTGACAAGTTTTAAAATTTTAACACTTTTGTCTGCACAGCGCATTTTTCACTTTCGATTTAGAAAGAGTAACTTCTGATTTAGCAACAGTCTTATATTACTTCACGCATAGATATTGCAAGTTGACCTGCAGGCCTGCTCTATCTGTATATATCTGTTATCTCGTGGTTTGTTTTTGCGTCATCTAACACTATTAACAAGAATTAGCAGATCGTAGCAATCAACTAGGCGCGATATCACTTTTTCAGGCATCTCTCCTGCTTGCTTGGTTACTGCTCTTGTTGAATAGCTGACGCCTGATACTTTTTTGCACACATGTACACTACCACTACATTACTTTTAACATGGATTTCGCAAACTCAACATAAGTAAGTTAACGATATATGGTCCTCATTTTGTAAAAAAGCATTTAGCTACGTTTACATCCCAACGCAAACCTCTTTGTTTATCCCATTAATTATTATATAAAATAAAGATTGTTTATTGCCATCATGCGCAAGGCGGCAATGATGATATGGTTCAAAGGAAGCTGTATTGGAGTAGCTAAGTGATGTTTGATATTGTGAAAACGCAGATTTACTCGCACACGGTTGACCACATAACAATTAATCGAGAGTTTGTAGCCGGTTCTACCAGCAGGTCATAAGTTGCCGACGTCTGTCCTAAACACAAACTGAGTTATTGAATGGGCGCTGGACATAAAAAAAAGAAATGCTGAAATGTTTATGGATAAGTAAAGCTAAACATTTTACTACCTTTTTGTCACACACTTGCCGTTTCGTATTGGTTTCCCTGCAATACGTGTCAGTTTGCAAGCAAAAAAAATAGCTGAATCACTCATCTCAATTCTCTACTGATGCGCAGGGATCTAGGCTATCTTGTTTTGTCGATATGAAGCTTGCACTTGTTTCTTCATATTGACTGACTGACACAACACACAATCCATTGGCTGCTGCGCCTAGATGTAACAACGTGATCTGCGGCGGCCTCAAATGGAAGAAGACTGACACAACGAAAAGTAGTTTACTTTTTATCGTTTTGAACGTTCATCTGATGAACGTTGCAAGTATTGCTAGAAAATGAAACAACCCTGATAAAGATAAAGATTTTCAATATTTAGTTTGTCACAACATTCATTACATCTGAGTGAAATCAATGTGAATACCGAAATAAATCACTGGGAAATTTAACTGCGCTGTGAAATAATAGTCTTCCTTTGGTTGAACTTTATTCAAATAATAGCACAAAGGCGCCATCTTGCGGTACTAAGAATCTGCAGCCACAAAGTTAGCCTAATAGTAGGGGGTAGGGAGGATTATGTTTAACTTCAACTTTAGCCCTGATTTTAGAATACAACAGTATATTGTAAGACCTTTGGGATCACTTTTTTAAATTTTTGTTGTATGTTGAAACATAAAATTACCTTTAAGGCACTGTGAAAAGTTTAATGACAGTCTTATGTTGGCCATGTCTAGGAGTAGGCCTAATGTATGTAAATTAGTGATGGTTGCTACTATTGCTTCCCCCAAACTGAGCAAGACTCCACGAGCCCAACCTTCCAAGGGTTAATGCGAAACTTGCTGCTTTATGTTCTTTGCAAGTTCCGTTATCTTTGGCTAGCAATGCGTAGTTTTTAGTTTCACATGTGCAGCACTCATATATGCACTGAAACGATTTCTCATTTCTCATAATAGAGACTGAGACGACTGAATGAAGAACCAAACACAATAAATGAGGCTAATGCAAATCTTTTCTTGATTTCAAACAAGCTTAGTAGGGAGTTCCACACTGTAAGGATATGTTTTCATCATGGGTTTCAACATCAGGAAAGTCACGATCATCTATGTTTTCGTTTCAGTTTCATTTCCCGACAACACTAATCCTACATGAGGCATGCAGTCACTGTTTGTATCAAAGATATTACTTCCCTAGATAATGTACTACTACGGCCTCAATTGTGTCAAACTGCTTTTGATAATTCGGTGCGGTATTGGAATAACAAATATTCACTGAAAATTTATTTTTTGATGAAACATTTGTTTACATTTTATTGTCACTAAAAATCTATGATCGGTTCCTTCGTGAAGTCGTGACGTGTCAATTCGTCACTTCTTCATATTACTGTAGATTTGACAGCAAGTGCACAAGACAATGGAGAAAAGAAAACCATAAGTATGCAGCCATAACGTTAAAAAATCTCATCCTAGGGTGAAGTCACGATTGTTGAACAATAACTTTCCTGTAGAACACTGTTCCGGCGGGTCAATTGCACTCTGGATTAGAATTGAAATTGTGATGAAATTTTGTTGACATTGAATTTGCGTTGTTTCTGTGTTCTGCGTGATGTGGCTTGCCTGGCTGCCAAGCGATTTCACAACTGATTGTCGCTTTTTGCTGCGTGCCGGGAGCCATTGTTTCTGGACACAGTTTTGCTTTTGTGTTGGGTTCAGTATTTAGTAAAGCAAGCGTCATTCACTAGAGTTTTCAAGCTAGAGGAAGGTTGTGAGATTTCCTCTAGTAAGCATAGCCGATTTTTTGGTTGCGAATTGCCCAGAGAAGCAAGTGTTTTGCGCGGTGCAGAACAAGAAGGAAGGTGCAGTTTGAAATACAAATTTGAGGTCTCAATTTTACATCAACTCAACCAAACTGGAGACAGACGACCCAGAAAACAAGAAGGAGACGCCGTCTCTAAAAAGGAAACGAATGCATTCCGAAGAGGAGTACCAAACGGAAAACAACCCAGACGAAAATGGCAACAATACTACTACAGTCATATTGAAATTGAACCAGCCGAGAGAGCAGAAAAAAACATTAAAAATGTATTCGCCGATACTGATCGACCGATGTCTGCAATATCTAATAGGCGAATACAAATCCTGCTCAGCAAGACAAGATGGAGGACTTCAGTTAAATGCAAACCCAAGCCAGATAGAGGTTATCCTCAAAACAAAGACACTGACGGATGGAAACACCATCAACATTCCGATCACCGCCTACGCCAAAAGACCACCTGGAGCAAGTGGAGTAATATACAATGTTCCTCTCGGCATGGAGGATGGAGATATTCTTGCGGCGCTGAAGGATGCGAACATAAGGTCGGTTAAAAGGTTTAATAAAAGAAATTCTGAATCGTCTGAACTAATTGCATCTACTACTGTATTATTAATCTTCAATAGCAAATCACTACCAGACTCAATAAAAATAGGTTATCAACGATTTAGAGTCTCGCAATACATTCCAAAACCCTTAAGATGTTACAACTGCAATCGATTTGAACACATTTGGTTTTAGATCTGCAGAATTTTGCTATGTCTCCGATGCGGTGAACAACACAGGCATGATGAATGCCCAAGTATGGCAGTAAAATGCTCAAATTGTGGTGGAAATCACGTCGCTATTTCTAAAAACTGCCCCAAGTACTTGAAAGAAAAACCCATTCAGAAAATAAAAACCACTAAGAACCTAACATATGCTGAAGCCTGCAAGCAGCAAAGAGCTGTAAATACAGAAATGCCAAGTTATGATCTGGACTTCCCTCCTCTTGTAGCAAGCACAACTCAAACAAGCCAATTGAATAAAAATCTATCCTCTAACCAAAGTAATGACAGTATAAATATAACTCCAGTCACAATGGAAAAACCCGGACCCTCGAAACCAACCAACGTAGGAGACGAGAGCGGCCACTTTATAAATAACCCAATCTTATTTCTTGCTTTTTTAGCAGAAGTGATTACAAAGACAACGTTCGCTCAAAGCCAAAATAAAGAAATTGACATTTTTCAAATTATCGCCGACGCAGCAGGTTCTAGAATGGGATTTCTAACAAACTCGGACATGTTAAAATCACTAATAATTTAATGTTCTTCACAGTGTGGCAGTGGAACTGTCGGTCAATTTATAGGAAAATCCCGGAATTGAATCAACTAATAGCAAGCTCACAAACCCCACCGGATATCATTTGCTTACAAGAAACACACCTAACTCCTAAATACTCCCCTAATATTAATGGATATCATCTCTACAGAAAAGACAGACCTGCTCACTTGGGAAAAGGAGGTGGTGTCGGAATCTGCATTAAAAGAAATATCTCCTTTACAGAGCTACCCATCCCGAATGCAGACCCACGGCTGGAAATTATTGCAATTAAAATCGAACACCTAACTGTATGCAGTATATATAACCCACCCACAAACTCATTTGCAGGTGACCAAATAAACTGTATTTTCACTAACCATAAAAAATTATTAATTTGCGGTGATTTCAATGCCCACCATGTCATGTGGGGGTGCAACAACAATAATAATAGAGGGTATGCTCTACTTGAAGTAGTTGAAAATCATGACGCAGTAATCCTCAACACCACTGTTCCCACCCACATGTCTTTAAATAAGTCGGAAATCCGATGGAACACTCTAGACCTCACTATTGCTTCTACTTCCCTTGGTCACAAATGCATCACCGATGTCACCAATGAATTTTTGGGTAGTGACCACTGCATAGTCGCTACTACAGTCAATGTTTCTTCCCCACATAATGCAGAGTTTGTACCATCATGGGCATTCCAAAGAGCTGATTGGGCAAAGTATTCCAAATTATGCCAAGAAAAGCTAAATTCTTCTGTTGTCTCAAATGATATAAATACATTTAACCAAAACCTCTCCGAAACTATCCAACTCTGCGCGTCTATAGCAATTCCTAAAACCAAACCATTCAAATTAAGTGGCGTTCCATGGTGGAATGACAATTGTAAACGAGCAGTAAGGAACAAAAAAATAGCACTACAACGTCTTCATCGTACCAGACACCCAACAGACATCCAAGCCTTTAAACGCCTCCGGGCAATTGCCAGAAAAACTATCATCCAAGCAAAAAAAGAAAGCTGGAACAATTTCTGCTGTTCCCTCGATAGTAAAACAAAGCTTGACAAAGTGTGGAAAATTATTAAAAAATTTTCAGGCATAAAGGAAACCAAAAGAATTCCCACTCTTGCCACTAAAGCAGAAAGTGATACCAACAAAGCCAACATCCTTGCAGATCAATTTCTCTCAGTCAGCAGCTCAACCAACTATTCAAAAAAAATTCCGTGAAAATTCCAGTCTTTCAATTTCGAACAATCTACAATCAAAACTGGCAACCCATTTCTACAATAAATCTTACAATTCACCCCTGCAAATGAACGAGTTGAAGACAGTCCTTAAAGGTAATAAAAACACTGCTGCAGGTGCGGACGGCATTTATTATCAAATGTTATGTCATCTACCCCCTTGCAGTTTGAATATCCTACTCGACTTCTTTAACTACGTCTGGTCGACAGGTACACTGCCACTCAAGTGGAAACATTCAATCATCATCCCAATTCATAAGCCAAACAAACCAACGGGTATACCCTCCTCCTACAGACCAATTTCTTTAACCAGCACCCTTTGCAAAACTATGGAGAAAATAGTAACTAATCGCCTCAGATGGTATCTAGAACAAAACAATCTACTTCATCTTCAACAATCTGGATTCAGAAAAAGACGTCGAACGACAGATCATATTATCAGACTCCACGACACCATCCAAAAATCCTTATCTTGCGGTGAATCAGTACAAACTGTATTTCTTGACCTTGAGAAAGCTTATGATATGGTCTATCACGACGCAGTCCTCCTAAAACTATATAACCTAGGGATCAAAGGAGCCATGCTATCTTGGATCAAATCTTTCCTGTCAAATCGTACTTTTCAAGTCAAGGTTGTCAAAGCTTTATCTACCACAAGAAAACTAGAAAACGGAATTCCTCAAGGCAGCGTTATTAGTCCATTACTATTCAACGTAGCGATCAACGATTTACCAAACTTAATTACCTCTTCTACAGCACTTTTTGCAGATGACTTCTGTTTTTGGAAAACAGGAGAAGACATCTCAACTCTGTCTAATATAATCAAATCGGACTTTTCAAAAACCAAAGACTGGTGTGATAAATGGGGCTTCAAGATCTCCGCAAACAAATCAGCGGTTGTGCTCTTTACAAACAAACGTAAATATGATCCGTGTACACTCGAAATAAAAAATTCGTTAATCCCCATCAAAAAAGACTACAAATACCTTGGAATCACATTTCAGTCAAATGGAAAGTATAGCATCCATGCTAAACATGTTGCAGAAAAATCCAAATCAAGACTAAATGTCCTTCGTGTACTGAAGGGCACAAACTGGAGAGCAGGAAAATCAGCACTGCTTTGCATCTACAGAGCCATAATACGATCGGTTATTGAATATGGTATGGAAGCATATTTTGCCACAAACAAAACCACACTCCAACCAATTCTGACATTACAAAATGAAGCTCTAAGAATATGCTCCAGAGCAATGAAAAGTACCCCAATTTCAAACCTACAACACTACTGCAATGAATTACCCTTGTCACTTAGATACGAGCAACTTTGTCTAAACTACAAAGCCCACATTCTGACATTTTTACACCACCCAGCACATGACATCCTCGAGGAAAGTTTGCCAAGAAATTTGACCAACACAAGTAACTACCAACCATTCCATTCCCTCACCGAGACAATAGACACGAATATTACCGTAAACCTCATCCAAGAACCATCTATCCCACCCTGGGAAGTCTATATACCCATAACTGACTACACCCTTGTGACTGAAACCTCCCAGCTTGACCATCCAAATGCCATCTCTGGAATAGTCGCTGAGCACCTCACAAAAAATTACTCAGAATTTCTCAACATATATACAGACGGATCCAAGACCAACACGAAAACCGGATCTTCCTTTTTTGTAAACCGCTATGGAATAAAACGCTGTTTCACAATTAATAGATCCGCATCTGTGTTCAGTGCCGAACTGTTTGCAATAAAGGCTGCACTTATATGGATAAAAGAGACCAAACAAAGTAAGTCGGTCATCATTAGCGACTCCTTAAGTGCACTACGGACGATTTCAAATCCAACCTGGACAAAACACAGCTTAATCAATGACATACTTCTGCTTCATTCCAGCATTATATCAAAAACAACAAAAGTAAAGTTTTTATGGGTTCCTAGTCACGTAGGAATTCCTAGAAACGAAACTGCTGATTTCTTAGCAAAACTTGCTTCAGGAGCCATACCAGCAATACCAACATCAGCCATTACCCCCATCTCCGCAAACACAAAACTAAGCCTAAGTGAAGTCAAAAACCTCACCAAAGATCTAGCTCTGCAAAAATGGAATAATCACTATATAAACAGTACCACAGGCCAACTCTACAAATCTATATATCCTGACACCAAAAGTGCAGGAACAAACAAAGTACCTGACCATCCAACCGTCTTTAGACTCATCACCGGTCACTGCCGTTTAAACCAACACCTCTTCAAGATCGGATGCCACACTTCTGGACTATGCGACACATGCATGAGCCCTGAGACTGTGAATCATTTTCTATTTCATTGCAGTAAATATGCAACTCAAAGGAAGTGTCTTGAACAAAATCTGAGCAAGTATGGAATAAACATATCGGTGAAAAATTTTGCTGAAAATCGTCCAACTACTACACATCTGCTGGCTTTTATAAACTCCTGCAATAAGCTTATTTAAATTATTATTTTAATCACTGTAATCGTCCATGTTATACTGTAGTGCACCCGTGTCGTGTCTGCTCCCAGCCAGAGATCGATCGTCTCTTACATTGATTCAGCGTCTTTGGACACTGAATCGGTGTGGAAGGCGATTGATTTGCTGGCTGGGCTTTCCTTATTTTGTTTCAGTTTGTAACACCAAGCGTGCAATTCCAAAGAAGTACCTGACTTTCGTGGGCCTAACCTCCTACAAGAATTTCTTTTCCACTAATGATGTATTTAAACTACTGTATCGTATTATGTTGTGTTGTGTCGTATTGCACCCTTCACTATGCCCTGTTGTGCTTTAACTGTGCTAAATAGCTATTATAATAATGACTGTCGCTAAAAGACCTTAGATGTTGTAAAGCGACATAAAACAAACCATAACAATCAATCAATCAATAGTAAAGCAAGCTAGAGGAATGTGTGATTTTGGATTTAAGTTAAATCGTTAAGAATTAAGTGTGTACAAAATTTCAGCTTTTATCCCAACTCACTGAATCAAGTCATACGCAATAAAAAAAAAAGACCAGAAACGATTGCAAGTATGGTTGAGGCAAGAAGAGGAGGGATTGTAGGAACGCATTGAGCCCCTACTCTCGTAACAAACACAGTGTGATTATATTTAATATATGCTTCAGAAACCTCTAAAATTCTGCATCAAATATTGGATAATGTGCTATGTAAAAACTTTATGTGAAATGAAACCTATGTCTTATGTGGGTCAAGATAATCAGCCACAGGTTGGTGTTGCAGAGCATGAATACAATTTCTGATCGCCAAACATTTTGGAATGACGCGTGGCAGCAGATGCGACTTCCTTCTTGCAATTAGGTAGTTCTTTTGCAGCATAGAAAGACAACGACGAGTCCCGCACGTCCACACATACAATTCACACAACTGTTTGAAACTGTTGCACTGCCTGTGAGACAAAGACCGACTTACAGAAAAAAAAGCTTGAGAGCATTGGTGCAACTGTACCACGTATATGTGCCATACCGTACTTGCTATTGCAGAACTAAGTTTACATTAAACATTTACATTAAAATTCGTAAACACTAAATGCCCAACTGGTCAATTGACTGACGTGGTAATTTTAGGATTTAAACAGATTGCTTGAAACAGTCCACTGATTCATATTAACAAAAGTTTCCTGTGCAATGTGATTAGCTTTCCAATCAAGTTTTAACTCTTCTTATAAAATTGTGTTGATATATTAAATAGAGCTACGTTTGGATATTTTAAACATGTCTTATTGGAGGTTCGTTGTGGTTCTTTCATTCCTTAGTTTCTTAGACAATCGCCTGCCCTAGAAGACAGAGTTGAGACAGCGAAACTTTTAAGCCAGCAATATTTACAGAGTTTAAATTTGATTTGCATGTTCTTTGTTGGCAATTAATCCTATTTATAGCGACACGGGGCTTTATGAGGACGCCCCACACTAGTAGTGAAATATTTCACAAAAGGAAATATGTTAGAAAAGTGAAATTTCTTGACTTTTAGTTTTTGTTCTTTGCGAATTTTTTTAACCTAAATTGGTCATTTTTCTACCTTCCTGCACTTCACAATAAAAGTTTCGTCTCATGTGGCTAGACATTTTTATACAATGCTAGTTTTATATATGTTAATGTTAGTGCAATATAAATATCAGTGCAATTACTTTGAAATGCAAAAACGCCCAAAACTGCCTTATATTTATGAGCAAAAGTAATTTTTTGTTTAGTTTAGCATTACTCCATGTTATAATTCAAAAATTTCAATTTTGAAGCTATTTTTGGGAAATTAGAATGAAACCGACTTTCTGACGTTTTTTTCATCTCAAACATTTCATTTCAATAAATTTGTTGAGTAAAAATTTAATTTCTATACGCACAATACACATGACTATTATCTTGTAAAATATTTTGGCTCTGCGTATTTCATAGCTCCCGTTATTATCTCTTAATTAGCACGAGGCTAAGATATCCCATAACGTACTTTCCGCGTACGAAAACAGCTCTAATTAAGATAGGGTTAGGCTGCATTTATTCAGATGCAATGCGCTCAAAGGTAAATGCTACATTTTTCCAACTTTGCAGATTTTTTTTCGTATCCAGGCTACGCCCGGTGGTTGGATTCAAAAAACAAACAAGGCAATCTTCATAACCACCTTCATGCATGCCCTTAAGTCCCCAACCAAAGACCCACCAGAATCTTCTGGAGCTGTATCGAACCGGCGCCCTTTCGAGTGCGTAGGCTACCAGGGCTCTCACCACCCGTCTATGCCGACGACTTTGCTTATTGAACGTGCTTTACATCATCGAATCCAACACACTTTTGCTGTTTTTGTTAGTTGAGGTGGCCGGAGCTTAAACGATAAGCATTACAGTAAATTTTATTAATTTAGAGTTTCTACTAAACCACATTGAATTTCTATTAAACTATTTTATTTTAATTTTGTTTTTAGTATATTCAACTTGACAACTCAAGTCGACCAGACGTTTGACACTGATCAGCACTGACGATGCTTAAAATGGAAAAATGCAATTTTTATTTGCAAAGTTAAGGCTGGTAAAGCGATGTTGTTTTATTGGCAAAGGATCGACCATCGCAATAATGTATTAACTGGTTATATGGTTCAATGATCGATTGCCTCATTGAAAGAAATTGTTCAATGATTTCAAAAATATGCAACAACTTTAAAGGCATTGAAATAGCGTAATACATCAAACAGCAATGTAGCAACGCACCATGCATAGACTAGGCCTATAATTAAACAGAACATTACAGTCAACCAATCAAGCAATGGTCTGGAGATCGCCACTGTACTTTAACTAACTTTCACTTCCGCAAAATTGTATAGACCAAAATGTTCATCGGAGTAATCAGAATCAATTCAGCAGCTTTTTACTTGGGATTGATCCAAGACATTGCTGACTAGCTAGCTTTGCGGCAATACACGTTTTGAGGACTTCGCTCTCAGTTTGCATAATTGCACTTCTTGCGTATAAGCTACCATGGTTTTAAAGTCAGTATTTTTCAACGCTTTGTTTTCAATCACTTTCATCTGTGTCTGAATTCGTAGAACACAAACCTACAATCACTAAAATCAGCAATCGAAACTTCCTTGCTCTGAATTTTTGAAACAAATTGCAAAACTCAAAACAATTGTGATTTTTCACCCAATATCATAACTGAAGTTCTTTTTCGTTTGAGCCTCTAGTCAAAAATTCCTCTTTTTGTGACACCAGGTAGACATTACACAATGGTTCCAGAAACTTAGCCTACCTCTATTCAGCATTATCGATTATATCTCTAACTTTAGTTGATTGGTTTTGAATCTTTACCCTCGGACGGACAAAGACTTATATCAGTGACATCTTGACACCGGTGTACTTTCTTCAGAACACGTCAAATCGTAGATTTTACTTTAAGCTTGCTTCTTCAAACAAGTACAAACCTATAAAAACATCAAGCATTAGAGCCGCATAAAACGTTTCAAAAACACAAAAAAGGAAAATAAGGAAAGATTGCATAATGCCTGCTGGGGTGGACAATGCGCCTAATGCAAAATACTAAAACTCGCCGGGATGAGATTACAGTCAAAGCTCGATAACTCGAAGCTCTTTAACTCGAAACTCTCCCTATCTCGAAGGAGATTGATTGGTCCATGGAAAACGCTTATCAATACATGCATGCATACTAGGGATTGTAGATCATAGGGATGCGAAACTTCATCCGCTTTCGGCTTATCCGCAACACTAGAAGGGTTACGTTTTTTTGTAATTTACAAAATATTTTACTTTTTATGGGTTATGTAAGAAGAGTGAAGTTGGTTTTAAAGTAATTTAAGGTTTTTAGTTGAAAGCAAGCCAACAGTAAAGCGTAAAAAAATGTCAAATTGGCAATTGACCCTTCTAATGTTGAAGGAACAACGGAGTTGCGCGTCTCGTATTGTACCGTCCCTAATGCATACGAACTAGGGATAACACGAATTATGGATAACTCGAAGCAGTTTGCTCGGTCTCTTCAATTTCGAGTTATCGAGCTTTGACCGCATGATAAAGAATTGTGAATATAAATTGCATGTGTTTGCTGTATAGAAGTCATACTTCTTGTGACATTTAAACACGACATTGTGAAGTGACAATTGAATTTCAATTTACGTAGTTCAAACATGAGCGCAGAAATTATATTGCCGCAAGCTCATAAGCGGTGTTTAACTGACGCTCTTTCACCTGCTGCACCCACGGCTCTCACCACCCGACTATGTAACCGACACGAGCAGCCTATCTCCGATATTGATGGCTGGTGTTAAGCTTTATGAACATACGAATGAATATAGAATAGTTGATCGTGTTTTGGCAGCAGAAGAGGATGTACTGTATACGATGATGAAAACAATGCAGAACATTCAATGCAAAAGCACAATGTCATGTTTCTCATGCGGAGGCAACGCGAACATCTGACCATCGCCCAACATGGCTGCGTTTTCAGCAGGAGGTAATAGTTTCAGACACTTCCTCATTGTTACGACTACACACGGTAGTTGCGGAAATACTCGAATCTTAAGCAAACAATCTAAAATTGATTAATTTTTCGGTATATCAACTGTTGCAACCGATATTCAAGTGGGCACGTTCTTGCTACCATATATATGTTACTTTGATCTTGACTTAATATAACAATTCAATTATCAGTTTCTTTGTTTATCCGGTAAAATTTCAGAAACTATTGTTCTAGCTAGACCGGACATTTGAGGAAGCTCATTTAGAGTGTCGTTGCAGTTATAGTGCATGGTCAAATTTATCTTATAAATTTAATTTTATTTATATAGCCTAGTTTAAGTAATTCCTGATGAGGACACAAGTACCTGTAGGAAACGTTTGCGTTCTTTTTTAATTCTGTTGTATTTCTTTTTGTGGGTTGCTAAGGCCAAAGTAGAGATAGAGTTTTATATGTGCTTATTAAATTTATGGCTTTGTTTGAAGAAATTTCTTAAAGCAAAAATTGCGTTTGTGCGAGAGATTTCTTGGACAACGTGACAAAACTACACTGTATATGCACGTTTGTAAGTTGCTTGTACAAACGCTCATCTTTTGCTACTTCAAGATTTTCAAACTCAACCAACACTGGTCACAATGCAAGACATGAAATGTAGCATCCTGACACATCAACATCGTTTGTCTATTTTTGTTCTAATTTTCTCAGAAAATCACGCATTAAGCTCCAAAACATTGATAAATCAGCGTCATCATTTGGAACTTGTAGAACTTGATGTGGATTTGTTTTCAGCTTTTTTCTTATTAATCCTCCAGCCTGAACATTATTCTCAAAAGTTATCAACAGAGTTCGATTACATCCAGATTCATATTCAAGATATTCCAATACAGAAATCACATATTCTCCTTCAGGACTAGTGGAGTAGTCGCCAGTAAGAATCAAAATAACTGTCCTACTGGCTTCAATCCTTTGAACAAGTTGCTTTAATGGAGACGATCCACATTGAACTTCCTTTCCAACTACTCCGAGATTAAAATATGGAGGTTGATTACATATGTTTGGTATCAAGTTGTTGTCAACCCAATCAGCAACAGTTTGATTTGTTTGATCATAAACTACAAATCCATGATGAGCAAATGTACGTTGCTTTCCGTTAAATTTTGATGTCTGCTTCTTTACTTCACGAGGACGCACAGATTGTGTAGCATACGTTGCCAACCACCTTTTCCATTTTTTACTTGAAAAGATAAACGATAAGAAAAGAAAACTAGAAGTAAATGTTGTGAAACATAGACACAAACCCAGAGAAAAGTTATTTTGACAAGAAATATTAAATGAATAAGTAAGCAAGGTGTTATAATATATTGTTTTACGTTATTTCTACGTACTTTGTTTCTGTACTGCTACTTGTTCTAATGATTACTTCGTTGGCGTGTTTTGTCCTTCTGGCTGTTCTCTATTTTGTGTTGCTTGTTGTTGTGAGCTACCTGCCTTCATTTTTAGTATGTTTTGAGTTGGGGTGGCCGCATTTTAAGTTGGTTAAAACTTTATGAATAAAATCATCTTTAGTTTCATGACAATTTAACCAACTTAAAATTTTCAACTAGAAATCGCAAAGGATGGAGAGGTTGTTAAAACCTCAGCGATTAGACATTGAGCCTGGCAATATACAAGCGGCCAGAGAATTTAGACACTGGCGACAAGTCTTTGAGAACTATATTCAGGAGCACTTACAACAGGGGCCTGCCGAAAACGAAGCAGGCGAAGCCAACCGTTTAAGTCTTAAATTAAAAGCATTGATCTGCATGATTTCGCCCCAAGTTTTTGAATACATTGATGAATGCGAGACTTATGAAGGAGCCATGCAGCTTTTGGAACAAATTTATATCAAGAAACCAAATGAAATATATGCGCGACATGTGCTGGCATCTACAAAGCAGCACTCAGATCAAACCTTACATACGTTTCGGCACCATTTAGAAAATTTAGCAAAGAACTGCAATTTTAAAGCTGTGTCTGCAGCAGAACATAAGAATATTATGCTGAGAGACGCATTTATCAATGGAATATTTTCGCGGAATATCAGGCAGCGTCTTTTGGAGAATAAAACTTTGGATTTTGAGTCGGCTTTCAACCAAGCGTTATCGTTAACTGAAGCAGAAAAAGAAGCCAAAGATTTTGAAGTTTACGACAGCCACAAAGCTGATTTCTCTGAAAAGGACGTGTTAGCGTCAGCCTCTAAGAGTGACATAAACGTTAGTGACAACAACGAAAAATCCGACAATCTATCAGCCACTTATACTCAACATCAATGTTACTTCTGTGGGAGTAAGCGTTCTCATAACCGCAAGAACTGTGTAGCGCGTTCATCAGTTTGTTTTAAGTGCAACAAGAAAGGACATTGGGCAATAGTCTGTCGAAAGAACGGGAACAGCTCTGGCCATCAAGCAAATAACACGGCGGCAGCATCGATTGATATTCAATGTCCAGCGACCAGTACCGGTACGCCCTCTCAAGGTAATGTCTGTTCAGCAAAAACTGTGAACAATGACTTGAAACAGTCAACAATTTTTATAAACATTGCTGGTCATGAACTGTCCGCTCTAATTGACACCGGAAGTTCTAAAAGTTTTATCAACGAACGATCAGTTAAAGACTTAAACCTCAAAGTTTTTCCGGCAAGGCTCGAAGTGAAGATGGCTCAAATGTCAGCCAAAAGTCGAGTTCTAGGTAAATGTGTAGTAAACCTAAACATTCTTGATCGCACGTATAACAACGTTGAACTTTATATTCTAAAGAACTTATGCTCTGATATAATTCTTGGTTTAGATTTTCAAAGCAAGCATAAGCGTTTAGATTTCGAATTGGTTGGTCCTGAAAATGACCTCATCATTTCACATAATATGTCTGGGACATGTGCCGTAGCCGCCGCCCAAGTAGAGTGTCCATCATTATTTTCAAGTGTGAAAGATAATTGCAAACCCGTAGCGACTAAATCTCGGAGGTACAGTCACAATGACCTAAAATTTATCGATTCAGAAGTTAACAATTGGCTTGCTGAAGGAATCGTTCAGCCGAGTAATTCGCCATGGTGTGCTCAAGTAGTCGTAGTAACAAATTCTGAGTCTGGACGTAAAAGACTTTGCGTCGATTACTCGCAAACAATTAATCTATTTACTGAACTCGACGCTTACCCCATCCCCCGCATCGAGGACATCGTGAACAGTCTTGCACAGTACAATAGTTTTGCGACTTATGATCTTAAATCAGCATACCACCAGATTCGTTTGCTTGACCAAGATAAACCTTATACTGCCTTTCAAGCCGGTGGAAGATTATTTGAATTTAATCGCATGCCGTTTGGTGTTAAAAATGGTGGCCCAGTATTCCAACGCATAATGGACAACGTTGTTGCTTCGGACAAACTCGAAAACACGTACGTGTACTTTGACAACGTCATCATTGGCGGTTGTAATTCTGAAGAACTAGAGAAGACCGCTGCAAAATTTCTACAATCCATGAAACGACGTAATATGACGCTCAATAATAACAAAACCGTCTATGGTGTGAAGAACATTAACATCCTGGGTTACTGCGTAGGAAATAGACAAATTAAGCCCGATCCTGAGCGTTTAAAAGCTCTTTGGGATTTACCACCACCCACTTCTAAAAAATCGCTACAGAGAGCAATTGGGTTGTTTGCCTATTACGCTAAGTGGGTTCCGGGCTTCTCTGACAAAATACAAAGGCTAAAGGGAGTTGATGCCTTTCCTTTAAGCACGTTACAAATAAGCGACTTTCAATTCCTCAAAGAAGCTATTGCTAATGCATCCCTTCAAGCAATTGATGAGAACTCACCGTTTACCGTAGAATGTGACGCATCAGATGTAGCAATATCGGCTACTCTAAATCAAAGTGGGCGACCGGTAGCATTTATGTCTCGGTCATTACAAGGGAGCGAGCTACACTACCCTGCCATGGAAAAGGAGGCTACGAGTATTATTGAAGCCGTAAGAAAATGGTCCCATTTTCTGATTCGAAGGCATTTTACATTAATTACAAACCAAAAATCAGTAGCTTTCATGTTTGACAGCAAGAAGCGGACCAAAGTCAAAAACAATAAAGTGCTATGTTGGCGCCTCGAACTGGCATCCTTTTCTTATACTATTCGTTACCGTCCCGGCAAAGACAATACAGCACCCGACGCTTTATCGAGAGCATTTTGCGCAACGGTACCTGCTCGAAACATTAAACGTTTGATGGATATTCATAAAGAATTGTGTTGCCCGGGTTTAACTCGTTTGTTGCATTATGTGCGTTCGAAAAATTTACCTTACTCGACAACTGATGTTAAAAGAATATGTGAATCATGCAATGTATGCGCTGAAGTTAAGCCACGTTTCTTTAAACCCGTCCAGAGTAATTTAATCAAAGCGACTCAGCCCATGGAGAGGCTAAACTTAGATTTTAAGGGCCCCTTACCATCATGTTCTCGTAATATATATATATATATATTGTGTGTCATTGATGAGTATTCGCGATTTCCGTTTTGTTTTCCCTGTGTTGATCCGTCGTCTGGCACAGTAATCAAGTGCCTTTCTCAACTGTTTGCAATGTTCGGTACTTGTAGTTTTATTCACACTGATCGAGCCCAAAGTTTCATGTCTAGGGATGTTAAACAATTCTTGTTGGAAAGGGGTGTAGCTGTAAGCCACTCAACACCCTATCACCCGCAAGGCAATTCGCACGTTGAACGTTACAAGGGAGTAATATGGAAGGCGGTACAATGTAACCTCAAGTCATTCGGCCTGCCTATAAGCAAATGGGAAAATGTCCTTCCGAACGCCTTACACGCATTGAGATCGCTACTGTGTACATCAACAAACTCTACCCCGCATGAGCGATTCTTCAACTTCTCTAGACGGTTGTCACACGAGAAGTCCCTTCCTGATTGGTTAAGCACTCCTGGCCCAATCTTACTGAGAAAGTTTAACAGGTCTAGCAAACGCGACGATCAAGTCACGAAAGTGTTCTTAACCGAAGCCAACCGTTATACGTTTGGATCAAATACAGCGACGGCAGAGAGTCTAACGTGTCTCTAAGAGACTTAGCCCCGCATCCTGCTAATAATACCCCTTACAGGGATATTGTGGATTCTCCTCAATCATCGGAATATATTGTGGATTCTCCTCAATCATCGGACACAGAGGAAAAGTCATTCACACCGAGTGATAGGTTGCCTTGCAGTGGCGCTTCACCGGGAAATAATTTCGATCAAGTCGAAGAAGTTGTTCGCGACCAAGCAATTGACTGCGATCCAGCAATCAATCCGCAATCAACAACGACTGGTGACCTAACCCGATCAAGCCTTTTCAATGAAAATCCAAGAAGATCGTCTAGGTCCACCAAGGGGGTTCCTCCCGTTAGATATGGGGATCCCATTACCTTTTAGAGTGGGTAAATGTTATAATATATTGTTTTACGTTATTTCTACGTACTTTGTTTCTGTACTGCTCCTTGTTCTAATGATTACTTCGTTGGCGTGTTTTGTCCTTCTGGCTGTTCTCTATTTTGTGTTGCTTGTTGTTGTGAGCTACCTGCCTTCATTTTTAGTATGTTTTGAGTTGGGGTGGCCGCATTTTAAGTTGGTTAAAACTTTATGAATAAAATCATCTTTAGTTTCATGACACAAGGATTGACCTTGTAAATAATGCGGCGATTGGCATTGAACACATCCTCTATAATATTGATCAATTATTTGAGAACACCGAGGCATGATCCCTGGGTAAGTTCTATCATCGAACTGATATTTATAAAAAAAAGTGACCCAAACTTATAATTCAATTGACAATCACAATTGATTGCATTCAATTGTAAGTCTAAAACAAAAAGTTGATCCAAGAAGTAAAAAGGAAAAATGTCAACTCCAATGTTTGTTAAGTGGTTATTTTGCAACAAAAGATTGTTTAATTTACTAGAATTTGCAGAAAAAATTCCTGGTAGAATGTAATTTATTTTGTTGAATGAAAGATCCAAAAATTGTAAATTGGGTGTTAAATAGAGAAAAGGTGTGTTAAGAGATGATATTTTATTGTTTGAAAGCGACAGTCTTTCCAAACGTTTTATGTGCTTCAAGGTATTTATTGGCATTGTCGTCAAGAGATTGTGGCTAACATCAAGATGCAAAACATTTGGACTGTTTAAAGTCATGAAAGAATCTTTCATCAGACAGGATTGAAGAACAACACTTACAAAACCAAACTGACTTAATTTCTCCGCTACTAATTCGTATTCGTAAACAAAGTTTTCAGAAAAATTAATTTCCGCAATTTGTTTTGATTGGATTGGTTGAGGGTATGCGTAAGTAAGCATATCAAAAAAAAAGTTTCTCGTAAAAGTGTATTGAAAACTAAGAGGATTCTCAAAGCTTTGAGTAAATGCCATAGGGTAGTATCTCAATGACAAACTTATGCTGTTTAGTAAGAGAATTAAAGCTTTGTTGAATCTTGAAACGCATTTCTTTCAATTATTTTAATTGGATTAGAACGTAAATCGATTGAGCAAAGCATTGGCATTGCTATAAAAGATCGATTTGAAAGCACTTGTATTGAGTTTGATGACAGATTCAAGTTTTGCACAAAAGAAGTGAAAGTAAAATTTATATTTTCAAGAGAAGTAATCTTGTTATGGGATAAGTCTAAGGTTGCTCCTTGATCACATTCGTTTGAAACGTTTTTGTCGTTTGCAGTTGAATATGATGAGTTGGTTTTTAACAAAAAATCTTGTTTCAAGATTGATTGAAAGTATCTTGACTTATCTTTCAATCTGTTAGTTGTTATAGATTGACATTTTTCATCTATTCTGTCGTGGGAAAGCGTAAGGATTGAAAGTGTTTGCAACCCTTGAAGTGAAGCCATATTAAAACTAGTGATGTTGCAGTAATCTAAGTTCAATGTTGTCAAGTGAGGCAAATCCCGTAAAGTAGATTGACTATCGCTCGTGACGTCACCAAAATTTAACGACAAGAACTCTATGTTTTCTAAAGTTTGATCATGGGTTGGTAACCCAAATGATAAATGCTTTAACTTAGTCATATGTTTGTAAACATCACCAAGCTTTAAGGAACATTTGCTATTTTTGACTACTGGAAACTGCACGTCATGTTCAGCAAAGCATGCAACATTCCAACCCAAAAACAAAGATTCGATTGAGCGAATTGGAACAAGTATTGAATTGGTCACGTATTTCCACAAGCAGTTACCAAATAAGTTTAACTTTCGAAGTTAAGTATTAAACTTAAAAATATCTTTGGAAAGAAAATAAATAGAGTTCATAGAAAGATCTAAGGGTTGAATGTAGAAACTAAACTTAACTAAAGAACTGCTTAACGCTAAGAAGAACTTAGCTAAGCATTGTTTAAGTCCTGGTCGATTTCCTGTTGCAGAAAGTATTCTTAATCTCTTCTTAGTTAAGTTCTGTTTAAGTTTTCAGTCAATGACTTAAGTCTACGTACGTGACGCATTGCGTAAGAATTTCTTACGTCGTCGCTGATACATCACCGACACTAGACTTGCAAAGCAGCACCTGCGCATACGAAACTTCTAATTCTGGTCATTTTTATGCTGTAATAACCCTTTCTAATAACAAGAATTAAAAATAATGTATAAAGCGATCCAGTTTTGACATAGTACTGCAAATTACATACTGGTCACTGGGAGCGACAGCCGTTTGCAGTGGTGGATATAAGAATGGGCAAATAGGGCAGTTGCTCAGCCCCCCCCCACTTTGATTTACGCGCTTTCGAGGCCCCCCTCCCCCCCCCAATTTGATTAGCGCGCTAAAATTTACTGCAGTGAAGTATTTTCCTCTTGTATTTACATAACTGAAGTCTACAATACTTGTGCATTTTTGCAAATAGTAGTTACCCCCTGCAGTGAATTTACATGCCTCATTATTAAATGTGGTCACCTTTGCTGAACCATCATTGTAACCTCTAAAGGTAACGATGATAATAAACCACTTCAACTCCCTGATACCAGTTTTTTATTACCATGAATCTGAGTTTTTTCAAGCATGCATAGTCGCATAAACTCTTGCTAAAGGGTCTATTAACTGAAAGTATTGGTTTATTGGAAATATTGGTTTATTAACTGCAAGCGAACCGCACGTCCTTGTAAGCTTGTTGCTGAGGAAGATAAAGGAGCAGCATCATCTACTTCTGGTCCTTGATTGTAGTCATCTTGTTCAACAACATTTTCTGGAAGTGGTTGTCCACGTTTAACTGCATAATAGTGCAGACAGAATACTGCTATTATTATTACCAAGGAGTTACTGAAATGTGTCCGCAGTGGAACGCGAAGACACCTGAAGCGTTGCTTCAGGACACCAAGTGACTGTTCGATTCGAACACGTGTGTTAATGTGACTCCTGTTGTATCTTCGTTCCCTATCGTTAGCTGGGTTCAGCACTGGCGTCATTATGTAATGCTTACATGCATACCCACTGTCTCCTAACAAGAAACCGTTTATTTCATTGGTTTCGAGTCTGTCCCGTATGACGCTGTTTTCAAAAATTCTGGAGTCATGAGTTGACCCAAGCCATCGCGCAACAACATTCGTAAAAATGCGATCTGCTGTGCAGATTGCCTGCACATTTACAGAAAAGTAACCTTTGCGGTTTCTGAAAACTTCGGCGGTGTCTCCACCTGGTGACTGTATGGGTTTGTGCGTGCAATCGATTGCACCCACAACTAAAGGAAACCCAGCAATAGCAAAAAAAGCTTGCTTGACTTCCGCCAAGTTGGTAGGAAACTTCATAAAATTAGATTTTCTTTTAGCAATACACTTTGAAATCCTGTGCACTGCTCTGCAAACTGTGCTTTGGTGCAATCCCATGAGGTCGCCGTCGGTAGTTTGGAAATTTCCTGTAGCGTAAAACCTCAAAGTAGTTAATAGCTGCTGCAGCGGTGGCACGCTATGACTTCTAACGTTCAACGAAGTGTCATCCTTAATCAACTCAAATAAATCAAGGACTGCTTGTTTGGTGAAGCGGAATCGAGATGCGAATTCTTCATCGTCAAAGTGTTCCATCGGAATTAAAAATAAAAATTCCAAAGAAAATCAACCAAAAGCGAACGGAGCAACTCTACCAGTATAAAAGCAATCCCCCATCACCTCGTATCAGCCTAACGTGTACCATAACTTTAGGCATTGCCAGAAATAATCACAACTTAAGACTGGTCAGTAGCAGTCTTAACTTTTGAACATTTTGATAAGAACTTAAGTATTGCTTAGTCAAAAGTTTAGTTTCTGCATACAGTTTTAAGACATGATTAATACTTAAGTAGTTCTTATGGCTAAGGACAGCTTAAGTTTAGTTTCTACATTCAACCCTAAGACTTTTAAATCTTTCAAAACATTAAACGAGTTATTTTCAACCTGTAACTCATTAATTGCGATATATCTCAAACGAAGAACTCGAAGAAGGGGGGCTTTTGCAAAGTCCAAACTCCTGATTACTGACATGTAATTATCGCTTAAATCTAAATACAGCAGGTTAGGAGTCAATGTATTTCTTGGGACTTGAGAAAACGAAGCAAAGATTAAATCTAGGAATTGTAGTGTCTTTTTAACTAGATGAAATGGCTCCGTATTTGGAAGGATAAATGATGAACTGCATGGTTTTTTCTTCGGACAATAAACATACGTATTGGGCTACCAAAGTTTTTAAGTTTGATAAGTTTGAAAAGTCTGACTGTTTTAAAACTTTTATAGATGTATGAGAGATTTCGATATGTTCAATAGGGTGGATCAAAAATGGCAAAAAAAAAATTTTTTCTCAATTTTGATTAGCTAGATATGGCAAAAGTTGCCAATATATCACCATAACACAATGTAAAAAATTGAAGAGGTTTGAACAAGTTTTTGATCTCCCCCCGCGACATACAAATTTAGGCACTTATACATACAAGAACTGCATGGCAAATTTTTTTTCGATTTTAACTCGCTTTGCAGACATGGCAAAAGGTTCTAATATAAGGTTCAAATACAATGAAAATATGTGTACTTAAGAGTTTTGACTTCACCCTCTTTCAGCATATTAATTTTAAAGTGACTTGGCTGATGGACCACCCGCGGTTCCAACAGGTAAACGCCTATTAACCATCACCATCAGATGGCCGAGTATAGACTCACAAGCTTAAACTTTGTATGACTGATTTGACAGGTGGCCCATTGGCAAAGTCACTTCCTATTAATTTATGCGCTCATGCATACAAAGACTGCAAGCAATATTACAAACAGTTACAAGTTGAAGTGAGTAAAGTCACGTTTAGACTCAAATGTTGGCATTAACTGACGAGAAGCAATTCGGGCACAAATGAAGCCGTCTCGATATGTCGGTCCACAAACTGCTTTAGATGCATCGGTAACCAGCTTGCACGAGCCTTTTAACAGCCTGCGTGTGACATGGAAATTCGGGAAAAAATACAGTGGGAGTCACATCTATCATGATGAATTGCAGGAGCTCAGCATCCGTCATTGTTTTAATTACAGGAGGCTCCGTGATAGGAAGATCTGTCCAGTTAATCAATTCGAAGTATTTCACTGCATCAAAATTAAGCTTTGAGGGAACTTTAAATTTTTGTATTTTTTCCCTGGGTTTTGCAGCTCTAGCTTTCATCACTCCACGCAGGCCTAGTTCTCGAATATGTGGTCGATGGTAAGTTATTATAGCCAAAGTTAGGCCTATATTTTCCGGATGAGCAAAGCATGAGTTGCATTGCATAACTGGGTCGATAATTTTCTTGTGTTTCTGACAAAGATATCGTGATGTGGTTATCATTTGGTGAATGTGTCTAGCTCCATCTTTGCAAGATGAATGTGATTTTATTGTGAACCACATTGGAGCATAAACACGGATAATGAACATAACCAATGCTTGTCGTCTCCCATACGGATTTTTATCGCTGACATATAATCTAAGGGTTCTATTAATTAGCTGTAGTCAGCCATCGTGAGTGTCTGAGTGATTCAAGCATCCTGGATTTCGCATCGCCAGATCAATGCTACATTCACCAGTGCAGTCAAACTGAATGGTGAAGATTGATGAAGGGAGTACCAAGTAATAATAAAACTAGGCCATCGCCCAGAAGAGTTACCCATACTAGTCTAAGTAAACTGCCTTTTAATCTGTAAGAAGCGCATATAACTTTTATTAAACTTTGTGGAACCTGCAGTGCAAGCAAATTCCAATAATTCTACTATAAAGCTTCTTTTGTATCTAGAATTCTTTTGAAGAATCAAATGCTACATCAGCTAATTGTTGAGATACCCAACCAAGTATTTTAGCAATGGTGATAAAACGGTCAATTGTAGCCTATCTGTTTGAACACAAGTCGCTTATTATGACATCATAAAGCGCATAAGTGAGTCACACAGTATTTATGCATTTGACCAATTTTGCGGGAGACTTTCTCCAACCCGATATTAGGGAAATTAAAACCTTGCGGGGGGCGATCAAAAAATTGTCAAAACCAAACAAAAATTTGCATGTATGTTATTATGGGTATTTCGCACCTTTTTCACATACTAGCTTAGAAAAATAAAAATTTTGGGTTTTTCGATCCACCCTAATGTTCAATAGATGTTGGAAGATTAGATGGAAAACTATACAAATAATTGCCAGATAAAACCAACATCTTTAACTGGTTTAATTTCTTGAATGTCCCAGATTCGATGTTGAGATATCCGAGAGGTCCAGGCAATCGAACATCTGTGGAATTATTTTTGTTATAGCCAAGGTCTAGAAAAGTCAAATTTGTCAGCATGTCAAAATCTCGTGTTTTCAGATTTGAAATAATGTTCAAACTCAAATCTAAAAACTGAATATTTGATTGAAAAACCTTTGGAACTGCTGTAAGTCCTCTGCTTGCACAGTTAGTGTAATTTAAAGGAGCAATTAACCAAGATGGATATCCAATTTTCTCAAATATTTCTCTCTGATCTTCGTTTTAAAAAATATCCATAAAATCCATCTGATATCGCCGTTTGGTTTGGTTTGGTTTGGTTTGGTTTTGAATCTTTATCCTCGGACTGACAAAGCCTTGATAGGTTATTCCTGGTACTTGTTCGCATACTTGTAGAGGCACTTGACGCAGGGCCGGTTACCGAGATTGGCAGAGTGAAGTTTTCCGATTGTTGAAGTCTTGTTGCCGAGAATTTATTCCATTCACTAGGTGCCGCTGAATGGAGAGCAGTCCTGAAATGCGTTGCTCAAACGCACACCCCGAGAGTCGAACCAGCGCCGCGTGATCTTGAGCCCGGCGCGTAACCACTGAGCTATCGGGGCGGACATGATCCATGATCCATGATCCTGATACATGATCCATGATCCATGATGTCACATGGGTCCTTTTCAGTGATGAAACAAGCTGGTTGCACATACATCAAAACCATACATGCGATCAATAGTTTGTTAGCCATTTCTGAAATGTAGTAGCAATATATAAAGGTACTGTACAGTATAGCGTTGATTTTGGCTAATAAATGATAAACTGTCCGCCCATATAGCTCACTTGGTTAGCGCATGACTACGTGAATGAAGAAGCTTCAAAATCAAGCAGCGCTGGTTCGACTCTTGATGTGCGCGCTTGAGCAACTCATTTTAAGCACTGCTCTCTATTCAGCGGCACATAATTGATGGAATAATTCCACGGCAGCAACACTTTAACAAACGGAAACTTCACTCTGTCAATCTCGGTAACCGGCCCTGCGTCAAAACTCTCTACAGGTACGTAAATTTTCAACCGTGCTTTTTGCGGACGAAACATATCTAGCTTTACGTGGTGAAGACTTGGATCCTTTACAAACAGAAACTAATTCTGAACTACATAAAATTGATGCTTGGCTACTAAGAAATAAATTTTCCTTAAATTACTTTAAAACAAGCTACATTTTAATAAATAAAGTGCCAAAGCGTACTGTTGAAACTAGTTTCAGGTTATGTATAAACCAAACAGTGATAGAAAGAGCGAAAACAGTTAAGTATCTGGGAATCCATGTAGATGAAAATCTAACCTGGTCGTCACACATTAAACATTTGTCGCTGCAGATGGCTCGATATTCTGGAATTTTTTATCGCCTTTGTAACTATGCATTGGAGGAAACAGTGCTCGTTATATTATAGTTTAGTATATAGTCGTGTTCAATACGGTATTACTATATGGGGTACTGCAAATAAAACACTAATCAAGGAAGTAGACATCAGACACAATAATATTATTTGCGCAATCACTAGAAGTACAAAATTCAGTCAAGTCACTAACTTATACAAATCTTTAAATATATTACGAGAAAATATTTACAAACTCGAAATTGCCAAATTTATGCATAAAGTTTCCAATAACAATCTACCACCTGTATTCCAAAATCGTTTTGTAAAACTTGATAATATTCACTCGCACAACACTCAACAACTAAATAAAATGAAGTATTTTCTTCGACTAATGAACAAATCCGTGGCACACAATCTTTTGGCATACAAGGGTACTAAATTGTGGAGTGAATTGGATGAATGTATAAAAATCAAACACCTTGCTTTGTTTACAAAACTTTATAAAATTACCTTGTTAAATTCTTTTTAAATATACTTTGTCAGTTTAATAATTTTATCTACATGTATCCTTGCATTTGTGTAATTTGTGTTCTTACCCGATATGATTCATTATATGCTCATGTTTTCCAAGCTGGTCTTGATTTAATTTCCTACAAAACCTCATATGTTTCATTTCGATGTCATAGCGCCTGTTCAATCATGCTGTTTATTGATTCAGATAAAGTAAAATTTGTAATGTCTGACGCTGCAATGTATGATGCCTGATGTCTGGCAGCACCTTGACCGGTTAACCGCAAAGTTGTTCGGTGCTGCCAGACCTTTCTATTGCTGTATTTGAATTTTATGTAATTCTGTGACTTTTTCTCGACTCGTAGTAGAAAGGCCAATAAACAAACATCTCTCTTTTTCTATTTATAGTCTCAGCTGCTAGCTTGCACTATTTTAGCAAACCAAACAAGAAAATCGAAACCTGAGTTTGTTTGCAAAAACAATTTGAATCTAAAGAAGGTAAAAATAAAATAAAACACAAACTTTTTTTACAGATAGCAAGGCCGCAAATAAAGGTTAAATTTTACTTCCTTGTAGACAGGCCCAGGGTATATTTGACTTGTTTACATCACGTTTAATTGCAGACTTTCCTATTCCGATGTTTTGAAATGATTATAATGCAGTTGATCACTTCTTTCTTCTTACAGAGAGGTTCAAGACAAAAATGGCCTCGACCGGTCACCGAAGCTATTTGACGAATTAGAGCTTGCATTTGGATATTGATTTGAACGCATTTTACCCTATAAGTGACTTTTTGTACACATCATTCAAATGAAAGTTCTGTGTCGTTTATGTTGATAGAAAGTATTGTTCAAACTTGTTGACGATTAAAGTGTTTTTTCACCAACGTCAAAAGTTTTATCACATTCTCAGTCTCCTATATATCGATATGACACTGGACACGAATCAAAGATACTGGTTGACCTTCAACGTTTTCATTAGTTTACTTGTTGGTGTTAATTTATTTTTTTATTAAACCCTGTATTTCTACCAAAAAGTGACAGATTTAGCTAAGTTCAAAGGTTATAGATTTAACTCAAGTAGAGGAGTTTGACTTATTATTTACCGACGTTCAACATAATATTGCAAATATGCTGCATCTACTGATCTGTTTTTCATGCAATGCTCGGAACTACAACTAAAATTATCCCATGTATCTGATAGTTTTTTCAACTGTTTTTGGCTAATTTGGTTAAAACAAATTCATAACAATGTGGTTGTAGATTTGGATTCAGCGCCCAAAAGTTGTCCTGAAACGTTCTTCAGTTTTTCAGTTGCAAGAGTTATGTTGGACAGTGTCATTTTTTAATACTTTGTACCTCAATGTTCTGTTTTTACGAAACTCCAAGAGAAACCAACGCATTTGCAGAAAAAACTTTCCATTCAGTGATTTTTTGTTGAGTGAATTACTGTCAAGGGATTAAATTTTTTCAATCATTACTAGATCTTTTGCGTAATCAAACGTCGGAACTACATCATTGCAATTCTAACAAATAACTTTGCAAGAGATTTGTAAATTGCTTATCAAGCATTTGGAAAGAAAATATTTTTGTACTTTGCTTGTTTGTTTAGTGGCAAACTATTCCTAACTTGCCTACTTTGCAACACTGCATGATCCAGACAGTTGCCGGTTGTTGTATGCTCACGTTGCACAGTTTTGCATTTCCTGGATTGGGGTCTGCAATTTGATTGTCAGCATTTTATTTCACGAATTGAGCTAAATAATGAATATCTGCCAAGAAGTTTTTATTTATACCTTGTAACAATAACTTTCATATCACGAGTTTGGTGTTGTCAATGAAGTAGCCTATAACGCGGATTAATTGGAAGCTTGCAAAATCCAAATTTTCTTTTGTTCTTATCATTTATGCTCAAATAAATTTAGGTATTTAAAAATTGTTTTTGTTGAATATCTACAACATATGTGTATTGCATTTATAAAACAACGCGCATCTTTGCACCCCAGGGCAACACAATGTTTTAAATTTCGACAATCCTTTAATACAAATTTTAATCTCATGACAACCACTCAGGTTTGTGGTTTTTTTGCCTGACAAAAGTACAAATGTAAGTATGCTTGGCAACATGAAAGATAATATCAATATAGGTTACAATGATGACACCAAGAGAAAAATTGATACGAATTTGGTACGTTTTTAAGTACTCCACAAATGCAAAACTATGGAGCATTGGCCTATAAATAAACCAAAGAGTACTTTTATTAAACAAGCTTTGCGTTTACACTTACACTACGTGCATTAACCAATGGTTAATAACCATGACTCATTGACTCATTATTAACTATCGTTGGGACAGTTGGCTAAAATAAGAAATGGTTTCCAATCTTTTTGTGAGTACAGATAATTTTCAAGGCATAATCAAAACTGCTTGCCCAAAAGCTACTCACATTGACACTGAGTAAAATTGTAACCCAACTATTCTTTTAGTACTTTTTCTTAAAACCAACACTTTCATGGACACTAAAATATTTCTGGGGTTCTCAAAGAGTCTAAAGAATATAATCTAAACCAAAATGAAAACCGCTGACATAATATACTATATATACTGTATATGAGATAAACGTAGACATGTACGTACACTAATATGATAATACATAGGCACTGAAAATATAGACACTAAAATATAATAAAGAACACCAAAAGTACGATAATATGTCATAAAGAACAATTTGTTCAAGTAACACAAAACAATTTTTTATTTCAGTTAATGTTGTTAGCCTATGACATAGAACATTACTGTAGACTCAAGCAAACTGTATTTCAATCAGGGCGAATAAACAAGTCCAGCACATTCCTTGAAGACAAAACTGTATAAACATAAAAGACCTGAATCAGCAGTGTCCAAAGTGCGGCCCGCTGTCGTATGCGGCGCAAGGGAACACCATATGTAGTCCCGTTTGAGCTCTGGAATATACAATCCTATAGCTTAGGCAGAATTTCAAAACAAAAATGAGCGAAAAGTTTAATGTGGCCTCCAAGACTCGTGTAAATGAAAGTGCGGTAAAGCAACTTCGGGTACGGTACTCTTGATTTATTGTTTATTCTGGGACAAGGGATCTTTTAAAAGCGGTAATATAAATCTCATTTAAGCTCATATGGGCGGTGGAATGACACAGCGGATAAGGCGCTTGCTTTCCAATCGTGCAATCCTGGTTCAACTCCCGGCTTCAGCTGGCTGTTGACAAAACACCGCTCACCTCTATCCATGGTGTAATAACTTGGGTAAAGGCGGTTGCTGAAGTTAAGGCGGCCGAGAGAAAGGAACTAGCCACCCCACTCTTGCTAGTGCTGAAGGCTCAGTATAATGCGAATCTTATCTTCTCATCCTCCGATGCTTGGATTCAATGGGACTCACATATAAGCTAATGCAACTTTCCATTTCATTTCAAGTTTGTGCAAAATGAAATGTATGTAGGCTGAGATTATTTTAAGTTAATGAGTTATGAGACTGGCAGAATTAAGGCTTGTTTTTTGAATTTTACTTATGTTTGAAAAGTACTTCTGGACAGATTTCGACCTACTACCATATTCTAATTTTGCTAAATTTGAGTTGACCCATGGCCACATAAAGATACGGCCAGATTTTGCAGAATTGTTCAGGTTTTTCTAACTTTGGGCGAACGTTTGAATATTTTTTTCTAAAAATTACATTTTTACGCTTTCTTTACTATTTTCCCCAGATTATCCAGATGACACAATGGGTTTTAACATCTTTACATGTTGAAAAACAAAGAAAATTTGATTTCGAAGCTTTTAGTCAGACTGTTAATTTTTCAATAACAGTCTGATTTTGCGTTTTTCAACTTACTTTTTCTCGTTTGCTACTGCTTCCCCAAAGCAACAAAAAGTTTTATGTCATTAGGAAACCTCAAAAAGTAAAAACACCTCAAAAAATATCAGTCAAGAAAATCTGCAAAATGTGACAAATCAGGTCGCATCTCCAGGAGGCCATGGTTGACCTAACCTTAAGATTTCACAGCTTGCAATTTAGCATTGAAATTTATAAGCCAAACAAAGTCTTATGACCAATTTTATATTGTTTCTTTCAAAAAATTTTGAATTAAGTTCCACAACATTGGCAAATCACCATCATCATTTGGAACTTGCAAAACTTGACCTGGATTTGTTTTCAGCTTTTTTCGTAATAATCCTCCAACCTGAACATCATTCTCAAAAGTTATCAACAGATTTCGATTAATTCCTGACTCATATTCAAGATATTCCAATACAGAAATCACATATTTTCCTTCAGGACTGCCAGAAAAATCGTTCGTCAAAATCAAAATAACTTTCCTGCTGGCTTCAATTCTTTGAATAAGTTGCTTTAATGGAGACGATCCACATTGAACTTCCCTTCCAACTACTCCAAGATTAAAGTATGGAGGTTGATCACAGATGTTTGGTATCAAGTTGTTGTCAACCCAATCAGCAACATTTTGATTTGTTTGATCATAAACTACAAATCCATGATGAGTAAATATAGTTGGTTTTCGACTACGTGTCTGTGTTTTGTCTTTGTCGTTCGTTAGACGAGGACGCACATATTGTGTAGCATATGATACCAACCACGTTTTCCATTTTTTAGTGGTCATGATAAGAGAAAAAAGAAGGAAGTTAAAACAGACGGTTGTAAAACAGGCACATAAAGCAACCGAAAAAATATTTTGACAAGAAACGTTCGATGTATAAGTCAGCAAGGAGTGTCCTTCTAAAGAATGTGGCAATTGACATTGAACACATCCTCCGTAATATTGATCAATCATTGAAGAACATTGAGGCATAAACCCAGGGTATCTGCTTGCACTAAATTTGTTTTTATCAAAAATTGCCCCAAAGTTATAGCTCAGTTGACAATCACAAGCTAATGAATTCCACCTCAAATCAAAGATATTGAGTTGATTCAGAAAAGAAATTGGGAAAACATCGATTCCAACGTTTCTTATGTAGTTATTGCGCAACAACAATGTACGTAGTTTACTTGAATTTGACGAAAATATTCCTGGTAAAATATAATTTATTCTGTTGATCGAAAGATCTAAAACTTGCAACTGTGGCACCAAATAGAAAAAAATCTTATTTAGCGAAGTGATCTTGTTATCGGAAAGTAAAAGTTTTTCCAGATGCTTCATGTTTTGCAAAAGTTTTAAAGGAATTTTCGTCAGAAAGTTATGACTCACATCAAGATACACAGCGGTTGGGTTGTTAAAAGTCATAAATCGGTCTCCAAGCTGACAGAATTGAAGAGTGATGTTTTTTACAAACGAAAACTGACTTATTGCTGCCGCTACCATATCATATCTGACAGCATAGTTTCCAGAAAAATTTATTTCCACAACATCGTTTGGGTGTAATATTTTCGGGATACCATAAGTACCAGTAATCATACTGAAAAAGTACGTTCTTGTGTAGGCATATTGAAAACTAACAAAATTTTCAAAGCTTTCCATGAATGCCAATGGATTGTATGAAATTTCAACCGATAAACTTGTACTGTTCATGAAAAGAAATTGAAGATTATTCAAACTCTGAAACGCATTTCTCTCTATTATTGTAGTTGGATTAGAACGTAAATCAATTGAACAAAGATGTGGCATTTCCATAAAAGGACGATTTGAAATTATTTTTATGAAGTTTAATGACAAATCTAATTTGTGTGCAAAAGAAGTAAAATTAAAATTTATGTTTTCCAAACGAGTTATCTTATTCTTTGACAAGTCTAAGCTGCCTCCTTGAGCACATTCGCTTGAAATGATTTTAGATTCAGCCTTCACATGAGAAGGGTTGCTGTTTAGGAAAAATTGTTTCTTCTTCTTCTTTCGTATGAGAGGTTGTTTTTGGACTACATTTCATTGGGGTCAAATGTCGGGGCATTCTTCGAGCAGCCACTTGATTGTAGAGTCCTCCAGCGTTGACAGGCCAACTGCCCTTGGAGGAGTAAACGTCGGGCAGTGGTATAGGATGTGATCTGTTGTCTGTTCCTCTGCTCCACAGTTGCATGCCGCAGATGTTGATAGGCCCCATTTGTGCATCAAGTAAGCGAAGCGCCCAACACCCGTGCGGAGGCGATTCAACCGTACCCAGGCAGGTCGGCTAAGCTCCTTTCCTGGTGGCATGGGTCCAGCGTCGGGAACAAAGGTGTGGAGTCTGGAGGTGTTGTCTGTCCACTCCTCTTGCCAGGTATTGGCGATCCAGGATGAGGCACTGGTGTTGTGCTCCAGCAAGGGTTGTGCTTGAGCGACAAAGGGTTTCTCGATTTGGGGCGTTTCTCTGTTACCGATCTGGTGATGTAGCTGTGGAGCGCGTGGTGTGGCTCCAGTGACCGGCGAGCCAGGGAGAGTGTGGCAGCTTTGCGGCGAAGCTCAGCAGGGGCGATGCCTGAAAGAACTGGTAAAAATTCAGTAGGTGTAGGTTTCAGGCATCCTGATACAATACGCAAGGCGTCGTTGATGGGTTTGTCGAGCAAGTGAGTATGAGCACTACGACACCATACAGGGGCGCAGTACTCCGCGGTGGAATGGACAAGAGCCAGAGCAGTGGTGCGCAGAGTTGTTGCTGTCGCACCCCAGCTCGTACCTGCCAGTCGACGAATAAGGGCAACGCGTGATGTTACTTTCTTGCGAAGTGATTCCAAGTGGTGCCGGTACGTGAGAGTCCTGTCCAAACTAACACCAAGATAGACTGGAGTGGGGTTGAAGGGCAGAATGTTTCCATCGATGTTGATGGTCAACTCACGCTTTGCTTCCTTATTGTTTAGATGGAAAGCAGTCGACACCGTTTTAGATTTACTGAGCTTAAGTCTCCACTTGTGGAGGTAGTCGGACATCTTAGCCATATCTTGAGTTAGGGTCCTTTTCAGTGGAGACCATTCCGAAGCGTTATGCACCATAGCCAGATCGTCAGCATAGGCATACAGCTTAGATGTTGTTGGTGGAATGTCATGGATGTAAACATTAAAAAGGAGTGGAGCCAGGACAGATCCCTGGGGAACACCGTTCTTGAGGCGTCTTGGCCTGCTTCTTCGTCCGCGTCCGGTGGTGAGGGTGAAACTGCGGTTGTAGACAAGCTCCAAAATCATTCTGACCATGTGCCGGTCGGGAAGAAGGTGAAGAAGTTTGCAGGCGAGGCCGCGGTGCCACACTGTGTCATATGCTGCAGTGAGATCAATGAATACGGCACCAGCCTTTTTCTTTTCCTCAAAACAATCCTCTATGTCTTGGCTCATGCGAGTGACCTGTTCTACAGTTGATCGGCCACGGCGAAAACCTGCTTGCTCTGGTGGTAAGAGTGGGTCGATGATTGGATCGACTCGGGTGTGGATGAGCCTTTCAAGGATTTTATAGGGTATGCATAGGAGTGAGATAGGACGGTAGCTCCTAGCGTCATCCAAGGGCTTGTTGGGCTTTGGAATGGCTATGACGTCAGCTCGTCTCCAAGTTTTGGGTATTTTTAGGTGGTGCAGGCAGGAAGAGAGGAAATCGTGCAGCCAAGATTTTAGTGCTTTGCCGGCGTGGATGATGAACTCTGGGCATATATGGTCTGGGCCCGGTGCTTTACCTGGCTTTAGGAGGTTTAAAGCATTCTGGAATTCTTCGAGGGTGAAGTCTCGGGATATGTTTTGCTCAGGTGGTGTTGGAATCTTCCACAGTTCAGACACTTCCTTAGCCACTTGGCGAGCCGTGCTTTTATCCCCTAAGGGGTATACCCCATTATTCACAAGTTGTGATGCAATAGAGTTGGCTGTAATGGGGCGTTCTCCAAGCGGTTGTCTGGACCTGCCAGTTAGCCTGTTTATCGTGGACCATGCTTTACGGCTTGAGTGGGTGAAGTCAATGTTTTGGACCGTCTCTTCCCATCGTTCTCGTCTGTTGTTATCAAGCCTTGTGATCAGCTTGCTGGCCGCTAAATCTGATGCGTTGCCAGTGGAGGCTTGTGTGGTGAGGAAGAGTGTTTCACATTCATTATCCCAGCACGGTATGTAGAATTTTCTGCAGCCTCGAGGAATGCACTTTTTTGCAGCGTAGATGGTTAGGTCGCAGAAGTCCTGGTAGGCTTTGTCCGCGTTAGTAGCGTCTGGAGAAGAAAGCTCCTTAGCGTACTGGTTGGTAATTGTGCCGTAGCGCTTCCAGTCAGCCTTGCGAATGTTCCATCGCTTTACTGGCTTGCTCGTTATTGGTGTTACAAGACGAGTGGAGGTTATAAGAGAGGGTCGATGTTGTGACCGTGGGAACTTTCCCAGTACTTTTCTGTCAGGGAGTTGGCAGTTATTGTTGGTTCTCGCAAATGCTAAATCTGGGTTGGTACCAGTGTTCCATCGTCCTGAAAGGAAAGTTGGTGAGCCTTTTGGATCTTGAAGGAGGATCAGGTCGTTGTTAGAAGCCCAGGTTGCTAAGCATTCTCCATTCGCACTGGTGTTACTGTACCCCCAGTCAGTATGCTGACAGTTGAAATCTCCAGCATAGATGCATGGGGCGGGGAACACAGGTAGTGATGTAACAGACATTTGCGAGAGAGGGGGTTTGTAGATGTTAATGATGTTGTGCCCCTCTACATTGATGCAGTGCCACTCTGTCTCGGAGTTCTCCGGAGAGGAATCTGATGTTTTCCAAGACAGGTTTCTTCTGACAAAAGATGCGAGGCCATGTTTCCTGCTAAGAGTGTATCCGGCTAGCGAAAAGTTGTTGATTGCTAGCTTTCCCACTGTTGTACAGTGAGTTTCCTGTAGGAGAACAGTGGTTGCATTGTGCTCGTGGGCCAGCCGCTCCACAATGCCAAGCTTGCTGGTCGTGAGCCCTTCGACGTTCAGCTGGAGGATTCGAAAAGACCCCTGCCGAATCCTCCTCTCTCCGGTCTTTGTCCCAGCTGGGACGGCCGTATGCCCTGAAAAGGGCTGTTTTCGCTGTGAAACGTCGTAAATGTAGTCATTTTCTCTGACTTTTTGATGAGCTTCGTTTCGCCTTTTCATTTGTAATTGAACTCGGCTACTCACAGGAGGGACCACGTGAAGGTGCTCATCATCCCATCCTTAAAGTTGTTTCTTTAAAAGTAGTTTAAATCCTTTTCCCATGTCTGTATGGGTCGTAGTTGTTTCACACTGAGCAACATTGTTTATTCGGTTGTGGGTAAGCTCAAGCGATAATAAGTTTTGAAATTGAATAATGGAAGCCATATCAAAGCTAGTAATATTGCAATAAGCCAAGTTTAAAGTCGCTAAATAAGACAAGTTTTGTAAAGCTGATAAACTATTATTAGTAACAGCACCAAAACTTAACGTTACCATATTTATTGGCTTTAACTGTGGGTATTCAGTTATTAACCCAAATGACAAATGCCTCAGATTTGTCATTCGTTTGTAGACATCACCCAACACGAGTGATTGATTAGCTTGTCTGCTTGTTAGAGATTGAAAATCAGTTTCAGAATAACAAATTGTATTCCAACCTAAAAACAAAGATTCCATTTGGTAAGTGGGAACAAATGTTGGATTGGTGACGTATTTCCACAAGCAGTTGCCAAATAAGTTTAAACTTTTTAATTTGTTATTATACTTGAATATATTTTTAGGAAGAAAACTAATATAGTTTAAAGAAAGGTCCAATGTTTCTAAGTCTCTCCATGGCCACCTAAAGATACGGCCTGATTTGTCACATTTTGCAGAAATTTCTAGGTTTTTCTAACTTTGGGCGAACGTTTAAATAAAATTTTCTGAAAATTAGATTTTTACGCTTTCTTTATTCTTTTCCTCAGATGACACAATAGGTTTTAAAATCCTCAGATGTTGAAAAACAAAGAAAATTTTATTTCGAAGATTTTAGTCAGACTGTTAATTTTTCAAACAGTCTGATTTTGCGTTTTTCAACTTACTTTTTCGCATTTGCTACTGCTTACCCAAGGCAACAAAAAAGTTTTATGTCATTAGGAAACCGCAAAAAGTAAAAACATCTCAAAAAATGTCAGTCAAGCACTATTTTATGGATGTTAAAGTCATGAAAACAAGTTGCAATGAATTTGGAAGATTTGGCGGAACAATATGCAAAGAATTTCCAGATAATACCCAACATTTTTAACTGGTTTAATCGCTTAAATGTTCCAGATTCTATATTGAGATACCCTGGAGGTCCCGGTAAAGCAAATCCTGTAATATTATTACAGTTATAGCTAATGTCGAGAACAGTCAAATTTGTTAACTCGTCAAAATCATGCCTTGTAAATCGACGAATTATATTTCTGCCCAAATCTAGATATTGAACGTTTGGTTGAAGGATATTTGGGACTTTCGTAAGTCCTCTGTTTGTGCAGTCAAGAACATTCATTGGAATTGTCATCCAAGACGGGTATCCGGTTTCCCAAAAGAAGTCTTTCAGGTTTTTCTGGACAAGGTCCATTGATTCTATAGTAAGAGTCATGACGTCACAAGGGTCATTGTAAATAATAAAACACGCATGTTGCAAACATGCCAGAAATAGTAGTATACCGAAAATTTTCTTTTCCATTTCAAATTCTGTAAATAATAGTCATTTGAACTGGTATCAGCTTTGATATATTTGTTTATTGCGGTGAATGAACATGATTTAACACTTTTATGTTGATAATAACCTGGTGTTTACTGAGGCTTCTTATATTTTATTTAACGCTTTTAGCTATATTAAACAGATGGCTATATTATCTGAACTTTAAAATCACTTAGCCTAATGACAATTAGAGGTATTATTCAGTCTAGGAAGAAGCATAGAGGCAAAAGTCAAAACTGTTCTTCTTAATTTATTTCAAAGCTATGGTTGTCTACCAATGTTATATCCCATGAACAATTAGAAATGATTCATTCTGACGATATGTTCCTAAACAGAATCCGACAAAAATACGTAAAAGCTGCTGAATGGTGTGGAAAAAAGGAAACAGAAAAAGCACTGCCGCGACACTAGGCTACCTCACTTAGACTACATTTTATACTAATTATTTCAGGATATCATACTTGTAGTACGTGCTCTCTGCATAGAAAACGAAAAGTTGTTATCAAAATAATTCATGCGCATTCAGCTTACAAGCAACTGGCTTAACTCGAAAGACTTTATCTTTATATACTTGCATAGTTGCCTTATTTATTTGCATCGACTTGATGCCTTAGCTTTTCCAATTTTATTTCTTTATTTTTATGCTCACATAAAGCCAAATGCGGAATTTGTATAGCACCATTGAGCGGTCATCTTGACTAACAGGACAGACGTTCTGCGTGACTTTTATATTGTTCAGTGCAAACGTAATCATAATTTCTATCAGATAAATCACCGTTGCCACTGTGTGGATATTACAAAATAAATTTTGAAAGGATTAGGTGTTCATGAGAAAGCGTGTTTCACTTTTGCCCTTGTCCAACTTTTTCGCTTGTTTTCAAATGTGGGAGATTAACTACCTGCCTAGCCGGGTGGTGAGAGACCTGGTACCACACTCGAAAGGGCGCCGGTTCGACACCGCTCAAAAGCGTTTGGCTAATGGCAAGACTCTTAAAGGCATGTCTGAAAGTAGACACAAAGATTGGCTTCCTTGCCTTCCCGTCTATTTAATCTAAATCTTCGATCACCCAGAGTAACCTTGGGTACGGCAATTAACTGAGCTACCGCGGACGGACGCATATAGCTATCAGTTAGAATTATCCTTTTCTTCATTCATTTCACCATTGGTGCAAGCATTGGTATTGCAGCAATCCAGTAGTTCAATAATATGGCAATGAAACCTTTTCTTGAGATTTGGTAATGCAGGCTTCATTTTCCCCAGCATAGCTAATCAACACAAGTTTGTTATTGCCGCCTTATTACATGTCTTTATCATTACGAACACTTTCCATATCTTTTTATGTAGGCAGGGGCGTAGTTAAAGGGGAAAGGGGGCCAATATCTCCGGCTCTTCCCGAAATATTTTGATCAAAGTTTCACATTCTGTTACAACATCATTGGACAAAGATTCACTATTAATTGCACAATTTTAAGGTACTATTTTCCAAGTCTTCTGGAAGGCCCTAGATCCCCATTGGGTGCTTTGGATTTTGTGACTCGTTACCGAAGTTATTCATATTTGCCAAAATAACTATTTTTCTCCTTGAAATTTTATTGTGGTTAAGCCTCTGCCTGTACGCGCACACAATCCGACAGCACACTAGGCGATGTGCGTGCAACATTAGGTTGATTTGCATTCTGATTATCCCATATTAACCGTATTTGTGCAAATGCTTGTTTTGTTGTGTTATGGACTTCAGATTAAATCGCACATGGAAAATAATATTTTAGCGCAGCGTTTTTAACTGCGTTTGTCATTCCTAGACAGTCTGGTGCTCCTTAACTGTTGATAATAAACAACTACTACAGAACTTGTTTAAAGAAATCTCTACTCTTGGCAGACATATCGGCTGTGTGGCCGAGTGGTGAGAACGTCTGCGCGACATTCGAAAGACGTGGGTTTTGCACCGCTCCAGAGCACGCGGCTGTGTCTCGGAAAATACATATAATGACAAGACGTACAATGACATATAATGACATGCCAAAATAAGAGGAGCAGCTGAAACAAAGACTAAAATGTCACTTCCCTGCTTCCTCTTTTATTGGTCTGAGTAAAATACTTTTTCTATTGAAATGCTATTTCTATTGGTCTGAGTGAAATACTTTACTATATAAGATAACAGCAGGGGCGTGGATAGAGGGGTCTAGGTGGTACTTTTAGACCCGGGCCCGGAATATTTAAAGGGCCCGGATTTAAAAGATTTCCCGCGACTTCAAACATTATCAAGAATCAGATCTAAAGGAATTGCTATCATAGGTTAAAACAGCCACTTCAGTCGTCAGATGGTAATGTACTGGGCCCCCTTCTGGGTACCAGGCCCACTAAAGCTCTCTGGTGGTAAAATAGCCACTTCAGCCACCTAACAGTAAAATAAGAATTTAGTCTAGTATAGTGATTTCCATAACCACGAATATTTAGTGAAATAAGCCGAAATACAAATTTCAAAATAAACAAACAACCAAACTAAATAAACAACCAACCAATCATTGCTGTTCTTATTGATTCTCGAATTGCCAACTCAGCTATTTTAAACCAGTTGTGGTGGTGCTAAGTGGTTTAAGACTCCTCAAAAATTATCACGCGGTTAGCAAGCAACAAGACTACGTAGTCATAACTCAACACTGAGCATAATTGGCTTATTTATATGAAAACAATGAAAAAAAACAAAAAAGCAAACGTAGAATTACGTTACTCTAAGATGCTTAAATGGGTCAAAAGTAATTCACTGAGGAGCTTCATGCAAAATTTCTTTGGTTATTTGAGGCCTTTCGCGTTAACGTTCAATATTGTCCTCAAAAATCTAGTTATTATGTCTAACAAAAGGTTGTTTCATTTGTACAACAAACATTTTTTTGTAGTTCTACACCACTTGAGCTGAATCAAAATTGATCCATGTAATTTCCAATAGGATTGTGATTTTTGCAAATATGAGTCCTGCAACGAGTCACAAAATACAAAGCACCCAATGGGAGTCTGAAGCTCTTCCAGAAACTTTAGAAAAAATTACCTTAAAATTGAGCAATTAATAGTAAATCTTTGTCAAATGATGTTGTAACTAGAGTTGGGATTTCGGGATCAAATTTGAAATCCCGGGATCGAAATTTTTCGTGATTTTTATTTCTTAATCCCGTGATTTTTCGGGATTAGCAAAGTAGGAAAATACACGTGCAAGCTACACAAACCACATTTATTTATTGTAATGGAGATGCAAAAACATTAAAGCATCAAGAGTATCATCGTTAAGACGGTTTCTGATTTTGCAGGCAAAATATCCAAGAGCTGAAAATGCACGTTCAGCCTCAACAGATGTTGGCTTGATACTTTTCAATGCTGCATATAAATTGTTCACGTTTTGTGGCCTTTTTTGCTTGCTTCATATAGCAGCATTTCTTTTTGCATTACTCCAGCGGCGACATCACAGTTTAGTGCTTCTTCACTTTCATCTTCTGCTACGGAAGCATGCAACTCTTGAGCTACAGCCATTTCAGTGTCATGGCTAATATTTTCTGTAATGGCATCTTCATGCTGTTCAGTAGACTCGATCCAATTCAACAGTTGGGCTTGGGAACAATCTTTGAAGAACGTTCGTGGCCAGGACAGCGAGTTTCTAACGTTTTATTTTATGACCAAGCTGATCGTGCGGTTGATCAATGTAGGAAAGTTTCTTAAGGTACTCAAAAAGGTGAACCAGTTCGACATTCCCACGCTCGTCGATACGAAACTTAAAGCTTTGTTTCAAGTCCTTGCTAATTTCCGAATTTAGTTATTAGTCCACTTGTACTGGACGCTGAAGCTTTCAAAATGGCTTGACACAAGTAACATTTTGCTTTTCTGTAGATTTACAATACAAAAAGTTTTAACACACCTCGGATTTTCTCTATGAACTTACATCTTCAAAATTCGCCATTCTGAGCTAAATTTTAATTTCTCCTTTGCAAAAAGCTAGTGCAGAAATAGCAGAAACTGTCCTAACGGCACAATGGCACAACCCTCTTTCTAACGCTAAGATACTCTGTTGCACTAATGCTACGACAGAAGCGATTGGGTAGTTCATTGTTTTGTCTAGTATTATTATCACATTAATGTGGAGTGTTCAAGACAACCAGCTGATATTGTAAAGCTGCTTTAAAACCAAAATAATATAAGCATCAAGCGATATGGCGCTACATCAGCTGTTGTAGGAGGGCTGGCTGTAGGAGGGCAGCGGAAAGGAGGGCTGGCGCCGTGTTTGTCGATCTCACGGCTGCCTACGACACTGTATAGCACAGCGGCCTTACCTGCAAACTACTCCGTCTCCTTCCTGACAGGCACATGGTCCATATGATTATGGAACTTGTGCAAAACCGCAGCTTTACCCTTTCCACCGGTAGCGGCCGACGAAGTAGACTACGTCGACTCAGGAATGGCGTCCCACAGGGCTCTGTCCTGGCTCCCCTCCTCTTTAACACTTACATCTATGACCTGCCTGACACCAACTCCAGGAAGTATGCTTACGCAGACGATCTGGCTTTCCTGCATCCAGCCGGAGACTGGCAGTCAATGGAGAGGAACCTAAGCCAGGACATGTCAACTATATCAACATATCTCCAGAAATGGAAGCTACAGCTCAGCAAGGCAAAGACAGTGTCGGCGGCCTTCCATCTAAACAACAAGGAAGCAAAACGTGAGATCAACATTACCACCGATGACGAACACCTCTCCTACTGCGCCGAACCCACCTACCTCGGCGTAACCCTGGACAGGTCACTCACGTACCGACGACACCTGGAGTCACTGCGCAAAAAACTATCGGCGCGCGTTGCACTTTTGAGCCGGCTGGCGGGTTTCGGCTGGGGAGCTGATGCGAAAACCCTTCGCACAGCTACCTTGGCCCTCGTCCATTCTACCGCTGAGTACTGCGCACCAGTGTGGTGCCGCAGCTCTCACACCCGCCACATTGACACCGCCATCAATGACGCACTACGCACTGTGACTGGATGCCTGCGTCCCACTCCAACGGACTGCCTCCCCATCCTTGCAGGCATCCAACCTGCTGAGCTTCGCCGTAAAGGAGCCATGATTTCCCTTGCTCGTCACGCACTGGACCCCGACCACCTCCTCCACAGTACACTCCAGCGCCTACCTGGAGGACAGCAGCGACTGAAATCAAGACGCCCATTTGTGCCCGCCGCACAACAGCTTCTGAACAACGTTGAAGATCTTGGAATAAGTGCGGCACACTGGACGAACTACACATGGAACATGGAGTGGCAAAACAACACCTCCCGACTCCATGATTTCCTACCCGACGTCGATCCCCACCCTCCGGGAATGTCCCTCGCAAGACTTGCGTGGGTCCGGCTTAACCGCCTACGAACCGGCGTCGGTCGCTTTCGTTCAGTCATGTGCAGATGGGGCCTGCGGCTCCCTCACCGGGATGCGAGTGTGGCGCCACAGACCAGACAGTAGATCATGTCGTCCATGACTGCCCAATCCATCAACCACCACATGGAACGCTTGGACTGAAGACCCTAGATGACGAGACTGTCGAGTGGCTGATGACATCATGCCCAAACATATAGTCCCAAAGAACAGCTCATACGACGAAGAAGCTGTTGTAGTTGTTTTCTGGAAATCCCGAGATTTTATTAAAATTAATCCCGGGATCGGGATCAGAAAAACTGGTTAAAATCCCAGGATTTCGTGATCGGGATTTCCCGGGGTCTCAACCCTAGTTGTAAAAGAGTGTGAAACTATGATCAAAATATTTCGGGAAGAGCCGGGGCTATTGGCCCTTTTTCACTCCTAACTATGCCTCTGCCTACATACAAAAATATGGAAAGTATTCGTAATAATAAAAACATGTAATAAGCCTGTAATAATAACTAGGGGTTCAGAAGCTATGCTGGGGAAACTGAAGTCTGCATTACCAAATCTCAAAAAAAGGTTTCATAGCCATATTATTGAACTACTGGATTGCTGCAATACCAATGCTTGCACCAATGATCGAATGAATGAAGAAAGCGTTACTGCTAACTGCTACATGCGTCAGACGGCGGTAGCTCAGTTAATTGCCGTACCCAAGGTTACTCTCGGTGATCGAAAGTTTAGATTAAACAGACGGGAAGGAAAGGAAGCCAGTCTTTTTGTCCACTTTCAGACATGCCTTTAAGAGCCTTGCCAGTAGCCAAATGCTTTTGAGCTGTGTCGAACCGGTGCCCTTTCGAGTGTCGTAACAGGGCTCTTACCACTCGGCTGTGCAGTTAGTTAATCTCCCACATTTGAAGACAAGCAAAAAAGTTGAAGTCAAGGGCAAAAGTGAAACACGTTTCCTTATGAACATCTAAGCCTTTCAAAATTTACTTTTATAATATCCACACTGGGGCAACCGTGACTGATCTGATAAAAAATTTGATTACGTTTGCACTGTACGATGTTAAAGTGACGTAGAACGGCCGTGATGTTAGTCATGATGACCGCTCAATGGTGCTATTCAAATTCCGCATTTGGTTTTATGTGAGCATAAAAATAAAGAAATAAAATTGGAAAAGCTAAGGCATCAAGTCGATGCAAATAAATAAGGAAACTATGCAAGCATATAAAGATAAAGTCTTTCGAGTTAATCCAGTTGCTTGTAAGCTGAATGCGCATGAATTATTTTGATAACGACTTTTCGTTTTCTATACAGAGAGCACGTACTACAAGTATGATATCCTGAAATAACTAACAAAAAATGTAATCTAAGTTACGTACTGTCGCAGCAATGCTTTTTCTGTTTCCTTTTTTTCTCCACACCATTCAGCTGTTTTTATGTATTTTTGTTGTAACTTTTTTAGGAGCATATCGTCAGAATGAAACATTCCTAAGTGTTATGAGATATAACACAGGTGGACAACCAGAGCTTTGAAATAAATTTAAAAGAACAGTTTTGACTTTTGACTATTTTATGCTTCTTCCTATACTGAATGATATTCTAATTGTCTTTAGGCTAAGTGATTTTAAAGTTCGGATAATATAGCCAGCCGTTTAATATAGCTATTAGCGTTAATAAAATATGAGAAGCCTCGGTAAACACCAGATCATTTTGAATATACCAGTGTCAAATTATGCTAAACATTTTCCGCAATAAACAACTACATCAAAGCAATTACAATTTCAGATGATCATTATTTACAGAAATTGAAATGGCAAAGCAAATTTTCGGTGTACTACTACTTCTGGCATGTTTGCAACATGCGTGTTTTATTTGTTACAATGACCCTTGTGACGTCATGACTCAAACTATAATGTCAATAGACCTTGGCATCCAGAACCTGAACGACATGTTTTTGGAAATCGGATTCCCATCTTGGATGAAAGTTCCAATGAATGTTCTTGACTGTTCAAACAGAGGACTTACGAGAGTCCCAAATATCCTCCAACCAAACGTTCAATATCTAGATTTGAGCAGAAATATAATTCGTCGATTTACAAGACAAGATTTTGATGATTTAACAAATTTGACTGTTCTCGACATTAGCTTTAACTGTAATAATGTTACAGACTACTCTTTACCGGGACGACCAGGGTATCTCAATATAGAACCTGGAACGTTTAAGCGATTAAACCAGTTAAAAATGTTGGTTTTAAACGGAAATTCTTTGCCTAGTGTTCCGCCAAATCTTCCAAATTCGTCGCAACTTGTTTTCATGAGTTTAATATCCATAAAAAACTTTAAAAAAACGGACTTTGTTAATTTATCAAATTTGAAAGTGTTGTTAGCCAACATGGCGTGTTTAAAACCACGATTAAACTTTTGCAAATCGTCCTACATTGTTCCAAATACCGAACCATTTTATTCAGCTAGAAAATCATTGCAATATTTAGAATTACCGTTGGATTCACTCAGTGCAGTTCCATGGAAAGCATTAACACCCAATCTGCTTTATTTAGATTTAAGAATTAACAAGATATTAAGAATCAGGGCCTTTGACTTTATTCAGACACCTCTTCTTCGATTTCTTGGTTTATCTCAGGCTCAGGCAGAAAACAAAGTTGTTTATATCGACGAAAAAGCATTCCATACTTTGAGAGACTTAGAAACATTGGACGTTTCTTTAAACTATATTAGTTTTCTACCTAAAAATATATTCAAGTACAATAAAAAATTAAAAATTTTAAACTTATTTGGCAACTGCTTGTGGAAATACGTGACCAATCCAACATTTGTACCCATTTACCAAATGGAATCTTTGTTTTTAGGATGGAATGCAGTTTGTCATTCTGAAAATGATTTTCAATCTCTAACAAACAGACAAGCTAGTCAGTCACTGGTGTTGGGTGATGTCTACAAACGAATGACAAATCTGAAGCATTTGTCATTTGGGTTAACAGCTAAATACCAACAGTTAAAGGGTGTAAATCCGGTATCGTTAAATTTTGGTGTTGTGACTTATAATAGTTTAACAGCTTTACAAAACTTGTCCTATTTAGCGACGTTAAACCTGGGTTATTGCAATATCACTAGCTTTGATATGACTTCCATTAATCAATTTCAAAACCTTTCATCGCTTGAGCTTCCCCACAACAGAATAAACAATGTTGCTCAGTTTGAAACAACTACGACTCAAGCAAACATGGGAAAAAGATTTAAACTACTTTTGAAGAAAACATATTTCCTAAACAGCAACCCTTCTCATGTGACGGCTGAATCTAGAATCAATTTAAGCGAATGTGTTCAAGGAGGCAGCTTAGACTTGTCAAAGAATAAGATAACTCGTTTGGAAAACATAAATTTTAATTTTACTTCTTTTGCGCACAAATTAGATTTGTCATCAAACTCCATAGAAATAATTTCAAATCGTCCTTTCATGGAAATGCCAAATCTTTGTTCAATTGATTTACGTTCTAATCCTATTACAATAATAGAGAGAAATGCGTTTCAAGGTTTAAGTAATCTTCACTTTCTTTTCATTAACAGTACAAGTTTATCGGTTGAAATTGCATACAACCCATTGGCATTTATGGAAAGTTTTGAAAATTTTGTTAGTTTTCAATATGCCTACACAAGAACGTATTTTTTCTATATAATTCCTGGTAATTATGGTATCACGAAACTATTACACCCAAACAATGTTGTGGAAATAAATTTTTCTGGAAACTATGCTGTCACTTTTGAAGCGGTAGCGGAAGCAATAAATCAGTTTTCTTTTGTAAAAAGCATCACTCTTCATTTCTGTCAGCTTGGAGACCAATTTATGACTTTTAACAACCCAATCGCTGTGTATCTTGATGTGAGCCACAACTTCTTGACGAAAATACCTTTGAAATCTTTACAACACATGAAACACCTGGAAACACTTTTACTTTCTGATAACAAGATTACTTCGCTCAATAAGAATTTTTTCTATTTGGTGCCACAGCTGCAAGTTCTAGATCTTTCGATCAACAGGATAAATTAAATTTTACCAGGAATATTTTCTGCAAATTCAAGTAAACTGCGCACATTGTTGTTGCGCAATAACTACATAAAAAACGTTGGAATCGATGTTTTCCCAATTTCTTTATTGAATCAACTCAATGTTTTTGATCTGAGGTGGAATTCATTAGCTTGTGATTGTCAACTGAGCTATAACTTTCGGGCAATTTTTGATAAAAACAAATTTAGTGCAAGCACCTACCCAGGGTTTATGCCTCAGTGTTCTTTGCTCATTGATCAATATTATGGAGGATGTGTTCAATGTCAATCGCCACATTCTTTACAGGGGCACTCGTTGCTTACTTATACGTCGAACGTTTCTTGTCAAAATATTTTTTCTGCAGCTTTATGTGCCTGTTTTACAACTGTCTATTTTAACTTCCTTCTTTTTTCTCTCATCCTGACTGCTAAAAAATGGAAAAGGTGGTTAGAAACATATGCTACACAATATGTGCGTCCTCGTCCAACGAACAACGAAGACAAAGCACAAACAAGTAATCGAAAACCGAAAATATTTGTTCATCATGGATTTGTAGTTTATGATCAAACAAATCAAAATGTTGCAGATTGGGTTGACAACATCTTGATACCAAACATCTGTGATCAACCTCCATACTTTAACCTTGGAGTAGTTGGAAGGGAAGTTCAATGTGGATCGTCTCCTTCGAAACAACTTGTTCAAAGGATTGAAGCCAGTAGGAAAGTTATTTTGATTTTGACAAAAGATTTTTCTAACAGTCCTGAAGGGATGTATGTGATTTCTGTATTGGAACATCTTGAATATGAGTCAGGAATTGATCGAAGTCTCTTGATAACTTTTGAGAATGATGTTCAAGCTGGAGGATTAATAAGAAAAAAGCTAAAAACAAATCCACATCAAGTTTTACAAGTTCCAAATGATGACGCTGATTTGCCAATGTTGTGGAATTTAATTCAAATTTTTTTGAAAGAAGCAATATAGAATTGGTCACAAGACTTTGGTTGGCTTATAAATTTCCATGCTAAATTGCAAGCTGTGAAATCTTAAGGTTAGGTCAACTCAAATTTAGCAGAATTAGAATATGGTAGTAAGTGGAAATCTGGCCAGAATACTTTTCAAACATAAGTCAAATACGAAATCAAGCCGTAATTCTGCCAGTCTCATATCTCATTAGTTTAAAAAAATCTTAGCCTACATGCTAACAAGAGGAGAGTGGCCAGTTCCTTTCTCTCGGCCGCCTTTCCTTCAGCAACTAAGTCCACCAAATTTGTTACACTCTGGGTAGAGGTGAGCAGTGTTTTTCAACAACCAGCTTAAGCGGAAATCGAACTAGGATTGCATGATTGGAAAGCAATCGCCTTACCCGCTGCGCCATCCCACCGCTCACGTGACTTTACATGAGATTGATATTACCGCTTTTTAAAGATGCCTTGTACCGGAATTTACAATAGATCAAGAGTACCGTACCGGTACTCAAAGTTTTTTTTAGCCATATGCCGCACTTTGCTTTACACGACGTGTCATGGAGTCCTCACTAAACTTTTCACTCATTTTCGTTTTGAAATACGGCCTAAGTTTTAGGATTGTATATTCTAGGGCCCAAATGGGGCCACAGATGGTGTTTTCTCGCGCCGTATGCAGCAGAGGGCTGCACTTTGGACACCGTTGATTCAGGTATTTTATGCTTATACAGTTAGTCTTCAAGGAATGTGCTGGACTTGTTTATTCGGCCTGATTGAAATACAATTTGTGTGACACTAAAGTATTGCTTGATGTAATAGGCTAACAACATTAACTGAAATAAACATTTGTGTTGTGTTATTTGTGCAAATTGTTCCTTAAGATATATTATCGTACTTTTTGTGTTTTTTATTATATTTCAGCGGCTATATTTTCAGTGCATATGCATTATTATATTGGTGTACGTACATGTCTACTTTTATCTCACCGTATACAGTATATATTATATCAGTGGTTCTCATTTTGGTTTAAATTACAGTCTTTAGTCTTTTGAGAACTCCAGTGAAATTTTGCTGTCCGAAGGACTGCAATTGTCCTTCGGCTGCTGATGAACAAGACATTTCTGCGGCTACTTGGGCGGACCATAAATGGAGTTCTGAATGGAGGTCAAGCACCACCAGACTCCATTCGTTCATCCCCGACGCCGACACACGCCTCATCGGCCTGACACTACAGAGACAGGCATGGGTGCGACTTAACCATCTCCGTACGGGCGTCGGGCTTTTCCGCTCAACCATGCACCAATGGGGAATGGCTTCTTCCTCCTCCTGTGAATGTGGTGCCGAGGAGCAGACCGCAGACCACATCATCAATGACTGTACCATCTTCAAGCCACCAAACGGAGTGGAAGGTCAGCGCGTCATGGATGATGAAACTAAAGACTGGCTGCTCTCTAGCAGCCTTCCAGTGTAGTCCGGGAACATCGTGAAACTGGGGTGGTAAAAGGATGGACCCTCGGCCTCAGAAGCTCAGACGACGACTGTCCTTGAAAGTGTTGGTTTTACGAAAAAGTACTAAAATAATAATGTGGCTACAATTTTACTCAGGATCAATGTGTGTAGCTTTTGGGGCAAGAAATTTTGATTATAACTTGAAAAAGATCTGTAAGCACAAAAAGATTTACAACCATTTCTTGTTTTTGCCAATTGTCCAAACCATAGTTAATATTGAATCATGGTTAATGCACCTGTACGTTGTATAAACGCAAAGCTTGTTTAAAAAAGTATTCTTTGACTTATTGATAGGTTAGATATAATGATTAGGTTAATGCTCTATAGTTTTGCATTTGTTGAGCACTTGAAAATGTACCAAACTTGGAATAAATTTTTCTGTTGGTGTCATCATTGTAACATGTATTGATATTATCTTTCATGATGCCAAGCATACTTACATGTATTTGTACTTTTGCCAAGCAAAAAACCCACAAAACTGGGTGGTCATCATAAGTTTTAAAATTTGTATTGTATTGATTGTAATTGTCAAAACTCAAAACATTGTGTTGTCGTGCGGTGCAAACATACGGACTGTTTTATAAATGCAAGAAACAAATGTTGTTGATATTCAACAAAAACAATTCTTAAATGCCTAATCTTCTTTGACCAGTGTAAGGACAAAAGAAGTTTGGAATTTTCCATCTGTTAATATTGCAAGCTTGCTTGCGTTTTATCCGCGTTATAGGCCACTTCGTTGATAACACCAAACTCGTGGTATGAAAGTTAATGTTACAAGGTTTAAAAAAAAACTTCTGGCAGATATTTATTATTTAGCTCAATTCACGAAATAAAATGCTGACAATCAAATTGCAGACACCCAATGCAGGAAATGCAAAATTGTGCAACGTAAGCATACAACAACCGGCAACTGTCTGAATCACGCAGTGTTGCAAAGTAGCAAGTTGGGAATAGTTGGCCACTAAACGAACAATTAAAGCACAAGAATATTTTCTTTCCTAATGCTTGATAAGCAGTTTGCAAAACGCTTGCAAAGTTACTATTGTTTGTTTGAATTACACTGACGTAGTTCCGACGTTTGATGACGCAAAAGATACAGTAGGCTAATGATTGAAAAAACTTAATCCCTTGAAAGTTATTCACTCAACAAAGAATCACTGATTTGAAAGTTTTTTTTATGAAAAGGCATTGTGTTTGTCTTCGAGTTTCATAAAAACAGAGCATTGAGATAAAAAAGATTCAAGAATAACACTGTCCAACAAAACTCTTGTAGCTGAAAAACTGAAGAACGTTTCAGGATAACTTTTGGGCGATGAATCCAAATCTACAATCAGATTGTTTCGAATTTTTTTTAACCAAATTTAACCAAAAAAAAACAGTTGAAAAAACTATCAGAGAGATGGGATAATTTTAGTTGTTGTTTCGAGCATTGCATTAAAAGCAGATCAGCAGATACAACATATTTGCAATATATGTTGAACATCGGTAAATAATAAGTCAAACTCCTCTACTTGGGTCAAATCTTTAACCTTTGAAATAAATTAAATCTGTCACTTCTTAGTAGAAATACAGCATTTAATAAAAACACTAAGTTAACACAAACAAGCAGAGGTGGGAAATTGCACGCTACTTTTGTAGCGCCGCTACTTTTTTGGTAAAAGTAGCGGTAGCGGCGCTACTTTTTAGTTGGAATAACGTCTGCAGTAGCGGCGCTATTTTTTTCCAAAGTAGCGGTAGCGGGAGAGGCGCTACTTTTTGCCTACATCTGCAAACAAGTAAACTAAGGAAAACGTCTAAGATCAACCAGTATCTTTGATTCATGTCCAGTGTCTCATCGATATATAGGAGATTGAGAATGTGATAAAACTTTTGTCGTTGGTGAAAAACACTTTAATTGTCAACAAGTTTAAACAATACTTTCCATCAATATAAACCACACCGAACTTTCATTTGAATGATGTGTACAAAAAGTCACTTGTAGGGTGAAAGGCGTTCAAATCAATATCCAAATACAGGCTCTAATTCGTCAAACAGTTTCGGTGGCCAGTCGAGGCCATTTTTGTCTTGAACCTCTCTGTAAGAAGAAAGAAGAGATCAACTGCATTATATCATTTCAAAACATCGGAATAGGAAAGTCTGCAATTAAACGTGATGTAAACAAGTCAAATATACCCTGGGCCTGTCTACAAGGAAGTAAAAATTATCCTTTATTTGCCGCCTTGCTGTCTATCTGTAAAAAAGTTTGTGTTTTATTTCATTTTTACCTTCTTTAGATTCAAATCTTTTTGCAAACAAATTCAGCTTTCGATTTTCTTGTTTGGTTTGCTACAATAGTACAAGCTAGCAGCTGAGACTTTAGAGAGAGAGATGTTTCTTTATTCGCCTTTCTAATACGAGTCGAGAAAAAGAAACAGAATTACATTAAATTTAAAATATAGCAATAGAAAGGTCTGGCAGCACCGAACAACCTTGTGGTTAACCAGTCAAGGTGCTGCCTGACATCAGGCATCATACATTGCAGCGTCAGACATTACAAATTTTTCTTTATCTGAATCAATAAACAACATGATTGAACAGTAGCTTTGAAATCGAAATGAAATATATAAGGTTTTGTAGGAAATTGAATCAAGATCAGCTTGGAAAACATGAGCATATAATGAATCATATCGTGTAAGAACACAAATTACACAAATACAAGGATAGCCTACATGTAGATACGATTAAACTGATTAAACTGACAAAGTGTACTTAATGCGAATTTAACAAGGTAATTTATAAAGGTTTTTTAAACAAAGCAAGGTGTTTGCTTTGCATACATTCATCCAATTCACTCCACAATGTAGTACCCTGATGTGCCAAAAGATTGTGTGGCACGGATTTGTTTATTTGTCGAAGAAAATACTTCATTTTATTTAGTTGTCGAGTGTTGTGCGAGTGAATATTATCAAGCTTTATAAAACGATCTTGGAATACAGGTGGTAGATTTTTATTGGAAACTTAATGCATAAATTTGGCAGTTTTGAGTTTGTAAATATCTTCACTTTCGACGTCGTCGTCGTGTGAGCCTTTGGGACCGAGGGTTTATCTTTTTACCACCCCAGATTCACGATGCTCCCGGACTACACTGGAAGGCTACTAGAGAGCAGCCAGTCTTTGGTTTCATTATCCATGACACGCAGACCTTCCACTCCAGAATCTTCATGTTGTAAAATATTCAAAGATTTGTATAAGTTAGTGACGTGACTGAATGTTGTACTTCTAGTGATTGCGCGAATAATATTATTGTGTCTGATGTCTAGTTCCTTGATTAGCGTTTTATTTGCAGTTCCCCATATATCAATACCGTATTGAACACGACTATACAGTATACTAAACTATAATATAACATGAGCAATGTTTCCTCCAATGCATAGCTACAAAGGTGATAAAAAATTCCAGAATATCGAGCCATCTGCAGCGACAAATGTTTAATGTGTGACGACCAGGTTAGATTTTCATCGACATGGATTCCCAGATACTTAATTGTTTTCACTCTTTCTATCGCTGTTTGGTTTATACACAACCTGAAACTAGTTTCAACAGTACGCTTTGGCACTTTGTTTATTAAAATGTAGGTTGTTTTAGAGCAGTGGTTCTTAATACTTTTTATATGTTTTACCCTTTTAACAAAGATGAATATCAGATTTACCCCCAATATATAAAATGGTACTCATTTATTAAAAAACGAAAGTAACAAATTCCATCAGTTATATTCAATGCGACGGCTGCCCTTGCTTTTTGGCAACGAGTTGTTCAATGTCTGGTAAAGTAGTAGATAATACACAGCAAATATCGTATTCAATATGAAGTTGGTTTTGTGCTTTAGATTTGATAGTAAGCAATGCAGAGAAGCCGCATTCGCATAGATAAGTTGAATAAAATATGACCAGAACATTCAGAGCTTGAATGCCTATCCTTGGATAGCAATGCTATATTTTAACCCAAAACTTATCCAGGTTGCAAGAGTGAAACTCCTCCTTTGCAAAAGAATTGTTTGTTAATTCTATAAATTCTTCTTGGATGGCTTCAGGAACATCTTTCACTTTACATACAAAAGGATTTCTCGCTACTTTCATCAAAATGCTGCCAGTATTAATCTCGGGAAAATATCGTTCAAACTCCTCCTGCAAGTTTTGAAGATAACTGATAATGTCATCATTCAAGTTTTGATTGCTATCGCCGTCAAGCGGTGAAATGATATCTACAATACCAATACCTACAGCTGGCACAATTTTTCTGTCCCGTTAACTGATGTGGATATTTTGATTGATAGCTCATTTACCTCCCAAAACGAGGCATAAATATAAAATACTTTTTATAGACATTCCAAGAAAAGACTACAAGGAATTTTAATGTAACATTGTGTTGAACATGAATATGAATATTATGAATATTACATCAGGTTCATCTGCTTGTAATATTCAAGAACATGAATATTACAAGCAGATGAACCTGATGTAATTTTGAACTCAATCTACTGTATGCTTGAAGTTTTAGTCGCATCAGTAGCGCCATCGTATGAGTAACCAATCGCACTAAACAAAATAAGCAAGATTTTAAAAACCTCAAATAATCGCCTTATATAACACCCGTCATCGCCAGGGGATAGCATGAGGAAACCGGCAACTTGGGCATGGAATAGTTCGGTCCACCAGCGAAGGACGAGGGATTACTGATGGAGAAATATGATGCCCGGAGGGTGAAAATTGTGGGAAAAATTCTGGGGAAGCGGAGATCAGAATTTCAAAACCGGTTCTTTTAAGCCAGGGGTCGGAAACACATCGCTCGAGAGCCGCATAAGGCTCTTTTCGTGACGGAATCTGGCTCGAAGAAAGTCTTATTGAAACTTTTCATGACAATTTAGAGCTGAAAATACGCTCCGAATGCACTAAATTAAATGCAATCTTTCAAAATGTTCTGAACGAGGCTCCCCAGTTCCCCTGCTGTTTTCTTATCTTCAGTAAACACGTGACCCAACTTTTACAACCTATCAGCTGCCATTACATGTTAGTTCCATTAAGACAGGCATGTGTAACCTTTTTCACTGGAGGGCCAAGTACAAAATTTTGAATGATTACGCGGACCACATCATTTTGTCAGAAAAAATTAGTATCATAAAAGTACTTTCCCATGAAAGTAGTTTATGTAGTTAAGAAATAGATTTAATGCAGTCCACGACACACTTGTGCGACAGTTTATTGAAAAACTGTGAATAATTGTCGATGGAAGATGAAGAAACTAAATTTAGTCAAGCGTATTTAATCACAGACTAATGTGATTTTTGCTGTTGCAGATCTTTGCAAACTTTTGGAATATTTGCTTTTACAGAACTACAAGCAACTCGAAGTTGACTTTTCAAAGGTTAGTCCGATATTTGGCCTCTTTGCTTTCCTTTGCAATATTTCATCCTAGAGATAAATTGCTCGCCGCAATATGTGCTTCCATAAAGCGAAATGGTTTTTAAGGCATGGTCGACAAGATTCTGATCTTCTTCTATCGAGTCTTCTAAATTTCCTTGGCACACCACAGATCGACACATTCTTTCGCAACGGAGTTATACACTGACAGGTCCCACCTACTGCACCGGGTGGCAAGCCGAGGGCAAGCAAGAAGGTGGTGCGTTGTTTGGGGCTCGGTGCCACAGATACATGCAACTGGCCCCGTGTCGTAGCCCCACTGCACCAAGATTCTGATGCTTCCCCCTAACAGTTTTCATAAAAGTTCACCAAATCGTTTTCAACAGTAGACTATCTATGTTGCACCAACAACTCCATCAAGTGTCAACTACGGTACAGCACAATGCCATTACGAAATTATGCAACGCAGCATTCTTGCGTCACAAAGCGTAATATTTTTGTACACAGCGTACGAAAATTTCCATTGCTTTGATGTAAACTGCATCAAATGGTAATGGCTAGTATGAACTTATAAGATTTTGCTGAGCACCACGCGGGCAGCACGGAACCACCTGGTGGGCCGCAGTGCGGCCCGCGGGCCACTCGTTGCACATGTCTGCATTAAGAGTTAAAGCTTTACAATATATAGCTCTCACGGAAATATTTTCAAAAATGTAGATTTCATGGCTCACTTGTATATTTTAAGTTGAATCAAGATGGTATTTATGACTAACCGATTCCCACAACTTCTAACGAACAGGGGCTCCGAGAGGGGGGAAGTCGGGCTACTTTACCCCCTAGCATAACATTGTAAAGGAAAAACGAGTAGTTTTTCGTTTTGTCACTTTTGAAGGGAGCACATTTTTACTACTAAAAAAAAAATTTATCAACTTAAAAATAAACAAATTTTTGAATGAAATGCGTAGTTACAACTTTACAAGTATTTTTCGATCATTGTTATGTTGTTCTAATAAACGTGTATTATGTTTGCTTGACCAACTGTACCTTGACATGAAAAACTGCGTTTGCCAGGCATATGATAATGGATCCAACATATTTGGAAAAGTGTCCAAGCAAGATTGAAGGAAGTAAACCCTTCTTGCCTATTTTCTGCTTATAGATGTCATTGCTTAAATGCACTAGACTTGGAGTTCATGGTGTGTAGTGTTGTCCAAATATTCTACCATTTTTGAGTAGTGTAATTGATCGACTAAGCTTATGTCATTTTCAATTGCAGCCAAGCCAGATAGGAAATTCTAAAGAAAGCTATCGGCCTACCATTTTCTAGCAGCCTACTTGAGCAGTTTCAAACCTCTGCTTCTCTGCATTATGTAGATTACAGTCCTAAGCGAGATTCACTCTACTAACCTATTTATGCAGCAATAAAGAACTGTTCAATGTTTTTTGGCCCCAGAGGAGGCTCACACGACGACGACGAATGGACAATAAGCTGATGAATTTAATGAAGTTAAAGGAAGATGTAATCAAAGTTACAAAAAGCTGGAAAGTAGGCTACTCGCAAGCTTAAATTGTTATAGGAACTACGAATTAAAAAAAAATGTTTTTCTGGGGAAGGAACGCTCCAACAATTCCGCTTCACCAGCTCAATCTTACAAACGAAATTTATTCTACTTTACGCTATGTTGCAAGGGATTCGCTAGCTGTTGGTAGTTTATTCACAAATGTATCAACAAACTCAAAGATATCGATAAGTTTGAAGTCCTATGGAAATATCATTGTATGTCTGATGTCTAGCCTGGTTGTAGGCATGTGGAACAAATTTAAACAAGTTTCAGAACAATGACATTTTGGATAGGTTGGTAGGCTACTTTTGAAAGAAGGCTACCCAGCAAACTTGAGCTGCAAATCGGAACGCATCACCCCATGATATCTACTCAAGAAAATCATTGATTGCAACTTTCGAAACACTTTTCTAAATATGTTTGTTACTTTGAAAATTTGTTACCTAAACCAGTAGGCCTACCTCTAACAGTAGCGAGTTGAAAACGTGGTTTTAGCACACAGAGGAAGACAAGCACCTTCACGTGGTCCTCCCCGTCAGTAACATACGAAATTATACAAAATACGTATGCGAAACGAAGCTTGTCAAACAAGAGCTAATGAGACTGTTCAGCGCAGAGTGGGTAGGAAAATGCCCTTTTCAGGGCACGACAGTGCTCGCACTGTCGAAAAGTACCGACGACCCACCGTACTGCAGCTGAACACCGAGGGCATCACGGCCAGCAAGCTCAACATCATCGAGCACCTGGCCACCAAGCATCAAGCCCTCATCATCCTCCTCCAGGAGACTCACTGTACATCTGTGGATAAGTTGGTAATAACCAACTTCACACTCGCAGGCGCAACCTGAAGCAGGAAAACACGGCCTCGCCACGTTTGTCCATGACCGGCTGAGCTGGTCCTTGGTTGACCAATTCCAAGCTCAATCGGAGATCGAGTGGCTTTGTGTAGATGTAGCAGGCTACAACATCGTCAATGTCTACAAGCCCCCACCTTCGCGGATAACATCAACAGCCATCACAGTGTTCCCCCACCCCAGCCTCTACGCTGGCGATTTTAACTGCCACCACACTGACTGGGGCTACAACTCCATCAACAACGACGGAGAAAGTCTGGCCGCTTGGGCAACCAACAACAACCTCGCCCTCTTATACGATCCTAAGGGCGCACCGAGCTTCCACTCCGGTCGTTGGAACACTGGCACGAACCCAGACCTGGCTTTCGCAAGTGATGACCCCGATGATCGCCAGTCGGACAGACGTGTGCTAGAGAAGTTCCCAAGGTCTCAACATCGACCCTCGCTAATCACTGCCCCCTTGCTTGCCACACCTATTCCGAGCAAGCCTGTCAAGCGATGGAACTTCAGAAAGGCCGATTGGGAATACTACAGCTTCCTCACAAACGAAGCTACGCAGTACCTCCCATCCCCACACACCATCAAAGTGGATGAAGCCTACCAGGACTTCTGTGATGCAATCATATCTGCGGCAAAAGACTCCATCCCGCGAGGTCGACGGAAAAACTACATACCTTGCTGGGATGTGGAGTGCGACAGGCTTTACCGCGACTTCCTCCGTTCCCCCCAGGGTACCGCCACCACCAACTCAGCAACAGCCCTGCTGGCAAGATTGGATTCAAAGAGGAAGAAGCGCTGGACAGAAGCCATAGACTCAATCGACTTCACGCACTCCAGCCGCACAGCATGGAGTACACTCAACAACCTCACTGGCAGATCACGTGCCTCTCGTCGCCAATGCCCCATTTCAGCAAATGCCATCGCCTCACAACTTGTGAAAAATGGAGTGCACAGAACGAGAGACCGTGAATCAGACAAGTCCGTCCCCAAGGAAATGACGGACCTCTGGAAGGTCCCAACACCTGTCGAGGGCAACATCTCTGGTGAGTTTACCCCAGAAGAATTTGCTTCCGCCCTCCAGCACCTAAAGCCAGGCAAATCCCCGGGCCTTGACCACCTATGCCCGGATCTAATACTCCAAGCTGCCCCCTCTATGAGGTCCTGGTTAAAAGAATTCCTTTCCTGTTGCTTGCGTCACCTGCGCATCCCAAGAATCTGGAGAAGAGCCCTAGTGGTTGCAGTCCCGAAGCCGAAGAAGCCCCCAGGGGATCCGAAGAGCTACCGCCCCATCTCTCTGCTCTGTATCCCCTTCAAGATACTCGAAAGACTTATCTACGCCCGTGTCGAACCGATAATATACCCTCAGCTCCCTCGGGAACAAGCCGGCTTTCGCCACGAAAGATCAACTGTAGACCAGGTCACTCTGATGACCCAAAACATCGAGGACAGCTTCTCGGCAAAAAAGAAGGCTGGCGCTGTGTTTGTCGATCTCACGGCTGCCTACGACACTGTATGGCACAGCGGCCTTACCTGCAAACTACTCCGTCTCCTTCCTGACAGGAACATGGTCCATATGATTATGGAACTTGTGCAAAACCGCAGCTTTGCCCTTTCCACCGGTAGCGGCCGACGAAGTAGACTACGTCGACTCAGGAACGGCCTCCCACAGGGCTCTGTCCTGGCTCCCTTCCTCTTTAACACTTACATCTATGACCTGCCTGACACCATCTCCAGGAAGTATGCTTACGCAGACGATCTGGCTCTCCTGCATCCAGCCGGAGATTGGCAGTCAATGGAGAGGAACCTAAGCCAGGACATGTCAACTATATCAACATATCTCCAGAAATGGAAGCTACAGCTCAGCAAGGCAAAGACAGTGTCGGCGGCCTTCCACCTAAACAACAAGGAAGCAAAACGTGAGATCAACATTACCACCGATGACGAACACCTCCCCTACTGCGCCGAACCCACCTACCTCGGCGTAACCCTGGACAGGTCACTCACGTACCGACGACACCTGGAGTCACGGCGCAAAAAACTATCTGCGCGCGTTGCACTTTTAAGGCGGCTGGCGGGTTCCGGCTGGGGAGCTGATGCGAAAACCCTTCGCACAGCTACCTTGGCCCTCGTCCATTCTACCGCTGAGTACTGCGCACCAGTGTGGTGCCGCAGCTCTCACACCCGCCACATTGACACCGCTATCAATGACGCACTACGCACTGTGACTGGATGCCTGCGTCCCACTCCAACGGACTGCCTTCCCATCCTTGCAGGCATCCAACCTGCTGAGCTTCGCCGTAAAGAAGCCATGATTTTCCTTGCTCGTCGCGCACTGGACCCCGACCACCTCCTACACAGTACTGAAGGCCCTGGATGACGAGACTGTCGAGTGGCTGATGACATCATGCCCAAACATATAGTCCAGAAGAACAGGTCATACGACGAAAAAGCACACAGAAATTTGTAAGATTTGTTTACGCACCACCACGACTCAAAACCGAGTGAACAGTTTATGTATGTTGTGCATCAAATACCCTTGCAAAATCTTTATTATTTGATGCTGTGATCCGCAACTTTGCATTGCAAAAGGTTCGGAATGGATTGAATGCTTCGTCACTTGCATTTTCGTTGAAAAATGTTTTTTTGGGGCCCACTTTTAGTATCGTTTCCCGACCAGTCGTGATTTCTCTCGGAGGCCCTGCTAACGAAACCCGAGTAATTCAGTGAAATCATATAACGAATAGCCCTATAGCAGAAGCGTATCCTGGTGGGTTGAGCAAGGGAAGCAATAAAGCTCGTGGGGGATTAGAGCGTGCCGAAGGCACGTGTTTTTTAAGGGGTCCGGGGGCATGCTCCCTCAGGAAAATTTTTGTAAAATTACACTCAAATAACGGATTATAGTGCTTTCTGGAAACACTTTTAGGGTAATATTTGTATGAAATTTATTAGCAGATAAACAGCTATTAACTTATTAAAGGCAGCTCTTAGACACGAACGGGAAAAAAATGCGGCTAAAATAAAGAACATCAAAAACTCAGTTACAGCTATGCCTACTGTTGTAGTAGCTTAGCTTAAGCCAGTATTCATTTCAGTCAAGTTTAGCCTAGACCTCAAATATCCTGTCTCATGCATGCCAAAGTCTATCCATCCAGGATAACAGTGTAAAGCCAACATTAGGCTCAACATTTTGCTTACGAGGCCGATATTATAACTCTAACAGCGCCTTTCGTTGAGCCCACTGGCACAATACCCAACAGAGCAGAGTTGCCAGACTATGAAAAGGTCTCAAAGCTAAAATAATACAAAAAAGGCCAAAACAAGGAAAATATTAGACAAAAATGGCTAAATGGATATTTACCTGTTTTTATTAAAAATAATAAAATGTACATACATTTTATGACTTGTAGCGGATTTTAATAAATTGTACCAAAAATAATTCTGAAAGTAACCTAAGCCGAAAAATAGCAAGTATAAAAGGACTGTAGCGGATGAGTTTTAATCCGCCACATTAGGAGTATTTAACCCTTTTTCGTACGCGGAAAGTTCGACACGGGCTATTTTAGCTCCGTGCTAATTAATCGCTAATAACGGGAGCTATGAAAATCACAGAACCACAATATTTTGCAAGATAATAGCCATGTGTATTGTGCGTATAGAAATTAAAATTTTACCCAACAAAATTATTGAAATAAAGTGTTTGAGATGAAAAACCGATAGAAAGTCGGTTTTTATTCTAATTTCCAGAAAATAGCTTCAAAATTGACCGTTCGAACGCATATTTTTGAATTACAACATGGAGTAATGCTAAACTAAACAAAAATTTACTTTTCCTCATAAATATAAAGAATTTTTGGGCGTTTTTACATTACAAAGCAATTGCACTAATATTTATAATCTACCATATAATTTGTTTGCTCAAATATCAAGCAGCGAAAGGTCAACTCTGGTTTACCGCTCTTGTCCTGACCCAATTCTCATCGTAGAGAAATAAGCACAGCTTGATATGTCTTATCGTGTCATTGTGAGTGCTAACAGCTTATAGATACTTTGCTTATGTCGATACAACGTTCAGCGGTGTTGCGATACAACCTAAGAAAGTCATGCTTTTGTTTCAAATTGCATTCCTCTTGAATGAATGCTTTTTTGTTACGCAAAACTTTCGCAGGAAATATCGGCCGCTTTACAACGGTTCACCGTCGTTAGACGTTGAAACAGTACAAACATTTGATCTGCGAAAGTAATGCCTATCAGCGAAAATGGAAACACATAATGTCATCCAGGCACTGTTTATTGAAAATGAAGACATGCAGCTCGTCATTGCATTGAGAAAAACTGACTTATCAAAATTCTTCGAAGACAAGAAATTTCAGTCACAAAAAAAGTATAACTTGTGCGAAATGTTGTACAAAACAGACCGTATTGCAAGTGTAGTAAATTAGCATCGTCAAGTATAATGGTAATGAAATTGAACCGCACAGCTTTATAAGTAATATTTCGATCAATTTATAGATAGAAAAATACCCCGCTTTTGAATAAAACGGTGATGACCAAATACTGTGATTAAAATATATCATCTCATAATCAACGATAACATGATAAGAACAAATTTTATGATAGCCCGCTATTTCATTATGAAAACCACTGGTAATAGCAAATTTGAGTTTGCTGTTAATCTATGGTTTCGTTCCAAAAATTTTGACATTGTATGGCGGAGTGACCCACGTAGAATAGGTACATCATCCAATCGTCTAGACATGTGTGGTTTGACTAATGACATGGTTAGCTGCCACCCCTCCACAAAACTTTCGTCTCCATTGGCTTGTGAAAAGGACAACTCGCGGTTCAAGTAACTAATGGTCATCGCATTGACCCGCGCAACGTCTAAAATGTAAGAAAATGCAGACACAGTCCATTTTGCTGACTTCGGCTTGACGCTATAATATGGCATCTTCTGGTCGACGACATCAGTCTCACCCTTGGTAAAATCGTAGAGCTTGATTATTGCAGGTTTTTTCTTTCCGTCATCTTTGGTTACTCCAAGGATTGGCTGCATAGTTGATAAGACCAGAACATTGCGTTTACCGGTAGATTTTGGTTTGACTGCGTACGATGTAACGGTAATGTGGTTTATCGACTCATCCCAGTAAATTTTGGTACTGAAGGCTTCACAATCAGTGAGAGATTTTAACTCGCTAACCCCTTTTCTCTTGCTTTGCCATTTTCCAACTAAAGTTATGTTTTTGTTCCAAAGCCCTTCTGCCTAATCAAGTGAAGTGTAAAATCGATCAAGGGATATGTTTCGTCCTTGAAGCGAAGAAACTCTGTCCAAATTGTGTACCAACGTTTCCACATATTCCATAGTGGAAGTCAAATAGTGTGGTCCTGGTACACCTACTGGCTTACCCGCATAAGCTGTGGCGGTAACCTATAGGTGAATGACATACGCGCACTATTTATGCTTCTTAGTAACAAATCATATTTAGCAGGCTTATTTTTTGCCTGAAGCTTATTGTCTGAAGGACACACCAACGCGGGATGGAAACAAAGTCTCATCCAGTGAAAGGAAGTCTTCTGGTACTATTAAAATCGTTTCACAATTTCCAGTAAAATATTGGAAAAGTTCTCTGATTGCTGTAAATCGGTCACTTTGCCAGCGATTGGCCCTTGTGCTTTTATCATCAAAACGAATATTTGCAGACAGAAATTTGAATCGGTTCAACGACATTGTCGCACTAAAGGATGTCCATATAAATGGGAAAAGCGGTGTTAATTCGCTGAAATGTTCGCTTGAGTAGTCCACTAATATACCACAATCCAATGAATGTGTCTAGTTTCGTGGCATCAGTTTGCTGAAAATGTGAAGCATGCCAAGAAGTTCGTTGAGCCTCCGATATTCGCGATAGCCTCTCTCGTATACATGTGCTGGTGCTTGAAATAATGATGTAGATCATCTCTGCTGTAAATAAGAAATGCCATGCATCATACGACGTCGTTGCATATTGATAATCGCGCTTTACTCCTGGTAAACTGTGCACCACATTAGCAGAGTTTTGTCTTCCTCTTATTGATGGTTGCTTGGTACTCCAAACAACTTTCACTCTACTTCTTTGGTCAACAACCACCGACATTCCCTCCTCTTCCCGGTCAAACAATGTATGGTAATTTTCCTCAACCAAGGCGCTATCTAATGAATTGACGGCATGGCTCCTACGACGTTGGGACTGCCTATGTCTGACGGTCACGACCTCATCTTCGTTACTCTTGTCAGATGTTAGCGGACCACCTTCACCATCAGATAAAGGCAAATCAACATCACTATCCGAAAAATTTGCATCTCTTTTATCTTCGGTTGCTAATAAATCTGCCGTTTGCCTTGCATCATAATACACATTCGAAACCATAATTTTGAACTGTGGTATAAGGCACACGGGCCACTTGCTGAAACAAAATGACTTCATTTTTCAAGAAAAATAAATCCAACATAGGATGTGAGAAGATTGTTTTCTTCAACTGTTCGTGTTTTGAGCAATTAAGAAGTTAAATTTAATAATACAATAATTGGAGGAAAGAGCACACATTCGTTACAATTATTATTCAGACGCTATACTATCCCTTGCTGGCAGAGTCAGCCATTTGCATTGATTCAACGTTGGCAGATGTTGTTGTTGGCAGATGTTGGCAGATGTTGAATCGTTGTTGAGTGACTGATTTTGATAGCCGAGGTGACTCAACTACTGTATCGCATTTTTCGCTCGATTTTGCCATTGTGAAAACATAGCTTCATTTTTACTTTTGACTGACGATGAAAAAGGCAGTTTTCGAAACGTTTGAATAAAATGTTCGCTAATGTGTTAGCTTTGATATTCATAGTCCGAATTTCCTCTAAATCCTACGGTTATGCTCCGCAGTATATTACTTTACTTCTGGCCTTTTTACTATCAAATTAATTGGGCCATAAAACATATTTTTTTCATGTAGCCTAATGATGTAACCTGACTTGTAATATCGCCATGGTATTATGTGCATTTCTGCATTACTCATGTACGCAACGTTGGTCTTTAGCATACTAACATATCGTAGATGTCGTTTTATTTGGACAGTTGCTCATAGTACTCTCAGAGCTAAATATACTGCCAGATAATCTATATCGCACCTTTAGAGGAATTCATCATTACGATTTTACATAATTCAAGAGTTTGCCTCAATAATCAGGAATGCTTTGTGTCTTATTCAAAGTATTCTTCATCTCATAAATAACAAAGTGCCATGAGACATCAAAATGACGTAGAATAGCTGTAAAGTTTATAAGTTTTGCGCAAAGAAATTAAAATGAGCCAGGATACTTTGTTTTCTGTCCGATATAAACTCATCTATATTTGTCTAAATAAGTTGAATGACAGTAAATTGGCATAATTTGACGTTTACAACAGATTACACAAATATGTGAAACGTATAATGATTTTAGCAATGATGGAACCGCTTGAAGTACCTCTCATTCTTCATTGTAGGGACGCTATGAACTCATAACGAAAATCAATGACCTAGAATTCATTACACCGTGGTGCTGACAAAACACGTTATGTATGTAGCATGATAAAGGTTATATTATATTGTATCGACGCTCTACGAGATAAATATAAGTGAATATACTTACAAGAATCTAAGGTACGATAAGGCGTTGTGAAATCAATAATCGGGCAATTTTGTTATGATTATGGGAATACAACATGCATCAAAAAGAATCAAATCAAAAATAATTAAATTTGGGCTTCAGCATCTTCTAAGAAACAAGCGTATTTATGACTTCGGCAATGTCGTCGAACAAGGGTAGAGCACATAAAAAGAAAAATCGTAATGTTTGATTTGGAGTTTGTGCGATAGGCTACAACCAAGTAAGCAACATATTGTTACAATAATGATCAAGCATTTCACGTTGATTCAACGTAGAAATGCGTTGACGAAATATCAGGGACAGACATTCTTGAACGGAATAAAACTTGTTCATTCTATCTAGAAAGCAGCGAAATGTGGAAAGCAGTCGCAATTCTAAGGGCATTGTTCGAACACACACAAGATTGTAATTAAAACCCACAATCCTATTTTACGCTTTTGCGGCAAAGCAATGCCTCGGGGTAGGATTAGAACGAATGTCCTGAAACGATATATTGGATAATTGGATCACACAGCGGGAAAAAAACTTCCCACGACAATTAACTGCTGTAATGTAGGCAGTTTCATGAAAATGTCTAGCCACCTGGGACAAAATGCTTATTGCGAAGGGCAGGAAGGTAGAAAAAAGACCAGTGTAGGTTTAAAAAATTCGCAAAGAATAAAAACTAAAAGTCAAGAAATTTCACATTTCTAGCACATTTCCTTCTGTGAAATATTTCACTACTAGAGTGGGGCGTCCTCATTTGACCCCGTGTCGTATTAAGATAGGGTTAACAAGTATAAAACATGTATTGAACAATGGTGAAAATGGTGTCATCTGGTAAGGTTACGATATAAGAGAAATATTGATTATTATGCATTTTGAAGAGTTAACTTTAAAAAAAGCCATATTCAAGGCCAAATATAGAAAAAGGCCAAATGTATAATTTCTAAGGCCAACAGACTCTAAAAAAAGCCAACTTCGAGGAATTTGGCCAATCTGGCAACCTTGCGACAGAGTAAGCAGTTCAAAAATTACTTCCGCAGATTAGTTAAAAGAAACGTAAATCGCACAAACTTTTCGCTGCTTTTTTCCTTTGTTTCTCACTTGTTTCTTTGTATTGCAAAAACGAGAGCAAGGGATGCGATACTAATCTTTGCTTCCGTAAGCTCCAACTTTTTTAAAATTAAAACTGAGCTGAAATCATACCGGGACAGGAGTTAGAAGCTGTTTTAATTCGTATTCAGGTAAAGAAATTACGAAATCGTTTTACTGAAAAATATCACTGCAATGCTTCCCTTGCTTCCATTAAGGATACCCCCCTACCCTATAGCCAACCTCAATTGGCTAGTGCATGACTTCGTAAATGAAGAAGCTTTAGCGCTGGTTCGACTCTTGGGGTGTGCGCTTAAGCAACGTATTCTAAGAACTACTCTCCGTTCAGCGGCACCTTAGTGAATGGAATAATTCCCCGGCAACAACACTTCAACAATTGGTAACTTCACTCTGTCAATCTCGGTAACCGGTCCTGAAAAATCTTAAGGAGTTTCCGCAACAACATTCTTCCGATGAATTTGATGTTCAGCAATTCTTCTCAGTGCAATGCTGTCTTGAAACAAATCAGAAATAATTTTGCACCTTTCGTGTAAATTGCGTTAAACTTTTCGACAGCATCCAGCCTCGCGTCATTTAAAACTTTCTCAAGAGCTTTCACGTGTGTAGTTACACTTGCCATACCCATATCCAATTGTTTACTTTTGCTGAACGAAAATATTTCTTTCGGTATCAGGAGAGAAAATATGAAGTCCGGTTTAGATATTCTGCAGAACATACAAAAACTTCATTTTTGGTGGCGAGTTTGGGGGGGGCTTGTTCCCCCTTAGCCCCATGCTGGGTGCGCTACAGGCTGTTACCAACAAGCAAGCAACCTGTTCAAAATATGACAGATCTGGCCGCATCTGCAAGTACCTCCTGTGGGTTAACATAACAGAACGACATTGAGAATAATGAGCAAAAAGAAACACAAAGGCGTTGATTTTTTTTAATTTTGCTGGAAATATACAGAGATGCTGTTTGCTGTTATCTTTAGTCAGTTACTGTATCTTTTTAAGTTTTTGATCTATGGTCAGCTACAGCACTTCAATAAATTAATCGTGTAGCCTAGTTGTCAAAAGTTACTCACAACAGGATAAATTACTTCACTTACCTATTAGCAACCCTGAAATTAACAGAGTGTAGTTTGAGAAAAAGTTCATATTCCTTGGCATTTGTTGAAGCACAATTAGAGTTGACGTTAATACACTAAGAAAATAAAGTTTAATGCACTAAAAATAAAGTTAATGTTCTAAGAAAATAAAGCTGCAGTTGACAACAGCGATGCTGCCACCACGGTTTTGTTTATGAGGAACCGCATTGCAGTTTGATGGTTTAATTAAGACATTTACATCTAGGCCTACTAGCAAACCGGACATACATCGTTTACAGTTGCTTTTAATTCGAGATAAATTTATCACAAATAAACATGTTTTTAATATATGCCCATTGTGACAACATACAGTACACTGCGATCGCGGATGCGATACAACATGAAGCAGTGAAGGAACGTATTGGTCAAATCTGCTGCTCCTCTTATTTTGGCATGTCATTGAGTGTCTTTGCCAAGACACAACCGCGTGCTCTAGAGCGGTGTTGAATCCGCGTCCTTTCGAACTTCGTACAGATATGTTTTCGCACTTGGCCACGCAGCCGTATTCAACAAATGGAAGAGCTTTAAATTATAAGAAAGACAGGCTGCACTTGCAAATACAGTATGTATTCTAAGCGGATAGTTAGACCTGGCAGCAGTGGAAGTTGTCGGCTGGATGCTTCTGAAAGCAATAACGTTAACTGCAAAATACTTGGAAAACGTAGCTCATTATCCAAATTACAAAACTACCTTAATTCTTGAACATGTAATCAAAGAAAATAAAGAGGTGTACCAGCAAACATCCATAGGGTTGGGTTGGCTCATGATACAAGAGAAGGATCCCCCGAGGAGTCAAACTGATATGCATAAATCAACAAGTGATTAAAAAATAACAGTAACCTCTCAAGTGCATGTAGATCCACACGAAGTGAAATTTGCATGAATCTTGATGTAACATCACTTTTGTGAAAATAAAAGTTGTGTAAGCAAAATCAAAACTTTCCTCTCTGGAAATTAGGTTGTCTGTTGGTTTACAGAGAATATTTACATTCTCCCTTTGTCTGCAGCGTCCGGAAAAAACAAGTGTGTTAACTATCTCAGATTCTGACAGTTTTCAGACTCAAAAGGAGTCAATGCCTCTTTTAGTCATAGTGGCGCCCATAGTTTTGAAATTGTGTTATTTTAACTTTCAAGGCATCGAAAATAGCCTGTGTTGTCGGGTTCTTTCCAGTTGATTAATTATTGTGAGATTACATTTGTGTATACAGTACATTGGCATAGCACAGTTTGACGTTGATTTTACGCTAAATGGGCTCGCTTGTTTGTAAACGTATTTCTTCGTGTCAATTTCTTAAAGATTTGTTGTATTGTGAAATACTCTGCATTAACGTTAACGAACGGCTTTTTATATTCAGCATCAGGAGTAGCCTTTTTCCTAATTCATGGCTTCAAATAGAAGAACTTCGCATTATTTCTCAAATTCAGCAATAAGAGCTCAGGTACGCAAACATTCCTTTGTGTCAGTTTCACAAGTATTAATGGATAGAATTGTTTAGCAGTTTAGCAATGGATTACTGCATTTGCTGAGCTGTTGAAATGAACTCTTGATCGTAATTTATGAAAGGTTATGTTAGATTTTCTGGAGTATTTGTTAATTACAATTCTATTCGAATAAGTCGTGATATAATGCTTAGGCGTATCACCTTGTAAATGAATTCTGGAAAAAGGGTTGTCAACAACCGGTAGGCTAAATATGATTTTCATTTCTTTCATAGTTTGTCTCATTTGTTAACCAGCTGTAAATCTCATGTGAAATTCAACATACCAAACGTATGATGTCTATATTTGTTGTAACTGTTTATTATTATCCGGTTCGTATTCGTAAAGCCAGGGTTATTTTCCCCAGAGGAAAACCGCGACCTGACGAGGCAGTGGCGTATCCTGGTCGGTTGAGCAAGGGAAGCAATAGAACTCGTGGGGGGCTAGAGCGTGCCGAAGGCACGCGTATTCTAGGGGGGTCCGGGGGCATGCCTCCCTGGAAATTTTTTGCAAAATTACACTCAAATAATGGATTATAATGCTTTGTGGAGACACATTTAGGACAATATTTGTATGAAATTTATCACCAAATAAACAGCTATTCAGTGGTGGGCACCAGTTACTTTGCTCAAAAAGTAGCTAGTTACAGCTAACGTATTTTAAAAAGTAACTGGTTACAGTTACTTTTCAAAGAAAGTGGGTGTGGACTGACCTACAACTACTCTTCTTCGCATGAAGTACAAGTTGAAAAATACATGATAAAAGGCAAGATGATACTTTGTTCGTAGCTATTGCCTAACTACAAAACAGCGACCACTCTGCTAGCTGTCCAGTGTCCACTTACTATAATGCTTCTAAAAATCCATAATCTAAGCTCAAAACGTCCGCCTACCGAATATAAAAAATTGAAAAAACGACATGCACAGGACACTCCGCATATAAGCAGTAGGGCGTGTCAATATGTTTATACGGGTATCTAAAATGAACGAAGAGGCACAACATCAATTTTTTTCAGAAACATTCCCATTTCGAAATGTTGATCGCTAAGTCCAGCTCGCTTTGGTTTGAAAATGTCCTTTCCAAGGGAGAACAGTCTTTCAACAGCAGCACTGGAGGGGGTAGGGGTAATGTATTGCAAGAGCATACACCTCTGTGGTTCTGTAATAGGTTAACCATTCTGAGATACAGAGCCGTCTTAATTTCTTCACCTTTGTCAAGCCAAGAAAGTCTGAATTGTGGGTGAAACGCAGCAGCTAGCTGGCAGCCACTATCACGAAAAACATGACCAAATCTGTTTTCCAAAGACTCCAACAATCGGGCAAGTAATGGCAAGCAAACAGCTACCCTGTTGCTGTCCCGAAGTTCTTGTAGTCTTTTCCGCGTCATGCCCAAGGTTGGTAGTAGTATACCTTTCTCTTCTGATTGCAGAATGTCCAGATATTGGCATATTAGTCGCATTACCAAATGGTGTTCTTTCAGGAAAGCCGCATCAACTGAAATAACAGACAAAAGAGTTGTAGTGAAACTGTCGAGCAATTACCCGAACTCACTTTCGTAGAAATTAAGATAATTACAGTACAGTCTGCTTGACTTGTTTATTAACTATTTTATGGTTATAGCCGTAACTAAATTTGAAATTCCTGTTGCCAACCAGAGGTAGCTACCACAACATGCCTTTCCACGGGGGCCAGGGCACCAAACACATGACGCTCACTCGGAGGTGAACCGTAGACCAAACAAATTTTCACTTATAGCCAAGCTACTGAGATACGCCACTAACATTGCACTTAGCGATAAATTTTTTTGCAAATACAGTAGCAATATCAGTAACGAATATTCATCACTCACTTTTGGCAAAAGCTATTATACCAAGATTGTTGCATGCTCGCTGAAGCCCATCACGTTTTTTCTCGGCTGTCAAATACTGTGAGCAAATGTGCTACAGCATCAAATACAGAGTTCCAGCAATTGATTGTAGGCACTTTGAGCAATATCCCAACTTCACTCTGAATCTCATCGCTACCTTGCTAGCCTCTAAACTGGTAGGCTATTGCTTCCTCACAGACGCTGATCCCAGGTACACTTGGTCACGTGCTTCTTGAAAATCAAGAAAAAATATGAAATGTTTTCGCGATGTTATAAAACAGTGATTCTAAACCTTTTTTGGCCCATCGACCATATTTTTAAAAAAAATATCCGATGGACCACTTTGCTATGTTGACACCTCATGTACGCCACTGGTCGAAACTGTATTGCATATAGGTCAGAAAACTCAAGGGCGTGTTCAATCTTAGTCCTTAATAAAATAATAATTAGTTAACTGATGAAGCAAACCCTCTTAATTTGCATACTCAACCTTTACTACTTGAAAACATCATGCACATATTGCTTCATTAGAATGGTAATGTCTCAGTTTTGCCTTATCAACAGGAGCTTCTAACATTTTGTTAATTTGAAAGCACTGCAGAATACAGTAGGCTACTTAATTTAGCGTCTGAAAAAATATGACATGTGACATTCGTAAAATAATTTAATTAACATTCAGTGAAACAGCGAATAGCTCTACTCTCCCTAAAGAAACTTTGTACCATGAAGAAACGCAATCTTCGTGCACCGACAACACCACAACAATTACAGCAACATATGATTTATTGATTAGGCCTGCCAGCACTTCACTAACTATGCCTTGAACAGTTCAATAGCCTACTCATCAACTAGTAAAATAAGTTCAAAAACTGCTGAGCTTATGCTTATGTAGCATTTCCAGAAAATCAGGAAGTAGGCATGGTTATTACGTCACGCTGACATACAAGCTACATAATTTTCTTACACCTGTAGGCCTATGCATTACATAATTTACTGTATTAAAATGATACAATTTTGCAGAACGTTTTATCAAGGATTTATAGAACTCTCTGTGGACCAACAGAAATTCCAGGTGGACCACCAGTGGTCCACCTGGACCACGTTGAGAATCACTGTTGTAAAACACTTTTAGCTTGCTTCTCTCGGTCATTGCCAATTCATTTCACTACCAGTGTAGCAATCCAATATCATGTCAAACACGTTTTCCTTCCTAACAAGTGAACCATTTTAACCAAGGATGCCAGGGCTAGGTTTTTCCACCTAGATCTGGGTTTTTTTTAACCACATCTGGGTTTTAAGTTATTTTTTCTTAAATTTGGGTAAATCTAGGTTTTTCGGTTTGTAACTTTTCTTTGATTCAAAAAGTTGCTGTCAGCAACTTGCCTATAGGCTACAGCTCAACATAAAATTCCAAAACTAGAACAAACACGATGGCTTTCTCGAGAACAGGTCATCAGCAGCATATTAGAGCATTAAGAAGCGCTGGTTTTGTATTTTCAGTCTCAATGTAAGACTGACAAGGTTGATGATGCAAAATGGCTTTATGATAGGTACACTTGTTAATCGTGGAACAAAGCATATGCTCGTTTTGTGCAATATGTTCTTAAAAAGGTACGGTAAATAGTGTCAACCTGAACTTCCATTGTGAGCATTTTCGTCTGCACAAGTTGTATTTTATGGTTTCTACAGAATATAGATTATTATGTTTTGAGTCTCTTCATCACAGAAGATTACATTGATTCACAGAAGATCCCATTCGTGCCCATTCACAGAAGATCCCATTCATCACAGAAGATCCCATTCGTGCCAGCCGCTCAGCTTCTGATCAACGAAGCTGATGAACAAGACATCTCTGCGGCTACTTGGGCGGACCATAAATGGAATTCTGAATGGAAGTCAAGCACCACCAGACTCCATTCATTCATCCCCGACGCCGACACACGCCCCATCGGCCTGACACTACAGAGACAGGCATGGGTGCGCCTCAACCGTCTCCGTACGGGCGTCGGGCTTTTCCGCTCAACCATACACCAATGGGGAATGGCTTCTTCCTCCTCCTGTGAATGTGGTGCCGAGGAACAGACCGCAGACCACATCATCAATGACTGTACCATCTTCAAACCACCTAACGGAGTGGAAGGTCTGCGCGTCATGGATAATGAAACTAAAGACTGGCTGCTCTCTAGCAGCCTTCCAGTGTAGTCCGGGAACATCGTGAATCTGGGGTGGTAAAAGGATAGACCCTCGGCCCCAGAAGCTCAGACGACGACGACGACGACGACAGAAGATTACATCATGCACAGAAAATTAGGAGAAATAGATCCAAGCAATGCTGAAAATCATAGGAACATGTCAGCTGTGCACCTTGGTGGGCGAACAACGGCCCTGTTGGAACAGGAACCCCATTTGTTTTTGTATAGTTATATGCCATAATAACTACCAACAGAAGCATGTATATTTGTATGGTCTAGGCCTAATTATATATACGTGTTACAATTGGCAGCTTTATGAGGCTTCTGTGTAATGATATAAAGTGGTGTTAAAAGCACATGCAGGTACTTTTAACCGCTTTATTACATCTTTTCTGGATCTGGGTTTTCTTTGCCTCATCTGGGTTTTTTTGAACACACGATATAAGTTTATAGGAAATTTGTCACTGGCATCCCTGATTTTAACCCATAAGCTACGTCATTTCCTAAAGATTTTGTGTTTTTCCATCTAAGGTGTTCTAAATAGAAAAAAAGGTGAAAGAGAATAAAACTGTTCACACTCACCATTTGACTGCAGTGGTTTTCAATCAGGGTTCCGCGGAACCCTAAGGTTCCGCCACTCTGCCAGTAAGTCAAGGGGTTCCGCAAGTTTACATTCAAATCCGAGAGTCTATTTTATTATTATATGCATATTGTTTAAATATAATCAAATATTGATTAGGTTTACCACTATTAATAAATTTTCTACACTTTGACACGTTCGCTGCGATCCCGAATTTTCGTTGTTTTCTGGTAGTACGATTACCTTTAACTTTCTGCTTTCCCGCCAAATTTCGTCGACATGTTTTCTTCGCTTCAAAGGAGTTCTTTCAGAGAGTTTAATTGTTTGCACACCGGTGGGTCAAATCGCCATGAACGTGTTAGAGATCATTTTGTTTTGCCAGTATTAGGTTTTTTACAGTTTGTATTTTTATTGCCATAAATAAATCTGAACATGAGTATTTTAATTTAATTAATCAAATGATGTTTTTTGCATAAGGCAATTAAATTATTGAACAGGGTTTCTTCGAGCTTTTGGAGTGTTTCATTGGGTTCCGTTCCAGCAAAAAGGTTGAAAACCACTGGACTAGAGAGACGAAGTGACACGACAGAGAATAAAAATTATAATGAATACAATTTAGATGAGAGTTAAAAAGTGATAATGCGCATCTTCTTATTGTTTCGTTATTCTATAATGTTAAATTCATTTTTGTTATAGACCTACAAGATTATACAAACACCTTCTCATAACTTAAAAATATAATTCGAGTAATCAAAAGATAACAGAAAACAGCAACTCTGTATTTTTCCACCAGGGGATTCTGCATGCACTCGAGAAGGAGGTAGATGCCAATTTACTTCTTCGGGATGTTCTGGGCCTTATTTGGTTGGGAAATGCTCTGGTGCACGGACCAGACAATGCTGTGTCCCCTAAACTGTTGGAACTTAACTTGGACATTATCTTATATGTCATATGCTGTAAATTAAATGTTGAATTTCTGTTCATGTGTTTTGAATTGTATGAACAATATCACCAGATGTATAAACAATGTAAATGTAACACGACTTGTTCCAGAAGGCAGAACACAATCAACCACTTTCAGGCTTTTGCATCCTAAATAGTGTATGTTGATTTTAGTAAGAGCGTCTGGCTGATAAAGGCCATCAGTTCGACTCTTAATTGAAAGCATACTGTTGCATCTTGGCGATACGTTTCAACGGTCCATAACGAAGTTGGGCACTATGAATAAATTGCTATGTCTCGTATGTTTGATATGATAGAGACTTATATCCCATGATTGGTCTTGAAAATATCGTTACAGAGAAGATTTCTTTCTTTACAGATTTTAGAAATAGAAAACACCTTTAAGCTGTCCATTCCATAAATTACAGTTGTATAACTTAAAGTTTACTTTGCTTATCACAAATTTGTAAGACTTTGAAATTGCAGAGTTTATGATTTCCATACTTGCGACTGTAAGTTGTTGAAAAATACAGATCAATAATACACTGTTGTTCACTTTAACAAAAATTTACAGATAAAAAATATCTGATAAACTTGGATTCGGACTTTTTAGCAGTTAGAATGCGTACTTATCTGGGATACGTACTTAAATTGGAGAATAATGTACTTAACCAACCTTTATAAGAAAGATAAGTCAACGAAAGACTTTTATTGTTTTACATTAACCTAGAGGACAATCTTGAATCATGTAAGTATAGAGCAACCAATGCAAGTCACTAGAAGGTGATGTCAGTTGTAACCGATTGCTATGTATACCGTTATCTTCTGATTAATTATCTTGCATACTCAAATAAAGCTAAACGCTGAACAAATTTTTGTGTTGGAGTTTCAATTTGGCAAAGTTCTATCCATCACCACGGTAGTCGTTCTAATAAGGCAAAGCAGTTTGTGATCAGCACAATGGAAAGGTTTGAAGCCAATTTCTTGTAAAATCTTAAAGGGCGAGGAGGTCAATTATTTGTTAGGAGGAAAATAGATCAAGCAACCAAAGATGATGTGATTAGCATCCTGTTCACCCATATTGTAGATGCTTTTTTATTTTTCATTGATTAATTGCTACTCAACGAGTCTGGTTTAGAGGCAGACGCTCTTTACGTGCTCTGCCCGACAGCATAGATAAAGCTTCATTTCGTGCACCAGAATTTAGAATTTAAAAGTTTTAATTCATAAACTGAGTAGGCCTACTATTTTGCTCAAGTATTAATAAATTTACAAAAAACACAAAACTACGCAACAATTAAATATCGAACGTTTTCGACATCACAAGATGTCCTCTTCAGGAATAATATACATAACTTAACTACATCTGAATAAAATACAATGGTTAACTAAATCTATAAACAGGAAAAGACAAAACTGCACAGTACTTCTGACTAGCTCAAACTCAAAGATAGGCTCCACAAGAATTAAAGGTAACTGCATCAAAAAGCGTTAAACAGATCACATGATATGGTAGAAAGGCAAGGTGCGAAAAAACTAATTTTAAAATACAGAGAGCAAGAAAGATGAGCCGCAAGCATACAATTGTCTGTTCAAAAGTGGATTGTGACGTTTTATGTACAAGGCTTCCAAGATCTTAGTTTGATACTCAGACCTTTATAAATTCAGTTGTTTGCGTGATGCAAGCCTGACATACATCGGTATGTCAACAAGACATTTATCGACTAGAGCTGGGGAACACCTCAATTTGAATTCTGTACAGAAAAGCGCCATTAAAGATCACATTTTCTCATGCACAGAATGTCAAAACAACGTTTCTATCAAGCAATTTGAGATCATGTCCAGAGGCAGGTCTGAGTATCAAACTAAGATCTTGGAAGCCTTGTACATAAAACGTCACAATCCACTTTTGAACAGACAATTGTATGCTTGCGGCTCATCTTTCTTGCTCTCTGTATTTTAAAATTAGTTTTTTCGCACCTTGCCTTTCTACCATATCCTGTGATCTGTTTAACGCTTTTTGATGCAGTTACCTTTAATTCTTGTGGAGCCTATCTTTGAGTTTGAGCTAGTCAGAAGTACTGTGCAGTTTTGTCTTTTCCTGTTTATAGATTTAGTAAACCATTGTATTTTATTCAGATGTAGTTAAGTTATGTATATTATTCCTGAAGAGGACATCTTGTGATGTCGAAAACGTTCGATATTTAATTGTTGCGTAGTTTTGTGTTTTTTGTAAATAAATAATCTTCAATATGTTAAACCTGATAACGTTGCTCGGCTTCGTATGCCTATGGTTCAACAAGACAAACTCTCTACCGAAGCTGTATTAATAAATTGGTATCATACGAATTGAGGTCAAGCTTGACACTCACGCTTCTGGCTAGCAACACTTCTAGTTTCGATAAATTTGCAAAGTTCAATCTTCTTAGTATTTTTATAGATGTATAACATATATCAATGTATTGTATAGATTTTGGAAGTTTTGTTGGAAAACTATGTAAAGTATTACCAGATAAAATTAACGCCTTCAACTGATTTAATTGCTTGAATGTTCCAGGCTCTATATTAAGATATCCGGAATGTCCTGGAAAAAAAATATTTGATAAATTGTTTTTGTTATAAGTAGCAACAACGACAGTTAAGTTTGTCAACATACTGAAATCTCGTATTGTAAATTCCGAAATTGCGTTTAATCTCAAATCAAGAACCTAAATGTTTTGCTGAAGGGTCTTTGGAACTTCTGTTAGTCCTCTGTTTGCACAGTTGATGCAATTCAGTGGAACAGTCATCCAAGAAGGAAATCCGATGTCTTTGAAAATATTTTTTTTGATCTTTGGACAGAAAATAACCTTTTGATAAGATTGCCCGCTCCATAATGTCGCAAGGATCATTGACAGTAGTAAAGCAGACACGTCTCAAGTACATGAGAAATACATACATACAAAAGATTTTACTTGCCATTTTTCAACGGTACAGCGACGATCTGAAAAAGATTATCGTTTTGAAGTGGCTATTGATTGTGATGACTGGGTAACCAATTTTAGCGTAAATCATTTTCTCTACATAGAAAATAATGTTAATGTTGTGCTTGAAGCATTTTCAATTTTTCTTGCTACTAACAACGTAGTACATAGATCATTATTATCTTATTCCACTGTTGCTTCAGAACAAATTCCAGTTTTAAAAACTCATAAATAAATAAAAAAGTGAGAAAATAGCAAATAATTTTTTTTTCGATTTATTTCCCGATCCGTCAGCTGAACAGCCCAGAAGTTAGAGTCTTGGTTCGATGTTTGAAATAACGTTGGTTCCAAACCGCTTGAGACCATGTAGCTGTATCTTTCCCTAGACACTTAAACGCATGCCTGACAACAACTAGGCGTAAGCCAGGACACGACTCAATTTTCTTATTGTGTCCCAGACAACCACTTTATCTTAACAGATTGTGTACGGGTCTGACCAGATCTTTACCAGACTTGAACCTGATAAAATGGTTGTCTGGAGTTTGACTACAGTATATTCCATTGTAGCGTTGTGACCGTAAACATAGTACTTTGCAATTTTTCGACACTTGCTTGATATACCAAATAATGTTACAAGAATAAATGCCCAAACCATTAGAAAGCTATAGGATGAGAAAGAATAATAATGAGCTGAAGATATAAACAATATATCGTGCAGTAAATATGCTTGCGAGTTTACAGTGATTGCGTACAAAATTTTCATGAAAGAGAAGTAATTCGATGATGATAAAGCGGAGGTTTAACTAAATTGTCTTGTACAAAATATGTAGGCTTTGCTTCTTGGACAGTGGTTGGCAACCTTTTCAAAGTAGCAGGCTAAAGGTAGGCACTTTAACATTACCCACTCGTCGAAGAGGTACGCAATCATGCGTGACATGTTAACTCGCGATTCAGCTGATTTCAGTCATGTGACTCGACACGTGATATTCTGATGTAAAAGCATCGGCCTACTTTTGAATCGTTTTTTTTTTTCACTGATTTTTGAACCTTAAACATCTCTGACTCAGGGCATTTCATAACGTATTTTTAATTTCATATTTTGTATAGCTTTTATCTTCAGATTTAATTATAGGCCAGGTCGATATCATTTTAAACGTCCAACTGTCACACGAAGAAACTGCAAGATCAAGTAGCGCTGGTTCGACTCTCGTGGTGTGCGCTTGAGCAACGCATTTCACGCACTGCTTACATTCAGTGGCACCAGGTGGCACATAATGAACGGAATAATTTACAGAAAACACTTCAAGCGTAAACTCAACTCTGTCAAACCGTTACCAAACTCGGTTGTAAAGGTCAAACTCAGTGACAGGGCATGCGTTAGTGGTTCAAAGTCTTTACAAGTATGCGACACTGACAGGAGTGAGCTCTCAAAGAAGCTTTCTCTGTTTGAACATAAAAGTTCTCACAATCAATAGCCTTTTGTAGGAGCTTCTCAGCTGAATCAAGCCTGCTTGTCAATGCTTTAAAAAATTGATTTAGGAAGTTATTGGACAATATAATGCATTCAAAGCATACAAAAATATTTTCAATACTTTGATCTGATGTTGTTAATAAAACTTGAATAGTAGGCTATTATACGGCCAGTGCATTCCCAATAGAAAAACCCGAAAATTGTACGGTTTGTATAGGAGAGAGAAAATGCCTCGGCAAATTTGGAAAGGTAGCTTAACTGAATATTGCGGTCCACTACCCAGCAATTCTATGAGGTGCAATTAGATATAAAATATCATTGATGCTCGGATCGAAAGAAAATGGAAAACGCCTTACTCGAGTTTTATTCTTGTTTGGGATCATCACGGATGCATGTCCATGTGTCTTGAGCGGCAATTGAATCTCCAACTTAATGAATATTTGGATGACCTTGACTTGTGTGGGAACCGAACTTCCGTCGAGATTGTATAACTATGGTCAGTATGCCATTCATAACCACTCGGCCACGTCGATATAAAAAATTATTGCAAATATATAGGCTACTCATGTAACTGTTCAACATATGAGTGTCAAACATGAAAATAGCTGGAAGAAGAGAAGAGGTCACACAAAAGTGGACAAGAGTTGTACGTTTCCCACTTCTGTTTTACTCAATCTAAACCAGTCAAACCCCTTCAATATGTGCGGACTCCCAACATTCAAAGTGTTTTGTCACCTGGAGGGCTTTACCAGGATGGTTGAATAAAATCTTTTACCTGACTATAGGTTTGTAAAGCTTTATTACGCTGCTTTTAAATGTTTTGCACGTGTGCACTTTTATTGGAAGCAAAAAAGTTAAAAATTTAAACTCAACAAAAATGTAAGCCGACTGTTTCAAAATTAAAAGTGACTGGACTGATGATTTTTGAAAATGCAGAGAAAAATAAACATTAAACATGGGCGTTAAATTTGAGGCTTACTTTCAATTTTCCATCTTTAGGATTCTGCTGTCAAAATCAATGAGTATGAAACAAGATCAATCCCTAAATAGATTACTTCGAAAAAGATTTAATGAGAGAATTTATATTTTTGGTCAAAAAAGCCTCTTAAGAAGCCTTATTTAGCAGTTTATTATACTTGTAGAAACTTATCGAGATTGATGGAGTAATAGTTCCGCTTGTTGAAATGTTGTTGTCTACAAGTATTCTATCTACTAGGTGCCGCTAAAACGAAATCTGTCTTCGAAGTGCGTTAAGCACACCTCGCACACCCCGAGAGTCAAACCCTCGATTCTAGATCTAGATGGGAAGACTAGCGATCAAAGTGGAGACATGACTAGGCTGCGTTACCAAGAGGAAAAATAGTAGGACGATACTTCTGAGTTACATCAAGATAATTGGAGGATCGTGTTTCTCGACACGTTGAAAGTAACGCAAGTTTGATCGGACAGGCAAGAGCAGCATGGCGAGGCATAAATAACGTTGGAATTTACCAAAAAAAAATTGATTTATAGAGGAGAGCATAAAAAATATTTACAACATATGCAGATCTTGTGTTATGATATCATGAAGTTTGCAAAGGGATTATTTTATTAGTTTTTCAGAACTTGTGGATACATCTAAGACAGTCGATGGAGGCCAAATAGTAGATGAATGAATAAAACTATGATGTCGACATAACAAATTACAGGATTATAACTTTTGCTGTCTCGCGTGCTTGGATACTACTGCAAAGCTCCTATAATGTTTGAGGCATGAGCTTCTGATCGCTGGGGTCGTCTTTTTTTATGACATCGGTCTTTTACGACTGAGCCGGCGTCACAAGCTTTCCAGACATGGAAGAACCCTTCGATTTAAAGCAGTGGTTCTCAAACGTTTTCAAAAAAATTATTGAACGGTCCATTTGCGATTTTTCAACGACTCACGGCCCCTAAAACTAGGTAAATTAAACGCAAAAACAATAAATAATAATTTATTTGTTACATGCAATTTAAAATGCACACGTCAGTAAAATGGGTGCACCTGCTTGGGTGTTATCAGTTCTATGTTAGGCAGTAGCGCACCCAGAAAAAAATTTAAGGGGGGGGCTAATTCAGAAATGTCGGCCAAGTGATTTGTGACAATAGGCCAACGCCCATCCCTTTGATTAATATTAAAGGCACTCACGGCCCACAACCCACTGGTTGCCAAATGCCAATACATCAGGATTCGTTCTCTCAATCAGATTAAAAGTTGGCCTAGTGAACCTCATGCATCCTCATCCCTACGTCCACTCTCTCAATCTTCTATAGATCTCGACTTTTTTGTCATGTATGACAAAATCGAATTAGCTTTTTGTTTGCAAACACAAATCAAGGCGAAAACAATAACTAGCACGAAAACAGTTTGTAGCGAAACACTAATTTTGTGAACAGTAAATTTGATGTGGACATTTTCCTACTTATAAAACATTTAAAATTAGTTCGTATTTTCAACTAAAGTCCCGGACGCATTTGTCTCTCTGCTTCAATGTCGTATAAAGTTTTACACAGGCCCGAATTTAAGGGGGAAAAGGGTGCAGGACGCAAGTGCCCCGGCCTCTCTTTTGAAGGGCCATCCGACGTGGAAAAAATGTGATTTTGTGTTATTATTTTTCTTTCTTTCAACCTTTGAAGTTTCTGCAAAATGCTGTGCAGTGCTAGATTAATGCTACTGTAGACGTAAAGGTGGTTTTTCGCGCCGTATAGGTGCGAAAAAATTTTCTGCTTGGGAGCCCGCCGATCTAAAAGCACCCCGGGCCCCCTATCAGCTAAATACGGTCCTGGTTTTACACGTCCGTGTGATTTGGCATTGACGTACGGTACATCGGTTATGTTCACTAGACATTTGACCACGAGAGTACGGGAGCATCTGAACTTCAGGGAGTTAAAGAAAAGTGCCATCAAAGATCATATGATGGAGTGTTCTTTTTGCACAGATCGAAAATTCTCTGCTTACTCATTTAAAATTTTACGCAAAGGAGAATCCCAATTTAACACTAAAATTCAGGAAGCAGTGATAATCAAACGCTACAACCCAAATTTAAAAAAACAATTATTTGCTGAGGCGCGTCCATTCTCCTCAACATTTACTCAGTGACGATCGGTGAGGGAAAGCAAGGAAAGCAGTGCTTACCTGAGCGAAAACTATGCAAAATATAATGACTGAATTCTAGGTTTAACTTCTTATTAGTTTTATCACGTCTATTTTAACTTGAAAATTAGTGTATTCGTGACTAGACTTACTCGTAACGCTTGTGAGTAGTCTAAGTCCTCGCCAAACCGCATGTCTTGCCTATAAATGCCAATTAACGCAAACGCTTCTGTCAGAAACAATCACTGAGGCTCCAGGTAAGCAACTATCAAACTTGCTTTTTCAGATTCAAAAATGTCAAAAAACGCCTTCGTTTTATCCAATTATCACTTGTTTTGCAAAACGTCACCAGCTGCTTAGCCAATCAGATGTGTTATGGTTATGGTTAGGTTAGTTGTGCTTTCCCAGTGACGTCAATGCGAACATTCGCTAGAGCGGATAGACTAACTCGTCAGAAAGGTCTCTCGTCACGGTGCAGAGCACAGCATCATAATGCCGAAATAATTGTTGCTGTTTTTTGATGTCTCCTCGCCATGTACTTTAGCCTACTAGCTTTCATAGTCATGCCTTTGCCCTTTTTACAGCGTTGATATAACGTTACTTCGCCAATGAACGTTCAGGTGCGGATGCAATATTTAGTTCCTTAAGCTTCTATACGCAGGAGGCAAACTTATCCAGCTTTTTGTACAAATTGCTTGCGGTTGTAATGTTTAAGCCTAAGTGTTAGTTTTTGTAGTGTAGGCCTAACTGAATATCTGAGAATGAACATTCATGACGAATTAAATATTTAGACAACTATTATTCCATGTCTAACACTGGATTTGGTCCTGCAACGTTAAAATTAAGATTGTTCATGACTTCTAAACATTAAATGGATGTATCATCACGACATAGGCGAAGCACAATTTGACAGATTTTTATTTTTGATTTGTTTTGGAAATGCTCTCAGAGCGCACCAAATTGGAAGTGTTTTTCAAAAATTTCTGGGGGAGGCCCTCCAGACCCCCCGCTGGAAGTGTTGCCTTCGGCAACACACCTTCGGGCTTCGCCTGACGGTTACGCCCTTCGTGCTTATTAAGCCACCGAACGTCACTGCATTTACTTGATGTATTACGTTCCCTGTGGTGCAATTTGTTGTAGTTATTTTTATTTATGTAAGTTTAGTTGCCTTTTCCTTATGTAATTTTACCTTCAAGAAGTTGAAATTTATTGCATTTTTATAACTATTTTCAGGTTCCTGATAAGGGCTCAAGTTAAGCCGAAAACATTCGACTGTTAAAACCATTTGTAAATATTTAAAATATATTGTTATAATGCTCAGCCCTTTTGTATTGTTGTGTCTTATTCATATCTAACCTGTAAGCAAAAGGTATTAATGGAAAACATACAAAACCTCATTTTTTGTGGCTGGTTTGGGGGGGGCTTGAGCCCCTTTAGCCCCATGCTGGGTGCGCTACATATGTTAGGTTCCGTTTGGTTCAGTATGATCTTGATGTTATGCATTACATCCGACATGTTTTGAGCTAGGTATCCATGTGACATTGACTTCTGTATCTTTGACACCACCTGCGACAAAATGTTTTCCGATAGCTCAGATATTCTCCTACTCACAGCTTCGTTTGACAGAGACACTTGCTTCAGCTTTTGAGCTTCAGATTCTTCCAAAACGTTTGATACAATTATAACTTGGCAACAAGGCAAGATCAGTTGTTCTCCGATGGTGTGAGGCTTCTTAGCGATAGCTAGCTTTCTTGCAACTTTGTAGGAGGCCCTTAACCCTGCAGTATTTTCCTTCCATTAATCACTAGTGCTATCAAATCTTAACCTAACTAAACTATTAGCTTGCCGTTTAAAAAAATTTGCATCTTTGTTTTGATAATCTGGATGATGTGTTACCAAACGTCTTTTCAGCTTGCTAGGTTTTAGAGCAGAGCTTGCTAAAACTTTACAGCATAGCACGCACTGCGGCTTTTTTTCTCCTCCAGGATGTATCACAATGAAACCAAATTGAACATACGAATCATTGAATTTTAATTTTTTCGAGGCTGAGCCATTTTCACTTTTTGTAGTCAAATTTAAGTTAAAAATTCAATTGGTAAAGTTAAAAAGTTATTAATTTTTGGCTAATTTGACTAAGGTTAAAAAAGCTAAAAATTCGGAAAAGCATTCAATTCAAAACTTAAATCAGTAAAAATAACCAGCCTTAATCAATTTAGCCTAACTCCTGTTTAGTCAAGTATATTTCGTAATTCTGTTCTTGATCTGGTAAACACGAGTGTTGTAGGAGTACGTCACCACTATTATGCACTCCTTGATGTCACAAAGTCGATAGAAACGAAACAAAGGCTATCACAATCAAACGAAAGGCCAGGCTTAAAAACTGTGTGGAGGGATGCCAAGCCAGCTTACTACAATATATCTTTTAACTTTCGTTTGGAAAATAAGTTGCCTGAAAATTTTTACTTTTGTAAGGTGCTTCGCGGTCCCAGAAAATTGTCTCGCGGACCCCAAAAGGACCGCGGAACCCAGTTTGAGAACCACTGATTTAGAGGGAAATGCTAAACTTCCAGGATTAAGCTCTGAAAGAAGCTTTCTCAGTTCGAGGATAAAAAATTTCACAATCAATAGCTTTTTGTAAGAGCTTCTTAGCTGAAGCAAGCCTGCTCATCAATGCTTTAAGATGCTGACTCAGGAAGTTATACTGTAGGACAATAAAATGCATTCAAACCATATAAACATATTGTCAATACTTTGATCTGATGTAATTAATAAAGCTTGAATAGATTTCTATGGCCAGCTCATTTCTGCAAACAAACAAGAAAAAAACACCCGGAAATTGAGCAGTGTGCATAGGAGCGAGAAAATCTCTTCCCCAGTTTGCAACTTTGTGTTAGCTTACCTCAATATAGCGAGCCACCGCCCATTAATACTCTGAAGTACATGTAGATATAAAATATCATTGCAAATATATACACATGCTAGTGTTAACCATGCGAATGCTAGCTGGAAGAAGATAATAATGGCCACACAAAAATTGAAAACGGTGTTACATTCGTCTACCCTTGTTTTATGTGATTTAACCCAGCGGAAGAGCCCTTTCGAAGTGTCCGTTCATCAAATCCTTAAAGCGCTTTATCACTCGATAGAACAGCAGGATGATGAGATAAAATTTTTGACCTCACTATAATAGGCCAATTGGAACAAAGCGACGGTTGTGACAAAATATACATTTATTATGCGTTGTCTATAGGCTGGTAGGTGGAGGGGATGACAATAAAAGCAAATGCACACTGCAGGTGTTGTTACAGTATGTCGTCAGCATTGATTAAAACCATCAAGCCACAGAAAAAATCAAACTGTTAGATTTTTTTTCAAAAAGGTGTGGTGCAACCAACATAGAATTAGCGGCACAACTTGTTGCACATTGTAACATTGTATACAAGGTCAATTGAAAATATTTTTTTGTTTTATTTTTTTTTACAAATATTCAATGTACTCTCTCACGGTCATGTACTTTCCAAAATTTTTTGTTGTATACTGTATGCTATTTTTTCCCCAATCAGAAACTTGCTGACATAATAACTCGACAGTTAAATGTTCATTTGACATTTAGCTTTTTCTGTTTGCTTTAGGTTACAGGTTCAAACGACTACGAAAAAAATATCACATTTGTTTCAGAAATTTGGTTTCGGTTACTGGAAATTTTTATGTTGATACTTTTGCACAACAGCCTTTTGTGAGAGCTTTGTAACTGGAACAAGTTTTCTTATTGATGCTTTGAGACACTGATTCAGAACGCAATTACACAAGAATACATTCAAACCATCCACAGCAATTCAACAATCCAAAATTTTGAATACCTTAATCTGCTACTACTAATAGAGCTTAACAAAATTCTATGGCCACCGCATTTCTGGAAAGAACCTGGAAATTGTGCTTTGTGTGTAGGATCGAAAAATGCTTTTCGACCAGTTTACAAGGTGTGATGGGTTAACTCAGTTGTTTTAATATTTTTAAGACCGCGAGCTTTTATTTATGACATAATATACTTATCCACCTTTTAGTGTTTTGTTACAAACCAAATTATTTTGCAAATTGTAGCACTTATTCAAATAAAAATATCAATAATGAAAAACACTAGTGCCATACAATACAAAACCAAATGAGTATCACCTATTCTCTTGGATACAATCAATCTTAGGGAGTCACAGACCAATAACTTTGTCAGTGGAGAATGAGTTTGTTTAGATTAGCACCGATCATCAATTCGTGGTGTAATTTTGAGTAAGCACACATGCAAGCAGCAGGCAGCTGCCAGTTTGGATTTGTTAGGCCACTTTGTCTCCACATAAGTGAGTGCTGAAAACACTGTTTCACACCTGAAACAACTGTTTCCTACTCTTAACTGTGTTTTCTGTAGAAATAGGTTTCTAATCTAAACAACATTTTCAAAGTTCTGCATTAAAACCTACTTCTGATAGCGTTTAGAAAGTAATAATTGTAGGCCTACATGTTTCGGAAGCTTTATCTACCAATTTCAACAAAAATAGATGTCACATTTTGTTTTGTGCTACTTTGTCAAACGTACAAATATTTTGCTAGTCTTGTAGCAATTTTGGTTTGAAATTTAGATTGTTTCTTAACTTTGTTTTCATGTGGTTTGGTTTACAAACTCTCCAACCTAAGCAGATACAAAAGTGTGCCCCACTTGCGAAACAGTTCACATCCGATTTCGAGGTGTCGGAATTACTTTTTAGGTCATTTGTAGGATTTTAGTGTTAGCCGAAGCTACATATACGAAGTGTATGATAATATTTTGAGTGATTTGCGACTGATTTGACTAGTGGCCAAAAAACTGAAAAGCATCAGCGTAGGATCGAGATTTTGAGAGGAAAAGCATTGGATCTTTATGTGATCCTTATAAAAGGAAGTATGCTGTATCTTCGTCAAAAATATACTATGTAGCCTAATACAAGTCACAAAAAAGCTTATTGATTTACAAGACGATTTTTCTCATAACATCACTTTTCATTTGTTGTTAAACCCCCATGTCGTACCTTTTTCGCTATTTTGATGTGCAAATAACTGAGACGACGTGTAAGTTTAGCATACATACTGCATGCCTCTATATCATTATCATCATGTGCCGTCTCCAAGTCGAAGGTTGGCTGTCATTTGCTTCTACACGTCACGTCTTTCTACTACTCGTTCTGCTTCTCCGATGCTTGAGAAGTCAGCACTTAGGTTTACATCATCTCCCCAATCTCTTCTCCTGTTTCGCCTGCACCTCTAGGATGAATGTGAGTTGGTAAGATACTCAACGTCAACGGTGCCTGGAAATGATGGCAAGCAGATGAATCCATTAGAATCAACGGTTGGCACCAAAGCATGGTAGCCTACTGCTAAATGCGTTAGTTCTGGGGGCCTGACGTACGGTAGATGATTAGCCCTCTTTCTATTGTCATGAGTAAACACATCTGGGTATACAAAGCAAATATAAGCTTGGGCTCAGGAGATCCATATATTTTATTTGGGTTCACCTTGTAACAAGATTAGAGAAAAACTTTTGTTGTATAACTATGCTGCGCGAATGTCATCACAACGCTATTATATGCTAAACAACAAAAAATAAAAATTTTGACAAAATCAACTTTTAGAAAAGTTAAAAGTTATAAAGTTTAGATGTAGCAGCGGATAAAGCGCTTGCTTTTCAATATTAATCTTGGTTCTATTCCGGGCCTAATCCACTAGTTGTTGAAAATCACCGCTTATCTCTTACCAAGATGTAGCCTAGTAAGTTGGAATGCGTAGTTGTTGATGAAAAGAGGATACAAAATGGCTAACTTACTCTTATCAGTTCCGTTTTTTCAGTAGTGTATACTTAATGTAATTTAATAATCGGACATGTATACTTTGTTTTATAATCTCTTAACGTTTAAAATCAAGTATGGGACCACATACCATCTTACTGTATTCTTTTTGTACATAAGATTATTCAGATAATATGAAACCAAGGAACTTTCAGAAATATATAATTAAACTACCATTCAACGTTTTATAGGCAGAGAAAACTTTTTCTCAAACCGTAGAAAATTTCATTATCAGATCACCGCTTCAATGCGTGATGGAAATCTACAGATAAATCTGCATCAAGCATTGCAGAGTGCAAAAAACAGTGTTGCAGAACGCGTTTTCGAATATTAAATTCTCATCAGTGCAACTACGTTTATGAACGCAATAACAACGGTTAAATTTAAACTCAATACAATACATTACAAACATTATAAGGACAAATTTTCAGTGTTCAATTGAATATTAATAAATTCAGAGACATCAGAAAATCACTTCCCGCATGCAATTCCAGACCGACATTACTCGCTTAAGGTGTTTTTTGTTAAAACAAACTTAATGTTCAAAGCAAAAAAGCCATCACAATGAACATCTACCGAAGTATACTAATTTACAGTACTTAGATAAGCACTGAAAATTAATAGACGGTATTGTTATTAATATCAATTCAATATGATTTCAGTGATTATAATACAATGTAATACAGTAGCGTATCCAATTAATTAGCGACGACCTTTTAAAGTACACGTTAATTTGAACAGAAATAAGAATTTAGCAAAAGTCTCAGTCATTTTAGAAAGATTTCACCACCGGTTACAGGACCATCTTTGCTTGTTTCCTTGACATCAGAGTTGACTCTGGAAGTGATTTTCTGATGTCTCTGGATTTATTAATATTCAATTGAACACTGAGAATATGTCCTTATAATGTTTGTAATGTATTGTATTGAGTTTAAATTTAACCGTTGTTATTGCGTTCATAAACGTAGTTGCACTGATGAGAATTTAATATTCGAAAACGCGTTCTGCAACACTGTTTTTTTGCACTCTGCAATGCTTGATACAGATTTATCTGTAGATTTCCATCACGCATTGAAGCGGTGATCTGATAATGAAATTTTCTACGGTTTGAGAAAAAGTTTTCTTTGCCTATAAAACGTTGAATGGTAGTTTAATTAATTATTTCTGAAAGTTCCTTGGTTTCATATTATCTGAATTTTCTCAACTAGCTACTCTCCAAGGCGTATATAATCAATCAGAGTTGACTCTGTCAAGGAAACAAGCAAAGATGGTCCTGTAACCGGTGGTGAAATCTTTCTAAAATGACTGAGACTTTTGCTAAATTCTTATTTCTGTTCAAATTAACGTGTACTTTAAAAGGTCGTCGCTAATTAATTGGATACGCTACTGTATTACATTGTATTATAATCACTGAAATCATATTGAATTGATATTAATAACAATACCGTCTATTAATTTTCAGTGCTTATCTAAGTACTGTAAATTAGTATACTTCGGTAGATGTTCATTGTGATGGCTTTTTTGCTTTGAACATTAAGTTTGTTTTAACAAAAAACACCTTAAGCGAGTAATGTCGGTCTGGAATTGCATGCGGGAAGTGATTTTCTGATGTCTCTGAATTTATTAATATTCAATTGAACACTGAGAATATGTCCTTATAATGTTTGTAATGTATTGCATTGAGTTTAAATTTAACCGTTGTTATTGCGTTCATAAACGTAGTTGCACTGATGAGAATTTAATATTCGAAAACGCGTTCTGCAACACTGTTTTTTGCACTCTGCAATGCTTGATGCAGATTTATCTGTAGATTTCCATCACGCATTGAAGCGGTGATCTGATAATGAAATTTTCTACGGTTTGAGAAAAAGTTTTCTCTGCCTATAAAACGTTGAATGGTAGTTTAATTAATTACATAGGATTATGGTTCGTAAAATTTATCTGTTAATTTCGCAATATAAAGTACCTACAAGATTGAATTAAATTCCATTTGCAAAACTGTCATTTTATCACCAGAAGTTTTGTTTCTAGACGTCATTTTTGTTGATAAATTTATTGTATCTTCCATAAAAAAAAGCTTTTCTGGGAGCTTAATCTTGCTAGTTTGACATACTGACAACTAAATCATTGATGCATAAACGATTACCGAAGCTGACAAAGTAACATTTTGTATGTAATGTTGTTCTTTGTACATTACTTCTTCTACCAGAGGTTGCTGAATAAAGATTTGTTCTTGAAATGCGTTGCACAAGCGCTTATGTCTGGAGTTGAGCGTTGTTTGATTTTGTCATTTTTAACAAGTGGGCGTTTATTCAAATGAAATGTCGGGGCTGATGGTATCACTTTTTCTATGAGGTCGTAGATAATACCCACTCTGGCAGTTTATACCATAGCTACTGCACACACAAAACGTTAGAATTTCCTTGTTACTGGTTCTAAATTGAAGAATGGACTCCTGTAAAGGATTTTTACTTATTCTAGGCTTATTCATCTTCATCAAACGCCTGCGTACCTCCACAACGTTCTTATTGTACATAAACGGATCGTTATTGAAAGCTTGCAATGAATAGTTTCATTAAGCTAACATTCTCCAGTCTCCCTTTTAATACAACTTGCTGGGCAAAATCATTTATTCACAACTCTTTGCTTACTAATCTCATGAAATAGAATACACTTATTGGAACTAACTTTTCTGGGTTAGATCTCATTTACAATCATCTGTCGAAGCGTTGTTCATTGTGCAATAATTTAAAACTCTTTCTGTGTTTATTTTCGCCCAATGTAAACGTAAATGTAAATTAAGTTGAGTAAGTAGCTGAAAACCAATCGTCTTAAGCAATTCTGATTCAACTTTTCAATTTCACGAAGAATATCATCATCAGTGATACTATGTTGGGAAATTTAATAATTATCATCATATCTAAAACAATGAGCTCTTATGCAATAACAAATATAATACAGAAATAATACAATACAATAAAGCAACAAATCATGAACTCATCTAGAAGCAATTTGAAATGACATGACCCAGATACTGTGTGAAAACAAAACATACTTGGATGCAACTGAGCACTTCACAATCAAAATACGATAATACAATTTGGGTAAAGAGATAACTCTTTTAAACCATAAACAGACATAACTCAGCAACAACACTACATTTAACATTATAAAAACAAAAAATTAATTAATTAATTGTTCAGAAAAGGACTCAGGCAGATTACACAAGATGGACAGAAGCACAACACGAGATAGTGGCACTAAAACAAATGCGAGAAACACAAGACGTGATAATTCAATCAAAAACTGTTGGATTTGATTGAATATGATTGAATTATCACGTCTTGTGCTTCTTGCATTTGTTTTTATGCCACTATCTCGTGTTGTGCTTCTGTCAATCTTGCGTAATTTGCATGAGTCCTTTTCTGAACGATTAATTAATTTTACCTCTCAAATAATTGACCCGTTGTGCTGTTGTAATTTTCAGTTATCATTTTGTGTGAGCGAGGCAGTTTCTCAAATGTTTAGATTTGATCATACTTTTGCTGTGATACTATATGATTCTTTAACATTTCTTCTAAAATTTATTTTTCTTATAGGCTTGAAACGGGCTGTATGACTAGCCGAAAACGTTCGATTTTTGTTTTTTGTTTTTATAATGTTAAATGTAGTGTTGTTGCTGAATTACGCCTGTTTATGGTTTAACATACGATAAACTTTCAACTTAAACTTTCGACTTATATTGAGTCAAGCATGATAACTGGCACTCATGAACAAGGTTGGGGCAGTTGTGATACATTGAGCTCATACTTTGATGCCCGATTCTGACTCAAATGGTCAACTATTGGCCAAACTAGCGCTGAAGCAGAACAGGATTTTAAATTTTTTAGAGTTATAACTTTTCTGAACTTTTACTACAATATTGCCAATATAAATATAAATAAAAATGATTTACTCATTTATTTCGATTCTTTCAAAAAATTTTGAATTAAGTTCCATAACATTGGCAAATCATCATCATCATTTGGAACTTGTAAAACTTGATGTGGATTTGCTTTTAGCTTTTTTCTTATTAATCCTCCAGCCTGAACATCATTCTCAAAAGTTATCAACAGAGTTCGATCAAATTCTGATTCATATTCAAGATGTTCTAATATACAAATCACATATTTTCCTTCAGGACTGTTGGAGTAGTCGCCGGTAAGAATCAAAATAACTTTCCTGCTGGCTTCAATCCTTTGAACAAGTTGCTTCAAAGGAGACGATCCACATTGAACGTCCCTTCCAACTACTCCAAGATTAAAATATGGAGGTTGATCACAAATGTTTGATATCAAGATGTTGTCAACCCAATCAGCAACATTTTGATTTGTTTGATCATAAACTACAAATCCATGATGAGCAAATATATTTGGTTTTCGATTTCTTGTTGATATCTGTTTGTGTCTGGAATAAGGACGCACGTGTTTTGTAGCATATGTTGCTAGCCACCTTTTCCACTTTTTACTGAAAATGACAAGAGAAAAAAAAATAAATGTGGACGTAAATGTAGTGAAGCTAACACACAATAACAGAAAAAGGTTGCTTTGACAAAAAGCATTTGATGAATAAGTAAGCAACGATTGTCCTTGTAAAGAACGGGGCCATTGACATTGAACACATCCTCCATAATATTGATCAATCAGTCGTGAACAATGAGGCATAAAACCAGGGAGCATATCTAGATCAAATTCATGTTTTTCAAAAAGTGTTCCAAAATTATAATTCAATTTACAATCACAAGCTATTGAGTTCAATCTCAAATCTAAAAACGTAAGTTGATCCAAAAAAGAAAAAGGAAAAATCTCAATTCCCAAGTTTGTTATGTAATTGTTTCTTAATGACAATATTTGTAGTTTACTTGCGTTAGCGGAAAAAATCCTTGGTAAAATGTAATTTATTCTGTTGAAAGAAAGATCCAAAAGTTGTAAATGTGTTAAATAAAGAAAAGGCGTGTCAAGTGAAGTAATTTTATTGTTTGAAAGTAAAAGAATTTCAAGGAGTTTCATATGTTGCAAAGATTTCAAAGGTATTTCAGTGAGGAGGTTATGACTTACATCAAGATACACAACGTTTGGATTTGTAAAAGTCATGAACTGGTCTGCAAGAGAACAGAATTGAAGAATGATTTTATGAGCAGAACGAAACTGATTTAATGCTTTTGCGACATCTCCCTGCAAACCATAGTTCCCAGAAAAATTAATTTCCACAATATTTTTTGCGTTTATTTCATCAACTTCAGCATAGTTAATCATGTCAAATAAGAACATTCCAGTGAATGTATATTGCAAACTAACAGCATTTTCAAAACTTTGCGTAAATGACAGTGGGTGATGTTCAGTTGACAATCTTGTACTGTTTAGGAAAAGAAACTGAAGCTCACTTAAACCTTGAAACGCATTTCTTTCAATTATTTCAATTGGATTAAAACGCAAATCAATTGAACAAAGCAGCGGCATTTTTATGAAACGACGATTTGAAATCATTCGTATGGAGTTTGATGACAGATCTAATGTTTTTGCAAAAGAAGTGAAACTAAAATTCATTTTTTCTAGATGAGTAATCTTGTTAAATGACAAGTCCAAACTTGCGTCTCGGGCACAATAGTTTGTAAACATTTTTAAATTTGATTTTAATTGTGGTGAAATGTTTTTATACATACGTTTTTTTTTCAACAATGGTTTGAAATTTGTTAATTCGTCTGTGCTTATTTTACGATTTTGAATCTGTTCAACACTGCTTATTTTGTTATAAGATAGCGTAAGAAATGTTAGATTTTGAAATCCATCAACTGAAGCCATATCAAAATTAGCAACGTTGCAAAATTGCAAGTTTAATGTTGACAAATGAGGCAGATCTTGTAATGAGGACAAACTATCAGCTGTTACATCACCAAGGTTTAATGACATGACTTGCAAGTAACTCTGTTCTTTTGTCACTAAATATTCTTGCCTTATATAGTCTGAAACTCCAAATGACAATTGCTTCAAATTGGTCAGACGTTTGTAAACGTTACCAAGCATGAATGATTTATGACTGTTTATGACTTTGGGTTGTTGCAAATTATGTTTAGGCAAACAGAATGCATTCAAACCAAAAAACAAAGATTCAATTTTATGAATGGGCACAAAGGTAGGGTTTTCTACATATTTCCATAAACAGTTACCAACTAAATGCAATTTTCGCAATTTAATGTTGAATCTAAATATATTTTTGGGAAGAAAATTAATGAAGTTAAAAGAAAGATCTAAAACCTCCAAGTTTGTCAAAGCATCAAACGATTGTGGCTCGGTCAATAAACCATCGGATGAAGTGCCAAACAAATAAAGAACACGAAGAAGAGGAGTTTGGCTAAAGTCCGATTTTCGAATTGCCGAAATATTATTACAGTTCAAATCTAAAAAAAACAAGTTTGGAGTTAATGCTTTGCATGGGATTGAATTAAGCGAAGCATAAGATAGATCTAGAAATTGCAATGATTTTCTAATGGGATAAAATGGTTCATTACTCAAAAGTGCAAAACGTAAATCATACGAATTGGGGTCAAGCTTGACACTGACGCTTGCGGCTAGCAACACTTTTAGTCTTGATAAGTTTGCAAAATCCAATCTTCTTAGTACTTTTATAGATGTAAAAGATATATCAATGTATTGTATAAATTTTGGAAGTTTTGTTGGAAAACTATGCAAAGTATTGTCAGATAAAACTAACGCCTTCAACTGATTTAATTGCTTGAATGTTCCAGGCTCTATATCAAGATATCCGGAATGTCCTGGAACAAGAATGTCTGATAAATTCTTTTTGTTATAGATAGCAACAACAACAGTTAAGTTTGTCAACATGCTGAAATCTCGTATTGTAAATTTCGAAATTTCGTTTAATCCCAAATCAAGAATCTGGATGTTTTGCTGAAGAATCTTTGGAACTTTTGTTAGTCCTCTGCTTGAACAGTTGATGATGTTTAGAGGAACGGTCATCCAAGAAGGAAATCCGATGTCTTTGAAAATATTTTCCTGATCTTTGGACAGAAAATAATCTTTTGATATGATTGCCCGCTGCATCATGTCACAAGGATCATTGACAGTGATAAAGCATGCACGTCTCAAGTACATCAGAAATACATAAATACAGCAGATTTTATTTGCCATTTTTTAACAGTACAGCGATGATCTGAAAAAGATTATCGTTTTGAAGTGACTATTGGCTGTGATGAATGCCTAACCAATTTCAACATGAATCATTTCCTCTATTGATAGCATAATATTGTGCTTGAAGTATTTCCAATTTTTCTTGCTGTTAACAACGTAGTACATAGATGATTATTTTATTCCGATGTTGGTTCAGAACAAATTCCATTCTTAAAAACTCATGAATATAAAAAAGTGAGAAAATAGTTTTTTTTACTTTAATTCTCTATCTGTCATCTGAACAGGCCAGAAATTAGAGTCTTTGTTCGATGTTTGAAAAGACGCCGGTTTGAAACCGCTTAATCCTATCTGGTATTCGTTTCAAAGACATGTCAAAAGCACGAGACGTGGCCGTTTGGCCACGTCCTGATTAATGGCTTATAACTCAGCCGCTAAATATCGCACATTTGAGAAAATTGGCATGCACATAGTCAAATGCTTTTATTTTATATTGTAATTATTTGTTTTTGAAATAAATACTTAGTTTGTGTATTCTGAAAACATATGTTGCAAAAAAGCTCTAAAAACGCGAATTTTGCTCATTTTAGTCATTTTATGTCCGATTTTCTTCCTTCGAATTTTAATTTTGATGATTTGTAAACATTCAATAAATACTTTGAAACAAATTATTTTTTCCTACAATAAATGCAGTATTTTTGATATTCATACTACATCAAGCGGTTTTGAGGTTATTGTGGTGAATTGCTTCTCCGCAGGTGGTCATGGCTGCTTTGCATCCTAGTATCTCCCATGACGAATCAAGATGAATGAAAGCATAAAACAGTTGTAGCGATCCCAGCCAGCAAATCATTTTTTTCACATGGATTCAACTTTGGCAGATTGATTTTCTAGTTGAAATAACTCTAGTTTGTCACATTCTTTCCCAGCCAGCAAAATTGGTCCTTTTTACATTTATTTAACGTCTGCAGACGTCGAATCACTATTGAAAGTGGTTGATTTACTGGCTGAGTTACTGTAGAAGTATAATTATGTAATACGATTTCCAGTCAGCTGTTTTGTCAGGCGTTTCATTTCATAGAGTGTAGCTTCCATTTTCACGTGCCAACATGTTTTAGAATCAGAAGAAAAAAAAACTTCTTTTTGATACTTTTCAATGTAGCTAAACGTTGAAACGATTTAAAAGCCAACTTTTCTGCCTGGGCTGCCTGCTTTTTGCTAAATTTCCCAGACAGCAAAACCTGTCATTTTTCAGACGTTGAATCAACGTAAAAATGACGGGTTTTTCTGTCTGGGTTGTTTAACTTGAGTCTGGCAATACCGAGACAATGTAAGAAAAGTTAATTTTACTTTTCAAGATTCAAAATGGTACCACAATTCTGGATCAACACACATCGAATGATCGGGGAGTTATGAAAAATTCAGTTTGCAAGCATTTAGCGAAACACAATGCTCGCTGTTCTGTCGTGAGCAGTCAGGTAGTGCTGACGCCAGGAAGATCGCTCCTTCTCAACTGTACATGTCATGAATGGCAATAAAATACATAGTTTCAACATGTGCTTTGTGCAAAAAGGTATGTTGCATTTGAAGCAACGATGAGGAACTTTGCCGAGATTATTTCTTTTTTTGGAATAACTTGTTCCTCTGATGTCGTCTACACAAATGTTACACCGCTTTGTGGATGGCTGTGGTTGATGATTCGGTTGTGATTAGCCCTATTTTTCTTTTCAGAAGTAGAAAAGTGTAAATACTAAACTAAAGTAGCAGATCATTCCTAGTTGCCAAAGTTTGCTTTTCATGTTTTGAACACGTCGAATCTTCTTAAAAACTGGTCAACTTCACTTGAAGAGACCGTGTAATGCACTACCTACTACGAGTCTCATTGCGTTTCGTTCTAAGTTTTAATGTGTGATTGATGACTTGACTCGCGGTTGACTGCGGCCGCTTTGTGTACAATAGCAGAAGCGATGACTCATTTCGAGGCCGATTGCCAAAATCTAGGAATTTAGACAAAATCTCTGAACAACCTGTGACAAAATGCTTATTGTGAACCACATAGTGTTCCAAAAATAACCAAATTAGATTTAAACGATGCTCAAATGATAAAAAGTAAAAGTCAAGAAATATCAGCGTTTTAGGAAAATTCCTTCTATATATAATTTCAAAACTAGTGAAGGGCGTGGCCATTTGACCACGTCTGATAACAGGTCGAGTTAAGACCATGTAGCTGTATCTTTTCCTAGACACATAAAGGCATGCCTGACAACGATTGGGCGTAAGCCTGGACACGATTCATTTATCTAAGCGTGTCCCAGACAACCACTTTATCTGGTCCAGATCTTTACGAGATCGGGTGCGCGTCTGACCAGATCCTTACCAGATGTTGACCAGATAAAATGGTTGTCTGGAGTTTGACTACAATATAGTTCATTGTAACGTTGTGACCGTAAACGTAGTATACTGTACTCTGTAATTTTTTCGATACTTGTTTGATACACCAAATGATGTTACAAGAATAAATGCCCAAACCATTAGAAAGCTATAGTCTGAGAACAAATAATAATAAGCTGAAAGTATAAACAATATATCGTGCAGAAAAAGAATTTGCGCGTTTACAGTGATTGGCAATCTTTTCAAAGTTGCGGGATGAAAGCAAATCATACAAAGCTCGGCCGGCGTAGGCTACTACTTTTCTGAAAACAAGTTATGAGAATATTTTATCTCCATACTGAGAAAGCTTTTTTGATTTATAAAAACTGTTATCCTGCTAGTTTTACACAGGCTACTTGTAAAAGCATTGGCCTACTTTTGACTCGTTTCCTTCACTGATATTTGAATCTTAAACATCCCTGAGTCGGGGCATTTTATAAAGTCCAGTATTTTTAATTATATATTTTGTATAGCTTTTATGTTCAGATTTAATTACACGCCAGGCCTATATCAGTTTATGCTCAAACACTGCAAGTTGAGCTTCCATTTGTTGTGTATACTCTCAGCTAAAAAAGTTATTAAAAAGACTAGCAAATTTTAGCAATCACTTGAATAGATTTGACTTTTTTAAAATCTGCCTTGCTTGCCCGATTACGGCTTATGCTGAGAAACCGACGTCTGACATTTGTTTTCACACATATAACCTACTTCAACAACTGATTTCACTAAATCTGGATTAGTAGTTCTGTAAACTAAAACTAAACGGGTCTAGTTTAATATAAAATAAGGAATTTGTATCAAAGTTTTGACAATTGGTTCTATTTCAGTTGCGTTTACTCACTGGCATAAGCCTCTATGGTTACCACATTGATTGTAATAAAACAAAGCATAGCTACCTAAAGATACGGCCTGATTTGTCACATTCTACAATTTTCCAGGTTTTGTCAACTTTTGGTACCTGTCTGAATAAAAAAATTTTAAAATTATATTCTAACGTCTTCTTCACTGTCTTTCTCAGGTGACACAATGGGTTTTAACATCACCAGGCGTTGAAAAATAAATGCAGTTTGATTCCCAAAATTTCAGTCAGACTATTAGCCACTCACCAACAGTCTAATTGATTGGACATTTTTTTAATTTACTTTTTATATTTTTTAACTGCTTCTTTAAGGTAATAAAAAACTTTTATATCATAACAAGTCAGCAAAAAATAGAATTATCTTTAAAAATTTCGGACAGACAGTAGCAGTAACAGTAATTAATATCTGCAAAATGTGACAAATTAGACCACGTCTCCAGGTAGCCATGAAAAAAGCTTTTTTTCCTATCATACGCAATGCGGACAGTGAAATTGTTACAGCGGTTCGAAAAAGGCTTTTTGATGCTAAACTAATAGACTATAACAGTGCTTTTCAATCTTTCAAAACAACGGTTTGCACTTTTTTATTTCGCAAAAATTTCATCTGCACAAACCAACCACAGTCAGTTAGCAACTACTGTACTTGCTTTCCTTATTTGTGAAATAAATGTTGGTTTGTTTGATACAGTTATTCACCTTAGCCGATTTGAAAGTCAATGGTTGATGCAATGAATTGATTTGAACCGAACTCTCACTTACTTCACTCCCTACTGCTCCAAGCAAGTATAGGCTAGGCCCAGCACATTAAGAAACTTGAGAAACAGTTTGTTTAACCCTTTGAAGGTTGGGGGGGGGCTGTCAATTCAACTTTTTTGTATTAACAGTTGTATCTCTAAAACCACTGAGGCTGCGACTACGAGATTTCTTGACTTTTCCTAACTTTTATTCACCTCTATTGAGCTGAAATTTTGAGCGAATAAAAGTTATAAATTGAGAGATATAAGGCATTTCTCAGCACATCCTCTGAAATATTTCATATTCTATTGTTCAAAATTTTCCCACCAGCTGGATGAAAGCAATTAATTTGGCCCATGTCTCGTTAATCAAATGATTTAAATTGAGATTATGTAAAAAAAATTTAATCACAACATTGCAATGCATGTTTTTCATTACTCTATAAAAAAATTCCAAATAATTCAAACGTCATAAGTCACATCAACATTTCAACGTATATAAGCAGTTCTAAAATTTACATAGTTTTAATTTTCGGATATGCTCTGCGTGAATAGTTTTACAAAGTGAATCCCAAATTTTGAAACCGTGCCTTAAAAAATAACAGAGATATCACTCCTAAAGCATAAGAAGAATCGACAGCCCCCCCCCAAACTGAGCAAGACTCCAGGAGCCCAACCGCCTAAGGGTTAACTAACAACGAAAAATAGTGTGCATAAAAAGAATCAGCATTTTGTATTCAAATATATAAGCAGACTAATATAAATGACTCGTTTGCTGCTGAATATTTCTGAAATTTTAGAACAGTTTAGACACAAATTTTTTTTGTAAAACACCACACAGTGGGTCATCAAGTGTCTCATTTAAGACTGGACATAACTCCAATGCCAGCTATTTTTTCCTAAGTCATTGACTCGCTGACACAAAAAATCGACAGTTGAAACTTCATTTGACATTTAATCTTTATCTCAAATCTAACTTGTAGGTTCAAATAACTATGATGAATTTAATTTAAACACTTGTTATAAAAATTCATTTTTAGTTTTGCTGGAGCTTTTTGGAAGAGCTTCTTAGCTTTAAGCTTTGAGAAACTGAGTCAGAAAACTGTCGAACAATAGTGCATTCATACCATATAAATTTTTTTTGGATTTTAGAAAACTTACTTTGATATGATACTGTTAATGAAACTTCAATGAAACTCTATGGCAAGCACATTTCTGGAAAGAACCCGGAAATTGTGTACTGTGCACAGCAGCGAGCTACGGCCAGTTTACAAGATGGTGATGGGTTACCTCAGCGGTTTTCAAGTTTTAAGACCACGGCGTTCATGAATGACACATTATGGTTATAGACCCCCTAGCATTTCGTTACAAAGCAAATAATTTGTTCATTGTTACAATTACTCAAATGAAAATACTACTAATGATAAACACTAGTGTCATATGGTACAACATATAATGAGTATCATCTATGCTCTTTTATAAAACCAATCTTAGAAAGTCACAAAACACAAACCAATAACTTCGTCAGTGAAGGATGCGTTTGTTTTGCTTTGCACCGATCATTAATTTGAGGTGTAGTTTTGGAAAACATGTCAATTACGGAGTGGCGCCCCTTGACTATAACCCTTCATTTTTGTCATTATAATGAACAGTACGTTGTTCTAGAGAGAAATGCCTATGGCACTTTTTAGGGTTATGGTCTAAAAACTTAAACTCAAGTTGCAGACTGCTGGTAGTTTGGATTTGTTAAGCTACTTTGTCTTTATATGAGTGACAGCTGACAATGCAGTCTCACACATGTTACTTAGCTTCCCACTTTTGTCTGTTTTTTCAACTGCGAAAGAATTTAGTATGCAAGTATGCGAAACTACCAGGAATAACCTATTAAAGTCGAAAATAAAAATTCAATATAATGCATTCAAAGCGTACAAAAATATATTTAATACTTTGATCTGATGTTGCTAGTAAAGCTTGAATAGTATTATATGGCCAGCGCATTCCCAATAAAGAACCCGGAAATTGTACGCTGTCTATTAGAGAGAAAATGCCTCGGCCAATCTGGAACGGTAGGTTAACTCAACATAGCGAGCCACTCCCCAGCAATTCTATGAAGAACAAGAATATATAAAATATCAGTAATGCCCAGATCGAAAGAAAATGGAAGATGCCATTCCTAGAGTTTCACTCTTGTTTGGGATCATCAGTGGTGCATGTCCATTGTCCATGTATCTTGAGCGGGAATTGAATCTCTAACTTGATGAGAATTTGGATGACATTGACTTGCGTGGGAATCGAACTTCCGTCGAGATTGTACAACTATGTCCAGTATGCCATTCATAACCACTAGGCCACGTCGGTATAAAAAATTATTGTAAATATATACACAAGTAACTGTTCAACGTATGAGCGTCAAACTTGCAAATAGCGGAAGATGAGGTGGGGTCACACAAAAGTGGACAAGACTCGTACGTTTCCCACTTCTGTTTTACGCAATCTAAACCAGTCGAACCCCTTCGATATGTGCGGACTCCCAAGATTCAAAGTGTTTTGTCACCTGGAGGGCTTACCAGGATGGTTGAATAAAATCTTTTACCTGGCTAGGTTTGCAAAGCTTGATTACGCTGCTTGTAAATGGTTTGCACGTGTGCACTTTTATTGGAAGCAAAAAAGTTAAATAATTTTAACTCAACAAAAATGTAAGCCGACTATTTCAAAAATTAAGAGTGACTGGACTGATGATTTTTGAAAGTTGCAGAAAAAAATAAACTTTAAATATGGGCGTTAAATTTATGGCTTACTTCCAGTTGTCAAGCTTTAGGATTCAGCTCTCTAAACTATTAAGTATGAAACAAGATCAAGCTCTAAAACAAAATTACTCCGTTAAAGATTTATTGAGGGAATTTGTATTTTAGGTGTAAAAAAGCCTGTTAAGAAGCCTTATTTGGCAGTTTATTATACTTGTAGAAGCTTATCGAGATTATTAAAGGAAAAATTCCGCTTGTTGAAATGTTATTGTTTACAAATATTTTATCTACTAGGTATCACTAAAACGAAAGATGTCTTTGAAGTGCGTTAAGCACACCTCCCACACCCCGAGAGTCAAACCCATGTTTCTAGATCTGGATGGGGAGACTAGTAATCAAAGTGGAGACATGACTAGGCTGCGTTACTGCAGGAGGAAAAATAAATAGTAGGATGGTACAATACTTCTGGGTTGCATCGAGAAGATCGGAGGATCGTGTTTCTCGATACGTAGAAAGCAACGCAAGTTTGATTCGGACAGGCAAGAGCAGCATGGCGAGGCATAGACAACGTTTGAATTTACCAAAAAAAAAAATTGATAGAGGAGCGCATCAAAAATATTTACAACCTATGCAGATCTTATGTTATTAATGATATCATGAAGTTTGCAAAGTGACTATTTTATTAGTTTTTCAGAACTTGTGGATATATCTAAGACCGTCGATGGAGGCCAAATAGTAGATGAATGAATAAAGCTATGATGCGGAAATAATAAATTACAGGACTATAAATTTTGCTGTTTAGCGTGATTGGATACTTACTGCAAAGCTCCTAATGTTTGGGGTATGAGCTTCTGATTGCTGGGGTAGTCTTTTCCATGACGTAGGGCGTAGGCCTTTCAAGACTGAACCGGAGTCACAAGCTTTGCAGACACGGAAGGATCATTCGATTGAGTGGGAGAATCTAAACTGCTATAATTAAGCTCTGAAAGTAGCTTTCTCAGTCCGAGGATAAAAATTCTCACAATCAATAGCTTTTTGTAGGAGCTTCTTAGCTGAAGCAAGCCTGCTTGTCAATGCTTTAAGATGCTGACTCAGGAAGTTATAGGACAATATAATGTATTCAAACCATACAAATATGTTGTCAATACTTTGATTTGATGTTATTAATAAAGCTTGAATAGATTTCTATGGCAGCTCATTTCTGCAAACAAACAAGAAAACAAAACACCCAGAAATTGAGCAGTGTGCGTAGGAGCAAGAAAATATATTCCCCAGTTTGCTACTTTGTGTTAGCTTACCTCAATATCGCGAGCCACCGCTCATTAATACTGTGAAGTACATGTAGATATAAAAATATCATTGCAAAAATAGGCGTTTTATCACTCGAGAAAGCGGCAGGGTGATGAGATAAAATCTTTGACCTCACTATATTCTGCCAATTGGAAGAAAGCGACGGTTGTGACAAAATATACAATTATCATGTTGTCTATAAGCTGGTGGGTGTGGAGATGACGATGAAGGCAAATGTACACTGCAGGTGTTGCTACAGTTGAATAATTGATTAAAACCCATCAGCATTGATTAAAACCCATCAAGGCAGAAAAGCTCAAACTGTGAGATTTTTTTTCAAAAAGGTGTGATACAACCAACACAGAATCATTAGCGGTAAAACTTGTCGCAAATTTGCATCATTGGGCTATACAAGGTTAATTGAAAATATTTTTTGTTTCATTTTGTTTACAAATATTCAATCTACTCTCTCACGGTCATGTACTTCCCAAAATGTTTTGTTACATACTGTATGCCACTTTTCCTCAGTCAGCGACTTGCTGACATAATAACTCGACAGTTAGATGTTCATTTAACATTTAGCCTTTTTGCTTAATCTAGGTTGTAGGTTCAAATAACTACAAAAAACTATAACATTTGTTTCAAAAACTTTGTTTCGGTTACTGGAAATTTTTGTGTTGATGCTTTTGCACAACAGCCTTATTTGTGACCTTCGTAGCTGGAACAAGTTTGCTTATTGATGCTTTGAGACACTGACTCGCAACGTTATTAGCCAAGAACACATTCAAACCATCCACGGCAATCAAATAATACAAAAAAATGTTGAGTGCTTTAATCTGTTACTATTAATAGAGTTTCAACAAAATTCTATGGCCACTGCATTCCTGGAAGAACCTGGAAATTGCGCTCGGTGTATAGGAGCGAAAAATGCTTTTCGGCCAGTTTATAATGGTACGATGAGGTTACCTTTTAGTGTTTTGTTACAAACCAAATAATTTTGCAAATTGTAGCACTTATTCAAATAAAAATACCAATAATGAGAAACACCAACAGTCCAACACTGCCATACAATACAAAATCAAATGAGTATCACTTATGCTCTTTGATACAATCAATCTTGGGAGTCACAGACCAATAACTTTGTCAGCGTAGGATGAGTTTGTTTTGCCTAGCACCGATCATCAATTCGGGGTGTAATTTTGGGTAAGGATACATGGAAGCAGCAGGCAGCTGCCAGTCTAAATTTGTAAGGCCACTTTGTCTCCACATAAGTAAGTGCTGGAAACACTGTTTCAAACATGAAACAACTGTTTCCTACTCTTAAATGTGTTTTCTGAGGAAATAAGTTTTCAATCTAACCAACATTTTCAAAGTTCTGCTTTAAAAACTACTTCTAATAGTGCTTAGAAAGTAATTGTAGGCCTACATGTTTCGGAAGCTTTATCTACCAATTTCAACTTAAAATAGGTGTCACATTTTGTTTTTGCTACTTTGTGCTAGCTTTGTAGGCATTTTAGTTTAAAATTTAGATTGTTCCTTAACTTTGTTTCCATGTGGTTCGGTTTAAAAACTCTCTGACCCAAGCACATACAAAGAGGTGACCCTGTTGCAAAACAGCTCACATCTGATTTGGAGGTGTCGGAATTACTTTCTGGGTCATTTGTACGATTTTATTGTTAGCCGAATCTACATATACGAAGTGTATGATAATATTTTGATTACTCACTCAAACTGATTTGCGACTGATTTAACTAGCGGCCCAAAGACTGAGAAGCATCGACATAGGATCACGAGTTTGAGAGGAAAAGCATTGGATCCTGATGTAACCTTTATAAAAGGAATTATATCTTCGTCAAAAATATACTATGTAACCTAATACAAGTCACAAAAAAGCGTTTTGATTTACAAGACGCTTTTGCTCCTATCATCACTTTTCATTTGTTGTTAAACGCCCATATCGTATCTTTTTCGCTACTTTGATGTGCAAATATCTATGACGTTGTGTAAGTGAAGCATATTTACGGCGTGCCTCTGTATCATCATCATCATGTGACGTCTTCAAGCCGAAGGTTGGCTGTCACTTGCTTCTACACGTCACGTCCTTCTACTATTCTTTCAGCTTCGCCGATGCTTGACAAGTCAGCCCATAGGTTTACATCATCTCTCCAAGCTCGCCTTTTTTTGCCTGAACCTCTTGAATCAATGTGAGTTGGTGAGAAACTCGATGGTGAGTGAAACTGATGGCAAGTGGATGAATCCATTAGAATCAACGGTAGGCGCAAGTAACCAAATATGGTACTGCTATGTGCGTTAGTTCTGGGGTCTGACGCACATTGTTACCATCTTTGTATTGTGATGAGTAAACACATCTGGGTATACAAAGCAAATATAAGCTTGGGTTCAGGAGCTCCATATATTTTATTTGGGCTCACATTGTAACAAGATATACTGTATTATAGAAAAAATTTTGTTGTATAGCTATGCTGCTCGAATGCCACCACAACGCTATTGTATATTAATCAACAAAAAAATAAAAATTTCGACAAAATCAACTTTTAGAGAAGTTAAAAGTTATAAAGCGCTTGCTTTTCAATATTAATCTTGGTTCTATTCCCGGACTAATCCACTAGTTGTTGAAAATCACCGCTTACCTTTTACCAAGATGTAACCTAATAAGTTGGGAGGCGTAATTGTTGATGAAAAGAGGATACAAAATGGCTAACTTAATCTTATCGGTTCCGTTTTTTCAGTACTGAATACTAAATGTAATTTAATAATCGGTCATGTATACTTTGTTATATAATCCCTTAACGTTTAAAATCAAGTATGGGACCACATACCATCTTACTGTATGCTTTTTGTACATAAGATTATGGTTAGTAAAATTTATCTGTTAATTTCGCAATATAAAATACACACTACTACCAGGTTGAATGAAAAGCCATTTGCAAAACTGTCATTTTATCACCAGAAGTTTTTTTCTCGACGTCATTTTTGTTGATAAGTTGAACGTATCTTCCCTAAAAAAGCTTTTCTGGGGGCTTAATCTTGACAGTTTTGCATACTGACAACTAAACGACTAAATCATCGATGCATAAACGATTACCGAAGCAGACAAAGTAACATTTTGTATGTAATATTGTTTTTTGTACATTACTTTTACCAGAGGTTGCTGAATAAAGATTTGTTCTTGAAATGCGTTGCACAAGCGTTTATGTCTGCAGGACAGACAGAAACATCCAGTTTCTTGATTTGGGATTAAAATAAATTTCGAAATTTACAATACGAGATTTCAGCATGTTGACAAACTTAACAGTTGTTGTTGCTAGATATAACAAAAAGAATTTATCAGACATTCTTTTTCCAGGACATTCCGGATATCTTGATATAGAGCCTGGAACATTCAAGCTATTAAATCAGTTGAAGGCGTTAGTTTTATCTGACAATACTTTGCATAGTTTTCCAACAAAACTTCCAAAATTTATACAATACATTGATATATCTTTTACATCTATAAAATTACTAAGAAGATTGGATTTTGCAAACTTATCAAGACTAAAAGTGTTGCTAGCCGCAAGCGTGAGTGTCAAGCTTGACCCCGATTCGTATGATTTACGTTTTGCACTTTTGAGTAATGAACCATTTTATCCCATTAGAAAATCATTGCAAATTCTAGATCTATCTTATGCTTCGCTTAATTCAATCCCATGCAAAGCATTAACTCCAAACTTGTTTTTTTTAGATTTGAACTGTAATAATTTTTCGGCAATTCGAAAATCGGACTTTAGCCAAACTCCTCTTCTTCGTGTTCTTTATGTGTTTGGCACTTCATCCGATGGTTTATTGACCGAGCCACAATCGTTTGATGCTTTGACAAACTTGGAGGTTTTAGATCTTTCTTTTAACTTCATTAATTTTCTTCCCAAAATATATTTAGATTCAACATTAAATTCCGAAAATTGTATTTAGTTGGTAACTGTTTATGGAAATATGTAGAAAACCCTACCTTTGTGCGGATTTAGCTGATGGGGGGCCCGGGGCACTTTTAGATTGGGGGCCCCCGTGCAAAAAAATTTTTGCGCCTACTGCGAGAAAAACCACCTCTACGTCTACAGTAGCATCAGTCCAGTACTGCACAGCATTTTGCAGAAACTTTAAAGGCCAAAAGGAAAAAATTAACAAAAAATCACATTTTTTCCACATAGGGGGGCCCTTCAAAAGTCGAGGGGCCCGGGGCAACTGCCCCCTCTGCCCCCCCTAAATCCGGGCCTGTATGTCTGGATTAGAGCGTTGTTTGATTTAATCATTTTTAACAAGTGGACGTTTATTCAAATGAAATATCGGGGCTGATGATATCACTTTTTCTATGAGGTCGTAGATAATACACATTCTGGCAGTTTATACCTTAGCTACTGCACACAAAAAACGTTAGCATTTCCTTGTAATGGTTCTAAATTGAAGAATGGACTCTTGTCAATGATTTTTTACTTATTCTAGGCTTATTCATCTTCATCAAACGCCTGCGTACCTCCATAACGTTTTTATTGTACTTAAACGGATTGTTTTTGAAAGCTTGCAATGAATAGTTTCATTAAGCTAACATTCTCCAGTCTCACTTACAACTTGCTGGGCAAAATCATTTATTGACAATTTTTTGCTTACTAATCTCATGAAATAGAATACACCTATTGGAACTAACTTTTTTGGGTTAGATCTCATTTACACTCATCTGCCGAAGCGTTGTTTAATGTGCAATAATTTAAAACTCTTTCTGTGTTTAATTTCGCCCAAATTAAGTAAATGGCTGAAAACCAAACGTCTTAAGCAATTCTGATTTAACTATTCAATTTCACGAAGAATATCATCATCAGTGATACTATGTTGAGAAATTTATTAATTATCATCATATCTCAAACAATGAGCTCTTATGCAATACGAAATAATACAATACAATAACGTAACAAATCATGATCTCATCCTGAAGTGATTTAAAATGAAATGACCCAGATATTGCGTGAAAACAAAACTTAATTGGATGCAACTGAGCACTTCACAATCAAATTATGATAAACTTTGAGCTTAAAGTTTCGACTAATAATAAGTCAAGCATAATGACTGGCACTCATGAACAATGTTGGGGCAACTGTGATACATTGAACTCATACTTTGATGCCCGATTCTGACTCAAATGGCCAACTATTGGCCAAACTAACGCTAAAGCAGAACAGTGCTTGAGATTTGTCAGAGTTCTATCGTTTCTTAACTTTTAGTACAATGTTGCCAAAAATGTTTTTGGAACCCAATTATGTCAACATACAATTACGGTAGATGCTATAAAACAGTTGGTAACCCAAGCTGCAAATTTAAAACACGTTGCATAAAGTTTTTGGGGAAATAAAAATGATTTACTCATTTTATTTCAATTCTTTCAAAAAATTTTGAATTAAGTTCCACAACAGTGGCAAATCACCATCATCATTTGGAACTTGTAAAACTTGATGTGGATTTGTTTTCACCTTTTTTCTTATTAATCCTCCAGTTTGAACATCATTTTCAAAAGTTATCAACAGAGTTCGATCAATTTCTGATTCGTATTCAAGATGTTCCGATACAGAAATCACATATTCTCCTTCAGGACTGTTGGAGTAATCGCCGGTAAGAATCAAAATAACTTTTCTACTGGCTTCAATTCTTTGAACAAGTTGTTTCAAAGGAGACGATCCACATTGAACTTCCCTTCCAACTACTCCAAGATTAAAATATGGAGGTTGATCACAGATGTTTGGTATCAAGTTGTTGTCAACCCAATCAGCAACATTTTGATTTGTTTGATCATAAACTACAAATCCATGATGAGTAAATATGTTTGATTTTCGATTTCTTATTGACATCTGTTTGTATCCATTAGAAGGACGTACATGTTTTGTAGCATATGTTGCCAACCAACTTTTCCATTTTTTACTAAAACCGATCAAAGACAAGAAAACAAACGCTAAAGTAAAGGTTGTGAAACATGCACACAAACCCAGGGAAAGATTATTTTGACAAAAAGCATTTGATGAATAAGTAAGCAACGATTGACCTTGTAAAGAATGAGGCCATTGACATTGAACGCATCCTCCATAATATTGATCAATAAGCTGTGAACACTGAGGCATAAAACCAGGATAAAAATTTGAATCAAATTCATGTTTTTGAAAAAGCATCCCAAAATTAAAGCTCAATTCACAGTCACAAGCTATTGAGTTCAATCTCAAATCTAAAAACGTAAGTTGATCCAAAAAAGAAAAAGGAAAAATCTCAATTCCCACGTTTGTTATGTAGTTGTTTCTTAATGACAATATTTACAGTTTACTTGTGTTAGCAGAAAAGATCCCTGGTGAAATGTAATTTATTCTGTTGAAAGAAAGATCCAAAAGTTGTAAATGTGTTAAATAAAGAAAAGGCGTGTTAAGTGAAGTAATTTGATTGTTTGAAAGCAAAATAGTTTCAAGGAGTTTCATATGTTGCAAAGATTTCAAAGGTATTTCAGTGAGGAGGTTGTGGCTCACATCAAGATACACAACGTTTGGATTTGTAAAAATCATGAATTGGTCTTCCAGCTTACAGAATTGAAGAATGATATTATGAGCAGAACGAAATTGATTTATTGTTTTTGCGACATTTTCCAGCAAACCATAGTTCCCAGAAAAATTAATTTCCACAATATATTTTGTGTATATTCCGCTAATTTCAGCATAGCCAATCATGTCAAAAAAGTACATTCTAGTGGATGTATATTGCAAACTAACAGCATTTTCAAAACTTTGAGTAAATGCCAATAAATCACTTTTCATTGACAAGCTTGTACTGTTCAGGAAAAGAAACTGAAGCTCACTTAAACCTTGAAACGCATTTCTTTCAATTATTTCAATTGGTTTAGAACGTAAATTAATGGAACAAAGATGTGGCATTTCTGAGAAACTACGATTGAAATGATTCGTATGGAGTTTGATGACAGATCTAATTTTTTTGCAAAAGAAGTGAAACTAAAATTCATATTTTCTAGTTGAGTAATCTTGTTAAATGACAAGTCCAAACTTGCGTCTTGGGCACAATGGTTTGAAAACATTTTTAAATTTGCTTTTAATTCTGGTGAAATGTTTTTATACAGACGTTTTTTTTTTCAACAATGGTTTAAAATTTGCTAATTCGTCTGTATATATTTTACGATTTTGAAGCTGTTCAAAGCTGCTTATTTTGTTATAAGATAGCGTAAGAGATGTTAGATTTTGAAATCCTTCAAGTGAAGCCATATCAAAATTAGCAACGTTGCAAAATTGCAAGTTTAATGTTGACAAATGAGGCAGATCTTGTAATGAGGACAAACTATCAGCTGTTACATCACCAAAGTTTAATGACATGACTTGCATGTAACTCTGTCCTTTTTTCATTGAATATCCTTGCCTAATATAGTCTGTAACTCCAAATGACAATTGCTTCAAATTGTTCAGACGTTTGTAAACGTTACCAAGCATGAATGATTTGTGACTGTTTAATAATTTGAATTGTTGCAAATCATGTTTAGGCAAACAGAATGCATTTAAACCAAAAAACAAAGATTCAATTTTATGAATGGGAACAAAGTTAGGGTTTTCTACATATTTCTATAGGCAGTTACCAAATAAATACAATTTTCGCACTTTAATGTTGAATCTAAACATATTTTTGGGAAGGAAACTAATCATGTTCAAAGAAAGATGTAATACTTCCAAGTTTGTCAAAGCATCAAATGTTTGTGACTCGATTAATAAACTTAGAGGTGAAGTGTTAATCAAAAGAAGAACGCGAAGAAGACGAATTTGGCTAAAGTCCAATTTACGAATTGCCGAAATCCTATTATAGCTTAAATCTAAATAAAGCAAGTTTGGAGTTAATGCATTGCATGGGATTGAATAAAGCGTAGCATCAGTTAGAACTAGAAATTGCAATGATCTTCGAATTGGATAAAATGGTCGATTACTCAGAAGTGCAAAACGGAAATCATACGAATTGAGGTCGAGCTTGACATTCACGCCATTGGCTAGCAACACTTTTAGTTTTGATAAGTTTGCAAAGTCCAATCTTCTTAGTACTTTTATAGATGTAAAAGATATATCAATGTATTGCATAAATTTTGGAAGTTTTGTTGGAAAACTATGCAAAGTATTACCAGATAAAATTAACGCCTTCAACTAATTTAATTGCTTGAATGTTCCAGGCTCTATATTAAGATATCCGGAATGTCCTGGAAAAAGAATGTCTGTTGAATTGTTTTTGTTATAGCTAGCAACAACAACAGTTAAGTTTGTCAACATGCTGAAATCTCGTATTGTAAATTCCGAAATTGCGTTTAATCTCAAATCAAGAACCTGAATGTTTTGCTGAAGGGTCTTTGGAACTTTTGTTAGTCCTCTGTTTGCACAGTTGATGCAATTCAGTGGAACAGTCATCCAAGAAGGAAATCCGATGTCTTTGAAAATATTTTTTTGATCTTTGGACAGAAAATAACCTTTTGATACGATTTCCCGCTCCATAATGTCGCAAGGATCATTGACAGTAGTAAAGCAGGCAGGTCTCAAGTACATGAGAAATACATACATAAAAAAAGATTTTACTTGCCATTTTTTAACAATACAGCGACGATCTGAAAAAGATTATCGTTTTGAAGTGGCTATTAATTTTGATGACTGAGTAACCAATTTTAGCGTAAATCATTTTCTCTACTGAGAACATAATGTTAATGTTTTGCTTGAAGCATTTCCAATTTTTCTTGCTACTAACAACGCAGTACATAGATGATGATTATCAAATTCCACTGTTGGTTCAGAACAAATTCCATTCTTAAAAACTCATAAATAAATAAAAGTGAGAAAATAACAAAAAAAATTTTTTCGATTTATTTCTCGATCCGTCAGCTGAGCAGCCCAGAAGATAGAGTCTTAGTTCGATACTTGAAATAGCGTTGGTTCGAAATCGCTTGAGACCATGTAGCTGTATCTTTCCCTATAGACACTTAAACGCATGCCTGACAACAACTGGGCGTAAGCCAGGACACGATTCAATTTTTTTACGGTGTCTCAGACAACCACTTTATCTGGTCCAGATCTTTACCAGATTTGGAATTTTCAAAATTTTCATGAGAGAGAAGTAATTCGATGATGATAAAGTGGAGGTTTAACTAAATTGTCTTGTACAAAATATGCAGGCTTTGCTTCTTGAACAGTGGTTGGCAACCTTTTCAAAGTAGCAGGCTAAACGCACATCATACAAAGCTCGCCGGGCCGTAAAATGCTAGGCTACTTTGCTCAAAACAAGTTATGAGAATATTTTATCTTCATACTGAGAAAGCGTCTTTTTTATTTATGAAAACTGTTATCCTGCTAGTTTCACAGACTTGTAAAAGCATCGGCCTACTTTTGAATCGTTTTTTTTTTTTTCACTGATTTTTGAACTTTAGAGCTTCGGTAGAGAGTTTGTCTTGTTGAACCATAGGCATACGAAGCCGAGCAACGTGATCAAGTTTAGCATCTTCAAGTTTATTACATTTACATAAACATAAAACTACGCAACAAATTAAGTATCGAACGTTTTCGACATCACAAGATGTCCTCTTCAGGAATAACATACATACAAATTAACTATATCTGAAAAAAATACAATGGTTAACTAAATCTATAAACAGAAAAAGACAAAAAACTGCACAGTACTTCTGACTAGCTCAAACTAAACGATATAGGCTCCACGAGAATCAAAGGTAACTGCATCAAAAGGTGTTAAACAGGTCACATGATATGGTAAAAAGGCAAGGTGCGAAAAAACTAATTTTAAAATACAGAGAGCAAGAAAGACGAGCCGCAAGCATACAATTGTCTGTTTAAAAGTGGATTGTGACGTTTTATGTACAGGGCTTCCAAGATCTTAGTTTGATACTCAGACCTGCCTCTAGACATGATCTCAAACTGCTTGATAGAAACGTTATTTTGGCATTCTGTACATGAAAAAATGTGATCTTTAATTGCGCTTTTCTGTATAGAATTCAAATTCAGGTGTTCCCCAGCTCTAGTCGATAAATGTCTTGTTGACATACCGATGTATGTCAGGCTTGCATCACGCAAACAATTGAAAATTTGAAAATGCAGAGATTTTTGAACTTTAAACATCTCTGACTCAGGGCATTTCATAATGTATTTTTAATTTCATATTTTGTATAGCTTTTATCTTCAGATTTAATTATAGGCCAGGTCGATATCATTTTAAACGTCCAACTGCGACACGAAGAAACTGCAAGATCAAGTAGCGCTGGTTCGACTCTCGCGGTGTGCGCTTGAGCAACGCATTTCACGGACTGCTTACATTCAGTGGCACCTAATGAACGAAATAATTTACAGAAAACACTTCAAGCGTACACTCAACTCTGTCAAATCGTTACCAAACTAGGTTGTAATGGTCAATTCAGTGACAGGGCCTGCGTTAGTGGTTCAAAGTCTTTACAAGTATGCGAAACTGACAGGAGTGAGCTCTCAAAGAAGCTTTCTCTGTCCGAACATAAAAGTTTTCACAATCAATAGCCTTTTGTAGGAGCTTCTCAGCTGAAGCAAGTCTGCTTGTCAATGCTTTAAAAAGTTGACTCAGGAAGTCATTGGACAATATAATGCATTCAAAGCATACAAAAATATTTTCAATACTTTGATCTGATGTTGTTAATAAAACTTGAATAGTATTATACGGCCAGTGCATTCCCAATAGAAAAACCCGGAAATTGTACGGTTTGTATTGGAGAGAGAAAATGCCTCGTCAAATTTGGAACGGTAAGTTAACTGAATATTGCGGTCCACTACCCAGCCATTCTATGAGGTGCAAGTAGATGTAAAATATCATTGATGCCCGAATCGAAAGAAAATGGAAGATGCCATTCCTAGAGTTTCATTCTTGTTTAGGATCATCACGGATGCATATCCATGTGTCTTGAGCGGCAATTGAATCTCCAACTTGATAAAAATTTGGATGACCTTGACTTGTGTGGGAAGCGAACTTCCGTCGAGATTGTATAACTATGTTCAGTATGCCCTTCATAACCACTCGGCCACGTCGTTATAAAAGATTATTGCAAATATATACTCATGTAACTGTTCAACATATGAGTGTCAAACATGCAAATAGCTGGAAGAAGAGAAGGGGTCACACAAAAGTGGACAAGAGTTGTACGTTTCCCACTTCTGTTTTACCCAATCTAAACCAGTCGAACCCCTTCGATATGTGCGAACTCTCAACATTCAAAGCGTTTTGTCACCTGGAGGCTTTACCAGGATGGTTGAATAAAATCTTTTACCTGGCTAGGTTTGTAAAGCTATATCACGCTGCTTTTAAATGTTTTGCACGTGTGCACTTTTATTGGAAGCAAAAAAGTTAAAAATTTAAACTCAACAAAAATGTAAGCCGACTGTTTCAAAATTACAAGTGACTGGACTGATGATTTTTGAAAATGTAGAGAAAAATAAACATTAAACATGGGCGTTAAATTTATGGCTTACTTCCAATTGTCAATCTGTAGGATTCTGCTTTATAAACCATTAAGTATGAAACAAGATCAAGCTCTAAATAAAAAAAAATTACTCCGTTAAAGATTTAATGAAGGATTTTATATTTTAGGTGTAAAAAGCCTCTTAAGAAGCCTTATTTGGCAGTTCATTATACCTGTAGAAGCTTATCGAGATTGATAGAGAAAAAATTCCGCTTGTTGAAATGTTGTTGTCTACAAATATTCTATCTACTAGGTGCAGCTAAAACGAAATCTGTCTTTGAAGTGCGCTAAGCACACCGTGCACACCCTGAGAGTCAAACCCATGTTTCTAGATTTGGATGTGGAGACTAGCGATCAAAGTGGAGACATGACTAGGCTGCGTTACCAGGAGGAACAATAAACAGTGGGATGATGCTTTTAAGTTACACAGAGATCATCGAAGGATCGTGTTGCTCGACATGTTGAAAGCAACGCAAGTTTGATTCGGACAGGCAAGAGCAGCATGGCGAGGCATAAATAACGTTCGAATTTACCAATATATTTGATTTGTAGAGGAGCGTATCAAAAAGATTTAAAGCATATGCAGATCTGGTGTTATTAATGATATCATAAAGTTTGCAAAGGACTTTTTATTAGTGTTTCAGAACTTGTGGTTGTGGATGTATCTAAGACAGTCGATGGAGGCCAAATAGTAGATGAATGAATAAAGCTATGATGTAGACATAATAAATTACACGACTATAACTTTTGCTGTCTCGAGTGCTTGGATACTTACTGCACAGCTCCTAAAGTTTGGGGCATGAGTTTCAGATCACTGGGGGCGTCTTTTTTGTGGCGTAGGCCTTTTAGTTTTATGACTGAGCCGGCGTCACAAGCTTTGCAGACACGGAAGGATCCTTCGATTGAGAGGGATAAGCTAAACTGCCATAATTGAGCTCTCAAAGAAGCTTTCTCACTCCGGATAAAAGTTTATAAAATCAAGAGCTTTTTGCAGGAGCTTCTTAGCTGAAGCAATGCCTGCTTGTCAATGCTTTAAGATGCTGATTCAGAATGTTGTTAGACAATAAAATGTATTCAAACCATACAAACATATTGTAAATACTTTGATCTGATGTTATTAATAAGGCTTGAATAGATTTCTATGGCCAGCTCATTTTTGCAAACAAACAAAAAAGCACCCGGAAATTGAGCAGTGTGCAATGTGCATAGAAGCGAGAAAATGTCTTCCCAATTTGTAACTTTGTGTTAGCTTACCTCAATATAGCGAGCCATCGCCCATTAATACTATGAAATGCATGTAGATATAAAATATCATAAGAAATAAATACGCATGCGAGTTTTAAACACGTGAATGTTAGCTGGAAGATAAAAATGGCTACACAAAAATTAAAAAAAGGTGGCACATTCGTCTACCCTTGTTTTACGTGGTTTAAACCAAGGGAAGAGCCCCTTCGATGTGTCCGTTCATCAAATCCTTAATGCGCTGTATCACTCGAGAGAGCGGCAGGATGATCAGACAATGACCTCACTGAAAAATTTGAATCAAATTGGAAGAAAGCGACGGTTGTGACAAAATATACATTTATTATGTTGTCTATAAGCTGGTGGGTGTGGGGATGACGACAAAAGCAAACGCACACTGCAGGTGTTGTTGCAGTTGTTTAATTGATCAAAACACATCAAGCCAGAAAAACTCAAACTGTGAGATTTTTTTTCAAAAAGGTGTACTACAACCACTACAGAATATTTAGCGGTAAAACTTGTCGCAAATTTGCATCATTGGGCTATGCAAGGTCAATTGAGAATATTTTTTGTTTCATTTTCTTTACAAATATTCAATCTACCCTCTCACGCTCATGTACTTCCCAAAATCTTTTGTTACATGCTTTATGCTGTTTTTCCCCCAGTCAGCAACTTGCTGTTATAATAAATCGACAATTAAAACTTCATTTAACATTTAGCCTTTTTGCTTAATCTAGGTTGTAGGTTCAAATAACTACAAAAAACTATCACATTTGTTTCAGAAATTTTGTTTCGGTTACTGGAAAATTTTGTGTTGATGCTTTTGCACAACAGCCTTATGTGTGACCTTCGTAGCTGGAACAAGTTGGCTTATTGATGCTTCGAGACACTGACTCGCAACGTTATTAGTCAAGAATGCATTCAAATCATCCACAACAATCAAACAATACAATAAAAATTTTGAATGCTTTACTTAATCTGTTACTATTAATAGAGCTTGAACAAAACTCTATGACCACCGCATTCCTGGAAAGAACATGGAAATTGTGCTTTGTGTACAGGAGCGAAAAATACTTTTCGGCCAGTTTACAATGGTGTGATGGGTTTTAGTGGTTTTAATAATTTTAAGACCCCAGGCCCTTATTTATGACACAATATGCTTATGGAAGTTTTAGTGTTTTGTTACAAATCAAATTATTTTGCAAATTGTAGCACTTATTCAAAGAACAATACCAATAATGAGAAACAGTAGTGCCATACAATACAAAACGAAATGAGTAACACTTATGCTCTTTGATACAATCAATCTTTGGGAGTCACAGATCAATAACTTTGTCAGTGGAGGATGATTTCTTTTTACTTAACACCGATCATCAATTCGTGGTGTAATTTTGGGTAAGCACACATGCAAGCAGCAGGTAGCTGCCAGTCCAGATTTGTTAGGCCACTTTGTCTCTACAAAAGTGAGTTCTGGAAACACTGTTTCACACGTGAAAATTAAATGTTTCCTACTCTTAACTGTGTTTCTGAGGAAATAAGTTTCCAATCTAACCAACATTTTCCAAGTTCTGCTTTAAAAACTACTTGCAATAGTGTTTAGAAAGTAATTGTAGGCCTACATGTTTCAGAAGCTTTATCTACCAATTTCAGCATAAAATAGATGTCACATTTTGTTTTTGCTACTTCGTCAAACGCACAAATTTTTTGCTAGTCTTGTAGGAATTTTGGTTTAAAATTCAGATTTTTCTTAACCTTGTTTCCATGTGGTTCGGTGCTGGGTTCGGTTCACAAACTCTCTGATCCAAGCAGATACAAAAGAGTGACCCTGTTGCGAAACAGCTCACATCTGATTTGGAGGTGTCGGAATTACTTTCTGGGTCATTTGTAGGATTTTAGTGTTAGCCGAATCTACATATACGAAGTGTATGATAATATTTTGAATACTCACTCAAAGTGATTTACGTCTGATTTAACTAGTGGTCCAAAGACTGAGAAGCATCAGCATACGATCAAGAATTTGAGAGGAAAAGCATTGGATCCTGATGTGATCTTTATAAAAGGAATTATATCTTCGTCAAAAATATTCTATGTAGCCTAATGCAAGTCACAAAAAAGTTTATTGATTTACAAGACGCTTTTGCTCCTTTCATCACTTTTCATTTGTTGTTAAACGCCCATGTCGTATCTTTTTCGCTACTTTGATGTGCAAATAACTACGACGTTGTGTAAGTGTAGCATATATACGGCGTGCCTCTGTATCGTCACCATCATGTGACGTCTCCAAGCCGAAAGTTGGCTGTCACTTGCTTCTACACGTCACGTCCTTCTACTACTCTTTCAGCTTCTCCGATTCTTGACAAGTCAGCCCGTAGGTTTACATCATCTCTCCAAGCTCGTCTCCTTTTTTGCCTGAACTTCTTGAAGCAATGTGAGTTGGTGAGAATCTCAATGGTGAGTGAAAATGATGGCAAAGTGGATGAATTCATTAGAATCAATGGTAGGCGCAAGTAACCAAATATGGTACTGCCAGGTGCGTTAGTTCTGGGGCCTAACGCACATTATTACCATCTTTGTATTGTGATGAGTAAACACATCTGGGTATACAAAGCAAATATAAGCTTGGGTTCAGGAGATCCATATATTTTATTTGGGCTCACATTGTAACAAGATATACTGTATTATCGAAAAATTTTGTTGTATAGCCATGCTGCTCGAATGCCACCACAACGCTATTGTATATTAATCAACAAAAAAATAAAAATTTCGACAAAATCAACTTTTAGAGAAGTTAAAAGTTATAAAGCGCTTGCTTTTCAATATTAATCTTGGTTCTATTCCCGGACTAATCCACTAGTTGTTGAAAATCACAGCTTACCTCTTACCAAGATGTAACCTAATAAGTTGGGAGGCGTAATTGTTGATGAAAGGAGGATACAAAATGGCTAACTTAATCTTATCAGTTCCGTTTTTTCAGTACTGAATACTAAATGTAATTTAATAATCGGTCATGTATACTTTGTTATATAATCCCTTAACGTTTAAAATCAAGTATGGGACCCCATACCATCTTACTGTATGCTTTTTGTACATAGGATTATGGTTTGTAAAATTTATCTGTTAATTTCGCAATATAAAATACACACTACTACCAGGTTGAATGAGAAGCCATTAGCAAAACTGTCATTTTATCACCAGAAGTTTTTTTCTCGACGTAATTTTTGTTGATAAATTGAATGTATCTTCCATAAAAAAGCTTTTCTGGGAGCTTAATCTTGCCAGTTTTGCATACTGACAACTAAACGACTAAATCATTGATGCATAAACAATTACCGAAGCAGACAAAGTAACATTTTGTATGTAATGTTGTTTTTTGTACATTACTTCTACCAGAGGTTGCTGAATAAAGATTTGTTCTTGAAATGCGTTGCACAAGCGCTTATGTCTGGAGTTGAGCGTTGTTTGATTTAATCATTTTTAACAAGTGGGCGTTTATTCAAATGAAATATCGGAGCTGATGATATCACTTTTTCTATGAGGTCGTAGATAATACACACTCTGGCATTTTATACCTTAGCTACTGCACACAAAAAAACGTTAGAATTTCTTTGTTACTGGTTCTAAATTGAAGAATGGACTCTTGTCAATGATTTTTTACTTATTCTAGGCTTATTCATCTTCATCAAACGCCTGCGTACCTCTATAACGTTCTTATTGTACTTAAACGGATTGTTTTTGAAAGCTTGCAATGAATAGTTTCATTAAGCTAACATTCTCCAGTCTCACTTACAACTTGCTGGGCAAAATCATTTATTGACAATTTTTTGCTTACTAATCTCATGAAATAGAATACACCTATTGGAACTAACTTTTTTGGGTTAGATCTCATTTACATTCATCTGTCGAAGCGTTGTTTATTGTGCAATAATTTAAAATTCTTCCTGTGTTTAATTTCGCCCAAATCAAATAAATGGCTGAAAACCAAACGTCTTAAGCAATTATGATTTAACTATTCAATTTCACGAAGAATATCATCATCAGTGATACTATGTTGGGAAATTTAATAATTATCATCATATCTCAAACAATGAGCTCTTATGCAATACGAAATAATACAATACAATAACGTAACAAATCATGATCTCATCCTGAAGCGATTTGAAATGAAATGACCCAGATATTGCGTGAAAACAAAGCTTAATTGGATGCAACTGAGCACTTCACAATCAAATTATGATAAACTTTCAACTTAAAGTTTCGACTAATAATGAGTCAAGCATAATGACTGGCACTCATGAACAATGTTGGGGCAACTGTGATATATTGAGCTCATACTTTGATGCCCGATTCTGACTCAAATGGCCAACTATTGGCCAAACTAGCGCTGAAGCAGAACAGTGCTTGAGATTTGTCAGAGTTCTATCGTTTCTTAACTTTTTGTACAATGTCGCCAAAAATAATTTTGGAACCCAATTATGTCAACATACAATTACGGTAGATGTTATAAAACAGTTGGTAACACAAGCTGCAAATTTAAAACACGTTGCATAAAGTTTTTGGGGAAATAAAAATGATGTACTCATTTTATTTCAATTCTTTCAAAAAATTTTGAATTAAGTTCCACAACAGTGGCAAATCACCATCATCATTTGGAACTTGTAAAACTTGATGTGGATTTGTTTTCACCTTTTTTCTTATTAATCCTCCAGTTTGAACATCATTTTCAAAAGTTATCAACAGAGTTCGATCAATTCCTGATTCATATTCAAGATGTTCCAATACAGAAATCACATATTCTCCTTCAGGACTGTTGGAGTAATCTCCGGTAAGAATCAAAATAACTTTCCTACTGGCTTCAATTCTTTGAACAAGTTGTTTCAAAGGAGACGATCCACATTGAACTTCCCTTCCAACTACTCCAAGATTAAAATATGGAGGTTGATCACAGATGTTTGGTATCAAGTTGTTGTCAACCCAATCAGCAACATTTTGTTTTGTTTGATCATAAACTACAAATCCATGATGAGTAAATATGTTTGGTTTTCGATTTCTTATTGACATCTGTTTGTATCCATTAGAAGGACGTACATGTTTTGTAGCATATGTTGCCAACCAACTTTTCCATTTTTTACTAAAACCGATCAAAGACAAGAAAACAAACGCTAAAGTAAAGGTTGTGAAACATGCACACAAACCCAGGGAAAGATTATTTTGACAAAAAGCATTTGATGAATAAGCAAGCAACGATTGACCTTGTAAAGAATGAGGCCATTGACATTGAACGCATCCTCCGTAATATTGATCAATAAGCTGTGAACACTGAGGCATAAAACCAGGATAAAAATTTAAATCAAATTCATGTTTTTGAAAAAGCATCCCAAAATTAAAGCTCAATTCACAGTCACAAGCTATTGAGTTCAATCTCAAATCTAAAAACGTAAGTTGATCCAAAAAAGAAAAAGGAAAAATCTCAATTCCCACGTTTGTTATATAGTTGTTTCTTAATGACAATATTTGCAGTTTACTTGTGTTAGCAGAAAAGATCCCTGGTGAAATGTAATTTATTTTGTTGAAAGAAAGATCCAAAAGTTGTAAATGTGTTAAATAAAGAAAAGGCGTGTTTAGTGAAGTAACTCGATTGTTTGAAAGCCAAAGATATTCAACGAGTTTCATGTGTTGCAAAGATTTCAAAGGTATTTCAGTGAGAGAGTTGTGGCTCACATCAAGATACACAACGTTTGGATTTGTAAAAATCATGAATTGGTCTTCCAGCTTACAGAATTGAAGAATAATATTATGAGCAGAACGAAACTGATTTATTGCTTTTGCGACATTTTCCAGCAAACCATAGTTCCCAGAAAAATTAATTTCCACAATATTTTTTGTGTATATTCCGCTAATTTCAGCATAGCCAATCATGTCAAAAAAGAACATTCCAGTGAATGTATATTGCAAACTAACAGCATTTTCAAAACTTTGAGTAAATGCCAATAAATCACTTTTCATTGACAAGCTTGTACTGTTCAGGAAAAGAAACTGAAGCTCACTTAAACCCTGAAACGCATTTCTTTCAATTATTTCAATTGGGTTAGAACGTAAATTAATGGAACAAAGATGTGGCATTTCTGAGAAACGACGATTTGAAATCAATCGTATGGAGTTTGATGACAGATCTAATTTTTTTGAAAAAGAAGTGAAACTAAAATTCATATTTTCTAGTTGAGTAATCTTGTTAAATGACAAGTCCAAACTTGCGTCTTGGGCACAATGGTTTGAAAATATTTTTAAATTTGCTTTTAATTGTGGTGAAATGTTTTTATACAAACGTTTTTTTCTCAACAATGGTTTGAAATTTGCTAATTCGTCCGTGTATATTTTACGATTTTGAAGCTGTTCAAAGCTGCTTATTTTGTTATAAGATAGCGTAAGAGATGTTAGATTTTGAAATCCTTCAAGTGAAGCCATGTCGAAATTAGCAATGTTGCAAAATTGCAGGTTTAATGTTGACAAATGAGGCAGATCTTGTAATGAGGACAAACTATCAGCTGTTACATCACCAAGGTTTAATGACATGACTGGCAAGTAACTCTGTCCTTTTTTCATTGAATATCCTTGCCTAATATAGTCTGTAACTCCAAATGAGAATTGCTTCAACTTGTTCAGACGTTTGTAAACGTTACCAAGCATGAATGATTTAGGACTGTTTATGAATTTAGGTTGTTGCAAATCATGTTTAGGCAAACAGAATGCATTCAAACCAAAAAACAAAGATTCAATTTTATGAATGGGAACAAAGTTAGGGTTTTCTACATATTTCCATAGACAGTTACCAAATAAATACAATTTTCGCAATTTAATGTTGAACCTAAACATATTTTTGGGAAGGAAACTAATCATGTTCAAAGAAAGATCTAATACTTCCAAGTTTGTCAAAGCATCAAATGTTAGTGGCTCGATTAATAAACTTAGAGGTGAAATGTTAATCAAAAGAAGAACGCGGAGAAGAGGAGTTTGGCTAAAGTCCAATTTACGAATTGCCGAAAACTTATTATAGCTTAAATCTAAATAAAACAAGTTTGGAGTTAATGCTTTGCATGGGATTGAATTAAGCGAAGCATCAGATAGATCTAAAAATTGCAATGATTTTCTAATTGGATAAAATGGTTCATTACTCAGAAGTGCAAAACGTAAATCACACGAATTGGGGTCAAGCTTGACACTCACGCTTCTGGCTAGCAACACTTTTAATTTTGATAAGTTTGCAAAGTCCAATCTTCTTAGTACTTTTATAGATGTATAACATATGTCAATGTATTGTATAGATTTTGGAAGTTTTTTTGGAAAACTATGTAAAGTATTGCCAGATAAAATTAACGCCTTCAACTGATTTAATTGCTTGAATGTTCCAGGCTCTATATTGAGATATCCGGAATGTCCTGGGAAAAGAATGTCTGTTGAATTGTTTTTATTATAGCAAGCAACAACAACAATTAAGTTTGTCAACATACTGAAATCTCGTATTGTAAATTCCAAAATTGCGTTTAATCTCAAATCAAGAACCTGAATGTTTTGCTGAAGGATCTTTGGAACTTTTGTTAGTCCTCTGTTTGCGCAGTTGATCAAATTTAGAGGAACAGTCAACCAAGAAGGAAATCCGATTTCTTTGAAAATATTTTCCTGATCTTTGGACAGAAAATAACCTTTTGATAAAATTGCCCGCTGCATAATGTCGCAAGGATCATTAACAGTAGTAAAGCAGGCAGGTCTCAAGTACATCAGAAATACATACATACAAAAGATGTTATTTGCCATTTTTTAACGGTACAGCGACGATCTGAAAAAGATTATCGTTTTGAAGTGGCTATTGATTGTGATGACTGGGTAACCAATTTTAGCATAAATCATTTTCTCCACTGAGAACATAATATTGTGCTTGAAACATTTCCAATTTTTCTTGCTACTAACAACGTAGTACATAGATGATGATTATCTTATTCCACTGTTGGTTCAGAACAAATTCCATTCTTAAAAACTCATTAAAAAACATAGTGAGAAAATAGCAAATAATTTTTTTTGACTTATTTCCCGATCCGTCAGCTGAACAGCCCAGCAGTTAGAGTCTTGGACCGATGTTGAAAAGGCGTTGGTTCGAAACTGCTTGAGACCATGTAGCTGTATCTTTCCCTAGACACTTAAACGCATGCCTGACAACAACTGGGCGTAAGCCAGGACACGACTCAACTTTCTTATTGTGTCCCAGACAACCACTTTATCTGGTCCAGATCTTTACCAGATTTGAACCTGATAAAATGGTTGTCTGGAGTTTGACTACAGTATATTTCATTGTAGGGCCGGGCCGTAGGATGCTAGGCTGCTTTGCTCAAAACAAGTTATGAGAATATTTTATCTTCATACTGAGAAAACTTCTTTTTTATTTATAAAAACTGTTATCCTGCTAGTTTCACATACTTGTAAAAGCATCGGCCTACTTTTGAATCGTTTTTTTTTTACTGATTTTTTAACCTTACATCTCTGACTCAGGGCATTTCATAACGTATTTCAAAGTTTTTACAAGTATGCGAAACTGACAGGAGTGAGCTCTCAAAGAAGCTTTCTCTGTCCGAATATAAAAGTTCTCACAATCAATAGCCTTTTGTATTAGCTTCTCAGCTGAATCAAGCCTGCTTGTCAATGCTTTAAAAAGTTGACTCAAGCAGTTATTGGACAATATAATGCATTCAAAGCATACAAAAATATTTTCAATTCTTTGATCTGATGTTGTTAATAAAACTTGAATAGTATTATGCGGCCAGTGCATTCCCAATAGAAAAACCCGGACATTGTTTGGTTTGTATAGTAGAGAGAAAATGCCTCAGCAAATTTGGAACGGTAGGTTAACTCAACATAGCGAGCCACTTCCCAGCAATTTTTTGAAGTAAGTAGATTTCTCAGTCCGAAGATAAAAATTCTCACGATCAATAGCTTTTTGTAGGAGCTTCTTAGCTGAAGCAAGCCTGCTTATCAATGCTTTAAGATGCTGACTCAGGAAGTTATACTGTAGGACAATAAAATGCATTCAAGCCATACAAACATGTTGTCAATACTTTGACCTGATGTTATTAATAAAGCTTGAATAGATTTCTATGGCAGCTCATTTCTGCAAACAAACAAAAAACACCCAGAAATTGAGCAGTGTGCATAGGAGCGAGAAAATTCCTTCCCCAGTTTGCTATTTTGTGTTAGCTTACCTCAATACAGCGAGCCACCGCCCATTAATACTGTGAAGTACATGTAGATATAAAATATCATAACAAATATATACATATGCGTGTGTTAGCTGAAAGAAGATAAAAATGGTCACACAAAAATTGAAAAAGGCGGCACATTCGTCTACCCTTGTTTTACGTAGTCTAAATCAGCAGAAGAGCCCCTTCGAAGTGTCCGTTCATCAATTCCTTAAAGCGTTTTATCACTCGATATAGCAGCAGGTGGATGAGATAAAATCTTTGACCTCACAATATTAGGCCAAATGGAAGAAAGCGACGGTTGTGATAAAATATACAATTATTATGTTGTCTATAGGATGGTGGGTGTGGGGATGACGATAAAAGCAAATGCACACTGCAGGTGTTGCTACAGTTGATTAATTGATTAAAACCCATCAGCATTGATTAAAACCCATCAAGCCAGAAAAACTCAAACTGTGTGATTTTTTTCAAAAAGGTGTGATACAACCAACACAGAATCATTAGCGGTAAAACTTGTCGCAAATTTGCACCATTGGGCTATGCAAGGTCAATTGAGAATATTTTTTGTTTCATTTTCTTTACAAATATTCAATCTACTCTCTCACGATCATGTACTTCTCAAAATGTTTTGTTACATACTGTATGCTATTTTTTCTTCACTCAGCGACTTACTGACATAATAACTCGACAGTTAAATGTTCATTTAACATTTAGCCTTTTTGTTTAATCTAGGTTGTAGGTTCAAATAACTACAAAAAACTATAACATTTGTTTCAAAAACTTTGTTTCGGTTACAGGAAAATTTTGTGTTGATGCTTTTGCACAACAGCCTTTTGTGTGACCTTCGTAGCTGGAACAAGTTTTCTTATTGATGCTTTGAGACACTGACTCGCAACGTTATTAGACAAGAATGCATTCAAACCACCACAGCAATTAAACAATAAAAAAAAATTTGAATACTTCAATCTGTTACTATAGAGCTTGAACAAAATTCTATGGCCACTGCATTCCTGGAAAGAACCTGGAAATTGTACTCGGTGCATAGGTGCGAAAAATGCAGTTTACAATGGTGTCATGGGTTTACTTAAAGATTTTAATGTTTTTAAGACCGCGGGCCCTTATTTATGACACAATATACTTATCGACCTTTTAGTGTTTTGTTACAAACCAAATTATTTTGCAAATTGTAGCACTTGTTCAAATAAAAATACCAATAAGGAGAAACACTACTGCCATACAATACAAAACCAAATGAGTATCACCTATACGCTTTGATACAAGCAATCTTGGGAGTAACAGACCGATCAAGAATTTGAGAGGAAAAGCATTGGATCCTGATGTGATCTTTATAAAAGGAATTATATCTTCGTCAAAAATATTCTATGTAGCCTAATGCAAGTCACAAAAAAGTTTATTGATTTACAAGACGCTTTTGCTCCTTTCATCACTTTTCATTTGTTGTTAAACGCCCATGTCGTATCTTTTTCGCTACTTTGATGTGCAAATAACTACGACGTTGTGTAAGTGTAGCATATATACGGCGTGCCTCTGTATCGTCACCATCATGTGACGTCTCCAAGCCGAAAGTTGGCTGTCACTTGCTTCTACACGTCACGTCCTTCTACTACTCTTTCAGCTTCTCCGATTCTTGACAAGTCAGCCCGTAGGTTTACATCATCTCTCCAAGCTCGTCTCCTTTTTTGCCTGAACTTCTTGAAGCAATGTGAGTTGGTGAGAATCTCAATGGTGAGTGAAAATGATGGCAAAGTGGATGAATTCATTAGAATCAATGGTAGGCGCAAGTAACCAAATATGGTACTGCCAGGTGCGTTAGTTCTGGGGCCTAACGCACATTATTACCATCTTTGTATTGTGATGAGTAAACACATCTGGGTATACAAAGCAAATATAAGCTTGGGTTCAGGAGATCCATATATTTTATTTGGGCTCACATTGTAACAAGATATACTGTATTATCGAAAAATTTTGTTGTATAGCCATGCTGCTCGAATGCCACCACAACGCTATTGTATATTAATCAACAAAAAAATAAAAATTTCGACAAAATCAACTTTTAGAGAAGTTAAAAGTTATAAAGCGCTTGCTTTTCAATATTAATCTTGGTTCTATTCCCGGACTAATCCACTAGTTGTTGAAAATCACAGCTTACCTCTTACCAAGATGTAACCTAATAAGTTGGGAGGCGTAATTGTTGATGAAAGGAGGATACAAAATGGCTAACTTAATCTTATCAGTTCCGTTTTTTCAGTACTGAATACTAAATGTAATTTAATAATCGGTCATGTATACTTTGTTATATAATCCCTTAACGTTTAAAATCAAGTATGGGACCCCATACCATCTTACTGTATGCTTTTTGTACATAGGATTATGGTTTGTAAAATTTATCTGTTAATTTCGCAATATAAAATACACACTACTACCAGGTTGAATGAGAAGCCATTAGCAAAACTGTCATTTTATCACCAGAAGTTTTTTTCTCGACGTAATTTTTGTTGATAAATTGAATGTATCTTCCATAAAAAAGCTTTTCTGGGAGCTTAATCTTGCCAGTTTTGCATACTGACAACTAAACGACTAAATCATTGATGCATAAACAATTACCGAAGCAGACAAAGTAACATTTTGTATGTAATGTTGTTTTTTGTACATTACTTCTACCAGAGGTTGCTGAATAAAGATTTGTTCTTGAAATGCGTTGCACAAGCGCTTATGTCTGGAGTTGAGCGTTGTTTGATTTAATCATTTTTAACAAGTGGGCGTTTATTCAAATGAAATATCGGAGCTGATGATATCACTTTTTCTATGAGGTCGTAGATAATACACACTCTGGCATTTTATACCTTAGCTACTGCACACAAAAAAACGTTAGAATTTCTTTGTTACTGGTTCTAAATTGAAGAATGGACTCTTGTCAATGATTTTTTACTTATTCTAGGCTTATTCATCTTCATCAAACGCCTGCGTACCTCTATAACGTTCTTATTGTACTTAAACGGATTGTTTTTGAAAGCTTGCAATGAATAGTTTCATTAAGCTAACATTCTCCAGTCTCACTTACAACTTGCTGGGCAAAATCATTTATTGACAATTTTTTGCTTACTAATCTCATGAAATAGAATACACCTATTGGAACTAACTTTTTTGGGTTAGATCTCATTTACATTCATCTGTCGAAGCGTTGTTTATTGTGCAATAATTTAAAATTCTTCCTGTGTTTAATTTCGCCCAAATCAAATAAATGGCTGAAAACCAAACGTCTTAAGCAATTATGATTTAACTATTCAATTTCACGAAGAATATCATCATCAGTGATACTATGTTGGGAAATTTAATAATTATCATCATATCTCAAACAATGAGCTCTTATGCAATACGAAATAATACAATACAATAACGTAACAAATTATGATCTCATCCTGAAGCGATTTGAAATGAAATGACCCAGATATTGCGTGAAAACAAAGCTTAATTGGATGCAACTGAGCACTTCACAATCAAATTATGATAAACTTTCAACTTAAAGTTTCGACTAATAATGAGTCAAGCATAATGACTGGCACTCATGAACAATGTTGGGGCAACTGTGATATATTGAGCTCATACTTTGATGCCCGATTCTGACTCAAATGGCCAACTATTGGCCAAACTAGCGCTGAAGCAGAACAGTGCTTGAGATTTGTCAGAGTTCTATCGTTTCTTAACTTTTTGTACAATGTCGCCAAAAATAATTTTGGAACCCAATTATGTCAACATACAATTACGGTAGATGTTATAAAACAGTTGGTAACACAAGCTGCAAATTTAAAACACGTTGCATAAAGTTTTTGGGGAAATAAAAATGATGTACTCATTTTATTTCAATTCTTTCAAAAAATTTTGAATTAAGTTCCACAACAGTGGCAAATCACCATCATCATTTGGAACTTGTAAAACTTGATGTGGATTTGTTTTCACCTTTTTTCTTATTAATCCTCCAGTTTGAACATCATTTTCAAAAGTTATCAACAGAGTTCGATCAATTCCTGATTCATATTCAAGATGTTCCAATACAGAAATCACATATTCTCCTTCAGGACTGTTGGAGTAATCTCCGGTAAGAATCAAAATAACTTTCCTACTGGCTTCAATTCTTTGAACAAGTTGTTTCAAAGGAGACGATCCACATTGAACTTCCCTTCCAACTACTCCAAGATTAAAATATGGAGGTTGATCACAGATGTTTGGTATCAAGTTGTTGTCAACCCAATCAGCAACATTTTGTTTTGTTTGATCATAAACTACAAATCCATGATGAGTAAATATGTTTGGTTTTCGATTTCTTATTGACATCTGTTTGTATCCATTAGAAGGACGTACATGTTTTGTAGCATATGTTGCCAACCAACTTTTCCATTTTTTACTAAAACCGATCAAAGACAAGAAAACAAACGCTAAAGTAAAGGTTGTGAAACATGCACACAAACCCAGAGAAAGATTATTTTGACAAAAAGCATTTGATGAATAAGCAAGCAACGATTGACCTTGTAAAGAATGAGGCCATTGACATTGAACGCATCCTCCGTAATATTGATCAATAAGCTGTGAACACTGAGGCATAAAACCAGGATAAAAATTTAAATCAAATTCATGTTTTTGAAAAAGCATCCCAAAATTAAAGCTCAATTCACAGTCACAAGCTATTGAGTTCAATCTCAAATCTAAAAACGTAAGTTGATCCAAAAAAGAAAAAGGAAAAATCTCAATTCCCACGTTTGTTATATAGTTGTTTCTTAATGACAATATTTGCAGTTTACTTGTGTTAGCAGAAAAGATCCCTGGTGAAATGTAATTTATTTTGTTGAAAGAAAGATCCAAAAGTTGTAAATGTGTTAAATAAAGAAAAGGCGTGTTTAGTGAAGTAACTCGATTGTTTGAAAGCCAAAGATATTCAACGAGTTTCATGTGTTGCAAAGATTTCAAAGGTATTTCAGTGAGAGAGTTGTGGCTCACATCAAGATACACAACGTTTGGATTTGTAAAAATCATGAATTGGTCTTCCAGCTTACAGAATTGAAGAATAATATTATGAGCAGAACGAAACTGATTTATTGCTTTTGCGACATTTTCCAGCAAACCATAGTTCCCAGAAAAATTAATTTCCACAATATTTTTTGTGTATATTCCGCTAATTTCAGCATAGCCAATCATGTCAAAAAAGAACATTCCAGTGAATGTATATTGCAAACTAACAGCATTTTCAAAACTTTGAGTAAATGCCAATAAATCACTTTTCATTGACAAGCTTGTACTGTTCAGGAAAAGAAACTGAAGCTCACTTAAACCCTGAAACGCATTTCTTTCAATTATTTCAATTGGGTTAGAACGTAAATTAATGGAACAAAGATGTGGCATTTCTGAGAAACGACGATTTGAAATCAATCGTATGGAGTTTGATGACAGATCTAAGTTTTTTGAAAAAGAAGTGAAACTAAAATTCATATTTTCTAGTTGAGTAATCTTGTTAAATGACAAGTCCAAACTTGCGTCTTGGGCACAATGGTTTGAAAATATTTTTAAATTTGCTTTTAATTGTGGTGAAATGTTTTTATACAAACGTTTTTTTCTCAACAATGGTTTGAAATTTGCTAATTCGTCCGTGTATATTTTACGATTTTGAAGCTGTTCAAAGCTGCTTATTTTGTTATAAGATAGCGTAAGAGATGTTAGATTTTGAAATCCTTCAAGTGAAGCCATGTCGAAATTAGCAATGTTGCAAAATTGCAGGTTTAATGTTGACAAATGAGGCAGATCTTGTAATGAGGACAAACTATCAGCTGTTACATCACCAAGGTTTAATGACATGACTGGCAAGTAACTCTGTCCTTTTTTCATTGAATATCCTTGCCTAATATAGTCTGTAACTCCAAATGACAATTGCTTCAACTTGTTCAGACGTTTGTAAACGTTACCAAGCATGAATGATTTAGGACTGTTTATGAATTTAGGTTGTTGCAAATCATGTTTAGGCAAACAGAATGCATTCAAACCAAAAAACAAAGATTCAATTTTATGAATGGGAACAAAGTTAGGGTTTTCTACATATTTCCATAGACAGTTACCAAATAAATACAATTTTCGCAATTTAATGTTGAACCTAAACATATTTTTGGGAAGGAAACTAATCATGTTCAAAGAAAGATCTAATACTTCCAAGTTTGTCAAAGCATCAAACGATTGTGGCTCGATCAATAAAACATCGAATGAAGTGTCAAACAAATAAAGAACACGAAGAAGAGGAGTTTGGCTAAAGTCCAATTTACAAATTGCCGAAAACTTATTATAGCTTAAATCTAAATAAAACAAGTTTGGAGTTAATGCTTTGCATGGGATTGAATTAAGCGAAGCATAAGATAGATCTAGAAATTGCAATGATTTTCTAATTGGATAAAATGGTTCATTACTCAGAAGTGCAAAACGTAAATCATACGAATTGGGGTCAAGCTTGACACTCACGCTTGCGGCTAGCAACACTTTTAGTTTTGATAAGTTTGCAAAGTCCAATCTTCTTAATAATTTTATAGATGTAAAAGATATATCAATGTATTGTATAAATTTTGAAAGTTTTGTTGGAAAACTATGCAAAGTATTGTCAGATAAAATTAACGCCTTCAACTGATTTAATTGCTTGAATGTTCCAGGCTCTATATTAAGATATCCGGAATGTCCTGGAAAAAGAATGTCTGTTGAATTCTTTTTGTTATAGCTAGCAACAACAACAGTTAAGTTTGTCAACATACTGAAATCTCGTATTGTAAATTCTGAAATTGCGTTTAATCTCAAATCAAGAACCTGGATGTTTTGCTGAAGAATCTTTGGAACTTTTGTTAGTCCTCTGCTTGAACAGTTGATGGCGTTTAGATGAACAGTCATCCAAGAAGGAAATCCGATTTCTTTGAAAATATTTTCCTGATCTTTGGACAGAAAATAATCTTTTCGTATGATTGCCCGCTGCATCATGTCACAAGGATCATTGACAGTGATAAAGCAGGCACGTCTCAAGTACATCAGAAATACATAAATACAGCAGATTTTATTTGCCATTTTTTAACAGTAGGCTACAGCGATGATCTGAAAATGATTATCGTTTTGAAGTGGCTATTGGTTGTGATGAATGCCTAACCAATTTCAACATAAATCATTTCCTTTACTGAGAGCATAATATTGTGCTTGAAGCATTTCCATTTTTTCTTGCTGTTAACAACGTAGTACATAGATGAATTATTTTATTCCGATGTTGGTTCAGAACAAATTCCGTTCTTAAAAACTCATAAATATAAAAAAGTGAGAAAATAGTTTTTTTTAATTTAATTCTCTATCCGTCAGCTGAACAGGCCAGAAATTAGAGTCTTAGTTCGATGTTTGAAAAGGCGCCGGTTTGAAACCGCTTAAGACCATGTAGCTGTATCTTTTCCTAGACACATAAAGACATGCCTGACAACGACTGGGCGTAAGCCTGGACACGATTCATTTATCTAAGCGTGTCCCAGACAACCACTTTATCTGGTCCAGATCTTTACGAGATCGGGTGTGGGTCTGACTAGATTCTTACCAGATGTTGACCAGATAAAATGGTTGTCTGGGGTTTGGCTACAATATAGTTCATTGTAGCGTTGTAACCGTAAACGTAGTATACTCTGTAATTTTTTCGATACTTGATTGATACACCAAATGATGTTACAAGAATAAATGCCCAAACCATTAGAAAGCTATAGTCTGGGAAAAAATGATAATAAGCTGAAAGTATAAACAAAATATCGTGCAGAAAAAGAATTTGCGCGTTTACAGTGATTGGCAATCTTTTCAAAGTTGCGGGCTGAAAGCAAATCATACAAAGCTCGGCGGGCCTAGGTTACTACTTTTCTGAAACAAGTTATGAGAATATTTTATCTTCATACTGAGAAAGCGTTTTTGATTTATAAAAACTGTTATCCTGCTAGTTTTACATAGGCTACTTGTAAAAGCATCGGCCTACTTTTGATTCGTTTCCTTCACTGATCTTTGAATCTTAAACATCCCTGAGTCAGGGCATTTTATAAAGTCCAGTATTTTTAATTATATATTTTGTATAGCTTTTATGTTCAGATTTAATTACACGCCAGGCCTATATCAGTTTACGCTCAAACACTGCAAGTTGAGCTTCCATTTGTTGTGTATACCCTCAGCTAATTCTATTAAAAAGACTAGCAAATTTTAGCAATCACTTGAATAGATTTGACTTTTTTTAAATCTGCCTTGCTTGCCCGATTACTGCTTATGCTGAGAAACCGACGTCTGACATTTGTTTTCACACATATAACCTACTTCAACAACTGATTTCACTAAATCTGGATTAGTAGTCCTGTAGACTAAAACTAAGCGGGTCTAGTTTAATATAAAATAAGGAATTTGTATCAAAGTTTTGACAATTGGTTCTATTTCAGTTGCGTTTACCCACTGTCATAAGCATCTATGGTTACCACATTGATTGTAATAAAACAAAGCATAGCTACCTAAAGATACGGCCTGATTTGTCACATTCTACAATTTTCCAGGTTTTGTCAACTTTTGGTACCTGTCTGAATAAAAAAATTTTAAAATTATATTCTAACGTCTTCTTCACTGTCTTTCTCAGGTGACACAATGGGTTTTAACATCACCAGGCGTTGAAAAATAAATGCAGTTTGATTCCCAAAATTTCAGTCAGACTATTAGCCACTCACCAACAGTCTAATTGATTGGACATTTTTTTAATTTACTTTTTATATTTTTTAACTGCTTCTTTAAGGTAATAAAAAACTTTTATATCATAACAAGTCAGCAAAAAATAGAATTATCTTTAAAAATTTCGGACAGACAGTAGCAGTAATTAATATCTGCAAAATGTGACAAATTAGACCACGTCTCCAGGTAGCCATGAAAAAAGCTTTTTTTCCTATCATACGCAATGCGGACAGTGAAATTGTTACAGCGGTTCGAAAAAGGCTTTTTGATGCTAAACTAATAGACTATAACAGTGCTTTTCAATCTTTCAAAACAACGGTTTGCACTTTGTGAAGAAAAGCGTTCTTCCCGGCTATCAGCACAAGGCTGATTACTCACTAGCACAGCGAGCTGCAGTGACGCTTCGCTAACCAGAACGGTGTAGCTTCCACGCCAGCCATTGAGACCTCCAATTAAACGTTTAAGTTATTTTGGCAGCCGATTGTAGCATCGAATAGACAGCGATAGACACATGTTTCGCCCATGAGGCTGGGCTCATCAGTATCGCACCGTATTCTTGCCACTTGAGTAATCGACCGCCGCTTTACCAGTCAGTTTAACTCTTATCTTTGTGGAAAGAAAGAGCCAACAAAACCAGCAGGTGCCAGGGGTAGGTCAATGTGAAGAAAGGCGTTCTTCCCGGCTATCAGCACAAGGCTGATTACTCACTAGCACAGCGAGCTGCAGTGACGCTTCGCTAACCAGAACGGTGTAGCTTCCACGCCAGCCATTGAGACCTCCAATTAAACGTTTAAGTTTAAGTTTTAAAACGTTTAAGTTTAAGTAAGTTTAAGACGCCTCATGGGCGAAACATGTGTCTATCGCTGTCTATTCGATGCTACAATCGGCTGCCAAAATAACTTAAAGGTTTGCACTTTTTTATTTCGCAAAAATTTCATCTGCACAAACCAACCACAGTCAGTTAGCAACTACTGTACTTGCTTTCCTTATTTGTGAAATAAATGTTGGTTTGTTTGATACAGTTATTCACCTTAGCCGATTTGAAAGTCAATGGTTGATGCAATGAATTGATTTGAACCGAACTCTCACTTACTTCACTCCCTACTGCTCCAAGCAAGTATAGGCTAGGCCCAGCACATTAAGAAACTTGAGAAACAGTTTGTTTAACTAACAACGAAAAATAGTGTGCATAAAAAGAATCAGCATTTTGTATTCAAATATATAAGTAGACTAATATAAATGACTCGTTTGCTGCTGAATATTTCTGAAATTTTAGAACAGTTTAGACACAAATTTTTTTTGTAAAACACCACACAGTGGGTCATCAAGTGTCTCATTTAAGACTGGACATAACTCCAATGCCAGCTATTTTTTCCTAAGTCATTGACTCGCTGACACAAAAAATCGACAGTTGAAACTTCATTTGACATTTAATCTTTATCTCAAATCTAAGTTGTAGGTTCAAATAACTATGATGAATTTAATTTAAACACTTGTTATAAAAATTCATTTTTAGTTTTGCTGGAGCTTTTTGGAAGAGCTTCTTAGCTTTAAGCTTTGAGAAACTGAGTCAGAAAACTGTCGAACAATAGTGCATTCATACCATATAAATTTTTTTTGGATTTTAGAAAATTTACTTTGATATGATACTGTTAATGAAACTTCAATGAAACTCTATGGCAAGCACATTTCTGGAAAGAACCCGGAAATTGTGTACTGTGCACAGCAGCGAGCTACGGCCAGTTTACAAGATGGTGATGGGTTACCTCAGCGGTTTTCAAGTTTTAAGACCACGGCGTTCATGAATGACACATTATGGTTATAGACCCCCTAGCATTTCGTTACAAAGCAAATAATTTGTTCATTGTTACAATTACTCAAATGAAAATACTGCTAATGATAAACACTAGTGTCATATGGTACAACATATAATGAGTATCATCTATGCTCTTTTATAAAACCAATCTTAGAAAGTCACAAAACACAAACCAATAACTTCGTCAGTGAAGGATGCGTTTGTTTTGCTTTGCACCGATCATTAATTTGAGGTGTAGTTTTGGAAAACATGTCAATTACGGAGTGGCGCCCCTTGACTATAACCCTTCATTTTTGTCATTATAATGAACAGTACGTTGTTCTAGAGAGAAATGCCTATGGCACTTTTTAGGGTTATGGTCTAAAAACTTAAACTCAAGTTGCAGACTGCTGGTAGTTTGGATTTGTTAAGCTACTTTGTCTTTATATGAGTGACAGCTGACAATGCAGTCTCACACATGTTACTTAGCTTCCCACTTTTGTCTGTTTTTTCAACTGCGAAAGAATTTAGTATGCAAGTATGCGAAACTACCAGGAATAACCTATTAAAGTCGAAAATAAAAATTCAATATAATGCATTCAAAGCGTACAAAAATATATTTAATACTTTGATCTGATGTTGCTAGTAAAGCTTGAATAGTATTATATGGCCAGCGCATTCCCAATAAAGAACCCGGAAATTGTACGCTGTCTATTAGAGAGAAAATGCCTCGGCCAATCTGGAACGGTAGGTTAACTCAACATAGCGAGCCACTCCCCAGCAATTCTATGAAGAACAAGAATATATAAAATATCAGTAATGCCCAGATCGAAAGAAAATGGAAGATGCCATTCCTAGAGTTTCACTCTTGTTTGGGATCATCAGTGGTGCATGTCCATTGTCCATGTATCTTGAGCGGGAATTGAATCTCTAACTTGATGAGAATTTGGATGACATTGACTTGCGTGGGAATCGAACTTCCGTCGAGATTGTACAACTATGTCCAGTATGCCATTCATAACCACTAGGCCACGTCGGTATAAAAAATTATTGTAAATATATACACAAGTAACTGTTCAACGTATGAGCGTCAAACTTGCAAATAGCGGAAGATGAGGTGGGGTCACACAAAAGTGGACAAGACTCGTACGTTTCCCACTTCTGTTTTACGCAATCTAAACCAGTCGAACCCCTTCGATATGTGCGGACTCCCAAGATTCAAAGTGTTTTGTCACCTGGAGGGCTTACCAGGATGGTTGAATAAAATCTTTTACCTGGCTAGGTTTGCAAAGCTTGATTACGCTGCTTGTAAATGGTTTGCACGTGTGCACTTTTATTGGAAGCAAAAAAGTTAAATAATTTTAACTCAACAAAAATGTAAGCCGACTATTTCAAAAATTAAGAGTGACTGGACTGATGATTTTTGAAAGTTGCAGAAAAAAATAAACTTTAAATATGGGCGTTAAATTTATGGCTTACTTCCAGTTGTCAAGCTTTAGGATTCAGCTCTCTAAACTATTAAGTATGAAACAAGATCAAGCTCTAAAACAAAATTACTCCGTTAAAGATTTATTGAGGGAATTTGTATTTTAGGTGTAAAAAAGCCTGTTAAGAAGCCTTATTTGGCAGTTTATTATACTTGTAGAAGCTTATCGAGATTATTAAAGGAAAAATTCCGCTTGTTGAAATGTTATTGTTTACAAATATTTTATCTACTAGGTATCACTAAAACGAAAGCTGTCTTTGAAGTGCGTTAAGCACACCTCCCACACCCCGAGAGTCAAACCCATGTTTCTAGATCTGGATGGGGAGACTAGCAATCAAAGTGGAGACATGACTAGGCTGCGTTACTGCAGGAGGAACAATAAATAGTAGGATGGTACAATACTTCTGGGTTGCATCGAGAAGATCGGAGGATCGTGTTTCTCGATACGTAGAAAGCAACGCAAGTTTGATTCGGACAGGCAAGAGCAGCATGGCGAGGCATAGACAACGTTTGAATTTACCAAAAAAAAAAATTGATAGAGGAGCGCATCAAAAATATTTACAACCTATGCAGATCTTATGTTATTAATGATATCATGAAGTTTGCAAAGTGACTATTTTATTAGTTTTTCAGAACTTGTGGATATATCTAAGACCGTCGATGGAGGCCAAATAGTAGATGAATGAATAAAGCTATGATGCGGAAATAATAAATTACAGGACTATAAATTTTGCTGTTTAGCGTGATTGGATACTTACTGCAAAGCTCCTAATGTTTGGGGTATGAGCTTCTGATTGCTGGGGTAGTCTTTTCCATGACGTAGGGCGTAGGCCTTTCAAGACTGAACCGGAGTCACAAGCTTTGCAGACACGGAAGGATCATTCGATTGAGTGGGAGAATCTAAACTGCTATAATTAAGCTCTGAAAGTAGCTTTCTCAGTCCGAGGATAAAAATTCTCACAATCAATAGCTTTTTGTAGGAGCTTCTTAGCTGAAGCAAGCCTGCTTGTCAATGCTTTAAGATGCTGACTCAGGAAGTTATAGGACAATATAATGTATTCAAACCATACAAATATGTTGTCAATACTTTGATTTGATGTTATTAATAAAGCTTGAATAGATTTCTATGGCAGCTCATTTCTGCAAACAAACAAGAAAACAAAACACCCAGAAATTGAGCAGTGTGCGTAGGAGCAAGAAAATATATTCCCCAGTTTGCTACTTTGTGTTAGCTTACCTCAATATCGCGAGCCACCGCTCATTAATACTGTGAAGTACATGTAGATATAAAAATATCATTGCAAAAATAGGCGTTTTATCACTCGAGAAAGCGGCAGGGTGATGAGATAAAATCTTTGACCTCACTATATTATGCCAATTGGAAGAAATCGACGGTTGTGACAAAATATACAATTATCATGTTGTCTATAAGCTGGTGGGTGTGGAGATGACGATGAAGGCAAATGTACACTGCAGGTGTTGCTACAGTTGAATAATTGATTAAAACCCATCAGCATTGATTAAAACCCATCAAGGCAGAAAAGCTCAAACTGTGAGATTTTTTTTCAAAAAGGTGTGATACAACCAACACAGAATCATTAGCGGTAAAACTTGTCGCAAATTTGCATCATTGGGCTATACAAGGTTAATTGAGAATATTTTTTGTTTCATTTTGTTTACAAATATTCAATCTACTCTCTCACGGTCATGTACTTCCCAAAATGTTTTGTTACATACTGTATGCCACTTTTCCTCAGTCAGCGACTTGCTGACATAATAACTCGACAGTTAGATGTTCATTTAACATTTAGCCTTTTTGCTTAATCTAGGTTGTAGGTTCAAATAACTACAAAAAACTATAACATTTGTTTCAAAAACTTTGTTTCGGTTACTGGAAATTTTTGTGTTGATGCTTTTGCACAACAGCCTTATTTGTGACCTTCGTAGCTGGAACAAGTTTGCTTATTGATGCTTTGAGACACTGACTCGCAACGTTATTAGCCAAGAACACATTCAAACCATCCACGGCAATCAAATAATACAAAAAAATGTTGAGTGCTTTAATCTGTTACTATTAATAGAGTTTCAACAAAATTCTATGGCCACTGCATTCCTGGAAGAACCTGGAAATTGCGCTCGGTGTATAGGAGCGAAAAATGCTTTTCGGCCAGTTTATAATGGTACGATGAGGTTACCTTTTAGTGTTTTGTTACAAACCAAATAATTTTGCAAATTGTAGCACTTATTCAAATAAAAATACCAATAATGAGAAACACCAACAGTCCAACACTGCCATACAATACAAAACCAAATGAGTATCACTTATGCTCTTTGATACAATCAATCTTGGGAGTCACAGACCAATAACTTTGTCAGCGTAGGATGAGTTTGTTTTGCCTAGCACCGATCATCAATTCGGGGTGTAATTTTGGGTAAGGATACATGGAAGCAGCAGGCAGCTGCCAGTCTAAATTTGTAAGGCCACTTTGTCTCCACATAAGTAAGTGCTGGAAACACTGTTTCAAACATGAAACAACTGTTTCCTACTCTTAAATGTGTTTTCTGAGGAAATAAGTTTTCAATCTAACCAACATTTTCAAAGTTCTGCTTTAAAAACTACTTCTAATAGTGTTTAGAAAGTAATTGTAGGCCTACATGTTTCGGAAGCTTTATCTACCAATTTCAACTTAAAATAGGTGTCACATTTTGTTTTTGCTACTTTGTGCTAGCTTTGTAGGCATTTTAGTTTAAAATTTAGATTGTTCCTTAACTTTGTTTCCATGTGGTTCGGTTTAAAAACTCTCTGACCCAAGCACATACAAAGAGGTGACCCTGTTGCAAAACAGCTCACATCTGATTTGGAGGTGTCGGAATTACTTTCTGGGTCATTTGTACGATTTTATTGTTAGCCGAATCTACATATACGAAGTGTATGATAATATTTTGATTACTCACTCAAACTGATTTGCGACTGATTTAACTAGCGGCCCAAAGACTGAGAAGCATCGACATAGGATCACGAGTTTGAGAGGAAAAGCATTGGATCCTGATGTAACCTTTATAAAAGGAATTATACCTTCGTCAAAAATATACTATGTAACCTAATACAAGTCACAAAAAAGCGTTTTGATTTACAAGACGCTTTTGCTCCTATCATCACTTTTCATTTGTTGTTAAACGCCCATATCGTATCTTTTTCGCTACTTTGATGTGCAAATATCTATGACGTTGTGTAAGTGAAGCATATTTACGGCGTGCCTCTGTATCATCATCATCATGTGACGTCTTCAAGCCGAAGGTTGGCTGTCACTTGCTTCTACACGTCACGTCCTTCTACTATTCTTTCAGCTTCGCCGATGCTTGACAAGTCAGCCCATAGGTTTACATCATCTCTCCAAGCTCGCCTTTTTTTGCCTGAACCTCTTGAATCAATGTGAGTTGGTGAGAAACTCGATGGTGAGTGAAACTGATGGCAAAGTGGATGAATCCATTAGAATCAACGGTAGGCGCAAGTAACCAAATATGGTACTGCTATGTGCGTTAGTTCTGGGGTCTGACGCACATTGTTACCATCTTTGTATTGTGATGAGTAAACACATCTGGGTATACAAAGCAAATATAAGCTTGAGTTCAGGAGCTCCATATATTTTATTTGGGCTCACATTGTAACAAGATATACTGTATTATCGAAAAATTTTGTTGTATAGCTATGCTGCTCGAATGCCACCACAACGCTATTGTATATTAATCAACAAAAAAATAAAAATTTCGACAAAATCAACTTTTAGAGAAGTTAAAAGTTATAAAGCGCTTGCTTTTCAATATTAATCTTGGTTCTATTCCCGGACTAATCCACTAGTTGTTGAAAATCACCGCTTACCTCTTACCAAGATGTAACCTAATAAGTTGGGAGGCGTAATTGTTGATGAAAAGAGGATACAAAATGGCTAACTTACTCTTATCGGTTCCGTTTTTTCAGTACTGAATACTAAATGTAATTTAATAATCGGTCATGTATACTTTGTTATATAATCCCTTAACGTTTAAAATCAAGTATGGGACCACATACCATCTTACTGTATGCTTTTTGTACATAAGATTATGGTTAGTAAAATTTATCTGTTAATTTCGCAATATAAAATACACACTACTACCAGGTTGAATGAAAAGCCATTTGCAAAACTGTCATTTTATCACCAGAAGTTTTTTTCTCGACGTCATTTTTGTTGATAAGTTGAACGTAAGTTCCCTAAAAAAGCTTTTCTGGGGGCTTAATCTTGCCAGTTTTGCATACTGACAACTAAACGACTAAATCATCGATGCATAAACGATTACCGAAGCAGACAAAGTAACATTTTGTATGTAATATTGTTTTTTGTACATTATTTCTACCAGAGGTTGCTGAATAAAGATTTGTTCTTGAAATGCGTTGCACAAGCGCTTATGTCTGCAGGACAGACAGAAACATCCAGTTTCTTGATTTGGGATTAAAATAAATTTCGAAATTTACAATACGAGATTTCAGCATGTTGACAAACTTAACAGTTGTTGTTGCTAGATATAACAAAAAGAATTTATCAGACATTCCTATTCCAGGACATTCCGGATATCTTGATATAGAGCCTGGAACATTCAAGCTATTAAATCAGTTGAAGGCGTTAGTTTTATCTGACAATACTTTGCATAGTTTTCCAACAAAACTTCCAAAATTTATACAATACATTGATATATCTTTTACATCTATAAAATTACTAAGAAGATTGGATTTTGCAAACTTATCAAGACTAAAAGTGTTGCTAGCCGCAAGCGTGAGTGTCAAGCTTGACCCCAATTCGTATGATTTACGTTTTGCACTTTTGAGTAATGAACCATTTTATCCCATTAGAAAATCATTGCAAATTCTAGATCTATCTTATGCTTCGCTTAATTCAATCCCATGCAAAGCATTAACTCCAAACTTGTTTTTTTTAGATTTGAACTGTAATAATTTTTCGGCAATTCGAAAATCGGACTTTAGCCAAACTCCTCTTCTTCGTGTTCTTTATGTGTTTGGCACTTCATCCGATGGTTTATTGACCGAGCCACAATCGTTTGATGCTTTGACAAACTTGGAGGTTTTAGATCTTTCTTTTAACTTCATTAATTTTCTTCCCAAAATATATTTAGATTCAACATTAAATTCCGAAAATTGTATTTAGTTGGTAACTGTTTATGGAAATATGTAGAAAACCCTACCTTTGTGCGGATTTAGCTGATGGGGGGCCCGGGGCACTTTTAGATTGGGGGCCCCCGTGCAAAAAAATTTTTGCGCCTACTGCGAGAAAAACCACCTCTACGTCTACAGTAGCATCAGTCCAGTACTGCACAGCATTTTGCAGAAACTTTAAAGGCCAAAAGGAAAAAATTAACAAAAAATCACATTTTTTCCACATAGGGGGGCCCTTCAAAAGTCGGGGGGCCCGGGGCAACTGCCCCCTCTGCCCCCCCCCCTAAATCTGGGCCTGTATGTCTGGATTAGAGCGTTGTTTGATTTAATCATTTTTAACAAGTGGACGTTTATTCAAATGAAATATCGGGGCTGATGATATCACTTTTTCTATGAGGTCGTAGATAATACACATTCTGGCAGTTTATACCTTAGCTACTGCACACAAAAAACGTTAGCATTTCCTTGTAATGGTTCTAAATTGAAGAATGGACTCTTGTCAATGATTTTTTACTTATTCTAGGCTTATTCATCTTCATCAAACGCCTGCGTACCTCCATAACGTTTTTATTGTACTTAAACGGATTGTTTTTGAAAGCTTGCAATGAATAGTTTCATTAAGCTAACATTCTCCAGTCTCACTTACAACTTGCTGGGCAAAATCATGTATTGACAATTTTTTGCTTACTAATCTCATGAAATAGAATACACCTATTGGAACTAACTTTTTTGGGTTAGATCTCATTTACACTCATCTGTCGAAGCGTTGTTTAATGTGCAATAATTTAAAACTCTTTCTGTGTTTAATTTCGCCCAAATTAAGTAAATGGCTGAAAACCAAACGTCTTAAGCAATTCTGATTTAACTATTCAATTTCACGAAGAATATCATCATCAGTGATACTATGTTGAGAAATTTATTAATTATCATCATATCTCAAACAATGAGTGTTACGGCCAATCTCTGTACAAATCAAACGTCATATAAAACCGTTCAAGTCTACTGAATATTACGTCATGGAAGTTGCTAGAAAATGTGCCAAAATTGCACCATCGTTCATAGACTTGTGTCAAACTTGTTAGGACTTGTTTGGGCCTGTTTAAACAGGAAATATTACATCAGCTTTAAACACCTGTTGGAATGACTTCATAATTGTCTTTCATTTATTGCGTCACAGTTACTTTCTACGTGAATTTGAGATATTGATATCTATTCTGGTCATTCGTAAAATGATTGTTTGAAAGTTGGCCGCACATTTAACTGTTGGCTTAGTGCTTGCTAGCTGGACAAAGGTTCCGTCTTTTATCCAAGTAATCTGTTGTGTAGTGACAGTTTAAGTGGTGTAGGCGTTGCACCCCCTCGTTTTCGGTAGCCTCGGGCTAATTTTACAGGAATACACTGTTTGAAAAGAAGTTCAAGTGTGTGTTTCTTCGGTCATTATATACAGACGAACGGATTAGGGAACTTTATGTTAAAATTTTCCCAAGAAGAGATTATGGTTTACCGCTGTGACCATAAAAAATAAAAGACGATTCTCTGTCTAGTGTTTGGCACAGAAGCACTTAGAAGCAAAAAATAAAAGACGAAGTTAGTTAGTTGGTAGGCCAAGAAGCACTTAGAAGCAAAGAAATAATAAAAGAAGATCTTATTGGTTGGTAGTCTAAAGAAGCAAAGAAAATTAAAGACATTTCTTCTCGGTAGGCAACTGAAGAACTTTAAGCTAAAAAGTGAAGACATTTCTTCTCAGTTTGGTACAGAAGAAAAATAACTTTGACATTTATTGGCAAGAAAGAAGATTAAAGGCAATCCATCTGTGCTTGAAGATTCAAGTGGAAGAATCCAAGCAAGTTTTGTGGACGTTTGGACTTTACATACTCGTACAGCTACGGTATCGTGCATTTAAATTCTTTTTTGTATTTTTTACGGTCTTTGCAGTTAAGTTTTTTATAACTACTGTAATTTTGTGTGTTTGTGTAACTTAATTTTTTAATTGTTAAATTTAGCCCTAACATTTAATATGTCTACACTCGGTGGTGACAGGGACTCGACCGCCGTCGACTCGACTGAGTTTAAGCCTGATGATGTTCTTTGCGGTCGGGCAGGCCATTCTGGGGAGGGACCCATTAACGATGAGGCTAAGTCAGTTCGAGAGGCCCGGCATCTTAGACGGGATATTTTGACTCAAATTGGGAAACTTTCTGTGGCCCTAGGTTCTTTGAGTGATAAGCAGGAACTGTTAATTTTTAGATCTAACTTATCTACTTTAGAAGAGGAATTAAGGCATTTCCATGCTCTTTTGAGTAAAATTGTTAACTCTGCAATCTTGGCAGAACTTCGTGATAGGGTAGATCCCGAATTTAACTCGTTAAAAAATAACTTCGAACAAAAAGAAAGTGATTTCTCAGATAGGTTAGATGCTGACATACATCCTGAGGATAGCGCCTCAAATGTAAGCACTAGGATGTCTGAGAGCTCGTCACGGATAGTTGCACAAATTAACCTACAGCTAAGACGAGAGGAGCTCCAGATCCAAGCCGAGGCCGAAGCAAGAGCTGCTGAGGCCATAGCGAGAGCTGAGACCATACGAGTTGAGGCCGAAGCGAGAGCTGCTGAGGCTGCCGCGAAAGCCGAAGCGAGAGCTGCTGAGTTCGCACTCAAAGACGCACAGTTGAGGGCTGAACAACGTAAGGAGGTAGCTTTAGCTGAATATCGTTCTGAGTTGGGCTCCCGGCGTAGCTCTAGGAAGGGCTCTTCTAGGCATTCCAGAAGTGAACATCAATCGCAGTTTAATTTACCTAACCTTTTCCAGACGCCTGTTCAATCTGTAAGTGGACCTGTACAATCCACATGTTTTCCAGCTGTTTCAGGAGGTCTCGGGGCCGCGGCTAAGGGTCTTCCGAAGGCTGTAGAGCCAAGGTCTGCAAATTACAACCGAACTCCTCCCCCAGAGCGTACAGGTCACGGGGCCGCCATTAGCAGTAATGCTTTGCCCCCTTCAAAGTTTTCTGCGCCGCTAGTTGCTGATCGCCCAGCTACACGTAATTTAGGTGGTTGTGAGAGGCGTATCGTGTCTCCTGATTTTAACGTGTTTGAGGATCGTGATCAGGCTGTGCATGTGACTGAGCCCACTCAGCCCCTTAAGGGATATAGCTTGTCTTCTCCCGCTAAATCGAGTTCTCAACAGCAGGATTGCTTTTTTGAATACCAAAATAGTAGGACGTTCTTCGATAAGGCGGCTTTGATTGGTTACGATGGTAATAATATGCCATTTGTCTTCTTTAAAAATCGTGTTATGGCCTTGATGGCAGCTTCGCCCTTTAAGGGAACTCGTTTGACTTTGTTGCAAGCAGCTTGTGTTAGAACAGCTGCACAAACGATTGCTAATTTGGTTTCCGACACTCCTGGCTTGTCAGAGGAAGACAGGATAGAAATGTCGTTATCTCGCTTGTCCCAACGTTTTGGAGTTCGTGGAGGTCTTTTCGCAGAACCAGAAATTAGAAAGTATCGCTATGGTAGCACATTGACTTCTATCTCTTCCAGTGATTTGAAAGAGTTTAAAGATGAATTGTCGCAGTGTTTGCTTTACGCGAAAGCTTATGGTCAGCGTGATAAATTAGAAGGACGTTTTGTTTTGGATTTGGCTAAACGACTCCCGTTTGACGCTAAGCAGCGTTATCTTGACTTTTTAGGTGATCAGTATGGTAGCACTGAGGAACCTACTTTTCAGAGTTTGTTTGATTTTGTAGTACGGGAGGAAACGCGCAAGTCGACTGATTTTAGCATTATGCTAATGGGCGATTCTGGTGAGTCGCAGCATTTTAAAAAGTTTGGCAAAGGAAAATTGCCTTCATGTCCGGTTAGGCAGACGTCTGTAAAACCCCATGATATTGTCATGTCAGGAAGTTCGCAGTACTCGACTGCTGTTGGCGCACCGCGCGGTGGTGAGGCTAGACGTAAAGACCTACCGGCATGTTTTTGTTGTTCGTCACGTGGTCAAGTTGAATATCATTTTTTGTCTAATTGTAAAGAATTTTTGCGCTTGACACCTAAAGATCGGAGAGATGTCATTGTGAAAGCTGGCAAATGCTTGAATTGTTTGCGCCAGCATATGGTTAGAGACTGTAATCATGCAAATAACTGTCGTAAGTGTGGACCTACCAACGATAGGAAACACTATTTTCTTCTGCATGATTTTTATGTGACGTCACGTGATTCTCTGGATTTGGTCGGTAAAGATGAGGCTGGTGCCAGAGTTCCTGTGCGTAATGTTAAGATTGGAATTGTTAAAGCAGCCTTTAACCGCGTTACTGCTGCTCGTGTTTTGAATCCAATGACTGGCAAATCGAAGTTGGTGTATTGTCAGCATGATCCTGGTTCGCAGTTGACCTTTGTTTCGAGTGACTTGGTGTGCGAACTTGGTCTTAAACCGTATGATAAAGCGTCGTTTAAAATGGATACTCTGGCTGGTCAGAAACCTACTTGTGCTGACCTTGTTAAACTCAACATCCAGTCGTTAGAGACTGATGAACTGTTTTGTGATATAACCTCGGTGGTTAACCCAGCTTGGGCTGACGATGTTAAAACTTTACCCCATAAACAAGATTTAAGTGGTTTCCGTCATTTTCATGACGTGAATATGTTTCATTTGAATGATTGTAGTACTGTAGATGTACTGATTGGCAACGACAACGCTTATTTGATGTGTGCAAAAGAAGAGCGTGTTGGTGACAATCGTAGTGAACCGCATGCTTTGCTCACTCCTCTCGGTTGGTTGGCTTGTGGTGGTAAGTCACCCTTAGTTGAAAGCGTTGCTAAAGTGTGCAGAGTGCAGACGTCTTCAGAGTCGGATGTCATCTCTGGCTTTCAGCGTAAAATTCAGTCTCGTGATATGGAAATAGCAGACCTGAATAAAGTCATTCAGGATTTGACTTTGCAAAATGAAACCTGTGAATTGTCTCGCAATGATATTTTGGCTAGAGAACTTGTCGAACCGAATATTGAGTTGAAAGATGGTCGATTTGAGATACCTGTTCCGTTGAAGGAAGATATTGATCTACCTAACAATTTTGTGTTGGCGTCAGATAGAGCTGCTGCTTTAAGAAAGAAAGCTTTAAAACAACCTGAACTTCGTGATTTCCTTACTGACACCATGAAAGATCTTAAATCTAATGGCTATATTGAGCGTGCTGGTGAAGCAGGAAATGTCAAGGGATTTGAATGGTATTTACCATACTTTGTGACGTCACAATTAAAAAAACGCATTGTTTACGATGGCAAGTCTGAATTTCGAGGAACTTGTGTTAATGATGTAATGTTTTCGGGTCCTGACTTGTTAAACCCTCTTGTAGATGTCTTGGCAAGATTTCGGCTTGGCAGATTTGGTTTCGTGGCCGATATGACCAAGTACTTTTTTCACATTTTGGACTCTTCAATTCGTAAGCCCAATTTCATTGAATTGCTTACGTACTCCAGCAGTGCCGTTCGGATCGTGAACGAACGCCCTTTGGTACCTTTGAGTGACGACCCTAGGGATTTTACTGTCATCACCCCTGCCTCACTTTTGACCCCATACTTAGACCCATACTGTGCTGTTGGGCAACCACATGATCGTGACCAATTAAGAAGGGATTATCGGTTCAATTTGTCACTTTCTCAGCAGTTTTGGAATAAATGGATCGATTTTTACTTGCCAGGTCTTCAGGGCCGGAAAAAATGGCTAAAAATGGCCGAGAATTTGGAGCCTGGTCAACTTGTAGTGGTAGGTTCTCTCCAAGACATTGGTAAACGTGGGAAGTATCAACTTGGGAGGGTGCATGAGGTAGTTCCACAAATTAGGAAAGGGAAGCCTGTGGTTCGTAGAGCCAAAGTTGCCGTCTGCAACTATGATGAGAGTACGGGGAAAGTGAAAGTAGACTACGTGTTGAGGGATATTTCGTGCCTCGCCCCCGTAAAGAACACCTAAGTGTTAGGGTTTGAGCCTGGTTTTGTCTGCGGTGGCCGATACTTGTCTGAGCCCGGAACAGTCGGTTATTATCGCAACTATTGTATATAGCGTCATTTAGCGTGTACCTATGGTACCAATTTCATGTATCGTCGTGTTTATTCTTATTGCTGTTCATTCTTTGCATGCCCTTTGTATTTGCGTATTAACTTAAACGTGAGTGATTCAAAAAATTTGTCTATCGTGTGTTTTATTCATTGGCTCACGATTGTCCTTCAATTCTTTTTTAGTTATGCCATGTTAGACTGTCATAACTAGGGGCCGCTATGTTACGGCCAATCTCTGTACAAATCAAACGTCATATAAAACCGTTCAAGTCTACTGAATATTACGTCATGGAAGTTGCTAGAAAATGTGCCAAAATTGCACCATCGTTCATAGACTTGTGTCAAACTTGTTAGGACTTGTTTGGGCCTGTTTAAACAGGAAATATTACATCAGCTTTAAACACCTGTTGGAATGACTTCATAATTGTCTTTCATTTATTGCGTCACAGTTACTTTCTACGTGAATTTGAGATATTGATATCTATTCTGGTCATTCGTAAAATGATTGTTTGAAAGTTGGCCGCACATTTAACTGTTGGCTTAGTGCTTGCTAGCTGGACAAAGGTTCCGTCTTTTATCCAAGTAATCTGTTGTGTAGTGACAGTTTAAGTGGTGTAGGCGTTGCACCCCCTCGTTTTCGGTAGCCTCGGGCTAATTTTACAGGAATACACTGTTTGAAAAGAAGTTCAAGTGTGTGTTTCTTCGGTCATTATATACAGACGAACGGATTAGGGAACTTTATGTTAAAATTTTCCCAAGAAGAGATTATGGTTTACCGCTGTGACCAATGAGCTCTTATGCAATACGAAATAATACAATACAATAACGTAACAAATCATGATCTCATCCTGAAGTGATTTAAAATGAAATGACCCAGATATTGCGTGAAAACAAAACTTAATTGGATGCAACTGAGCACTTCACAATCAAATTATGATAAACTTTGAGCTTAAAGTTTCGACTAATAATAAGTCAAGCATAATGACTGGCACTCATGAACAATGTTGGGGCAACTGTGATACATTGAACTCATACTTTGATGCCCGATTCTGACTCAAATGGCCAACTATTGGCCAAACTAACGCTAAAGCAGAACAGTGCTTGAGATTTGTCAGAGTTCTATCGTTTCTTAACTTTTAGTACAATGTTGCCAAAAATGTTTTTGGAACCCAATTATGTCAACATACAATTACGGTAAATGCTATAAAACAGTTGGTAACCCAAGCTGCAAATTTAAAACACGTTGCATAAAGTTTTTGGGGAAATAAAAATGATTTACTCATTTTATTTCAATTCTTTCAAAAAATTTTGAATTAAGTTCCACAACAGTGGCAAATCACCATCATCATTTGGAACTTGTAAAACTTGATGTGGATTTGTTTTCACCTTTTTTCTTATTAATCCTCCAGTTTGAACATCATTTTCAAAAGTTATCAACAGAGTTCGATCAATTTCTGATTCGTATTCAAGATGTTCCAATACAGAAATCACATATTCTCCTTCAGGACTGTTGGAGTAATCGCCGGTAAGAATCAAAATAACTTTTCTACTGGCTTCAATTCTTTGAACAAGTTGTTTCAAAGGAGACGATCCACATTGAACTTCCCTTCCAACTACTCCAAGATTAAAATATGGAGGTTGATCACAGATGTTTGGTATCAAGTTGTTGTCAACCCAATCAGCAACATTTTGATTTGTTTGATCATAAACTACAAATCCATGATGAGTAAATATGTTTGATTTTCGATTTCTTATTGACATCTGTTTGTATCCATTAGAAGGACGTACATGTTTTGTAGCATATGTTGCCAACCAACTTTTCCATTTTTTACTAAAACCGATCAAAGACAAGAAAACAAACGCTAAAGTAAAGGTTGTGAAACATACACACAAACCCAGGGAAAGATTATTTTGACAAAAAGCATTTGATGAATAAGTAAGCAACGATTGACCTTGTAAAGAATGAGGCCATTGACATTGAACGCATCCTCCATAATATTGATCAATAAGCTGTGAACACTGAGGCATAAAACCAGGATAAAAATTTGAATCAAATTCATGTTTTTGAAAAAGCATCCCAAAATTAAAGCTCAATTCACAGTCACAAGCTATTGAGTTCAATCTCAAATCTAAAAACGTAAGTTGATCCAAAAAAGAAAAAGGAAAAATCTCAATTCCCACGTTTGTTATGTAGTTGTTTCTTAATGACAATATTTACAGTTTACTTGTGTTAGCAGAAAAGATCCCTGGTGAAATGTAATTTATTCTGTTGAAAGAAAGATCCAAAAGTTGTAAATGTGTTAAATAAAGAAAAGGCGTGTTAAGTGAAGTAATTTGATTGTTTGAAAGCAAAATAGTTTCAAGGAGTTTCATATGTTGCAAAGATTTCAAAGGTATTTCAGTGAGGAGGTTGTGGCTCACATCAAGATACACAACGTTTGGATTTGTAAAAATCATGAATTGGTCTTCCAGCTTACAGAATTGAAGAATGATATTATGAGCAGAACGAAATTGATTTATTGTTTTTGCGACATTTTCCAGCAAACCATAGTTCCCAGAAAAATTAATTTCCACAATATATTTTGTGTATATTCCGCTAATTTCAGCATAGCCAATCATGTCAAAAAAGTACATTCTAGTGGATGTATATTGCAAACTAACAGCATTTTCAAAACTTTGAGTAAATGCCAATAAATCACTTTTCATTGACAAGCTTGTACTGTTCAGGAAAAGAAACTGAAGCTCACTTAAACCTTGAAACGCATTTCTTTCAATTATTTCAATTGGTTTAGAACGTAAATTAATGGAACAAAGATGTGGCATTTCTGAGAAACTACGATTTGAAATCATTCGTATGGAGTTTGATGACAGATCTAATTTTTTTGAAAAAGAAGTGAAACTAAAATTCATATTTTCTAGTTGAGTAATCTTGTTAAATGACAAGTCCAAACTTGCGTCTTGGGCACAATGGTTTGAAAACATTTTTAAATTTGCTTTTAATTCTGGTGAAATGTTTTTATACAGACGTTTTTTTTTTCAACAATGGTTTAAAATTTGCTAATTCGTCTGTATATATTTTACGATTTTGAAGCTGTTCAAAGCTGCTTATTTTGTTATAAGATAGCGTAAGAGATGTTAGATTTTGAAATCCTTCAAGTGAAGCCATATAAGTTGCAAAATTGCAAGTTTAATGTTGACAAATGAGGCAGATCTTGTAATGAGGACAAACTATCAGCTGTTACATCACCAAAGTTTAATGACATGACTTGCATGTAACTCTGTCCTTTTTTCATTGAATATCCTTGCCTAATATAGTCTGTAACTCCAAATGACAATTGCTTCAAGTTGTTCAGACGTTTGTAAACGTTACCAAGCATGAATGATTTGTGACTGTTTAATAATTTGAATTGTTGCAAATCATGTTTAGGCAAACAGAATGCATTTAAACCAAAAAACAAAGATTCAATTTTATGAATGGGAACAAAGTTAGGGTTTTCTACATATTTCCATAGACAGTTACCAAATAAATACAATTTTCGCACTTTAATGTTGAATCTAAACATATTTTTGGGAAGGAAACTAATCATGTTCAAACAAAGATCTAATACTTCCAAGTTTGTCAAAGCATCAAATGTTTGTGACTCGATTAATAAACTTAGAGGTGAAGTGTTAATCAAAAGAAGAACGCGAAGAAGACGAATTTGGCTAAAGTCCAATTTACGAATTGCCGAAATCTTATTATAGCTTAAATCTAAATAAAGCAAGTTTGGAGTTAATGCATTGCATGGGATTGAATAAAGCGTAGCATCAGTTAGAACTAGAAATTGCAATGATCTTCGAATTGGATAAAATGGTCGATTACTCAGAAGTGCAAAACGGAAATCATACGAATTGAGGTCGAGCTTGACATTCACGCCATTGGCTAGCAACACTTTTAGTTTCGATAAGTTTGCAAAGTCCAATCTTCTTAGTACTTTTATAGATGTAAAAGATATATCAATGTATTGCATAAATTTTGGAAGTTTTGTTGGAAAACTATGCAAAGTATTACCAGATAAAATTAACGCCTTCAACTAATTTAATTGCTTGAATGTTCCAGGCTCTATATTAAGATATCCGGAATGTCCTGGAAAAAGAATGTCTGTTGAATTGTTTTTGTTATAGCTAGCAACAACAACAGTTAAGTTTGTCAACATGCTGAAATCTCGTATTGTAAATTCCGAAATTGCGTTTAATCTCAAATCAAGAACCTGAATGTTTTGCTGAAGGGTCTTTGGAACTTTTGTTAGTCCTCTGTTTGCACAGTTGATGCAATTCAGTGGAACAGTCATCCAAGAAGGAAATCCGATGTCTTTGAAAATATTTTTTTGATCTTTGGACAGAAAATAACCTTTTGATACGATTTCCCGCTCCATAATGTCGCAAGGATCATTGACAGTAGTAAAGCAGGCAGGTCTCAAGTACATGAGAAATACATACATAAAAAAAGATTTTACTTGCCATTTTTTAACAATACAGCGACGATCTGAAAAAGATTATCGTTTTGAAGTGGCTATTAATTTTGATGACTGAGTAACCAATTTTAGCGTAAATCATTTTCTCTACTGAGAACATAATGTTAATGTTTTGCTTGAAGCATTTCCAATTTTTCTTGCTACTAACAACGCAGTACATAGATGATGATTATCAAATTCCACTGTTGGTTCAGAACAAATTCCATTCTTAAAAACTCATAAATAAATAAAAGTGAGAAAATAACAAATAAATTTTTTTCGATTTATTTCTCGATCCGTCAGCTGAGCAGCCCAGAAGTTAGAGTCTTAGTTCGATACTTGAAATAGCGTTGGTTCGAAATCGCTTGATACCATGTAGCTGTATCTTTCCCTATAGACACTTAAACGCATGCCTGACAACAACTGGGCGTAAGCCAGGACACGATTCAATTTTTTTACGGTGTCTCAGACAACCACTTTATCTGGTCCAGATCTTTACCAGATTTGGACCTGATAAAATGGTTGTCTGGTGTTTGACTACAGTATATTCCATTGTAGCGTTGTGACCGTAAACATAGTAGTTTGTAATTTTTCGATATTTGTTTGATATAGCAAATAATGTTACAAGAATAAATGCCCAAACCATAAAAAAGCTATAGGATGAGAAAGAATAACAATGAGCTGAAAATATAAACAATATATCGTGCAGTAAATATGCTTGCGAGTTTACAGTGAGTTGCGTACAAAATTTTCATGAGAGAGAAGTAATTCGATGTTGATAAAGCGGAGGTTTAACTAAATTGTCTTGTACAAAATATGTAGGCTTTGCTTCTTGAACAGTGGTTGGCAACCTTTTCAAAGTAGCAGGCTAAACGCACATCATACAAAGCTCGCCGGGCCGTAAAATGCTAGGCTAGTTTGCTCAAAACAAGTTATGAGAATATTTTATCTTCATACTGAGAAAGCGTCTTTTTTATTTATGAAAACTGTTATCCTGCTAGTTTCACAGACTTGTAAAAGCATCGGCCTACTTTTGAATCGTTTTTTTTTTTTTCACTGATTTTTGAACTTTAGAGCTTCGGTAGAGAGTTTGTCTTGTTGAACCATAGGCATACGAAGCCGAGCAACGTGATCAAGTTTAGCATCTTCAAGTTTATTACATTTACATAAACATAAAACTACGCAACAAATTAAGTATCGAACGTTTTCGACATCACAAGATGTCCTCTTCAGGAATAACATACATACAAATTAACTATATCTGAAAAAAATACAATGGTTAACTAAATCTATAAACAGAAAAAGACAAAAAACTGCACAGTACTTCTGACTAGCTCAAACTAAACGATATAGGCTCCACGAGAATCAAAGGTAACTGCATCAAAAGGTGTTAAACAGGTCACATGATATGGTAAAAAGGCAAGGTGCGAAAAAACTAATTTTAAAATACAGAGAGCAAGAAAGACGAGCCGCAAGCATACAATTGTCTGTTTAAAAGTGGATTGTGACGTTTTATGTACAGGGCTTCCAAGATCTTAGTTTGATACTCAGACCTGCCTCTAGACATGATCTCAAACTGCTTGATAGAAACGTTATTTTGGCATTCTGTACATGAAAAAATGTGATCTTTAATTGCGCTTTTCTGTATAGAATTCAAATTCAGGTGTTCCCCAGCTCTAGTCGATAAATGTTTTGTTGACATACCGATGTATGTCAGGCTTGCATCACGCAAACAATTGAAAATTTGAAAATGCAGAGATTTTTGAACTTTAAACATCTCTGACTCAGGGCATTTCATAACGTATTTTTAATTTCATATTTTGTATAGCTTTTATCTTCAGATTTAATTATAGGCCAGGTCGATATCATTTTAAACGTCCAACTGCGACACGAAGAAACTGCAAGATCAAGTAGCGCTGGTTCGACTCTCGCGGTGTGCGCTTGAGCAACGCATTTCACGGACTGCTTACATTCAGTGGCACCTAATGCACGGAATAATTTACAGAAAACACTTCAAGCGTAAACTCAACTCTGTCAAATCGTTACCAAACTAGGTTGTAATGGTCAATTCAGTGACAGGGCCTGCGTTAGTGGTTCAAAGTCTTTACAAGTATGCGAAACTGACAGGAGTGAGCTCTCAAAGAAGCTTTCTCTGTCCGAACATAAAAGTTTTCACAATCAATAGCCTTTTGTAGGAGCTTCTCAGCTGAAGCAAGCCTGCTTGTCAATGCTTTAAAAAGTTGACTCAGGAAGTCATTGGACAATATAATGCATTCAAAGCATACAAAAATATTTTCAATACTTTGATCTGATGTTGTTAATAAAACTTGAATAGTATTATACGGCCAGTGCATTCCCAATAGAAAAACCCGGAAATTGTACGGTTTGTATTGGAGAGAGAAAATGCCTCGTCAAATTTGGAACGGTAAGTTAACTGAATATTGCGGTCCACTACCCAGCCATTCTATGAGGTGCAAGTAGATGTAAAATATCATTGATGCCCGAATCGAAAGAAAATGGAAAACGCCTTACTCGAGTTTCATTCTTGTTTAGGATCATCACGGATGCATATCCATGTGTCTTGAGCGGCAATTGAATCTCCAACTTGATAAAAATTTGGATGACCTTGACTTGTGTGGGAAGCGAACTTCCGTCGAGATTGTATAACTATGTTCAGTATGCCCTTCATAACCACTCGGCCACGTCGTTATAAAAGATTATTGCAAATATATACTCATGTAACTGTTCAACATATGAGTGTCAAACATGCAAATAGCTGGAAGAAGAGAAGGGGTCACACAAAAGTAGACAAGAGTTGTACGTTTCCCACTTCTGTTTTACCCAATCTAAACCAGTCGAACCCCTTCGATATGTGCGAACTCTCAACATTCAAAGCGTTTTGTCACCTGGAGGCTTTACCAGGATGGTTGAATAAAATCTTTTACCTGGCTAGGTTTGTAAAGCTATATCACGCTGCTTTTAAATGTTTTGCACGTGTGCACTTTTATTGGAAGCAAAAAAGTTAAAAATTTAAACTCAACAAAAATGTAAGCCGACTGTTTCAAAATTACAAGTGACTGAACTGATGATTTTTGAAAATGCAGAGAAAAATAAACATTAAACATGGGCGTTAAATTTATGGCTTACTTCCAATTGTCAATCTGTAGGATTCTGCTTTATAAACCATTAGCCTAAGTATGAAACAAGATCAAGCTCTAAATAAAAAAAAATTACTCCGTTAAAGATTTAATGAAGGATTTTATATTTTAGGTGTAAAAAGCCTCTTAAGAAGCCTTATTTGGCAGTTCATTATACCTGTAGAAGCTTATCGAGATTGATAGAGAAAAAATTTCGCTTGTTGAAATGTTGTTGTCTACAAATATTCTATCTACTAGGTCAGGGTTGTCCAAACTTTATGGGACGCGGGACGCATTCGGCAAGGAAATTAGATCGCGGGCCGCAGTTGACATTTTTCCTCTTATACACTGTCTCACCGTACCAGATGTAAAGTAAAACACGTACATGTGTAAATGAATCTTTATATTTATCATAAAAACATATTGGGGAATAGATTAAAGAAGCTAAGATGTGAATACTACGAATAAGAGAGTTTTGGAAATTTTAAGCAACGTCAGTAGACCAGGAAACCTTATAAATAACTGACAAGTATGAATAAGAATAAACCATAAATTTATTCGTAAAAAATATTTAAGGAAGTACGTAAAACGGTACAGTTTACTTAAAATTCAGTGAGATGGGTGTGCCTGCATTTGGGAAGCCAGCTCCTTTGTGTCAATGTCAACTGAGGTTAAGGCTAAACGAAGGCAGGCTTCGAGAGATGTTTGTTTAAGTAGATTCCTCTCGTTGGATTTAATCGACTTCATTGCGGAAAATGCTGCTTCACAAAGGTAGGTACTGCCAAACATTGACAGCAAGTGCAATCCAAAACGGCCTAAATTAGGATAATGCTCTTCAGAAAGAAGAGGCCAAAATTGAGTGATTGGCAGTGTAGCTTTGCTTAATAAAAACTGGTCACTTTGCAAGTCACACAATTCAAGCTGCAAATCGTCATCGGCTTCTGATATAGTTATAGTCAGCGGAGCATTGAATACATTGAAGTTTTTTGGATTTAGCCATCAAAAGTGATACATCATAAGAAGCAATGGTTGTAGAAGACGAGGGCTTCACTAATTGAAACATGTTTTCTTGACGCTTACGCAGGTTTGATTTGAGATCATTGAGTAGGGCTCGCCGCGCCTCACCAGTGTATTTATCATAGCCAGTGACATGAAGAGTGCTGTAGTGTCGTTGTACATTGTACTCTTTCATAACAGATATCATTTCATTACAAATTAAACATAAAACTTATATGCGGATTTTTATAAATTTACCATTTTAAGGTTGTTTTTCTAGGGTCGGCTTATATGCGAGGATATACGGTAATTTTTAAAAGTTTTCTAGAAGAGGCGGCGGGCCGCATTGAAGGAGGTCGCGGGCCGCATGCGGCCCGCGGGCCAGGCTTTGGACAACCCTGTACTAGGTGCAGCTAAAACGAAATCTGTCTTTGAAGTGCGCTAAGCACACCGTGCACACCCTGAGAGTCAAACCCATGTTTCTAGATTTGGATGTGGAGACTAGCGATCAAAGTGGAGACATGACTAGGCTGCGTTACCAGGAGGAACAATAAACAGTGGGATGATGCTTTTAAGTTACACAGAGATCATCGAAGGATCGTGTTGCTCGACATGTTGAAAGCAACGCAAGTTTGATTCGGACAGGCAAGAGCAGCATGGCGAGGCATAAATAACGTTCGAATTTACCAATATATTTGATTTGTAGAGGAGCGTATCAAAAAGATTTAAAGCATATGCAGATCTGGTGTTATTAATGATATCATAAAGTTTGCAAAGGACTTTTTATTAGTGTTTCAGAACTTGTGGTTGTGGATGTATCTAAGACAGTCGATGGAGGCCAAATAGTAGATGAATGAATAAAGCTATGATGTAGACATAATAAATTACACGACTATAACTTTTGCTGTCTCGAGTGCTTGGATACTTACTGCACAGCTCCTAAAGTTTGGGGCATGAGTTTCAGATCACTGGGGGCGTCTTTTTTGTGGCGTAGGCCTTTTAGTTTTATGACTGAGCCGGCGTCACAAGCTTTGCAGACACGGAAGGATCCTTCGATTGAGAGGGATAAGCTAAACTGCCATAATTGAGCTCTCAAAGAAGCTTTCTCACTCCGGATAAAAGTTTATAAAATCAAGAGCTTTTTGCAGGAGCTTCTTAGCTGAAGCAATGCCTGCTTGTCAATGCTTTAAGATGCTGATTCAGAATGTTGTTAGACAATAAAATGTATTCAAACCATACAAACATATTGTAAATACTTTGATCTGAAAGCTAAAACCTCAATTGCTAAGGTAACAGGGATCAGTTGTCAGTAGATGTTACAGAAAATATATTTCGCACTTATTCAGTGCACTGAATAAGTGCGAAATATATTTTCTGTAACATCTACTGACAACTGATCCCTGTTACCTTAGCAATTGAGGTTTTAGCTTTCTAGATATGGAACAGGGATCGTTTCAGAATAAGACTAGGTCAGAAAGCGAGGCAGACTCCGACGAAGCTCAGCATCAGCCAAGAGCAGTTAGCTACTTTGATCTGATGTTATTAATAAGGCTTGAATAGATTTCTATGGCCAGCTCATTTTTGCAAACAAACAAAAAAGCACCCGGAAATTGAGCAGTGTGCAATGTGCATAGAAGCGAGAAAATGTCTTCCCAATTTGTAACTTTGTGTTAGCTTACCTCAATATAGCGAGCCATCGCCCATTAATACTATGAAATGCATGTAGATATAAAATATCATAAGAAATAAATACGCATGCGAGTTTTAAACACGTGAATGTTAGCTGGAAGATAAAAATGGCTACACAAAAATTAAAAAAAGGTGGCACATTCGTCTACCCTTGTTTTACGTGGTTTAAACCAAGGGAAGAGCCCCTTCGATGTGTCCGTTCATCAAATCCTTAATGCGCTGTATCACTCGAGAGAGCGGCAGGATGATCAGACAATGACCTCACTATATTATGCCAATTGGAAGAAAGCGACGGTTGTGACAAAATATACATTTATTATGTTGTCTATAAGCTGGTGGGTGTGGGGATGACGACAAAAGCAAACGCACACTGCAGGTGTTGTTGCAGTTGTTTAATTGATCAAAATACATCAAGCCAGAAAAACTCAAACTGTGAGATTTTTTTTCAAAAAGGTGTGGTACTACAACCACTACAGAATATTTAGCGGTAAAACTTGTCGCAAATTTGCATCATTGGGCTATGCAAGGTCAATTGAGAATATTTTTTGTTTCATTTTCTTTACAAATATTCAATCTACCCTCTCACGCTCATGTACTTCCCAAAATCTTTTGTTACATGCTTTATGCTGTTTTTCCCCCAGTCAACAACTTGCTGTTATAATAAATCGACAATTAAAACTTCATTTAACATTTAGCCTTTTTGCTTAATCTAGGTTGTAGGTTCAAATAACTACAAAAAACTATCACATTTGTTTCAAAAATTTTGTTTCGGTTACTGGAAAATTTTGTGTTGATGCTTTTGCACAACAGCCTTATGTGTGACCTTCGTAGCTGGAACAAGTTGGCTTATTGATGCTTTGAGACACTGACTCGCAACGTTATTAGTCAAGAATGCATTCAAATCATCCACAACAATCAAACAATACAATAAAAATTTTGAATGCTTTAATCTGTTACTATTAATAGAGCTTGAACAAAACTCTATGACCACCGCATTCCTGGAAAGAACATGGAAATTGTGCTTTGTGTACAGGAGCGAAAAATACTTTTCGGCCAGTTTACAATGGTGTGATGGGTTTTAGTGGTTTTAATAATTTTAAGACCCCAGGCCCTTATTTATGACGCAATATGCTTATGGAAGTTTTAGTGTTTTGTTACAAATCAAATTATTTTGCAAATTGTAGCACTTATTCAAAGAACAATACCAATAATGAGAAACAGTAGTGCCATACAATACAAAACGAAATGAGTAACACTTATGCTCTTTGATACAATCAATCTTTGGGAGTCACAGACCAATAACTTTGTCAGTGGAGGATGAGTTCTTTTTACTTAACACCGATCATCAATTCGTGGTGTAATTTTGGGTAAGCACACATGCAAGCAGCAGGTAGCTGCCAGTCCAGATTTGTTAGGCCACTTTGTCTCTACAAAAGTGAGTTCTGGAAACACTGTTTCACACGTGAAAATTAAATGTTTCCTACTCTTAACTGTGTTTCTGAGGAAATAAGTTTCCAATCTAACCAACATTTTCCAAGTTCTGCTTTAAAAACTACTTGCAATAGTGTTTAGAAAGTAATTGTAGGCCTACATGTTTCAGAAGCTTTATCTACCAATTTCAGCATAAAATAGATGTCACATTTTGTTTTTGCTACTTCGTCAAACGCACAAATTTTTTGCTAGTCTTGTAGGAATTTTGGTTTAAAATTCAGATTTTTCTTAACCTTGTTTCCATGTGGTTCGGTGCTGGGTTCGGTTCACAAACTCTCTGATCCAAGCAGATACAAAAGAGTGACCCTGTTGCGAAACAGCTCACATCTGATTTGGAGGTGTCGGAATTACTTTCTGGGTCATTTGTAGGATTTTAGTGTTAGCCGAATCTACATATACGAAGTGTATGATAATATTTTGAATACTCACTCAAAGTGATTTACGTCTGATTTAACTAGTGGTCCAAAGACTGAGAAGCATCAGCATACGATCAAGAATTTGAGAGGAAAAGCATTGGATCCTGATGTGATCTTTATAAAAGGAATTATATCTTCGTCAAAAATATTCTATGTAGCCTAATGCAAGTCACAAAAAAGTTTATTGATTTACAAGACGCTTTTGCTCCTTTCATCACTTTTCATTTGTTGTTAAACGCCCATGTCGTATCTTTTTCGCTACTTTGATGTGCAAATAACTACGACGTTGTGTAAGTGTAGCATATATACGGCGTGCCTCTGTATCGTCACCATCATGTGACGTCTCCAAGCCGAAAGTTGGCTGTCACTTGCTTCTACACGTCACGTCCTTCTACTACTCTTTCAGCTTCTCCGATTCTTGACAAGTCAGCCCGTAGGTTTACATCATCTCTCCAAGCTCGTCTCCTTTTTTGCCTGAACTTCTTGAAGCAATGTGAGTTGGTGAGAATCTCAATGGTGAGTGAAAATGATGGCAAAGTGGATGAATTCATTAGAATCAATGGTAGGCGCAAGTAACCAAATATGGTACTGCCAGGTGCGTTAGTTCTGGGGCCTAACGCACATTATTACCATCTTTGTATTGTGATGAGTAAACACATCTGGGTATACAAAGCAAATATAAGCTTGGGTTCAGGAGATCCATATATTTTATTTGGGCTCACATTGTAACAAGATATACTGTATTATCGAAAAATTTTGTTGTATAGCCATGCTGCTCGAATGCCACCACAACGCTATTGTATATTAATCAACAAAAAAATAAAAATTTCGACAAAATCAACTTTTAGAGAAGTTAAAAGTTATAAAGCGCTTGCTTTTCAATATTAATCTTGGTTCTATTCCCGGACTAATCCACTAGTTGTTGAAAATCACAGCTTACCTCTTACCAAGATGTAACCTAATAAGTTGGGAGGCGTAATTGTTGATGAAAGGAGGATACAAAATGGCTAACTTAATCTTATCAGTTCCGTTTTTTCAGTACTGAATACTAAATGTAATTTAATAATCGGTCATGTATACTTTGTTATATAATCCCTTAACGTTTAAAATCAAGTATGGGACCCCATACCATCTTACTGTATGCTTTTTGTACATAGGATTATGGTTTGTAAAATTTATCTGTTAATTTCGCAATATAAAATACACACTACTACCAGGTTGAATGAGAAGCCATTAGCAAAACTGTCATTTTATCACCAGAAGTTTTTTTCTCGACGTAATTTTTGTTGATAAATTGAATGTATCTTCCATAAAAAAGCTTTTCTGGGAGCTTAATCTTGCCAGTTTTGCATACTGACAACTAAACGACTAAATCATTGATGCATAAACAATTACCGAAGCAGACAAAGTAACATTTTGTATGTAATGTTGTTTTTTGTACATTACTTCTACCAGAGGTTGCTGAATAAAGATTTGTTCTTGAAATGCGTTGCACAAGCGCTTATGTCTGGAGTTGAGCGTTGTTTGATTTAATCATTTTTAACAAGTGGGCGTTTATTCAAATGAAATATCGGAGCTGATGATATCACTTTTTCTATGAGGTCGTAGATAATACACACTCTGGCATTTTATACCTTAGCTACTGCACACAAAAAAACGTTAGAATTTCTTTGTTACTGGTTCTAAATTGAAGAATGGACTCTTGTCAATGATTTTTTACTTATTCTAGGCTTATTCATCTTCATCAAACGCCTGCGTACCTCTATAACGTTCTTATTGTACTTAAACGGATTGTTTTTGAAAGCTTGCAATGAATAGTTTCATTAAGCTAACATTCTCCAGTCTCACTTACAACTTGCTGGGCAAAATCATTTATTGACAATTTTTTGCTTACTAATCTCATGAAATAGAATACACCTATTGGAACTAACTTTTTTGGGTTAGATCTCATTTACATTCATCTGTCGAAGCGTTGTTTATTGTGCAATAATTTAAAATTCTTCCTGTGTTTAATTTCGCCCAAATCAAATAAATGGCTGAAAACCAAACGTCTTAAGCAATTATGATTTAACTATTCAATTTCACGAAGAATATCATCATCAGTGATACTATGTTGGGAAATTTAATAATTATCATCATATCTCAAACAATGAGCTCTTATGCAATACGAAATAATACAATACAATAACGTAACAAATCATGATCTCATCCTGAAGCGATTTGAAATGAAATGACCCAGATATTGCGTGAAAACAAAGCTTAATTGGATGCAACTGAGCACTTCACAATCAAATTATGATAAACTTTCAACTTAAAGTTTCGACTAATAATGAGTCAAGCATAATGACTGGCACTCATGAACAATGTTGGGGCAACTGTGATATATTGAGCTCATACTTTGATGCCCGATTCTGACTCAAATGGCCAACTATTGGCCAAACTAGCGCTGAAGCAGAACAGTGCTTGAGATTTGTCAGAGTTCTATCGTTTCTTAACTTTTTGTACAATGTCGCCAAAAATAATTTTGGAACCCAATTATGTCAACATACAATTACGGTAGATGTTATAAAACAGTTGGTAACACAAGCTGCAAATTTAAAACACGTTGCATAAAGTTTTTGGGGAAATAAAAATGATGTACTCATTTTATTTCAATTCTTTCAAAAAATTTTGAATTAAGTTCCACAACAGTGGCAAATCACCATCATCATTTGGAACTTGTAAAACTTGATGTGGATTTGTTTTCACCTTTTTTCTTATTAATCCTCCAGTTTGAACATCATTTTCAAAAGTTATCAACAGAGTTCGATCAATTCCTGATTCATATTCAAGATGTTCCAATACAGAAATCACATATTCTCCTTCAGGACTGTTGGAGTAATCTCCGGTAAGAATCAAAATAACTTTCCTACTGGCTTCAATTCTTTGAACAAGTTGTTTCAAAGGAGACGATCCACATTGAACTTCCCTTCCAACTACTCCAAGATTAAAATATGGAGGTTGATCACAGATGTTTGGTATCAAGTTGTTGTCAACCCAATCAGCAACATTTTGTTTTGTTTGATCATAAACTACAAATCCATGATGAGTAAATATGTTTGGTTTTCGATTTCTTATTGACATCTGTTTGTATCCATTAGAAGGACGTACATGTTTTGTAGCATATGTTGCCAACCAACTTTTCCATTTTTTACTAAAACCGATCAAAGACAAGAAAACAAACGCTAAAGTAAAGGTTGTGAAACATGCACACAAACCCAGGGAAAGATTATTTTGACAAAAAGCATTTGATGAATAAGCAAGCAACGATTGACCTTGTAAAGAATGAGGCCATTGACATTGAACGCATCCTCCGTAATATTGATCAATAAGCTGTGAACACTGAGGCATAAAACCAGGATAAAAATTTAAATCAAATTCATGTTTTTGAAAAAGCATCCCAAAATTAAAGCTCAATTCACAGTCACAAGCTATTGAGTTCAATCTCAAATCTAAAAACGTAAGTTGATCCAAAAAAGAAAAAGGAAAAATCTCAATTCCCACGTTTGTTATATAGTTGTTTCTTAATGACAATATTTGCAGTTTACTTGTGTTAGCAGAAAAGATCCCTGGTGAAATGTAATTTATTTTGTTGAAAGAAAGATCCAAAAGTTGTAAATGTGTTAAATAAAGAAAAGGCGTGTTTAGTGAAGTAACTCGATTGTTTGAAAGCCAAAGATATTCAACGAGTTTCATGTGTTGCAAAGATTTCAAAGGTATTTCAGTGAGAGAGTTGTGGCTCACATCAAGATACACAACGTTTGGATTTGTAAAAATCATGAATTGGTCTTCCAGCTTACAGAATTGAAGAATAATATTATGAGCAGAACGAAACTGATTTATTGCTTTTGCGACATTTTCCAGCAAACCATAGTTCCCAGAAAAATTAATTTCCACAATATTTTTTGTGTATATTCCGCTAATTTCAGCATAGCCAATCATGTCAAAAAAGAACATTCCAGTGAATGTATATTGCAAACTAACAGCATTTTCAAAACTTTGAGTAAATGCCAATAAATCACTTTTCATTGACAAGCTTGTACTGTTCAGGAAAAGAAACTGAAGCTCACTTAAACCCTGAAACGCATTTCTTTCAATTATTTCAATTGGGTTAGAACGTAAATTAATGGAACAAAGATGTGGCATTTCTGAGAAACGACGATTTGAAATCAATCGTATGGAGTTTGATGACAGATCTAATTTTTTTGAAAAAGAAGTGAAACTAAAATTCATATTTTCTAGTTGAGTAATCTTGTTAAATGACAAGTCCAAACTTGCGTCTTGGGCACAATGGTTTGAAAATATTTTTAAATTTGCTTTTAATTGTGGTGAAATGTTTTTATACAAACGTTTTTTTCTCAACAATGGTTTGAAATTTGCTAATTCGTCCGTGTATATTTTACGATTTTGAAGCTGTTCAAAGCTGCTTATTTTGTTATAAGATAGCGTAAGAGATGTTAGATTTTGAAATCCTTCAAGTGAAGCCATGTCGAAATTAGCAATGTTGCAAAATTGCAGGTTTAATGTTGACAAATGAGGCAGATCTTGTAATGAGGACAAACTATCAGCTGTTACATCACCAAGGTTTAATGACATGACTGGCAAGTAACTCTGTCCTTTTTTCATTGAATATCCTTGCCTAATATAGTCTGTAACTCCAAATGAGAATTGCTTCAACTTGTTCAGACGTTTGTAAACGTTACCAAGCATGAATGATTTAGGACTGTTTATGAATTTAGGTTGTTGCAAATCATGTTTAGGCAAACAGAATGCATTCAAACCAAAAAACAAAGATTCAATTTTATGAATGGGAACAAAGTTAGGGTTTTCTACATATTTCCATAGACAGTTACCAAATAAATACAATTTTCGCAATTTAATGTTGAACCTAAACATATTTTTGGGAAGGAAACTAATCATGTTCAAAGAAAGATCTAATACTTCCAAGTTTGTCAAAGCATCAAATGTTAGTGGCTCGATTAATAAACTTAGAGGTGAAATGTTAATCAAAAGAAGAACGCGGAGAAGAGGAGTTTGGCTAAAGTCCAATTTACGAATTGCCGAAAACTTATTATAGCTTAAATCTAAATAAAACAAGTTTGGAGTTAATGCTTTGCATGGGATTGAATTAAGCGAAGCATCAGATAGATCTAAAAATTGCAATGATTTTCTAATTGGATAAAATGGTTCATTACTCAGAAGTGCAAAACGTAAATCACACGAATTGGGGTCAAGCTTGACACTCACGCTTCTGGCTAGCAACACTTTTAATTTTGATAAGTTTGCAAAGTCCAATCTTCTTAGTACTTTTATAGATGTATAACATATGTCAATGTATTGTATAGATTTTGGAAGTTTTTTTGGAAAACTATGTAAAGTATTGCCAGATAAAATTAACGCCTTCAACTGATTTAATTGCTTGAATGTTCCAGGCTCTATATTGAGATATCCGGAATGTCCTGGGAAAAGAATGTCTGTTGAATTGTTTTTATTATAGCAAGCAACAACAACAATTAAGTTTGTCAACATACTGAAATCTCGTATTGTAAATTCCAAAATTGCGTTTAATCTCAAATCAAGAACCTGAATGTTTTGCTGAAGGATCTTTGGAACTTTTGTTAGTCCTCTGTTTGCGCAGTTGATCAAATTTAGAGGAACAGTCAACCAAGAAGGAAATCCGATTTCTTTGAAAATATTTTCCTGATCTTTGGACAGAAAATAACCTTTTGATAAAATTGCCCGCTGCATAATGTCGCAAGGATCATTAACAGTAGTAAAGCAGGCAGGTCTCAAGTACATCAGAAATACATACATACAAAAGATGTTATTTGCCATTTTTTAACGGTACAGCGACGATCTGAAAAAGATTATCGTTTTGAAGTGGCTATTGATTGTGATGACTGGGTAACCAATTTTAGCATAAATCATTTTCTCCACTGAGAACATAATATTGTGCTTGAAACATTTCCAATTTTTCTTGCTACTAACAACGTAGTACATAGATGATGATTATCTTATTCCACTGTTGGTTCAGAACAAATTCCATTCTTAAAAACTCATTAAAAAACATAGTGAGAAAATAGCAAATAATTTTTTTTGACTTATTTCCCGATCCGTCAGCTGAACAGCCCAGCAGTTAGAGTCTTGGACCGATGTTGAAAAGGCGTTGGTTCGAAACTGCTTGAGACCATGTAGCTGTATCTTTCCCTAGACACTTAAACGCATGCCTGACAACAACTGGGCGTAAGCCAGGACACGACTCAACTTTCTTATTGTGTCCCAGACAACCACTTTATCTGGTCCAGATCTTTACCAGATTTGAACCTGATAAAATGGTTGTCTGGAGTTTGACTACAGTATATTTCATTGTAGGGCCGGGCCGTAGGATGCTAGGCTGCTTTGCTCAAAACAAGTTATGAGAATATTTTATCTTCATACTGAGAAAACTTCTTTTTTATTTATAAAAACTGTTATCCTGCTAGTTTCACATACTTGTAAAAGCATCGGCCTACTTTTGAATCGTTTTTTTTTTACTGATTTTTTAACCTTACATCTCTGACTCAGGGCATTTCATAACGTATTTCAAAGTTTTTACAAGTATGCGAAACTGACAGGAGTGAGCTCTCAAAGAAGCTTTCTCTGTCCGAATATAAAAGTTCTCACAATCAATAGCCTTTTGTATTAGCTTCTCAGCTGAATCAAGCCTGCTTGTCAATGCTTTAAAAAGTTGACTCAAGCAGTTATTGGACAATATAATGCATTCAAAGCATACAAAAATATTTTCAATTCTTTGATCTGATGTTGTTAATAAAACTTGAATAGTATTATGCGGCCAGTGCATTCCCAATAGAAAAACCCGGACATTGTTTGGTTTGTATAGTAGAGAGAAAATGCCTCAGCAAATTTGGAACGGTAGGTTAACTCAACATAGCGAGCCACTTCCCAGCAATTTTTTGAAGTAAGTAGATTTCTCAGTCCGAAGATAAAAATTCTCACGATCAATAGCTTTTTGTAGGAGCTTCTTAGCTGAAGCAAGCCTGCTTATCAATGCTTTAAGATGCTGACTCAGGAAGTTATACTGTAGGACAATAAAATGCATTCAAGCCATACAAACATGTTGTCAATACTTTGACCTGATGTTATTAATAAAGCTTGAATAGATTTCTATGGCAGCTCATTTCTGCAAACAAACAAAAAACACCCAGAAATTGAGCAGTGTGCATAGGAGCGAGAAAATTCCTTCCCCAGTTTGCTATTTTGTGTTAGCTTACCTCAATACAGCGAGCCACCGCCCATTAATACTGTGAAGTACATGTAGATATAAAATATCATAACAAATATATACATATGCGTGTGTTAGCTGAAAGAAGATAAAAATGGTCACACAAAAATTGAAAAAGGCGGCACATTCGTCTACCCTTGTTTTACGTAGTCTAAATCAGCAGAAGAGCCCCTTCGAAGTGTCCGTTCATCAATTCCTTAAAGCGTTTTATCACTCGATATAGCAGCAGGTGGATGAGATAAAATCTTTGACCTCACAATATTAGGCCAAATGGAAGAAAGCGACGGTTGTGATAAAATATACAATTATTATGTTGTCTATAGGATGGTGGGTGTGGGGATGACGATAAAAGCAAATGCACACTGCAGGTGTTGCTACAGTTGATTAATTGATTAAAACCCATCAGCATTGATTAAAACCCATCAAGCCAGAAAAACTCAAACTGTGTGATTTTTTTCAAAAAGGTGTGATACAACCAACACAGAATCATTAGCGGTAAAACTTGTCGCAAATTTGCACCATTGGGCTATGCAAGGTCAATTGAGAATATTTTTTGTTTCATTTTCTTTACAAATATTCAATCTACTCTCTCACGATCATGTACTTCTCAAAATGTTTTGTTACATACTGTATGCTATTTTTTCTTCACTCAGCGACTTACTGACATAATAACTCGACAGTTAAATGTTCATTTAACATTTAGCCTTTTTGTTTAATCTAGGTTGTAGGTTCAAATAACTACAAAAAACTATAACATTTGTTTCAAAAACTTTGTTTCGGTTACAGGAAAATTTTGTGTTGATGCTTTTGCACAACAGCCTTTTGTGTGACCTTCGTAGCTGGAACAAGTTTTCTTATTGATGCTTTGAGACACTGACTCGCAACGTTATTAGACAAGAATGCATTCAAACCACCACAGCAATTAAACAATAAAAAAAAATTTGAATACTTCAATCTGTTACTATAGAGCTTGAACAAAATTCTATGGCCACTGCATTCCTGGAAAGAACCTGGAAATTGTACTCGGTGCATAGGTGCGAAAAATGCAGTTTACAATGGTGTCATGGGTTTACTTAAAGATTTTAATGTTTTTAAGACCGCGGGCCCTTATTTATGACACAATATACTTATCGACCTTTTAGTGTTTTGTTACAAACCAAATTATTTTGCAAATTGTAGCACTTGTTCAAATAAAAATACCAATAAGGAGAAACACTACTGCCATACAATACAAAACCAAATGAGTATCACCTATACGCTTTGATACAAGCAATCTTGGGAGTAACAGACCAATAACTTTTTCAGTGTAGGATGAGTTTGTTTTGCCTAGCACCGATCATCAATTCGGGGTGTAGTTTTGGGTAAGCACACATGGAAGCAACAGACAGCTGCCAATCTAGACTTGTTAGGCCAATTCCCCTCCACATAAGTGAGTGCTGGAAACACTGTTTCACATCTGAAACAACTGTTTCCTATTCTTAAATGGATTTTCTGAGGAAATAGGTTTCCAGTGTAACCAACATTTTCCAAGTTCTGCTTTAAAAAGTACTTGTAATAATGTTTAGAAAGTAATTGTAGGCCTACATGTTTCGGAAGCTTTATCTACCAATTTCAACTTAAAATAGGTGTCGTATTTTGTATTTGCTACTTTGTGCTAGCTTTGTAGAAATTTTGGTTTAAAATTTAGATTGTTCCTTAACTTTGTTTCCATGTGGTTCGGTTTACAAACTCTCTGACCCATGCAGATGCAAAAGATTGTCCTTTTTTGAAACAGCTCACATCTGATTTGGAGGTGTCGGAATTACTTTCTGGGTCATTTGTAGGATTTTATTGTTAGCCGAATCTACATATACGAAGTGTATGATAATATTTTGATTAGTCACTCAGAGTTATTTGCGACTGATTTAACTAGTGGCCCAAAGACTGAGAAGCATCAACACAGGATCACGAGTTTGAGAGGAAAAGCATTGGATCCTGATGTGATCTTTATAAAAGGAATTATTTCTTCGTCAAAAATATACTATGTAACCTAATACAAGTCACAAAAAAGCGTTTTGATTTACAAGACGCTTTTGCTCCTATCATCACTTTTCATTTGTTGTTAAACCCGCATGTCGTATTTTTTTCGCTACTTTGATGTGCAAATAACTACGACGTTGTGTAAGTGTAGCATATATACGGCGTGCCTCTGTATCATCATCATCATGTGACGTCTCCAAGCCGAAAGTTGGCTGTCACTGGCTTCTACACGTCACGTCCTTCTACTACTCTTTCAGCTTCTCCGATTCTTGACAAGTCAGCCCGTAGGTTTACATCATCTCTCCAAGCTCGTCTCCTTTTTTGCCTGAACCTCTTGAATCAATGTGAGTTGGTGAGAATCTCAGTGGTGAGTGAAAATGATGGCAAGTCGATGAATCCATTAGAATCAATGGTAGGCGCAAGTAACCAAATATGGTACTGCCAGGTGCGTTAGTTCTGGGGCCTAACGCACATTATTACCATCTTTGTATTGTGATGAGTAAACACATCTGGGTATACAAAGCAAATATAAGCTTGGGCTCAGGAGCTCCATATATTTTATTTGGGCTCACATTGTAACAAGATTAGAGAAAAAATTTTGTTGTATAACTAGTCTATGCTGCGCGAATGTCATCACAACGCTATTATATACTACACAACAAAAAATAAAAATTTGACAAAATCAACTTTCAAAAAAGTTAAAAGTTGTAAAGGTTAGATGTAGCAGCGGATAAAGCGCTTGCTTTTCAATATTAATCTTGATTCTATTCCTTAACCCTTTGCTTTTCAACGTTTTTTTGGAAGTTAACTGCTCAAGGGGGGGCCGTTTTTGGATCAAATTCAATCAGCTGTTACGTCTTATCCGCTGAAGCTATTTCAACAGAAGTTGCACTGGTGTGAAAGCAAATCATTTGTCTATAAGTTTAAAAAGTCATTATTTTAAAATTTTATATGTTAAACTTGATATTTCAATTTTTGCAAAGGTACCCAAAAACGACAATTTTGATTTAACTTGCCGCTATTTAATTACCGTGCTAATCCGATTTCATGCAAACTTCTAAATAACAAAGAGCTCGATCGAACGCACGAAGTGTGTGTGCGGTGTGCCGAATCATTGCATTGATTAGAATTTACGACTTGCGAACAAATCTTATTGTAAGCTACTCAGTGATTCTAAAATAGTTACAATCAGAGTAACATTGTTACACGAATTTGAAAAAAAAACAAAACTGCGTTTGTTGTCTTACATTTTTATCCTAAACTAATGCATTCCGAAACTCATGGCTAGCTTCTAGTTTTATGGAACCAAACTTCTCATAAGTAACACCTTAGCCTGCTTGAATAGCTGTTTACATCTTCGTTTGTGTATTTTAGGTCTACAATTGAGTTTGTAGTATGAATATTTTTAGTAGAGAAAAGACATTTGAACAAGTTGTTGAAATTATCTGAAATTTCTAAGTTAAAATTAGGTTCTTTTGAAATTGTGGATTTGTGTCAAGTCGCATCACAAATATCATGCAGGCCACATCATAAGTCATTTCGCTTACGGGTGTTTATAAACATGACTCATAAATTACATCCACAAAAAATACAGCATTTACATCAACAAAGCTAAGTTCGAAGCTCACTTTTTATTGAAGATTGTGTCAATCAATTTGAAAATACATTTTTAGTCCGCCAGCGTCGAAATAATGCAACAGCGAATTGAGGAACATGCGTAAACAAAGGAAATGTGAAATAACCCACAGTCAGCAAATCTACATAAATTTAACATTTACAAATGTTGAATCAATGTAAAAGGACTGGATTGCTGACTGGGTCCTTATTGTTTGAAGCACTAAAAATACGCGTAACAGCGACAACATCAGCAAGGCAGTGATTATGTTTCTGGCCAAAAAAAAAAAAAAAACTTTTGACTTCAAAGATAAAAATGATTATAACGAAGCTTCAAAGTTTGTCGTAAAACATTTTACAGAGATATAATAAACATAATCATTTTGTGCCAGATTGTGAGAAGACTTCCTAGATTCTTTCCAACCATTTGCATGATTGCAAATTATTTTCTATAACTTTATATTGCTAAAAAATGGCTTCTTTGTTGAAACAACGTGGCTACAATTCTATAAAAAATTCTTAGGCCTACTACATTGAAGTAATGAATTTTTTTTGTGATTTTGCTGATGACGTTTTACAATATCCGAGAAGTAAAAAATAATAATGATAAATTATTTTACAAAACCGTGGTTTGCAAGTGCTTCACAAAAAATTGTTGGAGGAAAATTTACTATTAGACGTAAAACGTTTGTAAAAGAAAATTGTCGGTTTACGTATTTATAACGTTTATTGCGCTGTTATCGAATTATAAACTGCCTGTAGGCTATTGCCTACCTTTGTGGTTGCCGGCCAGCTTAGAGCAGCATGCAAACTAAGCGTTTATGGTATTTGCATCGTGTTATGATTCTCGAAAATTTCCCACAAGGTCTTTATTTTTATCGTGATATTTTGTGCCTCTTCTGTCCTAAACTTTTAGTTATTTTGCAGCACAATCCACATCGGATTTTAGACTCAGTCTCCATTGAAAATCTTTTGTGTGGTGCATCATTTCAAGTAGTGTCTTCCCCTAAACTGTTACACAAATCGCCCAGAACCAGGTTGATTATTATGTATCTTACAGCAGTTGAGAGCCCGTTATTGTATGTGTGGAATTATTACTGTAGATGTCTGACTAAATTCATGCCAAAGTCGAGCAAATTCTGCTTTCGGGATCCTTGCCGTTATTTACGGTATTTTTTGTTAATAAGTTTAGGCAGCATTTTTCCAAGATAAATGAAGACATCGGTATTGTTCGTCACTTAGATTTAGTTTTCTCAGCATTGTTTATTCATTCTTTGATCCACTAGTTTGTCCCACTTTTGGTATAATCGGATCGTTTATAAATGGCGGGTCTTCACAATAGCCGGCCTCTTATACATTGGCGCAACGTATTTAGCAGTTGAATCAATGATCAAGAAAGCTGATTTGTTGTTTGTCTCATGTGACGCCTAACTTTATGCCTCGTCTACAGTACAAAATATTTTGTGATGCAGATGAGGCATTATCATCTTTATTTTGCGCTCTTTGGAACAAAACACAGTGCACTGTGAAACAAAAATACAGGGTATAACAACAAGTAGGCGACATAAAGCAGTGAAGGGACGCCATCGAGTTAGCTGCTACGTGTAAATGGAGCCTATCTCATAATTTTGAGTGTATCTCACAACTACTGTTTGCAAAAACGCTATTTCTCCGGCTTCTCCCAAAAGCATTTGCAGTGATACATTTCCTCAATTGCAAGTTTTGTCAATGAGAGCATTTCCATAGAACGTTTATTTCGAAACCAGGTTTTCGTGTCTTTATCCAAGAGAAGATTTCTTATTGTAACGTTTTTTATTCGTCAATGAATATTATCTGCTTGAAACAACTGTTTTGAATAGTTTGTGGCCTGCATAGCCTACTATTTTGATCATGGATTGCTATTGTTCGTAGAGGTGATAACGCAAAAAGCGTTTGCTATTATTGTTTCTAATTAACAGCTTTGCGATCACTGGCTTTTCTTTGTAGCATAAGAAATAACGCGCTTTGTATTATTGAGGTCAAACCGAACAAAAGAAAGCAAGAGGATGCTTCTCTCTGCTCGCGCATATCGATGCACGAAGCAATTATGAGCTTATGGCTTGTTATCGCAATGTAATCCATTTCACGCTTTGCTGGAAGTTAGCTAGAAATAGCAAAAATTCACCAAAATCTTGAATTTACAAGAAAACTACACAACTTTTAGCATCAAATTTAATATCATCAGATCCGCCTGGCAATTTTAGGAAAAGTCAAGAAAAACCAAGTGCATGGCGTTACTGTGCTTCACATAATTAAAGGAAATATGAGGGGGGGGCCAAATCTGGCCTCCCTTTGAGGAGCAAAGTGTTAATCCACTAGTTGTTGAAAATCACAGCTCACCTCTTCCCAAGATGTAGCCTAATAAGTTGGGAGGCGTAGTTGTTGGTGGAAAGGGGGTACAAAATGGCTCACTTGCTCTTATCAGCTCCGTTTGTTCGATAATGAATACTTAATGTAATTCAATACTCAGTAATATAGGCCTATACTTTGTTTTATAGCCTCTTAACGTTTAAAATGAAATATGGGACCACATACCATCTTAGTGTGTGTTTTTTGAATATAGGTTTATAGTTCGTCAAACTTGTCTGTTAATTTCGCAATACAAAATACACACTACTATAAGGTTGAATGAAAATCCATTTGCAAAACTGTCATTTTATCACCAGAAGTTTTTTTCTTAGACGTAATTTTTGTTGATAAATTGATTGTATCTTCCATAAAAAAAGCTTTTCTTGGAGCTTAATCTTGCCAGTAGCACATACCGACAACTAAACGGTAAATCATTGACATTTACACATAAACGTTTACCGAAGCTCACAAAGTAACATTTTGTATGTCGATAATGTTGTTTTTTTGTACATTACTTCATCTACCAGATGTCGCTGATTAGAGATTTGTCCTTGAAATGCGTTGATCATGCGCTTATGTCTGGAGTTGAGCGTTGTTTGATTTTGTCAGTTTTAACAAGTGGGCGTTTATTCAAATGAAATATCGGGGCTGATGATATCACTTTTTGTATGAGGTCGTAGATAATACACACTCTGGTATTTTACACCTTAGCTACTGCACACAAAAAACGTTAGAATTTCCTTGTTACTGATTCTAAAATCAAGGATTTTTTACTTATTCTAGGCTTATTCATCTTCATCAAACGTCTGCGTATCTCTATAACGTTCTTATTGTCCTCCTTAAATTGTTATTGAAAGCTTGCAATGAATAGTTTCATTAAGCTAACATTCTCCAGTCTCAGTTTTATTACAACTTGCTGGGCAAAATCATTTATTCACAACTGTTTGTTTACTATTCTCATGAAATAGAATACACCTATTGGAACTAACTTTTTTGGGTAGATCTCATTTGCAATCACCTTAGTCGAAGCGTTGTTTATTGTGCAATAATTTTAAACTCTTCCTGTGTTTATTTTCGCCCAAATTAAGTACATGGCTTCAAAGCAAACGTCTTAAGTAATTCTGATTTAACTATTCAATTTCACTAAGCATATCATCATTTGTGATACTATGTTGGAAAATTTAATAATTATCATCATATCTCAAACAATGAGCTCTAATACAGTAACGAATATTCTTCTCTTGTGTTGTCGCTATATGTCAGGGCATCCGTTGGTTAGCCACTGCCTGGCGTCGTCATCGATAGAAACTAGGCCTTCCATACCATGAGGTGGTCTGTATAGTCGGCAATCCTTGATAATGTGGGCTGCCGTCTGCATTTCACTACACTCACAAGTAGCGCTCTCTGCCAAGCCCCAGCGCAACATGTCTGCATCATAGCGTGCAACACCAGTAAGCAAACGGTTACGCCTTGATGAGGCAAGTCTAGCGAGGCCATGGCCCAGCTGGTTCTCGGGCGGGGATCTGAATACTTGGCGAAGTGGGGATGTGCTGCCTGGCCATTGTTTACACCATGCCGCGTGGCACCACTGTTTGCTAGGGCTTCCACCAGAGGCTGCCAGAAGGTCTTGTGCAGCTCGTACAAATGGCTTTCTAGAACGAATAAAGAATATAATACAGAAATAATACAATACAATAAAGCAACAAATCATGATATCATCTAGAACCAATTTCAAATGAAATGACCCAGATGCTGCGTGATAACAAAAGTTAATTGGATGCAACTGAGCACTTCACAATCAAAATATGATAAACTTTCAACTTAAAGTTTCGATTTAAAATGAGTCAAGCATAATGACTGGCACTCATGAACAATGTTGGAGCAGTTGTGATACATTGAGCTCATACTTTGATACCCAAGTCTGACTCTAATGGTCAACTATTGGCCAAATTAGCGCTGAAGCAGAACAGTGCTTGAAATTTGTCACAGTTATAAAGTTTATTAACTTTTAGAGCAATATTGCCAAAAATGTTTTTGGAATCCAATTATGTCAACATACATTTAGATGCCATAAAACAGTTGGCAACCCAAGCTGCTAATTTAAAACACTTTGCATAAAGGTTTTTGGAAAATAAAGGTTATTTACTCATTTTCTTTCAATTCTTTCAAAAAATCTTGAATTAAGTTCCACAACATTGGCAAATCACCGTCATGATTTGGAACTTGTAGAACTTGATGTGGATTTGTTTTCAGCTTTTTTCTTATTAATCCTCCAGCCTGAACATCATTCTCAAAAGTTATCAACAGATTTCGATCAAATCCTGATTCGTATTCAAGATGTTCCAATACAGAAATCACATATTTTCCTTCAGGACTGTTGGAGTAGTCGCCAGTAAGAATCAAAATAACTTTCCTGCTGGCTTCAATCCTTTGAACAAGTTGCTTTAAAGGAGACGATCCACATTGATCTTCCCTTCCAACTACCCCAAGATTAAAATATGGAGGTTGATCACAGATGTTTGGTATCAAAGTGTTGTCTACCCAGTCAGCAACATTTTGATTTGTTTGATCATATACTACAAATCCATGATGAGCAAATATATTTCGTTTTCGATGTCTTGCTGAAATCTGCTTGTGTCCTGAATAAGGACGCAGATGTTTTGTATCATGTATTGCCAACCATCTTTTCCATCTTTTACTGAAAATGACCAAAGAAAAGAAAAAGAATGTGAACGTGAATGTTGTGAAACTTACACACAATGCTAGAGAAAGATTGCTTTGACAAAAAGCATTTGCTGAATAAGTAAGCAACGAGTGTCCTTTTAAAGAATGAGGCGATTGGCATTGAACGCATCCTCCGTAATATTGATCAATGAGCGAAGAACACTGAGGCATAAAACCAGGGTAAACAATTAGATCAAATTCATGTTTTTGAAAAAGTGTCCCAAAATTATAGTTCAATTCACAATCACAAGCTATAGAATTCAATCTTAAATCTAAACCAACAAGTTGATCCAAAAAAGAATAAGGAAAAACCTTAATTCCCACATTTGTTATGTAATTATGTTGCAATAACAATGCTTGTAGGTTACTTGCGTTAGCAGAAAAGATTCCTGGTAAAATGTAATTTATTCTATTTGAAGAAAGATCCAAAAGTTGTAAATGAGGTGTTAAATAAAGAAAAGGCGTGTCAAGTAAAGCAATTCTATTATTTGAAAGCAAAAGAATTTCAAGGACTTTCATGTGTTGCAACGATTTCAAAGGTATTTTAGTGAGAGAGTTGTGACTTATATCAAGGTAGACGACATTTGGATTTGTAAAGGTCATGTCTCTGTCTTCAAGCTGACAGGATTGAAGAATAATATTATGAGCAAAACGAAATTGACTTATTGCTTTGGTATCCTCACCATACAAAACGTAGTTCCCAGAAAAATTAATTTCGACAATATTTTTTGTATTGATTTCACCAACTATCGCAAAGGCAAGAAAATCAAAAAAGAACTTCCCAGTGAATGCATATTGCAAACTATAAACAGCATTTTCAAAGCTTTGAGTAAATGCCAATAAATCACTTGTGACTGACAATCTTGTACTATTTAGGAAAAGAAACTGAAGATCACTTAAACCATGAAACGCATTTCTTTCAATTATTTCAATTGGATTAGAACGTAAATCGATTGAGCAAAGATGTGGCATTTCTATGAAAGATCGATTTGAAATCACTCGTATGTAGTTTGATGACAGATCTAAGTTTTTGGCAAAAGAAGTGAAAGTAAAAATTATTTTTTCTATATCAGCAATTTTGTTAGCTGATAAGTCTAAGCTTGCTTCTGAGTCACAACGGTTTAAATGCATTTTAAAGTTATTTTGTGATTGTAATGAAATGTTTTGGTGAAAAAACATTTTCTTCAAAAATAATTTCAAACTTGGTAATTTCTCTTTGACTATTTCAGTGTTCTGACGCTGATGATTATTTCCTATTTTATTATAAGACAGTGTAAGAGAGGTTAAGTTTCGAAACCCATCAAGTGAAGCCATATCAAAACAAGAAATGCTGCAATATTGCAGGTTTAATGTTGATAGATGAGACAGATCTTTAAATGAGGACAAACTATCAGCTGTTACAACACCAAAGTTTAATGACATGATCGACCAGTAACCTCTTGACCACATCCTTTTTGCATAGTTGAGTCTGACGTCTGGTAGACCAAATGATAATTGCTTCAAATTGGACATAAGTTTGTAGATATCACCAAATATAAACGGTACTGGTAGCTTGCTTTCTGTGATGTTGGGTTGTGGAAAATCGTGTTTGTGGAAACAGAACATATTCGCTCCAAAAAACAAAGATTCAATTTTATGAATTGGAACAAATGTAGGATTTGCCACATATTTCCATAGACAGTTACAAAATAAGTTTAACATGCGCAATTTAGTGTTGAATCTAAATATATTTTTAGAAAAGAAATTAATGAAGTTGGCAGAAAGATCTAAAACCTCCAAGTTTGTCAAATCATCAAATGCTTGTGGCTCGATTAATAAAACACCGAATGAAGTGCCAAACAAATCAAGAACACGAATAAGAGGAGTTTGGCTAAAGTCGGAACCCCTAATTGCCGAAAAGTTATTTTTGCTCAGGCTTAAATAAAGCAGGTTTGGTGTTAATGCTTTCCGTGGGACTGCAGCAAGCGAAATATCACTTAGATCAAGGAATTGCAATGATTTTCGAATTGGATAAAAGGTTTCATTGTTTAAAATTGTGTAACGTGAATCACACAAATTAATATCTGGTTGTAAACACACTTTTTTGGCCACGAACATTTTTAGTTTCGATAAGTTTGCAAAGTCCAATCTTTTTAATGCCTTTATAGAAGTACAAGATATATCAATGTATTCTAATGATTTTGGTAGATTTGGTGGAAAACTATGCAAAGTGTTGCCAGATAAACTTAACGCCTTTAGCTGGTTTAATTGCTTGAATGTTCCAGATTCTATAGTAAGGTATCCTGGAGGCCCTGGTATAGGAAAGTCTGTTAAATTGTTTTGATTGTATTTAACGTCTAAAACAATTAAGTTTGTCAGCATGTCAAAATCTTGTATTTTAAATTGCGAAATTGGATTAAAAGTCAAATCTAGAAACTGAAGGTTTTCTTGAAGAATCTTTGGAACGTTTGTGAGACCTCTGCTTGCACAGTTGACGAAGTTTAAAGGAACAGTCATCCACGATGGAAATCCGATTTCCTTGAAAATATTTTTCTGATCTTTTAGTAGAAAATCACCGTCTGATATGATGGTTTTCTGCATGACGTCACAAGGATCATTAACAGATATGAAATAAGCAAATTGCAAGTGTATCAGAAACACATACAGAAAGAAAATTTCATTAGCCATTTTTCAATATTGCCATTGAAATCTAAAATATATTACTGTTTTGAAGTGTTCATTGTGGTAAATTTGTAACATACTTCAATATCAACAGTTTCCTTTACTGCTGCATGATGTTATGCTAGCATTTACGATTTCTCTTGATACTAACAATACAAGTCTTAGATAATTATCTCATGCATGCTAATGATTCTTAACAAATTCCATTCGTAAATACTAACGAGTCCAAAAAAGTGAGATAATATACTTATTGAAATATTATTAAAATAAAGGTTGTGCAAATTTTTATCCTCTTACCGAGAAAGGCCTTTTTTGGAATCTTTTATCCTGATCATTCGGCATACTTATAGAAGCATCGTCCTCCTAGTAATTATTTTCTTTGACAAGTTTTAAAATTTTAGCACGTTTGTCTGAACAGAGCATTTTTCATTTCCGATATAGAAAGATTAATTTCTGATTTAGCAACAGTCTTATATTACTTCACGCATAGATATTGCACACTGACGTACAGGCCTGCTCTATCTGTATATATCTGTTATATCATGGTTTGTTTTGCGTCATCCATGGCCACCTGGAGATGCGGCCTGATTTGTCACATTTTGCAGATTTTGATTACAGCTACTGCTAGTGCTTGACTGACATTTTTTGAGATGTTTTTACTTTTTGCGGTTTCCTAATGACAAAAAACTTTTTTGTTGCCTTGGGGAAGAAGTAGCAAATGAGAAAAAGTAAGTTGAAAAACGCAAAATCAGACTGTTATTTAAAATTAACAGTCTGACTAAAATTTACAAAATCAAATTTTCTTTGTTTTTCAACATGTGATGATGTTAAAACCTATTGTGTCATCTGGGGAAAAGAATAAAGAAAGCGTAAAAGTCTAATCTTTAGAAAAAATTATTTTAACGTTCGCCCAAACTTAGAAAAACCTGGAAATTTCTGCAAAATGTGACAAATCAGGCCGTATCTTTAGGTGGCCATGCGTCATCTAACACTATTGACGAGAATTAGCAGATCTTAGCAATCAATTAGGCTAGATGTCACTTTCTCAGGCATCTCTCTTGCTTGCTCGATTACTGCTCTTGTTAAAAAGCTGACGCCTGACACTTTTTTGCACACATACACTACCACTACAGTACTTTTAACACGGATTTCGCAAACTCAACATAGGCTAAGTAAGCGCTATTGGTCTTCATTTTGTAAAAAAAGCATTTAGCTACGTTTACATCCCAACGCAAACCTTTTTGGTTATCCCATTGATTGTTATATAAAATAAAGATTGTGCAATTGATTGAGTTTCGCTTTTAGCAGCATGATCGTTGCTTACTTCACAAGGTAGATTTAAACGATCTGTCTTAGCCTGATGCTGCGAGTTTGCTGTGGCAATAGTAAGTTGCGCTAGCTTTCGGAACACAGTTCCCTAGTCATGTGCTATGATGAATGGTGTTGAAGTCAGTGAGTGGTTCTTAAGTGTGGTTCTTTCGTTTAGCTTGAGGCTCAAGCTAAACGAAAGAACCACTAAACGCTAAACGAAAGAACCGAAAAAAAGCCTCGAAAAAAAGCCTCAAGCTAAACGAAAGAACCACACTTAAGAACCACTCACTGACTTCAACACCATTCATCATAGCACATGACTAGGGAACTGTGTTCCGAAAGCTAGCGCAACTTACTATTGCCACAGCAAACTCGCAGCATCAGGCTAAGACAGATCGTTTAAATCTACCTTGTGAAGAAAATAAAGATTGTTTATTGCCATCATGCGCAATCCGGGCAACGATAAATATGGTTCAAAGGAAGCTGTATTGGAGTAGCTAGGTGATGTTGGATATTTTGAAAACACATATTTACCTGCACACGATTGATCACATAACAATTAATCGAGAGTTTGCAGCCGGTTCTACCCGCAAGTCATGTTGCCGGCCTCTGTCCTAGACACAAACTGAGTTATTGAATGGGCGCTGGACATAGAAACAAAGAAATGCTGAATTATTTATAGATAAATAAAGCTAAACGCTAAAAATTCTACTTCAGATTGCCTTTTTGTCACACATTTGCCGTTTCGTATTGGTTTCCCTGCAATACGTGTCAGTTTGCATGCAAAAAAATAAAGAAGTCACTGTCATCTCAATTCCCCACTGATGCGCAGGGATCTATCTTGTTTTGTCGATATGAAGCTTGTACTTCATACCGACTGACTGACACAACAAAAAGTACTTTACTTTTTATCGTTTTGAACGGTCATCTGATGAACGTTGCAAGCATTGCTAGAAAATGAAACAACCCTGATAAAGATAAACATTTTCAATATTCAGTTTGTCACAACTTTCATTACATCTGAGTGAAAGTAATGTGAATACCGAAATAAATCGCAGGGAAATTTAACTGCACTGCGAAATAATAGTCTTCTTTTGGTTGAACTTTTATTCAAATAATAGCACAAAGGCGCCATCTTGCGGTACTAAGAATCTTCAGCCACAAAGTTAGCCTAATAGTAGGGGGTAGGGAGGATTATGTTTAACTTTAACTTTAGCCCTGATTTTAGAATACAACAGTATATTGTAAGACCTTTGGGAACACTTTTTTAAATTTTTGTTGTATGTTGTAACAAAAAATTACCTTTAAGACACTGTGAAAAGTTTAATGACAAAGTCTGATGTTGGCCATGTCTAGGAGTAGGCCTAATGTATGTAAATTACTAATGGTTGCTACTATTGCTTCCTCCAAACTGAGCAAGACTCCAGGAGCTCAACCTTCCAAGGGTTAATGCGAAACTTGCTGCTTTATGTTCTTTGCAAGTTCCGTTATATTTGGCTAGTAATGCTTAGTTTTTAGTTTCACATGTGCAGCACTCATATCTGCACTGAAACGATTTCTCATTTCTCATAATAGAGACTGAGACAACTGAATGAAGAACCAAACACAGTAAATGAGGCTAATGCAAATCTTTTCTTGGTTTCAAACAAGCTTAGTAGGGAGTTCCACACTGTAAGGATATGCTTTCATCATGGGTTTCAACATCATGAATGTCACGATCATGGTCCATATGATGATGGAACTTGTGCAAAACCGCAGTTTTACCCTCACAACCGGTAGCGGTCGTCAAAGCAGACTACGTCGACTTAAAAACGGCGTCCCACAGGGCTCAGTCTTGGCTCCTCTCCTGTTCAACATATACACCTACGACTTGCCCCCCACCATCTCCAGGAAGTATGCTTACGCAGACGACCTGGCACTCCTGCACTCAGCAGGAAACTGGCAGTCAGTGGAGAGGAACCTCAGCCAAGACATGCAAACACTATCAGCATACCTCCAGAAATGGAAGCTACAGCTCAGCAAGTCAAAGACAGTGTCGGCGGCCTTCCACCTTAACAATCGGGAGGCACAGCGTGAGATAAACATCAACATTGATGGGGAACACCTGCCCTACTGTGCCGAACCTACATACCTCGGCATAACCCTGGACAGGTCACTCACGTACCGCCGGCACTTGAAGTCACTGCGCAAAAAACTATCTACACGCGTCGCACTTTTGAGGCGATTGGCGGGTTCCGGCTGGGGAGCTGGTGCTAAAACTCTTCGTACAGCTACCCTAGCCCTTGTTCATTCCACCGCTGAGTACTGCGCGCCGGTCTGGTGTCGTAGTTCTCACACCCACCAGATTGATACCGCCATCAACGACGCACTGCGTACTGTGACTGGATGCCTGCGTCCCACTCCAACGGACTGCCTACCCATCCTAGCAGGCATCCAACCCGCTGAGCTACGCCGTAAAGGAGCCACGATTTCTCTCGCCCGCCGCGTTTTGGACCCCGACCATCTCCTCCATGCAGCACTCAAGAGACCACCACCTATAAAGCAGCGGCTGAAATCAAGACGCCCCTTTGTGCCTGCCGCACAACAACTACTTAAGAACGCAGAAGAACTTGGTTTAAGTGCGGCACACTGGACGAACCATATGTGGAACACGGAGTGGCAAAATCACACCTCCACGCTCCGTGACTTCATACCCGACGTCGATCCCCGTCCACCAGGAATGTCCCTCGCAAGGCTTGCGTGGGTCAGGCTTAACCGCCTGCGAACTGGCGTTGGCCGCTTTCGTTCGGAAATGCACAAGTGGGGCCTGGCTCCTTCATCAGAATGCGAGTGTGGTGCCACTGAACAGACTGCAGACCATGTCATCCATCACTGCCTAATCCACCGGCCTCCACACGGTGCGCATGGTCTGAGGGTCCTGGACGACGAGACTGCTGAGTGGCTGAAGATTTCCTGCCCTCCAATCTAGCCTGGAAAGATCGCTCATACGCCATCATCATCATCACTGAATCAAGTCATACGCAATAAATAAAAATACCAGAAACGATTGCAAGCATGGTTGAGGCAAGAAGAGGAGAGATTGTAGGAACGCATTGAGCCCCTACTCTCGTAACAAACACAATGTGATTATATTTAATATATGCTTCAGAAACCTGTAAAATTCTGCATCAAATATTGGATAATGTGCTATGTAAAAACTTCATGTGAAATGAAACCTATGTCTTATGTGGGTCAAGATAATCAGCCACAGGTTGGCGTTGCAGAGCATGAATACAATTTCTGATAGAAAGACAACGACGAGTCCCGGCAGCATAGAAAGACAACGACGAGTCCCGCACGTCCACATATACAATTCACACAACTGTTTGAAACTGTTGCACTGCCTGTGAGACAAAGACCGACTTACAGAAGAAAAAGCTTGAGAGCATTGGTGCAACTGTACCGCGTATATGTGCCATACCGTACTTGCTATTGCAGAACTAAGTTTACAACATTTACATAAAAATTCGTAAAAACTAAATGCCCAACTGGTCAATTGACTGGCGTGGTAATTTTACGATTTAAACGGATTGCTTGAAACAGTCCATTGATTCATATTAACAAAAAGTTTCCTGTGCAATGTAATTAGCTTTCCAATCAAGTTTTAGCTCTTCTTATAAAATTGTGTTGATATATTAAATAGAGCTACGTTTGGATATTTTAAACATGTCTTATTGGCAGTTCGTTGTGGTTCTTTCATTCCTTAGTTTCTAAGGCAATCGCCTGCCCTAGAAGACAGAGTTGAGACAGCAAAACTTTTCAGCCAGCGATAGTTAAAAAGTTTAAATTTGATTTGCATGTTCTTTGTTGGCACTTTACCCTATTTATAGCAACACGGGGCTTTATGAGGACGCCCCACTCTAGTAGTGAAATATTTCACAGAAGGAAATATGTTGGAAATGTGAAATTTCTTGACTTTTAGCTTTAGTTCTTTGCGAATTTTTTTAACCTAAATTGGTCATTTTTCTACCTTCCTGCCCACAATAAGCATTTCGTCTCATCTGGCTAGACATTTTTATGCAATGCTAGTTTTATATATGTTAATGTTAGTGCAATATAAATATCAGTGCAATTACTTTGAAATGCAAAAACGCCCAAAAATGCCTTATATTTATGAGCAAAAGTATTTTTTTGTTTAGTTTAGCATTACTCTATGTTATAATTTCAATTTTGAAGCTATCTTTGGGAAATTGGAATGAAACCGACTTTCTGACGATTTTTTCATCTCAAACACTTTGTTTCAATAAATTCGTTGGGTAAAAATTTAATTTCTATACGCACAATACACATGACTAGTATCTTGTAAAATATTTTGGCTCTGCGTATTTCATAGCTCCTGTTATTAGCGATTAATTGGCACGGGGCTAAGATAGCTCATGACGTGCTTTCCGCGTACGAAAACAGCTCTTATTAAGATAGGGTTAACCTGCATTTATTCAGATGCAATGCGCTCAAAGGTAAATGTTACATTTTTCCGACTTTGCAGATCTTTTTTCGTATCCAGGCTACGCCCGGTGGTTGAAGATTCAAAAGACAAACAAGGCAATCTTCATAACCACCTTCATGCATGCCATTAAGTCCCCAGCCAAAGACTCACCCGAATTTTCTTGAGCTGTATCGAACAGGCGCCCTTTCGAGTGCGTAGGCTACCAGGGCTCTCACCACCCGTCTATGCCGACGACTTTGCTTATTGAACGTGCTTTACATCATTGAATCCAACACACTTTTGCTGTTTTTGTTAGTTGAGGTGACCTGAGCTTAAACGATAAGCATTACAATAAGTTTCATTAATTTAGAATTTCTACTAAACCACATTGAATTTCTATTAAACTATTTTATTTTGATTTTGTTTTTACTATATTCAACTTGATAACTCAAGTAGATCTGACGTTTGACACTGACGATGCTTAAAATGAAAAATATGCATTATTTATTTGCAAAGTTAAGGCTGGTAAAGCGATGTTGTTTTATTGGCAAAGGATCGACCATGGCAACAATGTATCAACTGGTTGAATGGTTCAATGATCGAAAGCCTCATTAAATGAAATTGTTCAATGATTTCAAAAATATGCAACAGCTCTAAAAGCATTGAAGTAGCGTAATACATCAAACAGCAATTTAGCAACGCACCATGCATAGGCCTATAATAATTAAACAGAACATTACAGTCAACCAATCAAGCAATGGTCTGGAGATCGCCACTGTACTTTAACCGTATTAAGACTGGGCTCTCAAGGGATTCCTTGAGTTGGGGGGGGGGGCATAAAGCGCCCGCGGTTTTTGAACGTTTGTTACGCTTTTGATACGCATGCTGTCAGTTAGATATTTTTCCAAGTGAAAAAAGATTATCTGACTTTCCAACAAATTTAATCTTATCTTCGAATCATGTGTATATCTATAGCTGTAATAGATTTATTAGACAGGAGTCAAATCGCCAAAGTTAGATGTAAATTATAATAAAGAAACAAGGCTTGGTCTGCTTGAGATAATGACGTCACTGTAATACCGCGTCACACTTTGCGTTCTGTCTCTCACTCTAACAACTGCAACGGCTCATCAACTGCCGAGAATCTATTTATTCTGTAGTTATCCAGCCAGCAAAAGTGCGACATTATTATATCGACTCAACGTTTAACTACAGTGCTTAGACGTGAAAATTGTTTATTTGACTTGAGTTTGTTTGGAAAGATGCAAAGATCGGAAACAACTGTTGCTTGAAATGTAGGCAGATTTTTGTCGATATTTGCTTCATTTCCCCAATTTCACATTAGAGGTACATCTAAAGACGAAAAACTGATATAGACAAAGCAACCAAACTTTGAAGTAGGTTATTCCAGGAAGAATATGTCCGCAGACAAAATCGGTTATATTTACGTATATTCAACAACTGAGGACGTTTAATTCTGGCAATGTTGAGCATTACCAAGAACCTAGAATCAAGTCCCATTGAACTTGAATAATAACTTGTATTTTCTTACAGCTTGACAATGCCGTAATGCCTCGTCACTAATGATATCCATCAGCCGATCTTCATGTTTTTACACCTAATAGCTGTCGCTAATCGTTGAATCGACGAAATAACAGCACAGTTTAGTCGGCTAGAAAATTACTGAATAAAAATGGTTGCCGATACTGTAAATTGTGGATAAAACCATAGCCTATAAATATTTGACTTTTAAAGTTGAACGATTACGAAACGAAACAATTTTATTATCAAAAATATCATCAATTTCGACTATTCGGTTTTGGCCATGAAAACTACTCTATTCCCAACTTGTAATGCTACACTTTTCGCGTTGATTTATTGTGCAATGATGTTCAATCAGCGTAAAAAGATGCTTTTGTTTCAATTACAGACAGAAGTAATTGTATGCAATTTACGCCAGACGCAAATCGACAGTTGATATCATGCAGTGTCTTCTTAACAACTAATGAAATTACACGCGCGATAACCTCATTAGGCGACTCGGCTTGGCGGCTTGGCGCCTTTGAATAAACAATCGTTGATCCGTCACTCTTTTCAAAAAAGAAACCAACCAGGCGCAATCTGCTCTCACTCCAAGAGCAAATCAATGAAATATTTCAAGGTAGGCCTACATGCTAAAAACGGTAAAACATCTCCCAAACCGAATCAAGTGTAGCCACGAAACTTTAAGTACGTTTAGCCAAGTAATATTTAGGAAAAGTTAAGAAATTTCAGCTTAATGGCAGGTATGCTCATTAAAATACAATCGTTTGAAATTGGCGCGGGCACATTATGCCAGCCCAAGTCTTAATACACTAACTTTCACATCCGCAAAATTGTATGGACCAAAATGTTTATCGGAGTAATCAGAATCAATTCAGCAGCGTTTTACTTGGGATTGATTCAAGACATTGCTGACTAGCTAGCCTTGCTGCAATACACGTTTTGAGGACTTTGCTCTCAGTTTGCATAATTGCACTTCTTGCATAAGCTACCATGGTTTTAAAGTCAGCATTTTTTAACGCTTTGTTTTCATTCACTTTCATAGCACAAACTTTCTAGGCCTACTGTGTCTGAATTCGTAGAACACAAGCCTACAATCGCTAAAATCAGCAATCGAAACTTCCTTGCTCCGAATTTTTGAAACAAATTGCAAAACTCAAAACAATTGTGATTTTTCACCCAGCATAATAACCGAAGTTCTTCTTCGTTTGAGCTTCTAGTCAAAAGTCCCTCTTTTTGTGACAGGTAGACATTAGACAATTGCAGAAACTTAGCCCACCTCTATTCAGCATTATCGATTATATCTCTAACTTTAGTTGATTTTGGTTTTGAATCTTTACCCTCGGACTGACAAAGACTTATATCAGTGACATCTTGACACCGGTGTACTTTCTTCAGAACACGTCGAATCGTAGATTTTACTTTAAGCTTGTTTCTTCAAACAAGTACAAACCTATAAAAACATCAAGCATTAGAGCCGCATAAAACGTTTCAAAAACACAAAAAAGGAAAATAAGGAAAGATTGCATGATGCCTGCTGGGGTAGACAATGCGCCTAATGCAAAATACTAAAACTCGCCGGGATGAGATTACAGTCAAAGCTTGATAACTCGAAGCTCTTTAACTCGAAACTCTCCCTATCTCGAAGGAGATTGATTGGTCCATGGAAAACGCTTATCAATACATACATGCATACTAGGGATTGTAGATCATAGGGATGCGAAACTTTATCCGCTTTCGGCTTATCCGCAACACTAGAAGGGTTACGTTTGTTTGTAATTTACAAAATATTTTACTTTTTATGGGTTATGTAGGAAGAGTGAAGTTGGTTTTAAAGTAATTTAAGGTTTTTAGTTGAAAGCAAGCCAGCAGTAAAGCGTAAAAAAAATGTCAAATTGGCAATTGACCCTTCTAATGTTGAAGGAACAACGGAGTTGCGCGTCCCGTATTGTACCGTCCCTAATGCATACGAACTAGGGATAACTCGAATTATGGATAACTCGAAGCAGTTTGCTCGGTCTCTTCAACTTCGAGTTATCGAGCTTTGACCACATGATAAAGAATTGTGAATATAAATTGCATGTGTTTGCAATATAGAAGTCATACTTCTTGTGACATTTAAACACGACATTGTGAAGTGACAATTGAATTTCAATTTACGTAGTTCAAACATGAGCGCAGAAATTATATTGCCGCAAGCTCATAAGCTGTGTTTAACTGACGCTCTTTCACCTGCTGCACCCACGGCTCTCACCACCCGACTATGTAACCGACACGAGCAGCCTATCTCCGATATTGATGGCTGGTGTTAAGCTTTAGGAACATACGAATGAATATACAATAGTTGATCGTGTTTTGGCAGCAGAAGAGGATGTAATGTATACGATGATGAAAACAATGCAGAACATTCAATGCAAAAGCACAATGTATTGTTTCTCATGCGGAGGCAACGCGAACATCTGACCATCGCCCAACATGGCTGCGTTTTCAGCAGGAGGTAATAGTTTCAGACACTTCCTCATTGTTACGACTACACACGGTAGTTGCGGAAATACTCGAATCTTAAGCAAACAATCTAAAATTGATTAATTTTTCGGTATATCAACTATTGCAACCGATATTCAAGTGGGGACGTTCTTGCTACCATATATATGTTACTTTTATCTTGACTTAATATAACAATTCAATTATCAGTTTCTTTGTTTATCCGGTAAAATTTCAGAAACCATTGTTCTAGCTAGACCGGACATTTGAGGAAGCTCATTTAGAGTGTCGTTGCAGTTATAGTGCATGGTCAAATTTATCTTATAATTTTAATTTTATGTATATAGCCCAGTGTAATTCCTGATGAGGACACAAGTACCTGTAGGAAACGTTTGCGTTCTTTTTTAATTCTGTTGTATTTCTTTGTGTGGGTTGCTTAAAGGCCAAAGTAGAGATAGAGTTTTATATGTGCTTATTAAATTTATGGCTTTGTTTGAAGAAATTTCTTAAAGCAAAAATTGCGTTTGTGCGAGAGATTTCTTGGACAACGTGACAAAACTACACTGTATATGTACGTTTGTAAGTTGCTTGTACAAACGCTCATCTTTTGCTACTTCAAGATTTTCAAACTCAACCAACACTGGTCACAATGCATGACATGAAATGTAGCATCCTGACACATCAACATCGTTTGTCTATTTTTGTTCTAATCTTCTCAGAAAATCACGCATTAAGCTCCACAACATTGATAAATCACCATCATCATTTGGAACTTGTAGAACTTGATGTGGATTTGTTTTCAGTTTTTTTCTTATTAATCCTTCAGCCTGAACATCATTCTCAAAAGTTATCAACAGAGTTCGATTACATCCAGATTCATATTCAAGATATTCCAATACAGAAATCACATATTCTCCTTGAGGACTAGCGGAGTAGTCGCCGGTAAGAATCAAAACAACTTTCCTACTGGCTTCAATCCTTTGAACAAGTTGCTTTAAAGGAGACGATCCACATTGAACTTCCCTTCCAACTACTCCAAGATTAAAATATGGAGGTTGATTACATATGTTTGGTATCAAGTTGTTGTCAACCCAATCAGCAACAGTTTGATTTGTTTGATCATAAACTACAAATCCATGATGAGCAAATGTACGTTGCTTTCCGTTAAATTTTGATGTCTGCTTCTTTACTTCACGAGGACGCACAGATTGTGTTGCATACGTTGCCAACCACCTTTTCCATTTTTTGCTTGAAAAGATAAACGATAAGAAAAGAAAACTAGAAGTAAATGTTGTGAAATATAGACACAAACCCAGAGAAAAGTTATTTTGACAAGAAATATTCAATGAATAAGTAAGCAAGGATTGACCTTGTAAATAATGCGGCGATTGGCATTGAACACATCCTCCATAATATTGATCAATTATTTGAGAACACTGAGGCATGATCCCAGGGTAAGTTCCATCATCGAACTGATATTTGTAAAAAAGTGATCCAAAGTTATAATTCAATTGACAATCACAATTGATTGCATTCGATCGTAAGTCTAAAACAAAAAGTTGATCCAAGAAGTAAAAAGGAAAAATGTCAACTCCAATGTTTGTTAAGTGGTTATTTTGCAACAAAAGATTGTTTAATTTACTAGAATTTGCAGAAAAAATTCCTGGTAGAATGTAATTTATTTTGTTGAATGAAAGATCCAAAAATTGTAAATTGGGTGTTAGATAGAGAAAAGGTGTGTTAAGAGATGATATTTTATTGTTTGAAAGCGACAGTCTTTCCAAACGTTTCATGTGCTTCAAGGTATTTATTGGCATTGTCGTCAAGAGATTGTGGCTAACATCAAGATGCAAAACATTTGGATTGTTTAAAGTCATGAAAGAATCTTTCATCAGACAGGATTGAAGAACAATACTTCTTACAAAACCAAACTGACTTAATTTCTCCGCTACTAATTCGTATTCGTAAACAAAGTTTTCAGAAAAATTAATTTCCGCAATTTGTTTTGATTGGATTGGTTGAGGGTATGCGAAATTAAGCATATCAAAAAAAAAGTTTCCCGTAAAGGTGTATTGAAAACTAAGAGGATTCTCAAAGCTTTGAGTAAATGCCATAGGGTAGTATGTCAGCGACAAGCTTGTGGTGTTGAGAAAAAGAAATGCAAGGTTGGTTAAACCTTGAAACGCATTTCTTTCAATTATTTCAATTGGATTAGAACGTAAATCGATTGAACAAAGCTTTGGCATTTCATTGAAAGACCCATTTGATATCACTCGTATGGAGTTTGATGACAGATCTAACTTTTGTACAAAAGAAGTGAAAGTAAAATTTATATTTTCAAGAGAAGTAATTTTGTTATATGATAAGTCTAAAGTTGCTCCTTGATCACATTCGTTTGAAACGTTTTTGTCGTTTACAGTTGAATATGATGAGTTGGTTTTTAACAAAAAATCTTGTTTTAAGATTGATTGAAGGTATCTTGATTTATCTTTCAACCTTTTAGTTGTTATAGATTGACATTTTTCATCCATTCTGTTGTGGGAAAGAGTAAGGAATGACAGTGTTTGCAACCCTTGAAGTGAAGCCATATTAAAACTAGTGATGTTGCAGTAATCTAAGTTCAATGTCGTCAAGTGAGGTAAATCCCGTAAAGTAGATAAGCTATCAGTCGTGATATCACCAAAATTTAACGACAAGAACTCTATTATTTCTAACGTTTGATCATGGATTGGTAACCCAAATGATAAATGCTTTAACTTAGTCATATGTTTGTAAACATCACCAAGCTTTAAGGAACGTTTATTATTTTTTACTACTGGAAACTGCACGTCATGTTCAGCAAAGCATGCCACATTCCAACCCAAAAACAAAGATTCGATTGAGCGAATTGGAACAAATATTGGATTGGTCACGTATTTCCACAAGCAGTTACCAAATAAGTTTACCTTTCGAAGTTTTGTATTAAACTTAAAAATATCTTTGGAAAGATAATAAATAGAGTTCATAGAAAAATCTAAGACTTCTAAATCTTTCAAAACATTAAACGAGTTTTTTTCAACGTGTAACTCATTAATTGCAATATATCTCAAACGAAGAACTCGAAGAAGAGGGGCTTTTGTAAAGTCCAAACACCTGATTCCTGACATATTATTATCGCTCAAGTCTAAATACAGCAGGTTAGGAGTCAATGTATTTCTTGGGACTTGAGAAAACGAAGCAAAGATCAAATTTAGGAATTGTAATGTCTTTTTAACTAGATAAAATGGCTCCGTATTTGGAAGGATAAATGATGAACTGCATGGTTTATCTTCGGACAATAAACATACGTATTGGGCCACCACCGTGTTTAAGTTTGATAAGTTTGAAAAGTCTGACTGTTTTAAAACTTTTATAGATGTATGAGAGATTTCGATATGTTCAATAGAGTTTGGAAGATTAGATGGAAAACTATGCAAATAATTGCCAGATAAAACCAACATCTTTAACTGGTTTAATTTCTTGAATGTCCCAGGCTCGATGTTGAGATATCCGAGAGGTCCAGGCAATCGAATATCTGTGGAATTATTTTTGTTATAGCCAAGGTCTAGAAAAGTCAAATTTGTCAGCATGTCAAAATCTCGTGTTTTGAGATTTGAAATAATGTTCAAACTCAAATCTAAAAACTGAATATTTGATCGAAAAACCTTTGGAACTTCTGTAAGTCCTCTGCTTGCACAGTTGATGTAATTTAGAGAAGCAATCATCCAGGATGGATATCCAATTTTCTCAAATAATTCTCTCTGATCTTCATTTAAAAAATAACCATAAAATCCATCTGATATCGATATTTGATCCATGACGTCACATGGGTCCTTTTCAGTGATGAAACAAGCTGGTTGCACGTACATCAAAAACATACATGTGGTCAATAGTTTGTTAGCCATCTCTGAAATGTAGTAGCAATATATAAAGGTAGCCTACTGTACAGTGTCACGATTTCTTTTTATCTCTTACCAGGAAAAAGACTTGGAAAGGTTCAATGACGTAGTTTAATGGGTATAACCGAAAAGTAGTCAATTAAATGATCGGATAATTCTACCGGTAAAATGATAATGAAAACTCTTAAAGGACTTTAACGAACGGCTTCTCTTCTAACTCTAATTTCGAACACAATTTATATCAGCACCAATTCTCATCTACTTGTATTCAATTACTTCAAGTCTCAATCACCAATAATTTCTGCACCAACTACGAATCCACAACTCATAACACAACTCTCATAATCAACTCATAATAATGATCAACTCCCATAATAATAATCATTACACAAATTACACCACTATTTAAGTTGGTTGTTCAGTCCAGTAACTTCGAGAAGGTTACGTAAGGTTACATCATAAAGAACCATTGTTCTATCAAGCAGCATTTAAATGTAAACAACAGAAGCTCAAAGGAGTTTAAAGAATGTCACGTAGGGTAGAAGATTGTTACATAATAAATATTTTGCAATCGGACATCTACTAGTAAACATCCTTATAACGTCATGACAAACGACGCTCAGAAATTATGAAAAACAACAGAACATTCCAGATTTGCATGTTTACAGACGATTCTGGAAATGCGTTACATAATACAGATTTCTCATTCAAAGGTTACTTCAGGTCAATACCCGATAATAACACATCGCTTAAAATTCCATAATGAAAACAGCACATTCTGTCAAGACGCAAAGCAGCCCGACGCGAGGCCTTGCACATTGATTGTGACATACAGTATAGCGTTGATGTTGGCTAAAAAATGGTAAATTGTCTGTCCGATAGCTCAGTTGGTTAACGCATGGCTTCGTGAATAAAGAAGCTTCAAAATCAAGCGGCGCTGGTTCGAGTCTCGGGGTGTGCGCTTGAGCAACACATTCTAAGGCAGAGGTTCTTAATTTTTTTTTAACGCGGACCCCTTAAAAACAACTTTGCTTTGCGTGGACCACATGGCCTAGTCCGAGAAACTTTTTTGTCAGCATGAATTGGACATTACGCAAAAAAAACGAATATGAATTGCAATTAATATGAATTGGTAACAAAATTTACGTTTTGTTAAATTTAAAAAATAGCGAATGCTGATTGTTTTTCAATATCTTCGATTTAATTTCATTAATGTAAAGGATACTGCTGTTTGTTTTTAACAAGAACCTGAAATTGTGACTTCGTCTTTGATATAGGGCAACACGCATGTCATCCTTTGCATCCAACCCGTTTCGACTCTTTGTTTTGATAGTTACCAATGATGAAAATCCTGACTCACATAAACAGGCTATGTAATCGCAAAAGGAATTAAAGCAGCCATGGCTCTCTTTACCAAAAGAGGATATGCTTGTGTCAACGAACTTTACAAATCGCCAATACTTTTCGAATTGAAAGACATTCTTAATGATTTCATTGCCCTTAGTTCAATAAACTCATCTTTTGCAAGGTCCGCATTACTGATAGATTCCAGCTCAACGAGGAAAGGGTAACGTATCCAAGGGTAACTTGCTGTATTTTTAATATCCTCTGCGGCTAAGAAGTAATCTCTGAAAGAGTTTTGCAATGCTTCCAAATGTCAGCACATGTCTGTGTGCAGAGAAGATTGTAGAGCATTACAAATAATCGTTACTAATGTTCTGTTTAATTATCGTGGAGCATTCTAATACTCATGTTCTTTTGTTACATTAAAATTCCTTTAATGTAGTCTTTTCTTGGAATGCTTATAAAAGTATTTTATATTTATGCCTTAGTAATGCATATGAATCAGACAACAAAAGTTTGCAAAAATTTTGTTTGAAGCTGAAATATTTTGTTTTCACGAGTTTTATTTCGATGTTTTGAACAATCCTACTACTTTGGTTAATTTGTTGTGGACACTAGACAGGTAAATGTAGTCAACGACTTGATAAAGGAATGCACAAAATTGCACAAATCCTTTGTGGAGTCTCTCAAGGCTCAACATTGGGACATCTTTTCTTTTTAATGTATATTAACGATCTTCCTTTAATATCTAAATTTTCAACCGTGCTTTTTGCGAAAGACACATATCTAGCTTTACGAGGTGAAGACTTGGATTCTTTACAACCAATTCTGAACTACATAAAATTGATGCTTGGCTACGAAAAAATAAACTTTCTTTAAATTATTCGAAAACAAGCTACATTTTAATAAACAAAGTGCCAAAGCGTACTATTGAATTTAGTTTCAGGTTGTGTATAAACCAAACAGTGATAGAAAGAGTGAAAACAGTTAAGTATCTGGGAATCAATGTCGATGAAAATCTAACCTGGTCGTCACACATTAAACTGTTGTCGCTGCAGATGGCTCAATATTCTGGAATTTTTTTATCGCCTTTGTAGGTATGCATTGGAGGAAACATTGCTCATGTTATATATATTATAGTTCAGTATATAGCCGTGTTCACTACGGTATTACTATATGGGGTACTGCAAATAAAACGCTAATCATGGAAGTAGACGTCAGACACAATAATATTATTCGCGCAATCACTAGAAGTACAAAATTTAGTCACGTCACGAACTTATACAAATATTTAAATATAGCCTATTACGAGAAGATATTTACAAACTCGAAATTGCCAAATTTATGCATAAAGTTTCCAAAAATAATCTACCACCTGTATTCCAAGATCATTTTATAAAACTTGATGATATTCACTCGCACAACACTCGACAACTAATTAAAATGAAGTATTTTTTTCGACAAATAAACAAATCCGTGCCACACAATCTTTTGGCACATCGACGTACTAAATTGGGGAGTGAATGGGATGATTGTATAAAAAGCAAACACCTTGCTTTGTCTAAAAAACTTTATAAAATTACCTTGTTAAATTCTTATTATATATACTTTGTTAGTTTAATAATTTTATCTACATGTAGGCTATCCTTGTATTTGTGTAATTTGTGTTCTTACTCGATATGATTCATTATATGCTTATGTTTTCCAAGCTGGTTTTGGTTCAATTTCTTACAAACCTACGTATGTTTCATTTTAATTTCGAAGCTACTGTTCAATCATGCTGTTTATTCATTCAGCTCATGTAAAATTTGTAATGTCTGACGCTGCAATGTATGAAGCCTGATATCAGGCAGCACCTTGACTGGTTAACCGCAAGGTTCTTCGGTGCTGCCAGACCTTTCTATTGCTATATTTTAATTTTTATGTAATTCTGTTTCTTTTTCTCGACTCGTATTAGAAAGGCGAATAAACAAACATATCTCTCTCTAAAGTCTCAGCTGCTAGCTTGTACTATTTTAGCAAACCAAACAAGAAAATCGAAAGCTGAATTTGTTTGCAAAAACAATTTGAATCTAAAGAAGGTAAAAATGAAATAAAACACACACTTTTACAGATAGATAGGAAGACGGCAAATAAAGGTTAAATTTTACTTCCTTGTAGACAGGCCCAGGGTATATTTGACTTGTTTACATCACGTTTAATTGCAGACTTTCCTATTCCGATGTTTTAAAATGGTATAATGAAGTTGATCACTTTACTCTTATTACAGAGAGTTTCAAGACAAAAATGGCCTTGACCGCCGACAGCCATCGAAACTAGCCTATTTGACGAATTAGAGTCTGCATTTGGATATTGATTTGAACGCATTTTACCCTATAAGTGACTTTTTGGTACACATCATTCAAGTGAAAGTTCTGTGTTATTTATGTTGATGGAAAGTATTGTTCAAACTTGTTGACAATTAAAGTGTTTTTTCACCAACGCCAAAAGTTTTATCACATTCTCAATCTCCTATATCTCGATATGACACTGGACACGAATCAAAGATACTGGTTGATCTTCGGCGTTTTCATTAGTTTGCTTGATTGTGTTAACTTAAGTTTTTTATTAAACCCTGTATTTCTACCAAGAAGTGACAGATTTAGCTAAGTTCAAAGGTTATAGGTTTGACCCAAGTACAGGAGTTTGACTTATTATTTACTGACGTTCAACATAATGTTGCAAATATGTTGCATCTACTGATCAGCTTTTCATGCAATGCTCGGAACAACAACTAAAATTATCCCATGTATCTGATAGTTTTTTCAACTGTTTTTAGTTAATTTGGTTAAAACAAATTCGAAACAATCTGGTTGTAGATTTGGATTCAGCGCCCAAAAGTTATCTTGAAACGTTCTTCAGTTTTTCAGCTGCAAGAGTTATGTTGGAAAGTGTCATTTTTGAATCCTTTTTACCTCAATGTTCTGTTTTTATAAAACTAGAAGAAAAACACAAAGCGCTTGCATAACAAACTTTCAAATCAGTGATTCTTTGTTGAGGGAGTAACTGTCAAGTGATTAGACTTTTCCAATCATTACTGTATCTTTTGCGTAATCAAACGTCGGAACTACATCATTGCAATTCTAACAGATAACTTTGCAAGAGATTTGTAAATTGCTTATCAAGCATTTGGAAAGAAACTATTTTTGTGCTTTGCTTGTTTGTTTAGTGGCAAACTATTCCTAACTTGCCTACTTTGCAACATTGCATGATCCAGACAGTTGCCGTTTGTTGTATGCTTACGTTGCACAGTTTTACAGTTCCTGGATTGGGGTCTGCAATTTGATTGTCAGCATTTTATTTCACGAATTGAGCTAAATAATGAATATCTGCCAAGAAGTTTCTATTTATACCTTGTAACAATAACTTTCATATCACGAGTTTGGTCTTGTCAATGAAGTGGCCTATAACGCGGATTAATTGGAAGCTTGCAATTAAAAGATTGAAAAATCCAAATTTTCTTTTGTTCTTATCATTTATGCTCAAATAAATTTAGGCATTTAAGAATTGTTTTTGTTGAATATCTACAACATATGTGTATTGCATTTATAAAATAACGCGCATCTTTGCACCGCAGGGCAACACAATGTTTTAAATTTCGACAATCCTTTAATACAAATTTTAATCTCATGACAACCACTCAGGTTTGTGTTTTTTTTTGCCTGGCAACAGTAAAAATGTAAGTACGCTTGGCAACATGAAAGATAATATCAATACAGGTTACAATGATGACACCAACAGAAAAATTTATACGAAATTTGGTACGTTTTTAAGTACTCCACAAATGCAAAACTATGGAGCATTGGCCTATAAATAAACCAAAGAGTACTTTTATTAAACAAGCTTTGCGTTTACACTTACACTACATGCATTAACCAATGGTTAATAACCATGACTCATTATTAACTGTCGTTGGGACAGTTGGCTAAAATAAGAAATGGTTTCCAATCTTTTTGTGAGTACAGATAATTTTCAAGGCATAATCAAAACTGCTTGCCCCAAAAGCTACTCACATTGACTATAAGTAAAATTGTAACCAAACTATTCTTTTAGTACTTTTTCTTAAAACCAACACTTTCATGGACACTAAAATATTTCTGGGGTTCTCAAACAGTCTAAAGAACATAATCTACATTCTACAGTAAACCAAAATGAAAACCACTGACGTAATATATATATGAGATAAACGTACACATGTACGATTGTACGTACACTGATATGATGATACATAGGCACTGAAAATATAGACACTGAAATATAATAAAAAACACCAAAAGTACGATAATACCAACACAACACAATTTTTTATTTCAGGTAATGTTGTTAGCCTATGACTTCAAGCAATACTGTAGAAGTGTAGAGTCAAGCAAACTGTATTTCAATCAGGGCGAATGAACAAGTCCAGCACATTCCTTGAAGACTAAACTGTATAAACATAAAAGACCTGAATCAGCAGTGTCCAAAGTGCGGCCCGCGGCCCGTATGCGGCGCAAGGGAACACCATATGTGGCCCCGTTTGAGCTCTGGAATATACAATCCTAAAACTTAGGCAGAATTTCAAAACAAAAATGAGTGAAAAGTTTAATGCGGCTTTCAAGACTCGTGTAACAGTGAGGTAAAGCAACATCGGGTACGGTACTCTTGATTTATTGTTTATTCTGGGACAAGGGATCTTCAAAAAGCGGTAACATAAATCTCATCTAAGCTTATATGGGCAATGGGATGACACAGCGGGTAAGGCGCTTGCTTTCCAATCATGCAATCTTGGTTCAACTCCCGACTTATGCTGGTTGTTGACAAAACACCGCTCATCCATGGTGTAATAACTTGGGTAAAGGCGGTTGCTGAAGTAAAGGCGGCTAACCCACTAGCCACCCCACTCTTGCTAGTGCTGAAGGCTTAGTATAATGCGAACCTTATCTTCTCATCCTCCGATGCTTGGATTCAATGGAACTCACACATAGGCTAATGCAATTTTCGATTTCATTTCAAGTTTGTGCAAAATGAAATGTATGTAGGCTGAGATTATTTTATGTTAATGAGTTATGAGACTGGCAGAATTAAGGCTTGTTTTTTGAATTTTACCTATGTTTGAAAAGTACTTCTGGACAGATTTCGACCTACTACCATATTCTAATTCTGCTAAATTTGAGTTGACCTAACCTTAAGATTTCACAGCTTGCAATTTAGTATGGAAATTTATAAGCCAAACGAAGTCTTATGACCAATTTTATATTGTTTCTTTCAAAAAATTTTGAATTAAGTTCCACAACATTGGCAAATCACCATCATCATTTGGAACTTGTAAAACTTGATGTGGATTTGTTTTTATCTTTTTTCGTATTAATCCTCCAGTCTGAACATCATTCTCAAAAGTTATCAACAGATTTCGATTAATTCCTGACTCATATTCAAGATGTTCCAATACAGAAATCACATATCTTCCTTCAGGACTGCCAGAAAAATCTTTCGTCAAAATCAAAACAACTTTCCTGCTGGCTTCAATTCTTTGAACAAGTTGTTTTAATGGAGACGATCCACATTGAACTTCCCTCCCAACTACTCCAAGATTAAAGTACGGAGGTTGATTACAGATGTTTGGTATCAAGATGTTGTCAACCCAATCAGCAACATTTTGATTTGTTTGATCATAAACTACAAATCCATGATGGGCAAATGTACATTGCCTTCCGTAAAATTTTGATATCTGCTTCTTTACTTCACGAGGACGCACAGATTGTGTAGCATATGATGCCAACCACGTTTTCCATTTTTTGCTGGTCATGATAAGAGAAAAAAGAAGGAAGTTAAAACAGACGGTTGTAAAACAGGCACATAAAGCAACCGAAAAAATATTTTGACAAGAAACGTTCGATGTATAAGTAAGCAAGGAGTGTCCTTGTAAAGAATGTGGCGATTGACATTGAACACACCCTCCATAATATTGATCAATGAGCGAAGAACACTGAGGCATAAAACCTGGGTACGTGCTTGCACTAAATTTGTTTTTATCAAAAATTGTCCCAAAGTTATAGCTCAGTTGACAATCACAAGCTAATGAATTCCACCTCAAATCAAAGACATTGAGTTGATTCAAAAAAGAAATTGGGAAAACATCGATTCCAACGTTTCTTATGTAGTTATTGCGCAACAACAATGTACGTAGTTTACTTGAATTTGACGAAAATATTCCTGGTAAAATATAATTTATCCTGTTGATCGAAAGATCTAAAACTTGCAACTGTGGCACCAAATAGAAAAAATTCTTATTTAGCGAAGTGATCTTGTTATCGGAAAGTAAAAGTGTTTCCAGTTGTTTCATGTTTTGCAAAAGTTTTAAAGGAATTTTCGTCAGAAAGTTATGACTCACATCAAGATACACAGCGGTTGGATTGTTAAAAGTCATAAATCGGTCTTCAAACTGACAAAATTGAAGAATGATGTTTTGCACAAAAGAAAACTGAGTTATTGCTTCCGCTACAATTTCATATTTAACAGCATAGTTTCCAGAAAAATTTATTTCCACAACATTGTTTGGGTGTAATATTTTCGGGATACCATAAGTACCAGTAATCATACTGAAAAAGTACGTTCTTGTGTAGGCATATTGAAAACTCACAAAATTTTCAAAGCTTTCCATAAATGTCAATGGGTTGTATGAAATTTCAGTCAATAAACTTGTACTGTTCATGAAAAGAAAGTGAAGATTACTTAAACCTTGAAATGCATTTCTTTCGATTATTTTAATAGGATTAGAACGTAAATCAATTGAACAAAGATTTGGCATTTCTAAAAAAGGACGATTTGAAATTATTTCTATGGAGTTTAATGACAAATCTAATTTGTGCGCAAAAGAAGTAAAATTAAAATTTATGTTTTCCAAACGAGTTATCTTATTCTTTGACAAGTCTAAATTGCCACCGAGAGCACATTCGCTTGAAATAATTTTAGAATTCGCCTTTACATGAGAAGGGTTGCTGTTTAGGAAATATGTCTTCTTCCAAAGTAGTTTAAATTCTTTCCCCATGTTTGCATGGGTCGTAGTTGTTTCAAACTGAGCAACATTGTTTATTCTGTTGTGGGTAAGCTCAAGCGATGAAAGGCTTTGAAAGTGATTAATGGAAGCCATATCAAAGCTAGTGATATTGCAATAACCCAGGTTTAACGTCGCTAAGTAAGACAAGTTTTGTAAAGCTGATAAACTATTATTAGTCACAGCACCAAAACTTAACGTGACCATATTCATATCCTTAAACTCTGGGTGATCAGTTGTTAACCCAAATGACAAATGCTTCAGATTTGTCATTCGTTTGTAGGCATCACCCAACACTAGTGACTGATTAACTTGTCTACTTGTTAGAGATTGAAAATCTTTTTCATAATAACAAATTGCATTCCAACCCAAAAACAAAGATTCCATTTGGTAAGTGGGAACAAATGTTGGATTGGTGACGTATTTCCACAAGCAGTTGCCAAATAAGTTTAAAGTTTTTAATTTGTTATTATACTTGAATATATGTTTAGGAAGAAAACTAATATAGTTTAAAGAAAGGTCCAATGTTTCTAAGTCTATCAAAGTATGGAATGCTTTTTCGTCGATATAAACAACTTTGTTTTCTGCCTGAGCCTGAGCTAAACTAAGAAATCGAAGAAGAGGTGTCTGTATAAAGTCAAAGGCCCTAATTCTTAATATCTTGTTAATTTCTAAACCTAAATAAAGCAGATTGGGTGTTAATGCTTTCCATGGAACTGCACTAAGTGAAGCAAACCCTAATTCTAAATATTGCAATGATTTTCTGGCTGAATAAAATGGTTCGGTATTTGGAACAATGTATGACGATTTGCAAAAGTTTAATCCTGGTTTTAAACACGCAATGTTGGCTATCAACACTTTCAAATTTGATAAATTAATGAAATCCGCTTTTTTAAAGGTTTTTATGGATGTTAAAGTCATGAAAACAAGTTGCAATGAATTTGGAAGATTTGGCGGAACAATATGCAAAGAATTTCCAGATAATACCAACATTTTTAGCTGGTTTAATCGCTTAAATGTACCAGGTTCTATATTGAGATAGCCAGGAGGTCCCGGTAAAGCAAATTCTGTAATATTATTACAGTTATAGCTAATGTCGAGAACAGTCAAATTTGTTAACTCGTCAAAATCATGTCTTGTAAATCGACGAATTATATTTCTGCCCAAATCTAGATATTGAACGTTTGGTTGGAGGATATTTGGGACTCTCGTAAGTCCTCTGTTTGCACAGTCAAGAACATTCATTGGAATTGTCATCCAAGACGGGTATCCGGTTTCCCAAAAGAAATCATTCAGGTTCTTGTGGACAAGCTGCATTGATTCTATAGTAAGAATCATGACGTCACAGGGGTCATTGTAACTAATAAAACGCGCATGTTGCAAACATGACAGAAATAGTAGTCTACTGAAAATTTGCTTTTCCATTTCAAATTCTGTAAATAATAGTCATTTGAAATGGTATTAGCTTTGATGGATTTGTTTATTGCAGTAAATGAACATAATTTTACACTGTTATGTTGATAATAACCTGGTGTTTATCGAGGCTTCCTAAATTTTATTTAACGCTTTTAGCTATATTAAACAGGTGGCTATATTATCCAAACTTTAAAATCACAGCCTAATGACAATTAGAGGTATTATTCAGTCTAAAAAGAAGCATAGGCCTATAGGCAAAAGTCAAAACTGTTCTTTTTAATTTATTTCAAAGCTCTGGTTGTCTACCAGTGTTATATCCCATGAACACTTAGAAATGATTCGTTCTGACGATATGCTCCTAAAAAGAATCCGACAAAAATAAGTTACGTAAAAGCTGCTGAATGGTGTGGAAAAAAGGAAACAGAAAAAGCACTGCTGCGACAGTAGGCTACCTCACTTAGAGTACATTTTTTGCTAATTATTCCTGGATATCATACTTGTAGTACGTGCTCTCTGCATAGAAAACGAAAAGTCGTTATCAAAATAATTCATGCGCATTCAGCCTACAAGCAATTGGCTTAACTCGAAAGACTTTATCTTTATATACTTGCATAGTTTCCTTATTTATTTGCATCGACTTGATATGGTGCAATGCAAACGTAACCATGATTTTATCAGATAGGCCACGGTTGCCACTGTGTGGATATAACAAAATAAATTTTGAAAAGTTTAGGTGTTCATAAGGAAGCGTGTTTCACTTTTGCCTTTGTCTTCAAATGTGAGAGAATAACTAATAACTAACTGCAGAGAGTGGTGACAGCCCTGTTACGACACTCGAAAGGGCACCGGTTCGACACCGCTCAAAAGCATTTGGCTAATGGCAAGACACTTAACCCATATCCTCCTACCGTCAGTTTAAACTGACAGCACATTTAGATGGTTTCTAGATTACAAACCGTTTTGTCGAAACCCAGTTAGTATGTTATGAGGTTCGTAAGGTCTGTACCTAACACTATAGTACATTTAGTGAAATTCCGTTTATCCTTCGACTGGATATAACGGATCAAATTTCCAAAATGGATATTTTTTGTTGTTCGAAATTATAGCGGTGTCAATTTTTACTGGATCGCGCTATAATGACATAAACCACGAAATTAGTTAGAACTAACATTGCTGTATCCATATTTTGCATACTTAGAAGAAATTAATTGTTTGTTTAAGTTTTGTACCATTTCCGCTTCCGTCAGTTTAAACTGACGCTAGGAGCAGAAGGGAGCATGTAAATTGTAAAGGATTTTAGAAATTATGTGCAGAATAGTTGAGTTTAGGGGTTATATATTTTGCAAACATTTTGATTCTCAAGCAAAACGTTGATATATTACCAAATGAAAACTTAATCTAGGTCAATTGGTGAACATAATATGGTATAACTGTTTCATTATGAAGTTAAAGTCGTGATATATCATGCATCTTTTGATTTCATACAGCATAGCAATGGCAAAACATTTGCGTGATAGCAACAAATTGACAATTTTTGAAGCATTGGAAGCTCTTGAAAGGTTAGAAACTGATGAAGAATCAATCCCAGAAGTCCTGTCTAAAACAAATTTAGTTATGTTTGCCTCCTGAAGATGATGGCATGGATACAGATGAAGATGATGGTGGTGAAATGGATTGTTTTCCAGACAATCTATGTGGTAGACAGTTGTTGGCTAATGCTGAATAGGATCGCGTACTCTTCCAGATGGAATCAAATAAGTAGGCTATGCCAGGCAAAAAGGCAATCACACATTTACAATGACGTTAAAAAAGTTGAAATCATTTATAGCGATCCTTCTGTTAAGCGGATATAACCAAATGTCATGACAAGAGATGTATTGGCTGAGGCGAAAGGATTCCAACAACCAAATGGTAACTGAACTGATGACAAACAATGAATTTGAAGAATGTAAGCAATTTCTTCATCTCTCTGACAACCAGCAATTAGACAAAAGTGACAAATTTTCCAAATTCCGGCCATTCTTTGCTGCAGTGAACAAACAATGCCTTGCAAACTACAAACCTGAACAACATGTGAGTGTGGGTGAAAGCATAGTACCATACTTTGGGAACCATGGCGCAAAACAATACATTCATGGGAAGCCTATAAAGTTTGGCTGTAAGCTGTGGGTGCTAGCGAAGCCGTTAGGCTACTGCGTACAATTCCGTCCTTATGCAGGAAAAGACTCCCAGCTGGAAGAGTACGAGGCGCCGGTTCGACACCGCTTAAGAGCATGTAGCTGTGTCTTTGGCAGGACACTTAAACACATGCCTGAAGGTGGACACGAAGATTGGCTTTCTTGCCTTCCCGTCCACTTAATCTAAATCTTCAACCACCGGGTGTAAGCCTGGATACGACAAAAAAAAGCTCATTTGATGCAACATTTACCTCCACAAAGCGAGTCCAGTTTCAACTATCATGTGGTTATGGACAACTTTTTCACAAGTCCGGGACTTCTGCGATACCTTCGTGAAAAGTCTATTGCAGCTACAGGAACAGCCAGAGTTAACCGCATGGAAAATCCTCCTCTTAAGCGAGTTAATGAAGTTGACAAGTTACACAGAGGTGCCTCGGATGTTGCTGTGGAGACATCACATAACATTGCTGCTATCCGATGGAAAGACAGAAAAGTAGTAAATGTTCTGTCAACCTTTGCAGGAAAAGACCCACTGCAAAAAGCGAAGCGATATAGTAAGCAAGAGAGAAAAAAGATTGATATTCAGCAGCCAAATGTAATACCGTACACGTTTATAACGAACACATGGGTAGTGTTGACCGTTTGGATCAAAATGTTTCAATATGTATGATCAACTTGAGAAGCAAAAAATGGTGGTGGCCATTATTTCGTGTTTGTATTGATATGGCAGTCAACAATGCTTTTCAAGTATATCGCCATCGCAAGACCGATGCTGGTGAAATTCGTTTAGATGCTCTGGGCTTCAGAAGAGCAGTTGTTGAAAGTTACCACCAGCTTTATCGAAAAGATGTTTCAAATATACTGTTTCCGGACCCAGGGCATCTCCGCAACCCCATATAAAATACAGCACTGCCCAACACTGGATCATAAAAGGGAAGCAACGCCGCTGCGCCAAACCAGGATGTTCTGGAACATCCCTTTATTTTTGTAAAACCTGCAATGTTGGCCTACATCCTCAGTGTTTTATGGAGTACCACATGAAATAGATGATGTCAGAATTGGGCTCTTTCAGCTGAACTCAAGCCGGGTGAACATGTGAGACGAAATGATTTCAAGCCTATATAAAGTACATTTTTACAATAAATCAATATCGCCAGACGTTGAATCAACCAAGAATATTCCTATCTTTTGATCCTGTGACATTTATTTGATTCCTTAACATATAGTGATTTCTTGACTTTTTTGTCCTTTTCCATTATTGCTTTGAATGAATACGTATTAGACTAAACACTGACCGAGAAAACGTTTTCGTATTTATTTTATATGCCCCCTCCTGCTCCTAACGTCAGTTTAAACTGACAGGCCAAAAATTGTTGATAATTGTCCCCCACAAATTTTTTTTTCAAAAATATTGTTCAATTTGGTTAAGATACCTTAAAAATAATATACATACAAAAAATTGCAAAAAAATTTTGATTCAGGAAGATATGGGATGCAAGTCTGAAAGTGAACACAAACATTGGCTTTCTTGCATTCCAGTCTATTTAATCTAAATCTGCAATCACCGGGTGTAACCTTGGATACGGCAATTAACTGAGCTACCGCGGACGGACGCATGTATCAGTTAGAATTATCCTTTTCTTCATTCATTTCACCATTTGTGCAAGCATTGATATTGCAGCAATCCAGTAGTAGTTCAATAATATTGCTATGAATCCTTTTCTTGACATTTGGTAATGCAGACTTCATTTTCCACAGCATAGCTAATCAACACCTATTTGTTATTGCAGCCTTATTACAAGTCTTTATCATTACGAATACTTCACATATCTTTTCATGCAAGCAGGGGCAAATTTAGGGGAAAAAAGGAGTCATTAGCCCCATTTCTTCCCGATATATTTTGATCAAAGTTTCACACTCTGTTAGGCTACAACATCATTCGACAAACATTTAGTATTAATTGCCCAATTTTAAGGTATTTTTTCCAAATTTTCTTGAGGGCTCTAGACCCCCATTGAGTGCTTTGTATGTTGTGACTCGTTACCAGAGTTATTCATATTTGCAAAAATAACTATTTTTCTCTTGAAATTGTATGCTGGTTCCTCTGCTTGTACGCGCACATAATCTAACAACACACCAGGCGATGTGTATGCAACACTAGGTTGATTTGCATTCTGATTATCCCATATTAACCATTTGTGTAATTTTTTGTTTTGTTGTATTATAGACTTCAGATTAAATCGCACATGGAAAATAATATTTTAGCGCAGCGTTTTTAATTGCGTTTAGCATTCTTAGACAGTCTGGTGCTCCCTAACTGTTGATAATAAACAACTACTGCAGTACATGTTTAAAGAAATTTCTACTCATGGCAGACGTATCGGCTGTGTGGCCGAGTGGTGAGAACGTCTGCCCGACATTCGAAAGACGTGGGTTTTGCACCGCTCCAGAGCACGCGGCTGTGTCTCGGAAAATGTATAATGACATATAATGCTCTAGAATAGAAGACAATTAATTAATTAATTATTAATTAAGAATTATTAATCAATTAATTAAGAAAAGACAATTAATGTGTCTCGGAAAAAAAGCACTTAATGACATGCCAAAATAAAGGGAGCAGCTGAAACGAAGACTAAAATGTCAGTCACTAATCTTATTACTATAGTTCCAAGCAAATGACGATTCTTAGTGCCTCTAAAATTGCTTCCAGTACTCCCAGTTGCGAAACATTGTGTTAGCGGCCATGGTTATTGAAATTGAATCAAATATCAGACATTTTGTATTGGTTTGAGTGAAATACTTTACTATATAAGATAACAGAAGGGGAGTTGATAGGGGGTCTAGATGGTATTTTTATACCCGGGCCCGGAATATTTAAGGGGCCCGGATTTAAAAGATTTCCCCCGACTTCAAACATTATCAAGAATCAGATCTAAAGTAATTGCCATCATAGATTAAAACAGCCACTTCAGTCGTCAGATGGTAAAGTACCGGGCCCCCTTCTGGGTACCGGGCCGACTAAAGCTCTCTGGTGGTAAAATAGCCACTTCAGCCACCAAAGAGTAAAATAAGAATTTAGTCTAGTATAGTGATTTCCCTAACCACGAATATTTAGTGAAATAAGCCGAAACACGAATTTCAAAATAAACAGGCTAAGATTAGTTTAGACTCAAAAACTGAAATGGTACAGGTAAGATTGCTATCCCTATTTCTGCACTAAAACTTAGACCAAAACCGCTTTTCAGGTTGCAGCAATCAGCAAATGTTTGACCTAGGCCCTTTCCCAAATCAAATTGAAAACTTTCTGACCGTCTACCTAATTTTGCTGTAAATTCTCTTCTGGTTAGCCTAGAATGACCAGTGAACATCAATGGAATCGGGAAGTAATACTCTAGCGCCATGTGACAAATAAAAGTTCAAAAAAGCAACCGCTAGATAGAGATAGTAAGTTTTGCAGTTCAGAAAATTTTAAGATTGTGCAAGATTTGTTAAACGACCATGCTTAAACGACGTCAATAAAATTTTGTACACAACCTTTATATTTATAACATTGTCGATGAAGGGAGTCCGAAAATAAATTGGTATCGGGCCCGAGAAATCCTGTCAACGGCCCTGGATAACAGAATTAAGGGGAATCCGGGGATTTGTAAAGTCATTAATCAAGTCGATTGAACGATAATGGAAGACGCCATACTTTATAGTTTCACCCTTGTTTGAGACTACTACTGATAATTTCAAACAACGATGAAACTCGAGTAGGTTATGGCGTCGTCCACATAAGGAAATAGGAAATAAACTGACTCTGTATAATATTGTATTCATACAAAACAGCTCAGTTTAGCTTATTTTGCAACAGCAGACTTCGGAGGTCTGTTATCACAAGGGTTTGTCTTTGTATATTTCCTGTGTAAAAGTGTCACGTTTATTTATTACTCATATTAAGTCAAATAGGCACATGCCTAGAATTTGTGCTAATTCAGCTTTCCGTTTCATCGCGGAACAAAAAGTCTCTATACAAGCTTGCGATTAATAGAATCATCAATAACTTTTGTGAAAGAATTTCAACATTCCAAAACAATTGAAAACTTTTTACCAAACATTTGCAATAGTTTAGTTGAGTTGGGTAACTTAGTTGGGTAACCCTGGTATAGCCTATAAAAGCTCACCAAATTTGCACTTCATTGCGCTTTCTTCAATGTGCAATAACATTTTTCAGCATTGTATTTTTATTTTTTCAAGCGCATAAAACCAAATAACTATGATTTGGAAATGAAAATGAAACAATTTTTTTTGTCAACAACTTTCCAACATAAAACCAATAACCAACTCACCAAAATCAGATTGTATTGAAAGGCTAAGTTCATTATGTTGAAATTATAACCAGTGGTCCCAATAATACAAGTTGAAAACGTGGTTTGTTGAAAATTAGTCTAGCCACCAGTAAAACCATGGTGGCACCATAAGTAAAACATAGACGGTTATTTGATGGTTCGCCTGGGTCGACGGTAGATTAATTTTGCATTGTGGAGCCCAATTAGGCTGATAAATGATGTAAGCATAGCTTTACGCAGAGAAGAAGTTTAGAAATTTTAATACCAGCTACACATTTTTCAACTTTTTAGTCTCGTCGTAGAAAATTTCTTGGCTATAATTCCTGTTATCAGAACAAACATTTAATTCTTTTTAAACTTCGATTTAAACAAATATAACTAGTAATATGCGCTGATAAAGAAAAATAGTTAATAACTCGTGTAAGATTGCAATAATGGCAATAAAATAATAAAAAATTTCAGATATCCCGCTCAACGGATGCGGTTAACCCCTAAACCAACGAGTATAAAAATTTCAGTAACGAAGAAACTGATAAAAGCGTCTTTATATTTAGAATTAGTAAAGTCTGAATATCAGAAAACAGCAAACCTCTTCTCCCAAGCTTTCCAACTGGGGGTGCAAGAATCCAATCAGGAGGAGCTAGATATAGAGTTTTTGTTTAACAAGGGAGGTGGTGATTATTTCCCAGAGCATTCTATCTTTGCCTATACAGCACAATGAACAACAAGAAAATATCTCCCAAAAAGTTATTGATAATAAAAAGGCTGCTTAATGTTGATAATGAGCATTGTTTCCATTGTCTTTACTATCAGCTTGTAGTAAGTAAAGGGTGTTTTGTGGCCAGCTTTTGACAGGGACAGCGGGCGCCGGGCAGACAGTTCAACCAAATCAGGACTGGTCACTAGTGTAACTCTTACTAACTAGTAAAAGTTAAGAGCCTAATAGCACATCTCTGCAAATTTTTTTGTATTAAGTTTGGTCTAACATCGGCACAAGTTTTTGCTTACAAACTACTGTAATTGCTACTGGCTGTAGCTTTCAAGATAGTCTTATAGTAGCTTATCCCTATGTAACTGTGTTCCACTAGCAGCCTAGCTAATTTCATCTTCTTTTTTCCTATTCGTTAGCCAAATAAAGGCGTGTGACCTGCTTTTCTACGTTATTTTCGCAAGTATTCTGAATATTTTCTCAGAACCACTCCGGTTCAAAATATGGGTTGCGAGATTGACTTTATCAATCCCATAGAGCGTGGGGTGAAAAACGAATTGGGAAGGGCTGTTCTGCTCTAATAATTTAATTACAGTATTATTATCCTTATTGTTTTTAAATGTAACATTAAACAAAGAAATGTATTTTTTTGCTTAAGTTGACCAATCTCAAACTCCATGTATATCGTATTCAATTTTCAGACAAGCTGCCCAGCTATCATTCAAGCAAGTTCTCATTATACTAAGCCTTCGGCACTAAGGAGAGTAGGGTGACCAATTCCTTTCTCTCGGCCGCCTTTACTTCAGCAATTACGCCCACCCAATTTACTACAACCTGGTTAGAGGTGAGCGGTGTTTGTCAACAACCAGCATGAGCCGGGAGTCGAACCAGGATTGTATGATTGGAAAGTGAGCGTCTTACCCATCGCCATGTACATACTACATGCATTTAAATATATTATACACATGAACAAAGTTTTCTACTTTCTTTATAAGAAAAAGTAAACTCACGATGCAGTCTGGCCGCAAAGAATTTGCAGTGTTAGAACAGATTAGCCTGCCTGATAAGGGACAACAAAAAGAATCAATATGTCACGAATGTGTAAACTCTGCGTCATTAATTAAGCCAATCTGGAGTTTGTTTGTTTGTTTTTCATATCTTTATCCTGCATTGCGGAAAAGCGGACTTGAGCGCTATGCATCGGTGTACGCCTTCCGACATACACCTGACCCACGCTGCAGCCGACGGCAATGTCTGTTTCCGGTTGTCTACTCTACTTATGACTTAAATTTGGTATTACCCATTACTCGAAATCGATCACTGGGTAGAGGCAATTATCGTAAAGTTTCTTGCCCAGAGAAACAACAACAAGTGCGGGTGGCTGGAGTCGAACATGCAGGCTCTCGACTGCGAGCCCAACGCGCTAACCACTCGGCTACTCGGCTAACCAGTTGAATTCAACACGCAGAACATTCCACACACATAAAACGTCACAAAAATGTTAGAAACCAGCAAATTTCAAGTGTCAAGAATGCAAATAAAACGGATTATCAGTTTATCACACAATCAACATATCAACATATTTATCAGTAGACAATATACACTATATCACATTAGTATTAGCATGGTTAGTCCGGCAATAGAATGTGTATATCGCTTAATGCACAATTAATAGTAAACCAAGGGTTTGCACTGAGCAATTGCTTGTAGCGTGTACAGGTCGATTTACAAATGTTATCCACTGGAAAACATTCAAAAATAATAGACCAAATGTCATGAAAACGTATGAATAATGAAAAAGCTACAATGATGACATATACCAGGGGTGGCCGACACGTCGATGGCTAAGTGAACTGGTCGATTGCGTCCGATTTTATGTTGACCTTACAAGATTCCTAAAAAGCGCGTTTCTAAATCAATATTCCTGAGAGATAAATTGTACCTCAAGTCTGATAATTTACCGGGTAGGATATATTCGATCAGGGTTTTAGTATGGTATAAAAACAGAATATTGTGATATCACGCCTATAAAACATAATTATTATGATGTAACGAGTAAGAATATCCAATTGTACAAATCGAAGTAGGCTAGAAAACGGTTGGTAATGGTTATCACATAAGCATAGACTTGGGAAAGCAGAAACATCAGCATAACATATAAAGAAAAAATAGTGTAGTTCAAGAAAACGAGAGTATAACATAAAAAACTAACATTTGAAAAATGGAAAAATAAGCAGCAAAGAAAAAAAATACACTCTTTTTTTCTAATGGGCTGTGCTTCTCTCAGGGAATCATAGTATACTATGAATACCTGGCCTATCTTTCTGTATTTACCCAATTTTTGGTCATGTGTTGACATAAACTTCCGGTTTTATTGCTGCTTGCGTTAAAAGAAGAGGCTAGTTATTTTTACAAGGGTCGTTAAGTGCATTTATAGCAGCATCGACATTTTTGCTTGGTAAAGGGATGAGAACACGGCATATCTTAGACTCTTACAGCGTTGTATAGAAACACGCATTGATATTATTATCAGCGGCTAAGACCACTTAGTGGTATGCCTCTTGCACAATGCGACGGAAACACAATAGCATTACAGGCATATTGTTATAGATCGTTTTTTAAACTGCTTGTTTGCGGCACTTTTTATACTGTATAAATTGTAGGCATGCTGTAACCTGCAATCAGGGCTGCTTTTCTGTGAGTGATACAGTAATTGTGAAAAATATGTACGACTATTAGTATGGATTATTATGTTTAATTTACGAAGTTGACTTCAATATTGTAAATTTGACTCTACAGGATAGGCCTACGTTGTATGATGCTTGGTTCATTTGCCTGTAATCAATGGTTTATATGTTATGTCCGTGCACGGACATTTTGCCGAAAGGACATTTTGCCGAAAGACATTTTGCCGATAGACAAATTGCCGAAAGGACTAAGGTTGTGAACGATAGACTAAAACGCATTGTGGAGAATATCGATACATATATATAACACAAAAATGAGTTTCGGCAAAATGTCCATTGAGCAAAATGTCTTTCGGCAAAATGTCCTTTCGGCAAAATGTCTTTCGGCAAAATGTCTTTCGGCAAAATGTCCTTTCGGCAAAATGTCCGGGTACCGTTATGTCTAGAGTAATATGTCAATTATCTTTTAATTGCTCTTTTTTCCTTTATATTTTGAAGTTGTGTATATTTTCCTTAATATTGTTGCTATAATCCTCTTAAAAACTCTATAATCAAGCTCCACAACATTGGCAAATCAGCATCATCATTTGGAGCTTGTAAAACTTGATGTGGATTTGTTTTCAGCTTTTTTCTTATTAATCCTCCAGCCTGAACATCATTCTCAAAAGTTATCAACAGAGTTCGATCACATTCTGATTCGTATTCAAGATGTTCCAATACAGAAATCACATATTCTCCTTGAGGACTGTTGGAGTAGTCGCCGGTAAGAATCAAAATAACTTTCCTACTGGCTTCAATCCTTTGAACAAGTTGCTTCAAAGGAGACGATCCACATTGAACTTCCCTTTCAACTACTCCAAGATTAAAATATGGAGGTTGATCACAAATTTTTGATATCAAGCTGTTGTCAACCCAATCAGCAACAGTTTGATTTGTTTGATCATAAACTACAAATCCATGATGAGCAAATGCACCCTGCTTTCTGTAAAGTTTTGATGTCTGCTTCTTTACTTCACGAGGACGCACAGATTGTGTTGCATACGATGCCAACCACCTTTTCCATTTTTTGCTTGAAAAAATAAACGATAAGCAAAGAAAACCAAAACTAAACGTTGTAAAACATACACATAATGCAATGGAAAAATTATTTTGACAAGAAACATTCAATGAATACGTAAGCAAGGATTGTCCTTGTAAAGAACGGGGCCATTGACATTGAACACATCCTCCGTAATATTGATCAATCAGCCGTGAACAATGAGGCATAAAACCTGGATAAGCACCTGCACTAAAATCGTACTTTTGAAAAAGTGTCCCAAAATTATAGTTCAGTTGGCAATCACAAGCTAATGAATTCCATCTTAAATCCAAAACAAAAAGTTGATCCAAGAAAAAAAAGGGAAAAATGTCAACTCCAATGTTTGTTAAGTAGTTATTTTGCAACAAAAGATTGTTTAATTTACTAGAATTTGCAGAAAAAATTCTTGGTAAAATGTATTTTATCTTATTGAATGAAAGATCCAAAGATTGTAAATTGGGTGTTAGATAGAGAAAAGGTGTGTTAAGAGATGATATTTCATTGTTTGAAAGCAACAGTCTTTGCAAAAGTTTCATATGCTTCAAAGTATTTGTTGGTATTGTCGTCAAGAGATTGTGGCTAACATCAAGATGCAAAACATTTGGATTGCTTAAAGTCATGTAGGTGTCTTCAATATAACAAAATTGAAGTGTAATATTTTTTACAAAACTAAACTGATTAATTTCTGCAGCAAAAAATTCATAACTGTTTACAATGTTACCAGAAAAATTAATTTCCTCAATGTTCTTTGTGCTTATCGGCTCAGGATCAGAGTAAACTAACAGATCAAAAAAAAAACTTCCTGTAAAGGTGTATTGAAAACTAAGAGGATTCTCAAAGCTTTGAGTAAATGCCATTGGGTAGTATGTCAGCGACAAGCTTGTGGTGTTGAGAAAAAGAAATTGAAGGTTGGTCAAGCCCTGAAACTCATTTCTTTCAATTATTTCAATTGGATTAGAACGTAAATCGATTGAACAAAGCTGCGGCATTTTTAAAAAGGATCCATTTAAAAGCATTTGTATTGAGTTTGATGAAAGGTCTAAGATTTGAACAAGCGACATAAAAGTAAAATTTATATTTTCAAGAGTAGTAATCTTATTGTTCGATAAGTCTAAAATTCTGTCTTGAACATATTCGTTTGAAAATTTGTTGTCGTTTGCAGCTGAGTATGATGGGATGGTTTTTACAAAAGAATCTTGATGAATATATTTTGATCTCCGGTTCAATTTTGCAATGGTTTCAAATTGATTCTCATCTCCTAATCGGTTGTGAGAAAGTGAAAGTGCAGATAGAGTTTGAAATCCACTCAATGAAGCCATATCAAAGCTGGTGATTTTGCAAAAGTCTAAGTTCAATTTCGTTAAGTGAGGCAAACCTTGTAAAGCTGATAAGCTATCATTTCTCACATCGCCAAAATTCAACGACAAGAAGTCTTTGTTTTCCCAGGCTTTATGGAAAGTTGGAATCCCAAACGACAACTCTTTCAAATTAGTCATATGTTTGTAAACATCACCAAACTTCAATAATTGATTGCTATTTTTGTTTGTTGTCATTGGCTGACCATGTTTAGAAAAGCATGCAGCATTCCAACCCAAAAACAAAAATTCGATTTGATGAGTAGGAACAAAAGTAGGGTTTGCCACATATTTCCACAAACAATTACCAAATAAGTTCAACTTCCGCAATTTCGTGTTAAATTTAAAGATATTTTCAGGAAAAGATTCAATTGAGTTCGAAGAAAGATCTAACACTTCCAAATTTGTCAAAAGATTAAACGATTTTTCTTCAATGTGCAACTTCTCAAGTGAAGCTAACTCCAAACGAAGAACTCGAAGAAGCGGAACGGTCTTAAAACTGAAACGAGTAATGGCCGTGATGTTGTTTTTGCTTAAATCTAAATAAAGCAATTTTGAAGTTAATGCTTTTCTTGGAACTGAATTGAGCAATGAAAATCTTAAATCTAAAAATTGAAGTGATTTTCTTATTAGATAAAATGGTTCAACATTTGGAAGTATGAAAGATGATTGACATAAATTAATACCAGCTGTTACACACAAGTATTTAGCTATAAACAGTTTTAAATTGGATAAAGTTTTGAAGTCCAATTTTTTTAACAACCTAATAGAGGTAGCGGTAATATCAATAATTTGAAGTGACTTTGGAAGATTTGGCGGAAATTTATGCAAAGAATTGCCGGATAAAACCAACATTTTTAACTGATTCAATTGCTGAAATGCCCTAGGTTCTATATTAAGATACCCTGGACGTCCCGGTAAAGGAAAATATGTGACATTGTTGCAGTTATAGCCAATGTCAAGAGCAGTTAAGTTTGTTAACATATCGAAATCTCGTACTGTGAACTGACGAATTATGTTTGAACTCAAACATAGGAATTGAACGTCTGGAATGAAAACATTTGGGAACTTTGAAAGTCCCCTGTTTCCACAGTTTACAAAATTTAGAGGAACAGTCACCCAAGATAACGATCCAGTTTCCATAAACATTTGTTTCTGATCTTCATTGAAATACGAAAAATCTTCTGTTATCGTTGTCTGTGCAAGAAGATCGCAGGGATCAAAGTCACTAATTAAATTTGCTTGTTTGATGCATATCAAAAATGCATGTAGGCATATGCTTAATATCTTACTATTCATTTTCAAGTAACGTGTTCATAATCTGCAATTAATATTTAAGTGGCTGTTTACAGTGTAACATATCAAACATGCATTCCTCTTTCTTACTAGGCTACTTGTTGTCAAGAAGTCGCATTTAGTTTGAAACACTGAAACAAACAGAAAACTAACCTGCCTTATTCCAGCCTTAGGCTGCTCAATCCTCTTGGCTGTCTGTTGGTGTTTATCAAAACTATTAAATGTTCTGACAGCAATTGCAGCGTTCATCTCATGAGTGCATTCATCATTCATCAGATGAAAATAGGAAAATCAAAATTGAAAGAGGAAGGCAGATATCCAACAACACCTCCCTCCCTATGAACAGAGATTGTCTGTTCAGATAGCTTAGTCGGTTAAGCACTTGACCTTACTGACTGCAAGATCAAGCGGCGGTGGTTCGACTCTCAGGTTGGAATAGAATAGCTCACAGACAACAACATTTGAACAATCGGAAGCTGCGTTTGGTGACACGGCCTATATCAGTGGTTTAAAGCTTCTACAAGTCTGCGAAACTGCTAGGATTAAGCTAATAAAGAACGCAGTTCGAGAATAAAGATTGTCATAATCAATCAAATCAATTAGCCTACCATGAATTTATTCAGACAAGTCGTAAGGCACGCAAGACCTTTGTCAAGATTGGTTCCTTAGGACATACTGCACGACAACTCGAATAGATCAATGGATTTCTAATTATGATTGGCCTCAACATTCTGATATTTTAAATCCTTTCGAAAACCTCCAACAGTTTCCGATCCTCTGGAGAAGAGAGTGATGTTGCTTTAATAAAACAGAGCCAGCTGCGGAGTTGAGAGAAATAGCCTAACAGCAACCTTTCCCTATAGAAAATGACTCCCGTTCCTCACCAATTGCCTTCCTTGGCCCTTCCTGTGACGACAACGATTTGTCTGGCTTCGACACTGATGTGACAAGCTATGAGTGAATCGATACGTTTAATGCAATGTTACGTTTTTGTGTACAGTAACCTATTCGTGGACTGCTATAAGTATTCTTTCGTTTTGCAGCAGTATTGTGAGCAGTTTTATTATTATACGCTACTTTGAAACGTAAAGGTAGTCCCATGCTTGACACAAGTGTCGCTTATGAGAAGACAAGCTTCTCATTGTACTAAGCCTTTGGCACTAAGGAAGGTAGGATGGTCAGTTCCTTTCTCTTGGCCGCCTTTCCTTCAGCAATTATGCCCAACCAATTTATTACACCCTAAGTAGAGGTGAGAGGTGGTTTCAACAACCAGCTTAAGCCGAGAATCGAACCAGATTTGCATTATCGAAACGCCAATGCTTTATCCGCTGAGTCATCACACCGCTACTACTTTGTAGCCACAACTACAATACTTTCTGTTTTAATAAGAACTGATGATGTGTTCACTGGTTTCTCTGGATCAACTAAGCAGCTCAACGTAGGCTACTCTATTTGACTATCGTCTTACTGCAGTTGCATTTTGCTAAAACGGAATAGAAACATTCAGCGACTTTATCGACCCTGAAAGAGTTCAAATCAGATGCTTCATCGAGAAAAAGGTTGTTGAAATCTAAAATCTCGAGTAAATAGCTCAGAAACACCACTACGCGGCTGTAGTCTCCAATCAAATTAGAGTCACTGACAGATCTTGCCTGTTGCTAAGATAGTCGACTAACTGCGCCACAAAAATATGACATGTAGAGACCTAAGACGTGAATATCCGCTTTGGAGGTAATTTTAGGTGCTGATTTTGGATCTGAACTTGATTTTGCTCTATCACGTTAGGGTTTTAACCAGTTAAGCGCGTCGTTTATTTGTTGGGTCTGTTCGCCCAGTGTGTAATTATTTTTTTTGCGAAACGCAGCAAGCTGTAGGCGTGTAGTATCGCGCAGTAAGACGCATTTAAATGTTTATGTACAATGATGACAAAAGTGTCTGTCATACGCAGTACCAGTGTAAAGCGTCTGTGTCATACGCACTGATGCAATGAATTTCCATGACATTGATCAGTGTCATACGCAATGGCGGGTGAAACCACCATGACACAAATGAGTGAACTGGTGGTTGTTAGCATTTTTAATTCAAAATATTTAAAAAGTGATAAAAGTTATGTGTCATAGTTAAATATTATTATTGGGGATGAATTTTAGTCTTGTTGGAATCCAAATAAGTTGTCATAGCTCTGTTATTATTGCCAACCAGCAAGTAGTCGATATCATATTAAAAAGACAGTTGTATTAAGAGACCTAATTTTAGGGATATTTGCATCAAATCTCCACAATATTCATGGAAGCTAGTGATTTACAATATGTATGCACAAAACTAAAGCTTGATTCAGTTTCGTTGGCCATCGTCGGAAACGAAGTGCGAACATTATAATCATATGCACAAGTTAAATGCTATCAATAATAATAATCATGTTTTTATTTGCGCCCATTGCGATACCATACAGTAGGCTAAACTGCGATCACAGATGCGATACAACAAGAAGCAACGAAGGGACATGTAACTTCTGCGAGCTTTTCGTACATCGTTTCTAAGTTCTCCAACGCCACCTATTATTGGTTCTGGAATCTGTGTAAAGCCTGCAGGCTCTTCAGTAGGGTGGCTCGTTTTTGAACTTTTTTTTTTAATTCTCTCGGGGTAGTGGAGAAATGGTGCCAATGAGTGAGAAAACGCTCATGACAAAATTTGAGATTCGTAACAAATTGTCTTTAGCCTCCTCATGGGGCTCAAAAATCGAAAAATGGGGTCAAAAACGCATTTTTTCCAAAAAATAAAAAATTTATTTTGCAAGAATATTTTTAGTTTGGGTAGATACAATATTGTTTAGATATATTTAATTAACCTAAGAAAAAAAATTGGAGTCATTTAAACTATTCCTTCAGCTTCCTCACAGCTTCTGAGAATTTCGCATTTTGCTGAAAATTTCGCATTTTTGTCTGTGGTTACATAATTGCGTTAGACATTTTGCCAGCTATAAAACGTCATTGCATATCTCTTTATAGACCTGCCCCGAGCTGTTGCGTCATTTTTTAATAAAAGTGGGTTAATTTGGTAGGAAAAAGTGACGTCTTCTATTGAATTTACTTCACTGATGAAGCCGTGGCTGTCACAACGAAAGCTTAGACAAAAAATTGAAATAATTACTATCAGTGGCTACAATAGCACACCACAAGGTTACAATAGCACACCACAACAGCATCACAATCAATCTATTGTTTACTTTGTTAGCTAATATGGCGTGACTTTTTGTAAAAACACATATTGTTGATTGTTGACCTAGTTCTTCTAGTTTGAGCAGGAAGAGTAGGTTAGTTAGTAGGTTGACTACTAACTAACTAACTTAGTTATTTTACTGGTTCAATTGACTGGAAGACAGTTATAGTTGTACTAACCTTTCAAAATATGAATTCTTATGTGTTTGCAGTTTGCTATGTGTATAAAGGCCTACGCTAAAATGATGAGCAAATTATCCAGAAAAAGTACTGAGTGTCCTGTATTTGGACAGCCAAACTCTTTGCCAGCTACTGTATTGCCAAACTACGAAGATGTTATTAAAGCATGCCAGTTTCAAAGAACGTCTTTTCTGGAATCGTCATCTAAAGAACCTGCCTTCTCAGGAATTTCTGAAATAGTCACTAACTCAGTAATGGAAATATGGGAGTCAGCTTCTATCCCCATTGTTTCGAAAAAACGTGTCAAGGACATGTTAAATACTTACCATGCACAGCTCAAGAAATTTCAGAAAAATTATTCATTCAGAGCAGACACTCCTTTGTACCAAGACAAACTACAAAATATTTAAAATCAAGGAAGAAAGCTTTTTGATATTGCTGCTTGTAAATGTTTGGATTTTACAACTTGCACATGTTCTACTTCTAAAAAGTGCCCTGTAAGGAGCAGGACTTCTTGATTGACCAGCGCACGAATAGAAAAATGATTAGTTTTGGTATTGACAAACTTGAAACTATCAGAGTTAGAAAAATGAATCAGCGGAAAAACAAACGAAAACAGTGCCAAGCAGCACAACCAAATCAATACGTTGAACGCAGGATTGAACTGGCTTCATCATCGTCTGAATGTGACACAGACACATCAGTAACATGTGAAGATAGTGATGGATTAACTTGTGAAGAAGAGCTTGCTGATTCTGAGAATATTTTCGATAAAAGCAACCAAAGGAGAAATCGGAGTCTCTCATCTGTAGCTCAAGTGTGCGACAGAGCAGGTGTGTCTGATAGAACAGCAGCCTTTATTGCAAGCTCATTGTTGCTGGACATTGGGGTCATAAGTGAAAATGATGACAGCTCTGTTATAAATCGACATAAAATTCGTCGAGAAAGAAAAAAGGTCCGCAGAGAAGCACAAAGCTCCAGTGATGCAGATTTTGCTTCCCCATTTGCTATTTATTTTGATGGGCACATTGATGAAACACTTACAAATGTAAAAAAAAGGCAGCAAGTTTTCAAAATCACCGGTTAAAGAACATATATGTATGTTGCAAGAGCCTGGATCAAGGTTCATTAGCCATGTCACTCCGGAATCTGGTTCTTCAAAAAATATTTTGAGAGCTATTATAAAATTCTTTAATTCCAACACATCCAATCTAGATTTAACATACTTGAGAGCAATTGGTTGCGACGGAACAAATGTAAATACAGGCACAAAAATGGAGCTGTTGCACTGTTGAAAAGAGCGGTTGGCAGGCCATTACAGTGGTTAATTTGCCAACTTCATGGGAATGAATTGCCTTTAAGACATTTAATTCAAAAACTTGATGGAAAAACAAGTGGACCAGGTGGATTCAGGGGAGAAATTGGCCAAGCTTTCGGAAATTGCAAACAAGTTGCTGTTAACGTTAAATTTCGCGCAATTGTAACAGAAACTATTGAAGTGGACTGTGATGACCTAAGTACTGACCAAAAGTATCTATATGAAATCCACCGAGCAGTATCAAAAGCCACTGTGAATGATCCTGTATTTCAACGTGATCCTGGAACAATATGTCATTCACGCTGGCTGACGACAGCAAACAAAATTTTGCGTCTCTATGTGACGAAATCCAACCCATCTGGCACTTTAATTCTTCTGGTGGAATTTATTATGAAAGTATATACACCAATGTGGTTCAAAATAAAATGCAATCCACCTGCTACACATGGTGCTAAGCACATGTACGAAACAATTATGAGAACACGCTGCCTGCCAATAGAAGTCAAACAAATCGTTCTTCCAGTGATGCAAAGAAATGGATATAATGCCCATCCAGAAAGTGTTTTGTTATCCATGGTTGCTGACGACAGTAAAATTATCCGGGAACTTGGATTGAGAAGAGTTTTGCGTGCCTGAAAACTGATAGCAAAACAAAACAGCAGTGTGCGAGGTTTTAAAATTCCAATCATAAATTTTGACGCGACGGCATTTCATGAATTAATTGACTGGCAAAACGTTGATCTCACACCACCACCTTTGCTGCAAGATGTAACAGATGAAGTAATATGCAAAGCAATCAGTCAAGGAACTCCACTACCGGTGCCAAGTAAGCTCTTCAAAATTCCCTGTCACACACAAGCAGTGGAAAGAATGATAAAGTTGGTAACGGCAGCATCCAGCAAAGTTTGTGGGCAAGGAAACAGAGACGGTTTCATTAGAACAACGTTACTGAGCCGAAAGATAACGCCGAAATTTGACAATAAAAAGCAATTTAACATTTGAACAGAAAATTTAGCACTAGGCTACTGTGTTCAACATTGCTGTAGCCTAAGTTTTTGTTGATTTTGTTGAATGCGTTGATTGCGTTGTTGTTGAATTCGTTGATTGTGTTTTTGTTGAAAACCTTCCTTGTGTTGTTGATTATAATTTCGCTGGTTTGAATCGCTTTCAGAAGCCTTGCTGTTTGCTATTGTAACCTTAATTTAGTAACTGCTGTTGCTACTGTGTATTATCGTTCTTCAGGGCATTACCGAAATATTCATTTGAAACATCATGTGTTAATAAAAAAAAGTTACTTTCACCTTAAAACAGCAACAGAAACATGTATTGTTTAAATTTTTTCATTTTTTTGTCAAAGCTTTCGTTGTGACAACCATGGCTTCGTCAGTGACGCAAATTCAATAGAAGACGTCACTATATCCTACCAAATTAACCCGATTTCATTAAAAAATGACACAACAGCTCCGGGCAGGTCTATAAAGAGAAATGCAATGACGTTTTGTGGTTCTGTAACCACACACAAAAATGCGAAATTTTAAGCAAAATGCAAAATTTTCAAAAGCTGTGAGGAAGCTGAAGGAATAGTTCAAATGACTCCAATTTTTTTTCTTAGGTTAATTAAATATATCTAAACAATATTGTATCTACCCAAACTAAAAATATTCTTGCAAAATATTTTTTTTATTTTTTTGGAAAAAATGCGTTTTTGACCCCATTTTTCGATTTTTGAGCCCCATGAGGAGGCTAAAGACAATTTGTTACTTTGTTACAAATCTCAAATTTTGTCATGAGCGTTTTCTCACTCATTGGCACCATTTCCCCACTACCCCGAGAGAATTAAAAAAAAAAGTTCAAAAACGAGCCACCCTACTCTTCATAGTCCATTCCTTCGTTTCTCACGGCGTCTTTGCTTTTTCTCAGAACCCTTAGGATTGGAATTCCACAGAGTGCTTGGTCGCCTTCATGCAATTGCGTTACAGTACACAGTTTTGCGCTCGTTTACGTTGTTAGTTTGTTATGTGCCACTTTTAATCAATGTGTCCTGGCCACAACGTTTTAATCAAGACGAGTTTCTTAAGGTGGAGCGACTAGCGTTTATTGTCACAATAATTTAATTCACTATGTAACAATATGTATCGAAAACAGAGCGAAACTTTTCACCAGGCATTTGATAATTAAAGTGACTTGCGAGTGAACAACGCCGATAGTCACCAGAAGAACGCTTTATTTAATATGTATCGATATATACTAGCGAGTACATTTCATTCTACCGTATCTATATGGCAGTATGACCGTAGAACAGTATATCAGTGTAGTAACATGCTTTGGGACGTCAGAACGGTCATCTCCTTTTTGTTCTGATGGTTTCAATTCGCTTTTTTACTGCAATAAACTGCTACGCAAGAGTATAGACATTGTTCTCAGGTCATCCCCACCACCATCGTGCTCGAGATGTCACTGTACTAACTACAGTACACCTCTGTATAGGCGGATTACTTCTGACTTCGGCGCTACCAGACATATTAGTCTTCGAACCAGCTGCTCTCCTTAACGAGTCACAGCCGCGTGCTCTGAAGCGGTGTCGAACCCACATCCTTTCAAACGTCGCGCAGACGTTCTCATCACTCGGCTGCGCAGCCGACAATTGACAATCAACAGTATTTGTCTTCGAAAATATAAAATAACAAGATATCACTCATTTTCAAACAATACAGGTTTGATTTGTTATGCACAGTAGAGACAGCAGTGTTCCGTTTACCAGGATGTCAACAAATGAGTTAAAGGAGGGAGTTTAAAATTTCTGTGGGCATCGTCACTTCTTGCGACGGTGTGGGCAAGTCAATCATAATAGCAGAATTGAGATTGTCTATGTTTGTCGCTGATATCTCCATTATTTTTTGGAAAAATCTAAATGTGGAATCCAAAAATGCATTTTCAGCGATATTCAAGCCCTCGTCGGTTCATATGACTTCAAGATTTGGCAACAATCTCTTTGTAGTTGGGTGCTCTGTGTTTTCCGAGAAGTTTTAAACAACAATTATGAATTTTTAAATTTTTACTGACTGACAATGCATTGTATTGTATGTAGTGTTGTTTGTTTGCTTGGCAGTTTCAAAAACAAAGAAAAAACATTATATACTGTGGCATATTGAGCATTAGAGAACTACAAATCAAGTAACAGTGCAACAACTGTTAGGCAGATTTGTGGGGTCGAGTGAAAAATATACGACTCCGATTCCTCAGTTTATGATTGTTTATTATTAGCCGACTCCGACTCAGATTTTTTCGAATTATTGTCCTTTTATATTTAAAAAAAAAACTCTTTGCACTTGCTGTTAAGTTGTGATTAAAAACTTTCACAAAAACTAACGAGAATCAAAACTTCTCTTTTCTGGTGAAGTTTTATGCACAATATGGAAAACAGAAAACAATATTTTGAAAAAGGATATTGCAAATTAAAATTTTATTGTTCATCGTTTTGTATCAAAGACAATGGTTCAAGAAATTAACCTTTTTACCAAATTTTTTTTGTATAAAGCCGAAGTCAATCGGCCTTTTTTCTTAACCGCTCCGACTCCTAATCCGGACACGCCAAAATCCTTCCGACTCCACGACTCTGACACCACAGCCCTGCTTGTAGATCACCGCAAATAAGCATTTTATTATTTTTGTAATCAAGACATTTGAGCAAATGCTTCTTACGTTTCCTTGGTTTTGGTGCTGTAGGGTGTAGGCTACTGAATTCTCCGCATCAACTAATCACCAAGAGCAAAAATCTTCTACCAAATGACCTATACAGTTTTTTTTTAACCACGCTATACACTATGTCATAGCTAATAATGTAAAAGTTTACCTCAATGTTATAATTGTGTCCTTTGCTACACCAACACTTCAACAATACTATACAGTTTGTTGCGATTATTGATATACACCTTTATACACGTTTGTTATATTCTTTATTGAGCAAACAAGCAATACTGCAATTTCTATCAGCACTTGGTAGTATTTGATAAAGAAACATGTTAAATTGTTCGTTTTTAAATAAATTGTTTTTCAATAAAACAAAAAAAATATTCGTTTTGCCGTAGTGTTGATGCAAACAATTTTAAACTTATCGCTACAAGCTTTGTTTGTGGTTCACTAAGTGTCAGTAAAGTGTCTGCAGAATCATTCATGTTTCTTTCTTCAACGTAATTTACGAGTTATTCAAAGGTACGTAGCATATTATTCCGCTGACCGCTATGGTTAATATTATAAGTAAAGTATTGTTTTGTTATTATTATTGTTATTCGTGTATTCCTTTTCTTCATTAACGATTGCATTCAAAAGTGCGTAGTGTATTATTTATTCAACCACAGACATATACAACCAAGCAACCACACGGCATTTAACATAATCGAACAACATTTCGAACAACTACTCCACATGGTTTTTCAATAAGGTGCTGAGGGGGTTTTTGGATTCACGTTCTACGCACTCTCAAGCGGACGAACGTGAATGGAAAAACTGTCTTACAGTTCCCTTTGTGGGTAAAGCGTCGAGACGCTTTGTCAGTAATATGTCAAGTTTTATCAAAATGAAGTTCAACGTGGATATTGCTCCTGTGTATAAAACGTTCAAAGTTGGCTATTGTTTTCAGCTTAAATCTGGGACTCCCTCCTACTTGTGTTCAAATGTCGTGTACAAGTTCACTTGTTCGCATGACGCGAATTGTACATACATCGGTATGTCTACGCGGCATTTGGCCACGAGAGTGAAGGAGCACTTAGATTTAACTAATTTGAACAAGCAAAGTGCCATTAAAGATCACATATTCGATTGTCAAACATGTTCTAATAACAAACCATCCTTGGAGTCGTTTAGAATTATGCGTAAATGTTCCACCGAATTCGACACTAAAATCCACGAGGCTTTGCTAATAAAATCATACAATCCTCGCCTCAATACACAGTTGTTTGCCTCAGGTGCTTCTTATTTACTCAACGTCTTTTCTTGATACGTCATATGATGCGTCTTTGCCTCGTGTAATTTAAACGCCATGTGATGTGCCTTTCTCCTATGCTCTGCTGTTTCATTTTGCATTTCGTTTTTTCAATTCAGTGTTTAGATTAGTTATTCATTTTCAGTGTAGATATGATAAGCAGTTATTTTTTGCTACTTGATAAGGGCTAACGTGTGTATGGCCGAAAACGTTTGTAGCTTATAGTTTATGTTCAATTTTAATGGATTATGTTAAATGCCGTGTGGTTGCTTGGTTGTATATGTCTGTGGTTGAAGAAAGTGACCTCTTTACCAAAATTGTATTATTTATTCAGTCAGTGTCAAAAGTAATTTTGCAAAAAATTTGGCTTGACATGTCTTAGATATTTTGTTTCTGATTTAATTTAAATTAAAAATTTCATTAAAGAGTTTATTTTCAATCAAATAAATTTATTTCAAACACAATCCGAAAGAGGTTGAGTTTGACGCATGATAACGGTAGTTGTGAATGAATTTATTGTCTATTTACATTAAAGGTTGTTCAACGACACATTGCTTTGTACGTTCATAGTTCCCGAAAAACAAACTGATGTTAACTTACAATGTAACATTGCAAATATTCAATATATAATTTATTTTACAACAAAAGCAATATTCAACGTTGTTATTCGTTGTTAGAGTTGTCGACGATTATTTTGTAACAGTGGTAACGCATGATTCAGGTAGGACGCTCACAATAGTACTAAGTCTGTTTTGTTTGTTTCCTTGTTGTTATTGCCTCTTCTTTTCGTAGTTTTTTTTTGTATGAGGGTAGCAGGTGACTTCGTTGACCCTGTGGTGTTTCGCTGTCATCCTGGTATCAAAACCACATTGTTGTATTTATTTATGTATTTACATCAAATATAGTTACTACTTTCTAAAATCTCTACAGCCTGTTTCACTCAAAAAGGGGAATCATCACAAGTTCCTGAAAAATACTCAAAAGCAGTAAATCTGTAATACCTGAAAAGAAATGAAATATTATAACCTAAATTTAATCTTGTAGTATTAAAAGTATTTATAGTTTATTTACATCAAATGTAGTTATTACTCTCTAACACCTCTACAGCCTGTTTCACTCATTAAAGGACCTTCTGATGATCCTCCTTTTAAGGTGAAACAGGCTGTAGAGATTTTAAAAAGTAGTAACTATATTTGATGTAATTCGCTCTGCTTGGCTTTTTGCTTGGCATTGAGCACTTTTTGTAGTATTAATAGTATTTGTTGTTTATTTATGTATCTATACTCTATATTAATTGATACATTTTTGTTTTTTAGTGTTGCGTCTAATGATTGTATCTAGCATGAAACCTCAGGTAGCGTATGACTTAGCCATTTTATTGAAAAAGAAAATTAAAGAAAATATTCTGAATCTCTTTTTTTTCTCGGGCGCTACGTGAAAATAGTTCACCGTAGGCTATACCACAAACTATACATGCAACACAACAGATTGTTGGATGGAAGAACGTAGCCTATTGTGTAGCCATCTTAAATCAGCTGCTTTCAGTATTATTATCATGCCAATAAGTGTCTTGTCCAGATAGGCTACAAACATGTTATTTAACCCTTTGCTTTTCAACGTTTTTTTGGAAGTTAACTGCTCAAGGGGGGGCCGTTTTTGGATCAAATTCAATCAGCTGTTACGTGTTATCCACTGATGCTATTTCAACAGAAGTTGCACTGGTGTGAAAGCAAATCATTTGTCTATAAGTTTGAAAAGTCATTATTTTAAAATTTTATATGTTAAACTTGATATTTCAATTTTTGCAAAGGTACCCAAAAACGACAATTTTGATTTAACTTGCCGCTATTTAATTACCGTGCTAATCCGATTTCATGCAAACTTCTAAATAACAAAGAGCTCGATCGAACGCACGAAGTGTGTGTGCGGTGTGCCGAATCATTGCATTGATTAGAATTTACGACTTGCGAGCAAATCTTATTGTAAGCTACTCACTGATTCTAAAATAGTTACAATCAGAGTAACATTGTTACACGAATTTGAAAAAAAACAAAACTGCGTTTGTTGTCTTACATTTTTATCCTAAACTAATGCATTCCGAAACTCATGGCTAGCTTCTAGTTTTATGGAACCAAATTTCTCATAAGTAACACCTTAGCCTGCTTGAATAGCTGTTTACATCTTCGTTTGTGTATTTTAGGTTTACAATTGAGTTTGTAGTATGAATATTTTTAGTAGAGAGAAGACAATTGAACAAGTTGTTGAAATTATCTGAAATTTCTAAGTCAAATTAGGTGCTTTTGAAATTGTGGATTTGTGTCAAGTCGCATCACAAATATCATGCCGGCCACATCATAAGTCATTTCGCTTACGGGTGTTTATAAACATGACTCATAAATTACATCCACAAAAAATACAGCATTTACATCAACAAAGCTAAGTTCGAAGCTCACTTTTTATTGAAGATTGTGTCAATCAATTTGAAAATACATTTTTAGTCCGCCAGGGTCGAAATAATGCAACAGCGAATTGAGGAACATGCGTGAACAAAGGAAATGTGAAATAACCCATAGTCAGCAAATCTACATAAATTTAACGTTTACAAATGTTGAATCAATGTAAAAGGACTGGATTGCTGACTGGGTCCTTATTGTTTGAAGCACTAAAAATACGCGTAAAAGCGACAACATCAGCAAGGCAGTGATTATGTTTCTGGCCAAAAAAAAATAACTTTTGACTTCAAAGATAAAAATGATTATAACGAAGCTTCAAAGTTTGTCGTAAAACATTTTACAGAGATACAATAAACATAATCATTTTGTGCCAGATTGTGAGAAGACTTCCTAGATTCTTTCCAACCATTTGCATGATTGCAAATTATTTTCTATAACTTTATATTGCTAAAAGATTGCTTCTTTGTTGAAACAACGTGGCTACAATTCTATAAAAAATTCTTAGGCCTACTACATGAAATTTTTTTTGTGATTTTGCTGATGACGTTTTACAATATCCGAGAAGTAAAAAATAATAATGATGAATTATTTTACAAAACCGTGGTTTGCAAGTGCTTCACAAAAAATTGTTGGGGGAAAATTTACTATTAGACGTAAAACGTTTGTAAAAGAAAATTGTCGGTTTACGTATTTATAATGTTTATTGCGCTGTTATCGAATTATAAACTGCCTGTAGGCTATTGTCTACCTTTGTGGTTGCCGGCCAGCTTAGAGCAGCATGCAAACTAAGCGTTTATGGTATTTGCATCGTGTTATGATTCTCGAAAATTTCCCACAAGGTCTATATTTTTATCGTGATATTTTGTGCCTCTTCTGTCCTAAACTTGAAGTTATTGTGCAGCACAATCCACATCGGTTTTTAGACTCAGTCTTCAATGAAAATCTTTTGTGTGGTGCTTCATTTCAAGTAGTGTCTTCCCCTAAACTGTTACACAAATCGCCCAGAACCAGGTTGATTATTATGTATCTTACAGCAGTTGAGAGCCCGTTATTGTATGTGTGGAATTATTACTGTAGATGTCTGACTAAATTCATGCCAAAGTCGAGCAAATTCTTCTTTCGGGATCCTTGCCGTTATTTACGGTATTTTTTGTTGATAAGTTTAGGCAGCATTTTTCCAAGATAAATGAAGACATCTTTATTGTTCGTCACTTAGATTTAGTTTTCTCAGCATTGTTTATTCATTCTTTGATCCACTAGTTTGTCTCACTTTTGGTATAATCGGATCGTTTATAAATGGCGGGTCTTCACAATAGCCGGCCCCTTATACATTGGCGCAACGTATTCAGATGTTGAATCAATGATGAAGAAAGCTGATTTGTTGTTTGTCTTATGTGACGCCTAACTTTATGCCTCGTCTACAGTACAAAATATTTTGTAATGTACATTGTGTACATTGTACATTTTGTTTGTAGGCCTACATTACAAAATATGTTGTAATGTAGATGAGGCATTATCATCTTTATTTTGCGCTCTTTGGAACAAAACACAGTGCACTGTGAAACAAAAATACAGAACATAACAACAAGTAGGCGACATAAAGCAGTGAAGGGACGCCATCGAGTTAGCTGCTACGTGTAAATGGAGCCTATCTCATAATTTTGAGTGTATCTCACAATTACTGTTTGCAAAAACGCTATTTCTCCGGCTTCTCCCAAAAGCATTTGCAGTGATACATTTCCTCAATTGCAAGTTTTGTCAATGAGAGCATTTCCATAGAACGTTTATTTCGAAACCAGGTTTTCGTGTCTTTATCCAAGAGAAGATTTCTTATTGTAACGTTTTTTATTCGTCAATGAATATTATCTGCTTGAAACAACTGTTTTGAATAGTTTGTGGCCTCCATAGCCTACTATTTTGATCGTGGATTGCTATTCTTCTTTGTAGAGCTGATAACGCAAAAAACGTTTGCTATTATTGTTTCTAATTAACAGCTTTGTGATCACTGGCTTTTCTTTGTAGCATAAGAAATAACGCGCTTTGTATTATTGAGGTCAAACCAAACAAAAGAAAGCAAGAGGATGTTTCTCTCTGCTCGCGCATATCGATGCACGAAGCAATTATGAGCTTATGGCTTGTCATCGCAATGTAATCCATTTCACGCTTTGCTGGAAGTTAGCTAGAAATAGCAAAAATTCACCAAAATCTTGAATTTACAAGAAAACTACACAACTTTCAGCATCAAATTTAATATCATCAGATCCGCCTGGCAATTTTAGGAAAAGTCAAGAAAAACCAAGTGCATGGCGTTACTGTGCTTCAAATAATTAAAGGAAATATGAGGGGGGGGCCAAATCTGGCCTCCCTTTGAGGAGCAAAGTGTTAAAGCAGTATTGCACCGGTTCAGTCTACAGTAGTGTCTCTTAGACGTTTTCACTACTCCGGCGCTTTAAAAATTTGAACTAATTCATTGTTGAAAGATGCTCACTAAGGCTTGTCCTTTCGCTGAAAAATTCAACGAGTTTTGAATTAAGCACAAAAAAAGAAACATCAACAATTCAACATCTCTCCATACAGCAAATCAGTCGTTTTTTAGTAGTTAGACGTTGCATCAATGTAAAAAAACGACTGATTTGCTAGCTGGGCCATCATTGGAACGTGTTTCTTGCAACGGAAGAGTGATTCAACATTTGTACAACACTGCGGGTGTTAACGTTGAATCCGCTTAGATTTGAAATCATGTTTGTGATATCAGTTATCGGTGAAAAGTGGCATTTTGTTACCTGCACTATAAAGAGCGTAATCAAAATAATGCAGTTTCGTAAGATAGCAATAGTATTAGAAGTATCACAAATATATCCAGAGATAAGCGAAGGTTCTTATAAAATGACGGGGTGAAACCATAAACAGATGAAATTGATGCAGCATTTTCAACGCTTGCTATAGTATGTAGGAGTGAGATACTGCAGAGCACGTAAAAATGAGTTGCGTGTAATTACCATCTCCTCCCCCCCCCCAAACCCACTGGGCACCCTTACTTTTTAGTGTAGTTTTTGATAGTGCTTTTCAGACCATATTCCACATAAAATTTGGGTGTAGAAGAGCAAGGTTTGAGCCACAAACTCGCTCAACGCAAGGGGAACAATTTCACTGTCAACATTTGTTTACAAACAACGCAGTAATTTATACTTAAGCCTATCAACCATAAGCTGCTGTGCATTAATGCTCATGCTTCAATTTTTCCGCTTACTCATGGAATTTATAGTGTGCTTTGGACACAGGTTATTTATTCGGATTGAAAATAATCCTCAATCTTTTAAATAAATAATCACATACCGCCTTTCACTCCAAATCAATGAAAGGTTTTTAAAATCTTCGGTTTGACCCGACGTGGAAACGATCTCGTAGATATATACCAGCACTAGTACCAAAGGCAATAACTAATCGGCAACTGAGTTAGTTTGTCGTCAGAATAGTAATAATAAAATAACGGTTTTATTTATTGCTGGTCTACAAATTCAAAGGTCATTTAGTCACAGGGCTTATTTTTAATTTCTATTGAAAGGGGGTGGGCCTAAGACTGCGATGGCCCGTGTGATTAAAACTGCCCTGTGAGATGAAAGCTATTAAATATCAAACTTCTGTAGCAGTAGATCCATCTTATTCTGCAGACTAAAGATGAGTGGGTTTTTAAATAGTAGTGCTCCCCGGCTGAGGGGTAGCCTATAGTAAGCGATTAACACGATCCTAGTAAGAAACAAATATAACAAAGAGCAGATTAGTTCATAAACTCTGATACGAAAGTTGACAGCCTGTAGGAAGCCAGAAGCAATAGCTTTGTTATGTTATCATTGTTATTTTGGTTGTTGGTTACAGTGTTGTTAGCGCCAGCATGTGGGTGAACTTAATTCTTTTTGGGATTTTCATAGAACGAGGTAAGCATAACTATCATAGGTGGAAGGCATTGTTTGTGGCTGCCTTTATATTATTTATTTGCGTCAGACAAAGCTGTCCATATCCAAAACAATTAGTCCCTTTAACATGTCATTAGGTGTCTTGCTGGGAAGGTCGCGTGATCTCGATAATGACAATCGTTGTTTTATACTGTGCCTATAAACAATATTGTTCATTGCAAATCAAATGTACAAGAAGACAGTCAGCTGGAAACAGCGAAGAAACATGTTGTGATCGATTCAGCTATCCCTAATTACTTTGACATGTCATTTTAAACTTAGGTACACAATCGTGCGTTCGGCAGCGGAGTCGAACCAACGTCCTTTTAAACGGCTCACTACTTGGCCATGCAACTGACTTATAATATCGTGCAGTTACTAATTAAGAAAGGATGGAGGGTTGAGATAAACCACTTTTTAGTTGCACTTTTGCTAATTGTAGAAATTTTGAATGCTCAATGGCCTTAGTCTCCATCAACAAGGTTATTCGTTTTGTTCGACAGTGAATTTGAAATTTTGAAAACAATCACAATTTAAAAAAATACAAATCATAAAAAATAATTGTTTGAAAAATGAAACCGCGCTTGTATGTTGATGAGAATAAATAGGCTACAGCAAGCTTAGTTCATGCGACTTGAGATATGCCAACATTAATAAAACTGAAATTTTTAGTTTAAACAAATCGAAATGTACTTCTATTGGTTCCCTTTAACACAGGTAATTGACCCTTTTCCTCCAAAACAAACCATCAAGAAAAGCTGTGCGTCAATATCTAGCTATTTTAAACTAGTTAAGATTTAAAGTGATAAATAATGCATCAATCACAGTACAACAATATCATTGCTTGTATTTTCAGACTTGGTGGGCGCGACTGAAATTGTATGCGAAAACAACGTTACAATCACGTAAGAGATAAATTATTGTTGTCATACTACCGCTCCTGCAGTTTGAGCACTCTGGCAAGGTGGGTGCAAGTATCCAAATGTGGCTCCTTGCGTATCACAAATGGAAAAATCACCACACTGAAGTAGCCTACTTATATAGTAACAAGGCGTTCTATTTGAATAAGGCACTTATGATGCTCTACAGCAGTAGAACGAAATGCATATGCCATAAATAGGGCTCTGCTGATTCTCCATGCATTTTTAATATAAAATACTGAACTGATACTTGATGGAGAATCGCTGGCCTGCTGCTTCATAGTCAAGAGATCCCCTATCCTTAATGAAACTCAATAAATGTTATGAGACGCTCTAGTCTTAGTGTAGGCTACGTTTGCTGCACTGACGAAACCTTAAGGTCGAAACAGTGACGTCCTGTCTGCAGTTAGATATTCTATCATATAGCCTACTTTTACAGCAGGGAAGTAGCATAACTGGTTCTATTTTGTAACTTTTTCTAACACCGAGGAAGGCTCAAAAGGAGAGATGATGCAGACTCAAGATGATACGGCGCTGGTGCGGCTCTCGAGGTGTGCGCTTGAGCAATGCACTTCAGGACTGCTCTTCATTCAGCGGAATCTAATGGATGGAATAATTTCACAGCAACAACATTTTAACAACAATCGGAAACTTCACTCTGTCAATTTTGGTAACCGGCCCTGCGTCAAAAGCCTTTACCCTATGCGAAACTATCAGGAGTAACGAGAGTATCAGAGTCTTCGTCAGTCCGAGGACAAAAATGCAAAATCAAATCAATTTATTTACCAGCTTTTGAACCACCATAACTTCACAGATCTGCTTCTTCTATGGCAGTCTAAGTGCAGATGATATCTCAGAACTTGAGATCACCTCTTTTGACTACAGTGTGACATCTCAAGACGAATGCTGATCTCGTTAAGGCTTATGAAAACTACGCAAAAACTGACGCCACAGAAAGTATAGGGGAAGGTTTGGTTAGTTGAGCCGGGTAACGGTTGATCCATTCGGTTTTATCGCAACGTCGTGCATGATTAGTCAACCGTTTCATACCAAAAATATGGAAAAACTTGAAGTCCATCAGCACATGTAGTTTTAGGGATTTTCTACAAGCAGAAAAATTGTGAAGCAGTTAAATGTAAAATGGTAGGTAAAAGTAGTTTTGAAAAAAATAAGAAATGTGTTATTTTTTCCTACGATGCCTCATCGTTGTCTTAATGGAAATACTGGGATAGGTGAGGGTAACTTACTCTTTGTTTTAGTAGTTCTCGTTGCTTGATTAGCCAGTTGGTTCTTGGCAATTTTTTATGAATTTTGAAAATGGCGGCGATGTTAACAGTTGAGCCACTTGCAATGTTCACGGTTGAGCCATGCCTTTATCCTAAAGAATGTAGTTTATGAGCCGATGGTCCTTACGTACTGCCCAAATTTTGCTGTACCGTACTGTAATTGATGCGTAGAACTGGTGTCCTAGCCGGGGGCGGTCTACTGCCCCCCTTAAACTTCCATAAGAGTAGTTTTTTTTGTAATGCGCCAGTTTGAGGGTAGATTTTTTTGACACTACCCCCCTTATATTTTTCTCGATTGCAACGCCACTGGTTGCTAATGTTCGTTTTCTTCACAAACCTCGCGAAATCGTTTCAGAAAGGTAAAAACACCTTCGTGCAAAGTTTCCTATTCAACGATTCTCAGTGTTTTCAGAAATATAAATTTCTGTTCGTTCAGTGTTCACTGTTCTTTCATTTTAAGACACTAGACACAATACACAGTTTAAACTTTTTTTGATTGTTTATTTGCAAGATGTTCAAGAGAAGAGTTTATTGTGTTTGATGCAAATTGAGCTCTGTTTTGGGATATCTTTTGGAAGCGAAATAATGGTGGATCAACCGTGAACCACGGGTGGCTCAACCGTGAAATTTAGGGTATCATTTGAGCCGGCTAAATTTCAATTTTAAAATGCCGATAAATGATATAAATCGGGGTCAGTCGCAAACACAAACATGTTCACAAGAACCGCATAAGACTGAATTTTATCATGATGGATTCGGATTTTTGGTAAAGTTTGTCGTTAAATTTTTATTGCAGAAAAATCGATTTCTGGCTCAACTAACTAGACCTTCCCCTAGGCCTACCATATCTCGAAAACTAGAGCGAGTGGGAAAAAATGATTGCATTTTTTTAATCAGAGCCCCATATGTACCCTAAAGTAGGTGTAACATTCCAGGCAACAAATTTGTGTTGACCAGTGGTCGGGTTGAACAACCACAACTTCACAGATCTGCTTTTCTACGGCAGACTAGATGCAGATGATTTCTCAGAACTGGAGGTCACCTCTTTTGACTACATTGTGATATCTCAGGATGAGGTCTCCCAGCTGAGCACAATCACAAACGAAAGATGCAAGGCGGCAGCGACATCCATTCCAGTAGTATTCAACATGTCTGGAATGTACGATTGCGACCCGTATATAGAGGCAAGACGGTCTATTCAATGTCCATAGAGTTTTTGGTTTTTTGTATCCAGCTACAATAATATTTCAAATAATCAAGCCCCAGAATACTTGAAGTGTTGACTTGTCGTGAAGAAACAGCGTGCATGCCAATTTTCTAGAAATGCAGTCACAGCTAGTAGCCTATTTGATTGTAGCCTAAAGGCTGATTTGGATTGTGAGAGGTAGCCTATAGCGATTTTGCAGTAACAAAAACTAACCTACATGCGATACAAGTTTTACTATTTTCAGGTGAAAGATGAATTCATTTCCGTTACGTGGATATTTCGCAAAGTAGCTGTCAAAGATCCCTCGCAGGTTGTCATACGTTTCAACAATACCTGCTTCAACCGAACGTGCCGGTTCAGATCCAAGTATTTTCTCAACTCTTCTAATCATGAGGTTTCTTCAAAGTGAGGCTTCTTTAAAATTTGTGTGTAACTGTGTGTGATGAAATTAATAATTATAAACTGAAAACCATCTTCTGGAGCTTCATCGTTTTTCTGTTTTGATAAGCTGATAATATTGAATGCTTGTATTAATGGTAGGCTACCGTGGCTACTTTTAAAAATGCCTACTCCAAGTGCATTATAGTGCAGGCCTAGGTGATGTTTTTGGTAATCCCAGTAGCTTAAACGTTGTGGACCAACCGTTGTTTAATAGGAACCGGTACGTAGGTACTGCACTGTACAATTGTACATATCAGTGGTGTATCGTGATCACTTTGGCTGGGTGTTCACTTTTTCAACAAGATTCAAACATACATTTACTTTGCATTAGTTTGCACTTATAAAGTCCACGGTAGAGCCCACCTAATTAGTAAGCCTAATCTGAAAAAATTGAAGTTTCATAGAATGAAAGCTACTGAGCGCTGTTTGCTGGTTTGGTAAAGTTTCAGTCGCTCTGTGATCGGTTGGTTGGATGAAAAGGCCTACATCCCGGGGCGTAGCTAGCACAAATTTTCGTGATAGACAAATTTGTATTGTCCAATCCTCCAGGCGAAGGCCCGCTGCATGTCGCCAAAAAATCACACTTGTAGAAGGGGTGTGGAGGGTCTTTCCAAGAAAATTTTGACGCATTCTTAAAGTACTGTACTTTCAGCCTAAATTAACAGTAAAACTTTATCGAATGATGTTGCCACAGAGGGTGAAGTTTGTTTCAGTTACATAAAACCTAAAAAGCTGTAAGTATAATTGGAGTTGGCCATGAGTAGGCCTATTATGGTTGGTTTAATGGTAGACTTCAGTTTGTCTATAAACATCTTTCCCTCAAGTACAACATAATAGCCTACTTATCTAAAGTTCATATAAGACCCTGAGGTGTAGCCTACTAGTCCAGTCGGGATAGCTGTTCTGTTTATTTGCATCATTGCGAGATCTGACAGTCTATCTTGGCCAATCGCTTAGTCGATTGCATATTTCATAGAAAAATATTTTGGTGAGCAACTGCCCCCTGCCCCTGTGGCCTGACTAAGCCTCTGCCTGTATCTGGTCCTCCTACTGTAAACGAGTAGGCTACTTTCGAGAATGCCTGGGAAATCGCATTTTTGAGTTTGTTATGATTTCACAGTTTGTCACAAAATAAGCAAACAACAAATCGTTTTGGTTCATTAACATCCAAAACGGGCTGGCAAATTTGTTTGTGTATTCTGTCAATAGGCTATAGTAGCGTAATTAAAGTCTAAAAATAATTAGGCTATCCTGTAATGCAAGCGACTTTTTAACGTTAGCTAGTGCACTTCAGCACAGTGTCGTAGTTAAAGCGACAAAATTTAATAGACTTGTGATGTCATCACAGCAAGAAGGAGTTCGGCAGTGGATTGCAGGATGGGCTTTTATCTCCTGTGATTGGTATCTATGACAACCAGTTTGTAAGACCACAATTTTATACAAAAGTCCCAAATTTTATCAACGTCGAAATTCGACTGAACCAAATCGATGAATCAGTGAACCAAATCCTATCGGTCCAGGTGAGAGGGTCCACACGGTACATTGCTAGGCTACTATAAAGTGCTAAAATGTGTAAATGTTTTTTCGTCGACCGGGACTTCTTCTTCTGGCTTTATTTTCCTTCTTCAAATGGGGTTGCCGTTACAGATTGCAGTCCTCCACATCACTCTGTCAGAATCATCTTCCTCCTTCAGTCCCACAATTTTCATATCTCCTGTCACATAATCTCTTCATCTTCTTCTCAGCCTTCCTCGCTTTCTTTTACCAACTTCCAATTGTTTCATTCTTCTTCCGACATAATTTTCGTCTCTCGACTGCGGAGTAAAAATATGTAGCTTTTAAGTGTTTGTTCAGTCTTGCCTAGATAGATATAGGCCTACTCCACCAGCACCTTATCCCTCTGATAAGATCGGGATTGGTTGAAGCCATATTACATTTAGGATAGTTAATGAGCAAGTATTTTGCCACAGAAATAGGCTACAGTATTTTCCTTGTCAGTTTTTATAGGGGCCCATGTCCATATTCCTTTTTCCTTCACTCAAATCCGCATAACAACGATGCCTTCATGTTGTCGGTTATAAGATGAAGAAATGGCTTCTCGGCAACCAAAAAGAATGAGAAAATCCTGGATGTTATTCCTCGTTTAATCAAGGAGGCATCTGACCAAATTCACAACTCCCCGGATCCGTTGATCTCATCTGTCATTCTAGAAAATCTTTAACCCTCATAAAAATTCTGAAGAAATAGTTTGGTTTTCACTACAGTTGAAACTTTCTTTATTACGTTATTCAGATAACAGACTGCTGGCTAAACCTCGCTGAAGATTCAGAGATCGAACCACAATTTCCATTAATTGACATGAAGTGAGTTTTGTTTTCTTCAAATTCGAAGTAGAGTTTTTAAGGAGATGTGAGGATTTGTAAAGTCATGAAGACTCCGATCGAACGAAAATAGAAGACGCCATACTCGAGTTTTTCTAGTTGTGAGGTTCCTCGAGTGGAGGTTATTGACATTGTGGATTCGTACGTCTCTGCGTACTCGGAAAACCAGGTACCCTCCCTCGCATCGACTGGAATAAAACTGCAGTTAACAACAGTTTCATTGTCTTGAGACGTGGCTGAGTGATTAAGAACGGTATACTGGGGACCGTAGCATAATTTACACGGAGGTTCGATTCCCACTCGTCGGTAAGTCCACATCAAGTTGGAAGTTCGATTCCCGCTCAAGACACATGAATATGCACCACTGATGAACCCAAATAAGGATGAAACTCGAGTGTGGCGTCTGGCAAAATACACACGTCTCAAACAGTAATGTGACAGAAACTAAATTTGGTCATCAAGAATGGCAGCGAAGGACGATCATGTAAGTAGGCTATGTCAGTTATCACATAAATATTCAACTAACAAATCAAATATGTAACCATAATAATAATGATAATAGCTTTATACAGTACTGAAAGCAAAAGCTAGGTGTGCTTGAAAATTGTTGGAAATAATAATTTATTCAGTCATAATGTTCATTAAAATGTAACAATTTCAAGCGCACTTAAAGTTTGTTTAAATGTTCTGCTTTCTTTGTATAAATGGGCAAAGTATCCAAAACCTATTCTTTCCATTTCTAATCAAAAGTGGAAAAAGCTATTAATTTGTTTTCTGTCCATTTCTTAGTTTATTTTGACGACGCGATGACAGTAGCAAAAATGCACCATCTGCTCTAAGTTGCTTTGTTATGATAATTTAGCGTCACAATTGTTCGCTTCATTTAGCTGCAAGTCACAGGATGATCCCAATGAACTCGACAACATTATTATTCTTCGAAACTTCCAACCGAACTACGCACGATTCAAGTTTCGTTCTTTCTTTTTCTCTCATCGTCCGCCGCCGCAGTTTCATTACATTCATTGTGAGATCAGAATGTGCAACAATGATCTGGAGCCTGACTGCACTGCTGACCAAGTGAGTTGGATTTTTAGGCGGAAGGCGCACCGAGTGAAGCGAGCGCGAATTTATTTTCGGGTGTATGTTGTTTTTCTTGAATTGCTTTTAAGTTTTTATAACGTAGGCCTCGTAATTGCATCATCTTTATAATAGCCTACTTTATGCTCAATGAGATAAGCCAAAAACAAAACAAAAAACTTGTAAAACAATTGTAAGAAATGAAGCCTTAAGTATTGTAATAACTTCAAATTATAATGACACAGAACAACCTTTGCTTGAAAAAAATTTGGCACTGACTTACAAAATATCACAACATTCAATGAACTGAATTATCCATTCATTGCCTCAGATTCTGAGAACACATACTTTCTATTTCTAGAAATAATGCAGATTTTAATATTTTTTTCAATTTTCTACGGCGCATTTGGCGACTTTCCATGATGCACTATTGCGCAGCGCAGCGCACCGATTAAGCGCTGTAGTAGCCTAAAGCAATAATATTCCTAAACTAGTAAAGGAGAATGCTAGTTAAAGCAATAACTCACTAAGTTAATAAGATTGATAGTTGAAGTGATAACTCTTAAATGAAGTAAAGCAAGGTCTTAGCATTTGTTTTTATACAATAGGCCTACCGTCGCCTACTTAGAACATTTTTCGAATTGATTCTGACTGCTTGTAGTGGCTTTTAACTAGTGTCCTGTCCGTTGGTTATTCAGGTAGCCTACTGGTTGTGAGATTTGTCATTTCTTCTGCATTATAGACTCGAGCACTGTGCTACTGTGCTCGTATCAATATACAAACGAATGCAGGATGCAGGGCCGTAGCCAGACCGCAAAGCAAGGGGGGCCAACTTTTTGTTAGGGGGGGGCCTAAAAAATTTAAATGATTTTGGCATTTTAACCTCTTAAATACCGGTGTCCACAAAAATTGCAATATATCAGATTAGTGTTAAGACCAACACTGGTCTCTTATTTTATCCGCTAGTTAAATATTACAATGACCAACATAACACAGCAATTGTTGACTTGTTGTATAAATAGCGGTACTTGTTATGAGCAAAAACTTTAACTGGCTCGAAGAAACTAGTGCCGAGGATTTTGATATATGTGATTACATTCCGCCTAAACACCCGTGAGCTAGTCTATTGCAGTCGCGGATGTTTGGATGCAAACCGTTTCAAAAACAAGTCTAAATCAATAGATTTCGATACCGTACAGAATGTTCAAAGGCCATAAGCACCAAGTTTGCCTGTCTTGGTTGTAACGTGCTCCGTCTAGTGGGAGCGTCAACCCTTGTTAACACTGAGAATCCACACTCACAAACGGCAGTGCTAGATCCAAATGTAGCAATATCTGCTGCAAGGTTGAACACTTCACAGATCAGAAAACTGGAAACAAAATTTAATTACACTGATTGGATTGAAGAGAAAAAATAAACACTGCTTAAAAGATTACGGGTTTGTATTTTGTATGCGTTTTCTTCAAAAACCACTTGCTTTACCACTGCACATTTTGCGATTTATCACTGCACAAATTTGGTTTATCACTGCACAAATTGGTTAATATCACTGACCTTTAGAATTAGGTACCGGTATGGTACCGAGAATAGCGACAGCTGATATCAAATAGTCTAATTTGTACAGGTTTGTAGGCCTGCTGGAAAACCATTCCCTCTTTGTTAAGTTATTATTCTTTCCCAAAACATTTTCATTTTGCACAGCTTCTGACAATTTTTCTACCAACCTAACACGTGTTGGCCTTGATTGAATTGAACATGTTGAGGTTGCCAAAGGAAGGGGTAGGGGGTGGGGCGAAATTGTTTAATTATCTTAGCTGTTAACTAAACAAAACAATTGTAGTTAATTAGGCTACGCCTAGGTTTGAGCTCTGCAACGGGAAAGATGGGTAAAGTCATTGTAATTGTAGCTGTTGCTCGAGAATGTTGGGATTTTGCCAGGGGGGCGAATTTTTTTCAGGGGGGGCGAGGCCCCCTGGCTACGGGCCTGGCCAGGATGCAAGGCATGCTCGGATGTAGCCTGCTCAAATCGACGCTGCATCTACGATTTGCTGGTAATAGTGCATAATTTGCATGTGGTTTATGAAGGCACTATTTTGTTAAAGCTCATAATCATGAAAGTAAGCTGGTATCTATGAACTGTAAGGCACTCATAAATAAAGAAAAGTGAATAATGTGTCGCTCTACAGCTAAATGTAGCATTTTTTACCTTTTGCTGTTTAATGACACCAAGACAAAAGTAGGCCTACGTCAACAGAATTCTTTATTTGATAGTTTTACGTGATTGTTGACTACTATGACTTCATCAACAGTGTAATAGAAAACGTCGCCATGTCAGTCGCGTGGAGCGCAGCAATGAAAAGATGTCGGATGTAGAAGATGGGTTTTCCACAGGAAAGAGGAAGATAAGCTTTGGGCCGATCGGCGTCTACCCCGAAAAAAGAGGACGGACTTGCAAAGTGGTAAGTTCCTAATAGGGATGGTTAAGTATTTCGATAATAATTGGATTTTTAGAAACACTGAGTATGAAAACATGGCTCGGACTCTAAAATCAGAGCTGCCAGCATCAAAACAATTTGACTTTGTGAGAAAACCGCTATGTTTTCTCAGCACAGTTGAAAGGCTATTTTGGATCCTGTAACATTGAGAACTCAAGGGGCTATGGAGAGGTAGGATCTTTCCCTGACTAATGCGCAATTCGAAGCCTCTCGTCTGTTTCTGGTCATCACGACCCAGGCGAAAGGACATGCTGAAAGGAACATCAATCTCTGTTTGTATAGCAGTTGGATTAATGTAGATCTACACATTATTGTATTTTGTTGAAATTATAACCCGCAGAAGACCCGCCCCTGCCCAAGTGTGGATGGACTCCGTCAAGAAGAGCATGATTATAATAGTAGCTAATAGACAGAGAACAGAACACCGGTTAGGCAAACTTTCTCTCATATATTGTGATGATCATTATTAGGCTAAATGTTTGACAAACATCGTAAAAACATCGTTGTGACGTGTAAATGTTCGTCATTTGTAGGCTTTATGATTCATGTACGTTTCGTTTCCTCCCTGAATCAGCTACTGTAGAAAAAACAGAAACATACAGATGAAATACTAAACCTGGATATCCTAACGGTTATCATGCTTCCAGTGTTGTACGCGTCAATGAAATAAATTGACGGCGTCAGCGTCAGTGCGAATTGCCTAAAAACTTTACGGCGTAAAGTACTGCGTCAGCTCTTGAAGAAATTGACGGCGTCAGCGCTAATGTCTAGCGCTATTTTAGCCAAGATCTCACATAACGGAAGCATTTCAACCAAGTTTAGGCTAACAATAGCTGTAAATAAAGAGCAGGTAGTATGTTTTGAGACTGTATTGTAATTAGCTGCTTAGCTTATTAGTTATTTCCGTGTGGAAACACAAGCATTTCAAAACGTTTGTCTGACAATGTGCTTGCGTTTAGGACGCATAATGTCCTTTCCAAGTGAAAACATGCGTTCCACAGCAGCGCTGGATGGTATTGGTGTGTTGTATTTCAAAAACAAGCCTTAGCATATATAAATCCTTCAACGAGGTCCACTGCATCAGCATCGCTCTTTTCAGGGGCATAAAGCTCTTGAAATAAAGTATCTTCAACTTCCGCGATGACATTCATTGATTTTTCACTTTCTCTCTCTGATCCCTCGTTCTCGATACCGCTCACGATATGAGTGATCACCATTTGGCGAACTTCTTCCGCTTGTATTCCAGGTAACCATTCCGACCAACGCGAAAGCGGGTAATTCGGATGAGTCGCGCTGGTCAGAATACATTGTGAAACTCTCATTGTGAAACGAGATTTTCCATGAAAACAAAAAATGACGCATAGCGGTTGACGCTTGCAATCTGCAAAATAGTTGATGGCGCTATCACTTCCGTCAACTAAAAAATAAACTGACGGCGCTAGCCTCAGCGTCAACGAAAAGTTGACGCCGTCAAATGACGCCGTCAAATTGACGGCGTCAACGTACAACACTGCACGCTTCAGTATATTGTTACTTATTTTTTTGTAAAAGAAACAATCCAACAAATTCTCACATGCAGTAGCTTAAAAAGAATCTTACAAAGGTTCTTCACCTTTTTACTCTAATCCCTTCCAAGCTGTCAAAACAAATTTACCCCAATCAGCTTTTTCAGATCATACTGTGAACATTTATTATACTGTGTAGGCCTATAGCCTATCTAGATTTTCTTTTCTATCAAGTTTACCCTCTTGATACATGACAAGTATCCCTTTGAGAACCCTTGTTTTGAGATATTATGACTAAGAGTGTTGACAGGGGGGAGAGTGTCAGTGGTAGGCCTACTTTTGGACCTGGGCCCAGCATGATTTTAATGGACAGTCACCTTTTCAAGGGACCTAGAAGTATGAGAGAACCACCGCGTTTTCTTTGGATGTAGCGCGTTGTTTTTAAAAATGTTTTGATTTGGAGCCTGAGGATCTCATTGGTACCAGATCCAAATTGTCCTCTCAACTGCTCCGCTAATATCTCATTTACATTCGTGCTTTCATATAAGTTTTCTTCTAACTTTTATTTTGCTTTTAAGTCTGTAAATTTTTGTTTCTTCAGAACAATGGCGGGTGCTCTGATGTTTGCATCATGAACGGAAATGACGTCACCTGCGATTGTCGTCGAATCGATGAAATGCTTTTAAAAGACCAGAGAACGTGCGCAAGTCAGTATTTGTTTTTGTTTTGAATCTTTAACCTCGGACTGACAAAGCCTTGATAGGTTATTCCTGTTAGTTTCGCATACTTATATTTGACGCAGGGCCAGTTACAAGGTTTGCAGAGTGATGTTTCCGATTGTTGAAGTGTTTTTGCTGGAATTATGAATAGAGAGCAGTCCTGACATGCATTTCTCAAGCGCATACCCGAGTGTCGAACCAGCGCCGCTTGATCTTGAGTCAGCGCTAACCCATTGAGCTAGCATGGGCTTTGTGCAATAATAGCGCAGTTGTTCCAATAGCTCATTTGAAAAATTGATCCACTTTGTGAATGGAGAAACGGGTAGATCTGGTGCTTACTACGACAGCTATACTTTAAAATATGCATCACTGCCCTTCAGCAATGGAGAGCAAGGCCAGATCTTTATCTAGCGACATGTAATGAATGGAATAATTTGTCGGGAACAACACTAACAAAGGGAAACTTCACGCAGACAATCTCGGAGACCGGGCCTACGTTAGTGGTTCAAGGCCTTTACAAGTGGTAACTTCTAGAACATGACCATAGAATTGACAAAGAAGAAAGAGAAACACGATCAGTAAGAAAAAAAGGGTGGGTTTCGAAAACGGAGAATTAGAATTTCTTTCTTGCTAATTCTATGGTCATGTTCCAGAGTTTACCTCTAAGCTTATTAGAGTAGTCTGTGCAAAATTGCCACAGTCAAGCTTATAAAGAAGCTTTCTCATTCCGGAGATAAATATTACCACAATCAATCAATGCTAACAAAATTGCGTTACCTACACTACATTTACAGAAAAATTACATGATAGATGTGTTTTAAAATCGATTTTGTGCAACATAGAGATGAACTGGAAAAGTAATGGTAGGAGTGTTGACAACTATGACTAATTGAAGAGTTGAGTGAATTGTGAACAACTTAGCCTCCTGAAGAATTACTTAGCTAAAATAGTTCTTCGAGTAGTTGAAGAACTTACTGAAGAACTACTAGCCTACTTGAAAAACTACTTAGCTTAAGACCAAAATACGACTTTGAAATTACGAAAGTTAAGTTCTTTCACCTTTGTTTAATCTGTTATTTCCATGCAAACACCAGTGTGTGCTATAGAGGAAATTGGGCCGTTTTATAAATCAAATTCTGCGTGGAGACATGCAATGATCATCATCCAACATCTTTTTGGTGAAAACTCAATTTCTACTATAGGGGTATGTGAATTGTGTAGGCTACTCCTACAACTCAGGTATTCAATGGCAGCATGTGGTTGAAAACGCTTGTCACCGATACGGTGATACACAATGCTCAAGCATGAAAGGTGGTGTTTACTTTGTTATATTGCGTTGATAGAAAAATATGAAAAATTGCTGAAGAAGATTTCGCACCACAGAGCCTCTCCCGTGCTGGTGATCGCACTGCTGCTTCTGGCCGTCGTCACATTTGTTGCTTTCTACTTACTGGTCACAGGTTTTCGTCGACGCCATAATGTCGTGCAATATTCGAGATGCAAACTATGACTCTCCTCGCGATGCAGAAATTATTGCAAAAATACTTTGAGTTTATCTCGACGACTAACCACTTTTATTTAGTCGGAATTATTGTATTTATATTTTGCTAAAGTTTCTAATCAGCAACAAATCTGTCCTTCCCGTTAGCTCAGTGGATACTCGCCTGGCTCATGATCACGCGGCGCTGGTTCGACTTGTGCGCTTCGGGGTGTGCGCTTGAGCAACGCGTTTCAGGACTGCTCTCCATTCAGCGGCACTTAGTGAATGGAATTATTCCTCGGCAGCAACACTTCAACAATCGGAAAACTCCACTCCGTCAATCTCGGTAACCGGCCCTGCGTCAAGAACCTTTACAAGTTGACCTATGCAAAACTACCAGGAATGGCTTTGTCAGTCCGAGAATAAAGATTCAAAAACATCTAAACAACTGGCGAAAATTGAATGTGTTAGATTTGGTGGAACATTTTTGTTTTTACAAAAACTTCATCTTCATCATTTAAGAAACAAGTTTCAAGCTTAGCATAACTTACTTCATATTTTAGCCTATCTGTAGCGACACGGGGTTTTGAAATATTTCATAGAAGAAAATATGTTACAAATATGAAATTACTTGACTTTTACTTTTATTCTTTGCAAATTTTCTAAACCTACACTGGTCATTTTTCTACCTTCCTACCTTTCACAATAAGCATTTTGTCTCAGGTGGCTAGACATTTTCGTGCAGTGCTAGTTATATTTAGCCTATGTTAATGTTAGTGCAATATAAATATCAATGCAACTATTTTCAAATGTAAAAACGCCCAAAAATCCCTTATATTTATGAGCAAAAGTAATTTTTTGTTTAGTTTAGCATTACTCTATGTTATAATTCAAAAATTTCAATTTTGAAGCTATTTTCAGGAAATTAGAATGAAAACCGACTTTCTGACGTTTTTTCATTTCAAACACTTTATTTCAATAAATTTGTTGGGTAAAAATTTAATTTCAATACGCACAATACACATTGCTATTATCTTGTAAAATATTTTGGCTCTGTGATTATCATAGCTTCCGTTATTAGCAATTAATTAGAACGGGGCTAAGATAGCCGGTGACGTACTTTCCGCGTACGAAAACAGCTCGTACTAAGATAGGGTTAAAAACATGCAGCCAAAAGATCGTTGCTTTTTACAAACAATAATATCACATCGTCTTGTGTCACTTGAACAGTTATAGCCTACTATGTAGACTACTACAATAACTTAACATGTAAAACCAATTCCTACCAGAAACTGACAGCGTAACGGCTAGTTCTGTTTTAGCTAACCTGATAGCAGTACCGGTAGCTGAAAGATCAGACAGCTTCTTTGTAGAAATTATTCAACCAGTCAACCGTAAAATCATACACAGTAGGCTAACTGTGAGTGTGACAAAGTTGAAAACTCAATGGCCTATTCTACTGAACGCAAGGCAAACTCCGCGTAAGTTTAATTATAGGTAGTACATTTGTTTAGCGGTGTTTAGTTTTTGAGGCTTGGGAATGTCTTTGGGACCGGATACAACATCGCGTCTCGGCGACCCTGGCCTTGCCTAAACGTTTTAGACGAAACTATGTTATTTAAGAAATTGGCCAAGCCAAATTTTATTGACATGTGGCCAGTAGCGTTGACAGGTGGGTCCAGTGGTCACTGTTGAACTCGGGCGGGAATGATTTTAGGGGTCCGTAAACTTTTTAAGGGGCCCGAGAACTTGCAGAAACCACCGCGTAATCTTTGAATATAGTGCGTTTTTCTTAGAAGTGTCCTGATTTGCGACAGGAAAATCTCATTGGTACAGAGCCAAAATTACCTTCTTAAACGCCCTAATAAGAATGGTTGGTTTGGTGGGTTTTGAATCTTTATCCTCGGAACGACAAAGCCTTGATAGGTTATTCGTTCCTGGTAGTTTCGCATAGCCTACTTGTAGAGGTATTTGAAGCAGGGCCGGTTACCAAGATTGGCAGAGTGAAGTTTCCGATTGTTAAAGTGTTGTTTCCAGGAAATTATTCCATTCACTAGATGCCCCTGAATGGAGAGCAGTCCTTGTAATGCGTTGCTCAAGCGCACACCCCGAGAGTCGAACCAGCACCGCGTGATCTTGAGCCGGGTGCGTAACCACGGGGATAGACATAGGAGATAACAAGGAATATCGCATTATATTAATGTTGTGAAACGTGAGTTTTTGTAAGAAAAACGTGGTTGTTGTCTTGAGCTCACTAATTGTCACTGGCTTGTTATTTTATGCAAAGCTAACAAAATTTGACTTTTTAGATTGATTTATTGATTATTGTGAATGTAAAAAAAAGCTGGATTTTAATTGTGCGGTAAAATTAAAGATGGACCGATGCGTGATAACATGATAGCTCAAATCGATAAGATGATGACTACAATACATTTGTCCATTTTGCAGTTTTTATTTATTTTTGGACTTTTGTATCATCATTCCAAGCTCAGTAAGAGGAAAGATTTCGACTCAGATTACATTCAACTCGTGGGGACTAATTACATGGAGGTAGGCCTACAGTAATCTACGATAGGCTACTGGGAATGGTAGCTGCACAGAAATCAGCTACCAGATCTGAAATCACTTTTCTTGGCTAGTGCCTCTGTAAAGTCGACACAAGAGGAAAATACTGTAAATGATTACAAACTTTTGCTTTGAAGTAAGTTAGAAAAAAGCTCGCGATAAACACATTCAGTATATGATTGTTTGATACTTGTGGGCTATAGGCCTATATTAGAACTATGGTAAAGTCAGAGATGTACGTATACGCCGCAAATTCTACGCAGTAGACTTTTTGTTTTACGCTTTTTGTTTACGCTAACGCTTGCGACCACATTTTTTGGGTAGTTGTCGCTTGAGGCTACGCCGTATAGTTTTCGCGGTTTTTTAGCGCATAGCGTCAACGCATAGGCTACTTTTTAATGTCTTAGCTGTTGTTTGCATTTTTTTTTATCAAACTTTCCAAATTTTGAATAAGGTGAAAGAATGTTTTCAATGGGCAAAGACATATTGAAACCAAAACGCAGAAAAATGTCAGATGAACACTTTTAGATGCTTGTGTTTCTTCGTGGAAATTCAAAATAAAACTTGTTTGTTTCAAGTGGTTTATATCGTGTGAATGTTTGGCACCTAGCAAACAAAATAAGTTTACGCTAGTGTATGCGCTGACGCTGACGCCGCCAACTTTTTTTACAAGTAACGTTGACGCATACGGCGTATGATTTTTCGAACGTTTGCGTTTACGCTGACGGCGTCAATATTTTTTGTATGCGTGTGCATCACTGGGTATAGGCTACTCTGATTGCAAAACAGTGAGCAAAATATTAGTTGTAAATTATTAACAGACCCATCAGTCGCCAGACAAACTGCTGAAAAATCGCCTCCATTATAATATTGAACTAAAACTGTTTTTTGCAATTGACTTAGCCTAGCCTATAGGCTATTTTTTTATTGCGTCCATACTATCTTTTGCGACTAGAACTTAAATTAGTGAGACAAAAGTCTTTACAATCTTACTCATACACCAACGCTATGCAGTCGAATTAGAGCTTACTCGATTTACAGTTGCAGGGATTTATAGAGTTACATGATGAACTAGCCTACTAAGCTATGTTATCTGACACGTGGATGGTAAAGTACTGCCAGGTATTTTTTTAATTTTTAGAAACAAATTTTTAAATATTTTTTAACATTGTTAATGCAGTGGTCACCTAAAGCCTGCCTATTTAAAACTATTCTCAAGTAAGTTTCAGAAAATCGGGTAAAGCATATCGTAGTTATGTTACTTTTGTGTTAGGAAAGGGAATTTAAGTAAGCTTACAAAACTTAATTGAATAAAATTTACAGGTTCAAAAAGTATATTACTAAGCTTTTAAAGACCAAAAAAAAAAAATTAATATACATTCCAGAAATATAAAGCTTCAAGTTTTAAGTGGTAACGTCTGCATTTTTTTTCCTGTATGCCTAATTTGTTTTATGCATAAGAAAGATGAAATTTTCTAAATTATGATGGTTTCATAAGTGGATCATAAAATTGCTTTAGACTGATTTTGAGATAGTTGTTTTAGGGCAAGTTTTGGGTGGTATAAAATAATAATTCCTCCAAAAAGTTGAAAAAAAATCTGGCAACACTTTTGCACAACATACCCTCCACTTGTCTATTAGTAGTTGCCGTAGTTGGCAGATTTTTAGTTACTTCTATGAATCCCTGAACAGTTGAAGGAGCATAAAAATATAATGGATTGCTGCTACAGCGTTACAGTAGGCTACTGCCAGTTTTGACGTACAAATTGATCTCTACAAGAAAATTACCAATATCAAGCTAGCAAAAATTATAAACTAAAACTTGAATAAGCTAAACATCAATTGAGTTTGACGTTGAAGCGATTATACCTTCCTATTTCTGAAAAGACACTTTGTAATACGTTCAACTCAGTTTGTTTTTATTTCTCACCATCATAATGCAAAAACAATACAGTAGGCCTATAGTTCAGTGCTCTCGCCAGAGCAAAAAAAGTAGGGAGGGGGGAGGGGCACCTGCCCAAAGTGAGAAAGCACCAAAATGTTAACCTAAAGAACAAGTCATACAAAAGCCGGTCACATAGTAAACGCCATAAGTTTTCGTGGGGCAACAATATTATGAACGCTGAATAGTAATTTTGCAAATCAAAGTTAACATATAACTAATCAACATAATAAGAAATCGGTTTATAAGGAGAGGCCACAGAGAAAAAAACGTAACAAATAATAGCCTAGTGAATTTGCATAAAAAATCATTCAAAATTCAACCAGAGAACTGGGGAAGCGCTGCAAACTCACTCAGTGGAATCAGTGGTTTTTGCATGACAATAGGCGCATCGAGTTGCGTGGTAAAATTATGCTAAATACAGTATAACCTTTCTCATTTACCTATGATCAAATATTTTTCTTCCCACTAATACAGTGCCTATATTGTAATTCTTATCTCAACAACTCAGCGTTCTGCCATTGCTTTAATGATAGTGTTCACAAAGAAAACAAAAAAAATTATCTAAAATTATCAGTAAATTACGATAATTATGTTATTGTTCAAAAACAAACACGACTAATTTGTCAAGCTTGATGGATTTCACAGTATGCACATTTTTAATACCAATAACGCTTAAGATTACTGATAAATTTTCAAGCATTTTGCGTTTTTGGAATTTTTTCAATTATTGCTGACTTTGCTGTAAACAGCCCTTTAAACATAAAGCAAAATACAAAGTTTGGAATTTTTTATGGTATTTTCATTTGATTTAATTATTTTGCCTACTGCACGTAAGCGACAGTGTAACTCAATTGATAAAAGCATCCAACTGATATCTGAAGGTATAATTATAAGCACGGCGGTGACCTCAGTGGTTTGAATCTGGATCAAGAGGTTGAAGATTCGATACCCATTGCCGCTGTTGCGATTCTATTCATGCATAACTTACAAAAAGTTTTGTCCCTTTACAGTATATTATGTTCGATTTTTCGTCATGTTGATGAAAACAGTTCGTGCTGCATTGGATGGGGCAGCGCTAATCAAAAAAAAAATATTGTTATCGGACATTATCAGCGATATTTTTATCGTTTATCGTTATCGCTTAACTTTTTTGATTTATCGTTTATCGTTATCGCTTTAGGCATTTTTCGTTTATCGATTATCGTTATCGCTTAACTAAAAAATGAGTTATCGCGCCCAACACTGATCATAACGTAAAACAATATAACGTATGCCAAACATAGCAGAGGTCTAGAAAAAAGCAATCAATTAGTAGGAGCATTAATATAAGTTTGGTGCTAGAAAGCAATTAGAACAACTGGAGTTAACGTGGATCTGCTAACCATGTTTTATATAATGGTCATGTTTTTAACGTCAAGTACAATAAAACAAACTTTCAATTTTTCTTTTTTATAAGGGGGAGGAGGGGTCACGACCATTAATGCTTCCAAAATATTCCAATTTACAACAGACAAAATTGCAAAACTGAAGCTCATTGGCAGTCGAATAGTAGACGACTGCTCAGATATGGAGGTTAGTCATCAAGGAAAGGTAGACAGACAGACAGACAGACAGACAGACAGACAGACAGACAGACAGACAGACAGACAGACAGACAGACAGACAGACAGACAGACAGACAGACAGACAGACAGACAGACAGACAGACAGACAGACAGACAGACAGACAGACAGACAGACAGACAGACAGACAGACAGACAGACAGACAGACAGACAGACAGACAGACAGACAGACAGACAGACAGACAGACAGACAGACAGACAGACAGACAGACAGACAGACAGACAGACAGACAGACAGACAGACAGACAGACAGACAGACAGACAGACAGACAGACAGACAGACAGACAGACAGACAGACAGACAGACAGACAGACAGACAGACAGACAGACAGACAGACAGACAGACAGACAGACAGACAGACAGACAGACAGACAGACAGACAGACAGACAGACAGACAGACAGACAGACAGACAGACAGACAGACAGACAGACAGACAGACAGACAGACAGACAGACAGACAGACAGACAGACAGACAGACAGACAGACAGACAGACAGACAGACAGACAGACAGACAGACAGACAGACAGACAGACAGACAGACAGACAGACAGACAGACAGACAGACAGACAGACAGACAGACAGACAGACAGACAGACAGACAGACAGACAGACAGACAGACAGACAGAAAGACAGACAGACAGACAGACAGACAGACAGACAGACAGACAGACAGACAGACAGACAGACAGACAGACAGACAGACAGACAGACAGACAGACAGACAGACAGACAGACAGACAGACAGACAGACAGACAGACAGACAGACAGACAGACAGACAGACAGACAGACAGACAGACAGACAGACAGACAGACAGACAGATAGATAGATAGATGTTAGATAGATAGATGTTTATTAGCTGCTGCGAAAAAGATGCACAACAAGTCAAAACACAATGTACGGTACATAGCAAAACTGTTGAAATAATAACAATTAAAAATAAGAAAATGATGAAAGCATCACAACAGCGGGAGGCTGCGAAGTGACCATTCAAGGTCATCAAGTCAAACAGCCACCCCTTAACTCATTAATGATAAATTAATCATAATCGGTTAATTGAGAAAAAGACACAATAATAAATAAATAAATAACAGTGAAGCTGTCCAAGATGATATTGTGATTTGTGATTGTGATTTGGTTTTGTGAAGGGTTTTGTGATTGCATTAGAATCAATCATAAGTTAGTGCGTTGTTCCAATTAATAATAGCAGTCATGGAGAGACCGCTGGGAAACCATCTCACGGCCCAACCAGTTCTAAGTCACACCAGACACTACGGTACCACCTGGCTCAAACCTGCCAAGAAAAGAATGGGTAATTCTGAATCGCCTCCGTACTGGTGTTGGTCGCTTCAAGCCAGGCCCGGTGCTAGGAACCGCGGGGCCCAATTAGAAATGTGATGACGGGGCCCCTACTCTTCATAGCAAAATTTATGGGTGTTTATATATCATAAAATACATACGGCTTAATTCTGGGTTGAAGGAAAGTTTTTAGAGCTTCAAGTTCTTCAGCTATCATATACCCATCAATAACTTTGTTTTTTTTCTGTAACAATCTTTTCTTCAGCGTCCTGTCTTCTTGTGGTAATTGTTAAAGCAGCTTCAAGGTTTGATGTGTGCTCTCTTATTTCCTCCTTTCGCATATCTTGAAAGCTATTTATAAATCCAAATAATTTTGCATGATCTTTAAGTTGTTTAAATCTACTTTCCATTGACTGAATAGCTTGATCGAGGACTAAGTTGAAGCAAGCAACCATATTCATTATGACGTAACAGGCAGACACAGAAATATAACTTTGATTTAGTTACGATGCATAACAAATTGATGTTATGAGAAAGAATATTATTTCAATTTTTATTTTACGTTTCAGTAGTATTTTAAACCTCGTAACACAGAAAGACCCCCGCTAGCGCGGGGCCCCTTCAAGGTGCGGGGCTCAATTTGATGTAATCGGTCAAATCGGCCTAAAACCGGCCCTGCTTCAAGCACAATATGTTTACCTGGAGATTGTGTGACTCACCAGCCTGTGTTTGTGGTGACTGTCAAACAGCACAGCACATCATAAATCACGGTCCAGTGTTTCGACCTACAAACATGTGGATCTCATAGACCCTGGTATGAAGACATTACTCTAGTTGCAACAATTGGGAGATGTTGCCTGAATTGCTGCCTCATAAGTAAGAAGAAATAATGCCGTGAAGTCTGTTACCATTCTTTAATCTCGTTAAGAGTGTTTTCTACATGGCATAAAAGGTATTTTCTAATTCCATGTTCCTCCCATAGCCTATGTTCTACTTAACTTATATCAACATGAATTATTTCCCGTAACTCTGTACCGTAATAATTTTCTAAGCTCTATAAAGCCTCTAAAATTACAAAAGCTAAAATTTAAGTTTAAATTTCGACTTAAACGCGTCAGAAGAAGCTTTCGGTGATGAAGAAAACTGTTTTTTGTTTACTTTAGATTTTTATTTTCTTACTTTTCAAATATTTGTGTGAGTTTCTACCAATATGTTTCTCGGCAGCCGATTTGTAGCAAGAATTGACAGCGACAGACACGTGTTTCGCCCATGAGGCTGGGCTCAACGGCTCATCAGTATCGCACCGTATTCTGCCACAAATTTATTCGACCACCGCTTTACCAGTCAGTTTAACTCTTATCTTTGTGGAAACAAAGAAAGAGCCAACAAAACCAGCAGGCGCCAGGGCAGAGGACATTGTGAAGAAAGGGGCGTTCTTCCCGGCTATCAGCACAAGGCTGAGCACTCACTAGTACAGCGAGCAGCTGCGATTCGCCAACCATAACGGTGTAGCTTCCACGCTAGCCATTCAGACCATCCAATCAACAATATGTTTCTCGGCAGCCGATTTGTAGCAAGAATTGACAGCGACAGACACGTGTTTCGCCCATGGCTGAGCACTCACTAGTACAGCGAGCAGCTGCGATTCGCCAACCATAACGGTGTAGCTTCCACGCTAGCCATTCAGACCATCCAATCAACAATATGTTTCTCGGCAGCCGATTTGTAGCAAGAATTGACAGCGACAGACACGTGTTTCGCCCATGAGGCTGGGCTCATCAGTATCGCACCGTATTCTGCCACAAATTTATTCGACCACCGCTTTACCAGTCAGTTTAACTCTTATCTTTGTGGAAACAAAGAAAGAGCCAACAAAACCAGCAGGCGCCAGGGCAGACATTGGGGCTCAAGTTGTCAACCTCCACGTGGTGAGCCCTGGATTCGACTGATGACAACAAACCGACAAGTAGCAAAGAGAAAGCAAAGCTTATCAGAGGCAAACAACATACTGGCTGCACGATGAGGCATTGCCAATCTAAGCTACTACAAGTCAAACGAGAGAAGAAAGATCAGTTGAACAATAATAAAGGTTGGATTTTCAATTAACCAGCAACAGCAACCACTTTTTAACTTCGTCAACAGTTTTAGAAATACTGAATTGAGATGAAAAGAGTAATTTGAAGAAGGCTGACTTGAATTTACGTTTGCTGAGAACAAACATTTGCCAAAACCATAGGAAGCAATTGAGGTCTGTATGATTCAACTGGGTAGCCAAGAAATCGAAATAACGAATTCGGTTTCCAATAGTACTGCACTATCCCACTATGACCCTGTTCGGTCTCGGTACTTGCCTTTCAACCACTCTCTTACATTGCCGAGGCAATTCACACGGGCGAATGATTTCCTCGCTTGAATAGAAGGTAAAATGTTGTCTTGTCTCTCAATAATAGAGCGGATACAGCCTGAAGTATTATATAGAAAGTAGCAGATGCAAAGTCTACAAAGGAGTAAATAGTACTGTAGTTTGAAGAAGGCTTTTTATTAAAGGAGAAGCTTAAAGATTTTCGTAAGATATAACACGAAAGTAGAAGAAACTATTCAAACAAATGACGTTGAAGACGAATATATTCTACGAAAGCTACCTACCAAGGATGCAAAAGGACTTGGTTCGTAAACAAGCTACTTTTTTACTTAGGTCATCTTTTTGTTTTAAATCTAAAGGGGATACGAAAGGGTTGTGTATGTATTTACAGGAAACTGTCCAAAAATATCAAACATAGGATTTAAAACTGCAGTTATAAATAATTAATGCCATCGGTAGCAGACTTGGACAACTAGGATTTTGTAGTCTTTCGAAATTAGATCAGAATTATATTTAGAGTAATACTTTTACAAATTAGACTAGAATTAGAATTAGAGCTACCCAAGTTTTCACAAATTATAACTTAGTAGAATTTAAACTAGATTAGAATTAGTTGGATGCTGTTGTCAGGTATCTTTTTTTAGTTGAATAAAAACGCCAATGTGACCAGGGCCGAATTTAGCTGATGGGGGGCCCAGTGCACTTTTAGATCGGGGGGCCCCGTGCAAAAAAAATTGTTGCGCCTTTGGCGCAAAAAACCATCTCTACGTCTACAGTAGCATCAGTCCAGTACTGCACAGCATTTTGCAGAAACTGTCAAGGCCAAAAGGAAAAAATTAACACAAAGTCACATTTTTTTCACATAGGGGGCCCTTCAAAAGTCGGGGGGCCCGGGGCAACTGCCCCCTCTGCCTCCCCTAAATCCGGGCCTGAATGTGGCGACTCGGGATCAAAGTGTCATTCCACTATCACAGCGCCAAAACCACGTATGTCATAATATACATTGCAACCAGGGCCGGATTTAGTTGATGGGGGGCCCGGGGCACTTTTAGATCGAACTGCGCTATCGGGGATGTATATTACAATAGACATGTGCAGATATTGAAGACTGTTAGGCCACTGATAATCTGACTGAAATTTATTAAAAGAGCATTTTTGATAAAGATCTTTCACCGTCTCATGAAGTTAAAGTATTTTTTAAATTGATTGAGTTTCGCTTTTAGCAGCATGATCGTTGCTTACTTTGCTTCACAATGTTGATTTTAACGACATGTTTTAACCTGATGCTGCGAGTTCGCTGTGGTAATAGCGAATTGCACTAGCTTTCGGAACACAGTACCCTTATGTGCTATGACGAATTGTGTTGATGTTGAAGTCAGTGAGTCGTTCTTTAATGCGGCTCTTCCTGTGCTGATAGGCGTTATTGCTGTAAAATTTTGTTGAATCAGTTGATTAATGTGTTGGGTGACGTAGTTCTTCTTTTTCGGCAGGGTTATTGATTTTTGGATTCTGTCTACGTATGAAAATGGCCTCTTTGAAGCGTAATTGTACCGCTTCGTTTTCTCTGGTAATGATTGTAAATTCAAAGTCGGTGAGGCACTGTTGTTGATGATCAAAGACTGAACTTTTGTCTGAGCTAAGGTGTTCTTTCAGGCGGGAATGGAGTGGGCGGATCGTGCTGCCGATGTAGATTTCCCTGCATTTCTTGCATAATGATCTTGTAGACACAGTTCTTGTGGTACACATGTCGTCGTTCCGTATTGGGCAGTAGTAGCCGGCAAGGTTCGGATGTTTGTCATTTTTGAAGGGCATTTTGGAGGGTTCGTGAGCTTCGAAAGAGGCGGACTGGCAAATCCAGGTCTTTGAAGACTCTCTTTACTTTACGGTTTGCGTCGTCGCTCATAAAAGGAAATTCAAAATGTATTGGGTTATATGGTGTCTGGGGGGTTGTCTGTTTTGCTGGTGTCGTCGTTTGGGTGGTGGCTTGAGAAAGTCTTTGGGGTATCCGTTGTCTTCGATCGTCTTCTTGTATTCCGTCAGATGTGGTGTTACTTTATTGGGTGAAGAACATCTACCCCTTCTTCACTGTATTTCGTTTAGGAGTAAAATCTTCTTGGTACTTGTGGGTAGGGCCGAGTTGGAATGTAGAAGTAGTTTTGTCTTTGCTTTTTTCTTGTTGAACTCGTGGTGGATTGTGTCGTCTCTGTCGATTTTTATGGTGAAGTCCAGTAGAGAGATGGCCTTGTGGGTTGTTGGTAGTTCTTTTTCGAGAAGACGATCGAAACCACAAAAATCCAAACCTTGTCGGTTACAAAACTGCCCACTACGGAACGACGATATGTGTACCAGCAAAAACTGTGTCTACAAGATCATATGCAAACAATTGGAATATTGGCCTTGAAAATATTGGACGAATATCAGATGATGAATTCAATACCCTTTCTTCTTGATGCATCCTGCAAGAGAAGCAAATCCATTTCATAAAACATCTGCAGTTGTTGTCTCAGCACAACGTAGTTTGAGCACGCAGTGTGGCCCACTAGCAAATCGTTACTCTTTACGCTTTTCGTGCACGTTTTGTGCAAATTTAAACATGCGTTGATTGTCGTGTAACATTAATCTGACGTCATGAAGTACAGTAATAGCTTGGTCAAAACTCAGCCATCAAATCAGCCCATCTGTACATTGATTGAACGTATAAAAATATTTATAGTCAATGCAAAAAAAAGAGAAACTTGCAGGCTGAAAAGATGTTGGTGCCGTAGGTTGACAATATTTAAATAAACTTTTTAAATTATATATTAGCAACTTTTGTTTGGCCCAAGCTGTCTTCCAGGCCATTTGAGTCTTTAGCCTGCTTAGGCTACAAAAGTAAGATTTTAACCTGACAATGTTGGACGTAAAACTTCTGAGAACTTCAAAATTATAATTCGAGCGATAATTACACAAAAAGAATTTAATTGGAGTCGGAAAGCCCAAAGTACTCAGAGCCCAAAGTAGTCAGAATATTAATCAGGCAGCAGGCAGGTAAGCTGATTCAATTAACATATAAAAACTCTAGTCTAACAATTTTAACCACAACATGTAGCTTACTGTACTGTGGATTAATAAGCTACAGTTAAAAACTATATTAATAAAATACTTGAACCAGAAGGAAAAACTATGTGTTGATAAAATCAAGCGTTTATGGTCTTGTGTTCAATCTAAGCTTATGTTTATACTTAATTTGAATGTAATGTTTTGTTTGTTTTTCCTTGATAAAGGATCGGCAATATCATCACTTGGAATTGTGTTTTACAGCATTGAAATAATTTGACATTTAGCAAGCTATCTTGACAAGGACTAAATAAAAATGTCTCAAAACGAAGAAACGACTTCAACTACCTCAAGCGAAGAAGTGAAATCACAAGGTGAAATTCCAACCAATCCTGGTAAGTTTGCTTAACTCTATCTTCTTACGAGGTGTGTTCGTACACGGAAAGCACGTCACGGGCTATCTTAGCCCCGTGCTAAGCAATCGCTAATAACGGGAGCTATGAAAATCACAGAGCCAAAATATTTTACAAGATAATAGCCATGTGTAGGCTATTGTGCGTATACAAATTAAATTTTTACCCAACAAACTTATTGAAATAAAGTGTTTGAGATGAAAAAACGTCAGAAAACCGTTTTTTATTCCAATTTCTCGAAAATAGCTTCAAAATTGACCGTTCGAACGCATATTTTTGAATTATAACATAGAGTAGGCCTAAGGCTAAATCAAACAAAAAAATTACTTTTGTTCATAAATTTAAGGCATTTTTGGGCGTTTTTACATTTCAAAGTAATTGTAGGCAGTGTCATGGACTTCTAAATAGTAGCATCTGGACTGGAAACTCAGTGGGCAACAGGAGGCCAAACAGTTGGTACAACAGTTGGCCAACAGTGGGCCAACAGGGTTAGTTACTTGGCTGTTGGCCCACTGTTGGCCAACTGTTGTACCAACTGTTTGGCCTCCTGTTGCCCACTGAGTTTCCAGTCCAGATGCTACTATTTAGAAGTCCATGGCAGTGTCTATAATCTTTTGGACAAAATTTTCAAAATAATTATACCAGAGGTCTTAGAATATAATGTTGTAACCTAAAATCAAGGCTAAAGTTTAAATTAAAATTATCCTTCCCCTCCTAGCTAAGCTACTTTTACTAATGTTTTGAGGATTTTAATTTTTATGGATTTTGCATTGTAAAGCAGGTTGATAGCCTACATTTCGTTGAAATACGAGAACTTGCTAACACCATGTTCTCGTTGACAAATTATTTTGAAAGATAGTGTTCATGTTTCTTTTTCTTACAGAACAAACTCAAAACGTAATTGCCCTAATGCAGCAATTGTTTCACCAGTACAACCAGCAATATTCATTGATTCAGCAAGACAATCGACAGTATCATCAGCATCTTACAACAATTTACAATTTACCGGAGCAGAGTTATGTTTCATGTGATGACAAAGGTCTGTACTTTTTATCTTAATTGAAATGGACTATTACTTAGTTGTAAAAACTGCACTCTTGTAACAGCTGGAGTACTGTTGGGCGGGTTAACAAATGGCTATTCTTATCCTAATTGTAAGCTTTATGATCATTTTTTTAGAAAATGGTAGTTAGAAAATGTTTGTAAAAAGTAAACTGTTAGAATCAACAAATTTTTGATATTCTTATGCAAAATTAATATGCCACTTTAGAGAGAAGATGGAGAGTAGGCTACCAAAACGTCTTCTAAATTTGGAAAAAATTTTGAAAAAGTGTCTTTCCAAAGACACAATTGCACGCTCTTGAGCGGTGTCGAACCGGTGCCCTTTCGAGTACCGTTCCAGTGCCCTAACCATTCGGCTATGCAGCCGACAAGAACGTACTTTTAAAAGAGATTGTTGTTGACTACATTATGTGGTAACACAACTAACTCAATTATCTTTCAAGCGTAACGTATGTGTTAAATTGAGGGATTAGCTGCCGTGTACAAATGCAAAGTGTTTAAATAAATTAACTGTGTTGCCATGGGATCCCCATTAGGCCATACAATTGCGATTTTTTTCCTGGTGCATTTGAAAACAAAACTAAAGAAAAACGATCTAACATGTCACCCTAAGTTTGTTTTCATGTTAAGCTTCATTGCATTTGTTTGTTTGTTTGTTTGTTTGTTTGTTTGTTTTTCATATCTTTATCCTGCATTGCGGGAAAGCGGACTTGAGCGCTATACATCGGTGTACGCCTTCCGACGTACACCTGACCCACGCTGCAGCCGACTGCAATGTCTGTTTCCTGTTGTCTACTCTATTTATGACTTGAATTTGGTACTACCCATTACTTGAAATTGATGACACTATTGCGGTATTTAATAAGTAGACTTCATGTGAAACTTTTCTGGAATTGCTCCACTCTCAAAATGAAAACATCAAATTTATTGAAAGAGCCAGCGAAACCTTGCCATTATTGGACGTAGAAATTAAAATTAATGTCATTGGATTTGATAGTTGGGTTGGAGCAATAACCCATGCTGGTTTGTTTTCAAATTATGATGCAATATGCCCATCGAGATGGAAAATCTGATTTGATTATTGCTTATTAGCTCAAACTAAAATGATTTTCTGTAGTGATGCTCTCTTCAGTATTAACGCAGAGAAATTAAAAGACCTGTTTTATAATAATGGTTATCCAAAATTGTACTCTAAGAGAATATTCCATGAATAAAAACAAGTTTACAACTTTGTAAAATGTTTCCTAAAACACTTCCGTGCTTAATATTGCATCAACATTTGAGAACAAACCAGTAGGCTATGGGTTGGTTTACGCCAAACCTAAGAATCAAATCCAATGACATTAATTTTAACTTTTACATCCAAAAAAGGCAAGGTTGCGCTTGCTTTTTCAATTGCAAACTTGATATTTTTATTTTGAGAGTTGAGCTATTCCAGAAAAGCTTCACAAAATAATTTACGTAATTTTTTTAAATTGTGCTTTTCAGGTTCTAATAAAGGATTTCACAAACTGAAAAGTACAACTCGCAAACAATATCACTCCAAGTATGATGTTGATCTTTCCAACTTTGATATTTCTCCAGAGGGATTTCCAGAAATTTATTCTGAAATGTATCGAATTGATTTTTACCAAGGAATGTTCATTCCCAATGATAACAATTACCATCCAAAAAAACAAGAAATTAAATTATCCACCACTGACCGAGCAGTAACAATTGATCAATTAGTTTCTGATATTCAAAACAACAGGTTTCTATCGGTCATCGGGTATCCTGGGTCTGGCAAAACTACGTTATCCAAACGCCTGGCAAGACGACTTTGTAGAAGCGAAGATGTTCTCGTCCTACGGAAAGTCTTTATGGACATGACTGACTGCAACAAACAATTGACATTAAAAGAGTTTCTTTTGGGAGATTGCAACTACAGCTTAAATGACGATGAAAAGAATTCGCTTTTTGAATGGATCAAAAGCAATCCAGAAAAGTGTTTCATTATTTTAGATGGATTTGATCAGGTGGGTTGGAACCTAAAAGAAAACGTGAAAGAATTCAACTACAACACTCCACTCCACTATTGGGAACTTTTGTCCAATCTTTGTTTGGGAAGATTTCTTCAGCACTGTCACTTGGTATTCACTTCTCGACCACACGCCATGCTTGACGTTTCTGAAGTATGTCGACCCAAACGCACGTACTTTATTCATGATCTTACTCCTGAAAATATGAAAGCATTATTTGACGCCTTAATAAACGACCAACACAAATCCGAGATTCTTTGGAAAAAATTTACTGTAAAAACTTTTTACTTAAAGTCCATGTGTAACAATCCTCTCATGTTACAACTTTATTTGAGAGCTTCTATGAGTTCGTTGCATGAAACCGCCGACCTAACCACGATGACCAGAATATTTCATACCTTATTGCTAAATTTTAAAACCTCAGGACATGCACTTTCTATATCTGATGAAATTGTCACAAAATTGTCGCAAATCGCCTATAAAGCAACAAAAAAAGGAACCGTCTTGATCACGGTAGAGGATCTTGCTAAAGAAGATCTTTCCAGTCAGGATATACAAGATCTTGTGGTTACTCTTTTGGCAGCAAACAGAGAATACGCACTTTTGGAAGGACAGCAACGCTTCTATTTCAGCCACCAAACCTTCCAAGAGTACTTTAGTGCTTTATACATCTGTCGGGAAATGTCATTGCCAGATTTTACGTGCTTTGTTCAAAATAACTTATTGGAGGATCACTGGGTTGTGGTTGTGCAATTTTTGTCTGGGCTCCTTTTGGATTCATTCATAAACAACGGTAGGTTTATGTTTTATCAACAGATTTAAAAACATAATAGCATAATGTAACGTAATCACAATAATAAGATTTTATTTCATTAGCGTTATCCAATGTCCAGTCATGACGTACTTTGTCTATTTGAAATGAAAAACATTTATTGCAATATTCTTTGTTTTGTTACACATCTATATTGCATATTATATTACTGTAGTCCGTGGTTCTTAAATTGATAGGCACGCCCCCTTGGCGTATTAATTCTGCAAAGAGGGCATGAAGGTGGTAGGCTATATGTTTCTCGGCAGCCGATTATAGCAAGAATTGACAGCGATAGACACCGTGTTTCGCCCATGAGGCTGGGCTCGTCAGTATCGCTCCGTATTCTTGCCACAAGGATATTCGAACTAACCATTATTTTGTGTGAAAGTAACTTTTCTGCACTTGCAAGTGTAAAGAAATAATTTTGAAACAAACTTAGTTTCGAACCTGACTTGAACTTTTCAAACTTTCTTTATAACAAACTAAATTTCGAACCTAAATTTCACTAATTTCAATAACGTATGACGGAGAATAGAAAATAAGTTTAGTTTGTTTTAAAATCTAAAAAATGCAAAACTACCGCAGTTTGGCTTTTACTTTTAAACGAAAAAGAGAGACACAAAGATTTACAAGCGACGTCAAGAGTGGTGCAGGCCAAAACGTTTCGAAATCTCCTGCTGCAGATAGTGGCACACCATTCAATTCAATCGAAACCGTGTTGACCAGTGTTATATATGTTATAAGATGTTATAGCTATATGTGGGAAGATGTTGCATTTACTTCAGTTTTTTCTTTTTTTTTACAGATCTATCTTGTTACAGCTCTACAATCAAACAACATCCTTCAGATGAATCTACGTCATCACTCACACCATCACCATATTCGTCTTCAGAAATTGCTTTAAGTACGGATATCAGCTAAAACGCTTTATGATTGCTTTTGAAACATACGAATTATTGATTTGCATGAGTTCATTTGTTCCGTGCATAGTGAGAGCTTGAACGGCGAAAACCTCGGCACTTTCTTTCAAGGATGCCTTTTATTTCAGGTCAAAAGTTGCAGAAGAAGAAACGATTCATTTCAGAACTGTATAAAAAAACCAAGGAAGTTGCTGCAAGTAAGTAACAATTGTTAATTGGTCAACACCAATTTTTATGCCAGATGTGTTTTATCGATATTGGGAAAGTCATTATTATCAATATTATTTATTAATATCAATACTACAGTGATATCGATATCAATCATATAACGCAATCCTGTTAAAACTACAGTTTTGGTTAACGCGTTAAGATGTTGCCCTATAACAGATGAGTTCAAAATATGATCTTACTGATCACAAGTCAATAAATCGTCGTCAACTATCTAAAAGGACCTCTGCTGCTGAAAACTACATGGCCTACTGTAGGTTTACAAGAAGATATAAGATTTATCTTCCTTGGAAAGCTTAATACCACCTGTATCACAATGTTAGCCTATATACTGTATTTGGTAGATTCCTTATGCATTTAAGGCCTCTGATATAATGTTTTTGAAATTTTTGTCTAAGACGCAAAATCAAACGCGAAATCTGGAAGTGAAATCGATGTGAGAACGCGGTGTTAGAGGATTGATAAAATGATTTTGTTGCTTACACTATTAAAAGGATGTCCGCCTCCCAGGAACGCTTTTTTTCCTTTTGTCCATAAAAGTCTGCAATTTGTAACCTATCTTCTCCTTAATTGTGGATGTATTTTACGGACAGGCCCATTTGGCTTGAAAAATTTAGCCGTTTTTGTTTCCTGTGGATTGTGGACACTAAGAGGAATCGGAAAAGCACAAAAAAAAGTTTGAAAAACATGGAGTTGAGCCCTTTTTGAATTGATGCATTCATCGCTATTTAAAGATACGGCCTGATTTGTCACATTTTGCAGAAATTTCCAGATTTTACTAACTTTGGGCGAATGTTTAACAAAATTTTTCTAAAATTTATATTTTTACGCTTTCTTTACTGTTTTCCCCAGATGAAACAAGAAGTTTTAACATCCTCAGATGTTGAAAAACAATGAAAATTTGATTTCGAAGATTTTAGTCAGACTGTTAATTTTTCAATAACAGTCTGATTCAGGTTTTACAACTTATTTTTTCTCATTTGCTACTGCTTCCCCAAGACAACAAAAACCTTTTATATCATTAGAAGACAGCAAAAAATAAAAAAGTTTCAGAAAATGTCAGTCAAACACTAGCAGTAGCTGTAATCAAAGTCTGCAAAATGTGACAAATATGGCCACATCTCCAGTTGGCCATGACGCATTCTATTCAGGGGCGCCGGAAGCGGGGGGGCGGATGCCCCCCTGCCCTCAATTTTTCTGCAGATGGAGGGGCAGGGGGGGCAATGGTGCCCTTTTAAAGTCATGTAAGCTACTGCACATTTTGCAATATAACAATTTCTGCTATTCGCTCTTAGCCTGATTATAATCTTTCATTTTTGCCTCAAAATAATATTTACGGCACAAAATTTTGAAACACAGTAGCCTACAGGCCTTAAAACTCGTTTTTTTTCGGCAGCCATCGTGGCCTACCGGAGCTCCTTCTCGGCGGCCAAATCTGCGTGCTTGGAGGCCAAAATACAAAATAAAAATAACGATAGCACAAGTAAGCTTAAATAGAATTAAACTTGCAACAATGCTAAAATGATCACTTAGCGTTGTTGAAATCTGGGCCTGGGCGACGTCCTACAATAGATTTGTTGCACCACGCAATAACTGCTTTATCGGGATAGTAATCCAGTACTGATGCGGGACCATCTAGCTCTAACGACACTCGCACGAGTGTCTCCAATGTGGCTGATTTTAAAAAAATTCGCCACTTCCCTAGAATTCTTTTTAGCAACGAAAAACAACGTTCGACATGTGTTGACGATGACGGCAAGGTAATAAAATAAGTATTTCAATGATGTGAAGAACATTACTAAAAGAAGTATAATTTTTGCAAAATATGATCAAAAAATGTTTTTCCCTCGGACGTCAACTAACCTATTTCTCCTTTTTAACAACGATTCAATATCCGACAACATCGAATCGACATAAAAACGACAATATTGCCAGTCGACATAAATTAGCACTTCGGATTAAGACTTTGTTAAAATAAACGTCAGGAATGACAAACAAGACTTACACCGCTGGTGATCGCAGATGGATATATTCCATCAATAACAAATATTCCCGCACAATGCAACAGTGGCGATTATGACGCGCTGACCTAATTTTGCATCACTCTTTGATACTACATATTTTCGTCAGTCAATCCACGATCATTCTATTGCGAAATTAAATAATTGGCTAGAAGAGACCGGCGGCCAAACTTGGCCGATTAAGGAGGTAGCACCGGCAGTCATTCAAGCACTACTTAGCGGCCATGGCCGCAGGCTACTTTAAGGCTTGACAGTAGGTTACATCATTATAATATGGCATGATGCCCTTCTTTGTATACCGGACACTTGTAGGCTATCATTACTCAATACATAGTGAGCTGATAGATTAGCATTATCGCTAAATCTTATCTTAAAACTTGAAAAAAAATTGGCCTTTTAGTAAACAAAAGTGCCCTTTTTTCGTAATCTTGCCCCCCCACTCAAAAATCGTTCCGGCGCCCCTGATTCTACTGTGTTCCAACTAAACAAAAAAAATTTGTTAAATGGCATAAAAATAGATCTCAAATCATTAAAAAACCTAAAAAATGCCTTGTTTTGATTATAAAATGGTTGGGGTTTTAGAGTAACACCCATGTTTCTGCATTATTAGATCACAAAGATCATCGCTCCATCGTCGCTATCAGCAAAATATTGAGAGAAAACAACGACGAAGAAGTGATCGAGACCGCGGGAAGTCATTTTGATGGAGGAAGGATATGGATGTACGACTCCGACACTCCAAATGACTTCCATGCGGTGACGTCATTTCTCAAATCGATGTCGACGAGAGTTGAATTCCTTAGTCTGTCCAGATGCTACATGACTTCCAACCAATTGCGTCCATGGATCGAGGCGGTCAAATCGATGCCGGGATCGGTGAGTATGTTTAACTTTTACAACCAACGTTTAAGAACGTTATTTCAAGGTTACATTAACGTTAGTGGTTGCGTGGATTTAACCTTCTATTGCATGCTTTCAGTGTTAAAAGATTTTTAATTTCGTTTTCTGACAGTTTTTGTTAAATTTTTATAAATAAACAAAACGTCACGAACAAGAATCATTATTTAATTGTTCAATTATTATAATTAATTTATTTTTAGATTGTTTGGTTGAATCTCCAACGCAACCTTCTGTCCAGCATCGATGACGTCATCGACGTATTGGGAAAAGTTGAGGAGAAAGTTGAGATGCGGCTTTGCTTCAATGATGGTGATGGGAGATGGAGATCTGCAAACATGGAGGAACGAGCCAAGTTGCAGAAGGCCCTGGACGAGTTAAAAAATAATGTGAGAGTTATTTTTAAGTTGTGTCAACCTTATCGAAAGTAACATTTATCCAATTCTAAGCGATTTTAAACTCAAATTGTTCACCAGAAATCTTAACTTTTTTTGCTTTTTCTAGTGGTAGCCTATTCACCACTAAGGCACAAAAGCAAGGTTTATTATTGCATTGATTCTATGTTAATAAGCATTAAACCATCGTCAATTTTCAAACCAACGTTATATGTGCATTAAGCAACATAAAATAAACCATTGAAAGATTGCAACATGTTCCAAGTATGGCAGCTTCATTACTTTGATTATTTTCTGTGTGTTTGTGTTTTGCAGAAGTTGAAGGTCTGGGTCGACGAGGATGATTACAATCGTATTTATTTCACGTACAATGATAGCGATGATTGAGAGTTGTTGTCGTTTATTTGACGTCATTTCAGAATAAACTAATCTTATTCTTGGTTGGTTGACTTAAAAAATAAAACCATAACAATGAACAAATTGTTTGTTTACATTAAATGACATTCTATCAATGCAGTGTTCCTTTACCTTATCCCATGGCGCCCTTATTCAACGTACAAAAAGTATTGTAAGTTTAGGAAATTCCATTTGTTTTTGTTTATCTTTATCCTGCATTGCGGGAAAGCGGACTTGAGCGCTATGCATCGGTGTACGTCTTCTGACGTACACCTGACCCACGTTGCAGCCGACGGCAATGTCTGTTTCCGGTTGTTTACTCTACATATGACTTAAATTTGGTATTACCCATTACTCGAAGTCGATCACTGGGTAGAGGCAATTATCGTAAAGTTTCTTGCCCAGAGAAACAACAGCAAGTGCGGGTGGCTAGAGTCGGACATGCAGGCTCTCGACTACGAGCCCAACGCGCTAACCACTCGGCCACTGCTGCCGACTTCGGCCACTGCATACCATTTCATCAAAAGTGTACGGAGCCAGATTTTTTAAACTCTCGCTCCATTCTGGCGTCTGTCGCTCTAAACCCCAATCCTGCTGCAAATAATTTGAGGATATTGACTTCAAACTCTATTTCGATTCCGAAAACAAACAACAATCTAGATTTAAATGCTATAACTTATACTTTGTCTATCCCTTGTCGTGAACACAAAAGCATATTTTTGAATGAGAAAAATACTGATCAGAAAATAAAACCACAGAAGCATACAAAAATAAGAACTGTGTTATGCACAACACGTTTTCGCTGACCGATGACTACAGTGGCGTACGCAGGATTTTTTTTCGAATTGAAACGAAAGCAAATTGAAAGAAAACACCCCTATGCAAATAATAACCAGTAAGTCATATTGTGTAAAATTACCCTACCATACTCAGCTTGCATTGACAATTTTTTTTAGTTTGCAGCAATTGGTTTACTTAATTGGATAGATCTTGTATTGAAAACCAAAAAATGTGATATAACACTCTTGAAGTCGCATATAGTGTTTTACGAAAACGACGTAGTGAGCTTATTTAACCCAATAAACCACACGTGTTGACGGTACGTTCAGTGGTTACTGGGGGAGTAGAGCCAGTGGCGTAGCTAGGGAATGTGCCGCCCGGGGCAGATTCAGATTTTGCCGCCTCTTCAAGAAAAAGCATGTGAAAATGAAATGCGTTTTTTTATCAGATTAGAATCAAAATCAAAAATCGTAGTCTGAAAGTGCCGCCCTGGGCGGTCCGCCTCCCCCCCCCCCCCCCAGCTACGCCACTGAGTAGAGCGTTCGATACAAATTGACTTTTTTTTATCAAGGGTAGCCTAATGCTATTTTATAGTCTGACCAAGGTTTAAGATAGTCGAGGCCATTTGTTGGTGAAATATAAACTCTCACGGTCCTTGCGTATGTCACTGTACTTTTGGATTGAATTATTAGATATTATTATTGTAACTGTCTCCGCCGCCAGTGTAGCCAAATCGTTTGGCATCCGCTGGCTTCGATCAGTCTTTCAACAAGGTTGATAGGATCTCCATTCTGTTTTGTCCTTTGCGATGTTTTGCAATCGATGGAGATGTGGTGTGCTGAGCAGGGATCCCAGGCCAGCTTTTCTGATGTCAGATCTCAGCAGTTGTAATAAATTGGTACGGTGACGTCCGGTTCGGCCTTGATACTTTTTGCTGCCAATTATTGCAAATTCAAGGGCTTTCTGAGGAGGTGAGTCCTGATGAAGTCTCAGAATGTGTCCAAACATGTTCCATCTCATGGTGGAGATCTTGCAAGACAATGGTTCACTGTTGCATATTTTGTAGAGATTTTTGTTCGAGATGAGACTGTTTGGCCAAGTATGACCAGTTATGACACGTAAATGTCTTCGATGACAGGCATCCAATCTTTCAAGACTTGCTTTGGTAACAGACCAGCTATTACAGTTGTAGATCATAATTGGGATGCAGTACGCGTTGTACAATCTTAGTCGCAACTGTAATGGGATTCTCGATCTCTTGCTCCATAGTTTCCAGTGTGATCTGAAAGCGACATTGCCTAAATTGCAGCGGGATTTGACATCGGCAGTGCTGCACAATAATGATCCCAAAAGTTTGTGTGTACGCCATTTTTCGTTTCCTCGAATCGGTAGGCTATCAGTATCAGTTTCATTTGTGTCTGCAAGAAATATGTGGGTGAATTCAGTTTTAGTCTCATTCATGAAAAGATTGTAGTTTTTCAGGTTCTTTGTAGCAATAGATTGTAGCATATCAAGTGGCTGTCTTTCCTCATCCAGAAACTCAACATCGTCTGCATACTCCATTTCCAAAGGCATGCATGTGTCAGATATAGGGGGGTTTGGTCTGGAGGACTGCTCTCGCACTGAGCTCAATGCTGCAGAAAGGTAGCAGGTGAAGAGTATTGGGGAGAGGCTGTCTCCTTGAGGTGAACCGATGGTAGTCTCAAAGTTTGCGGACATTTTGTTGTTAATGCGCACATACAGTTTCGTGCCAGCTAGCAGGCTGCGGGTTAGTCGCAGTTCATCTTCATCACAGCCAGCTTGGTCTAAAATTTGAAGGATTTTTTTGCGTTTGATGGTGTCAAAGGCTTTGGACATATCTATTCCCATTTTGTGGAAGTCCCATTTTCTAGCCATTACCACTGAAACGAGCATACGTTGTGCCCAGACAATGTCAGCACAGCTTCTGCCACGTTTGAAACCGCTTTGGAAGGGTCCAGTGAAGCTGTCAATTTTGTCTCTAATCCGATGCAAAATGATGATGGAGAGGATTTTTCTGATGCTATTGAGGAGCACAATGGGTCGAAGATTAGCTGGTGGTCCTTTTGGTTTCTTGGGTTTTGGTATAACAATTAGTATGCCTTCGCCGATGGTGTCTACTGGTTTGTGTTGTTTGAATGATTCATTAATAGTCTGTGATATTAAACCGGAGGTTATGTCTTTGGAGAATTTGAAGAGTTCGTTGTTGACGTTATCAGGGCCAGCAGCACGACGGTTTTTCAAAGAAGAAATTGCTGCAGACACTTCCTCAGTGGTTATTGGTGTTTGCAAGGGTCTTGCTTCTCCGGTGAATGGTTGTATTGGTTCATCATCTGAATCTGTAAATTGTTGCTGAAACCAATGTTTTACAATCTTTACTTTGCTTTTGTCTGAGAGCACAAAACTGCCATTGACATCTTGAATCATGATGGGGGTAGGAGGCTTTCTCGCTTTAAGTAGTTTTGCTGCTTGGAACATTTTACTGCTGTCTTCAGATGCGGATATTTCTTCTGCCAAAGAGTTGGCTTTTTCTATTGCAACCTCCTTTAATCTTTTGGATATGCTGTGTAGGATGTTTGTACGTTTCTTTCGGAGGTTAGAGCGTTCCATGTTGCTTGTGCTTTGATAAATTTGTAGCCTTAAGGCTTTTTGCTGTTTGGACAGATCTGCTACTTGTTGATCAAACGTATGTTGTGGTGGGTTGCTTCTGGTGATGCCGGCAGCTTTTATGGCTGAAACTTTCATGCAGTCAAGTAGATGGTTTATAGTTGTGTTTGGATCATCGTTGCGGTCTAATTCGCTCAACATATTTTTCAGAATTTTCCTATATGATTGCTGGGTCTTTCGATCATCTCTCAGACGATGGATGTTGATTCTCTGTTGCTTGCATTTCTTTGGATGGCGTTTGTGAATTAAATGAATTTTATCAATTCTTAGTTTCGTGGAAACAAGCTTGTGGTCAGAGTTTAGGTCCGTGCCTGCAAAAGACCTTGCGTTTTGTAGTAGAGGGCGTGCTTTCTGTTGACAGATGACGTAGTCAATTTGGTTGTAAATAGGCTTACTTAAGTTGGGGTTGTTTGGATCTTTGATAAATCCCGTCCAGGTAGTGCGGTGTCTGCTTGGGTGTTGAAAGGCAGTGTTGCTAGCAAAGTAACCATTGGCAGAAAGGAAATCCATGAGTGCATTACCGTTCAGATTGCATTGGCCAGTGCCGTAACTGCCCAGGCATGCGTTTAGGCCCGTGTCAATGTCATCTTGGGTAAGCTTTCCGAGTTTGGAGTTCATGTCGCCACATATAAAAGTAAGCCAGTTAGCGGGGGTGGTGCTAGCAGTGTGAAGTTCTGCATAGAAATTTTCAAGATTTTCTGGTGTTTCTGCTGCTCTTTCAGAGGTTGGTCCATAGGCGTTGATCAGCCGCATTTTTGTTAGACTACCATTTCGAGTTGGAATAGCGAGGTCCATAGTTGCCATTCTGTCGCTAACGTACTTATAGTTCACAACGTGGTTGATCAGTCTTTGGCCAATAATAAATCCCAAGCCATAATGAACTGATTTGTTTTGTTGCAGCAGGACAAGTTTGTGCCCTGTTTGTAGGTTGACTTCTTGGTGGTCCTTGATTTTGGTTTCTTGAATGCATAAGAGGTCAATATTGTAGCTTTGGCAGTCTTTGCCCAGAGTTTGCTTTTTGATTTCAGCATTAAGGCCTCGTACATTCCATGTGCCGATGGTGATTTCCCATGGTATAGTGTTGGGCCTTGAAGGTGCTTGTTGAAAGTTAGACATCTTTCCGAAAGTGGGCCGAGGGTTTATCCTTTTACCACCCACTCGGTGTTTATGCGGCTGTCAGCCCGCAAGCCTAGACGATGATTAGCTTCCTGAAAAATCAGTACTGACAGGGTGAACCGCGAGAAGGTTATCGTCTTTCCATTATTAGATATGTGAACATGAAAAGAATGATGGTACGCCTAAACGGATAAGATCATCTCGAATGCAAAAGTATACAGCATACTCTGGAGTCTGGATAATCCCTGTCAACTCTTCAAGATGCCATTATTGAACATCTTTGTCGGTCATGAGCATTTAATTTTGGAAAAGTCTTATGCTATCAACCGTTAAAAGACATTTTCCAAAAAAGCCAGAGCGCATAGTGGGTTACTATTTCTTCTGTAAATTGAACAAAATACTGTAGAATAGATTTACTGATTTCGCTGATTGAAAATAGTCATTTCAAATGATGATCAACAATACGATACCGATGGATGCTACAAGCTATGAAATAACGAGTTTTATAACAGTAGGCTATATTGTAGGCTAACATTGGTTATATTAAAATGCGGAAAAACGCAGCACCAACTAAATATGAATAGGCTAAGGGTGGGCCCCTAAACAGAGATGTGGTCTCACTAACTGGGGCTTTGGAAGTGGTAACTAGGGCCTTGCGTAATTTAAGCTGTAGCCTAATATCGAGCTTCTGTATCAGCATTTGAAGCGTTTAGAACGAAAAGTGACTAAGTCACAAAATACTACTAAGGAGATATTGACATGTACAGTATTCAATTGCATTGTAAAATCAAGATTTAAAAGATTTTTTTGTTTTTACCATATGTCAGTGTCTACAACCCCAACCTAGTTCTGATTGCACTATTAATTGATTTTTTAGTCGAACTTGTCAAAAAATATTGATAATATTCTTTTTTGGACTTATGCACTTTTCTTCAAAATTGCTGGACTTAGGCATTTTTAGACACAAATGATGGACTTAAGCACTTTTAAGTGTTTTATAGGCCTAACAGAATTTGTCATCTCTTACTCCAGATACTACTGTAAAGTAAGCTATTTAAATATATTTCTTCAAACCTCGTACTAATATGACATTGGAATAATCTGCAAAAAATTATTTTGGGTTAGAAATATCTTGAAAAAATTAGGCTGGTAGCACATAATAACTGTTACTGGTAATTAATGGGGTGAAAAACAGGTAAAGTACAGAGACTTCCCCACCTTCATTGGCAATGTACAGTAGAATAATAATTGGGTTAGGCCTACTAGACTACATAATAATAATTTGGGTACACTCTCAAAACCTTCTTCCCTTCATTAGTAGTGTAGTATAGAAGTAAAGAAGACTGGTAGATCGGCTAGGACCTTTACAGAATAAGTTATAAAAATAATAGTCCAATCTAATAGGCTACTTAACCTTAGGTTAAGTGTACTACATTTCGTTATCTGCTGGCACTAACACTCCATCGAATAGCCTAATCATGTCCCATGAATATTGAAGTCTGCACTGCTAAACTTCTTGCAAACTGGACCTGTGGACTGCTGAATTTGATTCGAAAGCAGCAGGCTTATAAATTAGGCCTACCATATTTTCATCGCCTAAAAAGAGGACACGTTTCGCCAGCGAGTAAAATACAAGTAGAATGTCACGTATGAAGAATTTTTTACATCCTTTTGGATAATTATAGACCTATGCAGGAAAAGATACAGCAAAAAACAGACAAGTTTGTTTGTTTGTCGAAAGCCGATTTGTTAGATTTGTGTAACAAAACGAAAATGTGATGTGATAATGTCATAAAAATGTGACAAATCAGCCAGTATAGGCCTATCTGCATGTAGCCATGCCTTAACTATATTCAGAAAAAAAAGGATCAGCTTCAACGAAATCATAAAATTACTTGCACGAAATATATATGAAGCTGTATACAGCTGTCAATGAGATGCTAAGGACAGACTCAACTAAAAGGCTGTTTCTTTCCTTGTACCATTGTGGCTGCATCATAGATTAAAGTCAATCTACATTTGCACTCACAGAAGTTGTAATCATGGGCGCCAATCCCTATAGGACAGCGGGGACATGTCCCCACCATCTTTGTATATGTCCCCACCATCTTTTTACATAATTTTTGTAATGTAAAAAGGAAAATATTAACCGAATGTCACAATTTTATTAGTCAGACGTTTAAAATCTATTAAAAGGAGGGTAGCCCACAACATTTTAGTTTTATGCGAGGAAACCCCGACCGGCGACCGTAGTAGAAATGTTGGGCACATATTACTAATCCAATTATATCAAAAGATATTGTAGCTTCGCCATTTATTAGAGATGCTCTAAGATCCACACAAGAACTTGGAAAGCTATGCAAAGTTTCTGGGAAATTCAAGCATCTGTACCTGAACTTTTATTCTAAAGAGTCTTTGCCTCAGGCTGCATTAAAACTGAAACCAATTTGTCCAACAAGATGGCTCACACGTGCAGCTGCTGTAAAAGCAGTGCTTGATATTATAGCCTAAGTCAGTATTGGAAGCCTTGGAAGCAGCCGTGAGTCAATTTGATTCAAAATTTAATGTAGCAACAACTGTTAATTGGCTTATGAAATCTTTTCTCGTGGGTTGAGTGTACTTGGGCAATTAGCGGCATTGTCTGTCATTCAGTGTCTGGAACGTTCAAAGCCTTGCAAGGTTGCACGGTGACTGTGGCTGGCATGCTTGAAGATGCTGAACGTTGTAGTGCTGAACTCCGCCATCTGCGCAGTGAAGAAGAATTTCATCGTGTCTTTGTAAAGGCTGAGAGGCTAATGGAGGATTGCAAACTTGAGTCATGGAAACTGTCACATCCCAAAAATATTCCAAATCGTCTTCAGCATGAATAATGGATATGGCCATGGTCAGCCTCCTCAACTTCAAACACCAGAGACGAAATATCGGTCAGAGTATTTTGCAGTCATTGACAGCGCGTGACAAAATCTTAGGCTACTGACTATTTCAAGTCGACCGATCTTGAGCACTACAAAATTCTACAAGATTTATTCTTTAGTGGAAAGCTACTTTACAATCACGTGTGGTAGACGATTATCCTGAGTTCTCTGACACGAGTCCCTGGCGCAAGAACTATGCTTCTTTCGAAAGCAGTAGGCTACAATGGAAAGTCTGTGGAAGATTTTCGAATGATATTCAGGATGATGCCATCCGCTGTTCAGCATATGTTTCCGCAAGTGGAACTTTTTGTACGACTTTTGCTCATTTCACCAGCCAGCTCGTGTTCACAACGGTCATTTTCAACATTTCGACGTGTCAAAACTTGGTTACGAACTAGGCCTACCATGACACAGAAACAACTAAATCATACAATGGTCTGCCATGTGAACAACAAAGTTTTAAATTCGATCAAACTTTATGACCTCTCCAAAGACTTCGATTTTAATTCGATAGAGACTCGTCGCCGAGTGTTTGGACGTCTGCTGTCCAATGCTGACACTGACAAATAAAATATTATAACTTATATAGCTTAATTTGTATTAAACTTGTCAGAACAGACCCCATCTTTCAAGCTCGCTTCGCTCGTCACCCCTTCCTACCTTTCCTTGTAAATGTCCCCATCACCAATTTTAGAGAGCGATCGGCGCCCATGGTTGTAATTATCCTTGCCACGATTTATTTTGAAGTAGGCTATAGCCTATGTCATGCATAGTTCACTTTGGATTGTTTTTCGATTTGCTTCACTTGACAAATTAGCCAAACTATTAAGTTGGTAATCAGCAACGTTTACAAGCGCCGAATCAATACAAAATAGATCTGGGTAAAATAATAATTTATTGTAAAAGTGTGAGAACCTCAAAATGTAAATGTATCAAACTCTTTTGCAAGTTTTTGCATTTTTTAATGTTTCATTTCTTTGTGATTTACTCCATTTTTTAATTTTCTTATTTTTTTTTAAATTTGTTCAATTCTTAATTTTCTTAAATTGATTGATCAGATCTCCTCGAATGAGGAAATTTCCTCACAAGTGGATTTGCAGTTACATTCGCACTCATCGCTGACCATTATTTGGCTTTTAAGACAATCGCAAAGCAATGTAGGCCAAGTATGTTTCAATGAACATCTAAGATTTGTTTAGAACAGCGGATCAAATAGAACGTTGATGTTTTTTTAAAATCTATAATTAAATCAGAATGTTGTATTGTTACAGAAATGGTTGGACATTGCTAAAAAGTCACATAACAATGAAATCTTGTTGAAAATATGAGCAAGAAAACTGAAAATGTAAAAAAAGAGGACATTTGAGCATTTTTGGGTGTCCTCGGAGGACAATTTATTTTTCTTCAAAAAAGAGGACAAATCCTCTTAAAAGAGGACATATGGTAGTCCTATTATAAATACTACCGGTATTTGATCACTTATTTGCAAAATATCTACAATTAAAAGCTGATAAAAACACTCACCTTTCATAACACTACCAATGATCCTAATCCTTCACCTACCCTACCTAAACCAGAGGTAGTGTCCCAGTCTAAATAACCGGTAACCAGCTAATGACTTTATATCCTCTAAAATGGAAACCGGTCAAAAAGCAAAATAAAAATCATGTCATGTGGTTAAATGACTCGACGCTATTGGTCAGAACGGACTTAACTACTTTTAGAAGAAAAAATCACCTTTCCGCTCAAAACCTGTATCCGAAAATGATGGCTTAGCAACCTTTATACCAAAATATTTTTGTGTCTGGTGACAAAGGACAATGAAAGCAATACGTTTTTGTACTTAACTCAATTCGAGTGAAAATGTGACTTAGTCACTTTTCGTTCTAAACGCTTCATTTGTAACATTTTTGTTTTATTTCAAATAGCCAAAAACGGAAATGAGTAGGCTCCTAAACAACCGTGCCCCCTTTCCCCCAAGCGAGGTATGGAGCGGTTAATATTGCCCTGCTACTCAAGACCATTCTTGCACAATAACATTTTACAGTACACAACCACAACAACGCTGAAAAAAAATATTTGTGAAGAGGGGGGGCCAAAGCCCCCCTGCGTACACCACAGAATGACTAGAATGCACACACCATAGTTTTCAAATAGGTCTACTGTCCTCCACATAGCCTACATGTTTTATCTACACATTATTAAAAACAGTGGCAAAAATCAGACTCCAGCTCCAAAATAGGCTAGAATAGGATCCAAAACTTCGGTTTCTGTAGGCTTGTGACGTTCTGGCTTGATTTGATGATAGATGCGTTTCTGGTTGGGAGCTGAGATTAAACAGCCGTTGATGTCAGAAAGTACATTTTTGTATTGCGCCGTGTGTTGAAGCGAGCAGGGCAGAGCTAGAAACATCACAGTCTTTCTGTCAGAAGTGTGTAGATCGAAAAAGAACGATTCATGCTACGCGAATCAATTTATATGGAATATGACGTCAGAATGATTGCGCCTGTGCTGCCAGACGCAATGAAGATAAGCTAAAGTTGAAATTAAACAGTTGAATATATGAGAGCACTGGACTGCACTGAATAATAACATAAAGGTGTACAAAATATGAAACTACAGTCGGTAGCCTACAGGCTAACCTACACATCTGATTCACGCCTGCAGGCTATGCTAATTTTCTATTATTATTTTTTTTTTATAAAAACAGCCAGTGTTTTGCTATTAAACGGCTTCAACTGTTATTTATTAGCATGACAGGAGAAATAAAACATGGCTTCAAATCCAAGGATCTACTAGTAGGCTAATGTTTACACTAGTTTTATATATTGACGGTTTAAAATCAGGGCCGAAGTACCTTATGGGGCTCTCTATATAAGACGTCCTCATAAAATTGCAAACAAATGGACTTCCCCTCCATTTCCACAAAATATCCACACTGGGTCTCCCCCTCTCCCCTTGTCCATTTAGACAATACTACCAATAAGCCTATTACATTAACTAGCCATGCGTCCAGGCTTAGTTTGGATAGTCAGACTTTTAACGCCTGTCTCCACGTCCTGTTCGGCCAGCAAAAAATTTCCGATTAGGCAGTCAACATGTGATGTTATATGGAGAATGCCTAAACTTCGCTGAACAGCATGCACAATCGCCCCTGTTGCAAACCCGCACATTTATGCATGCTTCAAGCATGACCTGCAATGCCTGCTGTAAGTGTAAAAAACATTTTTGTCATGTGATTAAATCATTAACTAAAAAGAAAAATCTTTCTCATAGGCTACGACCTTCGTAGAGATGCGGCAAGTGCTCTCTCATTTCTCGCATACGCATCCAATTTTCGCACAAAAAGTTTGTGTGATCAGAGCCAGAATGCGGCGCAGCAGCAAAAACATTTTTGGAGAGTATCTTATTCCGCTTTCATAATTTGAATCTGGTTCAAATTTGGAACAGGTTTTTAGCCTACTACCTTATTATGAAGTGTATATCTCTAGTAAGCTTGTAGGCTACATTGTTGACTTTTCTTAGATAGTTTTTGATGCAATCCAACGCGAAAACTGGTTGTGGCATTGGTGTGGCAACACGGGGTCAGATGATTGTTAAAATTATTTTGTTGTTTGTAGCCTAGCCTACCGGTAAACAACTATAGGCTATGTGCTAAAAAGATATCCGCATCCTAGGAATCTCGCTTGCCCACAAAAGTTTGCAATTTGCAAACCTTTTCTCTCTTCACTGCAGACGCAGGGATATCTAAAGAAGGGGATACGAAGGCTGTTATTACCGTACGTCTGACAATAGAAGGGCTTTTGTTTATCGTAAATAATTAAATCTGTGTTTATCGTAAAATGACAATTGGCACCGATAGTAGTTTAATAAATATTGTTATGATAACTTGCATTGCGCTATTAGCATCAGGCCTGGATATTCACAGCATGCTCATGGTTGCTTGTTAATTTAACTACCCGTATACTTGCTTTACATCTAGCCTACTGCAAAGGCTTTGTTAAAACTAAACAGCTTACTGGTAACTTTTCAACTGTCTTTGTAAACAAGTATTCTTTAAATATGCTCTACCTCACATTTGCTAACTGTCTTCTGGAGCTCATTGTACCAGCTGCACTACAAAACTTTCTACGATTTTACAAGGAACCACATGTTTAGAGCACTACAAACTATCGCCCTGGTAGTGTCATGAGAATAAGGCAAACGCTGCGAGCCTTCATATCCCCTTCTCTAGATATCCCTGTGCAGACGTCTTCTATGGACAGCCTTTATCCATAAAGCTCATCAAGCTAAAGCATTAGGCCCACAAAAATTCAACCCACAATTAACAAAAAGTTAGTTATTCACTCATGGAATAAAGGTTATAAATTCGACAATATTATTCACAATTTTTCAACTGCAAAAATAAACTAAAACAGTGGTTATTCACATAATAATGGCCGAATAGTTTGCTATATTTTTAGGTAAAATAAGTTTAATGCCACTGTGGCGCCCGAGAGCTAATTTTCTCTGACGCAACGCGCGTCACCGTGACGTCATATCGTATTCCAGAATCTTCCTTTCCAATCAACAAATACCGCGTACTTTCGGAATGCAGTCTTGTAATCTATCTTTGCATTCTGCCTGAATCGCAGTACCACTGTATTTGATCGACTAGTGAATTCACCGTTGCATTACGTTAGATGATCGCATGTAGAATTGGCAATGCCTGAGGATGCGCCTCTCCAATTTAAACTAGAGTTCTTTTTAAGCAACTGCAACTATGATCCTTCACTAAACTAGACTGCCCTGACCAGCTCAGTGGCCGAGTGTTTTCGCCTTCGGCTCTGGTGCTGGTAGATCTGAGATCGATTCCAGGTCGGGTCAAACCGAAGACTTTAAAAACGGTACCGATTGTATTCTATCCTGCATAGCGCAGTGAAAATGAGTCGGGTAATAATGTGATAACATCGTAAACCTGATAAAAATTAAACATGAGCCCTGTCGCTAAAAGACCTTAGCTGTTGTAGAGCGACAATAAATAAAACCATAACATTATTATAACTAGACTGCTATTCAACCATTACTATAGGCCTACTAGACTTTTTGAGACGATTCGAGGATTATTCAACTCAGACTCGCTATTATTCTATTTGTAATCAAGAATGTTAAATGGTGAAATGTAGGCTAATATGCAGAATTTTATTCTCTGGAAAATGCAGTCGTAAATGAAGTTTCTTTTTTCCCAAAGTTGAAGTTTTTTTCGTTATGATGGAGTTTCTAATGTAGTACGCCAGCATGCTAGTATTTCGGTGGTGGAATTGTCAATAGTTCGGTGTTCTCGTTTTGCTATGTTTGGATTCTGTTCTTCTGGAACTAGTGGTCAAGTTAATAAACAACGCAGTCTTAACCGTATCTGTCACTGCTTCCTTTTGGCGTCAAGAGTTACTGTCCGAGACCATCAGGTCTACGTCTCTCTTATTCCTAATTACTCCGTCGGCTTATATCAAATAACAACGGGCAAAAGTATGCCGTTGGTCAAAAGCCTTATCTATCACTTCAATCAATTTATTTCGCAAAATATATTCGTGATTGTGTATTTTAGGTAGAAAAGGTGATAATGACTCGGTTTTTGACTTAGTTTCGCCATTTCTTGGTCAAACTTCTCAGTTCACATTTTATTTTGAAAGTCCTCTTGCATAGAACACAGAATTTCATCAATTTTTTTTTTCCGTTTTTGTGCAAACAGTATTCCATGCACTTTTTGCACTACAAAGCAATTTGCGCAAATAATAAATTACCTTCCTAATTGATGTCTGCCAGCAAAGAATGACTCATATTGCGTCAAAGATCAACTCCCTACCCAGACAGCAAAATCGACGTTGAATCAATGTAAAAATGACGGATTTTGCTGCCTGCGTAGAGAATGGAATTTTAGCGCCGTCGTGTTATGACAGACAGACACAAAATGCAACCGCACACTAATAGTAAACTGTCAATCAAGCTATTGAATATCAGGAAATTTCTTGCATTTTATAACTGGCTGTGACAAAAGGTTTATTGTGAACTTCACAATTATCCGATACCAACATAATCGAGATTAAAAGTTGGGGCAAGAAAAAAAAGTAAAAGTCAAGAAATCTCAGGTTTCTAGCGTCACTGCTTCTATGTGAAATTGCTGAATTAGCAGAGGGCGAGACTATAAGGTCTACGCCAGTAACAGATACGGTTAAAGAATTCTATCTTGTGTTAAGTATTATTCCGTCAAGCCAGTCAAAAGATAAGACAGTGAAGAAGACTATCGTGTCCTGGTCATTCCTCGCCAGTTCTGATCTCGGTTCTGCCCAGGAATGTCGCCGTCAGCACGGAAGGCTGCATATGAGCGCGCGTGCCAACTACCGCGTCCGCTATATCACCATTGCGAGACACAATAGGTCTCAGAAGTTCTCATTCACATAACAATAGGCCCACATGTGATTTAAGCAAAAAGCCCTTCAATACTGATAACCTTGCACTGCTACAAATTGGAAACATGCATATACTTAATGTTCGCGTTTTGTTGTTTTTAGACCTACGTTATGTTGTGATAAATGCTGTTTTTTTATTTCTTTAATGAGAAATAAACCAAACTAATCTTTGCTTTACTAAAAAACAATAAATAAATAAACAGCTTTTACACTGGGCACATGGCAAAGAAATCAGCCATGAAATGCTATTTACATTAATTAAATTTTCTGCTTCATTGTTTTTACACAAATCCCTTGTCCAATTTACTGAGGTAAGCATTTTCTTCAAGTCCAACCTATTTTTTTAAAAACTGTCACTTGGGTCAACAGAAGATTTCCCTTTTACACAAGACAAAACTAATGATGCATGAATACTGCTTGGCTACAAGCAAGCGGCCAGCTTGGTGTTTGCTTCTGTGACCTGTGATGTATCTGAATGAAGTTTTGAACTGAAGATTTGTAGTTTTTATTTAGAATTCGATAAGAAATAGACTAGTTCAATTTGAAACGCAGCTTGGTTTTATAGTTTCATTTAAGCTCCTCACCAGTCACTGTACTTCAAAAAGCTACGGTACCGTAGTGCTTCGGTTTACGGCTGCTTGAAACTCGTGCACCCCAAGTGTTGTTTACTCATTCATTGTAGCCTATGTAGGGCTATATGTATCTTTAAGAATGTTATGACTTAAGAATAAAGGTTGTCACAATCAATCAACGTATTTAAACAACAAGTTTGAATGGTGGGATCAGTTTTAGCATGGTAACTGAACCCTGTTGCTCACCGTGCCCTACAAGATTTTTTTCTATTGCTCCAACTGTTTTAAGGAAATAAAGTTATTTAATCACTTTTAAATATTATTTGTATTGTAAAATAAGAATTTGATCATATGTTTAGTTGTTTACTATAAATTTGGCACTTTGTGGTGCAAAGTTTAAAAGTTTCTGAAAAAATGTAAAAGATTATTTTCAAAAGCACTAATGTAGAAGTCTTGTTACTGCAGATTTACAAAAATATAGCATATAGAGTGGAAAAGAGAATATAATAGGTCATTGTGGGTGAGTTTCAACTGACAGTGTTCAATTACAAAAAATATATATTAGCCTTGGCTTCATAATGGAGTGGTAAAAGTGTAACGCTTCTGAGTTTGAGTGTAACGCTGCTGGGTTGAGGGGTAGACGTTGCTGGTTGGATGACTTGAAAGCAACACTAGGTTTGAGAATTCATCTTTATTGCGGCAATCGTTGCAGCGATCAGAGCGGATTCAGAAACGTCACTGACTTCCCGTGGCGAGAGCGTAGATCGAAAAAGGAGAAGATTACCACACCAGTATGTTTTATAGGCGAAATCAGTCACCCTTGGCGAGTGCTGCCAGACGCAATGCTAATAAATTAAAACTTGAAACAGTTGAGAGTACGGTAGGCTAAACAATTGAATTAAGATAACTGCACTGCAGAATATTGGTTGATGACGAATATAAGACAGCAGTCGGTACATACGTTGGCCCCAGTCAAAACGACGTTGAAACGTAGATGAAACGTCGTGAATGACGAATAATTAGGTTATGATGTAGTGAGTGAAATTGAATGCTTGGGCGCAACGGTAAACTCCAATGATAGTCAAAATTACAAGTGTGGTAGAATTAAGTAGGTTACACAAACAGGTAAGCTTCCATAGCTGTCCATGCCCCGCCTCCGAAGAGATAGGACTTGACATCTATGGAAGCAAACCAGAAAAGTAAAAAGTACATAGGCTAAGCGGTGCGCGCGTAGGGTTGTGCGAGACATGAATGTCCGAGAGTCATACTATTAGTTCGAGTTTTGTTTGATGAGGGAGGACGAGACGACAGTCAGTTGATTTGGAAGTTCGGTGATGTATATGATGAGCACGACAGCAGCTGATTTGAAAGTTCGGTGATGTATATGATGAGCACGACAGCAGTTGAGTTGTGAGTCCGTTGATGTATATGATGAGCACGACAGCAGCTGAGTTGTGAGTCCGTTGATGTATATGATGAGCATGACAGGAAAGAGGCCAGCTTGTATAGTTGCAAGCTGTGTGGCGCGTCTGTAGTTGGAGGCAGCCGGTTATTTAACCAATGACTCAGAGCCGGATGCCTTTTGCCTGACTCCACAGCCCTGGTACAATGCTCGAAAAGATGTTGTTCAACTCTGATCAAGAGCATGCGCCTCTGTTATTAATGGAACATTTGAACGTGCTTGAAAGCGCACATGAAGACTGGCTTAATATATTGCAGTCAAATTTGCTTATAGTGACACTGAAGGGACCTTCCAAAAATATGACTAGAGCCGAATTCTACTGTAACATTATGCACAATAAAGTTATTTAAAAACAAAAGTTCTAAAACTAAGTAAAGCCTATAGATTTAGGAAAATCCAATGTCCTATGGGACACTATGGTAATGGTGGTCTTCAATTTAAGGTTTATCTGCTGATAGCCTATAGGCTATCAGCAGATATATATATATATATATATATAACACATAAAACAATGAAAACTATCAATACTACAAAAAAGTGCTCAATGCTAAGCAAAAAAGCAAAGCAGAGCAAATTAAATCAAATATAGTTATTACTATCTGAAGCCTTTACAAATTGTTTCACCTAACGGATCATCAGAAGGTCTTCACATAGATGTGCTATATATATATATATAAAAAATTTGATGATTGTCATTCCAAAAATTTCCGTAATTTGTTTGGGAAACATTTAGATTTTTGCTAGATTAATTTGTGTGGGCTTAGTGTACATTTGCGTATATCATGATTTTCCAGCGATAACTGTATTGAACAGTGCAGGTCAGCTGTGTAACATGTATGGCCTGTTCATTAAAGTAGTGTGTTCCAGTTTTCAAATTAGTTGTTTGAGTTTATTTGTTTATGAACGTCAACCATATTGGTCTTTGTTATCATTACTCTCAGTACTTGCCTCCATGTAGATGGTTTTGATGGATTGGATTAACTAGTAAAATATTTCAAATCAAATGTATTGACTTTTTCTTGCCTTAATTTTCCATCACTGTTATTTATTTTTTTTTTTATGCAAGTTTAGTTTATTTTTATTGACTTGTCATTGACACAACAGTCAAGTAGATGCAACAAACCTGGCTACTAAACTTTTCAAAAAAACTATTCACTTTTTTCAGTTCTTTAATGAATATTAACTTAGTAGTGTGTCACACGTTAAAATTACATCTCAACATCATTAGTAAAGCTTAATAATAAATTGATTAAATGGAAGCAAAGTTGCTACCTGAATGTAATCCGGCATCTCAAGTTTTGCAAAGGATCAATGAATTTCAGTTATCAAGACAGCAGTCAAAAACACGAGATGAATTGTCAGAAATCAAGACCAGGATTCAAAATGTAAATTAAACTCCTGACCGTATTTAAAGGTTATGCTGTATAAAAATGGTCAATGGTCATAACAAGAAACATGTCATGCTATCCATGATCTGCTTTAGCTACTAGTTTTTACTGTAATGGAATTTCCAAATGTATTCTTGTACTTGTGTTTTGCATTAAGATTTTTACTTTGAAATTGAAAGTATATCAGAAAATTCAATCATTTGAATATTATCATAGAACTTACATAATTATATCACTTGCGGTAAAGGACATGTTGTACGTCACTGCAGTTGGATAAACTTTATTATGTAGCTCACCGTTTAAAAGTGATACATTTTTGTTGTTTATTGCAGGCTCTTGAAGATTATGATGATTCTAATGTATTATCAGCAGACCCAGCTCGAGTAGAGTTTCTAGATGACATGGTATTCATATGAAATAATATTCATCATTAGTTGATTCCCACACTAGGAAAACTTTTCTGGTACCGTATATATAGTAGTTATAACCTAAATAAGGCAATTTTTCTGTTTGAAATGGTTGACTGGTTTGCCAGTGCACTCCACTTAAACTCTTTTATTTTAATAACAACTTTAATTCAATGTTTTTATCATCTTCAACGAATTATGTCACTTTTGGCAGATGGTTTCCTCATATATTTTTAGGCTACGCTATTCTACTTTTTGCTACTCTCGTTAGGGTGATGTAAATTCTTTCTTCAGCATCATCCTGCCATCTTCCTTCTAGCCTAGTTCTTTTTGAATCTCTTGGAAACTACTATGTGATTATCTTGGCCCATCTGATTGATTTAATTTTTATCCTCAGACTGGGAAAGCTTCTTTGAGAGCTAAATCCTGCAGTTTCGCATACTTGTAAAAGCTTTGAAGAACTAATGCAGGCCTAATCACCGAGATTGACAAAGTGAAGTATCAGATAGTTGTTGAAAAGTTATTACCAGGGAATTGTTCCATCCACTTGGTGCTGCTGAATGGAGAGCAGTCCTGAAATGCGTTGCTCAAGTGTACTGTACAGTGTGGGTCTGCTACTATTCGGTGAGTCCGATTCGGTGAGTCCGATTTGGTGAGTCTGATTCGGTGAGTTCCTAACCTCTAACCCCTAACCCTAACTCCAATCCCCTAACCCTAAAACGGCAATGATAATTAGGCTACGGTACCCGATAATTTAAAAAAAAAATTGAAAAAATCCCCCGTTAAGGGATCGGACTCACCGAAACGGGCCATTCCGGTACAGTGTACACCCCGATAGCCTCACCAGCGCCGCTTGATCTTGAGTCTGGTGCTTGTGATACTTAGCTGATAGGGCAAACTGTTGTTCGACATTCCTGTTATTTGTCTTATTCATTGGCACTTTAGGTTTTTTGCCATTTAATAAAATCTTTTATATATGTTTTTTTTTTGTGATAGCTTCATTTCTTACCTTGCCTTTTCTGTTTATTTTCACAGTGTTCAGTATTCTTCAGTTTATGTTTCTTGAGGCATTAAGGCAGCTGCCAGTTTTCTTTATAGAGTTGCCTTGTAGAGTCATGTTGGCAACATTTCCATTAATCCAAAATTAATTTAAAAGTTGATGCAATTTTGATAATACATATTTGACAATATTGCTTTGCCACTGTACAGAAACAATTTGAAGATATGCTTAAAGACAACTTTTTGAAAAATGAATACCAACAAAGACTGTCAATATTCATTGTTGGCTACAAGGATCTTTGCACTCAAAGATTGGACATTCTTTCCCAACTGTCGGAGGTTTGTTGTGATTGTGTTAAAGCTTCTATTAACTTTTACTGATATTTCAGACTTGTAAGTCAGAAATCTTTTTCTTAATATGCTTTGTTTTACTATCATTTGTGGCCAAATAGTGGTCATTTCATATATTAAATATCGTACCTTGTATAAGTTGAATCCTAGCATGTACTTTTGTTTCTATCCGGAATGCTGACCAAGAGGTCACACAAGTCATATTCATTGCTTTACAGTTATCCACTCATCTTATAGATGGACAATTGGACATTACCATGTGAATATCACCACTACATCCAGAATTATTAAACCTTTGTGGTTGTTGACATAAAATACAATAAAAATTAGTAGTGGAAAACTGCAAAAAATGTTTCATTTCTTAATTGTGGTTCTAACCTCCCATTTAGTTTTTCAGTATTTACAACTATGGCGATGAGGCGGATGAATCAATATCTGACAGCCACGTTGAAGACTTGAACCAGAGCATGCAAGCTACTCTTGATACTATGGAAAATGCTCTCGGTCATTTGGATGACGTAGGCAGTCATATTCTTGGCTATATGGGGCATTTGCATTCAATGACATCCAGTAAGACCACCAAGTAAGTGCTGATAGCAATATCTGGACTTTGGCTTGTCTATTTATGTTATAAATGTAGTTAGTTATATGCTATGTTGCTGCTGACTCTGTCTCCAGGAGGACAATGCATTGTAAACCAGCTTGATGAACCTTACTTAGGTGCGCTGCTATGTTAAGCACGTTGATATCATCATCATAATCCATCGTCGGTTTGTTCCCCACTAGTGGGGGTGGCCGATTGTTTCCGCGCAGCAATTGTCTTAATCCCTTTTCTCCATTTCACCCTGTCCCTTGCATCTTCCTCCTTCAGTCCGACTTTTTTAAACTCATCCTTCACTTGTTGTTTCCACGTTCTTCTTTGACGAACGCGTTTCCTAATATATAATATCTAATAATATAATATAATATTATTAGATTAATATTAATATCTAATTAATATTAATATCTATTATATTAATATCTAATATATAATATAATATGATATCTAAATAAATATCAGCAACACAATACTGCTACTTCAGCAAAACGTCACCTCGTGCGGAGAATTCATTTATTGTAAATTACTTTAAATGTAAAACACACAACTTTCCTTAAAGTTGACAATGGCATGTTTCGTCATAGAGCAGCAAAGCAATAACGTCATGAATATTATTTTATTTTTAAAGAAGCAGGAAAAAGCTTGAGAAATCTCTACAAAACGCCAAAGATGAAATATTGAAATTAACCGAAAAGATTCGCGTTTTTCAGCAAGGTTAGCGCTGAGAGCAACTTTCTCAATTTTGTTTTTAACTTTCGTTTGATACAACTTATCTTTAAACTTACAAAATCCTGAACTGAAACTGTAATATCAACAATTCAATGTAATCGCTTGTTGATTACTGGTGTATGCGAATGGATCATATTGTTTATGTTTTAGTTTTTTTGCTAAAATTTGGTTTTGAGCAAGCACCTGCATAACGCTTGGTCCTAGTTTGAACTGGCTATTAGTGGATTTCTTTTATTTACTTTCGATTATTATGCTTTTGCCCTTATCTTTTAATAAGACCAAAATTGAAATTATATACTTTGAGTTGTGTTGCTTACATGAAATGCTTTGATTTGTTGCGAAAAGAGATCTTCTTTCAGATCTGGGATCACGTGATGCAAAAATCGACAAAATAAACACGCATCTTGACGCGAAGAAGATGGAGATAGCAAATTTGAAAAATCAACTGGAAATTTCAAAGGTTTTCAACTTAGCATCTGATGTGTTATAGTCCGTTGATCTTTTAATTCGAAAAACAAATTTCTATATGATATAGTGCAAACGATGAAAGCCTATGATCAAGCAATAGCGGTTTCAGTCATGGTGTGAGTAAATAAGCGTGCACTACATTGGCAGCTCTTTGGAAGAGCTTTCATATTTGTTTTTTGATCAGTGAAGATGATTCCACCCTCAAACGTCGAGCGTATTTACTGATTCACTGCACTTTCTAGCTGTGAAGCTAATGGTAGTTGAGAGTAAGGCATCCATGCATTGTTTCGCACCCGGCTTACCTTCACCAAGCTCAATCTGGTATCGAAGTAGGATTACACGGCTTGAAGCGAAGTACCTCATTTTGTCATTTCATCAGTAGCTTAGTGATATGGATCAAAACTGAGTTTTGCAAGACAAACTCATCCCAGCCAGCGCTTGCTGTTATTTGTTATATCATAACAACATCTGATGACGTTGCAAGGATGTGATAACTTTTAGAGATGAATTTTTTGTTAATTATATTGGCATTATCTGTTCAGCGAACGCATCTCACAATGGAGGACAAACTGAGACAAGAGAAAAATGCATTGGAAGAAGCACTTGAAGATCTTAGACAAAAAGTTGAGGAAGCTCAAGATACCACGCAACCACGTACATCCGACCTCGCTCAAACTGGATCAAGTTATTCTGGTAGAAAGGTTGACTCGAAACTCCAGGAAATACGCGACACTGCCTTGGTATGTATGTGTTTCATTATATAAAAGTACTTTCTAATTCCTGCGTTAAAGCAGTGTATGTTTAATTGTTTATGTTGATTCAGTGCGAAATCAAACTGAATCAGTCCAAAATAATTTCTTGCTTGTACAGTGTACAAGTACATTGTACAAAGCTACAGTATGTAAATGTTTTCCAGCCTGATGATTTGCTTTATATTATAATATTCCTTTCCAAGTAGCTGCTGCAATAACACAGAAGTTCTTTTTTTGGTGCACGTGAAGCAAGCGAAATCATGCTAGTGCGGTGACATAACATAATCCGTTCATAATTGAGGCTTCACTGATGCGATGCATACGCCCTCAGAGCTGTTTGCTGATATTAGGCTTTTAACAGTCGACCTTCAATGTGGTAGATGCTGAAATGATGAAGATATAAAAAATAGAAAACAACAGAAGATTTGAGAAATATGTTATTTATTTATTTGGATTTTTTGACTGTCAACCACCAGTATACTGTATATACATTAAAATGGTTATAGGCAAATTGTTCGTAAGCAATTGTTCGTAAAGCAATTGTTCGTAAAGCAATTGTTCGTAAAACAATTGTTCATAAACTGTTTTTCGTAAAATGAAATCCGTAAAACAATTCTTCCTAAAGCATTTCTTCGTATACATCAAATTTTAACTGCATGCACGAAAAAATGCTTTAGGAAGAATTGTTTTACGAAGAATTAATTTTACGAACAATTGTTTTACGAACAATTGTTTTACGAACAATTGCTTACGAACAATTGCTTTACGAACAATTGCTTACGAGCAATTTGTCGGACACCCATTAAAATGGCAGTTGTTGAACTCACACAAAACAGCTGGTAAATCATTCAACTTGCGATATGCTGTTAGTTTTTTTTAATTTTTTTTTTTTTGCTTTTTGACTGACCAACATTGCGATGTCTAGTTAAATAATATGAGGTGTTCTACTGGTGCAAATTGAGCTAAACTATCACCAGATGTATGCACTATGCAGTGACAATCTGCTTTTATTATTATTTAATTAAATACCTGGTGAACAGCCTCATTCAATTTTCAGCATTGCAATGTCTAGATAGATTGAGCCACAATGTGTCGAGCAAATGAATGACAAATTGAGCTTTTCTTAGTAATCCTTGTGTTCATATTTCAGGACGAACTGGGACGATTTAAACTGAGAATTGAAGCTGAGACAATGGATGTCCCGCACATTAAGCGAGGTGAGGAGAAAATTCGGCTAATATTTTCAAAAGGTTATTGAGATGTGGGGGGTTCGTAAAGTCATTAAGGCCTCGATCAAACTAAAATGGAAGATGCCATACTTGAGTTGATGATCTATAGCGTCTTCCAATTCCATTTTCGTTCGCTTGGTGCCTTGAAAGCTGGAGTTCATACAAAGTTTATACGAGAGTTTAAGAACGACCATCATTTAACGATTAAAATTTAAAGCCCTCTACTGAACAATCCTTTAAAAAGTTCCGAAGGTTTCCAACGTTTTTTATCCACACGTTCTATGTAGAATATTAATTTATTGACTTAAAGCAATTGATAATAATCACCAATCAAAACTTCTAAAAAATCTGTCTTGGATGGTCAAATCATTCTTTTAGTGTTTACATATTTTTTAATCTGTGTTTATATGCACGTGGGACTGTTTGGCAATCTAAGTAACTTTATACAGACTGATAACACATTTTGTTGAACCTGTAACTTCATTCAAATAAGTTCAAGAGACGAGTTAATAAAACTTGAAATAATTCTTACTTTGTTATTTAAACCTTATCTACACTTTCGAGGGTTCTGCTGCTTGATTGCATGTTACCTTGGAATTAGTATGAATTTAATAAACCAAGCATTGTGAAGCATGTGGGAATAGACTAATATGAACATAAAACGGTATCTATCGATTTTGTCTCACGCGACATATATTGTATCTTCATTGATCCATTGCATTTTCATTGCTCTTTACACAAAAAGACAATTCTGAAATTATTCACATCTCTTGTGAGGTTTAGTTTGGAAATTAGTTCTTACGTCATCAGGGCATGAGACCATGTTTCACGAAAGATTGACTTTGGTGCAGGAAATATGTAAACATTTATTTTGGAAAATCAACTTGCAATTTAAAACTACCACTTGTTACACTCCCGCACGAATGTGCCTCTAAATGAGCATTCTCATCGACTGAAATCAATACACCCATTTATGCCAGTTTCTCTACTTCTGCCAAGCGAAGTTAACACGCAATTTGTGTGCTTTGTGGAACGCAGCATGGAGATTAGATGCAGTAAGGTCATTTTCTTTCACCTCTGGTACCGATACCCGGCCCTGCCGAGACAGGAGCGGTTTCATGTCAGTCGCCTCTGTAACAATGTGGGATTTTCCGCTCATCTATAAATAGGGTGTCTTCTTCTTTCACTGGTCTATTTTTTTAGGTATAGAGAGCAAAAATTGGTTGCTCTCTAATTACTTCTCATTGTAGTCAGTGCAAACATGGACGCCTTGCTGTGGTAAAAGGGGTAGCCCATCTACCCTAACAGAGATTCAGACGAAAAATACATTTTTCTAAGCTTTATTGGCATTGCTATTAAGATTAAATGTAGGTTAGATGTATGTGTTATGTTGTCACGTTGCACGTAATATCTGTTGGGTAGAATCGCGGCATATAATTGTGATTGTTAAACTAAATTTCCAGTTTTCAGCATCCACTAATCAGCAAAATCAAAGTGATTTTAGTATTGCATCCGCGTAGAATTATTTTACCAAATGTTCGTTTATCGTATGGACACATAGGCAATGACATTGGTGAAGATTTTTCAATCAGTAGCCTACCCTGCCGACATTCGAACCAGGTATAAATTTTCATGCATGCTTTCATTTCTTTCAATCAATTTTGTAGATATCCTCACACCGGATCAGGAAATCAGGCAAGAGCTCAGTGTGGTTTGAGCGTGACTTGCGTGGTGTGTTTGTGTTTTGTTCGCTTTGATTTTGCGTGGTACCCCATCGTAAAAGTTTGATTGTCACGTGACCATCCGAAGCGAAATGTTGAAAATACGTAGTGTTTTGAAGTGATAAAATACTTTGGTTTGCATGAGCTTGGAAAAGTTAACGTTAATCCATTAGCAGTTGCTGCACAACTTATGCTTTCTGGTACCAGTATGGGTTGTGTAACAACTTTTAGTCTACTTATTTTCGTTTAGAGACTTCTCAAGCCCAAAAACATGAAACTCATAGAGTTTTCGTGACTAAAGTCCCGAAGTTAACCAGACAAGTTATTTGAAGAGAATAAGATTCAATTAGTTTTGTTTTGAAATATTTTGAATTACATTTGTCACTAACATGCATTTTTCATTTCAATTCATTTGCATGCCTTTGGTTTGAATTGTTTTTTGCTGGGCAGTAGCAGACTTAGAAAAAAAAAGTGACAACGTCGTTTGGACGAAGCAATTTTTTTTCAAAAGATAAGACATTGCAAAAGTTGTTACTTAAGAATATAAAAGCCTGTTTGTACCAACAAGTTAACATATGTCCATGAAACGCCAAGAACGCAACGCGTGGTAAGGTCAAGATACGACGTGAAGTAGGTGGCTTCTGTGAGAAGTTAAACTGGTAATGTAGCCACCAATAAATCCGGTTGTTATTAAATTGTATTCTGTGCATTTCATCCAACACCTGGAAACATGTCATTGATGGCTATCCCTTGTTTTCGAGAATGATTGTCACAATCAATGTGCAAGGCCTCGCGTCGGGCTGCTTTGCGTCTTGACAGAATGTGCTGTTTTCATTATGGAATTCTTGAGCGGTATGTTATTATCGGGTATTGACCTAAAGTAACCTCTGATGACGAAATCTGTATTATGTAACGTGTTTTCTACAACCTTCGACCCTACGTGACATTCTAGAGACTTCTGTTGTTTACATTTAAATGCTACGTGACCGAACGATGGTTCTTTATGATGTAACCTTCTCGAAGTTACTGGACTGAACAGCCAACTATAAATAGTGGTGTAGTTTGTGTAATTTTTATTCTGAGATTATTATTATGGTGATTATTATGATGATTATTATTGAGTTGGTTATGAGAGTTGTGCTATGAGTTGTGAATTGGTAGTTGATGCAGAAATTAGAGTTATTTGAGAAGCCGTTCGTTAAAGTTCTTCAAGAAGTCAGATTATCATTTCACTAGTAAAATTATTCGACATTTAATTGACTGCTTTTCGGTTTGACCCATTAAACTACGTCATTGAACCTTTCCAAGTCTTTTTCCTGGTAAGAGATAGAAAGAAATCGTGACAATGATGATCTTTGCACAATCACATTTAAATGAAAAAAGCATTATATTATTATGGGGTGTATCCGAACCTCATTACCTTAATTTTTCTAAGCCTTCCTGTCCTTCACCTAATTCTACAGTCTGTGTTTCTGCACTTCTGTGTCCTGTTCGAATTATTGGAGAAATGTTTTTGTTTTCCGACCTCTTTTTGTTATGCCTTAGTTTGGTTACGAAAAAATAATATTACTAATTTCTTGTTGACTTCTAAAGCAGTGACCTGTCAGCTGTAATCTTTGTCTTCTCATTATGTCAGTAAGAGATGGCAAGTCACTGGTTTATTGGTGAAGTGCTGTTTCTAGTTAATGTAGAGTGCCTTTCTTAGAAGTTTTTAAAATTTATAAATTGGTACATAATTTTCTGTTCTGAAGTCAGGAGCGACTCCAGGTCTAAACCGTAACTTCTGCTAATGATGGATTTTGATGGAACAATCCTAAAATATCTCAAAACTGAAAAACTTTCACTTTATTGCTTCCAACCCTCGACAAGACGATGAAAACTGATGGCGATGCATCCTGCGATATAATCAACTCGCTATATGTGGCATTTGCTTGAAGAACATGTAGTGTAACCTACAGTTCTAAAACATGCAACAAGACAATGTTGTCGATTTAGTGTCAGTTTCGTTTCTCTATACACTGCGTCTCAGTTTTTACAGCCTAAATGAGATAAAAAAGAAATAGAAACATTTTAACAAAAGAATAGTTAAAATCAAGCATAAAATATCGATAAAAAATACAGAAAGTAACGTTGGACTATCGAAAATGTGTTCTTTTTATTGTAAGATTGTATTGGTGTGAGCTCTGGAAATTTCAATCACGGGAGAGGTTTGGTTGAGTGAAAGAGATTGCTTGAATTTCTTTTTTTTGCGTGTCATTCTGTTATTTTCTTTTTGCACTGCATGTCAAAGTTAAGGGGATATCTGATTTGTTCTTTTTCGTTATCTAAAAAAATCAATGTGGTTACTTTCAAGACTTATCCAAATGCCGGAGTCGCGCCACTGACTTAAATCAATTTGAACTTTGTGATTCCTTACTTTGGTGGCAGCTTACAAAAGCAGCTCAACGTCTATTAACATTAAAATGATGCATGGAGGACTGGAGGTCAAGTGTTGACTTAGTTGCATGCCTTTTCGATCCACTGCTTACTTTACTGGTTTCTTGCATCAGAACTTGCTGAGCACTTTCAAGTCCAGCTGGAGCAGATGCGAATCGTGCATTCAGAAGAGTTGGATGGTTGGAGGGAAGAATGCCGAAGTCACATTTTCAAGATTCTAGTAATTTTTTACTATATCTTTGCATTTTTTTAACGTCGGCTAAATGTGTTTTCACGTAAATTTGATATGTTTAGAGTTTAATTGAGCTCAAACATTGTGCAACTTCTATTACAACACTAAACGTTGTCATCACTCGAGTGATTAGGTAGAAAACCTTTGAATAAGTTAAAACTAGCTACAACCCAAATACGTAGGCTAGTATTTTTGAATTTTATAGTTATACCTTCATTCAATATTACCATAAACGCTAAAATAGTTTATTCCTAGACAGTCAAATCCGTCATTTTTACATTGATTCAACGTCTGCAGATGTTGAATCAATGTAAAAATGGCAGATTTTGCTAGCTGCGCTGTTACGTTTTTCAATCACTCTGAAACATTTTACCAATAATAATAAAAACATTCATTTTACTGATATAAAGTTAATCAATGAAATTAATGCAAAAAAAACTTCACACTTAAAGAATCGTCACATTCTTTTTGAAATAAACTTCCTCTAGTCGTGTGTACACTATTTTTATGTGCCTATTTTATTTATATTTTCAGCTCAGCACAAGAAACACATAACACTATATTTTAAACTTTAAACTACCCTTAAAAACGTCACTTTAGCAAATACGGTTATCATAAAGTCTCAAGAGAAAGTATGCTATCAGGTGATGAATTAATTGAGCAAATTTGAGGTTTAGTAAGTCAATAAAAGCTTAAATAGAAAGACAAAGGGGTGTCTGTAACTTGACACCCATGTAAGCTTGGCAACCCATCCAGTACAGGTCTCGGCTTTAGTGCTGAAAGGGCAAGGAAGTAGACAGGCTGTTGCGTAGTTATGATAGTTACATTGCTTTCACGTTTACCAGACAATGCAAAGATTTTATCAAGACATTTTTAAACCTAGATTTATAATGTTTTATGTGTAGTTTCTATCAATTGACTCACAGTCTAAAGATGCAGACAAAACTAAACCTTAAGCTGCAGTCGATGTATTGTTTACTTGAGTGCGACATTTTAGACATTTCACAAGCGTAGAAGAAAGGTGAAGCCAGTGTAGCTGTCTGCAAAGGCACTTGTTCCCCCTGCTTTAGTGTCACCAAGATGGCGTCCATATCAACAGTGTCGTCCATAGATTTGAAGCAACTCAGAGCAGTAAGTCACTCAGTTATGAATTCAGTAAAACTAAATTCCAGAACTCTTCATTTCCTTTTCTCACACGGTCTATTTCTGCACTTCTAAGTAGGCCTACATCTATTTATTACAGCAATAATATTACAAAAAGACTGTCTTATGCCAGGCACAGCAAATTAAGCTCATAAAATAGCAGTCAACAAAGTAACCTTTACCGACTGTTTCACCTTAAAGTGAAATTGTACTTATGAGAGACACGGGCCACAACGGTTTCTCTTAGTTATAATAGTAATTACCCACCTATTCACACAAACTAGCTAACTTTATATCCATGTAATCCATTGTATAACTCTGGTCAACAAAAAAAAAAAAATTTTTTCTTGCATGGGTTTTGAGAACTGATTTTGGGTAACTTTGGGGTGCTGAATCCGAATCTGATCTCAGATTTATCCTATCACGTCAAGTTTGTGAGATATGATAACAGCAAATTGCTACTTTTGTCAAAAGTGGAAGATTTGGCATTGCGTTTACCACCAACATATGCAGTGCTATAACGAAAGGTTAGTGTTAGACAGGCCAAAACAGCTTAAATAAGGTTACTAAACAAGCATTGCCATAGGCCTGTTTAAATCTTTGTGGTTTCATGCAAAACGTTGACGGGGGAGGGGGTCAGTTATACTTTTAGCCTCTCTTTTAGCTTGTTACTACTGCATGGTTAATAATGTTGCTTAGAAAACAAATTGGTATCAAAATTATAGTTGGTGGGTGTATTTCAGCTACTTACGAACTACATGGCCTGGATTTCTGGATATAGCACAATATGTATCACTGTATGTGCAATAAACGCAACATCAAATCTTCCACTTTTGACAAAAGTAACAATTTGCTGTTATCATATCTCACAAACCTGACGTGATAGGATAAATCTGAGGTCAGATTCGGATTCAGCACTCCAAAATTACCCTAAATCCATTGAAAAACTCCATGCAAGAAAAGTTGTGTTGACCAGTGTAATCGCGCTTCCGAAACGTTTCAGGAAATAGAAGTTGGAGATGAAGAATCACAGAAATGGATGCAGCAGGGCAGCCAGCCTGGCTCTGGACAAACGAAAGGTGAACCGTGTGAAAATAAACATTCATTTCCTCAAAGTCTGGAAATCTTTTCAATGAGACTTATAAAAGTTGCAATGTCTTTACCGTTGCTCAGTGAACACTGCTACCTTCATCGAGCGTTTTTTTTCTTCTGAAAATCCCAGTTCCAGTTTGAGCACAATTAAAATGAAGTTTGGCCATATTTCCTTGTTTTTGTTCTTTTCATAATGTATCAATTTTTCAACACAATTAATAATTAAACCTCTTGTTTTTGTTTTTTTTTATGTACTTTTGGATGAGCGCTTTTTGATTACTGAATTGCTTTTTTCTGTTATGCTTAAAAATATATGTTTTGTTACAGAAAAACAATCATCTCCCTATCAAACCTCGAGCGTATATTCCGACCCTAAGCCACCCACAACCGCTGAGATGAATGGAGCTCATCAACAACAAAATGACAATAACGTCATGGATGGAGACGGTCAGGTAGATTATGCATCTGGCGTATCGAAGCTGTTTTAGCGTGGGATGAAAAATTCTTTGTTGCTTAAGTCCGGCATATTTTTATACATTTGTTCAATTCTAAGCCGCAGTTTGTGTTGTAAAATGTTTCATTATTACGTCAGCGCATCTTATTGTTCCTATGCGACTCATCACAATATTTTGCCAATATCGACAATGATTGTGATGCTGATAGTGGGCATTAAAGTTGGTTTACGAACTGCTTTACCATGTCTGTTAGAATAAGAACTTGTTTCTACGTTTTAATTCCCACACCACCAGTTCATCGCATGCAGTTTACAATTTGTATTTTTAATAGCTCACAGTGGAGTAAATATATTTCCTTTGGCAACTAAAAGCTGATGAACCAGCTCTTCTCATCATTATCAAGGTTCAATGTTTTAAGACTGAGCTTCTGTGGTCCAAGTCACAAGGGGCGCAGCAAACGAGCTTAAGAAAAAAAAGATAGCTAAGAAATCTTGCACAATCAAAACAAACTAATTGCTGGCATTTTGTGACATCAGGAAATAAAAACAATCTGGTTTTGTAACTAGTAACATTTATCGATAGAGTATTCGTCGCCACAAAGGCGCGTCATGCCCAAGAATCTGCTCTAATATATCAGCAACTTTAATCTTGAAATCTTAGGCCAACTTAACTGTGGAAGAAATCGCCAAACAATTCAACGACTATCGTCAAAAGTCGATGGAGGAGATGGCTTTGCTTAAGGAGAAGCTCCAACATCCGGATGGGATGCGGGAGACCATGAAAGCAGAATCTCTAAAGTGGCAGGAGGAAAGATCAAGATTACTATCTCACATCGAAGAATTGAAACTTTTACAAGTTAGTATTGTAATAATATGTTAAAGCTTTGGTAGAGAGTTTGCTTTGTTGAACCATAGAGAAATAAAACAAAGTAACTTCAGCGGGTTTAACATGATGTATTACATACACATTACACAAATATAACATAATTAAAAATAAACTCTAACGTTTTCGACACGTACGTGTGTCCTCATCAGGAATTACATATCTGCAATATACATAAAATGAAAATGGTAAGGTATACTTTGCACTATAACTGTAACTGTATACTAACGACACTCCAGACTGAAAAGCACAACTGAACGAGTGATACAGGAATGATTACAAGTAAATTATACGGTGGAAAACAGATCACGTGAGGTGTATACCACAGGCATTTGACAAACAATTAGAACACACACAAGAGGAACGATGAGCCACAGGCGAATAACTGCCAATGTATGTCTGGTTTGTGTCACGCAAACAACTAAATTTATACACAACGTTCGAAGAAAGAGCGAAGGGGGTAGGCGACTTCAGTTGAAAATATTGATGCACTTTAAATGTTTTATACACAGGATGAATGTCACATGAAAATTTCTTTTTTATAAGTTTAGCTAGGTTTTTTGCAAAGCTTGTTGAATCTTTTCCTAAATAGGGTATACAAATAAGGGTATATAAAATTATTTAAACCTCTTAAACTCGCAGCATAAAAATATCGAATTTACACTGGAAAAATCTAATGATACCATCGCTTTTCTTGATGTTGAAATTGAAATTAAACCCAATTCTTTTGACACCTGGATTTGGCGAAAACCTACCAACACTGGCTTGCTTTTAAATTATAACGCTCTATGCCCTAACAAATGGAAATCTGGTTTAATTTTGTGTCTGTTGTCTCTTGCTCGTTTGGTGTGTTCTGATAATCAGTTGTTTCAGAAAGAAATCAAGAAATTGAAAAATATGTTTTATTTAAATGGATATCCTTCCCACTTTTTCAATAAAGTCTTAAACACCTTCATGGCTGATGAAATAAAGGACACGCCTGAAGAAGTAGATTTTAGTTATTTTATTAGTATACCCTTTTTAGGAAAAGATTCAACAAGCTTTGCGAAAAAACTAGCTAAACTTATAAAAAAGAAATTTTCATGTGACATTCATCCTGTGTATAAAACATTTAAAGTGCATCAATATTTTCAACTGAAGTCGCCTACCCCCTTCGCTCTTTCTTCGAAAGTTGTGTATAAATTTAGTTGTTTGCGTGACGCAAACCAGACATAACCAAAAGTGCAATTAAAGAGCACATCGCCTCTTGTGAAACGTGCACTGACAATGTCTCGATCGAACAATTTAACATCATCTCTCCAGGCAGATCTGAATTTCAGACTAAGATCATGGAAGCCTTAAGAATCAAACGTAATAATCCGTCTCTCAACCGGCATTTATTCGCCTGTGGCTCATCGTTCCTCTTGTGTGTGTTCTAATTGTTTGTCAAATGCCTGTAGTTTACACCTCATGTGATCTGTTTCCACCGTATAATTTACTTGTAATCATTCCTGTGTCACTCGTTCAGTTTGTGCTTTTCAGTCTGGAGTGTCGTTAGTATACAGTTACAGTTATAGTGCAAAGTATACCTTACAATTTTCATTTTATGTTTATTGCAGATATGTAATTCCTGATGAGGACACACGTACGTGTCGAAAACGTTAGAGTTTATTTTTAATTATGTTATATTTGTGTAATGTGTATGTAATACATCATGTTAAACCCGCTGAAGTTACTTTGTTTTATTTCTCTAATAATATGTTGTTTACGTTGTTTCTACGTCTCGTAATGTCCATTTACTAAATAAACATAATTTCCCCATCGCCCATATTCTTTCTTTTGTTGATTACTTTGTCGACATGGTTTCACCCTCTAGCTGTTTTTTGTGCTTGTGAACGAATTGCCTTCATTGCGACATTTTGTTGGGATGGCCTCGTTTTAAGTTAGTTAAAAATTTAGTAATAAAGTAATCTTTAATTTTTTGACGAGAACCCAAATTTAAAACATTGCTTGTACTGAAAACTTTAAACCAAAACAGTACCATACAGTTGAAGACTTCGACTTTTTTTCTATGAGGCTAAATATTCGTTTGTTGTTTTGATGTTCTATGGCCTGTACAGGATTTTATATCATACAATAATCAATCTTCGGTCAGTTCAATCATACTTTTCGATAAATTGAAGCTTTAACATCTCAACATTACTTGTAGTCAAGAAATGCATTTCAAACGTTTTCTTAAACTGTAGCGTTCCTACACGGTCGATTGCGATTGATGACTAGGGTTTCAAGAAGGCTGAAGTCATTAAATCAGCATTTCCACGACACAGTAATATTTAATTTTGTATACTTTCATATCATGGGGATAATTTTGTAGCAAAGGAGGATAGTTTTACCGTTGAGTTTTGACGGAGTTTTTTTCCTTTTTAAATATTTTTTGAACACAATTTTGTGAACGACTTTGCTTTGAGAAGCTTGGAAGTTACTTTTTTGTAATAATAGTTTGTCTCACCATCTGGCACAATTTTCATTTAGGAGGCGGCAGAGGCAGATGCTGAGGAAGCCATGAAGAATCTGGAAGAGTTTGCAGCCGAGCAAGAACAAATAGGTAGAATTGCATTGTTCACGTAACAGATTTTGTGGAAGACCTAGTCTTTCACTGCTGAACAAATATTTCAAAACTGAAAAGTTGATGTTTCAAATGCAACTTAAAATTTACAAACAACGTTTGCTTTCTGTCCAGTAACTCACAGAAGGTTTTACTCGTGGAGTAGTCGATTGGTCGATGCATGTGATAAATTACATGACGAAAAATCAGCAACACTTTTTTATATTTTTCTGTTGTTATTAAACTAACTGATTCTGTCGATGACATTCGCTGTTCAATGTTAATAATTTGAAATTGTGCTTAGTTTCTTAAAAGACCAGTTTCTGTCTTCAAGAGGTTAATCATTTTAAAGTCTCACGTTTCACTTAAAGGTTAATGGTAAACCTTGCGCTGCAATGTCAGTTATATTTATGTTCAGCTTCAGTCAACCGAGAAGGTCCTCATCTAGAGGAAGATGCTGCGCACCCTCTCACCGAGGATAACGTACAGGTTGGAAATGTATTAACTAAATCTTGCCATGCTATCTCACAACCTTAACATTTTGTTTACTGCGACTGTACATGACCCCTAGAATCGTATTGTATGATGTGGTTCAAAACCTTAATCTATATTTACCACTGAATATTTATTGTTTGTATCAACCATCACTATCCTTGCTACATGGTTGATAATTATGGTTTGTTATTATCATCAGCCAGTCATTTAATGCTTACACAATGCACATGCATGTTTTTGTTCTGTTGGATATGTCATCTGCCAATTAAATGGTTAACCTCTGTTTTCGTTTGCTGTAGCACTCATTGTAGTTTTATTGCTGTAGTCTTGTATGGTAGCGTTACATGAAGCAATAAAACATAATTCTTAGCAACTGGACGACTCCATCTCACCCCGAGCAGCATCCCCATCAACCTTCTCAAAGCCTGCCTCTCCAATGACCAGCCGGTCGCTTGTCAGCGCGTATCGGCAGAAGATAGCAGAACGGAGGGAGGTCATCAATAGGAGGCGTACGGAAGGCGTGGCCAGTCGTGCTGGACAGGATACCCCTCAGCACAAGGTATAAGATATTGCTTTGTTTAATAAAAAATTGTGTTGAATTGACCTTGATGGCTGTTTGCTGCTCTCATTTATTTGTTATCTGAGACTACCAGAGTAGTTCTACCTTTCCACAATACTTTGCAACAACAAAAAACTACAATAATTTTAAAAATTCAAAACCACACGTTGAAGCTGACCACGGCTGGGGGGGGGGGGGGTGGCTTCAGTGGCATTGTATTTGGTTGCGATCACTTGCCTATACTACGACAATGAATAGGATTGTTTAAAAAGGCAAAGGATATTTTAGGTTTGTGATCTATGAAAGAGCACCGGAGCAGCAATGGCTTGAACGGTTGCATTTTTTAAATTTCTTAGTACTTGTGGCAGCTGTAGATAATTTTCACTCCGTTACAAACGTAATAGTCGTCCCATAGAACGCTAATTAACATTTATATTCTTATGAGCGATTATCACTGCGAATACATTAACCGATTTTTCTTCAGGGCATGTTTGACGGTGGCTTGCTTGAAGAATTCCTGCGCTCATACAGAGCTGTAGTTCAATTCAAAGATAAGGTAATTTTACGTCATTGAAACTTTATCTCTTTGACGTCATAATTGAAGAATCCAGTTTCTGTTTGTTTATAAGTTATGGTATATTCTTAGATGATGACGAAAGTTAATATTTTTACTAACCACAACCGGAAGTAAGGCATTGTTTTCGTTTGCCTAAGAATATTTTTAAACGGAAACATTTATTCGAATTCAAGGTGGGTTAGAGAGTTTCACATTCTATTGCTCCTGCAGATCACTGAAGAAATGTCGCATTACCCCACCCACCAGATCAAAGCACACTCAATAAATTCGGTTAAAACCGATAACTATGACGCCTCTAACGACCAGGTAAGTTGAGATATGTAGCTCTTTTGTTGTTGATTCATCCACACAAGAGTACAAACTTCTACTTTTCTAGTATGATTTTCTTGCTTATTTTAGTTTTTTGGAAATGCCACATCGGTTTTCATCGAATTTTCAGCTTTGAAAAGTTATGAATTCTGTCTTTTACCAAATTTTTCTAGAGCGCCGCAGAGTATATAATATATATGTGAACAGCATATTTGCTGTTTATAGGTGCAAGTCTTTGTGTCACGCATGAGTGGTTCTGTGGAGCAGGTCTTGTCATGCATCACTGAGAACGTCATCTCCCTCTTAGCTGATACAACCAGTGAAGGAAACGATCATCTGCGGTTACAAATTGGAAGATTGCAGGTCAGCTGTTCTCTATTGCGTAGAACAGATTAACTTGTCTTGATATGATGCGCCACCTTTTGTGAGCCACGATGACCTGCTGCGCTGAAAACGCCAAGTGTTGTTTTTTTTATGTTGGTACTAGTGTAGTACGATGAGATGGCGCTGAGGATAAGGCGTTCCCTTTTCAATCTTGCAATCCTGGTTCGACTCCCGGTTTAAGCTGGTTGTGGAACAACACCGTTCATCTCTACCCACAGTGTTTTAAATTGGGTGGGCGTAGTTGCTGAAGGAAAGGCGGCCAAGAGAAAGGAACTAGCCATCCTACTCTCCTTAGTGCCGAAGGCTTAGTATAATGAGAACCTTATCTTCTCATCCCCCGATGCTTTAATTCAAGTATGGGAATCACCTTTACTAGTACTATAACAAACAGCATCCGATGGAAGGAAAGGTACATTTGATCACTTAGAGACTTTATTTTTGAAGTTTATATCTTTAGGACTACATTAGCTTTTTAAAAAGTATAAATTATTGTCTGCATTTGTTTTTAGTTTTACGTAGAAAATTTCCCTCAAAGAATTAAAATGAGTTATGCAGTTTTCTCATGTAAACGTTGCGCTTGTCTATATTTACATCAGCATGTGCTGGTATATTTAGGGAGGGGTATTGGGCCTAAAGTCGTGTATTTGTTGAAATTTTTGCAGTAGGCTTATCATTACTGCGTTGTTCATTTTCTGAATGTGATAGCTTTCAATACGACCCGCTTGTATTAATTGCAAAACAGCATCATGTACGTACAGCATGCAAGAGTCGTTGTGAGTATAACGTTGAATCAACGTCATGTTTGGTTAGGTAGCTAACACACCTGAGATTAAGGAAAATTATCCACACCCCTTTACACAATAGAAGTGAGCTAGATTAAAGTTAGCTAATTGGTTAAACGCAGGACTCAAGTTCAAGAGCGCAGGTTCTGCTCTCGGGATGTGCGCTTGAGCAACGCATTACAAGGACTGCTCTCCATTCAGCGGCACTTGATGAATGGAATAATTCTCCGGTAACAACATTTCAACAATCGAAAATTTCACTCTACCAATCTCGGTAACCGGCCTTGCGTCAGTGGTTCAAAGTCTCTACAAGTATTCGAAACTACCAGGGACTGCCATGAATTAATCCTTATGTGGAGGGTGTGGCCTTTCCTGTCCATAAAGATTCATAAAACCAACCAAACTAACACGTCGCTGGGCTCGTAAACGTTCCTTCTCCTTTGCAGGACGAACTGTCCACTCTACGAGCGGAATATGAGAAGAGAAGCCAACACGATGCCGCCATGATCATGCACATGCAAAACACACTGAGTGAAACACAACGAGGAAACACCACAGCTGCTGGGGTGACTATTGGTCACTCCTAAGTTAATTTATCAAACTGCGTTATATGATAAGCTCATTTACTTGTTGCATAAGATCATTTGCTTGTTTTGAACAATGTTTATGTGACAATGTAAACTTTCTGTGCAATAACGTTGAAGATACATGTTACACTAACGTTTCGCACACTACAACAAAGTCCGTCTTCAGAACGTATTCATGAACCCAATAAAGTTACGATTTCTACCTTACACGTGGCAATGAATTGTATTTTAATTACTTGTATTAGACTTCCGGATCCGGGTTCCCATCTTCTCCTGCTGTGGTTCCCATGTTCGGGAAAAACTCTTCTACGTCACACCGTCCTCCGACCAACGAGTCTGACGTCACAATCGTGTTCACGCGACAAGACACCGACCACAACGCGGCGGAACTGAAGAAGTCGGCCACGGCTGGGAAGATAACACAAGTGAGCCTGTGCCCGATGTCCTCACCCAGACAGCAAAATTTGTCTTTTCTACATTGACTTAACGTCTGCAGATTTTGCTGTCTCTTCACAGATTGTGGAGGTGATTAAATGAGGTTATGTTTCTTCTGGGAAAGGATAAGCAAGGCAAGTTTAAATACAAGCCGCGGAACATTCAAATGTCGCTAAATCTTTTTCTTTTGGTTTTAATTTCACACTGTGGCCGGTTTAGATTTTTGATTTTTACAATCGTCTGTTATTCGCATTTTCTTCTTTCAATCCCTCAGCTTCTACAATCTACATCCTCTCTTATGTACTCTCGTTATCGTCATTAAGATCTTCCTTTCCTTCTTCCCCTTCCGTTGATCGGTGGACAGTTTTCCTTCTTTTCAAATTAAGTCTGAACTTTAGAATCTTATTACGTCATGAAACATGAATCTTTTGAGCAGGGGACTCTTGAATCAGTGGTAACCACCATGGAGGCTTACAACGATATCCCAGCTCGTCGCATCCAGCATCTCGCCAACAAGCTCCTCCATCATAGGAAGATGAAAGTTATTGAGACAAACGTGAGGAATAGCAATCTTGTCACTTCTGAGGTCTTCACTATATTAGGTATGTCAGCTGGTTTGCTTTGTGTAGTCGGTTTCAATTTTTATTGTGTCAATATTTTGTACCAAAGAAATGCAGAGCTTGTATTTTGTTTTTAGAGTAATTTCTTCCTTTAGTCACATTTTACTTTTTTTACACCCTTTATTGATAGACCTAAACAAAACGATCAATGTAGAGCCGAGAATACGGTGATGTGACATGCAGTTAAACATGACAGTTTCATCCTTTACAAACTGCCGACTTCGACAACTACGGTTGTTACTACGACTACTGCATTATGGCTGCAAAGGCACTAATAGATTTTGCCCATCATCGCGCACTGGTCAAAAATGGTCAGTTTCAACTTACAACAGGTAGTGCAGCGTGTGTAGGCAGTGACTTTGGTGGCGAATTCACCAATTTTCTTCCCCGAGTCATGGTTATCTGCCCTTCATGGGTTGTTGGGCGAAGTAGAAGAAAGTTATATCTTAACTTTCAATGCAATTTTATTCTCAAATGATTATCGTAAATAGCAGTGAAACTTCTACCAAACTGGTAAATAAACGATTATGCAAAGACATTTTATTCATTCGATATAATTGTAATAGTTGTGGCACCAAGCCACAAACATTTGACCATCTTCTTGTATACCCAGCTTGCCACCCAGTGCAGTAGGTGAGACCTTTCAATATACAACTCCGTTGTAGAAAAATGCATCAATCTGTGGTGTATCAACCAAATTTAGAAGAATAGAAGATCACAAGTGACATAACTTTTATTTATTCATTTTATAGAAAAAATGGAAACCTTGCAACAGCGTCGTGCCCAAACCTGGTCACGTGAGATGGACGAAATGACGTCAGAGCGTCGTCGGTTGGCCATCTTGCTCTGTGATGCCCTTCAGCGGCTGGAAAACGTCACCGGCGCTTTCCTCATCAAGCCAGTTGTGTCTTTCAAAGGGAAAAGTCAATTTAGGAAGTAAACAATTGGACTAGCGTGTATATTTTATAAATCTTGTAGTTGATAATTCTGTATTGGGACATTGGACTATTCCATACGAAGGGGTCTCTCTTACTAAGCATTGTCGTTGTCATCGGGATTTGAAGGTCTCTGAGAAGTTCTAGGAAAAGCAAGCTCTTGTTTATACCGGGACATGAACTACTGTATCATTATTGAAGGTGAAAAGATTCGCTTTCTGGGCGTTTGATTCAGATATTCATCCGCGAAGCATAAGCCTAGATAAATTACTAGAAATCGAAACTTCAATGTTCAATATGTCGTAATAAAGCCATCGATTTTAGTAACAATGCTGTGATGATACATTATTTTATGCCAGATATTCTGGAAAGATCAGCACCAAGTTTAACAAGCATCAGGTGGAAGCAATGCTGCAGAAGATGCTGATAAAGAAGTCGCAGATGGGAAGATCTATAACTGCGCATGGTACGATTCAACGTCACTGTTTTTATTCTCTTCCACGCTACTTACAGTTTGCCCTTTTGCATTGTTACAATACCAACCTATGTTGAAACAAAGCAGAACGGAAACTTTAACTAGCTGGTATCTTACCTAGTAAAATCTTTAATCGGACCAGTATCAACGGGCATCATTTTGCTGTATGAAAGTGGAAAAGAAGGCTTGCAACATACCAGCAAACTTTTTAACAAACCGATTTACATTCAGATGCAGGAAAGTATGGATCTCTACCTCCCACTAGCGGCAGCAGGCTATACACAACAGCGATGAAACCGAGCGCCCGTCCCAGTCAATCACTCACCGTGGCAGGTAGTGCAATAGCGATCTTGACATGCTTATTGCTTAGTGTGGTTAGCAAGTGATATTGCATCGGGTTGGTGTTTACTAGGATCCCGGATCATTTTATTCACTCTGATTGTATTTTCACATTTGTAATACGGATGAAACCATGACCAATTTGACACGAAGTAAAACCATTTCAGTAGACTACAGTTTATCCTCAACTTTTACGCTTCTGCATTATCCACGTTGATTGGCTGTTTAGTGTATGTCCAGAACCGTAGCGTAGTGTGGCGTAACGGCTATGATATTGCTAACATTAATGGTCCTTCACTACCCGCAATGTAATTTTCCGTAACTGTTTGAAGGACTGAAGAATGAGGAAGCAACGAGCATGTGGAACGTTAACGCAGCATTGTCGCACAGCCTTCCGGTGTCAAGAACCCACAAAGGAGAAAAAGGGTAATTCGTTGGTACCCGGACATTTTGCCGATTGGATATTTTTCCGAAACTCATTTTGTAGAAAGGACTAAATGCCGATTACCAGTTCAAAGGCACTGCTTGCATAGTAACGAAACTTTGTCGCAAATAGTCCTTTTGGTAATTAGTCCATTCGGCAATTTGTCCTTTCGGCAAAATGTCTTTCGGCCTATTGGGTTTCGCAAAAATGTCTTTCGTTATACTGGGTTTCGGAAAAATATCTTTCGGCATACTGGGTTTCGCAAAAATGTCTTTCGGCATACTGGGTTTCGGAAAATGTCTTTCGGCATACTGGGTTTCGGAAAAATATCTTTCGGCATACTGGGTTTCGGAAAATGTCTTTCGGCATACTGGGTTTCGGAAAATGGTCTTTCGGCATACTGGGTTTCGGAAAATGGTCTTTCGGCATACTGGGTTTCGGAAAAATGTCTTTCGGCATACTGGGTTTCGGAAAATGTCTTTCGGCATACTGGGTTTCGGAAAATGTCTTTCGGCATACTGGGTTTCGGAATATGGTCTTTCGGCATACTGGGTTTCGGCATACTGGGTTTCGGAAAATGGTCTTTCGGCATACTGGGTTTCGGAAAATGGTCTTTCGGCATACTGGGTTTCGGAAAATGGTCTTTCGGCATACTGGGTTTCGGAAAATGTCTTTCGGCATACTGGGTTTCGGCAAAATGTCTTTCGGCATACTGGGTTTCGGAATATGGTCTTTCGGCATACTGGGTTTCGGAAAATGTCTTTCGGTATACTGGGTTTCGGAATATGGTCTTTCGGCATACTGGGTTTCGGAAAATGGTCTTTCGGCATACTGGGTTTCGGAAAATGGTCTTTCGGCATACTGGGTTTCGGAAAATGGTCTTTCGGCATACTGGGTTTCGGAAAAATGTCTTTCGGCATACTGGGTTTTGGAAAATGTCTTTCGGCATACTGGGTTTCGGAAAATGGTCTTTCGGCATACTGGGTTTCGGAAAATGATCTTTCGGCAAACTGGGTTTCGGAAAATGGTCTTTCGGCATACTAGGTTTCGGAAAATGGTCTTTCGGCATACTAGGTTTCGGAAAATGGTCTTTCGGCATACTGGGTTTCGGAAAATGTCTTTCGGCATACTGGGTTTCGGAAAATGGTCTTTCGGCATACTGGGTTTCGGAAAATGATCTTTCGGCAAACTGGGTTTCGGAAAATGGTCTTTCGGCATACTAGGTTTCGGAAAATGGTCTTTCGGCATACTAGGTTTCGGAAAATGGTCTTTCGGCATACTGGGTTTCGGAAAATGGTCTTTCGGCATACTGGGTTTCGGAAAATGGTCTTTCGGCATACTGGGTTTCGGAAAATGTCTTTCGGCATACCTACTGGGTTTCGGAAAAATGTCTTTCGGCATACTGGGTTTCAGAAAATGTCTTTCGGCATACTGGGTTTCGGAAAATGGTCTTTCGGCATACTGGGTTTCGGAAAATGGTCTTTCGGCATACTGGGTTTCGGAAAATGGTCTTTCGGCATACTGGGTTTCGGAAAATGGTCTTTCGGCATACTGGGTTTCGGAAAATGGTCTTTCGGCATACTGGGTTTCGGAAAATGGTCTTTCGGCATAATGGGTTTCGGAAAATGGTCTTTCGACATACTGGGTTTCGGAAAAATGTCTTTCGGCATACTGGGTTTCAGAAAATGTCTTTCGGCATACTGGGTTCCGGAAAATGTCTTTCGGCATAATGGGTTTTGGCAAAATGTCTTTCGGCATACTGGGTTTCGGCAAAATGTCTTTCGGCAAAATGTCCGCGCACGAATTCGTTTTTGTATGACTTTGGTATTTTAACTGTTAGTTGTTTTTTGTATTATTTCTGGTTAGTTGTTAGTAATAGTACTGAACGTTAGATATCTGCAATCGGCTATGGCAGAAAAACATTGGGTGAGTTGTTTTCGTCTATTAAGTTTCTGTACCACAACATAGCCTACATTGCACTGCTTTTGCAGAAAGTTTTCATTTTTCTTGCATTACTTCCACGGTTTGTTCAGCCCATCTGCCAACTACCAACTCCATCCATCAACGGTCCCAAAGCTGTTAGAGCTCGACATTGGCCGGTACCAAGTTGACCAGGTCAATGTCCATTCGCTCATTAGCCCGAAGGCTGCTTTGGGAAATGACAGGATGAAGAACATGGAGATAATGAGACTTCGCTCCCAGACAAGTAAATCCGAATCTACGTTTCTTTTGTAGTTTTTTTTTTTTTCCTTACGACCGGTTGTCGAAGATTTAGAGTGCACAGAAAGGTAAGAAAGCCAATCTTCGTGTCCATCAGTTTAGTATCTTACCAAAAGATAAAGCTTCATGCTCTTGAGGGGTGTCGAACCGGCGCCCTTTCAAGAGGGCTCCCATACTAGGGCTCTCACCTCTCGGTTATGAAATCAGTATTTTAGTTAACGTATTTGATAAAAATTATAAAAAGTTAAGTCATATATTTGATTGGAGACGGAATCTCGTACGTTGAACCCAACTTTCGAAATGTGCATTTATTTTTCTGGTAAAACTTTTATTTTTGCAATATGACTACGTTGTCAACCGACTTGATAAGCTCATGGATTTTGAAGTGGAATTTTAACTTTGGGAGTGTGGGTAGCCTATTTAAGAGCTGATGCAGCTTTAGAAAAATAAGGCTGCCAGTCTTGAAACTATTGAGACACCGTTTCCGGCGAATTATTTCATCGATAATGTTACTTCTTCGACTTGTTTTCCACACTACTTTTTCGAAACTGCCAATTACCAATCAAGCTCCAACAGATTTTGAGTGGTGTAGTTCAGTGCTGCCGAATGTAGCAAAAGTTATTTTCTCATTTTTTGTCCATTCAATTAAATGCTCTCATTCATGCAGGCGTGCGCAGGGATGGTACTGGCATGCGTCCTAACACAAACGCGGATCCAACACCAAACCTCCAAGACTCTCCATCACTCCTCTCATCACCGGATTACAAATCCAGTGCCCCACCAACTACTCCTGCTTCTTTGTCTCAGGTTTTTATCTTTTACTTATTTTGAAGACAGTCGTTTCACTGCTATCTCGTGTGGTTTTGGAAGATTTATTTTCACCTTGGAAAGTCTTCTGGAGCTATTGCTTAGTGAAAATTCTTGGAGAATTGTTTAGTTTTAAGCACTCCGAACGTGGTTTAATTTATGGTTGCGCTTAATTGCTGCTGAAAATAATTCGTCTATGCCCTAAAACAGGGTCCGCAAATAGTGCGTCGCGACCCAAATTTGGATCGCGAGACCATCCACTCTGGGTCGCAAAACAGTTTAAACTTAGCCTACAATGAATATAACTTGTTTGGCAAAAATAGATACAATAATTTACTCTTTGATGTGCTAAGTTTCATACAATTTTGTACAAGAAAATTTATACTTTCAATGGTAGTACAGTAGTCCCGCTTAATAAGCCCAATTTGCTCCATTCCGGTTTTACTGAAGGTGTAGAAGTGGCAGAGAATTTTTCCCCACTTAGTAGGCCTACCCGCTTAATGTCCAAAGTTGTCCGGTCCCGATGTGGGTTGGGGACCGCCGTATTGATATTAAATTGCAAAGTATTTTGCGCAAAATTATATGCTTCTGAAACATTTGGTTACGAAGATTTACAACGATTGTTTTTTGGGTCACGCCAAGAAGTATTTGCGGACCCCTCCCCTAAAGCTTCTTTGCTAATTTGAATTTCTCTGATTAGCCAAAATTTACATTTCATTTGTCTTCTTTTCTTCTGCTATAAATGCTTCACCACATTTAGGTTTATTTTATTCTGATGACAGCTCCTGAAGAGGGTTAGACGAAAAACTGCAGCTTCGAGCTATGAGCAACCTTCTACTTGCTATTTTAATGATCGCTTGAGATTATCACTCCGTGGACGAGCACATCATATTTTCAATGTTTTGATAAAACTTTCTCTGCTGATCCTCAACCCAGCCCCCGTTCGAAGGAGTAACTTCTATCTATCGATGGCATGATGGAGATGATGGTCCACAATGGTCGCCCAGTGTAGACACAACCCCTTTTTAAAGTCCTTAACCTTGTGCCTCGATTTTACGCGAAGTGATCTGAAACTAGCAACAAGTGCTAAGGATGCGCTGCGTTTATCATGCATGACGTATTCACAGGTGCTTGGTCGAAGTGGTAGTTCAGCTATGCGACTTCTTTCCGCTGATGATGTCACCGTCGGATACTCCCCGGCGTCACCGAAACCTCTTCCTCCAATCAGAATGACTTCGATTCGCTCTAATGCGACATCTGGCGGGTCCAGCAAACGTGCCACGCCTCTGTCGCCGTCAAGGTAAAAATTAGTTCATGGTCGTAATATCTCAACAACATATATTTGATTACCGTACTTCACAGTGTAGATTTTAACGATCTGTTTTAGCCTGATGCTGCGAGTTCGTTGTGGCAGTATCGAATTGCACAAGCTTTCGGAACACAGTTCCCTAGTCTAAGTAAGCAACGATCATGCTGTTAAAAGCGAAACTCAATCAATAACATATGTTTTATTGTTCGTAGTTGTATCACAAGTCCTCATAGCTGCTCTTGTGCACCTTCGTCATTCGTAAAAAAAATATTTTTTCTTCAACGCCTAACTTATTAGAGCTCAGTCGTGAGTCACCAGTGGAACCTTTCAGCGAAACGCAGCTTGAAATCGATCAAATTAATAAGCAGTTACGTGGCTTGTTATATTGAGACAAAAAAAGCTGTTATAGAACAACTTGATGCAGTGCCACTCAAAAAGAAGCTGATAGATTGTCGGAATCTTTATCTTCGGACTGAGAAAGTCTATTTTGAACCTTAATCTTTTTCAATTTAATCCTTAAGCAATTTCGCATATTTGTGTTCGCTTTAAACCAAAGTGAAGTTTCTGTCGGTTTTCTGTGAATTATTCATTCCGTGAGGTGTCGCTAAATGAACTATCCAAAAAATTGTAAAACTTGATGCAAACTGACAGCTTGGGAAATGGAGCGTTAGCCGAGTTCAAATGGACTGGAATGGTTTAAATTTGAATGCGGACATTCAGGGAAGCATACAAGATATCGTACAATGCTCGCGTTCTTGCTCGTTTTGAACTTTGTCGTAATGAACTCAGTTAGAAGAGAGTAGCTAAGAATTATCCAACCAATATCTAATTAAAAAATTTTCTTGATGATTCAGATCCATGCCGGATATGACGAACGTTGAGAATATGACATCACCGATCGTCAGTAAGGATGCTTTTTGTTTTAGTGAAATTTAAATAACTATCTACACAGCTAAATCCGTCATTTTTTAATTCATCATGAAATGCTCAGCATGGTAGTCAATGTAAAAATGACGGGTTTTGCAGTCTGGATATTTGTAACATTGGTGGAGTGGGGTCGTCCAATAAACGTTCCAAGCAACAGGTGAATAACGGTAGTGACTTGGTCTAAGGCGATGTGGTAGTTGTGGTACGTAAAGCCCAAACTTACAACCATGATCAATTGATCATCAAATGCTCAAATGTATGGTGATGAAATGTTGAAAGAATGTAAAAAATCTCAATACAGTAGCCTCAGTTTATTAATCCTACGGTTAATAAGTCCATCCGCTTATTAAGTCCAATTTGGTCCGGTCCGGAATCACTGAATGTATTGGATTGGCAAAGAATCGTTCCAGGCTTAATAAGCCCAAGATCGTCCGGTCCCGAGGTGGGCTTAATAAGCGGGGTCTACTGTATCAAAAAAGAACAATAATTGATCGTGCCACTTGCATTTCAAAGATTTATTAACAACTATCACAAGAAGAAAGAATACACACCTACCCGATTCTTCTTTAGTCTGCTATAATCATGATGTTTGTGTTGATGGGTATTGTTTTCCATCATAAAAACGACAACCAGGAAACTCATCAAGCCTGTTATTACAACTGCTTGAAACAATTGTATGTTGTTTTGCATAATGGTGCATTAGCATAAGTGTTAAGTAACTATACGGCTGCACTCTGACAAAGAATTCTCATATTGATACGGCATGACCATCCCTTGTTTGTGGCATTGATCGGGCAAGAGCGCCGGTACATTTACCGATTTTTACCATGTCACTCTTGAACGTATATTGTTTTATGCAGATATTGTTCTAGACCCAGACACATGATCTGAAAAGTAAAAATCCAACATATGTTGCTAATTTTGCAACTGGCGTATTGTTTGGTAACAAATGCGTTCTGATGGCGAAATGCAATCGTTTTAACACGAGGTACCACTTTCTTTTATAGGTGCTCGGAAAAATATGGCAACGTCCCCTGAAGTCAGCTGAGTGGAAGAGCAAGTTAATCGACAATGTATTAATTACAACAACGAGTTTATTTACTGTTTTTTGGAAAGTTCATAGATTAATTGAAGCGTGGTATTAACGTTATTGTAGTTTATTTGTCAAAACCTATTGTACGAAACTTTGGATTGTGATTAAAAAAGATGTATTTCTGTTGTAATTAAATGTAAATACCGAAGTGTCTATTTCTAAAGCCCTAGTTTTGTTTTCGTGGGTCATGCCTTGTTTGTGTATTTCACTGTCATTGAGCATGACTTAGTGCTGTTACTTTTGCTTACCGCATTTGCTTGGTTGAAACCCAGACAGCAAAATCCGCCATTTTTACATTTATTCAACGTCTGTAAATGACGTATTTTGCTGTATTGGAAATCGCTCTTGTTTGCAAGTTCCCTTGGTCACAAACCACGAATGTCATGTTGTTGAAAACGAATGCAAGGCAAGCCGCCTTTGATTGTCAGCCAGGACATTGATTGTCAGCCAGCCTACCATATCATTTCTTTTATTGTACGCTAGGATGTTTCATATTTTTCCCATTTTCGATTTTAAAACGCCTGGAGTCTGACCGTGGCCACGGTCTGACGTGATGGGGTTTTAGGTAAAACTCAACACCCAAAATTTTAGTTCATTATGACGTCATAAAGATGTGGGGCACAGCTCTTGAAGTTCTAAATACCCCAATTTTCATGGATTTCGAAGACCACTTATCGTAAAGTGACAAAATTGGTGTCAAAATGCGCAGAAGAGATAGTTGCCTATGATGGCTTCTGATTGTCGAAAGATGTATCGGCAGCAGAAAAAAAGTTATTAAAAAAACTAGTTTTGACTAATTTGCGGCTATGATTTTTAACCAATCGTGTTTTTCAGTAACGTTGCAATGGCTTTCCCGTAGACTTGTATACTTTATCGGTGTTCTTTCTTCTTCTTTAGCCCTTTTCTGATAAATCTATTCGGCACTTCGATGTTACATCCCACTTCCTCAATTTAGTGGCCATCAGAGATGAATCTGCATCTGCAACACACACGATTTCAGGAGATAAGTGCAAGGTTATTTTTCATCTTGAAAGGGGACTACAATTTTGGGGCGTTGTCCCTTTTTTACCATATCTTTATTGTGACTGACGTTGTGGGCCATCAAATAGTCATTATTACGTCATGTTGTAGAAAAATATAACTACGTAATGGAAAAATACCAAAGCTTATTTGAAAGTACACCAAAAATTATTGAAAACTAAAATTCACTCAAAAAAACAGTTTTCTTGAATAACTTTTTTCTGCTTCTGATACGTCTTTTCACTTTTAGAAACGGTGATAGGAAACCGTATCTTCTGCGCATTTTGACACCAATTCTGTCCCTTTACCAAAGGTAGTTTTTGAAATATGTAAAAACGAGGTATTTGGTGCTTCAAGAGGTGTGTCCCCCCCTCATCTTGTGACATCATAATGAGCTAAAATTTTGGGTGTAAAATTTTTACCCAAACCCTCACCGTATAAGAACCCATGTATTTTTTAATAGTGAAAATATAAAACACCCTTTCTATTGCACGTATTTTTATCACGCCCATGCTCTGGTACAGCTCGGCATGGCCACACGTTATTTGACTCATCGTGCGAAAGTGCGTGGTGGAGCATTCACTGCTTTTTGTCTGAAAAGAAATTTTAAACCGCTTTTGAATGTAAACGGCGCAAACGATGATAAAGAGAAACTTTGTAAGCGTAACAACCCAACTTGATTCTAAACATTGGAGGGGTGAATAGATAAGTTCGTTCTCATTACACTAAGCCTTCAACACTAACCAGAGTATGATGGCCAGTTCCTTTCCATCAGCAGCTAAGCTCAACCAACTTAATACACCTTGTGTCGAGGTGGGTAATTTCTTCCACAACCGACTAAAACCTGGAGTCGAACCAGGATCGCATGATTGGAAAGCGAGCGTCTTATCCGCTGCGCCATCCAACCGCCTCCCGAGGCTCACAAACGATTTGAAGCGTATTGTAATCTTTTGGCTCATGTCACCAATACTAACCCAGACAGCAGATCAGTGTAAAATTCGATCTATTTGTTGTCTGGGGCCAGCTATTGCCTGGCGTTCACGCTTCAATAACGGATAAAGTTTCGATTGCCAAATTTGAATTGGTTCTATTCAGGCCCGAATTTAGAGGGGGCAGGTGCCCCGGGCCCCCCGACTTTTGAAGGGCCCCCCTATGTGGAAAAAATGTGATTTTGTGTTATTTTTTCTTCCTTTCAGCCTTTAAAGTTTCTGCAAAATGCTGTGCAGTGCTGGATTGATGCTACTGTAAACGCAGAGGGGGTTTTTCGCGCCGTAGGCGCGAAAATTTTTTTTTGCAGGGGGGCCCCGATCTAAAAGTGCCCCGGGCCCCCCATCAGCTAAATCCGGCCCTGGTTCTATGGTATTCTCTTAGATTGTATTCTATTGTATTCTCTTAGAACTTTCTATGTACCTTCTCATTTCTCATTTTCGTCTACTTATAGCCGTTTGGATTCTTCATCGACTCGTTTCTCCACTTATGACGTTGCGTGTGACCTTTTACCTTTGCATCAGCATTATGACAAAACAATATCCACCTGTGGCATCATTTCATCACTTTAAACCTGCAGTGGTTTGCCTGCTTGAATTAGTGGCTATTTGCTTCAATGTACAACTACGTAGCCAAAAGAATGTATCAATCTGTCGAGTATCAACTACATATAGAAGGTTCTACAGAGGAAGAAGAGTTTAATTATGGCTTCACGCCCCCACCCCCTCCTTCTAGTGGCCACAAGTGCTGCTAAAAGATGCACCATTTCTTCACGACTGAGATATCAACCTTATGTTCAGGCCGATTGTTATATGGTGGAAATCACACGATACCATTTTTGCATCAAGAAAATTATGTCTTCATGTGTTTGCACATTGTTGGCCAAAATTGCGAATAACTGGATGACTAGACTGTGTTTTTGACTCCAAATAATGAGAATTTAGTTCATTCCGAACAGAAAACTTTATGGTTAGTCTGTTTTGCTTATTTTCATGTTCACTGTGTTTTACTGATATTGTTACCTAGCTTTGCTTCATCTTTACGCGGATTTGCGTCTCACTATGATCGCTTGTAAACCAATATAGATCTTCGATATAATATAAAACAGAGACTGGCAATTTGTTTGGTTTGGTTTTGCAGTAGAATCGAGATACATGGGAAGAAACGTTTTGAGTTTACAAACAATTTTAAAACGGCCGACTGCCAGTTGTGAGCAGACTACTTGCACCATAAGGCATATTCTATGTTACCGTATAGAAAAAGAATATTTTAAAACCACGATGCAGGCTGTTCAATGGATGTTGGTCGGTTGATTTTACATCTTTATCCTCGGATTGAAAAAGCCTTTGATAGGTTATTCCTGGCAGTTTCGCATACGTGTAGAGGCTCTTGACGCAGGGTCTGTTACCGAAATTGCCAAAGTGAAGTTTTCCGATTGTTAAAGTGTTGTTGCCGGAGAAATATTCCATTCACTAGGTGCCGCTGAACGGAGAGCAGTCCTGAAATGCGTTGCTCAAGCGCGCACCCCGAGAGTCGAACCAGCGCCGCGTGATCTTGAGCAGAGCGCGTAACCACTGAGCGGTTATTCCTGGCAGTTTCACATACTTGTAGAAATGTATTGTAGAGACTTTGAACATTTTTTACGTCACTTAAACCGTAGCTTATGATTGGTTGGCGGTTTCATTCTAGTCAAGTTTAGTGGCAGAATTTCGACTTGTTAAAGTGGCTACCTGCTGAAGCGCACATCCCGAAAGCCAAACCAGCGCTGCTTGACCTTGAAGTTTTTTTAGCACACAGTCTGGCGCTTAACCACTGAGTTAACTGGACGGGTTATTTCATAGTGTGGCTATTTCGTGATCGTCCACTGTGTTTTGACTTGGGCAATCGCCTTCCCTAAAACAGGAAAAAAGTAACTGTATTCAAGTTCAAGGTGTAGGCTATTCTGTAAGTTTCAGCATTCAAGTTCAAGGTATCTTCTGTAAATACCCAGTTACGTTCAAAGCACTGATCAACTCTGGATAAGTGCTAGAAGAATCACAATTGGACTGAATCACATATTGAATCACCAATTAAAACATGTTCTGATTGGTTCAAGCTCTTACAAAAGTTGTTACGTCAAAGTGGCTACCCAGCCTTCGTTTGGATGTCGTCTGCAAGCTTGTAACTCACAAATGCTTTTACTTTTTTTAGTTCATTCTGGAACTGATCCACAGAACGATAACCAGGAAGTCTAAAAAAATAGATTACATTCGAGAATATAATGAAAATGGTGTATCCTTCCGCAATCGAAATCACAAATTTACTTTTTTTACCAAATTTGGGAGAGTCAGATAATCTGTAACTTATTTAGACCTAATTAAATAACATATCTTAACAGTGACTATCGGCAATTTAGCAATTTTGAATGTTTCAGGTTGTTTTGACAATAAAGTAGCCCACTGTCTTTCATTGAAAAAAATGCAGATATTGACTTGGCTTTATGGTTAGAGTGTTTTTCTCTGAATTGGTAGGCATATGTTTCAGGTTATATCAAAGGTTGTTTTTTAAGTGGCAATGATTTTATTCATGCTTGCCACTTAGCAAAGGATTGAGAGTAATAATGCACTCGGTTGTGCCTCCATACGATTTGGCTGGCACTGTCTTGCTTATGTAGCGCTGAGGACAGAAACATATGTGATGTGTATGCGCTATGCATATATACAGTAAAGAGGCATTATTATTTTATGTTTAGCAAAGGAAGTTATTGATCCATAAAATCTGTTTTACAGGAAGACGCACTGAGTGGAAAAACCACTTTAAGCTTTCTTCGGTTTTTCTTGATCACGCTATAAATCTAATAAGCATGAACCACGTTTATTCAATACAAAGAACAAGTTTATATTGTTACTATACAGCAGGGGTGAGCAAACTTTTGTAGCACTGCTGGGAAAAATACCCATAACCGGCTTGGACTGTGGGCCAAAATTGTGTTGCACTAAGTAACAGCAAAATACATAGGCTAAGTACCTCAACATAGCAAAGTGCAGTAACAGACCACCAGCACTGACACAAATGGGCTATATCCTTGAAAGGAACAATACTACTGTACCATAGCGAGTAGCGACCTGTATAGATAACTATGTAATTCTTTCGAGTGTCACGTGCTCGTGCTTGCGTTCACTGGAAATATCTATTGTTCAGTATATTCGTCGGCTCCAGCCGTCACCTTCGAGATAACATGTTATCTCGAAGGTGACGCTCTAGCTCGTGTCCGAGCATTGGTTTGTCTTCAAATTGAATTTGGCTTTGGATGGTGATGTCGTATGTGGCTTTGGAGGCCCAGTCTATGATGGAAAAGACGTGGGCAAAAAGCACATTGTATGGAGGGTAGGGGGCGTGGTAGTTTTAGCTTTTCTTTTCTAATGTTTCGTTTTTCTTGGGCTTTTTGTATCCTGTTTTTTTCGAAAATTTCCATGCTTTCCCTAGTTCTTTTTCTCCATAGTGATCTGTCACTAGCAAGTTGTTCCCATGAATCCAAATCAATGTTTGCATGGTTGAAGGAGACTTTCAGCTGATCTTTGTATCACATTTTTGGTCTTCCGGGGAGTCTTTTCCCTGTCATTAGCTCACCATAAAGCATTATTCGAGGGAGCCTCTTGGGTCCATTCGCACGACATGTCCTGTCCAGCTAAGGCGGTGTTGCAACATGGTGACAAATTATGACAAATGTATACGCAACAAATGACCACGCAGCTCCCTCACGCCTAGGTAGCCTAATTTCACACTGGTTAAACTTATCGGACTGCCAAACAAAAATTAATGTTTACTAAACGTTGTACACTTGAGACATAAATTAAAATCGTCTAACTTCTCTGTCATTTTACATTCGTATAAAATCATATTGTACTTTAAAACTTGTACACAAATACTGAAATTGCTTCTTCCTTACGTTAAAAGAGCTTCTTAAAAAGCTGATTTTTATAGTGCGGGGGAGGGGGTTAACCTGAAGCAACCCTATCTTCAAGCCGCAACTTACGCATAACGTTGATAAAACGTAAAAGAAATGAACTCTTTGATAATCTACTTTTAAAAAAAAACTGAATGCTGTCAACCGAAAACTAATTTCAGTTAAGAGTAAATTGGGCAAATTCTCCACGTAAGTAGGCCCAGGGGCGCCGGGACGATTTTTGACTGGGGGGCTAGATTATGAAAAAAAAGTCATTTTTTAAAGTTTTATGATAAGATATAGCGATAATGCTGAGCAGTTCGTTAATCGTACGAAAGATACATTTCACGTTAAAATTAATTAGGCTAAAAGCGAATTGTAAAAATTTTTATAATGCAAAATGTGCAGATGCTTACATGACTATAAAAGGGCACCATTGCCCCCCATCCAGAGAAAATTTGAGGGCAGGGGGAGCATCTTCCCCCTCTGCACTCCCGCTTCCGACGCCCCTGAGTAAGCCTATACAAGTGAACTTGCTGCTTTCGAAACTTTACTTTGCATTGTAAGATGGATGTTTATTTTAAGAGAACAGAAGTTTGTTTACAAACTTATCAGACCACTTGAGCATATTTTTCTTTTAGCCTATAAAGTCTTTGGAATATTTTCACACAAATATGCCCAGCAAAGAGCAGTTAAAATATTCCTGTTTTCTCAGAGATCATGTCAAGTATTGTTTGTTTTTAAATGTAGTCTTAATAAAGATGATAAATTTATTGGAATGAATTGAGTAAAATCTATGCAAAAGGGTGAATTTTTCTTTGTGCTTTTCATAGATGTAGGAGAAGGTTAATTTTTGGGAATGCTAAAGAACTCAAGCCTAAATAAAACCAACTGTGCTTAAATATTTTTGTGACAAGTCATCCACTACTTTGCACATTTCCACTGCTACCAGCAGTCTAGTTATTTTGCAGAGTACAAATGCTTTCACTTACACAAAGAAGTATAGGTGGTTCTACGAGGAAAATTATTGAACAGTGTGTTTGAATTACGTGAACCACTGTAAAGATTTCTATCGGAAAAACGTTCAGATTTTATTAACAAAGTTATTGATGAAAAACGGGTTCTCACACTTGCCTACTTGTGTGACATATTCAACCTGCTCAACAATCTAAATCTTTCACTTCAGGAAAAATGACAATTGTACTCAAGTTGGCATATAAAATGGCTTCATTTAAAGACAGACTTAAATTGTAGGAGCAACGCTTAAAGTTTAAGAGTTTAAGCCTTAAACCAACGAGTATTTGACGTGTTTCAAACATTAGCAGAGACTTTGAAAGACAATCAACTTGAGCAAGCGTTCTTCGACCTTGTAAGCAGTCACTTGCGTGAGGCCTACGTACTTTTTCTAAAGTTCAAGCGATGTTTTGCAAGCATTAAAAGCCCTAGAACTACAAAGAAAAGGATCCGAAATCCATTTATTTTCAAACCAGACGAATCAATTTTTTCTGCACGACAAGAGGATTAGCTGCTAGACATTATAAATGATGGCAGCCTGAAATGCATTTTTCATAAAACGACTCTATCAATGATTCTTTATTACAAAAATACATGGAAAATCAGCAGAGCTCTATTGGCATATGCATTTCGCTCTACAATTGTAAAGCATCATTAGTGCCTTATTCAAATAGAAATTTTCTAGAAATTAATAAAATAGAAAAAAAATAGAAATTTAGAAATTCTATTTGAATAAGGCACTAATGATGCTCTACAATTGTAGAGCGAAATGCATATGCCAATAGAGCTCTGCTGATTTTCCATGTATTTTTGTACTAAAGAATGATTAATTGATACTTGATGGAGAATCGCTGGCCTGCTGCTTCTTAGTCAGGAGATCCCCTATCCTTAGTGGAAATTAATATATGCATTGACTCTATCAATGCTTTTATGAAGGTCTTGTCAGAATACCTTGACCTTGCCAGAAAAGCATGAAAGACTTTGCTGCAATTTCCGACATTCCACTTATGCGAGTCTGGATTGTCTGTGTTGGCAGCAACAAAGGCGCAACGCAAAACAAAGTGGACTTGAGGGACACATTGCAGATGTCATTTGAGTTCCGTAATTCCTAGGTGGGAACATCTCGTTGCTGCAAAACAAGCTCAAGGTTCTCATTGAATCAAAGTTGTAATAACTTATACAAGCTGTAGGCCTATTGCTGAACATGTTTTTGTTTTTTGAAGGCCGGTCCGCGATAAAATTTCTGCTTTAAACTGGCCCACAGTGCAAAAAAATTTGCTGACCCCTGGTCTAGAATATACAGTAAATTCACTTTGTATATTGTTTAATTTCTTTGTACAACAAAATTTGTAACATCTTAACAAATTCACAACTATTTCCAAAGTCTAACAAATTTGTAGTTGCGAGAAATACAATCATCTTTAGCACATGTAATCTTGTGCTGCCAGTATCTGGAAACCGGATGATGGCCGCTGCGATGCCTGCTCATTGTGACTTGTTCTGATCAGCTGCCACCCCTATGGTCAGCTGCCGCTCCTCGATGCGATTGATTCTGTCTCTCCTCTCATCATAGATCTCTCGCAAACGCTCGTGTTGTATATGAGAACATTGCATTATCACTACCGTTGCTTCTGCATAGTGCCACGCGTTCCATCTTGTTTTTGTTTTTTAGTTATTTTTTTCATGTTCTTGTTAGTCATTGCTCGGCTACTGCCTATGCTGTAGAGTCGATACTTCTTAAACCAGTAGCCTAACTTTGGCATGAATGAGGAAAAACGGCATCTAGCTTCTGGTTGTCTTTTCAAAACTTATATTTCTCACCCAGTTCAGTACCGATCTTTCTTTTTTTCATTTCCGACCATTACAGCTGTGATCCCATTCTCATCATTCTCATCTCAATTTATTATTGATTACATCGACTCGATCTTCACAGTAACAATTGCCTGCTTGAGACACAAATAGAGCATTAGACATAAAAGGTCTCTTCAGATGACTTCAAAAAGCGAGTTTTTACGGATTAAAAAAGCAATTTCTGCTTGGTATGAAATTCACATGAGGACCACAAAGATTACTGCGCTGGATGATTAAAATAAAAAGTTTATGACTTTATTTATCTAAAATAAATTTGTATTTTTTCCCAAATATGTTACTGGTACGACAAACTGGGAAAAATCCTGAGACTTTACAAGCTTAATTAAGATAGTTTTGCACAGTGGCAATTAGTTTCAAACCAATGATGCAGCCCAGGTCACTGAGGTTGACATAGTGAAGTTTCCTCTTGTTGAAGCGTTGTTGCCTGTAAATTATTTCATCCGCTACGCGGCTGCATGTTATTGAATAGTGATGATCTGTCCGTGAAGCGCGTTGCACCTCGAGAGTAAAACTAATAATATAATAATGTAATAATCACATAATAATGTTATGGTTTTATTTATTGTCGCTCTACCACAGCTAAGGTCTTTTAGCGACATGGCTCATGTTTTAATTTTTTATATCAGGATTACGATGTCATAACATTATTAGCCTACCCGATTTATTCTCACTGCGTTATGCAAGAAAGAACACAATCGGTATCGTTTTTAAAGTCTTTGCTTTGACCCGACCTGGAATCGATCTCAGATCTACCAGCACCAGAGCCGAAGGCAAAACCACTCATCCACTGAGCTGGTTAGAGAGTAGAACTACCATTTCGTTCTTTGCGCGTAATGTTAAAAGCTAATGTTATAAAGCTTAAAGCACAGTACAGATGCGACATAATACTGGGAAATCAAGTGTTAAACCAATATTTCTGCAAGCCATTTCGACAGAATATTTGCTTCCTCAAAAGCCATCATGGGCCTATTTTTTATTCGTCGAGAAAGCTTCACTTAGCGCATGGTGCTTAAATTGGTGGTCTCTAAGAAAAGCAACAGTTCTGTGCTTGCCTCTCCATTGTTGTGACACCGACTAAAATGTCTAGAGACTAATAGAACGATTTAATTTTATCGTGGCAACTAGGCCTATGTAAACAACTTGTTTTGTTTATAGTTTTATCTATAGATGGGTCAATCAGTCCTTGAAAGCAACTTTGTATGCTAGTGAACGATATGCTAATCACAGGAGGGTGAATTTAAACCCGTTTTTAGATGTCGATAAAATTTTGTAGGTTCTGGATGCAATCTCAACGTGAAAAAATGCTGCGTAGGTACTTTGTTTTCCCTTGACGGAGCTGTCCTTTCTGATGATACACCTGTTATTTTTAGCTTTTCCTCAAATAGACTTTTTTTACATATTGTAGTAGCCTAGTGTGTTTTGTGTGCACATTTTGCTCTTCATAGTGTGAGGTATCTTTTTTCAGAGGTGACTCGGATATTCGCTTCGCTCAAAGTGTAATGTCTGATTTTTTTCCAGTTGATATCTTTATTCTTTTCATGACAGGAGACAGGGAGGGCATAAGTTATGGTATAAAAAAATTAGATTGTTGTTTATAGTTTGTGCTCTGTGTTGAAGTGGAGTTTGGAGTCAATATCCCAAAAATATTTGAAACAGGAGTTGAATTTGGAGTCGCAGACGTTGGAGTGGGAGTGGAGCCGGAATCCAGAAAAACTGACTCAGTGAGTCAGTAGGCTACACCTCTGCTCAAAAGGTTTGAACGTGGTGTGTTTGCTGGGAAACGTGCGCATTTCACTTCAGTTTAGTTGTTGTTATTTCTGACAGTCACAGCGAAAACAATACCTGTCAACATAACAAAAGTCTAAAAAAAGGTAGCAGCGACAAAAAGCAAACATTTTATTCACTGTGAAAAGATCTATTTTCTTTCTACGCAATATTAAACTTAAAGTCAAAAACAAAACTTGGCATAAGTGTGAACTATTTGATAACGCTTGTGCAATCCAAAACCAAATTCAAAATAAATAAAATAAAACAAATAACTTTAAACGAACTTGCAGACACGACTCTTGAATAAATACTCTACTACCAGTCAAGGATCAGACTAAGTAAATCATACACATATTTTTTGTACATGTCTAAAAAGATAGATTAAAAGCTCAATGCAGAGTTCAACTTCGAAACCGGGCAAAAAGCAGCAATTCTCGAGATTCCTGTTTACAGCATGGTATTGCTATCAACAATTGGAAAAAAATGCCATTTTTTGCATGCATGATAGTTTTCATTGTGATTGCCATGAACGACTTTGGCTAGACTTAGAAACGATTTTTTCAAGGCATTGTTTGAGATCATAATTTTGACATGAGATTTGCTTATTTGTTAGTCCAGGCAAATATTAGGTTTACCTGTAAAAATTAAATGGAGATGTTAAATTGTAAATCCTTGCCTTTCACTTGGGGATTGTTTGTCAGTTTACTAGCTTTTTCGATTTTACGGTATCAATCAGTTTACTTGCTTTCTCATGAAGAACGTTTAAAAATTCTTTGTGTAACCACTTTGAAAGAAAGAAGATAATTTAATTGATGATCTGTCAACGAAGAACTCGTAGGCTGACCATTATTTTTTTCTTATCTAATTCCACCACTGACTATTGCTCGATTTCGTAAGAGACTAAAGTGAAAAAATTGCATTATGTTGCATTCAAATCGTACAGGAATTTTGTAAATTTCTCTACATTATTTGACACAATGTAGAGAAATTTATAAAATCCTTAGAATAGTCCGAATGTCCGAATGCAGTCAAGTCAAGAATGAGTCAAGTTCAGTCAAGTCAAGAAATAGTCAAGAATAGTCCGAATGCACGTGAGTTTGAAAGCGCACAAACTGACTACAGGGAGCATCCGGCGGAGAATCAAAGCAAATGCCTCATTTCATCTACCTAAATTCACCACTGCAAACATGTAAATACCACAAATTCTTTTAGATATTTGTATGAGGAGTTCAACACTCATACTCGCAGTAGCAGTAGCCGATTTATGGGTTAGCCCAGGGCTTCCCAAACTGGGGGTCGCAGAGAGTGTGCCAATTTTACTCAAAGTACTGCATATTAGCACTTCTGTGCAAGTTATTAACTGTAACCAAACAAGTTGAGAGTAACGCACCCAGTACGCGTATTTTGGCAAATTGGTGTGGTACAACGGAAGCGGAGTTCAAAACCCTTTTATTGCAATGTGAAGTAAGATGGCTTTCAAAAGTTGAAGCTGAAAAGGTTATTAGTGTTGAAAATTGAAGTTGTGATATTTCTAACGAAAAAAATACAGTCTTTGCCGTCATTTTCGCAATGACGTCTGGTTCTTGAAAGTAAGCTATTTATCAGATTTTCTTAAAAAAACTGAACGAATTTAATTTGTCCCTCCATAGAGAAAACATCTATGTTTTTACATTTGTTTTACATTGAAATCTAAAATTAAAACGTTCTTCAACACATTAAACATCTGGAAACAAGAAGTTGAAAATGATTCATTTGAAATGTTCTCATTTACTGAAAAGTTTTTGGTGAACAAAATGAGGTGAAATCAAATGTTATTAAGCCTTTGGTTATTAAACGTTTGTTAAATCTTTTGACAGTTTCAGAAGTATTTTTTCCAGAATTGGACAATACCAAATTATATTGAACCCAAAACCTATTTGCAACGCAAAAACAAAGTAGCTATCCTACCGAGCACTTCTTTCAGCCTCAGAAAGATAGTACTGATCTATCTTCTAACTTGAAGTTTAAATTTTGTTGAAATTTATAAATTTTATGCAAAAAACCTTCGCACTTTTTGGCTTAACGTTAGAGCGGAATATCTACCATGACTTGATTCAGCAGTAGGCCTAACCGCACTCCTGTCGTTTGTTTTGACGTAGCTATTTGTCTTGAAAATTTCAAGCAGAGGAAACTGAGGCAAATGCCTGGTACTTGTTGGGAGGATCGTCTCACCAATGACGCAATTACAAAGATCAGTTAAAGTCTCCCTCAACCCAGCAAACATTGTTGTAGAATAGTGGGAACAACTTGCTAATGATAAGTCAATCTGGGAGAAGAGAACGAGAGAAGGCACGGAATTTTTCGAAAAAAAAAACAGGATAAGGAGGCACTACAAAAGTTCAGAAAAAATAAAACATTATAAAAAAGCTAATAACCACGTTCCCAACTCTTCATACAATGTGACTTTTGGCCACGTCTTTTCCACTGTAAAGTAGGCCTCCAAAGCCAAATCAGACTGGAAATAAAACCAATGCTCGGACACGAGCTGAAGCCAACGACGACAATTTGTGCGAGTCAGCGCTTTTAACGTTGATGAACAGACACCATCAAAACTAAGCAACATTGAAACCGGCTTGGGACCAGCATTAGCCAATTGAGCCACGGCTGGACTCGCTTTGTAGCAAAAAAACGGTCGCATCCGTCACACTCATATAGCCTACATTTGAATAAATGTGTTTAGTTCTTTGTTTGTTTCCAGCAAGCTGCGTGTAAACTGTAAAGTAACAGTCATTGAGTACCGTTTGCTTGTTTTAAGTTTTCATTTGAAAACCTTTCCATCAATATCACAAATGTAGGCTATATTTCGCACTGTTTATCATTTTAACTGTGAAGGGTCGCGAAAAGTTCTAGGAGATTAAAAGGGGTCGCGAGCAAAAAAGTTTGGGAAGCCCTGGGTTAGCCTATATGGCAGCAACAAATATTTTTTTCTTCGATTTTTCACAGGATATGCTTGAAGCGCTTCATCAATGTCACTGATAAGTTGCAAGTTAGGAATGGATCTCCTCCGAGTAAGGCTTCTAAATACGTAATGAGTAGATAAAAATGTTTACTTAACTCCAGCAAAAAATTATATAGGCCCACTCTATTTGGTTACATGCGTTGAATAGCGAAAAAGTTTAAAGCACAAGGTTATTTCAGGGTTTTTTTAACTGCCTTTGACGGCTCGTTTACCAGAGGTCAAAGAATATTACTTGAAACATTTTGATTAAATAGTAGGTAAACATCACTACACTGAAAGTAATGTCATTTCAATATAAAGTTGATCTCATTACTGGAATAGAACGTCATTTAAGGATGTTAGATTAGTTAAGTGATGGAAGAAAGCTTGAAGTGGTTCTTTATTCAGCTTGTCTTCCTGTAAAAAGATTTTATAAATCACTTAATCAATCTCAATCATTTCCTTCCTTTCAAATATATTTCTATTTCTGCAATGATTAGGCTATTATTCAATATTCGTTAAAATGTTGTCGATATTACATGAAGCAGAGAAAACAGCTCTGTTACCATTTAGGCTATACCTGCTGGATATGGCAAGTTAATCAAATTGTTTGCTGATCTGCTACATTTCTTATCCTTTGACACGTCTGAAAACAGTATATAAACTTCAGTAGTCTCAGATTCAACATATAACTTAAGAATCGTATCAAATTCAGTAACTACTTTCTAAAAACCTCTACAGCCTGTTTCACCCTTACTAGGGACCATCAGAATGTCCTTATTCAAAGAGAATACATTCAAATAGAATAGTTCTATTTGAATAAGGATCTGTTGATGATCCCCAAAAAGGGTGAAGCAGGCTGTAGCGGTTTTTAGAAAGTAGTTACTGAATTTGATATAATTTGCTCTGCTTGTCATTGAGTACTTTTTGTAGTATTAATAGCATTTATTGTATAGGAATCATATACATATCTTACTTGTTCTTTTCAATTTTCCGTCTTTTTCTAGGAAAAAATACCCCATTTTCATTAAACTCTTGAATGTAATCGATTTCTGTAGAAGTCCTAGTTATTGCTCTGTGGATCATTTCCAAAATGAACTGCCAGATGGAAATGTACAATAATTATATTCCAAATATAATTGTTATAAGCTGCACGTTGAAAGATAGCAAGTAGAGTAATGAAAAAAACTGGATAGCTTGCAAATAGGCTATAATAGACCATTAAAACATTCAATAATTGCAGCAGGAAAAAAATTTGAAAGGGAAAGAAATTATTTAATACAATACGAAACCTAGTCAAAGGTATCATACGACTTAAAATTTCAATACTTTACATATGCTCATTGCTGAAAATTTGATAAAGCTTTTTAAAAAAGTTACAGTATCCCTGATGTACAGTAAGTCTCTAGAGACTCTGAAAAGTTTGTCCAGAAACCTCAGTATTAGAACTACAAGGGTGAAACGGATGAATAGGCCTACTAGGCCTACATGCTTTAACAATACTGGAAGAAACACAAAATAAAATGATATGTCCCAAGATTTATGAAAGAATGAACGATATTTAGAGAAAATTGATACCACAAAATGTGTGCCCTCTTTTACTAACTTTAAACTTGTAAGCATGCAGCAGAAACAGTATGCACATAACGCCAATGAGGAAGAAGAAGCCAGGAGGGACGGGTAGATCGGGATAAATGACTGGGCACAAGTATGCGGCTGCGTATATGGGCTTCATCGGGAACCAATACAGACGGAAGATAAACCTGGGATTGAAAAACAACAACTTTTAAACGGCTATTTCTACTTATTGTATATTGTAATTTATACAATTATGCTGTACACCACTTTAATGCAATCACTCGATGCTACAGTTGTTGTGAAAGGTCGTATGATAATAGACTCCTTTGTACATAAAACGTTTCAATGTGAAACACAGTTTACGGAAAAAGTAGATCTAGGATACATGTACTTGTGCTGGTCTGGTAGGATTTCAAAAACAGAAAGACGTCAACTTATCGGACTTTACAAATAACTTACCAAGAAATCCCAAACAGCACAAATCCGGTATTTGCTATTGCGTTAAGAACAGTAGACCGTTTTCCGTTCCTTGTTTTAAAGTAAGAAGCTAACTTGCTTAACTCCAAGAAGATTTCACTTAAATCGTGTAGAAATAACACTAGAAGTCCCATATACAGATATCTATAAAGACATGACAGCGATATAAAAGTTTGAAGCTTCACCAAAGTTTGTTTTGTATTAGAGCATACACATACCAAAATGGTTTTATATTTAAAAGCAGTAACAAATAATAAATACTATTAATACTACAAAAAGTGCTCAATGCCTAGCAAAAACTTGAAACAAGTTAGACACTACATTCTTCATCAGCTCTACCAAAGATGCTTCACCTCTTATTAGCGATACCAAAACACTCCTTCCCTCACTGACGCTACCAATGAGCCTCCACCTCTTATTAGCGATACCAAATACACTCCATCCCTCACTGAAGCTACCAAAGATGCTTCACCTCTTATTAGCGATACCAAAAACACTCCATCTTTCACTGACGCTACCAAAGATGCTTCACCTCTTATTAGCGATACCAAAGCACTCTATCCCTCACTGTCGCTACCAAAGATGCTTCACCTCTTATTAGCGATACCAAAGCACTCTATTCCTCACTGTCGCTACCAAAGATGCTTCACCTCTTATTAGCGATACCAAAGCACTCTAACGCTCACTGTCGCTACCAAAGATGCTTCACCTCTTATTAGCGATACCAAAAACACTCCTTCCCTTACTGACGCTACCAAAGATGCAGCACCTCTTATTGGCGATACCAAAAACACACGGCTATGTCATCACATTTCTTATGCTCTTACAGCTACATGTGCAAGAAATTAATTAAAAAAAAACAAAGCTTTATTAGCTATTTTATCTTGGTAATGAGCTGCCATTTGTGTATTTATTCCGCAATCTATATAGGCTACTTAATATCGTTGCTGCGAACACTTTATTTCTGTGTGAAATATGTAAATAGTCCTTATTTTGATAGTCCGTTATCGGTGCCTAATTTTAATATATGTGTGTGGGTGTATTAGTTTGTTCTTGTGATGTTGTTAGGTTCAGTCGTGTTCTCATTGCTTCAACAATTGGCGCTCCAGTTGTTTCAGGAACGAAGAGGCGACTGATTCTTAACTAATTTATCTGCTTGTTTAAAGTATCAGCTTTGGTGGCCTTGCTTAACTATATTTATCGATGCATGCACCGTAGAATTAGATCTTTTCATGCACGTGTTAAACCATTAAGGTTTTGCCACCTTTTTCTATTGTTACTGTATTTGCTTCGCAATATCATTTCTTCTGCATTCTGACAAAGAAAAATAAATTGAATTGAATTGAAAAAAGACAAGCAGAGCAAATTACATCAAATATAGTTATTACTTTCTAAAACTTCAACACCTCCAGCCTGTTTCACCCTAAAAGGGGATCATCAAAAGGTCCTCAAAAGTATGCAAAAGCAATAAATCGGTAGGCCTAATACCTGAAAAAATACTAAAAATTATAACCTTCATTCAATCTGCAAAAAAACTCAGAATTACAAAAGGCTACCTCCAGATAAAACCACTATACAAAGTTAAACCCCAGGATTACAACAAATTACTTACTGATCGGCAAAATACAAAAAAGTGAATCCTGCTATCAGTGACACGATCAATACTGAGGCTAAAAAGATTGCTAAAGCGTTACTGGTTGATGATCGGGTTAAAAAGGTATCAAGCAACCCAGCGTTTATTACGCTGAAAGATCATAAACCTAAGAACGTCCAACCCAAAATGCTGGTTGCTCAACCCTTCCAAGTCTCAGATCAGCCGTATAAGTAAGCAATACTTGGACTCTATTAATGTAACCATCCGTGATGCATCACTCCTGAATCAATGGAAAAACACAGACTCCGTGTTATCCTGGTTGAAGGCTATTCCATCTAAACGTCAACGCTGCTTTTTGAAACTTGATATTGTCGATTTTTATCCATCTGTTACGGAGAAACTTTTATGCAAAGCTATTGATTTTGCCAAATCATTTATGAATAAGTTATAGATGATTATATTATACAAACAATTTTCCATGTTAGGGAATCGTTGCTTTTTGATGGTGGTGATACTTGGGCTAAGAAAGATGGATTGTTTGATGTTACTATGGGCTCATTTGATGGTGCAGATGTGTGCGAGTTGGTTGGTTTGTTTCTTTTGAACGAACTTTCTGCTATTGTTGACAGAAAGATGCTTGGGTTGTATTGTAATTCGTGATGATGGTCTGGCTATGTTGCGTAATTTATCTGGCCCAAAAGTTGATCGTTTGCGAAACATGTTATTCAATCATTCAAACAACATGGCTTAAGTAGGCCTATTACTGTGGAAACTGGCCTAAGTGAAACAGATTTTCTTGATGTGACTTTGAATTTATTATCTGGTAAATTCTGGCCTTACCAAAAACCCAACAGTAATCGAATTTATATCCATGTTCAGTCCAACCAACCACCTAACATTAAGAGACAAATCCTGACAATGATTACAAAACGATTGTTCGCCACATCATTTGGCCAGAATGAATTTGATAAGACCGCATGTGTTTATAATGATGCTCTTTTGAAAAGTGGTTCTATAGAGAAAGTTTGCTACAATCTTGCTAATAACTCGCGGACGTCTAGAAAAAAGAGTAGAAAAATTTGGAGGTTTAACCCTCTTTTCTGCTTGCAGGTTGATAGCAACATTGGTAAGGAATTTTTCAGACTCATATCCATCCACTTTCCGCCCCATCACAGATTTCATAAGATATTCAACCGTTATACTATTAAGCTAAGCTATAGTTGTACTCTGAATGTTGCAAGCATCATATCCAACCACAATAAGTCAATATTGCAGGCTACAAACGAACCATCTCAGCCTGGTTGCAATTGTAAGGTAAAATCAGATTGTCTTTGAACGGGTAATGTTTGCAGACGACTGTTATTTACAAACCCACTATTGATAACGGCTTAAAGGTTCAAAATTACAATGCAAAAATAATGAGAAAGGCAATATAACGCAAGACAACAACTGCACGCCCAGCAAGCTGGTGCTAGAGAGAAGCCCAATTTTTTTGAAAAAAGTTGTGCAATAAGCAAAATTGTAAGTTATAGGTTAAAGGCCTACTAAATGAAATTTTCAAACGGGAATTAAGCATTAAAATCTGTAAACTGAACATCCAAGAATACATTTCAAAAAAAAAATACCGAATAAAATTTGTTTTCAATGGCACTGGCAAGTCCCAAAGTCCAATGTTTCATTTATTTTTAATTTTTCTCTAATGACCAAAAAGTTCAAACACTGCTCGAGAATACGTCACTATCGACAGCAGTGACGTAGACTGTAGCTGTAGTGACGTAGACTGTACACGCCCAGTCCCGTTTTGAAAGCTCTGACAAAAGCACGCGCGGAATAGTGATCAGCCAGAAATGGGGCAAAATTTTAGTGAAAATCGTTTTATGGTAGCATGTTAAACAGAAAGAACGTGGAAAATCGCCAAGTCAGGTTTTTCCTTTAGTATCCCTTTAAGCTTTATATTTTGGAGTAGGCTATATTAGATTCCTTGAACATGTTGCAACGAAAAACTGGTTACCTGTTGCAAAGAGAAAATAATATTCTGGTCAATAGCAGGCATAGAGGAACCACGTAGGCCTCGTGGGCCTGGGCCCACCTCTTTATTTTCTGGGTGGGCCTGGCCCACCAACTTTTGAAAGCCAAATTTCTTTGAAATGGTAGCAAAAACGGCAAATCAGAGAGGAAGTTCCAAAAAAAGGTCTTCACTCATTTGATACGCACTGGTTTAATTATTATTTTTGATAACGCAATGATGAAATCCAATCTTTAAATTTTTCTGTTGAGCCCTCTGTTGATGGGAAGCACGTGTGGGTGTGGTTGGTGTGATTGGTGGAGCAATCTATCAATCAATATAATTATTCTCTATGGTTGCAACAATGACAACATTGTTTAGAATGAAGTGATTTTTAGTCTCACTGAAATTAATACAGTAGGGCAGTAGGCCTACGTAGGGCAAGTAGACCTACCTAAGTTGGATTGACTGCTGCGCCTCTAGGCCCACCTACTTTTAAAATGGTTCTTCCATGCCTGGTCAATAGTTAAAGCTTTGTTAGAGAGTTTACTTTTTTGAGCCATAGACAAATGAAACAAAGTAACTTCAGCGGGTTTAACATGTTTTATTACAAAGAGATAAAAAGTAATTAAAAAATCAACTCAAACTTTTTCGACACGTACGTGTGTCCTCATCATGAATTACTTAAATCTGTAATCTGTAATCATTCTTGTATCACTTGTTCAGTTTGTGCTTCTCAGTCTACTGCATAGTCAAATTTATCTTACAATTTTCATTTTATGTAGCCTATATTGCAGATTTAAGTAACTCCATATGAGGACACACGTACGTGTCGAAAACGTTGGAGTTGATTTTTAAGTATGATATATTTCTTTGTAATAAAACATGTTAATTTCGCTAAAGTTACTTTGTTGTGTTTGTCTATAAATATATTTACTGCAAGTATAAGGTTCTTATTCAAATAGAATTAGAACTATTTGAATATTATGTTATGGCTGCAGACAGTGGCAAACCGTTTCGGCCTTACAGCTTCATCAGTGCAGTAGGTACACTGGGTATGACCTTTTGTGATGATCCCAACTAAGGGTGAAACGGCCTGTTAAAATTTTTATAGACATGTAATTACATTTGATGTAATTCGCTCTGCTTGGCATTGAGCCTTTGTTTGTAGTATTTACTGTATGCACTGTATGCCTATACCATTTTATATATCGTATAATTACCTGAACATGTAGGACAGGACCATAAGTAGGATGGCGAGAAAATGATGGATTAAAATAATTCTGTAGAATCTTTTTCTTTCGTCGACATAGATCGTCTCGTAAGTGTTGCAAATATAAAAAGTTATTTGAAACATGTACAAAGAGTAAATGTCCCATGTAATAGGCACCTCGACTTTCCATTCTGTAAATATTTAATCAATGATCATTGCCACACAATTCAAATAAAAGACACTTTCAAATACAAAAATTCGGAAAAGTACGGTATTCTGAAGCAAAAAGTAAATATATTCAACTGTATTCAAAAAAACTAAAAATAACTTGCAATCGTATTAAGTGTAAAGGTGAATTAAAGTTAGTAATAATTTTTTAAAATCTGATTAGTGCTTAAATGTAACTTTTAAAGTTGAAGCAAATTAGTTAAACTTCAAATACAAAGATTAAACTTTGAAATACATTAGGCTACAGAGATTACTCATTTTGTCATGTTTGTACTTCTGTTTATTCACTTCTCTTAGAATAGCATATATCTTAAATGCAGTAATATCAGGAAAATTCAACAAATGTGGGTATATTCCCATACATTGTTAATTTCTCTGGGAATTTCAATTTTTTTTTATTCTACTGATCAGTGGATCACTCACATTCACCTCGTTAATAAATTTTACCTCAACAGCTTTTCAATAATTTTAAGTGGGGTTAGTAAAAATCGATTCTTCCAAATGATCGTTGAGAACAAAATTTTACCTCATTGAATCCGCGGAAAAATACCACTCCAAAATTCCTCATTAAAATTTAAAGCCAAGTTTAGGATATGATAACCATTGGATCAAAAATGAAATAGTAGCTTACCAAAAATTGTTCTTGAGGGGTCAAAGAATAATTCATATTTGAAAATAACAAGATAAGTTGAAAATGTCCAACCCATGGTTACAAAAAGTAACTTCCACAAAGATTCAGGGAAAGCTTTCGCTTCTTTAACACCAAGATTGGAAGCATTTACGATTTTCTGCAAAAGAGTCAAAAACAACATTGTCGTCAACGCGAAATCTTTGTTCAAAGTGTTGAATCTGTTTTGGAGACTGGAGTAATATCTTATTGACATCTATCACATCATTGTCACAACAAACATACTGTAGGCCTACCTGACGTTGTTTGATGAATACAACATGAAATAAACTTTTGTGTTTTAACTTATTCAAAGTGATTACATTTTCGCTACATTGAAACTACATTAATTTTTAATTTGTCAGCAAATGCAAGCATTGTAGCACTGCAGTTTGATACTGATACAGAGCACATTTAGTGTTAACAACACTTCAGCATTAAACGAAAGTGAAGATGTATTGTAAAAATAGAAAATGGTGTTCTGAAGCTACTTGACAGTTTAGATTAGTGTATATACTGTAAATCTAAAACTAAATTCCTATAGCCGAGATATGCAGTTCACAGTTGTTGTAATATGAGAGGTTTATACATGTTTTAGTTTTAAGATCACATAACTCTTTGCTACTTAGCTTTGTTGCTGTAAATGTGCAATGTGCTTTTTTAAACCTGTGATATAATAAGCGTTTGAAGCTACTAGTAATGCATAGTAGCTGCAACTGATAGAAATAAACTAAAAAAATAAAGAAGTATCCTATTAGAAACTCTTACCTGAGAAACATACTTGTCCATCAAAATCCTCGCTATACGCCAAACTATGGAGAACATTACAAGCGCCATCACGTCATATATTGTCCCACTTGCATATTCCCTTAGAATTGTCAACCAATATGATGGAGTACAGTCCTCCCAGGTCGTCTTCTTCCACTGGATGGTCAATCCTTTTGGAACATCAGTGAAAAAACTTTGGACAGACGGAGCTTGAAACTTAACCATTTGACCCATTTTGTGTTTTACACTTGGTTATTTGATAGAAAACATAAGTGTTGATTGAAACTAACTTAACTTATACCCTATTGAACCTTAACTCAACATGAATAATGTTATATAGGTACCAAAATGCCCAACAATTTCAAAATAAAATTAATGCTTTAATACAATTTTGTTTTGACTTGTACCATACGCCCAGGGCCGTCGAGAGCTACCAATGAGATCTTTGAGCTCCAAATTGAGACAGTTCTAAAAACCAAGTGGCATACCCAATCAATACGCGGTGGTTTCTTTAAACTCCGGACGCCTTGGAAAGGTTATGGAGCCCTAAATTTATCCCGGATTAAGGTATAAAAGTATCCCTTGTATCCCCTCCCCTATCAACGCTACTGCATACGCCACTCCCTAGCTATGTTTAACACAGAGCCCACAAGCCATACGACTGAAAATTAAAAGATTTGTTCAGCCCTGTAGATCGTGTTAGGCTGATATAGGTTTAAATGGAAAAGACCTGCAACTATAGCTAATCTACGTTGGACGCAAAAAGATATATTCAGATGGAAGGTGTTTTATCTAGTGGAGTTGATATAGAATGTGAAGTTCGTGAAATGGAATATTGCTGAATCATGGTTAAACAAGGAATGCATCTGGGATACTTGCCTAATAACGATCGGTATAGAAACATTTAGGCAAATAGAAATAGCAAGAAAACTTTGTAAGGCATTAACAACACGCAAAATTAATATCAACACCCGAAACGAATTGTGAAATGGCATAGCTGGACTACGTTACTTTACAATGCAGAAAAATTGACACTATCATCAGTACATTATAGGCTACTGTATTATCCTCAAAACATGCATGTTGAGCTGCAAGCAACCACCTTGCCCTTCTTCACAATCCAAAACATCCAAACAGTTTCTAGTCAGGAGTCAGGACGCTGAAGAACGGGTACAATCTCAATGTGGCCTTTGCCAGCATGGACACAGACATCTCTCTTCCTGACAAATGTGTGCTGGAGAAGTTCCCAATACCGACCTTCGCTTACCACTACCCCTAAGCTTGTCGCTCCCATCGGCCGCACTACTTTTGATAAAAACTGCTAAGGACCATTCCATCAGTGCGGCTGTTTGGGCGGACCACCAAAGGAGCTCAAAATGGAAGAACTCCTCAAGACTTCAAAGTTCCATCTTCGACACGGCCCACATCCAACCGGAATGCTTCTGCCAAAGAAAGCCTGAGTGCGGCTCAACGGCTTTGGGCACTGACTGGGTGGTAAAAGGCGGAGGGTGGTAAAAGGCGGAGTCCCTCGAATCTGGGAGTAGCGAAGAAGGTTTCAACGAAGAAGATGCATAATATCATTGTAATATACAATTATGTTAACGTTGGTAGTAGCCTGTATCTTACAAAGTTTACATGTATTTTAATCTTCTTAAAGTTTATGAAAACTAGGCATAATACAGCGTCACAGGGGATTGCAAAAGCTAGAGCTGATGGGAAAAAATATTACATTTTTGGAAGCTGTGCCCCAAATATACAGTATTCCAAAATGGGTTCAACATTTCAAGCACCAAAGTTATATTTTTAGTCGATCAGTGTTACAATCATATAGGGAAAAAGTGTGCATTGAAACAAAAAATCTATATACCACCGCAAAACACGCAAAAAGTAGCCTAATTAAAACGAAATAAAATGGATAAAAGTTTTCTGAGGGAATGCCCACAACTATATAGTCTTTTCTTTTTCAGTCTGAAATTTTCAGCTCAGTTTCAGTTATTTTATGGCCTAAGTTTCATTCTTTCCGAAAAGTAAATTTCAGCGTAGAGGGGGTTTTTGAAAAAAATTCCAGAAAAAAACAGATGTCTTGGAATATCCTGTTGCATCTTTAAAGAGCTGTTAATCCGTGTAGGTATCCAACATGACACCTCTAATGCAGTTGAAAGTATACAAGGTAGGCCTAAGCTGTTGATTTGCCATTGTATGTGGTGTTAGTGTCAGGACGGTCTGTATATTCTCTATCAAACTATACTATTTTTCCATATAGCACTTTTTAATCAACTTGTTATACTGGATAGCCTTCTCATAAGAACCATAGGCATACGAAGCCGAGCAACGTTATCAAGTTTAACATATTAAAGATTATTATATTTTCAAAAAAACACAAAACTACGCAACAATTAAATATCGAACGTTTTCGACATCACAAGATGTCCTCTTCAGGAATAATATACATACAACTTAACTACATCTGAATAATATACAATGGTTAACTAAATCTATAAACAGGAAAATACAAAAACTGCACAGTAGGCTACTTCTGACTAACTCAAACTCAACGATAGGCTCCACGAGAATCAAAGGTAACTGCATCAAAAGGTGTTAAACAGATCACATGATATGGTAGAAAGGCAAGGTGCGAAAAAACTAATTTTAAAATACAGAGAGCAAGAAAGACGAACCGCAAGCATACAATTGTCTGTTCAAAAGTGGATTGTGACGTTTTATGTACAAGGCTTCCAAGATCTTAGTTTGATACTCAGACCTGCCTCTGGACATGATCTCAAAAAACTAAGATCTTGGGAGCCTTGTACATAAAACGTCACAATCCACTTTTAAACAGACAATTGTATACTTGCGGCTCGTATTTCTTGCTCTCTGCATTTTAAAATTAGTTTTTTCGCACCTTGCCTTTCTACCATATCATGTGATCTGTTTAACACCTTTTGATGTAGTTACCTTTGATTCTTGTGGAGCCTATCGTTGAGTTTGAGCTAGTCAGAAGTAGCCTACTGTGCAGTTTTTGTATGTTCCTGTTTATAGATTTAGTTAACCATTGTATTTTATTCAGATGTAGTTAAGTTGTATGTATGTATCCGCCCCGATAGCTCAATTGGTTAGCGCGTCACTTCTGGAACGAAGAAACTTCAAGATCAATAGCGGCGCTGGTTCGACTCTCGGGGTGTGCGCTTGAGCAACGCACGTTAAGGGCTGCTCTCCATTCAGCGGCATCTAATGGATGGAATAATTCCCCGACAACAAGCCTTCAACAATCGGAAACTTCACTCTGTCAATCTCGGTGACCGGGCCTGCGTCAGTGATTTAAAGCCTCTACAAGTATGCGAAACTGCCAGGATTAAGCTCTCCAAGAAGCTTTCCCAGTCCGAGGATAAAGATTCAATCAATCAATCAATCAATATTATTCCTGAAGAGGATATCTTGTGATGTCGAAAACGTTCGATATTTAATTGTTGCGTAGTTTTGTGTTTTTTTGTAAATATAATAATCTTTAATATGTTAAACTTGATAACGTTGCTCGGCTTCGTATGCCTATGGTTCAACAAGACAAACTCTTTACCGAAGCTGTATCCTTCTCATAAAAATCAACTAAAAAATACTGATTTGTCGATAACCTTAATTTTTCTTTAATAGTGTTCATTTCAGAACATCAATCTTTTAACCTATTATTGACCATCCTATTTTGGAACTAATGCTTATAAAATATCAAACAAATTTCATTTTGTCATTAAGAAATCATAATAGAAACAAATGCCTATTCTCAATCCTGTACCTTCTGCTTTTTAACATAACCCTTTTTTCTCGTTATAACTTACCAACAGACCTTACGCAGACATTAGCGATCGTACAAGTAGGTATATAGTATAGATATTTTAAACCTTCATCGATTAAAGCTTAAAATGCCTAAGAGGAAGATATAAAAACGATGCGAAAGAATTCATATCCGTCTAAACTGCCCATATGCTTCAACTTATGCATGTACAGATGATAAGCTTGAAGGAATGGGCGTGTTGCTTTCCTGCTATCTAGGACCATTTTTTATGAGCTAAAACCTCAAAAAACATGATTTTATCTTTTGAAATATTTAAAATGATATAATTTATCTTTAGAGCATCAAACCTATTCTTATTAACAACTCATATGCAAGTTTTTTCACATGCATTTTAAACAATAACATCCTTTAACAAAAAACAAGACCGATCTGTTTTACTTGAAAATCACTGCAAAGATTGATGCATCACATCATCATTGTGGTAGGTTATGGATTCGTACTTAAGCTACCATCCTTGCTTCGACATTGAGTTATTTGTCAATGGGTTGAACAAAACATTTCAAAATTTCGGACTTTTTAAAATTGGACAAAAATGGCTAATCTTCAAATTGGACCAAGTGTTACCATTTGTCAAATTGGGCCGTAAGTCAAATTACACAATTTGGCAATTTGGGCCACAACGCGGCAATTAACAGTTTTAAAGAAATGTACAAAAATCGTTCAAGTTTTTTTAATAACAATCAGAGGTTTATTTTCTGAATAGTTTTGTGCTCGTCGTCGTCGTCGTGTGAGCCTTTGGGACCGAGGGTCTATCCTTTTACTACCCCAGATTCACGTTGTTTCCGGACTACACTGGAAGGCTGGAAGGAAGGAATACACTGATAACATGCCACTAGGAGCCCATTGTATCATTCACAACATCAATTTTAAACTTACGCAGATCTTCCACTCCGTTAGGTGGCTTGAAGATGGTACAGTCATTGATGATGTGGTCTGCCGTCTGTTCCTCGGCACCACATTCACAGGAGGAGGAAGAGGCCATTCCCCATTGGTGCGTTGTTGAGCGGAAAATCCGACACCCGTACGGAGACGGTTAAGGCGCACCCATGCTTGTCTTGGTAGTGTCAGGCCGATGGGGCGTGTGTTGGCGTTGGGGATGAACGAATAGGGTCTGGTGGTGCTTGACTTCCATTCAGAATTCCATTCATGGTCTGCCAAAGTAGCCGCAGAGATGTCTTGTTCATCAGCTTCGTTGATAAGAAGTTGAGCGGCTAGCACCAATGGGTGTATTGATTTCAGTCGACGGGGGTCCTCGTTTGGGAGAGCAGAGATCTTGTGGTGGAGAAGGTGGTTAGGCTCCAGTGCCCGTCGACCGAGGGACAGAGTGGCTTCTTCGCGGCGAATCTCAACTGGTTGGATGCCAGCGAGAATGAGGAGATTGTGCAATGATGTGGTACGCAGGCATCCGGTCACTGTGCGTAAGGCGCTGCTTATGGCAGTGTCGATGTTATGGCAGCGAGCACTGCGGCACCAAACAGGTGCACAGTAGTCTGCTAAAGAGTAGACAAGGGCTAAGGCTGCTATACGCAAAGTGTCAGCCCTCGCCCCCCAGCTGGAGCCTGCCAGGCGCTTCGCTAGCTCTTCTGAAGCGGCTCCTTTTAGGGTTGACAAAACTTAGAATTTAAATTTGCATTTGATAATTATTATAACGAAAAATAAAACGGAATGAAAACATTGTTTACTAGTTGTGCAAGATGATGCAGCAATGAGCCCTCACTGAATGATATTCTGTTAGAAAATAATAGATTTTTTGCCATTGAAGTTTTAACTTTATCAGGTCAGTTTCCAGCATTGAACGCTAACATCATAGCCTACCTTTTCTATCAGTAGATAAAAGTCCCATGCAACACCAATGCTGCTATATGTTGTGACGACGCAAGAGCTTCTTAGGCGTGGAAGGCCGTTCTCTGATGGAGATTACCGTAGGCTATAGGCTATACAAGAATCTTTCCGTAAGGTAGTAGAGAAACTGTGTTCTGATCTACATTTATGGAAATATTACGAAATACGTAGGCTATATTTCGTTTTGTGCCTCTTTGATGGTCATATCTGCCAAAAGATTTAGGCTAGAAGAATGGCTCTTTTGTTATAAAAGGTTGCCGACCCCTGGGCTAGGCCATTTTGTTGGAAAATTGTCCACCTTTTTTAATAACCTAAACCAGACATTTACCTTTCATGGTGATGTTTGTTATAAGGAAAAACACTGGTTAAACTGACTAGCCTACCAGGGTCATGTTAACGGCTCCCCGTACCTCCCTGTCGCAGGGGCAACAGCTGTTTACGGCCTATTCATTTTAGTTTGATCGATGTTTTTTGACTATTTAAAAAAGAAAAGAGCTGCTACAGAAGTTAGATATTGTCAAAATCTTAAATCAGGGGTTTCAAACTCAAATGGCTCTAAGGGCCAGATGAATACTTCTAAAGCAGCGGTTTTCAACCGGAAGTCCGCGAAACGTTTTCAAGGGGATCCCTGAAAGTTTCCAAAATTGTAGCATCATTGATAAATCGCACAATATTAAAAGATTGTTGCGCTTTATTTTTGTAGGCCTATAATAATTTTTCTCAAACTGGAGGTCTTGACTCTTAGGTGCGACGTTTGAAATTTCAAAGGGCGCCGAACTAAGGTTCGGTTTCCAAAGTAAAAAGTAATATGGAAGAGTATAATCTTTTTATAAAGTCATTTATGTTCTGCTTAATTCTTTTGAAGCAGCAGATTTGATCCATGCTTAAATTAGAAATGCATACGTTCATCAGCATCCTATTAGCACTATCAGTTTTGTCGTGACTTATGACTGTGATTACAACGAAATATTGCCCATGTCTGGGCTATATAGGCAAGTGAAATGTAGCGTGGAAATACCTGCAGTACGTTACCTACTATAAGTGAAGGTGGGGACATCTCAAATAATTTTTTGCAGTTCTAGTCTGCAGAAAGGCTACAGCGTACCCACACTAGGCTATGCAAACTCTCAAGATATAAATTATAGAAATTTTTTTTTTTCTGCAATGGTTGGTTTTGAATCTTTATCCTCGGACTGACAAAGCCTTGATAGGTTATTCCTTGTAATTTCGCATACTTGTGAAGTAGAGGATCTTGACGCAGGCCCAGTTACCGAGATTGGCAGAGTGAAGATTTCCGATTGTTAAAGTGTTGTTGCCAAGGAATTATCCCATTCACTAGGTGCCGCTGAATGGAGAGCAGTCCTGAAATGCGTTGCTTAAGCGCACCCCGAGAGTCGAACCAGCACTGCGTGATCTTGAGCAGGGCGAGTAACCACTGAGCTAAGGGAGCAGACAATGGTAGGCTAACTTAAAGTTTAAACAAAACCTTTTACCCAAATTCAATTTTAGTTTCATGAATTTGGTTACATAGCGACCATTGGTTACATAGCCTACGCAGTCTTGATAAAAAAAAATTTAAAAAAAAAACACTAAAAATGCCTAACAAGTGATCTAAGCAAGATTAGCTCAGGCTATATAGGGGAGGGTGGGGTAAGATGAACACCTTTTTGCTTAAGTCGCTTTTACAAAAGAACGGTTTGTTTTGGAAAATTTTAGAAAAAGTTGAACAATTCGATAAAGTTGAAGCATTCCCCTGTCAGTTTGTTTGTATAATTGCGAGGCATTATGCTTTACAACACAACACTGCTTTTTTTATCCAATACGAACCTAAAAAGACACAAATTCAACAGTTCAAACATTAAATAAGCTAAGGCTATTTCTTTTGGGGTAAGTTGAGCAACTGCTCCAAGATAGGCTACTTCAACTAGCATTGCACATTTTACCCCATCCTGATTTTTGTGACAAAATTACAAATATTTAAAAAACTACAAGACTAACCAACCTGAACGTTGTATTGAATATCCTCACACTTTATACTTACCAATACAAAAAAAATAGATTTGATTTAACTTACATAGTGTAGGCCAAACAATAAAGTTACCGGTAGGCTATTCAGTTTTTGGCAAAAAAAATAAAAATTTCGAATTTTCGACATAAACAATATAATTGCGTGCCATTGTAAAATGCAATTCTCAGTGGACATAACAAATACATAGAATTAAATGGCATTACGAGTGATACATCTAGAATAAAAAAACAATCCGTCGACTTGTTTTTCCAAAAACAGGGGTTGCTCATCTTACCCCATTGCACACTTTACCCCAGTCTCCTCCATTTGTAAAAACTTTCCGGTAAGCAAGCCCCCAACAATTCCTTTCAAACTTTAGGGGAGAGTGGGGTTGGTTGAATCGGGGATTGGTTGAATCACGGTCGACTGCACTGAGACTAAAATCATTGAACCGAATCAGATGACTTGTTTCGCAAGGCATGGTCATCATTTCAGCATGCTGCATCGCACGAGTTTCGAAGTTGGTGTTTAGTCGGCGTTTTTGAGTACCCCCATATTTTATAGCTGTTTGTAACATTTCAGTGTTGTTTGTATTTTTCGTTTAGCGTTAGTTGGATAGTGTGCAGATGAGAAGGTGGAAGTTATTTTTGTAGCCAGTTAGCTATGTGCAAAGAAATCAGTAATGACGGCCAGGTACAAACTCAGTGTAAAATAGCTTTTACTCTTATTTTCTGTGATATCTTAGTGGGGTTGGTTGAATCACGTGATTCAACCAACCCCGTTATATTTTCACCTAATGAAATTATTAATCAGAGATGAGTCAAATAATCTGCCAAATGAATCCACTAACCAATGTGATCATATTCAAACGTCTGTGATGTCACAGAGCATTGGCGTTGCTGATGAACCACCAGCCTCGAACGAAAGCTCAATTTCTGAGGTGCAAGGCCTGTTGGCCGCCACAAGCGATGAGGAACCGGTCAATACACCTTCAACCTCTGGTTCATGTCGGAAAAGACTCGCATTGACAAGTTCCAAAGTTAATTTAATGCCATTCAGCCCTGAAATGGTTCGTGTGTTCACCAAGGCTTCTATCAAAACAGGTAAAAGAAATGGAGGAATAAAACGCCTCAAGTGTGCGATACTGAAGACCACACCAGAAAAAAGAGCAATTGAGCATAGGACTGCTAAGAAGCCTCAAAGGAAGGGTAGGCACTTTAACATTACCCACTCGTCGAAAAGCGTACTCGCGATTCAGCTGATTTCAGTCATGTGACTCGACACGTGATATTCTGATCGAAAAATTTTGACTGAATGCTTCGCTACAACCAGCGTTGCCTAATGGTTAGGGCAGAGGAGTAGTAATTTCGATTTCGTGAGTTCGATTCCCACCCTCTGCTAATAGGCCTACTATTTTTTCTTCTGCAACTGAACTGAGTGCAAGAAGGATCTTATTGACTGCAATCAATGGAGTTTATAAGGAAAATTGTGACTAAAACACAAAGCAATTTCACATTGAAAAGCAGGCACTCTTCGACGAGTGGGTGATGTTAAAGTGCCTACCCAAAAGAAGAGCAAGATTCAATCACAAGAAAAAGGAAAAAGAGGTTCAGCAGCTACTGCAGATGGAAGAGCATGGCTATGCAACCAATGTGGAGAAAATTACAATAAGAGTGTTGACAGAGAATCTTGGATGAAATGTATCGTAATCGGCTCATGAGCTCTGTACAGATGGGCTGTGTATCTGCTAAACTGTTTTGCTTGTTTTTGTGGAATGCTAGCCTATAAATATTTTGCCTTTGAGTTAGTTTGTAGTTATTCGAAATAATGTGTTTTGTTATACAACACAACAAAGAATTTTAATGATTTTATGAATGATTCAACTAACCCCACCATGTGATTCAACCAACCCCGTTGCCTCAAAAATAGTACTTTTTTTGAAATTTGCATCAATTTTAACTGCTTTGTAGTGTCTATATGAAACCATTTTCATCTAGTAAAGTGTATGTCCAAGTATCAGCAGACCAATTTTCACCATGATCTGTAGCCTGTGACGCCCACAAGCGGAATACAACCTTAAAATGATTCAACCAACCCCACTCTCCCCTACTTTTCCGAACATTTTCATTTAATTTTTGCTTTGTTAAAACTAAACTCTGATCCTTTCTTAACTTTTTTCTAGATTCGTTGCTGCATTGTCGGCATAGCCTATTGTTTAAAACAGATCGTCACATGCTTTCAGGAATAGAAGCTTTGAGTAGCCTATCCTTTGAGTAACAGCGATAGGGAGTAGAATGTTTTACTTGCTGTAGGCTAACCTATCCTCTCATGTTTCGTACGCCGCATTAGCTCAGTTGGTTAGCGCCTGACTTTGCGAACAAAGAAACTTCAAAATTAAGCAGCGCTGGTTGGACTCTCGGGGTGAGCGCTTGAGCAAAGCATTTCTAGAACTGTTCTCCAGCGTCTCGTAATTTAGTGGTTGAAATACTCCACCGACAATGACACTTCAACAATCGGAAACTTCAGTCTTTCAACCTCATTGCCTGTGTTAGTGGTTGAAAGCTTCTGATGATGATGTTCAACCTTCGTTTTCGAAGATGGCCAACAAGTAGGCTATGAATTACGTTTCAGTAGACTGTGTTAGGCTATAGCCTAGGCCTAACTCTATATTTTTGACTGACTTCTTTTTGTATTTTTAACTGAACTATATTTTTGACTGAAAGAGTCATGACTTCTAAACTAAAAATATTACAATTCTTGCTTTAAACAGATGCTTTTAAAAGCGAGCAAAAAAACATAGTAAAAGCACAGTTTTACGTACTACACCACAATCATTCAAAATTTATCTAAATAAATAAAAATCAAAGATCTCAGATGTCGCTACAGAGTAAGTCAGCAATCAAAATTAGTCAAAAAGTATTCCGCTAGATGGGAGACTTGATCTCGCACCGGACGAGAATTAAACAGGTCAAGATGGCGACGATGCGCGAGCAGCTTTTGCAATAGTTGAAGCGAACAGCAATTAATCTGCTTTCTTTTGGTTGATATCCCTGTAACATTATTCCATTTTTTTTAATCGACCTGCATTATTTAAAACTAGTTGCCATGACTTTTATCGAAACCAAGTGATATCGATACTGTATCAGAAAACAAAAACAAATCAGCTTTGCTGCTAAGCACACAATCTTGGTTCACCATCCGCCAAAGTTGGATGCAGGTGAACACAACTCATATCTGTTCCAGAGTGGAATTAAGCGGTTGTAGGCGGAATTAACCAGTTACTGAAGGACTGCACCCACAGATAACAGATTGCTGAGAGCAACGGATTAGCTATCATTGAGGTAGAATAACCTAATAAGCCTCTACAAATATGCTAAACTGCCAGGATTAAGCTCTGCAAGAAGCTTTCCCAGTCTGGGGATAGATTTAATCAATCAATCAACAACAATACGGTTGTAACTATTTTATGGCCACGCAGCCAAAAAAAAAAAACAGAATATAAATCACTTAGTTATATATCACGATTTATGAATCACGTACCCAAGTAACCAAAAATAATCATACGGACAACAATGAAACTCAGCCTACCAGTGGTTTTGACTCTTGGTTGTCTGATTGGTTGAGCTAGTTCCATTTTCGTCATATTCTCTTACGTCATCGATCTCCTTCGCAGTTCCTGTGACCACCTTGAATGCCATTTGCAGAATGAACTGCAAGAAGTTTCAATCATAAAAATATAATTTACTAAAACGTAAGTTTGATCATGAATACTCAAATGTAACATCATTTGAATGTCATTATTTTTATCACTCCTTGCATTTTAGCAATATCATGGTTAGGCGAATTGAATATAAGCAACATTATTACCAGAGCATTGTTTTCATTATCATTGCATTTATTATTGCTTTTACCATAACTGTAAACTATTTCCCTTCGTACTTTAGAAGAATTAATAAAAGTTCATTGCATTTACATTTAAACTGGTAACAGTATCATTGGTTTAAACGTAGGCTATGTAGATAGAAAAAAATTTGTGAGTAGATAAAGTCATTCTCAAGCTCTGCTTCTACTGTGCAGGCTTCTAAGAACATTACAATACGGGACGCCCGGCTTTGCATTTTCAGTAACACTAGAAGGGTAAATTGCTAACTTGATATTTTTACGCCTTGCTACAAGTTTGCTTTCAATAAAAAAAAACTTAAATTATTCAAAAATCAACTTCACTACTCTTATATAATATATCACAAAAAATGGAAATTATTTTGTACACAAAAAAAAAACGTAACCCTTCTTGTGCTGCAGATAAGCCAAAATTTTAGTTTTCAGTTTGTTTTTATTTCTGATTATTACAACGAAAAACAATATAGCTGATGTGGTTTCGCATCCTCATGATTTAAAATCCCTGAGGCTTACCCAACGACATAGGCTACCTAACTCTAAGGCGCAGTGATAACCATTTTGGGCAGTGATAAACTGTAAAATGCGCAGCGATAAAATAAGTGTTCTTTCGGTCGAATAATAAACACCGCATACAAAGCAGATTTCTTTTATGCTGTCGTTTGTTGTTTGTTTGTTTTTTAAACAAATCAATGCAGTATAAAATAATTTTTGTCTGAAGATGCATTATCTATAATGTAATAATGTACCTCTGGGCTCTTATCAAGTCATTTGCGCAGTGAACATTAGTGTTCGCAGTTAAACATTAGACCACTTGCAGACAATCGCTAGTAGGCTACGTCAAACTATCAGTGACTGCTTGCACATGTAGCCCACATCAACATGAACATGTCACCGCTCTCTGAATATAACACAAACTTGCTATTTTGAGATGAATGAACGATAAAGATCGCAAAGCCAAAAATCGTCAAAACCAAGAAAGCAAGAGTGGTTTGCAAAAGTTTTTATGATAACGACAAAAGTAAAGGTTTCAGACGAAACAAAAACAATTAAACGCAAATTTTGAAAAAGTTAATTTCCTCTTTCCCGCGTAAGACAATATAAACCTACAATATGCATTAACATCTCCTACTGTAAACCTATTTTGTGTTTTGTAAAGTTGTTCTTGGTGTTACAATGTGACATCACTTCAATAGCGGTTTTAGTTAAACCAATCAAGCGCTTCGACTGGCTTCAAAAAAATAAGTATTTTTTAATATTTTCATCTGTTTTACTTATTAAAATGCAACTTGATTGGTTATTGACTTTCCTTAATTTAACAAAAATAATTGGATTTTGCGCAGCAGCCTGGATGAAACTGCGATGCAAACAAAACCAAGAGAGAGGTAACCGGAAAAGACGCTTTTGTTTAAGTTTGCAATTTCATAGTTTTTATGCCATATTGCATTATGTCACGTCACTGCTTTCAAAGAAAATGTGCAGTGATAAAAATTCCTTGGAATTTGGTATGCCCAATGATGCAACTATATAAGGTGGGCAAGATAACATTTAGCTATCCAAGGGTAAGAGGTTTGTATCCATGCTGCAAATCAATAACACCCTTTTCTTACAAAGTGAGCTAAATAAATTTTTCGGTAGCTTGGCAATAATAAAGCAATAAATGTTCAACACTGTGGTAATATAACAATCATTATTACACTAATATCAGACTTACTTTAAACCAGTAAATATGAAGTAATAGCAGCATAAGCAACAGACCGTTGAGGAGAAAAAGGAAAGGTGGTACTGGTATGTTTGGATACATTATAGTGCTCACATAGGCAGCAACGTATATTGGCTTCAACGGGAACCAGTACAAGCGAAAGATAAACCTGGAATTGAATAGCAGTAATGTGAATATATTTCAATACCGGTACGGATATAAACACAAGTATAAACACTAATTAGTAAAAACTTGAACAGTCTAATTATAATTCTAATCTAATTTCGAAAAGTTATAAAAATTCTAGTTGTGCAAGACAGTACAATACCCTGTAAAACGCTTCTACGCCAATGATTGCTCACATGAGAGCAATGATTTGCAATGTAGTCTATAAGGAGAGAGTGACAGCTGGCGTGATATGAATACTGTAGCTATTGAAATAAATTTTCTTTCAACATGTCATCTAAATGCAGTCTAATAACTCACCAAGACACACCAAACAGGACGAAGCCGAAGCTTGAAATAGTGTCGAAAGTGGAAGCCCACTTGCATTTTCTACTTTTGAGGTAAACTGCTAATTTTGTAAGTTCGAGAAACACGTCGCTAAGGTCATGTAAGAAAAGAACGAGGATTCCCAAATAAATATATCTGCAACAAATATTGATGCACAAATAAGCAGCCAAGCACAACAGAAAAAGCTTTTCTATCCAAACAACGTCCATACGATGATCACGAAGTTCTTAATTTGTTGACGAAACACGAAACCAGTGGACTATGCATTGCAATATGCATCTGTCATAGTATTAGTAAAGGGTGTACTGTAGTTACAAAAGGGTACCGTGACAAAAAAGCGAATAAACATTTATTGCTTACAATTACGAAATTCTGCTAAGGGGGGACGCTTTCGTTTCCTTATCAAGTAAAAAATATGAGACTTGAATAACAAAACGAAAGAGCACTCGTGGTTTATGAGATGCTTTTATAACTATGACAGTTGTATGACCGAGTGGTCCAACGCATGGATTGGATACGACGACTAAGAGAATTTTTTTGATCGATGGCAGTGAAGCTTCATCGATGTATTTAATTGAACATCTGTGGTGAACTTTCTTGTTAAACCAGAATAGATGTTGTATAGAAATTCACATATAGCAGACTGGACAAGAATATTGTCTTGTCGTCGGCGAAAATGAGCCACTGGGACTGAGGGTCTATTCTTGTAGCCTCCCAAATTCATATGTTTCCGGACTACACAGGAAGGCGACTAGAGCAGCAAGTCATTAGTTTCATCAAGCAAAACACGCAGACTTGTCATATTAACTTTCAAAGAAATTCAATTCATTTAAAATTGGCAAGGGAGCTAAATGTTTAATTTGTCAAATTCTTAATGATCGTCTGAAATTCCTGCTGTCAGACATGTGATATGGTCGCGGCTATTTAAAGTAAGCCTATAAATTTTTTAAAAGCATTGTTCATCTTAATCTAATCAGTAATCCCGGAACAAGAACAAGGACATTGGAAATGAGTACAGAACATCACAGCAAACAACATCCAAAAGTTTTTCTTATAATGGTAGATCATGTTTGTTGATATCCTAACAGCTTACCTAAACATATAAGAGACCGCCATGAGAACAATCGAAATGAAGTGATGGAATAGGAGGACCCCACTATCTTTTCGCCACTCATCAAGAAAGGCAGTCCCGTGAATAGAATGCACATAGAAACTTATTTGAAACATGTACATGTTGTACACATCCCATGGGACGTGTGCATCAACTTTCCAACCTGAAGAATGGAATGAAAGAAACAAATGAAGAAAGCAGTTTGTGAAGAAAGCCGGTATGTCAAACAATCTAATTTCAAAGATAAATTGATGAAAGTGTGAACTAGGTCACATTAAACCGATTGTAAAGCTTTTCCGTGAGCTTTTACATTTTCTTGATCCTTATTAGAGTTGCAAATATTTGGTAACTGAGGCAATGGCACATATGCTAAACTTTACGTAGTTTAACTCAGTTGTACGTTAAAACGATAAAAAATTGCAATTTCAATGTTTGAGCTATTGTAAGTGTTGGCAAAACAAGAAGCTGTTATCGAATTCAAAGAAATTTAAGCATCTGGAAGTTAATAGTGATTCAATGCTTTGGAAAGCGCACGTATTACAAACTGCACATTGCAGATTGCAGGAGTTGATATCGCTGAAAGCATTAAATGTGTTTCCAGAATGAAACCAGTTTTGCCAGGGCCACTTTAATTGTAACTTGAGCTATTTGCATTTTCGGTTTTATTTATTAAATTTTGGCATTATATTCTAACCTAACCTTTCATCATTTTAAATTTTAATGCACAGATTTTGATTAATTAAATTGTACATAAAGGCAATATGCTCTAGTTCAGAAAAGATCCTGTTCACATACAGTATTGTCACCAGCAGTTTAATGAATATGAATATCTCAATTTGGTTGCAATAAGCTAAGCAATCGAAGACCTGAGTTGAAGTACTACTTAAGTCACAAAATACAACTTTTGAGATACCGCAAGTTAAAGTTTTTCAAAATTGCTAAATCTTTCACTTCTTTGCAAACACCAGCGCGTGCTGTAGCGAAACTAAGTTGATGTTTGAAAGCTGAACAATCAAATTTTGCGCGATGACATGCATTGACCATTATACAACACATTTTTGATGATAACTCAATTTCCACAAAATATAACTGCAGTAGCTAACTCAGGTCTGTAATTGCACACTGATCAACCAGAAATAAAGATTTTCAATGCACTTTTGTTGCAATACACACAGCGGTTTTTCTATTTCCTCAAGATTTACACATTGTTGTTGTGAAGATATAAAAATTAAATCGAACGAGTTCTCTTCAACAGCATATAAAACATAATATTTTTTAAATTACAAATAGTTAAAAATACAACACGAAGCAAGAAATTAACTCTTGTTGGGGAGCTTTGATGAGACAAAGCATGGTGACCTCTAATAAATGTATAGGCCACCACGAAACAAAGTTTCAAATACACTCTGACTGGCGTTATTTTGATTTATAAATATTGTTCAAAAGAAACTTAACCCACCTCAAGCAAACTAATTATACGGTTTATAACTTTTAAAATTATCCCACTTATTTTTGCTGAGCTTAATCGCTACTTACCAACAATTGTTCGTGTGGGATCAAAAAATAATTCATATTTATACAGAACGAGATAAGCGGAGTAAGACCAGGCTAGAGATGCAAATGTTAGTTTCCACAAGGATTCTGGGAAAGCTTTGGATTCTTTGCGCCCCATTTTGGAAGCGTCAACTATTTTCTGCAAAAGTGTCAGCTTTGTTACTTGATAAATCAATTACAGACAAAATAAACTAACCTGTTTTCTGATCTTTTCACACATAAGTTAATCTAAACATTAACAGAAGGAAGTAGGCTACAGCTGACAATCATCAAAAGTAGTTTTAATGAAATGTAAAATATCAGAGCTCATGCTCTAAGTCATGACAGTGGAGAAACCCAGCAGCATGCAAGCAAGTTATGTTTTGTAAGCAAGTTAAGCAATTTATGTCTTGTAGGCAAGTTAAGTTAAGCAAGTTATGTTTTGTAAGCAAGGTAAGTTAAGCAAGTTATGTTTTCATCTCTAGCACTAGTTGCAACGTTCATCTGATGAAATTGAAAGTAAAAGCAACAATAAGGATGGTTTATTGCTTCACTGACGTTTCGCGCACCATGACAATGCGTATCCTCAGCGATAACATACAAAATAAATACAAGTTATATGTGTCTTGTAAGCAAGTTAAGCAAATTATGTCTTGTAAGCAAAGTCATGTTTTGTAAATCTATCACACCACCACCAAGCCACCAAGCACACAAAACGTTTAAACAAATGTAAATAAACAAATCAAAAATCCTCGGTTCAACTCCAGGCGCGTATGGTTGTGAAAGAGATATTGTGGGCATCTCTTTACTCAGCATCATACAGTGGGAGAGTTTATAAACAATATCCCTTCAGCAAGCAGCTTCATATCAAACCACCACTCTGGTTGGCAGAGGACTGCGCCAGTGATCCACGTGGCTACCACGTACAAAGATGAGAGATCACAATATTGCGCTTCGTTTGTGGGTTTCTCCGCAGTGGGATGGGTTGCATGAAACCAATCGATTAAAACCACCCAAAAATTACAATTGGCTTGAATTAATAAAACACATTAAAATCGAACTGGAACATAAACTTTCATAGCTTGCAGTTTGCTTATATATATAATTTTTATTGTGTCAAATTCAGTTACTGTGCCATTGAACACCTTTTTGTAGAATTAATAGTAGTTATTGTTTGATTTTTATTGTATACAATAGTTTTATTGAATTTTTGTTAATGCAATACTAAGAACAGACCAAATGCAAGAAGTAGATACACAATAAAAACCATTGCGTACATTAAATATCTTTTATTTTGCTTAATGCAAGACTATAAACAAATTAAATGGGTGACATTTAATCAGTGTTGTACGCATCAATGAAATAAATTGACGGCGTCAGCTCGAATTGCCTAAAAACTTTACGGCGTAAAGTACTGCGTAAGCTCTTAAAGAAATTGACGGCGTCAGCGTAAGCGCTAATTTCTAGCGCTATTTTAGCCAGTGTCTCACAAAGCGGAAGTATTCGACTTCTAACGAGTTTGGTTTTTGAGACTGTTTCGAGCTGTGAAAGACGATTTCGTCTTGTTTCGACTCAGATTAGCCCAGGATACGATAAACAAACTTGAAACTGCATAATTGGATAGACGAACAGCCGCCACAAAAAAGATTGTTTATTGCTATCAGTCTGAAAGTCAAAACGTCAAACAAAGTTTAACTTTCATAGTGAAACGAGATTTTCCATGAAAACGAAAAATGACGCATAGCGCTTGACGCTTAAAATCGGCAAAATAGTTGACGGCGCTATCACTTCCGTCGACTAAAAAATAAACTGACGGCGCTAGCCTCAGCGTCAACGTACAACACTGCATTTAATGTACGATGTGACATCCGGCCCAGCTTGCAATACAAGCTGAGTGCCACGATTTACCGAGCATTACGTCACATTCGTCATAGCAATGAGCGACGAGCGTACATGTCATGGAGAGTATTGAAAAAACATACCGTATGCATGTTGGATGACTGTCGTTGATCTACTGGTAATTTGATGATACGTTTGGGCCAGGGATTCATAGTATAGGGATTGCCAGCTCGGCTGAAAATCCGACAATCGGAGTGTAAAAGTGTTGCCAGATATTTTATATATTTTTAGAACAAATTATTATTTTGGTATTTTTAAAGAGTAGTGGTCGCCCAAAGCTTGTCCGTTTAAAACTAACCTGAAGTTTAAAGTTGCACAAGATTGAGTTAAAGTAGTTTGTAGTTGTGTAATTTTACAATAAGAATGTTCTAAATTTATGTACCAAACTTAAATAAAACTTGCAGGTGTAAAAAAAATTCTTAGAAACCAGTTAAGAACAAAAAAAATTGAGAAAATTAAAATACACCTCACCTCAGGAATAAAGAGCTTCATGTTTTTAGTGTTGAAGCCGGTAATTATTTTTCAAGTAGGCTTAATATGTTTTATGTACAAGAGAGGGTAAATTTGCCAAAAATATGATAGTTTGATAAGTGAACAATAAAATTGCTTTATATTAGTTTTAAAATATTTATTTACGGGTAAGTTTTGGGCAACTACTACTTTAAAAATGCCAAAATAATATTTTTTCTAAAAATATAAAAACTATCTGGCAACACTTTTACACTCCGGTTGTCGGATATTCAACCGAGTTGGCGATCCCTATACTATGAATCCCTGCGTTTGGGCACACTGCGTTTGGGCACACACACTTTCCATTGCCGATCATACAACCACCACCACTAGCAAATACGAAGCAAACGGCGATGTAATTGTAGATAGCAGGTGGAACAACATTACCTCTTATCCACTTGCAAGTTTCTAACTTGGCAACTGGAAGGCTTTACAAACAAACAGGGACAGCGGACAATTCTACATGTAGTGTTGTTTCAAAAAATGCCTCCACTCAGCAAACCCACATTTTAAAAAACAACTCTAGGCTATATGAAGCAACCCCTCTTCAACAAGCCTGTGTTGTGATAGACAGAAGGAAACAGATGTAACACGCTACGATCTCTCAGCAATATTGCTGACGACTCATTGCAAGTCAGCGGCACTTCTCAGTGATGTTGTCTGACCTGCGCGGAAGACTGCACTTACTTGGTTTACAACTACAGTATTGAGCCTATATAGAGCACTACGTTTACTAATCGTCTCCACTGCATTGGGGCCCAATATTAACAGTTGAAATACTTTAGCAAATAACGCTGAAATTCCTTTGCATACGCATAGACATGTTTACAGTGAAGTACATTTGAACTGTGGCCTTTGAAAACAAACGAAGGCATAAGATGAAACAATTTGTAATAAAATAATCAAGTTCTAATCATATAGGGTTCTGGGGCAGCGGTTCGTAACTTTTCCTACATTTTAACCCGATATCAAACAAGATTTCTAGATTTACTCTCAGTTCTAATAATGTTTACTTGAAACAGGTTCATTAAATTGCAAAGTTGGACCAAACTGTCAACTGAGCAATATGCATGCCACTGTCAGGTCTTGCAAATGAATTTTCTTCAAGAGTGAAGAAAAGTGTAGCCTGCCAAAGGTAAAGAATTGCTGATTTAGAACATCTGGTGTGGATAACAATATGTTTTGTGGTTCGATGTCTCTGAGCTAAAAACGCGTTTCCAAAATGTGACAGAACGTGAGTTAGGACACCTGGTAGAAAACGTAAAAAACCAGGTGTACTACTTTTATAGTTATTTTCATCATAGAGTTCGTAAGATGTATGTTAAGGGCTGGCTAAGGTAAAGGTGGACGCGGACTGGATTCCAAGTGTCGGGGATGAGAATACAAGCTTCTCATTGTACTGAGATTGCGGCACTAACGAGAGTAGGATGGCCAGTCCCTTTCTCTTGGCCGCCTTTACTTCAGCAACTACACCCACACAATTTATTACACCCTGGGTAGAGGTGAGCGGTGTTGTTCAACAACCAGCTTAAGCCGGGAGTCGAACCAGGATTGCACTATTGGAAAGCCAACGCCATATCTGCTGCGCCATCCAACGGCGTAGGCTACCACTCATCCACCCCATCTTATGCCACGTCACTGCCTGAAGACTTGGTCCCGAAATAAACTTTTTCTCTAACGTGGTACATGAAGCGCTTTAAAGGGTCAAAGCAACATTTATAAATACTTTTAAAACTGATGCATTGGCTCTTGTGCATGTGCATGCTCACCATGCAATGTCCATTCAAACTTATTGGGGCTGCTCCGACCACTTTATTTTCACTGCGTTACTTTTAACATGCCGTAAGGAGAGACGAAGATCATGTCGGAAGCGGAATGAGACAATTGGAAGTTTTTAAAAGAAAGCGAGGAAAATCGCAAAGATGGGGAGATTGTGTGACAGAAGATGTGAAAATAGTGAGAGTGAAGGAGAAAGATGTTGCTGACAGAGTGATGTGGAGGACTGCAATCTGCATCGGCGACCCAACTTGAAGTGGGAATAAAGCCAGAAGAAGACTTTTTATGCAAGTGTATTCGATAAGCTGGTATAGCATGCCAATACCAGCAAAGTACAGCAGATGGTAGTATTGAAAAAAGAAAATGTTCAAATAAAATTACATTTTATAGCAAGTTTTGATTTTAACAATTTCTTTTTACTTTAAACTAGCACGGTTTCAAAATACAACTTAGGCGTTATGTTTTGACGCGATCTCCTCATAGAATGCCATATAGCTATATCAGGGTGGTCCAAACCCTGATTTTGTGCGGCCCGCGAACACTTTGTGCATGCCGGAATTATCAGTGCTAAATCCAAGGTTTTTATAGAGTCCCAACCATCTTACGTTCAGCAAGAACTATGTGAATTGCAGTCAGACCCTTTTCTTCTTTCACTTAAGAATGAGCGTTACGACGCCTTTTGGAGGCTTCTAAGCAACGAGCAGTTTCCACGATTAAACGACTTCGCAGATATGCTCCATGTTTGGTAGCACATACATATGTGAAAGCACTTTCTCCGTTATGAAGCGATTAAAAAGCGACACACGGAACAGAATGGCTGATGGAACCCTGGATGCCTGCTTACGTCTGTCAACCACTGAATTTATACCAGAGATCGACACTATATGCAAAAGCAAAAAACAATAAATTGTTTTGGTTTGCTATTTTGTTGACGTGTTATGTATCGTATCTTTTTTACTAGCTGAAAATCACTTTTTGAGTCGCAAGCAGAGATTAAAAAGTGAGTTAGGCGTGCAGCAAAACATTAGGTCGATCAGAACAGCAAACTCAGTCCTTTCATTGCAACTGTATTTTGTCAGCGACAAGATTTGTTAATGTTCATAGCCTGGGAACAGTAAGAATGCAGCTAAAACAGATCGAAATGTAAAGAAAAGAAGTTCAAAATCGCAACCTAGGTAAGTTTTTATTTAACGTTTCTACTTTCAGCAACGCGTTATCATTTCTCACTATGCGGCCCGTGAAGTTTTTCTCAGACCCTAATGTGGCCCTTCATGTTCGCAGTCTTGGACCACCCTGAGCTATGTGATTAGAACGTAGTCCATATGGATAAATGATGAAGCCATCAGTAAATAGATTGCTGTGTGTTCAGTCTTCTGCACGCTTCATCCGGGCATATTACCAACTTTGTAGATTTTCTTTGAAATACAATCACTATCTATCGGCACATATTGCAACAATGCCTAATCCGCACACGAAGTAGCCTATGACAGATCACAACTATAGAAAGCATAGTTTTTACATTGAATCAACAGCAGGAAATGTTGAACCAATTCAAAACGAAATATTTCTAAACGCTTGCATGGATATCTTATCCTTTGGTGCAGAATTTCTCTACATGGTGCAATTCTTTATATTTAAGTAAGCTGCTCTAAGAAAAATAAAATACAACATTACTCAATGATGGAGTCAATCGTGCCTGGTTGAAGAAACAACGAAATAAATTCATATTTTCACATCTACAACATCTCGTGGTAATTAAGCTTACGCATACAGCAAGTAAGCCTACAACGCTTTACGTGAAATGTCTGTTGAACAGTTTCATACAATTTGAAAAGTTTTAAGTTGTTAAATTAAACAAACTAAAGAAAACAGTCGGTTAGTTAAATTTACTTTCTAGCTCTGTGAAACCGTACTACCGTAAACCCTTTCAACAATCACTACTTTATGAACAGACAACAAATCGTTTTCCAATCAAATCTGATAAAAGGGGTTAGATGAACGAACAGATAATAACCAAGCAAACTATCAGGTTATAAATACATATGATCAAAAATGATTCTATTTATAGAAGGACCTTCTGATAATCCCCTTTTTTAGGTGAAACAGGCTGTAGAGGTGTAGAGAATAATTACCATATTTGATATGATCAAAAATGCATAATGTAGCCCACTTTTCTATTCACACATTCATTTCATATAAAAAGATGACCATGATGTGCGTACCTGTGCGGCATAAACTGCAATGAATTAATCAATTAATGCTTTCTTACCTGAAAAACATTTTTGGTGATCAATGATCTGGTTAGGCTCCATATAGCAGCGCACACGACAATCGCTAACAAATCGTATATCGTACAAGACGCTTCTTCTTTCAAAACTCTTATCCAGCTTGATGGAGTGAAGTCGTGCCACGTCAACTTCCCCCACCACGTCATTAAACCTTTCGGAACATCCGCAACAAATCTTTGGTAAGACGGTGATTGAAACTCAATAACACTTGTCATTTTAGTATTATCTTTTTACCAACATTCTGAAAAACGAAATTAATCGGTGTCAATTTTCTCCTAAAGATGGCTCAGGTTACAAACTAGATGCAGTAACCACCCAGACAGCAAATCAGTCACTTTTTGCATTGATTCAACGTCTGCAGATGTTGAATCAATGTAAAAAACGACTGATTTACTGTCTGGGAAGACGATGCTATGCCAAAATTCTAATATAACACCAACGTCTAATAAATTTTCAACTTTGAACGAGGAAGTTTAAACCGTACGCTGATAAATCACAACTGCATAGGCCCTAGGGAATGTTTCCACTTTCCAGCACATAAATCTATTTTCCAACCGATTAACGAATGTACCGGTATGTGAACCACGAAGATTTACAGCATGTTCTAGCGACTTCGGTATTTCAAAAATTTCTTTCCAGACTTTGACCACAGACTAAAATTAGACCTTTGAACCTTTGCAGAGATCCGCAAAGTAGGCATTATTATCATAGCTATGGAGACACGAATAGGAAACTGAGACTGCTATGCAGTGGCGTAGCAACGCAATATGCCGCCCTTGGATTTTTGCACGAAACGCCGCCCCCTCAACTTGAGGTAGAGATTTACTCTGCTAATCTCTTCTGTTTTTCTAGCAGAGACAATTTTTACGAACTTCAAAATGGCTCCTTCATACTTTTTAGTTCCTCTTCTCTAGCTTTCTTTTTCTTTCTAAAAAAATCTTCACTTTCTTTTACTCTCGTCATAGGCAAAAATTAACTTTAAAAAATTGCAACTGAATCTTCTTCTGGAATCTGCAGCACATTAGTTAAAAACAATAACCATCATTGCAAATATGCTGAGTTAAACTAAGTCATCTATTTCAGACCTGAAACTTTAAACCTTTCACTAACCTAACTCATCTTCACACATGAAGATGGGGGAATCTCGTCTATCTACCACAGACAGATGGTAAAGGTGGCAGTTGACTCGATGACCTCACCTGATTCCTGTCTCCTCCCGAAAGTGCAATAAACTGAAAACTAATCTGAACTTAACTACCAAAGCTAAATTGACTGAAAATTGATATAGCTTACAATTTACAACCGACATTCCATCGCATGAGTATCATTAAACCGTCACAAATACCACATGGTGAGGCACAACCTAAAAAAGTTGCAAATTAGTTGATAAGCATAGGCCTAACTTGTTTAACTTTTTGGCTTCACTTAGATCAGTGTTAACTTAGGTCGTTTAAGTCTGAGTCTATCCGAGAATAAATTAATGTGACTGTCTTTGTTCGTTTAAACTTTAAAACGTTATCACATTTTGCCGCCCTCTAACAACGTGCCGCCCCTGGATTTATCCACAAGATCCAATGGGTAGTTACGCCACTGCTGCTATGATAGCCTGCACGCAAGATTTGCGCTGCTGCATAAGTTTGAACTGTCAATCTTGAGCGTTTATTAACAAAACGGAATCTAGCCATCATTTTATCATCTCGCCGTTTACAGCTTTCCGGTAAATTTAAAGGCTGCCCAGTTAAATAATCTACAAATGGCAACATGTTATAACGTTAGATCATCTTTTGAAATTACATATCACACTCAGTATAGTCTATGACTGAGTGACTAAGCTTTCTTCATACTGTAGCTGCAAAATAAAGCTTCTGCCAAAACAGTTGGGACCAACTGACCTGGTGAATCCATTTCCCTATTTGTAATCCTTGCGATAATTCAAAGGTCACAAGTACATTGGCAATCTGAGGAAAATCTTTCATAACAAGAGAAAGCCTAAGCGAAAATAATGTAAAGTACAACCTTACGAAAATGTTACTCTAATTTAAACTTCACAATAAAGTACCATCACTCGAAAAAAAGTCTGCTTCAGATGCAGGATACAGTAGCTACAAAACACATGACTGATCAACTCATCACCACACGTTTAAAACACAAAATGAGACTCAAGAGCTGTTGTTTGGCCACTCCCGTGTAGAGCATAATTTGCCTTCACTCAATCCCTCTGCAAGATGCTGCAAAAAACATAGCGTGCTTGTCACCACAACACACTACCTAATAACGCATAATAAAAACGCAAAAAGATATTGTTTTGCAGAGACTGCGTTCAAGCTATGACAGCTTCTGATTTCACAATCACAAAGCCAGCAATTAAAGCAATTCAAGGAAAGAACGTGATGACGTGAAACGTTTAGTTCATTTTATGTCTGACCATCAGGAGCCTACTCAATACAAAATAAATTGTTTCTTAAATGATGTCACACAAACGTTACATGATCAGCTTTTAAGCAATAAAGTTCAAAACATCATAAAAATATGTATGTCATTAATTAAGAGCCGCCGCTGTTGGTAATAGTCGTGGAATGACGCGTCACGAGTTACCTCGTGTATGCGTAATTGCGTATTAAAGCGAACAACTGAATTTCATGAAACGAATTTTTTCAGTTGATGATAAGGCCCTTTAGAAACCCGAGTACCCGACTCGTAACAATGCAGGCACAATTGCTTAAAATTGTCCAAAACATTACAGAGGTTTGGTACGATGGAACTCTATCTTTCACTCAGCGTTGCCATTAAAAAGTATAACAATAAAACGCAAAGCTAAGAACACAAAAAATAAACGGTAAAAGCGGAAGATAAAGAGCAATACTGACAATTGTAAGTCAGCATTGGAAAAGCTTTTCTGGCGAGATTCCCAACACATATCCGCGCAAATACAACATATCACGTCACAGCAGAAACAACAGAAAAGCGCCACAAACGAAAAGAAGGCAGATTGGTTACCAATATCGCATCACCAATGCGTGTTATTGCCTGAGTTGAGAGTACGAACACATAGACTACGTTTGTTGGCTTTAAAAATAATGTTTGAGCAGTATATTTTTGAAAAAGCAAAGTCAGCTGAAAAACAGCGTTGGCTATGCTATCTGCAGTTAAAAAGAATAAATATGGAAACAGTGCAGGGCCCGAGCCTTGAACAATAACACAAGTCCACCATCCTTCCCGTGTCCATCCTGCAGTAAGAAGTTTCAACGCACAGATAGGCCTCAGTCATTTTCCCACCCATGCACGCTAATAGTAATGACATAGAGTCATAGACCTACTAAAGCGTAATTCAGACTCGTTGGCTAGCTTCGGAAACAAAAAGCGAACATCACTGCTATAGTTTTATTTATTGTCACGATACAACTTCCATCAAGAAAAGAAAATATCTTCTCGCAGGTGTCAAACACACAGCAATGCTTGATCCAACTGTTAAAGTATATTTGCGCCAACTCATTACCCGATTTATACCCACTATGTTATGCAAGAAAGAAAAAAATCGGCAGAGTTTTTAAAATCTTCAGCTTGACCCGACCTGGAATCGATCTCAGATCTACCGGCTCCACAGCCGAAGGCAATAACCACTCGGCCACAGCTGGTGGCGAAGGAAAGACAATTACTCTAACTTCACGAGCCTTCCAACATTAATAAACTTTCATTTAGGGTTTTACAATGCTGGATTCTTGGACTTGCAGTGTTGTTTCTAATTTATGAGACCGACTTTTCAGAATGCCTTGAACGGAGCAAAGCCTGTTATATGTTTGCTGATGACACGCATTGTACTGCAGGAAAATGAAAACACGTCCAATCTGCATAGCATTGCAAACACGAAAAGCAAAAAGGTTACATCAGGGGTGTGCAACGTGCGGCCCGCGGGCCAAATGCGGCCCGCGAAGAAAAATTGTGCGGCCCGCGAAGATGTGCCAATTTTGAATTGTGTTCGGCCCGCGAAACGTGTTTATAATTTAGTTTAGTCTGGTACGTGCGAACAATTCATTATAGAGTGGATTATTGTACATTTCGCACCTTCTGTTAACTATTTTAAAAATCTCCCACCGGCCACCGCTCATCCGATTGTTTTTAATTATTTGGAACGTCAGTAGATCAGAGGCACAGATTGCACAGAGAAAAGCTCAAACTATGAAACCGTATTCTGACTGTAATTTTGTGAAGCAGTGTCTTATCGATGTCGCAGAAGAAATGTGCCCTAAAATAAAGAGTGAGTTCGAGAAAATAAGTCTGTCACGGTGGACGATAGCGAGGCGTAGGCTATAGATGATTTTGATTGTGATATTAGTGACACTCTCAGAGATAAGGTGAAGAACTTTGTTTCATGGAGTTTTGTGATAAGTCCAGCTTATGCGGAATCGCAACTGATGGTGCTTGATCCATGTCCGGAACTAGCATCGGATTCATAGGTCTCTTGAAGTCTGCCTTGAGGAAGAAAAAAATCAATGATGACATAGCAATTTTTTATTGTAAGTTATCATTCACTAGAAAAACTTGTGCGCAAAATCCTTGAAGTTCAAACACGTCTTGAGTCCGGTTATTACGGCAGTAATTTCATTCGAGCACGAGGGCTCAACCATCGTCAGTTTCAAAAGTATCTGGATGATCTCAACACGACACATAAAGATCTACTGTACTTTTCCGAGGTGCGTTGGTTAAGCAAAGGCTGCATGTTGCGACGATTTTACGAACTGCGGAAAGAAGTCATGAATTTTTTGATTTTTACCGCAAACATCTCAACCAAGATGACTTTCCACATTTGAAAAAATTCATGACTTCAAAAATGGCTCTTTTTGGCTCAACGTAGTCTATTTGTGCGAACAATTTTTTTCTAAAATGGACGTCATAAAATATCCCTATCGATCGGTTCTGACAGGCGAACACCTGGAAAATGGACTTCGAATTGCGAGCACTTCTATTAAAGTAAATCTGAAAAAAGTTAACCAGCTGCAAATTTCTCACTGAACTCAGTAGTAGGTGTGAGTGTGACAATAAATTTGAATAAGTTAGCAGTTTTCTTCAGAAATTTATGCGTCTTATCTTATTATTTCTGCAAGGAATAACCTCTAATAATGCCATAAGAATAACATAACAAACAAACTACTCTTTTGTGCCTGCAACTACTATAAAGCATAATATGTTAAAATGTTAAATAAATGTGCGGCCCGCGGTTTCACCCAGATATTTATATATGGCCCTCCTGTAATAAAGGTTGCACACCCCTGGGTTACATGATCAACCAGTCGATAGTCATTAAATGTCTCCTAAACAAGCACTCGTTTGTGGTATTAATCTCATTTATCGTATCACTTTGGCTTTAGCACTGCGCGAGTTCAGCACTTTGTAATAATGCTACAATTCCATCACTATTGATCTAGCACAGGGGTCACCAACCTTTTTTGCATGCGGGCCACTTTGGCACTAAGGAGAGCTGTGGCGGGCCGCACTAATAAAATGTTAGGTAGGTTGACTCTTATGCTAGAAAAGAACGCATTTCGTACCCAGTATCCAGCGTTACATGTTGTTCATATTTAGGTTAGAATGCCGTAGCAACAAAATTAATCGAACAACGCTAATACTGCCAGGCCAAGCTCCTTTTACAACACTTTTGACTTTTTTAACCATGCCTAATAAATAGAGGCCACTTGTTTTGTGCACTTATAGCGAGGCGAGCGGTTTCATCAGAATATTCATCGCAAAGCAAGAGTGGTGTTGTTACTTCGCTTCGCAAAAGATATCTTGCAATTAACAGTTTCAGTAAACAAGGAAATGTTTGACACATCGCAATACAGGCAACAATAGTGACCTGCAAACATATCAGCGAAAAATAGGCTCCAATAACGGGGAAAAAGAAACCAGGTACCATATTCTTTTGTGTTGTCGCTGTATGTCAGGGCATCCGTTGGTTAACCACTGCCTGGTGTCGTCATCGATGGAAACTAGGCCTTCCATACCATGAGGAGGTCTGTATAGCCGGCAATCCTTGATAATGTGTGCTGCCGTCTGCATTTCACCACACTCACAAGCAGCACTCTCTGCCGACGAAAGCAAGTACCTCCACGTGGCCGCCCTCGCAAGTACCGACTTTGGGAAACTAAACTTGCTACAACTGTCGCTGTAAAGTTATGCGGAAGAACAATCATCAGAATGGCACCCCCAGACCAAGCACAGCGCCCTTGTCAGGGCGAACAGCACCAGCTGTTGTAGGTCAAGGAGTGACCATTCTGCAACTAAATGTTGAAGGCACCACCAACGCTAAACTAGACATCATCACACCAGGTACCATGAAACAAACGCTTGTGGAAATCACCGAAAAATCGTAATTTATGAACAGTCTTCCCTCTAAAAAAGCAATGAGTTGGTTTTTCATCCTTTTTGTGAGAATCTATAAAACCGTCTTTCTTTTATTATAAACAACTGTCACTTGCGGTGCTCATCAGCGTGGCAAGAATTTGTTGATTAACAACATTTTTCAGTACTTGCTTCGGCAGTACATATACTATAATTGGAATGATACAGATTAGCATGGCTCCTGCGCAAGGATGACACGCAAAATCGTGAAGCTTTCCATATTTTTCATTAAAAAAAAACACGTTTTGCAGTAGGCCTACTAAGCTAAATATTTTCATAATACAATCAGAAAAACTCTCTAAATTTATATGTAATATATTGCCAATTTATTATAAATTGAGTTGGCACACCGACCTATTTTGCCAACAAAAACTTGCATAAAGAAAACACTGCTCGTGAAACACAATAACGGTGAAACTCGCACTAGTGTTTACATGACATTTGCAAACTTAAAATAAGCAACCCTATGCTCACAGACAATTTCAAAATTCGAAAACAGACGTTTTAATCAACCACTGGGACAGTGTGGCTGGACATCGCATTGGAATAACTTTAAGCAACCCCCACCTAGAGCTATTATCTGATTGGTCGGTCGGTGGAATCGTATACAATGCGAAAATATGCTTCCAGGAAAGTATTTTTTGCCTTCGTGCTCTTTAACTCCCTCAAGAAAAGTATTTTTGGTTATACTTTTGAGCTGATACCTTCCGCGGGCCGCAGCGATACAGCGTGGCGGGCCGCCATTTGGTGACCCCTGATCTAGCAGATTATTACTCTTTGAAGAACATCGCCATCCCTAGCAGAGATCGCTATTAAAGCTAATGTTATGTAAACTTGGACATTCTATTAATCGTTTACGTTGGAAGGCATTTTTCTTCGATCATAAGCTCGAAAATTCACAACTGATATACGACCAGCATTCCGGTTTTTTTACAATAAACTTTAAAAATTTTACATTATTTCTCTTTTTTTTTGTAAACTTAAAATTGTTCTAAAGGCGTTGCGTGTGGCGACCATACCAAAGCTTGAACGAATTATCCTATTTCGGTCTTAGACCGAGGCCGCTTAGACACTTTACAGCTTTCACGTTTTGTAGCTTCTACCCTTTTCTGTACTTCTGCCTTGTTGCTTATGTATTGTCTTTGCTGTGATGGTAAGAAATAAAAAGAAACTAAACTTTGCCACTGACTTCACATCATGAACAAGAAACATGGGTGCCCAAACAAATGAACTTGTTTTTACTTTGTAGGCTATCACATTTAAGGACAACCTTCTTTACGCCTCCATTTACGTTGAGTTACAGTGAACCAACATAAATGATTAGTATCTGACAAAAATTACTATGTAACCTAAAACTTGTCCACAACTGGTTTACTAGTCAGCGAAAAAAGAGAAGGCCTTGAACATGGCCACATGTTTATCATCAGTCATCAACGTCAGCACTAAGCGTGCTTCAGTGTACCGTTAATCAACAGTTCACCTAGTTTTAATACAAGAAATATAGCCAGATGGTATCTCTTCAAAGGTTTTGGTCTAAATTTTTGAAGTATCTAAATCCGGAAATGCACTCCTTGTAAAATGACTGTGAAGGTTATTAGTACAAGGAGCCAACAACAACAAAACTAGCCTTCCGCGGTATAAAACGTGGAGCGAACGGTTTACTAGTCAGCGAAAAAAGAGAAGGCCTTGAACAATGAACATGGCCACATGTTTATCATCAGTCATCAACGTCAGCACTAAGCGTGCTTCAGTGTACCGTTAATCAACAGTTCATCTAGTTTTAATACAAGAAATATAAATAATGGGATATCGTTTAAGGTGCATTTGTAAGATTCATAACTTTCCACGCAGTAAATCAGTCGACTTTCACATCGATTCAAGGTCTGTAGCAGTGCCGGTCTTTGGGATGTGCAAACCGTGTGATCGCACAGGGCCCACAATCTACTCAGAAAATGCAGTAATTTTTGTCATTTCCAATGGAAAAATTCAACAAAGCAATTAGCAACAAGAAAACATAGAGACTCAGCATCAAAATAGGTTGAAATTCGATTTTTTTTGACAGCGGACAGCACCATTTTACAGTAATATTCATACTCAAATTTTTGTTGAACATGCTCTCAGAATGCCCCAAATTCAAAGTAATTGTTCAAAAATTTCTGGGGCTGGTGCCCCAAGACCCCCTCCGCTGGGTGTCGCCTTCGGCGAACACGCCATCAGGCATAGCCCGCTGACCGTCAAACCACCCCCTCCCCTTTTAAAATACCAAGCTACGCTATTGAATTGGATCATTGTCATTGGGGCCCGCAAAGCATATTCCGCACAGGGCCCGAAATACCCTAAGACCGGCACTGTCTGTAGACGTTGTCGTCTAGAGATTTTTGCGGACCTGCATAGCAATGGTAGGCCTAAACATTATAAAAGAAATCTTAGATGCTAATTCTCTTTTTTGAACATAGGTTGATCTACCAACGCACTGACCAAATGTTTTGATGTGTTTCTCCGCAGTCGAGTGTAGCAAGAATTGACAGCGATAGACACGTGTTTTTCCTATGAACCTGGGCTCATGAGTATCGCACCACTAGTTCATGCCAGATGCCACATAGTTCTCAACCGTTGCTTTTGTCAGTCAATTGAATCGTTACTTTTGTGGACAAATGCTTTGATGTCAACATTTGCCAATTATATGTCGGCTAATGATTCAGTGATATGTTTCAAATCAATTTTGCTAACGTGAGCCACAAAACGGGACACGGCGAGAGAAGAATGCCAGTTCAACGTTTCTGTATTATATACATCTTGAAATAGTCTAATAAAGTCAAAGATAATCTTAAATGAAATCGTCTAATAATTTTGTTGATAACTTCTGACTGTTTTTACAAGCCTGGTTACTTCAAGCTTTATCAGCAAGCTCTTTAAATTGATCACTGATTGATTACCCTGTCTGGTTTGCTTGTTTTATCGTTTTTGTGTGTTTGGGCTACTATGGACAATTTTGTCTGCAATAAAATAGTTTGAAAGAGATCGAAACCGCTTCGCTTCTCGAGAACAACGCGCACGATTGCTAAGTGTTTCATACTGAAAAAAAAACATCAACAAAACTTGGATATAAAAAAGGCTATAATCCTACATCAAGGTAAATTGGCTTCAAAATTACCCGAGTAGCTAAGTAGCCTAAGTAGTTCAGACTAACTTTACTAAGACTAGCCTTGGCATTTGTATCGCAAGAAATATTATACGTCAAACGAGAAGATGACTTCAGTTTTTATCACACAGGTGAAAATATATCTGCCTGGCAAGCCAATTACATGTCGTTTTTAATTCAGTTAGTAACATTTAGTTCTATCTTGTTTTAACATCTGAAGACGTTGGGTCAATGTAAAAAAACGGCCTTGCTGACTGGGCATCATTCTAGCATGTAAGCGGCAGTGTAAACAACAGCACTAATGGAAAGTGGCAGAAACGTGGGAAATATATATTGAAGCATTTTATTACCATCTTTAAAAAGAAAGTAAACCTTGAAAACGAAACAAAATTTCGTCGTAAAAATGTTCAAAATATGTTCTTTCCTGCAGTCAGTTCTATATTCAGGCTTAGTTTCAAACCACCTTTCATTCAATTTGTATTTTCGAATAACACTTGTTTGGAATATCTTACAGAGAAAGTTTATAATAACTTATCAAAGTCAAGTTTTGCATTTGTACCAGTTGTGTAGATTCACGCAACATCAACAAACTTTCGAAAACAGATTAAATTTTACAAAGAAATATTGACCCAAGGTTGGCCTTAAATAGGCCTACTTTGACCTAACCTGTAGTACTACATCGCGTATACATTGAACTGCATAGCAACGAAACAATTACTCCACACTGCTGTGCAGTGCAAAAGTAAACAAGATTTCCAGCAGATTATATTTAGTAGCAGCAATTAATACGTATACTATGACGTCAAAGCCTCTCCTTCCACCACATATAAACTCCGTTTGACTCAAAGAAAATACAGAAGCAAGACTCAATTTGCATGTTCCTATCTCATCTAACAAAAGCGGTAGACGATGAAACGCGGCATAAATGGAAACAAACTTTGCGAGCTAAAGAAAACTAACCTAACATATGGCTGCATCAATGAAACTTTGTTCCGGTTCAGTGATTCCTGCTCTCTCGTTTACAGTTTTCCAGAATTTCTCGTCATTGTCGGTAATATGGCATGTTTTTAATGATTCAGTATGTTTATACAATCGTTATCTAATCTGTTTTAACAAACATATTTGCTTGTTTATCTTAGTCATTATAGCTCTCTAGCAACCTGCACGATTTTGCCAAATTCTTGCTATAAAAACGTTTCTGCCAGGTTTTTCCACTAAAAGCACTCTTGCACGTGCAAGTTCGTTAAGTGTCGGCATTTAATGACGATCAAATTCCATTGGCAGCAGTGATTTTACTAAATGTACGCAATATGCTCGTTCAAGCTACAGAACGATCAACGAAATTTGAGGGCCAGCAAAATCATGTTTTTCAACCGGCGGCAATATACGTGTTCCAACGCTGCAAAGAAATAGGATACCCAGTCAACAAATGAGTCCTTCTATTTGACATTGCAGACGTTGAATCAATGTAGAAAGGGAATTATTTGCCCACTGAGATTCATGCTAATTATAAAAAATATCCAATTAAATAAAGCGCTGTAATGCATAAGAGTAGCTTGCTGTGCTAAACAATGACTGCATGGCTGAGAACGTAGTTTATCTTAGCGGATGAAGCCTGTTGAATGATTAGATTTTGCGCTGAATTTAACTTAAGCTAACTGGCATTATGGTAGCAATCAATGTAGATACAATATGTAAACTATAATATATTATAATATCGTGTCCTTGCCTCACAGAGATAAGTCATGCATTTCATCAAATTCAAAGGTTTCGAAAACCGTATATGGCAAGTTGAATGGCACCTTTCGTGATTTTTCACTAAGATTCCAGTTGACTACAAGACCTGCCTCACAAAATTCTACTGCTGTTCAATAACAATTGAATAACTAGATACTCAGTCTGTTGATGCTCTATCACTGGTTGATCTACTCATTGTTGCAGAACCGTCTCCAAATGAGGTGACGTTGACGTGATCCATTCTCTCTTTTCTGAGCTTAATAGTGAAAAAACAGAGAAAGGGTAAGAAGAGAAAATCTGAACATGCGAGTGAGATGTTCGACGTAATTCTACTGTACAACGTTGAATTTACATGAGGATATGTAGATAATATAAATCGAGCTTTTGTAACCATTTAACATCGCTCCATCTCAGACAGCATAATCGACCATTTTTACATTTATTCAATATCTGAAAACGTTGAATCAATGTAAAAATGACGGATTATGTGGTCTGGGAACTGCCCTTTCTCAAACATTAAGGTTGCCAGATCGAAAAGTTTAATTTGGCCATAAAAATACGTGGCCATTGCTTTTAGTTGAGAGGTAAAGCTTATTTTATTATTTTACTTTCCATTATCTGATCGACGGGGATTTGGCTCTCCCATCGGCCTGAGAATGCTGCGCGGAGAAACAAACTGCTGACCATGTCGTTTTTGAATGTCCCATTTACAAGGCGACAAATGAAATACACGGCATAGCAGAACTACTGTATACGAAGCTACACTCACCTGGTTTTCCATCACCTGGTATCTGAGCAATCCTGTCTCACAAGAAAAAAGAAGCTTGGTCTTAACAACATTTAGGTTTAAACAAAAATTAAAAAAATGCAATTTGAGTGTCTTGTCACCACGACCACACTCAGATTCATACAAACGGAGGTGCAGTATCTCGCTGAGGCTGTCACGTTAAACTAATTTTTAGCTGCTAAAATCCGTATTCACTAAACTGTTACAATATACCAGCAACACCAGAAACATGCCAGCATATTAATTTAAGAAATTGATAGGCCTACGCTGGTTGAAGTCCAACTTTCTATGCACTCATCCGCAATACAAGCTGGATGATATGCAACAATATGCAAATCACAACAGTTGCACAAGACTGTGAATACATTATTTTTCTTCAGTGTAGTCAGTCCAACGGAAAAGCTCAGTCGTTTGATTCTCAAAGCAGCTACTGCACGATTAAAGCTTCTTAAAACTCAGCAGTAATAAAAACTGTAATTTGAACCTTGAGTAGATTAAAAGCTTGTGAACTGTAATCTAAACCACATTTGTGAGCTTTTCTGTCTGCGATTAAAGCTATCTACCTAACCTCGAGTGTGTTTACCGTCTTGCTACATTTAACTGATATCAAATTAACGTCGTTTAAGAGTCAAACAACTTATCGGTGGACATGTGAGCTGCCATTGGAAACGTAGCCAAGCCATGGCATATCATTCTTCTTACTCGGCTGTTAGAATTACTTTGTAGCTCAGAAGACAGATGAAAGAGGGAAGAGGGACAGTTTGACCCAACACATAGAATTTGAACGAACAAGCCAATGCAAAGCATGGGGGATCCAGCAAGTAGCCTTAGAGGGGAGATTTTAACAAACACAATAATGTATAGGTCTACATTGAACCGACATTGCAAATACACCGTGAATAAAGTTACTTTGCTTTGTTATAGAGGGAGCGATTGCCCCACTCGCCCCTGGATTAGCTATTAATGCAAAAGATATACCAGCACACAAGTCTTGCCCACGTGCATCCTGGAGGTTGATGTGGTTTCGATTTTGAAAGCTAAGCTAAATTTATTTTACATCTCTTTGAACTGATGGCTAAATAACCGCCACGGTAGCTCAGTTGGTTAGCGTGTGACTTCTGGAACGAAGAAGCTTCACGATCAAGCGGCGCTGGTTCGACTCTCGGGTTGTGCACTTGAGCAACACATTCTAAGAATGCGTAAAAAGCTTCTAGAAATATGCGAAACTACCAGGAATAACCTGTCAAAGCTTTGTCAGTTCGGGGATAGAGATTCAAAACCAACCAACCAACCAGCTGAGAGAATTTAAGTTGCCAAAGTGTGATCACTGAATCTCAAATCAGTGCAAAACTCCTAATATTTAGTTAAAAAAAGCAAATATTGCCCTATTACCAGTGTTGCCAGACGCTGTGCAAACTTCCAGCACAAGTACCAAAATCTAATCCATTATTTGTACGGTAACAATAGCACAAAAATAGCTCAAAATATACACAAAGACTACTGTACATTTTATTAGTACTGCTCAAACTATCAACTATACTCGCAATTTTGGCTACCAACAGATCGGCCTCCAGTCAAATTTGATAGTGCGCTTTGACATGGCCTGTGTATAAAGGCGTTGATAAAGGCTGCCATGAGATATACCTAGAACTTGAATGATGCAAGCAAAAAAGTTTTAAAACATCCAAAAAAACTTCGAACAACAATGAACGAATCAAAAGAATTCTTGGCTTGATCACAGAAAAAAAAAGAAAAAAAAAGCCAACAACTTCCAATATTTTAAATTAAATAAATAAATATTAAATATCAAACAGCAAAACAGAAGTGGTGGGAATGAACAATGTGAAACTATCGAACCATCAAAAGATACCCACAAGTCACGAAATATGCATCAAAAAGAGAAATTAGGCTTACTGGTAATAGAAAGTCAATAACAAAACAATCGTATCTTGGATAAAAATAGAAAAATGATTTTTGACAGAGATCTAGCGAAGCAAAGATGGGAAGAATATATTAGCGACTTGCATGGAGATGGGAGAGGAAATAGTCCTACTTTTGGCAATGAAGAAGGTGCACCACTATTGGAGTCTGCATTTGACGAAGCCGTAGATAAAATGAAAAACCATAAAGCTCTTGTTAAAGATGAATTAACAACGGAAATGATGAGAGCTCTGGACTGTAAAGGACTGAAACTTATTTATGACTTGTGTAAGAGCATTTATATGACTGGTCACATACCACTAGAAATGAATGAATCTACTCTTGTTAAACTGCCGACGAAGCCAAAAGCCACACAGTGTACAGAGGAAAAAAAGTGTTCTCAGGAAAGTTGTTCTCAGAAGAAATAGAAAAGTCATCGAAAGTGAAATTAATGAAACTCCAAGTGGTCTTATGCCTGGAAACTGGAAAGGGAACACTGGAAAGAATTTTTAATATGAGCACTGTATGTGAACGCTACAACCAAGTAAAGATGGATGTCTATAGATGTTTCATGGACTATGAAAAGGCCTTTTCAAGGCCAAATCATAAAATGCAGTGTTTGGCTGCTGATATACAGTAGGTCTAAATGGAAAAGATCTGCGACTTATTGCTAGGCCATATTGGATGTAACAAGCTTATATCTAGACTGAAGATGGCTTATCTGGTGCAGTTAGGTATAAAACGTAGAGTTCATCAGGGATGTATATCATTTCCATGTCTCTTCAAACTGTATACTAAAATGATATTTAGGCAGGTTGATGATATGGAAGGTATCAGCATCGGAAGTAAAAACGTATCCAAACTGCGGTATGAAGATAACACCGTCTTGTTTGTTGAATCAGCAGAAGCTCTCCAAAAAATTCTAGAAAAAGTAAACAATGTTGGAAAAGAATATAAAATGAAGATTAACGCAAAAAAGACGAAAATTATGATTATAACAATAAAAGAAAATGCATCAAGTTTAAATATTACTATTGACGGAATGCATGTCGAACGAGTCAAAACCTTTACCTACCTGGGACACACAATAATTGAAAAGGACAGCAGATGCGATACAGAAATATCGAGACGAATAGACATAGCAAGAAACAAGTTTGTCAAAATGAAAACACATTAACAACATGCAAAATTAACATCAACGAAATGCTATATCTGGACTACGTTACTGTACAATGCAGAAACATGGACATTGTCATCACAAATGATAGAACGACTAGAACCATTTGAAATGTGGGTTTATAGAAGGATAAATCACAAACAAAGATGTACTATTTCAAATGCAAACCAACATGAAAATTCTACAAACAATTAAAACAAGAAAATTAAAGTATTTTGGCCATATGATTTGCAATAATTCTATTCAAAGACAACTACTCGAAGGAAAAATGAATGGGAAACCAAATAGAGACAAACCACAAAGAATTTCTAATGACATTAAAGACTGGTCAGATCTTGATTACAAAACTGCAAAAGAAAAATTTCACGCCAGAGAAACTTGGCTCTTCATTGCTTCTAACCTTCCACGAGAGGAAGGAATGTAATGAATGATGATGAAACAAAAGAGGGTACCATCTTATTCAAGAGCCGCAACGCGCAAACCTTCTTACCCTTTCAGGTAAGATCGAGCTGATGACATAACACAAGCTGATGTCTCGCAACCTTTATTTCTGTTTCTTGGTGTTACTATCACTACGATGTATTAAAAAGATCAATACAATATTAATCCAAAATAAAAACTCTATAAAAGACTTCCTGGGCTGACTGGTTGAGATTCTATCGTAGGTTGTTGAATGTTCCTTGCTTTTGCTACGATGTATTTTCAGCAGTCTGAAGTCTTAGACGCTTAGAAACTTTACGATAATTGCCTCTACCCAGTGATCGATTTCGAGTAATGGGTAGTACCAAATTTAAGTCATAAGTAGAGTAGACAACCGGAAACAGACATTGCAGTCGGCTGCAGCGTGGGTCGGTGTACGTCTGAAGGCATACAGCCGTACACCGATGTAGGCTATAGCCCCAGGTCCGCTTTCCCGCAATGCAGGATAAAGATAATAAAACAAACAAAACAAAAATCTGTCAGTTTGCAAGGAAGCCAGATTTGACCTACCCTAATCTTTTTTGCATGTCATGTGCTTCGGCTTTCAAGAAAAGGTGTACGGAGTCAGGTTTTCTCGACTTCTGTTCCACTCTGACATCTGTGACTCCAAACTCCAATCCGACTCTAAACTCAAACCATTAATCACAATCCAGATTATTTACATCATAACGTAGCCTATAAGCTACTTTTCCTATCACCATCATGAAAACAAAAGCAGCTTTTTAAATTAAAAAATTACTGCTTGGAAAATAAAATCATAGAAATACACAAAAATTACAATTATAGCCCAGACTATTAACAAAAATAACAAGTAGGCCTACCAGTAGGCTACAGCTTATATGTTTACACGCTAAAAGTATTAACTGGCAAAAAAATCAGATTCCGACTGGTTGGTTGGTTTTGAATCTTCATCCTCGGACTGACGAAGCTTTGATAAAGTTATTCCTGGTAGTTTCGCATACATGTAGAGGCTTTTGATGCAGGGCGGTTACCGAGATTGGCAGAGGAAAGTTTCCCATTGTCGTTGAAGTGTTGTTGCTGGGAAATTATTCCACCTATGCCGCTGAATGGAGAGCAGTCGTGAAATGCGTTGCTCAAGCGCACACCCCAATAGCCAAACCAGCGCCACGTGATCTTGAGAAACCAGAGACTCTGGCTCCTAAATACTCCAAAACTCCGGCTCCTCTGCATTTCTGGTTTGAAGTGAGCTAATGTGTTGAGTGTTGACTCAGAGATGTCTTGACTGAACAAATTGTGTCACTCAGCTTGACACACGCTTACACGTTTAGAGACATTTGTCAAACAAATAAAGAAACAGTAACTACGGACTACTGTAGCATCACTTCAAATATATTGGTTGCCTTTCTCCTTTACAAAGCTTTTTTTGCGAAATACGGTCGATCTAAAGTGATCGATGAATTACAAAGGTCGAATAATGAAAATGCTGAACAGCTTTGGTCAGCGCATTTTGTTTTCTGTCTATGGTGGACAATGCTGTAAAGAAAAGAAGATGTTGTTACAGTAGACTCGTCGGAAGTAATCAACAATGTCAAAAACTTTCGCTTCTGGAAAAATAAATATCAACATAAGAAATTAACCAGATCTGTTGCCGAGTGTTTTTCGCTTTCGGCTGTGGTGCCGGTGCCGGTAGATCTTAGATCGATTCCAGGTCTGGTCATACTGAAGACTTTAAAAACGGTACCGATTGTGTTCTTTCATGCATAACGCAGTAAGAATATGCCGAGTAATGATGTGGTGATATCGTAAATGCGATTTAAAATTAAGCATGAGCCCCAGTAGCGTAGCCAGGAACTTTGAAAGGGGAGGAGGTTTGACGACCCAGCGGCGGGAGGTCTGGGGGGCCTCTCCCAGAAAATTTTGAAAAATTACTTTGAATTTGGTGCTTTCTGAGAGCATTTTCAACAAAAATGTGGGTATGAATATTCCTGTAAAATGGTGCTGTCCGGTGGCATGCATAGCAAAAGCATAAGATCATGTTTTCTTTGGCATTTTTTGGAAATAAAGCTAAGTCTCTATGTTTTCTTGTTGTTAATTCCTGGCTGAGATGTTTGAATTTTTGGTATTGGAAAAACTCGCTCTTTTAATGCAGTTTTGTTTAAAATTAGGCAATTTTTTTTAGACTGAAAGCATCATTCTCAAGCATAAAGAGACTGAAAGCATCATTCTCAATATCGTGACGTCACACGCGTGCCAAAGGGGGGGTTGTAACCCCCAACCCCCCCCTCTTGGCTACGCCACTGATGAGCCCTGTCGCTAAAAGAGCTTAACAGTTGTAGAGCGACAAAAATTAACCATAACATTATTATTACTATTAACATTAAATATTCAAAATCAGTTTATTAACCAGATGTTTGATGCAAATGTAGCCTAAGTAACTCCGCAAATCGTAACAAGCAACGCGTATGTTAATCAAATGGAATCTATCTCAAGCATAAAACTCCAAAACTTAAACGGGAGTTTGGTGACAACGTAGCCTTAGTTGATAAATTTAAAAATCCGTAGGACGTGGTTTGGCTTTGAATCTTTATACTCGGACTGATAGGTCATTCCTGGTAGTTTCGCATGCTTATAGAGGTTTTTGATGCAAGACCGGTTACCAAGTTTGGCAGAGAAAAGTTTTCCAATTGTTGAAGTGTCGCTATCGGAGAAATATTCCATTCACTAAGTGCCGCTGAATGGAGAGCAGTCCTTAACGTGCATTGCCCAAGCGCACACCCCGAGAGTCGAACTAGCGCCGCTTCATCTTGAGTCGGGCGCGTAACCAGTGATCTAACGGGTCTACTGTAACCTAGTGCACTGTACAATATAGCACAAGAGAATTATACCGTATACACTACAGAAACTCATATGTTGGTTGGGCAAAAAAAAATATATACCTACATATTTTGTAATTTTTCTAACGCTGTAGGCTAAAGCTGTTATTCTATTCTCAGTAAACCTGGTAGCCGACATACAGTAGTATAACTGGGAAATTTAACACTTTGTGTAAAATTGTCAGTGTTTTGGGCGACATAGCAAACAAATTTTATTATTTGTAAAATAATAGCCAAAAACGCATTGTCGAAAGTAACTTGCATAAAGTGGCGTAGAACAATACGATCATGAAGTGAACATACAGTATGTCCTTCATGAAGACTAACAGGTAGTTTATTATCATATATAGCCTACTAGCCTATCACTACTTGTCGTGCCTCTCAGATTTATCCTGAAGATAGGTCTTCAAATTTGATTAAAAACAGATGTAGGCTATGACCTCTTCAATGTCTACATTGCTTCTTATTCTTCTTCTGGCTTTCTTTCCACTTCAAGTGGGGTCGTCGGTGCAGATTGCAGTCCTCCACATCACTCTGTCAGCAACATCTTCCTCCTTCACTCTCACTACTTTTATATCTTTTGTCACACAATCTCCCCATCTTTTTTGGCCTTCTTTTGCCAACTTCCAATTAATTATCATATTCTTTTTCCGACATAATTGTCCTCTCTCCTTACAATGTGACCCAACCATTTAATCTGTAAACAACAATTTTGTTGCAACAGCCCATTACAAACACAAAGAAACTACATCGGCATTGAATTTTGCAGTAAAGTTTTAATATCGTCTCCTTTTCAAACTGGCCAGTGATACATCCAATCGTGGATGGTAAGGTGAGGCAGTGAATGAATTCGCCTTCACCTCGAAAGTGTCAAACAACTCAGAGGCATGTCTTTGTTCTATTACGTGATTAACTTGCGGCCACATTGTCACGTCGACCGAAATAGCGAGATTAACAAAAAATTCTACGATTGATATTGCAGGCCATAAGGCTACATGTGTACTTTACCAACGAGGGAAGTTTAGGTCTACAGTTGTGTCTAACTACAAACGTTAGAACAATGTAGGCTTGCCTGCAATGGACTTTGAGCGACTTCAGTCACTGTATTTGCAAAAGTTGGTGCATTTCCATTCTTGCAAAAGAAACAAAAGGTTGTTCAGTGTGTAACAATATTGAATCTAACGTTATGAATATATTTGAAAGTTTAACACGAATTCATGTTGTTGGAATACTAGAATTCGTTGTAAAATATTCAGTTTTTCACGTATTTTTCATTCAACTTCTCTTCGAAATAACCAACTTGGTTACAAAATACAGTAATAAAATTCGGTCTCTGTTCGCAGGTTCAATGTTGATGCAGCTTTGTTGAGAATAAACAAACATTGAGTTTCAGTTTATTTGCTGACTGTTCGATAGCTTAGTTAGTTGTTGCTGATTTCTGCAAAACAGATGATGCAAGGTGCAAAGTGCATGAAACGCGATACAGGGAAATACAATCTGCCCTTTGGAACGTGACGTCTAACAACTTATTCAGTAATTTCAGGGGAGTGTAGTGGAAACGAATGGAATAAGAATCGTATTGGCTATTTCCGCCTGAGTCATTTTGATAAAGTTTGACAACACTCCACTGACAATATCACGGTCAAGACAACTTAGAAACAGCAGCAGATTTACAAAATGATTGAGGATACCAAACTTTTGACAAAGAATAAATTTTAAGGAAAAATGGACAATGTAAAAGTTAGGGAAAAAAACGTATAAGGGATGTGAGAATTTCCTCCTGGAAAATTTTCCCTTGTATTGGTCGCGGGCTATCTAGTGGCCCAATCAGCCTACTGCACTTTGTTTAATATTCAGTATGTTTTTGACTACATACTCACGTTTATTATGCGTCGTTTTCATGTACAAGTGTGAATATACCAAAGTTGTACTTGTATGATACAATTCCATTAGGGTACAACTTTAATATTGTTCATTCTCCTTTTCTAAGCTACTGTTGTCAATACACATTTAACGACACAGGTTCAAACGATGTGTGTTTATGGAATAGGCTACTGGAAACAGATTCCATTTAAATAAAATTGACTACAAACCAAGCCTTAAAGCAGCCGGCGGCCATGGCCGCTAAGTAGTGCTTGAATGACCGCCGGTGCTGCCTCCTCAGTCGGCCAATTTGGCCGCCGGTTTCTTCAGCTAATTATTTAATTTTGCCATAGAAAGATCGTGGATTAACTGTCGAAAATATCTAGTTTCAAAAAGTGTTTGAAAACTAGGTCAGCACGTCATAATCACCACTGTTGTATTGTGCGGAAACATTTGCTATTGTATGGAAAATATCCAGGTGCGATCACCGGCTATAAGTCTTGTTTGTAATTCCCGACGTTTATTTTAACAAAGTGTTAATCCGAAGTGCTAATTTACATTGGCTGGCAACGTTGTCTTTTTATGTTGATTCAATGTTGTCGGACATTGAATCGTTGTTAAAAAGGAGAACTACCTAGACAACAAAATTCGTCATTTTTACCCTGATTTAACCACTGCAAACGTAGAATCAATGTAAAAATGACGGATTTTGTTGTCTGGGAAGGTTAGTTGACATCCGAAGGGAAAACAGGTGTCTTCAGAGTTGAGAAATGTTCCCGCTGTGGGTTAGTGACTTCACAGTTCACACCTTAAATCAGGGGTTCCCAACCTGTGGTACGCGTACCACTAGTGGTACGCGAAGTCATTTTAGGTGGTACGCGGGTAGCTTCTGTTTTTTCACAAAAACTTGGATTCGCAACTTCATATTTTGTTTATCTGGTTTTGTTTACAAAAAATAAATTCCCGAAGCCTATCAATAACAGTTACAAGGAATGTTAACCAATAAACTTCCGGCTCAGTGACAGTATGGCCTCTTCATATTCAACGCTAGCTTCCCATGCTGTTTCACAGCTACTGATTTTCCCTTCCACGCGGGAATGCGAGCTGGGATTTTCAGTCATGATGAACATCAAGTCAAAAAATCGAAACCGACTATAGGTGCGCCCGGCAATGACTTTCGATGCGCTGTTAGCAAATTTACACCGCGCATCGACCAATTGGTAGACAGTAAAAAAAAATGTCATTAAATTTAGTTGTAGTGCTTTTATAGTGTTATATTAGTACGCCAATATTCTTCTTCTGAATAAAATATGATTTGATCAAATTAGTTGTTATGCAAGAAGTGGTACGCTTGGCAGTAGGCCTACAGAGCGTCCAAGTGGTACGTGATCGTAAAAAGGTTGGGAACCCCTGCCTTAAATGGTGACATCATAACAGTATAAATGGTCAGGTTTTATGAAAGGAGGTATGCAGTTGAAACAATTTAGGGTCGTTAGATGGTCCCGCAATACCAGATTACAATCCCGATAAAGCAGTTATTGCGTGGTACAACGATTCTAAAGCAGGACGCCGAGACTTTAATAACACTAAGTGATCATTTTGGCATTGTTGCAATTTTAATGCTATTTACTTGTGCTATCGTTATTTTGTATTTTGGCCTCCAAGCACGCAGATTTGGCCGCCGAGAAGGAGCTCTCGGTAGGCCACGATGGCTGCCGGACAAAAACACGAGTTTTAAGGCCTGCAAACGATTGCGCAGCTAAAAATCGATACGATATATAGTAGCCTAGTCTAATATACTGTAGTTGAACTCTTTTTAAATATCCTATTTTGTAGCCTACTATAACGCATGGCGCCTGTTATGTGTTGTCTGGAAATGGAAAAGCATAATACGCCTGATATAATGTGACTTTAGCCAGGCCTACTTGCTAATCGTTTTGTGTTGTGCCTGGTACCAGTTTATGGAAGGCACGTCACTAGTCCAAGATTACTTAGCTCAGTTTAGTTATTGATCGCCGTAGCGAATACAACCTAGACAGCAAGATCTGAGTTTTACAATCATTCAATCCATTCAATGTAAAATTGACGGATTTTGTTCTGTGGGAATAGCCTACATGTCAACATGGAGAAGATCTAGAAAAGTGTCGAAGCGAGAACGGCTTAAAAACGAAATAGGGCAATAAGTAAAAAAATGGACATGTTAACCACAACTTTTCCTTAATTAAAAAAACTAGATCTTTTTCGTTGTCTTGATCACCTTTGAGGGGGCACGTGATCAAGTGCCTATCTCTCAAATCCATTACAAGGCAACAAAATATAGGTATATTTCGATAAGCATATCTTTTTTTTTTGTTTCACTGCTGGAGTTTTATTCACACATAGATTCAATCAGTCTTTGCAATCACAATCAACACATGTTGCAGTAAATAAAGATATATTTTCTGAAGCTATGCAATTGTGCGATAAATCGTAAAAAAAATACATCTTCAAATCATAGCGGTAGCGATGATGAACCTGGTCTAAACGCGAGCTGCTGTACGGTTTTCAGAATACTGATATTTTCAAGCAATTGGTTGCAACCTTACAGTTTCTATCTTTTTGACTGAATCAGTTTGCGAAAAGGTTTAAAAAATTTTAGTCAAAAAACAAGAAGGCTACGGAAACATAGTGCACTGTACGGTTGGAAAAATGATCAACGTTTCCAATAGAAGACTGCAACTTTTAAAGTTCTCAAAAACGGAGGCAAATTTCATGATGTTGATGCTACAGTTGTTCGTGACGCACAGTAGACGTGAAATCACAGTTCATGAAAAAAAGTTAACACTATTCTCTAATGGACGAATCATAATTACAAACCTACAATAAAATAGACGGAAAGAAAACTAAACACTTTTTTACATAAAAAGAACAAAAGTTTTCCGTAAAAATTAATTGATCTAAAAATAAAAACCGCAAGTTAGAATTGTATTCTACAAAACCAACAACATTGAGTGCATGATGAAACACAATTGCAATAAAAGATCTCTATAATATACGTAAAAAATATAAAAGTCATCGGAAGACTATTTTTTTGGTCGCTTTCAAAACTTCATTTGTATTTCAGGGTTGTTTGAAACAATTGTTGGCAAAAAAAAAGATAAAAGAAAACTTTGAAAAGAAAAAGAATAAAGATAAGTGTGTTCGTCTTAAAGCAAAATAAAATTCGGTTTCGTTTCGAAACCTTTGGTTTGGACACTCGTGAGCCTGAATATAATTGATTTATCCTTCCAGAATACCCAAGAGTCACCAGTGTTGGATTAAAATGTGTTTTCTGCGTTGAGAAATTTTCGTTCAAGTTGAGCACGAAACGTGGTTGCTTCAATTTTGAAAATAAACAAAAAAAAATTTTTCATAAAAAAAACTTAATTCAAAACAAAACGAAAACACAAAATTTTGCGCTGAAACGAATGTTTTTCGAAAGACAATGTTTTTGTTTCAAACAGCCCTAGTGCATATGTGGACCTAACCATAGTCTCTAGATATCTACCGCTGAAATCTTAACACAAGCAAACTGTTACCAAAGTCCATCGTGCTCATGCCGCCTAGTCCAAGATCAGACGCTGGACTGAAACCGAGCCTTCTTGGTATGAAAAAGAAACCAGGCAGCAAATCAACCGTTTTTTTACATTTATTTAACGTCTGCAGACGTTGAATCTATGTAAAAATGGTTGATTTGCAGGCTGGAAAACTACTGCTGGCTGGATTTGTGAGAAACACAAACTTCCCAGACAGCAAACCAATCGCCTTTTACATTGATTCAACGTCTGCAGACGTTAAATCAATGCAAAAAAAACAGTTGATTTGCGGTCAGGGTTACTGTGCTACAAGGCTCCGTAGAGCCAAATAATCCCAAAATTATTTCTTGAAAGCTTCGAGCGCAACACCACGGCTCGCTTAACTTCCACAAGGCAGGATAAACTTTTCCTAAGGGGCAGAGTCGAGTTTCAGTCGTCTTAAGTATCGGCGTATAATGTTAGTTCATGATTATACATAAAAAAAGGTTGAACAAACGTCTAAAAACGGTTGAATTTTTACATAACTTTGCAAAGTACACCAAGAAAAGCGGTCGTTTCTACTGGCAAAGCTACACCATAACGGCAGATGCAATAATGAAAACAAACAATCTTAATGGCTTCCGACTGCTTCGGCGCACCGAGCAGTCTGTTGTATTATTGTGCACAGCAAACATCGTCTCAAAGGCACGGCTACTTATCATGAATTGAATATGAAATTAGTTGACATATACGTTAAGAAATTAACGGCGCATCTTTGTATCACTGGAGCTTTCCTGCGCTGATCACAATTCGAGCTTAGATGTTGGGCTCTGGAACAAAAATGCAAAATAAAAACATACAAAGCTCCAACAGTAGCAGAAAAGAAATAAAAATGACAAAACGAATAGAAAATGATTCTATAGGCAAATCCCCTACCAGTGGAAAGTTGAATTAATTAAGGATAGCGGATGAATATTACGACTTTGAGCTGGAAGCAGAATATTTTCAACCTGTCAACATCGGTGACCGGATAAGTGCCATTCATTCAAAGCCTACAAGCATGCACATCTGCCAGCATTACATTTCAGAATAGAACAACCTTCTCTCTCACTCTATTTTGCTTCAAAGAATCAGTTGTCTACAGCGACTCCTCCATTTCATTATGTTGTTGGCGTTTTCTACCTTGAAGTTTGTTTTTTTTTTGTCAGATTTGTTCATGGTGTCTTTTCATATTTTCTTTGGGCTACAACATTCTAAAAATTTATTACAATAATTCAGGTTATACATAAAATAGTCATAAACTCTTACGTTCTGGGGCGACGTAATTGGGAGTTTGCACTGGAGGTCGAGGACGTTCTGCCCCAGAAGAACGGGGGCGCACACTGGCGGACGGATTGCGTGACAACCCACGAGCGGAACTGGGACGAGGGGAATTACCAGATTTGGGGGGACTGTAGGTTTGTTCGCCAGCAGAGAGCGGTTTCCTGGCCTGTTGAGAAAAGGAATGTGATTGTTTCTGTTCTATGCAAAGCTATGTGAAAACACACAAGTAAAAAGGTGGAAATCCGGCTTTTCCGCCTTACGGACTACGAGTACGTTTCGTGCGATCGGTATGGTGTGTCATTGCGCGGTGGTCTTCGTGCGGTGGCCTTCGTGCGGTGTGTCATTGCGCGGTGGCCTTCGTGCGGTGTGTCATTGCGGGAACCAAATTGTGTTATAGCAGTGCAGCAGATATCCTTTACCAGGCAGCAAGCCACTTTATAGATTCGTGATGAAAACATAAGTTTCAGCGATAGCTTATGCAAATGATCTATTTTCTTCTACAACCAGCTTAAAATAACCTGCAAGTGAAGGCCCACGGACAAATGACTGTCGTGTCATGACGGTGGAGAGCGAAACACTTTCATTAACAAATTAGAGCAAAGAAGTTATGCAGTTTCAAGATAATAAAATTATCGATTGAACGCTTTATGTAATTTACATTTGGCATCACCTTTTATTAAAAGAACACAGTATATTCGTTGTCTAAACAAATGCTTTTTCCTTCTATTATGCCTGCTCTTGTTACCACTGTACTTACGGGCAGGGCAGCTGCTATTGTGGGGAGTCTTCCTTTGTAGATGTGTCCATCGTGACCCTGAAGCTCCACTTCTTCTTTAGCAACCTCCAAGACCGCCTCTTCTTCTTGCCAAAGCTCACTGAAAGACAACAGCTTATTCAAAATAAATTAACCGTTCAAATAAACTCTCAGGCGTACTTTGTTGCTTGATGCACAAGAAATAAAAAACGGTTTGCTTTTTCTCACAAAACACTGCTGAAGAAAACATTCCGTTCAGATGGGATGTTGGTCATAATACATTTGATGACAAACGTTAAAAAAATAAAAACTTTTGCTGGCTGGGTACATTCTAGTCAAATGTGGCGCTGAGCGAAATTTATATTTCCAGTAGTCTCGTTGCCTTGACTGTCATTGCACTTCAAACATTAGATCTACTTCGTCGTACCTGAGATGGGTAAGTCTTGTGTAACGACGGTGGGGGTAGGTCAGAGTGTAATTGCCGCCGCAAGCCCGTCCCGACGGTATCATGGAGTCCACCAGGTCGCCTTCCTCTCTGCAATTGGTCAATTCAAGTCACGTGACATGGATTCGGAAGGTTAAAAAATTAAAAGCAGACAGCTGTTAGAAAAACGTAGACTACAAAGTGCAATTAATCTAGGGGAATAATTTCTAATTAAACACACAGCTGCGTTCGATAAGCCGCGGCAATGCACTGCAAAAACCGTCATTATTACACTGCAGACGTTTGTAGAAGTGAAATCAATGCAAAAGTGACAGATATTGCCGTCTGGTATGAATGCATTGATCAAAAGTTTTGAGAATTTTTTACTGTCAGATGAAAAAGTATCGGCTTTGCGATCAAGCGAACGATGACAAATCAGAAAGCTTTGGTGCAAACAAATCGATAGATTTCAATCAAACAATTAAGAAGTGCGTGATGTCAACGAAAGAACAAATTGAACTTTTAATTGCAAGCTTGGTTAATTGCATTTCAATTCCTTCAGGCACGTGTGAGAGTAAACAAACGTATGATATTGTCGAAATGATGCAAAAAACGTCGTTGCTTGGTCAAAAGTTTCAAGCTAGGTAAACCAGTCCTGCTTAGATTAATTCTACGTTTGAATCAATGCAAACAGGACAGATTTTGCCAGATCTGGGTTGCTGCTCCCCACCAGCAAAGCGGTGTCTTTTACATTGATTAGCATTTACAGACGTTGAATCAATGTAAAAAAACCTCTTTGTTAGCTGGGTTGTGCAAGAAATGAAAGCGACAAATGGAATAAATGTGATGCACAATGCCATAACCAATAAATAACGCATTTGGTACTGATTCCAATAATCCGTATCCGGTACAGAATCAGTGCAGAGTGACATCTTACTGCCCAGATGGCAAATCAATCGTTTTTTGCATTGATTCAACGTGTGCAGACGTTGAATTAATGTAAACGATGTAGACGTTGAATCAATGCAAAAACGGTTGATTTTCTGTATAAGACGATTCCAACCCTCTGGATGAACTTTTTAAACATTCTAAAGCAATTTTGGCAGACAGTCTCTCGGTCTTCATGTAGTTCAATTTCAAAGGATATTCTAGTCAAGTGTTCATAAACTGAAAGTGATTGGCTTGTGTCAACACAAGGGCAGTGAAGAAATTAATAACCTTTCCTGTTGGTGAAAATCTGCATATTGCATGCAAAAACAACTCATTGATTTGTGATAACACAGGATTCAACACAATATGGAAATAAAAAGCCATGCATGGTTGAGCGGTGCTGCTTCAAAATTTGTCTTCAAGCTGCGTGCAGTTTTTTCTTGGTGAGGTTTTACATTGATTTAACATCGTTAGATGCTTAATCAGTGAAAAACAACAATTTTTCCAGGCCTTGCATGAATATACCTCATCTCACGCAACAACTTTTCAAAGGGAATAGGCGGCAGCCTTTTACGGGATTCCGATCTATGACATCAAAAAAAATCAATTGCAAAAAAAAACATTACAGTATAAAGATGGTACTGCTCGTTTGCATTCATCAAATGCTGGCATTTGCACAACAATCTAACCTCTTAGTGTAATTTATTAAGTATATAAAGATGTGATCAAAATTGAAACGGCGACTTTCACAAAACTGATAAGAACAAACACAGTTAAGTAGAAGCGATCTTCCTGGCGTCAGCACTACCTGACTACTCATTATATAACAGCGAGCATTGTGTTTCGCTAGCCATGCCGGTGTAGCCTCCACACTTGCCATCAAGATTTTTCCCACAAACATGTGTTTCTCGGAAGTCGAGATGCAACTGTGTGTACTGCTCCTTCTCAACTGTGCATATCCTTAGTGACAGTTGGTTTAGTTGTTTTCTTTCCACAAAGGTAAGGATTCAACTGACTGACAAAAGCAGCGGTTGAGAACTATGTTGCATGAATTAGTGGTGCGATACTGATGAGCCCAGCCTCAAGCGATACTGATGAGCCCAGAAAAAAAAAAAAAGAGCCCAGCCTCAAGGGCGAAACACGTGTCTACCCCTGTCAATTCTTGCTACACTCGACTGCCGAAACACAGGAAGAACAAACACTTCAGAGTCAACTTTTACTTTAACGACTCCGACTACAGACACGCCAAACCCCCTGACCCCACAACCTTGCTTACTATTACTACTTCTTAAAACTCAGTCAAGTAGTTCCTTAATGAAATTGCATTAGTAACGAAAAAAGCTTTGCTTTTGATAGCTAAAAAATGCAAAACAAGCACAAATACTGTTTGCAACATGGAAACATTTGCGAGACAATAACTCTGATCCATTTTACTGTGAAAACTCGAGACCTTTCTGCAATACGAAAGCTAAGATTGCTACAAATCAAAATCTGAGTTACCAACAATATCGAAAAAGAAAGCAGTTTTTGCAGCTTCAACGCAAAAAAAAAAAGAAGCAAGAAAGATAAAATTTGCTGTTAAATTTGAAAACAATTGTAAAATCGCACTCCGAGCTGTCGTCAAATTCAACACAAATTACTGCAATTAAAAACCAGGCTTGATGCGTTGGACAGGGAAGTTTCGTTTACCAGATTATCCACAAGACTGCGGTGATGTCAGCGAGTTGATAGTGTTAACGGATCTTAGTTTGTCAGCGCGGTGTTTTGGAAAATTATTCGCCAATGGCCGTTCCATTGTGTGTGCTTGGTGTATTATTTTATACAACTTAAAACTACTTTCACCTACTTATACTGCCACCTAGCGGAAAAAAACTTTCAACAGCTTGATTGTTCAATCTTCTCGATAGGGTACAATCCAAAAGAGTGGTCCACCAAAAAACCAACCGAGTAAAACTTCTCAACAAAACTTTTTTATTGGTTGAAATCTCACATTCCGACGTTGTATAGTCAACCAATGGCAGTCTTGTTACTCAGATTATCATGACAACTGCTACGTCTGACGCGAGCACGCTTCTTTACATTTGACTTCGACACTAATAACTCATCCTCTCTGATGACGTCGTAAATAACTCTAGTCTTGTGAAGGAAGAAACGACAAAACCAAGCTACAATTAAGGCACACCAAGAACAGCGCTACCTTCAGTGGCAACTAAATGATATAATAATGCTAGCCACTGCAACAAAAAGCTGGAATTTCATAATCAAGATCTCATTGAGTTCTGAGTGCCCAAACAGGAAAATCCGTTATTTTTACATTAATTCAACGTCTGCAGACGTTGAATTTGTGTAAAGAAAACGAATCTTGCTGTTTGCGTCAGTTGTTCAAAGTTTTTGATGGAACTCTTTAGATTGAGCTTCCAAACAACCTTTCCCAGTCAGGGAAGAAGGATTCTTACATTCAATCAACTGATAACATGCTTTGATCAGGTATTTTGTTTTGAGGTAAATATGTTGTCTTCTTTTTACAGCTGCTGTAAAGTAATCACAAATGTTCCTTTTTTGGAAATCTTTAAAAGTAAAGTTTATATTAACGTAAGTGCAAAAAATTGACAACAATAAGTAAAAAACATAGTTTACAAATAAACCTGTTTTACGTTGATATATGTTTGATATACGTTGATATATGTTATATGTTTGGGGGAACAAGTTTTGTTTGTTAAGGCTGCAACTGACCAAAATCTGACGACAAGCTTCTAGACTTTACTACAACTAGATTCTTAAACCTGACCTACCCCGCTTTAGGCTGGGGATTCTCTTCTCTTACAGGAGGGTAAGTCCCCTGTGGGGGAAAGTGGGTTCTGAAGGCTAAGTCCTCCACCTTTCTAAGTCTGGCTACCTCTCGCTCTTCCAAAGCTTCCTTGAAATGTATCACGTTCTTTCCTGGCAACAGTCTAAAAATAATGAAAACGATAAATTAAAGTGTGATCAACGTGAAATCACAAACTTGTGAAACTGCAGTCGTCTGTCAACTTGCTAATGTAAGTAACTGTTCCATTTTCATGGTTTTCATTGCTTCTTAAAAAGTTGAATTTCCAAAACATCTGAGTGCTACTTACACAGAAGTCTATAACTTATGGACACTGAGGTCAACATACTAAGACCAAGATCTTGCTTACTGTATAACTTCTCGTGGTAAAATTCATCCTTTATCATGCCCCCCCTCTCCTCTCCTTTACACTAGTGATGAGACACACTGGAAGAGCTAGCTAGGGTGATAACCATTGATTATGTCGACGTGTTAGGTTCATTCGTTCAGTCCACCTCCGTTAGCTCAGTTGGTAAAGCACCGAGTTTATGCACAAAATAGACCTCAAGATCAAGTACCGCTGGTTCGGTTCTCAGAGTAGCGCGTTTTAAGAACTGCGCTCTATTCAGCGGCATGGAATAATTCACAGACATCAACACTTCAACAAGCAGAAATTACATTCTGTCAATCTTTGTGGCCGGACCTGGGTCAGTGCTTCAATTCCTCTATTACAAGTATGCGACACTTCCAGAGGTAAGCTCCCAATGAAGCTTTTTCAGACTAAGGATAAAGATTCCTCAGCCAGCCGATCAAAATTTATTGAGATTTGGGTCAGGAATCCAGATTAATGTGAAAGAGTATTGTTATCACTGGGCAGATCTTGAACGAAAGCACATCTTTTAAACAATAGGAAACTTAGATGTTTATGGAATTAACAATAATACAGTTAGCTGTTCAGTGTACAGTACACTGCATAGAATAATCAAAATTGAAAGGTTACTTTTCAGGAACATTTTGCAATAGATTAACTGGGCTGCAAAGAAAAAAATCCAACAACTGGCTATCAGCCAGAACCCTTGTTCCACCGGCACCAGTGCGCCTTTCAAATATCAAATATGTCTGTCTCACCCTTTTGCCTGTTGTCTTATCTGGTCCAATTCAAACGAGGTGTAAGGTCGAACGGACTTGCTGAAGGGAAGAGCTGCATTGGCAGGTATAGAGGCCACAGGTCTGAAAAGAATGTCGAATTTTATGCCTTTCTGAATGTCTGTTTTCATTTATTATTTTTTTTAGATGAACTATTATTGTTTATCATTATTATTTATATCAAGTTTTTCAGTTGCTTATTTCCATTCTTTCAACGCGATATGACATAAATAATTCGCCAACGTTGTGCAAAAGATGCTGTTTGTTTTTGAAACAACGAGCATTAACAGTGACGTGATCTGCTCTCTTATCATGCAGATACACGGAAAAGATACTTTGGAAGTTGACGAAACAGCAGGCAACAGCTGATATCTAGGTTGACGTTTTATGATCCAGACAACAAATCCGTCATTTTTACATTGATTCAACGTCTGCAGACGTTGAATCAATGTAAAAATGACGGATTTTGCTGTCTGGGGAGTAATACTAAGTCTCATGTTCAATGCGAATAAGCTACAACATGTTGAAAAAAATAAACACAGACTCTGCTTTACTGAGGTGTGAAAATACTGCTCTTTATGATACTTTTCAGAAGTAGATGATCATAATCACACTTTTCAAAGTGAAAAAACGAAATCAACACATCGATATAAAAATACAACTTTCTATCTTTTTTACAAAAATATGTGATAACCAAACTTCTTAAAGTGGAATGCAAAATCGCAGCCAGAATGAAGAAGAAGTTTCATTTAAACTTACCCTGTAGGTGCCATATCTACAGGCCTGTCGCAGGATATGCAGTGGTAGCTCTGGATCAACTGCTTGCGGAAGCCAGCCGCATCATCATCAGTGTAGTTGTCCTTGGGTTGGCGTTGCTCCAGTGCTTTCTTCATTGCTTTTAGTCTGCCGGGGAGAAGACGATATCAAGCGGTTTAAATTTAATTTCAAGGATGCGCGACGACGAACCTAGAGAGCAAATCAACCGTTTTTTACATTGATTCAACATCTACAGAATCACTGTAAAAAACGGTTGATTCAACATCTACAGAATCACTGTAATAAACGGTTGATTCAACATCTACAGAATCACTGTAAAAAACGGTTGATTCAACATCTACAGAATCACTGTAAAAAACGGCTTCAACGTGGTTTTACAAAGTCGATTCAACGACTCTATGAAGTCACAATTTACAGCAATAACAAGCGATATAGTCCAAGCTAAAAACAGACTTTTTTTCATTGATTCAACGTATGTAAACCAAAGACAGTCTCAACTTTGCAAAGTTGCACTTAAAGTTATGCATTGCAAGTTGCAACCCTATAAGTGTTGATGCAGCATAAAAAAGTATTGACATTGCATATTGACTGTACCGAGAGAAAACCATATAATGTGCATTATCCTGACTGACTATCTAGTCTTATTTGTTTTATGTTCTTTCTGTGAACACCGCTGTATCTGTCCGTGAGGTATAAAAAGTTCTTGAAAATTTGTAAAAGGTGTGACTGATAAAAAGGTCTAAGAGCACTGCTACATCGTGGCTCACCGATTTTCGAGGTGATTTTTCAGGGCTTCCAATTCCATTCTATCCAATTTTCCATCGACGTCAGCAGTCAGTTGTTGGTTCGCTTTCTGCCAGTCGCTTTCCTGAAATTACTAATATGATGGTCATAGTGATAATGATTAACAGCGGTATAGTTGTTTACTGACGATATTAACATAATAATCAATGTTTTATATAGCACTGTATCCATCGCAGATATGCATAGTTTTCAGTGCTTTGTTAAGACAGTTACGGGTGCAGCCACTTAGTGTAGCCACTTACGGGTGCAGCCGAGTAAATGATTTCCTCGAATAAACTTCTTTAGTATGTAGTGCCAAGTAGAAATGAGTTTCAGTGATATTTTCAAAAAATCTCTGATATGACGCGACAGGAAATCAAACTCACTTCTACCTACAGACCCGGATTGAGGGGGGGAAAGGGTGCAGTTGCCCAAGGGCCCCCCGACGTGGAAAAATGTGATTTTGTGTTATTTTTATTATTTTTTCTCAGCCTTTGAAGTTTCGGCAAAATGTCTCCTTTTTCTTTCAAGGTTCATTTTTAGTCACAAGCTTTCGACTGAGCTTGGTGTAGACTGTAGAGGCATCAGCAACGGTGTGGGTGACTTTCAAGTTACCGTACCTTGAAAAGTTTTTTCCGCCCTCGGCGCGAAAAACTTCTTACACGGGGCCCCCATCAGTTAAACTCGCCCCTGTCTACCTACCTACTCACGCGGGGCGAGCACTGCATTCATTAACGCAAACTAAATAGTCGAGGCTAATAACCCTCAAGTCTACAAACGTTGAATCAATGCAAAAATGACGGGTTTTGCTGTATAGGCACCTCTGAACTTGCTGCATCAATATTTTGGCCAAAACTATTCTAATAAATCAATTTGTTCTCTGCTGACAAGGAACTTGTCCCTGACAAAAAGTGACTTGCGTGACATGAAAAATCACGTGACTCGTATCAGCCATTTGCTAGGCAACGCGCGCCACAAGTTGGTCATAGAGTCACGTTCATGTACAAATCTGAAAGGAAACTCTAAAGGTGAGTCAATATTGTCTTTGCCAAAAAACCGCAAGCTGAAAAAACAAACATGACACGCATTTAAAAACCAAACAAGTTTTAATGTTGGTCCAACACCCGGTGACGAGGAGGCTCAGTCACCGTTGGGAAGCAGTCCGCAAATCCGACCTTTTTACATTGGTTCAACGTCTGCAGACGTTCAATCAATGCAAAAAAGGACGGATTGGCTTGCTTGATTTGGACTTGATCAACGATGTCGATAAAACTAAAAAAGTCAAATGAGGTTGAGCTGCTGTTCACAATAAGAAATTGTTAGCAATTCTTTGGCATTTTTCAAACCTGTTTTCCACTTTCAAACATTTTCCAAGCCGGTTGCTTTGATTTATTCAAGAACACTTCTTCGCAATTTCAGCGTCTTCGACAATCCTTAGCATCATTGCGACCTTTATACTTGATCCGCCAGTTGACAAATATATGCTTGAATTGAAAACGATTCGAAAAATGCAATTGTTGTCATGGAAACATTTTTGACAAATCTCTTCTCGGAAACCAAGGAGTAGAGATCCTAAGTAAGCCTGAGTTTCTTGTAATAGCTCGTGTAATTACATGGGTTTTATCGTTAACAGGCGGTCCTGTTGACGTGTTTATTGTTCGACTCAGTGTGACTGATCGAACTAATGACATTCCCAGACAGAAAATTAATTGTTTTTTACATTGATTCAACGTTCGCAGACGGTTGATTTTTGTTTGCAATCTTTTTTCAAAAGGTTTTTTCTTGTTTTTTGTATTGTGTTCTTAAAGTTTACCAGAAAATTGAAGTGTTTATAGCGGTGGGATGACACAGCGGATAAGGCGTTGGCTTTCCAAGTATGCAAACCTGGTTCGACTCCCGGCTTCAGCTGGTTGTTGAAAAACACCGCTCACCAATAAATTGGGTGGGCGTAGTTGCTGAAGTAAAGGCGGCCGAGAGAAAGGAACTGGCCACCCTACTCTCCTTAGTGCCGAAGGCTTAGTATAATGAGAACCTTATCTTCTCATTTCCCAAAGCTCAGTATCTGAGTATGGGACCTTTACCTTTAGAAGTGTTTGTTCTTGCCAGTTTTTGGTAAAGTCACCGTTTCAATTTCGATCGTAACTTACGTAAAATTAAATTTAAAAAAACAAAAAAACCTTAAAAAAATCTGGCAATACACAAAAATCTAGCAACAATAAAAATTTGGCAACACTGGAGCCGGAGTCAGCCAGTTATAAATCTAGGAGTTGGAGTTGTATAATTTTCGCTTAATTCCACAGCCCGGTGGAAAACATACAATGCAAAATTATGTTTCACACATTTACAAACATAAATCCAACGCTATAAACGTACTTCACTATAAGTAAAACAAATATTACCAAGCCCAAAAGTTTTCTCAAAAGATCGTCTAAGTTCTTTGTGATTTCATTCGTGGTCGAGTCGAAGTCTGACACGTTAACTTTGGTGGCTAGTTGTCGTGTGTCAGCTTTCTGGAAAGAAAATTAAAGTGATACCGCACTTTCCAAGCAAAAAAAATCAGTTCCTTTTATGTTGATTCATCGTCTGAAGACGCAACTAAATTCCCCCAACTTGTAAAACATGTAGTTCCACCACTAAAGTCGATAGCGTAAACCTGTGGACCGTGCTATGAAAACGAAGACCACTTTGTTGGTAAGATTTCAGCCAACTAATGCAGCCAAACGAATATCGAAGACTGATGACAAAGCAACACCCAGACAGCAAATGAGTCGTTTTCACATTGATTTAACGTCCACAAACGTTAATAAACGACTGATTTACTGTCTGGGTAACTGCTGGGGATGAGAGTACTGCCCATATTTGACACAATATTCATATTGACAGCCGTTGTGTTCACGCTTACGTCCGGTGGCTAAACATTTAAGGTCAGTGGACAAGAAGACAAGTAAGCCAATTTCCATGATGATACAACTTCAACTGCACGTTGTATAACGACCGATTCAAAAGAAACAAACATTAAAATCCCTTATTTATAGTGACAATAAAATAAACAACGTACAACATCGATTTCTTTCTTCACGTTTTCTTTGTCTGCTTTTCCATCATCCAACTTTTCCACAAGCGTATACAAGGCCTGGTGGTGGAAAAAAGTATATTGGGTGATATTTTTGAGCCACTTTCAAAAATTTAAATGGCGAGAATGCACTAAGCAGCCTACAGACGACCTTTGGCAAGAGAATATTTTGTCTTTAGTAACAATACTGTGCTATTAAAAAACTTAAGTCTTGAGTCTAAACACCTCATTGCATGTTAAGTAAATGTTCATTTTAATTTTTACTTTAATATAAAGTGACTTGTTTCGTTAAAGATAATGACTGTTTGGTGAAAATCATTAGTGGATTGCCACTGACAACATTGATCCTAACCAAAAAAATAAAGAGCCCACAATGAAGATACTAAACTCATGTTCAACAAATGTATCGAAAACTATACTGTCTTCATCTTCAGTGCTATGAAAGTAATATTGCTGAACATGAGTTTAGTTTCTACATTTTGGACTTTTTTTTTATTAGGTTAACCAAGTGCTCTAACCATTTTGTTCCTAAAAAATATTCCTGTTTACAAAAAATAGCGGATTTTCATTTAAGAAAACTTACGTCAATGTGTTTCTGTTTGGCGTCATGCTCTTCCATGGCGGAATCGATCATCCTGTGCAACTTCTCAAACTCCGCCTGGAGGTTAAGAAGAGCATTTTGGATGTTGGTGATCTGATCCGCATCCTTTAGATATAACAAGAAAGTTTGAAAAAATAACTTTTTAGCAAACCTGAATGGCTGAAGTAAACTTACCCACAATGCATCTACCTCACGGTGCCGCTAAAGTGAGGGAGCGTTTTCTCGTTTCCCGAATGGACATCGGTTCGACGCTGACCCAGAGAAAATAACTGTCTTTTAGCAATTAACAATATACATAAAGGTGAGCGCAAAAAATGAACAAACTTCCAACCCACTTATTCTACATCGCAATCCATAAGTCGAAAGCTTGGATTCGGCAAGCAAAACAATCCTTAGATGAGTTAATTTTCACTGAAGTAGAAATTAAAGCGAACACATTGCAAGCGAACAAAAGTTTCTTATTCGGACATCTGTAGTTTTCAGATACTAGATGTCGAAATGGCAAAAAGCAAAGCATGTTAGCCTGTAACTTGCTCCGTCATTCCACCAACCTGATAAGTTTTAAAATTTACAATGTTGTTCCCCTTAGCAAAGTTATTATTGTTTTGTTTTTACAAATCAAGACATCGAATAACAACAAGTCTATAGTTGCCCCAAACAGCAAACCAACCGTTTTTTTGCATTGGAATCAATGTAAAACACGGTTGGTTTGCTGTTTGGGAAAATGTTAAGTGTGAAACTATTTTGCTGGTTGCTGCAGCACGACACCTACAAAACTCCATTCACACCTATCAACGTACAAATCTAATGAAACCTGTACGGACCCGAGAACCTAACGCAGGCGAAGTGTCTGCAGTGGTTGCCTGACTGACATCAGTATTTAATCAAAACAACTTCCTAGCATGACTATTAATGAAAAAAGAAAATATTAGAAATGCACCTATCGACAAATAGTTAAGACTTTTGGACAAGAATAACAAAAGCTTGCAAAATTATGAGATAACACTATGTTTTAAAGTTCAAACAAAACTCATCCGAACCTTGATATGCCTCTTATAATGGAAGGAATGAACGAGAGATTCCCGCCCTCCTGGCATTACGGTCGTGGAGAATGTCAACTTCTCATCCTCGTGCTCTATCTGTTCACCTTTTGCTACTACATTGGTTTGAGAACCCTGTGAGATGATATCCTTTTCTTCTTCATCCTGTTCTTCTAATGCTTCTATTTTACCCATCATGTTTTTTTGGGTATCTGACAATAACTTCAAACGAGTCCTGACATCTCGCAACATCTTAAATGTCTCTTCAGCCGCTTTCTTAGAGACTCTAGTCTCTTTTAAAAGCTCACTATCAACATCTTGGAAATGTCTGAAAACCAAATGAAATCGTAAAACTTCTTAATGTGTATTGCGCCCTTGGGTTAATTTACAAGCGTTTATTTGGCCCTCAGAGCAATTTGAGTTTGAGGCCCTTGATTTAAATCTTTAACTACCGGGCATAAGCCAGGATACATACTTCCAGCAGTTAATTTCAGGGAATTGTGTTTAAATCCAATGCTTAATTTCTTGCATTGATGACTTCATGAATTTTTTTGTTTGTCGTACCCAGGCTTACACCCGGTGCTTGAAGATTTAGATTAAGTGGACAGGAAGGCAAGGAAGCCAATCTTCATGTCCACCTTCAGGCATGCCTTTAAATGTCCTACCAAAGACACAGCCGCATGCTCTTGAGCGGTGTCGAACTGGCGCCCCTTTGTTTGCCGTTCCAGGGCTTTTTTTTTGCCGTTCCAGGGCTCTCACCACTCGGCTATGCAGGCGAAAAAAATTCATTGAGCAAGATCTTATCTCGAAATCACAGACAACCCGAGTTGAAGATATCCAGATTGCATTTTACAGTAGGCTTATGCCCGCGTTTTGTGAACAAAAATCCGCCCCCCTCTTCAAAAATATTGAACAAAAGCTCTGTCACCTTTTCAAACAAAAAAGATTAAAAAACGCGGTTTAAAAAGACAAAAAAATAAAACAAGGAAAAAGATAAAGTTTTAAAATAGAAAACTGGTGAGATTGTGCACTATCGACAGCAAATTAGCGCTGGTTTTAGACACGAGCCCAAGTAGACGAATTTGTAAGAAAGCGAAATCTTAGTGTATAACTCAAAAAGAAAAGACGTCGTGATGTCTGATGTGAGCAACTGAAAAATCAGCTGAATATAGGCTACTTTTCTTTGCCCAGTGTGCACAAGCAATTATCTTGTGATGAAATAAAACATCAAAAATATATTTTATTAACATTTCGGCTTCACAGCTTTTTACAGTTAAATTCATGATTGTACAAAAGCACTAACTTTAATCGCTAGTAAAAAGGGCGTGTTGTGAAAGGAAAAAAATCTAGGAAAGCAACTAGCACGAAAGTATGAAAGAGGAATGGAAGACCCTTCAGCATATGAAACGAATAAAACTCCGGCTGCACCCCAAAGCATGACATACCAGTGCTGATTATTTTTCACCAGGGTTGTTCCAGTAAACGCAGGTCCTCAAAAGTAATTTGACATTATGTAGCCTAATTTCTCCAAATATTTACTGTACTTCATCTGAGGATCATACTTAACACTAACTCTATATGACTTCTATGCTCCTAACATTAAGCGATGAAAATATCTCTAAAACATTGAATGAGGCTGTTCACCAGGCATTTAGTTAAATAACATTAAAAAACAATGAAAACTATTAATACTACAAAAAGTGCTCAATGCTAAGCAAAAAGACAAAGCAGAGCGAATTAAATCAAATATAGTTATTACTATCTGAAGCCTTTACCAATTGTTTCACCTAACGGATCAACAGAAGGTCTTATTCAAATAGAAGTATTTTACTCTATTTTACTTTTTAAGTATTCTATTTGAATAAGACCTTCTGATGATCCGTTAGGTGAAACGATTTGTAAAGGCTTCAGATAGTAATAACTATATTTGATTTAGTTAAATAACGATGCATTCTACTGGTGCAAATTAGGCTAAACTATCAGAAGATGCAATTGATAGAGTTGCGCTTTTAGCAACATAAAACTAAACTATCAGAAGATGTATAAAGTGAATCAAAATCTCAGGTTTAGTGTGCCAAGTATGTGTGATGATTGCAATTTAATTTATGTTGGCCAAACAAAACGAGATCTTAAATCTCGCATTAATGAACACAAAAGAGCTTTCAAATATCAACGCCCGGAACAATCTGCTCCTTGCATGCATGCCATAACTTCAGATCATAAAATAACTTGGAGCAATTCTAAAATTTGAAAGTGATTATAAAAGGCGATTGTTTTTTGAAAGTTGGTTTATCAATCAAAAGCCTAATGTAATGAATCGCGATGATGGCACCTTTTTCCTGCTATCTGCCAAAAACTATTGCAAGTACTTGTTTGGCATTTTGGTTTCACGCTGATTGTAAACTGTGCAGTAGTGTGTAGACTATTCGATTCATCATTCCTCATTTCACTCTCTGCTGTTATTTCAGTTTCTTGTTGATTGTTAACATTCAAACCCCTTTTTCAAGTTTCAAAGTTTTGCATGCGATAGTTTTTTTGTCTAGATTCTAGAAAAAAATAAAAAATCTAGAAGTTGAATTTTTATTTCGTAGCCTACGGTTAGTTGATTTCAGCAACAAGGTCCTGTATTTTGCCAAGCTAGGTAGTCACTACCTGGTCTAGCCCCCTGTAGAGTCAGTAGTGTCTGATTGACGAAAAGTCGGAATAAAAGCAGATTGTCACTTTATATATCTTGTGATAGTTCAGCTTAATTTGCACCAGTAGAACGCATCATGTTATTTATCTCTAAAACAGTTAACTGTCTGGTATGTGTGTGATGATGAACTGAAGTGTGGTACAATCTCATCAACTATAGCACAACTATTGTACTGACGAATACAATAACCTGATAGATAAATCTTTCAAAAAGTATACTCAACATAGCAAACCAATCTTCTGTATCTTTGACTTACGCAACACTGTCAGCTAACTTCTGGCTCAATCTATTGATAACGATCGAAAGCCTTTTGACATCGGATGTGAGTGCATGGTTTCCAACATCAACACCATCAGTACCATCGGAACCATCAGCACCAACAATAGACCCATGTTCACGTCTGTCGTTATCTTGAGATTGGAATCCCAAGGAAAGCATTGAATCTATGGTACCCTGCTGCATCTCTGCTGACTTTTTAAGCTGAGAACAGACATAAGTAACAAGAGGAAGGAGTAGAGTAAAAATTAATATCATTTCAATATAAATATATAACATCGACAATGATATGCAGTTAGCAAGTTAGAAGTTTTTAGAAACCGTTTTTTTTTGCAGAAGGTCCATTTGTAAACCATTTGTGGAAAACTAACTTCATTCATAAAAATAAATGTCGAAAGTTGTAGGGCAACAATACCATCAAAATTAAGCCACAATTGATGATATTTAAAAATATTCCCTTCTGTCCTGATGTAAAATTCCAAATAATTGAAGTCAACTGAAACTTAAACTAACGTAGTTATGAATCACACTTTGCTCATTGCAACCTAAGCACGATGTCACCTCTGGGCGCTTCATTCAAACTTGAACTAATGTTTATATTATGAGAGGGTTAAATTTCTAATTGTTTTGTTGTTGCTACTTTGTTGATTGGACGAGAACAACCTGATATGCTGCAACAAATACCCCCAATAATGTGTCAAACCATTGCATTTCCATTTCTCAAACTTGACATTATCATGGTGGCCATAAACTATGTAGCAACTGCAATATTGAGCCTTCAATTACCCAGACAGCAAAATTCATTATTTTTAAAAACTGTAAAAATGATGGATTTTGCTGTTTGGGTAGTTGAATTCATTTCTATGACTTTCATCAGGAATATAAGCATATTTTCAGAATGATTTGTTGTTGATTATTCGTTTATTTTAGTTGTTCATCAGTTGAACGAAGTCACAGATACAGATGTTTACGTTTGTATTGCAAAAAAGATTCTGGACGTATGTGTTTGCCGCAGCTAGAAACATTGTTCTTATTTACATCAATGCAACGTCTACAGAAGTTGAATCCATCTATAAAGAAACAGTTTTGCTAGCTGGTGCCTCCTTTTTCGATCGGATAATTCAAAAACTATACCATGAGAAGCAACGTTAATACAACATCGACCGCCGTTAAAATAACTGACTCCGGTTCCACCACATATGCACATAACGAAGTCAGCATTACAGTGTTAGATCAAACGTTTTCAACTTTCTTGGAGCTTATACATACAAGTCGTCACCATTGTTGTAGTATATTGTGACGAATTATGTCTTCAGAGATCCGTGATCAGTGACTACACACAAGCCGAAGACGTTCTATTTATTTTAGCGCTATCGTGGTGTTTTCATAACGCTATGGACGAAAAGAAGTTCATTGACGTGGGGACTGCATTTGTTCAGCCACCAATTTTTCAACACAAGCATGTACTGTAGTCAGTAAGTGGTTGAACAAAGGCGTGAAAACGTGCCTGAACGTTGTACAAACATTAAGAAATATTAAGCCTTCTGCTGTCACTAAACGAAAGATTTTTGAAAACCATCTGAATAATTTCCACGATGGTTCAAAAACCAACTGCATCTACAACTATTTTGAGGAGTGGTTCAAACCCAAACATCGGATTGGTCGGTATGTATCAACGCAGCTGGTTTGCAAACCAAAGCTACTTGGCAAGCAAAGTTTTCTTTAAAATGGGCGGATGGTACCCACACGTAGGAACATGAGCAAACCTGGTAGCTAGAAAGTATCAAACTTCCAACCGAAATACCTCAAAGTAAAATAAAAAATGAAACACTGTGAATAGTTTGATCAGAAATGCATGGTCTATTGGTCTTACAGCTATTAGAAGTCTATCACCACAAATACTGTATAGTGGTAGCCTAACAGGAAGTAAGTTAGCAAATAAATGTTTGTTTTTGTTCAGCAAAGAACAATAAACTTTGTTAGTCAGATGTATCCACACTATTATACAATGGATACTCCTAATACTACAAAAAGTGCTCAATGCCAAGCAAAAAAGCCAAACAGAGCGTATTAAATCAATAGTTATTACTCTCTAAAATCTCTACACTAAAGCCTGTTTCACCTTAAAAGGAGGATCATCAGAAGGTCCTTGTTCAAATAAAATTTTATTATTCTATTTGAATAGGACCTTGTGATGATCTCTCTTTTAAGGTAAAACAGGCTGTAGATGTTTTAGAAAGTAATAACTATAATATATTCGATGTCCATACTATTATTATAGATGAAACAATTAACAGAATAAAAATATTTCCAAAACTGTGAACAAATCGAAGTATTTCAAACTGAGCCCAAGTTGATTGATTGATCGGTCCAATAAAGAAACAAAAAAGATAAAATTACCTTGTTTTTCTCCTTCTCCAATAGAGCAAGAGCTTCCTTGAGCGCGTTCAGTTGATCAAGCAGGTCATCAGGTACATTCGTTCTGTTCACTGCGTGTAACACATGTTTGTGTTATGTTGCTACAGGAGTCTTTATAGGTAGTTTTAAATATTTTTTTACATTAATCAGACGTTCGAGAACGTTAAAATTGCATAAAAACAAAAGCAAAACCAACCGTTTGAGTTCATATTTTTGAAAGGACAACTGAACACACCACAATTACAACGCGGTCTAATGTGTGGCGGGGTCAGTTGGTACTATGCAGGTGTGCAAAAGTGCCGTATACGTGTCTTTGGACCGGCCAGCCACGCCACAAATCAGTTCTCTTTTTTTTTACATTGATTCAAGGTCTTTAAACGTAGAATCATTGTAAAAAGCGACCGATTTGCTTGATGGGGATAGAAAGTGTTGATTTTTTAAAAGCGCAGATGTTTACTGGTGACGTGGATGCGACTCTTGCATTTCTTATGAATAACGTCTCTGGTGAAAAGCTAAATGACGGAGGCTCAATTAGGAATTAGTCATGCAAACGTTGTAAGCATTGACATCGTCTGGCGCATATCTAAGAAGTCAGTATTTGGACAATAAAGTTCAGATTTAACTTTTAAAAAAAACACACACCCAAGCCCAACCATTCAATCTTCCTCTATGAGAAATATTTAAATTGATGAATAAATGATTTAAGGTGTTTTGACGTTAAAATCAAAAGTATCAGCAACAAATACAATTCTAAGGTTGGAAACACTGCATAACACACTAACCTGCTTTCAGCAAGCTGTCCAAGTCAATTTCGTCTTGCTTTGTTGGCAGTATTTCCTAAAGTTGTAACATGATATACTTTAGTTGCGATCACTAAACCACAATAGAGTATAATCTTTATTTCTTATATAATCTTTATTTCTTATTTCTTTATTTCTTTTATTTGTAAAGGCTTCAGATAGTAATAACTATATTTGATTTAATCTTTATTTCCAATGAAACTTAACTTTAATGTAAATAATTTAATACAGATCTAACAAAACATCAAGTCAACAACTGATAATGTAAAACAAAAGCTAAAAAAAAATAAAAAATAAAATAAACAACTTAAAAGCAAAGATGTCAGATGCTTCGTTGCAATAAAAGCCCCGTTAGCTCAGTAGTTACGCGCCTGGCTCAAGATCACGCGGCGCTGGTTCGACTCTCGGGGTGTGCGTTTGAGCAATGCATTTTAGGACTGCTCTCCGTTCAGCGGCACTTAGTAGATGGAATAATTCCCAGGCAACAACATTTCAACAATCGGAAAACTTCACTCTGTCAATCTCGGTAACCGGCCCTGCGTCAAGAGCCTCTGCAAGTATGCGAAACTACCAGGAATAACCTATCAAGGCTTTGTCAGTCCGAGGATAAAGATTCAAAACCAAACCAATAAGCAACTGTAACAAAACAAGACGAGGATAGTCTACCAATAGGGTCATGGATTTAATTGACGCTTTTCCAATTCATGAAGTGATCGTGCAATTCTTTTGTCGCCACGTAGAATCAGTAAATCGCGAGTGATTGACAATGCTTCAAAGTTTTATTCGGGAGAAAATTTTTTAACTCCACATTCTTAGGAACAATTAAATCATAATGCCACAACAGTTCACAAAGGGTTACTTTGAAAAATTAAAAAGTTATATAAATGGTTTAATGAAGATTTTCAGCATAACCTGATCAAAAAATCCAAAACGCAGATATATACTAAATGTTCAGCAAATTTCGAAAACTACACTGTTTTACATCTTTAGTGGTATTGTATATTTACTTACCGTACTTACAGCATACCACGACAACAGTGAGATTGCATTGAAACATCCACCAAGCAACGCAATACAAATGTTGATGAACAATAAGATGACCTACCTCTATTTCAATCACTCGCTCGTCCAGTGCGTCGTGTTTTTGACTGAGAGCTCCAATCTTTTCCAGCATGTCCGTCGCCTTTGAGTAAAAGATTAAACCATGTTGAAGTAGGTCATCGGATCACTAGGCATGCGACAACTCAGCAAGTGCTTCAACTCAGCAAGTACATTTCATCTACTGCCAAGTCACAAAATAATATTTACGTTCAGCCACTCGTTCAAATGTCACTTGCTCAGTTGTCACTTGCTCAGTTGTCGCTTGCTCAGTTGTCGCTTGCTCAGTTGTCGCTTGCTCAGTTTACAACTGCTGGCTTGTAGGAGACTCGTTGAAACACCATTCGCTTATGTAATAAATCATGCAATTCACTATTTTATCCAAGCAGCAGTTATGCTGTTGTTTTATCTTGCAGAGCCACCAAACCAGATCAGAGCACTAGCTTCAACTGTAATACGTTAACTTGCTTATTGAACCACTGGGCATCTTAGAATTGGTTAATTTACTTAAGAAAAATAACGACTTTATTCACACACCTGTGGAAATCTGAGCTTGGCCGAACTAAGTTTAGAGCTAGGAGGTCGCGAAGACTTAGGAGTGGTATGAACAGAGCCGTTTGCTTCGTCAGGCTCCACGTTAACTTCTTGAGGTGGTAACCCAGGAGGAGACATCTGAGCATAGTGAGATCCAATCATGCTTTCTTAAGCAACAATTATGTTATTTGATGTAAAAAGCATAAATAACGAGATACATCAAATATAAGTATCACTTTCTGAAACCTCTATAGCCTGTTTCACCCTAAAAGAGGGAGCATCAGAAGGTTCTTAGATAAGTTTTGATGATGAAACTTATACGTCAAAGTACTAAAATGATAGGCATGCCTTTTAATGTAAACTAATTTCTCCTCACAAACATTGATATAATTCGGGGTGGAAATTTCTGTATTATATTATGATAGCCACTGTTTTAACCGACTGAAAAAAAAGTGGGGGGGGGGGGGGCAAGGCAAGCAGCACGATGACAACCATTGAAAGTATATGCAAAACTAAAGTAACACATTAATGTACCGAAGAGATCTGATTCTGCAACTCTTGCATTTTGTTCATATGCTGACTGAGAGCTTCCTCTAGCACCGGCCATGTTATGTAAGACTCGAACTCGCTGGGATCTGGATAATCGTGTAGTTTCGACGCCAGTTTGTCCTGGAAGACATAATAAGTGAGTATTCTAAACAAATGAAATCACGCATACCTATTTTTAATGGCTGTTACTGTTGGGACAGGATATATGAGCCATCCGCTCCAGTATTCAGCCTGGTTAACTTTGATGCATCAAAAAGGATGAATGATGTTAACGAGGCCAGTCACCGGTCAAAGTGTGCAGGTGTCGCGTCAGGTGACACAGGATCTTTACAAGTGCCACAAGCAGAGCACTGTTCCTTTCTCCGTCGCCTTTCCTTCAGCAATTACGCCCACCCAATTTATTACACCCTGGGAAGAAGTGAGCTGTGTTTAGCAACAACCAGCTTAAGCCGGGTGTCGAGCCAGGTTTGCATTATTAGAAAACCAACACTTTATCCGCTGCGCTATTCCAGCTAACCCTTATAAACTTAAAGCAAGGATGACATTGAATAATGACGTGCGTCGTGCATACTAAAAAAGAGGACAAGAATTTCGAGCACAACTTTAAATGAGGACAGAAATTCGTGTACGTGACAACGCGGTTTTGGCAATGCGCACCACATTAAAGCAAGCACACGGGCAGAAAATTATAAAATCATAGTTTTATAAAACCTACCAGCTCTTCTTTCATTTCATCAATTCGTCCTTCGAATGTCTCAACGTGCTGCAAACGCCGGTGTATGTCGCTTAAGTCGCCCGCCTGTAAAACGCATTTGCTACAAATCAAAACCGAACGTCTTTTCAGCGCTACAAAATCGTGAATCAACGGCATTTCTTGGACTTCTGAGAAACGATGCTTCGGTTCAAATTCCAAACACCATTGAATAAAACCGCCTGAAGATGTCATACAATACGGCAGTTGTCACATGAATATTGAAAGAGCATTGTTTAAACTGACACTTGCCATACAGCTACATATTTACAAAACTTTTATCGACATAAAACTTAATGTTTTTCTTAAATAGATTACAACACATGTGCTGGCAGCTTAAATCAGATATTCACTTGGTCAATATGTTTCCTTATATAATAATACATGTCTTAATATACATATAATAATACAATACAAACACATATTGTCGTATCCAGGCTTACGCCTGGCGATTGAAGATTTAGATTAAGTGGACGGGAAAATCAAGGAAGCCCATCTTCCCATCCACCGTCAGCATTTAAGTCTCCTGGCAAAGACACAGTCACATGCTTTTGAGCGGTGTCGAACCGGCACCCTTTCAAGTGCCGTAGCAGGGTTCTCACCACTCGGCTATGCAGCCGACACAAAAACGTACAAAAAGTATGACGTACATCGAAAAATGATGTTTCAGTTGCCCAAGTCACAAAAAAAAATTGTAAAATTTTGTCAATGGTGACTCCACTAACACGACCCTGAAGTTAGGGTGATGAAAAAGAAACGCTTTTTTATGAAGTGTGCAATGAATCTAACCTAATGCAATGAATCTAACCCTAACCCTGTTTTCTATTAGATCGGGAAATTATTGCATTATCATTACGTAAAAGTTATGCAACAATGTAACAAATATGTAACAATTAGATGTGTGTATTAACTATTTCAGTACGTACGTCGTACGCCAGTAGTAAGGATGCCATAATAAAGATGTCATATCTCATTGTTGATCACACAATAAAACTTGCAGTAAAAGTGGGTCGCGGGCTGAAAAAGGTTGGGAAGCACTGTACTAAACTATATTGTAACATCAAACACGCAACTGTGACGCGGTAAAACGCAGTTAACGATGGTATTTAGTTGGCCAATGATACGTAGACAAAACCCGTCTTGTAGGCTATTTCATTTCGTTCCAACAAAGCCTGTTCATTGGAAGCGAATAAAAGAATAAATGGCGAACGACGCTATGATGGCGAAGAGATTTATAGAGTTAAACAACGATGCAGGAAAAGAAACCAACATACTCACTCCTCAATCATGACAAAGTGGTAACTCGTCAAACAACGCTCATAGAAAAATCCCAAGGTTATTAATAACCGAGTAGTGAGGGCGCGTGGTACGGCACTCAAAGGGGCGCAAATTCGACACCGCTCAAGAGCATACGGTTATGTCTTTGGTAGGACACATAATAACATGTCTGAAGACCAGGGATTCATAGATTCATATACTATGAATCCCTGCTGAAGACAAACACGAAGACGGCTCCCTTCCTGTCCACTAAGTCTGTTATTCAACCACCGGACGTAAGTCTGGTTACGACCAAAAAGCAGCTATTGACTTCCTTCAGGCAGAAGTCTACGACTTCTAGCTACGAGATTAAATGTATTCGCTTTCAAAGATGAGATTAAATATTGAAATCAAACACAAATTCAAGACTGTTTCAATCTAATATCCACCCAGACAGCGAATTCTATCATTTTTACATTGATTCCACGTCTGCAGACGTGGAATCAATGTAAAATGACGGATTTTGCTGTCTGGGCAGGAGGAGCTTTGAAAGGGACAAATATTCGATTATTTTTTGGAAACTGTGGACGTTTTTGTATAGCGTAAATTATTCATACGTGAGCACACACGATATAGACACATGCCAATAGTAGCTACACGCAAAGCTTTCAATGGCGTTAAATCTCACAAACATTTCTCAACATGAAAAACCAACTGTCTTTACAATCATTCAACATATAGCGACGTTGTACCAACGTGAATTCAGTTAATTTTAATCTACAACATAAACGACAATACAAAGAATCCAGCCGAACAAAAGCAAATCAAAGAAAGCTTTTTCTACCGTCAACAATGGAACGAATGAGTGCCCAGACAGCAAATCCGTCATTTTTACATTGATTCAACGTCTGCAGACGTAGAATCAATGCAAAACTGATGGATTTCGCTGTCTGGGTGTAGGGCTGTGAAAATCCGCACACAGTGCTTCAAACTAAACCTCTCTCCCGGATAAAGCCTTCCCAAGACACAATTGAAAGAAGAAAAAAGCTTCAAAATTAAACAGGCTTTTTCCAGTAAGAACACTTTAATCCCAGTTCAACAGAAGACTTAAAAGTAAAGACACTACGTTAAAATACTTAAGTAGGACAACATTCATCGCATTTTACAACGCTGTTTTTTGATAACTACATATCTTGATGTTTTTTCAGACAAAGCCAAATAAAGAGGCAATCAAAAAATGTTTTTTCATAATGTTTACATTGAAGTACATATTTTTATACTGAGTACTGAACCACAGTATTTTCTCTATCATTATTAAGAAGAGAACAGTACATTGTGGAACATATTGTATATCGCCATTAGTGTCACTGTTAAAGTGTTTTCGTTTCTAGGGAAATTTAAAGAATTTTAACTTAAGAACGTTCACGGTTATGTCTGTTCATGGCTACTTGGATAATGGATATGCAGTTTGATTGGCCAAAGTTTGCAAAACTGTACGACTGTTGCTGTCAGTGTAACCGAAATTGTTTTAAGAAGCAAATTTTCACTGACTGCTAATGATATGACAGCTTAAAATGATATCAATGATAAGATATGGGAAACTAAACTTGCCACAATTATCGGTATAAAATCACCATCACCGTACTAGTGTTTGATAACCTCAAAAAAACAAAATAAGAAAGGGTCACTTACCAGCCAACAACACCACCTAAGAACTTAATTTGCTGGTATTAGTGCAAAGCGAAACGAAAATCAGTGCGGTTTTCACAAAACCGTGGTTCGACCTAAACGTTATTAATAATTGACAACATGCACAATCTACCACTTGTTACTGACTTGTTGTACTTTCTCGTTCAGTTTAATTATCTCCGATTTCATCAAGTCGTTGTCGCCTTGCATATCATGCATCGCTCGCATTAGTTCATCTATCAATGAAAGGGCCTGAAGAAAAAGAAAACGGTGTAGAAATGGGACTGAGAGGACGTGGAAACTATTTTCAGATAATCAGTAGCTTTTGCTCAGATAAATAATAATTCACGGCCATCGCAATGCTATAACATATGTACTACAAAAGCAATGACTAAAATTGCTGAATGCTGATTCTTAAAAATTAGTTTTTGTTTTGTTGTTGTAAAAAAAAAACGTTTCTTATTTAGAGTATATACGTGCAGACAATATACGAACTAACTACCTTGGAAAAGCGCAACATAGAACATACGTTCTGAAAGTTGGTCCTTGTGATTACTTTTTGCAGTTTTTTACCACATTAATGATGACAGCTGTTGAATTACTGAAATGCTCTGTATTCAATTTTTCTCACAGAATACCACTTAAAGTTTTAAGAGTTTAAACAAAAAGAATCTGAACAAGGGTTTAAATAAAAACAACATTTAGTTTAACCAACTAAACTTTCTTTCTCACATCAGTTAAGTAAATCCATTAAAAGTTATAACAAGAATTTTTAATGAAATCTTAATGAAATAAAAAACACATTGTGTATTAAAACGGAATCTGGTAAACTGATGCTATCAGAAATCCACCACTCTAAAACAAATCAGACGGCCCTTATAAGCAAAATCTATCCTGGATTGGATTATCGTGACGAGGAAAATAACCAAAAAGAAACCTCAAGATCAAAAGATCAAGTAACGCTGGTTCGGCTCTCGGGGTGTGCGCTTGAGCAACGCATTTCAGGACTGCTTTCCATTCAGCGGCACTTAGTGCATACAATAATTCACATACGTCATACAACAACAATCGGAAAATTCACTTGGACAACCTCAGTAACCGGCCCTGCGTCAGTGGTTCAAAGCCTCTACAAGTATGCGAAACTACCAGGAATAACTTATCTGAAGCTTTGTCAGTCCGAGAATAAAGATTCAAACCATCGGCTGCCGAGAAACATAATAATTGAATGAATGGTCTAATGGCTATCGTAGAAGCTACACCGTTATGGTTAGCGAATCGCAATTGTTCGTTGTTTTAGTGAGTGATCAGCTTCGTGCTGATAGCCAGGAAGAACGCCCAGTTTTTTACAACCAAAGTATTGTTAGAAGTACTGAAATCAGGATTGAAATATGTTTCACGAGATATGTGAATGTATCTTACTCTTGTAATTCCGCTTTCATTGGTTTCCACTTTCTTTTGTGTTTGTAACTGCTGCCACACATCAGTGGCTGGATTTAGTGACGTGCCAGATCTGCAAAAACGACAATTCTAGTAAATTATATCAGCTTGCATAACTCAAGGGGAAATAAAATCAAAAATAGTTCCAACCAACATCGTTCAACCGAATATTTCGTTAAACTTGAAACTGCAATCGTCTTATAAAGTCAAGGACCCTGTGTTCTCACTTTACCTTTTGCTAGTGTCCGTTGTAAGGTTTGGAACAGCTGAGAGAGAGTGAAGTAGATTAATTGGAGAGTTTATCATAAACCATCATGCGTAAATTGTGCACCTGGCAACTCTACTTCAAGCTCAAACATCACTCTTTCTCCCACTGGGAGAAGTGTGAATCGCTTGCTGCTTTCTGATTGGTCAATTTTGCTTATGGTGCCGTCCAACAGTAGGTTTTGCAAATACGCGTACGGTACTACTGTAGTATAGCTACAATGCACCCATGCTTACCTTGACAACGACAAAATATCTTGGTCGGAGGGCATGGAATTAAGTATTTCCAATTTGTTTTCCATGTTTGAGATTTTTCTTTTCAAGTCTTCGACATGGCTCGCGTCCGACTGTTTCCTAATGTCTGATAGCTTCTCTTCCATTTCTCTAACTTTTCTACCTATATTGTTCATGGATTGGTCGTTGGGTGAGATACCAGAAACGATGTCTCTTGATCGGCCTGAATCTTCACCTGTGACACCGAAACGTTCATCAAAACCTGCTCGAACTCCACCTGGGGGAGCATGCAGTCGGTTTGCGGGATCAGCAGGCTCAATAATGGGCCTTGCTGGCCCAGTCACAGCAAAACTTAAGCCTTGACTGAGTGGGCCAGCGCCAGGTAAACTATATCGCGATCCTGTGGGAAAGGTACCAACCGGGCTACTGTCTTGCTCAATATATGAAGGACGACGTTGCCTAGAAGCTGCAACAATCTGGTTTGAACGAGCTGAGTCATGATTTTGTCTTGAAAATTCGACGTTCGCTGAATTTCTGCTCTCACCGCCTGAGTTTGGAGCTAGCCCTTGAGCTGTCAGTTGTGTTAGACCTGTGTAAGCAGGAGTTTGTCCTTGAGCAGTCACTAACTCAGGGGCGGTTCCCTGACGCACTAAGGTTGGATCTTGCCTTTGCAACCCTGTCAAGGCATGGGTTTGCAGACCTGCCAACCCAACAGCTTGTCCTTGATCTGCTAACTCAGGAGCCCGTTGCTGACCAACAAACCCAGGGGCTTGATCCTGTCGTACAACGTCTTGAGTTTGTCCTAGACCTGTTAACCTAGGTACTTGTCCTTCACCAGCTAACCCAAGTGCTTGTCCTTGACCTGCTAAACCAGGTGCTTGTCCTTGACCAATAAACTCAGGCCCTTGTCTCTGACCTGCTAATCCAGGTGCTTGTCCTTGACCAGCCAACCCAGGTCCTTGTCCTTGACCTGCTAACCTAGGTGATCGTCCCTGATCGTCTAACCCAGATACTTGTCTATGACCAATCAACCCCTGTCCTTGACTTGCAAACCCAGGTGCTTGTCCTTGACTAACGAATTCAGGTGCTTGTCCTTGACTGACAAACCCAGGCGCTTGTCCCTGACTGGCTAACCCAGGTACTTGTCCTTGACCTGCTAACCCAGGTCCTTGACTAACTAATTCAGGCGCTTGTTCTTGACCAACAAACCCAGGCGCTTGTACTTGACTAACTAATTCGGATGCTTGTCCTTGACCAACAAACCCAGGCGCTTGTCCTTGACTAACCAACCCAGGTACTTGTCTCTGACTTGCTAACCCAGGTGCTTGTCCCTGACCTGCTAACCCAGGTGCTTGTCCTTGACTAACTAACCGAGATGCTTGTCCTTGATCGTCTAACCCAGGTACTTGTCCTTGACCAATCAACCCTTGTCCTTGACTTGCAAACACGGGTGCTTGTCCTTGACTTGCAAATACGGGTGCTTGTCCCTGACCTGCTAAACCAGGTGCTTGTCCTTGACCAACAAACTCAGGTGCTTGTACCTGACCTGCTAGCTCAGGTGCTTGTCCCTGACCTGCTAACCCAGGTGTATGTCCTTCACTCGCAAATACGGGTGCTTGTCCTTGACCAACAAACTCAGGTGCTTGTCCCTGACCTGCTAAACCAGGTGCTTGTCCTTGACCAAAAAACTCAGGTGCTTGTCCCTGACCTTCTAACTCAGGTGCTTGTCCTTGACCAGCTAACTCAGGTGCTTGTTCCAGACCAACAAACCCAGGTGCTTGTCTTTGACTTGCAAACACGGGTACTTGTCCCTGACCGCCAAACCCAAGTGCTTGTCCCTGACCTGTTAGGCCAGGTGCTTGTCCCTGACCTGCTAAACTAGGTGCTTGTCCTTGACCAACAAACTCAGGTGCTTGTCCCTGACCTGCTAACTCAGGTGCTTGTCCTTGACCAGCTAACTCAGGTGCTTGTTCCAGACCAACAAACCCAGGTGCTTGTCTTTGACTTGCAAACACGGGCGCTTGTCCCTGACCTGTTAAGCTAGGTGCTTGTCCTTGACCAACAAACCCAGGCACTTGTACCTGATCGACTAACCCAGGTGCTTGTCCTTGACCAGCATACCCAGGTGCTTGTACCTGATCGGCTAACCCAAGTGCTTGTCCTTGACCTGCAAACCCAGGTGCTTGTATCTGTCCTGCTAACCCAGATGCTTGTCCTTGACCGGCTAACCCAGGTGCTTGTCCTTGGCCAGCTAACCCAGGTACTTGTACCTGATATGTAATGTCAAGAGGTTGTCCTTGAGTACCATCACTGAAAGGCTCGTGACTATTTCTCACAAATGTATTAGTTTGGTTATCTCGCCTAGCACGGGGAGAACTGGAGCCTTGCTCCATTGGACCACTACCTGCGGGATCGTTTTGTGTCGCTGGACCAGTACCTACCAGGCCATAGCTTTGCTCTGCTGGACCAAGGTTCTGGTTATTTTGTGAAACACTAGAAGGACCATAGCCTTGTGTGGCCATTATTGAGCCTGAAGATCCGTGGTTTTGTTCGTTTCGTTCTTCTGTCCGTTCTCCTGGCCAAGTCCCTGCTGGGCTAAACAATTGTTCTGATTGAGGAACATTAGGACCAGGGTCTCGGTAGCCGGGACTTGAGCCTGGAGGAGAACTATTGGGGTCGACTGGGTAAGATCTTGGATAATCAACTGGTCTTAGTACTTGACTGAAAGTTGAAAGCACATCAGGCTGATTTGATGAATATTGGCTTGGGACAGAGAATCGCTTATCGCCTTGAGGGTTAGAACGATCTTGGAGATCAGATCTTCCACCACCGGTGTCAGAGCGAGGAAAGGATGACCTACCGCTTTGAAAACCAGTTTTACTAGTTTGATTGTTCTTGTCCACAAACTCCTGCGACCGCGCATCTGATGGAAGTTGATCTAATGTGAATCAAAAATAAAACATGTCAGTCAAACACTTCAAAAACTGTCTATCTTTTTTAAATGGAAAATATCCAGCACAACTGAAATGCCGCCTTCTGCTTTACCGTACGTTTGTTGTGGTTTCAGTATTTCGTTTCTGCACTTATCAACTGAACATATGACGATCCGACTAAAATACTTTAGTTAAAATTTAAAGATTTATTGCTGACTTATATGATTATTATGAATGAATACAAAGATGAATATAATGTTTCAGTTTTAACAACGCCAAACGTTTAAAATGTGTTACATATCAAAAGTGCTTATAAAATATGACAACTTTATGACACGGCAATGATTGTAAAAAGATGTGTCATACATATAGAGAAAATTTTATCAAAATAAATCAAATTTAGTAAGCATACATTGCTGATTTCCTTAGTTTCAATTGTGAAGTTGGTATCAATGAACAATTTTAATTATTGAAAAGCTTTCTGGCAGTACCTTATCTACTAATATAATTATGTGAAAATTAAAAAAATAGCTGAGCCTACAAGTATGATAGGCTACTCGACAAGTGACAATGCTATATAACAACAAACCTGTTGGAATTCCAATTGCGATATTATTCAAGTTAAGCTGGTCGAGCACAGCATTGAGCAAGGTATACAAAATGTTAAAATTTACAGCTCCTACCTGAAAGTGTAAATACAAACAAAAGATAACAAAATCCCTTGATAAGTATTTTGATAATTTGAGCTGGTGATTAATTAGTTGATTGTGGTAATATATTCTTGAACTTAAAAAACCTCTTTGAAAGTTTAATTTTGGCAGCTTCGCATACTTGTAGAGGCTTTGTACCTCTGATGCAGGCCCAGTCATCGTATTGACAGAATTTGTGCTACTTTTTGAAGTACTGTTGCCTGTTAGTGTTAATATTTTATCCACAAGACGCCACTAAATAAAAATCTACTCTTGAAGTGCATTGCTCAATCACACAACCCGAAAGCTGAACCATCATCATTTGACCTTGCCATTTCTTTGTTTAAAAAGTCAACACTGAAAGTTAACCAACTGCACTATCCGGGTGGATTTGGAGAATAAAATGTACGAGCATAAAATCAATGATAAACATTTGAACACTTGAAACTTTCCAACAAACTAACAAATATTAGTTATGATATTTTACAAAATAACAATGCTTGACATAAAATAAAGAAACGGTGGTTAGACGCAAGACACAATGTATTTAATTGCAATATTTTTTGCACATTTTTTAGGCAAACTGAACTGAAGCATGCAATAAAAACAATAAATTATTTTGAAATTTGCTGTCAAAAAGATCGGTGGGGTTACTTTCATGAAAAACAAAAATTTCAATCCATTTAAGAAAAACCAACTATATAAACGTCATATCTATAGAATACTTAACGCACTTCTGGAGTCCCCAAAGCTAAGTTCAACAATTCTTTTAACGTTATTTCCGTATGAAAATGGTTCGCTGCAGGATTGGAGACTTCCACTGACATCTAAAACCAAAGAATATCCAGTTAATGCCATGATTAGCAAACAAAACAGCAATAAATCTTCAAATCTTTTTGCTGTTATATTCCAATTGTGAAATATTGAAAATTAAAAGTGCCAGAATATACATTTGAAACAAGCTAACCCACAAAACTATTGACAAATGGATAAGATATCATCAACTCATTATTGGCCAGTCATGGTTTATACATATAGTAAAACATTCACCACATTAGTTCAGTGGTTAAGTGCCCTGCTCTAGATCAAGCTGAGTTGGTTCGGCTCTCGGGGTGTGCACTTGAACAACACATTTTAGGACTGCTCTCCATTCAGTGGCACCAAAAGGATGGAATAATTCCCGGCAACAACATTTCAATAATCGGAACTTTACTCTATCAATCTTGGTAACCAGGCCGGTTCAAAACCAACCATCATTCTGATATAATATGATACAGTTTATCATGACAATAATCACTGATTCATCACAAAACTGCAATAGAAAGTACAATTCAAGTTTGTAGTCACACAAAATGATAAAATGAACAATATGCTGAACGATACATTAATACGAAACAATACATACAGACAGATAAATAGTAAATTTGCAATCATTTTATTCAAGGACCTCTGAAAATCGTATTTGTTAACTTAAACAGTTTATATATTCTTTTTTTATTAGAAAGATATTTTCATACTCTTAAGCATGCAATAATTTGGTGGTATTGTTGTGTGTGTTAAAACTACCATAGTGTATTTTGTGATTGCTAAATCCAAAATGTGTCCAAACACCACTGTCATTCTGGCAGAATAATTCTGTGTGATCTGCCTAATGAAACAATCCGTAAAAATACACAGTAAATAATGCAATAGCAACAGCACGCGACCCCTGATAAAAGCATTTCTTGTTGACATATTTATTTTTATGCCACTTGAAAGTTTAAGTGGTGATAACATTATTGATGAAAAAAATGCTAAATTTTTTTCTGTCAAATTATTTTCAATTGCAAAATATTTACAAATTTGTGGAGTGGATGCAATTATGTCAATGGTTGCATATACAGTACACACATGGATTCTAATTAGTAGAACAATGTACTTAAATCCCTCTTGATTTACGTAATACATATATCCTAATAACTAATAAGTCAAATTCAACTACAGTAGGTACGATACCTCTTCTGTTCTACTAATCTAGACAAACAATCAAATCATGCTTTTATTTGAGCCCATTGCGATAATGTACAGTAGGCTACACTGCGATCACAGATGCAACACAACAGATGACAGGAAGCAGCGAGGTGAGAGATAGTCTTCGAGTCAGCTGCTCCCCTTAGTTTGTCTTGCCATTAAGTGTCTTTGCCGAGACATAGCCGCGTGTTCTGGAGTAGAGTGGTGTCGAACCCACGTCCTTTCGATTGTCGTGCAGACATTCTCACCACTTGGCTATGCAGCCGATTAGGATCTATTTTAAGTTTTTGATGTGACCCTAAGCTCTCGAACACAATACTGCAGTAGGTCTACACATAACATAATGCCAACACAGCATATGCACAATTAGTTTGCACATGCATTACAGTAGTTTGTTTGTTTTATCTTTATCCTGCATTGCGGGAAAGCGAACTTGAGCGCTATGCATCGGTGTATGCCTTCCGACGCACACCTGACCCATGCTGCAGCCGACGGCAATGTCTGTTTCCGGTTGCCTACTCAACTTATGACTTAAATTTGGTACTACCCATTACTCGAAATCGATCACTGGGTAGAGGCAATTATCGTAAAGTTTCTTGCCTAGAGAAACAAAGCAAGTGCGGGTGGCTGGAGTCGAACATGCAGGCTCTCGACTGCAAGTCCAACGCGCTAACCACTCGGCCACTGCTGACGACTAGTTAAATATTGATAAGTTTACAACACTTGTACAAGTGACGGAATACAGTCTCTATAAAATGAACAACTTCATAATATGCAAAACAATACTTATGTCACTCACCTTAACTTTGTAAAGTATCTTCACTCAAAGAAAATTAGTTCAATAGGCCTATTTGCTTGAAAATCTTCTTTTTTTGCTACCCTAGATGATAAAATTAGCCTAATATTTACCTAACTTAAAAATAAATCGATTACACGTTTAACAGCAAAACAACACAGTGAAACAAATAAACCAGTGACCAAACCTTCCTAAAATCTCTTCCTCACAGGCGTTGCAAAATTTCGGATTTAGTTGTAACTTAGCAACAAGAAGAGGTTCATTTATTTTGACGTCATAATTTATTTCTGCTCGCATTACGGGATTCCCCAGGTACATTATCAGTAGCCAAAAGTTGGAAAGCAGTGAGGATCGCAGTAGGTTGTAGACCTCTGCAAAAATCACTCATATCAGTTTATTTGTTTTTACAGCACTACATAACAAACATAGTTGACAAAATTATCAAAGCGATGCAACGTAGAACAAGATATTAGATTGCGGTGCATTCAAGATGGCAGTGCATTTGTAGAGACCTCTGATGATTTATTATTGTTCACAACTTTTCATAAGATATTTTCCCCATAATATTTGCTTTCTGAAGTTTACCTGTTTGTGAACGAATTCGTCCATTTGTTGATAAACCGTTTTCTTTAGAGTAGGCTAGTTCAAAGTACGGCAGCAATGGCCGAGTGGTTAGCGCGTTGGGCTCGCAGTCGAGAGCCTGTATGTTCGACTCCAGCCACCCGCACTTGCTGTTGTTTCTCTGGGCAAGAAACTTTACGATAATTGCCTCTACCCAGTGATCGATTTCGAGTAATGGGTAGTACCAAATTTAAGTCATAAATAGAGTAGACAACCGGAAACAGACATTGCCGTCGGCTGCAGCATGGGTCAGGTGCATGTCGGAAGGCGTACACCGATGCATAGCGCTCAAGTCCGCTTTCCCGCAATGCAGGATAAAGATAAACAAACAAACAAACACAAACAAACGGTAGCTTTCTCCGATTTTAATAGTGATTGTGCCATATCTTGAATTCACTGACTACTACTTGCACAATTGCGTCAATTTCAAGTTGCTGTAAAGTAAAGTAACAATTATTCAATAAGTATCTCTGCATTTCACCTTTTGACGAAATCTTTTAATGAGTTTACACTTGTTGTTCTAGAATCATAAATACATTGTTGAAATTCGAAAATTTTTACATGACGCAATAATTTATCTTTTATTGTAATCTGGAAGGCCTTTAAATGTTTCCACACAAGCAAGTTTTACGCATTATTTTGTATATTTTTGATTTTTAAAAACTGTTATTGCTAAATTTACAATTCTTAAAACTTTAATATTTGTATTTCAAAATCTGTAATTCTAAATTCTGTGTATATTTGAACTCACATTCAGTGGCGGCTTGTGCCATAAAAACTAGTGCCATATTTTCCTTCTTCTCTCACCTAAAAGGAGAAGAAGAAAAATATGTTTTCCGCTGTGTTTGTCCCACACGGTTACATTTTTCACTTAAAGATTGCAGATCTAAAATTAAAATATTGAAAGTTTCGTTTGGCAACACAGATGGCGCATTGTATCCAACCCTCCAGACGAGGAAGGAACAAAATGATGAAATGATGATGATTTCTGCAATCTGGATTTCAAGCGTTCTGCAGGAAATAGGAATAATGGGATGGAAGACGTTTTTTCCATCTTCCATCCTGAGATTTTTCTTCCAATCCATCTCAGAAATCTCTTCCATCTTCACAGTTTGTGATCTCCGCTTTGAATATGCCACAAATAAACCTAAAAACCATAGCTTTCTGATTGGTCAATTAGGCTACTCAATTCTGCCTAACGACAGTAGGTTTGACAAATAGCCTACGCGTCAGGCAACAGTCTCGTTGGTTTAATACGAACCGAAAATCAAATTATTTTAGCAAGCAACGTGATATTTTGCATGTTTAATAAAGCGTTAGAAATAAAATTAATTTGCGTTCTTCTGGTGACTATTTACTAGGTTACCTCGTGATGTTAAAGATGATAACTAGCTTTTTTTTTCCGACGTTTCGTCAGTCAGCACGACTGACTTTATCAAGGTTTTATCACACCTTGATAAAGTCAGTCGTGCTGACTGACGAAACGTCGGAAAAAAAAAAAAGCTAGTTATCATCTTTAACATCACGAGGTAACCTAGTAAATAGTCACCAGAAGAACGCAAATTAATTTTATTACCAAATGCCTGGTGAACAGTCTCTCTCTGTTTTTACTATAAAGCGTTAGAAAGTTAATGATAGAAATGGGATGGAAGACTGTCTTCCATCATCAAGATATTCCTTTCCATCCTTGACATTGTCCATCTTCCATCCCAAAATCTGTCTTCCATTCCAACTTCCATCCCATTCCCTGGCGCTCTGATTGGCTAAAAATTATCTTTAAAGCTCCATCTCTTTTGGTATTTTACAGCACACACAATGTCAGCAAGTTTTGAATCTGTTGGGGCTGTATGGAAAACAGCTCCCCATAACAGAATAACTTTACAGACTTTTTAAAGTTAGTTTTTATTTCGCAGAGTAGCGATGAGCCATGAATATAGAAGTGTTAGCTGTAGGGTTAGGGTATTTAACAGGTTTTAAGAAGTGCTAGTCGAGCCTAGGGCATCTCAAAATCACTTGAGCCTTGTACGTATGCATTATGCAATGCAACGGCTAGGCAAGTCAAGACTAAGCTCAATACTAGTAAAGTTTGTCCCGGAGCTGGTATACAAGTCCCCCCCCCCCCCCCTTTGCAACTCATGACAAAGAGGAATTGACCAAAACATGTGGATTGAAGTGTGTGAACAGTAAAGCAAAGGTAAAGTAGTTTCACTCTATATATACATAATATGTTTGGTTGCGTCCTGTCTTTGTCATGAATTACCAAGGGGGGACTTGTATACCAGCTCCTTTGTCCCCTAACAAATACTGTTAGTTTTTTTAAATATAGCTTAGGCTAATGACGTTAGGGAGTGGCAAAAAGATTTTGAGTACCTAAGATAGTAACTAAAATAAAAGTTAACTAAACCTTGCATCAACTGCAGGTCCTGTTTTTTCATCATATTTTTAATTCCATACCTACAGTACTCTGGCTTTAAAAATGAGCAGACTACTGCCAGAGTTGACTGCAGATTTGTCATAGATCTATGCAATATGCATCTCTGATGATATACTGTTAGTTTGAGGTAATTGTTACTAGAAGTACTGGAGTAACGTTGTGATGCACTCAGCGTTTGTAAGTTAGTGCCCTTTTTAGGGCTATAAAAAAGCCTTGTATACTTTTTTAGTCTTAAGAATTCTAGAATCTGTATATACAATAGCAAATTTGTGTTGGAAAACAGTTGAAAACATTTTTTGCAGCTTACTATCTCTAAATGTTGCTTTTCAAGTTTCAACATTGTATTGGTACCTTGCAATATTAGCCTACACAGACAGAATTTTGATAAAAATGTTTACAAACTTGGAAGCTCTCTCTTCCTAAACAATGCAGTAAATGCTTGCTGCCTAAACTTCATATAAATAGGTAACTTGTAATGTTCACTGTGTATAAGTAATGTCTGAATTAGTATTTTTTTTTCAGCAACTTTATCGTCTTAACAACATCAAATATTTATTATTATTATTAACAAGTTTATGCTGTAATAATACAACAGCCTGGTGCTGGCAGGCTTTGAACTCAGCACATCTTGGTCACAAATCCAATGCACTGATGTTACACCATGCTGCTAGCAATGTACCATTGCATAAATGCATAGGCTAACAATAATTGTAATTTTAAATTTACCATAGCCTATTCAATATTCATGACTGCACAAGCAGTTTTTCTTGTAGATATACTTAAGGTTTTAATGCAGTATATATTTAATTTTGCAGTGCAACACCGAATTGGCTTAGGCTGGGCAGCATTTGAAAAGAACAAAAAGATTCTAACATCCAATAGACTCCCAATCAAACTGAAAGCAAAAATTTTCAACACCTACGTTTTACCAGTCGTGCTGTACGGTCTAGAATGCGTAAATTGGACATCATCAACAATGAAAAAACTCACTACCTTCCAAAATCACATCATGAGAAGCATGACCAACAAAAGGTTACTTGATCACACAAAAATAGAAGATCTTCTAACTATGACAAAACTACATCCAATTGCAGCAATAATAAAATCAAAAGTTTTAAAACTGTTCGGCCACACTAAAAGATTACAATTCGGAATCAGCAAAGTTTGCACAGAAGGCAAAGTAGAAGGAAAAAGAAAACGTGGCAGACAACCAAAACGATGGCAAGACAACATTCAATCATGGACCGGACTCCACTTGACGACACAGGGCGAGTTGGCTCAAAATCGCCACTCTTGGAAACAAATAAGCCATGTTGATGCGCAATCTGCCGCAGGCGGAGATAACGACTGATGATGATATTTAAATATGGATAATTCAATCACAACACTGAAACGAATTAGATTCCAATTTCTTCCATTGCAAGAAAAAATTGTCATCAAGTTGAAAGGATGACCCACTCCAAACCTGCACATTGCTCAAAAATGTGTCAGTTGACACAACCCATACACGAGGCGATTCGATAGAGAAGTTTATGTTAAGTGTGGTTGGCTTTGTGGATGCAGAATGCATTGTTTTGTTTCCCATGTTTGCTCTTTGGAAAAAAGGATGATGAGTCGTGGACAAAAATTTGTATTACAGATTTGAAACATTTGCATGAGAAGGCTGTAAAACATGAAAAATCAGGCTCACATATGAGTAATGCCCTCGGCTTATCACTCCTAGGGGGAATAAACATTGCAGCTCAAATTGATAGTGGTTACCAGTTTACCATAGCAAAGCACAATGCAGAGGTATCAAGGAACTGTGCAGCAATGACAAAAATCATAAACAGTGTGAAATTTTGTGGGAAACATGAGTTGCCCTTAAGAGGTCATGATGAATCTTCAGATTCCAAAAATCCAGGTGTATTCCTTGGATTAATTGAGTTTGCATGCAACCTTGACTCAAGTTTTAACGCCCACTTCAATTCAAGTAAGGTGTTCAAAGCCCAAAGGCATTTCAAAAACCATTCAAAATGATGTCTTAGAGTGTATTTTAGAAATCTGCAGAAACAGAATTAAGGAAGAAATTTGAAAATCTGATTTTCTTGCAATTATGTGTGACAAAACAACTGATGTGTGTGACGAAACAACTGATGTGTCTGGTAAGATCCAAATGCTAATTGTGTTACGCTATGGAGTAAAAGTAACCCAGTTGAAAGGTTCTGGGGATTTTATAATCCTGTAAATCAAACTGCAAGTGCTTTGTCACTTATTTTGTTGCAAGAAGTAGGCATCTTACTTGGTAATAATGTTGATAAAACTGGTGGCACAAACTTATGATGGTGCTGCAGCTCTATGTGGTTCGGTTCCAGAAATGGTGTTCAGGCATTAATAAAGCAAGATTTCCCAAGCGCTCATTTCATAAACTGTTATGCGCATCAATTAAATTTGATATTACAGCATGTTACCTCACAAAACTCAAATGTTAGAATATTTTTTAACAGTCTCTGTGGAATTCCAGCCTTCTTTTCAAATTCTCCCCAAAGTTTTGCTGCATTAGAGCAGACCACCAAAAAAGCTCATTCTTCGACCATCCACATTCCACAACTCATTGGAACTTCAAAAGCCGCACAGTAAATGCTGTTGTTGACATGAAGGATGTTCTTTTGGAATGTTGTTCTAATTTAGACTCTTAGAGCAAAGTCATTCATCAACCACTGGCAATGCAGCAGCTGGTGTAAAATAAATTGTTGAATAATCCAGACTTCTCATTTTGGCTGAAATTTTTTTCAAAAGTAATGCCTCATGTTGACATTTTGTTTGCACAACTGCAATCTCAAACTGGAGGCAATGACATCAAAAAATTCACTGAGTAAGTTTGTTTAAGCAATATTATTTTATATTATATATATACAAAAAACTAGATCAGATATCAATCAAGATTTTACCCTGCCAGCTGCAAGCAGGGGTAGACTTCAGGACGACAGGTTATCAGAAGATAAAGAAGTCTGTGATGTTATTTTATTTCAATGCCAGGAAAGATTGAAACGTACAAACCACTTGGAAGCTAGTAAGTTACTTTGCTTAAACAATGCTTTAGAATATATGTTAGCAATTTTCCAACTTCTGCATTAGACAATTGTGTTGCTGCATACCCAATGTTAGAGAAAGAAAAGCTTAAAAGTTAAAACTGAACTTACTATGCTGTATTTCAGAGAGGACATGCATGTCGTGACAGGTTTGGTGCAGCTGTTGTCATTAGTAAATCTTGAAGGTTTGCAATCAACGTTTTCTGAATTTTGAGGTTATTAAGCTTCTTAAAATACTAATTCATACCCCAATGACAACTGCAGAACCAGAGCGATGCTTTTCTACGCTGAAGAGAATCAAAACTTTTCTCCATAATACCATGGCAACAGAAAGGCTTTCTGCTCTAGCCATTTAATCAATCAAAAACAACATGATTTGTGGAGATAGAGATTTCACCGAAAAGGTAATTGAGCGCTTTGCTAGAGGAAAGGAGAGAAGGATGGAATTTTTATTCAAATGAGAGCAATTTAGCGTTACATTTTTAGGAAGGGAGGATGCAAAAGTTCGTATGGTGATTTTATTGTTCAACCAATTGAAGGTATTTACTTTTTTACAAAAGGTAGTCAGAAGAATTGACTGCAGAATCTGAATTGTTTAAATCAATGTTTCTGAGTGCGTATACTTTCTGTATTGTTTCATTAAGTTGCCAAAGGAAAATTAACCTATGCTCAATTAGTATGTACCAGCTGTGCAGTAGTTTTCTTCTCGATAATTAATGTTTGTCTTGATTGTTGGTGCAAAGTTAAACTTACTAACGCTGAGACGCAAAACTTCGAAGTTCTTCAAACACATTTATCTTTACTAAACATCTTTAGGTTAAACGTATTTTGCCAATGTTTGACATCTGTCACATTCAGTACACGGGGAGCAACTAACTCGATAACATACAATTAAAAATGTTTATTTGGAAATTTGAGCAATTTCTGCTTGATTCATGTAATTTTGTGTCAACATTTTTGTAAATTTTTTTTTTTTTGGGTGTGTAGTTTGAAGTGTGTAAACATTGTATATTTCTGTTACTTTTAATGTTTTATATGACAAAGTTATCATGTCTGGAGGGTGGCAATTGACTAGTAGATCGTATGGTCATTTCGTTTGAACCTGTACGGTACTGTTCCTGTTTCTAACAAATAAACTAATGATTGATTGAGCTCGCAAAAACGACAGAACTAACAAGCTTGTAGTGTAAAGAATTAGTGATTAAAGATAAAGAACTTGCTGATAGTTGAGCAGGTGACTGGATGACCAAATGGTCTTTCCTGGATAACCAGATTATTTAAGCATTTCTGAGCATACTTAAGCATTTCTCTACATTTGGATTTAAATTTTATTGGGATGTAAGCTAATTATGTAATATTATAGAATCTTATAAGGTTGCTGAAGTAAGTTGAGTGGTTAAAGTTACAAACAAAGTTATTTTTCTCTCTGATAGTGTATGAAGCGGTAAGACCGGTTAAAACAGTCAGATGTCATCAAGGACATTATTAGACAATTGCCGAAATTAACACAACATTGTATAAAGGAAAACATGTTCGCTCTCAGGCATGTATAGAAATTCTCTTCGGTGTCACTTTCTTTCTAGTCTCAACTTCCCTCACAGTGGAAATGTGGTCGAGAATTCGATGTTTTGCTTGTGCAAATAAACTAGAAGCCTAGTTTTGTCTAACGTTGTTCGTAGAAAATGATAGCACCCACTGTGTTATATATACTTTGTTGAAACCTGTTCTTGGTACATGTGCAAATTGTGCATGTGTCTAATGTCTATCAAGCTATTATTGAATATTCTGTTATTATCATGCTATTGCTTTACTCACAGTGTTAATTATTTGCTGATACAGCTAATCATTTCATATTTGGTGGAAATGAATAGAAAGTTTCGTTTAACACTTGTTCGTCATGGAGAGACAGAAATGAATAAGCTCCGAATTTTGCAAGGACAATTTGACGAGCCTTTGAATGAAACTGGAAAGCTTCAATCGATTCGTCTTGGAAAGTGAGTAAATTATACTCGTCTAAAATTCTGAGAAATTTTCTTAATTCAAGCTTGAGGTTTTTACTTATTTATTACTCAGCACATACCAGTCCAAATGCTAGTCATCTGGGTACTCAATACTCATTTTTAGCCTACTCAAGCTATGATGATTCTATCACTTGATATCCTTATGTTGTAATTTGATGAATTTCTGCCGTCCCATATATATAATATTCTTACGAATGTTCTGTATATATATATGTGTACAATTACATACGCGCCGACTTCTGGAGGGCGGCGCCCCCCGTAAATTTATGGTTGAGGGGCAACAAAAACAGTCATTACAAGTGGTGTTTCTAAGATAAAACACTTCGCGAAAGAGATTTAGATCATTTAAAAGGAATTAAAGAATGCCGAAAGCGAAAAATAGCCTACGTTGCTCTTGCCCGCAAAACAGCAACTGGTCGCATGGCTTTCTCATACGGTAATAATGTGGAAATTGCAAAGTAGATCGTTGAGTAACTTACTCTGCTGGAATAGTCACGTAATAACTATTCACGCAATATTAAGTAAACCAGCTAAATTAGACGCGCTATTTTCAACGAGGTTTTTCCGTTGTGTGATCAACACAAGGGAACACAATTTTTGTTGACTTCGATCTAACAATTGTTTTTGACTAACTTTTGGGCGCTGAATCCAAAAATGACATCAGTTTTTTTCTATCACGTCACGTTTTTGAGCTAGGCACCCACCACTTTGTCTCATAACCCACAAAAAGTACAACATTTAAGACATCTGCGTTTATTGTATAAAACGTTTTAAGAACTACAAGCAACCGAAAGTAACTCCATGGTTTTCAAATAAACATTTGTACAGCTATATTCTATTTTTTAAAACGGATATTGCTTCTGCAGGACAAATAAAGAGCGACTTTTAGGGCAAAATTTACGCTTGTAGCTTTTCCTGGCATGTTCAAGCTATGGGCAGTCTCGCTTAATACTCCAGCAATAGTCAGCCAGCATATGCAAGTTTCATCTTCCCTGATATCTTTCCTCCATCACCTTCAGATCTTGGTGGAATCTTTCTCCTTGCCCATCGCTGATCGCACCAAGGTTTTCCGGGAAATTAGCAAGATGGCTATGCAAAAAATGCATCTTGATGCTCATGTTGTAGCCGAGTTCTTTGTAGCTTTCCAATAGCTTCTGAATAATTTCGATATAATTCTCTGCCCGTGTATTCCCAAGAAACCCCTTGGCAAAGTTTTTAAACGATAACCACGCATTTTCTTCCAATTCTGACATTGAACCACTGAAACGTTCATCTTTGATCAGTTGCCGAATTTGTGGACCATCAAATACACCAGTCTTAATTTTTTGTGTTGACCGGCCAGGAAAAGCCAAAACGAAGTAATTGAAACAGTTGCTTTCACTTTCAGTTGGCAATGCTTTAACGAATCGCTTCATTAGGCCGAGCTTTACATGGAGAGGTGGGAAAATAATTTTCTCTCTGTCAACAAGTGGCTCATGTAGAATATTGAGATCACCAGGTTTAAGGTCAGATCTCGGTAACAAAGCTACTGTCACTTCGAAAGTACGGTAAAAACGCACTTTCTTTCGATCGAAAGTATGATACCTTCGCTCTTTTTCAAAGTAAATTTTTCTCATTTAACTTAATCTGGATGCTAAGAGTTCCAAAGCTTTTTTTCCTAGTTCTAAATCTCGTGCCAAATCATTCAACTCATGTTGATGTAATACACCACGTTCTGAATCGTCTTCAATTTCAAAATCTTCATCATTAGGCCTGCCATCACTAAAACAATACATATATTGATTTCCATTTAGGATAGGCTAGGGGATCTCCAGACTAAGAAGCAGCAGGCCAGCTATTCTCCATCAAGTATCAATTAATCATTCTTTATTACAAAATACATGGAAAATCAGCAGAGCCCTATTGGCATATGCATTTCGCTCTAACTGTAGAGCATCATTAGTGCCTTATTCAAATAGATTTTATTTGAATAAAGCACTAATGATGCTCTACAGTTAGAGTTTAGTTTCTATTACATATTATTATTATTATATTATTTATTGTTGTTATTGTATTAGTTACAGTTACAGTTTAGTTTCTATTTGAATAAGGCACTAATGAGTAATGATGCTCTACAGTTAGAGCGAAATGCATATGCCCATTGGGCTTTGCTGACTTTCCATATATTTTTGTAATAAAGAATGATTGATTCATCAGTAAAACATTCATCATGATCCAAATCTTCGAGCGTAGGTGTTTGAACGAAAACTGGAACTAGGATTTCAACTGAATGAGGCACTGGACATATAGCTGATGGAAGACTTGAATACTCAATTTTACGTTTGTTTTTCTTTTTATACCCTGAAGTTTGCACCAAGCAAAAGTAATTGTGTAGACTAATGATCTTTGGGCTCTCGCCACAAACCATGGGTCTACCGAATGCCAATTTGTCACGTGTTCCCTTGGTCTACATCCGTAAACTCTCGATACACTGCTTGCATACCTTGTGGGGTGCCCAAGACTTATTTTAATCACCAAGTTTTATTTTTAAAATATGTGAAGTAGGCTTGTTTAACAAATGACGTCTTTTCTTTGGCTAAAAATAGTAAAACTGCTGCAAATATAGCAAAAGGAATCCGGATTATTTAGACACTGACGACGAGAAACAGCAGACGCAGACAAGATAGTATTCTAACAAACAAACATGTAGATTGTAGTACATACATGGTTGAAAGTGGAAAGCAACTAACTTCAATTTCATCACGGTAATCTAGTTTCGTTGGATGATTGCATCCTCCTACCAAAAATGGGGAAATAGCCTAGCATCCACCTAAATCGATGCATGTGCCTTTTTTACTTAATAATTCAGTTGAACCTCCTTGTATATAACTTACTGTATGATTAGCTTGTGCATTCCTTTTACGTATGGAAAAGCAACACGGCTAAACTCGTGAAAAGTTGCATATTTTGGATGTATGCTGTAGAGCAAAAACTTGACGTGATAGAAGAAAACTGGTGGCATTTTTGAAATCAGCACGCCGGAATTAGCCTAAATCAAGTGCAAAATCAAAGTCAACAAAAAAAAATTTCAAAATTGTTCCCCAGTGTTATGATTCAACAGAACGCATTGTATTGTTGCAATGTGTGAAAATTAAATCGAAAACCAATAAAAGAAAAGGTGTTTAATGGTCTTGGTCACAGACATTGCCTGCATTAACGACGTCTCTTACCGCTATTATCACCTAGCCAACCTGACATCATTGTTTTTGCGGCCGCTAGGGTTTGACATCGACTTCAACGATCATCACATGTTACGTAATTAGAACGATTATATCCTATGCGTAGAAAAAAAAAATGATCTCTTAAAACAGCTCTTTCTGCTGTTTTGTCTGGTGAGCTTTGCATATTGCTCAACAAGAGCATAAAGTTTAGAATTGACAAGATATCATTAAATTTGTAAATTATGTTTGAATCACTGCAAATAAACGTATTCAAAACTTTTGCTTCGGTCGACGTAATGTCACACTCCGTAATCTACGTCGGCAATGATTTTGTCGCAGCAAAAGTGCGTTCATTTTGAAAACTGCCGAGCTTGTCCCGTGTATGAGTTGAACCTGTGTTTTTGAGGTGAAAATCGCTTGCGAACATCTCGAATATATACGGTATTCGATAAAAGACTTTCTATAAAAAAACAGAAGAGAAAACACTTTGCCGTTGTTAACGCTTTGAAGGTAAGTAATTACCAAAACGAGCGAAACGAAGCTAATAAAACTGATAGCGGGTTTCCACTCTGCTTGAGATCATGATTTTTTGCGTTTTATTTCGATAATTTCACTGTCTTGATCGTTGTTATTCAGTCTCACGAATAGAAAATGAATCGGCTTGTTTTCCAACTTCCAATTATGAGCTAACAATATCAAAATTTTTACGACTAGGCTTACTGCATGCGTAAAACTTATCCTTTCAAGCAGCGGTTCTAATAAATTCGGTTTGCGACCTAGGTGTCAATATAAACAAGACATTAAGCTTAATCAAAGACTATTTTAATTGAGTAAAATAAGATTATGGTTATGACGTCATCACGTTTCTCGCCCCCCAAGGTTTTTTGAAAATTCGACGCCTATATATATGTGTATATAACACTTAGACTAAAAAATTTGAGTCAATGAGATTGACAGTTGAAACTTCATTTTCTGGATTTATGTGTTGCTTCCTGTACTGTAGGTTAGTAGTTCATAAGTTTTATTTGAGCTAGTTACTGGCTGGCTTCAACATGTGTTACCAATTACCGTACCCACAGTTATTCAATATACAGGGCAACAGTTAAGAAATGGTGTATGTGGATTTTGTTTTTCATGCTTACTCATACAATCAAAGCTCACTGCTGGTTGCAGGAGAATTTCAGATCAAAGATATTCACACATTTTCTCCAGCGACCTCAAACGTGCCCAAAAGACTTGTGAGCTGGCCATGGCACAGAATGATGAATATTTAAGTATGGAAAACGATGTGTGCATTGCTGTGTTGACTTTAAGTGTTTGTTGATGTACCGTAGTCTATCTCTTGTAATTTTCACCAGAAAAAATGTGATGTTTACTATTATCAAGTAAATGAATGTGATTTTTTCATATGACACTCACAAACATGAGAGTTGAATTTTAATACTCGTGAATACATTGTAAAATTCTAGGTAAGCAAATATTCATAGTATATACATTCATAGGCGTCGAAATAGGGTGGGCAGGGTGGGCGACGCCCACCCTGCCGTGAAACGAGGGTGGGCAAAATATGTTTCGCCCACCCTGTTTTCATGCCACCTATGAAGTGTTCGTTACAATTATTTCCGTTTTTCTTAAACGCTGGACTATCCAACCAACTGCAGCGCAACTTCTTGTTTTACGCTATGTCTCTCGCTAGGTGTCCGACAGAACAAAGCAATTCCATAACAACGCTGCGTGGAAAAACGGCGGTACGCACTGCATTGTTGTTGCTACGGCAACTGCCACAGCTGGCAATTCCTGGTGAGAGAAAGCCACGTTTGATCTTTTCTCCGAATGGTTTCACTTTCGTTACGTCACAATCAAACTACAGTTCCCGGTCAGCGTAAGGGAATGTGAATATGACATAATAATGAACATGACAATTAAATAACCGATACAAACTAAAGACGTACTAAAAACAATCGCTTTTACAAATGCGGCAAATCCGAAGGCGCCCCTTTAAAGATAACAGGTCAAGAGTCACGCGCTTTTTAGGTCGCAAAGGAAAACATAAAAGAAGTTTGTTTAGTTTAGCAGCGCTCATAAGATCGCAAGATGCAAGAAAGAAAACATCCAACCTATTAAAGCTTAATTGCTGCAGCGACGCTAAACACAGTCTTTGTGAGAAAGACTAACCACACTTTTCGAAATTAGCGTCGGCAATTGCCGAGGTGATTGTAAGGACAACAAGATTACAAGAAAAAACTAATTTTCTTAGACTACACCAGACTAGAATGTTGATTCAATCTTACTATTGCTGGATGTTTTATTTGGGTTACTTCCTACTTCGCCGGCGCTTAGACACGTGCCCAGCTGGGAGAATCTTTTATAAAAATATCACCCTATAATTCAGGCCTCGAAACTGAAGGCGGCCATCGCCGCGATTAACCTACAAAAACCGACATTTTGTCCGCCGGGTCTCGCCCTTCCGTCGGCCGCATTTGTCCGCCATGAAGTTCCGAGAAAATTTTACACAAGCGGCCTTGTAAATAAAGTAGTAGTACTTTGCCACTTATAATCACAAAGGACTAGAAAAGAGTTAAAGCACTCGATAAATCACAATACACCCTGTATAATGCTTGAATTGTTAACATTATTGAGTGATCAAGCAGCTGATGTCTGACGATAAGCTGGATGCAAGTGACCCCACAATACACTTTATTAATGCGATAAATTCAGTCCTCAAAGTTATCGTCGGCAATGAAAATGCCGAGGCCACACGAGCGCTTGTAATGTTAGGGTTAAACATTCCTCCCAGTCGTTATGGCACAGCATAGATTTATTCCCTAGTCAACACCCTGATGGATCTTTATGAAAAAAAAGAGGCCTGTGGAGTGGTATCAAAGCCCGAAAGCCGCAAAACGTGGACGCTTCATTGCAAACGGCAAAGACGGTATAGATTTACAGCCAAGCTATGAGCCTCTTGATGTGTCTGATTCCAGTGATGACGCGACAACCTCGTGCTCCGATACAGCATCTGATGATTCCGATTCTGACTGCTAGTTCTTTATCAAACAGACTTTGTGTTGTTCGCAGTATCCCAATTGTGCCGAAATTATGTTAGTGTATACGTAAATCGAGGCAATCTTCTCGCAGGGAGCTATTAATTTGTTACCTGCATCTGGTTGAGCAATTGACGTTATTTTATGATAATTCAACGTTGCTAGATGTCGAATTAATGTAAAACAAACGTAACTTTCTTATTGGGCATTGTTGTTACGCAATATAACCGAGCGGAAAAATTAAATCGATTTGTGCTGACTCGAACGTTGAATCAACCCAAAATTAACTTACTTTTCCCCGTGAGTTATTTAACGTGAATTCCTGCAACAGCGTGCCACGTGCGTATCTTGTAGCTCGCTTTATCGCTACTTTTGGCATTATTACATCACAACAAATCAAACAGTGCGGTCGTGATAGACTACTCTAGTATATTTTTCGCTTCTGCCGAAGTAAAAATGTGTGTCGAAGTTCCGATGGCCGCCATGTGCTTGTGATTGGCCGCCGAACAGGGTAAGCACTTTAACATCACCCACTGGTCGAAGAGGTACGCAATCATGCGTGACATGTTCATTCGCGATTCAGCTGATTTCAGTCATGTGACTCGTGACGTGATATTCTGATCAAAAATTTTGATACAAAGAAATTTAACTGAATGCTTTACCACAACCACCGTTGCCTAATGGTTAGGGCAGAGGAGTATAGTAATTTCGATTTCGTGGGTTCGATTCCCACCCTCTGCTAATACTATTTTTTCTTCTGCAACTGAACTGAGTGCAAGAAGGATCTTAATGGTAGCCACTTTAACAAGTCGAAATTGTGACTAAAACACAAATATTGATTGAACATGTCACGCATGATTGCGTACCTCTTCGACCAGTGGGTAATGTTAAAGTGCCTACCGCCGAACAGCTTGCTTCAGTCGGACACGTTTGGCCGCCGGAAAAAAAAAGTTGTTTCAAGGCCTGCTATTTGCATTGATTTAACTCCAGTAGACGTCAAATTATTGTAAGCATCTACTCCTTGTTGCGCCTCGCTTTCCGTTATCTCGTCCAGCTGATACAGCATCTGATGATACCGATTCTGGCTAGTTCATCAAACAGACTTTGTGTTGCTCGCAGTGTCCCAATTGTGCCGAAATTATGTTGGCTTATAAGCTTACGTAAATCGAGGCGATCTTCTCGCAGGGAGCTATTAATATGTTACCTGTACCTGGTTGAGTAATTCACGTTATTTTATGATAATTCAACATCGCTAGATGTCGAATTAATGTAAAACAAACGTAACTTTCTTATTGGGCATTGTTGTTACGCAATATAACCCGCCGGAAAAATTAAATCGATTTGTGCTGACTCGAACGTTGAATCAACCCAAAATTAACTTACTTTCCCCTCCCGGTGAGTTTTTTAACGTGAATTACCGTAACAGCGTGCGTATCGCGTTGCTCGCTTTATCACTAATTTTGGTATTATTACACCACAATAAATCAAAAATGCGTTCGTAATAGACTACTCTAGTATATTTTTCGCTTCTCGTTTTACATGTTTTAGTACAATATCTTTTCCTAATAAATATTCACAGTAATTGCCGCGGCAATTTCAAATTTTGCCGTTTGGCCTCGGCAACGTTTTTGCCAAAGTAAAAATATGCTCATTTCGAAAACTGAACCATTGCGAATTTGCAAACACACATTCAATGAAATCTGTTTGAAAACTCTTGCCCACCCAGAATTCCTCTCTTCTAAGAAAAAATCGACGCCTATGTATACATTATACATAACTTAGCATGTGATGTAACACTTAGGGCAACAGTGGAATACTGTACTGGTACATCAAAATTAATATGAATTGTAACATTGTTGGTAATATACCATTACCGGCTTAACAGTTTTATTGAAAAAGAACCGAAGTTCAATGTATGGAAGCACAGTAAATACATTCTTTGAATCAATTCTTAAAAATTGTGTTAAGAGATTATAGTGTTGTGCAAATCGGAATGGCCCGTTTCGGTGAGTCCGACCCCTTAACGGGGGATTTTTTCAATTTTTTTTTTTAATTATTGGGTACCGTAGCCTAATTATCATTGCCGTTTTAGGGTTAGGGGTTAGGAGTTAGGGTTAGAGGTTAGGAACTCACTGAATCGGACTCACCGAATAGTAGCACACCCGTGCAAATACCAGCATTTGATGGTCGCAAATTGGTAGTACTACATTCGGCTAAAATTTGCATCTTATGAAATGCTGTTCAAACGCATCGGTATATTGAACTTGTTTTCACAAGTAGTGCACGTAGTGTCTTTTTTTTTAGAAAATCATAAAGATTTGACTAAAATGAAACTGGATGCACGATTGAGAGAGAGGAGATTTGGCTGCCTTGAAGGTGTGTCCTATTTATGCAACTCAACGAATGCAATATGCACTTTCGTTTTCATTCCAATAGTTTTATTAAAATTGAATACACTTACAGCCCTGACATATTTCAGTGGAAAGTGAAGTCAATAGTTAAGCAGTGATTGTTGAATGCTAAATTTTTTGCTTTATTTCATCAAAGGGGTCTTCTTTTTTAGCCAATCTCCGAAATGTAACCCAATAATGGTGATTAAACGTTTATCCTAACAGTGTTATATGTCTGTGGTTTTGATTGCTTGAAAAAAATTTGACTATATTTTGCTTTGATATTCTTTCAGGCAAACCTTCTAGTGAGATGTCAAAGCTTGCTCACCACCATCGGCAAGCGATAACCTCTTTCACACCTGAAGGAGGGGAGACGCCTGTTGCTTTTCGAGAAAGAGCGAGTGGTTTCTTCAGGTTTCACGGCTTTTTTGTATAATTCTTGTTCAAAATAGGCATAATAATTCAAAAATTGTAAGGTTTTCACATTTTTGACTTTTTGTAAGTCAAGTTAGATGTGCAAGACGGCCATCGACTACTTCCGACAAACATAAAGATAAATAAAAATATGAACTGCCTGGTGAACTATTTTAGTAGTTCTACTAAGTTAAGTTAGCTTAAGTTGAGTTAACTTAGTACACTAGTTCTACTAAGTTTAAAAGTTAATCTTGACTTTCATTCCTAGGTTTCATTTCAAAATAAGTCTCTTTATAAACAAATACTTTTTGAATCCATGCAGTTGTGTTCTGTTATGGTTTTGAAGTTACGCGCTTGAGAATGTCGGAATGAAAAAAGTGCGTGAAATTACAAAGTAAAATTTTTCAAAACGGCATTTATTATTACGTTAATTTCATTTTTATTGATAATTTTCGCTTAGTTTGTCTAAAAACTCGTTTTAAACAACCCAAGTTTCCACTACTGATCTGTTGTGCTTGTATGCAGGAGTCTTTGTAAACTCGTCAAAGACCACATGGATGCAGGAATAGAAGCAAGTGATGATTTTGACTTCAACGTCTTAATAGTTTCCCATGGTGGATTAATAAGAATGCTATTTGCCTCGTAAGTCGTTGGTTTTTTTGTTTGTTGATTTACCACTTATGGTTTTTATTACAAGGTGGAAGGTTGAAAGAATACGTAGTACAGCATCGACGAAACTGACTGATACAAGGATCTCTGACATAGAAATAAAATGTATCGACATCACAAAAAGTTACATCACCAATTGCCTGCCTGACAACAACAGACTGTGACTATTCGTTTTCTTAACCATCCACCAGATATATCACTCTCCCCAACCCTAGACAACAAAACTTGTCATTTTAACATTGATTCAACGTCTGCAGACGTTGAATCAAGGTAAAAATGACAGATTTTGCTGTCTGAGCATTTATCAGGCAATAGTGATGTTACAAAAATATAGAGATTAAGAATAAGTGACAGCTCTTCTGCCAAATATTTCCTAGATACTTATTTGCTGATTGGTTGTGACTTTTTATTTGTTTTCACGGCAATCCATTGCGCGTGATGGTCAACTTGTCTTGCTTTTCCAGGTTTGTAGAAGACTTTGGTTGTGTTTTTAACGGAAATCATTGGACAACGTGTGTTTCGAATGCATCGTTGTCTAATTTCATGGTTAGTCTACCCTTGCCTGATGAAGGGTGCGGAGAATTCGCCCATGCACAGAACGGTGATGATTGGATCAATGGAGTCACAGTAAAATGTATTCGCTTCAACGATACATCTTGATTCGTGGAGAGTTGGATCTGCAAACCGATGGGTGTTGTTTGTCGCTTGACAACATTCAATCGTTGCACTGGCAGAAGAGTGTCAATTTTATTCTTTGAACCAAATGTTTTATTTGAATCCCTTCCCAAGGCGTCTAAATCTTATCAATGCATGACCCACTATTTATTTCATAAGAACAGCGGTTTATGTCCCCGACCGAAGAGATATGGTTTATGTAGATGTCGTTTTTAAACTTTCCTGTTTTTTTCCTGTCTTTAAAAACATTATAAAAATTACTTTTAAAATAGAAAATTGCTGCAAAGTTTTATCAGGGAGCAAAGCTCTCCCTAGACACAGCCAATAATGATTTCTTCCGATCTCGTATGGAAGTTGGAATGGTAGAACGAATACACTCCTAGAGAGCATTACCACGATCGTTTGCATTATCTTGTTTTCTTTTCATTTGTTTTGTTTGTTATAGTTTATTTCTGTTCCTATGTGCGACGCTCTCGAATCCGGTTAATCGCATTTATAATCAACTCTTCAAGCATTTCAATTTTCAAACCTCTACCTGGATTTTATTGTTAACCAGATCTGATTGTGCTTATGACAAAGCAGAGGTGTGACGTGAAACTATATGTGACATCATAGTGTTTTCCGGTCCCGCCGCGGAGACACTCCATTTTTTTAACAGTGAATCAATATAAAAAGGAAGATTTTTGTAGCTAGAGAACGACTTCCAACAACTTCCAGCTGGTAAATTTAGTGGTTTCTGCGTGACAACTGTTGCAATGTCACAGCGCTCTCCCCGTGTAAAGGGATGGCTGCTGGGATATTTCTCATAGATAAATTATGTAATGTATGCAACCAACTCAAAAATCTCCTAACGATGGCACTTTTGAAGTTGCGTTCAATTAGTTTCGTTATAGATTAAATATTATAATTAGACCCATTAGTTTTGTTATTTTTTATGTTATGTCAAAATAACTTTTCTCCCGAACTTACACTTGTAGTTTTGCTGTGTTGTTTTTATTTTCATTGCTCGTTAGGTTTATTACAAAATGCATTATAGAACCATGATCTCTCGGTTTGCACTATATCCTCCCAGACAGCAAAATTCGCCATTTTTACAAAAATGACTGATTTTGCTGTTTGAGCTGTTTTTTTTGTTTGTTTTTTAATTTCAAAATGCATGTTGCAATAGAGTGGTTGTAAAGTTTCTAAACATTGCTACTTTTTAGTCTGTTGTTGATACTTATTTTGACGTTATTGTCACAAGAATCGTATATTGCTATCATCAGCGTCCTACAAGCCGAAACATTATTGCAACGTAAATACGACGTTAAACTCGTAAACTTCAACAATTGTTTTCTTGTTTTCTTCACGTTAATTGTTTGTTTGTGTTTGTTTGTTTGTTTTTCATATCTTTACCCTGCATTGCGGGAAAGCGGACTTGAGCGCTATGCATCGGTGTACGCCTTCCGACGTACACCTGACCCACGTTGCAGCCGACTGCAATGTCTGTTTCCGGTTGTTTTACTCTACTTATTACTGAAATTTGGTACTACCCATTACTCGAAGTCGATCACTGGGTAGAGGCAATTATCGTAAAGTTTCTTGCCCAGAGAAACAACAGCAAGTGCGGGTGGCTGGAGTCGAACTTGCAGGCTCTCGACTGCGAGCCCAACGCGCTAACCACTCGGCCACTGCTGCCGAATTGTTGTGCAAGTGAATACTTAAGTAATTTTAACTGCTTGTTTTAAATTTTTCTTTCGTATAAAATATGTCACATATTTGGATGACGTAACAACAGTGACGTCAGAGTTATTTTTATTCCACTGAGCTAGCAAAAGTTGCCGTTTTTACGTCTCTTCAACGTCTCGTAACAATGTAAAAATAGCTATTTTTCCAGCTGAATTGTGTCTCAGCTTTTTATTAATAACAGGATTTTTACCTTTCATGTTGTGAAATCTACCAGCCTGGAATTCAGTCGTTTTTTAGATTGATCCAACGTTTGCAAACGTTCATTTTATGACTGTCTGGCTGGGTTTCACTTTTTCTTATCACGCTTTTAATAAATTGAAGCATTGGCACTCCGTCAATGAGTGTTTTTCCAGGAGCATAATTTTGTGCTCGAGATAAGCACAAGTTCAGATTAAAGACCCAGAGTAATTTGCACGCTTTGTTGGATCACACAGCAGGTAATGGCCATCTTGACTATCCAGTCTAGCATAATAATTTCCGGAGCCAAGTTTGCATACTCGCCTGAATTTCCAAGAAAGTTTAAGTCGACCCACATTGATCTCCAAAATACTTTTTAAGCCTAGTTTACACACCATGCGCTCTGACCAATCGTATTAGTTATTTCTTCATTGTGGTCGACGCCCAGTCGCAGTGGTGCAAAGTGAACAATTAGTTGCACTCGAAATCGGTCATTTTGCGGTTCTAACATCCCTAGTATATTGCAGTATTATATAGCTGCAGTTTATCGCGTTCCCTCAATCTTGAGCCTTCACGAAGCTTTAGCTTAAATTGTGCTAGAAAACAAAGCTCGGCGACTGCAAATCCCTTTAGTCTCGTTTTTGGTTCCATCCTTGGCGTTGACTGCGCTGATGTCATTCTCACTGCCACCACTCATCCTGCTTTGTCAAGCCAGAGTTTCTGAGCGGTACTTTATCGGCTGATACGCAGACATGCCATTGGTCAAACATAGTTTGAATGCGGGAGCAGTAGGCTATGCAAATTGTTCAGATATCCAATTGAGAAAAAGCGTTTACTGAGATAGATTGTTTGTCTTTTACCAGGGTCGAAGGGATGGATTTGGCATGTCCGAAGTAAGATGAACAATAAAAATTTTAGACTAATTTATTTGTTTCTTAGCAACCAAAAAAACACTATTGTTGGTTTCTTTTTAAACTTAACTGCTGCATCCTTGAACTGATCTGAAGATTTTACTATGTTTGTTATAAAGTTGTGCTGAAGAAAATTTAATATTCGAAGTCGCGATACACAAAAAGACATCTTGATTTAATTTGGATTGTCGTACATTTTTCTTAGACAAAAAAAAAAAAAATTGCAATAGCCTAAGACCAAGAACTACGTATTTCATCATCATCATTTTCAGCCTGTGAGAGCCCACTGCAAAGCGTAAGCCTTCCCCTTTTCATGCCAATTTACATGATTATGTGCTAGTTGGTACCAATTGGTTGTATTGCATTGTTTGTCAATGTCGTCCCTCCATCTTATTTATACTTTAGTCAAAACTCTATTGCTTACAACACCACGACTGTAATGCACTACGTTTCATAAACCACTGATTACTTTTTTAGAATAATTTAAAAATTAAAAAGAATAGCCTAACTGGCAACTCAAAATTCTGCCAACACTGAAGTAGCCTACCAAACAGTAACTTTCTTCGTCGTCGGAAGAATCAGTTAGCGCGACTCGCTTTTTCTTGGGGTGTTTAAATTTGTTTTCTTTTTGTCGACTTTTTGGGCAGCATTATTTTTCTTTTAGCTTTAGCAGGCTTCTGTCTTTCCACTTCTTCCGTTGCTTTCTTGACTGGCGTATCCGTTAAAAACATTTCAACAATCGGAAAACTTCACTCTGTCAATCTTGGTAACCGGCCCTGCGTCAAGAGCCTCTACAAGTATGCGACACTACTAGGAATAACCTATCAATGCTTTATCAGTCCGAGGGTAAAGATTCAAAAACAAACCAAGATTCTCTTGCTCCAAATACAGACACTTCTTAGAAAAATGCATCATATCCGAAGGATACACAGTGATTCGTTCAAACTACCCTGACCCTAAAGTCATGCCAGGTTCAAAAGTAACCCCTGGACTTCTGTCAACGCAACTGCTCAGCCTTGCAGCCTACTGACGACCAATAAACCTACACAAATTTTTCTTCAGTAGTTGAAGAAGATAATTTTCCGCTAGATGGTGCACTGACCTTTGTATCACAGTTTTTGCTATCGAATTTGCGACTGGAACAAACGTGCGAAGGTACATGGTCTCCCGTTTAAAGAAGACTAGAAAGGCTCGAGACCATGTAAGCCATGGTCATGGACGTGTAGGAAAACACAAAAAGCATCCTGGTGGTCGTGGTAACGCTGGTGGACAACATCACCATCGCATTAACTTTGATAAATACCATCCTGGTTACTTTGGAAAAGTTGGCATGAGGCATTTTCACTTGAAGCGAAATCAGTATGCTTGCCCTATCATCAACCTTGACGTGTTGTGGACTCTTCTCCCTGAATCAACCAGGAAAGAATACGAGAACAGAAAAGATGCCGCTCCAGACATTGATGTTGTAAAAGCTGGGTACTACAAAGTGCTGGGAAAAGGTGTCCTTCCAAAGCAGCCAGTAATAGTGAAGGCAAGATTCTTCAGTCGTCGTGCCGAGGAAAAAATCAAAGCGGCTGGTGGCACTTGCATTTTGGTTGCGTAGATTTTTGCAATAAATTACTTTAACTTGAAAAAAAAAAAAAAAAGAATTGCGACTTAGGCCTATTGTTAAAATAAAATAATGGTTTAAGTTTACCGTTTAATTTGACTTATTGTAAATGAAGAAGCATAGATTATTGTTCAAAATATATCCCATGAATACAACTGAGCACATTTTCAACTACACTTCAAATATTTCTTGTTTTTCTTTACTGCCACATAGCAACAGTTAGCCCCATTAAGCTATGAAGTTTGTCACCAAACTGGACTGGAGCTTGGTTGTCTCTGGTTTCTCTACTCGTTTGAGTTAATGTTGGGATCCAACGTTCACATTTACTTTGTGTAGCCTAGTGGAGCAAAAACTACAAAGGGAACCAGAAATGTAGGAACGCGTTTGTTTGTGCGGCGGCAGGTCCATCCAACGCTCTATTGGATCGGCCACTGCTGAATGCTAATTATCATTGCTACCAATATATTTACGATCCAACGCAAACTAGCAGCACCACTTTTACGAAAAGCTTATGGAACCCATCGCCGGTCACAATGAACCCTCAAAGGTTCATGGGACACTGCCAGAAACGTTGAAACGATATCTCAGGCCTCGTACCAATGAGATCCTTGTGCCTCAAATCAAGACATTTTGTATGAAAACCACTGTTTCCAAAGAGTACTCTATAGTTTCCTCATGTTCCAGAGCCCCTGAAAAGATTACGGGCCCCTAAAATTATCCCGGGCCCGGGTCCAAAAGTACTACTTGGACACCCCTGTCAACGCTACTAGACACTGCTATAAGGTATGACGTAAAACGACAGTTAACTGGCGACGTTTAACAACGCTAAAATGACGACCAACCATTCCCACAAGGACTCAATTTGCACTAAAACAGTTCTGCAGACAGTTTTAAACATTACTTCGCAAAAAAGCTAAGCCATTCTCAAACTATTCCAGTGGCAGTTGTGCCGCCAAGCCGAAAACCCATGGAACCTAGCAAACATGAGCTGCACGAAGTTGCTGGCAGGTCCAACATTAACCTCACCGATTCCTCTGTCAACTTGAAGTTGTTTTAAAAAAGCAACATGTCCGTGTGCTTGTGTCTCATATGTATTTAATTATTTGTAAACTGTACTTAGTTTAATAGGCTTATTATGGAATAACATATCCAACCACAGCGCTCTTGATAACCAGCATAGTACTTTAGTAGGCTACAATTCTTGTTTATGCATGTAACTCGCCTTGTCTCAGACAGCAAATCAATCGTCTTTTACATTGATTCAACGTCTGCAGACTTTGAATCAATGTAAAAAACGGTTGACTTGCTATCTGGATGTAGAAAGCTTGGCATGCTTTTGTTCAGCATGAGGCCTATCACGCTTCAAGGTTACTCTAATCACGATGCTACTTCTATGTGATTTGACCTATGCCGTATTTTTGTATCGAGAGGTTGAGCTAGGTTAAAAACGAAACTGAGTCTAAAAATCGCACGTTGAATCAGTGTAAAAGTGACTCGTTTGAGACAAAGCATGGCAATATGAGGTGTTGCGACCGTGCCATGTTTTAAACTGATTGTCCTGCTTTGGTATCATGCACGTTATGACGTCATCGTTTTGTCGCTTCTACCTTTCTCTAGACCTCTGCTATGTTTGTCATACATTGTTTTTTTTCGTTGTGATGGTCTGAAATAAAAACAAACTTAACTGAACTGAACTGATTCAGTGCGGAGGCTAAAGATCACTTCTTGCAAGCTACAGATTTTCTGATGTCTCCAACCAGCAAAACTTTCTTAAAAATTTGTTTGTTTATTCTCAGCAGCAATACAACAACTAATAGCGAATCACCAAAGTAGATTTCTTGTCTGCAAAGCAATTTTGCCGATTTGATACAAAAAATCTACAGAACAAGAAACAAACAACAGCAATGGAGTCTCCTTTAAAGTTAACCCAGTTTAAAAGTTACCATTTTTACATAGTTTCAACGTTCAAGGATGCTAATACGATGTAAAAATGGCAACCTTTGCGAGCATCAAAAATCGTTTACAACGCATGCAAAGGATTCAAGTCTGCACGGTATGACTTCATGTACGTTGACTCAATGGAACAGCGACATCATATGACACTGTTGCAACGTCAATAACATGATGTGTTTCATAAAGAAACAGAAAATCCCAGATGATAATTTGGTATTTCACCAAACAAAAGTTGTGAAAGTGCTTTGGGTTTGATCGACATAATATTCAATTAATTTTTAATCACTGAAGTGAAACGTCACAATCATTAATAGCAGCAGATGCACGAATTTTAGTCAATACCACAAACAGCAAAATCGGTCATTTTTACATTTGCAGACATTGAATCAATGTAAAATCGACCGGTTTTGCTGTTTAGGTCTACATTTCACCACAACATGTCAATAATAATAATAATAATCAAACGCGTCATTAGATCGATGCATACCATAAAATGGCTCGCAAAAACTACCGTTCTTTCACGTTTATTAAATATCATGTATTCTTAAAACGGATAAACAATATTCAACCAGTGAACTCTATCAAAATCATATAGGACCAGCCTATGTAACATTCTTAAAAATTTATCTTGTTGAAACATACCTTAGTTTTTGTTGAACCGTTTTAAAGAAAGAATGAAAAGGACCAGGTACCTAGTCGGTTACTGTATTACCTTAATGTTTTATTTATCAAACGTATTAACACATTTATTCAACGCATAAACAACTTTTATAATTTTATAAGCAAAGATTCGACAATTTAAATACAGTAATTTTGATTCATCTAGCAACCTCAAAATGGATCTAGCTTTCAAAATCAACAATTTTTACATCAATTTAACATAAATCAAAGTAAAATTTATGATATTTGTCGGCTGGAGAGTTTGTGTGCAAAATACGAACACTTTTACCGCGCCCGCAGTCTTGGTAGCAAGCACCTGGTCATACATCGTCGCCACAATGTTATCAAAGCATGAAAACAACGTAGTTGCCCATCAATTCCATGCTTGTCTAAGCTCCACGCTCTGGAACGGCGACCTCTCAAAGCTTCGTCTTTTGAAGAATAATTTGTCTACTTTTCAGTAGCAATTATCGAGTGGTTCCCCCGACTGTGATGGCTGTGCTGACATGCTGGGTAACCATTTTGTTTTGATGATGATAGGCCGGCGCTGAAGTGGTGTTTCTACGGGGACTGTAAGCCTTCAAGTCCCGGAAAACTGTCGTAAAAAACTGGGCGTCATTGTTGATGCGAAGCATTTTTCCAGATAACTTGTGAATAATTTTACAGCATCGGCTCCAAAAACCATAGCGTTCTGGCTCAATAAGAAAAGGTCGAAGTGGGTAGGATATTTCGTTTCCCATGTAAGAGTAGCTCATGTACAAACAAGTAAGTACAATGCATTGAACTTCAAAAACGCTTGTTACGCTCTCGGGCACCATCTCTCGACAGAGCATATACACAAAACAAACGCTAGACGGCATAATAAAAGTGATATCCTGCCACCCTTGCATTAACAATGCTCTATCGACGCCCCTGATCCAAGTGATCACATCAATTGGTTCCAAATCCTGGACTCTACGACATCTTCTGCAAATAAACTCGCCCAAGCATTCCAGTAACTCGGCAGTTGAAGCCTGAATGACGACTTTTCGCGGGGGCGCCACATTTTGAGTAGGTTTAGGAGCTGTTTGCGTTGCTGGCTTTGAATTATCATTTGCTATGGCACGAGCTGTGTGCATTGCTTGCGCAGACTTCTGTGGAGGGTCGACACGTGATAGATTCCTACTATTTACATTTGTAGCTGCCAGTCTGACCTGTTGCTGACTTGGCAAAGATTTGTAAGTATTTTCATGCTTAGATGGTGACTGATTTTCATTTTGGTGACTAATTCTGGTAACTGCCAGTCTAGGTTGTTGAGAAACAGGTTTTGTGTCAATTGATCCATTTTTAAGTCCAGTTTGTGACCTGCTCTTGATGGCATATTGAGGTGGTGTATTTTTAGTGCCTTCTTTACCCACGGATACTCCCCGGCGAATATCGGGAGGGTTGGTTTTTTGTGTTTGATAGCCTCCCTCCGGATAAGAAGACGGGTTGATCTGAAATTGAGACCGATTATTAAAAACATAAACTAAACTGCATAAAATAGTTCTCATTATATCCGTTTGCAAAGTAATAATAAACGTAAATAATATATAAAAGTGATGATATCAGATGTTTATTCGAATTGTAATACCACTCGGTTTCACCACAAACTTTCATTACCCTGAGTTGGTGGTCTAAAATAAACCTTTAATACAATTTCAACCTTATAATTGAACCCGTTTTCAATCCACTTTACTTAGTTTAGCTTGCTCATCCAGTTTGCTCATCCAGTTTGCTACTGAGTCATCATTGTAGATCTATTCATGTTATGTAACACTGACACAATGAATACATTTTGAGAGCACAAGAAATTCATTTGACGTACCTTAGAAGCTTTGGACCCTTTCTTTTTGGTAGATTCTACAAATCTTTTCCATGTCGCAGTCGGAAAGAAAAAAGAGCGCTTCTTCCTTGAGTGCTGAGTGTCGTAAGGAAGCTAGATAAAGAAAGAGAGACCTTTGTTAAACTTTGCAATTCGGCTTGCAAAATCTTCGAACTTTAATTGGTTTCAAAAACATCTTAGGTTTAGGCGATTTACATCATAATACTGCAAAAATATTTACTTTATAATCTTCTTTTTAAAGGCACGAATACAAACAGACTCATTAAAACCTTGATCCTATGTATTTCACTTATAGGCTCACTATGTTGTTTTAGTATAATTACAAAAACTGCATCCACAGCTGCATCGTTATATTATTTTGACAAATCTTGTCAACATGAATCAAAGAATATCTGGTCATCCTGCGGTATGCCATTTCAGTAGTTTCCACACATTTGATGTGCAGGTATTTTTAGATATTCATTTGAAACCAGTGCAATAAATTCAGGACATATTTCTTGTGAATGAAAATTGCTGCTTATAATTAGAAGGCGTTCTTCTGGATCTCACGTTTATGAAGGCTTGGATGCCAACAAGCCCAAATTAGACTACTAAAGTTAGCCAAAGCTATTAGCAGCGACTAGTCATTAAATATATTGGCAATTCCAAAGTAAAAAAACGCTTTGCACATTTTCTACGACCAACCCAAAGGCAAATTTCAGTTACAAATGTAAGGGTTTTGCTTTTGTCAAGGATTTTAATGACATGTCACAAAGTGTTTAACTTTTCTGTTACTAGTGTTGTTGTTTCCAGGCTTTATAAACGGGGTGCACTTTGCAGAAATATAGCACGTACTGTACATTAATGTTATATCTTTGAGTTTGGAAAACTTGCTATTTCATTTCGATAAATTGTTGTTAGAGGTTGAATCACTATGAACATCACAGGCCACAGTTTGGTATGGGACATCCGTTTCAGTAAAATATGAAATAATCATCAATTCACATTGGTTGGCACAGGATATTACGCTATGTGGTGTGTTTCCTGCTTTATAAGTTCCAGGTAGGCTTTATGATTACATCAGAGGGCACAGCAACATCACTTGTTGGTCATGTCACTACCCAAACGGCACACCAACTCTTGTTACATTGAATAAACGTTAGCAGGCGTTGGAGCCATTGTTGAAAGCAAGCTACTTTGATATTATGTGGTAAAACTTTTACGTGGCACACTTTACTTCTCGTTTTTTTAACCACCTATAACGTTGTATTTTTGTAAAATGCAAAGTGTTTGTTTGTGATGCACATTTGCAATTTCTACTGAAGCTGCCTGAACAACAAAATGTCACACTGTTGTCGTCTTTAGTGAATTAACTATCGCGTGAATTATGTTATAAGAAGACGCACAACTGCTTGCTCTTCCACTGAATAAGAAAATCAATCACTACGTCAGTTGTTTACGGAAACGGAACCAGGTGTGAAACGTCAGTTTAACGTACCGATGATAGATGCATTATTTTCTGATGAAACATCGGTTTGGAAATTTCTTTGTTTTATTGTGACAACAACAAGACGCAGTATCGTGTATCCGCTAGCCTCTCATGACTGATGCTAGCCTAGAAGATGCTTGACAAAATCTCTGTGAAACGTATCAAGCTTATAGCCCGACTTGACATCGAGTGTGATCTCTTGCACGTTTACTGAGTGCGGTGGGCAAAAAGTGAATGCAGCACAACACGACTTGTAAAGCGTATCCAAGACAATCGGCCAAGTCGCACGTTTTAGGGAATCTGTTTCGGGTCTTACAGTATACAACCTTTGTCAACATTTGGTAGGTTTACCTATAAAATGACGTGAAGATTATCTTTTATATAGAGAATTTTTAGTTTAACTGTTTCAACTAAGCTTACTTTTGCGAGTCTAAATTTCCATGCACAAAACCATCAAGCCTGCAAATCTTTGTTTTATAAGTCACTGCAAGTAGACTTTCAAAGTCACTTGCAACCGCGTTTTACTTTTATTTTCCGACTGTTTTACTCATGAAAAACTGTTTAAAAAGATCTTGAAATTGGACATTTGGAAAACCTTCCACAAAATTTATCAGATTCCTAGATATTTTCTCCAAAGTGATTTTTGTAAAATTTACGGGATTAGTCTACTCGGCTCATAAGTCATACTTCATACTCGGCGCATGAAACTAAATAGAATTTACAAATGTTATTGCTGCATGTTCCGACCCTACTGAAATATTCATGAAAAGTTGCTGGGTGTGACGTCATTGACAAACAAATGTGCAAGGTTGTTCGCCTGCACAAGCGTTAGCAAAATTGCAGCCATTTTCAAATGGAAAAGAATCCCAGTTCCTTTTTTGTTGAAACGAATAAAAGCGTCACTATGTTAGCTGCTCACAAAGAGCTTCTTTATTGCAAAAATATCATTCTACCGTTGCAATAAATCTTAACATCTCCTTGATTAGAACGTGTGCTCTGTTACAATGTTAAAACGGGTCATATGATGCTCCACTGAAAGTTGGCTAAAAAAAATAAAAATAATATCTGAAAACATCAAACAGCATCTCTCATTTTTTTGTAAATGTTCACTGACTTTGAGGCGAGGCATTCAAAAACATATACACGGAGTAGATAAATAAATTGATTTTTCTGATTTTAGTGTGACACTGCCTACTTTGTTGCAGTAGGCTACATAAATCTTGTAAATATTTGCTAATCAAAAATTTTTTTTTCATTATCATAGAAAAGAAAGAGACATTATAGTCGAAAAGGAGAAAGTGTAGCATTGCTGAAAAAGTGCCTAATTGCATGTATTTCGCAAAGGTTTCATTCAAGAGACGTTAAGGTAGGTATGCTTTGAAGAATGTAACAAGAATATTTTACTTGACAGATCAATAGAAAGAGCCACACGCTGGTGACGCCTCCACTGCCGTTTGTTTATCTGTTTCAAATTTATCTGAATAATTCATGAATAGAAGGAACTAAGGCTTGTTGAAATGGCGCAAGGGTTTTAAATTGAATAAGCCTCCAGCCTTAATGCGCACTTACAGTTACACAACCCATTCAATACATGACTTTGTAACGTCAGGTCAACGAATAAAACATACTTTGTGAAACATAATAAAAGTTAAAATTAGAAATTTCCGGCGACCCATTCAAGACCGTGTTTCTAGAGAGGTTACCAGACTACCCGTGTTCAAAAAGTTGTTCATGTCCTTCAGAGCTTATTTAAAAAAATTCTAACTTTCGTTATGCTCTTGGAACATTGAACAATTTTTTATGCTTGTAAACCTTTCCGTTTTACAGGCTTTATTCTTAGTTATCGCATTATTCAGCAATCAGAATTGAAAACTCTGCTGACATCAACAAAAAAGCTTTGCCAGTAGCAATAGGTTGTGATAGATTGAGCAAATTCTACCTATTAGATTTTTAATGTTTCCAAATTTCAAAAAAAAATTAAAATGCATTGCAGCGTTTTGCAACATCGGACAATGACAAACGCAGAGAAAAAAAATCGATTTCAAAAGTCATTGTTCCCAGAAAGCTTTGCTGAGCTTTTTTGTGAATATATTGCAAGTCAGAAAATAATTGTCTTTGAAATGTAAATTTTATGCATCTTTTTATAGCATTGTTTTGAAAACTCAAAAACAAAAATCAATGAAATGCTGCCTTGTTGGTTGTGTTAACGGTGTTTCAACGTAAAAAGCAAGCTAGTTTGTAAAAATATAATGATATTTACCTGCTTCAAATTTTCGATGCTTGATATTCTATGCTCTCGGCGAAGTTCCGTTGTGTTTACATTCCCCATTGCGACTATTTCTTTGCAAAGTTATTCCCAATCAACACCAACCAGAGGCTAATGTTTAAGTTTATCAAAAATGAGTGATCTATAAATAATGCAAAAATAAAATAAATGTAAGATTTTTTTCCAGAGATTAAATCAATCGATTGAATATATACTGAAAAGTTTGGGTGTTCATCAGGACAATTATCGTTTCTAGCACTAGTTGCAACGTTCATGTGGTAAAAGTGAAAGTAAAAGCGTATTGTAAAAGTGTGATCAATTGTACTTCAGAATATTCCAAAATATTTAAAAAATATATTTTTTTTTTAAATGACATTCTTAAAACATGAATTTAATGCAGTAAGGTTGGATTTTAATAGCTCTCACTAAAAAAGTGAAATCAATACTTTCATCAAAATAGATTTCTGCAAGCTTGTCAATAGAACATGTCTTCGGAATAGCATGCTGCAATGTTATATGCAGCCTTGATTGATTGCGCAATTCCGACATGAATCAACAGCAACATGCTTTTAACCTTAGGTAGGAGGACAGCAGCTTTTTTAATTATAGAAAATAACATTGTTTTAGCTAGATAGATGCACTCTAGCTGCGTGGCTGCGTGATGAAGGGCTGACCTGTAGGGAATCGTCTTTCAATCAATAAAAATCGATATAAAAGACAAAGCATCTGTTTCTCTACGAAACAACCTAGGTTAGAAGAAAAATGTTGATTTTTTTCTAACAAATCAATCAAGTTTTGCTCAACTTAAACCGACGCCGGGTCCCTTTATGGATCATTATTCTTCTCATGTGTCCTCTATTGCTCTCTGGCTATCTTCAAAGTGCAAAGCTTCATAATATCAATCGATCTGATGCACTGTATTGTCTAGAACTGTATGAGGCGTTTGATATCAGAATTTCTATGCATGTCTATCACTTCAGCTTTGGGACACTGAAAAAGCTGATTGTTTTTGTTCAATTTACATCTCTGGACGTTGAATCGAAAAAAACAAAGCAAAATTTACTAAAAAGCTTCGATTCGAACTTTAAACTATGACGGCAATGCTTTCCATATGTTTTAGCATGGTCGACATACTTCCTCAATTCAGCAATTCGACACGCAGTGATAAGATCGAATCATTAGTTCTGGTTTGCTTTAAAGACATTCTATCAACGTAGAAAAGTTCAGTTTAAACATTGCGAAATCACAATTTATTGCTTAATTTCACGTAGAAAGGTCAAATGCTTCGAGGGTTTCCAAATTTTTTAATATTTAAAATTTTTGCTTCCAATTTAGACAACTTCAAGTTCTTTGGTGAAATAACCGTTTGACTCTCGATAAAACTAAACCACTGGGTGGAGCATTCCGAAATAGTTGTAACCTATACCAATAACTTTTGTTAAATTTTTTTGAAAAAATAAACAACGTGATCATATCTGAAGACAGACACTTCAATTAAAACAGATCCGTGTCGACAGACGCTGGATCGAGCGTACTTTCTTGGACTGCCATTTAGCCCAGACATTTAACAAGTCATCTGCGTCAGAACACTCGACCGTTCTGTTACCTTTTACTGCAATTAGTTTTTTTCTCGTTTTCCGGGTAACAGACTTCATTAACCTAATGTGCTGATGGTTAAAAATTTATACATTGGGTGGCGTCATGTTTATGTTGTTCAGTTAAACACAAGAAGTTCTTATTTTTTTGTAAAAAAATGATCACAATATATTTTCTCTGACTGAATTTGTAATTTTGACTCTTTTGCTTTGACTTTGGTCTTACCTGATGCTCCAGCAATGAGAAGCGGGTGCTGTCCGAAGCCGCCGATGATTTTCTAACCTTGTTCTAGGCATGTAACTCTTTACTGGGCTGAGTAAATGTTTTATTTTAATTTTTGTTCGTTGTACTACAAACTACGAAACTTGGTTGCAATACTACAAGCTCATTGATGTTAGTCTTCTTTTAAAACTTCAGCTGTTACCTCTCAAACTGATCTCTGACAAATCTCACTGATTTGACCATTGCAAGTGCAGAGATTTCATTTGGTCTTTGAATAAGTATCTCGGAACACCGACTGTCTTCATAAAAACTATTTTCTTGATCATAACGACAAAGTCAACTTGAAAGCGTTTGAAGTTACTTCACTATTCTAATTTGATGCAGCTGCTGACACGGTTGTGGAGGAACTGGCTAGAGCGATGCAAAACCGAGCAAGGACAAAACGAGCTCTGTTTAGAAGAGAAAAAAGGCAGGCGCAATACTTCCGCTACGAGCCAGCTTCGTGCATCTGCTATTCAGCTCAATGTGGTCAGTGCACGCTTTTTTGCATCATTCATTAGCGATGACATGAAATATACAAGCAGGCTACCATTCATAGGCTTATCACATCAATAAGCACAAGGCACTATTAATTATATTGCACACATTCTTCTGTTGTGTTACACTGATTTAAACCCTCAACCATTTGGCGTTGTACCAACTGGAAGGACAGCAACGGACATGCGATTGGTCATATAACTTTCTGAAATAACATTTCTATCAGCCGGTGTCGTTAAAATCAATTTTATCGTCAGCTACTTTACCTCACAATGCATAAAAGCTTGTTTGTTTCAATAAAAAAAAAATTGCAATCACGCAATATACAGTATTGGGAGTTCTTTTATAACCAATTGCCATGCACAGATGTTAACTTACCTAGTTTCATAAAAGTGAACTAAATATTCAAATCACTTAATGACGCTTACATTACAGCGGATTCAGGGCCCACTTGGTCATATGTCCTCCCAAATTTAAAATAAATTGAAACTTTTTGCAATACGACAAGAAAAAATGATCGAATATACAGAACTTGCGTCTCAAGACCCCAGAAGCTATAGCTTTGTTCATTTTATCCTAGGCCTTTCTCTCCTTCAATCTTTCTTGTGGTGCTTGAGCGAGTATCAGGCTATAGCGCTCATCAAATTCATTACAGCTTACACATAAAGTACACCAATCTCATAACTAAATAGCTAAATATCATACAGAACTCTTGTAACAACTTGCGATTCTTGTTTGATAAAACATTTCGCCGTCTACAAAAGCTTACTAACTGCGATGGTAAAAATTTCTGATTCACCATCAGCGTTAGAAACTTCGGCTTTCGTCATGATTTACGCCACTGAGTTAAGTCATTCCATCGCAAGTGGTCATGACGGTACAAATTCCATGTACTAGCTCTTGTAACAATAACACGTTTCCCCATAAAAAAAATCCTGGATTACCCCAAAGTTTGAAGTTTTGAAATATCAAAGATTTCTTCCAATGTGCCCCAAAACTGTAGAGAGCTAGGCCTGCTAGCTTAATAATGCTTCTGGCTCATGAAACAACAATACGCGAAACCTAACTCTTACAATTAGCTGGACAGTAAGGAATCCACTAAATGCTAAAAATGACAACTATAATACAGTGTCTTGAGTAGGTTGTAGATTCAACTTTGAAGCAACGCCGTATGAAAAGTAAAGTTACAACTGAATTTCGTAATGCAAAAATCTGAGCGCTACTTTCTTTGCACAATCGTGTTCACCCTTGAGCAAAATGTCACGAATTTTAATATTATGAGTTTTGCGATAATTAATTGATTTTTGTGGCAATTAATAACATCATAAAGCAAACTTTTCGCCCGATGATGACAAAAAATGAAGTTTGTTTTCCTTTATCAAACATCTTTCAATATCAAATCTACGCACAAAACGATTTCAGAGCCGAGGTTTATGACATAATCCAATACCCCAGCCAATGCTTCACCCGTAGCACTGCCCATATTTGGTCACGTTTAAACCTCTAAGAAGAAAACAACCTGGCTTTTCTTGAATATAAACTCATGAGATATTACATCATGAAAAGATTTATAGGTTGATTGGACGGTTAGGACAATTTTGCCGTGAAATGATTGATACAGCAGTTACGATCTCGTTAATCTTCACCACCAAAGGTTATAGAGGACAATTTCTTATAATTTCAGTTGCAGTTTTGCAAAACACAAATTTGCGATGACATAATGCAGGTAAGCGTTGTTCAGATCAACAATAAGTAATTACAGAATTGCTTGAAATCTGCTGAAACCTCGTAATGGCACTTTTGGGCCATGAAGATGCCTTTTAGCGAGTTCAGTCAAGGTTGATGCTGTAGTGCTTCGTGGTTTGTTTTCGAAAGTGTTGCCTTGCGCCAAACCAAAAAAGAAGTGATGCAATTTTCGTGTCCTGATATAAACTGTAGGTTTAGAGATGGCGCACATTGAACAGCCCATTGTTCAGTTTTTGTTTACTCTTGATACTGTCGTAACAATGAGTTTGCCACACAGTTATACAAATCAGTAGCAAAAAACGTAGGTCATGTAAGCCAACTTTTTCAATAAAAGCACGGGTGCCACCTCGTGAAAATACTCATAAATGAGACTACCGGCAAAAACGTCAACTTCAAGCAATACTGCTGCAATTTTCCAGTTATTATGGAAAATGCTATTTTTTGATTAGTGATAGCTTTTATGTCATGCTTTTCAAATCATGGTAACCCTCATAAACAGTTAGTGAGCAGGCCAAACTGACTACCTTCCTTTCTTTATCAATCTGCCATTTTCTCACACCATTTAACTTACAGTTCTTCATTTGGTAAAGCTGCAAGATGCCCACAGTCTTTTCAAATTGGTGTTGTGTTGTTGGTAAAGTTTATTTTCAGGTCTTCTATTTTCAGTCGATTTATTCTTGTATGGCAGCTGCTGTGCTTAGTTGGCCAGACAAACAAAAAGCGTGAAATCCAGAATTGATTAAAAAGATTTATTTTCGTAACAGGTTTATTTTATTGCATTTGAAATCATGCATAGATTCCAACAAAGGCAGAAGAAGGCTAATTTCAATGTCACAAGACATGACATTGCCCAGATTTTGTGCAACGTCTGAAAACGTTTTACTCGTTTAGTCACGTGCCGAAACGTTGTGCAACTTCGCTGTAAAATGTTACTTCACTTTTTTGTAGACAGCTCTTCTCGTTTCAGTCGCAATCTTCTTTCACTTGAAGGCGATGGAATGAGTTATGAGCAGATTTTGTGATTGTGCTACAAAAACTCCGAAGGTGTCCACAAAAGTAAAGAACTTGTTGCAATAGTTGCAACAATTTGCAATAATTGCGACAGCAACGCCAATCAAGCAAACGATTTCCTAAAGCAACGTCTCGTGACATTCAAAATCAGGAACTGCCAAGTTTTCCTTGCGTAGAACATATGCAAACACCGCGGTTCGATTGATTTCAACATGATGAGAGTCAGACTGACCTAAAATGAAACCCCAGTGACACCTATGCGACTAGACCTAGCAGACTGAACAACAAACTTCCTTCAAAACACCAAGTTAATATTTATCCTTTGACATCAATTCAACGTTACTTGTTGTTGCAACGACTGATATAGGTCAGATTACAATCTCACGCTTGCAGCCTAAGGAGGCTACAGACTCAACTGCCCTGGAAGACAACCTGGGCCAAACAAAATTTGTTAATAACTCAAAAGTTTATTTAAATATTGTCAATCGAAGGCACCGACATCTTTCCAGCCTGCAAGTTGCTCTTTTTTATATTGATTCAACGTTTATAGACGTTGAGTCAATGCAAAAATGAACTAATTTATTGGCTGAGTTTTGACCAAGCCATCACTTCATGACGTCAGGTTATTGCGTCAAGACATTCTCCAAATGTCTAAATTTGCACAAAACGTGCACGAAATGCGTAACGGCCTGCTAGTGGGCCACAGTGCGTGCTCAGACTACGTTGTTCTGAGATCACAACTTTTTTATGAAAGGGATTTACTTCTCTTGCAGGTTTAATCAAAAAGAAATGGAACTAAATTTATCATCTGACATTTATCCATCATTTGCAAACCAATTTCTAGTTGACTTTATATATCTTTCAGCATGGATATAGAAAGTTATGATCTTATTGTCCATATTAAGAAAACTTCTGGCTTACACTTTGACAAAAAAATTCATATTTTTTCACATTTTACTGTCTTTCCAGACAATACAAAGGACCATAACGTTGTCAGGCAGTGCAAAATCTTTATTAACAATGTTGTTTTTAATAAATTTCAGTCAGATTGTCAGCAACAGTCTACAATATCTGCAAAAGTCCAAAAAAATCTAATAAATAGACCACATCTGCAGGAATACCCATCGCTTTAATTATTACCAACTCAGTAGTTATCAGTCATAAATCTTGTTCCTGAAGTTTTTGGGGCGTTTTCTGTGAATGCAAATCTTCCGTATCCCTTATGGATGCCAAGCAAGATGATAACATAAATCAAAAATAGCTTGTTTACAAACCAAGTTCATTTTTATTATTGGTAGGTCGTAAGTAGCATATTTCCTCCTAAGTTTCGGACTCAATGTCTTGTGTCTAAATGGTTCCTTCTACGTTCATATCCTTCCTACTTTAACCTTCACAAAAACTGTTTAAATCGGTGAATTGCATTGCATGCACGACAGTACTGTTTGTCACAAACTCCCTGAAACTATTTTTTTGATTCATTATAAAATATAAGGTATTCGTATCTGGGGAGTCTGGTGGTACAGCCAACTTTCTTAGTTTCTTGTGAGAAAAAGCAAAATTCCATGGCATGTGTAGGCTACAAGATTTAAAACCTTGTAGACTTTGCATCTGTTATTTTTTATACGATTGAAAATGTTACCTCTAGCTATATCCGCTCTATTCTTGAGAGACTAGACAACATTTTACCTTCTATTTGGTGAGGAAATCATTCGACCCGTGTGAATAGCTTCAGGAATGCAACAGGGTGATTGAAAGGCAAGGAACAAGACCGAATAGGGTTATAGTGCAGCACTATTGGAAACCGAATTCGTTATTTCGATTTTCTGGCTACCCAGTTGAATCATAAAGACCTCAATTGCTTCCTATGATTTTGGCGAATGTTTGTTCTCACCAAAAATAAATTCAAGTCAGCCTTCTTTAAATTTCTATTTTCATCTCAATATTTCTAAAAATGTTGATGTCAAGGAGACACTGTGCCTTGTCTTTGTTGACAAAGTTCAAACGTGGTTGCTTATTAGTTCAAAAATCAACGTATTTTAATGTCCAACAAATGAAGCTACAACACATTTTTCTTTATCAAATCAAGTAAGAAATGCTTGCAGAAAGTTGACGCCAATCCGTGTTTTAAACTTGGTGGAAACTCAAACTTGTATGTAAAATGTAAAAGAAATGAAAATTCAAACAAGTCACTTTATATTTCTATTTTTTGTAAGTGTAAAGCAGACGTCATGGCCACAGAGCACATAACTTCTTTTGAAGTGTTGTGTGCGTTAATTCATACAACGTCTTAAAATGTGATTTTAAAAGTATTATGCCATACGAAGGTGGTTTTACTTTATAGCTTCGTATAAATTGTTGTTTCACATCCAAAGAAAAAATCATTCGTAGCCATACGAAGTCATTCATTTAACAAAAGCTTTTATTGCGGTACAAACATATTTGAAAAGAATCATTGAAAAAGTCTTCACTTCAGAGTACCTTGTGCTAAAGAATTTCGATGTCAAATTTGGCAAGCTGTTGAGAGGGGTTAATTTGACTACCTCCAGGTGGATTGCGTTTAATGCGGATTGGATCTATGCGGTAATATTGACGAAAGGTCCAAGAGGTGCTTTTAGACCCGGGTCCTGGATGGTATTATGAGACAGGATCTTTCAAGTATGGGAGCTGAAAGAAAGCACTAACTAATCACTTTTAGTTTTTGTTGGAAAATAATTTCTTTTTCTGAAAATTCACGTTTTGATAAAAAATTATTAGTAATTTTCCGTTTCTTAAAGTAATTTTGTAAGGTGTCTTGTCTATCCTGCTGACCCGGCTGTTTTATTAGTAGGCTACCGAGCACAAACTATTCTTTCAATGGTCTTGAATCTGTGCTTTTGTTTTCAATTTTCAGTCTTCCTGTTTGTACGCAGAGGCGATGCCTAACCTTCATGGTTTGTAAGAAAAATTATCCTGCTAATCATTGTTCTAAGATGGACACCTTAAAAAGCATTTTATTTGACATTACTTTTACAAAAATCGAAAGGTTTTTAAATTGAGGTAATGCCATGACAGAATGTTATTTTCCCGCTTTTAAATTTCTAGGAAAAGATGGCCTAATTAATTATTTATTGAAACGATGAAATTAAGTTTACATTAACATTTCAATTTTGGCACTAAACTGCGCAAAGAAGCAACGGAGAATACGTCACAAAAAGGCGAAGTTGGTTGCGATGCAATCACGTGATTGATTACGTAACCAAAACGCTGAAAACAGTTATTCCATTTATTCAAAACCAAAACTTAGGCGTTCATGTTTCGCACTTGAAAACGAGTGAGGGACATTCTTAGTACTCGTGTCGCTGAAAAATAATTCAATCTTGTGAGGTTAATGTAATTTCATCCATGCTAGGCCCGATTTAACTCAAATCAATTGCCAAAAATTCACAAAATCTTTTAAAAAAATGCAAAATCTTGCTGTTTTCAATGCAGAATAAAACAACTTTTAAACACAACGGCAGACGAGAATTTTGCATCACCAGGTTTGTTTCATCACCGAAAGGTACTTCTGAGGGTTTTACATCGTAATATTAACAGCTTTTCCCATTTTTGAGGCTTTGTAGGGTTTATAAAATTATTACAGAATTATGAAGAATAATTCATTTTGGTACAAATTAGTGTGTGGAACATATGAGCGGACACATGGAATTAAAAGGTACCTTTAATATTTGCCATGTGGAAAACATCCTTAGAGATTAAACAATAATGACAGACATCACGGAGTTATATTTTTGAAACAAACCCTTGTGAATGATTTTGATGCAATCACAAAACCCTTTCGTGATAATCAACCTCCACATCTCAGCTTGGCCAGATGTCTACCTTTTTGTTAATTTTTGTTATTAGTTGCATTCAACTGCCAATGAGCTCATTCAATTTCGCAATTTCATCTGATGTAAAATCACATATCTTTGAAGAACTGATGAAACATTGTGCCACCCATAAAACAGAGGAAACAACCGAGGATTTGTTTGATTATATTTTTTGCTAAAAACATAAAAATTTCATAAAAAGCGGATAGCATATCAAAAGTAAAGCCAGTTGTTCCAGTAGCCATCTGTAACAAATCTATAGTCATTCCGCTGGTAATAGACTGAAAACATTAACAGCATTATAAAAATTTAAAAACAGGACAATAAAATCGCTTCAACGTCAGATGACGTCAAACTTATTTGACGTTTATTCAAGTTATAGATTCTATTTGAATAAGAACCTTGTGTTGATCCGTATAGGTGAAATAGGCTGTTAAGGATTCAGATAGTAATAACTATATTTGAAGTTTATTCAAGTTATAGTTTATATGTTTTGCTAGCCTGATTTTTATAATTTTTATTTTTTAAATCAATCTGCAACACCACAACTGGCAGCACTGTAATGCTGCCGCAGCAGATCCGTAATTTTTTATTCTTTTTCAACTGTTATGAACAATTGAACATATCGATTAAGCTCAAACTTGATCGATTTTTGTATGTAAGTCAGATTTCAGAGTTTTTGTTTCGTGAATTCAAGCTCAAGACCGTAATTGCAGCATAAACGCAATTTTGACAGCCAATTTAGAAAACAGTTTTAATTAAATGTTATATTGGAGGCGAATGCACCGAACGTGTGTAGACAGCCATTTAAAGACTTGAAATTTAGCGGAAAACTACAGAGATATCTCATTCTATTAAGTAGGGTACGGGAACTATTCTCTAATTTACTTTAAATTTGCAACTATTTATTTTTCCCTTGTGTCGGCTTCACAGAAGTATTAGCCCATCTTCTTCTTTTTCTTCGTTTGAACCTTCTTCGCCACTCCAGGGGCCGAGGGGCTCTGCCTTTTATCACCCTTGGGCAGTGGCGGCGACGAGTATTGGCCCTCAAAAGTGATTTCAGATCAGAATCTGTACAGCTGTCATGCAGACTACCATTCGCGGTATGGTAGATTACAGTATCTTGATGTAATTAGTCCATTTACGTTATATGTAATCTGAGTTGAAATGTTTTTTCTTACTGAGCATGGAAGGATGCAGAAGTCTAAAACTGGACAAAAACTGCAAAATAGGCAAAACTATTGCAATGAACATCTCGTCGCTGTGACAGATCGTGTTATCGCGCATAAGTGCGTCTTCATTTTTATCCTGCTAGCAAAATCCGTACTTTTTACATTGATTCAATGTCTGCAGGCGTTGAATCAATTTAAAAAAGACGGATTTTGCTCGCTTTGTAAGCTACTTATCATGTCTACTGCGGTGTATAAGTTGTATAACACATTGTCTTATAGACTACCGCTATTCGGAAGGGAAAAAGCAGAAAGTGGTGAAATGGAGTCACATCACATTTTCTTTGTTTAACTTTAACAACTGTTGTCCGGGATTGAGTCAACAATCCCATCTAAGCGATTGTCAATAGGTTTATGGTCACAATGGACAAAGACGTGGTCTGAGTGAAGGATATGACGTAGGGAGTGATAAGATGACATGTGTTCCAAGCTGTGATGATGCGTTGCTAATAAAATAATACGACAATTACAATTAGTGAGCTTAAGATAACAACCACGATTTTCTTACATAAACTCAATGTTTTACAACATCGAAACTATGTGATATCCCTTGTTGTTCTTATCATTCCAGTAATGATATCACGCAAATCAATTGCGCACATAAAAATATTGTGTTAATTTTTTTCCGATTGAGCAGTGAAGTCAGCTTAAAAGAAATTACCAGATGTTACTGTATATCCATCAGACTATCATTAAATAACATTTCATTCCAAATATGGTATCCGCAATACAATTGGATTTCACTCAAATCTTGTCATGATAAAATCGCATTTGCTTTAATCAAAAAAAGCCTTAAACCTTTAAACCAGTGGTTTGTGGTAGGGACAGGTGTAGATAAAAAGTCATATCGGTCATGCATTGGTGTAAAAATTACGGTGTTACACCACGTCATCCATGATGCAGACATTTTGCTTTTAAAATACTGTAATATATAAGCAAGGCATCACAGAGGTCATAATCGATGAGTCCGCAACATGTTGACCTGTGGAATAATGGAGTGGTGAGAGCAACTGCACCACACTTGAAAGGACATCAGTTTGACACCATCAAGAGTGCACGAGGCTTTATCTCTGCAAAACACTATGACATGCTACGAAGGGAGCGGTTGATTTTGTAATTAGATTTCACTACTTCCAGTTGTTGCGTCTGTAAGTATGTTGTATTTCATCCAATTGCAACGTATGCCGATGAGTGATTGTAAAAATTGCTTGATTGATCACAAAGTCTTCTTTCTTTTCAAAAAAAAACATTATATTTTGTTTCTGAGATTAGGAATTTAAACGATCTTAGTATCTTTATCATACAACAAAGCTTACATCTCTACACAATTTGATACCATTCGAATCAAGCTTGCTTACTAAGCCATTGGATTACACTGCCAACTAAAAAATGATTGCCTCGTTAGCTCAGTGGACACGCGCCTGGCTCAAGATCACGCGGAGCAAGTTCGACTCTCGAGGTGTGCGCTTGAGCAACGCATTTCAGCGGCACCAACTGCTCTCCATTCAGTGGCACCTAATGAATAGATTAATTTCCAGGCAAAAAAAAAACTTCAACAATAGGAAAACTTCACTCTGTCAATCTCGATAACCGGCCCTGCGTCAAAAGCCTCTACAAGTATGCGAAACTACCAGGAATAACCTATCCAGGCTTTGTTAATCCGAGGATAAAGATTCCAAACCAACTGGAATTTTTAAACATATCAAGACAAAAGAGGATCTAAGCTGTATTTTCCAATATTCCCTAAAAATCCTAATATGTGCATTTCAAAACAAAGAGGTGTTAGAACAATGTTCACGCGACTTGAAAAGTACCGATAGCTTGGAAAGAGGTTCAGATCTGACAAACGGAAATTTAAAAATTACTGGAAATGTTCATGAACCAATCAAAACGCCCACAACATATACGTTGATGTAAACGTCACAAATGTGTTTATGACTTGTGTAGGTATACGTTTAAATGGAATGATCTCCATGTCTCACGAATTGACTTTGTGATTTCAGTAACACTGGAATTCCAACTGCGCAGTTTCAAAAATTTGCATGCGTAGCTTCAGTGACGTCAGCTATGACCAATCTTGAGCATTGCGCACTGTATCGAGGATATGAAAGGCTAACGGAAAAGGCTTTAAAAACCATTGATCTAGAACTAGATACTTGAAAGTTTACAAAAATCTAAAAAAATTTACCAAGGCACTTTGACAATGTGGAAACTTCAAAATGGTGTTAAAATTTCTGTGTGAGTTTCATAAGTCGGTTACTTACTCCGACTAACTTTATTTTGAAACTTTGCATGCACATAGGCTACTGCTCTCATTTATATTTTTTTATCGTTCCTAGCACTTAAATTTGTACTCTTACTCCGGCCAGCTATGTTTTGATTAGCTTTCGTAGCCGACAATAACCACACTGCCGACACATTTCCTGGTTCAGTAAATATTCCTCAACGTGGGCTTAGTTTATCTACAGAAGGCAGATTTACTCTTAAGTGATTTCCTTGCTTTTTGGAACCAATGCGTTTCAATTTTTTGAAGATATAAATTTTACCATTTAAAGCTACGGAACGCCAACAAAGATATTGCTTCCCAAAAGAAAAGTTTTTGCTGTTTTGGACAGTGGCAAATAATTGATTTGATTGTGACAATCTTCATCCTCGGACCGAGAAAGCTTCTTTTAAAGTTTAACCCTAGTAGTTTAGCATACATATAGAGGTTTTGAACCACTGACGCAGGCCCGGTCACCGAGAGTGACATGACAAGGTTTCCAATTGTTGAAGTGTTGTCTGCGAATTAATCCACCCACCAGGTTCCACTGAATAAAGACCAGTCCGTGAAATGCGTTGATCAAGCGTACATCCCGAGTCGATCCAACGCTGCTTGATCTTGAAGGTTTTTCGTCCACAAAACTAGACGCTTAACCAACTAAACTATTGGGGCGGACATATGGGCTAATAGAACAAATGAACTCTTAAAGCAACGAAGACTTTGTTTTTGGTCATTGTTCTTATATTTACTTTATCGTATTATTCAGTTTAATACAACAACAAGGATGAAACACAATGGTGACCAGATGATTACGTATCTGGTGGATGTCAAGTATTCCCCTACAAGCAAGAAAGGAAATGCCAAAAAGGAAACTTAAGGCTGAGCTTTTAGCTTTAACTTAATTCTCACTTGAGCGCTTTTGCAAACCACTGCAGAGGGCAACACTGCACATGATACAGAAGTTCACAAAACACCGTTTGAAATGTCATGCCCTCGACCTCAATTTCACTTCTTGTTTCGAACTAAATTTGGCCAAAGAGGTGCAACCACCATTGAGTGAAAAGGATAATTGTTTATCTCAAAATGTTAACGATTGATGTGTCAATGAGACGCGCTACTTATTGTAATTAGTGCATCAAAAGTTTGTGAATATTCATCATTTTGCATGAATATTACTTTTTGGGAAAAATAAATGATCTTCTGAGGCTCTTTACGTAACATTAGCAAAAGGCAACAGTTTTCTCTGCTACCTATTCACCACAAAACGTTCACATGGTAAAAAAATTTATTCTTAGGTAAGGAAATAATTATTGAGCTTCTTTTTGATTATGGAAGTCGAAAAAAGTTACGCTCAGATACTGAATGCGAACAAAAGATTAAGAACTGGCTCACAGCTTCTGTAATAAAATGAGGATTGTTAAGAACTTTAAACAGAATCTTCGCACTCAAACAATGCGATGTTTTTAATGAATTCCCTATTCTCATTTTCTGCTTCCTTGAATTCCCAAGCATTTCTTTATTAATAAAATATTGCGTTCAAGTTATGTGACTCACATCAACTAAAAATTTTGCTCAAATATCACGTAGGCAATGGACAGACATAACAGACCTATCAATAGATTGTCTATTGGTTTGGACAACACTTACCAATAAAGTCTTAAAAAACTATTAAAATTTTCATATTGTGAGACGTAAAACTTGTTTTCTCTTAATTATTTTTAATTGTTGATGTCATAGCTTTTTTTGACAATCTATGGCTTGTGGCAGCATTGCGAAATAATTTTTGTCGGTCGTTTAAGATATTGCAAACAATGTAAATAACCTAAGATAAAATTAAAACAAAATTTTTCTGCTCTATTTTGCTTTTGTGTGTGTATTTTATGGTCACAAATTTTAATATCTGATAGAAATTCCTTATTTTTAACCTACTGATATTTGACTTCTTGAAGTCTTACAAATGTGACAAAGAACACTTTTAGTTGTTAATTGTTACACAATTTTCAAGCAAACTATAAGATGTCGTTATGATGTCATCATATAATCCAAAGTGAATAAAGTTGTATGAGATAACGGTTAAATTTATACTGTAAAATTTAAAGCTTTTCACAAAACTATTTTGTCAAAGCGATGTGAAATGACATTGTTGTAGTGTAACACATTTTATCAATTCGTCAAGTTGCAACAACGATAACTGACAAGAATTTACACAAAAGTTTCCTTCGTTCAGCTTTTTCATATTTTTGCAGAAAATCTTTAAAAAAATAAAAAATTACTTCATATTGTAACAAATTTATATTTTCTTTTTGTCTAACTAAACATAAACGCAAGTTAACACTGATCTGACACTGATGAACAAAGAAACCCTGTCATTTGGAAAGATGTAGACTGGCTTTTATTGATAACAGCTTAGGTGGAAATTGAGATCAATGGGATGCTTCTTTGTTGCCTTATCTGCCAACAGTGACATAAATGAGGTCTGAAAAAAAAAATACAACAAACAACACGTTTTTGTTTAACAGTGCTCTTTATCAGGGGTATATTGTTTACGTATAAATGAATATTTCATGTCGATAAAAGACACTTGATCATCCAGAAGGTATCGATTACGCAACGTTGTAACAGATGCTAAAATGCAGCCTACGCACAAAGGTGTTCGCAATCATTGCAGGCTAGTCGCCGTCGTTCGTATAAAACAGAAAATTTGTGATCAGCAGAATGGAAGCTCTCGAAGACATTTCCTTGTGAAAGTATCAAGTGTGTGGAGATCGGTTATTTCGTTGAGAGGGAGTATCCGTGAGACAGTCAAAAAAGATGATGTTGGTAGGCTATTTCATCGCAACAAAATTACATACAGCAGAGGCCCTTATGCATTAACGTGTCAAACAAGAATTTAGGAAGCCGATTTCACTTTTTAGGCGGGTTAGTGTCATTATTTCTCTCTCTGAACTTAAAATATTAAGCTAATATTTGATTTTTGTTGTGGATTTTATGTTTTTTTTTTGTGTAACGCAAATAGCTTACGACAAATAACAAGTGTAATAGGTTTTGCAAAAGAAAATTTTCTACTTCCCATTGTGGGTCAAGTATTGTTACATCGTTTGAATTTTTCTAATATGCAAATAGCTCACTTGTTCATGCAAAAATACAACATTTGAATCTAGCAAGAATTTTAAAATTTCTTTGCAACACTTAGGCCTACGTATCGATTTGACATTTCATTATGTAACTGGCAAGCTACCATCCTATGATATTGCAGCCTACCAATGGCACTTTGAAGACATGTTCTTCATTAGCATGTCGACTAAGAATATCAAGAGAGAAATACATTAGGTTGAAATCTTCTTTCATTTCATTCAATTGTGAAGAAAACGTTTATGTAGATTATTCAGAAATTGTTTCAAATGTTTTTTTCTAATCTATAAAACGCTTAATTATTTTGAAAGCATACAGGCTCGGTGGCTTAGAGTATGCGCTTCTGAGTAGATAGTTGTGGGCTTAATATCGAGTCAAATCAAAGGTCTTTTGAAATTGCACTGAATCTCATTCCTGCCAGGCACTCAGCATTGAAAGGACGGATTTAGAGTAATAACGTAGGCTACTCGGCTGCATATCTATACGTTTGCACAGAAACTGTCTGCCTTATAAGATACTGAAAACAACCTGCTGCGACAGAAACAGCACTCAGTACAACCATACATCTACAGGTTTGGATTTGCCATTAATGATTCGAAACAATTACGCAAATATAAATCATCCATTAGTATGTTATTATGTTATTCGTGAATACCTATGTTTTAGATTTCAAACAATGAATATTATTAATAGCCTACTACAAAAACTGCTTAATGCCAAACAAAAAGCCAAGCAGAGCGATTTACATCAAATATAGTTATTAATCTCTAATTAGATTTAGGTTTCAGTTTCACATGTAATGACCTAAGCTGTTATCAACATATAGAAATACTGTTGATTTGAAAAGGTTTATGGGAAGATGACAACTTTAAGTGTGAATTTAACCAATATTAGGTTACATTCACTTAATTAACCTTAGTGTCAGTATTGTCAGTTTTTTTCAACTTAAGTTGCGCTAATATGGTGACAAACACGTTAGTTGTATTCAGGGGCTCCGAGAGAAATCAGGACTGGTCGGGAAACGATACGAAAAAAGGGCTAAAAAAAATAGTTTTCACCAAAAATAAAAGCAACGAATTTTTATCATGCGTTGCATCATGTGTCTTAAGCTGAACTTGGCCTACTTTTCTCAGCGTGAAATTGAATTCCTTTATAGATTAGATTTTAATCAACGTTTCGATATGAAAAAACATGAAATCAACACAGATCACTCGAGTACACTTGCGACAAAATTGCCATTGTTGCTCACTATTTTAACTAGAAAAACTTGTGGCCTAGAGTCGTATGGTGTGCAGTGTGCAGTGTGCTCATCTCATATGCAGTGACGTTGGCGCTTCAACCAGTGTTTAAAAATGTTGCCACATGCATACGCGCCGACTTCCAGGGGGGCCGGGAGGCGGCGCCCCCCGTGAATTTATGATTGAGGGGCAACAAAAATCGCTATTACAAGTGGTGTTTCAAAGATAAAATACTATACGAAAGAGATTTTGATCATTTAATCGGACTCAAAGAATGCCGAAAGCGAAAAACAGCCTACGTTGCTCTCGCCCGCAAAACAGCAGCTGATCGCATGGCTTTCTCTGGAACGTGAATTACTACTGAGATGCGCACAGCACGTACGATCACAGTCACACACTGCTTATCTTCCCGCGCGTGAGGAGCAACTTCAAAGTCAAAACGCGTGGTAGCGAAAAAGCAAATGCGAGGTTGCATGTTTATTCTTATTTCACGAGTTATCCAAACGTCCGTTGGATTTTTGGTGACTTCAAATATGAAATCGATTTTAGTAAACTTTATCGAGTTGAAACATCGACGCAACGAACAATTACGTGAATACAGCTTAAAGAAAAAATGCATTTTTCAAAACTGTCATCCGTGTTTTAAACACTGTATTGATGTAAATATTGTGAAAATATATACATCTCATTCATTGCCATACACTCATCAATATACACTCCTGCGCTACCGTGTAGTAGCCTATAGTACTCGAGTATAGGTCGAACCCCTACTTTTGAGCTGAAAATCGGTGATATTTCCTTCTCCAGTGTATAAGTCGAATAGCTTCCGACACTACCATTCGATGGTTCATCTAAGTATTGGCATTAACATACTTGGAGGACATTTCAAAGTAAATCTTAGAGTAACTTATGCTGCTGGAATAATCACGTAACTATTCAGGGCAATATCAAGTAAACCAGCTAAATTAGACACGCTATTTTCAACGAGGTCTTCCCGCCGTGAGATCAATTATGATTTAACAGAACGCATTTTTTTGTTCACAATGTGTGAGAATTAAATCGAAAACCGACAAAAGAAAAGGTGTTTTATGGTTTTGGTCGCAGATATTGCCTGCATTAACGTCGTCTCTTACCGCTATTATCACCTAGCCAACCTGACATCATTGTTTTATGCGGTCGCTAAGGTTAGACATCGACTTCAACGATCATGGAATGTTACGTAATAAGAACAATTACTGTATATCCTACACGCAATAATAAAAAAATTGATCTTTTCAAACAGCTCTTTCTCCTGTTTTGTCTCGTGAGCTTTGCATATATTGCTCAATGCTCAACAAATGCATAAAGTTTAGAATTGACAAGAAATCATTGAATATGAAAATTAAGTTTGAACCACTGCCAATACAGGTATTCAAAACTTTTACTTCGGCCTTTTACTCCGTAATCTACGTCCGCAATGATTTTTCTGCAGCAAAAATGAGTACATTTTGTGAACTGCAGAGCTGGAGACAACAGCTTGTCCCGTGTATAAGTTGAACCAACCTGTCTTTGAGGTAAAAATCACTTGCTAACATCTCGAGTATATGCGGTCATTCGATAAAAGACTAACTTATTAAGACTTTAGATAAAAAACAAAAGAGAAAACACTTCGCCGTTGTTAACGCTTTGAAGGTAAGTAATTAGCAAAACGAGCGAAACGAGGTAATAAAACTGATAGCGGGTTTTCACTCTGCTTGAGATTATGATTTTTTTGCGTTTTATTTCGATAGCTTCACTGTCTTGATCGTTATTCACTCGCAAGAAAAGGAAATGAATCGGCTTGTTTTCCAACTGTTCCAATTATGAGCTAACAATATCAAAATTTTTGCGACTAGGCATACTGCACTAGGGATTGTAGATCATAGGGATGCGAAACTTCATCCGCTTTTGGCTTATCCGCAACACTAGAAGGGTTACGTTTTTTGTAATTTACAAAATATTTTACTTTTTATAGGTTATATAAGAAGAGTAAAGTTGGTTTTAAAGTAATTTAAGGTTTTTAGTTGAAAGCAAGCCAGCAGCAAAACGTAAAAAAAATGTCAAATTGGCAATTGACCCTTCTAATGTTGAAGGAACAACGGAGTTGCGCGTCCCGTAATGTACCGTCCCTAATACTGCACGCGTAAAAGTAAAACTAATCGTTTCAAGCAGCGATTCTAATAAATTCGGTTTGCGATCTAGGTGTCAATATAAACAAGACAGTAAGCTTAATCAAAGGCTATTTTAATTGAGTAAAATAGCGTTCTCGTTATGACGTCATCACCTTTCTCGCCCCCCCAAGGTTTTTTGAAAAGTCGGCGCCTATGGCCACATACATATAGCCTACTGCTCCATATCCGCCACTGGTTTTGGTGGCTGGGCGATCCTTGATCAGGTGATCGACGTCCTAAATGTTTGATTCGCAGTGTTGGCATCCAGAGCTACTGAGAGTACCCCACCTATGTAGGCTAGTGTTTGGGAAATGCGAGCGTGATTGCTGATGATCCTGTTAGCTGCTACCTATTGTTGTATGGAATGCTGGAAGAGCCATTGTTGGGTCGATGATAATGGTCTCCATCCCATGACAAACCTGCGTGCCAGTAGGCTATTGGTTCCATTCAGATGCGAATCAAAATTGTTGTAGCTGGTAACTTTAACATGGATGGAGAAAAAATTGTAAGCACACAATAGACCTACAGGCAATGAAAATAGCTCAACAAAGCATTTAATCCATTCCGGACCTTTTGCAATGCAAAGTTACGGATCAAAGCATCAAATAATAAAGGTTTTGCATAGTTTGATTTGATGCACAATAGGTTATGCATAGGCTGTTCGATAGGTTTTGAGTCATGGTGGAGCGTAAACAATTCTTTACAAATTTCTATGTGCTAAAACCACGTTTTCAACTCGCAGCCGTTCGAGATAGGCCTACCGGTTTACGTAAACAATTCTCAAAGCAACGATAATATTTTAGAAAATTATTCCGAAAGTTGCAATCAATAATTTTTTTGAGTAGAGATCATGAGGTGGTGCGTTCCGGTTTGCTGCTCAAATTTGCTGTCTAGTTTTCTTTTAAAAGTACCAACTCATCTTAAATGTCATTATTGTGGGCTAGGCTACAACTTGATTGATTGATTAAATCTTTATCCTCGGACTGGGAAAGCTTCTTGCAGAGCTTAATCCTGGCAGTTTCGCATACTTGTAGAGGCTTTGAATCACTGACGCAGGCCGGTCACCGAGATTGACAGAGTGAAGTTTCCGATTGTTAAAGTCTTGTTGCCTGGAAACTATTCCATCCATTAGATGCCGCTGAATGGAGATCAGTCCTTAACGTGCGTTTCTCAAGCGCACACCCCGAGAATCGAACCAGCGCCGTCTAAATTTGTTCCACAAGTCCCAACTGCACACCATGAACTCCAACTAGATTTTCGCAGTGACATCCATAAGCAGAAAATGGCAGGAAGGTTTTACTTCCTTTAATCTTGCATGAACATTTTTCCCCTTCCAGACATGTTGGATCCATTCACATAGGCAACCTGGCCAAGGCAGGTTTTGAAGTCAAGGTTAAGTTGGTCCAGCAAAAATAGCAGGCTACACGCTTAGCCAAAGCAGCACCAGTTTTCAAGTTGGAACAACAGAAACGGTTCAGTGATACAGAAGTCAGTAGCCTAAGCTTAATCAGATCTTATGTCTTGAAGCAGTTTAACACAGTGGCGTAGCTAGGGGGGGGGGGGGCGGCACGTCTGGGGGCGGCACTTTCAGACTACGATTTTTGATTGTAATCTGATAAAAAAAACGCATTTCATTTTTACATGCTTTTTCTTGAAGGGGCGGCAAAATCTGAATCCGCCCCGGGCGGCACATTCCGTCACATTCCCTAGCTACACCACTGGTTTAACATAACCTCACTTAATACGAGAATGATTTGTCCTTGATTTGAAGTAGCACCTACATTAATCGACGAAAAATACTTGAAACTACGCATTTCATTCAAAATTTTGTTTATTTTTAAGTTGGTATATTTTTATTGTAGGCCTAATAGTAAAAATGGGCCCCCTCAATAGTGACAAAACAAAAACTACTCGTTTTTCCTTTACAGTGTTATGCTAGGGGTTAAAAGTTGCCCGACTTCCCCCCCCCCTCTCTCGGAGTCCTTGGTTGTACTTGTTGATGATGCTCCTGAAAGTGTTTGTTTTTCGTAACCGTGTTGGTGCGGAAGTAAGAACTAATCAAAAATTAAACCTTTTAACCTCAAGAATCGGAAGCTAAAACTTCACTTCAAGCAAAATCTTTATTCAAAAACATCTTGAAGCATGAGTAATGTCAGTCCCAGTTTAATTTCGGTTAATAAGATTAGTGACAGTTTAGAAGCTGCTTAATTAACCTAACTGCTCAAAATACAAAAGGAAAGCAAAGCAAAGCAGAAATTTCAACCGTTGTTTTGCATTCACGGCATGTCTTTAAACATTGAATCACGTACACCACAGAACCACCACTCTGTTCAATAATAATTGCATCCGTCGGGACTTACAAAACCTTCATTGTTTGTTAAGTTTACAGCCTAAAAATTTTCGTGTTTTACTAGTGTGGTCGTTGTTTTGCATCCGCTGCCTGGATTGTCAGGCTATATTTTGCTTACATAGCATTGGTACTGGAAACTTCGTGTGATTCAAAGCTTTGTTTCTTCATTTTAGTTTGTCATTTCCAAGCTACCGGTAGGAAAACTACCGTTGATCAAATCAACAATGGGCTGCAGAAGCGGCTACATCAATGAGTCACAGTGGCCGACCACTTTGTCACACAATACAAAACATTTTGCTAAAGTGGCAACAGAATTAGATTATTCAGAGACTGCGAAAACAAGTAACTTTGACTCTATAGAAACAATGATGTTTTATGAGACAAAAATTTAAATTCTAAATTTTACAGAAATCTAAGCTTTTATGCGATAAATATAGTCAAATAGTCAACAAATTGTTGTCCCAATAAAACAACGTAATTGGATCACAAACACTCAAAAGGCAACTAAAACAAGATAAAGTTCGCCAAACGTTTCTAAATGCAACCCCTTTCGACTTCGAGACATCATACCAAGATCGTGTTTTTTTTGGACTTCAATTCTTACACTTCACTTTCTTTAAGAGTTTGCTTGATCGGAATTATGGGAATCCTAAGGGTTGTAGATCATGGGAATGTGAAACTACATCCGCTTTTGGCTTATCCGTCACAACAAAAAGGTTATGTTTTTTATCTGATTTACAAAATAATGCACTTTCTATTGCTTATACAGTATAAGAAGAGTGAAAGCAATTTTAATGTTTTTAATTGAAAGCAAGCCAATAGCAAAGCGTACAAAATGTCAAATTGGCAATTGACCCTTTTAATGTTGCCGGAACAACGGAGTTGCGCGTCTCGTAACGTAATATCCCTAGGTAATCCCCAAAAGCTTTTTTCCAAATTCACTATTGATGAACCGTGACTGGCAGAAAGTTTTAAAATCTTGTAGGGTAGTCTGTATTGAGGCGGTTAGGCGATAAAGAATAATTCGTGCTCATTTGCAAATGTTAATTGACAGTTTTGCAAAGACATCTGATTGATTTGTAATGCATAGCCAGTACGCTACCGACAACTTTTTCTGACAATCGGTATTTGAGACTATTTGCATAAAAGTGAAACTTTGGTTGAATTGTTTGCACAGTTTTCATATAATTACATTTCTTGAAATTAATACTGCGTCAAAAAATCAAACGTTGTCCAAAACGTCTTTCTAGCTAGAGACTGTAGGCAAATGATCGATGGCTACTGCATTGTCAGTATGGCTTCTGCTTATTTAGTCACCACGTCAATTGAAAATGCAGTATTTGTGCTGATCGGTGATTATTGCGTCTAGTCAGCGCGCACAGAATTTGTCTCAACCAGTCGTCTTCTATGAAAAGGTCAGCCATTGTGGGGTATAAACATAATAGTAAACAGCCAACAGAACCCAGACGTCCACTACGGAAAAACGTCAATGCGGTGAAATGACCTCACAATCGTAGACGACGCAGACTGGGCTACAACAATACCATATCAACAAAACAATTCAAACTGAGCTACTGACCAGAGTGACACATAGTACATTGAACGAACGTACAAACAAAATTCATGATGCTTTTAAAAACCATTATGAAAACTAACGTCACAAAAAGCACATTGGATGGAATGGGCTTCCACAAAATGTAGCTCTCTTTGAGAGAAAGCCAATAGCAAAAGATTGTATAACATGTCACAGGAATAGAACGGATCACTAACCAGGATCCGAATACTGAAAGAAGCTCTATTTAAAACACTTTTTTTATAAATACAAACATGAAATTGAAACTAAGATTTAGGTCAAACCTGATTAGAGATAATAAAGTGTTTTGACTAGAGATCTCAAACAATCAAGGTGCATCTACACGAGAAAGTGTTCTTGCTTAGAAATTCTTGCTTAAGCTAGTGATTAAGCTCGTTTCGTCTACACTGGCAACCTCGACGAAGATTTTGCTCGCTTGAATCGCGGTCACGTGAGTATCTAATCCCTAATGACGTCACGTTTTAAAAAGTTCGCGCCAAAGCATAGCAGTTCGCGCTAAACTACAGCAGAGTAGACCAAGCAACTGACTGTTCTTTAACCATTTAAAGTTGTTGCAGTCTTTCAGTCATGGCTTCCCAGAAGTTGTGTAAAAAATGCTGCAAAAAGCGAAGGATGCAAACCCGCAATTTACTGCTTATTGAAGCATTCAGACACCTCAGTGAGGTTGAAATGTTGGAAACAGAATTTCGTGTCAGCGTGGGTGACTGGTAACAACCAGCAAGATCATTCCTCCCTATTTTTATTACCCAGTGTACACTGTACAATGGCAATGGTTTTCTGCTGAGATCCTGTTTTGGATTTGAAATTGGAAAATATTATGCTTTCTATGGGCTATTTCGAGTACGGTCACCGCCAGTTCAGCCCGCAACATTAATAAGAACGGGTTGGGATCAAAACTTAACGAAATCCTTTAACGATACCGCCCTGCCCTGTCTGGATACTGAGCTGAGAGGAGACCTGAGATTTTGGCGGGAAAAACATTTCTAAGCAAGAGAACTCACTTAAGCGCCCAGTTTTTCGCTCTGGAGCGTATTTTTTCTCGACGGCTCGCTTACTCGCCCATTTTCTTAAAAGTAAGCGGCACAAACTGCGATTAACTTAAAGAAACAAGAAGTTTGGCTAGCTTAAGCAAGAAAACAGTCGTCGTGTAGACGCACCTTTAGGTTACGAACGGTTACGTAGTCAGCGGTTTCTTCCTATCCAGCAGACAGTAGCCTAGCTACAAATTCAGTTTGCTCTCATCATCTGCATCAAGCGAATACGTATGCTCGAGAGCCCCGTCTACAAAGCAAAAGGCTGTAATACTAAGCTGGATAAATCTTCCATGATCTGGCTTGCCACCACGTGCATTTGATAACACTCAAACAAGTTCTGATTTATACGAAGAAAAGGAGGGTCTTGACAAGGAGGGACAAGATTAAATATTACACAACGACTTTGGGTAAACCATATATAAAGCCTGTATTACTCTATGAAACGTGTTTGTGTTTTTATTTGTGGACCTCACACGGTATTAAGATATGCATTGCAAGCTGGTCGCTTGATAGGCCAGTCAATTAATTACTATACTTGATTACGTGTTGATGAGCTAATCAAGTTTGAGACGATTTAGGTTTGAAAATATGAAAGTGTGCAAAAGTACGTGTGCAATAAAGAACTTTTTGTACCGATACTTTGGGAGCTATTCAAGTCTTCAGCATCTATTGAACAAAAATGTGCTATAAAAAAATCAAAATTACCAAGCCATTGCAAGGTAGATTACAAAGTAGAAAAGAGTTTAGTTTTTGTTTGTTTCTGCAGTTATGGGCGTATTGCTGCAATTCTCATTAGTTGAGAAGTTATCCACTCTACAAACATTTAAATTTATATAATAACAAGGTTTGACATATACACTGTACTGTACCTTCCAGGTGATAATGAATGGTGATATTATCCAGGTGATAATAGGTGATATTATCCAGGTGATAATACCTTCCAGGTGAATAATGATCTCCTTGCAAACAAAGTTTGACTAGATGAAAAAAAACTTTCACAAATTCCATTAAAAACTTTTCCCAAACTTGAATAATGGGCTTAGGTTGAGCAAATATTCAATCAGAAATCAGAATTTAATTATCCGGAAACGCAATCTTTTGCCAAAAAATATGGGGCAAAAGTATTCAAATATGAGTGCTAAAAATAGCGTGAATTAACGGTCAGTGCTCGTGGTTGTTTGAAAATGACACATGGTTGTCCGGTGGTTTTAATGCAGTTGGACATTTGCTGCCGGCTATTAGCCTACTAGGCCATCGTACAGTATATTTTGTTTTCGTGTAGTAATGTAGGCTACAGTTGACTTGTTTCGTGCACTACACTGCTCTTGCGCAATCCATATATAATGCAACGCGTTTTTATTTTATTGTTAAAATACGAAGGCTCATAAGATAATCGCAAATCGTGACAGAACTTGTTGGCATTCAACGCCTTCTATTTGGCATGGACAGTAATTAGCTTTGCTCGTGCAATCTTCAGCAGCCTGTCTGATAAAGGAACAATAGGGTTAGTAACCGTCTTACTGGCGAGAAAGTTGTAAAAACTAAATCCACCTTTTCCTGTAGTTTACGTGTCTCCGATTTCAAGTCATAACATGGTATTTACATGTAAAAATGTGACGACTTCTCTGCAAGCACGCTTCAAGTTGCGCTACAGAACTATTTAGCAGTGTTCTCAACTACACAGATCGCCACTTTTGCACTCACAAGAAAAAGTAATTATGACTTTAGGTTTCATGTAGTTAGTGGTACGTAGGCTACTACTGTTGGTATTCCCATCATGAATATTAATAATTATTGTTTCAAAATTAATTGTTAATGTCTGGTTAACAAATTTCAAGTCCTATAAGTTAACCTATCACTCTGAAACAACAACGTCATTACACAAAGGATTATGATAGATTTTTTTTCATAAAGGTAATTGACGTGGGTTGGCCAATGTTAACAAGGTGGTTTAAATTCGTGTTTACCTCAATCTGGTTAGCCTACTGTTCACATTATAACAAAATCTACAATTAATCTTAGTTACAACAAATATATCTTAAAAGATTTATAAACCGTACATTGGCCATGAAATAACTATTAGCGTTGACGGAAAGGCTTAGGGGGCACTTTTAGACCGGGATCGGAATGATATCAGGGGAACGATTTTGAAATGATTTTAAACCATCATAAACTCTTTTAATATCATGAATTTGCATTCGAATTATATTTTTATAGAAACATATTCTCTTCTTTTTACGAAAACTACCTCTTTTATTTCAAATTTTACTAGTGTTGCCTGTAAAGCAGCGTATTTGTTTTAGAGGTGTCTTGTTTTGGAAGCCATGGAATATTATTAGTTCCGGGACTGATTTATCCTCTTAACGGCATCGGAAATAATTCCCGGTACTAGAACACTACCAGTATTTATTAGTTAAATTACAAATGCTTACAACTAAACAGCAGTTGATCTTATAAGAGTAAGGTTGTCATTTTTAATGAGAAGACTAACTATTAAGTTACTAGGTTGGCTTATTTTAATAAAAGGAAAACAATTAACATAAATAATTCGACCAACGCTTGACTTAGGCCTATTTGGAAAAATGATATTCAAAACGTTTCAGCAAGCATCAGATGTAAAATCAATCCTTGTGGTTCAAGTGTCAAAGGTTGGGATAAAGTGACAAGACTAAAGGAAAATTGATTTTTATGTTCATCTGAAAAATCAGTGAACTAATGATCATGCGAAAACATAAGTACAATAATCAAATGTTAATTTATTTTGATTTAAATCGTTGAATCGATTTTTATATTGATATAATCAGTTTACTTGTCTTTTCAAATCCCATCAAAGATTTCCTAGCTTTGTTCAAAATCATGGTTATCGCAATTTTAAAAGCTGGGTTTGTTGAAAAGCAATTGAAATAAAGTATTTTACAGACTGTAATAGCAATAGAACTTTGGATATGTTTTCGACTAACAAAGAAAAGCATGACTTGCTCATAATTGATGAGATATTTCGAGGCAAAACACGGAGGTATGCGAGACGCTGTTTCTTGCGAATGTGGATCAGAAGAACAAATACGCCACCGACTGTCACATCTCACAACCAGTGGCTTCCAGAAACAAGTTTTTTGGGGGTTTACTTTTTTCAGCAGGCTTCACACATATACTTGGTTCAAGCAAAATAAACTGATGTGACATGATATAAAGAGACACTGCGCAAATCAAGCATGTGATTGAAGCTTGTAAAAAAGGTAAATACCCAAAAAATGGTCACCATACGTAACATCTCGTAACGTGGAGAATCAGAGGATTCCTACTAGGAGCTACTGAAGAAGTTGATTGGACAATCATGGAGTGACATAGGCTACAGTAGTGTAAAAGTTTGCTGCTCAAACTAGAAATAGCCTATGCTTCAATCGAGACTACTGCGTGTCCTTTCACTTTGTCTAACTGGAAAAGCTCACGCCACAAATTGGATTAATCAATCATTTCGTCTTCATGCCAGACAGTGATGCAAAATTTCCACTAATCGATCACGTGATTCAACTACATTATTTGATTGGTCAACATAGGCTCGAGAGATTGAGTAGTTGCCAAAGTCCCCTTTGAGTTCAGTGGAATTTCACGACAATGCTAAAAATAACAAACCAGGCAGAATTTTTTTAGATATACGTTAAACGGACGTAAAGTAGACAAAATTAAACATTTCGTGGACTGTTATAGCTGATACAACTTTTAAAAGTTAAATATAAAGTAACTAGAACACAAATAGGCTAGGTCTAGCCTCTTCCTCAACTCTTTTGGAATTTACTCGATAGGATAGTAGTGGATTATAAACTAACCAACAAGTCATCCGAAAGCTCATATAGTCTACGGTAGCATCATAGCCTGAATAGTGAATATGGTAATAGGCGTCGTCGCCGTCGTCGTGTGAGCCTCTGTGGCCGGGGGTCTATACTTTTACCACCCCAGATTCACGATGTTCCCGGACTACATTGGAAGGCTACTAGAGAGCTGGTAATAGGCTATACCATAAGATAGCATGCCACCAGGAGCTCATTGCATCATTCACAAATCACAACTTCAATTTTAAACTTTCAATTAAGTTATTAAAATCATAAAAATCAAAATAGTTCAACAATTTCTTTTGTAACCTTCTAATTGTCTGTGTTATAGGCTATAACAACAAAACTACAAAGAGACACGCTGTTAGTTTATAGAAAACGTTTAACATGTTTTTAAGTATTTTCCTTGTTTGATTCTGCATCATAGGTAGCCTACATTAACATATTGATACCTAAGAGATCAACTGATTTAAGGGTGCAGGCTGAGTTACTGGAGTTACCCACCTCATAGCCTAGTCCCATATACTGGAAATGTAAACAATTCAACAATTTATTTTTCTTTGTCTGAGGGCAACATTAATGGTGGTGTTTAAAATATATACGAGAACAAGACAAACAAAAGAAAAAGGTGACAAAACCACAAAAGCTTAAGACTTAGGCTACATGCGATGCAGATTAGATAAAAGTGAATTAAGCACGGCCACCAAACTAAGCCGTTTTAATATCAGTTAACTGAGTTAGTGTCATTGGCAAATTTTTATTGAGATCATTATAATTTTCAGAGACTTTTTGTTGACAGAATAAATGTGTTGAAAATATGGTCTGATGCATGTTGCAGCCTGCTACTGAGTGTGGGGAATTCCACGCTTTTGACAGCTAGTTTGAAAGGCTATAACTTTTCTTATGGTAACGATCTACAGGTCTCTTTAACTTGGCATCAGAAAACATAAAAACGAGTTGCCAAAAATTGAAGTTTGAAGCTGTTGCCAATCCATGGAATCATTCATCTCCGGTTGTTACTGTGCGTAACAAGAACGTCAAATGAGTGGGATCGTGTCGCACCTCATAGACAAGTGACGCACTCAAATGACGCATTGTGCTTGAACCTCCAAAAAAAATCGATTAATTACTTCTTGAGATCAAGTAAGTTGAGTTTGCAAATGCAATAGGCCTACAGGGGAAGATTACTCGCAAGAGATTTACAGTATCAACTTAAACTTATGTTCTTGTCAAATATTACGTAAAAGACATAGCTTAGAACTGTTGTGAACAATGTAACTGGTCTATCAAAAACCTGGAAGAAAATAATCGTGACGTAACCTATGATACATTAGGGTTGCCACTTACAAAATTTCCTTTAAGAGCTAAGCCTACCTGAGTATAATTTGGCTAGTCGTATAAGTTTGATTTAGATTTTTTAGAATAGGCTATAAAATCCAGCAAACATCAGGCGGCTAAATGCATCCGACCTACTGTTTTATCTTGTTTGAAGTTTCGGAATTGAAACAAAGCAACTCCCTGCAACGCCTCACAAAAGTCTCTGGATGATATCATGATGAGAGTGTCTGCCTCGAGCGAACGCCACCAACCGAAATCATCAGGCTGTGGTAGATCAAGACACTAAGAAGATGCTTGCAATAACGGATGGGTTCCATGCATTGCTGTTCGTTAGGCCTAAATTGAATGCGTTAATCATCAAACATAGGCTAAGACTAAAAACGACAAAAAAAAATGCTTCGTAAAATCATCAAAAATCGTAACTATATGGATGAAATGTACACAATTGAATTTCCTTTCTATAACGTTTCTTCAGCTACACCACTTGGCTGTTTTGTTTTCATATTGGAAAGCAAACATTTTGCTACCCTGGCTGGTGATCGCCACCATGTGGTCAGTTTAATCGCGGCTCTGAGATCACAAACCAAACTTTCACTCATTTGTTAGTTTGGCTGTTCCAACCGATCTTTCGGCCTAAATTTTAAGAAGCTATGCTCTAACCGCAACGGAATAAGATTATAAATTTGTACTTCTAAAGAGTTGGAAATGCTTTTTTGTAAACCGAGCTTGAAAAATTAGCTTCTTGGGCAAAATTTTAGGAAGTCGCTTCCCAGTAATAGTGCAGTCGTGGGAGCTTAAAAAGTGGTGTTTGTGGGAAAATTTTTTTATCAAGCTGATACTTTTCTCAGACCTTCCCCATACTATGCAGATGGCTCAGAAAAAATTCCCCATCAATCGGATGATGGGAACTCCCCTTTTGGACCCATTTTCCAAATGACGTCACAATCCCTTTATGAAAATTTTAAGTTTTTCAAAATAGGACATATCATACATCATTTTTTAGCTTTTTTCAAGGGGAACAACTTTTTCTATTAACAAGAACCCTAAAAATGTACAGAAAAAGAGTTATTACCGATTTAGCAAAAGGATAAATCTGTCAATTTCAGGCAAATTTGAAATTATTCGTCACTGTTGGACTTATTCTTTTATATTCTATAACAAAAATTAAACAAAGTAAGCCAAATGTAAATTGAAGCTATCATCAAAAACGACAAAGATGTTGCTTTCCTCCTCGTCTTGTCCCGTTTCATATCTTCATTGTACGAGAATTCTTTTTCTTCGGTACCAACATCGACGTTACGCAGAAGTGAAAAAAAGTCTTCATTCTTAAGTTTTTCGTCTAGTCTCTGGAATATGTCGTTCATACAAATTATTACTTAGATACGAAAAAGATGTGAAACTATCTTTGTATTTCAAGCATGCTTAGGCTACTATACTATTACATTCCACACCATGACATTCACCACACGAAGAAACACATGCCATTCCATAATTGCGACAGGTGCAAGTTTTCGTTCCACATGGATTTTTTGTTGATTTCTTACATCTGCATCTAATTACTTTGGTCAATGCTTCTGGTGCTATAGGCATATCTGTCATTATTGGGACAAGTTCGTTGTTGCTATTGTTTCTCCATCCCCATTCACAAACATTGAATTTAAATTCTAAAGACGTAACCCATGGAAGCAGGCTGCTCTTTGGCTCGGTGGTAGCTTTTCAGTGCAATTATCCCTTTGCATGCCATATACATATAGGCTAATCGTCATGTCTAAAAGTAAACAAAGATAAATATTACATACAGGGTATCTAGAATTGGACAATATCTTGAAAGTGTAAACATTATTATATAATCCCTATGTAAAAATACATACCTGAGTTTAGTAAGCGTTGAATCTTCATTGCCACAATACCAGATCTTGAATGTTTCTGATTTTCGCAAACTTTTTTCCCTTTTTCAAATATCGATGACGTTGTGTCGCATCCTGACCATGCATGGAGGAAAAGAAGATCTTCTTTAATATCTTTAATACTTGGGTTGGCTTCTTTGATTCTCCAGGCTTTGTTGAAGCGCTCCTTGGTCGAAGTAAATATCATCATGAGTGTCAGTCTTCCAATGATGCAGTAACATAGTAACTACATCAGTATCATCAGCAATGACATTTAAGCTACTGGACCTTTTCGAACAAGAGCATAATCAAGGGATTTCGCTACAATGGAACCGTCAGCATCATCAGAGCATTTTGCCTCGCGTAATTAACCGCCATGCGATGTGCCTTTCTCCTCTGCTTTGCAGTTTTATTCTTGTGCATTTCGTTTTTCAATATTCATTGTGTAGAGCAGTTATTTTCAATGTAGATGTTAGCCTATTGTAAAATCATCGCAGCAGTTGTGAACTTCAACTTCGGATTGTCTCAGAAGGGTAGAAACAAACTTGATGAATTCAGCCTTGGTTTCGATGCAGCTGAGGTAGCGATCTTGAGTAAAAGGAAGTGAATTGCTCGGATCAATTTTCACAAACGTGCTCTGTGGAATGGAATTTCGGCGCAAGTGCTCGTGACTTTTAGTACTTTCGTCATGATAGACATCAAATACAACTACAGCATGGGTATAATGGTTTTGGATATATTTCACATACGAATTTCAAACTTCCGAAAACTTCATTCCTTTTTTCCAGCGAACTTTATGTAGTAGGCCTAATGCACCACCGTCGATATAATAGAAGTTACTTGTAGATTTCCTCTAAGGCATGCGACGAAGAACCAGGCAAAAGAATTTTTCGAAGAGAGGGTTTGTCAGGCTTTCTCATCATGCCTTCCTTGAACATAGACATTGGCTCTGAAGTCAACTCGAATTCGAAAAATTGCTCAAGGCTTTCCTCGCTTTCAGCAACAGCAAACATCCTATTGAACATGACTTTTGAACCAATACCACTTGCACTACTTTTTGTTTTGTTTACTTCCATTAAGGATTCTAATGGTTTGAACAATTGATTGATGCGATAGTAATTACTACCCCATCTAAACCTTTTTGGATATTTTGAGCAATTTGCTCCGCTTGTTCACAATTGACGTCATCTTTTCCGGCGATGAACACTAGACCGTTTGAAGGAGAAGATAGGTTTACATCTGGTACTAAGAATGGGTTTTTCGTTGTTAACCAGGCCAGAAACTTTTACAATCTTCGTAATCCCTCTTTTTTCTTGAAGCACCCAACTCTTCATGCTGGTTAGCTTACTTCATAGAAACTGAGCTTTGTTTAGTTGCGTCATTGCTTCATGAATACTTGCCGAGTGACTCACACCAAAAACCCAAAGATGTCGAACACTTTCTGCATACTTTTCCTTCCGTCAATCCTCCACGCGACTTAATTGAGCGCATAAGAGCTTACTCGATCGCAAGATCTTTCCAAATTCCGGTGAAGCTTTTTGCTGTCCTCTTTACTGTGTGCTGCTCGGTTAGAAGTTGATCGTAGGCTTACAACCATAGATGAAAAGAGAATTCTGCAAATATCAGCAATATCTGGAGTCATGGTGTCGAATGTAATAGTATAGTAGCCTAAGTATGCTTCAAATACAAAGATAGTTTCACATCTTTTTCGTATCTAAGTATGAACGAGTGAACGACATACTCCAGAGGCTAGACGAAAAACTTAAGAATAAAGTTTTTTTTTTCACTTTTGCATAACGTCGATGTTGGTACCGAAGAGGAGTGCTCTTACAATGAAGATGAAACGGGACAAGACGAGGAGGAAAGCAACATCTTTGACGTTTTTGATGATGATGATAGCTTCAATTTTTGTTTCGCTTACTTTGTTTAATTCTTGTTAACGAATGTAGAAGAATAAGTCCAACAGTGACGAATAATTTCAAATTTGCCTGAAATTGACAGATTTATCCTTTTGCTTAATCGGTAATAACTCTTTTTCTGTACATTTTCAGGGTTCTCGTTAATAGAAAAAGTTGTTCCCCTTGAAAAAAGCTAAAAAATGATGTATAATATGTCCTATTTTGAAAAACTTAAAATTTTCATAAAGGGATTGTGACGTCATTTGGAAAATGGGCCCAAAAGGGGGTTTCCCATCATCCGATTGATGGGGAATTTTTTCTGAGCTATTTGCATAGTATGGGGAAGGTCTGAGAAAAGTATCAACTTGATAAAAAAATTTTCCCACAAAAAACCTTCCACGACTGCACTATAAGATCCCAATGACACCCCCAAGCAATCAGAACAGGCTTAAGTGGCTACCGTGATTGTGACCATTCTCGCTCTCCCAGTTGATCTTTACTTTGAACTTTGGTAATTACAGGAAAAAAGTTGTGGGAATCGAACAACGTCATGGAAACGACTTCCCGCAGAAGGCGAAAAGTTCATCTTTCTAACATAAATGTTTGCGTTTATTGTCTGTTCTATCTGTGACTTCTGATTGGATGAAACGCTGTTCCGGTAATTTCTCATTGGTTCGATGTTTCATTGTTCTTACAGAACTTTCACATTCATGTTCATGTGCCAACCAAAACTTATGTCTCTGGCAGGGTCACCTAAACATTCTTCAACTTTAAAATAAATCTGTTTCTGGAGATAAAAATTTCTGTAAAAACACAACGAACACCATGTGAACGTTAAGACTTTTTTGTACCACACTACACACACCACGTATTGTACACGGACTACAGTATTAATAAATAGTCTAAAGCAAGCAAAAGAGTAAAGCGAAATTTAACAAGACACAAAAGCTGGAAGCTGATCCTTAGTGCAATTTGTATCAATTCAATTTCATCAGACGATGGCTGAATGTAAAAATTCTTTAGAAAGTATGGCCACAAGTACCACCACTACCGGTGAACTTCTAGGTAGCCACTTTAACAAGTCGAAATTCTGCCACTGAAAATGACTAGAATGAAACCGCCACCCAATCATAAGCTACGGTTTAAGTGACGTAAAAAATGGCGAAAAGAAGATGATAGAAAGCAAATTAAGTGATTGATTTTTTGTCAGCTGGTTGGCTTAGGGGTTAGGGTTAGGGCTAGAAAGTAGTCATTTCATTGACGCTGGTTCGATTCCCACCACTGCTATTGCTCTTTTTCTTCTGTGATTACCAAATAAAGTTCAAAACAAGCATTAACTCTCTTGCTGAGTGCTAGAAGGGTCACAATTGGACGGTAGCCTCTTATAACATGTTCTGATTGGTTGGCGGTTGCATTGTAGTCATTCGCAGTGGCAGAATTTCGACTTGTTAAAGTGGCTACCGAACTTCTATGGCACAATAGGCAGTGTTGCCAGATTCATAGATGAAGTTTATGACAATGATAGATTTAACAAGATTTCGTATATTTTGGTCTAGCCTTTTACTAAAGTACGATGGTGGTGCACAATGTGCTGGTGTAATATGGGCATTGGGCAAGCCATGAATGATATCCAGCCGCGGATGATAGGCTGCAGTGCATATAGCACCATAATCGCAGTCTTGAATCTACACAATACTCTTTAACTCTAACCACAAAGCAACTACACAAGACGTTAAACATACATTGTGGCATCACTGGCATCCGTGACACCCTTGGACGTGTGACTACTAAAACTAAGTTTCACGAAAATTATAAACATCAGTTAGATTTTAGACTTTGATGAAAAGGACCTAGTGCTTACAAAGAACTCTATTGCCCGCATGCACCCGTGATGGAATTGTATGTTACAAAAATGCTCAAACTTCCGGGCTTCCTTGGCGAAAAACACGAAGATTGTGTGCAAATTATTTCTCGTTACATCTTGTATGACTACAATAGTGGTATAAAAGTGTTAACTTATTTTTGAATTGCTTCAGCGATCAACGGAAATTCAAATTCTATAGAGCATGGTTCTTTCGATTTTGAAAGTGGTTGCTGCAGCGGCGTTCCACCATCGTTAAGATTGCTTAGCAAACTGAAAGATGGTCCACTGCGATAAAAGTATTATGCCTTATGCCCAGACAGTTCTGATGGGTCGTAGATATCACTGAAATGTACGAGATCAGTTTTGATGAGGCGGTGCTTTGAAATGCCGTTAGAAAATAGTAATACGCAGATATCCATATAGAACATGGTACCCGGACAGCAAGTCAGTCGTTTGTTACATTGATTGAACGTCTGCAGACGTTGACAGCTTCATTGTTGCAAGTGGAAAAGCAGCGTTCTGAAGTTGAAATGACGGACAAAAACATAATTACAATGAGAACACATAATTCTTCTGAGAATGTTGTCGTTTCAAAGGTAGCTTCACTGTCACACACGATTCACTAAACGGTGGCGAGCTTCAAACTGCGAAATCCACGATGTTACAATATAAAAATGTTTAAACAATGCAAAAAAATGCAAGATTTCATAAGAAATGGTATATAAGTGATCTTGAGAGTGGCTTTCTTATGTGTCTGTCCTCCGCATTTGACGATGCTTGTTGGCGAAGAAACTTCGCAACACATATACTTGGCTGGTCATCACCACAATCATGATGATTAATTGGGCAATGGACCAGAGCTGCAAAGAAATTGTTTCGTTCACAAATATTCTGATGCTGAAGACGTTAACAGTTTCTTGCTGTAAGCGTAGGTTTAATTTAACTTTTCATGACTTTTCTGTGCTAGTGTTACACTATGATTTCGAAATAGTCTAGCACTCTAGCCCCTATAAGATTAGTGATAATAACAGCGTGTCAAAATATTATAGTTTAACAAAAAAGACCAAGAAAGATCTCCATCGAAAAGATTGAAAAACACGACTACATTTATAATTTTCGTATTACACCGTGTACTTTACACACTAAAGAATTCAGTTAAACCTCGCTAAAGGCATCTGTTTAACATGGTGTCTTCTTTCAGCAACTTTACTAGATTTATTCAGCTTCAATTAAAGCATTTGATTGCATTTTTGTTGCAATTGGTGATTTGTTAAACTTTAAAAAGCATATGCTGCATTCAAACAACAGAAAACCAACCTGGACACGTGCGCTGAGCCCAATAGCAAATGTCCTTCCCTGACCTTCACGTAACTTAAAGTGTGTCTGAAGGTCTATGACTTCTTTTAAGCGATCGTGAATAGAAACACACGAAGTCTCCATCTAAAGGCAAATGAAAAGTTTACAACTGAGCGATGTAATAACAGCAGTAATAATAGCACATACAGTATATAGCGCAACATCCGTAGTGCAAACTATGCTCCTAGGAGCTGAACATGACGATGGTGACAAAATAGTAAGATACTTTCAGTCATAATGTTCAGTAAAATAGAATGTTATCAAGCGAGTTTTGAAGTCATTCAAAATTTTAGCTTAGAAGACACCATACTCGAGTTTCACCCTAGTTTGGGATCATCAGCGTGCATCGTCATCATCAATAGTGCACCACTGATGATCCAAAACAAGGGTGAAACTCGAGTATGGCGTCTTATATTTGCGTTCAATTGGGCACCTAATGACTTTGCAAATTCTCACAACTCCATAGCTCTGAGAAGCTTGTCTTCTCATCCCGGAGGCTCAGAAACTGAATGTGGAGCCACCCTACTTTTTAACAAAAACGAACCCGGTCCATCACATAATAAATTTACACTTTTGCTTTTTTAACTGGATTGTTGATAAATGCTTGGCCATGTTTGGGATTGACAATCGTTACGTGTTGAAACAGATTAAAACTGTTTTATGGCATTGTATTGACAACTGAACTAAATACTTTTCGCAATAAAATTATACGTTTTAAGTTATTTTTGCGGGATGTTTGCTTTGTAAAATCATGCGGTCAACAGGCTACGAAGTATAAAGTCATCCTACTACTATCACAGTTAAAAGCATTTTAAGATTCACATTTCACAAGCGTGCCAACATGGCAGCTGCTATTTGTCCTAAAAGTGCAATGGCATGAATTGAACAGGGCAAAAGTTCCTTCAAAACTATCGTGCAGGAACAAATGAACAGGATATGACTAGAAATGATCCTTGGTTTAATAGCACAAAGTGATGCCAATGGCCAAAGCCTACAAACTATTTATAAATTAGCTAGATTACATTGTCGGGGAGTCACATACAGGGGGACAGCAGTCACACCAAGATTTAAACAATACTTTTTTAATTTAAAAATGAAACCAATCACCTGTGAGAGAGCAGTAGCACGGTCCATTGTATCCAACAACGGAGCTTCATTGCCGACACTGAGATCAAAGTACACAGTCTTATGAGTAATTGTGGAAAACTCGTTGCTGAAACAAATCTGAAAACACAAACACTTTTTCGTTAGGACTAACTGAGATACAATCAAGCAACGACACGGCATCTAACATAATATAAAGAAACAAACTAGACATTGCAAACGTTTTCAGCAATACAGCATGTTAGACCTTGCCAAAAATCTGAACAACTAATTTACACATACCGTACATGAAATGAAATAGGAAGTGCAAAAAATGAACTACTGTAATATGGCAAAGCAGTTAAGGCCCATAGCATTACGGTTTAATCAAAGACGTTGAGCTGATACGATGCACCTGTGGCATACAACTGTATGTTAAATCGAAGATTGCAGGATGTGATGAGCAAACCTTGTGGCTTTTAGTCTTAAAGTCCATATATATAATATTTATGTATAATTTTAAACGATTCTAAGGATGATATTATTCGACTATAGGGTCTTTAATGGCACTCTTTATTTACTGTAAATGAGCTAAATCTAAGTGCTTTCTCACTCTCATGTTTAATTTCTTACTTACTCTCTGTCATTGCTTGCTTTTATTTGTTTATCATTTAACCTACAAAGCATGTGTAAGAAGCACAATGTGTTATGGAGGTGACCACTGGACGTTGAAGATTGACATCAAGCGAATGCAAACGACAAAAATAAGAATAATGTGTGGCAAGATACTTCTTGATAGAAGTAGAAATAATGCCTAAGCAAGTGGATGGATGTTTCCTTTAGCTCAGGGAGGGGAAACATACTGCCTGCGGGCTGGACCTGACCCGCGATGGAATTTTGAGCGGCTCGCAGACAGTTTCTGGTCTTTACATGATAATTTGGCCTGTGGCCACACTCTGCCGCAATCCCCCACTACTTGCTTACTGGGTCGTTTCATTATAATACAGACAAAATTTCAAAATTTGGGCACCACCTAACTTTTTTATTGGCTTAAAAGATGCTTCTCACTTTTCTGAGAAGAATGGTGCAAGAGAGAGAGAAGTTCTTTTATTTGCATCAACAGCACATGTGGAAAAAACAATACAAGATTACAATGTGAACTAGGTTGTTTTAATGTTTGCTGACGATGATGGGAGTGGCAGAAGGACCGAACTGGTCATCAAGTCTGCCACACCCGTGTGGTGTCATAGCTTATTTGACATGGAACGGTGTCGGAGTTGAACACAAATATATATTGTATACATTACAAAATAAAAAACAATACACACACGAAATTTAACAGTACAATATAAAACAGGAATACAAGAAGCGATGCAGAAATACAAAATGGCATAGGCTATACATACAACACAGCATAGGATACTGGTAAGGAAAAAGCGAATATACAGTAATTAGCGAGATACGGTGAGAATAAGTAAAAACAGTTTGATGGCACTATATCAGTTACTTAATTTATACCCAGACATTAAGTGCAGTTTTAATTTTTTAGAAAACATACTAATTGTTTGAATTTTTCTTAGCTGTTCCGGTAATTTGTTCCAAGTGTTTGTTCCAAGAAATTTCATTGAGCGTTGACCAAGCTTTGTATGCATTCTTGGTTTAAAAAGTATATCTTTCTTAGCACCTCTGGTATTATAGTTATGAGTTTCATTACAAGGACGAAAGTACTCAGAAAAAATTGCTGGTAGATGTCCTTTATTGCTTTTATAAACAAACTTACATACTTCTATTAAAAACATGTCTTCGACTTGTAGCAAGTTGCTTTTATTGAACAGAGATTTGGTGGGAATTCTGTCCTTAATCTTGGTGAAGTTTAAACAGCGAATTATGCGATTGTGTACCAGATTTAAGGGATACAGTTCCGTTTTAGAAGCACGACCCCAACAGATGATACCATACATTAGGTGGGAGTGAACTAGAGCATAGTAAACTGCTTTTAATGTCTGGGAATTTACGCACTTTCTTAATCGATATAGAGCACCACAGCTTTGAGAAAGTTTTGTTGAGATTATATTGATGTGCTGTTTCCATGATAACGACTCATCAAATGTTATTCCTAAGTATTTGTAGGTGTTTGTGCGTTGCAAACTGGTATTTTGAAAATTTATTTCTAGATTTAAATTTTCTCGAACAAACTTTGACCCAAACAACATGTATTTGGTTTTGCTTACATTAATTGATGAAAATCACATAAGCGGTTTTCGAGTTATAAGTGAAATAACCCTTGGCCACTAGGTGGCTTCATAGATAAGGAGCAATAAAAAAACGGCAATATCTCAAGAACCGCTCAACAAATTTGGATAATTTTTAGCTCTACCCCCCATGTTTTCTGGGGTGGGCTATATGTTTATGAACATTAAAACAAGTTTTGGCTACTACTTTTTGAGATAAAAAGAAATTGACCTCTTGTCGTTACGCACCAATAAAACCATGATGTGTAACTTTAAAAAAAAATTTTTTTTTTAATTAGGTAGAGAAAAGATTGATGAAAAGTTTGGCAAAAACAGTGTAGTGCTAGAGTCTCAACTTTCTGCACAAATCACATTTAAAAGTAGTAAATGATGGTTCCCTGAAGAGGTTCAATACTCCTTTGTGATGTCATAGTCATGTTTGTTTTCCCTTAATCACACCATTGTGCTGTCATAGACATGTTTAAAAGAAATATGGTTGCACTTAATCTATCCAATTTGAACTAGTTTGCAGGACTTTGAGACTTTAGCAGTTTTCTGTTTTTGCCAAACTTTTTATCAATCTTTCCTCTACCCAATTAAAAAAATACGCATTATAGTTTTATTGGTGATTAACGACAAGAGGTCAATTTCTTTGTATCTCAAAAAGTAGTAGCCAAAACTTGTTTTAATGGTCATAAACATATAGCCCACCCCAGAAAACATGGGGGTAGAGCAAAAAATTATCCAAATATGTTGAGCGGTGCTTGAGATATTGCCGTTTTTTTATTGCTCCTTATCTATGAAGCCACCTAGTGGCCAATGATTATTTTACTTATAACTCGAGAACCGCTTATGTGATTTTCATCAAATTTGCACCATTCTTCAACATTTTCAAATTTGCACCAAATTTGATTTTCAACAAATTTGCACCACCATTCTAAAACCATACACTTGAGTGCGCATTGAAAGTAAACTTTATGTTTGAGTGCAAACATAACCTCAGAGACTATAGATATATACTGTTTGTGTAAAACTATAACAATTTAATAACAAAACTTTAAGGTTTTCTAACCCTGCAGATAGAGCTGGGCGATATTTTGATACGATATTTTTTCGGCAGCGATATTTATTCACAAAGCTCCGATTTTATCGTTTATAAATGTACTGAAACTATAGCAACATTTTCGCATGCGCAGTGACACAGACATCACATGCGTAGACAACCCACAAGCGTGTGTGCATTGTTTACGCATTGCGAGCAGTCTAAAACCCTGCAATGTCAACATGCTGACATTTTTGTCCAAAAATCTTTAGTTTGCGACAGTTAAATCGCAGCATTGTTTGCAATAAATGTTGTTCATTTCAGTACCAGTGCTCAGTATGTTTTTCATGCAGTTATAGAAAGCCGTGCTTTGCAATTCGCCGTAAAATATCGAAACTTAGATAATATCGTTTTATTTTTGGTATTATCGTATCGAAATTATTTTTCCAATATTGCCCAGCTCTACCTGCACTCCTGCAGATATACCTTATATGTCCCAGTTTTTTGAGCATCCCACTCATAAGAATCATATGATTTTCTTTTTTCAGTATACAACTGCAAGCCATCGGCATCTTCAACTGTGCAATCAACATCTAACTTTCCACCAGATATAACCTGAAAAGTGTATTCCCATTTTCAAATAAACAAGCACTCTTGTGTATGATAGACTTTTAAAGTTCAGGGAAAGTGGTAAAAAGCCAAGTTAAGCTAGCTTTCCAGTGCTGCTACAAGGTAATAGTGCACGCTTTGTGAAAATAGCCTGATAAAATAAGAAACCACAAAGATGTTAATATTCTGTATAGGCTATGCAGAGTTTTAATATGGCAGAGTTTCTATATGGCAGAGTTTTAATTTTCAAAATACTATGAATGTCTATATAAGCCTAGACCACATGAAGCTTAACAGTATAGAGTAAATATCTTGACAAATCGTTTATGACAATTGGAAAATCTAAATCAGCTTAAAAATATGTGTTAGTTAAGTCCATAGTTTACCAAAGCATAGGCTATATAAATAATGTACGGTACTGTATTAAACAACAAATTGTATATAAGTTACCTATACAAGCAGTCCAAACCTGATATTCCAATGTTGATTTTACATCTTTATCAATATCTTGAAAAAAGCACTGTTTTGTGTTGTCTTCGAGTTCAAATGTCAATTCAACTCCCAAAGCATCATGGACAAAAAACATAAAAAAAAATAACAAAACCGATGATTCTTTTAAATTGTTCATTTTAGTTGATAAGTAAATTATTGCAGTACTTGGCGCAGTAAACACTTTGAAAGACAAATTGCTTCTAGACATTCAAAACAGCTTCATAATGTCGTACATCTGTTGAAATAGATACAACCTTGTAGGCTATGGAAATAATTACCAAACATGAATGCAACATTACACCAGTTCTAACAGCAAATTTTTTCACCAAAAACACATTCTGACTTGTTTGCAATATGCCTAGCATGGTATGCAAACGTATTTCTGAAATACAATTGTATATACAGTAACCTATACCGGTAGTATATTTCTGAGAAAAGCTACCGGTAGCATAGCTATAAAAGGGTAAAACTTTTAAAAAATGTGGTATCTAAAAAGCACTAACAAACGTTATTAACCAACCTATAACTAATAAATAATTTCGTGTGGGCCTATATGTTAAATATGAAGGTATTAAAAAGTGGTACGGTATCTTCTACGTGTTATTATGTTAAGTTGAACTTCTTCAATCTATCTTGTTCTTGACGTGTAACAATTTTACTCCTACCAAGCATCTGCTGAAGCGTGACGAAAAAAACTCACTTTCACAATAAAATAAAAAGGAATGCAATTCGATTTATTCTCTTGCCGAAATACAGAGGCGATGTTGTGGAAATTAAATACAGTAACCGACATAAAGGTTATATAGAAGAGTGTTTTTAATATCACCAATAAAAGGTGAAACATCTTTGGTAGCGTCCGTGACCGATGGAATTTTTTTGCTGGCATCGCTAATGCAAGTGGTGTGTTTTTGGTACGGTAGTGCGGTTTTATTTTATTTTGTAGGACCTATTAAACAATAACGTCCATCAAGACCTATTATACAATGAGTTAAGGCACTTGAAGAATTAACTTTTGTACGTATTAAGAATAAAGTTTAGGCTACTTTTCTAGCAACATTATATTACATGTAGGCTACGCTCTAAAAGTCATTTCATCAAAAATAATGAATTTTGTCCGTGACGGAAAAGAGTTTAACATCCCCCTTATGAAGACGCCTCTTACCCAGTTAAGAGCTATTGATGTAACGCTAATTAATCTTACATTGGAAATTAAAATGTTTATAGACACTAAGTATCAAGAAAATGAAATATCTTCTGACAGGTGTCAAACCTATCTCGTTGGTCAAACCCACAACAATGCTTGATATGAACGTAAACTGGGGATACTTTGAACACTTTTCGTCTTTTTTATATCGTGAAATTTACACTCTGAACCAACCGTCCTGATGTTGCAATATATTAGGGGCTACATATACCCCTATTGACACGTGCAAGGAATGTTAAAAAATTTTTGCACAAGATACCTTTTTTTGAAATTATGTGGTGTTCAAAGTTTCACGAGATTTTGGGGTTACTTTGAACGAGCACTAAATTCCTTTCTGTGTTCAATATTGTTTTGCGTATCACACTGCTTTGAACAAAAAATTGTATTTTGAACACACAAGTCAACGAATATGTACACATAACAGTCAGTTTATGACATTTAACCCTGTCTGGGGGTTATTTGAGACAAGGGGGAGGATTATTGTCCCCATTCTTTTTCAAGGTCAGGGAATCGGAACAGGCCACGATTGTTAACAGGAATAGCCTCAAAGTTACCGATTAGTTTGGATGGTTGGTTTGGTTGGTTTTTGAAGCTTTATCCTCTGACAAAGCCTTGAAGGTTATTCCTGGCAGTTTTGCATACTTGTGGATGCTCTTGACGCAGGGCCGGTTACAGAGATTGACAGATTGAAGTTTTCTGATTGCTGAAGTCTTGTTGCCGGGGAGTTATTTGTCATTTTGTTCACCAAAAATGCTAGAGTTGGAGCTTGCTGGTAACTTGGAGCTTGCTCCAACTTCTAGGTCATTTTCATCGCAGTTGGATAGACTTGCATTCCTTATCATCTCTTCATCATCTTCGTTTCTTTCCTCACTTGTCATAAAAGCCTCATCTCTTGGCACACATTTTTTCTTGCTGCTTGGAACATTTACTTCTGGATTACGTACATCTTCATTGCGAATGCTTTTACCCGGTTCCACAGCCATTTTTCTTGTTCAAAAACACCGTTCAAAGTAACCCCATCAGTAAAATAAAAGCTTAGCTAGCCAGAAAACCCTGATTTTTGGAAAAACTGAGAATAATACAACAAAAATCCTTTTAGATTTTAGATCTTGATGATATTTCCAACATCTGGTTAAAAACGTGAGCTGAAATACCATCAAACGGCTGAGAACCAGAAAGAAGTTGGAACACAACACTTCACCATGCTGTTTTGCTAGAATCACTCATTTATGAAATTGTGCACTGGAGCGTGAAATAAATTAAGTCTCGAACAAAATTTCCAGACTTAATCAAAAGTAATGTTACCATGGATTACGAAAAAGTGACTTTTAACCCGAAATTCCGCTTTAGTAGGGAACTATTAACAAAACTATTACCCTGTCAACTAATTTTGGGGAACTGTTCAAAGTTTACCCCGGTTTCAAAGTATCCCCGTTTTACGGGTAGGCCTATATGTCTTGTAATGCAACGAAATTTATTCTCACACCGTCACACGAGTCAGTTCAATCATAAATAGCTAAAAATCGATTTCGATCAGCTAGTAGCTAGATCATCTTCAGTTAAGACTGAAGATGATCTAGCTACTAGCTGATCGAAATTGATTTTTAGCTATTTATGATTGAACTGACTGGTGTGAGAATAAATTCCTTTGCATTAGACACTAAGCATTATTATTTCACATTTTTATGTGCTTGTTTTTGCAATGAAACTAAAAAAACATGTTTTGTTTTTCAATGTTTGCTTGTGTAGGCTATAGCCTACTAGGTCCTTCAGGGGCAGGACCGGATCATACACTCTTCAAAAAAGTTTGTAGCTTATATAAGCTTTACCCTCACAAAAATGAATTCGATTGTCAAGATATTTACACAGTCAATAAACACTGACCTTGGCCGTATTCTCTAAAACTTTTGTCTTATTTTGATATGAGCTGAAGAAATGAGAGCAAAAAAGAAAAGAATCTCTGAAAGGTCCTGCATCTCCCCTACCAGTAGCCTAGGGGAAATGTTGGACCTATGAGCTACTTTTTGATTTTTTTTGCCATATTTTTTTTTATCTTTGAAGCGTCAACGCTCTAAATTTGCAGGAATATTCCTTGATCACTGAGGTCTATAATGATTAAGTTTGAAGTGTAGCTTAATTCTGACTTGAAAACTGTTGCGTCGTAAATGAACCTTTCCGAAGTGGTTCATTGGTCAAACAGTGTGTGGTCCTATGAACCATCATGACAAGACCTGCGAGCCACCCTGCTGACCTATGAACCACTATACCAGAAACAAGAAGAAACCACATATAAGAAAACATTTAACCACAGCACGAAATGAAGGTGTTTGAAAAAAGAAAAAATACGGAACACAGGAAAACGTTTTACCGTAAAACCAGATGAATAAGTTCATTAATCTTGTTTTTTTTGTTCGATTTAAAATGTCACTCAAATTTGTAACTGCTCAAATCAGCAGCAAATTGTTTAATTCCTTGTGTTCTCTTAGTGGAACCACAAGCGTTAGGAGGAGGAAGCACAATCACAATCGTAGATGCTGGCACAGAATGAATGTCCTCGACGATGGGTTGCACAAATTTATTTCCCTTATGGTGCTTTTTAAGAAAGGAAATTTCCACATCACCTCCTTCATCTTTTTCCTTTGTAATCTCTCCTACAAAATGCACATGTTTTTTTTTCTTGAAATTTCACAACAACAAAGTCTCCAACTGTTAGGCGGGTCAATATAAGGTTTGACCCCCAAAAAATTTATACAAAAGGTTTTATTGTTCTAAGTGTATGATTAGGTTGTACTATACCCCAGAAAAAAGTCTATAAAAATCTGACTCCGGGAAAGTGGTCAATTTACATAATTTGAAAATGGTGACCCCCAAATTTTTCAATGTACACAAAATTTTTTTTTAGTTCAATTAACACACTATAAATGTATTAAACACATATAAACATGATATCTATGCACCAAATGAACATATCATAAACCGTCTGTGATGTCATTATGATGTCATGGAAGACATAGGCGTCAATTTTTTAACATTTAAGGAAAAACCTGAGGGGCAACACGATAAAAAGGTGTGAAATACAGTAGCGTAGCCAGGAATTTTGAAAGGGGGGGGGTTTTCGCCTAAGACGACACCTAGCGGCGGGGGGTCTGGGGGGCCTCCCCCAGAAAATTTTGAAAAATTACTTTGAATTTGGTGCATTCTGAGAGCATTTTCAACAAAAATGTGGGTATGAATATTCCTGTAAAATGGTGCCGTCCGGTGGCATAGCAAAAGGATAAGATCATGTTTTCTTCGGCATTTTTCGGAAATAAAGCTAAGTCTCTATGTTTTCTTGTTGCTAATTCCTGGCTGAGATGTTTGAATGTTTGGTAATGGAAAAACTCGCTCTTTTAATCCAGTTTTGTATAAAATTAGGCATTTTTTTTAGACTGAAAGCATCATTTGCAATATCGTGACGTCACACGCGTGCCAAAGGGGGGGTTGTAACCCCCAAAACCCCTCCCCCCCTTGGCTACGCCACTGGTGAAATATGTACCCAAATTTGAACAGTTCCATAAAATTATACTGTCAAAGCTACAAAAAAGAACAGAAAAGCAGGGTGGCTGCCCCCAAAACAGTTTCTACTGGGGGGCGCGCCCCCCTGCCTCCCGGGAATCGACGCCTATGATGGAAGAATATATGCACTAAACGTCAGAGAATGTCAGAGATGAAGTACCGTTTTTCAAGTTATGATTGTTACATACTAGTAGTCGTCACAATTATCATCGGTACTGTCTGTGTCGTCTTGATCCAATGGAAGGACATTGTTTGGGTTTTCACAGGACACAAGTTGGCATTGTTCACAAGCAGAGGTACACGGATATCCGTACCTCCTACATGTACATCGCCGTGTTGTGCAAGCGATCGTGCAATTACAATGCATAATCTTTAACAGATTGTCCGGTGCAGGGTTTTTTAGAGTCATTACTGGTGCGAATTGTTTGACCTCAATCTTTCAACCCCAGCCAGTAGGGTCAGTATTAACCATATCATTATTTGATAGTAAGCACGCAGGGAATGGAATATTGTAGAAGATGCAGTTGGTGGGAGTCCGGCTGGCGCAACGAAGGATGACACTGAAACTACTTTCTTTTTCAACACAAAATGTCACAAAGATGCCAGCGAATCGCTTTGCTTTCCAGCATAGAGTAGAACCATTGACTGTTTGCCATACTCTTCAATTGCATCCACCCTCTGGCCAGGTTTTGTAAATGCAAGTGCCAAGGATTCTAGCTCTTTATCGCCTTTGGCGGCTTTCTGAAAGAGTGTTCTCTTTCCTATTCCGAAGATTCGTGAGGTGGTATCGCATCCTGTAAACGCATGGATGAAGAGTAACTGAGAACATAGCTGTTGTCCGAGACATTCCTTTAGGGTATTAACATTTGTTACAGACAATTTTCACCAATCAAACGTTATATAAAAACCGTTATGGTCTACTTAACCTAGCTGGCATCTTACGTCATGGAAATTGCTAGAAAATGTCAAAATATTGCACCATCGTTCGTAAGACCTGATGAAACATTGCATCACCACCTTTGAACACCTGTTTGAATTGCGTGACAATGTCTTTCATTATTGCGTCACAGTTACTGTTTACGTGAGTTTGAGATATCGCAAATTATTCTAGTCATTCGTAAAATGGTTGCTTGAAAGTTGGAGGCATATTCAACTGTTTGCTTAGTGCTTGCCAGCTGGATAAAATTTCCGTCTTTTATCTAAGTAGTTTGTTGTAGTGACAAGTTTTAGTGGTGTACGGTGTTGCATCCCAATTTCGACAGCCAGGTGGCTAATTTTACAGAAATACAATTTTGAATAGACGGTTTCAAAGGAGTGTTTCTTTCGGTCATTACATACAGACGAACGGATCCGGGAATCTTATGTTACAATTTTCCCACGAAGAGATTATGGTTTACCGCTGTGACCAATATTGTACACCCTCTGATCTTTAGACCTCTTGTCCGAACGAAAATACATTGTCTTCTTCCGACTGTCCATATGATAGAGGAGAAGGATCAAGAGATCTGTGTCTTCTCCAACCACGGTTGTAGTGTGGTATTCAGGGGTCTGCTACTATTCGGTGAGTCCGATTCGGTGAGTCCGATTTGGTGAGTTCCTAACCTCTAACCCCTAACCCTAACCCTAAAACGGCAATGATAATTAGGCCACGGTACCCGATATGGTAAAAAAAAAATTGAAAAAATCCCCCGTTAAGAGATCAGACTCACCGAATCGGACTCACCGAATTGGACTCACCGAATCAGACTCACCGAAACGGGCCATTCCGGGTATTCAGAAGCTACAATAGCTGCCTGAACAATATCATAGTCGGCATCTCCTTCAGCGTTTATAACTGTGGGGCCTTTCTCTCGCAGTTTGTTGCTTATCATATTGATCAGCCCTTGCTTATTGCAGCCCTGTGACAGGAATTCCTCCTATTCATATTCGAGTTGCAGATGAGAATAAAAGAGAATGCATTCTTGAGACAATCTGCATGTTCCACAGACATAAGTACATTGATGCTTACTCATCAAAGCAGAAGACTTGCTGTAACGTTTTCAAAGTTCATAGAAAACCTGTGCGAAATTTAAGTTTGCGCATTATCAGTCTGGAATGGCATGAAAAAGTTAAATCTTGTCAGCCTTCATTAAAACTCATACCTGGAAAAAAACTTTGTTCCAATTGCAGAATGAAAATTCAACAATTTATAGATACTTTTGGAAGAGCTTCTTAAGTGTAAGTGTGTGAATTTTTATTAAAGTCTGAGAGGGTGGGTTACAAATCCCATTTTTCTGGATCACTTGACATGGAATGACCCAATAGTTATGTTAATTAACTACTTTCCCGGGGTCGGATTTTTGTAGACTTTTTTTCTGGGGTATAGTACAACCTAATCATACATTTAGAACAAAGAAACCTTTTGTGTAAATTTTTTTGGGGTTGCCCCCATATTTTTCATATATTGACCCGCCTATGTGTAGTCATTTTGCTCTGCAATTTGCATTTCAACATCAGTGAAAGACCCTCTTGTCTAAACAACTTTATTTGACATATTTTTCGATTCGAGTATAGTGTACAGCGTAAATTCTACAAACGAATAGATTATGTTATGCCTTAATTTGACAGCCCAGCATGTTGTTTTTACTATAATTCATCACCTTTTATTCATTGTAATCACCTACACTAATCATATTGCCAAAATGGATGTAGCATATAAACCAAATATATGCTGCACCTATCTGTTCTGAACCATGGCTCACAGGTCATTGTTCAGAGTGGCTCATAGGTCAGTTACCCTAATGCAAGCACATTTTTGGATCTGAACAAAAAAGTTGAGACAGTGACCTGCTCTATGCTAGCTAAAATATAGCACGAATCTAACTTGCTTTAAATGGTACCTCCTGCAAATTTCATTGAATTATACTTAATCCATCAAAATAAAACATTCACCTGCCACAAAATTCACTTATAGTAGTATAAAATACTATGTGATGCCTAAAACTGACTGGTCTTTCATCACGTTTATGAAACTTTTTGAGAAACGTTCTTTGTCTCGAAGTCACGTGACAGTGAGGAATGTGGGCGCTAAAGACTTCTAGAAAAAAAAATAGCGGGGGTGGCTCATAGGATAACTATGGTCATAGGTCCAACATTTCCCCTACTACAAAAAAGCAGGAAAATTTAGTTTTTTGCTTATAAACATTTTTCAAGTAGTCCTAGAATAAAAAGTGTTCTTAGAGCAGATATAAACATGCCACTTCTGCAGCTTTTGATGTAGTGTTCATCTTTTTATCTCCAGTGGTTTTCGAAATATGACAATTTTTAAGAAAATGGGTATTGGTAATTATAGAAACGCCCAGCGCGCCGTGTGACGTCATTATTTTCAATTTTTTTTTTACGTTTGTGTTTGTAAAATTCCACCACAAATTTTCAGAAAGTTGAGGAAAAATCCATGAACCTCACCATTTTTTGGCACAGCCTAATTAAGAACCAGTTCTTCGTTTGAACGTTTTCCTTTGCCAGCCCAAGGATGAAGGGGCTCTGCCTTTCACAACTCTTGAGCAGTGGCGGTGACTTTGGCCAGATGTTTGGAAAGGTGTCGACCAGCCATTGAATTAATTGATCATCCAGCTCACGCAGAACACGTACACAATTTGGAGCATGATAGATAACACAGTTGCAGATGGTCTGGTCATAGGTATCTTCCTCCTTGCCGCACTCACAGATGGTAGATGGTGATACCCTTCATTTATGCATAGCTTATTGAAGCGTAACAACTTGACGTCAGTGTGCAGGCGATTGAGCGCACTCAGGCCGTTTTGGCAAAAGCATTTTGGTTAGGTTGGGAGCCCAAAATAAAGCTTTAACTGTTATCCAATTTTAATTATCTGCACTAGGTTAAGTATTCTGTGTGCGAAAAGTTACAAACTGAGGCAAATAGATTGTCAGGAGATATCAGTTGATTAGGCTACGAAGAAGGCTAGAAAACTTTTTTAGTCAATCTAAGAATTTTTGATGTGCTATTTTTTTCATAATATGCAAACCCGGTTACCGAAATTGATAGAGTGAAATTTTTCATTGTCAAGTGTTGTTGCCTAGCCTATGAAATTATTTTTTCCATTAGTTGCCGCTGAATGGAGAGCAATTCTTTAAAATGCGTTGCTCAAGCGCAGGGCAGTTGAGAGGATAACTTGAGCCCGAAACCAATGAGATTTTTTTGCCCCATATCAAAGACACTTCTAAGAAAACGCACTATATCCAAAGATTACACGGTGGCTTCTCCAAGTTCCTGGGCTCCTTGGAAACGTTGTGGGATTTTAAAATTAGCCTGGGACCGGGTCCAAAAGCACCCACTAGGCCCCACTGTCAACGCTGCTGCTCAAGCGCACACCACGAGAGTCGAAACAGCGTTGCTGGATCTTGCGGTTTGTATTGTACCGGAATCGGTCTGTAAAATACAGTAGGCTGCAATGTTGAAATCGTGCATTTTTGAACCGACTTATACGTAGCGTAGTCCATTATAGTTTTTTTTATTCTTTATCAAGCTTTCTGGACTGTAGAACAGACAAAATTCTTCTGTGCTTTTCCTGATCTCTAAAGTCAACATACTCTGCACTGACGGATGTGGTTTGAGACATGCAGCATTATCGTTTGCAATAGTTTAAAGGCGAGTAACCTTATTAGCTGATTCGATTTGTGTTTCAATTTACGGTCGTTTGAATTTGATAAAGTTAAAGTGACACCACTCGATCAGTTTCAGTTATATTTTATTCATACTATTTGCGTGTTTATCCATAGAAGAGCACACAATATTGCATAAGCCATTAGCCTATATGAAATCCTTGTTGTGGTAGCAGCACTACACAGGTTATCTTGACACTGATAGTTTTTTGGGCAGACGGAGCAAGATGTACCTATCCTGTATGGGCGTCGACCGTTCATATTGCCGATCGGCCCGTAGTGACATACCACCAGTTGACCGATTGGCCATAGGTCGTTTCCCATTCTTACATGTCTGCATGTGGAAACGCCGCATCCGACAGCATATGTGTCGTCCCAAACCACTTGAGTATAGTGACCGCAAATATCTAAGCAATTGTTTTCTGTGAAGTTATAATCATACTTTTCATCTTCCCACTGTTTTATTGCATTCTTCAAAGCAAGTTCTGGAGTTTCTTCGGGATGTTTGATATATAAATTCTCACCTATTCGTTCAAAATCTGACGTCGATATCCCAGTGCTGTGTTCGTATATACATTTTCTAGAATATTCCTGAGCAGTTTGAGCAAGATTTCGGTCCCAGATCATCTTCAGCATATTGTTTGAAGTTGGATTTACTCTGGATCGAGCGTCATTGTGTTCTGACAATGCTGCTTCTATGTCTGACTCTTCCAGTATTGAAGCAGTTTCTACTTCTGAAACTGGATCAGGCACGTTGCCAGTTTTACCACAAGTCAGAAACAGGCCACAAGTAAACAACAGAATAAACAGATGCTTTTCCATCAGCACCAACTAAAAATCTAGTCAATTATTCAAAGCTGTAGCCTACAGCAAAGATATAAAAACAATTTCAAGAAGTTATAAACTAGTCACAATTTTACTTCACTTAGTTCCTTTTACATGTTATGAAATTGACATGATAAACATCTCAGCTGCCTATTTATTATTTCAACTCTGGCTAATTTAATTTTGTATTAGTATTATTTATTTGCATCGGAAAAGAATGTTTTAAAAACGTTTTATTTGTTAGTAATACTTTCATTTTTAGTAATACAACAAGTCTTTCCTTCTGTGTGTCTTCTAGATGTTGTCACATGCGTGTATTTTACACTTCATGTGATCTGTTTCTCGCGATGTGATTTATTCTTAATCATTCTTGAATCACTTATTGAGTTTGTGCTTTTCAGTCCGAAGTGTTGTTTCAGTTATAGTGTAAAGTCAGATTTATCTTTTAATTTTCGTTTTATGTACCGGTATATTGCAGATTTGTAATTCTTGATAAGGACAAAAGTAGGCTACATGTCAAAAACGTTAGAGTTTATTTTATTTTAATTAAGCTTATGTTACTTTTTTTTGTGTGATACATTCTGTTAAACCCATTAAAGTTACTTTGTGTTGTCTGCCTATAGTTCAACAAAGCAAACTCTCTACCAAAGCTTTATCCTGTATTACTATGTGACTAAATGTCATTATATTCTTAGCTATATTATGTCACCTAAGAAAAAATGTCAACTGCTAAATCATAGATGACAAATCTTTTTGGACAATCAACAGAGCCTAAGTATCTAGCAAACCCAGTTACAAACCGTATTTTCGTATACGATTTTTCATTTTTTGCCTTGCATAAGTAATATTTTAAAAAGTAGCTTTTTAACATACCGGTATTTTGAAAAGTTTAGCCTACTCTAGGCCTATGTGTGTATGGCCTACTAAAAATGCTAAAAAAAGGTAAATAAGTCGAACGTGTAACCAAAAATCTAACAAGTTTTATAAGTCGTCTGATTCTGAAATCATTGTTCATAGAACGATACATACGTAGCCCATGTACACATCAGTGAAAAAATTCTTACTTTACAATACATTTTGATTTTGATGCTTAAAATGCCGGACAATTTCAGTATTTCAACGTCGAGTTTAGTGTATATAACAAAATTAACTGTACTGGAGTTTAATTGCAAACTGCCTGCTCCGGTTTGTTCTTTGTTGTAACAAAAAAGACTAATTCACGACGTAACAGTATAACTTAGATGGGACTTCCAAGCCCTTATCCCCAAACAGAAGGGTCATTGACCTTGCTGTAACAATGCTTTGTCGTTCTTTTAATTAGTATCGATTTTTAATGAGATCGATCCATAGCTCCAATTGAATTATAAAGCGATAAAGAATGATACATTTATTTGCACTGAATTTGCGATGAGCTGCGATGTTGCTTGCAATTGCAGCTTATACCTTGCTAATTTTTTTTAAACCTATTACCCTGGGAGTTATTACCTCAAAAAAATTTAAAAGAATGCACAGATAGTATTTTATTTGTTAATTGATTGATTAATTGACGGCTAAATGGTGTATTTCCTTTTTATTAATTATATTTACATCTTTTTCTTCAATTAAACGAGTCAAAATTAAACTAAACTAAACGAATGGTGCGATAAAAACCTCAACGCATAATACAAAAGGCATACAATTTTTCTTTAGCAAATTTTTGGAAAATGCTAAGCTTGGAAATATTGTCCATATTCAATTGAAACAAAATTCTTTTACAGTAAACAGACATAAATAAGCAACAACACTACATTTAACATTATAAAAACAAAAAACAATAAGCGAACGTTTTCGGCTAGTCATATAGCCCTTTTCAAGCCTATAAGAAAAATACATTATTGAAAGAAATGCTAAAGAATCATATAGTATCACAGCAAAAATATGGTCAAATCTAAACATTTGAGAAACTGCCTCGCTCACACAAAATGATAACTGAAAATTACACAGCGCAACGGGTCAAGTATTTCAGAGGTAAAATTAATTGATTGTTCAGACAAGGACTCAGGCAGATTACGCAAGAAAGACAGAAGCACAAGAGATAGTGGCACAAAACAAAGTAATGCGAAAAGCACAAGACGTGATAATTTAATCAAAAAACTGTTAAAAGATAAGAAGCTCCGCAAGCAAATAATTGCCTGTTGAGCCCTGGGTTTAAAGATTTGATGATCAATGCCTCATGAATTTTGGTTTCGAATTCGGACAAACACTTACGTACAATTTTGAAAGACTGCAATGACGGTTTATTATTTGAACACGATTGGCAGTTTCTAATATGGTCTTTAATTGCACTGTGTCTGTCTGTTGGTTTATGTCTGTTTATGGTTTAAAAGAGTTACCTCTCTACCCAAATCTTTTACAGTAGGCTACAAATAGCCAAAAGAAGAAAGTTGAAATATTTCAAACAAACAGCGCGGCAAAACTGCTTAGGCCTATATAAAGATCATTAATAGAAGGAACGAAAATGATAGGTGAAAGAAACAAAGGCAAACCAAGAATGATTTGGACAACTTTTTTTTCTTCAACATATTGATCATGTTTGATCAGCTGTGATCTCCCATACGAACTCCCTCGTTCATTCTGTTGTTTTTTTTTTGTATTTACTGGTGCTTACAGCATGCGTTTCATTTCCGTAATTTCCTTAATATTTTCAAAATATTTCATTTTTGGTCGTCCTTTTGTTTGTTTGCCTTGCTTGGAAAACAAATATCTCTACATGGACGAGATTTTAAATTATGAAAGTGCGTTACGACAAGCTCAAAATCGTGAACAATGACGCACTGCCTCCAATCCTTGATACGAGGAAGAAACAAGATGTTGATGACGGTGATAAAAACCTCGACGCATATTGCAAACTCTACTCAATTCTTTCCATACTTATGCTGAACTACATTTTGTGGGTTGATTGCAAACTCAATAAAATCAGATATTTGTCAAATCACCAATAACAGCAGGCCAATGCTATTAAATACCAAAAAAAACAAAACAGAATTACGTTTTTCAATAAATCAATGATATTTATCTGTGCAAAAATCCTTTTTCAAAAATACATTCTTAAATTTTACATTGATTGATCCGGATACTGACGGTTGTGGCTGTAACAGTTTAATGTTTATTGGGCGATCGGTTCACAAAAGCCTTTAAGTTGTTAAAGTGATGATAAATAAGGACAAACATTTAATACAATATTCTCAACTAAGCTACTGTAGGCTATGTTTTGTTTTGAGTGGTAATTGAATAAAATATATATATGAAATTCCAGAATGGTTGAGAGCTAGTGATTTGCTGTTCTGGCATGATGAGACGATCACACAAAAAACCTTTCTGTCTGTCACCTTGCTTTCGAATTTCTTTAGTTAGACGTAATATTAACGTAATAGGCTTACTGTTAGAAACATATTTTGCTGAAAACAAAACATAGCTTACAGACGTTTTATGTTTGAATAATAATAAACTGTTTGCATTAAAGATACGCGGTTAGCTTACATATCAATTTAGGGAGCATGTCGTCATATAAGTCAATTATTTCCTCTTTAATATTGATTTCATCTTTCGGTGATTTCTTGGTGTAAAAACTTAATCGAGTAAAGAAAAATAAGTACCGCTGTGCACCTTGCAATAAAATGATTAAACGAAATCTAATTAAGATTATGATATGATGTTGTTTTCAACGTAATCGCCTATATAAAGCTTGGTGTAAACTGATAACTCATTTCTAGAAAGATTATGTAGATAGTGCGGTGTGTATTAACTATAGTAGCAATGCAGAAGGAAATTTCGGGGCCATCGCAACCAATGAATAAAACAAACCGTTCTGTTCCAAATAAAAATACTTTTAACTCATTCCAGAGTCTGCCTGCTTTGCCATTGAGTCTGTTGCATTATGAAGCTGGCTATCAAAACTTCCTGCGGCACAATTTGTTGAACAATAAATCTCTGGCTTTTCAAGCGGAGAAACCTTTCACGGCTCCTTTCTTGGAAGCAATTTTAAATTTACCTTTTCTACTCAATGGAACCAATCAAGAAGGCAAGGATTGGGTTTTAAAAAGCTTAAAGAACTCAGGTGAGAACTCATAACCAAAAACCAGCTCAGTGGCCGAGTGGTTTTCGCCTTCGGCTCTGGTGCTGGTAGATCTGAGATCGATTCCAGGTTGGGTCAAACCGAAGACTTTAAAAACGGTACCGATTGTGTTCTATCCTGCATAGCGTAGTAAGAATGAGTCGGGTGATAATGTGATAACATCGTAAACCTGATATAAATTTAAAATAAGCCCTGTCGCTAAAAGACCTTAGCTGTTGTAGAGCGACAATAAATAAAACCATAACATTATTATTATTATCATAACCAAAAAGTGTACTTGAAGCAAAACTTATCAATACGAACAAAAAGTATTTGTAAAGACTTTAACAACAAAAATTGGTCAACTAACCCAACAGCACAACGTACAAATGAAGAAACATTTTTAAAAATAATACAGCAACTTATTGATGGGAAAGAATGGAAGGCAAAGAAAAGTTGTTAAGCATTTTCGAATGTCATTGAAATTCGAAGGTCTAAAAGTATTACACAGAGAAATATCGTTTATGAGAAGTGAATACAGTAACTTAACAGCATAGCAGCGTACTACAACTTTATGACATTAAAAAACAAGATAACTGATAATTTTTGATGTATGATTTATAATTTTCAGGAGTGCAGGAATGTGAATTCAAAAGAGAAAAAATTCTACCGGAAAAGGTCAGTTAAAATGCAGATCAGGCAACTACTTTAAGACGATTAAAAATAGTTATAATATTGCATCATTTATAAAACGCTGGGCTGTTTTTTTATGCAATTAATTGTTGTTAGGCCAATTATTATTATTGTATCTGGCTCATAGTTTTATCAACATTTCTACATTATCTACTTGTGCGAAGAAACTTCCACTCCTTGAATCGGTCAGTAACGTTTCAGCTGTAACTTAGTTGCAATTATAAATAGTTAAAGAAAAGGGAAAAAGTATCTTCCGACAGAGATCAAAACGAAGAAACCCATGATGCGTGATATCAGCAACTCGCTTACACGTTTTCAAAAAAATAAATTTGTATATATACGTGAGGCAATTTAATGAAATACAGCCAAGAAAGTCGATTTCCATCTGCCAGTCAGTAGTCCCAACCTTTTTCTTGAAGCGACCCAAATTTTTAAAAAAGCGAAGTTTTGTTTGTTTTGCGACCTAAACGCAAAGTTATATCTAACTTGGAAGAGATGCAGCGAATAATTTTATGGAGACAACAATAAAACTTGTTTTGAAAAGGCAATGACGTAAGTTGTTAAAACAGTAGGAAAAATAAGCTCTTGTGTTCTTGGAATAAGGTAGGCTACGATGAAGCTAAAGGAAAAGAATGATTCTGCTTATTTTTGTCTAAAATTTTTTGAAAACTGAATTCCCTGGCTAAACAACTTGAATACCATATTTATGGTTGAAACGATTGCGATAATTCGATTTTGAAGTACGCTAAGATGGAGAAACTCTGCTCGCAGAGCTCACGTAGTTGGGAAAACTACTGAGAGTTTGATAGCTTCAAGGTGCACAATTCATTCAGAATGCTTAACAGGCCTACACATAGTGGTGGTCTTAAGGTTTTGTGGGCACTGGGCAAGAAGTAATATGAGGGCCCCCTACAGCCCGGTATCGACAAATTAAAGTACGCAAACTCAAATAACCATAAATCACAATAACACAAAAAGGAATTAAGATGATACAACAACAAACAGCGATGGTAGGTGAGAAAGGGGCACTCCAATGTGGACAGGTATTTTGGGCAGTTTGGGTGAGTTTTTATCGCCCATCGGTAAAGGTTGTCATTTGTTTTGTTCTAACATGGTTTGCAGTGAACCACAACTTTTTGCTAGCCGTGTCAAAGCCTAGGAGAGCTGTTGTTGGGTCGTGATTAAGAGAGATTTTGTCATTCTAAAAGTGTTGCCATTCCTTTATAATATTAATTAGGGATGGGTTGGTTTTGTCTTGATTTTAGTCGGGAGGTTTTTGGTGCTTGGTTTATTTGTTGAACTACTAGAAGGTTTTCTGCTGTTGAGACTTCGTTGGTGTAAGTTCGAAAGTGCTGCCAGTCTCCGCCTTATTTAGGTGAAAAACAAGTTGGCATCGAACAAAAAAATCCAACATTTCCACAATCATATCTGTGTTGGCAGGATGTTACGTCAGATTTTGAAAAACAACTTCTCAGAGCTGAAAGTCATAACTCAAACAAAACAACCGTAAAGATTGCTCCAAATCTTCAGTATCAACAGAGACGGAGTAGAACTAGATTTACAGGAGGTGGGTTTGTCTTTTTTTTTGTGAATTCGTTTAATTTTGTTGACACTCGATACATTTTTCCACAGCCGAGTTACGGTATATTCCAATAGAATTCAATTCCTGCAGGAAAACCTCAGCAGTAGGGTTTTCAATAATTATTACTTAATTGCGCGAATCAGATCAACTGAAGATATTGGAAGCCGCTTTTCTTCTTGGACAATATCCGTCAGTAGGCGTTCGAGAGCAATTGGCATCAACAACAAAGCTGACTGAAGCAAGAGTGCAGGTGAGACAAAACATAATGTGGGAATCACTGCGCTGTTCTGCGCAATGTTTCCACTAAAGCACATGTGTCAAACTCCGGGCCCGCGGGTCAAAGCCGGCCCACGATGCAACATTTTTTGGCCCGCAGGATGATATTCAGTTCCTTTTAAATCTGGCCCGCCGATATGCTGCATCATTACCGAAATTGTTTTCTTCAGTTATGGGATTGAGTTAAACATTTCACCAAAAGACTTGAAATCCTTCCTTTTTGTAGCCTAAGAAGAACCTATTATGAAACAGTTTTCATGCTAATTGCTTTCCAAGTAATCCTATCTGATTGATGGAATCTAGATGTAGGCTTACAAAAAACTAAGGCTTAGATTCAAAATTAAGCAGATATTATTCATGAATGACAACTCTAATGAACCAATTGGTAATTAATATGGTTGTAATTTCACAAGACATGTCGTATTTGGCAGTCAGTGCCTGCTATGTCTGTTTTTATGCAGTGAATAGTCGATATGAACAAATATTTATTTATAAGCCTATGCTTTAATTTAGAGAGACTGTTTTCTTTAAACATCGCACAATTTCATGTTCGTTTGAGAGATGATAATAATGATGATAATGATAATTTTGTTTATAGGTTTGGTTTTCTAATCGCCGGGCCAAATGGAGACGTTCTAGTTTGAAGCAAGCAGCCCGAAGCACACCAGGCATAGCGCGATCATCAGCTTCATGAAACTGCAGAATTATCTTCTGAAAAACAATTTCGATGGCAAACATTATTGAGTACCGTGTACATGATCGCTTCAGGGAAGTAGGAAAACAATTTATCTCCTGCAAGAAGACGTCTTTTGTTATTCGAAAATGGAAAATTTTATAGATAGGCTATGTCGCATAATATGCGAAGTTAGCAAAAACACGATTCGTCACTGGAAATGATATGAAAAATAATGCTGGACTAATGACATCATATAGTATGCTTGTTTTTTTATATAGCGTTGTATCCGTTGCAGAATGCGTTGGTCTTCAGCGCTTTACAGAGCAGACACATAAGTGCAGCCGTATAGAAGTGCAACTGAGATAGCATAAGATTTGTTTACATGCTGCAGAAATGTGAATGGACACCAACAGTTGATGACGTAGCGGTAACGTTATTGCAACGTTATTTACCAACCTGACTTTGCCAAGTCACGATAATTCATTCAAGTGGTATAAACGTGACGTGCTTGCTGGGTAGGCTTGATACTTGGCTGTACGTCTTGCACGATCATATAGTAAACAAGTACATTAGATTTAATGTTCTTCATTCACATTAAAAAAAAAACGCCACGATAACCAATTCTAATTTTCACGGAGCACTTACTGAAATATCTAAATATGCAATAAAAGCGATCTTCAGAAAATAAATTTTGTTATACAGTATAATCCGCCTAACTCGACACCTGCAAGGGAATTAGAACCGCCTTCGAGCTGCACGAAACGCTTAAAGTTTAAGAACCTATTAAATTCTAAATTTTCCATCTAAATAAGACAAACCGAAAGTGTTTTAAGCGGTCAACTTGCTGTATAAAAAAACAAAAGAACCAAAAACCAAGCAAAATGGTAATTCTATGTGATTGGACTCCGGTGAAAAGCGATCAGTTATAGACACAAAGTTTGTCTTTCTGTTCAAGTCACTGTGTTTCCGGCTTCAAAATCCTCCGTGATTTTATTTCGTTAATTTTTTTTTTTTTTGCTACTTTTTCGCAAAGTTGAACAGTTCAAATTCTTCTGATGTTTTCCAAGGCTAAAAAAGATGTGTAAAAACCATCTTTGAAGAATCACCATAAATCCGTTAGCCCCTCAAAGGCGCAGAATATCATTCAGTTAAACAACGAAATCATTGATTTACACAAAATTTTCTTGTTGGGACCTTAAAATGGTGTCAAGTTTTCTAGATGAGTAGGGAAAGTCAAGGACAAAAATAGCTTTTTCTTTAACTCTTTCGCGCCCAGCGATTTTGCACGGTTTAACCGCAAAACCCTGGCATTTTTGCTATTTTTGCTCTAACTTTAACGAGTTGACACGCGTGAAACCGATTGTGTATTTTGACATGGAATATCTCAATGGAAAGATAATTTCAAGTTCTGACTATAAATGTTAGAACCTACTTTCCTAATGCAACATATTTGAAGATGCAGTATTTTCAAAATGTGTACTTTTTTTAACTTAATTTTTGTTAAAAATTTTGTGAAAAGGAAGCATCTTACAAAAAAAAATACTCCCACCTTTTCTGTAGAACCTAAAAAGATTTTTTTTTCTTCAGTGGACTTCCTAATGATATGAAGTGTCAAGGAAAAATCAAACATGCCTTGTTCCTTTAGTACATATTTTTCTTTTAACTGTTGGCTAAAGTAACCAGACTTTGTCAAATTTGAGCAATTTTTTTTTTTAAAAAACACGAGAATATCAATAAAATAAGCATTTTACAAGGGACCAGTAAATTTATAGATATTCTGCTACAAACACAAAGTTTTATATCACGCATCAAACAGCATCATTTTAAAATGATGCTGGGCGTTTCGCATTAAACTTCAAATCATTTTAAAATGATGCTGAGCGCGAAAGAGTTAATAACTCAAAAAGTTTACAAACAATGTGTATCAAACCACATTTTTTATACAGTTTCACCTTTTAGTCACATCTTCAAACCATTTCAATTTTTTTTTAATATTTTGATGCTTATTTTTAAGTTTTAAATGCCGCACTAAAATGTCCCGCTCTTGCCTAACCTAAGGGAGCAGTGGGACAATTCAAAAATGCATTTAATGCAACAAGAAACTAGTTGCAAATAAAAAAACAGATAGGCCTATTTTACATGGCTTCCATGTATGCATTTGTGAATTATATGGCATTGCTTCGACACTTTACATCAAAGAAACTTTGAAATAAACAGTTTTAATGGATTGACTCAGTAAAACTCTCAAATTTTCAAAACAAACACTACTGAAAACAAAACAGAAAACACAGTGGAGTAGTTTAAATGTCCCATGACGTTTATGAAGAGAAGAATTTGTTAACACCATCACATTGTGCTATATATGTTGTAGATGTATACGTTTATACTGTCCCACAGGTCCTTCAATAAAATCTCCCGCTGCTGCCTAAACCCCATTTTGAAATATTTTTGCCTCTCAGTTCAAGATTTGAAAAAACATAGGCTAACTTTGTAGTATTAGCATAATGGAAGTACAAGTTATAAAGATTAACTCAATCTAAAACTACTTCATACAAAGTTACTGTTGAGTCAAAAATACAAAAAAAATCTGAAACAACATGGATCAGTATCTCGGTTCCACACGCAAAATTTCAGTCATTTACGTTCACCACGGTTCAAGAAAAAGGTAGTGTCTCACTGGTAAAGCGTCCCACTGGTCACTGATCTCGCCTATGTCCAAAACCATAGACGTTCTGTTGAGACCAGGAAAAAGTATCGTGTTAAGCAAAACGTCGAGATAGGGATTTTACGGTATTAACTGAAAATTTTATTAAAGTGATATCTTCAAATTGCAACATTGTATTTTTTCACAAAGATCAGCAAATCCGACAGTTAAGTCAGGTTCTGCCTTCCTTCACTCAAATAAAAGACAGGAGTATTTAATGACAGTGTTTACTTCTACTGATATCATGTCATAAAATTTTTTATTTGGTCTGCAAAAAAAATGGAAAAACTCCAACTGTCGTGCATTTCGAAAACACGTTTCATAATACTTTTGGCTAAGTTTACCTGACCACCATCAAAACATTAACTTATGTAAATGTCATTAAGCATAAATTTAAACTTAAAATGATCTAAATTTAAAAAGCTAATTGAGTCCAAGCTAAGTAATGAGAAACGTGCCAGTTGCCATATACCCTCACACGACCACTGCTTCTGCCATGTGAGGTCAACAATTATTGTAGTCTGCACGTTTTGACAATTTGATAAAGAACTTAACTTTGTCCACGTTTGCATCTTGTTGATTGCTGTAGCATTGATGACGTCACTGACAAATAGTAGGCTACAGGCCGCTTGGAAAAGCTTTGAGCTTATTGTGTTACCTTCAGTAACGTTGCTGATAGAAGACTTGGGAAGCCAACAGTGCGCGAAATGTAAAGGTCTATTCTAGGACACTGATTTGTAGTATGTTTTGCGTGTTTGTATCTTGTCCAAAAACTTTCTTTGTTTCATTCAATGAGCATTTTTGTGTTATCTTAACTTGATAGCTCGAAATTGCATTAAAAATGTTTCTATTTTTTATTTAGCATTTTTATATTAGCGGATTTCTTGTGTATCGGCACATAAACTCTTTCTACAGTAAGTTGAAGTAATAACAAAAACTTTGCCTCTCTCTCAGTAGTTGCTATTTACTTGAATAGACTGAACTTTAGGGATGATAAGCATGCGAATGAATATAGGTTAATGTCCGCAACAATTTTCTAGAAAAGTTAGTGTTTCAAATATAGGGTAAGCTTACTGTGTCTTATGCACACATCGAAAGGTTCAGCATTCTGCTGTTGCTGGAGATTATTTTCAGTTTCAGTCTGAAAGGCTAAAGACAAACTATTCAGAATAAAAACATTAACATAAAGTATGCAAACTGAGTGAAACTTTTCACCTTTCTTTACCAGACTTCGTGAGGTAATTAAATTTTGAATCCTTGACAAACTGCTTGCAAATGCTCTTTTGATACTTGAAAAAAATTACATAAACGTCATTGTCATTTTCTGTGCAATGCGAGTTTTGTATTGATTTTAATGAAGAATAAAAAAACTGAAATTTCTTTTGATCCTGTAATAGGACTTAGCTAGATGTTTTGATTGCATCAAGGCAATCTACGGTATAAAGATCCCCCAAATCTAAATAATTTAGATTCTTTGATTCTAATTTTTAATAAAGTTAACCCAAACCCGGACAGAATCCGAACCAAAACTCCTGATCTATAGCCTACTTAGGGTACAAGTGTTTCGGCGGGCAATGCATTTAAATATTGCAAAACAGCTTTTTTGTGCGAAGAAATACCCAGAACAGTGTAAAATCAACTAAAAAAACACACTGTAAGCAACGTTTTTAAGCATTCTTGTCAATACAAGTCTTTGCGGTAAAAGTTGCATAGACCATTCCAAAAAATTTCCAAATTAAAGTAAGTTTATGTTTGAAAATTGAAAATGCAAAAGTTGAGTTTTACAGTAAAGTGGTACAATATTGCAGCATATAATCTGTGTATAACTATTGCTTTCATGTTTAGCTGAAAGCATGCTGTATATTGTAGCATTTAAAAGTTTGGAATTAAAGTCAAATTTTAAGCCAGGGATGTCACCTTTGGTACTGATAAGTCTTGGTACCATTCAAGGTCGGATCATAACCTGCCAAAAACTTTCAAAGTGTCGTGCTACCATTCGTGTTCTTTCTTGGTAAGGAAGTTTTCAAGACATTTAATCGATAATAATTAATTTCCATCTCTATTTTGCCTTTCCTAGTCTCCAAATGCAAAAAGAACACATTCGTCTGAGATTTTGTATTGTAAATCCAAGCTGATGGATTATAAAATTGTTATCTAGGCTCTTTATTTCTATTGTATATTATTTTAGTATTTTTTTTATTTTAATCATTATTAATTTTATCAATATTATTTCCATCACTATCGTTGCTTTGCTTTCTGCTTGCAATTAATAGTAATAATGAAAAGTACTGATGAAGTGCTTCTCAGTAAAATATTACAACACTCGTTTAGTTGTTTAAGCTCTACGACAAATACTATGAGTGGAGAAATAGAAGATACAAAAAAATGATTTTGACGAGATACAATTTTTCCATTTAAAATTGAAAACAAAATGGCAAGAAAGAAAAAATTTGGAATTACGGACCAAAATCGAGAACCGGTAACCTAAAACTATGCCTTGTGAATGGAACATTCTAGAAACAAATATGACTCATAGTCTGCTGCAAAGAGTTATTTCACCGCAATTCTTATCAGAAGTTAAAAATTCTTAAATCACAAAAATCATTTACGTCATAGCGGTCCAATTATTTTCAAACAAATGCCCGTTACGTGTAGAAAGTTATTACATTTAAACTGAGAGCAAATATTTATGTTTGAGCATACAAAAATCGTCATGAAATGTCCAGATTTTAGTATTTCGTCACCAGCAAGATCGAAATCTTAGTCAACAAAGCCAAACTGCACTTTCTAATTCTGTAATTTTACCATATAAGGATTTATACGACAACCACTCACCCTTCTGTAACGTATAATGGACGTTGTAATTAATGTTGTGACGTTATAATTAATGACAGCTTATTGTGACGCTTGACGCTAATGATAATGCCCCTTATTGTTTATTCACTTTGCACACTTGTATTCACAAGAAGATCAACAGTGCTGAAATTTGGTTCATTCATAGAATGATGGGAATTAACTGGGTGGATAAAATCACTAACGAAGAAGTGTGGAGACGCTCTGGGTGCACCCCTGGCCAGAGATATCTAAAGAAGGGGATACGAAGGCTTTTATTACGTCTGACAATAGAAGGGCTTTTGTTTATCGTAAATAATCTGTGTTTGTCGTAAAATTACAATTGGCACCGATAGTAGTTTATTAAATCTTGTTATGATAACTTGCATTGCGCTATTAGAATCAGGCCTGGATATTCACAGCATGCTCATGGTTGCTTGTTAATTCTACTACCCATATACTTGCTTTACATCTAGCCTACTGCAAAGGCTTAGTTGAAAAAAACAGCTTTACTGGTAACTTTTCAACTGTCTTTGTAAACAAGTATTCTTTAAATATGCTCTACATAACATTTGCTAACTGTCTTCTGTAGCTCATTGTACCAGCTGCACTTGAAAGCTTTCTACAATTTTAAAAAGAACCACATGTTTAAAGCACTACAAACTACCGCCCTGGTAGTGTCATGAGAATAAGGCAATTGCTGCGAGCCTTCATATCCCCTTCTCTAGATATCCCTGCCCCTGGCGTCCTCATCACAACTATCAAAAAAAGGCAAATGACATTTATCGGGCATATCTACCGCAAACGCGGAATTGAACACTCGGCAATAATGGGGCGATTTCCTGGTCAGAGACACCAGGGGCGTCCACGTTTGGAAATCTTCAAAAATCTTTCAACATGACAAACCAAAATTTTGAAAACCTAATTAGAAGTATGGACAATCGATCGTTGTGGAGACTCACGGTAGCCGACGCCTTATTCAGGCATGGCCGATGATGATGATGATGAAGTGAACACTGGAATAGACACTTTTTACTGTTTCAAATTTCTCATTTTGCTTTTACTGTGCCTTGTAAAAGTTCAACAACCACACAAGAAATTATTAAATTCTGCACTATGGTACTTTTTCATTACAGGATGGTGGTTGCCAATGTGATTGGTTTTAAAGTAATTATGGAATTGATTCTAAACTGGTTTAGCAAGAGTATGATCGAAGGTATTCCGACACATTTGAAAATAGTGGTCAAAGAAGTGAAGGACCTACAGTACAAACTGCAAAACTACTTCAGCAAACAAAGGACGACCAACTTTGAGCATGTGTTTGTACCGATGCAGTAAGCTTCAAGTATTGCAAGGAAACGTAGTTTTCGTAATATTTTCCTACGCCTGAACTTAGAAAGTCTAACAAAAACAAAGGAGCATGTTAATTAAAAGGTTTTTGCGTTGCTTGAATGCTTTGCTGTTACAAAATAACTTCAATAACAAATAGTCATCAAAACAAATCCATCGCTGATTGTATTAAGTTTTCAAGTATGTTTTTTGCCAAATAATATTTATTACCTCATTTGCAATCTTTACTTAAGTAAAAATTTGGGCACAAACATATTGTAACAAGAACAACAATATTGACATATTTTCAGCTGCCAAATATTATTATTTTCAGTGGGTGCCATTACGTAATTGGGTATTGCAAACGTGACAAACTAAAAAACTTGAAAAAATCCTTTCAGAATTTTGAGACAATAAATGATGAAATTGATGGCAAATCTGAGCCGGAAATCTTGAATTGTTTAAAAGCTCTTGTATCACGACCACTTGAAATCTAATCGTCAGTATTGTCTCACTCGTTTGTGCTTCCAATACGTTGCTGTAAGTCATTTATCAACCATGCACTTTTGAATCAATCTGCACTCATCACGTTCTTTTTGCAAAAATACAAACCGCTGAATTTGATGAACTCCAAACTAATTAGGGACAGCCCACAGTTGAACGGCTTGTTGAAAACATGCCAAATATTCTCGATAGACTATCTTTCCCGAACCCACAATAGAAGTTTGAATCCGATAGTAGTCGAATTAAACAGATGTTTCCATGTCGTTTGGTTTGGAACATAGTGTATGTACTTCGAAATACTCGTTTCAAAGATAATAACTTTACCTTATCGTTTAGATTTAAATTTTAATCAGGCTGACTTATTTCTCCTTGCCGGAATACTAGAGGGCTATTCAAATTGAGAACAAGACCGACTCACTGTGCATACTTCACACGTTTCCATGGCATTGAGCTGATTTTTTTTTCATAGCGTTACTTTATTCATAACTGCAATGCACAGTAGCTTAGACACATCAACAAAACGATAAGTGGTACATAACGATTAAATGCAATAAAAGATATTGACAAGGAAAGAAAGCATAACAAATATCATTCAGTTTGAAACATGCTGTAGCTTTTTAAATGGTTAAGCAAAGAGATTGCTAAATGAATTGTTAACAAGTTGTGAATTATTATTATTAAGTTATTATCATAGTGTGCATGTTAAACTTTTATAGACATTATGCGAGCAGTTTAAATATCACTAACACAAATAGTTTATCTCGCTAACTAGCGGCGTAAGCAAGATGTTCTTAAAAGGAAGTTGTATTTCTAATTATTTCTTTGTCTATAAAAAGCCTATTTGCTTACAATAGGCAGCATAGGGTTACCAAATTCAGCATACTTTAGTAATGCTAATTTTCGAAGTTGCATCAGCTACGATTACTTCCGATGCATTGTGCAATAAAAGCGACTAATATAACTATAAAAGATAAAAAAAAATTGGCAACTTGCTAAGTTAGGCTGTTTCAAGTAGATTACTAGTTAAAAATTTAATCGCCCACACAAATTGAAACGAGAGATTTCATGGCCCAATAGCCCCTACCTGCGTACGCCACTGCCGCTAACACTGTCACTATACTGCAGTTTTGTGAGAAAACAGTTGATCTAGTGCAGCATCGTTGCAGGCTACTTGTAACGAAAGCAATTGATTTATTTCATACAGCAAGCTATATAGCACAAAATAAACAATCGGAATCTAAAAGGCAAAAAACAACCAATCTTTTCAATCCATTTGCTGCAATCAAACTTGAAAATCAAAAGAAATATTTGGAAAGGGCTGAAGCAATTTGTTTGAGCGCTAAAACTTTGCCCAACAATGAAATATGTCACCACCAGCTTACACTTTTATTATCGCGATGCCGATTTACATTATGCAGCTTAGTAGGCTACGACGCAAGGAGGATTTGGCAGATGATCTATTTTGAATAGATTTCTAAAGTATCCTAAAATAATATGAAAAAAAAATAGCACGAAGTGCATCAGCTCCCCTGCATGCTGTGCTTCCAACATCTCTTAGGTTAAACTTTAAAACATACGAGAAAGGCAATGTGCTTAATAAGGCGGACGAACATCTCTTTCTAACGTGTCATCACCTGGGGGATCAAAAGGATGACGCCGTGCTTTGCGTTCTTCTATCGGCTGTGGATGACTGGTTGCGTATATTTCGATGGCTTCGTTTTTTTCTTGCACAAACGATGGTAAGTTTGGAAAAGTAAAATCATCATTGTTTTCATTAGCTGCCACTCTATCAATAGCTTCTTGAGAAAGAGAGCGGGGTATTTTATCTTTCTCTTCCGAAGTTACAAGAGATGCAGTTGGGATATCAGGCAAAGCATTATCTGGAGGAGGAGGCAATGGTAGTGGTGGTTCTATTTTGGTGTTATCATCATAATTATTTACAAGAACTGCATTGTTCTTTTTGAATGATCGATTACTGGCTCCTTCTTTTCCTTTCCGCTTTACTAACTTTGCATAAAGCGGTGGATCATCTTGGACTGTATTGTGAAGAGTTGGTTGTCGATCAAGGGGGTTACGCTTGTGTCGACGGTACAGATGTGGGGATTGATTTCCCCGCTTGTCAGCGCTGTGTCGCCTGCGTCTGTGACCGCTACTTGCAGATCTTTGCACTCTTCTGTCAGTACTACTCGCAGATCTCTGAACTTTTTTTGCTTGTTTGTCATCTCGATAGCGCTTGTACTTCCGAATGTATGCGTCATCGTCGAAGTACTTGTGGTCACGATTATCTGTTTTGAATGCAAATTTGTTGTAATAAAATGCGCCGTCGTTTCGGCGCACGACGCGAGGCGATCTTCCTCCATTGTGGTGACGATCGAGATAACCGTCACTGTCACTACCCGATGAAAAGTCGGTTAGGGAAGACGTACGATGACGAGGCATGGTTGTGTCAACGTATAACTGGTCTAACTGGACAGCTTTCTCACGATTTAAAAGTTTTCTTTCGCCTACTGGAGTGTAGTATGTCTCAATTGGTTTTATGCCTCTCCAGCTATCGTGGGAACGTGATTGGCCAGAAATGGATCCTCTGGCGCTGCTCTGACCATCACTTTTTCTGTAACTAGGATTCGAATACATCGAAGATTCTCGGGTTTTTACATCAAAGTTACGATTGACAGCACTGGTAGATCTTGACATAGGTTTTTTACCTGTGGAAGAAAGTGCAGATAATGAAGGTGCTAAAACAGTTCTTCGGATCTCTTCATTCTGATATTTCTTTTCAGCTTTTTTTAAAGCAGCTAGCGTATATTTTCCCCTTTTTGATAATAAAAAAAACATCAGGAAAACGATTAGAAATAAAACCAGAGTTCCTATACCGATAAAGAAACCGATCCAAAAAGTCGTGCTTGTGAAATCAACCTGATCTTTGTATCTTTTTTGATTATCCAAATCGTTGCTTAAGTCATCACTATCGTTTTCGCTTGGTCTTGGAATCGATTTAGTTGTTGGACGTTCGGTTTTTCCGGTAATCTTTGCAACTTCTGTCCCGAACTCTTCTGGATAAAGAGCATCAAGAGGAGGAGGAGTCTGTTCTTCCATTTCTTCAGGAAAAGTATTTTTGGTGGTTGCACAATCTCCACCATCACAAAGAAGCAACTGGTGAGTTAGATTGCCAAATATTGAAGAAAAATCCATGAGGCATTTCTCAGGATCAACAATTTTTTTCCTGTACATACAATTTCTTGACCATAATTTGTTGCACGTAAGTCCACACCTATCTTGTTCCGTGCGCCATGGACCCCATAATGGACATGCTTGAGTATTGCACTTTCGTTCTTCAGTTGAAATAATGTTTGTTGTGCCCTTAAATTTGTATCTTCTTTCTATCCCTCCACCGCATGAAGCGTCGCAAGGTTCCCAATGGAGCCACTCATGATAGCATCCAGTCTTCATGAAGTAGAAGTGTCTCGTTCGTTTGCAAATTTCTACTCCTCTCCCTATCAATCACAATAATCTTGATTAGATTTCTCATGTTCAGACGTTCATAATTGCTGTAAAGTTATGCACGTGAGTTTGTTACGTTATGTTATTGTAATGTTTGTTATGCAATGTTCAGGGAAATAAATTCGTTCGAGCAAAGGTTTAAATTTGGTTGATGGTCAAAGGTCAAAGGTTAAAAGGCACTTTGGTGAGTTGCTTTAAGATTGCAGCAAGTTTAAATTACATTAAATTTTCAACTTAGAGTCTTTAATCTACAGTCTGGATTTGTCAAGTTTGAAAAATGTTTTGTGATCAAACTTTTGTTAATATGAAGAAGCAGCACTCTGTTACTATTGTTTGAAATGACATAGGCCTACTTTTGGCTTTCAAACAAAATAGGCTATAGGTCATCACGGATTTTGCTCCAAAAATATAATTTACCGCATTTTGAGCAATGTTACAGCAATACTGGATAGTTTAATATAGGGCAATTAAGCGAAGTTTAACTTTCTTTTCATATTGTAGCCTATGCACTCTATGTTGTTAAAAGTATATTCAAATTAATTTATTGTGCTTCATTTTCTCGCGTAGGGTAGCGATTTTAATCAGCAACAGCCTAATTTATAGCTCACAGTCTCACAGCAAATGATTTTATCGTTTAACAACTATCTAGTATTATAATTCAGCTGTAACTCACCTTCAACGTTTGAATTTTTGTAGCAAGCAAATGTTGTTTTTCTTGCAAAAAACGAGCAGTCGGTGGCTTCCGCGACACGTTGTATTCCAGTGTCTGTTGTACCTTGGTTTACCCATTCTGTGATGCAAGTTGGGGTATATTTGTTTGACCCAGTAAATTCACAATTACCATCTTCACCATCGGAGTAGGAATTTCTCGTAGTTGCTGTTACGACAAATGCTCCACTCACATGACTCATGAATGATAAAAATAAAACTATTGTAGTTATTTTTCTGATCACGTTATCCATGTTACTTTTACTTTTAATCACGAAACTGCACTATGTCTGATATCGTCTGAGAAACAAAAAACAAAGTTTGATTTCGCAGAGAGCATTTATCACTGCGGATGAAAGCTCAGCAAATACCTTTTGCTGATCAGAAGTGCAGATCGATATTACAAATAACCTTTTTGATAAATGCGCAGTGACTTGTATGGGACTATCTTTTTTTGATAATGACGACAGTTGCAAAATACTTTCTTACATAGATTTTTCGTTTCTGTCCAAATTAAAGACATTTACCGTCGACGTTGGAAAAACAGATTTTGATTGAAATTTTCTTGCATTTGTTTAACTAATAATAACTCTTTTCCTCTTATCTCTAGTGCGCTTTCGTTTTTGTTGGCCAGGAAAACCTTGTTAAACCTATAAATAGGCTTCATTTCACAGTAGACCATTAATATTACATTGCATATGTTTCATTTGAGGAACAGCTATTATGGTTCGACTTTTCATAGACAACGATTTTTCATCAAGTCTTTTGTGTTAACATTTATGTAAATCATGATTAGCTGCCGCTCAGCGACATGCAAAACATTGTTAGAAGGTCATTAGATAATTACACTCCTGGCCAGGTTTAAAATTAATCAATCATCAACTTATGAAGCTTTAGCCAACACATCGGGTTAAAAGTAAAGGATCGACCTCTAATGACAGAACTTTTTTGCAATCAAAGTACAATACGTTGCGTTTGTTTGTTTTTTATATCACTTAAATGTGTTTTATTTTTGTATTTTACCAACATTTCTCTTGCATTTACATTTTTTCCTTGCACGTTTTAATATAAACTTTTGGTAAATTGTTACTAACAGTATTAGCTGCCATACCACTCGTACAGTCCCGTAGCCAGCCGGGGGCCAGGGGGGGCTTCGCCCCCCCTGAAAAAAAATTCGCTCCCTCTGGCAAAATCCCAACATTCTCGAGCAACAGCTACAATTATAATGATTTCGCCCATCTTTCCCGTTGCAGAGCTCCAACCTAGGCCCAATTAACTACAATTTTTTTGTTTATAGTTAACAGCTAAGATGATTAAACAATTTCGCCCCCCCCCCTAACCCTTCTTTGGCAACCTCAACATGTTCAATTCAACCAAGGCCAACACGTGTTAGGTTGGTAGAAAAATTGTCAGAAACTGTGCAAAATGAAAATGTAATGGGAAAGAATGATAACCTAACAAAGAGAGAATGGTTTTCCAGCAGGCCTACAAACTGGTACAAATTTGCAGTGTTGTACGTGTCATTGAAATAAATTGACGGCGTCAGCGTCAGCGCGAATAGCCTAAAAACTTTACGGCGTAAAGTATTGCGTCAGCTCTTAAAGAAATTGACGGCGTCAGCGCTATTTTTGCCAAGGTCTCATAAAACGGCCAAGTTTAGGCTAACAATAGCTATAAATAAAGAGCAGGTATTATGTTTTGAGACTGTAGGCCTATTGTGATTAGCTGCTTAGCCTATTAGTTATTTCCTTGTAGAAACACAAGCATTTCAAAACGTTTGTCTGACAATCTGCTGCGTTTGGGACGCATAATTCCAAGTGTCAGTCCTTGCCAAGTGAAAACATTCGTTCCACAGCAGCGCTGGATGGTATTGCTGTGTTGTATTTCAAAAACAAGTTGAAAACGTTTACTCGGAAAGGTATCACTGTTCCAAGCGTGCTGTGATAGATTAGCATGTATAAATCTTTTAACGAGGTCCACTGCACCAACATCGCTCTTTTCAGGGGCATAGAGCTATTGAAATAAAGTATCTTCAACGTCAGCGATGGCAATCATGAATTTTTCGCCTTCTGTCTCTGATCCCTCGTTCTCGATACATGGGTAATCACCATTTGGCGAACTTCTTCCGTGTGTATTCCAGGGAGCCATTCCAACCAACACGAAAGCCGGTAATTCGGATGAGTCGCGCTGGCCAGAATACATTGTGAAACTCTTGTTGTGAAACGAGATTTTCCATGAAAACAAAAAATGACGCATTAAAATCGCCAAAATAGTTGACGGCGCTATCACTTCCGTCAACTGAAAAATAAACTGACGGAGCTAGCCTCAGCGTCAACGAACAACACTGCAAATTAGGCTATTATTTGATATCAGCTGTCGCTATTCTCGGTACCATACCTAATTCTAAGGGTCAGTGATAACCAATTTGTGCAGTGATAAACCAAATTTGTGCTGTGATAAATCGCAAAACGTGCAGTGGTAAAGCAAGTGGTTTTTGAAGACAACGCATACAAAATATAAACCCGTAATCTTTTAAGCAGTGTTTATTTTTTCTCTTCAATCCAATCAGTGTAAATAAATTTTGTTTCTAGTTTTCTACTCTGTGAAGTGTTCAACCTTGCAGCAGATATTGCTACATTTGAATCTAGCACTGCCGTTTGTGAGTGTGGATTCTCAGTGTTAACAAGGGTTGATGCTCCCACTGGACCGAGCATGTCACAACCAAACAGGCAAACTTGGTGCTTATGGCCTTTAAACATTCTGTATCGAAATATATCGATTTAGACTTGTTTGTGAGACGGCTTGCATCCAAACATTCGCGACCGCAATGGCAATAGACTAGCTCAAGGGTGTATAGGCGGAATGTAATCATATATAGGCCTATCAAAATCCTCGGCACTAGCTTCTTCGAGCCAGTTAAAGTTTTTGCTCATAACAAGTAGGCCTACCGCTATTTATACAACAAGTCAACAGTTGCTGTGTTATGATGGTCATTGTAGTAAAATATATTGCAATTTTTTGGATACCGGTATTTAAGAGGTTAAAATGCAAAAATCATTTAAATTTTTTCGGCCCCCCTAACAAAAAGTTGGCCCCCCCTTGCTCTGCGGTCTGGCTACGGCCCTGCACTCGTACAACATTAATCGGTTATATTCATCCATTATTGTTTCAATAACAAAAATTAATTCCAGCAACAGCAATAAAATTTGTAATGAAAAGATAAATTACATTTTTAAACAAATATTTTTGAAAACACCACATTTTGAATACTTAAAAATTCGTCGCTAATATGATTTGTAAACATAATATTGCGTGGTTGTTAGAAGTGAGGCGATCATAAAGTTTTATGTAGAGTATTAATCGTATGCCTTTTATACACACGTTTTGTTCAACTTTGAAAAATATCATTGTTTTAATACAAAATTAAATTAATTTTTTCCTACATCTTGAACAAAAGATACAAAAATTTTATAATTAAGTTTTTCAAAATTTGGCTTGTTTGAAAAATCAAAACTGAAAGCATCAATCAATCAATCAATCAATCGTTTATTTATCAAAAAACAAAACACAAAAGTGACATAAAACAATAATACATATATACAATGTTTAGGTTTTGTTATTGATAGGGAGACAACGAAACGACCATACGTTCAACTAGTCAGTTGCCACCCTGGGAAGAATAATTTGAGTTATGAAACTAATCAACAATTTAACCAAATTGGTTACAATTAAAAAAGAAAACACAAACAAGACTAATACTTCTACAAGACTAAGACTAATACTAATACACAAACAAGACTAATACTAAGCTTTTATATTTTAAACTTTTACAATTTTGGTTTAAAGGCGTGTCATTGATGTTGAACGTAACTTAACTCACATTAAACCGCAGCATTAAATTTGGTTATCTAAAAGAGTTCATTTTTTTTCGTTTTTTTATGACATATACAGTATATATCATTATTTTAAATTAAAAAATAGCAACCCTGTTTTAAATTACATTTTTAAACAAATATTTTTGAAAACACCACATTTTGAATTTTCATTTTCAATTTTCAATTTTCATTTCACATTTTCAACCCTGTTTTAAATGTTTCTAAACTTAAAAATAAAGTAAGCTATACTGTACTGTTGCAGAGCATTGTAAAGACTTTTGTGATGTAGGCTACTACAGCTGCATGTAAACTTCTAAACGCGTAAAACCACTGATTTTAAGAGATTGTTGCAGTATGATTAAATACAATGCAAAAATGAATATTTAATAAAAACATTTAATAAAAACACTCAAACGTTTGACTGAATCGTTTTATCAATTTGTTTTGAACAAAATATTGAACCTATTACTTAACTGGTTTATCGTTTATGCTAAAATACAATAGTGATAACGATGCTTTTCCGCTGACATATTTTTTATTTTAGCTTTCACTTCTGTGGGCAATACCAATCTCTTTCATATTGATCATGACTTTGCAAATGCATTTCCTGCTTAAGATTGTTTATTACTTTACTATAAAAAAAACTTCTATTTTCTGAATGAAAAATTTTCTTGTGACGTTTCTCGTGTCTGGTTCAGCACAGACGTCAACTGACTGTTGGGCTTCCAAGTATTTTCAATAAATGTCAGCACGATCAGATTATTCTGCTTTTTTCAGCCTGAGTAGTTTAAAGAATAATTAATGAGCTGTCAAAACAACTTCTGACACACGTTGCAGCATGGACTGCAACAAATTTTTTCAATGTGTCTATTTTACTCCTCTGACAAAAAAATAAATTGCCCTTGCAAAAGTAACAAGTAGAAGAATACATTATTGAATACGATACGTCTATACCAGTGTTTCTCAACCATTTTTGGCCCAACGCCCCCTTCATGAACTGGCAAAATTTTACCGCCCCCCAACAAATACGATTAATTACGAAAAGCGAATATAAAACAAAATACTATTATTACTAAAAAAAAAGTGCTCATTGCCAAGCAAAAGCCAAGCAGAGCGAATTACATCAAATATAAGCTATAACCATGCTCTAAAACCCTTACAGCCTGTTTTACCCTAAAAGGTGGATCATCAGAAGGTCCATATTCAAATAGAATTCTATTTCTATTAGAATATAAGGACCTTCTGATGATTCCCCTGCTAGGGTGAAACAGGCTGTAAGGGTTTTAGAGACTAGTAGCCTAACTATATTTGATGAAAAGCAAATATATATTTGCAAGCATGAAAGTAGTATAGGCCTACTGGTAGTCAGTGTGAACCTTGGGCTTGGTGAGAAAGTTCCAGTTTCTTCACATCCAGTGTAAAGCCAGTGAGAAACATTCGAAGATCACCTCTTATGTCAAGTGGGTTTCGCTGTTTGGTATGTAGCAGAACAACACATCTGAATCCCTTTACCACCATGAGGTAGGAAATGCTACCACAAAGATACGAGCTTTTTGACGAAATCGTTACGCTTGGCGGTAGATGGGTTAATGAATGCCTCCTAATAATCAAAACGCTCCCCTTAAGCCGAGGTAATCATACCGCCCCCCTGGAAAATCAAAACGCCCCCTGGAGGGCGGTACCGCCCCGTTGAGAACTACTGGTCTATACAAATGTAAGTGAATTTATGAGCCGATGACATCAGTGGGCCACGGACGTATAGACTTCTATCTAATCAACACTTTTTTGTCAACAACTATTGTTTGATTTTAGATGCATTTGTTGTGTAAACAGTTACAAATTCATAGGGGGCGATCACCCCGCTAACGCATGACAAAGTAGTTTTGTTTACAAATGAGTGTTTTTCTTTTTTAAGTGTATCGACGGTGTATGAAACGTTTTAACGAAGTTTACTGTATATTCTTTTTGTAGCTGATTTTCTGCTTTTAAACGCCTCTTCATTATCTAATAGGCTTTGCACATTTTCATGTCTCACCAGTTAAAAATAGAACTTGTAGTAGGGAAGGCTACTAGTACAAAATACGTCTAAACTAGCTCCACTTCTTAAGTTACTAGTCTACCTAGATTAGCCTTGCGTGTAACACTATATCATACCAAGAAACATTCTTTGTAGAATCGATCATATGCAAGTGGGAACCTTTGACGAAACCTCATCTTCATATGACCTCTGTTTCCAAGAAACTGACCTGTGTCTTCTCAGTTCTTTTGGCCTTACTTCAACCTTTAAATAGAACTTTTCGTGTTTTGCAATTTTGTAACTCGTTGCACTGTAGCTTGAATACTACTTTATTGCCATTTCGCATCATTGCAAGGAGATCGGGTAAAAAACTAACAATTTTGTCTTAAATTTTATAGTTTATAAACTGTTTTGTGTAATAGCCTAACTCTTTCAAAACGTCACAGCAACTTTTCATAACTGATATTGCAAACTAAAGCAAATGACAACCTTTACCAATGGGAGATGACAACTTAACCAGACTCTCCAAAATGCAACCGCCTGAATCAGTCCACAGACCATCCTATACAGTATTTTGCCAAGCACCCCAGCTGCAAGAAGTATAGCCTACTTTACAGCCAACCAATGCAATAACGTACTCATAGATTGGGTAAATAACAGAATTATGCAATATTTTGAAGTAAACACTGCTCACTTTAATAGCCTAGTTAATTAAAGTGTTAATGCAGGTTGGGTGTGAAGTGAAGTGCGCCGTGAAAATGGTAGGCTATAGATGAAGAAGGTTAAAACTCAGATGGATTTTCTAAGTTCTAGCCCGCTGAAGGGCTACACCACACTGCTGTATAGGTAAACGAACTTTCAAGCCATAAATAATTGAAATCCATCTGTGGTTCAGAATAAAAAAAATTAAAATGCTAGGCTAACCTGAATTTCAAACCAAACGCCCTACCCATATCCAATTTAAATTTGATGAATTTGCTTACATAGATAGCGACCTATTGTTACAGCTATGGTTACATACAAAATATGTGCATCTTGATAAAGAAACATCATTGGCCAATAATCATAATGCCCAGAAAGTGACCAAAACAAGATTATGTTTGTCAAAATTTCCTCAGAGACCAGCTCCCCCCACCTCCTTTCAAACTTTACTTTTTTGAACATTAAGTTTTGCATTGTTCTTTATCCTAAAAATTTTGTTGGAAACTTTTGTTCCCTAACTTTTCATAGATCCTCTACTGCATTGTCTGCATATCAACTAATCTTTTCTAGAAAGTCTGAGAGTTGTTGGGTGAAATTGGAGAAATCTTCAGAGAAAGTGGGGTAAAGTAGAACAAATTTTCAAAATCTGATATAGCCTAGCTCTCGCTATATGAATGATACGGACATTGTTTAAAGTGGCAATCGTTACACTCCAAGTCTAGAATCATCTAATATTTCTTGTTTCTATATGACTAATTTTACAGCATAATTCTAAAATAAAATATTTGTTCCGCTTTGTCCCACCACTTGAGGAAAAACAGAACGTTTGTTCCTGGTATGTGATAAACTTCGGTTGCTCGAAAAAAGTTATTGTTGCATTTTTATACCTTATACAGCAGCTTGCAATGCATTTACTAACCACTTAGCACTTGCAGCTTTACGCTGATAGCATGGAACTATGCTTTCATTTACAATGTTTCATGGAGTATATCAGTAACTCACAGATAGATGACGGAAATTGTAACGAATCCTTCGATGCATATGCTGCGCAATTGTAATTCTGATTGCATTTTTTGCATCTGATATATCACAGTCCGACTTTATTCCATAGGCTATCTACAGGCTAGTACTGTCTTTGTTTCACGCTCAATGATTTCATTGCCGTTCGGCTTCTGTCTGTTGTGTTTCATCTATGACTGCACGTTGCACCGTATGCTGTTACACTGGAAGAAATAAAATTACGTGAACATTGTTTTATAAAGGCTACATAGTTTTTATACGGTTTGACAATGCCTTTGTGGAAGTGCCGAAATGTCAAATGTTTGTTTCTGCATATTGCATACACCTCTGATATAATATGAGCGTTGGATAAGTACCGGTAATGTTGTTTTTTTTCTGCGAAAACAGGGATATCTAGAACAACGGGATTGCTGACTTTGCAAATTTCGATAAAGCGATGGACACTAGAAGGGTCAGCGCTGTTAACGCCCGAAAATGAAAAAGGTGAAAGCGCGTGTCAATTACAGCAGATATCCCTGCTATGAAGCTAAAATAAGGTCTTGAAAGTGGGCACTCCTAGGCATCTTCCCTCGCAACGCCCATAGCAACAACTAATGGCTGGCCTTGTCTATAACTTAAGATCATCATTTTAAAAGCAAACTTTTGCTGTTAGTCATCCAAGACTATTGAATATTGAACACAGCTTTAGTTTTCATATTTAATTGATTATTGCATCACTTTTGGGCAAGTTTTAGTCATCAAAAATAGGAAATAAAAAAAAACATGAAAAGAAGTAAGAAAATTCAATTTCGTGGTATTGCTAAACAAAGAAAGTTGGATAAGGTTGGTTGTAAGTCTAACAATGGTGGTAGACTTGATGAACTGTTACTGTAACACAAGTGTAACCTTTCCTGTAACACCAGAAAGCCATCCAACAACAGAAGATCAAAGCCCTTTTTGTCAACCTTCTACTTCAGCAAAAAAAATTAGGACAACAAGACAGTGGCAAAATCTCTGCATATTCAGAAATCTGCCAAATACTCGACAAGTTTTGACTTGAAAAATCAAGAAAAAGAAGCTTTAACACATCCAAGGCCAGGAGAAAAACATTAAAAGCACTTAAAAAAAAATTACAAACCCAAGCAGAGACAAAAAAAGGGTCTACTTATGATAAAGGAGGCTTTAAGGTGTTGAAAATGTTTATTGTTGTTTTTCGTAAAATGTGATTTTTGACCAAGTACCAAACTTTAATCCCAAATAGCTCTTTCATTTATTTGCCAATCGCTTTCAAATTTTTAACACCATCAGACAGAGTAAACATGCAAAGCCTCTGGTCAAAGAATTTTGGAAATTTTGTCCATGATGCTGTCGGCACCCATTTGTTTCATGTCCGAGGATCAAAAATGTTTGAAAAAATGCAACAATTCGAATAACTTTTTATTTTCTCAAATTATCTTCATTTTCTTCCATAGAGCTTCAGTCTTGATACTTATAAACATTCTGTTCAAATTTGATTCAAATCCAGTAAGTGGTATTAAAAATATTTGTGTTTAAAATTTGAGTATTTTTCACCACTTGGTGGTGGTTTGGGGAAAAACGGCCACATTTTCAATTTTTCTTTGCTTTTTTTAAATTATTTCATCTTCAAGCATCATTTTAAAAACAAGAAATGGGTTGTATGTTGAGAAATCCACGTTTTAGTTTGTGCAGTAATGATGCAGTAATGATGAAGTAATCCTCCAATTGTCCACTTCAAAACAGAGTCAGCAATCCCGTTGTTCTAGACATCCCTGTTCGAAAAGTATTTATTGACAACCTAAAGCCTACCATTGAACCAAACATTATATGCCGACTCTATTTATTCTTACAAGTGTTTTGGTTATATTTCAATTACTTTTTACCCTCTGTTGCAGCATTATTCGACAGAGTTTTATTAATGATTTAGGCTGAAAGCCCTCAGAATGCGCAGTTTTAAGGTATTTATTTTAACATTTTACATTAAATAGCCTACTCATTTGCAATCAACTCAAAATTTTGTGGTAGCTATAAGCCCCTGAAAATCATCATTCAGTCAGTAATAATTCATCTCTGACGCTAAAGCACGAACTACAGATTATATAATCAAAGATAGTAGGCTACCATCTTCCGTTTACATCGTGAAAAACAAAGAGTCTGGCAGCGTTGGAAAAAGAAATGAACGACTGGATGCTCTCCACTAGGCTATACCTTTTGGCTGTAGCCTATACTACCGTAGGCCTATATAGTATATATTTCATGAAATATCGCTGGCATTGAGTGCCAAAATTCCTACAAGCTCAAACAAAAGTGACGATTAATAATTAGATAATAATTGCAGTTTAGGCCTATACATATTGCTAATTAAAAACTCTTCAAATTTATTAGGATAAATTTCAATTTGTAGTAAAAATAACTAAGTTGCATTGATTCGAAAAGTCATTCTTTGTTGGCTGGCAACAACGTAGTTGGCCTACCCCTTGATTGGTTTTGTTTGCATTGTCTCGTCACGTTTCTTATTTCTTTCTTGGCCAACAACTTAATTGAAAGAATGACATGCTATTTCGTTACTCGGCATTTGGTAGCGGAACTCGGCATTTCAAGTCTCTGCCTCAATTTTAATTTAGAAATATGTTTTATTTTCATAACGACTGAAGCAAAAATGCTAAAATTATGATGTTAGCTAGTTTTAATGGTTGTTGATTTTGTAGTTGCTTATCAATCTTCTGTCTTTACAAATCCCCTCATCTCCTTAATTCTTATATATTCTCCTGCAGGGAATATTAGTAAGAGAGATGCTTATGACTTGCAAGGCAAAACCTAGGTTCTGTGATTCCTCGCGTGGAGGTTGTTAGCATTGTGGATTCATGCATCTCTGCGCACTCGTAAAATTCCAGGTATCTTCCTTTGCATTCAACGAAATAACTGCTCTTGTATTGAACGTTAGACACATTCATGTAGGACAGTTTTTCCGCGCGAACTAGCTGCTTCCATTGCGACGCATAGCGCATTGGGAAAGGTGGGACAATTTTCATTATGAACTCAACTGATTGCAGTCATTAAGATCTTCCGTGCACTTAATTCGAGTGACTTCGTAAATGAAGAAGCTTCAAGATAAAGCGGTGCTGGTTCGACTCTCGGGGTGTGCGCTTGAGCAACGCATTCTAAGGACTGCTTTGCATCCAGCGGCACCTAATGGATGGAATGATTCCGCCCCGAAAACACTTCAACAATCAAAAACTTCACTCTTCCAATATCGGTAACCGGCCCTGCATCAAAAGCTTCTATAAGTAGGCTAGGCTAAGCTATGCGAAACTACCAGGAATAACATATCAAGGCTTTGTCAGTCCGAGGATAAAAATTCAAAACCAAACCAAATATTGTGAGTAGGCCTATATTTATTATCACATTGATTGCAAAGGATTTGCGAATGTTTTTGGCATACGTTGAGTTTGCAGTAGCCTAGTAGGCTACAAATTGTTTGCATATTCTTCCTTTGTGTTTTTCGCGGCGCCTGATCTTCAACAGCTGTTCCTTTTCTTTTCTTTTGTTGCAGTTAGATGATCTTGTTTGATGTTGAAGTCGAAGCTGGTAATCCAGGAAGCTCTTTTCTAGATGGATCAAATATTTTCTTCTTTTTTTCATGCTGAATGTGCTGCTATTTTCGCTTTGCAATTATTGCCATATCACAAAAGCATTGGCAGCATTGACATCGACCACGTTGTAAAATAGAATTACCGGCCATCTTCTAGTCCAGGGGTCCGCAAATACTGGGTCGCGACCCAAATTTGGGTCGCGAGACCATTCACAGTGGGTCGCAAAACGGTTTAAAATTACCATAAATATAACTTGTATGGCAAAAATAAATACAATCATATAGTCTTTGATGTGCTGAGTTTCGTACAATTTGGTAGGCTACAAGAAAATTTATACTTTCGATTGTAGTACAGTAGTTAAGCCCACGGTTATATATATAGCCTGGAAGACAGCTTGAGCCAGGACATGAAAACTCTCTCAGCTTAGGCTATCTCCAGAACTGGCGACGGAAACTTAGCGAAAACAAAACTTTGGCGGCAGCTTTCCACCTATAGCCTACAGTCGGGAAGTTGATCGTGATCTACATGTTCAGAACAATGGAAAACCTCTGACCTTCTGCCCCGAACCAAAATATCTTGGGGTGACACTAGACAGATCGTACATATACCGCCACCATTTGGTGTCACTGCGCAAGAAAATGACATCCCACGCTGCACTACTCAAGCGCCTGGCAGGTCACAGCTGGGGGGCGAGGGCTGACACTTTGCGTATAGCAGCCTTAGCCCTTGTCTACTCTTCAGCAGAGTACTGTGCACCTGTTTGGTGCTGCAGTGCACACTGCCATAACATCGGCACTGCCATAAACAGCGCCCTGCGCACAGTTACCGGATGCATGCGTCCCACACCATTGGATAATTTTGCCATTCTCGCTGGCATCCAACGTTCTGAGCTTCGTCACAAAGAAGCCACTCTGTTTCTTAGCCGACGGGCACTAAAGCCTAACCATCTTCTCCACCACAAGATCTCTGCTTCCCCAAACCAGCACCCCAGTCGACTGAAGTCAAGACAACCATTCGTGCCAGCCGCTCAACTTCTGATCAACGCAGCAGATGAACTTCATCTCTGCAGCTACTTGGGCGGACTATAAATGGAATTTTGAAAGGAAGTCAAGTACCACCGGACTTCATTCGTTTATCCCCAACGCCGACACATGCCCCATCGGCCTGACATCACAAAGACAAGCATGGGTGCGCCTCAACCGTCTTCGTACGGGCGTCGGGTTTTTCCGGTCAACCATGCGCCATTGGGGAATTGGCCTCTTCCTCCTCCTGTGAATGTGGTGCCGAGGAACAGACTGCAGACCACATCATCAATAACTGTACCATCTTCAAGCCAACTAACGGAGTGGAAGGTCTGCGTGTCATGGATGATGAAACTAAATACTGGCTGCTCTCTAATAGCCTTCCAGTGTAGTCTGGGAACATCTTGATTCTGGGCTGGTAAAAGGATAGAGTAGACCCTCGGCCCCAGAGGCTTGCACGACGACGAAGCGCACGGTTAATAGGTCCACCCGCTTATTAAGCTCAATTTGGTCCATTCCGGAATTACTGAAGGTATAGGAGTGGTAGAAAATTGTCTCCCGCAGCCAAAATCGTCCGGTCCCGATGTGGCCTTAATAAGTGGGGACGACCGTATTGGAATTGATATTAATTTGCAAAGTGTTTTGCGCAAAATTATATGCTTCCGAAACGTTTGGGTCGCGAAGACTTTGAACGATTGCTTTTTGGGTTGCACCAAAAAGTATTTGCGGACCCCTGTATCTAGTCATTCTCTTGGAAGTGTTTGTTTTAACCATTTTGTCAAGTGTGTGGACTCCACTTTTGGTGCTGTTGCAATACAACATTACTTCGAATACAGCAGGCTCGGATGCTATTATTTTGTTCTATGCAACAAATCTTTGCATGAGATCAATAATTATTACATTTTCCTAAAGACCAAGCAAAGCTGTGAAAAGTCAAGGTATATCAAAATCGCACCTGCTATAGGCTATGTCTTTAGAAATCGCAGAGCGAAATTTGTTTTGGGGTCTATTGGACCCCACGGTGGACAGAGGGTTAAGCATGCGAAGCAAACAAAAAGTTTCCATGGACACAGAATAATTGCATGTTTTTTCTATTTTTTTTTAAGGGGAACACATTACTATTTAGGGGAGACTGGGTAGCCTATAAGTGGGACAAAATTTTAAACAACAAAATTTTATGAATTTACTAGTTTTCCGTGCCACATTTTTTCAACAAAAACCTCCACAAGACCACAAGTATGCGAACTATCAAGAATAACCTAAGTATCAAGGCTTTGTCAGTCCGAGGATAAAGATCCATGATAAAGATCCATCAGATGTTTTAAAATAATTTAGAGTTAGGCTATTTTGTTTGCTGAGCAACTTTTAATTTTTATCTGAAGCAAAAAAATGTAGGCTATTATCTGCAAGCAGCTTACCCTAACACTCATTTTCGCACTGTGAGGCAAATCGTTGATATAGCTAAAAAGAGAAGTTGGCTTAGCACCCAGTGTTAGATTTTCAACAGGTCCTTGAAAGGCCTGCCTTTCGTTTTACTGCATTACTCCCGTTAATTTGTGTATTCACCACCTAGCGTCGTTTCCCCTTCATTGTTATGTTATCGCTGTTTGCAAATGGCAACACTCACCATAAGATTGCCATGGAACTTTCGAGACGTTTTCGTTTGGTGCTAGTTTGCCAGCTAGCCGAACTTATATAGTTACTGTAGTTTGTGACTGAAAGTTGATTGATTGATGTTTATGCTTTGTTAGCTGCTTCTCTATTATGTATTTCTACAGGACTTAAGTTTGACAACTGCTATGGTAATACCTGTTTACGTGTAGGCTGTTTGTTTCCTTATTTGCAGCTTTGCCATCTCTCTAAGTTTAACTTACTGGTGAGCCTACTTGTGATGTAGTAACGTTTTGTATAACTGAATGTTGACTTTCTACCGTAAACAAACGTAACGTATCTCTGGTGTGCGTAAATTGTTGTTAGGCTAATACTTCAAACTTAAATATTGCAGAGTCAATCACTATAGAATCCTTCGCGTGCAAGTGCATCATTTGGCATTACTGATCCGGTCATATATACTACCGGTATGTTTATTATTTCTGAATTGTATGATCGAACCGGTACTGAATTATTGACTTAATAATTCGTCAGCCTCATGTTAATTAATTTTCGTAAACCGATCTTAACTAGACCAAGTGAATTGCCACGTTTCTTTGTTTTCTAATGATTATTGGCCTAGCGTTATGGTTGTACGGTAGCCTACGTAATAATTGTGAAAGGTAACATCGCAAATTTATTTATTCAGTGCGTCATTGGCCAACCTGTGGAACTTGTGTACCGTACAGTGGATTGAGAATTGTTAGTCAACAAATTTGGTACGTTTATCAGTTCGACTGTTGTGCTTGCTGAATTGTGACTAGTGTCTTATGTTGTGTTATTTCTTGACAGAAAAAACGATATAAACTTCATTGCTGCGAAGCAGTCATTGGAAACCGCGTGATTTCTTCAAGTTGGAGTGCTTTAACAGTTGCTCAGTCCTGCCGGGTGGATTAGGAATGTGGAATGTGGCACGAAAAACACAACACCTAGCCTTGTGATGTTTCGCTAGCAATAGGCCTAGGCTACTCGGTGCCTTATTCATAGTTCATGAAATTTTTTTTTTGAGAAAGATAACATAATAGTAGCCTAATTTGTTTATTTATTGTTGAATGCCATAATTTTTTGATGAGATATGATGATTTACTGTATCGAAGGCTTCCGTTAAATCCAAAAAACTCGTAGATTGTATAGCCTATTAATTATTGAGCATTGTGCAATTTATCCTACAAGTTAGAAACATTTTAGGTTGTTGAGTGGTTGTTTTTAAACCCTGACTGTAAATCACTAATAGCATAATATTTGTTGAGAAAGCTGGTCTTGTTGATATGAATGACCTTTTCAAATAATTTGCTAACTTGAGGCAGGAGAAAAATTGGCTGGTAATTATTAGAAATTGGCTAGGTAATTACTGGGCTAGTAGTCGTTTGGAACTCAAGACTAATTTATTATGGTAGGTGCACGATTGTGCTTTGCAACGATGACAGGCTATAACAGGGGCGGATCTACCGGGTGGGCCTGATTGGTACAGGCCCACCCAGATTGACATTGGGCCCACCCAAAATTAGATTCATGAAAAAAAACATATTAATGTTTAACTCTAGAACAACCAAGTGCATAAGATAAGATATTGCAGTTGCTTGATGTATTACTGGAGGCTCTGGCTAGCTTTTCCGAAACCAGTGGACAAACGAAAATAGAAGCAGAGCAGCAGATGCAAACGAAAAAGTTCGTTTTCATACTTGTGACTTTTTGCTAGGGACGGTACATTACGGGACGCGCAACTCCGTTGTTCCTTCAACATTAGAAGGGTCAATTGCCAATTTGACATTTTTTTACGCTTTACTGCAGGCTTGCTTTCAACTAAAAACCTTAAATTACTTTAAAACCAACTTAACTCTTCTTATATAACCCACAAAAAGTAAAATATTTTGTAAATTAGAAAAAAACGTAACCCTTCTAGTGTTGCGGATAAGCCAAAATCGGATGAAGTTTCGCATCCCTATGATCTACAATCCCTACTTTTTGCAAACAGTTTGAAAACAGCGATTTTGCCACCAAGGGCCTGCAGATCTCATTAGTTTGTGTGACAGGCTGTATCACTGATTGAAACACTGAAATCTACAGTGACTTTGGTGATGTTTGTTTGTTTATCTTTATCCTGCATTGCGGGAAAGCGGACTTGAGCGCTATGCATCGGTGTACGTCTTCCGACGTCTTCCGACGTACACCTGACCCACGCTGCAGCCGACGGCAATGTCTGTTTCCGGTTGTCTGCTCTACTTATGACTTAAATTTGGTACTACCCATTACTCGAAATCGATCACTGGGTAGAGGCAATTATCGTAAAGTTTCTTGCCCAGAGAAACAACAGCAAGTGCGGGTGGCTGGAGTCGAACGTGCAGGCTATCGACTGCGAGTTCAACGCACTAACCACTCGGCCACTGCTGCCGACATGTGCTTAAACTGACAGAAGAACTGATATTAAAACATAAGATAACTAACTGGGACGTGATTGCTTTTCGTGAACGCAAGCTGTCTTCGAAGTTTTACAAGTCTGTTGTCACCACAACGCTGGGAAAACCGTCGGCTGTCAAGAGCAATGAGGTTTTAAGGGCGCTGTGGAACTGTATACTTGACAGGCAGATAACGGAGATAAACTGCCGCTTTATGGACGACACGTATGGATTAATGAGAGCAGCGGCCTCTTTCGCACCTGGATCTGCCACTTTTGGCGAAAAAAAAAACATTTAAATGGTCCATGTGCACTGTATGGCATTGGTCACAGCGGTAAACCATAATCTCTTCGTGGGAAAATTGTAACATAAGATTCCCAAATCTGTTCGTCTGCATGTAATGACCGAAAAATAAACACTCTTTTCTTCTTCTTCGTTTGAACCTTGTTCTTCGCCACTTCAAGGGTCGAGGGGCTCTGCCTTTTACCACCCTTGGGCAGTGGCGGCGACGCGGTCTAGATGTTTGGGCAGGTGTCGAGCAGCCATTGAATTGATTTGTCATCCAATTCACGCAGACCACGCACACCATTTGGCGCATGGTAGATGGCGCAGTTACAGATGGTGTGGTCTACGGTTTGTTCCTCCATGCCACACTCACAGATCGCGGATGGTGCCATCCCCCATTTGTGCATGTTGAAGCGAAATAGTCCGACGCCAGTACGCAGGCGGTTGAGCCGCACCCAGGCCTTCCTTGGCAAATGCATTCCGGTTGGGTGGTGGCTGGTATCGGAGATGAAACTTTGGAGTCTTGAGGAGTTCTTCTTCCACTCCGAACTCCATTGGTGGTCCGCCCAGGTAGCCGCACTGATGGATTGGTCTTCAGCACTTTTCATCAGGAGTTGTGCGGCACGTACAAATGGGTGTCTCGATTTCAGTCGCCGAGGTTTCTCGTTCACAGACTCGTAGAGACTTGATTAGAGCAAGTGGTTTGGGTTCGTAGCGCGACGAGAGAGAGACAGGATGGCTTCTTCGCGACGAAGCTCAGCTGGTTGGATGCCTGCAAGGACAGGGAGATTTTCCGATGGTGTAGGTCGCAGGCATCCTGTCACGATACGCAAGGCGTCGTTTATGGCAGTGTCGATTTGATGGCAGTGGGCACTGCGGCTCCAGACAGGTGCACAGTATTCTGCTGGAGCGTGAACTAGCGCGATGGTGGCAATGCGCAGGGTATCAACTCCGGCTCCCCAGCCAGAGCCGGCCAGACGCCTTAGCAAAGCTGTGCGTGTTGAGATCTTTTTGCGTAGTGACTCCAAATGTTGACGGTAAGTGAGCGACCTGTCCAGGACTACCCCTAGATATTTAGGGTTTGGGCAGAAGGGCAGGGTTTTTCCATTGGTGCTGATCTTGAGCTCACGCTTTGCTTCCCGGTTGTTTAAGTGGAAGGCTGTCGTCACTGTTTTGGTTTCGCTGAGCTTCAGTCTCCATCTCTGGAGGTATGCCGAAAGTGTCGACATGTCCTGGTTTAGAGTCCCTTCTAATGTTTGCCATTGATTCGACAAGTGTAGAATGGCCAAATCATCGGCATAGGCGTACTTTGCGGATACCGTGATTGGCAAGTCGTGGGTGTAGATGTTAAACAGAAGGGGGGCCAGGACAGATCCCTGAGGGACGCCATTCTTAAGGCGTCGTTACCTGCTTGGTTTACCACTTCCGGTGGAGAGAGTAAAGCTTCTGTTGTAAACGAGCTCCATGATCATGCGGACCATGTGCCTGTCCGGGAGCAGGCGGAGCAGTTTGCAGGTGAGGCCTTGGTGCCATACGGTATCGTATGCAGCTGTGAGGTCAAGAAACACAGCACCAGCCTTCTTCTTTGCCTCAAAGCAGTCTTCGATGTCTTGAGTCAAGAGAGTGACTTGGTCCACAGTAGATCTTCCACGTCGAAAACCAGCTTGCTCCCGGGGCAAGAGTGGGTCTATAATTGGTTCGACTCGAGTGTAGATAAGACGTTCGAAGATTTTAAAAGGGATGCAGAGAAGAGATATAGGTCGATAGCTCTTCGGATCCTCTTGTGGCTTATGAGGCTTAGGGATCGCGACTACTTTGGCTCGTCTCCAAATTTTGGGGATCTTGAGTTGGCATAAAACTCTCTTTTGAAACGTCTATTCAAAAGTGTATTCCTGTAAAATTAGCCCGCGGCTATCGAAAATGGGACGCAACACCGTACGCCTCTAAAAACTGTCACTACAATACAAACTACTTAGATAAAAGACGGAAAATTTGTCCAGCTAGTAAGCACCAAGCAAACAGTTAAATCTGCGACTAACTCTCAAGCAACCATTTCACGAATGACTAGAATAATTTGCGATATCTCAAATGCACGTAGACAGTAACTGTGACGCAATAATGAAAGACATTGCCACGCAATTCAAACCGGTGTTCAAAGGTAGTGATGCAATATTTCATCAGGTCTTACGACCGATGGTGCAATATTTGGACATTTTCTAGCAATTTCCATGACGTAAGATGCCAGCTAGGTTAAGTAGACCATAACGGTTTTTTTATGACGTTTGATTTGGTGAACAAAATTGTCGGGAACATAGCGGCCCCTAGTTATGACAGTCTAGCATGGCATAACTAAAAAAGAATTGACGACAATTGTGAGCCAATGAATAAAAACACACGATACACAAATTGTTTAAATCACTCACGTTTAAGTTAATACGTAAATACAAAGGGCATGCAAAGAATGAACAACAATACGAATAATACACGACAATACATGAAATTGATACCATAGGTACACGCTAAAATGACGCTATATACAATGGTTGCGATAACAACCGACTGTTCTGGGCTCAGACAAGGGTCGGCCACCGCAGACAAAACCAGGTTCAAACCGTAACACTTAGGTGTTCTTTACGGGGGCGAGGCATGAAATATCCCTCAACACGTAGTCTACTTTCACTTTCCCCGTACTCTCATCATAGTTGCAGACGGCAACTTTAGCTCTACGAACCACAGGCTTCCCTTTCCTAATTTGTGGAACTACCTCATGCACCCTCCCAAGTTAATACTTCCCACGTTTACCAATGTCTTGGAGAGAACCCACCACTACAAGTTGACCAGGCTCCAAATTCTCGGCCATTTTCAACCATTTTTTCCGGCCCTGAAGCCCTGGCAAGTAAAAATCTATCCATTTGCTCCAAAACTGCTGAGAAAGTGACAAATTGAACCGATAATCCCTTCTTAGTTGGTCACGATCATGTGGTTGCCCAACAGCACAGTATGGGTCTAAGTATGGGGTCAAAAGTGAGGCAGGGGTGATGACAGTAAAATCCCTAGGGTCGTCACTCAAAGGTACCAAAGGGCGTTCGTTCACGATCCGAACGGCACTGCTGGTGTACGTAAGCAGTTCAATGAAATTGGGCTTACGTACTGAAGAGTCCAAAATGTGAAAAAAGTATTTGGTCACATCAGCCATGAAACCAAATCTTTCAAGCCGAAATCTAGCCAAGACATCTACCAGAGGGTTTAACAAGTCAAGAGCCGAAAACATTACATCATTTACACAAGTTCCTCGAAATTCAGACTTGCCATCGTAAACAATGCGCTTTTTTAATTGTGACGCCACAAAGTATGGTAAATACCATTCAAATCCCTTGACATTTCCTGCTTCACCAGCACGCTCAATATAGCCATCAGCTTTAAGATCTTTCATGGTGTCAGTAAGGAAATCACGAAGTTCAGTTTGTTTTAAAGCCTTCTTCCTTAAAGCAGCAGCTCTATCTGACGCCAACACAATATTGTTAGGTAAATCAATATCTTCCTTCAACGGTACAGGTATCTCAAATCGACCATCTTTCAACTCAATATTCGGTTCAACAAGTTCTCTAGCCAAAATATCATTGCGAGACAATTCACAGGTTTCATTTTGCAAGGTCAAATACTGAATGACTTTATTCAGGTCTGCTATTTCCATATCACGAGACTCAATTTTACGCTGAAAGCTAGAGATGACATCCGACTCTGAAGACGTTTGCACTCTGCACACGTTAGCAACGCTTTCATCTAAGGGTGACTTACCACCACAAGCCAACCAACCGAGAGGAGTGAGCAAAGCATGCGGTTCACTACGATTTTCACCAACACGCTCTTCTTTAGCACACATCAAATAAGCGTTGTCGTTTCCAATCAGTACATCTACAGTACTACAATCATTCAAATGAAACATATTCACGTCATGAAAATGACGAAAACCACTTAAGTCCTGCTTATGCGGTAAAGTTTTAACATCGTCAGCTCAAGCTGGATTAATCACCGAAGTTATATCACAAAACAGTTCATTCGTCTCTAACGACTGAATGTTGAGTTTAACAAGGTCAGCACAAGTAGGTTTCTGACCAGCCAGAGTATCCATTTTAAACGACGCTTGATCATACGGTTTAACGCCAAGTTCGCCCACCAAATCACTCGAAACAAACGTCAACTGCGAACCAGGATCATGCTGACAATACACCAACTTCGATTTGCCAGTTATTGGATTCAAAACACGAGCAGCAGTAACGCGGTTAAAAGCTGCTTTAACATTTCCAATCTTAACATTACGCACAGGAACTCTGGCACCAGCATCATCTTTGCCAATCGAATCCAGAGAATCACGTGACGTCACATAAAAATCATGCAGAAGAAAATAGTGTTTCCTATCGTTGTTAGGCCCACACTTACGACAGTTGTTTGCATGAACGCAATCCCTAACCATATGCTGGCGCAAACAATTCAAGCATTTGCCAGCTTTCACAATGACATCTCTCCGATCTTTAGGTGTCAAGCGCAAAAATTCTTTACAATTAGACAAAAAATGATATTCAACTTGACCACGTGACGAACAATAAAAACATGCCGGTATGTCTCTACGTCTGGCCACACCACCGCGCGGTGCGCCAACAGCAGTCGAGTACTGCGAACTCCCTGAAATCACATTATGATGGGGTTTTACCGACGTCTGCCTAACCGGACATGAAGGCAATTTTCCTTTGCCAGACTTTTTAAAATGCTGCGACTCACCAGAATCGCCCATTAGCATAATGCTAAAATCAGTCGACTTGCGCGTTTCCTCCCGTACTACAAATTCAAACAAACTCTGAAAAGTAGGCTCATCAGTACCACCATACTGATCACCTAAAAAGTCAAGATAACGCTGCTTAGCGTCAAACGGGAGTCGCTTAGCCAAATCCAAAACAAAACGTCCTTCCAATTTGTCACGCTGACCATAAGCTTGCGCGTAAAGCAGACACTGCGACAATTCATCTTTAAACTCTTTCAGATCACTGGAAGAGGTCGAAGTCAATTTGCTACCATAGCGATACTTTCTAATTTCCGGTTCGGCGAAAAGACCTCCACGAACCCCAAAACGCTGGGACAAGCGAGCTAACGACATTTCTATCCTGTCTTCTTCTGACAAGCCAGGAGTGTCGGAAACCAAATTAGCAATCGTTTGCGCAGCTGTTCTAACACAAGCTGCTTGTAACAAAGTCAAACGAGTTCCTTTGAAGGGTGAAGCTGCCATTAAGGCCGTAACACGATTTTTAAAGAAGATAAATGGCATATTATTACCATCGTAACCAATCAAGGCCGCCTTATCGAAAAACGTCCTACTATTTTGGTATTCAAAAAAGCAATCCTGTTGTTGAGAACTCGACTTAGCGGGAGAAGACAAGCTATATCCCTTAAGGGGCTGGTGGGGCTCAGTCACATGCACAGCCCGATCACGATCCTCACAAACGTTAAAATCAGGAGACGCGATACGCCTCTCACAACCACCCAAATTACGTGTAGCTGGGCGATCAAAAACTAGCGGCGCAGAAAACTGTGAAGGGAGCAAGACATTACTTCTGATAGCGGCCCCGTGACCTGTACGCTCTGGGGGAGGAGTTCGGCTATAATTCGCAGGCCTTGGCTCTACAGCCTTCGGAAGACCCTTAGCCGCGGCCCCGAGACCTCCTGAAACAGCTAGAAAACGTGTGGATTGCACTGGTCCACTTACAGATTGAACAGGCGTCTGGAAAAGGTTATGTAAATTGAACTGTAATTGATGTTCACTTCTGGAATGCTTAGAAGAGCCCTTCTTGGAGCTACGCCGGGAACCCACATCTGATCGATATTCAGCCAAAGCTACCTCTTTACGTTGTTCAGCCCTCAACTGTGCGTCTTTGAGTGCAAACTCAGCCGCTCTCGCGGTGGCCTCAGCAGCTCTCGCTTCAGCTCTCGCGACGGCCTCTGCTCGTACGGCCTCAGCTCGTATGGCATCAGCTCGTATGGCATCAGCTCTCGCGGTGGCCTCAGCAGCTCTCGCTTCAGCCTCAGCTCGTATCTGGAGCTCCTCTCGTCTTAGCTGCAGGTTAATTTGTGCCACTATCCGAGACGAACTCGTAGACATCCTAGTGCTTACATTTGAGGCGCTATCCTCAGGATGTATGTCAGCATCCAACATATCTGAGAACTCACTTTCTTTTTGTTCGAAGTTATTTTTTAACGAGTTAAATTCGGGATCTACCCTATCACGAAGTTCTGCCAAGATTGCAGAGTTAAAAATTTTAGTCAAAAGAGCATGGAAATGCCGTAAATCCTCTTCCAAAGTAGAGAACTTAGATCTAAAAATTAACAGTTCCTGCTTATCACTCAAAGAATCTAGGGCTACAGAAAGTTCCCCAATTTGAGTCAAAATATCCCTTCTAAGATGCCTGGCCTCTCGAACTGACTTAGCCTCATCGTTACTGGGTCCCTCCCCAGAATGGCCTGCCCGACCGCAAAGAACACCATCAGGCTTAAACTCAGTCGAGTCGACGGCGGTCGAGTCCCTGTCGCCACCGAGTGTAGACATAATAAATGTTGGGGCTCAATTTAACAATTAAAAAAATTAAGTTACACAAACACACAAAATTAAGTTATAAAAAACTTAACTGCAAAGACCGTAAAAAATACAAAAAGGAATTAAAATGCACAATACCGTAGTTGTACGGGTATATGAAGTCCTAAAGTCCACAAAACTTGCTTGGATTCGTTCACTTGAATCTTCAAGCACAGATCGATTGTCTTTAATCTTTTTTCTTCAAATGAATGTCAATGTTGTTTTTTCGTCAGAACCAACAAAGAAACGCCTTTAATTATTAACTTGAAGTTCTTCAGTACCAACTGAGAAGAAAAGTCTTTAATTTTCTTTTGCTTCTGTAGACTACCAACCAACAAGATCTTCTTTTATTATTTCTTTGCTTCAGTACCAAACACTAGACAGAGCCACGTCTTTTATTTTTTATGCCTTCAAGTGCTTCTTGGCCTACCAGCTAACAAAAACGTCTTTTATTTTTTATGGTCACAGCGGTAAACCATAATCTCTTCGTGGGAAAATTGTAACATAAGATTCCCAAATCTGTTCGTCTGCATGTAATGACCGAAAAATAAACACTCTTTTGAAACGTCTATTCAAAAGTGTATTCCTGTAAAATTAGCCCGCGGCTATCGAAAATGGGACGCAACACCGTACGCCTCTAAAAACTGTCACTACAATACAAACTACTTAGATAAAAGACGGAAAATTTGTCCAGCTAGTAAGCACCAAGCAAACAGTTAAATCTGCGACTAACTCTCAAGCAACCATTTCACGAATGACTAGAATAATTTGCGATATCTCAAATGCACGTAGACAGTAACTGTGACGCAATAATGAAAGACATTGCCACGCAATTCAAACCGGTGTTCAAAGGTAGTGATGCAATATTTTATCAGGTCTTACGACCGATGGTGCAATATTTGGACATTTTCTAGCAATTTCCATGACGTAAGATGCCAGCTAGGTTAAGTAGACCATAACGGTTTTTATATGACGTTTGATTTGGTGAACAAAATTGTCGGGAACAGGCATTGAGATCGCAGATGCTGAACATGCTGTATTCATTCAACACATCAGACCGAAAATGGATCGGGAAAACTTTTCTACATTAATGGAAGTAGCCTACTGGACAGCTGCCCTGCTGACATTTTCCCGAACATGAACAGTGTTTAAGGACCATCATAACACTGCCTTCCACTTCCTGCAGCGTTAAGAGACTTTTCTTCGCAGCAAACAGGATCCAAACGGGCTTGAGATCATCCATGCTGACTGGACGCCTTATCAACTCGACACTTTTGTTTTTTGAAAGACAACTCATTGACAGTTCGGATTATGATAACATGATAAACTTTTTTAACTCGAAACCTAGCAGTCTCCACCTTGTGCAGAAGCTTCGGTAACACTAAATATTTGTATGCTGGCCCGCCGTGGCTTTATTGGTGAAGGCCCACCAAGATATTTCCTAGGCCCACCCATAAATTACGTTTTGAATCCGCCACTGGGCTATAATTATTACAATCTGAGCAGATACAAAAAGTAACACTAAAAGTGCTTTATTAGTTTCCCACTGTAGGGACTTGTGATAAATTTCCATTGTTTTTAACTTTCTACAAAATGTAGGCTAATTCTCCCATATCTGCGTTTCTTTGGAAGCTCACTTGTTTTGAGCAAATGTGGTTGATGGATCGTTTTCTACGCGATGACCCAACCGCAGTTTTTACCAGGATTCTGCATAACAGCGATTGATCGCTTTCAATTTTCTCCGTTTTAGCAAAACGTTGCATTATGACGTATATTCCTGTGATTTCATCAACAATAACTTTTAAAGAAATAGCTTTAAGTTGTTACTGTGGAATAACAACTATTCAGTATTCAATATCTCCGCAATTCACCTCTGACGAGATCTTAACATGATATAGCCTACCTCCGCACAAACAAATTTATAGTGTAATAATTACGATAATTCTTGCTTTTCAAATTCAAAAATCTATTCATTCTAAACAACGCTAGTTTAAAAATTGGTGTTCTAAATCTGCAATTTCTGCAGATTTAGATATCGGAGGATGAGGTTGTCGCGTCATCAGTGGAATCAGACACATCAAGCGGCTCATCGCTTGGCTATAAATCTACACTGTCTTCGCCGTTCGCCATGAAGCGTCCACGTTTTGCCGCTTTCGTGCTTTGATACCCATCCACACGCCTCTTTCACAGAGCTCCATTAGGGTGTTGACTAAGGAGCAAATCTATGGCTGTGGCATAACGACTGGGAGGAATGTCTAACTCTAACCTTACAAGCGCTTGTGTGGCATAGGCATTTTTATTGCTGACGCTAATGCGCCATTCATGCATCTACGTCGGCAATTGCCGACACTAATTTCGAAGACTGAGAAACTTTTTTCTTAATTAGAACAAAAATATCGAAAAGTATCGAAATATCGAGTATTTTTTCAAATATCGTATCGTTTTGTTTTTTTCAATATCGCCCAACACTATTCCCACTTAATTTTCCACCTGGCCAGTTCATCTATCATGGCTTCGCAGTCAATGTCTCCTTTGTAAAATTGTACTGTATTGTCAATGTCACTATACCTCGTTGAAGCGACATTTCTAGGCACAATGAGTTGAATTTGGGCAGCTGTTTTAAAATGCTCATGAAATTTTCCTTGCAATTCTTGTAGAAGGCCATCTACATACGGTATGTAGCCTATACAGATTGACGATAGAAACCTTCCGGATCATTTGTCTCGTAGTTTGCTCTCATTGATTGGCGACCAGCTTTCCTAGGTATTGTTATTGCATCTAGAGACAGCTCTTGGGCCTTAGAATATATTGTTTTGAAATCAGCAACTGCATTTTCTCTGCAATCAAATACAACTGCTTGAACTCCGCTAATTTCCTTTGTACACTGTGTGAGGTCCATATTTGGAGGGTAGCCACTTTAACAAGTCGAAATTCTGCCACTGAAATTGACTGCAATGCAACCGCCAACCAATCAGAACGTGTTATAAGAGGCTACCGTCCAATTGTGACTCATCCAGAGAGTTAATGCTTGTTTTGAACTTTATTTGGTAATTACAGAAGAAAAAGAGCAATAGCAGTGGTGAGAATCGAACACGCGTCAATGAAATGACTACTTTCTAGCCCTAACCCTAACCCCTAAGCCAACCAGCTGACAAAAAATCCATCACTTAATTTGCTTTCTATGATCTTCTTTTCGCCATTTTTTACGTCACTAAACCGTAGCTTATGATTGGTTGGCGGTTTCATTCTAGTCAATTTCAGTGGCAGAATTTCGACTTGTTAAAGTGGCTACCTATTTGGAGATTGAAGAATTTTAGAAATCGGCAAAAGTAATCTTGAAAATCTGGCGCACACACAAAGAGATGCAACAAACTTTGGAGAGAGCATAGCACATAAATATTGCGATGGCTTGGCAGCAGCAGTTGTATCTGACCACTCTGTCATTCCTTTAAGTGTGTCAAGCACGACAGGAAACATTTCCAAAAATTTTGTGACATGGTGTGTGAGTGAGTACTTTCGGTTTCGATAGTCTACACTCTACACTACAGTATGGCTGTACGTGTACGACGTACTATTCATAGTAGGCCTACATTTCATACTGCATAGAACGCTTAAAATTTTTTCAAAAAATTTCGGGGAGGGGCAAATGCCCCCAATGCCCTCCCTGGTTGCGGGCTTGCATCGGATTCAGTATTAAATTACCTTTCCAGGGATGTGCACCAATAGGTCGGCATTTGGAAGGAACTCCCAGCAGAACGCTTCAAACATGCAGGAGCATATGTTTACGATAAACATTAAAATAATACGATTTTTGCAATTAAACACCACTCCAAACATCTTCGAATCAAACTATAATCCGCAACACGTGCCACTTAAATTTTACATGCATCAGATTCAGTATTAAATTACCTTTCCAGGGATGTGCACCAATAGGTCGGCATTTGGAAGGAACTCCCAGCAGAACGCTTCAAAGATGGAGCATATATTTACGATAAACATTAAAATAATACGATTTTTGCATAATAGACACCACTCCAAACATCTTCGAATAAAACTATAATCCGCAACACGTGCCACTTAAATTTTACATGCATCAGATTCAGTATTAAATTACCTTTCCAGGGATGTGCACCAATAGGTCGGCATTTGGAAGGAACTCCCAGCAGAACGCTTCAAAGATGGAGCATATATTTACGATAAACATTAAAATAATACGATTTTTGCATAATAGACACCACTCCAAACATCTTCGAATAAAACTATAATCCGCAATACGTGCCACTTAAATTTTGCATGCATCGGATTTAGTATTAAATTACCTTTCCAGGGATGTGCGCCAATAGGTCGGCATTTGAAAGGAACTCCCAGCAGAACGCTTCAAAGATGGAGCATATATTTACGGATAAACATTAAAATAATATGACTTTTGCATAATAGACACCACTCCAAACATCTTCAAATAATAATGTTGCGGATTATAGTTTTATTCGAAGATGTTTGGAGTGGTGTTTAATTGCAAAAGTCGTATTATTTTCTTGAATATCGTAAATGTATCCTCCAGCATCATTGAAGCGTTCTGCTGGGAGTTCCTTCCAAATGCCGACCTATTGGTGCACATCCCTGGAAAGGTAATTTAATACTGAATCCGATGCATGTAAAATTTAAGTGGCAGGTGTTGCAGATTAAAATTTCATTCGAAGATGTTTAGAGTGGTGTCTATTATGCAAAAATCGTATTATTTTCTTGAATATCGTAAATGTATCCTCCTGCATCTTTGAAGCGTTCTGCTGGGAGTTCCTTCCAAATGCCGACCTATTGGTGCACATCCCTGGAAAGGTAATTTAATACTGAATCCGATGCATGTAAAATTTAAGTGGCACGTGTTGCGGATTAAAATTTCATTCGAAGATGTTTGGAGTGGTGTCTATTATGCAAAAATCGTATTATTTTAATGTTTATCGTAAATATATGCTCCATCTTTGAAGCGTTCTGCTGGGAGTTCCTTCCAAATGCCGACCTATTGGTGCACATCCCTGGAAAGGTAATTTAATACTGAATCTGATGCATGTAAAATTTAAGTGGCACGTATTGCGGATTAAAATTTCATTCGAAGATGTTTGGAGTGGTGTCTATTATGCAAAAATCGTATTACAGTAGAATTCGCATATAACGGCACCTCTAGGGGATTTGCAAAAACTGACGTCATAGCCGAATTGACGTTATAGACGAACTACCGCAAACTATTCCACAACTGTCTTTTGATTAAAGAAAGAGGTGTAGGCCTATAATCCAGTCAGGGTTACTTTGTACCACCAAACTGACAAAAGGCAAGCAGAAAATACAGTAAACAAAGAAATTGTTTAAAAAAAAATAATCTACAGCGAAAGGTACAGGAAATTTGCGCAATACAGCTCATTACATAGGCTACAGTAGTAGAGAAGTTCATTGTTTATTCGCAAAAAAAGGCATTGATCTTGAGCTGTTTCGGATTTGACACAGCTGTAGAGCTGCTTTTTACACGTGATAGTTTTTCACGCGGGAAAAAAAAGTTAATTAGTTTATACAGTAACTTTAATACTGCACGTACAACTGTTGCTTTGAGATGTTTAAAGGTCAGCTGCTGTAGAGCTGCTTTTTACATGTGATAGTTTTTCACGCGTGAAAAAAGTTAATTCAGTTTATTAAAGTCCCTGCTGCGAACGACGTAGCAAAATAAAGGGAAGACATTTTTCAAGCAGCAGCGCTTACTGGATTAAAAGACTGACCGTTCGTGGTGAAGGTGATGGCTGAAAGTGACGTTATAAACGAACAAAAGTCGTCTGGGGACCAATAAAGGGTGCTGTTACATGCGAATTGACGTTATAGGCGATGCTGTTGTAGCCGAACTACAATGTACGTAAAAGATAGGAATTCTGCCGGGACCGAGCGAAATGTGACGTAATAGGCGAATTGATGTTATAAACGAAGCCGTTATAGGCGAATTCTAATGTATTTTAATGTTTATCGTAAATATATGCTCCATCTTTGAAGCGTTCTGCTGGGAGTTCCTTCCAAATGCCGACCTATTGGTGCACATCCCTGGAAAGGTAATTTAATACTGAATCCGATGCATGTAAAATTTAAGTGGCACGTGTTGCGGATTATAGTTTTATTCGAAGATCTTTCGAAGGTATGTCATGTCGCATTTTGTGCCTCGCACTTATTCACGGATAACTTTTTTAGGCGGAAAGCGGAAAAATTAATCTGCCAGAATGACGGTGGTTTATTCAAATGGTAATAAGACCATTCTGCGGTGGAAGCTTTAGGTAAATCAGGGATATCTAGAAAGAGAAGGGGATACGAAGGCTTTTATTAAGTCTGACAATAGAAGGGCTTCTAGTTATCTTAAATAATCTCTGTTTATGGTAAAATGACAATTGGTACATATAGTAATTTAATAAACTTTGTTATGACAACCTGCATTGCACTAAAACAACCAGGTATGGATATTCAATGAATGCTCATACTCATTTGTTAATTCAACTACCCGTATACTTGCTTTACACCTAGCCAACTGCAAAGGTTTTGTCAAAAAAACAGCTAACTGGTAACCTTTCAACTGTCTTTTCAAACAAGTATTCTTTAAATATGTTCTACATAACACTTGCTAACTGTCTTGTGCAGCTGAGTGTACCAGCTGCACTACAAAACTTTCTGCAATTTTAAAAAGAACCGCATGTTTAACGCGGTACCAACTGTCGCCCTTCTGGTGTCATGAGAATCAGCGATCGCTCTGAGCCTTCGTATCCCCTTGTTTAGATATCCTTGAGGTAAATAAACTTGACTTTTGTCTACTTTTTTGCATTGCAATTTGCTTTTCCACTGCGGCTCAATGTGAATAACTAAATATCCACATAGCAGTTAAAGCTCAAATTGACCTCTGATCGGTACTTTCAGGGAAGAAGAGTAGAAGCTACTGCAGTCCATAAGTTTCACCAATATTGTTTGCATTCAGAACATAGTTTCTAAAGAAGCATTGTATCCTGTTACAATTTTGAAAACACTTTTAAAATAATAATAATCATTAGGGTGGTCCTTAGTTGTACACTAAACTATTTTTTTTGGAAATTTGTTAGTCTGACCCTACCAAAATGTTCCTTTTGGTTAAAAAACACCATGTGTAAAATTTCATTGATATTCATTAATGTTTAGAGGTGGCTCAATGGATCCGAAATTCCTCCCAGTTGAGGTATAGAATGCATAAGTAGTAAGCACTTCCATAGTTGCTCTAATGGTCTTTGCCCAACACTCACATGCTTGGGTCTCCCCATGTGTTCCTTAACAGTGGGAATTAGCTGCTCAATGCTCATCAGAAGGGGTGTCATGATGACCAATATGACTTGTTGTTGCCCAGTAAGGTCTGCTTCAAGGTGTTAGGGAACTTTTTTGCGGTGGTCAGCAACTACTCTCAATGCAAACTGCAGTAGTGCAGTTGCTCCTCGTCCTTTGTGAGAGGACCAGAGAAATCCTCAACTAAGGCAACGCCACATTCAGCGTAGTCGTTGGTGACAGCCAATGTGCTGATGAAGCTTTTTGCAGCAATGAAGCTAGGCTGATCCTTCCACGGAGCTGCTGGATATTCAAGGAAACCAACCGAAAGATGCAAGTTCTTAGAAGGAAGTGTTCCTCATCGTAAAGTCGATTACAGTCTTCTCTTGAATGAGGTTTAAGTCGATGATTGCATGCTTCAGTGGCTCTTCTTTCCATTCTTTCTCTTAGCCACAACCATCTTGTCCTTGGTGCCATTATCCATAACGCCATCTTCTTCGCTGTAGCGTTGGATATGTCAGCATTAATCGTTTGATACTTGTGCAATTCACAGCAACGCTCGCTGTTGCCCATGCTGCTTCAACGTAGATGTGGGAAAAGAACATGTAGAGTTCCCGCAATCCTCGATGCTGGCACCCTGTCAATTTGAACTGTGAACGAAACATCCAGACTTTGAAAGTGTAGATCACTTTTGCCATCTATTGGTGCATGGCTCTGGAAGCTCCAAAGTGGATGCCTTGAGGAGTGACAGCTCAAAAAAAAATAATGGCCAGCTCCAGTAGTTCTAGGTAGTGACCTCTTAGCTGAGTGACTTTCATAGGGCCGTCTCCAAGATCTTCACCATCTCATTGTTGATGTCAACCACAGCATTGGCTGTATAATCATCAGTTGACCAGTCTTCTAATGTAGTCTGGTCAAAAAACTGCCATCTTGTTTTGAAGCGCTTGAACAAGAGAACATCAGAAGCTAATGAAGTCCCCATGACTTCAGGAAAGGCTCAAGCAACAATCAGCTCCAAGACATGGTGGTGACACCCAATATGCAGTAATTCATGGCCAAGCATCTGCTCTAAAAGAATGTAGGATTGTAGGCTCTTTTGTGCCGACCAGTATGACAGCTAGTTGTGTCGAAGCACATCCCTGAATCTGTGATTGGCCATTACTTGTGACTAGCACAGGCAGTCTGTCTGCGGTTGCAGTTCCAGTGAAATCTGGATTAAGCTTGCCATCCCAATGCACAATGATCGCAAACTGTAGGTCAAACAGATATTTAATTTTTTTCTGAGATGGCTTTACAATGCTGCTGTCGTTGCCGCCTGATGCTGGATCAGTTCAGGACTATTGGTTGGATTTCTTGTCCAAGACTTGGGACAGTTTTGCCAATTACCATCACAGCTGCTCTGTCTGACACCTTATTTCGGTCCAAAGTTGCCACAAGGTTTTGTGTAGCCACTTGTTTACACCAACGTTTTCAGGGCATTTGTGTCATGCAGCTGGTACCGGGGCCTGCAACTGGATCTTCTTCCTCTTCGGTAATACTGCCACTTGTGCTGCTTTGTAGTACCACCAGAGAATGTTGAAAGTGCGTATCCACTGCAGCTTTCTTCCTCTGGTTTTCAAGTCACTGCTCTATATTCTTTTTTCTGCATTCTTTCTTCTTCAAGGTATCATCCATTGATGCTATTACTCCACGGCATCCAGGTTCACGTCGGGCAATCAAAAACTTTCATTCTTTCTCAATTGAAATCATCTGCAGCGCATCGGCATGGGAAATATTAAATAAATCTCTGAATGTACTTTTGAAAGCTGCTTCCTTATCTTGTTGAGTTGATGTCAGTCTTCCGGTATTCTTCTTGATAGCTTTCCACTTCTTAAAAAGTCCAGTTACCGTACTTTTTTAATACAATCTTGCTTGTAGCAAATAGGAATCTTTGCCCGATTCCAAAACCCTTCTACATTTTCAACAGTTTTAATAGCAGAAGCATGGACAGTTTCATTCAGCTTGTTATGGTTATACAGAAAGAAGCATAAAACCTGTATGTTGGAGGGGAGTTTGGAACCTTTAATATCTTCCCCATAATTCTCAATTAGATACACATGTTTACGTTTTTCATAAGCCATCAATAACAAATGTGGAAGAAAAAGACGGTATGTAATCATTACATATATCCTGAGACTCCTTATTTGAGGAAAATTTCAGATCCCTTGAGCCACCTCTAAACATTAATGAATTTCAATGAAATTTTACACATGATGTTTTTTAACCAAAAGGAACATTTTGGCAGGGTCAGGTTAGTGAAAATGAAAAATAAATTTATAAGGACGACCCTAATAATCATGTTTTTATTTGCGCCCATTACGATCACAGATGCGATACAACAGACGACAGGAAGCAGCAAAGTGACATATAGTCTTCGAGTCAACTGCTCTCCTTATTTAGGCTTTCCATTAAGTGTTTTCGCCGAGACACAGCTGCGTGCTCTGGAGCGGTGTCGAACCCACGTCCTTTTTAACGCCGCTCATCCGCAGACGTTCTCACCACTCGACTATGCAGCCGACAATGAAAAATAATCTATGATAAATTTCCATCAATATGGTAATTATGCAAGCCTTTACGGGAAAAGATTCTTCAGAACCTAATCCTGGCAGTCTTGCATACTTGTAGCCTAAAGTGTAGGTTTTGAACCACTGAGCCCTGTAACCAACAGAGTAAAATTTCCCGCTTGTTGAAGTGTTGTCTTTGAATTCTTTGATGCACTAGGTGCCACTGAATGGAGAGGAGTGCCGTACTTATAATGTTGCACAAGTGCTCATTTCAAGAACTTTAACAGTGTTGCTTGATCTTGTAATTTCTTTGATTCATAAAGTCAGGTGCTTAACCAATTGAGTTGTCCAGGTAGCTACATCAAGACGTTTATGAAATGAATTAAAAAATTGTGAACATCATTTACTTGCATCCATCTAAATGAATTATAATTTGAAGCACATTTGAAAGGCTAAATCTTTGTAGAATTGCAATAATCAACTCGAAGCAAGCAGCTGTATGTTGTCTTTGATTTTCATGTGTAAAGATTTGGGAACTGGTGTACAAGTCTCTGCCCTTGTCATAAGTGCTATCATGTAAATATATGTCAGATTGGAATTGACCAAGACACATAGGTTGAGGTACGTGTAAACAGTAAAACAAAGGTAAAGTACTTTCATCCTATAATATATTTGGTTGATTCCTGTCTATGATGTCATTGTCTTTTCACCTGGGCAGAGATTTGTACACCAACTTCGAGGTTTGATTGTGGTTGAAATTAAATTGACCATGCATTGCAGAACCATTAATTTATAATGACTATGGCACTAAGATATAAAGTTAAACCTAATTTGAATGCTAAAATTAAACTGGTTTGTAGTGATATAACAACTTTAGAAGTTGATGCCATAACCAATGCAGCAAATAAGACACTACTTGGTGGTGGGGGGGTCGATGGGGCGATTCACAGAGCTGCTGGACCGGACTTGTTGTTAGAATGTGAAAAGTTAAATGGATGTAAAACAGGAAGTGCCAAAATGACCAAAGGATACAAGTTACCTGCAAAACATGTGATTCATGCTGTTGGTCCAATTGGCCAAAAGCCAACTCTTTTAAGGAGCTGTTATGAAACCTGTCTCAACATTGCAAACGAAGCAAATCTTTGCTCAATTGCTTTTCCTTGCATATCAACTGGAATCTTTGGTTATCCAAACAAAGCGGCTGCCAAAGTTGTTCTTAGAACAGTCAGAGAGTGGTTAGAGAGAAATGAAGACTCGAGCCTAAAAGAAGTTGTGTTTTGTCTGTTTCTTCCTGTTGATGTCAGGCTTTACAACACTTTGAAACAAAATTATTTTCCTAACGAGGAGTCAGAGGTTGTGGTCATTTCTGATGATGAGGAACCACAACCAGAAGAATCAATGGATGACTTTTTGGACGTTGATATAGTTAATGAAATACTTTCTTCTGATGATAGTTTTGTGACAGCACCTGGTAATGATGATATTATTGTGGCAAAAGATGATGCTGAAAAAGTGGCAGGGGATTCTGTACAACCCCCTGAGCATAATAAAGAAGAGTTTGGTAGTTCAGTTGATAAAGAAGTAACAGCAACAACTGACTCTGCAGTAAAAGAGCCAAGTGCCAATCTTGATGTTGGAGAGTCTGAGAATCTTCAAGCTGCCAAGCGAAGGAAGGCTTCAGAAGACAAAGATGTTAAAGAAAATGTACCAATTACGTCTGAAAGTGTTAGTGATAATTGTGCTGAACCAATGGATATTCCTCATAATGAAACCCAGAAAGAAGATAAGATGAGTAGTGATGTGCTTCTTAAAGAAAGTGATAAGGATAAGAAAACCCCTTAACAGAAAAAGAGACCTTTCATTCAAATGTTTCAATTATCTGTTTTCTTAAGCGATTAATAAAAAGCATTTCATTTTCTTGCTGAGAAGAGACAGCATGGTATAGGTTTTCAAGTGGTACATTTAAGCAAAATATTTTTTAAACTTATAAAAGTGTTTGTTTCAAAACAGTTCATCTGTGACATTGTCATAGGAATAGTTGAAGAACGAAATCAATTACCATATATATATCTAATGTTGCTGTCATGGTACTGGGACAGACTGCAGCAGACTATCACCGACTTCATCGTATCACCTTAGTTTGTGGGCATAAACTGGTATACTTTTGACAATCTTGATTTTAATTTCTTGTCGTTATTATCATTTTTTCCATATGTAAATTCCTTTATTTGCCTCGTTTTTAAAATTAATTTTTGCTAGACCGGAACCATGTGTTGTGTTCAATGCCACATGCCAAATTTTGTAACACATGTTTTAGGAATATAAATTTTGACATTGCTAAATATATGATATAATGTTGACATTGTCATTAGTCATCAAGTTTGTTGGCTTTCATATTACGCAGTATGTTAGGCTGTTTTCAAAACTATCGTGTAATTAAGAAATTAAGAAGTACACTCGAAAAATTATAGGTAAAATGTTGGACAGTTTTGACCCATAGTTGTACACCAATCGGGTGCTAACTGAGATTGGATTCTTTTTTATCTGCAAGATGTTAGCAATTTGTTGTGGCAACAATATGTTCTTGCTTCCTTGATTTACAATTCAGTGACCACTGTAACCTACCATAAAGTAAAATTGTTATATTGAAAACAAGTTAGTTATTTATGGTTTTTTATTCTGTGTCAAATTGTGGCTACAGCTGTGTGCAATTCAGTTCAACGTACAATATGCCATTACAGGCGAGTATTTATGAAATGTTCGGTTCTGGTATGTGTTTATGTTAGTGTACGTTGTATGTAAAAAAACAACTTCAGAATATTTTTCATATGCTATCCGGGATATCCCACCTTGTTTTTTGATGTTTGTAACATGCTGTTGCAACTTATGCAACTTGCTTAGTTATAATATGATTTGTAAAGTAAATGTGTGATACAAAGTCACTTCGACCATTACATGAAACTTGTATTGTTAAGGCTCTTAACCGGTGGGTAAGTTGTCCCCTTAGGTTAATTTTCTTTATCAAAGAGAATAAATTCAGTAAATAAAAAAATGCAGGGTACGTAAATTGCCCACAACCTGAGATAAAAATAGCTGATGTAGCTATATCCACACCATTGGGGTGTCAATATTGGAAAGCTTTACTGCAGCAACGTTGATAGGGGGAACTTTTAGACCCGAGCCCTGGATGATTTTAGGGACCTGAGAACTTGACGCAACCACCACGTCGTATTCTTTGGATATAGTTTTGTGTTTTTCCTAGAATTGTTTTAATTTAGGGTCTCAGAGTCTTTTAGGGTCTTAGAATCTCATTGGCATCCGGTTCTAATCATTCTCAACGGTTCTATTCCACTACATGAGTGCTTAACTGGTCATCAACTCAGTGTTGGGAAATGAAATTTTGTCATTACGCAATGGGATTCCAGTTGTCAATTTCAATATGCGTAAGTTTCTAATTCTGCCATACCAACTTGCAGAGGTGCATCTGCTGCTTTATAACTATCGCGCTACCGCTACTTTTGTCTTAACTTAAATTGACACAGGAAGAACTTTGTGACGTCAAAATGACCTTGAAAACGAATGACATCATTCGTTTACAAGGTCATTTCAAAGTTGTTATAAAAAACACGTTCGAGATGAAATTTATTGTTCCGCATCTTTCAAAAACACAAGCATTTCAAAAATGCGAGTCCTGCGTCCTGCCCGCTTAGGCTTCAGCACGTCTTTTCAACGGAGAAAAATCTCTACAGCACCACTGGAAGGAAGGGTCTGCTACTATTCGGCGAGTCCGATTCGGCGAGTCCGATTCGACTAGTCCGATTCGGCGAGTTCCCTATTCGGCGAGAGCCTTTTTCGGCGAGTGCCCTATTCGGCGAGTTTTTGAAATTTTTGAAAGGAAATTATCGGGTACTGTAGCCTAATTATAATTGCCGTTTTTACATCGTTTTAACGTCGCTAAACGTTGAAATCGTGCAGAAAGGAATAAAAATAAAATGTTTGAACTATTAAATTAAAATTCGTCATGTCAGTTCAGTTGTTTTTATTTTTGACCATCATATGAAAAACAGTACACGTCAACATAGCAAAGGTGTAGAAAAAGGTAGAAGCGACAAAACGCGAACGTTAAAACGTGCTTGTGACCGAAGTAAGTTATTGAGTTGAAAGAAACATACGCGCCGACTTCCGGGGGGCGGCGCCCCCCGTAAATTTATGGTTGAGGGGCAACAAAAATGGTGATGACAAGTGGTGTTTCAAAGATAAAGCACTTCGCGAAAGAGATTTAGATAATTTAAACGGACTTAAAGAATGCCGAAAGAAAAGCCTACGTTGCTCTTGCCCGCAAAACAGCAGCTGATCGCATGGCTATCTCATACGGTATGGAAATTTCAAAGTAGATGGTAGACTGTAGAGTAACTTACGCTGCTGGAATAGTCACGTAACTATTCACTGCAATATTAAGTAAACCAGCTAAATTAGACGAGCTATTTTCAACGAAGTCTTCCCGCTGTGAGACAATTATGATTCAACAGAACGCATTGTTTTCTTCGCAATGTGTGAGAATTAAATCGAAAACCGATAAAAAAAAGGTGTTTAATGGTCTTGGTCGCAGATATTGCCTGCATTAACGACGTCTCTTACCGCTATTATCACCTAGCCAACCTGACATCATTGTTTTATGCGGCCGCTAAGGTTTGACATCGACTTCAACGATCATGGAATGTTACGTAATAATAAGAACGATTATATCCTACACGGAAAAATAAAAAAATGATCTCCTCGTTCTGTTTTGTCTCGTGAGCTTTGCATATTGCTCAACAAGTGCATAAAGTTTAGAATTGACAAGAAATCATTGAATTTGAAAATTAAGTTTGAATCACTGCAAATAAACGTATTCAAAACTTTTACTTAGGCCGACGCGATTTCACACTCCGTCATCTACGTCAACAATGATTTTTAGTGCGTTCATTTTGAAAATTGCCGAGCTGGAGACAACAGCTTGTCCTGTGTTAGTTGAACCATGGCCACCTAAAGATACGGCCTGATTTGTCACATTTTGCAGAAATTTCCAGGTTTTTCTAACTTTGGGCGAACGTTTAAATAACCTTTTCTAAAAATTAGATTTTTACGCTTTCTTTACTGCTTTCCCCAGATGACACAATAGGTTCTAATAGCCTCACATGTTGAAAAACAAAGAAAATTTAATTTTGTAGAATTTAGTCAGACTGTTAATTTTCAATAACAGTCTGATTTTGCGATTTTCAACTTACTTTTTCTCATTTGCTGTTGCTTCCCCAAGGCAACAAAAAAGTTTTTTGTCATTAGGAAACCGCAAAAAGTAAAAACATCTCAAAAAATGTCAGTTAAGCACTAGCAGTAGCTGTAATCAAAATCTGCAAAATGTGACAAATCAGGCCGCATCTCCAGGTGGCCATGGTTGAACTTGTCTTTTTGAGGTGAAAATCACTTGCGAACATCTCGACCTTTACTCGAGTATAGCCTACTGTATTCAATAAAAGACTATAAAGACTTTCGATAAAAAACAGAAGAGAAAACACTTCGCCGTTGTCAACGCTTTGAAAGTAAGTAAACTAATTAGCGAAACTAGGTTAATAAAACTGATACCGGGTTTTCACTCTGCTTGAGATCATGATTTTTTGCGTTTTATTTCGATAACTTCGCTGTCTTGATCGTTGTTATTCACTCGCACGAAAAAGAAATGAATCGGCTTGTTTTCCAACAGTTCCAATTATGAGCTAACAATATCAAAATTTTTAGGACTGGGCGTACTGCATGCGTAAAACTAATCCTTTCAAGCAGCGCTTCTAATAAATTCGGTTTGCGACCTATTTGTTAATATAAACAAGACACTAAGCTTAATCAAAGACTATTTTAATTGAGTAAAATAGCGTTATGGTTATGACGTCATCACCTTTCTCGCCCCCCAAAGTTTTTTGAAAAGTCGGCGCCTATCGAAAAAAATTTGGCACGGTCGCAACACCTTCAGAAAAATTTAAGATATGAAGGGAAAATAAAACAAAGAAAATGTTACGAAAAAAAAATCATGTTTATGTCTATAAGTTAGTACTTTTGAATAGTTAAAATGATTAGTTTGGATCAACAAATGTGTGGCCTACAGCTTGGATTGAAAGGAAATTATCGGGTACCGTAGCCTAGTTATCCCGACCAGCAAAAATTTGTTCCAAGAACCCAGTTAGCCTAGCAGTTCATTTTTACATTGTAGTAACAGAATAAAAAGGCTAACCAAATGTGTGGCCTATCGTGTTAACGTCGCTAAACGTTGAAATCGTGTAGAAAAGGGAGCTTTTGCTGACTAGGATACTTTGAAACTGAGAAACATTCACAGAAGCCTTTCGATTTGTTCCAAGAACCCAGTTAGCCTAACAGTTCATTTTTACATTGTAGTAACAGAATGAAAAGGCTAACCAAATGTGTGGCCTACAGCTTGGATTGAAAGGAAATTATCGGGTACCGTAGACCAGTTATCCCGACCAGCAAAAATTGCCGTTTTTACATCGTTTTAACGTCGCTAAATGTTGAAATCGTGTAGAAAAGAGAACTTTGCTTACTAGGATACGTTGAAGCTGAGAAACATTCACAGAAGCCCTTCGAATTGTTCCAAGAACCCATTTAGCATAACATTTCATTTGTACATTAATTCAACGTCTGAATACATTATCTTAAAAATGCAACGTATCGTAGGGCTTCTGTGAATGTTGTTCAGTTTCAACGTATCCTAGTCAGCAAAGTTCTCTTTACTACACGATTTAAACGTTTAGCGACGTTAAAACGATAGGCCACACATTTGGTTAGCCTTTTCATTCTGTTACTACAATGTAAAAATGAACTGCTAGGCTAACTGGGTTCTTGGAACAAATTTTTGCTGGTCGGGATAACTAGGCTACGGTACCCGATAATTTCCTTTCAATCTAAGCTGTAGGTCACACATTTGTTGATCCAAACTAATCATTTTAACTATTCAAAAGTACTAACTTATAGACATAAACATGATTTTTTTTTGTAACATTTTCTTTGTTTTATTTTCTCTTCATATCTTAAATTTTTCTGAAGGTGTTGCGACCGTGCCAAATTTCTTTCAACTCAATAACTTACTTCAGTCACAAGCACGTTTTAACGTTCGCGTTTTGTCGCTTCTACCTTTTTCTACACCTTTGCTATGTTGACGTGTATTGTTTTTGATATGATGGTCAAAAATAAAAATAACTGAACTGACATGACGAATTTTAATTTAATAATTCAACCATTTTATTTTTATTCCTTTCTGCACGATTTCAACGTTTTGCGACGTTAAAACGATGTAAAAACGGCAATTGTAATTAGGCTACGGTACGGTACCCGATAATTTCCTTTTAAAAATTTCAAAAACTCGCCGAATAGGGCACTCGCCGAAAAAGGCTCTCGCCGAATAGGGAACTCGCCGAATCGGACTAGTCGAATCGGACTCGCCGAATCGGACTCGCCGAAACGGGCCATTCCGTGGAAGGAATGGAGGTGTTGTATTTAATAAAACGATAAATCGGCACTAGGAAAGCTCAAGGACTTGCTTCTGTCTGAAAAAAGCCTCCACAAGACTTTCCATTACCGAAGTTTTATCCGATGGCACCATCACCCTACAAAAATTCATCCTCAGAATAGTGACTGGTGTTGGTGTCACTCTCGTCAGTAACAACGTGGCTTGATGTTTCCGCAATTGTCGAACAATTTCTTCTTTGATTTCTTTCACGCATTGTTTTCATAACAAAACTTCAAAAACGAGTCATTTTTTCACTTTAAATTGGAAAGTAGCGAGAATGCGACAAAGAAACGTAGTGCCTCTCCAATAAATGTTGCGTCGCTACTCCAACAAAAATATAGCGGCGCTACCATAAAAGCAGCGAGCTACTGCCTACCTCTGCAAACTTGTAACTCTAATAATTATGATTGCTTCGCTGCAAGGTGATGTAGATAAAATTCAATTCTGTTACCCAGTCTACAACTTTTCTTATTATTATGACTGCTCATCCACATCAATATTGGAACTGGCAAATTCAATCCACAACACTTTTCATTAGGCTGTCATTCATTACTACATGTGTGCTTCTCTCTGTTTTTGTTTTAGTTTTTGCTATTTGTTTTTTTGGGTTTTTGTGGCCGTGCTAACTACTGATATATAGCCTACTACATAATTTTTCATTCAGGCACGTTTTAAACCTTTCAAGGTTTTGCCATCTTTTCCCGTTCGTTAACGTGCTGGTGAGTTTATATCGATTTTGTAGTTAGTATCTTTTTCGTCCCGGGCGCGTTAATGACGAAAAATAAAATGATTGATTGATGAATAATTGAATGCAGGCCTGAAGTGTGAACTTCTGCGATTGTTTTCTCACTTCAATTTTGTGTCAAAATACAAATGAAACTGCTCGCTTTGCTCCACGATACTCGAGGTGATGTTCGGTTTTTTGAGTAATTAGCCACCCCGGTAGCTTAGTTGGCTAAGCGCCGGACTTCACAAATAAAGAATCTGCAAAATCAAACGACGCTGGTTTTATTTTGTAGGTGTGCGCTTGAGCAGCTTATATCTAGGACTGCTTTGTATTTAGCGGCACCTAGTGGATAGAATAATTCATTAACAACAGCACTTCAACAATCGGAAACTTCACTCTGTGACCGGGCCTGCGTCAGTAATTCAAAGCAAGTTCAATGAAGGACACAAAATAGAAAAGAAATATGATACTTATTAATTGCTGCGACTGGTTTTCATGTCGACTAGTATGAGGCAAATATTTTTGTTGTGTCCTGAGAGTTGGTCAAGAAGATCAAGTAACGGCGTTAGAGTGTGCGCTTGAGCAACTCATAACTTCAAAAACGGTCGTCAGACCACTCGGCAAGCGCTTAAACTCAGCAAATGGGATTTTGGGATATTCACCTAGCATCGGATTTGCTGGTCATCGCTTGCAAAACTGAACTTGTGGATGCCAAGTAGCAGCTGGCTCAGTTCGCAAGTGTTGACTTGTAGGAGACTCTTTACTCAGCGGCAGCTAGCGGATGAAATAATTCACAGACAACAACCGGAAATTTTGCTCTAATTTTAATAGCGAGGCTTGCAACAGTAGGCTGCTGTAGCTCAAACTTCAATCAGTTAGTAAGTATGCAAACCTGCCAGAGATAATGCTTTTGAAAGCGCCTTCTCAGTCCGAAAATAAAAGCTCCTGCAAGCAAAATTAATCTTGTATAAAAAAAATTTAAAAATAAAAAATTGCATACAGATCAACTCTGTGTTGTAGGTTTTTTTTTCATCGAACCACTTTCAACATGGACATGTACGAATGTACGTTGTTCATAAAATAACGTCGTGGCCTACATATTGTGCTGACTAAATTGCCACACACAGCGAAAAAAACGGCTGTCTCCGCCCCGATAGCTCAGCAGGTTAGGGGGTAACTTTGGGAACAAAAAAACTTCAAAATCAAGCGGCGCTGATTCGACTTTTGGGGTGTGCGCTTGAGCAACGCATTTCAGGACTGCTCTTTATTCAGCGGCACCTAATAGATGGAATAATTCCGTCAACAACATTTCAACAATCGGAAAATTCACTCCGTCAATCTCGGTGACCAGGCCTGCGTCAGTGGTTCAAAGCCTCTACAAGTATGCGAAACTGCCAGGATTAAGCTCTCAAAGAAGTTTTCTCAGTCCGAGGATTTAAAGATTCAATCAATTTTAGGCTAATTGCTGATGTTTCATGAAGGCGTTATTTTTTATTCCACGGAGACTACTCCTCCATGAATTTTCTTTTTCGTTTGCATGCAGACTTATGCCCAATAATGGAAAATTTAAGATAATGCTCAAAATGGCAATCCAATCGTCGTGCTCACTTATGAGTGTTGGTGCTCTCGATCACCGAGTGGTCATGCATTTGTATTTTGACATTATAAACATGATAATGTAATTTATATAAAAAAAAATGCTAAAAGTGCTCATGACCTTTGATACTGGCGCATTGTATATAATCTTCAACACAAGCAAGGGCCTTGATGATACAATAGTTTAACTTTTCATACTCGAAAAATAAGCTGCAGCACAATGGAAGCACCTTTTTAAAAGGGGTCTAAATTTTTTTAATCAGCCGTGGCCGAGTGATTAGCACGTTGGGCTTGCAGTCGAGAACCTGCATGTTCGACTCCAGCCACTCGTACTTGCTGTTGTTTCTCTGGGCAAGAAACTTTACGATAATTGCCTCTACCTAGTGATCGATTTCGAGTAATGGGTAGTACCAAATTTAAGTCATAAGTAAAGTAGACAACCGGAAACAGACATTGCTGTCGGCTGCAGCGTGGGTCAGGTGTATGTCGGAAGGCGTACACCGATGCATAGCGCTCAAGTCCGCTTTCCCGCAATGCAGGATAAAGATAAACAAACAAACAAATTTGTTTAACAGGTTACTCTCTAATGTGCGACAATCACTAGGCTGCATATGTGTGCTGTACAGTGGCGTATATTCAGGGTGTTCAAGGTGTGCACTGCACACCCCAAGAAATCCAGAAAAAAGAAAATTTCCATCGGTTGTCGATGTTCTTTACTTTCCTGATAATCTAACATCTTGCTGCATGCTGATTGCTTTCTTTTCAATTGCAAAACTCTTCCCCTTCTAATTTTAATACTCCAACGTTTGAGGTCATTGCCTTTAATTTTTTTCGGTCACTACCTTTAAGCTGGGTGTGCACTGACAGCTTTGCGAGTGCTATTTAAAATAAACAATTAAGAAAAATGACGTCACAAGGCAGCGAAAACAGCAATGGTTTTAGGTCAGCCAGGCTGTGCACTCGCTGATCTGCACACCTTGGCGCGTCATTGGGGGAATCCCAGACAATAGCAAGTTTTAGCTTGTTGGATTAGAGTTTGAGGTGATCAGCGTTGGAAACAACTTTTGCTAGAACTGAAGCAAAAGCAAGCTTTCTACGACGATGTAATTCAAAAATTTATTGCACAAACAAGAAGAATCGAATTATGCTATAGATGAATTTTCCTTCTGTAGTCGAGGTGTTAAACATTTTCGTTTTTACTAAGTAGTACGGCGGATAAAAGTACAGCCGACCAACATAGCAATCGACTTTCTTTTCTTGTTTATTATCGAGTTGCTTTGCTATTGTTTTTTGTTTTAACTTTCACCTGTTTGTTTTCAATTCGCTTGTACATTTCTCAAGGTGTTGCGACCGTGCCTAATCCTTGCATGAAGTAAATCATTTCCATCTCGAGCACGCTTTAACTTTCGCGTTTTTTCAGACTCCTGCTGTGTTATGGCAAGTAATATTGTTCGTTTTGATGGTCGGAAATAAAAAGTGAACTGAAGTATGTGACTTTAGAAATGCAACTTAATGTTTGATATTATTAAGTCTTTTATTCAATGCGCTGTCAAATAAATATCTATTTTGTATTCTTCTGCATTCCGACAACATTATTTTTGTCAGTTCTGTTCATGTTCAGAATTTGTGCTGAAAATGCTCTCAGAACGCACCAAATTCAATGGTAATTTTAAAAATTTTCTTGGGGAGGCCCCCCTAGACCCCCGCTGTTGCTTTGACGTCACTGAACACCCTGTCAAAGTGGTCACGGTACGCCACTGGTGCTGTACTGCTGTAGTCTAAACTTTAGCACAAACAAAGATGTTCCCGAACAAAACAGTTTAAAAGAAAATCCTTTTTATCCAACCGTTACATTTTGCAAAAGTGGGGTAGGCTACACAATAGCACATGACATGAGACTATTGCGATACACCAATTCTGCTGTTACGGAGTGATGGAAAAATAGGTTTATTCACCTACGTACTGTAGCCTAGTGTATAACCTGTCTTCATTTAGGCAGCCTACAAAATAAACGGAAATTTTTTTTTTAGATATTTTCTCCAAATTGCTTTTGTCTACTTTTTTTCTGATAACAGTTTACCAGCAGTGGCTTACTTTTACTTTGAACTCGTGCAATTTCTCCATTAGATTTGTGAGTTATAGTTCTTTAATGACACGCCTAACTTTAGTGAGCTTTTATTGATAAAGATCTTGCTGCCACACCACAACATGCAAAATCACTTTTAAATGATGGCAAGAAATGATACTGCAAAAGAGGATAAATGTCATGCAGATTATAATAATGAGAAATCTTTTCAGATAATTGTGTGCCCAGAAATGTAAATTTCAACACACATTTTTGAAATATCTTTGACATTTCTGGCCAAAAACGGCTGCTTTTTAGCAGCTAGAATAAGCTAAACCAACGTTTACAATATTATTAATAATTCGATGAGAATCATAGTATAACGTATGTAAGGGCGTGAGCATTTAATCTTTTGTTTTGGGCATGACTTGCTGACGTAGACAATTAGTTTGTATTCAAACACCCTGTCATTACACGTTCCACCAGGTGTGGCTTGAGAGTATTAATCACTAGCGAAGTGACTTTTCTAGTTTTCTTTTCTACAGTAGCCTATTTGTGATTGTTTTTGGAGGCATCAATTAATGGTCATTTATTTCAAATATGTGAATATTTTTTACAGCGTTGTACACCAATCGTTCGGCTGTGAAATGTTTCAAAGTACTATAATGACAAAGAAAAGATTTTTAGCATTTTTAGTTTAAGCCTACTGTATGTGATGGTTGTGGTTGATCTAATTTTATGTGGTACGATAAAAAAAAAAACTATGAAGTTAAACCTAAAACCGAAAGCAGGCCTAACTGTCGCCATTGCGTTGACATTTTATCGTTAGTTCAAGGGGAAAAAGCTTTTCAACGCAACTTTTCAATGATTCAATTTTCGTATTAGAAATAAATAACAATGACGTAAAAACGTCAAACCATTCCATAGCATTAAGTTTTTGTTGTAACTTACCCCCCCCCAATTGCCTGATTTTAAATAGATGTAAAATCTTTTTTCTTTTTCCAATTTATTATTTTCAAGTAGGCTATGGTAGCCTACCTTATGAGTTACATTTTTTTCTTTTGAGGTTACATAAAAAATCGTAGCATGGGTTGAAAACGACGTTCAATCCTTAATGCAAGCTTGTAAGTCATTCATTTATTAAACTTCTACTTCCAGTGAAACACCACACTATAAGATCTAACTCTGTCTTAAAAAAGCGTTTATTCTGCAGTAGAATTTACTTCATATTTGAAGCAGCAACAAATACAGTAACATATGAACTTGTACAAAGTTCAATATTTTACATCACACTAAATGAGCAAAAATAAACAAAAAAGCTTTCGGCGTGGAATCTTTATTAGCACTACAAATACCTTGTTTGGGTGTGAACTGTGTTGGCTGGATGATGCAGTCTATGCCAATATAAGCATGCTTGTTTACGTCTTGAAAATTTACAGCTTTTTTTCATTCCATTTAGGACCGTTAGAGTTAGACCAAACAAAACTTTTTGGCCAACCAAAACTTCTGTTTATAAAGTTAATTTGTTACCTTTCAATGTAGGCTACTAACATTAAACAAGATGATAGTAAAATAATAAAAAATTGACAAATGGGATTTAATATTGCTACGCAGTGTGTTAGGGTAGGCTACACATAGAAGCAAAACAAATGAGGTAGGCTACACATAGAAGCAAAACAAATGAGGTAGGCTACACATAGAAGCAAAACAAATGGGGTAGGCTAATTATGGCTTTAATTTTATATTCTCTACTCTACTGTAATAACTCTACTGTAAGTAACTACCATACAATTTACGAAATGATGATAAAAACTTATTGCAAGCTGTTCACAGTCACCTTCTTCATATGTATAAGAAAAGTAAAGTAACTTGTAGGCTATAAACTGTGCATTGAAGATTTACTTGTTTAAGTTGAACGAAGGAATGATTAAATAGGATGTGGAAACTGACATGTTTATATTAGATTTCAACGATTGTCTACAATTCTACATACCGTACAGTATGACCTGACGCCTACTCCCAACATGATCTTTGTAGCTTATTGAAAACTATTTCAAATATTAGTTTCCCGCGCTTTTCAAAGCAAGCAGCAACGTTATCGCTCTCCAGGTCCAAATATAAATAATTGAATTCATAAAAAATTAAGACCTGAAGAAAAATTGAGTTTAGATTTTGCAATAATTAAGAAGATAATCTGATTGTCGTCACTTCAACACCAAGATTATCGAAATTGATGAAGAACTTCTTGGGGTAATCCAATTATCAAGAAACCAAGCTTGCGGTTGCCGCATGTAGGCAACAAGCAATTGACAATTTTAATTATTTTTTAACTTTCCTGGGTCAGTGTGTGTTGTGTCGGTATAAATTAATCTGAAGAATTATTGCAGTATGATAAATTACTTATTTTTTGACATTAAAAATCGAAAATTGGTTGATAGTGATAGCCTAGCTGGTTTTTCGAGCAGTATTACCAGGCAATTTTGGATCAATCGCACTAAAATTTCAATCCACAAAACTACTTTTCTCTTGTAGCTTTTATTTCCGATGCAGTGTTAGAACTTTTTTTTCATCAAAGTTATCTCCTTTTTGTAGCTTTATGTTCGTGAAATGGTGGTAATTTAACCAGTAGATAGCCTATATGTGAAATTGTTATTAATCAACATTTATAGGCCTACATCGTTGTCTTTTGCTCTGCAAGTTATTTTCTCAAACATATTTCTTTACCTTTTTCATTGCCTTTCTCTATTTTTGCGACTGCAGTGTCTTCCATTCTAGCGAATCTCATAAAAGCAGAGGCACTGACAAAAATTGAACCACAATTGACAGAAGTGGCATTGCCTAAAATGGTAGTTTGCAGTTGCAAAACTAACCCATGGCTTCGTTTTCAAGTCAATGATTTAACAGATAATATATTGCGCCGGTAACGGAAAGCAGCTCCCACACAAATGTTTTAATAAAAAAATGATTTGGAAGATTGTAAAACAAATTAATATCGAACGAATGTGATAATCAGTGAAAGCCTAAAGAGGTCCAATTGCTTTTAAAGTGGTAGAATTAAAATTAGGTATAGGTTATCACAAGAAGAAAGCGGTTCGATAAATTAAATTTAGATTTTTACAGGCCTGGTAGCTAGTAGCCTAGGCCTACTTTTCTATATTTTTCATTATTTTGAATTGATCAATTATTCCATAGCCTACGTTTAGCTTGTTTCAGTTCTTCCTACAATAAACTGTGTGCAACTGAAAATGAAGGCACGATTTTGTACAAGCATTTTGTTGATCTTGGCCATTTCATGGATGGACACTTGTTGGTGCAAAAATGTCAAGCCAAACCCTACTCCTGCTACATCTAGTAAGTGTTACAAAAATCACAAAAAATGTCAATCTCAGAGCATGTATGCTTTAATGAAAATATAAGTTATATTTTGCGTTTTCTTCAGTTACTTTATCTCTATTAAAAACAAACGGAAAATATTTACTTTATACGTCTAAACCAAACAAACAGAGTTCAGTCCTTCACAACAACTTAGTAGAATACAGTTAAATGTTCTTCTAATCTAAAACATCAGCAATATTTATCAATTCGAGTCAAAACAAGGCTCCACAGTCCACACTTTTACATTTTTTTAAAACTTTATGTAACATTAATGTTAGTCTACGCTACACTGTCTGCACAGTATACTAAGCCATAAAACCTTTTTAACGATGTTTTAAAAGTCCGATTAAAATGTATAAATTTTTTGAGAATGCTAAGATATGGTTTGTAGCCGGAAATCGTTGTTGGATGTTTGGCAATGATAGAGTTTGAAAGGTTAAAAAAACATTTTTTGATACTATATAGCTGTCGATATTAGTGTTTACCTTTTAAAACTCCTTCCCAAAAGTATCCTTCAGTAAAAAAAATGAAATATTGCTGTCCACAGCACTTTGCTTTAAATAATCAGTTTGAAAACATAAATAGGCTACGTTTGGTGAACCAAAGAGTGGAAAATAAGAAACTGGCCAAACAGACAAATACAAGAGCAATAAAACAAATTCAAACTTCCACTTGATTTGACTCTTTTCTACGGTTACTTCTGAAAGAATAAATCTATTGTATTTTCAAAAATGATGATTGTTAATCGCTTTATTACTCCAATTTAGCTTACAAGTTTCAAGTTGTAAAAGCTAATAACGAATGATCAATGTAGGCTATAACTAAAAAGTTGATGTTAATTTTCCGAGCAGCTTGCAGCTCCTGATGAAAAATGAACGTTTCCATTTGAAAACCTTATACCATTCAACAAATAATGGTGGTCTTTGCCTGGGGTTATTTTGGAAATAATTAGATCACGAATTAGTTTGAAAAGTGGATTACCAACTTGTCTTACCCAATTTTAACACCGCTGCTCTAAAAGTAGCTACATGGTTTACAAAACAGGCTGTTGAACCAACTAACTAAAGCATTTGCTGGACCTTTTAACCTTTGCACAGGGCCTTTGCATTACGGTCAAACATTTTATACACCCTGGAAAAGTGTAGACTAACACACAAGTTTGGGAGGTATGAAGATTGAAGAGCCTTTGCTTTATCTACGAATAAGCGTTTTGTGTTTTGAACAGGAAGATGCATTCTCAATAAAATTCGTTATGAGGAAGGTGACCAATTCCAACATACGTTCAAAGGCTGCATGTACAATTGCACATGCGCGTTCAAGGATAACGGAAAAGCTTTTGGAAACTGTTCCAGAAGGTAAAGCAAAAATAGACTAATGTGTAGTAGACTAATGTAATTGAGATTGTGAAATGCAAGCTTACTATACTCCTGCAGTCGAATTAGTCTTATAGCCCAAGTGCATTTTTCTTTTTGGGTTTGCATAGCTTATTAGCTTTGACTTCTATTTATTGAAATTCGATAACCAAATTGCTACCTCTCAAAAAAAAGAAATAAAGAGATTAAGCAACTTAACAGAAGAATATTGTTTAGCAGCAGGTTTTAAAGAAGACTGGTATTTTTTCTTGCCGTCTAGTGAATTGGATAAATTGCACAGTAGGCTAAGTCGAAATGATATGCGTTTTCTGGAATATTACATTTGAGTATGGTGCTTGACCACTTTTAAACAAAAAAATTATCGGCAGATGTCAAAACTCCAGCCCCATGGGACCATGAATAGGCCTAAACAAGGCCGTTGAGAGGATAATTTAGGCCCGGTATTAATAAGACTCTCAGGCTCCGAATTAAAACATTTTCAAGAAAAACGTCATGTATCCAAAGAATACGCGATATTTTCTTCAAGTCCCAGGCCGCTTAAAATGGTTTACCTTAAAATCATCCTAGGTCCGGGCCCAAAAGTACCCCTTAACCCCCCTGCCAACCCTACGGGGCTTAAGGTATACTTCAGCTGGTTGTTGTAAACTTTATTCCCGCTCGAGAGAGTGTTCTACCTGCAACAGTTTTGATATATCATAAAACTTAAGAGCAGTATTTTTTACTCAATCAATACATTTCACACGTGACAGGTGCCCACCATTCAGTTTTCCTCCCGGTTGCAAGCCCAAAATGAAATGTGGATGCTCGTATTCGTATACTTGTCCCCCTGGTGGAGAAAAATGCAAAGACGAAGCGGTAGGTGTTGCAAACAAAAATTAACAGTCATGATCAAATTAGCTTCTAAAATCATTTTTTTGACAAGTTTTCCGGTAGGAATTACATTGCAGACAAAGTTTCAGGTTCTTTTCTGTTTTCTTAGTCCTTTTACACGTTCTTGCATTGATTGTAGCAGCTATTGCGCTTTTTCCCTTCGTAGACGATTGAAAGAAAATTGTAGCTCAAGATTTGTGTTTGAATAGTGTGGACTTTACAGTATAAGTTATGCTATTAAACGTTCTCAATAACTTTTCTTTGAATTAAATATGGTATTAAAATGCATATCGTTTTTTCACAAATAAATCGTAGGCTGATAGAATAAAACCTAAATGATACAAGTCTTCTTTGCAGACTGGAAAGTTTTATAAAGTTGGCCAGAAATGGGGCAATGGATCATGCACATGCGTTTGCCTGGGAAAACTAAGAGGAGTCTACCAGTGCCAGTGTTTAAGTAAGTTTTACAACAATCTAGTAAAGTTGTGCTTTATTGTTTTGTTTTGTATTTTTTCCAAAGTGAAACATGGTGTTTGAAAATTTAAACTAAAGAGGAATGAATCGTTCTACTTAATTTCTCACATTACTTCGATTGATGTGCAACTGTGAAGGGCCTACCTTTGAGATGCTGCAGAATTGAACTGATAGCATACTCTTTACAATTTTGTAACATCTGGTTAATTTCATCATAAACCATTTAGGAAGTGACTGATTAGTGATTAAGTTATTTCTACAATAATAAAGCGTATAGTTTCTCAGCAGCAACAGATTTTCATAAATTGAAATTATCCACAGAAACACACAGCGTACCAGTATCAGCAGTTATCCTTCCCCCTGCTTGCGTGCCAAATGTGACCGCTCAGTGCTTCAGCTGCCGTAAGTATTTTGGCAGGATGATTAGCCTATAGGCTACAGTAAAACAATAGTGTTTTTTTTTTACTTGAAAACGCAACCCCTTGGACTACAAAAAGCTTTTAATTTTACTTTCATTTTCACTAATAGGCACACAGCGTAACCTAGACAGAAATGTTTTAAGAAATGTGCAGATTGTGCATTACTATAAAATATTTTATCTGGTCAGTGCATCATACACATCCGGTTCTGAAACTCTTTCTCCTGTATTTAAGTGTAGCCCAAGCTATAAAGTAGTTTATCTGTGAAATCATCTTTACCATGAATATGGCAAGTATATTTAATGCCTGACAGTGTACTTTTATACCTAATAAGATAAATAAATAAAATTTCATGAAACGATAAGAGGTTTTCAGTGCTTAAGTTCTATACGCACGCAGAAAGCAAACAGACGTTGAATCAACGTATAAATGAAAGATTTTGTTTGCTGAGTTTAATTTCCGGGCCTTTTCAGTTTATTTCCACAATTGACCATGAAAATGTATTTCAGCTTCTAGAAGTTCCAAACGCACCTGCGCGCTGAAACACCGATGTGACCAATGGCCGTACGTTCATAAAAGCAACGGAAAGAGTTTACAGATGATGTGTACGTGTTACGGACCCAATGGATACACTCGATGTGTGTCCAAAAGCCGTGCTTCCAGAACCAAAAGGTAAAAACACGTCACATAGAACAATCCATGTGATTTTATTAAAAATACACTCTTTAAGCTTTGAAAAGTAAGATATCCTGAAAGGGAAGCTTTTGTTTTATTTTGATAAAACTGAATCTTAACTGCTGAATGATTAAATCAATTCAACTTTTATTTTTTACTCGTTTTCTTCAGACTTTAAAATCAATACCTAATTGTTTATGTTATAATACAGCATATTTTGTCAGTTGTCACAATGTACCGCAAAAATAAGTTCTAGCTGAAAGATATGTTCCTCACATTGTGATATGATTTTAGTATTGACTTTTCAGTATCTTTTCTTACATGAACTAATACGAGTTTTTATGAAATCAAAGTTTTTTTTGTTTTGCTTATGGTGGTCATTCATGATTAGAAAAACAGATTTTCTTTTTGTTTAGGTCACTGAAGTCAATGTGATATATTATATAGCCTATATAAACTTGTAAAATAAATGTTTATGTTATTATACAACTACCTGATTAGGGTGTGATACATTTTGTTTTTGTCTAGGTCTGCCATGCGGTTGTCTAGTGATTTGACAATATCTTCAAAATCATCAGAAAGAAATTATGTCTTGGAAGAGATGTCACGCAAATCAATAAGTTTGAACGCAAAATAAGAACAATCGAAAAGATGCATCTTAAAAACTTTCATACTTCTTTTGACACAGCACTCTGGATGAAGCAAGTTGTTATCATTTGCAGATTGCATCTGGCCTTGCGCACTTTTAAGTAAATTCCTATCTTGGATTTACTTATGTTATGAGCGGTGACTTTAAAAAAGTCGTAGTTGGCGCACAACGTCATCTTTTGATCTGTTGCTTATCCTACAAAGAGCAGACAATCTTGCCAATATTATCGATCTTTACTCATTTTATTGCTTTAACAATGAGACTTATTTCCGCTTTGAAACGATCACGGCTTGGAGTGTCATGCTTCATTCAACAAAATTGCTCTAACATGCCTGTATTACATACCTTCAGTTAGTAGGCTAGCAGATTCAGAGGGCGCGTTTTGTCGCTTCTACCTTTTTCTTGACCTTTGCTATGTTGACGTGTATTGTTTTGATATGATGGTCAGAAATAAAAAAACAACTGAACTGAACGTGCCTCTCAGAAATCGGAGAAAAAAATGGCAAATTAGGCTATTTCCCTTTTTTCAAAAATTAGTCGCTCGCTCAATTCTAATCTATTAACCAAGTTTACTCCATTGAGCAAGCAGGTTTTCAACAGTGGATTTAAAAAGAAAAAAAATTTTTTCAGTGCTTCTTAATAAAACTAATAAAACAATGCAATATTTCAAGATAAGCACATTGCTTATTCAAGTAGTTAACAATTATAATGACAAGTTAAAGTCTTAATTAAAACTTACCATAGATTATACCGCTGTACTAACAACTCCAATAAGTGCTGGCTGCAATAACAAGTCAACATAGCCTACATTATACAGCATAAGTTTTTGTACTGTAACTTTAGTAGCCTAGGCTATAGCCTACGGTTACAGGAGTGGTTAATTTCTCAATGTAGCTTACGGTTTTCCGGATTTTCCTAGTTGGTAGGCTTGTGACGTTTGGCTTCGATCACCGCAAGCCCGCGTGAGAAACTAAATTAGTCTCGCGCTTGCCTTCAGATGATCTCACATTTTTTGTAAGTTACACGTTTCATTTTTTGATTACGTTGAGCAAAATTCATTGGTTTTTAGTTTGGTTGAGGTAAAGAATGGTCGTTTGTTTGCTTGTCACTAAATTTTGAGAAAAGGAAGAAATAAAACAGAAAGTGCACAATCGTTTCTATTTATTTTCATAGCATAAAAACTTAGAACAAAGAAAACAGAGGAGAACAAGCCCGTTTGCGCACAGGCTAAGCTAACTTATATGTCCTGTTTCTAACATGCATTTCCAGCATTTAAAATGCTGATACCCGCCAGACCTTGTGTTACCGTATTAAAAACACTATGTCACCGTGTTTCATATGTTATTCGTGCATTTGTTTGTCATGTATAGGCTAATCTTTTTCGTGTTAAAATACGGACGTGCACTTTGTAATAGAACACATTGATTTGTACTGACCTGTATAAAGCATTTCTCAAACGTTTAAAATACCGTGATGTCAGTAGCCGATCTAAGGGGACAGTGGGGCACTTGTGCTAAAGTAGCCCAATAATCTAATAATGACGTAGGCTATAGCAAAAGTCAGGAAGTAAAAGGTGTTCTGATCTGTAGGCTATATAAGATACCTCGATTAAATGAATAACTTAGTAAAAAAAACTCATAGTCTCAGTGTTAAATGATAACATCAGCTCAAATAGATCACCCGATAAAGCATTGGGAAAGTAAAAGGAGTAGGTTGCCTACTTCACGTTTGAATTTTAAGATAGCCACCTTAAAGAAAAAATCCAATTCCTGCCATGCCACGTCGATATTTATTCGTTATCCTGGCAAATGATTGGAGATATGTTGATCAACAGCACGCCAAAGTGGTTTCCACTTTTAGCCAATCAACTTTTTGCCGACGTTCAGCCAAATTTGGCCATAAATCTTGAGTCTCCCACAAGTCAGCAGTTGCAAACTGAGTACCGTAAGTGACAACTAATCTAGCAGTATTTGAGCAAGTGGTTGAAGTTGTTAAGCTAAATGATGAAACTGAGCAAGTCATAACTTGTCATATCGCAAGTCAGCAAATTAACTTTAGCGAGCAATGACAATTGACCAAGCAAGTCCGACGTGAGCACATAAATCTCATTTGCTGACTTGGCAGTAGGCTTGTAGCGACTACAGTCTCACATTCATACACCAAAGTCATATTCTGAAGGGCAGTCCAGTGCTCTCACACTACCTTCTTCTGTTACAGGCTAGCTGAAAATGTAATTGTAGAGTTAAAGCACATGCTGAGTTGTCCGACGACCATAATATATTTTATCAGGGATCTGTATTTAATGCGCCGACCACCAGAACTGTTCGTGGGCCAACAACATGATGCTGAGTGGGTCAGTTCTGGTGAAAGTTGTGAATAGCTTACAAACAGTTCTTGTGATGGAAAACAAAGCATACTCGCGTAGGATACCAACTGAAAGGCCCTCGACACAATTAGTGGTGCGGTAAGCGTACCATATTAGCCTACACCTGTAGGCTACAATGATTTTCAAATTTTTTAGCTTCTCGCATTGTTTCCGATGATTTTGACCATGCAGAATTATTCAAAAATGACAACCATTTTGCTATCAGATAATGGAATACGTACTCTACCTCAAGAGGCTAAACATTTCCATTTTTGCCAAAATCACTCATTTTAGACCTGTTTATCCATGATTCTGACGGTGAGAGTCTATTTCCACTGAAAACACTTTCATCCCATGCCTTACTATAGCTCACAAGTGAAAATCAACTTTTGGATATTTGACATCATTTTGAGAATTGTGAAGGGAATAAGTTTAAGAAGCAGCACTTAGCGCCACTAGTGGTGAAAAAGCATTTTGCTTGTTTCAGGCAATCCATACAATCTTTTGAAATTTCTCAATGGGTTTAGTCTGACAAAAAGAGACCTCAGATTTATTTTTTGACGATGACGTCATAAAATTTGTGATGATGTCATCCTAAAATTTTTAACTTGCGTTATAATGATGTATTAAAGAGCAGAGTCCATACCCAGACAGCAAATCAGTCGTTTTTTACATTGATTACATTGGCGTCTGCAGACGTTGAATCAATGTAAAAAACAACTGATTTGCTATCTGGGTAAGATTTTCTATGTTCTAATTTTAGGTAATGCTCAACTGGTTAGCGCGTGCCTTTGTGAACGATTTTGACGAATGTGACTTTCTGAGAAGCCGAATGGTTCTTAGCCAGTCTACCGTATTGTAATCAAGTTTGAAAAAACCTCTATTCAAAATTAGGCTGTATGTTTTATTGTAATTGCACCAACCAAGTAGCTACAAGGTAACATTTCACGTGCAGTTTGAACAACGAAAACAAAAAGTTTGACAGAAGACTGATAAAAAAACTTTTCTACATACAGTAAATCTGATGTTAACATCAACAGGGTAAATCAATAAACAAAATTATACAACAAAGTGCGTCAAATACAACAAATCATCACAGAAATATAAGAGAACTTTGTTTTTAATAAGTACAGTGCGGTGGAGGTCGTAGGCCAGATTAAAACACACTAAAATATCTATGCATCTCTTTCACTGGAATAGAATCATGAAAACTTAAAGACGTACCTTAGTTGAAAGTACAAATATTGTTGAACCATGCATGAACATGTTTTCTTACCCTCATGAGAAATGTAACTACACTACACATAAAACAAAATGCATATGACTTCTCTTTGGTAACAACGACTGGTGTTGCCACAGTGTGGCAACCGACATGTACAAACACCTGGTGAATTGATCATGTGCTCTCTCTGGAGGAGAATTTGATATACAGACTGCATATGTCCAAATAATGATTCATTTGCACATTCACTATTTTTGCAATTCTTTTTTCTGCAACAAGGGTATGCAAGCAAAATTTTTGCACAGTTTCTACAGCAGCATATATGACCACAAGGTTAATGCGTAAAGTCGATCAAGATTTGTTGTTTAAAATTAACAAGAATTAAAAGTTTCTCGTTCTTCTGATGAGGTGCAGTTTCATGCAACATATTCTTTTCTTGACAAAAGTTTTCGTATTGTCTATGATACTATGAGTGAACTGTTTATTTTACCCAGCAAAATACGTTGAATTTATTGTAATCATAATGTATAATATGTAAGTGTATAGAGCTACTGGGAACGAAGTGTCTGGTGCGGTTAGTGGGGAAAACTCAATGACAGACTCTAGGAAAAGCCTAAAGAGACCAGAATTCCTGGCACAGATCTCCGAAAACCGTCACAGACCTTCAGATTTGCTACAGCAAACGTTGGCTCAATGTCAGGAAGAAGTGCTAAAGTTGTGGAAAACTGCATAGACGCAAAGTTACAAAATTACAGCACAAAAATACTGGTCTACCCTGATGTGTCGGGATGAAGTTCAGGCTTCAATGAAGCAGAATGGAGAAAGAGCAAAGCACTAAACAAAATGTTAAAACAATGTTTAGTGGCTATACATTTAATGTATTGTACATATTGTGTGCATATTGTGTACATATTGTGTGCAATATTATTATGTACATATTGTGTGCAACTCTCACAGGCAAAATTGAAGGGAAGCGTGCCCAAGGCAGACAAAGATTAACCTACTTAAACCAACAAGTATTGTTGGTTCTCTGTATTTTAGTAATTAGTTTTTTCGCACCTTGCCTTTCTACCATATCATGTGATCTGTTTAACACCTTTTGATGCAGTTACCTTTGATTCTCGTGGAGCCTATATCGTTGAGTTTGAGCTAGTCAGAAGTACTGTGCAGTTTTTGTCTTTTTCTGTTTATAGATTTAGTTAACCATTGCATTTTTTTCAGATGTAGTTAAGTTGTATGTATATTATTCGTGAAGAGGACATCTTGTGATGTCGAAAACGTTCGATACTTAATTTGTTGCGTAGTTTTATGTTTATGTAAATGTAATAAACTTGAAGATGTTAAACTTGATCACGTTGCTCGGCTTCGTATGCCTATGGTTCAACAAGACAAACTCTCTACCGAAGCTCTATTAAACCAACAAACCGACAAAACTAACACCAACGTACAGTACACCTAATAAGCTGCACAAAGCAAACAACAGAGAATCTTGGAAACTTTTCATACAAGAGGCAGTCAATGCTTGGAATCAAGTGCGACAATAAAAGAAGACTGTCTGCAAAATTGTTGAAGCCTGTTCGATGTATTTATTACCAAATAACTGCCTTTAAAAAAAAATTGGTGAAAATATTGTTCAATTTCATTATTCTATATCAAATTAAACAATACAAACATGAACTCATGAAGTAAATTGTTTATTTATAATACATTTAAGAAATTTAAAAATCTAGCCAGCAAGCCCATATGGGCCCCATGTACTATTTTAAAGGGCTTGTGGGCATGTGGGTTCTATGTGGGTTTATGTGTTTTAGCCATATGTGCCCAATATGGGTTTTTTAGCAGAATGTGATGCTAAATGACAATGTGGAATATAAAACTTCCAATCTTCAAATGCGTGATCATATAAATGCATTTTAATAAATTTGGACACATAAAATTATTGATCATGGCTAAGCATGAAATATTGATAGGCTGCCCACTTTGTTTATATGCAAATCATGGGCTACCCACACAGTGAGTCAAAGGCTTGTGGGCAACCCATACTAATATGATATACATCTCGATCAGTATTTGTCTAGACTCTAGAGTTTGAGATTTTTTTTGTCTCAATATTGATCTTTTAAACAAATACAGAATGAAAAGCAAACAATTGATTGAAGGCAATTAAGTATAGTTTTGATTGGGTATATAGTGTGGCGTTCCCCTTCAAAATACTGCCTCGAGCGTTTGTCGGCTAGAAATCGCAAAGGCTGGAACGTGGCTCGCAAGTGCACTAGCAATAAGCAGTACACTTTTGACAACAACGACTCGGCGGCACCACGTAAAGGAAATCATTAAAGGAAGAAATGACATTTGGAACATGGCTGCAATGTTAAACCTGGACTACTGTATTATTCGGGACATTGATTCTAGCTTTAATTAATATTACTGTGTTACCCTGGTTTAAATTATATTACGTATCTTGTATTAAATTATATCTACCGGTAGGCTATGTATTAAATTATATCTTGTGTCAAAGATTAAATGTTTACGTTGTGCTCCTGATATCTTCTTTTAACAATCGTTTTGGTTTTTATTATTATATTGTTATTGGCAATGACATCTTTTAATTTGAATTATTTAGATAGTAATTTTTACCTTTAGTTTATACCATTAATTGGATGGATGTATGTGAGAGAACTAAGCGCCATCGTGTGCAACAAAGTGTGGATCAAATTCTTAATTCATGCAAACATACAAATTCTAAAAAGAAAAAACTGAACTCATCTTCAGTCTTCACCTGCCGCAAATTATGCATCATATATAAACCTTTCCAATGACGAGCATGGTAGTTTGGAATTACCTTATAACGAAATTTCTTTTGAGAATATACCAGTTGCAAACAGTACAGGCCTTTCAGATGCCGGTACTGAGTTGCAATGTGGATTAGCTGGGGATACACTGCCTTTGCCCTTTAATCAATATGAACAAAATCTTGCCTTCTCAAATCCTGGCTTTGTTTCCGATTCAAATGATGAAGAACCTGAATCTATTCAATATAGTCTTGCTTGCTGGGCCACAAAATTTTATATTTCTCAGAGTGCATTGTCAGTACTACTTTCTATTCTTAGAGTTTTCAAGTTAAACGTTCCACAAGATGCAAGAACTTTGCTAAAGACACCTACCGAGCTTGATATTCAAGAGGTAGCAGGGGGCTTTTTGCATTACACAGGCATCGAGAATGTCATTTCATGGTATATAAATTCCAATCAAATTGAAATTCCAAAACCGACACATTAACGCTTAATGGTTATGTAGATGGCCTTCCATTGTTTAAAAGCTCTTATACACAGCTTTGGCCAATCTTAGGAATGATCCAAGAAGTTTCTGAAAGTGGCCCTTTTGCTGTAGTTCTCTACTCAGGTCCTCATAAGCCTTCACCATTAAATGATTATTTGAATGATTTTGTGAAAGATGTCAAGAACGTTACTGAAAAAGGTATTGAACTTGACGAAAAGCAGTTTATTTTTAAACTTGATGCTTTCATTTGTGATGCTCCAGCACGTTCTTTTCTCAAAGGTACTAAAGGGCATTCAGGCTACAACTCATGTGAGCGCTGCGTTCAGCGAGGTGAGTGGGATGGACGGATTATTTTTGCTGAAACAGAGGAAAGACTAAGAACAGATGCTAGCTTTAACGCTATGCTTGATGATGATCATCATGTTCGAGTTTCACCACTTACAGAGTTGAACATTGGACTTGTGAGCCATTTTGTATTGGATTACATGCACCTAATTTGCTTAGGTGTAGTTCGTAAAATAATTTTTGCTTGGTTAAGCGGCCCACTAAAAACAAGGCTCCCAAGTAATACTATTGCTGCTCGGGCAAAACTCAACATGCACATGTGGTACCTCATTGAGCGCCACATTGTGTTTGCTCTTGCAAGTGATCGTATGAGCATATCAACCAAGGTCCGAATGTGGAAAAAGATGCAAACATTTCGATCAAGTTCCAAGAGAGCCGTTATTGGAAAGGGCTTAGTTCAAACGCCTTCTATTCAAAACTCCACTCGCTTGCCGGACTTGATCGGACCAGACTCTTTTGAACTCTTTAGCATTTTGCCCAAGTTTGAATGATTGACTCATGAAAGTCCCAGATCTTGGCACCATATGGAGGAGTTTTCATCATTCAAAGCTCTACTACAGAACATGCCTGCTACAAATGATGTTGTGGAGAAAGTTTTGGGCATGGTCAGTTGGTCACTGATGTTGAGGAAAGGGTTTCTGCTCCAAGAAGTGAGAAAAAGTTGGACAAAGCAATTAAAGTGACTGATGATTACTGTTCTGAAGTTCAAAATATGGCCAAGAAGTCATTATCCACTAAAAAGCTGGACATAACCACAAAATCATTTTTAAGAAATATTAGGTGGTAAACCAATATGAAAAACGACAAAAAAAAACTGTCGTTAATTATATTAATGGGTAATTAGAGTGGTCAGTGCTTGAGAGTTAAGAGGTAAACCAAAGTGCAAAACCAATAAAACTTGTCTGTGATTAAACAAAAGTTGCTTGTATTTAAAATTTTGTGTTATTAGGGTTGTATATTACACTAAAAGTTGAACATTACACGTTTATGGGGGCCACATTTGGTCAAAAATGTGTTTTTTGGCATTTTTTCATAAACTAAATGTTTGAGACCCCAAAACCCTCTGGAAGTTAGATAAGAAAGTGGAAACCATGCATTCTTCTTCTTTAAAGCCAAGTTTGAGCATTCTAGGCCTACCGGTTGCTGAGACTTAGCCAGATTGGTCGATTTTGACCCGGCGGGTGGTACCGGCCCACTGCTAGGGCGTCAAATGTTGACCTATCTCAACAAAACTTGGCAAGGTGTCATTTTGGACCACAATGCAGAGGTCTAAACAAGAAAAAGTTTAAAAATTAAAATTTAGTTTTTTTTTGGACCACCCTAGTGCTGAGTGCGATGTGTAATGAATTAAGGTTAGGTTATTACAACAGATGCTGGCGTGTAGTTTCAGGAGAGGCAACAAAATACAACTTGGAAAAAACTTTCGTTCATAATTGTTTGAGTCACGCCATGCGTGCAGCCAAAATTATGGTTAAAAAAGATTACAAACCTAAGAAACACATATTAACAGTTATGCATTGGATGTCTTTGTTATTTGCATGTACAACCCTGTCTGAACTAGATGAAACAATGGAAAGTATTATTTGGGTAACCAACTGCGAGAGAACGTTTTCCTAAGTTGACTATCATTTTAACAGACTGAATCAAGACTTTAAATTTTCAGAACTTTTGTCAAACGTAACCAACGAAATAGAAGAAAACGAAAAAGACGAACTATTTTCATACCAGTATGCGTGACGATCAAAAACAAGACATAAATTCCCCATTTTACTTACGCTACCACAACCGACTTATGGCGTTTCTCATTCAAAGTTAAAGCACGAAAATGTTTACCTGGATAAGAACTTTTGTTTAAAACTTATTCAAATTATTCTGACTAGAATTTGTACCACTTCCCAGCTAATTCTTGGAAATTTGTCCAGGCATTCGTCACATGAACGGCCAAATGATCAGGCTTACTCGCAGTATTCCTTTTGGTTTAAGCAAGATTTGAAACAAATTTATTTATAAGGAAAACATGTTGTAAGTATTGATCATTTTGTAGAAGTGTACGAAAACCAAATAAGAATGAGTGAAAAAATATTTTCTGCTTATTATATTCACCAGGGTTAAGGAAAAAGTTACATTTCAGCCAAAAAGTATGCTGACCAAATTTCAAGTGATTTCAAACAGCGCACTAACTTGGTAGTTTCAAAATTTAGAAAGCCAAAAAAAACGCCGTTCAGATGGATTTTATACTACAAATGAATCTAAAAAACATATTTGATATGTCAATGTTGTCAGTGAGTCCGCACCCACAACGACAGTTTCTTTCTATATGCAATGCGACTGCTTTTGTCCACCCAAAATGCAATTATGCACAGATACATGACTTTTGGACAGCAACAGCCAAAAGATTTTGAATGTATGGATGAATTTTCAACTTGAGTAATGAGTATGGAACGGTTTGGCAATAAATCGTAACTGTTTGTCGGATACCGCAGTTGTAATCGATAAAAACCATGAAGTATCTTGGCTAGATTTACTCACAGCATCTAACAATCCTTGCAATAAAATTATGAACGAATTTAATTACTTACTAAGCATTACCAAAATTCTTCTGTAGTTAGTTGGTTGAGCAAACATCTCGTAGACGCCTAATTTTTACTAAAAGCCAGTGAACCAAGACATCGCAACTACATAGGGGTTTCAGATTGCGACTCCACAAAGAAGATTTTGCAAAAATCACCAATTAAGTCTGTAAAAGTTTTCGAAACAGCGATGACAGAAACTGAGGAAAAATTGCGACCGGTGGTTCTCCTTCCTTTCTTATGCAATGGTCACTTTTGTTTGTTACAATTTTCCACCCAAAATAAACACATTCGTTGTTATTGCATTTCCAACACTAGCCCCCTAGATCATGATTAATGGAGACTGGTGATGTGCCTTGCCGGACCCCGTCCTACCCTGATTCTAGAAAACGAGATGTAAAACAGGAAGAAGTTATGATTCTTTGAATGAAGAAATGAGTACAGATTTGTTAATGTTTTTACATGATGGTGCAGATTTCTAAGTAGATTTCTTGGTTATAATCGGATATACACAGGATATTACAATGTAAGTTCTAAACATACCGTGATGCAACCGGACAGTAATAATTGCGGGGTGGCAGTTTGTATAACTGCTGATATTCTTTGCAGCGACAGGGATCTGAAATCTCAACATTCAAAAATGGATCTTAATTTTTAACATCCTATCGACATTGCCTGATTTATTATATTGTTTCAAATGCTATAAAGGTTCATTCTGATTTAATAAATGCATTCAAAACTAATGCCAATTTTCCACTGGGCTTGATGAACCTAGGAAACTCTTGCTGGTTTAATGCTGTATTGCAAGCAGTTAAATGTGTAATAGCAGCATGTGATGTGCCAATGCTGCATTATGAAAACGACAAACATATCGAAACACTGGACAAAAATATGTTCTGTTATTACGTAATCTTGTTGGTAATGCGACAGTAAAAAAAAACAAATTAAAAATGCTTGAATGATATTGAAAATAAATTTCCGTTGAGACGTCAACATGATCCAGCAGAGTTTTTTGCCGAGTCATCATTACCATTGCTATTGAAGCACTGTGACATGACATCGATATCGAAATATGTCAAATTTCATCAGTGCAATTCTTGTGGCACAAAAAGTAGGCTTGATCAAAAAAGAAGCGAAGAAGTCTTACTGATTTCACCAATGTACGATTCTATTCAGGAGAATAATTTTTTATCGCTTTATGTTCAAATGTTTCTCAATAAAAAAAGAACTCTTACTTTGTTATAATTGTAACATGGTGATTCATACCACAAATACAAAATTTGTAAGGTTACCCTAAGCTCTAGTTTTGTGTTTAGCTAGAAATACTGGTCTGCGCAAATCCAAAAGACAAGTCAAAGCAGACAAAAGTTTAACTCTTGAAGATACACACGGGTATAACACTGTATAAACTCGTAAGTGTAATTGCACATTTAGGCGAGGAAAAGGAGAATGGCCATTATATCTGCTATTGCATTAAAAAATACAATGCGATTTGGAAATTTGATGACAGATTAGTTCGATCCATTTCATACAGTGACATAGTAAAAGCAGTACAAGATTCCGAGTAGTAGTGTAGGACTGTTTGAACAAGTAAGAGAGGCCTATCCCAAAGGACCTGAGGACCTCTGCCTGTTTTTTCAACAAATCTCAAATAAAAGTATAATCCGCAACACGTACCACTTAAATGTTACATGCATCGGATTCAGTATTAAATTACGTTTCCAGGGGTGTGCACCAATAAATGGGCATTTGGTAGGAACTCCCAGCAGAACGGCTCAATGATGGAGGATATATTGAGGATAATCAAGAAAATAATGCAATTTTTGCATAATTGACAGCTCTCCAATAAATCTCAAATAAAACTATAATCTTCAACACGTGCCACTTAAATTTTACATGCATCGGATTCAGTATTGAATTACCTTTCCAGGGGTGTGCATTAATAGGTGGGCAATTGGTAGGAACTCCCAGCAGAAGGGTTCAAAGATGGAGGATATATTTACGATAATCAAGAAAATAACCCAGCGCTCCCAGTGGCAACAAGCATTGAAACTAATTACGATTCTGAAAGCATACGGAATTTTTTAGGTAAACTTCTGATGGAAACTGTGAAAATTTGTAGAAAGGTAAAAAAATCAGCGTTAATGACGATTGACGGATCGTTGGCTATGTGGAATGCTGTGCTGAGTGCGATGTGTAATGAAACAAGGTTAGGTTGTTACAACAGATGCTGGCGTGTAGTTTCAGGAGAGGCAACGAAATACAACTTGGAAAAAACTTTCGTTCATAATTGTTTGAGTCACGCCATGCGTGCAGCTAAAATTATGGTTAAAAAAGATTACAAACCTAAGAAACACATATTAACAGTTATGCATTGGATTTCTTTGTTATTTGCATGTACTACCCTGTCTGAACTAGATGAAACAATGGAAAGTATTATTTGGGTAACCAACTGCGAGAGAACATCTTCCAAAGTTGACTATCATTTTAACAGACTGCATCAAGGCTTTTAATTTTCAGAACTTTTGTCAAACGTAACTAACAAAATAGAAGAAAACGAAAAAGACGAATTCAACAACTATTTTCATACCAGTATGCGTGACGACCAAAAACAAGAATTAAATTCCCCATTTTACTTACGCAACCACAACTGACTTATGGCGTTTCTACATTCTGGTGACTTTTTCGATCACCTCAATGATCCTTCTCATTCAAAGTTAAAGCACGAAAATGTTTACATGGATAAGAACTTTTGTTTAAAACTTATTCTAATTATTCTGAGTAGAATTTGTACCACTTCCCAGCTAATTCTTGGAAATTTGTCCAGGCATTTGTTACATGAACGGCCAAATGTTGATCTCAAATATACACCTAATCGAAATTCTTTTCTTCCTCCAATACTGCAACTTTTGACTACTATACGTGTTTATGCGACTGGCCACTTGAGAACAGACGTTGACTTGGTTGGTGTTGACCAGTCAACAATTTGTTTATTTAATTTCCCACTGGAGATGCCTTTAACATAACCAAAAGAAAGTTCTATTCAATATCTGGATTCCCAATGTTGTAAGGTTCATTGATGGAACTCAATTGATGAAACCAATCATGTCACCAGGAGGAGATGAAAGGGAGCAGTTCAGAAACCGGAAGAGATACTTCTCCATCAATGTGCAAGCTGTATGTGATCCAGGCTTATGCTTTACAAACATTGTCATCCTGTCAACGCTACTGGTTCCTATGCCACCTACCTGTTGTTAACGTTTGGCTACCAAAAAGGAAAGCTAAAAACTAGTAGTTAAAACCAGGGGTTTCTATAACTACGGCATTGCTAATGCACATATGATGACTCGGAATTCTTTGATAGATTTCGATTTTCTAAAGAAAGCGTTTCAGCATTACTCCCAATATTCCAGGCTTACTCCCAGTATTCCTTTTGGTTTAAGCAAGTCATCTCATCTAAACTTAAAATATTTCTCGGGATAACTTAACACAAGGTATCATCTAGCAGAATTTTTGGGATTTGAAATAAATTTATTTAAAAGGAAAACGTGTTGTAAGTATTGATCATTTTGTAAAAGAGTACGGTACAGAAACCAAATGAAAATGAGTGAAAAAATATTTTCTGCTCATTATATTCACCAGGGTTACGAAAATAGTTACATTTCGACCAAAAAGTATTCTGACCAAACTTCAAGTGAACATTTCAAACAGCGCACTAACTTGGTAGTTTCAAAATTTAGAAAGCCAAAAAACGCCGTTCAGATGGATTTTATACTACAAATGAATCTAAAAAACATATTCGATATGTCAATGTTGTTAGCGAGTCCGCACCCACAACGACAGTTTCTTTCTATATGCAATGCGACTGCTTTTGTCCACCCAAAATGCAATTATGCACAGATACGTGACTTTTGGACAGCAACAGGCAACAATTTTGAATGTATGGATGAATTTTCAACTTGGGTATGGAACGGTTTGGCAATAAATCATAACTGTTTGTCGGATACCGCCACTGCAATCGATAAAAACCATGAAGTATCTTGGCTAGATTTACTCAAAGCATCTAACAATCCTTGCATTAAAATTATGAACAAACTTAATTACTTACTAATGCTAAGCATTACCAAAAGCCAGTGAACCAAGACATCGCAACTACATAGGGGTTTTAGATTGCGACTCTACAGGGAAGATTTTGCAAAAATCACCAACAAAGACTGTGAAATTTTTCAAAACAGCGATGACAGAAACTGAGGAAAAATTGCGACAGGTGGTTCTTCCACCTTTCTTATGCAATGGTCACTTTTGTTTGTTACATTTTTCCACCCAAAATAAACTCATTTGTTGTTATTGCATTTCCAACACTAGCCCCCTAGATCATGATGAATGGAGACTGGTGATGTGCCTTGCCGGGCCCCGTCCCACCCTGATTCTAGGAAACGAGACGTAAAACAGGAAGAAGTTATGATGCTTTGAATGAAGAAATGAGTACAGAGTTTTCAATGTTTTTACATGATGGTGCAGATTCCGAGTAGATTTCTTGGTTATAATCGGCTTTACACAGGATATTACAATGTAAGTTCTAAACATATCGTGATGCAACCGGACAGTAATAATTGCGGGGGTGGCAGTTTGTATAACTGCTGATATTCTTTGCAGCGACAGGGATCTGAAATCTCAACATTCAAAAATGGATCTTAATTTTTTCACATCCTATCGACATTGCATGATTTATTATATTGTTTCAAATGCTATAAAGGTTCATTCTGATTTAATAAATGCAGTCAAAACTAATGTCAATTTTCCACTGGGCTTGATAAACATAGGAAACTCTTGCTGGTTAATGCTGTATTGCAAGCAGTTAAATGTGTAATAGCAGCATGTGATGTGCCAATGTTGCATTATGAAAACGACAAACATATCGAAACACTGGACAAAGATATGTTCTGTTATTACGTAATCTTGTTGGTAATGCGACAGTAAAGGAAAAACAAATTAAAAATGCTTGAATGATATTAAAAATAAATTTCCGTTGGGACGTCAATATGATCCAGCAGAGTTTTTTGCTGAGTCATCATTACCATTGCTATTGAAGCACAGTGACGTGACATCGATATCGAAATACGTCAAATTTCATCAGTGCAATTCTTGTGGCACAAAAAGTAGGCTTGATCAAAAAAGAAGCAAAGAAGTCTTACTGATGTTACCAATGTACGATTCTATTCAGGAGAATAATTTTTTATCACTTTATGTTCAAATGCTTCTCAATAAAAAAAGAACTCTTACTTTGTTATAATTGTAACATGGTGATTCATACCACAAATACAAAATTTATAAGGTTACCCAAAGCTGTAGTTTTGTGTTTAGCTAGAAATACTGGTCTGCGCAAATCCAAAAGACAAGTCAAAGCAGACAAAAGTTTAACTCTTGAAGATACACACGGGTATAACTATAAACTCGTAAGTGTCATTGCACATTTAGGTGAGGAAACGGAAAATGGCCATTATATCTGCTATTGCATCGAAAAATACAATGCGATTTGGAAATTTGATGACAAATTAGTTCGATCCATTTCATACAGTGACATGGTAAAAGCAGTACAAGATTCCGAGTAGTAGTGTAGGACTGTTTGAACAAGTAAGAGAGGCCTATCCCAAAGGGGTCTGCTACTATTCGGCGAGTCCGATTCGACTAGTCCGATTCGGCGAGTTCCCTATTCGGCGAGAGCCCTTTTCGGCGAGTGCCCTATTCGGCGAGTTTTCGAAAATTTTGAAAGGAAATATCGGGTACCGTAGCGTAATTATAATTGCCGCTTTTTACATCGTTTTAACGTCGCTAAACGTTGAAATCGTGCAGAAAGGAATAAAAATAAAATGTTTGAACTATTAAATTAAAATTCGTCATGTCAGTTCAGTTGTTTTTATTTCTGACCATCATATGAAAAACAATAAACGTCAACATAGCAAAGGTAGAAGCGACAAAACGCGAACGTCAAAACGTGCTTGAATTCGTCATGTCAGTTCAGTTGTTTTTATTTCTGATCATGATATCAAAAACAATACACGTCAACATAGCAAAGGTGTAGAAAAAGGTAGAAGCGACAAAAGGCGAACGTTAAAACGTGCTTGTTACCGAAGTAAGTTATTGAGTTGAAAGAAATTTGGCACGGTCGCAACAACTTCAGAAAAATTTAAGATATGAAGGGAAAATAAAACAAAGAAAATGTTACAAAAAAACAAAATTATGTTTATGTCTATAAGTTAGTACTTTTGAATAGTTAAAATGATTAGTTTGGATCGACAAATGTGTGGCCTACAGCTTGGATTGAAAGGAAATTATCATGTACCGTAGCCTAGTTATCCCGACCAGCAAAAATTTGTTCCAAGAACACAGTTGATTTTTACATTGTAGTAACAGAATGAAAAGGCTAACCAAATGTGTGGCCTATCGTGTTAACGTCGCTAAACGTTGAAATCGTGTAGAAAGGGGAGCTTTTGCTGACTAGGATACTTTGAAACTAAGAAACATTCACAGAAGCCTTTCTATTTGTTCCAAGAACCCAGTTAGCCTAACAGTTCATTTTTACATTGTAGTAACAGAATGAAAAGGCTACCAAATGTGTGGCCTACAGCTTGGATTGAAAGGAAATTATCGGGTACCGTAGCCTAGTTATCCCGACCAGCAAAAATTGCCGTTTTTACATCGTTTTAACGTCGCTAAACGTTGAAATTGTGTAGAAAAGAGAACTTTGCTGACTAGGATACGTTGAAGCTGAGAAACATTCACAGAAGCACTACGATTTGTTCCAAGAACCCATTTAGCATAACATTTCATTTGTACATTGATTCAACGTCTGAATACATTATTTTAAAAATGCAACGTATCGTAGGGCTTCTGTGAATGTTTCTCAGATTCAACGTATCCTAGTCAGCAAAGTTCTCTTTTCTACACGATTTCAACGTTTAGCGACGTTAAAACGATAGGCCACACATTTGGTTAGCCTTTTCATTCTGTTACTACAATGTAAAAATCAACTGTTAGGCTAAGTGGGTTCTTGGAACAAATATTTGCTGGTCGGGATAACTAGGCTACGGTACATGATAATTTCCTTTCAATCTAAGCTGTAGGTCACACATTTGTTGATCCAAACTAATCATTTTAACTATTCAAACCTACTAACTTATAGACATAAACATGATTTTTTTGTGTAACATTTTCTTTGTTTTATTTTTCTTTCATATCTTAAATTTTTCTGAAGGTGTTGCGACCGTTTTTTTTTTTGCCAAATTTCTTTTCTTTCAACTCAATAACTTACTTCGGTCACAAGCACGTTTTAACGTTCGCGTTTTGTCGCTTCTACCTTTTTCTACACCTTTGCTATGTTAACGTGAATTGTTTTTGATATCATGATCAGAAATAAAAACAACTGAACTGACATGACGAATTCAAGCACGTTTTAACGTTCGCGTTTTGTCGCTTCTACCTTTGCTATGTTGACGTGTATTGTTTTTTGATATGATGGTCAAAAATAAAAATAACTGAACTGACACGACGAATTTTAATTTAATAGTTCAAACATTTTATTTTTATTCCTTTCTGCACGATTTCAACGTTTAGCGACGTTAAAACGATGTAAAAACGGCAATTGTAATTAGGCTACGGTACCGATAATTTCCTTTTAAAAATTTCAAAAACTTGCCGAATAGGGCACTCGCCGAAAAAGGCTCTCGCCGAATAGGGAACTCGCCGAATCGGACTAGTCGAATCGGACTCGCCGAATCGGACTCCCCGAAACGGGCCATTCCGATCCCAAAGGACCGGAGGACCTCTGCCTGTTTTTTCAACAAATCTCTAATAAAAGTATAATCCGCAACACGTATCACTTAAATGTTACATGCAACGGATTCAGTATTAAATTACGTTTCCAGGGGTGTGCACCAATAGGTTGGCATTTGGTAGGAACTCCCAGCAGAAGGGTTCAAAGATGGAGGATATATTTACGATAATCAAGAAAATAACCCAGCGCTTCCAGTGGCAACGAGCATTGCAACTAATTACGATTCTGAAAGCATACGGAATTTTTTAAGTAAATTTCTGATGGAAACTGTGAAACTTTGTAGAAAAGTAAAAAAATCAGCGTTAATGACGATTGACGGATCGTTGGCTATGTGGAATGCTGTGCTGAGTGCGATGTGTAATGAAACAAGGTTAGGTTATTACAACAGATGCTGGCGTGTAGTTTCAGGAGAGGCGACAAAATACAACTTGGAAAAAACTTTCGTTCATAATTGTTTGAGTCACGCCATGCGTGCAGCTAAAATTATGGTTAAAAAAGATTACAAACCTAAGAAACACATATTAACAGTTATGTATTGGATTTCTTTGTTATTTGCATGTACAACCCTGTCTGAACTAGATGAAATAATGGCAAGTATTATTTGGGTAACTGTGATGAGAGGAACAACTCTTGTTACAGTTTCTGCCTTGAGCATCAACTCCTTTCCTTGCCGTTTGCTGTTCACGACTTCTGCTAAAAGCAAACGTCCTAATCAAGTTTCTCTCTCTTTTGTTATAGACGCTCTTTCAGTTAGTGTTGTCAGCTGTGAAGATGGTTATGGTTTGGTGTAAGCTATACGTAAGAGTATCTTATTGTATTGTACTTCATGTTTTCAGATGTTTCGTTTTAAGTGAATAAAGCCTTATGTTAGGTTAATCTTGAGTCTACTTTATACGACAGTAACCAACTGAGAGACAACATCTTCCAAAGTTGACTATCATGTTAACAGACTGCATCAAGGCTTTTAATTTTCAGAACTTTTGTCAAACGTAACCAACAAAATAGAAGAAAACGAAAAAGATAAACTCAACGACTATTTTCATACCAGTATGCGTGACGACCAAAAACAAGAATTGAATTCCCCATTTTACTTACGCTCCCACAACTGACTTATGGCGTTTCTACATTCTGGTGACTTTTTGGATCACCTCAATGATCCTTCTCATTCAAAGTTAAAGCACGAAAATGTTTACATGGATATCTTATTCTAATTATTCTGAGTAAAATTGTACCACTTCCCAGCTAAATCTTGGAAATTTGTCCAGGCATTTGTCACATGAACGGCCAAATGTTGATCTCGAATATACATGTAATCGTAATTCTTTTCTTCCTCCAATACTGCAACTTTTGACTACTATACGTGTTTATGCAACTGGCCACTTGAGAACAGACAGTGACTTGGTTGGTGCTGACCAGTCAACAATTTGTTGCATCATACACAAAGCGACTTGAGCTATTGCCAAGCGAAAGTTTATTAAATTTCCCACTGGAGATGCCCTCAACATGACCAAAAGAGAGATCTATTCATTATCTGAATTTCCTAATCTTGTAAGGTGCATTGATGGAACTCATATACCAATCATGCCACCAAGAGGAGATGAAGGGGAGCTGTTTAAAAACCGGAAGGGATACTTCTCCATCAATGTGCAAGCTGTATGTGATTTAGACTTATGCTTTACAAACATTGTCAACCTGTCAACGCTACTGGTTCCTATGCCACCTACCTGTTGTTAACATTGGACTACCAAAAAAGGAAAGTTAAAAACTAGTATTAAAACCCAGGGATTTCTATAACTACATGATTGCTAACTCACATATGCTGACTCGGAAGCAATTATGCACAGATACGTGACTTTTGGACAGCAACAGCCTAAGATTATGAATATATGGATGAATTTTCAACTTGGCTATGGAACGGTTTGGCAATAAATTGTAACTGTTTGTCGGAAACCGCTGTTGCAATCGATAAAAACCACGAAGTATCTTGGCTAGATTTACTCACAGCATGTAACAATCCTTGCAGTAAAATTACGAACGAACTTGCTAAGCATTACCAAAATTCTTCTGCAGTTTGTTGGTTAAGCAAACGTTTTGTAGACACCTACTTTTCACTGAAAGCCAGTGAACCAAGACACCGAAACTCCATAGGGGTTTTAGATTGCGACTCCACAGGGAAGATTTTGCAAAAATCACCAATAAAGTCCATGAAATTTTTCAAAACAGCGATGACAGAAACTGAGGAAAAATTGCGACCGGTCGTTCTCCTTCCTTTCTTGTGCAATGGTCACTTTTGTTTGTTACATTTTTCCACCCAAAATAAATTCATACATTGTTATGATTCTTTGAAGAAATGATTACAGCTTTTTCAAAGTTTCTACATGATGGTGCAGATTTCCGAGTTGATTTCTTGGTTATAATCGGTTATACACAGGAAATTACAATGTAAGTTCTAAACTTATCGTGATGCAACCGGGCAGTAATAATTGCAGCGTGGCAGTTTGTATAACTGCTGATATTCTTTGCAGCGACAGGGATCTGAAATCTCAACATTCAAAAATGATTCTGAAATCTGTAATCCAAATCTTAATTTTTTTACATTCTATCGACATTGCATGATTTATTATATTGTTTCAAAAGCGATTCTATTCAGGAGAATAATTTTTTATCGCTTCATGTTTCAATGGTTCTTAATAAAAAAGAACTCTTACTTTGTTAGAATTGTAACATGGTAACTACGCCTTGAGGGCTACGGTCTTTCGCACTCTCTCATTGGATGCACATTGTACGTTTTTGTTTTAAGTACGTTTCGGCGTTTCGCATCCAAACAATAATAAAATGACCGACCATTGACCATCCATCATACCACAAATACAAAATTCATCAGTTTGCCCAAAGCTCAAGATGCACACGGGCTTGAATATAACTATAAACTCGTAAGTGTCATAGCACATTTAGGTGAGGAAACGGAAAATGGCCATTATATCTGCTATTGCATCGAAAAATACCATGCAATTTGGAAATTTGATAACAAATTAGTTCGATACATTTCATACAGTGACATGGTAAAAACAGTACAAGATTCCGAGTAGTAGTGTAGGACTGTTTGAACAAGTAAGAGAGGCCTATCCCAAAGGACCAGAGGTCCTCTGCCTGTTTTTTCAACAAATCTTAAATAAAAGTATAATCCGCAACACGTACCACTTAAATGTTACATGCAATAATGCATCGGATTCAGTATTAAATTACCTTTGCAGGGGTGAACACCAATAGGTGGGCATTTGGTAGGAACTCCCAGCAGAAGGGTTCAAAGATGGAGGATATATTTACGATAATCAAGAAAATAACCCAGCGCTCCCAGAAGCAACAAGCATTGCAACTAATTACGATTCTGAAAGCATATGGACTTCTTTCGGTAAACTTCTGATAGAAACTATGAAAATTTGTAGAAAAATAAAAAAACAGCGTTAATGACGATTGACGGATCGATGGCTATGTGTAATGCTGTGCTGAGTGCGATGTGTAATGAAACAACGTTAGGTTATTACAACAGATGCTGGCGTGTAGTTTCAGGAGAGGAAAAAACTTTTGTTCATAATTGTTTGAGTCACGCCATGCGTGCAGCTAAAATTATGGTTAAAAAAGATTACAAACCTAAGAAATACATATTAACAGTTATGCAATGGATTTCTTTGTTATTTGCATGTACAATTGTACAACCCTGTCTGAACTAGATGAAATAATGGAATGTATTATTTGGGTAACCAACTACGAGAGAACGTCTTCCAAAGTTGACTATCATTTTAACAAACTGCATCAAGGCTTTTAATTTTCAGAACTTTTGTCAGGCGTAACTAACAAAATAGAAGAAAACGAAAAAGATAAACTCAACGACTATTTTCATACCAGTATGCGTGACGACCAAAGACAAGAATTGAATTCCCCATTTTACTTACGCTACCACAACTGACTTATGGCGTTTCTACATTCTGGTGACTATTTTGGATCACCTTAATGGTCCTTCGCATTCAAAGTTAAAGCACGAAAGTGTTTACATGGATAAGTACTTTTGTTTAAAACTTATTCTAATTATTCTGAGTAGAATTTGTACCACTTCGCAGCTAAATCTTGGAAATTTGTCAAGGTATTCGTCACATGAACGGCTAAATGATCAGGCTTACTCCCAGTATTACTTTTGGTTTAAGCAAGTCATCTCATCCAAATTTTAAAATACTTCTCGGGATAAGTTAACACAAGGTATCATCGAGCAACATTTTTGGGATTTGAAACAAATTTATTTAAAAGGAAAACGTGTTATAAGTATTGATCATTTTGTATAAGAGTACGGAAACCAAATGAGAATGAGTGAAAAAATATTTTCTGCTCATTATATTCACCAGGGTTACGGAAAAAGTTACATTTCGGCCAAAAAGTATTCTGACCAAACTTCAAGTGAACATTCCAAACAGCATCATTCTGATTCAGTCGTTCTAGCAAGCGGACATTTTTTTTTCTCTGATCAAGCGACCACATGGTTTGTTAGCTTCTCTAACAGCACGATAGGGAGAACATTTAGAAAGCTACAAGCATTGTGCCATGTCACAAAAAAGCAGGAAATTGAACACAGAGCAAGGCTCATTTGAAAGTATTGTTAAAATGCTGGAGAATTTTAAGAACAAGTTCACCAAAAAACTTGAAGAAATCGAAAGTAGGCTTTCGGAGCAGGTTAGGATTCAAATGGAGTGTATAGAGAAACTGAACAGAACTGCTACTGCCCTAGAAGTTAGAATTTCCGGCCAAGATTCACAAATTAAAGCGTTAGAAAACTCAAATCAAGCTCTAGAACTCGAACTCAATCAATTTAAAGAAAAAAGTCGAAAAGAAACTTTAGCTAAGGAGCATTATGAAAAACGGCTAAACATTTTAATCCACAGAATCGAAAGAGATAAAGACGAAAAGAAACACCAAACAACAGAAATCGTCAAACAACTATTAGAAAACACCCTTGATTGTAAAAATGTTGAACTGCTGGACTGCCACAGACTGGGCTCTAAACAAACTTCAAGTAAGTCTAACCAATGACCAATCATATTCAAAATTTCTAGTGTGTTGGTAAAAGATCAAATTTTTAAGTCACTAAAAGTTCTCAAGAGTTATAATCAACAACATAACTGTAAAATATTCTTCACTGACCATCTTACGAAACAAATATACTTGAAAAAAAAGAAACTGCTCCCACGATTAAAGGAAGCTAAAGAAAATAATGAAAGCTTCAAGTGGGTTACCTCGCCCGGTGATATAAATCTTTATATCAACGGTAAGCTTGTTGATGTTTAGTGTACCTAAGATATGTGTACCTAAGATATGTGTTTAGTGTATAAGATATGCAACATTCACTCAATTGCATTTCATAGCAAAATTAGTTTGTGAAACTAAGCAAGTGTGTTTCGCCCCTGGTTTTGGGAACCCTTTCGGTGCTTGCAAGAACTGATTGTTTCCCTCGGTGCCATTGGCATTGATGGATTCCTTCGGTGCTACGGGCACTAGTTTTCCTTCGGTGTTTGTGGGCACTAGTTGACTCTGTTTTGCTTTAAGTGTAGAAGCAATGGAAAGCATGGACACTATGATTGTAAAATAGCTGCCTTTGAATTCTCCGGACATTTCATTCAATGACCTAGTTTTGTAGACTCGAATGTGTACTATACTTCCTTATGTTCCATTACCCTGGCATGAATAGCCGATGCATACTTGCCTGCGAACTGTGATTAACTTCTGCTCTCTCTGTGTTGATTTTTGTTAATAGTAACATTTAATTTTTTACAAATCCTTTTCTTTTGACTGCTAGTTATTTGTCTAATGTTTTTCTCATGCATCTGCGTGGATTATTAGTGATGATTCAATGTTTTTTTAGTGCTGAATTAATGTCTGGCTACATCACATTTGGCTTTCCGCGATGCCACGTGATGCTATTCTTTTGCGTGCTTTTCATATCTTGAATAAACCCTGCGTGCTGATTACCGCGTCAAACTGTGCTGATCCACATTTCTCATAATTAATTGTACCAATAATGACATTTTAGAGACTCATGTGTCCTCGAGTCAGGCTACTGCCCTTGATTCAGACGCAGCAAATGTGTTCTACCTGTGCGATTCTCTTAATCGGTCACTAACTCGCAATTTCAATATCTGCGAATACCACAACATCAACTCTCCTACTTTTGAGATAATTCGTAGTGCATCATTATTTGTTATTCATGTAAATTTCTGTTCATTACAAAAGAATTTTGACTCTTAGTACGATTTTCTTGCTAACCTCGACAAACTTCCTGATATTATTTGCATAACTGAAACTCGTATTAAAGTCACTCCTCTGTCAAATATTACTCTACCTGGGTACGTGTATAAATACGTTAACTCCATTACTTCTGCAGGTGGAGTTTTGATTTACGCATTAGACAAATAATATCGCACCCTTGAAGCCTTTTGAAGTGCCTTGTGTTGACTGTGAAAGCTTATTTGTTAATATAAGTAACACCACAACAAGCGCTAACATGAAAATTGGCGTTGTATACCGTCACCCTAACACCAATATCCAACGTTTTGTTGATGCTCTTGACAGTGTGCTAAGTAACTTAAACACAAAGAATCAAACCTACTATATCTTAGGTGACTTCAATATCAATATTTTCAATGACGTTCTCCCTTTACCCGTCACAAATTATCTAAATATGCTAAACAGCAATGGTACTTGCCCTATAATTACTCAGCCTACAAGAGTTACTGATAAATCGTCAACACTTATTGACCACATTTTATCGAACGAGGTTTCTCATTCCGTATTACCTGGAATAATTAAGTCTGACATCTCTGATCATTACCCTATTTTTTGTATAATTTCCCTTGTTGACAACTCGCATCAACGCAAACCTCGTTTCTACAGAGACAAGCGTAACCTTGATTCGGCTTCCTTCATTGAGGATTTGAACTCCCAACTTGGCACGTTTCTGTTGGGTATTAAATCATTACATTGGATAAGGTGAATGGATGGATTCATTGAATAAGGTGAATGGATGCCAGGGATATGACGGATGCCTAGGTAACTTGTGTTTAAAAACCGAAAAATTTAAGTAATTTTCATCTTGCCTAATAATTCTTGCTGCTTCAATTACCAATTACCGGGATTGCCAAGAAAAATAGATGATATTAAAAGCATGATGAAGCAATTATCTGAAGATGTGAAGGAAATTCAAATGGAGCAAAAAACCTTAAAAGGAAAGTACCAGACCAAAATTCCTAAACCAAAAACTGACTCTAATGGTACATCCTGTTTTGCAGAACTTCAAAAAAAACCTTCGGATGTGGAACGACTTGACAAAAGAATTGACTATCTGGTCAATAAATTCAACATGATGTCTTCTGCCATGAAGAAAATTGAAAACAAAATGGATGACCAAGAACAGTATACCAGACGCGACTGCTTGATTCTTCATGGATGCTCAGCCATGCCTAAGGAATCAAACAGTCGTTCTCCTTCCTTTTTTACTAATTTTGTAATTCAAACCATTAAGGAGAAGTTAGATTTAAACATCACAGATTGGGACATAAGTACTTGCCACCCTTTATCTAACAGAACTGAAAATGTACCGATCATTGTGAAATTTACTAGGAGGTCAACCCGAGATCTGATCTTCAACTCAAAACACAAACTAAAAGGAACTGGGATGGCCATTACCGAGTCACTAACCAAAAGAAGGCTAGCATTGCTGAATCAGGCCAAGGAGAAATGGGGAAAAAGTAATGTGTTCTCATTTAATGGGAAAATTTATGCGTATTTTCAGGACAAACAGCATTCGATTCAATCGGAAGATGACATAACAAAGTTAAGTTAAATGATTTCTTTCATACATTAAGCTCCATAACTGATGAGACTTGAAATGTTAAAACCTATTTTAGATGCAGTACTGAAAAGTACTGCATTTTGATATAGCATTTATTAAAGTCAGCTTGCAGTATCCTGACATAACTTTAAAACCTCCAGTCAACCTCAACTTTATTATATTACCTTAATTACCTTGTTAAACTACTTTAAGCTATTGATAGTATACTTTTGACTATTGTTCAATTTTTAGCATATTTTTCTGCTTATTCGTATACTCAGCAGTAGGCTGTATTTAAATATCATGTTCGGTTGAATTTTTCACAGCTACACAGGTAAGTCCATATTATCTATGCCTACATGTAACATCTGTGAGAAAGTTGTTCGCAGCAACCAGAAGTCCATCTCCTGCAGTGTATGTAATTTGTCTAATCATTTTAAATGTACAAACTTAATTCAGACTGATAGATCTTATTTCTGTACAAACTGTTTACATAACTCTTTACCGTTTTTCAACTGTAGTGATATGCTACTTCGGCTACTAAATATATTTCTCTGTGCAAGACTATCATCTAACGCCTTGTCTCAATTTTCGGTATTGAATTATTCATTGTGTTCTCTATCCTATGTCGCTGATTCGTAGTGATCTTTTAGATTACGTAACTACCTGTTATCGCAATTCTAGACCTTCTATTAGAATCTGGGGTATCTGCTTGACTCCAAGACCCATGGTCTCTTCGCAGATTCCCGTTGCTGGGAACTCCTTTTTTATTGCTGTATTTATTGTACTATATTTACCTACAACGAAATAAATCAATCAATCAATCACACTAACTTGGTAGTTTCAAAAATTTAGAAAGCCAAAAAAACGCAGTTCAGATGGATTTTATACTACAAATGAATCTAAAAACATATTCGATATGTCAATGCTGTTAGTGAGTCCGCACTCACAGTTTCTATATGCAATGCGACTGCTTTTGTCCACCCAAAATGCAATTTTGCACAGATACGTGACTTTTGGACAGCAACAGCCAAAACATTTTGAATATATGGATAAATTTTCAACTTGGCTATGGAACGCTTTGGCAATATATCGTTGTCGGATACCGCAGTTGCAATCGATGAAAACCATGAAGTATCTTGGCTAGATTTACTCACAGCATGTAACAATCCTTGCAGTAAAATTAAGAACGAACTCGCTAAGCATTCCCAAAACTTTTCTGTAGTTGGTTGGTTAACCAAACGTCTCGTAGACGCCTACTTTTTACTGAAAGCTAGTGAACCAAGACACCGAAACTCCATAGGGGTTTTAGATTGCGCCTCCACAGGGAAGATTTTGCAAAAATCAGCAATAAAGTCCATGACATTTTTCAAAACAGCGATGACAGAAACTGAGGAAAATTTGCGACCGGTCGTTCTCCTTCCTTTCTTGTGCAATGGTCACTTTCGTTTGTTACATTTTTCCACCCAAAATAAATTCATACATTGTTATGATTCTTTGAAGAAATGATTACAGCTTTTTCAAAGTTTCTACATGATGGTGCAGAATTCCGAATAGATTTCTTGGTTATAATCGGTTATACAAAAGAAATTACAATGTAAGTTCTAAACATATCGTGATGCAACCGGGCAGTAATAATTGCAGGGTGGCAGTTTGTTTAACTACTGATATTCTTTGCAGTGACAGGGATCTGAAATCTCAACATTCAAAAATGGATCTTAATTTTTTCACATCCTATCGACATTGCATGATTTATTATATTGTTTCAAATGCTATAAAGGTTCATTCTGATTTAATAAATGCATTCAAAACTAATGCCAATTTTCCACTGGGCTTGATGAACCTAGGAAACTCTTGCTGGTTTAATGCTGTATTGCAAGCAGTTAAATGTGTAATAGCAGCATGTGATGTGCCAATGCTGCATTATGAAAACGACAAACATATTGAAACACTGGACAAAAATATGTTCTGTTATTACGTAATCATGTTGGTAATGCGACAGTAAAAAAAAAATAAATAAAAAATGCTTGAATGATATTAAAAATAAATTTCCGTTGAGACGTCAACATGATCCAGCAGAGTTTTTTGCTGAGTCCTCATTACCATTGCTATTGAAGCACTGTGACATGACATCAATATCGAAATATGTCAAATTTCATCAGTGAAATTCTTGTGGCACAAAAAGTAGGCTTGATCAAAAAAGAAGCGAAGAAGTCTTACTGATTTCACCAATGTACGATTCTATTCAGGAGAATAATTTTTTATCGCTTTATGTTCAAATGTTTCTCAATAAAAAAAGAACTCTTACTTTGTTATAATTGTAACATGGTGATTCATACCACAAATACAAAATTTGTAAGGTTACCCTAAGCTCTAGTTTTGTGTTTAGCTAGAAGTACTGGTCTGCGCAAATCCAAAAGACAAGTCAAAGCAGACAAAAGTTTAACTCTTGAAGATACACACGGGTATAACACTGTATAAACTCGTAAGTGTAATTGCACATTTAGGTGAGGAAAAGGAGAATGGCCATTATATCTGCTATTGCATTAAAAAATACAATGCGATTTGGAAATTTGATGACAGATTAGTTCGATCCATTTCATACAGTGACATGATAAAAGCAGTACAAGATTCCGAGTAGTAGTGTAGGACTGTTTGAACAAGTAAGAGAGGCCTATCCCAAAGGACCTGAGGACCTCTGCCTGTTTTTTCAACAAATCTCAAATAAAAGTATAATCCGCAACACGTACCACTTAAATGTTACATGCAATAATGCATCGGATTCAGTATTAAATTACGTTTCCAGGGGTGTGCCCCAATAGGTGGGCATTTGGTAGGAACTCCCAGCAGAACGGCTCAATGATGGAGGATATATTGAGGATAATCAAGAAAATAATGCAATTTTTGCATAATTGACACCTCTCCAATAAATCTCAAATAAAACTATAATCTTCAACACGTGCCACTTAAATTTTACATGCATTGGATTCAGTATTAAATTATGTTTCCAGGGGTGTGCATCAATAGGTGGGCATTTGGTAGAAACTCCCAGCAATAGGGTTCAAAGATGGAGGATATATTTACGATAATCAAGAAAATAACCCAGCGCTCCCAGTGGCAACAAGCATTGAAACTAATTACGATTCTGAAAGCATACGGAATTTTTTAGGTAAACTTCTGATGGAAACTGTGAAAATTTGTAGAAAGGTAAAAAAATCAGCGTTAATGACGATTGACGGATCGTTGGCTATGTGGAATGCTGTGCTGAGTGCGATGTGTAATGAAACAAGGTTAGGTTATTACAACAAATGCTGGCGTGTAGTTTCAGGAGAGGCAACGAAATACAACTTGGAAAAAACTTTCGTTCATAATTGTTTGAGTCACGCCATGCGTGCAGCTAAAATTATGGTTAAAAAAGATTACAAACCTAAGAAACACATATTAACAGTTATGCATTGGATTTCTTTGTTATTTGCATGTACTACCCTGTCTGAACTAAATGAAACAATAGAAAGTATTATTTGGGTAACCAACTGCGAGAGAACGTCTTCCAAAGTTGACTATCATTTTAACAGACTGCATCAAGGCTTTTAATTTTCAGAACTTTTGTCAAACGTAACTAACAAAATAGAAGAAAACGAAAAAGACGAATTCAACAACTATTTTCATACCAGTATGCGTGACGACCAAAAACAAGAATTAAATTCCACATTTTACTTACGCAACCACAACCGACTTATGGCGTTTCTACATTCTGGTGACTTTTTGGATCACCTCAATGATCCTTCTCATTCAAAGTCAAAGCACGAAAATGTTTACATGGACAAGATCTTTTGTTTAAAACTTATTCTAATTAATCTGAGTAGAATTTGTACCACTTCCCAGCTAATTCTTGGAAATTTGTCCAAACATTTGTTACATGAACGGCCAAATGTTGATCTCGAATATAGATCTAAACGCACTTCTTTTCTTCCTCCAATACTGCAACTTTTGACTACTATACGTTTTTATGCGACTGGCCACTTGAGAACAGACGGTGACTTGGTTGGTGCTGACGAGTCAACAATTGGTCGCATCATACACAAAGTGACTTGAGCTATCGCCAAGCAAAAGTTTATTAAATTTCCCACTGGAGATGCCTTTAACATAACCAAAAGAAAGTTCTATTCAATATCTGGATTCCAATGTTGTAAGGTGCATTGATGGAACTCAATTGATGGAACCAATCATGTCACCAGGAGGAGATAAAGGGGAGCTGTTCAGAAACCGGAAGGAATACTACTTCTCTATCAATGTGCAAGCTGTATGTGATCCAGACTTATGCTTTACAAACATTGTCAACCTGTCAATGCTACTGGTTCCTATGTCACCTACCTGTTGTTAACGTTTGACTACTAAAAAGGAAAGTTAAAAACTAGTAGTAAAAAACAGGGATTTCTATAACTACGGGATTGCTAATGCACATATGATGACTCGGAATTCTTTGATAGATTTCGATTTTCTGAAGGAAGCGTTTCAGCATTACTCCCAATATTCCAGGCTCACTCCCAGTATTCTTCTTGGTTTAAGCAAGTCATCTCATCCAAACTTAAAAATATTTCTCGGGATAACTTAACACAAGTTGAAGGTATCATCGAGTAGTATTTTTGGGATTTGAAACAAATTTATTTAAAAGAAAAACGTGTTGTAAGTATTGATCATTTTGAAAAAGAGTACGGTACAGAAACCAAATGAAAATGAGTGAAAAAATATTTTCTGCTAATTATATTCACCAGGGTTACGAAAACAGTTAAATTTCGGCCAAAAAGTATTCTGACCAAACTTCAAGTGAACATTCCAAACAGCGCACAAACTTGGTAGTTTCAAAATTTAGAAAGCCAAAAAAAACGCCGTTCAGATGGATTTTATACTACAAATGAATCTAAAAAACATATTCAATATGTCAATGTTGTTAGTGAGTCCGCACCCACAGTTTCTATATGTAATGCGACTGCTTTTGTCCATCCAAAATGCAATTATGCACAGATACGTGACTTTTGGACAGCAACAGCCAAAACATTTTGAATATATGGATGAACTTTCAACTTGGGTATGGAATGGCATGGCAATACATCGTAACTGATTGTCGGATACCGCCGTTGCAATCCATAAAAACCACAAAGTTTCTTGGCTAGATTTACTCACAGCATGTAACTACCTTGCAGTAAAATTACGAACGAACTCGCTAAGCATTACCAAAATTCTTCTGTAGTTGGTTGGTTAAGCAAACGTCTGGTAGACGCCTACTTTTTACTGAAAGCCAGTGAACCAAGAAACCTAAACTCCATAGGTGTTTTAGATTGCGACTCCACAGGGAAGATTTTGCAAAAATCACCAATAAAGTCCATGACATTTTTCAAAACAGCGATGACAGAAACTGAGGAAAAATTGCGACCGGTCGTTCTCCTTCCTTTCTTGTGCAATGGTCACTTTCGTTTGTTACATTTCTCCACCCAAAATAAATTCATACATTGTTATGATTCTTTGAATAAAGAATTAACTACAACTTTTTCAAAGTTTCTACATGATGGTGCAGATTTCCAAGTAGATTTCTTGGTTATAATCGGTTATACACAGGAAATTACAATGTAAGTTCTAAACATATCGTGATGGAACCGGGCAGTAATAATTGCAGGGTGGCAGTTTGTATAACTGCTGATATTCTTTGCAGCGACAGGGATCTGAAATCTCAACATTCAAAAATGGATCTTAATTTTTTCACATCCTATCGACATTGCATGATTTATTATATTGTTTCAAATGCTATAAAGGTTCATTCTGATTTAATAAATGCATTCAAAACTAATGCCAATTTTCCACTGGGCTTGATGAACGTAGGAAGCTCTTGCTGGTTTAATGCTGTATTGCATGCACTTAAATGTGTAATAGCAGCATGTGATATGGCAATGTTGCATTATGAAAACGACAAACATGTTGACACTGGACAAAAATATGCTTCTGTTATTACGTAATCTTGTTGGTAATGTGACAGTAGAGGAAAAACAAATTAAAAATGCTTGGAATATTAAAAATAAATTTCCGTTGGGACGTCAATATGGACATGAGTTTTTTGCCGAGTCATCAATACCATTGCTATTGAAGCACTGTGACGTGACATAGATATCGAAATACGTCACATTTCATCAGTGCAATTCTTGTGGCACAAACAGTAGGCTTGATCAAAAAAGAAGCGAAAAAGTCTTACTGATGTTACCAATGCATATATGATTCTATTCAGAATAATTTTTTATCGCTTTATGTTCAAACGTTTTTCAATAAAAAAGAACTCTTATCTTGTTATAATTGTAACATGGTGATTCATACCACAAGTACAAAATTTATGAGGTTATCCAAAGCTTTAATTTTGTGTTTAGCTAGAATTACTGGTTTGCGCAAATTCAAAAGACAAGTCAAAGCAGACAAAAGTTTAACTCTTGAAGATGCACACGGGCTTGAATATAACTATAAACTTGTAAGTGTCATAGTACATTTAGGTGAGTAAAAGGAGAATGGCCATTACATCTGCTATTGCATCGAAAAATACAATGCAATTTGGAAATTTGATGACAAATTAGTTCGATCTATTTCATACAGTGACTTGGTAAAAGCATTTTTTCTAACTTTTTTTCCCAAAGCGTTGGGATAACCACATCAATCACCTTTCTGTGGATGCAATTGACATGGCCAAAGAGAACGAGTTATGCTTGCGAACATTTCCGCCACAAGCTACAACCACTTGATATTGGTGTGTATGAGCCATTCAAACGCTACTACTCTACAGTCTACACTATGCGAGTCATGCATGACATCCAATCCAGGAAAACCACTCTCAATTTATGATGTTGCAGAATTGTCAGGCCAGGCTTTTCAAAAAGCATTCACTATTGAAAAATATAACTTTTTCTTTCAAGTCCGGCGAATTCCCCTTTACAATCGTGACATCTTCACTGACGATGTGTTTCTACTTAATGATTCCTTTTCATGGGAATGCAGATGAAGATTCGTTCTCTGTTCCATCGACAAGTGGTCTGTCTACATCTAGAACACCTACAACAAGCCCAGCCATTTCAAATGAAATATGAGATGAAGTAAATTTCACCACAATAACACAATTTTCTAAAGCTAACTGTGCTCGAAAATGTTCCAATGAAAAAGATGTAAGAGTGCAAAAATTACAGATACTCCAGAAAAAGAAACCATTCCTTTCTAGTGTAAAAAGCTGCAGACGAAACACCCAAAAAAAGCTGTTTTTTTTCCAGCAGCGAAAATGATATATCTGTAGAGAGGACACTTATTATCGGACACTATTTAATTTTTATTAATTGTGTATGTGTTTTATTTATTAAACTGTGTCTAGGCCTTGTTGTTTTTAGGTTTTTTTGTGTTACATTGTTTGTTTCACATCATACTGTTTTTTAAACATACTTTCAATTGTGTTTATTTGTTTCATGTCATTAGGGGTTGACAGGGTAAAGTAAGTCAACTGTTTAAAATGTATAATTGTGAAATCTGTAGTGTCGGGTTCAAGTTGAAGAGTAGGGAGATGGTTGCAAGAAGTGGAAATGATTCAGGCAATTCCAAACTACGCTTTCGTAAACGGGCTTGAAACTACTGTGTCAATTCGTGACATCACTCCTACTGCTCATGATAGCCTAGACCAGTGGTTCTTAACCTGGGCGCTACCGCCCCCTAGTGGGCGCTGTTAACTTTTAGAGGGGCGGAAATATTCAGGGGGCGTTATAGGGGGCGCTACATTCAGAAGGTGTAACGATATTTTTCTCACTGCAAATTTGCTTTAGTAGTTCTGCTGGGGATACGAGAATCCACCGAGGATGAGGAGCTATATACAGTATAGAGATTGTGTTTAACAAGGGAAGTAGTGATTCTCTCTCAGAGCATTCTATGTTGGCCTATACAGCACAATGCACAACACCATCCGACAAGCGTGGACGTCGGATGGTGTTGTGCATGGCCTTTGTTGTTGATAATGGGCATTGTTTCCCTTTCCTTGTAGTAAGTAAATGGCATTTTGTGGTCAGCTTTTGGCAGGGACAGCGGGCAGGCAGTGCAAGCAAACCATAAGGACTGGTCATAATAATAGTCATTCAATAATGGTTATTAGTGTAACTCTTACTAACTACTAAAAAATCAGCAGAGATGTGCCTTAAGACTTTTAAGTTAAGAGCCTTAAGGCACATCTGTGCTGATTTTTTAGTATTAAAACTAACATCGGCTTAAACTAGTTTTTTCTTACTAACTAATAACTAATTACTACTGGCTGTAGGCTAGCCTTACAGTCTTGGAAGAAAATGTCATTAGTAGGCTACAGCCCTTATATTATAGTGGGCGCCAGACTATGGAAATCTCTGAAAAGGGGCGCTGGGGAAAAAAAGGTTAAGAACCACTGGCCTAGACGAATCAAATCTTAGTTTACCAGATCCCAAGAGCTCTTCAAACTCATATAATCTGCAGGAACACGAAGATATAAACGAGCCACCTGTTGAATTTTCTGAACAAGTTATCTAATGTTCGAACAAGTACATGTAATGAAGAACCTGTCAATGAGGATGCACATGCCCCATTGCCCCGTTATCGGAAATTCTGGAACAACCGATTCCAGCGAAGATCTTTGTCTAACATCACAAGAAACCTTTGTTGTTGAATAAAACATTGTGGCGTATCCCCTTTAAAATAATGCGTTTAAAGAGTGTTGCTCCGCTAGAGGTCGCCAAGGCTAGAACGTGGTTCGCAAAAGAATAAAAAGCAGCAGATTCATCATTCTCGTTTTGTCAGCGTATCAGACGGACGTATTTTTCAATGGAAAGCTATTCATACTTGCAAGCTGTTCAGAGCAATGTTAAAAAGAAAGTCAAAACTATACCAAATTGTTTAAGATTAAAAAGCAGAAGTCAGCTTTCTGAAACAGAAATCTAAGAGGTTATAAAGAAATGTAAACTTGATATAAAGAACATTGTTGGCATAGCTGAAGGAAAAGGTTTTGTCGAGGTTACTTGCACCGAACGACAGCACGTGTTCAATCTTCACAATGCACTTCAATCAATAGACGCAATCTTGAAAGTGGGGTTGTACTACTACGATCAAATCGACATGAAAATTAAATGGGTGCCAATCCCAATAGAAAACCAAGATATCGCCATGTATCTAGAAGCAAATTTTGGAAAGCCTATGGCTATTTCCATCAACTGTGTGAAAGATACAAATGGACTCCTGACAGGTTTGAGAATAGTCAAAATGTAAAAAGACTTGGGTCGAATGCACCAACAGTGATTAAACTGCAATTAAGTAAATCTTGAATTAAATTACAATTAAGTAAATCTTGAATTAAATTACAACTAAGTGAGACTTTCGTATGCACCAACACCAAGGGCTGTTTAATCGATGATCAAACTATGATTAACTAGGCAAGTAAAGTAACAGATTTAATACAGCCCAATTCGTTTGTCATCAGTATTTACCTGATCACAGTGACCATGCACAACACCATTTTGCATTTTCATTATACATATGGATATGGAGTTCATGAATACCATTGTACAATTAGGTACAAAATAGTAGTAACATGGTCGATGCAGTAAATGTAGTGGATTGTGCTGAACTTGACAATGAAGACCTCACAAGGCAAATATAATCAGAGACCGAGCCAACCCATTAGAAGAATATGATGACTCGGAATTCTTTGATAGATTTCGATTTTCTGAAGGAAGCGTTTCAGCATTACTAAAATTGGTTCTTGTTGATCTCGAATATAGATTTAATCGAAATTCTTTTGTTCCCCCAATACTGCAACTTTTGACTACTATACGCATTTATGCGACTGGCCACTGAGAACCGACGGTGACTTGGTGGGTGCTGACCAGTCAACAATTTGTTGCATTATACACAAAGTGACTTGAGCTATTGCCAAGCGAATATTTATTAAATTTCCCACTGGAGATGCCCTCAACATGATCAAAAGTGAGTTCTATTCAATATCTGGATTTCCAATGTTGTAAGGTGCATTGATGGAACTCATATACCAATCATGTCACCAGGAGGAGATGAAGGGGAGCTGTTCAGAAACCGGAAGGGATACTTCTCCATGAATGTACAAGCTGTATGTGATTCAGGCTTATGCTTTACAAACATTGTCAACCTGTCAACGCTACTGGTTCCTATGCCACCTACCTGTTGTTAACGTTTAACTACCAAAAAGGAAAGTTAAAAACTAGTAGTAAAAACCAGGGATTTCTATAACTACAGGATTGATAACTCACATGTGATGACTCGGACTTCTTTGATAGATTTCGATTTTCCAAAGGAAGCATTTCAGCATTACTAAAACTGGTTCTTGTTGATCTCGAATATAGATCTAGTCAAAATTCTTTTGTTCCTCCAATACTGCAACTTTTGACTACTATACGTTTTTATGCGACTGGCCACTTTCAGAGAACAGACAATGACTTGGCTGGTGTTGACCAGTCAACAATTTGTAGCATTATACACAAAGTGACTTGAGCTATTGCCAAGCGAATGTTTATTAAATTTCCCACTGGAGATGCCCTCAACATGATCAAAAGAGAGTTATATTCAATATCTGGATTCCCTAATGTTGTAAAGTGCATTGATGGAACTCAATTGATGGATGCAATCATGTTACCAGGAGGAGATGAAGGGGAGCTGATCAGAAACCGGAAGGGATACTTCTCCATGAATGTGCAAGCTGTATGTGATTCAGGCTTATGCTTTACAAACATTGTCAACATGTCAACGTTACTGGTTCCTATGCCACCTACCTGTTGTTAATGTTTGACTACCAAAAAAGAAAGTAAAAAACTAGTAGTAAAAAACAGGGATTTCTATAACTACAGGATTGCTAACTCACATATGATGACTCGGAATTCTTTGATAGATTTTGATTTCTAAAGGAAGCGTTTCAGCATTATTAAAACTGTTTCTTGTTGATCTAGAATACAGATCTAATCGAAATTCTTTTGTTCCCCCAATACTGCAACTTTTGACAACTATACGTTTTGATGCAAATGGCCACTTGAGAACAGACAGTGACTTGGTTGGTGTTGACCAGTCAACAATTTGTCGCATTATACACACATTGACTTGAGCTATTGCCAAGCAAATGTTTATTAAATTTCCCACTGGAGATGCCCTCAACATGACCAAAAGAGAGTTCTATTCAATATCTGGATTTCCTAATGTTGTAAAGTGCATTGATGGAACTCATATACCAATCATGTCACCAGGAGGAGATGCAGGGGAGCTGTTCAGAAACCGGAAGAGATACTTCTCCATGAATGTGCAAGCTGTATGTGATTCACGGAAGTATTATCATCTCCAATCCAATCAACTGAGAATGAAGTTCTGAATGGCGTTGTGCTGATTCAGGCTTCTGCTTTACAAACATTGTCAACATGTCAATGCTACTGGTTCCTATGCCACCTACCTGTTGTTAACGTTTGACTACCAAAAAGGAAAGTTAAAAACTAGTACTAAAAACCAGGGATTTCTACAACTACGGGATTGCTAACTCACACTTGATGACTCAGCAATTTTGTCAAGAGCGGGCCGACAGTATTTTTGAAGTGTTTCCTTCCTTTGCAAGTTTGCAGTGCACTGGCCAGAGATTTGTGCTTGTTAGATTGTCACTGCAGAATTAGTTTTGTTTCTTGGTTATGATTAAACTAAAGTGAGTAAACGTAAAGCTTTGTAATGTTTCTTTGCTTAGGTTGGCTGGCTACTAAAATGGTGTGTTGGGCTAGGGGTTCAGCAGAATCAAGATATGCAAGTTAGGATACAAACTTTCCTGCTAACTAACAATGATACTTCTGCTTGAGTCAAAATTTTTAAAAACTTGAGTCTAGACTATTTATAACTGTGTAGAAACATCTATTTTTGTAATCTGACAATGTAAAAGGATTTTCCCCTTGCCTTTTATGTGGCATTAAATGTCATTAACTTTTTGCATGGTACCAGACCAGTACAACAACCCAAGCCTTCCCTGCATGCACTAGCCGTAGGCTCCTCTACCAAGATGATGGCAAGTTACATCAGTACATGCTCGCACTATGGGGTTATTAGGCTTACCAGTACCAACATTGTTGCCGATTCCCAGCAGCTACTGGTACCTTAGAAATCAAGTGGCTAGGCAAGTTTCCTTGAAGGTGCTGACCTGGTTTGAACGGGTTTGATTGCTGAACAGGTTTGATTCATGGCAGTAGGTATCACTTGTTTTTATGTTTGAGCAGACAGGAAAGACCAGTTCAGCTTCTGGAGTAGACCTAGTTAAACTAAACTGAAAGAGGGTGTATAAATGTTGTGTACCAGGCTGTAAAAGTGGTTATAAAACGGATGACAGTAAAGAGAAAATTGCTTTATATAAGTTTCCTAAAGAACATCAGCTAAAACAAAAATGGATAAAAGTAATTCCGAGGAAATATTGGATTGTTACAGAGTTATCCAGAGTATGTTCCCTGCATTTTCATGAGAATGACTTTGTACGGTAACGGATTCTTGTGATAAAAAAATTGATCAAATGAAAGCACGGATTTCCAGTAAATTACAAAAAAAGCGCATAAAATCTGTTGCTGTTACTCATGTTTCTTTGGTTTTACCCCAGTATCTGACAAAGGCAAGCTCTATCATCTGCATCTGCCACATTGAACACAGTAAATTCTGCCATTCAACAACAAAATAAAAATCTGTTCCAACAAGAGGTGATCAAAGATTTTGCTTCATTGTCGTTATTTTCAATGAACTAAATATCCAGTTTCATTTCATTGCCATTCCTGAATACTCCACATTTGCAGCACCCAAACTTTTAGCCTCTGCTGTTATTACTGATGCATTGGAAGTTCAAGCATGTGTGTTCTGTAGTCTTGCCTCACACATTTATAAGCATCTCTTCGCTTCTCGATGTTTAACAACTATTTCTGAGCTTGCAAATTTACTGGCATTATGTAAATCACTATGCAACAAGTGATTTGATAGTGTAAATCGTACTCAGTTGTTGGAGTTAGCTGCATCATGTCTGGAGCATTGTGTAGCCATAGATTTGACCATTTGCGATGAAAACACATGTGTGCCTTTATTAAAATTTATTGTAGAACAAATATCTTTACTCCAAGTACCAAAAAATGCTCGACGCTATTCCACCAATACTATCGCTACTGCATTTTTATGGCAACTGACCAGTTCATCCCTTTATAAGAAACTACGAATTTTTTTTGAATTGCCTTGTCGTAGCCGTCTTTATCAGCTTTCTACTGGAATGACTGTTGACTTTGCAAAACTGGATTTGGGATACTTAAGCTTACGAACATCTGAATTATCTGAACGGGAACGAATTGTCGTTTTGATGATGGACAAAGTGTATACTGCTAAGCGTGTTGAATATACAAGTGAGTCTTTCATTGGTTTGACTGAAGAAGGTCAGCCTGCAAAAACTGTATTGACAATTTATGGTCCAATCAGTAAGTGGAAAGTACAAAGATGTTGTTTGTCTCATTCCAGTAGAAAACTTGACATTAATTTGTTGAAGAGTTGGTTTGAACGTGTGATGCTTGCAATCAATGATATGTTCTTTGTGGTTGCTGTATCTGCAGACAATCATGTCTGCAACAGGTAAGGTAACATTTTTCTAATTACATCATAGTAGTTTGTTTGGGTACTTACTACATACGTAAGCTATCCATCATTCTCATATGCTCGATAGTCTCTTAACTTATACATCCGAATGAAATAAAAACTCCTTAAAATGAAACAGCTAAAATGATTCCAATGATCCAACTGGATCCTCCATACTAATTTGATGCCAGCTGGGCAGGTGTTTGATTTAAAACTGTTCAATAGAAACTACCAAACACTCTCCACAGCTGTTAAGTTGTTAATAGATCCAGGCACCTCAGAAAACCGGGACCGCTTACTTGAGAATTTTCGGTGTTTTAGTGGCAACTAGTAGGGTAAAAAACACACACGATTTTGAGAATTATGAATGTGATTCTTTGAAGGGGGTAGTGGTCTGTTTTCTGCAAGCAAGTCATGAATCCTCATGCTGTGTACTTTTATCATAATAGATGGTATTCCTTACATTTGAGTAGTGTAGAGTGTGGTGTTAATATGACATGATTCCAGTGTGGTTTGGCATTTTGGTTTTGTCAAAGCAGTGTGTTGCACTGCTTTTAATATTTGGTGCATACATGTAGCATCATCCGGTGATAACAGTTGCAAGTATAATTTTAATGCTCTTGTTCTCTGTACTAACTACTGGTGTAAGTATATATATTTTTAGGAAGCTTTTTGTGGACCTTTGTGATGGGAAGTTGTCACACAGCATTGATTACGCAACACGGAATGGAGAACGCTTGATTAGTTTATTCAACTTGCACGCAACTTCAAAAACATGTACAACTTTCTTAACAGGAAAATAATGTATCTTCCCACTGTTGGTCATGAACAAATATTGGGTGAAGCCTGTTAATTTTATAATCGACATGAATATCATGTTAAGTAGTCTATGTATCAGCCGAACAAGCGATTTTTTGTTGTTTTAAGAAAACCTTTGAAACGTCGATCGCGCCTTCGTGTTGATAGAATTATTACGTTACTTTTACAGACATAAAGCTTGTGTTTACTTAAATCCATATATCTCTTTCCACGGAGTTGGTGATCTATTGAATTGTACGAAAACAATTATATTTTTAGCAATTCTTTATTCGTTCTGAAATACAAGTTTAAATAATTGCTGTCAGTTTTTAGACGAGAAACTGAAGCTTGCAAGCCTGACTCATAAGAGGGCGCCCGAGTATCTGTAGTTTGTTGTTTTAAAACACTATTTTTAACTTCTACTGCTCTAAAAAACAATTTTATGTCATCTTGTGGGCTGAAAATTAATCGGTGTTTTTCATCATCCATTTAAACGTTGGCATAGCATGGCCAACGTTAATTCAACGTATAAATGCCGTTTGTATGTGATTGTAAATATTTGGTGTAGCACAATATTTCTTCAAAGCTTTTGCCGCATCTTGAAAAATGTTGTATCAACGTTAGTGAACGATTGTTATCCGCTTGCTTGCTTCAACCTAGGCATATTATTTGAAGCTATCTCTTTTTCTCGCTGTCTTTAAATAACACAGTTCCTCTGTGTTTTGCTGCAATCAGCATAAAAGCTTAGCAAGGCAAAGTCTGTTTACTTGTGAAGGCATAGACGAGCAATTCTCTTTGAGTTTTGTATTAGCTGCATTTGGTAAAACGAGATGTTTAAATCTTAACTCTTAAGCATAAATTGTGAAACTTTATGTTAAATATTTCTTGACCATTTACTAATTGTAAATTTTGTATTCTATTTGAATAAGATGCACTAGTAGAATCAAATGCTGTATGACTGTTATGACTTATTATTATTTGGATTATTGTTTGTACGGATTATCACTTCAAGCCCTGCTTCTGCTGCATCGGTGAGTCGACTAAACTGCCCACCAGCTCTGTATAGGATTGAAGTAGCCCATATCTGCGAACTAAATTTCTTAAACAAACTTGCGACCTGCAAGCTTGTGGCTGAACCTGCAACTTGTGATCTTGCAACCTTTCTGCCATAATAAAATAACAGAACTCAAGACCGTGTTCAGATTCAATCTACTTGGCTTGTTTCTCTATCTGTTGTAGGCGCATAACCGTATTAACAAAGCGACGCATATAATAATCCAATCCACTGTTTGGCGCCAGTGAGAAAGATATTCTTTAAAGTAGAATTCGCGTCAAAATTCTACACGGTTTAACAAATTTAACCAGCAAATTCTCGCTTGGTTTTCTATCTTTTCTGCCTTCAAACGCGTTGTATGCTAAGAAGCGGAAAACTCTACAGCAAAATGGCTGCTGAAAATCTTTCTGATGCGGCCAAGCAATTAAGCGATTTCTATTTAGAGTGCGTGCCCGGCTTCGTGACCTAGACAGGTTATTCAGCGACCTTATGGATCTCTGCACTGACATGCCTGATGACACGCCTTTGCTCGAATCTTCCACTCTTACAAAGGATGATTACATTCGAGGTAAAGGCGAGTTCATGGCCCAAGTCGACAGCTGGCTACAAGAACAGGACGAACACGAGAGTAGTCAGGCTCACTCCTTGCATCTTTTAAATGTCTCCCACCATTCGAAAACAGGCTCCAGAGCCGGAAGCCGCAGAACGACGACAACAAGCTCCAACAGAAGCTCTAAGCAAAAGGCGTTGCAAGCTAAATTAGAACTTGCACGACTAGCGGTGCAGCATGAGCAGCGTCGTCTTGAAGAAGAGCGTGAGAGACAATTAAAACTGGAACAAGAACAACGTGAGAGGCAACTAAAGCTGGAGAAAGCAGAACAAGAGGCGAAATTGAAAGCTGACCGAGACGCAGCTGAAGACCTTCGCCTTTTAAAAGCAGCTAGGGTCGAAGCAGAAGTATGGGAAGCAAATTCTCAGGAAGGTTAAATAAGAAGCGTTCGTCACTTGTCAATTCCGCCCCACGTGTCAAACCCTAAACAAATAATTAATGGTTCACTAATTCATGATAATTTGCGATCAAATGATCAAAATTTAATTATACCTCAACCAAATGAACGAAGCTATAATGATAATGTAACTCAGGAAAGAGCCAAAGTCACGTTTTCTACGAGCCCAACATTACGCCAAAATAACTTCGAAATTAACGACGAACCCCACTTCGAATATCCAAGCTACAGTAGCCGGGATATGAGGTACTCAAACCCTGACAACAATGTTTTTCAACCTCGACGTATTAACCCATATGAATTTCAGGCCGAAGTCAGTGAGCGACTACTTCCCAAGCCTGACATAAGAAAGTTCGAAGGAGACCCCGTGGACTTTCGTGCCTTTCAACACCGGTTTGAAACTCATGTTGGCTTCCCTCAGAAAAGAAACTGTCATTTCTTTTGCAACATTGCGGCAGGGGTGTTCAGGAACAAATCCAGCACTTTGCAGACTGTCCTGACCGCAGAAATAATTACCAGCTAGCAATAGAAGAACTTCGTCACAGGTATAGTGAGCCACATATTATAGCCCAGGTCTGTGAAGAAGTTCTTACTAACGTACCGAAATTCACGCGGTACGACCCAGAACGTCTCACAAAATTGTCTGTGCTGTTAAATCGCTGCAGTCGCACGCCTGATGGCAAGGTGTCTGCCGTCAGCTTAGACAGCGTCAATTTTATCACGATGTTGGTGGAAAAATTGCCACACACCATGCAATTAGATTGGATAAAGAAAACATGTGTGATAATAGAAAACAATGAAGGCAAGAAACCAGCTGGATTTCTTGACTTCGTAGCATTCATAGAAGAGAATACTATGAATGCAAACTCCGTCTACGGCCGAAAGCTACTATCGAGCAATCGGACAAACGACGATACCTTCCGTCGCAATGACCATCATTGGGATTCTAAAGTTATGAGCAACCAATGGCACCGTACTCCTCGCAGTCGCCATGACAACACATTTGTAAAAGCGCCTAACTTCGCCGTGCGCTCAGAACCAGAAGAGCTAGCTAGCCAAAACTCATACCTGGACATCGTTCCCGTCAAGGTAACTTGTGGTGAAAAAACCGTCGAAACCTATGCGCTGCTAGACTCTGGTTCTGACCGTACGTTCTGCAAAGAAGAATTAATACAACTTCTGAATACCAAACCAGAGTGTGAGCGTAGTTTTGCTCTCCAGACGCTATTGTCTGGAAGTCCTCAACGTTTGGAAGCCCCCGTCGTCTCCTTTATAGTATCATCTCTAGATGAAGAACAAGACTTCGAGCTACAAGAAGTCGTCGTAGTCAACAAAATCCCTGTTGATCCGCAACAGAGCCCAAAGCCGAAAACGCTGCAAGCATATCAATATCTGCAAGGTATTGATTTGCCTGCAGTCGAAAATCGCTCAGTAATGTTATTGATTGGCAATAACTATGCAGTTACCCATCGATGTCTTGAAAGCAGATTTTCGCCACGTCCAAACGAAATTCCAGATGCTATCCGCACTCTACTAGGCTGGCTTCTTCGTGGTTCACACTTTAAAAATGCCCCCTGTTCAAGGGAAAATAGCACAAGCCTTCTTGTTAGAGGCGCTAAGTGGCCCGTAAACACCGAAGACATCCAGGACTTAATCATAACCGACAAAGGAGAAACAATTTCACCTTTAGTCGACACAGACTTATTCGACATGGAAAGCCTTATGAAATTCTTGCAATCTCATAGAGAGCTACTAGAATTTGGTTTTAAATTCTCTCGTGAGGACCCAATTGCCTACGACATGATGTGCAGACGGTTAACCCGCTCTAATGTAATGGTCACTATCAGCTGCCACTTTTATGGCGCAATGACTGTGCTACGCTTCCTGACAGCCGCGAGATGGCGCATAAGCGCCTGAAAAGCTTAAAGAAACGTCTGCTTGCAGACAATTCTCTTTTAGAAAAATACGTCGCTCAAATGGAGTCAAATTCGGAGAAGGGCTACACCGAAGAAGTACCAGAAGACGACATAAACAACACTAATCGGAAATGGTATATACCGCATCACCCAGTTATCAACCCAAAAAAGCCAGACAAGGTACGTGTGGTATTTGATTGCGCTGCTATCTCTCACAATCGATGCTTAAACGATTACCTTATGTCTGGTCCCGACCTAAACAATTCTTTGGTCGGTGTATTAATGCGATTTCGCAAGGGCCGAATTGCAATAGTCTCCCATTGAAGCAATGTTTCACCAAGTAAAAGTTTCACCATGTGATCGCGATGCATTGCGTTTTTATTGGTGGAAGGGCGGCGATGTAACGCGTGAACCTACCGTGTACAGAACAAAGGTACACTTGTTTGGAGCAAAATGCTCTCCTTCTGTAGCAACATTCTGCTTGCGTGAAACCGCTCGAGAGCATGGAAAGTTGTTTGATCCTCACGTCGCTCAAACCTTACTGACGTCATTCTACGTCGATGATGCACTGTTAACACCTGAAAACGATGAAAGTGCATGTAAGCTCGTAAAAGACTTACGAGCAATCCTTGGCATGTCTGGGTTCAAGCTAACAAAATGGCTATCCACCAGCGATAAGGTAATGAATTCTATCCCTGATGAAGAAAAGTCCAAATCGATAAAGAACCAGCAGCCTGGAGAAGGGCCAAAGCAACGCGTCCTGGGCATGGAATGGGACGTACAAACCGACAAATTTCGATTCAACGTAGAGCCGTCTACAAACCCGTTGGCTAAAAGGCAAGTGCTATCAGTTACAAATGCATTGTTTGATCCATTGGGATTAGTAGCCCCAGTAGTTCTTGAAGCTAGACTCATATTCAGTGTACTTTGTCTAGCAAAGGTAGGGTGGGACGAGCCTGCTGAACCAAACACTTTAAAAGAGTGGCGATCATGGGAAAACACTTTAGAACGTCTAAAAGAGATTCGCATACCTCGCTGCTACAAGCTGAAATCCACCACTGCGACCCCGGAAGTTCAACTCCACTTCTTCTCCGACGCTTCAACATTAGCTAGGGGTTCCGTGTGTTATCTACGTTCAATATTACCTGATTCAACCGTTCTTTGCAGTCTTGTTACAGGAAAATCCCTTCTACCCGGCGCTGGAAGACACACGATCCCGTGCCTAGAATTAGAAGCTGCTTTGGACACCGTCAACCTGGCTCGGACCGTTAAGCAAGAGCTCGAGCTAAGTGATTGTCTATGCATTTTTTGGACAGATTCCATGACTGTCCTGCAAAGCTTGTACGCTGATACGAAACGTTTTCCAACCTTCACTCGCAATCGCTTGCAGAAAATTCTAGGTCATACCGTACCAAAGTGTACGACTGGCATCATGTACCAACGGCCCTCAACCCAGCAGATCAGGCATCTCGAGGTATGACGACTGAAGCTCTACTGCAATCTGGTCATTGGCTAAATGGGCCAGATTTTTTAAAGAAGCCGCCAACCAAATGGCCTCAACAATCCGGTAAGCCACAACATGACGATATCTACACCAAGTTTCAACCTGAAGGGCGCCAGAAGGTAACTTAGTTCACTATTGGTACAAATAATGAATCTTCAACAGGAACTGATGTACTTATTTCCTACTTTTCGTCACTGCACCACTTAAAGCTTGCTACAGCGTGGTTACTACGAGTCAAGCCTAACTGCTTGCTCGAATACGTGGCGACGAAATCACTTCAAACCTCACCCAAAATCCGATCCAAGTGTCTGAACTCCAGTTCGCTGAAAACGAGTTGGTACGTTACGAACAACGCCAAGCCTTTCCGGCATGGTTCTTGTCACTGCCAAAAAGACAACAACCAAAACAATCAAAGACTCAACTCGCGCCGATGGAGAAGCTAAACCCAATCCTGGACGTTAACACTCTTTGAGTCAGAGGTAGACTTGACAAAGCAAATTTACCATACGAAACGAAACATCCAGCCATTCTTGCTCCGGGTCGACACCTAACGGATTTGATCATCGACTATTACCATGCTGAAAAGGCGAAGCACTTTGGTGAATCTCACACAATCAACCTGCTGGCTCATAAATACTGGATTCTGAATGGAAAAGTTGATGTTCGAAAAATACTGAACAGGTGTTTACGCTGTCGACGTAGAACCGCAAAGCCAGGAGTGCAATTTATGGCTGAACTTCCAGAAGCACGACTTCAGATTTCAGAGCCTCCATTTCGCAACAGTACTGGCGTTGATTATTTTGGACCAATAATCGTCCGCCAAAAGAGAAGTGACGTGAAAAGATATGGCTGCCTGTTTACTTGCTTAACTACTAGAGCCATACATCTAGAGTTGGCGCCAGATTTAACTACCAACTCATTCATGAACGCTTTGCGACGATTCATTGCTCGCCGTGGACCAATTACCAAGATCTTTTCCGACAACGGAAGTAACTTTGTCGGTTGCCACAGAACGCTGAAAAGAGAACTTCAAAATTGGAACAAAAAACAAATTCACGATTATTTTCGACAGGAAGGAGTCGAATGGGAATTTAACCCACCCCTAGCAAGCCATATGGGGGGTGGATGGGAAAGAATGATAAGAACCGTCCGCCAAGTACTTCTAAATATTTTACCAAAGCGCCCATTAGATAATGACACTCTTCACACTTTCTTGCTTGAAGTGGAGGACATCGTAAACTTCAGGCCATTAACTGAAGTTAAACTTGGCACAGATGAAGATCTACCACTTTTTCTGTTGTAGGCGCATAACTGTATTAACTAAGCGACGCATATAATAATACAGCTTCGGTAGAGAATTTGTCTTGTTGAACCATAGGCATACGAAGCCTATGGTTTGACACACAAATCTGGAGAAAACCCACCAACACTGGCCTACTTTTAAATTACAACGCTTTTTGCCCAAATAAGTGGAAATCTGGATTAATCTTATGTCTTTTATCTCGTGCCCGTTTGGTTTGCTCGACGGACTTATTGTTCCACAATGAAACTAACAAGTTGAAAAATATGCTACATTTAAATGGATACCCGTCATACTTTTTTGATAAAATATTAACAGCTTTTTTGGATACGAAACCGAAAGATAAACCCGGAGAAGACGATTTTAGCAACTTTTTTGATCTACCATTCTTGGGAAAAGATTCGGTAAGATTTTCAAAAAATCTAGCTAAAGTTGTCAAAAAAGAAATTTGATTGTGATATTTACCCTGTATATAGAACGTTCAAAGTAGGCAGATATTTCCAGCTGAAGTCGCCTATGCCCTTTGCTCTAATGTCGTTTATAAATTCAGTTGTTTGCGTGATGCAAGCCTGACATACATCGGTATGTCAACAAGACATTTATCGACTAGAGCTGGGGAACATCTCAATTTGAATTCTATACAGAAAAGCGCAATTAAAGATCACATTTTCTCATGTACAGAATGTCAAAACAACGTTTCTATGAAGCAATTTGAGATCATGTCTAGAGGCAGGTCTGAGTATCAAACTAAGATCTTGGAAGCCTTGTACATAAAACGTCACAATCCACTTTTGAACACACAATTGTATGCTTGCGGCTCGTCTTTCTTGCTCTCTGTATTTTAAAATTAGTTTTTTCGCACCTTGCCTTTCTACCATATCATGTGATCTGTTTAACACCTTTTGATGCAGTTAACTTTGATTCTCGTGGAGCCTATCGTTGAGTTTGAGCTAGTCAGAAGTACTGTGCAGTTTTTGTTTTTTCCTGTTTATAGATTTAGTTAACCATTGTATTTTATTCGGATGTAGTTAAGTTGTATGTATATTATACCTGAAGAGGACATCTTGTGATGTCGAAAACGTTCGATATTTAATTGTTGCGTAGTTTTGTTTTTTTTTTTGTAAATGTAATAATCTTTAAATATGTTAAACTTGATAACGTTGCTCGGCTTTGTATGCATATAATAATCTAATCCACTGTTTGGCGCCAGTGAGAAAGGTATTCTTTAAAGTAGAATTCGCGTCAAAATTCTACAAAGCCTGTTGTGCTGAATTCTCACACATCAAGAAGCTGTATGCTCTGGAAGAAAATAAGACTCTGAAAATAGCCCACAGCTTGAAGAAAGTATCATCAAATCAAAGCAGTATAGCACGAACTTCACCTCAACATGCATAATCACATAATCCTAAAACAAGATGGTCCATTCATAGCTATGCTTGGCCTTATAGTGGAGGTGGTCGTAATTATTGTGGCCTCTGTTTGGCTGAAAAGCTGGCCATTCTGAAGGCCGATAGTGGCCACCTTCTGAACAAGCTTTCGAAACTGGTGAGTAAATGTCGTCATAGAAACAAATTTAAACTCAAGTACTTCAAAATAAAATAATTTCCTTTTGATTTTCAGAGAATATAAATTTAAAAATAAATTTCATTTGATGTTTACAGGTTTTTAAAAATAAAGTTCATTTAATTTGTTTAGGTTGCTACAGGTTACTTCATTGTTATTGCCTTTTGCTTCTTTGTGATGTCACCAGGTGTTGGCATCAATCTGCTTGGTTTCAATCAGAACATTTTAATTGAGGCTTTGTGGTAACGAATGGAGGTAGCCCTTTGTAATTCTGAGGGTTTTTTGCTGATTGGATTATGTTTATAATATTTAATATCTTTTCAGGAATTACCGATTTATTGCTTTTGCATGTTTTTCAGGACCTTCTGATGATCCTTATTTAGGTGAAACAGGCTGTTAAGGGTTCAGATAGTAATAACTATATTTGATTTAATTATTAATTAGTAATCATTAAATTCCTTATCAATTAAGTTTGTTGTTGTGAACAATTCAAAAGAGCTTCATGAATGAAAGTGTATTAATATAATTCGAGGATAGATTAACCCGTAGTGATACTTTGCCCAAATCCAAAAAACAAGTTTATCCAAATAGTTATTGATTTTGTAAAGATTTTGTAAGTAAAGATTTTGTAGATAGACTATGAAAGTCTGCAAAACATGTGTGTAAAGTGGCATTTTATTGACGGCATCCATTTTCAAGTATTTTATTGAGTTTGTACCGCTGCACTTTTTGTGAAACTAAAAATCTGTTGAATGTAGTGATCATAATTATGTTTCAGAAGTAGTAAGAATACATCTTCAAAATACAATGTGTATTTATATAAAAATCTTTGTAGGTTTCAAATTTTGAGTGGACAAAGTTTCCCAAGGTTGATGATACAAAAAGTGTAACTTTGGCCCACTACATTCCAACTTTGGCCCACTGTCCCACAGCTTTTCCCACTTTCCTGCATTCAGTGTTTTCCTGCACTTTCCTGCCCTTGAAATGTAAAATAGGTTCATGTCTTGTATACTCCCCAGTCTTGAACTAATCCAAATCTTAAATTTAACCCTATCCCTAAACCTCATTGACCCAAACCCTAGAGGCTAGCCCCGATCTTAACCCCAACCCAAAGGACAGTGGAGCATTCTAGACATAACCCAATAGATGTTGGTAATTGATGTTTTATTTTATACTTTGAACAACATTATAGAGTACTGGTACGGTACCAGAACAAGGAAAATTTTTAACAGAGTTACTTAAGCATTAAAACATGTCTTTTACAGAATTTAGTTACCAGTATGAGTTAAAACAAATTATACAAATTTTGAAATGCCAAGAGTACATAAGCGCCGTGCTGGAGCAAGAAGATACAAGGATTACACTGACAAACCCCTCGAAGAATGTCTGAAACGAATACAATCTGGAGCACTTTCTCAGCGTGATGCTGAGAAATTATACAGAATACCAAGAACTAATCTGAAGAACAAGAAAATAGTTGGTAGATCGCCTGTCCTTTCCTTTGAGGAAAGAAGGTTAATCCTAAGCAAAGTACCGGCCATGTGTGATTACGGCTTTCCTGCCACGACTCAAGATGTTTGCCATTATGTAAAGAGTTATCTGGACGTGAAAAATAGAGTTGTTAAAGAATTCCAAAATAATATGCCTGGAACTGAATACATGTTCTATTTTATGAAAAGACATTCTGATTACACAAAGCGAATTGAAACAAACATAAAACGAGCTCGAGCAGAGGTAGATGAGACTGTTTTAACAGACTACCACAACAACGAATTACAAGGAATCCCATCTTGCAACATATGGAACTATGATGAGACCTGTCTCATCAATGATCCTAGGAGTGTTAAATGCATTATGAAACGCGGAACAAGGTACCCTGAATGGGTTATCATACTAAAAATGGAGTGTCTATTATGATGTGCGGGAATGCGGAAGGAGAGGTGCTGCCTCCCTACCGTGTCTACAAGTCAAAGGCAGTTGTGAGGAATTCTTGGATTAGAGGAGGGCCCCAGGTTCTAAATTCAACCGATCTACATCCAGATGGTTTAACTTTTGTAACACGTTGAAAACCTTGTCAAAAAAATCCAAAAGCAAGGTTTGCCGAAAAATGAAATGCAATAGAATTATTTTGCACTGTAAATGTGAACAATTTTATGTTTATGGGTGTGATAAGGAACTTTTTCAGTGTCAATGCGGTTTTCAGTGTTTTCAAAAACAAGATTCATATTAACAATTTATGTACTTCTATCACATTTTGAGTGGCTATGTCAAACTTTAAAAAAAAGATTTTTGATGACGGTGACTAATTGGCACATCGAAAAGAAAAAACATCGAAAAGCAATCATCAAAGGAAGGAATAATATTTCGAACATTGATTCAAGGTTAAACCTGGACTATTATTGCTTTGGTTTACCCTGGTCTAAATTATATTATACAAAGCTTTTGTTGTGGTGTTAATAGGTAGTACACTCTAGAAGACATAGGGTTGGAAGAGTGAGTGAGTTGTGCGTAAATGTTCCACCAAATTTGATACGAAAATCCACAAGGCTTTGCTCATAAAATCCTGCAATCCTCGCCTCAGCCCTCAATACGCAGTTGTTTGCCGCAGGTGCTTCCTATCTCCTAAACGTTTTTTCAAAATTTGTTGTGTGATGCGCTTTTTTGACTCTCGTAATTAACCGCCATGTGATGTGCCTTTCTCCTCTGTTTTGCAGTTTCATTCTTGTGCATTTCGTTTTCAATTCATTGTGTAGATCAGGTATTTTCAATGTAGATGTTATTGCAAAATCAGTTATTTTCATTAGTTGAGAAGGGCTAACTTGAGTATGGCCGAAAACGTTTGTAGTTTACAGTTTTATGTTCACTCTAATAGTGTGATGTTAAATGCCGTGTGGTTGCTTGGTTTTATCTGTCTCATACTACATCAGATGGATAGAATACATAGTCAATACAATTTTAATTCTACCCAAATGTTCATTTCTGAATGAACCTTTTTAAAAGACAGTAAGCGTTACCATAAAGCACCTTCTTTAAGAGTCTGGTTATTGCTTCACTGCTTGATAAGAGTCGTGTAACAACAACCAGGGCCAACAGGATAATTTCTGCCGGGTATCAATAAGTTTCTCAGGCCCCAAATCACACGCTTTTAAGAAAACAGCACCATGTCCATAATCTAACGAATATAAGATGGTTTCTTCAAGTTTCCAATCCTCTTGGAATGGTTATGGGCCCCTAAAATCATTCCGAGTCGGGGTGTGAAAGTACCTTCTGGACCTCCCTGTCAACGCTATTGCCAACAACCGCTTGGTTAAAACATTATGAAGTAATTATTAACAGAGGCCGGAAGCCGGCCAGAGTTTACATTCCCTAGCCGGAACATCCTGCTTTCGGCCAAAATGTTGCCTCCAGTGCATCACTAATCATCAACATACCTTGTGGTCACATGTACTGCTGTACGAATTATGCAAAAGTTTTGCTTGCATGCCTAAGTTGCAGAAAAAAATGCATAACATATTTTAGAAAGGATAGGTTAGGGCTAGCTAAGAACTTTACAATGTACACTTTACATTTGTATATACTGTACAGTGTACATTGTACAGTATATACAAATGGAAAAAAATCACACGCCACACGTCAGTTCCACCAGACGTTGCCACATTCAAAAACAGCCTGATAGAAGTCGGAATGGCCCGTTTCGGTGGGTCCGAACCCTTAACGGGGGATTTTTTCAATTTTTTTTTTAAATTATTGGGTACCGTAGCCTAATTATCATTGACGTTTTAGGGTTAAAGGTTTGGGGTTAGGGTTAAGGGCTAGAGGTTAGGAACTCACCGAATCGGACTCACCGAATCGGACTCACCGAATAGTAGCAGACCCGATAGAGGTAGGTGTGGCCAGATAAATAATAATCAGGTAGTTTGGTGCGGATGCAATCTCTAACACATTGCTCACCATCCAATTTACAGGACTGCTGCAACAGGCAATTGTAAACAACGTTTTTGTTGATCGCATCTATTGACTTGACAACAGGTAACCGCTACTGAAAGGTAATAACGAGAAGCAAAAACTAGTAAAACCAAATTGATTATACAAAATCTATCAAAACTTCCTACAAATGAAAAAATGGAAGTTTAAAAACGATGCATTGCAAGCTTAGCTAATTAGTAAAGAGTTGAATGAAGAAATAGAAGTAATCATAAAACTTTCCCATGTTGGTGTTCATTGCCGTCTATAAGATATGTTCGTATTCTTTAGTAACACGGAACTTTTGAGTCGACTTATAAAGTGTTAAACACATTAAACGACAAAAGGTGCCAGACTGCCGGTCCCATACCCAGGTAAAGGGTGATTGGCGGCAGGAAGAGCACCCGGTCGTAAAACAACTAACACAAATATCATGATAACGTGGAACGTGAAGATGGGCGTAGATTTGCATATATATACTAAAATTATAACATAAATTTGTTGCTGTAAATACAAATCCTATTTTGCATAGATTAATCGAATGCATCAATGATAGACAAATAATAACTAAAAGTATACGAGTTTTACTTGGCTGGTCATGGAATGCTCCAACAAGATCAAACCAGACCCGAGAACGACAGAAGAGGTTTCTGCGATATCACAGACCGCTGGATGGCACCTTTGCTGGAACTCAAAGAATCTGTTCGCTTGCACGCGTAAACCGTTCAAGCGAAAAACTGACAGAACGAAAAGCTACTTCTTGTAGTCCTCAGGAAACATGTCACGAAGCTTTTTACGAGAACGCATATCCGCCTGTAAATTAGGGAAGAATTTATTTGTCGCTGTAAAGAAGCGTATAAACACCGGTTTTAAGCTTTTTCCACACATTAATCAAGTAAGATTACCATATTTAATCCAAATACACTCAAACATGGAAATAAAAATATAACTAACTAAAAAGAAAGATATTTCTCAATCTCATAAACCGTAGCACCAGCATTCCAGCAACTTCAGTACTAAACTGTTGACTTAGTGTTTGCACTGCCAGTAGTTGTTACTAATTTTTTCCATGCAGGATAAACTCATGCCAGGTTACGAATTGCTGCTCAAGGCAATAGAATATCGATCAGATAATTCGTAATTACATGCAAATCATTGGTTAAAACAACGTATTGATAAGATATCAACATAGACAGCAACGACAAGCTTCGGAGACGTGACCCCTTTAGAAATGAAAGTAAGAATGACAAATAGGTATATATATAAAAAAGTGTAATAAATTAAAAATTGCAACACTTCATTTGTAAAAAAAAATTCAACAAATTTCATTACTTATTAAATAGCAAAATCAAAATCTTTTTACAATTTTTTTTACCAAATTTTGGTTTTCATGGACGTAGATAACACCGCTGCATAGTTTATGTTTTCATTTATAAAATTATGTAGACTTAAACGTTTAGTACTTACAAAAATCCATTAGCGGGTGATTACTAATTTATGTAAATTCAAAATTAGCCTTTTGAATAAGGAAACTGCCTCAGTTTAAAGTTACGATTGGATTTGTACAAGTGTAAACTAGGCAAAGGACCAGACACAGCAGGTAATTCCGTTTAGTATGACTTTTCCTGCAGCTTTGCTGCAGTAAAATATTTATTGATTTAATCTTTCAAAATAATTATGAAAAGAAAACATGCAGTTAGTTCTCACACCTGTCTAATAGGCTCAGGAATCCTGTGGTTGGAACAGTCCCGCACAACCTCCACAGCAGAGTCTAAACTGCATTTATGACCAATAGAAACATAGACAGGTTTGGTGGCACGCTCGCCAGTAAGCAGAGCCTAGAACGGACGAAAATACATTGCTAACACTTTTAAATCTATGAATCTTTTGAAAACATTAATATAGATCTTGTCATTTCTTGACTTCTACAAAGGAATGATGTCAAGCACGTAGTCAACAATACTTCTTTTTTTTTCGATTTTTTGGTTAATGACATGCTTGTATGGTAGTGTAGGCTATACCAGGGCTTCCCAAACTGGGGGTCGCGTAACGAACTTCAGGGGTCGCAGAAAGTATACCAATTTGCACAAAGTACTGCATATTAACACTTCTGTGCGAGATGCTGTGACAGTTATTAACTTTACTAAGAGTCGCGCACTCAATAGGCTGCCCTATTTTTGAAAACTTATGAGGTGAAATTGAATCGGAGTTAAAAACTCTTTCACTGCATCGTGAAGTGAGGTGACTTTCAAAAGTCAAAGCTTAAAAATGGCTAGCCAATTAACGTTGAAAACCGAAATCGTGATTTTTCCAACAGAATAAAATTCAGTCTTGGTCCACCATTTTCGCAATAACATCTAGCTTTTGAAATTATGTCAAATGTCAGGTTTGCTTAAAAAACTAAACGAATTTAATTTGTCCCTCCTAAGAAAAAACATCAATATTTTGCATTGAAATCTAAAATTGATGCGTTTATCAAAAAATTGAACATCTGGAAACCAACATTTCAAAATGATTTATCTGAAATGTTCTCACTTCGCCTACCGTTCCAACCTAAGCAACATTGAAACCCTCTTGAGACCAGCTTTAACTAACATTGAGCCACGGGTGGACTTGCTTTGTAGCAGAAGACAGTCACACCCATCACACTGAATAAATGTGTTTGCTTTTTTGGTTTGTTTCCAGTGGGCTATTCAGTAGTCACTACCCATAGGCTTTGTTGGGATGGTCAGAAATAAATAAAAACAAACTGAACTGAGTGCCGGTAAATTGTTTTTGGTTTGATCTAAGCTTTGCAACAAATATCACAAATGTATATTTCGCACTGTTCGTCATTTTAATAGTAAGAGGTCGCAAAATTTTTTTGGAGATTAAAAGGGGTCGCGAGCAAAAAAGTTTGGGAAGCCCTGGGCTATACAATGTATAGCACATGCTGTAAAACAATGGTCCCAGCCTTTATAGTGACAAACCCTTCAAAAAAGGATCAAGTATACGAAGTTACAAACCTTTAAACTTTTAAAAATGACTCCATTTGAAATTTTGCGTAATCACTTCTAAAACATTTAAATTTTAGTGGTTTAATTTTATTGTGTTTTTTTTAACCAACACGTTCATGGATCATTTTGACAGTTTCCATGGACCTCCAAAAGTTACGTGGATCTCATGTTAGGACAAACTGCTGTAAAATAACTGATGCATTTTGAAGTCCTGGATAAGTAAATGAGACTAAGGAATAATTATTGTATTCCTCGTCCAACCCACCATGCCAATGGTGCTGCCAGTATTTGTTACAATTGGAAAGGTGTCTCCTTTTCTTTTTAGTCCTTGAATCTGTAAAAATATGATATAAACAACTTTAAAGAAAATAAAGAATCGAATCACGAGAGCAATGGGTAAAGTTCATTGACTGAAGAGCCGCAAATACAGAAAGCAGAACCATGGACACTGAACAAAACTATTGTGTGATGTTCACCTCAGTTTTTTTTTACCAATATATCTCTTCTCACAATTTTTTTTCCTTTAGAGGCAAGTTGTTGCAATTGACCGGCACTTCCATGTACTGTTTACCCAATGATTTTTTGTAAGTCTAGCCATTGCCTTGTTTCATGCTTTTCGTGGTATAACTATCCGGCAATAAAGGGATGTAAAATTAAAAGTTTGGATGAAATAATGACCAATTTAAAAAAAAATTCAAACTGTCACTGTTGTAAAAACTCACTTTTTGTTTGTGAACATCATCTCGGAAAATTCCCTTTTCTTCAATAACAGAAAGATTCTTGGCTACTCCTATAGAAGGAACATCACAAACTACTCCCAAATGAGAAGCGGATCCAAACCCATTGCGATGCAAAATACCATTTCCATCAACAAGCACAACCTGTTAAAGCACAACACATAAGAACTTAATGTGACTTAATAAGAATTAGATATTGCTGTTTTCTTTTTAACTTTTGAATAATGAGGCTTTCAACATGCCTGCTACTGTTCATGTACGCTTTGGAATGTCCTTGCCAAGTAAAATAATGCTGAATCATGGTCATAATAGACAGAATTGAGACAGTTATCAGCAATTCTGAATAGATATGGCTTCTAAAGAAAGGTGAAATTGCAGCAAATACATGGATTTAATTAAAAAAAATTCATGGTCTGGAACCAATTACTGGTAACTTACATCATTTTATTCATTATGTTAGTTGATTTATAATACATGATTATGTTAGTTGACTTATAATACATCATTGAAGAATGAAGATTCGCCACAAAGACAAAGGCAGTAACAAAATTCTGTAGACATGTTTGTTTATCTACGACGTAAAGATTCATCTGCTGTTAATAATGTATCAGTATGCTTTCGTTTCATGAATTTAAAGCAGTTATACCCTCATACTGAACTAATGTACGTAATTAGAGTTGTTACAATGTTAGACAACAATAAGGATAGTAAATAGATTACACTGATCATTGGTTAACACAATTTTGAGTGCAACAAAGATAAAGTGGTTTTGAAGGTTTTTGAGGGTGGGAAATCTGAAAATCAAGTCTGTTTTGTGGTATCAAATATTTTGTTACTGCAGCCAATCCGGCCATCTCACTTCATTTTCAAACTCAGTGACCTATGTTTAACCTAAAAAAAATCTTTTTGTTCATGCAGCAGAAAGTTGGTTTCAAATTGACCTGAGTTATATATGTAACACTTATTTTATGCCTAACTTAAAATGCTCAACCACTGCATGCATTATGTTGCTTTGAAGAGTTTTTTTTTTACAGAGTGGTGCCATTTTAAACGACAAAACACCAAAACAATACATTGGGCAAATAAAGGTGCATATGCAATACCGAAGGAAATTTATCCGCATTTTCCATGAGACATGTTTCAAGCTCTTCCTTAAAAAATGGGACTTCACGAAAAGCCAAAAAGCCTGGTAGATAAGGCTGCTTCATGGTAATCAATGTAATCTTTTCATGCACAACCTGAGATGAAAACAAACAAAAACAAGATAAATACAATGCACGTGAAAAACAAACTATGTCTGCTTGATAAATCAAAAATCCAAATGAATGAATGAAAAAAATAACTATATACACACAAAGAAGATAAATTGAGAGTCGAGTGCCACATGCAACACACCGTCCTTGTTTGTAGTTCTGTTCTGGCAATAAGTTCTGAATAAAATAGTAAATAATAATAGCACAATAAACAATATAGAAATGGAAATTGTGCAAAAAAAGCAGGTCATACATGAAGATTTCTAAGGTTGATTATGATAAGTTTAGCAGATTTCACAACAGATAGGAAATTACGATACATACGGTAGGCTATAGTATATATACACATAATACGCAATTGCGAATCAGTCTTCGAAATTAGCATATTTTTACTTCAGCAAAAACGTTGCCGAGGCCAAACGGAAAAAGTTGAAATTGCCTCGGCAATTGCTGTGAACATTTATTACGAAAAGATTGCACCAAAGCATGTATATAATTGTAAAACGAGAAGTGAAAAATATACTAGAGTAGGCCTAGTCTATCATGACTGCATTGTTTGATTTGTTTTGATGTAATAATACCAAAAGTAGCGATGCGCACGTAGCGATACCAAAAGTAGCGATGCGCGATACGCACGCTGTTACGGTAATTTACGTTAAATAACTTACGGGGGAGGGAAAGTAAGTTAATTTTAAGTTGATTCAACGTTCAAGTCAGCACAAATCGATTTAATTTTCCCGGCTAGTTATAATTATATTGCATAATAACAATGCTGAACAAGAAATTTACGTTTGCTTTACATTAATTCGACATCTAGCAACGTTGAATTATCATATAAAAATGTTAATTGCTCAACCAGGTACCGATAACAAATTAATAGCTCCCTGCGAGAAGATTGCCTCGATTTACGTATAAGCTAACATAATTTCGGCACAATTGGAACACTGAGAGCAACACAAAGTCTGTTTGATAAAGAACTAATCAGAATCGGTATCATCAGATGCTATATCAGCTGGACGAGATAACAGAAGGCGAAGCTCAATAAGGAGTAGATGCTTACAATAATTTGACTTCTACTGGCATTAAATCAATGCAAATAGGATGATATTTCTATAAAAGATTCAATTCTCCCAGCTGGGCACGTGTCTAAGCGCCGGCGAAGTAGGAAGTAACCCAAATAAAACATCCAGCAATAGTAAGATTGAAGCAACAATCAACATCCTAGCCTGGTGAGTCAAAGAAAATTATTATTTTTTTGTAATCTTGTGATCCTTACAAGCGCTCACGTGGCTTCAGCATTTTTATTGCCGACGCTAATGCGCCATTCATGCATCTGCGTCGGCAATCACCTCGGCAATTGCCGACGCTAATTTCGAAGACTGCAAATACAATAACAACAATTTGGCAGAGACCTTAAACCTACAAAGAACTAATCAAAATACAGTACATAACCCTTAACCAACCATTTGAGAGTCCACGTCTTTTAGGCGCAGACGGTTAGGCGCCGGTCAAATAGGCGCGCACACTGTGGCGTCTGGATATTTAGGTGCGGAGCACTGTGGCGCCCGTTCATTTAGGTGCTGTTCCTAGTAAAGTCTGCAGATCAGCTTGGCAGGTAGGGCAATGCTTTTCACACAAAATATGTTGGTTTGTTAATGCGCGTGTGGAGATGAGGTGCGAGACAACGCTCTACTACTACTCCTGATATTAGCACATCTCCACAGGACATTTGCTATGCATTCTGAACACAGGTTGCAGGCAGATGGAACCTTACTTAATCTGTTATCTTTCGCAATTATTTCTACTGGGGATGGATTGGTCGTGTGGCGAGTACGTATGAGACAACGCTTTGCTATATGAATACATTTCTATAGGGCATATGAACCCTGGCTACAAGTTGCAAGCATAATGGTGCAACTTTGCTTGTTATTAAACCTAGTGGGATTTAATAACACCACTCAAGCCAATACTTCACTCAAGCCTACCACCCGTTTGAATATAGGCTACAGTATATTTTTTACTGATGATTAGTGTAGTTATTTGACTCACTAAAAGTGAACTCAATCATGTTCGGAAACTTGAATAATTTATTGATAAAGCTTTAGCCGTCGCAAACCTGGACTAACAACAAATAAATGCCAAACACGCACATTAAAATACAATATATTTTTCCGTTCAATATAACATTTTGTGTGAAAACATTACAAGCTGATACAATCTGCAGACTGTATCCGGAATAGCACCTAAATGAACTGGCGCCACAGTGCTCTGCACCTAAATATCCAGATGCCACAGTGTGTACGCCTATTTGACCGGCGCCTAACTGTCTGCGCCTAAAAGACTTGCTCCCCCATTTGACAGGTTTCAATTTTTTTCTGGATGTAATTTTATGTAATGTTACGTTAAACTTCTTTGTGTTCCACATAACAAAATCAAGAAAAAGGTAAACCACTAAATTTTCGTGAAAAAAAGTTTTCTGTTTACACTATGTCATTCAAAAACAGCAAAAATGGATGAATGGGAAATATTTCAACTTTCTTCTATTTTCAACATAGCAATGTGCTTTGATCATCATATCAGTTCAATTTTTTTTTCTTCCAATTACCACGATCTTCACAAATTAAACTCTATCTACAACAAAACGGTTAACAGTAAACAGCTTTGCAGTAAACAGCAAATGGTCTACTGTGCATCAAATAAGACTACTTTGAAGGGGTCTGCTACTATTCGGCGAGTCCGATTCGGCTAATCCGATTCGGCGAGTTCCCTATTCGGCGAGAGCCTTTTTCGGCGAGAGCCTTTTTCGGCGAGTGCCCTATTTGGCGAGTTTTTGAAAGGGATTATCGGGTACCGTAGCCTAATTATAATTGCCGTTTTTACATCGTTAAACGTTGAAATCGTGCAGAAAGGAATAAAAATAAAATGTTAAACTATTAAATTAAAATTCGTTATGTCAGGTCAAGACAACATTCAATCATGGACCGGACTCCACTTGACGACACTGGGCGAGTTGGCTCAAAATCGCCACTCTTGGAAACAAATAAGCCATGTTGATGCGCAATCTGCCGCAGGCGGAGATAACGACTAATGATGATGTCAGTTCAGTTGAGTTGTTTTTATTTCTGACCATCATATGAAAAACAATACACGTCAACATAGCTAAGGTAGAAGCGACAAAACGCGAACGTTAAAACGTGCTTGTGACCGAAGTAAGTTATTGAGTTGAAAGATATTTGGCACGGTCGCAACACCTTCAGAAAAATTTAAGAAATGAACAGAAAATAAAAAAAAGAAAATGTTACAAAAAAAATCATGTTTAATCTCTATAAGTTAGTACTTTTGAATAGTTAAAATGATTAGTTGTTTGGATCAACAAATGTGTAGCCTACAGCTTGGATTGAAAGGAAATTATCGGGTACCGTACCGTAGCCTAGTTATCCCAACCAGCAGAAATTGCCGTTTTTACATCGATTTAACGTCGCTAAAGGTTGAAATCGTGTAGAAAAGAAAACTTTGCTGACTAGGATACGTTGAAACTGGGAAACATTCACAGAAGCTCTTCGATTTGTTCCGAGAACCCATTTAGCCTAACAGTTCATTTATACATTGATTCAACGTCTGAATACATTATCTTAAAAATGCAACGTATCGAAGGGCTTCTGTAAATGTTTCTCAGTTTCAACGCAGGCCCTAAAACTCGTGTTTTTTTTCCGGCAGCCATCGTGGCCTACCGAGAGCTCCTTCTCGGCGGCCAAATCTGCGTGCTTGGCGGCCAAAATACAATAACGATAGCACAAGTAAATAGCATTAAATTTGCAACAATGTTAAAATGATCACTTAGCGTTGTTGAAGTCTGGGCGACGTCCTGCAATAGAATCGTTGTACCACGCAATAAATGCTTTATCGAGATTGTAATCCAGTATTGCGGGACCATCTAACGACCCTAAATTGTTTTCACTGCTCGCAGCTCAGTAAATTGTTTCAACTGCATACCGCCTTTCATAAAACCTGACCATTTATTCCATTATGATGTCACCATTGAGGGTGTGAAGTTACTAACCCACAGCGTTCTCAACTATGAAGACACGTGTTTTACCCACGGATGTCAACTAACCTAGTTCTCCTTTTTAACAACAATTCAATATCCGACAACATTGAATCGATATAAAAACGACAATATTGCTAGCCGATTTAAATTAGCACTTCGGATTAACACTTCATCAAAATTAACATCGGGAATTGCAAACAAGACTTACAGCGCTGGTGATCGCAGCTGGATATATTCAATACAACAGTAGTGACTATGATGCGCTGACCTAATTCTGCGTCACTCTTTGATACTACATATTTTCGACATTCAATCCACGATCATTCTATTGCGAAATTAAATAATTGGCTAGAAGAAACTTGCAAAGAAGAAGCTAGAAGAAGAAGCGGCCAAACTTGGTCGACGTTGGAGGTAGCACAGGCGGTCATTCAAGCACTACTTAGCGACCATGGCCACCGGCTGCTTTAAGGCTTGCAACGTATCCTAGTCATCAAAGTTCTCTTTTCTACACGATTTCAACGTTTAGCGACGTTAAAACGATAAGCCAGACATTTGGTTAGCCTTTTCATTCTGTTACTACAATGTAAAAATGAACTGTTAGGCTAACTGGGTTCTTGAAACAAATTTTGCTGGTAGGGATAACTAGGCTACGGTACCCGATAATTTCATTTCAATCCAAGCTGTAGGCCACACATTTGTTGCTCCAAACTAATCATTTTAACTATTCAAAAGTACTAACTTATAGATATAAACATGATTTTTTTTTGTAACATTTTATCTTTTTTATTTTCCCTTCACATCTTAAATTTTTCTGAAGGTGTTGCAACCGTGCCAAATTTCTTTCAACTCAATAACTTACTTCGGTCACAAGCTCGTTTTAACGTTCGCGTTTTGTCGCTTCTACCTTTGCTATGTTGACGTGTATTGGTTTTGATATGATGGTCAGAAATAAAAACAACTGAACTGACATGACGAATTTTAATTTAATAGTTCAAACATTTTATTTTAATTCCTTTCTGCACGTTCAGCGACATTAAAATGATGTGAAAACAGTTAGGCTACGGTACCCGATAATTCCCTTTCAAAAATAAAATTTCAAAAACTCGCCGAATAGGGCACTCGCCGAATAGGGAACTCGCCGAATCGGATTAGCCGAATCGGACTCGCCGAAACGGGCCATTCCGACTTAGAAGAGTACTGGTACATTTTGTTTCATGGTGCAAAAAGACTTTAGTAATTAAAATAAACTGAGGAACCACATTACTTAATTCAAACTTTATAAAAAAAGATTAACATACGTTTAAACTAGGAAACTCCAATACCACAAATGAAACACATGCAGTGTTTTCATTTTTTTTACGAAAAGAAATGTCCAAACCTCCAACTCTTGACAAAGAAGTTTTGAAAAGAGAGTCATTGTGTGTGATTAACTTTTGCTTCAACGTATTTTGGATGCTGAAAAAAATTCAATATTTTATAGATGCCCAAAGACATTTTTATTGAAAATGCCAACAATAGAGATAGAAGAGTCGATGCAGACAACTGGTCGACCCTGATGTTTCGGGATGAAGGCCAGGCTGCTTTGAAGCAAAATGGATGATGATGTAATGTCATTAAATAGCATTAGGGGCTTGTAGGTTTTAAGCCATCTGCAATTCTATTTTTCCAGCAATAACATAAAATGCAAGAAAACCCAGCATAAAGTGACATCCACTATATCACTTTTGTACTTTACATAATAATCATTCGCTATCTCCGCTTGCAGCAGATTGCGCATCAACATGGGTTACTTGACAGGGTTCCATGTGATTTTATGAGCCATACTGCTTCCATGCTGGCTCAAGGCAGATTGGAAGAGGGTGATATGTCACCAGATTATTACCCGATTTATTCTCACTGCGTTATGCAAGAAAGAAATCAATCGGTACCCTTTTTAAAGTCTTTGGAATGACCCGACCTGGAATCGAACCCAGGGCTACCAGCACCAGAGCCGATGGCGATAACCACTGGGCCACGGGTGCTGGTACTTTACAGGGTCTTATACTATTCAGCCCATATTGAATTAGACAATTTTGGGTTTATTAAAAAGACTAGAGATGTAGCAATAGCAATATTTTTTCCGACAGGTACCGTACCAATATCACAAACATTTCAAAGTTTTTCTCAATCTTTTCAGGGGACAAAATAGGTTGCATCCTTATGAAGAGTTACGGTTAGAAATGATTCTGTAGCGCCTGCGGCTTTTTTCGTGTTTGCTTTAGTCTAATTGCCATTGTGAAATTGGTGCTTGGTAGGAATTTGACGGTACACGACAACTGGGCGAGACAAAGTGGGCGATACCCACTTGGGCGAGACCAGGTGGGCGACGAGACAAGTGGGCGACGAGTCAAGTGGGCGACGAACCAAGTGGGCGACGGCCAAAGTGGGCGACGGAATCGAAAGTTTAGCCGTTCGGAAAAAATATGACTTTTAATTTTTACTTTAAAATACAATGGTTGATTTGTAGAAGGGAGGCAATGAGAGTTCTCACGCTGAGTTTCACGAAGCATTAGAAGCAACATTTTCATTATTTTTTGTGTAATAGCGCTTTGCATTGTGACATCATCTTGACACATTATTTTGCAATTTGCGGCGTCAGGGTTTATCGTGAAGCTTAAGAGAAACCCCTCAGAAAAGAGACAAACGAATGGCCAAAGAGTGGTTGAAGTCGGTTATGAACGTTCCCTAACCGTTATCAAAGCTTGTCAGTATAAAATATGACTTTTAATTTTTACTTTAAAATACAATGGTTGATTTGTGGAAGGGAGGCAATGAGAGTTCTCACGCTGAGTTTCACGAAGCATTGGAAGCAGCATTTTCATTATTTTTTGTAGTCTAGCATAGTCTAGTGATAGCGCTTGCTGTTTGATGGTAATTTGCATTGTGACATCATCTTGACACATTATTTTGCAACACACAATCCAGTCTCTGAACATTATAAACACTTGCGGTAGGTCACTAGGTCAGCCAGTGGTGAGATCTTAACTACTAAGTAGCTGGTTTGGTAGGTACATGCATTAGACATTTGAATGTTTGTAGTGATTTTCAAGCAAAACAGAAGTTTTTGTTAGTTGTTCGAGTGTGTTATTGTTTAAAATACATGTAAAAACTTACATACGAATCATTAACTACGGAGATTAGCATAAATTTGATGCTCTAAAAATAATCCATTAAAATAAATTTTTTGACAGAATATCTAAAACTAAAGTTATATTTTTCAATTTTTAGGTCATAAACAAAATGGCCCTAGTAATGACTGTCAGTCACAATGTGTTCTGTGAACTGCTGATGCGGCTACGCAGCGTCTAGACTAGAGCATTCAGATTAAAGTTTTATTGGTACTTTCACATACAACATTGTAAATGTAAGTTAATGGCAAGTCTCTATGAGACATTGGATTTTCCGCGCACATACGATTTATAGCGTCAAGAACACTAATTGTGCGCTGTTTTTTTTTCGGTCATTGACCAATTTTTTAGAAAAATGTCCGAAAAAAATATAGCCTAGCCAATTCGGTCTAATGTGCAAACAAATATGTATATAATCAATTCGGCCAAGTGTTGCAAGGTTGAGTTTCGCTGATGAACATTGAAGAAACGTTTGTCTGTTCCAACTTTTCTCAGGTTAAACACGACAACGTTTCTCAGCAAAACTTAATGTTGTAGCGAGTCAGAAAGTGCAAATTTTGGTTTGTATCAGCTACCTGAAAGGAAATATTTTCATCAGAAAAAATGACCGAAATAAATAAAAAACGACCGAATTTTTACAAGTCATTTCGGACAAATGACCGAAAAGTCTCAGCGAAAAAAAAAACAGATTGCGCGTGCTATGTTGGTGGCTGCAGCGTTTTATTAGCATCGATGGTGACCGGAAGTTTTTGCAACATACTCCATCGATAATGATGTTTGAAATTCTTGATGATACCTTGGTCTGAAAGATGGACAGAAGAAGTTGTGTTTGCTGGAAATAAAACACAACTTCTGCTTGCTTAAGGTGAGTTTTGTCGATGTTGTTGTTACGATGGTTGTTCAAGAGCTTTTCCCGTGCCTTCCATATCCGTGAAATTTGCGCCTGTGCCACATCAAATTTTGCTGCAACAACTCTCTGCGGCGTTTTCCTTTCTAACTCTTTGATTACAGTTAGGCTACTCTTACTACCACTCTTTAACCTTTTGTTTGTTTCTTTTCTGAGGGGTTTCTCTTAAGCTTCACAATAAACCGTGACGCCGCAAATTGCAAAATAATGTGTCAAGATGATGTCACAATGCAAATTAACATCAAACAGCAAGCGCTATTACTAGACTACAACAAATAATGAAAATCTTGCTTCCAATGCTTCGTGAAACTCAGCGTGAGAACTCTCATTGCCTCCCTTCCACAAATCAACCATTGTATTTTAAAGTAAAAATTAAAAATCATATTTTATACTGACAAGCTTTGATTAACGGTTAGGGAACGTTCATAACTGCCTTCAACCACTCTTTGGCCATTCGTTTGTCTCTTTTCTGAGGGGTTTCTCTTAAGCTTCACGATAAACCCTGACGCCGCAAATTGCAAAATAATGTGTCAAGATGATGTCACAATGCAAATTAACATCAAACAGCAAGCGCTATTACTAGACTACAAAAAATAATGAAAATGTTGCTTCCAATGCTTCGTGAAACTCAGCGTGAAAACTCTCATTGCCTCCCTTCCACAAATCAATCATTGTATTTTAAAGTAAAAATTAAAAGTCATATTTTTTCCGAACGGCTAAACTTTCGCTTCCGTCGCCCACTTTGGCCGTCGCCCACTTGGTCCGTCGCCCACTTGGTCCGTCGCTCACTTGACTCGTCGCCCACCTGGTCCGTCGCCCACCTGGTCCGTCGCCCACCTGGTCCGTCGCCCACCTGGTCTCGCCCACTTTGTCTCGCCCACTTTGTCTCGCCCAGTTGTCGTGTACCGGGAATTTGAAACCCTGGCTGAAAATTAGGATGTTTCCTCGGAATTTGCACCACTTATCAGGGTTTGATTTACATACGTAGTTTTCCGTTGTTATAGCACTGCACATTTGACACATGCTGCTGGCTGCATTGCTTGAAGCAATAAGCCTCCTTTAAATCAATCGTTCACCGTTAAACACAGTCAGTTTTCAGTATGGTTTCTGTCGGTCAGTTGTGTGGTGCCTTATTTTCTCAGTGAGTTTGCCACAGATTCCTTTCTTGGAAGTCACAGTGTTAGTTTAATTATGGTTGTAGAGTAGTTTTTATGTTCTGAATTAGTTTAACTCGTTGTATTTGAATTCAAGGCATTATTTGGCTACAACGTTCCGACGTGGAAGTTCATTCATTTTTTTGCAATAAACTCATACTTGCAAAAAGGAGCAAGGTATTGTTCTCAAGACCAGCCCTAGTACCCTAGTACCACACGCTAGTACCCGAGATGTTGCTGTAGCAGCTACAGCCAGGTAATAGGTATGGGCGGATGACGCGGATGTTCAGACCAATCGACGTCCGCTACAATTCTATTTCTAATCCAGGGTTAGGAATTAGGTCAGGGTTAAAAATGTTTCTATTTATAACCTTAACCCTTGAGAAGGATTCAACCTATTGGTTAGGGTTAAGGTTAGAAAAGTTTCTATTTCTAACCCTAACCCTTAATTCGGATTCAACCTATTTCGTCCCCTGAACACTTCGTTCCCCAAAATCCGGGGACAAAGTGTTCAGGGGATGAAATAGGTTGCATCTAATGTGAGGTATGAAAAGTTTAAACACGTCATTTTTCCACATCAGTGTGATGTTAGTTACAGCAGGGGTCTGCAAATAGTGAGTCCCGACCCAAATTTGGGTCACGAGACTATCCACTGTGGGTCGCAAAACAGTTTAAACTTACTATTAATCAATCAATCATTTTATTTTTCATCATTAACGCGTCCGGGACGAAAAAGATACTAACTACAAAAATCAATATAGACCTACCAGCACGTTAACGAACGGGAAAAGGTGGCAAAACCTTGAAAGGTTTAAAACATGCCTGAATGAGATGTAGTAGGCTATATATTAGTAGTTAGCATGGCCACAAAACCCAAAAAGCAAATAGCAAAAAATAAAACAAAAACAGAAAGAAGCACACATGTAGTAATTGTAGTAATGAATGACAGCCTAATGAAAAGTGTTGTGGATTGAATTTGCCCGTTTTAATATTGATGTGGATGATCAATACAACTTGTACCCGGTACCGTATGGCAAAAATAAATACAATCATATACCCTGTGATACGTTTGTATATATACACATATCACAGTACCTGTGATATGTTGTGTCCGTGTTTGCCGAACAACGCATTACATTTTTGCTCTCAACAAGTTAGTTATACACAATGCTTCTTTTAAAAAAATGGTAATGGTAGGCTATATAATGCGTCGCTCGGCAAACACGGTCACATCCTCTTATGATGAACTGAAAATTACCGTACCCAGAGAAAATCTCAAATTCCAGCAAATTAAAAAAACTCTAACTTTATTACTCACATTTGAAAAGACATAAAAAATAGGGCTGTAGGCAACTCAAATTAAAAATTGACTAAAAATATGCACTTTGGGTCAAAATTTAGTTTAAAAAAAATAAAAAAAAGGAACGCTTCCGGGTAGTATTGAACTCATTCCCTCTGGAATAGCAACCGGAGAAATATCATACGCGCCACGGATCGAGTTGAATAAAGTTGTCGAATTTAGAACTTATATAGGCGCTTCTCGTCTTTTGCTTTGAAAGAGAAAAAGAAAAAAAGTGCCTATATAGTGACGTCATTACCGGTTAAATAGTGTTTCAGATTCAAAGACCGGCGCCGGTCAAATAGCCAGTGCTGCCTATTAAATTACAAAGCATTTTGCGCAAATTTATATGCTTTCGAAACGTTTGAGTCGTGAAGCTTTAGAACAGGGGTGACGAACCTTCTTGCGGTCGCGGGCCACTTTGTCAATTACACATGAGTTATCGGGCCACACAACTTTTTAATCGTAACCTACTATGAAATCTTTTAGAAGCGACTCAAGATATTGGTTGGCTGGTTTTGAATCTTTATCCTCGGACTGACAAAGCCTTGATAGGTTATTCCTGGTATTTTCGCATACTTGTAGAGGATCTTGACGCAGGGCCGGTTACCGTGTTGGCAGAGTGAAGTTTCCGGTTGCTGAAGTGTTGTTGCTGGGAAATTATTCCATTCACTAGGTGCCGCTGAATGATCAGTAATCCTGAAATGCGTTGCTCAAGCGCACACACCGAGAGTCGAACCAGCACCACTTGATTGTGAGCCGGGCGCGTAACGACTGGGCTAACGGGGCGGACACACGTATTCATGAAAAGTAACAAACGGCAGATGAAAGTAATAAAACCCACACACTACACAGTTGAAATTATCTTACGCAGAATCGAAAGATCCAACAGTAAAAAATAAAAACAAATCAACTTGAGCAAAAAGGATAGAGCAACTGTACTTGCACTGATAATGAAGACAGTTTAATTTTCGAAGCGTTTGCTTTCATATGAGTATGATTTCTTCTTTTTTTGCTCTATCCTTTTTGCTTAAGTTGACTGAATATTTCAACCATTATGCTCCGAAACAACAAATCAGTTAATGAAATTTATTTTTCAAACAACAAACAAAAGCCCATGCAAATCATACAGCTGAAGCTATCTAATGCAGCATTGAAGCATAAAATATTAAAAAATAACATTGAAGCATGGAATATTTTTGCTTAGTGAGATTTTTGGAAAGGTTTTTGCTAAGCGTTCAATATTAGGTCGAACAGACGATGTGGCAACTCTCAACTACATACTAAGATTTTATCTGTCAGCCTCGACCTGTAGCGACTTTTTGTAAAGTGCATTTTAGAAAAGAACTGTTCGGTGTTCGCATAGGTAGGCTACGTGCTGCCGAAAACAGATGATCATTTGAGAGCGTGAGCTCCCCAGTTTGGAAACTCTTTCTTTGATAAACATACACGATAAAATTCAAGCAACGGCTTGTTCACATGCATCACTTTTAGCGTGTCATCACTCTGTAGTTTTCACTCTGTAAATTGTAGTCATCACTTTGTAAATTGTTTTGCGGGCCGCACAAAATTCTTTGACGGGCCGCAGGTTCGTCACCTCTGCTTTAGAACGATTGATTTTTGGGTCGCGCCAACAAGTATTTGCGGACCCCTGAGTTACAGTATTACTTCAAAAAATCTATATCTTTGCTGACTGTAAAAATCTGTAACAAATGAGTTTTTTTTGCATGTTTAGTATTGGCCACTATATCGGGTCTGCTACTATTCGGTGAGTCCGATTCGGTGAGTCCGTTTTGGTGAGTTCCTAACCTCTAACCCCAAACCCCTAACCCTAAAACGGCAATGATAAATACGCTACGGTACCCAATAATTTAAAAAAAAATTAAAAAATCCCCGTTAAGGGATCGGACTCACCAAAACGGGCCATTCCGCACGATATCGGCCAAAAGTAGCTGATATCAATACTCCAAGAATGGCCAATATGTCCGATATCGATGCATCTCTAATTAAGACGAGGTGATTTTTTATTAGCATAAAATGTATATTATAATATACCGGTATACACTTAGTTAAATGTAAAGTATTAGCCAGGTGTAACCTATTCCGTCCCCTGAACACTTCGTCTCCTGAAAAGATTGAGAAAAAATACACCTGAGTCAAAGTCGCTGATCAGAGTTGCCGCAAACAGTTGACCATGCTAAGTATTTTGAAATAATAGTTGATAAACCGAACAACAGAACCGAATTCGCTGATCAAGTTGCCGCAAACAGTTGACCATGCTAACTATTTTGAAATAATAGTTGATAAACCGAACCTCACTTTCGAGTTAGGGTTATCAAATTAAGATTAGGGTTAGAGCTAGGGTTCTGGTTAGTCATACTTATTTTGTGGTGGCTCATAAAAATTCAATGATTAATTCAAGAGAAAAATTTTAAAACGTTTGCAGCAACTCCGATCAGCGACATCGGCTTTGTTGTATTTTATTTTTTCTTGATCTTTTCAGAGGCTGAAATCAGAGGATGAAGCGTTCAGGGGACAGAATAGGTTGCATCCATATTAGCATACCTGGTCCATTCCACAATGACGTTGTCTGGTTGTTCCATTTTCGTAAGATTATGTTGTCTTTGATGCTTGGATAGACTACAAAGGAACTTAAACACATACCGGTAAGTAGAAGAAACTTATCAATAGTTACATTCAAACTGAAACTCGGACTACAATCTAAATAAATATTGGATCAATTGTTTAACATAATGAACTAAGTACAGTAGGTAAAGTTCTTCAAAACAAAGTTAATTTTTGAGCATGCACAAATATGGTACTGGTAGGCAATACTCAATGAGTCATGACAATAAGTTTTTCTAATATACGATGGTCGATGTAATATCTACTGCACTATTTTTACACATTGTGAGTGCAACGTAATTCGTCCCCTGAAAAGATCGAGAAAAAAATACAACAGAGCCGAAGTCGCAGTCCTCTAAATTAGCAGCGGCCGTGGTAAATGCTGCCGCAAACGTCATAATGGTCATTCTACTACGGCAATAAAAATGCCGTCGCAAAATGAACACTTAATTAAGACAAAAATTGTTACACATTTCTTCCTGTATTATTCACTAACTTCACTGCGTCAAAATCCTCTACATGTACCGTATGCGAAACTACCAGGAATAATCAATCAAGGCTTTACCAGTCCGAGGATAAAGATTCAAAACCAAACCAAACTGGCCAACTCCACAGCACCTGGAGGAGTGGAGGTCTAAAGTTCAGCCTTACCAGTGATCAAAGTTGAAATGGAGAATCTCACAAAAAACACTTCTATTTTCAGTTAAATTTTGAAACACAATACAAAAACAATATTTTGAGTAAAGACTGTTCAAAAGCAAAAATTTTTATTGTTCAATATGTTTTATTTATTCGGAGTCGGCCTTTTTTTTTGATGACTCGACTCCAGTCTACACCCTGGATTTTACGCTTTTACCACTCGCTGGAATGCCGTCTCAGTCTCGGAAAAACCTAGAACATCACACAACTAAGGCGAAAGAGAAAATTGAATTGAGTCCTGTCTTTGTTATGAGTTACCAAGGGGGGTGGGGGGACTTATATACCAGTCCCAGGTATACAAGTTTCCCCCCACCTCCCTTGGTAACTCATGACAAAGACAGGACTCAATGGACATGGCTCTTTCGCGGGTCATTCTATTATAATACAGTCACACTGTGTAACCCATCCTCTCAGAATTTCTTTATTTTTTAATATGTTAGAGCTACTGGGAAAAGATGAAGATTGGCATTTACGCTGTCAAAATCCATCAAGCGGTTTTCAAGATATCGACAGTTACATTTTTGCCACTAGGGGCGCTGTTTTTGCATCACAAAAACAAAAATGGCTTATAATTTTTATTTTATAAGATACAGAAATAATGAAAATATGTATTCATATAGTTTTGGGGCAAGGAATTCAAATATGCTATTACATTTGTGAAAAAAGCAAAGGGAAACACTTTATTTTATTGAACAAAAGTTTTGGGGTGCTTCATTTCAATGCCCCATATCTCAAATCTGCAAAAAGATTTTTTCCCCCAACCAATGCTAAACTGTCAAGAAAAGCTACCTGCTTCATGTGCATAAGTATGATAAATACGTTTTGTTTCAAACTTCTGCAATTGACAAAAATGTTTCATTGCTATATTCACAATGTTTTCAATCAATAGACTTGAAGTATAATACATGGTCACATTTTATTCTATTTGAATTAAGGCACTAATGATGCTCTACAGTACTCAGTAGCAGAGCGAAATGCATATGCCATAAATAGGGCTCTGCTGATTCTCCATGCACTTTTAATATAAAATACATGATCACACAGCATATGCATTATGATGTCAATCATAGTAAATGTTCTGGAGTAACAAGATATCCAGGCTATCTGTTTCATGTGTAAAAGTAAGATAAATGTAATTTGTTGCAAAATTTTGCAATTGTCATGAAAAAAAAACAACATTTTATGGATACTTCAAAACACACTTCTACACAGTACACACTAGTTAGTGATGCTATCTATGATTTGATATGTAGATTGAATGTAGAGCATACACAAAACTGCAATATATCAGGATTAAAAAGTGCCAGTGATAAGTCAAGGAGAAACCAAAATAATGAGTGCAAGATTTCGCAGGGTTGATCGGTTTAAACTAGGGCGGTTTAAACTGCCCGGTTAAAACCTGGTCAAAACCCCTTTAGTGTATGAATCAAGTTGCTTTTCAATTGAATTAAAAATATTACCCTCCATGTTTAGTAATGATGTTCAACTATATTTTGCTTTGATCAACAATAACCTAAATGCTGGATTTGGAACAAAAAATATTCAATTTCTCTGTTTATTTTTGATATTTCAATCAGTTGGTATTTCAATTATTGATATTTCAATTGCGTGGTTATTTTAATTATCGAGAAAATTCAAATTTTAAAAATAAGTCTCTGATGAACCAAAAAATGCTTGGTAGAACGATGAACCATTTGCACAGCCAACTGAAGTACAAGAATTTATTCCAACATTTTTTTTATGAAAAACATTTGCCATCAATTTTGCCATAAAATTTGCGCAACATTTGCCCTCCCGTTGCGTAGCACATAAGACGTAGCATGACATGTAATTAAGGTAGTAGTCTTAACGCTGTTTGATGTCTTGTTTTTGGCGGTGCTGAAACAAGAGAAAAATCCAAGATAAATATAATCTTTCGTACGAATTTTACAGGCAGCCATTTGCGACTGCCTGACAGACTGTCGGTATTGGCGGCCATTAATGAAAGTTCAGGCGTCCATGGCCGCCAGCTATTTCGAGGCCTGCATATCAATATGGTCACAACTGCTTTTATATTTCCTAAATAGCCCATAGTCCAGGTAGCCGACCATTCACTACATAAAAATATAATTTTAAACCAGGTTTAAATCGCTTCAAGAGATCAACCCTGATTCGATAGTTTGACAAAGATTTCTCGCTAATTAGTACAGTGGCAGCCAACCCTCAAATAAAGAGAGGGCACTCAATGATGATGAATAGAAAATTACAGCTTCCATTAAAATAAAAACGCAAACTCTGCATCAGTAATTTGATAAACACGTCCAGTTCTGCTGATGCTCGGTGCAGCAACTTTTGATATAACTTTTGTCTTAGGAACATATAAAATATCATCATGTTTTGGCCATTAAAACGTTTGACGTGGCCCACTGGGATGCATGAACTTGACTAAAAGTTCTTCATCAGCTGCTGTATCATTCAAGATAATACCAATCCACCATGCCTGGTCGTATTTCACTGCAACATTAACATACTCCTCAACATTGAAGTTTTCAGTTTGCTGATGGCTATCAAAAAATTTGGAACAACCTGCAAACAAATGATCCTCTGCTGTGAATTTAAACCTGATGCTTGCAATACATTATAAGGAAAACAAATGATAGCTTCTGGTGCCTGGTATTGTGTGGCCTTGAATGTATCTTTTATTTGAAGCCAGTCGAATATCAATGAGCTTTTCTTTGGATAAAAAATAAAAACTGATTGAAGGCATAGCTGATTTGCAATAACTGTAAGCATCTTTCGCTGTCAGAATTTGATTTTGGCATGGCTGAGCTAAACTTTTGTGGAAAAGTTTTCGCTTAATTGCCCCACCAAGTCCATCACAAGAAGTCTTGTCATGACTTGTAACGAAATTCCAATTTGCAGAAAATCCAAAGACCTGTTGATGATAGGTCAGACTTGAAAAATTTTTGAAGTTTTTTGTATTGCCCAGCACACCCATCTGAAAAGTACATACTTGATGGGTTGAATGAATGGATAGTTTTGTTTCAAATAGTGAGCCAATTCTTCTTGCATTGCAAACACAAAACTTGTATTATGATTCAGGTCATCAGGAAAGAAGGCCATGCTCTGTTGAATATGAGATGAAGTAGATACTGTAGAGCATCATTAGTGCCTTAATTCAAATAGAATAAAATGTGATCATGTATTCACTTCAAGTCTATTGATTGAAAACATTGTGAATATAGCAATGAAACATTTTTGTCAATTGCAGAAGTTTTAAACAAAACGTATTTATCATACTTATGCACATGAAGCAGGTAGCTTTTCTTGACAGTTTAGCATTGGTTGGGGGAAAAAATCTTTTTGCAGATTTGAGATATGGGGCATTGAAATGAAGCACCCCAAAACTTTTGTTTAATAAAATAAAGTGTTTCCCTTTGCTTTTTTCACAAATGTAATAGCATATTTGAATTCCTTGCCCCAAAAACTATAAGAATACATATTTTCATTATTTCTGTATCTTAAAAAATAAGAATTATAAGCCATTTTTGTTTTTGTGATGCGAAAACAGCGCCCCTAGTGGCAAAAATGTAACTATCGATATCTTGAAAACCGCTTGATGGATTTTGACAGCGTAAATGCCAATCTTCATCTTTTCCCAGTAGCTCTAACATGTTAAAAAATGAAGAAATTCTGAGAGGATGGGTTACAAAATTTCAAAATTTTGACTGTATTATAATGGAATGACCCTCGCCTTAGTTGTGTGATGTTCTAGGCCAGGGCCCAGGGGTCACCAACCTTTTTTGCATGCGGGCCACTTTGGCACAGAGGAGAGCTGTGGCAGGCCGCACTAATAAAAATATTAGGTACGTTGACTCTTATGCTAAAAAAGAACGCATTTTGTACCCAGTATCCAGCGTTATGTTGTTCATATTTATGTTAGAATACCACAGCAACAAAATTAATCGAATAACGCTACTGCCAGGCCAAGCTCCTTTTACAACACTTTTGACTTTTTTTAACAATGCCTAATAACGAGACCATTTGTTTTGCACACTTATAGCGAGGCGAACGGCTTCATCAGAATGTTCATTGCTAAGCAAAAGTGGTGTTGTCACTTCGCTTCACAAAAGATATCTTGCAATTAACAATTTTAGTAAACAAGGAAATGTTTGACACATTGCAATAGGCTACAGGCAACAATAGCGACCTACAAACATATCAGCAAAAAATAGGCTTCAATAACAGGGAAAAAAAACCAGGCACCATGAAACAAATGCTTGTAGGAATCACCCAAAAATCGTAATTCTATCGTAATTCATGAACAGTCTTCCGTTTAAAAAAGCAATGGGTTGGTTATTCATCCTTTTTGTGAGAGTCTATAAAACCGTCTTTCTTTTGTTATACACAACTGTCACTTGCGATGCTTATCAGCGTGGCAAGAATTTGTTGATTAATAACATTTTGCAGAACTTGCTTCGGCAGTAGATATACTAAAATTGGAACAATACAGAGAAGATTAGCATGGCCCCTGCGCAGTGCGCAAGGATGACACGTGAAATCGTGAAGCGTTCCATATTTCTTTAAAAAAAGAAGAAAAAAAACATTTTGCAGTAGCCTACGTACTAAGCTAAATATTTTCATATACAATCAGAAAAAGTCTTTAAATTTATTATAATATTTTGCCAATTTATTATAAATTGAGTTGGCACACCGACCTATTTTGCCAACAAAAACTTGTATAAAGAGAACACTGGTCATGAAACACAATAACGGTGAAACGCACACTAGTGTTTACATGACATTTGCAAACTTAAAATAAGCAACCCTATGCTCGACATTTTCGAAATTCAAAAATAGACATTTTAATCAACCACTGGCACAGTGTGGCTGGACATCGCATTGGAATAGCTTTAAGCAACCCCCACCTAGAACTATAATTTGATTGGTCGGTCGGTGGAATCGTATGCAAAGCGAAAATATGCTTCCTGGAAAGTATTTTTTGCCTTCGTGCTCTTTAACTCCTCAAGAAAAGTATTTTTGGTTATATTATACTTGTACGCTGATACCTTCCGCGGGCCGCAGCCATATAGCGTGGCGGGCCGCCATTTGGTGACCACTGTTCTAGGCGTTACCCTCAGTCTCATGCTGTGAGCTACAGTTGCCAGACGTTCATTAACATCATAAGCTTAAGCAAAAAGTAGCATCAAAGTTTTCAGTTTTTCAAAAAGCACTGCAGTAAATCTTTCCATGGAAAAAACAGATAACTGTCAAGTGGCAAGTACATACTGTCATAACTGTACATACTGTCATAACAGTACATAACTGTCAAGTGGCAAGATGTGCAAGACCCTTGTACATCTTCTTTGAGAGTTATTTGTGGATGCAACCTAATTCGTACCATGAACAATTCGTACCATCAGTTCGTACCTTGAAAAGATCGAGGGAAAAAATTAAAAAAACCGAAGTCGCTGATTGCAGTTTTCGCAAACAAACAAAAACTCTTAGGATCATTACCAGAAATTTTAAAATGTTTGCGGAAACTCCGATCAACCCTAACCTTTTTAAAATGTTTGCGGAAACTGCAATCAGCAAATTCGGCAAACTCTTAGGATCATTACCGGAAAATTTAAAATGTTTGCGAAAACTGCGGAAAAACGGAAACTGCAATCAGCAATGTTCTATTTTTTTTTCTCAATCTTTTTAGTTTGTTTGTTTGCAAAAACACCCTAACCCTTTTAAAATGCTTGCGGAAACTCCGACCAACCCTAACCCTTTTAAAAGGTTTGCGGAAACTGCGATCAGCGACTTTGGCAAACTCTTAGGATCATTACCAGACATTTTAAAATGTTTGCGGAAACTGCGGAAAAACAGAAACTGCGATCAGCGATGTTCTATTTTTTCTCTTGATCTTTTCATTTTGTTTGCAGATACCAATGGCGATACCTAACCTATACTCCGATACCCTAACCCTTTTAAAATGTTTGCGGAAACTGCAATCAGCAACTTCGGCTTTTTTTTTTATTTTTTCTCTCGATCTTTTTAAGGTACGAACTGACTGTACAAATTGTTCATGGTAAGAATTAGGTTGCACCCGTTATTTGTCTATTCTGCTGTGTGAATATGTAGAAATCAGACAGTACATATATTACAAAAATGTTGACAATGCAAAAAAAATAACTTCAAATCATGTAAAAAATGGTCGGACTTAATCTCACACCGATGCGTTCGAATACCTATTGCTAACAACTTTATTTTCAAACACAGAGTCTATTTGCTCGTTATCCAAAAGCGCAAAACATGAGTTTTTGGCACCAATCAAATTTAGAGCAATCAAAAAGCAGCCCAATCTGGCAACTATACCAGGAGCAGCTGATAAAGACAGTGTTGCCATATTCCAAATGTTCCCTAAAGCAGCAATCGTTACTTTTTCACCACAATTGGCTTTTGAGAGATATTTTTAATAACCCCAAGGTAATGTCCTGAAAAATATTCACCTCAGTTGAAGTTTTTTTTAGCCACTTTTTGCGTAATTAGTAGAAAACAAAAGTGGAAAGCAGCAGTGGCCAAGTGGTTAGCGCGTTGGGCTCGCAGTCAAGAGCCTGCATGTTCGACTCCAGCCACCCGCACTTGCTGTTGTTTTTCTGGGCAAGAAACTTTACGATAATTGCTTTTACCCAATGATCGATTTCGAGTAATGGGTAGTACCAAAATTAAGTCATAAGCAGAGTAGACAACCGGAAACATACATTGCCATCGGCTGCAGCGTGGGTCAGGTGGAGTCAGGGGTTAGTCAGTCAGGGGAGTCAGTCAGGGGAGTCAGTCAGCGGAAACTGGGGTTAGTTGGAAAGTTTTTCTTTCGAAGTGAAATTTAAAACAACTGGTGCATAACCTGACAACTTGAAGCGGCTTAAATTATCACCTATGGTGTGCTGTATCTTACAACCAAAAACAAGTAGGCTATTGAGTCAATTCAGCTTTTAATGGAAATTTAAAATAAACAAACATACAATTGATTTTCCAATTAACCCTATGTCTGGGGTTAGTTGGAAAACATCATGGGGTTAGTTGGAAAACGTCATGAGGTTAACAATTTACCTGTCGTTGTAAGCAAATAAGTTTACTTCTTTCAAGTAAAAAAGCAATAAATTCAACAACCAATTAACTTAAACCAAGGGTTCCCATCCTGGGGGCTATGGACCCTAGTAGGCCATGAGCCTTTTTCAAGGGGGCTATTGAAAAAAATATTTTTTTTAATTTATCATTTTTAAGTCGTTTGTACTTTCCAAGTTATTCAAAGTTCAAACTAAAACCTTACAATGTGCTAAAAACAAGTATATTAGAGCTTATACTACTTTCAAAAGCACAATTTAAAAATTCAAAAGTATTCAAAACATTTTCCAACTAACCCCATCTACAATTTTCCAACTAGCCCCATCAGGACATGACTAACAAATTTCCTAAAATATTCAAGCATGGTTCATTTGACCAAAATTTATTTATTTCTCAGTATTGTGGAACAACTACAGCTAACACACACCAAAAAATGTGTGTCTATCTTTAACGCCATGGGACGCATAAGATGTTTCGCAAAGAGCCAAAAATTTTACTTCATAGCTAAAAAAATAAAAAATGTTTACTCAAGCAGGCAGGAATGGCAGGATGCAACCTAGTTCATACCATGAACAGTTCGTACCTTGAAAAGATCGAGAGAAAAAATTAAAAAAGCCAAAGTCGCTGATCGCAGTTTCCGCAATCATTTTAAAATTTTCCCCCTGAAAAGATTGTGAGAAAAATTAGCTCAAAGCCGAAGTCCGCTGATTGCAGTTTCCGCAAACATTTTTACGCAATTTCCGCTAACCCTAACCATAGAGTAATCTATGCTCTAACCCTAACCTTCGCTGATCGCAGTTTCCGCAAACAGTTTTCCGCAGTTTCTGCTAAACCTTACCCTAATTTTAACCATAGAGTAATCTATGCTCTAACCCAGAGGTCATCAAATGGCGGCCCACGGGCCGCATGCGGCCCGCCGAGTTGTTTTGTGCGGCCTGCGAAAGGTATCAGCGTACAAGTACAACTGTACAAGTAGCCTATAACCAAAAATGCTTTTTTTGAGAAGTTAAAGAGCATGAAGGTAAAAAATACTTTCCGGCAGTGGTGCCAAAGTAGGGGGGGATGGGGGAGATATATCCCCCCAATATTTTGACAGCATCTCCCCCAATATTTTGACAGCATCTCCCCCAATAGTTTAGAAAAAATATTTGGTATGAAGTTATACCGTTACTTCGATTTAGTTGTTTCAAGCAAGCATCTCGAACTTCTGTTGTTTCTCTTTTATTGATGTTTGATCACAGTTCTAAACTGTCTTGGAGTTGTTTCTGGTCTACTGTCTACGCTACGGTTATAAGCTCAAATCTCACTGGAGGTAGGCCTAACAATTTTTCTTTGTAGGCTATTAATCTTGCAGTCAGTCATTCACAAGAGCACTGGTAGCACTTTTATTTCCATGATTTCTTATCTATATATTATAATATGCTGTTAGCAGCTAATTTACCGAGGTCCGGTGATTGTTTAATTAACTTAATACTGGTAGGGGAGACTCGGGTAAGTTGGCCCAGCAAAATGAAAAATTGAATTTGTGAGCTAATAACAAAACATATGTCAAAGCGAATGCTATTGAAAAATAGAGAATTCATCACTCTAGGAGTAGACATATTTTTGCATCAAACCAACATTCTTAAGTATGTAATTTTTCAAGTTTTCCGAAAAAATTAAAATGGGCCGTCTTACCCGCCTGTGCAGGTAATTTGGCCCACCATGGAAGGTAAGTTGGCCACGAAGCCAGCATGTCTATCTCTTGGTATATTAAACAGTAGAAAAGCTCTTTCTCCTCAAACTCTGCTTCATACACCTGCTGAGACACATTTCCGCGATTGGTTTTCTTGATCTAATTACTTACCATTATTTTATTATTACAATATGGTTTAGTAATAAGTTGTCGTAATCTATGGCATAAAGACGATGTTAGGAAGTGAATTATTGTTATTGATTGCTTAATGCTGATGTAAAGCCGCGATTTACTTACTTTGGATACTTGATACTTCAATCTTGAAAAACAAGTCATCGTATTTATTAGTCCATTATCATTCTATATAATGTCTCATGAAGGCAAGTTGGCCATGGTGGCCAACGTACCCACCCACGAAATGGGCCAACTTCCCTGCATGGCAGCCATATTGTAAAAACTAAAATTTATGTCAAACTATTGAGCTTCTAACAACGGCTTCACCGTCAAAGTGAGCCTTAATAACTACTCTAGTGTTGCACTCACTAAATAATAACCTTTCTTATATAGTAAGAAAAAACTCACTCGACATCTAAAAAATTCTAAAATCCAAAAAAATTAAAAATTGTGATTTTTCATAAAAAATCGTGCTCACATGTTTATACTGCTTGCTAGAGCCTCCCAACCTGGTGATAATGTACGGTAGTTTCAACAGCATTTCCTCGGTATGCGTATGAAACGTCACAATAACTATTGCACTTAAAAAATTATTTAGAGTGGGCCAACTTACCTGGGTCTCCCCTACCACTATAATTGTGTATAAAAATATGCATCTCCCCCTATGTTCAAATTTGTCAAAAATTTGATAAAATATAGATTTATCCCCCCCCCCCCCCAATCCTCAATTAACTTCAGCACCACTGCTTTCCGGGAAGCAAATTTTCGCTTTGCATACGATTCCACCGACCGACCAATCAGATTGTAGTTCTAGGCGGGGGTCGCCTGAAGTTATTTCAATGCTATGTCCAGCCACACTGTCCCAGTGGTTGATTAAAACGCGTACAAAGTGGAATTATTATGCTTATGAAAATATTTAGCTTAGTACAGCAAAATGTTGTTAATCAACAATTCTTGCCATACCGTACTGATAAGCACCGCAACTCAGCAAGTGATACCGTAGTTGTCTAATAATTATTCAAAGACACGGTTTTATAGACTCTCACAAAAAGGATGAAAAACCAAGTCCTTGCTTGTTTAGAGGAAACACTGTTCATTAGTTACGATAGAAACGTTTTTTAGGTGATTTCAACAAACGTTTGTTTCATGGTACCGGTAGGCTACCTGGTTTCTTTCTCCCTGTTATTGGAGCCTATTTTTTGCTGATATGTTTGCAGGTCACTATTGTTGCCTGTAGGCCTATTGCGATGTGTCAAACATTTCCTTGTTTACTAAAACTGTTAATTGCAAGATATCTTTTGTGAAGCGAAGTGACAACACAACACCACCCTTAATTGCTTGGCGATGAATAAAATAAAACAAGTGGCCTCGTTTTTAGGCATTGTTAAAGAAGTCAAAAGTGTTGTTAAAGGAGTTTGGCCTGGCAGTAGCGTTGTTCGACTAGTTTTGTTGCTACGGTATTCTAAGAGAGAGAGTGAGTGAGTGAGTGAGTGAGAGAGAGAAACCTTTTATTTTGTCTGTTGCGACAATAGTACAGTACAATTATACACAATCCGAATAAAATAGTACCATAGCTATCTAAATACCACAACAGACAGGAAGCAGCGAACGATTATATCAGTCATCGAGTCAGCTGCTTCCCAGTTCTTAATGTGACAAATGTCAAGCATCGGCAAATTACGTTGAAACAAGATAAGCTGATGTTCAGTAATATTAATGACAGAAAAGAAATCATGTGCTGCTGCGATCCTCAAGTGAAGTCCTGAGGTTTTATTCAAATATAAACTTTATTCCGGGTGATTAAAAATAGGAAAAACTTTTGAAATCAATAAACTCTTGTAGCAAGGGCGTTTAAACTTCAGTGCAACCAAGAAAAGTTCAAGCCAATAAATAGTACAAGGCTACGAGTAAAAACATTTTCAGTAACAGTATTACAATACAAAAATAATCACAGTTTAAAAAAAGGTATAGGTCTATTGTTCTGTCATAAAAGAAATGACTGAGTGACTCTCAGTGTGACCTGTTAGGCTGCATGAAACTAGCGCAATGTGACCGTATAATTTGACAAACAAATTGAATAGAATGTAAATGAGAAATAATTGAGTGTAACCGAATAACACAATAGGTCAATAATGTTTTCTTCAGATGAAATTTAACAAATCAAATCCAGGCGACGTATTATTACAAAGTTTGAGCCCAAAATAACAAGATAGATATGAACAACATGTAACGCTGGATAATGGATACGAAATGCGTTCTTTTCTAGCATAAGAATCATCCTATCTAAAAATTTATTAGTGCGGCCCGCCGCAGCTCTCCTTAGTGCCAAAGTGGCCCGCATGCAAAAAAGGTTGGTGACCCCTGCTCTAACCCTAACCCTCGCTGATCGCAGTTTCCGCAAACATTTTTCCGCAGTTTCCGCTAACCTTTACCCTAACCAGAGATATAAATACAAGAGATAGGCAATAGAATCCGCGTGCGCTTTAAACAGGCGGCGATGTTGAAAAGCGGTCACGGTTGACTGGATAGGGATCAAGCGGCAGCTCTCGATGCCCGCAAACTGCAAAACGTGATAATTTCAAGCAGTTTACCAGAGGTTTACAGGTTTAGTGAGGAAGTTCCATGGAATTTGATGGTTCTAGTTCAGTTTTGTAGAGCTTGCATTAATATTCGTCTATTGGAAAATTAAATATGGTAGATAACTTAATTGCTATCAAGCTAAGTTACCGTATGTATTATTGACCAGTCGGCAATAAACCTAGCAGATTACGGTAGCCCTTTTGGATTTATTGATTATTTTGCGAGTAGACTATATGTAGGAAGCAACATGCAGGTTTAGCAAGAGTTTCAGTTTTTAAACTAACTAGCTAAATACTTAGTCATGGGCATGGTAGTTCTTATCACCATTTGCAAGATTAGGTTATGAATTGTGGTGTATTTTACAGTTATGAATTCTGTTGTTATAATCATTCATATTTGTTTTATAATTTCAGGAATGTTATCATTATGCTATTTATTTGCAGTTATTTATTAGATTATAAATGCCAGCTTCGAATCGCCCAATCCCTCAGTGTCACACGGATAGAAGTAAAAGGTTTTTCTATATTTAAACTGTCAATGTTTATGCGAAAGGGAAGTACAGTGTGGCATAATGAAGTTTTGAAGAATGTCATACTTAAGTACAGAGATGAACGTGATCCAAGAGATAATATTAAACAAGTTCTTCACAAAGGAAATGCTGGAATTTGTGAGAAACACTTTAATGCAGCATGATGCAGAGGACATAATAATAAATTCCAAAAGTAGCAGTAAATCTTTGAAGTTTGGTGCCGTCCCATGCTTAAACTTGCCACAGAGAACCGGTGATAAGCTGCTGTATCCACTATGCGTCTAACACTGGTCCGAGACCGAATTACACCATCAATACATGAAAACATTGGAGAAGTCAAGAAATCTTTTAACAGGATAAAACGAATTGGGTGGCAATTTCAAGAACATGCAGATTATATTTCAATTCAAAAGAACGACCTTGTTCTTATTGTAAATATCTCAACATTACAATACAAATTTAGTGTGTCTAACTTTCATTTTAAAGTGTCTGAGGACAGTCAGGACACAATGTTCTGTAACAAGCTTGGTGCCCAAATCACAGAATTAGAAGCACTTCCAGCAAAAATGTGTCCCGGTATTACAACAAAGCCGGTCATTGGCACTAATTGCATTGTATATTACAAAGCATACAATGTATTACAATGTTGACTGATTTTCAATAAATATTTTTTGAAAGTCAACTTGAAGTTAATCAAAAGAATTGTAAAACAAAATATCATCCTGAGATTATCCGATTTGCTCTCAGCCTGCAGTTAAAAAGTTCCTCTGCATATGATCAACTCGCAGTGACGTTCGGTGGCTTAAACCATTGGGAAAGCAACTTGGAAATATGTTGCAGCAAGGTAGTAGGCACGAGGGGCGTAACCGTCGGGCGAAGCCCGAAGGCGTGTTGCCGAAGGCAACACTTCCAGCGGGGGATCTGGGGGGCCTCCCCCAGAAAATTTTGAAAAACACTTCCAATTTGGTGCGCTCTGAGAGCATTTCCAAAACAAAATCTTCGGACTTTCCCAGCCCGAGGATAAAGATTCAATCAATCAATCAAACTGGGACTAGTCTAGAATGTTGGCTGCTTTTTTAGACTGAGCACAAAAACTTATTGTCAATGTCATCTGTAAGCATTTACAACATGCATTGGACTGGTGCACTAGTAAAGAGCAAATAATTAGCCTATAAATTAAGCTAGTCCATTCTTGAAGAACACAAGTATGTTTGCTCTGAACTTGTGATGTCAGTCTATTGACCCAAAGAATTTAAAAAACACTTGTGCTGTTTCAGTACTGGTTGGTTAATGTACCCTTTGGAATTGCATGTCTTATTGTAGAATCTATGTTTTTTTTGGTAAGAGAACCAGCTTTATTTTCAGCGTACTCAGTAGCCTATAGTTACAAGCCCGAAAATCACTCATGCGTAGAGGCTGTATTCCTTTCGCCTGAAACCAAAAACAGCCGCTATGAGATACGCATTGACGTCACTGGGAAAGCAAGTTTAACCATAACACCAGATAACACATCTGATTGGCTAAGCAGCTGGTGTCGTTTTGCAAAACGATTGAGGATTGGATAAAACGAAGGCGTTTTTCAATGTAAGGTAAGCACTTTTGAAAGTTGATTTCCCTGGAGCTTCAGTGATGGTTTCTGACAAAAGCGTTTGCGTTAAATGGCATTTATAGGCAAGAAATGCGGTTTGGTGAGGACTTAGATACTCACAAGAGTTACGAGTAATTCTAGTCACGAACACAGTAATTTTCAAGTTAAAATAGACTTGATAAAAATAATAAGAAGTTAAACCTACAATTCAGTCATTATATTTTGCATAGTTTTCGCTCAGGTAAGCACTGCTTTCCTTGCTTTCCCTCACCGATCGTCACTGTCAACTCGGATCAACTTCGTGGAGTTTTGCGCTTGCCATCAAAACGTACTTTATTTGATTATCGTCATGTGCATCAAAACCAAACCGGGACATTCAGCAATCATATTCTGGATGCATTAAAAAATCAAAGTGATTCATGCAAAGATTTTGAGAAATACCTTTATATAACGTTTGATGAAATGAAAGTAGCTTACGATCTAATTTAGTATTCAAATCGGAAACCGAAAAAAATATATTATTCAACTACTGATGCCAGACTTGAACGATTGCAAGGTGTATTTTTGCCGTATCTTAATAATTGGCATGAACAGATAAATGCAGACACTCAAGTTTTCAGGGAAATTAGAAAAAAGAAATTCATATCTGACTAAACCTTTAAAGGATTGAAATTATCAGTTACTGGCATGATTGGAATTATCGAATGCCTTTTTCTTTTGTCAAACAACATGCCATTTGTTTGTACAAAACGTGTGAGCCAAGACGTATTGGAACATATAAAGCTTCCATTTTCCTATAGCCTAAAATATATCGTATGCTTTTATAACCTTCGTTTTCAAAACGTAAACTAAGTGAACTCCGAAATCGAAAATACTGTACTGAATGCCTCGTGGCCTTTCCCTTATCGCTGTTGATCCATATCCACGCACCGTGACGGTGACGTCATCATTTTTCAACATCGATTTACGAATTGGCCACTTTGCCTATCTCTGTATTTATATCTCTGCCCTAACCATAGAGTAATCTATGCTCTAACCCAACGGTGGGCAAACTGCGGCTTGCGAGCCGCATGCGCTCTTCAACATAAATTTTGTGGCTCTTGTATTGAATATTACAAATAATATAATATTACAAAAAAATTAAGATTATATTTTATAAATATGTTCTATCACGAATTCAATCAAGCAACGGCGTACCTAAGGTATGGCAGGCATGGCTCGAGCCATGTGCGCCACATTGACAGAGGCGAGAAAATCGGTTTGTAAAAATTAAAATTTCTTACTTATACTTTCTTCAAAATCTAATTTGCACCCAAGACAAAGATCAAAAAGGAGTCTTTTACTGTAGCCATTGTTAAACAATAGAATTGTGACGTTGCAAAAGCAACATTGTGCCTCTCCTGGCTCATTTTGCGTTTAGTCAGCAACAATGTTGGAAGTTTCATAAAGTCGCTAAGCAGCACATTAATTGAAGCTTAGAAGTAGTGTGGTTATTTTTTATTTTACTTTATATTTAAGTATGAGTTTAAGTATGAGAATGATTTATTTATATGTTGAATTAAGATGAAGGCTGTCTAACTGCTTGGTGAAATTTCTATCTATCTAATTTGGCTATCTGACTCCATGAACTAATTTCCACACAATTGTTATTCGAATTATAATTTTAAGTTATCAGAAGGTGTTCGTATAATGTTGTAGGTCTATAACACAATTTGAATTTAAACAGTACAGAATAATGAAATTACAGGATCGTGAAACATTATCACGAGTTATTACATTTTAATTAAACAATCAATTTAATGTTTTTCTGAGAGCTGAACTGGTCTAACTGAGCTGGTTGATGTGAGCTAGTCCGATTTGATAGAGCTCTTTGTCTAATTGAGCTGGTTTGATGTGAGCTAGTCCGATTTGATAGAGCTCTTTGTCTAATTGAGCTGGTTTGATGTGAGCTAGTCCGATTTGAATTGATAGAGAGCTCTTTGTCTAATCGAGCTGGTTTGATGTGATAGAGCTCTCGTCAAAGGACGAACAAACCATTTTCTTGTGTGCGCTCTTTTTTCTATTTTCTTTGAGAGCAGTTGCATGGAAAATACAGAAACTTTAGTAAAAGGCAGGAAAACTTATATGTTGAAATAATGGATCGCTACAGAGGCCCCCCTAAATTTAGCTAAATTGGAGCCATGGGTACCAAGTTTAGCTCAAATTTAAGGAGTTAAAACGTTAACACAATTGTAACAGACATAGTGTGAAATAGGTATGTTTAGTGTTTATGATAATAATGTGGTGTTGTGTTTGTGATATCGTGTCGCGAAGTGATTCTGCGTGGTTCCACCGCCTTCCGCAAAGGAATGTCTGAGTTTGTGCTGTGTTGAAGAGTCCACCTCGTAGAAACATTAATTGTTTTGTAAGCGCCGTTGAAAACCGTAGCAGGAATTCATTGTTTGTCTGACTTTTTCTGTTGCAAAGCAGACCATGCCGATTGACTTGATACAAATGTAGCCTTGTCTTGCTTTTTGCATGCTAGAGATCATTGAGGTCGTCGTAGCATTTAATTGTTGGCATTTGGCTTTTGCATTCGCTGTGAGGCGCTAGAGAGTCGGTTGCAAGTGGCTCTGAAGCACTTTTTTCGTTGCAGGCGGTGAAAAGGGCAGAACACTTGCGTTTTTGATCTTGGTTGTTCATGAATATGATGCAATATTTCTGAAAAAGGCAAAGCAAATTGATTAACAGTTCAACTTTGAAATATTTGTCGACTTGGTTTGTTAGTCGACCTGTACAAAATGTAAAGATACGATTTGAAAGGCGAACAAAACTAATTAAAACAAAAGAACATAGGCATCGACAGGTCTAAATACCATTCACAAAATCGTAAATGTTCATAAGTCTGAACAGTCGTTCAGCAACTGTAAACAAAACACCGAAATAAAAAAGATGCAGTAGGCTACATGATTCAAAACCATGCGGTTGTTTCATGCAGTAAGGAAAGTAATGTTTCGTGGACATATGCATGCTTGCCCAACATAGGTTAAATAGGTTAGTAACATGCCATGCCAACCGTTAGATGCGCGCATTTGCATGCCACTCGCAGTCATATTCAACCATACACAATAAAACAAAAACGCTTAGCAGACAACCTATAAAGAGAGAAAGGTTGAAATAGACAACCTCTGGTGCTGCATTGGAAGAAATGCAGACAGTTGCAGAAAAAGACAACGATTTCGTATTAATGCAATATTTGCATTTTTCTTGCGATGAAGCTATATAACCTACAGTGTATAGGCAAGAGCTTTTGAAAAGCAGGTTGGCCAGCTTGTAGCCTACAAGAGACTTGAAAAAGAATTGCCAATTGGCTGAGATGCATCTCATTCCAAAGTACTTGAGATGGCTATACTGGAAGACGCTGTACTTTCCTGTAAAGAACTACATAGGATGATTAAACCAACACATGTATTTAAAACAAACAAAAATAACCTAAATTGCTGCGAGTCTGCAGACTTCAAAATAAACAAATGGACGAATGCTGGAGTGGACAATCCTTAAGACCATTCGTCTCAGCACAACAGCTTGGAGCTGTTAAAAATACACAAACACTACAGTAAAAAGTTACGTAGTTACAATATTAAAATACAACGTAAACGAAAGATATTGCAGCTTTTAATCACATGAGCTGCCTGTCCACTGTTCGGCGGATGACGTCACTGAATGATGAGGTTGTTGTTTAGCTACATTTTTTGGGTTCGAAGGTCCATCACTGTTGTTCACAGCGTGTGACATCATTGGTGGCGATAATAGCACTGTTGACGAAAAAACGTTATACAGTAACACAATAAAACATCGAAAACTGTTCACCCAACGTGAACAGTGAACACTAAGATTTGCAGTCAACCCTATGGGTTGTGGGGAAGATTTTCAGGGATTTGCTACAAAACGGTTATCCAACGTTGATCAGCCATATTTCGATACAAAATTACAAATGGAAGAAATTATATAGTGTCAGTTGAGTCGATGCAAGTGATGTCATCAATGGACAGTAAAAGTTTAAGTGTGATGGATAGTGCTGTTTTGTCGATCTCAGCACCAGAACACGTGACAGCGATTCTGCCTTCTCAAGAGACAAAAGAAATTGCTAACTGCCAAGCAAGCTTACACAAAATGTTCCATTACAGGGTAAAAAAAGAACTGTGCATAGACAGTAGTGCAATGCAAACAAAAAACAGAAACAACGTTTCTTAAATCATGTTAGCTCCTAGTAATATTTAAAAAAATTAGGGCACACGAAAAGTACAACCTCTTTGGGTGGCTTCGCATAATTTCCCCTGTCTTTGCGCCACAGAGTTATACAAACTGATGCTTCAGCTGAGAACATAAGGGTGGCAAAGTTGTGAAGCAAAGTCCCTGAGCAAAGTCTTCACAATAATTTCTCCTATTTGGAGATCTCCTTGTCGGAGTAAAAAGACGCACAAACTCACGGATGGTTGCTTGGAAGCGACACCATAACGCTTTGCAGAGCTGTGCCTGCACGTGTACGTCTGTATAAAAAGTGAGATTGACGCTCGAACCTCGTAATCTCGCATGCTAGTTGCATGTAGGAAGGCAAAAATAAAAAAAATTATATATATTAAAATGAGCTAAGCATTTAAGTAACATTTGACACTGCGATAATTCTACAAAAAATTACATAATTATGTTTCCCTGCAAAGGCAACTTGTTGGTAATTAGCATATCTAAGCAACGTTTAAAAACATTAAAATTGGCAAATGGCGCTTCGGCATAAAATGAAATAAATTGTCGACATCGGCTGCTGAGTGGGCTGTCTGCCGCGGAACAATTAGCTTCGTTACATCCATTGATCGTACAACAACAAAAATCAGTTACGTTTAACAAGCAATAAATTGCCGGCATGGTGTTTTAAAAAGTAGTCTGCAATGAACTGCAGAAAAATTGTTGGCAAACCAACGCGTGAAATGATAAAAGGTGACATGTTTTTAAAAGATAATTATGAGCTCGTGTTGTTTTTATTTTTGACATACAGTAGAAATAAAAGTTTTGTAGCATAATGTACTTACCAGAGTCTCCATATTTTGGTTATCTTGTTAAACTTACTTTTATTTTTAAAAACCTACTTACGTGCGGGGTAACCAATGTAGTTATATTTTATTATTATTATATTTAGGTTATTTAAGTATGAGAATGATTTGTTTATAAGTTGAATTAAGATGAAGGCTGTCTAACTGCTTGGTGAAATTTCAATCTATCTAATTTGGCTATGTGACTCCATGAACTAATTTCCACACAATTGTTATTCGAATTATAATTTTAAGTTATCAGAAGGTGTTTGTATAATGTTGTAGATCTATAACACAATTTGAATTTAAACAGTACAGAATAATGAAATTACAGGATCGTGAAACATTATCACGAGCAGGGCCCGATTAACCATGAGGCACACGAGGCACAGGCCTCAGGCCCCCTGGTTTTGGGGGCCCCCAATTTTTTTACATTAATACCGTAGGCGTCAATACTTTTATAGGTTTCAAGCAGTGCCGTGTCAAGCGGGGCCCGGTTCCCAGGCCCACCATCTCAAGGGGCTCACAAATAATAGATTTTTGCATTTCAGAAAAGTGTTTTTTGAGTTGCTAAAGTTCACTGCATGTACTTGTCCATTAGGAAGATGATTTAGGCCCTTATTATACTAAAACATCTCAAATTTAGGGCCTATTATACAAATTTGGGCCCTAACTACACTGAAACATCTCTAAAAACACCATTACTATCTAAAAACAAAGTTAAAATGTGATAAAGTTAGTAACATGATCTGCAGAAATGTATTTAACATATAACAGGTTGGATGCAATTGAATATATGAATTCAAAAAGGGCCCAATTGCCATAAAGTGTTTTTGGCACAACTGTTTTAATTATTTTGGTCACTTACTTTTGTGGTGAAACTTCCATAATGATTACATGCTTAAACATACTGGTAAGAAGCATCATACCTAAAAAGTTCACTCATTGAGGATTCTGTGGAGAAACTATAGAGAAGTTGAAGTGCAATTGCTGTAGTTGGGCCCATTTCAAAATCAATGGAAAAATGGATAAAGTGTTTTTTATGTGTTTACCAATATGTTTGAAAAATCGGTGCTCTTCCACAAGACGCCCTGTTGGTCAACCAGACAAAATGATGACGTCATAAAACGTCACACACATTGGAATGGACTATTATGAAGGAGGAAATGCGGGGTGGAAATGCAATGAAACACACCAGAAGGAAATTGTCTCCCATTTACTGATTATGAAACACACCAGAAGGAAATTGTCTCCCATTTACTGATTTGTTTTTCAATTTAAACAAATTTGCGATCGTTGAAAAGCACAAGCATAGATCTAACCAACTAAGTTAATACCAAGTCCCAAAATACTACTAGCTCCATCTGGTGGCCACCTAAACTTGACCAAATTCAAACCATTATCAAAAGTTTATTTGCAATGATAAAAACATTAAACGACAGCCAATTAAAAGAACATGTTACTGTTTATTGAAGGGCTAACTTTCATTTTTATATCTTATTTAATATATGAGCAATCGTTGTTCGAAGACAGCCCCCCAACGAAGCTTTTGCCCAATGCATTTCAATGGCGAATCGATCGTCTTCCAGTTCAAGCCCTGCATGTTCACGATAATTAATTGTCTCCCATTTATTCATTTCTTGCTCAATTTCAACAGATTTGCTATCGTTGAAAAGCACAAGCATAGATCTAACCAACTAAGTTAATACCAAGTCCCAAAATACTACTAGCTCCATCTGGTGGCTACCTAAACTTGACCAAATTCAAACCATTATCAAAAGTTTATTTGCAATGATAAAAACATTAAACGACAGCCAATTAAAAGAACATGTTGCTGTTTATTGAAGTGCTAACTTTCATTTTTATATCTTATTCAATATGCGCGCAATCGTTGTTCGAAGACAGCCCCCCAACGAAGCTTTTGCCCAATGCATTTCAATGGCGAATCGATCGTCTTCCAGTTCACGCCCTGCGTGATCACGATAATTAATTGTCTCCCATTTATTCATTTCTTGCTCAATTTCAACAGATTTGCTATCGTTAAAAAGCACAAGCATAGATCTAACCAACTAAGTTAATACCAAGTCCCAAAATACTACTAGCTCCATCTGGTGGCCACCTAAACTTGACCAAATTCAAACCATTATCAAAAGTTTATTTGCAATGATAAAAACATTAAACGACAACCAATTAAAAGAACATGTTATTGTTTATTGAAGTGCTAACTTTCATTTTTATATCTTATTCAATATGCGCGCAATCGTTGTTCGAAGACAGCCCCCCAACGAAGCTTTTGCCCAATGCATTTCAATGGCGAATCGATCGTTTTCCAGTTCACGCCCTGCGTGATCACGATAATTAATTGTCTCCCATTTATTCATTTCTTGCTCAATTTCAACAGATTTGCTATCGTTGAAAAGCACAAGCATAGATCTAACCAACTAAGTTAATACCAAGTCCCAAAATACTACTAGCTCCATCTGGTGGCCACCTAAACTTGACCAAATTCAAACCATTATCAAAAGTTTATTTGCAATGATAAAAACATTAAACGACAGCCAATTAAAAGAACATGTTACTGTTTATTGAAGGGCTAACTTTCATTTTTATACCTTATTTAATATATGAGCAATCGTTGTTCGAAGACAGCCCCCCAACGAAGCTTTTGCACAATGCATTTCAATGGCGAATCGATCGTCTTCCAGTTCACGCCAGTTCACGCCAGTTCACGCCAGTTCACGCCTTCCAGTTCATTCTGCGTGATCAATGGCGAATCGATCGTCTTCCAGTTCACGCCCTGCATGTTCACGATAATTAATTGTCTCCCATTTATTCATTTCTTGCTCAATTTCAACAGATTTGCTATCGTTGAAAAGCACAAGCATAGATCTAACCAACTAAGTTAATACCAAGTCCCAAAATACTACTAGCTCCATCTGGTGGCTACCTAAACTTGACCAAATTCAAACCATTATCAAAAGTTTATTTGCAATGATAAAAACATTAAACGACAACCAATTAAAAGAACATGTTGCTGTTTATTGAAGGGCTATTTTTCATTTTTATATCTTATTCAATATGCGCGCAATCGTTGTTCGAAGACAGCCCCCCAACGAAGCTTTTGCCCAATGCATTTCAATGGCGAATCGATCGTCTTCCAGTTCACGCCCTGCGTGATCACGATAATTAATTATCTCCCATTTATTCATTTCTTGCTCAATTTTAACAGATTTGCTATCGTTGAAAAGCACAAGCATAGATCTAACCAACTAAGTTAATACCAAGTCCCAAAATACTACTAGCTCCATCTAGTGGCCACTTAAACTTGACCACATGCAAACCATCACCAAAACTTTATTTTAAATGATAAACAATCTAAATTAAATCCAATTAAAAGAACATGTTACTGTTTATTGAAGTGCTAACTTTCATTTTTATATCTTATCTAATATGCGCGCAATCGTTGTTCGAAGACAGCCCCCCAACGAAGCTTTTGCCCAATGCATTTCAATGGCGAATCGATCGTCTTCCAGTTCAAGCCCTGCATGTTCACGATAATTAATTGTCTCCCATTTATTCATTTCTTGCTCAATTTCAACAGATTTGCTATCGTTGAAAAGCACAAGCATAGATCTAACCAACTAAGTTAATACCAAGTCCCAAAATACTACTAGCTCCATCTGGTGGCTACCTAAACTTGACCAAATTCAAACCATTATCAAAAGTTTATTTGCAATGATAAAAACATTAAACGACAACCAATTAAAAGAACATGTTACTGTTTATTGAAGGGCTAAATTTCATTTTTATATCTTATTTAATATATGAGCAATCGTTGTTCGAAGACAGCCCCCCAACGAAGCTTTTGCCCAATGCATTTCAATGGCGAATCGATCGTCTTCCAGTTCACGCCCTGCGTGATCAATGGCGAATCGATCGTCTTCCAGTTCAAGCCCTGCATGTTCACGATAATTAATTGTCTCCCATTTATTCATTTCTTGCTCAATTTCAACAGATTTGCTATCGTTGAAAAGCACAAGCATAGATCTAACCAACTAAGTTAATACCAAGTCCCAAAATACTACTAGCTCCATCTGGTGGCCACCTAAACTTGACCAAATTCAAACCATTATCAAAAGTTTATTTGCAGTGATAAAAACATTAAACGACAACCAATTAAAAGAACATGTTACTGTTTATTGAAGTGCTAACTTTCATTTTTATATCTTATTCAATATGCGCGCAATCGTTGTTCGAAGACAGCCCCCCAACGAAGCTTTTGCCCAATGCATTTCAATGGCGAATCGATCGTCTTCCAGTTCACGCCCTGCGTGATCACGATAATTAATTGTCTCCCATTTATTCATTTCTTGCTCAATTTCAACAGATTTGCTATCGTTAAAAAGCACAAGCATAGATCTAACCAACTAAGTTAATACCAAGTCCCAAAATACTACTAGCTCCATCTGGTGGCCACCTAAACTTGACCAAATTCAAACCATTATCAAAAGTTTATTTGCAATGATAAAAACATTAAACGACAACCAATTAAAAGAACATGTTACTGTTTATTGAAGGGCTAACTTTCATTTTTATACCTTATTTAATATATGAGCAATCGTTGTTCGAAGACAGCCCCCCAACGAAGCTTTTGCCCAATGCATTTCAATGGCGAATCGATCGTCTTCCAGTTCACGCCCTGCGTGATCAATGGCGAATCGATCGTCTTCCAGTTCAAGCCCTGCATGATCACGATAATTAATTGTCTCCCATTTATTCATTTCTTGCTCAATTTCAACAGATTTGCTATCGTTGAAAAGCACAAGCATAGGTCTAACCAACTAAGTTAATACCAAGTCCCAAAATACTACTAGCTCCATCTGGTGGCCACCTAAACTTAACCAAATTCAGACCAATATCAAAAGAAAAATTTTCAGTAGGGGTACGAAGAGTCATTCCGGGCCCCCCTCTCACTCCTGGCCCCCTTTGTTTTTGGCAAAGCGCGTGATTTTGCTTTGGCGAATTGCACACCATATAACATTTTACTGCAGAATTGGTCATCTGTGCGCAATAATAGCATCAGGCTGCAATAAAACTATTATTTAGTGTTTTGTGTTGTGCATATAGCCTATCATGTGATCTGTCCCTCGCCAATTTGCGTAGGCTATCCTGCATTGAATTCGTGTGTCAGTTGTTGATGCCGGTGCTGTTGAGAGGTGTCGCTTGTAGCTTACAGCTTTAATGCAAAATTTTCAAATTTTTTCATTTATTTCTCTTAGATGTAGCCTATAATCAACCCTGATGAGAACACTATGATTTGGTGTCGAAAACGTTGGATTTAGTAGTTTTTTTCTTGTTTTTTTGTGTGTTTAATAAAAATGTTAAATCCACTAACGTTACTGAGTGTTATATGTATCTGGTACTACAAGTCAAGCTCTCTACCAAGGCTCAAACATAACATCTTGTCAAAACATCATCAAATTAATCGTCTGACCAATAAGCTTTCTTCATTAACTTTTGTATTCACCACATGCCTAGCAGAGGTGAACGAAGTTACTTTTTTTTGACTCGGTTCCGTTCCTGCTCCGAAAGTATTGACTCCGGCTCTTGCTCCAACTCCGAAATTCATTTTGAAGTGAAATAAGCGTGAAACTACCTTTTTCAAATAATTTTTAAAAAACACAAAAAAGCCCAAAAACACCCGAGCTTTTTAAAAAAAGCCCGGGTGTTTCTCAACCCTGCTTTTGCTTCCCTATGTCCTCCTCCCCCGAACAGGAGAAAAACCAACTTTTACGATTTAATTTTGGGTGCTTTAAAACGGAACATTTTTGCACGTAAAACAATAAATCACCACTTTGGGCCCCTAATTTGCGCGCAATGCACTCAATTACTTTTCCGGGCCCTTTTGCTACATTACGGGCCCCCCAGGACTAAAGGATAACAACTTTTATGCTTGAATTTAGTCGTTTAGGGTGGTTTTAACCATCATTTTTTCGCGTAAAGTATAAAATCACAATTTCGGGCCTCCCAACAATCACAGGCCTGGGCCCTCAAGGGTACGCCGTACCCTCAGTACCCCCCTCTCATAGGCCCTGGGTCTCCAAGCAAAATATTCAAACAGAAGCGGTTTTGGAACAACAAATATTCGTGCTTGTACGAAAAGCATACTATGTGGCTTCAGGCCACACCATCACTATTGATGAACACGAATATTCGCCATTTGTTGATAACGTACAGATCTGTTCGGAGGATTTGTTGAGGAATCAGCATCAAATCGGTGGACCTGGCCACATCGTCGCTATCGATGAGTCCTTGGTGGCCAGACGAAAACGAGGAAATTAACAACGGCGCCCAGTGCCACAGCAGTGGATTTTTGGCGGGATTGACACCACAACAAAGTAAGTTATATATTATGTGCATGTTTACGCACAACAACTATACCTACGCCTAGTCAACTACGTTCGAGCAGGTGAGCAATATCACTTGGGCTTGGGATTTGAAGGAATATTTGACAACACTTTTATTTAACCCACCCTCCTTAGGGCACGTTCTTTTGCTTCTCAATGCCTGTAGATGTCCCTAGTAAAATTGTGCTATTAGAGAATGCTTCATCGTAATGGTATCGCGGCGGGACAGGGCTACACTGGAGGCAGAAATTCTACGCCACATCGCACCAGGAACAGAGATTCATTTCGATGAATGGGGTGGATACTCCAACTTGTCTAGTGAGTGTTTCTTGTAGTTCTATTTTAAAATGACATACACTAACATGTAAACACTTAACGTAGATTATGTTAAACATTAAATGGATTGGATGAAGTACATAAAGTGCATGTAGATTAAACATTTGTGTAGACTAGGTGTACTGAGAGCAAAAATGTGTAGGGGAGATGTGGCACCTATGGGACGAATATGACATTATTTCTAATAAACGTTATTTTAAAGCAAATCATGAACTAAAGCAATTTTATTGCAAAGTTTAGTCATTGTTTCATAACATGAAATCAAAACAGTGATGACTGTAGGCTAATATTCTTTATTGTTTTTTTTTTCATTATTAAAAAGTGTCAGATAACTGTCCCATAGGTTGCTTACATACATGATCAATGGGACAAGGGGCTATGTCCCAGGGGACACTTTGCTAGATACATCAATTGATTGTCAAGGGTATGATGGAATGAAAGAGACTCAAGAAAAAAAGAAGCAGAACTTGTTTTCTTGGTTTTCATCAATAAATAGACCCGCTTTTCTTTTCAGACATGATGAAATAAGACACTTTAAAGGTTCAATGAATTAAAATCTAAAAAGGTAGCCTATATACTTTTGCCATGATCTATAGCAAAGTGTAGTGTAATAAGGCTTTTCAAGATTGTACAAAATAAAGCAGTAGCTCTTATCTACATCCCTAGTGAAAAATACTTTTTAAGTGAAAAAAATTCCTTTCAGCCTTAAAATAACGTAGGAATATGTCCCAAAAGTGATTGCTTGCACAGCCCATTGGTCATTCAAACACCAGTTTGTGTTTAGCTTGTCTGAAGACATATCACAGTACAATATGTACTTTTCTGTTGTGATAGCATCAGACCCAACCATATGGCTTAAACTGTCATGCCAGGTCCCACTTGATACAACTTATTCATAGTGTAAAAACTGTTAACAACAGTTAACCATTTAAAGTTACTTTGGGAGCAGAAAAAACAATCAACTGACCTCGCCACTTAACTGCACAGCTCCTTTTCAAAAAGCACGATGGCTCATGTCAAAAGAATTATGCATCCATTAAAAATAAATTTACCAATTTAACATGTTTTTGTTATTTCTATTTGGAAACCGTTGCAGCAAGCATTTTACGCTGAAATTTATTTAAAGTTGCTTTCGTATTTTTTTAGATCTTGGATATCGCCACCAAACCTTCAACAATCACCATCATTATGTTTCGGCCACAGGGGTTCATACGAGCCACATTGAAAACCTATGGCTGAATTGTAAACGGAAATTTAAAAGAATGGGTGGTACCACAAGGCACATGATACCTGGGTATCTTGATGAATTTATGTGGCGACATCAGTTTCCACGGGGACGACATTTTCCTGAAGTTCTATGCGCCATAAGGGAGTCCTACCCCTTACTGTAGCCGCCACATCGTCCATTTGCCAAAAAAAAACAGCCCTTTTCAGGGCTACCTAATGATAAAAAAGAGTTGCTGCCCACATACTTTGTGATATTTATTCTATAACAAACAAATTAGGCTAACAAAAGTGCAATGTCAGATGAAACAAAATAATTTTTTTAACTTACGTTTGTAACATGATTTTTGTGTGTCAACGTTTAAAATTTGGACCTATGAATCATTTTGTTTACACACACGGATGCCTTTGGGAAAATGACTTCGTGTGGTAATGAAAGAACACGAGAATGCAAGCCCAAGTCATTTCATTACGGTTTCGTTAGGCTACTTTCCTTTGATCCATATTTAAGCCTAGGTTTATTGGGCTTAGCCTATCTGTTGTGAAAAAATTTCTTGGCTAAGCATTGAACAAAACATAAGGATCCGCACCCACTGTCTCGCTGGTTGTTGTTGCTTTTTATTATTTGCAGAGGTTTCTCCATCCAAATAGGAACAATTTTCTGGCTCCTGCACTTGGAGCTGACATCACTTGCTTCCTCAACCGAGCTTTTCCAGTTGATGTCGACTGAGGGCCGAGTGACAAAAATTCTCCCACGACCTCACAAAGGATCAAAGTTCTACACCGCTCTAGAGCACACATCGCTTTCCTATTGATCAGTGTTTGTTACATTACTTGATTCGGACAAGCCATTACACCACCAATTAGGCTATTTGTGTGCCTGATCCTAATCCTTTTTATGACTTTAGCATTTTTTCAATATAAATGGGAGACAATTAATCATCGCGATCACGCAATGTGAATCCACAAAGACGATCGATTTGTCATTGAAATGCATTGTGCAAAAGCTTCGTTGGGGGGCTGTCTTCGAACAACGATTGCTCATATATTAAATAAGATATAAAAATAAAAGTTAACCCTTCAATAAACAGTAACATGTTCTTTTAATTGGTTGTCATTTAATGTTTTTATCATTGCAAATAAACTTTTGATAATGGTTTGAATTTGGTCAAGTTTAGGTGGCCACCAGATGGAGCTAGTAGTATTTTGGGACTTGGTATTAATTTAGTTGGTTAGATCTATGCTTGTGCTTTTCAACGATAGCAAATCTGTTGAAATTGAGCAAGAAATGAATAAATGGGAGATAATTAATTATCGTGATCACGCAGGGCGTGAACTGGAAGACGATCGATTCGCCATTGAAATGCATTGGGCAAAAGCTTCGTTGGGGGGCTGTCTTCGAACAACGATTGCGCGCATATTGAATAAGATATAAAAATGAAAGTTAGCCCTTCAATAAACAATAACATGTTCTTTTAATTGGTTGTCGTTTAATGTTTTTATCATTGCAAATAAACTTTTGATAATGGTTTGAATTTGGTCAAGTTTAGGTGGCCACCAGATGGAGCTAGTAGTATTTTGGGACTTGGTATTAATTTAGTTGGTTAGATCTATGCTTGTGCTTTTCAACGATAGCAAATCTGTTGAAATTGAGCAAGAAATGAATAAATGGGAGATAATTAATTATCGTGATCACGCAGGGCGTGAACTGGAAGACGATCGATTCGCCATTGAAATGCATTGGGCAAAAGCTTCGTTGGGGGGCTGTCTTCGAACAACGATTGCGCGCATATTGAATAAGATATAAAAATGAAAGTTAGCCCTTCAATAAACAATAACATGTTCTTTTAATTGGTTGTCGTTTAATGTTTTTATCATTGCAAATAAACTTTTGATAATGGTTTGAATTTGGTCAAGTTTACGTGGCCACCAGATGGAGCTAGTAGTATTTTGGGACTTGGTATTAATTTAGTTGGTTAGATCTATGCTTGTGCTTTTCAACGATAGCAAATCTATTGATATTGAGCAAGAAATGAATAAATGGGAGACAATTAATTATCGTGAACATGCAGGGCTTGAACTGGAAGACGATTGATTCGCCATTGATCACGCAGGGCGTGAACTGGAAGACGATCGATTCGCCATTGAAATGCATTGGGCAAAAACTTCGTTGGGGGGCTGTCTTCGAACAACGATTGCTCATATATTAAATAAGGTATAAAAATGAAAGTTAGCCCTTCAATAAACAGTAACATGTTCTTTTAATTGGTTGTCGTTTAATGTTTTTATCATTGCAAATAAACTTTTGATGATGGTTTGAATTTGGTCAAGTTTAGGTGGCCACCAGATGGAGCTAGTAGTTTTTTGGGACTTGGTATTAACTTAGTTGGTTAGATCTATGCTTGTGCTTTTCAACGATAGCAAAGCTGTTGAAATTGAGCAAGAAATGAATAAATGGGAGACAATTAATTGTCGTGATCACGCAGGGCGTGAACTGGAAGACGATCGATTCGCCATTGATCACGCAGGGCGTGAACTGGAAGACGATCGATTCGCCATTGAAATGCATTGGGCAAAAGCTTCGTTGGGGGGCTGTCTTCGAACAACGATTGCTCATATATTAAATAAGGTATAAAAATGAAAGTTAGCCCTTCAATAAACAGTAACATATTCTTTTAATTGGTTGTCGTTTAATGTTTTTATCATTGCAAATAAACTTTTGATAATGGTTTGAATTTGGTCAAGTTTAGGTGGCCACCAGATGTGGCTAGTAGTATTTTGGGACTTGGTATTAACTTAGTTGGTTAGATCTATGCTTGTGCTTTTCAACGATAGCAAATCTGTTGAAATTGAGCAACAAATGAATAAATGGGAGACAATTAATTATCGTGATCACGCAGGGCGTGAACTGGAAGACGATCGATTCGCCATTGAAATGCATTGGGCAAAAGCTTCGTTGGGGGGCTGTCTTCGAACAACGATTGCGCGCATATTGAATAAGATATAAAAATGAAAGTTAGCCCTTCAATAAACAATAACATGTTCTTTTAATTGGTTGTCGTTTAATGTTTTTATCATTGCAAATAAACTTTTGATAATGGTTTGAATTTGGTCAAGTTTAGGTGGCCACCAGATGGAGCTAGTAGTATTTTGGGACTTGGTATTAATTTAGTTGGTTAGATCTATGCTTGTGCTTTTCAACGATAGCAAATCTATTGATATTGAGCAAGAAATGAATAAATGGGAGACAATTAATTATCGTGAACATGCAGGGCTTGAACTGGAAGACGATCGATTCGCCATTGATCACGCAGGGCGTGAACTGGAAGACGATCGATTCGCCATTGAAATGCATTGGGCAAAAGCTTCGTTGGGGGGCTGTCTTCGAACAACGATTGCTCATATATTAAATAAGGTATAAAAATGAAAGTTAGCCCTTCAATAAACAGTAACATGTTCTTTTAATTGGCTGTCGTTTAATGTTTTTATCATTGCAAATAAACTTTTGATAATGGTTTGAATTTGGTCAAGTTTAGGTGGCCACCAGATGGAGCTGGTAGTATTTTGGGACTTGGTATTAATTTATTTGGTTAGATCAATGCTTGTGCTTTTTCAACAATAGCAAATCTGTTGAAATTGTGCAAGAAATGAATAAATGGAAGACAATTAATTATTGTGAACATGCAGGGCGTGAACTGGAAGACGATCGATTCGCCATTGATCACGCAGGGCGTGAACTGGAAGACGATCGATTCGCCATTGAAATGCATTGGGCAAAAGCTTCGTTGGGGGGCTGTCTTCGAACAACGATTGCTCATATATTAAATAAGGTATAAAAATGAAAGTTAGCCCTTCAATAAACAGTAACATGTTCTTTTAATTGGTTGTCGTTTAATGTTTTTATCATTGCAAATAAACTTTTGATAATGGTTTGAATTTGGTCAAGTTTAGGTGGCCACCAGATGGAGCTAGTAGTATTTTGGGACTTGGTATTAACTTAGTTGGTTAGATCTATGCTTGTGCTTTTCAACGATAGCAAATCTGTTGAAATTGAGCAACAAATGAATAAATGGGAGACAATTAATTATCGTGATCACGCAGGGCGTGAACTGGAAGACGATCGATTCGCCATTGAAATGCATTGGGCAAAAGCTTCGTTGGGGGGCTGTCTTCGAACAACGATTGCGCGCATATTGAATAAGATATAAAAATGAAAGTTAGCACTTCAATAAACAGTAACATGTTCTTTTAATTGGTTGTCGTTTAATGTTTTTATCACTGCAAATAAACTTTTGATAATGGTTTGAATTTGGTCAAGTTTAGGTGGCCACCAGATGGAGCTAGTAGTATTTTGGGACTTGGTATTAACTTAGTTGGTTAGATCTATGCTTGTGCTTTTCAACGATAGCAAATCTGTTGAAATTGAGCAACAAATGAATAAATGGGAGACAATTAATTATCGTGAACATGCAGGGCTTGAACTGGAAGACGATCGATTCGCCATTGAAATGCATTGGGCAAAAGCTTCGTTGGGGGGCTGTCTTCGAACAACGATTGCGCGCATATTGAATAAGATATAAAAATGAAAGTTAGCACTTCAATAAACAGTAACATGTTCTTTTAATTGGTTGTCGTTTAATGTGTTTATCATTGCAAATAAACTTTTGATAATGGTTTGAATTTGGTCAAGTTTAAGTGGCCACCAGATGGAGCTAGTAGTATTTTGGGACTTGGTAATAACTTAGTTGGTTAGATCTATGCTTGTGCTTTTCAACAATAGCAAATCTGTTAAAATTGAGCAAGAAATGAATAAATGGGAGACAATTAATTATCGTGATCTCAAACGCAAGAAGAAGAATCGTGATCAGGCAGGGCGTGAACTGGAAGACGATCGATTCGCCATTGAAATGCATTGGGCAAAAGCTTCGTTGGGGGCTGTCTTCGAACAACGATTGCGCGCATATTGAATAAGATATAAAAATGAAAGTTAGCACTTCAATAAACAGTAACATGTTCTTTTAATTGGTTGTCGTTTAATGTGTTTATCATTGCAAATAAACTTTTGATAATGGTTTGAATTTGGTCAAGTTTAGGTGGCCACCAGATGGAGTTAGTACTATTTTGGGACTTGGTATTAACTTAGTTGGTTAGATCTATGCTTGTGCTTTTCAACGATAGCAAATCTGTTGAAATTGAGCAAGAAATGAATAAATGGGAGACAATTAATTGTCGTGATCACGCAGGGCGTGAACTGGAAGACGATCGATTCGCCATTGAAATGCATTGGGCAAAAGCTTCGTTGGGGGGCTGTCTTCGAACAACGATTGCTCATATATTAAATAAAGTATAAAAATGAAAGTTAGCCCTTCAATAAACAGTAACATGTTCTTTTAATTGGTTGTCGTTTAATGTGTTTATCATTGCAAATAAACTTTTGATGATGGTTTGAATTTGGTTAAGTTTAGGTGGCCACCAGATGGAGCTAGTAGTTTTTTGGGACTTGGTATTAACTTAGTTGGTTAGATCTATGCTTGTGCTTTTCAACGATAGCAAAGCTGTTGAAATTGAGCAAGAAATGAATAAATGGGAGACAATTAATTGTCGTGATCACGCAGGGCGTGAACTGGAAGACGATCGATTCGCCATTGAAATGCATTGGGCAAAAGCTTCGTTGGGGGGCTGTCTTCGAACAACGATTGCGCGCATATTGAATAAGATATAAAAATGAAAGTTAGCACTTCAATAAACAGTAACATGTTCTTTTAATTGGTTGTCGTTTAATGTTTTTATCACTGCAAATAAACTTTTGATAATGGTTTGAATTTGGTCAAGTTTAGGTGGCCACCAGATGGAGCTAGTAGTATTTTGGGACTTGGTATTAACTTAGTTGGTTAGATCTATGCTTGTGCTTTTCAACGATAGCAAATCTGTTGAAATTGAGCAAGAAATGAATAAATGGGAGACAATTAATTATCGTGAACATGCAGGGCGTGAACTGGAAGACGATCGATTCGCCATTGAAATGCATTGGGCAAAAGCTTCGTTGGGGGGCTGTCTTCGAACAACGATTGCGCGCATATTGAATAAGATATAAAAATGAAAGTTAGCACTTCAATAAACAGTAACATGTTCTTTTAATTGGTTGTCGTTTAATGTGTTTATCATTGCAAATAAACTTTTGATAATGGTTTGAATTTGGTCAAGTTTAAGTGGCCACCAGATGGAGCTAGTAGTATTTTGGGACTTGGTAATAACTTAGTTGGTTAGATCTATGCTTGTGCTTTTCAACAATAGCAAATCTGTTAAAATTGAGCAAGAAATGAATAAATGGGAGACAATTAATTATCGTGATCTCAAACGCAAGAAGAAGAATCGTGATCAGGCAGGGCGTGAACTGGAAGACGATCGATTCGCCATTGAAATGCATTGGGCAAAAGCTTCGTTGGGGGCTGTCTTCGAACAACGATTGCGCGCATATTGAATAAGATATAAAAATGAAAGTTAGCACTTCAATAAACAGTAACATGTTCTTTTAATTGGTTGTCGTTTAATGTTTTTATCATTGCAAATAAACTTTTGATAATGGTTTGAATTTGGTCAAGTTTAGGTGGCCACCAGATGGAGCTAGTAGTATTTTGGGACTTGGTATTAACTTAGTTAGTTAGATCTATGCTTGTGCTTTTCAACGATTGCAAATTTCATTAAATTGAACAACAAATCAATAAATGGGAGACAATTTCCTTCTGGTGTGTTTCATTGCATTTCCACCCCGCACCTCCTCCTTCATAATAGTCCATTCCAATGTGTGCGACGTCATCATTTTGTCTGGTTGACCAACAGGGCGTCTTGTGGAAGAGCACCGAAAAATCTAGCTGTTTTTCTTTAAGTATCATTTAGAAGACATTGAAAGAAATTGGAAAGCACAAATAGTGAAATAAAAAAAAAAAACTGGAGGGCCCTTTTGAATTCACATATTCAATTTCTTTTCATCAATAAAAGTGTTTTGTTTTAAAAAATTGTTAGCTGTAAGCAAAATAGCATTTAAGATAGTTTAATTATCATTTCAATTTTAACATTTAGCCTACAATACCATAATTATAAATATCCTTGACTAGTGATGTTGCGAGCGGGAAAAACTTGTCCTGTACTTTTAGCAGAAACGTTCTTCTGTATTCACTTTTTCTGAATATATGCACATAAAATTGCTCTTATCTTCAAATACCTTATAACTTTAAGCCTGGCATATCACATGCTGTACGGTACAAAATAAAAATCATTCTTAACACAAGGGACCTGTTTATTCTTGCCACTAACCTAGGCTACCATACCCTAAAAACTTTAATTAACTTGAATGCCTACATAAAATTATGAAAGCTTTGCCTTGGAATGAAATAATGTTGAATGAAAATAATTGAACACCTGATCCTCAAAACGTTTACACTGCTTTTGTTTACAAATTACCGTACAATCACAATGTTTTCACCTTGGTTGACAGAACAAGTAATGTTGCCAGATAAAACATAAAAATAGTGAAAAACAATAATGTTACCAGATGACCAAATCTGAATGGAAATTAATAATTTCAACAGCTTTGGTTTTATCCCCAGATTTTATCTGCGCGGTACCGGGCGGTAAAGCAGGGCAAAGTTAAAACAGTCAAAATGTTGTGTGGTACGATGGTATGATCGCGTCGTGACTGATAATGTTCCATTGCCAGTATTGGAGCTGGTATACAAGTCCCCCCCACCCCCCTTGGCAACTCATGACAAAGACAGGAATCAACCAAACATATAGGGTGAAACTACTTTACCTTTGCTTTACTGTTCGCACACTTCCATCCACATGTTTTGGTCAATTCCTCTTTATCATGAGTTGCCAAGGGTAGGGGGGACTTGTGTACCAGCTCCCCAGTATTTTTTTTTTGTATTAGAAGTTGTTAACACTTTTGGTTTTCATTCCGAGCAAAGATGTAGCTAAGAAATGATAGACCTGTGTTTGCGGTTACTTACACTTGTGTTGTTTTCTAAACTGGTGAGAAAGTCTATTGAAATGAACCACATTTCCATGTCGATGCAGTGAACATATACACAATATTATAGGTCTGCTTGACGAAAGAGGGCCTAAAATTATTCTGGCCCCGGGGCCCACAAAGGGTTTAACACAGCACTGGTTTCAGGGAACCATTAATAAACTCTGCTAGTTCAAATTCAAATGTAGCCTATATTTTGCTAGTGTTTTCTTGTATGAAATTGAAATGAGCTCAATTGCCAATCTGTTAGAGAGATTTTTCATCCAATAACTTTTGTAATAAGTATAAAAGTGTTCATACTGTTAGAAAGTTGTAGGTAAATTGGCTAAATTAATATTTATGAAGTTATAGTTTTGCTTGAACTATTTTTTAGCCCATATTTCATCATTCGCTGAGACTACATGGCATTGCTTTGAAAGCGATTGCCAACAGGGGCCCCTAAACTTAGCTGTGGCTCGGGCCCCCATCAGCCTTAATCAGGCCCTGATCACGAGTTATTACATTTTAATTAAACAATCATTTTAATGTTTTTCTGAGAGCTGAACTGGTCTAACTGAGCTGGTTGATGTGAGCTAGTCCGATTTGATAGAGCTCTTTGTCTAATTGAGCTGGTTTGGTGTGAGCTAGTCCGATTTGATAGAGCTCTTTGTCTAATTGAACTGGTTTGATGTGAGCTAGTCCGATTTGAATTGATAGAGAGCTCTTTGTCTAATCGAGCTGGTTTGATGTGATAGAGCTCTCATCAAAGGACGAACAAACCATTTTCTTGTGTGCGCTCTTTTTTCTATTTTCTTTGAGAGCAGTTGCATGGAAAATTACAGAAACTTTAGTAAAAGGCAGGAAACCTTATATGTTGAAATAATGGATCGCTACAGTAGCACCAGAATTTATTTATTCATTTTTACAAGAATTTATAACTTTGTAAATTCAAAACATTGTGCAACCTTGACAAATGAACATTTGGAAGAACTAATTCGCACAGCCAGGGGCGCCGGAAGCGGGGGGGGGGGGGGGCAGGGGGGGGCGAATTCCCCCCCTGCCCTCAAATTTTCTGCAGATGGAGGGGCAGGGGGGGGCAATGGTGCCCTTTTAAAGTCATGTAAGCTACTGCACATTTTGCAATATAACAATTTCTGCTATTCGTTTTTAGCCTAATTATAACCTTTCATTTTTGCCTCAAAATAATATTTACGGCACAAAATTTTGCAACACAGTACAGGCCTTAAATCTTTTTTTTTTCGGCAGCCATCGTGGCCTACCGGGAGCTCCTTCTCGGCGGCCAAATCTGCGTGCTTGGAGGCCAAAATACAAAATAGAAATAACGATAGCACAAGTAAATAGAATTAAACTTGCAACAATGCTAAACTGATCACTTAGCGTTGTTGAAGTCTGGGCCTGGGCGACGTCCTACAATAGAATCGTTGCACCACGCAATAACTGCTTTATCGGGATTGTAATCCAGTACTATTCAAACGACACTCGCACGAGTGTCTCCAATGTGGCTGATTTTATAAAAGTTCGCTACTCCCCTAGAATTCTTTTTAGCAACGAAAAACAACGTTCGACATATGTTGACGATGACGGCAAGGTAATAAAATAAGTATTTCAATGATTAAAACATTACTTGTAGGCTTTAACTGCCCTTTATCAGAACTGACGATGCACTAGCAAGTGCGAAATATTTTTTCTGTTACATCTACTGACATCTGATTCTGTTGCCTTAGCAATTGAGGTTTTAGCTATTTTAATGATGTACATTACTAAAAGACATTACTAAAAGAAGCATAATTTTTGCAAAATATGATCAAAAAATGTTTTCCCCATTGATGTCAACTAACTTTGTTCTCCTTTTTAACAACGGTTCAATGTCCGACAACATCGAATCGACATAAAAACGACAATATTGCCAGCCGATGTAAATTAGCAATTCGGATTAAGACTTTGTTAAAATAAACGTCGGGAATTACAAACAAGACTTACAGCGCTGGCGATCGCAGATGGATATTCCATCAATAACAAATATTCCCCACACAATGCAACAGTGGCGATTATGACGCGCTGACCTAACTTTGCGTCACTCTTTGATACTGCATGTTTTCGACAGTTAATCCACGATCATTGTATTGCGAAATTAAATAATTGGCTAGGAGAGACCGGCGGCCAAACTTGGCCGATTGAGGAGGTAGCACCGGCGGTTCATTCAAGCACTACTTAGCGGCCATGGCCGCAGGCTGCTTTAAGGCTTGACAGTAGGTTACATCATTATAAAATAGCATGATGCCCTTCTTTGTATACCGGACACTTGTAGGCTATCATTACTCAATACATAGTGAGCTGATAGATTAGCATTATCGCTATGTCTTATCTTAAAACTTGAAAAAAAATTGGCCTTTTAGTAAACAAAAGTGCCCTTTTTTCGTAATCTTGCCCCCCCAGTCAAAAATCGTTCCGGCGCCCCTGCGCACAGCATGAACAATTTATCGTCCAAATTTTCAGAGATTAGCGAGTCAAGTACAAAACTGATATGGATAAACAATCATTGTTTTTATTGCTGTTATGTTATTTTGTGTCAACTGATTTTGCGGCTCGCCGGTGTTTATAGTTTATCCGCAAGCGGCTCTTTCTTTGAACAACTTTGCCCACCCCTGCTCTAACCCTAACCCTCGCTGATCGCAGTTTCCGTTAAACGCAGTTTCCGCTTGCCCATGGATCACGGAATTAGAAATTAATAAAAATTAAAAATAAGAATTAAAGGTTACGAATTAAAAGTTACGTTAAGTTAAAAGTTACGTTAAAAGTTACGAATTAAAAATCAAAAGTTAAGAATTAAAGGTTACAAGGTACGAACTAGGTTGCACCCAAGCAGGCATACGTGGACTCAACAAATCGAAACTAACATGGATTGTGTGTTTTGACAAACTACATCACATGGTGGCAGTAAATATTTCAAAAAGTTGTCGGGAGTTGCAAAAATGCTGATTTTTCAACTAACCCGGCTTTCCAACTAATCCCAGTCTCCCCTACGTCGGAAGGTGTAGCCTACACCGATGCATAGCGCGCAAGTCCGCTTTCCCGCAATGCAGGATAAAGATTCACCAATCGGAAACTTCACTCTGTCAATCTCGGTGACCGGGCCTGCGTCAGTGATTCAAACCCAGCCAGCAATGACAACTGGGGCCCATCTGGGTAACAAATGGGCAGTAACTTGGGCCCCAACCGGGCTGCCCAACTGGGTCCCAGTTTAATTTGTCCGCGGGCTCCAACTCCTACCCAACTGGGCAGCCCAGTGGTCTACATATGGGCAGCCCAGTGGTCTACATATGGGCAGCCCAGTGGTCTGCATATGGGCAGCCCAGACGTCTACGTATGGGCCAGCCCAGTAGCCACATGACCTGTTGTATGCTTTACACTAGTAGCAAAAGTAGACGTTTTTGCATTTCGTAGCCAAACGTTTGAGGACGTTGAAACAATGGAAGAAAAAAGAAAGCTCTCAGGGAATCACACAGTGACAAGTCTACGACGTTAGCACAACTGTCTTGACCTAAGTTGTTGAAACAAGAGAATTTTAAACACCTTTAAATATCTTCTTTTAATTGCAAATTAAAGGTTGTTTACATATAGAATGAACACAGAAACAAATGTTGATATAGAATGAACACTAGGGTGTTTCATTTTTTCACCATTTTTGAAATTCAAAATGCCTGGGGTCCCATCTGGTGGTATTTGGGGAAAAAATTTTACACTCCAAATTTTTTTCAATTATGACGTCATATTGAGGTGGTCCACGAGGTTTGAAATTTTTGGGCCTCAAAATCTCGAAATTTGGCCGTATCTCCGGAACCGCTGATCATAGATCGACAAAATTAGTATCAAAATGCGCAGAAGGGTCGGTTTCCTATACCTGATGTAGAGAACATTAAGGTCTATCTGCTTCAGAAAAAAAGTTATTTCAAAAAATCTGATTTTCGGTCTTTTTTCGCCCGATGAACAGAGATCAGGTGATCAAGATGAAAGTTTTTCTGTATTTTTCTACTCTTGGAAGCTGTTATTGCGTAAGAATAGTTGGTGTTAAGGTTTCAGTACTGGGCTTGTCTAGTCTTGCTATCTGGTTAAGCAAAGCCCCGTCTTGCATTGCTCCCGGACTCTTCTTGGCGCCGTCCACAAAAGAAATGACATGAGAAAGATATATTTCGTTTATGTGGAACATGCATTAAAGGGTATGAATATCATGACCAACTTTATCATTAAAATAATTGACCAGTCGAGTATTGACTCCGGACTTTTTTCCTGTGTTGAGAGCAGTCGTATCAGCCATGACTGAATATACTTGGGATAGGTGAACTCTGCAAGCCTCGTGGATGATGGTGCCAAAAATCAGTTCTGCAGTGACCGACACACTTTTGGGAAAAGATTTAACAGCAAGCACACTTTCGTGCTTCATGCCATTATCATCAACAAGTTGGCTCAAGAAAACGTATCGATCTATTTTATCGACAACGCGCCCATCGTAACATAACTGCATGGCAGAAGCTGAGTTGAGAAGGTTCTCACTTTCCATCAGAGATTTTTCTCTCGTTTTTTGTCGTTGGCGGTATACTTAGGTGATGCAGCATTGCAGCATGGAAGGTGATGCAGCATTGTAGCCACTTGATCTTTTCCAAGAACCGACCTCATAAGATCTGACTGCTGGCGTACCAAAGTCATCCTATGATCAGCAAGTACATAACTTCTATCATTTATTGAAAAAGAATGTACTTTCTTGTACACTTTTTCCTAACAGCTGGTTTCAGAGGCTCGTATTCCTTATCATGTTCCCAGTTCATATCACCATCAGAGTCGCTTTCGCTACTGTGTAGACATCTAACTACTTCATTTCTCTTTCTCTGTTTCAAACATAGTAGTGCCGATGCTTTGGCAGATTGTATGCCAGAAGTGCTAGGTTTTTCTGTTTGCTAAGCACTGGAAGACCAGCTTTGTTCCACATGCCAGCTACATCTTTCAGCAGTTCATCTTTCAAATCTTTAAAATGGGGTATTTTCTTCAAAAAAATAGGATTAGCTTCGGCTACTTTCTTCCTCAAGTAAAAATAGTGACTGACTATATCTGAATTAAGGGGAAGCACATTTCTCCAATTCCTTGAAGTTTGGCATCGACTTACTAATACTTGACCTTAATGCCATAATGACACTTAATCTAAAGCAGGTGAGCACTGAGCAGCATAACTCTTCCTCAACGGTTACATTAACTTATAATAGTAATACCTTCAAATTACCATTTCATCTCTTGCAGAACGAACAAGGACTATTATTACGCAATAGCAGCTTCTAAGGTGGAAAAATACAGCAAAACTTCTTATCTTGATCACCTGATCTCTGTTCATCAGGAGAAAATAGACCGAAAATCAGATTTTTTGAAGTAACTTTTTTTCTGAAGCACATAGACCTTAATATTCGCTACATCGGGTATAGAAAATCGACCCTTCTGCGCATTTTGAAACTAGTTTTGTCGATCTATGATGAGTGGTTTCGGAGATACGGCCAAATTTCGAGATTTTGAGGCCTAAAAATTTCAAACCTCATGGACCACTTCAATATGACGTCATAATTGAAAAATATTTGAGGTGTAAACTTTTTACCCCAAATACCACCAGATGGGACCCCAGGCATTTTGAATTTCAAAAATGGTGAAAAAATGAAACACCCTAATGAACACAGAAACAAATGTTGATATAGAATGAACACACAAACAAACAGTAACAGTATTTATGTTTAACAGTATTTAACAGTATTAATAATTCACAAAGTTTTATTTCTGTCTTTTTTGACTTTTAATTTTTCTGTCTTTTTTTGCGATTTCCGTCTCTGTCTCTGGCATTCACAAAGTTTTATTTCTGTCTTTTTTAACTTTTAATTTTTCTGTCTTTTTTTGCGATTTCCGTCTCTGTCTCTGGCATTCACAAACCATTTGCCGAGAGACAATTCCAATGCCTTCCTAGTGGATGAGCTTGTCTGTGCATTCATTTTTACAGCTCCTGCAATTAAGTAAAATCATAAGCTATTCAACAGTGGTTTTAATTGTAATTAAGACTTAAAAGGCATGCAAAGTTACATGGCCAAGATTGAGAAAAGTATTGTAGCCTATTAAAAGTACAAGCTACTTAAAAAGTGTATGTAATTCTTCAGGTATATTGAAATATTAAAATGTGACTAAATTACAATCGCAGAATAATCCATTGAAGCCCTTCTTGGTGCTAAAAGCTTGGCCAACGCAATTTTGGAGCAGCAATTCAAAAATTAGAACTTTTCTTAGTCACAAATACTGCATGTAAAAATCTTCGAATATCAGTGGTGTAATTCAAACGATGACGGCTTAAAGGACAAGATATTTTAATTGGTAAGCATATGTTCAATAACCTGTCTGGTTATACCTAAGTGCTTTGAAAAATGGCACTGAATTTCGGTCCTGCATTCCACATTAATGAGTTCGAAATTATGGTTGCGCCGCTATATGGCTGGCTGGAATTTTCAACCATTTAAGGGGCAAGAATAAATAATACATTAAGTATGATTGATATGAATCACACAGATTACTATTAAGTCTAAATTAGTTACCAAGAAATTATACTGCCTTGCAATTATTGAATGTTTGATATGAGTCATAACATACCATAGAGAATATCCATTAGCACACTTTCGCTAAATGACCGTTTCCCGTTCCTACCGAACACATTCAAGAGAAGGGCGACATCATTTTTAAGCAAAAAACTCATTGTCCTTCTCACAAACTCGTCCAGAGTGCGTCCCTCAATGTCTCGAAGTACATTGCCCTGCAAGACATCATGATTAGAAAATGTATTATTCACTGTACACTTACATATATAAAGTATGGCTTGCAGTTCTAGAATAGCGCTACGTCGCTTTGTAACATGTGTTTATGTTAAATGCAAATAAAAGTATGATGCAATATGGGCTACTAGGTTACCTCCTGATGTTAAAGATGATACCTAGCTTTTTATTACCGACGTTTCGTCAGTCAACACGACTGACTTTATCAAGGGGCTCAGTCGTGCTGACTGACGAAACGTCGGTAATAAAAAGCTAGGTATCATCTTTAACACCAGGAGGTAACCTAGTAGCCCATAGTCACCAGAAGAATACAAGTTACTTTAATTATCAAATGCCTGGTGAAAAGTTTCACTCCGTTTTTCCTATATTTTTACATTGCAAAAAAACAAAAACTCACAAATATTTGCTGAAGATCAACTGCAGTGCGCGATTTTTCTTCTAATTGATCCAAGTCATTCAAAGACGATAGAGGCAAATTGAGGTCATGCGGCAGTTTTTCAGCAGAGGATGAACTCCTCATGTTGACACGAACCAATGATGACAGCACTTTCACATTCTGGTCTATCTCACAAACTTTTTTGATCAGTCTCTCCATTGCCACTCTCTCGACTAATACTGTTTGAGGACGCTCTAAAAAACAGGAGTAAAAAATATCTATATATTTGTTTTCGCTAAACATCGTTAAAAAACATTATTTAAGGGAGTGGATTTTTGTAATTAATCTTGCCATTAATGGCAATGCAATTGATTGAGTTTCGCTTTTAGCAGCATGATCGTTGCTTACTTTACAAGGTAGATTTAAACGATCTGTCTTAGCCTGATGCTGCGAGTTTGCTGTGGCAATAGTAAGTTGCGCTAGCTTTCGGAACACAGTTCCCTAGTCAGGGTCCACGTCTTTTAGGCGCTGACAGTTAGGCGCTGGTCTAATAGGCGCGCACACTGTGGCGTCTGGATATTTAGGTGCGGAGCACTGTGGCGCCCGGTCATTTAGGTGCGGAGCACTGTGGCGCCCGGTCATTTAGGTGCTATTTCTAGTAAAGTCTGTAGATTGTATCAGCTTGGCAGGGAGGGGCGTAGGGCAATGCTTTTCACACAAAATATTACATTCAACAGGAAAATATATTGTTTTGTTAATGCATGTGCGTTGTTGGTCATGGCTTCAGTGAGTGAAGCTGCTTAAACCGGCAATGCTTTTTCACACAAAACGTTATATTAAACAGAAAAATATATGGGTGAAGCTGCTTGAACCGGCAATGCTTTTCACACAAAATGTTATATTGAAGAGAAAAATATGTCATGGCTTCCGTGAGTGAAGCTGCTTAAACCGGCAATGATTTTCACATAAAATGTTATATTGAACAGAAAAATATGTTGTTTTTTTAATGCGCTTGTTCAGCATTTATTTGTTGTTAGTCCAGGTTTGCGTCGGCGAAAGCTTTATCTATAAATTATTCAAGTTTCCAAACATATGAGTTCACTTTTAGTTAGGTCAAATAATAACTACAGTAAACATCAGTAAAAAGTGTACCGTAGCCTGTATTCAAGCAGGGGTAGGCTTTAGTGAAGAGTAACTTAGTTTTCCGTCAAAACCCCGACTAGGTTTAATAAACGCGCGAAGTATGCTTGCAACTTGTAGCCAGGGTGTAGCCTATATGCCCTGTAGAAATGTATTCATGTGAACAGTAGTAGAGCGTCTTACGCGTTCTCGTCTCATGGCCAATCTATCCCAAACAGAAGTATTTGTGAAAGATAACAGAAGTAAAGTTCCATCTGGCTGCAACTTGTGTTCAGGATGCATTGCAAATGTCCTGTAGAGATGTGCTAATATCAAGAGTAGTAGAGCGTTTTCCCGCACCTCATCTCCACACGATCTATCCGTCTCAAGTAGAAGTAATTATTAAAGGTAACAGACTGCACAAAGCTGCACCTTTAAACCGGCAACTTCTACTCCAGAAGTACGTGTCCTGTGGAGATCAGGTGGTCTACTGCTCTAATTGCCCTGCATATAAGCCGATGTTGGATCTGAGCACTTCATTTGCACCAAAAAACAATCTACAGACTTTACTAGAAATAGCACCTAAATGACCGGGCGCCACAGTGCTCCGCACCTAAATATCCAGACGCCACACTGTGCGCGCCTATTAGACCAGCGCCTAACTGTCAGCGCTTAAAAGACTTGCTCCCCCTAGTCATGTGCTATGATGAATGTTTATGTTCCCTAGTCATGTGCTATCATCATAGCACATGACTAGGGAACTGTGTTCCGAAAGCTAGCGCAACTTACTATTGCCACAGCAAACTCGCAGCATCAGGCTAAGACAGATCGTTTAAATCTACCTTGTGAAGTAATTAATGGCAATGTTTAGAATCAAATTTCAGTTTAACCAAAATGTCGATGTAATATTTGCTTTATTTAAAGGAGTACCAAACATTGAACAATATAAACACATGTTCACAATTCAACGATTATTTGTGAAATGCTTTGCAATTTCAATGTGTCTAACTAAGCTATAGGCACCACATACATTCGCATTAAACTTAACGTTGTCAATTTAATTGAGTTCACAGGATAATGTGCATTTCGCAACTACTTTGATAACCTAAAAAATATACTTAATACATCTATAAAAATAATGAAGTATCACCTATTGCTTCTTCTTCATAGGGCTCCATAGGAAAATCCAAAGTTGTAGGCCTACTGGTTGTACCAGAGGCATCAGGCTCAACAGTACTATAGGTACTGTCAACAAAAATTGATCCAATTGGTGAATCCCCCAACCGCGAATTTTTTTTTTGAAGCACGAAATGTTTTTCATCACCCACTCTTTAATTCTGAAGATATATTTTTTTGGTGGTAATCCACTTCTAGCTAGTTGCGTCTACCTTACAAAACAATTTATTTCAGGCGAAAACTCCATCAACTTCGGATAGACGGAACAAAAGCGTCACATGGGGGAAGCATTTTCGAGGAAGAATTCTCAATGCGTAAATGCGCACTTGGGGAAATTCGTGGATAATAAGTTTTTTTCAATTGCACGTTTATTTCGTAATAAATTTGCTTCCATTTGACATGGTTAGCTCCTGCATACCTACTGATTATTTTCACATAGTTTCATTTGAAAAAAAGAACAAACCTTGGCGTAATGGATCCCGAAAACGATGTTGGTCTGTAGGAAAATATGCATAAATTATCGCGGATCCGCAATTTTCCTAATTCTTATTTATTTAGTGAAAAAATATCAATCCAAAGATTTTAAAGACTTGAGAACACAATAGCAGAGATAACGTTACTCATCAATTGATTGATTGAATGTTTATCCTCGGACTGGGAAAGCTTCTTGCAGAGCTTAATCCTGGCAGTTTCGCATACTTGTAGAGGCTTTGAATCACTGACACAGGCCCGGTCACCGAGATTGGCAGAGAGAAGTTTCCGATTGTTGAAGTCATGTTGCTGGGAATTATTCCATCCAGTAGTTGCCGCTGAATGGAGAGAAGCCGTGAACGTGCGTTGCTCAAGCGCACATCCCGAGAGTCGAACCAGCACCGCTTGATCTTGAAGCTTCTTCGTTCCAGAAGTCACGCGCTAACCAACAGAGCTATCGGGCGGACGCCACTACACAACGCAACAGTGGAAAAAAGAAATTTATTAAAGAAATTAAAATGAACAACACAGCATAAGAAAAACAATCAATCAAAAACAATCAAGCAATCAATCAAAAACGGTGTCCGACGTTTTCTTCGTAAACAGTTCTTCGTAAAGTTAATTCTTTGTAAAACAATTCTTCCCAAAGCATTTATTCGTGCATGCAATGGAGATTTGATGTTTACGAAGAAATGCTTTACGAAAAATTCTTTTACGGACGAATAATTGCTTACGAAGAATTGCTTTACGAAGAATTGTTTACGAAGAATTCGCCTATAACCATAAAAAACAATCAATCATAACTTAACAAAAAAGAAAACAACCCGTCACGCAGAGGAATTAAAATGATTTGAGAAATTCTTCAAACATTTTGACTCGCTCTGCGTGACGAGTGCGGGCGAGACGTAGGATGGCATCGTGGTTGCGGCATCGCCATTTGTTGCCTTTAAGAGGCAGCATGGACGCGACAGATATCACGTCGCATGCTGGGTAAATGGTTATGTCCGGTTCCAAATGATCCGGGAGGTTGATATAAATGCCCGGACTGCCCGCCACGTCTTTAACGCAGCAGTGCACTTGTAGCTTCGACAACGGCCCTCCTTCATCTGCAAGGAAGCGCCTGCATACTCTTCCTATGTAGAGGATTTCTTTTCCTCTATGCAAGAACATGCAGGCACACCAAGAGCGAATGATGTCAGCTTCCACGTTAGGAGGGCCCAGTGCTTGCCAGCAAGCCTCTAACTCGCCAGAAACTGATGTCGGTGCAGAGGAAGTTACGGCTTCAAATTCGTCTGCACCTTTCACAGCTTTGAGCGCTTAGCCAGTTTAGGCCTGGGTTGCGACAAAGATTTAATTTTTGTTAGGTATTCCTCGTCGGAAATGACTGCAGCAGCAAAGTCAATTTTTCGCCGCATGACTTTAGGCTTGGACTTAAAGGGTCTGACTTTGTCCATGATTGTCTTCTCGAAGCTAGAAGACAAATCTATGGACTGGCTTGATGTTGTTGGCTCATCAATTGGGGTGGAGGAACACGTAGAGTTGTCAGGAACAATTGTCCAACCAAGCACCCATTTGTTGCCTAAACCTGGGCTAGCTCTAGGCATTGGACCGACATTCATATAATGAGGGTTGGCATCTGGTGTTATTTGTTCTGGAGGCGCTGGCACCTGTTGCTTTCGTGGAGTTATCTCGCAGGTTGCCATCTCTTGCATGTCTTCTTGCTTACCTTCAGCAACCCACCTCTTGTATCTGGACAGCATGCGAGTATCCAGTCGATGGTCTGGGTATTTGTTTCTATTGACTGGGAAAATCCCAGTTGAAACAAAACCGCTTTTAACATTGTGTAGCGTCAGACACTCATACCAGATAGAGGCAAGCTCATCAACAAAGTCGGCCTTTGTTAATGAAATGCGGCTGCCTGAGATGCCTGACCGCGCACTCAAGAGTGATGCCCACTTCCTCTTCAACGGCCCAAAACAGGAAACGTCCAATGGTTGAAGGACATCTGTTACATGCGGGGGGAATTTGAGGATGGTAATGTCCTCATCTATGGCCGTCTGGATAACTTTGATGGAAACATGACTCATATGTCCATCCAGAAGAAGTAACAGAGGTCGTTGGGTCACTCGTTTACAGAATGATTCAAACCAGGCATGGAAAATATCAGATGTCATCCATCCCGTCTCGTTGACTGCGTACTGAAATCCTGGATGGGATACAGAACCTGAAATTAATAAAACATACATAGCTTACCTGTTACCAACAACTGCTAAATTGACTTGTTAAATGCAATATATATGTTACATATAAACAACATAAAAACATTTACCTTTCCACGTGTTTTGGAGGTTCTTGCCTTGAAAGACGATCAAGGGTGGAAAAGCCTCACCGGCAGCGCTGCAAGAAGCTAACACGGTTGTGTTGGCACGACCAGGACCGGAGGTGACCTTGAAGGAGACCTTGCCACGAGCTCCCACAACTCGACAACTGGACGGATCACTGGGAAAGCCGGTTTCATCACAATTCCAAATTTGTGATGCAACAAGTTTCTTAGAATTGACCACATCTTCCAGAAGATCAAAAAAATCAAAGATTAGAAATGGATTAGATGTGGCCCCCTTCCTTGCTTTGCTGATGATGTTTGCTTTCTTCAGTGATAGATTATTTCTCTGCATGAACTTTTCTAACCAGTGTCGACCTGGCCGATTGTTCTTAAATAATGTTGTGATGTTATTGCAGTCCAAATGGGACTGGACCATATCCAAGAATTCATCCACACTTGGGCTGAATCCACAGTTGCACAAGACGGAGAGGCAAACACTCATAGAGTTTTCAAGCGCTGGATCTAACACCTGCTTCCGGCCCGATGTTCCATCTGCTTCTGCTTCCCCTCTTGCTTTTCTCCTAGACCTGAGGGTGCTCTCAGGTATGCTGTAGCGAAGAGCAGCACTCCGGAGGGAAGTGGAGCTGCTCCGCAATTCCTGCAGTGCTTTTTCCATGTCGGCTTCGCTCCAACTACATTTATACATATTTCACATGCAAGTCTATCACTCTGTCATATATTCAATTGCTTATTTCCTGGAAATATAAAAAATAACTGTTATAATACGGTAATTCCTTATCTGGCAACACTATTGAGGCTATTATCACACGATAAAATGTAAATGCAACCACAGCCTATATTAATATACTTGCCTATTTCAAACATGTACATACTATGTACCTGTTACTGACAAATAAACCATTGATTGATTGATATTTATGTGTAAATTTGCCTCCGACTCTGAACAGCTCCACACTAGCCTGTATATGTATAATATATACTGTATATAATACATGTTTAAATAAGTTTCTAAACATCTGCATCCTAGGCAAAGACTACTCTTCATTACACTTCCTCACTTTTTCTATGACCTGATCAAAACGGATATATTTATATAGTCAGGAAGAACAGCTCATACGACGAAGAAGAAAACGGATATGACAAAAGCAGGGTTGCCAGGTCCACTTATGGAAAAAATGCCAAACAACTAAACAAAAAATGCCAAATGACCTAGAAAAAATGCCAAATAGGCAAATCGGAGCAAAATCAAAGGTTTCTTCATCAATAAATAATGGAATTGGTAAAAAATGGGTAAAACTGCAAAAAAGCTCAGCCTACACTTGCTGCTATTGCACAACCTAGCTATCTTCATTCTTGAGAGTACCGTATTCTTCAGAAAAACAATTTTGAAAAAATGCCTAACAGGATTTTTTTCATGCCAAACAACATAAAAAAATTTCAAATTTATGAAATTTGGCATTACAAATGCCAACCTGGCATCCCTGGAAAAAAGCATGGTCGCTATTGCGCAGTGGTAAAATTGCTCTAACCGCGCTTCTTGCTATCGCTATGTAGTGGTTGCTGTTTCGAACTTTATTTGCCGCAAGGTGGTAGAGTATTCTTTTCTGATTTCATTAATCTTTCAATGGTCATTGTAGGTTCACTAGAAGAGATTTAACAGCAAAGTTAGTGCAGACGGTCAGAAAGTTTTAATTTTATTAGGGAAAGGGTTTTGGGACTAGGCCAAACATTTGCTGATTGCTAAAATCTGAAAAGCGGTTTTGGCCTAATTTTTAGTGCAGAAATAGGGATAGCAATCTTCTTGCCTGTGCCATTTCAGTTTTTGAGTTTGAACAAATATTAGCCTGTTTATTTTGAAATTCGTGATTGGGGTAATTTTACCAAAAATTCGCGGTTGGGGGATTCACCAGAACAGCCAGGCTTAGGTGTGCTGCAAGTAGCTAATGGTGGCAAAGGGACTTCCTTTATCCTTCCATCACAATCGCTACCGCTAGAGCTGCTACTGACCCACCTTTTTCGCTTTACTTTCCTGAAAAGAACAACACGTTTATACAATATAGTCTTGGAGTATTTATGAATATGTAATGCGATTATAACGGCTCTTGATGACATTGGTACAAGAGCTTCTACATTATTAAACAGAAACCAAACATTAACAATACATATTGTAATGGGTTTTTACAGTATTAGTATTCAGAGCTTATCATCTCAGTGTTGGATGTTGTGTAAATTTGCAAAACATTATCATAATTAACTACCCCGCAAAGGCATTGAATGGTGTAGCGGATAAGGCACTCGCGTTACAATCATACAATTCTGGTTCGACTACCAGAATAAGCTAGTTGTTGACAACACTGCTCACCCCTACTCAAGGTGTAACAAATTGGGTGGGAATAGTTGCTGAAGCCTTATGCTGCAAAGTATATGCAGTACCTATTATACACATACCTTTTCCTAGATGAGTGTGACTCCGTTTCATAATTAGTATTTATATCAGATGTGTCTTCAGCCAAATTAAGCTTCTCCACAGCTCGTTGATAAGATTCTAACCCAAACAATACATTATTGGCTTTGCGGATGAGTTAAAACATAGCATTGTACAAAAATATTTCAACAAAATATTGTATATGTACATGCAATTATTTTCAAATTTAAAAAAAAAATACATGAGGCATTCCATTATAATTCAACAAATCCAAATAACCACTAAGTCTTCAATTTTGATGACTAAAGCATATGTTATAGCATGTGAAAAATGCATCTCGGCAAAAAAAAAATTTGAAAATTGGACAAGCGGTTTTCGAGATATCGCGTTCTGAAGTTTTGTGGTTGTCACTAGGTGGCGCTGTTGATGTGCCCAATGTTTTTTGATTTTAGGGTTATATTTGAGGTAGAAAGTCGGTTGAAGTGTCTATTCCACCATTTTTCATGATGCAGAATTCAAAAATGATGTCAATTTTAGTCTACAAGAATTATATAGCTAAGGAGTTGTGTGGCATTTAAGAAAAATAAGGTGACCAAATGCCAACCCCTAAATTTCCATGTGGGCAACAAGATATCCCCAAAAATGTTTTTGTTCTTTAAAGTTTCTTGCATATACTTCATGATAATATACTGTTTATTTGTGAGACTTTTGTCCTTTTGTCACAATGCAACCTTTTATCAAAGACTTGCATGAGAAGTTATATGATCTATTAATGCAATATTTGAATGATGCGTGCTTATGCTGTCACAATAACAAATTACAGATTTCCCCAAAAAACTTTTTTTGTTGTGAGAATTGCCCGAGAAAACCAGCCCTTGTTTCAAAATTGTAGGCAAATTTTGTTCTCCCGGGCAATTTTCACAATGAAAAAAAGTTTTTTGGGGAAATCTGTAATTTGTTATTGTGACATCATAAGCAAGCATCATTCAAATATTGCATTAATAGATCTTTGATATAAGGTTGCATTGTGCAAAAAAGACAAAAGTCTCATAAAAAAATGTTATACTATCATGAAGTATATGCAAGAAACTTTGAAGAACAAAAATTTTTTTTGGGATATCTTGTTGCCCACATGACAATTTGAGGGTTGGCATTTGGTCCCCCAAATTTTTTAAAATGCCCCATAACTCCTTAGCTAATGATTTTAGACTAAAATTGAGACCATTTTTGAAATCTGCATCATGAAAAATGGTGGAATAGACACTTCAACCAACTTTCTACCCCAAATATAACCCTAAAATCAAAAAACATTGGGAACATCAACAGCGCCACCTAGTGACAACAACAAAATTTCAAAACGCAATATCTTAAAAACCGCTTGTCCGATTTTCAAAACTTTTTTTTTGCCCAAGTTCAAATTTTTAAAACAACAAAATATATCAAAACCAACACCTTTTGAAACCTAGTGGTTATATATATTTCTTTTTAAAATTTGTTGAATTATAATGGAATGCCTCACATTAAAGTTATTCTAATCTTATCAATTAAAAAATTGTCCTATTGAGGCCAGGGTAGTTAGTCATTTTAGCATCAGCAAATTTCACATAGCCTAGGGCAGTTATTGTACCCGCAATGTTGAAAAATTAGAATAATATACCATACAAAACCACAAGAAGTACTACATAAGTCGTTATTGACATTATCTATAGAACTGAGTGATGCTACCAAGTCGGACACACAAATACGGTGTGAACAAAACCACTTCGGACCAGGCATAATGAAGGCTTTTGCTTGAAAAGAGAAAAAAAGTGACCGTATAATGACGTATTGACGGTCAAATAGTGTTTCAGATTCAAAGACCGGCGCCGGTCAAATAGCCACTGCCCATAATGAAGGTTGACAACCAAAATAGATTACCGTACTACCGGTACCTAATAACAAAGTGAGTGCATTATAGCCTATTATAATTACATCATAATTATACATTTGAGTAAACACATTTTCCACATTAAAATACTTATTATACTAGCTTTTCCCAATATCCGTACTTTAAAAGTATCCCAATCACCTTGAGCATCAGCAAGTTTTTTTTACAAGAATGGTAATGCGTCTGTATTCATTTGAACCAGAAGGTGGCCAGTAGCATTCATCCTCTTCAGAATTTAACCACCCAACTGGCACAACAGCAAGCTGTTTAGAATCAATGAACTCCACAACAGAATACACATTGGTCATATTAAGCCACAAGCAACACAATAAAATCTCCTCAATAAAAATAGATTGAACCTAAAGAATATCCAAAATGACAAAACGATGGTTTGCAGAAAGAAATTATGATACATAGGCTATGGGTTTTGTGGCCGTGCTAACTACTGATATATAGCCTACTACATAATTTTTCATTCAGGCACGTTTTAAACCTTTCAAGGTTTTGCCACCTTTTCCCGTTCGTTAACGTGCTGGTAGGTCTACTGTATATCGATTTTTGTAGTTAGTATCTTTTTCGTCCCGGACGCGTTAATGACGAAAAATAAAATGTTTGATTAATGTTTGATTGATATTTTACAAAATTGGTATCAGTGTGTGAATTTGTAAACACACAAGCAGATCTTGCAATATCAAACTTTATCAAATGTAAGCCAACGAAATGTAAGCCTACCAGTACGGTACCGTACCATAAGGTAGGCTACGCTACCTACTTTAGTCTACTTTAAACACTTTTAACATTCATTTGTGTGTATTCTTTAACGTATCTACGCTAAATATCTCAAATTTGGTTATCATTGGGTGTAACCAGACAAAAAGCTCGCTGTCAACTTTGAAAAGCACTACAAACACATTGAAGCAGCCAAACAAAAAATAGGTGGGGCTACTTTGAACACTGCCAAACTTATGCACACCAACATAGCGGTAAATCGCTAAAAAAATACTAGATAGGAAAAGAAAACACTAGATCTAGTGGAAAAACACTAGGAGTAGCACTTTTGTCATACAGTACTTCACTAATTCTTAACTCTGGTCTCTGAAGCCTCGTGCGCAGCAGTTCGCAGTTGAACAGTCTTCATGGATGACTGCCCGCCAAAGAAAAACTTATTGAAAAAAATCTGGGGACTGCAATATTGTTTTATGTATTTTCAAATCAAATAAAAAAAAAATTTAAACATGAAAAGATAAAACTTGTAAAGCTTGAAAAACCAATCAAAAAATATGAAGGCAAACTTTATTTTATATTTTCTTGAATTTACACATGCAATGTACTCAGATTCGCATCTCAACAAAACCAATCTTTTTAGCCTGCAGGTGCTAGTTCTTCATGCTGCCAATCATGAAATGGTGCAAAAAATTTTAATCTTGCATAAAACTTCCCGAAATTCGTCTCAGGCTAAGTTTTGTAAAATATATTTTGTGAATGGGCTGCCCACAAAGCACCCACATAAGGACTCATATTTATACTTGTAAAAAGCTTAAGAAAAAAATGTGAAAAAGCTGTTTTTAAACTGCAAATAAAAATAGTTTTGTTTTGTAAAAAATATTTTTTTAAATGGGAAGCCCACCTGCCACCCAAATTTGGATGGTTTTACAACTGGGCTGCCCAGATTCAGCCCAGATATACTATTATACTTTTAGCTTTTCCTTTTCAAAGTAAAAATAATAATAATAAGTTGAAATGATAAAATATCTTGCATAAAACTTCCCTAAATTCGTCTCAGGCTAAGTTTTGTAAAATATATTTTGCAATGGGCTGCCCACAAAGCACCCACATAAGGACTCATATTTATACTTATAAAAAGCTCAAGAAAAAAATGTGAAAAGCTGTTTTTAACCTGCTAATAAAAATAGTTTTGTTTTGTAAAAAATATTTTTAAAGATGGGCAGCCCACCTGCCACCCAAATTTGGATGGCTTTACAACTGGGCTGCCCAGATTCAACCCAGATATACTATTATACTTTTAGCCTTTCCTTTTCAAAGTAAAAATAATAATAATAAGTTGAAATGATAAAATACATTTCGTTTTGGTATAAATAATCAAAAAGGCTAAAACAAAAAAAATTGTGTCAACACATTTGGGACCCACAACACACCCAGATGGTCTGCCCACAAGCCCATCTGCCCACTTAAATTTCCACTGGGCCCCAGTTGGGCTTGCTGGCTGGGAAGCCTCTACAAGTATGCGAAACTGCCAGGATTAAGCTCTTCAAAAAGCTTTCTCAGTCCGAGGATAAAGATTCAATCAATCAATCAATCAATCAAGATTGTAAAACAAATAAACAAACCTAGTGCTATAGATCCCCTTCATATTTAATCGTTATCTGTAACCGTTAAGTTCTTTATTGATTGTCGATCAATTAATTCCTTGATGTCATTTCGCGGTCTTTTTAGAACAGGCCCGGATTTAGGAGGGGGGCAGAGAGTGCAGGTGCCCCGGGCCGCCAGACTTGTGGTGCAAATACTTGTGTTGCTTTTTTTTTTCAACCTTTGAAGTTTCTGCAAAGTGATGTGCAGTGCTGGATTAATGCTACTGTAGACGTAGATGTGTTTTTTTTGCACGGAGGGCCCTCCGATCTAAAAGTGCTCCGGGCCCCCATCAATTAAATCCGGCCCTGCTTTAGAACTGTCTTTTTGAGACTGAAAAGAGTGGACGTATTTTTCTGCCTCTTAATTACTAGACAACGGTTGTTCAAATATTTGGTAATCCTTCTCATCAACCTCATTACTCCAATCAATTCTTACCGTACGTTGGTTATTAGTAAGTTACCGGTATTTCTTTTAGTATTTGCACCATAGACTTGAACCACAATTATACTGTATTGTCCATCCTCCTTTGGTGATGGTATCTTAGAAAGTGTGGGTGTCAAGTCAGGAATAATAGGAACAGGTTGACGTTTTGTCTACCAGACTATTCACTAAAATTAAGCAGTCATCTTGTCACAACCACTTTGTAGCGATCCATTATTTCAACATATATACTAAACTTAGCAAAAAAGAGAGCCGGTTATATTTGAGGCCATGGTTGTCAAGGGGTATTCTATCCTCCATCAAAACGAGGAATAAAATGTACAAGCAACTATATAAATCTAACTTTAAGAGTAATGATTTATACACCAAGTACAAAAAATATAGAAATCTGCTTACTCATGTGAAAGAAAAATCGAAGTCTAATTATTATAAAACTTCAATAAACAAAGAAAGAAACAACTCTAGCAAAACATGGCAAATAATAAATGAAATTACTGGCCGTACAAACAAAAAACACAATAAACAATATGCAACCAACTTCTCATTAAGTAATGGTCATAAAGTTACAACCGACCCGGTGCAAATAAGTAATACATTTAACACATATTTTACTCAAGTGGGACCTTCACTTGCAGCCAAAGTTCCAAAAACCACTTCTAATCCATTGTCCCTGATGAGAGGCAGACTTCTCAATTCCCTGCACCTAGAAAATACTGATGAAATGGAAATTTTAAGCATTGTCAACAGCTTAGATAACAAAAAAGCAACTGGTCCAGATGGCATCACTATCAAAACAATAAAAAGATTGAAGTATGTCATAAGCCCAATCTTAGCTTCTATAATAAATGAATCTATGACAATTGGTAAATTCCCTGATAGCTATAAAATTGCAAGAGTGATACCCCTTCATAAAGGAGGACCAAAAAATAAAGTTGATCAATACAGGCCTATTTCCATCTTAACATGTTTCTCTAAAATCTTTGAAAAAATCATTCATAAAAGGTTAGTAAATTTTTTTGAAAAATTCAATGTTTTGTCCCAACAACAGTTTGGTTTCAGAGGTGGACATTCAACCACATTAGCTGCTACGGATATCTATGAACAACTAATACAAAATTGTGATGATGGTTTTGTTACATGTAGTATCTTTATTGATCTTGCTAAAGCATTTGACACTGTTGACCATGAAATCCTTTTAAAGAAACTAGATTATTATGGCATCAGAGGAAATGCTTATAATTTATTAAAGTCTTACTTAAATCACCGTTACCAGTTTGTGCAGTTTGGTACTACAAATTCTAAATATGAAGAAATCAAATGTGGTGTTCCCCAAGGCTCAGTTCTTGGTCCACTGTTGTTCATTATCTACATTAATGACCTTAATCATGCTTCTGAATTTGAGACTCGTTTGTTTGCTGATGATACACTACTATGTATTAAGGATAAAAGCCCTACTAGATTGCAAGAAAAAGTGAATTCTAACCTCCTAATGATTCAAAACTGGATGCATACAAACAAGTTAACAATTAATGTAAGCAAAACCAAATACATGTTGTTTGGGTCAAAGTTTGTCCGAGAAAATTCAAATCTAGAAATAACTTTTCAAAATACCAGATTGCAACGCACAAACACCTACAAATACTTAGGAATAACATTTGATGAGTCGTTATCATAGAAACAGCACATCAATATAATCTCAACAAAACTTTCTCAAAGCTGTGGTGCTCTATATCGATTAAGAAAGTACGTAAATTCTCAGACATTAAGAGCAGTTTACTATGCTCTAGTTCACTCCCATCTAATGTATGGTATTATCTGTTGGGGTCGTGCGTCTAAAACGGAACTGTATCCTTTAAATCTAGTACACAATCGCATCATTCGCTGTTTAAACTTCACCAAGATTAAGGACAGAATTCCCACCAAATCTCTTTTCAATAAAAGCAACTTGCTACAAATCAAAGACATGTTTTTAATAGAAGTATGCAAGTTTGTTTATAAAAGCAATAAAGGACATCTACCGGCAATTTTTTTTGAGTACTTTCGTCCTAGTAAGGAAACTCATAACTATAATACCAGAGGTGCTAAGAAAGATATGCTTTTCAAACCAAGAATGCGTACAAAGCTTGGTCAACGCTCAATTAAATTTCTTGGAACAAACACTTGGAACAAATTACCGGAAAAGCTAAGAAAATTTCAAACAATTAGTATGTTTTCTAAAAAATTAAAACTGCACTTAATGTCTGAGTATAAGTAACTGATAGCCTATAGTACCATCAAACTGCTTCTACTTATTCTCACCGTATCTCGCTAATTACTGTATATTTGCTTTTGTCTTACCAGTATGCTGTGTTGTATGTATATTGTATATGCCATTTTGTATTTTTGCATCATTTCTAGTAGTTCTGTTTTTTTTTTTTTTTTTTTGTATATCGCACTGCTAAATTTCGTATGTGTATTGTTTTTTTATGTTGTATATAATAAATATCTATCAATCAAATCAATCAATATATCAATCAATCAATATTTGCGTTCAATTTCGACACCGTTCCATTTTAAATAAGCCATGACACCACTCGGGTGTGGCAGACTCGATGACCAGTTCGGTCCTTCTGTCACTCCCATCGTCATCAGCAAACAACCTAGCTCACATTGTAATCTTGTATTGTTTTGTTTTTTCGCATGTGCTGATGATGCAAAATAAAAGAACTTCTTCTCATCTTCTTCCTGCCTTTTACTAAAGTTTCTGTAATTTTTCATGCAAATGCTCCCAAAGTAAATAGAAAAAAGGGAACAGACAATAAAATGGTTTGTTCGTCCTTTGACGAGAGCTCTATCACATCAAACCAGCTCAATTAGACAAAGAGCTCTATCAAATCGGACTAGCTCACATCAAACCAGCTCAGTTAGACCAGTTCAGCTCTCAGAAAAACATTAAAATGATTGTTTAATTAAAATGTAATAACTCGTGATAATGTTTCACGATCCTGTAATTTCATTATTCTGTACTGTTTAAATTCAAATTGTGTTATAGACCTACAACATTATACGAACACCTTCTGATAACTTAAAATTATAATTCGAATAACAATTGTGTGGAAATTAGTTCATGGAGTCAGATAGCCAAACTAGATAAATTAGATAGATAGAACTTTCATCAAGCAGTTAGACAGCCTTCATCTTAATTCAACTTATAAACAAACTACATTCTCATACTTAAATATAAACTATCCTTACACTTAAATAACCTAAATAAAATGTTGCCACATTTGCCACAACTTCAATTGTAGGCTCCAGCTCGTGTCCGAGTGTTGGTATTGTCTTCAATTCGATTTTAGATGGTGATGTAGCTGTGGAAGCCCAGCCTATGATGGAAAAGATGTGGGCAAAACCGCAAAAGTCACATTCTATGAAGGGTGGAAAACGTGTTTTTTTAGTTTTTCTTTTCTAATGTGCCGTTATTCTGACCCTTTTGTATCCTGTTTTCTTAGAAAGATTTTGTGCCTTCCCTAGTTCTCTTACTAGCCATCTGTGACAGCTTTCCAGTGCAGGCCTTTGCTTCCGCTTCATCTTTCCTGAGCCAGTTTTGATTGGGAGGCTTGATTTGACCGTTAAACCATGGAATTCAGATTTCTGGAAATCCCTGGTTGAACTAAAGACTAAGACATCCATCTTAAGCTATGGTGACATCATAACCTACTTGGTGAAAATCGTGCTTTTTCTTGGAACTGCCGAGCTAGGCCTACTGCGCACTTCTAAGCTGCACCGTGTGGGTCCACAGTTGACACGTCTGGAAAAAAAAACATTAGTCTCTCTTGATAACACTTTGCACTTCGCCCTGCCTCAATGCATCAAAATTGCTGAAGACATAAAAAGAAGCATTTTATTTTAGCGGAATCACAATTGACAGCACAACGTTTACTGTGAGTTTTAGGCTACCAAGACTTGTAAACACTGAACGGCTGAAAAAGTACAGTAGGCTATATTGGATGACTGAAGATGAATAACCCTACAAAGAAAAATGAATACACACTAACACAGTGATAAAACAACAGTTTTCGGCAGCAGCAGCACCACCACAACAATAAAGCAAAATAAACAGAAAAGTTACTGCAAAGCTTTATGTGGCGTAAAGCTATGACAACTAGACTTCAGAATAAAACATCCGTGTTTTACAATAATATTTTTTGAAATCTACTTGCAAATCTAGAATAGATGAATGATACAATGATGCAAAAGAATGTTACAACGTGTTGATTGACGGTTACGGGATTTTTCACACAGCTTGTTTAAAAAAGAAAAAACGAAACACGTTCACTTGGTGATAACGAAAAATGCTTGCACATTCAACAAACGTTATTATACATAATAAATACTACTGCAACACTGTAGTGAAAAATTATTATGGAAACACAGCAATTCTAGAAAGGTGCACCGCCATGCGATAATAATCCGAGAACTGGGAGTTGAAAATCAACTAACAAAAGTTTGGCAAGCAAGTTGCGTGTAGGCAATGATTGGTAAATCTATAGCCTACCAGGAAATAAAACCAAGCAAGTCCGCTGCATTGCATTTATGATTGGTCAACATCATTTTTGTTTCATGTAATTTTGAGGTTGTGGATCAGTATCGGAGCGCAAATTTGTTTTTCTGAGTCATGTTTTTGAGGTAAGAACTGGAGTTCTGCTATTTCTACCAAAAACTACAAACTTTTACAAAATGTAGGCTGCGTTGATCACAAACATTCAGTGGCGTATCGAGAAGTTGGTTCAGAGGGCAAAAATAGCAGAAATAACCCATCATGCTTTAATACACATCATTAACAAGGAGTAGGGAGCTGAAAGCCAAAATAATACCAAACCGCTTCATTGGTATTGGTACGTTCATAACCAAATCATAAAACCTGCATCAAAGGTGCTACCAGTCAGCTTATTTAAGTTATTTTTAAGGTCTTGGCACCAATATTCCGTTGCTGGACTGCATACAATATGAGTGAAAACGCAGCATAAATTTAGCAAAAACAACTAAACGGTGTTCTAATTTTCAAAAATCTAATGTGACAAAAAGAATTTAGATTCGGTTTCAGCGTATCAAATTACCCTAAATCAGTTATCAAAACTCATGCAAAAAAATCTTTCTGGAAAGAATCCGATAGCGAAGAAGTTCTGTTTCATTTAAATACTAATTGTAGCTACACGATTGGATTACTTGACTCAGCTCATCAAAGTTGAAAAGCAGTACAAAGAAGCACCGGTTGGATATGCGGTACGCTTTATACAGGTAACGAATACCTTTCAGAAGATAGAATACCGAAGCAGACATGAAGACAACACTTGGAAAACAAATATGATGACGCAAAAATTAATGCTTATTATGTTAGTGTAAATTGGTTAGAGTTAATACAAAAATTTTACACAGAAATTGCACCACTTTTTATGCAAATTAATGAACCGTTTAATAGTTTAACTAATTTATCGATCTCACATGATTATTAAATAAATAACGTGAAAACATGAAATGCCTGCTAATATGTTAGTATGCAAAATCAAACCGATAAGTAGAAATAAACACTGAAGACAACGGACATCTGCCAAAGATGTGGCGGTAGACAATAACCCACCTTATTATATAATATGAAATCAACGCCTTTTTCATGACACAATTTATGCGATGGATAACAACACACTGTAGTGAAGCCCAGACAGCAAATAAATCATTTTATTACATTGATTGAACGTTCAATCTATGTAATAAAATATAAATGGTTCATTTGCTACCTGGGAACAGTGTGGCAAATTACAACTGGCGATGTATCCTGCAAGTCAAAATTAAACACCATCTTTAGACGATGCAAGAATTTGCCAGATAGTTTCTGACATGTCCAACAACTGTTTCCTGACAGTTCTAAAACACGACTACAGTGTAGATCTTAAAGTTAAACGACCATCTCATATAAATTCCAAGAATATTTAATAGTCGATAGAGGTTGTTCAGATTCACAAGCGAGAGTCTTTGAAGCAATATAATTTTGAACGAAATTTCGTTCCTTCGTTTTGGTGCCAAGTTTCGCTTTGATGAGCATTGTTTCAATATAAACCACTTTTTATAACCAGTTGAGAACTGACTCCAACACCATTCGTCACAGCACATGAACTGTGTTCCGAAAGCTAGTGCAAACCGCAACTACCTCAGCGAACTCACGGCATCAGGCTAAAACAGATCGTTAATATCGTGAAGAAAACTTGACATTGTGAAGAAAGCAAAGATCATGCTGCTAAAAGTGAAACTCAATCTATTGCAACTACAAAGTTGTTTCGAATACCCCTAATTTCGAATGGCTACATTTAAGCATTAAGTTCATCGTTCGAAACTCCGAAATCCAACACAAAACAAGACAATAAATATCAGCGAGAAAAAGTTCAAGCTAACAATGGAAGTGTAACGCAACAACCCAAGTCATAGAGCGTGCGGTTGATTTCGCGGCCGTCCAGACATGGAGTGTATAAAATGGTAGCGTAACATAAAAGACCTATTGACTGTATCGACTACATTTCGCTTTAAAAGTTATTTTGCGATGGTAGTGGCAATTGGATAACTGACAACTGACAGTGCCAGCAGCTTAAGTCTCTAATAGTGTACTGTACTAACAGTGTGACATTTTTTCGTTTCAGCACAACTCACCTTGTAAAAGCCGTTCTTTTATATTGATTTAACGTACACATTAATATATTATTATAGTACAGATACGAAGTTCAAAGAAAATTTAAAGCTTATTTGGAGTAAAGTCGAAACACAGAACGAAAAGGCTTTGGCAGATGCTTCGCTTCTCAATTTGCAAACGTTCTACGTTCTTAAAGCACAGATCAGCTAGCCATTGGAAACACAATTTCGCTTTTTTCTATTGAAAATAAAATATCCCTGATACTAATCCAAGTAGTTCTATCCAACAAAACAAAAGCAAAGTTACTGGGACAAACACGAATACGTAGGTGTCATAACATTCGATTAGCATTGCAGTAAATATGACAACACACAAGCAAATAGTGAAAGTAGGGGTTCAATTGATACGATTCAATGTCACCTCACCATACCTAGAGCATGTTACAGATGCACAGTGCACAAATCAACCAAGGTACGTTGCACATTACGTACTGCCGAGTACACAACAATGATTGTGATAGGTTACAAAACAAGAAAACACATGAAAAATATTGCAACCATGATCCTTGGAAGACGATTAACATGCGAAGACCAAGAGCCGCCACCTGGATTATCTTCATCCATAAACACGAAACGGTTGAATACTAAAAAGAAAAGTGTGACTCGTTCAGCGGATGAATATGGCTGCGATAGCCTTTGCAAACTAAAGCAATGTCAACTGGGATTAGAGATAGTAGGCAAAAGTTGGTGTAAAAATCGAATGGCATTGATGAATGATAAAAGATGCTTCTGGTTGTGGAAGTTCATGCCACGGTGACTGACAGACAGTGATGAAACTGACAGTGATATGTTTTTGGAGGTTTGAATTACTGAACAAGCATTGGGTACCGAAGTTAATCATTTAAAGATTCTATTAGTAGCTGATAACTTATTACGAGTTAATTATTCAATTCACAAGGTGCTGCTGAGTGGACACTGGGAAAACTGTTTTTCAAGTGTAATTATTCAACTACTCCAAGCAAGAGTCGAACCATGGTTCATTGCTTATTGAGCTCAATCGGTCTTGGTTTAATTTTTACGATGCTTAAAATGTAGCCACAAAACATGTGCAGAAATATATTTTTCATTGAACGTCCATAGTGGTGAATAAGAACATTGCTCTTGTACAAACTCGACCCAAGGAACATGACTGGTTGGGTGTGCTTACTGCTTAGGATAGATAGACTTAATTATCTTTTCACTGCTTCACAGAACCAGAAAGAGAAGAAAATTCAAAGTTTGTCTCACCTGCAACAGGAGGCTGTCTTGTTGGAGGCAAAATCTTTTCTATAAAAATAATGCAAAAGATTATTCAAAAATTGGATCAAAAAGTATAAACAGGCAATGTAACAAGACTTTTTAACTTTAAGATGCTTATTATCTCACAAAATTCAAACACTTCAAATTCTAAATCAGCACAGAAACTTTAAAGCATAAAAGAACTGTAGGATCACGGCCATTGGTGCTGGTAATTTTAAAATTGCAAGGCGTCGTCGCTTCGCAATTTTAAAATTTAATGGATTTGACAAATTTATTTTAATTCATTGTCAGATTCAAATAAACCAACACGAAAGCACAATAATATCACCAAATTAAGTCACATATTGATTTCGAGATTGAAAGGTGCAGTTTTGGTCGCTAAGCTAGGCTACTTGAAGACACAACACAATAAATACAGTCTGCCTTATTGTTTGATTAAACTTCTTGAGGCCAAACTAAATCAGTGACCTCCACTCTACACGTGTTTGCGTCAATTAAATAACTTTCCCATGATTGAACAAAGTCATTGATTTTATTAAACCTGTTTAATGGTAGGCTACTGCCTTTTTAGTCTAAAGTAAAAACTGTGGCAGCATTCTTTAAGGTTTAAATGAAAAAATACTTATGATAATTTTATTGTTTCAACGTTAATATACGAAAAAACAATAAATCAACAGTCATTTAAAAAGCTGTCGTAGACGCGAAGGCTTAAATAATTTATTAACAATTACATAAGGTTGATATTGAATTCTTTCCGTGAGAGATTTGATTCAAGAAAAATTGAAACAAAAGGATTTCGAGCCACAAACAACAAAAATGTTCTAATTATTGAGTTGACCTAGGGGCCATTCCGTGTCAATTCACACAGTCAAGAAAATCAACCTCTTCGATTTTTCTTAAATTTTACACACCTTTTCGCTATCCTATATAATGAACAACTGCAAAATTTGAGTGAAATTTATTGAGAAACACGAAAGTTATGAAGCATTTAGTTTGGGGGGTCTGCCAAGGGGGCACATTTTTTTAAATTTTTGGCCATGTTTGAGGCCCTATTACTACTAAACTAAATTAGGTAAGAACCCAAATTTCTTACATGTGATAGTACTTCTGCCAAATATTGAAAAAACAACATTGTTCACATTGTCACTCTAAAAGGTCAAAGGTTATAGACATCCAAAGTTGGCCGTTTCCAGCTCTCGACTAAAATTTTCCAAAATTTTAAAACCTTGCCAAGACCCTATTTTTGATTGGTTTTGGCTGAAATTTAGTAGAAATGTTGTTTACAGGATTCTCTATGAACTGAGAAAATTTCAGTACAAAATATTAAAGGGGTTGGGAGGTATTTAATGTGAAACATGGGTCGAAATGAAAAAAAGCAAAAAGTGGGGTCCTTTTAATACCCCGGTTACCCATGACCCCAGTGAAAATATGCACTAAAATTTTTTTCACATATTCACTAAGATATGACAAGTCTACCATGCAAAATTGATCCATGGTTCTCCATGTTTTCTTATAGAAAGTATTCGTCAAAGTTTGGACAAAAACGCTAAAAATTAGAAGTGAAAAATTCAAGGGGAGTAGGGGTGATCATTATTTTATCTTGCTATTGGCTATATAAAGTGTTCTTGATGACAGTAGCAATATTATATATGTGCTTGACAAATGACAATGTAGACCTATGAATAATTTTTGCAAGACGTTTTATGCATAAAGTTTAAGACATTATTATCTTTATGTGTTTTAGCTACACTGTCCGATATCGTTTTGTTCGATCTTTTGGTATTACATTTTCTTTAATTGCATGAAGAAGAAGAAGTATATAACATCAGAATGCCAAGTTAATGCAAGCCGAAGAACCTGATAAGCTGACATACACAGACTAGTTGGAAAATTGGTGTGTTCCATAATTCTAACAAAGAATGCATGATGAGTTTGTGCAATAATTGCTCTGGCAGAGAATGTTTGAAGAGCTACTTAATTGATACATTCAGCAACAAATATGATCTTGATGATACTGTAAGGTACAAGCAATGGGCTCATACTCATAGAACGACAATTAACTGAGCAGCTAAAAAGCCAGGATGACTTTATTGAATCATTGTGTGACACGTTTCTTGCTTTTGTTTACTTATTTATTTGCATCAGGATCAACTCAAGATGGTCAATATTACAATCAAACATAAAAAGTAGAAACAAAGCAGATGCTCAACTCCGAACGGCTGAGTTGTAATGTATCAAATACAGCTTAGAAGACCCATCACTTCATTGGAAAATCACAATCAAGTTACTTGAAACAAAATTTAGCTGATGATGAAGTCGTAGTACTACTTGATTTTGCTGAGAACTACTCTACTCATTTATTGTCCAAGATGCCGTGCAAGGGTTCCATTGGGACAACACTCCTGGCAACCCTTCACCCTTTTGTAATAGACTACAAAAAAGATGGAGCTTTAACATTAAAAAGTTTGGTTGCAATATCAGATCACTTGGAACATTCAACAAGCACATTTTAGCACAATGCATACATTTATTAGTCAAATAATTCCAATTATCAAATCACTTGGTAATGTAAAAAAATTATCTATTTCAGCGATGGTGCTGCTTCACAATACAAAAACCGTAAAAATTTTATCAATCTTTGCCATCATTCAACAGATTTTGGAATTAAAGCTGAGTGGCATTTCTTTGCTACATCTCATGGCAAAAGTCCATGTGATGGAGTTGGTAAAACCACCAAAAGATTAGCTGCACGTGCAGTGCAGTCGTGCAAGTCTTCACGCAGCAACCACCAACCAAATTCTCACACCACAAGATCTTTTTCAATGGGAGCAAGATCACATTTCTGGGTTTGAATATATTTGGGTTTCTTCAACTGAAGTTCAAGACCTCAACACAAAATTTGAATTGGAAAAGCGATATGCATTGTGTAAAACAATAACAGGCACGAGATCACATCATAGTTTTATTCCACAATCATGTCAGTCTTTAAAAATGCGTCAACTGTCAAATGATATTTCACATACGGTACCCTTGTGGATGTGGCACGAGGTCAATCACAACCCCCAGAAAATGATGCAAATATAGGCCAATATGTGGCTTGCAGATATGATTCTGATTGGTACATTGGCATTATCTGTGAAAAAAGCTATGAAAAGCAAGACTTCAATGTTCAGTTTATGATACTAAACAAAAGCAACAAATGTTTAAACTGGCCCAGACATCAACAAACATGCTGGATTCCATTTCATGACATTATTTGTTCAATTGCTGTGCCGAGTATCCATGGTTCTTCTGGACAACAATACAAACTGAGCAATGAAGATTATGACAAAATTTGCCAGTTTTGTTCACTGATAATGAGGACCGCGTCCACATGGTATATACATTACAGTTGTCAAATATATAACAATTGCTAGAATCACAATCAAAAATACACTTCAAATGTTTTCTAGTATATATAGTTCAATATTGTTACATTTTTTTTTTAATTTTTATTTGTAATTTTTAGCGTTTTTCTCCAAACTTTGACGCATACTTTCTGCAAGAAAACACTGAAAACCATGGATCAATTTTGCATGGTAGACTTGTTACATCTTAGTGAATTTGTGAACAAAATTTCGCCTTGTATTAACTTGGCATACTTCTTCTTCATTATGCAATTAAAGAAAATGTAATACCAAAAGATCGAACAAAACGATATCGGACAGTGTAGCTAAAACACATAAAGATAATAATGTCTTAAACTTTATGCATAAACCGTCTTGCAAAAATTATTCATAGGTCTACATTGTCATTTGTCAAGCACATAATATTGCTACTGTCATCAAGAACACTTTATATAGCCAATAGCAAGATAAAATAATGATCACCCCTACTCCCCTTGAATTTTTCAATGCTAATGTTTAGCGTTTTTGTCCAAACTTTGACGAATACTTTCTATGGATCAATTTTGCATGGTAGACTTGTCATATCTTAGTGAATATGTAAAAAAAATTTCAGTGCAAATTTTCACTGGGGTCATGGGTAACCGGGGTATTAAAAGGACCCCACTTTTTGCTTTTTTTCATTTCGACCCATGTTTCACATTAAATACCTCCCAACCCCTTTAATATTTTGTACTGAAATTTTCTCAGTTCATAGAGAATCCTGTAAACAACATTTCTACTAAATTTCAGCCAAAACCAATCAAAAATAGGGTCTTGGCAAGGTTTTAAAATTTTGGAAAATTTTAGTCGAGAGCTGGAAACGGCCAACTTTGGATGTCTATAACCTTTGACCTTTTAGAGTGACAATGTGAACAATGTTGTTTTTTCAATATTTGGCAGAAGTACTATCACATGTAAAAAATTTGGGTTCTTACCTAATTTAGTTTAGCAGTAATAGGGCCTCAAACATGGCCAAAAATAAAAAAAAATGTGCCCCCTCGGCAGACCCCCCAAACTAAATGCTTCATAACTCTCGTGTTTCTCAATAAATTTCACTCAAATTTTGCAGGTGTTCATCATATAGGATAGCGAAAAAGTGTGTAAAATTTAAGAAAAATCGAAGAGGTTGATTTTCTTGACTGTGTGAATTGACACGGAATGGCCCCTAGCCTAGCACAAACCGTACAAGCCTAATATATATATAAAAACACAAAGCGCTCAAGTAGATAAAAACCACATTTCAAACAAAGACATCTGTTACAAATGGTTTCGGACAAGCGAATAAAACGATTGGTTTCTTAAAAAGAAAGGTTTTTTTCCATGATCCCGATCGACCGGTTTCGTGTTCACGTTCGTGTTCACATACCCATAAATGGATGGTCATCGTTTTAACAACGGGTTAAGAGGAATTCCTTTGTCTCACAGGATCCTCCAACATATTGAAAGATCAGATTTTTAGGACTGTGCAAATATGTTCAATTCACCAACACGAGTAACAAACTATTCGCAGCATAGACCTTTTAAAAATGGTATTAAACTTCATTCCTACACACATGGCCTGGGATGTTAACGTACTTCCCACACGTCGTTTGCAACCGCTCAGCACTCTGCTCTCGGGAGATAAACCTGCTCCCCATGGGCTGAACGAATTGCGTTTGACGAACAAGAAAGACTCTTTCAAAAACCCGACAGTTGATTGCGATCCAAGAGGCTCAAACGTTAATCCCGGGAAGAATCCCAAATTGTTTAACAAACAAACAACATAGACGAAGACGTCGACAAGATTTGAGGACATTGCGCATCAATATCGCATCGGTAAAGTCATAAGAAGATCTGATGAAAAGTTTAGTAACGAGATTTTGTTTCGAAATATAAATTTTATTGATAGCATTACTATTTTACGACAACGCGTCACTTTACGTAACACGTCACCGCAACGACGCTGGGAATGCGTAAAAATGATACGGCACAGCTAGGTCCTAGGTATTTCCACTTTTAAAGTGTATAGCCTTGACTAACAGCCAAACTTTTCAGTTCCAATGTAACTCCTTACGTTTCAAAACAAACGTGACGTTAGCACTTCCCAACCGATTGCTGGCAACACACTTGTAGTTCCCGTAGTCGGTAAGCTTCAGACTCGATATGAACAGAGAGGATCGTACGCTGTTGTCTTGGGCAACGTCGACCACGTTGTAATCTTTGTTGGAATTACTCTTTTGGATGCTTGAAAAAAAAAAAAAAACTAAACGGAAAAGTTTGAATTTTAGTTCTTCTGCGGCTATTTAAGGAAATCTTAAACAAACTATTCGGTTTTGGTGGTTCTGTTTATCAGATGAACTGTTGGTCCAGCATTCAAAACGAGAAACCACATCGTATGCGATGATACATTAAATAGCTTGCAACATCAGCACAATGAACTGCCTCATTTGTTAGATATCCACTCATGCGTTGAGACATCGCATTAGTGACAAATCTGATTCAGATGAAATACGAGATTTAAACCAGTACCTAACTTAAGCATGTATCAGCAGTGAACTATGGCAAGAGGTGGCCATCTGTTTCGGCCTGCTAAGAAAGGATTAATGCACAAAAAACATATAATTTAAATTTGTCAAAAAAGAATAACAAGACTGTGAGGGGTAGATAATGTCAGCTAAAGCACTGATAAGACAGCAAGATGTACATGAAAAGTCGGCATTGTTCAGATGTATCGACGTGAATATCAGCCATGCCTAAATGAGCAAGATGGAAAGACGTCTTAGTCCCATTAATACTTACAGTAATTGCATGAAAGATCAAGATACAGCAATTGGTACAGTCTAAGAAAAAAACGACTATCACGCATACTTCACATGCAACATCCGTTTCTGTAACGTATACAGCATTTTAAATATCTTATCACGGAGATGTCTTTGAGGTCTAATCTTCACAACATTTCTAGAGTAATTGCCCATTGCCACTTCACATTCGTGGGGATGCATGAAATAAAAACTTACATTCCTCTGGACGGGTGTTGCCAAATGAACTCAGGTTGAGGAACGGCCCATGCGACACATTCAATAGAAGCTGGTCTGCCGATAGGGACTGATTTTTGGGATTCAGATACGTCCAAGTCAATTTCAGGCGGGTCTGAAATTTTGCAAGTGAAAAAAATGTAAGTCTCTCACTAAGAATGAAGTAATCTTGTTTCTAGTGCTGCTTTTGTACGATTAAAAAGTTCTAGAACACTCTTAGTCTGTCTTTTTAACTTCACAGCTATAACTGCATTTACGCAATGAAATACATATTGCACTTTGTCGGTCGTAGAGTCGCGTTGTTCACAGTGCTGGGCGATACAGGCAGTAGCAGCGTAGCGTTATCAAGACGAAACAGAACACTTGAATGCCCGAAATTCACTTCCTCGATACCTAGAGCTAAAATCAGAAACAAAACTTCTTGGCAATGCACCAGCCCTCGAAATTAGCTTCCATTTCTGACGGCAAAAACATTGCCGTCGCCAAATCAACAAACCTTGGATTGCGGCGGCAATTGCCGTATGCTTTAATCAAACGGAATTTTATGCGCTTCTTCATCGTGTCACACGGCTGTAGCCCAGAGCATCACGCAAGCTATTTTATGCGCTGACAATGCTCTTGTGAACTGTAAAAGTTTGCAACCTTGTAAATACTGGCTTAGTTGTTACGCAAAAGTTATTCTTTCATCGAATGCTTATTGTTTACTGGTGTCGTTGCGAATATAAATCATGAAGGAAGATACAGTTAAAAAGTGGAATTTACCTGCTGTAGGTTATCAAACAGAGGGAACAGAGTAAATAACACAGTCCGAAGAAATTTTGAGAGTAAATAATTTTTTTAGAGTAAATAATTTAAATAATTTGAGAGTAAATAATAAGAAATTTTGCGAGTAAATAACACAGGAAGAAATTTTGAACAATGTTTGTCCGAATCAAGTGCTCATTTTGCAACGGCATTTTTATTGCCGTAGCAGAATGGCCATTATGACGTTTGCGGCAGCATTTACCAAGCCGCGTGCCGCCGCTAATTTCGCGGACTGATGCACACAAGTCATTTAAAAAGGGCATCCATCTGCACAAGCTTGGCAGATTGACCGTGGCATTAACCGAAGTCCTAATTACAGTCTGAATATTCTTTAAACAAAAAACACTCACAATTGACGGTGAGTTGAATGGAATGCTTGACAGGAGACAAAATCCCATTATCTGCGGTGCATTCGTATCTGCCGCCACTTCCTCGATTAACTTTGCCCAATGGGAGGAACTCACTGGTGGCCCGAACACCGTCAGCTGAAAAGAATTGCAAGTTAATCAGAGACTTTGGTTGTAGAAACAACTTTGATAAGAAATCAGTTATGTTTTTGCAAGAATTCAACGTTTGCAAATTTGCTGACGAGGAACGAGACACTTGTTGCCTGTGAATAAATACTGTATTGTGATATTTGATAAGAAATGCAAAAGCTTGTATAGGTGGATCAACAGCAACGTTTGTGAACGTTAAGAAAATATATATAATAGTATGCAGTTTTGAAACACAAAAAAACATCAAGCAACATTACTACGACAAACAAGCATAATTACAAAGTGTGTGAGTATCAATTGCCAAGCCACTTTTAATAATAAGAAAGTTGTTGCTGTAATAAAACTAAATGACACGATGCAATTTTTAAGCCAAGACTTCATGAACTGAATTTGTTTGCAGCGCACAACTAACAAATAGTCGGCTGCATAGTCTAGTCGTAAGCAATGGTACAGAGCTCACAAGGGCACTGGTTTGATACCACACAAGGGCACGTGCCTGTGTCATTGGCAGGACACTAAATCACGTGCTTAAAGTTGGGCACTGGGCAAGATGCTTGGCTTCCTTCTCCCAGCTCAGTTAATTTAAATCTTCAACCACCCAGTGCAAGCCGGATACGACGAGCAACAAATGATCGCATTGTAATATAGACGGTTTGCAGTTAGATTAAAAAATAACATTTGAGATCCCTAATGGTAGTGAGGAAAGTAGTTTATGAAACTAAACCTGATGAAATTTCTCTATGTATTGTATATTAGAATTAAATAACCAGTCAAGAAACTAATACTCGCGTTGAAACTAATTACTGCAAAAAAAATTTCTTATTGATATACCTGATGGAATGAGATGCCTCCATTGGATTTTTGGTTGAGGCTTTCCTTTGGACTTACATTTCAATATAACATCACTACCTTCATCAGCTTCTAAGTCAGATGTGACTTCAGTGAAGGTCGGTGGAACTGAAATAAGCAATATAGCTTTCAAAAAGCACATTTTTCATTAAAAATCATTACATATACCTGCAGTAAACGAAATTTGGCATTAATATTACGTCATCCAATACCAAGTTAAATATTGCCAACATTGAACACACAGTCGCACAATTATGAAACATAATTGACTAGTCCTAAAAAAATAGCGACATGCATCCTGGTTTGTGAAAAAATATCACATGATGGTGATTTAATTCTGAGAACGTGCACACAGGATACAAATCAGTTATTTTTACATTGGTCCAAAATCTGCAACTGTTCATTTAATGTCAGCTACCCACTTAAAGGACTGCTCTGCATTAGTAGCACTTAGTTGATGGAATAGTTTTACAGTAAACTTAGTAAAGAACAATTTCAGTACAAGAAAAGGTTGATAATACTTCTACGTACCGTTCACCACAAGATATAAGGTAGAATGAAAAGTCATATTCGGGTACGCCGTACATGTGTAAGGTCCTTCATCTTCAGCACTTACATCTTTTAATCGCATGGTGTATTCTAAATGTAAACACAGTATGTTGTACAAGATTACATTATAATAGTAACTAAAGTGACAAAAATATATTTCACTGGTTAAATTCAGAACTAGCATATATATCACATAAGAAAGAGAAAAAACAGCATATGTGTTACTTAAATGCTCTTAAGCTTATTAAGAAGAACTTTTAATGATAAAGTTGATTCGTGTAGGGCAATACACAAATGGAAACCTTACAAATATATAACTAGTGACTAAAGGTTTAATAAAAAATAAGAATAAAGAAGGATTCTATTTCTACAGTGCTGCTAGATTCTATTTGACCTTCCGATGATCCCTAGTAACGTGAAGCAGGCTGTAGTGTAGAGGTTATCGGAAAATAGTAATTGCATTGATGTGATTTGCTCTGCTTTTTTGCTTGTCAGTGAGCACTTTTTGTAGTATTAATAGCATTTATTGTTTAATTTGAATAAATATTGGAAGCCTACAGGTGGGGCATGTAAGCATGTTATTTCTTGAACCGATATATTATATTTTACAAGATCAAAACAATGGCAACGCACAAATGATGTGTCTACCATAATTTTTAAGCTTCACTCAATTCTATGCACAATGAGGTGTTGCAATATTAAAATCTCAAACCAAGCTTCAACAGATAACAAGATATTGGTGTTTCATTTGAGCAATATGCATCACAAGTGTCCTGCCAATACTTCCAAGGCAGGATAACTAAGCTTACCATCAACTTTGTCAGACACAAGTTGAATGCGTGGGTTTTCAAACCAAGCTTTGTGATTGGTAAAAATTATTACGGAATGAAATGTCCAGGAACGTTTGAAGTACATTTTGGATGAAAATATCTTGCAACTAAAAAAAGGATGCATGTTAGTTCAGAAAATTTGTTTAAACAAAATACATCATAGTACAATATCCTAATGTATTGCAGTGTGCTTGTGCAACAGAAACAGAAAAAAATGTTGGTGAACTCATTGCAAACTTTGCCAAAATGCCGTATTATGTGCACAACTTGTAAACCTTGAGATCCGGTACCTCAAATCCACATCTTCACCCATAGTTGCTGTAAGGTTTTTCATCGGGTACACATAGCCAATACTTTCTCCACAGATTTTTTCTGTAAATTGAATAAAACATATCATATATATAGCTAGTTTTTTAGTAAACAGTGCATAAATAGTATGATAATGATATAATTGTGATCATTGGGTAATGTCAAAAAGAAGCAAGATCAATTAACCCTATCTTGATACGAGCTGTTTTCATACGCGGAAACCACGTCACGGGCTATCTAAGCCCCGTGCTAATTAATCACTAATAACGGGAGCTATGAAAATCACAGAACCAAAATATTTTACAAGATAATAGCCGTGTGTATTGTGCGTATAGAAATTAAATTTTTACTCAACAAATTTATTGAAATAAAGTGTTTAAGATGAAAGAACCTCAGAAAGTCGGTTTTTATTCTAATTTTCCAAAAATAGCTTCAAAATTGAAATTTTTGAATTATAACTAAATTAAACAAAAAATTACTTGTGCTCATTAATAAGGCATTTTTGAACGTTTCTACACTTCAAAGTAATTGCACTAGCATTTATATTGCACTTACATTAACATATACATAACTACCATTGCACGAAAATGTCTAGTCACCTGAGACGAAATGCTTATTGTGAAGGGAAGGAAGGTAGAAAAATGACCAGTTTTGGTTTAGAAAATTCGCAAAGAATAAAAATTAAAAATCAAGAAATTTCACATTTCTAGCATATTTCCTTCTGTGAAATATTTCACTAATAGAGTGGGGCGTCCTCAAAAAACCCCGTGTCGTATTAAGATAGGGTTAATATTGGTAAATAAAAGAAGCAGGTTTGGAAACTGAATATTATAAAATTTATTAGTTTAGAGATTTCATATACACTTATTTAAACAGAATCTATTAGATGTAGGCCTAATTGATTCTATTTGAATAAGAGTACTGATGAAGTCGCCCTTAAGGCGGCAAAAGCTCTACAAATAAATTTTATACACTTGCCAAACCTGATTGTTTTATTTACCGATTTTATTCGTTTGGCTGCATCCTTAAACATGGATCCTAATAAAATTTAAATCTGCAATTGTCCCAAACAACGAGAAGTCAGCATGGAGGTTTAAAAAACACTACAAACACTTTATTCCTCAATTAATATAATACTGTTTCAACTTTTATAATGTACATACATGTTGTATAGTTAAGCAAAACAGTTAGAACATAACACGCTCAATGAAATCTATTGGATAAAACAGTTTTATTGATATCACTCCAAACTGTTACCTTAGCAAGAGAGCAGTCAACAGTGATCAAAATACTCAACAAAAACCAGAAACCTTCATGCTCAAGATATTAATGAGGCTTTCTCATAATTGCCAGTGCAATAGCCTAGTAATTAAGAGATTCTATAAAACTTACCCACTGCACAGGCCAAACAGAATGAACAATAAATATGCAGTAAAAGTTGATATTTCATCATTTCTGTGGACAAGGTTCAGTGTTTATTTACATGTAGCCTAAACACTAAATACAATCTTGCTAATTCCCAAAATATTTTTGATTTGTTAGCTCAGCTCGTAAAAACCTAAAAAGATTAGAATTAAGAGAAAAGCTGGTACCGTACAGAGATTTGTAAAAAATCTTGAAAAATTAACACTTTTGTATGATATTTGTTGAATTATGTTAGAAATATAGCATTGCTCCATAGAACTGAACTATAGCCTAACTACTTAATCATAACCAAGACTCTTATAGGCTTCCAGTGGCCATGGCCGCTAAGAAGTTGTTAAATGGCCTCTGAAACTACCACCACTCAGTAGGCCATGTTTGGTAGGCCAACAGCAAAAAAATGAATGAAAGAAACATCCTTCCCAACAATCTTGCAAGCGTAGAATGCTGCTTTACAATATTTAGAAGCAGCCAAGGAAAAGAACAAAAAAGGAAAAAGTGTCTTACATAGCCTAAATTTAAAAAGTTTTTAAAAGGCAATGCTGGTGTTGTTTGCTCAAAGTGCTTACTTAGTGCTGTCAACTGTATTTTTCCAAAGAAGAAGGCCTACTGTATAGCAGCAAACGTTTCCACCAAGTTCTACGTTTTACATAACCTCTTGTTCTTCATGTATTTTGCTATTGGCCTATTACCTCTAAATCATGTTCCCTGTAGGGTACAATAGTTTTTGATCTCTAGCCGAATGACTTTTTCTCCAGTTGTATTTGCTTTTTATGCAAGAGCTGGATTCATGCAAGTCGCGCATTATCCAAAAAAAAACATTTGCAGTTCTGCAGACTGCAAATCTGTAATCTGAACGATATCGATGTTGCCAGACGCCATCAGATTAATTTGACAAAACTTGTTTTGAAAAAACCCAAACAATAGCCTAATTCTATTTCTCCAGTGCCTTTCCATCATATTTAATTGATTGTTATTGCCAACATGAAGTTTATGTCAGAAAAGATAAAAGTTTTTATCGCGTTTTGATGATGTTTTTGCCAATTTTTAACCAAAGCAAAGAACAATTTTATTCTTTGTCTATTTGGAGGTCGGATGGCGCAACGGATAAGGCGTTGGCTTTCCAATTATGCAAACCTGGTTCGACTCCCGGCTTCAGCTGGTTGTTGAAAATACCGGTCACCTCTATCTATTCTAGGCCTATGGTGTAATAAATTGTGTGGGCAAATTGCTGTTGGCAAGGCGGCCGAGAGAAAGGAACTGGCCACCCTACTCTCCTTAGTGCGGAAGGCTTAGTAAAATGAGAACCTCGGGACTTTAAAAGTCCTGGTGAGAACCTTATCTTCTCATACCCAACACTTGAATCAAGTATGGGACCACCTTTAGGCTATCTTTTACATTCGTACTTTTGTTCCAATCCAATTGAAAAATAACTTCAAATTAAAATATTACCAAAAAATGGTCATTTTTACGTTAATTCAACGTTTTTAGACGTTTTTTAAACCTGGAATCAACGTAAAAAAATGATTAGCTTTGTATTATTTCAGTTATTTTATAGAGTAGTTTTCAAATTTCCTGAATATATTTCCATTCAGAAAATTTTTCTTTTTTGTTTCGTTTCAACATCCCTAAATGTTCAAACGATATAAATTACCTGCCCGACCAGCAAATTTTTTTCCACGCACTTTTTGTCCTCATTTGCATATCTTGGAAGACAAAAATTTTGTGGGAAATAAAATTTCTTAAAAAAACTTTGCAAAAACTTGCAAAACTGCCATTTTTGCATCGCTAACATCGCTATGTAAAAAGGGGAACTTGTGCTGGCTAAGTTTTATTCTTCTGCTACAAAATATAGCCTAACTTCTTCTTCATACATCCTAATTTCCACGGCTCTGGAGTCGGACAAAAATGTACCTCCAATTCCAAAACTGATTTGAGGTTAGGGTTAGATGGGCCTCATCTTGACACGGCACTGACAGGCCGGCCACTGTCTCAGGAAGCCCACAGACATTTTATTTTGTGTTTCCGTAACAGAGTATTTTTAGTTGTTAAAGTTCAATACGTGTAGCCTACTTTGTCCATTGAAAGATTATTAGGTCTGGTAGGCTACTAGGGCAATGAGATCACAATATCTTGATGGAAAATTCTACGGGGATAGCCTCTCCACTTCAAACACACTTTTTCGCTTTATTGAACTTTAACTTTTGAATAGATCATTCTTGTTCAGGCTGTAAGGTTTTATTTTGCCGGAACTTTGATGCCTCAAAAAAAAATTTTTTTTTCTTTTTGCGCAAAAAGTTTTTACAGATTGTCTACTGGTCACGATTTAGACTACGACAGAGTTCCGGAAATAGATAAAAGCTTTAATCAAGCGCGTAGGCTATTTGTGGATTGTGGTAATAATGAAAAAATATTTCTAAAGCAATTTGCTACATATCTGCAACTACAATAAAACTCGCCTTTCGTGACACTTAAAGGGACCCTCAATAAAGTGTCGTTGTAGCGAAATGTCACTGTAAGTTGTAACCGAAGACATTATAGCATTCCACTGTAACTTACAATGATATTAATTTTACAAACAGTTCAAACAAGGTAGCCTAAAGTTAGGCTACGTGATATACGTCTGAAATTAACCTACTGCGTTTAAAAACATGGCAAGGTTTTATTATTCTTCTGAGAATATTAGAAGTTTTTTTAATTTTCTTATCAGTGAGTTTTATTGATTTTGATGCTATCCTATCAAAAAATTATCCAACTAATTCCTTTCAATTTATTTTACTGAAACAAAATAACCTCGATATTTTCTTTAGAAACAATCCCACTGCTTTATACCCATGGATATCTATAACTACGGGATTGGAAACTCTATCCAGTGCTATACATCAGTAGGGTCATCACATTACTACGATTACAGAAAGATTAACAAAATAAAATACCCACTAAAAGATAGCCTATACAAAGTTCGATTTTACAATAATAATACAAACTTTACACTCACATTAAAACTTAATTGATGTATAAAAGTACATTTACGCTGCTAGAAAAAAAAATGATGAATCCAAAAAATGAATCCAAAAACAGCCTACTGTTGTTCTTTAGCATTTTGCGTACTACAAATCAGATCAGAAGTAAATGAGGAGTGTTCAGCAATCAGTGAAATATGCTGTTGTATCATGAACTTGTTCACAGACCAATCCAGTACGAAACCAATCCGCTTACGATGTCATCAGAACTAAAACCAATACTCACTCTGGAAAATTTTTAAGCAGCAAACAAAATACAACATGACTGCACTAATGGAATACAAACAAATAAACAAACCAGACAAGCGTAGACCTTACAATTTACAGCAGGTGAATTGATTGTTACAGTTTTAGTTGTTCGTTTAGCCTACTCCTTGCTGCCCTTTAAGGTCAATTTATGTGATTATTTATCACAGCAGCGTACAAAGAATAGTGACCCTACTTGTGTATAAAATGGTTTTCAGTTCCACAGAGTTTCCAATCCCATAGTTATAGATATCCCTGTTTACACCTTAGCGCTCTTGCTGACTTTACATTAAAGAGTAAAGACGAAATCTAAAAAATCATTTCGCTTTGATCAGTTTATTCAAATTCAGTCAGTCAATTCAGCATAATTTTGTTTCTGAAAAATATAGTAGCCTACATGCTAAACATAGCAAAGTTCTTAAAAAGGAAGAAGCAACAAAACGTGAAAGTGCTTAAGACCGAAATAAGATAATCAGTTTAAAATTTGACACGGTCGCATTACTTCATAACTAGGGCAAGTTTTTGCAACTTTTGCAACTTTTTTTTACAGCTTTCGACAACTTCCTAAATACTCAGAATTTTTGTAGGCCTAATAGCCTATGATGTTTTAAGCTGTTTGTAGGAATTTTGAATTGCAACTTTTTGCAACTTATTTCTATTTTACATGCAACTTTTTACTGCAACTTTTATCAGGTATTGCGCGAAATGTAAAGGTGTGATTGAAAAAACATGCTGTAAAACTGTTTCTAGTATGGTTCTATTCTCTTTGATTTGCATAACAAAGAGGTGATGGATTAGCTGCATCTCAATGATAGATCGCTTGAGCAAATTACTGTCGTATTAAATTTGACAGCTCTGCATTAGCTGACAGCGAATGCTGTGATGTAGGTTTCAAATCTCAAGAACATAAAATGTATGCATGATCGATAGCGTACAAAAAAAAAAGCAGACATCCTGCAAGTCTTAAGTTGTTGGGTTATAACTTACAACAGAACCTTTCGAGTATCTTATACCGTAATAATTTTAAAATACTTGTGCACAAATACAACTTTTTACTGCAACTTTTGTTAAAATTCCTTAACTGTCCTTGACACAAGTTACTCAAGAGTCACCGAGAGAGGTCAACCAGCGCTGCAAAATTCTGCTATGTGTTTTCTAGCAATTAAAGTCAAGTGCTTCAGCAAATGAGCTATCGGCCAGTCGGGTGCTCATTTTTGTGCTGGTATAGGCTAGAAATATTAATTACATTTTCAACAGTTTGTTTCAGCAATTTCTAAAAAATAAACATATCGTGCGAAATATTTTTAAATAAATTCTAAAACACGGTTAGCGCAAAACCTAAATAAATGAAACAAAAACAACGTAGTCATTGAGTACGATTTCCGTCTTTTATTCTTGTATTTTTGATTTCAAATGCAATAATCTTGTCAGATGCTAATAAATAATAATAATAATAATAATTAAAACATAGTACAGAAAGTGTAAAAATATACTGGCGACATTTTACGTAGAAATATAAAAAGTTAATAAAATAAAATAGTCATACAAAATCAAAATATAAAACGGCAGTAACATTTGGTGGTTGTCGGTTACATTCTACTTTTGAATGTAGACTGCTACTTGTGAGAACGAGATTTGAAATAGTAATTTTGTTATCATCATCATTGTTAAATATGTTAGTAGCATATTCTACAAATGTGCAGGTGGCAGCTCGGAGAAAATTTTCAATTGTTTGAAAAATAAATTTTAAAAACGCTTTTTTTAAGAATATGCGTGTATGAACAGAATAATCCAGTCGTAAGTAACATAACTTCAGCCAGAAAACAATACAAAGATTTCCCTTTGTGGTGTTGGTAGCCCATTGGCAGTCGCTTTTGCTTATAACAGTGCGGTGTTTGAAAATATTTCAAAATGCCTAATTTTGAAGCTAAATATTCAAAAATATTACCTTACCACAAAAAAGTCAACCTACAAAGTACAGCAATTCAATCGTTTTCACATTGATTCAACGTCTGCAAACGTAAAGCCAACGTAAAAACGATTGATTTGCTGTCTGCGGAGATAACAACGAGAGTTCTGAAATTGTTGCGGCAAACAAACACATTTTCCACTGATGGAAGCTAATTTTTCCTGCATTGTTTACGAAAAGGTCTGGTATGCAAAAATTCACTGTAACTGTTTGAAAATTCACTAAGAAATGCATGGAACTGCAACATGAATTGATAATTACGAACGATTTCAAGGGACACACTTGGTAAAGTTGGTTGTATGCATGCTGGACATGAAATAGACCTTTTCAAAGAAACGACAGGAATTCGCACACAAAAGTTTCTTTTCATCTGTAAGCATTAAAAATAACTTTATATAGACACTTGCCGTACACTGATAATGCAGAGTTTAAAAACAAACTTTGCCTAAGAAGACTAAAATGAAAGCTGGAGAGCTATTTTCACTTGATACTATGCATAGATTAAAAAAAGTTTAAATCTTTGGTTGGATTTTATGAAAGCTGGAGCATAATTCTACACTATATACTTTTAAAAGGTTAATAAACTGTTATCAGTCTTTGATTGGATATCACAAACAAACGTTTTTAAAAGAAATTTCTTGTAATTTGTAAAAAAAATTACGAAAAATTTAATTAACTTGTTCAACTCTAATCAACCTTCTCTTAACACAAATTTGTCATTTACAAACTTACATCGGCTCGAAATGAAGCAGCGAATTGAACCAAGAGGGTGGAAGTTGCCTCAAGATGGGAAATAGTATCCTGGGTCATGGATTCTATCAACTTCTTGCTCAACAAAAGGGTTTGCAGGTAATAATTATACGCCTGTAGTTTCATCATGTTTTTTGTGAAAGTTTTCTTCCAATTTCCAGTGCTCTGTCATTTTAAAATACTAGTTTGTTAATTTCAATTACCATTTTATCAATAGGCTAAGCGGGATTGCACACACAAGTGAGCCTTTACTTAAAGCAAAGATAATAAAATTAATATGTAAATAATAAAAGCGAAAAACATCATGTCATTATCATTACTCTACAACTTGATTTATGGAATATTTGCAAACATACATGTCTGGTGCCTAAAAGTTGAGATTAAATTCAAATCTTAAAGAATTTACAAATAAACTCGAAGTTGTAGATTTAACTATTTGTATTCTAAGGTTTTTCATATTTGAGTCCAAATCTTGCTTTTTTCGTGTATTCTTCAGATTGTTAATTAAAAATTACTAACACAACATCTGTTGTTCTCACTTGAGTATGTAAAGGTAGTTTTGTCAAAGTTAAATCCGAGGTAGGGACTTTGCAAGCCTTTTGACTGGAGCACTTCATTGTGATGGAAATCTGAAAAAATGATACATTTTTTTAAAAATAAGGTCAAAAAGATTTGTGGAAATAAAAATGAATCATAAACAGACATAACTCAGCAACAACACTATATTTAACATTATAAAACCAAAAAAAAACAATAAAAGAACGTTTTCGGCTAGTCATACAGCCCTTTTCAAGGCTATAAAAGAAATATTTTAAAAGAAATACTAAAGAATCATACAGTATCACAGCGAAAATATATCTAAATCTAAATATTTGACAAACTAATCTTGCTCACACAAAATGATAACTGAAAAATTACGCAGCACAACGGGTCAAGTATTTGATAGGTAACATTAATTGTTCAGAGAAGATGGACTCAAGCCGATTAATTATGCAAGATAGATAGAAGCACAACACGGGATAGTGGCATAAACAAAGCAAAAATACGAGAAGCACAACATGTGACAATTCAAGCAGTTTCCTAAATGTTTAGATTTGACCATATTTCTACTGTGATACTGTATAATTTTTTAATATTTCTTTTAAAATATTTCTCTTATAGGCTTGAAAATGGTTGTACAGTATGACTAGTCGAAAACATTCGTATTATTGTTTTTTTGTTTTTATAATGTTAATGTAGTATTGTTGCAGAGTTTTATCTGTATATGGTTTAAAAAAGTCACCTCTCTACCCAAATTCTATTATAGAAATAAGTTGTTATAATAAATAATTTGTTAAAAATAAGAATTAAATAAGAATTAGAAATTAAATAATTTGTTAGAAATAATTGTTATAGAAATAACTGTTATAAGATAAACATCGCAACTCACATGTTCTGTCAAAGCATTGTCAGTCGAACTTTTCATCGCAGTTAATTGGTTTTTCAAATACTCTGTCGTTGTTTTCTCAGATCTTCGTCGTTTTAAAGGTTTGGCAAAAGACGATATGAAAAGACAACAAAACAAAATAAAAGCTTTTGACATCTTTCATGCAAGGAAAGACTAGATTTGTATAGAAAGCAGAAGGAGGTTCAATACAAGTCGTCTATGATGCCAAGCATCTCACATATGGCACTGACACACACACAGCGAGCCCTGTCATATGATTGATTAATTCAATCTTTACTTTTGAACTGAAAATTGTGTGAAAGACTCTTTAATAACTTTTCTTTATTCTATCATTTTGCATACTAACAGAGGCTTTGAGTCACTAACGCAGGCCTGGAGATTGACAAAGAGAAGTTTCTGCTTGTTGTTCAAGTGTCGTTGTGTGTCAATCTAGAATTAGCCACTAAATGGAGAGCTGTCCTTAACACAAGTTACTCAAGAGTCACCGAGAGAGGTCAACCAGCACTGCAAAATTCTGCTATGTGTTTTCTCGCGATTAAAGTCAAGTGCTTCAGCAAATGAGCTATCGGCCAGTCTGGTGCTCATTTTTGTGCTGGTGTAGGCCAGAAATATTAATTACATTTTCAACAGTTTGTTTCAGCAATTTCTCAAAAAATAAACATATCGTGCGAAATATTTTTAAATAAATTCTAAAACACGGTTAGCGTAAAACCTAAATAAATGAAACAACGTAGTCATTGAGTACGATTTCCGTCTTTTATTCTTGTATTTTTTATTTCAAATGCCATAATCTTGTCAGATGCTAATAAATAATAATAATAATAATTAAAGCATTGTTGTATTTCCAGACGTTTAATATAAAATAAACAATAATAATTGTAGCGATAGCCAACCAAGTGAGAAAACCATTTACCTCTTGTTACTTACTGATTCAGTGTATGAAATCAACGCAATATATAGTAAGAAAGAAACGCAAAACAATCAACTGAGGAACGTGGTACAGAACGCTTAATTGATTACACGCGCAGTGCGGTGGTAATCAATTCCAACGTCTGTACCAGAAAACGCTGAACTGTGATTATGTAGTGACGCTGGTCACGAGTTACATATATTCAACGTAAATAAAATGACGACTATAACAAACATAGTACAAAAAGTGTAATAATATACTGGCAACATTTTACGTAGAAATATAAAAAGTTAATAAAATAAATTAGTCATACAAAATCAAAATATAAAACGGCAGTAACATTTGGTGGTTGTCGGTTACATTCTAATTTTGAATGTAGACTGCTACTTGTGAGAACGAGATGTGAAATAGTAATTGTGTTGTCATCATCATTGTTAAATATGTTAGTAGCATATTCTACAAATGTGGAGGTGGCAGCTCGGAGAAAATTTTCAGTTGTTTGAAAAATAAATTTTAAAAACGCTTTCTTTTCAAGAATATGCATGTATGAACAGAATAATCCAGTCGTAAGTAACATAACTTCAGCCAGAAAACAATACAAAGATTTCCCTTTGTGGTGTTGGTAGCCCATTAGCAGTCGCTTAAGCTTATAACAGTGCGGTGTTTGAAAATATTTCAAAATGCCTAATTTTGAAGCTAAATATTCAAAAACATTACCATACCACGAAAAGTGAACCTACAAAGTACAGCAACTCAACATTTTTCACATTGATTCAACGTCTGCAGACGTTAAGTCAACGTAAAAACGATTGATTTGCTGTCTGCGGAGATAACAACGAGCGTTCTGAAATTGTTGAGGCAAACAAACACATTTTCCACTGATGGAAGCTAATGTTTCCTGCATTGTTTACGAAAAGGTCTGGTATGCAAAAATTCACTGTAACTGTTTGAAAATTCACCAAGAAATGCATGGAACTGCAACATGAATTGATAATTACGAACGATTTCAAGGGACACACTTGGTAAGGTTGGTTGTATGCATGCTGGACATGAAATAGACCTTTTCAAAGAAACGACAGGAATTCGCACACAAAAGTTTCTTTTTATCTGTAAGCATTAAAAATAACTTTATATAGACACTTGCGATACACTGATAATGCAGAGTAAACAAAACTGTGCCTAAGAAGACTAAAATGAAAGCTGGAGAGCTATTTTCACTTGATACTATGCATAGATTAAAAAAAGGTTAAATCTTTGGTTGGATTTTATGAAAGATGGAGCATAATTCTACACTATATACTTTTAAAAGGTTAATAAACTGTTATCAGTCTTTGATTGGATATCACAAACAAACGTTTTTAACAGAAATTTCTTGTAATTTGTAAAAAAAATTACGAAAAATATGATTAACTTGTTCAACTCTAATCAACCTTCTCTTAACACAAATTTGTCATTTACAAACTTACATCGGCTCGAAATGAAGCAACGAATTGAACCAAGAGAGTGGAAGTTGCCTTAAGATGGGAAATAGTATCCTGGGTCATGGATTCTATCAACTTCTTGCTCTTCAAAAGGGTTTGCAGGTAATAATTATACGCCTGTAGTTTCTTCATGTTTTTTGTGAAAGTTTTCTTCCAATTTCCAGTGCTCTGTCATTTTAAAATATTAGTTTGTTAATTCCAATTACCATTTTATCAATAGGCTAAGCGGATTGCACACACAAGTGGGCCTTTACTTAAAGCAAAGATAATAAAATTAATATGTAAATAATAAAAGCGAAAAACATCATGTCATTATGTCATTTCATGTCATTACTCTACAACTTGATTTATGGAATATTTGCAAACATACATGTCTGGTGCCTAAAAGTTGAGATTAAATTCAAATCTTAAAGAATTCACAAATAAACTCGAAGTTGTAGATTTAACTATAATCTAAGATTTTCCATATCTGAGTCCAAGTCTTGCTTTTTTTCGTTTATTCTAAAAAAATTTAATTAAAAATTACTAACACAACATCTGCTGTTCTCACTTGAGTATATAAAGGTAGTTTCGTCAAAGTTAAATCCGAGGTAGGGACTTTGCAAGCCTTTTGACTGGAGCACTTCATTGTGACGGAAATCTGAAAAAATGATACATTTTTTTTAAAATAAGGTTAAAAAGATTTGTGGAAATAAAAATGAATCATAAACAGACATAACTCAGCAACAACACTGTATTTAACATTATAAAACCAAAAAAAAAACAATAAAAGAACGTTTTCGGCTAGTCATACAGCCCTTTTCAAACCTACAAGAGAAATATTTTTAAAAAAATACTAAAGAATCATACAGTATCACAGCAAAAATATATCTAAATCTAAACATTTGACAAACTAATCTTGCTTACACAAAATGATAACTGAAAAATTACGCAGCACAATGGGTCAAGTATTTGAGAAGTAGAAGTAATTGTTCAGAGAAGAAGGACTCAAGCAGATTACGCAAGATGAACAAAAGCACAACACGGAATAGTGGCATAAACAAAGCAAAAATATAAGCACAACATGTGACAATTCAAGCAGTTTCTGAAATGTTTAGATTTGACCATATTTTTGTTGTGATACTGTATAATTCTTTAGTATTTTCTTTTAAAATATTTCTCTTATACGCTTGGAAATGGTTGTATGACTAGCCGAAAACGTTAGTATTATTGTTTTCTTTGTTTTCATAATGTTAATGTAGTAGACTATTGTTGCTGAGTTATGTCTGCTTATTGTTTAATAAAATTACCTTTCTACCCAAATTCTATTATAGAAATAAGTTGTTATAATAATAAATAATTTGTTAAGAATAAGCATTAAATAAGAATTAAAAATTAAACAATTTGTTAGAAATAATTGTTATAGAAATAACTGTTATAAGATAAACATCGCAACTCACATGTTCTGTCAAAGCATTGTCAATCGAACTTTTCATCGCAGTTAATTGGTTTTTCAAATACTCTGTCGTTGTTTTCTCAGATCTTCGTCGTTTTAAAGGTTTGGCAAAAGACGATATGAAAAGACAACAAAACAAAATAAAAGCTTTTGACATCTTTCATGCAAGGAAAGACTAGATTTGTATAGAAAGCAGAAGGAGGTTCAAAAGAATATTTCAAGTTTGTCTATGGTTGATTGAATGTTTTGAATGCTTATGAGGATTTGGGATCCCTTTATATACTCTAACATTTTGATGATTTAGGGTAGTTTTGAAGAAGTTTTTTTGTAGTGGCAAAAATAGAAACCGCTGCTGCATCATTTTCGTCCACAACATTTTCCAAAAAATGTATTTTTACATTCATCAAATACGAATTAAAAATAAAAGTGGTTGTGTATATTGAAGTAATTTAAGGACAGAAATGGCTATTTTTATAGTGGGGTTTTTACGATGCAAAATTTAGCTGACAGTCTATTCTCTGATGCAGCGCTGTGTTACTGGAAAAACTCTTCTGGGTCAAAACCATTACGTCGGTTAACATCGTTCTTTTATCACATGGATAGCCTACTACGTATGTAAAATAAATATTAGCACTTCTAACGCTTTGTAGCTAAGACTGAAAGAAACTAATAACTTTACAAGCTCCAGTGACGCAAGCCTCAAACAAATAGCCGCAATAAGTAAACAGTCACTCTTTTAACAATATATAACTGCCAACACCCAAAAATAAGTTTCATATTCAAACAGGGATGGAGCCTTCAGTACGTTGTACCCCGCATAGAGCAAAAGCGAAAGAAGAAAATTACCAACCTGAAATTGATAATAATTTGTATTCATGGTAATTTTAGATAAAAGCAACTTGAAAAAAAACTAAAAACTATCCTACCCAGACGGCCAATTTACCAAGTAGGCTACATATTTCTACCTGATCTGGTCAGATCCATTCCTGATCTGATGGATATGTGCCAGGTATGTCGAAAGCCACTTCATCTTGTACAGTACAAATCTTTACCGCATCGGGTACAGATATGATTCAACCTTGTGAAAACCTGCGCCACCTAGCCTAACATGGCTGTTTGGGATAGTTAGGTCACTATTACAAGACCTGAAGCTGACTGAACAACTTAGGTTTTTGTTACAATGTTTGGTTTATCCTCGGATTGGGAAAGCCTCTTCTGAAGCGTAATTATGACATTTGCGCATGCTTGCACAGAGGCTTCGAACCATTGATGTAAGCCCAGCCATTGAAGCTCATCGGACAATGTTAAAGAAGAGATTACATTTTTTAACGAACAACATAAGCTATAGTCAATCTTGTTTTATTTTGCGCTTATTGCAACAACATATCGTACATTGCGATTACGGATGAAACCCAATTGGAATCAGCTGAGGGACATGTAGTCATCGAGTCAACTGCTTCCATTACTTTGGTATTCCATTAAGTGTCTTGTCAAGAAAAAAGAGACACAGCCACCTGCTCAGAAGTAGTGTCGAATAAACGTCCTTTCGAACGTCTCGCAGACGTTCTTATCACTCGCCCGACTATGTGTACTGTAGATCAATGGTTCTTAACTCTTTTCTTTGTTGGCTGCACACCTTGAAATCACCAACCACTTTTTGTATCCTCAGCGGCGAGTTTAACGGATGGGGGCCCGGGGCACTTTTAGATCGGGCGACTCCGGTGCGAAAAACTTTACAAGGTAACTTGAAAGTCACCCACACTGTTGCTGATGCCTTTACGCCAAGCTCAGTTGCAACCTTGTGACTAAAAATTAACATGAAAGAAAAAGGAGGCATTTTGTAGAAACTTGAAAGGCTGAGAGAAAATAATAATAATAATACATGTCATAAACATTTGATTATTTTGATAACCTACCACGTCGGGGGGCCATTCAAAAAGGGGGCCCGGGGCAACTGTACCCTCTGCTCCCCCTAAATCCGGGCCTGTGTATCCTCACTTGGCATGGCTGAAAAGCTACAATTATCTTCAGTACAACTTAGAATTTTAGTTAAAAGCCTGCTAAACATGCATAGCTTCATGCCTTGTTTTATAACTAACCCTAAAAACTTAGCATCCACGATCTCTTTGGAACGAGTATCACACTGTTTAGTTGTGCGTATACCCCTGGTTAAGAAGGCTGCAGATAAATGTATCAGATAAATATAAAGGATCATCACTGACCGGATTACCCATCCTGTTTAGTCAAATACATTATCTATAAATTTATTGTTCTTTTTTAAATTAATTGATTTTGATTTTTATCCTCGAACTGGGAAAACTTCTTTGGGAATTAATCCTGGTAGTTTCGCATACTTGTGGAGGCATTGAGCTACTGACGCAGGCCGGTCACCGAGATCGACAGAGTGGAGTTTCCTGATTGTTGAAGTGTTATTGCCTGGGAATTATTCCATCTATTAGGTGCCGCTGAATGGAGAACAGTCCTGAAATACGTTGCTCAAGCGCACACCCAGAGAGTCGAACCAGCGCCGCTTGATCTTGAGTCATGCGCTTAACTCCAGAGGTAAGCGGGCAGACTGAAAATGGCGGACGAAAAATGCTTGTCACCAAATTAAAAATATCATGGTCAATGGGGACAAAAAATGGAAATTGAAGAAGTTGGTTTCACAAAATTGTATCAGAAATCGAGCCCTGCGAGGAAGCTCGACAGAACCACCTCAGTTTCTTGATTAAACTGCGAAAAATGATGGACGCGAAAATGAAAATTTTAATGCCGTTTTACTCTTAGAAATCTGGTTTTTGAATAAGTGCTTGCTCACACAAACTCGAGGCATTTCTTGTAACAATGACCCATAGCCACCTAAAGATACGGCCTGATTTGTCACATTTTGCTGAAATTTCCAGGTTTTTCTAACTTTGGGCGAACGTTTAAATAATTTTTTCTAAAAATTAGATTTTTAAGCTTTCTTTATTCCTTTCCCCAGATGACACAATAGGTTTTAACATTCTCACATGTTGAAAAACAAAGAAAATTTGATTTCAAAGATTTTAGTCAGACTGTTAATTTTCAATAACAGTCTGATTTTGCGTTTTTCAACTTACTTTTTCTCATTTGCTACTGCTTCCCCAAGGCAACAAAAAAGTTTTATGTCATTAGGAAACCGCAAAAAGTAAAAACATCTCAAAAAATGTCAGTCAAGCATCGGCAGTAGCTGTAATCAAAATCTACAAAATGTGACAAATCAGGCCGCATCTCCAGGTGGCCATGAATGACCATTTTAAGAATGAATTAATAAAACGCCTTCATAGTTCAGTGGTGTCCAATAATTATCTCTCAAAGTTTTGATAAGGTTTTTAAAGGGGCTGTTGTATGGGTAAGTTGGATTTTGGAGCCCCACCTTGCAAATAGCATTACTTAAATGCAAAACCAAACCAATAAATTTGGAGCCTCCACCAGGAGCACAGTTAAGGCACAGTACGAAAACGAGGAACGTAGACGGACGGTTTCATTGTCACGCAACGACCATACAATTTGCGTGTTCACGTTTCGGAAATTATGTTGACAAACGTATTACGAATTATTGACCAACAAACTTCTCAAACCTTTATGGCACCTTTTTATGTTTTTATAGGTTGTTTATTATAATTTCTATCAAGCGTGATTTAACAACTTCGCGAGCACGTTTAATGACTGCGTGTAGTTCAATGGGATTTGGGTCGTCACGTTTTGACGTTCTTACGCACAATGTAAGTAAACAATTATTTTTAACGAATAATCGTTTTATAGAAAAGAAAACAAAAATATCAAGATACTTCTAAGTTTATGGAGACATCCGTCGGTGCTAGTTTTCTGCGCATAATTTCTTTGTTCCAATTTTTAAAAACAGTACCGATAAAGACTTGCACTTTATTATTACTTTTTGCCAATTCACGTTTGGATACTGGTTTGCGACTATTTTGAAGCGACTAGGAGTATTCCGCCTCTTTTATCATAAATATTACACTAAATTGTCATGGGATTGATGTGACAGAATAATTCCAACGGGAATAATGTTTTCCCAGTTTCTAATAACAATGTCACTCAAATTTTGTAAAATGACTCAAATTACAAGATCAAAAAATTACACGAAAAAGTTTTTGAGTGGTTAAATGATGGATAAATTGGTAACCAGTTACGCAATTGACTACTGGTTAAGTCGTTAAATGCCTGAAATACACAGGCAATGATTGACATGTTGTCACAGTGGGTGCAATATAGAAAAAAAGAAAATGATTAGTTTATGTGTTACTCAACAATGATTTTTATCTTTGCTATTCTTCTTCTTCGTCCTGAAGAAAGAACAAGATCTTTGCTATTGACTATACGCCATAACGTTCTTACTTCAACAAATGAAGAACGTTGAGTTGCTCTTTTGAATCTTGGACGTAGTCCTATTGTATTGCGATTGTGCTCGACAATTAGCAAATATATTTTTAAAATAAATCATGAAGTGAATTTTCTATTTGAATTTCCTATACATTTTTCTTATTATGTTGCTGCAGTAGATCCGATGATCGTTATGATAGCACTTCTCCCAAAGTTATTTTAAGGCCACTACCAAACGAAAATGGAAGTCACCATACTCGAGTTTTACCTCCTGTTTGGGGTCATTAGTGGTGCACATCTTTGTTGTCTTGAACAGGAAGCGAACTTTCAACTTGATGAAAATTGTGGAAGTTGTATTTATTATTCTATGATATACTTCTCATGAAATGTTGAATTTTTATGGTTCTAGGTTGTTGCCTTTTTTTTTTTATTTTAGCACACGCCGGATTGCCGAGTGGTCGAATATCGGCTGTCGGCTGCATGGCCGAGTAGTCAGAGCCATGAAATGACACTCGAAAGGGTGCCGGTTCGACCGCTCAGGAGTATGTGGCTGTGCGTGTGTAGCCTATTGGGCATCTAAAGGTGGTTTAGAAGATTGGCTTTCTTGCCTTCCCGTTCACTTAATCTAACTCTTCAACCAAAGGGCGAAAGCCTGAATACAACAAACAAAAAAGCACACGCTTCCTAGCGCTATTCAATGATGGTAGGCTTCTAGCCTAGCACTGGTACAAATATAATTAAAAGTGAAAAATAGATCGAAGTCCTTGTTATTCTGATTACAGATTTAAAAACATTACTAATGCAGTAGATCATCCAAACAAAATTATGCATGGTCAAAGAAATCAAAAGTTAGCAGTGATTACTCTTTTGTCGCTTCTTTTGATTCTGGTTCTTAGTGATACCGAGTTTAAAGGTTAAATAAACCAACAGCAGATCTTTTAAGTGTTGATAAAGCTAATCGTCTGATTACACAATTGAGAATTAGTATGTACGAAGTTGATCGGAAAATGAGTAATCGGCGATTCTAATCATCGTAATTCAATTGGTGCATACAGGGCCGGATTTAGCTGATGGGGGCCCGGGGCACTTTCAGATTGGGGGGCCCGTGCAAAAACATGTTTCGCGCCTACGCGCGAAACACCACCTCTACGTCTACAGTAGCATTAATGCAGCACTGCACAGCATTTTGCAGAAACTTCAAAAGCTGGAAGAAAAAAAACACAAAATCACATTTTCCACGTAGGGGGGCCTTCAAAAGTCGGGGGGCCCGGGGCACTTGCTCCCTCTGCCCCCTTAAATCTGGGCCTAGGTGCAAAACGAAAAAGATTGGTCCGCGGGATGCTCTACTACTCTACTTAATCCGCCGATTTGCTTAATTGATGATCTACAACTGGTGCATCTAATTCTAAGTAGGCTGAATGATGAATAAGGTGTTTTTTTATCTTGCGAAATGTAAAACTTATTTGTCATACACTTCATGTTTAAAAACATGGATTTTCTGCACCAGTAGGTGTTTTGTTTAAAGATTATGAATATTTGTTCTGCTGATATCTAAAAGTTAGAGAAAGTAGAAATTTGATTGAAACTTTTCTGCTTCATTGATGGGACTGTTTTTCTGTTCAATCAATACATTTTAAAATCACATTTTGTTTGCGTAATGTCTGCTTGCTGGAATTTAGTTGCTGCAGCTTCAATGGAAGTTTTGCTGCATTAAATCTCTTGCAAGCGCGTTTAGATTAAACCGACATTGTTAAAGTATGCGTTACTAGAAAATGTTTTCAACGCACTGTGCAAATGTCACTATACCAAAGGTCATTTTTGTAAAGTTTTTACGATGCAAACGTATAATTAACTATAAACGACGTTGTACTTGATCAATCGATGTGTGCCATCAAGTTTTGAAACCATTTTAGTGTGCCGTGAGCAGTGTTCCCTCTAAGAAAATTTTACACTGCACAAAATAATTTTTGGTCGCATCAGGACTTCAAGGTTGCATTTGAAGAATGACGAATGTCTTTTTTTGAATTTCAAATTTATAGCGTTGCAAGTGCACAAGAATAAAATGTCACTGCGGAAATGACCCAGTGTTACTGCTCAGTTACGCAGTTGCGCACCTTAGAGGGAGCACTGATCGTGAGTGATCTAAACTGCATAGCACTGGACTATTATTATTATTATTTATTTGCGTTAGACAAAGTTGTCCATATCCAAAACAACGAAATAATACACAAACTGCAAATGCACAAAGGTCACAGAGAGCCACTTTGGATGCCGTCGGCTTAAAAGCTCACTAAATATCTGCTGTTACAAATTTACATACAATGAGCGTTGAAAGAATTGAAAGTATTCAGAACGATAAAAACAATCAGATGACATCAGGTCTGATATAAAGCGATTTGAGGAGTGAATGCAACCGTTGATAAACGAAAACATGTTTTTCCTCAATAAAGCATCAAACGTTGTTATATTATTCATTACTTGATATTCACGGGCACTGACATAATGAGGCAAATTGTGCAATATTCTAAAAGAATCGTTGTAAGCAACACGTAATCGTTTTATACTGGAAGATCTAAACTTGTTCCACAACTGGGATGCGTAAAAGGACATACAATAATCGAAATACAATGTTTTTCAAAGGGGGTGAGCATTTAGTGAAATGAGATTTTGCATTGTTTGCAGCACAGTACTGAGAGCGTAGGGGAAGGTGGGGTTAGTTGAGTCAGTGGGTTGGTTGAGTCACCATTGTTTTCTGACTAACCAAGCATGACTTCGTGAAGATTAATTGCTTGAAATAATAAGCATTATTGGTAACTGCGTCCATCTTGTTTTAGCAGCTGTGTAAGTTATACAGGTTATACAGTCAGCAAAATGCCATTTTTTGGACTAAAAAGTAAATATTTTCAGCTCAAAGTTGATTAGGATGCTGAAGCTATGATAGGCGTAAGCGAAGATAGCGTCGAAGTTTCATATAGTTTATAGCTATCTTATGCACAGTGCATTTGTGTAAAACTGATAAAGCTTTACGTATAGATAATACTTTCAATAATTGTCACGAGGAAGGATTGGGGCTGGTTGAGTCAATAGCTGCGGGACTAGTTGAGGCAGTGACTCAACTAACCCTACCTCAAGTTGCAGGCTGCTGAAATCTTACTTCTGAATTTTATTGCTAAACGCGCATTATTAATTCAGTTACTTGGACAAAATGAGCTATTATTTGATTATTACTTTTCTGTTTAGCTTTAAAATATTTTCAAATTAAGTATTAAAAATTATAAAAAAAAACTGGTCGTGGACAATGGCTTATGGAGACTTTTGAAGCTGGTTTGAAGTTAGTGCAAGATGGTATGTCGTTAAGAAAGGCAGCAGAAAGAGTTGGTGTGGACAAAGAAACGTTTCGTAGATGTTTGAAGAAGATAAATGAAACTGGAGCTGATGCTTCTAAAGTAAAGATGGGATGCTCAAACCACAAACAAGGCATGAAACAAGTTGGGTCTATTGTTTTTAGGGATAGAGGAGATTTGGTGACTATGATCGGCACCATCAATACTCTTGGAATTGCTCGATTCGTTATTGCTGCACTTGATGCAACTCGTGCTGTCCTATGGTGGAAGTAGTAGTTCTACATGTTTCCAATGCAACAGTTGGGCACATTTGGCGTGCACCGATAACAGTGCTGTTTTTACATGTCCACTTGTGATTAATTTAGGGGTAGGGAACTTACGGTCGGCGAGCCAAATGTGGTTATAATACTCGAATGAAACCTTTGGTCTTCTCAAAACGTGATTGGATTATTATCTTGTGTCTTTCCAGACTGTCACTTTATCGGGTCCAGATCTGGTAAATATGTGGTCAGATCCATACTCTATCAAGTAAGGATCTGAACCTGATAAAGTGGCTGTATGGGTTGTTTCGTAACGTAAATCCCAAAATAACTGTTAGGAAGTTCTTGAAAACATAGATAGTTTTAATCAGTATAAAACAGTATTTACACGAATACAAAAAAACTAAGATTGAACAACAAACAACTGGCTTCAGTTGTGATAAAAGTAAATTCATTTTTGGTGCTTCCGTTTGTTTTCCATAAAACGTCTGTTGTCTGTTTACGATTTGCGTAAGGACGTCAAAACGTGACGACGTAAATTACGTTGAACATTGCGTGGTCATTAAACGTGATCGTAAAGCTATTGGATAGCACTTTTTATTTGACAAAGTGCTGGAATGGTACACAGTAGGTTGTGTACCATTCCAGCACTATAAGAGCCGTAGTCTCTAATTAATGATTGATCGAAATTATAATAAACAACGCATGAAAACATAAATCAGTATGGTACTATACCAATTTAAAAAATTGATTGGTCAATAAACCATACTGACTTGTACATCAGAAGTAGAGACTCAAGGAACCTGCTTTGTGGAGTGTAGATAAATTAGCCACAGAAATGGGTCACGTGTTTTCACGAAACCTGTTTTTATACCAATGCCTTAGTTTCGGCTGCGTGGCCGAAAAGAGAAAGCATTTCCCCCAACGTAGTTAAGCAGATAACTTTAGATTTCTCGTAAAATACTTCATTTGGTGACACAAGCATGAAAATTGGCACATATGTACCTTAGACCATGTAGATTTCAAAAGTTTAATTAACCAAACAAAAATTAAAAGCGGCGGCCCGTGACGTCAAAATTCAAAATGGCCGCCATTCCGGTCCTGGACTGACGTAGGAAAGTTGTTTTATGAGAGCAATTTAGGTGTTTTTCATCTCTTACTATCTTGAAAATGTTTTTTGTGACATTTTTAGCCAGTGTTTATGATTTCAGATTGTACCTTTCATTAAAAATCTTCACAAAAACGGGGAAAAAAAACGTTTTTTAGTGTTTTTAGCGAAAAAAGGGTGGTCATATGCAGTGATGTACGCGCATACAAAAAATATTGACGCCGTCAGCGCAAACGCAAACGTTCGAAAAATTATACGCCGCAAGCGTCAACGCAACTTGTAAAAAAAGTTGGCGGCGTCAGCGTTAGCGCATACTCTAGCGCAAACTCATTTTGTTTGCTAGGTGCCAAATATTCACACGGTATAAACCACTCGAAACAACACACTTTTCAAGCCACTTCGCGATTTCTCGTTACAAGAAATTATCTTTTTGGCCGGAAGGCACATCTGGCATTGAAAATATAAGTTTTTGCCTTTCGAAGAAGAGAGCTTAAAATACTTTTCCATGTCACTCCCTAAAAATCCATTATAAAAAACACTATTTTTAAAATGATTCCGTTTGAATGAGACTAATGTTGCTTTTAATGCCATAATTCTCTCAGTAAGCTCTATTTTTTTTCTGATAAGATTATTAAAAAGTGGGTTAATGGAAGACAAAACTGCCAGACACAAGCAAGTTTAGATTCTGAACTGCACAACTCTTTGTTATTAGCATTCAGGGATAGTTAGCATTACTAGTGTTATTAGCAGTAGCCTAGGCTACTCAAAAGCCTCTCACAATTGGCCCCTGGATGCATGTTTTGCTAAACTGCTCATCAAGTTACAAAACATATATAATTACATACTTACGCAACAGACTGTATAAATTGTCAAGTAAAAATTACTTTAGCTTGATAGCCTACTGTATGTAGGCCTACACATTACTACGCTACATAGCCTACAACAAAAATAACCGGCAAAGGCAAAGTAATGTACTACATACATGGGCTCCGTTAGAGGGGGCCGCGGGGGTGATTACCCCCCCCACCAATCGGAGTGGGGGGTAACTAATGCAAAATTACCCCCCCACTAATGTAGAGACAAAAATTTAATTTTTAATATATTTTTTACTTTTGTGTTTTATTTTCATGTTTTTATTTTGTTACACAAGTTTTGAGGTTTTTGCTTGGAAACTCCGATTCGTAAGACAACGCCAAGTCATTTATGACCAATTTATCACAATACGCTATGTGTGACGTCATAGTTTCTCACCGCTACAAACTGTTTAATTTCGCTTTTACCACTCACGAACAAAACCCACTACAGTTGCACTGTTTCAATGTCTTTATATTTTCGGTTGTTGTTTGGTTGTTGTAAAAGTTAATGCATTATAGCCGTTATTTTTTTTTCTGAATTGAATGTATAGGCCTATAGACCCTAGGGCCTAGAAGCTGAAACTTTTCCTTTCACTGCAGATGTTATGGCAAAGGTTGTCGTGTTGTATTCATGCAATTGTACATTAAGTTATATAGAAAGCTTTGACCTTAACGCTTTTGATCTTTTAAATGTAACCATTTAGCGTCTGAAGTGCAAAATTTGGAGGACTTGAGCCAAGGAACAATACAGAGAGGGACTTTTGCGTACGTCCCCTCTTCCAGTCAAAATTGTCTAACAACCTCAAAAAATGTGGCAAATGTTAAAGAGCTTTTGCTCGCGATTTTAGATTCGTTGCAATAATTTTTCGATTTTACATCGTGTTGAAAGTGAAAGGCAAAATTTTTGCGCCTTCGGCGCGAAACATGCCGCCTAGACGCTGTATAAGACACTGAAGCTTTCAGTAATATGAAGGAGGGTCGGGGTGGCAACCTCCCAGAAGTATATGTGATGCGTTAATCCAATAAGCCCCCTGTCGATGTCAAAATATCGTTCCCGCCCTGCTTAAATTACCCCCCCCCCCCCCACTCTCAGGAAGTGTCCGGAGCCCCTGACTACATATAACATACAAAGTACAACATCATGCAAGCAATCACGGTCGAAGACCAAATATTTGAGTTTGTCCTAGGCTGCACTGCTCATTGCCTGAGAAGTTTCTGATTTGCCCCAAAATGCAAGACTTAACTAATATAAATTAAAGTGCTCACAATTGCTTACAAACGCCTTCAACACTGCTTGACTAAAAAAACTTCACACTACGAAGCCAAGTCATTGTTTACATTTTACATGGAGCGACATTACCAACCTACCTACTTGCTTGCTTACATTACATTCCTGTTCTGACCCGTAATTTACTAAGTAATTTCTCAGTAGGCCTAAGTTGTTTTAACTAATTCTTTCTTTTTTTCTGCAAGACTTCAGTCTCCACGTGGGACTCTAGCGTCAAAGGCAGTAGTGCGATATACAAACAAACTCCAGCTGACTGAACTATAGATGACACTGTGACACAACACTAGAACAATGGGCAAGTGTAAGACGTCAACATTTCGCAGTTTGACAAAAAAAAATTGCAAACAACAACTAACTAACTAAGACATTAAAAAGTATGCGTTGACGCTATGCGCTAAAAAACCGCGAAAACTTTACGGCGCATCCTCAAGCGCAAACTATCCAAAAAAATGTGGCCGCAAGCGTTAGCGCAAACAAAAAGTCTACGCCGCAAATATGCGGCGTAGAATCTGCGGCGCATACGTACATCTCTGGTCATATGTTACTTAAAAAATGATAGCCTCAGCAAAATCTCTCGTAACTGTTCACCCTCAAATTCAGTGTATTTAAAAAGAGACAGAAGTAGGGGTCCAACTCGAAAGTCACCAGAGTAAATTTTTCGAGCAAACAGAGGTGGTATTTGTAGTAAAATCTGATTGTTGGTTTGTCAATTATTACAACTAATTACCGTATGTTTCGCGGGCGTCAGAAATGAAGTTTTGTGCGTAACTATTGGTTAGCTGCCAAGAGTAACGCACAAAATGTCCTTTCTGACGCTGCCGAAACGACAATGTTAACCTTGACCAACAGCAACGCACAATCACGTATATATATATATTGACATATTTTATTTACTTGATAAGATTATCATAACAAAGGCTTTATAAAACATAGCTAAACATAAACATAAGTTAAGCACTTAAACTCTTTATAATCCTCACAACACAGCTGAACTAAAAAGTAGACATTGAGAAACGTGAACAAGAGCTTCACGAATCTTCACACTTCACAACTGGCTAGACCACGTACTTCTCACTGAAGAATATGATGACATGGTGCAAGCAACGTGGTCCGCATTCAGTGTCTCACAGATACAAAATCACAAATTCGATGTCAGCTTTTCGTGCATTTCACCACTTTTGAGAGATAAAGCAAACAGTGTGTCTACAATAAAGCATGTTATGGATCAAGTCCAGCAAACTATGTCGTATCTTAATTCGTCTCAAACACCAGTTATTACAGCTGACCAACCTCTTTTTGCACTATCTAAACAAGTGCAATGGTATTGGCCTGATGAATACGGCAACTTGGTCATCATCATGGGTGGTCTTCACATTGAAATGGCTGCATTAAAACTATTAGGTACATTTCTGAAAGGTAGTGGCTGGACAACTGCTCTTGAAGAAGCCAAGGTAGCATCATCAGGTACAGCAGAATCTTTCATTTCTGCATCCAATGTAGCAAAGACTAGACGTATCCACCAGGTCACAGCGTGTAGTTTGTATGCATTGATGCGTTCTGCGAAAGAAGTGGAAACACCGGGCTGGATTTACAATGAGGTGGAATTCAAAGAATGGTGCGCCAGTAAAGCGGATGATTTTCCAATGTTCAACTACTGGTACACTGCATTCAATCTGGAACTCTCATTACTGGGTTTTGTGGGCACTTTCCGGAAAAGAAATTTTCCAGGATACAAGGAGGCTCTGGCAATACTCCTTCCAAAATTCTTTAGTGGTGACAGAACTCACTACTCAAGGTGGCTGACCATACACCTACTTGACATGTTGTCATTGAAAGATAAATTTCCTGATGTTTATGAGCAGTTCATGAAAGGGAAGTTTGTGATTCAGAAGACCAACAGAGAATATTCTGCGATTGCTATTGACCAAGCCCACGAACAGAATAATGCTATTATGAAAGGAGATGGAGGGATAATTGGAATCACAGAACACGAATCACCCTTGCTACGATGGACGGTAGCAGGCCCTGAAGTCTGTAGAATTATACAAGAATATGAATGTGTTTCTAAAAGTCGAGAGAAAGTATCCCTAAATCATCATGAAGCAACATCATCAGCACAGAAAGCATTTCTCAAAGACGTCATTTCTCTCACCCGAACTATTGAAGAGATGGGCAATCCCTATCTTGAGGAGTCAACTTCAGATCTGCTTACTCTTAATACGAAAAATGTCATGGAGCAAAAGGTAACAGATATGCTAAAATACTATGATACAAAAGGTAAAAATCAGTTGGAAAACTTCACATCAGAATTAGACAAATTCTACTCACCAATTGCTCGGAACAAATTCACACTGTTTAACTCAAAAAAGACAACACGAAAAGGGAATCAGAGCACATTGAAGGGAGCCTGCAGTCTTTTTTCAAAGCTCTTTATTTCATGCCAGATCCGACAAGTTGATCTGCCTGAATTTATTTTTTAGCCATGAAAACCAACGATTCCCAGCAGCTTTAAGTTCAGGAGGTGATCTTTACCAAACACAGAAAGCAGATTTAATGGGTTGCCTAGAGAATGTGGTACCTGCACAACCTGCTTTACTGGACGATGTAGACATGATGGTGATAGATGGAGCATGGAGAAAATTAAGCCATATGCCAGAAAGCACAAACGAACGGATGTTGTGTTTGACACTTACAAGGACGGAAGCATCAAATCTCATGCTCGTATAAAGAAGGGTAATGGTAGCAGGCGGAGAGTTACTCGAGATGGGAGAGTCCCAAAGAACTGGCCAAACTTTTTGCAAAATACAGACAATAAAAAAGAACTTTATCCATTCTTAGCTGATTCCATCCAAGAATTCATGCCACCGGATGATATCGTTTACGCTTCCAAGAATGAAAAAGCTGTTACTAATAATGACAATCCCGCTTTAGTCAATTTGAGCTCAAACCAAGAAGAAGCCGATACCAAAATGTTTGTTCATCTTCATCATGGTCTCAAGTATGAAACTATACCAAAAGCAGCCATCTTGGCTAATGACATTGATGTGGTCGTTATTGGAATTGGCTTGTTTGAAAACTTGAGCAAGGATGGACTTCTCGAACTTTGGATATCTTTCGGGAGAGGAAACAAAAGAAGATGTATTCCTATTCATCAGATATTTTTTGTTCTGGGTCCACAGAAATGCAAAGGGCTGTTGTTCTTTCATGCCTTTAGTGGCTGTGACTCTTGTTCAAGCATGAAAGGAAAGGGGAAGAAATCGTTCTTTGCAACGTGGTCAGTGTATCCAGATGTGACGCCAACATTTCAGAAGCTCAGTCAGTGTCCAGAGGAAATAAATGCAGAAGATTTTGCGATCCTTCAAAAATTCATGGTATATCTTTATGATAAAAGTAGCACTGATGATAAGGTAGACACTGCAAGAATGACTTTGTTTACACTTAAAAATATAATAATATTCCACCAGTAGAAGATGCGCTGAAATTGCATGCACTTCGGGCAGCATATAAGGCCGGACACATTTGGGGACGAGCTCTTGAAAGGAGTCCAGAATTGCCATCTCCAAGTAACTGGAGGTAGAAATCTGGAGATGGGGGAACATGGGACATTATGTGGACAAGAAAAGACCCCGTAGCCGAAGCATGCAAAGAACTAAGACGATGCAATTGTAAAAAAGAATGCAAAAGCTGTAAATGTAAAAATGCAAATTTACCATGCACTTCACTATGTTCCTGTCCTTGTGACCATGAATAGATATTATTTACATGTGAATCATTGTCATGAACATGATTTACGTACTCAGTAGTAATAACTAATAACAGAAATGTTGACTGTACATGAATTGTCTTTTTAAGAAAGTATTTTAAGTCTGTTTTGGTGGAAGTATCAAAGTTTAGACTATTCTGCACACCTGACTGTCAAATTTGTGAAACCCTTTCTCTGTCCATAGTACGTTACACACTTGTTTTTGTTGAATACCATCTTAAATCATTCATACTGTCTTAAAAGTAACATTTTCAACGTAGTAAGAAAAGAGACACATCTACATTGCTTTCATAAAGCAACTTTCCTACGTCAGTCCAGGACCTGCATGGCGGCCATTTTGAATTTTGACGTCACGGGCCGCCATTTTGAATTTTCGTTTGGTTAATTAAACTTTTGAAATCTACATGGTCCAAAGTACATGTGTGCCAATTTTCATGCTTGTGTCACGAAATGAAGTATTTTCAGGGTTATCTACTTCACTAACGTTCAAAAAGACGTTGACATCACGTGCCTTGACGAAACATGTGATAACATGCTTATAGGTGGGCACAAAGACTAACTTATTTGTTTTCCTGTGCCCACTCGATTTAAATCTTCATCCACTGAGTAAGAGCATGGATACAAGAAGAAAATTACAAATTGACTTTAACCTAATCGATGCTCTGAAGCTGTTAAAACTTGTTTTGATATTTCAGTTTAAGGTTTGTTCTGTTCATATGGCTACTTTTTATAGCAACAATTTTAGCAAGTTTAGTTACTTACTGAGTCGACCACGTGGACGTGATTGCTTTCCTCACATTTTCACTTGAAACAGACACATGAACAAAATGACTGCTCAGTCAACTCAGTGGTTACGCGTCCGGCTCAAGATCACGCGTCGCGCCTGTTCAACTCTTGGGGTATGCGCTTGAGCAACGCATTTCAGGACTGCTCTCCATTCAGCGGCACCTAGTGGATGGAATAGTTCCCCGGCAACAACACTTCAACAATCCGAAAACTTCACTCTGCCAATCTCGGCAACCGGCCATGCGTCAAAAGGTTCTACAAGTATGCAATACTACCAGGAATAACTTATCAAGGCTTTTGCAGTTTGAAGATAAAGATTCCAAACCAACCAATCATGACTGAAGGAATCTAACTGAAGAATTACATGAAAATACCGCTTGTCTGTTATATCGTAGCTCTTCGAGCCTTGTAAGCTTAGAAAAGAGTGTTTTTTAATTTCTGCAAAAATTTGCACATGTTGATAGTTTATGAGAGCATGAAATAATGGCAGTGACAACTATTTTCTTGAGAACCCGCTGTTGAAAATTAAATTTAAAGCAAATCATATTAACACATTGTCTACATTTACACATTGTCCGAACTTAAGTTTCCATTCTCATCAGACGATGTCAAATTGTCATAAACTTTGGCTTCAGCTGCAAACACACAAGTTTAAATGCTTAACCTTCATGCAGAAACCTGTAACAAAAAATAGCTGAAACAAATGCCAAACAAAAACCTTATCGGCCAGCGCTTGAAACTAATATTCCTCCTTATCAGCCTTTAACCAATACTGTACTGTAAATATATGCTGTAATATGAACATAATAAAACATTGTTATTTTTGCTAAATTTAACGTTATTTTGCCTCAATGATTTGTTAATCTTTTTATTTTAAACCGAAAACGTTCATGCACAAGAGTAGTCCACCTTCTCCGTAATTGAAAACCAAACTGGTAAAACTTAAAGATGTTTCTTATGATCTCGTTCTACTGGAAGACAACTAAGTGCTCTTTAAAGTGCCCCTGACAGGTTGAATCCAAGTATAGTAACTTTTTAAAGCATTTCCTTGCGCAGAATCATACTTAGCAAACTTTTTAACCTTAACCTCGTAGCTCGACTGGTTAGGGCGTAATTTACATCAAACGACGGCTCCGCAGCGCCACCACAGGCGAAACTCCATATTTCACTGCTCTGGGACGACTTTGGTGGTATTACGTCATTGTAAGTCGGCGTTCTTAGCGACGGATGAAACATACGTTTCCTAGATGTGATTGCTGGATCACAGTTTAGTCGGAGTTGGTACAAGCGGTTGCTTTTTTCAAAGATCTTTTGTTTTTTACAGTTTAATGAAACTGTACTGGATACGTTCCTACAAAACCTAAAATATACTTGAAGTGAAAAATGAAGAAATTGTACGAATCATCATTCATATTTAATTCATCATCACTATTCATAATAAATAAAAGTTCTCTCTCTCTCTCTCATAATGTGCCCTCAGTACGTACATAGCAGAGTCTATACATGTAAAAGCCTAGTTTACCTGTACAAGGGTACGTTTTTGTAAACGTTGTTGTTTAGAAGTGCTGAAATCATCATCAGCAACTGGTTGCATCTTTGCTGTTATAGATGGTAGCCTATGGCAAATTCCTTCAAAATGTAAAGTTTGCTCAAGCCCATTTTTACTTGAGTGGTATTAACAAAATCATCTTCAGTGAAGTGAAGAGAACATATATGACTAGTTTTGTATGGCCCATCCTACTTTCGAACACTTGAAGAAAACTTCTACCATTTTCTTCTCAGCACCTTGTTTTGTGGGAAAGCGTAAAAAGAAACCACACGGTCTTTGTCACTGACACTGTCACATATTTATTTATTATTTATTTGCGTCAAACAAAGCTGTCCACATCGAAAACAAAACAACGAAATACTGTAATACACAAACTGAAAATGCACAAAGATCACAGAGAGCCACCTTGGATGCCGTCGGGTTAAAAGCTCACTAAATAGGCTATCTACTGTCACAAATTTACATATAATGAGCGTTGGAAGAATTGAAAGCATTCAGAACGATAAAAATAATCAGATGACATCATGTCTGATATAAAGCGATTTGAGGAGTGTATGCAATCGGTTAATAAACGAAAACATGTTTTTTCCTCAATAAAGCATCAAACGTAGTTACATTATTCATTACTTGATATTCACGGGCACTGACCTAACGAGGCAAATTGTGCAATATTCTGAAAGAGTCATTGTAAGCAACACGTAATCGTTTTATACTAGAAGATCTAAACTTGTTCCACAACTGGGATAAGTAAAACGACATACAATAAGAACGAAATAAACTGTTTTTTACAGCGGGTGAGCATTTAGAAAAATTGAGATTTTGCATTATTTGCAGCACAGTACTGAGAGCGTACTTGCCTTGAAATATAATTTTCATCTGAGAACTATCAATAAATACACCCAGATATTTTACAGAGTCTGTGAACACAATTTCAGATTTACCTAGATGTAGCAGAGGAGCACGTAAAAGATAAAAGTTTTTTGGGGAGAATAACATACCAAATGACTTTTTAGAATTGAAAGTAATTTCATGTTCAACAGCATACTTGTGGCAAACATCTAACAAATTTTGTAAGCCACACAAACTAGGCGAGATGCAGCAAATGTCATCAGGAAACATAATATGATTTAGACAAGAGTTGCCAACATAGCAACCAACTTTTGTTTTATTGAGATAAGAAAGCTGATCAATATATATATACGGCAAAAAGATAGGGGCTTAACACCCCACCTTGTCAGACTCCGCTGGACACAGTAAATGATTGGCACAGGTGACCTTCCCACCTCACTTGCATGGGTTTTTTACTATAAAAGCACAAAGGTCACCAGTATTCCAATAAGCGAACAAAATAGATAGGCAGTAGGCACGTTACGTGTGATAAGCGTTTAAACAATAAATGATGATTGACTTTGTCGAAGGCTTTTGAAGCATCCAAAAAGACAGAATATACAGGAGTGTCATGACTGATATAAGAGGACACTGGTTGTTTTATTAAAAAACACTCATTTCAGTACTATGACCAGACTTAAACCCAAATTGATTGTCACTGGTATTCCAGAAAGGCAATAGATGATTCACATAAAACGTTCAAACAGTTTTGAGATTACTGTGGCTAGAGCAATAAGTCTATAGTTACCTGAATCTTGAATGTCGCCATTCAAATTCTTTACAATCGGGACTAAGACAGTGTTCAAGCAAGAATTTGGTACAGTGCCATGACTAAGACACATATATATTAAAAAGTACACTAATATAAAAACAAATAATCAGCATAAACAATATGTTCAGCTGAAATTTTGTCAGCACCAGCAGCGCGGTTTATGGCAGTTTGACAAGCAAGGAACCAATTGTGTCCATGTTGCAACAAAAGTTGTAATATTTATCCCTAGAAGAAATACATGAGTTAACAAATTCTTTTTCAGTGTTGGTTTTGCTAGAATTTAGCAAGGAGCTGTAATGATGTTTTCACATCTCAGCAATTGCTTCAGGACCTTGTGCTCCACCAACATTTACAGGAAGAGAACTCTTTTTGCAAGTAGACTTTTTTACTTTCTGCCAAAATGACTTATGTGAGCTGTCCAAGTTGAGTGCTGAGGCAAGCACATTTGCTCTATGTTGTTCAGAGGCATGATTACAACGGCGAAAGGCTTTTTTAAACTCCTTTCGTTTGCTCTGCATCAACTCATATAGTTAACCATTTCACTGTTTCCCATTTTTCACCTACATGATGTAACTTTCTCTGGCAGTAGCATGAGCTTGCTTAACATGATTATTCCAACCAGGAACAGAAAATATGTTACATTTCTTCTTTACACCAACAAAGATTTTATCAGAAGCTGCTTTGAGAGCATCAGTTATAATATTATAGAAAGAGTCTATTGAGGCAACATGAGAAGCATCTGAACAATGAAAATTATTGCATTTAATACTTTCAGTTGGCAAGGAAATTTGGGATAGATATTTTTAAATACAACAATACACATGAACAGCAATTTTTAAGCATTGCCTCAACCATAAATTAAAGGTAGCCTACTGTTTGTGAGATACTGTTGTTACACTGCAAATGGCTATAGCCAGATTAGGACAAATAAAAAAGTATCAAAATTGTAGCCCTATGAAACTGCAATTTCAATTGAATTGAGATGCTGTTTGATAAAAATAAACTCAACCTATTTGATCAAAACCTGGTAGTAATAGTAAGTTCACTTTTCTATTTCGGTAATTCTTAATTTGCACATGCTTTAGACCAACAGAGCCCCACACATTCACGTTTTGCAGTAGCCGCACTATACCTAACCAAGTCACCACAGATTGTATCCTTCCAGCTTACGGTGACGTCACAGCGATGTTGCCGTTTTTATTTTCGCAATAGAATGAGTGTCAGATTTGCCGATGTCAACGAAAGTTTGCAAGCGTGTAACTTAGTAGCCTGTTGATATTTTTTACAATTTTCTGGTCAGGGAAGTTTGTTAGTGTCACCTTTTTGATATCTTAGGTAAATTTCGCAAATTTATTTTTCTGTCAGAGGCACTTTAAAGAAATGCAACTTCACCTAAGCTACTGATTCTAAAGACCTGTGGCAAACTGGAATTAAACTAACGTTCACAACAATTATCACTACTCAAAGAATCACTTACACAACAAGAAATTATATTTCGTATATTTACGATAAATTAAACAAAATTTGATAAATTTCAAGTACATGATGGAATCAATATTTGGCGTGTTGGGATCTATATTTTATAACTTTGTGACTGATTATGTATGAAAAGTTTTATTAATGTTATATTAAATAAAAGAATATAAACACAATATAATAACTTTGATTAATTTATAATTCAAAACAAATTAATGTACATACTGTAGATTTATAAATGTTTGGCTTAATATTAATTTTTTTGTGCATTCATGATTGTTAGGAATTTTTTTCAGACTTTTTTCGTTTGTGGTAACTTAGTTATGTAGCCTATGTTAACTTACGATTATCCAAATTCATTTGGTAAAAAATTCTCTTATAAATAATCAAATGAAGAAAATTGAAATATTTTGGACACACAATACAGCAAATTCCTTACAAAGATCATTAATTAAGAAAAATATTAAATGGAAAAGGAAACAAAGGCAGACAAACAATGATTTGGATGATGTTGAGAGAAAACAATCCACTTTACCAATAACTTCAAAACACTGCAAAGAATGCATTCAATGTCTGAATCGGTTATGAAAAAAAAAACATTTCAGGGGTTGTATAGTAGTATCCAAGCGTAAATATGGCAGTACTGAAATAGAACTTTGGTTTACTACTTTACAAATAAGCTTACCCTTTGAAATAAATTACCATACGGTAGCTATCAAGTAACACAGTATTTTTGAAGAGTTCATTTGCATTTTATGTTATGTAGTGCAAAAGATGAGAAGCATTAGTGCAATGATATTTTTAATTTGCAGCACAACTTGCTATACGTATGTAAGGTTTTATTGAAATGCAATAACAACAAGACGATATCAGTTCAGTTCAGTTGTTTTTTATTTCTGACCATCATATCAAAAACAATACACGTCAACATAGCAAAGGTCGAGAAAAAGGTAGAAGCGACAAAACGCAAACGTTAAAACGTGCTTGTGACCGAAGTAAGTTATTGAGTTGAGAAATTTGGCACGGTCGCAACACAATATCAATAAATTTTCATCGCAATGTTGCGATAACTGCCTATCCTATCGAATCAATTACGATCTATCTACATGAGCACATGCTAATGGATCTCACTGAAAAATACAAAACCGGGTGTAAAAGTTTAAAAGCAAAATAATGATTAGAGAAGCAGTTTCCTTTGAGATGCTGCACAATGTTGCCAATAAGAATAATGCTATAACAGTAACGTTGATTTCTAGAAAAGACGATTTATTCAAATAGGCTACATATCTTTGGATTACAAAAAAGCTGCACTTCATAGTAGCCTACTATTTAAAATAGGTCTACGATAGATGTGTTACCAGCAAATAAAGAGCTGATGATCGATGTGTAATCATTAATCACAAGTCATGTGACAAACAGTTTTCTCATGAATGGTCAGAAATCATAAGATCAGGAGTTTTTAAAAGTATAGAATGCAAAAGTACTTGCTCAAAGTAGGGTGCTTTAGATTTAAGTGTAGCCACATGTTTTCAAAACTAAACGCCATTCTTTAAAAATCAACAAATGCTCATTTGTTAAATTTTTCCCAAAGTTAGGAAAACCCCACGATAAAGAAAACTTACTCTCAGAAACAAGATAGCGTTTATGTACTTCATTGTGCACTGTTGATATCCTTACATTTGATTACCTCAAACTGGCAGTTAGAGGCTAAACACAGTCTGGTGAACTGATTTTACTACATGCACTTCTTTCTTTCTTGACTTTTACAAACCAAATTTACATAAAAGCTCCTTTCTGAGACGATTCCAACATACAGTGCAGACATTCAGTATTCATTTGATGATCTTTTTCATTCTTTTGTTTGAGCAAGTTGGAGAATTTATATCTTTGCACGAGCTTGCCAATCACTTTTATTGAACGTTGTTTCACTTGTTCAGGCTTTGTGGGGATCTTAACAGTTATGATCATGTCTTCTGGTCGTTCAGGTCTGTCGAAGCAACGCTCCGCCTCCATTTTTGTGCCATCTATCTTTGAAACTGTTTCGTTTCCTTGCGCCTTCTCGAAGCACCACCATTGTAAAAGCGCTTTAATCCATTGGTATGATATTTTTATTTTTCCGCAGACCCAGCGCGGATTTGGGATAAGATTCATCGGTGGCGGACGAGAAAACTCTAAACGGCAGAAACGAATCCAGAGTACCGTGCGGTGAAACTCCCATTCAGTTTCTTCATTTTCGGTCGTAGCTTCAAATGATTTTGTCATCATTGCAATTAACATGTTCAGCAGCATTATGCTAGCAACAAGGTAATAAGCTCCAATTAAGACTTTACCAAGGTTTTGAAAACCAGAATGATTTGCACTTGTAGGTAACTTTTCCAAAGGTATAGGGTCGAATAAAGCCCAGAACAAAGTTTCTAAGGTGCTTGTAATGTTAGAAAACATGTGGGATGTAGGCCTACACTCGATTCCATTTCCTGCTTTACACAACGATTCGCCTTCCGGTGGTGCTGTGTTTTGCCAGTAGAGTTCGGTTAAACTGAGAGCAAATGCAAACATCACCAACATGAAGATGCAGTAAAACTGAGCCACGTTTTTAAACATTTTCAACAAAGAAATTTGTAGTGGGCCCAATCGACGGCTATTCCTTACAAGGCCTAACACAAGCAGGAATACGAACACGTATGCACATGCTACAAACTCAGTGGATATTTGACGGAGATCGTGTCTGGAAAAGTTTGAATGGTAAATTCGATCGTCATCACCTTTATGTTGAATGTAATCAGTAACTCTGGAACAGAAAAAGTTTAAAAACTTTTGTATTGTTGTGTATGAAAATATGCAAAACCTGGAGATACTTTTATCGTATTGTTGGTCACAGGGCCGTATTAACCGCCTCCGGTACCCCCGGTCTGGAAGGCCACAGGTGATTAGGAGCCCAATCATTTTAGTATGCTTAATGTTTTTTGACTACTAAAAGATAAAATATCAACTACAGAAGATCAATATTCAAAAGCTTAAATCATGCAAGACCGTATTCACTGCTTTCCAAACTCCCGACTGGAGGCCCAGTCATGTTTTGTTCGTGCAGCGTTTTACGGCTTGTAATTTCACATGTACCGGCAACTTTCGGTTTGTAATTTCGCATGTACCGGCAACTTTCGGCTTGCAATTTCACATGTACCGGCAACTTTCGGCTTGTAATTTCAAATGCACCGGCAACTTTCGGCTTGTAATTTCGCATGTACCGGCAACTTTCGGCTTGTAATTTCACATGTACCGGCAACTTTCGGCTTGTAATTTCGCATGTACCGGCAACTTTCGGCTTGTAATTTCACATGTACCGGCAACTTTCGGCTTGTAATTTCACATGTACCGGCAACTTTCGGCTTGTAATTTCGCATGTACCGGCAACTTTCGGCTTGTAATTTCGCATGTACCGGCAACTTTCGGCTTGTAATTTTGCATGTACCGGCAACTTTCGGCTTGCAATTTCACATGTACCGGCAACTTTCGGCTTGTAATTTCACATGTACCGGCAACTTTTGGCTTGTAATTTCACATGTACCGGCAACTTTCGGCTTGTAATTTCACATGTACCGGCAACTTTCGGCTTGTAATTTCGCATGTACCGGCAACTTTCGGCTTGTAATTTCACATGTACCGGCAACTTTCGGCTTGTAATTTCACATGTACCGGCAACTTTTGGCTTGTAATTTGGCATGTACCGGCAACTTTCGGCTTGTAATTTCGCATGTACCGGCAACTTTCGGCCAGTAATTTCGCATGTATCGGCAACTTTCGGCTTGTAATTTCACATGTACCGGCAACTTTCGGCTTGTAATTTCACATGTACCGGCAACTTTTGGCTTGTAATTTGGCATGTACCGGCAACTTTCGGCTTGTAATTTCGCATGTACCGGCAACTTTCGGCTTGTAATTTCACATGTACCGGCAACTTTCGGCTTGTAATTTCACATGTACCGGCAACTTTTGGCTTGTAATTTCACATGTACCGGCAACTTTCGGCTTGTAATTTCACATGTACCGGCAACTTTCGGCTTGTAATTTCACATGTACCGGCAACTTTCGGCTTGTAATTTCGCATGTACCGGCAACTTTCGGCTTGTAATTTCACATGTACCGGCAACTTTCGGCTTGTAATTTCACATGTACCGGCAACTTTTGGCTTGTAATTTCACATGTACCGGCAACTTTCGGCTTGTAATTTCACATGTACCGGCAACTTTCGGCTTGTAATTTCGCATGTACCGGCAACTTTCGGCTTGTAATTTCACATGTACCGGCAACTTTCGGCTTGTAATTTCACATGTACCGGCAACTTTTGGCTTGTAATTTGGCATGTACCGGCAACTTTCGGCTTGTAATTTCGCATGTACCGGCAACTTTCGGCCAGTAATTTCGCATGTACCGGCAACTTTCGGCTTGTAATTTCACATGTACCGGCAACTTTCGGCTTGTAATTTCGCATGTACCGGCAACTTTCGGCTTGTAATTTCACATGTACCGGCAACTTTCGGCTTGTAATTTCACATGTACCGGCAACTTTTGGCTTGTAATTTGGCATGTACCGGCAACTTTCGGCTTGTAATTTCGCATGTACCGGCAACTTTCGGCTTGTAATTTCGCATGTACCGGCAACTTTCGGCTTGTAATTTCACATGTACCGGCAACTTTTGGCTTGTAATTTCACATGTACCGGCAACTTTCGGCTTGTAATTTCACATGTACCGGCAACTTTCGGCTTGTAATTTCACTTGTACCGGTAACACCTAATATGGATTATTTTCCATTTTTGTAAATTTTCTCGTTCGCTTCGCTTTCTCAACCACATCTTATCCACCTCGGCGATATTGGGCATACATAGATGGGGATTAAGGGAATGAAAAGCTTTTATGTCCCAAAAAACCTAACAAAAATATTCCAGGGTAAACACTACTCACTTAAGTAGCCTAGTAATTAACGATTAAATTGATAAATTTCAATGTCAATCAAAATAAGTTATGAAGTAAAAATATTTTCGGTGAAAATGGGAACTCCTCAAATAAATTTCGAAGGTGTAGCCTGCTGAAAGGCTACACCAAACTAGGCTATGCAAACTTTCAAGACATAAAACATTGAAAACTTTCCATAGCCGTAAATGAAATTTTTTAAATGGTATAATATAGGCTACCTTAAAATTTCAACCAAAATTTCTACCCCAATCCTGTTTTAATTTGATGAACTTGGTTACATACAAAGTGTGAATCTTCTTAAAAAAAATTTGTATGTTTTCCTATTGTTGTCACATGTTTATATTGTATACTATTGTATACCTTACATGTTTATATTGTATGCCTTATGTGATCTGTTTCCAGACGTGTTATTTACTCGTAATCATTCTTGTATCACGTTTTAGTCCGAAGTGTTGTTACAGTAAGTATAGTGCATAGTCAGGTTTATCTTATAATTCTCATTTTATGTATATTGCAGATTTAAGCAATTCCTGATGAGGGCACAAGTAGGCATACTTGTCGTAAACGTTTGAATTTATTTTAATTATGTTATATTTTTGAACAAGGCGTATACTCTCTACCAAAGCTTTATCACTTTACATTTACATTCTATAAGTCCATTACTTATACAGTAAGTTACAAAAAACATTACAGACAATGCTCTTATCTGGCTTCGACACTGATGTGACAAACTATGAGTGTATTAATGACATTCTGTAACAACAATTTTTGGCTTGTAAAATTGATTTTAAATAAGTATGATTTAACTTTTTTAAATACAACAATGAGGTAATGCGCGGAACACTGGTTTGGCAATTAACTTTTTTTCGTTGGGATGACAGGTTTCATTTATTTCCTATTTGCATAATATCTGTTACCTGACAGTAATCTCTTTATAGAAACTTTACAACAACGTTTGTTTGCGGACCGTGAAATGGAGTTTTTCTTGTTGCGCCCTTGTGTTATTTTGAGTTATGTAGGCCTAATGTAAATTTATTTTTGCGGCCTACCATGGAAACGTTATAGTTACCCTTATTGCCGACTGTAAAATAAATTTGAACCACTTTAAATTGCAAAAACTTAAGTAACCTCAGTATAATAGCAATCGTGAATAAAAGGAGTTGTATAATATCGATCCAATTCCAGATGTCTTTGTAGCATTGTCGGAAACCTCTTCTTGCGCAAGCTTGTATTTCGTTAGCAATTTTTGCAACGATCCATACTGCAATTATCCATTCCAACGCAGTAGGCGAAGCACCTAAAAAGTGATACAGTGATATGTTGTCGCTACAGCGCAAACTTTAAAGAATGTATGTCACATTGTAATGTCACATGTTGCTTTAAATACAAACAGTTTAGCTGGGACCATAACGAGAACGGTGGCTTAAAGTAAGCTACATGATACAATAATTGGAAGGTGTCACATAAGTTGTCAAAGCTAAAAAAAACTTACCGAGATAAGCCCTTGTTTCAGAATTTGACATAACCTTCCACACCAACAATGCAATGAACACCAAGTTAGACATTAGATAACATAGAAAAGACACAAGAGGGAGAGTTATAAAACCTACAGACAAGAAAATATCTATTGAGTAATAAAATCCATCGTTTCCTGCAGTAGCGCGACTAAACTAACTTATAATAAAAAAAAATCATTTTTTGTTTTGCGCCCATTGCGACAACATAGTCGGATTTACGTTCTCTACCCTTTATAAAATTTGAAGTTTTCCCACCTCTAGTCCACCTTAAACGAGGCCACCAAAGCCACACCCAACTCGGCAAAAGTCTCTACAAGTAGCCTATACGCCAGGATTAATCTCTCAAGAAGCTTTCTCAGTCCGAGAAAAGAATTTTTGCTTGTGTAGTTGAAGTGCTGTCGTTTGAATTATTCCATCCACTAGTCGGCGCTGAATGGAGAGCAGCCCATTTAACTCGTTGCTCAAGTGCACACCCCGAGAATCGAACCAGCGCCGGTTGGTCATTGCATTTTAATATTAGATGTGTAAGTGGTAGGCCTAATGCAATGATAACTATCAAATGTTTACCATAATACAGGGTTGGAAGTAACGACTATAGTTGTCACTATTCGACAGCGTTATTCGTTGCTTTCTGAATATCGAATGCTTATACCCATTCCTTTAAAAAATAAATTTCGAATGCGCGTTATCAACTGCTTTTTTATGCAAGCAACGAAATCGTTATGCGTTTTTCACTAATCGATATTTAGGAGAACTGCTGAGTCATTTTTTGTTGTTCACTAACTTCGTCGTCAAAACGAATTTACGAGATTTAGTTTTCGGATTACTATCCGACCCTTCCGGCTTTCGAAGTTTAAAGGATTAAGGAAAATTTTGCGGCAACACAGTTCAGAAAAACCATGCCAGTGAGAGTCGTTAACAGTGTTGCCAACCTTGCCGTTTTCGCGCAAGTTTGGGCTTGTTTTTTTTTCGAGTTTGCGTACCTATTCTTTTTGAATTTGCGGGTTGCTTGTTTTTTGGCCAGTCAAACTTGGAGTGTGTATATTTATGTATTTTTAGACCAAAGGCATACATTTTTGTCCATTCATTTATTTTCATTGTACGGTCAAGATAATGAGTTAGCATCGATCGCATAACTTTTATTTGAATAAGATTCTAAAATTTTTGTTGGGTTACATAGCCTAACTGTTAGCAAAACTTTTTTCTTTACCTCGTGCATGCCTCGTGTTAAAATTTGTCCGTCTTGGCCGATTTTATTAGATTGCACCTGTGTTTTTTGCACTCTGGTTATTCTTCAAATTACTGATTAATTTATTTGTAGTGTCTAGTACAGGGGTGACGAACCTTTTTGCGATCGCGGGCCACTTTGTCAATTACACATGAGTTATCGGGCCACACAACTTTTTAATCGTAACCTACTATGAAATCTTCTATAAGCGACAAGACATTATTCATGAAAAGTAAGAAACGGCAGATGAAAGTAATAAAACCTACCTAGTTGAAATTATCTTACGCAGAATCGAAACATACAACAGTAAAAGATAAAAACAAATCAACTTGAGCAAAAAGGATAGAGCAACAGTAATTACACTGATAATGAAGACAGTTTAATTTTCGAAACGTTTGCTTTCATATGAGTATGATTTCTTCTTTTTTTCGTGCTCTCTCCTTTTTGCTCAAGTTCGTCGTCGTGTGAGCACGACGACGCCAATTAACTGGAATTGCTCAAGTTGACTAAATGTTTCGACCATTAGCCTATGCTCCGAAACAACAAATCAGTTAATAGAATTTATTTTTCAAACAACAAACAAAAGCCCATCCGAATCATACACCTGAAGCTATCAAATGCAGCATAGAAGCATAAAATATTACAAAAAAACATTGAATCATTGAATTTTTTTGCTTAGTGGGATTTTTGGAAAGTTTTTGCTTGACTAAGCGTTCAATATTAGGTCGAACAGACGATGTGGCAACTCTCAACTGCATACTAAGATTTTCATCTGTCAGCCTCGACCTGTAGGCTAACCACTTTTTGTAAAGTGCATTTTAGAAAAGAACTGTTCGCATAGGTAGCCTACGTGCTGCGGAAAACAGATGATCATTTGAGAGCGTGAGCGGCAAGAAAATAGCAAAGGAAAGGTGTAGCCTACCAGTAAAGGCATAAAACCAATGCTGCCACAGCAAATTTGGAAAAAGCACAAGATTTAAGAAAAAAAAGCACAAGATTCGGATACAAAAGCACAAGATTGCAAAATTGAACCTTTGCGACCCATTTTGTGCCAATTTGAAGAATAACATGACTCTGAAATGAACAGTTTAGAGAAGATACATGCTTAGGTTACTAATCAATAATCACTGTTCTCATTCGATTCGTGGTCTTTAATTTATAATCACAAATTTCATAAAAGGCTACATATCGATTAGTTTTGTCTTCTTGTATCGAACTTTTAAAATCAGAATCATTTAACCATTGACGATTAAAAGGCTGTTTATAGCCTACCACTTTTTCGTTTTGGGAATGATGTGAATGATTGTCATTATTTGATGCTGATGTACTCTTTTCGCTGCTCTTGTTATCTACAATCGAGCAACACAACCTCTGAGTCTGACGACGAGCACATACCGTACTCTCTTCAGATCAAGTTTTTAGCTAATCTTGTCACTGTCAGGCTTGATAACTCAATGAGTAAAATTGGTCATTATTCCTAAGTAGCCCACGTACCAGAAACCTAGTTACCAAAACCTTTTAGTTCCAGTCCTTAATTCTCTACCAAACTCAAACCATGGTAGCAACGATTAATTTGACTTTGATCAAAAAACACAAGATTTAGCCAAAAATAGATCGGAAAGCACAATAACACAAAATCAAAAGTAAAAACACAAGATCTTGTGATAAAACACAAGCCGTGGCACCACTGCATAAAACAGCTTTGCGATGTCTTCTGTCTTTAATGCATGAGCGATTGTCAAATTGTTTTGCGGGCCGCACAAAATTCTTTGACGGGCCACATGCGTCCCGCGGGCCGCAGGTTCGTCACCTCTGGTCTAGTAGAATGAATAATAATTTCCACAATGTTCATATATATTTGCTATTTAAATCTAGTGTTCGCTAATTTAGGGCAAAGAAGATTTCTAGTTTGATGTAAACTTGTTAAAACTTTTGATAGCTTTCGATGTTAGCGTCTCATGATAAGTGCACTGCAAGCCATTGCATGTTGATCTTATCGGCTGATAGGTCGTTTTACCGTTGCCATTGCCGTTGCAACCTTTTTATGAAATATGGAAATGAGTAAGAATTAACCAATAAGTGATATTTTTATTATTTTTGTTCTTAATAAAGTTAAATTGCTAGTTTTGTTTGATCTGTGCTGTTAGGCCTGTTAGTAATTATTTATTATTTTAAGTAGGCTACTGTAATTGCTATTTAATTTATAAATTGAAATTTATAAAGTTATCCTCATTAGTAATAGCACCCATCCTCACTAATCTATTCAATGAATGTATTAATCAAGGTGAATATCCTGACATCCTAAAAATTGCTCAAGTGACTCCTATACATAAAAATGGATCTAAAAAAAGCTGCAGCAACTACCGACCAATATCAATCCTGTCACCTTTTACAAAAGTATTTGAAAAATGCCTGTTTGACCAAATGCACAAATATCTAGCAAAAAAAGACCTTATTACACCTCACCAATTTGGTTTTAGGCCAGAGTATTCCACTTCACTTGCTGTTTCAAACATTTGTGATGACATTTTAGCAAATCTTGATAACAAAAAAACCACCTGTTCGGTATTTCTTGATCTTGCTAAGGCTTTTGATACAGTCGACCATACTATTCTCATAAAAAAAAATAGAAAAATATGGATTTCGAGGCCATTCCCAACAGTTGTTAAAAAGTTACATCAGCAACCGTCAACAATACACAGTTGTAAATGGTGTTCCGTCCACTTCTAGAAAAGTTACCTGTGGAGTTCCCCAGGGTTCAACATTAGGACCTCTCCTCTTTTTGTTGTATGTAAATGATCTGCCAAACTCAACAAAAATGACTGTTAAATTATTTGCTGACGACACAAATCTAATGATGGCAGACAAATGTGAGAATGACTTACAACAAAATGTGAACACAGAACTCGAAAAGGTTCTCACTTGGATGAAACTTAAAGTGCCCCTGACAGGTTGGATCCAAGTATAGTAACTTTTTAAAGCATTTCCTTGCGCAGAATCATACTTAGCGAACCTTTTAACCTTAACCTTGTAGCTCGACTGGTTAGGGCGTAATTTACATCAAACGACGGCTCCGCAGCGCCACCACAGGCGAAACTCCATATTTCACTGCTCTGGGACGACTTTGGTGGTATTACGTCATTGTAAGTCGGCGTTCTTAGCGACGGATGAAACATACGTTTCCTAGATGTGATTGCTGGATCACAGTTTAGTCGGAGTTGGTACAAGCGGTTGCTTTTTCAAAGATCTGTTGTTTTTTACAGTTTAATAAAACTGTACTGGATACGTTCCTACAAAACCTAAAATATACTTGAAGTGAAAAATGAAGAAATTATACGAATCATCATTCATATTTAATTCATCATCACTATTCATAATAAATAAAAGTTCTCTCTCTCTCTCATAATGTGCCCTCGGTACGTACATAGCAGAGTCTATACATGTAAAAGCCTAGTTTACCTGTACAAGGGTACATTTTTGTAAACGTTGTTGTTTAGAAGTGTTGAAATCATCATCAGCAACTGGTTGCATCTTTGCTGTTATAGATGGTAGCCTATGGCAGATTCCTTCAAAATGTAAAGTTTGCTCAAGCCCATTTTTACTTGAGTAGTATTAACAAAATCGTCTTCAGTGAAGTGAAGAGAACAGATATGACTAGTTTTGTATGGCCCATCCTACTTTCGAACACTTGAAGAAAACTTCTACCATTTTCTTCTCAGCACCTTGTTTTGTGGGAAAGCGTAAAAAGAAACCACACGGTCTTTGTCACTGTCACGTATTTATTTATTATTTATTTGCGTCAGACAAAGCTGTCCACATCGAAAACAAAACAACGAAATACTGTAATACACAAACTGAAAATGCACAAAGATCACAGAGAGCCACCTTGGATGCCGTCGGTTTAAAAGCTCACTAAATAGGCTATCTACTGTCACAAATTTACATATAATGAGCGTTGGAAGAATTGAAAGCATTCAGAACGATAAAAATAATCAGATGACATCATGTCTGATATAAAGCGATTTGAGGAGTGTATGCAATCGGTTAATAAGTTACAAAAACATGTTTTTTCCTCAATAAAGCATCAAACGTAGTTACATTATTCATTACTTGATATTCACGGGCACTGACCTAACGAGGCAATTGTGCAATACAGTATTCTGAAAGAGTCATTGTAAGCAACACGTAATCGTTTTATACTAGAAGATCTAAACTTGTTCCACAACTGGGATAAGTAAAACGACATACAATAAGAACGAAATAAACTGTTTTTTACAGCGGGTGAGCATTTAGAAAAATTGAGATTTTGCATTATTTGCAGCACAGTACTGAGAGCGTACTTGCCTTGAAATATAATTTTCATATGAGAACAATCAATAAATACACCCAGATATTGTACAAAGTCTGTGAACACAATTTCAGATTTACCTAGATGTAGCAGAGGAGCACGTAAAAGATAAAAGTTTTTTGGGGAGAATAACATACCAAATGACTTTTTAGAATTGTAAGTAATTTCATGTTCAACAGCATACTTGTGGCAAACATCTAACAAATTTTGTAAGCCACACAAACTAGGCGAGATGCAGCAAATGTCATCAGAAAACATAATATGATTTAGACAAGAGTTGCTAACATAACAACCAACTTTAGTTTTATTGAGATAAGAAAGCTGATCAATATATATACGGCAAAAAGATATGGGCTTAACACCCCACCTTGTCAGACTCCGCTGGACACAGTAAATGACTGGCACAGGTGACCTTCCCACCTCACTTGCATGGTTTTTTTACTATAAAGGCACAAAGGTCACCAGTATTCCAATAAGCGAACAAAATAGATAGGCAGTAGGCACGTTACGTGTGATAAGCGTTTTAAACAATAAATGATGATTGACTTTGTAGAAGGCTTTTGAAGCATCCAAAAAGACAGAATATACAGGAGTGTCATGACTGATATAAGAGGACACTGGTTGTTTTATTAAAAAACACTCATTTCAGTACTATGACCAGACTTAAACCCAAATTGATTGTCACTGGTATTCCAGAAAGGCAATAGATGATTCACATAAAACGTTCAAACAGTTTTGAGATTACTGTGGCTAGAGCAATAAGTCTATAGTTACCTGAATCTTGAATGTCGCCATTCAAATTCTTTACAATCGGGACTAAGACAGTGTTCAAGCAAGAATTTGGTACAGTGCCATGACTAAGACACATATTAAAAAGTACACTAATATAAAAACAAATAATCAGCATAAACAATATGTTCAGCTGAAATTTTGTCAGCACCAGCAGCGCAGTTTATGGCAGTTTGACAAGCAAGGAACCAATTGTGTCCATGTTGCAACAAAAGTTGTAATATTTATATATCCCTAGAAGAAATACATGAGTTAACAAATTCTTTTTCAGTGTTGGTTTTGCTAGAATTTAGCAAGGAGCTGTAATGATGTTTTCACATCTCAGCAATTGCTTCAGGACCTTGTGCTCCACCAACATTTACAGGAAGAGAACTCTTTTTGCAAGTAGACTTTTTTACTTTCTGCCAAAATGACTTATGTGAGCTGTCCAAGTTGAGTGCTGAGGCAAGCACATTTGCTCTATGTTGTTCAGAGGCATGATTACAACGGCGAAAGGCTTTTTTAAACTCCTTTCGTTTGCTCTGCATCAACTCATATAGGTAACCATTTCACTGTTTCCCATTTTTCAGCTACATGATGTAACTTTCTCTGGCAGTAGCATGAGCTTGCTTAACATGATTATTCCAACCAGGAACAGAAAATATGTTACATTTCTTCTTTACACCAACAAAGATTTTATCAGAAGCCGCTTTGAGAGCATCAGTTATAATATTATAGAAAGAGTCTATTGAGGCAACATGAGAAGCATCTGAACAATGAGAATTATTGCATTTAATACTTTCAGTTGGCAAGGAAATTTTGGATAGATATTTTTAAATACAACAATACACATGAACAGCAATTTTTAAGCATTGCCTCAACCATAAATTAAAGGTAGCCTACTGTTTGTGAGATACTGTTGTTACACTGCAAATGGCTATAGCCAGATTAGGACAAATAAAAAAGTATCAAAATTGTAGCCCTATGAAACTGCAATTTCAATTGAATTGAGATGCTGTTTGATAAAAAGTGTTCAAAAGTGAGAAAAACTAACTGGTAAAGGTGATCAGGTACTATGACACTTCCTCAAATGGGCGATCAACCTAACACAGAAAGCAATCATTAAGAAAATAAATCAATAGTTTTTTTTCAAGTCTAAACCTTAAACCATTTGACCAAGTAAACACTCACAATAGTATTTCAAATTTTTTTTAATATAATTTATGTTGTGGAACCGGTTTTCTTCCTATAGGATTCATCAGCACAACTGGATCGAAACGAAATAATTACAGAAGATTACTATTAGCACAACTAGCCCAAAAAAAACGCAAATTTACATGTTAAATAAATAAAAAAATAATAATAGTCACTAAATGTCCAAAACCTTCATATCCTTGCTTTATTCTTTTTTTTTTTTTTTTTTTCTTCATAGTATTGCCAAATACAGAAAATATAGCAACAAAAATTTTTTTTGGGCTAGTTGTGCTAATAGTAATCTTCTGTAATTATTTCGTTTCGATCCAGTTGTGCTGATGAATCCTATAGGAAGAAAACCGGTTCCACAACATAAATTATATTAAAAAAAATTTGAAATACTATTGTGAGTGTTTACTTGGTCAAATGGTTTAAGGTCGTTTTTGCATTAATTCAACGTTTGCTAACGTTGGATCAGTGTGGAAGTGACGAGTTTAGCTGACTGGGTTTTAAAATTATCGCTTTATCAACGCAACTTTTATCAAAGCACGCTTGATATCTTCAAGACATAACTTCCCTGGGTATAATTGAATTTCCGAAAGATGATGATGTTGTTTTTGCTAGTTTGTTTTATTTGTTTTCGTCATTGTTTTCAGTGTCGTCAAGTTATAGCCTATCTACTGTATTTTGTGAGTCGTGCAAGGCCTATGGTGCGTTGCGCTTGAAATGGCTTTGCCCGTGGTAGGATTTCTTTGTGGGGTTTTCTTTGCCTGCCTTGCTCTTTTTGCTATGAGCTAAACGCATCAAGACGTGTTCCCCTTAAGACCATCAGCACTCTTGATAACGCACCATGGCCGATCTTCATAGCAACTGTCCATACAAATCTTAAATATATCAGCTAAAGCTATGTGGGCTAATAAAGCTATAGCCTAAATTTATTTGTTTTTTTTGTTTATTAACATTTTCTTTTTTTTTATTTTCTTATATCTTAAATTTTTCTGAAGGTGTTGCGACCGTGCCAAATTTTTTTTTTTTTTCAACTCAATAACTTACTTCGGTCACAAGCACGTTTTTAACGTTCGCGTTTTGTCGCTTCTACCTTTTTCTCGACCTTTGCTATGTTGACGTGTATTGTTTTGATATGATGGTCAGAAATAAAAACAACTGAACTGAACTGAACTGTTTAGACTTGAAAAAAAACTATTGATTTATTTTCTGTTTGATAAAAATAAACTCAACCTATTTGATCAAAACCTGGTAGTAATAGTAAGTTCACTTTTCTATTTCGGTAATTCTTAATTTGCACATGCTTTAGACCAACAGAGCCCCACACATTCACGTTTTGCAGTAGCCGTACCCGTACTATACCTAACCAAGTCACCAGTCACCACAGATTGTATCCTTCCAGCTTACGGTGACGTCACAGCGATGTTGCCGTTTTTATTTTCGCAATAGAATGAGTGTCAGATTCGCCGATGTCAACGAAAGTTTGCAAGCGTGTAACTTAGTAGCCTGTTGATATTTTTTACAATTTTCTGGTCAGGGAAGTTTGTTAGTGTCACCTTTTTGGTATCTTAGGTAAATTTCGCAAATTTATTTACCTGTCAGGGGCACTTTAACAGGTTATCAATAAATTTTACAAAAACAGAATACATGCTTATTACAAACAAATAAGAAATGTTAACATTAAGATTGGAAGTAAACCAATTCAGCAAAAAGATCAAATCAAGTACCTTGGTGTCTATATTGATAATAAGTTAACGTGGAAACACCACATAGAACAAGTCTGTGGGAAAGTTGCAAAGGGTTCTTGGGCACTATTAAAACTGAGAGATTATGTGAATTCAGACACATTGACAACCGTTTATTATACTTTAATTTACTCCCACCTTCAATATTGCATTACTAGCTGGGGTAAAGCTTGCAACAAAGTTCTAGATCCTCTCAGAAAAATGCAAAAAAGAATAATCACAAAAAGCGATTATAGAGCCCATACCAGTCCATTATTTTTTAAAATGAATATCTTAAAGCTGGAAGACATATGTATACTAGAAGTAAAAAAACACATGTTCAGAGTCTGCATGAACTTGTACCCTTCTGCCTACTGTGCATTGTTCACAAGTTCTTCACTCATCCACAACCATAACACTAGATATCAAGCAAACAATAATTATTTTGTTAAACGCACTAATACAGAATTTGGCAAAAAATCCATACAAGTATTTGGACCAGTGGTGTGGTCAGAGGTTCCAAGCAATCTCAAAAAGTTATCTTTTTATGTTTCAAAAAACATAGCAAAGCATCGGCTTTGCAAAGTTATGATACTTGATAAGTGGGTCTTCATTTGGCCTAAGCTCTTATATTCAACAATGTCTATTGTCATGGTGTCCAGTGTCCACTGATTTTCATGATTTCTTTTCGTTGGAAAATCTAGTATACAATTCTATGAAGTTGACAATTAATTGTAAGCTACTAATCGAAGTATTAGTCTTGTTTGTGTTTTCTTTTTTGATTGTAACCAATTTGGTTAAATTGTTGATTAGTTTCATAACTCAAATTATTCTTTCCAGGGTGGCAACTGACTAGTTGACCGTATGGTCGTTTCGTTGTCTCCCTATCAATAACAAAACCTAAACATTGTATATATGTATTATTGTTTTATGTCACTTTTGTGTTTTGTTTTTTGATAAATAAACGATTGATTGATTGATTGATATTGCTTTTTTTTAAGTATCAATAACGGAAAGTCATTGCTTTTTTGAGCACTATAGAATATTAAAATAGTTATTGCTTTTTGACTAACGACTTCCAACCCTGTCATAATAGCACATTTTTGTTGTTCAATCTCAAAAACGTGATGTGGTAAAAGAAAAGCAAAGTAGGCTAATATTTGAATTCTTCAGTACCGCAAAAGTACATTAAATCCGTTCTTTATCAAACCAATTTGAAAGAAAGTTTTTTGTTGACTGGTTTAATCATAGGCAAATAATGCTTAGCTTGTTACGCAGTACACACCTCCCAATCGGTTTGAAGGGTTGATGAGATACAGGAGGGACCAAACAGGAAAAAGCAAACCGATGAGCACTTTCAAAAGAGTTGATTTCGGAGATTTCTTCTTCAAAAATAGCAAGTGGCGATATCGAACATAAGTAAGAGCTGACTGCAAAAGCAAGATGTGAGATGGAGCTGCTTACTAAATAGCCTTTTATTTACTTACTGCATAATATTCATAATATGCAAATTATGCAAAACAAACATTGTATAAATGAATAAAACTTTGTCGCATCAACGGCCACTTGAGCCAAATTATGTTTCCAACTCTGGGATCAATGCGACTTTAGACGGGAATCACCCCAATAAATATCAAGACTCGTATCTGATGAACTTCTACTTTAATGAAGCTGATAGGACAGCACAATTTTGGCTAATTGGACTTTCCATAAATTAAAAGCTAATTATGATCTAACAAAACCGTTCTTTCATCGCTAACTCTTGTTTTACCTTTACGTCTGTGATAAAACTCATATGCAGTGGCGTACGCAGGATTTTCTCAAGGGGGGGGGGGGCCATTGAAAGTAGCGTAGCCAGGAATTTTGAAAGGGGGTTTGACGACCGGCGGACGAAGCCCGACGGCGTTTTCGCGTAAGTCGACACCCAGCGGCGGGGGATCTGGGGGGCCTCCCCCAGAAAATTTTGAAAAATTACTTTGAATTTGGTGCATTCTGAGAGCATTTCAACAAAAATGTGGGTATGAATATTCCTGTAAAATGGTGCTGTCAGGTGGCATAGCAAAAGGATAAGATCATGTTTTCTTCGACATTTTTCGGAAATAAAGCTAAGTCTCTATGTTTTCTTGTTGTTAATTCCTGGCTGAGATGTTTGGTATTGGCAAAACTCGCTCTGTTAATGCAGTTTTGTTTAAAATTAGGCAAGTTTTTTTTAGACTGAAAGCATCACTCTCAATATCGTGACGTCACACGCGTGCCAAAGGGGGTTGTAACCCCCACCCCCCCCCCCCCCCCCCCCCTTGGCTACGCCACTGGTCATTGATATCCCAGACGTCTTCATGATATCCCAGTATGGTTTTAATTTAGACTTTATCCATTTCTGTCTCACTATACTAGGCTTTCAGAACACTATGCTACATTGGCATACCTGCGTGGGGTGGGATAGGTGGATTGGGCCATGTATTTCGTATTGGCTTAGTCTATATTGTTAATTGCTTTGACAGAGCAATGCAAAACATATTAAATGCCTTAATCTACGTCGATAACTACTAAAACATTTTTAAGGGGGGGGGGCATGGCCCAATGGCCCCCCCCTGCGTACGCTAGTGCTCATATGGGTGTATATTTGCTAATGGATCCTCTTAAATTTTAAGTTTTTGATTGAATTGTCACGTGTTGTGGTTCTCGTATTTTTTCTTTGTTTGTGTTCCTATCTCGTGTAGTGCTTCTGTCCATCTTACGTACTCTGCTGGTGCTGGAGTCCTTTTTTGAACAATTAACTAATTTTACCTCTCAAATACTTGATCCGTGTACTGCGTAATTTTTCAGTTATCATTTGTGTAAGTTAGTTAAGCAGTTTCTTAAATGTTTAGATTTGACCATATTTTTGCTGTGATACAGTATGATACTTTAGTATTTCTTTTAAAATATTTTTCCTATAGGCTTGAAAAGGGCTGTATGACTAGCCGAAAACGTTCGTTTATTCTTTTTTGTCAACTCGTTTCGTGTTAGTGTGATTTTAATAAACTGACCGCAGACCATACCACTAACGACTGCACTAACTGTATCCTTAAGATCTGAGTGTCCTGGATGAGATTAAAAGCTGGGTGCTCTAAAGTCACCCTCCCCAGACCGCAAAATTTGTCATTTTTACATTGATTCAACGTCTGCAGACGTTGGATCAATGTAAAAATTACGGAGTGTACTTCGGACAAATACCAGAGGTAGTAAAATGTTACATCCTCTGCCCTAAATGCTTAGATGACCTGAAGATACAAAAAACGGTGCAGATGGACTTGGTTCTCCCACATAGCCGTACGAGACCAAACCATTTTGGGGAGGCAGAACGTAAATTTGCCCAAATGTGCACGCTTTTATAGAAATTGCCCAAATATAATGTAGCCTATGCGGTGTATGATAACAGTGAAAAACTAACATAACAAGACCACTAGCAGTGGCGTAGCCAGAAATTTTGAAAGGGGGGGGGGGGGGTTTGACGGCGTGTTTCGCTTATGGCGACACCCAGCAGTGGGGGGCCTCCCCCAGAAAATTTTGAAAAATTACTTTAAATTTGGTGCATTCTGAGAGTATTTTCAACAAAAATGTGGGTATGAATATTCCTGTAAAATGGTGCTGTCCGGTGGCATAGCAAAAGCATAAGATCATGTTTCTTCGGCATTTTTCGGAAATAAAGCTACAAGTCTCTATGTTTTCTTGTTGCTAATTCCCGGCTGAGATATTTGAATGATAAGTAATGGCAAAACTCGCTCTTTGCATGTTTCATTTAAAATAAGGCAAATTTTGTTTTAGAAGCATAGACTGAAAGCATCATTCTCAATATCGTGACGTCACACGCTTGCCAAAGGGGGGGGGGTGCAACCCCAACCCACCCCCCTTGGCTACGCCACTGATCACCAGCTAGCTAGAATTTCTTACCAAAGGAAGCAAGATAGAACAACTGAATTCATCTTTGAAGATACCTTGCTTGTGCATTGCTCGATGTTTCTGCACTTTGGCATGGTAGGTAGGAGTAATAAATATTGTTTTACACACAACAAATATAAAACAACCCCACTTAAATATTCAGTTGAGATGTCATAAAAGACTCAGAAAAATAAACTTTGCAGAAAACCGGCTCAGAGTGACCATGCGGATTCAGAAAAAAGTACATAACAATAGAGAAATTATAATTAAATGCAATAAAACACAAACATACTACTTCAAATAAACTTTGTTCAATCAATTAAAGTAGTTTTGATGATACGAATTTTAGTACAAAAAATAAAAAGGTCTGGCAGCACTACTAAAAATATAGTTAGGCTAGGCTAGGTAATTTGATGACAAAAATAACTAATATATCCTAAGGTTGCATGCAAACGGTGACGTAGGATTTAAAGAACCCAATTAGTCTAACGGTTCATATTTACATTGATTCAACGTCTAAATATTGAATAATATTCAATCGTCGGATTTGCAGAAGGCGTCGTTGGATTTTCAAAAAATCGCCGAATAGGGAACTCGCCGAAAAAGGCTATTGCCGAATAGGGAACTCGCCGAATAGCAGCAGACCCTTTCATAAAAGTAACCAAACAAAGCTAAGCAACACCTTAACATTACTTTTAACAGGTATATATAACATTTTTTTGTTAAATGTTGTGGTGTTGCTTAGCTATGTCTGTTTATGGTTGAAAAAGTACTGTAACCTCTCCACCCGAATTGTTTTATAAAAGTATTCACCAGATTTATATAAATTCATATTTTGTACGGTAGTTGCCCAGAATCAAGATGATGCATTTATCGATATTATGAAAAAAATTAAAGACTTTGTAAATTTTGATGCGAGGCAACTGCATCATGCCAATTTGGGCAGTTTTATAAATAGACTATGATCAGATAATTTCATATTTTTTGTTGCTCAATTGTTCATTTTGGGGAAACTGCCTCACGGTAATTTGGGCAGAACTTTGCATAAATAGACTAATAAGTTTCATCAAATAATTTCATGTTTTCAGCTGCCCAAATCAACACGATGCATTTGTGAAAATAAAATTAGCTATATAGCAAATTTTGCGTTTTGATTTGGGCAGTTTCACAAAAGTATTAGAGACATACTTTGGTGGCTGCCCAAATTGGCATAATGCAGTTAGTTAAATGCATTTCGTACTACAGTTTGATCACCATGCAATACAATACATCAATACGGGCTCAAGATCACACGGCGCTGGTTCGACTCTCGGGGTGTGCGTTTGAGCAACGCATTTCAGGACTGCTCTCCATTCAGCGGCACCTAGTGAATGGAATAATTTCTCGGCAACAAGACTTCAACAATCGGAAAACTTCACTCTGCCAATCTCGGTAACCGGCCCTGCGTCAAGTGCCTCTACAAGTATGCGAACAAGTACCAGGAATAACCTATCAAGGCTTTGTCAGTCCGAGGATAAAGATTCAAAACCAAAACCAAACCAAACCAAAACGGGTGTGCCAAATGAAAATTTTGCGGCACATTTCTTGTGCAAATAAGAGGCTGTAGCCTACTTAGTTTGATAGGTAAAAGATATTAATTTATAATTTTTCTTAATTCATGCAATTTTGTAGCTTTTTATATAGCAATTTTTGCCCAAATAATTGCAAAATTTTGCCCGAATTTGTGACGTTTTGAAACAACAGGGGGGGCGGCTGCCCCCCCTGCCCCCTGGCTCGTACGGCTATGTTCTCCCATCATTCGTTTTAAGATCAAATCTGCGCTTGAAGGATAGCTGGCCAAGGAACGGATCATTGGGAATTCTGTTAATAAATGCAACACTCTCATGAGAAACCCCAGCAGGAGTGCACCGTCAGCAGCTGTCAGGTCGACTATATTTGCTATTTCTGAACAACTTTTCTTTATGTCACTAGGCTTGCATCGTTTTACTGCTCACTGACCGATAAATCGACAGCTTGGAATCCTACTATCTGTTGTTCATGCAGTTGAAGGTTGCAAAAAAAACAATTGGATCACAAAATGACGTTTAAGTAGCTTTTGTAGCACTCATCGGAGCCACATTGGTCTGCAGCTCTAAGACCAAATTTTACATGTTTGTTTGAAATTCAATAACTGTGACACTTCGTCAAACCACAGATATATCTATGTTGTCTATACAAGTAGAATGGAGCAGACATGTAAACTATGGTAAACCTTTTGTTTTTAAATTAGTTTTTATTATGAAATGGCTAGTCAACAAATTAACAACTTACCTGGGCGTAGGGATGTGTCACAAACTTAACTAATTTGTGTTCGATGGCTTTGTCCAAAAGATTTAAGCTCGAACAAACATCCGGTCGGGAAGGAACTCGGCTAAACAACTCAAACAAGGACAGTTTCTCATTTTTATTCTTTATGGGTTGGTCACAAATGGTCTCAAATTTATATTGGAATAAATAGGCAAGTTCCTTTGATGACTGTATCTGAAATTTCACTCATGGTCAATAAGTTTGTAAATACCTAGATTAACTAATAAACACAATAAAAACTATTAATACTACAAAAAGTGCTCAATACTAAGCAAAAAAGCAAAGCAGAGCCAATTAAATCAAATATAGTTATTACTATCTGAATCCTTAACAGCCTGTTTCACCTTTAACGGATCATCAGAAGGTCTTATTCAAATAGAATCATCAAATAGATTCTATTTGAATAAGACCTTCTGATGATCCGTTAAAGGTGAAACAGGCTATTAAGGATTCAGATAGTAGGCTAATAACTATATTTGATTTAGATTAACTAATATGTAAACAAAGAAATTCTCTCCTAATTTTTTTTTAAGTTACCGTATTGTGACCGTGCCAAATTTTAAACTGGTTATCGTGTTTCGATCTCAAGCAAACCATAACTTTTGAATCTCTAGACTAGAGCATCTTTTTCTAGAGCTCTGCTATGCTTAGCATATATTGTTGTCAGTAGCGATGCTCAGAAATAAAAGCAAACTGGTGATGATGATGATGATAAAACATTCAAAGCAGGTAAAAACTTGTAAAAAAAATATTAGATTTCGGCCTAGGTCAGAATAGCATTGCTTTTATTATAAACAACAGTGCAGCCTAGCAAACGGTTCTCTTTTCTTTTTTTTGGCGAAACACTGCAATCGCGTTTGACCTTTTTGCGTCCATGTGAAATTCGCTTTTGTATTTACTCATTTCAACTACTTCTCGTGCGTCGAGCATCAAGTGTGGACAGGCCCAGATTTAGGGGGGCAGAGGGTGCAGGTGTCCCGAGCTCCCCGACTTTTGAAGGGCCCCCTACGTGGAAAAATGTGATTTTGTGTTATTATTATTTTTTCTTTCAGCCTTTGAAGTTTCTGAACAATGCTGTGCAGTGCTGGATTAATGCTACTGTAGAGGTAGAGATGGTCTTTCGCGCCGTAGGCGCGAAAAATGTTTTTGCACGAGAGCCCCCCATTTAAAAGTGCCCCGGGCCCCCATCAGCTAAATCCGGCCCTGAGTGTGGATGATCAACCGTTAGTTGTGATTTGTGGTTGACGTTTTCTTTGAATCGCTTAGTTGTGGAAAACTTTCTCATAAATACTTTAGGAGGGATACTTGTGAAAAGGACTTAGAAGCATTGTTCCGTTTCAGTAATATTAAACTTGCAAAGTTGAGATAGAGATTTTTTTATACAAGTTTAGGTTTCTTGGTGATTCAAAGTTGGCTTGTGTTTGTGCAAAAGTGCGTTTGAGAAAAAGTGTCGTTTCGTTGAACACAAATTTAGATGCTCTTGTCACGGTTAAAGCTGGTGCGTCGTCAGAAATAAATATAGGCCTACCGTAACATTGTTACTATTTCAACGACACAGACCAGATACGTGGCTATCGCCTTCGACTCGAATGCTGATGGTAGGTCTGAGATCGATTCCAGGACGAGTCAAACCGAAATTAAAAAATGATTCCGATATTGTTCTTTCTTGCATAACACAGTGAAGATAAGTCGGATTATAATGTGGTTCTATTTTAAATCTGATATAAAATTTAAAATAAGCCCTGTTGCTAAAAGATCCTAATAGTTGTGGAGCGACAATAAAATAAACTATAATATTATTATGACTAGTGTGACTTGAATGACTTCTAACTAATTAACCTTACTGAAACAAAACACTAATAACAGTTTCCGATCCGGAAATTATAGATACCCTTGCTGCACAGTGCACATATATCAAACCTGATCAAGCAAGCCGCACATGTAGTCTTCTATTTGACGTTCAAGGCTTTTATAAAACTCCACGTGTTCTGGTTCTACTACTTCATGTTTCCTAATGCTTTTAATCAATTCTATGCAAGTATTCATTGGGTCCCGATTTTCTTCCTGTAATTTTGTGCAAAATTTCATAAATACATTTTTTTTAAATGCTATTTAGGCCAAGGCTATTTACAAAGTACAATCAATGACCAGTGGAAAATGTTCTAAATATGACAAAAATTGAAACTAATTTATTAATATATAGGGCACTGAGCTTGGATACTGCAAACGGTTTATTATAGTTTTTAATTTTTAATTAGGCCTAATTTAGCTTTCACTTAGTATTCCATGCGACGCTGATGTATTCAAAGTGTTCAGAAAAAAATTTTCAATAAAATTTAATCAAAGTAAGTGAAAAACTTCAAATTAGATTTATACACATTGGCTAAATGTGGTTTTTAAACTTTATCACCTCACAAATCAAGCTAATGTATGCAGGACTTGCGTGTGCTTTAATTAGCATCTTCTGTTTAGCAACTGCTTCCAAAGTGAAATGGGTACTCTCCCACCAGCACAATTTTTCCTTAATAACATTTTTTCATATTATTCAATGATCTACAGTACACCATATGTTGTGATGTAATAAAGAAACTCCATACAATTTATAAAATCTGATTTCATGTACAAAAACCATTTAAGAAAATCACTTATACAATATATCTAAGTAAACAAAAACTAACTTGTTTGTAGGCTTATCCATGATAATATTATGTGTATTATGTAAGCGCTATTGTAGGTCAGGTATTTTACAACATTTCATATTTTTATAATTTAGCATGGCAGACAACGTCTAAAATCTAGATTCATTTGTATACCATATAACATTATGGAACTGTACAGTGTACAGTATAACTATGTCAGAAAAATACTTAAAAAGCTTACCGTTAGACTATATTCAGTACTTATGTTTGAAATATATTTCTCTGTAGCCATTAAAGATATTTGTCCGCCAAAAATTGTTTTCTGCCCCTGAAGTTTCCATTCTGAGTACGTCACTACATTCATGGGCGGATTCAGAGGGGGCGATTGGGGCGATCTCGCCCAAAAACACAGAAAAGTACTTTTATTTACGGTGTATTTGCAAGGTCAGATTAATGTAGACCTAAAACTTATTGTGTTAAGTTAAAATTGCCCCTCGTCCTTAAAACTACGTGGTGGATCCGCCCCAAACTACATCACATTCAAAGCATATGGTCTGAAACAAAAAATACCTCCAATCTGTGGTTGTAGCTGTAGAGCAACTTTAATATCTCAAAATTATTATTGCAAGCAGCTAAAATCATTGGGGTTGTTCCAGCAGCGAAATAACTGTTTCCAGCTTGGATGCAAGAATCTTTGCTGGGAAACTGGTTCAAGATTAGCTTTACTCCTTTGGTGAAATCTTGTTGTATGGCGTGATACAGGTTGTCTTTAATACCAACCTAAAAGCAATAAATTATTATTTTCAAAATAAAAAAAAATGTTACCTTTTGGCTTGATGCTCTGAAAAGTTTTATTTTAAAAGATTGCTGTGAATTTTAAAGCCTTGGTAGAGAGTTTGCTTTGTTGAACCGTAAACAAACAAAACAAAGTAATCTTAGCGAGTTTTTTAACATAATGTTTTACACACAAAAGATTATAACATAATAACTCAAACGTTTTGAACACGTGCGTGTGTCCTCATCAGGAATTACTTAAATCTGCAATATACATAAAATGAAAATTTACTGCGAATATCGAGCTTACCCCACTTTTCAAAAGAAATTCAATCATGGCAATGTTGTTATTTTCGATAGCAAGTCTCAAAGCGTTTTTCTCGTTTTGATCAGTGGCGTACCGTGACCACTTTGACAGGGTGTTCACTGACGGCAAAGCAACAGCGGGGGGTCTGGGGGGCCTCCCCCAGAAAATTTTTAAATTTAACATTGAATTTGGTGCGTTTTGAGAGCATTTTCAGCACAAATTCTGAACATGAACACAATTGACAAAACTAATGTTGTCGGAATGGAGAAGAATACAAAATAGATATGTATTTGACAGCGCCTATTGAATGAGACTTAATATCAAACATTAAGTTGCATTTCTAAAGTCACATACTTCAGTTCAGTTGCAACACCTTGAGAAATGTACAAGCGAATTAAAAACAAACAGGTGAAAGTTAAAATAAAAAACAATAGCAAAGCAACTCGATAACACTGGTCAACAAAAAAAACATTTTTTTTTGCATAGGCTTTGAGAACTGATTTAAGGTAACTTTGGGGTGCTGAATCCGAATCTGACCTCAGATTTATCCCATCACGTCAGGTTTGTGAGATATGATAACAGCAAATTGCTACTTTTGTCAAAAGTGGAAGATTTGGCGTTGCGTTTACCACCAACATATGCAGTGCTATAACGAAAGGTTAGTGTTAGATAGGCCAAAACAGCTTAAATAAGGTTACTGAACAAGCATTGCCATAAGCCTGTTTAAATCTTTGTGATTTCATGCAAAACATTGACGGGGGTGGGGTCAGTTATACTTTTAGCCTCCCTTTTGACTTGTTACTACTGGATGGTTAATAATGTTGCTTAGAAAACAAATTGGTATCAAAATTATAGTGGGTGGGTGTATTTCAGCTACTTATGTACTACATGACCTGGATTTCTGGATATAGCACAATGTGTATGTGCAATAAACGCAACGTCAAATCTTCCACTTTTAACAAAAGTAACAATTTGCTGTTATCATATCTCACGAACCTGACGTGACAGGAAAAACTGAGGTCAGATTCGGCACCTCAAAGTTACCCTAAATCCATTAAAAAACTCCAAGCAAGAAAAGTTGTGTTGACCAGTGTAATAAACAAGAAAGTCGATTGCTATGTTGGTCGGCTGTACTTTTATCCGCCGTACTACTTAGTAAAAACGAAAATGTTTAACACCTCGACTACAGAAGGAAAATTCATCTATAGCATAATTCGATTCTTCTTGTTTGTGCAATAAATTTTTGAATTACATCGTCGTAGAAAGCTTGCTTTTGCTTCAGTTCTAGCAAAAGTTCCTTCTCTATTGAAAGCAAGCTGAGCGAGCTCAGTCTTTCTTGTCCTTGTGTGGAACGCAAGCAGGTATGTATTCTCTTTAGAGCTGAGAAGCTTCGTTCTGCCGATGCTGTAGTGCTGGGAATACTAAGTACGAGCTGCGTTAAGTTAAACAATTCGTTGAAGCCAGAACTTAAAGAGTTTTGATGAACATACTCATACATGTTTTGAACAGTTTGTTGCGAAAATTCTGGCAGCGAGTACACAACTTGAAGTTCAGATTTAAGCCGAGAATAATCGAAAATTCCTCCATATATATCTTGTAATTTTGTCATTAAATGGTCAGGGAATTCTTTTTTGAATTCAGGAAACTTGTCACAGCACAGCAGTTGAAAAAACTCGAATTTTGTGACAGCAGTAAATCTTTGATCGATCTGACAACAAACACTGTCGATTATATCCTGATAGAGCAATGAATAAATGACTTTATTAGTTTCATTATCAAAATCTTGATTACGTCTTGGACGCCTGGATGGACCATCATCACTTGAGTCTGAAATAAAAATGGAAAATCTTACTGGGGTGACTGTGTCAATCTAAACAAAAGCATGTTGTCTCAAACTAAACATACAGGGTAAGTACCTAGTTTACTTACAGCCTACCTAATAATAATATAAGGAGAGGTAGTCAGTTTTAAAATGTATAATATACATTATCAGTACGGTAATCGCAGTTTAGTCTAAATCTTGTATATATATAACAGTTTTCTGACCTGAAGTAGCTGAATCCCAAATACAGTTGAAACCAGTATTTCTTTCCTCAAGGAGCTTGACACGGATTTCATCAATTTTATCTTTACAATACATGACATCAAAAGATTTGCATTGTAGAATATCATACAAAACATCAGTCAGTCCAAAAATTTGAGCAAACACATGCAACAAAAAAACTGTTTGAGGTTCTTCCAAAAAATTCAAAAATCCTCTTGCTTTCACCACATCATCATTGTCCCAATTCTCAGATTCCACAATGCTATTAAAAAATAAACTAAGTTGAGATCTGTATTCTTTGACAGTGCTAGATAAACGTGAGGTGAAATTCCATCTTGTTGGAGCAACTGTTGGCAATCTACGCTGCACAAATTCCTTTAAAGCATGGGTACGTTTTGAAGATTTAGTAAAAAAAGCAGCTAAGCCAGAAAGAGTTTTTAAAAATATGCGGCACTGTCGAATACTTTGAAGGCCTTGTTGAAGAACTAAATTCAAAACATGAGCATGACAATGAACAAACAAGGCCTTTGGGTACTTATCTAAAACTCGCTTTTGCAATCCACTCAGCTGTCCACTCATTACACTTGCTCCATCGTAGGTTTGTCCAACCAATTTTTCTTCCAGTGTGAAATCTTTCACAACTTTCTCAACATGCTCCATCAATCCAACTGCAGTACGATCTGCACTTACGTCAGTGAAACCCAAATATCTTTCATAAACTTTTCCTTTGTGTACATACCGAACTACTGTCGAAAGTTGTGACTTCGTCGAAATATCTGATGTTTCATCAAGAATGATAGAAACAAAGTTTGCTTCATCGATTTGTTCTTTGATCGTGTCAAGCATAACATCAGCAATGGCTTTAATTAAACTATTTTGAACAGCTGGAGAAGTTCCTTTAAACACTGTGGCTGCTTGAAGATGGCCATTCAGCACTGCATCATACCCTCTTGTGTAGTCAAGAAGCTCAATGTAATTTCCTCGATTGTTGGATGTTTCAGACTCATCATGTCCTCTAAAAGGTAGCTCTTGCTTTGCTAAGAAGCAAGTTGCATTGATCAGAGTTCTCAAAACTTCTCTGTTTGCTCTTACATTCTCATTATGACGAGACACTTCTTCTAACCTCTGATTACTTAAAGCAGTATCTATTCGTTGTCGTCCAAAAGTACTTAAAGCGAAGAAAGCTTCAAGGTGTCTTTTTGAGGTCTCGTGTTTTCGCACAGCGGCAGTCAAATGATTGAGATCAAAGTAACCCAATTTATTCCAAATTGAAGACTCAGTACAAAACAGAATACAAGGCCAACAAAACAACTTGTTCTTTATATTGCAACCAGTCAGCCAAGATATTTCTTCAAATCTGGATGTAGAAAATGTGCGCACTGTTGTTTTTGTTCCTTGTTTGCACTTGTTTGTTTTTAAATTTGGCATGACGGGTTTTGGTTTTCCTTTCTCTACAATGGTAAGCTTTTCATCAAATGATCGTGATGAAAATGATTTTTCCAACAATGATGATATAGAAATTGCCATATTGAACTGTTTATGAATTTATTAATATTATTGAAATTACTATACTTGTAGAGTGTACAAACGATAGGACTAGTTCAAATTCTTTATCCTGGTACAGCACTTTGCACCGATGATCTTGGAAGTCAAGGATTTAAAGTTTATACGAGTCAATGCATCTCCACAGCAGCTCTATCTGAAAAAACATCAATTTGTCATCAACAGGGATTCACATAAATATAGTTCTTATGTTCATAGTGATATGGGCAACTTTAAAAAGAAATTATTTTTTTGTCCACAAAGTACAATTTCCTATCTAAGTATGCCATTATGATGTTTATGTCCATTTGCAGATAGTGAATACAGCAGCTGTATGTTGTTGTCTATATCTATGCAATGTTCTCTGACTAGTACGTATGTATGTTTTTATATAAGAATAATATAAGAGAATATTTTTTTTACAAACTTAACAGTATGATAGGTCTGGTAGTTGGTGCATTTCAGATGATCATTTTCCTCACAATTTGAAAATACATTAACTAGTAACTCGATATTCAAGTACTCACTTGATATTCAAGTACGGTAGGCTACCTATGTATTAAACAGTACCGGTATGCATCAAACTTCTTTTTTTTAAACTAATTTTTATTGGTAACATCTCCTGTAACATATTAACAGGATGGAAGCTGACCTCATATAAGATCTTTTGCTTCCTTCCTCTCTCAGTTCAGTACATATACTGTAATACCAAAAAATAAACCAATGATTGATTGATTTTCATTTTGTACATACCTACTGGTACCGGTAAATTTCCTAGGCTTGCCACAGTAAAGATGGTGATCAAGATTGCTGCAAAATCATCACTGGCTTGAAAGCTAACAATGCATTTAAAAAAATGCAGTTCAAACTATGGCGTAGAGCTAGATGAATGAAACAAGAGTTAAGTTTGGCAAACAAAATTGCCTTGAATTCTAGGAGGCATCCACTTTGACTAAAAATACAATAAAACATTTGCAAAAGGCCTTTATTTCTGGCTAAAATCTGCCTAATAACTTACTTTTGCAGTAGAAAGCTATTTTTCTGCCATTACCTCACATCAAAGTAGCTTACTTTGACGTCTTTTCACAAACATAGGCTACCTTAGACTGACGTATACTAGGATGCATTGCGTTACGGTACGTCAAAGCCCATCCAAATGTCTGCGCCAAACCGCACGTCACCGCAGACAAGACGCACGCAGTCTAAGCGCTCCAATACACTCGCGTGGAATGTATCGAGCGATGCGATTTGTCGCAGTAAAAACGCATGTAGTATAAACGCAGCTTTAGCCACTAGCCAATTTTTTTATTATCAGTAGCCTACCGGTATCATTTTGTTCATTGGCTTCACATTTTAATATATATATTATATACCGTACCGGTGGTACACCCAAGACGAACCAAACATAGGCAATAATTAATGTGAGACAAACCAGGAGACACAGAAAGCGACTTTGAGTCAGCTGGCACTTGCTACATAATTAAGGTGTTTCAGCAATAAGGTACGGTACAATACCAGTAACATACAAACACTCCAATTACAAAACGATTAGATATGTTGTTTTAGAATGGTGCATCAATGATATTGGCTGTTGCCATAAGCTTTGTTGCAGATTCAGACAAGCTAGTCCTAATTTACTGGCACTTGGAGCATAAAAAACATTTTATCTTATCTTGTTTCCAACTCTGATCACCTCAAACCATAGCTCAAACTCTAAGTCTAATCCAACAAGCTAAAACTTGCTATTGCCTGGGATTCCCCCAATGACGCGCCAAGGTGTGCAAATCAGCGAGTGCACACCCTAGCTGAACTAAAACCATTGCTGTTTTAGCTGCCTTGTGACGTCATTTTTCTTAATTGTTTATTTTAAATAGCACTCGCCAAGGTGTCAGTGCACACCCAGCTTAAAGGTAATGACCGAAAAAAATTAAAGGCAATGACCTCAAACGTTGGAGTATTAAAATTAGAAGGGGACGAGTTTTGCAATTGAAAAGAAAGCAATCAGCATGCAGCAAGATGTTAGAATATCAGAAAAGTAAAGAACATCGACAACCGATGGAAATTTTCTTTTTTTCTGGATTTCTTGGGGTGTGCAGTGCACACCTTGCACACCCTGAATATACGCCACTGGTTTTGATCCACATAGTTTTTGTCTAATATCAACGAGTAATTGCCTTTGCAATGTTTGAATAGCACTTGGATGTCTGCTACGGCTCCCGACGCCACTATCTCTAAGTAGAAGTCGTTGAGTATTTTCGAACTGGCACTGCTGTACAAAACAAAGAAATTCAACAAAAACGCATAAGTTTGTATGTTTCTCGATAGCCAATTGTAGCAAGAATTGACAGCGATAAACACGTTGTCTATCGAACAGTATTGAAAACAACGCAAGAGGGCTATCTGTGATGGATACAGGACGATATAAAGCACATAATCAGCACGCAATTCTTTGTAACCAAAGGCTAATCATATGATAACTTTGTGAAAAATCTTTTGACAAGTTTAGATTTCATGTTTATCTGGAAAACATGTTTCATATTTTGGATGTTCAGTGCCAACCTCGAGACATCTCGTGATATCGTAAAGTTATTTTTCGCCACTTGAAGTCATAATGACCCAAACCAGCCTGCTGTATTGCTAATTTTCGGTCCAACAGGTTGTGTCAAAATTTGGCATCAGTACTTTAACAACACTTTTTTTGTTGACATGGGAACAACAGCAAACAAGGATTTCCAAAACATAGCTCAAAACGCTGGCAAACCAAGTGTCAAACAAACCTGAAGTAAGAATTGCTTTGAGCACAGCCTAGTTTCATTTCTTGTTTATTAATGCTATATAGATATTTACACGTGAAAATAGGGGAAATAACACATGTAAAAAAAGTTGCTATTTCAACGAGACTGCACCTGTGTGGTGTGGTTAGGATTACCGGTGTGGTTAGGATTACCACACGCCCTATTTTCGAAAGACCTGTCGTCCTTTTTTTAAAGAAAAGTCTTTTTTCATCCCAGTGCCATCCATGACACCCAAGTGTCTTCGTTTTTTTTTGTGGCTTAACTATAACACGCTCAATCATTCATACAGCTTGAAAAAAGATTCTCAGTACGGTTATTCAGGAATCAGGAGGCTCGCTTGCCTCATGCGCAGTGCCAGAGCCACGTGCCAGTTGTTAGCTCTTGGCATAAATTAGTTGATTGTGTTCACGCATCGCGTAATTATTCATTAGGTTTTTTACCTGTAGGAAATAACTTTCCCAATAAAAGACAACCCCGTTTTGTTTTTTCCAGTTCGGTTTGATGTGAGATGCCTACAAGCTCAGTGGCCCAGAGGTTTTGCCTTTGGCTTCAGAGATCGATTCCAGGTTAAGTCAAACTGAAGACTTTAAAAACGGTACTGAATGTGTTCTTCTTGCAAAACACAGTGAAAACAAGTCGGGTAATATTCTGATGACATCGTAAACCTAATAAAATTAAAAATGAGCTCTGCTGCTAAAATACCTCAGCTGTTGTAGAGCGACAATAAATAAAACCTTTACATTATTATTATTGTGTAAGATACCAAACCAGCTCAGTGACCGAAGGATTTCGCCTTCGGCTATAGTGCAAGTATAGATCTGAAATCGATTCTAGGTCGGGTCAAACTTAAGAGTAGACGTTAAAATCGGTGCTGATTGTGTTCTTTCTTGCATAACGCAGTGAGAATAAGTCGGGTAATAATGTGATTACATTCTAAATCCGATACAAAATTAAAAATGATGCCTGGCGCTAAAAGACCTTAGCAGTTGCAGAGTGAAAAAAAAACAACATAACATTATTATGTGAGATGTTGTCCGGATGCCCATGACCAGTGGCGTACGCAGGGGGGGGGGGGCATTGGGCCATGCCCCCCCCCCTTAAAAATGGTTTAGTAGTTAACGACGTAGATTAAGGCATTAAATATGTTTTGCATTGCTCTGTCAAAGCAATCACTGTAACAATGTTGTTTTATAGACTAAGCCAATACGAAATACATGGCCCAATCCACCTACCCCACCCCAGGTATGCCAATGTAGAATAGTGTTCTGTAAGCCTATTATAGTGATTAGTGAGAGAAATGGATAGTCTAAACTAAAACCATACTGGGATATCATGAAGACGTCTGGGATATCAATGGCCAGTGGCGTAGCCAAGGGGGGGAGGGGGTTGGGGGTTACAACCCCCCCTTTGGCACGCGTGTGACGTCACGATATTGAGAATGATGCTTTCAGTCTCTTTATGCTCGGGAATGATGCTTTCAGTCTAAAAAAAACTTGCCTAATTTTAAACAAAACTGCATTAAAAGAGCGAGTTTTGCCAATACCAAACATTTTAAACATCTCAGCCAGGAATTAACAACAAGAAAACATAGAGACTTAGCTTTATTTCCGAAAAATGTCGAAGAAAACATGATGTTATCCTTTTGCTATGCCACCTGACAGCACCATTTTACAGGAATATTCATACCCACATTTTTGTTGAAAATGCTCTCAGAATGCACCAAATTCAAAGTAATTTTTCAAAATTTTCTGGGGGAGGCCCCCCAAACCCCCCGCCGCTGGGTGTCGTCTTAAGCGAAATCGCCGTCGGGCTTCGCCCGCCGGTCGTCAAAGCCCCCTCTTTCAAAATTCCTGGCTACGCTACTCTCAATGCCCCCCCCCCCTTGAGAAAATCCTGCGTACGCCACTGCCCATGACGTTATGTTCACTTATTTAGTGTGGTATGGAAGGTTATGTGAAATTCTACTGTCAATCTCAGTTCGATGGATCTCAATGGCAAGTAATAGAAAGTTGGTGATGGTAATATATAGGTCTGCTGGAAAGGGATAGGAAAACTCAGCAGACAAGCTCCCTGAACGTAGCGTACAAGTGTTCTTCGACAGCCTTGAGAGACGCTTTACCGATAAAACAAACCAGAACCTGTTCACAAAAACTTGAAGATGTTAAAATTAGTTCATTGCACTCTCGTAATTTTTCTCCTTTATTTTCTGTTTGGTCATTTGTAAAAGAAAAATTCTTGAAAAAAGTGCTATGATATATTTCAAAATTATGGCACATGAGAGATGGAGAAAATCATACACGTTTAAATTTTAGGCCATTGAATGTTTAAACTAACTCTTAAAAGATGTGCAATCTTACTTCATCATAAACCCGCAGCTATGACGCCAAAGAAGAACTTTTTTTTTTTCAACCCAACCGCAACGATCAAAAGCAAGATATTGTTATTATTAGCTTACATAAAAAAGTTTTGAGATATTGTTAACGAAAATATTTTATTTAAAAAGGTCAAATTATTCATGTGTTTCAGCTTTTGTGTTTTTTTGCTGCTAAAACTCCATCTTCATTAAGTTTTACTGATTAATTTAATGGACGAAATTAGCCCATCATATTTATTGCTCTCTTATAATCTATAGACGACGTAACGCAACAAGTAGGCTAGGCCTAGCTGTTTATAAATTTGATCAAAATTGTGCCCTTTTTTAGTTATAAAAACATGGTAGGCTTAGACATTGCCTATGCCTCATTGAACCCTAGATGAACCCTAGAATTGAATTGAACCCTAGATTGAACCCTATGCCTCATTAGAACCCTACTAAAATTTGGCAAGACGCACGAGATCGATCAAACTGGAACATCATTGTACATCGAGGGCTGTATCAGCCATGATACCTACAGAGAGAGAGATGCCTCATTGATGTCAAAACCTACTTATATGTTTTTTGGAAGCACGTTTGCTGTTGATATGTGTAGCATGCATATATCCATATTTAATCATATATCAAATGGTAAAGCTATATTTAACTTTGTATTAAAATTTTTGATCGCTTGCACAGACGGCCTGATTTTTTCAAGGTCTATTTGATTGATAACTTTTCGATACATACGACGTAAAATGAACAACAGCACATACCGTTCTATCTCAGCTAATTTGTGGCGAATATTCCATCCTCTTTTTATTGCCAGTGAAGCATTCTTGGACAAAATTGCTTTACGTCTTCTTGAGGTTCTATATTGTTCTTTATGTGGAAGTTCTGAAACATTGAAATTGTGTTAATTTACATCAGTGGTTTTCAAACTGTGCGCTCGACGCCGCGTGTACTAACATTAATTTAACGTCTGAAGATATTGAATCATTGTAAAAAAGATTGATTTGTTTTTTGAGATGTAGCTTAATAGGTTTTGGTGATGCAGCAGGCAGACTTAAAATATCATCTTTATTCAATAAATTGAATTTCGCTTCAACAGACAGCATTCAAGACAGCAGCGCGAAAACTCAGCAGCCTCAAGCCAAACAAAAACGCCTCATAAAACAACGACTCCCTGACTTCAACACCAATCGTTATAGCACATGACTGGGGAGCTGTGTTCCAAAAGTTAGTGCATTTCGCTATTACCACAGCGAACTCGCAGCATCAGGCTAAAACAGGTTGTTGATATCTACACTGCAAAGTAATCATCTTTATTCTATTAGAAAATTTTACCTTCATCAGTAAATCTAACAAGCTTTTCGTGATATTTGAAAGCAGCGTTGCTTTTTAATTCCCTTTTTTCTTGCGGCTTACATTCTGATGGCATTACCAAATGCTGTGTCTGTTCAACAGAAACTGATTTTTTTTCAGATAAATCTGTCGGGATATTTTTTCTGTCATCCATTTGCAATACCAGCTTTGAAATTCTTCTGCGGGCTAACAGTTAACTCAATCACTATTTTCAATTTTTAAGCGTTTCTTCAACTAATACGAAAGTTACCATCTTCCAGAATACATTTAAGCTACTGTTGTTTTCTAGAAATCACTTTCTTCATCCTCTATAAAAAAGTAAGTGTCACTATCTGTACACATTGATCAGTTTAACGTATTTAAACTCAAAAACGCATTAGGCCTACGCATGAAAACTACTAAGTTCTTCTCTACGTAAAAACCGAAATTTTCCAACCCACCTGATTTTAGGCCAACATCCGTACTTTAGGATATGACGTGGCTGACAAGCTTTGTTTTGTATTGCGTCAATCGCTTTCCCTTTTGTTATCTTGTTCCGGAACCTCTGTAAAACGGAATCTTCGAGTGCAATATTGAGCAACAAAACATTTTAATGCTGATGAATAGTGAAGGTAGTTAATTGGCCCACACAAGTATTTTCCCAAACAGAACGTTTCAATAAAGATGGCAATGCTGAGTGGAGACCGATCATCGCTATATTGGACTGACTAAACAAATTGATATTTTGGTGTAAGAAAAAACTTGAGCGCACAACACGATCACAATAATTTGTTGTCATAATTGATTCACGGTCTTTTGATGTTTCAGCAATGTAGCATACGTGTGTAGCCCAGTACAGGGCTACTCAAACTGTAGTATGCTTACCGATGGCGGTACGCTGGCAGTTGACTGCCGCTACGCAATTAGGCCTACTTCAAAAATGAAATGTATTGCTTGGTAGGCTATTGATCAAACTGCGCTTTACACCACGCTTAGGTTGTTTTTTTTTTCTCGACATAATTCCGGTGCAGTAGTTTTTTATGCTGTTAGAGTGATATACAACTTAGATTGATATTGGAAGTGCCAAAGTAGGCTATTGGTGTTAAAAACTTGTTCAACTCTTTTTTTACAATAAGATAGGCCACATCTTACAATTTGACTTTTTCTAAAATTTGCAAAATAGCAACAGATGATGCTAGTGTGTCGAAATTGCAATAGACTATGTCGTGTGTGGAGTTGTTCTCAGCAATGACTCAAAGAAATTTGCTTTCATGCCTTTCTTGTGATTAGACACTTTTCATTTCACTGTCGTCAACTCATTCTCTCGGACAACGGGCATTGGAGCCAAACAATCTTCACATCTACAAGGTCTCTTCTTCAAACGAGCACCCCCCAAGTCGACGGAAATCAAGACACCCATTCGTGAAGCCGCTCAACTTCTGATCAACAACAAAACTAATGTAGGCTACAAGACATCTCTGCAGCTAATTGGGATACAATAAATGGAATTTTGAATGGAAGTCAAGTACCACTAGACTCTTAATTTGTTCATCCCCAACACCGACACACGCCTCATTGGCCTGACACTACAAAGACAGACGTGGGTGCGCCTCAACCGTCTCCGTACGGGCGTCGGACTTCAAGAGTTTGTGTAGGCGTCGGACTCAACCACGCATCATTGGGAAAAAATGATCTTTCTCCTCTTGTGATTGTGGAGCGAAGGAACATATTGCAGAAAACATCATCAACGACTGCAACGTCTTCAGCTCGCCTAGTGGAGTGAAAGGTCTGCGATGATGAAACAAAAGGCTGGCTGCTATCTAGCAGCCTTCCAGTGTAGTCTGCGAACATCGTTCTGGGATGGTAAAGGGACAGACCTTCGACCCCAGAGGCTCACACAACGAAGCGGAAAGACTAATTATTTATGTTCTTTTAGTCAAGGCAGATCACTCAGTGGGGTTTATGGTTTAGGCCTAGAAACAAAAACTAGAGGCACCTAGCTTCGACCAAAAAAATCTTGTAAGAAAGAATAGACAGTATAAAATTTGAAGTACAGAATGAAAAAATATGAAAATATGTTGATATCTGGCGGCTTGCATCCTATTTTATTCACTCGTTTTTTGACCCTGATAATGATTTTTGATTGAGACTTTAATAGTGTTCAAGCAAGTTTACTGTAGGCTACTTCAATACATCACAAATACGTTCCGTAAAAGTTAAACAAGCCTTGTTTTGTGTTTAAATCTTTGTAGCATATTCTTCTTCTTGCGTTTGAGGCCGCTACAGATCACGTTGTTACATCCAGGCGCAGCAGCCAATAGATTGTATGTTCAGCCTATAAGTGTGCTGAAATCAAATCACTTTGCCTAAATGGTCTGGCGTTATTGCGCACCTCAGAGGGAACACTGCTTGAGTGTTTGTTTTGCAAGTTTTTTTTTAGTAATTTTTATTAAAATGTTTGATCGGTACGTCAAATGACAGTAAGAGCTTTGCCGGTACGTGGTATGAAAAAATTCGGGTAGCACTGCTGGCCTAGTATTGCTTACTACAACTGTATTGCCATTTAGCCTATACACCAAAATAACGTGTTGTGGAAAACTTCAAAACAAAAAAAAATTCTAAAAATGTACTACAGGCAGTGATGATGTGATTAGATTGTCAATAATCACAATTACCCTACTTGCCATTTCTGTAACTATCATCAGGGCCCACAAGAGGGGGGGACAACCGGTGCATTGCACCGGGGCCCGGTGAGTTCAAGGGGGCCCGACAAAATGTCTAAATTCACGCGATAAAAAGATTGATTTCAACGATTTTGCATAATGCATAAAATATTGTTTTTATATTAGTTCCGTATGTCGACTGGGGCCCCCTTATGGGTAGCCTAGGCTATGCCCTTTTTTAAAATTACAGAATTTTCAATTTTTGAGTTTAGGGGGGCCCGACAAAATGTTTAGATTTGCGTGCTCAGGTCGATTTTGCATAAAATATTGTTTTTTATATTGGTTTTGTATTTTGATTGGGCCCCCTCATGGGTATGCCCTTTTTTAGAACAACAAAATGTTCATTTTTTTGCGTTCAGGGGGCCGATAAAATGTTTAAATTTGCGTGTTAAGGTCAATTTTGCATAAAATGCTTTTTTATATTTTGAAGTTGGTATTTCTTATATGAAGTTGGTATTTCTTAATGTCATGAACAATGGCAATCCATTCATCCTCAGTTTGCTCCCCTAGTCTTTGCAGATTTCAAGGTCAGAAATGGTATTGTATGTTAATGTAAAGCTGTATGCACACATATGCAATGCCATTTCAGCCATTTGGGATAGTATTGCAATTTTTATCTTCGAAATGGCTGATTTTACCCACTTGTTGCCATGGTTACAATCAGGTGTTGCCAGAGTTAGGATTAAAGTTAGGAAGGGTTAGAGTTAGGAAAGGTTAGGGTTTTAATCTTTGCCCAGGACTAAAAACAATTTCCAAAATACAAGTTTTTGTTTTCAACAGCTATAAACTTTTCCTCAAATTAGGGCAGAATTCCATATCTGACAACGCTGTTGAGGATTGAGGCTATATTTACACTATGTAGTGTTTTAGCATTTTACAGTATTTTATCTTTGTGTATAACTAGTGTGTAGCCTATCTGTGAATTTAAAGTTATATTTACAATAGTGCATTGTTTGTGAAATAATGGAGTGTTAATACTTTAACCTAATTTATCCTTTGTAAAAACGCGCACCGCAAATTTTGATTGTGATTGGTGAGATATCATGCGACATGTCGCGGTGGGGGGCCCGGCAGCAACATCTGCACCGGGGCCCGGCAGGGCTCTTGGAGGCCCTGACTATCATTACGCAAAAATTTTGAAACACTCGACTAAGATTGCTAAACTTGGAATGAGTAGAGCCAGCAGCCTAGCTAAGAGAAAAAAAAACGACGAAGACGCGTGCAGGTCATCATGAGATCGGTCACATGAAATGTCAACTAAAAAGCCCACTAAGGACGTATCTGATTGATATCACACTGCTACTGTCAGTGCATGTGAATTGTATTGATGAAGATGCAACCAATTGTGGTTTTTAAATTGCTTCAATATCTAACCTTACTGAAACAGACCTTGATTTGAAAAGGTTGGTCGTGGACTAATATAGACTTTGAAGTGAAGATTTGCGACAGAGCTGCAGCAATGAGTGACCACTTCAATGAAACGGAAGCTACTGTAGGGGAGACTCAGGTAAGTTGGCCCAATGGGCAAGTTGGCCCACTCTAAATAATTTTTTAAGTACAATAGTTATTGTTACGCATCATACGCATACTGAGAAAGTGCTATTGAAACTACCTTATGACCAGGTTGGGAGGATCTAGCAAGCAGTATAAACATGTGAGCACAATTTTTGTATGCAAAATTACGATTTTTAAAATTTTTGGATTTTGGAATTTTTTAGATGTCGAGTGGGTTTTTTCTCGCGATATAAGGAAGGTTAGCCTATTATTTGGTGAGTGCAACGCTAGAGTAGTTATTAAGGTTCACTTTAATAGTGAAGCCGTTGTTAAAAGCTCGGTAGTTTGACATAAATTTTAGTTTTTACAATATGGCTGCCATGCAGGGAAGTTGGCCCATTTTGTGGGTGGGTACGTTGGCCATCATGGCCAACTTTCCTTTATGAGGTATTATATAGAATGATAATATATAATTGACTAATTAATACGATAACTTATTTTTGCAAGATTGAAGTAGCTTATCATCAAGTATCCAAAAGTAAGTAAATCGCGGCTTTACATCGGCATTAAACGATTAATAACAATAATACATTTCCTAACATCAATTGCGCCAACTTAGTCAAATTACGACAACTTATTTCTAACCCATATGGTAATAATAGAATAATGATAAGTAATTATATCAAGAAAACCAGTCGCTGAAATGTGTCTCAGCAGGTGCATGAAGAGGGGCTAAAGATGTTGAAGAATGGTGTGAGTCAAAGAAAAATATGCAACCACTTCTCAAACGACGGTCTAAAACGTAGCCTACCTCGTTTCGGAGATACATTAAAAAATGTTCCGATATTGGTACCCATGCAAAAATGGGGTTTGTAGCCTATTGCAAACAAGGTCCTACTTTCTAACAGTATCGTTAAGGTGACCAGATCGGTAGGAATAAAGGCATGCCGTTCCAACTACATGATATTTAATACAATCTTCATTATTTTCAAAAGCGTATTTGGTGTAGCCTACTCATGTAAAAAAAAGTTTACTGAGGTAAAATACTGCATTATAATAGTAGATTATATTATAAAATAAATCCTATGCCTCTATAAAACCAAGAAATATTTAAAAAGAAAATAAAATTGAGGAAAAAGAGAACTTTTCCACTGTTTAATATAGGGGAGACTGGGGTTTGTTGGAACATGGGGTTTGTTAGAACATTGCTTTTTTTTGCACCCCGAAAATATTTTACAGAAATTTTTTTTTATTTTACGACTGGAAACACTGAAATGCTGCTGCTGTGATTTTCTTTGACCAAACCTTCCAGGAGATCTCACTGGAAAAGTGTTTGTTTGTTTTTGATGGCTAAAAGTAAATTTGGGTACCGCCCAAAAAGTTTGCCTACCTGAAGGAAAAAGGGAGATAATAAAAAAAAGTTTTTGTTTGTGTTACCTACGAAGGTAGAGCTGTTGCAAAGTACAAAAAAAGTTTGCTTAATTGTGACCAGATTTGCAAATTTAACTTATTTATTTCAGTTTAGCTTATGGGGTTTGTTGGAACATCTCTCATGGGGTTAGTTAGAACATGTTTTAATAACCTCAATTAAGTGAAATTTGTGTTTGTGCATAAACTTGTCTTTTTCAATGACCAATGATTTCAATAATACATATCTAACAACTTGTTTATTACAATATTATACTTTTTAGTTGTCAACAATTATAGAAAATTTCTTTCTTAAATTGATAATCAGTATGCGTACTTATAAGCGAAAAACACAATGTGCTACAATGCCAACAGATGTTATGGAAAGGGCGATGATGGAAGCATTAATCCAAAAAAGACTATGTCAAACTGTTGCAAAACAGTATATGATATTCCTCATGTGACATTAAGGAGGTATTGCTTGAAGCATCGACAGAAATTATCATCTGCAAATAGTAATCCGGATGAAGTAAATTTACCTCATTATGGATGTTTCAATAACAGAAATGTTTTTACTGCTGTTCAAGAAGCTGAGTTAATGAATTATCTTTTAAAAGCATCAGCTTTATATTATGGCTTGTCAACTAAAGAAGTTAAAAAGCTGGCATATGATTATGCCAAGGAGCTTGGCCTGAAGTTTCCAGGCTCTTGGGACCAAGGCAAGTCAGCTGGATGTGACTGGTTGCAAGGATTTATGAAGAGGCATCCAAATCTATCGTTGCGAACACCAGAAAGTACATCATTTAAGCCGTGCAACCAGCTTTAGTCTACACAATGTGCCAACATTTTTTAATAACCTCTCCTCTGTAATAGACAGGGATTCTTTCACACCTTACAAAATATGGAACCTGGATGAAACAGGTTGCACTACTGTGCAAAAGCCCTTTAAGGTTGTGGCTCCATCTGGTGTAAAACAAGTAGGCGCTATTGTTTATGCAGAACGAGGACAGCTTGTCACATTGTGTTGTGCAATAAGTGCAATTGGAAATTCAATTCCACCTATGTTTATCTTTCCAAGAGTAAACTATCTGACATTCAAGAAGGAGAATTTGTTCTTGTCAAATTCAACACTTCGAAGCGTTTACAGCACTTTGTTGGGAAAATTATTGATGTTTTTGATGATAGTGATGTGACTATTCGATTCTTACGATGCTGTGGGCAATCCGAAATGCTTGATGAATGTCCTACATTTGTTCCAAAAATAGTGACAATTCTGATTTCACTCATCACCTTTGTGACATTGTCTTTAAGTTACTGAAACCTTCCAATCTGAAAGGCACTAAGCGTCGCCAAGAAAAATTTGTGTTTTCTGTGGATTTAGCTAGATATAATCTCCAATAAATTTGTTAAATTCAGTGCTGTTTGTGGTTGTGTACTAATGCTTGTGATATCATTTTCTTAGACCATCATCATAAACAAGCTATATTATTTTTTTCATTTCAAACAGTTTGGACTAAAAAAAATTTTTTGTTTGCAAAAGCCATGGTAATCCATCATTTTACATATACTATTCTACCTTAAGTGAAACATAATAAACCTTTCCACATTTTTTATTTAAAATACACTAATATACTGCTTTTTGTGAAGTATTTGTAAAGAAAAAGTAATGTTCCAACAAACCCTGTGTGATGTTCCAACAAACCCCAGCACCGGGGTTTGTTGGAACATTTGACTGCTGTTGGTAAAATTAAATTCATGAGAAATGTTTTAATGTGTGGTGAATTTTTCTTTATTACAGTGTTAGACAACAGGTTAGTCAAGGTTATTGAGAAAATTTTACTTTGAATTGCAAAGGGTTCTTTAGTTACGTGGACTTTTCTAGAAAATGTTCCAACAAACCCCAGTCTCCCCTACCGTAGATGGGCATGTTGGCCACGTGGCCAACTTATCTTCCATGGTGAGCCAAATTACCCGCACAGGAAGGCAAGATGGTCCATTTTATTTTTTTCGAAAAAACTTGAAAAATTATATAGCCTACCTACGAATGTTGGTTTGATGCAAGAATATGTCAACTTCTAGAGTGACAAATTCTCCACTCTTCAATAGCATTTGCTTTAACATATGTTTTGTTATTAGCTCACAAATTTAATTTTGCATTTTGCTGGGCCAACTTACCTGAGTCTCCCCTACTAGTTATCGCGTTTGAAGGTAATTTGTTGTTGCTTTCCTGCTCATAATCCTTTAATTTGTTGCTTTCCTGCTCATATAGTTGTAATTTACAGTCCAAAATGTTCTAATGTTCTGATGCCATACTCAAAGTTAGGCTACGTTCAACAATAGGCCTATGTCAACATATGTTTTTATATTTTATCCTCTCGCCAATGTATCACCGGTTTAGTAAAATTAGTCCGCTCTTCTTCACACAATACAGACGTTGAATCAACGTAAAAATGTGTGATTTTGCTGTCTGGGAAGCTACTTGCAAACATCTCACCAATGAGTCAAATATAATACGAAACCACTCGTCTCATAAAAACTCGTCAATTTTTTTTTTGGAATTACATCAAAACACGAACATTTTAATGAAATACTGTATATTGATTTAAAATTTAAATAATGACATTTCCGCTTTTATCCCATTAGGGTTAATTTGTATTTGTTTAATTTTACTTCGTAGCATCATAGCACACATTTCGTCATAGCACATGACTGCAATTCGCTATTACCACAGCAAACTCACAGCATCAGGCATAAACAGGTCGTTAATATATACATTGTGAAGTAAGCAACGATCATGCTGCTGAAAGCGAAACTCAATATATTGGTTAATTTTATTTATTGAGAATTGACTTGTGTTGGTGAAAACGTGAGCGAGTAAATTCCATTAGCCGTTAAGGCCAACAAAAATGGTCGTAAAAGTAATGACCCCTTTCTGGATGTAGCATTTAGCCTACTGTGTTAATAAAAAAAATTGCTAAAAATTCCAACAGATCAGAAAATGAACATTATAAACTCATAAATATACATTTAAAAAAAGAGAAACTAAAATCAGACTTCTCAAAATTGTGATCAAGACAAAATAAAACCATCAAACAAAAGGCGGTGCTTTTTTGATTATTAGTAAACGAAAGTGATAATGCTTTGGAAATATCATCGATACAATAATGGGACTATGTTTCTTTGACAGAAAGAAGTGAAATTGTTTTTCTTTTATTGAAAGTATTTAATTTAGTATTTACCAAGGACAGTGTTTATTAATAGTAATCAAACTATTTTTTATCCAAAAAATAGCCTACATTTTCAAAAAGTCCCTGCATCGCAGAAATTGAATATATAAGCAGTCGACAATCCTCAAGCTCAAAATATTCCATCTTTAGGGCTTCCGGACTCTCAACCCCAGCCTGAGCTCTCGTTACTCCTTGATACTGCACAACCTGCATGTTGGTTTCTTTGACAATGCCTTTTATCCTTTTTTCATTTCAATCAACAGGACACTGGGAATTGGAAACGTAGGCTACTTTCAGGAAATACAAGAAAGGACTGCAATCATACAATTATTACTTACAAAAAATCTAATCGGGCTTGAGTGCGAGCTCAATGACCCAGAAAACTATTTCCCATCTTGAGGCAACTTCCAATTTCATGGTTCCTTTTATTGCATCCTTTCGAGCGGAAGTAAGTTTCTAAAAAAATCCTTAAAATTGAGGTATATCGGTATTGGTAGCCTGTATAATCGGTATTGAGGTATATAGGTATATAATTTATTAGGTATATCAATAGCCTAATAAAAACACAAATGTTGATACTCAGAGAAGACTTTTCATTAATGTTTGCACTGGTCATCTGTTTTTTGCCTATCTCTGGATTCTGGAACATTACAAAATTATGGTTAGGTCAAGACAGATAATCACAAAGGCCTAATCAAAAATGCTTTTGCGGCATGGAATGATAAACTGACTATTGACCTTGACTACTTTAGATCAGTGGTTTACAAACTTCTTGTCTTGGCGAACCCCTTTTGGTGCTTTGAAGCGGTCGCTGACCTCTAAAAATATTATCTGAAATATTGTTATCTGAAATTTAGGTATATTTGTTTGTTTTTCATATCTTTATCCTGCATTGCGGGAAACCGGACTTGAGCGCTATGCATCGGTGTACGCCTTCCGACGTACACCTGACCCACGCTGCAGCCGACGGCAATGTCTGTTTCCGGTTGTCTACTTTACTTATGACGTAAATTTGGTACTATTGCATCTCGTTGTGGAATCAAATGTTTCATAAGTTTCGAAACAACACACTTAGAAGAATTTTCTGAACTCGCGACGCACTTACTGTTAATGACATTAACGAAGTTATGTCATGAACTATAGGCTATATATGTTGGCACACAGGATCAGAAGTTAGTAATCTATATGCTGATTTAATGTTTCTATAAATTTATCTAAATTAATAGAATTTTTGCCACCGTTACAAACCTGCTATAAATAGTGGTGTAATTTGCGTAAATGTATTATTATGATTCATTATGATTTGCAGATTGTTGTTGTTGTGGTAGTGGGTAAGAGATGCAGAGATTATTGTTGATTGAGAGTTGAAGTAATTGAATACAAGTAGGTGAGAGTTGGTGCTGATATGAATTGTGATCGAAGTTAGAGTTTCATGAGAAACTGTGAGTGAACTTCGTTAAAGTCCTTCAAGAATTTTCATATATCATTTCACTAGTAGAACTATTCGACATTTAATTGACTGCCTTTAGGTAATATCCCATTAAACTACGTCATTGAACCTTTCCAAGTCTCTTTCCTGGTAAGATATAGAAAGAAGTCGTGACATTCTGGGGGCTCGTCCGGGATAACGAATACAACCGAAAGAACAATATATCAACAACAAGCTGTCAAAACAGCAGATACCATCAAAAATGAGATGATCGAAAACTTACGGAGCATGGCTGAACGAATGGGGCTGAGTGGCAATGAGAAGTCTCAGTTTGTGATGGAAGAGTATCACAAGATAATGGACCAAAAAGCTCAGCAAGAAGCTGACGAAAGAGAAGAAGAGCTGCTCGTGAAATAAGGAAAGCAGAACTTGAAGCTGAAGAGAAACGGGCACAACTTCAAGCTGAAGAGAAACGGGCGCAACGCGAAGCAGAATAGAAACGAGCACAACCCGAAGCAGAAGCTGAAGAGAAACGGGCACAATGCAAAGCAGAAGCTGAAGAAAGAAGAACGCAATATGAATTGGAAAAGTTAAGGCTTGATTTATAAGGACAAAAACTGGACAATGGTGAGCGATCTAATTCTACTAACGATAATGTTCGAGATGTTATTGTGGTGCAAGTTAGACGTCCAGATATGCCATCATTTGTTGGGGAAAAAGATGAGTTAGATAGTTATTTGTTAAGATTTGAAAGATATGCTGCAATAGCCAAATAGAGGGATTCCATGTTACGCTCAATGCGCACCAGGGTGGGCCGTTTTTGACTTTTTTTCGAAATTCATAAACGGCTATAGTCATAAAAAGTGGCACATACATGAAAAAATTACGTGTGCAAAATTTCATCAGTTTGGGGGTGTATCTTCTGCCCCCGCAGGGGGTCAAACTTTCATTTTTTTGAAAAAAAAATAGTAAATTTCACTTTCCGTTTTGACATCATTTTTTTTATAATTTTTCTACTGGCTAGTTATAAATTGTAAGTGGGATGTTATCAGAACTTTCCTATGTAAAGGCATGTTCGAAGCTTAAGGTTTACTGCCCCCGCATCGACGACCAAAATGCTGAATTTTCACCAATTTGAGATGCTATTTTGTCATTGCTCAATAAACAAACTTGTCGCAAAAGGGCGAGATGGTGTTAACGCTGTACGCTTATTTATGTTCTGTCCATTAAGTATGCAGGGTGATACGAATGAAGTACGAACATCAGTAGGCCTACATATTTATGATAAAAAGTTACAAAAAAAAAATGAATAACCGTTTGAAGTCAATTTCTAGAGGCGGGCCTGAATTTTCTGCAAAATTTGGACCAAATGAAAGAATCTGCAAAGTAAAAATATTTGAAATCGGTTGTTGTAGCCAAAGTGTTCCAATTTTCTGCAATGTAGCCTACTTGTCCGCAGGAAAATCGTGTCCCTGTTACAGAACAACAGTTCCTTCTTGATCAAAGAACAACTCGCATAGTGGTGATTGATAAACATGATAAATCGGCCACAAAATCTAATTTTAAACGTTTTCCGAGGAGAGTCGCAAGATTAGAACAATTCCGTTCTTTACGTGAAGACCCAGGAGCAGGCACAAGTAGCGCTTTGGTTAAAACACCTTTAACTTCTTATTCAAGCTCAGAAACTTTGTCATCCAATGAAGAACGCTGCGAAGATTTTGATTATCAACCCAGTTTTGCCTCGGAAAACCACAGAAAAAGCAAGGTTACTTCCAGTTTAGTAGTATTTGCTGAATCATGCGATCGTACTGGTATTTCAGATAGGTCTGCAGCACTTACTGCTTCATCATTTCTAAAAGATGCGGGAGTTGTAACGGATAGTGAATCCAACGAGATATAACACAATGAGTGGAAACTCCTCTTTTTGCTCCGTTTTACGTGTCGGCCGTCACGCTTCACTACAGACACTTGCGCAGTAGTTTAAACGGACATCACAAGAGTTTTAGATGGGATGTTCCTTCGATTTTATGTGCGTTGAGCTCTACCACTGAGCTATCTCACCGCCTAATAAGGTGCTTAGCTAATTAGTAATATAGTTTTGTACCATGAGTAAGGTGCTATCCACATGTTAGGCTATTTTCAACCTATTATTTAACATTATGTTATTGTCAGAAGCCTAAAATTAAACTCTAGTGCAGCCCTAACAAAATTCGACTGAGTAAAGTTTGTTGCACAGTAGCCTAGCCTTGATGTAAAATCACTGGTATTGCCCACAACACTAATTCGGCGCTCGCTAAAAGCGGCCACTCCATGAAAAGTACTTTATGAAAAATGACGTTCCATGAAAAAAACCGTAGTCTAAAGCAATGGGAAGGCGTAGCACTATAACATAAAGTACTTTCATTTACATTTTATTGTAAAACAACGAGCAATATTCCGTACATTAGTGTCTTTACTGTAACGCTTTACGCAGACTGATGTTGTTTTTCTGAACATCACCAATGACTTTGAGCTTTAAAATCTTCGTTTTTTGATAGGTACGAATTTTAAAATATAGCTTGCAAATGTGGTTTACAATATATGACACAATGTCCCAGTCGTTGGTTAATAAATACAAACTGTTTATATCAATCTCCTTAAACACAGTCTGCATTGTATTACAAAAGCTGAAATGTTTTCGAAAATCCACTTCCAGCCTCAGCAAAATTTTCATCAGAGTAGAACTTGGCTTCAGTAATGTTCCGTATTCGTCGTTTTGTAGTGTGTCAATCATAGATGAACCCGCTGTGCAACTGGTGTCACTTTCTAGTTTAGACAAAATGCCTTGTTGTTCATCTGTGGCACTGCGCTTCAATTTTCGTAACACGTATCCCCCAATATATTCTATTATGTGTATTTCATCAGTTGTAAGCACCGTATTAGTCGTTTGTTGTTGTTGTGAAACTTTGCTATTTTCATCTCTGAAATGTAAATTTCAAAACGTTAATGTTTGTGTATTGAACATAGATGCTGGCAAGAGTATTTAATGGTATACAAATCGTAAATTTGTGCTATTTTTTACGGTAATGTAGGCAAAGTTAAAATATGCATCTTGCCCCGTTTTATGCATCTTGAGTATGTCTCATTTACTGGCTGGTATAGACAATTGCGTTATCTATTTGGCGACTTTATATGAAGTTTTTGGATATCGACCAATAAATACAGACTGAATTAAGACAAGTTTCGTACTTGAAGAAAAGACGGAGAGATTGGGATTGGCTCAGTCAACAGCAATCCCACGAGATCACTGGATAAGCATATTAGGCTAATCATTGAAGGCAGTTTCTGAAATCTGGCAGAACTGTCGTTCGTCGTACCAGACATGATTGAAATAAATGTAAATCACTGTTGATAAGCTACATTGGTTAAACAAGCTATAGCATCGGTATAGAATGAAAATGCCACTATATGTTTGGTTTTTACCTCAGAAACACATCAAACAATTTTCTTGTTTGCTCCACTGCTTCCATACGTTGAAGTTTTCCGTGAAATAAACCTGGGATCACTTCAATTGCATCACAGCTAAACTTGTGAAAAAGTTCGCTCCCATTTGTGGTGGATTCGAATGCACGAATGTAATATTGAAGAGCTGCATCAGTGAAGTTATCAAGTGAACCACCAATTTGTAACCACATCTTCTGTACTGTTGATTCAGACACTAAAAAAATACAAAGTGTGTAATGAATACTACATGTAGTGGCGGATGTCCCGGTAGCACCTTTTGAAAGTGTACCACAATACGTTTCCTAAAAGGAAACTTGTCTACAAATTCCCAAATCAAAGACATCTTAACCAAAATAGAGGATTCAAACCAACGACCTCCAGTCTTCTGGCCAATAGCATACTCTCTACGCCATGTTGGTTGGTCGAAAACTCGATCTTAGCAACTATATTATTACTATCCTTTTCCCTAACCCTTTGATTGGTCCATTCCCTCTATACACCTATGTAATGGTACATTTTCAAAAGATGCGTCCCGGTAGCTTATGTTTCCATTATATATTGGTGTAATGAGCCCTGATTCTACTGCTATTCAGTAGAATCAGGGCTCCCGAGAGGGGGTCAGGGGGACCAATGCCCCCTCTGCAAACGAAAACGCGATATATGATGTCTTAGTTGCAACCTGAAGGGGGTATGGGCCTCCGTTTCAAGAAATTAGGGGCCTCATTTTGCTATTTTGACGTCTGGAATGTGGTCTAACAATTTCCCCTTTTTACGTCGATTCGACGTAGGCAGGTGTTGAATAGATGCAATATTTGCGATATGTTTTAATTTGGCAGACTGGATATGCCTACCACAGCAATTGTTACACACAAGTGGCTGACTGCAGTCAGATTTTAACGTTGATCCGTCGTCGCCAGACGTAGAAACAATGTGTAAATGGACGATTCAGGCTATAAAGTTGTCTTGCCGGTCTACAGGCAGGTAATATGCGGAACTGTAGTACCATACCTTTTCTGGTGTTATTACATGTGTTTCCAGCGTGCTTTGACTTGACATGAAAACGCAATCCCCCGTTGGTTTTGTAAGTTTTCGGACATAAGTGACATCTGCAAAAATACCGGATAATATATCCAAACAATTTTATTCAGCTTTCAACACACAACTGCACAATTTAATTAGAGGTGCGAGGTCCTTTGAAACGCTTTCTTACCCAAATTCACGTTGCACTGTAGACGCGCTCGTTGAAATGGGAATACTTTGAAATTCTTCATCTTCGATTATTTCCACAAGATACTCGACGGTTAAATTATCAGAACTGTTTTCCATTGCACTGTTATAAAAAGCCAAACTTCTTCTAGCCCTGTTGGTTGTTTATCTTCTATCGAGTCTTCTAAAGTTTGTTGATACACCACAGATTGACACATTCTTCCGCAACGGAGTTGTACACTGACAGGTCCCACCTACTGCACCGGGTGGCAAGCCGAGGGCAAACAAGAAGGTGGTCCGCTGTTTGGGGCTCGGTGCCACAGATACATACAGCAGGGCCCGTGTCGTAGCCCCACTCCACCATTGCAGACTTAGTACGTCCAACACCGGTTCGGAGTCGATTTAATGTTTTCCACTTTGCCCAAGGAGCGTTTGCTCCTGGGGGGAGGGACTCTGATGGTGGGATCTTCATTTCAGTGTATGATGGGTCGTTTTCGAATTGTTGTTTCCATTGCTTAAGTCTTGTTTCTTCTTTTGTTGAGGTTAGTGGCTGAACGTCTGTTAGGAAGCTTTTTCTTGATTTCAACCGGGTTTGTGCAGCAGTTTTTCCATATAGAGGATGTTTTTCATCACATAGTTGGTTGTTTATAGCTGGATAAGATAAACTTTGATAACCATATAGCCTACAGTCAGTCGTTTTGTATCGTATTTCGTAGACCTTTGCTACCCTATACTAATTTAATATTGTTGTTAGCAAGAGCCTATGTATTTACCCTGCTTATTGACCTGTAACATCCTGATTAACCTACTTCAAAATTTCACACAATAATCTGAAAAGACAAGCGGTAACGAAAATAAACTTTTAAACCACCTAACAATAATACTATGGTCGGAACAGTCCAATTGCTTCGTGGTATTCGCCGTCACTTTAGCCTTGCTTTAGTGCATTCTTAGCACGCCGTACACCCGTACGGTCGCAGTCTGTAGCCTTCCATGTGCAAGCAGTGAACCATGAAACGAACGACGTAGAGAAACGAGAGAGATAAAAGAGAAACACTAAGAGAAGAGTGAGTTTCCACTCATTGTGTTATATCTCGTTGGTGAATCTCAATCCGTCATAGATAAAAGCAAAGTGAGAAGAGCGAGAAAAAAAATGAGGTTTACAACTCAAATGGAAAGTAGGCCTATCATTTGCATAAATTGGCAAAGCATATATTTTGATGGCCGAAAAGATTAAACCATCAAACAAAATGAAATTGCTGGGCGACTTCGAAAACATTTCGCAGTTGAAGAACACATTACTTTACTTGAGAAGCCAAGTTTTCATTTCATTGATCATTTTACTGCAGCCAACTGATCTAATGTGTCAATAGCTACTGGGATTCTTGAATATCTTGGATCCAATAAAATTAGCTACGATAATGTAATGGCATTTGGATGCGATGGAACCGCAATAAACACAGGTCAAAAAGGCGTCGTGATAAAGCTCCTGGAAGATCATTTCCAAAAGCTACTTCAATGGTTAATATGCCTACTCCATAGTAATGAATTGCCTCTTAGGCATCTTATAAAAGATATGGCAATACTAGCAGACCTGATAGCTTCACTAGGCCCATTATAAAGCAGCTAGCCACAGTCACACAACTAGATGTTGTAAAATATAAAGCAATTCCTGCACCAGAGATTGAAATTGATGAAAATGACCTCAGCACTGACCAAAAATATCTTCTACACATGCACAGAGCAGTGAAAATTGTAGATATATCAATTCATTTCGCATAGAGGAGTCCAGGTATGATGAACCACTCAAGATGGTTGAACACAGCCAATAGAATTCTACGTTTATATGTTGCATCTAACGCGTCAGCTGTATTGGTGGAATGTGTGGACTATAGGCCATTATGAATGTTTATATTCCAGTATGGTTTGCCATTATAAAGGAAAGCAATTTCACTAATGGCCAAAAACATTTCTTTAAAAGTCTACACTCTGCTCAGAAGCTATAAACAAAATCATGATAACAATTCACGTGGAACTGTACAGTACATTCCATTTACATTCCATTTACATTCCATTTACATTCCATTTACATTCCATTTACATTCCATTTACATTCCATTTACATTCCATTTACATTCCATTTACATTCCATTTACCTGCAGATCATATTGCTTTTATTCTGAAGTAAATTATGGGTTGCGTTTTATAGCTGCAACTGATCAAACGTAGGCTACTATTGCTTTTAGTTTAAGCAAGACTACGTCTTATGGTTTGTCAGTTCGTATCATCCTGCAAAGTTAGTGGACAGAACATAAATGAGCGTACAGCGTTAACACCATCTCGCCCTTTTGCGACAAGTTTGTTTATTGAGCAATGACAAAATAGCATCTCAAATTGGTGAAAATTCAGCATTTTGGTCGTCGATGCGGGGGCAGTAAACCTTAAGCTTCGAACATGCCTTTACATAGGAAAGTTCTGATAACATCCCACTTACAATTTATAACTAGCCAGTAGAAAAATTATAAAAAAAATGATGTCAAAACGGAAAGTGAAATTTCCTATTTTTTTTTCAAAAAATTGAAAATTTGACCCCCCTGCGGGGGCAGAAGATGCACCCCCAAACTGATGAAATTTTGCACACGTAATTTTTTCATGCATGTGCCACATTTTATGACTAGCCGTTTTTGAATTTCGAAAAAAAGTCAAAAACGGCCCACCCTAATGCGCACTGAGAGGTTGAAGCGTTGCATGGAAACCAGGTAGGCTACTGTATTACGAAACCATCTGTTACCAGTCAAGTCAAGTTAGTTGCTTCGATGCTAAATATCTATGATGGAAGTGAATAACTGGTCAAAATCTTTACAACAATTACCATCGTTTGATATAAGATCAATGTCAGACTGGATTGGATCATCTGCAAGACCTCTCAAAGGAGGTTACCAGTTTTTCATTGAAGATTATTTGCATGAAATTTTTACTAAACGTGGAGATTCTAAAAGTTTTATCTGCAAGGCAAAATGTTGTCCAAGTCATAGAAAAACTGATAAACCGCATGAACTCACACTTCAGGTGAAGCAACCGACTCCAGTAGCCTAATACAGAAAGCAAAGTGGTCTTGTAAGGCAGGGTAAGTAAATGGTTGTAGGCAATCTATAGCGCCAGCCGCAAAAAAAAATTGAATTGAATAATGCTAAATATTTCTTTCTATGTGATGGGAAAGTTTGGATGGGTGACATTAACTTGTAATGTAGTTGCAAATTAGTCTTTTTACACTTTTGAGGAATATTATTTTATTAACTATATTATTGCTAGCACTAGCAGCTTGTAGCATAAGCCATTTGATATTACAGCTAAGTCTATATGCGGTTTATGTATCCTACCTACTGTAATATGAAGCAGTTTATGCTAGCCTACTATCAGCAGTAGGGTACTAACATGGATAACTAAAACTAGGCCTACCACGTTTGGTTACATAGTATATATACTATTGTTTTGTTACCGTGTATAAACTTTTGTTTGGTAATAATTTGCATTTCTTTGTGTTGCAGACTTGGTGGTAGATGCAGTCACATTACTGCATTGCTATACAAGATGCATCATTTTCACATTCGTGATGTAAAAAGAGCCCAGGAGCTTTATCCTGCACCAACACAGAGCAACAGTGGCACAAACCAAGAGGCTATGCCATTTTTGCAGAACCAGTCACAAATTACATCTTTTGGCCTACAAGAGCGGAGACCGCAAGGACCAAACGCAGGGTGAAAAGCACCATCACATCACGCAGATTTGATGCCATATGCAATGACCTTAAACGTCCCTTGCTTGAAAGCGAAATTGAAGCCTTTGCAGCATGCTCTGCTTCAAATGCACCATTTTCCTACCTTTTGAAACATCATGATGCATCAAATGAAGACATGCTTGTACATGAGCTTACAGGAAGCACATCGTCGGCTGTGTAGCCGAGTGGTGAGGACGTCTGCGCGACGTTCGAAAGAACGTGGGTTCGACACCGCTCCAGAGCTGCGGCTGTGTCTCTGCAAAGACACTTAATGGCAAGCCAAAATAAAGGAAGCAGCTGACTCGAAGACTATATGTCACTTTGCTGCTTCCTGTCGTGTGTTGTATCGCATCTGTGATCGCAGTGTACGGTATGTTATTCCAATTGGCGCAAATATAAACACGATTATTATTATTATTACTACATGCTCTTGAGGAGGCAACAACTTTGCAGTCTCAATCACAATAGCCGAAAACGACGACTAACCTCCTCAAATTTTGGAACAATTATTAAGCGAAGACTAATTAGGTATCTACTTCCTTTTTTAAATTAAGTTTTAAACCACCAATGCACACCATGTTACAGCTGTTCGCCACGGTTTGACAAAGAAGAAGCATGCAGTTTGGTTACATCGCGAAGAGATGGAAAAACAACTAAACAGAGACGTAGAGATTTTTGACAGCGGTCTAATGGCCTAGTCAATTCTGGGTTAATTTTTTTTGGAGCTTCTTCAGATGAAAAAGTGTTTGACAAGACGAAACCGGGAAAATTTTTGGACTCTTGGAAGTAAAGTGTCAATTCAAATATAGAAACAACTGTGTGCAAGAAGCAGGTCTTAATGATGACTTTTGTCTCCATTTCGTTGTTGATGAACTAAACCTGAAAAGTACACACAACTACATTTCTATCAAATTCAGGGGCAAATAGCCCTCAGTGGTCTCCCTTGGTGTGACTTAGTTGTCTATACTTCAAAGTCTTTATTTATTGAGCAAATACACTTCGATATAATGTTCTGGACTACAAAAATGGTAGGCTACCTTCTCTTGCAAACTTTTATTTTAGTTATGCGTTACCATATTTGGCTGAATAATTGTTTTTTATGGTGATAATGTGGTTATGTAACCTATTCTGTGTTGATGACTTAAAAATAAATCAGAAAGATGGTTTTAAACTGGTTTTAATATGAACGGAACAATCTGTGCAGTGTGCAGTACTGTAGTTCGTCTAGACTTTCAGCGCAAGCTTCAACCCGTCACAGTCTGTTGGTTCACCGTGGAATCCCTCTATTGGAGAAGTCGACGTAGGCTACCCAGTTAAGCATGTTGTTATCTGGACAAGCTCTTGATGTATATTCAAGACTTTCACAAGAAGATGCCATGAACTACGACAGATTGAAGTTAGCTCTGTTAAAGCGATACAATTTTACCGAGCATGGATACCGTCAAAGATTCCGCGAGGCAAAGCCTGAACTAAATGGAAGCCCAGGTCAGTTTATTGAACGTTTAAGAAACCTTTTGTTAAAATGGTTTGAACTTTCTGGGGCTGAACAATCATTGGACGGGTCGGCAAAACCTTATAGTTAAGGAGCAATTTACAGAATCGTGTTCAAAAGATCTTTCTGTTTATTTAATGGAGAGAAGTCCAAAGACTCTAGAAGATATAAGCAATGTGGCAGAACAGTATTTAGTTGCCCATGATGAGAAGTTGTCGACCGAAGAGACGTTGTCATGCGATAATGATGAGGGGCAAACAAATAATTTTAAAGGAGGTGATGTTCCAAGAGAATACGTTGTTTTAACTGTAGCCTAATGGCTTTAGGTCATAATGCTGTCAACTGCCGGAGTAAGCCTAACAGAAATCATCAAGATGCAAGGAAGTGGTGCAATCGTTGCAATAGTCAAGGACACGAAGCGAAGGAATGCAAGGACAAGTCGTTTTCCCTATCCAATCAGTCTGGGAAGAACGTGAAAAACACGGACGTTTATCCAGAGATGTAGGCTACGTATAGCTTACGCCGCAAATTCTACGCCGTAGACTTGCGGCGTAGACTTTTTGTTTGCGCTAACGCTTACGGCCACATTTTTTTGGATAGTTGTCGCTTGAGGCTACGCCGTAAAGTTTTCGCGATTTTTTAACGCATAGCATCAACGCATACTTTTAATGTCTTTTTTTCGCTACAACACGCCAATACCTTCTAGCGCTGCAGTTGAAAGAATGTTTTCAATGGGCAAAGACATATTGAAACCAAAACGCAGCAAAATGTCAGATGAACACTTTCAGATGCTTGTGATTCTTCGTGGAAATTCAAAATAAAACTTGTTTGTTTCAAGTGGTTTATACCGTGTGAATGTTTGGCACCTAGCAAACAAAATGAGTTTGCACTAGTGTATGCGCTGACGCTGACGTCGTCAACTTTTTTTACAAGTTACGTTGACACATACGCGGCGTATGCTTTTCAAACGTTTGCGTTTACGCTGACGGCGTCAATATTTTTTGTATACGCGTACACAGTGCTGTATTCGTAAAAAAAGCACAGGGTATAGGCTACTGTCAGATTTGCCAAAATGATAAATAATACACAACTTGCAAAATACTAATTTTTATTCTTTCATAACATGAATTATCAACATCAAAATTGGACAAGAGGTACCAAATTGTTTAATTTTCTCTGAATACATTCCAAACAACCTGCCGAAAGGAATCTACATCTTTATCCTCTTTACAAATTTGGGATCTAGTATCCTTAGCTGATCGGTGGTTTAGCAGCCAGGATCTTACATACTTTTAGCGGTAAATTGAGCCACAGGTAGTCCATTGCAATTAATAAACATCAAACAGCTCACATTATCAATGAGCAAAAATGCTCTTAAACCTGTGATAATATTTTTCATTAAATTGAAACCACATTCACATTCTGCTGTCGAACAAGCTAAAGTTGAAATAGCTGTCGAGAGACTCCAAATTATTGGGCACAATTTCAACTTTTTCACTAAAACCTCTTAATCCTTGGATTGACTGCATGGCATCAATGTCAAAGCGTTTACAAATTCTTCTCACTTCTGCTTCTCCATGACTAGCCTACTCCATGATGCAAATTTTCTTGTAGGCTATATTTTTTCAGGTTGCAAGTTAGCAATATCAACCAGTAGCTGACCATTGTCAGTGTCGGCATTAGTGCAAAGTCTCATTTGCATTCTGCTAACAATGCTCTGAATGAATGGATTCGCGTTAATTGGCACCATTTTAGAATTCTGTATGAGAGGAATATTTTTGAACATTAAATTATTGTTCGCTGCTAAAGCCAACTGTGTTTTTTGAAACGATTTTCCTTGAAACTCTCAATAATTCGTATTGTCCTTTTTATTAAAAGTTCGGCTCTAGTTAAAGTTATACTTCAAAACTGAATTTCAATGGATAACATGGATAATTCTTGCAGAACATCATACATTAGGAATCAGTAGGATAGCATAAGCACTCTCTTAGGAAAACCAAAGGGTATAGCCTACTATTAGTTGCTCGAAAAAGCAGAGAGTATACTGCGTGTACCACCGTATATCCTCGAATACAGCACTGCGCGTACATCACTGCGTTTATCAATGCGGTTGTGCGATAATTATTCATATGAACCACCGCTTGAGGAGGAGAGACCGGATGAAAATGATCAGTTGGAGAAGAAAACGGGAAAGAAGACAAAAAAAAGATGCTTGCGAAAAAATAATACCTAAAGATTACCTGTCAGTAGTGACTGGGACAGTTGGAAACAAAAAGGTAAAAGTTTTACGTGATTCTGGTTCTACGGATATAATGATGCGGAGAGATTTGGTTAAAGAAAGTCAGTTAACGGGAAAAACTGGCCATGTGATGTCGATAAATAACACTTCAATCTAAGGTCCGTTAGCAAGGATATATATCGAAACTTCGTATTGTAGTGAGACTGTGAAAGCATTATGTTTACAAAACCCTTTAGTTGATCTTATATAATCGGAAATGTTACTGAGAGAGATTCTGATATTAGCCTACTTGTTATTCTTGTGGCAAGAATGGTCACTTTGCTCGAGATTGTTCTGAAGATAATCAGCGACGATCTCACGATCACGGATAGCCTACGGCTGACATTCGGAAAACAGGCGTTGCCGTAACCATTGCTACCGACAGGGGCGGCTCGCTAGTGTGTGCTGCGGTGCTGCAGCACTCCCACAAAAGTTTTCACGAAAAGTTTTTCAAATATCTTAGCGTTTCTTCTGCCCAAAATGTAGTTTGTGTTTTCTGTTCACAGAATTGCTGACTGTGTAAATTATATTTGGCAACTCTGTGTGCTGTGAAATATTTTGCGCAAGGTTACAATAATAAAACAAACACTCGATGGTGACGTCAGCAAGCCGCGTGTTTTCTTGAGTTGCCTATGCAAACGAATAGCAAACGTTTGTGCTGTGATACAAACGGTAGCCACTCAAGTCGAAATTCTGCCACTGCGAATGACTACAATGCAACCGCCAACCAATCAGAACATGTTATAAGAGGCTACTGTCCAATTGTGATCCTTCGAGCACTCATCCAGAGAGTTAATGCTTGTTTTGAACTTTATTTGGTAATTACAGAAGAAAAAGAGCAATAACAGTTGTGGGAATCGAACCTGCGTCAATGAAATGACTACTTTCTAGCCTTAACCCTAACCCATAAGCCAACCAGTTGACAAAAAATCCATCACTTAATTTGCTTTGTATCATCTTCTTTTCGCCATTTTTTTACGTCACTTAAACCGTAGCTTATGATTGGTTGGCGGTTTCATTCTAGTCATTTTTAGTGGCAGAATTTCGACTTGTTAAAGTGGCTACCGAAACAAGCAAAACAATTCAGAGTTGCCAGGTTGGCATTTTTTTATGCTGTTTGGCATGAAAAAATCCTGTTTGGCATTTTCTCAACATTTGGAAGTTTTTTGGCCTTTTTTGTTGTTTTTTTGCCAAGAAAATTTTGTTTGGCATTTTTTAATTTGGCCTTTTAAACGTTGTTCTCATGACTTACCACTTGTTTGGTTTTAAGCTTTGCAGCTGTTGTTTATGACTGACCAGTCAGGCCTGTTGCCTGTTACTGTAATGAATATTAATATTTTACTAATACTAACATTGTTTCACCATGTGAATTACATTACCCTGTCGTGCTCAGATGATGTGACAGCTCAATAGCTAGAACGTGTTATTCACATTTGTTTGTTGATCGTCCCCTTTAAAATATTAGCCTACACATTTGTGAAACTTTTAAATAAGCCAGTTTTATCTTAAACTTTTATCACAATTTAGAGCTGAAAATACGCTCAGAATGCACCTAATCAAATGTGATGTTTCAAAATTTTCTGGGGGAGGCCTCCCGATGTTGAATTAGCCTTCGGCGAACACGCAGCACCCCCATTTCTACAACTCACCAGCCGCCACTAGCTAGGCTACCGATGTGGGGACTGGGGAGATTGTCAGATTGGACACATAGCCAGGAGCAGGCCCGGTGCTAGGAACCGCGGGGCCCAATTAGAAATGTGATGACGGGGCCCCTACTCTTCATAGCAAAATTTATGGGTGTTTATATATCATAAAATACATACCAGTATTTTATAGTATTATATATATACATACCATACCAGTATTTTTATTTATTATTGCTAATGGTGACATAACGATAATTTACTAAAATTACTGTAGCACCTATCACTTACCGAAATAAAGAGACTATTTCTTTAATACTGTACGACTTAACACAACTAGACCTGCAACTATAACTTAGTTAAACGATTAAGCATACAAAAGAACTACATTTAAGATTAAGCTTGCTTCAAGTCTTAATACGACACACTTTAAAAGAACGAATGATCAGAGCTGCCAGATTTTTGACACAAAAAGTAGCAAAAAAGTAGCAAAATGGCTTGATAAGTAGCCCAATCTGGCAACTCTGCGAATGATTGCAAGCAAGCAACCATATTCATTATGACGTAACAGGCAGACACAGAAATATAACTTTGATTTAGTTACGATGCATAACAAATTGATGTTATGAGAAAGAATATTATTTCAATTTTTATTTTACGTTTCAGTAGTATTTTAAACCTCGTAATACAGAAAGACCCCCGCTAGCGCGGGGCCCCTTCAAGGTGCGGGGCCCAATTTGATCTAATCGGTCAAATCGGCCTAAAATCGGCCTAAAACCGGCCCTGGCCAGGAGCTGCCCTTTTGATGAAAAGGCTTGCTACAACTGTCACAAAGAAGGTCATCTGGCCAAGGACTATCCGGAGAGGACGTGTTTCCGATGTAAGAAGATGGGTCATCTTGCTCGCCGATGCACTGAAGTCATTGAGGACGGTGGAAACTTTCGCAGTAAACGTGATAGCCTAATTATTGTTTCGAGAAACGCTGTCGTTGGTAGATCATGCAACGATGGACTAATGAGTCGTTGGAGATAACTTATGAGAACTGTTTTATTGAGCAATTAATTGTTTTTTATTGATTGTGTTGTAATATTCCCAGCCAGCAAGCCCATATGGGCCCCATATACTATTTCAATGGGCTTGTGGGCATGTGGGTTCTATGTGGGTTTTTGTGTTTTTGCCATATGTGCCCAATATGGGCTTTCTTGCAGAATGTGTTGCTAAATGACAAGGTGGAATATAAAACTTCCAATCTTCAAATGCGTGATCATATAAATGCATTTTAATAAATTTAGCCACATAAAATTATTGATCATGGGCTAAGCATGAAATATTGATGGGTTTCCCACTTTGTTTATGGGCAGACCATGGGCTTCCCACATTTTTTATGGGCAGAACATGGGCTGCCCACATTTTTTATGGGCAGACCATGGCTGCCCACATTTTTTATGGGCAGACCATGGGCTGCCCACATTTTTCATGGGCAGGCCATGGGCTGCCCACATTTTTTATGGGCAGACCATGGGCTGCCCATATTTTTTATGGGCAGACCATGGGCTACCCACATTTTTCATGGGCAGATCATGGATTGCCCACATTTTTTATGGGCAGACCATGGGCTGCCCACATTTTTTATGGGCAGACCATGGGCTACCCACACGGTGATTCAAAGGTTTATGGGCAACCCATACTAATATGATATACACCTCGATCAGCATTTGTCTAGACTTTGAGATTTTTTAGTTGTCTCAAACGACTTTTATTGATCTTTTAAACAAACACAAAATGAAATTGAACAAGCAAAATTACTGGGGGCACCTTGCTATGCATTGCGCAAAGCTCACTGCTTGCAGTTGGAGCACTTTGACATCTGTCTGCAGTTATATATATACCTGATCTACATATGGGCAGCCTGTATTTGATTTATGGGTTACATATGGGCAGCCCATATTAGATTTTTAGGTTGAGTGTGAGCAACCCACATGAAACCGATAAATGAATATGAGCAGCCTATATGGGGGCAATGTGATGCCCGCGGACACTATGTGTATGGGCCCCATATGGGCAGCTCACATGGGGTCCGTACATCAGCCCATATGGGTCCCCATGTGGGGCCCATATGGGCTTGCTGGCTGGGTTGTAGGCTATATGCAACAATATTCTAATAAGGGGGGCGTATGTCACAATCAATGTGCAAGGCTTCGCGACGGGCTGCTTTGTATCTTGACCGAACGTGCTGTTTTGATTGTGGAATTCTTATGTTATATGTTATTATCGATTACTGTCCAGTAGTAACCTCTGATTGCGAAATCTTTATTATGTGACTATTTCTAGAACATTTTACCGTACGTGCAAATCTGGAAGCTTCTTTAGCTTGCTTGTTCACGTGTAGTGCAACTTGACAGAACAATGAGTTCTTATGATGTAACATTACATAACCTTCTCGAAGTTACTAGACCGAACAACCTGCTATAAATAGTGGTGTAATTTGCGTAAATGTATTATTATGATTCATTATGATTTGTTGCTGTTGTGGTAGTGGGTAAGAGATGCAGAGATTATTGTTGATTGAGAGTTGAAGTAATAGACCTTTTGCACATTCAAAATCACCAGAGCGTGACGTTTGAGTTACGCGGAGTCTGAGGGTTGAGAATCGCTTGTTTGTTACGGTTTATGAAGGCGTTTCTTGTTATTGCAAGCAAGCGTGAGGTCGATGGCAGGTGAAAGTAAATTTTTTGTGTTTATGAATTGTTGTAGGTTATCGGTACACTTCAATTCTTGTTCGTTTTAATCATAGTGTTGGCTAACAGACTAGGAAAGGCAATTTAGGACGGCCATTGTGAAGCGTGTGCATTTTGACCGGGAATTATGGACCACGATAGTGGCACCTTGTTTTGCAACATTTTATTTTCATTCTGCATAACATAATATGCAACGAACCAACCACACTTCATTGATGATATGCATAAGTCACTGGTATTTTCCTGTCGAAGATGTGAAATTGACGAATTTTTTTATGGTCCTCTCTACATGAATGAGATGGCGTGCAATACTTCGTTTATTCAACACTTCGTCCTCACTCATTTGAGGCCTTCTACCTAGGAAGGGTGAGATATTCAAATGTAGACCAATACCATGTAGGCTAAGTCTTTTTCTTAAAAGAAACCCTTTATCGGCCATAACAGCATCATGAAGTGCAGTTCATTAGCAGCTATTTTTTGCTTCAAAAGGTGAAAAAATCTACTCCTCTGACATATTTCTTTGTCACTCACATTACCAGTGTACAACTGAAATACAAACATATTACCCCCATTTGGATCAACTCCCACTAATGACTAATGCCTTTGCAGTGTTCGTACTTTTATAGTTCGTTTCGAGACGTACTTCAGTGCAGTCGATGATGATCATGGTGCTTGGGTAGTCCTTTTTGAAGTCTGGCTTCATGGTTGCTATGATAACGTCACGATGAGGGAATAGTTCAAACTAATCAACCTTAAATACATGAGGTGCATTGTAGGCTACAGTACGAATGCAGAACTAATACCAAACCTTGTGCTTTAAGTCTGTATAAAACAAACCCAGGCAAAGCTTCAACACCAGCAAAAATTCAATCTTCCACCGCTAATCTATGTAGATGCAGTGCTCCTGTAGCATTTTGAGGTATTTCGAAAATAGCCTCGTCATTAAGTTCTGCATCAATATTTTGATTTGCATGCTTATAGCTTTTGAAGCTGTATAATACAAGAAATTCTTCCTATCTTTGCCTGGCAAGATCGCTTCCAATACAGCAAAGAACTGGTCGAAGGTTGACACTTCTGTAGCCTAAGTTTACAACTTAAAAGAGTTTTATTTTCTGGCACATTATACTGAAACACTGATACACGCCTGTAAAGACCACAAAACAACGGTAGGCACGTTTTGAAAAGGTACCATTAAAAAATCCCCTTCGAAGTTTGTTTGGTAATTACGGAAGAAAAATGAGCATAGCAGTGGTGGGAATCAAACCCACGTCAATGCAATGCAATGACTACCACCGCCCTAACCCTCTGCGCTAAGTCAGGCAGTGGCAAACCGATGAGTTAATTTATGCTGTTATTTGCCTTTTTCGTTTGTTGCTCAAATAGACGAGTCAATATAAGGTTGAACCCCAAAAAAATTGATACAAAAGGTTTTTCAACGGATTCTGTTACCTATGGGCCTACTAAATAACATACTAAAAGTCTACCAAAATCGGACCTCCAGAAAGGGGTCATTTTCAAGATGGCGTCCAAGATGGCAGCCGGCCCCGCACAACAACGTGTCGTTGGTCCAACGTTAGACCATCGGAAACGTCCCGTGGGCCCTCCGTTGGTTTCCGACGTTGGCGCGTAACAAATTTGGCCAGCGGGCCACCTTGGGCGAATCGTCAGTCACAAAAATCGGTTGGTTAAACGTCGATCCCCCGGTGGCACACTGTTGGCCAACCCTTTCCCGACCATTTGCCACCTGCGACCAACCTGCGACCAAACACTTTCGTTGGTTCGACGTGGGATCCACGACGCAATTTACAACTATCCTCACTGTGGCGAAAAAAGGCTTGGCTAATCGTAGACCCAACGTTGATGCACTGTTGGCCAACCCTTTCCCGACCATTTGCCACCTACGACCAACCTGACGACCAAACGCTTTCGTCGGTTTGACGTGGAATCCACGACGCAATTTACAACTATCCTCACTGTGGCGAAAAAAGGCTTGGCTAATCGTAGACCCAACATTGATGCACTGTTGGCCAACCCTTTCCCGACCATTTGCCACCTACGATCAAACGCTTTCGTCGGTTCGACGTGGAATCCACGACGCAATTTACAACTATCCTCACTGTGGAAAAAAAAATGCTTGGCTAATCGTAGACCCAACTTTGGTGCACTGTTGGCCAACCTGACGACCAAACGCTTTCGTTGGTTCGACGTGGGATCCACGACGCGATTTAGCCTACAACTATCCTCACTGTGGCAAAAAAGAGTTGTTTAATCGTAGAACCAACGTTAGTGCACTGTTGGCCAACCTACGACCAAACGCTTTCGTTGGGTCGACGTGGAAGACACAAGTTACTATCATCCCCTCTGGCGAAAACGATTTGGTTACTCGTGGGCCTAGCGTTGGCCATCATTTGCTAATCTACGACCAAACGCTCACGTTTTGCTCTGACAAGGGTTAGACATTACGACCTCACCAAACCGAAAACGTTTCTTAACTTTGACCACATGGTGGCGTGTTGTTAACTCACTTTTTTCGAGTTAATCTGTGCTGAAAATGATGACCACGAAGACGTGGGATCGAGGCCTCAATTCGCAGTAAACCTTATCACTTACCATACTAGCATTCCACTCGGTACAACATTGCTAGAAAAGGCACTCATACAAGCAAAGAGTAGGACAGATAGCAGTTAAGTTTGTTTTTATTTCTAACCATCACAGCAAAAACAAAGAACATGCTAAATATAACAGCGGTCTAGAAAAGGGCATGAGGCAAATTAAATCAAATTTCCTGTCTTCCTCTTCTCAAACTTCTCAGTCCTCATCTCTTGCGTATTTCAGCCAGTCTGAAATAGCGGCATGGATATTTGAATTTGTTGCTGTGGACAAGTTATGGGTTCTTCGTACTCCATCTAAAAATAATAATGTCATTGGGATAAATTGCCAATAGCTGGTCCAAACCAATATGTCTAGTGGAAAAGGTTGGTTGCTGAAGCCACGTAACTAACTCTAACAAGCAACTTTTTCCCATAAAGCAATGAACTAATCACACTGAAAAAGTTCTGAAAGTATCTCCCATGGATAAACTCAGAATTACATTGATTACAACAGTCTGGAAAAGAAAATGAGAATTATCCTGCTACAAATAAACTTTGAAATCATTTCTTCAAAGATTTTGCGAATTACTTCTATTACAAATACAAAATTATGATTTTTCGTCACTGTAATAAACACCTTTTTCATGCAACCTTGCATTAAATTAACTACAGAAGCTTTGTCTGTAGTTATTATTCATTAAAAACTGAGAGTTTGTTGAAAAAGGAACATAAGGTAAAGGGGTAAATGCTTAAGCTGACCATGCTTGTGCTTGTAGTGAAAAAGGATTATCGAAATCTGATGTAGCCTCATCATCATCCGTCATCACCATCATCCATCATCATCAGCCTATTCCTCACAAATAGAGCAAGTTTTCATCGACCTGAATATTCAAAACAATTTACTTTAAAATGTGAAAATGACCTTAATGACCTAACAAAAACTTGACCCAATAATTTAGTGTTTTTTTAAATTTTATGTTAAAACTAATTGCTTTTAATCAATTAGATCGTACCAAAATTGCAAAATTGCGATACAAGACAGTAGTCTGAGCCACAAAACTGGCGACATAAAAATAAACAAATTATTGAGGGTGAGCTTTTTTTATCAATGTAGGAGGAAACATTTTGCTTACCAGTGTCCATTTAAAACAAACTGACTTAAAATAAGTAATGGTATTGAATTGACTTTTCATTGATCTATTAAACAAGCATCTGGAACCTTTTCGTTACTTTCAGAATCCTTACAAAAAACGCACCGCGCAAGCTTGCTACAAAAAGTTGACTTCATCGAAAAAACAGGAGATAAGCTATTTAGTATTATCGAAACTAACACAAAAATCAATGCACTGCACACTGCACAGTACACACCCAGGTGTGTCCTAAAATCTAAATTTATGAATAATTATGTATCGGTATTGCATTATAATTAATTATAGTAGGCTACTACATTGAACTAATTGAACCATCTCATGCTTTATCAAAAATGCTAACAACAATAAAAACAGCGATATGCAGTACCTAGTATACACTCACCAATGCTTTTCCAGGCGACTAATGATAGTATTCGAGGCTGGAGCTTGTAGGCTTAAAATCTTTCGCAATTTCATTGGTTGGACCTTGCTGACATACCAAAGCACCGCAATATTATCTTTGTAATTCGTACAAGCCCTCAAGCCGTCACAACTCACTGTGAATAAATTTGAAAGCAGGGCAGCATGGGAAAAAAATGAAAAAAGAAGAGGATGACCTAATTAACACCAATGCATGACCTAATTAACAAAGAGCTGTTTATTGCCAGCCAGCAAAGCATGCTTTTGTATCAACATCTGTGAACGTTGAATCAATGAAAATCAATTTCTGCTCTGTTGTCCGGGTGAATCTAGTAGTTAAACTTAATTCAATTCAATCAAACTTTGGATTTAATTAAACCACAATTCTATTTGGGTTAAATCACTGGCGAACAAAATCAGGCATTTTACATTGATTCAACATCTTCAAACATTGGATGAATGTGAAAAAATTGGACTTTGCTTTTCAATAGAAACTTTTAGGTCGAAACGAAATACTTCGAAAATTCGAAGCAAACGAGATGAGAACAACAAGTTTTGTGGCTAAAGGAAGTAATTTGTATTGAACACTCAAAAGTCTGAATGGTTGAGAAATAGTTTTGCCCACCACAAACATTCATATGATCATTTGTAGGCTACTTTATGGGGGATATTTGCGGTTACTGTAAAAACATGATGAAATCATTTTTTGGTCCAAATTAAATTATTTTATTTTGATGTAGTTAATTCTAGTCAAACGTTAAATACGGCAGATGTAGGCTAACGAAAATCCTTATCCTCAAACAAGACAAAATTTTTGCATTTTGAGTTTTCTTGGTTGTATTTTCAACAAAATATTATTTTTATATGAATTTTTGGCGACGGCTTATATTTCATTTTCAAAAATTTCCGATATCCAACCGATTTACTGACTTATAAACTATTGAAAAGCTGAAAAAACGTTTATCAAAAGATGAATTTCTTTAATCAAATTTATGCAGCATTTGGTCATGCAACATTTTAATATAGGCTATTTGTATGAGTGATTGTAACACTTTGTTTCGTGAGACTTGTGTTTTCTCTAATTGAAAACTATTTGATTCAATTGCGTAGGCTAAGCATTTTGAATTCTATGGACTTTGAGTCTGATTGCAAATAAATAAATAAAATAAAATTAAGATTTTTTGGCAAAAGGTTTGCTCACAACCGAATGCCCACGGCGACGAACGCGCTGTGGGGCCCACCATTGGCTCAACGCCGCGTCAACAAAATATTTTTATATAGCGTTTTTGTTAGAATAAACCTTTGTTCACTTTAATTTCGTCAAATTGTAGCATATACTGGCCAATGCTTCGAATTATTTTGTTGTGAATACGAAAAATGATATTTGTCGTAGAAAGGTTGATTCACAACCGAATGCCGACGGCGACGAACGCGCCGTGGGGCCCACCATTGGCCCAACGTCACTTCAACAAAATATTTTTTATATAGCGTTTTTGTTAGAATAAGCCTTTGTTCACTTTAATTTCGTCAAATTGTAACATATACTGGCCAATACTTCGAATTATTTTGTTGTGAATACGAAAAATGATATTTGTTGTAGAAAGGTTGGTTCACAACCGAATGCCCACGGCGACGAACGCGCCGTGGGGCCACCATTGGCTCAACGTCGCGTCAACAAACTATTTTTTACATAGCGTTTTTGTTAGAATAAACCTTTGTTCACTTTAATTTTGTCAAATTGTAGCATATACTGGCCAATACTTCGAATTATTTTGTTGTGAATACGAAAAATGATATTTGTTGTAGAAAGGTTGATTCACAACCGAATGCCCACGGCGACGAACGCGCTGTGGGGCCCACCATTGGCTCAACGTCGCTTCAACAAAATATTTTTTTATATAGCGTTTTTGTTAGAATAAACCTTTGTTCACTTTAATTTCGTCAAATTGTAACATATACTGGCCAATGCTTCGAATTATTTTGTTGTGAATACGAAAAATGATATTTGTTGTAGAAAGGTTGATTCACAACCGAATGCCCACGGCGACGAACGCGCTGTGGGGTCCACCATTGGCACAACGTCGCGTCAACAACTATATTAGTCATATTAAATTTTTGTTGAAATGAACTTTAAAAATTCTTCATTTCACAGAATTATAATACATACTTGCCATATCTCTTAATTCGTTTGCCAGAAACACCAAAATTGAGATTTATTCTCAAAAGGTTGGCTGACAACCGAATGCCCACGGTGACGTACGTGACGTTGGTTCTTCGTTGGTTCAACGTTGTGTTAACAACCTATTTATGATATTGACGTTTGTTGAAATAAAAATTTATAAAAGCTTCAATTCACAGAATTGTAATGGGTACTTTTCATTGTGTAAGATTATTTCACCCGGAATATCAAAATAAACAATCGGTGGCTGGAGGTTGGTTTTCAACTGAATGCCCACGACGACAAATGCGACGTTGGCCCACCATTGTCTTAGCATTGTGTCCACAACCAAGTTTTACACAATATATATTTGGTAAAAAAAATGTTTTATGTGGTTTATATCACCAAATTATAACATGTTGTACCCTTTTTTACTGATTCTTTGTCCAGTTAAAGAAATAATGTTAGTTGGCAAATGGTTGTTTTGCGGCGAAAAGCCGACCGCGACGTTCGCGACCGTTGGCCAACGATCAGCCGACATTGTTTGCTGTGCGGGGGGATGTTACATTGCCTATATCTCAATTGCTATTTAAGCTAGAAAGGCGGTTGAGATGTCTATCCCTAGGTTTTCGGGGTCAATGAATCGAATTAAATAGGTTAAATTACGATAGGCTGATTATCTACTGAGATACGTATGATTTGTATATAATATACGACCTGGGGGAGCCCGGGGACATTTCGGACGCAGCGATAGGCCAACATCAGACAGAGCAGAGCGCGATATTAGCAAATTCACTTGAGGCTTGAGATAAACCGCAAACAAAATCATCTTGACTTCCATTATGTAACACGAGCTTGAGAAAAGTGGTTTTCCAACATTTCAGTTTCTATACTTTTGCCAGCTTGATAAGCCGAATAGTGGTAAAAATTTCAGCGACAACTCCTCACTTTTCATCTGAATAAATTCCATATGTATTGGTGCAAAACGGTTTCCAGTACCGTACACTTTAAAATAAAACATTTTTTCGACAACAAAACACTCGAAAATCCGTCCGTAGTATCCCCAATCTCGAATATCCCCTAATAAGATGGAATTATCATAACAGCATATTACATGCGGCATAACGGGTAGGCCTACTATCAATACAGGCATCTAAGAAAAACTGCAACCAACAGGAGGCTCATACTTGGCCTCCTACAGTAGATGAATACAGGGGATTAATCTGTTCTAAAGAATGGCGTACCATTAAAGTCTGGACACAGACACATTCAGAAAATCATTGGAATTACAACAGTAGGCTACAAAGGTAAATCGTAAACCAGGGTGATCAGCCCGTTTGTTGTCTTATTGCCTAAGGCTGTCTCTATTCATCATCTTCCGACTCGTCTAGAAGAAACTTGTTATGTGGATTGTCGCATTCTTGCAGTTGGCATGGTCCACATGCAGCGGTACATGGTAGTCCGTATCCTCTACAGGAGCAGCGGAGTGTTTTACAGGCAGTGGAGCAGTTGCAATGAATGACCTTCAAGAGACTGTCTGGAGCAGCCTTCATTTTTGACATAAGTAGGATGAGCCGATTCTTTTGCAGGTTCTACTCCCAATTCATGACATCCATACTCTCTGCTTTTCCCATCCAGACTATTATCTGGTAGTAAACTCGATGACAGTGAAATTGGGTAGCAGATTCAGTTGGTGGTTGACTCTCGGGCGTTACAAATGATGAAGCAGAGACAACTTTCTTGCTGAAGGTGTTGTATCGCATTGTCGTAAGGGAATCTGTGCTCTGGCCATCAAAGAAGACAGCCATTACTTGGCACCCAAGGTCATCGATTATCTCTGTGGTCTGGTTTGGGGCAGTGAATGATTTAGCACAAGACCGAAGAACAGGATCTCCGTGCACAAGTTTCCGAAAAGCAGTCTTCTTGCCAACACCAAATATCCGAGACGTAGTGTCACAACCAGTCATGGCATGGATAAATATCAACTCAGAACACATGTCATGTCCAAAGATTTTTTTCAAACGGTTGATGTTGTATACTTTGGTACTGCCATCAGCTTTGGACTTGTCTGACCTGAAATAAAGGCCCTTACTATCTTCTTGTGCATAGTAAACAATTAACACAAGGAGATCGGTATCTTCTCCAATCAGCGTTGTTGTCTGGAGAAGAGATGTCTCCACTGCGGCCTTCGCAATTTCTACATCAGCATACCCAGATGCATTTACCACGGTGCAATTTTGTTCCCGAAGTTTACCACTTATCATCCAAATCAAATTTTGTTTATTGGCATCTTGTGAAAGGAACTCCTCCTTCTTGCCTGTGAACATAGTCTCAGCTGTAAAGTTGACAACGGGATGAAGATTACGTCCTCTTCTTTGATGCATGTTGTCTTTAATGGTCGGCCCTTCTTCATAGCCGTCAAACACAATGGTCGTACCGGATCCATATTGCGGGATGGTGAAATCAACATATGACCGTGCTATTTCACCATAGCTTTGTCCAGGCTGCCATGGCATGCGGTGAAGGAGTGAACCGCCATCAAGTACGTGGCACTCCGTTTTTGGCACAGAATGTAGGATTGCATTACTTGCGTGATCACAGATCGTGTGTGCTAACTGTGGCTTATCAGCTTTTCGGAATACATGTCTCGATTCAAAGAGAGCAGGAGGGAAAGGACTAATCTCGTAACACATAACTTCCTCCAGTGATAGATGTCCAGCTTGGGAGACCACCATGAAGCGTTGAAAAAGAAGTGCAGTATCAATGGTTCGATCAGAAGCGACCTTGATAGCAGATTTTTGCCCAAGGGTCCTGGCTTTATCCTTTCTACTGAATGAGTATGCGAATGCAGGTTGTCCTGTCATTTTTTGTCCAACAGTCTCATATTCGTGCACGTTCACACCATCATCGGCTACAACACCAGTGACAACACCCACTACGGAACGACAACCGAAAATACCGCTTGATTCTGTACAAAAAACGCCAAACTAGCCAAAGTCGGCGGGAAAATAGCACGCCTGGCAGAACTCTTGCAACTAGCATGTTGCTCCAGGAAGATAAAAATAAAACTATGCAGCAAATATCGCGTCGATGGCGCGAAAAACTGTTGCTTTTTTTCATAACTAACTTTCTTAACACTATTAGCGTTGTAGCACTAAAATATCATAAAAATAGCAAAATGAAAGCCTATAAATTATGGTCTAAAAACCCCAGACTCAAAAATAAAACCACAGAAGTGCATTAAAAAAACAAGCTCTGGCAGCCCTGAGTGACTTTGCCTGAATAAATCTTTTTGACTTTAACAACGATTGTAACAACCGATTTTTGTAAGGTCAATAACGGACCCTGCATCCAACAGCTGTCCTTGTTTTGCTCGACAGGAACGGCTACCATTTAGGCCTCAATTCATCACATCTGACTCAAGCCGACCAATGTTTATTCAAGTACACAAAAACACTTACTTGTAATCCCCGCACACAAGTCAACCATCATCAGAAAGAAATTATTGAAAAAATATGCCCGACCACCGCTCTAGTCGAAACGCAAAAGAAACTTTTCGATAAATGAAACACGAAAATTCAAAATTCATGCGGCTGGAGTTCACTGAAGCATGAACGCAAAACAAGAACATTCAAAATAAGAAAGGGATCGCATAAATCGTTTCTACAACGATAACTTCGTTTGCATTGTGATGCGGCTATGCATGCATTCATGTGATTATGATGTCACAAACACAAGAACAATAACAACTTGAATACCACCATCTACCCAATACGCAAAATTATTTAGAAATATGCCGTATATTTCCTTGAAAATGACCCCTTTCTGGGGGTCCGATTTTGGTAGACTTTTAGTATGTTATTTAGTATGCCCATTGGTAACAGAATCCGTTGAAAAACCTTTTGTATCAATTTTTTTTGGGTTAGGTGCCTTTTTTCCGTATATTGACTCGTCTAAAAGGGGATTTTTTAATGGTACCTTTTAGAAAGTTGCCAACGGGAGCCACTTTAAGAAGTCGAAATTCTGCCACTAAACTTGACTAGAATGAAACCGCCAACCAATCATAAGCTACGGTTTAAGTGACGTAAAAAATGGCGAAAAGAAGATGATACAAAGCAAATTAAGTGATGGATTTTTTGTCAACTGGTTGGCTTATGGGTTAGGGTTAAGGCTAGAAAGTAGTCATTTCATTGACGCAGGTTCGATTCCCACAACTGTTATTGCTCTTTTTCTTCTGTAATTACCAAATAAAGTTCAAAACAAGCATTAACTCTCTGGATGAGTGCTAGAAGGGTCACAATTGGACAGTAGCCTCTTATAACATATTCTGATTGGTTGGCGGTTGCATTGTAATCATTCGCAGTGGCAGAATTTCGACTTGTTAAAGTGGCTACCCAAAACAACAGCTCAAGCAAACGTTAAACAATTCGCCTGCAAACTACACCACTAACCCTATCCCACAGCATTGTAAACAGCGGCTAGTCGTTCACGACTCCAACTTCACGCTCTGTTGGTTTGTTATGCAAAAGGTCTATTGTGATCGAAATTAGAGTTACATGAAAAACTGTGAGTGAACTTTGTTAAAGTCCTTCAAGAATTTTCATATATCATTTCACTAGTAGAATTATTCGACATTTAATTGACTGCCTTTCGGTAATATCCCATTAAACTACGTCATTGAACCTTTCCAAGTCTTTTTTCTGGTAAGAGATAGAAAGAATCTTGACATTCTAGACCTCTGCTAATATTGTTTTTCTTTGTGATGGTCAGAAATAGGAACAAGTTAAACTTCAAATTGAATGCAAATTTTTAAAACATCTGGCAGCCTTGACAGAGACAGAATGAAAATGATCAACTGATTCTGAAATGTTCATCCAATCATTCCAATGATCCAGCGAAAGACAACTTCAGTCTTATTAGCTTTTCAAGCAAATGTTCCCCATTCAGTTGTAAGTTTTTGCATTCATAATTTTTTTGCTATGTTTACGTATCGGCTGAGATATTGCATGTTCTTTTCATATGGAAGTGCAAAATTTATAATCCATATTCATTATTCAATTTTATTTTCATTGCTGGCACGAAAATGTAAAGAGCGAAGAGTTCAGTTGTTTGAACTGAGCGACAAAAGTAAACACATGAATTTGACACCAACAAAAGGAAAAGATAACAAAACCAAAAGGTTTAAAATATGCATCGCTGAAGCAGTGTTTGGAAATTAATATTTTTAATTTGCACAGCCGCCAATGTTTAGTTCAGTTGTTTTTATTTCTGACCATCACAGCAAAACAATACACGTCAACATAGCAAAGGTTGAGAAAAAGGTAGAAGTGACAAAACACGAACGTTATAATGTGCTTGTGACGGAAGTAAGTTATTAAGTTGAATGAAATTTGGCACGGTCGCAACACCTTCAGAAAAATTTAAGATAGAAAGAAAAATAAAAGAAAATGTTACAAATAAAAACAACAGCTAATAATCTTATAGCTTTAGCTGATATTTTCAAGAATTGTATAAATAAACATTTGCTATGAAGATCGGCCATGGTACGTTATCAAGAGTGCTGATGGTCGTGAGGGGAACACATCTTGATGCAATTAGCTCATAGCAAAGAAGAGCAAGGCAGGCAAAGAAAATCCCACAAAGAAGTCCTACCACGGGCAAAGCCATTTCAGGCGCAACGCACCAGGCCTTGCACGACTCACAAAATAGTTACAACTTACTTATTAAGCTAGGAGTTAAATTTCAAAGGTCAGTCACTACCGTACTATAAAAAATGGAAGTGGCTATTTTTACACAATGAAGTGTTGCCAGAGTTAGGATTAAAATCAGGAAGAGTTAAGGTAAGGGCTAGAGTTAGGAATAAGTTTAGGGTTTTGATCTTTGCTCAGGACTAAAAAAAATCCAAATACAAGTTTTTGTTTTCAACAGCTTTAAACTTTACTCAAATTAGGGCAGAATTTCTTATCTGGCAACACTATTGAGTAGGGTGGTCCTTAGTTGTACACTAAAAATTTTTTTTTAGAAATTGGTTGGTCTGACCCTGCCAAAATGTTCCTTTTGGTTAAAAAACACTATGTGTAAAATTTCATTGATATTCATTAATGTTTAGAGGTGGCTCAATAGATCCGAAATTCCTCCCAGACGAAGTATAGAATGCATAAGTAGTAAGCACTTCCAGGCCTCGAAATTCGTTTTTGTTGACGGCAGACGAACGTGTCCGGTCTGAGCAGCTATCTCGGCGGACAAATTAAGTCTCACGGCGGACACACCAGTTTTAGCGTCGATCGTCATGCTTAATCACTTTATCTTGATAATTCTTCACCATTTGAGAACTATAGCTACGGTTTAGAAGGCTTGTTAAAATTGCAGTGAAGTCACTCTGAAAGGCTTTTATCAGACCAACGACCTGCGCTTGAAGAGCCCAAAGCGCCCTAAAGCGTCGTGTGGCTTTTTGCGTCACAATGCTCTGGGCACGAATCGGAAAACTTCTACACTAACGCTACTATTTTCTGCTGTGCAAAGTTTCACTAGGCTTTTTATTTAAGTTTATTTTTGCGTGTCATGTGAGCGAAAGTGAATTTTCCCTAGGCCTTTTCTTTACTGTAATATCAAAGCTTAAAAAATTTTGTAACCAACCTTGCCTTGTCAATATTACTCGGAGATCAAAGCCAGAGATTGTGACGTAAGACGTGAACTAAGTTGCGCGTGAATAGTGTAGAAGTACCGTACTCCCATCGATTTTTGGCGACGAATTCACCTTTGTTACGCTGATTCAATGTCATCAATCGTTGAAGCAACGTAAAAATCGAAAGTTTTCCTGATTGAATGGAAACTAAGGGTTACGATACAATATTCACATTTTCTAGATGCGTGCTAGAATGCGAGGGAAATTATATTCTCGCAACATTTGTTCGTAGTATGCAATGACGATTTGTATCGCTAGTTCCTGTGTTCTTTCTCGGCGGACAAATATGACCGATCTAGATGGTACTTCCCGCGGACATCACATGCTGTGACGGCGGACATGACCGCCGTGTCCGCCGTGAATTTCGAGGCCTGCACTTCCATAGTTGCTTTAATGCTCTTTGCCCAACACTCACATGCCTGGGTCCCCCACTGTGTTCCTTAACAGTGGGTATTAGCTGCTCAATGCTCATCAGAAAGGGTGTCATGATGACCAATATCACTTGTTGTTGCCCAGTAAGGTCTGCTTCAAGGTGTTAGGGAACTTTTTTGCGGTGGTCAGCAACTACTCTCAATGCAAACTGCAGTTGCTCCTCGACCTTTGTGAGAGGGCCAGAGAAATCCTCAACTAAGGCAGCGCCACGTTCAGCATGGTCGTTGGTGACAGCCAATGTGCTGATGAAGCTTTTTGCAGCAATGAAGCTAGGCTGATCCTTCCACGGAGCTGCCGGATATTCAAGGAAACCAACCGAAAGATGCAAGTTCTTAGAAGGAAGTGCTCCTCATCGTAAAGTCGATTACAGTCTTCTCTTGAATGAGGTTTAAGTCGATGGTTGCATGCTTCAATGGCTCTTCTTCCCCTTCTTTCTCTTTCTTAGCCACAATCATCTTGTCCTTGGTGCCATTATCCATAACGCCATCTTCTTCGCTGTAGCGTTGGATATGTCAGCATTAATCGTTTGATACTTCTGCAATTCACAGCAACGCTCGCTGTTGCCCATGCTGCTTCTATGTAGATGGGTGAAAAGAATATGTAGAGTTTCCGCAATCCTCGATGCTGGCGCCCTGTCAATTTGAACTGTGAACAAAACATCCAGACTTTGAAAGTGTAGACCACTTTTTCCATTCATTGATGCATGGCTCTGGGAGCTCCAAAGTGGATGCCTTGAGGAGTAACAGCTCAAAGAAAAATAATGGCCAGCTCCAGTAGTTCTAGGTAGTGATCTCTTAGCTGAGTGACTTTCATAGGGCCGTCTCCAAGACCTTCACCATCTCATTGTTGATGTCAACCACAGCATTGGCTGTATAATCATCAGTTGACGAGTCTTCTAATGTAGTCTGGTCAATAAACTGCCATCTTGTTTTGAACCGTTTGAACAAGAGAACATCAGAAGCTAATGAAGTCCACATGACTTCAGGAAAGGCTCAAGCAACAATCAGCTCCAAGACATGGTGGTGACACCCAATATGCAGAAATTCATGGCCAAGCATCTGCTCTAAAAGAATGTAGGATTGTAGGCTCTTTTGTGCCGACCAGTATTACAGCTGGTTATGTCGAAGCACATCCCTGGATCTGTGATTGGCCATTACTTGTGACTAGCACAGGCAGTCTGTCCGCGGTTTCAGTTCCAGTGAGATCTGGATTAAGCTTGCCATCCCAATGCACAATGATTGGGAACTGTAGGTCAAACAGATATTTAATTTTTTTCTGAGATGGCTTTACAAAGCTGCTGTCGTTGCCGCCTGATGCTGGATCAGTTCAGGGCTATTGGTTGGATTTCTTGTCCAAGACTTGGGACAGTTTCGCCAATTACCATCACAGCTGATTTGTCTGCAGCTACAGCTGATACAGTCTGACACCTTATTTCGGTCCAAAGTTGCCACAAGGTTTTGTGTAGCCACTTGTTTACACCCACGTTTTCAGGACATTTGTGTCATGCAGCTGGTACCGGGGCCTGCGACTGGATCTTCTTCCTCTTCGGTAATACTGCCACTTGTGCTGCTTTGTAGTACCGCCAGAGAATGTTGAAAGTGCGTATCCACTGCAGCTTTCTTCCTCTGGTTTTCAAGTCACTGCTCTATATTCCTTTTTCTGCATTCTTTCTTCTTCAAGGTATCATCCATTGATGTTATTACTCCACGGCATCTAGGTTCGCGTTGGGCAATCAGAAACTTTCATTCTTCCTCAATTGAAATCATCTGCAGCGCATCGGCATGGGAAATATCAAATAAATCTCCGAATGTACTTTTGAAAGCTGCTTCCTTATCTTGTTGAGTTGATGTCAGTCTTCCGGTGTTTTTCTTGATAGCTTTCCACTTTTTAACAAGTCCAGTTACCATACTTTTTTAATACTATCCTGCTTGTAGCGAATGGGAATCTTTGCCCGATTCCAAAACCCTTCTACATTTTCAACACTCAACAGTCTTAGTAGCAGAAGCATGGACAGTTTCATTCAGCTTGTTATGGTTATACAGAAAGAAGCATAAAACCTGTATGTTGGAGGGGAGTTTGGAACCTTTAATATCTTCCCCATAATTCTCAATTAAATGCACATGTTTACGTTTTTCATAAGCCATCAATAACAAATGTGGAAGAAAAAGACGGCATGTAATCATTACATATTCCTGAGACTCCTTATTTGAGGGAAATTTCAAATCCATTGAGCCACCTCTAAACATTAATGCATTTCAATGAAATTTTACACATGATGTTTTTTAACCAAAAGGAACATTTTGGCAGGGTCAGGTTAGTGAAAATGAAAAAAAAGTTTATAAGGACCACCCTACTATTGAGGCTATTCTTACACTATATAGTGTAAATATAGCTACAGCCTAAAAAATTAAAAAAAAAAAAAAAACGATAAAGACAACTTATTATGATGCTATAACTTAGAGTGAGCAGTTGTCATAACTGCAGAGAGAAAAACATACCACACAAAAAAAGAAACAAACTTGGAGGCAGACTTACACTAGTGATCACGTTAACCCTATATGGACATTTGTGACAGATCTGTTGCGTTTCAAATTATCGCAATTTATTTTACTTTAAAAGCATTCATAAGTTTTAATTTTGAAGAATTTGATTCTGTGGCATCTGACTATAGTGCTATTTCATTTTGGAAACACTGCGGTCTCGCTTCACTGATTTTTTCGAACACAAAGTTCTTTGAGTCAGGTTCATAGCAACAGCAGCTTAGCCTAGCTGTTCTCTCGTAAAGTTTTGGATTTTCAGATCACCCAGGTGCGTTGGATTTTTTGTTTTATTTGAAAATAAGACTGTTGGAGTAGTTGATAACAAAATATTTCATAAATGATGTTTATATATGCTACAGTCATCCTAAGTTCAAACGTAACAAATCTGTTGACTTCGTCCATCATGCAACTGTTTTTTTGACCTCAAAACTTTTGTTTTGTTAGATTTGTAATCAATAAAGTTTTATTTTCATAGGTGCAAAATGAAGGCATGATCTTTTTGTGGAAAAACTCGGTATACAAGACCAGTTGGTGGAAAAAGAAAAGATGAATGTTTTGATATTTTGGAGTCTGACACTAAGAATGTTCCAGTAGTGGACCCTTCTACCTTTGTTGATGTGCCAGATGACAGCTTTAGTGATTCAGGTAAGTTTTATACAAATAAACACTATCAGTGAACACGTATAATGGCTGGCCTTCCATATAACCAAGCATTAACTCAGCTTTAGTGGACTTTGTCACAAAAGAAACTTACACGTACTGCAAAAAAATCCATTCCATGTTGTAATGATAACCAGTGGCCCACACGGCGACGACAACTAAAAATATAAATCATACCTCTCTACTATCAAACTGATGTGTTCGATATATACTCTGATGGTAAAAAGGACTCTCCACCATGCTCTCTTGAACCACATTGAGTTTTGTATTTGTTTGAGAATGTCTCACTTTTTTCTCAGTCCCACAATAGGTAATGTTTGTACAATGCATAATTGCATATGTATGTCAAATTCATAAATGGAAAATAATGGTGATTCTTGTCATTTACTTTTATACTGCAGCTTTGTAGTATTTTTCCTTACTCTTTTACAACTTGTTATTTTTAGATGAAGGCATAATGGAATCCATCAATCCACCAACAAGGACAACCAAACCATCCTGTTCAATTTGGAGCTGTGTAAGAAAAAGTCCTTCCATGAGAAACACCCCTTCGATGACCACTGTGCGTGAACAAGCTGACCCACATTTCATCACCAGCCAATTACTTCAAAATGTTATATGATGAAGCTATTGTGGAGCAGTCCTATTTGTATTTGGTCCAGTTAGACCCTTCCAAACGTCTCGGAAAAACAGCTAAGAAGTTTGCATATATATTTACAAAAAAAGGGGATTATGCAAAATGTCTGGCTGGACAAGCTGCCTATACTTTTGTTAGAAGTGTGAAGAACACCTTTGCATAGACAAAACGAAACACTGTTTTGAAATTCCACAAAAAATGAACAATTTTGTGCTGTTTGAGTGAAAATAAACTAGTTGCTTGTTACTGTTTATTGTGTGGTTTTGTTGCTAGAGCGCCTGACGTTACAGATCTGCTACGTTTCAAAATTCTGTAGGTAGTGCGAATGTGCCTGACGTAACAGATTTGCTACGTTTGAAAAAAAATTAAAGTACTTGAAAAAAAAAAAATTTTAAAATACAACATTTTTTGACTGGACTAAAATGTTTTCAAAAAATAGAAAAAAATTTTTTTTTTTAACTAAACAATAAATTTGTCCATATAGGGTTGCAAGCTAACTAAAATATAAACTCAAGCAAAATTAGACTGAGTGAAGCTTGTATGATATTTGAAGATCATTGGTATAGCCCACAATACCAATCCAAAGTTTGTTAAAAATGGCGTCTCCATGAAAAGCAGCTTATTGCTATGATAGATGTTACATTGTAAGAATACATGCATGTATTAAACAGCATGCTGTATACTGAATAATTTATGTGGTATCAGGGGTCGGTCTTAACTTTTTTTTTCACTAGCCCACCGGACTAGTTGCTCCCCGTTTTCACTAGCCCGCACGATTTTTCACTAGTCCGACCAGTTTACTGACTTTTCACTTGTCTGATGACGTATTAAGATAAGTGTTTTGGCTTAGACTGAAACTAACTAAAGTAAAGGCTTTCAGATTTCAGTACACACAAGAGAGCAACAATACGCACAAAAACACCTTCTCGTACTACAGACGCAAACAATGTAATTTTAAAACATAAAAAATAAATGTGGCATGCGGTGTGTGCTTATTATTTATTTATGTTGTAATATTACATTGTGTGCATCTGTAGTACGAGATGACACGCCACTCGCCAGGGTGGTAAATACATAGGCTAATATTCATTCACTGTCAAAAGAAGTGGACTATTGGATGGATTGCGTTTGGTTAGGCCCCTACCGTCAGACCTGTCTGGCTTGTTGGATCAGCATAACTCTTTAGGTCACGGAGGCACACGAGCTTTTCAACTACGACAAGGTAGCAATTCAAAGAGGGAAAAAAACGAAATAAAAGTCAAATAAAATATTGTTTGTAAAAATGTTCAAGCTTGGAGACGTATTAATGTTACATAGTGACACCGGCGAATATTTTCACTAGCCAATCGGACTAGTACTGCAATATTTCTACTAGTCCGCGCAAATTTTCACTAGCCATTGGCTAGCGGACTAACTAGCGTTAAGATCGAACTCTGGGTGTCAATAATCATGTTTTGGAAAATTTAGATTGACATAAACAAAAGCTGGAGCTGGTATGCTATACAAGTCTCCACCCTGGTTAAAAATACCTTTCAGTTGTACATCGGAATTGACCAAAAATATAGGGTGAAACTGCTTTACCTTTGCTTTACTGTTCACACACTTTGCCCTATATATATATCTTGGTTGATTCCAATCTTAGACATGTATTTTTGTCATAGCATTTATGACCAGGGTGGAGACTTGTACACCAGCTCCCAAATGCTCATGCAAAGTTTTTTTTTTGGGTCATGGCTCAGAGCATTGTTTGACAATGTAATAATAGTAAGAACATTGCAGGGTTTTTAACACTTCAACTAAAATTAGGCAGTTTTGATTTGTTGACTATTTAAATGTATTTAGAATAATTAATTGTGTCTAAATCGTTAATTTATGTTTTGGGATGTTGTAAACCAAAGTTGATAGTAGTAAGGGTTGTAATGAAATTGAGATTAATTTAGCAATCTTAATATGCAATGCATGTTTAGAAAATTAGCAATGCAGTAACAGCAAGATCTCTTAAAATTGATTCAAAGGTTTGCAAAAAAGTTAAGAAACCCGCATGTGTGTTAAAGTTATAAGATGTGACCGCACAGTGCACACTGCACATGCAGCATTTGATGTGGCTGCATTCTGTTAAGAACCACTGGTCTAACACTTCAACTGCTTTTTTCAAAAGTTGGTTATATGTTGTTCTTTTCAATTTTCCATTTTGAATGAAGACAAGAGCTTGTAATGGAGCCTATGTGTTGTGATTAACTGCAATTTTAACAACACAATTTACACTTCGCAAAGCAACAACAACCTTTTATGCTTTTATCAAGAAGTTATATTTTTCTTTTGCAGGCTGAAATATCAAGGTGTAAGGTTGGTGCAGGTAGCACCATTTCATTTTCTTAATAAGTTGAATGTAAGATCTAATAAGTCCGGTATGAAGGTGGTTGCTCTAATCAGGTGAGCTGAATTTATATCAGCCTGTTTAATAAAATCTCAGAAATTTCATTCTTTTACACTTTATCAATTATTGCTCTGTGATAAAATATTTATATTATTTAAATATTTTCAAGGTTGCTCTGTTGACAATTTTTGTGCCTTTTTTTCACTGTCTTGGTGAGACCTTATGTGTTTGTTTCTCACAAGGGTATCATATACATTTTTCACAATACTCGCATAAAGAATTTATTTTAAGAAACGTTTTTTCCAAGCATGAGAAGGATGGTCTGTATGCAATTGAACATAACTTAAAATTGCATAAGCCACAAACTATGTCAAGGCTGAGAAGTAACTTTTTCACAGTACGTGTAGTAAATGCGTAGAATAATTTACCACCAACAGTCTTAAATGCACCTAGCTGTAATGCATTCAAGGCAAGGCTTGACAAGCACTGCAGCAGTGATCCATTGAAATTTACCTTGGAATCATCTTATGGTGTATATATATATTATAATATATTAAATGACAGTACTATTGTGTATATATGTATTTTTCATGTATTTATTATATCATCATCATTATCAGCCATTGTTGTTCCACTGCAGGATGAAGGCCTTCCCCATATCTTTATAATTTTGTCTGTCTTTGCACATTTGTGTCCAGTCCACTGTCCAGTGTTTTATTATATATGACCGTATTTTTTTCATTTTCTGCTCCCACTAATATCTCTTCTAAAGGTTTATCTGTGTTATCAGATGTTATTGATGGTAAGAGTTGTTAGTTATGAGACTAGCTGTTAACCTAATTAACAGCAAATGCGTTATGTATATCAGAATGATGAAAAAGCACTTCAGTGCTTACAACATCAAAATAATTACTATTAATATTTATTAATGCAATGAAATTATGTGTTTGTATTTTTATAGTGGCGGAAAAGATAGTTGCTACAACATGGCAGAGTGTGTCGCCATGGGCCACGAGATAGTAGCTCTTGCTAATCTGCAGCCTCAAGAAAGTGGTGAGTATCTTCAATCAAGAAGTACTTCTGTTGCCATTATTCCCCTGAATATCATTGCTAGTACAGTAGTACAAACATCTTAATGTTTCACTGTGAAAAATCACATTTCAAGTACTTCCGTTGCTCTTACAATTTAATTTTTTATTGTGAATTATTAACTTGTTTAAACTACCATTTAATAACTTTACACCTATGCTCTAAATGTAACTACACTATTTCCTTTTAGTAACTGTTTCTTAAATATATAATATGTTTAATCATTTATTTTAAATTGTTGTTGTTACAAAAGTCTCTCACTTTGATGAACAACCAGATACTATTCAAACCATTATAATATAAATTTTGATTCTCGCTTTGACAGAAAGTTCAAATGCAAGCTTGAACTAGCTCAACATTTTTTTCTCACTGAATTTGCATTAGTTGCCTTGCCAAATGACATGAATGTATCAAGCTTAAGCTCATTCTATGTGATTCAGGTGAGATTGACAGTTACATGTACCAGACTGTTGGAAGTGAAGCTATGGATATGTACTCGCAAGCAATGGACCTTCCTTTGTATCGAAAGCAAGTAACTTTTTTGCACTGTATTGTGTATAATGACGAATTTGTATACGTTTTTGTTGTGTCCAGGTTTAAGTGTGGTAGTTGAAGATGAGATTGCATGTATATATCGAACTTAAAAATTGTGGCCACTCAGGGTGACTTTTTAAGCTGCTTTAGAGTGTACCAAGGGGCCATGTTGTGCTTATTTGGAAACAAAGTGTTTGAGACTCAAAATTTCAAAGACCAGTTAGTTTGAATGTATTTGTTGGATTTCTGCTTTATCTAGGTCGGTTCACAAGTGTGTTTATGCAATTTCAGAACAATAAAGGGATATTCAAAAGTAAAACAAATGACATACACTCAAGACGATGAAGACGAAGTTGAGGATTTATTCCAACTGTTACAAAGTATTAAAGTTAGTTTTCAGTAATTTAGCTTTCCTCGTTTTTCACAAATAAAGTCAATGAAACTATAAAGAAACTGTCAACATGTTCAATCAACGCAACAACTCAATCCAATCATCAACCCACTCTTCCCAAAGGAGCAAGCTGGCTTCTGGCAAGGAAAATCCACTGTGGATCAAGTCACACTCTTGACCGAAGACATCAAGGATTGTTTTTAGGCAAAAAAGGAGGCCGACGCTGTCTTTTTAGATCTTACAGCTGCCTACGACACTATATGGCACCATGGCCTTACAAGCAAGCAGCTTCACCTGCTTCCAAACCGACAGATGGTTTATATGATCATGGAACTTGTCAGAAATCGAAGCTTCACCCTCACCACCGGCAACTTACGGCGAAGCAGACTGAGACTCCTGAAAAATGGCATCCCACAGGCATTATTCTTGGCTCCACTTCTCTTCTTCACTCACAACCTGCCCAGCACAGTCTCCACAAAATACACATATGCAGACGACGTGGCAATTCTTCACTCCGTAAAGTCGTGGGGAAACCTTGAAGACACCCTGAGTCAAGACATAAAAACCCTCTCAGCTAATCTCCAGAAATGGCGACTGAAACTCAGCGAAACCAAAACTGTGGCTGCAGCTACCCATCAACATAACCGGGAGGCTGATCATGGGCTGAATGTCCCAAACAACAAAAATCATTCTCCTGCTCCGAAGTAAAATACCTCGGGGTGATATTAGACAGATTGCTCATGTATTTCCACCATTTGGTGTCACTGCGCAAGAAACTGTTGTTGCTCGGCAGGCTCCAGCTGGGGAGCGAGTACTGATACTTTGGGGTCTGCTACTATTCGGTGAGACCCATTCGGTGAGTTCCTAACCTCTAACCCCTAACCCGAAAACGGCAATGATGATTAGGCTATGGTACCCGATAATTTAAAAAAAAATTGAAAAAATCCCCCATTAAGGGATCGGACTCACCGAAACGGGCCATCCTGGATACTTTGCGTATAGCAGCCTTCACCCTTGTCTACTCCTCAGCAGAGTACTGTGCACCTGTTTGGTGCCTTAGTGCTCACTACCACAAGATCAACACTGCCATCAACAGCACTCTGCGCAAAGGGACCAGGTGTCTGCATCCCACACCATTGGACAATCTTCCCATCTTGCTGGCACCCAACTTGCTGAGCTTCGTCTCAAAGAAGTCACTCTGTCTCTCGGTCGACGGGCATTGAAGCCCAACCATCTTCTCTATTTCAAGATTTCTGCTCCACCAAGATAGCACCCCCATCAACTGAAATCAAGACACCCATGCCTGCTAGCTACTCAACTTCATCAACGAAGCTGATGGACAAAACATCTCTGTGGCTAATGGCCCTGTAATGGGGGGACCATAAATGGAACTCTCAATGGAAGTCAAACACCACCAGATTCCATTTGTTCATCCCCGACGCCGACACTTGTCCCACCAGCCTGACCCTACAAAGACAGACGTTGGTGTGCCTCAACCGTCTCCGTGCGGGAGTCAGGATTTTTCGCTCCACTGAGGAATGGCTTCTTTTTTTAGTTGTAAATGTAGTGGCTGAGGAACAGACCGCAGACCACGTCATTTATAATTGCACCATCTTCAAGCCATCTGATGGAGTGAAAGGTGTGTGACTGTGCGTGTCTCGGATGATGAAACACAAGACTGGCTGCTTTCTAGTAGCCTTGTAGCTGAGTACGGGAACATCGTGAATCTGAGGTGGTAAAAGGATAGATCCTCATCCCCAGAAGCTTACACAATGACGACGAATGCAACTTAATTCAGCTTACTGGTTGATCTGGACAATTCCTTTATTTGGCCTGTAACGCCTGGAAATGAAGCAAAAGTTGTAAGGTTTGCAACTTGCGGATGTAGCTTTTTGTTCAAAGCATTGCAGTTAGACAACAATTCAACAACCGAAAATTCACTCTGTCATTTTTGGGCGGTGTCAGTGGTTCAAAGCCTATACATTCTACAAGTACTGTACGAAACTACCAGCTCTCAAGGAAGCTTTCTCAGTCCGAGAATAAAGGTTACCAGCACTCTCATGAATGCTCTTACTGGAGAAATATATATTCGGTGGCTTATACCTGGTATTCGAACCTCCATTTTTTAATGTGTTGTTTTCATTTAGCATAATCATATAGTAGAATACATAACTTCAACTATATATATATGATATTGATAATGTATTTTATCATATGTAATTTTAACTCAAGTTGATCAACTCACTTTCTCCGCTTAAATTCGACCAAACTTATCGGAATTAAAATGGCCGAATTGAACATAGTTGACTGTACTTCAAAGTTTTGATTAAGCATAGGATCAGTTTAATGTGAAAAGTGACATCAATACAACAGTCAGTACATTAATTAACCTTGTATTTTATCTTCAAAAAAGCAAAGAAATATTTTTTTTTACACTTAATAGGAAAAATAATGTTTACTTTAGGCCAAGATTGACTTCAACGGAGTGTCATGTGGGGCAGTGTTGTCAGATTACCAACGAATTCGTGTCGAAAACGTCTGTGCTCGTTTAAATTTGGTTAGTTTATCTTACCTGTGGCGTCGTGACCAAAAAGAACTGCTCAAGGTGAGACAATACAATTGTAACGTGTGTTTTCTTATCTTTTTGTTTGTCGTGCGTCACACAGCCGTAGCCCAGGGCATTTTGCTTTTAGGAAAGGGCATTCGAGTAGATGTTGTATCGTTTGCTCCTGTCCACTTTTACAGCTTGTGCTTCCCAAGGAATACCCCAGTGTCACATTGATCAGCGTTTTACATCTTTCAACACCAGTTCTTGGCCGGTTGAAGCATTTCCAATACTTCCAGGGTTCACGCTTTCCAGAAGGTACTGGTAGGCCTACTGTAGGAGAGACCTCCATATTGGCTGATGTAGACCCGGCTGGCAGCTCCTCCTTCTAGTTGGGCGACCCAGTGGGACAACTGTCGCAAGGAAACTTTTTCTTGACTTCAGTCGCCCGCGTACTGGGGTTTGGCCATATAGTGGGTGTCTTAAATCCATGTCCTGACAAGATCTTTCCTCTCTGCTGGTCACGCTTCTTATGTTGGGAGGAGCACTTCCTGACAGAATTGTTGGTTTGAGACAGCCTGTAATCAAACAGCAGCTTTGGTTCAATATGTGGTGGACACTCTTGGCATGTGCAATGTGCATGTTCCCCAAACTGGGCAGGCATTTTCTGCAACTGAATAGCATAAGGTTAAAGCAGTAGACCGTATTGTATCCGGTAAGGCACCACCCTAATCAGAGTTTCCTTGTTTGTGTAAGATTTTATGTCGAAAAGCCACCTTAGCTCTTACTTTTTTGATATGGGATTTGCTTGTGAGGGACCTGTCTAGTTTGACACCAAGGTATGTGGGATTGGTACAGTGTGCAAGTTTGGTTCCATTTCAGGAAATGTTTAGTTGGCGTGATGGATCTCGGGATCTAAGGTGGAATGCCCAATCTTGGGTTTATTGGGGCTGGTACGCAATGCATGTGGTTCTCTTTGTAGTATGTTGTCAGCCCGTCCAAAGCATCGCTGAGTACTCTCTTTGTGAAAGTGAAGTGTTTGTGTTGCGTATTTATTTATACACAGATCGCTAGCGTATAGAAAGAATCTTGTACCAGGATGGATTGGTTGGTCGTTAGTATAAATGTTGTACGAGATGAGGGCTAAAACACCTCCTTGTGGCAGACCATTTTTTGCTGTCTCTACTATTTTTGCCACAAAAATAAACATTAGAAGCGACGATTGCTAAGCAACGATTGTATCAGCTGAGTGAATCAAAAGTTTTTGGTGATATTGAGGATCTTTGACATGATGAGACGATGGTTGACCTGCGACCTGCCACGTCGCACCTGCCACGACACGACACCCTGCGACCTGCCACGACACCCACGACCTGCCAACCACGGTCTCCACAAAATACGCTTATGCGGACGATCTGGCAATTCTCCACTCCACAAAGTCGTGGGAAAATCTAGAAGACACCTCGAGCCAGGACATGCAAACCATCTCAGCTTATCTCCAGAACTGGCGACTGAAACTCAGCGAAACCAAAACTGTGGCGGCAGCTTTCCACCTACACAATCGGGAAGCTGATCGTGAGCTACATGTCCACAACAACGGAAAACCTCTGTCCTTCTGCCCCGAGCCAAGGTATCTTGGGGTGACATTAGACAGATCGCTCACATACCGCCACCATTTGGTGTCACTGCGCAAGAAACTGACATCCCGCGCTGCATTACTGAAGCGCCTGGCAGGCTCTAGCTGGGGGGCGAGGGCTGACACTTTGCGAATAGCAGCCTTAGCCCTTGTCTACTCTTCAGCAGAGTACTGTGCACCTGTCTGGTGCCGCAGTGCTCACTGCCACAACATCGACACTGCCATAAACAGCGCCCTGCGCACAGTGACCGGATGCCTGCGTCCCACACCATTGGACAATCTCCCTATTCTCGCTGGCATCCAACCTGCTGAGCTTCGTCGCGAAGAAGCCACTCTGTCCCTCGGTCGACGGGCACTGGAGCCTAATCATCTTCTCCACCACAAGATCTCTGCCTTCCCAAACGGGCACCCCCGCCGACTGAAATCAAGACACCCATTCGTGCCAGCCGCTCGGCTTCTGATCAACGAAGCTGACGAACAAGACATCTCTGCGGCTACTTGGGCGGACCATAAATGGCATTCTGAATGGAGGTCAAGCACCACCAGACTCCATTCATTCATCCCCGACGCCGACACACGCCCCATCGGCCTGACGCTGCAGAGACAGGCATGGGTGCGCCTCAACCGTCTCCGTACGGGCGTCGGGCTTTTCCGCTCAACCATGCACCAATGGGGAATGGCTTCTTCCTCCTCCTGTGAATGTGGTGCCGAGGAACAGACCGCAGACCACATCATCAATGACTGTACCATCTTCAAGCCACCTAACGGAGTGGAAGGTCTGCGCGTCATGGATGATGAAACTAAAGACTGGCTGCTCTCTAGCAGCCTTCCAGTGTAGTCCGGGAACATCGTGAATCTGGGGTGGTAAAAGGATAGACCCTCGGCCCCAGAAGCTCAGACGACGACGACGACGATGGTTGACAGTCATACGCTGCAGATAGATCTTCAAAGACAGCTCCAGTGACGAAAACCCTCTTCATTTTCTCTTATGACTCGCAAATAAAATTAGCACCACAAGCTTTTCATCATAAAATTGACTATATACGTATCTATGTCCATTAATTTACTGTTGAATGTTTTCAACCAGTTTTGATATTTGCAGGAGATGATTGACTACAATGTGGAAGCGATATTGATCAAAACTGCTGCACTTGGGCTTGTTCCAAAACTGCATTTGGGAAAAACAATAAAAGAATTACAAGATCATCTTCTTACATTGGTAAGAGCGACAATAGTTTTTGTGACAGCCAGTGCCAACAGCAAATAAAGCTGCATCATAAAATTTTGACAAAGATCATCCTTGTTAAAAAAAAAAGGCAAGATATTTTTTATGCCAGATACTGCTCTTTCAAATTGGTGCATGCGCGAGGGTTTCAGTTTGATGAAAATACTTTTGTTTGCAGGAACAGAAATACGGGAGCCATGTTTGTGGAGAAGGTGGAGAGTATGAAACGTTTACCTTGGATTGCCCTCTTTTTAAGAAAAAGATTGTGATGTTTGTAACATTGTTGTACCAATAAGTCATAACTTTTTACTGTACCAATAAGTCGTTATAGCTTTGACAGGGCGTGTGCTTAGTGATGTTTAAAAGCGTTCTCCTTTTTTATATTCAAGTTAATTATTTGCAATCTTTTCATGCGTTTTTCAAGCAGCGTCAGGAGTTAAAATAAAATCCAAATTAACCAAAATACAAAATAAGATAACTTTGTGTCAAATGTTTTTTGCAGATTTATTTTAAGGTAGAAAATGTCTCGGTACGTCCTCATTTGTTTGGTGATGTGAAAAACTCTCCGTTGAACAAAGCTTGTAAAAGCTTAATTGCTAAATAGTACATGATAAACCAAACATTTTAATTGAGGTTAACATTTTCAGCGATGACAGTGAGACTGTAATGCATTCAAATGATGGAGTCACTCAAGTAGCGTATCTTCATCTCAAATCGTTGCATCTCGAAGACAAGCCAGCTTCTACAGTTGAATTGAAGCCGACCAAACCCGCCTCCGCTGTAGCTTCATTGCAACAAAGTCATGATGACAGTGACTTGGACATTCAAAGTGTCTCTCAGGTACTTGGAGTTTTGTTTCTTTTTCTCAATTCATTGACTTCGAGCAATCAAAGCACTTTTTAATCTTTTATATAAAGTTCAAGACGATAATTGTTGGCTGCCAGCTTTCTTCCCAGACACCAAATCAGTCGTTTTTTACATTGATTCAACGTCTGTAGACGTCTACAGAGGTTGAATCAATGTAAAAAACGACTGATTTGGTGTCTGGGTTGTTCTTGTTGTAAGAGACTCTGTTGTATTTCAGCCGGCGTTTGAATGGATACTAGAGGAAACATCCCGGAAGAAAAAAGAAGAGACTTCCACTCCTTTTCAGTTGGCATCTATAACCAGTCGTGGCTTCTATTCCAGCGTTGGGAATCTTGTATGTCTTGCCTGTGCCAACGCTTCAAACGATGAGATACAAGCATGCACAAAAAGCACTTTCACTCATCTGCTAGGTAAGGCGTTACACGTTTGAGTTGAAGATAATTGTCATACAAGTGATTTCAATATATCAGCTGCATAGCTGAGCCATGGAGCGGCACTCGAAAGGACGCCGGTTCGATACCGCTCATGAGTATGCGGCTGTGTCTTCGGCAGGATACTTAAAGGCATGCTTGAAGGTGGACACAAAGATTGGCTTCCTTGCCTTCCCGTCCAATTTAAATCTTCAACCACCAACATCGGGAAGCCTGGATACGACAAAAAGTCTCCTCCTAACTGAATACACAACGTGGTGGAGTCGCAACAACGTCTGACCAACGTTTGGAAGATACTGGTTCGATTCCCACTGGAGACTTGATTTGCATTGTTTGAATTTTAAGATGTTTGGTGCTAATTTCTTCAAAATACCCCAAGTTGTTCAACAACAATGAGGTTTTACTAAAATTCGTCGAGTTGTTCATTTACGTTTTGCAATAAAATTTATTTGGTTTCAGGGCTGCTTCAAAAACAAGGCCATGCACCATCGGACCTGGTTTATATTCATTTGTTTCTTTCCAACATGTCTCATTTTGGAGTAATCAACTCTGTTTACAAGACATTCTTCCCCACCAATCCCCCAGCAAGAGTCTGTATTTCGTCTCCATTCCCTGCCAGTGTTTCCAGTTCGGATAACAAAATTGTTCTATTTCAACTTGACTGCGTGTCGTATTCCGAAAAGTCTAAAACCGACGTCAAGAATTTACACGTCCAAGGTATATCTCATTGGGCCCCAGCAAATGTAGGTGAGTAGAATAAAACTGATCAGCGTCTTTTATCACTGATTCACCGTCTGTAGAGTCTACACTACAGTGTGGACTATTCTTCATTCACGTTGCTAGTTTAACCTAACATATCACTTTGAATTTCATTGCCTTACATTGCTAGATTTTTTCAAATTGATATATAATGTAAAGAATTTGTTAAGAAGCCTATCGTATCGGTTGTTGGTTGGGCCATTTGTTTGAATTTCTAAAACTCTGCAGTAATGTACGCGCATTAGGGTGTTCCATTTCAAAAAAGTTTTTTTGTAATAGTGATTATGAGATGGGATTTTTGGTCAAACGAAGTATCCTTTTTTAATTTTTGACCAACTCCAATTTTTTGAGGTCCCACACCCCCCTTGAAAAATAGAGAAATACCCCCCTATTAGACATTAAAGTCAAATGTTTGAATGGTCATAACTTCTGGTTAGAATGTAATAAAACCATCATCTTTTCATTAATTCTGCATAATTTTTCATGCTAAACAAGATTACATGGTTTTTAAAATCGTAAAATAAAAAATAAAAAAAAAATTTAAAAATTGCAAAAAAATTAGATTTTGATACTTTTTTTGAAACAAAACTTGATAATGGCATTCACTACTTAGAAAATAATACAAAGAATTTCAATACACTCCAGAGGTAACTTAGAAAATACAAGATAGGAAAACACAAAAGGCTAACCAAAGTTTATGTAAAACATTCACGATAACGTAGCCTACTAAATTTTCGTAATAAACTTGTAACATGCTAAACCATAACTAAACATGCATTCTTATTGCATCATTGCAACCACATATTGGCGAATATCATTGTCAGTCTTTTCAATTGTATATCATCATCATTGGCATCTGTGCTATCCTTGACTCGTTTTTCGATGACACATCGTTTCAGCAGTCCAATGACTCTTTCATTGTTCATCTGACTGTTTTTGAACGATCTCCATGCAGCCGGTGTGCCCAATGAAAGACATGGAGAACACTGACTGGTGACATCATAAAATGAAATGAGTGTCTTTTTACCTGATAGCGCAAGCATTGACTCAGTTTTTTTGGTATCTATTGGCTTTGTTGCAATCTTGCTGACGTTTTGTGGCAAAATTGGTGGTTTATCAGAATGAGATGCCAGGGTGACATTTTTGGGGAAACCCACAAGCTTCCATTCCTTATAAAGCTTGGAATTCAATTGCATACTTTACAATAGCATGATCAGACGCTGCCATCAAATCTCTATTGGGAAGTGTAATGGCTGGTCCGTTTACAGCACTAAGGTGGGAAAAAATTGAAATAAACATTGGAGCATACACATCAACTATAAATTGGCTGGTAGACAATCCAGCAAGTTAGGTGACATTGAGTGCAAATGGCTTAAAAAGTAGAATACGAAGATAGCCGTTGGTCAAACAGCGAGTATGATGGACACTGGGCAGCCTCCTGTGCAACGAACAATTATATTGTTTCAACTCATCAGGAATGTCCTGGAATGTTGCACAACTTGGGACTAAAGGTGCGTCTACACGACGACTGTTTTCTTGCTTAAGCTAGCAAAACTTCTTGTTTGTTTAAGTCAGTGGTTCTTAACCTTTTTTTCCCCAGCGCCCCTTTTCAGAGATTTCCATAGTCTGGCGCCCACCATAATATAAGGGCTGTAGCCTACTAAAGATGATGCGTGATACAGTGAAGCTATATCGGATTCTGCATTGTAGCGCTGTGCAATTAGAAAATGAAAACTTAGCTTGTGAGAATATGGTAAATTTACTTAAAGAAACACATTCACATTTATTATTACTTCAAGGAAATAGGGGCAGTATTTCACTCAGTTCTCATTTACAACATGCATGTGCCCCAAACAAAAAACTCAAAATAATAACCGTAGGCTAATAATAAGATATATATAAAAAAATGCACTTTGAAAAAGCAGGAAAAATGTATTAAATACATTGTATTTAATGACTACCTTGGGCCTGGTGAGAATTTGCTAACTTAATTATATCAGGTTCAATATTTGATAAACAGAGCCTCAGATCACCCCTTTTACATATTTGCAGTCTATTTCTCTGCTTAGTTAAGAGTTGCAAGACTGAACTGAATCCCTTCTCTACCAGGTATGATGAAGGAAACGCTAACAGCAATAACTTGATTTTTTCCCAAAGATGAGGATATTTAACGTGTTCCTTTGGCCAGAAAGCTTCATAGCCAATCTGCTGAAACAACACTTCACTTTCAAAGTCGTTTTGCAAGTCTATAAGTTCTTCAACTAGATTTGGATCAGAATTGTTTGCATCAGCCTGAAATGGATTCACAACCCACTCTGGTATTTTTAATTCTTTGAGATCTTTAAATCTGATCACCAAATCTTCTTTCAATGCTTGAAGATGAGAGGAATAGCAGTCTAGATCAGTGTCTGACAAACATGAATCATCGGTTTGGTTTTCCTGTAATCCTCTTTGCCGTCCAAGATGAGGCCTAGCGTTTGGCTTCCTATAGCGACGTCCACGCTTGTCGGATGGTGTTGTGCATTGTGCTGTATAGGTCAACATAGAATGCTCTGAGAGAGAATCACTACTTCCCTTGTTAAACACAATCTCTATACTGTATATAGCTCCTCATCCTCGGTGGATTCTCGTACCCCCAGCAGAACTACTAAAGCAAATTTGCAGTGAGGAAAATAACGTTACACCTTCTGAATGTAGCGCCCCCTATAACGCCCCCTGAATATTTCCGCCCCTCTAAAAGTTAACAGCGCCCACTAGGGGGCGGTAGCGCCCAGGTTAAGAACCACTGGTTTAAGTTAATCGCACTTTGTGCCGCTTACTTTTAAGAAACTGAGCGAGTAAGCGAGTGCCCGAGAAAAAATACGCTCCTAGAGCGAAAAACTGGGCGCTTAAGTGAGTTCTCTTGCTTAGAAATCTTTTCGCGGCAAAACCTCAGGTCTACACTCAGTAGTCTGGCTGCTAGTCAAGCAACTAGGAAGTTTGTAGTTGTTGTATTGTAGTTGATGCTTCCAGTGTTCTCTGGCCACGCCTGTTTCTAACTTTTTAACTTCACTAAGGTGTCGGAACACTTCTTTCTGAAGTAAATTGCGTGTTTGCAACCTTATCTTTTTGCAGCATTTTTTACACAAGTTGAGTTCAGTTGCTTTTATTTCTGACCATGATCATCACAACAAAAATAACACACGTTAACATTTATTTATTATAAAGTGCCAGCTCACTGCGACTGCCGACTAATTGTTAAAAAACAGTTGGTTTACTTCTTGCTTTGGCGCGAACTTTTTGAAACGTGACGTCATTGCGGTTGAAATACTCACGTGACCGCGTTCAAGCAAGCAAAATCTTTTTTTGAGATTGTGAGTGTAGACGAAACAAGCTTAAAAACTAGCTTAAGCAAGAATTTCTAAGCAAGAACACTTTCTCGTGTAGACGCACCTTAAGAGTAAAGCTTGGTCAGCTCTTATGAATTTGTTGCCTGGAGTTGATGTTGCTATCTTTCCCAAAGAAGAATTTTTTTGGTTTTCTCTGATGGCTTAATTAAAGTATCTCTGTAATTTTGCAGTTCATCAACCATTAAGTGATTTTTTGTTAGTTGGCTAATGAAATTAAACACAGCTCCATTACTTAAAAGATCCGGTGATTTTGTATTGCCATCAATAGCTGTTATGACATCTCCTAACAGCAGCTCAATGCAATGATACAAACATTCAAGTGATATTACATCGTGGCCGTATTTCAGATTGCAATATTTCACGATTATTGTCACTATTCCTTTTTTTGAGCCTGTGGTAACTGCAGTACTGTCAGAAATTACTCACAAGATATTTTGCATGTCATCGATTGCAACAAGCTTTATTTTATAGATGTAAAACTTGCCTCCCCCTAGCACTTTCCTTTTCCCTGAACATTTTGAGGGCAATGAAAAAGCAACCATATATAAAATTGGAAATAACAGCCACTGCCAGTCTTTCCCGATTGAATAGCTTTTTTCCATCGAAACAAAGCTGATGGATAACAGCATTCCTCAATTTCAACAAACCATCATCAGTGATCTTCTTTCTATATGCAATGGCATTGCGATGCCATGTTGAATGACTTGTCATTGCTGATGGTGCTGATTGGAATAATAAGACTACCAGTATGCGTTGCGCAATTGTAACTGAGAATCCAAAGTCGGACTTGGTAGAGCTACGTCTTGAGACAGTAAATCAACGTGTAACTCAGCTGGGCAGATAATGGAAATAGTAAGCGGCTGTTCACAGCGGGAAGGACCTATTTAACGAAGGGATTATAACCGAGTTTTCATTGGATAAATAGAAGGTGCACGTCCAACAGTGCAATGCCAGGATTTCGGTGTTATGCAATTGTAACATTAATTACGTGAAATACAGCAAAGAAGCGATCAACTTGGAGCAGTATATATCACTAGTGACTTGCAGTGTCACCTACGGCATAGCAACAGATGGAAGTGGGGGGTCGTTTTATCTGGCGAACGTACCTTAAATCACAGATTTTTGCTTGTAAAGTCAGGGGTCGTCTTATATGCCGCGAAATACGGTATTGTAATTTTTTTTGAAAATTTGAAAAAAAAAAATTTTTTAAAATTACTCTAACACCTTAAAAACCATGTAATCTTGTTCAGCATGAAAAACCATGCAGAATTATGAAAAGATAAGGGTTCTACTACATTCTAACCAGAACTTATGATCATTCAAACATTTGAAATTTATGTCTACCGAGGGGGTATTTCTCTAAATTTCAAGGGGGTCGTGGGACCTCAAAAAGTTGGAGTTGGTCAAAAATTTAAAAAGGATACTTCGTTTGACCAAAAATCCCATCTCATAATCACTATTACAAGTGTAATTTCAAAAATTTTTGTCAAAATGGAACACCCTAACGCGCATACAAAAATATTGACGCCGTCAGCGTAAACGCAAACGTTCGAAAAACCATACGCCGTATGCGTCAACGCAATTTGTAAACAAATTTGGCGGCGTCAGCGTCAGCGCATACACTAGCGTAAACTCGTTTTGTTTGCTAGGTACCAAACAGTCACACGTATATACCACTCGAAACAAACAAGTTTTATATTGAATTTCTACGAAGAAACACAAGCATCTGAAAGTGTTCATCTGACATTTCGCTACGTTTTGGTTTCAATATGTTTTTGCCCATTGAAAACATTCTTTCAACTTATTCAAAATTTGGAAAGTTTGATACAAAAATAATGCAAACAACAGCTAAGACATTAAAAAGTATGCGTTGACGCTATTCGCTAAAAAACCGCGAAAACTTTACGGCGTAGCCTCAAGCGACAACTATCCAAAAAAATGTGGCCGTAAGCGTTAGCGTAAACAAAAATTCTACGCCGCAAGTCTACGGCGTAGAATTTGCGGCGTATACGTACAATCGTACATCTCTGTATCTTATTGTGGTTACATTGGTACGCTTTTATCAAGAAATGTGCGTCTGAGAGTATTTTTAAACTCGTTTTTTTGGATTTAAAGTTACTAAGTTTGTTCCAAAGACGTACTTTCAATGTAAATTTAATCTCTATAAATTAACCCCCTTTCAATCATTTCTGTTGATTTTACATCAAAATAATGTTTTCAGGACCATACAGTCAGTGCATTATGGTGAAAGATACAGCGTTTGTAGCGGGACAGATAGCGCTAGTGCCCGGTAGCATGCTAATAACTGAAGGAGGTATATCCGGTGAAGGAAGGTTGTCCATTAAGCATGTTAAAGTAAGTAGAATGTCTCTTTTTCAATACTGAAATGTTTTTTTGCGTTGTGAAAAAAAAATCTTGGTCTTTTAATGTAATTGAATAAGGGTGTAAATGCTTAAAAGGTGTTAGTAGACTGGAATGTATGTGAAATACCAATTCCGATTTGGATTATCTCAATGCATACAGTGTAAACATTATTTTTTTGCATGTTTGTTTCAGTACTTATCACTTAATTTCTACAATTTGTAAGACTATTTGTTGTTTAATTAAGTTTCGCTTTTAGCAGCATGATCGTTGCTTACTTCACAGTGTAGATTTTAACGACCTGTTTTAGTCTGATGCTAACATCAGACTAAAACAGATCGCCTGATGTTTGACTGACGCCTGATCGCCTGTTTTATCCTGATGCTAGCATCAGGCTAAAACAGATCGTTAAAATCAACACTGTGATATTAGTTGTTTGTTTTGTATCACATGCATTTACAATATAGAATATACTTTTTGCAAAAAACGTGATCTTTTTTATATGTTGCAGAGCATTGTCAACGTGATGGGGTCCAAACTTGATATGAAAAACATAATGCAATGTGTTTGTTATGTCAGCGACAGCAAGAATATTGAAATAGCTCATGCTATTTGGAAGTCAGCTACTGGTGGTGATAAAGGTGCTGCATGTGCATTTCTGGAGTAGTTTAAACAAAAAATACTTTTAATACTACAAAAAGTGCTCAATGCCAAACAAAGCAAATTACATCAAATATATTACTACTTCACTATTCACTAAAAACCTCCACAGCATGTTTCACCCTAAAAGAGGGATCATCACAAGGTCCTTATTTAAATATATACAAATGATAAATAGATTCTATTTGAATAAGGACCTTTTGATGATCCTCCTTTTAGGGTGAAACAGACTGTAGAGGTTTTTAGTGAATAGTAACTAATACTATATTTGATGTAATTTGCTCTGCTTGGCTTTTTGCTTGGCATTGAGCACTTTTTGTAGTGTTAAGAGTATTTATTATTGTTTAACTATATTTGATGTGCAATCGTTTATATGCCCTCTCTACCATATTTCAGTGCTGACACCACTGCTGTCTTGCCACGCTGGTGGCTTAGAGTCCGACTTTATGTCGTTCATATATCATCGAGAATGATATTGTGTCAATGGCACTGCTCCGTTCAAGTGGTGGATCGTCTTCATCACACAACCATTCAAACAAAGGGTTTGGCAATGAATCTACGCCTAAAGGTTTCGAATACTATTGCTGATTCACGCTTCAACTCGCCAAGTGCTTTTTTATTGCAGTGTTGCTCATTTCAAAACGAGCTTTGTCATTACAGAGTTACTTGAAAGGATAGTATATGTCACTGTGCCAGCTCTACCGCGTGCAGCGTTGATCGAATGGCAAACAATCGCCTTGACGCATGCGCAAACGGTCTCTAACGACGAAGAGAGCGCGAGAGTTAAAACTGTATCTACTCTTACTCTCTGTTCAGGTGAGCTAAACAATGTTTGGTATTTACGCTAGAGTACTTTGGCAAACAAAGAGAGGGAAATTATTTTCAAGCTGTCGTCGTACCTGTCATGTCATGGCCAAACCATAAGAATATTCTACTGTGCTATAGTTAACAATGGTTATGAGTTATGACCAATACGACATTCTGCAGTGTTCTTTTCTTCACACCCCGTTTTCTTCCTATGCAATTATGCCTATACTTAAAAGATTGAGCCACTCAAGTGTAGACCTTTGTTTTTTGCAATGAAATGTTCCAGTTATCGATAGGTTGTTTTTCACGTGTGGCACGCCCCTTCCAACTGCCATTGTTGGATTTTCCCACACATCACCGTAAGCACACTAAGCAGTGAAAGTCGCCACTTGTCCAATGTCCATCGCTTCAATATTTGGCAATGACAATGTGCTGCAACAGTTGGGATTTGTCTAACTGGGAATTTGTAATATCTTTGCATTATCTGAACCATCTCAAACGTTACATAGAAAGGTCTACCTGGCGTCAGCATAAGGTTGGGTGCTCACCATAGAATAGAGAGCTAACTATCGTGTCTATTGTGGTAAAAGCTTAACATAATAAAAGATTTAGCAAAGAAAAGCATAAGTGACAAGGAAAAAAAGTGTGGTTTACAAAAAAGAGAGACTAATATTTTAGAAAGTGTTGTTTTTTTTCCGTACCGCTTCTTTGTTATACCGCTTCTTTGTTATAACTTACCTATGACTACGTGAAAGCTTTGACAGTCTATCGTTGTCAATTCTTGCTACACTCAACTGCCTATAAACAATCTTAAATGTTGTTACTTTTACGTAGAAAAATCCGGAAAATTGGTTATTTCTGACGTTGCGTTGGATTTGTTTGAGAAACTGAGGAACCGGCTGGAGAAATCCGGATCCAAGTGGGATGAGATCTTGATGGTTCGTTTGTTTTATACCAAGAAGAACATAACATCTCTGGATTGCCAAGGTTGGTGTCACAGTGGCAGACGTTTTGTTTGATTCAAATGAAGTTTCTTGGTGAAAATTATCATTTCGCAGACTTCGTTGCGAACTTGCCCATTTGTTTGTATGTGTTTCGTCGATTAACGTGAAAAGGGTCGGCACATTCTGGCCCGGCCGACTTGGCGCGAGACTATTTAGTATTTGCGCTTCAAATTTAAAATAACTTTTTTTTTTTACTTTTGTAGCTTGATAATGCTTTGTAATGGTACAAAAATTGTGTTTTAAGATCTTTCAAAATTCAAATTACATTATTATAGCGTTGTTATCTGCTAGGACTGTTTATCAGTCCGAGGATAAAGATTTCATCAATCAAACACTACCCCTTTCTTGATGATCCCATTTCTACAACCTTCTTTTTCAGATGTTCTTCAAAAGTTGACTGCTCATTTCGGTATCTTGCCAAGTATCAGTTGCATTCCTGTGCTGGAGATATCTGACGGCAACACAACCTCACCGATGGCGGTCGTTTGCCTGAACGTCGCACCAACACTATAATGTAGCATTTGGTTGTTGAGGGCAAAGGTCAACGCCCTTTGACAAGATATATCTGAATCCTCTGTTCGCTTATATTTTTCGACAATAATACGTTTTGCATCGAAGACCTGATCGGGACTCATTTTAGCTTTGTTTTTCCATGGCTACAGCCTCAAGCTATGCAGTTGTTAAAGCTTAAAAGGTGCTAACAAAGCATACAAAGAAGAATGTCTTTTGAAGTCCTTGTGGGAAGGTGATATAAACTGAAAGTACCGATACTGTATTTTTGGTTGGTAGCCTATAAACTATTATTTGTCTTAATGATTTTTCATTTCAATGTGCAATTGGCTTCCATGTGAATAGTTCTTACTTTTTCTAACAATCCAACCAACATTTGATATTCGATTTTACCACATTCTTTGATTTACGTCCGTACAGTCATTGTCTATCGGATAGACGGCTCTATCGAACTGCCCGTCTATGCTATTGCTAATCGCCACTTCTATACTGCTCATTTATTGTTATTTCTCGTGATTGACTACGTAGACCAGGAGTGTTTAAAGTTTGACTTGCCGGACGCTTATGGCCGAAATGCATTTTTAAATGGCGCGTGCCTGTTGCAATATGTTAGTTTTGGCCTGCAAACACCCATAAATCATACCAATCCAACGTGAAGTTGTTGTGTTTTTCGGAGCAATACTGGCAGCACTTCCTTACAGACAGAGAAAAAAAAAACGTTTGAGATAGTGATGTCAACCGCGCAGTGTACGCGGTAATGCAACGGGGCGAAATTTTCACTCTTGGAACCGCATTGTGCAGAAAAAAATGTAAGAATATGACCCAAAACCATAGACATCTTTTTATAACTAGACCGCGCATCGCACTTCTCTCGTTCACGATTTTTGAAGAAAGCACGTTCAGACGTCAGCCATTGTTAGTGTACCTATTCCGCGCGTTTGTCAATGCTTTTGTAGGGACCCGTAATGAATTTTCATTGTTTTTATTTCAATTCAATTTATTTTTCCTTGTCAGAATGCAAAAGAAATGATATTGTGAAAAAGAAATACAGTAACAAAACCAACAAAAGGAAAAGGTGGTAAAACCATAATGGTTTAAGACAGTGTTTCTCAAACTTTTTTAGTACATCGCCCCCTTTTCGTTATTGAAATAAAATTTCGCCCCCCTAATTCTGTCAAGTAAAATAAACATTGATAATAGAGTGATAGACAAATTTAGTTTTGGGAATTTAATCAACGAAATTGACAGTAACATGATAGCCTACTGTTCAATGGGATGGATGATCTTGGCGACTTTTACAAAGTTTTGAAATGTTTGGCGACATCTTCGTAAGATAGAGCCGAAGATCATCCCATTTATGAACTAGCAAGCGATTTCTTTGCTTTGAAAGCATAAGTGCCACAGCTGAAAACCCCTTTTCAACCATATATGAAGTAGGAAACGACAAAATCCACATTCTTTCCAGAGAAGCTCATATTTGCCAGCAACCTGGCACCAAAACAAATCGTATCGATCATTTCTGAACTTCACTCTTGACTCATCATCTGTTTGCATATCAATGAACTGCTCTTAAAGTTCCACTTCTACGGTATGTCTGTAGGTTCGGTAGAAAATGGTTGTTCCACTCAGTTTGGAACATGGAGGTCCACGAGATCTGGAAAGCGAAGTTTCATGTCTTTATGAAGCATGTGTAAATGTGAGCAGTATTTTTCCGTTTTTCTGGAATAATATTATCGCTCCAATTGAGAAACTGAGTTAAGACATTTTGACCTGCGCTTTTATCTTGTTGACGCATTTCATCACAATTATCAGTGATTCATGCAGTTTAGGACTGAGCTTGCGGGCAACCAAATGCTCACGGTGAATTACACAATGCATTGCAATAAGTCCAGGAATTGCTCTTTTCATCAGTGCAATGAACCCTCGATGCTTTCCAACCACTGCCCGAACACCATCAGTTGCGTATTGTAGAATATTTTTCAGTGAAATCCCCTTCTCTTCGTAGAAGTTTTTCACTGTGCATTAAAGATGCTTGATGCCCGAATATCTGTAGGAAGACTGAGCGCAAAAATTATTTCTTCTTGTTCTCATATTATGAACAAAACGCACATATCCAAGCAGCAGCGATACATAGTCAGTCAAGGTGGAATCATCTATTTGCAGTAGGCTAAATGGTTTGCGCGTTGGAATGTTGTTAGCGCGTTGGACTGTAATTGGTGGTTTGATAAATTCGCCCCCTTCGAGTGTTTTCGCCACCCGATCGCCCCCTTTGATTTTTTCGCCCCCCTGGCGCTCAAAATCGCCCCCAGGGGGGCGATTTCGCCCACTTTGAGAAACGCTGGTTTAAGACGTGCATGAAAGGATCTAATATTGCGGTATATGAATCGATAAATATACAGTAGTTAAGCACGGCCACCAAACCTGATACTTTAAAACAAGTTGATGAATTAGTTAAGAATCAGTCGCCTCCTCGTTCCTGAAACAACTGGAGCGCCAATTCTTAAAGCAATGAGAACACGACTGAACACAACTTAACTTTCTACAAATCTAATTTCCCATAATATTTGCGTTTCTTAAAAAACTCAGTTGTTGTGAACAAATAATTAACAAAACAAATAGTTTTCTATGCAACAACACAACCGCAGCTTTTACCAGGATTCTGTTCAATAGAGATTGATTGCTTTCAATTTTCTCTGTTGTAGCAAAACGTTGCATTATGACGTAAATTGGCGTGATTTCATCAACATCAAATAGCTTCAGTTCCAAGTTGCTGTGAAATAACAACTAATAAATATCTTCGCAATTCACCTCTATGACGAAATCTTTCACCTTTGCTGTTCTACAATCGCAAACATATTGTTGGAATTTGCCAATTTTAAATTACGTAATTGCTTGTTTTTTCTTTTATTTTAAAAGTGCTTTATATGCAGGGCCGTAGCCAGACCGCAGAGCAAGGGGGGGCCAGATTTTTGTCAGGGGGGGCCGAAAAATTTAAATAATTTTGGCATTTTACTTTTAAATACCCGTATCCACAAAAATTGCAATATATCAGATTAGTGTTAAGACCAACACTGGTCTCTTATTTTATCCGCTAGTTAAATAGGCAACCATATTACAATGACCAACATAACACAGCAATTGTTGACTTGTTGTATAAATAGCGGTACTTGTTATGAGCAAAAAGTTTAACTGGCTCGAAGAAGCTAGTGCCGAGGATTTTTATATACATGATTACATTCCGCCTGTACACACCCGTGAGCTAGTCTATTGCAATTGCAGTCGCGGATGTTTGGATGCAAACCGTCTCACAAACAAGTCTTAATCGATAGATTTCGATACAGAATGTTCAAAGGCCATGAGCACCAAGTTTGCCTGTCTTGGTTGTAACATGCTCCGTCTAGGCAGTGGTTCTTAACCAGGAGTACATGTACCCCTTGGGGGTACGAAGCACCAAAGCAGGGGGTACGACGTGCAGTGTGAAAGTATACGCTATTTAGGTATTGTGTGAAGAATGCGTAACAAGTCACTTTTATATACCGTATGTCTATATACTGGAGAGGTTTCTACTTTTCAGGGATGGATGCAAGACCCATTTATTTTCAGCCTACATTCTATGGATGATAATGACCAAATGAAAGACTATCTTATTGAAATGAAAGCTAGTAGTAAAAGCGAAATGGAGTTTGATCCAAAGCAGTTGGATGCTTTCTGGTGTGCACAACTCAACACATTTCCCAGGTTAGAAAAAAGCTTTAGAAATCCTTGTGCTTTTTGCGACAACCTACCCATGTGAAACATGATCCAAGAGATAATAATAGGCAGAGGTGGGCACCCGCTACTTTTAAAGTAGCGCGCTACCCGCTACCGCTACTTTAGCCAAAGTAGCGCGCGCTACCGCTACCCGCTACCAATTTACAAAAGTAGCGCGCTACCCGCTACCGCTACTCGGGCTAAAGTAGCGCGCGCTACCGCTACTTCTTCCGCTACTTTTGTCTAAAATGACACTAGGAAACACTCAAGTCTCTAGTGACGCAAAAATGACCTTGAAAACGAATGTTATCATTCGTTTACGCTGTCATTTTGACGTCGTTATAGAAAACACATTCTAAGGGAAATTTATTGTTACGCATCTTTCAAAAATACGAGCATTTCAAAATGAGAGTCAGTTCAGTTCAGTTCAGTTGTTTTTTTATTTCTGACCATCATATCAAAACAATACACGTCAACATAGCAAAGGTCGAGAAAAAGGTAGAAGCGACAAAACGCGAACGTTAAAAACGTGCTTGTGACCGAAGTAAGTTATTGAGTTGAAAAAAAATTTGGCACGGTCGCAACACCTTCAGAAAAATTTAAGATATACAAAGAAAATAAAAAAAAAAGAAAATGTTAAAAAAACAAAAACAAATAAATTTAGGCTATAGCTTTATTAGCCCACATGGCTTTAGCTGATATATTTAAGATCAGTATGGACAGTTGCTATGAAGATCGGCCATGGTGCGTTATCAAGAGTGCTGATGGTCTTAAGGGGAACACGTCTTGATGCGTTTAGCTCATAGCAAGAAGAGCAAGGCAGGCAAAGAAAACCCCACAAAGAAATCCTACCACGGGCAAAGCCATTTCAAGCGCAACGCACCATAGGCCTTGCACGACTCACAAAATAGATAGGCTATAACTTGACGACACTGAAAACAATGACAAAAACAAATAAAACAAACTAGCAAAAACAACATCATCATCTTGCGGAAATTCAATTTTACCCAAGGAAGTTATGTCTTGCAGATATCAAGCGTGCTTTGATAAAAGTTGCGTTGATAAAGCGATAATTTTAAACCCCAGTCAGCTAAACTCGTCACTTCCACACTGATCCAACGTTAGCAAACGTTGAATTAATGCAAAAACGTCAGGGATCGCCAGCTGGGATGTAGTAGTGGCATGTCACAGTAATATGATAAATTTGGGTTACCGTGTATATGTTTTACACGTTAAACCATAACAAAAGTGATAAAGAAATCCAATTTGGCATGTTAGAAAAATAGATAAATAATCAGACAATAGCATGACGATCCAGTCCAAGATATTGATATATATAAAAGCAACTGGTTGGAGCACATGGCCACCGCTTCACCGAAAGATGGCGATTGGTCGAAGAGGATGGAAAAACTTCTGAAGACTCTGTAGAACTTCTGTGGACAAAAAACACAAGAACCAGAAGGCCAGTAGGAGTACTTACAACCATACTATTTTGCTAATGAATCTACACACATTGGCCTATCATTTCTGGGCAAAAAAAAATATTAGTATGTTTGGTGCAAGTAATACTTAGATAGGATCATTTTAAGAAAGATTTAACTTGTTCATTTTTGATTTAAAGCCTTTTACAGTTTTACATTCATTTCTTATAGTGGGGGGAAGCTTGTTCCAAACTGTTGGCCCCATGTACCGTATTGATTGTTTGCAAGTGTTAATTCTACAATATATCGGAATATAAGGAGAATTACTTCTTGTTGTTAGGCTACTTGATTGTTTACACATAAGTATATCATTGAATGTTGTGGGAAGTAGCCTTTTTGAATATTTAAACATGAAAGTTGCAATCTCTGTAGTTTTCATGTGGTTAATTGATTTTAAATTATTGAGTTCCATCACACCTTTTACGCTTTCTCTGCGGTCAATGTTAAATACAGTACGAAGAAAGTTATTGCATGTACGTTGTAGCTTTTGCAATGTAGTTTTGTTTTCATGACACCATGTTGAGATACAATATAATATCTGGCTCTCAACTAAGGAATGGTAAATGGAGAGAAGTGCTTGTTTGTTTAGGAAAGGCTTAATTTTTTTTGTCACGCAGAGTGTTGATCTTATTTTTTGAAGCAAGATTTCCATATGAGATTTCCATGACAAATGCTCGTTTACAATTATTCCCAGAAACTTTATTGAGGCAACTTGTTCTATGTTGTTTTTTCGAATATTTAAGGGTGGGTTGTTTGATAGTGTCTTGCTTCCTTGACTTGAAAATAATATATGTTTGGTTTTGGTGACATTTAGAGACAATCGATTTGTTGATAGCCATTGATCTATGGATACAAGCTCTTGATTTGCAATATCATATACAGCAGAAACGGTTTTATTTTTATATATAATGGTGGTGTCATCTGCAAACATAATTGCAGTTCCGTGTTGAAGGCAGTTAGGGAAGTCATTTACATAAATCAGGAATAGAAGAGGGCCTAAGATAGACCCTTGTGGGACACCCAAAGATATGTTGTTAACGTTAGAAGATAGTGTGCCATTGAAAACAACTCTTTGTTTTCTATTACTCAGGTAACTCATGAACCAATCATAGGCCACGCCTCTTATTCCGAAATGATATAATTTAGCTAGCAATATTTTATGGTCGATGGTGTCAAATGCTTTAGATAAATCAAGAAAGATTCCTAATGCAAGATGGTTGTCGTTTAGTATACTGGTGATACTTTCTATTAGCATTGAAGCAGCATGGCTTGTGGAATGATTTTTTCTGAAACCAAATTGATTGTTATAGAAAAATTTATGTCTAATTAAAAACGAGTATAATCTGTTGTACATGATTCTTTCTAATATCTTTGAAAAGACAGGAAGTAGGCTGACTGGTCTGTAGTTGTTTGAATCTTTGCAGCTACCCTTTTTAAAGATAGGTATCACCTTCCCCAACTTAAATGTATTTATGAATTTTCCACTCGTTAAAGATAAGTTAAATATATGAGTTAAAGCATGCAGTATATTGTTTGGGGTTGACTTTACAACTATGGATGGTATTTCATCGATGCCACTGCTAGTTTTTGCTGGCATAGCATGAATAATATTGTTAATTTCATTCAAAGTAGTTTGATAAATATAAATTGTCTCAGAGCATGGAGAATCGAGATATGTTGAAAATATTGTATTTGATTTGGGAATTTTTTTCGTAAGGGAATGGGCAGCACAGGAAAAGTGATCATTAAAGTGATTTGCAATAGTTAATCTGTCAATGACTGTACTATCATTTATTTTGATGCCATGGTTAGTCTTAGACTGGGATTTACCTAATAGATTGTTGATTGTTTGCCAAGTAGCTTTCATATTAAACTTTTGCTTTTCAAATTTAGATTTATAAAATTCCTTCTTTTTTTGTTGAACTGTATGGAAGTATAAGTTTCTTGCAGAGGTGTAGTTCTTTTTGGAGTGAACAGTTTTATTTGCTATGTACTTTTTAAACAAACGCTCTTTTCTTCGTAATAGATGTAGTAGTTCTCTATCAAACCAAGAATTATTCTTTTTTAAAGGTGTTTTTTGTAAAGGAAAATGCTTATTAAATTGACTAGTATATTCTCCTATGAATGACTCATAAGCTTCATCAGCATCAGTTTGATTTAAGCAACAAGTGATGTCCATATTTTCCAGAGCATTTGAGAAATTTTGTATGTTTGAGAGATTAAATGATCTGGTATATTGATGACATGTAACTGAGGGTTTTCCAATATTTGTACAATGCATAACTGGAAAGTGGTCTGAGATTGCATTAATTAGAATTCCACACCGACTTTCATTACCTGTTTGCACATTGGACCATATTTGATCTAAGACTGTTGCACTGGTGTCAGTTATTCTAGTAGGTTTATTAATTAGTGGGTAAAAAGAATTTGAGAACATCAAGTCTGTAAAATTGCCTACATTGATGTTTTCATAATCCAATAAATTATAATTAAAATCTCCCATTATGTAGCATTGTTTTGATGTACCTATGTTATTCATGCACTCACTAAGCATATCAAGAAATTCCAAATTTGACTTAGCATCCAATGCAGGTGCTCGATAAATGCTACCACAGGTCACTTGTTTACCACCAACAAAAATATCAATAAAAATAGACTCAAATACTTTTTCTTTCATAATGGTTAGGTCATCACGCTTGGTATACATAATATCACTTTTTAAGTATATTCCTACTCCTCCACCGCGACTGTTAATTCGAGCATTTGATATGAATGTATAGCCCGGTAGGTTTAAGTAAGGACCTTTTGAATTAGGCTGAACCCATGTTTCAACTACAGAAATTAAATCAGGACTGATATTTATAGACATCAACAGGGCCTCAAGTTTGGTGAAATTTTTTACATTAACAATAGACCGAGCATTGATACATAATGAAGTGAAGACTGGCCCTAGTGAGCAGTCCATTTTTAGTTTATTGACAGTTGTTGAGTCTACATATGTTTCAGATATATTAGGCATAAAAAGGTCATCTATGTCATTGTTGCTTGTGTAAGATGTGCTAGCAAACATATCATTCAGATAGTCAGGCTTGAAGGTAAGATTTGATACACTGTGGCTTCCAACCAGTGTAGCTAATTCGGTGTTGGATAGATGGACAAAAGGGGGAATCCAGTCACTGCACAAGGTACATGTCCAATTTTGTGTGTCATGATAATTTGCACTTTTTTTACAACATTTAACATGAACTTCAATGGGACAAGTTAAACATTTAATAAATTTTTGATTTTTTCTGATTGTTTTCATGCAATAGTTACATTTTGGTTTTAATAACATGTATTATTTAAACGTAGAATTGAAAAACAAAAAGGTATGTATAAAATAGGGTTGGTTGAAAGCTAAGCTAAGGATTAAGAGAATGGATAAAGTAAAAAGGTTCCTGAGTTTTTTTTTTTTTTTTTGTCATCGGTAATAATATATCATGTGAGATGGTTTGTTTAGCTTCAAAAGGATAAATGAAAACTGCATAATGTTACAGCCTAACAAAATAAGTTAAGCAGTTAGGTTTAAAATTTTTATGCCTTATGGTTTAAAATTTTTGGAATATCTGAAAAATCATCTATCACTTGCCTTTTGTTATTCCAGAAGCACCACACTATTCCTTTGGATGTCCAGACGTCCTTGAAACCAAAAGCATCTCTCGCTTGACGAAGTAATGACAGACGTCGTTTGGTCAAGGACTCTGTAATCGATAGTTTAGGACCATCATCAGTTTTTAACTTGCTTTTTGAATAAAAAATTTCATCCCTTGTCATCCTTCTAACAAATTTAATAATTATTGGTTTGTTTAGTTTTTTAGATGGCAGGGGGTGGCATGCATCTATGTCACTCAAAGCAAGGCAGTTAGTTGGTTTAACTACTTGATTAATTTTATTTACCACATATTCAGAGTAATCAACATTACTTCCCTTGTTTGGGCTGTCAGTACATCCATGAAGTATGAGGCAATTGCTTCGCCCATACTGCTCCAAGTCATCCAGCTTGCGCTCTGTTCTGTATACAGAGTGCTGGAGTTCCCAAACTTGTTCTTGCAGAGCATAAACTTGTTTTGATAGCTCCGTCAGCTCCGAGCGTTGGGCCTGCTGAAGTCCATCTGTAAAAGATGAAGACACAGCAGCAGCAGGGGGTGCAGCAGTGGTTTGGACATTATCATACTTTTTCTCATACCTTTTTTGACTTTCCATAATCTCTGCCATTCCTTTCAGTATCTCATCCATCTTTGCCTTGTCCTCAGTAGTCATGTTGCAGTTCAAATATTTCAATATTTTCTTCTTTTTGAATTATTTAATATGATATTATCAGTAAAAATACAGGAACCTATACAATGTCAGCTACTCCAGCATTCCCTGAAACTTGTATTAGTCCTACCCGCACTTTCGCTTAAGCACATCTTTTCCAACAGAGAAAAGTCTCTCCACCGCAGCACTTGAAGGAATGGGGGTGTTGTATTTAATGAACAGATGTTTTAACTCGGCATTCGAAAAGCTCAAGGACTTGCTCTTGTCCGAAAAAAAGGCGTCCACAATTATTGTTGCTTCCTTCTGCACCGACGTTTCACGGGATGGCGCAAACACTCCAAAAAATACATTCTCGAGTCATGACTGGTGTTGATGTCACTCTTCTCGGTATCAACCTGGCTTGATGTCTCCCGTAACAGTCGAATTGCATCTGTCTTGACTTTTTCTCGCAGTGCGTCAGTATCATCCGTGAAAACGTAGTTGTAGCCACGATGTCTTGAAGGAGGGATGAAGACATGATGCCATAACGCATTTCATGTTGTTGAAGCACTTATTGAATCGTTTCTTCACCCCTTCAAGGACTTTCACTTTCAACTCCTCACAGGTCACAAGATCACTGATCTTGGTCAACTTCTTCGCGCAAATTGTAATGGTTGGAAGCAAGACTTCGTCATAAGCCTTGGACTCGCCCTAGAGAATGTCTAAAGCCTGGCAGATAGGCTTCATCACACGGAGATATTCCCGGAAGAAATTGACGTCAGCTAGAAAAGACCGAAACTTTGCAACCAAGCCGATTATATAGCTGCTTGACCACGCCAGTATTGCAAAAAAATCAAGCATTTTTTTCAATTTAAATTAAAAAGTAGCGGTAGCGGGAGTGCGACTGAAAAAAAGTAGCGCCTCTCCCGCTACCGCTACTTTGGAATAAAAATAGCGCCGCTACTGCAGCCGCTAATCCAACTAAAAAGTAGCGCCGCTACCGCTACTTTTACCAAAAAAGTAGCGCCGCTAGTAGCGCCGCTACAAAAGTAGCGCGCTACTGCCCACCTCTGATAATAGGCCTATGCGTGTGTCTATCTCAAAGAAAGTACCTCGTTTCAACACAATCATTGACGAAAAGCTGCAACAAAAAAGCCATTCGTAGATTGACTGATAAATCTTGTTGAACTTACAAGACTGTTTTTAATGCATACATTTAACACGTAGGCTAAGTTATAAAAACACCGAGTTTAATTCCTATTATTACAATTTTATTTGCTTCCGTCGGCCATTGTAGACAGGGGGTACGAGAAAATTTCATGAAAGCTCAAAGGGTACGAGCGCTAAAAAGGTTAAGAAACACTGAGCGTCAACCCTTGTGGTCGGCTGCATAGCCGAGTGGTGAGAACACTGGAACGGCAATCGAAAGGGCGCCGGTTCGACACCGCTCAAGAGCATGTGTCTGTAGCAGGAGACTTAAAGGCATGCTTGAAGGTGGACACGAAGATTGGCTTCCTTGCCTTCCCGTTCACTTAATCTAAATCTTCAACCACCGGGTGTAAGCCTGGATACGACAAACCCTTGTTAACACTGAGAATCCACACTTACAAACGACAGTGCTAGATCCAAATGTAGCAATATCTGCTGCAAGGTTGAACACTTCACAGATCAGAAAAGTAGAAACAAAATTTATTTACACTGATTGGATTGAAGAGAAAAAATAAACACTGCTTAAAAGATTACGGTTTATATTTTGTATGCGTTGTCTTCAAAAACCACTTGCTTTACCACTGCACATTTTGCGATTTATCACTGCACAAATTTGGTTTATCACTGCACAAATTGGTTATCACTGACCCTTAGAATTAGGTATGGTACCGAGAATAGCGACAGCTGATATCAAATAGCCTAATTTGTACCGGTTTGTAGGTCTGCTGGAAAACCATTCCCTCTTTGTTAGGTTATCATTCTTTCCCAAAACATTTTCATTTTGCACAGTTTCTGACAATTTTTCTACCAACCTAACACGTGTTGGTCTTGGTTGAATTGAACATGTTGAGGTTGCCAAAGGAGGGGGTGGGGAGCGAAATTGTTTAATCATCTCAGCTGTTAACTAAACAAAACAATTGTAGTTAATTGGGCCTAAGTTGGAGCTCTGCAACGGGAAAGATGGGCAAAATCATTATAATTGTAGCTGTTGCTCGAGAATGTTGAGATTTTGCCAGGGGGGGCGAGGCCCCCCCTGGCCCCCGGCTGGCTACGGGCCTGTTTATATGCCTCCGCACAAACAAGTTTTACATCATTATTATAAACATTACGATAATTCTTACTTACAAATTCAAAAACTCTATTCATTCTAAAAAACGCTAGTTCAAAAATTAGTGTTTCAAATTCTGGGGTTAGGCTAATAAAATTTCAATAAAAACCTTTATTTGACATGCTGTACTCCCGCAATCCTATAGCAAAAGGTTTTAAATCGCCTTTGCGCAAAGGAAACAAAAACATTTGGATTCCATTTTTTTATGAGTGTTACAATTAGGCTACATCCTGCAATTGAAATGTGCAAACGGTACCCCGTTGTGCAATTTTCGTCGAAAAACAGGTTTCTTAGGTTTCCTAATTTGTATTGAAGCAGTGAAAGGTCTTTTTGCAGATTTGGTTGGGGACAACGAGCTACCCTTAAAATATCTATTGACTTATAAGTTCAGCCAGGACCACTTGGAACTTTTTTTTGGTGCAGTTCGATCAGCAGGTGGTTGCAACAACAATCCAACGTGCCAGCAATTCACTGCTGCTTTCAAGCGACTCCTAGTGAGAAGTCATTAAAGGTGGAAAAGGAAACTGTGTCAGTCAAGAGAATACTGACATTTTGTATTGCTTGACTGACACATGCAATACAGACCAGGGAGAACTTTCTTTAACCACAACATCTTTGGTGAAAAAGTACGATCTGCAGAAGAGGACACCCGCTCAAATGGATCATGATTATGCTGACATTCCAAACATTTCCGTTTTGTCAGTTTACAAAAAAGCTGCAATTTCGTACATTGCTGGTTATGCTGCCAAAATGTGCGTAAAGATAACGTTATGCGCAAGGTGCCGCTTTAAACTGAGTTCACACACTTTACCTGTTCAACCCAGCTTCTTATCGTTTAAACATAGAAGTGGACTTTTTAAACCTTCTTTCAGTGTTGTAACCTATTATATTTGTGAGGAAACTGAATTATGTATTAAACGGTTCCTAACTACCACAGCTGGGAAATTATCTCTTCGTCCAGGCATTGTGGAAGCTATATTGCGGTAGCTGTGCTTGGAAATATAAATCATTCCAAGATATTTACTAATCTCACGGATCATGTGTTTGAATGCACCGTTACCGATAATCACATTTTTACGCTAGTCAAAACTGTGTCCAAATGTTATTTAAAAATTAGGTTTTACCGCATTGGTAAGAAAACCTGCAAGCAAATACAAGGTAAATTGGTTCGTAAAACTCTTAACAAAACAGTACTTTTAAACACCAATAAGCCACTTCCTTTCGACATCACATCAGTATTGGTGAATATTTAATTTGTTTTGATTTTGTTGAGCTATAGGCTACGTTATAACCGCTATAATATAGCGTATCATTCGCTTAGGTTTGATGTAATAAACTGTTTGTTGCTATTTTTACAATAATCATCAGCTCAGCTGTAACGCCAAATTGAATAAGAGTTCTGCAGAACTGCTGGAAATAATGAATTCAGTGTATCATAATATATACGTGCTCTCGCATCGCAGTGTTTTTGCTTTATCTTACAGACTGTAGGCTATGTAATTCTGTGCAATTTAACATATGCTTTTATTAATTTCATAGATGAATAAAACCTCTATTACACCAAAGTTCTAAATAATAGTTAACAAGTTAGTTTTCTGCAGAAGCGCAACCAGCTTAGAAATGTTATCGTTAACAGCGCAGCTTTCACGCGAGTTTGAGACACTAACAATGGCCGACGCCTTTTTTCAATTTCTTCAATCGAGATGCGAGAACCGCAGTCTAGTAGGGTTGCCAGATTGGGCGCTTTTACGCCCAATTGGGCTACTTTTGATTTCTCCAGGCGCCAAAAATTCGCGTTGGGCGCGCTTTTTTGGCTGGAGCCCAATTGGGCTACTTTTTTTTTAAAATATAATGTAACTTTTTATGTAAAAATTGTATCATGTTTAAGATTTTTACCTAATTCGTAGTTATTTCATTGAGGAGCAGCGTTTTGGAGGCCTTGGTCAGGCAGGGTTACCAATTTGGTATTAAGATGCCAATTTTCAAAAATATGCATGTTTAGGCTTTAATATCTGGCAATCCTGGCAATTTAAGCGATCCAAGTTTTCATGAAAATGCAGTGGACATCAGTTCAGTACTTCAGTTTGTTTTTATTTTTGACCATCACAACGAAAAACAATATAGTTCAAATATAGCAGGGGTTTAGAAAAAGGTAGAAGCGACAAAACACGGACGCTATAACGTACATGAAGCCAAGCAGGTGAAGGTGAGGCCAGGTGAAGCCAACGTACATGAAGCCAAAGCATTGTCGGCAGCAGTGGCCGAGTGGTTAGCGCGTTGGGCTCGCAGTCGAGAGCCTGCATGTTCGACTCCAGCCTCCCGCACTTGCTGTTGTTTCTCTGGGCAAGAAACTTTACGATAATTGCCTCTACCCAGTGATCGATTTCGAGTAATGGGTAGTACCAAATTTAAGTCATAAGTAGAGTAGATAACCGGAAACAGACATTGCCGTCGGCTGCAGCGTGGGTCAGGTGTACGTCGGAAGGCGTACACCGATGCATAGCGCTCAAGTCCGCTTTCCCGCAATGCAGGGTAAATATATGACAAACAAACAATCAGTTATGGCATGGTCGCAACACCTTAATAAAGTTTTTGCAAATGTAGAAAGATGAGAAAAAAGGCTAGTGAATTTTTTTTAACAATTTATATCAGTAAAAAAAAAAAGACAAAAAAGATAGTTTCTACATTGATCGACCTTGGTCATTGGTGGATTAACATTCAAAACTGTTGATGGTTTTAGTTCATCACGAAAAGCAATTAAACCATTTTTTGTGTTACTTGGTGTGGTACCGGTAGCCTACTTGTTTGTAGTTATTTTAACAAACAGTTGAGTGAATGCATGGTTGCCAATCTGTCTGAAAGATGTGAATCACTGGAAAAACACCTATAATTTGAGACTGATGATCAAGCGCTCTGGAAGAATTTTGTATAATAACCCATCTCTTTGCTTGGGCTCCAATTTGGGCTCCATTTTAGAACCCCCAAAAAATTGGGCTACTTTTGGGCTACTTTTTGCATAAGCTTGGGCTCTTTTTATATTAACCTCTGGCAACCCTACAGTATAATTATAATAAGATGTCTGTGCCCAAAACATTAAAAAAAATTATTTCTGGCAACACTATTTTTGTTAACTTATTTTTTGCCTGGTAATGGTAACGCCGTTATTTCATGACTCATGATGCAAAGTGTGCAAGTGTTGTGAAAAGGGTGTCAGTTTTTAGCTGTAGGCTATTCAACATGATTTCATTCAAAGGCAAAGCTTTTATTATTTTTTTTAGGGCAATCAAATGGATTAAATTTTTTAGTGTAACTGTAATCTAGTAGGCCCACAGTACAGGTTAGAGGCAAGAATATACTAGAATTTAGATGACAGTAATTTTAGTGTAAAATGTGATGTAAGGTGTTCAAAGGTAGAAAGCTTGTCATGTGCATACTGCATACGGTATATCTAATCAAAAGGAGAAACATTTCCATTTGAAGTAGGCTACAGGACCCGGCATTTAAGAAAAGGCAAGTCAACTGAGTTGTGCAAAGGTGGATAATAAGTGCTACAAGCAAGGGCTCCGGACACTTCCTGAGAGTGGGGGGGTAATTTAAGCAGGGGGCGAGAACGATGTTTTGACGTCGACAGGGGGCTTATTGGATTAATTATCACATATACTTCTGGGAGGTCTCCCCCCAGACCCCTTTCGCAATACTGAAAGCTTCAATTTCTTATACAGCGTCTTAGGCAGCACGTTTTGCGCCAAAGACGCAAAATTTTTGCCTTTCAGCACAATTTAAAATCAAAATTTATTTCAGCGAGTCCAAAATCGCAAGCAAAAGCTCTTTAACATTTGCCACATTTTTGAGGTTTTGAGACAATTTTGTCTGGAAGAAGGGACGTACATAAAAATTCCTCTTTTTATTCTTCCTTGGCTCAAGTCCTCCAAATTTTGCACTTCAGACGCTAAAAAGTTAAATTTAAAAGGTCAAAAGCGTCAAGGTCAAAGCTTTCTATAACTTACGTAATTTACAATTACACGAATACAACGCGATAACCTGTGCCATAACATCCACAGTGAAAGGAAAAGTTTCAGCATCTGGAGTCTAGGCCTACCGGTACATTCAACTCAGAAAAAAATGAAATAAAAGCTAAAATGCATAAACTTTTACAACAACTGAAAATAAAAAAACATTGAAACAACGCAACTGTAGTGGGTTTTGTTCGTGAGTGGTAAAAGTGAAATTGAACAGTTTGTAGCAGTGAAAAACTATGACAACACATAGCGCATTGTAATGCGTATATTTTTGACAGGATATGTAGTTTGGCTTTGTCTTGCGAGTTGAACTTTCCAAGCAAAAACCTCAAAAGTTGTGCAACAAAATGAAAATAAAGCACAAAAGTTTAAAAAATATTAAAAATAGAATTTTTATCTCTACATTAGTGGGGGGTAATTTTGCATTAGTTACCCCCCACTCCAGTTGGTGGGGGGGTAATCACCCCCACGGCCCCCCTTTAACGGAGCCCATGGCTGTAAGTTACTCCTGTACTGGTACCATAGCCAAAATGTCCAAAATTTGCTTTTTACATATATTATATGAATTCTAGGAGCTGGTATATATACAAGTCCCCTCCCCCTCTCCCTCTTGGCAACTCATGACAAAGAAGAATTGACCAAAACATGTGGATTGAAGTATGTGAACAGTAAAGCAAATTTAAAGTAGTTTCACCTATATGTTTGGTTGAGTTTTGTCTTTGTCATGAATTACCAAGGGGGGAGGGGGTGGGACTTGTATACCAGCTCCGAATTCTATTAAATTTGTCATGTGCTTGTGCAAGTACCCTGCATTGCTTCTAGATTTTTTGCTATGCAGACAGATTTTTCCTTCTCGTGATGTCACTAGTTTGAGTTATAATTAGACCAGATGGGGAATTTTATAAACCTTAAGCGAGTAATGTCGGTTTGGAATTGCATGCGGGAAGTGATTTTCTGATGTGTCTGGATTTATTAATATTCAATTGAACACTGAGAATATGTCCTTATAATCTTTGTAATGTAGTAAGTTTAAATTTAACTGTTCTTGAAAATGACTTTGTATATATAATATACAAGTGAAGGCATTTTTTTAGAGATTGCCTCAAAGATGGCGAATACATCTGTGAAGAACTTCTTTAACAGAGCTCGCTTGGCTTGATAAAACTTTCTAGTTTATGAAAGTTGATGTGAGAAGAGACTAACTTTCATGAAAATCAGATTCCATGTAGTGTTGGGCAATATATCGAATTTTCGATACGATATTTATTTCAATATTGTTCAATATTTTAACTATTACAGCCCTACCTCGTAACTGCAAACCCCTACAAAAACGTTGCCGAGGCCAAACGGCAAAAGTTGAAATTGCCTCGGCAATTGCTGTGAACGTTTATTATGAAAAAAAATGTACCAAAACATGTAAAATGAGAAGCGAAAAATATACTGGAGTAGTCTATCACGACCGCACTGTTTGATTTGTTGTGATGTAATAATATCAAAAGTAGCGATAAACCGAACAACGCGATACGCACGCTGTTACGGTAATTCACGTTGAATAACTCACGGGCAGGAAAAGTAAGTTAATTTTGGGTTGATTCAACGTTCGAGTCGGCACAAATCAATTTAATTTTCCCGGCGGGTTATATTGCGTAACAACAATGCCCAATAAGAATTTTACGTTTGTTTTACATTAATTCGACGTCTAGCGAACACAAAGTCTGTTTGATGAAGAACTAGATGTCAGAATCGGAATCATCAGATGCTGTATCGGAGGATGAGTTTGTCGTGTCATCACTGGAATCGGACAAATTAAGAGGCTCATCACTTGGCTGTAAATCTACACTGTCTTCGCCGTTCACAATGAAGCGTCCACGTTTTGCCGCTTTCGTGCTTTGATACCCATTCACACGCCTCTTTCGCAGAGCTCCATCTGGGTGTTGACTAAGGAGCAAATCTATGGATGTGGCATAACAACTGGGAGGAATGTCTAATTGTCTAATCCTAACTTTACAAGCGCTCATGTGGCCTCGGCATTTTTATTGCCAACGCTAATGCGCCACTCATGCATCTGCGCCGGCAATCACCTCAGCAATCCGACACTAATTTCGAAGACTGAGAAGCTCTTTTCTTAATTAGAACAAAAATATCGAAAAGTATCGAAATATCGAGTATTTTTTGAAATATCGTATCGTTTTGTTTTCTTCAATATCATCATCATCATTTTCAGCCTGTGAGAGCCCACTGCAGAGCGTAAGCCTTCCCCTTTTCATGCCAATTTACATGATCATGTGCTAGTTGGTACCAGTATTGCATTGTTTGTCAATGTCGTCCCTCCATCTTACTTTTGGTTTTCCTTTCTTTCTTTTGGTTTCTCGTGGTGTCCATGTTGTTAATTTTTTAGTCCATCTACTGTCCTGATATCTTGCTATATGACCTGCCCAGGACCATTTTAGTTTCTTGATTGTGCTCAATATATCTCGTAATTTTGTTTTATTTCTGATCCATTCGGCAGTCTTTTTGTCTCGCCATGTTAAACCCATCATGATTCGTTCATGTGCTCTCTGCATAGTTCTTAGTTTAAGTGTTAATTTCTTTGTAAGATTCCAAGTTTCTGCACCATATGTAGCGGTTGGAAGGATGCATTGATCGTAGACTTGTTTCTTGAGAGAAAGAGGCAGTTTTGACTTAAATATCGAACTTGCTCTTCCGAAGACTTGCCATCCAAGTGATATTCGTCTTTTGATTTCATCTTCTTTATTGGAGTTGGTTGTAATTTTTTGGCCAAGATATATATAGTGATCAACTTTTTCGATAGTCGCTCCGTCCAAAAGAATATTGCTGTCGGTGTCTGCCAGTTTGTTAAACATAACTTTCGTTTTGTTAAAGTTCTTATGAAGGCCAATCTTTTTGCTTTCTGTATTGAGTTCACTTAGCATTGTTTGTAGTTGTTTAGGTTGCTCAGATATAAGGATAATGTCATCAGCAAAACGTAAATGGTTTATGTATTCAACTATTCACCATCAATTTTGATTCCTTTTTCTTCCCAGTTAAGTTGCTTAAAAATTTCTTCTAAGGTTGCTGTAAAAAGTTTTGGAGATATTGTGTCACCTTGACGTACCCATTTTTGAATCTGAAATGGTTCAGAGTCTTTGTGCAGCCGAATTATAGATGTATTTTTCGCGTAAATGTTTTTGAGAAGTTGAGTGTATGATTGGTCAATTCCCTGTTTTTCCAGTGCTGAAATGACAGCTGATGTTTCAACAGAGTCAAAACGCTTTTTTATAATCTATTAGTCCAAGGCAGAGTGGGATGTTATATTCGTTTGTTTTTTCAATTAATTGTTTTGTTTTCTTCAATATCGCCCAACACTAATTCCATGTCAGTGTGATGTTTTTGGGTAATCCGCATGATTTTGTGGCCATGCTAACTACAGACATGTAGCCCACTACCTGGATTACTATTTAGGGGTCCACGTCTTTTAGGCGTAGACAGCTAGGCGCCGGTCAAATAGGCGCGCACACTGTGGCGTCAGGATATTTAGGTGCGGAGCACTGTGGTGCCCGGTCATTTAGGTGCTATTCCTAGTAAAATCTGCAGATTGTATCAGCTTCTGGAAATGGAAAAAAACGCATTAGATAATGCGCGCTCGCATTAGACAATGCGCACCCGAATTAGATAAAGCAACACGTAGTGTTCAAACCTATAGAAATTTGTTTGTTGGCTGTGTGTAGCACAATAAAATTTGACCTGCTTGTTATTACATCGTATAATTATGTTTCACCATTTACACAAACTTGTTTTTATAGACCACTCCAAGCAAGAATCCAGAATTGCAGCGAAAGATGAAGTGCAAGCAATTTTATCCTGTTCAGTTTATTAAATGGAAGCGATCGCAAGAGTGCAGAGTATCAACATTCTTATTTATAACTACTAAGACTATTGCAGCGTTCTTTTAGTCAAGATATATACCAGTGGAAGATGCGAGCTATGTTTTTCAAAAATTAAAGATTGTATGATATAGAAAATATATATACTGAGTGCTTTTTGAGCAAAGATGTAGTGATGAAAAGTATAGCTTCTTGCTTATGAAACGGCAGTTTATGCGATTCCTTCCAATCGTTGCAGCCAGTGAAGGGTGTCATCGTTGAGGTCTTGTCAGGTTAGCATCTCCAGCAGGGCTGAGAGTGGCACAGTAAAAAAGTATAGCTAACCGCGTGCAAACACTTGTTATTTGTTTGTAAATAGAGTGATTCGTACGATTAGCGTCGGCTGCATAGCCGAGTGGTGAGAACACTGGAACGGCAATCGAAAGGGCACCGGTTCAACACCGCTCAAGAGCATGCGGCTGTGTCTGTGGCAGGACACTTAAAGACATGCTTGAAGGTGGACACGATGATTGGCTTTCTTGCCTTCCTGTCCACTTAATCTAAATCCTCAACCACCGGGTGTAAGCCTGGATACGACAAACAAAAACTAAAAGCATAAGTTAACACTCTGTAAAGCTCAACCAATAGGCCTATAGGCCCTGTGAAGCTCAGATGGTTAAAGCGTTAGGTTAGTTTACCCTTTTGTGTTGACCCAGTCTGACTTGCTGCCTTCACATTATATCATGACAACCATAAAAACAGTCATTTAATTGAGTGTTGAAATTTCAAGCATGAATACAAACGCAAAGCATAATAGCACAGGAAATAATTTGCGAGTCGGAGACGTAGCCGTAAGCAACAGGGAAAAACCATTCATTTCAAAACAGTATTATTTTAGTTACAAGAACAGGCAAACAGTTAAAAATAAGTTAGAATTTATAGGTTTACTGGGCTACGTCACTGACAGTTAATTATCATCAAATATTAACAAAAAAACAGCACTTTTTCAGACCAAATTTTGGGGAATTCCAAATTTTTTTCCAGCACCTCTAATCGAAATACTTCCATTTTTTATCTCATTCAAAGCTTTCTCCATGTCTTCTATTCTCCAGTCTACGTTTCTACTCATCTTGTTTGATGCTAGTCGCAATTAAAAATGATAATTTTGATTAATAATACAATATCAAGCTGCAAATAAAAAAATAATTGAATTCATTCTAATTGTAAGTAAGTTGGGTTTGTTGAAAAAAAATTATAATAAAACTCGCCTAGCTGGGAGCGACTTATCAGATTTTTATACCCTCAAAGTTTTGTTTAGCTGCCTAGCTTCACATAAAGCACTCAAAATGATTTAACTTTAAAGTTACAAAAAAAGATGAATCGGTGACCTCCAGTGTAGTCTTTCACTGTCCAGTTACTTAAGGCACCTAATTAAACGCTCACCAAAGTGCAATTCGTAATTGATGCTATTATTCTGTTTGGAACTGCGTTTTACTTTTACTTGCCTGAGATAACAGATCATTTGATTGATTGATCATCTTCCTCGTGGCTGATCACGTGACTTCACGGTCTTATACGACCCAGCTATCTCCTGTGATTTTTAGCAACCTATATTTACCACTCCTTTCTGTATTAGTCGCATGTATAATGATTTATTGTATAAATAATTGACATCACATTCTTTATAATTTTGCTCCAACTGAACTCTCTCCTCTAATCACACCTTCAATGCGCACACTCTCGGCTTGCTCTTTGCTGGAATGGATTTTTTTTGTTCTATTTCTCTCAAATCGTAGCTGAAGAACTCCCCTTAAACTAAAAAAAAGATTTAATCTCATGCGGTCTTTCTAAAACAAATTTGAGCAAAATTGCCGAAGTCAGTTAGAAAGTTTGTGGCGCGCATTAGCGTTGCGGTTTTGAGTAGCGTAAAATAAAAAGCAGATTGTGACAAAAGCGTAAGTTCATTTGCATAGAAATTTCGTTTGGGAATTCAAGGAAGTATATATTAAATAGTTGTGATTTTTATTTGCTGAGAAAATAGTGAAAAATATTTCTGTGAGGGCAAGCGCGCATTAGCCACTCAGTAGACCGGCGGGCGCATTTGCCACTTTGACTATAACTAAAAAGTATATATATATCAACTAACCCTGCCTTTCCTCTAAGCTTCAACAATTTCTTGTTTTTCATGTTGAGTTTTGTTCAGCTATCGGTACCTGATCCCATATTTAGGCGTCTTTATTAGGTATATAATAGTTCTTCGCATGATATTTCTTCTCGTTCAATTTCATTTTAGCTGTTCCGAAATAGAATTTGTTTAAAGAGAGTTTTGAATTACTTGCAACATTACAGTTACAGGGTGATGTACTATATGGCCTGACTTAGCTCATTAAAAGATAATTTGATGAATTTTGTGGTATGGTCAAAATTAAACATATGTTTCCTTTCAGGCAAGTTCACATTAGAAATCATGTTTGAAGAATTGAATAGATTTATAGGATGGTCTCTGAAATGCCTTCCTGAAAATGAACTGATCTTAATATCAGATAAAAATACAGACGGCTCCTTTCTTCTGCATCACTTTATATCAATGTACTTGAAAGCTGGTGCTAATGTGGTTCTTTTAACAGTCGCACAGTCCTTCAGCCATTACAATGTGGCTTGCTCAAAATTGGGAGTCAACTTGGAACGAAGCAAGAATGAAAACAAATTACATGTTCTAGACTTGCTGGATGCAAACTTGAAAGTTTGTTTGACGTCAGACGATGTGAAAAACACTGATGCATTATTGCAAGGGTTTGAACAATATTCGATGAAGCATTTTTATGAAAAAATTAAAAGTTGTATCAGTACTGATTTTTCAAGCGTGGTAATTTTAGATGACGCTTCTATGCTTTTAAGTTTAGGGTTCAGTGTAAATGACTTAACTAACTTTGTTCATTATATGAAAGTATTAAGCCACACTAAAAAATTCTCCTTTGTAACACTTTTCCACCAAGATGTTGCATCACAAAAGGTGAAACCCTCTCTTTATTTAAACTGCCAGCTGTATTTAACCTATGAAATAATGGTCCAGGGTTTAGATTCTGGTTACTGCAAAGATGTTCATGGTAGCTTATTATTAGCCAAGAAGAGTAAAGACTATAAACAAACCTTAACTAAAAAAGAAATGCAATTCCGCGTCACTGACAAAGCTCTTTATTTGTTTGCACCAGGAACGTCTTCTGCTGTGCTTTAATCGCTTTGTATGGCAGTTTTGAGAAGTGATTAGTTGATGTGACGAATAAATATGTCAAAATTATATATATACTTGAATGTTTTCTATGTTTTAATACAGCTTTTGATGATCATGCTATGTTTTTACATGTTCAGACATCGAGATCTTGAATTAGTCAATTCATTCGTAAGTTTTGTGATCGGTTAGGATATGTTTAAATAGTTTATATATTTTGAAAAACACAGGAATTTTTTCCATAGAAAATTGGATGACTTGACGCTTTAGTTGTAGAATTGAACAACGACGGCTTGATTTGTGTTAACCATGCTACTTTATCTGAACTAATTGAACTATTTATGGTATTAAGTTTTTATTTACACCTGCATGTATTAAACAATGTGTAACAGTTTATACAAATAGGCTCACTGTAGCCTAAAATTGGAAAATTGTTTTGGAATTGTGTTATTGCAAAAAGTTGCTATATTTCAGTGCAAATTGAAGTGCTTGTTGCTTGTATAATTACTAATATTTCACATAAGTTTTTGTGAAAGATTTATGTTATATAGCTTTGGTAGAGAGGTACTTATTAAAAACCATAGACAGACAATCGATAACAACTTAATAACATTGAATTGCATAAGTCAAAATTAATACAGAAATGAAATAGATACATAATTTCAAACGTTTTCAACGCCGAAAACGTTTGAAATTATGTATCTATTTCATTTCTGTATTAATTTTGAATTATGCAATTCAATGTTATTAAGTTGTTATCGATTGTCTGTCTATTTATGTTATACTAGCCAAACTCATAAGCGCTTTCAAAAAATGAGCTAAAGCTGGTTCAATGGTCACTGGTTTTATCTTCAAATTACTGATTTACATCTAAATGTTATTTGAATGCCAAGTAAAGTTATTTTTTCTCAGCTCTGATTATGTTTGTTACTAAGATTGCTTGTTAGTATTATGGTTTGTTTTCGTCCGTTTGTTTTGATACATAAATTTACATTTGCAACCATACAAAAGCTTGGCGTATCACTCAAAACACTTCCACACAAGCAAAAGCTACCTTTCAGAATGGAAGATTCTCTTACTCTTTGCCGGTAAGTTTTTCTTCGAGGAAATACTTCATTTTGAAAGCAGAAAATGCATTGGCCTACTAACACCTTTTTAAGTGTAGTGGTTCCCAGTTATGCTGCTACTTTAGTCAGTCGTGCAATGATTGAAATCTATACAGAATATTTAGAAAGCTATCGTCATCCACTATCTCACTGAAATGTATTAGTATATATATCTTTTATTTTTTTAAATTAATCTGATTGCTTTATCCAACTTACAACAATCCTTTCAACCTGGTTCTGGTTGTAACTTGTAATGCAAATCAGTTTAATCTTCCTACATACATACTGGTAGCTAAAACATCGATTGTTGTCTGCTGTGATCTAGCAATAGTTCTTATCTTTCAACCCCATGCAACACATCATGAAAGAGCACTTGACTTTCTTCTGGAGCCCTCTAGATTTTTCACCGATGCTCTCCAATGACACTGTGAAGAACCACTAAACTCAATCAACCTCAAACCAAAACCGATTGCTTAGCTGTCTAGGATTCAGCTGTCTCGCATGCAAATAACTTTATTTGCATTGATTTATTTAATATATATATTTGATGCGGCATCGGTAATTATACTATTTATCTTTTATAGTTTAATGAACCCTAATGATGCCAATATATCCGGAAATGTTCATGGTGGGACTATTCTTAAGATGATTGAGGAAGCTGGATTGATCGTCAGCACAAGACATTGCAATCATACTACTAACCAGGTTGGTGAAAATTAGTCCTTATGTTGAACTTCATCATCATAGTTATTTGATTCAAGGGTAGAATATGGCAGAAATATATAATGTGTGAATAGCTGCACTAATTTCACTTTTGTTGGACGTGTGAAAGAAACTTCTAGTGACAACCAAATTTACAGTTTTGCTTTTAAAGTTTGTTATGACCAATGCAGTTTGTTGTTTCTTTATACCGTATCCAACTCAATGTTATCACTTCTGAAAACTTCAATACTTCAGTTAACGGAGCAATGTCCAACAGATAAATTGTGAGTCGGATACTCTCCCATAAGCGCATTTTCTACCACCTAGGATCATTTCCTTTCTTGCTCGTATCAAAACATACAGAATATAGAGATTTTGAAATAGCTTACTACTTTGTTTTGATGGTGATGGCACACGGCTAAAACGAAAGCATACGGATAAGTTTGCACCCTTTGGTGCTGTTGGAGTCGGTCTACTGAAGACTGTTGAAACTAGGCATTACGCAATCTTTCGCCAATATATGCTTAAAAACGGACAAATCTGCAATGAAATTATTAATAGTACTTTGTAATGTTGCTGTTATTAGCTGTCTGTTAACCTTTTTTTAGTTTCGTTGACAATTTTGCTAATTAAAAGTTACATGTTACCACATATTTTCTCACATGGCCGATGTATTTTCAGTGCAGTTTTAGCACTGAAATCTACATAGTGCCGCTTGCGACCCACATAGGTAATAGAGATTGGCGACTTGGCGAGTTAAGGCAAGTCATATCCTTTCACAAACAATCCACGTTCACTCAGTGATAACCTTTGGACTTTGGCATACTATCAGTTGAACTCTTAAGAAGTTCATGTATTAAACTCCAAAGTTTCATACCAGAGGTGATGTGTACCATTGTCTTTCTAGCCTGACCACAATGGAGTTATTTGCGCTCTTGTCAGGGTCGAAAGAACTGACTTCATTCAACCGATGTATGTTGGAGAGATTGGCCACCTTCACGCCTTCGTGTCGTTCTGCTCTGATCATTCAGTCGAGGTTAAAGTAGACGTCAACGCTGAGAACTTATTGACAGGTGAGTCGGGTAACCTGTACAAAGTCATACCACATGGTCGACACGTTGGTACGAAGTTTGAAAGGACTTTGATTCGACATCTATTAACAGCATATGCCTGCTGCAATTGTTCATGTGAATTGTGGCTAAGCACTTTAAGAAAGGCTTGAAGGTGGACACCAAAGTTGACATCCTTTTGTTGCTGTGTATTATACTTAATTTAAATAAGCACCAACGGGGCTTCACCCAGGACACGACAAATTGGCTTTTACCGTTAGGTGGCGCTAAGTTTAGATTGGCGTTTTTAAGTTGAGATATGAATGGTTAGAAAAAACAAACTTGGCAGTTGAATATCACTTTATAATATTTAATATAATAAGTAATATACATTTCTAAAGTTTTCGAATGTGGAAATATATATTTCAAGGATTACAATTACCAGTTGCGTTTTACAGTGTTTTTCTTTGCTGAAGTAATCAACATCGACTACAAATCATTAAATTTTCAACAGGAGAGAAACGCTTGACGAACCGGGCTACTTTATGGTACGTCCCTGTCAAAGAGGGGGGCGAGGTCTGTAAGGTGCCTCCGATGACCTACTCTTCAAAGGAGGTTGAGGTAGTCGCTAGGGAGCGCTATATGAAGCAAAAAGAAGAACGAAAAAATTCGATAGGCGTGGCCAGCCTCAACGACGACTGGGTTTCATCGATCGATATTCCTGTCAGAAGTACGGTTGCATGTCGCAATTCATGACTTGTGGATTAACCTGGCTTCTTGATTGTCAACTCTAGCAACTAGTAAAAAGCGCAACTTGTTCCACTATCAAAAAACACCTCTATGTTCCACTTTTCTTCAATTCTTGTGCTGTGTAGTGTGTAGCCTATGTTTTGCTGAATTAAGTGCTTTAAAGCAGTGATTCTCAACCTTTTTTGGCCCATGGACCATATTTTTAAAAATAATATCCGATGGACCACTTTGCTATGTTGACGTCTCATGAACGCCACTATTCGAAACTGTATTGCACATCGGTCAGACAACTCAAGGGCGTGTTCAATCTTAGTCCTTAATAAAATAATACGTAATTAACTAATTAAGTAAACCCTCTTAATTTGCACACTCAATCTTATCTACTTGAATACACATAATTTTAATTTCAAATTTTATTCTAACAAAACATCATGCACATATTGTTTTAATAGAATGGTAATGTCTCAGTTTTGCCTTCTTGGCAACAGGAGTTTCTGACATTTTATTGATTTGAAAACACTGCGGAATACAGTAGCCTACTTCATTTAGCGTCTAAAAAAATATAACATGTGACATTCATAAATCATTTTTTTATCAAGGATTCATAGAACTCTCTGTGGACCAACCGAAATTCCAGGTTGACCACCAGTGGTCCACCTGGACCACGTTGAGAATCAGTGCTTTAAAGTACATATCACAAATCACCATCAAGCCTAGCTAGTGTCACAGTTGAGCTGCTGCCTGATTGATCTGAACCGTGGCCTACGAACCAATTCTCTTTTTTTTTTGCTTTTCCAGGCAGCGAAGAGCATACTGTTGCTGGCGCTCAGTCCGCTTTGATCCACCTTGTGGGCGTTGAGGACTGTGGTCCACACGGCCGCCCTACCGGCGGTGTCACCATGAAATTGATGGATGAGGTAATTACGACCTAGTTTTACACGAAGACAATTTTTTCTTTCGCTTAGTAGTGACTAAAATGGTGGGGAGATTTAATTAAACAAATTGAGTTGAATTCACGTTGTCACTGTTGCTTGTTACCGTAGTTGTAGGTTGTTAATTTTGTTTCTGTAAAGTAGAGTCGTAATTGCGCAACTGCATTCTTCGTTTGGCATGTTGATGCGTCCCTTGAACGTTTGAGATCATCCGCCTTCCGAGTAGTGTGATTATAAACCAACTGTTCCAGCTTTCGAGCACAACAATATGATTGGTTTGTTAAGCCTGGCCCTGGACAAAACAATAATCTTCTTCATGTAAACCTTGTCTTTGCCTTTCACTAGTTGGCCTTATACCGTACTGACTGTGGAAGCAGTTCAGAAAGTGCATTTCCAAGTGCGCATAAAAGGAATTTACAAGTTAAATTTTTGATACAAATACTGTAAACGCTTGACTGTATATCACCTGACCTCAACGTGTAAATAGGTTGCGGGCATATGCGCGGCAAGACATTGCAAGACTAACATTGTCACCGCATCACTGGATACTGTTGACTTCCATGAAAGCATCGACAAAGGTGAGCTGGACTCCCACCGTATGGTTCGGCCATGATATTGAAGACGTTACTTTGTAATAGTACTCTGTCCCGTAGATGCTTTGTTGGTCAACTTGATTTTGGGCGTCATGTGAATTAGGCCTAGTTTCGTCATTTTGCCAAGTGGTTTCCGTTCCAACATATCTTTTGTTTGCTCAACAGGCAGAGCAGGTCACCGCATGCTTTAATTTTTTCTTGAATACCATTGCTGAAGGATACGCGACATTCTGACGCGCATAAATTCAAAAAAGCGTCAGCAAAGCATTGTTTTAGCCGAAAAACTATCAATTTACTGAGACTAGTGTGATTTTTTCATCATGCAATTCACTACAGTAACGTAGAACGTTGTTAACACATTCCTGTGTCAGCAAATCAGTCACTTTTTTACACCGATCCAACGTCTATGGACGTACGTATGCAAATAACCGATGCATAAGATAAACCAATGTATAAAATGACCGATTTGCTGCAGGGATGTCATAAAAGTCTAACAACAAAGTCAATCTGAAATCAACAAAACGAATTATTTGTCTCATTGTTGTTACTAAGTGTTGTTTACTCGTTTACTGATTACTTTACTTTCTACATTGCAGGTAGCCTCCTTCATATACGAGGTCGCCCGATATTCAACAGCCATAAATCTTTGCTGATCCAAGTCATTGTTTTAGTAGAATCCACCAGGAAACGGCCAACAAACTCGGTATTTGTCACAAAGCTTAAACTGTTTTGTATTTGACAATATTATTCATTATTACGATACAATGCCCTCTGTTTAACATCCTCAATCTTCAAGAAGTTCGTCTCAACATGTGTGTTGCTCGGACTCTTCTCACCGTGGCATAGCATTAAACAATCCACCTATGAGTTAGCTTTAACTGAAGTACTTTCGGGGTCAGATGCGCTAAACAGTTATAAATTGAAATGTACCCAGTGTAAGATTTTATAGACAGAAAAGTTACATCATTTCCATTTGTCCCCCTGCATATATATTTTTTTTTGAACAAACGAGACTTCAGAAACAATTGTAATCAATTACTTCCATGATGTGGGTTGGCCTTCCGCCATACGGGGGAGGAGGAGGAGGATAAGGTCGCGTCATGTTATGTTTGACTAACCCTGTGCATGAAGGGCTTCATCAGAACCGAGGTGAGAGTTTTTTTTTCATGTGAGTTTGGTCGATTAGAGGGATGGCATCTGGCAAGATACATGTTTGTCAACTATCGGCGAAATTCAAGATTTGACCACAATTTGATTGCAGGTCTCGCCTACGTCGCTGTATCGCGCCTGCACAGCCTTTTTCACTTATGTCTCTCTCTCGCCGGATAGGAAAACGCTGCCTATCCCTCCATTGAAGGTGAGATAACCGTTATCTGATAACGTACTGTTTAGTGTTTGGTGCTGCAAGGAATACAGCACTTCCCCGTTGTTCTGTCGTTCAATTTGTATACACAAATGTGGGTCGACCTTGTCTATCTCTGATTTAAGTCCTTTGCGTAAACGAGACTAATACGGACAATACTTCGACGAAAGTTTGATAACCACATTTCTATCCTTTGTGTTGCAGTTGAAGTCAGACCTAGAACATATGTTGTTTGAAGAAGGAAGGCTTCGATACGAAAGGCACAAGGCTGCGCGCCAGTCTAGCTCACGTTCCTCACGCAAATGATCATGCGTACTGGCGCAAACAATCACGCGTACTGACGCAAACAATCACGCGTACTGACGCAAACAATCACGCGTACTGATGCAATCTAGACTACAATATCATTTATATGTATTAGGGCTACTTTCTTGTATTAGGGCTACTATATGTATTAGGGCTGTCAGCTGTATTCAAACATAAAAATGCTGTATTTGTGCTGTTTAAATACGTTTCGCTGGAGATGGTGTGTTTAGCTGAAATATCGACCGACTGTGCAAACATAATTGAATTAACTCCTTGCGAATGCCTTGTATTTTACATCGCATATTTCCAGTGTTTTATCAGGCAGTAGCACCTTTCTCTGTATCTTTCAGTGTAATTTTTGTGTTCCGTTCAGGCAGTTACTCGTTTGCAGTGCAGTTTTAATGTTTTGTTATGAACAGATATAACCACTGTAAGTGTGATGTTATTTCAGCGTTTCATTTTTGCCACAATTCGAATAAATTATTCATTTTGATTGGTGTTGAATTTGCTCTTGACACGAGGATCTGAACAAGCTTCGTTTCTTTGGTCCCAACTGGAAGCTAACATGACGCTGTTTGACACGGAATTAGGAGCGGCTGGCTCAGGAATTTCTAGAAGTAGGCTGACTTAACAACAGGCCGATCTGCAAGATTAGCCAACGCTACCACTTCTATATAGCCGAGTGGTGAGAGTCGAAAGGGCGCCGGTTCGATACCGCTTAAAATCGCGTGACTTTCACAAGACACTTCATGACACGCTTGATAGTGAACACAACCAGCGCCAGATTAACATAGTAGCAGCTGCTACGGGCCCCGCGCTTTGTGAGCAAAACATTTTTTTGCAAAAAAAATGTTGAACATAACTGGTAAGTAATTTTTGGTTTGCAAACTGAAATGGCATGGGAGAATATTACAGTTGTAGAATTAAATTACTTAGTCCTTATCCCTTCCTAGCTATTCTAAACTTTAAAAATCGGTAATTTCCACTGGAGGCTGATGCCTGAGTGCTACGAGCCCACGATGCTAGTCCTAGTTGTTTGAGAGAACATTCGACTGTACTGTACACCAGTGAGAAGAGTATCAATCTTGCCGATTGCCTTGGACAGAGTTATGACAACGCGTCCAACATGAGCGGGAAATATAACGGAGGACAGGCACTAGTCAAAAAAAAATTGTGCTGTTGCAGAATATGTTCCATGCTATGCTCATTCGTTGAATTTAGTTGATGTATGCGCTGCACAATCGTGTCCAGAAACAGTTCAGCTCTTTGACTTCGTTGAAAATATCTATGTATTCTTTGCTGCTTCATCACACCGATGGTCCTTCCTGGAGTGTTCAGGTGGTGGAGTGCTAAAGAAGGTCTCCGCAACACGATGGTCAGCAAGAGCTGATGACATTAACGTTATTAAAGAACGTTTTCTTTTCAAGAGCAAAAGGCAGAATGTCGACAGCAGGCAAATGGACTCCTCGAGAAAATAGAGTTGCTCGAAAGTGTAATCTTAGTGTTTTTTAGAAATACAGTAGAATTCGCCTATAACGGCACCTCTAGGGGATTTGCAAAAACTGACGTTATAGCCGAATTGACGTTATAGACGAACTACCGCAAACTATTCCACAACTGTTTTTTGATTAAAGAAAGAGGTGTATAATCCAATCAGGGTTACTGTGCAGTGTGCACCACCAAACTGACAAAAGGCACGCAGAAAATACAGTACTAAACAAAAAAATTGTTTAAAAAAAATAACCTACAGCGAAAGGTACAGGAAATTTACGCAATACAGCTCGTTACATACAGTAGTAGAAAAGTTCATTGTTTATTAGCAAAAAAGGCATTGATCTTGAGCTGTTTCGGTTTTAACACGGATTTGACACAGCTGTAGAGCTGCTTTCTACACGTGATAGTTTTTCACGCGGGAAAAAAAAGTTAATTAGTTTATAGGCTACAGTACTGCACGTACATTGTACAACTGTTGCTTTGAGTTGTTTAAAGGTCAGCTGTAGAGCTGCTTTTTACACGTGATAGTTTTTCACTAGGGGAAAAAAGTTAATTCAGTTAAAGTCCCTGCTGCGAACGACGTAGCAAAATAAAGGGAAGACATTTTGCAAGCAGCAGCGCTATCTGGATTAAAAGACTGACCGTTCGTGAAGGTGATGGCTTAAAGTGACGTTATAAACGAACAAAAGACGTCTGGGGACCAATAAAGGGTGCTGTTACATACAAATTGACGTTATAGGCGATGCTGTTGTAGCCGAACTACAATGTATGTAAAAGATAGGAATTCTGCCGGGACCGAGCGAAATGTGACGTAATAGGCGAATTGACGTTATAAACGAAGCCGTTATAGGCGAATTCTACTGTACTGTAGCTTACTCGATCGCTTCCAGGCAACTCAAGCCTCTCCTCAGCCAAAGCAGCAAAATCTCAACATTGCTTCAGCGTTGTGTGCCCCTTTGGCAGGATTCCTACAGACTTTCTGAGAACAATTCGATAATAGTTTCAGTCAGAGGCGCAGAAGCTGACTCAAGTGCAGGATTAGGCTACCGACCAACAAGGACAAGAAAAATTGTCGGAAATCGAAGGCGCGATGAGCATGTAGCCAGTTGTGACACTCTCTGAAAAGTTGGTTTAAACCAGGGGTGGGCAACCTTTTTACCACAAGGGCCACTTAGGAAAATGTAATGCTTACAGGAGGGCCACACATCAAATAAACACTAATTGATATTTTCAGCAATGGAGTTTATCTTATTGAAATTTTGTACAAGAATGTCATCCTTCTGCAGTGAATTCAATTCAAGCTGGATTTCTACAGGCGCAAAACTTATTTCACAGGTACAGGGGAGTGAAAAGACGGTCATATCACTTCTCAAGCTTCGAAATTGTGTAAATCGAGAGGAAAATAGCTGGAAGATGAAGGGCCGCACAAAAAATGGAAAAGGGCCGCACGTTGCCCACCCCTGGTTTGAACAATCATATTGCGTCATATGGGGTAACTGAAGCCGATCACATGACATTGGTTGGCGTATATGTACTTAGCAAGTCCCTGCAGCACATGAGATTTATTAACCAATCAGAAGGCAAGATTGAAATCAGCTGATTGCAGTCATTGAGTGACCGTTTTGGGAGCACAGGCATTTCGATGACGTGGATTCGATTCTCACCCCTGCCATTGCGCTTTTACTTCTGAAATTAGCAGAGTTTAAAGCGAGGATCAAGTCTCTGGCTGAGTACTTGAAGAGTCACAATAAAGGTAGCCACTAAACAAGTTCTGATTGGTTGGTGACGTCATTGGAATCTCACTGGGAATTGCCCTATTTAAGTGGCTACCGATTGCCCTATTGTTCGATGGATCGCTATTATGACTGATCGTAGCTGCTATGGAGGCAACTGACTTCGTTGACATCCCAGTACCAGCACCATATTTAAAGCATTTATTTATATATCTGTGTAGCTTAACTGATGTATGCGAGCTGTAGTGCTAAAACAAATAAAAATGAATCTGGGATTTGGACACTGCTTTTGGCACAAGTCCATGCTCTGAGGCAACCAACCAAGCAAAATAACGTAAGAACACCAGTTTAATACATTTTTCTAAGTTCAGTAATTCACAAAAGCTAATTTTTTCAGGTGTGGCAGTGAATTGGTTTTGCACTGGAATGAAACACAAAAGCTAACACAAAGTAAAACGACTCAGATTCAGACAACAGAATCTTAAATACTCCACTCAAGCCCAGTTCAGAAAATACTCTTATTAGATCGATTCAATGTTACTAGCCAAGTAAAAAGAACAACGCGTAAGCTGGAAACGAACATAGCAACGCATTACCAAAAAAGGAAATCTGAAACGTATGAAGCAGAGCAGAACGTCGCAAGCAAAGTGAGGTTCAGGAGCTAGCTCATACTGAAGGCGAACACATACCCAGACAGCAAATCAGTCATTCCTTGAATAATTGATTCAACGTCTGCAAACGTTATCTAAAAAAACGACTGGTTTGGGGAATGACATGTCATCTTTGTGAACTCCATGAGATGCCAGCAGAAGCGAGAAAAGAGATGTGTGTCCAAACGCAAGAAAGGGGCTGTCCATAAAAGACGTCCTCACAAAATGGCAAGTGTTGTGTGCCTTGTACTTGAAGCGTGGATTAGTTTTAAAACTTACAAGCTGTTCAGAATTTTTACTTCCGGTACAGTCGTCTTCGCATCCAGTGGTACAGTAAAAACGTACTAGTAAGTAATAGTACAGTAATAACGTGTCTCAAATAAAAACTACCGCACCAACGGCAATATTTGATACAACAACACACCGATAAGAAGGGAAAGACTTGCAATGTTTGAAACGTGCATGAACAGTGACAAAACATTTGATTTGGTGGTACTGATAAGGTGATGTCTGTTAGCTGGCACAACCAACAAAACAAACAAATTATGAACATTGATAAAAGCGCTTTTACTTCACAATGTAGATATTAACGGCCTGTTTTAGCCTGATGCTGCGAGTTCGCTGTGGTAATAGCGAATACCCGTAGCGCCACCCATGCAGTGGTGGCACACACGTCATTGCTCCGCAGTGGGCAGCAGCCGGCAAGGCTCGGATTTCCATCGTTTCTGAAGGACGTTTCGGGAGCTACATCGTAGGCGGATCCGCCCGTTCCACTCCCACATGGAGGAACGCCTTGGCTGGGATGAAAGTTCAGTCTTTGATCATCGGCGGCAGTGCCTCGCCTACTTCGAATTTACAATCGTTGCCGGAGAGGGCGGTGCGGTACAGTTGCCCTTCAAAGAGGCCATTTTCATTGGTAGACAAAGTACAAGGATCAGCGGCCGTGCTGAAGGGGGAGAACTGCGTCACCTAATCTATTAATCAACTGATTCAACAAAATTTCACACCAATGGCAACTGGCAGCGCGGAAACTCAGTAGCCTCAAGCCAAACAAAGGTGCCCCATCAAACAACGACTCACTGACTTTAACACCATTCGTTATCTCATGACTAGGGAACTGTGTTCCGAAAGCTAGTGCAATTCGCCATTACCATGTGCAGCGAACACGCAGCATCAGGCATAAACAGGTCGTTAATAACTACATTGTGAAGTAAGCAACGATCATGCTGCTGAAAGCGAAACTCAATCTATTGCAAAGCACTTTTAGCTTGTGATAAACTATTTATATGGCAGTTTACACCAACGCGAAAAGGTGACTCATACCCTATCAACAATGACAAGAAAAAAAAATAGTCGCCATTTTTCCAAATTTATTTTGTAAAGACTAAAGAGGCTACAATATTCATCAGCTAAAATCGGATAAGAAAATATACTATAATAAAATGTAGACTTGTCTCGATGCAACTGATGGTCAACTAAACATGGAACTCAGCCGTGTTTGGCTTCTAACAATAAAACTTTTAAACAACTGGACAGTTGCTAAATAGTCGGTGTATTCTTAGCCAGATCCAGCAAGTAAATTATAGGAACTTTAAAAATTGCCTGATTAAGGTTCGAGTTCCGGTCACGACAAGAAATTTAACCCTGCTATCAAGCAATTTTCATTGATTAACAATAAAAAAACATAAAACAAGAACAATATCTAAAAGGCTAAATGATCCACACAAGAAAAGCTCACAAGCTTTAATGGCACCACTGCTTTTACAAGCCTTGAGATATCTTCAAGTCATTTAGTGTGGATGTCCCTTCTATTTTTAGCTGTTTTTCATTGGCTAAATGCAGAAGGCAAGTGAATGCGAGAGGAACAGACATATTGTTCCACATGTTCTTCGATATGTTGTTTGGTAATGTCTGGTACATGTCGGAGAACAGTTGAGGTTCTTTGCCAGCAGGAATGTCGGAGCTTTTGCCCTGATCTTCATTCATGCCGTCATTCTGAACAAAAAACACAGAGAATGTAGTAGATCAAAACGGCCTCAATCTTCAGCGCATGGCATTGCCGGACTAGACAAAGATGCGAAATCGAAATCAAGAGGAAAATACTAACATTGAACTAATTGCAGCGCTAAAGTCTCTGAGAGTTACTCAATTTCATTGAAAAGAGCATCAGTGTGCTGTAAACATCTTTGAGCGTGGTTAATCAGCAACAAATTTGACTGAAACTTCAAGCAGTGGAATGTTTGTTTCGTTGTTTGTCGTATCCAGGCTTACACCCGGTGGTTGATGATTTAGATTAAGTAGACTGAAAGGCAAGGAAGCCAATCTTCGTGTCCACCTTCAGGCATGCCTTTAAGTGTCCTGCCAAATACACAGCCGCATGCTTTTGAGCGGTGTCGAACCGGCGCCTTTTCGATTGCCGTTCCAAGGCTCTCACCACTCGGCTATGCAGTCGAAGTGGAATGTGTTGCGGTGGCTTAGGCCATGTACAGGGTGACCCAAAAAGATTCGTACCCATGAAAATTTCAATTGTGACTTTGATTGAAAAGCTATTTATTTCAAATTACATCCACACATTATTCAGTTTAGGGAAGACCATTGACCAGAGTTTTAGCTTTTTCTGTCAATTTTTAGTCAATTTATAGCTTTCCCAAGATGTGTTCCAAATGTGAAAAAATCGAATAAAACATGGGTTCAAATCTTTTTGGATCACCCTGTATGATGCTTTCTGCCCCGATAGCTCATTTGGTTAGCGCATGACTTCGTAAACAAAGAATCTTCAAGATCAAGCGGCGCAGGTTCGACTCTCAGGGTGTGCGCTTGAGCAACACATTCTAAGAACTGCTCTCCATTCAGCGGCACCTAATGGATGGAACAATTCCTCGGCAACAACACTTCAACAATCGGAAAACTTTACTCTGTCAATATCGGTAACCGGCCCTGCCTCAAAAGCCCCCATAAGTAGGTTTCAAGTAGGTTTGACGCAGGGCGGTTACCGATATTGACAGAGTAAAGTTTTCTGATTGTTGAAGTGTTGTTGCCGAGGAATTGTTCCATCCATTAGGTGCTGCTGAATGGAGAGCAGTTCTTAGAATGCGTTGCTCAAGCGCACACCCTGAGAGTCGAACCTGCGCCGCTTGATCTTGAAGCTTCTTCGTTTACTAAGTCACGTGCTAACCAAATGAACTATCGGGGCAGAAAGCATCATACAGGGTGACCCAAAAAGATTTGAACCCACGTTTTATTCGATTTTTTCACATTTGTAACATATCTTGGTAAAGCCATAAATTGACTAAAAATTGACAGAAAAAGCTAAAACTCTGGTCAATGGTCTTCCATAAACTGAATAATGTGTGGTTGTAATTTGAAATAAATAGCTTTTCAATCAAAGTCACAATTGAAATTTTCATGGGTACGAATCTTTTTGGGTCACCCTGTACTTTAAGAATTTTCATAATTGCGTGGTCATTTTGTTTACTATTTAGTTGAAAGTTGGAGTGATGATGTGAGCTCCTCTTGAAGACTTTACCGTTGTGCATTTAAGGGAATAAATCATGATATTATGGTGTAATAGATCAGACCTTGAAGATTACTGACTACCCAGACAGCAAACTAGCCATTTTTTATACATTTTACAATGTCTGCGGGCGTTGAATCAATGTAAAAAAACGGCTGATTTGCTGTCTGGGTAAGGCCGGCCCAGTACAAATGCTAACGTTGAATGTAGCCTACCATGCTGCCACAAGACGAGTCTTCTGTCGTCTGCGCTTCGTCGCTTGCGTCACCGGCGGCTTTCTCGGTGACGTCATCATCCACCTTGATAATAGACCACATTGCACTCTTTAGCTTGCGCACGTCAATGCGCTTGGCGTGCTTTGCGAAGTGAATTTGGATTTTCTCGACCTGCATCAAAAATTTTTATTTTGATCACAATTACATTTCAATAATGAATATTGGAAGCTGCAACGAGTTGTCGCATTGTCGCTCTTAGCCAATGTTTCGAAAGGTTTTTTGAAATCACCTGCGGTCTCGAGTGCATTCCTTACAGTAGGACTTCAAGTCCACTACTTTAGTCACTTGATACTTAGCAAACACTCGCTTTACAATACCGGTTGTATCAAATGAAACGAGAGTTTCACGAATGTCAAGGAGAATTGGATGTTTTTCCACTAGATTGAATGTCAAGAAAGTTACACTCGTTGTATCCTTTTAATGAGTTTATAAAAAAAATTATTTGGTGCTTCAGTGATCAAAAAATTAACCAAGCAAAAATTATTGTAAAGCGCACAACGTGTATCTAACTATGCTTATAAACGTTGAATTACCGTAAAATAAATTCAAATCAGCAAAGTGTTGCTATCGGAATCACGACGTACCTTTCGTGGCTGTGATATGAGGTGGTCACCTTCCAGCATAGCGTTGTAGTCATCTTCACCGGCAGCAGGAGCCAACCCAGTCACGTTCTGAGTGAGGTCAGGGAAGAAGCCACCGCTGCTTTGGAACATGTCTCGACTGTTGTCGTTCTGAGCGTCTGCGAGAGACCACAATCCTATGATTCTAGTGAGATGGTCAAGTGTATACATACAGATTACAGACCTTAGGTTTACAGTACGAAAATTAGGCAAGAATACACCTTGACAAAAGCTACTCATAGAAAGTAACTAGTGATGCACCGGAGGCAACATTTCCACCGGAGGCAGGATGTTCCGGCCAGAAAATTGCAACTCCGGCCGGAGCTTCCGGCCTTTGGTAATATCTACTTCATATAATCAATGTTCCGACCGTGCGGTTGCACACCACTCTCACCAAGTGCTCTAAAAGATGCCTCATGGCAATGTTTATTGTTTAGGGTCCTCTGAAAGGATCCATTCAGAAATAAACTTTTGGGAAGATTTCAAACTTGGCAATGTTTTCTATACACCCGATGGGGTACTGTTTTTGTGATATTGAAGATTTTCGACTGACTTTCTTGATCCTTTTTCAATGTTACATTCCCCGTAGCTCCGTATGTTGAATATGCACAACGAAGATCTTTGGGAAGAAGGCTACATGACTTTGGGAGAGTAGAATGTTTGTGAAGACAATGAAACAAAAAAATACTTTCAATTGACCCTTACCAGCTGAATGTTGCAAATTTGCAACACGTTGTACTGCTACATATTCTGTGTTGGTTATTCTAGGTTACACCTTTTTGAAAAAAAATCTAAAAATTTGATTTTTTTTTTTTCTTGGCCGCTGCGGGTTGACCAATGTTACAGGCAACATGTGTATTGTGTAGCTTATTCTTGTATTGCTGCAGTAGGATTGCAAGTATTGCAAATCTTGTATTGTATTGCAAGAGTAGGAGCATTGAGTGCATTGTATAGGAGCATTGCATTCTTGTATTGCAAGTAGGAGCTGGTTACCTACAATCCCTTCTTTCTGCCACAACCATAACTTGCAGTCTTTTATTTATTTTAATTTATGGTGTCTGAAGTGGTGGGTATAAAAACCTGATTTTTTTGTATACACACTTACGAACCTCACAACGGTTAAACTCTAATCCAAAGTAGTACACACATCGTAAAGACGTCCTGGCATCCTTCTCGCTTGTTTTACCAATTTACTGACTTCAATTTCATCAGGTAAGTGTGGTCTCTCCACACACAATTGTTCCTTGCACGCGGCAGAAGCGACAATTCAGAGTGAAGCACCTGGCGGGGTCACGTCACGGAGAATAAAGAAGAAACAACGCAAACACAATCAGCGTTACTCCGTCAGGTGAATTGAATCCACACCGGATTTCGACCAGAAGCAGTAGTTTGCGTGGTTTGACAACAAACTAATGCAAACGCTGTTCGATACTGCTCTTACATCCACCACAGACTACCGCCGATGTTTCAGGGGGTAAAAGGCAGACCCCCTCGAACCTCTAACTGGCAAAACTTTCAAAGTTAAGATGACAAATACGTGGCACTGTTGTACAACTCACCATCATCGTAATCGCTATCCCTGCTGGCTGGACAGAAATCATCGTTGTTGTAATTGAAGTTCATGACGTCAGGCTCATTGCTGACAGTGACGCTGGCTTGCTTTATCAAGGCGGAGTTCAGCTGCCTCAAGAGAACTTTTACCGCCATGGCTCTGTTCAGAAAAGTTTAAAGTTAGTTAGTAGTTTTGAAATAGCAACAGAAAAAAGCTATGGTCAATGTATAACAAATTAAGCGGATGACTAGAAAATTATTCCTATTACCACATTAATAACTCGGGCAAGTAAAGTCAATAAAGTTAAGTTTTTTCAGTAACTTATTGCGTTGCGGTTTTAAGTAGTTAGTTCTGCTCTGGACATAAGGAATAGGTTTCAAATCTTAATTTGATAGGTCAATAAAAAGTCAAGTTTTTATCGTTTGGTCAATGTTAGATCAATACAGCCAAGTTTATGTAATTAACATGTTCAGTTCAAATGTTTTCATTTAAATGCTGAGAAAAAATGATATTTTAACAACTTCTTGTTCATCAATCTCCATTTGTGCTTCGTTCAGCATCTTAAAATTAAAAACACTGCATAACAATGACGACATTTCTAAAATAACGAACATTGAAAGATCAGAAAGTTAATCAGGCGCCCGTTCAACACCGCTCAAGAGCATGTGGATTGTGGATGTGTCTTTGGCAAGACACTGAAAGGCGTGCCGTGGATTGCGCAGTGGCGTCCCTTCGATCATAGCTCTTGATTTTTCTCGTGATTATCAATAGTAAGCTGCTCTAAGGAGAAATGACTACGGTGCTTCCTACGGCATTATGTCACATTTCAACTCTTGTTGTCAGTGAACGATGTTTCTTGTGATGTTCATTGTGGAGTTACAGTAGTTGCCTGCTAATATTGCCTTCAGGAGACCCTAATATGTTCTGTTGAAGGTTTCAATGTTTATTCGTTGGTTTAAAATGTCTGTTTTTCGTTGATGTAGCCTTCTTTTTAAAATAAAAGACAAGAAACAACGGTTCACTAAGTTAAATTTTCGTTAGGTTAAGAAAATTATTTTTTTGGATTTTTAGGTCAATAAAAACTTGCTCTAGTAATCACATAAGATTAATAATCATGTTGTGCAGCTAAGTAGAACATTCTTTAACAGTTGTGCGCTTGACTCTAATCACACCACAAACTATTCACGTTTGGCTTCTAATCAGCGACCAACTGACGTGCGATGGAAATCCCACCATGGAACAGTGTAATGGCCACCAGGTAGTTTTTTGCTTTGTGTTAAATTGAAATGACAAATTTTGAGGAATTATTTCGTTTTGTATACTTGCAGCGGCAGTACAACTTAGGAACTCTACTAATGTACTAATGAAGCATCACAGTTTGTACCGAAAACTTATAATATAAGAAATGGCTTCTTGACGCACCGTTGGATCGCTTCAGAGCTGAGGCTACTGCCTTCCAAGAACAACTGATCCTGGACGCAAAGTCTGAGGGATTCAATCTTCGCTTTTGACATTTTCTGAGGCTGCACTTTCTTGTCCTTTGCCAATTTTTCGGCCTTAAGCTTCTTGCTCTTTTCTGCAGTTTTTCTTTTCTTCGGCTGCGATTCTTCGGCATTCTGAGGATCTGCTGGCCACAAAAAAACGGAAATTAATAAACAAAACGCCAATTTTGCTTTCAAAGTAGGCTAGCTCAGAACTTCCAGCAGATATTCGCACAGAGCGCAGTGATTTGTTTGAAGTTTGCATTTCACTACTGAAGTGGTGAATGAAATACGGCCAGTGATTTAAACCATAACGGGTTTATTGAATGATCGAAAAAAGACGAGATATTAAATTCTTGAATTTAGTGGCCGAGTGGTTAGCGCGTTGGACTCGCAGTCGAGAGCCTGAATGTTCGACTCCAGCCATCCGCACTTGCTGTTGTTTCTCTGGGCAAGAAACTTTACGATAATTGCCTCTACTAGGGTTGCCATACCGTCCGGACATGTCCGGAATTTAGGGTTAAATTTTGCGTCCGGGAGGAATTTAAAAAAATGCTGAAATGTCCGGAATTTTATGATGGGCGTTTTGGGGAAATTAAAATTGCGGGAATAATCCTGTAAATTAGGGGTGTCCCAGAAAATTCGCTCAGCCAGCTCATTTTACTGCATCTGCAATCGTACTGTGCACACTGCCAATCCAGAACATTGTTATTTCGTACCGTGTGCATTTTTTTTACTACGAAGTTGTACGTAATTATGATGTAACAGAGCGTTTTCCTTATCAATGATGTCAATGATTCTATTGATGCTGTTCTGAAAAGTTTTGAAGAAAACGATATCGCGTATTTTGGCGTTGCAACAGATGGCAGCAATCACAATGAACTGAAAGTATTTCCTATAGTTATTCAATATTTTGACTGGAGGAAAGGTGGTTTGCAATCAAAATTGATTGAGTTTACAAACAAGGCAAACGAGACTGCCGACACAATAGCCACTTATGTAAAAGACACCTTAGAAAAAAGGATGCTTTTGAAAAAATGTGTGGCATTTACAGGAGACAACTGCAATCCTATGTTTGGAGGACTTCGGCGTAATGAGCAAGGAAACAATGTGTTTGCAAAGTTGAAGAAAATGTTAAACCCATCATTGATTGGGGTTGACTGTTCAGCACACGTTTTGAACAATTGTATCCATCATGGGGCTGAAAGAATAAACATCGATATTAAAAATAATATCAATAAGATATATCAATATTTTTCTATTTACACAATTAGAACTGAACAACTGAAAGAATACTGTGAATTTGCAAATTGTGAATACAAGAGACTTCTCTCTCATAGCAAGACTCGCTGGCTCTCCTTGTTTCCTGGAATTCCAAGATTGTTAGAAATGTTTTCACCCCTGAAGTCCTACTTTTTGTCACAAAAACATCCACCAATAGTTATTAAACGGTTCTTTGAGAATGAAATGAGCGAGTTATACCTTTGGCATATGCACTCACTAATGTCCGTGTTTCATGGACGTATTCAAGTAGTTGAGAGAGAAAACAATTCCGTTGCAGAAGTGCTAGAAAATTTGGAGCTGGTTCATAAGGTGCTTGTGGAAAGGAAGAATGAAAGCTTTATGTCCTTGAAAGTTAAAAGGCTTTTAGTTGAAAAAAGAGAAGAGGGATATGAAGATGAATGTAACAATTTTCTTTCCGAAGTTGCAAACCTCTATGAGAGATGCTTGGAGTACCTGTGCAAATGGATGAAACCAATGGAAGAGTTTGCTTGTTTCAAATGAATGACCTTGAACGAGATACCAAGTTGGAAGGATGTAGAGCCTTGCCTGGAATATCTGATTGGTAAAGGGGTTGATGTGGACGATGCAAAGTGCTTCGACCAAATCTGCAACTTGAAGCAGTTTGTGGAAAGTTACCTACAGGACGAAGAATTTATTAAATTGTCAACGCATAAGAAATGGTGCAAATATTTCGATCAGTCTATGAACATCACATGCCACTCAGAAATTTTAAGGATTGTTCAGTTTTTCTTTGCTGTTACATCCCACAATGCCAATGTAGAGAGACTCTTTTCACTGATGCAAAGTCAGTGGACTAAAGAAAGAAACAAGTTGAGCGTTGCGACTATGAAAGGCATATTGACTCTTCAATATAATTTCAAAGATATGTGCTGTAATGAATTTTTCTCATTTTTGAAATCACACAAGGCCCTATTGAAAAGAATTAGATCTTCAGAAAAATATGCATGGTCAGAAGAGTAAATTTGTAGTGACTTGACTTACAAGCGTGTCTTTAATTTGTTGCATGTAATTGCTGTTCTTCCTTTTTCGGCACAACCTAATTCTCATTATTATTTTTCACTCTGAAGTTGAGATTTTTTTCAGTGACGGTCCGTAGCTATATTTAGAGAGTGCTTACCCTGCCTGGTGTGAGATTCTGCTCGTGACAGAAGACAATACTTTTCATTTCGGTAGCTGGCGCTTTAGCATGAGTATTGTACAACGTTTGCAGCTTTAGCATTTCGGTAGCGCATATATATGGTCTCATGAAAATAGTCATGCACTATCCGGAATTTTGCTTTTTCAAATATGGTAACCATACTCTACCCAGTGATCGATTTCGAGTAATGGGTAGTACCAAATTTAAGTCATAAGTAGAGTAGACAACCGGAAACAGACATTGCCGTCGGCTGCAGCGTGGGTCAGGTGTACGTCAGAAGACGTACACCGATGCATAGCGCTCAAGTCCGCTTTCCCGCAATGCAGGATAAAGATATGAAAAACAAACAAACAAACAAAACGAACTTCAAATTAAAGAAACAATAAGTACTAAACTGATCTGTCCTAAATTTAATTTGATGAACCCGTTGCGAACATCTTTTTGATGTTGTCAACATCATCATTTATAGTAATTTTTGTCAGCACCATTGCTCACCGAAATTCGACGAAGAAAATCGCCACCTTAGACAAAAACATTACTTGAAGGGGAAAAATTAGTCTCTTTTTACCTTAATTTAAAGTCTGGATGATATGAAAGAGGCTACTTTCACCGATTAGAAAATGTAACAAAGTATATACCTTGAGTTTGACAAACGGATGACACTGTTCTTGCACTTTTGTGCCTCAGCCAATGGCCGGGACCATCACATACAGATAACACGCCGGGTTTGAAGTAAGAATATTCCCCGTGGGGGGCTGCGGCAACCAACTGGGCAATGTCTAGAGCATGGGACATATCTAAGTTCATAGCAGGATGCGAGGCGGGTCCAGGGAGAGCGCAAAAAGCCGAGTCGTCATCAACATCACAGGTGGGAATGTCGCAATCAGGAAGATCTTCTATGAAAGCAACAAAAGGACGAAATTATTGAACCTACAAAATAAGTTAGTAAAACTACTGCAAGTTGAAACACACTGCTGTCATTTTACGTTTAGCTCAAAAATAATGACATGAAACTAATAATAAGAATACACATTACACAGGTAAGATACACTCTTCTCACCGTTATCAGGGATAGTGTCTTCAAAAGCTTCTTCTAAATTTCGAATTATTGGTTCAGTTTGCAATGGGGATGCTTCTTCTGAAGAGGATGCTGCGTCGACAAAATCTAACTCCGAGGAGTTCTGTGACGAGTAAGCAAAAAAAGTTTACGAGAACTGTTTCACTGACTGAGACAAGATCGTGTTTTTCAGCGGAATCAAGAACTTTGGTTACAAGCTTGGAATCAAAATAAAGACACAGCAATCTCTTTCGTAACATTAAACGTTTATCTCAGTGAATAACATTAACAATAAATTTGCTAAGACTAGAACAACTTACTACATCAAAGCACAAATCGTTGAAAGCATCACATATCAACTTGGATGACGAGGATTTTCTCCCGGTTTTGTAAGCAGAGGACATGCTGTGAAATTCCGAAGTCTCTCCACTTTTGCTGTCTACAAACAATCAATGGATTCACAAGGTCACAAATTTTAGGTAACATTAAACCAATTAGGCAACTTTACATTAGACACACATGTCACAAAGTATGACTTGCAAATCGCACTATGTCATAACAGTAAAATTGCCAGTGGAAGGGAGTGTAGGTTTGCGTTTGAAATTCCTTTTGCAACGAGCAGTTCTGGATATGAGTTTAGCTGCCCTATGTACAGTACAGTACTACAGTACTCTCAGGATCTGTATCTTTGGATGCTGTCATGGCGTGGGATGAGGACCCTCTGGATCAGACACATCCTGTGCTGGTAGTGGTGACAATGGCTTTATCATTTAAAGATGAAAACTCATCGAAAATTCCAAGCAATATCTTTCTAGCGTTATTAAGACGAAATAGCCGGAACTTATAAAAACATTTTGCAAGTGTAAAACTAACATCAAATGTTATAAATATGATAGTTAGTAAGTTAAACTAGAATGAAAAGTTACCAGAATCAAAACCACTGTGTAATTCAAAATGTCGACAGAGCAAGGTGTCTTCAATTACCAGATACTTGTTTAAGCTTTAAGTTTGAATCGTGCTGCAGAATTGCTTCGTTGTCGCATAATTCGATTTGATTCGCCATGACGCTGTCGCAGCTCGCTGCGTCTATCGCATTCCCACGTGACCTCCCAGCCGAGTCCATGGGGCCATACGAGTTAATGAGGGGCACACGAAGAGAGGCTTCATTAGTTTCAAGAATCTGTAGCGGAGAGAAAACATTTCACTTCAAACGTCAGTGGTTGATGAATATGATGATCACGTGATTGGCAGGCTGTTGCTGAGATCGAAACAATCTGAGTACAATGAGTAAATGCAGCCTTATCTGAGCAAACACATACATGTACTGTACATTTGCACACTACAGAAATGCATCTTGTAATAGTTTTCCGAACACAGTATGAGCAAATATATATATATGCTAGAAAGAATGAATAACTGAAGACATAAAGATGCCACTGGGTCATTCCATGCCAAATGAGCAAATGGGTTACACCACATGTCATACATTTTTTTGAAATTTGGCATACTTGTAGATGTCAAAGAAATATGAAGAATACAAAAAAAAATTTTGAAAAAGTTTAAATATTAGCAGAGTTATGGTCATTAGTAAAATCACCATTTTTGCCTGTTCCGCTTCAGTGATGTTGTCCAATTTCCTATAGTATTTCTAATTTCTTAACCTATGATCAAACAAAATGGCTGAAAATTGCTAGACAGACATTTTAAGATCCAAGGAAACCAAAAATGTAAATTAAAAAGTTGACAGAGAACTTCTTGATATGATTATAAAGGTTTCAACTTGCTACATGCATTTTTCGGAGGCCAAACTTTGAGGGCCTACAAAAAAAATGGGTATAAAAATTAAGAACTGAAATTCACATGTATTGGACTTATACCAATACTCTTTCATGTCAAATAAAAAAATTGAATTAATTTTGATAACTACTATGATAAAAGCTAGATTTTCTGACTTGCAAATTTTGACCTTTTTTACACTCATTGTTCAAGATTTTTGTCTATGACATCACAATTTACATTATTGCTTGTGGATGACATCACAATGTACATATTGTTTGTCATAATGCAGCTCATGAATGAATTGAATACTGGTAATACACTAAGGTTTAACGTTGTAGGCCATGCACTATAGTAGTTATCATATTATTAGTATATACTACATTAGTTTTACAATAACACAATTGTTATGGATTCATCACAGCATTATGACATTGGAAAAAAATAAGGTATTGTACCATAAAAATTCACTTTGCTAGAAGCAGGGGCTCTATCCACTTTTAGAATTCGGGGGGGTGATTTTTGGACAGTGGGCTAAAATCGTCATAGTCATTTCAACTTCTGGGGGGCTGCGCCCCCCAGACCCCCCATTGCTGCATCAGCTTCTTTCTGATCGAAGCATAGGGTTTCCAAGTCGTTTCACAAAGTATGTTTCGGAAAGCGCATTTTTGGGTAAGCAAACTGGTAGTCACTTAACAAGAAATATTTCTGGCACTGCAAATGAAAACTCGAACCAATTATAAACTACGTTTTCCGTGACGTGAAAAAGGGCGAAAAGAAGATGATACAAAGCAAATCAAGTGCTGGATTTTCTATCAGCTGTTTGTTTGTTTGTTTATTTGTTTTTCATATTTTTACCCTGCATTGCGAGAAAGCGGACTTGAACGCTATGCATCGGTGTACGCCTTCCGACGTACACCTGACCCACGCTGCAGCCGACGACAATGTCTGTTTCCGGTTGTCTACTCTACTTATGACTTAAATTTGGTACTACCCATTACTCGAAATCGATCACTGAGTAGAGGCAATTATACTCATAGTGAAGTTTTTTCCCCAGAGAAACAACAGCAAGTGCGGGGGGGTGGAGTCGAACATGCAGGCTCTCGACTGCGAGCCCAACGCGCTAACCACTCTGCCACTGCTGCCGACTAAGTTGGCAGCTAGTTGGCTGTTTAGGGGTTAGGGTTAGAAAGTAGTTATTTCATTGACGTGGGTTCGATTCTCACAACTGCTATTGCTCTTTTTTCTTCTGTATTTACCAAATAAAGTTCAAAACAAAGATTAACTCTCTGGCTAAGTGCGAGAAAGGTCACAATTGGACGGTAGCCTCTTATAACATGTTCTGATTGGTTGGCGGTGTCATTCTAGTCATTTGCAGTGGCAGAATTTTTTCTTGTTAAAGTGACTGCCAAGCAAACTAAGAACACAGTGTAAACGCCTGGCTCGTAGTTCAGGGTTGCCAAACCAAAAAATCATATTGAAATGAAATATATATTCATATTAATAAAAAATTCAAAATGTGCTAACAGCGAAAATATATTTTTCAAAATTTGATCAATAAAATATCACAAAACCTTTTCAGAGCCAAATGAGTGGGGGGGTGATTTTGCATTGATCACCCCCCCACTCCAATTAGTGGGGGGGTGATCACCCCCCTCACCCCCCCTTGGATAGAGCCCATGGCTAGAAGCATTGGGTTTTTGGACATTGGTGGACTTGCAGAAACAGATGAACATGTTTATTATGAACCTTGACATTTCTCTGCTTCAAGCAGGTAGACGGGCTTTGAACACTTGAACAGTGGGAAAAGTATCTTTTCTGGTTGCAAGATCTGTGGAGCATGTTAGGAATAATACATTGCTAATAGGACAACCTAAAATTGAAATCACAGTTAAAAGAGTAATTAACTCAATAACTCTACAAGTTACCACTACTATGGTGCATGGCCTACTGCACTAAACCTTAGTGTATTACCAGTATTCAATTCATTCATGAGCTACATAACAATTGTCATGACAAACAATATGTAAATTGTGATGTCATCAACAAGCAATAATGTAAATTGTGATGTCATAGACAAAAATCTTAAACAATGAGTGTAAAAAAGGTCAAAATTTGCAAGTCAGAAAATCTAACTTTTATTATAGTAGTTATCAAAATTAATTCAATTTTTTTATTTGACATGAAAGTGTATTGGTATAAGTATAAAACATGTGAATTTCAGTTCTTAATTTTTATACTCATTTTTTTTGTAGGCCCCCAAAGTTTGGCCTCCGAAAAATGCATGTAGCAAGTTGAAACCTTTATAATCATATCAAGAAGTTCTCTGTCAACTTTTTAGTTTACATTTTTGGATTCCTTGGATCTTAAAATGTCTGTTTAGCAATTTTCAGCCATATTGTATGATCATAGGATAAGAAATTAGAAATATGACAAGAAATTGGACAAAATCACTGAAGTAAAACAGGCAAAAATGGTGATTTTTCCAATGCCCATAACTCCACCAATGTTTGAAATTTTTCAAAAATTTTTTTTGCATTCTTTATATTTCTTCGACATCTACAAGTATGCCAAATTTCAATAAAAGCTATGACATGTGGTGTAATTTTTCCAAAAAATTTGCTCATTTGGCATGGAATGACCCCACTATAAAATAATATTTTTACTGAAGAATAACGAATATGGGCAACTTTTGACCCATTTCACAAATCTGTGTGTCTATTTCGGCACAACTGTCTCTCATAGGAGCTTCATATCACATTGTAGCATGGAAAGGAAAGCATGAAAAGCATTTTAATAGCAATGCAATGTTGGACAACATCAACTCATGCAGTTTAGCTCACTTGGTTTGTAATGCAATAACAAGTCAATAACAATATTAGTTATTGAATTGAATGGAGCAATGCGTCATGAAAACATGGAGTATCAAACAAACCTTTGATGCTTTCTTTCGCTTCCTTGTCTTTTTTTCTGGATCCTCGTTATCTTGTTCCTGACCAAGTGCATTGCCATCATTATCTCCACTTCCAAGGCTGCTCAAGACTCTGCAGAAGAAAAATAACACACTGGGCGTAATCACGTGACGATTCTCAAAAGGAAACTACAACAAACACCACATAAACGGGTCTGCTACTATTCGGTGAGTTCCTAACTTCTAACCCCTAACCCTAAAACGGCAATGATAATTAGGCTACGGTACCCGATAATTTAAAAAAAAAAATTGAAAAAATCTCCCGTTAAGGGATCGGACTCACCGAAACGGGCCATTCCGCACATAAACGCAGTAATGAGTAGAGATGTACCGATACCAATATTTTGGCCGATACCGATATCACTTTTTTAGGCCGATACCGATATTTTGGCCGATAGTTTGGTGTTACAAAAAGAAGCAATTTTGGTCATCGCAAGGAATTATATATATCAAATGCTAAGTTTTACCTTATTTGCATAAAACTATTAAAAATGCTTTCAATTGGCATAATTTATTAAAGATTCAAGAATCCAATCTCAACCGCACATTTTGTGTCATAATAGTAGGTTTTAGTAATGAAAGGCCACCATAATTGAGGACTGGGGTATAAGGGAAGAAGCATTACATCATAATTGGGGTTTCTGAAAAATTAAATAAAGTGTTTGCACAAACTCTCCAAATAGGCTATCATAATTGATAATAAGATGTAAAATGTAAACCAAGCGATTTGTGTAGTCGTACAAAAACTATTCGACAAGTAATGTGCAACCTAAGGGCGCTTGTCGTTTGGTTAAAAAGCTTTTGCCAGGCCAAGACCACCCAGGCATCAAAAATGCACAATCCCGCATCGCCCCCCGCTGCTAAAGGTCAAAAAAAACTTGTGCAACCCGGCTTCACCAGTCCGCGACCCAACTTTCCCCCCTCGCTGCAACAAACCCACCAACCTCAAACAATGCCACGGCAGAACAAGCAGGTCCAAAACGAAAGCAATGGGACCACAAATCCTCACCAAACCGATCAAAACGATCCTGCCGCACCCAATACGACAACCCCATTGCGAAGAAAGGAGCAACCCTCCCGGCCACCAGCACAAGGCCGAGCATCCACCAGCACAGCAAGCAGCCGCGACCGCCAACCACAACGGTGCAGCTTCCACACTAGCCATTTCAATTTATGTCGATGTCAATTCTTGCTACAAAACGGCTGCCGAGAAACATATAGTTGATTGGATGGTCTAAATGGCTAGCGTGGAAGCCACACCGCTATGGCCAGCGAACCGCAACAGCCCGCCGCACCAGTGAGCGCCGACAGCCGGGAAGAACGCTCCCCCCCACAACGAGGCTGCCATCCCAGGCGCAACAAGACCACTTATTGACCAGCCCAGTGAGGACCCACAGCTCCCACCCTGAGCCCACCCACTCCATCACAACGAAAGGTGGAAACCAAATCACAAACCGACAGAACCAGACCACCAAAAACAACCAAGTTACACGGGTCCCCCGAACGTCCAGCAACGCAAAAATGGTGCAAAATTACACATTTCCGCCACCTGGGCAGTCCTGGCCTGGTTTTATCCTCTGTTAAGAGTAAAAGAGAAACACAAATGATAAATATTGGAGAAATTGAGTCTCCTTAACAACTTAAGAATCAAATAACGCAAAAACTGCTGAAACAAAACGTTTTGTTTGAGTGAAAGAATCACTGTAAGCAACCAATGCCAAAAGGTGCGCCCATGAAGTCATGGGAGTGTGAGGTATCAAAAATTTGAACAAGTTTTTATTTTTCTACATCAATGTGACGTTAAGAAAATAAATCAATAGTTTTTTTTCAAGTCTAAACCTTAAACCATTTGACCAGGTTAACACTCACAATAGTATTTCAAAAATTTTCTTAGTATAATTTATGTTGTGGAACCGGTTTTCTTCCTATAGGATTCATCAGCACAACTGGATCGAAACGAAAAAAATTTTTTTTTCGTTTATTTCCAGAAAAAAATTTTTTTTTCGAAAAATTTTTTTTTTGTTTCTATCCAGTTGTGCTGATGAATCCTACAGGAAGAAAACCGGTTCCACAACATAAATTATACTAAGAAAAATTTTGAAATACTATTGTGAGTGTTAACCTGGTCAAATGGTTTAAGGTTTAGACTTGAAAAAAAAACTATTGATTTATTTTCTTAATGATTGCTTTCTGTGTTAGGTTGATCGCCCATTTGAGGAAGTGTCATAGTACCTGATCACCTTTACCAGTTAGTTTTTCTCACTTTTGATCAATGTGACGTTAGTTAGAACTTTAAAAAATCTATATCTTTGCTTCTGCAGAAAATGTTCTTTTTACATGTTTAGTATCGGCCACAGTACCGGCCAAATTTTGCCGATGCCGATACCGATACTCAAAAAATGGCCGATATTACCGATACCGATATATCGGTACATCTCTAGTAATGAGTGTATTGATGTTCTTAGAAACAGAGAAGACACAATTCAACTGCCAAATTAGCTCATTTATATATTCATTCAACAATCAACATCAAGTAACGAAATCTCGGCAGCCAATTTCACCTTAAATTGTGATCTTCAGAAGGATCTCACTAGTTCTTGAACTAACGTAAAAAGGTGAAATTTTATATAAAAAAACTATTATTGCCGGTTGGTTTTTACAGTTCATTGAAATAGATTGAATAGACAGCTTATTAAGTTGATTACCTGTATATTTCCGAGTGAATCGCGTCTACACGAGACGCATAAATTTTGGCACCAGCAAAAATGGTCCCACCAGCTACTCGAAAGTTGAGAGCACCATCTTGACGAATCATCTCACCCATATGCTCAATCAACTGGAGGTCAAATGCATTCTTATGCTGTAAAAAGTAGAAAAATAAAACACTCAATTTTGCATACCAATAGCATTAAAGCTGAATGTTTTATCGAACATACTTAACCACATGGATAAGAAAATAGCAACCCACCAACATGCAGACTATATCCAAACAGATTTAAATGCAAATAATGACTTAAATCCAGACTATATCCAAACAAATTTAAATCCAAATAATGACAAACCACAGAACAGTCAGAAGAACGGATGATTTACATTGATTTTGTTCTCCTGGGAAAGCTTCATACATTGAGAGTAATGCTGAAGCAACTGATCTTTCGACCAGCGAAAACCAGATCTTGCTTCTGAGGCATCATCATTCTAAAAACCAACAATAAACAACTATGATGACAGTAAGATGAAAAATATTAAAAATGCAAAATGTTTCAAGTCTAAACATGAAAAACACCTGCCTCAATATTTCCGTTGATTTTAAGAAAGGCTAAATTCTAGCAATTGAGCTTCAGCTTTTCCATAGTTTTTTCACAAAATCTTTACTGAGTGACATTTTCAAGCATAATACTACTTAACGGTATATCTAGCTAGGCATATATATAATCACAACGGAAATACTTCCACAAAAGTGAATGGCCAAACTAATTAAAAATTATTTATCTAAAAAACACCTTTCTTGGAATTGGGCTCTTCTTAAATTTACGTATTCAATTCTTTTAATCGTAAGAATAAGCTTTAATTTGGCATGACCGTTTCTTTCTATCCAATATAGACTACTAAAGTTGTAGTTTACCGTAGAAGATTTTGATGGAGTTTTAGACGAATGCAAAATAGCAGTAAAGTTTCGAGAATGTCTTCTTTGACGAGCAGACTTTGAATCATTTTCCACCACCTCAGGAAGGTTAGGTGACTGACGCAGTGCAGTAAATCCACTGCTCAAACGTTTTTGAATTCTTCTGTGATGACCGGATTGGGGTGACACCAGAACTTCAAGAGGGGGCCGTTGTTGCCCATTATTAACAGCAGTTGGAGTGCTAGTCATAATCAAGGTTTGCAATTTGTTTTATGTTACATATGCCGAAACTAAAAACAAGCAAAGTAAACAAAGAAACCTTGATGGTACATGAACAGAATTAATTACCAGATATTCACTTCTGTTGATAAGTGAATCGTTATATACATCATTAATATTATTTGTATCATACTATGTCCCACAAAAGCAAATTTGTGGTAAAATAACGATCAAATGACTAAAAGTTGCAGTACTTTTTTCACAAAAACTCAATTATATATATTTGATCAAACATAACACTAGCAAGCATTACATCATGGCGCCCTTTGTACACAGAATATGACAACATGCAGCTTAAAATTTGACTCAAGGTCGATCTGTTAGTAGCCAAAATCGCTAGTATAAGTTGATGGTTTCAATATTAGTTAATAACTAGCCTATAGTCTTTGTGTGTATTTTGCATGATTTTGAGTTTCTTTCATGCTATCGTATTGCTACAATTCAAATAACAGACTAGATTTTGGCACAATTGTGCTGATAGTTGTTCCCGTGGCTGGTAAGCATAGAATGGATCTATTGCATGTTTTATGGTCAAATAGCAGTAAACGTTTACAGCAAGTTACGTTCTAGTCAGAGGTGCAAGAATTGATATGCAACAAAAGTTCTGACATATTCAATTGACATTTTACACTGAAATATGTCACTCTATTTATGCCTTTCATAAATGAATGGATTGGATAAATCAATGCAAAAGCAACAATGCTTTAACCTAAACACCAATGAGTTTTGAACAAAATATGAAAAATATATTATATAGTAGACCTCCCCAATCCCCGGACTTTCTTTTGTTTTCATCTATATTGTGACTTTTCTGCATGGATTTTCAATGCTGATTTTAAAAATATGCATAAAAATTTTTTTCGATCAACGTCTGGGAAGTTATTCGCTGTTGCTTAGCAACAACTTTTCAAAAAAATTACAAAAATCCCCTTTAAAACCCCTTTACTTTTAACCTAGTATGCTGATATCTAGATTATCTGAAAGCATTTCTTCTGCTGAAGAACTAAAAAAAAAAATTATTAAAATTGGACAATCGGTACCAGAGTTATAACCGTGTAAGTACCCAGATTATGCAGTCACGCATGACTGATTTTTGTTAATTTATTGCCAAATGATACTAGAAAAATGGTGAAAGTTGCTGTCAAGGGGTTTTTGGGGGTAAGGAGTTCAAAAAATATATTAAAAAGTGTCTCAGAGCAACAGAAAAAAGTTATTAAAAAATTAATACGAACAGTCATGCATGAATGATTTTGTTGCTGTCGCTTCATTCCTGCAACGAGATGTATTCCTTAGGCACCACAAACGTTAAATGCCTGGAGTCATATACAGTATAACGTGGAACCGATCATCTCAATGTAGCTAACATCTGGGTACCCATTGCACTTGATGTTAAAATACACGCTTCATTGCTCGGAAAGAGCTCTGATCAAGTGCAAGATGGTCACGGTCCGCCACAATTTCAATAGCATCTCTTACCCAGCATAATGTAGTCTATGTATCTAAATCATGTGGCAAAAAATGGATTAAGTCAGCTGAACTTAACGATAACCTTCTGTAATGCATTTCAGGTTTCACTATTGATCAGTTAGCATTTTCTACTTGTATCTTGTATGATTATATAACGTATTGTATACACTTCTACTGTCTAATATTCCATGTGTATTCATGTATCCATCATAGAGCTGAGGAAGAGTAAAATGAACAATGGTGGTTTGCTTGGTAATTTGCAGCCTTTAAAACATTTTAGATTCTCAGTGCAGATTCGACTTAATTTATTGGGAAGATGATATCAGAAGATGACGAGGAGAGTAAATTAAATCCTGAGGTAGATGGCTGAGAATCTGCATTTATCTGTAAAAAATGTCTTGTTTATGCATCCGCATCAAAAATTAATAGGTATGTTACTTTAAAAATCATTGGGCTGTTAAACATACTGGGAACAAACATACATCATACTTTATTCGATTCTTCAATGCATAATTCTTGAAGCGTTTCAACCTCTTTCTATCAAAGGGTCCAAGAGATGCTGGTTGGTTTGTTTCAAGTAATTAACTTCCCAGACGTTGATCGAAAAAAATTTTTATGCATATTTTTGAAATCAGCATTGAAAACCCATGCAGAAAAGTCACAATATAGATGAAAACAAAAGAAAGTCCGGGGATTGGGGAGGTCTATTATATAGCCTACCGTACAAGGCGTACAAAACGTTGAAAAATGCATAACAGTTTAACAAAGATTATGGTCAATTAGGAAACTCCATTTTAGCATGTTACTTTATTTCTTTAGATGCCATTTGACTAACAATGCAATTTACTAAAGAAGTTGTATTCAATTCTGAGTCAGTAATTTTATACAATTTTTTCAAAAATTCTTCACTATAACCTTGATGCAACATTGATAAATCTACAGGTTCGCCATCAACAATATCATTAACTGTTGCGCCATCGACTTTGTGGCACACAACCACAACATTTGTTGATACATTATCAAGACCAAATAGTTGATAACAATCAGATATTCTATTGCTTGGAGAAAGAGCAAACAAAACTTCGGAAAATACACTCTTGGTTTTAAGTTTGTTTATAGATTGCTGATAAAACGCTTTGTTTGTAGCAACCAGTAGTTGAAACACATCAACAATCACTTCCGCTTTTATTAATGCTGCTTTTACTTTTCTATCAATCGACATCTGTTTTAATTTATCACTGTTTTTCACATTCTTGTATAGACCAATAGCAACTTCAACGTCAGGCAGAATTGGGTGCAGAGTAAATGTTTCCATTTGCAAGGTAATTGGAAGTGACACTTTCTCAACATGTAGAAAACACTTTAAATTCTATTTTACTGCATAGTAGTAAAAGTCGTCTGAAAAAAGGCACCAAAATAGTACCGGTAATTTACAAAAAAATGCATTTAAAGCACTGAGAAAATAGTTAGTTGCATGCAACCATATTAATCTCATACTTTTGCACTCTTCTGTGCATACAACTTTCAACCAAAATAGAACTAAAACAAAAGGATATGTGAATTTGATTCACGTGAAGACTGCAAAAAAATGCAATATCAATGTGAAAAAAAATGCAGCCTTTATATTAGATTTACAAATAAAACACTTAACATAGTTTTGCTAAAAATGCGCTAGGTTACTCACTGCTAGTGCAAAGTACATGAAAGCTATAGTATTTCACAAAAACTTCAACAAGACTTCAACAATCGGAAACTTCACTCTGCCAATCTCGGTAACCGGGCCTGTGTCAGTAATTCAAAGCCTCTACAAGTATGAGAAACTGCCAGGATTAAGCTCTGCAAGAAACTTTCCCAGTCCGAGGATAAAGATTCAATCAATCAAAACTAAACTACGTACTACATCTAAGTTTACAGCAACGCCTTGTCAACGTGCAAACTGGAGGTCGATGTAGCTTTGATTTTGCACTCTAAGCTAAATATACTCTATATCTCTTTGAAATGATAGTTTTGAGAATTCAAATTGTCAAAGTGTGATCACTGAATCTCAAATCACTGCAAGTATGTGAAACTCCTGTCCTCGTGTTAATTGTTAGGTTAAAATACAACAAATCTTTTCTCGACTGCCGAGAAACACATGTGTTTTGGAAAAGTCTTGATGGCTAGTGTGGAGACTGGAGAGGCTACACCGGTATGGTTAGCGAAACACAATGCTCGCTGTTTTTTTTTTTCTTCGCGTTTCTTGCTCGCTGTTCTATAGTGATTAGTGACTAGTGATAGTGAGTGGTCAGGCAGGACCGGCGCCAGGAAGATGATCGTTTCTTCTCAACAAACATTTTCTTAAAACCAGTGTTGCCAGAGACTATTTAGATTACAAGCACAAACGCCAAAGTCTAGTTCAGTATTTTTGTATGGTGAGTGGTGACAAGGGTACAAAGTAGCTCAAAATCTATAAAGCTCGTAATATGGTTTAAATTATTGAAATAGAGTAACTTTGTAACCACGTGTTTATAACCTGATTCTCTGCCCCGATAACTCAGTTAGTTAGCTCGTGACTTCGTGAAAAAAAAGCTTCAAGATCAAGCTGCGCTGGTTCGACTTTCGGGGTGTACGCTTGAGCAACGCATTCTAGAAACTGCTTTCCATTTAGCAACACATAATGGATGAAATTTATTCCCCGGCAACAACACTTCAACAATCGTGTGATGATTGATGAGTGATGACATTGTAATGACAATAAAGTCTATTGATTTTGATATTTAATTTAACTTCAACTTGGCAACACTGGCATGAATGACCCCTCTTTGACCCCTGATGGACCTGGATTCCCGCCTTTTAAATCTAAGCCAGATTTGTAGCGGCATCTTGTGATGAAAATCAAGGTAAAGCTTCATTGATTAATATTGTTGTTGACTGATGGTTTACAAAAATACGTAGTTTACTTGCTCACAAAAATAAACAATCATAATAGCTGCGCAGTACAGTAGTACGAGCTTTGGTACGATGCCTGAAGTAAATCAATCTTGATCTTGACCAAAGTTTCCTAAAGTGTATGCAACGGCACGGCACACTGATCGCCGTGATCGGCCATCCCGCGAGATGAGCGTCGCAAGTGTGAAACAAAAAACAAAGTGTGGTGATTCGACTATTGCAGCCCGAGTGCAAAGCTGCAAATTATCAAAGTAATTCAGAAGAAAACATTTGCTTTCGCGTTATAGAAAACCGAAAATTAACTATTAGCCTATATAAGTAAATTGCTTAAACGTTAGATCAATAAGCTACCACTGTCGTCTTCTATGTAGGCTAGTCAACGAGCAGCTCCCCTATGTAGTCAAATCAGGTGTGGAAGTTTCATGACCTTGTTTGCCTGACAGATTTCTCGCGCTCGCAAGCTTCCTTCCCTCCCTTCTCCCATACACACACACACACACACACACACACACACACACACACACACAACGACAACGTATATTGACTCTGGTTGGCGGTTGCAGAGGCGAGACGTAGGCCAATTATAGGACCTACAGTGACCAAAGTAACAAGTTGTTGAGTAATAATTTCAGTATTTCACAATAGGTCTAGACTCTAGACTCACTTTCCATAAGAGTATTCGTGTAGATAGAGCCGTGTGAGCACCATCTCCCTCCTCCCCCCCTCCCGAAATCCAATTAGTGGGCATTACAACTTGGAAATATGGCAACGAGGACATACCCAAAAACTTCAAAAAATCTAACACCACCATTGCCACCACAAGATAACAACAAAGTCGTTCTGTAAAAATACCTTCTTTCTATTGCTTCCCGATTGCCATTGAAATGCATTTGATTGCGGGGAGATAATCCATTCATGTAGCAGCAGCATGGATATGACTGATATTTAGGCCTACGTCATTTGTACAGGATTAACAATATCAGGGTATTTTACAAGTACAGGTTAAACTTTTTTCAGCCTAATGCTGCGATTCACTGTGTAGGCCTAATAGGCCTAACGGGTTTTCACGAGCTTTCGCAACTGTGTTTTCAACTAAAAGATTTGGTCAAAAAATGAACAAAATCAAAATTGAAAACAACTTCGTTTAAATAAAAGCAGTTAGTTTTAATGAAATAATTGAAGCTTTGGTTCAATGCGTGAGTGCATTAGATCAGTCCAGGGATATAGCCTACTACGAATCCCTGACCCTGAATCAGTCGCTTAATTGTTCAGCTTCAATAAAATCTGAAATCAAAACTAAGACCATCTCCAAAACATTTGATAGCTTTGTCCAGGGAGGCTTCGTCTCTCGTTCTTAGCGTTTAAAATACAAGTGAGGTGGGGAATTGAAGAACACACAACGTCACCACAAAAAGCTTTTTGTGGAGTCATACTTACGTTACTCTATATGTTCCATAAATTGTCTGGTTAAATAGCTCAATGGATTGTGGTTTGTTCGAGGTTATAATCAATTGTGCTTTCATTTCAGTACGCTATTGCCTTCAGGAGGGCCGTAGACATCTCTCTTTAAAGCAGCAAACTGTTCATAATCATGAGAAAAATCAAGGGCTATAGTAGTCGAAGGCTACACTCCACAGCATGCCTTCAAGTTTCTTGCCAAAGACAAACAAGCTTTTATGCGGTGTCGAACCGGCTCCCTTTCAAACCAGAGATCTCACCACTCGGCTACGCAGCTGATTATACCTTCAGTAGCCTGCACATGGAATTCTTCATTGCAGGCGCTGGGGTTGCTTGCAAACTCATAGGTCCTAGAACGTAGCAGGTGATTAGAACCTACGGCCCGATGAGACCAAGATAGGGTAGTTCTTTTGCAACGAAGCTCAACCGATTGAATAGGCTACTGTACTTGCAAGGTGCTTTTGTAGGACACAGGCATGGCGACCTTTATACTGCACACAGGCCATGACAACGTGCAACTTAAAATTTGACTGATGGCCGATCCGTAAGTAGCCAAAATCACAAGTAAGTTATACGTTGATACTTAAAGTAGTAGTTAATAAATGTAGGCTACTGTAGTTAATCTGTTTTTAAATATAGTCTATGTAGTCTTTGTGTATATTTTGTGTGATTCTGAGTTGCTTTTATGCTATTGTTACCATTTAAATAACAGACTAGATTTTAGCACTTCTGCTGAAAATCCGAAAAGCGTCTGGTAATTGGAAAGAAATTGTCTTGTTTCAAAGTAAAATTAGAAGTTTTGCAGTGATTTGAGATACAGTGATCACGCTTTGGTAATTTAGATTCTCAAAATTACTATTTCAAAAAAATATAAAGTAAATTTAGCTTTGATTTCAAAATTAAAATACATCAGCCTTCAGTCAGGCCTTCGCACGTTGTCAAGGCCTGTGTATATAGATTTGCTATAAAGGACACTGCTGACACAAGCATGCACTCATAATACTCAAGGTATGGCTTATAAGAGTATTGATTTGGGCGACAGTGGACATTGTGACTCTGAACGGTAGCATGGTCTTCTACCAAAATGTGAACTACCGCAATGGAAGAATCGGGTAAAGAAAGCCTACCAGTCGTCTGCAGTTGTTCGAGTTTGACGGTGAACGTAAACAAGTGACTTGTCCTTGCATTGATGTTAATCTTGAACTCGCGTTTTGCTTGTCATGTTGTAGATGTAATGGAAGATGTAATGAAAGAAAGGCAAGAAACAACTCATGAGCAACTCCATTTAGATCTATAGCTTAAGGCTTCCCTACCTAACTGACTAGAATAAATATTTTTCTTTCAAAAAACAGAAACATTTTTAGCAAATTATTGTTGAAGATAATTCTGACTTTTAGATTTTGCGTTTAAAAAATGAAGCTTTACATGGCTGTAGGGATAGCGATAAGCCTACTTGTGATGTTTTGTAGATATGCAGATGGAAAAGGTAAAAATACTCTGATTTCATACAGCTAAACTATATCTTGACCAGAGTTAACCAATACCTTTTAATAATGGCACAAAGTAATTTTTTGATAAGAGCAGATCGCAACCTACTATTTTCAAATTAATAAATCTGCAATTCTATCAAGTGAATAATCTTTCATCAGTTTTTTAATAATCACTAAAATCCAAAGAATGTTTACCGTTTCTTTAGCTTTTAAGGTTCAGAAATCTTTTAAACCAAAGATAGTTATGAAAACGGAATTGAACTTCCATTGTTAGCAAACGGCTCCAGCATTGCGTCGGTCGTCAGCAACGTTTTTTAACTATCCTTTTACCGGAAATAGATTCATCTTTAAAGATAAGATTTAAGGAAAATACAGTTTTTTAATTGTTCAATCAGTAGCCCAAAATAATCAAGTCCTTTTATGGGATAATTGGATAGTAGTTCAGTAAAATTAGCCTATAATGACGCACGAAAGAACCTTCGAAAAAGCGCTATTGAAGCGAAATCAATACCTGAAGGAAAATAACATTTTGGAGATGCGAACAAAATTTGCTCCAATTTGATCTTTGCAAATATATTTTCAAAAACGTTACAGTTTACTATTTGCCTTAATTGAGTCGTTTTTTGTTTGTTTTTTGTTTTTTTGTAGCGGGATGGCAACTTCCCCTGCACACCCACCTCCTACGGCTATGGCGAAATATCACAATAGCCAATTTTTTTTCTGTAGGCTACAGTAGTTTGGAAACGCGAATTTGCAACAGATGCCACTATAGCAAAAGGTCGCAAAAGCGGATTTCTACTTTATGTAGTATTGACATAGTAACATAATGCCAGCTATTCCAATGTTGCAGTTTTTCTGGGAAGAAAAGAAGCGTTGCAATATCTGAAGCGTGAAAAAAGATCAAACTCTCAATTTCTTGAAGAACTTTCTCAAGGCAATGCTGAACGAGAGTGCATTGAGGAAGTTTGTGATCAAGAAGAAGTTAGGGAAGTGTTTGAAAACGACATACAAACGGTAATTAAAAAACAACCAGCTTTATCTATTTATTACGTGGCCTACATTGCAAATTACTGTAGGCTACGTGTAGGCTACTGTAGGCTACGTGTAGGCTTAAATCAACTGACAAGCTAGTTGCTGGACCCACGTGTAGATAAATGAGGACCAATGGTGTCAAGAAAGGGCATCTAATCACAAAATTAGTTGCTCCAAACCTATATCAAATCCCTAAAGGAAATTTGGAGTCAGTCATTTACAGATTGTAGGCTAGGCTACTATAGTTCTATAGGGCAGACTCCCGAAGCAATGTGCTAATCATCGACGTCATACAGCTGCAAAAGAAGATTATGTGACTTGTGCTGTAATGTCACCTAGGTTCTCAACATGTCAAGTCTACCGATTTTGAAGGTTGGTCTTAAACTTAAAGGGATCTAAAGGAAAAACCTGACTTGGCGATTGTACACGTTCTTTGTGTTTAACATGCTACCATAAAACGATTTTCAATAAAAATTTTCCCCATTGCGGTCTAACCACCATTCCGCGCGTGCTTTTGTCAGAGCTTTCAAAACGGGAATGGGCGTGAGCAGCAAAGCGTGCGACTGTACAGCCTACGTCACTATAGACTAGCAATCAGCTGATCGAGCAATAGTTGTTACTGCGGGCGATTTAACTGTAGGCTATGTATGTATGTATTATTGTATGTACATCAAAACATCAGATTTCAACATCAAAACGTCAGACAGTTTGCTCGAAACATCAGATCTGATGGTAAAACATCAGCTGTGGTAACGTGGCTTTTTGTTATTGCAGTTGATAGTGACGTATTCTCGAGCAGTGTTTTCACTTTTTGGTCATTTTAAAAAAATTAAAAATAAATGAAACATTGGACTTTGGGCCTAGCCAGTGCCATTGAAAACAATTTTTTTTCGGTAATTTTGTTTTTGAATGTATTCTTGAATGTTCAGTTTACGCATTTTAATGCTTAATTTCCGTTTGAAAATTTCATTTAGTATGCCTTTAAAGCCTATACTCTTAAAGTAGTTAACCATAACCTAAAGTTAGAGGTATTGAAATTCAGGTGGTTGAAGTTATACAAAGTAGCGTAGTGCGCTATATTGCTGCCAGTTTTTCTATATGGCTTAAGGTTTTAAATAGGCCTAGCCATTCTCGCAGCTACTTGACACACATAGCCCATCTTATTTTTGTTGCAAGTGTTTACGCAAAGTAGTAAGTCAAAAAAATCAATTAAACTTAATCCCAAATAAACATTAATTTTTTTTTCAGGCAGCTTATTGGAGACTTTTAACTGGTAAGTTTAGTTCTATGTACACTGTACAGTGTACAGCCTATGCCCTTGAGCCTATGCAAAGTTTTGAATAGGCCTATAGTTCGTCAACTATTTTGTCAAAAGAAAGAACTTACTGTCAAATCATTTTGCACGAAATTTATTTCAATTCATGTGTAATTTGTTAGTGGCCTACCAGTCCAGTGTAAACAAACAAGTCAATTTCTGTGTAACTGTAGCATAAGGATAAGCTATTGGCAGTTTGGCTGCCTAACTAATCGAAGGGTTAAGCATCAGCTTTGATGTAGGCTACTGAGCCCTAAAAATAAGTCAGATAAACCACAAGTCAGTGGCTAGACTTAAATGCTCAACAGATTATCTCATAAGCAGCATGTCATGTCAACCCGATATGGATAGCTATAGTGAAGCACAAACTCAAAGTCGGCAGCAGTGGCCGAGTGGTTAGCGCGTTGGGCTCGCAGTCGAGAGCCTGCATGTTCGACTCCAGCCACACGCACTTGCTGTTGTTTCTCTGGGCAAGAAACTTTACGATAATTGCAGTGATCGATTTCGAGTAATGGGTAGTACCAAATTTAAGTCATAAGTAAAGTAGACAACCGGAAACAGACATTGCAGTCGGCTGCAGCGTGGGTCAGGTGTACGTCGGAAGGCGTACACCTATGCATAGCGCTCAAGTCCGCTTTCCCGCAATGCAGGATAAAGATAATAAAACAAACAAACTCTTGTTCTGCTCTTGTTAACAGCCGGTTCGCTAAGGTTATTAAAATTTTAAAAACGGGTTTGCACGAACTGGTGCTAACTTCACCATCAAGTGTACGGTAGCCTAATTTAACTTTGTGGTCGTATCAAACTGACATTTAAAAATATATGCACGCCTCTCATAGTTTGTATCAAAATGCCGTTGTTTCAATTAAATCTACGTCTAGTCCACACTTTTGAGCTTCGTTTGCTCCATTTTGTCCTAGTCTTGATTTTGTCTCGATGTAGACTAGTTTTGATACTTCAAGACGATGTGATATTTTACTACAAAATATTAAAAATTGTTTTCACGCAGAGCAGTGCAGTACTTGGCACAATCATTGCAATGAAACAGGCACATTACGCTGCGAAAGTCTATACAATTCTTATCGTTGTGTGTGCAAGAACGGATATGTTGGAAGCAAATGCGAAACAGGTAAGCCAATGATTTTAAACAATTTGTTTCGTGTCGCTCAAACAATGTCGTAGTTTCAGTGTAACGTTGAGAGTAGAATTTTTGTTCCGTACCTTAATTGAGTATGGCATTTAGGAGGAAGTAATTCAATTGAAGGATTGTGGGCAATACAAACCTTCAAAGAGGCATTTCTTTCTGTGCATGCTTCTTGTATTTTTTTGTGGCAATATTTGAGGGTATCTAGTTACAAAAGTTAAACATACCTCTGGGGCCACATACGATGCTCTTTGTACGAACACCGGCAAGTTGTTATACTATGATCTTCGCTATGAACAAATCTTTCGAATATTCGTACAGAAATTTTTTTTTTGTACGAATATTTTGTTTTGTTCGTAGAAATCACTTTGTTTGTACAAAGATATTTTCTTCTTAAAAAGATTTATTTGTTTGTAAGAAGATATTTGTTTTCGTACGAAGACTCTTTTGTACGTCATAATTTTTCAAAAATTTTTGTGGAAAAGCCACTTTTCTCGTGGATTTTCAGGAATGGTCAAGACCATTCGTAACTTTTACAAAGATTTTTTATATGTAAAGTTAAGCTATAGACCCAAGCATGCTTACTTAACTTTTTGTAGTTTGTAAGGTATCCAAGCAGGAAAAATTTATTAGCATATTTGCAATGACATTTTATACTCTGATCTTTTTTTTAGTGAAAGATATTACGATGCAGAAGTATGAGAAATAAGCAAAAGTTAAAAACTCATAATTTTGAGCAATAAAACTAACTCTCCTACTCAACTCTCAACTCTCCTACTCAACTCTCCTACTTTTGAGACAATTCGTAGTGCATCATTATTTGTTATTCATGTAAATACCAGGTCATTACAAAAAAATTTTGACTTTTTGTACGATTTTCTTGCTAACTTTAACAAACTTCCTGATGTTATTTGCATAACTGAAACTCGTCTTAAAGTCACTCCTCTGTCAAATATTACTCTACCTGGGTAGGCCTACGTGTATAAATACGTTAACTCCATTAGCCTACTTCTGCAGGCGGAGTTTTGATTTACGCATTAGACAAATATAATATCACACCCTTGAAACCTTTTGAAGTGCCTTGTGTTGACTGTGAAAGCTTATTTGTTAACATAAGTAACACCACAACAAGCGCTAACATGAAAATTGGCGTAGTATACCGTCACCCAAACACCAATATCCAACGTTTTGTTGATGCTCTGGACAGTGTGCTAAGTAACTTAAACAAAATGAATCAAACCTACTATATATTAGGTGATTTCAATATCAATATTTTAAATGACGTTCTCCCTTCACCGGTCACAAATTATCTAAATATGCTAAACAGCAATGGTACTTGCCCTATAATTACTCAGCCAACAAGAGTTACTGATAAATCGTCAACACTAATTGATCACATTTTATCGAACGATGTTTCTCATTCCGTATTACCTGGAATAATTAAGTCTGACATCTCTGATCATTACGCTACTTTTTGTATAATTTCCCATGTTGACAACTCGCATCAACACAAACCTCGTTTCTACAGAGACAAGCGTAACCTTGATTCGGCTTCCTTCATTGAGGACTTGAACTCCCAACTAGGCACGTTTCTGTTGGGTACTAAATCATTACAACCTCAGGAACTGGATTATAAATATAGCGAACTATTACAGATTTTAAAAAACGCAATTGACAAATACGCTCCACTGAAAAAAATGTCAAGGAAAATGTGCAAGTTAAAAAGGAAGCCGTGGATTACCAGTGGGTTGTTTACTTCAATTAAAAATAAGCAAAAAATGTACCAATCGCACTACCTGAAAGGGAATCAAACAGACAGGCTAGAGTACAAAAAATACGCAAATTAGCTCACTAAATTGAAATACATTTCCAAGCAAAATTATATACATTCGGAAATTGAACTGAACAAATCTTCTCCACGTAAAGTTTGGGAAGTCATTAACTCACTGCTGCCAAATAAACAAAAATCAAAGCAAACAATCAATTCCGTTAATATTGATGGAGTGTCATCAAACAAACCCATCGAAATGGCGAACCAATTCAATAAATTCTTCTGCAACGTTGGAAAAGAGATCTCTGACAGCGTTCCGCATGCCAACGATAACAACTTCACATCCTACCTCACAAACCACGTTCCTTCTTCTATTTTTCTTGAACCAACGACTGGCGAAGAGGTACTCAAAGAAATCCGAGCTCTAAAACCCAACAAAGCAACTGGCTACGATGACATTTCAGCATATTTCATACAGATCGCCTCCGTGATTATTGCCCTGCCCTTCTTAAATCTTATTAACTATTCCTTTCAGTTCGGTATTTTCCCTGATACCTTTAAACTTGCCAAAGTTGTACCCGTCTTCAAATCTGGAGACAAACTTGAGGTAAATAATTATAGACCTATCTCCCTTTTATCGTCTTTCGAAAATTTTTTGGAAAAGCTCATATATAAAAGGGTCTCTTCCTTTCTAGACAAACATTCTGTCCTTGCTCCTACGCAATTTGGATTTCGGTCTGGCTCCTCTACTTCATATGCCGCTATTGATATTATTAGTGCCACCTATGAACACGTAAAAAGCAACCTGTACACAGGTTTGGTTCTCTTGGATCTCAAAAAAGCCTTTGACACGGTATACCATCCCATTCTACTATACAAACTCAATCACTATGGAATCCGAGGTACAGCAAACGAATTATTCTCCTCCTACCTAAAAGACAGAATGCAGTATGTCGCGATTAATGAACAGGAATCTGAACAGAGATGCATAACACACGGTGTACCTCAGGGTTCAACGCTGGGTCCATTACTGTTTTTATTGTACGTAAACGACTTACCAAACTGCACGTCTTCTGTTCCAAGACTTTTCGCAGACGATACCTGCCTGGTAATTAACGCTCCTAATCCAACCTACTTAGAAAAGGAAATATCGTCTAAATTACTTAACATCAAGAACTGGATTAATGCCAATAAATTAGTTATCAATCCTTCCAAATCAAATGTCATTGTGATCCCTCCTAAAAAATGCAGCTACCCAGAAGATATCAATGTACTTTATAATTGTGCTCAGATCGAACAAGTTAAGTTTGCCAAATACCTTGGCATTATTTTTGACAATGGTCTAAATTTTGAACCTCATATTAATATGCTCCACAAGAAACTTTCTATATCTGTATGGATATTGTCGAAACTCAAATACATTCTTCCAAACAAAACATTATTACAATTATACTACGCACTGGTACATTCTCATATCGTATATGGGATAACGATTTGGGGTTCATGCTGCAAGACACAAATGAACAAGCTTAGCACCTTACAAAATAAGGCTGTCAGAATAGTAGCAGGTGGCAGGTGGTCTGATCATGTAACACCTTTCTATAAGAAACTTAACATACTCAAGCTTAAAGATTTGTACGAACACGAAATTGCTAAATTCATGTTTAAATTTGATACGGATGTATTGCCTCTGCCTTTCGCACACTACTTTGAAAAAACCAAACTCATGTATAATGCACGTCTTACTAGACACTCTTCCAATGATTGTTATTTTGTCCAACGTTACGCCTCATCCCGACTCCAGCGCAGCATTAAATATGCCGGAGTGAAAGTCTGGAACTCCTTACCAACGAGCTTGCGTAAATTGTCATTTTATTCTTTTAAAAAACAACACAAATATTCACTCATCGCCAAATATTAGCACGATTAATTTTGTATTACCTTTATGCCACCGATAGACTACTAAATATATTTCTCTGTGACCATCTTCTAACACCTTGTCTCAATTTTCGTTATTGAATTATACTTATCGCAATTTTAGAACTTCTATTAGAATCTGGGGTATCTGCTTGACTCGAAGACCCATGGTCTCTTCGCAGATTCCCGTTGCTGGAAATTCCTTTTTTATTGCTGTATTTATTGTATTATATTTACCTACAACGAAATAAAATCAATCAATCAATCAAAACTAGTATAGGCTACTACATTTATTTCTTCAAAACATTTTGCCGTTTATAGCCACTAGTATAACTTGTTTGATTACTGGGCTAGTTGAAAAACAACTGCAAATTTAACCAACACGTTTTAGCAAAATTTTAGAAAGCATGCTTGTTCATGAGTAAGCTATTTATTACTAATAGTAATCATTGTTTAAATGTATTGTCATAATTACTTGTTAGTAATGACATGTTTCATTTGTAAGCAAGCTTTTGCTCAACAATTACACCGACTCAACTTACGATGACAAGCACAAAGATTCTTTTATCTCAAAAGCACTTAAATCATTCCTTTTATTCGTGGAATTATTTTAGAAAAATTTTGATTATTGATCGTAAAACACTTTGTTAAAATTAAAATCTTCGTGTTTCAAAATAGTCGCACAACGCTTTTCAAAAAATATATTTAAACACGAATGGCTTACGAATAACGAATATTCGTGTTCTCACAAACAACATAGTAGCCTATGTGGCCTCTGTATTAAGTATTTTAAGGACTTCTGGTTACTCTAACTAGCAGCAAAATTAAATGCAAATACAAATATAGTTTGCAAATATCTCACACATCCACACCCAATAACATTATAACCCACCACTTTCTTGTTTAGCCAAGACGCCATCTCTTACAAACACCGATTGGCGTTGTTCAACACATTGTATATTTGAATGTTTGATTGCATTACAACAAGTATTGTTAAAGTACGGTAAGTAGCCTATAATCATTCGGTTATGTGCTTTTCTCTTTCAGAAGTAAACGAGTGCGAATTTGGATATTGTCCGAGTGGCTCCCAGTGCGAGGACTTGATCAACTCGTTCCGGTGTATATGCCCAACTTCTGGATGCCTCTCTTTTCTTGAAGAGGAATACTAGAGTGTGAATGAATTTTAGATGTGTTTAATTGCTTTTGATATCCTGTTACGCCATCTCACAACACAACTAAAATACCGACAAAAGAAATAAAACACATTAAATTTAATCACTGTAAGCAGAGTTAGTTGTATATTTTCAACCTATAGCCTACTGTAGTGGTGCAATTGGTAAAAAAAAAGACAAACTAATTTCAAATCCAGATTGTTTTATTACCTCCCAGTAGTTAGGCTGATGTTGTTTATATTTGTACAGAACATACATTGTGTTCAACTTTGCTTGGACACCATGTTTTATTAACTTTTATTCAATATTTTACTCAATGTCTAAAACTGAAACCGAGATAGAAATTATTGTGGAAAACATTTGACTAGTGAATTTCGCGAATACATCGCCTTGAACTCAATCTATTCGTAGCTGCGGTCCTCTACAGTAGATTGACGTATTGTTTTCTTCTCAAAGATTTTTAAAATCCTCGAATAAGACCATTTCCGTCCATTCTGTTTAATTATCAGCTCATTTGATTTTCTGTTTGTCTCTTCCTGACTTTTTTGATTTTTCAATCACTAACTGGTTCTTGTCCTGTGATGTGTGGAAAGCTTCGTCTTTTTTGCTTTTGAGCAACTTTTTCTGTTTTGTTGTTGTTGCTTATTGTTATTCTAATGTGCGCTATTTGTCACGTGAAAACTTTGTTTTAAATTAACTTCTTAAAATGACAATTTTACATTTATAATTAAATAAAAATCATAAATCTGGCCAAAGGAACTTTTCAACGAGTAACTTATTAATTTTGATTAAACTGTCACATAAATTACCTAATTATTTATTAATTTGTTATAGGCCTGCGTTATTTCAACCTTTTGCATTTGCTATTGATGCAGTTTTTCTAGTTTTTAAATGTTGCTTAGCTTGGGCCATCACATTCCAAGGATGTTCTAATAACAGATTTCAAAACATTTATTCATATTCATGTCATGTATTCAGTTTTTAACTGTGTGTTTAAAAGTTTCAAAACAACAGTCATTGTTGATATGTTTATTGTGTGTTCTTTTTCGGCGCCACTGTATCACAAAACAACTATAGGCTAGCCTAGCCTATTGCTTTCATGATCATTTGCATACCACCTCGAGGCAAATAAACCTTGTTGAGAAGAAAAATTTTCTGAAAGAAATTGAATCACCTGAAATTGTTTTCAGAAAAATTGAAATTGAAAACAGTTTTCAGTGGTTCACAGTACTAGCTACAGCTACCAAATCGCAACAAGTGACAAGTGGTTCAAAATGTTGGCTAGCTTGGAAGCCACGCGATGTCGCCAAAGGTTCAATGACCTATTCAGACAGACAGACGGCTAATCAAGTTGGCCATCTTGTGGGCAGGAATTTCGGACTCCACCATTAGTACCAACAACAGACTGAAAACAGCAACTGAATGATATCAAATCCGTAGTATTAATCACAAAAGCAGCCGTAGAGCTACACCATAGCAATATCAATGAAGGAACGTAACCTAAACGTTACTTATATCAGCCACGTGTCAATACCATCCTAGTAGTTATATCACCACCACAACAGTATCATCGCAATATGAATACCATCTCAGCATCGTTGTCATCACATCACCAATATCAACACATGATTGAAATAATCAGTTCACTTATATCAAAACTGACGGACTAATATCAAAATCGACTGAAGAATATCAAAATCGACTGACTAATATCAAAACCGACCGACTAATATCAAAATCGGCTGAATAATATCAAAATCAACTGAATAATATTAAAATCGACTGCATAATATCAAAATCGACTGAATAATATCAAAATCGACTGAATAATATCAAAATCAACTGACTAATACAAAAACCGACTGAATAATATCAAAATCGACTGCCTAATATCAAAATCAACTGACTAATGGTCCGAAAAAGACAAGAGCATCCGAATCTTCAAATGTAACTTTAAGAGTATACTTGATACTCTTAGCTTTATGATGAGAGATGCCAGCAGTCAGACCAAGGCGAAGGTTTTTTCTTTGAAATCTAGCCTACTCTATAGAAGTTTGGCGTGACTTATGCTGTATGTTTGGTTGGCCGATATTTGATTGGCCATAGAAATAAAAAAACAACTGAACTGAACTGACCATTAGCACCCAAGCTTCAGACTGTTGATTGTTGAAGTCAGTGAAAAGTATGCCATTATGTCATCTGTGTGCCACGATTTCTTTCTATCTCTTACCAGGAAAAAGACTTGGAAAGGTTCAATGACGTAGTTTAATGGGTTAAACCGAAAAGCAGTCAATTAAATTCACGGATAGTTCTACTAGTGAAATGATATATATATGAAAACGCTTGAAGGACTCCAACGAATGGTTCACCACTTCCAGCAATTAATCAAAGTAACAGTAAACAGCAATAGATTCCAACGCTTGCGGCTTTTGATCGAGTCTAACGTGATCCACTCACAGCTTCTCATACGATTCTAATTTCAATGAGAAATTATATTAGCTTCAACTTTGCTTTACTCGTATTCAATACTTCAACTCTCGATCAACAATAATCTTTGCGTCTATTAACAACTGCTACTACTACAACAATGATCTCTCATCACCAACTCATCATCATAATTAACTCATCATAATAATAATCCATCAATTCACACCACTATTTATAGCAGGTTTAAAGAAGCTTCTAAATCGCCACGTAGGCGTAGAAGGTTGTAGAAAACACGTTACATAATAAAGATTTCGCAATCACAGATCTACTGGTAAACATCCTTATGACGTCATGACAAACGTCACTCGGCAATTGTGGAAAACAACAGAACATTCCAGATTTGTTCTGAAAGAATGTCCCTAATGCTCTGGAAACACATTACATAATAGAGACCTGCAATCAAACGTTACTTCAGGTCAATAACCGATAATAACACATCGCTCAAAATTCCATAATGAAAACAGCACGTTCTGTCAAGATACAAAGCAGCCCGTCGCGAGACCTCGCACATTGATTGTGACACTGTGAAAAGCCTCATTTCTACTTTTCAAAGCGTTCCTAATTAAGAACGCATCGACTACAATATTGCGTCAAACATTTATCAAGAAGCTTATATGAAATACCTGGTGTAAGACCTGAAAATGCCCAGAATAGTGGAGGTGCAGTTTATCGTGGAAACGTTTGTGCTGAATCGGCATCGGCCTCACAGTATTTCCAGCGTTCCGTATGTCTTCCATACATCGACGGTTTGAGTTACTCTATTCGAAAACGATTCACTGACAACCCTTTATTTATGCTCTGTTAAATCCTTCCTCCAAACAAACCAATCAAGATAGATGACATTGCGCGCTTGTATTCTTTGGATAACCTTAACAGCGAAGTAAGCTTGTGGAGATCTTTGTTGAGCGCTGAAGCCAACAGAAAATGTTTACAGGAGCTTCTTTTGAGCGCTCAGGATTACCCAAGCGTGCGTAACGCAATCAAAATCATCATGGTCTCACCCGCAACAACTGTTGAGGCTGAGAGGTCTTTTTCGTGCATGAAACAAGTGAAGACATAGTTTTGCTAAGCGATGATTTCCGATCGCCTCTCTGACTTGTGTGTGCTTCATTGCCATCGTGAAAGGATCTATGAGGAGATGATCAATCGAGTTGTCACGAGCTTAGTTAGAGGAAAGCAACGAATGGAGGTTTGATCATAGTGCTATTTGCTTATGGCGTCATAAACATTTGTCATGTTTTAGATCAAAAAAACTTGTTTGGAAAAGTGAATTTTATGTTAATGAAACTTATAGCGACTTAACTTAATTATTACGGTAACTTAGTTTGCCAACTAAGCATTTTTTGTCGTGATGTGCTTGGATGGGCGGTGCGTTAAACAAAGTATTGTTAATCGTTTAAAGTCAAAACATTTGCCCCCCCCCCAAATTTTGGGCTGGCTACGCCATTGGGTTGGGGAGATGTCAATTTAATTTTTTGTATCAACAGTTGTAGCCTATCTTTAAAATCACTGAAGCTACGACTACGAGATTTCTTGATTTTTCCTAAATATTATTCAGCTACAGCGTATTAAAATAATTTCAATAATTTTGATCAAATACATTATCTATTAATATAATAAGTTACGGTATTTTCAACACCTACCTCAACATTAAATAATAATCACAGCTGGACTAATTTTCCGAAGTTGGAACGAATACAAACAATAGCGAGAAAGTAGATTAAGTCTATTGTTATCAGACAGTTTTCTAGGAAAACTGTAGGCCTACTAATCCGCTATACAAGTGCAATTCTTCCATTGCCTGCAGGGAGGAGCAAGGGATAATTGCTTTATCGCATTAGCCTAACGCGAGCAAAAGCTTGGCATGGACTTTTTATTGAACACCAATTGCGACTTTGATTTTTTACGCAACTAGTCGATTTTGATATTAATCAGTCGGTTTTAATATTAATCCGTCGGTTTTGATATTAGTCAGTCGATTTTGATATTAGGCGGTCGATTTTGATATTATGCAGTCGGTTTTGATATTATGCAGTCGGTTTTGATATTAGGCAGTCGATTTTGATATTAGTCAGTCGGTTTTGATATTAAGCAGCCGATTTTGATATTAGTCAGTCGGTTTTGATATTAATCAGTCGGTTTTGATATTAATCCGTCGGTTTTGATATTAGTCAGTCGATTTTGATATTAGGCGGTCGATTTTGATATTATGCAGTCGGTTTTGATATTATGCAGTCGGTTTTGATATTAGGCAGTCGATTTTGATATTAGTCAGTCGGTTTTGATATTAAGCAGCCGATTTTGATATTAGTCAGTCGGTTTTGATATTAAGCAGTCGGATTTGATATTATTCAGTCGATTTTCATATTATTCAGTCGATTTTCATATTAGTGAGTCGATTTTGATATTAGGCGGTCGATTTTGATATTATGCAGTCGGTTTTGATATTAGTCAGTTGATTTTGATATTAGTCGATTTTGATATTAGGCAGTCGATTTTGATATTAGGCAGTCGATTTTGAAATAATTCAGTTCATTTTGATATTGGTCAGTCGGTTTTGATATTAGGCAGTTGATTTTGATATTAGTCAGTCGATTTTGATATTAGGCAGTCGATTTTGATATTAGTCAGTCGGTTTTGATATTAAGCAATCGGTTTTGATACTGTTCAGTTAATGATGTAATTGTATTAGATAAGGTCTTGTGCAGTTAATGTGTAGTTTCTGTTGCTGTGATAATAAGTTGTATGTTCTTAAAATATTTGATGATATGTCATTGTGCGATGTAGATGCGCTGTTGGTACTATTGCGGGTGATGATCTTATGATACTGATTTTGTTCTTAAGCCGTTGTTGAGTTCCTTCCAGTGGCGATATTGCTACGATTGTGTGATCGTTCCAACAATGAAGTAAATCAAGGCAAATGATATAAATGCGACACTGATCTATTTCTCTTGTTGATTTTCTGGCGCGTCCCCAAAAAAACATATGCTGCCAAGCACAAACACTTATGAATTTCGGCACCAATAAAACCATTTTTACTAGTTTAATGTTTTTCAAGAGGACTATAATGAAACTTAAGCTGCAAATTGTAAAAAAATTGCTATGAAAAAAAAACAAAAAAATATGCAAAAAAAACCAAAAACGCGTGTCTTTTTTGGCCCAAGTTTTTTTTTGTAAAAAAAACACGTTTTTTTGCATTTACATCTCTAATCCTGACTGACGTAATGCTTAATTAATCAGCTCTTGACCAAGAAAATTGGGTTGTTGTGAAGTATTAGTCTTTTCTCTTGTGATGTAATAGACAACTATCTACAATGTAGCCAAGCCTGCGAGAGAAAATTATACAAACATGTCGGCTTACGTATAGCCTAATTTGATTACAATAATGTAGTTTGGTTGGTATTGAATTTTTATCCTCGGAGTTACAAAGCCTTCAAAGGTTATTCCTGGCAGTTTTGCAATTGTCTGGAAATAGTCCGGGAGCGGGGATGGTTGACCCTGCATTGTTGTATTAAGTTTTTTTTACTGTTGATTTTGGTAGCCAAGGGTCTCTATTTTCAGAAACTGCTTGATGACATGTTGTCACCTTTGGGCAATTTGAGAAATTCAAGATGGCGTCCAAGATGGCCGCCATTACCTATAAATGACCATAGCTCCCTATCCATTCACCTTGGAAAGGTGATTTTTGTCTCTATACCTAGGTTGTAGGGGTCAAGATATCCATTAGAACAAAGTATTATCTTAATATCGTATTATATAATGGTAATTTCCAAGATGGCGTCCAAGATGGCCGCCATTACCTATAAATGACCATAGCTCCCTATCCATTCACCTTAGGAAGGTGATTTTTGTCTCTATACCTAGGTTGTAGGGGTCAAGCTATCCATTAGAACAAAGTATTATCTTAATATCGTATTACATAATGGTAATTTCCAAGATGGCCGCCATTACCTATAAATGACTGTAACTCCCTATCCATTCACCTTGGGAAGGTGATTTTTGTCTCTATACCTAGGTTGTAGGGGTCAAGCTATCCATTAGAACTAATTATTATCTTAATATCGTATTACATAATGGTAATTTCTAAGATGGCGTCCAAGATGGCCGCCATTACCTAAAAATGGCCGTAACTCCCTATCCATTCACCTTAGGAAGGTGATTTTTGTCTCTATACTTAAGTTGTAGGGCTAGGGGTCAAGCTATCCATAGAACGAAGTATTATCTTAATATCGTATTACATAATGGTAATTTCCAAGATGGCGTCCAAGATGGCCGCCATTTCCTATAAGTGACCATAATTCCCTATCCATTCACCTTAGGAAGGTGATTTTTGTCTCTATACCTAGGTTGTAGGGGTCAAGCTATCCATTAGAACTAAGAATTATCTTAATATCGTATTACATACATAATGGTAATTTCCAAGATGGCGTCCAAGATGGCCGCCATTACCTATAAATGAGCATAGCATAACTCCCTGTAGCCTAAATCCCATGTAACTATCATATTGTAGTAGACGGGCACTAATAATTCACTATTGTCTTTTTAGGTGCTGCCCGTCAGGGCCCGATTAACCATGAGGCACAGGCCTCAGGCCCCCTGGTTTTAGGGCCCCCCATTTTTTTACATTAGTTCCGTATGCGTAGGTAGTGAAAGTTGTTGTGCCAGTGTGTCCACAGTTGTTATTTTTGAGTAACAATTTCAAATTGTGTAACGATTTTGCCGTAACAGTTGAGCACTCCTGCTCTGCATTGAAAGCGATTGCCAATAGGGGGCCCCCATGGCCACCTGGAGATGTGGCCTGATTTGTCACATTTTGCAGATTTTGATTACAGCTACTGCTAGTGCTTGACTGACATTTTTTGAGATTTTTTTACTTTTTGCGGTTTCCTAATGACATAAAACTTTTTTGTTGCCTTGGGGAAGCAATAGCAAATGAGAAAAAGTAAATTGAAAAACGCAAAATCAGACTGTTATTGAAAATTAACAGTCTGACTAAAATCTTCGAAATCAAATTTTCTTCGTTTTTCAACATGTGAGGATGTTAACCCGTTAAGTGCGTAATTAAATTTTCGAAACTCTCCTTACTGTGCGTACCGTATTTAATTTGATCACTCGCAGTATTTTTCGTCGCATTATTGCTTGCAAGGATATTGGGGAACCCCCATGACACAGCACAATAAGCTTTTGTTCAATTTCCTTTTGTGTCTATTGCTTTACCTTTTCATCGACTACTGCGGAGAAGTCTCCGGCTGGACTATTGTTTTCTGGTGCAATCGCATTACTCTCAAGTGATTAGGCTATACCTTTCACCATTGTGAAATTATTCAACTATAGTTGCTTATTATGGAGAAAAAAAAATTCAGTTCACAAAACAGAATATTTTCTAAGCATTTATAGGACACTAAATACAGTACACGTAAGTTTAGTTTGGAAATATTCAAACTGTATCATTTTCTGACGCTTGTTCTAACATTAGCAGCAACACAAAACCCTATTGTTTTGTTTACTATAATATGTTACAAAATATGTTTTCGAACACAAAAAAATATTTTTGAAACTGCTCGCAACATTACATCAAAAGGACTTCGCACTGACTGAACGCGTATAATGTGGTTCGAATTTCATACACCAGAAGGAAGCTATTTCAGAAAAAAAAAAAAAACATTTAGAATGAAATCTTTTTATTCTTGCAGTTGTGGTTATATTGTAGGTGAGTGCAGGAGCTACCTAATATTGTAATAGAGTGATTTAGGGATCAATGATTTCCGTCAGGCTGCAATCGTTATTGTAGTTTAAACAATGCATCTATGTTTCTTCACACTTCATAATTGCGCCTTCCAGACAAAGCGAATACAGGAAAGCGAAATAAAAAGTGCCATGAATAGCTGCGATCACGAAAACGACAATCGTCGTCTTACGCACAGCAAGAGCGACTGCCTCGGACGACAATTGGGACATCTGATTCTAAAGTGGCCCAAGTTAATTTGGGCCACTTATGAGGTTTTGATGGAATCTTGCACAAAACGATATAAGGTTGTTGCTGACAAAATTTGGAGTCTTTAGACCAAAAAAATTTTTTTTTATTAAGTGTCCAAAAGTAAACCAAGTTAACTTGGTCTCTTGGATAAAAAAAAATGTTATTGCAAGAAAGGCCCAAGCTCACTTGGGCCATTCTTGCATTTACGATACTGCAATTTTCACCAAATCAATAGAACCAAGTTATAGCTTGTAATGATAAATTGATTGGTTGGTAATACTGTACTGCGTATTTTTTTAGTCTCTACTCCTTTGTTAACGAATAAGCTAACATTAAACTTAAACAATGCTGAAGAATAGTTTCATTGTTACCTAGAATTGTCTTTTAATTTGCTTTTGCAGCTGTAGCCTGCTTTATAGTAGGGTCATTTTCAGAGGATCCTTGGCCGTGTTTAGCATACCAAAGTTTCTCAGTGGATTTAACAAGGGCAACTGATACTAAAAAAATAAGCTCCCATATACCTCACAAAAATGGCGGGAAAGTTGTTATTTTAGACGTTTTTCAAAATGGCTGCCACCGCCATCTTTGAAAACTAATAAAGTTCTATTTCTTGACGTGGATGGCCAAAAATGACAATTTAGGTGTCAATTCCCACTAATTTTGGTGTCAGAAACACAATGGGATGACATATTTCATGATTCAGAGTCCCCTTAACCTCAAAATCCAAGATGGCAGACGTATGTGGTCGCCTACTGTATTAGATTCACTATCACTGCAGGACAAATATGATGCACAGCTGTCAGAATCACTTCTGCTGTCATCATCACTGTTCCCTATATATAGATGACTTGGAGTTGTTGGAAGTTCCAGGGATCGTGGAAGTGCAGGTTGGGTATAGCGTACTGGGAGGCATATGCCATTTGCAAGGTGCAATCCATGGCCAATTGGTGACGGATGATTCTGAAGCTGGAAGTTCTTCTGCCGATATGTGAGGTAATTGGTGCGCTATAAGTGTGGTCGTAGACTGTCAGAGTCAGGTAAGCCTACCAGTCTGATGACCGTCTTTTTCTTGAGTACTGACCACTTTGCTGCTCTCACCTCTCACCGACATCAGCTACGATTTGCGTTTCAAGCACAAGAGTCCTGATATTTGCCGAGCCTTGCAAACATGCCACTCTCCATGAATTGTGCTTGGATATGGGAAAGACTTTCCAGGACTGCAATGAAATCTGGAAGACATATTTGCCGATCTGTGCAAACATGCCACTCTCCATGAATTGTGCTTGGATATGGGGAAGACTTTCCAGGACTGCAATGAAATCTGGAAGATGACGTCCATATCTATCATCATAGATACGCATCCAAGAAAGCATCAACTTCAGTGAGGACTTGAACTCCATCCAGTTTCTTGTCCTTATAGCATGGATGTTTTGAGAAAGTATCTCTACCATCTCCAAGAATGAAATCCAGAAATCTGCTTGTGGAGCACCATCTAAGTTCTCGAATAGAGAGTCAACAAGCACCTTGAGATAGGCATTTGCATCATTAAGTTCTTGTTGGTCTACTGAACAGCGTTACTTACTGAGAGATTCCTGGATCTTTTCAGACAGAGTGGAACCTTCCAAAGGTTTGTCTAGTGCATGGTGGACTAAAGCTTCGTAGAAGAGTCGAAGGCAACGCACACTGCGTTTGAAGTGTTTTCCACGCAGAGCTGGATCTATGGATCCATTTGCAATGACACCTGCAGCCACCAGTACATCTGAAATGCTTGAGCCTTTGAACCTCTTGTAGACCGCATTGATGAAAGGCATCTGAATATGAAAGGGTCCCATGCATGGCAATATGTCAGCAGTCATGTCTGGATTCTCACTTTTCAATTCTAGCAGTAATGCGTAGACAGGATGATCACCGACAATAACTGCAAATGGCATCTTCTTGTCATCACTTGCCTTTGCAAGCTTGCGCAGGACTTCATACAGAATGATCTTTCTTGGTGGATCAGGATAAGTCATGTGATAAATTGCTTGACTTTTCCGGGTTTCTGGTGATAGCTTGGCCTGGAAGCCAGAAAAGGCTGGTATGGTCTGGTCTTCTGGCTTTGGTCTTGTTGGGTCTGCCTTAGCTCGGGCATGGCCACCTGGAGATGCGGCCTGATTTGTCACATTTTGCAGATTTTGATTACAGCTACTGCCAGTGCTTGGCTGATATTTTTTGAGATGTTTTTACTTTTTGCGGTTTTCTAATGACATAAAACTTTTTTGTTGCCTTGGGGAAGCAGTAGCAAATGAGAAAAAGTACGTTGAAAAACGCAAAATCAGACTGTTATTGAAAATTAACAGTCTGACTAAAATCTTCGAAATCAAATTTTCTTTGTTTTTCAACATGTGAGGATGTTAAAACCTATTGTGTCATCTGGGGAAAAGAATAAAGAAAGCGTAAAAATCTAATTTTTAGAAAAATTTATTTAAGCGTTTGCCCAAAGTTAGAAAAACCTGGAAATTTCTGCAAAATGTGACAAATCAGGCCGTATCTTTAGGTGGCCATGGCTCGGGCCAATGCATGGATGACACCTCTCATTCTTTGAGGAGCTGTGTCCAGATGTTCATCCGTTACCCTTGGTCTGATGGGTGGTTCACCACGCTTGACTGTTTTGTATGGTTCAACTCTTTGCATCTGGCTCCCAAGTTCTTTGAGACTAGCAGAGAAGTGGGAAGTCAAGGTGGTATTTACAACTGGTCTATCCTCAATTAGGGTAGGTAGATTTAACTCAGGCAGATCTGGCTGAACAAATATGACATTTGTACGATGTGATTGGCCACTTCCAGTCAAATTATCACTTTTGAAATCATCGTTGTCGACTTGACTATACATATTGCGGGTGTTCTTTCAGAAAGTTCAAATGGACACTCAGTTGAATGCTTCAGGTCAGTAACTGACCTGAAATCTCTAAGCATAAGTACATCGTTGTAACTGATTCCCAGGCCATCCTTATGTAATATGTCTACCATTTCTCTGCTCTTTGCCATACCATGTACCAGTACAGCTAGGTTTGTCTTAAATGCAGTACGTCTTCCAGTGATATAGCTGGTCAAAATAGATGCAATTGATCTGACTGGGGGGGTGTCATCGACTTCAGACTTAGTAGGGTGCTTTAACCAAGTGATGAGCTTCAAGAGGAGATCATGTAAGTCTCCATTTTCTAACTCATGTATGTATGGAGGCCAAGGAATAGTTTTTGTTTTGATCGGATCTCTGAGTCTCCCAGCTACATTCTTCACCAGATTATCGTCACTTACACCTAGAGAGGATATTGCAGCCTCAAGATATGAGCCTGCAGCTCTCGTATCATATAGGCTACCAGTTCACTCACATTCTTCTGACCTCTTTCATGAAATGCTATGTCATTTCCGAATTCCTTGATCAGAATTTCCTTCAAGAAACTGGACTTTGCTGTGGAATAGTAACCACAATTTGAAGTAATGCGTTTGTAATCCATTAGTACCCCTTGCAGTGTATGGATTTCATGACTTTCAAAGATAACTTGACGGACATGATGAAAGAAGATTGCTTGAGCCTCTCGAAGATTAACCTGTTGCAGATGCTCTGTACTTTCATCAGACAAAGATTTCTTCAGAGGGTTGCTGACATAATTGCGCCAACATCCACGATGATAACGAATTTCCAATCCAAACGCCATTCGACTGTCAGGGATAGATGCGAGTAGGGTATTCAATCTTTCTCTTATAAGCTCATCTGACAGACAAAATGTATGCAATTGGATTCGGCTTCATGCGTCTTCTGTTGACAGCAGCAAAAGTTTGGATTTCCCAGATTTACTGTTTTTTATGGTCCCTTCATACATCACAAGACGCTAAACCACTAACCACAAGAAGCTTGATGCAAGACGATAAACAATAAAATTTTTGTTTGCATTTTTTTTCAAAATATTGTTTCTTGTTTTCTGTATTAACTTTACCGACAAATAGAAGTGTTTGTTCTTGTTAGTACGTGAAAGTTGCCATTTCGATCGCAATTTAAGTTAAATTAAATGAAAAAAAATCTGGCAACACTGAAGTCGGAATCAGCCAGCAGCTATAAATCGAGTGGGAATCGCATATTTTTTGCACGCTTCTACAGCCTTGGTTTTAAAGTTACGTTTCTTTTATAGCCCGTATTGTTGTTAACCGTTTGTTCTTTCAGTATTTTGTTGTTTGCTGTTTTTTCCTTATTTTAATAAAAAGGTATTAAAAGCTCTGTTTTTCGTGTAACATAAAAACAGGCAAAAAATATTTTTTTTAAACGCAAAATTTTTGACTTGGGCCACTTTTCTGTTATAAGAAAAGCTTTTATTATCTGTACCAAGTTAACTTGGGTCGCTAGTTTTGACTTATCTAATCATAGAAAAGTGGCCCAAGTTAAAACCTACGTAATAAACGAAGATGACGTCATCACTCAGTTAAACCAAGCATCACAAACAGTTTCTTGCTCACTCAAGTTTTCTCACATGCAAGATGAAGATTGCAAACCTTCAGTGACAATTTTTATCACAGCATGAATCTTTAAACTCGATTATCTCAAAACCACTTTTTTTGACTTGGGCCACTTTAGAATCAGACGTCCCAATTGTCGTCATACGCACTTAAGAGGTTAAAACTTATTGTGTCATCTGGGGAAAAGAATAAAGAAAGCGTAAAAATCTAATTTTTAGAAAAAATTATTTAAACGTTTGCCCAAAGTTAGAAAAACCTGGAAATTTCTGCAAAATGTGACAAATCAGGCCGTATCTTTAGGTGGCCATGGGGCCCCTAAACTTAGCTGTGCCTCGAGCCCCCATCAGCCTTAATCAAGCCCTGCTGCCCGTAGCCTATAATATAGTATGACGATCACCAATAGTGAAACATGAATGGAGAACAGTGCTTTTTCGTGTCCAAATTTGGATGTGAGAATAAGGCTGAACCGTTGAAAGACACTGGTCCTGTCAGTATTCAAAACTTTATCAAGCATAGCAAAATCTATGGGGTCAGGTATCATGAACTTCTTGAAGAAAAATTTAGTGAAAATCCTGAATGCACAGTTAAATGTCACAGAAACTGTGCTTTAACATACACTTCAAGCCTCCAGGTTCAAAGGCATAAAAGGAAGAATCCAGAAAGTTACTCGTTTTACATTCCGCCTAAGACCAGGAGACGGTCATCACTGCCAGGGTTTATCTTCAAAGTAACTTACATTGTTTGTTTTGTGGTGAAACTTGTGTGCTAAAAAAATATCCGAAACACCCTAAACGTTGGCGACCAGCATATTCATGTCGGGAAATAGGCAGCGCAGGTGGCAAGAAGTCACTCAAGCAAACTATACGTGAAGCCTGTGAACGGCGTCAAGATGAGCTATCAGAAGTTATGCGACAAAGGGTAGATATCACTGTAAGTGACCTTCACGCAGCTGATGCAAGGTATCATGTGGATTGCCGAAAAAGCTTCTTGTCAGAAAAAATGTGGCTTCAGCTGCAACCAAGTCTGATAGCCAAACTAACATTGATTGTGCCTTTAAATCACTTGTTGTAATGATCAAAGACTCGTCCGGCTTCCTGAATTCAGTTGAGTTGCATGAAGCATAGGCTACAAAGAATTCGGGAGTGATAGTCTCACACGTCGTTTAATTGTCCCAAACCAGATTTACGCAAGGGTGATTTGCCTGCAGGTTATTGGGCGGGACAAGGTTGTGCTTGGTCATGAACTTGCGTCAGTTTCAACATCCATGTTTGATGATACTGGAGATATGAGGGTTGTGAAATCTAAATCTACCTTAAAGAAAATTCTCCAAGTTGAGGTGTCTGATAGAGTTGCTGGCAGCGCAGAAGGTTCTACTAACCTCTTCCAAAAACAAGAAGCAACTGATAGTTGATGATTTTGTCCAGGATGAGAAGTTTCATGAGGACAACACACAACATCATAAGTTAGTGGTAACAGGAGCAGATCCGGTGCCGATCAAAATCAGTGAAGGTGGAATTGTCATCTCACGGGCAGATCTGTTAACTTCACACGAAGAAGCAGATAACGTCATTGTTCAACAGGTCTTGAGTGGTGCCTCGCAAAATGCAGAAAGCAAAATCACTGTCGTTGCCGATGACACTGACATCTTTGTACTGTTGCTGCATTATCATCACATGGCAAATCTCAAGAATGTTGTATTGATGGAGTCCCCAATCAAAGGAAGCGCGGTGCTTGATATAGGAAAAAAACTGTACAGAAGCATTGTCAGGTAGTCAAATGACTACTCACGGCACATGCACTTTCTGGCTGTGACACCGTCGCCTCCTATTTCAAAATTGGGAAGGCTACTGCATTCATAACACTTCGATAGATCAAACGAAATATGGTTGGGTAAAGGATGACCAAAACAAGTCCCTTCAACCAGTCACCCTACCTGATGAAGTCGAACTAGCCCCAGAGATGGTATACGACGTCTAATAAAATATGGATGCCACGGTACTACTCCATGCAGTTCACTTGCTTGTAGTTGCAACTCTGCTATCATGAAATACACAATATTTTGCGCCTGCTATAATCGGGTTGCTATAACCTGACATCATAGAATAGTATGTAAGATAATTTAGTGTTACTACGGCCATGAATTTCACACAAATTGCGGTGGGATGGCGCAACGTTGTTGGCTTTCCAATTATGCAAACCTGGTTCGACTCCCGGCTTCAGCTGGTTGTTGAAAAACACCGCTCACCTCTACCCAGGGTGTAATAAATTGGGTGGGCGTAGTTGCTGAAGTAAAGGCGGCCGAGAGAAAGGAACTGGCCACCCTACTCTCCTTAGTGCCGAAGGCTTAGTACAATGAAAACCTTATCTTCTCATACCCGACACTTGAATCAAGTATGGGACCCCCCTTTACCTTTTACGGCCATCTTGGAAATTACCATTATGTATGTAATACGATATTAAGATAATACTTAGTTCTAATGGATAGCTTGACCCCTACAACCTAGGTATAGACAAAAATCACCTTCCTAAGGTGAATGGATAGGAAGTTATGGTCATTTATAGGTAATGGCGGCCATCTTGGACGCCATTTTGGAAATTACCATTATGTATGTAATACGATATTAAGATAATACTTCGTTCTATGGATAGCTTGACCCCTACAACCTAGGTATAGAGACAAAAATCACCTTCCTAAGGTGAATGGATAGGAAGTTATGGTCATCTATAGGTAATGGCGGCCATCTTGGACGCCATCTTAGAAATTACCATTATGTATGTAATACGATATTAAGATAATACTTCGTTCTATGGATAGCTTGACCCCTACAACCTAAGTTTAGAGACAAAAATCACCTTTCTAAGGTGAATGGATAGGGAGTTATGGTCATTTATAGGTAATGGCGGCCATCTTGGATATTACCATTATGTAATACGATATTAACGTAATACTTAGTTCTAATGGATAGCTTGACCCCTACAACCTAGGTATAGAGACAAAAATCACCTTCCTAAGGTGAATGGATAGGGAGTTATGGTCGTTTATAGGTAATGGCGGCCATCTTGGACGCCATCTTGAATTTCTCAAATTGCCCAAAGGTGACAACATGTCATCAAGCAGTTTCTGAAAATAGAGACCCTTGGCTACCAAAATCAACAGTAAAAAAAACTTAATACCGCAATGCAAGGTTAAGGGAAAAAATGGCGTTTGGCTCCCAGACTAAAAAGCAATTGTCGCTTCGAGGTCTGTCTAGAACTGACGTCATAATCCGATGTGTTGCGTAATACAATCCGCCATTGCAGCAACGTGGCCAAAAATACAAGCGCGTGGAAAACCATAGTTTTGATAGTTTTTATTGAGATAAATATAGCCTTAGAATGTAACTATTAATATAGCCTTAGAATTTACTCCATTTGTTGAGTAAAGTTTAAACGCATTTTAGAATTCCTGCCCACAAGATGGCCAACTCGGTTAGCCGTCTGTTTGAATAGGTCATTGAACCTTTGGCGACATCACGTGGCTTCCAAGCTAGCCAACATTTTGAACCACTTGTCACTTGTTGCGATTGGGTAGCTGTAGGCTAGCTAGTACTGTGAACCACTGAAAACTGTTTTCAATTTCAATTTTTCTGAAAACAATTTCAGGTGATTCAATTGTTTTCAAAAATATTTTCTTCTCAACAAGTTTTTTTTGACTCGAGATGGTCTGCAAATGATCATGAAAGCAATAGGCTGGGCTACGGTTGTTTTGTGAGACAGTGGGGTTGAAAAAGAACACACAATAAACACATCAATAATGACTGTTGTTCTGAAACCTTTAAAGACCCAGTTAAACCAGTTTGCTATTTTTTTTTATTGAGTTGACCGTGCTGCAAGCGTGAAATGAATTAAAAGACAAAAATAAGAAGAACTAAATACATGTTATGAATATGAATAAATGTTTCGAAATCTGTTAAAAGAACATCCTTGGAATGTGATGGCCCAAGCTAAGCAACATCCAAAAACACGAAAAGTTTGACATTGAATATCAATAGCAAAAGTTTGAAATAATGCAGGTCTTTAAAATATTATAAATAATTGTGTAATTTATGTGACAGTTTCATTAAAATTAATACTTGTGGAAAAGTTCCTTTGGCCAGATTTATGATCCTTGTTTAATTATAAATGTAAAACTGCAATTCTAACAAGTAAATTTAAAAACAAAGTTCTCACGTAACAAATAGCGCACATTGGAATGAGCAACAACAACAAAGAAACAGAAAAAAAGTTGCTCAAAAGCAAAAACGACAAAGCTTTCCACACATCACAGGACAAAAACCAGTTAGTGATTGAAAAATCAAGAAAGTCAAGGAAGAGACAAACAGAAAATCAGATGCGAGCTGATAATAGTTAAACAGAATGGATGGAAATGATCTTGTTCTAAGATTTCAAAAATGATTGAAAAGAAAACAATACGTCAATCTACTGTAGAGGACCGCAGCTACGAATAGATTGAGTTCAAGGTGATGTCTTTTGCACAATTTAGGGTACTAGTCGGATGTTTTTCCGTAATAATTTCCATTTCTATTTCAAGTTTAGACATTGAGTAAAATATTCAATTCAAAAAAAATTAATAAAACATAGTGTCCAAGCAAGTTGAATACAATGTATGTTTTGTACAAACAGAAACAACATCAGCCTAACTACTGAGGGCTAATAAAACAAGCTGCTTTCGAAATTAGTTGTTTTTTTAACCAATTGCACCACTAGGTAGAAAATATAGCCTACTACTATCTTTCTGCTTACAGTGATTAATTTTAATGTGTTTTGTTTCTTTTGTAAGTATTTTAGTTGTGTTGTGAGATGGCGTAACAGGATATCAAAAGCAATTAAACACATCTAAAATTCAGTCACATTCTATAGTGAATTGTAGTCTGTTCCTCTTCATGAAAAGGGAGGCATCCAGAAGTTGGGCATATACATCGGAACGAGTTGACCAAGTCCTCGCACTCGGAGCCACTCGGACAATATCCAAATTCGCACTCGTTCACACCTGAAAGAGAAAAGCACATAACCGAATGACTATACTTTCCGCACCTTAACAATTTTTTCTTGTAGGCTAGTAGAATTAATACTTAAAATATACAATGAGTAATTGAGTATCAGCATGAAAATCTTCCCTAATAAATTAACAAACTTGAACAACACCAATCAGTGTTTGAAAGAGATGGCGTCTTGGCTAAACAAATAAGTGGTGGATTATAATGTTGTCGGGTGTGTGTGCGAGATATTTGCAAACCACGGCGGAGCGTTTGTATTTAGTTTTGCTGCTAGTTAAAGTAACCAGGGGTTCAATACCAATACGCATTACAGGGGTCACATACTATGCTTTTCGTACAAACACGAATATTAGTCTATCGTAACACGAGGATTTAACTTTTAACAAAGCGTTTTACGAACAGTCGAAATTTCTCTAAAATAACTACACGAATGAAAAAAAAAATGATTCAAGTGCTTTTGACATAAAAAAAATCTTCGTGTTCGTTTTCGTAAGTTGTGTTCGTGTATTTGTAGCGTAAAAGTTTGCTTACAAATAAAACATGTCATCACTAACAAGTAATCATGACCAGTGTCGTAGCCAAGGGGGGGGGGGGGGGGGGGGGGTTTGGGGGTTACAACCCCCCCTTTGGCAGGCGTGTGACATCACGATATTGAGAATGATGCTTTCAGTCTAAAAAAAATTGCCTAATTTTAAACAAAATTGCATGAAAAGAGCGAGTTTCGCCAATACCAAACTTTCAAACATCTCAGCCAGGAATTAGCAACAAGAATTTTACAGGAATATTCGTACCCACATTTTTGTTGAAAATGCTCTCAGAATGCACTCAATTTAAAGTAATTTTTCAAAATTTTCTGGGAGAGGCCCCCCAGACCCCCCGCCGTTGGGTGGTCAAAACCCCCCTTTCAAAATTCCTGGCTACGCTACTGATCATGACAATACATTTAAAACAATGATTCTACTGTAAGTAATAAATAGCCTACTCAAGAACAAGCATGCTTTCTAAAATTTAAACGTATTGCATAAATTTGCAGTTGTTTTTCATGGTTATAGGCAAATTGTTCGTGAGCAATTGTTCGTAAAGCAATTGTTCGTAAGCAAATGTTTGTAAAACAATTGTTCGTAAACTGTTTTTCGTAAAATGAAATCCGTAAAACAATTCTTCGTAAAGCATTTCTTGGTATACATCAAATTTTAACTGCATGCACGAAAAAATGCTTTAGGAAGAATTGTTTTACGAAGAATTAATTTTACGAACAATTGTTTTACGAACAATTGCTTACGAACAATTGCTTTACGAACAATTGCTTACGAACAATTTGTCGGACACCGTTTTTCAGCTAGCTCAGTAATCAAAACAAGTTATAGTGGTTACAAACGGAAACAGTAAGCTGCGGTGAGGTTCCTAACTGGTGAGGCACTAATTTTTTCAAGTCACGTTTACAATGATTTTCTTTAACAACAACAAAAACGGCATCGTAGCCTACTAATCAAAACAATTTAGCAGCATGCTTTCACATTTATTTATAAATAAAATCCATAGGCTAACCTTTTGGACAAAACAACTTCTGAAGCCTTTTCATCTCAATGGCAATTATTGCTATAGTCAGTGGCAGCTCGTGCCATGGGGCTGCAGCCCCACCTGAAAGAAAGAGAAAAGGGAAAATATGTTTTCCTCTGTGTTTGTCCGACCCGGTTACTTTTTTCCTTTGTGTTTGTCCGACCCGGTTACCTTCGGCGAACTCAGCGACGGGCTTCCCCCCCCGGACTATTTATTGCAGCCCCACTGCTCACAAACAGCACCAGCCGCCACTGTTGCTAGTGATGAAAGACGATCTTGCTAGGTTTGGTTTCTATTGTAGCCTATGTTTTGATCCTTTTCGACGCAGAAAATGATCCTTCCACCAACGCTGTTGTAGCGGGTACAGTGAGCACTACCTGTAGCCAGGGCCTCCAAGAGCCTTGCCGGGCCCCGGTGCAGATGTTGCTGCCGGGCCCCCCAGCGCAACATGTCGCGTGATATCTCACCAATCACAAGCAAAATTTGTGGTGCGCGTTCTTACAAAGGATAAATTAGGTTAAAGTAGTAACATTCCATTATTTCACAAACAATGCACTATTGTAAATATAACTTTAAATTCACAGATACACACTAGTTATACACAAAGATAAAATGCTAAAACACTACATAGTGTAAATATAGCCTCAATAGCGTTGTCAGATATGGAATTCTGCCCTAACTTGAGGAAAAGTTTATAGCTGTTGGAAACAAAAACTTGTATTTTGGATATTTTTTTTAGTCCTGAGCAAAGATCAAAACCCTAACCTTTCTTAACTCTAACCCTTCCTAACTCTGGCAACACCTGATTGTAACCATGGCAACAAGTGGGTAAAATCAGCTATTTCAAAGATAAAAATTGCAATAGGCTACTATCCGACATGGCTGACATAGCATTGCATTTGCATATGTGTGCTTACAGCTTTACATTAACATACAATACCATTTCTGACCTTGAAATCTGCTGCAGAGACTAGGGCAGCAAACTTAGGATGAATGCATTGCTATTGTTCATGACATTAAGAAATACCAACTTCAATATATAGGAAATACCAACTTCATATAAGAAATACCAACTTCAAAATATAAAAAAAATTTTATGCAAAATTGACCTTAACACTCAAATTTAAACATTTTATTGGCCCCCTGAACGCAAAAAAATGAAAATATTGTTGTTATAAAAAAGGGCATATACCCATTAGGGGGCCCATTCAAAATACAAAACTAATACTGTATTCATATAAAAAACAATATTTTATGCAAAATCGACCTGAGCACGCAAATTTAAGCATTTTGTCGGGCCCCCCTTAACTCAAAAAATTGAAAATTCTGTAATTTAAAAAAAGGGCCTAGGCTACCCATAAAGGGGCCCCATTCGACATACGGAACTAATATAAAAACAATATTTTATGCAAAATTGTTGAAATCAATCTTTTTATCGCGTGAATTTAGACATTTTGTCGGGCCCCCTTGAACTCACCGGGCCCCGGTGCAATGCACCGGTTGTCCCCCCCTCTTGTGGGCCCTGCCTGTAGCCAGAGATGGGCGTGATCTTGATCTTGAAGATCACAAGTGATCTTGAAGATCAAGATCGTGATCTTGATCTTGATCTTGAAGATCACTTTTTTTTTGGTGATCTTGATCTTGATCTAAGATCACTTTTTTTTTGTGTGATCTTGATCTTGAAGAACAATAAGATCAAGATCACTTTAAAATTGAAGTTTACTTACTAGAAAGAGGTATTTTTTTAGAACTCGTACTGTACAAAGTAGTTAGTGGCAACTACTAACAATAAGCCACAGTTAATATGATATGTGTCTAACAAAAGACGATTTAAAGTTCATCTCATCTGGTCACTGGTCAGTGTTGCCATTTCAAATTGAAAGAAGTTTTCTGTGTTGGTCATAATAAAGAAGTCAACTTCCGTGTATGGTACTTTATGTTGACTTATAATAAAAATGATTTAACTTTGTTCACAATTTTCATGTATGAATTTTAAAGAAATGTTTGCTTTCTTTGACTCAATTTTAGATGTTTCAAAAGTCTAGATTGGCGGTGTTAAAAAATCTGGACTCTAGCCGACTTTGGTCATGTAAAGTGGTTTATTGCAGCAAATCAACCAGACCAAGACTTGTTTAGGGTCTGAGTATGAAGTGGTTTATCTGACCGCAAACCTCTGAACGTTATTGAAAGCAGACAACAGTATCAAGGTTGCCAGATGGGTAAATGGTGCAATAAACATTGACATAATACAGTGAAAGTTAAAACTACTTAGTAAAACGAATAAAAACTCCCACACGGACCAAACAAAAATTTGGTAAAAAATGATGCAGTTCAAAATTTATTTTCGTTTATTTATTATAAACAAAAAGTATAAAACTAATTGCAAATTTTGTGACTTTTTCAGTACTACTGTAATTAACCTCGGCCTTGGGTGTGACGTTGCGATTTTACGCAAACTACGTCAACAATTAATAGGCCTAATAGCAACAGTCACTAACTGATTACAATTCTTAGGCTAGCGTTCGAGTAGTTAAAAGTTAGCAATACTAACTATATACCTTTACCCAGGTGGCTTATAGTAATTATTTTATGCAACATCATTGATCAAAAACTTGATTTTTTTTAAGTACACAAAAAGTGATCTTGAAAGTGATCTTGATCTTCAAGATCACGATCTTGATCTTGATCTTCAAGATCACATAGTTTGGTGATCTTGATCTTGATCTTCAAGATCACCTATTCCTGGTGATCTTGATCTTGATCTTCAAGATCACCAATACTGGTGATCTTGCCCATCTCTGCCTGTAGCAACTTCGTCGTCTCAGGAACTGTCTGAATTAGATCGTTTTGGTACAAAAACTGAGAAGCTGTGCAGGAGTTACACATCTATTTCTGACTGTTTGTGAGCTGTAGTGTAGAGTCCCACAAGATCAGCTTTCAATTTTACAAAGTCGAAGAATTTTGCTTAACTTTTTGATAGGCTCTGCAATTTGGTGTCAACTTTAGAGCCATTTCGGAAAATTCAGAACAATCTACCAAACCCAGGAAGGTCAGCCCATTAAAATTGTCAAACCTCGACTTCAGTTGAATAATGATATTGTCCAAAACATTGTAAAACATTTGTTTTCGTTTATTTTAAATCGACGCGCGGTTTCCAATATCAGTGTCGGCAAATCTCAGCTCAAGTGTTATGCAATTCTGCTCAAACCGTTTATAAAAACTTTCAAACTCTTGTCTCTGACGTTCCACATAGCCAACTGTGTCGCGTATTTGCTCACAACAGAAAGAAATGTCAATTATTTTGTTTTGAAGCACTCTGAACAAAGCATCAGTCGTATTAAAGATGCCCTCATAAGCCATAATCAAAAAGACGTTTGGAGAGCATCGCTCTTATCCAGCTGACTTAATCAGCGAGATATATGTTTACTGTTTGCATCAATTTGGAATTTGAACTCTATCTCGTAGGTGATGCCCTTGGCAGAAGCCGCTTTACAACAACATCCAATAGGCTAAGCGAGTGCGTTTTACGGATTTACTAAAAAATGCAATTAACCCTTCCAGTGTTGAAAAAAATGTTTTGCATTCGGGCATGCATTTTGCTGAATGTAAGAACACCAAGTTTATGTGCAAAGCAATGCGTAAACATAGCTTCGGGCACCTTTTGTTTTATCCTGGTTTGCACCCGGTTTAAATGTAACGACATCACAGATGCTCCGTCACAAGTCTGCGCTACCAGCTTTTCCACGCAGTTAAACTTCTTGTAATGTTCTTAAGATATATTGAGCTATTGCAGAGGCTCGTCTATCATCACTCACATCATCAAACCCCAGGAAAGCTTCCTTTACTTCATACGAGGTCTCATTGACATGGCAAAAAACGACGTAGATCTGTGCTTTTTGTGTGAAATCTGTCGTCTCGTCGACTTCTACAGCAACAAACGAGGCTTCATTGATGTCCTTTCTAATATTAGTTCGTATAACTTCTGCCACTGCTTCAGTAGGATCATTCTGTATTCGATTAGATAAACCAGAAAATACTGTAGATGTCTTCAAATGTCGAGAAAGTCTTTCAGCATTCTCAGCAAAAGCATAGATCAGTTCAACATAATTGCGACGATTAGAAGAGTTTGCGCTCTCATTGTTACCACGAAAGGCTCACTCCTGCTTATAGCTAGGAAACATGTTCCATTAATAAGAACCTTCAAAATTTCTCGATTTTTGAACCTTAAAAACTAAAGAAACGTTAAACATTCGATCGATTTTGTTGATCATTAAAAAACTGATGCAAAATTTGTCACTTGATACAATTGCAACATTTATTAATTTGGAAATTGTGAGTTGCAATCTGCTCTTATCAAAAATTTACTTCATGCCATTCTTAATAAGGTCTTGTTTAACTCTATAGTAAAGATATAGTTTAATTGCATGAAATCAGAGTATTTTTACTTTTTCCATCTGCAAGGTTACAAAATATCACAAATAGGCCTATCACTATCCATGCAGCCATGTAAAACTTCATTTTTTAAAACGCAAAATCTAAAAGTCAGAATTATCTTCAACAATAATTTGCTAAAAATGCTTCTGGTTTGTTGGAAGAAAAACAATTAATTTTTAAGTAGGTTGAGAAGCCGTAGGTTATACGCCTAAATGGAGTTCCTCATGAATTGTTCGTTTCCCCTTTTTCACTTTACATCTACAACATGATAAGCAAAACGTGAGTAAAGATTAACATCAATGCAAGGGACAAGTCACTTAGGCTATTTACGTTCACCATTAAAGTTTGAGAGGTCTAAATTTGTCAACTCGAAAAACTCCATTAAGACGACTAGTTGGGTCTCTTTGCCGTTTGCCCGGTGCTACCATGGTAACATGGCGGTAGCTAACGCTTCGGTAGAAGACTATGCTACCGTTCAGAGTCACAATGTCCACTGACGTACAAATCAATACTTTTATAAGCCACACCTTGAGTATTATGAGTGCATGCCTGTGTCGGCTGTGTCCATGGCGATCTATATACACAGGCTTTGACAATCTGCGAACTGCAGGCCTGACTGAAAGCCGAGGTAATTTTGGCTTTGAAATCTAAGCTAAATTTACTTTATATCCCTTTGAAATGATAGTTTTGAGAATCCAAATTGCCAAAGTGTGATCAATGTATCTCAAATCACTGCATAACTTTTAATTTTACGTTAAAAAAGACAATTTTTTTCCCAATTACCAGTGTTACCATAGGTGCTTTTCGGATGCAAGTGCTAAAATCTAGTCCGTTGTAAAATGGTAACAATAGCATAAAAGCAACTCACAATAACACTAAATATACACAAAGACTATATTTATTAACTACTACTCAAACTATCAACTTATACTAAGTTAGTGATTTTGGCTACCGTACTTACAGATCGGCCTTAAGTCAAATTTTAAGTTGCACGTTGTCATGGCCTGTGTATAAAGGTCGCCATGCCTGCGTCCTACAAAAGCGCTTTGCAAGTAGCCCTCCAATTGGTTGCACTTGTTGTTGAAAAGGAGCTATCTTCCTGGCGTCAGCACTACCTGACTACTCACTATAGAACAGCGAGCATTGTGTTTCGCTAACCATACCGGTGTAGCCTCCACACTAGCCATCAAGACTTTTCCAAAAACATGTGTTTCTCAGCAGTCGAGTGTAGCAGGAACTCGTTGCAAAAGAACTACCCTATCTTGTTCTCATATAGCCATAGGTTCCAATCACCTGCTACGTTCTAGGACCTATGAGGTTGCAAGCAAGCAACCCCAGCACCTGCAAGCAAGAATTCTTTGTTTTTGTCAGACTACCAAAGAAATCCAAAGCAAAGAACTGCAGTGACTTTAGAACATTAAGTTTGATCAGTCATGTAGGCCTACTGAAAATTTTGTTGAAAACAATTTTGTTGAGAAATCGTAAAACTATTGAGAATGAAGTTAGCATGACTCAAAGTGGATTTATGACTGGTAAAGGAACACGAAAGGGTATACTTAATTTCAGAACAATTTGTGAGAGCTACAATGCAGTAAATAAAGATGTATAATTGTATAAGCTATTCATGTTTTATTGATTATGAGAAAGCATTTGATAGAGTTAACCATGAGAAACTGACTCACTGTTTGTCCAATAATGGTATGAATGGAAAAGACTTACGTTTTATTATAAATTTGTACTGGAATCAAAAAGCATTTATTCGCATGGAAAAAGATTTGTCTAAAGGAATTGATATCAAGCGTGGAATACGCCAAGGATGTGTAGGCCTACCTTCTCCATGTCTTTTTAATTTATATATAGAAGTGATTTTTCGGCGCATTGGTCGTCGAAAATTTACGGTATGCTGATGATACTGTTCTTTTGGCTGAATCACAAAAAGATCTTCAAGAAATATTGGACAATGTTAACTCAATTGGAAAAAAAATTAATATGAAAATTAACGCTAAAAAAAAACAAATCAATGATAATCTCACAATCACCAGACACTCCAGTACTCCAAATTATAATTGACAATGAAAATATACAAAAAGTAAAATCTTTTTCCCATCTTGGACATTTAAGAGCTGAAGATGGAAGGTGTGACCATGAAATTCTAAGACGGATAGAAATTGCAAGAACTACATTTGGAAAAATGAAAAATATTTTAATCAATCAAAGTTTAAATTTATCAATTCGTCAAAGGATATTAAAATGCTATATCTGGTCAACCCTATTATACAATTCTGAAACTTGAACGGTGTCACAAAAAATGGAGAAACGGATCGATGCCTTCGAGCTCCGGACATACAGGCAAATGTTAAAAATTTCATGGAAACAAAAGATCACAAACGATGAAGTATTATCAAATCCAATTCAAGAAAAATTCTCTTACAAATAGTCAAAAGAAGAAAATTGAAGTATTTCGGACACACAATAAAGCAAAACTCGTTACAAAGATCCTAAAAGGGAAGATAAACGGTAAATGAAACCAAGGCAGACCAAGAATGATTTGGACAACAAACATCACTAAATGGACAAAATTAAGTTATAATGAAAAAGGAGTACGAACAGCTCATGGTCGAGAACAATGGCGCATTGTATCCAACCCTCAATACGAGGAAGAAACATAATGATGATGATGATGATAATGAGCTTGATTAATTTCAATCGGCTCCAGCGCTTTACCTGTTGGAGTTAGCGGAAAACAAAGCATAGCAAAATCGTTCAGTATTAAACGCAGTTTATGATTTTACACTTTCTAATGATTCTAGATGGAGTTATCATGTATATGACGTTGTTAATACGTCACGGCTCCTATTTTATTGTTTTTATTGATATTGCGACCTGATCAACCACTCGAAACTAATATGCTTCAAACAGCAATGTAGCCTACATTGCAGCAGTGAAACCTTGCTGAATGGTAGCTCAGATTTTACCCTTTCTTTTCAGAGTAAATAGAGCATGACTTTGATAAACCATAGAAATCATTTCTTAGTTTATTTCGGTTCAGAAAAGGAATAAACAAAACAAGAAAATTAGAACTATCAAAAAAGAAAAACATTTAGACAAAATTTTTGATTACCAATTAATCTAATTAATATAGCGAATATTGATATATTTAAAATAACTTACAGTAATGTAGACCAAAGCACCCAGTTATAGCTAGAACATTCACATCATGAATTTTAGCAGCGGATAGATTTTTATTTTCCGTTTTGCCGTGCGCACTTAACGTGACGCATATACGTGTCATCCGCACTATAAGAGACATTCGCGCATCGCACTAACGGGTTAAAACTAACTGCTTCTATTTGAACGAAGTCGTTTTCAATTTTAATTTTGCTCAGTTTCTAATTGAATCCTTTAGTTGAAAACACAGTTCTGAAAGCTCATGAAAAACCGCTAGGCCTGATTATTCAGTGAATCGCAGCATTAGGCTGAAAAAAAAAGTTTAACCTACAGTTGTAAAATACCCTCATATTGTTGATCTGATACAAGACGTAAATATCAGTCACACCCATGCTGCTGCTACATCAGGGGTGTCCAACCCGTGGCCCGCGGGCCACATGTGGCCCGCGAGAAGGTTCTGAGTGGCCCGCGTGATATTTTTCGAAATGGCATAATGTATTATATAATCAACTCAATCGCCAACGTAATTTATGGCGAACTTACATTCCGATAAATTGGCATTTATTGTTTGCTTTCTTTCTCTATTACTCTATAATCCCTAGTGCATGGGGTGCGCAACTGTTCAAGTTAATTTTATTGTATCACAATGCACATTGTTACGCATCACATTTTCCACATTGTTACGTCCACCCTTTTCCAGACAATAGTACTGGTGCTTCAAGAGTCAGTCAATCAGCAATATTTCTTGCTTTTAGCTAGAGATGTTCAAAACTTTCTATTGCTAGAATTTTACAAAAAAGAATTGTTTCTTAAGAAAAAGATCAGAGGATTCATAGATTGGCAGTTTTCGTGACATCATTATTTGGCAGCACTTACTTGTGCGAGCAAGTTTTTCGTGGATGAACCTATAGGGACAGCCAGACAATACATTATGGGACGCGCAACTCTACTGTTCCGGCAACATCAGAAGGGTCAATTGCCAATTTAACATTTTTTACGCTTTGCTGCTGGCTTGCTTTCAACTAAAAACCTTAAACCACTTTAAAACCAACTTCACTCTTCTTATATAACCCATAAAATGTACAAACACATTTCTAAGATTAGAATTTGGGTGTGAGGGTTTTAAGTAGAAATTATCAGACGGTCATTTTTAAGATTAAAAATTAGCAGTGAATACTCACGTGGCCCGCGCAACCATTCGTAAACTACATGTGGCCTTTTGGCCAAAAAGGTTGGACACCTTTGTGCTACATGAATGGATTGGAATCTCCACGCAATCAAATGCATTTCAATGGCAATCGGGAAGCAATAGAAAGAAGCTATTTCTACAGAACGACTGTGTTGTTGTTATCTTGTGGCAATGCTAGTGCAAAGGTGATAGCTTTGTGCCAACAATGAGTTTGTCCGCTTAGTCTGAGTGAGTCAAGCCTGCGTATATAGATCGCCATGGACACAGCCGACACAGGCATGCACTCATAATACGCAAGATGTGGCTTATAAAAGTATTGATCTGGGCGGCAGTCGACATTGTGACTCTAAACGGTAGGATAGTCTTCTAACGAAGCGTTAACTACAGCCATGTTACCATGGTAGCACCGGGCAAAGAGAGCCAACCAGCCGTCTTAATGGGGTTTTTCGAGTTGACAAATTTAGACCTCTCAAACTTGAATGGTGAACGTAAATAAGCGACTTGTCCCTTGCATTGATGTTAATCTTTACTCACGTTTTGCTTATCATGTTGTAGATGTAGTGAAAAAGGGGAAAAGAACAATTCATGAGGAACTCCATTTACAGAGGTGGGCAGTACCGAGTACAATTGTACCGCAGTACTGTACGCGGTACTTTTTGTGTACCGGTACCGCGGTACTTTTTGAAATTTGTACCGGTTGCCTAAATACCCAGTACTTTTTGGTCAAATTACCCGGTACTTTTATCGGTACTTTTTTTCAACAATGTTAACTCCGTAACGATTTAATCCATGAACGAAAATGGCGCGAAGAGAAATCATCATGAACGAAAATGGCGCGCAGAGAAATCGCGAAGAGATTTAGGTCTTAGGAAGATACACTTTTCGTTTTAACAATTTAACAAAACTTTTCATTTTTAATAATTTTTGTTCAAAATATTTTTTTTTATCTTAGAAATGATACCTTTTTAATAATAATAATAATGTTAGTTTTTATATAGCGCTGTATCCAACGCAGAATGCGTTGCTCTTCAGCGCTTTACAAAGCAGACAGTGTCAATGCAGCCGTATAGAGGCGCAACTGCGTACATTATTACACGAATCTACTCCATTGTCCAGTGCCAAGCAGGAATTAGATGCAGTACCATTTTTAAAGTCTTTGGTATGACCCGACAAGGTATCGAACCCATGCCTACCGATTCAGAGGCGGGCGCACTAAGCCACCGAGCCGGGTTTTTTTAACATATTTTTATCAAAGTTACAACTTTCTACATGACAAAATATAAAAATACTCGAGTAACGTTACTTTGGCATAAAACTAAACAGGTGAAAGTAGAAAGTAATAAAAAATAAAACTACTCAAAAAGTACTAGTTACTGAACATTGCTACTTAACACAAAAGTAAAAAGGAATTATAGTGTCACTGTCTTTTATTTTTGCAAGTTGCTTTTATGTTTATACTAATTGCAAGCCAGTCCATTTTAGATGGATACCAGTTTTTTTTGTTTTATTGCTACTTAAGTAACACTATTTTCACTGCTTTACATGTCTGATGTTGAATGGCCTTTACTTCCAATAGCTTTCTATACGGCATGTTGGGTTGGCCCTTAACTATTATAAGTCTATAAACTGACAAGAATTAATACGCCTACCTTAAATTTATGCATTTATACTGAGCAAAATCAAGAGACTTGTGACTTTATTTTCCGATCTGTTCCATTCAGCTTTGCGTGCCTACCAAAAGGCTGGTTGAGCAGTCTTTGTGTAGAACATGAACATCGTCACGGCGCGTTGCTGTTACTTGTTATAATTGGGATGGAGATGAATCGCATTTGTGGTTTTAAATGTAAGATTATTTCGATTACAATCACAAAAAGAAATTCATCATTCTAAGTCTTGTAACTTGTATTTAAAAAAGTACCGTATCGAGTACCGTACCGGCACCGCGGTACTTTTTGAAAATAGTACCGGTACCGGTACCGCGATACTATTTTGACCAGTACCGAGTACCGGTACCGCGGTACTTTTAATTTGTACTGTGCTCATATCTGTCCATTTAGGCGTATAACCTACGGCTTCTCAACCTACTTAAAAATTAATTGTTTTTCTTTCAACAAAACAGAAGCATTTTTAGCAAATTATTGTTGAAGATAATTCTAACTTTTAGATTTTGCGTTTTAAAAAATGAAGTTCTACATAGCTGCAGGGATAGCGATTGGCCTATTTGTGATATTTTGTAACCTTGCAGATGGAAAAGGTAAAAATACTCTGATTTCCTGCAATTTAACTATATCTTTACTATAGAGTTAAACAACACCTTATTAAGAATGGTATGAAGTAAATTTTTGATAAGAGCAGATTGCAACTCACAATTTCCAAATTAATAAACGTTGCAATTGTATCAAGTGACAAATCTTGCATCAGTTTTTTAATGATCAACAACAAAATCATAAGAATGTTTAACGTTTCTTTAGTTTTTAAGGTTCAAAAACCTTTTAAACTGAAGAGAGTTATGAAAACGGAATTGAACTTCCATTGTTAGCAAACGGCTCCAGCATTGCGTCGGTCGTAAGCAACGTTTTTTAACTATAGGCCTACTTTTACCGGAAATAAATTCATCTTTAAAGCTAAGATTTAAGGAAATTACAGTTTTTTTAATTAGTTCAATCAGTAGCCCAATAAGGAGCGCTGGACAGAAGCCATTGACTCAATCGACTTCACGCACTCCAGCCGCACAGCATGGAGTACATTCAACAACCTCACTGGCAGATCACGTGCCTCTCGTCGCCAACGCCCCACTTCAGCAAATGCCATCGCTTCACAACTTGTGAAAAATGGAGTGCACAGAACGAGAGACCGTGAATCAGACAAGTCCGTCCTCAAGGAAATGACGGACCTCTGGAAGGTCCCAACACCTGTCGAAGGCAACATCTCTGGTGAGTTTACCCCAGAGGAATTTGCCTCCGCCCTCCAGCACCTAAAGCCAAGCAAATCCCCGGGCCTTAACCACCTATGCTCGGAACTAATACTCCATGCTTCCCTCACTATGAAGTCCTGGTTAAAAGACTTCCTTTTCTGCTGCTTGCGTCACTTGCGCATCCCAAGAATCTGGAGAAGAGCCCTAGTGATTGCAGTCCCAAAGCCGAAGAAGCCCCCAGGAGACCTGAAGAGCTACCGTCCCATCTCTCTGCTCTGTATCCCCTCCCGATACTCGAGAGACTTATCTACGCACGTGTCGAACCGATACTAGACCCTCAGCTTCCTCGGAAACAAGCCAGCTTTCGCCACGGAAGATCAACCGTAGACCAGATCACTCTGATGACCCAAGACACCGAGGACAGCTTCTCGGCAAAGAAGAAGGCTGGCGCTGTGTTTGTCGATCTCACGGCTGCCTACGATACTGTATGACACAGCGGCCTTACCTGCCTCCGTCTCCTTCCCGGTCCATATGATTATGGAACTTGTGCAAAACCGCAGCTTTACCCTTTCCACCGGTAGCGGCCGACGAAGTAGACTACGTCGACTCAGAAACGGCGTCCCACAGTATAGGGCGTGTCAATTATAGCAATAAATTTTTTATTGTATTTTTTTTTAGATGCTGGGGTCTAAAAACTTGTGTATGCTTGTAGTAAGATAGAATATGCAATTGTTTCAATAAATTTTAGTTGTTTAGCTTGGTAAATCAACAAAAAATTAAAATATTCTAAAAAAAAAACATTTTTTTTCAATTTATTTTAAGTTGATTCTTTCCCAGTTTAAAATATTCTTCGTCACTTTATTCTGCATTATATTTTTTGACATAAGCAACAATTATTTGTTCAATTTTTGTTCTTTTAAGTAAGAAAAACAAGTTTGTTTAGAAGAAATCTTGAAAATTTAGTGAAAAAATTCCTAAACCACCTATATTTGCCAAAAATTGTGTATATTTTTCAAACTTTGCACATAAGATGAAACAAGTTACACTTGGCAAAATTGTCTGAAATGCTGTTCACAAATACAAAAATAGTTTTAAAAAGTTGCAGGCATTGTCATTTGAGCTAAATCCTGTTTCGATTCATTTTTACTCATAATTCGTCAACTCGCTTGTTGAACTCTAACAAAGCTATCTCTCTTTTCGTCGGTGTAAACTCGGCTTGCAGCTCCTGTCACCATCTTTACACATCTTTCTACAGCTTGGCCGTGGCAGGGCCATTCATGGACTTTCATTGGCGTATCAACAAACTTTTTGATTTCTTCCAATGGTAGCATGACAGTTAAAGGAGGCTCATAGACTTCTGTTGACCAATCGATCAATTCAATCAAAGAAGTTGCATTAATGTTAATTGTGGGAGTCTTTCTAGGACAAACAGAGTCATCACTTAAACTGGATACTCTGTCACCGCCTCTTATTGCTGTTATTTTTTCCAGACCTTTTTTCATCTCTTCAATATCTTCTGAGCACAACATGTTTGAATTATCATCTCGCTAAATGCATACCACGCTGATCGTTTGATTGTCGGCAAAACTGCTTGTATGACAGATTTGTTTTGCTGTTGAAGCTGAAACAAAATATGCCGTGGTCTTTCAATCCAATTGTGCTTGACTTTAATTTGAAACCAACAAGGGTAATAGACACCAACAATATATTCAACAATCAATTTCAAATTTTTGAGATTTTTTCCTTTTAGATGGTGCTTCGAAACCCATATTCGACAAAATCTGTTTGCTGTGGTCAACCATCTAGCGTGATTGACAGGGCCAATGTGTAAGAGAGCCAAATCCGAAGGAAGATTTCCAGTTTTGATTGCCTGTGTCATCCTTTAACCATATACTTGGTCAATCGAAAGATTATCTACAACACTATCTTCAAGTTGAATAAGTGCTTCTCCAATAGATATCTTGGAAAACAATTGATGTATTTCCAAGTCAGTTGCGTTCTCCAGCATTTTCATAAGGTTTCCAGCCCATTTGTTGTTAGATAAATTTTTTTCCATCCAAGCGGTTTATTAAATGCCGGAGTGGCAGTTCGTTTGTGTGAAGTGCACAAACTAACCAGTTTAGTTTTCGACCAAGCTTAACTTCAACCCAGTGCATTGAACCCCCCTCCCAACCAGTATTGACATTTGTAAAGTCACCACCAACTGCTTGCAGGGTTTTTTCACTTCCAGTCTCCTTCAAAAAATTAACCAGATGATCAGCAATAACTTTGGCATGTTTTTTCGTTGAACTTTTTACTGGGGTAAAATGGCAGACATACTTTCCACCAGGCTCACTGCATGCCGTATAATGCTCTTCTTTGATCATACTGGGAAATCGTCGATTCGAGTTGTCGGCATGCAATATAATCTTTGTTATATCTTGTCTACCATCATATAAAATGCATTCAATTGAGCGAACTGCCGATGCGTCATGAGGTGTCCGGCTCATGAAATCGGATACTCTTTCTTGAGCCCTTTTGACTTTATTGTGATCCACAACAAAAGTGTGATCATTCCCAGTAACTAAACCAGCATCAATATATGCTGCTGTAGTAATAACAGCTGTTGCGCGCAAGCCAACTCCGTACCGAATACTTTGCATAGCAACGTGAGGAATTTCTAGTCGATTATACTGTAATCGTTGTGGTTGTTGAGCAGCAGATGAAGACATTCTTGGTGCCTGCATTTCAATATCGTAGCTTGAATCTTTTTCAACGCATGCATTACTTTGAAAGTCTTCTGTGCTACTTTCATCACTGGAGATTGTGGTTTTAATCTTCATTTCTTGCTGTTTGCCAAACTTAAATAAATTATTTTTATCCTCTTCTTGTCGTTTTAGTTTTTTTATTAGTCTGCTATGCTCCGGATAATCTGGTAAGCCAATTTGATATTGTCCCAAAGATCCATTTTTTTCTCTTTGACTTTTGATAAATGCAAGTTCTTTGACAGGGAATTTCACATCTTTGTTACACTTGCAGTGCATGTGAATTTTTTTTCGCAAATACCCAAATACCGCTGACAGTGCACCCATAATCAGAGCATAACACAATTCGGCATTTGCAAGTAAGAATGTCAAACAGCTTGTCCAATTTGTTAATGAATGCTTCTTTCTGATGTAGTTTTCCTCTCCCTAAAGATATTTTTTTGGCTTGCTCCCAATTTTCTTGAATCTTCCGTGTAATGTTTACCCTAGAGTTTACTACTGGGGGTATGAAACAATAGTTAGCAAGCTTCCATTTGCCAATCACTTTTGAGTAGATATCTTTATCAAGGCTTGTTGATGGATAGTTTCTAACATCTTCACTACACTCTTCTCTCAGCAGAATGCCACATCTCAACACATCACGTAGAGTAGGCAATTCAGATGGCAGCAGCTCTCTTCCAGTTCCAATCAGATTGTTCATATGTGTAAATGTACTACTCCTGGTTTTTCGCTTTAAATCCGTATCAATCACCATTTGAAATTACAGTAAATCAAATCACACAAAAGATTTTGATATCATAATTAGCTCTATAATATTGTTAATCTGTAACATGATAAAATATAGTTTGACATGTAGTTAACTGCTCTAGGCTGCTGCTGAGCTGAGTCCGAGTCTGCCTCACTTTCTGACTTAGTCTTGTTCTGCAACGATCCCTGGTCCATATCTCAAAGCTAAAACATCAATTGCTAAGGCACCAGGGATCATTTAACAGTAGATGTTAATCAGAAAATATATTTCGCACTTGCTAGTGCATCTTCAGTTCTGATCTGAAGATGCACTAGCAAGTGCGAAATATATTTTCTGATTAACATCCACTGTTAACTGATAGTTTGGCATGCGTTGAAATAAAAATTGTCATACAGCAATAGGCTAGTATTTACTGTTACAAAAGTTACAGTAGTTGATCAACAACTACCGGTACTAAGTTTAATTGACTGTGGGACTCCCACAGGGCTCTGTCCTGTTTCCCCTCCTTTTTAACACTTACATCTATGACCTGCCTGACACCATCTCCATGAAGTATGCTTACGCAGACAACCTGGCTCCCCTGCATCCGGCCGGAGATTGGCAGTCAATGGAGAGGAACCTACAGTAAGCCAGGACATGTCAACTATATCAACATATCTCCAGAAATAGAAGCTACAGCTCAGCAAGGCAAAGACAGTGTCGGCGGCCTTCCATCTAAACAACAAGGAAGCAAAATGTGAGATCAACATTACCACCGATGACGAACACTTGCCCTACTGCGCCGAACCCACTTACCTCGGCGTAACCCTGAACAGGTCACTCACGTGCCGACGACACCTGGAGTTACTGCGCAAAAAACTGTCTGCGTGCGTTGCACTTTTGAGGCGGCTGGCGGATTCCGGCTGGGGAGCTGATGCGAAAACCCTTTGCACAGCTACCTATTGGCCCTCGTCCATTCTACCGCTGAGTACTGCGCATCAGTGTGGTTCCGCAGCTCTCACACCCGCCACATTGACACCGCCATCAATGATGCACTACGCACTGTGACTGGATGCCTGCGTCCCACTCCAACGGACTGATGCCTTCCCATCCTTGCAGGCATCCAACCTGCTGAGCTTCGCCATAAAGGAGCCATGATTTCCCTTGCTCGTCGCGCACTGGACCCCGACCACCTCCTCCACAGTACATTCCAGCGCCTACCTGAAGAACAGCAGCGGTTGAAATCAAGACGTCCATTTGTGCCCGACGCACGACAGCTTCTGAACAACGTTAAAGATCTTGAAATAAGTGCGGCACACTGGACTAACTACACATGGAACACGGAGTGGCAAAACAACACCTCTCGACTGACTCCGTGATTTCTTACCCGACGTCGATTCCCACCCTTCGGAAATGTCCCTCGCAAGACTTGCGTGGGTCCGGCTTAACCGCCTACGAACCGGCGTCGGTCGCTTTCGCTCAAACATGTGCAGATGGGGTCTGACTCCCTCACCGGGATGCGAGTGTGGTGCCACAGACCAGATAGTAGACTATGTCGTCCATGACTGCCCAATCCATCAACCACCACATGGAACGCTTGGACTGAAGGCCCTGGGTGACGAGACTGTCGAGTGGCTGATGACTTCATGCCCAAACATATAGTCCGGAAGAAGACAGCTCATACGACGAAGAAGTAGCCCAAAAATAATCAAGCCTTACATGGGATGATGGGATAGTAGTTCAGTAGAATTCGCCTATAATGACACACGAAAGAACCTTCGAAAAAGCACTACTGAAGCGAAATCAATGGCTACAGGAAAATAAAATATTTTGGAGATGCCAACAAAATTTGCTCAAATTTTATCTTTGCAGATATATTATCAAAAAGGCTACAATTTACAATTTTCTCAAATATCTGGACAAATTTACCCGAATTTGAGTCGTTTTTTTTTCATTGTAATGGGGTTGCGACTTCCCCCCTGCACACTCATCTCCTACGGCTATGGCGAAATATCACAATAGCCAAATTCTTTTACTGTAGTTTGCAAACGGGAATTTGCAACAGATGCCACTATAGCAAAATGTCACAAAAGCGGAATTGTACTTTATAATGTAGTAGCCTATCGACTATCGATATAGTAACGACGTATCAATGACAGCAACCTTTGAATCGTTTTATAAGTATCGGTAGCTAACATAATGCCAGCTATTCCAATATTGCAGTTTTTCTGGAAAGAAAAGAAGCGTTGCAATATCTGAAGCGTGAAAAAAGATCAAACTCCCAACTTATGAAAGAACTTTACCAAGGCAGTCTTCAACAGGAGTGCATTAAGGAAGTTTGTGATCAAGAAGAAGTTAGGGAAGTGTTTGAAAACGACATACAAACGGTAACTAAAACTACAAGGTATTATATTTTTATCACTTGGCCTACATTGCAAACCAGCCTACTGTAGGCTACGTGTAGGCCTACATCAACTGACAAGCTATAGTTGCTGGACCCACGTGTAGGTAAATATGAGGATCAATGATGTCAAGAAAGGGCATCTTTGCCACAAAATCAGTTCCCCAAAACCTATGTAAAAAACTCAAAAGGAGATTTGGAGTCAATCATTTACGGATAGTAGGAGGCAAACTCCTGAAGCTATGTGCAGCAGCATCGCCATAGCCTACAGCTGCGAAAGAAGATTATGTGACTTGTGCTGTAATGTGTGACTACCATGGGCGCCGATCCCTATTGGACAGTGGGGACATGTCCCCACCATGTTTTTACATGTCCTCACCATCTTTTTACATTATTTTTATAACGTAAAGGTTTCTGAGAAATTCAAGCACCTGTAGCCTACCTGAATCTTTATTCTGAAGAGTCTTTGCCTCAGGCTGCATCAAAACTGAAATCAATTTGTCCAACAAGATGGCTCACACGTGCAGCTGCTGTAAAAGCAGTGTTTGATAATTAATTATAAGTCAGTATTGGAAGCTTTGGAATTAGCCGTGAGTCAATTTGATTCAAATGTAGCAACAAATGCTAGTTGGCTTTTGAAATCCTTTTCTCGTGGGTCAGGTGTGCTTGGGTTATTAGCGGCATTGACTGCATATTTAGTGTCTTGAAGGTTTTAACAAAGCCTTGTAAGGTTGCACGATGACTGTGGCTGGCATGCTTGAAGGTGCTAAACTCCGCCATCTACGCAGTGAAGAAGAATTTCATCGTGTCTTTGTGCTGAGGGGCTTGAGTCATTGAATCTTTCACGTTCCAAAAAGATCTCAAATCGTCTTCAAGATGGGCATGGTCAACCTCCTAAAATTCAAACACCAGAGACGAAATATCGGTCAGAGTATTTTGCAGTCATTGACAGCGGCAAGCAAAATCTTACTGACTATTTCAAGTCGACCGATCTTGAGCACTACAAAATTCTACAAGAGACACTCTTTAGTGGAAAGCTACAATTGCATGTGGTAGATAATTATCCTGAGTTCTGTAACACAGAGTCCTTTGCAGAAGAACTATGCTTCTTTCGAAAGCAGTACAATGGATTCGAAAGCAGTACAATTGTCGGCAGCAGTGGCCGAGTGGTTAGCGCGTTGGGCTCGCAGTCGAGAGCCTGCATGTTCGACTCCAGCCACCCGCACTTGCTGTTGTTTCTCTGGGCAAGAAACTTTACGATAATTGCCTCTACCCAGTGATCGATTTCGAGTAATGGGTAGTAGTACCAAATTTAAGTCATAAGTAGAGTAGACAACCGGAAACAGACATTGCCGTCGGCTGCAGGGTGGGTCAGGTGTACGTCGAAAGGCGCTCAAGTCCGCTCTCCCGCAATGCAGGATAAAGATATGAAAAACAAAGTCGGTGGAACATTTTCGAATGATATTTAAGAAGATGCCATCCGCTGATCTGCAAATGTTTCCGCAAGTGGAACTTTCTGTGCGACTTTTGCTCATTTCACCAGCCAGCTCGTGTTCAGCTGAACGGTCAGTTTCAACTTTGCGACGTGTCAAAACTTGGTTACGATTTACCATAACACAGAAACAGCTAAAGTGCAATGGTCTGCCATGTGCAAAACACAGTTTTGAATTAGATCAACCACCATGACCTCTCCAAGGACTTCGTTTTTAATTCGCTGGAGACTCGTTGCCAAGTTGCAGTGTTTGGACGTCTGCTGTCCAATGCTGACAATTAAAATATATATAGGCCTACATCGCATTAGACTTGAACCAACTGTATTTGCTTGTTTGTCAGAACAGACTCCTGTTCTTTCTAGCTCGCTTCGCTAGTCTCCCCTTCCTACCTTTTCTAGTAAATGTCCCCACCAATTTTACAGAGCGATCGGCGCCCATGGTGACTACCGGTACCTATTTTGAAGGTTGGTGTTGAGGCCTACTCTTAAAATTAACCTAGAGTTAGAAGTATTGAAATTCAGTTGATTGAAGTTATACATAGTAGGGTAGTAGGCTATGCTATATTATTGCCAGTTTTTTTATATTGCTTAAGTTCTTGATTAGGCCTAGCCATTCTCGCAGCTACTTGACACACATACCCTATTTTTGTTGCAAGTTTTTAGGCAAAGTGGTAAGTCAAAAGAATCAATTAAACTTAATAACACCTTAAACAGTAATTTTCCTTTCAGGCAGCTTATTGGAGACTTTTAACTGGTAAGTTTACATCAATGTATAGTAGCCTATATTAGCCTATTCAAAGTTGAATAGGCCTATAGTTCGACAAATATTTTGTCAAAAGAAAGAAGTTGCCATCAAATCATTTTGCACGAAGTTTATTTTAATTCATGTGTAATTTGTTAGTGGCCTACCAGTCCAGTATAAACAAACACGTCGATTTCTAAACAACTGTAACATAAGCTATTGGCAGCTGACTGCCTAACCGAAGGGTTAAGCATCAGCTTTGTTGTTGCCTATTGGGCCCACTGTATTTCATCAAGGTTTACAAGCACTCTACCATGCACTTGTAGTTGAAAAATAAGTCAGATAAACCACAAGTCAGTGGCGGGACTTTTTAAATACTTAACACGTTATCTCATTAGCAGCATGTCATGTCAACCCGATATATATTGAAACACAAGCTCGTGTTCTGCTCTTGTTAACAGCCGGTTCGCTAAGGTTACTAAAATTCTAAAAACGGGTTTGCATGAACTGGTGCTAACTTCACCGCTACATCAAGTGTTCGGTAGGCTAATTTAACTTTATGTTTGTATCGAACTGATAAATAAAAATATATGCACGTCTCTCATATTTTATGTCAAAAAGACGTTATTTCAATTAAATCTGTGTCTAGGACACACTTTTAAGCTTCGTTTGCTCCATTTTGTCTCAGTGTCGATGCAGACTAGTTTTGATACTTCAAGACGATGTGTTGCTATACTAAATATTAAAAATTGTTTTCATGCAGACCGGTGCAATACTTCGCACAATCATTGCAATGAAACAGGCACATTGCGCTGTGAAAGTCAATACAATTCTTATCGTTGTGTGTGCAAGAACGGATATGTTGGAAGCAAATGCGAAACAGGTAAGCCAATGATTTAAACAATTTGTTTCGTGTCGCTCAAACAATGTGTTAGTTTCAGTGTAAGGTTGAGAGTAGAATTTTTATTCAGTACCTTAATTGAGTAGGCTATATGGCATTTAGGAGGAAGTAGGCTACTTCAATTGAAGGATTGTGGGCAATACAAACCTTCTAAGAGGCACTTTTTTCTGTGCGTGCTATGCTCTTCGTACGAACACGAATATTCGTGATTCGGCAATTTGGTATAGTCTACCATGGTCTTCGCTATGAACAAAACTTACCAGTATTCTTATGAACATATTTTTCTTCGTATACGAACATTTTGTTTTGTTCGTACAGAGATATCTTCTTCTTAAAAAACTTGATTTGTACGTACGAAGATATTTGTGTTCGTAAGAAGACTTTTTCGTATGTCATAGCTTTTCAAAAAATTTTGTAGAAAGGCCACTTTCTTCATGGATTTTCAGGAATAGTCAAAACCATTCGTAACTTTCACAAAGATTTTTTGCATGTAAAGTTAAGCTAGACTAAAGCGCACTTGCTTAACTTCAATGCACTTTTTAAGGTATCCAAGCAGGAAAGATTTATTAGCATATTTGCAATGACATTTTATACTCTATATTTTTCTTTAGGTGAACGATATTACGATGCAGAAATAGGAGAAATAAGCCGAAGTTAAAAACTCATCATTTTGAGTAACAAAACTAACCAGTATAGGCTACTACTTTCATTTGTTCGGAAAACCGTTTTTGGGGATATTTTTCCGATTCCGTTTATAACCTAAATAAATAAATGTGAAAGCATGCTGCTAAATGCTTTGATTAGTAGGCTACGATGCCGTTTTTGTTGTTGTTAAAGAAAAATATTGTAAACTTGAATTGAAAAAATTAGTGCCTCACCATCTAAGGCACCTGCAGCTAATAAGGCCCGCTAATTTTCAAACCTCAATATTTTTCTAAATACTGCATAGTTTTAAACTAAACTTGGAATACGGATAGTTTGGGTCTATCTAAGCAACATATCTGTGAAACAAGCTTCTAAGTAAAAGGAGTTGTGAAATATTAAAAAATAAAGAAAATCTCAAGCGGGCCTTATTAGATGCATGCATTGTGAATAAGGCCCGGTTTGAATTTGCACCAAAAGTGATGGAAAAGGTATATTTTCAAATGTGATTTTCACAATAACAACACCACAAAACAACTTCTAATCGGCAACACAGGCACAGAACTAATAAGTAAATACACAAAGAACTATTCCCTCCTTTCCCATGCTCCATTTTTTTCTCAAAGCGACATGGTGTTTTTAGATGTGGTAGGGATACTAAAGTATTTTGATACTGAAATTATGATATTTCCATTGCAATAAAACATTAGATTAATGGTGTAACAAGAATTTTTTGGGTTACTCAAGTCTTTAACCGTCACTTTCTTAACTAGGGGTGCACAACGGTACAATTTTCCTACCTCATGTGCCCATGAGCCTTATTACCAACATTAGCCTAGTCGTGATCATCATTATCAGTCTTGCTTTAATTAGAAAAAAAGTTCAAATTTATTGGTTTTACTGCATCAGCATGCACATATCTTTCACATAAAATGCAAAAAAAACGAAGTCAAAGCAGTTTGTTAACTCCAGAGCAGTCTAAAATATGTGAAAATTAAGAAAATCACTCAATTTCAGTCCCCCCAAACTTCAACTTTCCGTAATTCAAAAAGTTGTAAACTTTAGGCTGTGAAACTTTACCAGTCAGTCTCAATTCACCATGGCAGCAACCAGAGATTTCACCTTTGTTTAAAAGATTTGTAACAACGGAGATCTCGGGGGTGGGCCTTATTACCGGCCGGGCCTTATTAGCTGCAGATGTCTTAGGAACCTCACCGCAGCTTACTGTTTCCGTTTGTAACCACTATAACTTGTTTTGATTACTGATCTAGCTGAAAAACAACTGCAAATTTATGCAATACGTTTTAATAAATTTTAGAAAGCATGCTTGTTCTTGAGTAGGCTATTTATTACTAATAGAATCATTGTTTTAAATGTATTGTCATGATTACTTGTTATAGTGATGGCATGTTTTATTTGTAAGCAAACTTTTACGCTACAAATACACGAACACAACTAACGAAAACGAACACGAAGATTTTTTTTATGTCAAAAGCACTTGAATCATTTTTTTTTTATTTGTGCAATTATTTTAGAGAAATTTTGACTGTTCGTAAAACGCTTTGTTAAAAGTTAAATCCTCGTGTTACGATAGACTAATATTCGTGTTCGTACGAAAAGCATAGTAGGCTATGTGACCCCTGTAATGCGTAGCCTATTGGCATTGATCTCCTGGTTACTTTAACTAGCAGCAAAATTAAATACAAACGCTCCGCCCTGGTTTGCAAATATCTCGCACACACACCCGACAACATCATAATCCACCACTTACTTGTTTAGCCAAGACGCCATCTCTTATAAACACTGATTGGTGTTGTTCAAGTTTGTCAATTTATTAGGGAAGATTTTCATGCTGATACTCATTATATATTTTAAGTATTGATTCTACTAGCCTACAAGAAAAAATTGTTAAGGTGCGGAAAGTATAGTCATTCGGTTATGTGCTTTGCTCTTTCAGATGTGAACGAGTGCGAATTTGGATATTGTCCGAGTGGCTTCGAGTGCGAGGACTTGGTCAACTCGTTCCGATGTATATGCCCACCTTCTGGATGCGGCCCTTTTCAGGAAGAGAAACAGACTACAATTCACCAGAATGTGACTGAATTTTAGATGTGTTTAAATGCTATAGATATCCTGTTACGCTATCTCACAAAACAATTAAAATACTTACAAAAGAAACAAAACACATTAAAATTAATCACTGTAAGCAGAAAGATAGTAGTAGGCTATATTTTCCACCTAGTCGTGCAATTGGTTAAAAATAAACTAATTTCGAATGCAGCGTGTTTTATCACCCGCAGTAGTTAGGCTGATGTTGTTTCTATTTGTACAAAACATACCGTGACAAGAAGATTGCCGTCGAGAAAATTGCCACCCGGAAAATTGTCCGTCGTTGAATAAGAAATAGCTGCGAAAAAAATCCAGCTATGGGTCTGTATTAAACCATTGTTCCTCTAATACAGTGGTTCCCAACCGTTTTTTTGTCACGAACCCCTTTAGACAAATTATTAATTCTGCGGACCCCTACCTAAATTTTGCCTGAAACTCAATTAATATACTACTGACTATAGCAAAGAAATGTATTTTCACACGAGTCAGTTCAATCACAGTACTATTGACTATTGTAATAATTATGCTACTCAACTACTGTGCGGTGGCATATTGCATTGCCGCTGTGACTCCTGCGACAAATATCAGATTAAACAGTTGCTCAAATAAGAAAATGAATGAATTGTTCAAGAAATGTCAGCAGTATTTGAATATTAAGGTGACCCAAAGTGCCATGCCGAAACTTTTTCAACGTAAGCAAATTTAATGAGATGGCTGTTGTTGCCTTTCCTGAACTAAACTGCGGTTGAGTTTTTGACAATGCAACACGCATGTCATCTTCAACGTCCAGGCGATTTCGATGTTGATTTTATTGTAACAAGAGCTGAGAATCCTGCCTCGCAAAGGTTAAGTGGTTATGAATGGTAACAAAACAATAATCGCTTGCTTTGCCAGGAATGGTAGGTTTGCAGTTGTGAGCACCAAAAATCTTCCACAGTTTTTGAATGAAACTCAACTTGTTATTAATTGCGTAATAACTCTTAAGTTATTAATGCGTAATAACTCTTTTGATCTCAAATCAATTAGGTCATCTTTACTGAGATCGTCATCGCTAATGTTGTTCAAGTCAAAAAGAAAAGGATTTCGAATCCACATTTCAACTTCGTTCGGCAGATATTCTAAATTAAAATAACGTTGAAATGACATTTGCAGGGTTTCCAAGTGTGCGCAAAATCTTTCTCTCATAGAAATCAAAAGAGTACATTCTCTTTGAGTTTCATCCATCAAGATAAGATCTTCTAACATTGGAAAGTTAGCGTAATTACCTGCTTCCAATCTGCGTTTCCAAACCGGCAACTTGGCTAAAAACGCTTTCAGTTTTTCAGCTGCATCAATTATTGTCACACCTGGTCCTTGAATGCTACGGTTAACATTGTTAATATGACCGAAAATATCGGCTGAGTAGGCCATGCCATATAGAAAACTTTTACTCTCGAACAAATTTGAGAGGGGACTTCCTTTTCCTTTCAAAAGAGTTGATACCTCATTTTTAGCTGCTGCAGTCGTTTTAAAACTTCTCTAGATAACCAACGTAGGCTACCTCAGAATGATACAAAAGTACTCCGTAATCTGACCCTACTTCTTGACAGAGCGCTTTAAAAGTACGGTGGTTTACAGCTCTGCTTTTGATGAAATTAACGACTTTCACGCAATTCGTCAGAACATCTCAGAAAGTCTCAGAAAATGTCTCTCAAAAAGCATCTCAAACACTAGCAGTAGCTGTAATCAAAATCTGCAAAATGTGACAAATCAGGCCGCATCTCCAGGTGGCCATGGTAGTAGTAGGTATAGTTTTTTAGTTACTTGCAGTTTTTGACACCTTATTTCCAAAATTGTCTGCAAAACTAGTAAAAAACTAATCAGTGTGAAATTGAAGGGGGATTAACTCCACTGCTGGATTTTGCGTCAGCAGTTGTCGGAAGAAAATTGGTCCCGACGTCAAATTTTCGCACTGCTTGATATCAGATGTGTTGCAATGTATTGTTCAGAAAAATCAGTGAACCATAACAAGTGGACTGGCGTTTATGAACAAATGCAGTTGATCTCGTGGGAATTGTGTTTTCGTTAACAAAAGTGAATGAAGTTTGAACTCAACTTTGTCACAATTTTGTAATCGGCTTCTAGCAACAATTTCCCTATATCAAAAATTAGGCTATGCAACTAAAGTAACCCTCCAAATTTTATGATAAACAAAATGGTTGGTAAATACTATATAAATGTAAAAAAAATATAACGTTAGTGTAATAAATAAATACAAAGATTAAATGTAACCATAATTTTACTGCATATTTTTAATTTATTTTTATGGCCTTACGGAGGTCAGAAAGAAGACTTTTATGTCATATGAAACTTGTCATTTTTTGACTAGTCTTCAAGTATGCTCTGCACATTTTAGTTTACATAAAAAGAGGAAAAGTTAGTTTCATTAGCTGTTGGAGCTTCGTACAACAAAAATGACAAAGGTTGAAACTTCATTAGAAGTATTGAGCTAATCTCATCTCTAAACTAACATCAGCTTTATGTTCAAAAACTAATGCAATTGCTTTGGCTACGAAAGTTTTGGTTTATTCTCGATCACAATTTGTTACGGAGTTTTTTTGTTGCTCAATCAGTCTCACCTTAAATTTCCAAACGTTAACGTAGGCCTACACTGTATCATTTATCATCATTATCAGCCATTGTTGTTCCACTGCAGGATGAAGGCCTTCCCCATATCGTTATAATTTTGTCTGTCTTTGCACGTTTGTGTCCAGTGTTTGTCGAGTTGGTAGAGTTCGTCTCGCCATCTTGTTTTCTGTTTCCCTCTTTTGCGTTTATTGTCAAGCAGTATCCAGTCAGTAGCTCTTCTTGTCCATCTGTTGTCAGTTGTTCGCATGATATGTCCTGCCCAATTCCACTTTAAACTTTTTATTGTTTGAACACTGTATAGGCCTAAATATAATTATGAAAGCGCATTTGGAACGCTCCAATGGAAAAGTTTTAGGAGTAATGATTGACTGCAGACTTTTGCACTGCTCAGTCAACTAAAACATCATCAGGGAGAGATTACTTTTATTTCCAAAGCAGATCGGCTACATTTAGCAACGTCATATAAACGATCAAATGACGAACATTCTTGCATAGCAATAAATAGAGTTTCACTTTTAGCAGCATGATCGTTGATTTCTTCTTCACAAATGCAAATACATTTGTGAAGAGGAGTTCTTGCATAGATTACTCTAAAATAAATTTGGTTTGAACAAAAAGATGATTTTTCTTCATTTGCGTTTTTTAGTTTCCAATACATCACTGCGTGTTTTCAATTGTTATATTTGCTGATAAATCATATATTCAGTGGTTTATGGTAGCCTACTACTCAACATACAACTTTTTAAAAGTGCGATAAACCAGCTTTCGACTATGTTTTGTTCTACAATCTATAATGGGACAGAGCACATTACCAGGTTTAGAAGTATGCAGCCTACTTGTTTTGAATTTTTGCAAAAAACAAAGTTGCTCGTCTACTGATTATAGTAGAGAGGAAGCTGATGCACAAAAACAATTGGATTGTAAAACTGAGTTGAAGGACATATAACGCAACTAGCGGTATACACAGTTTTGCACAATTAGCCTATTTTAAAAATAGACCACACGCCCATGCATCTTTGAAGAGCAAATATTTGAAATAACAATGACATTTTCGATGATATTTCTACTATTTTCAAACAAGTAAAAACCCAAATTCAGATAAATTTAAAGGTTTTTTTTGCTGAATAACATTCAGCAACGCTGAATCAACATGAAGTAAACATTCTAACAAATACGTTTATTTTTATTTTTGCCATTTAGTGATACTGCAGAAAAAGATTAAAAATATCGATTCAAAACTAAACAAATTTGCATCGATGGAATTATTTCTTTTTGACTAATATTTTTGCTAAAGTAACATTGTTTGACGTTGAAAGACCGTCTCAAACTATTGTCGTACTGATTGCTTCAGGCTGTGAAAAGTTTACATAATTCATTCATCACCAATTTCTCAATTTAATTTTGTGCTTTTGTTACCACACAAATCTATACTTCAAATTTGAAGTAAGTTTCATTGTGAAGCATGGATTGAACTAAACTGCTCGAAAAGTGCTTTGAGTGATTTTAGACTGCAGCCTTTCACAGTATTCAGTCAACAGAAACACCCTTATTGTTTTCATGTGCTTGAGACATTTCGTTTTATTCACAAAGCAGATTGGCTACATTGGCCAACGTCGTATAAACAATGGAACAGGGCCGTTGACAGGATTTCTCGGGCCCGGTACCAATTTATTTTCGGGCCCCCTTCGACTATGTTATGAAAATAAAGGTTGTGTACAAACTTTTATTGATGTCGTTTAAGCATGGTCATTTAACAAATCTTGCGCAATCTTAAAATTTCTTGAACCGCAAAACTTACTATCTCTATCTAGCGGTTACTTTTTTGAACTTTTATTTGTCACATGGCGCTAGAGTATTCTAGGCTTACCAGAAGAGAATTTACAGCAAAGGTAGTGCAGACAGTCAGAAAGTTTTCAATTTGATTTGGGAAAGGTGTTTGGGCCTCGATCAAGCCTTTGCTGATTGCTGCAATCTGAAAAGCGGTTTTGTGCAGTTTTTAGTGCAGCACAATGCAATTTTTAGTGCAGAAACAGGGATAGCAATCTTCTTACCTGTGACATTTCAGTTTGAGTTTAAACAAATATTAACCTGTTTATTTTGAAATTCGTGTTTCGGGTAATATTCATGGTTAGGGAAATCACTATACTAGACTAAACTAAAATCTTATTTTACTGTTTGGTGGCTGAAGTGGCTATTTGACCACCAGAAAGCTGAAGTGCAGTGCTGTGTTAAGCCCTTTGTGGGCCCCCGGGGCAAAAAAGATTTTGAGCCCCTTATTGGCAAGCAGACTTATGATAATATAGTGTGTATGTTAACTGCACTGATATGGAAAGGTGGTTCACTTCACTAGATTTTCTCACCAGTTGAGAAAACAATACAAATATAAATAAGAGCAAACACAGGTCTATCAAGTCATAGCTACACCTTTGCTTGCAATGAAAGCCAAAAGTGTTAACGATTTCTAAACATACTGGCAACGGTCATGAAGCGTATGAGTCATTCAACCCAGATCTTATATCACACAGTAGAAGCTGGTATCAAAATTTGACATGCTTATCACATTGAGTTCATACAATTTTTTATATCGGACAAGAATTGACAAAATTATGAGAATTTTAAATTGGTTACCTACATTTGGAAGCAATTTTTTCCAAAAATTACAATTGGCATTTGAAATTTCACTAACCTATTATTTTTAAATGTATAGCCATAACATAGCAAAACAGTTTAGAAGTGCAAAAAAAAGTGAATTCACAAATGCTTTAACAAACAACATTTTAACACTTTCACCAAGTGGTAATTATGTTTTGCCTTATAGGATCGCCCAGGTGGAGGCTGACTTGGTGACCTCATAAGGTCTTTCGCTTCTTTCCTATTTCACTTTTATGTAATGTACCAGTGCATTTGATGTGATATTTTGTGAAAAAAATAAACCAGTGATTGATTGATTAAACCACTCACCTATACAATGCTTTCAAAAAGCTAACAAGTACCCAATCAAAATGCTAACATGAAAACTCAAGTTAGGGATATTGGACTTAGGGGATCCGAAGCTTATCCGTTTTTTCATTTATTCCGTCCAACTGAAGGGCATGCCTAAATCGTGGTGTGCTCGTTTTTAGTTTGGTTTAAGCTGATAGGTTATGGATATGGAAGCAGTAGCGCACTCAGAAAAAATTTTAGGGGGGGGCTAATTCAGAAATGTCGGCTGAGTGATTTGCGACAATAGTGACAGTGACAATAGGCCAATGCTAATCCCTTTGATTAATATTTAAAGGCACTTACAACCCACCGGTTGCCGATACATCAGGATTTGTTCTCTCAATCAAATTAGAAGTTGGCTTAGTGAACCCCATGCTACTAGCACCATCAGCATCCTCATCCAGTGGCGTAGCCAGGGATTTTGGACGGCGTGTTTACCTAAGACGAAATCCAGCGGCGGGGGGTCTGGGGGCCACCCCCAGAAAATTTTGAAAAATTACTTTGAATTTGGTGCATTCTGAGAGCATTTTCAACAAAAATGTGGGTATGAATATTCCTATAAAATGGTGCTTTCCGGTGGCATAGCAAAAGGATAAGATCATGTCTTCTTCGGCATTTTTCGGAAATAAAGCTGAGTCTCTATCTTTTCTTGCTGCTAATTTCTGGCTGAGATATTTGAATGTTTGGTATTGGCAAAACTCGCTTTTTTAATGCAGTTTCGTTTAAAATTAGGCAAACTGTTTTAAAGACATAAAGAGTTTAAAAGCATCATTCTCAATATGGTGACGTCACACGCGTGCCAAAGAGGGTGTTGAAAGCCCCTAAAAAACCCCTTGGCGACGCCACTGCCTCATCCCTACGTCCACTCTTGCAATCTTCTATAAATTTTGACTTTTTCGTCATGTATGACAAAATAGAATTAGCTTTCCGTTTGCCAACACAAACAAGTGCGAAAACAACAACTAGCACGAAAACAGTTTCAAACAAAACATTAATTTTGTAGCCTAAACAAAAAATTTGATGTGGACGTTTTTCCTACTTACAAAACATTCAAATTCAGTTTGTATTTTCAACTAAAGCCCCAGACGCCTTCGTCTCTCTGCTCAAATGTCTTATACAGTTTTACATGTCCGTGTGATTCGGCATTGACGTACATCGGTATGTCCACAGACATTTGACCACGAGAGTAGGCTACAGGAGCATCTGAACTTTAGGGAGTTAAAGAAAAGTGCCATCAAAGACCATATCATGGAATATTCTTTTTGCTTTGATCAAAAATTCTCTGCCGACTCATTTAAAATTTTGCGCAAAGGCAAATCTCAATTTGACACCAAAATCTAGAAAGCACTTTTAATCAAACGCTACAACCCAAATTTAAACAAACAATTATTTGCTGGAGGCGTGTCCATTCTCTTCAACATTTACTTGATGTATCACGTTTCCTGTGGTGCAAATTTTTTTGTAGTTATTTATATAGTTGTCTTTTCCTAATGTAATTTTACCTTCTAGAAGTTGAAATTTATTACATTTTTATAAATATTTTCGGATTCCTAAGGAGGGCTTAAGTTAAACCGAAAGCGTTCAACTGTTAAAACTATTTGTAAATATGTAAAATATATTGTTATAATGCTCAGCCCTGTTGTGTCTTATTCATACCTAACCTGTAAGCAAAATATATAAATTGAGAACATGCAAAAACTTCATTTTTAGTGGCGAGTTTGGGGGGGGCTTGAGCCCCCTTAGCCCCATGCTGGGTGCGCTACAGTATGGAAGACAAAGTTGTGACTAGTGTCAGTCTGTCAGATAGGCTAGACCGAGCAGATTTTTAATTTTCAAAATTCTGTTGATTGGGTGAAGTGTCAATCTGCTATTGCCTGGAGTGGTCATTTTCTAGGCCTTAGGGTACCAGTACAGTATGTTTGTATGTTGGAGGGTTGATTGATTGAATCTTTATCCTCCGACTGGGAAAGCTTCTTGCAGAGCTTAATCCTGGCAGTTTCGCATACTTGTAGAGGCTTTGAATCACTGACGCAGGCCCGGTCACCGAGATTGACAGAGTGAAGTTTCCGATTGTTGAAGTCTTGTTGCCGGGGAACTATTCCATCCATTAGATGCCGCTGAATGGAGAGCAATCCTTAACGTGCGTTGCTCAAGCGCACACCCCGAGAGTCGAACCAGCGCCGCTTGATCTTGAAATAGTTAATTTCATTATAAACTGACGGTCCAAGTTTATTCATAATAAAAACATACTTGAGTTTAGTACTAATCAGCTGGAAGCAGCGAATGACCAATGAGATAAGTAGGCTAACAATGGAGGAGCAAGTCTTTTAGGCGCAGACAGTTAGGCGCCGGTCAAAGAGACGCGCACACTGTGGCATCTGGATATTTAGGTGCGGAGCACTGTGGCGCCTGTTTATTTATCGTAGGTGCTATTCCTAGTAAAGTCTGCAGATTGTATCAGCTTGGCAGGTAGGGCAATGCTTTTCACACAAAATGTTATATTGAACTAAAAAATATGTCATGGCTTCCGTAAGTGAAGCTGCTTATGCCGGCAATGCTTTTCCCACAAAATGTTATATTGAACAGAAAAGTATATTGTATTTTAATGCGCGTGTTTGGCATTTATTTGTTGTTAGTCCAGGTTTGCGTCGGCGAAAGTTTTATCAATATATTCAAGCGGGTGGTAGGCTTGAGTGAAGAGTAACTTAGTTTTCTGTCAAAACCCTGACTAGGTTGAATAGCGAGCAAAGTCGCACCATTATGCTTGCAACTTGTAACCAGGGTTCACATGCCCTATAGATTAGAAGTGTATTCATGTAGTAGAGTAGAGCGTTGTCTCATACGTACTCGCAACACGACCAATCCATCCGAGTAGAAGTAATTGCGAAAGATAACAGATTAAGTAAAGGTCTGTCTGTCTGGCTGCAACCTGTGTTCAGGATGAATAGCAAATGTCCTGTGGAGATGAGCTAAAATCAAGAGTAGTAGAGCGTTGTCTTGCACCTCATATCCACACGCGCATTAACAAAACAAGATATTTTTCTGTTCAATATAACATTTTGTGTGAAAAGCATTGCCCTACCTGCCAAGCTGATACAATCTGCAGACTTTACTAGGAATAGCACCTAAATGAACAGGCGCCACAGTGCTCCGCACCTAAATATACAGACGCCACGGTGTGTGCGTCTACTTGACCGGCGCCTAACTGTCTGCGCCTAAAAGACGTGGACCCAACACTGGTAGGTAGGCTAACAATACACAATTACACATCATTTCTACTCGTGCCAATGTATGATATAATGCTACCAAGTCTTTTTCATATCTCATTGTGCATATATATACCTGAAACTAAGTACTTGTGCTTGAATGTTATAGGTCATTCAAATTGTTTAGCAATATGGGGTTTACCTGTTGCGTTCCTAATTGTAATACTGGTTATCGTTTATCTCAAAGTAATCGACCAAAAGTGTCACTTTTTCGATTTCCTTGCAATCAAGATGCAATTCAAGCTTGGATTAAAGCTATTCTTAGAGAACAATATGCAGTCACTTCCTCCAGTAGAGTTTGTGCAAAACATTTTTATGATTCAGACTTTATAACAAGTACTACCGATGTCCGGGAAAGAAGAGTTGCAAAAAGAGAATTGTTGCAACTGAAAAAGCTTCGCCTAAAGCCGTCAGCTGTACCAAGAATATTTTCTGGTTATCTGACAAAGCAACAGCCACCTAAAAGATCCACTTCTACATCTACAGCGTCTGCAAGACTGAAAAAGGAAAATGATTTAACAACTAACCGAACAATTTACAATTCAAGACTCGTTTAATGATTTGAAAAAAGTGATGAATGCACTAGATGAAATCTTCTTTGTTGTTGCTGTCTCCATTGACAATCATGTTTGCAACAGGTATTTATGTCTGCATGAATTGGTTGTGATGAGAGCGGGGTAATGATATTTTTGACATGCTTTAATTTGTCACTAGACCCAGGGTAGTTCCCAGTGCCGTTAAAGGGTAATAGTTTGCGCATGTGCGCGCCTATTTCACCGGCGCCTAACTGTCTGCACCTAAAAGACGTCGACCCGTGTAAGTTGGGTGTACTTTTATGCAATTTGAATGTATATACGAATTTATTGGACAAAAGGTGTAATTTTATTGGTAGTAATGCCTTGCTTCACATAGTTCAAATTAACTAACAATGTACATGTACATACTCTTTTATTTAGAAAAATGTTCATGGATATGTGCAGGAACAACAAATTGTCAAGTTGCATTGTGCATCCTACAAGGAAAGAAAAGCATTTGTACCTATTATTTGACTTCACACACAATTTTAAAAATATTTTCAATAATTTTCTGAATAGAAAGAGAATGCGCTTTCCTCCTGTTGGTGAAGATCATAGACACGTCCTTGGTAAAAAATGCACTGCTCGTTTTGAGCATATAAAACGCTTGTATGCTCTTGAGGAACACAAGTCTCTGAAGGCTGCATTTGCACTGAGGAAAGCATCGCTAAATCCCAGCAGCATAGCACGTACATCACCTGGCAACATGCTTTAAGTAAGTAAAGTTGTATAATATGGTATTAATGACACAGAGACCCATCTGTGAATTGAGTATAGAATTCACTGCCTTGTAATGCATACACATAAATGGTGCTCAACTGGTGTAGTTTCTGTCTTGTATGCAGAAAGGTTTTGTCCGGATGATATGAGCATTGAGCACAACAACATTTTAAAATAGCATTTGAAATTGGTCGGTTATGACATCACAAAGACATATATAAAAGGAAGTAATATAAAAGGAAGTAATAATATGCTAGTAACTTAGGTTAGCACTATTACTGGAAACTGTGTACGAAATTAAAGTCATAGAATAAAAAATACTGGATAAGACTATTTTTGCCAGCCGCAAGCCAACGATGGCCTTTGCTATTTTCAGGTGTGTTCTGTGAATCAACTGCGCAGTGCGCATGCCTTGGAGTTGTATGCTGAAAGCAATGCTGGGTTCCTGGAAACATCAAGATTTGTGAAATTCATATAGAACATTTGGAAAATCATGTCCGTTAAATCACCATTTAAGGGTATGTCATGTCACTATACTGATATCGCAAATTTTACATATATATAAAGCAGACTTCGTACAACCAACAACAACAGCTTTTCTGCGAAGTTTACAGAAGTCAGTGGAAGAAGTTAAAAACAGTGAACCAGCATATTTGGATCAATTCTAAAGTTTATTATGCTTCCTGTCCACAACATTACTTGTGAAAATTTTCTGTTTTTTTTTCAATCAAATTAGATCATGAGCAAGTGGTTGAATCACTATCACCAGCAACTTTTCCAACACATTAATAGCCAAATTCAGGACTTGTAGATTACACGAGGAAACATTTGCTACTGATAGCGGTTCGACATGTTACTTTCCAGGCGTCGCACTCTCTTATAAATGGTTACATATTAAAGCAATGTTATTGATGACATTTTTTCTTTTTTGTTTGTGAAATGCTCACTTAACTCACTGCATTGTGTGTTTTGAAGGTGTAGCAAAAAAGGATGACATGAGCATGCCAAGGAAATTTCCTAAAGGAGAGGATCAACCAAACATTCTTAGCATACATTCAAACGATGACAGCAGTGCCCGAACTTTCTCAGTATTTGCATGACAGTTTGGGATTGATGTACATTCTTCAGTGCCAACAGAGTTGTGCTTTGCTGTAACGACAATGGCTGTTCAGTATTACGATGTCGTACTCAGCAATCCTTCTGCTAAAAAGAAAATGCTCAGTTGCTCACCCTACCAAACTCACGCTCTGCTTTTATTCGAGCCGTTAAAAATGCAGCAGAGACGTCATTTGGTTTGCAGGCTGATGTGGCTTGTTCAAAAGGCCACTGCAATTTCGTGTTGATTGGAAAAACTTCGTTTAATTGTTTTGCCAAAAATGAACTAAAACGTTTGAACGCTTCCAGGCGCGAGGAACCCGCGAAGATGGCTTGTTTAGTACGCAAGCGTACGAGTGGTGGTTCACGCAAGACTGCAAATACTTGAATTTGTGTCATTGCCTGATTGTGGTTACAGTGTGAAGTTATGATATCTGATTGTCCAGTGATATTTATTGGTATTATTTTTGTTTGTGTACATAGCCTAGTAGCCAAGTTTATGAACAATAAGCCATTGGTCGTTTTTTTTCTTTTGTGGATTCTACATGTAGCCTAATGAATTGGTTATAACTTACAATATTAATAATTTTGTCATCAACATAAGATTGACAATAATGTACAGATACAACTTTTGTGAAACGACGAATAAAACAGCCAGTGCAAAACAAACATTTTCTCGTGTAGTAACACCGCATTGTGCAATTCATTGTAGGCAACATGGTTAGCCCTTCAGTTGGACGGACGGATTTTGAGTTTCGCATCCCGTTAGTGTCTAGGTATCCCTGACTCAAGTGTACTCAAATGTGCATAATCAGGAACTTAAGTACGATAAAAACAATAGTTACCAATTTAGTGATATACTTTCAATTCACAACAGAACAGTGTTAATTTATAACAGCACAGAATGGCGTACAAGCCGTACATGGTATATTAACTACTCACACAAGATACACTATTATTAGAAACCTGTTGTTAATCATGCTATATTTCATTAAAACATTTTTTTTATTAATTGCTTTATTTTTGGAACATTGTGGTTGTTGAATTTAAGAAGCACAATTATTATGAGCAGCAGTTGCTGTAATCTAACTGTTGAATTAACTTTTCTACATGTAATTATTTTTTCATATGCAAACACCATTGGTCATGCTAAAAACAGTTGTTATTGAAATGGTGCATGAGTGCTGACTTATGTAGATGAAGTTTAATAACTTCATCACATGTTGCAACTACTTCACAGGAATCACAGCATACATAAGAAAATTACTCTGATCTTTAACAAAACGGAGCAATATTTACAGTGTAACACTAGTTAATAGGTTTCTAGGTAAGGTCTAACAGCTTCATCACTCACTGACAACTTTGCAGTACTCAGAAAGCCTTCATAGGTTACTGGTGCTTAATGAAATGTTATATGATAATGCTTACTGCACATTGCACAATACCGGCTAACTACTACCTAGTTAAACTTTTATAACTTCATAAACAATCATCAACCCAGCAGTGTACAGAACACAGCAGAAATACAACTAATAGTAAACACAGGTCTATCAAGTTATAGCTTCATCTTTGCTTGGAATGAAAGAAATGAAACATAAGCAGCAACGATTTGAAATCACAAACAAAATACTGGCAACTGTCATAAAATACTTATTATACTGGTTACACTTGCTGATAGCTACCTCTGTAAAGTCAGGGATATTTATAATTGCGGGATTGTAAATGCTAAAAATGAAATGCTAATTAATCTATGAGAAATGCTATTTTTTTTACTGTTCACAATTTTTTAGCAATAAACAAAATATGACTGCACAAATGGAATAGGCTACAAATAAGACAAACATTTTTATGGCCTACAGTTAAAGGCAGGTTAATTGAATATAATATATACCTATTACATTACTCAATGTTCGCTTATTACTTGCTGACCTTTGACTTTGAGGTCAGTTTTTGAATTGTTTGTCTTACTTTTGGTGGTCGTTTTTAAGCTTGTGGCCTGCTGATCACTTTATCTGGTTCTTAGTCACAGCAATTAAAGACATGGGTAAAGATCGCATTAAATGCTTCATGGTTTCTGGTACATTCAAGGTTTAACATTTGGCTCAACATAACTTTTGAAAAAAAAAACTATGCAAAGAGCTTGGAAAAAAATATTCCCTTGTTTGGAACATCTGCAAAACTTTTACAGCACGTCTGCACCATTGCTAATCATAGTAAACGAATGTATTCCAATTGCAATAATGGCAAAGCAAAGTTTGCTAGGTTCTGACAAACCTTCATGTTCAGCCATTTCAAAGAATTCCTCTTTGAGAGTTTTGTTTATCTGAAATGTTCAAAGCAAGAATGTCGGTAGTTCAAACAAGACATCTTCTTTATGAAATGCTGAATGAAATCTTGGTACATAGCAAGGTTACACCATTCTAGAACTAGATTACCAGTTGTAAACCAGTAACATTCACTTTGAAGTAAAGCTTAAGAAAACAAAACACCCTGTAAAACCAAAACGTTAAGCTAAGTGCAACAGCCTTAATGCAGCTTCTGACACTTCAAAAAATACTTTTACCTTGCAAGTTATACCGGTAGATGTAGAAAAAATATTTTATTGTTAAATGGGATATCAATAGACCAACCATACTTTAAGCTAGTCCAGTATTACAAAAAGTATTTTATGTGTCTTGTTTACTTATTGGCAGACTTCAAAATCAATCGTACCTGACTCTTAAAGTTTATGCTAACGAGAAGCTAACCTACTAAACATGAACGCTTTCACCTTATGCTAAAGAAAGGTTTCAATCTATGCTTTTGCAAAATTTAGACAAGGCATTGCAATTAAGATATGCAAATGTCTTATATAATTTGCCCATTTATGACAATCATTTTAAAATGAGCTGTCTACTTTGTGGTTTAACCTATAACAGTAGTACACAAAGTATGGTGACCCTACCACTACCAGTGTATAAAGCGGTTTCAGTTCAACAGTTGCCAATTCCAAAGTTTTACCACAAAATACGAAAAAATAAACAACCAAAATAATTAAAACACATTCTTAAACACACCTTTGTAGGAATTGGGCCTGTCTTGATTTCAAGTATTCAATTGCAACCAACCTGTTTTATTTCAAATGCAGGTAATTTTACTAATGTTGTCACATTTTAACTTAAGATAATGTGGTTTTTAGAGATGTTTTGGTATAAGGGCCCAGCATCTCATTGGTACCGAGCCTAAATTATCTTGTCAATGAACAAGTAGGCTACACGCAGTAAACTTTAACAACTAAAAAACAGATTGTTACTGAAACGCAAAAGTCAATTACCTGTGGGCCCCCTGAAATTCTATCACAAAATAACGACCAAGATAATGTGGTGATTTTAGAGATATTTTGATATAAGGGCCCAGGCCCAGCATCTCATTGGTACCGGACCTAAATTATCTTCTCAATGGAAGTACACACAGTAAACTTTAGCAGCTAAAAAACAGGTTGTCACTGACACGCAAAAGTCTATTACTAGTAGGCCCCCTGAGATGGTGGGCCCAGTACCCAGAAGGGGGCCCGGTACTTTACCATCTGACGGCTAAAATAGCAGTTTTAACCTCTGATGGCAATTCCTTCAGATCTGATTATATTAAGATCTTGATTATGTTTGAAGTCGCGGGGAATTTTTAAAATCCGGGCCCCTCAAATATTCCGGGCCCGGGTCCAAAAGTACCACCTAGACCCCCCTGTCAACGCCCCTGCAATGGAATGATGAGCATTTTAGGATGAACGCAAAAACTGATACAGAAACCCTGAAAATCAGCAATTTTCTATGAAACCGCATCAATTAAATTCAAAATAATAATTAGGTTGAATAGTTATCGAGACGTTTGTTTGTTTGTTTGCTTGCGCTGTAATTTCTGACGACTCTCTTCATAATTCATATATGTTCCAACGCAAGTCTAAAACAATTACATTTCAAGTAACATATTTCTTACAAAGTCACAAGTACTGCTATTTTGCATTCATCAAATGCTGGCATTTGCACAATCTAACCTCTTAGTGTAATTTATTAGAATCGATTTTGCTACAGTAATAGCATCTTCAGCTAGCACCAGGGTTGCCAGATACTCCAGCTATAGTAAGGCCAAATCCATTATAAAATAAGGCCAAAAAAAGGCCAAATTTTTTATTTACTTCTAAGGCTAAATAAACGCTAACAACTTAATTGAAATATTTTTTTGAAAATGCCATTTTACGAACAAATATGACAGATAATAATTTAGCACTGTCAGAGCATAATGACCGGTTTGTTTGCATAATTTGATTAATGAAAAATTACAGTAGTAGCAGATAAACTAGAAACCATTATAACTTCAATTCATGAACAGGGCTATTCGGAACATGTAGCTAAGCAATAAGCATGAATTTGTCTTATTGAGTATATGTACCAGGGATGTCTACAACTACAGGATTGGAAACTATTTTCAGTGCTATACATGACTACAGAAGAATTATTAAAATAAAACACAGTTTGTATCAACGAAAGAATGTATAAAATTCAATTTTGCAATAACAATATAAAATTAGCCTTCACTCACATCAAAACTTATTTGATGTATAGAAGTTTAAAACCACGAATCTAAAAAATCAAAAATAAACGAATGCAAAGATTCCCTGTCGTTCTGTAGCATTTTGCGTATTGCAAACCGGATCAGAAGTAAACGTGGAGTGTTCAACAATCAGTGAAATGTGTTGTCGTAGGCTTTTATAATAAACTTATTCACAGACCAACCCAGTACGAAATCAATACGTTTAAGATGTCATAAGAACTAAAACTAATAGCCTACTCGGTTTTGAAATTATTTAGCAGCAAACAAAATACGACGAGATTGCACAAATGGAATGCAAACACATCACATTAACAAACAAGGCAAGTGTATACTTTACGGTTTACGGCAGGTGCAACCTAATAGAACCGCCCTGTCCACCGCTAACACATTCTCTACTCTCTTCTCTACCTATGTCTCTGCTCACTAATTAAAATTAAAACGAATATAGGTCAGGCTCTAAGTGATGATAAGTGATACATTTATATTACAATTGAAATTAAATTTCCTTAAAATAATAATTTCTAAACCGGTCAAAACTTGCAGCCATAAAAAGGGCCAAATAAGGCCAGATTTTTTGGCCTTATTTGCATCAATTTTTTCAAGCCAACTGCAATTTAAAAAGGCCAGTTTTCTGGAATTTGGCCTAAAAAAAGGCCATCTGGCAACCCTGGCTAGCACAGTGGTTCCCATAGACATCTTATTATAACTAGACCGCGCATCGTCACTTCTCTCGTTTACGATTTTTGATGAAAGCAGGTTCAGACGTCAGCCATTATTAGTGTACCTATTCCGCGCGTTTGCCAATGCTTTTGTAGGGACCCGTAATGAATTTTCATTGTTTTGAATTCAATTTATTTTTCCTTGTCAGAATGCAAAAGAAATGATATTGTGAAAAAGAAATACAGGAACAAAAGGAAAAGGTGGCAAAACCATAATGGTTTAAGACGTGCATGAAACGATCTAATATTGCGGTATATGAATCGATAAATATACAGTAGGCTAGTTAAGCACGGCCACGAAACCTGATACTTTAAAACAAGTAGAAGTAGATGAATTAATTAGTTAAGAATCAGTCGCCTCCTCGTTCCTGAAACAACTGGAGCGCCAATTCTTAAAGCAATGAGAACAAGACTGAACACAACTCAACTTTCTACAAAATGTAATTCTCCTATAATATTTGCGTTTCTTAAAAAACTCAGTTGTTGTGAACAAATAATTGACAAAACAAATAGTTTTCTATGCAACAACACAACCGCAGCTTTTACCAGGGTTCTGTTCAATAGAGATTGATGGCTTTCGATTTTCTCCGTTGTAGCAAAACGTTGCATTATGACGTAAATTCGTGTGATTTCATCAACAATAACTTTTAAAGAAATAGCTTCAGTTTCAAGTTGCTGTGAAATCACAACTAATAAATATCTCCGCAATTCACCTCTATGACGAAATCTTTATATGATTTCACCTTTGCTGTTCTACAATCGCAAACATAGCCTATTGTTGGAATTTGTTAATTTTAAATTACGTAATTGCTTGCTTTTTCTTTCATTTTGAAAGTGCTTTATATACCTCCGCACAAACAAGTTTTACATATAATATAGTAGGCCTATAGTATAGTATGACAATTACGATAATTCTTACGTTTCAAGTTCAAAAATCTATTTATTCTAAAAAAACGCTAGTTCAAAAATTGGTGTTTCAAATTCTGGGGTTGATAAAATTTCAATAAAAACCTTAAACCCCTGGACTTTAGATATTTGAACTGAGTTCACACACTTTACCTGTTCAACCCAGCTTCTTATCGTTTAAAGATAGAAGTGGACTTTTTAAACCTTCTTTCAGTGTTGTATATATTTGTGAGGAAACTGAATTTTGCATTAAACGGTTACTAACTACCACAGCTGGGAGATTACCTCTTCGTCCAGGCATTGTGGAAGCATAGTGGAAGCTATTGCGGTAGCTGTGCTTGGAAATATAAATCATTCCAAGATATTTACTAATCTCACGGATCATGTGTTTGAATGCACCGTTACCGATAATCACATTTTTACGCTAGTCAAAACTGTGTCCAAATGTTATTTAAAAATTAGGTTTTACCACATTGGTAAGGAAACCTGCAAGCAAATACAAGGCAAATTGGTTCGTAAAACGCTTAACAAAACAGTACTTTTCAAACACCAATAAACCACTTCCTTTCGACATCACATCAGTATTGGTGAATATTTAATTTGTTTTGATTTTGTTGAGCTATACATTAAAGCCGCTAATCTAGCGTATCATTCGCTTAGGTTTGATGTAATAAACTGTTTGTTGCTATTGCTATTTTTATTTTACAATAGGATAATCATCAGCTCAGCTGTAACGCCAAATTGAATAAGAGTTCTGCTGAACTGCTGGAAATGATGAATTCAGTGTATCATAGCCTATACGTGCTCTCGCATCGCAGTGTTTTTGCTTTATATTATAGACTGTAGCCTATGTATAATTCTGTGCAATTTAACACATGCTTTTATTCATTTCATAGATGAATAAAACCTCTATTACACCAAAGTTCTAAATTATAGTTAACAAATTAGTTTTCTGCAGAAGCGCAACCAGCTCAGAAATGTTATCGTTAACAGCGCAGCTTTCACGCGAGTTTGAGACACTAACAATGGCCGACGCCTTTTTTCAATTTCTTCAATCGAAATACGAGAAGCGCAGTCTAGTTATAATAAGATGTCTATGGTGGTTCCCAACCGGGGGGGAATTCCCCACCAGAGAGGAATTTTGCAATTTTTAGGGGGGAATTTGGTTTTAAGATTGAAAGCCTTTTTAAGCCTAGTAAGTTGGCCTACACTAGAGAGTTAATTTGGAAATTATTATTAGATTAACTCCAGATTATTTAAGCAACTGATGTGCACTGACGTGGATGCAGACCATCACGTAGACCTACTTCTTTTTCATGCAAATACTTGATCGCTTTCGAGAGGAAACGTAACCAAGCGAGTGTTTGAACTCAGAGACGAGATTAAATTATTTTTTGACCTTTTAATAAAACTGGAATTTGTTGCATTGCTGAATGATGACAGATGGATTAGATTCCATACTAATTTGGTTCATTTGTTTGGTCCATTGAATAAACTGAATCTGAAAATGCAAGGAAAAAACACCAATGTAGGCTACGGTATATTATATATCCAGTCGCCATCTCTGTTCAAAGCAGAATGCGCATCAACATGAGTATCTGTATGTATGAGCCATTGACATATTGATACCATGTGAATTTACAAGTTGTACTGCTTCCATGCTGGCTCAAGGCAGGTTGGAGGAGAGTGATTGATTTATGTCACTGTTATTAGGAGATTGTGTTAAGGTAGGCTACTAGAAGGCTCTGCTGTCCTGAATCGCCGGGGGACTACGTTTTGTCTGGCCTCTACCTTTCGACCAACCTGGCTTGGGTGGCCTTTCCAGGAACAGATGCCAGTACCGCTCAGCGTTTAAAGATGTTTAGGAAACGTTCACCTGCAAGCTTGATAATTGAAAGAGAAAAGTTAGAATGAACAATTGAACATGTTACCATATTTAAAGATTTATCAGGGGTGCTGGTTGTTGACAGCATAGAACAAGTTCTTCTAGAGTTGGAAAAAGAATTGATTTTGCAACATCTCACAGTATTGGAACTACAATTCATTCGATATTTTCCTGAAATTTATGACAATGAGCTTCACACGAAATTCATTCACATTGTTGATGGAAAACCTTTACGATAAATTACAAGATGAATTTTTAGAACTCAAAACGGATTCTTGCGCAAGAGACTTATTCAGAGAAAAATCAATCACTGGATTTTGGCCATTAACGTGTAATTCCTATCCCAAAGTGGCAGAGAAAGCTATTCGAAGTATCCTCCCTTTTGCTTCCACTTATCTATGCGAGTCAGGTTTTTCAACTCTTGCAAATGAAAACAAAACAGAGAAACAAATTAGACGTGGGGAATGATATTCGTTGTGCTCTTTCCAATACTCTTCCACCACATTCATGAGTTGTCGAAACAAAAAAATCACAAGCTTCACACAGACTGTTAAAGTGTTAAATGCATTGACTCTTATATTTTGAGTGTATTCTTTGAATAAAATACGTTTCAGCAACGTTCTTCATTAATTAAATTATTTTAGTATGAAAAGGAATATTAGGCCTAATTAAGTTACCACCTAAAAAGTTTATTACTAGCAAAAGTTTAATTTATCTTCCAAGACTTAGACCAAAATATTAATATAAACGAGTTTTTAACAAACTAAATTTATAGGGGGGGAATTTAGATTGGAATATCGACTAAAAGGGTCCACCGGATAAAAAAAGGTTGGGAACCATTGAGCTAGCACATGTAAAAAAGAAAGTTTAAAAAATACGTAAAACAAACAAATAAAGCAAACTCCGATATTCACAATTCACAAGTAGATTGAAGTCACAAGGAAATCAATAGTCAACGCAATAACTAAGCATTATTTAAAAGTTTGTTTTGTTTTTTATATCTTTATCCTGCATTGCGGGAAAGCGGACTTGAGCGCTATGCATCGGTGTACGCCTTCCGACGTACACCTGACCCACGCTGCAGCCGACTGCAATGTCTGTTTCCGGTTGTCTACTCTACTTATAACTTAAATTTGGTACTACCCATTTCTTGTAAATGTAGCGTAGTAATTAATGTTTTATACTAAACAAGAAATGTTTTTCGAAGCATAATATTGGTTGGTGAGAAGTTTTGTGCTGGTTATCTGGAAAACTTTATCTTCTTGTACAAGCAAGTTAGCAAACATTTATATTGTTTTGTGCGTTCCAAGAATTACTGCGTGACCTACATGACTACTGACCATTTCGGATTACATGCATGGCTGGACCGTGTGTGCCTTTAACGAAAAGATTAGCGATTCCAAGGAGATTATGGCGGAGACATGAGACAAATTTTTTTTTAAAATGACTACTTTTAGCAAAAATGCAATAGCAAAAAACTGGTAAAGTATATGTGTCTACTTAAAATTTTTACCAATTTGTAAATAATTTTGCTCTAACTTTGCGAAAAAAGCAACCTCGTAACGTTTTCATATCAAAAGTTATTAGAAAATGAAAGTGTGGATGGAATAAGTCTACACGTCAGGCCACTACCTCACAAAAATCGCCAGGTCTGAATGGGGTTAAACTGTCTTATAAATTACATAATTATTTTAATTTTTTAAAGGCCTGCATTATTTCAACCTTGGCATTTGCTAATCATGCAGTTTTTTTTTAGTTTTTGGATGTTGCTTAGTTTGGGCCATCACATTCCAAGGATGTTCTTTTAACAGATTTCAAAACATTTATTCATATTCATGTCATGTATTCAGTTTTTCTTATTTTTGTCTTTTAATTCATCTCACGCTTGCAGTACGGTCAACTCAATAAAAAAAAATAGCAAAATGATTTAACTGGGTCTTTAAAGGTTTCAGAACAACAGTCATTGTTGATATGTTTATTGTGTGTTCTTTTTCGGCGCCACTGTCCCACAAAACAACCGTAGCCTAGCCTATTGCTTTCATGATCATTTGCAGACCACCTCGAGGCAAAAAAAACTTGTTGAGAAGAAAATTTTTCTGGAAGAAATTGAATCACCTGAAATTGTTTTCAGAAAAATTGAAATTGAAAACAGTTTTCAGTGGTTCACACTCACAGTACTAGCTAGTAGCTAGCCTACAGCTACCCAATCGCAACAAATGACGAGTGGTTCAAAATGTTGGCTAGTTTGGAAGCCACGTGATGTCGCCAAAGGCTCAATGACCTATTCAGACTGACAGCTAATCGAGCTGGCCATCTTGTAGGCAGGAATTATTTCATGTGTTTAAACTTTACTTAACACATGGAGTAAGCTTAAAGCCGACTTTCCACATGAAATATCAAACAACGGTTATTAGAGATTATATTTAAGCTGAAGCAAAACAAAGCCGCCCCAAAATAATTATAATCAAAGACTTCTGTTTTAGTTTTATCAGTTCAGTTTGTTTTATTTCTCATACTTTTTTCAATTAATGGCTTTAAGGAAAAATTTAAAATAGTCAAACTATTTAAAGCTGGTCATTAAAAATTTTACAGACTAGCTTAATTTTGTAACACACAAGATATACGATATTCGCATAAGTTTGTTCTCAATTACAAAGATTGTATACATTGGATTCGATATTAAAAAAGTAACAATCACACAAAAGAAAGCATCTGTTTACTTCGGCGTTTCAAAATTCTTTCTTTGTTTAGGATTAATTAAAATAAAGCGCTTGTCTAGATTGAAATCACAAGCGAAAACATTGTCACAACAATCCACCAATTAACCGTTAGTTTTCAAATTCTTTCAGAAATTTCGTGAAGACTTAAAACACATTGGGACAGCTGATTCTAAAGTGGCCCAAGTTAAAAAAGTGGATTTGAGATTATCAAGTTCAAAGACCCATGCCACGACAAACATTGCCACTGAAGGCTTGCCATATTTATTTTAACAAAGTTTGTATGCCCTAATGAAGATTAATAAAGATTGCAAACGTTCAGCCACTACGTCTACCACAGCACGACTATCCAAACTCGATTATCTCAAAATTACTGTTTTGACGGGCCACTTTAGAATCAGCTGTCCCATTGTTAAGTGTCACAAATATTCAGCTAGTTATCCAAACGTAAATTGCTTTTTTCATTCTTTCTCATCCTACTACACCAGTTCCCAGTTTTGCAGCGATTCTTCACAAATGGCAATTTCTAGTCATAAATGTCAGGCTACGCTGCGTGTGTAGTTGACTGCTTGATTTTATCGTCTAAAAACTAAATCTCATGGATTAATGTTACCCTGCAGTAGCTTTGACAAGGGGAGTCCAGAGGTAGGCTGCTTTTGAACCTAGGCCCGGAATAGTTTTGGGGGCCCGTAACCTTACCAAGGGACCCGAGATCTTGAAAAAATCTCTGCGTTTCTTTAAATTTGGTGCGTTTTTTCTTTAAAGTATTTTGATTTGGGACAAGAGAACCTCATTGATACCGACCCAAGTGATCCTCTCAACCGCACTGCTAATCTGCGTAATTGATGTCAAGTAGTTAAATGTTGTTAGTAACTAAACGGCTTCGCAAGGTTTTGCTGTACAAGTCTCTTTAAATAAAGCACTTGCGATCAATATTTTGAACTCTGATGTGGTTGAAAAACTGCAGAAACACTGCCAAACAAATCAATTGAACGGAATGATTAGAATCGAACCCCTCTCAAACCGTTGTAAAAAGACAACAGCCAGTCTGCGCAATGGTTCAATAAATCAATAAAAATAATGAAGAATAAATGATTTTAGAATAATATAAATTCAAGGTTTATTTCAAATGAGTTTTATTTCCTTGAATAGCGCAGTCGTGGCTAAAGCAATACCTTTACTCAAGGTCCCACCCACACAGCAAATCAATCGTTTTGTACATCAGTGCAATCAATGTAAAAAACGACCGATTTACTTTCTGGGAACTGGTGGTCTAGCTAGATCAAAAGAGAGCAGCTGGCGTTTAGACAAGAAGACGCTTTCAATTGATAGGACTTGGTTTGTTTGCATTATATCTTTTTAAGAGCTTAAATTTTTTGGTTATTGGAATAGAGGGAAAATATATTCGAGAAAACCTTGTTGAGAAATGCGTTTTTTAATTGTTTGAACACAAGCAATAGAATTGAAACTTCAGGCCTGCTTTCTTTTCTGCGCACCTAATTTTTGTGTTTACTTTGTCAAATTTTTTGAGTCCAAACGTGATTTAGTAGAAAAAGTACTAACAATGTGATAGAACATGACTGACTGCTTTCATAATTTTCAGATTAGTTGAAATGGAGTTACTAAACTTATGTAAACTAGAAAGTGGATATGACAACCTTAGTGTACTGCAGTCAATTTTTCATAGCTTTATGACGTCATCGAGTGTAAACTGACGCTTGTTTTAGTTGCTCAGAAGCAGCTGCGGATCCAAGGGAGCGATTAGGGCGAACGACTCCACATCTAAAACACAAAAAAGTAACTTTATTGACGGTGCATTTGCAAAGTCGGATTAATGTAGACCGATACATTATGGTATGTATCCTTATGGTATGGTATGTATCCTAATCTTATGGTAAGCTAAAACCTCAATTGCTAAGGTAACAGGGATCAGTTGTCAGGAGATGTTACAGAAAATATATTTCGCACTTATTCAGTTCATCGTCAGTTCAGAAAACTGACGATGCACTGAATAAGTGCGAAATATATTTTCTGTAACATCTACTGACAACTGATCCCTGTTACCTTAGCAATTGAGGTTTTAGCTTTCTAGATATGGAACAGGGATCGTTTCAGAATAAGACTAGGTCAGAAAGCGAGGCAGACTCCGACGCAGCTCAGCATCAGCCAAGAGCAGTTAGCTAATCTTATGGTGTGTATCCTAAAATTGCCCTTCCTGAGGCTACTTGCTGGCTTTATCTCTGCGTAGAAGTGTTTGAAGTAAATATAATTCAAATCAAAAGAAAATTTTAAAAGAAGTCTCATCGAAATTCACTTATGAAACAGTTTATGATACAATGTTTGTGAATGTAATTTTTCACCAGCTATAGCCCAAGTATCTTCAATATTTCATTGCATACAGTTTCTATGTAGTCTAAGTTTCTAAGCAGTCTATATCGATTTTTGTAGTTATACAGTAGTATCTTTTTCGTCCCGGACGCGTTAATGACGAAAAATAAAACGATTGAAGTTATATCTTTCAAAATCAATAAAGGCTATATAGTACAAAGTATAGGCTACAATAAATCAGGCCGGATATTCAAATGTAAAAACAGTCTTACAAATGCAATTTTTCTAGAGAACACAAATGTTTTCATTTTTTTGGATGGGAAAAGTTCTATGTCGGTTAGAAATTCTCGTACCTCTAAAAATTATAATACAATTTGGGTAGAGAGGTAGTTTTTTTCAACCATAAACAGACATAACTCAGCAACAACACTACATTTGACCATGGCCACCTAAAGATACGGCCTGATTTGTCACATTTTGCAGAAATTTCCAGGTTTTTCTAACTTTGGGCGAACGTTTAAATAAATTTTTCTTAAAATTAGATTTTTACGCTTTCTTTATTCTTTTCCCCAGATGACACAATAGGTTTTAACATCCTCACATGTTAAAACACAAAGAAAATTTGATTTTTGGTAAATTTTAGTCAGACTGTTAATTTTCAATAACAGTCTGATTTTGCGTCTTTCAACTTACTTTTTCTCATTTGCTACTGCTTCCCCAAGGCAACAAAAAAGTTTTTTGTCATTAGGAAACCGCGAAAAGTAAAAACATCTCAAAAAATGTCAGTCAAGCACTAGCAGTAGCTGTAATCAAAATCTGCAAAATGTGACAAATCAGGCCGCATCTACAGGTGGCCATGATTTGACATTATACAAAAAAAAAAAACATTAAGCGAATGTTGCTGAGTTAAGTCTAAAAAGGGTACCCGAACATTTTGCTGAAAGACATTTTGCCGATGGACAAATTGCCGAAAGGACTAAGGTTGTGAACGATAGACTAAAACACACTGTGGAGAATATCGATACATATAACACAAAATAGAGTTTCGGCAAAATGTCCATTCAGCAAAATTTCTTTTGGCAAAATATCCTTTCGGCAAAATGTCCGGGTGCGGGTACCCTAAAAAGTATAGTCGCCTAACTGGCCCATATTCAAGAGGCCGACCGGGAAAGCCCCAATACTCGATGGGCTAACCCACCCACGCTTCCAATTCAAAATTTTGTTAAAATGATGCATTATCAACATCGCGATAAAAATGTTGCAATTTGCTTTGCTAGTGCATGAATATATTGTAACTTTGTGTCATGCAATTAAATTGAAGTTGTTCTTAAACAGTTGAATTTGTGTACCTGTAGAAATTTTCTTTCTTTATGCCTCAAAATTTTAAATTACGAATAAAAAACGTTAGGCCAAAACCAATAAAGTATTGTAAAAAAAAGATCAAAATTAAAACTGTCCTACTGAAGACCTGGTCAGTGTTCAATGCTTACCACTAAGTAAATCAAACAAAGTTCATTTGGCGTTAGAATAAAATTTCGCGCAAAAACCACAAACTGTACTTTTCAAAATTGGTTTGTTTCACTTTGCAAGTGTGTACCCTACAAATAAACTGGCAGGATGAAGATGTTCCAGACAGGCAAATGTTGTTTTCTTTTTCACCTGTCTTGTAGATTTAGCCTTCAGAGTATCCCTACCACTCAACACAAGTCGTTTTATCACATCGCTTCAACGTATCATGACGTCAGAACGATGTGAGAAAAGCACTTGTGTTTGCTGAATGAAAAACGTACTTTCCCTTCAACGTATTTGCCAGGCAAACCAGGTCTTTTTTAGATTGTTTCAATCAACATTTGCAGATGTTGGCTACTATACAAGGTTGACTTCTAGAAAAATGAGAAACGTAATTAGTGGTACAACTCATAAGCTTTTTCAATACTGGATTAAAATTACCAATATCTTTAAGAAGATTTCTTCAAAGAAATAAATCGAATTGATCGCATGGCTCTGGATCACATTACAACCAAAAGGTTTAGAAGCAACTCGACAAGCGACTCTCTAAGTCTATTCTCTCAAAGCAGTCTAGCGTTCAGGTTGGTTGGAGTTAGATGCTCAGGTGATTTTCGAGAGGCGTTTTTTTATTCGTCATCTCAAAAAACAAATTATTTTTGACCAACCGCATAATGTTCGATTTTCTAACAAAAAATAACCTAACGTTTTGATGCAATTTGGCTAAAGAGTTTGATTCTATCTACATAGTTTATGTTATTTGGGCGCTGTGTAGATTCAGATAAATAAAATACCACAGTAATTTTTGAGACCTTGTTTTTACCTCTGCAAATCTTGGAATTTTTTCGCATCTACGTCAACAAAGTTACTGGGAAACAAGTTTTAGAAAGTTAGCGCTGTCACGAAACAAATAAAGCGTAGAATAGACCAAACAAAGGGACAGAGTGAAGATGAGTTCAGAAAGTGTTTCATACCATACTTTTCAACGACTTAACGTTCCCCAACATCATAATTACGACAATGTAAACTTTTTGTGATCAAATTCTTACTTTTTGTCTCAAGCTAGTGAAGCTACTTCTTGCTATTGTTCTCAGGAAGAAAAATTGTAGCAATTTCATTTGTAGGCCTACAATGTACATAGTTTTTTTTAAAGTAACTATCAAACGTGAGCTATCAAAGTTTACATTGCAAAATTATTCCTGGCATTAACATTCAAATAATAACAACATCCATTATATATTTTTGTTTTATTTCTTGTTTATTGTTAGATCTATCATCTACGTTGTTGCTAGCTGCAGTGTACAGGCAATCGGACGTATGATAGTTAAACCATTCAAGATTTTGTCACCTTTTTGCGTTGGTTAAAGTACTTGTACATTATTGTACTGATATATAGTCTACTACATAATTTTTCATTCAAGCACGTTTTAAACCTTTCAAGGTTTTGCCACCTTTACCCGTTCGGTAACGTGCTGATAGGTCTATATCGATTTTTGTAGTTAGTATCTTTTTCGTCCGGGACGCGTTAATGACGAAAAATAAAAAATGATTGATTGTTTCATGTTGTTAGTTGGTTACTTTTTGTGTACCACTGACAGTTATCATGCATTGTCTGTTTCGAGAGCATGGCAACTTATTGGTCAAAAGATATGACAGACAACCATGCAGACCAGAAGTTACCTTTTCGCTTACTTTATGATGCAATAATCGGGTTAAGATAGGTCACTTCGTGACATAATGCGCAGTTTCAACCATTTATGATCAAAGTTCGATTCGTTTTGAAATTTTTTCGAGTGCTCGTCGCTTTCCAATTTTTGCTGAGTGGCATAACACGTAATGTTGTTTGATTACCATTTACCAGCTGATCTGAGCGTGGACGAAGCCGCAATAGCGACGTCCACGGTCCGAGCTACCGTTTTTCTGCTTCGGTAACTTCAGTTCAACATTTCATGCAGTGAATTTGATTGAAAGAGGAAATGCTTTGACATCTTTAGTCATAGACTTTCAGCTATCAGTTGGTTAAATGCGGTCTAAGCCTAATGTAGGCTGTTGTACAGAGGTAAGCACTAAGCACTGTCGTGACTGCATAGTGCATAACCGTGATTGGTCTTAAAAATTTATCCAAATTTTTATGTCAGCAAGAAGTCCACAACACCAATGTGGATAGCTTACGTCAACCAGAGAGAATTTAATATAGTCTTTAACAGAAACTGATTACATGTTCAAAAGAAGTAGCCTAACGTGCTTACAAACGAAAATAAAATTGTTTTTGTGATTAAAACCGAGCTAAACATTTAACAGAAAGATTAAATTTGAAACACAGGCAGTGTTTCACTTTTTCAAATTGTAGCCTTATAACAGCCATGGCCTAATCACGGTATGGGAGACGGTTGAGACAACCCTGGTGGCATCAGAGCTTGGTTTTCAAATAACATTTGCAAGACCTATTAAAGAAGCAGCTAACAGCTTAAAAAAAAAAATTAACTTGAGAAGTGTGGGATAGGCCGCTTGCCCCGAAAAATGTAAATAAAAAAGTTTGTCATGATACAATTTTATATCATACTCTTTCGTGCCACTGCATTTTATTTTGCTTTTGTTAGTTAATCATTTCCATCAATTCTTGAACGTAGCAAAGGTGAAACGTTTTTCACTCTTTCGTAGGCCTACTTTCACCTCTTAAAAAAAATGTTGTTTCAGTATTTTCGGAAAGTCCAACAAAACTGAAATAGGTTATTTCCACATTAATTATACGCTATTGGTGTAAAAAGTGATTTGCCTGCATTGAATACGAAATTCACTGCTTAGTTAATTTGGCAGATGTGCATTGTGCATTGCGCAAGCGGATTGAATTGCAATTTTGGTAAAGAGGTGACTTTCTTGAACTATAGACAAATGTCACTTTGTCTCTTCATAAGGGCTAACATGTGTATGGCCGAAAACGTTGTAATTTATAATTTATCTTTACTGTATTATTATGTTAAATGCTGTGTGGTTGCTACTTGCTAGGATGTATTTGTGTACAGATTGAATTGGTAGCCTATAATTTTGAGAACAAAGTATTTTTTCTACCCTATAAAAAGATAATCAATAATAAAGGGATTGAATTAAATGATATTTTCATTGCAGCTCTATGCTCTCGCCAGACGCAGCATATAGCTCGAGAGCTCCTTTGGACTCTGAATACCATTTTTGAAGCGCGTGTGACGTCAGAATAACCAATAGCCTAATGATAACAGTAATGTTATTCAGTATTACTTTTGATTCATTCATCTTCTGGTAGACTAAATGAATAAAAAAAAACGTAAAAAGGCGCAATCAGTAAAGAGGTGTCAAGTTTTGTCAGTCTCTGGTGCTGTCATTACGATTTAATATTTGTTTCTGTTCTTCTTCTTCTTTCGTTTGAGACCAGATCAAATCAAATTTCAGGGCAGGTGATGGAGAGCCAGGTGAGTGTAGCTTCGTCCAGCGTTGCTATACCATGCGTTCCATTTGGTGCCTTATAGATCGGACATTCGAGAACGACATGGTCAGCAGTTTGTTCCTCCGCGCCGCATTCGCAGGCCGGTGAGGGAGCCAGACCCCACTTGTGCATGTTGGAATGGAAGCGACCGACTCCGGTTCGGATTCTGTTGAGCTTGACCCAAGTCGGCCGAGGCAGGTCCATACCAGGGGGGCGCGCCACCGGGTGAGGTATAAAACGATGTAGTTTCGTGTCGGTGGCACACCACGCTGCATTCCAATTGTCTTCTATGAAGTGTGCTGCGCTGATGGCATGATTTGTTTCTGTTTTCTAGATTGAACAAACAAGTTAAGTTTTATTCCAGTTGTCTAGTAACTGGTACTTCAAGATAGAAAAGCGAGTTGCTAGGAAGAGGCAGCACTGTATGCTCATGTTTGCATTTTCTCTTATTTCTTGTACGACAACACTTTCTGCTCACATGAAGCACAGGCACATAAAGATCATGCTAGCAGCTCAACATGTAGTTTTGAAGTCGGTTAGCAAACTTTGCTGAAAAATAAATTTAATTTGTTGTTGACTTTTTATTGGCTGACAACCTATGTTTCAACTGTCGCTAGAATTGATACTGGACAGTCATTTCAGTAGCCGACTAAGTACCAGACCAGGAGTCGACAATCTACGGCTGCGGAACTGCATGCGGCTCTTTAGCTCCTCTGAAGCGGCTCCCTTTTGGTTTGACAATTTGCGTTTGATAATTATTATAATGAAAACTAAAACGGAATCAAAACAATGTTTACTAGTTGTGCAAGATGATGCAGCAATGAACCCTCATTGAGTGATATTCTGTTAGAAAATAATAGATTTTTTTGCCATTGAAGTTTTAACTTTATCAGCTCAGTTTGCAGCTTGTAGCGCTAACAAGTAACTGCATACCTTTTCCATGGACTTCTAAATAGTAGCACCTGGACTGGACACGCAGTGACCAACATGAGGCCAAACAGTTGGTACAACGGTTGGCCAACAGTGGGCCAACAGGGTTAGTTAATTGGCTGTTGGCCCACTGTTGGCCAACCGTTGTACCAACTGTTTGGCCTCATGTTGGTCACTGCGTGTCCAGTCCAGGTGCTACTATTTAGAAGTCCATGCCTTTTCTATCAGTAGCCATGCACAAACCAAAACAGAGAAATGTTTTAGGCTAAAACAGATGATTTAATGTAACATGGATAGATGAACTATACATTTACTGCAAATGATGTTGGCAGGCCTGGCCTACGCTTAAAATGCGAAAAAAAAATCCGAAAAAGATGTGACATTTTCAAAACAAGCATAGAGCATTTGCTGCAAAGTACCATAGCTGAGGGGAAGAGAGCAGTATTGGAACTGATGCAAAAATTGGAACAGAGTAAGGGAGCTTTTAACAAATGGATAAAAGCTTCTTGCCATACAAGTGCTGCTAATTTTGTTAAGCGTGGAAAGCCGTACACAGATGAAGAATACCATACAAACATCGTTCCTAGAAGAGAAACTATGGTCTGATCTATTATAGGTAAAGAACCACTACAAAATACGCATATTACGTTTGGTGCTCTTTGCTGGTCATATCGGCCGAAAGATACAGCAAAGTGGCTCTTTTGTTTAACACTTTCCCTGCAAAGACGACCCTAGATAGCAAAATCCGTCAATTTCACACGTCTGCAGACGTTGAATCAATACAGATTTTGCTGTCTGGGCCGTGAATACCCCTAATAGTGCAATGTACAAATACAATTGTTTGCGATTTTCCGCCGGTAAACAGTTTTGGACCAATTTCACATTTTCTTGCTTAGTTTTAGTTTTGCGTCAGAACTTCAGATGATTGTTGTCTAACACAAAACTTGGGGTAGCGCACAAACTTTCCATTTCAGATTTTCTGTAAATGCAGCTCCAGTCAGAAAATCATTCCTTTTTGAAATTGATTCAACGTTTGCAGACGTCGAATCAACATCAAAAAGGAATGATTTGCTGACTAGAGTAAGTTATATCCCAAATAGTTGTTTGTTGCATCTTCACTTGTCATCATTGAGCAAACCACTCACTTGGCAAAAATTCGAAGCATAGCACACTATAAAAATGTTAGAGGCGTCTAAAAGTTAATCGTAGCCAAAGGAAATGGGCATTCACTAACAGCGCAAGAAAATGAAAGGTCACTTAGAGGAAGGATACAATAACACAATATCATCTACTTATTAAGCTTAAAGGTGGTTAATTTATTCTTTCTGCTTCGTCCATGGAATCAACGCAGTGAAAAAATTAGGCTTCATCTGACTGTTTCTTCGAAGTTGCTTCTTCACAATATCAAATTAACTTCGTTGGCAAGATCAACTAACTTTTACGTTAGTTTGACGTAATCGAATTTTAGTTGAATTCTTTTAACATGAAGAAACAACCTTTATCGAAGTAGTTGCACATAGACCAACAAAAGTCCTTATTTTACCAACACAACGTGCTTCGTACATGTTTTAGAACCAGAACAAAGTTTGAAGGAATGCGGTGGTAAGCTGTATGCAAGCAATCTTGCGGGCAAACAGAAAAACTAAACTGTAACAAAGTCCAACTTCCAAATCATATTGCGCAAGCAAACTCAAACATGACTAATACATTTTTACCTGACTCATGCAAAACTTTACTGCACAGCTTTGGTAAACACTAAGTAAGTGCAAAGCAACTCATTTTGCTTAACAGTGATGAGGTGGTAGGGATTTGTTTTTTGAATTTTCACCAAAGGATTGCAGCTTGCGAAAATTTGCAATCAAGTTCGCTACAGCGACAAGAAGTTTGTGGAGTTGCAAGCCTAATCATTTTCTTACAAGAACAGCCGAAAGAGCTACATGATCAAGTTGCAGGTAAGCATAGGTGATTTCTGTGATCCATAATAAACAAATGTATTTTGATTTTGGTATAAAGCTGTTCCGAATAGAAAAATAGCAATTAAAGGTGGAGATATTTCGAGCGGTGATTTTCAAGTTTTACCAAAGCAGAAATGATCAAAAATTTCCAAGTGAACTGCTGAAAGCAACAGGCAACGTAAGTGTTGTTTATCAGCAATGAAAATGTGAATTGGTGGTCTCAGAAGTTAAGTGCGAAGTGACTTCTTTTATGCATTCTGGCTTAAGCGACACCTTCGCTAAAATGAAAAATGATTGACAGGCGTTGGAAGATGATAAAAAACGTTGGCAGAAGACCTGTGACGTACAGAGACTAGCAGGCTTTGTTTGTATTTATTTGACACTGTTCAAATACTAATAGGTGTAACAGCTAATAGCGTATTTTTTCTGTTTCAGAGTGCTTTTTGCTGTACAGATTTTATTTTAGTGAAGACTGTCCTTGTAAGCTACAAGTTTACGTGTTTGTTTTAGGTTTTGAGATACATGGGAATACTGACAGTCATGAAGCTAAGTGTCTTTGCAATGTCCGCTCTTTCCTTGCTCTTCCTGTTTACGTGGGTGCTCATATATTGTCCTGCTGGTGAGTAGAGCTTGACGTAAAATGACATAAATTTAACGTTAAATGATAAAACTGCATTTGCTGCATTAAGCAACTTTGTACTTGGTCCATTGAAAGAGTCTTTATCTAATTTTAAATAATAGATTGAGTTTTCGCTTTTAGTAGCATGATTGTTCATTTTTTCACAAATGTAGATTGAACGTTCTTTTTCAGCCATATGCTGTGCTGTGGAAATAGCGTTTTTTCACCAGCTTTCCGAACACAGTTTTCGAGTCATGCGCAAATGATGAGTTTGTGTCAAATTTCTATTTCTAGCCCCTTAACTTTTTATCTAACAGTTTTGCGTTACTCACTTATGAAGGTTTTAAAGTGAAATAGACTTTCCGACCACGAGACTAAACCTAGACAGCAAATCAATCAGTCGTTCTTTGGTTGTAAGGTCAAATCTAGTTTAGCCTGTCAACGTCTGCAGACGTTGAATCAATGTAAAAAACAGCTGGTTTGCTGTCTGGGAATGCTGATGTTTTCACGTTTCAATACACACTAGAAATAGCGCAAAGAAGAGTAGAAATAGCACAAAAATTTTCTTTATGACTGGCTGTTCGAAATGAAACGAAATTCTTTGCAAAGAAACATTATTCGAAATGAAATCAAAGCTAAAGGAATTTTGAATAGGAAAAAAATTCTTGGTTTGCTTATCATAGGTTACAAAATGTTCCCAACTTTCCTGTATTTAATCAACAGAAGTTAATTAGTTCAGTATTCAAAAAGTAAACTTTTCTGGGTGCATTTTGAGTTTACTTGCTAAACATTAACTTCGGCGAAAGGGTAAGACTGATTCAATTTTGTTTCATCATTTTTTCAGCTTTCGATGTTGAACCAAGCTAAATGAACCACATTTTGATTCACTCATTTCGTCATTCAATAATCTTTTCAAGTTAAATAACATGATATACGTTCTTCTGGTGCAAACTAAGCTGAAATGACGTTTCGTCAATCAGACACGACTGACTTCTTCAGGGGGTTAGGTTAGGTAGTGACTACTACCTGTTTAGCATGACAAAACACAGGACCACATTGCTGTAAATCAACCAAACAATCTGTAACCTTTTCAAGTTGTTAATCATTGTTGAGTGCATGCTCCAGTGAACGCGTTTGATTACGTAATGTGTACGTCTGCGACATACCACAAAACTTTGGCGACAGCTTGTGTATTTATAGAAAGTTGACTTGAAATATTGCTCCAACTCTCGTAATGGCCTATGTTGGTAATTAATTAGTAACTATTTTCTATCAAATATCTTCTCCGTGATGGCTTAGGCTAGTATCCAAGTAAGCAAAATTTATCATTTTGCATTGACTTTACGTCTGCAAATGTTGAATATATGTAAACGGACAAAGTTTCTAGCCGAAATTCGTCATAGTGCTATTGTGAATGCCACTTTGATGACTGATTTACTCATACGTATTGTTTAATGTACGCCAGGTTATATGCATACGTCTGTGATGAAACACAACGATCATAACCCTACAGTCCATAATCTTCGGTAAGTGATACGCAACAGTTGCAACAAGTTACGTTATTTCTTAGCAAACATCTATTGGGTGAATAGTGACCACGGGTGCTCGAAGCAAATTTAATTTGGGCGAAACAAAATTCATTATTTGAAATGGTAATTCAAGACGAAATAAAAAAAACTGTTTTCGAAATATTGCCTTATGAACATTCTTACCTACGTTAAAAGCAACCCTTTCCTTGTATTGTGGTAGTCCATGAATGACTCAACACATAGAATGATTATGACCATTATAATTGGTGGAGATGTGCTGATGTTGTGATAAAATAATATTGTTGGACGTGAACAGCAGTGGACACTTTTGGATTACATGATCCAAAGTGCAACCTTACTGCGGCGTAACCACGGCTGGCGAAGAGGGGGCAACTGCCTCTCCTGAAAAATGGATCTGGTTACGCCAGTGTAACTTAACCATACCAAACACTGCATGAACTTAATTCTTCATCTTAACGCAAGTGCTTAAACTTTGAAAACTTTTATGACGAATAACACATAAACTCTTGGGAGACATAAGGGACAATTGTCATCCCCAAATTTTATCTTGCTCCTTCTCTAAATAAATATGTCACTGATACAGAATTTGTTTGCATTTAGTCTTTGGCCATAAAAAATTTCCTCTGGAATTCTATGTCTGGCTACTTCATAAAAATCATACAATGCTCTTTAGGGACCACGCTGACATCGTAGAATATTTTGATTACTATGATGCACAACTGGACCAAGATATGAAGCAGAAACCATCCAAGTTGAACATTGGAAAAAAGTCGGTAAAAATCAACCAAAATGGAATAAAAACTATGAGCAGGAAGAAAAGTACAGGCGGCGGAGTATGTTTTCAATTTTCATCTGTTTTACATCATCGCGTTATGTTGCTACAGTTAAATTAAACGTAAACATTGTCGACTAGCATAGCGGAGTGATAAGATACTTGGTGTGAGTTCGGAAGAGCGTAAGTTCGGTACCGCTCATGAGCATGCGGTTGTGTCTTTGTTAAGACACTTAAAGGCATGCTTGAAGGTGGACACGAAGATTGGTTTCCTCGTCTTCCTTTCCACTTAATCTAAATCTTTAACCACTGGGCGCAAGCTAGGATACGACGACTTATCACCTCAACTTCGTCTTAAACGGGGGGAGGGGGTGAAAGTCAGCACCTTCACGTGGTCGTTACCGCAAGTCTCAACTTGGGAAACTAAACTTGCTACAACTGTATCTATAAAAATAGCATCTGTCGTGAAGTGTGACTTTGAAGATACTTTAATTAAATTCCATTTCATGACATCTTGCTCAGCCAACCCAGGGTTTGTTTCAGTTTCACCTAATTGGCCAACAGCCTAACACTACTGAACAAATTAAAAAAGTCTTACTAATGTTTGTATCGTTATCAATACACACACAAGAATGTGTATTCGAATGTCCCAATGTCAGTATTTTGATTCGTTTGTTACCGTGACGTCGATAACCTTTCAAACAATGCAGTCTTGGCTTGTAATCTTTTGGGTGCTAGCTGTAGACGTAGCTAGAAAGAAATTTTTAGCGGGGCAAAAGCAACTGTTGTAAATATCTTATTGTTTGAAAATAAGATTTGGTTTAAAAATATAGCTACTGGATGCGGCCAAAACGATATGAAGCGTCATTCAACATGTAATACAATGTCATTAAAACGTTGCAATAATAGTACAAAATATTTTTTTGAGGAGGACGGCGATTTTTCCTCCAAGCCCTGTGGCTACGCCCTACTGCACTCGTCATACTGTGTTTGCTTATCTGCAATTGCAACCTTTCATCAAACTTACGGCTTAACTTTCAGACAGGGCATAAGCGAACCAAAAGACATCGTAACCATAGACACATTGCATCAGTAATTCATTAACAGAGTCCAATGACTGCAGTGCCTGGATGGCATTACGTCACTGCTACCACCTCATACGCAAGAATAAGGAAGTACTTCTAACACTAATGGCGAAATAAAGAACAAGCTTATGATTGCTTGTACTGTGATACAACCAAACACACATTTTAATCTATTTTCTTTATGCTGGTATATTTTGTCTGTAGCTCATTACTTTTTATTTTCAAAACTTTCAAGGCCATACCCCCCACTGTTGCTCTATTTTTATAACACATTTAAAAAGTTTTTTTTTTTTTTTTTCAGAACATTATCCCATTAAGTGACTTCAAAGACGCAGCATTTGAGCGTTTGTTTGACCAGTTGGAGGGTAAAGACATTGACGGATACGAATTCATGGCGGAATCTACCAATGTTACGATTTATAGAAGACCGAAGGGGGTAAGCAGGCGCTCCGAGAGGAGGGAACTTGGAAAACTTTCCACCCTAGCATAACCTTGTAAAGGAAAAACAAATAGTTTTTCCTTTTTGAAAAGGAGCCATTATTAATGAGGGCCCAGCTAAAATAAAAATGTGCAAACTTAAAATTAAACACATTTTTTGAACGAAATGCTTAGTTTTAAGTATTTTTCAATCATTGTAGATGTTACTTCAAATGTTTCTCATTGAGAATGCAAAGGAATTTATTTTCACACGAGTCAGTTTAATCATATATAGATAAAAATTGATTTCGATCAGCTAGAAGCTAGATCATCTTCAGTTAAGCTTATTCCAATAGATTAATCAATAATATGATCAACAGCGGTGTTGTCATGAAAGCTTGAGGATTATTTTGGGACTCAGGCTCGGAATCTGGTCCTTTTTTGTTTCCAGAGAACTCAGCAACAAATAAAAATGCTGCATATTCTTAAGAGTCTCATTGTTTTCTTTGGAGATGTCCTGTTTGGAGTGAAGAAGCTTTTCATTAGTACCGGAGAGTGGAGACCAAATTATTCGCTTAATGACCTATAATTAATTAGAAAAATCGACTGTATAACTTTTCGAGGTTAAAGAATTTTGAATTTAAATAAAAAGGAACTCAAGCCTATAAAATTTACGTGGTTTTTAATTCGTAAGCATCGACACTTCAAGCCTCGTGTTTGCTGTTAGAATAGGGGTGGTTTTTGTTCTCATACACTATTGTAAATTGTTGCAACCCCATACAAATGAGCTATGCATCTTTAAAGCAATTGATACGCTCATTTAGGGCCTATAGTCAACTCAAGGGCTGATTTATGTATAAGAAATGCAAGTAGTAGCAGTAGTCTAGTTTTAATCTGGTGATGTCCCCGTTACCGAGGGTGGCCGGTAAACCTGATTAAAACCTTTTATCAAAGAAATAAATTTTAAATCCTTAGGACGCAGGATTATACCATTACAAGCTCTACGCGACAATATATGGTGCGACCCCAGAGGAAATTACCGCCGTGTTCCTCGATAATGAATATCGGTTGGTTTGGGATTCATATGTCACAGGTGAGGTGACTATTGCATAAATTAGACCATTCTTAACGTTGTTGCAATATGTATTTTTGTAGCTGCCGAATCTCAGCTGGAACAGTAGGTTACAAAGCAATTTTCACTCGGTAGCTCAGTTGATTAAGTACCCGACCTTACGAACGAAAAAGATCAAGGGGCACTGGTTCAAGTCTCGGGATGTGCGCTTGAGCGACGCATTTCAAAGACTGCTCTGCACTCAGCGGCACCTAATGGATATAATAATTCAGACAACAACACTTCAACAACAAGCGAAAACTTTACTTTGTCAAACTCGATGTCCGGGCCTGCCTCAGCGGTTTAAAACCTTTACAAGTGTGTGAAACTGACAGAATTAAGCTTCCAAAGAAGCTTTCTCAGTCCGAACATAATGATTCCTGCAATCAAATAAAATAATTAGGCTACTTAAAGTAAGAAGACTCTTTGAAACTCTGCACTAGTTATGTCAGTTAACATAAAAATCATGATTATTTATCCTCACACTTTTAATCTGACGTTAAACCAAGTTGTGAGCTCATCTACAACACTATACTTATACTCATTTTCTTCTGTTTCAGACTTATATCCAGTGCAACTAAACAAAAAAGGTCCTGATATCATTTATTTCAACATCGACTACCCTTGGCCATTAGCAAACAGAGATGTATCCTTTTTCAATGTACCGTACATTGTACTGGTTGGTAACTTAACCATTAATGCAGTTCAGAAATGTGAATAAATTGTCCCTCTAAATTCTTTAATTGTTTGTCACTTTTAACGTAGCAGTTAAATTGTTTTACGTACGTTGTTTTACGTTTAACGTAGCATTAATTGTTTTACGTAGCAGTTTTTTTTCTTCTAAATTTGAAGATGGCACTAAAAGCACTGAAATAAAATGGCACTTTGTTTTATTTCTGCTTCGTATTTTACGTTAACATTAAAGAACCTTATTTCTTCGCATGGTTTAATTCAGTGGTTTCTGGCATTCCTCCTCCCTTTGCCGATTTTAGAATTTTTATTCTTCCACTTTTATATCTTCTTCTTTCGTATGAGAAGTTGTTTTTAGACTACATTTCATAGGGGTCAGATGTCCGAGCATTCCTTAAGTAGCCACTTTATAGTATTGTCCTCCAGCGTTGACAGACCAACTTCCCTTGGTGGAGTAAACGTCGGACAGTGGTAGAGTATGTGGTCCACACTCTTTTGCTCTCCATTGCGCGCCTCAGGTGCTGATAGCCTCCACCTGTGCATCAAGGATTCACTTTTATGCGAAGGAGGCACAATGGCTAAAATAGTAAAGCGCCGTTTTTGGAGTAGCTCAGATCACATGCTGTTGTTAGTCGTACTACCATCCTGGTCTGCCCTCTTTAGCCTTTAGTCATGTTTTTGCATCTTTGGGTAAGCCACTGAAGTCATACCAGGTTTTACGTGCCGTAGCACAATGACAGGCTATGACGTGGAAAGGATGAGTGTGTCACAAAAACTTGCATGCTTTGACAGAAAGCTAATGAAAACATTTGAGCATGCTTTTGAAAGTGTGATGCAATACATGCAAATTGATTCGAGCTGTTGGTCGATTGTAGCATACACAGTTTGACTACACGGCTAAGTAATGAGAGCATCAGTTTGACAATAAAAAACGCAGTTTGACTTGAGTAGGCTACGTATAACTGCGTGTTTTTTTCTTCTCGAAATTGGACGCCAAGATTGCTTTTCCGTCAAACTCTAGTCTAGACAATCTAACTTTTTTATCCAGCACTATCTTTCCCGGCTGGAAACCACTGGTTTAATTAAAAACTTTGCATAGCTAATTGTGACATTAATACATTATGGTAATGAATAACTGGATATTTATTTAGCAATTTGTGGTTGTAAAGTGTTTGTCACACACAATGTGGTAGACTCAATTAAGAGATTTATTAATTATCTGTTGTCTTTTTAACTACTTTGCGCTATTTCTGATGTTTATTTATTCATGTGACGATTTTACTGACGCAGCCAGCCGAGATAACAGGCCTATCATAATTGTAGCCTATCTGCCTATGCTTCTGAGATCACTCTTGTTTTCAATAACAGCAGTAGGTTAGATAACAGTCTTTTTAGAGGTTCATGTTACACACGTCAATGTTGAAACAAAATTGTCCAAAACTGACACGATTGTGATCTTATTGCGTCCTTGACTGTTAATCTTAGTATGTTTATGCCCGGGAAAGTCGCAAGCAAGTGCGGCAGGGTAAAGAATACATCACCATTGTGATGCACAGCGTTTTGAATGATGAAGTACCTCATGTGAAAGATGTAATCAGAGTAGGTGATTACCACCAGTCTTTGGCCATGACAAAGATTGGAAAACATGGGACGAAAGGTGAAAATCAAATGAATTTTTACGTTATTACTTTTCTGTGTGTTTGTAATTTATTTGATAATTTTAATAGTAAATAACATAAGTTTAAAAAAAAAAAAAACTTTCAACGAGTTGTATGATGACTTTGTAAACCAGAGTTGTCATTTTGGTTTACTTTTTATTGTCCTGCATTTAACAATTTTGAAAAATTACTTTGAATTTGGTGCACTCTGAGAGCATTTTCAACAAAAATGTGGGTACGAATATTCCTGTAAAATGGTGCTGTCCGGTAGCATAGTAAAAGGATAAGATCATGTTTTCTTCGGCATTTTTCGGAAAAAAAGCTAAGTCTCTGTGTTTTCTTGTTGCTAATTCCTGGCTGAGATGTTTGAATGTTTGGTATTGGCAAAACTCGCTCTTTTAATGCAATTTTGTTTAAAATTAGGCAATTTTTTTTTAGACTGAAAGCATCATTCTCAATATCGTGACGTCACACGCGTGCCAAAGGGGGGGGTTGTAACCCCCAAAACCCCCCCCTTGGCTACGCCACTGCATACATACATACATACATACAGTCAAGAATCAAAGTTGTTTAGAAGGGTCTGATGTGAAACTTTCCTAGTACCTTCTTTTGTTTTACCCGAATTAAACACCAGTTGCATGCACTTAATCTAGGGCCTATCACTTGCTAAATTCATTTCACTCCTATTTTTTGTTGCAGCGTATATAGAATATTACGATAATCCTGGAGGCTCCATCCCTTCTTGGCTTATAAACTGGGCGGCTAAGGTAAGAAAGCTGAAGTATTTCTTTCTTTTATTTGTCATAGTTTTGACTAATGTATAATCTTCAATTATGAAAAATCTTTAACTAAAAATACTCCACTAAGAAAGTGAATGAACATACGCCAAGCAGCAGCTGCAGTAGCAAGCCGTAAAAGAACTGGTTTTCCTAAAGAGGGTTGTCATTTAAATGTATATTGTTCATATTTGCCTGTTTGATGCAGCTTCTTAAAATGTAGTAGTTTTTTCAATTTAGCTGGTTAAAGTTGGCCCATGCGTTTCATCGAGTGACTCTGACTCGGGTCTGAGAAAGAATATGAAAAAATAACAGAAATGACCTTTTGGAAAAATAGTTAAATTCACTTCAGGAGTTGTCATTTGAAAACAACCATTTTTGTGTAGCTTGCCTGGCAGCTACCACTGATATTGATACTTTAACACTCAATGACTTATCTTCAAATGTAGGACACAATTTTATGTTTTTTTTTTTGTTTTTTTTTACAGACAGGAGTACCTGCATTTTTAAAAGATTTGCAAAGAGCATGTGCCGGTCTTGAAAAGTTCTTAAAAAGTAACAATAAACCTTTAGCGACTGCCAGGTCGTATTGACAACTTTGTAAAGATTTGAATAAGTTCAACAACCTCACTAAGGAACAAAGACAAGTGGAATTGTATGAATGCATTCTCTCCATTACCACTGTTAGCCTGCTCGTGAGAATGACCTCACACAGCAAAGACAAGGCTATTTCTTGTTTGCAAAACTAGATAATAATGATTAATGGTCAATGGTCACGAATCAACGTTTAAGAGATAGTTTTATCACTTTACTAAGAATCCTCTCTTCTGGGTCAACTTACTTTTAATTACAATTACAACCCTACCTCAGATGACATAACATAACCCTCCGACAGATGACATAAATTCCAGGGTTTTCAGGCTCGTTACAGACATATCTGTGTCTTTCTGTGATCATGGTTGTCATACGGTAGCCAAAGCCGACATATTTTCGCACTCACACAGGCTTTGATATTTCTGAACAAAAAGCAAGTTTTTACCCGGGATAAACTTAATACATTTTAATTAAATGAAATATAGAGGAGGCCTCTAATATAAAAAAGTGTTATAAGAATCTTTAACGTTTCTACAAAAGGTTTGCGCTATATATTTTCTAAAGAATTGTACAGTGTGTGTTATTTTCTTCTTTCTACTTTCAAGCTTGAAATTATTTTACATCCGTGTTTGGCTTACAAATCCCCAACAGTGTTGATCACCCACTACAGTTGTAGTTGGCTGTATTGTATTTTTATTCTGTGTTTCCAACATATTATGACCAGTGATGTACGCGCATACAAAAAATATTGACGCCGTCAGCGTAAACGCAAACGTCTGAAAAACCATACGCCGTATGGCGTATGCGTCAACGCAATTTGTAAACAAATTTGGCGGCGTCAGCGTCAGCGCATACACTAGCGTAAACTCATTTTGTTTGCTAGGTGCCAAACATTCACACGGTATAAACCACTCGAAACAAACAAATTCTATTTTAAATTTCGACGAAGAAACACAAGCATCTGAAAGTGTTCATCTGACATTTTGCTGCGTTTTGGTTTCAATATGTCTTTGCCCATTGAAAACATTCTTTCAACTTATTCAAAATTTGAAAAGTTTAATAAAAAAAAATGCTAACAACAGCTAAGACATTAAAAAGTATGCGTTGACGCTATGTGCTAAAAAACCGCGAAAACTTTACGGCGTAGCCTCAAGCGACAACTATCCGAAAAAATGTGGCTGCAAGCGTTAGCGTAAAGAAAAAGTCTTCGCCGCAAGTCTACGGCGTAGAATTTGCGGCGTATACGTACATCTCTGATTATGACTAATTCTAATTTATAATGCTACTGTTGATGGTGCGTAGAATTTTTTTAGAATTGTAAAAGTTGCCTGTTTTTAAAACTACTGCAGAACAAGTCTCTTAAAAATGTCGTAGCGAAAACAAGCTAATATAGGTAAAACATTCTTCTTATTTCATGGTATCTTTATAGCGCTTTTTAGGCCAGTGAATGATGTTTTAGTCCATTGGTACACAAAGTGTTCAGATTTTGAGTGACACAGGTGACTATTTTTGTCATGCTTAAGGCTATTCCTTTATTTCGATATTGTTTTGTGGCAGTTTTTTTGTGAGCACCAGAACATCACTTTGAACTATCCAGTCCACCGCAGTAAGCGGATGAATATGAATATTTTGCACGGAAAAAAAGAACTGAACTTTAGAATGCAAAGGAATTTATTCTCACACGAGTTAGTTCAGTTCCACAATCATAAATAGCTGAACTTTAAAAACTTCAACCAGGGACTTCAACAAATTGAGAACATCTCGCAGTAAACCCATTCTGTCCAACTTTTTTTTGAGCGTATAGTTTGCAGTGTATTTTTAACGTTTTTTGCTCGCCACTGGTCTCGTTGTTTAAGATCGATGGATAGCATGTAGTTTGACAAAAAGTTTGATACAACAATTAGTAGGATTAGTTTTGCCTTCCTACCTGAAGCAAGTAGCTTACGATAACTAGCTTACAACTGACTTCCTGCCTTGTAATTTCATTAAATGCGCCATTTTAGTCCTTTTTTACGCTTGAAGCATGCATGCATTTCAAACAAGAGTTGCAGTCAATATACATTATACAACTTAACTGATAACGAGGATAATTACCTGTCTGTGACAAGCCAATGTTGATGCTACAGCCCTGGTGCTGATGCTGAAAGCCGATACATTTATTGCTCTTCTGGTGCTGAAGATCAATATATTTATTACGTACCACAAAACTGCATGCATTGCAAGACTAATGTTGGTTACCATACCATTTATAGCATACCATTTATAGAAGCTAGCATCTGAATTACTTGTAGGTCTACTGTTGCTGTTTCTTTGTTGAGCAATTTTGGACCCTCCCAGGATTAACGCTGAGAGCGTCTTAGATCGCTATCAACTGTCGGGTTTTTGAAAGAGTCTTTCTTGCTCGCCAAACGCAATTCGCTCAGTCCGTGGGGTAACCGGCTTATCCACCAAGAGCAGAGTGTTCAACGGTTGCAAACGACGTCGGGGAAGTTCCTAAACCTATTCCTCTGCTGAGTGCCAAGCAGGAAGGAAGTTAAATACCATATTTAAAAGGTCATGATCCCACTGTTTCTGTGCTAAACTATTTGTCAGCAGCCTGTGCAACTTTGAAATTAGAATAGGATGTTTGTGTCATTAGATTCTGTGCAATTCATTTTAAACCTATTGTTGTGCTTGCTTGATGAGTATATGTTATAATATTATTTATCTTTTTATCAACGCTGGCAACATATTAAATGATACAAAAAAGTATTGGTTCCGACGCTGATGTCACATGTAGATTGTAAGCTGTTTGTATTTATTCGATTGTGACATTTACAATAATTAATTAATGGCCGATCAATGTTTGCAAAATCCCACTTCATTGCTACATCGTTGAACCTCATGGTGTTTGTCATCGCAAAGTATTTCTGAGATGTTTTGCGTTGATGTAGAGATTTATATGACGTCGATAGAAAATATTTTATGTACTGTAGGTAAACATTGTGCTACTGATTGTCCTGCATGAATATTGAATAGTATGGAGTTCAGTATTTTTTATTAAAAATGCATGGAGAATCAGCAGAGCCCTATGTATGGCGTATACATTTCGCTCTACTACTGTAGAGCATCATTAGTGCCCTATTCACATAGAATCTTCAAAATAGACTTTAAAAATGGTACCAATTGATTCTATTTGAATAAGGCACTAATGATGCTCTACCATAGTAGAGCGAAATGCATATGCCATAAACAGGGCTTTGCTGATTCTCCATGCATTTTTAATAAAAAATACTGAACTCAGAACTGATACTTGATAGAGAATCGCTGGCCTGCTGCTTCGTAGTCAGGAGATCCCCTATCCTTAATGGAACTCAATAAATGTATTGAATTGTATGGTTTTCGACGTTACGTCATTGGGTGAACAATTACGTCACCAGTGGCCGAGTGGTTTCGTCTTCGGCTCTGGTGCTTGCAGATCTAAAATCGATTCCAGGTCGGGTCAAACCGAAGACTTTAAAAATGGTACCGATTGTGTTCTTTCTTGCATAAGGTAATGAGAACAAGTCGAGTAATAATGTGATGACATCGTAAACCATATATAAAATTAAAAATGAGCCCTGTCGCTAAAAGATTTTTGCTGTTGTAGAGCGACAATAAATAAACTCATATTATTATTATTAAGTCATTAAACTAAAACGGTATGATCTTTAGGCTACGTCAACCTTAATTTCTTCAAATACTGTAGTGCAGAAGTGACGAACCTGCGGCCCACGCGCCGCATGCGGCCCATCAAAGAATTTTGTGCGGCCCGCAAAACAATTTAACAATCGCTCATACATTAAAGACAAAAGACATCTCAAAGCTGTTTTATGCCTTCACTGGTAGCCTACACCTTTCCTTTGCTATTTTCTTGCCCTAAACACCAACTTTCAGGGTTTAAAGTTAGAAAATGGGAAAGCTATAAGGTAAAGTTGTGAAAACACTATTCACCAACCTCACCTTGTATTTTTGGTCGATTTTTTACTGTTGTATGTTTCGATTCTGCGTAAGATAATTTCAACTGTGTGAGTTTTATTACTTTCATCTGCCGTTTGTTACTTTTCATGAATAATATCTTGAGTCGCTTCTAAAAGATTTCATAGTAGGCCTAGGTTACGATTGAAACGTTGTGTGGCCCGATAACTCATGTGTAATTGACAAAGTGGCCGCGACCGCAAAAAGGTTCGTCACCCTTGCGTGTAGTGTAGCCTATAGGCCTACCTGCTACCAGCAAAATGTGAATATTAGCCTACTAGTTTGTCATCATCGTTATTTTAACCGTAATGGCAAAACCGTAATCTCGCTGAAGTAAGTTATTGGCACTTCTTCCTGACTGGGCTTTCAGGCATGGACCCTGGAGCTATCATCAAAGTGATTAGGCCTATTTTCGGAAATTTTAAGCCAATGACGACATTGTAGCTCAGCGAAACGACCTTGCTGTCGTGGACCATCCATATCAAATTAAAAAAAAAAACGTACCGTACTTAACGACTTGGTGCGTGCTGTAGGCAGGGGCGGATTTGGCTGATGGGGGGGGGCAGGGCACTTTTAGATTGGGGTCCCGGTGCAAAAAAATGCCCGGGACAGTCAGGACACTCTGCACACTCTGCCCCCCCTCTAAATCCGGACCTGGTTGTAGGCCTAGTAGCCAACATTGTCATGTATTTGTGAGAATACTGTAAGCTTATTTGTTACAACAATAATGCAAATGTGATTCCAATGCAACGTTCAATGCGATTTATCGATTGATTGAAAGGTGTCGTGACGACAAAAACGTGAGTCATATGCGGTCTTGTTTTGTCTTTGTAATTGTGGCAAAAAGTTTTATTTTGATGAATTTTGTCGCGGTTGTTAAGAAAAGACCGAGACTTTACAAATGCGTAAAAATGAATAAAACGATAAAATTAATGCAGTGGTTCTCAAACTTTCTGCAACTTTAATGAACCCTATTGAAAGAACAAAGTAGGATATTCTAAAAAAAAACGTAGTAGGCTACTAGTCCCACAAAAAATATTCTTTAAGGAACCCACCAAGACTGTGGGCTACCTCCAGGAATGAGTGAGTGAAAATATTACAAAATTCAAGACCTTTCGGGTGAACGTAGATCCTATAGGTTGGGAGCCCCTTATTTAAATATATGCCTTTTAGTCACATCAATCGGTTGTTAATAAGCTTCTTTTCTACATAGCCTATCTTCTTCAAGGTGATAGGCCTATAACTCAACTGAATAAAAATAAAGAGTAGACTAGCCTAGGAAGTACTGAATAAATGTGTCTTGCAAGAAATCTTTCCTGATGTACCGGTACTCAAAAAGAGTCTGATAATAGCCTACCTGTACCAAAAGTTAGTTCACCTTTACACTTTACAGATTTGCGACCAATTTCTTTATTGCCAACTTTTGCCAAAATTTTCGAAAAAATTCTATATAAACGGATGATGAATTTTATTGACAAATATAATATTTTAACCCCAGCTCAACATGGTTTTCGTGAAAATGATTCAACAAGCTTAGCATTGACAAAAATTTATGATGATTTACTTTCTAACTTGAATGATCATAAATACACATGCTCGGTTTTTGTTGATTTTAAGTAAAGCTTTCGATACAGTTGATCATGGGGCATACCGTACTTTTAAAAAAACTTCACCATTATGGCTTTCGTGGCAAGTTTTTAAACGTTTTAACATCTGATCTAACAAATAGAATGCAAAGTACAAAAATTAACGGTAAGAATTCTAATTTCAATGTTGTTAAATGTGGTGTCCCACAGGGGTCAATCCTTGGTCCCTTGCTTTTTCTTCTTTATGTGAATGATCTTCCAAATGCATCTTCTTTTTCAACTACACTTTTTGCTGATGACTCAAACTTTCATATGTCAGATAAATGCCTGTCATCTCTCCAAAAAAAATGTCAATAGAGAAATAGAAAAAATTGATGTGTGGATGAAATCCAATAAACTTTCATTAAATTATAGTAAAACTACTTATATGATCCTCTGCAACAAAAAAAGTGCAGCAGAAAATTTTAGTCTGTCCATCAGTGGCCGATCCATCGAAAGGAAGAAATGTATAAACTATCTAGGTGTAACTTTGGATGAGCGATTGACATGGGATAGTCATATTATTAATCTTAGAAAGCAGCTTGCAAAGGTCTGCGGCAAAGCATTTAAGCTGAGATACATTGCCCCTTTAACAGTATTACGAGCTTTATATTAGGCTATGCTTTGTTTTATTCCAAGGTCCAATACTCGATTATAAATTGGGAAAGAGCAAACTCTACATTGCTTGCTCCACTACAAGTGTTACAAAACAAGTTCATTCGATCCTGCTTATTTTTGCCGAGGTCAACAAATACATCTGTTCTTTATCACCAATTTAATGTGCTCAGAATTGACAATATTATTAAATTAGAAACTGCAAAATTTATATACAAATATGTGCACAAAATGCTGCCCAGGGCCTTTGCTGGCTGCTTTATTTTTGTAAATGAAATTCACCATCATAAAACCCGTCAGAACCAAAAAAATGATTTATATTAATTTGCCTTCTACAACGTCCAACTCTGGTAAGAAAATGCTATGTTTTAATAGAGTGAAACTATGGAATCAAGTACCAAAAGAAATAAAAGAAAAGTCTTACAATGTTTTTAAATTTAAATATAAATGTTAATTAAAAAATTTGTACAATGATCACTCCTGAAACGTATCATCCGCTTATTTCTCTAAACAATGTTTTTTTTATGTTACCCTGTGTTATTACATTGTTAATGTATTGTTAATTCCATTGTTAATTTTTACAAATTAAAGTGCTGGTATTGTGCTATATATTATATACCGTATGTGTTAATGTTCTTAATTTTGGGTCTTTTGTTTAAATGTTTGGGTGGCAGCTGACTTTGGTGACCTTTTGGTATTTCGCTGCCATCCTTGTTGTGCGAATTATTTGTGTTTATTGTCTTTTTGTGTCTTTCTTTTTCGCCAACAAAACAAAAAATAAACTGAACTGAACTGAACTACTTAAGTTATAGCCTAATTAGTATAGGCCTATTCTCGAAAAAGATCAAACTCAATCACTTGTCTAAAATTGTGACCAAGAACTATTTTAAGGCTCTAGTCTAGCTCATACTTCTCTTTGTTCTTCATCGATTTTATGATCATATTCTATAATGTTTACCCATTGGTACAAATGAGGAATGACAGAGTTGTTATGAATGCGACTTTTACGCAACGAAATCACAGACGAAATATTCGCGCTTTAAAACTAAAAAAGTTACAAGACGGACTCTTGTGATAATGATTTATCGTCTAGCTTAGAAGATGGGACTCGTCTTGTCTTACTGACTCGTAAGAACTTGCTTGGGAAGAATCAGCTTCAGAAGCGCATGCTGCTGATTTTGTGATTGCCAAAGTTCATGCTACAGGCCGAAATGGCAAGCAAGAATATTTTATTGGAAAAAATATGCAGAAGAGGATGATTGGGATACAAGTTTTTAGAGAAGTCACGAAAGATGTAAAAGGGTTTTGTCTTCCCAAACAATGAGGACGTTGCCTAAATTTTTTAAGAAGATATAATAAAAAAAATTATCCTTGCTACAAACAGTTTCTACAACAACATGTCTCAGCGGCATTCTACGTTTCCCAGAAAATGTTTCGCCTGTTCTGTAGAGTAGACAGAGTCAGAGACCAAGGTTTTTATAAATTTGTAGCAAATATTTTGAAGTTTATTTAAAGCAGTTACATGACCATGCTTCCATACACTTATGCAATACCGGAGACTGCTTTTCAAATTTTTGGTCTTTAAGTAGGTCCTAACTTCTAACCTTGCAGATCACTGCAAAGTTTTTATGTAGTTTTTGCAGTAAGGATAGCATACAGTTTTATATGATAGTAAAAGTTTAATTCAATGCATGTAAATTTTCTGACAAAGTTTTACATAATTTACATATCGAAACGAAGTAATGTTGCTATGTAAGTTCAATTAAAATCACTTCGTTTCCTTCTAACTTTACAAAAATTAAATTTAAAAGAAATACTTCCTTGTTTCTTAACCAATCAACGACATTTCAGGCAGCGCCGTTCTACCGTGTGAAATAAATCCAGCAAAGGTTATTACGCAATACCAGGTTCGGTCACAGTTGAGTAGCTACGTACCTTAACCTCTGCGTTGCCGGCGAATTCTTCATACAAAACCTTTGATCGCTTTGTGTAGGTCTGTAGGTGATATTTGGCTTGTGAAGGTCGTTTTATTGTCAGGTTGAATGAGTGCCGAGAAAGGGTAAATATGGTGATAAAGTTGACTCGATGGAGTGTATTGTAGTAGCTAATGGAAAATCATATGTTGTTGGCTAAACTACGGTAGGCTACATAGCCACTACCTGTGGTTTGTTACAAAACTTGCTGTTCAGACAGAGTACTGTAGCCTCAGAGCTTAAAATTCTATAAGTTAAAGCAATTGTCGTCATTTTAGATTTTAACAGCACTGAATCCGTAAATGTGGCTGTTTAAAAAGTTGAGGTACCATACCGGATTACCGGTAACAAGCAGGTGTATGTTGATGAGGGTAGCACGACAATTCAAAGCAGACAATTCAAAGCCAACAATTCAAAGCCGAAAATTCAAAGCCGGCAATTCAAAGCCGATGATTCAAAGACGAAAGGTTATGGTTAGAGTTAGGGTACCTACTAGAGTCCCCATGGGTTAGGGTAATGGTTAGGGTTAGGGCTATTGTCTTTATCGTGAGTAAATTATCGGCTTTGAATTGACTGCTTTGAATCAACCGCTTTGAATTTACCGCTTTGAATTTCCGGCTTTGAATTGACGCATAACCGTTGATGAGGCTACTAAATGATGGATGCAACCTAATTCGTACCCTGAACAATTCGTACCCTGAAAAGATCGAGAGAAAAAATAGCACAAAGCCGAAGTCGCTGATCGCAACAAAGCCGAAGTCGCTAATCGGAGTTTCCGCAAAAATTTTAAAGTTAGGGTAGGGATAAGCTGAAACTCCGATCCGTGTGCTATTTTGGCTTTTTTTAATTATTTTCTTGATTTTTTCAGGGTACGTACGAAATGAGGGTACGAATGGTTCAGGGTACAAATTACCACTAGGTTGCATCCCTAAATTATGTATTTATGAGTATTACCGTACCATAGCCTTTAAAAAACCTAACGATAAATCTATCAATCTACTTTTTAGTAGGATTAGAGAAAAAGTTAATTAGACAAAATGGTGCATTCTATTCTAGAAAGTTTTCAAAACAAAACCAATCCTTTTCAAACTCCAATTTTCAAAGTAGACTGCCAAGCCAACACAACTGATTCTGTTTCAAATTCATCGGTGGTTGAAAGACAAATAAGCACAGCTTCTGCAGGTAAACAACATTGTTATTGTAATGGCATTATATATCAATATAATGTACGATATTTTAAATATTATATGTTATTAGTGATTTGTGTGGAACTACTGTAATAGGGACATTTTTTGTACGCAGTTGCTATAGTTACTATACTTACCATGCTACTTAGCCAAGGGTTGGATGCATCAAACAGCGTATCTTTTCACCAGCCATTTAAGCTAACTGTCTGATTTGATATTTAAAAGTGACTTTGTGCAAAGTTTCTGTGGGTGGATGGTCATTTATTTTTGGTTAAATGCGAAACAAAACATATATAAAAAACAACAACAAAAACATACTGTGTGCATCCAATGAGAGAGTGCGAAAGACTGTAGCCCTAATATGGCGTAGGAGGTCGTCGAGTCTGCACTCTCTCATTAAACATTTATAGGCTATATACGAAAGCAAGTATTGCAGTAAGTAATTGATGATTGTAATCAGCAAGTTACAGTTGGTAGATAAGGAAAAAATATTCTGCATATTAATTTGCTTAATCGCTTCAATTTCTCAAATGTTGGATGATCAGCTGGAGCACCCAACCTTAAGGCTATGACCTCCCCTCACTTGAGCATAAACCTCACTTGTTTCCTTTGCAGTTCTTTCGGTAACAAACAAAACTGGCTTAAATAAACTTTGTTTTGATTCAAAGGAGCATGGTTTTCATGCCGAAACATCAGGGTCGATTAGTTGTCTGTGGAGACTCTTCCATTCTTGTAATTATATCTTAGCAAATGTTGAAGTTTTTAAGTTCCAATTCTTCTCTGTTCATCGTTGCTGCCTCTTCCAATGCTTTTTTGAGTAGTAAATTTGGAATTTTTTTAACCATGCAGATTTTTATGGGCTTAATTACATAGTAAAATTTTATTAAATTTGTTATTACAAAAATATGTTTGTTATTATTTTGCTCAAAAAACTTCCATTTTGAGTACCCCAGGTCTTCTACCAATTGTTTAAAAAATCACTTGAAACATCCTTTGCTTTTTTACCAAAACTCACAAGCATGGTGTATGCAGCCACACACACTTTTTTCTGGTCTAGATTATAATTTTACCATACCTAATACAGATTCAAACAAAATCACTAAACAAAAGAAATTGCTAGTGGGTCATTTCATTATAATACAGTACAAACAAAATTTTCAAGTTTTGGCACCACCTAATTTTTTGTTGGCTTAAAACATGCTTCTCACTTTTCTGAGAAGAATGGTGCAAATTTGATGAAAATCAGACAAGCGGTTCTCGAGCTATATAAGTGAAATAACCCTTAGCCACTACATGGCTTCATAGATAAGAAGCAATAGAAAAACGGCAATATCTCAAGAACTGCTCAACATGTTTGAATAATTTTTAGTTCTACCCCCATGCTTTCTGGGGTGGGCTATCCACTTATGAATCTGCTCTCTGTTCAGTGTTCACCTTTACCATGGACTTTTTGTGTGTTTTGTTATGGGTAATATTGAAATGTATTCTCAAATTTCAAAATATATATAATTATAATATGTCTTATTTGGTCTTTATGAGTGATCAACGTCCTTCTATTTTTTTATGAACATTCTTGCAGTCATTTATATGTAATCAGTTATTGCAGAGGGAGATAGCTGTGAGTTCGGTTCTGCTAAGTATTATGCACTTTGTGGGTTTGGTGGTATCTTGAGTTGTGGTTTAACGCACACAGCAGTTGTTCCTCTGGATCTTGTCAAATGCCGTATCCAGGTATGCAAATAATTTTCATAAAACATTGTACTAGTACAGTAGTCCCCGCTTATTAACCCCACCTTGGGACCGGATGATTTTGGGCTTATTAAGTTGTTCATGATTTTCTGCCACTCTTTCACATTTTGTAATTCCCGACCTGACCAAATTGGGCTTAATAAGCGGATGGGTTTATTAATCGTAGGCTTAATAAGCAGAGACTACTGTATTAATTACTAACACAGTAACCAATTATCTCATTGATTCAAAAGATGTAACGTTTCAGTTAAGAGCAATGTCCCTTCATAACTCAGTTGGTGAGGCACCTGAGTTTGCAAACTAAGAAACAGCAAGGTCAAGCAGTGTTAGTTTAACTCTCAGGGTGTATGTTTGAACATCAATGCAACAACTAGCGGAAACCCAACTAGAGCTGTCAACCAGTATGCGAAGCTGTCAGGATTAAGTTCTCAAAGAGGCTTTCTCACTCTGAGGGGAAAGATTTTCCATCAATAACAACACAAATGTTTCTTTTCTGTTGATGTTGCTTTTATGTATTATAACTGTTATTTTTCATTTCTTCATGATTAATTATATGATTAATCGTTGTAGTAGCCCATTATTACAAGAGTGTACTGAACAAGACAGATAATATGGCCTTTATTTGGTCCCCCACTTAATAGGATATATTTCTCCTGTAGTGAACATGCGGCAACTATTACCAAAGTCTCATCATTTATCTCGTACGTAGGTTGACCCTGCTAAGTACAAAGGAATCTTTACTGGATTCGGAGTAACATTAAGAGAAGACGGTGTCAGAGGCCTTGCGAAAGGATGGGCTCCCACATTCATCGGATACTCCATGCAGGGTTTATGCAAATTCGGGTTTTATGAAGTTTTTAAGAACGTTTACAGTGATATCTTAGGACCAGTAAGTTCATATTAATATCACAACATTAATTTCCTTTCTTTTTTAACTTGCATTGTTATGTATTACTCTGCATTGTTGGACAACAACTATCATTTCACTTTCACTGTTTATCTTTTATAAAGAAAAGTTGATCGATCTTGTTATAATTATTTGAGGTGGCAATAGGTGAAACATCAATAATATGATTTCAATAAAAAGATCCCATGAAAGATCGTACTTTTGTAATGCAACGCAAGCAGACTGTTATTGAAATAGTAACATCACTGCGATGTTGCCGTAGAAAGTGCTTTATTTCTGTTACTTTATTGATTGCTGTGATCGTATTCGTGGCATCGAAATGACTAAGTCGATCCATACCACAGTATAAGATGCATGTTACTCCCGGTAACCCAAGAACAATTAAAGTGTCCTAAGGCTGGCGTTGCAGTTCTGAAACCCACTCAATGTGGACTTGTCTGTAGGAAAACAGCTACATGTGGAGAACATCTCTATATCTTGCTGCAAGCGCTTCTGCTGAGTTCTTTGCCGACATTGCTCTGTGCCCCATGGAAGCATGTAAGGTCCGTATTCAGACACAACCAGGCTTCGCCAACACCCTTCGAGAAGCTTTCCCGAAGATGAAAGCCGAAGAAGGACTCTCTGCGTAAGTTTGTGGTATTTCATTGAATGAATAAATCTTCAAAAAGCTAATGTAACAAGGTGTAACTGAATGGGGTCTGCTACTATTCGGTGAGTTCCTAACCTCTAACCCCTGACCCAAAACGGCAATGATCATTAGGCTACGGTACCCAATAATTTAAAAAAAAATTGAAAAAATCACCGAATAGGGATAGGACCCACCGAAACGGGCCATTCCGAACTGAATGCGCCATCGAACAGTGCAGTTTGATAAACGTGGAGTTTAGAATAAATTCCAGCAATTGGCTATAACGTTTAAGCACGCCATTTTCTTCTGCAGGCAAGCTAAATTGAATTCATTCCGACGTTTCGTCAATTGATCAGACATAATTAAGGTCTTCAAGGACCTTGGCTAGTACAGCGCTTAATTATGATTCAATTGCCTTCAGTGACTTTTCATGCTATAAAGTTAGACACCCTGTGAGCACTCGTTTGTTTTAGTGTACCGGTATGTAATTCACCCAGGCTTGTTTAGGTACACCCACCTCTAGATAAATGTGTCTGTTGAACGAATGAATATTCTTATTTAAAGATTGCACGCGCTTGTTGAAACGAAACCAGCAAAAGCTTGACTGCGTTTAACGTCGGAGACAGAGCTGTTGACGTTTTCCTTCTTTTCATCGTATTATTTATTTCTTCACGGCAGGACACTTTACAGTTTACACATATTGACCTTCATATTGTAATGTTTGTTGACGGGGTTGTGAGTCGTATATTTTGTTCAAGTCGTTTCTGGTTTGATCCAGCGAATTTGTTTGCGTCTCTTTCTATTTGATATCGGGCATCGAAAATGCATTGAACGCTATTAATCGGTGATTTGCTACGAACTAATTACTGAAACGAAGAAAGCTCACAACACTCCATGTCCATAGCCACAAGACCAATAGCAAGTCAAAAAAATTTGACCCGCCCCCTTCTGCACAAGACTGTCTTTTTACACATTATATAGAAACAAAGATTATTATGAACACACTGAACAAACGTTTTCATCATTGGGATTTTTTTAAATGCTATGTCATTGCCACTCGAAAGGCGCTGGTTCGATACCACGTGAAAAAATGTTGCTGTGTCTTTGACACTACATTTACAGGCGTGTCTGAGGTGGGCACAAAACTTCGCTTCTTTGCCTTCCTGTTTATTTGATATACGGTACCTTAAATCTTCAACCACCCGGTATGAGCCTAGATGAGAGTGTACAAACAAAACTTGTGCGAGATTTCACCAATTGTTACATGCGTTTGGCTTGAAGCTATTGTGCGATATCACAAATTTTCTAAATATTTTCAGGTTCTACAAGGGCATTGTCCCGCTCTGGGGAAGACAAATCCCTTACACCATGATGAAGTTTGCTTGCTTCGAGCGAACCGTTGAAGCTCTCTACAAGTTCGTTGTGCCAAAACCGCGCGCCGACTGCACCAAGTCGGAACAGTTGGTGGTCACCTTCGTCGCCGGCTACATCGCTGGTGTTTTCTGTGCCATCGTCTCCCACCCCGCCGACTCCGTTGTGTCTCTCTTGAACAAAGACAAGGGAAGCACAGCGATGGAGGCACTCAAGAAACTTGGACCAAAGGGTCAGCGGGAGTTTGTTTACATTGATCAGTTTTTACATTTTATCTATTTCTTTGCGCGGCATCATAATTGATCATCAGCATCTAATTTTGATACCAAACGTGTTTCTATTTCTAATGTTCATTTTGTAACAGGAATGTGGAAGGGTTTGACAGCTCGTATCATCATGATCGGTACTCTCACCGCCCTTCAATGGTTCATCTACGATTCTGTCAAGGTCTACTTCCGTTTGCCGCGACCCCCACCACCAGAGATGCCTGCGAGCTTGAAAGCAAAACTCGATCAAAAATAGAGGGATTTCCAACTTGTATTCTGAATCAATATAGTTTCTTAGTGCTAATTTGCTTGACCTGTTGAACCTTAACTTTGTGATTGATATTTATTTCCGGTGGCCTGTGGTAAATTGCTTCACTGCGCGACTACTGGATTTCTGGTGTCCAGTTGTCGCGGTGCAGCTCCATTTATCATCGGCTAGTTGTATTTTTAAGCACTCACGACAATTTTACCCACACTTTAAAGATTTGCGTTTGATCTGGACGTGTGTTACAAATGCAGCATACCACATTGCGCATTTGCAGTCTGTAATAAAAGCATCGTACATTGATGTTCGTACTCTAGCCTATGCCATCAATAGAATCAACCGACTCCGTGATTATGCATTTGCGAGTTCCGCATGGACCACTTATTCATAGAAAGCCAGGAAAAGTGCGTTGTTCAATGACCTATTTCTGTCCCTTTTTGTTGCACTGGCATCGGAGGCATCGCGTACGTCAACGCCGCCTGCCTTGGTCACGGATCCCGATTTCTGTTTATGTTCCAATGCTGGTTGTACATCCCGTAAGCCATAAGTACGTAGTAAAGAGGGTCTTGCCAGTGCCTTCCATTGTCATCTCCTTTTGGAAAGAAGTTGTAGGAGAGTACGCCGACAAGTGTCGTAAATCAAGGCTATCAATATTATTATAATGAAGAGTGGTGCAATCAGTGGCAGCTCGAACCGCCTCACTCTTGATTCGATATGTAATATTGGTCGATGATGATTTTATTAGAGTTTTAAAACATGCAAGAAATAGTGTTACGCAGCCTGCGGCTTCGCTAAAAACCTCTCATTGGCCTAGCTTTGTTACCAATGACGCAGCCAAGTGTCAACTAGCAAGCTATATTCATAAAATCTATTAAAATTGCGGCTTGTTGCTTTTCTATACTGTGTGATTGAATTATGGTACCAACTCAGTGTCTCAGCAAACTTCCTCATTCAATCACGAACAATACCATTGTCTTTCGAATTCACTTTTCAACTTGCAGCCCGCCAACAAGAAATGTCAATGCATTGCTATATCTTCGTTCAAGTTACGCCACAAATCCACAATAAGCAAACGTCATTCATAGGCGATGTGATGCAATACAGTCCATGTTTTCATCAATCAGTCCATGTCAATCGACTTCTCACGTGACAAGTCATCATCATCCACATTCGGTTTTGTCCCCACCAGTGGGGGTGGCCGATTCTTTCCTTGCAGCGATTGCCTTCATTTATATTCTCCATCGCATCGCCTTTCTTTAGTCCGGCTTTGTCTGCCTCATTCTTCTCCTGTTTCCCTCATGTTCTTTTTGGACGTCCCCGTTTCTATCTACATGCAAAGTCAATGCCTTTTGAAGAAAACTTCTTTCCTCCTTAGTAGCTTACATACCATTTTACCCTGTTTGTCCTGGCAAGTTGTTGTCCGCTCCGATAGCTCAGTTGGTTAGCGCGTGACTTCATGAACGAAGAAGCTTCAAGATCAAGCAGCGCTGGTTCCAGTCTCAGGGTGTGCGCTTGAGCAACGCATTCTAAGGCCTGTTCTTCATTCAGCGGCACCTATTGAATGGAATAATTCCCTGGCAATCACACTTCAACAATTGGAAAACTTCACTCTGTCAATCTCGGTAACCGGCCCTGCGTCAAAAGCCTCTACAAGTATGCGAAACTACCAGGAATAACCAATCAAGACTTTGTCAGTCCGAAGTTAAAGCATCAAAATCAACCCAACTAATAGTCTCCTTTATCTCAAGCATATTATCCTTCAGTCTTTTTTCACTTCTGGTTTTTACTCCACACATTGCTCTCACCATTGCCCTTTCTATTTTTCTCAGAATAGCCAGTTCACTCTCTTGATGTTCATGTTTCGCTGCCGTACAATATCGCAGGCCTCGCACAAGTCCGATAAACTCTCCCTTTCATTTTTAATGAAAACTTTTTCCCATGCAGATTTCCCCACATTGTTTGCAATGGATGTTGACCGACCCTACCTTTGTTTGCTGTCTCACAGCTTTTCTAATTATAAAAGCAGAAGCACCAAGATGTTTGATGAAAATTAGCATTGAATCAACATAACATTCAACGTAAAAATCAGCAACATAGCACACGTAAACAAAATTAAGTGCAAAAAAACAAAAATTTATTAAACTGTTTCGTATATTAGGTTTAATTGTTTTCACATTGTCGTAGCTTGCAGCCGCAAACAGTCATTAGGTATCAGATGCAACGTATAAAAGAAAATGGAGACAGATGCGTAGCCTACGGTACGAAGAAAAACAGCAGGCTACAAGAAAAAAAGGCATGCCACTGCAGTTTACCCAGTTCCTGTATTCTCCATCCAAGTTAGAACATAGGCCTACCACAAGTTCAGCTGACATATTTTCAGCACGCCATTAGCATTGTATAGAAAATCGCTATTAAATGTCGGCTTCTGGAATCGAATCTTAGGAGTTTTTAGCAATTCAGTTGAAGTAGGCTACCCAGACAAAAACCGAACAGTAAATTACAAAAGAATGGACAGCAATCTATTGATTTGGAGTCGCATCTGCTTTGTTAGCCTTTTCATGAGTATGTGTCGCATCCAGCATCATCACCGTCTTTGTCATTTCCCTGGCAGTGTCGAGGGCACCTTGAGCTTGTCTTGAGGCCTTAATTGACTCTTCTCGCACCACTCTGGAGAAAAGTTGTTTTGTTGTTAATCGGCGGAGTGCGTGTATAAAAGGATTAATATCAAACGGGAGCGATCGCTCAAGGACACATTAACCGAGTTAAAATGTAGCCTACCATAAGCCCTTTTCCGGACAACAAAATCCGGAATCAATGAAAAAAGACGGATTTTGTTGTTTGGGGTTGGAACTGTGCCATATAGCCTACAGTAGGCAAGAATACAGAGAACACCCTTGCAGGTTTTGTCAAAAATTTTATAGTGCTCAATCTGATTGCTCCACACACCAAATCATTAAGTAGCTAAACAAGGAAAAACTTGTTAGTCATTGATAGACGCCATAGTATTAAGCAGACTAACTTCAAACCTATTGTGAAAACAATAAGTTTGAATCGAAAACATTTGCATTCAATATGCGTGATGAATGCATTCAGACCGGTGAAATCAACCAGTCTTCTGCATCCAGCAATTGGAAAAAAAGTATTGATGCATTAAATTGCAAACTGCTTCGCAATGAAGTACACCTCCATCCCCAGACCGTCATCATATGTTTCAGTTTGCATGTGATGACAAAAGACAACATTTTAACATTCGTTTGAATAAGGGCATAACTAAGGTATTTCTAAACAGAAAAAATTTCCATTTTTACATCCCTTAAAAAAAAAAACGTTGGCTGACTGGGTTTCTATCAACTGTGTGGCCAATGCGAACAAATGTGATAAACTCTGTGATCAGTACCAAGTAGCCTACCTGTATTTCTCTTCCACCAATTCAAGTAAATCTTCTGCTTCGTCAACAAATTCAACATGGCGGTCGGAAAACAAAGCTTCGGACAATGGAATTTCAAGCTCCACAATATCCCTGTGTTACAAATTAATTTTTTGTACAGAGTTTGCAAATAATTTAAACACAGTGCAGTTAAGTCTAAGTATAATGCGTGATTTTATACAGCACTGTATCCGCCGCATATATCATTTGCTCTTAACACTTTATAATCCAGGTAATTTCAGCGCATCTGTGTTGAGGAACAGTAACATTTAGTGGACAGGAAGGCAACGAAGCCAATCTTAGTGTCCACCTTCAGGCACGTCTTTAAGTGTCCTTCCAAAGACACAGCTGAGTGCTCTTGAGCGGTGTCGAACCGGCGTTTTTGGAGTGCCACACCAAAGCTCTCACCATTAGGCTATGCAGCCGGTAACCGATGCAGTAGCTCACCTTTTCTTCATCTTGTCTAGTTCCTTTTCCAGTTTCTCTTTTTTGGTCGGAAGTTTCTGGAGTTTTCGCTCTGCTGCGATTGCCAAAGACTTTTTCAGCCTGGACTTCTTCGCTTGGTACGGGGGCCTGACCTTATCCAGGATCACATCGGAGGAGCGGAATATAGTCGGATGAGTAAGCAATTGATGAAGAACACGGACGTTGCCTTGAATGCCTGGAGTAAAGATGCTGAAAACTTAAACCAACGGTCTCAATTCTTGTCTTCACAAATAAGTTTTCAACCAATTTAATCTCTTTAAATAAAAATACAAACAAATGTATTTTCACACTTCAGTCAAGCCGAAAGCAAACAGCACAAACTACATCATCAAAACGACGAAGGTGCAAAAGAATTACAACGTATCACTCTTGCTACGTTAAAGACTTGCTGGATAAGACTAAAAACAAAATAAAATGAAAAATGGCACCAAAAACTATGACATAAAATTGTACAAATTATAAACCTACCCAGGAAACATCAACAATACGCAAATTTATTGGTAATTGCAAGGATAAAAAAGGATAGGAAGTCTGCGCATTAGGCCTAAACCGTAAGGCGCCTGTTCTTTCAAATTTACCGACGAAAAAAATTATCAGCAACTGATGATATCAATGAGGCAACCTGACAACTGCATATAAAAAAATCGCTGACTAAAACTGCTAGACGTTAAAAATAACATAATTATCCCACACGTCCTGCTACTGTTCCTATAGATACCTGCCCTATACTGTAGATAAGATTTATTCAAATGATAAAACGGCAAAAAAGCAATTGTTACGTCATAAGTAATTAAATAGACTACAACAATTCAAAGAAAATGAAGGGGTGTACCAGCAAACATCTTTAAGAATTGACCCATGATACAAGAAAAAGACGATGTCATCCACAGGAGATACAAACTGATATGCATAAATCATTTTTTTTTTTTATTCACTTACAACTAAGCCGTCTACATTAGAATTGAAAAAGGAGGAAGTGACAAGATTTATTTAACAAAAGGTGTGATCATTTTTTGAATATTATTAATTTTTGCTTTGATAATTGTTAGATAGGTCGAGTAGCCTAAATCGGTGGATGGTTGTTCTGTGAAGGTGACATCGAAGCAATGTTCTAGCTTAGGTCTGGTTTGCAAAATGTCGTTGTGGAATTTGGAGTAGTGTTGTAGCTTAATAGGGATGCTTTTGAGTTATTCAAGTTTTTAGAGTAAGTTTTCTACATACTATTTCGGTGACCTGTTAATCTTTTTGCAAAAGAAGTAATAGTTTGGCAAACATATTGCTCCTTCCATGGTTTGCATGTTGCGACGTATAGCCTATGCCAAAGTTTTCGCAATTTAAATTTTGTTTTAGTGGTACAGTTTTATATTTTGTTTTAGTGGTAACAGTTTTTCCTGATTTGGTGCTGAGATGGTTTGTAGTAAAAACCATACTACCTCAAAACCTTTGTAAATGGATGGGGGGTGGTGAGAAGTTCCACTGATAAAATATCGCTCCACAGTAGTGGGTTTGACATAATGAGTGGTGATAAATCCTTTCACAGAGTGGTTTGAAATGACATGATTGGTTAACGTCTAAAAATTCAATTTCATGTTTTCTTTGGGAAGTATTTTACTACGAAATATTAGTTCCAAGTTGTTCTGTTCAAATGTTGATTTAAGTGCCAATTGTGTTGTAATCGCCAAATGAAAAAAAGACGACGTCATGCAAAGAAATTTATTCTCTATTGAATTTATTTATTATTGAAAGACGACGTCATTAATGAAGCATTTGAAAATTTCAACTTGCTGAAGCGTTTCAGCGATGGGCAAAAGGACATAGCGCAAAGTGATGTTAACCAGAGAGACTGAGTGGTTATTTCCTGTCACAGTTCCTTTTTTTGTCGATAAAATTTGTTTTAATATTGGACGATGATGTTGTCTAAACCATATAAAATAAGATTTACTAGTGTTTTTGTGGCAGATTTGGGAAATTGAGTAGGCTATATTTTCCAATGTCGTAAATTAAAGCACTTTTTACAAGGTGTCTTTTCACGCTGGGATAAAGGGCATTTAGCTCAGCAGCTACCAAGTATAACAGATCCTTTGTTAACTGTTGTCTTTCTTGGGGCTAATTGGCTTTCCCATACATCAAGTATTTCCAAATAATTTTTGCTGTCTTTGCAGTGTTAATTATTTCCAGTTTTGCAGAATGATATTCCGATGGGTTGAAGAAAGTGTTCCAAAAAGACTGTAATTCTGGATGTCGTGATGTTATTAAAAAATGTATTGAACATCACCAGATCAAAGGTCTACTTGAGGAATCGGTAACCTTCACTGTTAAAAATCTTCGAGACAGGTAAATATTACCTTAGATCGTATAGTGATCAAAAATTGTGATATTGCGTTAATTTTTAAGAATAATTTCCACTAAAAGCCATAAAATGCATCTCAGATCCATAGATGCCCTACAGGCCTACAATATTAGTCAAACACATCAGAAACTGACCAATCCAAGTTAAACCAAAGGGCGTTTTTTTCTTTTATGTGCTTGTGGCACATCGAAGTTATTAAACTGTCAAATTCAATGCAAATCCCACCTATAGTTTGGGACAGTTCAGGATCTTCTTTGGCATTTAGGAGGACCTCGTATCCTTTGTATTTCTCCTCAGCTGGAGGAGTTGGTTTCAGGGGAGGAAGCTTGTCCACGGATGTTTTGGAGAGAGATTTCTGATTGTGAGTAAATATGGCAAAACGTTATAGGTGCATTGTGCGTACATCAATGCTAACGGACTCACCTACTAACAATACTAGCTGAACCAACATATTTCTGCATTAAACTTTTATCCTTTAAAGCTGAAACAAAAGTGAAAGGTGAAATCGGAAAGAGAGCATAAGACTAGATAGATAGGATAATTCAATCACAGTCGGAGAGTTCAGCTCTTCTGCCAAAACCACTTATGAAAGCTAACGTCATTGCAAGCATTGCTCATATCAGTTCAAATAATGAACACAGAGATTCATAGAAGCAGGAAATCGCCAAATCAGCTACGATATCCGACAAGTGGAGGTAAAAGTATTGCCAGATATTTTTAGAAAAAAAAAATCATTTTGGCATTTTTAAAATAGTGGTCGTCTAAAACTTGCCTGTAAACAACTATTTTAAATCTAATCGAAAGCGATTTTATTATTCATTTATTACACTATCATAATTTTTGCAAACTTAACCTCTCCTGCACATAAAATATAATACCTGAAACTTTAATTTCAGGTTAGTTTTGGACATGTATTGGGCGACCACTAACTTTAAAAATGTCAAAAAACATTTTTTCTGAAATTTTTTTAAAATATCTGGAAGCACTTTTACCTCTACTTCTTGGATATCGCAGCCGAGTTGGTCATCCCGTTATTCTATAAATCCCTGAATGAAAATATAAATACGCTTAGCGATACATCTACCTAACTGTCAGAATGAGATTGCATTCCCTAAAAATAGTTTATGTACAAACTCTCACTCACTTATGTATAGAGACGACATAGGCTATTGATAACGTGTTCTCAACTCAGTTCCACCTTTCAACCGCGTCTCGTACACAAATACTACAGATCACACTTACTGGTGCTTTCTGTTCTCTGGGTGATTGTGGCAATTCATCAATCTGTGTGAGGAAAATACTTTCTTCTGGTGGCATGTCCTCCACATCAACTGCAACAAACCCAGCAATCAAGAGAATAACAACATGAAAGCTGAGCGAATCCCATGTCTCATCATATCCAAAATGTGATCAATTTCACAACGGCATATAATAATTACCGACATTATGTTATGTTAGAAACAAAACGCTTTGAACGCTTGGTCAATATAATCAAAAAATGAAAAGCACAAAATGTATTGTAAATATTAAACTCGTGTTCAGCAAACGTTTGAACACAATCCGTGTGTTATCGGAAGTGAACAAATCGCATCTTTTTCAGACACTGGGTTATAAAAACATGAAGTCCTGGAAACCTGACGAGTTCTTCTTCATTCGAATCCTCTAAATTTAGTTGATATACCACAGATTGACACGTTCTTTTGCAACGGAGTTTTATACTGAAAGATCCCATTTACTGCAATGGGTGTTAAGCTGAGGGGACACATGATGATGGTTCATTGTTTGGAAATGGTGTCACGGATACATGTAACTGGGCCCGTGCTGTAGCCCCACTTTACCTGACCTGTTCATTACAATAGTTAAGTAAATGTTTTATATACTTTCCACATGTAAAAAATTCTCTAATCTAATAGCCTACTAACCTTCTTTATCTTTTGTTTTAGGAGGAATCTCCTCCATAGAGATTGATGTCTTTGGAGTTGTTTCCTTGGGAGGCGGCGGATGAGGATTAAAAGATGTGGGGCCCATCAAGGAATTGATTAAAACATCTATAGGTTGTTTGGGTATTTTAGGGACACGGCTGCGAATCTACATAAATGATAGAATACAAAATAAATTGTCGGTTAAGGGCCTACTGCTGCTGGTAGACAAACTCTTGGTGTTGTATCCTGGGACTTTTCTTCCACACAGTTTCAACGCGAAGTGCTGAGTGTCGGTACGTTGAGAATTTTGGCAGCCAGAGGAAAGTGAGACAAATTTACGATTGACCTATGTTCAGGATGATCAACAATTTGACCTTGACTAAACGCAAACAGCCATTTCTAATCCTTTGTTAGTTTTTTTATGCGAAGCGTACAAAATAAACACAGTTCTCTATTTTCACACTTCTACAGCGCTTACACTTATATATTTTACAAATTACAAACAGTAAGAGAAGCCAATATGCACTTTTGTTCTTTCCATCGCGGTGGCAATATCGCAACAATCAAGATTTCAATTGTAAAAAATTCAAACGTATCACAATTGTACATTGTACATGCATTTTATCATAACTAAAGTAACAAAACAAGCTAATTGAGTTCCAATGCTAAATTAAAAAAGAAAATTTCAGTGCCTTTCTGTCCTTTTCAACGGGCATCGTCAATTGGGGCTTCGACAGATGGGACTTCTTATGAAAACGGTGGATGTTAATCCCCAGGCGCTCCCGAAGATAGTGGGATAGCAATGGAGGTTCTCCTGCATCAAGACAGCGATATAAACTTGAAAAGTTCTGTCATTAAACGTTTACGTTTACCATTTACGTAAAAATTGATTTTATATCAACAATAAACTGCGTGGGTTGTTGATGCTTTTTCGTCGTATGCCGGCTTAAGCTAAGTGGTTGAAGATTCCGGGTGGACGGGAAGGCAAGGAAGCGAATCTTCCAGTATCCTACCAATGACACAACCACATGCTCTTGAGCTGTTTTAAACCGTGATCGATGCTAATGAGTATTTGTAATATAGAGACTTGCGTCTCCTTTAAGCGCTTTATCTTCTGTTGCTATTGTAATGAAATTGCGTTCTTCTGATTTGTGTATGTGACGTCATGATTGATTTGTTTCGGACGCAGGCATTCTTTCTTTATTGGTACACGCGGTGTTTTGTGTTTTCAACTCGTTGCAGTCTTGAGTTTGTCAGCTGGTGTTAGGTCCTTATGTTGGGTACAGAGTAATCATGTTATTTTCTGTTTACGTATGTATTTATGTTCTGTATTTAGATGTACTACTTTTAAGTTAATTAAAACTTCAGTAAGTGAAATGTCTGGTTATTCTAACAGAACAATTTAATTAACTTATTTGAAAAATGGACAGCAAGTTTTATAAACCTAACGTCTTCAAGGCTGATCCAAGTTCTGCGCAATCCAAGAAAACCTGGCTACATTGGTACAAACAATTCACAGGATTCTTAGATGGTACACCGGATGCGACTGATGCGGACAAGCTAAGATGCCTGATTGCGCATGTGGATGCCGACGTTTATGACTATATTAGTGAGAGCGACACGTTCGACAATGCAGTCGTTACACTACGCGCTCTTTATGAGAAACCTATCAACAGTAGTTTCTCACGTTACCAATTGAAAACTTGCAAACAAGAAATAAGTCAATCGCTGGATGACTATCTACAAAAGCTAAAAACGTTAGCTAAAGATTGTGATTATAGACAGGTGACGGCAACAGAATATCGAAACGAAGCTATAGGTGAAACGTTCATTTCTGGCATTGTCTCTCACGAGATTCGACAGCGTCTTTTGGAAAACAACACCCCAGAGACCACAACGCTAGAAGCTATTTTCAAGCAAGCTCGTTCTCTAGAAATTGCTCATCGAAACTCCGAACAATATGACAGGCCGTTTGTGTCAAGGCCGATTTCTGAGTATCATGATGAACCCAGTACTGCTGCTATTCAAAACCAACTTGCGGGTAGTTCCAATCAACCCAGCTTCATATCAAAATGTGGATATTGTGGAGGTTTTCCAAAACATGCTCGGTCGCTGTGCCCGGCCAGAAAAGTCAAGTGCTACAAATGCAACGCTTACGGACACTACGCGGTGGTTTGTCGCACGAGTTGGAAGAAGTCTTCTGCAATGGAATCGCTCGCGGTGGTATCATCGTCGGAACTAACAGAAGACCCCCCGACAAAGGTAAATGTTAAAGTTAGCATCAATGGCATTTGGGCTAATGCATTAATTGACACCGGATCCAGTTTAAGCCATGTGGATAAAGAGTTTGTTCGAAGACATAACCTTGTAGTTCACCCTCAATCATGTAAAATTGGAATGGCTATAAAAGGAAAAGCGTCAAGTAGTCAAGGTTATTGTCAAGTAAAGATTGAACTCGGGCTACGCAAATATGTTGATGTCAATCTGGTGATTTTGAAACACTTACTGACTGACGTAATTTTGGGCCAAGACTTCTTAAAACAACATGAGTCAGTAAAAATCGATTTTGGTGGAAAGGAACCATCGCTTCAGCTTGGCGCTCTAGGAAAAATTAAGACACCTCTCAAGCCACAACTTTTTGAACATTTGACTGCAGATTGCAGACCAATTGCAACAAAATCAAGAAAACAATCCATTACCAATGAAAAGTTTATTGGAAATGCCGTTCGAGCACAACTAGCTAATAGAATAATTCGTCCAAGTACTTCTCCATGGAGAGCCCAAGTTCTTGTTGTGTCGGGGGAAAATGAAGAAATTCACCGGAAAAGAATGTGTGTGGATTATAGCCGCACAATCAACAAATTTACTGATTTAGACGCTTACCCATTACCCAATATGCAAGATCAAGTAAATAAAATTGCACAATACACGTTCTTCAGCACACTCGATCTCAAAAGTGCTTATCATCAAATTGAAATTCCCGAAGCTGATCGCTTGTACACTGCTTTTGAAGCAAATGGTCAACTGTACGAGTATAATGTCATTCCATTCGGCTTAACTAACGCGGTGCCGTGGTTTCAAAGAATTATAGATGACATTATTGATCGACATTCTTGTAAAAGTACTTTTGCTTACTTAGACAATGTAACAGTGTGTGGCAAAACAAAACAGGAGCATGATGAAAATCTGCGTCATTTCCTGGATGTTGCTAAAGACTGTAACCTTACTTTTAATGAAAAGAAATGCAAGTACTCATGTGACACAATTGATCTTCTAGGGTATAGAGTTCAAAATGGAACTATAATCCCAGATCCAGAAAGAGTAAGGCCCCTCCTTCAAATGCCTGTGCCTCAGAATGCAAAGGCTCTACGCCGAATTGTCGGGTTGTTTGCGTACTATGCACGTTGGATACCGAAGTATTCTGACAAAATAAAGCCTCTAACGGAAACAGCATCATTTCCATTGACTCAAGATGCTGAAAACGCGTTTAAAACCTTAAAACAAGTGTTGGCGGACGCAACGTTGCAAGCTATTGATGAAAATGTACCTTTTTGTGTTGAAACTGATGCGTCGGACGTAGCACTGTCAGCAATACTTCAACAAAACGGTAAACCGGTTGCATTTTTCTCTCGCACTTTGAATCGCAATGAGAAGCATCATGCAAGTGTTGAGAAAGAGGCTACAGCAATAGTGGAAGCTGTTAGAAAATGGTCACATTTCCTCCACGGCCGCCGTTTTAGCCTCATCACCGATCAAAATTCGGTAAAATTTATGTTTGACAACAAAAATCATGGCAAAATTAAAAACGACAAAATTCTCCGATGGAGAGTTGAACTTTCACAGTTTTCTTACGACATTACTTATAGGCCTGGGACTTTGAATGTAGCACCAGATGCCATTTCAAGAGCATATTGTGCCAGCACAGCAGACACTACACTGTATGAAATTCACGACAAATTATGTCACCCAGGTGTGACAAGAATGTTTCATTTTGTTCGTATGAAAAATTTACCGTATTCAGCTGAAGACGTTCGACGTTTGACTGCTAATTGTGAAGTATGCTGTGAAGTAAAGCCACGATTTTATAAGCCGCCTAATGCTACTTTAATAAAATCTACCCAACCGTTTGAGAGACTGAACATTGATTTTAAAGGCCCAATACCATCAGTTTCTAAAAATCGTTATTTTCTTACTGTTGTGGATGAGTATTCTCGCTTCCCGTTTGTATTTCCTTGTGCTGATACCAGTGGCGATACTGTGATTTCATGTTTGCACAATTTGTTTTCAGTGTACGGTACACCTAGCATTATACATTCTGACAACGCCAAAGCGTTTAAATTTTCTAAGAGGTTGAAGGAGTACTTGAGAAATTTGTCTGTTGCGACTAGTTTCACTTCTGTGTATAACCCCCAAGGCAACGCTCAATGTGAACGATACAATGGTATTGTGTGGACTGCCATAAAACTGTGTTTAAGATCGAAAAATTTGCGCACTGCCCACTGGGAAGCTGTGTTACCCAAGGCTTTGCATTCGATCCGATCATTGCTTAATACTGCCACAAACGAAACCCCTCACGATCGCTTGTTTAAGTTTTCACGACGATCATCGTTTGGCACTTCTGTCCCGACTTGGCTGGAAGATGGTCCTGTGTATGTTAGACGACATGTGCGTAACAGTAAATATGAACCTCTTGTTGACAGTGCCGAAATTCTCGAAAGTAATTCGAATTATGCTCGTGTACGTTTCGAAAATGGTCATGAAGCCACTGTATCTGCTAGAGATCTTGCCCCAACAGGACGTTCGTCTTCACCTCCGTCACAAGAGAGCGTACTTGAACCTGATAGCATGGAAGTTAGCCCAGCAGATAATAGGCCTACCGACTTACCACTCGCCGATGTTGACAACTCGCCCAAAAAGGTTGTGAAAGCACAAACTGAAGTTGGTTGGCGATCATCAAGAGAACGTAAACCTCCTGATAGGCTGTCTTACTAATTGTGTTGTCTTTAATCTACCGTGTTATTATATTTGCTATGTATTCGTTATTAATATTCTCACTATTTTGGTGGAGGAGATTGTAATGAAATTGCGTTCTTCTGATTTGTGTATGTGACGTCATGATTGATTTGTTTCGGACGCAGGCATTCTTTCTTTATTGGTACACGCGGTGTTTTGTGTTTTCAACTCGTTGCAGTCTTGAGTTTGTCAGCTGGTGTTAGGTCCTTATGTTGGGTACAGAGTAATCATGTTATTTTCTGTTTACGTATGTATTTATGTTCTGTATTTAGATGTACTACTTTTAAGTTAATTAAAACTTCAGTAAGTGAAATGTCTGGTTATTCTAACAGAACAGCTATCAACAAGTTATGAAAGCATGCTGAGGGCGAAAGTCATCATAATTTCAAAGTTGTAAACATCACGATTATCATTCCAGTCGTCGAAATGCATGATCATTATCATCATTACTAACCGCTGGAAGTATCAATGATGGGGTTTCCATGCAGCACAAGATGCTTCAGACGTGGCCACGCCGCCACAGCCAGCACGCATTCCTCCTCGCGTATGACATTGTTCGCTATGCTCAGCAGTCTGCGGAAGCAAACAACAACATTCTAATCAAAGTGTTTAACAATGTCAGTGGACTGCTTAACATAATTTAGATTTTTTGTTACATCTGGGCTTGTGTCCGTTCGTTGAAGATTCAGATTAAGAGGACATAATATTGAGGAATCGTATCTTCGTGCCTATTTTCAATCATGCCATTAAATCCTTTATCAAAACAAGGCCTCGTACTTTCAATGGGTGCCGAACTCACTACCATGGAATCCGACATAGAATTTTTATCATGGCGACGATGATGATAATTTTGCAATTACTCAGGAATGAGAATGATTATTATCCTACTCAGTTCAGCAGGCCATAGCCCTAAGAAGGGCCGTAGGCATTTCTCTCTGAAGCAGCGTATCGTTCATAAGAGAAATCAAAGGCTATAGTCGAAATATACCATTCCGCAATGAACGACAAGCCTCTAAGTGTCTTTCCAGAGACACAGCCATGTGCTCCTGAGCGGTGTGGAACCGGCGCCCTATCGGAGGTCGAACCAGGAAAAACAAAGAATTTATTTTATAGCTTAATTTGAAGATTTTGTTGGATTGTTAATTAGGGATATTAAAAGGATACTTTGCACCTGATACCAATAGGAGGACTGGCCCACCCCAAACAAAACACTTCCAAAGAAAACACAAGGACTTAAAAAACTTATGTGTTGTATTTGTCGTTCCAGGGCCCTCTGGATAGATTACAGGCTTCTAAAAGAATCCCGGCCCTGGTACGAAAGCAGCCTACCCCCTGAATCACTCTGTCAAGGCTATTGCCATTGACAAATGGTATGAATATATATATAACCATTCCCCCCATTGATAAAAAAAAATTAAAAATAGCAAATTAGTCGAAATGAAAAAGATTACAAACAGTTTAACACATTTTTGTCAATTGAAATTCTGCTTGTGATGTGTGGCATGACATTAAAGCTTCAAAATGATCAACACCTAAGCTGTTGGAAAGGTGGGTTCGGCGTGGACACATCCTCATCACTTTGTACGGGAGTTGGTAGGCCATCATCATCCTTATTGACAACCGCGGCAACATCTGGAAGCTTGTTTGGTAAAGTTGTGGATGTAACTGTTTGTCCTCTATCTGGAGGAGCTTCAGCAGATTCTAGCAATACACAGACAAAGAAAGGTTTTGATCGATACAAAAGCTAAATAAAAAAACATCAACTACAATAAGAACCATCATCAAAATCACTACAATATGAGATACAAAAAACAAAAATCACTTTAACTGATTGTTATCAGAACCACTGAATGCCGTGGGGTCGTTGCAAAGACAATTTGGGACCGGTACTACTGATGATATGAACGGGGCCCAAATCAAGATATTTCTAAGATAAATAGGCTCCGGCTACACTATACGGAAAGAGTACGCTGTGTTTTCTTCAAGTTCTCGGGTCCCTTGGAAAGGTTATGGGCCCTTGAAACCATCCCGGGTTCAAAAGTTTCCCCTTGTCAGCGCTACTGACTGTACATATTTTTATATAGACATTTTGTCGTATCCAGGCTTTCACCCGGTGGTTGAAGATTTAGATTAAGTGGACGGGAAGGCAAGGAAGCCAATCTTCGTGTCCACCTTCACCATGCTTTTAAGTGTCCTGCCACAGACACAGCCGCATGCTCCCGAGCGGCGTCGAACCGGCGCCCTATCGATTGCCGTTCCAGTGTTCTCACCACTCGGCTATGCACCACTCGGCTATGCAGCCAATATAGACATAAAGACACTTTAAATCAAAACCCAACCTTGAAAGATAAAGTTATGTTTGTAGCTTCATATGTGATACTACTATAGTGGAGACACCTTGGGTTTTCGGTTGGTTGCTCAGATGACCGCTCCTCGTTGAGTTACGTGATGCTCTGCTCTTCTTCCCGCTGGAGGCAGCTGATTTACGGTGTCCAATAGAGGACTGAGCCTCTGACACTACTTTATCTCCCACAACCTGGGACAATCGAAAAAACACCATTAGCACCTATTTTTAAAGATTTTTAATTTGTTTGGAAATATTTTAATTCTTTGACACACTTTACTTCATAACACATGTACGAATTAGGTGTAATGTAATTGAAAGTGGCTCGAAAATAAGCAGAATCAAGATCACCAACGACACAATATACCGCATCCCAAACGCAATGCGTGTTTTTAATCTGTAGGTTGCTGCAGCAGATGGGGTGTTTTGACCGGTAAACAGTTTACATAGAGCACTTTTCCCTATGAACCAGCTGACTGCAGTCACTGCGACCCTTCTAGCAGTGAGCCAGCAAGTTGATTGATGCTTTGAACTTTGTTTGGTAATTACAGAACAAAAAAGAAGAATAGCAGGGGTGAGAATAGAACCCACGTCATCGAAATGACGACTTTCTCAACCCTGAAACCGTTAGGACACCCGGCCGACGGCGGAACGTTTACTTAATTTACCTTCTATCAGAAATGTTTTAAGAAAAACGCTCAGCTGATTTAAGTTTTGCCTTCTAATTGGTTAATAAACCTCAGCTGTTGCAGCGACCTGTAGATTAGAAATACGCAAACAGGATACATGGTTCGAAGAAAATGGATAAAAACCAGTACAAAAGCTGCTTGAAACCTACCTAATGCTTAATCGGAGTCACCGCCATTTCTTAGAGTGGAAAACGAGAGACCCCTCAAGGCCCCCGAAGAAAGAAGCAAGCTTTTAGAAAAAGAATAGATGGAGTGTGTAGCTAAGATAGGGTACCTCCTATATGTACAGAAATAGCAAATCAGTCACATTTTACATTGATTCAACATCTACAGACGTAGAATTTAGCGACTAACTTGCGGTCAGAGATAGATAAACTACAAGCCTAGAGAGATTCATGGATATTCAGTATATCCTAACTAATGAAAGTCACCTTCAAATGGGGCACAACATCAATCCCATTCCTATCGAGATTTAGTTCACGCAGCTGAGGCAGAGCAGCCAAGGAGGCAAATATCGAAAGATCGGACAATCTGTTGTCATCGAGCAGAAGAACCTCCAAGCTTTGGAATCTCGCCAGGATTTCGTTTTCATTTTCGCTGAAATGTAAAATCATCAAAGAAAAATAAGTCGTTTAGACCAAAATAGCTACTACGCCAGATCAAGTTTGAATTGGAATGCACAAAACGATGCCTGTTTCTTACGATTGCTTTGATGTCAATCCGCTATATATTTAATGCTAGCACCCATTTACAATAGGCTACCATGGGGTAAAATTGAAGATGACATGGTCTTTTAATACAATTTGCTTTGTTGATTTAGTGCGGTAGGAGAGATCAGTGACCAGTGGGACGCTTTACCGGTGGGACACTACCATTTTCTTGAACCGCGGTGAACGTAAATGAGTGAAATTTTGCGAGTGAAAGCAAGATACTGGTCAATGTTGTTTGACGTAGTGTGATGGCAATTTTTTTTTGTAGTTCAAGCATGACTAGTTCAACAAAGCAAACTCTCTACCAAGGCTTTATCATATAAACAGGAGTGGTCGGATTTTTTTTTGTGTTTTTGATTTAACAATGACTTATTAGGAAGTAGTTTTTAGGTTGAGTTAATCCTTATAACTTGTACTTCCATCAAGCAAAAACTGCAAAGTTATGTTTTTTTCAAATCTTGAACTGAAAGGCAGAAATGTTTCAAAATGGGGTTCAGGCACCAGTGGGACATTTCGTTCAAGGACCTGTGGGGCAGTATCAACGTATACATAGATAACATAATGTGATGATGTTGACAAATCCTTCTCTTCAAAAAAGACATGGGACATTTAAACAACTCTATTGTGTATTCTGTTGTATTTTCAGTGAGTGTTTGTTTTGAAAGTTTTGTTGAGTCAATCCATTAAAAGTATATATTTCAACGATACCCGTATAAAGGGTCGAAACAATACATTGTAACACACAAATGCATGGATGAAAGCAATATAAAATCTCTGTTATTTATTTGCAACTAGTTTCTTGTTGCACTAAATGCATTTTTTAAAGTGTCGCACTGCTCCCATAGGTTAGGCACCAATGAGACACTTTAAGTGGGGCATTTAAAACTTGAAAATGAACATTAAAACATTAAAGTTTGTTGTTGAAAAGTTTTGAAAATGTGAGCAAAAGTTGAAACTTTATAAAAAATAGGTTTGGAACACATTCTTTTTACATTATTTTAGTTATTAAAGAAAAAGCTATTTTTGTCTCACTGGTCCCTGATCTCCCCTACTCTAACCATGCCTTTGCTTCTTGCTTTAGCCTACTTTATGCTTAGTTTTCAGTAAAAGCACTCTCCTATAAATGCTTGAGCAATCAACATGCTTACTGCTTAGTAAGCTACCTGATTTTAACCAATTCTGGCCTGGCCATGTCACTGTGAATGGAGCTCAATCCATTGCCAGTCAAGGTAAGAACTTTTAACTTCTGCAAGACACCTAACGCAAGGACGTCAGACGAACTTAGGTTGTTGTAGGAGAGATCTAAAACCTGCAAGAAAAAATATCGGATAATATTTAAATGAGTTAAGTGTTATAAAATGCTGAATCAACGTATCTGTAACGGAAACTTTTATACTACAAAAAATGATAGCTCACAAAAGATGAATAAGCGATGTCTATTTGTGCTCAGTTGATAGCATAAACTTGAATAACCTGTAAATTTGGGAAATCTCCATATTGAATTTGTAAATTGCGAAGTCCATTGACTGGAAGTTCCAGCTCTCTCAAATTGATAAAGCCGTTGAAAGGTCCTAAAACACAAGGTAAACAAATGACAGTCAGTGGTTTCATTATAACAACACAAGAACTATACACAGCCAGGGCTGCGATTTTTGCCTTTTTCGGTGACGAGGTCACTCGACACGCGCCATCACTATTCGACAAACGCCGTGCCTTACAAAAAAAACGAAAAAAAAGGAAAATAAAAAAGTAAAAAAAAAACTGAGAGAAGACTAAACGTCGTCAGGTCGAGGAACAATCGGGGGACGGGGCATCACGTGATGCAATCATAAGAGTGCTGACTTACGTAAACTTTCTTGCGCCAGGTATATACTTCAAAGCAAGGTCTAAATGTGACGCTTCACATGAGAAACTCCCAAGGCGTCAGCGCCGCCATTTTGAACACTGCGGGAGAATGCTTTGATCGAAGTTCCAACGCCTGGCATCAAACATTTCGCCACACACGTTTTGTGCTATTCGACACAACGGGTTTCTTTTATAGATAAAATAACCGAAGTAGGCTACTTTAATTGTCAACGTGTTTGCAAGTTTGTATTTATGTCTGACTTATGCACTTGTTGTTCCAAGCTTGCAGAAATGTTTTGCAATGTGAATAAGGAATAGTAGACAGATAAACACGGTTGCAACTTGACTTCCATCCACTAAAAGGGTTTCTGTGATTACGTAATGAGCGATTTTGCATTTGCATTCACAAAAGCACACAACCCAGCTGGCAAAACCCGTCGTTTTTACATTGATTCAACGTCTGCAGACGTTGAATCGAAAAAACGAGAAGCGAAAAATATACTAGAGTAGTCTATCACGAGTCACGACCGCACTGTTTGATTTGTAGTGATGTTCCAAAAGTAGCGATACGCACGCTGTTACGTTAAATAACTCAGGGGGAAAAGTAAGTTAATTTTGGGTTGATTCAACGTTCGAGTCAGCACAAATCTATTTAATTTTCCTGGCGTGTTACATTGCGTACCCAGACAGCAAAAATCATCATTTTTACATTGATTCAACGTCTACAGACGTGAAGTCAATGCAAAAATAACGAATATTGCTGCCTGCGTAACAATGCCCAAGAAGAAATTTACGTTTGTTTTACATTAATTCGACATCTAGCGACTTTGAATTATCACAAAATAGCGTTAATTGTTCAACCAGGTACCGGTAACAAATTAATATCTCACTGCGAGATGATTGCCTCGATTTACGTTTACACTAACATAATTTCGGCACAAGTGAGATACTGCGAGCAAACACGAGTCTGTTTAATAAAAAACTAGCTGTCAGAATCGGAATCATAAGACGCTGTATGGGAGGATGAAGCTGTCGCATCGTCACTGGAATACTTGAAGACGCAAAACTGCCCGTTCATGAACGCGCAATGCTATATGATCAGAAGCATTATTTTTCTTTTCTTCCGAAGAACCGTTTATCTAATTTCGTATTACTTTTTTAACTTGACCCCGTAGCTTTTCTAATTCCGATTTGTTTTCGTCATAAAATTCTTTACAAATTTTGCAAAATACCACACTAACTTTTCAATCTGTTTGATAATCTATAGCAGGTAAATTCCACTTTTTAACTGTATCTTCTTTCACGATGATTTATATTCGCAACGACACCGGTAAACGATAAGCATTCGAAGAAAGAATAAGATTTGCATAACAATTAAGCCAGTATTCATAAGGTGGCAAACTTTTTACAGTTCACAAGAGCACTGTCAGCGCATAAAATAGCTTGCGTGATGCTCTTGGCTACCGCCGTGTGACACGCGATGAAAAAGCGCATAAAATTTCGTTTGATTAAACATTAAAGCATACGGCAATTATCGCAGCAATCTAAGGTGTGTTGATTTGGCGACGGCAATGTTTTTGCCGTCGTAGATGGAATCACTCAACCAGCGTGCGATTAAAAACTTAAAGTAAGTGACTCTGATACCACACAACTTGTGCGGTAACTCGCGGCCAAACGCTTATAATCTGACTCTTGTGACGTCATATTACTATTCGACAAACAAGCGTAGAATTTTTGGTCGTTCGACAAGAAAGAAAAAATCGCAGCCCTGTACACAGCCTACTGCTTCAATGTAGGCTGAAAAAAAATATTGTTTCTTTTGACATAAAGTTAAACAACATATTCAAAAGTAAAGGTTTTGTTCACAGCTCGGGTGACCAAAAGAAACCAAGAACACATAAGCACGACTGCATACAAATCGATGAACGTTGTCGTTTGAGATTAAAGAAGCGTGATATCTTTTTATCAATCATGGTAAGTTGGCGATGATTCCGTGGAATATATCGATACATTACAAGAGAGCAGCTAGTCCTTAGAACTGTCATCTAACAGACAAACATTTTGCTGCTCCATTTGGTCGACGGAAGTGAAATACAATTATTGAACATTAAACGATATAATGCATTTAACACAGATTAAATATAATCAAGCTATTGTACACAAATATATTAGTCTTACGAAATGGCAGCAGATTTTCAGCGGCATTGACATAAGCGACATTGGCAAATTCTTTTAAGTCTTCTTCTTTTACAGCTTCAAGGTCCATATCGCTGACATTAACACTGCACACATCCAACACTGAGTCCACGTGGTGTTTTTGCAACTAAAGAAAAAAAGTATAAACACATTTTGTTATTTTAAATCTCAGGGCTGCAATGGTTGATGTATTGAAAAATAACTTCTCCGACAATTTGCAACTAACAGCTGTGGTTGCAGAAGATATAAATTGTTTGATTAGTTACAAACAAATCAACAACAAACCATTATTCACAGAAATAATACAAAATGAGAATTGTGCAGGTAAAATAGGCTACAGCATGACGCTTGAGTTTGAGTATTGAGAGTGGTAATGGAATGGAAATATGATTCAGTTGCCCCATCTATATTTTCAAGGTAGGCTAAAGCAGTGATATGGCACACAAGAACTTCTTCGATGAGCCAATATACCTAATATCAGCATTGAAGTCAAGTTCATCTTGAGTCTACTTTGTATTATCAAAATCTAACAGGATAGCATACAAAAGTTAAGACAGTTTTTCTTGGTGCACGTGATATGGTAGCCTACAGCTTCACGACAGAAAACACATTAAAAATGTCCACACTGCAAAATAGTACTAATGTACTATGCGATCATACTTTCTGCAAAAAAGAAATAGCCAACTTATCATTTTAGTTCAAAGAAACTCACCAAAAATGCTTTACTGAGACAAATGGATGCATTCTTTGTAGGGGAAGAATGTGGCTTTTCGTATTCTTTCAATTTACTAGGATCGTACTCCTAAACATTTTTCAATAGACAACAAATCATACACCTTAACCACTTTGTTTCGTCGAAGTATGCAACAATATCAAAGATTAAATAAAAGAGCCTAATTTCATGTAAACGCTATAAACTTTAGGAACATTTTTTGATAATTTTTGGAAAACACGAGCAGATCTGGTATAGCAGTTATGACAGATTTGGTATATAGACAGTACTAAGCATACCTCACAAATGAGAGTTTTTTTATTGATTGTAAAAATCACAGCAAAAAGTAGTAGGCCTATGAAATTTTTAGCGATTTGAAATATTTTTATTACACAAACAATGAAAACAGTAAAATATATATATAAAACTGGTTATCCAGGATTTGATTATTTGGTTATGACAATTGGTCAATCTAAACAAAAATACATTTAAAATGCAGAAATTAAACTACGGTAAAGGCTCTGCTAGAAAATTCAAAACATGAAAACCTATTTAAAAATTTTCAGATTTGTATTGTTGATATTGATCTACCATGCCGTACCATAAATGTCAAAGAAATAAAGCAGGAATAAAATAAGGTTTATATACCTAAAGAACAAAAAAAATTATACATTATGCTTTTGTCCTTAGACAAACATTTTAAAGTATTTCATTGTCCATTTCAAGCATATGTTATGGAACAATTAATATGTTTTTGTGACAAACCTGAATTTGAACATGCTTTGAAGGTTTTAATAAGGCATTAAACTTGCTTTGTTGTTCTTCAGCATATGCAACCACCCATGAACCAGAACCTACAATATAAAATGCATAAGCAATATAAATTCAACAAGTCAGCAAATGTCAACTTCTCAGGATGGGACATTGAATATGACATAATAAACTCAATTTATAATGAAACTCTCCAATTATCAAAACTGATCAAAAGCAAAATAACTCAAGGAAGACCAGCAGGCACATTCATGTGCAGGGTTTGATCTCACAGAAAGCACAGCCAGGAAGAACTGCAACAGTTAGCTGAAAATTGCCAATTATGGAGACTTTTCATAGACGCTATTTTGCAATAAACTGGTGAAAAACAAATTACTTTTGTTGGTATTATTAAGTGATATAATGCTTATTGTTAATTATTGTAATGTTTATTAAATTTGCTTCTAAATTTAATGTAGAAACTGTGCTAAAATAAATTAATTGAAGAAATAATCTTAGAATATGAGTTTTTGATTTATTAAATAATAAACATCAGGTAAATGAAAAAATATTCTGTAACAGCTCAGTCACTTAAGCGACTGACATTATTAAAGAAAAAATTCATAGTTTGACTCTCAGGGTGTGCAATTGAGCAACACATTTCAAGGACTGACTCCATTTGTTGGTTGGTTTTTGAATCTTTATCCTAGGACTGACAAAGCCTTGATAGGTTATTCCTGGTAGTTTCGCATACTTCATAATACTTGTAGAGGCCCATTGTCCATTCAGCGACACCTGGTAGATGGCACAATTAACAAGTAATGTAACACTTCAACAACATGCAAAATGTTCACTCTGTCAGTCTTCATGACCAGGTATGCATGATTTGTTTAAAACCTCTGCCTCCAGAATTTTGCAAAGCTGCCAGAAATAATCTCTCAAAGAAGCTTTCAGAAGATTCCCACAATCAATCATACTCATTTCTTTATTCATCAATCTTAGTGCATCAGATAAAAAGGCAAGAATCAATCAATCAATCATTTTATTTTTCGTCATTAATGTGTCCGGGACAAAAAAGATACTAACTACAAAAATCGACATAAACCTACCAGCACGTTAACGAACGGGAAAAGGTGGCAAACCTTGAAAGGTTTAAAACGTGCCTGAATGAAAAATTATGTAGTAGGCTATATATCAGTAGTTAGCACGGCCACAAAACCCAAAAAAACAAATAGCAAAATATAAAACCAAAACAAAGAGAAGCACACATGTAGTAATGAATGACAGCCTAATGAAAAGTGTTGTGCATTGAATTTGCCAATTCCAATATTGATGTGGATAAGCACTGAGCAGTCATAATAATAATAATAAAAATAGGATGGAGAAAGAAAACCGGACATACATTAAAAGAAACCCATCCTCAGGCAAAAGCCCGTTTCAATATGGCCCAGGAGAGCAGGTGTTGAGCTCTTTCTATGGTAAGACTGCACATCACACAGTACATCACATCACATAGTACATCACAAAATTACCATACAATCTACAAGTCAGTTTCCATCTGGTAGGAATGTAAGTTCAAATCATTATGTTAATGCATAGTAGAAACACACATTATATATATCCGCGGATGCAACCTAGTTCGTACCATGAACAGTTCGGACCATCAGTTCGTACCTTGAAAAAATCGAGAGAAAAAATTAAAAAAGACGACGTCACTGATCGCAGTTTCCGCAATCATTTTAAAATTTTCCCCCTGAAAAGATCGAGAAAAAAAAATAGCTCAAAACCGAAGTCCGCTGATCGCAGTTTCCGCAAACATTTTTCCGCAGTTTCCGCTAACCTTAACTCTAACCATAGAGTAATCTATGCTCTAACCCTAACCATCGCTGATCGCAGTTTCCGCACATTTTTTTTCACGCAGTTTCCGTTAACCCTTACCATAGAGCAGGGATGGCGAACCACTGACCCGCGGGTCACGAAGTGACCCATCACAGATTTTCAGTGACCCACTTGTTTTTTTTTAAATAATAAAATTTAAACAAATATTTCAGCAAAGAATAAATGTTTCACTAAATATTTGTAATAAGGCCCCACCTTATTTTAACTGCATAATACATCAGGAAGCCCTTTGCGCCAAATCAATCAAATCTCTTCAAAAAGTTGTAAGTGTGGTAACAAAAATAGTCGACTATATTGCATCTCATGCTCTTAATAAACGCCAGTTTGCAAATTTATTGAACGCGTGTGACAGTAAATTTACTGGCTTACTGATGTACAACGGTGTAAGGTGGTTAAGTTGTGGTAATGTTTTACAGCGATTTGTTGAATTGTTGGAAGAAGTACAACTTTTCTTAGCTGAAAAAAATCAAAAATATCCAGAGTTAAGCGAAAGTACGTGGTTGAATGATTTACATTTTTTCGCTGATTTCACAATGCATTAGCCTACAATAAGTTACTAAATTGCAAGGCTGTGGAAATATTGTATTATCCATGTTTGGGCACATTAAAGCATTTGAGAAGAAACTCGCTATTTTTTCTGTAGACCTTGAACAAGGTCAGCTGAAATATTTTCCTCAGTTGTTGAAGCACTTTACCAGCACCAATTTAACTTATGAACAAAAGCAAACTGCACTCAACAACAACAAGTATGTTTTACTGACGAAAGAGGCCAAAAATGTAATGTCAGAAAGGTTCACCCAGTTCCGAAAGCTAGATATTACATTGCAGTTCATTCTTTTCCCGCATGCAATTCAATTTGAAAATCTTGAATTATCAAACTTCGAATGGCTTCGTCTTTACAACTTGGAAATGGAAATGATGGACTTTCAAGAAAGTGCAGTTTGGAAAACAGAATTTGTAGACTTAAATCATCTCCTACAAAAAATTGAAATGAAAACGGATATGGATGATTGTGACTTTCCTGCTGTTGAAAACCATGCTGAAAATATACTTCTTACAGAGTGGAACTCCCAGCCAAATTCGTTTGAAACTATGAAAAGATTTGCAGTAGCTCTGTTAACGTTGTTTGGTTCTTCATATTCGTGCGAATCTTTATTTTCGCACATGAATTTTATACAATCAAGCACACGGAATCGTCTCAGCTCAGATATGAGTGCTGCATGTGTGAAGCTAAAAACTACGGATTACCAACCAAGGATAATAAGACTCGCAGAGAAGATGCAGCAGCAAGTTTCGCATTAACATGTAGTTTCGCATTAACATGTAATTAAATGTATGACCCACTTTTGCTTTTTCAAGGATTAAGGTCTCTTTTGTGACCCATGCACTAAAAAAGGTTCGCCATCCCTGCCATAGAGTAATCTATGCTCTAACCCTAACTCTCGCTGATCGCAGTTTCCGCAAACTTTTTTCCGCTAACCTTTACCCTAACCATAGAGCAATCTATGCTCTAACCCTCGCTAATCACAGTTTCCGTAAACATTTTTCAGCAGTTTCCGCTAACCCTAACCCTCAAGTTTGTGTTTCAAATTGTTTGGGGAAACTCTGATCAGCGACTTCGGCTTTGTGCTATTAAACTGCGATCAGCGACTTCGGCTTTTTTTAATTTTTTCTCTTGATCTATTCAGGGTACGAACTGACTGTACAAATGGTTCAAGGTACGAACTAGGTTGCACCCTATATCCGCCCCATTAGCTCAGTGGTTATGTGCCCGGCTCAAGATCACGCAGCGCTAGTTCGATTCTCGAGGTACATATATGTGCTTGAGCAACGCATTTCAGGACTGCTCTCCATTCAGCAAACCAAATGAATGGAATAATTCCTCGGCAGCAATACCGTACTTCAACAATTGGAAAATTTGACTTTGTCAATCTCGGTAACCGGCTCTGCGTCAAGAGCCTCTACAAGTTTGCGAAACTACCAGTAATAACCTATCAAGGCTTTGTCAGTCTGAGGATAAAGACTCAAAACCAAATCAACCATTATAAAATGAAAAATGAGAGTTTATCCTACAAACTTACTATCGTGAAGTTTTCTTGCCACTCCTCTAGCCGGAAAGCAGTTAGTAGGAAAACTACTTCCATCTTCAAGTTTCCAGGCGGCCGAAGCAGCCTGCATTTTTCATATAATTGACTAATTGAGAAAAGACTATTCGAACCTACGATTTTATGAAAATGTCCTGTTCAATGATGGTTAGAGCTGGCTTATCGTTACCAAGACAGTTGATTATCGCTCTACAGCGCTATTCTTTTTGTGCGGCCAAATGAAAAAGCAATAAGTTTCTGGGCAGCCGATTTGTAGCAAGAATTGACAGCGATAGACATGTGTTTCGCCCATGAGGCTGGGCTCATCAGTATCGCACCGTATTCTTGCCACTTGGGTAATCGACCGCCGCTGGAGGTCTGAATGGCTAGCGTGGAAGCTACACCGTTATGGTTAGCGAATCGCAACTGCTGCTCGCTGTACTAGTGAGTGCTCAGCCTTGTGCTGACGGCCGGGAAGAACGCTTCTTCTTCACATGAAAAAGCAATGTTGTTCAGACTGTGATTAGGCTATGTCTGGGGAGGAAGTTATGAAATGCTTACCTTAGGTAGAGAAGGTATATTTGTCGATCACCTGTTAATCTTCTGCTAATCACTTAATGGGCAAGATAATAGTTTAATAATTACAATTTTTTTGTTCTATTTATTATCAAAATCTATGCCACACCCCCTTTCCCTACCAAAAAAAAGGCAAACGAATCCCACGGAGTCGCGACATCCAGATTGAAAACCACTGGTCTGTGACATGAGTTAAACATTCGAAGTAAAATATCGTGCCAGTTTTTGTTCAAAACAACCAACAAGTAAAATAAAATTAAACGTCATCAGTCGATGCATGTTGATATTTTTGTTATTATGTAAAAAGAGACTGAATTCACTTAGGCCATTTAGGCTACATTTTAATGGTATCAGAGACTGACAAAATTACCTTCCCATTGCTAGCTTATAAAACGAAATGAATAATTTATCGTTAATTTGTAAGAATAGGCCTAATCGTTAATGGATTTCATTATTTATTCATCATTATCATTTTGCGAAAACGAAACACAAGGTTTTTACGATTACAGTTGTAACTAGGGTTGTAAAAATACATTTTGTGTAAAATACACATGTGTAAAATACATGTAAAATACAAGAAGAATACATCGACGGAAAAATACATGTATTTTTCGTATTAAATTAAAACTTATTAAAAGTTCGCGTCATGCTCGGCAACAGCGTAATGGCAGGGAGCATCCGCTCGCTACGCGAAGTTCTTGGTCCTTGTAGGTCAGTGGTTCCCAAACTCATTGTCGCGACCCAAACGAGGATCGCGAAGATGCTTCTGAGGGTCGCGGAATGGTAGGTCTAGGCTACATAACAACGTATACAAATGAGGACTTTTACACAATCCAACCATTCCAACTGAGGATTTTAGAGCCCTGGATATTCTTTTTTATCAACGTTTAGTGATTGTACTTAATACCTTATTTGCAATGGCCTTATAGTCTTCTACAGATATTATATATTGTGATGTCACAGGCGATCTAGGTCACAATTAGGTAATTGTTCTATAGCGGACATGCGAAAAATACGAAAAATACAGAAAAAATACAAAAAATACATGTATTTTACATTTAGAGCTTCGGTAGAGAGTTTGTCTTGTTGAACCATAGGCATACGAAGCCGAGCAACGTGATCAAGTTTAGCATCTTCAAGTTTATTACATTTACATAAACATAAAACTACGCAACAAATTAAGTATCGAACGTTTTCGACATCACAAGATGTCCTCTTCAGGAATAACATACATACAAATTAACTACATCTGAAAAAAATACAATGGTTAACTAAACCTATAAACACAAAAAGACAAAAAACTGCACAGTAGGCTACTTCTAACTAGCTCAAACTCAACGATATAGGCTCCACGAGAATCAAAGGTAACTGCATCAAAAGGTGTTTAACAGGTCACATGATATGGTAAAAAGGCAAGGTGCGAAAAAACTAATTTTAAAATACAGAGAGCAAGAAAGACGAGCCGCAAGCATACAATTGTCTGTTTAAAAGTGGATTGTGACGTTTTATGTACAGGGCTTCCAAGATCTTAGTTTGATACTCAGACCTGCCTCTAGACATGATCTCATGATAACGTTTCTATCAAGCAGTTTGAGATCATGTCTAGAGGCAGGTCTGAGTATCAAACTAAGATCTTGGAAGCCCTGTACATAAAACGTCACAATCCATTTTTAAACAGACAATTGTATGCTTGCGGCTCGTCTTTCTTGCTCTCTGTATTTTAAAATTAGTTTTTTCGCACCTTGCCTTTTTACCATATCATGTGACCTGTTAAACACCTTTTGATGCAGTTACCTTTGATTCTCGTGGAGCCTATATCGTTGAGTTTGAGCTAGTCAGAAGTACTGTGCAGTTTTTTGTCTTTTTCTGTTTATAGATTTAGTTAACCATTGTGTTTTTTTCAGATGTAGTTAATTTGTATGTATGTTATTCCTGAAGAGGACATCTTGTGATGTCGAAAACGTTCGATACTTAATTTGTTGCGTAGTTTTATGTTTATGTAAATATTTTACATTTGTATTTTACGCACAACCAAAAATACAGTATTTTTACAACCCTAGTTGTAACACATCCGTTTCGTTCAAACTTTAAAACGAATTAATTTCGTGTTAAACACTATGAAGCTGAAAGCGTCATCTAAGAACAATTAAATATTGACGTCATGGTGCATGCGGCAATCGTTCGAAGCGCACCATCGGCGAACGGCGTTGGAAGGTAATTTCATTCTAACATTTTTCTTTGCAGCAACTTACCATCGCATCATGGTCTTGTTTTGAAAGTTACTTGTAGAGGCTTTGAACCACTGACGCCGTTTACCAATTGGCAGAGTGAAGTTCCGGACTGTTAAAATATTGTTGCCAAGGAATTATAAAATTGATTGGCTCGCAGAGAGAACAAAACTTGCACGACGAAACCATCTCATGTGACTGCCTTTGAACATAATAAAACGGGCAATAACACAATTAGTTTCTTCGTGATTTGTTCATACAAGACTTGTATGCAATATTTAACTTAAATTGTTACAAGAGGGCATTTTTAACTTTGCCATGGGCACCATTTTGCATAGGTAGGCTACAAGACGTTTTATGATTTATTTCTTTTGTAGATAAAATGTTTTCACCTCAGAAGCTAATAAGAATTTTAACTACATAATCAGGTTAATCTTTTGTTGTGTGTTGACTCAGTACTAATCTTTTCACTTCAAGCGCTTATCAGAATTTCATCTAAGTTACAAATATTTTGTTGCTTGTTTACTCTTCGGCTTGGTCTTTGTTTGCCAAATTGCACGAGTCTAACTGAAAATGCTATTACTATTGCGAAATCGATTCTTAACTTTAAGTTACACTAAGTTAGTGCATCCGCCTCTGAATCGGTAGACATGGGTTCGGAATGCTGTCTGCTATACCAAAGACTTTTTGAATATGGTACTGAATCTAAGTCCTACTTGCCACTGAGCAATGGAATGGATTGGTAATAATGGTAGCCTACACGGTCAATTGGTCGACAGACATTTGGTCGGCAGGACGTTAGGTCGACAGAACGATTCATTTTAGGATTAGGGTTAGTTAACTAACCTTAACCCTAACCTAACCTTAACCTAACCCTAAAATGAATCGTTCTGTCGACCTAACGGCCTGTCGACCAAACGTCCTGTCGACCAAACGTCCTGTCGACCAAATGTCTGTCGACCAAACGACGTACACCGGTGTCCGGTAATAATGTACTCAGTTGCGCCTATATACGGTGCATTGATACTGTCTGCTTTGTAAAGCGCTGAAAAGCAACGCATATCTGAGATGGATACAGCGCTACATAAAAACAAACATTATTATTAAGAAGTTAGATTGTTATGCAAATGCCAGCATTTGATAACCTACTCTGGATCTGTATTAACTCTGTTACTTGACTAGTCTAGTCACTGTTTGATCATGGATTAAACAGCCCATGGTTTTGGTGCCGAAAGTCTCACTTTATTATAGTTTAGTTCGTGGATGGATTTCAACATCGCTTGTCAAGAAAGAGACAGATCAAAGGAAAGAGTAAAAAAAGGCAGAAAAAGAGCTGTGTACCTGGATGTAGCTTTTAAATATTAGTAGTAGTGGCTACTGGCTAGTGATTCCGAATCTGTTTAGTAAGTACTTTAGATCAGTGGCGGCGAGCTGTGAAAGTGGTGGAGTTGGCACTTAGATTTAGCTCAACGAAGTCTACTAAAGTAATACAGTAAGTAACCAGTGGTTTAATAACTGTCGCTGGCTGGAGTATTCAGAAGCTAAGGATGCTACGTTTTGCTTTCCGTGTCGAGTTTTCAACAGCTTGGTAATGTTATAGTCCTGTTAATATTAGTTAAAGTTTATTCTATTAAACTGAAATTATGCTCCACCGGTGTTAAATGATTTTTTTATTCTTATGTTTCTTTATCCTATCCAGTAAGATTGCATGCGCAATAGCCTATAATGACGATAAAGTTTAAAAGACAAAATGAGCGAACAATTATATTATATACGTATTAAGATGCAAAAAATGCAGTATGACGAAATAATGCAACTAAAGTCAGCATGTTCCTACATTTATTAGACGTTAAAATACGTTTCACTTGTAGTAAAATTCTCTTCTCAATCTTGTATTTCTGAGGATATTGCGTTTGCTTATTGCCTTAAAATTGGAAGATTTGCGTCCACGAGAGCAATATTGTGCATTTTTAACATCGATTCAACGCCCTACAACGTTGAATCGATGTAAAATCAGCAGATTTTGCTGGCTGGGGTTGGCGTTTTAATTGATTATTTTTACTTTCAGTGAAGCTTGTTTTTACGAGTTGTAAGCTATACTACAAATTGATAATGATACAAATAATTTAGTCATTGGAAAATCTGTTTAAATTTGATATGAAATTTAGTCCATCCTTCGCTGGGCTATCCTGTATAATGCCTGGTGAACAGTCCCATTCTGTATCTAAAAACACGGTAGCTAAAAGATGAAAAAAATGGTTAATTAAGTTACTGTTAAATGATAAAAATTGGATATTGCCGTTGGTGGTGGGTATATCTCTTCCCACTTTTCAAGAATTTTTTCGTTATTGTATTTTTATTTTATTATTACTTTTGCATGATCAGTTACCCGTATCAACGACGTCTATTACCGCTACTATAGCCTAGCCAACTTGACATTGTTTTATGCGGCCGCTGAGGTTGGAGATCCTGATCGACTGCAACGATCATGAAATGTTACGTAATGAGAACGATTATATTATGCATAGAGTTCGACCGATATATCGGTCAGCCGATATTTATCGGCCGATATCAAGGGTAGCCGATAGATTGCATCGGCTATTTTTCGCCGATAAACATCGGCCAGCAAATGCACACTCAAAACCAGTCATAGGGCCTACATGCCTTTAGAAGAAACACAAGTTGCTCAAACGCGCTTGTAAAGAGCGCATTTACAATATACTTTTTCACTTTGTGCAGGCAAATAGTTAGTTGTAGGGATCAAATACTCACAAAAATGGTGTAGGCTATTAATGGCCTCAAAAATGTTGATTTTTCAAATTTATGACAAATGTTTAACTTGTTTGGCCATATCTAAAAATAATTAGCTATCTTGTGGTATTTAAGTTAAGTTTCGTGGGAATAACATTCCTCTTGGTAAGATTGATTTGTCCAATAAGTAGATATTTTGCCCAAATATTTTTACAAACAACAAAATCAGTAGGATATAGTGAAAAAAGAAAGAAATCTTCATAAGGTTACCAGTACCCATGAGGGATTCAAAATTCCATCCATGAAGAAATGCAGGCTAGTGTGTATAGCCTACCCTAACGATTATCTGTAATTAGCTTACCACAGCTCGCCAAGTGCATCATTCTGTGTTTAGTTTCTATTTCTACAGATGGTCACAGCGGTAAACCATAATCTCTTCGTGGGAAAATTGTAACATAAGATTCCCGGATCCGTTCGTCTGTATGCAATGACCGAAAGAAACACTCTTTTGAAAACGTCTATTCAAGAGTTGTAGTTCTGTAAAAATAGCCAACTGGCTGTCGAAAATGGAGTGCAACGCGATACACCAATAAAAACTTGTCACTACAATTCAAACTACTTAGGCTAGTTAAAGACGGAAATTTCGTCTAGCTGGTATAAGCACAAGCAAAACCGCTTCAATATGCGACCAATTCTTCAAGCAACAATTTTACAAATGACGAGAATAGATTGCAATAATTGAAACGCACGTAAGCAGCTTATGTGACGTAATAATAAGCATTATGAAACTATTCAAACAGGTGTTCAATTTGGCTTACACCATATCTCGTAATTGAAGATTTAACGATGATGTTGTAGGGTTTTTAACTATCTTATGTCCCCAGCGTAAGGTTTGGCTGTCTAATTGTCGTAAATTTTGTTAATAAAAATCAAAAGGATAATTTAAAAGAATATTGAGAGACTCTGAGTCTCTAATTAAAAGGATAATAAAAAGGACAATTTAGGCTTCTGTCTGTCTAGTCTAGGGGTATGATTTCCTACAAAAAAGCAAGCGAATTAAAAGGAATTGGACATTTTTTATTAAATTAAAGTTACAAATTCGGGAAATTGAAAAATATCTAACTAATTTAATTTATTTCAACCGGTGTCAGAATAGCGACATTCTCCAGTTGTGAATTTTACATTTTAGTTCTGCCGTTGTTCAGTCTGTTCGCTTTGCAAGTCTGTCTCTGAATGTTTTCATTTTTCAATTTCCCTCTTATTTCATAATGTGGTGTTTTTTTATCAGTAGAATTATTATGCGAAACCAGTTGCACAATTATATCGCTTCAGAAATACGATTGTGGTGAGCTAATTCTGTGAGAGTGGCATTTCTGGGAAAGCTTGACCTAAATTCCGTGAGAACGTTTGGGTTTTGAATTTGCAGCGTTGAAATGCATTTTGCAATTCTGATAAGTTTCGGTTAAATGTTAAAATATAAATTTGTTAGTTAAAAATATGGTACATGTTACAATGTAATGTTTCAACAGGTGTGATGTTTTACAAGTCTTACGAAGTATGTTGCAATCTTGGCTCATTTTTTAGGAAAAATTCCATGACGTCAGACGCCAAGATTCAGTAGACCTGAACGGTTTTATGCAGGGGCGCGGAATGATTTTTGACTGGGGGGGCAAGATTACGAAAAAAGGGCACTTTTGTTTACTAAAAGGACAATTTTTTTTCAAGTTTTAAGATACGATATACCGACAATGCTAATCTATCAGCTCACTATGTATTGAGTAATGATAGCCTACAAACGATTAGTTTTAAACATGCAGTACGCCCAGTCGTAAAATTGTTGATATTGTTAGCTCATAATTGGAACAGTTGGAAAACAAGCCGATTCATTTCGTTATCGTGCGAGTGAATAACAACGATCAAGACAGTGAAGTTATCGAAATAAAACGCAAAAACTCATGATCTCAAGCAGAGTGGAAACCCGCTATCAGTTTTATTAACCTCGTTTTGCTAATTAGTTCCCTTCAAAGCGTTAACAACGCCGAAGTGTTTTCTATTTTTTATCGAAAGTTTTCTCGTCTTTTATCGAATACCGTATATACTCGAGTATAGGTCTAGATTTTTGCAGTGGTTTTCACCTCAAAAAGACAGGTGAAACTTATACACGGGACAAGCTGTTGTCTCCAACTCAGCAGTTTTCAAAATGAACGTATATTTGCTGCGGCAAAATCATTGCCGACTTGATGATTTCTTGTCAATTCTAAACTTTATGCACTTGTTAAGCAACATGCAAAGCTCACGAGACAAAACAGCAGAAAGAGCTGTTTTAAGCGATCATTTTTTTATTTTTGCGTGTAGGATATTATCGTTCTTAATACAGAACTTCCATGACCGTTGAAGTCGATGCCAAACCTCAGCGGCCGGCCGCATAAAACAATGATGTCAGGTTGGCTAAGTGATAATTGCGGTAAGAGACGTCGTTTATGCAAGCAATATCTGCGACCAAGACCATTAAATACCTTTTCTTTTATTGGTTTTCGATTTAATTCTCACACATTGCAAACAAAACAATGCGTTCTGTTTAATCATAATTGATCTCACAGCGAGAAGACCTCGTTGAAAATAGCGCGTCTAATATACAGAGCTTATTAAAGCAAAACATGGATTACAGTTTTGAAAAATGCATTTTGTCTTTAAGATGTATTCACGTAATTGTTCGTTATTGTGTCGTAGTTTCAACTCGATAAAGTTTGCTAAAATCGATTTCATGTTTGAAGCCACAAAAAAATCTCACGGACTTTTGGATAACTCGTGAAATGAGAATAAACATTTAACTTTGCATTCGCTTTTTCGCTACCACGCGTTTTTACTTTGAAGTTGCTCCTCACCCGTGGGAAGATAAGCAGTGTGCGACTGTGAGCGTGCGTGCCGTGCACATCTCAGTAGGAATTCACGTTCCAGAGAAAGCCATGTGATCAGCTGCTATTTTGCGGGCAAGAGCATCGTAGGCTTCTTTTCGCTTTCGGCATTCTTTAAGTCCGTTTAAATCAGGGGTTCTTAACCTTTTTTCCCTTATTACCCATTTCTGTCCAGATCAAAGTCCCATTACCCAAAATTTAATTTTATCTATTTTGACATATTAAAAATATAAAACAGCGTTATTCAACAAAAACAACGTTTAATGCAAACAAGGACATCAATAGTGCCAGTAAGACATTTGCTCTTGTTTTATGTGTAGCCTACAATCGGTGCAATATTTGGTGCGATTTTGAATAATTATTGCACAACGCAAATCTGACTCCAGATCTAACAGCTTGTCTGCTAGGCATGCCACCCTGTTCTGAAACATTGTATTTGAAATATCCGTCTTCAATCCTTGTTTATGTTGCATCTCAAGAAATTCAGTAACCTCTGGTAAGAAACACACAAGCCGAATCAACATGTTTCTATTTGAGAGCCAGCGTGCAGAAGTATGAAACAACAGAAAATCATACTCCACTTGCTTATCTTGACATAATTTTCACAAGAGTCGTGTATTAAGGCCACTCGCTTTTATATAGTTCATAACTTTAATAACACAATCAAGTGCTTGCGTGGCTGTGACATAGTTCTTGAACAATCGGAAACTTCACTCTGTCAATCTCGGTGACCGAGCCTGCGTCAGTGGTTCAAAGCCTCGACTAGTATGCGAAACTGCAAGGAGCTCTGCAAGAAGCTTTCCCAGTCAGAGGATAAAGATTCAATCAATCAATAGTGTTGTTGCGAAGATACCAAACAAACACCATCAGTTGAGAAAGATTTGCAACATCAACAGACTCATCAAGCTGTATTCCAAACACAGGAGAAGCTTTGATATTTGTGATGAGTTGTGATTTGTTTGTTACATCTATAATTCTAAATATTCTGGTTCAGCTGATTACCCACCTGCTATCCTGAAATTACCCACATGTGGGTAATTACCCATAGGTTAAGAACCACTGGTTTAAATGATCTAAATCTCTTTTCGCAAAGTATTTTATCTTTGAAACACCACTTGTAATAGCCATTTTTGTTGCCCCTCAACCATAAATTTACGCGGGGCGCCGCCCCCCGGAAGTCGGCGCGTATGTTTCCAGTTACCACTACACTATGTGTTCGCACGTTGACGAGGCCTGTGTATATTTATGTTATAACATTTTTACAACCTCATATTTATTGGGTGTTATGAATTGTGAATGTTTTGTATTTACATGTTTGTCATATGATCGACTTTGGTTATTGTTTTTAATGTTTTTTAACAATGAATGTGATGTTTTTGACAAAGTTGATTCTGCGAACACTCGCAATTTAAACTGTTTATCTTTACTTTTTACATGTTTGTTCTGTTTGATTTTCAGGAAAATATTACTTCATTCAGTTGCTACATTATAAAATAAGTGTTATTAAGTCAGTTTGCAGTTTCCTCCAGTTTTGAATATGAATCCACATGAAAGTGTCACTGTGAAGCTTGAAGTTTCTGAAGTATGCGAACCTTATGGAATTATTGGTCAAGATCATTTGGAAATTGGTCCAGACACCAAGGAATGTTATCCATCTTTGCATCAGGAAGAATTAACATCTCCAATCCAATCAACTGAGAATGAAATTCTGAATGACATTGTGTGGTATGTACCGTGTGTTATAATCATTTTAAACTGAAATTATCGTTGGTCAATCGTTAGATTGTTCATCTGAGGAACCATTTCACTGCAAGTTTTGCGCCATTAACAGTTACAAATGCGTACCTACTGGAACGTGAAAAGTCATCAGTGGGCCCTTTGTTATCAAAAGATAACATGTTATTAATAGAGCTGCCTTTTAGTACGAACCAACATGTAAAGATTCAAATGAAGCTTGAAGTTACTAAAGTATGCAAATCATATAAAATTATTGTCCAAGATCATTTAAAAACTGCTTCAGAATTCGAGAAATGTCATCTATATTTGTATCAAGGAGAGTTATCTCCCGTCCTATCAACTGCAGTACCGTATATGTAATAAACATTTCAAAAACAAGTCAGGATTGAGTAGGGGAGACCGGGGCAAGTTCAGCAGGTTTTTTTTTAAATCTTTTTTTTTTATTTTACTAATTTTTTCGAAGACTCAAGTATTGCATTTCAAAAACATGCTAATAAGCCAAGTTTTAAGACAAAAACTGGTTGGTTTTATTTATTATTTTGCACTGTATTTAAGTTTAAGTAACGATTGCGCAACTTGCCCCGGATTATTTTTCCGGGGCAAGTTGTGCAACACCATGGTGGGCAAACTGTGTAGCACCATGGAATAAGTTGAGCAACACTAGTGCCAGGGGCAAGTTGAGCAACATATTGCGACCATATTACAGTTGCACAACTTGCCCCATCATCAATTGCACAACTTGCTCCATTCACACTTTTTCTAAAGAACAAAAAGTTTCAAGAAAACTAACAAATGTACAAAAAAAATTTACCTGCGAAAATACAACTACATCACATGTCTACTGACCCCTACTGCTAAAGTTTGACTAGTTCTATTGTGCATCCAAAAAAATCAAAATTTCGTTTGCATCCGAATTTAGATCCTAAGACCTAAACACCTAATATCGTTGATCAAGCCTAACCTGCCCAAAAAACTGATAACTGCAATTCACGTGCTTTAAAGACATTATGGGTAAAATATAGTAATGGCGTTAAAGATTCATTACGCTCTTTATTTCCTTTCAAACGGGGACTTGCACAACTTGTCCCGTTGCACAACTTGCCCCGGTCTCCCCTACTCATCAAAAAACAACACTTGAGGGAACGACCGTGTTGCAATTAATGTGTCAAGAGGTTTTGGATGCAAATCTGCATTGTAAAAGACATCATTGAATTCACACTGGTGAAAAAGCACGTATATGTGATGTTTGTGAAAAGTCATTTTTGCAATATGGTGGTTTGAAATCTCATCAGCTAACTCATCTTGGTGAAAGACAACATACATGTGATGTTTGTGATAAACCGTTTTCACGCATAGTAATTTAAATCCGCACAAACTAGTTTACACTACTGAAAAACCATATCAATATTATGTTTGTGAAAGATTCTTTTCTCAATCTGCTAACTTGAAATGTCATAAGCAAACTCATTATTGTATTCGGAGTAGCAAATAAAAATCTAATCCAGAAAGCCATCAGTGGGTAGGCTACTCACCGGTGAAAAAAACATTTAATTATGGAACATTAACTTTAGCTACTACTTACTAAAACCTTAACAGCCTGTTTCGTCTTAATAGGATCATTAGAATGAACTCATCCTATTTCGGTAAAAACAGTTTGGTAAGGTTTTAGTAAGTAGTAGCTAAAGTTGATGTAATTCGCTCTGCTTGGCCTTTTGCTTGGCATTGAGCACTTTTTTGTAGTAATAATAGCATTTATTGTTTAATTTTGGAACGTGTAGTTTGAGTAATTTGAAATGTCACAAACAACGTCACACTTAGAGATGTAAATGCAAAAAAACGAACCTTTTATTTTTAAAAAAAAAACGTGTTTTTTTTTAAAAAAAAAGGTGTTTTTTTTCAAAAAAAAACTTGGGCCAAAACAAACACGTGTTTTTTTGTTTTTTTTCATATTTTTCTGGAAAATTTGCAATTTTTTTACAATTTGCAGCTTAGTTTCACTATAGTGCTCTTGAAAAACATTTAACTAGTAAAAGTAGTTTTATTGGTCTGCTGAAATTCCTAAGTATTTGTACTTATGTTCTTTGCATAGTCCTACGTTGTTTCACTTTCTTCTTCATTCTCAGGCATGTTTGTGGCAATAGACCTGACAAACATTGAATTAATGCAATTTGATACATGACATATTGTAGATGAGTTAATTTCTTTTTCCTTTTATGGAAGTTAGCCTACGATGTTAGTATACCGGTACTGGTTATTCCTGTACACACTCAATGGGTTGACGCATATAGGCGCCGACTTTTCAAAAAACCTTGGGGGGGGGCGATAAAGGTGATGACGTCATAACCATGACGCTATTTTACTTAATTAAAATAGTCTTTAATTGAGATAAGTGTCTTGTTTATATTGACACCTAGGTCGCAAACCGCATTTATTAGAACCGCTGCTTGAAACGATTAGTTTTACGCATGCAATACGCCTAGTGGTAAAATTTTTGGTATCGTTAGCTCATAATTGAAACATTTGGAAAACAAACCGATTCATTTTCTTTTCGTGCGAGTGAATAGCAACGATCAAGACAGTGAAGTTATCGAAATAAAACGCGAAAAATCATGATCTCAAGCAGAGTGAAAACCCGCTATCAGTTTTATTAACCTCGTTTTGTTATTTTCTAATTACTTACCTTCAAGTGTTAACAACGGCGAAGTGTTTTTTTCTTTTCTCTTGTTTTTTATCGAAAGTCTTTATAGTCTTTTATTAAATACAGTACGGTAGGCTATATTAGGGTCTGCTACTATTCGGTGAGTTCCTAACTCCTAACCCCAGCCCCTAACCCTAAAACGGCAATGATAATTAGGCTACGTTACACCATAATTTAAAAAAAAAATATCAAAAAATCACTGAATAGGGAACGGAATCACCGAATCGGACTCACCCAATCGGACTCACCGAAACGGGCCATTCCGGTTATGGCTATATACTCGAGTATAGTTCGAAATGTTAGCAAGTGATTTTCACCTCAAAAAGACAAGTTCTACTAACACAGGACAAACTGTCGTCTCCAGCTCGGCAGTTTTCAAAATGAACGCACTTAAAATTATTGTTGACCTACCTTACGGAGTGTGAAATCGCGTCGGCCTAAGTAAAAGTTTTGAATACGTTTATTTGCAGTGATTCAATTTCAAACTTAATTTTCAAATTTAAGGATTTCTTGTCAATTCTAAACTTTATGCATTTGTTGAGCAATATGCAAAGCTTACGAGACAAAACAGCAGAAAGAGTTGTCTTAAGAGATCATTTTTTTTGCGTGTAGGTTGTTACCGTTGTTATTAGGCTACATAACATTCCATGATCGTTAAAGTCGATGGCAAACCTTAGCGGCCGCATAAAACAATGATGTCAGGTTAGCTAAGTGATAATAGCGGTAAGAGACGTCGTTAATGAAGGCAATATCTGCGACCAAGACCATTAAACACCTTTTCTTTTATCGTTTTCGATTTAATTCTCACACATTGCAAACAAAACAATGCGTTCTGTTGAATCATAATTGTCTCACAGCGGGAAGACTTCGTTGAAAATAGCGCGTCTAATTTAGCTGGTTTACTTAATATTGCAGTGAATAGTTATGTGACTATTCCAGCAGAGTAACTTACGGTACTCTATCATCTACTTTGAAATTTCCATACCGTGTGAGAAAGCCATGCGATCAGCTGCTGTTTTGTGGATAAGAGCAACGTATGTTGTTTTTGCTTTCGGCATTCTTTAAGTCCGTTTAAATTATCACATGTTGTTTTAATTTCAGTTGCATTGAGGTACTGAAATGAAATCCCATGAATGTTGTCTTTACAAAATTGGAACACTAATTTTGCAGAGTCAATGGGTTGATCACCAGGTTTTTTTGCAAACTTGCTCTCGTTACCAGCCTTTTCACTGTGCCTCCAACACCATCACATGATGATTCGCCATGTGGTTCTTCTTCTTTCTGTTTTACGTCTGATTCCCTAGAATCAAGGTAGGACGGGGTCTGCCAAGGCACATCCTCAGTCTCCATTCATCACGATCTAAGGGGCTAGTGTTGGTCATCTGCCACCGCTTCCTGTCCTCGTTTATGGTATCACTCCATGTCTTTCTGGGACGTCCAGGCTTCTTCGTACTAGCAACTTGGACATCTCGGCATTGATTTATCCATCCGCTGCTTCTTTCAACATGTCCAAACCAGCGGAGACGGTTGAATCGGAGGACATCTTCAATGTTTCGCAAGCCCAGCCTGGCGAGTAGTGTGTCGTGTGTGATGACGCATGTGTGATGTAGCAAAAAAAGACCAATCTGCTTTCAAGTTTGACACACCCACTTCATGATGACACAAATTTTGAATGTTTTTAAAGTTCTTGTACTGGCCTGCACGTCCATCAGAATAGTACTCTAGTTTTGTTACAGTAGGGTAGTTCTCCTTGATGTCACTTGTGAGTTTCTTTTGCAACTCATGGACAAATCCAGTATCATGTTGCAAATCATCTGAGATAAAGCACAATGAATCACATGAAAGCCCTCCTTGGTGTCAATGATACATGACAATGGCATGAAGACTGAAGAGTGCATTGACCAGTATTCCAGTGATGGATTGGATCTCGTCTTGTTCTGTAAATTTGTAAGTTTCAGCAAATATGATCTGCTAATATGATCAGCTGACCATCTGAAAGTGTATCTTTGCGATGTTTCAGAAACTGGCTTTGAGATTTCATAGTGGATGTCACGAATTGACAACCCGCCGTTGAATCCAAAATACGCGAACGGTGTTGATCAACTGCAAATCTTTATATCGACGACTCGTAGATCTATGTCGTTCCTACGTTTAACTATCAAAAGCCTAACAAGCGTTCTTTCCAAAGAACAAATATATTAACAACATATCACAACTCTTAAACAAAGTAATCCAAGCGAGAAATCCACTCGCAAAATAATCCACTTCGATTCTCAAAGTCGCTAACGCTAACTAACTATCTCGCTCACGCAGACCTCACAAGAATCCCACTGGATTCACAACAACCTATAATAACAGCAACATGAAGCACCTGCTTCCTATCTAGCTAGTATTACATATTCCAATCTAGAATCACGATTTCCAATCTAGAATAATTTAACAAAAACGCGGTCCTATATATACTAACACTGAATACTACTGTACACAGTACACAAGAATGGGCCCAGATGGAGGCCCATTCTTGGATTTGTCAATAACTCCAAACACAATTTCATACTTTAGTGGCAGCTTATCATTAAAACAAAATACATAATCAGTAGATGTAGGAGCCATACTACTCAAAAACTTGGAATATTAACAATCTGTCAAAATAACTGAGAATGGTAAATAATTTTGGTAATTTTCTAGAAACTTTTGCCTGCAGTAAAAATGGTACCCTTTTTTTTTCGCTTGTAGGCTACTAAAAATGGTACCATTTGGCCATTTCAAGAGCTTTTTCACTTTTTCTTGCACCAAAATCTTTGCATTTATTCTGACCATCTCACACGAGGGCTTAAAATACTGGAGTTGGGATGTGGGGGCACAGCAAGAAGATTTTTACAATAATTTTTTTTTTCGAGTGGTATTTTTGGAAGAAAAATCAAGTTTTGGCCACTTTCTACATGAGGTAGATGATTTTAACTACCAAAAATGGATTCATTGCTGAAAAATGAGTAGGAATACACTTTTAAATCAACCGATTCCCTCAACTGTGTCAGATTTTATATCCGAAATTAATTTTTATGAAAAAAATTCCCTCGCTGGGGTCAAAAATCACATTTTTTGCCCCTAATGAATGATTTTTCAATATTTTGACCTAAAATTTGGTATACAGCCTAGATTTAGTATATCTATCAAAATAAAATTGGATATAGCCTACTATTTTTTGGGTACCCCCCTCTGGTCTCACGCCCCTACTAATATGTTGTAAATGGAACAACATATTTTTTCTCAAATTCTTTGAAAAGCCTAAAAAAGTTACACTTTGTTACAATGAAGCATTATATGAATATTACGTTTTTGAAACAAAGTTAATTGACCACTGTGTTTTATTTGACCAATCGTTTTTACATCAGCTTAGAAGTATTTGCTCTGGTGAATCACCCATATAAATGTTATGTTTTCGACAAAGTTGATTCTACGTACTCGTAATTTGAAAAGTTTATCTTCACCTTTTTCATGTTTTTAGTGATTTTCAGAAAATAATTGCTTCATTTCACTACGTTGTTTTAAGTAAATCTTTTTAAAATCAGTTTGTTGTTCCCTCACTTTTGAATATGAATCCACACGAAAATGTTCCTGTGAAGCTTGAAGTTTCTAAAGCAGTGGTTCTTAACCTATGGGTAATTACCCACATGTGGGTAATTTCAGGATAGCAGGTGGGTAATCAGCTGAACCAGAATATTTAGAATTATAGATGTAACAAACAATGTCACAGCTGTAAGTGGTAAAGTTGCTTTATTACTTATACTTTTTTTTGATGTTTTGAGTCCGTTCAAAACAACCAAACAAACACAGTGATATTTTATCATTTTTAGAATTGTTTCGTCATAGTGATTTATTTTTCGCATTATTTTTGTTGCCGGTTTTATGTATTTCATATTTGTGACATGATAGTAAGATTTTTCTTGTATAATCAGTTCAGTTGTTTTATGAGCAAGCTTGATGGCTGCGTTGCTGTTTGAAGTAGTATAGCTAAGTGTACATTTAGAGTTAGTGTTGAGACGAGCGAGCTACAGTAGAACTCGGTTAATCCGGATCTTCGCCTAATCCGGATAAAACTGGAAGTACAAATGATTTGTAATCTTTTTCTTGAGAAACAGCTTTGGATTATCCGGATTATTTAATCCGGATCTTTGCCTATTCCGGACAAAAGTTGCGCTTTCTCTATTGCTTTATCCGGATTTGCCCGATTTTTTGTAAGTTTTCCATAGAAACTCGTCTTCGGTAACTGTTTTCAAAAGTTTTGAGTGACTACAGATTATTCCGACACGCATGTCTGAAGATGTAACTTTTGCCAGTGTGTTCTTGCGTTAGACGCAGAGTCTACAAATACATTCATTTTACATGCATACTGCATTACAAAAGAACTCTGTCACTGGGTCGCTAATGTGGTGATCGCGCGTCTCGGAATTGGCAGATGACCACACTAATGCGTTCAACTTCGGTGATTTTTACCGATACCCTTCTATCTAGGTAACGTCAGGCTTGATAGAACCGTCATCGGTTAATCCGGACCTTCGCCTAATCCGGATGGAATCGCCGGTCAAATCGAATCCGGATTAACCTGTTCTACTGTATATTCTTTTGAAGATGAAAGCTTGGGAAAATTCTGGGGAATGATGGGGAAAGCATATCCAAAAGTTGTGCAAAACCACTAACATTGTTGACTATGTTCCCTTCCACTTATCTCTGTGAATCAGCATTTTCAAGTGTTGTTGCTTTGAAGTCAAAATTACGAAACAAGCTGTTGAGTCTGAAGTCAGATTTGCTTTGTGCAGTAACCAAAATCGCACCCAATATTGCATCTATTGTACACAAAAAAAGCGCAAATGTCTCACTGAAACTATTGATGTTTACATTAAATGTTGTTTTTGTTGAATAACGCTGTTTTATATTTTTAATATGGTAATATAGATAAAATTAGATTTTGGGTAATGGGACTTTGATTTGGACAGAAATGGGTAATAAGGGAAAAAAGGTTAAGAACCCCTGTTCTAAAGTATGCGAACCCTATGGAATCATTGATAGACATCATATGGAAACTGTTGTAGACACCAAGAAATGTAATTCATATAAAGAAAGTTATCTTCTTAAAGAAAGTTATCTTCCATCCAACCAACTGAGAATGAAACCCTGTATGGCAGGGGTTCTTAACCTTTTTTGTCTCGTTTACCCCTTGCCGAATGAAAAAAGTAAAATTTACCCCCACCGTTTTGGTGGCCCCTTGTGATGTCATCGTGTCCAGTCAACCATGCGAAGAAATGCAAAACATCCTTATTTGTCTGAATTTACTTTGGCAAATATCAAAAACAAGCTGTTTATTTGCCGAAGACACGATTGTCTTCGACAAAATAATAAACAGCTTGTTTTTGATCGTCACGTCAAAGTTCTTTTTTAAGGCATCAAGGCGCTGGCATATTTCGACTTCGAGGTCAGAAATATTGTTGCGACTTCTACTGACTTTCCAATCATAAAAATTAATGTTGGAAAATTTGCGTAAATTCCTTTTTGAACTCTTCTACTTCACAGATCTAATTTTGTCTGAAAGCCCTGAATTTTATCATGTACATCTACATAGGCGTCGAAATAGGGTGGGCGAAATATGTTTCGCCCACCCTGTTTTCATGACACTTATAAAGTGTTAGTTACAATTATTTCCGTTTTTGTTAAACGCTGAATTATCCAACCAACTGCAGCGCAACTTCTTGTTTTACGCTATGTCTCTCGCTAGGTGTCCGACAGAACAAAGCAATTTCGCAACAACGCTGCGTTGAAAAAAGGCGGTGCTCACTGCATTGTTGTTGCTACGGCAACTGCCACACAATGGCAATTCCTGGTCAGAGAAAGCCACGTTTGATCTTTTCTCCGAATGGTCTCACTTTCGTTACGTCACAATCAAACTTCAGTTCTGGGTCAGCGTAAGGGAATATGAATATGACATCATAATGAACATGACAATAAAATAACCGATACAAACTAAAGACGTACTGAAACAATCGCTTTTTACTAATCTTTCCTCACCAACTTGTTGCTGGGTATAAATTGGGGCACCGCGCGATGTTGTCATTTCATTATTGAAAAGTTAAACATGAAGCAAAGTCAAACATTTATTCGCACGTTCTTAAAACCAGCTTCCAAAAGGCGTCGAGATGATAACGCTGAAGAAGCCACGTCCAGCACGAATCAACGTAGATATAACATTGATGAAGAAAGCAACGCTTCAAGGATGGACAGTGGTGAAGTCAATGTCTCAGGCAATGCACCGGTAGTTATACAGTAGAAGACAGCTTGAGCCATGGATCTGCAGTCTTCGAAATTAGCGTCGGCAATTGGCAATTGCCGACGCAGATGCATGAATGGCGCATTAGCGTCGGCAATAAAAATGTCGAAGCCACACGAGCACTTATAAGGACCACAAGATTACAAGAAAAAAAACTAATTTTCTTTATTTGGGTTACTTCCTAGTTCGCCGGCGCTTAGACATGTGCCCAGCTGGAAGAATTGAATCTTTTATAGAAATATCACCCTATTTGCATTGATTTAACGCTAGTGAACGTCAAATTATTGTAAGCATCTACTCCTTATTGCGCCTCGCTTTCCGTTATCTCGTCCAGCTGATACAGCATCTGATGATACCGATTCTGACTATTTCTTTATCAAACTTACTTGTGTTGCTCGCAGTGTCCACTTGTGCCGAAATTATGTTAGCTTTATAGTTAAATTGAGGCAATCTTCTCGCAGGGAGCTATTAATTTGTTACTGGTACCTGGTTGAGCAATTAACGTTATTTTATGATAATTCAACGTCGCTAGATGTCGAATTAATGTAAAACAAACGTCAATTTCTTATTGGGCATTGTTGTTGCGCAATATAACCCGCCGGGATAGTTAAAATTGTGCTGACTCGAACGTTGAATCAACCCAAAATTAACTTACTTCCTCTCCCCTCATGAGTTATTTAACGTGAATTACCGTAACAGCGTATCGCATTGCTCGCTTTATCGCTACTTTTGGTATTATTACATCACAGCAAATCAAACAATGCGGTCGCAATGGACTAGCCTACTCTAGTATATTTTTCGCTTCTCGTTGTACATGTTTTGGTACAATCTTTTCCTAATAAATGTTCACAGCAATTGCCGAGGCAATTTCAACTTTTGCCGTTTGGCCTCGGCAACGTTTTTGCCGAAATAAAAATATGCTAATTTCGAGGACTAGATCTCTACCTGTTCCATTTGACGTTAGCATGCTGTCGGATCTACTTCCGGCTCGGGAAGGTCGTGTGTTGCAAAAAAGCTTTTTTTCCGAATTCCAGTGGATGCGTCTTAATCCTGATGGTACTTGTTACTGTAGTAACCTGTCCAAACGTTTTGCAGGAAATCCGAAGACGCCACTTTAAAGATAACAGGTCACGAGCAGTGTTTTTTTTAAGGTGTTTTGGGGGACCAAAACGGTCCCCCAAATTTCTCCAGCGGTTTCCCAAAATTTGGACTTGCAACTACAGTAGAAAAGTAATGGTTGTTTCTCGCTATGTCTTAAGCAAATATGGCTATTTTTTGGTATTTAAATGAAACACTTGCGGCCTCTTAAAACTACTTAGCGGTCACCCAAACCAAACCTTAAAAAAAAACTGGTCACGAGTCACGCGCTTTTTAGGTTGCAAAGGAAAACATAAATGAAATTTGTTTAGTTTAGCAACGCTCATAAGATCGCAAGGAAGCAAATATCAAACCTATTAAAGCTTAATTGCTGCAGCGACGCTAAACGCAGTCTTTGTGAGAAAGACTAACCATTGCGAATTTGCGAACATATACATTCGATGAAATCTGTTTGAAAATTCTTGCTCACCCAGAATTCCTCTCTTCTAAGAAAAAATCGACGCCTATGTACATCTATAATGGTAACACTTTTTCCTTGTATTTGCATATTGAGCTGGTTCAAACTTGAAAAAATGTCTGTCAAGTAAGCCAATGCACCAATAAATTTGTTGTCGCCAAAGTGCTTACTCAACGAGGATTTGCGTTCACGAAGAAAAATCTCGATTTCACCATGTAGCCTAGTTCGAAAACTCAAAGTCCTAATTAGGTTGTGTACAGTAAAAATGTAGCATACATACGCTGCTGAAATGAAACTGGTAGTCTGCTTGCGTGGAGATAAAAGAAAAACACGAAAACTTACATTAAGCATAAATTTGAATCAAAATTGAGTGCAACGTCACTACCAGTTTTTTTAATAACTAAAAAATGAAGTTTGCTTTAATTTATGATTCAGTAAATTTACCCCCTCGGTAGGTAAAATTTATCCCCAGGGGGTAAATTTACTCCCTGTTAAGAACCCCTGCAGTGTATAGCAAAATACGGTATGCTGCAAACATTTTAAACGTTCATCATTGTTGGTCAGTTCTACTTATTGACACTAAGATAGTTATTAAAAGGGATACTAAAGGAAAAACCTAACTTGGCGATTTTCCACGTTCTTTGTGTTTAACATGCTACCATAAAACAATTTTCAATAAAATTTTGCCCCATTGCGGTCTGATCAGCATTCCGCGCGTACTTTTGTCAGAGCTTTCAAAACCAGAATGGGCCTGAGCAGCGAAGCGTGCGACTGTACAGTCTACGTAATAAAAGACGAGCAATCAGCTGATCACGCAACATTTGTTACTGCCGGCGGTTTAACTGTAGGCTATGTATGTATGTACATCAAAACATCAGATTTCAACATCAAAACATCAGACAGTTGGCTTAAAACCTCAGATCTGATGTTAAAACATCAGATGTTGTAATGTGGCTTTTGTTATTGCTGTCTTTTGTGACGTATTCTCGAGCAGTGTTTGCACTTTTTGGTCATTTCGAAAAAAAAATGAAAATAAATGAAACATTGGACTTTGGGCATTGCCAGCGCCATTGACAACAAATTTTTTTCGGTAATTTTTCTTGAAATGTATTCTTGAATGTTCAGTTTACGCATTTTAATGCTTAATTCCAGTTTGAAAATTTCATTTAGTATGCCTTTAAGATGAACTATTTTGCAGTGATTCTTTAATTAGGAGTTTCAAAGTTGCAAACTAGAAAGTCATTTGTGAACACTCATAAGTAGGGCAACCAATTTTTTGACCTAAAAACTTGAAATTTTGACTTTATAATTTACAAATTTTGACCTAATTTTGACCAATAGCTTTCTGCGTTTGCAACTTAAACGTGAAATACAAAGCACATTAGAAATCAAACCGTTAGGTAAGGATATCTTCTTTTTCTTATGAAATATGAGAAAAATGTGGAAGACTCAACGACACCACAGCTAACGAACATGTAATGAAAGTCACTCGAAAAACTGCAAAAGATAAATATGGAGTGTCTTTAAATATCCCGAAATTACTGAAAGGGCTCTGCACTATTATACTTCAACATCAAGTAATGTTTCACATTATCGCGTTTGAAGTTCCTGTCTCTCGCCAAAATTTTTCCTAAAATAGAGAAGCTTCTCTCTACTGATACAGAAGTTGCTTGGGAGTTCCTCAACAGGCTATAAAAATGTGGTGAAATATCATCTCGTCCCATTTTCACAATGCACTTGATGTCATTCCTTGAGATTCTTGCTTGAATATATTTTCCAATTTGGCAGCCATCAACACCAAAGTTAAGGGACCTCATTTTCTGGTAAGCTTCTTGAATGGTGTATCGGCTGTCTTCCATCTTCTAAATTAAATCAAACAGTGCACTGTACTGCTCCTCTATTTCTACAAGGTTAGTAGCTAAATTGGGAGCTTTTACAGCATCTTGAGCACGCCGCAGCAAGACACCACCATCATGGAAGCCTTCCACAATATTTCCGACTTGTGTTAAACTTCTTGAATAATAGAAAGCAGCTTTCAACCAAGGGACAATCTAGTTACATTTGGCTGTGGAGGTTGGCCGATGGAAGTAAAACTAGCTCTTCTTGACCTGTTTTTAATGGTCACTGCTTTAACCCTGGCAACCAACTCATCAACAGCAGGGTAGTTGGCTAATATTCAATCGTCAGTAGTGGGCGCAACAAGATTATTACCTCAGAAATTGCAACAAATGGGTTATTACGTCAGAATAGCAACGGAAATTACAACAAAAAATCAGTACTGTATGTGTGTAGCTTTAATAAAATATCAATAGAGAGAAGAAAAACTATGTTAAAAGAAAATTTTAACCTAACCATGAATTTTGACTTTTTTTTTACTTAATAACTTTGAAACCTCACTTCGTGTCAGCCTGAAATTTAGTTTGTGGACGTTTTATAAACTTTGAACAAAGCAGAAAAATTTTGACTTTATTGACTTTTGGTTGCCCTACTCATAAGTGAAAGAACATATGTAGGCTGTAGAAATGTTTTTTGTTACAACTGTTTTTTTTTTCGTTTCAATAATTTGCAATGTCAGAAACAACGTCACACTGTTGATAATAATAAAAGCACCAAGTTATTTTAGTTGCATCACTTGGGTGCAAAATACTGTAGCATCAACAAACAGTTCCCGTCATTGGCGATTTTTAGCCAAGTTTTATTCGTCTGGGCTTTACTCTGTTAGTTATTGAATTGTTTCCAGGAAAGTTTGTGCTGGTTTTCCATAGTGAACGTGAAGATTGGCTTCCTTGACTTCCTGTTCACTTAATCCAAGTATTTAACTTGGTGAGCATGACGTCTTGAAGTGACAAAAATAGAATTAGGCAACAAAGTATTGGGTTGGTGCGGTAGGATGACTTCCGTCACAGAGGATTGTAGTAGATTACTTCCAAACTGTCCTAAAAGAATCAATAGTTTACAGCGAAAAATTCTTGAAAAAAGAGAATACGTTTCAACACAATTTTTTTTGGACATAGAGAGGACAAAGATAAAATAAAGAGTATGTAGTTTGCAGCCCGTAGTCTTCCGGTAGAATGTATTCCATGTCGAGTGGTTGTTGCGCCAAATTAACCTTAGTCAATAGTCTCACGGAAATTTGTTTTTGTCAAAATGTCTTGTAGGCCTACTCATATTATATTACTTTGTTTATAATTTTTCATATCCCATCCTTTCTGTTGCTATCGAATTTCAGTATGAATCATTTGTATGATGAGTTTGCTAGAAACAATTAATTGTCTTTACTTTTCAGTATGAATCCAGATGAAAAGGTTCCAGTCGAGCTTGAAGTTCCTGAATCATATGAAATTGTTGACGAAGATGATTTAAAAACTGCTTCAGCCACTAAGGAATGTCCTCCATATTTATATCAAGAAAGGTTATCTTCCATCCAAACAACTGAAAAAAAAACTTTCAATTGCAATATATGTTATAAATATTTCCCAAGCAAGTCAGCATTGATCAATCACAAAAAAATTTATTTGAACAAACGGCTTTGTTGCAAACTTTGTAACAAGAGTTTCAAATGCAAATCTGAAGTGGAAAGACATCAGCGATTTCACACTGGTGAAAAACCATATCGATGTAATGTTTGTGAAAAGTCATTTGCCCAATCTGCTCATTTGAAATCTCATAAGCTAACTCATACTGGTGAAAAACCGTATAAATGTGATATTTGTTACAAGTCGTTTGCACGATCTGGTAATTTGAAATCTCATAAGCTCACTCATACTGGTGAAAAACCATATAAATGTGTTGTTTGTGAAAAGTCATTTTCGCAATTTGGTTATTTGAAATCTCATAAGCTAACTCATTCTGGTGAAAAACCATATATATGTGATATTTGTGACAAGTCGTTTGCACGATCTGGTCATTTGAAGCGGCACAGGTTAACTCATTCTGGTGAAAAACCATATAAATGTGATATTTGTAACAAGTCGTTTGCACAATCTGGTCATTTGAAGCGCACAGGCTAATTCATTCTGGTGAAATGCTATACAAATGTGAGGTTTGTGAAAAGTCTTTTTCTCAATCTGGTAATTTGAAATATCATAAGCTAACTCATACTGGTGAAAAACCGTATAAATGTGATATTTGTTACAAGTCGTTTGCACGATCTGGTTATTTGAAATCTCATAAGATCACTCATACTGGTGAAAAACCGTATAAATGTGTTGTTTGTGAAAAGTCATTTTCACAATCTAGTATTTTGAAGCGGCACAGGTTAATTCATTCTGGTGAAATGCTATACAAATGTGAGGTTTGTGAAAAGTCTTTTTCTCAATCTGGTAGTTTGAAATCTCATAAGCTAACTCATTCTGGTGAAAAACCATATATATGTGATATTTGCGACAAGTCGTTTGCACGATCTGGTCATTTGAAGCGGCACAGGTTAACTCATTCTGGTGAAAAACCATATAAATGTGATATTTGTGACAAGTCGTTTGCACAATCTGGTCATTTGAAGCGGCACAGGTTAATTCATTCTGGTGAAATGCTATACAAATGTGAGGTTTGTGAAAAGTCTTTTTCTCAATCTGGTAGTTTGAAATATCATAAGCTAACTCATACTGGTGAAAAACCATATAAATGTGTTGTTTGTGAAAAGTCATTTTCACAATCTAGTATTTTGAAGCGACACAGATTAATTCATTCTGGTGAAATGCCATATAAGCGTGATGTTTGTGAAAAGTCTTTTTCGCAATTTGGCAATTTGAAATCTCATAAGCTCACTCATTCTGGTGAAAAACCGCATAAGTCTGATGTTTGTTAAATTACACCTAAATTACATAGGTTTCCAGTTACCACTACACTATGTGTTCGCACGTTGACGAGGCCTGTGTATATTTGAGTTATAACATTTTTACAACCTCATATTCTTATTGGGTGTTATGAATTGTGAATGTTTTGTATTTACATGTTTGTCATATGATCGACTTTGGTTATTGTTTTTAATGTTTTTTAACAATGAATGTGATGTTTTTGACAAAGTTGATTCTGCGTACTCGCAATTTGAACTGTTTATCTTTACTTTTTACATGTTTGTTCTGTTTGATTTTCAGGAAAATATTACTTCATTCAGTTGCTACATTATAAAATAAGTGATTATTAAGTCAGTTTGCAGTTTCCTCCAGTTTTGAATATGAATCCACATGAAAGTGTCACTGTGAAGCTTGAAGTTTCTGAAGTATGCCAACCTTATGGAATTATTGGTCAAGATCATTTGGAAATTGGTCCAGACACCAAGGAATGTTATCCATCTTTGCATCAGGAAGAATTAACATCTCCAATCCAATCAACTGAGAATGAAGTTCTGAATGACATTGTGTGGTATGTACCGTGTGTTATATGCATTTTAAACTGAAATTATCGTTGGTCAATCGTTAGATTGTTCATCTGAGGAACCATTTCACTGCAAGTTTTGCGCCATTAACAGTTACAAATGCGTACCTACTGGAACGTGAAAAGTCATCAGTGGGCCCTTTGTTATCAAAAGATAACATGTTATTAATAGAGTTGCCTTTTAGTACGAACCAACATGTAAAGATTCAAATGAAGCTTGAAGTTACTAAAGTATGCAAATCATATAAAATTATTGTCCAAGATCATTTAAAAACTGCTTCAGAATTCGAGAAATGTCATCTATATTTGTATCAAGGAGAGTTATCTCCCGTCCTATCAACTGCAGTACCGTATATGTAATAAACATTTCAAAAACAAGTCAGGATTGAGTAGGGGAGACCGGGGCAAGTTCAGCAGGTTTTTTTTTTAAATTTTTTTTTTATTATACTAACTTTTTCGAAGACTCAAGTATTGCATTTCAAAAACATGCTAATAAGCCAAGTTTTAAGACAAAAACTGGTTGGTTTTATTTATTATTTTGCACTGTATTTAAGTTTAAGTAACGATTGCGCAACTTGCCCCGGATTATTTTTCCGGGGCAAGTTGTGCAACACCATGGTGGGCAAACTGTGTAGCACCATGGAATAAGTTGAGCAACACTAGTGCCAGGGGCAAGTTGAGCAACATATTGCGACCATATTACAGTTGCACAACTTGCCCCATCATCAATTGCACAACTTGCTCCATTCACACTTTTTTTAAAGAACAAAAAGTTTCAAGAAAACTAACAAATGTACAAAAAAAATTTACCTGCGAAAATACAACTACATCACATGTCTACTGACCCCTACTGCTAAAGTTTGACTAGTTCTATTGTGCATCCAAAAAAATCAAAATTTCGTTTGCATCCGAATTTAGATCCTAAGACCTAAACACCTAATATCGTTGATCAAGCCTAACCTGCCCAAAAAACTGATAACTGCAATTCACGTGCTTTAAAGGCATTATAGGTAAAATATAGTAATGGCGTTAAAGATTCATTACGCTCTTTATTTCCTTTCAAACGGGGACTTGCACAACTTGTCCCGTTGCACAACTTGCCCCGGTCTCCCCTACTCATCAAAAAACAACACTTGAGGGAACGACCGTGTTGCAATTAATGTGTCAAGAGGTTTTGGATGCAAATCTGCATTGTAAAAGACATCATTGAATTCACACTGGTGAAAAAGCACGTATATGTGATGTTTGTGAAAAGTCATTTTTGCAATATGGTGGTTTGAAATCTCATCAGCTAACTCATCTTGGTGAAAGACAACATACATGTGATGTTTGTGATAAACCGTTTTCACGCATAGTAATTTAAATCCGCACAAACTAGTTTACACTACCGAAAAACCATATCAATGTTATGTTTGTGAAAGATTCTTTTCTCAATCTGCTAACTTGAAATGTCATAAGCAAACTCATTATTGTATTCGGAGTAGCAAATAAAAATCTAATCCAGAAAGCCATCAATGGGTACTCACCGGTGAAAAAAACATTTAATTATGGAACATTAACTTTAGCTACTACTTACTAAAACCTTAACAGCCTGTTTCATCTTAATAGGATCATTAGAATGAACTCATCCTATTACGGTAAAAACAGTTTGGTAAGGTTTTAGTAAGTAATAGCTAAAGTTGATGTAATTCGCTCGGCTTGGTCTTTTGCTTGGCATTGAGCACTTTTTTGTAGTAATAATAGCATTTATTGTTTAATTTTGGAACGTGTAGTTTGAGTAATTTGAAATGTCACAAACAACGTCACACTTAGAGATGTAAATGCAAAAAAACGAACCTTTTATTTTTAAAAAAAAAGGTGTTTTTTTTCAAAAAAAAACTTGGGCCAAAACAAACACGCGTTTTTTTGTTTTTTCATATTTTTCTGGAAAATTTGCAATTTTTTTACAATTTGCAGCTTAGTTTCACTATAGTGCTCTTGAAAAACATTTAACTAGTAAAAGTAGTTTTATTGGTCTGCTGAAATTCCTAAGTATTTGTACTTATGTTCTTTGCATAGTCCTACGTTGTTTCACTTTCTTCTTCATTCTCAGGCATGTTTGTGGCAATAGACCTGACAAACATTGAATTAATGCAATTTGATACATGACATATTGTAGATGAGTTAATTTCTTTTTCCTTTTATGGAAGTTAGCCTACGATGTTAGTATACCGGTACTGGTTATTCCTGTACACACTCAATGGGTTAACGCATATAGGCGCCGACTTTTCAAAAAACCTTGGGGGGGGGGGCGATAAAGGTGATGACGTCATAACCATGACGCTATTTTACTTAATTAAAATAGTCTTTAATTGAGATAAGTGTCTTGTTTATATTGACACCTAGGTCGCAAACCGCATTTATCAGAACCTCTGCTTGAAACGATTAGTTTTACGCATGCAATACGCCTAGTGGTAAAATTTTTGGTATCGTTAGCTCATAATTGAAACATTTGGAAAACAAACCGATTCATTTTCTTTTCGTGCGAGTGAATAACAACGATCACGACAGTGAAGTTATCGAAATAAAACGCGAAAAATCATGATCTCAAGCAGAGTGAAAACCCGCTATCAGTTTTATTAACCTCGTTTTGTTATTTTCTAATTACTTACCTTCAAGTGTTAACAACGGCGAAGTGTTTTTTTCTTTTCTCTTGTTTTTTATCGAAAGTCTTTATAGTCTTTTATTAAATACAGTACGGTAGGCTATATTAGGGTCTGCTACTATTCGGTGAGTCCGATTCGGTGAGTTCCTAACTCCTAACCCCAGCCCCTAACCCTAAAACGGCAATGATAATTAGGCTACGTTACACCATAATTTAAAAAAAAAATCAAAAAATCACTGAATAGGGAACGGAATCACCGAATCGGACTCACCCGATCGGACTCACCGAAACGGGCCATTCCGGTTATGGCAATATACTCGAGTATAGTTCGAAATGTTAGCAAGTGATTTTCACCTCAAAAAGACAAGTTCAACTAACACAGGACAAACTGTCGTCTCCAGCTCGGCAGTTTTCAAAATGAACGCACTTAAAATTATTGTTGACCTAGCTTACGGAGTGTGAAATCGCGTCGGCCTAAGTAAAAGTTTTGAATACGTTTATTTGCAGTGATTCAATTTCAAACTTAATTTTCAAATTTAAGGATTTCTTGTCAATTCTAAACTTTATGCATTTGTTGAGCAATATGCAAAGCTTACGAGACAAAACAGCAGAAAGAGTTGTCTTAAGAGATCATTTTTTTTGCGTGTAGGTTGTTACCGTTGTTATTAGGCTACATAACATTCCATGATCGTTAAAGTCGATGGCAAACCTTAGCGGCCGCATAAAACAATGATGTCAGGTTAGCTAAGTGATAATAGCGGTAAGAGACGTCGTTAATGAAGGCAATATCTGCGACCAAGACCATTAAACACCTTTTCTTTTATCGGTTTTCGATTTAATTCTCACACATAGCAAAGAAAACAATGCGTTCTGTTGAATCATAATTGTCTCACAGCGGGAAGACATCCTTGAAAATAGCGCGTCTAATTTAGCTGGTTTACTTAATATTGCAGTGAATAGTTACGTGACTATTCCAGCAGCGTAAGTTACTCCACCATCTACTTTGAAATTTCCATACCGTGTGAGAAAGCCATGCGATCAGCTGCTGTTTTGCGGATAAGAGCAACGTATGTTGTTTTTTGCTTTCGGCATTCTTTAAGTCCGTTTAAATTATCACATGTTGTTTTAATTTCAGTTGCATTGAGGTACTGAAATGAAATCCCATGAATGTTGTCTTTACAAAATTGGAACACTAATTTTGCAGAGTCAATGGGTTGATCACCAGGTTTTTTTGCAAACTTGCTCTCGTTACCAGCCTTTTCACTGTGCCTCCAACACCATCACATGGTGATTCGCCATGTGGTTCTTCTTCTTTCTGTTTTACGTCTGATTCCCTAGAATCAAGGTAGGACGGGGTCTGGCAAGGCACATCCTCAGTCTCCATTCATCACGATCTAAGGGGCTAGTGTTGGTCATCTGCCACCGCTTCCTGTCCTCGTTTATGGTATCACTCCATGTCTTTCTGGGACGTCCAGGCTTCTTCGTACTAGCAACTTGGACATCTCGGCATTGATTTATCCATCCGCTGCTTCTTTCAACATGTCCAAACCAGCGGAGACGGTTGAATCGGAGGACATCTTCAATGTTTCGCAAGCCCAGCCTGGCGAGTAGTGTGTCGTGTGTGATGACGCATGTGTGATGTAGCAAAAAAAGACCAATCTGCTTTCAGGTTAAAACCCACTTCATGATGACACAAATTTTGAATGTTTTTAAAGTTCTTGTACTGGCCTGCACATCTATCAGAATAGTACTCTAGTTTTGTTACAGTAGGGTAGTTCTCCTTGATGTAACTTGTGAGTTTCTTTTGCAACTCATGGACAAATCCAGTATCATGTTGCAAATCATCTGAGATAAAGCACAATGAATCACATGAAAGCCCTCCTTGGTGTCAATGATACATGACAATGGCATGAAGACTGAAGAGTGCATTGACCAGTATTCCAGTGATGGATTGGATCTCGTCTTTTTCTGTAAATTTGTAAGTTTCAGCAAATATGATCTGCTAATATGATCAGCTGACCATCTGAAAGTGTATCTTTGCGATGTTTCAGAAACTGGCTTTGAGATTTCATAGTGGATGTCACGAATTGACAATCCGCCGTTGAATCCAAAATACGCGAACGGTGTTGATCAACTGCAAATCTTTATATCGACGACTCGTAGATCTATGTCGTTCCTACGTTTAACTATCAAAAGCCTAACAAGCGTTCTTTCCAAAGAACGAATATATTAACAACATTTCACAACTCTTAAACAAAGTAATCCAAGCGAGAAATCCACTCGCAAAATAATCCACTTCGATTCTCAAAGTCGCTAACGCTAACTAACTATCTCGCTCACGCATACCTCACAAGAATCCCACTGGATTCACAACAACCTATAATAACAGCAACATGAAGCACCTGCTTCCTATCTAGTATTACATATTCCAATCTAGAATCACGATTTCCAATCTAGAATAATTTAACAAAACGCGGTCCTATATATAAGTTACTAACACTGAATACTACTGTACACAGTACACAAGAATGGGCCCAGAGGGAGGCCCATTCTTGGATTTGTCAATAACTCCAAACACAATTTCATACTTCAGTGGCAGCTTATCATTAAAACAAAATACATAATCAGTAGATGTAGGAGCCATACTACTCAAAAACTTAGAATATTAACAATGCATTTATTCTGACCATCTCACACAAGGGCTTAAAATACTGGAGTTGGGATGTGGCACAGCAAGAAGATTTTTACAATAAATTTTTTTTTCGAGTGGTATTTTTGGAAGAAAAATTAAGTTTTGGCCACTTTCTGCATGAGATAGGTGATTTTAACTACCAAAAATGGATTCATTGCTGAAAAATGAGTAGGAATACACTTTTAAATCAACCGATTCCCTCAACTGTGTCAGATTTTATATCCGAAATTAATTTTTATGAAAAAAATTCCCTCGCTGGGGTCAAAAATCACATTTTTTGCCCCTAATGAATGGTTTTTCAATATTTTGACCTAAAATTTGGTATACAGCCTAGATTTAGTATATCTATCAAAATAAAATTGGATATAGCCTACTATTTTTTGGGTACCCCCCTCTGGTCTCACGCCCCTACTAATATGTTGTAAATGGAACAACATATTTTTTCTCAATTTCTTTGAAAGGCTTAAAAATGTTACACTTTGTTACAATGAAGCATAATATGAATATTACGTTTTTGAAACAAAGTTAATTGACCACTGTGTTTTATTTGACCAATCGTTTTTACATCAGCTTAGAAGTATTTGCTCTGGTGAATCACCCATATAAATGTTATGTTTTCGACAAAGTTGATTCTACGTACTCGTAATTTGAAAAGTTTATCTTCACCTTTTTCATTTTTTTAGTGATTTTCAGAAAATAATTGCTTCATTCAACTACGTTGTTTTAAGTAAATCTTTTTAAAATCAGTTTGTTGTTCCCTCACTTTTGAATATGAATCCACACAAAAATGTTCCTGTGAAGCTTGAAGTTTCTAAAGTATGCGAACCCTATGAAATCATGGATAGACATCATATGGAAACTGTTGTAGACACCAAGAAATGTAATTCATATAAAGAAAGTTATCTTCTTAAAGAAAGTTATCTTCCATCCAACCAACTGAGAATGAAACCCTGTATGGCAGGGGTTCTTAACCTTTTTTGTCTCGTTTACCCCTTGCCGAATGAAAAAAGTAAAATTTACCCCCACCGTTTTGGTGGCCCCTTGTGATGTCATCGTGTCCAGTCAACCATGCGAAGAAATGCAAAACATCCTTATTTGTCTGAATTTACTTTGGCAAATATCAAAAACAAGCTGTTTATTTGCCGAAGACACGATTGTCTTCGACAAAATAATAAACAGCTTGTTTTTGATCGTCACGTCAAAGTTCTTTTTTAAGGCATCAAGGCGCTGGCATATTTCGACTTCGAGGTCAGAAATATTGTTGCGACTTCTACTGACTTTCCAATCATAAAAATTAATGTTGGAAAATTTGCGTAAATTCCTTTTTGAACTCTTCTACTCCACAGATCTAATTTTGTCTGAAAGCCCTGAATGAAATAGGGTGGGCAGGGTGGGCGGCGCCCACCCTGCCGTGAAACGAGGGTGGGCGAAATATGTTTCGCACACCCTCGTTTTCATGACACTTATAAACTGTTCGTTACAATTATTTCCGTTTTTGTTAAACGCTGAATTATCCAACCAACTGCAGCGCAACTTCTTGTTTTACGCTATGTCTCTCGCTAGGTATCAGACAGAACAAAGCAATTTCGCAACAACGCTGCGTTGAAAAAAGGCGGTGCTCACTGCATTGTTGTTGCTACGGCAACTGCCACACGCTGGCAATTCCTGGTCAGAGAAAGCCACGTTTGATCTTTTCTCCGAATGGTCTCACTTTCGTTACGTCACAATCAAACTTCAGTTCTGGGTCAGCGTAAGGGAATATGAATATGACATCATAATGAACATGACAATAAAATAACCGATACAAACTAAAGACGTACTGAAACAATCGCTTTTTACTAATTTTTCCTCACCAACTTGTTGCTGGGTATAAATTGGGGCACCGCGCGATGTTGTCATTTCATTATTGAAAAGTTAAACATGAAGCAAAGTCAAACATTTATTCGCACGTTCTTAAAACCAGCTTCCAAAAGGCGTCGAGATGATAACGCTGAAGAAGCCACGTCCAGCACGAATCAACGTAGATATAACATTGATGAAGAAAGCAACGCTTCAAGGATGGACAGTGGTGAAGTCAATGTCTCAGGCAATGCACCGGTAGTTATACAGTAGAAGACAGCTTGAGCCATGGATCTGCAGTCTTCGAAATTAGCGTCGGCAATTGGCAATTGCCGAGGTGATTGCCGACGCAGATGCATGAATGGCGCATTAGCGTCGGCAATAAAAATGCCGAAGCCACACGAGCACTTATAAGGACCACAAAATTACAAGAAAAAAAACTAATTTTCTTTATTTGGGTTACTTCCTAGTTCGCCGGCGCTTAGACATGTGCCTAGCTGGAAGAATTGAATCTTTTATAGAAATATCACCCTATTTGCATTGATTTAACGCTAGTAAACGTCAAATTATTGTAAGCATCTACTCCTTATTGCGCCTCGCTTTCCGTTATCTCGTCCAGCTGATACAGCATCTGATGATACCGATTCTGACTATTTCTTTATCAAACTTACTTGTGTTGCTCGCAGTGTCCACTTGTGCCGAAATTATGTTAGCTTTATAGTTAAATCGAGGCAATCTTCTCGCAGGGAGCTATTAATTTGTTACTGGTACCTGGTTGAGCAATTAACGTTATTTTATGATAATTCAACGTCGCTAGATGTCGAATTAATGTAAAACAAACGTCAATTTCTTATTGGGCATTGTTGTTGCGCAATATAACCCGCCGGGATAGTTAAATTTGAGCTGACTCGAACGTTGAATCAACCCAAAATTAACTTACTTTTTCTCCCCTCATGAGTTATTTAACGTGAATTACCGTAACAGCGTATCGCATTGCTCGCTTTATCGCTACTTTTGGTATTATTACATCACAGCAAATCAAACAATGCGGTTGCGATGGACTAGCCTACTCTAGTATATTTTTCGCTTCTCGTTGTACATGTTTTGGTACAATCTTTTCGTAATAAATGTTCACAGCAATTGCCGAGGCAATTTCAACTTTTGCCGTTTGGCCTCGGCAACGTTTTTGCCGAAGTAAAAATATGCTAATTTCGAGGACTAGATCTCTACCTGTTCCATTTGACGTTAGCATGCTGTCGGATCTACTTCCGGCTCGGGAAGGTCGTGTGTTGCAAAGAAGCTTTTTTTCCGAATTCCAGTGGATGCGTCTTAATCCTGATGGTACTGTAGTAACCAGTCCAAACGTTTTGCGGGAAATCCGAAGGTGCCACTTTAAAGATAACAGGTCACGAGTCACGCGCTTTTTAGGTTGCAAAGGAAAACATAAATGAAGTTTATTTAGTTTAGCAGCGCTAATAAGATCGCAAGGCGCAAGGAAGCAAATATCAAACCTATTAAAGCTTAATTGCTGCAGCGACGCTAAACGCAGTCTTTGTGAGAAAGACTAACCATTGCGAATTTGCGAACATATACATTCGATGAAATCTGTTTGAAAATTCTTGCTCACCCAGAATTCCTCTCTTCTAAGAAAAAATCGACGCCTATGTACATCTATAATGGTAACACTTTTTCCTTGTATTTGCATATTGAGCTGGTTCAAACTTGAAAAAATGTCTGTCAAGTAAGCCAATGCACCAATAAATTTGTTGTCGCCAAAGTGCTTACTCAACGAGGATTTGCGTTCACGAAGAAAAATCTCGATTTCACCATGTAGCCTAGTTCGAAAACTCAAAGTCCTAATTAGGTTGTGTACAGTAAAAATGTAGCATACATACGCTGCTGAAATGAAACTGGTAGTCTGCTTGCGTGGAGATAAAAGAAAAACACGAAAACTTACATTAAGCATAAATTTGAATCAAAATTGAGTGCAACGTCACTACCAGTTTTTTTAATAACTAAAAAATGAAGTTTGCTTTAATTTATGATTCAGTAAATTTACCCCCTCGGTAGGTAAAATTTATCCCCAGGGGGTAAATTTACTCCCTGTTAAGAACCCCTGCAGTGTATAGCAAAATACGGTATGCTGCAAACATTTTAAACGTTCATCATTGTTGGTCAGTTCTACTTATTGACACTAAGATAGTTATTAAAGGGATACTAAAGGAAAAACCTAACTTGGCGATTTTCCACGTTCTTTGTGTTTAACATGCTACCATAAAACAATTTTCAATAAAATTTTGCCCCATTGCGGTCTGATCAGCATTCCGCGCGTACTTTTGTCAGAGCTTTCAAAACCAGAATGGGCCTGAGCAGCGAAGCGTGCGACTGTACAGTTTACGTAATAAAAGACGAGCAATCAGCTGATCACGCAACATTTGTTACTGCCGGCGGTTTAACTGTAGGCTATGTATGTATGTACATCAAAACATCAGATTTCAACATCAAAACATCAGACAGTTGGCTTAAAACCTCAGATCTGATGTTAAAACATCAGATGTTGTAATGTGGCTTTTGTTATTGCTGTCTTTTGTGACGTATTCTCGAGCAGTGTTTGCACTTTTTGGTCATTTCGAAAAAAAAATGAAAATAAATGAAACATTGGACTTTGGGCATTGCCAGCGCCATTGACAACAAATTTTTTTCGGTAATTTTTCTTGAAATGTATTCTTGAATGTTCAGTTTACGCATTTTAATGCTTAATTCCAGTTTGAAAATTTCATTTAGTATGCCTTTAAGATGAACTATTTTGCAGTGATTCTTTAATTAGGAGTTTCAAAGTTGCAAACTAGAAAGTCATTTGTGAACACTCATAAGTGAAAGAACATATGTAGGCTGTAGAAATGTTTTTTGTTACAACTGTTTTTTTTTTCGTTTCAATAATTTGCAATGTCAGAAACAACGTCACACTGTTGATAATAATAAAAGCACCAAGTTATTTTAGTTGCATCACTTGGGTGCAAAATACTGTAGCATCAACAAACAGTTCCCGTCATTGGCGATTTTTAGCCAAGTTTTATTCGTCTGGGCTTTACTCTGTTAGTTATTGAATTGTTTCCAGGAAAGTTTGTGCTGGTTTTCCATAGTGAACGTGAAGATTGGCTTCCTTGACTTCCTGTTCACTTAATCCAAGTATTTAACTTGGTGAGCATGACGTCTTGAAGTGACAAAAATAGAATTAGGCAACAATGTATTGGGTTGGTGCGGTAGGATGACTTCCGTCACAGAGGATTGTAGTAGATTACTTCCAAACTGTCCTAAAAGAATCAATAGTTTACAACGAAAAATTCTTGAAAAAAGAGAATACGTTTCAACACAAAATTTTTTTTGGACATAGAGAGGACAAAGATAAAATAAAGAGTAGGCTATGTAGTTTACAGCCCGTAGTCTTCCGGTAGAATGTATTCCATGTCGAGTTGTTGTTGCGCCAAATTAACCTTAGTCAATAGTCTCACGGAAATTTGGTTTTGTCAAAATGTCTTGTAGGCCTACTCATATTATATTACTTTGTTTATAATTTTTCATATCCCATCCTTTCTGTTGCCAGGGCCGGATTTCGCAGTAGGCCGAGTAGGCAGTTGCCTAGGGCGGCAAATTATTGGGGGCAGCAAAATATACGAATATATTAGGCCTACATTGATAATACTGTACGTGAATATAATAATTCACAACAGATATATAGGAATTAATAAATATGTTATCACATCACACACATTTATAAACAGTGTGGCAAGTCATGTATGGCAAATCATCGCCCCAACAGTAGGCTACTTCACGCTTGATTGATTTTCAACAATATGTGCTGTTTAGCGCTTCTTTTATTTATCTGTCTCGCTTAGTATGGAGGACTAGGTTTTGTCTGTGCAATTTTTATTAATCTTTGTTCGGTTTGTTTCACTGTTAATAAATTTAAAGGAGCCTAGAAAAAATGTTTTTAGTCAATGTTAGGTTGATGGAAAAGTTGCAGGCTATTTTGTGTGCTTGCCTTGATGCTTAAAGTATGTAAACAATGAATGATCTCACATTTTTGAGGATTAACTCATCTTTACTTGTTTCTACAGACTTTGAAGAAATTATTGATTTGTTTGCAAGAAAAAAAGCCCGCCGGAAGCGATTTTAAACAATTAGTTCTACAATGACGTTCATTGATGTATTCAAATAAACACTGCAAATAACTTTTTTGTATGGCATTAAAAATATAAATCGTAGCGCACCATCGAAAAAAAATTGTTTGGTTGGCGGCACTTTTCATATCTGCCTAGGGCAGCGCTTAGGCTAACTCCGGCCCTGTCTGTTGCTATCGAATTTCAGTACGAATCATTTGCATGATGAGTTTGCTAGAAACAATTAATGTGTTAGATTTTCAACAGGTCTTAGAAAAGCCTGCCTTTCGTTTTACTGCATTACTCCCGTTGATTTGTGTATTCGCCACCTAGCGTCGTTTCCCCTTCATTGTTATCGCGGATTTGCAAATGGCAACACTCACCACGAGATTGTCTATGGAACTTTCGAGACGTTTTCGTTTTTGCTGCTAGTTTGCCAGCTAGCCGAACTTGTTAGCTACTGTAGTTTGTGAATGAAAATTGATTGAGTGATGTTTATGCTTTGTTAGCTGCTTCTCTGTTATGTATTTCTACAGGACTTAAGTTTGACAACTGCTATGGTAATACTTATTTGCGTGTAGGCTGAATTCCATATTTGCAGCTTGCTATCTCTCAAAGTTCAACTTACTGGTGAGCGTACTTGTGATGTAATAATGTTTTGTATAACTGAATGTTGACTGTCTACCGTAAACAAACGTAACGTATCTCTGATGTGCGTAAATTGTTGTTAGGCTAATACTTTAAACTTAAATATTGCAGAGTCAATCACTATAGAATCTTTCGCGTACAAGTGCATCATTTGGCATTACTGATCCGGTCATACTACCGGTACGTTCATTATTCTGAATTGTATGATTGATTGATTTGTGTCGTGAATTGTGGATTTATGTTTACTACTGAATTATTGACCAATAATTTGTCAGCCTAATGGAAATTAGTTCTCGTAAACCGATCTTAACTAGGCCAAGTGAATTGCCACGTTTCTTTGTTTTTTAATGATTATTGACCTAGCGTTATGGTTGTACGGTACGGTAGCCTACGTAATAATTGTGTAAGGTAACATCGCGAATTTATTTATTCAGTGCGTCATTGGCCAACCTGTGGAACTTGTGTACCGTACAGTGGATTGAGAACTGTTTGTCAACAAATTTGGTACGTTTATCAGTTCGACTGTTATGCTTGCTGAATTGTGACTAGTGTCTTATGTTGTGTTATTTCTTGACAGAAAAACCGTATAAACTTCATTGCTGCGAAGCAGTCATTGGAAACCGAGTGATTTCTTCAAGTTGGCGTGCTTTAACAGTTGCTCAGTCCTGCCGGGTGGATTAGGAAAATCGTGACGTCACCGGCGCAATTAACTACCGCACCTGTTGTGTTCGCGTCGCACACAACATCGTTTTTCAAATTTGGCATCAAAGCTTGACCATCTTTGAACTGAAGCTGATTTCGTCAATCGAACCGAACTGCTGATCTTCACCAACCTGACGATCAAATTTGCGTTTACTTACCTAGTTCCCATCAGTGTTACGTGACATCTCTCATTTGCTGAAGTTAGCTTATGCTGTTACGAAGCGGATTTGCATACACAGCTATGGATTCCAAAGCCGAAGCTATTCAACAAGCAGCTGATACTTTGAGAGACAGCTACAAGCGTGGTGAACAACTGATGAGCAAACGTGAAAACCTCACAGAAGTGCAGACTATCCTGTTAGAAATTGACAAAAATTATGCCTCTTTAATGGCGCTTTGTGTCGATGTCCCTGAGAATGAACAAATTCCAGGAGGCCTTTCAACTAAACGAGATTACATTCAAGGTAAAGAAGAATTTGCTGATAGAGTCAAACAGTGGTTCTCGGAATGCGAGAGGACAGACACTAAAACTCCTCCACTACGCTCACATCACTCGTCCTTGCGTACTCATTCCCATCGCTCCAAATCCGGAAGCATTCGGTCATCGAGTACAATGTATAGTTTGCGTCAACGTGAAGCACATGCCAAATTGGAACTAGCTCGTTTGACAAAAGAACAGAATGATGCCAGGCGACGAGAGGAAGAAGAACTAGTTCGCATGGAACAAGAGAAAGCTCGCTTTGAACGTGAGAGAGCCGAAGCTGAAGACCTGCGTCAAATTAAAGCTGCTGAAACTGAAGCCGCACTCTGGCAAGATGATTCTTCTTCGGTTATCAATATTGGATCAATGACACCCGTACGATTGCCACAGCAAACCTTCACTCACAAAGACACACACCTGGAACCTCTGCGTCACGGTGATGAGCGGCACAAACAAGAACCAACTGCAACATCTGCAGGAATGCCAGACCAAAAGGTAAATTACCCTTGTTATTATACTAGCCGACAACCTGATCTTTCAGAACGACTTCTACCTAAACCAGATGTTAAGAAATTCTTTGGTGACCCACTCGATTTCTGGGCTTTCTGGCACCGTTTTAAGTCCCATATTTCTGATTGGTTGACACCCGACAGGAAGATGTCTTACCTCATGCAGCACTGCTGTGATGCAGTCTGTGAACAAATAAGGCACCTTGCCGATAGCAGCGAAGGTCACAACTGCTATGATGAAGCGTGGGAAGAATTGAAACGGAGGTATGGCCAACCACACGTTATTGCGCATGCTTGCGAGGAACGCTTGAGAGCTGTTACCAGAATTTCTCACCACGAACCCGAACAATTGGAGAAGTTGTCCGTCCTGTTGAAAAGATGTTGTTCATCATTGAGCTCAAACACCGAAGCTTCGAACTTGGATACCGTGCAGTTTATCACCTGCCTTGCAAATAAGCTGCCAGCGTCTCTGAAAGAAAAGTGGGTAATTGAAGCTCTGAAAATCAATGATGACACTGGAAAAGTGGCTGGATTCCAACATTTTGCTGACTTCATAACGAACGAATCTAGGATTGCCAATTCAATCTATGGCGTGAAACTCTTTTCATCAAATGTCGACAAACTTAACAAGCCTGACACCAAAGGGAAACAAAAGGCTTCACTGTTTAACGTAGTGACAAAACCTACTGAACGATCCGGACAGCTCCGAATTGGCAACAAGCGACTCATACAATGTATCCTGTGCGATAATACACATTATTTGCAACACTGCAAAGAGTTCAAAGCCCAATCCGTCACTGAACGGGAGCAATTTGTAAGGAAGAACAAATTGTGCTTAAACTGTCTTGGACCAGATCACATACGTGCCGACTGCAGAAGCCGAGGTAAATGCACTGAATGCGGAAGCTCATCACATCATTCTCTGTTACATCGGTACTTGGTCACAACTGGAGAACAAATCCAGAGACGACACCCCAACCCCATTGCTAATAGAAGAAATGATAGCCAGCCAGATGATCCCGGAAGAAGACCATTAGAAAGGAACACAAATGAAGTTGTAGAAACCTTCCATTCCAGAACCAGCAACTCGGCAACTTACTTGGACATCGTTCCCGTACGTGTGACAGGAGAAGGAAAGGTAATACATACTTATGCTCTCCTAGATTCTGGTTCAAACCGCACCTTTTGTGAACAAAAACTTGTAGAGATGCTTGAACTGAAACCTGAGCCATCTGGTGACTTCCAGGTGCAAACACTGTCTTCGAGTGGACCATATTCCTTCAGTTCTTCAACTGTAGCGTTGAAAGTTCTACCAGTAGTTGGCGGCGAAGTGCAAGAACTGACAGATGTGATCGTCGTTGACAAGATACCTACCAAGCCAACTCCAGCGCCTTCTCCGGAGTATCTGCAAACGCACAAGCACCTCCAAGGCATTGACTTGAAGCAACTGGACCATGGTACAGTTACACTGTTGATCGGAAATGATCATGCTGTCTCCCACCGATGCATTGAAAGCCGCTTTGCACCTAACCCGAAGCAAGGACCTGATGCAGTCAGGACGCCCTTAGGCTGGTTGCTTAGAGGTACTCGACCAAAGGAGACAGGCTTAGATAATTTCGATGCTGAATCCGACATTTCAAATTTTCTTGTCCGTGACACGAAGCAGAACCCTGCTGACCAAGCATCAAGGGGCATGACGGCCAAAGCCTTGATGCATTCTGGGATGTGGCTCAATGGCCCAGATTTTCTGAGGAAACCCCCAGAAGAATGGCCCAACCAAACCGCTCAGCAACCACAATCTGAAGATATCTTTGCTGCTTACAAACCAAAGAGGAAAATCGAAACCTTTACTGCTTCTACGACTGAAAGCCAAGGAACCAACAGGTTAATCTCCTACTTCTCATCTCTGCGCCGACTGAAACTATCAGTAGCCTGGTTCCTAAGATTCAAATCATACTTACTGATGCGCATGAAGAACGAAACCCAGATTACACTGAAAGGACCAATCAGTGTGCCAGAACTTGATGAGGCAGAAATCGAGTTAATCAAATACGAGCAGCGTCAGAGTTTTCCTGCCTGGATCAAATCTCTATCCAAAGGAGAACATCCAAACATGCCCAAAGCTAAGAGGATCCCACTCGAAAAACTCAGCCCTGTCCTAATGAAAGATGTTCTACGTGTTGGCGGACGAATCGACAGAGCCGACTTACCGTTCGAAACGCGACATCCTGCTATCATAGCTCCAGAGCGCCACTTAACGGACTTGATAATTGAACATTGTCATACTAACGAATCGAAGCACATGGGTGAAAGCCATACACTGAACAATATTAACCGAAAATACTGGATAGTTAATGCCAAAGTTGCGGTTAAAAGGGTACTTGCAAGATGCCTGCCTTGCCGACGAAGGACCGCAAAACCTAGACAACAGCTCATGGCAGAACTGCCAGAAGCAAGGTTACAAATGTCACAGCCACCATTCTCACAGACTGGCGTTGACTTTTTTGGGCCGCTAAATGTCCGAAACAGACGAAGTGACATTAAGAGATACGGCTGCCTTTTCACATGTCTCACAACTAGAGCCATTCACTTGGAGGTGGCACCAGACCTGACAACTGGCGCATTCATAAATGCCTTGCGGCGTTTCATAGCTCGCAGAGGCCCCATCAAGAAAATCTTCTCTGACAATGGAACCAACTTTGTGGGTTGTGAAAGAATCTTGAAGCAAGCCATCGATGAGTGGAATCAGAACCAGATCCACCAGAGCCTTCGACAACAAGGTGTAGAATGGTCATTCAACCCCCCAACAGCCAGCCATATGGGTGGAGCCTGGGAGAGAATGATTCGCACAGTACGTCAAATTCTTATGAACATCTTACCAAAACAACCACTCGATGATGACACATTGCACACGTTACTTCTTGAAGTGGAAGACATCGTCAATTCAAGACCACTCACCGATGTGAAGCTGGAAGTTGATGGCGACTTACCTCTTACACCTAACCACTTGTTGAAGTTGAATTCTTCAGCGAATTTACCGCCAATGTTAAGCTGCGACAGAGATGGCTACCGACCACGTGATCGATACCGCCATGTGCAGTTTCTGGCAGACACCTTTTGGAAGCAGTGGGTTAAGGAATACCCACGATCTGTGATGTCAAGAGCAAAATGGCTTCACAGAAAGGAGAATATCCGAAGAGGAGACATCGTCCTTTTGATTGATGACTCTGCTCCCAGACAACGATGGCCACTAGGCAGAGTAATTGAAACATTTCCTGATCGTCACGGCGTTGTTCGTTCCGTAGAAGTGAAGACTGCAACCGGATCTCTGAAGAGACCAATATCCAAGCTTTGTGTAATTGTCCAAAGGGAAGAAGATGATCCAGATGAAGATGAGACACCAATAGACACCGTTGAGATTTTGCTGGAAGATCAGAGCGATGAGGAAGAGACTAAAGACTGAACTGTTACATGACAATAGACTGTTGAAAAACTTTTATTCATGAAAAGAATGACCCAGTTTGGCCCTTCTTTGGCCCGGGAGTGTTAGATTTTCAACAGGTCTTAGAAAAGCCTGCCTTTCGTTTTACTGCATTACTCCCGTTGATTTGTGTATTCGCCACCTAGCGTCGTTTCCCCTTCATTGTTATCGCGGATTTGCAAATGGCAACACTCACCACGAGATTGTCTATGGAACTTTCGAGACGTTTTCGTTTTTGCTGCTAGTTTGCCAGCTAGCCGAACTTGTTAGCTACTGTAGTTTGTGAATGAAAATTGATTGAGTGATGTTTATGCTTTGTTAGCTGCTTCTCTGTTATGTATTTCTACAGGACTTAAGTTTGACAACTGCTATGGTAATACTTATTTGCGTGTAGGCTGAATTCCATATTTGCAGCTTGCTATCTCTCAAAGTTCAACTTACTGGTGAGCGTACTTGTGATGTAATAATGTTTTGTATAACTGAATGTTGACTGTCTACCGTAAACAAACGTAACGTATCTCTGATGTGCGTAAATTGTTGTTAGGCTAATACTTTAAACTTAAATATTGCAGAGTCAATCACTATAGAATCTTTCGCGTACAAGTGCATCATTTGGCATTACTGATCCGGTCATACTACCGGTACGTTCATTATTCTGAATTGTATGATTGATTGATTTGTGTCGTGAATTGTGGATTTATGTTTACTACTGAATTATTGACCAATAATTTGTCAGCCTAATGGAAATTAGTTCTCGTAAACCGATCTTAACTAGGCCAAGTGAATTGCCACGTTTCTTTGTTTTTTAATGATTATTGACCTAGCGTTATGGTTGTACGGTACGGTAGCCTACGTAATAATTGTGTAAGGTAACATCGCGAATTTATTTATTCAGTGCGTCATTGGCCAACCTGTGGAACTTGTGTACCGTACAGTGGATTGAGAACTGTTTGTCAACAAATTTGGTACGTTTATCAGTTCGACTGTTATGCTTGCTGAATTGTGACTAGTGTCTTATGTTGTGTTATTTCTTGACAGAAAAACCGTATAAACTTCATTGCTGCGAAGCAGTCATTGGAAACCGAGTGATTTCTTCAAGTTGGCGTGCTTTAACAGTTGCTCAGTCCTGCCGGGTGGATTAGGAAAATCGTGACGTCACCGGCGCAATTAACTACCGCACCTGTTGTGTTCGCGTCGCACACAACTTTACACAGTCTTTACCTTTCAGTATGAATCAAGATGAAAAGGTTCCAGTCGAGCTTGAAGTTCCTGAATCATATGAAATTGTTGACGAAGATGATTTAAAAACTGCTTCAGCCACTAAGGAATGTCCTCCATATTTATATCAAGAAAGGTTATCTTCCATCCAAACAACTGAAAAAAAAACTTTCAATTGCAATATATGTTATAAATATTTCCCAAGCACGTCAGCATTGATCAATCACAAAAAAATTCATTTGAACGAACGACTTTGTTGCAAACTTTGTGACAAGAGTTTCAAATGCAAATCTGAAGTGGAAAGACATCAGCGATTTCACGCTGGTGAAAAACCATATCGATGTAATGTTTGTGAAAAGTCATTTGCCCAATCTGCTCATTTGAAATCTCATAAGCTAACTCATACTGGTGAAAAACCGTATAAATGTGATGTGTGTGAAAAGTCATTTTCTCAATTTTGTAATTTGAAATCTCATAAGCTCACTCATTCTGGTGAAAAACCATATAAATGTGATGTGTGTGAAAAGTCATTTTCTCAATTTTGTAATTTGAAATCTCATAAGCTCACTCATTCTGGTGAAAAACCGTATAAATGTGATATTTGTGACAAGTCGTTTGCACGATCGGATTGTTTGAAATCGCATAAGATCACTCACACTGGTGAAAAACCATACAAATGTGATGTGTGTGAAAGGTCTTTTTCTCGATCTGGTAGTTTGAAATCTCATAAGCTAACTCATTCTGGTGAAAAACCATATAAATGTGATGTGTGTGAAAAGTCTTTTTCTCAATCTGGTAGTTTGAAATCTCATAAGCTAACTCATTCTGGTGAAAAACCATATAAATGTGATATTTGTGACATGTCGTTTGCACAATCTGGTCATTTGAAATCACATATGCTAACTCATTCTGGTGAAAAGCCATATAAGTGTGATGTTTGTGAAAAGTCTTTTTCGCAATTTGGTTATTTGAAATCTCATAAGCTAACTCATTCTGGTGAAAAACCGTATAAATGTGATATTTGTGACAAGTCGTTTGCACAATCTGGTCATTTGAAATCACATATGCTAACTCATTCTGGTGAAAAGCCATATAAGTGTGATGTTTGTGAAAAGTCTTTTTCGCAATTTGGTTATTTGAAATCTCATAAGCTAACTCATTCTGCTGAAAAACCGTATAAATGTGATATTTGTGACATGTCGTTTGCACGATCTGGTCATTTGAAATCACATATGCTAACTCATTCTGGTGAAAAGCCATATAAGTGTGATGTTTGTGAAAAGTCTTTTTCGCAATTTGGCAATTTGAAATCTCATAAGCTAACTCATTCTGGTGAAAAACCATATAAATGTGATATTTGTGACAAGTCGTTTGCACAATCTGGTCATTTGAAGCGGCACAGGTTAATTCATTCTGGTGAAATGCTATACAAATGTGAGGTTTGTGAAAAGTCTTTTTCTCAATGTGGTAGTTTGAAATCTCATAAGCTAACTCACACTGGTGAAAAACCGTATAAATGTGATATTTGTGACATGTCGTTTGCACGATCTGGTCATTTGAAATCACATATGCTAACTCATTCTGGTGAAAAGCCATATAAGTGTGATGTTTGTGAAAAGTCTTTTTCGCAATTTGGCAATTTGAAATCTCATAAGCTAACTCATTCTGGTGAAAAACCGTATAAATGTGATATTTGTGACAAGTCGTTTGCACGATCTGGTCATTTGAAATCACATATGCTAACTCATTCTGGTGAAAAGCCATATAAGTGTGATGTTTGTGAAAAGTCTTTTTCGCAATTTGGCAATTTGAAATCTCATAAGCTAACTCATTCTGGTGAAAAATCGCATAAGTCTGATGTTTGTTAAATTACACCTAAATTACATAGGTTTCCAGTTACCACTACACTATGTGTTCGCACGTTGACGAGGCTTGTGTATATTTGAGTTATAACATTTTTACAACCTCATATTCTTATTGGGTGTTATGAATTGTGAATGTTTTGTATTTACATGTTTGTCATATGATCGACTTTGGTTATTGTTTTTAATGTTTTTTAACAATGAATGTGATGTTTTTGACAAGTTGATTCTGCGTACTCGCAATTTGAACTGTTTATCTGTACTTTTTACATGTTTGTTCTGTTTGATTTTCAGGAAAATATTACTTCATTCAGTTGCTACATTATAAAATAAGTGTTATTAAGTCAGTTTGCAGTTTCCTCCAGTTTTGAATATGAATCCACATGAAAGTGTCACTGTGAAGCTTGAAGTTTCTGAAGTATGCGAACCTTATAGACCGGGAGCCCGCGACGTTCACCCTAGGTGAAAAAGTTACCAATTTCTATTCATACAGCGATGTCCGGTGGTATGTGGGTACTCATAATCTGGAAGTCTGCCTGGCCGCCGGTGGTGGGTGTGGGAATGGGGGGCATTTTTCATGGCCCAAAAATGCGCTAGTTCAGCTGAAAAAGTTACCGCTTGAAACTTAGTTGGTTGCAGTGGCGTAGCCAAGGGGGGGTTTTGGCGGTTACAACCCCCCCATTTGGAACGTCACGATATGGTATTTGACGTCACGATATAGAGAATGATGCTTTCAGTCTTCAAATCAAAACACAAGCATTCAAGAATATAGAAACATACTCTACTGTAACTATAATTCAAAAACTATGTGCAGACTTTCATTCATAAATGAAGTAAATACCATCTGGGTTTTTTTTTTCGGTCATTTATCGGTCATTGACCGATTTTTTAGCAAAATGTCCGAAAAAAATATAGTCAATTCGGTCAAAATGTCCGAAAAATACGTACGCGCTCAAATCGATTTCAGTGATTGCAAAGAAGCTTCTTGCGCCACTGTACGATTTCTTGTCAATCGGAAATACAAGACGTAGACTTAGTGTTTAAACGTTGATCCAATGTCTTATTATATGTGATAACGCAAATACAGAAGTCAGTCTTCGAAATTAGCGTGGGCAATCGGCACTTGCCGAGGTGATTGCCGACGCAGATGCGTTAGCGTTGGCAATAAAAATGCTGAGGCCACAGGAGCGCTTGTAAGGACCAAAAGATTACAAAAAAAAAATAATTTTCTTGGACTACACCAGACTCTTACTATTGCTGGATGTTTTATTTGGGTTACTTCCTACTTCGCCGGCGCTTAGACACGTGCCCAGCTGAGAGAATTGAATCTTTCATAAAAATATCATCCTATTTGCATTGATTCAATGATGGTAGACGTCAAATTAGTCTAAGCATCTACTCCTTATCGCGCCTCGCGACTTTGTGTTGCTCGCAGTATCTCAATTGTGCCGAAATTATGTTAGTGTAAACGTAAATCGAGGCAATCTTTTCGCAGGAAGCTATTAATTTGTTACTGGTACCTGGTTGAGCAATTAACGTTATTTTATGATAATTCAACGCCACTAGATGTCGAATTAATGTAAAACAAACATAAATTTCTTATTGGGTACTGTTGTTACGCAATATAACCCGCCGGGAAAATTAAATCGATTTGTGTTGCCTCTAACATTGAATCAACCCAAAATTAACTTACTTTCCCCCCGTCAGTTATATAACGTTTATTACTTAACAGCGTGCGTATCGCGTTGCTCGCTTTATCGCTAGTTTTTGGTATTATTACATCACAATAAATCAAACAGTGCAGTCGTGATAGACTACTCTAGTATATATTTTGCTTTTCGCTTTACATGTTTTGGTACAATTTTTTCGTAATAAACGTTCACATGCAATTGCCGAGGCAATTTCAACTTTTGCCGTTTGACCTTGACAATGTTTTTGCAAAAATAAAAATATGTTAATTTCGAAGACTGAAAGTAACGTTTGTCTGTTCTAACTTTTCTCAGATAAAACACGACAACGTTTCTCAGCGAAACTTATTGTTGTAGCTAGTCAGGAAGTGCAAATTTTCGTTTGTATCAGCTACTTCAAAGGAAATATTTTCATCCGAAAAAATGACCGAAATAAATAAAAAATGACCGAATTTTTTCAAGTCATTTCGGACAAATGACCGAAAAGTCTCAGCGAAAAAAAAACCCAGAATACCATACAATACTGCATTCCTTAAATTTTAAGTGTGCAAACATTGTCAGCTGCTCCTCAAGTTTCAATCTCAAAATTTAGCTAAAATTCACAACCATGAAATAAACATCAATAAAACTGCTGATGCAAGTAATGGGGTGCAACCTATTTTGTCCCCTAAACACTTCGTCCCCCGATTTCAGCCCTTGAATAGATCGAGAAAAAATACAATAGAGCTGAAGTCGCTAATCGGAGTTGCCACAAACATTTCAGAGTTTCTCTCAATCTTTTCAGGGGACGAAATAGGTTGCATCCTTATTGAGGGTTAGGGTTAGAAATATTTCTAACCCCAGTCCTCGAAATTAGCGGCGGCACACGGCAATTGCCGTGGTAAAAGCCGCCGCAAACGTCATAACTAGAGATGTACCGATACCAATATTTTGGCCGATCCCGATACCGATATCACTTTTTTAGGCCAATACCGATACTGATACTGATATTTTGGCCGATACTTTGGTGTTACAAAAAGAAGCAATTTTGGTATTTGCAAGGACATATATCAAATGTTAAGTTTTACTTTATTTGCATAAAACTATTAAAAAAAGCTTTGAATTGGCATAATTTAATAAAAATTCAAGAATCCAATCTCAACCGCATTGTTGTGTCATAATAGTAGGTTTTAGTAAAGAAACATTACATCATAATTGGGGTTTCTGAAAAATTAATAAAGTGTTTGCGCAAACTCTCCAAATAGGCTATCATAATTTATAACAAGATGTAAAATGTAAACCAATTGATTTGTGTAGTCTTACAAAAACTATTCAACAAGTAATGTGCAACCTAAGGGCACTTGTCGTTTGGTTGAAAAGCTTTTGCCAAGTCAAGACTACCCAGGTAGCAAAAATGCACAATTCTGCATCGCTTCCACCCCGCCAAAAGCTCAAAAAACACGTGCAACTCGGCTGCCCCCAGCAAGCCGGCTCCACCAGTCGGCAATTCAACTTTCACCCTTGGCCGCAACAAACTCAGCAAGCCCAAACAATGTCATGGCAGAATAAGTAGGCCCAAAAAGAAAGCAATGGGACCACAAATCCTCACCAAACTAATCAAAATGGTCCCGTTGCGCCCAAGATGACAACCTCATTGCAAAGAAAGGAGCTTCCCCCCCGGCCACCAGCACAAGGCTGAGGACTCACCAGCACAGTGAGCTGCCGCGACCCGCCAACCACAACGGTGCAGCTTCCACACTAGCCATTTCAATTCTTGTCGATGTCAATTCTTGCTACAAAACGGCTGTCGAGAAACATTACAGTTGACTTGGATGGTCTAAACTCTAAATGGCTAGCGTGGCAGCTACACCGTTATGGCCAGAAAATTGCAACAGCCCGCCGCACCAGTGAGCGCCCAGCTCGTTGCCGACAGCAGGGAAGGACACTCCCCCCCACAATGAGGCCGCCATCCCAGGCGCAACAAGACCACTTATTGATTAGTTCAGTGAGGATTCGCAGTCCCACCGCTCCCACCCCAAGCCCATCCAATCCACCACGACATTGTTCAAGTCTGGTGAGTCCACCACAATGAAAGGCGGAAACCAAATCACAAACTGACAGAACCAGCCCACCAAAAACAACCAAGCCACACGGGTCCCTCAAACGTCCAGCAACGCCAAAACGATGAAAAACTGCACATTCCCGCCACTTGGGTAGTCTTGGCCTGGTTTTATCCTCTGCTGAGAGTAAAAAAGAAACACAAACGATAAATATTGGAGAAATTGAGTCTCCTTCACAACTTAAGAATCGAACAACGCAAAACTGCTGCAACAAAAACGTTTTGTTTGAGTGAAAGAATCACTGTAAGCAAACAATGCCAAAAGGTGCGCGCATGAAGTCATGGGAGTGTGAGATATCAAAAATTTGAACAGGTTGTTATTTTTCTACTTCAATGTGACGTTAGTTACTACTTTAAAAATCTATATCTTTGCTTCTGCAGAAAATCTGCAGCAAACGCCTTTTTTTTTACATGTTTAGTATCGGCCACAGTATCGGCCAAATTTTGCCGATACCGATGCCGATACCGATACTCAAAAAATGGCCGATATTACCGATGCCGATACCGATATATCGGTACATCTCTAGAACAGCCATTCTGCTACGGCAATAAAAATGCCTTCGCAAAATGAGCATTTAATTCCGAAAAAAATTGGTCAAAATTTCTTCCTGTTTGATTTACTCGCAGCGGGAGTTTAATCAGCAGAAACAAAGCACCAAGACCTCACCTCGGACTATTTTACTTGCTGTGAACACTCACACAATCTTCAAAATTAGCATATATTTACTTTGCAAAAACGTTGACGAGGCCAAACGGCAAAAGTTGAAATTGCCTCGGCAATTGCTGTGAACGTTTGTTACGAAAAAATTGTTCCAAAACATGTAAAACGAGAAGAGAAAAAAATAATTGAATAGTCTATCATAACCGCACTGTTTGATTTGTTGTGATGTAATAATACCAAAAGTAACGATAAAGCGATCAACGCGATATGCGCGCTGTTAGCTTGATTCACGTTATAACTCATTGGGGGGGGAAAGTAAGTTAATTTTGGGTTGATTCAACGTTCGAGTCAGCACCGCAACAACAATGCCCAATAAGAAATTTACTATGTTGTTTGTTTACATTAATTCGACATCTAGCGATGTTAAATTATCATGAAATAACGTTAATTGCTCAATCAGGTACCGATAACAAATCAATAGCTCCTTGCGAGAAGATTGCCTCGATTTACGTATACTGTACACTAACATAATTTCGGCACAATTGGGATACTGCGAGCAACACGAAGTCTGTTGGATAAAGAACTAGTCAGAATCGGAATCATTGGAGGATGAGGTTGTCGCGTCGTCACTTGAAGACGCAAACTGCCCGCTCATGAACGAGCGATGCCATATGATCGGAAGCATTACTTTTCTTTACTGCCAAAGAATTATTTATCCAATTTTGTACCACTTTTTATATTCGCAACGATACCGGTCAAAAATAAGCATTCGATGAAAGAATAACTTTCGCGTAACAATTAAGCCAGCATTTATAAGGTTGCAAACTTTTTACAGTTCACAAGAGCATTGACAGCGCTTAAAATAGCTTGCATGATGCTCTTGGCTACCGCCGTGTGACAGACGATGAAGAAGAAGAAGCGCATAAAATTTTGTTTGATTAAAGCATACAGCAATTGCCGCCGTAATCCAAGATTTGTTGATTTGGCGACCGCAATGTTTTTGCTGTCGTAGATGGAAGCTAATTTCGAGGGCTGTAACCCAAGGTTAGGAATTAGGTTAGGGTTAGAAATGTTTTTATTTACCCTTAATAAGGATTCAACCTATTTCGTCTCCTGATTTGGGGGACGAAGTGTTCAGGGGACGAAATAGGTTGCATCCCAAGTAATGCTAGATTATATAGCAACAAAAAGTGCCAAATACATGCAATCATGCATGCTATGACTACTTATCTTTGCAATTCTTGAACAAGATTATTGCAATTTTGTGAGAGAACCCCTGAACAAAACTGGCAACTGCGTTGTTAATCAACGCGCGTGTGCTTGTACAATGTACAGCATATTTGTTGCACTGGCTTTGCACAGTCCACTGGTGATCAATTAACATAAATTTAATCCAAAAAAAGAGAGATACAAACCGAATCCTATTAATAAGATTCAGTAGGGTCAAGCGGGGTCAAATTGGACGCGGGGGCAAATGGGCCATTCTGTTACTTTGTTTACTTATCGCATTTTTTTCCTACTTATTCTTTTCTAAAATCAGAAGTTACTAGCTCATTTTAAAGCTGCTTTCCCATAGATTTGCATCATGTAATACAAACACAGATGTACATTTGGAAAATATGCTTCAGATGATGCAAAAGTGGCCAAAAAATGTGAAAATTTGAAAATTTACCAAAAAAACTTTGGTATACCACAAAAACTAATTAAGCTGGAATGAAAATTTACTGAACAGCATATACCCCAGAATGCTGAATTAGTATGTTGAAAATATTAATAGTCCCACTTTTTTACTTTTTGTAATTTTTCTGTTTAAATAAAATGGGGTCAAATGGGCCACATTGGCTTTTTGACAAGTTATAGCTCACTTGCATAACTTTTTTAATTCTATTTAATTTATATGACATTTTTTAGGTAAACAGGCCTATTATTACTATTAGACATAGCTGTTGGTTGCATGATTAGCTCTAGACATGCCTTTTCTCTTTGAGCAAAAAGAAAATAGAAAGCATAAACTGAAAGTGGTAAAGGCTTTGAAAAGTCCAAGATTTGAGAATCTTTCTAAACGTGCCATGGTGGACTTGATGACAGTCAATAGGAAAGAACTGCAGGACTTCATCACAGCAAACAACACACGACATAAAAAAATTACTGAACTGCATTTTGACTTTTGGAGTCAAGACCCACCTCTTTAGGAACCCAATGACATCTACATTGCTACAAAATCGACTCTACTTGGCATGAGAGTTGTGAATGACATAACTGAATGTGGTGTGGCGAATACAAATTTGAGCGTTATGAGCAAATACAATTTTCTGCACACCAATGACAAAGAGCAAAAGTAGTTCCTCCTCATGACAGTCTAAAACTTCAGACAGCTCTATCCAGATAGGAATAAGTCTACACTGATGCATTAACTATAATTAATAACATTCTGGACATCTGTCAACACTCAACTAATTAATTTTGAGTAATTTTGTCATTATATTCCTATCATGTAATCCCGTGTTGCTATTAGTGTATTCTGTGAAGCTTTCAAAGTAGGTAGCAACCTTAAAAATGTTTTCCGTTGCCCCAAAAATTTGACAGGATTATTTTTTCAGGTATTAACACGATGCGAGAGGGTGCCCGATATGAATTACAAACTTTTAATTTTTCCCCAATTCATGAATCACCCTATTGCATAGTACGGTATCCTATTTCAATTGTCAACTATAGACCCTGCTGTTTGACTTGGCCCCTTCTACTCTGTTTATGACTGCTTGTTTAAAATTGAACATTTGTAAAGTGTTTCCTTATTCATATTGTTCAATTTTAGTTGCAAAAAAGAGCAGTGCAAATTATGTGTTCTACCTTTATCTGAAAAGGGCGTAGAAGGCCTTTATTGCTAAAATTTTTGAGCATCACTTCAACAAAATACATGCCACCCAACAGGTCTGTGATAAAATAGCAAAAATGAAGTTCTTTCCTTACCATTTAGACGTATAGAAGTTGTGGCCCATTTGACCCCACAGCTGATGGGGTCAAATGGGCCACACCTACCCCAGCTTAGCATATCTTTTTATGTTTAAAACATGTCTGGTTTGTTCGAATTCATTACTGCAAAGTCACTGCAGTTAGAAGCCTCAAATTTTATCAGAGTAATCTTACATATATGAGTGAAAACCAACAGTAGTTTTGTTGCACTGTCATACTTGTTGCGGGAGATACAGGACTCCAAAGTTTGCAAAAAATACGTTCGCATGTGTAGAAAGGGCTACTTTCAAAGAAATGTAACTCAAATTTGCAACACACTACATTTCTATCAAATACATGTCTGAAATCAGTGGGAAAATGTCTACCAAACTTTCCAGTTTCAGCACTGTAGCTCATTTCAATCTGAAGATATGATCCTTCAAAAACGCTATAAAATGAGATGAAAACGACTAATTTGCGGGGGTGCAAAAGTTTGGGGGGTATAAATTTTAAACGAAAAGTGATGAAGAGCTAAAATGTTACATATGTTGCTTAATTATGTCTACCAACATTCCGATAAAGTTTGAGCAAAATCTGAGAGGGTCGGGTGGGAACTTTTTTGGTGTTTTGACACGGAATGACCCTTTTGTAAGTTTTTAATTTTTCTGAAAAATGTCTTATTTCATTGCTGAAAGGTGTAATGCTCTGTGGTAAATATTTTTTTTTTAAATTTTATCATCGGTTTTATGTGGCATTCAAAAAACTGAAAAAGTGTACCGTTTGACCCCGCATGACCCTAGGCAGTTCTGAATTGCCCATCCCCAGATAATTGTATCCTTGCTATTGTTTATGTGTTCTTTGGTTTTACGGATACTCTTATTTTTGGCTAATCAGATATCTTTCTAGTATCGTAAGGTACTTCTTTGAGTACGTTACAGAGCCTACAGGTACTGATTTTAGTTTATTAAAATGATTGGAACTATTTTGTCGTATGACCCCCAGAGAAGATTTGGTTTCATAAGGGATGAAGAGAAAAAAGAAAGCTATTATTTTGGAAGAAATAGCATTGCTGATGCGCATTTGCAACTGAAACCTGGTAATTATGTTAAATTTGACTTGCTCAAAGTTGCTGACAAAAATCCAGTCGCTGTTCGCATTTTTGCTCACAAGCCTCAAGACATCCCAAAAGATAGTAGATGCTCTTCTGATCATGTCAATGCTGTTGTTTTATGGTTTGATGTACAAAAAAGGTTTGGGTTCGTGTCTTGTCAAGCCGGATCAGCTTTCCTTCATATATCGGAGCTCAAAAAGATTGGCTTGTCTTTTGTAAAGCGTGGACAGCATCTCAAGGTCAGATTAGTGGAAAGTAAAAGTCATGGAAATCCTGCTGCAGTAGATATAATTGTGACAGAATCTAGTGTTTTCACAGATTGTTGTTCTGCTATGCCTAGTACCGCCAATGGTTTTAAATCAGCTGGGCACCTCACTCATAACACTAACCCAGCTTCCCACAAACATGATGAGATGCAAAAAAGTATTCATACGTTAAAACAAATCAATACTCAGACTTCAATGCAATCTAAAGTTAATAGTACTTCACAACACAAATCTGGAACCCATCAACATAAAGCCTTCCCATTAAGACCAGTCCCTGCAGACAAATCTTCAAGTCCTGAGTGTGCCAAAATAGAAAAACAGATTCAGACAAAAATTGGCCTCTTAAAAACTTTAAATACCCACAAATTGCCAGATGGAGGCAAGCGACTCCAAGAACAAATCAAAGATCTCCAAGCAAAACTCCATAGCATGAATTTGCTTGAGATAAAAAGTGAGCCCTCTGAAACAAAGCCGGACTTTTCTAGCAAATCTTTTTGTAAGGTTCAAAACAACAGCAATAACAAAGAAAACCATCATGACATTGTCAAGTATGCTCAAGCCCAGGATGATTTCTACAAAAACTTGGATGACAAATATTATGGAGGGAGAATGACAAGTAAAAAAATCGACATCGTTAAAAAGGTGTGTATTAATTGTTAACTATTATTTGGTTTATGAAATGTTTCATGTTAATTTTATCTCTACGTATTAAAAAGCCTGCCTTTAAAGTTGATAATGTTGATGTCATGTACAATTGTATATACAGTATTGTAATTTTTTAAACATTGCAAGCATTGCAGAATTTGTTGTTTCTCGGCAGCCAATTGTTGAGCTTCAGCAAAAACCAAATGATAGATCACATTGAGAAAATATAGCAAAATTTGTAACTTCAACAACGGTACGGTAACAGTCATTGTAGATTTATTTGCTCTTCTTCAGTGAAAAATTAAGATACACAAAGTTGTTGAAATGTAGAAAAGGAAACTTTGTTGATCTTGTTATACTAAGAATTCTTGCAAGTTATAAAATCATGGCATGAAAGTGGCATTCTGTTCAGGTGACCAGTGAAGCAATTGAAAAGCTCCACACAGCTTTGGAAACATGCCCTTCACCTGATGCTGAGCTAACTGATCCAGACGGCTTGTTGGTAATTCTCCTATATTCAAAATTTACCTACCAGATCTTTTTTGAGATTAGATTGAAAATGGTAAAATCTAAATGGTAAAATCTACATTTTGATTACTGTAGCTTTTTCTTCTGCTAATGCTTATTTATAGAATATTATGTACAGCTGTTTGATGAACGTAAGCTATGATTTTGTTGTAACTAATGCTGTTTAAATATCTTCATTCTTCATTATGGTACTGTTTTTTCAGATAAATTTAATGACCCATCAGCGACAAGCATTGGCGTGGCTTGTATGGCGTGAGAAGCAGTCTGTGAGTGGCGGCATACTTGCTGATGACATGGGGCTTGGAAAGACTTTAACAATGATTGCTTTAATACTGAAACAAGCACCAGTAAGAAATGAACTTTAACATAATTATCTTTTTAAGTCTAACATTTATTTATTGTGAAAAGCCTCCATGCAAATCTTCAGCTAACTTTGAAGATTTTCATGTGTGAATGTCAAGTTATCTATATTCTTTCCTTGTGCTCATGACACACCACAACGGCATGTACATCATTGTTAATGTGATGAAACTTTGCAGAACTCGAATGTCGAAGATGTAGCTAAAGACTCTGAAGATCGTGTGGTTGTGAAAACAGAAAAAGTTGATGAAGATGGTGCTGGACTGAAATTAACGTCTGAAAAATCGGAAGATGATTCAAACACGGAAGATGGTAGTTTTCCTGCTGATATTTTTGTATTTCAAAATATGAATAATTGTTCAGCAATTTACAAATCTAGTTAGTGGAATGTTTAGCTTTCAAATAACTTTAAGATTCTCCATGTGGTTATTTATGAAGCTGAAAGATAGCTAACATTTATGACCTTTAATCTTTCTGAATGTTTCAGTAGCCTATTCTGAGATTAAAGGTTCCTAATTGATTGTCAATGAAATTCATCAAAAATTAGCAAAGCATATCATAAGAATTATATTTCTATAGTGTAACTCAAGTCTCAAATCGTTTATGCATATCTCAGGCCTTGCATGTATCTCATGTGGTGCAATGGATATTACTTTCCATTTTCTTTTTTTTTATAGAAATGTTTTTAGCTTCTTATCCTGAGCAGTACACATACTCAGTATCTACAAACTATAATGTTGTAGTCATAGGCGCCGACTTTTATTTTTGCACGGGGTGGCGGATAGCACAATATGGCAACCTAAACACTTTCAAACTGCATGTTTTTGTTTGATTTTTACTAAGCGTGTTTCGTAGATGCAATTGTGTTTTCACACCTGATTTGTAGCTCGATAATTTACAAAGCAACTTTAAAACAAAGCACAGGAGGTATGTCGTGAATTTTATTGTTGCGTTGCTGCTCTGACAATTAACATTTGGCAAAAGTATTTTTGCAAACAGCAGCTCTGTCAATCTAACTGTTAATCAACTGGTCAAGTTGTCATGGTAGATCGCAAGTAGGTTTTTATGCGCCTGAGTGCACTAAACGATCGCTCCGCCTTGCAGGTGGTGGAAGGCAACGATAAGTATATTTTCACAATGCAGACCACGTTTGGAAGCATTAATGAAGTTGTTTCATTGCTTTCAAATAGATCAAGCAGTTGCAAATCAGACAGAATGCTCTACCTTTGCATCTATCGTAATGTAGCCACGGGAATTCGCTCCCCACGATTTTTGATAGCTTCTCCCTTCAACAGCGATTATCCTGCTTGTGCTAACGCCTTTTGGCAGTGGCACACTTTCGTTTCGTTCAGGCGTTTGATCACTTTCATGCTGGCTCAAATCCTGACTAGATGCAACAAAAAATGACTCAATGGAGGGCTGCAATTTTGAACACTTTTTCGGTGGCATCTTTAAGCAGAATAAAACTGGAATGTCGGCGAAAACTTTTACTGGACGACTTTTCGTAATTTTTTTTTATGATGTAACAAGCAACTCCTATGTCAGACCAATAAATTCCCGCCTCACAGTTTGTCACGCATTGACACGTAATATTACTGCATGAAGTAGATAACAAAGTAGAAATTAAAGCATGAAGTAGATGACAGTACACTCCAATAATAATTGAAATCGGAAAATAATTCAAAATGCAAAATCTTGAGCAATTGAAAAAGGTTGCTTTTATTATTGGGAATTGGCAGGGGGTGTAGCTTTCCTCGAATAGAATCATGTAAACGTGTAAATTTGCAGAACGTTAAAACTGCTACTTTACTAAGTGCACTTTTTAAATAAAACTTAAAAAGTTTCGAAAATTGCACTTTTTTAATGAAATTTGAAAATAGATATTCATTTAGGGGGTGAAGCTATCAATCATCGAGATAATTTTATTTCCAAGTATTTTATAGCTGGCATAATTTATAGCGATATTATGAGCAGTTTAAAAATTTTCAAAAAATATTTTTGAAGGACGCAATGGAAAGATCGTATTTTATTGATTAATAAATCCCATTGTAAACCTAACAAATGTAACAATGACTTATGACAAGTAACAAATAAAACGATCGCAACAACAAGGAAAAAACTCATAGCCACGTGTTGCGTAATCTTCACGTAGCTTGCTTGATGTTACGCGAGTATCATGCTTGTGACAAAAACAATCATTTTCTTCGCAATACTATACTGTACATATTGGTTCACCTCTTGCTTTACGTTGACTTGAAGCTAAAACCAATGATCAAAAAAAGATTTAAACGTCCGTTTAAATTACATTTATTTGCAGCAAGTAATGTAACCTAAACGGGGTGGCTGCCACCCCGCCACAGGGGTTACGGGGTGGCGTGGCCACCCCGTAACCCCGTAAGTCGGCGCCAGTGGTTGTAGTGATCGATATAATCTTATCTAGTGCAGGTTGCCTCAAAAACCACAACTCATAAAAATTAATAGATTTGGTCATCTGGACGGGTGGCTACAGGTGCACAAATGCTCCGTAAAACGTGCACGCTAAAAAACAAAGCTCAATGATGGTTGGTAACTCATATCAGGGATGGATCCAGCCTCGGAGATGCAGCCAGGGATGGATCCAGCCTCGGAGAAAGTGTGCATGAAAAATCAAGTCTTAAAAACAAGCATGAATAAAAAACACTTATGATATAACAAAATTCAAGAACGTGATTAAATTTTGGGAAATATTCTAAAGTTTAAAAACATGAGCAGTACAAAACACATGATTATTTCCATTGATACACATTCCATAATCTACACAGCATCAATTCGTTACATGCTGAATGCTTATATAAAATGCTATGATCTATCAAAATATAAAGTAATACTAGTATATCTTAATCTCATTAGTTTATTAAAATAATACATAATAGCAGTTTGAAACTTTTTTGGGGGGTGTGCACCCCCACCCCCCCCCTGGATCCATCCTTGACTCATATAGCATTTAACTGTGTACGTATCGAAGACATGCATTGATTAGAACCGAAGTGATGAATGCAAATCAGAGACTCACAGTCATAATACTTCTATGTATCCCTGATGCAATTACCAAGAACTTACTAGTTTTTTCAATGTTATTTTTGTAGTCATCCAATCTGAGTCAACCCTCGTTGTTGCACCAGCTTCTCTCATTTATCACTGGGAGAAAGAAATCCGCAACAGGTAATTATTAGAGTAATGAATGAAATAAACTATGTTGTACTTCACTGGCAAATTCAGCCGCCCAAGCTGTCTTACACCACGCTTGTCCTGCAATATCGGGTTCGGGAAGTAGGCTTTTGGTTGATCTTACTTTAATATAAAAGCATGGCAAAAAATAGATGGCTTTTGTTATTTTTTCCTTTCAAGGTGAACCAGGAGTGTGTATTGTCCACTTTTGAATAATCGGGCGCTTGATACACCGAAATCATCTTGGTCCATGGGGAGTATGTGCTATCAACAGCTGCCATGAGAAAAGATGTGCTGACAATACTCTTGTGTCATTTCACTGCAGTTTTATGTTGACTTTATTAAAGCATGTTGCTAGAACATTTCTAATGGCACTCATTTAACTTCTGTCGTATCTTTCATGCTTTTGCAAGTACACGAACCACCGTGCACTTCGTCCTTTAGCCCACAAAATGTACCACTATTTGCATCACGTCAAGATCGCAAGAAGCTGAAACAATGCAAAAAACACCTTTTGCTCATAGAGGTTATACAAACAACTTTCTTCAGCCCAATTTTGCTTTGCTGGCTGTAATCCACACGTTACGCCGTGCACTCTCCTGTAATCTACATTTGATATGATGCAGTGTCTTCTACAGTGAACTGTAGAGAATGATTCAGGAATTTTTAAATATATTTCAACAACTTCAGTTCACACTGGTTGCAGATGCAAGAGAGGTCTTCTCAGCATCCATCTTTATCACGGCAGTGCTCGAGAGGAGAACGGGAAGAAGCTGGCTGAGTTTGATGTTGTCATCACTACTTATGATTTAGGTTTGTTGCTTGTTCAATGAATACCGAATAAAGTAACAATTGTTCGGTAACCTTTGATTATATTCGACCTGTTGTAGAGGATGCGGGAAATTGGGTAGATTAGATAAGTAAATTTACCACATTAATTAAACACTTATTTCGTAATGAGGTTGGAACATCCTATAGAAACTTTACAATGTAGATAATTGACGACCTGTTTTAGCCTGATGCTGCGAGTTCGCTGTGGTAATAGCGGTTTGCACTAGATTTCGGAACACAGTCCCCGCGTCATAGCACATGGCTAAGTCGCAGCATCAGGCTAAAACGGGTCGTTAATATCTACATTGTGAAGTAAGCAACGATTATGCTGCTAAAAGCGAAACTCAATCGATTGCAACTTATAAAAAATACCGGAAACTGCCCCGAATGACGTCATTTTAGCGCTGAATTATAAACTTGAAAGTTTATAAAACCTCGCTTAACTTATGTGCTGTGTTGACTAGCTATTGGTATTGTTGTTTATCATTATTTTTCCAATTTCCTCAGTGAGAAGATGCATGCCAAAAGAAAAGCCGGTTGCTGGTTCAACGGATGAAAAGCCCGGCAAAGGTGAGTATCAACATTTTATTTGTTCTATGATTGTGAGAGCAAAGTAGATCCCTGTGGAATATGTGGCAAGAGAGTGATGAGAAATTCAATGCAATGCAAGGAATGTGGAAAGTGGGTACATGCAAGATGTGCTAATGTCAAGAGAGCCGCAACAAGATTGGCGAAGTGTTTTGTTTGTGGGAAATGCAGTAAAGGAAGGAATGAAGTGTAAGGCCATGATGATGAGTTCTGCCATGGCATCGAAACAGTGACAGACTTCTGTTATCTGGGTGATCGGATAAATGGAAGTGGTGGATGTGAAGCAGCGGTGACAACAAGGGCAAGATTGGGCTGGGCAAAGTTCAGGGAATGTGGGGAAATGTTGTATGGCAGAAAATTCTCACTAAGGATGAAAGGGAAAGTATATCGGAGCTGTGTGCGGCCTGCAATGCTATATGGTAGCGAGACATGGATATTGAGAGAGAGTGAACTGGCAATCCTGAGAAGAACAGAAAGGTCAATGGTGAGAGCAATGTGTGGGGTGAAAACGAGAAGGGAAAAAAGGACTGAAGAATTGTTGGATATGCTAGAGATGAGAGAGACCATAGACCAACTGGCAAGGGCAAATGGAGTAAGATGGTATGGACATGTGATAAGGAGGGAGGAAGGAAGTTTTCTTAGAAAGGCACTAGATCTAAAGGTGGATGGGAAGAGGAAACGCGGTCGTCCAAGAAGAACGTGGAAACAACAAGTGAAGGATGAATTTAAAAAAGTCGGACTAAAGGAGGAAGATGCAAGGGACAGGGTGAAATGGAGAAAAGGGATTAAAACAATTGCTGCGCGGAAACAATCGGCCACCCCCACTAGTGGGGAACAAACCGACGATGGATTATGATGATGATGATGATATACGTTATGGAACGTTTAGACAACAAGCGTTTCTTTACATCGATGGAACCAGCAGTTGGTGCACATGCCTGATCTTCACGAAAGATAATTTTACGACCGCTTGAGGCGTGGATGGATCTTTGGCCATGTAAACAGAAACAGCTGTGTTAGATACATTCTAAACACGTTGATTATTATTATCCGATTGTATCTGTTTTTTTTTTATATAGAAGTGCATTGATCATTGATTGATCACAGATATGATATGCGTTGGTCTCAACGTCTTCATATTACAGGCTGTTTGAAACCTGAGTGAAACATTAAAACGCTGAAGAAAAGTTTAGACGATTTTGCTCTTCGTGCGTTAAGGTTGATTTTGGTGCCCTGCACTGAATCTTCTCTTCACGTGCAGCAGTCGTGGATGTGCCAACAGCTGTGTCGTCAATTTATGCAAATTTTTAGTGGGATAAAAAACGTTTTTGTTTCAATCAAATCGCAGTTGTGGAGTTCATACGTTACTACCCGTTCTATAGCATATGGGGTATCCTTGCATCATTCAGACCCACAATAGTGAAACTTTACCAACCTTTCAGCTGAACTGTTAACTTGTGAAGTTAACTGCTAACTTTGTCATGATGTTTTATCCGAAATTTCAGCAAGAGAACAAGCATTGTTTTCAATCAAATGGCGAAGAATCATCTTGGACGAAGCCCACCAGATACGGAACTATAAAAGTCAAACTTCCGCAGCGGCATGCTTGCTGAACGCAGAGTCCCGCTGGGCTTTGTCAGGTAACATTTTCCCACAACAAACAAAATGATAAATATGAACACACATACAGTGAACATCATGTGATGTCACATCTTTCGCTCTGTATGTGTTTTTTAAATATTGTCCAAACATACGATACAATCCACTAATCCAGTCAATATAGGAAGTTCTTGCCGAAAATAGCATAATTTTCAGAAAGAACGGCAGTCAGCAGTCAGCAGTGTCTGCCATCGACATTTGATATCCTTTTAAAATTTTCCTTTTTTTTATTTTAAACGTTTTTGTACACGTAAGCTGTTTGTAGACGGCTGAACAAACCTCGTCGGACTTGTGAAAATCTATGCTTGGTTTGTCAATAACTTTCATCTTGACCCTCAACTGTACTTGATTTGAAACAACACACAGTGCAATGCAATTACAGACGCAACATTACAGATAACTGGAAGCAAGGAAAGGTTGTGTATACAGTTATTGAGTCAGCTACTCTCATTTTGGCATGCCAGCATTAATTAAGTGTATTGCCAATATATAGCAGCTTGCTCTTGAGAGGTATCGAACAAGCCGGTACACGACAACTGGGCGAGACCAGGTGGGCGACGAGCCAAGTGGGCGACGGACCAAGTGGACGACGAGTCAAGTGGGCGACGAGCCAAGTGGGCGACGGTAGCGAAAGTTTAGTAGTGGTGACATATATAATTTATCTAGCTGCTTTGCGGCGTCACGGTTTATCGTGAAGCTTAAGAGAAACCCCTCAGAAAAGAGACAAACGAATGGCCAAAGAGTGGTTGAAGTCATCGAAGCTTGTCAGACGTCAGTCGTTATAACTGTTCTAAAACAGAATTCTGTTTTAGATCATAAAATATGACTTTTAATTTTTACTTAAAATACAATAATTGATTTGTGGAAGGGAGGCAATGAGAGTTCTCACGCTGAGTTTCACGAAGCATTGGAAGCAACGTTTTCATTATTTTTTGTTTTATCATAAAATATGACTTTTAATTTTACTTTGAAATACAATGATCGATTTGTGGAAGGGAGGCAATGAGAGTTTTCACGCTGAGTTTCACGAAGCATTGGAAGCAACATTTTCATTATTTTTTGTAGTCTAGTAATAGCGCTTGCTGTTTGATGTTAATTTGCATTGTGACATCATCTTGACACATTATTTTGCAACACACAATCCAGTCTCTGAATATTATAAACACTTGCGGTAGGTCACTAGGTCAGCCAGTGCTGCGATCTTAACTACTAAGTAGCTGGTTTGGTAGGTACATGCATTAGACATTTGAATTTTTGTAGTGATTTTCGAACAAAAAAAAATAAAATAAATTCTAATGCTTCGTGAAACTCAGCGTGAGAACTCTCATTGCCTCCCTTCCACAAATCAATTATTGTATTTTAAAGTAAAAATTAAAAGTCATATTTTATGATCTAAAACAGAAAATATGACTTTATAACGACTGACAAGCTTCGATGACTTCAACCACTATTCGTTTGTCTTTTTTCTGAGGGGTTTCTCTTAAGCTTCACGATAAACCGTGACGCCGCAAAGCAACTAGATAAATTATATGTCACCACCACTAAACTTTCGCTAACGTCGTCCACTTTGGCCGTCGCCCACTTGGCCCGTCTCCCACTTGGCTCGTCGCCCACCTGGTCTCGCCCAGTTGTCGTGTACCGCCAACAAGCGACATGTAGATGCTCTCATTACTTCGCAACATAGCAAGGAGATATATCCCTGGCTCGTGCATGCTTGGATGTAACAGTAATTCTAATAAAGTTAAAAAGATAATATGCTGCTGCTGCTCTAATTGTATTTCAAAATGTCCATGTCTGTAAATGATAATAATTTACATGGTATTTAAACCGATCGAAAAAATACTAAAAGCATTTTTATTTTCTCTCACCGTGCAGGCACCCCCGTTCAGAACCAAGAGACTGACATGTACGCCATGATTAAGTTCCTACGTTGTCGGCCATACGACGAGTACAAGCTGTGGAAGAACCAAGTCAGCAACAAGACTGTGCAGGGGCAGAGACGACTCAAGACTTTGGTTTCTAGTCTTGTTCTGCGCAGGTAAGAGGAGACGAGGTTTTATTTTATGCCGATTTTCGTGGATGTAAATGCTCACGTTCGTTCTGAATCATGTGGACAACAGTTTTGTTCCTTGATGTAAATTGTTTCATGTCAACCCATTTCTTCCTGCGTCAGTTTAAACTGACGGTGCAGAAGCATTAGTAAGCTTGAAATCCTTGTTTTTTTGCCGTTAGTTTAAACCAGTGGTTCCCAAACTTTTTCGGCTTGTGGCACACTAGAAAAATTATAAAATGCTTGCGGCACACTTATACAAGAGAAGAAAAGTTGCTTTAAAAAAAGTTATTTCCACGTGTTAATGGGATGGATGTGCTTGTTTATATGACTGAAACGAGGTTGCATTGTTGGCAAATATACCCGCATTTCATCGTCCATTCCAAGCAGTCTCTCTCGTTTACAGCTTTTAATTTCAGCCCAAACAAAAAAGCCATGTTCAAATAGCCATGAAGATGCAAATGGTAATATCATTTTGATTGCTTTTGCACCGATCATGGAATAGGATTTGAAAGCAGACAGCCAAAGCTCATCCAGGTTTTTTTGGGGAAACAACGTTTGAAAAAACGGGTCGTTTCGTAAATTAATGAGCTGTTCCTCTTCTGCAGAAAGATTGCTTGATTCATTGCTTCCAAATGGTGGAAAGTAATGTTGCAGTGCAAGCTGAAGTCCAGACAATGTGCTCATGATTTGCGGAATGCTTTCTTGTTTATGAGTTGATTTATTAAGAGCAAGAAACAAATCAAAGACTTTTTTCAAGACCCTTATTTTTCCCCTGCATTAAAGGATAACCATCAGAACAAACGCTTACGCAGTTACTCCATTTCAACTCAGAAAGCAAAATATTTTCATTTACCAATTTGAATATGTCTTCTCCTTTGGTTGTGCCCTTCATTTCGTTGCAAAACAAACATTCATTTACCAATGTTTCATTGCTTCATGAAATTATGTTATTTGACAACGGAACTCAAACTTCTTCTGGGGAAGCACTACCAAGCATTTCTTCAACAACAATGGCTAATGCTGGCTGATTCTGCATCCGTATGTGATTTTTTTACGTTTCGCCAACAAGTGTGCCACTTTGTAACTTGCAATCAATCCTTTTTCCTGCAGCTTGAGAAAGCTATTATTTCAAATATTTATACAGTACTTTTCCAAAATTCCAAAAAAATTCGCGGCACACTTGAGAATCTCTGGCGGCACACTTGTGTGCCGCGGCACACAGTTTGAGAATCACTGGTTTAAACTGACGCTACGAGGATATGGGTTAAATGTGTAAAAAAGTTTCCGGTCTACAAGTTCAAGAGAAAATGCGTGGCTACACTGGTTAGATGTCTGAAGTGTTAGTTTGTTTTTTTTTCAAGAAAAATTATACCAATGCTTGATGGTCTAAATTTTCAGTATAGATTATCCGACTCATTTTTATAAAACTTGGGTGGAAAAAATAAAGCAAATGCAGCGAGTTTTTACTGTTATCAAAATGTTAAGCTATGTTACTGTGACGTTAAAACTAAATTCTTCAGAGAAAAGAGCCAAAAGAATGCCGATGGAAAGCCTTTGATTTACCTGCCAGACAGACACTTCAAAACTCACTCCCTCAAGCTGAATGAAGTGGAGCGAGAGGTGGTTTAGTTATTATAATAATTTAAAATATAAACTTTTTTACGAGGCCCGTCTCTCACGAGACCACAGAGATATTCCTCTGAAGAGTGTGAAGTTAGCTGACCATTTCTTGCAACTAATACTGGTCATCCGCATTCTGCTCGATGTTTTTTATGAGTTGTTTCTTGGATAGGTATAGTCACCACTCACCGCCTTGGTATATGTTTGGTTATGTGACGTATGTATTTGCCACGTGCAACAAACGAAACAGGTTACAGGGAGCCGAAAACGTTCGGTCTATTACTTTTTGTGTCCAATTAAAGTTCTTTTCTGTTATGTTTCTGTTTGTTTTTTTCTGTTATGTTTGTGGGACAACAAAGTTAACTCTTTACCGAAGTTCTTAAAACATATATTGCAACACAACTTATACAAGATGTGCTTCTCAGGTGTACGACAAGTTGAAAACAGAATCGCAAATGAAATTTAGTAACTACGAGAAGACGAAAGACCAAGTTACCACAGAGCAAGATGCCAAGACCAGCAATGGTGCCACTCGACAGAAGCTATCAGCTACTCATCTCCTAGTCATGCTTCTGCGGTACGGTTCACTGCGGTTGAACTCTAAAAGGAAAACTCAAATCTTCGTTGTTTTATTGTGAATTGAGAAAAAGTACTTAATTTAGGCTGCTGCTATGTATTTGGTTGGTGAAATATAACTTACCTTTAATTTTAGAATACCAAACTATTTGTTTATGGCTGTTTTAAAAAGTTTAAAGAAATACTGCTAGCTTTGTTTTGTAATAAAACTTTTGATCTTTTTGTCACCTCACAATTATATCTTTACTCGTTTCAGCTTGAGGCAATGTTGCGGCCATCTTGCGTTGCTACGGAACAAATTTGATCCCGAATTGTTAGAGAAAGAAAAGCAAGAAGTGGCTGTTGAAGATTTGTTTCAGTCCCTGACGCTAGAAACCGGCGGTAGGAGCGAGCTATAAGTTTAACTTGTTAGCATTAAAACAAACCGCAATATTCCAACCGCTTCAGAATCTAGTTTCCATTTACAACTTCAACTTCTTTTTCTTTATAAACATGTTACCCAGCTTCTACAGTACTGGTAGTCGAACTGCTGAAATACTGGGATATTAATAAAAAAAAAAAAACATAGCCATACTGTAGATACTAAACTCATATTCAGCACACGTTTCGAAAGCTAGACTGTTTTCATCTTCAGTGCTATTAAATAGCTAAAAATCTTTATTTTTTTTATTAGATTGACCAGGTGTTTCCATCATTTTGGTTCTGAAGCTTGTTTCCGCTTGTAAAATTACTTATTTTTTACAGCGGCTAGCCCAAGAACTTTCTTACCTCAAGAGGACTACGCCAGCATGGACAAGGCAATGTACTTTGAGTCCAGTTCATCGAGTAGCAAGACCAAATTTGTCATGAATACTTTGCATAAGCTCAAGTATGATTTTGGAATGCATGTTTTGCTGACCTTTTCACAGTAATTATTCTACTCTTTTCTGGTTCAATCCGGTTTTAAGTTTGCCAAACATGTTATTCAACTAAGGGAAAACTCAACATTTCCAAACGGATACCAGGAAAGCCAAGCTTGCCCTCCTCTTTTGTACTGAATTAATTTTACGATTACGTAATACTTCCCATAATGCATTGCAGGTTTGAACAACCCGATGATAAATGCGTCATTATCAGCCAATGGACGAGCATGCTGAAAATACTTGCCATCCATCTTGACAAAGCCAAAATGAGTTATGGAGTCATTGACGGAAGCGTTTCTGCCAAAAAACGAATGGAAGTCGTTGATGAGTTCAATAGAAATCCCATAAAGCCGAAGGTTTGTTTCAAGAAATTATTTGCTTTGTTTTCCGTGGTCATGTTTCTAAGCAAGTCGAGCTGTAATAGACCACCCTGCATTCCCCTGCAACTGTTTGTCTGTGTCTTGTCTGTAGCAGCAATACACTGAAAAATGCAGTGTTGAAATTACTTGTACAGGTTGTCTATGTCTTGGGTCGCGAGCAAGGATGCCAGCGACAAATTTCCAATAAACTTAGATTGTGTGCTAAAAAAAACCCAGATGAGGCAAAAAAACCCAGGTCCAGAAAATATGTAGTAAAGCGGTTAAAAAAGGCAGTGGCTATTTGACCGGCTCCGGTCTTTGAATCTGAAACACTATTTAACCGGTCATGACGTCACTACATAAGCACTTTTTTCTTTTTCTCTTTCAAAGCAAAAGACGATAAGCGCCTTAAATTCAACACGTTTTCTTCAACTGAGTCCGTGGCGCATACGCAACGTCTCGGGTTGCCATTCTAGAGGGAAAGAGTTCGATACTATCCTGAAGCGTTCTTTTTTTTTTTAATTAACTAAATTTTGACCCCAAGTGCATTTTTGTCGTCAATTTTTAATTTGAGTAGCCTACAGCCTATTTTTTTAAATCTTTCCAAATGTGAGTAATAAAGTTAAGTTTTTTTAATTTGTGAATAAAAGAATAACAGTTAACCTCTCAAGTACATGTAGCTCCACACAGAGTGAAATGCCTTTTGACTCCTTTTTATTTCTTTAAAAGTAATATCTAAAAAGACATTATTGACCCAAAAAAAATGTCTAAAAAGACATTATGAAAAGCAACTATGGACAAAGGCCAGTGTTTCGATCTCCCGACCTCTTCAGCGTAGCGTAGTAAAGTGAAAGTGGAAAGTTGTCTTGAAGGGTTGGTTGAGATGATGATTTGAAACTTGACTGATTGTTGTGCGACAATGAGACTGGATTTAATTTTTAACTTCGGACTTCAGCGAAACGTACAGCCTATTAGAAGGAGTGATTTTTTCAGAGAATTTGTGCTAAGAAATGAAAGGAATTTGTTAAAAATAAAGACTAGAAAAAACTTTTTTAATTCGTTTTGAAACTTTTTTATTCACCTGTTGATTCATTCATATCAGTTTGTATCCTTTTGTAGTTAAAAAAAAAAAAAACGCTTCTGGATAGTATCGAACTCATTCCCTCTAGAATGGCAGCCCGAGACGTTACGTATGCGCCACGGACTCAGTTGAAGAAAACGTGTTGAATTTAAAACTTAAGGCGCTTATCGTCTTTTGCTTTGAAAGAAAAAAGTGCTTATGTAGTGACGTCATGGCCGGTCAAATAGTGTTTCAGATTCAAAGACCGGAGCCGGTCAAATAGCCACTGCCGTTAAAAAAACCTGCGTGCGCTTTCAGCACCATTTTTAAATCATTACACAGAAGCCTCAGAAAGCTACAAATAGTAACACGTAGCCTATATATATATAATTATGCAATAAAAAAAACAATGAAAACTATCAATACTACAAAAAAGTGCTCAATGCTAAGCAAAAAAGCAAAGCAGAGCAAATTAAATCAAATATAGTAATTAATAACTATATTTGATTTAATTATACAATATACATGCTTATGTTGGTATGGTAGTTAATATATATGTAATATAACTATATACAAAAACAAGAGCTTGGTAGGCCTATATGGGCTCACAGCAAAGATTTTGGTTCAAAATTACCTTTATGGTAAAGCGTCTAGCTAGCAAGGTTCAGTGCGTGTTTAACCAAAATTTCTAAAACTGACTAGACAAAACCAATAAGGTTAGTTTTGACTTTTGAACTAAACTTTTTGCTGTGTGAGTTGTAGACTGCGGCTGAGGAGAATCATCATGCCTGCTTACTGCTTGGTGTACAACTACGATAACTTGGTACTTAGCAATAAACCCTGCTTAGCCTTTTTCATTTGAACATAATGTTGAAAAGAATAACTCAAATTCACAATAAGTAAATGTTCAGTAACACAAATAGTTGTACTACTCCAATTTTTAGTCATCCACATTTTCATAAAGTTGGATCATTTCTTTAGCATCCTGTAGGCTACCTCACTGACTGCAGTAGCTGATGCAAAAAAACATTACTAGTAGGCTACCTTATCATTTTTGTGTTGCAGTGTGGACCATTTATCGAAGATCCCAGTGCCTTAATACCGTGCAAGCTCTGTACAAAGTTAAAAACCAAAAAAACCTAGATTTACCTAAATTTGAAATAAAAAAACTTAAAACCCAGATGTGGTCAAAAAAACCCAGATCTAGGTGGAAAAACCAAGGTCTGGCATCCTTGGTCGCGAGATGTTCGCCAAACTCAGTTTTTGGGAATCACTGCTGTAGCACTAAATAACTTTGTTCTAGCCTGAAAACCAAGAAGACACCTTGAGTCAGGACATGAAAACCCTCTCAGCTTATCACCAGAACTGGTGACTGAAACTCAGCGAGACCAAAACTGGCAGCAGCTTTCTACCTACACAATCGGGAAGCTGATCGTGAGCTACGTGTCCAGAATAATGGCAAAACTCTGTCCTTTTGCCCCGAACCAAGGTATCTTGGGGTGAAACTAGACAAATCTCTGACATACCGCCACCATTTGGTGTCACTGCGCAAGAAAATGACATCCCGCGCAGCGCTACTCAAGCGCCTGGCAGGCTCCAGCTGGGGGTCGAGGGTTGACACTTTGCGTATTGCAGCCTTAGCCCTTGTCTACTCTTCAGCAGAGCACTGTGCACCTGTTTGGTGCCGCAGTGCTCACTGCCACAACATCGCTCACTGCCCTGTGCACAGCGACCGGATGCCTGCGTCCCACATCATTGGACAATCTCCCCGTTCTCGCTGGCATCCAACTTACTGAGCTTCGTTGCGAAGAAGCCATTCTGTCTCTTGGCCGACGGTCACTGGAATCTAACCATTTTCTCCACTACAAGATCTCTTCTCCCCCAAAACCAGCACCCCGTCGGGCTTTTCCGCTCAACCATGCACCAATGGGGAATGGCCTCTTCCTCCTCCTGTTAATGTGGTGCCGAGGAACAGACCGCAGACCGGATCACCAATGACTGTACCAAGTACCATCTTCAAGCCTCCTAATGGAATGGAAGGTCTGCGCGTCTTGGATAATGAAACCAAAGACTGGCTGCTCTCTAGTAACCTTCCAGTGTTGTCCGGGAACATCGTGAGTCTGGGGTGGTAAAAGGATAGACACTCGGCCCCAGAGGCTTACACGACGACGACGACTGAAATTTTGCATTTTCCACAAACTTTCCTGAAGAAAACGGCACAAAGCTTATTGATCTTCGGGGAATCTCGGCGATATTTGATGTAGATTATCGAGTCCCCATATTCGGACATCATGACGGTTAAATTAGTCACTGATATGAAATAGATATCAATATTGTGCAATTCTTTTTCACTGCCATTTCATAGTTGGAGGATATAACTATAGTTTAAATTGGGGTCATTCTTTTTCAGAATTAACCTACTTTATAAAGATAATTTTTTTAATTCACTTTTTAGTTCACTTGCGCATGTACTTTACTTGCGCGTGGCGGTTGTCAACTGTAAAAAGATTCCACACAGACAAGTTTTACGTCATCGTTAGTGCTGTACGTTAGTTACCGATATGCATTGCATAGTCGTAAACCTTCCAGTTAGCATGGAGTTAAACTTACACGATTTGCAGTTCGAATGTTGGCTGTGTTGTGAGTGCTTACAGTCTAAACTTGATTTTCTACGGTGTTATTCTTATACAGATAATGCTTGTGTCGATACAAGCTGGTGGAGTTGGATTGAATCTCGTAGGCGGAAACCACCTCTTCCTCTTGGACATGCACTGGAATCCTGCTCTTGAGAAGCAGGTAAGAACATGCGCCATGATGAACCCTTTGCTCTGATCATACTACGTTTTGGAGTAGCCTAGTACAAAGTTTTTTTCAGCATTGGCCACATTCCAAGTGATCAGCTCATAACTACCTTCCTCAAATTATTATTTGAAACAGTTGTAGTTTATTGCGTGGGTGGGCAACATAAAGTCTCATGTTCAATTTTAATGTAAATCTTTTGTTCTTTCAGGCATTCGATCGAATATACAGAGTCGGCCAAAGTAAAGAAGTTTTTGTTCACAAATTTGTGGTTGAGGGAACAGTAGAGGAACAGATATTAAAGGTAAGGCACAATGTTACCATAACGCATATGTAGAACAGAGGCGATCTTATGTTAATACTCATCATTGTATGAAATCATGCTTTGGCTTCATACCGAAGTATTAACACCACACGGCGATTCGTTTTGGTTTGTAATCGCTAGGGCAAGGCACTCTTCGTCAAGTCGTAGCTTGACTAATGTCACTTTGAAATTGACCTCGTCTTTTCTACGTGTTTCTTCGAAACCCTTGCCGACTTCATAGCAGTGAACTTCATAGCTTACTCTTTCCTTCGCGTGGGTAACGCATTTAGTAGGCTAATTGTCGTCTGTCAGCCTTGAAATGATGCAAGGGCAGCGACTTCATTAACATGCAAGTGAAAGCGTGGCCCGGTGGTTTCATGTCTATCGTCATTCGCTGCTTTGTTTTACAATTAAGATAAAGCTGTCTGATTTCCAATTACACGGTCGAGTGGAAGGAGCTCTGATACAACGCTCAAGAGTGTGTACGTTTTCTTTGTTTGTCGTATCCATGTCATATCACGCCCGGTGGTTGAAGATTTAGATTAAGTGGACGGGAAGGCAAGAAAGCCAATCTTCGCGTTCACCTTCAAGTGTCTTAACAAAGACACAGTCGCATGCTCTTGAGCGGTGTCGAACCTGCGCCCCTTCGAACGTCGTTCCAGGGCTCTCACCAACGTCGTTCCACTCACTCACCATTATACGAGTAGGCTATATTACAGCAAGATGCAGCAAAATTTGTTAAGTTTTGGTATTACAATAAGAAAGAAAACGCCCAGGGAAAATTCACTTTCGCTCACAAGACACGCAAAAAATAAACCTAAAGAAAAAGGCCTAATGAAACTTCGCACAGCAGAAAATTTAGTGTACAAGTTTTCCGACTCTTGCCCAGAGCATTGTGACGCAAGAAGCCACACGACCTCGTTCGGTGGAAGTTAATCAGTTATGCGGCTTAAGCAGATACACGGCTCTTTGACTCTTTAAGCGCACGTCGTTGGTCTGATGAAAGCCTTAAAAAGCCTTCTAAACCGTAGCTATAGTTTTCGAATGGCGAAGAATTATCAAGATAAAGTGATTAAACATGACGATCGACGCTAAAACTGGTGTGTTCGCCGTGAAACTTCATTTGTCCGCCGAGATAGCTGCTCAGACCGTACACGTTTGTCCGCCGTCAACAAAAACGAATTTCGAGGCCTGCGACAATGTGTAGTGTGTACGACTAGCCGTATCTTAGGCAAGACACTTAATCCCATGATTACACGAAGACTGGCTTCCTTGCCTACTGTCCACTTAATCTCAATATTCAGCCACCGGGCGCTAGCCTGGATATGGCAAATTAACTGGGTGTTTTTTTTTTCAATCTAGCTCCATTACTTGATTGTAGGAATCTTGAACATTATATTTTTGTTTAGCTTCAAGAATCGAAGCTGGCAATGGCGAGAGCTGTGATGGACGGCGCTGCCACTGAGAGCAAAGTGAAGTTGACGCTAGCAGACATGAAAACGCTGTTTGGAATTTAGAAACGTCAAAAGCCGATGTGGTTCTGCAGTGGCTGTAACTTATGGAGAGTGGAAAGATTCTTTCTCAGCTCGAACGTTTTTTAAACTGCATAGCTGCCACTGTTTATTTGAATTGATGCATGGTCAGTTATTACGTTTCCACCCTTTTATCATGAAAGCATAGTCTTTTAGTCCTTCTAAGTACACTCAAACTGTAAGATCAATACGCCTTTTTTACGGAAAGATCGTTGTTACATGTAAACAGTGTTATGTTTTGATGTGAAATGATGATTCTTTTGCTCGCTTGTTGATTTCATGGACGCTGAGTAAGATCAGTGGTCAAGAAGGGATTAAAATTTACGCGAAAACGTTATGCAATCTAACTTCACATCACTGCAACTAACCTTCCGCTTTTTATTAGGGTAGTGCGGGGCAAGACTAGTCACATTTTGGTATTATTGTGTATATCTTCACATAAAGTTAAAAATGTTTCGATTTTTAGTGTTAAACAGTTATATTAAGGCTTCCTTAAACAAGATAGCAAAAAAAGTGAAATTTATTTTTAAGTTATGTTAATACAACATCATTTTTACGACAGAGTCAAATGACTGGTTTTGCCCCTAAGTAAGGGTAAAACAGGTCAGTGTTTTTTTGATGAAAGAAAGATTATATTTACACATACAAAGTGAAGCAACTGTGCTAAAATTGTCTTTAAGCAAGAAATTTAATTGCAAAAAACAACTTCAATAATGACAGCAATCATGGTTCATAGTCAAAAGTGTATATAATGCTCAAAAGCAGGTTAAATGACAAAATCCACATCACTTCGCAAAATGCAACTGAGAGCACATGTCACAAATCAATGTCTGTTGATCATTTTGCCCACTGCAGAGCTCGGAGCCACTCCTGGCATTTACTGCGTTGCACCCAAACTTCTGATTTGGAATCATGTCACCACTCACTGCACACAATGCATTGGCAATCTAAATTTGTCACTTTTCCTGAGTTTTGAGACCTTTGAGATTTTTTGCTTGTATCTTGAACTACTGTACTTTTTTGATATAGTCTTTTTCTTTTCTGAGCCTGTGTTTGTTGAGGTTTTCTTTTTTGTGATTTTTCTTTTGTTGCAAGAAATTTTTTCTTGTAAGGAGTGCTTGTCAAAATTTCAGATTCTTCTCTTCGTGCAGATCTTTTGGGATGTAAATCAGGAATGGTCTTGATGCCACAAAAAACTGTTCGAAAAGCTAGTGCCTGGTATACATTCAGGTGCAGAGTTCTCTTGGTCAAATATTGGTGTACTTTGAGAAGTGAAGCATGGTGCTTCTATGTTTAGCAGCATGGAAGAGCAAGTTGGCTCGTCATGGAAACAGTTGGGAATTTCTGGTTCTGAAGCCTCAGCTAAGCATTGTTGGAGTGAGTTGTCTTCTTCACTTCTGGGGTCATCTAAAAAGTTACTGGAAGGTAACATTTGATCATTATAAGGGTAGATTCCAGTACATTTTAAGCCATTTACTGCGTTCTCAACAGTAGCAGTTTTCAAATAAGCTGTTCTGAAAAGCTCCCCAAGATTTTCAACAGGTATGCGGCGACCAAAATGTGTTCGCATCCATGATTGGCAGGCTGCATTGAAAGCTGCTTTTAGATGTTTGAAAAAAGTCCTGCCAAGAGGTCGCAGCTTGTGCGTGATATGTGGAGGAAGAGATAACAAGACAAGCCCCTTTTCTATTGCAAAATTAAGAACTCCAAATTTTTAGTGTGGTTCTTATGGCCATCCATTATGACTAACACTGGGTTTGACTTGCTTGAGTAGGTGTGTTTGACGAAATGTTTAATGAAGTTTATAAAGCTTGTTGAATCAATCCAACCACTTTCAGTGACTTCATTTAAAGTTCCAGGAGGTGCATGATCTATCAAAGCGGGCTTTTTATTCTTTCTTTTGAAGATCATCATGGGTGGAACATAGTTTCCTGCTGCATTGCAGCAGGCCATGCCATAACTGTGGTTGTTACTCCTCTTTCTCCGCTAGTGGTAGAAGACACAACTCTTTTTCCTTTTTGTGCCAACACTTTGTTGGGCTTATGTACACATGGCAGCCCTGATTCATCTAAATTGTATATCTGCTGTGGCTGAAACTTGTAAGTATCCAATAGTTGTGCCAAATTTTTGAAATACCTATCTGTTGATACTTTGTTCGATCCATATAATCTGTTCAAAAAAATTGCTTCTGGTTTTCGTAGAGAAATATTTGGGTGTCTTTTCAGAAAACCAGCTACAAAATCTCTTCCAACCATTTTTTGTCTTTGTTGAATCGATGCATAATATCATTTTTTTCACAATATAATCGAATGCTAGTCTGCGTAATTCTGCAATTGTAAGTCCATAACAAGAAGCTTCCATTTGTTGAATATATTCCACTGCTTCAGTTTCTTGCTGCGTATTCAGTGTAGTTTTAAACCTTCCCAGTCGCCTCTTCCACAAATCCGGATTTTCATTTGGCAAGTTCATTTTACAACGTTGTCTTAAACTTTCAAAGGGAACATTAAATTGTATCATTGCTTAAAATTCTGATTGAGAGTTTTTTTGATTTTACAGCCTCAATGGCTATTTCCATATCAGATTCATTCCAACTGGCACGACTGGTTTTACGAATATAGTTTCTCATATTAGCTGTGTTGAGAAATGAAATATTTAAATATACAAATAAACACACATGACAATGACAAATAAAAACACATGACAAAACACATGACAACACATGACAAAACACATGACACACAAGGCATTATGAACTTATAAAAAAAATGATTAAATACCTGGACCTTTCAACTAATTTCACAAAGTTGATAAAAATCAACTAAACAACTTTTATCATGTGCATACAAGGGTATGTTGCATGACACAAAATTTTGTAAATCTTAGCTCACTCTCACACTAGGATAAGCTGATTTTTGATGTAATAGGCAAATAATACCCTATGAACCAGGTAAGCCTACATGACAGTTTGGTTAAAGAATTTAGTATTTTCACCAATTGAGGCAAAAGTTTGGCAAAGCACTTCATGCCTGATTTTTTTTGCCCCAACCAAAATAGCCATGACTGAACAAAAATAAATACCCAATAAAACTAATTTCCAAGGAAGAACTACAAGATGAGTAGTTTTGAGACAAAGTACAATAATTGTAATTTCGTTTAAACTAGAAAGTCTTGGTTTAATTAACAATTTTCATAGTGTAATGCTCTGTTTAGTCTAAACCACAAAAAAAGTTAGTCTAAAATATGAAGGTAAAAGTTTACACCAACTTACGTTTCGCAGCCTAGACCAAGACAGCAAGCAAAAACTGCACAGCAGTTTCTGTTGTCACATCACAAAGGAACCACTAAGTGCGCTAAAGCATTTTTTTGAGTGTATTATTTCCCCCCAAAAAAAGTTATCCTTAATTAAAATCAAACTGACCGGTTTTACCCGACGACTTGTTTTGCCCCGAACTATCCTACTCTTGCTCGAACGCCATGTTTTAAAAAAATCAAATGCGCGGTGTTAAAATTCGTGTGTTGTTCTTAACTTGCCATGTCAACCCTCTTGTCACTGCCACATCGATGCGTTACCGAGGTGGCTTAGAAACTACGTCATCAGGTGTGAAGCGTGTTTGCTATTCTTCCATCTGAATGAACTACGCCTCGTGCGAAGCATGAACGGTTTGTTGCTTTCTGCAATTTTGTATATTTCTCTTTCATTTTGTTTCTTTATTAACCACTATTGTTATAAGCGTTTTTCGCGTTAACAACTCTGAAATTTTGGTGGTTTTAACGCCAAATTAACATTGTACTTTCAGCTTATGCTTAACGCTTCCTGTTCATAATTTTAAAGTTTTCGGAGTTTCACGAACACTGGCTAAGCGGTGGTGCACAGGGGCGGATTTAGCTGACGGAGGCCCGGGGCACTTTTAGATCGGGGAAAACCACCTCTACGTCTACAGTAGGCTAGCATTAATCCAGCACTGCACAGCATTTTGCAAAAACTTCAAACGCTGAAAGTAAAAAAAATAATAACACAAAATCACATTTTTTTCCACGTCGGGAGGCCCTTTAAAAGGGGGCCCGGAGCACCTGCACCCTCTGCCTCCCCCCTCCTAAATCCGGGCCTGGTGGTGCATCCAACTGCTTTCACTTTCGGATATTGCTGAGAGCGAGCAATCGAAAACCAATCTCCTCGTTCTCATCTGGTCACCAGGATGGTTCAAATAACTTCTAGTCTTACTGAATTACAGTAGGGGAAGGTATGGACCCATGACCATACCTGACCCATGAGCCACCCCCTTCCAAATTCGAATAAAACCTTATAGTAGATTTTTTATCAACTAAATAAGTTGCATTTAGTTTAATAATATTTCTTGGAAAGTTCTGGATTGAATCTTTTAAAATTTTGCAAGTTAGAGGGTGAGGTGTGATTTTGAGGTGTTTTTGTAAAATTTCTCATTTGCGTTTGGAGCTTTACAGAAACTTAAATACAGCTAGCATCGAGATATAAAATTCAGAAATTGTAGTGGGCTATATAGTGCAGGATTTAGTACAGTTCATTTAGACTTTACTTCATTCTAATTAAGTAAAGCTAAGATGGAACTTTGTCACCAACAGTTCTGACGCATGATTTACTAAAAGTATTGTCCCTTGAACCATGGGTTAGCATAATGCCTAATTGAGGGACAATAAACATGTTTCATTTATTTTAGAAATTATTGTTTACTGTAAGTGGAGTGTAAAATATTATAAAATAACTAGCGAAGCTGGTGATGCCTCAGCAATTGTTTTTGTCATCCCCCCACCACTTGCAGGAACGACAAAACAAACAGTCGACATTAAAAAGTTTTGAACCGAATTTTCGCAGTTTAATATCGCTTAATCTATTTCTGCAAACTGTTAGCAGTGTGTGCATTTGACAGTGTATTTATAGTATCTTAAAAGTTTGCTCTAAGCATCTTTAAGGTCTAACTTATCAGAGTGGTTCAAGGGTCCATACCCGGTGGTTCAAGGGTCCAAACGCGTTTGCACCCTTGAACCACTCTGATCACCGTCAATGTTGTCAAATATTTTGTTGATCCTATAATTATATGTGGTTGAATTTTTTACACAATATACTGAAGTGACCACACTATGTTGTGCTGAAATTTCGTCATCATAGAGTAATTAGTTAACCAATTATAGCTTTTAATGTGAAAAAGTGGCTCATCACTCCATACCTTCTCCTACATAAAATGCATTTTAATAATTGTGTTCACAGACTCTGTAAAATACCTGGGTGTATTTATTGAGAGTTCTCTCTCAGATGAAAACGATATTTCAAGGCAAGTACGCTCTCAATACTATGCTGCAAACCAGGGTTGTCGGTATTATACCCAACCCCCAAAAAAACGGGTGTTTTTTTTAAACCCACATAAAAAAAAACCAGAGCATCATATTTGTCCAATTTTTATTAGAAAATTGAAAAAATGAACCAAAGTACTACAAGGTAACTTACTTAAAACAAACTTCAAATTAGGACTTGAGAATGTGATTGTAAAGGAAATTTCCAAGAATAAATTGAAAACACAGTGGATATTTCTGTACACAAAAATCAAGTAATGCCACTTTGTACTACACTAAAACTCATTTATGCAAGAAGGCCTCATAGTTAAACAGCCCTAGTGCATTACTTTATCGAGTTATGCCAGCATGTACTTGTACTGTGAGTGAAAGGCACTTTATTGGTAAAAAGTAGTAACTTATTTGAGGTGAAATAAGCATGAATCTACCTTTTTTGCATCTTTTTTAAATAAAACCCAAAAACACCCGGGATGCGGGTTGGGCTTTTTTAAATAACCTGGGTTTTTCTCAACCCTGCTGCAAACAATGCAAAATCTCATTTTTCTAAATGGTCACCCGCTGTAAAAAACATTGTATTTCGTTCTTATGTCGTTTTACACATCTCAGTTGTGGAACAAGTTATCTTCCAGAATAAAACGATTACGTGTTGCTTGCAATGATTCTTTCAGAATATTGCATAATTTGCTTCGTTATGTCAGTGCCCGTGAATATCAAATAATGAATAATATAACAACGTTTGGTGCTTTATTGAGGACAAACATGTTTTCGTTTATCAACGGTTGCACTCACTCCTCAAATCGCTTTATATCAGACCTGATGTCATCTGATTGTTTTTATCGTTCTGAATGCTTTCAACTCTTCCAACGCCCATTGTATGTAGCCTAAATTTGTAACAGCAGATATTTAGTGAACTCTTAAACTGACGACATCCAAAGTGGTTCTCTGTGACCTTTGTGCATTTGCAGTTTGTGTATTATTTCGTTTTGGATATGGACAGCTTTGTCTGACGCAAATAAATAATAATAAAAGAAAAACAGGATAATTTATCGCATTTAATTTGCAGTATAATTAAAACTGAGACTTCTATCTTGTTACATCAAACCAGTCATGTCATATGGAATTGAAAGTTGGACCTACAGCAAGGAAATTCGCAACAAAATTAATGCTTTTCAACTCTGGTGCTACAGAAGAATATTAAAAATATCATATAAAAAACACATTACAAACAAAGCAATTAGGGAGCCGGCCCGTCCAGCCCTTCTAGAGCTACAAGTTTCAATCGCACCAACGTTTTTCTATTCTTTGATAACTTGGGCAAAGTTTTGGATAAATACAAGTTTCAAGCTTTTGATGTTACTGTGTAGCCTACAATATTGATGAAACCGGTGTCACTCCAGTGCAGCGTCCAGATCGTATTGTCGCATAAAAAGGGCACAAAGCAAGTAGGGGCCATCACATCTGGTGAAAGGGGAAAATTGTCGCTGTTGCAGTTAGTGCCAGTGGCAACCTGATTCCACCTTTTTTCGTTTTTTCTCGAGTTCGATTTCATGACCACTTTCTGGCTAATGCTCTTGTACGAGGCTCAGCTGGTAGGCCTACTGCCAATCTCCGTGGCTGCATACAGTCTGAGGACTTTTTGATCTTCATGAAGCATTTTGTTGGTATCACAAAGTGTTCTCCAAGTTCCCCAGTTCTGATCATTTTAGATAACCACCCACTGGTGTATAGGCCTAGTGGCGAAAAAGAAACAAACACGTCACACGAAAACAAGTGACAAAGTCCGCCCCGTTAGCTCAGTGGTTACGCGCCCGGCTCAAGATCACGCGGCGCTGGTTCGACTCTCGAGGTGTGCGCTTGAGTACCGGTAACGCATTTCAGGGTTGTTCTCCATTCAGCGGCACCTAGTAAATGGAATAATTCCCTGGCAACAACACTTCAACAATCGGAAAACTTCACTCTGCCAATCTCCGTAACCGGCCCTGCTTCAAGAGCCTCAGTTTTCCCGCGCTTTTTCAAAGTGAACAGCAAAGTTTTTGCTCTCCAGGTCTAAATGCACAGTAGAATTCGCCTATAACTGCACCTCTTGGGGATTGCAAAAACTGACGTTATAGACGAACTACCACAAACTATTCCAAAACTGTCTTTTGATTGAAGAAAGAGGTGTATAATCCAATCAGATTTACTGTGTACCACCAAACTGACAAAAGTCACCCAGAAAATACAGTAAACAAAGAAATTGTTTAAAAAAAATAACCTGCAGCGAAAGTTTCACGAGTTATGACGTTTGCATCACTTTCGGAATACTCAGTAAAATCACACGTTTCTGGAATTAAGCCACACGCTTGGAGCCTTTCCCTAATTCCTTCAATGTCCCTGTCGACGTTTTCAGTTTCTTTTACATCTTCTTCAGCTTCCATTCGAACAACGTTGACTTTTTTGAAACAGTTTTTAATTGTCACCTCAGAGACGATATTCCAAGCTTGACTGAGAAGCCTCATCGCTTCTAGAACATCAACCTTGAAGTATTTTTTTGCTGCTTTTTACACGTGATAGTTTTTCACGCCGGAAAAAAGTTAATTCAGTTAATTAAAGTCCCTGCTGCGAACGACGTAGCAAAATAAAGGGAAGACATTTGCAAGCAGCAGCGCTAACTGGATTAAAAGACTGACCGTTCGTGGTGAAGGCTTAAGCAGAGGTGACGAACCTGCGGCCCGCGGGCCGCATGCGGCCCGTCAAAGAATTTTGTGCGGCCGGCAAAACAATTTGATAATCGTTCATGCATTAGAGACAAAAGATTAAAGGAAGAGTTTCCAAATTTGAGAGCTCACGCTCTCAAATGATCATCTGTTTTCGGCAGCACGTACCTATGCAAACAGTTCTTTTCTAAAATGCACTTTACAAAAAGTCGTTACAGGTCGAGGCTGACAGATGAAAATCTTAGCATGCAGTTGAGAGTTGCCACAATGCCACATCGTCTGTTCGACCTAATATTGAACGCTTAGCCAAGCAAAAAACTTTCCAAAATCCCACTAGCAAAACAATTCAATGCTTCAATGTTATTTTTTAATATTTTATGCTTCAATGCTGCATTAGATAGCTTCAGCTGTATGATTCGCATGGGCTTTTGTTTGTTGTTTGAAAAGAAATTTTATTAACTGATTTGTTGTTTCGGAGCATAATGGTTGAAACATTTAGTCAACTTGAGCAAAAAGGATAGAGCCAAAAAAAGAAGAAATCAGACTCATATGAAAGCAAACGCTTCGAAAATTAAACTGTCTTCATTATCAGTGCAAGTACTGTTGCTCTATCCTTTTTGCTCAAGTTGATTTGTTTTTATTTTTTACTGTTTAGTGTTGTGTGTTTTGATTTTGCGTAAGATAATTTCAACTGTGTGGGTTTTATTACTTTCATCTGCCGTTTGTTACTTTTCATGAATAATATCTTAAGCCGCTTTTAAAAGATTTCATAGTTGGTTACGATTAAAAAGTTGTATGGCCCGATAACTCATGTGTAATTGACAAAGTGGCCCGCGGCCGCAAAAAGGTTCGTCACCCCTGGCTTAAAGTGACGTTATAAACGAACAAAAGACGTCTGGGGACCAATAAAGGGTGCTGTTACATGCGAATTGACGTTATAGGGCCTATAACGTCAATTCTTCTTCTTCTTCTTCTCTTCTCTCGTTTGACTTGTAGTAGCTTAGATTGGCAATGCCTCATCGTGCAGCCATGATACGGTAGTTGGGTCCGGTTGTCAAATACGGTACCGATGTTTTCACTTGGAGGCCGTAAGATGGGACATTCGTGGAGTATGTATTGCATTGTTTGTTCTACCGCTCCGCAGACACATATCGGCGTATTGTGCAACCCCCACCTAAACAGATTAGCTCCAGTGCAGCCAACGTCACATCTGATCCTGTTCAATGTGACCCATGCCTTTCTTGAGAGGTATGCTCCAGGAGGGATGGAGAGTGCTGGTATAACTGAAAACTGGGGAAGGATATGTGGCAGCTCGTTCCATTCCTGGGACCATGTCTCCATGCAGCTGAAGTTCTTATCCACAAGCTGTGTAGCATATCGATGAAATGGGCGCCTTGATGACAGGCATTGAAGTCTGACTGGTCCATATCTTCGGGAGTGACTGTGGAGAAGGTGTTGAGGATCGAGTCTTGCATGCAAAGCCAGTTTGTGAGAGGCATCTTCCCTACGGACATGAGCAGGAGCAATGCCAGCCAAAGTTGGTAGATAAGCAGTAGGTGTGGGGCGGAGACAGCCAGTGATGATGCGCAAGGTGTCATTAATGCATACATCCATCTTTTTTGTGTTTCTGCTACGGTTCCACACAGCTGTGGCATATTCGGTTGAGCTGTAGACCAAGGCTAGTGCACTTGTACCCAAGGTTGATGCTCGGGCTCCCTATCCTGTTCCTGCAAGGCTTCTCAAGAGGTTATTTCTCGAGGTAATCTTGGCACGGAGTGACTCGATGTGGGGTCTGTAGGCCAACTGCCGGTCAAGATTTACTCCAAGGTACGTTGGGTTTGCAGTATAATATGGTAAAGGATTTCCTTTTAGCGAGACAGACATTTGACGCTGGGATTCCCGATTATTTAAATGCCTGCTATAAACAAGACACAGACAACCAGTTGTAGAGTGGTGTACTGTAGCTCGTCTTGCTCAGAGGGTAAGTAAAAGTGCTGGATTCGTTGGAGAGTCAAACCGGCTTGGCTTCAGTGCCTCTTCTTGGTGCTTAAAAATAGCCTACGCTCATTTTTTTGCACATGTCGGATGTCTCTTCTTGTTCTTCTTTAAGTATTCGTTTGACAACATTTTATAACACAGCCTACGTAGCGGCTTCCCTGCAACCAGGGTCGCAGATAAAAATTAACTTCAAATTAAAAAAATAGTTCAGAAATCTTAAATTGTCAACTTAGAGAATAATCTACGTTTAACGTGATTTGTTGAAGGAAGTGACTTGAATGCCGGTAAAACTGTTGGCCATAATTGATTGATAGAAGAGAAGCCAAATAAAAGTGTAAGATGCAATAATACTGTCGATGTTGGGATTAAAACAACTCAATAGAAGAAAAAAAAGTTTCTTTACAAATTAATTTACAGCAGTCCTATTTTGGCAGATTTAGATCGTCTCTGCACGACCCATTTTCTGACCCTTCGCGACCCATGTTTGGGTCGCGACCCATACTTTGGGAACCACTGTTATAGGCGATGCTGTTGTAGCCGAACTACAATGTAGGCTACGTAAAAGATAGGAATTTTGCCGGGACCGCGCGAAATGTGACGTAATAGGCGAATTGACGTTATAAACGAAGCCGTTATAGGCGAATTCTACTGTATAAGTTGGAATCAAGAAAAATTTAGGCCTGGAGAATAGCTAGATTTGTACAAATTGAGAAAGGAATTTAATTGCGGTCATTTTAAAGGAGAAATTTTCAAAATCGATAAAGAACTCGTGGAGAAGAGACAATTCAAAAAAACCTTGATTTAGCCTAGCTAGTAGCTACAGTATAAAGGCCTACCAATGAATTCGGCAGCCATTTTGTTATTTGCATATTCTGAGTTGGATCACTCATAGATAGCCACTTTTATTATTGAATTTTGAAGACAAACTAAAGAGAAGTCACATGAAATGTTTTTGGTCTTTTTATATTCCAGCCAACCGTAGTCAACCTTCATTTTCACTCAACCAAGTTCAAACCCTACCCAGGTAACCCAGGCTTGATGCTGCAATCATCGACTCAAAAGAATGTTGTTTATGGTTACCAAATCAAATTTTTTAAAGAATTGAATCTGGACTGTTCATTGTAACTTACTGTATGTTACAACCCCGTTTTTGTTTAATTTTGTTTTGTTGGCCAATAGTTTGTAGATCTGCGCAATTTTGAGTTTATAGGAATGTAATCAGCTCGGTCTGACTGATTTTGTATTTTTTGCCTAATTTTCATATTTTATTACGCAACAATAATATTTTTGAAAATTTGACCTTTCGAGCTGTTCCTTCTCTTGTTTTTTCTATTTTTGTTCCCATGTTACAGTAGGCCTAATTGATGTCTTAATTAGGCTACTTGATCCATCAACTGCAACAAACCACATTTTGTTTTCAAAGCTGCATATGTTTTAATTGCGTAGCATTTTAACCTAATTCGTTTGTTTTAATACCACCGTTTTAAACTAAAATTAAATGATTGAAGTTTGTCTGAATAAAAAGTAGTAGCCTACTGCCTACTGTACTACTGTACATCAAGTACAGATAAGCTAATATTCACTAATCACCTTAGGCCTATATGTTATTGCGCTCAATTGTATCTTTGTTTTTTTTGTTTTTTTTTTCTACAAGACGTGCGGTCACGCTGAACCGGTTTTAGTGCAGGCGTGGGAGCTTTCTTGTGGGAAAAATTTTTTATCAAGCTGATATTTTGCTCAGACCTTCCCCATATTATGCAAATGGCTCAGAAAAAATCCCCATCAATCGGATGATGGGAAACCACTTTTTGGGCCCTTTTTCCAAATGACGTCACAATCCCTTTTGGGTCTAACATATGAAATTTTCAAGTTTTTCAAAATAGGACATATTATACATCATTTTTTAGCTTTTTTCAAGGGGAACAACTTTTTCTATTAACCAGAACCCTGAAAATGTACAGAAAAAAAGTTATTACCGATTAAGCAACAGGATAAATCTATATAAAGTTCAGGCAAATTTGAAATCATTCGTCACTGTTGGAGTTATTCTTCTATATTCTTTGACAAGAATTGAACAAAGTAAGCGAAACATAAATTGAAGCTATCATCATCATCAAAAACGTCAAAGATGTTGCTTTCCTCCTCGTCTTGTCCCGTTTCATCTTTATTGTACGAGTATTCCTCTTCTTCGGTACGGTACCAACATCGACGTTTTGCAGAAGTGAAAAAAAGTCTTCATTTTTAAGTTTTTCGTTTAGTCTCTGGAGTATGACGTTCATACTATATTAGCCTACTTAGATACGAAAAAGATGTAAAACTATCTTTGTATTTCAAGCATACTTACTAAAGTATTACATTCAACACCATGACTCCAGATATTGCTGATAACTGCAGAATTCTTTTTTCATCTATGGTTGTAAGCCTACGATCAATTCCAAACCGAGCAGCACACAGTAAAGAGGACAGCAAAAAGCTTCACTGGAATTTGGACAGATCTTGCGATCGAGCAAACTCTTATGCGCTCAAATAAGTCGCGTGGAGGATTGACGGAAGGAAAAAGTACGACAGAAAAGTGTTCGACATCTTTGGGTTTTGAGTGTGAGTCACTCGGCAAGTATAATTCATGAAGCAATGACGCAACTATGCAAGGCTCAGTTTCTATGAAGCAACCAGCATGAAGAGTTGGGTGCTTCAAGAAAAAAGAGGGATTACGACGATTTCTGGCCTGGTTAACAACGAAACACCCATTCTTGGACCAGATGTAAACCTATCTTCTCTTTCAAATGGTCTAGTGTCCATCGCTGAAAAAGATGACGTCATTGTAAACAACGGAGCAAATTGGTCAAAATATCCAGAAAGGTTTAGATGGGGTAGCAGTTACTAAAGCATCATTCAAACGCAAAGATTGATCAAGCCATTAGAATCCTTAATGGAAGTAAACAAAACAAAAAGTGGTGCAAGTGGTATTGGTCCGAAAGTCATGTTCAATAGGATGATTGCTGCTGCTGAAAGAGAGGAAAGCCTTGAGCAATTTTTCGAATTCGAGTTGACTTCAGAGCCAATGTCGATGTTCAAGGAAGGCATGATGAGAAAGCCTGACAAACCCTCTCTTCGAAAAGTTCTGCCTGGTTCTTCGTCGCATGCCTTGGAGGAAATCAACAAGCAAGTGACTTCTATTATCGACGGTGGTGCATTACTACATAAAGTTCGCTGGAAAAAAGGAATGAAGTTTTCGGAAGTTTGAAATTCGTATGTGAAATATATCCAAAACCATTATACCCATGCTGTTGTTGTGTTTGATGGCTATGATGACGAAAGTACTAAAAGTTACGAGCACTTGCGCCGAAATTCCGTTCCACAGAGCACGTTTGTAAAAATAGATCCGAGCAATTAACTTCCTTTTGCTCAAAATAGCTACCTCATCTGCATTGAAAACAAGGCTGAATTCATCAAGTTTGTTTCTACCCTGCTGAGGCAATCCAAAGTTGAAGTTCACAACTGCTCTGATGATGCTGACAGTTCCATTGTGGCGAAATCCCTTGATTATGCTTCTCTTCGAAAAGGTCCAGTAAATGTCATTGCTGATGATACTGATGTAGTTATTATGTTACTGCATCATTGGAAGACTGGCATTCATGTTGTTATCCCTTTGCATGCCATATGCATGTATTTGCCATGTCTAAAAGTAAACAAAGATAAATATTACATACAGGGTATCTAGAATTGAACAATATCTTAAAAGTGTAAACATTATGATATAATCCCTACGTAAAAATACATACCTGAGTGTAGTAAGCGTTGAATCTTCATTGTCACCATACCAGATCTTGAATGCAGCTATAGATGTTTTTCTGACCTTATTTTGGGAACTCCAGACATTGCTGATAATTGCAGAATTCTCTTTCAGCGTTTCTGATTTTCGCAAACTCGTAACCAAACTTCCTTTTCCAAATATCGATGACGTTGTGTCGCATCCTGACCATGCATGGAGGAAATAAAGATCTTCTTTGATATCTTTAATACTTGGGTTGGCTTCTTTGATGCTCCAGGCTTTGTTGAAGCGCTCCTGGACGAAGTAAATAATTGCACAGGAAAAGCTAACACCAAGCCAAAGAGCAGCCTACTTCCATGGGCTACGTATTTACTTGGTGAAGAATTTAAATTCAATGTTTGTGAATGGGGATGGAGAAACAATAGCAACAACGAACTTGTCCCAATAATGACGGATATATGCATATAGCACCAGAAGCATTGACCAAAGTAATTAGATGCAGATGTAAAAAATCAAGGAAAAATCCATGTGGAACGAAAACTTGCACCTGTCGTAACTATGGAATGGCATGTGTTTCTTCGTGTGGTGAATGTCATGGTACTGAATGTGATAGTACAGTAAGTATGCTTGAAATACAAAAATAGTTTCACATCTTTTTCGTATCAAAGTAATAATTAGTATGAACGACATACTCCAGAGACTAGACGAAAAACTTAAGAATGAAGACTTTTTTTCACTTCTGCAAAACGTCGATGTTGGTACTGAAAAAGAGGAATGCTCGTACAATGAAGATGAACGAGACAAGACGAGGAGGAAAGCAACATCTTTGACGTTTTTGATGATGATGATAGCTTCAATTGGTGTTTCGCTTACTTTGTTTAATTCTTGTTAAAGAATATAGAACAATAAGTCCAACAGTGACGAATAATTTTAAATTTTCCTGAAATTCATGGATTTATCTTTTTCCTTAATCGGTAATAACTCTTTTTTTTTACATTTTCAGGGTTCTGGTGAATAGAAAAAGTTGTTCCCCTTGAAAAAAGCTAAAAAATGATGTATAATATGTCCTATTTTGAAAAACTTGAAATTTTTATATGTTGGACTCAAAAGGGATTGTGACGTCATTTGAAAAAAGGGCCCAAAAAGTGGTTTCCCATCATCCGATTGATGGGGATTTTTTTCTGAGCCATTTGCATAATATGGGGAAGGTCTGAACAACGTATCAGCTTGATAAAAAAATTTTCCCACAAACACCACTTTTTAAGGTCCCACGACTGCACTATTTCCTTAATTTTTTATCTTGCGCGGGGAGGTCTTCTGTGACATCACAATTCATTTTTTAACTTGCCTATGAAGACTCGAAGTAAAAAGTTCAGGAAAACTTGTAATTTTTTTAATTTCTTTTCAATTTTATTTTTAATTGTTGGCGCAAACACGTAGTGAACGGCAAACTAACAAAAGGGAAACTGGAAAAATAACTAAAACGTAATTTACTGATGCTTGACATTTGTCACATTAAGAACAGGGAAGCAGCTGACTCGATGACTGATATAGTCTTTCTCTGCTTCCTATCTATTGTGGTACCTAGATGGCTATAGTGCTATTCTATTCATGTTGTGTATAATTGTACCGTGCTATTGTTGCAACAGACGAAATAAAAGTTTTCTCTCTCTCTACAGTCTACAAGTATGCGAAACCACAAGGCTTTGTCAATCCGAGGATAACATTCAAAAATCAAACCAAACGATTGGGTTGACATGTGTGAACAGTGTGAAGAAAGGGTCGTTCTCCCCGGCTATCAGCACAAGGCTGAGCAATCACTAGTACAGCGAGCAGTTGCGCTTCGCTAACCATAACGGTGTAGCTTCCACGCTAGCCATTCAGACCATCCAATCAACAATATGTTTCTCGGCAGCCGATTTGTAGCAAGAATTGACAGCGATAGACACCGTGGTTAAACTGACTGGTAAAGCGGTGGTCGAATACCTTTGTGGCAGAATTAGTGGTGCGATACTGACGAGCCCAGCCTCATGGGCGAAACACGGTGTCTATCGCTGTCAATTCTTGCTACAAATCGGCTGCCGAGAAACATGTGTGAACAGTGTTGCCAGATTCCTCCAATTTAATTTTCCTACAGCATTTCCTTAAATAGTCTAATCTCAATTTCGGTTTAGTTTTAGACAGCTTGTTTTTATTTATAACTATCGCTGCAAAACTTATGCCAACATACCAGAATAATAAAAACGCAAAAGCGACAAGATAATTACATTAAGACGAGCTTAAATTCGAAATAAAATTGTACCTAAGTTAAACAAATTGGCACGGTCGGAAGTCCAACAAATTTCATTGCAATTTCACCACTCACTGGGGCACTGGTAGTTGCCATCGGTTGTAACGCACAGCTGATCATCTCAAATCGTTTATTGGTGTTTTTGCTAACTTTACGGTAATTAAAAAAAAAAATTACTTAAAAAATAAATGACTGGCTAAATCTTAAACAAAACTAAAAAAAGGGTTTTTGGCTTGTTTTGAGGTGTTGATCAGGAAATTCCTGATCCCTAAAAACTGTTCCAAATTGAGATCAAATTTATCCATCGAGCACCTTGTGTCTGAGAATTACCAGATGGATATTTTTGTTTTTATTTTAGAAGAATTTAAAGGTCGTTGAAGATAAAATATGCAATATGCAGATTAAATAAAAGTTCTGGTCAAGCAACGGCGAACAACAAATTTTAGCTAGAAAGCGCTAAACACCGACTGTAAAGAAATCAAAAACCTTGATTTCAGAAGAAAAACATTGTTTAGGAATAGGAGAAGATTGTTTTAAGATCAACATGATTTTAGCAAAACAAAGTCTGTCCAGGAAAAGTGATAAGTTTTTGTTTGAACAAACTCTTTTGTGAGCAAAGGGGTTGTATCGTTTCGTATAATGGTATAAGTCCAAGCAGTTTTCATCCAGCCAATCCATGATATTGTTGTTGCTTTGAAGCTTGGTTCTGGGCATTCCAATGTGAAATGGTCTGTAGAATTGATTGATGGTGAAGATGTGAGGAAGGGGTGAGAGCATACACATAGGCGTGGGAATTGTTTTTAAAAAAGTGAAAAGTGTCTTTAATGAAATTTATTCGCTTGAATCTGGCAACACCACACTGGCACAGGCTAAAGAGTGCAGACTGCAGAGGCCAGAGGCCAGAGCAGAGAGAGACTCTTACGTCTTGCTTTCATAATTTTATTCATTTCCTAAGTTTCCTCACTCTTCAGATTGGCTACAAACTCACCTATCAATGTACTTTGATAGGATAGTATACAGTTGGCGTTATTCCATTTAATCTATCTGTTTGAAGAAGGCTGTAATCACAATACTGCATATCTTAAATCAAGGAATGGACGAACATCAGCAAGATGCAAACTCAGCTTTAATGGAGCTAGATAAAGGTATAATAATGGTGTTGCATGCACATTAGTGCTTTTTTATCTTTTGTTGTAAAGATTCTCCACGTGTGGTATGCGTACTGATACTGTTCATCTAAGGAATACCAAATGGGCCCTCACCTCAGTAACCTTAAAGGGTGTCTTTAAATGTCGCAAACCTTGTACAGTCGAATTGATAGCTATGAGGTTTTCTTTGCCTAAATACAATGGATAGGCCTAAGAGCTTGTGCAGATGGTAACTAGGCTATGACTTTGAAGAAACCTTGTGTAATTGATAACATTGAGGTTTTCTCGCCCTGCATAGAATAGATAGGCTAGGCTGCTGAAATGATTGTAAAAGGCTTTTATTTGGGCAGATAAAATTTTGAAAGTGGCTATTTTTCCACACTTACTGCCATGGTTACAATCAGGTGTTGCAAGAGTTAGAATTAAAGTTAGGAAGGGTTAGAGTTAAGAATAAGATTAGGGTTTTAATCTTTTCCTTGGTGGCAGCTGACATAGATGACCTTACAGGTCTTTCGTTGCCATCCTGTTGTGCTGATAGACACTCAATTTGTATGTATGTACTTTTTGTTTGTTTATCGCCAGCAAAACAATAAACTGAACTGAATAAAAAAAAATTCCAAAATACAAGTTTTTATTTTCAACAGCTTTAAACTTTTCTCAAATTAGGGCAGAATTCCTTATCTGGCAACACTATTGAGGCTATTATTACACTATAGTGTAAATATAACCACAGCCTAAAATTTTTATAGATTAAAGGTAATCAACCTAAGGTTATGTTTGAGACCTTAGCTTTAAAAACCCTCGTAGCTATCAATTCAACTGTACAAGGTTTGCGACATTTAAAGACGTCCACCTTAAATTATTTCGAGACCTCCTGATAAACCAGGGCTGGGGAGCCGGAGCTGGAGCCTGGAGCGTTGGAGCCAAGCATTTTCTCTGGAGCCGGAGCCGGAGCTGGAGCCTTTTTAAACATTTCTTGTGGAGCCGGAGCTGGAGTTACAAAATATTTATCAGCTCCAGCTCCAGACTAGCAAAAAGCACAACAAAAGTCAACAAGAGTGTGGCTTCCCTTGTTTTTCATTCAGCTTAAATCTGAAATGTGTGTTTATATTTTTTAACAGAATTTTAAGCGCTGCAGTGCAGACTTCTAAACCAGTGGTTCTCAACCGCCAGTCCTCGGACCGGTGCCGGTCCGTGTAATTTTTTTGCCGGTCCGCAGAAGATTTTACTTTCTGCAAAGCTTATTTTAATGTGGAGTCATTAGCCTATTGTGAAATTGTGATCGCACTGTGAAACATGCACAGCTGTAGGCCTAAAACTGACATATCTCCATGTAAAATTGTTTGATAATAAAGGTGAACTTTTTGATGACCTAATTCTGTGCCGTTGATAATGTTTTTGTGACAAATTGCGTGTAGTTTTCAAAAAGTTTTGAAAGACAGGGTACATGACCAAATGGGGACTTTTATCCTTGATTTTGAAAAATTTCAAAGTTGTTGGAGGTGAAAATTTAGAATTAGATAAATTTGAAGTTCCGGGATAAAGTCAGGCCTGCAACTGAAATTTGCCAGAACCGGAGTTTGAGAAAGAAAAGATCTTGTTTTTCAAAGACAATGCGGAAAATAGCGCTTCGGAATGGAATGAGGACAAGCGAATTTGCTGTAGAAAATGCTGGTGAAATGGAGTGGTAAAAAAAGTAAAAAGAGGTGCTGAGCATTGTGAGTCAACACTTGAAAAAGTTGACTAATAATTTTGACAATCATTTTGCGTAACATGAAGATCCTCGACATGGAAACTTTTGGATAAACAATCCACGCATCGATGATGTCAACAAATACGACCTTAATCTTCGTGAAAAAGAAAGTCTGATTGAATTACAATATGTTGTGCTTCTACTTGGCAGTCCAGATTCGAAAAACGTCATTGTCACACTTCTGGTTATCTCTTGCAAACGAATTCGTGCCTAACTTTCAAAACAATCGAATTGACGGTAATTGTTTCAACTAGCCATTTAGAAACGACAATTCTTTTTCATCTCTAGCTTTAATAACAAGGCAAAGAAATCGCCTGGATGTCGAAACAGAGCTACGTTTTTAGAAACATCTTTGATATCTCGTTTTCCTCACATAAGCTACAGGCAGCGTAACAGTAGCAAGTTTCCCACTGACATTGATTGTGTATGGAAATGAATTGATATTTTGCTGTATGAGTTGATTGCTGTGTTATTCTAATTTTCGTCCTGAATACAAATCATATGCTAAAACCTTGCATTATGGTGCGCAACGACGATTTTGGTTAACAAAACGTTGCAAATATTCATTCTATTCACTACGACCTTTGGTTGCCGGTCCGCAAACATTTTTGAAAAAATTTGCCGGTCCCGCACTGTTGAAAGGTAAAGAACCACTGTTCTAAACCATTCCATCCTACTGTGACAAATGCTACAAAACACTCTTAATGGAGCCGGAGCGGAGCTGGAGCCGGAGCCGCTGTTTAAAAGTTTATAGCTCCGGAGCTGGAGCTGGAGCTAGTGGATGAATGCTTGATAGCTCCGGAGCTGGAGCCGGAGCCTATGCTTTTTTGCAGTGGCTCCCCAGCCCTGTGATAAACTGTGTTGTTTGTGTGTAACTGTGTATGACTGTATGTTTTATGGATCTGTTGTACTGTATGCAGTATATTCGTCTAATTTGCTGTTTTATACACCAAATTAAACTTTCTTATTTTTACCACTAGTAGTTTGCATAAACCTTCCAGGTGGTATGTGTGTATCTTTTGTTTTCATCACAAAAACTGTACGGTATTCACAATTTTCATTAGAGCTGAGTTAATTAAAATTGCAAGTCTTATCAATGTGTCAGCATCGTCAGCATTAAATAAAATCTCTCAGTTGTTTAGACATTACATGATTTAGATTAGCCTATTTATTGAGTTGTTAAAAAAGGCAAGCAGCTGATAGATTTCACATCTAGTACTTATATGTTGTTTGTGGATTTGTGATAGGTTTGCGTGCACACAGAGTTGGAGAACAGTGTGAATCAATTGTTCGATTTCCTAGCCTTTTTGCACGATTTCCTTTTCCCATTCTTATAAATTCTGCATTTTTGAAGCTTGCTGATGCTTACAGAACAGGGTAAATAATGCATCTATTATTTCTTTGAAAAACTAATATGTATACTATATATCATAATTAAAACACTGTGTAGCATGTTTTATTACGAAATATTCAGATACGTACTGTACATTATTAAAGCATATATATATACCGCAGACAAAGAATTAGTAGGCTATTTGTGAAGATTTCTCACTTTACCTTATTGCAATATTGCATGCATGTTTTGTAGTTTGAATGGACTTGCTATATAGCAATATGTACCGGTATATTTCTTTTGGTGGACGCTAGGCTGTTTAAAACTGTTTTATAGACTTTTCATTTTGATTTATTTACTTCGCAGAAATAACTTCATGAGACTTTGCATAGTTCGTGTTGCACAACAGAGTTCAAAGCACTTGGATAAAATTCTTAATGTGGATGAATTTATGAAAAGAATTTACAAAGTTATTCATAGCAATGATCCATATGCACGTGCTCTCACTCTCAGGTAAGTCATTTCACTTTTCAAACTGGTTGCAACACGAATTTGATGTTTTTGTCAACATATGACTGACCTGTGCTCAGGGTTGGAAAAAATCATGATTTTTTTAAAAAAATCAAAAAAATCGAATTTTTTTGATTTAAATCGGATTTTTTTGATTTAAATCAGATTTTTTTTATATAAAAAAGCGTCGAGTCTAGTTGGGGGAAGAGATCGTTTTAGTAAGATAGCAGAATTATTTTTAACCCCTTGATTGATTGAAAGGCTTTGCTTTGCAAGTGTTTAATCATTTTTATAATCATATTGTAGGCTAACCTGTCTATTGCACATATTTTTAAGTAGGTGTGATATGTTGCTTTATACTAAATCATAATGTGCATATCGAGATTGAGGTACGTCTCAGACTGTCATCTCACTACACTAAGATCTTTCCTTACGTTTGAGCACACATCACTTTGCTTTTTTGCTCAACTGATGCATAGCCTACAACCAGACTTTTTGCAAAGAAAGTTTAACTGTGTAATATTAATTATGTTACCGACGTACCATACCAAAACAATAAAAGTTCAGATGACACAAAATTGCAGTTTATTTTGCATTGAGAAGTTTGTACATAAATACAAGCTCGCCAGCTTTTGCAGTGCCCAATCGATTTCGAACTTCTGATTGAACCAGACCAAAAGTGGAAAAAACTCGCTCAAAAACTATGTTTAGTGAACAACTCTGTTTGTGAACTGCCAAGTAAACTAAGTTGCCTTTCAAAACATGTATAGCCTATAGCCTTTAGTATTTAAATATAACTTTTGTATTACAGAGAAGCAGTGAAACGTTTGTTGATGTTTTTAAGAATAAGAGTAATTTTTTAATTGATTTTTTTGATTTTTATTGTTTGATTTAAATCATGATTTAAATCAATGATTTAAATCATTTGATTTAAATCAGAGGTGACAAACCTGCGGCCCGCGGGCCGCATGCGGCCCGTCAAAGAATTTTGTGCGGCCCGCAAACAATTTGACAATCGCTCATGCATTGAAGACAAAAGACATCTCAAAGCTGTTTTATGCCTTCACTGGTACACCTTTCCTTTGCTATTTTCTTGCCCTAAAGTCCAGTGGTTCCCAACCGGGGGAGAATTCCCCACTAGGGGGGAATTTTGCAATTTTCAGGGGAAATTTGGTTTTGGGATTGTAAACCTTTTAAGCCTAGTAAGTTGGCCTAGATTAGAGCGTTAAAGAGGAAATTATTATTAGATTAACTCCCGATTATTTAAGCAACTGTGCACTGACAATCTCACATGGATGCTATCCATCAAGTAGGCCTACTTCTGTTTCATGCAAACTCTAGATGGCTTTTAAGAGGAAACGTAACCGAACGAGTGTTTGAGCTCATAGACGAGCTTAAATTATTTTTTGACCTTTAAATAAACTTGGAATTTGTTTCATTGCTGAATGATGACAGATGGATTAGATTCTTTGCTTATTTGGTTGATATGTTTGGTCCATTGAATAAACTAAATCTGAAAATACAAGGGAAAAACACCAATAACGGTATATATTCAATTGCCATCTCTGTTTAAAGCAGATTGCTCATCAACATGGGTTATCTGTATCCATGAGCCATTGACATATTGATACAATGGGAATTTACAAACTGTAGGCTACTGAAGAGAGTGATTAATTTATGTCATTGCCATTTGGAGATTGTCTTAAGGTACTAGAAGGCTCTGCTGTCTTCTTCGCGAGGGGAGTAGCCTACGTTTTGTCTGGCCTCTACATTTCGACCAGCCTGGTTTGGGTGGCCCTTCCAGGAGTAGATAGTTCAGTACCGTTCAGCACTTAAAGATGCTTTTGGAAGCTTTCACCAGCAAGCTTGATAATAATTGAAAGAGAAAAGTTAGAATGAACAATTGAACATGTTCCCATGTTTAAAGAATTATGATTGGTGCTGGTTGTTGATGGCAAAGAACAAGTCCTTCCAGAGTTGGAAAAAGAATTGATTTTGCAACATCTCACAGCATTAGAATTAGAACTGGAATTCATTCGATATTTTCCTAAAATTTATGATGATGAGCTTGATTTAATACAAAATTCATTCACATTGTTGATGAAAAAACTTCCCGATAAATTTCAGGATGAATTTTTATAACTCAAAACGGATTCTTGCGCAAGAGAATTATTCAGGAAAGATATCAATCACTGGATTTTGGCCATTGATGTGTAATTTCTATCCCAAAGTGGCAGAGAAAGCTACTCGAAGTATCCTTCCATTTGCTTCCACTTATCTATGCGAATCAGGTTTTTCAACTCTTGCAAATGAAAACAAAACAAAGAAACAGATTAGACGTGGAGAATGATAATCGTTGTGCTCTTTCCAATACTCTTCCACAACATTCATGAGTTATCAAAAAAAAAATCACACAGACTGTTAAATGCATTGAATCTTAGAATTTTGAATGCCTATTCTTTGAATAAAATACTTTTCAGCTACGTTCTTCTTTAATTAAATTATTTTAGTTTGAAAAGGAATATTACCAGCTAAAAAGCTTATTACTAGTGAAAGTTTAGTTTATCTCCCAAAACTTAGATTAAAATATTAATGTAAACAAGTTTTTAACAAACTAAATTTATAGGGGGGGGGATTTAGATTTGAATATCGACTAAAAGGGTCCACCGGATAAAAAAGGTTGGCAACCACTGCCCTAAACACTAACTTTCAGGGTTTAAAGTTAGAAAATAGGAAAGCTATAAGGTAAAGGTGTGAAAACACTATTCACCAATTTTGGTCAATTCCAATCTATGACGTCATGGAACTTTGACGATTAAAAAGTTGTGTGGCCCGATAACTCATGTGTAATTGACAAAGTGGCCCGCGACAGCAAAAAGGTTCGTCACCCCTGATTTAAATCAACCAACCCTGCCTGTGCTGAATGACAAAATGTGTGAATGATTGATACTTATTATGTGCATTAGAAGAGAACCTTGTTAAACTGATTTGAAATTATCCGGTGTGTATCACAAGACCAATTGATTGCTGTTTCATCTACTTTTATTTGATGCAACTTGCATCTGCAGAATGCTTGGTAGTGTGGCTTGCATTATTGCCGAAAAGAAGAACGTTCATCACAGCATACAACAAGGACTGGATTCCCACGACCGAATCGAGCAGGAAGCCGCAATATTTGCCACCACTCGGTTTGCATCACATTCTCATAACTTTGCATCCAGCATTTGCAATAAACTTTCTTCTATGTTAAAAGGTAAGTCTATAAATAAACTGAATTTCAGATTTGTTTCATTAGTCTGTGTTGTAAGACCACACCCTTGTGGAGTAGATTGTTTTTCTTGTTTGTTTTTTCATTTACACAACCCAGTGGTTCCAGTAAAACTAGTGGTTTCAAACCAGTAAACTTCTTCTTTGATTGATTTATATGACCTTCTTTGGTCATGGTCAAGGAGTTTGTGAAAGTCATGAGTGACGACATTGAGAAGATTTCGGTGATATTTCCTCAAACTAAAAATTCGTTATGAAATTTTAATTTAGTTAAATGCCAAACATACTTTGTCCATGATTTAATTCATCGGTGGTTCTTGTTTCAAGGTTTGTCCACTCCTCTTGAAGTTAAGCTGAAGTTGATACCCGTCATGCAGCACATGCACTATGATGTTCAGGTGAGCACATCCGGTTGCCTGGTAATTCTTAATGGCAGAGAAGTCAGTCCTTCCCAGACAGCGAAATCCGTTTTTTTGCATTAATTTAACGTATGCATACGTCTCAATCAATTGTAAAATGACGGAATTTGCTATCTGGGAGACGGCCTGCAGTTTAATTTATTCAACTTAGCAGGAAGGCCATTCAAAGCGGTTCTTTGCTTGCGCAACTAAAGAAATTTTGTTCTATGCATTTCGTTATATTCTTGGATATAATTTTGTTCATTTTTTGTAGCGAAAGGAATATAAATTATCTGTTTGAAATGTAACATTTGTTCTATCAAACAATGAAGACTTCCATCGAGTCTTGTTAATTTTGTTGATACACCACAGATTAAGTGTGAATATGGTTTGTTAATTGATTGTGATAACCTCAAAAAGGTGTGAATTGCAAATATTTTTTTAGTCGCCACACGTAATTTCGAACAAGGTTTACGACAATATTTTTTCTTTCAGATTTCTTCAAAAGCAAGAAGCATTCTTCAAGACCTGCTTCCGTCCTACCCCGCCCAAGATTTTGTCTTGACAACACTGAACACATTAACTCAACTGGCACTGCTGTCTCTCGTTGACATTTCTGGCCAGGTATTATGTGTACTTGTGTAGTGTCAACTGCATGAGTTGCTAAGATGTTTCCCTTTTTGCAAGTTGTGATTAATTTAATACGTTCTTCTAGGTGTCGCTGTTGCTTCAATACTTCCGTTGTGATCCCCGTGAGGCCATCAAATCGGATTCTCTGCAAAACTTAAATGTTTTGGCAAAAAGTGCTCCCCATTTATGGACTTGTGATGATATTTCCGCTCTTTGTGAGGTAATCCATCAGTTAATCTACAAATCCCATTGTGGCGGGAGTGGCAATCTGACACAAATTCTTTGAACTGATTGCCCTGGGCAGCTGAGTGTTTGTTTTCTAGCATAGAAGTTTGGTGTTCAAACATTATTGAAGATTCCGCACAGAAACAAGTTCTGCTAACTAAATTCAAGTATTCCACAAGTGCAGATAAAGCGATCTGTCCGGCGTAATGCTGCGCTTTTGCTCTGGTAACGCTGTTACCTTGTCCACAGCTAACGCGCAGCATTAGGCTGAAACAGATCGTCTCATCTGCACTTGTGGAATAAGTTGCTTCACATGTTTGCAATCATGCTGCTAAAGTCAAAATCAATCTATTAAATTCAGGTGTTTTCTCAGCTGAAGTGGACCGGTATTATTATTTCAATCACTGCTAGGCCACTGCTCCAATGCAATGACTTAACTTCGAATCCCTACCGATGATACCTTTTTGCATTGTAACACTTTCCACATAATTATTCAGGAAACATAAACACAGAACAAATCTGCTATAAAACAAGAGAGTGAAAAAAAATTGTCAAGAAGTTTGATAGCGATATCCCGTTTCGCTAATATGTGAGAAAAAAATCAAGTTTAATTTATTGTTTGTTCGAAAATTGTCCAGGCGTTCAACCTTTCAACTTTGTCGAATTCACTGAAGCGTGGCATCATTCTTGTTCTGAACTCTCTCACCGAATCGGAGAATCTGGTTCAAATTAACTTGGAAGAAGGTACCTTTTCTACCACACTATGGTTTCGTTAAGTTTATTACCCCAACAACAACCAGTGCTTGTTTTAAGCTGATCATAGTTTTGATATTTTCTTTTGAACTTGTTGACGTATGGAATGTTCTTAGATAGCAAATGTGTTGTGTCAACGTCTACAGACGTCGAATCAATATAAAAAGACACATTTTCTAGCTGGTGTCATGTGGTGCTTTGTGTTTCCTCTCGGACACGTTAAGAATAATAATAAGTCCGTAGAAACTGCCTAAGTCGATAGATAACTCGACGCTTTTTCCCTGGTTTCCTGCAAAACGCCATTTTCGTACTTAGCCTCATGAATTAACCAGCCAGGGTTGGTTGATTCGACACTGGAAATCTCGACGTTCCTCTAATTTCACACCTTTTTCACGGCCCCACAATAGGAATTTCGTGTTTACAAATCGACTAAGTCGATTTCAATATGTCAAAGTGAGTGTTATGCACAACAAAATGCCACCTTCGTCAAAAATAGAAGGAGACTTCACCAGGTATCTATTTAAACAAAACATGGTGGCCTACTTTCTTCTGGTGTCAAATGCGCCTTTTTCACCACAAAGTGTGTTGCAAGTGATAAGTCGCATTTATTTCTTCATGTTTTGGATACCAGTACTTGATGCCCTGATATTTTCTTGAGCAGACTGTCCCTTGCTGCAGCTGTGCCAGTGCTGTTGTTGCGACACTGACGTCATCCAGTCGGCGCTGGCCACTAAGCTCTACTCGTCTTTGACACGTCACGCCTCCAAGCTGCGATCCAATCGCCGAGCCATGCTGCAGGGAGAAGCGCTAGAGGCCGCTGAAGCGCTCTTGTTCCTGCTGACACCGACAAGCGAACAGAATCCCGTTGATTTTAAAGCGCTGCAAGTGAGTATGAATGCCATGGAGCACAAATCTTCTCGGGAACAAAGGCACCGCATCGATTTCTCGGCCAATTTTATTTTTTCACTGCTAAAAAATGGTTGTTTTGTTGCGCTTAATGGTTAACTTATATAATGGTATAAATTTGATAAAAACATAAAGAGCCCAAAATGTAGATACTAAACTCATGTTCAGCAAACACACCGTTTGGGAAACTCTACTATCTTCATCTTCAGTGCTATAAATGGATTTATAATGTAGTTTAATTGTATTTTTAATTTTCTTTTGAATGTATTTTTATTTTAATGTACATTTATAGCAGTAAAGACAGTATAATTTTCAAAACGTTTGCTGAACATGACTTTGCTGTCTACTCTACATTTTGGGCTCTTTATTTTGTGATTAGATGAACCAGGCATTCCAACCATGTTGCTCCTAAGATATAAATTTAGTTCAACAAAAAGATGCATTGCGATGATAGCCACCGTCAGGCGACTATTTGATCGAACATTGTGTTATATTTAATAGTCATCTTATATGTAACAGTAACAATGGTCGATTGTAGAATAGCAGCAGTAGTAGTACAATAGCCAGAAACCTTAAATATGCTTTCAATAATATTTAAAAGCTTATTTTCCTGATATTACGGTGGTTATTTGTCATGAACTCGCTAGCAAACGCAATACTGTAACTTTAAAAACCGTAGATGGATTTTTACAAACTATAAATCCAATTTGCCTGTCAAGTAATATTTCTTTTCCATTTTTTATGATTAGCTCATACCCAAGCTAGACAATCCTTCATTTTTACATTGATTTTAGGGCTGCAGAGTGCAGACGTTGAATCAATGTAAAATGACGGATTTTGCTGTCGTTTAAGTAGTTTTGAGACACAGATCGAATTGATAGTTTTGTACTAACGTAATCGTGTTTATCTCAGATTGTTCTGTCTTCTCTGCGAGGGTTATGCGCGGCATCTAAAGTAGCCGACTCTAGGCTGGTCAAAGTCATCATTTCGTTGCTAACCACTGACGAAATACTCAGCTACAGCGAAACTACTAAAATGTTGTTGGAAACACTTGCCGGAATTGCGTCAACGAGGTATCCTTTTTAATTACGTTATATTTTCGTTGCTCGTCCTCATAACTCTGCTTTGTGTTTAACAATGGTGGTATTCGCACTAATGGGGGACGTGGCGGCCTAAGTGACTGATCAATAACAACGTTAGCTTTCAAAAATCAGTTGCAGTTTTTACTATTTAAAGTTCAATGAGAGTGCAATTTGTGAATGTTGTCTGCGCTTCTTGCTCAAGCTCCATTTTCCTTCTAGCTCTGAAGGTCTTGTTTTTTTCTTAAATGGCAGTACTTTCTGTAATTATGGATCTCGAAAGTCGTTACTGGTGTTTTCATCTAAGCGTCGATATGATGTTAAGTTGTCGATAACTCATTATCCCGGACGTGTATGGCTATGTTTAATAACTGGTTGGTTACAAATGAAGAATTACCTTTGAAACAATGCATCAAAACTATTTTGCACTGTGGCTTAACCTTAACAAAAAGTTCTATATTTCGTATTTTGGAACTTTGACTAATAGTTGTGTGCTTCACGAACAAAGAAAAGTTCAACTGAACGTTTCATATCACAAAAAGGAAAAGAAAAACTCAATCAGGGGAGATCGACCGATCAATTTGTGAAGCTGCACAAAAACCAACCTTGTATTGCCCAAAGCGTTCAGCGTAAATTACTCGTCATGCTAAAATGCTTTTTGCCATCAACTATAGCAGGGGTGTCCAAACTTTTCTTCAGGCTCTCCATTAGAGTGCATCAGTTGCCCCGATGTTGGAATTTTTGATCGGCCCTTGGTAATTTTGTTCCAAATAATGAAAAAACACAGGATGTGAAATATTTTGTCAATCGCAGTTGGTTAAGGGGGTCAACATCCAAGTCAAAGTTTGATGTTTAAAGCTATTTTGTGAATATCCGTCGGTCACGTTGTGGAGTTTCCCTGCAATCTTGCCCATTGTACATCACAATGTTTTATTGTCTTTGAACAATCAACAAACCAGTTGCTGTATAATATGCAGTTGAAATAACCATTGTTTGATTCGTTTGCTGTCAGAGTTACGCTTACTTAATGGTTTCTCGAAGCTAGCTAGATAAAAGCTTGATATAAAAAATTAGCTGTTGAAACAGCTAGTTTTCTGAAGCTGTGATTTTTTTACTTATGATAAGAAGCATGTCAAAAAGTCCATCAGCATCTTCACCAGCACCGCAAACACGCAATGGTGCTGCTATATTTGGGCTTGGAGCAAAGCTTACTGAAGCTGATAAAGAGATATCCGGCACAAGGTTGCCCACAAACGAGCAAGTGCTTCGTTGTTATAGATTTCACCAAAGTGAAGGCTTGCCATCATTAAAGACTAAAAGAGAAATTGTTAAGATTGTTGTTGGCAAAATCATCCCTTTTTACAGTAAAGCAGGTGTACCAATGATCACCCTCAAAAAGGCATGTGAAAAGCTAATTGCACTGGCTGAGTGTAATGCAAAGCTGCGTGAAATACCTTGAACGTCGCTCAAAGCCTTCAATTATTGCTAAACTTGATAAAAATCAAGTTGATCTGAAAAAAAAACTTGTCAGCTGTGGCCTCTTAATGTGGCACGTGATATAAAAAATCCTGAAGATCTTGCTTTTTTATATCGATGAAAAGCGACCGAAAAGCATCGTTTGGATCCTATGATAAAGCTTCAGCTTGCAAGATTTCCCGCAAACGAGCACGGATGGATAATGAATTTCGGAGAAAAGATATAAGTATGAAAGAAACCGAAGCTGCCTCTTCACAGGCGCAGCTTGATAGCGGTAATGACGACACTGACGAAGATACTACTCTGGAAGGAGCAACTTCATCAGAAGGTAGCTCATCCACAAGAAGACATCGTCGTACTGTACGACAAGGGACCATTTCTCATATAGCACATGACATCCTTCGCTGAACCAGATTGGCATCTCCTTCTCGTTTAAAAATGACACCATCTCAGCAAGCTGCTTTTGTGAAAGCATTTATAGAGGAAGCTGGAGGAGATTCGTCACAAGTTGCCATTTCGTACTCGAATGCTGACCGAGCTCGACGTTTAGTTGGACAGGAATTCGCTGCATCAGTTAAAAGCAACTGGACACCGCCAATGCGTGCCTCTTTACACTGGGACTAAAAAATTATGATGGACTTTGGACCGTTCAACTCAGTGCCAATTTCATTTCAGCTGCGAAGAAGGAAGAGAACTATCAAAAGATTCTTCAAGTAGTAGAGTTTCAGAGAAAAGAGAAACCAAATCTCAGAAAATCCACAGCAACGTAAATTAACTTTTATAAGACAGTCTTAACTGTGAAGAAAGGCGTTCTTCCCGGCTATCAGCACAAGGCTGATTACTCACTAGCACAGCGAGCAGCAGTAACGCTTCGCTAACCAGAACGGTGTAGCTTCCACGCTAGCCATAAAGACCTCCAATTAAACGTTTAAGTTATTTTGGCAGCCGATTGTAGCATCGAATAGACAGCGATAGACACGTGTTTCGCCCATGAGGCTGGGCTCATCAGTATCGCACCGTATTCTTGCCACTTGAGTAATCGACCGCCGCTTTACCAGTCAGTTTAACTCTTATCTTTGTGGAAAGAAAGAGCCAACAAAACCAGCAGGTGCCTGGGGTGGGTTATGTGAAGAAAGGCGTTCTTCCCGGCTATCAGCACAAGGCTGATTACTCACTAGCACAGCGAGCAGCAGTAACGCTTCGCTAACCAGAACGGTGTAGCTTCCACGCTAGCCATAAAGACCTCCAATTAAACGTTTAAGTTATTTTGGCAGCCGATTGTAGCATCGAATAGACAGCGATAGACACGTGTTTCGCCCATGAGGCTGGGCTCATCAGTATCGCACCGTATTCTTGCCACTTGAGTAATCGACCGCCGCTTTACCAGTCAGTTTAACTCTTATCTTTGTGGAAAGAAAGAGCCAACAAAACCAGCAGGTGCCTGGGGTGGGTTATGTGAAGAAAGGCGTTCTTCCCGGCTATCAGCACAAGGCTGATTACTCACTAGCACAGCGAGCAGCAGTAACGCTTCGCTAACCAGAACGGTGTAGCTTCCACGCTAGCCATAAAGACCTCCAATTAAACGTTTAATTGGAGGTCGATACTGATGAGCCCAGCCTCATGGGCGAAACACGTGTCTATCGCTGTCTATTCGATGCTACAATCGGCTGCCAAAATAACTTAAACAGTCTTAACTTTTACATCGATTCTGTTGAGAGAAGTGACCATAGTTGAACAAATTCAACGTTCGACAATGTTGAATTGTTGTAAAAATGATGAATTTGGTAACTACGTAGGTGTGAACTTTTAAGTTTGCTTTGAAATATGTGCATGTCTGAGCTTAGTTAACGACTTTACTAAAACTTAGTCTAGTCTATGTAACGCATTCACAGGCCTGGAGCATAGTCAGTAGTCAAGTGCTTCACTGACGTCCAATTCTCTAATTCTAATGACATCACTTCAACATTTCCACCTCTTATATTTTGTTTTATGTACACACTGATTTACGATTTAAACAGCCTGAAAATCTGCTCTTACACATAACCATAATATGGAAGTTACAGTGTAACTGTGTATTTATACCACTTTTCTTTCCTTACCTTGCTGTACATACTGTGATAACGGATGCGTTAATTTTCCAAAATTTCGAGTTCACTGTTGACCCCTTTAATGAAGATCAAATTCAATAAAACTTTGGCTATGACTTTTTTGGTGAATGGGAACAAAACTACTAAGGGCCGAGTTGAAGTTCCAATTTTTCAAAAATAAAGGGGCAACTGATGCACTCTACTCTCCATGTCTCCAAATTTCATGATGAGGAAGTGCCCGCGGGCCAACAATCTTTGATAATCTTGTTTTGCTCAAAGAAAGATATTGTGTTATGTAATATCATATTCATACAACAAAGCTATTTGCAGACTCAAGTATTTTGTTCTGTAGTTAAATATCACGGGATGTGATAAGTTAGACTATTAGTTATATGCTTTTCCACTATAATTTGAAACATCCAGAAGTTTTGTAAAACACAGCTGTGTTAATGTGAAGGATGGAACTGACGTCTTGTTTTCAATATCTAGATCAAATTTGGTTCAAGGTTAGTGGTAGACGAGCATAAAACATCACGTATGCGAGAGTCGCTCAGTTTTGATGAAGCAGTTCTTCTTTAAGTACACAACCGAGAACATCTGCACACACGAATATGTTGAGCCTAACAAGCTCAACATTTTCGTTAAAAAACGTTTGCATTTCTGGAATTTTTTTACCCAGCTGCTAGTAGTAAAGCATAAGGAAAAGATGTTGCTGTCAACTTCGGCACTCGACGTAGAATTGAAGCTCAATTAGCTGCAGGTGAGCCCGAGCCTCATCAGGGTTCACACAAAAAAAAGTGAATAGCAGTAAGTCCTTTTTACTTGCGGTAAAATCCCGAAAGCAGTCGTTGAATTCATTAGCAAGGAGATGAATCAATGCTCTTGATTGCCTATCCACTCATTACTGTACTCTTCAGAGTAATAGTTGATTTTGCAATTATGACGCAATAATGATTCTAACTTCTCGCCGGCTTTTCACTTGACTGAAAAAATGCAAGTTGAATTGGAATGATTTCTGTGTGTCTGCGGGCCAGAAATAACACTAGTGCAACAACAAGCACGGGCCATACAAAAACGTATCGTATGCCTGACTTTGGACACCCCTGAACTATGACGTAGTTGTTGCTTACAAGTAATCTGTTTTGTTTACTGTCCCAGTCACACCCCTGGCTTGTTGTCAGCTTGGAATTCGAAACTTTTCCAATTGCTGAAGAATCCAAGCGTCGATGATGCGGATCGGGAAAAGTACGGAAATCAACAAACAATTAAAGTGAGTGTTTGATATAAAGAATTTCGAAAGTAAAAGACATTCGCTCCAATTAATTTTGTGATAACTGCGTTTGATTTCAGCGATCGTAGACTTTACAGTCTTGGTGAACCAATGCCTTTGAAAATTTAATCTCTTCCCCACATCTTCTTTTTACTTTACCTAACCTGTCTTTTGATGCGCTTCCCTATTTATAGTTTGTCAGGAAACACCGTAGTACTGGCTCTGTGACTGGTTAGTTCTAATTCTAAGAGATGTTCTGACAGAATTTGTTCTGCACAGACCAACTATAATTCTGTCTACACTTACCCGGCTTGGAAAATTAACTCTTTTTTAAATTTCACCTTTTTGGTCAACGTCAAGTCCCGTTTAGCTTGTCGACGTCGACAGACGTTGAATCAATGTAAAATGAGAGTAGAACATTTGGGTAAGGTGAGACCAAGCTGAAGATCAGGGCTACATTTGTTGATATTTCAGACGCTTCTTTGCACCCTCTTGTTCATATCCAAGCAAGAGCAAGACCTGTCGACGGTAAACAAAAAGTTAATGGATCAAGTTGAGTCGTCAAACCTCAACCATTGGACAATCTACAGGATAGCGAGGCAGGCTTCAAGAATGGTAAGCTTGGCGTTATTGCGTAGCAACTTTGTCTGTGTCACTTATTTTAATGCTGACCTGTAAAAGCATGTGCTTGGCAAATAAAAATAAAAGTAAATTTTAGATTTTTAATGTTTTTTAATTCAATTTCTGACTTTTATAGAACTAGGTTCGGAGTAAATGGATGGAAGTAATTTCGAAACTCATGTTTTGTGTCGATCTTCTAATGTTTTTTAAGCCTCTTGCTAAGACATCTAACGACCATCGGGGGACATTTTAAACTAAACTTTCCTTACACTTCTCACATTTTTACATTAATTCAACGGCTGGAGATGTTGAATAAACGCAAAAAGAGGTGATGTGCTGACTTGGTGTCCACTCAGAATCCTTATATATTGTTTTTTATGTTTTATCAAGGGTCAACACGCTGTAGCGAATAAATTCTTCTCTCTTGTGTCGAAATCTGTAGCCTCGGAGCAGCATTACTTCTGGTTGGTTGGTTTGGCCGACCTATCATTTGCTGAGTCAGCAATTTCAAAACACTTTGCCTCCACCAAAGCTGCTGCGGAATGCTCAAACCACGTCAGCGTATTAACAACCGCTACACATCACTACCATCAAGCCATCACGTTTTTAACAGTAAGCTTGAAGAAAAATTTGTTTCTTTTGGCTAAAGTTTAATACAGCATCAGATACCACGCCTGCCATGAAGTGCCTTTGTAATGTAAACTTAACCATGTAAATTGGGTTGTAAAAGACTAAAATTCACGATAAGATCCGGAGACATTGCATCCAAAGATCGGGAATCATGGTTTGACGACGTGGCATCAGGATGATATCAAGTAACTTACTGGAGGAGTCAATTGAACAAACTGATGGTTTACAACTAAACCTGCTAAAAATTCAACGTCTGCTGATGTTGAATCAATGTAAAAATGACGGATTTTGCTGTCTTCAAATGTACATACAATAACATTTTTTTAATTGTTTTTTTCTTGTTGGCTCACCAAGTTCATTGTCTTCAACGTTAACTAAATTTTCCAGGCCGCAGTGACTCCAAATCACTCCTTGACCTTTCAATGCGAATATGCAAGACTTCGGTGTGACGTCATCCAAGCCCACGCCCAGTTGCTGAACACATGCTCCCTGGTTCGAACCTCACCCCCGCCGGCTATATCAGCGGTTCCCACCAATAACGACGGTGATGTCGGCAACAGTGCGAGTGCGACTGAAAGCGGGATTCTTGTCAATCAGGTAGTAGTAGCCCAGTTTTAATCCGGTGATGTCCTTGTTATCGAGGGTGGCCAGATTCACCTCCAAATGCTGCAATCGCCTTCACACCCTCCCTCCACATCGATCTGTCTAACGTGTCCTCTCTTGTTAAGCCCACCTTTCTGCTTTCTTCCTCAACTTGCTTTTTCCACGTTTTCTTGGGTCTTCCTTGTTTTCTACGACCCTCCACTCGCAACTCCAGCGCTCTTCTCAAAACATCATCTTTATCCCTTCTCAAAACATGCCCATACCACCTCACTCCATTCGCTTTCGCCAACATTCGTGTGACGAGATTTTAGTAAAGGTTTGACTGAACCGCATAACATAGCTTTTCTGCAACATATCAATCAAAGCATTTGTCTATCAAAATTTGAAATGTTATTGATAGACTTTAGATCAAAATAAAGTCAAAAGTTTAAAAACAATTGAAATTAAATTTTAGTTCGACATGAAAACGAAAAATTGTGTTTAAAATACTTTCAACTTATGTTTTCCAGACCACAATTTGGAAAACGTTTAAAAGTTAACCAGGGTGTTCGCTTTTTCAATCACCAAATGTCCAGCACTTCTTTGTATAAGTGTTTGCCATTGATCTGTTGCAGATGAAGACTTGCGCCAGTTGGTTCCTCAGCATCGACAAGACATACAGCGACCTTCATATGACGTCATTTGATTCTGACCCAACCACTTTGGCGAATCTTGACATGTGAGTTGTCACCACAAGAGTTTGTGTCAGTTTTGTGTCGGTTTGAAGTTGATTAAATTTTGTATTGAAAAATTTCGTTTCATATTGACCGCTTACTGATGAGCAAAAAATTCTGTCTCATCCAAAGAAAATCACTTTTGTTAGTTTGTTATCATTCCCGACCAACAGTGATCTCGCACCATCTCGTGTTGCTGCTTTCAAATGACTTTTCGTTATGGATTTAGTGTATGTACTTGTTTAGGTTTCGGAAACGTCGCCCATTGGTGTTGGTACCTCTCGTTGCGCTCTCCCCAGAATGACCCCCCTAATGATCACGTTTAACAAAATTGTGTTTGTTACATTCTCCATTTTTTGTATTTAATATTAACGACTTGAAGTTTACATTTTTATTCAGATTGCAACAGAGTTGTTCCATTATGGCATACGCTATCGACATGGTCATATTATCAAGAAGGTAAATCAATTAAAGAGTTCAAATTGCAACTACCGGATGCGCGATTAGTGATTATAGCTCACAATCTTCCTTTCACAAAACCATCATCTTCCTCTCATGACATCATAATGCTTTTTGCGCTATAATGTCTATGGAAAATAGCCTTTACTTGTCATGGACGTAAACTTCTACTGTAGCCATGCTGCACAAGTGTTGTAGAACCAAGTCAAAATATATCGTGCCTCTAGCTCCAACGTGCAAGTCAGCCCGTTGCGACTTCTGTTGTGTGAAGCGACACTGTGGATTTTTGTTATTGTTCTATGTTTCATTCTTTATTCATTGCATTGCCAACTTTTCAGCTAACATAATTAGTCTTTTTCACATTTATTTCAAATCAACGCAAAAAAGCTCGACTTTTCATAGCTATGTAGATGCCGATGTTTTCTCAGTGTTGGCGATGGAATGTCTGCTTTTTCTAAATGTTGAACTGATCCAAGTAGCGAAGGTTTAGGTCATCTTCCTTCTGCTTTCAGTGCCAGACAAGGGTCTTCGTCGAGGAATATAAGTTTGGAAATGTCCTCCCAGCACAAAGACGGTGTATACACACGGGTAACAACGCGAGGCTTGTGGGAAGTTTGTCGCTTTTTAACGTTAATTTATGTATAGTCGTTAGTCAACCAACTTTTAATAAAGAAGAACTTACCTTGCTCTAGAAATGTATTTTAATCTCACAAAAGATCACAGGATGGTATTTTGGATGATTTTATTCAAACAAATTTCGGAAAACGTAAAAAAAATTACAAAATTTCAGGCTCTAGAACTAGTCTTACCTTGCTAGCTTATCAAATAGACCTGAAACTGACGCTTTGGTGTTGTTCGAGATCCACCACATTATGGTATCTTACAGGCACTGAAGAAAGCTTTTTCCCGTGTTCTATCAACACTGGAAGAGCTTGTCAAATCGGACAGCCCAACACAGCCTCTGTCGCACCTGGTAAGTAAAATGCAAGGAAATATGTTTGCTTTGCAACATCACTGTTTTAACTGCGGCTGCAAAATCGAAGCATCGATTAACTACCTGTGTCGTATTTTTGTGTTTTAAAATGTTTATATGAAAACTGTTACTTTTTCAGATGAAACGTTTTTATCTTTTTTGCGCTGGGCCAGTTAGCTAACAAAACGAGCTCTTTCATAACAGAAATTTCAACATTGATTTTGCCATAATAAACCTATTTCCAGCATACGGACTGCCTGGCCAAGTGCTCGTCCATCATACTATCGATCCCTCACTCTTATCCGAGATACTTTTTTCAAAGCTTGCAAACCACCAACATCAAGGTATGAATGTAATTCGTTGCTGTCTTTCTAATGAAAAGTATGTCGCGGAAAGCTGGTGCGCAGAAATAGACTTCAAGTATGTTATTCACGTGCTTAACTTCATCAAATATATTTCTTTATCAAACAATTTCTGTAAACTTTGTTAAATCATAAGCAGATAAAACCAAGCAACGACACGGCATTTAACATCATATAAGAAATTAAATGCTGTTCTGTATAATTCTTTATCAAATTATGTTTAATCACATTATTTTATCATTAAAATTATCGTTCAAATTGACGAAAGTATCTTTTCCTCTATTCTTTCCTTCTCCGTTGTGGAAGACCCGATTTACAAACCAGCATAAACTTGTTTGTCAACAGCTGGCGATCTCACCAAGCCAGCATCTTGCAAACGAACCGGTTTCCATTGAGAATAATCAACAGTTGGCCTTGAAAGTTGAAGGGGTTATCCAGCATGAAAACTCTCACCTTCACGAGGACAGGGCGGCCAATGACGGCCAGAACCTGGAAGGAAGTTTGAAAACGAAATTTCGAAATGTGGACCGGATCAAATTGACGATGAAGAAAGTGAAACAAGGCCAATCGAAACACGACAACTCGAAGGTGGCTGTTGGTGACAGATCCAGACAGCAAATCAGCCATTTTTTACATTGATTCAACGACTGCAGCCGTTGAATTAATGTAAAAAACGGCTAATTCGCCGTCTGAAAAGTATCAACTGTGAACCAAAAATTTCAACGTTTAACTTTTCTTGAACAACATTATGCAATATGCAGTTTAACTGTTAATAAAGTGTGAATGCGTATCGCAGTATACACGTTTGGTCTTCAAGATTGCATACGTAGTTGCGTAGAGTTGCACTGCAACTAGAAAACTGATTTACTAGAGCAGTTGGCTTCAAACAATGGAGCCATGTTTTGTGGTAACAGTAGGTCTCTATGAAGCAGGTGTTATTAACAGAAAAGTATGGGTTTGGCTCCCTTAAAATTAATCTGTTTTTTTCAGGCTGATGAAAAACCATATACTTTGGAACAGACTGTGGAACCACGCAATGATTACTTCAGCACACAGTTCCTGATTGACTTTTCTGTACCAGGTAGAGATTGCTAGATATTTCCGCACATGTTGAAATATACACAGACACAACTGAGCAACGACACAACATTTTACATTTTAAAAACAAAATAGCAAACGTTTTCGGCTATGCCTATAACCCTTATCAAGCCTTTAAAAGAAGGCTAATTTGACATGTATGAGAAATACTAAAGAAACATGGTACTACGACAGTTTATCGAACGACAGTTTATTGAAACGACAGTTTATCGAAACGACAGTTTATCGAACGACAATTCATCGAACGACAGTTTATCGAAACGACAGTTTATCGAACAAGGGGAGGCCAACTTTTTTTTAGGGGGAGGCCAAAAAAATTTAAATGGGCAAAATCATTATAATTGTAGCTGTTGCTCTTGAATGTTGGGATTTTGCCAGGGGGGCGAGGCCACCGGCTGGCTACGGGCCTGGAACAACAGTTAATCGAAAACCTAACCTAAAACCTAACCCCAATCACTAAGCCCTAACCCTATCCCCTAACCCTATTCCCTATCCCCTAACCCTACCCCTTAACCCCCAACCACTTAACCCCTAACCTTTAACCCCCAACCCCTAATTGTAACCTTAACCCCTAGCCCCTTTGATAAATTGTCGTTCGATGAACTGTCGTTTCGATAAACTGTCGTTCGATGAACTGTCGTTTCGATGAACTGTCGTTTCGATAAACTGTCGTTTCGATAAACTGTCGTTCGATGAACTGTCGTTTCGATGAACTGTCGTTTCAATGAACTGTCGTTTCAATAAACTGTCGTTTCAATAAACTGTCGTTTCAATAAACTGTCGTTTCAATAAACTGTCGTTCGATGAACTGTCGTTTCGATGAACTGTCGTTTCAATAAACTGTCGTTTCGATGAATTGTCGTTCGATGAACTGTCTTTCGATGAACTGTCTTTCGATAAACTGTCGTTCGATGAACTGTCGTTCGATGAACTGTCGTTCGATGAATTGTCTTTCAATAAATTGTCGCGTCAGCATAACTGCAAACATATAGTCTAATCTAAACATTTGATAAACTGCTTATCATGCTCACATATGAAATGCAGCACAGGGGGTCAAGTATTTGAAAGAGGAAATATTAATGTAGTGGTTCTTAACCGGGGTTGGCGAAGCACTTTCAGGGGGCCGTGAAACTTTCCGAGTTTGCAACATGATTGATAAATTAGGAAATTTAAAAATTGGTTGTGCTCCATTTGTGTATTACAGTGATTCTGAAACTGTACGTCGCAACGCACTGCTGCGTCGTTTGAAATTTCAAAGAACATCGCACAAAGGTTTAGTTTTCAAACTAAAAAATCATACGGGTTAAATCTTTTATTAAGGTGGTGTTGGCTATAACTAAGTAACTATGTTCAACTTAATTCTTTCGAGACAGTAGATTGTTGATCAATGCTTAGCTTAGAAATGCAAAGGTTAGTCAGCAGTCCATTAGCACTCACAGTTTCGCTATGACTGATTATAACGAATTAACATTGATTACAAATGAAAAAAGTGAGATTTTTTTTGTAGCGGTCGAAAAATTTTATTAATTTTTGATAAAATTTATAGAAAAACATCAAATCAGCATATAGATTACTGATTTTTGATCTTGTTTGCTAACATAAAGCTCATAACATAACTTCGTCAATGTCTTCAATCGTCATACGTATGTCGCTTCGAAGCTTATGAAACATTTGATTTCATTAGGAAACATAATATACCAAAATTTCAGATACATTTTTTTAGGGGCCCGCGACCGCTTCGAAGGCACCAAAAGGGGCCCGCCAAGATAAAAACTCGAGAACCCCTGATCTAATGGTTCTGTAATGTAGGCTACAATAATTATGTTTGTTTGTCTTCCATTAACAAAATGCGTCTTTTTTGTGTTCTTTTGACGTTGAATCAATGTAAAAAAGACATATTTTTGTCTAAAATCTAAATAGTCTCTATTGTGTTTTCAAGTTTGTCATAGTAGAATTCATATCTAGTTATGTTAAAGATTCGCTATTCGGTGTCTTCTTCAATTTCTATATTGGCTCAATTGATTATTCATTCGTAAAATATTTTGTTTTGTTTTATTTTTCAATCTGAAAATGAAAATTTACTGATTTAATGCCGCTCTTGTTTAAACCTGACGTTTTACAACCATTGCGGATGAATATTCAATTGCATTTTTGTCATTCCACTTTGACCTTTGTTCCAGGAATCTTCAACGTGATCATAGAAACGAACGTGAAGGATGATAAAGGAATTTGGTGGCACACTGGACCCAAAGAGACGGTGCTTGTCAAGGCCTATGACAATGCTGCCAGGATGCAACAGCAATCGTCCAGACAAAACCGGACTTAAATTTTTGAAATAAATCGCATTTGAAGCTAAATTCGCTATTCACTGTCGATTTTTTATACTGTAATTTAAGTTGAAGATTTCATTTTGCTTCATCGAATCCAAGTTAATGTTCGGTTGGTGAAGACTTAGATTGAGTTGGCGTCAAGACAAAAGCTTCAAGTATGTCTATTAGTGCCTTGCCAAAGACACAACCCGTTCTCTCGGTTCCCTTCCGAGCGCCGTTCCAGTGTTTTCACCACTCGGTCAGGCAATTAAAATACTATTCCAAGGAAGCAAATCAACCGATTTGTACATTGATTTACAACGTCTGCTGACGTTGAATCAATCAATCGAAAAATGGTTTAATTTGCTGTCTGGGTGTTTTGCCAACAAATATACGGTAAAATCACGAGGTTCAAGGAAAAGCTTACTCCGAATCATAACAATCAGATTGAGACCAAAATTAAAACCAGAAATATCCACAGCACACTTAGGATTTGTTGCAGACAAAGGGACCAGAAATGGAATTGTCACATTAAAAATGATAACCGAGAGATGTGTAGAAAGCAACAAGGATCTGTGTTTTATAGACTTTTCTATAGCTTTTGACAAGGTTCAGCATGCTAAATTATTCCAAATATTGCATTCTTTTGATATCGACAAAAAAGGCCTCAGAATTATAGGCTACGAAACCTCTAACGCAGTGGTTCCCAACCTGGGGTTCGCGGACCCCTTAGCGGTCCGTGAGAAAGCATTTTGGGGTTCGTGATTACCTTGATGAATTTTGGGATAAAAAAACTTTGTTCTATATGCACGGATGGAGCACCAGCTATGATCGGGAACAAATCCGGATTTGCTGCTTTAGTAAAAAATGAATAGTAATAAAAAAGTCGCGTGGTTGTTACCCATTGCTTCTTGCACAGGTACGCCTTAGCAGCAAAAACTTTACTAGCAAGTCTCAAAGAAATTCTGACGAATTGCGCGAAAGTCGTTAATTTCATCAAAAGCAGAGCTGTAAACCACCGTACTTTTAAAGCGCTCTGTCAAGAAGTAGGGTCAGATTACGGAGTATTTTTGTATCATTTGGAGGTACGTTGGTTATCTAGAGAAGTTTTAAAACGACTGCAGCAGCTAAAAAATGAGGTATCAACTCTTGAAAGCAAAAGAAAGTCCCCTCTCAAAATTGTTCGAGAGTAAAAGTTTTCTATACGGCATGGCCTACTTAGCCGATATTTTCGGTCACATTAACAATGTTAATCGTGGCATTCAAGGACCAGGTGTGACAATATAATTGATGCAGCAGAAAAACTGAAAGCGTTTTTAGCCAAGTTGCCGGTTTGGAAACGCAGATTGAAAGCTGGTAATTACGCTAACTTTCCAATGTTAGAAGATCTTATCTTGATGGATGAAACTCAAAGAGAATGTAATCTTTTGATCTCTAGGAGAGAAAAATTTTGTGCACACTTGAAACCCTGAAAATCTCATTTCAACGTTATTTTAATTTAGAACACCTGCCGCACGAAGTTGAAACATGGATTCGAAATTCTTTTCTTTTTGACTTGAACAACATTAGCGATGACGATCTCAGCAAACATCTAATTGATTTGAGATCAAAAGAGTTATTACGCATTGAGTTTCATTCAAAAACTGTGGAAGAATTTTGGTGCTCACAACTGCAAACCTACCCATTCTTGGCAAAGCAAGCGATTATTGTTTTGTTACCATTCATAACCACTTACCTTTGCGAGGCAGGATTCTCAGCTCTTGTTACAATAAAAACAACATCGAAATCGCCCGGACAGTGGACGTTGAAGATGACATGTGTGTTGCATTGTCAAAAACTCAGCCGCAGTTCAGTCGTTTAGTTCAGGAAAGGCAACAACAACCATCTCATTAAATTTGCTTACGTTGAAAAAGTTTCGCCATGGCACTATGGGTCACCTTAATATTCAAATACTGCTGACATTTCTTGAACAATTCATTCATTTTCTTATTTGAGCAACTGTTTAAGCTGATATTCGCCGCAGGAGTCACAGCGGCAATGCAATATGACACCGTACAGTAGTTGAGTAGCATTTTGTTTGTTTATTTTGTTTGTTTGTTTGTTTATCTTTATCCTGCATTGCGGGAAAGCGGACTTGAGCGCTATGCATCGGTGTACGCCTTCCGACGTACACCTGACCCACGCTGCAGCCGACGGCAATGTCTGTTTCCGGTTGTCTACTCTGCTTATGACTTAAATTTGGTACTACCCATTACTCGAAATCGATCACTGGGTAGAGGCAATTATCGTAAAGTTTCTTGCCCAGAGAAACAACAGCAATTGCGGGTAGCTGGAGTCGAACATGCAGGCTCTCGACTGCGAGCCCAACGCGCTAACCACTCGGCCACTGCTGCCGACGAGCATAATTATTACAACAGTCAATATAGGCCTAGTACTGTGATTGAACTGACTCGTGTGAAAATAAATTTCTTTGCAATAGTCAATACCGTAGTATGTTAACCCTTTGCTTTTCAACGTTTTTTTGGAAGTTAACTGCTCAAGGGGGGGCCGTTTTTGGATCAAATTCAATCAGCTGTTACGTGTTATCCGCTGATGCTATTTGAACAGAAGTTGCACTGGTGTGAAAGCAAATCATTTGTATATAAGTTTGAAAAGTCATTATTTTAAAATTTTATATGTTAAACTTGATATTTCAATTTTTGCAAAGGTACCCAAAAACGACAATTTTGATTTAACTTGCCGCTATTTAATTACCGTGCTAATCCGATTTCATGCAAACTTCTGAATAACAAAGAGCTCGATCGAACGCACGAAGTGTGTGTGCGGTGTGCCGAATCATTGCATTGATTAGAATTTACGACTTGCGAGCAAATCTTATTGTAAGCTACTCACTGATTCTAAAATAGTTACAATCAAAGTAACATTGTTACACGAATTTGAAAAAAAAACAAAACTGCGTTTGTTGTCTTACATTTTTATCCTAAACTAATGCATTCCCAAACTCATGGCTAGCTTCTAGTTTTATGGAACCAAATTTCTCATAAGTAACACCTTAGCCTGCTTGAATAGCTGTTTACATCTTCGTTTGTGTATTTAGGTCTACAATTGAGTTTGTAGTATGAATATTTTTAGTAGAGAGAAGACAGTTGAACAAGTTGTTGAAATTATCTGAAATTTCTAAGTTCAAATTAGGTGCTTTTGAAATTGTGGATTTGTGTCAAGTCGCATCACAAATATCATGCAGGCCACATCATAAGTCATTTCGCTTACGGGTGTTTATAAACATGACTCATAAATTACATCCACAAAAAATACAGCATTTATATCAACAAAGCTAAGTTCGAAGCTCACTTTTTATTGAAGATTGTGTCAATCAATTCGAAATAATGCAACAGCGAATTGCCGCCAGCGTCGAAATAATGCAACAGCGAATTGAGGAACGTGCGTAAACAAAGGAAATGTGAAATAACCCACAGTCAGCAAATCTACATAAATTTAACGTTTACAAATGTTGAATCAATGTAAAAGGACTGGATTGCTGACTGGGTCCTTATTGTTTGAAGCACTAAAAATACGCGTAATATCGACAACATCAGCAAGGCAGTGATTATGTTTCTGGCCAAAAAAAAAAAAATAACTTTTGACTTCAAAGATAAAAATGATTATAACGAAGCTTCAAAGTTTGTCGTAAAACATTTTACAGAGATACAATAAACATAATCATTTTGTGCCAGATTGTGAGAAGACTTCCTAGATTCTTTCCAACCATTTGCATGATTGCAAATTATTTTCTATAACTCTATATTGCTAAAAAATGGCTTCTTTGTTGAAACAACGTGGCTACAATTCTATAAGAAATTCTTAGGCCTACTACATTGAAGTAATGAAATTTTTTTTGTGATTTTGCTGATGACGTTTTACAATATCCGAGAAGTAAAAAATAATAATGATGAATTATTTTATAAAACCGTGGTTTGCAAGTGCTTCACAAAAAATTGTTGAGGGAAAATTTACTATTAGACGTAAAACGTTTGTAAAAGAAAATTGTCGGTTTACGTATTTATAATGTTTATTGCGCTGTTATCGAATTATAAACTGCCTGTATTGTCTACCTTTGTGGTTGCCGGCCAGCTTAGAGCAGCATGCAAACCATGCGTTTTTGGTATTTGCATCGTGTTATGATTCTCGAAAATCTCCCACAAGGTCTTTATTTTTATCGTGATATTTTTGTGCCTTGTCTGTCCTGAACTTGAAGTCATTGTGCAGCACAATCCACATCGGTTTTTAGACTCAGTCTTCATTGAAAATCTTTTGTGTGGTGCATCATTTCAAGTAGTGTCTTCCCCTAAACTGTTACACAAATCGCCCAGAACCAGAACCATCGTGTTATCTTACAGCAGTTGAGAGCCCGTTATTGTATGTGTGGAATTATTACTGTAGATGTCTGACTAAATTCATGCCAAAGTTGAGCAAATTCTGCTTTCGGGATCCTTGCCGTTATTTACGGTATTTTTTGTTGATAAGTTTGGGCAGCATTTTTCCAAGATAAATGAAGACATCGGTATTGTTCGTCACTTAGATTTAGTTTTCTCAGCATTGTTTATTCATTCTTTGATCCACTAGTTTGTCCCACTTTTGGTATAATCGGATCGTTTATAGCCTAAATGGCGGGTCTTCACAATAGCCGGCCTCTTATACATTGGCGCAACGTATTCAGATGTTGAATCAATGATGAAGAAAGCTGATTTGTTGTTTGTCTTATGTGACGCCTAACTTTATGCCTCGTCTACAGTACAAAATATTTTGTAATGTACATTGTGTACATTGTACATTTTGTTTGTAGGCCTACATTACAAAATATTTTGTAATGTAGATGAAGCATTATCATCTTTATTTTGCGCTCTTTGGAACAAAACACAGTGCACTGTGAAACAAAAATACAGGACATAACAACAAGTAGGCGACATAAATCAGTGAAGGGACGCCATCGAGTTAGCTGCTACGTGTAAATGAAGCCTATCTCATAATTTTGAGTATCTCACAATTACTGTTTGCAAAAACGCTATTTCTCCGGCTTCTCCCAAAAGCATTTGCAGTGATACATTTCCTCAATTGCAAGTTTTGTCAATGAGAGCATTTCCATAGAACGTTTATTTCGAAACCAAGTTTTCGTGTCTTTATCCAAGAGAAGATTTCTTATTGTAACGTTTTTTATTCGTCAATGAATATTATCTGCTTGAAACAACTGTTTTGAATAGTTTGTGGCCTCCATAGTCTACTATTTTGATCGTGGATTGCTATTCTTCTTTGTAGAGCTGATAACGCAAAAAACGTTTGCTATTATTGTTTCTAATTAACAGCTTTGCGATCACTGGCTTTTCTTTGTAGCATAAGAAATAACGCGCTTTGTATTATTGAGGTCAAACCAAACAAAAGAAAGCAAGAGAATGCTTCTCTCTGCTCGCGCATATCGATGCACGAAGCAATTATGAGCTTATGGCTTGTCATCGCAATGTAATCCATTTCACGCTTTGCTGGAAGTTAGCTAGAAATAGCAAAAATTCACCAAAATCTTGAATTTACAAGAAAACTACACAACTTTTAGCATCAAATTTAATATCATCAGATCCGCCTGGCAATTTTAGGAAAAGTCAAGAAAAACCAAGTGCATGGCGTTACTGTGCTTCAAATAATTAAAGGAAATATGAGGGGGGGGCCAAATCCGGCCTCCCTTTGAGGAGCAAAGTGTTAATTGAGTTTCAGGAAAAAATTAGGTAGGGGTCCGCAGAATTAACAATTTGTTTAAAGGGGTCTGTGACTACAAAAAGGTTGGGAACCACTGCTCTAGCGGGAGCAAACGGCTGCAATAGGTATAAATAGCAGTCTCAGCGAATTCAAATCGCAACGTGTGCATCAGATCAGACATGATCAATCAAGAGCAAAAGGAGATCGGCAAAATGTTATCTCATTCAAGTAGTGTTTAAACTTGGTTGTCTCAAGTCTCAACAGCAAACAAACACGCCAAATCAAAGCCTGAAAACTCTGTTTAAATGCTAATTAAGGGGGAAAAGAAAATGTAAGAATGCGACGATATGTCTGCTGCGTAATTAGTGTATTCTACTAGTAAGTTACCGGTAGCCTACAATAAATTGTGCGTCCAAAAGATGGCGAGTCAACTACATAAATTAGCCTACAAGTACAAGGCAACTGCCTTGTGAGCTTAGTGGTTAAGCGATCGACTTTAGGGGAGGGTGGGGTAAGATGAGCACCTTTTTGCTTAAGTCGCTTTTACAAAAGAACGGTTTGTTTTGGAAAATTTTAATAGGGTAAACTTAAAGCACTAGTGAATCAGCTACATTTTAGATTGAGTTTTATCACCTTGCGATTTTTATTTTTTTTATATTGATACTTATTCGCGTGTTGCTCAACTTACCCCGGCATAAATTGTATGGGGTAAGTTGAGCAATTCGATAAAGTTGAAGCATTCCTCTGTCAGTTTGTTTGTATAATTGCGAGGCACTATGCTTTACAACACAACACTGTTTTTTCATCCAATACGAACCTAAAAAGACACAAATTCAACGGTTCAAACATTAAATAAGCTAAGGCTATTTCCTTTGGGGTAAGTTGAGCAACTGCTCCAAGATACAGTACTTCAATTAGCATTGCACACTTTACCCCATCCTGATTTTTGTGACAAAATTACAAATATTTAAAAAACTACAAGACTAACCAACCTGAACGTTTTATCGAATATCCTCACACTTTATACTTACCAATACAAAAAAACAGATTTGATTTACATAGTGTAACAATAAAGTTATTTAGTTTTTGGCAAAAAAATAAAAATTTCGAATTTTCGACATAAGCAACATAATCTGATATAATTGCGTGCCATTGTAAAATGCAATTCTCAGTGGACATAACAAATACATTGAATGAAGTGGCATTATGAGTGATACATCCAGAATAAAAATAAAAAAATTCCGCCGACTCGTTTTTCCAAAAACAGGGGTTGCTCATCTTACCCCATTGCACACTTTACCCCAGTCTACTAACAAACTAGTTACTAACAAACTACTAACAAAGAAGTTACAGATCAAGCGGCGCTGGTTCGGCTCCGTGGTATGCGCTTGAGCAACGCATTTCAGGACTGCTCTCCATTCAACGACATCTACTGAATGAACACTTCAAAAATCGGAGACTTCGCCCTGTCAATCTAGGTAACCGGCCCTGCGTCAACAGCTTCTGCAAGTATATAGCCTCGGCTACTTATGCGAAAATGCCAGAAATAACCTATCAGTGGCATAGCTATTGCGAGGATGAAGATTTAAAACAAATAAATAAAAGGTTAAGCAACAGAAATAGACACATCCTAGCTTGTTAAGCTCTGAACGCACATGCTTGGGCCTTTGCCTGGTTGTTTTTTCGTCGCAAATGTGGGCAATTGTCAGCCGAACAGCTCAGTTGGTTTGCGCGTTATTTCGTGAACAAAGATCAAACGGCGCCGAGTTAAGTCTTAGGGTGTGCACTTGAGAATCGTGGACTGCTCTCCATTCAGCGGCACCTAATGGATGGAATAATTTCCCGGCAACAACACTTCAACAATCGGAAACTTCACTTTGTCAATCTCGGTAACCGGCTCTGCGTCAAAAGCCTCTACAAGTATGCGAAACTACCAGGAATAACCTATCAAGGTTTTGTCAGTCCGAGGATAAAGATTTAAAAACAAACTAATTGCGTCATCTTAGCTCAGACTGGTGCCCTGGTTTAATCTTCGAAGCACGCCTCCGTCTTGACGCGACTGATGTAACCTAGTCTGTTAATGACAGGTAGTAAAATACGCTAACTGCTAGCTTCGCAGTGATTTGAGCTTCAGTGATCACGCTTTAGGAATTTGGTTTCTTATAACTAGCCTAAAATTTCAAAGATATAAAGTAAATTTAAGTTAGAGTTCAAAATAAAATTCCGTCGGAATCCAGTCATATTAGGCCCCTACAGGTTAGCATGGCCTTTGCAGGCTATGTTATGGCTATGTTGCCAAGACTAGCTTACTGTAGGCTCTAGCAGCAAGTTAGGCTTAGGCTACCACACTCTCTTATGGAATAGGCTAAAGCATTTCTTGCAGTTTTGCACAATCAATACAACTTACTAAAATGCTTTGAACGCTTCTATACTTTCCGATGAATTTTTCATAAAATTTGCATAATTTATTGACGCTTTAAAACTATTTCCGATGGTTCTTATTGTTTGCAACTTTGCATGCAAAGTGGCAAGGGTTCGTAAGCAGCGCAATTACGTGTGCAAAAAAAAGAAAATAAGTACTGTACATACTATACATAGCCTTGTGGTTCAATAAATGCCTGGTTATCAGCTAGAAATAATCAATGTGATGTAGCAAGTCTAGATGCAAACACCGCATGTCGCTTATTGCAAGAAACCAATGCGAGGGCTTCAAGTTTTTGGATAAGCTGACAAGCATTTCTCAACAAGCCTAATTTAGTGGAGGCAAAAAGAATACAATGTTAGTGCTAAAGTAGTTATTTCTTTTAAGTTATAGTAGCCTAGGCTTACTCCACGTGGTGTCACATTCTGAAAGATTTAATTGTTTGAACGGATGTGTGTTGGTGGTGACATCCTTAATTTCTATTGGAAGCATAGCCTGCAATGGTCATTTGCCTAGCGAATGATGGTAAAATTTGATGAAAAACAACAAAGCAATCAGTTCATTACTCTTAAAGCAATAAACTACAAATCAAAGTATAATTTTCCTTAGCATTGGTTTCTTTTGTTTTGCTTGATTCATTTGATCTTAAGATCCTCAGACTGGAAAAGCTTCATCGAGAGCTTAATCTTGGCAGTTTCGCATACCTGTACTTGTAGAAGCTTTGAACCGCCGACGCAGGCGCGGTCCTCAAGATTGACGGAGTGGAGTTTTCCGCTTGTTGTTGAAGTGGTGTTCTTCTTCTTCAATTGGTTTGTCTGAGCCAAGCATCGACGTCCTCGGATGAATAATTAAACCAAGCATTCCTATGAAGTATTGTTTTCCGGATCCGCTAGGAAGCTCACATCCCGAGAGCCGAACCAGCGCCGCTTGATCTTAAGTCTGACGCTTAACCACTGAGCTAACGGGACGGACTTCCAGTAAACTATCAACTACTTTTTTTTCATAAATGTTTTTTGTTACCGTATCGTCATGTAGATTGCCTTTGCTCAAGGGCGGCGATTTTTCCCAAGGTACCCCCAAAGGGTTGTCAGGGGGTCTATAAAAGTTTCCGAATTTGCAGCAGGATTAAAAAATCCAACTTTTTGTAGCTGGGAAGATGATCATCATGCTAACCGTCTGCCGGTGGTTTGGAATTGTCTTGCCCAGCTACAATCACGCAATGGCGATGGGAATGAAAAGTAGGCTACAATATTCAGAGGATCGGTCAGTCGCATTTCTTTGTCAATCAAGTATCGTTCTTATTGATTATAATGTCATCTTTGCTAAAGAAAAAGTACTATTCTGTAAACAGAAGCAAATGCGTTATCTAAAAAATGTTGTATTACATTTTGTACATGTTGTTGATAAGCATTCCTCTTGCTCACTTGATTACTCTAAAGAATCCATGCGACCCCATGAGAACCATTACCGATCTCACAGAAGTGTTCACAAGTGATGCTATTGAACTGATCCTTCAACTTGATCAACCATCTTGGATGAAGCAACCTCTCACCTATGTGAACTGCAGCAACAGAGGATTATCTCGTATACCGAATGAGATCCCTCAACAAACTCAAATTCTTGATTTGGGGTTTAGCACAATACATAATATCTTTGCTGCAAACTTCAAGAAGTTAACCCAGCTTGTGGTGCTCTGGCTACCGTACAACTGCGTCCATGACGCTCTAGTTAACTTACCGCTTTGCAAACAGAATATAACAATTGAAAAAGGAGCTTTTAAAATGCTACATCAACTGAAATTGTTGAATATTTCACATAATGTTATCAGCACTTTTCCACAGGATCTTCCCGTTTCTGTGGAAATCATTGACATTAGTAATACATTGATGGCATCGGTAAACAAAGTGGATGTGGGTTATTTAAAGTCTTTGTCGGTTTTCGTGGCTAATGAAATGTGCGTTCGCAACCCTCCGTATTGGTGTAGTTCACATTTTCAAGTTGAAAAACTCGCATTTGAAGCTTCTAATGCAACTCTGAAGGTCTTGATGTTGTCTGGTAATAAATTCGACAAAGAACCAATAGACAAGTTTACTTATCCAAATTTGCTCTCTTTAACCTTAGCTGAAACTTATTTCAAATTTTTAGGATCAAATGCTTTCAAAAATTCTCCTTTACTTCAGCATTTGGATTTAAAATGGCTGAACCCAAATATGAAAACACGGCTGTACGTGGAAGATCGTGCATTTGACGACTTAAACCATTTAGAACACTTAGATCTTTCAAGCAATAACATCAAGAAGATACCGAAAGATCTATTTGACAATAACACAAAATTGACTTTTCTTGATTTGTCAGGTAATTGCTTGAGTTTTTACGTAATGGATCCAATTGACCTTCAACATTTATCCCGACTGAAGTATCTATATTTAGGGTTCAACTATTGCCACGTCGACGATGACGAAAGCGAGGCAACTTTTCAAGTTCGATTTGACCCATTTCCTTCACGTTTAAAGCTAAATTCATCATTTTTAGGTTTGAAAAGTTTGGTGATGCTGAGTTTTGGTCTTCCTTCCTCTGGAAAGCAAAGTGTATCTTTTGATCGTAGTTACGGATCGAGATTTCAAAGCATCACAAAAGACAGTTTTTCCACCCTAACTGGGCTTAGTCGGCTTAAAACCTTGATTCTGTCTTACTGCAATGTTTATTACTTTAACATGGAATCCCTTTTGAATCTCAAATTCCTCGCAGGCTTCGATATTTCTCACAACACAATTGCAGGCATGAATGACAACACGGACTCATGTTCAACGAGTACGCAAATGATGAAATGTTTACAAACAAATAGATCTTTGATGGATTTAAAAGACACTTTTCATCAAAGTAAAACGTTTTATACATATCCAAAATATAAGATTATACAAGCAGACCGTTTAAACGAAGACTCGTCTTTTTACTGCAATAAGAAACATCACATTAAAATGTATGCAAATCAAATAACGACGCTGACATCGGCTATGTTCGACGAACGGTTTGCAAATGCTTCCTTTACAAATGCGCTGGATATGTCTGACAATTTGATAGTGATCATTGCAGAGGAAGCTTTTAAAAACTGGCCTCTTGTGTGCTACCTCGACTTGTACAACAATCCTATCCGTCACGTTCATACAAAAGTGTTCATTCAATTGAAGTATTTAAGATATCTTAATTTAAAAGGCACAAGGCTATACCAGTCACAACATGCAACTAACTTCTTGTTTCAGTTGCAACAACCGATGTCTTTATTTTGGAGTTCTTCAAATGTATTTTCTTACTTTCATGATGCTTCATTCTCATCGTTAGCCTTCAAAGTGGAACGCATAAATTTCTCTTTTAATCCAGTGTTGTCAGCTGCTATATTGGAAAAAACATTCCTGCATTTTCCAAATGCGGTATCAATTGTGCTCGCATACTGCCATATTTATTATTCTCATTTTGCCCTCAACAATACCAAAGTGACTTATTTTGACCTTTCGCATAATAAATTGCCAGGACTGCCATTGAATACTCTGGAAAGCATGCCACTGTTGAGGACGCTATTTTTAAGCTACAATAAAATAAACTCCATAACTGCTAATTTTTCTGATTTAACACCAAGGATAGAATACATAGACATTTCTTTTAATGACGTAAACTACATAAAGCCCGGAACATTCAGCGGACCTTTGAAACATTTGAAGTGGATTTCTTTGCACAACAACTATATCACTCAAGTAGGAAGTGAAATATTTCCTAAAAGCTTTCTCGAACATCTAAAGTACATTGACTTAAGGTGGAATTCTATTTTGTGCACTTGCAACTTGACAGAAGTGTTTGGTGCTTGGTTGGCCAAAACTTCATTCAACCTATCGCAGAAACCTGGATTTTTACCAAGATGTACTTCTATTATTGATACAAATTATGGTGGCTGCGTCAAGTGCTTGCCTCTTAACTCTTTGTATGAACAGTCTTTGCTCTACTTTTGCTTTAACAAATCTTGTGAGATAGTTTTCCTTAGCATCCTTGAATTTTTCTTCACTGGAGCCATTTTCATTTTCATGTTAGTTTCTCTTATATGTTCGAGCCAAAAGTGGAAGTCTTGGCTAGCAAAATATCTTTTGAAAGAAGTCGTATACTTCAGCAGAAAATCCCAAGATTCTTCCATCAGTAACAACATGTTCGTTTTCCATGGATTCATATGTTTTGATTTAAATGACCAAATTGTTGGGGAATGGGTTGACAACCAACTTATTCCGAATCTTGTTTATAAGTTTTCCTTGTACCTGACAGTGCTCGGAAGAGACGACCAGTGTGGTTTTTCTCGTCCCAAACAAACCTTGTTCAAACTGGAGGCCAGTCGAAAAGTAATAGTAATCTTAACGAAAGACTACAAGAAATCAAACGAAGGGAAATACTTGCTGTCAGCTTTGGAGACTCTAGAATACGAAACCGGGGAGGACCGTTCCATCTTCATCGCTTTTGAGCCAGACACCGACATACAAAAGTTGCTCTGGAATCGACAAAACAAGAAAACATTATTAAAGCTTCCAAAGGAACCGGGGAACTTTAATAGAGCTTTATTTTTCAGTACGCTTCGAGAAGCTATCTTATCAATGTAGAAGTTAGCGAAGTTATCTCCATATTTTTAATAGTGTGTCTTTAACTGCGGGTGGCTTGGCTTATAATAAGAATAATAAAAGCAATGGTTTTCATTAATCCAAAGAAAACCAACTTTACTATTTGAGATTTGCTGTGTGCTTATCACTCAGCTACTACGAAACGCTGGTTGCGAGGACTTGTTAGACAATGTCATACTCAGTGTTGTACGTTGACGCCGTCAATTTGACGGCGCCAAGTTTTTGTTGACTTTTTGTTTTTGGCTAGCGCCGTCAGTTTATTTTTTAGTTGACTGAAGTGATAGCGCCCTCAACTATTTTGCCGATTTTAAGCGTCGCGCGCCATGCGTCATTTTTTCGTTTGCATGGTAAATCGCGTTTCACAATGAGAGCTACTTGTTTGACGTTTTGAGTTTGACTTTGTTCGTCTATCCAATTATACAGTTTCAAGTTTGTTTATCGTATCCTGACAAGTCAGGATACTGTTAATCTGAGTCGAAACAAGACGAAATCGTCTTTCTCAGCTCGAAACAGTCTCAAAAACCAAACTTGTTAGAAGTCGAATACATCCGTTTTGTGAAACCCTGGCTAAAATAGCGCTAGAAATTAGCGCTGACGCTGACGCCGTCAATTTCTTTAAGAGCTTACGCAGTACTTTACGCCGTAAAGTTTTTAGGCAATTTGCGCTGACGCTGACGCCGTCAATTTATTTCATTGACGCGTACAACACTGGTCATACTAGAGGTTTAAAAGGGCATTCTACAGGGGTATAAAATAGTATTCTAACGCGACTGGCTTATTTTGGCATGTGCTTACACTAGTATGTGATTAACAAGTTATAAAATAAGCCAGTCGCTTTAGAATAGTAGTATGTGATGGGCTAAGTGTTTAATGTTCTACCCTACGACTATGTTTTTATGTTTTTAACACAATTTATAATATGTTGAAATAACGAATTCATTACATTTTTCCGAGACTTTCGTTACATGAAGCCATTGATTGCACTCTGCAAGCTTATTATTCCAAATTACATCTTTGGAAGTAAAAGTCTTCTGTCGTGTTGTGCTTTAGCGATTCATCGTATAATGGATTTGTCATCGTTTCCAACAGTAGGCTACAAAATCTTGTTTGTTTGGTTTCCCGTTGAACTGGCATGAACCTGTTTTGTTGACATGCAAAACATTGTTTAATTGTGTAATGTCTAAATTAAATGTCGTTGACGTGCAAATGTATTTTCGTTTGCTTTGAAAAGTCTGGATTTGAATTACCGTTTTGTATGAATGACAAGAAGTGCATAATCGCATATCATTTTGATTTTGTATTTTCAACCAATCCTTCAAACATTGTTTAGATTGTGGCGCTGCATTGTATTGTTTGTGGCGCTGCAGAAAACAATGGCAGCTGATACTCTGTTCAACATAAATTTTGCATAAATTTGTTGATCGATTGTCGAGTGAATAATTTCGTAAAAGAATTAACATGCATTGACTGAACTAACTGTGTTAACTGCATTCAGTGACTTAACAGGGGAGGACGGTGTGGCCATCAGGGCCGTGAAGAGGATAACTTGGCCGGGTACCACTGAGATCCTGGAACTCCAAATTAAGACTTTTCTAAGAAGAACGGACTATCTAAAAAATACGAGGTGTTCTGGTTCTAATCTGAAGTAACCCCTGGACCCCTATCAACATTACTGCTGGTTATGACTCACTCTTTTTGAAGCGATTGTGACATCACGACCCTGAAAACCAACAAGCAAAAGTAAACCTATCAAAGATTTTTTGAACATGTGAGATACAATATTGTATATATGCGTTAATATCATGCAAGAAAAGCCTAGGAATGCAAGAGTTTGCTTTAGAGTATTTTTTTTTTACTCAAAATGCCATGTCTGATTTAGAAAACGACTTTAACTCTTTGAAGCATAGTGATGGTGACTACAGTTTTTCTATCATTTACGAATCCATTGATTTGATACTTTTTGCATTGAAGTTTGCAATAGGTCTCTCTTCTCAGAATAGCAGTCAACTTAGTCCCTGACATATACAACCAAGCAACCACACGGAATTTAACATAATCCATTAACATTGAACATAAACTATAAGCTACAAACGTTTTCGGCCATACACACGTTAGCCCTTATCAAGTAACAAAAACTAAACTTGTAGACTACATTTTTAGCTGAGCATTTTGATTTTGTAAGTTATGTGTTTAAAGCATTACTTTCAAAGTCAAGCACAACTCGATTAGGATAAAGATATGTTTTTTATAAAATTTGCAAGCATCTGGATATTTTCAAATGTTGAAAATAAGTTGAAAAGTCTCAACTCAACGTCTTTTCTTGATACGTCATATGATGCGTCTTTGCCTCGTGTAATTTAAACGCCATGTGATGTGCCTTTCTCCTATGCTATGCCGTTTCATTTTGCATTTTGTTTTTTCAATTCAGTGTTTAGATCAGTTATTCATTTTCAGTGTAGATATGATAAGCAGTTATTTTTTTTGTTACTTGATAAGGGCTAACATGTGTATGGCCGAAATCGTTTGTAGCTTATAGTTTATGTTCAATTTTAATGGATTATGTTAAATGCCGTGTGGTTGCTTGGTTGTATATGTCTGTGGTTGAAGAAAGTGACCTCTTTACCAAAATTGTAACTTAGTCCCTATATTTTAAAACAAAGATTACTGAATGTCATAGACGTAGAGGAGCTAGAAATGCAACTACACCTCCAAACTTTTCAAATTTGATAAACATTTACGCAAGAACTTTCAGCATGTTTCAAAATTTTCATTAAGATTGAAATTATTTCTAATTTTTTGCTCAAATAATGGTTATGCAAATGTCAAATAAAGTGTAACTGCACCCCTAGAGTATTTAATTAGTCGACGATTTGGCAAAAATTTGTGGAAAACTTTCAGCATCTTTCAACAGTTTTATTAAGATTAAACTTATTTTTGATTTTTTTGCTCAAATTATAGTTATTCAAATGTCAAATCAAGTGCGATACAATCCTAAACTATTCAATTAGTCAAACATTTGGCAAAATTTAATAAAACTTTGGGCAGATCTTTCAAAAACTTTATTAAGTATGAACTTATTTTTGACTTTTTACTCGAGTAATCAAAATTATATTTTTATGTTGGATTTAATGCATGAAAAATTAAAAAAAAAATTCACTGATATCGAGCACGATTTAACTTGTGAGAGTTAAGAAATAAATGTGTAATTTGTTGAGAGTTCGAACCAGATGTTTACAATTTTTATGAAAAGTATATCCTCGAGGTATATCCCAATTCAATGTGCTCCAGTATTAAAAGTAATGCTTCAAACGTGTAACTTACAATATCAACAAACTTATCAGAAATCGTAGCCTGCAAGTTTAGTTCATAAGGTTTGAAAGAACTTTTCAACTTATTTTCAACATCTGAAAATATCCAGATGCCTGCAAATTTTATAAAAAACATATCTTTATCCTAATCGAGATGTGCTTGACTTTGAAAGTGATGCTTTAAACACATAACTTACAATATCAAAATGCTCAGCTAAAAATGTAGTCTACAAGTTTAGTTTATAAAATTTTATGACAATTTGCATTTTGAAGTGCATGCAGGCCTTACTATTATCTGTTTGATGTGTTTTTTCTGTTCTGAGTTATTTGTATTGTTATGATATTTTTGCATTATTTGGGCGATACTGGTAATTGACAAATTACATTTACAGTATATAACTATCAGACAATTGGGAGCAGTGTAGAATATTAATCAGATGTTCTATGCTTTGTCGCAAAAGTATTCGGGCGCATTTAATTATATTTTGGCAAAAATTTTTCGCACCCTCAAAAACTAACTTTCTCCTACCCCTATGTTGCATTCTTACAACTAAAAGCTCTAACACAGCGAGCTTTGGTAAGAAACAGACACTATGGTAGCCTACCTCTTCCTTTAGTAGTACATTTGCCTTATCATATCAACACTTTGATTATTATGGGATGTTTCAATTAGAAAAACGTTTGTCTTTGTGAACGCAAAAACCACCAGAATTAAGCTTTCAAAGAGGTTTGAACAGTCTGAACTCAATCAAACGATAAAGATTCCTACAATAAATCAATAAGACAACATTACCAACCGACCCCTCCCACTTTGTAAATACCTAGCTACACTTCTGTCTGTACAAGTGTACTTACATATTCGCATCCATCACATATTTGTTCTATGCTGAAGTAACCTAACGTAGCATTTTGAAAAATATGCCTTGCTTTTGCCAATTACATCCCAGACAGCAAAATACGTCATTTTTACTTTGATTCGACGTCTGCAGACGTTGAATCAATGTAAAAATGACGGATTTTGTTGTCTGGGATATTTTGTCAATTTTACATATCATGTTTGCAAGAGCTCATGTGTTCCACTGACGATACGTCATCAACTGTGATCATGGTCTTAAAAGATGAAAAGACAAGGGGGCGATCCACCCTCTATAAAAAATTGTCGCTAATTTGAGTCAAATTGGGCAGATTTGTGACATTATGTTCGATATACTCGATATCTGACTAGTTTGCCCGACGACTGCGTAGACATCAATCTGGTCAACGAATACTGGGCCTACAAACACACAAGATAACTCGTAGTTAACAATTTGAGCTAAACTATCAACCAGGGTTGGTTAGTTTTCAGCAGTCATTGTCAAGGAAATTGTGCATATTTGTTATGATTTTTGTATTTTCTATAAAATTCAATAAAACTTTGCCAAGAATGTATAATACAATATGATCGACTATTGAAAATATTGTAAGTAGGCTATTGCAGTTTCAGCAGAACAATAAGCAAGATAAGTTTCTTGTTCCGTCATAATTGGTTGGTTGGTTGTTTGGTTGGTTTTGAATCTTTATACTTGGACCATGGACTCCTTAAGTAAAGGACTGGAAACTGACGATCTCGGGGTTTTTAACTTGAGTCTGAATGATCAACTTGAGTCCTGGCTTAAATGACTTCTAGAGAAGCTAGAAACACTATCTTGGATTTCATATTAGGGTTTTTGAGGATGGCGAGTTCAATAGTGTTATTTTCAACACCGTTTGAGGTCATTTTCATGGTCAAAATATCATATTTTAAGGTCAAATTACAGAATTTTGGTCATTTTTGCCCATTTTTACGTCTAAATCGTAAAGCAAAACTGTTTGAAAGAAGTTTGTGACGAAATATGCTATTACATAAACATCATATGTATTTCTCAACACTATGGCTATTATCTAAAAGAGTCAATGATTACAATATAATACACAAATTGACAATACATAACAAGATGACACTATAATAGACAATGTCTATCACTAGTTGGAAAGCTTTTCTTGCTCCCTGAGGCATCCCAAAGGCTTTTCTTTGTCACTTACATTGAGGACATAAGCTTTCAATTGAATGTTAGCTAAAGTAGTACAAGCAGCATTATACTATAGTGTAGTCATATTAGGGTTTGACCCGGAAAAAATTCGTAACTTAACAAATTTGGTATCAAAAGAAGCGAAATTTTATGTAGATCATCATATCCAAAATCCTCTTCAATCGGTTTTGAGCAAATGGAATGGGGGGCATTTGAAATTTGCGTCTAGCGCCCACTAACGGAAATGAACTATAATCATCTTTTCTAATACTTCCATACCGATTTCTGATTTGTTTTTTCAAATATCGCAATCTGTAGCTTTGTGAGAACATTTTGGTAAAAAATTCTGGATGTGACGTCATGATGACGTCACAAGAATAATTGGAATATCGTAATTACTCTTCAATACTAGGGGATGAATGGAATGCAAGAATACTCCCAGTAAAGCCACTTTTTCTTTTCGTTTTTTACTTTGTTGATTACAATAAGTTTAATGGGGAGTGATGGGCTACTTAAAACACATGTTGCGCCATCTAGTGCAGAAAATGTAAATGTTGACAATCGAGAATTTCCAGTGAATGCAATCGTTGGTTTGTGCAATGTGCATATTGTTTTGTGTTCACTTACTTGAGTAAACCTTTCAGAGCATTTAGAAAATCAAAGAAAAATTTTAATACTTGCAGTAGCAATGGCGTCACAATGCACTGGTTAAAAGGAATGTTTTATGGACGATCACGAATATCACTGTTATAGGGTAAATAGTAAAATTCAATATCAATCTTTACAAATACTTATAAACAATAATCTACATGTCAAACCAGACATATCATATCAGTAGAAGGCGTTTGAAATTAAGTAAAATTGTTTCAAAAGTTTTGTTTTCATAATTTTTTTTCCTGACTTGTAAATCGCTTTTTTTTTGCAACCAACACCTCAAAAAAGCTAGATTTTGAATAATTTTGACCAAATTTGAATCTGATATTTATTTTTCAACATCAAATATGTTTCTATCCGCTTCCTCGTCACTTCCAACGCTGTCTTCGTCTGATGAAACTTCGCCTTTGTCATAATTTTCACAATCCACTCCATTGCAATTACCACACGCAGAAACACATGGTAGCCCGTGCCGCTTGCAGCTGCAAACGTTGGTACTGCAAGGACTTTTCTTAGTGATGTTACAGTTACATCGTACAAAGCGAAGAATGTTATCAGGAGCCGCACTCAAATCTGTCAGAATAGGATCGTAACTCCCATTGGATAATTTCCAGCCCCCATCGAGCGGATTTAGTTCAACGCTCATCAGTGTTTTCCATTCAATCACCTGCAGATGGATTCGAAGAAAATGATACTTTGCAGCATTTTTGGTTGGAGCGAGAGACTGTGGCTTGATTGTCGTTTTAGATGTTGCTGCTGCCTTCATAAACTGATGTTAGCGCAAATTTTCCATCGCCCAGTTTTCTTTCCCATCATAGCTAAAAAGATAAAAATTGTATATTAAAACTGAACACACTTCTTAAACTTTTATTGATGATTTGGTGGTAGGAGCTTGACATTATCGTTATAATACTAATGTAACTTTTTAAGTTACCTGAACATTAACAATTTAAGTTCTTTTTGTTCTACTTCCTCTGCAGTGGCTGTTTCGTCTTCGAGTACTTTAGCAGTTTCTTGGAACACCTCCCTTGTCCCAAACTTCTTCAGGGTACTAGTTTTTCCTGACATAAAAGATTATAGATATAAGTAGCCTGTGCATAGCTTAACCGCAAAATAAGTAAAGAACGAAGGCAATTCCGAATATGTTCATCGTGTACAATTATATTAAAAAGAATAGGATAAGGCTTATCTAAATACAATATTTCGTAAAGTAACATTTACATCATTCAAGCAAGTAAAACCAAGTTTATCATGAAAGTTCCTAGTTGCCAAAAACAAATTGTAGGTTACCTTGTCCAAACAATGCACACGTAGTATCGCAACCCGACCAAGCATGGATGAACAAAATATGACTTGTAATGACATCTCCAGTTGATTTGACCAAATCTTCATTTTTCCAGATTTCTTTGTCACCTTTGTTGCTATAGCATCAGAAAGCATATAGAGATGCATACCATTTTTCTAGTGAAACATCAACAACGCTAGAATATCAGTGTCAGCCGCTACTACAACCACATCTTTGTTGTTATCTTCTGCATACTCTAATGCTGCTGAAACGATTTGAGTATCCGCATCTCCCAAACTGTTTCGAACATCATGACCTTCTCTTCGCAGCTCGTCTGATAGGAAAGATATGAACTGTGATTTATTCAGCTCGTTCTTCAAAAATACTTCTTGGTTGAATGTTGGGATCATTTCTAAGTTATCCAAACTTACAAAGGCACTCATTTTCCCTGTTCTTCGTTTGTGTTCATGATCTTTTACGTAGGGACCATGGAAAAAACTAGTAAAAACAGGAAAAACTAGTACCCTGAAGAAGTTTGGGAAAAGGGAGGTGTTCCAAGAAACTGCTAAAGTATTCGAAGACGAAACAGCCACTGCAGAGGAAGTAGAACAAAAAGAACTTAAATTGTTAATGTTCAGGTAACTTAAAAAGTTACATTAGTATTATAACGATAATGTCAAGTTCCTACCACCAAATCATCAATAAAAGTTTAAGAAGTGTGTTCAGTTTTAATATACAATTTTTATCTTTTTAGCTATGGTGGGAAAGAAAACTGGGCGATGGAAAATTTGCGCTAACATCAGTTTATGAAGGCAGCAGCAACATCTAAAACGACAATCAAGCCACAGTCTCTCTCTCCAACCAAAAATGCTGCAAAGTATCATTTTCTTCGAATCCATCTGCAGGTGATTAAATGGAAAACACTGATGAGCGTTGAACTAAATCCGCTCGATGGGGGCTGGAAATTATCCAATGGGAGTTACGATCCTATTCTGACAGATTTGAGTGCGGCTCCTGATAACATTCTTCGCTTTGTACGATGTAACTGTAACATCACCAAGAAAAGTCCTTGCAGTACCAACGTTTGCAGCTGCAGGCGGCACGGGCTACCATGTGTTTCTGCGTGTGGTAATTGCAATGGAGTGGATTGTGAAAATTATGACAAAGGCGAAGTTTCATCAGACGAAGACAGCGTTGGAAGTGACGAGGAAGCGGATAGAAACATATTTGATTTTGAAAAATAAATATCAGATTCAAATTTGGTCAAAATTATTCAAAATCTATAGCTTTTTTGAGGTGTTGGTTGCAAAAAAAAAAGCGATTTACAAGTCAGGAAAAAAAATCATGAAAACAAAACTTTTGAAACAATTTTAATTAATTTCAAACGCCTTCTACTGATATGATATGTTTGGTTTGACATGTAGATTATCGTTCATAAGTATTTGCAAAGATTGATATTGAATTTTACTATTTACCCTATAACAGTGATATTCGTGATCGTCCATAAAACATTCCTTTTAACCAGTGCATTGTGACGCCATTGCTACTGCGAGTATTAAAATTTTTCATTGATTTTCTAAATGCTCTGAAAGGTTTACTCAAGTAAGTGAACACAAAACAATATGCACATTGCACAAACCAACGATTGCATTCACTGGAAATTCTCGATTGTCAACATTTACATTTTCTGCACTAGATGGCGCAACATGTGTTTTAAGTAGCCCATCACTCCCCATTAAACTTATTGTAATCAACAAAGTAAAAAACGAAAAGAAAAAGTGGCTTTACTGGGAGTATTCTTGCATTCCATTCATCCCCTAGTATTGAAGAGTAATTACGATATTCCAATTATTCTTGTGACGTCATCATGACGTCACATCCAGGAGTTTTTACCAAAATGTTCTCACAAAGCTACAGATTGCGATATTTGAAAAAACATATCAGAAATCAGTATGGAAGTATTAGAAAAGATGATTATAGTTCATTTCCGTTAGGGGGCGCTAGACGCAAATTTCAAATGCCCCCCATTCTATTTGCTCAAAGCCGATTGAAGAGGATTTTGGATATGATGATCTACATAAAATTTCGCTTCTTTTGATACCAAATTTGTTAAGTTACGAATTTTTTCCGGGTTGGCCCTTTTTTTGAGCTTAGATGACTACACTACTACTAGCTAAACGTGCATCTACAAAGGATAACAACTCAGCAAAATGAAACCGGCAACGCATTTCAGTCTTGCCATGCAAATTACAGCTTTGATTTCAATAAATTGTTACGTCACAAAGGCTTGGAACCGCAATGTTTTGCTAGGGCATATGAAATCACCAAAATATTTCCGAAAATAAACAAAAAGAACTTCAAAGAACTTACGCAGTGTAGAGAAAATATCTTACACAATAGATGCAGTAGGTGCACAATATCATATTTCGTCACAGACTTCTTTGAAATAGTTTTTCTTTACGATTTAGACGTAAAAATGGGCAAAAATGACCAAAATTCTGTAATTTGACCTTAAAATATGATATTTTGACCTTGAAAATGACCTCAGGTATTGTTGAAAGTAACACTATTGAACTCGCCATCCTCAAAAACCCTAATATGAAATCCAACATAGTGTTTCTAGCTTCTCTAGAAGTCATTTAAGCCAGGACTCAAGTTAATCATTCGGACTCAAGTTACAAACCCCGAGCATGGGAGGTTCCAGTCCTTTACTTACGGAGTCTATGACTTGGACTGACAAAGCCTTATTGGTTATTCATGGTAGTTTCGCATACTTGTAGACTGTAGAGGATCTTGACACAGGGCCGGTTACCGAGATTGACAGAGTGAAGTTTTCCGATTGTTCAAGTGTTGTTGCCAGGGAATTATTCCATTCACTAGGTGCCGCTGAATGGAGAGCAGTCCTGAAATGCGTTGCTCAAGCGCACACCCCGAGAGTCGAACTTGCGCCGCGTGATCTTGAGCCCGGCGCGTAACCACTGAGCTAACGGGACGGACATAATATAGATAATAATAATATACATAGCCTAATTACAAGCTGCTTGTATATTCCAGCAGTTCAGTCAGATATCAAAACATAATTGTTTTCATTGAACAAATCTTTGCAGATAAAAAGTATCCAAAATTGCAAGGATTAAGCTCTCAAAAAAGCTTTTTCAGATCGAGGATAAAGATTCTTACAATCAACTAATGTGATGTAAAAAGAACAAATTGTTTCAGGTGGAGTCGATATACTACAAATAGATTCATTTATTTACATTTTTACGAATACAACTCTCTTCTATGTGAAAACTGATTCGGTAAAAGATAATTTTCAGCTTTTGAAAGACAATCTTTTAAAATGTAAACACTGGCCCCATTTTAAGCAGTTTTGTGAATATGTTATCGTTGACATTTTCACAGAAGCACTAATGTCAGAAAAGATAGTGGAGAGCTATAGCGGTGAGCATCACATGGTGGGAAACATATTTTGTACAGGTGGCTTTTGCATGAATACCTGTTTGACATTTGATCTGTTTGAAGCCAACAGCTTCAAGAACACACAATTCGTGATGTAATAATAATTGTATATTTTTGGTCACATATCCTGTAGAGTGGTGAATAGACATCAAGTTAGCGTGGCGCAGAGGATAATGCACTTGCTTTTCAGTCATGCGAACCTGGTTCGACACCAGATTAAGCTGGTTGTTTTACTCTTATCCAGGCTTACGCCTGGTGGTTGAAGATATACACTGAGTAGATAGACAAGGAAGCCAATCGTCGTGTTCATCTTCAGGCATGTCTGTGTCCTACTCCCATCAAAGACACAGCCGCATGCTTTTCAGCGAATTACGCCTTTTTGAATCTGGTTGTTCCAAAACGCGCTCACTTCTGCCTTCCATCAAGGGTGTAATAATTTGGGTCGACTTAGTTCCGAAAGGAAATGAGGCCGAGAGAAAGAAACTGACCCCTTACTCTCACAAGTGCCGATGGCTTAGTGTGATGAGAACCTTATTTTTTATTCCCCAAAGCTCAGCAACTCAGGTTGGGACCTTTACCTCACAGTGCGTTAAGATTTATGACTAACGCGATGATAAATTAATCGACAAGTGAATGACGAAGTAGGCTACGGCTGTCAAGATTAAACCGTAGCTTTAACTTATTTTACTTCAGAGAAAGCACACGAGTAATGTACATTCATTTTGTGTCGTAAAGTTGCCAAAATATGGGCTATAAAGTTGTGCTGTCTGAATTGGCTATACATTGGATTGATACAGTAGCGTAGCCAGGAATTTTGAAAGGGGGGACTTTGACCACCCAGCGGCGGGGGGTCTGGGGGGCCTCCCCCAGAAAATTTTGAAAAATTACTTTGAATTTGGTGCACTCTGAGAGCATTTTCAACAAAAATGTGGGTACGAATATTCCTGTAAAATGGTGCTGTCCGGTAGCATAGCAAAAGTATAAGATCATGTTTTCTTCAGCATTTTTCGGAAATAAAGCTAAGTCTCTGTGTTTTCTTGTTGCTAATTCTTGGCTGAGATGTTTGAATGTTTGGTATTGGCAAAACTCGCTCTTTTAATGCAATTTTGTTTAAAATTAAGCAATTTTTTTTAGACTGAAAACATCATTCTCAATATCGTGACGTCACACGCGTGCCAAAGGGGGGGGGTTGTAACCCCCAAAACCCCCCCCCCCCTTGGCTACGCCACTGGATTTATATGTAACAAGCAAATTTGCTAATAAAAAACAGTTTCTATTATGCTCGTACAATTAAACTTTAAAGGAATGTGATGGTTTTGAATCAAGTATTCAGAATAACTCACCTATTATATTTGAGTCTATTCAAACAATAGGAGCCGTCCAGTAGGATTTATTTGAACAAAAGTTGTGTTGGTTTAATTCAACGTCTGTCTACACAACACGTAGGTCAATTCTATACCTCTGTGTAGAAAGCGTTCCATTTATGACATCACAAAATCAGTTTCGAGGTTGTGAATATGACTAGACCTGCTAGTTTGATGGAAGTTTGAAAACGAACGCTTTGCTTGCTATACGGCAGAGAATGACTAACGAAAGCTCTCAATTTGTGGTAAGTTACTTTGCTTTATAAACTGATTAGCAACGATTTTATGAAACATGCCTAACTATTTATATTAGAAAAAATGTGCGAGGCACTACGACATTTTTACTCAACCTACTGGTGGTTTGCTAATCTTTTCCTAGTCAACATGTATTGAAACAATATTTATTTTGAAAGGCTACAGGGACTTGGAGAGTTTTTTTCAAAAGTAAGATAATTGACAGGTAGGCCTAAGTCGTTTTAGTAGCCCAGTTTTGAGCAACTCAGTCTAAAAGATGTAGGCTAACTGATTTTATTAATTAGCGTCAGTGTAAACTTGTTTAAAAGTGAAATAAATTGGTCAAAAAATGACTATGGCTTAAAATAATCAAAAAACGCTTATTTTGGGAGCATCTTGAAAACAATTTGTGCAAAGCTATTTGGTTCGCAGTTTCCGATGCAAGGAGCAACCACTCTTCGCGAGCTTAATGTGATGAGAAAAGAAGGTTTGCTCACTGACGTCACAATCATAGCAGACGACCAAGGCTTTGAGTGTCATCGAGCAGTCCTAGCCGCCAGCTGTCCCTACTTTAAGGTTGAGCTTTGCTTTGGCTTGTTGGTTGATTAAAGTTTAAGAAGTTGCGGTTCAGTCGTTTTTTATACTAAGGACCTTGATAAAAATTTATCTTGGCTCTTCTTCTGATGGTTAATTTTAAATAAAATATTGAAAAACATTTTTTTCAAAATAGGCTACAATAGCCTACAAAGGCTTTACTGTTGACTGTTGTAAATTACCCTTTATTTGATTTAACTTCTAAAGAATAAATTTAATTTCCAAGTCCCGTGGGCCGTGTGTAGATCTCAACCTCCTTTTGTGCCTTGTTTGATTTGCTTGCTGCAGTCGCTTGTTTGTTTTCTTCGCTTTCTCAAATTAAAGTAAACTGTACTGTAAGATCACCTACAGCAATGATATATTTTCGCAGGGAATGTTTTCGCATGGATTGAGAGAATGCTTAGAAAATGCAATTACCATACACGGAGTTAGTTCTAAAACCATGGCAGTAGTATTGGAGTACGCATACACGGGTAATTGACGCTCATATAACGTACTATTTAAAAGTTGTATGATCATTTATTTAAATTTTAATCAGATCTTACTTGAGGTAAACTTTTCTGTCATGTATTATATTCAAATATAAATAACTTTCGTCATGCACACGTGAAATATAAAGTTGACTGTAGGGTTAATTTGTCCTTGTAGTAAAAAATATGAATTGCAGCGTTTAATATGAAGCAGGTGCTGTATTGAAGCGGTAGCCTAAGTAGGCCTACTTTTGCGTAACTTCACAATCAATCACCACATTTGTCTAAGGTCCACGCGAGCCCATGGACAGCAGATGACAACGTATAACTGCTATAACCGCTAAAATAAAAAAATAAAAAAGGATTTAGGCATTCAAACCATGTTAGGATTCTAGGGATAACAAAGCAGAAATATCCAAAACATTTATTCGATCATTCCTATCTTGTTTTCAGTTTACTACATACAGTGCAACTGTCATTTTGTATTGTCTTGAACCTGGGTGCATAAAGATGTCGGTTAAACGAAGAGCTTTACGTACAATATATAGCCAAAAATGCTTCTTACTATAAATTCGAACAATTTGTTTAAAAAATTTCAGTTTCTGTGTGTGAAACACTAGCCTGTACAACTGCACGCTACAAATACGCATGTTTTTAACATAGGCCTACCGAGTACAAACTGTTGGAGTGTTGGTGATACGTTGTGTTTTAAAATTATCAAAATGACAAACGGCCACATGGGCTATGAGTATGCCCCGTTATTTCTATGATTTCCAAACAACTTTTAACCCAACTGTAAAATTTAGTTAGCTTACTTTATTTCTTACCAAAGGAATGTGCGCTTTGACTCGGGACAACGCTTTGCAAGCTTTAGCTGCGGCGGATTTGTTTGGTCTCTTGTCACTGCGGGATGCGACTGCGAGATTTTTGCAAAAATGCATAAACGCACGCAACTGCTTGCAAGTAAGTGTTTGTGGTTGTAACTAGGTGTAGTAGAATTTGTTTTATTGTAAGAATTGTCTTATTGAGCTTAATTTTGATTGACTTGAAGTTTATTCGGTTTATTGGCGTTAGTTTTGAACCAAGCCAATTCTCCATGAAAAGCAAGTCTATTGCGTAGGAAGCTTTTTTTAAGCCACGTTTTTAAATCGTTTCGGTTTTAGGTTTATGTCTCTTTAAAACAATAACTTATCATACTTCTTTAGAAAATGGTTGCTTTTTTATACTTGTTGGTTTTCATTGGTTTTAACGTAGTCTGCTGTATATTTGGACGCTGCATTTAGAATATGAAGCCAACTCGCGGTCTCACCATAAATTCAAAAAGGTTGAATAACTATTTTCTATTGTTCTTGCAACTCAGATACGACAGCTGGCGGATATACATTCATGTTCATTACTCCACGAGGTGGCAACACATTTTGCAAGAAAATATTTTACTGACGTCATATATCAGGTAGTGTGGCGTGGTGCGGCACTGGATTGGTTTTTGATTGGTTAAGATTCCGGTTAAAATAAGAGTCTTCTACAAGCCAGCAGTTGTAAACTGAGCAAGCGACAACTGAACTAGCAACATTTGAGCAAGTGGCTGAAGTTGGTAAATGATGAAACTGAGCAAGTAACAACTGAGCAAAGGCATAAATCGAAATGTCACAAGTTAGCAAAATGAGTTTGACAAGAAATGACTAAGCAAGTCCGACGTGAGCACGTAAATCTCATTTGCTGACTTGGCAGTAGCTGAAATGTAATTGCTGAGTTGTCGCATGCTGAGTTGTCCGAGTATCGGCTTAAACTACCACCATTTTACTTTTTTACATATCAAAGACGGGATTTCGCATATAACATTTGCAATAGACAAAGATATGTCAGGAACACTACAAAGATATTATGATAAATAGTGTTTCACAAAACAGATTGCAGCAGAAGTGTTCATTGTGTTTGCAATAGCATTTATCTTGGCTGGCTCAAAGTTAGCTGTTCGTCGGCTGCATCGTCGGGCGATGAGAACCATGTTACGATAATAGAAAAATCGCCGGTTCGAGACCGCTCAAAAGCATGCGGTTGTGTCTTTGGCAGGTGACTTAATGGCATGTCTGGAGATGAACACGAAGATTGGCTTCGATACCTTACCGTCCAATCAGCCCATATGCCTTCTACCACCAAGCGTGAGCTTGGATCAGCAAAAAAGCTGTTTAGAATTTCAGAAAATTTGCCATGCTGAAAATATAGTCACTTACAAAGTTGTACATATATTCCAGGAGGAATTTTTAAATTTGAATCTCGTGACCTTAACATTGTACCTCGAAGACGATGACTTGCACGTTGGAAGAGAAGATCTTGTTTATGACGCTGTAATGCGTTGGATACGTCATGACGAAGACGAAAGGAAAATGCAGATAGAAAAAGTTCTTAGTTAGTGATTTATACAGTTTCAATAAACACAAAAAATTGTATGAAATTTAATTAATTATGCACTAATTTGCATTAAATTTACATATAATTAAAGCTCATTTTGAAATAACTTTTTGACAAACAGAGCGATTCTATAATAGCTTACACGCAGGTCCTCATAGTTTACTAGTTTTTCTGCACCTTAATTGGTTAGATTGTGATTGAAAACAAAAGTACATTTGTATTCAAAGCATATGTACCTTGACGAAATGTTACATCTCTTATAATTCAAACGGTGCTGCCATTACTTAAATAAGCCATTCCACTGTAATGCAACAAAATAATATATGTAATGTTTAGCTATGTAGTAGTCTACGTTCTTTATGTTGTGTAATATCAACTCTCCTTTCAATTTAAGACATACAGCAACGACTGTAGTAGCTTTTGTTTTTCAAATGAATAAATCCATACACTAGTCTAAGTTACCTGAACGCGTAAATTTTCACAACATAAATTCCATATGTACCAATGTTTCAGCCAGAAAAATTTAATCTCAAAATAACATATTGTCACTGCAACAAACCAATAACAATAATTGCATGTTTCTCATTCTTGTGCTGATAGCCGGGAAGAACTCTCCTTTCTTCACAACAATTATTGTAAATACATTTTGTGAATTGTTGATGTACTGTAGTTGATTTCTTATAGAACTGGTTCGCTTACCATTTGTCAAGCCTGAATACTTGAAGCTTCAAGCCAAGGTCGACCCGTTGATATACCACAACCAAGCATGTGTTCAACAGGTAACTTAAAGCTAACCACACAATTGTAGTCGTAAAACTAACATTTATATCGTCAATTTTCTACATCGGCTCAACTTTTAAAAAGCAGAAGTGGTCTTCTGAGTATTATGGCTGCAACCGTTGTCTATATACGGCTACCACTTGTCTAATATGCACTTGTCTGGTCTTACTAAAATCTATGTTACAAGCAGAGATGAGCAAGATCACCAGTATTGGTGATCTTGAAGATCAAGATCAAGATCACCAAGAATAGGTGATCTTGCAGATCAAGATCAAGATCACCAAACTATGTGATCTTGAAGATCAAGATCAAGATTGTGATCTTGAAGATCAAGATCACTTTCAAGATCACTTTTTGTGTAGGCTACTTGAAAAAAAAATGAAGTTTTTGATCAATGATATTGCAAAAATTAATCACTATGAGCAACCTGGGTAAAGGTATATAGTTGGTATTGCTAACTTTTACTTTTAACTACTCGATCGCTAGCCTAAGAATTGTAATAAGTTAGTGACTGTTGCTATTAGGCCTATCAATTGTTGACGTAGTTTGCGTAGAATCGCAACGTCACACCCAAAGCCGAGGTTAATTACAGTAGTTTTGAAAAAGTCGCAAAATTTGCAATTAGTTTTATACTTTTTTATTTACAATAAATAAATAAAAATAAACTTTGAACAGCATCTTTTTTACCAAATTTTTGTCTGGTTCATGTGGGAGTTTTTATTCGTGTTACTAAGTAGTTTTAACTTTCACTGTATTATGTCAATGTTTATGGCACCATTTACCCATCTGGCAACATTGATACTGTTGTCCGCTATCAAAAAAGTTCAGAGGTTTGCGGTCCGACAAACCGCTCCATACTCAGACCCTAAACAAGTCTTGGTCTGGTTGATTTGCTGCAATAAACCACTTTACATGACCAAAGTTTGCTAGAATCCAGATTTTTTAACACCGCCATTCTAGACTTTTGAAACATCTAAAATTGGGTCAAAGAAAGCAAACATTTCTTTAAAATTCGCACTTGAAAATTGTGAACAAAATTAAATCATTTTTTATTATGCGTCAACATAAAGTACACGGAAGTTGACTTCTTTATTACGACCAACACAGAAAACTTTTTCAATTTTGAAATGGCAACACTGACCAGATTAGATGGAGACTTTAAATCGTCTTTTGTTGGGCACATATCATATTAACAGTGGCTTAATGTTAGTAGTTGCCACTAACTTCTTTGTACAGTACGAGTTCTAAAAAAATGCCTCCATCTAGGAAGTAAAATTCAATATTAAAGTGATCTTGATCTTATTGTTCTTCAAGATCAAGATCACACAAAAAAAAGTGATCTTAGATCAAGATCAAGATCACCAAAAAAAAAGTGATCTTGAAGATCAAGATCAAGATCACGCCCATCTCTGGTTACAAGTAACATGTTACCAACAATGGTGGCTTGTAGCCTACGCCCTACACTATGACTGTCCACTGTCCAGTGTCCACCTGTACGCAGGACCGTTGATGGGATAATTTGGGCCCGGTATCAGTGAGATCTTCTGATCTCAAATTAAGACGCTTCTAAGAAAAACGCATTATATCCCAAGAATACGCGGTGGTTCTAATAAAGAAATTATCAAACAATGCAGTAAATGGCGTGTTAAACATACAGTAGGTATTTGTACGTTTTACAATTTCCTGTTTTTCTAGGTCTTAGAAGCTCAAGGGCACTACATTTCCGACGAAAGTGGCTTTCATTTTAGATTTAAGCAAAGAAAACCAAGAAAATGTGCTAGTAAAGAAGTGAGTCCATAACTTGCATTATAAAAAACTTTTGTAAGTAGGAGAGAGTGGGGCTAGTCGGAAAGTTTTTTTTTTAAAGTGAAATTTAAAAAAATTGATGCATAGCCTGACAACTTGAAGTGGCTTAAATTATCATTTATGGTGTCTTCTATCATACAACCAAAAATAAGTATTGAGTCAATTAAGCTTTTAATAAAAATTTAAAATAAACAAACATACAATTGATTTTTCAACTGACCCCATGCCTGGGGTTAGTTGAAAAACGTCAGTTTAATGCTCACTAATGAACTGGATACTCTTTTTTCAACCAACAAACATTTACATGGGGTTGTAAGCAAATATGCTTATTTGCTTTAAGATCAAAATGCAATGAATTCTACACCTGATCATCGTAAAAACATTTTGTAATAAACGCATTGATAAAACTTGTGATGCCACATATATAGCACTTTCCAAGTTATTCAAATTAAAATTTTACAATGTGTGTCTGCTTAAAACAAGTACATTGGAGCTTATACTACTTACTATCATACCACGACAATATACTCGTATCATACTACATAGTCATACCGTTATCAAAACATTTTCCAACTAACCCCACCAACAATTTTCCAACTAGCCCCATTAGCATATGACAAACTATTTTCCTAAAATATTCAAGCATGGTGCATTGGACTAAAAAATTTTTATTTCTTAGTGTTGTAGAACACCTACAGATGACACACACCAAAAAACTTCTGCCTGTCTATAACGATATCGACGCATAAGATGTTTTTTAATACGCCAAAAATTTTACTTCGAAAATAAGAAAATACAAAATTGTCAGCCAAACAGGTATACCTTGACTCAACAAATCGAAACTAACATGGATTATGTGTTTTTATAAACTACTTCACATGTTGGCAGTAAATATTTAAAATAGTTATCGAGAGTTAAAAAAATGATCATTTTTCAACTAACCCCGCCTTCCAACTAACCCCACTCTCCCCTAAATTAAAAGTTAAGTTTTGCGTTCTATCGTTATTTTAGTCTCTTGCTATAACTCATCAAATATAATGCAACATAAAGATTTTCATTCAAAGAAATGACAAGTTCAAGCAAACATGGTTCAATTCTCAGTGTGTGTAGTCCTGTCAAACGATAGATAGCGGTTCTACTACTGTAAACTCCTGTACTGACAAAAACGCTTCAAACACTTCAACAACAAGCGGACATTTCTCATTGTTAGCATAGGTAAACTGGTCTTTATCATTGATTGACAAAGTCTCTACAAGTATTCGGAGTGCCTGTATTAAATTGCTCAGGTGGTATTTTTTTCAATTAGAAAATAAACATTCAAACTATCTTCACATCCTCACAATCAGAAAGGTATTCAACGTCCAAACAACGACTATCGCTGTCATGGTAGTTCTTCAGCGCACTTATTCTTCGTGCACATGCCAAGATCGCATGCTGGTCACTAATATAATATATTAACTATGCATCCTTTTCTCAACACTCCGCTGTGCTGTATAATGTATAATTCAATATTGAATATTTTATTCAGTGTGTAATATATTAAATGGTCTTTTTGCTTCCATACATAGGTTATGGTCGTCATAGGAGGGGAATCCCGTGTTGGACGTCATCAAGATGAAGTGCATGATGTTATTTATTACGAACCACTGACGTCAAAATGGGAAAAACTAACAACACTTCCGGATAATTTAAACGTCAAGGCTTTCAGTGCAGTAGCCAGTGGATACGAAATCTATCTAACTGGTATTTTGATTTTAGTAGTCAATCTTTGCAATTGGGGAATAGTTTTGAAAAATGTTGATCCCAACAGCTCCATTTAATTTCCAATTTCAGTCCAAAAAAAACTTTTGTGACAATGTTTCCAAATTTAATTGGTCGCTTTGCCATCTATGTTTGAAACTTTAGATGTCACAGTCTGAAGTATAAATGGTTCGCATGCAAATATTCCATATTGACATATTACTATTGGAAACTTTATCTTTTTTTTCACTAACCACCCACCATTGAACATTATTATTTTACTTCAGGTGGAACCTGCGACAACAAAGCTGTTTCTGATGTGAGCGTATTCTGCACTTACTCTAAAAAATGGCGCTATCTACCGGAGATGAATAAAGCCAGATACCATCATGCCTGTCTTGCGGTTAAAGACAAAATTTACACTCTTGGTATATATTACCGCATTGTAGCCTAGCGTGGAGAAATTATCTGTATTTGATCTTTTTGTTTTCTGCGTAATTTGGTCTACTTTTTCATAGCGACAGTTGTAGCAAGCTCCATTTCCCAAGTTGATAGTTTGCATACTTGTAGGGTCTTTGAACCCTGACGTAGGCCACGTTACTGAGAATGACAGAATAAAGTTTCTGATTGTTGAAGCATTATTGTCTGTGAATTATCCCACCCACTTTGTACAGCCTGAAAATTGGTCTGACGCCACTTGATCTTGCAGTTTCGTTGTTCTTAAAGTCGGCTGCTTAACCAACTGAGCTATCAATGCAGACAACGCCCTATCGGTTTGCAGAAACAACCACGTGTAGCCCATAACCCCCACTCACATTCGTCTCAAATAGCCATTCGTTTTAAGTTTTTATTGATAATAATAAATTAATATCGGTTTTTCATGTATTCATAAACATGATAAAAACGATTGGTGATTTCAATCTTTTTTTAGGAGGTAGCGATGGTTACTCGTGTATCCCGGATGTAGAAGTCTACAACGTGGAAAAGGAAACCTGGAAACTAATCCAACCGATGGTCCATGCCGTTAAGTGTCCCGCTACTGCCGCGTGTGGTGATAAAATATATGTATTTGCTGGGTTTTCAGGAGGCTATGAGATATGCAAGTCTATACAGGCAAGAAGGGTTTTACTGGAGACAAGATTATTTTGATGTTTGACTCAACCTTTCTAAACATTGACTTATTGTGATGTGTGAGTCTTTATCGGAAGGCTAATAAAGCCTCTTTGCAGCTTAATCTTGCTTGTAGTTCCGTCTACTTGGACGCTTTGATCCGCTATCCCAGGCCTGGTCACCGATATTGACAGAGTGAATAAGTTTCTTCTAATTGGATGTATTACAAACACAAATATAACATAATTAAAATAAACTCAAACGTTTTCGACAGGTACATGTGTCCTCATCAGGAATTACATATCTGCAATATAAATAAAATGAAAATTGTAAGGTAAATTTGACCTTGCATTATAACTGTAACTGTATACTAACGACACTCCAGACTGAAAAACACAAACTGAACGACACAGGAATGATTACAAGTAAATTATACGGTGGAAACAGATCACATGAGGTGTAAACTACAGGCATTTGACAAACAATTAGAACACACACAAGAGGAACGATGAGCCACAGGCGAATAACTGCCGGTTGAGAGACGGATTATTACGTTTGATTCTTCAGGCTTCCATGATCTTAGTCTGAAATTCAGATCTGCCTCGAGAGATGATTTTAAATTGGTCGATCGAGACATTGTCAGTGCACATTTCACAATGAAAACACTTGTGTGTGTTCTAATTGTTTGTCAAATGATGATTGTTGCTTTGTCAAATCATCAAATGATTTGTCAAATCATCATTCCACCGATGAATGGCAAACTGTTCTTGAACTCTGTTGCTTAAACAGACACCCAGAGAGTCGAACCAGGGCGGAACCAGATTTTGAAGTTTGTCGTTCGCAAAGTCCACAACTTAACCAACTGGGCTATTGGGGTGGACAGTTAGGGCGGATATGGATTCAACAGTTGAAGACGTTGAGTCGCCCTTGAGTCTTCTAATGCTCTGTCTTGGGTAGTGACACCTAACACCGACGTGCTCTTTTAAAGGAAACTGTTCAAAACCTTTCGTATATTGTTTTCAGACTTATTCAGTGGATACAGATTTATGGGTCATCACCCCTTGCCCACAAATAGATTACACGTGCGCCCACGCCACTGTAGTGACGTCACACATCTACTTGCTCGGCGGAAGTTCAAAAATTGTGAAAATGTTTGATCCTGAGACATCCTTAGTGACAAGCCGAACTGCAGATATGCTGCAGGTAGCTTCGGTTATTAGTGTTACTCAAACTTTTTTTACTAATTTGCAAAAAATAGTAGGTTACTGGGTTTTTGGCATTATATTCAGCCTGATAAAATACATCAAGAACCGCAGTAGGCTACTAATGTTAGTCTAAACCGCTTTTTTATTACTCTAAAAGAGCGTTTTTTTACTGACTGCACACTTTTTAAATTTTGTGTGAGTACGATTTTATCCCAACTTGCCTTTACTACTGCTTTGTGCAAGAAAAAATACAATTTTCCTGTTTTACATTTTTTGTGACTCATCTGGGAATCGAAACCAGGATGGATCAAAACCATAAGTAAGAGAATAGATCACGACTGTTAACAAAACAGATGAAGGCTCAAACGCATAGTGGTTCAAATAAACATGTGCTTAATATTTATCGCAAAATGGAAGCATGAGGAACATAAAAGAACGATCTTATACGTTTTATCACAGATCAAACTGTGACAACGTGAATGTCTTTGTACAAAACTGCTGCAGCTTTCAGTCACTCATTAGTTAAAAAGTTGCCAGCATCACAAACAAATATCCCATTTCAAATGGTTATTAAGCCCAATCAAAATTTTATAGATTTTGTTATAGGATTATGTTTTACTTTTAGCTTTTTTACCTTCTTTCAGAAAAGAGACAATTGTGCCGTGACGTCAATCGACGGAATGCTTTACGTCACAGGCGGGTTAGAAACTTCCTCTGGATCGTCTTTGAGTTCCGTAGAATGCTTTTGTCCATTTAATAATTCATGGAAAATGATTGCAGAATTACCTTTGGGTCGTCATAGGTGAGTTATTTAGTTCAGAGTTAGACGGAGAACAATACAATTGTCATGTAGGCTAATCGTGTTCGAACATCTTAATAACAATATAAATGCAATCGAATGGCAAGCAAAGTAGGCCACACTACAAAATAAATTATATCAGAATAAGTCTGAATATAATTTAGCTGTTAGCTAAAAAAAAAAATTATCCCAAGTTCCAATTTCATACAAATGTCGTTGTTGGTTATCCCATGCATGAGTTAATCGAAAAAAACTTCTTGATATTCAAAAAATTTCTAAATTAATGACGTCATTGTTAGGTGTCACCTTCCAGATAAGCAAAACTTTGCACTAGGTAAACCACACAAACATTTTGCATAAGAATTAATGACGTTGAGATCAAGAAAACTTGTTTTGTAGAATAATGAAACGCCATCAGTTGTGTCATAACGTTCCTGCGCTACGTTACCTGACGTTAAAGTTACAAAAGTACCACATTTAACTGCGTTGTCTCACATTCATGCGTTGACCTGAATAATTTCTATGTCAGTTTGTTACATTTTGCTGTAGCATTTCAAACACACATGATGAACAAAAATATTACAATTTTACTCCACTCTGACTTCATAGAATTGTAAAATCTAATCTTTTTTTACATTAACTTCAAAAATAACATAACTTTAGTCCTCAACCTCTGTAACTTTTTCCTGCCGAAGATCTGCCGATTCCGTCTTTTTATCACCCTGTAATTGGCAGTACTTCCACTGAATACTTCGAAAGATTACTGCAGTGTACCCAGCAGCAGTGTTTGATGTCCAAGATATGCGTAGACCTACGTTCTTCTTTGGTTGGTGCATGGACTGGAGGACTGGGTACCGTTCATAAGATGGTTTGTCGTTTGTTCTTCAGCGCCACGCTCGCAGAATATTACTGAGCTAGCCTCGCGAAAGTTAAGCGCCATTTATTTTATTTTACATTTTTTCAGGCACTCAACTGTAACAGCTCGTGTTCCAATTTATCAGAGAGGACATATTCCAGGACCAGACTAAGAAGATGATTTATAGTTGTCTACATGGTGTATCTATCAATTAAAAAGTGGTTCATTCAAATGGAAACAGGGACGGATTTAGTAAATAGCCTTAATGGGCAATTTTCAACAGAGCACAAGGCTGTGTAGGTCTACATTAATTCAATCTTGCAAATACACCTTGAATAAAGTTACTTTTTGTATTTTAAGGTGGAGGCGATCGCCCCAACTACCCCCCCCCTAGATTCGCTACTGAACGGAACTGACTTTCAGATATTTATGTTATCCGTTGCTGTTGATAGGCAGTACATTGGTGTGCATGTGCAATACGTAGGCTAAGCATATGCAACTCTATCGAATGTAATATAATGTATTTCAAAAACACAAACATTCAGTAACAATTCAATTTCTGTAAAGTATTGATATTGAAACATATGAAATGTGGGCTTCAAAACAACTTTCACTTTTGTTTGCTTTTTCGGATAGGCTATATTCGTTTCTATAGCAAAATCAAAAACCAGCTTATGCAGTAAAATTTAGTAGCCTACTGCAATACAATATCTTAAACCAGTGTTTCTCAAACTTTTTTAGTCCATCGCCCCCTTTTTGTTATTGAAATAAAATTTCACCCCTAATTCCGTCAAGTATAATTAATAAACATTGATAATTATAGAGTGATAGTCAAATTTAGTTTTGGGAATTTAATCAACGAAATTGACAGTAACATAATAATGTTCAATGGGATGGATGAGCTTGGCGACTTTTACAAAGTTTTAAAATGTTTGGTGAGATCTTCGTAAGATAGAGTCGAAGATCATCCCGTTTATGAACCAACAAGCGATTTCTTTGCTTTAAAAGCATCAATGTCACAGCCGAAAACCCCTTTTCAACCATACATGAAGTAGGAAACGACAAAATCCACATTCTAGCTTCTTTTTAGAGAAGCTCATATTTGCCAGCAACCTGGCACCAAAACAAATCGTATCGATCATTTCTGAATTTCACTCTTGACTCATCATCTGTTTGCATATCAATGAACTGCTCTTGAAGTTCCACTTCTACAGTAGGCCTACTATGTCTATAGGTTCGGTAGAAAATGGTTGTACCAGTACCACCCAGTTTGAAACATGTAGGACAGGTCCACGAGATCTGCAAAGCGAAGTTTCATGTCTCTATGAAGCATGTCTAAATGTGAGCAGTATTTTTCCGTTGTTCTGTAATAACATTCTCGCTCAAATTGGGAAACTGAATTAAGACATTTTGACCTGCGCTTTCACCTTGTTGACGTATTTTATCACAATATTCAGTGACTCATGCAGTTCAAGACTGAGATTACGGGCAACCAAATGCTGACGGTGAATTACACAATGTATTGCAATAAGCCCCCGAATTGCTCTTTTCATCAGTGCAATGAACCCTCGATGGTTTCCAATCATTGCCGGAGCACCATCAGTTGCGCATTGTAGAATATTCTTCAGTGGAATCCCCTTCTCTTCTTAGAAGTTTTTCACTGCATTAAAGATGCTTGATTCCCGAATATGTGTAGGAAGACTGAGCGCAAAAATCGTTTCTTCTTGTTCTCGTATTATGAACAAAACGCAGCAGCAGCGATACATTGTCGGCCAAGTTGGATTTATCTATTTGCAGTAAATGGTTTGCGCGTTGGACTGTTATTGGTGGTTTGCTAAATTCACCACCCGATCGCCCCCTTGGATTTTTTCGCCCCCCTGGCGCTCAAAATCGCCCCCAGGGGGGCGATTTTGCCCACTTTGAGAAACGCTGTCTTAAACCCTTTCTTTTGTCTTGAATGAATAAAAATTGATCACAATCACAACCGGGAACGGGATGCGTCATAAAAAAGTGTCAAAAGTGTCGCTATTTGTTATATATACTTTTTGGGCAAGTTATATTTAGCCCTACTTGCTTGTCAAAGATAGTCTAAAGCTATTAAGCCCACAGTCAGGTCACTGCAACGTTTGAAACTTCTGATCTAGTTTCTGAGCAGTCTTAATCTATCTTAGTCTTAATCCTTTAATTTTACTTGTTGCAAATACTGTTATGTAGCAATCTGTTATGTAGCCTACATGCTCGATGCATTGTATTTGCATGCAAGAAAGCGATGGCATTTTTCTCCATTGAAATATGAAGCTTCTGGACAGTAGACAAGATGCGAATTTGAAAGTGAAATGACAAAATATAAAGTGCTTTAATAAAGCGTAATGAAGTCATACAGTTAAAGCAGGAAAGACTTTAACATTTACGAGCATTGAAACAGCCAATATTCTGGGGTCCAAGCATGTCCACTCGAACACAGTGTAGTTGCATTGGCGCTGTTTAGACTGGCATCTTCTTCCCGGCAGGTGACGTTTAATTGTTGTCCAATGGGGTACGATGTTCTAGCTGCACCATTGATTAGAACGCTTTCTCGTACAAGCGATGGGTCAAAATAACAAGCTTCTGAAATTTTGCAAAAATGAGTTACAAAATTATTTTATTAAATGTGTCTCGACGTTTTCTTCGCGATTTTATGGTAAAAATAGGGATATCTAAAACTGTTGTAGGTAGTCTATATGAACAATAAAGTGTTTCTGATGACTCTTAAACCTTCCTTCTAGCTTCTTGATGTTGGGAGAACTGCAGACTTAAATTTTATTAGGATCCTTGTTAAAGGATGCAACTAAAAGAATAAAATCAGTAAATAAAACAAATAGGTTTGGCTATTAAATAATAATTATTGGTGGAGCTTTCGTCGCCGCAAAGACGGCTTCATCAGTACCCTTATTCAAACAGAATACATTTTGTTTTACATAAGTTTGGATCTAACATGGCGGTTTCCAGGCTTGTTTTTATTCAAAACCACGTGCTGTGCACTGCCGCACAAAAACAGCTAAACAAGTTAAAATATGGCTAGTTTGCTGGCTGGGTATTTTAGGGTTAAATATCAAATTTGATGTTCCTCACAAAAACAACTAAAAAGTTTGTTTTTATAGAAATAACAATAGGTTGCATCCAATGCCGGTCTTAGGGTATTTCGGGCCCTGTGCAGAATATGCTTTGCGGGCCCCAATGACAATGTTCAATTTAGTAGCGTAGCTAGGTATTTTGAAAGGAGAGAGAGTGGTTTGACGGTCGGCGGGCGAAGCCTGACAGCGGGATTGCCGAAGGACCGAAGGCGACACCCAGCGGCGGAGGGGTCTAGGGGGCTTCCCCCAGAAAATTTTTAAAAATTGCTTTGAATTTGGGACATTCTGAGAGCATGTTCAAAATTTGGGTATGAATGTTATTGTAAAATGGTGCTGTCCGTTGGCATAGCAAAAGGATAATGAGATCATGCATTCTTTGTCATTTTTCGGAAATAAAGCTACAATATGTTGAGTCTGAATGCAACCTATTTCGTCCCCTGATAAATTTGTACCCCGATTTCGTACCCTGATATCGGAGTAACAAAATCAAATTTCGTCCCCTGAAAAGATCGAGAGAAATTTGAAATGTTTGCGGCAACTCCTATCAGCGACTTCGGCTATGTTGTTTTTTTCTCTCGATCTTTTCAAGATACGAAACGTTCAGGGGATGAAATAGGTTGCACCCGTTGAGTCTCTATGTTTTCTTGTTGCTAATTCCTTTGTTGAATTCACTTATTGAATTTTTCCATTGGAAATGACAAAATTACTGCATTTTTGAGTAAATTGCTGGCCCCCTAATTTGCGGGCCCTGTGCGATCGCACGGTTTGCACACCCCAAAGACCGGCACTGGACTTGCATCTTAGCCAACATTTCAAAATAATTAATATTAATCGTATTTTTATTTCCGACCATTGCGATAACATACAGTACACTGCGATCACAGATGCGATACAACACACGACAGGAAGCAGCGAAGTGACATATAGTCAGCTGCTTCCCTTATTTGCTGCTCCCCAAGCAGCTTAAGTGTCTTTGCCGAGACACAACCGCGTGCTCTGGAGAAGTGCCGAACCCAAATCCTTTCGAACGTCGCGCAGACGTTCTCACCACTCGGCTACGCAGCCGACAACATTTTTTGAAATATTTTTTTTTCAATTTCATACTTTATTGAACAGTGTCAATTGTATCTATTCATATTAGTTTCTTATTTGTACTGATGTAATACCAATGGGGCGAAAAAGCATTACCTATTTCGCAGTTTTCGCCTGTGTAATCCTGGCGGCATGTGCAAGTATAGGAAGCCGCGCTTCCCCTGCATTGACCACCGTTCTGGCAAGGATCGCTCCAACATAAACTGTCAACTATTAAAAATAAATTCAAACTGTTTAATCCTTAGTTGTAATACACAAGAAAAAGTCCATGTTTAACAACTTCTGTATTCTTCAGAATGCAAGTTGAGAAGAACCTTATGCTGTTATGTTTTAATAATTGTTTTCAGTTAAGTTTTTCGAGTTGTTTTTTCTTTAACGTCAGACTGGAATGAAAGCCCGGTTCTGCCTACAAAAACGGCTAGATCAAGCGAGGTTGGTTTCACTCTCTGGAAGTGTCTTTGATTAATGGATTTAAAGGACAGCTTTCCCTTCAAGATTACCTAATGGGTGTAATTATACAATACATAGGCTACAGTAGACAGCAACAACTTTTCAATGTAGCAAGCGGAAATTTCACTCTGTTAATGCCTAAAGCCAGCTTCAGTAGTTCAAAGCCTCTACAAGTATGTGGAACTATCAGGATTAAACTTTAAAAGAAGCTTTTTCAGTCCGAAAACAAAAGTTTCCTCAACTAATAAAATTTGGTTATTCGAAGTCAACACAATCAGGTGAAACTGATTAAATACAAAAGGTTCTACTCCAAATGCGCTTGTTATTGCATTGCGTCGGCCACAATACTTCTAAACTATTTTTACGCAGGCATATTTTCCATTACACTAAATTCACTTACTTATTTCGCAATTTTTTCCAGAAAAATGATTACGACAACCACAGACGTAATCATTTCCTCTTCTGCTGCACAGCCCGTTGTTTTCACAAGGATTGCTAGTGCAGGGTGGAACTTCTGAAATATAACACGTTTAGATTACACACTAAATCTTTCAAATCAACTAAAACGACAAAAAATGTTGCACAACGAAAAAAGTAATTTTGTAAAATGACTTTAAGTTTCTTAGGTTGGATCTAAAACTGGCGATCTTTATTTTTGCCCAAGTTAAGTTGAGCCGAGGTTGTTCAAAGTGCCAAATAGTATGAGGCATATCTTTGAAAGCGGAAACTCACCCGGGCAAGCTTGACAGTTCCCCCATTGTCCACTTTCATATGTTTTATTGTAGGCACACCATGGCATATTGCCGTTTTCCAAGGTTGAGCATCTGTCGTAAGACACTTCGCCATAAACAAACGGAAATCGGCAACGCTTTCCGTCATCCCCGCAAACGTGTTCTCCTGAGTTGAAGACATTTATCGTCATGTACTATTCTCAGTGGCATTGACAAAGAGATCCTGGGTGAAATTTTTGGCCCGAACCCGAAAAGCTTTTAGGGGCCTAGAATCTTTATAATGGGCCGGAAAGTCAAAGAAAGCGCAACACATACTTTAGCTATTGTGCATTTTGTATTGTTGTCTTGTTTTGATGGATCAGGCATTTTATTGGTACCTGGCCCAAATTAATTTCTCAACGGCCCTAACTATTCTAAATATTGTTAATCATTAAAAAACTGTAGCAAAACATTTTCGTTTAAAAAATACTGTCAACAATCTCAAATATATTATCACTACTAGTTATAATTGCAAGTAGAGTTGGACTATCCGGATAGAGGTTAACCGGGTAACCGGCACAATTTTTTCAAAGTGTTTTCAGATATAATTTTGTCGGTTAACCGAATAGCACAAAAAGTAACGTTGTTGACACGTTTTTACACCTTTTTAGTTAGTTTAGGTATCCTTATCTGTGACTGTGACAACTGTGAGTTTTTGTGACTCACAAAGAAACACAAGCGTTTAAAATTATTATTTTCAGTAATGCATGTATTCTAAGACGAGGAGTCGAGGACTGTAAAGGGATTCAGTCAAAAAGTTTTGAATTCGAGTGTACACTTTGAATTGAGTAAAGTTTAAAGGTATTGAATTCAAACATTTTAAAAGTGAAATCCTGTATCTTCGGATTGCTCTCTTTAATCAAGAAATGGCAATAGCAAACAACGTAAAAATATAAGTTCTTGTAAAGTTAAATCAACAGAAACAAGACTCTTCTTCTGGTTACACAATTTAACAATCGACGCGTTGTGCTTTGTAAGAAATGCGTTGCAAATACAATAAAGGTTAAAAATGTATGACTTTTTTATTTAGATGTCAAGTGTGGACATTCACATCAAACTGTGACGGTTAGACAATTTCATAAACCAGTATTTGTGTAAATTTTGGAAGAGCAGTTATCTGACAATTACTGTATATTATCCAGCTATCTAGTTAGCTAAAATGTAAACATCCAGGTATATCAGTTATCTGGATAGTAGAATTTATTGATGTCCGAACTATCCCTAGTTGAAAGTGGCAACAATATCATAAAACTAACTTTTTCTTTCGAGTTTTTCGCCGAAGGTTATGTAATTGCTGCGATTTTTTGGTACACACAAGAAAATGGTCCATTGTAAGCATTAAAGTTTTCTCCGGAAATCTAATTTAAATCATGCTGAACGAACTACATGTTTCTTTTGGTCAGTAGCCTACAGACTATATTTTGTTGGGGTATTTTTAAACTATCTTTTCGACAAGTAACATTAAGCTATTAAGTTTTCTGTCTTGAAATCTGTTAAGTTTTCAAGTCAAAAAGTGCATAGAAAAATGTCAGTGAAAGACTGTAAGCTAATTACGTCGATGGGTTGCTTTGTGCATTATCTTTTTCTTATCAAAATTAAACCACAAAACTATTTGCGTAATAATATCTTTGCGCACAAATAAAGTGAGTTGTGACTCACCATTGTAACAGATTGGAAAAGAAGCAGACCAGGTTTCATCTATCTGACAAGTCACCGTCAGTTGGTCTGAGCTATGGTCTGCCATGACATACGATTCCGAGGAGCAAGCATAAGTGAGATTCTCGCCTGCTCTTAACACAGCACGAGTAGTAGAGGTCACAACATTCGGAGGAAGGACTGGGACGTTGCACTGAATTACTGAATCAAAATATGGTTTTAATTGTTTTTTTCGAAATGAGTATTATCAGATGAACAGCGCAAACCATTGCCATAAAAACCTGTCCTTGCCATAATAACCTGCCCTTTTATGAGCTTCGTTTAGTTATACATGTTATACATACCCACACACTCAGGTAGTTGAACATTAAACGTTCCGTCATCTTGACAAATTGCCACCACATTTTCTTCTTTGTGGCCTGATATGTTGTACCCAGGATCACAAGAATATGTAACTGACGCTTCTACTGCGATGCTCGCTTGGTTAGGAAAAACTTTTCCATTATCTGGAGCAACAACGCGGCATCCTGTAACACAAAGATAAAAATAAAGTTGATGCTAGTTTTGCTCAAAAAGATAATAGTCTTGCGTGGTTTCATAGTGTGATTGCAATAAAATTGAATAACTTTGAATTGCACAAAAAATAAAATAAATTTGCGGATAATAAAAAACTCAGCAATAACAAACGTACCCGGGCAAGCTTGACAGTCCCCCCATTGTCCAATTTGAAATGTTTTATTGTAGGCACACCATGGCGTATTGTCGTTTTCCACGGTTGAGCATCTGTCGTAAGACATCCCATTAAAATGAAATGGGAATCGGCAACGTTTTCCGTTATTCCCGCAAACGTGTTCTCCTAAGTTGAAAACATTTATTGTTATGTCCTATTGTAAACATTGGTAATCTTTTAAAAACTGTAGAAAAACATTATAATATGACAAAAGTTGTCCACAATCTCAAACATATTATAATCACTATTGGTTGCAACAATACAATAAAACTAACTTATTATTCCTTCGAATTTTTTAAATTTTATTGACAATCTACTGATTAGTGCGTTTTTCTGCAATAAAGCTATTCACTGAAGGTCATGTAGTCATGTCGCAATGATCTTTATTCAATTCACAAGAAATAAATGTAATTGTGACTCACCATTGTAACAGATTGGAGGAGAAGCAGACCAGGTTTCATCTATCTGACAAGTCACCGTCAGTTGGTCTGAGCTATGGTCTGCCATGACATACGATTCCGAGGAGCAAGCATAAGTGAGATTCTCGCCTGCTCTTAACACAGCGCGAGTAGTAGAGGTCACAACATTCGGAGGAAGGACTGGGACGTTGCACTGAATTACTGAATCAAAATATGGTTTTAATTGTTTTTTCAAAATAAATATTATCAGATGAACAGCGCAAACCATTGCCATAAAAACCTGTCCTTGCCATAATAACCTGCCCTTTTATGAGCTTCGTTTAGTTATACATGTTATACATACCCACACACTCAGGTAGTTGAACATTAAACGTTCCGTCATCTTGACAAATTGCCACCACATTTTCTTCTTCGTGGCCTGATATGTTGTACCCAGGATCACAAGAATATGTGACTGACGCTTCTACTTCGATGCTCGCTTGGTTAGGAAAAACTTTTCCATTATCTGGAGCAACAACGCGGCATCCTGTAACACAAAGATAAAAATAAAGTTGATGCTAGTTTTTCTCAAAAAGATAATAGTCTTGCATGGTTTCATAGTGTGATTGCAATAAAATTGAATAACTTTGAATTGCACAAAAAATAAAATAAATTTGCGGATAATAAAAAACTCAGCAATAACAAACGTACCCGGGCAAGCTTGACAGTTCCCCCATTGTCCACGTTGAAATGTTTTATTGTAGGCACACCATGGCGTATTGCCGTTTTCCACGGTTGAGCATCTGTCGTAAGACATCCTCTTAAAATCAAATGGGAATCGGCAACGCTTTCCTTCATCCCCGCAAACGTGTTCTCCTAAGTTGAAAACATTTATTGTTATGTCCTATTGTAAACATTGGTAATCTTTTAAAAACTGTAGAAAAACATTATAATATGACAAAAGTTGTCCACAATCTCAAACATATTATAATCACTATTGGTTGCAACAATACAATAAAACTAACTTCTTCCCTCGAATCTTTTAAATTTTATTGATAATCTACTGATTAGTGCGTTTTTCTGCAATAAAGCTATTCACTGAAGGTCGTGTAGTGGCTGCATGGGATGGTAGCACACAAAAATGGTTTATTGTAAGCATGAAAGTTTTCACCAGATATTTAAGTTTAATCATGATAAACCAACTACAGTACACGTTCTTTTTGGTGAACGCATGCTATTTTGTGGGGGGTTTTTAAACTACCTTTTCGACACGTAAACTCTACAAGATGCAAACCTAAGATACTTTCGAGAAAGAGTGGTGCATAAAAAAAAGTGCAGTGAAAAACTGTAAGCTAATTTAATTATTTTTATCGAAGGGTTGTAGGCGAGATTACTTTTCGTTATCGAAATTAAACCACAAAACTAATTGCGCAATGATATCTATTTAATTTACACGAAATAAATGAAATTGTGACTCACCATTGTAACAGATTGGAGGAGAAGCAGACCAGGTTTCATCTATCTGACAAGTCACCGTCAGTTGGTCTGAGCTATGGTCTGCCATGACGTACGATTCCGAGGAGCAAGTGTATGTGAGATTCTCGCCTGCTCTTAACACAGCACGAGTAGTAGAGGTCACAACATTCGTAGGAAGGGCTGGGACGTTGCACTGAATTGCTGAAACAAAACGTTTAATGTTAATAAAGACAAACAACACGATTCATCTCAAGTCCACACTAACTTTTGCTGCTTTTAAAAATTGTTTGAACTACTCGCCGCTTTCAAGGCTGTCCAAGCATTTCAGAATTAGGGACTGTAGGTACATTATGAAACGCGCAACTCCACTGTTCCTACTTCCACTGTTCTAAATCTAAAGGTTTTTCAATTCCACATTGTTATGTCCGTTGATAATATTGTCATAGCTTTTAAACCAATGTATAACTGGTTAAAAGCTTATTTGTGGGAGTGGAATGACGTTAGCCTATTCCACGTGGTTTTGTTGAGGTGCAGGAATAGAGACACAAGTAAAACAATGAAACAAACAAGTAATGTCTGAATGTTTTTGTAATAAGCTTTTTAAATTCTCCCAGTTCAAGAATTTAGATAATGACAACTTACCAAATTTGCTAAAATAAGACGATCGCGAAATTTCTCTCATCAAAAACAAGCCTATCTTATTTTTAAAAAATCAGTGTTACCTTGCAAATAGACAAAAGTGTATCCTTGCATGGAAATTAAAAAACTAAAGTTTCAAGCAACGTATACGTAAATATATTGATATACAATGGTACTGTTAAATTTCTTGTGTGTTACTTTCTACACAACAAATCCGAATGTTTCTAAAGAAACCGAAAGCAGTCCTACGTGTGCAAATAGGTAAATTTGAACTCCATGTTTGATCACTTCGACAAGTCACTTCTATCTGATCCCCATCTTGCCTCTCAAATTCATAGCCTTGGTCGCATTGGTAAGTGAATCGTTCACCAAATTGCAATCTGCGTTTTCTTGTTGAGATGGTCCCATGTTCTATATTTTCCGGCACAACACAATTTATCGCTGTGAATAGAAAACAATTCTAAAACTGAAAATAATTCCAGCAAAGTTAATATTACATCTGCAGACAGATTCCAGACAACTTTTTGTCATCAAAAATAAGTGTTGCTAGATGTTGCACCTCGTGAGGGACTTGAGCATAAACCTATACAAATACATGTGTGTATGTTTGATTTATCGATTCTTAAGGAAACTGATAAAGCGCTTTCAAATATGTACATTTTGTACAAACATTATGCATCTTAACAGATATAAGAGTTTACAAAAAAAATAATTACTGAATTCAAGTATTTATAACCTAAAACCTAATATTACGAACCATCTCGTATAAAACATTCTCCAATCGTATTAAAGCACCGAATCTTATAATTTATAATCTTTTATCGTAAGATTTATAATCTACTGAATGTAAAAATTGAATAAGGCTGTTCACCAGGCATTTAGTTAAATAACATGATATACGTTCTTCTGGTGCAAACTAAATTTGTGATAGTTCGGCTTAGTTTGCACTAGGACTAGAAGAACGTATATCATGTTACAGGATCTAATATTGCACTATAATACATAAAAGTAATAACAGTACAATTAATTTTAAATATTAAGTCCTAACAGATAGATTAGTTTAAAAAAAAATAATTACTCATATTAAATAGTAATAATATTACCACTGTATCTAATATTACACTATAATACGTAGAAATAATAATAATAATATAATTAATCTTAAATGGCCTAATAATCATACTTGTTTCGCATGTAGATCCTTGGTAACCCTCTTCGCAGTAGCACGTAAAACTATTAATTCGGTTCACACACGTTCCACCGTTCAAGCACGGCCCCTCAGCACATTCGTCAACTGTTACATAATACTACATTTGCTCGGGTTAGGTCAGATCTCAAGGCGGGTATAAGGGTTAAAATATTGATTGTTCGCTTTCCATAGACAACAGATGCAGAAACGTCTTTGAGTAACGAATTTAAACAGCACATTCTCATGTGGAAAACGTTACATAGTTGTAACTTAAAATCCAAGACTCTAAATTCAAAGCAAATACTCAGACTTCAAGGTAACGAGACACTAATGTATCAGCTAAAAATTTTGTGTTAGCTACAAAAATTTTGGCCTCAAAAATCTTAGATTCAGGTGGGACTGCAAAAACATTATGGCACAACAAAGATATCAATGGAATTTTTAAAACATTTTATAACAAACAAGGGTTGTGGTCGTGGTAACTTTTTATTCTCGTACTAAGAAAGCGTCTATGGAAAGCTTAATCCTGTCTGTTTCGTTTACTTGCAGACGCTTTGAACTACTAACACAGGCTCGATTACCAAGATTGACACAATAAAGTTTTCACTTGCTGTTAGAGATATTGCTTCTTATTCCTTCCACCCACTACTTTGACTGTAAAGCATTTCTCTTGCCGAACTGAGCTACTGTATTGTGCGGTGACATTTGTCTGCCAAACTTCTACAATATGCATGTTGATTTAACAAAACCCCTACAAAACAACTTTATCTCGACATACCACAATCGGAAACGTTGCTTTTCGCAAATGTGATGTCATCTAATTCAACCACAGTTAATGCACTTCTTCTTGCTTTAAATTCAATTTGAATACGTCTATTGGATGATTGGATTAGATGCTCTGTGCTCAGCCAAGTGTTCTTCGACTCACTTGGTTCAAGAAATCTCCATATTTCACTGAAATGTAAATTGAATCAAGCCGAGGACATAGCCTAATGAGTAAAGGACATTCACTAAATCTCATTAGTGAAGCGAAGTCTACCTAATCTAATAAGTACCAAATTATCATCAAGCATAGGCCACACGATAATTTTTTTGCTAACAATAAATCGTCTTACTGAGACTGGCCATCCAGAATAGTAGAAACGGTGAAATCGCCAGAATCTCCAATCTGTTCAACTTTGTAATAGAATCTCAAACACCAGGTAGAGTTTTCCATTGGAATACTTGGTGATGTTAAAGTTGATTCCGTAGTTTGATGTGCTGACGTCAATCTGGATTGAGCCAAATAACCTGAAACAAGCAATGATACAATAAGCACTAACCAGACAACAGACTTTGAGAAGAAATAACTTCTCCTAGAGACCAGGAAGATGAAATATTTTCTGACAGGTGTCAAACCCACAACAGTGCTTGATATAAACGACTCGGTTACTGGTGTAAAAAATAATTTGTTTGCGTTTTTCCCTAGAGACTACAAAATCAGGATAATCTTAACGAACAAATTTGTTATAATTTTTGTTAGTTGACTAGAACTAAAAGTTGCTGATTGATAGATTGTAAAATTTACATATTTATCAAATCATGAAATAATTGCTTACAAGCTCCAAAAAACAAAAAAAAATAATGTAAGAAAATGTACTACCTTTTGCCTTGCATAAACATAAAAATGATAAGATGAACACTAGTCTATATGCAATAAAAATTATTGAAAAATTGCTCTTCAAGCTGCCACATTTTGTTCGTGTTCATATGCATTTTTTGCAGAAATTTTGTTTAATAATGAACTCCGCCAATCTCTGAGTGAGTATACTGAATTTGGATTTCATGTCGGAGATTTTAAAATACTTCATCGTTTTCCGCGCCTCCACCGTATTGCATAAACATCTTTCATAAACACTTACCGTGGCCTACAATGGGCTAGCGTAAATTTAATAGCAAAGTAGGGTAAATAAATTTGGTGATGACGTGAACATGGTGCAGATTAACTTCAGTCAGAGTGACGTAGCTAGAAATAAAATTTTAGGGGAGCAAAAGCAACTGTTGGAAGGGGGTAAATATTTTAGTATTTAAAATAAAAACTTGGTTTAAAAATATAGTTACTGAATGCAGCTTAACATTTATAAAACGTCATTCAACATGTAATGCAATGTCATTAAACTATTAAAAACCCAATTTTGGGGGAGAGAAGAAAGATGAAATTTTGGGGAGGCGATTGCACCCTTAAGCTCTCCCCCGTGGCTACGTCCCTGACTTCAGTAATAATGATTCGCTACAATCGGTGTCCGGTTGTTTGGTCGACAGACATTTGGTCGACAGTCATTTGGTCGACAGACATTTGGTCGACAGCACGTTTGGTCGACAGACATTTGGTCGACAAGACATTTGGTCGACAGGACATTTGGGTTAGGGTTAGGTTAGGGTTAGGGTTAGGGTTAGAGTTAGGGTTAGAGTTAGGGTTAAAGTTAGGGTTAGAGTTAGGGTTAGAGTTAAGGTTAGAGTTAGGGTTAGAATTAGGGTTACAGTTAGGGTTAGAGTTAGGGTTAGAGTTAGGGTTAGAGTTAGGGTTAGAGTTAGGGTTAGAGTTAGGGTTAGAGTTAAGGTTAGAGTTAGGGTTAGAGTTAAGGTTAGAGTTAGGGTTAGAGTTAGGGTTAGAGTTAGGGTTAGAGTTAGGGTTAGAGTTAGGGTTAGAGTTAGGGTTAGTGTTAGAGTTAAGGTTAGAGTTAGGGTTAGGGTTAGAGTTAGGGTTAGAGTTAGGGTTAGAGTTAGGGTTAGAGTTAGGGTTAGAGTTAGGGTTAGAGTTAGGGTTAGAGTTAGGGTTAGGGTTAGAGTTAGGGTTAGAGTTAGGGTTAGAGTTAGGGTTAGAGTTAGGGTTAGAGTTAGGGTTAGAGTTATGGTTAGAGTTAGGGTTAGGGTTAGAGTTAGAGTTAGGGTTAGAGTTAGGGTTAGAGTTAGGGTTAGAGTTAGGGTTAGAGTTAGGGTTAGAGTTAGGGTTAGAGTTAGGGTTAGAGTTAGAGTTAGGGTTAGAGTTAGGGTTAGAGTTAGGGTTAGAGTTAGGGTTAGAGTTAGGGTTAGAGTTAGGGTTAGAGTTAGGGTTAGAGTTAGGGTTAGAGTTAGGGTTAGAGTTAGGGTTAGAGTTAGGGTTAGAGTTAGGGTTAGAGTTAGGGTTAGAGTTAGAGTTAGGGTTAGAGTTAGGGTTAGAGTTAGGTACCACAAATGACCGGGTACCGCTACATTCGAGACTTCTGCTACCTCTTGGGCCATTGGGCACGTCCCTAGAGAAACTTCTTGCCCATCGCGATGCTGGATTAGAATAACTGCATGTAGGTCTCCTTGCATCTTCAAAGTCACAGTCTGCGTCAACTAAAACAACAAGATAAACAAATGTTGTAAAACTAGAATGTAAGCTTCAGCGGCACCTAGTGAATGGAATAATTCCTCGGCAACAACATTTCAACAATCGGAAAACTTCACTCTGCCAATCTCGGTAACCGGCCCTACGTCAAGAGCCTCTACATCCTACAAGTTTGTGAAACTACCAGGAATAACCAATCAAGGCTTTGTCAGTCCGAAGATAAAGATTCAAAACCAAAACAAGTACAAGCAGGCTAAACGTAGACTGCAACTGCCGTGAAATTCACAGAGTAAATCTCTAAGAACAAGAAATCACTGGAAATTTTTTTTTTTTTTGATATAGTGATGGTTTTTCAATAAGGTTCTTAGAGGATTTTTTAATTCGGTTTCTACTACGTCTCCAGTTGAGGATCCTGATTTCAAGAACTTTCTAACAATCCCGTTTATTGGTAAGGAGTTCAAACATTTTGCCACAAGTTTGTCCAGATTTATTGCCTTTATAGCTTTGAAATCGATTTGTTTGTTTTTTTAATGTCAGACAATCAGACATTCTCAAGGCAATGTATGATAAAGAAATTACCAATTTTCTATACAATAAAGCTTTTTTTTAACATTAATTTAACATCCGCAACGCAACGGGATGGCGCAACGAATAAAGCGTTGGCTTTCCAATTATGCAAACCTTGTTGCCACTTGCTCTTTTTATAAGTAAAAAATAATCGACTACTGAAACAAATGGTTGAAAAATATGACTGTACAGTATACATATTTCAATTGTTAAAAATATTTTGCTAACAAGCCTCCATAAACATCACTAAACTAATTGCAAGAAACAAATTGCAGCATTTTTTTTATTATGATACGAAATTTTAGCACAAAAATGCATGCGGTCAAAATTGACTGCAGCGATCTTTCTAGGTAGTGAAATTTTGCTGTCTTTCTACAGCAATTAGTTAATTACCTATCAATTCGAAGATAGATATTAATTATAATCGTGTTTTATCTTGCGCCCATTGCGACAGCATAATCCTCCACGCACAGTAGGCCTAACACCAACGGTAAAACATACAGTAGCTTACACTGCAATCACATATGCAATACAGGAAGCAGTGAAGGAACTTATAGTCTTCAAGTCACATTCATTGTTTGTAGGGGAGAGTGGGGCTAGTCGGAAATTTTTTTTTTAAAGTGAACTTTAAAACAATTGGTGCATAACCTGACAACTTGAATCGGCTTAAATTATCATCTATGATGTCCTCTATCATACAACCAAAAATAAGTATTGAATCAATTCAGGTTTTAATGAAAATTTAAAATAAACAAACATACAATTGATTTTTCAACTAACCCCATGCCTGGGGTTAGTTGAAAAACGTCAGTTTAATGCCCACTAATGAACTGGATACTCTTTTTTCAACCAACAAACATTTACATGGGGTTGTAAGCAAATATGTTTACTTGCTTTAAAATCAAAATGCAATGAATTCTACATCTAATCACCGGAAAAACATTTTTTAATAAACGCAGTGTTAAAACTTGTGATGCCGCATATATAGCACTTTCCAAGTTATTCAAATTAAAATTTTACAATGTATGTCTGCTTAAAACAGGTACATTGGAACTTATACTACTTATTATCGTACCACGACGATATACTCGTAACATACTACATAGTCATACCGCTATCAAAACATTTTCCAAGTATCCTCACCCACTATTTTCCAACTAGCCCCATTAGCATATGACAAACTATTTTCCTAAAATATTCAAGCATTGTGCATTAAACTAAAATTTGTTTATTTCTTAGTGTTGTAGAACACCTACAGCTGATACACACCAAAAAACTTCTTCCTATCTTTAACGATATCGACGCATGAAATGTTTTTAAATGCGCTAAAAAATTTACTTTGAAAGTAAGAAAACACAAAATTGTCAGCCAAACAAACATACCTTGACTCAACAAATCTAAACTAACATGGATTGTGTGTTTTTATAAACTACTTCACATGTTTGCAGTAAATATTTAAAAAAGTTATGGAGAGTTAAAAAAATGATCATTTTTCAACTAACCCCGCCTTCCAACTAACCCCACTCTCTCCTAACTTATTTTAGAGTTTAATTTTATTCAATGCAACAAAAATCTTACTTTTGCATTCAGGAAGCTCTCCCCAAGTTTGATATTTGTTGCAAGTCCCAGTTGGATTTCCCACTAGTTTGTAGCCATGATCACAAGAATAAGCCACCATGGTGTTAAAATTAAACTCCGCCAAGCTTTTTGTATCCACAGATCCATGTTCCGGTCCGGTCGGAACCCCACACTGAAGAACTATCAACAAATGCCAGGTTTCATTAGAGTTTATTTTTCTTTCTAATCACGGCAGAAAAAAAAATATGCAACCTACCATAACATAACAGAGATTTAAAAAGTAGAAGCTGTGAAGAAATAATGCTATGATAGGCTCGAAAGAAAAATCATTCTTCATACAGCAGCAGAAGTAGTCTACCAGCCTACCTTAAACAATATAGATTGCTAAGTCCAAGTATATGGTTGCTGCACTAATAGCCATTGTCAAATTCTTGCCTAGCGGCAGCTCTATAACAATTCCACTTATAAACTAGAAATAAGCAAATTTATGTTCAATTTTTATAATGACAAACTACTGGAAAACTTCAAAACTTTCTTCACATATGTATCAGCTATACATTCGTATAACACCCGACGCTCAAGCTCCAATTCGCTTGTACTCAACAGGCAAATACCCAATTATTCCAAAAAAGTTTTTAAATGCATGGGAATCAAGGCATGGGACAATCTTCCACAAAATATGAAAAAACACATGAAAAAAGGCTACAAATTGTTTAGTAAAACTTGCAAAAACACTTCTTCAAGAATCAAGAGCTATAGAAGCGATATCTACTACCAGACTTTAAAGAGGTAACTCTTGGCCAACGACATGCAGGAGGAACCTATTTCATTGCTTTTTTGAAAATAGGCTACTTACTTGAACATCTAGGTAAATTTCTGTGCCATTTCCCGTTAGTAGTACAGGCAATATTTAGTGTTCCTACCAGTTCATAACCTGAAATGTATCTGTTGTAATTTTGTTTTCAAATGTTCAATTAATGTTGAAGTTGAATTAATCTAAAAAGTCGTAGGTTACTTTCTCACACACCACTACACAAGAGTAGCCTACTTCCTGTTATGCACGGCAAGCATGCTTAAAACTGTTATACGTCAATTCAAAGCCGATAATTCAAAGAGGTAAATTCCAAGCGGTCAATTCAAAGCCGATAATTTATTTACGATAAAGACATAACTCTAACCCTAACCTTAGGCTAACCCAGGGATCTCTGAAGAACAGACATCCCTCCTTCAGAGATCCCTGCCTTAACCCTTCGTCTTTGAATCATCGGCTTTGGATTGTCTGCTTTGAATTGTCGTAAAACTGGTCATGATAGGCTATAATGCTTGCGTATTGTGTGAAAGCTTTGTTGCAACATGAACAACATGTTTTAAATATGGCCTGCCCTAACCTATGCATTGGTGCGGTGGTCAATAGATAGGTTGGATTAGCATTAGTAGTTACCATTTCAAAAACGTGTAAGTTTGCACTTTGACCATTGACTCATAGGAATCCGCTTAACCTTACCATCATTGCATTTAAAATAAACCCGACTGCCAAACAAATAATCCGAATCGCCGACTTGAAACCCATTCACAGGGGACCCTGGATCACCACAGTTTCTTTTTATGCAACTCAATCTCGGAGAAGACCATACTCCACCATCAAGACATCTAATTTCCGGAACTCCGGTCATTTCGAAACCTATATGTCCAATAACAATCACTTGGTGTATTTTCTTGTGACCAAACACACCAGCGTCCACCTACATTCAGCGTAGATGGAAGCAATCGAAGAGTGTGAGGAGGGAGGTAAGAAAGAGAGGGAGTAAAGGAGAGCCGGAGAGAGTGAGAGTGAGTGAGAGGGAGAGAGTGAGGGACAGAGTTTGTTTATTTTATCTTTCCAGCGCGAAAACAAAAATGAGCAAATACATAAATAGAACACATAATGTATTGTAAAACAAACTGGCAGCATCGAATAACCATGTGGGAGAATTGGCTGCTGTGGTGTCACTTGCTTGTAGTTTGGCACGTCGAATGTCTTGTCAAGGCACAGTCTCGTGCTCACAATGGTGTTTGAACCATCAACCTGCAGAGCGTAGATCAGATGCCTTCATAAAATGGCAACTCAGTCCACATACAGTACAATAACTTAAATACACAGCTGGTTTTACCGTTTACAATAAATACAGCACACAGGGAGAGTGTAGAACTGTAGATTCTACGACCTCTCACGCCTATCCAGGGTCACCATATTTTACACTTTCTATGATTGGATGCACAATGCACATTGTATGTTTTCGTTTTCTTTTTTCTGTACGGTACGTTTTATTTTGCATCCGAACAAACATAAATGACTGACTGGTTACATTTTTAATACAACTTAGCAATCAGCTTCAAGCAATATCCGATCTTTTGTATTTTAGGTGACCTTTATGTGGCTTGTTGGAAATGATCAAACAACGTTTCAAACAACATCAGGCTGGCATTACCCAATCGGCAAGTGTATCGCAGTGTTTCCCCGACAGCAAAAGTTTCTTTATATGTATCCGGAAAGTAGTTTGCTTCTGCTTTTGGAGTGGGGCAGGCCTCTGAACATGACAAACACAACATAATGAATAACGTTTGAGTTTGATTACTGTCGTTTTTTTTCTGGACGCTTAATGAAGAGCGAAGTTACATTAAATCGTCATGCTGCTTTGTAATTTAAACCTTTCTTTTGGAAATGATATCCAGACTTAAGACACCACTTTTAAAACATGTTTTAGAAGACGTTAAATTGCATGCAACATGAATTATACATTATTATTTACAATAGCAATAGCTTATTATTTGCAAAGTTACACCGTGCAGAGGGTCCAAACTTTAAAGCTCAGTGGTTAAGCGAACGACTTTATACACGAAGACACAGCAAGATGAAGCGGAAATGCACTCTGTCAAACTCATTAACCGATCCTGTGTCAGTGGTCAAAACTTCTACAAATCTACAAGCATGCAAAACTGCCATGAATAACCTAGCAAAGACTTTGTCAGTCCAAGCATAAAGATTCGAACCCAGTAGCGTTGACAGGAGAGTCCAAGGGCGGATCCAGGCCCGGGAGCTTATTTGTGATCTGCCGGTGGCTGCAGCAGATGAGGTTAATCAACCAATCAGAAGGCAAGATTTAAATCAGCTTAAAGTCACGTGACTCATGCACGTGGTAATATGAGCGTTCTTCTGATAGATAGGTAAGTTTGGTGGACGCTTTGCAGTTGGCAGCATGGTCTAGCAGTTCTTGAGAGTTAGGGTTAGGGAAGTAGTCATTTTGAGGAGGTGGGTTCGTTTCCTACCTTTACCGTTACTATTTTGTTCTTCCGTAACACCAGACTAAAATAAATAAAAGGTCAACTTTTAGCCGCAAAGATGAGGCTGATCGATAAAGATGGACAAGTAATCCAAACACAAGAAGGAATAACCAACAGATGGCAAGAATATGTGTCAGAACTATATGATGATGAACGATACAATATAGAAATGTCACCATCAAAATCTGAAGCCACAAAAATAATGGAAGAGGAAATTAGAGAGGTCATAGCAAGTCTCCCAGATGGAAAATCAAGTGAGGTAGATGAAATTCCTGCGAAACTTCTGAAACAACCGGGAGAAAGGGGATTGCAGAACACGACGAAGCTAGTAAACAAGATTTAAATTGTACAACGGTGGTGAAATTCCGGATAACTTAACTAAGAGTATCTTAATCCCAATACCGGAAATAACAAAAACAATGAGATGTTAAGAACACAGGATTATAAGTCTGATATCACACGCCATCAGAATTCTGTTACACATTATCAAAAATAGAATAACCCCAATAATACAACACCAAATTGATGAAAATCAAGTGGGCCGGAATAAAAAATGCAATCTTCCTCCTAAGAACAATTGTCGAACGGAGATTAGAAAAAGAAAAATACACTTACAGCGCATGTATAGATTGTAAACAGCAAAGCATTTAACGGGATAAAACACACCAAATTACTACAATTGCTTGAAAAATTGAATTCCCGGTTCTTAGAAAGAAGACTTACAAATAAAAAACAAATATAGTTATTAGTCTCTAAATCCTTGACAGCCTGTTCACCTAATAGAATCTATTTTGAATTAGATTATATTAGATATTAGAATTAGATATTTTGACATAGAAGGTATTTTGAATAGAATAGATTCTATTTGAATAAGGACCTTCTGATGATCCTCCTTTTAGGTGAAACAGGCTGTCAAGGATTTAGAGACTAATAACTATATTTGATTTAATTCGCTCTGCTTGGCTTTTTGCTTGGCATTGAGCACTTTTTGTAGTATTGAAAGTTTTTATTGTTTATATAAAAAACATATTTTAATTTAAACAAACAACAGCAGTTCGAAGTGATAGCAGTCTCACAGAATTTTTCCGATATTCAAAGAAGTTCGGCAGGGATAAATACTTTCACCTATACATCTTTCAATTTATACAGCAAAGCAATAATCAGGGAAACATTAACAACACTAATCCAAAACGGACTCAAATTCAATGGTCAAGTAGTAAGCAATATACGATACGCAGATCACATTGTCATTCTCGCTGACACCGTAGAAAAACTGCAAGAAAGCATGGACAAAATCAATGAATGCCGCCCCGATAGCTCAGTGGTTACGCACCCGGCTCAAGATCACGCGGCGCTGGTTCGACTCTCGGGGTGTGCGCTTGAGCAACGCATTTCAGGACTGCTCTCCATTCAGCAGCACCTAGTGAATGGAATAAATCCCCAGCAACAAGAATTCAACAATCGGAAAACTTCACTCTGCCAATCTCGGTAACCGGCCCTGTGTCAAGAGCCTCTACAACAGTGGTTCTTAACCTTTACTAACCTGCCGAACCCTTACGCTATTCTGCAAGCTTTCGTCGAACCCCAAATTTTCGCTGAAAACACAAAATCAAAAATCTACCACATTCAACAGTAACTTAATACATTACTGTATCAATGAGACTTCTGTTGTTGTTTTTCTGTGACCAATAGTGAGATTCGAGGCTTTGTCTCGGAAACAGCAATTCTCACGACATTTTCGCATGCAAACCAGTTCCTTTTTTTGCTTTAACATCCACCAGAATAGAAAACGCATGCTCGCATAAATAAGTAGTTACGGATGGCATGAGACCTTCAAGGACAACCTTTGTAATAACAAGATAACTTTCCATTTGTTGGCACCATAACGTTTGAAGATTTGGTCGGAAATACAAAACGTCGGAAATACAAAAGCTAGTTATCATCTTTAACATCAGGAGGTAACCTAGTAAATAGTCACCAGAAGAACGCAAATTACTTTTATTATTGTTTGAAGATTTGTTGTGTTGAAGTTGCTTTTTGCACCTCGCTTTCTTGCAGCTCGATAATGTCATCCAAGTATGGACTGTTTCTATCTGCTGTTGTTGAAAAAAATTGAAAATAGAACTAAATTTCATTGAACTAAGGAATTTCGTCAAAAATAAGAGCCCTGCTTCTGCCGTTCCATGCAAAAAGAAAATGTGAGGAAATTCAAGTTTTGAGAAAATGACGTTATTCTTACCGATTGTTTTTACAGTGTTACGTTTTTTTTTTGCATTTTGTGTTACATGCAGATGGCATTATTACATCACGCGTCAAACACACAGATGTTTATTTACCATCATGTAGGCCGCAATCAAGTTTCGGCTGGGTAATATTTTCCTAAAATATTCGCTGATGTACAATTCAGTAGGTCGTGTGTTAATGTTTCAGAGGACTTTAGCGCCGAACCCCTGAAACAGCTTCGTCGAACCCCAGGGGTTCGATCGAACCCTGGTTAAGAACCACTGCTTTACAAGTATGCAAAACTTCCAGGAATAACCTATCAAGGCTTTGTCAGTCCAAAGATAAAGATTCAAAACCAAACCAAGTACAAGTAGGCCTATGAAGTATGCGAAACTACCAGGAATAACCTATGAAGGTTTTGTCAGTCCAAAGATAAAGATTCAAAACCAAACCAAACCAAGTACAAGTAGGCCTATGAAGTATGCGAAACTACCAGGAATAACCTATGAAGGTTTTGTCAGTCCGAGGATAAAGATTCAAAACCAACCAACCAACCAATGAAATCAGTAAAAAATACAAAATGAAAATAAATTTGAAGAAAACAAAGACAATTGTTGATAGAAAAAAGCAACGAAAATAAAAATTAAGCTGGAAGGAGAGCAGTTGGATCAGGTCACCACGTACACATACCTAGGATCCCTCATTACACAAGATGGAAGATGCACTAATGATGTAAAAAGAATCATTTTGGAAATGTATAGAATTTTTAAGAAGAAATATAGATTTACAATTAAAACTGAGACTTCTATCTTATTGTATCAAACCAGTCATGTCATATGGAAGTGAAAGTTGGATCTACAGCAAAGAAATTCACAAAAAAATTATTGCTTTACAACTCTGGTACTACAGAAGAATACTAAAAGTATCATATAAAAAAACACATTACAAACGAAACAATTAGAAAACCAGAGTGCAAGATAGATGGGCAAACGACTTAGAAAAACAAAAGATGAAATTCGCTGGACATATTTTGAGAAGATCGGCAGGACAGCTACATCAATTGGTGATTGAAGGTATGGTGGAAAGAAGGAGGTGCAAGGGAAGAAGGAGACGAACTTGGGGAGGCGATGTAAAATAGTGGGATAACTTGTCAAGCATCGGAGAAGGCAAAAGAGTAGCGGAAATGTAGAAGCAAATGACAGCCAACCTTCGGATCGGAGACGGCACGTGATGATGATGAATAACCAAAGTTCAAAGCAAGAAACAGCTATCTGGTTGAGTGCTAAAAAAGTCGCAATGACCGCAGTCGGCTGGTTCGTAGGGATATTTGTGCTATATTAAAATATCTACTGGTCAAAACAGGTCATCTGCTGCAGCGACCTAGTATACAGATTACAAATACGAGGCCCGAGATAATTGTAGGGGACCGAAATCTTTCCAAAGGACCCGACAACTTGAAGAAACCACGGCGTAGTTTTTGGAAAAGGTGTTAGAGGCCCGAAGATTCCATTGATACCAGGCCCAAATTTTCTTCTCAATGGTCCTGTTCGAACCATCCAACCAGTATATTGCATTCTCGAACTTACTTTTACACACTGGATCCGCACCCGTCCATTTTCTGTCTGCTCTGCAGGTTCGCTCAGAACTACCCTGCAAAATGAATCCAGGGTTGCAGATGTATGTTATAACGTCTTTGTAGTGACGGTCTCCTTGGACTGTTCCGTTAGTGAAGTTTGTTGCAGCTGGACAAGTTAAATCTGAAAATATACATAAGTTACCCGAGATAAATAGGCCATAGGTTTTTGAGGACATGTTATAAAGTAGCCTGCTCGCTTATAGTACTAAACTTTAACTATAACGAATAGAAGCTGTTATTTTGTGACCAGAAGTTACGGTTGTAACTTAATTATTAAAGTTTACGCCAAAGACATTTAAGCTATTTAATTGTAGGCTACCTTGAACTAGAAAATATTGTGATATCTGCACATAAAACGTGATTAAGAAAAAAAGGCAGACCAAGAATGATTTGGACAACAAACATCACTAAATGGACAAAATTAAGTTATGAAAATTCCTACGCAGTACAAACAGCTCATGGTCGAAAACTATGGCGCGTTGTATTCAACTTTCAATACGAGGAAGAAACATAATGATGATGAACCAGTTTGCTCCGGCAAACGTTGATGGACGCTGCGTGTTTGTGTGCCCAGTATCGGCAAGCGTGAATAGACGCAACTTTTTGTTGCCGTCGGAACAGCGTTTATGATCGCATACAGCTTGTATTACTTGGGTGATTTCCCTAAAGCTTATGTTATCTATCAGAAATAAAGTTTGGCCTCAATAAATCATGTTACGGTGTTGCTTTCTCAGCGAAAAGTAGGTCTGTTTGGTCTGTTAGGTCTGTTTGTTAATAAAATCTTTTCGAGAGTTTACAAATTTAAAATGAGTTGGCAGTGTTTTTGGATCATAAAAAGCCCGATGAACAAAATTATTCCAATTTCACACTCGCTTATGGTCTGCAACGAAAGCTGAATATGTGAAAGTTTCGCATGTCAAGAAATTGTCACGACGTATTTTTACAGTTGCCAACAGTCATCGAAGACGCACGAGACAACCTAAACGCTACTGCTATTCAAAATACCATCATTGAACATTTGACACATTTGATTGAACGCATTCAACTTTATTTTCCAGAAACATATGATCCACGGGTAGGAAATGAATTATCGGAAATCCATTTGAATGGACTGTGAATAAAACAGTTAAAAATAAAAGTTTATTTGAAAATAAATCGTTGCAGCTTTGCAAGCTTTTGAATGAAAGTGAAAGCAGAAAAATCGAAATTGCTTGACAATGACAAGGTTATTAAAACACACTTTTTATTTCCTTCCACATATTTTCGTGAAGCTGGTTTTTCGGCAATGAGTTATTTAAATGAAAAGTACAGAAATGCAGAAAACAATTGGGCTCATCTTATACCGCATTGCTATTTATTGAGTCACATTTAGATAAGCGGACCGATAATAAGCAGGCATATGATTTGCATTAGATTCGCTTAAATTAAATGTGTTTGTAAATTTGCTTATTGTGAACTTGTAAAACTAAGATTGGACTTGGGTTTTTTTAAGTGAAGTCTGTGACCAGTACGCCGAATGATGGTAAGATCTCTGCTATAGGCCTACGATGTAATAAAAGATTTGAGTAACACTGGCTTATGATCTATATTGCACATTTGTACAATTGTACATTCCTATGCATTGCTGTTTTTTTGACGCAACAAAATGAACTTTCTGACTTTGAGCCTAGGCTACGTGGTACAATGTAGGCTAGCCCAAGCCTAACCCAAAGGCTTCTCATAATCACAGATAAAAAAGAAAACAAACCGAACAACACTAACTGGGGTTGAAGCAGGACATTCCACAAATGTCATCACATCTGCAACGCTTTCTTGGCCCTTTGCAGTCTGTGTTGGTTCTGCAGCTTTTCGTGCACCTTCTTCCTATTTCTACTTGCGACAGATCACGCTCTGGGCATTGTTGACTTCCAACTAAACACAACCAGATTAAATATTCATGTTTGTTTTACATTTTAAAGGATGCTATTAACTATTTGCTGCTACGTCAGTTAAGTTCTGGAAAATCTTCTTTTTGGCCGCTAAAACTGATCAAAGTGTTGAAACGTTGTTTACCACCCAGATAGCTCAGTTGCTTTAGAGCCCGACTTTGTTCAGAATAAAACTGCAAAATCAAGCGGCGCTGGTTCGGTTCTCGGGGTGTGCACTTGAGTAACGCATATCAGGACTGCGCTCCATTCAGTGGCACCTAATGGATGAAAAACTCACACACAACAGCACTTCAACAATCGGAAACACCACTAAGCCAATCTCGGTGACCACTGACCAGGCCTGTGTCAGTGATTCAAAGCCTCTTATTTTGGGAAATTAAGCTCTCAAAGAAGCTTTCTCAGTTTAAAGATAAAGAGTAGGCCTACAGCGATAAAAAACATCAATATTGGCTGATGGCAAGCATGTTACTTTCCATTTGGTTTAATCTAATCTACATCGTATTTGCATAACAATAGTGAGACAAATTTCAATTTTTTTGTGCTTTACTGGTATTGTATCTAATCATTACTAAAATGAAAAGTAGTCGTTCTAGTGTGATAGTATAATATCTAGGTACATTACATTATTATAGCCTACGTAAGCAAATATAAACCAGCCAACTACAGTGGTTCTCAAACTTTTTTCTGTGCAACGCATTTGGCATAATTTGCTAAACTTTTGACGTACTCATGGCATAAATGCACATGGACAAATTTATGTTATAAGCTAAATGTGGATACATGAGACTGAAAATTAATGCTCTATATGCAAATTTAATGTTTTCTGTAAATTTAATCGCAAATTTTCGGAAGTTACTTCTCACTTCTATCCAGAATTTCTCACTCTTTTCAATAATGTCAATCAATATTTCGTTGTAATCACAGTCATGACAAAACTATGAGCGCTACTTGGCCGCTGACAAAGTTTTCATTTTGTCCACCCCGATACTTCAATTGGTTGAGCGCCCAACTTTAAACATAAAGTAACTATAAGATCAATCGGCCATGGTTCGGCTCTGGGGGTATGGGGGTATGCGCTTGAGCAACGCTTATCAGGACTGCTCTCTATTCAACGGCAACTAGTAGGCTAAATAAAATAATTTACAGACAACAACACTTCGACGATCGGAAACTTCACTCTGCCAATCTTCAATAACCGACCCTGCGTCAGTGGTTCAAAGCCTCCAAGCGAAATTACCAAGAATACCAATCAGAGGCTTCTCAGTTGGAGGATAAACATCCGAACCAACCAACAATCCAAGTCAAGCGTTGATCAACAATCTATTGCCTTAAAGGAATAAAGTTGAATATACTTCACATAGCCGATAAAATAATAATATTTAGCTTTTATATGTATTTTTTTTCTTGTTAGGATACCGAATCTATGTGCGACCTTCTTTCAATTTTTAATTGACGCACCAGAGCGTCGCGTCGCACAATTTGAGAACCACTGCCCTACTACAGTAAAACGATCATTACAGGTGTAAAAACTTACTGCAAATTACTCCAGCCGCAAACGTCAACAGAGAAAATAATGTAAAATTTTGCATCTCAGCAAAGATTTTACTCTTTGCACAAACTAAACTGTATAAATTTTAATGAGTTGGCTACGTAGCTTAATATTTTATTTTAGTGGAATTACAAAGTAACCTAAAACACTTTCATGACATATTTTAACAATTTTATGGTCTTCACAAGGGTATTCAGGTTGAATTAATGTAAATTAAGCAGCAATGACGAATTAAACATACAAATCGTAGCTCATCTACTTTTTTATGAACTGGAGAACAAATAAAACATAGGCCTAAAAGTAAAGTCTGAAAGAATACAACATATTTCAGATGTATTTAAATGACATGCGCAAAAGATGAGCACAAAGATTGGCTTTCTTGCTTTCTCCAAATCTAAACCTACACTTATCGGACTTAAGTTTACACACGACAATGTGACTACGTTATCTCAACTGTTGATTTATAGTTGTTGTAGGAAAACTGCTGCCCATACGAACACGGCAAATCGTGAGAGTAACCTGATCAAAAAGCTCAAAATTAAATGGCAGAACTGTTTTGCCCCTTCAAAAATGTCTCAGTGTTTGAAATTAAGCCTTGCTCTCTCTTGTGGTATAACCACCTCATGTCAACTTTTAAACAGAAAGTAGCTCTCCTTCCCTTTATTTATGTAACTTTTAAGTCTAGCTATGCAGATGAAAAGTAAAGAAAAAGTATTTTTTCCCCCAGCCGAATAAAAATATTGATGTGTGTCCATGATTTTACCTTCCAATGGTCTCCTATTAATAGCTTATAGTATGTTTCTCTCCACGTGTTACCACTGGCCATTATTATTATCTGGTCTGTTATAGTTTTCTAAAACTAGATTTTGTTTAGTACTTTCTTAAACAAAGACAGCTACCGAATACAAAGAATAAATTTGCAAAGTTTTGGAAAAACCTTCAAAAGTTATTCAGAATATCCAGTGGGCCTATACATACTACATATACATAGGCCAATCACTCCTCAACACTTTCCAACGCAGTCGTTGAGAATCGTTTCTTAAATCGTGGAATGACTAGTCATACTTTCTTGAGATGCGTTTAAAACAAATCTACCCTTCCTGTTTGTTAAAACGTCGAATACTACTGTAACACTAACAGTATGACGCCAGCCTACCAAAACAAATTGCTAAAACTTGATTACGCTTGTCCAACATTGCAAAGATACGACGTTACATTTCCATGACGTTTCGGAAATTACGTCACCGTAAGGAAACCTTTTTCACAAACACAAAATCGTTAATTGAACTCTTTTGCATTTTTCTATTCTAGTTCTTGAAAAAGGTCCGTCTTGTCCGGTTGCTTCAAGAAACGTTTTAAAAACAATTCCTCACGTGGCAGCTTCAATACAATGCAACAGATGTTAGGCTACCATTAAGCGCTAATGCACTGAGGTTTGCTTTGTCAAATTCTTATGTTTAGCTAAATTGGCATTGGAAAAGTGAGAATGAATTAATTTCTCTCTTTCAATTTAAAGCATAAATGTTTCTGAAAACTACCTTCTCGTCTCACCAGCTTTAATGTCGTCTAAGAGTGCTACTTGACAAATTGTTGGTTTAGTCGAAGCCACTTTGTTTGAAAAATGAAAAACATAATTTATGCAGGTTTAAACTCGGAATGATGACGTAATCTCAAAATTTACGTTTTACTTTGTTGTGTAGTTTTAACAGTTACTTTTTTAAATATTGCTTAATAGGGTTTTGATATAATATATGGTTTGAGTGAAATAAAGTTTAAGACGAGGTAGGATGAGCATTGAGCAAGGTGAGGGTTATTAACAACTGATTAATACAATTGTTTTGCAGACCAACTTTTTTGTATGTAGCCTACCAATACCAACCGTAATTCGCTAATTAAAGTTACCGATTATCACTGGTCTACAAAAAAATATTTTTGTTCTATTGTTTGGACTTTGACAACTGATTTCAGGTAATTTTGAGGTGCTGAATCCGAATCTGAACTCAGATTTTTACTATCACATCAAATTTTTGAGATATGATAACAAAAATAGTTTATTTTTGCCAAAAGCGAAAAATTTGGCTTTGCGTTTACTACCAACATATGCAGTGATATAACGAAAGGTTAGTGTTAGACAAGCCAAAGCAGCTCAATAAAGTTACTGGACTACCATGGCCACAGGCCTACCGTAGCCTAATTATCGTTGCCGCTTTTACATCGTTTTAATGTCGCGAAACGTTGAAATAAGATCTTAACCCTAACCTCTAACCCCAACCCTTACCTCTAACCCCAACCCCTAAAACGGCAATGCTAATTAGGCTACGGTACCCCATAATTTAAAAAAAAAAATCAAAAAATCACCGAATAGGGAACTCGCCGAAAAGGGCTTTCGCCGAATAGGACACTCGCCGAATCGGACTAGCCGAATTGGACTCGTCGAATCGGACTCGCCGAAACGGGCCATTCCGACAGTAGAGTAGTACTTTCACCAATTTAACTATAAGGCCTTCTGGCATAAATGAGTTTTAGTGTAGTATACACAAAGTGACATTACTTGATTTTTGTGTACTGTACAATATCCACTACGTTTTCAGTTTATTCTTGGAAATTTACTTCACAATCACATCCTTAAGTCCTCATTTAAAGTTTGTTTTAAGTGCCTTGTAGTGTTTTTGTTCATTTTTTTTAATTTTCTAATAAAATCTGCACAAATATGATGCTCTGGGTTTTTTTATGTTTTTTTGGGGGTTTTTTTAAAAAAACCCAACCGGGTTTTTTTGGGTCGGGTAAAATACCGACAACCCTGCTCAGTGGTAGTGTAACTTAAGTTTACTTTTGACATATCACCATCTGCTGTATCGATGACTGCATGCAACACAGCAGAAGCAGCAGAAGAAAATTGTTGAAACTTCGCCGCTTTGGGAAATTTGTTGTATTTTGTTATATCCCGTGGTGGCTAACTGCTCATGAACCATCAACTGCTCCAAAAAAATGACCAACTGTTCATTCACTCCTTCCTTAATTATCATGCAATTGATGGTGCCATTGCGGGTGTAGCTCTGAAAAGTTTTGGAAAACATATGTGGTATCTGACAGAAGAGCTTGTACCGTTGGCTTTTTTCAGTCAGAGTGTGAAAACTTCAACCAAAGAACTGATGGCACAAAAAATGATCTTAGTTAAAAATGACGGTGTGTGCACAAAAAGGTTTGGTTCTGGATTTTGAAAACCTTGTTTCCTCGAACTCCCAGCAGACACATCCAGGGACCTCCAGGACTATATTGGAGAAGACTCTTGGTCATTTTTTAAAATCTTGAAAATTGACTCAGCATTTTTAAGTGAACCTATCGAAAGCTGAGATGACAATGAGACTTACAAAATTGCAAAAACAATTGTGAATAACATCAGTGTGGTTAATGACACAGCAGAGCGAGGAGTCAAACTGGTCCAGGATTTTCATGGGACTGCTCTCAAGGAAGAACGATACCAAAACATTTTACAAATAGTAGAGAATTTCCGAAAAAAATTACCAAACCAAAGAAATAGGAAAATAGATTCAGCGTCATGGTATCTGACAATCTAATTGCGAGTTTACTGTTTCATTACCTGTGTGACCTTTATGATGTGAAATTCGTGTAAGGTTATTGCTGTACAATATCTATCACAATTACAATAGATGTTGCACTGTTCTTTCTTTGTTTGTTTTCAATGATATACATCTCAATGAGTTGCATTTGTTGAAACTTTGTATATTTGAAGTCAAGTCCAAGCGGTTACGTTAGCTTAAACTTATGAAAAGCAGGTTTTCTGCCACCTAGTGGCTAGAATCTTTAAAACTAGCAGCAAAAATGAACTCACCACTCTTGAAAATGGGGGTTAGACACCAGTTTTGCTTCAATTGGATGAACATTTAAGGAGATAATTGTTGTTATGTTTTGGCCACTAGAGGCAGTATTGCGCTAGGGAAGAGTACAAAACTGCCCATATTTCTGCTTCCCATTGGCCAATTTAGATAATTTTTTTTTAATTATGCGGAATGAAGAAGGGTATGTTTCCAAAGTAAATATGCAGTTGCATCTTGAAAGCAGCTCTATCTAGTGGCGATAATGTGAAGAAAATGCCGTTAGTCCCCTTAGAAAATGGCCGGGTGGGGGTTAAACTTTGTCCAATCAAAATGAAACTTTGCAAAAGTTGTTTTCTAAGATAACCTCATAAGCAAAAAAAGTTCAGGCTTTTTGCTAAAGGTCGGGGGGAAAATGGTGCACCCTAACGGTATAGGCTTACCATACGTCCCGTTTTAGGCGGGACAGTCCCGCTTTTTAACGTCTTGTCCCGGCGTCCCGACCGGTCAGCCAAACGTCCCGCTTGGGGTTCAGCCAGCCAGCATAATACACGAACATTACCAATTAGCATGTTCTCGTTACTGTTGTTGCTGTGTAGCATACCGGTAGCCTACTTGCTCAAGGTGAATGCGTGATTTTGTTTGTTTCGTTGTTTTTGTTTGTTTCGTTCGTAAGAGATCTGACAGGAATCGGATGTGCAGCTCATATTGTTCACAACTGCCTCCAACATGCTATGAATACTCTCCCTGTTATGTGTCGAAAGTCTTGTTGTGAAAATCTGTAAATTTTTTCACATTTACACTGTTCGAGTTACTGAGCTGAAAATTTTTTGCGACTTTGTACATATTGAGTATCAGCGTATCTTGCAACATGACAATACAAGATTTCTCTCTTTGCTACTAGCTTTGCAAAGAATACTTGAAATGTTTGAGGGATTGAAAAGTTACTTCGATTCCCAAGAAGGTTGTCCTACTCTCACCAAAAAATGCTTCGAAGAACCAACAGAAGAGCTCTAGTTGAAATTTGTTCATGGGCAATTGAAATACTTCAACGAGACTATTCTAAAGTTAGAAAAGGAAAACGCTAGTGCCGTAGATGTGGCACATGTTCTGTCAGAGCTAAAGCTAAACTTACTTGAAAAGAAAGAAAACAACTTCATCCCATCTGCAGCATTGACTCTCTTAGGCAAGCTAGAAGAAGCAGGTGAAGTAAACGTAAACTTGTTTTACAAAGAAGCAAGAGATTTTTACGAAAAATGCTTATCGTATCTGGATCTTTATGATGGTTTTTATAAAGATGTGTTTCCTTATCTTTGGATCAACCTAAACAAAGAAATATCCTGGATGCGAGTGTGTGAGTCTGCGGAAAAGATCAACATGATGTTTGGGAAGCAGGTGATCAACAGCGACTCTCTTTTCGACGAACAAGTAGGCTACTAGTGGAACGTGTCTGAACGGCACATGTCTGAACGTTGTAAGGAAGAGAGCTGGCAAAATGCGTCTTTGGAACAAAAGTGGGTCGAGATGTTCAAAGAATTTGAAAAAAATGCATACGCGTTTCAAACTTTCAAAAGCTGGTAAAATTCATATTTTGTTTACCCGGAACATTTGCACCCCTTGAAAGAATTTTTTCCATCATGAAGAGCATGTGGTCTGAGAGCAGAAGCAGGATGCTGGAGCAGAACGTGAAAGCCGTTATCACATGTAAAATCAATACTGATTGGTCCTGCTCTGACTTTTACGAGAATGTAAAATTGAACAATGTCTTTTTGAAGAAGGTGTTATCAACAGAAAAGTATGATTGGGCGAATAAGTAAATTCGCAAATGCTTGTACGCAGTGTTGGGTAAATTCAGTGCAATTGAGAGTTACTTATCGACTTGAAAACCGCAGGCTATTTTATTATTCTTTCTTTCTTTTGCTTTACAGAAAAAAATCTAAATTCGAATTATTTTGTATCGTTAACGTCAATTCCTTTCTATTTTTTGAACTGAAACCGATATTTAGACAGAGAATATGCGCATGAACTCTGGATGACAATACGGTCAATGAAGACAGCCGGGATGGCTTTAAATGTAGGCCTATGTAATAATATCGGAAAATGTAAAGTTAAAAAATCACAGCTAAGTGGTCTTGGTCTTTGGATGCGTCCCGTTTTGAAGTCACAAAAATATGGTAAGCCCACCTAACGGATATAGCGATATTGACAGGTATCATCTCGGAAAATGCTTAATATAACAAAAACGGTCAGGCTAGTGCAAGTAAGAGGTTTATTTTTGAAATCTACACAAAATTTCAGTCTAGAAACACTTGTCAAACCTTACTGACCCAGACAGTCAAATAAATCGACCTGGCTCCCGCTCTGCATGCTCTTTGTTAAATAGTTTGCATGTTTGTAAATGCCAATATACTGTAGACATCTAGAGTTCTAGACAAATGGTTGTTTTGACTAAATTAAAATTTTCCCGAGATGATTCGTCAACTACAATTGATAAACTGGACATTTTCTTTGTGTGAAATGTAAGATCTAAGTTGTTTGAAGTTCATGTGTTTACGAATGGCAATATATTGATAAATGTCCTCTTTGATGGCATATCAGGTTTTTCCTGACGATTCATCAACTGCGATTGATTAACTGGAAAGTTTCTTGGTTTGAAACAATATAGAAAAAACACTTTGTTTTGGAAAATATTTTGGTGATTTCATACGTCCTTGCAAACATGGCGGTTTCAAGCTTTGGTGATGTAACAATTTACTGAAGTCATAGCCCCCTGGGATTTAGTTCATTGCCTACAGAAACAACATTCCATAATTTCATCGAAAATATAGTTTTTCGATTCGTTGCTTTTTTATTGTAACTTGGAAATTTCAAAACATGTAAAAATTTATCTTAAATAAGCGCACTTGTGGCTGAAATATTATCAGACAGTTTGTAGCCAAATGTTGGGCAAGAGTTCTGTTCATTTGTGAACTTGGTTTGTGACAGCGCTTTGTCAGCCAGTTCGGACTTATTTAGTAAGTCGAGATTTCTAGAATTCGGATAAGCAGTTAAGAGATTGCTTCATGTGAGTACAAATTGATTGCTAATTTGTAAATTTGGCCTTTGCTGTGTGTTAATCGTCTGACATATCTATCAGCTTTGTGCGGGTTGTGTTCACTTGTAAAAAGGCTTACGTAATGACACAGTTTTATTGCTCATGATCGACGTGTCGTAACGCGCTATTTTCATTGCTAGTTTCATTATAGCTGAATTGTAACCGCATTGGGATCCTGCGTATAGAATTTCAGACTATAGTTGTTGTCGAAATTCTACCGGCTTACTTGGCAAAAATTGGTATGGACATTTTAGTTATGTGAATTTTATTGCTGGTTTAATGTTGTTCACACCATCTGTTGTTCACACTATCTGTTCACACTATCGTAAAGCGCTATCGACGCATATTCACGAATTCACGATGGATGTAGCAATGTAAAAACTCACATTAATCATTATTGCCTTGTAGTTTTAGGCAAATGCGTGATTTGTGCTTTTATGTTATTTCAGAAAACGACTTCTCTTGTCATTGTTCCTGTTCTGGTCACTCGGAATTGTGGTTTGAGAAATTGTTGACAAAAACGTCAAGTATCATTGTAATTTCGCTTCAATTCAATAAACCATTTCCATCTATATTCGACAACACTCGGTCTGCCTTTGCGGTCGAGCCTAGTGATATAAGATAATATCACAACAACAATTTACAAAAAACGCTTTTTGGAAATGCTTTGATGACATGGCAAAACACGGTGGTTTCAAGCTTTTGTGACGTAACAATTTTCTGATATTGTGGGGGGGCCCCGTTGGGATTTAGTTTATTGCGTGCCTGTGCAAGTAAAGACCTTTCAATGATTTCATCGAAACTGTTGAACAAGTAAATAGAACAAGTAAAAGAGGTCCGGGCCTCGGAGGTCCTGAGCTTACAGTTTACACCACGGTGAAGGCTTAAATTACGTAGCGTCAGCATAAACTCAGCGCTATGGCGCAGAAGCTTCAGATACATATTTAACCACAAAACATTCATCATATTACGTTTGAAGTCAGGTAGCAAATTTGTAAAGTCACAGGTTTGTAAGATTTATATATAAACTTTCAATCTTGGCTAAAACTGTTTGTTACACTAACCATCATGAAGTGGAGACTTAGCAAAAGAAAGGTTTAATAAACCGAAACGAAGATCAATCAATTCGATTGCCTACCGAAACGAAGAGGAGAGAATGCATCACTCGTTATGTCTTCTGTTAAGTGACCTGGAAACGAACCAAAAACTTAAGACATAAAGCATTTAATCCAACAACAATCTAATACAAGCAATTAAGAAACACTTAAATGTATTGAGTACCTATCATTACAAACACACAACCACATCTCACAGGAATAAAAATAAGAAACACAACTAGGTTTTTATAACAGAAAGGAACATAAACCACAACATAAAAACAAAGTTGCTTGGATATCATACCAGTCTCAATTCATGGGAGAGCAAACAGAGCCACCTTATCCCTAACAAAAGTTATGACGCATTTGCATTGCATAAACCACAGCTTCGACGCCACCTCTCGTTGTTACTGCGTGCATAAATTGCTTGTTTGTTTGTATTAGGCTAATTAAGCTATAAATGAAGTCAAATTTTTGAAGTCATTACAGACTATATGTTACAACTAAAACACGTGTAAAATAGCAATAAGGTGATTTAAATCAAAATGAACAACAAATCTCCTCCAATAACATTTAGCTAAACCACAAATTTCGAAACATGTAAAGGTATAAAATAATGACGGATTTACTTAAATCGCACCACTATGCAGTTTAAAACATTACTTGCGCATCTCCTGTAGAATAATGAAAAGGTTTCAGCTGGGATAGCCTTCACTAGTAAGCAAGTTAAGACCGCCTGCAAAAACAGATCTCGACAATAAACAAACAGGCTACAAACAACAACAGGCTAATAATAACGTATTGTATTGCATAGGCATCGCCTTTTACAAAACAATGTATATAGACTTAAAAAACATAGGAGGAAAGGAGTCTAGGAAACGTTGTTCTGCCATAGAGGGCCGTATCAAATTTTGCCACCCATTCAAGTTCACTTACATAGCATAGCCTACACAGAAATAAGTTGCTAAACAAGATTACAGAAATTAATTACTTCCTTGACAGCTACGCTTTTGCGAAAGGAAAGCCCCTTCGCTCTCTTCGTGCATTGCCTCTGACGTCATTGTTTAGCAGCGCTGCTTATTTCCAACTCTACAAAACAAGCGGAGAACCTCCGATGTCCGGATCTCTTTTACTTGTTCTACTATGCACTTACTGCTTTCAGTGCTATAAATGTCAACATTTGTATCTTTTCATTTATATCCATATTTATTTCTAGAATGTATTGTAGCAAGTGCAAAAGAGTGCTCAATTCAGCTAGCAGAGCTAATACAATTACAACAAAAAAATTTCAAAAGATTTTTTGAAGTTAAATTGTACCCAAGAATATCTAAAGAAGAGGATACGAAGGCTCGCAGCGATTGCCTAATTCTTACGACACTACCAGGGGCGGTAGTTTGTAGCACGTTAAACATGCGGTTCTTTTTGTTAATTGCAGAAAGTTTTGTAGTGCAACTGGTAGCTATGGAAGACAGTTATCAAATGATACGTAGAGCATATTTAAAGAATACTTGTTTAGAAAGACAGTTGAAAAGTTACCATTAGGCTATAGGCTAAACTGTATTTCTTAACAAAGCCTTTGCAATAGCTTAGATGTAAAGCGATTATAATACCGTATACTGGTAGAGTTGAATCATCTATGGTTGAATTATAACAAGTAACTATGAGCATGCAGTGAATATTCAGACCTGGTACTGCTAGCGCAATGCAGGTTATTAAAACAAGATTTATTAAACTACTATCAGTGTCAATTGTCGTTTTACGATAAACAGAAGCTTTTCCCCTTCTATTGTCAGACGTAATAAAAAGCCTTCGTATCCCTTAACCTACACCAAGCTACGAAATCAAATTTGTATCTATCTATGCATTTGTATCTATATTTATCGTTAGAATATATTGTAACAAATGCAAAAAAGTGCTCAATGCAGCCAGCACAGCTAATAGGCTACAACTATCAAAAGAATTTTCAAAAGATTTGTTGATTAATTTTTACCTTACAAGTAACCTAGACCAAGCTACGAAGACAAACTTGGTCGATACCTTGCCTGCCAATAGACCAACTGTTCTCACAATCCACTGTACCACCATTTCTTCTGTCATACTTTCATTGACTGACTGCGGAAGTAATCAGACGAGAGGAAGCAGAGTAGCCTATGATGTGGCCATCTTGTTTATAAAGTTACAGCGTGATCACGAAAGACTCTCACATTGACGTTCTCAAAGACGACGTAGACCGCATTTTCCGTGTAAGACAACGAAAACCAGGCCAGTTATCTTGTTCGTACTCTACGGTTTTACCAATCCATGTAATTTCAATTCGTTTACAGTTTGGTTTATGTGAAGCAAGCTACCCAAAGACATATGCACATTCATCACAGAAATTAATCTACACTGTTTGGTATGGTGTCGTACAATTTCTAATTTTTTTCTTAATTTTAAATTAATTTATTATTACCTTTTTGCACAAGCTCTATCTTTCATTTAGCTTTGTCACAGCAGACTACTTGTTCATGCTGTTGTTGTCTCATCTACTTGACTCCGATTCCGGCTTGATACAAAACAATGAACAATAAAATTTTGTTTACAATGTTTTTTGTTTGCAATTTCGCACTTCAAAGCTTTACCAGAAAATAGAAGTATTTGTTCTTGTCAGTTTTTGTGAAAGTCGCCGTTACAATATCGATCACAACTTCAGTGAAGTAAAATTTTAAAAAGACGAAAAAGGACAAAAATTTAAAAACACCTGGCAACACTGAAGCCGTGTCGGAGTGGTAACGCCTAGAACATCACACAACTAAGGCGAAAGAGCCATGTCCATTGAGTCCTGTCTTTGTCATGAGTTACCAAGGAGGGGGGTGGGACTTGTATACCTGGGACTGGTATATAAGTCTCCCCCACCCCCCTTGGTAACTCATGACAAAAACAGGACTCAATTCAATTTTCTCTTTCGCCTTAGTTGTGTGATGTTCTAGGTTTTTTCTGTCGAAGTCGGCCAGTTATAAACCGAGGAGTCGGAGTCGAATAATTTTCGCCCGACTTCACAGCTCTGGTAGTTTGCATCTACCAGCAAAAATTTGAAGATTGCTGAGACGTTTATTAGAACATAAATGAAGGTCAAACATAAACAATAACAGGTTAAAAGGTGCTACTTGAAGATAGATTAGTTCAAATAGGCTACTTCCTTACAAGACAAAACAAGAGTTTTTTTGATAATTAATCGAATAAGTCGTAGCCTGCAATATCAATTAAATGATATTTTCAAAGCTAGAGGGGCACGAAAGTTTGACCTCATGCAAACATGCTTCTTTATAAGAAGTCCACAAACCATTTAGTGGCGAATAAAATTGGCTAAAGCTGTCTTCTGAATTCTGATGCAACTCGGAGCAAGATCGTTTTTTGCCTCTTTAAATGTGCATGATTTACAATGCAAGCAAAGTGAGAAAAGAAATGCCTTCTATACATGACATTGTAGTCAAGCAATTTACCGTAGCAGTCTACAGACATTCTGTGTAAGTTTCTACAGTCTACACTACAGTAGCCTATCTGTTGATGCTCAAAAATATCTGCAGTCTGCCAGTTAAGTTGGATTTGTGGCTTCACAAGGATTTTTCAAGCCATAATACAGGAATTTTTTAAAAGATAACATTTCATTATTCGACATACTTTTTGTTAATGTTTTGTCAATTACTTTACAAATGTAGATGCAAACGATCTGTTTTAGCCTGATGCTGCGGAATCGCTGTGATAGTAGCGGTTTGTAGCCTACTAGCTTTCGAAACACAGTTCCCTATAGTCATGTGCAATGACGAATGGTGCTGAAGTCAGTGTGTCCACAGCCAGGCCCGGATTTAGGGGGGGGGCAGAGGGGGCATGTGCCCCGGGCCCCCCGACTTTTGAAGGGCCCCCCTACGTGGAAAAAATGTAACTTTGTGTTATTTTTTTCTTTTCAGCCTTTAAAGACTCTGCAAATTGGTGTGTAGTGCTGGAGTAATGCTATTGTAGACGTGGAGGTGGCTTTTCGCGCCGTAGGCGCGAAAATTTTTTTACAGGGGGGCCCCCCGATCTAAAAGTGCCCCGGGCCCCCCATCAGCTAAATCCGGCCCTGTCCACAGCGAACTCGCAACATCAGGCTAAAACATGTCGTTTGTATCTACATTTGTAAAGTAAATAACCATCATGCTGCGAAAAGCGAAACTCAGTCTATTGTTGATTATTTGTGAACTAGGCCTACAATTTTGGTAGAGAGGTAACTTCGTTGAACCATACGAACATAAAACCGAGCAACGACCCGACATTTCACGTAATACAGAAAAGTAAATTAAAAAAAATGCAACTTTTTTGGTTATTTTATAGCCTATACAACACAACATGTTTGCCTTTGTCAACTGTAAACTATCCTACAATGTGTAATTGTGTAAGAATATCTATTAATTGTTCATTTAAGTTGGGTTTCAAAATCGTTGAGTCTTCATTTATCAATCTTTACCGCAATAAAAACTTTCTTAACAACTCAAATTGGTTTTAAAGTGAAATTATTATCAGGGAGGAAAATTGTAGGCTATGGCTTTTCTTTGCCGAGCCCTTGAAACTATAGTACTTCAAGAGCCCTTCGGGTTGACTTGCTTTAGTAAGAGAACTACTGGATAAAATTCGATCATGATAATGCGACCGATAGAAATTATAATAGCCCTAACGAAAAATAACACAAATTATTAATTCAAAATATCAACACTTGATAATAGCGGACACCTAATGTGTTTGTCCGCCCCGTTAGCTCAGTGGTTACGCGCCCGGCTCAAGATCATGCGGCGCAAGTTCGACTCTCGGAGTGAGCGCTTGAACAACGCACTTTCAGGACTGCTCTCCATTCAGCGGCACCTAGTGAATGGAATAATTTCCCGGCAACAACACTTCAACAGTCGGAAAACTTCACTCTGCCAATCTCGGTAACTGGCCCTGTGTCAAGAGTCTCTTCATGTATGCGAAACTACCAGGAATAACCAATCAATGCTTTGTCAGTCCGAGAATAAAGATTCAAAACCAACCTAACATAAGATTATTTTTGAAAGCTTTTAAGCAAAACTTACACCATTGAGGACAAATCAAGACATACAGAAAAGCAAGCACAATATTTACGAAATTAATATTAATAGGCAAGTAACCATAAATTAATATTAATGAGACCTTGAACGGTCACTTCGCAGCCTCCCGCTGCTGTGATGCTATCATCATTTTTACTCGTTTTTTATTGTAATTTTTTCAACAGTTTTACTGTACGGTACATTGTGTTTTGATTTATTGTACACCTTTTTCGCAGCGGCCAATAAACAACTATCCATCTATCATAGACCTGGCATTTAAATGTATTCATCAATTCGTGAAACAATGATGCTGCTATTGGAAGTGTATTTATTATCACACTATATCGTTTAGTTTTGTTTCTTCCATTTTTGGTGAGTCGTTTGGAGACTCCTGCTGTAGCCGTCTGCTGGCCATATTCCACCCAACAACTTTCCTGAATGTGTTGAATCTCCGCGAAAAATAACACCAGATTAAATCAAATCAGGTCACTCGCTTTGACTTTTGCAGTAAAGGGGGTCTACTGAACGACGACACGAGCAGTTCTTTAATTTTTCACTTCTCTATTAATTTCAATTGGATACCATATCTTCTGTTACTTTGACTTGATGCAAAAGCGAAGCAAATCCCAAAACACTGGTAAGTCGGTTTTTGCATTTGGTATTTGTAACGCTTTATTTATTCCTTTCCTTCGTCGCCTCTGAAACAATCTATTAGGCTGAATGTCGCATTCAAAGGTTATCAAAACTGTGCGATCAACACCAGTTTCATATTCAAGTTGTTCCAAGGTGGAAATAACATACTTTCCTTCGGGAGTGTTGGAATAGTCGCCGGTGAGGATCAAAATAACTTTCCTGCTGGCTTCAATCCGCAGAATCAGTTGCTTCAAAGGAGATGATCCACATTGAACTTCTTTCCCAACAACTCCAAGGTTGAAGTATGGAGGTTGCTGACAAATGTTTGGTAGCAAAGAGTCGTCAACCCAATCCGCTACTTGTAAGTTTGCTTGATCATAAATGACAAATGCATGGTGAACAAAATCTCCTTCCATTCGACTGTTTCTTTTAGTTGTCTTATTCTCTGGCAAGGGTTGGTACGTATCAAGAGCATACCTTATCAACCATTTCGACAAACGTTTGCTTCTAAAGAGTAAGGAAAAAGTGAGAAAACTTGCAGTGACAGTTGTGTATAGTATGCAAAGAATTGTCATGGCATAGTTTTTACACACTGTGGTAGTGGAATAACTCAAAAGAGATTGGCTTTTCAGTGGCTGTGGTGATTGACATTGCACACAGCCTCCGTAATAATTGTCGATGAGAGAAGAACATTCAGGCAGAAACCCTGGAAATGTAAATAAAGAAAAGTCTCGATTAAAAAAGTACAAACCAAAGTTATTTTTCAACTGACATTCACAAAAAAGTGGATTCCATCTTATGTCAAAATGCAACAAACTGTGCATTAATGATAGTGGAAGAATGTCTGGTCTAACTTTAGTGATGTAATTGTTCTGTAGGTATAGCTGTGATAGTTTAGTTGAGTTGTGCTTGAACATGCCTGGCAGTATATATTGTATTTTATTAAAAGAAAGATCCAGGATTTTCAAGTCTGCTGTAAAGTTAAACAAATTGATTTTTATGACAGTTATTTTGTTGTAAGACAGAAACAGTTCTTGCAACAGTGGCATGTTCATCAATGTACGCAGTGGAAGCGAGTTTAGATGGTTGTGGCTTAAATCGAGATGTTTCACTTTGGGATTTGGAAAAAATATCTCTGAGTTATCTATTCCACATTGCTGCACAATGATAACTTGAAGATTAGAAAATTGTGCCAATGAAGAGAGAGAAATAAGAAAGGTGGAGGGAAGAAAGTTTCCGGATAAGTTTATACTTTTCACTTTTGATGATTTTGGAAAAGGAGAATATGCAAGCATTTCAAACAAATAGGATCCTGTAAAAGTGTAATCAAAAGCAAGTAAATGTTCAAAGCTGTCGATAAACTTAAATGGATTTAAACTTTTCTGTAATCTTGTGCTATTTATGAAAAGATATTGTAATTTTGATAGCCCATTAAATGCTATTCTGGAAATGTATTCGATTGGGTTTGATCGAAGATCAATGTAACAAAGATAAGGCATCACTTTAAAACTGCCATCAGTTATTTGTTCAATAAAATTAGACGACAAATCTAGTCTATTTACAAAAGAAACCGAAGTGAAGTTAAATGTGCTGATTGAACGAATTTGATTGAAAGAAAGAACTAGCTTCGCTTCAAGATTACAGGATTCCTTTGTCTTAAGTGCAAATGCCGCTTTCTGCTGAGGTAACAAAAATTTGTTGGTTTTGTTGTTGGCAACTCTAACTTTTCTTGCACTCTTTAAAATTTTGGATTCACCGTCTATAAAGTTATTAGAAAATGACACAGAAGAGAGAGTTGGAAAACCATTTACTGAGCTCATGTCTAACTTTGTAATCTGGCAATAGTCAAAGTTTAACTTTTGCAGTTTACTTAAACCTCTAATAGTTCTGAAGCTTTCTTTGTTTACATTTCCCAGTTGCAATTGATACGATGCTATTGGATAAAATGTAAAATACGGTGAATTCCCAAAGGACAAAATTGTTAAGTTGGTCATGAATTTAAAAGAGTCACCCAGAAGCAATGTTTCATTAGAAGAATAATGTGTTGGTATCTGCTGGTGAGTATGGCAAAATCTGTTAAAACCAAGGTATAATTCTTCTAATTGAAATGGAGGAATAAACGTAGGATTTGTAACGTGTTTCCATAAGCAATTTTTCGATATGTCTAGAATCCTCAATTTAATATTAGCCCTAAAAATGTTTTTTGGCAAATAATTCAAGAAATTAAATCCTAGATTTAACACTTCTAAGTTTATCAAATGATCGAATGCTCCTTCTTCAATTGTCAAAGCAACATCTCGAGCACCCAACAGTAAATGAAGAGCTTTCAACAATTTAGTTTTCGAAAAATCTGATCTTCTGATACGGTAAAGATTGTTGTAGCTTAGATCTAAACTCAACAAATTTGAAGTTATTATGCTGTTATTAGGCACTTGCATCAAGCCATTTAGTCGTAAGTCTAACACCAGCAATGATGGGCTTGTAGCATGAAAGATTAAAGCTCCACTATTGTAAGAACATTCTGAAGAGGTAGCTTTCCTTATACAAGTGATTTCTGAGAAAAGTACTTTTAAGTTGTTTAGATATCGAATATCAGTGATTGTTGTAGTAACAGACGCAAACGAAATACTTAAATACTCCAAAGATTTTGGTAGGTTGCTTGGTAACCTTAAAAATTGATTGCTTTCTATTTTCAGCATTTTCAAATGTATCAAATCTTCAAATGCATTATTTTCTATCAAAAAGTATCCAGAGCATGATGGCACAACATCTGATGTTTTCAAATGGCAGTTAGAAGAGAGTTCCAGCAGAACAAGTTTGTTTAAAGAACTAACGTCTTCTTTTGTAACTGTTTTTATGAAATTTTCTCGCAGTAGCAAGGCTTGTGCATTTGAAGGAACATGTTTTGGAATCGTCGACAATCCTCTTCTATTGCATACAACAAACGGTATTGTTTTAATCATCCATGAAAAGTAGCCTATTTGGTCGAAGTGCATCTTTTCTGGAAAAGTAGACATGTATTCTTTTATAGTGGCATTCCTTGGTGGTTCACATGGATATGTACTACTTACAGTGCAAACAAACCGAAAACTACAAAGCAACAACAAACACAAAAAAGTGATAATAAAGCTATGCATAATAAGCTTTGCTCTGTAAAATACAGATATACCCAGGGATTCATAGAAGTAGTAGATTGCCAACTTGGCCGCAATATCTGACAAGTGGAGCCAAAAGTGTTGCCAGATATTTTTTTAACTTTTAGAAAAAATATTATTTGGGCACTTTTATGGTGGTGGTCGCCAAAAAACTTGCCCCTAAACAATTATTCTAAAGCTAATCTAAAACAATTTTGTTATTCACGTATCAAACTACTATAATACTTTTCTGCAAATTTAGCCTCTCTTGCGTATAAAACATGTAGCCTATGTATCTGGAAAAAACCTGCTTCAACACTTAAAACATGAAACTTTATATTCCTGAGGTTATTCATTTTATACGCTTGCTTTCAATTGTTTGTATTACTGTATGTAGGCTACTGAGTTTTTTTTCAAAACTATGCAAATGAAGTAGGCCACATTTTTGCATCGGGTCAACAAATTGAAGAAGCTTTGCATCATAGTTTATATAGTAGCGGAGTTCATCCGGTTCACACCGATGTGTGGCGGACTGGCGGTGCAAACCAAATGAAACAATTTTTTTAAAAGTACTTTCCAAAAATGAATGCACTCTTGAAACGGTTGAGCTAGTTTTCGATCCCAAAGAGAAAAAAACTCGAAGTTATACCTTTATCCAACAATGTTACGAAGAATTGCATAGGTAGGCTAACATTTCAGACAATATTGTTAAAGTCATGTCCTTTATTCGTATACGTTGAAGTCTTCAAGTCTTGCATGTTTTGTTTAAAACATTTTATTTCATTGAAATACCTAACAGCGGTCATGTATATACGATTAAGGACGTAGGCTGCTTAAGGAAGCATTGCACCTCCCAAAATTTTTGTCTTGTTTCCAAAAAAAAATGTTTTGATACTATCACAACTTTATAACAATATTGTAATTCATGTTGAATGACGTTTGCATCCTCCAACAGTAGTTGATTTTGCTTCTCTTTAACTTTCTTTCTTGCTACGTCATTGTATCCGATGTTAGGCTTACACTTACAGTAAATATCTCTCAGTAGCAGCTTATACATTAAACAACAAGACTGATCAAATTTTTGAAAATTTTTACGTGTGGGTCCGCAAACTTAAATATTTATTAAAAGGGGTCCGTGACTAAAAAAAAGGTTGAAAACCACTATTCTAAAATGTAACCGTTTGTCAAATTGGGCTTTGTCGAATTAAGCACATAGCTATTTTCAGTTTTATACCTATATTATCGCCACTCACAGCCACTGCATAAAAAGACAATATCTCGAATCATCTGGTGGGCATAAGTTGGGGGATCTGAAAAAATTTGCTCACTTCAGCAGGATTTTGTTGTTCAAAAAAATCGCCACCACCTAATTCTTTGAACGTTTCAACACTTTTATTCTTGGTAGGCTACCTTTCAAAATGTTAAAAAATACTTGAAAAGTGTTAGGAAATTGTTCAAACAAATCAAGATATGATTAGATGAAATTATTAATTTTCTTTACCTGTATAGGCAGGGCCGGATTAAGGGTACTGTAGGCCTAAGGCTGTTTACTAGAGAAGGGTCTAATTTTGCAAACCAAGCTACAAAAAGTAATAAAAATACATACATGAAAAATTGAAATTATTTACTGCAAAATAACATAAACATAAGAGAAAAATGGCTAATGATGGCGCATAATTGGTTTTGGAAACAAACACAAATTTTATTGTCAAATTTGAAGCAGATGGAAAAGATTTTGGAAAGAAAGAAATGGATAGTAGGTGCCTATGGTAATACTTTACCTAATGACACTCTAAACCAGGGGTTTTTAGCCTTTTTTCCACCGAGGCCTTCCTCAGAGCAATCAATGTAGAATCGCGCCCCCCCCCCCCCATAAAAGTATTCAACAAAAGCATATTTAATGCAAAAGTTAACCAAATTTGATTCATGCCGACATCCAGTTATGTTTAGTTTTGCTGTTCCAACGTAAACTTCCGAAACGAAAAACGTGTTTTTGCGATGTTATCACGGCTTTTATTACATTTCCTCCGATTGTTATTTCCATTTTCTATCAAGCTTAGCTGGATCATCATCATCATCGGCCATGCATTTTTGTTAGCTAGATAATAGAAGTAAAAATAATGAGGATAGTCTACGTTTTCGCACTTTCACCGGTGGAATTTATCGCAATCTTTTATGGATTTATTTAAATCAATTTCAGTGAGACGGTTGGTGCTGCATATTTTTAACTATTAAGTTTGTCAATGCGTGCACCTGTTGCTGAAAGAACTTTCAAACAAAATAGCCGTCACCAATTTTTTTCAATGCCATTGAAAACGATACTGATAAATCTATATTTTGCATAGGATTCTACATAATTTTGCTTTTTTACCATAGCGTTGTTACTGGTTAACTTTAGTCTGTATAAAACAACGTACAAGAACTTAATGAAAAATATCGAATGCTTTCCTATAGTTAAAGCCTTTGCAACGTCTGAAAGCTTAAACGATATAACCAGAGCCACTATAACAACCTCAAGTAGAGGAATGGGCGATTGCAAAAAAAAATACAGTTTTTAACCTTTTCTGGCAACAAAGAATTGAAAACAATACACTGGAATTTCAAGCGCCTCGCGACCCCCAGGTTGAAAACCTCTGCTCTAAACTCAATTTCGGTAAAAGTGGCGCCTACATGGTTTTGGATATGGGCTCTTCAGTTTTCATATGTATTGACTCAACTCAGTCATTCGTTTTTAAGCAAAAACTGTACTATATAGTACTAGATCTGTATCACTATCAGCTTTACAAAAATTGAGGGCCGAATTTTTCCAGGGCCTAAGGCTATAGCATTATTAGCCTAATGGTTAATCCGGCCCTTTGTAGGCCTATAGGCTACGACTACGTGGTTTTAGTAGATCATTTAAAGAACAAGTTGATTTTATCAAGTAATTTAAATGTTGATATTTTGCTGCTTTTTGTTGTTGTTTTCAAAGGTTTGGCTGAACGAATATTGAAAACTTTGTTTAAACTTTTAAGCTATTAAAAACAATGATTTTTAAACAAATTGCAGAAACAATTTTCAAACGCATCTCTGGAACCGCAAGGTAAGGTTGGAAAGTCGTTGGAAACCAGTTCCTAGAGAGGGAACGAAACAATAATTTTGTAACCTGTTGCTGAAACGTTTCTTAAAGTTTGGATCTTGTCAGGAAGTTTAAGTGGCTAACGTTAATGTAAAACTTTATTACACGTGTTTCTAACGTAATCTTTATTCAATGAAAAAAAAATGATGCATAGCAATTTCATAAGAAGCTACGTTCATATGTTTTTTCTAATCCACTTAAAAGAACATCTAAGCAACAAATTTCAAAAATTTTCAAAAGAGATGTTCGAAGAAATTATACAAAAAAAAATTTAAATCGAAATATGGTAAGTACGATAACATGCTGCTGTAGAGGGAGGAGGATTAATTTTTTCACCAGGTAGCCAGCTAACAACTGCCACCTCACATCCGATTATTTTCTTCTCTCAGTTAAGCAGACAAAGGTGGACATGGTTTGAAAACCATAGCAAACTTAGTTAAAAAGAACGTAGGATTCATGAAGAATTTCATCGCAAGTCCTGCAGTCTAACATATAAACTAAGTTGCTAAATCTATTTTATTGAATGCTTTTTTGATATCTAGATGGTCGATTAATAATATCTCTGGTCTTAAATGACGATATTTTGCGCTTAATATTCTCTTCCTCCAAGCAATGGCTTTTTACAAAAACACAAAATGTTTTTTCGGTTTTTTGAACAATGACATCTGTTACAGTAGGCTATTTACCCACTCATGAAAAACTTTTTGTTCTAACACTTAGTAAGCAAATTACAACAAATGAGGTAACAACTGACAAAATGGAAAACAACCTTAGTCCAAAAGACTCGACTGAACGGGTATAATTACTGTAAGCAATAACTGTGTACTACACAGTGTAGTCAATGCAATGAACTTAATGTTTGAAGAATACTTTTTATCAAATTCTTTTGTTGAACTAGAAAGCTACAGTTAATAAACGATTTATCAAACATTTTGATGAATGCCAAACATTGCTTCAAATGTTAAGAAGCTTGCATCTAAACGTGACCACAAACTATGATGTTCTAATATCTAAATAGTAGTAAAATCGTGCTGTAGAATCGTGCGTTTGGTTAGAAGGAAGTAGGGTAACATACAAAATCTTACCCTTTGTTTTGCAAAGCAAGACTCTTAGTAAGGCTACTGCTGACTCATTTTTATTGGAATGCTTTTGTTAGGAATGACTTATTTTCCTTTTCTTCACTTCCGCCAAATTTCTTATTTTTGTGGTTGGGCTTCGCATTGCAAATATAGGCTACGCTAACGTTGCCTGTTGTGTTTATTCACTCCTTGCATGAATCTAGGTAACCTATCAAAGCATAGTAAGAAACATATAGGTCTTTCTTTGACTTTTATAAACGTAGCCTAACCGTGGAATATTTCAGAGAAAAGAGTCGAAGAATATTTCAATTTCAACTTCAATTTATTTTTCTTTGTCGGAAAACAACAGCAATGATAAAGTTACCAACAGTTTACGGGAATAAAACCAACAAACGGAAACGGCGGCAAAACCAAGAAGTATAAAACGTGCATGCGATGTAAATTTAAAGGATAGGCTACGTCGATGAAAGTAAATTTAAGCACGGCCACCAAACCTTAAAATAATAAACACTAAAATAAACACTTAAAGGTTATGGCAAGAACATAAAAGACTCCCGCGTAGGCTATGCATTCCATAAGACGATTAACCGATAAACGAACGGACACCGTCTTCGCGGAACAACTCAGCTATAAATAACGTGATATATGTTCTTCTGAGGCAAATTAACCTTAACTATGAAAATATGTATTAGGTGAAAATCTGCTTTCATTCCAACGTTTTGTCAATCAGACACGACTGTTCTTCATGAGGCTAGATCAGGTAGTGACTACCTGCCTAGCATGGAAAAACACAATCCCTGGACTCCTGTTTACAGCAACATGGTCCTATGTTTTGCCATGCTAGACAGGTAGTCACCACCTGATCTAGCCCCCTGAAGAAGCCAATCGTGTCTGATTGACGAAACGTCGGAATAAAAGCAGATTATCGCCTTATACATCTTGTGATAGTTCAGCTTAGTTTGCACCACAAGAACGTAGCTATATCATGTTATTTAACTAAATGCCTGGTGAACATCCCATTCAATTTTTATCTCAGCCATGGCCGGATTTAGCCTAAGTGCTGCCCTAGGCAGATAAGAAAAGTGCTGACCCAAAAAAATTTTCGATGGTGATTTTCGATTTTTCGATACAACACAGGCACTTGTCCTCATTTTTTCTCAATGCCGCCATTTTTATATAACTTTATAAAACTAAAGTTATTTCGTAAACTAGTCTTACTTTTTGGCTTGTTTAGGCTACATAGGCAAGTAGGCTACACAAAATAGCCTGCAACTTTTCCATGAACCTAACATTGACTAAAAACATTTTTTCTCTTTTAAATTTACTAACTGTGAAACAAACCGAACAAAGATTAATAAAAAATTGCACAGACAAACCCTAGTCCTCCATACTAAGCGAGACAGATAACTAAAAGAAGCGCTGAGCAGCACATATTGTTGAAAACCAATCGAGCGTGAACTACTCTAGGGGCGATAACTTGCCATACATGATTTGCCGCACTGTTTATAAATGTGTGTGATATGATTACATATTTATTAATTGCTAATATTAATTGCTATATATCTGAATATATCTGTTGTGAATTATTATATTCATGTACAGTATTATCAATGTAACATATTCGTATATTTTGCCGCCCCCAATAATTTGCCTCCCTAGGCAACTGCCCACTCTGCCTACTGATAAATCCGGCCCTGATCTCAGCTATAGATATTTTTTGAACCATAGAGAAATAAAACAAAGTAACTTCAGCGGGTTTAACATGATGTATTACATACACAAATAAGTTTATAACATAATTAAAATAAACTCAAACGTTTTCGGCACGTACATGTGTCCTCATCAGGAATTACATATCTGCAATATAAATAAAATGAAAATTGTAAGGTAAATTTGACCTTGCATTATAACTGTAACTGTATACTAACGAGTGACACAGTTTGTGCTTTTCAGTCTGGAGTGTCGTTAATATACAGTTACAGTTATAATGCAAGGTCAAATTTACCTTACAATTTTCATTTTATTTATATTGCAGATATGTAATTCCTGATGAGGACACATGTACGTGTCGAAAACGTTTGAGTTTATTTTAATTATGTTATATTTGTGTATGTAATACATCATGTTAAACCCGCTGAAGTTACTTTGTTTTATTTCTCTATGGTTCAACAAAGCAAACTCTCTACCAAAGCTTTGTCATAGATATTTTTGTACGAAGGCAGGGATATCTAAAGAAGGGATACAAAGGCTCAGAGCGATTGCTGATTCTCATGACACTAGAAGGGCGGTAGTTGGTAACGCGTTAAACATGCGGTTCTTTTTAAAATTGCAGAAAGTTTTGTAGTGCAGCTGGTAGGCTACACTCAGCTACACAAGACAGTTAGCAAGTGTTATGTAGAACATATTTAAAGAATAGCCTACTTGTTTAAAAAGACAGTTGAAAAGTTACCAGTTAGCTGTTTTTTTTTTTAAAAACCTTTGCAGCTGGCTAGGTGTAAAGCAAGTATACGGGTAGTTGAATTAACAAGTGATTATGAGCTTTCATTGAATAGCCATACCTACTGTAGTTGTAATAGTGCAATGCAGGTTGTCATAACAAAAATTTTTAAGTAACTATATGTGCCAATTATCATTTTACAATAAACAAAGATTATTTAAGATAAATAGAAGCCCTTCTATTGTCAGACGTAATAAAAACTTTCGTATCCCCTTCTCTAGATATCCCTGTGCGAAGGTAGCCTATATCAAGCACTTTTATATTGAAATAAAAAGGCAAGTAATTAGCCTACGTAATTTTAAATTGGCAAATTTCAACAATAAGTTATGTTTGGGGTTTAGCTTGAGCTGCAAAAAAATCTGCTAGTTTCTGTGTATCGCTCCATGTGATTGTATTAATCATGTATTTGAGGGCCTCAGCAATGTTGTTTTATACACACGAACAGACTAGGGAACATACTGGGCTGATTCCCAGGCAATTTCAAAACATGCCCTTACAACCAGGGGTTTGGAGACGGAGCAAGGAGCGGGAGCCGTGCATTTTCAACGGAGCTAGAGCCGGAGCTCTATGAGAAATCCAAGTGGAGCTGGAGCAGGAGCTGGAGCCAGATGTTTGAAATAGTTCCGGCCCCGATGTATTTCATAATGAGGCGATTGGCGGGTTCCGGCTGGGGAGCTGGTTTCAAAACTCTTCGTACAGCTACCCTAGCCCTTGTTCATTCCACCGCTGAGTACTGCGCACTAGTCCGGTTTGATAGGTTTCACACCCACCCAGGGCCGGATTTAGCTGATGGGGGGGCCCGGGGCACTTTTAGATCGGGGGGCCCCCGTGCAAAAATATTTTTCGAGCCTCCGGCGCGAAAAACCATCTCCACGTCTACAGTAGCATCAGTCCTGTACTGGACAGCATTTTGCAGAAACTTTAAGGGCCAAAAGGAAAAAATAACACAAAATTACATTTTTTTCCACATAGGGGGGCCCTTCAAAAGTCGGGGGCCCTGGGCAACTGCTCCCTCTGCCCCCCTAAATCTGGACCTGCACCCACCACATTGATACCACTATCAACGACGCACTGCGTAGCCTACTGTGACTGGATGCCTACGTCCCACTCTGACGGACTATAGGCTGCCTAACCATCCTAGCAGGCATCCAACCAATAGTCCAACCCGCTGAGCTACGCCGTAAAGGAGCCACGATTTCTCTCGCTCGTCGCGCTCTGGACCCCGACCATCCCCTCCAATCTAGCCTGGATAAATCTGCTCATACGCCGACGATGACTAGCCTATTAGTTGAATTTCCATAATTTAACAGCAACCCTTCACAAAATTAAGAAATTATTTGCGTAATCAGACGTCGAATTAACGAATATGTTTTGAAACGCAGTTCCGCATGACATTTTGATGAAAGTAGGCCTACCTTAAATTTCATAAAGTTGTGCCATTTTTAGCAACAGTTGACTGCAGGCAATTTTAAGCTTCAGAAATTAAATTGTTATGATTGATTGATTGCTTGAATCTTTATCTTCGGACTAGGAAAGCTTCTTGCGGAGCTTAATCCTGGCAGTTTCGCATACTTGTAGAGGCTTTGAATCACTGACGCAGGCCCGGTCACCGAGACTGACAGAGTGAAGTTTCCGATTGTTGAAGTCTTGTTGCGGAGAATTATTCCATCCATTAGATGCCGCTGAATGGAGAGCCGTCCTTAACGTGCGTTGCTCAAGCGCACACCCCGAGAGTCGAACCAGCGCCGCTATTGATCTTGAAGTTTCTTCATTCCAGAAGTGACGCGCTAAGTGTCGTCATTATTTTAATGAAAGCACTTTTCAGAGCCTGGAGCTGGAGCAGTGGTATCAATAAGCTCGGAGCAGAAGCTGGGGCTAATTTATGATAAAAGAGACCTCCGGAGCTGGAGCAACTAAACATTTATGCCTGCTTTATTTCTGGACCTGGGTTTTCTTTGAACACACGACCTAAGTTTATTGGAAATTTGTCGCTGGCATCCCTGGTCTTTTCTAAGTTTTGAAACGGTAGCCACTTTAACAAGTCGAAATTCTGCCACTGAAATTGACTAGAATGAAACCGCCAACCAATCATAAGCTACGGTTTAAGTGACGTAAAAATGGCGAAAAGAAGATGATAGAAAGCAAATTAATTGATAGATTTTTGGCAGCTGGTTGGCTTGGGGGTTACGGTTAGGGCTAGAAAGTAGTCATTTCATTGACGCAGGTTCGATTCCCACTACTGCTATTGCTCTTTTTCTTCTGTAATTAGGCTACCAAATAAAGTTCAAAACAAGCATTAACTCTCTGGATGAGTGCTAGAAGGATCACAATTGGACGGTAGCCTCTTATAACATGTTCTGATTGGTTGACGGTTGCATTGTAGTCATTCGCAGTGGCAGAATTTCGACTTGTTAAAGTGGCTACCTTTTGAAACGCTTCAATTTTCTCGTTTTAGAGGAACTTGTCCCAAGACTAGGAATTTTAGGGAATTTTAATACCTTGGTTTACTTGCTGCACTAACGTATTGAATATAGTGTTGTATATAGGATAGTTAAATATAGTATTGTTTTAAAAAGGCAGTGGCTATTTGGCCGGCGCCGGTCTTTGAGTCTGAAACACTATTTAACTGGTCATGACGTCACTATATAGGCCCTTTTTTGCTCTTTCAAAGCAAAAGACGAGAAGGGCCTATATAAGTTCTAAATTCGACAACATTATTCAACTCGATCCGTGGCGCATATGATATTTCTCCGGTTGCTATTCCAGAGGGAATGAGTTCGATATACCCGGAAGCGTTCCTTTTTTTTTATTTATTTTATTTTTTTAACTAAATTTTGACCCGAAGTGCATTTTTTCAGTCAATTTTTAATTTGAGTTGCCTACAGGCCTATTTTTTATGTCTTTTCAAACCTGAGTTATAAAGTTAGAGTTTTTTTAATTTGCTGGAATTTGAGATTTTTTCTGGGTACGGTAATTTTCCGTTCGTCATAAGAGGATGTGACCGTGTTTGCCGAGCGACGCATTACATACCATTACCATTTTTTTTAAAAGAAGCATTGTAGAAATTGCAAGAACTATATTTGGAAAAATGAAAAATGTTTTAATCAATCAAAGTTTAAATTTATCAATTCGTCAACGAATATTAAAATGCTATATCTGGTCAACCCTTTTATACAACTCTGAAACTTGGACAGTGTCACAAAAAATGGAAAAACGGATCGATGCCTTCGAGCTCTGGTCATACAGGCAAATGTTAAAAATTTCATGGAAACAAAAGATCACTAACGATGAAGTATTACCGGTATCCAAATTTAATTCAAGCAAAATTCTCTTACAAATAGTCAAAAGAAAAAAATTAAAGTGTTTGTTGAGATCAAAAATGTAATGCGTCGTTCGGCAAACACGGTCACATCCTCTTATGACGAACGGAAAATGACCGTGCTCAGAGAAAATCTCAAATTCCAGCAAATTAAAAAAACTCTAACTTTATTACTCATATTTGAAAAGACATAAAAAATAGGGATGCAACCAAGTTCGTACCATGAACAGTTCGGACCGTCAGTTCGTACCTTGAAAAGATCGAGAGAAAAAATTAAAATAAGCCGAAGTCGCTGATCGCAGTTTCCGCAATCATTTTAAAATTTTTCCTCTGAAAAGATCGAGAGAAAAAATAGCTCAAAACCGACGTTCGTTGATCGCAGTTTCCGCAAGCAAAATTTTTTCCGCAATTTCCGTTAACTCTTACCGTAGTTCTAACCATAGAGTAATCTATGCACTAATCCTAACCCTCGCTCATAGCAGTTTCCGTAAACATTTTTCCGCAGTTTCCGCTAACCTTCACCCTAACCATAGAGTAATCTATGCTCTAACCCTCGCTGATCGCAGTTTCCGCAAACATTTTCCCGCAGTTTCCGCTAACCGCAGTTTCCGCTTACCCTAACTCTAACCATAAGTAGAGCCTAATCAATGAGCCTAATGTATGCTCTAACCCTAACCCTCGCTGATCGCAGTTTCCGCCAACATTTTTCCGCAGTTTCTGCTAACCACAGTTTCCGCTAACCCTAACCCTCTCGAGTTTGTTTCAAATTGTTTGGGGAAACTCCGATCAGCGACTTCGGCTTTGTGCTATTGAACTATGATCAGCGACTTCGGTTTTTTTTAATTTTTTCTCTCGATCTTTTCAGGGTACGAACTGACTGTACGAATGGTTCAAGGTACGAACTAGGTTGCACCCAAAAATAGGGCTGTAGGCAACTCAAATTAAAAATTGACTAAAAAAAATGCACTTCGGGTCAAAATTTAGTTTAAAAAAATGACAAAAAAAGAAACACTTCCAGGTAGTATCGAACTCATTTCCTCTGGAATAGCAACCGGAGAAATATCATACGCGCCACGGATCGAGTTGAATAAAGTTGTCGAATTTAGAACTTATATAGGCGCTTCTCGTCTTGCTTTGAAAGAGCAAAAAAAGGGCCTATATAGTGACGTCATGACCAGTTAAATAGTGTTTCAGATTCAAAGACCGGTGCCGGTCAAGTCAAATAGCCACTGCCTTTTAAAAAAGAGATAAAAGCCCTAGGCCTAATTTTACATTATAGCTATACAAACGAATTTAATTTCACACTAGTCAATTCCATTAGAAGCAGCTAAAAATCGATTTCGATCAGCTAGATCAGTGTTTCTCAAACTTTTTTAGTCCATTGCCCCCTTTTCGTTATTGAAATAAAATTTCGCCCCCCTAATTCTGCCAAGTAAAATAAACATTGATAGAGTGATAGACAAATTTAGTTTTAGGAATTTAATCAACGAAATTGACTGTAACATAAATACATGATAATGTTCAATGAGATGGATGAGCTTGGCGACTTTTACAAAGTTTTGAAATGTTTGGCGACGTCTTCGTAAGATAGAGTCGAAGATCACCCCGTTTATGAACTAGCAAGCGTTTCTTTGCTTTGAAAGCATCAATGCCACAGCCGAAAACCCCTTTTCAACCATATATGAAGACAAAATCCACATTCTAGCTTCTTTCCAGAGAAGCTCATATTTGCCAGCAACCTGGCACCAAAATAAATCGTATCGATCATTTTTGAATATCACTGGACTCATCATCTGTTTGCATATCAATGAACTGCTCTTGAAGTTCCACTTCTACAGTATGTATGTAGGTTCGGTAGAAAATGGTTGTACCACCCAGTTTGGAACATGGAAGTCCACGAAATCTGGAAAGCGAAGTTTCATGTCTTTATGAAACATGTCTAAATGTGAGCAGTATTTTTGCCGTTATTCTTCTGTAATAACATTCTCGCTCAAATTGGGAAACTGTTAACCATCTTGACTTGCACTTATCTTGTTGTTGACGTATTTTATCACAATATTCAGTGATTCATGCAGTTCAGGACTGAGATTAGACTACGGGCAACCAAATCCTGACGGTGAATTACACAATGTATTGCAATAAGTCCAGGAATTGCTCTTTTCATCAGTGCAATGAACCCTCGATGCTTTCCTACCATTGCCGGAGCACCATCAGTTGCGCATTGTAGAATATTCTTCAGTGGAATCCCCTTCTCTTCGTAGAAGTTTTTTACTGCATTTAAGATGCTTGATGCCCGAATATCTGTAGGAAGACTGAGCGCAAAAATCATTTCTTCTTGTTCTCATATTATGAACAAAACGCACATATCCAAGCAGCAGCGATACATTGTCGGTCAAGGTGGAATCATCTATTTGCAGTAAATGGTTTGCGCGTTGGACTGTTGTTAGCGTGTTGGACTGTTATTGGTGGTTTGATAAATTCGCCCCTTCGAGTATTTTCGCCCCCCGATCGCCCCCTTTGATTTTTTTGCCCCCCTGGTGCTCAAAATCGCCCCCAGGGGGGCGATTTCGCCCACTTTGAGAAACGCTGAGCTAGATCATCTTCAGTTAAGCTTAGCTCAGTTGGTTAGGGCCTGACTTCTAAAACGGCAAAGCTTTAAGATTATGCGGCACTAGTTCGACTTGAGGCGCTTGAGCAACGCACTTTAAGGACTGCTCTCCATTCAGCGGCATTTATTGGATGGAATAATTAATAATTCCCCAGCAACAACACTTTAACAATCGGAAATTTCACTCTGTCAATCTCAGTGACCGGGCCTGCATCTGTGATTCAAAGCCTAGTACAAAAATGCGAAACTTCCAGGATTAAGTGCTGCAAGAAGATTTCCCAGTCCGAGGATAAAGATGGAATCAATCAAGCTTATTCAAATAAATATATTTTAAAATAGTTTTCATTTCAATAAGCAAATATTTTTAAATTGGTTAGCGTGTCACTTCTGGAACGAAGAAGCTTCAAGATCAAGCAGCGCTGGTTCGACTCTCGGTGTGTGCGCTTGAGCAACGCACGTTAAGGACTGCTCTCCATTCAGCGGCATCTAATGGATGGAATAATTCCCCAGTAACAAGACTTCAACAATCGGAAATTTCACTCTGCCAATCTCGGTGACCGGGCCTGTGTCAGTGATTCAAAGCCTCTACAACAGAGGTTCTTAACCTTTTTTCCCTTATTACCCCTTTCTGTCCTGATCAAAGTCCCATTACCCAAAATTTAATTTTATCTATTTTGACATATTAAAAATATAAAACAGCGTTATTCAACAAAAACAACATTTAATTCAAACAAGGACATCAATAGTGTCAGTGAGACATTTGCTCTTGTTTTATGTGTAGCCTACAATCGGTGCAATATTTGGTGCGATTTTGAATAATTATTGCACAACGCAAATCTAACTCCAGATCTAACAGCTTGTCTGCTAGGCATGCCACCCTGTTCTGAAACATTGTATTTGAAATATCCGTCTTCAATCGTTGTTTATGTTGCATCTCAAGAAATTCAGTAACCTCTGGTAAGAAACACACAAGCCGAATCAACATGTTTCTATTTGAGAGCCAGCGTGCAGAAGTATGAAACAACAGAAAATTATACTCCACTTGCTTATCTTGACACAATTTTCACAAGAGTCGTGTATTAAGGCCACTCGCTTTTATATAGTTCATTACTTTAATAGCACAATCAAGTGCTTGCGTGGCTGTGACATAGTTCTTGAACAATCGGAAACTTCACTCTGTCAATCTCGGTGACCGAGCCTGCGTCAGTGATTCAAAGCCTCGACTAGTATGCGAAACTGCAAGGAGCTCTGCAAGAAGCTTTCCCAGTCAGAGGATAAAGATTCAATCAATCAATAGTGTTGTTGCGAAGATACCGAAAAAACACCATCAGTTGAGAAAGATTTGCAACCTCAACAGACTCATCAAGCTGTATTCCAAACACAGGAGAACCTTTGATATTTGTGATGAGTTGTGATTTGTTTATTACATCTATAATTCTAAATATTCTGGTTCAGCTGATTACCCACCTGCTATCCTGAAATTACCCACTTGTGGGTAATTACCCATAGGTTAAGAACCACTGCTCTACAAGTATGCAAAACTGCCAGGATTAAGCTTTGCAAGAAGCTTTCCCAGTCCGAGGATAAAGATTCAATCAATCAAGATGATCTAGCTGTAGCTGATCGAAATCGGTTTTTAGCTGTTTATGATGATTGAACTGACTTGTGTGAAAATAAATCCGTTTGTATTATTAAGACATAGGCTATTTCAATCAAGTCGTTTATATCAAGCGTTGTTGTGGGTTTGACACCTGTCAGCTAAGAAATTTTATTTTCTTGATTTTACAAAGCTATAAAGAATTGTAAATTGTATTATATCTTACGGAAATCTATTCTCTGCTTATTTCTTGTAATTTTGTGTAGGGTAAACGTTGTTTAAAATAAATGTTTGTTTGCCTTTTGGTGTGTATTTTAAAGCACACAAGAACATTGTATTTATCTGTTACATTTTTTGTGTCTGAAGTGATAAATTTGTCATTTCTGTAGCGTGGCAATTGACTAGTAGACTGTATGTTTGTTTTGTTGTCTCCCTGTCGACATAGGAACTTGGGCCACTTTTGCTATATAATACAAATTGTATATTCTGACCATGTACTGTTTGTGTTTCCAAAAAAATGAACCATTAATTGATTGATAGTAGGCCTATATAAAGTTTGTGCCAAAGTCTTTCAAAATGCACTTCATTTTTGAAATCTTGGTCAGGTGGTCCACTGTCATGTCGTGTGAAGCCACACACAATGTTTGATGTGGTCTGTATAGCTATGCATGATTCATTGCTTGAGCATTTCCAGCTTTGTTTATTCTCTTCTAGGATTTTACATTTGAATTGGTGAGAACCCTGACTAACAACTTGATACAGTATTCCAACTTCAATTGCATTTATCAAATCTAGAAATAAGTTTTCGGCACTGATTAAAAGTCATTTTGTGCATGCTGCAAGAAATTTCAGAAACATTCTTTAGCTGTATTGCTCACTAATAATATGTAATATATTAATTTTGGGAATCTTTATCCTTGAACTGAGAGATTTGCACCTGCAGAAGCATTGAACCACTAACACAGGCCCAGTCACCAAGTTTGACAGAGGAAGTTTCTGATTGTTGAGGTTTTTTGTCTGTGAACAGTTCTGTTCACTAGGCAGTGCACTGCTGAATTGAGAGCAGTTCTTGAAATGCATTGGTCAAGCGCACGGCCCGAAAATTAAACTAGCGCTGCTTGATCTTGCAGTTTCTTCAAGCACTTAACCAACTAGTGAAGACTAGATGGAGAAGAATGATGTGCAGCAAGAAAATTAATTATGAAGGTTATAAATACAACTATTTTACTTTAGTGAAAATCAGGTTGTCTTGATGCAATTAATCAAGACAAGACCTCAAGACTGTTTTTGTTAAATGCTTCCAGGCAACTGGCTTGTTATTTTAGCGTATCCACTACAACAGAACTATAGCAGGATAAACTACAAATTCAAAGGCTGCCTGGCTCGTACTTTTCTGATTGGCTTTGTTTTCTAATTGTGGCACGTACTAGTCGTACTACTGCTATGCTTTTGCTGAGTGTCATTTGATGCAGATTGCTCACCAAAATCACAACCCACTTCAGTGCTTTCACAGGAAAATGTCTAAAATATTTGCTTTAAAAATTCGTTTCGTATATAGGTATACTATATATGCGTTAAAGTTTTTTTTTTGTTCAGAATAACATCATAAATACGTACTTTTTAAATGTAAATAATAGTAATGTAGGCCTAGTTAAGCAACTAAAAAGTCTGTTAGTAAATTGTGTAAAGAAAAGTTGAAAAACTATTGCAATTTATTTCATGTAAATATTAACTGTATTTGCATTCAAGCACACAGAAAATGTAGAGTTGATTATACAGTTGTTGTTTGAAAATTGTATGGAATGGAAGAATGCAAAAACATGGCCATGCTTCATGGCAACACATTAGATATTTTTGATTGTGACTTTCAAGGAGATTCTGATGAAGTTAGTGATGCAATAAAGTGTGTTGTAGTTACAGAAGATCAATCCCAACAAACTTCAAGTGATGAAAAAATAACTATAAGCATTCAAAGACACAAAGAGAAATCCAATAGTCTGAATAAAACAAACCACTTTGCTTGCCAGTTTTGCAACAAAGTATTTTTAAAAAAATACAGTTTGAAAAATCACATTCGTACCCACACTGGTGAAAAACCATACCAGTGTGAAGTATGTGGCAAGTCATTTGCTCAAAGAACTGCTGTTAAAAGACATAAAGAAATTCATGAAGTTAGAATTCAGCGTAAATGCAAGGAATGTGGAAAAACCTTTATTAATCAAGATCACTTTAGATCGCATATGAAAACACACACCAGTGATGGCTCAAGCTCAAGTACTTGTGACCTGTGTGACAAAACCTTTACAACTAAAGTGGACCTCATTCGTCACTTCAGAGTACATTCTGGTGAACGGCCGTATATTTGTGATCTCTGTGGTACAGGTTTCCGTCAGATGAGTGCGCTTACCATGCACAAGTTGACACACTCTGGAGAAAAGCCTTTTCAGTGCCAGGAATGTGAAAAAAGATTCACTAGAAAAAGTGCTCTGAAAATGCATATGAACTTACACACCGGTGAGAAACCATATAATTGTAAATATTGTGAAAAATCCTTTAGATTAAAACAATGCTTCAAAAACCATGTAAAACAACATACAGGAGACAAGCCTTTCCAATGTGAGAAGTGCAAAAAGACATTTGTTATCTATCATTCAATGGTCATTCATATGAGAACTCACACCGGAGAGCAACCATTTCAATGCAGCAATTGCGGCAAGAGGTTTTCACAGAAAGTTAACTTAAGCGAACACACGTTAACTCATACAGGTGAAAAGCCGTACAAATGCAAGCTTTGTGAAAAGCAATTTTCTTCCATGAGTAGTTTATCTAAACATCGTAAACTTCATCCCGATGTATATTTATTGCGTTAGTGTGTCATTCGTTGTCACTCTTCGATACGTTATATAGCCGAAAAATAGAGAAAAATTGTTTCAGATTTTTTGTGCTTTGGTGTTTATTTTTTATATTTGGAAATATTACGAATTAAACATATGTTTATCGATTGGTCATTATTATATTCACGTGTTGCTTAATCATGGCATTAACGGGAAAACGTCAGAATCGTCATACCGTATTGCATTACAGTAGATAGGAACGACTTATATCGCATTCGATAATATAATGGGGTATGAATAACATCACGAAAGTGACGTCTTATCAGAATGACCAGCTGTGAAGTTAGGCCAACCACTTGATTTTGCAACATTCAGAAGAACTATTCCGTACGTTAAAGCTGGACACCGTGTGTCAAGCTGGATTCGAAACTTTTTGAGTGTTCTTGTGCCACGGCTGTTCTAGCACAGTTCTCATGCGCCATATTTGTGTTGATTTCTCAGGTCTGCAGACATTGAATCGATGTAAATAAAAGGTTTGATTTTCCGGCTAAGATCTGTTCGCAAACCATGAGCCTATCGTGCGTGGCTCCATCAAAAGGCTGTAGTGATTGATCAGCTGAACAAAACCTTTCCGCAGACGCGCGTAGACGACAGTGCTAGAAAGTGTTCAGATGGAAGATTCCCACGACTTGTTTTTCGAAATCGTGTTCCTTGTCTGGATTCTTGTGTTACCAAAATAATTTATTGGAATTTTATTTACGTAAGACCACGCGCGCGACTGCAGGGTGAGAATGACCCAGACAACGACCGAAAGGCCATTGGTTCGACACCAAGGGAGGGCACAAATGTGTCTTGGAAAGATGGACAGTTGGACACGTGAACTACCGTTCACATAATCGGAACTTTCAACACCGGGCGTGGGTTATGAAGCTCGTATATAAAGAAAAAATATTTTTCTCGCTATATACGCTTTTCAGATAGATCTTTGTAACACTCAATGACACAGTAAAGTTATTGAAAATATTCTCTGTTTCCAGATAAAATAATATGTCTAAAACAAATCTCCTTACAAATAGACAGACACATACACAGCAAATTAATCTTTACGCTATAACAACCTTTGTCAAGCAAACGCTAGAAAGACTAGTCAGTAGTCATTGAAAATTCGTTGGAATGAACTGGAAATTAGCTGTTTCTGTTCTAGCTTGTATTCCAATATTGGATAAATAAAAAAATTCATTCTAAATCAAATAGGCCTACAGTTTGCTTGCATCAAATTAAACTAAGAAATCTTTTCCATAAACTTGAATGCCGTACAATGTAGTTGAGCTTCTTTGAGAAACGCGAAGGCGAATTGCTTCTTGCATATTTGCAGCATGTTAAGTATAGCTGTAACGGCGTACAAACGAAAAAAATGAGTGAAGATGGAATTACTCAATAAATCCAAAACAATCATTGATCGCAAAAATAAAAGAGGTTTTCTATGTCGCTGTGCAGTGTTTAAGAACTTAGATTGCTTATCGCATGATTTCAGACTTATTTTCGTTCACTAATTACAAAACAACTTAAACGCAATTCAGAGTAGCTGATATAGAAGGCTAATTAATGTAGTGTAGAAGTTCCTGTGTGTGCGCATAAAACAATCAGCCAACGAAACTAAAGGTACTCGCTAACGACACACCCGATATAGTAAAGCATTTCCTTCTGGTTTAAAACTACAACATACTTTTTTAATAAATTGATCATATTTGCTTTTAAAACTAAAATGTTTTCAAGTAACTTGTGTTTTAAAAATGAGTGCAAGCAAGATAATGGAAAAATAAAAGCACATCTACAGTATATTCTCTATCAATCAAGCTATTGGCACACAAAACACTGCTAACGTACTGTCGAAGATAAAATATCAGATTGTATGAACAAAACAAAAGGTAGCAGCGACAGAAAAAGATTTTGTTCGCTTGAAAAGTTACTATTAGCCTAAAACATAGCCTGCTCAGTGCTCACAGGGTTAAACGGTGCATATGTAGTGTGAAATTATCAAGCACAGCTGAACGAGTTCACTGAGATCACTTTTAAAAACCTAGTCATACGTCATCTGAAAAATTCTGTCTTGTACATTGATTGAACGTGCAAAACGTTAAATCATTGCAAAAAAACGAACCTTTCTAGCTAGGACGCATTAAACTTATGATTAGACACGATGTGGTCACTGAAGATTGTTTACATGAACCCATAGTGACGTTTTGACAACTACATAGATTCGGAACAAACGTTGTATTAATATTCAAGCAGGGTTGTAGTTTATGTAGTCCACGCGTCTATCACCTTTCCCTTTCAGGAACAACCTTCGGGGATGAGCTGCAAGGACGTATTGGTGAGTACCTATGGAAAGAGATCGGTATTTAGTGGATAATCTGGTGACATATCACCCTCTTCCAATCTGACTTGAGCCAGCATGGAAGCAGTACGGCTTATAAAATCACATGGAACCCTGTCAAGTAACCCATGTTGATGCGCAATCTGCTGCAAGCGGAGATAGCGAATGATTATATTTAGTGGTGAAGCAGCTACGATAACAGACATGGCAACCCGAACAAATAGATTTCTAGCTTTTGCCTGAACTGATAATTGCAAGAACGAATACACTATGCAGTATGCACAGCATTGCATGATTGAAATTTGCCGATTACATTGATGTAAAAATGACGGATTTTATGCGTGGGTAGCCTACAGTACATACCCGTGAATTGTAGGTGACGAATCGGCAATTGTGACTTTTTTTATCGGTGAAGGGGATCTCCCTGTGGTCAACTTGATCGAGTCTCTCTTTCTTGAAAGACTGCGTGACTCTTCTAGCTCAGCTTGGAGAGAATCCATTGTATCTTTGTATCTAGACGAAAGACAACAAAATATTCCTGCTGTGGAATGTATTGCATTGCTACAATACGAACAGCAGGCTAGATATAGCCAGTTAAAGCTAGGTATCATCCTCAACATTAGGAGGTAACCTAGTAGCCTGTAGTCACCAGAAGAACGCAAGTTATTTATGAAATGCCTGATGAACAGTTTTACTCTGTCCTCATCAATTATAGTAACTTTGTTTCCTTACTTGGCGTAACGTTGCTGTATCTTCTCTCTTTCCTTCCGTGATTCCTGCGGTAGATTCTGCATTAGCCTTGTGTGTGGTTTTAAAGCAGTTGATTTGACGTTTGATATTAGCTGTTATTTCAATGTGTTGTTAAAAAAACTTTCAATTCAAACCATGCACATAAATATTTTAGAGAAACGCTGCAAAGTTAAGGGCACCACAAGCCCAAAAGGCGAAATCCACACAACAATATTTAACTTTCTAACATCATGAAATGTTAAATACAAAAGGTGGTAATTACTGTGAAGGCATGCAGATGCGCAGACAAGTCGGTAAATTATTATCATTGAATAGAAAGTTTTCCGATTTCATATGCCAGCTTGCAAAAGCCGTCATTTTTACATTGATTTGTCTGCGTCTGCAGACGTTGAATCAATGTAAAATGACGGATTTTGCAAATCGGGATGATTTTCCGACAATGGTGATTGCTGAATAAACTAAACGACCCAGACAGCAAATCAGTCGTTTTTTGCATTGACCCAACCTCTGCAGACTGTTGCTGTCTGGGGAGAAGTATGTTATCTGAAAGATCGCAATTTTGCATCATTTTCACGTCAAAAACGGCTGAATTATAGGGGAAATAATGAGAATGGTACGCTGCAATTACCTTCGGCGTCGTCGATAGGCTTTTGTTGGCTCCAACTGGGGTTTCTTGGCTTTTGCCTTTGGTCTTCGTTATTGCCGCATTGTGTTGCTTACTGGTTGAACCCAGCTTATCAAAAGACGCAAGTTTATGTTGATTATACGATTAAATGACATTGATGAGTCACCACAATTTCTGGTAATGTCGTCGTGAACTCACAGCAAAGTCGAAGTTGTACTACCCAGATAACAAAATCCGTCATTTTTATATTGAATCAATGTAAAAATGACGGATTTTGCTGTGGGTATTTTTAAACGTCTTGCGTACCACTTGCGTGTGAAACTAGCTTACTGTATGTTAATAGATTTGTTTACGTTCAACTGTGAAAACTAAAACAGCCAATTCAGAATAAATTTCACTGTTGCGGGGTTCATGCTGTAATGTTTGCAAGGAACCCATTTGGCTACAATCTAATAAATAAAAAAGGCGCATTTGAATAAACATGCTCCAGCTCCTAACAAAACCCGTAGAAACACTCATTACCACAAGTCTGATGTCATGCAGTGCTTGTGTCGGATGTGTACTCGGTTCAGCTCTGAGATAAATATTACTATGAAACGGATACTGAATCAGCTTTATGCACATGCACGATCAAACGTGATTGTGATTGACCTATATGACAATGCTTTCGATCGAAAGATTCAACATTGTTGGAATGGAATGAAGACTACAAATTGAAAAGGCCTCACAATATAATTTTTTTTCGTGTCAATCGAAGTGAATTGATGTTTGACGGCACTTCAAGACGTGTATGGAGACGTGTATTCAAGACGTGTATGGAACAATGTTGATTCAAGACGTGTAAACGCACAACTGCAACGGAAATACAACTTAGCTATGAATTGAACCAGGAATTACCTTGAGACGGGCAATTACTTTTTTGCTAGCTTTGGTCACCGCATCTTGGCTTCTGGGCTTGCTCTTCGGTAACAGAGGTTAGTTACACGATTGTTAAGTTATGGGCAAATCATGCGTTTTCAGTTTTCAGCGCAAAGAGCTCAATTGATGCACAAATAATTAATGCACAAAAAGTTAATCACAGCAAATCACAGCAGAGTTGATTGTCGATAATGAAGACCAAGTCAGTAAAAGCTGCTTATTTTACATCATTGAACGTTGAAAGAATGTAAAAGCGGTAACTTTTGCTGGACACAGAAGGCAGCAACCAGAACACAACACAGGCAAAAAGATTTGTGACCCAGACACCAAAACAGCCCTTGTTAAATTGATTCAACGACTGCAGACAAACTAGAGCTGTTTTGCTGACTAGAAAGTGGCAAGAAGTTCAACTTACAGTTTCAAGGTCCGCCGTCAAGTTAGTAACCCTGTCTTCCAAGTCGTGGACGATAATTCTCGCTTCCTTGTTCTCGAGCAGCAAAGCTGTTCGGAAAGGAAAGAAGATTACAAGCTGGTGAAGATAATCTCCATAAAATAAATACTTTGAACGTGGTGCTGGTGCTAGGATGGCAGCGAAATACCACAAAGTCAGCTGCCACTCTCGTACGAATGATAAAAATAAGTTAAAAAAAAGAAACATCGAAATAACATCGAGAGAACAAAAAAAAAACAGAATAAACAAACAGAATGAAGACCAGGCTTCTTTGAAGCAAACTGGAGAATGAAAGGAATTCACTTTGGGTTGGATGCACCAACCGCGGATCATCTACCGTTTAAGCAAATCGGTAGACTAAGCTACTTAATCTGCAATTTTTTTTCCCTTTCAATGTATTAAAATCGCAGATTACTGAACCACATAATACGCACTGCGTATAAATAATCTTTAATCAACTCATCAGAGGATTCAGTTAATCGGTCGCTTAAACTCTTAAAGGATCTTTGCTGGTGCACCCATCTTTTATTGTTTCAACTTAATTTCCAACAAACAAAATCCGTTCTTTAATTGTTAAACAAAATTAATGTTTTAATGTAAAAACGATGTCAGTTAGTTTTCGAAAACAAAAAAACAAGTCACTTTAATTTTAAATATTGACATATGTAAAAAAAGTCTTTTACGAGTAAGCTAATAGGGCAGCTGTCTTTGGGCTGTAATAGTCGAAAGACAGCTGTGGGCTTTCCAAGATTCAAATTTTGGTCAATTTTTTCTATTTTAAATGAACACATTTCTTTAACAATTTAGTGAAAAAATACAAACTTGCATTCAGCTAACTGCTGACCGCGCTAAAAACGACAGGCGATAGAAATTCTATTGGAAGAATAAACCCTTCCTAATTTTTGACACAAATCGTCAAGGACAAAAAACATAGTCCAGTAAGAAATAGCACTCACAAGTCTTTTCTCGACTCAAAGAGTCCACCATTTTGTTTTGCTCCGTAACTTCAGTCATCAATTGTCTTCTGTCTTCTTCTATCTTCCTGTAGATTCCCTTCATCTGCATCATACGTTACATAATGCGTTGTTTTAAACCAATCGCTTACTTCCATGCAACATGTGGTGACAACAATAAATGGATGGCTGATGTTGGTTACAATTGTAGACTTTTTTCCCCTTTTTGTCAGACGTCTATGTCTAGTGGTGGAAAATTTGAGTTAGTTGGACAGAAAAACAAAGAAACGAGTCTTCGCGTCGATCTCGAAGCATTGCCAAAGCCGTTGAGATAATTTGGGACCGGTACCAACGAAATCCTCAGGCCCCCTAATCAAGATAAATCTAAGAAAAGCGCACTATAGCGCGTATTCTTCGAGTATAGTGCGCTTTTCTTAGATTTACCTTGATTAGGGGGCCTGAGGATCTCGTTAGTACCGGTCCCAAATTATCTCAACGGCCTTGGCAATACTTCGAGATCGACGCAAAGACTCGTTTCTCTGGTCTCTTTCTGGACCCCATGGAAAGGTTACGAGAGCTTAAAATCATCTCGGTTCTAAAAGCACCCACTGTCAACGCTACTGGCCAAGGCATAGCCACTTGCTCTCGGTGGGCGTTGATCTGATGTCCTTTTGAGTGTTGGTGGGACACTTATACTACTTGGCTGTGCAAACAACACATTCTGATGGTTATGGAGCAACCCAAACAAGTTTATAACGGAACGCGAAGAACCCACCGAGAAACTATAAATTAACATTATTTACGATTGTTTCTACGGTGTCTGACACAAGATGATGCAAGAAAGCAACTTTTGTTTGTTGGCCTTGTAGATTGGCTACTTGTTGTTACGAGGTGCATTGACTTCACGCGGTTTTGTTTGGGCTTTCTCTTAAAAAAAAATGGCAGCTTTCTCGTTTACTGCCACGCTTGAGTTTTAAACTTATGTCGATGAAAAATGAAAGGAAATTACGAGCCTTAACACTGATAGCCTTGGCCAAATCGAATCGACAGGTTCGCTTTGTCAAGATGTTGATATGACTTTTTGTCATCCAATAAAGAAAACAAGACCAACCTTTTCTTTTTCTTCGAAAAGCTCTTCAACTGCTTTTTTTCCGAAGCTCAACTTTGTCTTGAGCTCCTTCTTAACAACTTCGAGTTGTTTCTATGGCAGAAGAAAATAACTATGTATGATTTGCAAAATGAATAAATATGAAACAAGATACGCAATTAATAATGTATTTTGATTAAATTAATTTTATTTTGCTTTACACTGTGGGCTTTGTTTCATCGAGAACGTGGCTTCAACTACAACACAGAAAAGTTCTTAAAAATCACGAGCATAGAACTTATGAGAGTTTTGATTTTTTCAAACGTTGTCGAATCTAAGTCTTTTTCGATGCAATAATTTAAACTCACAAACAGTGTACAGAAGAAAAACAGAGTAGCGGCTACTTACTCTCAGCTTAACAAGCCATGCGTCCGCTTTGGAAGAGCTTTTGTCGAGCGATTCTGACGCGGTGAACCTCACGGGGGAATCGACAGTGTTGATATCCAGTATCGCTTCGAGCTGGCTCAAATCTTGTGAAAGGAGCTCATTGGCTGACTCGATCACCTGTTCCAGTCGCCTGACACGATCACGTGACCATAAAAGGTCATCTTCAAGCTGCTGGCCACGTAATCCTTCCTTCGTCACCTCAGAACACTGGCAAAGCGAGAGTAATATTGTTTGATAGGTTTTCTAGCAGATATAATCATTGACATTAAAGTAACTTCACTATTTCATCTGAAGTGCGATCTCTGAAAGACACAGTTTGAACAACTGGTCAACAAGTTTTAGCTAAACCGTTTAATCAGAGATACAAGTAAACTTTTCTACATAAATGTTTTTCTGCGTTGATTCCGAATCTGCTCTCGTTGATTTCTCCATCACATCAGGCTTTCAAAATATTTGCAGTATTTTATGTGCTTGGTAATAAAATCACCTTCTAAAATGTAACTGGTAATCACAATACATGGGGAAATCCGCGTTGAGCAAGCTTGTACAGGTCACTATAGGCAAAATTTAAACAAAAATTCAAATATCTCAAAAACCCTGATGTGCTAGAAAAAAATAAGAACATTTTTGGAATCAGCGTCAAAAACCCTTCAAGAATCACATAATCGGATCTCTGTTTAAAATTAGCTGTTAACCAGTGATATAAACACTGTTTTAATAATGGCAAATTCCGGCGCTACTCCACTGATACTACATGAAATAAATTGAGTAAAGCATGAACTAAAAACCTACAACGGTATTTATAGCTTACAAAAATTCAACCACAACATCGACAAACACATACAAACACCAATCCAGACAGTAAAATCCGCCATTTTTGCATTGATTTTTGCATTTGCAATGTAAAAATGATGGATTTTGCAGTTTGGGAACTTTCTACTCACTTTGCCTTCATAGGTTGCCTTGAAAACGTAAAATTTTTCTTTCCACGTTTTCACCTCATTTTCCAATCGCTTTGTTTCCTGATCGAAAATGTTAAGTTCATCTTTGGCCTTCAACAACAACTTCTGAGATTCTCTGGCGGCTGCTTTCACTTCATTCGATTCCATCTATGCACCGTGAAGTTTAAATGAACATTCGATGAAGCTTTTATCATGTGTTTCTCGGCAGTCAAGTGTAGCATGAATTCAGCGATAGACACCGTGTTTCGCCCATAATGTTGGGCTCGTCAGTATCGCACCACTAATTCATGCCACATGGCTCTCAACCGCTGCTTTTGTCAGTCAATTGAGAAAACCTTTTCGAAGTGTCCCTGATAGTAAAATCCGTCATTTTTACAATGATTACAGACGTCTGTAGATGTTGAATCAATGTAAAAATGACGGATTTTGCTGGTTGGGGTAATCCAGGCAGTTGCGCATACTTTAACAGCTTAGCTATGATTTGAACCACTGACGCATGCGCGATCACCGAGATTGCATCTGCAACCTAGAAATGTCCTGGTCAAGATTGCTGTCGAGTTGTTACCTCCGAAAAATTCCCACATTGCCACGTTTAAATCCTAATTACAACATCTTGCGATGTTAAAACAACAAAAACACTACACTTTTCGGTAGCTCGGTTGCGCCGAGTAAAACGTTTTTTTCTGTTTCCAAAATCAAATCCATCTACTAGAAAATAACCGCGAGAACGTAGTATCGTACTGTGACTTGACTACATAAACTGCTACAGTGTAGCGCTATACAAAGCCCATTTCGAAACCTTAGTCCATCGTACAATTTGGGTAGAGAGGTAACTTTTTTAAACCATAAACAGACATAACCCAGCAACAACACTACATTTAACATCATAAAAACAAAAAACTAAAACAATAAGCGAACGTTTTCGGCTAGTCAATAGTCATACAGTGATACAGCCTTTTTCAAGCCTATAAGAAAAATATTTCTAAATGTTTAGATTTGTCCATATTTTTGTTGTGATAGTGTATTATTCTTTAGTATTTCTTTTAAAAAAGAATTTCTTGTAGGCTTGAAAAGGGCTGTATAACTAGCCGAAAACGTTCGCTTATTGTTTTTGTTATGTAAATGAAGTGTTGCTGCTGAGTTATGTCTGTTGTCTATCGCGGCTTACGTTCACTCTGTGAATCTCTCCTTCCAGGAAAGTCCTTTCTTCATCAGCTTTCAAACTGACTCTCTGCAGAGCATCCATCTTCTGAACCTCTCCGGCGTGGATCTCTGAATTCAAGTCTTTTATTTCTTTTTTGTGGGTGTCACGCTCCTGTTGGTTGAATAATAAATAGGTTGAATTTTTGTTGATTTGTATTCTTATGACATTACAAAGAAAAATTGACATTTCAAGCTGACCGGTGAACCAAACCCAAAACCTAGCCTTGAACTTAACTGCAGTGAAACACAAGTTGATAGAAAACTGTTTCTGAAACACTAAATCTTTATTTTGAAGCAAAAGTAAATTTTTCAATAATATGAATAAACTACATCATTGTCTGCTATCGAGTAGCAAGAGTGGAAGCTGGTTTCAACATCTGGTCTTCTTCTATTTCGTGTGTCACACGGCCGTAGCCCAGAGCATCACGCAAGCTCTTGCTCTATCGTTGAACTCGGCTAAACTCTGTGCAAAGCACCTTGCTTTTAGAACATTCGAGAAGATGTTGCATCGTTTACTCCTGTCCACATTTACAACTTGTGCGTCCCAAAGAATATCATCTGGTTGGCATCTGGTTATTTCCAGTCACATCCAGTTCTGTCACTCACAAGCCTCAAAATTAACAGCAACATCAAGGATCTATTTAAATTTAATGAAACAAAAAACAAATCAAAATAAAGTGCAAAATATTTTCTTTACTAAAAAAAAGCTTCAAGAACAACCGTGACATACGATTTGTAGTTGCTTGTGCACGGCATTCAACTCCATCTTCATAGCCTGAAGTTGGTTGCTGGATTCCTTATTCGCTTTCTCAGCTTCCGTCTTTTCCTGGCTTTCCGACCCGACCCGTGACACCAGCTCAGCATTCTGTACCTTGAGCTCCCTGATCTCTTGCTGTGGGGATAAAAAGTGGAATTTACACCTGCTAGTCATATCCCAAAACAGCAAATCCACCGTTTATTTACATTGATTCAACGCTGTCTGGGTCTATGCTTATACAATATACATGTGGTTGAAAGTGAGTAAGACAAAAAGTCAATCTTCGTATCCACATTCAACCATTTCATTAAATATCTAAATAATAATAATAATAATTTATTTTACACCAGTAGGGTGCAAAATAGTGTCAATTAAAAGTTTCCATAGTTAGCGTTTTTCAGCCAATTGTCGCGGTTCTTCCGGGCTGTGCTCTGTGAGCAATCGAACACTTCGCGTGAAAGTTTGTGCTGGTCTTCCTTGGTTTCTTTGGCCTTGGATCAGTTTTGATAGTAGCAGAGTTTCATTGTAAACTGAGTTTATTGGATGTTGTATTCTATGTCCCAACCAGAGAAGTTGACGTTTGTTGATTTGTTGAAGCAGGGGAGTTTCCCCTACAGCACCATATAACAAGTCATTGGGAATATGTTCAGTTCATGAAATTTTGAAAATTCTTCTTAATAATTGTGTGTGGAATGTGTTAATGGTATTTTCAAGTTTTAATGCTGGTTTCCATGTTTCACAAGCAATTAAGCATATGAAAAAACGGGAAGAATAAGCGTTTGATGTATTTTCAGTTTTAAAGATGATGACAAAGTGCTGTTCTATATATTGTGTAAGTTTGCCGTTACTGCATAATTGCTTTGTGTAGTCGATCTTGAATGTCTGAGCCAAGTCTTCCAATTTGTGATTCAAGATATTTAAACTGATTTGTGTGTTGCATGTTTAATTGTTTAGTCCATTGATTTGTAATGAGTGTCCTGTGGGAATGTTAATAGTCAAATATTTTGTTTTCTTCACATTAATTACAAGTCCAACCTCTTCAGCTTGCTCCTGTAGTCTTTCAACGTGGCTTAGGGCACTTTCGATATTTTCATCTAGCATAGCAACATCGTCAGCAAATGCCACATCATACACAAAAGATGAAAACCATTTGTTACACTCCGAAATCCTTTCAGTATGTAATCCACTACTATAGTGGATTACATACTCTAAATCAGAGGCGTGCAACATACGGCCCGCGGGCCAGAGCACGGCCCGCGGTACCCATTTACGTGGCCCGAACATTCTTTATCAAGTAGCCCATTATTTTTAAATACTTTTCACTGTTAGATCGGAGGATGTTGTTATTTGTAACGTCATCATTAGCATTATTGACTTTTAGCATTATTACATCATTAGCATTATTGTTGCGTCATTAGTAAGCGTTGTAGAAAACCGCCTTGTTCTTCTGGCAATAATTCAGTAACATAAATCTTACTTTATGGGTGCAGTGTGGTGAATATATTAATATTTATTTTACAAAAAGCTTAGCATAGTAAAAATGTCTACAAGTAAGAAAAGGAAGGTTGATTATGTACGGCGGAAGTTCAACAATGAGTGGTGTATAAATTACTTCGTTGTTCAACACAATCAAGATGTCGTTTGCCTGATTTGTCAAAACACTATAGCAGTAATGAAAGAGTACAATATCAAGCGTGCAAAACACTCTGATAATTATTATAGCATGATAGCATTGCATTATGAGAGCAGTTCTTTTTCAAAAATGAAGCTGTTCAAGACAAAATGCAGGAATCAGCTTACGGATGAGCACTTGTCAAGTCAACTTCGAGTTGCCACTTCCTCCGTCAAAGCTGACATTGGCAAGATCTCTTGACAGAGAAGATATCAGACATCTCATTAATCACTCACTCAATGTGTAACTTGATTGTGTGTACTTTTCTATTAAATAGTTTTTTTATATAAATTCATGTGTTATTCGATAGACTGGCCCTCAGCATCATTATAATTGTACGTTGTGGCCCATTGCGATAAACAGTTGCACGCCCCTGCTCTAAATAAATAAATGAAAACAAACCTGGAGATCAGAAGACTGCTTCTTTGCGGTTTCGAACATCGATTTCATGCTTTCCAGATCTTTTTCAGTCGTGGCCAGTTTCTGGTTGGATACGGACAACCTACAAATAAAACATTGTTTTTCGTCACCATTGCAATGACTGTGTAGAGCAGTGATGGCATTTGAGGGTTTTAGAAACTGACTTGATGTTTACCGATCTAAAAATTTAACCTGAAAATTTCAAGAAAGTAAAGAATCTCAAGTAAAATAATAACATTTTTAAAGCAAAATGGATGGAATTTAAAAAACCCAAAATGTAGATGCCAAACTCATGTTTTTTAAACATGAGTTTGGTATCCACATTTTGGGTTTTTTATTTTTAGATTAAAATAACAACTGTTTTAGTTATACATGACCTTAAGAAAAAATAGAAGCATTCCATAATTTTAGCTAAATTCATCTACAAAAATTGCAAATTTATGGGTATTACGTTGAGTGCGCACATCCGTTGCCATCACGCAGCAGTTCAATCCCTTACAAAGTTGCACTAATTTTGATAGCGATATAATGACAATGGCAAATCAGTCGTGATAGGTGGGCCTGAAGATTGTTTAGAAAGTGGACTAACTTGTCAATTGTGTTCCTTAATTTCACTTCAATCTTTTCTGATGAATGAACGGATTCTTTCAGTTGTTTCATCAAAACCTTCTTCTCGTCCGTCGTTTCTTCGAGTTCCTCGTCACGGATACGTAACTTCTCGTCCATCTTGACTCGCTTGGCCTGGAAGCACACAACGATACAGATTCTTAGTGTTGCCGGGTGCGAAATTATCTGCCTTGAAAAGTTGCTGGTTTTTCAATTGGGCTCGTTTGCTGCGTCACCTTTTCACCAAATCATTCTCTTGTATCACAGAACAATTCTACAGCTGTCTGAAGACATGCTAGTATTTTTCCAGATTAAATTCATACTGGGACTGTTAAAGCGACCGCATAAAGCATAGCCAGGGTTACTCAACTAATCTTAAAAAAGGTCCAGTTCGACAAGTTGAATATTTTTAGCGGTCCGGTAAATAAGTTATTTCACACGCAACCACGAAAGTTAAACTATCTGGGAGTGATTATTGGGGAGTCTGGGAGTCGAAGCCCCCCAGCAACTTGGATAACCACAGTAAAAGTTGCTTCTTCCCTGTAGAAATCTGTTTAAAGAAGCCCTGAAACGTGGCAATGAGGTTATTCTTCCAAAAGCTCAAGGTCCACCATCAACACTCAGAAGGTCCGGATTCGGACCGCGGTCCGCCAGTTGAGTAGCCCTGGCATAGACTCATAATGCAGAAACGGAACGCACTATCTTCTACTGCAGCATTTAAAATGACCGAAATTTAAAAAGTGAAAAGTTTCATTGAACGGTTTTAGGTATTGTAACTAACAAAATAAACCATAATCACAAATCAGTAAAGTCGCATCACATATTGCCATGAATTGAAACATGCGAAATAAAACAGTAGAACATAAGCAAGTCAGTTAATAACTTGAGCGAGTATTTGTTTTCTATTAATTTGATGGATAACAAACTATCTACAGGGTCTTTATCAGTTACTTACAATCAGATCATCCATTTCGTTACGAAGGCTGTCGATTTGTTGAAAAGCTGAAAGAATACAACATAACAAAATATGATTTTGCAAAAAGTACATACAGACGATTCTCAGGGGGAGAGACAAGTTTGGAATCCATTTCTTACGAAGATGCCAAGAACACACGTTATATTCAATGCTACAAATGCTGAAGGAAGATTGCATTCGGACTGACAATACCGCCCAATGGAGCGCAATCATGGCAGCTTCACACACTAGCAGCATTGATGCACGATTTGATACGCAAGTTGGCACTTTAAAATTTCCGTTTGTAGCTGAATCAATACTGTCAGGTCAGGAAACCATTCTACAGGCAGGTAACAATGAATGGAAATTTGTCCTCTAAGTCTGTTAGTTATGCCTCAGCTTGCAAAATTTGTCTTTTTTGATAAAATAAATTTTGTTAATCAAGGGTCGAACCAACGTTGCGTGATCTTGCGATTTCTTTGCTTCCAAAGCTAAGCACTTGCTAAACAAACAACTGCCTAACTAACAAACCACACCGTTTTATATTGATTCAATGTCTGCGGACGTTGTGCTGTGGTGTTGGTGAAAGCAATTATTTTTCATGGAAATTAATTTCAATGTTACGAGACAAATAAATTCAACAAATATTGATCCAAAGATGAGAATGCACAAAACAATCTAAGCTAATCAAGCAAATTATTAATGTGCTATTGTAGCCTGACTGAGGAAAAGGGGATTTGAAGTAATTCATTACGCACCATTGCTGGCTTGGGCTTTTCCAGCGATGCTCTCCTTCAAAATTCCTTCATTCCTCGCTGCAAGTTGGTCGATGGTTTCCTGCATACGTTCAATTTCTTTTTCTTGCTTGCGACACTTCGACTTCCACCTGTCAAATTATTCAATGACTTGACTACAGACATACTTTCTGCTATTTGTTGGATAAAAAACTAAAAAAATTAAAAAAGGTTCAGAAGCAAAGAGCTTGAATTAATAAGGTAACCTTAACTTGCGCAATGCGCGTATAGAAACGTTAACAAATTGCATATTATGCTTTAACGTTTGAATTGCCGCTGGGAAATGCTACATGGAAACCCAACCCACTGTCGTATCGTGTCTTGTGCAGTGCTCCTCAGTTCTTCCTTCTCATTTTCACATTCGTGCTTTGCTTGTTCCGTCCTGCGCAAGTCCGTGTTGCACTTGTCTATGTCTCTGCACAAAGAGTCGTCGGAATCACAAACTCGGAAATGAGACGTCGAGGAAACGACTTTGTAGAGAGGGTAAGGGCTAAGGAGGTCCCATACTCGGTTACTGAGCTTCGGGGAATAAGAAGGTTTTATCACACTAGGCCTTCGGTACTCATGAGAGTAGGGTGCTTTCCTCTCGGCCACTTTTCCTTTAGAAATTACACCTACCCAATTTCTTACACCATAGATAGAGTACTAAAGGTGAGCGTTCTTTCATCAACAACCAGCTTAAGCCGGGTGTCAAACTAGGATTGCATTACTGGAAAGTCAACGCTTAATCCACTGCGCCATCGCGCCGCTTTTCTAAAGAGTCAAGTGATAACTTACGGGAAAGACACAAAATAAAGCAGTGAAAACAGTACAACATTATAATGAGATCTCAATTAGGTGACAGCTTGAGTTGTATCCCAGTGAAGAGAATTGCATCGCAATGCTGTGCATACTGGTACATTGCAAGAAAAATAATTTAAACATTTTAGGATAAATTTGCATAAAGTTTTGACATACTCACAGAGTACAAAGCTAAATCAACGTAAAGTAGCACACGTGTAAATGACACAATACAAAGCAAACGATTGGTATCAAGAACCAGAGAAATAGTATCTAGCATGAAGAACTTTTTTTTATTGCTCCATTAGTCGCTGAACGTTGTTTTGCGTTGCCTGTGTTGCTTTGGACCGTAGAAAGATCCAGAGTAAGCAAGGAATTAGATGCAAATTAATTTTAAACTATACCAGGTGTACCTATTATAATAATTTCAAAAAAATAAAAACGTGTTTTCTTAATACCGACGCGGTGCTCATAGGGAGACAAATACCATCCTTCCTGCGCTTGAAAGTCACAAACGAATAAAACAAGGTGGAAATGTTAGCATTTTGTAGTTTTAAGAAGATATGTAAATAACATAGAGTACACAAAAAAGTCTAATCCAAATAAAACCACTATTATCCGGTAAAACAAACAAGGAAAATTATTAACTAAAAAAACATTTATCCTTTCAAAAGAAACAAAAAAGAAATTGTTGAAAGAACTAGAAGCTAAGGAAGCTAAGGTCCACAGAAGACAAGCCTAACCTAGACAATTCTTTAAACTTTCTCAAAGTATCTTCAAGTTGTCCGCACAATCCCTCTTTCTCTCTCTCCGCCTCATCAAATTCCCGCTGAAGATCACGATGTTGGTTCAAGACACGATTGTGAGATTGCTCTTTCTTCTCCAAGTCTTTGGTTAGCACCTGGAGATGACAATAAACGATTATTTCAAATTTGTAAACCCCACAAAAACCAGACGTACGTTTATGCATATTCTAAAACTTTCCAGCAGCTTTTTTAGCATAGTCTTCTTTATAAAAAGTTTCTCAGTAAGATGGAAAAAAAAACTTGGTAGAGAGATGATGTTTTTAACGATGGACAAATTAATCCTAACAACCAGACGGCACTAAACATAACAACATGAAAATAAACTAAAAATTACAAACGTTTTCGGCCATACTCAATTACTCATGCTGGCCTTTATATTATGTTAAATGCCGTCTGGTTGTTAGGTTTTATTTGTCTATGGTTAAATAAAAACAAACTTGTACACAATTCAAAGAAAATGAAGGGGTGTACCAGCAAACATCTATAGGATTGGCCCATGATACCAGAGAAGGATCCACAGAGGATACAAACTGATATGAGAGGTTAACTGTTATTTTTTTTATTCACTTGTAAACAATTGTTCGCGTTTTCAAAGTGATTGATTGAAATTCGTGCATCTGCTCGGAATATCACTTGAAAGACAAACATGCGCACAAATTTCGTGACACGGCGCACAAACACGAAAGCACAAAAAATATAGCCATGTTTTCGCGCATGTGTCATTGTCAGCAGAAAGTTGCGTATAACCAGACAACAACACGTCTGCAGACGTTGAATCAATGTAAAAAGACGAATTTTGTTGTCTGGGTACAAGCTGCAATGCGATTACTTGGTTTGTTTGAATGCTTGGTCACAGTCGGTATATATAAGTCTCATACACAACTTTCATAATAAGTAAACCAGTATCTGCTGGATGAGCGTTTACAGACCTCAATGTGATCGGACAATTGTTGTCGCTGTCTTTCGCTTTTCTCCATATCACGTCGCATCTCATCTATTTGAACGACACCAGCTGACCGCTTGAGGGCAGCACGAAGCTCTTCTATCTCCGTCTCCTGACGTAATCTGTCCATGTCTTGCCTCTTCGACGCTGGTAATGGAGGATTTGTTAAATTCAAAAAATTGTAATGATACAAAAATCTCCTTGGAAAACTGGTACTTGTTCCAAGTAAGGGGTATTAGTTGAGACTCATGGTCTACATATTATATATCATGCACATTGCAGACAGTTATATATAAAATATTACAAATAAACAATCAACAAAAAGTGTTCAATGCTAAGCAAAAACTCAAGCAGAGCAAATTACATCAAATTTAGTTAATATTCTCTAACAACCTGTTTCACCTTTGTTGAGGATCATCCGAAGGCCCTTATGCAAACTGAATCACTCTATTTATTCTATTTGAATAAGGCCCTTCTGCATCCCAAACAAGTGTAAAGCAGGCTGTAGAGCTTGTTAGAGAATAGCAACTAAATTTGATAAAATATTACAATATTAATTTAATACAGTATATTGAACCATATTTTTTGTTTTAGGTATAGCCAATCTTGTCTGATGAAAAAAAGTCATGTTAGCTGTAAAAAATCTTACACAACAGAAAGAATTCTCAATGTCCATTTCAGGGTCAAATGTTTAACAAAATACATTTTATAAGGATGAAAGACTCACATAACTCACACAGATCGGCTTGAGCCTCTTCACAGTAACAGTCGTGTCACTTACTTGCCAATCGGTCGCTATGTTCAGCATCTCTTTCCGATTGAAGTTTGTGTTTCAGTTGTTGTTCTTCCACCTTGCGTTGAAGTTCCGCTCTCTCCTTGTCTGACCGGTTGATCAAAGCGCGCAATTCACCTGGGAGTACGTGGAGGTTGCATTGCTTGCACATGAACGAATTTTGTGTAACAAAAATTAAAAACAATAAACAACAGCCACCACTCGTGTTTGGGACAAGAGACAACATAGCAAAGGTTATCATGATTTTTTAAGGATTCATGACAGATATGACATTCAGCACTGTACACAACAGCAAAAGCCGTTCATAAAGTAGGTATCTAGAAAAAGTGATAAAAAATTATATTCTATTTGGTATTCTATTGGTATTCTAAAATTGTATTCTATTTAGTCTATTTGAATAATAGATTCTATTTGAATAAGACCCTTCTGATGATCCGTTAAAGGTGAAACAAGCTGTTAAGGATTCAGATAGTAATAACTATATTTGATTTAGAAAAAGTGATATATGCTTTTTAAACAGATTTTGCTGTTTGTGGGATTTTTTTTACTATTTTCAAAAGAAAAACAAACACACCACCGCATGCTTGAATGAGAATTAGTCGATGGAGGTGCATACCGATGTGGATGTCAATCATTGCAGGTCTAAGAGGTTGCATTTTAAGGTGTTGCGACCGTGCCACATTTTAAACTGATTGTCCTGCTTTAGTATCATGCACGTTATAACGTCCGCGTTTTGTCGCTTCTACTTTTTTCTAGACTTCTGCTATGTTTGGCACATATTGTTTTTTTGTTGTTGTGATAGTCAGAAATAAAAAAAAAATTGAACTTATTTCACCCAGCACACATTCAGTGAGAAGTTTTTTACCTATCCGAGTCAACTCAAACAAAGTTTCAGCACAGAATGTTTCTATGTATGACGTAACCGACTAGTAACCGTAAAATGACGTCACCATGCCAATCGCAACTGAAACCTTGTTCAACTGTGAAGCAACAATCTCGCACAAAAAAGTTTGTTCAGTTGAAAAGCAGTTTTAAGTTACTTTATGCATCCAACTTAAAGCAGTCGGGTCGAAGGGTCATGGGACAAAGCCATTCAAGGCGATTTATTCAAAACGCAGCAATATCAACTTTTATCATCAGCTGTGGCTGGCGGTGCTAAGCAAACAACGACCTTAACCGTCCATGACAGCGGTGCACGGTCGTTTGGTCGACAGACATTTGGTCGACAGGACGTTTGGTCGACAGGACGTTTGGTCGACAGGACGTTAGGTCGACAGAACGATTCATTTTTGGGTTAGGGTTAGGGTTAGAGTCAGGGTTAGATTAGGGTTATGGTTAGTTAACTAACCCTAACCCTAAAATAAATCGTTCTGTCGACCTAACGTCCTGTCGACCAAACGTCCTGTCGACCAAATGTCTGTCGACCAAACGTCCTGTCGACCAAATGACCGGGTACCCATGACAGCAGCTTCCAACCTATAGCATATGTACAGTAAGATAATTTTACACATGAGAATCTTTTTAAGACTTCTTTTGTTAAACATGCCATTTAGTGATAACTGAACCAATGCGCCACGTATTCGTTCGAAACCAAGAAACATAAAACAGTACCGGCTCCAGTTCACAGCCAGGTAGTTATGAGTAGAGCATTTGGATAGTGGCAGTTGGACGTTAGCAATCTTAGCATTGTTTACAAAGGTTCTTCAATCTAGCATTAAACGACTCCAGCGCACCATTGAGCAACCAACCTATCTGGGACATCAGTGCATCTCTTCCTCCTTCTGACTGCTCTAATCTTCTTCTAGTGGATTCCAGCTCGTTCTCGATGGCTCGCTTGTTAGCTTCTACTTGGAGGTAGCGAGTGCGGTTCACCATGTCGTCTTCTTGTAATCTACGTGGTTGGGATAAACAAAAGTTCACTCTCATTACAGGTGGTCTGTATTGAAGACGATGAATTGTCAGTACGAAGTTAGAATGTTTTTGATAGCTCATTTTCCCGTTAAAGTTGGCACAACTAGCTTTCAGTGTTAAAAAGCTGATGGTGTAGGCTAGTGCAAAAAATGAACACTCTCGGTAGTCGGGCGTGACAGGTTGATAATTGTACTGAACAGATAACTATATATGAGTAAAATGTGAAACAACAAAATAATAACCGTTATGTAGGGAGAGAGTTAGTTCAAAATAATGAAACAATATTATCTTAAAGTCTTACTTTGACTGGCTTCTGCGCAGAAGGTCGGTAGCTACATCACTAGCTAGTTGAGTGGCATTGTTTCTTTCTGCCGCCATTCCACGCTCAATCTCTTTCAATCTTCGCTCAACCCGATCAACGGATGTTGATCCTTTTCCTTCGTCTCGGGTGGACCTTTCGGATCAGGAAGAAAGAAATTTGAAGTTCAAATATATCGTAAATATTTCAATGAAATTAAATATACGCAGATATAGGCCTACTATCAGTGACCTCAGACAGCAGCGAGTAGCGATCGAACGGCACAAACAAACAGGCTTTAAAGTACAAATGAACCGTTTGTTTATATGAGATTTAGATATTTGGGGTCTGCTACTATTCGGTGAGTCCGATTCGGTGAGTCCGATTCGGTGAGTCTGATTCGGTGAGATCCTAACTTCTAACCCCTAACCTTAACCCCTAACCCTAAAACGGCAATGATAATTTGACTACGGTACCCGCTAATTTAAAAAAAAAATTGAAAAAAACCCCCGTTAAGGGATCGGACTCACCGAAACGGGCCATTCCGAGATATTTGAGTAGTTTATGAAATTATTCCATGTTTTTCAACAAAATAGAACCGGTTTGTTAAAGTTTGTAACGCAATAATGAATTTTACACCAACTTTTAACTCAATGATTAATTATTGATTATGATATATATGAACAAATGAATAGTCATTGAAATGAATTGATAAAAGTAACTAGTGTTGTATCAATAAACTTTTACAAAAAGTATGAGGACACTATTCTTAAATAAACACTGTCCGAGCACAAAAGTAACAACTCATATGATGATATTTCACGTCGTAATAATTGATACAGAAACTTAGTCGAAATGCTTGGAGCAAAACAAAATTTTCACTTTAACTGAGTTTAGTTCGAACCAGTTTCAAACCACTTTACGCCAATGATACATATAACTGCACAAGGTAACTGCAATCAATAGCAAACAAATTCCATAAAGCACTAACTTGTGCCTTCTTGATATTTCATCGCTGAGGTCTTGTTCCAACCTCGCTTGGTTTGTAGAGAGATCATGTACTCTGTCATAAACCTTTACCAAAACAAGTCTCATTGGAATACACAGGTTTCTCACAATCTAACAATCAGCAAACTCCAAAAATATACCAAGAAACGTTGTAACTAAAACAATGAGGAACTGTAGAAAACACATGTTGTTGAAAAATAATATTTGTGAGAACGCAGTGTTGACATTTTAGGGATATTCAGTTTTAGTTTAAATCATGTTGCCAAGTTCAACCAGTTGCACAAAGATAAATTAATGCTTTTCAGCTTAACGTAAGAATTATTGCCTTACCAATTGTAACATCAATGTTAGAAGCCATGGGGCTCCGTTGGACTCGAGTACTAATTTTTTTTAATATGATGATGATGTTGTATGTATGTACAATTGTACAGATACCATACACCTGCATTGCTCTCAATCATTGCAATGCACACAGTTGGAGCTTAGTTACACAGCGATGCATTAGAGTAAGCTATGTCAATGGTAAGATAAAGTAATGTTTACTATTACAATTTCTGCCTCAAAAGAAAATACAAAAATAGCCCTTACTGATGCTGAAAATCCATCACCACGGCTGTGTCGAGAAATACCTAAACTGCTTGATGGGCGTGGGCAAGCTGTTCCTGAAAGTAAAACATAATGTATGTGTCACTTTCAAGCACTAAAAATAAGAAAAATACACTTACTACAGGCCTCGAAATTCCGGCGGTCATGGCGGACATGACCTCCGGAATGACCTCGAATGTCTGCCGAAGCCGACTCATTGGTCGGTCATAAATGACCGCCGCAAAATTCTTGACAAAAATAGAGCTAATGCAGCAAAAATATATTTTAAATTTGAATTGTTACAATTGTTTGTTTAACGCGAACAAATACGGAGCTGAAACAATAATAGTACAGGCAATTGCTTTAAAGATCACATTAGAGTGGCAAAAGTAGCCATTTTACGCCATTTCAACGCTTTGCAATGTTGCCTTGAACTAAAGTTGTCTGAACTTTTCGGCAGGATATGTATTCTAATTTTAACAATGAGGATTATTGCGTTACATTGATCGTTTGTTAAAAAGAAACGTCACAGAGAAGCAAGTCTCAGCTGGGTTCCGCACGTGCTTAGGCGAACGTGGCGACCTTATTCACGCTGATACTGATAGAAATAGAATTTCTGCACATATGGGAGAGTGTATGCTTAGAGTATGCCACCACGCCAGAGTGTAAGCTTAGAGCTTAGAGTAGTTGCTGTAACACTAACACTATTGAGTCACTAATGCGCATTTGTCTGGACAGTCCTGACATGGAGATTTACGACCCCGCGCCGGCAGTAATCGCTTGGCACAACGATTCTATAACAAAACCACGGAATAAGTGATCGTAGTTGCTTTTGTAATAAGGAAATTTGGATTGTTGTTTTCAATTGTGTTTATTGCGTCATTACACGACTGTCATTAACGCACTGATTTATTTGCAAGCAATCTGCTCCAGTATAGGCTACTTCAGGGTCGGTTAATTAAGCCATTAACCATTGCAGAGTTATTCTGTTGTAGAAGATCTTCTTCTACAAACACGACTACACAATACTGTAGTGTGATTTTGTACAAAATCTACATGCAAAAAATATGTCCGGTTGAGATATTAAATGTCCGCTGAATGAGCCAGTCTGGTAGGACATGCTTGACCGCCGGAAAAAAGTACAAATTTCGAGGCCTGTACTACACACCAATAATGGGATAATTGGGACATAGGCTACCGTATGTTACTTCAAACTAGAAAAACATGTTTAATTTTAACGAATAAAGCCAATTTCAAGTTTTTGATTTTCAATAAATATGATATGTTTTGGCAGTAAGTGATATCGTCTTAATTCAACTATTAGTACTGTACTACAGTAGAATGTATTCAAATACTTGATGAAATACAATGTGTGTCAAGCACCTGTAGCATAGTCATTGTCATAGTTATGAGATGTCAACCGACCAGTTCTTGACATTGAAGCTGACCTTCTAGGATGAAGTTCACTTCGATGTAAAGAACTACCATCCTTTAGCCTTTTCCCTCTACTACTGCGAAGTTGGTGCAAGGAACCTTCTAGATCTTCCTGTAGCTAAAACAATATGCATATGGTATTTATAATAAATAAGATTGACAGGAAACTGAGTAAATATAAAATATGCGATAGTTCAACAAATAGTATTGTATCCAGTCAATAGTGCATTAGTGCACATCCAATCAACCCAAGGCCCATCAGCGCTAGATCTACCAGCAAAATTATACTCGATTAAAGACGCCAACATGTAATAAGCCTAATTTAAAGATACAAAAGGATGCAATTTTAATAATTTGTAATTTTTTTTGCTAAAACAAACATCCACTAACTAATGGTCCTTCTCAAGACAGTTCTTTAAACAAATAACATTTGTAACACACCTATAAGTATAAATTAGAACAAGAACATGCAGAAAACCTGAGAATATGTTGTTATATCAAAGGATGTGGATTAATGTGGGTACTGAAAGTTTGGTAAAGCAAAGTAAAGCAGCACGTCTGCTTAATAAGTTCTTTGTATCAGAATTGTAAGGCTTTTACGGCTGTAATCAAATGTACTCTCGACAGTAGCCTAAATATCAATACTCAAATGCAAGTGCTCAAAAAGATATAGTAATGAGACTAACTCAGCATATCTTTATATTTTATCTGGTTTAATGAAGTGAAAGTAATCATGTTAAGAAGATATCTTGATATCTATTCTATATGCTCTAAAAGTTATGTTACCACTAATAGAACATCTGGCAAAGATATCACCTATAATTTATTAACTTTTACAATATAAGAGAAGTTTCTTTGATAGGCTACATATGTAAGATTTAAATCCTACTGTGCTAGACCAAAATGCTAAACTTAGATCACTCTTATCTTTGTTTATGTACTGTATGACTGTATGTGTATCATTTAATTAAATGCTTACTTTAGTTAATGCAGACATGGAATCATCGTGCAGACTATTATAGTCTGATAACTTCGTATCTACACTTTTTAGATTTCTTGAGGTGTCTTCTAAATTGTCAGCAATTCGATCAACTCTCTTTGACATGGTTTCTGGGTCAACCAATGTTACATGTCGATTTGTTTTTCGTAATATTCCCGTTGGAGGAGGAGATGGAAGCCTTCTTCTGTTAGAACTGAGATGCAAGGAACTTTCTGATGAAGATGAATCATAATAATGCCTTCTTGAAGGCATTTTTTTTTAGGTTTTTATACTATTTAACACAGTGATTTTCAGTCTCATTAGATTCACGGCACCCTGCTAAAAGATGTAAAAACGTATGTAGTATGTAGCTAAGTAGCTTACATATAATAGTATAATAATAATTATAATATAGGCTACTAGTTTTGTTTTTAAATTTTTCTCTTTGTAGTTTTAAATAAAGCATTATAATATAGCCTCTAACTTGTGCAAGTAAACATACAGACAAAGTTATTTTTTGATTTGAACTCATATTCTCCTGGCAATAAAACAGTGATTTTTAACCTCTATAATACTTTCCAAGTTTTTGTCAAACCCCAATTAAAATTTGAATACTGCAAAATACTGTTGAATACTGCGAGGGGAGGGACTTGTATACTAGCTCCTAATTCTATGTATGCTGTTACCTAGTCTTGATGGCAGCCATGTCATCTGATTGTTCTTATCGTTCTGAATATTTTCAATTCTTCTAACTAGTAACACAACCATACCATTAAACTTGTAAGAGTGTAAACTTGTAAACTGTTAAACTATGTAAACTTGCAAGAGTAGATATACCGGTACGGTACTACGGTATTTAGTGAGAGTTTAAACTGATGACATCCAAAGTGGCTCTCTGCGGTAACTTTTGTGCATTTGAAGCTTGTGTATTATGTCGTTGTTTTGTTTTGGATATAGACAGCTTTGTCTGACAAACTTTTCGGCATGTGCGCTTGAGCAACGCATTTTCAGGACTGCTCTCCATTTAGCGGCATCTAATGGATGGAATACGGTACGGTAATTTCCCGGCAACAAGACTTCAACAATCGGAAATTTCACCCTGTCAATCTCGGTGACCGGGCCTGCATCAGTGATTCAAAGCCTCTACAAGTATGCGAAACTGCCAGGATTAAGCTCTACAAGAAGCTTTACCAGTCCAAGGATAAAGATTCAATCAATTCATTGGTACACAAAACGACACCACCAAATCATTACAATTATTTCTACTGGTAAATCTCACTTCTACACTTTAAAAGAACTATTAAAGTAGAAAAATGTTTTAAAACGTTATAAACTTCACGGAAACAAGTTGTGTATAATGCTTTCTCATGATGATGCCAAACCCAGGTTTGAAATCGCCGCTGTTTTGTTTTTTCAACTGCAAGAGACAGTTACCCAGCGACACAACAGAAACCAGGCTGTGAATTCATCCATCACGTCAATTTTTTTTAATTTTAAAAAAGGTAAAAGTGAAGAAAAAAGCAACAAAACTCTTGTTTATGCGTTAACGCTGAATTATGTTTTTCCCCTGATTGATTCCAAGTTACTCTATAAAAATTTGTGTTACTAAAATTCTTGATTTAAGAGGATAATCTTAGTTACAACAAAACAGCAAAAACACACCGGTGTGGTTTAAATTTAATTTTCAACAGTCGACTGGGATCGGACGGCTTGCTGTATGTCTGACTTTTATTGCTGCAGTGAAAATGATTTACTCATTTGAGAAATGCAATGCCGAATTTAATTTTTTTTACTTTTTAGAAACAGCATTGCTTCAAAAAGCAACAAAGTTGTTTGCCGTACACCACATTTTATACTTTTTCAAAAGTTATGTATAAAACACATCAGTGTCACAAGAAATGTTGGTGCTTCTCATTTCTCAAACCATTAGCCACGGCAAGAGAATTTCGGGACGGAAGAGCAAGAAAACATTACTGAACAAGTGCGTCGTAAAACCCACTTCACCAAAAAATAAGAAAATTTTGAATCTCAGCCAAAAAGATTGGACGAACACTGAGTGAAGTAAATTTTTCGTGGCAAAACAGTTAATAAACAACACCTACAATCTACAGCAAAGCTTGCTGAATTTCAACAAAACAACTGGATTTATATACAGGGATACCATCATATTTCTTATTTAGAAATTCCCGACATGATAGCTTTGAGCTGTGTATTGATCTGACTTTCTTCAAGAGTTAATGTTAAAATAAAACAAACCTAAATATGTTGAATAGAAAAACATACCGGTAGGCTATATATATAAATTTTGCTAATCTGAAGAATTCAAATTAACGAAAGAGCTTTAAGACATAAACGAATAATTCTTTTTGGCGTTATAAGACTAAAAACCTGCAGCTTTGACTTTGAGCTATGTGCAACTTTCTACGCGGAGTTTTCAAATTTTGTGCCACCAATCAACTCCTCAGCTTCAACTTCTGATAATTTAAATATTAGCCTACGGTGCTTCAATGTCTTTCTAAAACCCCGACCTAAAGCCCAGTAAACAATGAACTCCCTGAGAGTCCACTCCGTTAGCTCGGTGGTTACGCGCCTGGCTCAAGATCACGCGGCCCTGGTTCGACTCTCGGAGTGTGCGCTTGAGCAACGCATTTCAGAACTGCTCTCCATTCAGCGGCACCCAGTGAATAGAATAATTCCCCTGCAAACAGTGATGGGCATTATCGGCAATAAATTTGTATCGATAAATATTTATCGCTTTATCGCTCAATTGTTTTTTCAGTTATCGTTTATCGTTATCGCCAAAGGCAATATTTGATTATCGCCGATAAATTTTATTTCGGATCAACGCACAAGACCATGAAAAGTAATATTTTTACTAGCCAACTAGTTAATGAAACTAAAATTGAATACAGATTCAATCTAAATACAGTATAACCTTTCTCACTTACCCCATGCGACATAGCCTACCTCAATGAAATATTTTTATTCCCACTAATACAGTGCTTATATTGTAATTCTAATCTTTTTAACAACTCAGAGTTCTGCCATTGCTTTAATGATAGTGTTCACTAAGAAAATAAAATAAAATCTGAAATTATCATTAAATTACGATAATTATGTTGTTGTTCTAAAACAAACACGACTATTCTACTAATTTGACAAGCTTGATGGATTTCACAGTATGCACATTTTTACTACCAATAACGCTTAAGATTACTGATAAATTTTCAAGCGTTTTACGTTTTTTTAGAATTTTTTCAATTATTGCTTCTTCTTCTTCTTGCTTATGAGGCAGCAATTCAGGCAATATCTCCCAATTGTTGCAACCAGAGTAATGTCTTCATGTCAGGGTCTATGAGATCCACATGTTCTGCAGGTCGAAACACTGAATAGTGAATTAAAACACTGAACAAAACAGTGAACAACAATTATTGCTGACTTTGCTGTAAACAGCCCTAAGCAGAAAGCAAGATACAAAGCTTGGAATTTTTTATGGTATTTTTATTTGATTTAACTATTTTGCCTAGCCTACTGCACGTAAGCGGCAGTGTAACTCAATTGATAAAAGCATCCAACTGGTATCTGAAGGTATAATTATAAGCACGGTGGTTACCTCAGTGGTTTGATTCTGGATCAAGAGGTTGAAGATTCGATACCCAATGCCGCTGTTGCGATTCTATTCATGCATAACTTACAAAAGTTTTGTCCCTTTACAGTATATTATGTTCGATTTTTCGTCATGTTAATGAAAACAGTTCGTGCTGCATGAGACGGCGGCAGCGCTAATCAAGAAACAAAAAATTGTCGTTATTGCTTAACTTTTTTTTTGATTTATTGTTAATCGTTATCGCTTTAGGCATTTTTCGTTTATCGATTAATTATCATTATCGCTTAACTGAAAAATGAGTTATCGCGCCCAACACTGCCTGCGAGAACATTTCAACAATCGGAAATTTCACTGTATTAATCTTGGTAACCGGCTCTGCGTCAAGAGCCTCTACAACAGTGTTTCTCAACCTTTTTTAGCCCAACGCCCCCTTCATGAACCTGCAAAATTTTACCGCCCCCCAGCAATAACGATTAATTACCAAAAGCGAATATAAAACAATAAATACTATATATTAATACTACAAAAAGTGCTCAATGCCAAGCAAAAAGCCAAGCAGAGCGAATTACATCAAATATAGTCTATTACCAGTCTCTAAAACCCTTACGGCCTGTTTTACCTTAAAAGGTGGATCATCAGAAGGTTTTTATTCAAATAGAATTCTATTTCTATTAGAATATAAGGACCTTCTGATGATCCCCCTGTTATGGTGAAACAGGCTGTAAGGGTTTTAGAGACTATTAAACTATATTTCATAAAAAGCAAATATATATTTGCGAGCATGAAAACAGTATTGGTCACAGCGGTAAACCATAACCTCTTCGTGGGAAAATTGTAACATAAAGTTCCCGGATCCGTTCGTCTGCATGTAATGACCGAAAAAGAAACACTCCTCGAAACGTCTATTCAAAAAGTGTATTCCTGTAAAATTAGCCCGCGGCTATCGAAAATGGGACGCAACACCGTACGCCTCTAAAACTGTCACTACAGAACAGATTACTTGGATAAAAGACGGAAAATTTGTCCAGCTAGCAAGCACCAAGCAAACAGTTAAACTTGCGACTGACTTCCAACAAACAATTTTACGAATGACCAGAATAATTTGCGATATCTCAAATGCACGTAGACAGTAACTGTGACGAAATAATGAAAGACAATTATGAAGTCATTCAAACAGGTGTTCAAGCGGCTAATGCAATATTTCATCAGGTCTTACGACCGATGGTGCAATATTTGGACATTTTCTAGCAATTTCCATGACGTAAGATGCCAGCTAGGTTAAGTAGACCATAACGGTTTTTATATGACGTTTGATTTGGTGAAAATTGTCGGGAACAAGTATAGGCCTACTGGTAGTCAATGTGAACGTTGGGCTTGGTGTAAAGCCAGTGAGAAACAATCGAAGATCACCTCTTGTGGATATGTCAAGTGGGTTGCGCTGTTTGGTATGTAGCAGAACAACACAGCTGAATTCCTTTTCCACCAGGTATAGCCTAAGGTAGGAAATGCTACCACGAAAATACGAGCTCTTTGACGAAATCGTTACGCTGGGCGGTAGATAGATTAAACCAGAATGCACCTAATAATTAAAACGCCCCCCTTAAGCCGAGGTAATCATACCGCCCCCTTGAAACATCAAAACGCCCCCTGGGAGGTGGTACCGCCCCCGTTGAGAACCACTGCTCTACAAGTATGCGAAACTACCAGGAATAACCAATCAAGGCTTTGTCAGTCCGAGGATAAAGATTCAAAACCAAACCAATACAGTAATTGTTTCTGTTTTCATTAATTTTACATATCTCATTCTTGGCCGCTAGAGGTGTACATGAGCTGGAGTTGTTTGGACTTGCTTCGTTGCTTGAATGCTTGGGTCTTGGAGTATTTTTTTAGGACTGAGTTGAAGGGTACCTCTAAGCAGTGGCGTAGCCAAGGAGGGGGGGATTTTGGGGGTTACAACCCCCCCTTTGGCATGCGTGTGACGTCACGATATTGAGAATGATGCTTTCAGTCTAAAAAAAAATTGCTTAATTTTAAACAAAATTGCATTAAAAGAGCAAGTTTTGCCAATACCAAACATCTTAACCAGGAATTAGCAACAAGAAAACATGGAGACTTAGCTTTATTTCCGAAAAATGCAGAAGAAAACATGATCTTATCCTTTTGCTATGCCACCAGACACCACCATTTTACAGGAATATTTGTAACTACATTTTTGTTGAAAATGCTCTCAGAATACACCAAATTCAAAGTAATTTTTCAAAATTCTCTGGGGAAGGTTCCCCAGACCCCCGCCGTTGGGTCGTCAAAACCCCCCCTTTCAAAATTCCTGGCTACGCTACTGTCTCTAAGTACCCATTGTCAGGCATTGTAGGCATTGTCAGGCATTGTCGGCTTTTCGGGCGGTTGTGGAGCATTTCTAGGGGTTGTCAGGCATTGTAGAGTAGGTAGCTACTTTCAGGCATTGTTGGAAATTTCCAGGCATTGTCGATCATTATCAGTGGTTGACAGGCTTGTGAGGCATTGTCGAACATTTTCAGGCATTATCGAACATACTCAGGGGTTGTCAAAATTATCAACAATGCCTGAAAGTAGCTACTCTACAATGTCTGACAACCTCTGAAAATGCTCGACAACCCCTGAATATGTTCGACAATCGCTGAAAACGTTCGACAATGCCTAACAAGCCTGTCAATCACTGATAATGATCGACAATGCCTGGAAATCCTAGACAATGCCTGAAAGTAGCTACTCTACAATGCCTGACAACCCCTGAAAATGCTCGACTACCCCTGAAAATGTTCAATAATGACTAACAATCCTGTCAACCACTGATAATGATGGACAATGCTTGGAAATTATCGACAATGCCTGAAAGTAGCTATACTCTACAATGCCTGACAACCCCTGAAAATGCTCAAAACCCCTGAATATGTTCGACAATCCCTGAAAACGTTCGACAATGCCTAATAGGCCTGTCAATCACTGATAATGATCGACAATGCCTAGAAATCCTAGACAATGCCTTGAAATTATCGACAAATGCCTGAAAGTAGCTACTCTACAATGCCTGACAACCCCTGAAAATGCTCGACAACCCCTGAAAATGTTCGACAATGCCTGAAAATGTTCTATAATGACTAACAAACCTGTCAACCACTGATAATGATCGACAATGCCTGAAAATCCTAGACAACGTGTAAAACATACAGTAGCCTAACCCAAATTTATCATATTAGCCTACTGTGACATGCCACTACTACATCCCAGCTGGCAATGCCTGTCGTTTTTGCATTAATTCAACGTTTACTGACGTTGGATCAGTGTGGAGGTGACGAGTTTAGCTGACTGGGGTCTAAAATTATCGCTTTATCAACGCAACTTTTATCAAAGCACGCTTGATATCTTCAAGATATAACTTCCCTGGGTATAATTGAATTTCCGCAAGATGATGATGTTGTTTTTGCTAGTTTGTTTTATTTGTTTTTGTCATTGTTTTCCTGTCGTCAAATTATAGCCTATCTATTTTGTGAGTCGTGCAAGGTCTATGGTGCGTTGCGCTTGAAATGGCTTTGCCCGTGGTAGGATTTCTTTGTGGAGTTTTCTTTGCCTGCCTTGCTCTTCTTTGCTATGAGCTAAACGCATCAGGACGTGTTCCCCTTACGACCATCAGCACTCTTGATAACGCACCATGGCCGATCTTCATAGCAACTGTCCATACAAATCTTAAATATATCAGCTAAAGCTATGTGGGCTAATAAAGCTATAGCCTAAATATATGTTGTTTATTTGTTTGTTTTTTTTTGTAACATTTTCTTTTTTTATTTTCACTTTATATCTTAAATGTTTCTGAAGGTGTTGCGACCGTGCCAAATTTCTTTCAAATCAATAACTTACTTCGGTCTCAAGCACGTTTTAACATTCGCGTTTTGTCGCTTCTACCCTTTTCTCGACCTTTGCTATGTTGACGTGTATTGTTTTGATATGATGGTCAGAAATAAAAACAACTGAACTGAACTGAACAATGCCTGGAAATTCCCAACAATGCCTGAAAGTAGCTACTCTACAATGCCTGACAACCCCTGAAAATGCTCGACAACCCCTGAAAATGTTCGACGATGCCTGAAAATGTTCTATAATGCCTAACAAACTCGTCAACCACTGATAATGATCGACAATGCCTGGAAATCCTAGACAATGCATGGAAATCCCCAACGCCTGAAAGTAGCTGCTCTACAATACCTAACAGCCCCTGAAAATGCTCGACAACCCCTAGAAATGCTCCACAACTCCTCAAAAAACCGACAATGCCTGACAATGAGTATTTAGATGTACCGGAGCTGGGGGAATGGGAGAATCCGAGTGCAGCCTGAGTCTAAAATCCTTAGCAAAAACAGGAGCCCAAAACAGAATTTTATTTTGCCGGTTGATACTTCTAGCGTACAAATACTTACGCTGTAGGCCTACCTGGTGCAGTTTTTTGTGTAGTTACTTTGTGTAGCCTACTGTGCATGCGGTCTGTACCGGTACCATAACAGCTCTTTGAAAGTTGGTTGGTTTTTGCAAGGCTACTTTATCCTCAGACTGACAAAGCCTTTCATACTCATAGGCAGAGATGGGCAAGATCACCAGTATTGGTGACCTTGAAGATCAAGATCAAGATCACCAAGAATAGGTGATCTTGAAGATCAAGATCACCAAACTATGTGATCTTGAAGATCAAGATCAAGATCAAGATCGTGATCTTGAAGATCAAGATCACTTTCAAGATCACTTTTTGTGTACTTGAAAAAAAAATGAAGTTTTTGATCAATGACGTTGCAAAAAATAATAACTATAAGCAATCTGGGTAAAGGTATATAGTTGGTATTGCTAACTTTTACTTTTAACTACTCGATCGCTGGCCTAAGAATTGTAATAAGTTAGTGACTGTTGCTATTATAGGCCTATCAATTGTTGACGTAGTTTGCTTAGAATCGCAACGTCACCCCCAAGGCCGAGGTTAATTACAGTAGTTCTGAAAAGTCGCAAAATTTGCAATTAGTCTTATACTTTTTATTTATAATAAATAAATAAAAATAAAGTTTAAACCGCATCATTTTTTACCAAATTTTTGTCTGGTTCATGTGGGAGTTTTTATTCGTGTTACTAAGTAGTTTTAACTTTCACTGCATTAAGTAAATGTTTATTGCACCATTTACCCACCTGGCAACTTTGATACTGTTGTCTGCTACCAAAAAAGTTCAGAGGTTTGCGGTCCGACAAACCGCTCCATACTCAGACCCTAAACAAGTCTTGGTCTGGTTGATTTGCTGCAATAAACCACTTTACATGACCAAAGTCGGCTAGAATCCAGATTTTTTAACACCGCCATTCTAGACTTTTGAAACATCTAAAATTGGGTCAATAAAAGCAAACATTTCTTTAAAATTCACATTAAAGCATTTTTTATTATACGTCAACATAAAGTACACGGAAGTTGAACAGAAAACTTTTTCAATTTTGAAATGGCAACACTGACCAGATTTGATGGAGACTTTAAATGGTCTATTGTTGGGCACATATCATATTAACAGTGGCTTAATGTTAGTAGTTGCCACTAACTACTTTGTACAGTACTAGTTCTAAAAAAATGCCTCTATGTAGGAAGTAAAATTCAATTTTAAAGTGATCTTGATCTTATTGTTCTTCAAGATCACACAAAAAAAAGTGATCTTAGATCAAGATCACCAAAAAAAAAGTGATCTTGAAGATCACGCCCATCTCTGCTCATAGGTAATTCCTGGTAGTTTTACATATTTGTAGAAGCTTTTGATGCAGGGACGGTTACCGAGATTAAGCGGGTGCCAGATATTTCATCCCAGAGATCTCTCAGCACTTCAGAAATTGCCACATTTTTTGATTGTGGATATTAACAGATTACTGCGGTTCGGATCTTATTTTGTTCGAAGTTGACTAGAGATGAAAAGTCTCTTGAACTCCAAAGTATGATGAAAATTTGGTGACTTGAGGGATGATGTGGCAAAAATGTTTAATAGACTGACACTTTAATAACAACTACGGTACCGGTATCGTATGTAGACAAGCATTACAAACAAGGTTGCAATGATTTATATCATCGAACAAAGTACTACTTGTTAAGTTTGTATGATACTTTGTCAAAGCAAATTACTTCAAACGTTTTCAAATTTGATTTCAATACGTTTGGGATATGATTAACTTTGCAAGAAGGATTTGAATCACACATAGGTCTTGTAGCGTTTAAAAATTTAGTGAATAATAGTGAATACATTAATAGCGAACATAAAACAAATGCCTTATGTTCTGCCAAATGGTCATTCTAACACAATGACAACTTATTGTTGTCTTGATACTTGCCCCGATAGCTCAGTTGGTTAATTAGCGCCTGACTTTACACAAGAAGAATCTGCAAGATCAAATGGCGCTGGTTTAACTTTCAGGGAGTACGCTTGAGCAATGCAATTTTAGAACTTCTCTCCATTCAGTGGCACCTATTGGATGGAATAATTCACAGACAACCACACTTTCATAGCAAAGTGAAACTTTACTTTGTCAATCTCGGTGACCGTCCCTGCGTCATTGGTTCAAAGCCGCTATGATGGATTAGCGTAGTGCTATCATGAATTGTAATTAGTTTAAAACAAATTTAAACTAGTGTGAGATTATGTTCTTTTATATGAGTGAGGTTTAGATGACGCAAATGTGAAGAACATTCAGTAGCCTAAGTCAAGTCCGCAGAAACAAAACAATTAACAATCACTGCACAAGTTGTTTCGACTCTTCCCAACTTCAAATAGAATGTTGTTTCGGTCACGATGGTTTGTTACTCGTAATCTCGCGCTTTCTGCAACAGTAGCTGATGTCTTGTAGGACTGAAAAGCCAGGCCGAAAGATCTCAGGGACGAAACATCTGGCAAGCAATTGAGCATAGCCCTGAGAGCTGAACCAACGCTTCATCTTCATTTGAGTTCTTAACCACTGACCAATATAATAGTAGGAGCCTCTAAAATTTAAATGTTTTTGGTAGCAAATTTATATTATGGTTAAGTATATATATTGCATTGTTTTGACCTAATGCTGATGCAACAACTCTCTGCTGTGCTGCATTGACAGTAATTTGCTTCATTTTTTAAAGGGGTTTCTACTCGATAACCCTGCCTTTATTAGGCTGTCTTTAAATGTAGCAAACCTAGCAAACCTCGCAAACCTAGCAAACGTAGCAAACCTCGCAAACCTAGCAAACCTCGCAAATCACAAAGTTGCCAGATGGTATTTTTTTTAATTGTATTTTTTTTTTTTTCTTGGCGTTTTATTTATCGAGTGCATTTTTTTAAAAGCCCTTTTGATTATGTTATTTGTTTAGTGTTGATGTCTTATTTTTATCAGTAAAAAGATATCAAAATCTCTGCTTTGTTGGTTATGGTTAGTTTTGATATAAATACGTTTAAAGCAATGCCTTTGCGATCAACATTTGTGAGATGTTGAAACTTGAAAGGTAATATTAACGCAATTTATATTTGGTAGTCAGACATTCGAGAATCAGTACTTAATCCCTTAGACCATGGTTGGGTGAGTTCACTAATCAGTGGTTCTCTAAAAACCGTGCTGCAGACGAAAAATAAAACTTAACTTTTGCAGGTGACCGTAGTTCCTGGGCTACGCCGTGTGACACAAAAGGAAGAAGTTCCTAATGACAAGTTTTTGTGTGTGTTTAGAATGTAAGGCATATTTTGTAAACGAAACCGGTTTTTCCAAAAGTTTTGGTCATTTGAAGTGTGTTTAAAATGCCTATGCTTTGGCTCCTTTTTGGGCTACGGTACTTGCAAAAAAAAATTGGTTTGAAACGTGTTTTTAGCTGGGTAATTTTGTGGAATCTGGCAACTTTACAAAGTTTGCTTCTTTAAATATAGCAAACCTCGCAAATCTTGAGAAAGGTTTCTACAATAAATTGATGGCCGATGAGGTTTTCAACTGTTCATAGTTTGCACCAAATAGATAGGCCTAGACTACAGACAACCTTATCATTACTTGCTGCTAGTCTAAATCTATCATCTTTAGGGAGACTATGAAAACCTATTGCGGTAGGCTTTCAAACGAAGAAACCTTCTCAAGCTTTGCGAGGAATTCGGAGTTCGCGACATTTAAAGACGCCCGCTGAGAAAACCTCATAAAACAAAAAATGTTTTCCCGTAATTGTACAAATGTTCAAACCTTGTGAGGTTTGCGAGGTTTGCTAGGTTTGCTACATTTAAAGAAGCAAACCTTGCAGAGTTGCCAGATTCCACAAAATTACCCAACCAAAACACGTTTCAAACCAATCCCAAAAACAAACCATTTTTTTGCAAGTAGCCCAAAAAAGAGCCAAAGCATATACATAGGTATTTTAAACACACTTCAAATGACCAAACCTTGGAAAAACCGGTTTCGTTCACAAAATATCCTTTACTTTCTAAACACACACAAAAACTTGTCATTAGGCACTTATTCGTTTTGTATCACACTGCGTAGCCCAGGGCTGGACGTACGGTCGTCTGCAAAAGTTAAGTTTTATTTTTCGTCTGCAGCCCGGTTTTTAGAAAACCAGTAATTAGTGAACTCACCCAACCATGGTCTAACTAAGGGATGGAGTACTGATTCCCGAATGTCTGACTACTAAATATTGCGTTAATATTAACTTGCAATAGGCTATCTCACAAATGTTGATCGCAAAGGCATTGCTTTAAATGTATTTATATCAAAACTAACCATACCCAACAAAGCAGAGATTTTGATATCTTTTTATAGATGAGAATAGAACTTCTGCGACATCAACACTAAACAAGTAACTTGTTCAAAAGGGTTTTAAAAAACATGCACCCGATAAATAAAAAGCCAAGAAATTTAAAAGAATACAATAAAAAATACCATCTGGCAACCTTGTGGTTTGCGAGGTTTGCTACGTTTGCTAGGTTTGCGAGGTTTGCTAGGTTTGCTAGGTTTGCGAGGTTTGCTAGGTTTGCTACATTTAAAGACGGCCCTTTATTAGGCTTCCTAGTGTGCTGAGTTTGTGTGTGTGTTTTGCTTGTCTCTTGTATGCATTACTTTCATCTACATTCTTGTGTAAAGAATAAGCATTCATCTCAAATGTGCTTTTTTTAACTTTTCCAGACTGAATTAGCATGACTAAGCAGATTGTGGAATAGCATAACAATTAATTATTTAATAAATTGTGACATAATTTTCACAAATTTGATTGCTGTAAAGCGATATTAGTATTACCTTTCAAAAATTTACTCCACACATGTAGTGGTTTGTGACATAGACAAAAGTTTGAAAATAAAAAATGCAGAATACCAAGTTTCAAAAAAGTCAAACTAGATCTGTTCTAGACAGCATATTGTCAGGAGAAGAATCTAGTCCATTTATTGATGTGATTCTTACTGCTCTGGAAGATGCTGGATGTACGTTTGATCCTAAAATTCACATTGCTATTGAAGATTGTCACCAAAACAGCAACATTTTGGGAGGATTTGATTCTTACAACAATCAAGTTGTGTTGTGTCAAAACAACTTTGAAAGGCTACACAGTATTTCTGGAAAAACCTCTAAAATGAAATATTTATTAAGTCATGAACTGGTGCATGCTTTTGACCACTGTCGGGCAAATGTAGATTTTTACAACAATCCGGAACATGTTATGTGCAGTGAAATCCGTGCTGCTTCTTTGAGTGGAGAATGCATGTTTAGTGAAAATATTATAAATTCTACACTTTCTGGAATTAAATCATATCACCAAACTTGTGTAAAAAGTTCTGCTCTGACATCTTTTCGAGTTTTGTTTCCTGACTGGAGTTTAAAAAGAGCTCAAACTCTTATAAAGAAGATATTTTCTTCTTGTTATGGAGATCACGCTCCATTTGATGAAATTCCTTTTACTAAGAAACATGCAGAATTGTCGTACATTGCATATAAGACTCGTAGAAAGTATAATGTAAAGTAGATAAGATTAATTTGATTTGTATCTTTATAAACCTGCAATATATGTGACAAAGCGACTGCCACATATATGGTACTGCATTGGTTGTACTGTACCGGTATGTGACACTGTACTTTTAACAACGTTTAAAGTAAATCATAACTTTGTTGAAATATCATTAGAACTTTTATTGTCTTCTCCGTTCAAACTTTTTTTTTCTTTTCTACTCCAAGGGTTGATGGACTCTGCCTTTTACCACCCTTGAGCAGCGACAATGACTCGAATTAATTAGACATTTAGGCCGTTATCGAACAGGTGTCAAACTGTTATTATTTACTATTGTTAATTCTAAAAGGTATTTTAATATTTTTAAAAAGTTGCATTTATTGGTGTAGTAGAACTTGCCTATGGTGACACCTGAAAGGACCTTCAAAAAGTGTCACTTGTGAAATGTCACTCACTATAAAGTCGAATTTTACGGTACTGTAGTTTAAAAATAGTACTTGTAACAGATACCCATACAGTGGAATGTAACAGTGACTGAATTCTGCTTATTTTATTATAAACTTGTTTATTGGTGGAAGTTTAGAGACAAGTTTTTGTTTCTGTCTGATGTATTTGTCTGATGTAATCTCACATGATTAATATATTTTTAGTGGTGAAATCAGTAGCATTAGGATAGGTACCGTGACAATATATTTGGCTGCTTTACCATTTGAAAATGATGTACGTGGGAGATATTCAACATCCACAGAACAGGCCTGGTTCTGAAGGTAAAAATACAATTTATAATTGGGCAGTTTATTTGTTAACCACTTGCGGACAGATGACGTATGGTATACGCATTTAGACTGTTGACAAAAATTCGTTTATATGCACACAACGTTTAGCAATTCTTTGTTTTAATATTAGCCACCCACATTATTGGGTCTGCTACTATTCGGTGAGTCCGATTCGGTGAGTCCGATTTGGTGAGTCTGATTCGGTGAGTTCCTAACCTCTTACCCCTAACCCTAAAACGGCAATGATAATTAGGCCACGGTACCCGATAATTAAAAAAAAAATTTGAAAAAATCCCCCGTTGAGGGATCGAACTCACCGAATCAGACTCACCGAATCGGACTCACCGAAACGGGCCATTCCGCACATTATTATGTTGTGCACTGGGGAAGCCACCGAACAGAAGAACTATATATTCAAAAACAAAATTGCAGTCAAAATGTTAATTTTAACTGAAAATAATTCCATCTGGCAGGCTAAGTGAGATAAAAAGAAAACTATTCGTTAGTCTTAAATTGTCTAAGATGCTAACTAGAAGACGCTTGGGCACTTTTGAATGTCTTTCAAAGACAAAATATTTTCATTAAAAAGAGAGAATGCATGGTAACTCTAGAAAATAAAAAGATGTCAAAGTTTTGTATTAGGGTTGAAAAGCTTCTTTGCAAGATTATTTCTGGCAGTTTGCATATGTACTTACTTACTACCGGTACTTACAGAGGCTATGAACTACTGATGCAGGCTCAGTCACTAAAATTGACAGAGTAAAGTTTTTATGTGATTATGGTAATTGGAAAGTGCAAAATTCTCTTTAGTGTAGACTGAGCAACACGTAATATGGCTTCTTTTTTCTTTTTCTTTCATTTAAATCGGATCAGTACATATACCAGCATCGAGCATACCTTTTCTCATTGAAGTGTTTGATCTTTGTAGCCTATACTGTACAATTCTCAAAGTTTTTTATTTCCTTGGAAACTGAAGACAATCCTCAGTTGTCCGGTTATTGAAAATAGCAAGCTTCTCTATCCAGAACAATTTCACCTGTTATACAGTCACACTTGCTAATTTGACTCAAAGTACATATATTTATGTAAATACGGATGACAGTTATAACATGAATTTGTCAAGATTTTATTAGTTAATAAATTAACTAATTTTCAATTTCTTTAAACAGTTTCTGCTAAACCTATTGGTGTAGCATCGAAGCCAATCCTTCCCACAAAGTTAATCAAAACAATTGGATGTGACCAGGGTGCCATACGAGCTGTGCGTTTCAATGGTATGGAATATTATTTTTTTGTAAAACTACCAACATGTTGCTTTAACCTAACAAGGCTTTTTAACTTGTAAAGTAATATCTGAAGTACTTGCCAACAAGTATGCACCAACTAATCATGTTCTATCTACAAAGAGCCTCACCTACAAAATGTTAAATTGTGTTTTTAAATGGTAGGAAATTTGTTGTGTTTTACTTTTCAAGCTGACGGAAACTACTGTTTGACTTGCGGTAGTGACAAATCAATTAAGCTGTGGAACGCTAAAAAAGAGATGCTTATAAAGAAATACACTGGCCATGGATCTGACGTCCTTGATGCAGCTGGCTCCAATGACAATTCTCAACTTGCATCATGTGGTTCGGACAAAACTGTCATATATTGGGATGTTGCCACTGGACAAGTGAGTTCAGAGCGTTAATAAATAATTTTCATGACTGTGAAGGATTTATAAAGCTAAAGAATTAAAAAGTTGTGAACAATTGATGTGTCTTTGAAATGCAACCACCAGTAGTTTGTTTGATAAGAATTTATCTGAAACAAATGAAAAAATATCCCAAGTATTAGGACAGGGACTTAGGGAGTTGAGACCAGGTTACGTAAATTGAATTGGATTGTTCAGTTGCTTAAATACAATTTAGAGTGCAAAAGTACAGCAAGGTGCATTGTGATGACGTAGTCTCCTATCTAACTAACTTAAAGGACGGGGAAACCCAAATTCACTTTTTGCGAGTTTTTTGTTTCAGCGTGATGTCATTGTGTACAACATGCGTTTTAGCAAAAAAAAAATCCAAATTTTGTTTCCCTCGTCTCGCTAAGGCCGCTTTTGTTTGATACCCGTTTGCGAGGTCTCGCGCGCATCAAGCTGTGATTCTGTTCGCTGTGACGTCACAAGGTACATATAGTTGTGGCCAAAAGTTTAAGACCAGACTTGATTTATGACGATTTTTGCATTACTTCAAAATACTGCATCATATATTGTTTCAGTTGCATCATCTTTATGCATCATCTTATATCTGATGCAGTATTTTGAAGTAATGCAAAAATCGTCATAAATCAAGTCTGGTCTTAAACTTTTGGCCACAACTATATGTACCTTGTGACGTCACAGCGAACAGAATCACAGCTTGATGCGCAACGAGACCTCGCAAACGGGTATCAAACAAAAGCGGCCCTAGCGAGACGAGGGCAACAAAATTTGGATTTTTTATTGCTAAAACACATGTTGTACACAATGACATCACGCTGAAACAAAAAACTCGCAAAGTTAATTTGGGTTTCCCCGCCCTTTAAGAGTTTAAGCGTTGAATTTACTTGTCACAATTTTAGTGATCAGTTTGTTTACAGATTATACGAAGATTTCGCGGCCATGCCGGTCGTGTCAATTGTGTAGAATTCAATGAAGAGTCGACTGTGATTCTTTCCGGGTCAGTAGATTCGTCTGTTCGTGCATGGGACTGCAGATCGCGTAAACACGTTCCAGTCCAAATCATGGACGAAGCTAAAGATAGCATTAGTTCCTTGCAAGTAAGCTAAGTTTATGGAGAAAGATTTTTGGAGGATGTGGCTATTGACGTCAATCGGTTAAGGAATTTGTATACAGATATATTTAGAATTGCATTGACTTCAGCTTTTGTGGATTTAATTGCCTAACATTTTGGTTGGAGTGTACTACAGCCACAACTGTTCTACCTTGGTCACTGCTGCTGGTGGAACCGAAAACAAATACGCTGTGTATTACTATGAAACAGATGAACTCATGTTCATTTAAGTTAATCCAAAACATCTAAAAATCGATTCCGATCTGCAAGATCATCTTTGGTGAATTTTAGCGGAATTTACTTCTGTAAAGATTTATTGTAATTACTTTTATGCACATACTATAAATTGTACAAGTCTCGCAGAGTATATTTTGCCTTGAAAACAAAAGAGATTTACTTCCAGAGATTGCACTAATAATTCTTATTCCTTCTGAAATCTTTAAAGTGTTATGGTTTATCAGGTTTCAGATCATGAGATTTTAACCGGAAGCATTGATGGAAGAGTCAGAAGATATGATTTGCGTGTCGGGTCAATGTTTACTGACTACATTGGATCGGCAATCACATGTGCACGGTTTTCCAAAGACGGTCAATGTATTTTAAGTTCGTCCCACGATAATACTTTGCGCCTGTTGGATATCAGTACTGGAGAGATGCTTGGTAATGTCTTTGAATGTTTTATGTTACTATACAAGAGACATACCTTAACGTAAATGTATGAGGCAAGTAGTTCATTGTCTTTGAATATTTATCTTCAGACACTAGACTAGAGACATTTAATGGAAAGATATCTTATATAGTCATTAGCTTGCCAATTCTTTTAGCCCTTTGTACTGATGTAAAACAGTCGAAAGGTTTGTCCTACAGAAAACATGCACTAATACATCACTTATGACATGAAAGCACAAGGATACAATAGTTTTTGCTTTAAAACTTTACGAGGGTTTATTGAAGAGAAATCATTCTACTATTTTAAGGACGGTAATAGATTTATGAACTTTTTTTATAGAACACATAAAACATTGACAAATAAAACCTAACAATCACACCGCATTTAACATAAAATAAGGGCTAGCATGAGTATGGCCGAAAACGTCTGTAATTTTTACTAGTTTAATTTTCATGTTATTATTTTATGTTAAATGCCGTGAGGTTGTTAGATTTTATTTGTCTAAGGTTCAAGAAAATCACTTCTTTACCAAAATTGTATCATATAATATTTTGTTTCCATCAACGTCCTTTTTTCTTGACTTATAAAGTGTCATAGTACCTTGACTTAGCAGCAGGTTTAGGCTATTATGCTATGCGAAAAGTAACACTTATTTTTTTGTTTTGCTTCCAGGAGAATACCTTGGTCATAAGAACACCAAGTACATGATCGAATGTGGCTTAAATAAGAAAGATGATCATGTAATCAGTGGGTCTGAAGATGGATTTGTGTATATGTGGGATTTAGTCGAAGCTAAAGTGGTTGAGCGAGTAAAAGTAAATCAATCCAAAACTATCCATTCTATTTCTTTACACCCCGAAGAAGATTTTATGCTCGCAGCGTCTGAAGATAAGATTTATCTTTTTGTCAATGAAGATTATGAATTACCCGAAGATTGACGCAGTTGATGACTCAAATTCTTTACAAATATTATAGTTATCGAATTACAAGAGAAGAGATAAACACCATGCGGCATAATGGAGAGCATCGGCTGATCTGTTGCTTCATGAAGCAAGGAAGCCACACAGGTTGTTCTTGAAACATGCAGTGGGGAATCCAAGGGTAGGCGATCGCCTCCCTTAAAACACAGAAAAATAATTTCATTCATGGCGTGTTTGCAAGGTCGGATTAATGCAGACTTACACATTGTTGTGCTTTGTTGAAATGCCCCCGCCCCCAAGGTCTTTTGCTAGATCCACCCCTGGCAACAGGGCGAACGTAAACAACACAAAAGCAGATATATCTTTCACCAAAAAAGCAGTCAAACTGCCAGAAAGGGTTTCATGTTTTGTGCAATTTTGGCATTTTTTTTTCTAATTGGTCAGTTTTAGCAGTTGCAAAAACTTTATAGCAGTGGTTCTCAACCTTTTTGTCTTGGTGGACCCTTTTTGATGCCTTCGAAGCAGTCGCGGACCCCTAAAAATTTCTAACTTATTTGAAATTTTGGTATATCGTGTCTCCTTATGGAATCATGTTACATAAGTTTCGAAGCAACACACTTAGAAGAATTTGCTGAATTCGCAACGCACTTGAGGGTTGATGAGATTGACGAAATTATGTTTTGACTTATGTTGGCACACAGGATCAAAAATCTGTAATTTATATGCTCATTTGATAAGTTTCTATAAATTTTATCAAAATTCAATAGGATATTTGCGACTGTTACAAAGAATTTCTCCCTTTTTTCATTTGTAATCAATATTAATTCGTGATAACCACAGTCATTGCAAAACTTTGAGTGGGAATAGACTTCTGACTAAAGTTTGCATTTCCAAGTTAATCATTGGTCAACAATCTGCTGTCTCAAAAGATTTAAGTTGAACATTGCCAACATAGTCTTATTAAAAGGTTGAAGTCATTTATATGATATTTTTAGTTAAGAAACCAAACCTTTGTGCCATGTCTTTTGCAATTTCAAACGACATGTGCGTTGCGACTTACAGTTTGAGAATCACTGTAGGCTAATACATAAACAAACCACAAACAATTTTTAAATTTCATAATTTATCAATCATGCCTAAAACTAGAAAACTTTTACGGACCCCCTGAAATCGCTTCACGGACCCTTTGGGGTCCGCTGACCCCCGGTTGAAAACCACTGTTTTATAGCATTTATCATGAAAGGTCAGGATAAACCCTCTAAGAACTTTATTGAAAAACCAAGTCGGATAATGATTAGCACCGAGGTATGAACTTAATGTATTGATTTCATTATTAAAACTTCATTGTTTGAGCTCGCGAGATAAGGCACTTGATTAAATAAAGCTTTTACCGCTGCAAAGCCAGCTTTTTCAGTAGTCTTATTCAAATAGAATCAAACTAACTGTGCATTTTTGCTGTTTCAGGTCTTTAAAACAAATTGTAGATATCTATTTGAAAAAAAAATTGATGCTAAAAAACTACCTAGGCCTACTGTTTCTTGTAGGCTGTGTTGCAAATGATATCAATATGCCTGTTTTGCCCCAATCATCCATTGTTGGGTTTGCCACAAATAAGCTATCTGAGAAAGTCTATAACTATAAGCAAAACTAAAATATGTAGAAAGTTCATTTTTGGAGGATAGTAATCCATTGTTGGATAGTTACTTTACAATGCAGAAACATGGAAATTGTCATCACAAATGGTGGAACGACTAGAGGCGTTTGAAATGTAAAATCACAAACGAAGATGTGCTATTTCGAATAAAGACCAACATGGAAAGTCTACAATGAATTAAAACTGAGGTATTCTGGGCATATGATACGCAATAATTCAATTCAAAGACAACTACTCAAAGGAAAAATGAATGGAAAACGAAGTAGGGAAAAACGAATTTTCAAAGAACATCTAAATCTTACCATATTTTAGTAAACAAGTTTTTATAACAAAGTACCAAGAAAGCTATTTTGACCTTTTTGCCGCCGAGTGTGGTATAAAAATTGCAAATTTTTTGTGTGGAATATTCATTCAAGTAGTTTTAAAGAATAGAGAAAAAGGGCGTTATTTTTATTTGTAGTTTTTTTCAAGAATGCAAATGTCCATTTTGCCCCGCATTCCCCTAATTGGTTTTGGTAGTGCACTTTACAATTTATGCTAACATAATCTTGATGTCCTGGCATTTCCCTTGAATACACGCCATAAAAAGCAGCATCCTTCTTTAAAGATTCTTCATCCACTTCTTGTCTGGTACTTGTTTTGGAAACACTAAGAATTTTTTTATTTTTTTAGTTGAATTGCTGTTATCAACCAAATTTGTTCTTTTAAAGTTATTGAAAGTGTTTGTATTGTGCTAGAATGGTTTTAAAGTGAGCAATTGAATTTCTTCATAGGAATTTCTTTCTGAAAACCCTTACTTTAGTTCTATCGTAACTTGATTTATGTCTTTTTTCTTATGTAATGTTGCACAGACTTCGACAACTACAACATGACACCGACACTAAGTCGATTGAACTTATAATTGTAATAACATAACAAATGTAAGAAGAAGAATGGCGCAACACTGTCAAGGAAACCTATTTAAAGGCGACCAATTACGACGTCATGAAAAGCGTGTAAAGCAAAATGCGAGACACTGGTAAGGGGAAATTCCCACACAAAATTAAGAGTGCAACGGTGCGGTTCCAATATATTACATTCCCCTTTGTCTGAAGAAAGAAAAGAACTATCTAACGATACAGAAATAGATTAAAATTATGGAGGGAGGTACACTATTAAATGCAGATGCAATAACGATGTCACAGTTACTACACAATTTTCCATTGACTCAAAGTGAACAGCAAGCATTAAACTTATAGTTCATATACTCTCGTTGTGCAAACTCCGACAACAGCACAAGTCTGCATTTTATGCATGATGCACAGCACGAAATCTCCACGTATCACTATACCGTACGATTCAATTTACACAAATACCATATCTATCAGACGGCTTCACTATCCGACCAGAACGAGTCGTACACAGTGCTGGCATATTATTTTCACATGGCACATTGGGCTCGTCGTTAAATTCATCAAATACATGTGTCAGGAACCACAGGATTAAACTTGAATGTCGGCTCCACATTAATTAAATATCTCCGATTTCTCCGGTAAGTGTTGCCATAAGAATCACGCACATTATACGATCGCGGTGAATTATGACAACCGATTACGACAGCGGGCTCCCATTTTTTATCGACTCTATGGCGAACATTTTGGCCATTAACAAGAGGTCTCATGGGTCTGCTTGAACGATCGCAATACCTTTTGTTGCGGGTACGACGTTTTACAAATTGTTTCTTCACAAAAGCGGGGTCGACTGAGACATGTATTAAGGTCTTCTGTCATTGGTATTAGTTCTCGCAATCTTCTCCCCATCAACAACTGAGCAGGTGATCCTTCAGGTCCAGTGGGTGTGTTTCTGTATTCTAAAATACTGAGATAAGGGTCATGGTTGGTGCTTAAGGCTTTATCTAATAAACGTTTCGCAGTTCTAGCAGGCTAAAAGTTCGATGATTAATTTTCCAACTATCACAAAAATCCGCAAACTCTTTTGAGTGAAATAGAGGGCCATTATCTGATCGGAGGGTTTTCGGAATACCGTGTCTGCAAAAGAAGGACTTCATGTGATAATTACGTTTTGACTAGTGGTCCTATTTAACAAAGCGGTTTTAAAAAATTTACTGTAATAAGGGAGACTGGGGGAAGTTGCGCCATTTTTCACATTTTTGAACGTAGATCACTCAACTGACATTCGATTGTAGAACGCTATGCATCATTATGATCTTGATTCTTCGAGTAATTCTTTCTGAATTTTGACTTTATTCCAAGTCTTTTAGGCAAAAAGGTATTAAGGTTTAAAAAACGGTAACTTTTCGGCCCAATGTGCCCCCGCCCCCGGGGTACATTTGGCAGTGCATGGGGCACGTTGGGCCGGTGTGCAGAACAATAAAGAAATAACCATACTAAATCAGTGTTAACTGCAAATGATGAATTGATATCATAAATGGACACTTTCCTAACAGGACACTTGCCCAAAAATAAAGTGTATTTTATATGCAATGTTCCTTCAAGGAAGTGCAGTTGTGGGCAAATGTCTTTTTGGGAAAGTATCCTTTTGGGCAAGCGTCTTTTGGATAATTGTGTACAGGTTCCCATAATTACAACAACACATTTTTAAACAAACAATGCAGAAATAGGTCGAAAATTATTGACGAATAAACATTCATTTCCAACATTTAAAAAATGAAACAAATCACTGTCAGTTTTGCGTGCTTTGGTCACAATCTGGACACACAAATTTGCACGGATTGTCTGTACACAAAGAGTGCGCCCAAGTTTTACAGGTAGGCCTAGAACTTGTGGATGCCATGCCATTACTTTCGCAATTAGCACAACCTAAGCATCGGCAGTTTACCCACTGTTCTCTGGATCGACTATTTTCATAAGGTTCATCACAAATACAACATCTCCAATCAAGATTTTTGGAACCATCAATTGGGTGACAAGCATCTTCGCCTTCACTGATATCTTCACTCGATGGATAAAAATTTGACCTCATTTCCTTTGCAAGTTCTTCATTGCTGCTGCTGCTATCATCTATGATTACATTTTGATTGATTAATTTTCTTCGCTTTTTTTGTGTATTGATTCTCTTGCATTTTGCTTTTTGTTTAACTTTTTTTCCAGCTTTTTCTCTTGCTCTTGTTTTTTTTTTGGCCAATAAGTTTATCTTTTCTTTTTCAGGAGTGTCTGTCAGGATGGTCGTTTTACCTTTTTTCCTTTTCCTGTATTTGTTCTTGCTGGCGCCCTCGGAAATGGCAAAATATCTTTTGGTGATACATAAACTGTGTCACATCCGGATAGGCCTACATGTCTTTTAGGAGTACTGATGATGTTGGCATCAATGTTGCAATTGTCTTGTGCTGTCACTTCAAACGTATTTGGAGAGTCATTAGCTGATGAAAGAGGTTGTGTGTGTGCTATTTCTACTAAAGCTCTGTCGCCATCATCAGTTCCTTCCTTAGGTTGATCACTGGATTCATGGCTATTGATCCAATCTCAATGCATTGCTTTCACCCCCGTGCCCTATTGGGTGTCTTCGGAAAATACAATCATCGATGACGGTCTTGTTAGATGAGTGATATGCACTTCATTTGGATCTAGACGATCAGTAACCTTAGATGGTAAGAAATCCTCTTCCGTGAAAATATTCCGATTTAATGGACAAATTCCTGATAGTGCCCATCCAGACAAAATATTGGATGGAGTCATCGCTTTGTTGTAGGCCGTAAAGACTGCCTCCGGAATATCCAATATAGTGAAATGCCTACCAATATTACTTGAGGACCTCATTCAATCATCTACATATTTATTGTAAATGATTTTAAAGGATTTAAAAACCGATCTATCTAAAAGTTGCAGTGTCAACATGACAATTCCATTTTCTTTACCAAGATTCACGGCTTCACTTGCTACATGAGATTTGTGGTTGTCAATATTATTAATAACACCGGATCTCCAGGTGTACAACGTACATGTTTTATGAAGTGCTGAAGGTAATCTATCCACAACGACTCATTTATCCAGCCAGATTGGTTGGACTTGCCTATCCACGTGGAAGGAGTTCCTTTTGTAGTGTTTAGCTCTATTCAATAACTCAAATACTATAGTAACTAAAATGGCTACTGATGGCGACAGCCGTATATATACGCTAACTGTAGGTCACGTGTTCTACGGATGAACACACAGGGAGGTCATCCTACATATCCCCTTCAAGAAACTAAAACGTTTAAAAGAAACAACACCAACGTATAGAGAGGAAGGGCTACATCTCCCTTCGAGAAAAAAAATACAACTTCACATAATATAGTCAAGAAGAAGACTGAGGGAGGAAGGGCTACATCTCCTCTCGATAGAAAGAAACCTCATAAAAAAAAAACAGCAACAACACCGAAATAATTACACAATACTATTGCCAATTATCAGTATAACGATCTGGTGGCTTTATAGTACGACCACTGCGGGTTCTATACAAATCAGAATTGGGCTGTGTTATGTGTCCTTCATCCAAATCCAGCTCGATCCAAACACTTGAGTTTGGAGATAGGGGAGGCAGCACCGTTGCTCTATGTCTCTTATCGTGATCTAACTTTTGCTGTTGTTTTAGTTCTTTATCACGAAAGCAAAATTGTTTTAAGTAAGGCCACTTTGGATCATATATTTTAGGATCAGCGGGAACAATCGATTGCAGCTTGCGTCCCAATAATAGTTCACACAGACTGAATCCAGACTGCAGTGGAGTGCTTGCATAATTAATGAGTGCAAGTTGTTTCGAATAGCGGTTTCACTGTTTGAACAGCTCTTTCTGCTTCGCCATTGCTCTTTGGATATCCCGGACTGCTCGTTTTGTGTAAAAACCCATACTCCTCGGAGAATTGGCAAAAGATGTAAGAAGAGTATTGTGGGCCATTATCGCTGACGAGTATTTCGGGGATTTTGTGAGTCAAAAAAATCTTTTTCAAATGTTCGATAACATCAAAGGATGTAGTGGAGTGGTCAAAACACGACAGTTCAATAAAACGCGAAAAATAGTCGACCACAATCAAATACTGTTTGTTCTGCCATTGGAACAAATCACAGCCAACTTTCTGCCAAGGATAGTACGGCAAACTCGAAGGCATGAGAGGTTCTGGGCTGTAAACACGGTGTTGGCTGCAAGCAGAACATTTGATTACAAAACTGGCAAGGTCATCATTCATACCAGGCCACCATATACAAGATCTAGCCAGGGATCTACACTTGACTATTCTTTGATGGCCAGTGTGGATGCGTTGAAGCATATCATTACGTAGCTTGAGAGGGATTAACAGCCGATTGCGAAAGAGTAATAAGTTTCTTTCAAACGACAGTTCATTTCTGACTTTGAAATACGGCATCAAGTGCAGATCTAGCACGGATTTGCTCGGCCACTGCGTTTGACAGTAATCAATGGATCATTTCGAATTTCGGCGCGAATCTGATCTAAGCGTTCGGACGAGGCAGGCAGTGAAACAATAACGGCATCCATCCACATGAAGTTCTGCCTTTTCATGCAAATTATCTTGTTGCCTGTTGAGGCAGGGCTTCTGGAAAGCATGTCTGCTGTACAAAGTAATTTTCCTGTCTATTCAATTCCATTCAGTCTATTCAACAAGTTTCCAGAATTTGCTGCTTCAAAACAAGGTGACAAAATTGTGTTGTTTCTTGATAAAAATGATGCTCCTGTTTTGTTTTTGCTACTTTTTCTGAGCATAAATTTCCTTTTATTACCCTTTGATTGAAATGTTAAACACCACAAGCAGTACGTGACGAGTCAACCAACACAATGCGTGAATCTTAGTCACAATCTCCAGGGCTTTCTCATCTTGCCGAGACATAGCAAGTTTCTGGATATCTTTGTTCTAGAAACTGCAAGACTCATCACAGCTGTAAGGGTGATGCCAGTTCCACTGAAATCTTGGCTGTTTTTTAGTTCAACTATCTCAATTGTTAATAACAGTACTTCTTCCTCATGTTCTTGTGCTAGCCTTTTTATTGCTTGATTTACTAATTCTTGAAGTTTTGGCAAACCTTTTTCACTAAAAATCCGATGTTCAATGTGCATTCATGCCAAGCAACAAATCCACATCGATTGACAGCAACTGGGAGAAGTAAATTTCACTTCATGAGAATTCTCTTAAGCAATGTCTAGTGGAATGGCATCAGAAAAAATTGGCAGCACCATCACTGATGAAATCCTAAATGTTTCATTCTCTCACATTTCTTGTCCGTACAGCAAATTAACCTTGAAGCAACATGCAGTTGTGGCAACAATGCACTGAAAACTAACTCCTTCTCTAGATTCCTTCTAGTTTAATATCTCAACTAACCGCTGTTGTATATCTGAATTGTGAATGAACTATAGCTTATCTATACGTATGTACGATCGAGCTACACTTTACAGTCAGCAACCAGTAAGCAAGAACTACAGTAACTAAAATGACCATTGCGCAATGCGTATACGATAACAAGACGGCAACACTGGGTCACTGTTACGTCACACACGAATACCACAACCACCATTTTTCTACGAGGAAGTTGTGAGCAAAAGTTTGTTTCTCAACGTCCGGAGCTTTCTGTACGAACATAGTCATTCAACTTTGACTGTCCTTTGGCACGTCACCTGCTCCGTTGTGGAGGTATTGGTCGCACATTAAAACTGTCATTAAAATGAACTGTCCGATTCAACGAAGGTACCTCATCCTCCCCTTCAGTTGTCCTGTGAGTCGCGATGGCATCATCTATCTCTGGTCGCAGAAATCGTCGATTACGCCAGCAGATTCGACCACTGGGTAGTTTGATGTTGTAGTCACGGTTTTTACCTATGCCAACAACTTGACCGATGTGATCCCGTTTATATGAAACTGGGTTTTGTATACGTACAACTTTGACCGATAAGAAGAGGATTGAGAACTTTGGAATGCTTGTTATAATTTTGTTCAGCATATTTCTTTATGCTTGCTGCAGCTTTATCCCAATTTTTAAATTTATTTTTCCACGCTTCACTAAACGATTGGATCTGGGCCGGTATGGTCAATCGTATGGAAGATCCATACAAAATTTCAGCGGGTGATAAGCCATGAGCTTTCGGAGTATAGCGAAAGTAAATTTATTGGAAATCCGCTAATTTCTTTGTTGAAAGTTAACTTTTACGTTAGCTGCGCCCACCACTGTGTATACATAGGTCTACAGTGACAGTGTGTACATGTATTCCATAATTATGCAAAGCGCTTCTTTTGAGCCTTGTTCTGCAAATTGTTTAATCAATGCGTCATAGTCTAGGGATCTGACAATCTTGTTTTGATGGAGATAATCGCAAAAGCAGAAAGCCTGTCATGGTTGAGCGCAGGATATTCTTGATCAGTTTCATTCTGCTGAAGGTCCTTTCAGCTCTGGCCACAGTAACTGGTGTGGTCAGAAGAATTCTGATGCAAACGCAAAAATTCGTATATAGCCTATCTCCTGAAGGTACCCGGTCAATTGGTCGATAGACATTTGGTTGACAGTCATTTGGTCGACAGACATTTGGTCGACAGGACGTTTGGTCGACAGACATTTGGTCGACAGACATTTGGTCGACAAGACATTTGGTCGACAGGACATTTGGTCGACAGACAATTGGTCGACAGGACATTTGGTCGACAAGACATTTGGTTGACAGGACATTTGGTCGACAGAACGATTCATTTTAACCTAAACCTAACCTAACTCTAGAGATGTACCGATACCAATATTTTGGCCGATACCGATCCCGATACCGATATCACTTTTTTAGGCCGATACCGATACTGATACCGATATTTTGGCCGATACTTTGGTGTTACAAAAAGGAGCAATTTTGGTATTTGCAAGGAATTATATCAAATGCTAAGTTTTACCTTATTTGCATACAACTATTAAAAAAAGCTTTCAATTGGCATAATTTATTACAGATTCAAGAATCCAATCTCAACCGCATTGTTGTGTCATAGTAGGTTTTAGTAATGAAAGGCCACCGTAATTGAGGACTGGGGTATAAGGGAAGAAACATAACATCATAATTGGGGTTTCTTGAAAATTAATAAAGTGTTTGCACAAACTAGGGACAGCACAAACTCTCCAAATATGCTATCATAATTGATAATAAGATGTAAAATGTAAACCAAGTGATTTGTGTAGTCGAACAAAAACTATTCGACAAGTAATGTGCAACCTAAGGGCGCTTGTCGTTTGGTTGAAAAGCTTTTGCCAGGCCAAAACTACCCAGGGAGCAAAAATGTATAATTTTGCATCGTTTTTACGTTGCTAAACGTTTAAAAAACCCATGTAACTTGGTTGTTTTTAGTAAGCTGGTTCTATCAGTTTGTGATTTAATTTCCACCTTTCGTTGTAATGAACTCACCAAGCTTAAACAATGTCATGGCAGAATAAGTAGGCTCAAAATGAAAGCAAGGGACTACGAATCCTCACTAAACTAATCAAAGTGGTCTTCTTACGCCTAAGATGACAACCTCATTTTGAAGAAAGGAGCGTTCTTCCCGGCTATCAGCACAAGGTTGGCTGCATAGCCGAGTGGTGAGAACACTGGAACGGCAATCGAAAGGGCGCCGGTTCGACACCGCTTAAGAGCATGCAGCTGTGTCTGTGGCAGGACACTTAAAGGCATGCCTGAAGGTGGACACGAAGATTGGCTTCCTTGCCTTCCTGTCCACTTAATCTAAATCTTCAACTACCGGGTGTAAGCCTGGATACGACAAACAAAAAAGCACAAGGTTGAGCACTAGAGTGGTTCAAAAAAATACAATTTTCTAGGAATCTTCCTCCACAAGGCTTAAAATGTGCCATTTCCCCATAAAAGTGCCCTTGCAAAAAATTAGACTGATTGGAGGTCGTTTAAAGGTCAATCAGATTTTCACTTTTTTACCACATTCTGCCTATGTCAAACCCTATAGTACACAGGCCGACATTGTGTGCAAGACTTACAGAAGGGAAAATGCCCCCTATTATCTTGAAAACCACACAAGAGAATGAGCTAGACTTTTGTATGATGCAGGATTGAACTTAGTGTGTATGTAATCAATATTTATTAACTTAACAGCCAACAAAGCAAAAATCACATTTCCATACTAAAATATCAGCATTATTATTGGCAATTCGGCATTTACCATTATTATTGAAAAATATTCACTCGAAACAGGCGGTAGTTTCATCAGTCATCACTTCAATCATTTTCGTAGGTTAAATAAGTTTAAACACAAGTGATACAACTTTCCTTTCATCACAAAGAGACATGAATGTCACAATAAATGAATTAAATTACAATGTTAGCGTCAAAGATTGTGGTGTTAAATCAGATACGACATTCGGCCACTGTTTTCGTCTCAGTCTCATTTCAGGCTTTGTTGAGATTGAGGGTTACTTTGGTTGGCACCGTAAATCTTTTCCTGTGGGTGCTTACGAACTGCAGTAGGTACTGTTCTGAGTCTCATCTTTGGTTAGAGCTGAATTGTAGGACTGAAGTGAATTAGTGCAATTCCTCGCTCGGCTGTGTCATTAACAACTTTTAGGAGACTAACACTGGCTTTAAATTTATTGTATGCAGGATCTGATGCCCAGAGGCTGGGGGGTTTGGCAAGGAAGGCTCCTGCTTCTTTGTTACCATTTGTGCACAGCAGATCAAATAACTTTAGTGATTTGAACACGCTTGTGGTTAACTTTCAATTCCATGCATTTTTTGTGAATTTTTCGAAGTTTCCGTATACCTGAGTCCACACGTTGAGTCGGGATATTTGCATTTTCCAAACAGTCATTGCAGCATCTATGGTTTGTCTTGCACTGTCAACAATTGTCAATCCTCCATCCCGGTGGTGAAACATAAACTTGCGTAGTATAGCACCATTCGTGGGGAGACCAGAACCCAAAAGTTCCCGCGTAGGCTTTCCAAGTAGCCAAACTTCTGGTGAGCTTCTTGTGGTTGGCATTTTCAAAACAGTGAGCCTAGTTTTATGCAGGTGACTATCCTGTCAAATATGTTACTGCAAGCACAACTATTACTCTGGAATGCAAAATATTCTGAATACGAAATTTTTGCCTTTGAATATCTTTGAACAAAAGAACATTGAAAAACATGCTGTTTTCATGCATCCTGTGGTAAAAAAGTGAAAATCTGATTGACCTTTAAACGACCTCCAATCAGTCTAATTTTTTGCAAGGGCACTTTTATGGGGAAATGGCACATTTTAAGCCTTGTGGAGGAAGATTCCTAGAAAATTGTATTTTTTTGAACCACTCTATTGAGCACTCACTAGTACAGCCAGCAGTTGGCGATTTGCTAACCACAACGGTGTAGCTTCCACACTAGCCATTTCAATTCTTGTCGATGTCCATTCTTGCTATAAAACGGCTGCCGAGAAACATATAGTTGATTGAATGGTCTAAGGCAGGGGGGACGAACCTTTTTGCGGTCGCGGGCCACTTTGTCAATTACACATGAGTTATCGGGCCACACAACTTTTTAATCGTAACCTACTATGAAATCTTTTAGAAGCGACTCAAGATATTATTCATGAAAAGTAACAAACGGCAGATGAAAGTAATAAAACCCACACAGTTGAAATTATCTTACGCAGAATCGAAACATACAACAGTAAAAAATCGACCAAAAATGCAAGGTAATGTTGGTGAATAGTGTTTTCACAACTTTACCTTATTTATAGCTTTCCTATTTTCTAACTTTAAACCCTGAAAGTTAAAGTTTAGGGCAAGAAAATAGCAAACGAAAGGTGTACCAGTGAAGGCATAAAACAGCTTTGAGATGTCTTTTGTCTTTAATGCATCAGCGATTGTCAAATGGTTTTGCGGCCTCACAAAATTCTTTGATGGGCCGCATGCGGGCCGCAGGTTCGTCACCTCTGGTCTAAGGTCTAAATGGCTAGCGTGGAAGCTACACCGTTATGGTACACCGTCTTGGCCTGGTTTTATACTCTGCTGAGAGTAAAAAAGAAACAAATGATAAATATTGGAGAAATTGAGTCTCCTTCACAACTTAAGAATCGAACAACGCAAAACTGCTGAAACAAAACGTTTTGTTTGAGTGAAAGAATCACTGTAAGCAAACAATGCCAAGCAAAAGGTGCGCGCATGAAGTCATGGGAGTGTGAGGTATCAAAAATTTGAACAGGTTGTTATTTTTCTACATTAATGTGACGTTAGTTACTACTTTAAAAATCTATATCTTTGCTTCTGCAGAAAATCCGCTGTAAACGCCTTTTTTTACATGTTTAGTATCGGCTACAGTATCGGCCAAATTTTGCCGATACCGATACTCAAAAAATGGCCGATATCACCGATGCCGATACCGATATATCGGTACATCTCTACCTAACTCTAACCCAAATGTCCTGTCGACCAAATGTCTTGTCGACCAAATGTCTGTCGACCAAACGTCCTGTCGACCAATCGACCGGCCACCCTCCTAAAGGCTGTTCTTGTATAGGCTATGTGCGTTAAAAAATTGCTTGCCGTGACAAGGTTCTTTTTCTTGATGACATAAATAAAACGATTCAATTCCATTGTTAGTTCGTTGACATCAATATCTCATTCTTTTTGGGGCCCCCTCTGGTCGAAGGATACGGAGGGCGCTTCCTACGCCTCTGTGTATCTACAAAGTATTTCCTGGTAACACTGATTACCTGTTGAGAAGTTGGATCGTGGTTATACTCTGCGATCTTTATCCATCTAGACCAACAATCAACATACACAAGATAACACTTTCCTGCGTAACTGAAAAGATCCATAGATACTTCTTCGAAAGGGCGAGTTAGAGGAGGAACAAACTCCATCGGCTTTTATTGTTGGCTGGAATCTTTTGATGACTTGTTAAAGAGCTTCTTCAAGCATTGCTTTACATCTAACTTTTCCACGTTCAATTTCAGAAAAGGCAAAGTTAGAATTGCCTGGCCTGCTACCATCTCCATATTTGGCACATTCCATCAAAAAATGAGCACCAAAATCAATTCTCTCCATAGGTTATGGGTTTCCATTTACATCATGCAGTCGCCTATACAAAGCTTGAGAGTGCAAATGTAGAGTTTTGAAAAGACCGTGTGGATCAGCATTCGTCTGCTGAAATAGGCTATTTACCTTTTCAAACACTTGGACCATGGGTGTAGCAAAAACAAAATAAAGATAATTGTTGTGATCCAGCAGCATGTCTTCGTGCTTTATAACGAGTATCCAATCTTTGCACAACTCGCTCAGCTGCAGTAAAGTAGGCTCGCAATTCATGCTAGTTCATTAAGATGTTAAACATGACTTTTCCTCTTACCAACCACCGTTTTGCAGATGGCTTCTCAAAGGGCAATGGTGCTGTTTTTGTCATATTATTTATATCTGTCATTATATCTTCAGTGGTATTCATGACTTTGTATAGGTCTTTGTAGCTCTCTCGTCTTAAGTCGCTGTTAGAAAACCATTGTGAAACTTCTGATATTAAATAACCAATATTTGAAGGCAACTTTGAAGCTGCATGCTGCACACATAAGGCCAATGAGTGGCATATGCAGCACTGTCTTTACTTGAATGCAATTTGGAGAACGCTCTTTTATTCTTGTCCAGACAGAGTTGTTGCTGCCCACCATTGCTAAAGCACCATCTAATGCAAAGCCAATACAATTTTCCAAGCACTGGCCGCAGCTCGACAGTTCCTGGTCAATAATTTCAAACAGATTGACTGCTGTTGCCTAAGTTACTTATACTAAGCAAAGAAACTCTGTTGCAACTTTTCCTTTACGTTCATTGTAATACTGCACCAAAATGAATAAATGTTTTTAACAGAAATGCCAGTTGACTCGTTTATGATCATGGAAAATTTTTTGCCCTTCAAGTCCAATATCAACTCTTTTTAGAGATGGGACAATAACATTTTTGATAAGGCATTAACATTTTGTTCTATGTAGTTAAACAACTGCCTTTGCCCTAAAATTATCTCCCCTAAGTGGTCAATACTGCGAATAGCACAATCGCAAGCGACTGCAACAGCAAGTTGTAACTCTACCTTTTTAACTGCAGTAGAATCAAGATCCGTTGAAGTGCCCATATTCAGCTGACTTTACCCTGCTAGAGGAACAAATCGTTTATGCTTACCAGTTTGTTCATGAGCGGCCAAGTTTCTTAATCGTGGGATGATAGTGCAGTGGCAAATTTTGCTGTACCCATTCAATCATCGTCGTCTGAGCGTCTGGGGCCGAGGGTCTATCCTTTTACCACCCCAGATTCACGATGTTCCCGGACTACACTGGAAGGCTGCTAGAGAGCAGCCAGTCTTTAGTTTCATCATCCATGACGCGCAGACCTTCCACTCCGTTAGGTGGCTTGAAGATGGTACAGTCATTGATGATGTGGTCTGCGGTCTGTTCCTCGGCACCACATTCACAGGAGGAGGAAGAAGCCATTCCCCATTGGTGCATGGTTGAGCGGTAAAGCCCGACGCCCGTACGGAGACGGTTGAGGCGCACCCATGCCTGTGTAGGTAGTGTCAGGCCGATGGGGCGTGTGTCGGCGTCGGGGATGAATGAATGGAGTCTGGTGGTGCTTGACCTCCATTCAGAATTCCATATTATTACCCATTCAATGAAACAACTCTGCTCTTTTTCAGCCACACACTTTTTTTCCTATTCAGGATTGTATTTTCTACCCGAATCTTAAGTATTCTTCCATGGCTTAGGCATGACAAAGCAAATAGATCAAAAATTTGACAAAACAATTATGGATTGAACAGTAATTTCTTCAGTTAATTTAATTTCTTAAGTAAGCCTAGGCTATAATTTAAGTTAATTTCTTAAGTATAGCCACTAACTTTAGTGCTCCAAAACAAGGTTTGCTACACCTACCACAGGCAGTAGGCACCACTGAAAAAGAAAAGACTCTATGGTTCTATTCTAGATTCTAATCTGACACCTGACCTCATTTTTGCTGTTGATAAATTCACACTTAGTCAGGATTTTACAGAATTAGCAACGGAAAAATTGCAGATTTATATCATTGTCAGCCATTGTTGTTCCACTGCAGGACGAAGGCCTTCCCCATATCTTTATAATTTTGTCTGTCTTTGCACGTTTGTGTCCAGTGTTTTTGAATTGGTAGAGTTCGTCTCGCCATCTTGTTTTCTGTTTCCCTCTTTTGCGTTTATTGTCAAGCGGTATCCAGTCAGTAGCTCTTCTTATCCATCTGTTGTCAGTTGTTCGCATGATATGTCCTGCCCAATTCCACTTTAAACTTTTTATTGTTTGAATGATATCTTTGATTTGTGTTTGTTGTCGTATCTATTTGGCTGGTTTCCTGTCTTTCCGTGTAATGCCTAAGAGTACATTTTCATGTGATCTTTGCGCAGTGCGTAGTTTGAGTGTTAGTGCTTTCGTTAAGTTCCATGTTTCTGCTCCGTATGTCATTGTTGGGAGAATCCATTGATTATACACTTTTCTTTTCATTGAGATCGGTAGTTTACTTTTAAATATTGAGCTCGCTCTTCCAAATGCCTGCCAACCAAGTGTAATTCTTCTTTTAATTTGTTCTTCTCTATCAGGTGATGTGGTTACTATTTGGCCAAGGTATGTGTATTTGTTTACGTTTTGGAGATTGGCTCCATCTAATGTAATGTTTTGGTTTCCTTTGACATGGTGATTGAACATAACTTGTGTTTTAGTGAAATTCATTTTGAGACCGACCTCTTTGCTTGTCTCGTCGAGTTCAGTCAACATTGTTTGGAGTTCATTGGGTGTTGAAGATATCAAAACGATGTCATCAGCAAACCTGAGATTGGATAGGTATTCGCCATCTACTTTGATACCTTTTTCTTCCCAATTTAAATTTTTGAAAATTTCTTCTAAGCATGCTGTGAAAAGCTTAGGAGAGATGGTGTCTCCTTGCCTAACACCTCGTTTGAGTTGAAATTTGCTGAGTCTTTGTGTAGTCTGATGAAGGAAAAGCAATTTTGATAGATGTGTTGAAGGATATTGATATATGTCTGGTCAATTGCTTGGTTTCTGATGGCTTGTAGCACTGCAGGGATCTGTATTGAATCAAACGCTTTGCTGTAGTCAACAAAGGCAAGGCAGAGAGACAAGTTGTATTCATTTGTTTTTTCGATTATTTGGTTGATTGTTTGTAGATGATCTATGGTGGAGTAGCCACTTCTGAATCCAGCTTGTTCTCTTGGTTGGCATTCATCCAGTTGATTAGCTAGCCTATAGGAAAGGACTTTGGTAAAAAGTTTGTAGACACTACTAGTCTACTAAGTAGACTGATTGGTTGGTAATTGTTCAGATCTTTGTGATCTCCTTTTTTGTGAAGCAAGATCAAGCAAGCAAGATCATGATTTATATATTCAGTATCAAACCGTAAATCTTCCAACCAAAGGCCTTAAAAAAGTCACATTTGAGGAATTTGGTCTGAAAAAAGCCAACCTGGCAACCCTGCATCGCGCACACGATGGCAACAGTGGGTCACTGTTGCGTCACACACGAATACCACAACCCCTTGATGCAGATGCTTGTTATTGACCAAGTGGCAAGAATATGTGTAAATTGCTGTTTGTTGCGATTAAACATGTTGATGTGGTGCGCTGATTTTAAATGTTATGTCTTTATTTCTATTTTTCTGTCAAACATTTGAAGTTTACTTAAATCATTGATTTGTATCTTGTGAATTATTATTAGACAATTTAGAAACAAAACTTGCCGTTATAGAGCGTACAACTGGCGTTGCAATGGAAAATTTTGCGCCTATTCGGTCGTAGTTTCGAATGTGTCGTATCAGAAGAAATATACTCTATATCTTGTTATCAAAGCAATCGGCTAATATATTACCGTAAAATGCTACAACTTTACCCAGAAATGATGGGCTAGCTGAAAACTATTTGTTGTAAATTTTGTTCCAACCAGGGTAATTCTTTTTGTAATGGCTATTCTGGATTGTAAAGACATGTGCTAGCCCAGTGGTTCTTAACCTGGGCGCTACCGCCCCCTAGTGGGCGCTGTTAACTTTTAGAGGGGCGGAAATATTCAGGGGGCGTTATAGGGGGCGCTACATTCAGAAGGTGTAACGATATTTTCCTCACTGCAAATTTGCTTTAGTAGTTCTGCTGGGGGTACGAGAATCCACCGAGGATGAGGAGCTATATACAGTATAGAGATTGTGTTTAACAAGGGAAGTAGTGATTCTCTCTCAGAGCATTCTATGTTGGCCTATACAGCACAATGCACAACACCATCCGACAAGCGTGGACGTCGGATGGTGTTGTGCATGGCCTTTGTTGTTGATAATGGGCATTGTTTCCCTTTCCTTGTAGTAAGTAAATGGCATTTTGTGGTCAGCTTTTGGCAGGGACAGCGGGCAGGCAGTGCAAGCAAACCATAAGGACTGGTCATAATAATAGTCAGTCAATAATGGTTATTAGTGTAACTCTTACTAACTACTAAAAAATCAGCAGAGATGTGCCTTAAGACTTTTAAGTTAAGAGCCTTAAGGCACATCTGTGCTGATTTTTTAGTATTAAAACTAACATCGGCTTAAACTAGTTTTTTCTTACTAACTAATAACTAGGGCCATTTTTATATGACCTTAAAAAATCAATAATATGACTTTATTTTTTGGAAAATATGACTTTATATGACTTTATGTCAAAATCGTTTATTTTTACATACGAACAACGTCACTCACGGAACTAAAGAGTAAAACATACGCAACATAACAGTAATACACATCCATTTTTATTTTAAACCACTGTTGTAGTACAGTTTCACGTAGTGTGGAATGTTAGAGTCTTTTAAGTTACGATTTGGACGTAAAAATGACTTTAGTAAGGAAAATGAGCGCTCCGCAGACGCTGATGTGGGTTGACACTTCTGCAGTTTTGCATAAAGCGCTGGTGAAATGTCTTGTCATTGTAGCTTCATAATTTGTTTCACATCATTTTTGTCCAATCGCTTCTTAATGTAATTTTTGAGCGCAAGCGGATCTTTTCCGAAATCAAGGGCATTTAGATCAGCATGGGCCTCTTTGATGGTGTACGTACAACTTTCCATTTTGAGTATTAAGCTGACCTCAATGTGTGACCTCATAAAATATAGGTCTGTGACTGTAAATGTTATGCAGGCTAATCCTACAGTTTGCCTTCCTTCAATCAGAAATTGCCTTACTTTCTTAGTGCTTAATTGCTTCACCGCTTAAATTGGTATTTTTTATTTAAAGTATACAACGGTATGACTTTATAACTCAAAAATATGACTATATAACTTAAAAAGCTGATTTATGACCTAACCAGGAAAATATGACTTTATATGACTTTATAACTTTCTTAATATACCTCATAGGGATGCGGTTTTTGCGTTAAAATTGATTTCACGACTTACTGATGCATAGAAAAAAATATGACTTTAAATGGCCCTACTAATAACTAATTACTACTGGCTGTAGGCTAGCCTTATAGTCTTGGAAGAAAATGTCATTAGTAGGCTACAGCCCTTATATTATGGTGGGCGCCAGACTATGGAAATCTCTGAAAAGGGGCGCTGGGGGAAAAAAGGTTAAGAACCACTGTGCTAGCCTATGCAAATCTTCTTCATTTTTTTTTTTTTTTTTGCTGAGCAAAGTTGTCCTGAAACTGTCAACTTTGCCCACAGCTAGTTCTTTGGCTCTAATGTACATATTCAGTTACAGACCAAGCAATTTTAACATGGTATCTTATAACTTTGCCCACAAGTAATTTTTTAAAATGAATTTATAGAAGAAAAATAACTTTCTGCTCAAGTGGTTACCCTTTTTGGCCTCAATTAGCCACCCCAACTTAATACAAAAAATATTTTGATCATGTATTGAAGTCAACTTGTGCACTGAATAGAAATTGCTAGGGTATTCGTCAGGGATATCTAGAACAACGGGATTGCTGACTCTGTTTTGAAGTGGACAATAGGAGGGTTACTGCATCAGACTATGTTGCAGTGCATTTAAGGAAGAATAAATGTTCCTCAACATACATTTAGTGACTGGCTGGTTTAACGCTTGCTTTTCAAGATCATGATTGAATGGCACTGGTTCAAGTCTCACACCAGATAAAACAAAATTAATAAAGCAGTATACAACATTAAATTCAGCAATTTAAACATCACAGAAATGAATGTTAATGCAAAAGTGCATAAATATAAATAAATATCAATTTAAACAGCAAATAGATAAACAGCGTTGAATTGAAACACAAAATGGGGTAATTTTCATTTAGTTTATTTAGCACTTTTGGAGTTCAGTTTGCGAATAGTACAAGACATTTTTGCTGGTGGTTCAATTTCCACACGATTCAACCGTGTCAGTTCATTTTTCGCAAAGCAATTAAATGAGACTCTTAAAATTAAATCGAAATTGTTATGGCCTGAAGTACATGTTTGCGAAAATAAAACATTGCAAGACTCTGAGTCCTTCGCAAATTTGGCAGCAGCTGCAACAAATGAACCTCGCTGATTGCTGGTAGCAAGCAGTTTTTTCCGAATGAGCTCATCTGCTATTGCTGCAGCATACAGCTGGTTCGCAAAGCTACAGAGAGTAAAACAGTATTCTGTTGGTACTGATAATCCGCCACGATTTGCCATCGCAAGTAGTTCATTTGGATTACTTTTTAAGCATTCGTCGGTTATGGATGGATCAGTGTTTTCTTGAACTAACATATCTTTGCACGGGGTGCATTTCCTTGTCCGTGATACACTTCTGGCAATGTATCCACTCACGTAGTATGTGATGGAAGAATCTGTTTCGGAAATTTCGTCTATGGTTGCAGTTTTAAAAAATTTTAAAAGCCAATTGTCTTCCGTAATTTCAACATAGTCCTCACGTAACGGTGTATTTTCACTTTGAGGAGCAAGGTTAGATTTCTTGAAAATGGACTTTTTTTCGATTAGGCTTAAGCAACGGATTTTTTTCTCAGCTTGAAAAAGTTGATTTATGGACATGAAAAAATTGCCACCGTTAACTTGGCGGTACCACCCAAATCTTCCCTCAATCGGATCGGAGCAAAACTTTCCAGGGAGAACGTAAAGAAAGTCGTGGTGGAATATTAAATGCTCAGCCAGAGACACCATTGCTTGAATACTTTGAATGCATGCTAAGAAAGTTTCTTTAGTTAGTCCTGCTTTGCCTGATTGCTTCCAAGATATCAAAATATTGGCAGCCGTGTTCAGAAAAGTGAACCTGCTGTCCGACTCGCTTTGCGTCAGTTGAAGAGGCTCGCAAGCGGCATCTCTTTTTCTGTAGCCTGCATACAAAAAACAGCAACATAATATTGTTTACACAATATATAAATATAAAAGTCTTGAAACTCAACTTATAATAAGTATTAACAAAAATCAACCACTCCTGATATTTTCCACTTAAACAGACATGTCAAAAGAGGACAAAGAGACAAATGATTGAGGCTTTGAGTTTGCAATAAATTAATACTTTACAGTTAAACTTTATCATTTTGAAATTATTCTTCAAATTTAAGCTAAATTTAGTGGAAGCGGTAGTGCTTAACATTGTGCAGGTCATGTCATACTTCTTCTGGAGTTCCTCAGCGTTCTGTTCTCGGCCCTGTCCTGTTTTGCCTCTACATAAAACCTCTGTTTGACATCATAAAGCGACATGGGCTTTCATACCACTCATATGCTGATGATATACAATTGTATTTGCGTGTTACTGATGAAGATTCATTGTGTTGTATTAAGTCAAAATTCCAAAAATGTATGGTTGATATCTCAAATTGGATGTCTTATAATATGTTGAAACTGAATCAAGAAAAATGTGAGTTTATTGTATTTTCTCCGAAACGGTGTATTTCAAAGTTTAATGACATGACCCTTACCCTGAGTAATATCAATCTTTCTTCTTCTAACTCAATTAAATTGCTTGGTGTAACATTAAATCAACATTTGTGTTTAGAAAACTTTTGTCAGTTCCACTGTTAAATCTTGCTTTTTTCATCTTAGAAATATTGGTTCCATCAGACAGTTTATTAATGTTGATGCTTGTAAAACTTTAACTCATGCACTTGTGACATCCAGGCTTGATTATTCAAATTCATTGTTAAATAACATTCCACATTGTACTATTTTGCGTCTTCAAAGAGTTCAGAATGCTGCTCCTCGGCTAATTACTTTAACACGTAAACGTGAGAATATCACTCCTATACTAAAATCCCTGCATTGGCTTCCAGTATTGTATCGTATTCGCTTCAAAATATGTCTATTAATTTATAAAGTTTTCCATGGTTTTGCTCCGAACTATCTGGACACTTTGCTTGTTCATTATAAACCTGCCAGAACTTTGCGTTCTCAGCATCAATTGCTCTTGTGCAACCCTTCATGTAAGACACAATATGGAAATCGTACATTCCCAGTTGTTGCTGCCAGTTGCTGGAACTGTTTGCCTATTTGTGTGAAAGAAGCTGAAAATTTAAATGAATTCAAAGCTCGCTTGAAAACGTTCTATTTCAATGAACATTATGACTGAATGTACCGTATTAATTATCACCATTGTCATGTACAGCGCCCAGAAGCATAGTTTGACTGTGGATGTGGCGCTATATAAATATTGTTATTATTATTATTATTACATGAAACAATAACTGCAGAGGTCAAACAAACAGACACACAACATAATGTAAAATCATAACACAGATACGTTTTCTGTCATGCCAGAGCTTTTAGTCTGAGAATTGAACTTTGGGCATTCCATACATGAGGTGGACGTTTTAACTACGGTAATCAACCATTTCCACTGCTAGCAGATTGAACTTTGCAAGCGTAAGATATATGTACTAGCAAAAACTAAAACCGTGCTGTCACTTTCAAACTCACATTTGTTCGGCGTTTTCAAGGACATTATTTTCCAAATCTCTAGTACAAATTTTAAAAATCGAGCAGTTCCCAAAAAGTCTGGATTGTCTTTCGCATAATACTCCAAGGCAGTGATTGTTGGCTCACTGAATACACCTGAAAAGTAATAACTTTTAAATTAAAACAAGACTAAACATAAAATTTACAGTCAGTAAAAGTTGCACAAGTTCTAGTTCTGCGATCAGCAGCAGGTGTCATCGTATACAAACGCATACAGGTACTTCTTACATGTTACTTGTAGTTGTAACCAATAAGAGTTAGGCTAATCAATAGAAAATTAGCATATGTTTTACTGTTTCATGAAACACATGCACCATCTTCTCTACGGAAAACAAATAGTTAAACGGAATTGAATGCTGTACGTTAGGTATTCTATTGCAAATTAAAACTGTTTTAAAAGCGACTTACACAAAGCATGTTGCGGAGATGTTCGTGACACATTGCTGGGATTTAGCGAAACTTTCTTCAAGGTGTGGGCAACTTTTAAACATTTGTGTTCTTCAATTGCGTAAAGACGTTTAATGTGGTTGAAGTTGGCATGGCACGACTCTCCAAGTACACGAAAAGGCCGAAACAGTCAGGTTGTCAAATACAAGCACTGAAGCAAGCAATTTTGGGGCTTCTTTCAACTTAGCAATGTCAATCAGGTGAAAAGAAATTTGGTTTTCTTCAGTTTTGAAAACATATCCAAAAGGCAGTGTTACTTTTTGAAGTTCATTCTTAAGTGCAAAAAAGTCTTTGATCTCATCATAGACATTACATACGTAGACGAGAAACTGCGAAAAAAGAAAAAAGCGATTTTAATGCAACAAACCAAAGCCGCGTTAAAATCATGTGTCTGCCTTGCCACGCATGACTGGATCTAACTGGCTTTCCATTGGCAAAACAGAAAATGATACTTTCTTACAATTTCAAACTTCTGGAAGCGGAAGCTTCATGCTTATTGCTTATACAGGAATAGCAATGGCAGTGTCTGGTGAAAACCTATTCCTTTCTGATGAAGATTGGGAAATACACGTGGAGGTAATAATGGAGCACAGTTTCTATATTAATAATATAATATAGTAATATAGAGACTGTGAATGGATACCGTGCTTCGGACAGTAAAATATTTCAGCGGAACTTTTACTAGTAATACTTCAACTCTATCGTTGATATAGTCTGTCTAAAATCTATGGTTTAACATGTTAATCTACTTCAACAGAGACTGTTTGTTGTGGTTCTCTTTACAACTGCCTATTTTGGAGCCAGGGATTGTTTGGAGCTGCGTAAAGATCGGTGACCCAGACTGTTGCCGCTCATACCGACTTCCGCCCGTAAGCTTTATGTTTTAAAAGTTATGAGATAGTTTTTTGTGACTTTGATTACAAAGCTTTAAGTTTAAGTCTTAATACATCGGTAGGCTATACACCAACCAGATACCACTCGAATGCTTTATCGGAAATACTGTAATTCAACGTGGATCGTGCCAAGCAGTTGCAGCAGGATTGGCAAAGAAGTCTTCCGACATTACTCCAAAAGCTATTGAAGTCATGACTTCCATTTACGACCGTAAGTTGTAGGCTAATTTTATGACAACAATCGATTTAAGAACAACCAACTAGTGAAGAATGTTGCATGCTTTTTTTAATTCTTCATCTTTATCCTCCATTTACGGGAAAACGGCGGAGGCGTTATGCATAGGACCATTTGATCCAGACCTGCTTGGGAGTTTCCACATTCAAGTTTCCGATTTCATTTGAAGTTTGATCTTGTCAAATAGTCCTACTACCGAGATTTTAATTCAGTTCAGCCCCCTTAGAGAGTGTGCAATGTGCATGATAAAAGAAATATTGCTAGGCTACTTTTTGTAAGAGCGGTAAGACTGGCGCGAATCTAAGAGTTTTTTTCGGGGGGGGGCCAGAAAATTTGAAAATCAATTAAAAAGAAAGAAAAAGCTAAACAGATATGAACAATGATACTACGACATATACGATATGCTAGAAAATAGACATTAAAACAACCATTTTCATCAATTGTGATGCCGAGAGACTAATATCAGCTGTTTAGAAGCATATCAAACCATTTGATGCGAAAACATACAATTTTTCACAAAACTTCGGGGGGGCCCGGGCCCCCCCCATAAATCCGCGCCTGGGTAAGAGTAAGGCTTTTGGTCGGCTGATTTTTGATAAAGTAAAATGTATTCCTGTTTTACACTTACAGATATACAGTAGCTAACATTGAGATGGTTGTGCTTTCTTTTTCAGAGTTTTTGAAAAGTCATGATGAAGGGCGATTGATAGGCTACGGCTATTTTCTCAAGACGCTAAGCGGTTGTCCTGCGAAATTGGTCTTTCGATAGGCGAGCTCCTAAAATGTTTAGATGTCATTCCAATAATTTTTTGCGAACGGAAGAATGAAGCTGCTGCCAGCAATCTTCAGACATTGTTATCAGTGACGAGGATAAAAAAAACAGTGAAGTATATTGGAGGTTATAACTTAATAATAAAAAATCTGCTACGCAAATCTTGGAACAAGGAAACAAAAAAATATTTTTTGCAAAGGTGCGTTAAAAAAAGTTCGGATTCTTCACTGCTCGAAATAACGGACCTCCTTCTTCGCATATTGATTGCTTTGGAAAAAGCCTTTCGAAAGAGCAAGTCGTTCGCTGGTATCGATTTAAATAGGCCTATTATGAACGAGTGTCTGGCATCGCCACATGTCCAAGCACATATACAACAAATGTGTGTACATATGGATCTTGAAGATACCAGGCCATGCGTCTCGTGTGTCCACAGAATTGCTCGCTTATTTTTTAAATTAGGGACCATCGTTTTGCTAAGTCATTAGCAGAAAATGCCACAGCAAAGAACAGTAAGTCTCTTCGCAACTCTTTGAAAAAGTTGTAACTTGCTATTGAACTCTGTACCGTAAGTGATTCGTTTTTTCTATTTGTGTTCTATGCCGTATTCTTATTTGTTGGCTGTGATTGTTGTATTTTATCTGTTATTCGGCTTGCCTTTTTAAGTCATGTGTTATTTCTCTTATGACCTTACACTAGAGTAGAGGACGAACTGCTTTCTTTTCGCTTATTGAATACAAGTATTTCCAGTTATTTGTTGTTGTTTTTTTTTCCAAAAAGAATATCAATCAATAATTCATTCGCAGAAACTCAACATTAACATTATCATAAAACACTAGGCAGTCACAAGCAAATTTAAAAATGGACCACTACTCTTTCCGGCGTTTCTTGAAAGGTTGACCAACTGCACAACCGTGATGTAATTCGCGCTTTAACACAATGGTGTTGTTTCGGTATCCAAACTCATGAATATTGGGATTTTGGTGCCTTCTCCCCAACGCTCTTTGGTGACCAAAGTAGGCTTCGAGGCTGTCTTGAGATATTCGCCTTGTCACCTAACGCACCTAACATCACCTAAGTCACCTAACGCAATATGAATATTTAACATACCGATAGGCCTACTGTCTGTAAACCTACCGATTTTTCAACTGATACCAGCAATCAATGATGAAATTCAACAGAACTTACTCAAAATGAAATCACAAGTTTTGAAATGCTTCTCGCAAATTCCACATTGCCCACGACACGATGAATTTGAGAGTTTATGTTATCTTCTTTTGCATTTGGATTTCGATATGATAATACCAAACGATTAAGCAATTTTTGATGTTGATATTCATCAGTGTCTTTCTTCAAAAACTTTAAACTTTTCACTTGCTTAATGTAAACATAGTGTTCTTTTTTATACCTGGTAGAACATCCAGGAACACAACAGAAACTTGGAGCCATGGAATCACAGAATGTTATACCACTAAGTAAAGTAACTTGATCTGGGCCTACCTACCTTGCTGAAATGCTTATAATGCAACTGTAAGCTAGGTCTATAATATGATAATAACAATAATAATATGAGATAAGGTCTCACTGGACATCTCAATTACCGTACACAAGCATCATTTCATCAAACCAACCGCTAATTTTCTGCAATAGAGTTCTTTTTAATATGCTGCCGGCAATCTCGCAACCTTCTGAGGGAAGTCAGTTAGGACCACTGAAGCGTGACTGGAACGGAGATAAAGCACGAAAAAAGCCAAGTTTCTCGTCTACGTATGTAAAGTCTATTAAGTCTAAAGTCTATAAAGCCTCTACAAGTATGCGAAACTGCCAGGATTAAGCTCTGCAAGAAGCTTTCCCAGTCCGAGGATAAAGATTCAATCAATCAATCTCATCGACTGCTAAAAACTCCATATTTTCTTTTTCTATTTTTGCGTTTTGTTTCTCGGCTCTTCCGGCTGCAGTGGACGCAGACGATCGTTTGATAGTTTGAGCTGATGATCACCTATGGATGGACGACAAATGGCTCCTCGTGCCCCATCCTGTGAGTACCATCTGCTTTCAACCAGATGAGAAACGAAATTTGTCAACAAAGAGCCTCCACCCGGACGGCACAGCTGCAAGGGGCAATTGATAGCAAGTTCAGACGCCCCACCATTCTGCAGCTCAACATAGAAGGCTACACAACAAGCAAGACCAAAGTTGTGGAGCAGCTTGCCCATACCAACCGGGCACTCGTCATCCTCCTCCAGGAGACCCACTGCACTTCTGCAGATAGGCTAGCCATTCCCAACTACACGCTAGCCGGGTCTACCTTAAGCAGGAAGCACGGCATTGCCACGTTTGTGCATGAGAGCCTGAAGTGGACGTTTGTCGACCAATCTCCAACTGATGCCGAGATTGAGTGGGTGTGCATATGTATCTCAGACTACAACATCGTCAACATCTACAAGCCCCCACCCTCGCGAATGTTGCCATCATCCCTTCCAACGTTCCCCTCCCCCAGTCTCTACGCTGGCGACTTCAACTGCCAGCACATCGACTGGGGCTACAACAACACAAGCAGCGACGGAGAATTGCTGGCTGACTGGGCCTCTACAAACCATCTTGCCCTCCTATTCAATCCAAAGGAACCAGCCAGTTTTCACTCCGGCCGCTGGGGAACAGGGACAAACCCTGACTTGGCCTTCGCGAGTGTCGACAGCTCTCTTCCAGACAGACGTGTGCTTGAGAAGTTCCCGCGGTCCCAACACCGGCCGTCCCTCATCACCGCCCCAAAACTTGTGGCTCCTGTCCCGAGTTCACCGGTGAAGCGATGGAACTTCAAAAAAGCCGATTGGAATCAATACAGCCTCCTGACCAATGAGTCTGCTGCAAAGTTACCACCGACTGAAACATGCAACGCAGACGAGGCATACCAGGACTTCTGCAATGCCATAATAACTGCGGCAAAGGCCACAATACCACGTGGCCATCGAACCAGCTATAAACCATGCTGGGACTCTGAGTGTGAAACTCTCTACCGCTCATACCTAGCCGCCACAAGTGGTGCTGCTTCAAACACCGCCGCCACCAGACTACTTGAGCGGCTGGACACAAAGAAGCTTGAGCGGTGGAACGAAGCTGTCCAAACCATCGACTTCTCACACTCAAGCCGCAAAGCATGGAGCATCATCAACAACCTCACTGGGCGCTCAGCAAACTCCCCTCGTCAGTGCCCCGTTTCTGCTAATGCCATCGCTTCCCAGCTAGTGCAGAACGGGGTGTACAAGACAAAGGACCGCAAGGCATCCCGCCTTGTTGCCAAGGAAGTGTCTGCCCTATGGCGAGTGGAAACACCACCAGAAGAAACAATCTCTGGAGACTTCACTCCAGAGGAATTCGCCACCGCCCTCCGCCTAGTGAAACCACACAAGTCTCCAGGGCCCGATAAGATCTGCCCTGAGCTTGTGCTCCATGCTGGCCATGCCCTAAAGTCCTGGTTACGTAGATTCCTCTCTTCCTGCCTGCACCACCTCACAATCCCAAAAATCTGGAGAAGAGCTTTAGTAGTTGCGATCCCTAAGCCTCACAAGCCACCAGAGGACCCAAGGAGTTATCGTCCGATATCCCTCCTCTGTGTTCCTTTCAAGATCCTCGAAAGACTGATCTATGCCCGCGTCAACCCAATCATCGACCCGCTCCTTCCAAAAGAGCAAGCTGGGTTTCGGCGCGGAAAATCCACTGTAGATCAGGTCACACTGTTGACCCAAGACATCGAGGACTGCTTTGAGGCAAAAAAGAAGGCCGGCGCTGTCTTTCTAGATCTCACAGCTGCTTACGATACCGTATGGCATCGCGGCCTTACTTACAAGCTGCTTCGCCTGCTTCCTGACCGACATATGGTCCATATGATTATGGAACTTGTCAGGAATCGAAGCTTCACCCTCACCACCGGCAACCCACGGCGAAGCAGACTGAGACGCTTGAAAAACGGCGTCCCACAGGGATCGGTCCTGGCTCCACTTCTTTTTAACATCTACACCCACGACCTGCCAACCACGGTCTCCGCAAAATACGCTTATGCGGACGATCTGGCAATTCTCCACTCCACAAAGTCGTGGGAAAATCTAGAAGACACCTTGAGCCAGGACATGCAAACCATCTCAGCTTATCTCCAGAACTGGCGACTGAAACTCAGCGAAACCAAAACTGTGGCGGCAGCTTTCCACCTACACAATCGGGAAGCTGATCGTGAGCTACATGTCCACAACAACGGAAAACCTCTGTCCTTCTGTCCCGAGCCAAGGTACCTTGGGGTGACACTAGACAGATCGCTCACATACCGCCACCATTTGGTGTCACTGCGCAAGAAACTGACATCTCGCGCTGCATTACTGAAGCGCCTGGCAGGCTCTAGCTGGGGGGCGAGGGCTGACACTTTGCGAATAGCAGCCTTAGCCCTTGTCTACTCTTCAGCAGAGTACTGTGCACCTGTCTGGTGCCGCAGTGCTCACCGCCACAACATCGACACTGCCATAAACAGCGCCCTGCGCACAGTGACCGGATGCCTGCGTCCCACACCATTGGACAATCTCCCCATTCTCGCTGGCATCCAACCTGCTGAGCTTCGTCGCGAAGAAGCCACTCTGTCCCTCGGTCGACGGGCACTGGAGCCTAATCATCTTCTCCACCACAAGATCTCTGCCTTCCCAAACGGGCACCCCCGCCGACTGAAATCAAGACACCCATTCGTGCCAGCCGCTCGGCTTCTGATCAACGAAGCTGATGAACAAGACATCTCTGCGGCTACTTGGGCGGACCATAAATGGAATTCTGAATGGAGGTCAAGCACCACCAGACTCCATTCATTCATCCCCGACGCCGACACACGCCCAATCGGCCTGACACTACAGAGACAGGCGTGGGTGCGCCTCAACCGTCTCCGTACGGGCGTCGGCCTTTTCCGCTCAACCATGCACCAATGGGGAATGGCTTCTTCCTCCTCCTGTGAATGTGGTGCCGAGGAACAGACCGCAGACCACATCATCAATGACTGTACCATCTTCAAGCCACCTAACGGAGTGGAAGGTCTGCGCGTCATGGATGATGAAACTAAAGACTGGCTGCTCTCTAGCAGCCTTCCAGTGTAGTCCGGGAACATCGTGAATCTGGGGTGGTAAAAGGATAGACCCTCGGCCCCAGAAGCTCAGACGACGACGACGACGAGCTGATGATATATATTTAGGAAGTCCTGGAAACACTTTTGGAATTACAGTAGGTTTTAGCCGTTTTCGAACTAATTCGGTGGTTTCTCGTTTTACTTTTCGTCTTTTCTTTTTATCAAAGGAAACTGTTTGAAAGTCATTAGCATGAAAATGCTTATCGCAAACTCTATGATTTTTACTTAAAGTCCAGTTTTTGCGTGGAATAGCTGCAACCCCTTTTCTTCGAATATCAGGATCTGCAGGGAATTTAAATAAAGCGGGCTTGTCTTCTTCTTTGCTCGACTTGTAGCCACTGCTACATCCCGGTACACAGCACGTGTTCACCATCGCGACAAGATTTTAAAAATGAGCGATGAACGGAATAAATTTGCAGATAACTTAATTAACTTAAAATCAACTTACACTGTGACAGATTATAGAAACTTTTAGCATTCCTAAATTATCAAATCCGACAATATTTACAGACTAGTAGGTACGACGTACGAGAACCTATAGCCTAATAGTCCCATGCAGTTGTTGTAGCTATTTTAGATTTAAGCGTTAAAATCTTACACCTCTTTTAACAACGCTTTTTACAGTTTAAAATGTTGACTCCAAGCTTGCCTCTTGTTTATTCAATTCAAACTGTGACCTACCAGAACCGATGCCGTACTAAAATGTATCAACATACTGACAGTAGTCCAGCAATCGTGTAAAGTACAAGATGTACATTTAAAGTAACGCCAACTACCGATATTCTTCGAAGTCTGTAACAATACTAAACTTAACTGACCATGTTCTATATAACTAGCCAACTGAATCTTAACTGCCAGTGTACTGGTACTAAAACGCTGAAACTATCACACTATCCTACATCGTTAGATTCTCTACTTTAGCCTACACAGCTGCAAAGCAACGACTGGATTTCTTTTCCTGTCATACAGTCACGAGACTGGCTTCCAGCAGGGATATTGCAGTGTTTCGTCATAGAAACCATTGTTATATTTCACTATCGTATTGTAATACGTGCGACTGTTACGAGACTGGAACCATGAGATAGATTAGCTGAGAGAAAGTACAATAAAGTGGTCTGTGTGTAATCTATTAAAGTGTGGTGTATCTAAGTTAATCAAACAGAAATACAACAGATATCTAGAAAAGGCGACTTCTCAACAGCGTAATTGACACGTGCTTTCGCCTTTTTCATTTTCGGGCTTTAACAGCGCTGACCCTTCTAGTGTCCATCGCTTTATCGAAATTTGCTAAGTCAGCAATCCCGATGTTCTAATATCCCTGGTATTCGTGAATAACTATAACACAATTTCAAATGATAGTTATCATAACGACGAAGTGGATGCTACAAAATTTAATTTTTGGTTATCAACTGCGGTACTATTTCGTTAAATGCTATACAATTTGCGATAATTTACACCGAAAAATAAATATTGTTTTGTCAATCAAAGATTATTGTGAAGAAAGGGGCGTTCTTCCCGGCTATCAGCACAAGGCTGAGCACTCACTAGTACAGCGAGCAGCTGCGATTCGCCAACCATAACGGTGTAGCTTCCACGCTAGCCATTCAGACCATCCAATCAACAATATGTTTCTCGGCAGCCGATTTGTAGCAAGAATTGACAGCGATAGACACGTGTTTCGCCCATGAGGCTGTTTTTTTTTTTTTTTTTTTTTTTTTATTGAAAAGTAAAAACAGTTGTACAGTAAACAATACAAAAGAAGCAATTGGTGAATGCAATCATATTATTGATACCAATCTGTTGCACAGTATAAGTTATACCTGTATTAAGAGATCAAAGGCATGCGATAGATTTGGAAATTCATTGTAGCTATGATATCACTTTTATGTTTGAGGCTAGTGTTTTATCTCCACAATAACGGTCATCTAACAAGTACGTTCATACAATAGTAGCCCAAAAGATATTCTTATCATGCATATTCCAAAAGCCGTTGTTGTGTTCGACATTAAATCAGATGCATTGCGCAGGCAGGTAGGTAACACATTACCAGTCACAATAAAAGTGTCTATGTTACTGTGCGTCCCACAACGCACATTTGTAGTCAAAAAATAAACAAATCAATAAGTAGGAATATAGCCTAATGTAATGCATGCAATTGCATAAACGAAGAAGGATCTGCATGTTGCCTCATTGCTCTCTTGTAGTGCAATGATGCTACATGCAGATGGTATGTGTGAATAAGTATCATTTACTATGGCGCATTTCATAAAATTCACAAGTCAGGTACATACACTTCAAATGATAACAATTAATAGCAGAATTCTTTCGAGAACAGTGGGTTCTTGGTTGTCATGTTCGACTTATGCCTCAGTGTGGGGAGTTTGTAAGGGGCGTCGGTATTACAGAGGTGTCATTTTGAAGATATTCTTTAATTTTTGTTTTAATAACCCAGAGGGTTGTTTTGGTAAATTTTTTGTTGTCCCACATATATTTATCTCCAATGTCTAGTGAAATTTTCTTTTTAATTATGGTACTCTTTACTGTATTTAGGATCAGCAGAATCAGTAGGTTGTCTGCTTGGAAAATGGTTGTATAGAATTATATCAGTTGTAAGTTTAATCTTTTGTTTTGTTATTGCATGATATAGCTTTTCTATTTTTTTCCAAATTGATTTCGTGAAGGTACATTCAGTTAACAGGTGTTTTATATTGTCAACAGCCATTTTGCAAAATTTGCACTGAGTAATTTTGTTCTGGCTGCAACGCCATGAGTTAGATTGTTTGTGAAAATCGCCCCATTTAAAAGCTGAATGTGCTATTCGATAGCAGATCGATATGTCAGAGTTTGAAAAGTATGGTTTGATATTTTTCTTCATAAGGAGCATTTCTGACCAGCTTATTGGTTCATTGTTTTGGCTCTTAATTTCAGTTTTAGTTTCTTTTTGTGTTTTTAGGGTTGTGTATATTGTATTATATGATATATCAGTCCAGTCAAGATTGTGTTTTCGGAGTTGGAGAAAAGTGCGGAAAATATCAGAATAAAACGAATTTGGGCAATCAGAGTGTGGTTCACTTAGGTTATATAATTTTTGGTTGATGTGCCTTATTTTATAGTTTAGATTGCACTTTGCCCACTCATGCCATAGTTCTGTAGCTTTATCGAGTGTGGACAGGTGTCTAATTCTGTCAGCTCTACTGGTTTGAAATTTTGTTTCTATGTCAATCATTTTTAATCCTCCGTTTTTAACTTCTGCAATGATTTTTGTTCTGCTTAATTGCTCAATTGGAGATGGATACCATAGAAAATTGTATAAGATTTTGTTTAAGGATTGGATATGCTTTTTTTGTGGGTAAAGAACCCTTCCCATGTGAAGAGATATAGGCACGAGGAGAGTATTTATTATGGTGATTTTTTCTAGAAGGGAGAGTGGTCGAAATTTATGAATGTTGGCAGTCGTTTCAGTTTGTTTTATCACTTTTTCCCAGTTAAGAGTGTCTAGTTTTTTGTTGTTGTTTCCTAGCCAGATTCCAAGGATTTTTATTTCATTTTGAATTTGAATATGTGGGTAATGTTGCTGTACTTCACTTTGTAACTCAGGTTGTGATACAAGCATTTGTGTTTATTTTCGTTAATTTTTTGTCCTGACATTTGTTGGTAAAGTTTTAATTCTTTAAGTATTTCAGTAATAGAATTAAGGTTATTTGTGATAAACGTTGTGTCGTCTGCGTATTGTTCGATTTTTACTGCTTTTTTATTTATGGAGAAGCCTTTTATTGATGCATTGCTCTCTATGCGGCGTGTGAGTACTGTTACGGCCAATCTCTGTACAAATCAAACGTCATATAAAACCGTTCAAGTCTACTGAATATTACGTCATGGAAATTCCTAAAGCATGTGCCAAAATTGCACCATCGTTCATAAGACCTGTTTGGACCTGTTTGGGCCTGTTTAAACAGGAAATATTACATCAGCTTAAACACCTGTTGGAATGACTTCATAATTGTCTTTCATTTATTGCGTCACAGTTACTTTCTACGTGAATTTGAGATATTGATATCTATTCTGGTCATTCGTAAAATGATTGTTTGAAAGTTGGCCGCACATTTAACTGTTGGCTTAGTGCTTGCTAGCTGGACAAAAGTTCCGTCTTTTATCCAATTAATCTGTATTGTAGTGACAGTTTTTTTAGTGTAGGCGTTACACCTATTTTCGATAGCCTCGGGCTAATTTTACTGGTATACACTGTTTGAATAGACGTTTCGAAAGTGTGTTTATTTTTGGGTCATTGCATGCAGACGAACGGATTTGGGAATCTTACGTTACAATTTTCCCACGAAGAGATTATGGTTTACCGCTGTGACCATAAAAAATAAAAGACGAGTTCTTGTTAGCTGGTGGGCCAAGAAATTAAAGCATAAAAAATAAAAGACGAAGTTTGTAGTTGGTAGGCTAAGAAGCACTTAGAAGCAAAGAAACAATAAAAGAAGATCTTATTGGTTGGTAGTCTAAAGAAGCAAAGAAAATTAAAGACATTTCTTCTCGGTAGGCAACTGAAGAACTTTAAGCTAAAAAGTAAAGACATTTCTTCTCAGTTTGGTACAGAAGAAAAATAACTTGACATTTATTGGCAAGAAAGAAGATTAAAGGCAATCCATCTGTGCTTGAAGATTCAAGTCGAAGAATCCAAGCAAGTTTTGTGGACTTTAGGACTTCATACTCGTACAGCTACGGTATCGTGCATTTAAATTCTTTTTTGTATTTTTACGGTCTTTGCAGTTAAGTTTTTTATAACTTAATTTTGTGTGTTTGTGTAACTTAATTTTTTTAATTGTTAAATTTAGCCCTAACATTTAATATGTCTACACTCGGTGGCGACAAGGACTCGACCGCCGTAGACTCGACTGAGTTTAAGCCTGATGATGTTCTTTGCGGTCGGGCAGGCCATTCTGGGGAGGGACCCATTAACGATGAGGCTAAGTCAGTTCGAGAGGCCCGGCATCTTAGACGGGATATTTTGACTCAAATTGGGAAACTTTCTGTGGCCCTAGGTTCTTTGAGTGATAAGCAGGAACTGTTAATTTTTCGATCTAAGTTATCTACTTTAGAAGAGGAATTACGGCATTTCCATGCTCTTTTGACTAAAATCTTTAACTCTGCAATCTTGGCAGAACTTCGTGATAGGGTAGATCCCGAATTTAACTCGTTAAAAAATAACTTTGAACAAAAAGAAAGTGAGTTCTCAGATATGTTGGATGCTGACATACATCCTGAGGATAGCGCCTCAAATGTAAGCACTAGGATGTCTAGGACTTCGTCTCGGATAGTGGCACAAATTAACCTGCAGCTAAGACGAGAGGAGCTCCAGATCCAAGCTGAGGCCGAAGCAAGAGCTGCTGAGGCCATCGCGAGAGCTGAGGCCATTCGAGCTGAGGCTGCCGCGAGAGCTGAGGCCGAAGCGAGAGCGGCTGAGGTCGCCGCGAGAGCTGCTGAGTTCGCACTCAAAGACGCTCAGTTGAGGGCTGAACAACGAAAAGAGGTAGTTTTAGCTGAATATCGATCAGAGGCGGGCTCCCGGCGTAGCTCTAGGAAGGGCTCTTCTAGGCATTCCAGAAGTGAACATCAATCACAGTTTAATTTACCTAACCTTTTCCAGACGCCTGTTCAATCTGTAAGTGGACCTGTACAATCCACATGTTTTCCAGCTGTTTCAGGAGGTCTCGGGGCCGCGGCTAAGGGTCTTCCGAAGGCTGTAGAGCCAAGGTCTGCAAATTACAACCGAACTCCTCCCCCAGAGCGTACAGGTCACGGGGCCGCCATTAGCAGTAATGCTTTGCCCTCTTCACAGTTTTCAGCGCCGCTAGTTTTTGATCGCCCAGCTACACGTAATTTGGGTGGTTGTGAGAGGCGTATCGTGTCTCCTGATTTTAACGTATGTGAGGATCGTGATCGGGCTGTGCATGTGACTGAGCCCACTCAGCCCATTAAGGGATATAGCTTGTCTTCTCCCGCTAAATCGAGTTCTCAACAGCAGGATTGCTTTTTTGAATACCAAAATAGTAGGACGTTCTTCGATAAGGCGGCCTTGATTGGTTACGATGGTAATAATATGCCATTTGTCTTCTTTAAAAATCGTGTTATGGCCTTGATGGCAGCTTCGCCCTTTAAGGGAACTCGTTTGACTTTGTTGCAAGCAGCTTGTGTTAGAACAGCTGCACAAACGATTGCTAATTTGGTTTCTGACACTCCTGGCTTGTCAGAGGAAGACAGGATAGAAATGTCGTTAGCTCGCTTGTCCCAACGTTTTGGGGTTCGTGGAGGTCTTTTCGCAGAACCAGAAATTAGAAAGTATCGCTATGGTAGCAAATTGACTTCTATCTCTTCCAGTGATTTGAAAGAGTTTAAAGATGAATTGTCGCAGTGTTTGCTTTACGCGAAAGCTTATGGTCAGCGTGATAAATTAGAAGGACGTTTTGTTTTGGATTTGGCTAAGCGACTCCCGTTTGACGCTAAGCAGCGTTATCTTGACTTTTTAGGTGATCAGTATGGTAGCACTGAGGAACCTACCTTTCAGAGTTTGTTTGATTTTGTAGTACGGGAGGAAACGCGCAAGTCGACTGATTTTAGCATTATGCTAATGGGCGATTCTGGTGAGTCGCAGCATTTTAAAAAGTTTGGCAAAGGAAAATTGCCTTCATGTCCGGTTAGGCAGACGTCGGTAAAACCCCATGATAATGTGATTTCAGGGAGTTCGCAGTACTCGACTGCTGTTGGCGCACCGCGCGGCGGTGTGGCCAGACGTAGTGACATACCGGCATGTTTTTGTTGTTCGTCACGTGGTCAAGTTGAATATCATTTTTTGTCTAATTGTAAAGAATTTTTGCGCTTGACACCTAAAGATCGGAGAGATGTCATTGTGAAAGCTGGCAAATGCTTGAATTGTTTGCGCCAGCATATGGTTAGAGACTGTAATCATGCAAATAACTGTCGTAAGTGTGGACCTACCAACGATAGGAAACACTATTTTCTTCTGCATGATTTTTATGTGACGTCACGTGATTCTCTGGATTTGGTCGGTAAAGATGAGGCTGGTGCCAGAGTTCCTGTGCGTAATGTTAAGATTGGAAATGTTAAAGCAGCGTTTAACCGCGTTACTGCTGCTCGTGTTTTGAATCCAATGACTGGCAAATCGAAGTTGGTGTATTGTCAGCATGATCCTGGTTCGCAGTTGACCTTTGTTTCGAGTGACTTGGTGTGCGAACTTGGTCTTAAACCGTATGATAAAGCGTCGTTTAAAATGGATACTCTGGCTGGTCAGAAACCTACTTGTGCTGAACTTGTTAAACTCAACATTCAGTCGTTAGAGACGAATGAACTGTTTTGTGATATAACTTCGGTGGTTAACCCAGCTTGGGCTGACGATGTTAAGACTTTACCACATAAGCAGGATTTAAGTAGTTTCCGTCATTTTCATGACGTGAATATGTTTCATTTGAATGATTGTAGTACTGTAGATGTACTGATTGGCAACGACAACGCTTATTTGATGTGTGCAAAAGAAGAGCGTGTTGGTGACAATCGTAGTGAACCGCATGCTTTGCTCACTCCTCTCGGTTGGTTGGCTTGTGGTGGTAAGTCACCCTTAGTAGAAAGCGTTGCTAAAGTGTGCAGAGTGCAGACGTCTTCAGAGTCGGATGTCATCTCTGGCTTTCAGCGTAAAATTGAGTCTCGCGATATGGAAATAGCAGACCTGAATAAAGTCATTCAGGATTTGACTTTGCAAAATGAAACCTGTGAATTGTCTCGCAATGATATTTTGGCTAGAGAACTTGTCGAACCGAATATTGAGTTGAAAGATGGTCGATTTGAGATACCTGTTCCGTTGAAGGAAGATATTGATTTACCTAACAATTTTGTGTTGGCGTCAGATAGAGCTGCTGCTTTAAGAAAGAAAGCTTTAAAACAACCTGAACTTCGTGATTTCCTTACTGACACCATGAAAGATCTTAAATCTAATGGCTATATTGAGCGCGCGGGTGAAGCAGGAAATGTCAAGGGATTTGAATGGTATTTACCATACTTTGTGACGTCACAATTAAAAAAGCGCATTGTTTACTATGGCAAGTCTGAATTTCGAGGAACTTGTGTTAATGATTTAATGTCTTCTTGTCTTGACTTGTCTGACTTGTTAAACCCTCTGGCAGATGTCTTGGCTAGATTTCGGCTTGAAAGATTTGGTTTCGTGGCCGATATGACCAAATACTTCTTTCACGTTTTGGACTCTTCAATTCGTAAGCCCAATTTTATTGAACTGCTTACGTACACCAGTAGTGCCGTTCGGATCGTGAACGAACGCCCTTTGGTACCTTTGAGTGACGATCCTAGGGATTTTACTGTCATCACCCCTGCCTCACTTTTGACCCCATACTTAGACCCATACTGTGCTGTTGGGCAACCACATGATCGTGACCAACTAAGAAGGGATTATCGGTTCAATTTGTCACTTTCTCAGCAGTTTTGGAGTAAATGGATCGATTTTTACTTGCCAGGTCTTCAGGGCCGGAAAAAATGGCTAAAAATGGCCGAGAATTTGGAGCCTGGTCAACTTGTAGTGGTAGGTTCTCTCCAAGACATTGGTAAACGTGGGAAGTATCAACTTGGGAGGGTGCATGAGGTAGTTCCACAAATTAGGAAAGGGAAGCCTGTGGTTCGTAGAGCCAAAGTTGCCGTCTGCAACTATGATGAGAGTACGGGGAAAGTGAAAGTAGACTACGTGTTGAGGGATATTTCGTGCCTCGCCCCCGTAAAGAACACCTAAGTGTTAGGGTTTGAGCCTGGTTTTGTCTGCGGTGGCCGATACTTGTTTGAGCCCGGAACAGTCGGTTATTATCGCAACTATTGTATATAGCGTCATTTAGCGTGTACCTATGGTACCAATTTCATGTATCGTCGTGTTTATTCTTATTGCTGTTCATTCTTTGCATGCCCTTTGTATTTGCGTACCGTATTAACTTAAACGTGAGTGATTCAAAAAATTTGTGTATCGTGTGTTTTATTCATTGGCTCACGATTGTCCTTCAATTCTTTTTTTTTAGTTATGCCATGTTAGACTGTCATAACTAGGGGCCGCTATGTTACGGCCAATCTCTGTACAAATCAAACGTCATATAAAACCGTTCAAGTCTACTGAATATTACGTCATGGAAATTCCTAAAGCATGTGCCAAAATTGCACCATCGTTCATAAGACCTGTTTGGACCTGTTTGGGCCTGTTTAAACAGGAAATATTACATCAGCTTAAACACCTGTTGGAATGACTTCATAATTGTCTTTCATTTATTGCGTCACAGTTACTTTCTACGTGAATTTGAGATATTGATATCTATTCTGGTCATTCGTAAAATGATTGTTTGAAAGTTGGCCGCACATTTAACTGTTGGCTTAGTGCTTGCTAGCTGGACAAAAGTTCCGTCTTTTATCCAATTAATCTGTATTGTAGTGACAGTTTTTTTAGAGGTGTAGGCGTTACACCTATTTTCGATAGCCTCGGGCTAATTTTACTGGAATACACTGTTTGAATAGACGTTTCGAAAGTGTGTTTATTTTTGGGTCATTGCATGCAGACGAACGGATTTGGGAATCTTACGTTACAATTTTCCCACGAAGAGATTATGGTTTACCGCTGTGACCAAGTACATCGGCGCATATTATAAAAAAGAGCATGCTCAAAGGGCATCCTTCTCGGATGCCTCGCCTAATGTCAATTTTTTTTGTCAGTGCTCCATTCATTTCAACTCGACTAGAGATGTTTGAGTATATAAGAGTTAAGTATGAAATCATCACTGGCTTAAATCCAATTTTTTGGAGTATTTTGTACAGAAAAGAATGTTCCACTCTGTCAAAGGCTTTTTCAAAGTCTGTTACCATTATATATAATTTCCTGTTTTTTAGTTTTGCTGCTTCGATGGCTGCTTGAATATTCATTGTAGCGTGTTCAATTCGTCTGTTCGGTAGACCACATTTTTGGTTGGGTTGAATCAGTGTTTTCATTAAGGGGGTGATTCTATTGGCTAGGATTTTGCTTAAAATTTTGTAATCCGTGTTCAATAATGAGATTGGTCTCCAATTTTTCAGCGATGATTTATCTCCTTTTTTGTGAAAAAGCTTAACTATGGCTTCTCTCATCGTTACTATCATAGTGTTTTTTAGAAAACAGTTAGTATACATTTCAAGCAAATCATATTTCAAAATGTGCCAACATTTTTGATAAAAGATTGCGCTGAGGCCATCCGAGACGGGGGCTGAGTTTTTATTTAATGTATCAATTGCGATCTTAATTTCATCTTTTGTTATTAGTCTTTCATTTTCTTGTGCTTCATCTGCATGTATTGTGGTGTGGTTCAAAATGTTTAGATATTCATCTTGTTCAGTTGGATCAATTTTTTCATCAATTCCCCATAACTTATGGTAAAAATTGTGTGTTTCTGTTAAGATGTCATTTTTGTTGGTTACAACTTTATTGTCCTCTGTATGTAGTTCGGTGATAGTATTATTTTTACCTCTTTTCGTTTCAAGATGAAAGAATCCTTTGCTTGTTTTCTCTGCATCGTTTTGAGGTATTTTGCAGCGAATTTGTGCTCCTCTTTGCGTGTTATTGTGAAATTGTTCAATAACATCGGTAAATTTTGCTCGATCAGATACTAGGTTTGGATGAAATTCGTCTTCAATCTTAGAGTTTAAGATCTGGAGTTGTTGGTTTGCTGTGTCATATGCTTCTCGTTGCAAGTTGCTGTGAGAGCTCTATCAGCTTATTTTTAAGTATTTCTTTTCCTTTATCCCACCATTCAAGAGTATTTTGAAAGTTTGGTTTTCTTATTGTCCAATTGGTCCATGTTGTTTCTATTTCGGATATTACATGTTGATGTTGAAAGATGGAGTTATTTACTTTATATGTGTGTTGATCCCATTTTATGTGTGTGTGATAGCTTAATGATAAGGTTGGTGCATTATTATGGTCTGAGTACAAATTTGTGTGATGTGTAATGTTTTCAAAGTGCTTCAAGGTATTGTTGTTTATATATATTCTATCTATTCTTGTTTTTGCTTTTGGATGTGAATATGTATAGATTGCTTTGTGTGGATGTTTGTATCGAAATATGTCTATTAGTTGAAAATTATTAACTAGTGTTTTAAAAGTCTTTTTGTCGTAAGTGTTTGAGAAGGATTGAGGGTTTGCAGTATCTAGATTCTAGAGGGTCTGTGATGAGGTTAAAGTCACCAAGTAGTATTATTTTGTCATCATTCCATTTTTTTAAGTTTGTGGATAGTATTTCTGATAGTGATGTTTTGTCTTTATGATTTTGTGGAAAGTATGCATTGATAATATGCATATTTTCACCATTAATATTGATGTGTAGTTGGTGGAGGTGGTTGTTCTTTAAAATAGTATGTCTGGGTTGACCCTTTTGATATATTTCATTTTTTAGTATTATCATAGTTCCTGCACGAAAGCTTGGAGAATCAGGGGATATGTTTGAGAAAAGTTTTATGTTATAAAATTTTTCCCAATTTTCTAATTGTTTAGGTAAAAGTCGATGAGTTTCCTGAATAGCTAAGGCAGAGAGTCTATGAAGCTTAAAGAATTTTATAATATTAGTAAATTTTTTGGAGATTCCATTTATGTTGATTGAGCAAATTTTAAGCTTTTTAACTTGCATGTGACAAGTTTGACTCTCTGCCTCAGAAAGCATTTCACTGGGTGTCAAAAGTATGATACACAATCACATTAGGCTATATTATAGGCTATTTAGCACTATGATTATTATTACCTTTTTTTTTTTCGGTTTTTAGGCGATAAAGAGATTCAATAAAAATTCGTTTTAAGTATTATAGTTAGTAAGTATTTTCGTTGTCTCTTGGCAGCTCTTCATCTTTGTTTGGTTCAAGGATAGATTTTTCATCATTTTCTGATGGTGTGGGAAGGTTTTCATCTGTCTGATTCTGGGATGATGTGTCAATCATCAGAGGCATTGAGTTTTGTTCTGAATCGGAGGATGATTCTTTTGAGTAGTTTGGATCTATTTTTTGGGTCTTGTTTTCTAAGGGCGGACTATCTTCAAGAGGTCGCTTATTAGGTCGGATGTGGGTGGGTGTAGGAGAATGGTGGCTTTCAGGTGCATTTCTTGTTTTAGATATCGGATGTCTTTGTTGATTGTGTGTTGTTTTCGTTTTCTTTTTCTTTCTTCGTGTGCTTTTCTTTTCCCATGGGTGTGATGCTATGTCAGTGGACTCTATATCTGAGGATAGTCCTTCCGTGTTAGGGCTTGTAGTACCACTTTCAGTTTCGGAGTTTCTTTGTTGAGTTAGGAGAGCACGTTTTGGGCATTCCGTACCTTGATGTCCTCGGTGTTGGCAATACCCACACAATATCCTCATGGGACATGTTGCATCGAGGTGGTCTAGTCCTTTGCAGAAGCGACAAAGATGACGTTGAGGAGTATTGTTCATTTTTTGTGTCGTTCGGCATTGTTGGGCTGTGTGCCCCTTCTTTTTGCATATATTGCACTGGGCGCAATCTGCTGCCCAATGACCTCGCTTTTTACATATTCTGCACAGGGGGAGATGCTCCTCTCCTGGCTTTGTGATATATATCCATATACCGTGTACTTTGATTTTGTCTGGGATATTTTCCAGGTGTAGCCTATGTCCCTTAAATGGATGTGGACATATTCGTTTTTTATGTTTGGGAATTTTTTAAATCTTCCAAGAAAGATTTTTTCGGGTTTTCCCTATTTACAGTCGTTTGCAATGTCTCTTGTTAGTTCTACCGGCCACTCTACTGGAACTGGGTACATGTTACTATGTCACAGGGTGGTTTGGGCTTCCATGCTGTGACTGTTATTGTAGCTCCTTGGAATTGATATGCTGTTGGGGTTTGGTGATCTATAGCTAGTTTTTCCAAGTTTTCCTTTTCTGCTTCGGTGTGTGTGATAACGAATTGATGTTCTTTTAGGTTTAACGTGCGCACTCCTTCAAGTCCTTTAGAATACTTGCTTAGAAAGCCATTTTCCATGAAGAAGCTAATAAAATTGTCTATGCTCAGCCAACCTTGGCATTCAGCTTTCACTATAAGTCTTCTTTGGAAGTTGTATGGCTCGCTTGGTATCATTGTTGCGAGCTATACTATAGCCTACTGCTTTAATTCTCAGATCACAATTGTATGTACGAGTATTTGTTAAATTTTCAAAGCAAAAGTTAAATAGTTTGTGGTATTATAAACTAGCTTTTGCAGGTTTTACCACGTTGGCAGTGAGAGCGCTGCTGGCGCCCAATTAGTTACAAAAAAACTGCCAACCTTTTCGAAAGAAACTGCTTAAGGCGTTTCTTTCTTTTTTACATCAACAAAATAAAGGTTTTTCCTTTTTGAAGAAATCAGCAGGAAGCCTCAGGGAAAAGAAGCCAGCTGATTGCCTCAAAAAAGGCAAAATATAAGTAAACACTCTAGATCAGTGGAGCCTAAGGCAGAGTCCACTGATCCAGCTGACGTAGGCTACTTTCTTCACTTCTGTATATTTACTATCCTAGGCTAAAGTATACTTGTTCCGGCGGGTCAATTGCCCTCTTGTTTAGAATTGAAATTGTAATGAAATCTTGTTTAGAATTGAAATTGTGATGAAAACTTGTTTAGAATTGAAATTGTGATGAAAATTTGTTGACATTGAATTTGCGTTGTTTCTGTGTTCTGCGTGACGTGGCTTGCCTGGTGGCAAAGAGATTTCACAACTGATTATCGCCTTTTGCTGCGTGCCGGGAGCCGTTGTTTCTGGACACAATTTTGCCTGCCTTTGTGTTGAGTTTCATTTCATTATCGAAAAAAGCAAGCTAGAGAAATGAATGTGTACCACGGATTTAAGTTGTCGTGTTAAAGCCAATGTAAGTTTATACAAAATCAAGTTTTTATCCCAACTCACTAACTCAATAAATAAATCAAGAAACAATTGCAATTATGATTGAGGCAGACCGAGGAGGGATTGTAGGTAGGCAGTGAGCACCTACTCTTGTAACCAATACTAAACACAAAAGATCATATATATATATCTCCTTTTACTATACTAGATTCTTTAAACACGAGTTTCTCCCATGAAGCTGGGCTCATCGGTATCGCACCGTATTCTGCCACAAATTTATTCGACCACCGCTTTACCAGTCAGTTTAACTCTTATCGTTGTATCTTATCGCTGTAAGATACAACTATCGTTGTATCAGTCCGCCCTGTATCTTATCGCTGTAGGCTACTAGTGAGTGCTCAGCCTTGTGCTGATAGCCGGTTTTGTTGGCTCTTTCTTTGTTTCCACAAAGATAAGAGTTAAACTGACTGGTAAACCGGTGGTCGAATAAATTTGTGGCAGAATACGGTGCGATACTGATGAGCCCAGCCTCATGGGCGAAACACGTGTCTATCGCTGTCAATTCTTGCTACAAATCGGCTGCCGAGAAACAAATCAAAGATTATGTTACCCTATTATGCAAGGCTCATTTCATACCTCCATAGATTAATTGAATCGTTAACTGACTGATTGAGTGTTCACTTCAGAGTATTACGTTAGGCCTACTGTTTGTTGTTGAGTGACACAAAAATAAATTTTCCACATATGATTCAAACGTCTGCAGACGTTGAATCAATATAAAAAACGACCGATTTGCTGTCTGGGATGCACTACTGCGGACTAACGTCATCTGTTCCGCCGGTTAAGTGAATGAAATGTGACAAAGTGAGCGAGAATTTTTTTTTAATAGGAGACAATCTTGGGAGTAAGACAGGCAACCAAGCCAGGGATATCTAAAGAAGGGGATAAAAAGGCTTTTAATACGTCTGACAGTAGAAGGGCTTCTGTTCATCCTAAATTCCCTTCTTTAGATATCCCTGAACCAAGCATCCGCTACTACATGGCGTCGGAAAATAAAATATTTCAGTGGTGCAAACATTATTTGACCAAATTTTGCTTTTAAAAATATAGGTTACTTTTAAAAACACAACCATTTGCCAAAATAACTGGACATTTTTGCCCGAATTTGCGACGTTTTTTTTTGTAGTGGAGGTACGACTGCAACCCTATCTCCTACGGCTATGAATTCTCGAATGCAATTCTTGTAGGCTAGGTAGCCTAAAAGTTTTCAGTTTAGTTTATTTCTTACTTACAAAGCGTAGAAAATAAAGCCGAACAACAAAAAGTAAGCAGCGACAAAACGCGATCGTTGGACCATACTCAAGTAGGCTATACCACCCAGACCGCAAATCAGTCGTTTTTATATTCATTCAACGTATGTGCAAAACGACTGATATGTTGTCTGGCAATTAAACAGGATTTAACACGGTTGCAGCAACTCAAGAAATTCAATAGAAAAGCAAATGTGCGCTAAAGTTCAAAAACAAACATGTTCGAAACACAACATTAAACATAGGTTAGGGAAAACGCCGAACCGGTATGAAAAATCACAGCAAGGATAGAAAAAATTACCACGCGATGGTTATCGGAGTCCTAACACAATCTTCGGAAGGAAGATCATAATATGACAAAGTGCCTCCGAGAAGAAGCTAATCATTGCTATGAATTTCAGCTTGTGTGGTTTCAGCTTCAGTTCTTGTGATAGCAAGTGGGACCTTTCAGTATACTGTACAACTCCGTCGCACAAGAATGTATCGATCTGTGGTGTAGGTAGGCCTATAAACCAAATTTAGAAGACTCGATAGAAGAAACAGATTGCTGTGGATTATCACCAAAAAAAGTAATCACCAAAGAAAGTGAGAAAGCGTTGATTTAATGGCTACGATCGTGAAAACGCTGGCTAAGGGAACGTTCAAATATTACGTAACGCCTTCGAGGGGGAGGGGGGGTTTATGCAAAGCGTTACGTTAGCGTCACATCGGAGGGGAGGGGGTTCAAGCAAAACGTTACGTAACGCTTTCGAGTACGGAATGGTAGTTTTTTGTGCTGAATTTGTAGTGAAAAAGCGTTACATGGGGGAGGGGGGATTGAAAAAAGCGTTACGTTGGCGTTACATGGGGGAGGGGGGGTCAAAAATTCGGAAAAAAAGCGTTACGTAATATTTGAACGTTCCCTAAAGTAATGTTCTAGGCTACTACTTACGTTGTCTGAAGTTTCTTGCCTGAACTATTTAATGCTCAGACAGTGGCTAGAAGTAGAGTCAAATATGGACATTAACTTTATGTTATGCTCACTCGGAAAATTTTTCATTTTTTTTAGTATTTTCCACGTGTCAGCTTTCGATTTTGAAACTAAACGTAATTTCCCTCTTCTTCCAACACCCACAAATCGACCAGTGACCATGTGTTTCAATTGACTTTGACGGTCAAGTAGCGAGCTTTCTGATTCAAATACTCGGTCATCGTAGTAGGTTACGCTGTTGGAAGGATCCTTGCCCTTTCGCAACCTAATTTTTCTTCTTGAATCAGCGTAGGCGTACAAGAAAGATGCTGGATTGTTTGGATCAGATTTTCCGAAGATGTAGCTATATTGACTAAATGCTCTCCCCACAGGATTCCATGCAATCCAGAATTCATTTTTGCTTCCAACTACTTTTACCCTTCTGCCAGGTTTAAGAGTAGGTGCGTTCCATCTTCTTTGCTGATTACTGATGACTTGTAATTCTTTGACACGAGATTTACCAGCGTTAACTTCCACAGCGGCAATAATTACGCAATGTTTGATATCTATAAAAGCTCTTCCGCCTACTACTTTGCATAGTTCTACCGTCTTTTCAGCAAATTCGGCTTTTTTGTGGCAATGCACTAATATAAGCCAATATGTGGTCAACATGTTTGTGGGATCATCTGCCCAAAGCCTACTCAGATTAAGATTGATATATTTGTGGTATATGCTACAGAAAAGAATGGTAAAAACGCTTTGAATGGGTTTTCTTTATTTTTTGCCATAAAAAGTGGGGATAAAATACTGTGTGTGCATTTTCTTGTAAAACTGTTCTGTAAAAAAGAATAAAAATATATATTTAAACCGCAAAAAATCTATTTCCGGTACAAGTAGTATGGTTAGTTATACATACTCAATGGTTAGTTATTAACTTATTATCAACAGTCCGCCCCGGTAGTTTGATTAGTTAGCACCCAATTTTATGAACAAAAAATGCAAGATCAAGTAGAGCTGATTCTGCAGGTCTCTGGGTGTAGCCTACGCTTGAGCAACACATTTCAAGGACACCTCTGCATTCAGTGGCACCTAGTAGATAAAATAATTCACAGACAACATTTCAAAAACAAACTTCGCTCTGCCAAAGTTGGTGACTGGACCTGCATCAGTGGTTCAAAGCATCTACACAAGTACGTACAACTGCCAGGAACAAGAGGCTTTCTCGGTCTGAGGATGAAGATTTAACCAACCAACGCCGCTGACAAGTTAATTATAGTCGTAACTATTTAAACTACCAATTAAACTTCAATTTGTTATTTTATTTACTTTAAAATTATAGTAGCCTACTTGCGTAAAACATGTAGGCCTTAAGACCAATTTTGAATTATCTTTTCAAACTTAATAGTCTGGGAGCCTACGACAGAAGATTTCACCCCATAAGGTACAAAAGGTTTGACCCCTTGAAGTTACTGGGGTCAACCATGTCACTCACAAAAAGTATGGAAGATTGACCGCGCCGGGTGGATCTGGTCCCTAGAGCCCCCTAAAAAGCCCAAAAAGGGGGTTAATTTCACCCCATAAGGTACATGGACCAAACTTGGTGAATACGAAGTTCTATGTCAGGACATCACAAAAATATCAAATCTAACAATATTTTCGAGTGGAAAGGTGATGTAAGACCCCCCCGAAAGTGACCCCCCGGGGGGTTAATTTCACCCCATAAGGTACATGGACCAAAGTTGGTCAAAACGAAGTCTTATGTCAGGACATCACAAAAATATCAAATCTAACAATATTTTCGGGTGGAAAGGTGATGTAAGATGCCTTCAAAGTGACTTCCCTTAATGTGACCCCTCGGAAGGTTTATTTCACCCCATAAAGTACATGGACCAAACTTGGTCAAAATGAAGTCTTATGTCAGGACATCACAAAAATATCAAATCTAACAATATTTTCGGGTGGAAAGGTGATGTAAGATGCCTTCAAAGTGACTTCCCTTAATGTGACCCCCTCGGAAGGTTTATTTCACCCCATAAAGTACATGGACCAAACTTGGTCAAAATGAAGTCTTATGTTAGAACATCACAAAAATATCAAATCTAACAATATTTTCGGGTGGAAAGGTGATGTAAGATGACTTCAAAGTGACTTCCCTTAATGTGACCCCCTCGGAAGGTGTATTTCACCCCATAAAGTACATGGACCAAACTTGGTCAAAACGAAGTCTTATTTCAGGACATCACAAAAATACCAAATCTAACAATAGTTTTGAGAGGAAATATGATGTAAGACTCCCCCAAAGTGACTCCCCAGGGATTAATTGCACCCCATAAGGTAGGCTACATGGACTAAAGTAGGTTAAATCGAAGTCTTATTTCACGGCATAACAAAAATATCAAATCTAACAATATTTTCGGGTGGAAAGGTGATGTAAGATGTCATCAAAGTAACCCCCAGAGGGTTTATTTCATCATAGAGTACATGGACCAAACGTGGTCAAAACGAAGTCTTATAGGACACCACAAAATATCAAATCTAACAATACACTCAGTTGGGAAGATGATAAAAGACCTACCCAAAAGTGAATCTCCTCCTATAATTTAATTTACTTCATCCCTTACTCGAACCAATCTTGGTGTAACGGAAGTGCTATGCCAGGACAGTACCAATGGATTAAATCTAAAAATATTTTTATATAGGTTTTTAATTTGTATAGGTTTTTAATAGGTATTTAATTTGGTTACGCCAGGGCCACACAGTGCATAGTTTTAGAATTACTTTGAAAGAGTCGTACAAGCATGTAGTGCAGTAAGTGTAGCTTGTGTTACTTTTGCAGAAGAAAAAAGCTATTTTTTCAGTTATTATTACATTGAGGTTAAGAGCTGCTGAAACGTCTTTACCGGTTTGGCAAAAAATTGTATATAGGAAAATCAGCATTTGGAAGGCTGGCAGGCAGATTTTTTTCAATTGAAAAAACTCTTACCCTACCCAATTTTTAAAAGACTTGTCACGTTCCAAATCGTCTTCAGTATGGACATGGCCATGGTCAACCTCCTAAACTTCAAGATCGATCGGTCAGAGTATTTTGCAGTCATTGACAGCTCGCAGCAAAATCTTGCTGACTATTTCAAGTCGACCGATCTTGAGCACTACAAAATTCTACAAGAATCACTCTTTAGTGGAAAGCTACAATCACATTTGGTAGACGATTATCTTCAGTTCTTTGATACAGAGTCTCTTGCACAAGATTTTCGAATGATATTCAAGAAGATACTATCCGCTGTTCGGCAAATGTTTCCGCAAGTGAAACTTTTGCTCATATCACCAGCCCGCTCGTGTTCAGCTGAACGCTCATTTTCAACTTTGCGACGTATCAAAACTTTGTTACGATCTACCATGACACAGAAACGGCCAAATCATGCAATGGTCTGCTATGTGCATAATAAAGTTTTGAATTCGATCAACCTTCATTACAAGCCAAGGATCAACCAAGGACTTCGTTTTTAATTCGCCGGAGACTCGTTGCCGAGTTGCAGTGTTTGGACTTCTGCTGTCCGATGCTGACACTGACAATAAAAATACATTGCATTAGACTTGTAGTCTATCTACTGTAGGCCTATTTGTTTGTTTGTTGAACAGACCCCAATCTTTCAGCTCGCTTCGCTCGTCTGCCCTTTCTTTCCTAGTAAATGTCCCCACCAATCTTAGAGAGCGATCGGCGCCCATGACTGTAACCTATATGCTTCTCATGTACTTTCTGTTTTTGGTGTTACAAAGCCATGTATTGTCATGTCCTGTTGCCTTTTTTCGATTGACTGAACATGATTTATACAAAAACTTTTTGTAAAGTAGGCTATAGTTCCATTTCATGCATCATGGGACAGCTTGTGAATGTATTTCACCAAAACCTATATAAAAATATTTTTAGATTTAATCCATTGGTACTGTCCTGGCATAGCACTTCCGTTACACCAAGATTGGTTCGAGTAAGGGATGAAGTAAATTAAATTATAGGAAAAGATTCACTTTTGGGTAGGTCTTTTATCATCTTCCCAACTGAGAGTATTGTTAGATTTGATATTTTGTGGTGTCCTATAAGACTTCGTTTTGACCACGTTTGGTCCATGTACTCTATGATGAAATAAACCCTCTGGGGGTTACTTTGATGACATCTTACATCACCTTTCCACCCGAAAATATTGTTAGATTTGATATTTTTGTTATGCCGTGAAATAAGACTTCGATTTAACCTACTTTAGTCCATGTAGCCTACCTTATGGGGTGCAATTAATCCCTGGGGAGTCACTTTGGGGGAGTCTTACATCATCTTTCCACCCAAAACTATTGTTAGATTTGATATTTTTGTGATGTACTGACATAAGACTTCGTTTTGACCAAGTTTGGTCCATGTACTTTATGGGGTGAAATTCACCTTCCGAGGGGGTCACATTATGGGAAGTCACTTTGAAGTCATCTTACATCACCTTTCCACCCGAAAATATTGTTAGATTTGATACTTTTGTGATGTCCAGACATAAGACTGCATTTTGACCAAGTTTGGTCCATGTACTTTGTGGGGTGAAATAAACCTTCCGAGGGGGTCACATTAAGGGAAGTCACTTTGAAGTCATCTTACATCACATTTCCATCCGAAAATATTGTTAGATTTGATACTTTTGTGATGTCCAGACATAAGACTTCATTTTGACCAAGTTTGGTCCATGTACTTTATGGGGTGAAATAAACCTTCCGAGGGGGTCACATTAAGGGAAGTCACTTTGAAGGCATCTTACATCACCTTTCCACCCGAAAATATTATTAGATTTGATATTTTTGTGATGTCCTGACATAAGACTTCGTATTTACCAAGTTTGGTCCATGTACCTTATGGGGTGAAATTAACCCCCTTTTTGGGCTTTTTAGGGGGCTCTAGGGACCAGATCCACCCGGCGCGGTCAATCTTCCATACTTTTTGTGAGTGACATGGTTGACCCCAGTAACTTCAAGGGGTCAAACCTTTTGTACCTTATGGGGTGAAATCTTCTGTCGTAGGCTCCCAGACTATAAGCATTTTCTATGCCTTAGTCCAAGAGTCGGCAACCTTTTTCGCAGTGTGGATCGGAAAGGCACGCATTATTTTGCGGACAGGTCTTCAACAAAACACATTTGGTGCATGCACATGCACAATGCAAATATATTTACAACTCATTCAGTCATTATTACACTTCTTCCGTAAAAGCCCTGGGTTTATTTTGTAGCAATAGGCTTAGCTGCTCACACTTCAGGGTTATGGCATTGGTAAGCTACGGTAGTCTATGACACTCGCAGATCGTAGTGTGTGCGCTAGCCTATGTCTTGTCCAGCCTTCTTCGTAATTTTGTCTTGCTTGCTGCAGTTTTGTTGTTTTTGATAAAAACGTTATGAAATTCTTGTTTGTTTTTGACTTGGGTATTTTGGCAGTAAACATTTACTAATCATCGAAATTAGAATTGACGCTTTGACACAAGCCCGGTTGATAAAAAAAATTGTGTAGTTTTTGAAGGAATCTGGCAGTTTTGCACGGCCGGATGACGTGTTATTGCTTTAAGTTGCATTGTAATTTACGTTGTTGCTGATTGCTTGTTGCTGATTGCTTTGTTACGTTGCCTTAAGTTCCTTTGTCGTTTTTACTGGTGTTTATTTTCAGTCTCAATTCAGTTTGTAGTTTATGTCGTCAGAACAACCTAGTTGCATTTTAGCGTAATAAACTTCTTAATAGAGGAATTGTAGATGGTTTCACTACATTTTATTACGCTAATAAAGTATGGATCTAAAAGACTTGCGCCCTAGACTCTTAGCTGCGGACCCGCAAAGTAAAGACGCTAAACGACAATGGGTGCATTGGTACAAGTCTTTTACAATTTATCTAGAAAAGCTCGGAGAAGTTTCAGCTGAAGACAAGTTGAATTTGCTTATAAATCACATAGACGCTTCAATATATGAACTGGTGTGTGAGACAACAAATTATGATGAAGCTATCGAACAACTGAAGCGCCTTTTTGAAAAGGTTTCTAACCCCATGTTTTCTCGATTTGTTTTAAAAACTAGGAAGCAGAAGCCAGATGAATCACTAGACGAGTACATGCAGACCTTAAAGCGATTGAGCCTCTCCTGTGACTTTCGGGCCGTATCGGCAGTTGCGCATAAAGAGGAAGCTATACGTGACTCGTTTATCGCTGGGATTTCGTCAAATCACATTAAACAACGCTTGCTAGAGGACAAAAATGCTTCGCTACAACAAACTTTTGATAAAGCTCGATCCTTAGATGATGCCCAAACGTTTTGCAATCGTGTCGAAATGACTGCGAGCCAGACTCCGTCTTCACTTGATTGTGGCGCAACAGCTTTTGAAACACGTCCTACCTTTAAAATTGAAGATTCTTCAGATAAGGAAGAAAGCTCAGATGTTAGCGCCGCGTTGGTTGAAAAGTGTAACTATTGCGGAAATAGGCGACATAGTAGAAGATATTGCCCTGCTCGTGAAGTTATTTGTTTCAAATGTTCTAAAAAAGGTCATTTCTCAAAAGTTTGTCGTCTTTCCAGGGTAAATCGAAAACCTATTTATTCATCTGCTTCTACTCCACGAGATGTCATTATGAATATGACAACCGAATCTTTCGACACCCACGCAAAGGTCAACGTCCCTGTTACAGTTAATGGAGTTCAAGCCAATGCTCTCATCGACACTGGCTCTACCCTTTGTCACATGAGCGACCGTTTAAGAAAGCGTCTAAAACTAAATCTTGAAGAAAGTGAATGCCGCATTGGTTTAGCCGTGAAAGGATGTTCATCGCAAAGTTTAGGAATCTGTAACGTAAAAGTCGCGCTTTTTGGACAAGAGTATGATAATGTAGGAGTCACTGTTTTGAAAAATTTGCTCACCGACCTAATTATCGGACAAACTTTTATGAAACAGCACAAAAGCGTGAACATTCAATTTGGAGGGCCTATGCCAACGTTACAGATCGGAGCATTAGAAGCTATTAAAACGTCTACTTCAATACAGCTTTTCAAACACTTAAGGAAGGAGTGCCATCCGATTGCTACAAAGCCTAGAAAGTATTCTCAAGCCGATAGAAGTTTTATCTCTTCAGAGGTGCAGCGACTTTATAAGGAAGGTTTAATTGAGCCGAGTCGTTCGCCATGGCGAGCACAACCTCTTGTGGTCACTCAAGAAAATCACAAAAAGCGTATGGTCATCGATTTTAGCCAAACCATAAACAAATTCACTTGTTTGGACGCGTATCCTTTACCTCTTATGTCAGACGTAGTGAACAATGTTGCTAGGAACAGCATCTATACAACGCTAGATTTAAAAAGTGCGTACCACCAGGTAGAAGTTCCTCTGCAAGATCGAAATTACACTGCTTTCGAAGCCGATGGAAGCTTGTGGCAATGGAAGAGAACGCCGTTTGGTCTAACGAATGCAGTACCTGGTTTTCAACGGATAATGGACAACATTATCAAAGACTACGAGTGCAAAGGTACGTACGCTTATCTTGACAATATTACCATTTGCGGGAAAACCCAAGAAGAGCACGATCAAAATTTATCAAAATTTCTTGCAGTAGCTCGAGAATGCAATCTAACTTTCAATGAAGCAAAAAGTACTTATTCGGCAGATACAATCGACTTGCTTGGATATAGAATCTCTAAAGGTACTTTAAGTCCTAACCCCGAAAGAGTGGAATCTTTACTAAAAATCCCGCCTCCAAAAAGTAGTAAACAACAGCAGAGGATTGTCGGTTTATTTGCGTATTATGCGCAATGGATTTCGCGTTATTCTGACAAGATTCAGCCTCTAATTCGAAACACTACCTTTCCTCTGAATGATGCAGCCCTAAACTCTTTCGCGACGTTGAAAGCTGAATTGGCTCAAGTTACGCTTGGGGTGATAGATGAAGAAATTTCATTTACAGTAGAAACTGACGCATCTGACATTGCCATTTCAGCCACTTTAAATCATAACGGGCGACCCGTTGCTTTTTTTTCCAGGACACTCAACAAAAGTGAAAAAGTTCACTCAAGCATAGAGAAAGAAGCGACGGCAATTATCGAAGCCATTCGAAAATGGAGTCATTTTCTAGCGGGACGCCGATTCAAACTTGTCACAGATCAAAAATCGGTGGCATTCATGTACAACAGCAACAACCATGGCAAGGTAAAAAACGCAAAAATTTTGAGATGGCGACTGGAACTATCACAGTACGATTATGAAATTGTTTATCGAGCAGGAAAGTATAATACTGCTCCCGACACTTTATCTAGAGTGTATTGTGCAACTATGATGGACAATTCGTTGTATGAAATTCATGCGGCCTTATGCCACCCTGGAGTAACTCGCATGCATCATTATGTTAAAACAAAGAATTTGCCTTATTCTATTGATGACATCCGTAAAATGACATCCGCTTGTGAAATTTGTGCTGAGTTGAAACCTAAGTTCTACAAGCCAATCGAAATTCCATTGATAAAAGCTACGCAACCTATGGAGCGCTTAAGCATCGATTTCAAAGGACCTTTACCTTCTGCTACGAATAACAAATACATTCTGACTGTAGTAGATGAGTACTCTCGATTTCCTTTCGCCTTTCCTTGTAGTAAAGTAGACACTGAAACTGTAATCTCGTGCATGTCTAGTCTTTTTGCAATGTTTGGTAAATGTGGTTATGTGCATTCGGATAGAGGTGCATCGTTTATGTCTAAGGATTTTGTGTCTTACATGTACAGTTTGCGTATTCCTACCAGCAGAACCTCTATATACAATCCACGGGCTAATGGCCAATGCGAAAGATACAACGACGTAATTTGGACTTCTGTAAAACTTGCTTTGAAAACTCGAGATCTTCCTATTTCTAAATGGGAGTGTGTTCTACCTGATGTTTTACATTCTATGCGCTCTTTATTATGTACTGCAACAAACGTGACGCCACACGAGCGATTTTTTAATTTTCAGCGTCGTTCAAGTCTAGGTCTTTCCATACCTACTTGGGTTAAATGTCCTCAAAAGGTTTTATTGAGACGACACGTTCGTGCTAGCAAGTATGAACCGCTTGTCGAAGAAGTGGAAATGACTCATGCAACTCCGAACTACGCGCACGTTCGTTTCGCGAACGGACGCGAAACCACAGTGTCAATTCGTGACATCGCTCCAACTGCTCGTGGTGGCCTTGACGAGTCGACTCTTAGTTTGCCGGATCCCGGGAGTCCAAACGAAGGGATAAACAATCCATCTGTGGAAATTCCCGAACAAATAACAACTAATAATGAGTCTGTCAATGAAGATGCTCCTGCCCCGTCATCGGAAACTCATATACCGACTGATTCCAGCGAGCGCCCCATGCCCCGGCGCTCATCTCGTTCAAGGCGACCGCCAAACAGATTTGTAAATTAATTAAATGTATTTAATGTATTAGCGCCTTTAATTTTTGTTGATCCCTATTGATAATCTATGGAAGGGGTGAATGACGTGTTATTGCTTTAAGTTGCATTGTAATTTACGTTGTTGCTGATTGCTTGTTGCTGATTGCTTTGTTACGTTGCCTTAAGTTCCTTTGTCGTTTTTACTGGTGTTTATTTTCAGTCTCAATTCAGTTTGTAGTTTATGTCGTCAGAACAACCTAGTTGCATTTTAGCGTAATAAACTTCTTAATAGAGGAATTGTAGATGGTTTCACTACATGTGCGTTAGCCTATGTCTTGTCCAGCCTTCTTCGTAATTTTGTCTTGCTTGCTGCAGTTTTGTTGTTTTTGATAAAAACGTTATGAAATTCTTGTTTGTTTTTGACTTGGGTATTTTGGCAGTAAACATTTACTAATCATCGAAATTAGAATTGACGCTTTGACACAAGCCCGGTTGATAAAAAAAATTGTGTAGTTTTTGAAGGAATCTGGCAGTTTTGCACGGCCGGATAACAAACTCCTCACGGTCAGGTGGTTTCCGATCCTTGCTCTAGCCTGCTTTGCCAACCCACCTTGATGTGCATAATGTGCAGCTTATCGTTTTTTACGTACGATACTCTGACTATTAAACTAATCCTGTAGGTCTAGCAGGCTACAACGGTGGGCTACAATAACTCTTATGACTTATGACAGTGGTGTACACAGACAATTTCATGGGAAAGGTTTCGAAAATTTTTTGTAAAAACTGTAAAAATGGTAACCTACTTTTTCTACATCAAAAACAACAATAGGCTAGGCCTATGATGGATCACAAATTAGTTTATTTGCCAAGTAGCTAATTACGCCGGTGGCTGCATGTGTCAAAACCACCCAATTTTTCATCAAACAGCTCTACTGGCCTTATAAACAATTAAAGCATAAGCTGCACGTGGCCAAACATTTGTAAGTTTCGGTACCAGCCAGGCTAGTTCTCTTTTTTTACTGTTTTTTTAAAGCCTCTTTTTAGATTATATCATCATACACATACATTTTTCCTAAAATCAATATAGAGTTAGACAAAAGATGAATAGATTTCAGTGACAAAAATAAATTGAACACATCCCGCACCAAGAAAGCCATAACAAACGATGAAATAATAAACAAATAAGTTTGCAACTTCAACGGTTACGTTTTGACCATCAAATCCTACACCTGCGTACGCCACTGAGCTAGCCTGTAGTGTAGGCTACTAAGTAAAGATAAATTCAATCATCTAAAAGTCACAAATATTTAAAGTGGGAACCACCCTTTTAATGCCGTTGTTGAACATCACATACGCGCTTTTTATAATTTGGTAGCAAGTCACAAATTGAAAGTACAAATTTTCTGTAAATTCACGATGTCTTTGTGACAAACATAAGCATATTTGCTTTATTGCGTTACTCTCACCCGGACAACAAATCAATCGTTTTTTTACATTGATTCAACGTCTGCAGGTTATACATTTACTTTACGCCAGAAGCGAATGTATACCTATGTCAGGTCACAAAAATGTTGGTTTGCAGACTAATTGCGCTAATGATGGGGCTACAAGATACCGGTAGTCGAGTAAGCTTTACTAACACTATACGTTTTTTCCTTTAAGATTTGTAAGTTTGATGGTTAAGTGGACAATGCAATGAAACTTATAAATGCAATCCACTGTCCACAAATATTACACGCTAAGATATTTGGCCAGTGTTTCCTGTGAAGTACGAAGACGCCTTTCATGTAAGTTATCTTAAGTTATAAGATCGCATCTCTAAGCAAAAAGGTATTTTAAATACTCGTTTTAGTGGTTTGTTTTACTCTTACGACAGAAACAAATAAATGATGATGAAAATGATGATGATGAAATGTGTACAATACAATTTGGGTAGAGAGGTAGCTCTTTTGAACCATAAACAAACATAACTCAGCAACAACACTACATTTAACATTATAAAACAAAAAACAAAAGCGAACGTTTTCGGCTAGTCATACAGCCCTTTTCAAGCCTATAAGAAAAAATACATATTAAAAGAAATGCTAAAGAATCATATAGTATCACAGCAAAAATATGGTCAAATCTAAACATTTAAGAAACTGTCTCGCTCACTTGTCATTTGTCATTTCAGTTGTCATTTGTGTGAGCTTCAGTTGTCATTTGTGTGAGCGAGACAGTTTCTTAAATGTTTAGATTTGACCATATTTTTGCTGTGATACTATATGATTCTTTAGCATTTCTTTTAATATGTATTTTTTCTTATAGGCTTGAAAAGGGCTGTATGACTAGCCGAAAACGTTCGCTTTTGTTTTTTGTTTTATAATGTTAAATGTAGTGTTGTTGCTGAGTTATGTTTGTAAATGTCTACAAATCCAGTAATTTTAAAACGAAGCAAAATTTGACATACGCTGTGTCTTCTTTAGAACACCCCTGAGTGAAAGTGGTCAGTGTAGCCTACCTATAAACACTTTTTACACAAGACAAGCATTGTTTTACTTCATGACTCCTCCTACGTTGTACGATTCTTATGCATGAGTATTTCATATTTCTTTAGCCTATAGCGCATAACGAAACAAAACTTCATCCATCTTGAAATAAAAAAAGACGAAAGAATTTTCCTCAAAAGTGAAAGAAAATTTTGTTTTAAAAACCTTCCGACGTAAACCTAAAGTTGCTCGTGTTAGCGAGGTGTTTCAAAAAAACGGTAGAAACCGTAGCTGTAGGCAGGGCCCGATTAACAATGAGGCACACGAGGCACAGGCCTCGGGCCCCTTGGTTTTGGGGCCCCCAATTTTTTTTACATTAATACCGTAGGCGTGAAACTTGTTGTGCCAGTGTGTGCACAGTTGTTATTTTTGAGTAGGCCTAACGATTTCAAATTGTGTAATGATTCACACATCTCAGTATAGCGATACAGTTCACTTTCCCATACAGGAGCATAAAAAATGAAAGTCGAATCAAGGGTGATTTCTGTGCCAGTAGCTATGTCAATTTTTCTACTGATGATATTCAGTTAAAATAAAAGCAAAACATGTAAAACGTTGCACATAGCCGCAGTGCTGTGTCAAAGAGGGGGGGGGGGGCGGGCCCACCGTCTCAGGGGGCCCACAAGTAATAGACTTTTGCGTGTCAACATGTTTTTTAGCTGCTAAAGTTTATTGCGTGTACTTCCATTGAGAAAATAATTTAGGTCCGGTACCAATGAGATGCTGGGCCTGGACCCTTATACCAAAATATCTCTAAAATCACTACATTATCTTGAAGAAAAGTTAAAATAGGCTGCGACAACATTAGTAAAATCATTTGTATTTGAAACAAAACAGGTTGGTTGCAATTGAATACTTGAAATCAAGAAGGGCCCAATTACCACAAAGGTGTGTGTAAGATAAATGTGAAATGTGATGTAGTTATTTTGTGATGGAATTTCAGGGGGCCCACAGGTAATAGACATTTGCGTTTCAGTAACAACCGGAATGTGTTTTTAGCTGCTGTGTGTAGTTTACTGCGTGTAGCCTACTTGTCCATTAAGATAATTTAGGTCAGGTACCAATGAGATGCTGGGCCCTTAAACCAAAACATCTCTAAAAACACCATATTATCTTGGAGAAAAGTTAAAATACGACAACATTAGTTAAATCATCTGAATTTGAAATAATTGCAATAAAACAGGTTGGTTGTAATTGAATACTTGAAATCAAGAAGGGCCCAATTCCCACAAAGGTGTGTTTAAGATAAATGTGTTTTAATTATTGTGGTTGTTTATTTTTTTGTATTTTGTGGTGGAACTTTGTAGTTGGCAACTGTTGAACTGAAACCGCTTTATACACTGGTAGGGTCACCATACTTTGTGTGCTACTGTTAAAAGTTAAACCACGAAGTAAACAGCTCATTTTAAAATGATTGTCATAAACGGGCAAATTATAAGACATTTGCATAATTTAATTGTAATGCTTTGTCTAAATTTTGCAAAAGCAGATTGAAACCTTTCTTTAGCATGAGGTGAAAGCGTTCATGTTTTGTAGGTTAGCTTCTCTTTAGCATAAACTTTAAGAGTCAGGTACGATAATTTTGGAGTCTGCCAATAACTAAACAAGACACATGAAATACTTTTTGTAATATTATACTGGACTAGCTGAAAGTTTGGTTGATGTATTGGCATCCCTTTTAACAATAAAATGTTTTTTCTACATCTACCGGTATAATTTGTAAGGTAAAAGTCTTTTTTGAAGTGTCATAAGCTGCATTAAGGCTGTTGCACTTTTAGCTTAACGTTTTGGTATTACAGGGTGTTTTGTTTTCTTAAGCTTAACTTCAAAGTGAATGTTACTGGTTTACAACTGGTAGTCTAGTTCTAGAATGGTGTAACCTTGCTATGTACCAAGATTTCACTCAGCATTTCATAAAGAAGATGTCTTGTTTGAACTAGCGACATTCTTGCTTTGAACATTTCAGATAAACAAAACTCTCAAAGAGGAATTCTTTGAAATGGCTTGTCATGGAGGTTTGTCAGACAGAACCAAGCAAACTTTGCTTTGCCATTATTGCAATTGGAGTACATTCGTTTACTATGATTACCAATGGTGCAGACATGCTGCAAAAGTTTTGCAGATGTTCCAAACAAGGGAATGTTTTTCTCCAAGCTCTTTGCATAGCTTTTTTTTTCAAAAGTTATGTGGAGCCAAATGTTAAGCCTTGAATGTACCAGAAACCATGAAGCATTTAATGCTATCTTTACCCATGTCTTTAATTGCTGTGGTAAGAACCAGATAAAGTGACCAGCAGGCCACAAGCTGAAGAGCGACCACCAAAAGTAAGGCAAACAATTCAAAAACTGGCCTCAAACGTCAGCAAGTAATAAGTGGACATTAAGTGGTGTAATAATCAATTCACCTGCCTTTAGCTGTAGGTCATAAAAATGTTTGTCGTATTTGTAGCCTATTCCATTTGTACAGTCATATTTTGTTTACTGCTAAAAAATTGTAAACAGTAAACAAAATAGCATTTCTCATAGATTAATTAGCATTTACAATCCTGTAATTATAAATATCCCTGACTTTACAGAGGTAGCTATCAGCAAGTGTAACCAGCAATCCAGCATACATTTAGATACCAGTATAATATAATAAGTATTTTATGACAGTTGCCAGTGTTTTGTTTGTGATTTCAAATCGTTGCTGCTTTGTTTCATTTCTTTCATTCCAAGCAAAGATGAAGCTATAACTTGATAGACCTGTGTTTACTATTAGTTATATTTCTGCTGTGTTCTGTACACTGCTGGGTTGATGGTTGTTTATGAAGTTATAAAAGTTTAATTAGGTAGTAGTTAGCCGGTATTGTGCAGTAAGCATTACGACATTTCATTAAGCACCAGTAGCCTAACCTATGAAGGCTTTCTGAGTACTGCAAAGTTGTGAGTAATGAAGCTGTTAGACCTTACCTAACCTATTAACTAGTGTTACACTGTAAATATTGGTCCGTTTTGTTAAAGATTATAGTAATTTTCTTATGTATGCTGTGATTCCTGTGAAGTAGTTGCAACATGTGATGAAGTTATTAAACTTCATCTACATAAGTCAGCACTCATGCACCATTTCAATAACAACTGTTTTTTAGCATGACCAATGGTGTTTGCATAAGAAAAAAATAATTACATGTAGAAAAGTTAATTCAACAGTTAGATTACAGCAACTGCTGTTCATAATTGTGCTTCTTAAATTCAGCAATCATAATGTTTCATGATTACTGTTCGTTGGAAAATCTCGTATACAATTCTATGAAGCTGACAATTAATTGTAAGCTACTAATCGAAGTATTAGTCTTGTTTGTGTTTTCTTTTTTGATTGTAACCGATTTGTTTAATTGTTGATTAGTTTCATAATTCAAATTGTTCTTTATGCCAACCTTCCATCATATGTAAAAAAGTCAATACTTCCATAGATTTCAAGGAACCATGAATAAACTCTGCTAGTTCAAATCCAAGTGTATATTTTGCTAGTGTTTCCAGTATGAAATGGGCCCAATTTCCAATCTGTTAGACAGATTTTTTATCCAATAATTTTTGTAACAAGTATAAGAGTGTTAATACTGTTAGAAAGTTGTAGGTAAATTGGCGAAATTAATATTTATGAAGTTATAGTTTTGCTTGAACTATTTGTTAGCCCATATTTCATCATTCGCAGAGACTACATGGCATTGCGTCGAAAGCGATTGCCAATAGGGGCCCCTAAACTTAGCTGTGCCTCGGGCCCCCATGAGCTTTAATCAGGCCCTGGCTGTAGGCTATACCCGGATGTATGTACGTAGGCTACAGCCCGGAGGAGCATAAAACAGTTTGGGAATGCGAACAAAATTTTTTCAAATTTTCTTTTTGTAAAGTTAAAATAACGCAGCAATTTAGGCTCCAACTTTTTATAACTTTTCTAAATAACGAATTTTTTTCCCAAAGTCGTGATGCTTTTTCCTTACAGCGGAGAGGGACTGCTTCCCCTACATCCCCATTTCGTATGGCTTTGGTGGAAAATGTTGGCTATTAAATATCAGGCTAGACACTAGCAAAAAGACTGGTTATTCAAGCAGGTTGTTAACATGGGTCCACGATCAGTAGCGTTGGCAGCGAGGTCCAGGGGCTACTTTTGGACCCGACCCCGAAATGATGTTAGGGGTTAGTAACCTTTCCAAGACGCCCCGGAACTTAAAGAAACTTCTTCCTATTTTTTGGATATGATGCGTTTTTTTTTAGAAGTGTCTGGATTTGAGGCCCAAAGATCTCAATGGCTAAGGGACTGAAATTGTCCTCTCCATTTACGCAAAAGTCAATATTAAGTTGCGTTGGAGAAGAAAAATAGACAATAACCCATCAAATAATGCCATGATACAAACAATATAACAAAATCAGATATGAAGCTTAATAGAGGAGTTATCTCCAACCTCCTTGTGTACGCCCCTGGTTGCCATAATGCAGCAAATTACTAGGTTTGCTATAAAACAACTTGTGGACTAAAAACCATCCAAAAAAAATCTAAAACTTTAGCCTATTTTTATTTGATATTGTTATAGTCTCCGTTGGGTAATCATGGAATGTGGTTTCCAAGTTTTTTTTCCGGCTCTTTGCGTCAATTATTTCAGCACTTTTGTTCATTAGAAGGTTGCGTTGCTTTTGAGAAACCGATGGAAGCTGCCAGTCTTTTTACAAGAAGCCATTTAATTGCTTTTTGTAGTGTTGGTGAAAGAATGATGTCATCTCTGGCAATTAGTTTTACTTCATTTATGTTGACTATTTGTGGGACATTTTAATTGTTCAGTAAAGATAATGGCTTCTGTTTGAAATCAAACTTAGCATAATAGGATTGAATCAAGAGCAGACTCATGAACCGATGTGAATCACCTCGGGAATTTGGAAATAACAGTGACCTTAATTTTGCCAAGCCAGATTTTTTGAATTACGGTACCACAAAGGTGTTTATGTTTTTTAGACGATAAAAATTGCATATAGTATTTGGCTTGAAAATGTAAAAAAAAATCTTTGTATCACAATCAATAAGTGTAACCCACACCACACGGTAGCCTACATTATATGTCTTGACCAAGCGTACTGTTTCAATTGTACAATTCTTACGAAACGTTATTATCGGTTACTGTCCTATATAGTAACCTTTGATTGCGAAATCCTTATTATTTCTCAATCAAACGTCAGTAACCGACAATAACATTTCGTAAGAATTATACAATTAAAACGTAACCTTTCCAAAATGCCCGGAAACTGAAAAAACCACATCATATATTTTGGATACGATGCGTTTTTTTAGTCAGCTAAATCAGCTCGAAAAGTTAGAAATAACAGGGGCTTCCACTTTGGTCAAGCCAGACTTTTTAAATAACGCAAAGATATCTATCTCTTTTAGGCTAACCAACTCGCATATTTCAATTGAAAATTGAAGTCACTTGCTTTTATCTTTGAAGAAAGGACTAAGACTTTCCCACTAAGTCCACAACTGTCTATACTCGAAACAGTTTAAAGCCAACGACCACCGGAAAAGTTTCCAACTTCTCGGTGGAGAATCATTCCTGGAAAGCGTTGGAATGATGGGATAAGGCTAGTTCCCGTAAAATGAAAAAAATCTGAAATGCCATTTAATTTTTGGTGTTGAAATCAAGTTGAAAACAGTGGCTGCCCAGTGCCCACATAGTGCATCAAATCACTAACAACTTATCCACTTGAAATCGAGATACACTCGATACACCAATTAATCTATCACATAGCCGTAGTAGATGGAGGTGCAGCGGGGGCACGGTCGCTTTCCTGCTACAAAAAAAAAACAAAAACATTATGAATTTGAAGTAAAATGTTCACTTATTTGGGCAAGTTGTAAAAAGTGCTGCGTTTTTAAAAGTATATTTGCAAAGACCAAATTTGGGCAAATTTTGTCCGCATCCCAAAAATTTTTTAGACTCTCCCATAACTATGTTCGGAATCATAGAGTATCAAAAGTTCAAAACTATTCTGTATACCACCAGTCACTTGCCTTTATCCGCTACATCTAAAATTAAACTTCTTTAAATAAGATTTATTTATTAAGAAATAATAACAATGCTACGAGCTACGTGTGTTTAAAATAACGGAACATAAATTTCTCGCGAAGCTAAACTAAACAAACGATAAACTCAACGTCTACTAATGTGAGGAATATAATAGTTGTAAGTTATTTTTCGGCACAAACATTTACACCATAATCTAACAACTGTGGATAAAAACATTTTGGATAAATTTTTAAGTCTGTGGGCTTTTAAACACTTTTTGCTAAGTAAATCAGCTGAGAAAAAGAGAGAGGGGGAGGGGAAACTTTTGTTCCGTCTGTAACGAGAATAATACCGTACAATTATAAAAATTCGAAAAAATAGCACCATAATAAACTAGATTCCGCAACAGACAGGAAGCAACGAAAGACTATATCAGTGATAAGTCAGTTGCCTCCCGTATCCTTTAATGTGAAAAAGGCATTATTGTGATTTACAAAGAAAAACAGTTCAAAATAGCACTTTAAATGCCAAATTTCAAATGACCATCTAATCCAAATCATGTGCAGAAGATAGGCCTAGGCCAATCGTAGGTTAAAATAAAAAAAAAAGAACAGTTTGAGTGATTACTTAAATTATATCTTCGAACTGAGAAAACCTTTCTAAAAGCTCAGTCCTGGCATTTTCGCACAGTGGCGTAGCCAGAAAATTTTTTTTGGGGTAGCCATGGCCACCTAAAGATATGGCCTGATTTGTCACATTTTGCAGAAATTTCCAGGTTTTTCTAACTTTAGGCAAACGTTTAAATATTTTTTTCTAAAAATTAGATTTTTACGCTTTCTTTATTCTTTTCCCCAGATGAGACAATAGGTTTTAACATCCTCACATGTTGAAAAACAAAGAAAATTTGATTTCGAAGATTTTAGTCAGACTGTTAATTTTCAATAACAGTCTGATTTTGCGTTTTTCAACTTACTTTTTCTCATTTGCTACTGCTTCCCCAAGGCAACAAAAAAGTTTTATGTCATTAGGAAACCGCAAAAAGTAAAAATATCTCAAAAAATGTCAGTCAAGCACTAGCAGTAGCTGTAATCAAAATCTGCAAAATGTGACAAATCATGCCGCATCTCCAGGTGGCCATGGGGTGGCCAAATATATGATGAGTTCAAAGGAAATACAAAGAGTTTGATTTAAAACACCACCACTTGATGTAGAAGCCTATAGACACAAAAACTTATAATGGTTGATTAGTAGGCAAAGCAATCTGCTAGCTTTTGCGAATTAATTGGTTGTTCAATTCATACGCACAGTCCATATAAAAAGAAGTATGGAAAAAAAATGCAAACCGAATTAGGTACCGTTACCACATTTCAGAACACCCAGCACAAACACTAATGCAGGTCTTGACCCTCTTCATGCATGAAAAAGATCTTTCAGCCTCAACGGTTGTTGCTGGCAAGGCCAAGATGGTTTGGATTGCACTGTGCACGCTTGGATAATATTTAGCACTCAGAAGAAGTTCTTGTAAACTTTCCTGGTTGACTTGAAAAGTCAGAGAATACCTCCAAAGAATTATTTCGCTGTCAAAGTTGTCCAAAGAATACAAATACTCAATCTCGTCTATCTTGGTTGGTTTGTTTGTTGGAAGGATGGATAGCAACGCAAACATTGAAGGGTTGTCACTGAATTTTTCCGGACAGAGTTATGCTAACGTTGGAAATACTGGGAAACCGATTCAGCACAGACGTTAGCACGGTAAACTTGTACATCCAATATTCTGGGCATTGTCAGCTCTTGTACACCGAGTAGTCTATTTCACATGCTTTTGTAAGTAATCAGGCTGTTCACGCAAAGCCGGAATGTGACTTAAAAATACTTCGTTTATTTGTTTTTACAAAATTATTGGTGTCTCTCTGTGTGTCTAAAACAAGTTCTGGGGTCTGTTAACTGCCAGATGTCTTGGAAAATGATATAATTTTCTACAAATTTTATTATATTTTCAACAAAAGGCTCAACTTCGGAATCCAAACTTTGAAAATTTGGGAGAGGTCATGGCCCCTTTTGCCCCCTCTGGCTGCACCTATGCTTTCGCATAGCCTACTTATAGACTAGAGGTAGCGAAAAATTGACGAAAGCCCATTCCCTGAGATTGACAGAGTGAAGTATCTGTTTGCCCTTGAAGTGTTGTTGCCTGTGGGTTATATTGTTTACTAAGTGGGGCTGAACGTGCTACTCAAGCGCACACTCAGAAATTTGAACCACCGTGACTGCAAATCTTTCACCAGGCTTGCAACTATAACACTTCTTAGTTCACTAGCAGTTGTTTTCTTTTTTACAAGTAACAACAATATTTTAATAACAAAAACATATGATAGCCTACATTTCATACAAAGAAGGCCACAATAAGTTTCTGGGCAGCCGATTGTAGCATCAAATAAACAGCGATAGACACGTGTTTCGCCCATGAGGCTGGGCTCATCAGTATCGCACCGTATTCTTGCCACTTCGGTAATCGACCGCCGCTTCACCAGTCAGTTTAACTCTTCTCTTTGTGGAAAGAAAAGAGCCAACAAAACCAGCAGGTGCCAGGGGTAGGACATGTGAAGAAGGGGTGTTCTTCCCGGCCATCAGCACAAGGCTGATCACTCGCTAGTACAGCGAGCAGCAGTAACGCTTCTCTAACCGTAACCACAGTTAAGAGTTAGTCATGGCCACCTAAAGATATGGCCTGATTTGTCACATTTTGCAGAAATTTCCAGGTTTTTCTAACTTTGGGCGAACGTTTAAATAAATTTTTCTAAAAATTAGATTTTTACGCTTTCTTTATTCTTTTCCCCAGATGACACAATAGGTTTTAACATTCTCACATGTTGAAAAACAAAGAAAATTTGATTTCGAAGATTTTAGTCAGACTGTTAATTTTCAATAACAGTCTGATTTTGCATTTTTCAACTTACTTTTTCTCATTTGCTACTGCTTCCCCAAGCCAACAAAAAAGTTTTATGTCATTAGGAAACCGCAAAAAGTAAAAACATCTCAAAAAATGCCAGTCAACCACTAGCAGTAGCTGTAATCAAAATCTGCAAAATGTGACAAATCAGGCCGCATTTCCAGGTGGCCATGAGTTAGTTAAGGCCACAATGTTAATTTAGGGAAAATTATGCTTTATTTTGTGAAAAGGTTCGTCTATTTGCAATGTCGTCTTGAAATTAATTAGCAGTTTTTCAAACATCAAGTACTTGATTCAGAGCAGAAGCTCAAGATTCATCCTCAGCCAAAAATGAAATGTTGTTTTGCTGATTTTTGATCAGTTTCCACGACGTGGCCTTCGATTTTGAAACAAGTCGGAGTTTTCTTTTTCTGAATCTAAAAACATGACTTAATCCTCTTCTTCTAGCACCGACAAATTTTCCAGTAACCATGTGTTTCAAATGACCTTTATGGTCAATCAATAATCTTTCAGATTGAAATATTCTGTCATCTTGGCAGGTTACGCCGTTGGACGGATTTTGGCCTGTTCGCAACTTAATCTTCTTTGAATCTGCGTGGGCGTACAAGAAAGATGCTGGATTGTTTGGATCATGCTTTCCAAAAATGTAACTATAATCACTAAATGTTGTCCCATCAAGATTCCATGCAATCCACGATTCATTGTCAGTTCCACCTAATACTACGCTTTCGCCAGGTTGAGAGGTAGATGTGCACCATCTTCTTTGTTTATTATTTACTATTTGTAATGTTTGGCAGTTCTGTTGATTCCTTGAATCCAAGATTGACCACATTCCTTCAGTGTTCATCTGTTCCATATAAATACTTTGCAAATCACGTTTCACAGAACTTGCTCTTAACTGTGGCTCTTTCTAAGAAAGAGTCTTTTACACTTTCTGGCAACTAAAAAAGTTACAACAATTTTCAGAATATCTTCACTGCAAGTAAATCTGCAAGAAAAACATAATCACTGGGTAGGCTAAACTTCTCTAAACGCAAAAAGAGCCTCTTATTAATGCCTCAAACGTAGTTATACGACAAGAGATTTGAAAAAACAGCGGTATGTTTATCAGCTACTGCCCTCCTTCTAGTGTCTGAGATAAAGGCAATTGCTGCGAGCCTACGCTTCTCTCTGTTTTAGGTATCCCTGCGCTAACATTAAAAAAACTCCTTGGTTGAACACAACTATATGTAGAGGCAGCAGAGCTACTTTTTCCGTTGTGATGGTTAAAAATAATTGATACATGCACTCACGTTTCAAAAACTGTTTTATTTTTCAAAAACTTTGCCCTTTCCTTGTGATTTGATAATTTCTCTTGACAGATCAATGAGCGATTGTTGATCGGATAACATAGGCTGTAGTTATAGGCTACCATGGTTATACAGATAAACTGGCGCACACATATTTAGTTTGTGCAGCATTTTGTGGTTTGTAATTTTACATGAAGGGCTGTAGGCCTAACATTTAATATGAATCAACACTCAGCAGCCAAATTAACTTACAACTTTAGGCTTTTGTATTTACTTTCAGTAACTTAATAGCTTTGATAGCCCACCAGAGTTAAATTACGCTCTTGAATACAAAAGGTCCGACAGTTTGAAATTAGTAAACAGACCTTGGTGTTCAAAAATATCCACTCAAAAACACATATTTTGGGCTGTTTTCAAGTTTATTTCTGAACAAAGTTTCATGAAACAGGCTGTGTGAACAGTTTTTTGCCACTTCTGCGCGTTAGTACCGTCAGGCAATAAATTCAAATTGATATTGTAGAAAATTCAAAGGCAGAAGATTCAAATTGAGGGTAACCAGAAAACGTCGCTCGATGTTTGGTGCACTGAGTTTGCATCAGACAGAGACGTGCTTACGATAAACATTGATTCCGAAGATGGCTGCGATAAAGCAGGCTTATCCCAGCCTGCCTAAACTTGCATTTTTAAATTCCCCAAACACTTGGAATTCTTCTCATTAATGTACCATAGTGTCATGTTACAGCTGAATGATGTAAACATTTTGAATAATTTAATCTGTGGGTCTGGGCAGTGTGGGCAGCGGTGTAGAGTGACTCAATTGATTGGGGGGGAAGTGGTGGGGGTCACTCCAGCAGCACAAATATTTAACTTGACATGAAAATTTAATTACAGGCAATTTTTGGTCTTTTAAATTCCAAATTTTACTCAATGAACTTTTGTTATAAACCCAGGCCATTTTCCCTTTTCTAATTTTCGCCTAATAATACTAGGCTATAGCCTATGCAATTTTACAATAACAATAAGACACGCACAAGACTCATAGCAGACAAAAATGAAGACGTATGCGAAATTCAGCCAGGGTTTCTTGATTTTTTTGAACTCGACAAAAGTGTTTAAAAAGATGAATTATGTATTGAAATTAGGCTACAGTAGTTCCTGCAGTAGCCTATAGCCTAGTCACAAAGATGGAATGGTGAGCATTTCACTTTCCAATGGGCCTGTGTATGACGTAAACCCAGGCCCAGATTTAGGGGGGGAAGAGGGTGCAGGTGCCCTGGGCCCCCCGACTTTTGAAAAGCCCCCCTACGTGGAATTGCACGGGGGACCCCGATCTAAAAGTACCCCGAACCCCACATCAGCTAAATCCAGCCCGCGTAAACCTTCTTCTTCGTCGTCGTATGAGCTGTTCTTCCGGACTATATGTTTGGGCATGATGTCATCAGCCACTCGACAGTCTCGTCATCCAGGGTCTTCAGTCCAAGCGTTCCATGTGGTGGTTGATGGATTGGGCAGTCATGGACGACATGATCTACTGTCTGGTCTGTGGCGCCACACTCGCATCCCGGTGAGGGAGCCAGGCCCCATCTGCACATGTCTGAACGAAAGCGACCGACGCCGGCTCGTAGGCGGTTAAGCCGGACCCACGCAAGTCTTGCGAGGGACATTCCCGGAGGGTGGGGATCGACGTCGGGTAGGAAATCACGGAGTCGGGAGGTGTTGTTTTGCCACTCCATGTTCCATGTGTAGTTCGTCCAGTGTGCCGCACTTATTCCAAGATCTTCAACGTTGTTCAGAAGCTGTTGTGCAGCGGGCACAAATGGGCGTCTTGATTTCAGTCGCTGCTGTCCTCCAGGTAGGCGCTGGAGTGTACTGTGGAGGAGGTGGCCGGGGTCCAGCGCGCGACGAGCAAGGGAAATCATGGCTTCTTTAAGGCGAAGCTCAGCAGGTTGGATGCCTGCAAGGATGGGAAGGCAGTCCGTTGGAGTGGGACGCAGGCATCTAGTCACAGTGCGTAGTGCGTCATTGATGGCGGTGTCAATGTGGCGGGTGTGAGAGCTGCGGCACCACACTGGTGCGCAGTACTCGGCGGTAGAATGGACGAGGGCCAAGGTAGCTGTGCGAAGGGTTTTCGCATCAGCTCCCCAGCCGGAACCAGCCAGCCGCCTCAAAAGTGCAACGCGCGCAGATAGTTTTTTGCGCAGTGACTCCAGGTGTCGTCGGTACGTGAGTGACCTGTCCAGGGTTACGCCGAGGTAGGTGGGTTCGGCGCAGTAGGGGAGGTGTTCGTCATCGGTGGTAATGTTGATCTCACGTTTTGCTTCCTTGTTGTTTATATGGAAAGCCGCCGACACTGTCTTTGCCTTGCTGAGCTGTAGCTTCCATTTCTGGAGATATTTTGATATAGTTGACATGTCCTGGCTTAGGTTTCTCTCCATTGACTGCCAATCTCCGGCTGGATGCAGGAGAGCCAGATCGTCTGCGTAAGCATACTTCCTGGAGATGGTGTCAGGCAGGTCATAGATGTAAGTGTTAAAAAGGAGGGGAGCCAGGACAGAGCCCTGTGGGACGCCGTTCCTGAGTCGACGTAGTTTACTTTGTCGGCCGCTACCGGTGGAAAGGGTAAAGCTGCGGTTTTGCACAAGTTCCATAATCATATGGACCATGTGCCTGTCAGGAAGGAGACGGAGTAGTTTGCAGGTAAGGCCGCTGTGCCATACAGTGTCGTAGGCAGCCGTGAGATCGACAAACACGGCGTCAGCCTTCTTTTTTGCCGAGAAGCTGTCCTCGATGTCTTAGATCATCAGAGTAACCTGGTCTACGGTTGATCTTCCGTGGCGTAAACCTTGAAGAAAAAGGACATTTTAAATTAGTGGCGTAGGCTGCACAGAAATTTTCAATGGTGAGGGAAGTTGAAAATATATTGCTTTGATGAGTTGAACAGAACCATGATAACCACCTTTTACCACGCGACAAAAACAAATCGGGGCTTGTGAAAGGTTAAAAAATGTTAGCTTTTACGCCAAATTATGTTCATGAAAGATTGTTCAGTAAATGTAATCAAAGTTTCTTTTTTGGTTTAGTGAGTAATGTAGCATTGTAGCCCATTGACTGTAAATGTAATTCACCGTTTACAAATAACCTATCTCACGCTGTGTTAGGTAGGTCTTTCCTGCAGAGTAGCCTACAAAAAGCATTTTCCAGGGAGTTACGATAAGATCATTACACAATACTTATTGCAGTGATTTATTTTGCTCATCGCCAGTTCAGTAAGAACAAAGTAGGCCTAGTTCAATAGTGATATTAACTTTGGCAAATATCTCAGTCTTACACACACACTCTTGTTGATACAACGTTTCGACGGTGCATCATATTGTTAACCAGCATTATAAAATGATTTTATCAACAATTACAAATTCAGCGTCAGTAGTTTGAACCAACATAGTCATTAACTCGCAAACAAGTAACCACGGACAAAATTAATTTGGACCTCATTGGTCTACAATTTTACGATATGTCTAGCTTGTTTGTTTGGCGTAACGGATAAGGCGTTTGTTTTCCCATCATGCAATCCTAGTTCGACTCCCGACTTCAGCTGGTTGTTGAAAACACCGCTCACCTCTACCTAGGGTGTAATAAATTGGGTGCGCATAATTGCTGTTGGAAAGGCGACCGAAAGGAACTGGCCACCCTCCTTAGTGCGGAAGGCTTAGTACAATGAGAACCTTATCTTCACACACCCAACACTTGAATCAAGTATGAGACCACCTTTACCTAGTAGTTTGTTGAAAATGAGACCACCTTTACCTAGTAGTTTGTTGAAAACAAAATTTGATTGCTTTTGCTGAAACGTGATAAAATCGCTATAGAGGTGTTTGAAGCAAATCAGACAAAGGACTTTATTCTGTTAAACAAGTTTGACCCAAAAAGAAAATCAACACAAAGGATTTATGTACGGTAATAAAAATGAAGAAAATTTTAAAATACATTGTCTTTTGCTTAAAACATTTCCATGTAAAAGTATAATTCATATATCTTGACCAAGTTGTTTACTGTGCATGCAAGTTCGCTCAATTTTTACTTTATTAGCCTATACTCATTCTGTGATGTAACATCTCTTGCATTTTTTTTTCTGCGCATAGCAAAACCAAATTGCTACGATTTCGAAATGAAAGGCAAAGATTTTTCCGACAAAATGAAACGAAAGTTAGTGTTAAAAGCTTTTTAACAAGAAAGCAATACCCAATTTACCAAATTCAGATCTCACTGAGGGGTCAAGTTAGTTAGGTAGGCCTTTTTTAAAATTAAAGCGAGTAATCCCAATATAGGCTACGTAAAATTACTTTTTACTTTTAAATTCCGTCACAGAAAATTTGCTGGCTACAGGTAATTGCTGTTATCAGAACACAAATTTATGTCTTTCTTAAACTCCACGTAGGCTATAGTTCCAGGTCCTTAGGGGCAAAAATGAGCATCTTTAGGCTAAACGTGTTACACGTTGTTTTTTTGCACTTTTTTGTTGTTGATGAATCTAACTTCAATTTTAGTGGGTGCCGCAACTTTTTGGGTCACGTGATCACCCCCAAATCAATTTTGAGCTCTTTTCACGGCATTTCTATGCAATTAAATACGTTATTTTTTATATTTGGACTGACTGCCACTACAAAATACACGAGACAAAAATCAAACAAAATTATGTCATCAATGACGTCATTGTGACGTCATAACATCATTTTTGCTTGTTTTTTCTTGTTGTAGTCGCTTGTTTGTTGTTGGTATTACTTTTTTGGTTACAATAAGTTACCAGTGCTAAAACAATTCCCTTTTCAAATATGACGTCTGCATTGCATCATGAATGACGTCATAATTGTGTTTTGTGATTTTTTTTCAGATGTTTTTCTTACTAGTTTAGGCCCTTAGGGGCAAAAATGAGCATCTTTAGGCTAAACGTGTTACACGTTGTTTTTTTGTGGTTGATGAATCTAACTTCAATTTTAGCGGGTGCCGCAACTTTTGGGTCACGTGATCACCCCCAAATCGGGGATTCCCCCCAAATCAATTTTGAGCTCTTTTCGCGGCATTTCTATCCAATTAGATACGTTATTTTTTATATTTGGTCTGACTGCTACTACAAAATACACGAGATAAAAATCACCCAAAATTATGTTATTAATGACGTCATTGTGACGTCATAACACTAATTTTTTGCTAGTTTTTTTCTTATTGTAGTCGCTTGTTTGTTGTTGGTGTTACTTTTTTGATTACAATAAGTTACCAATGCTAAAATAATTCCCTCTTCAAATATGACGTCAGCATTACATCATGGATGACGTCATAACTTTGTTTTGTGATTGTTTTTTCAGATGTTTTTCTTGTAGGTTAGTATAGTAGGTAGGCAATAACCAGTATTTTATACAGGTTGATTAGTGATAGGCCTGTCATGAATGTAACTACCAAAAAAACTACTCATCATCGGCGTATGAGCAGATCTTTCCAGGCTCGATTGGAGGGCAAGAAATCATCAGCCACTCAACAGTCTCGTCGTCCAGGACCTTCAGACCATGCGCATCGTGTGGAGGTCGGTGGGTTAGGCAGTGGTGGATGACATGGTCTGCGGTCTGTTTAGTGGCACCACACTCGCATTCTGGTGAAGGAGCCAGGCCCCACTTGTGCATGTCCGAACAAAAACGGCCGACGCCAGTTCGCAGTCGGTTAAGCTTGACCCACGCAAGCCTTGTAAGGGACATCCCCGGTAGACGGGGATCGGCGTCGGGTATGAAGTCACGGAACGTGGAGGTGTGGTTTTGCCACTCCGTGTTCCACATGTGGTTCATCCAGTGTTTCGCACTTAAACCAAGTTCTTCTGTGTTCTGAAGTAGTTGTTGTGCGGCAGGCACAAAGGGGCGTCTTGATTTCAACCGTTGCTTTGAAGGTGGTGGTCGCTTGAATGTTGCATGGAGGAGATGGTCGGGGTCCAGAGCGCGGCGAGCGAGAGAAATCGTGGCTCCTTTACGACGTAGCTCAAAGGGGTTGGATGCCTGCTAGGATGGGTAGGTAGTCCGTCGGAGTGGGACGCAGGCATCCACTCACAGTACGCAGTGCATCGTTGATGGCGGTATCAATGTGGTAGGTGTGAGAACTACGGCACCAGACTGGTGCGCAGTAGTCTATTCAAAGGTGGAATGAACAAGGGCTAGGGTAGCTATACGAAGAGTTTTAGCACCAGCTCCCCAACCGGAACCCGCCAATTGCCTCAAAAGTGCGACGCGTGTAGATAGTTTTTTGCGCAGTGACTCCAAGTGTCGGCGGTACGTGAGTGACCTGTCCAGAGTTATGCCGAAATAAGTAGGTTCGGCACAGTAGGGCGAGCGCTCCCCATCAATTTTGATGTTTATCTCACGCTGTGCCTCCCGGTTGTTAAGGTGGAAGGCCGCCGACACTGTCTTTGCCTTGCTGAGCTGTAGCTTCCGTTTCCGGAGGTATGCTGATAGTGTTTGCATGTCTTGGCTGAGATTCCTCTCCACTGACTGCCAGTTTCCTGCTGAGTGCAGGAGTGCCAGGTCGTCTGCGTAAGCATATTTCCTGGAGATGGTGGGGGGCAAGTCATAGGTGTATATGTTGAACAGGACAGGAGCCAAGACTAAGCCCTGTGTGACGCCGTTTTTAAGTCGGCGTAGTCTGCTTCGACGACCGCTACCGGTTGTGAGGGTAAAACTGCGGTTTTGCACAAAACTCGCTTCATTTCAATCCATGATATTGTTTTATCTTTACCTCAGTCTCTGATGATTTGCGTTTCTTTGCCTTTGTTTTATGCTATCACAGGCTGTGATAGGCTACTGTTTCGTCTTTTTTCGGCTTTGGAAAGAAAGGCTTGGGATGGTTGGATGCTTAATCTTACCGAAATGTGTGGTTTATTTAACTCTCTAAATTTCTCAAGCTCTCCTAGTTCTATAAATGACATACAAAAGTATGTCATGGCTCTTTATGGCAATGGTCCTACTATCACGGATGCAGACGATTGCCGTTATATGATGTTTACCAATGGTTGCATTATTCAAAGGCTGCCACCAACGTCAGCTGCTCTGATGCAGCATTCACACGGTAGCCACTTTAACAAGTCGAAATTCTGCCACTGAAATTGACTACAATGCAACCGCCAACCAATCAGAACGTGTTATAAGAGGCTACCGTCCAATTGTGACCCTTATAGCTCTCATTCAGAGAGTTAAGGCTTGTTTTGAACTTTATTTGGAAATTACAGAAGAAAAAGAGCAATAGCAGAGGTGAGAATCGAACACGCGTCAATGAAATGACTACTTTCTAGCCCTAACCCTAACCCCTAAGCCAACCAGCTGACAAAAAATCCATCGCTTAATTTGCTTTCTATGATCTTATTTTCGCAATTTTTTACGTCACTTAAACCGCAGCTTATGATTGGTTGGCGGTTTCATTCTAGTCAATTTCAGTGGCAGAATTTCGACTTGTTAAAGTGGCTACCCATTCACACAGAGCGATATATCAAGCTGAAATATGGAAATCAAACCTCGTAAATGTTCAGCAACTATCTTCTCTTTTAGCTTGGGGTTGGAAACATAATGATGCAAATCAGCTTGTTCCGTTTTGGACCTCAAGCCAATCCGCATCATCGATTCACGAAATGATACATCATTGTAGTTGTTAATCTACTTATGGCTCTCAATATTCCTGAAAGAAAAAATCCATAAAATGCACAAGCCTTTGTTCATGCGAGTACGAAACATGCAATTCGACCACACAATCTCCAATCCTCTCTGATGTTTCATCTTCAATCCACATTGACGTTTCATCTCCAATCCACACTGACCATTCAAGAAATGCTTTTGATTTTCTAAATTCTATGTTGTAACTTGAAAAAACTTGTCGTACGAATTTTCTTAACATCAAATTACGTAGGCTTATGGTATGAATAACACTAAAATCCGCTACTGGTAGTTTTTTCATCTTGAATTGACAGTGTTAAGACTCAGACATTGCATAATCTGGTGTCGTGTATTCATTTGATTTGTAGATCATAATTAGTTAATTACATATTATTTTAACTTTTAAAGTGGCATGGCTAAAAGGGAAATTCACCCCTAGTAGTTGCTTTTCTGGTTATATCCTTGATGACGTCATTATTGCGTCATATTGTACTGGTATTGTTGTTATTGCTTGCAATTGCAAAATTTTAAGCCTTTGCAAAATTTATAATGATAGTTATATTTGATCGCTTTTTTCAGAATAAACTTACCTTTGGTTCCTAAGTTTCAAGTTGTCTCGTCTTAATAATGTAATGATGACGTCATAAAAGATGCAATCATGACGAAACTACTTTTGGGAATTGTGAAATGGTATCAGTAACCGGTACTCCAACTAAAACCAACAGCAAACGACCAAAATAGGTTAAAAAAGCAAAAAAAAATTGATGACGTCATCAATCAAACTATTTTGTGTTTGTTTTGTCTCACTTATTTGTGTGTGCTTTTTAAGTTAAAATACGCAAAAATCAAATATGCAATTGCACAAAATAGCGTAAAAACAGCTGAAACGTGATTTTTGGGGAAATCCCCGATTTGAGGGTGATCACGTGACCCAAAAAGTTGCGGCACCCACTAAAATCAAAGTTGGGTTGACCAACTGCAAAAAAACAACGTGTAACACGTTTAGCCTAAAGATTCCCCTAAGGGCCTGAACTAGTAGGCTAAATAAGAATAAGATAATTAGGTTTAGGCTAATAATTTGCGCTGATGAGTGATAAAAAAAAGATAATGCCTCATGTAAGAAAGCCATCATGGTAATAAACTGTTTAAAAATCAGATTGTCTCATTCAATGGCTACGGTTGACAACTGAGAGATAAAAACTATCAAAACTCTAATGCGACCGACCGAAAAACGATAAATGATGTCACAAGCACGTCCGTAAATACTTGGTTGGTCACAATGTTTAAAGGCCAACTTTAATAATGACGTATTCTTGAAATGTCACTGCTATTTTTGTCTTGTATTTAATGTTTTAAACAGAAAAGTTTAAGTGCATGAACTGCGCAATTTAAGTGACGGTTGACCCCTATACTTTATAATTTAGAAAAGTTTCAAACCAATCTTATGATTTTTTCTCTAAAAACTAATATACTTTTTTACTGGAACGTCAAAATGATTGGGGGGCACGTACCCTTAGTCGTTACTGGGCTACCCATCGTCCATCATAGTAACATAGACAATTACCGTTTCGAAAAACTTCAATTTAAGCAGTCTAGATTTCTCAGTTGTCACTTTGTGCCAGACTCCATTCGTTTACAAGTAGAATGAAGTGTGATCAGATATTTCTAGTACAACAGAATTTGTCAGTTCGTCTTATTTGTCATAGTTTGTCGGACCTGACAGAAATTATTATAGTTTTGACCTGTTCGCCTAATTTCTCACTTTTTTTCTAATCTCCTTGGTGACGAATTCTACTGTAGGCCTATAAGGAAAAAGAAAACTTTTTTTTGGTTTCAAGTTATCAGGGTTGCAACTTAGGCTACTTACAAGCATTTCACACAAACACCCACTAATGACGCGGAGTAGGCTACTCGTAACCCTCAGAAACTGATTCAGCTACATTCAAAAACAACCTGCTATTGCTTTCACTCAGGTGCTACTACTAGCAGACGTTCAGTGCACGGCACTGTATTTAATATTCATCATCATTCAAACGAAACCACAATAAAAATAATTAAACAAAATGAGAAAAAAATGAAGGGAAAACCATAAACTCATCAGTCAGAATGCCAGTTGAAAAGTGTAGCAAACCTAAGGTGGGCCACTTGCAACAATCTTGAAAACGACTTGAACTTCACATAGGACACCATTTCCTATTAAAGCGAAGTTTGAAACACGCGTTTCTTTTAACAGGTAACTATTTATTGTAACTTTTAATGTAACAGAGTAGCAATTCCTTTAATTTAGAAAATGAAATATCTTCTGACAGGTGTCAAACCCACAACAATGCTCGATATGAACGATTCGGTTACATGTCTTGTAATGCAAAGAAATTTATTTTCACACGAGTCAGTTCAATCATACATAGATAAAAAATTTTTTTAGCAATATATGATTGAACTGATGATTGGCTAACTTTTTGTAGTATTAATAGTTTTTATTGTTTTAATTGATAAGTTATATGCATTCTATGTTTGATTTACAATGAATGACACGTTTAAATAAAGCACATAGTGGAATAAAAGGTGGTAAATGAAACGGTACAAATGCACACAAGAAAACAATATTTCTTTTCAAGCATAATCTGCTATTATTGATTTAACGTCAGCAACGCAAATGCAAGCACAATGAAAGACAATTCAGGTCATTCTATTACAGTCAACATTTTGAAATTTTATGATTGGTCAGTTCAATCATACATAGATCAAAATTTTTTTTTAGCGATATATGATTGAACTGATTCGTGTGAAAATAAATTCCTCTGCATTCCTTTAATTTGGGGTTTTGAGAAACGAGATCTGATTGTACTTCTAAATATTTTGAGCAAAACACCCACACATGAATGTCTACTGGATTTTTTTAAATATATCCTCGCACTCAACTTTTAGCACCCTAAAACTTTTTACGAACCACTGCTGGTTGAAAATAAACAACTGGATTCCGTTATAAGCAACAAGATACTTCACACAGATACATTTGATTGAGTGTTCAAAAACAATAAGTTAATAACATATTAAGCTACAAAATAAACTAAGGAGAAATATAACTTTAAAAAATCAGTTGCTGCACTCTTGATTTGCAAAATTAAATAACCCTGTCGATGGGAAGCAAAGTTAAGCGACTTTTGGTTTGGAAAACGGTTTTTACTTTCAAATTATGTCAAAAACTTAGTGCTGGTGGAAACGTTCTCTAATATCATGGCATGTCTTGATATTTTCAAAACTTCACAGGTAAAGCACTTCAACAATGTCGAGATGAAAAATAGCAACATACTCCCACAACTCTTTGGGGATGTTTGAATAACGCATGACGTCCCATGGCGGTGTCGAAACTGTCATGCTGGTTGTCAACTGATGACACAGGTTGAAAAAGCAACAAAATGTCGCCACTCATACAACAAAATCCGTCATTTTTACATTGATTCTGCAGACGTTGAAATCAATATAAAAATGACGGGTTTTGCTGTATGGGCATTTGACACCAAAACAACCCTTTATACATTACGCAGCAGCATAGTATCATCTCATATCTTGTTTCATTGCAGTAAAACTTCATTCATTGTCCGGTTGAGCTCGGGAAGCATTTGACCTAGCGACGCCTGGTTTACGAATGAAGTTGATGATCCTTGAGTTGTTGGACAAGCTACCCATTGGCGTGATCTTCTTCTGATGCTTAGTAAGCATATGGCGACGAAATGTGTTACGAGTCTTGAACCGACGAGGGCAGTCTGTGCAAACATAAGGCTCTTCTCCTGTGTGTCGGTGTTTGTGCTCCTGAAAGGAGACGCGAATGTTAATTGTTAAAAAGCAACGTTATTTGTTTTAATTACCAACTAAAACTTAATTTATTCAGTGATTTTTCACAACAAACTTCGTCCTATATAACTGTGTCTAGGATTATTGTTTGGCTCGAAATTAAAGATCTTTTCTCAAAACACCAAAGAAAGGCACAGATTTACAAAGCCATTTCTTTTTGTGTAAATCTGTAATAAATTTATTAGAATCGTTAATGACTGTTGTTTTATTTTGGATTGTAATTTTACTCTCGGTTTTCAAAAAATTGGAATCTTTAAACCTAATATAATCCGCAAAAAGTCGAGTTGGTGTGACTTTAATCTTATTGGCAAATAGTAAATACTAAAAAAGATCTAACTGTCCAAACCTGTGCTAACAACTGCCGTAGATAGACTCACGTAAACTAGATGACTTTTCAGATTGTTTAAACGTTTGCAGACGTTGAATCAATGTAAAAATGATGGGCTTTGCTGTGGGTCACTACATAACATCATTCACTAATATATATTTCAGAAATGGAAAGTAACTATTCAAAACTAAAGTGCTCAATGTGTCACAGCAGAGCTGGTACACCACTGCAATAAAATCTGAGAGATCAACATTTGTTTCTTCATTTGCATATGATTAGGCCTGGTAATTTTAACTTTTTGTTAAGTATATAAACGTAAGAACAAAACGGTATGAGCGCCTGGTCAATCTGATCAAATAATAAAGAGTCTAACTTGAAGAAACTAAACTCATGTTCAGCAAACGTTCAAAAACTCAACTGTTTTCATCTTCAGTGCTACATATAAACTGCCAAAGAATACAACTGTGTACAAGACTAGACAACCACGGGATCGGAATTCTGATCTGAAAGTAGAAGCAAAATACAAAGCGACTTCCACCATCACAGGTATAACATCTGCAAAATAAAAGGCGACCAAGTTGAAGCAAAACTATGACCAGAAATTAATTCACAAATAATTTATGGTGCTATGCAATCGAGGTAGCAAAATCTGCCCTTTTTACATTCGTACTACATATAATGACGTTGAATCATTGACACACGTAATTTAACTTTACTTTTCTAACTGCTTGCGAAAGCTAATTAGCTGCATGCTAAGCTGCCACTGCAGAGAACTAACTTTTACTTCAACCATCAACTTTCTGTTCAGTACTGCGCATGGAGTTACGCATCATGCAATGTTAAAATCATGAAAATAACATCAGCAGTTTGAAGTGCCGTGAGAAATATCTTGATTGAAAATACACATTAAGTCATGCCATGGCTAAATCTATAAACTTGTTACTAGATAATTGAAACATGCCTACACAGTTTTCAGCTGACGGAATGTGCACCATCATCATCAAGTTCCTTCCTCTCGTCGAGGGTTGGAGGCAATGAAGCGCCAAGTTTCTTTGTTGTGAGATTTTTCTACTGCAGTTTTGCAATTAAGTCTTGACCAGTCTTTAATATCATTAGTCCAAATTCTTGGTGGTTTGCCCCTGTTTTGTTTTCCATTTATTTCTCTTTCTAGTAGTTGTCTTTGAATAGAACTACAGCGAATCATATGACCAAAATATTTCAATTTTCTTGATTTAATTGTTTGTAGAATTTCCATGTTGGTTTGTATTCTAGATAGTACATCTTCGTTTGTGATTTTATCCTTCCATGAAATTTTAAACATTCTTCTACAACTCCACATTTCAAATGTTTCAAGTCGTTTTACTATTTGTGATGACTAAGTCCATGTTTCCACATTGTAAAGAAATATGTAATCCAATGAATAAAACTATCACAATGCTCAAATTAAAAAAAAAAACGTTCACATGTGTGTTATACATTGCCCTGCTTTATTTCAGCATTAACCAGCAGGAACAATGGAACATGCAAAGGGATACCTTGAAATGTGTAGGGTGGCGAAACTTTTTCTTGCAGATCTCACATTCAAATCTCGCTGTATTCTCGTGAATCATCCCATGGTAGGCGAGACTGTGCGACCTGGTGAATTTCTGGCCGCATACTTTGCACCGGTAAGGCTTGATGCCTAACCAAGATCAAAATAAATGTCGGGAATTGAAATCACAAGATAAAAATCAAAAAATTGTAAAACTACAAATGAAGCGAAAACAATTACAATCAATGCGGAACATATTGCTGATTCAATAAAGCGAAAGAACTAAAGCGACCTACGTACTAATACGCTGCACTTTGAACTACAACTCAAAAACAGCCAATAATTCCAACCTGCAGATTGAGTTTCGCTTTTAGCAGCACAAACGTTGTTTACTGAATAGTCAGCAAGTGTTATTTCATAAACAGGAGATCAGAATCGTTGTGAGATTTATATCATAAATGCTTGGTCATTTATCCGTTCATGACTCATCATTTCTCCTTGGTCATCCCTCATAGACAGTTCGTATGACTCGAGATGGTTTTCATATCATTTCAAGTTTGTGCATAGCACAAGCTTGATCAAATAAGATCACAGTGTAAAAGTAGTATGATTTGAATACAGAAATAATGCCACGCAAAAACAACATTGACGGAAATGAACGTGAAAAAAGACGTTAGAACCTTTTAATATAAATTTTGAAATTAAAATGTTGTTTTTGTTTGGCACGTGTCCTTGCATATTAGACAGCATCAACAAGAAAACTTGTTTGTGGACGCTTTCGTGTGCTAATGTGCAAAAGCTGATTTCGGCAATTTGTCAACAAAAAAGTGTGGTCTTTGACTTTCGTGTCTGTGACGTTATGCCTTGTAGAACAACATTAACCCAGCCAACAAAATCCGTCATTTCTACATCGTATCAACGTCTGCAGACGTAAAAATGACGGATTTTGTCTGGGGGATCCGTAAAACTAACGAAAACGTGCTTTCAAATTGAAGGAAAAACTACCTGCGTGTGCCCTGTAGTGACCATACAAAGAGTTCGGCGCCGTGAAACGCTTCCCACATATCTCGCAGGAATAGAAGTCTTGCACGATGAAGGCGGATTTCCCTTGAACCAACACTCGCTCAGTGCACACCATGACCTCACTTGGCTTGCGATGACGTAACTCGGATATCAACCTCATCGCTTTCGCCTGAGAAATACTCAAGTGAAAGGCAAACAAGTTGAAAACTAATAAACTGTGCCAAATAAACAACATAAGAGAGATGTTGGGAGTAAGAATTAAGGGGTAAGCAAGAGAATGGATAAGTGAAAAGAAGGGATTGAGGGTACATTGGTAAAATTACTGAGTTTAGATTTAGTCTTAAATCCAGCGACGGTTTTTGTTTATTTACAGCATTTGTAATTGTAGGGATCATTTGGGTAGGCGGTTTTCATATTTACCTTCCCGTACCCATGTAAACGAGAAAGTTATTGTTCCAATGAGGTAGATGTAAATTAGCTGATATCTTGCGGGTATAGGCGATATAGCGATATCTAGCAACTTTAGTTGAGACATTTTTGCTGAGACTTCATTTGATTAACCACTATTGTTAACCACGAAACGCCGTTTGAAATTCGTTTATTTTTTACGCTGAGACTTATTTTGATTTACGTCAGTGCAGACATAAAAAAGTGTCAGACTTGACCAATTCATACCTTGATGTTGGGATCTGTAGCAGCCTCTACTTGCTTACTGCTTGGGCCTATAAGCTTGTATCCTTCTTTTGAAGAGCTCGAGTCGCCGTTTGGGTCGATGTCTGGATTCGCACCAGCACTGCAATGAGAGGTCGTGTAAGTGTGTGGTTAACATACAATGTACTCAGACAGTAAAATCCGTTATTTTTGCATTGATTTAATGTAAAAACGACGGATTTTCTGTCTTGGTATTGGTGCAATAATGAGTTACACCAAATACAACATGCTGGATATCACACCCATAACCTTCAGAGCATTGGTCAGACGTCTCACCAGGCAGTCCAAAATACACAAAACTTAATTTTAGAGTCAAAGCATGGCTCTCTTCAATTTGCAAGGCGGCCATGGGTATAACCAGGGGTGCAGAATGCAGTGCCCAGCAGATGCCGTGAATCAGGGTATGTACGAGTGCGTTCTTACAAATTTGTGCCTTTGAGTACAATAGCACATTTCTTGCTGATAAAACATATGCAGAATAAATGCATGCTACTTTAGTAGGAAATATTTAAATATAAGAACATCCCTAAAAATTGAGACAGCTTTTACCTTTGCACATTTCTGCTTGGCAATGTCACCTTGATGAGGTTAGAACGATTTCTTTCGCTTGACCACATCTGAAGGAATGGTATAACATTTTAATCATCATATGACAATGTTATACCTTATGCATACCTCCTAGACATCAAAATGCGTCATTTTTGCTGACTAGTTAGCACATTTCTGAACTATTTTTCACAACTTACTGCTTCGCAATAACAATGATCGTGTTGTAAAGAATAGAGAATGCCCTCCTTGGTAGAGCTTTTCTCATCATCGTCTTCTTTCATGCTCTTCATCAAATCCTGCAGACAACTCAGTAGTTACAGTTAACCAGCACACTGTGATATTTCATATTTTCACCATTTTTAATCTTCATAGAGGTCTGATGTGATGGGGTTTTTGGGTAAAAACTCGACGCTTAAATTTTTTACACCAGTGAGACGTCATAAAGATGTAGACACGGCCCTGAAGTTCCAAATACGGAAAATTTGACGTTTGGAAACTACTAATCATCGACGTAGGAGACAAATTAGGGTCAAAAAGGCAAAATAGGCGACTTCTTTTGACCACTTTTAAGAGTTAACACAAAAAGACAGGTCAGCTATCGTTTGTCGTTGATCGACGTAATACTGCTTTGTAAAGCGTTGAGGAGCAACGCATTCTGCGATGGACATAGCTCTATATAAAAAACGGTACTACGACAGTTTATCGAACGACTATTGATCAAAACGACAGTTTATCGACTGACAATTAATCGAAAGACGGTTAATCGAAACGACAGTTTATCGAAAAGACTGTTCATCGAACGAAAATTAATTGAACGACAGTTAATCGAAACGACAGTTAATAGAATAATAGAATATATTGAGATAAACAGATATCTTCGAGCAATTGCATACAACTTGTAACTGTAAATATCAACGGCTGAAGGGCATTGTCCAAGATTATCACTCAACGAATATTGACATAAACAGATATCTTCGAGCAATTGCACACAACTTGTAAACCATAAATATTTTGTATCCGTGTATTCAAAATAAATGAATATGATTGAAATGTACATTTAAAACGCCTTGAATATTCCATTGCATATGCGCATTAAAATTTTAGATAAAATTTGTTTCGGGAGATTCGTCGTTTGATAAACTGTCGTTTCGATAAACAGTGGGTCGATGAACTGTCGTTTCGATAAACAGTCGGTCGATGAACTGTTGTTTCGATAACAGTCGGTTTGATTAACTGTCGTTTCGATGAATTGTCGTCAGATAAACTGTCGTTCGATTAACTGTCGTTCGATTAACTGTCGTTCGATAAATTGTCTTTCGATAAATTGTCTTTCGATAAATTGTCGCCTCACGATAAAAAACAAGCATCATTATTATTATAAATCTGCATTAACTTTATCAATTTACCGCAAAAGGTCAAAAAACAAAATTAGCTGAAGTCATGTGACTTATATCTCCCAATCGGTTTTCAACAAATAAACTGTAGCTCGATAGCGTCACCAGGCTTTCATTTAAAAAGAAGAAGTTTTGCGATATCTGAGGGGGGCTGAAAAGGACCAAACTTCATGTTGCATACTGTATATGATAAAGTGGGCCTTATAAGGTTAAAAGTTTTTTTTTTCAACCTCACCTGCTTGCGGCTCTTCTTGGCGTTTGTCATCGCATCACCTGAAGTCTCCGTTAATGTTGATGCAAGATTTCTGTCGTAAAAAAAGAACTAATGAACACAACCGGCTGATGAAAAATACCGCAATAGCGGATGTGACTCGTTGCTCAGAACAAAAACTGACATAAAGCAGAAAGGGATACACCATATTCAATACCTGGCTACATTTTCAAATGATGTTCCGGCATGCATCATGGGTGCTTCAGCAACCATATGTGGTTCTGCATCCAATTCTTCAGAAGAAGAATTTCTGTGATAAGAAAATGATGGATAAAAATTCCAAATGCAGAAAAAGACGCTAATATTGACAATAGTCAGCAACTGCAAGTTCTTTTGGTCTTTGAGACATGCAGATAACGCATTTACCACACCATGGCCAGTTGGCCACCTATATAATTCAACATGAAGGGGCCATTCCTTTTCATCATTTACAACAAAACCGGAGGCACCAAACCCTACAAAAAAAATCCAGTAAAATCACGCGGCGTCACAACGTGAATGCCTGCCACACATGTGCATCCGAGTGCACACACACGAGCACTACCAGAACTAAGCCTCCGATAAAGTCTTCTACGAAAAAAAAACTCAAACAGAAAGCACTTGGATTTATATACAATACGTCATCAGTTCTAAATTATTGTCTTTGCACTGTGACACTGCAAGTTATAAATTCTTTGTACGATCCAACAATGTCAAATGAAGTGATAAGTACGCTACTCAAAAGACATGTGAAGTAAAACCAGAGTAAAACAAACACTAACCTTAAAAAGCTCCTTTCTCTTTCCGATGCAGATTTTGCTTGCTTGCCAGCAAGTATGGAATTCTTGTTGCTGTGAGATTTTCTTTGCAATATACTGGGCATATATCGCCTTCGTATATTGTCTTCAACTATTTTGTCACGTGTGGAAGTTGTTACGTTATTTAAAGGATGAGACCTCAGCTTAGCCGAAGCTACAAGTTTGGGCGCTACTTTAGGTTGAGTTGGTTGGCATAAATTTTGAAAAGGGCTGCCGTGTTCAGCGGCACGTGAAGGAGTTGCTGGGTTGTTGAAAACAGCGGTGTCATGACTAGTCGTTTTCGTCTCAGAAATGTGAAATGAGGAGACACCGTTTGAAAATGGAATAGTATCGTCTATATTGTTTAAATTAACAGACAAAAGGTTGTCACAGGGTTCTGCAGAAAGACGTTGAGAAATTGGTCCTGAGGTCGAGTCTTTATTAGGCGATGAAAGAATTTTCACAAGTCTATTTTGAGTTGGTGAAACGGTTGGTGAGCTATTGCACGAAGATTCATCTAAAACACATCAATTAACATGCTCAGCATGACATAAAAAGCTGGAAACATATAACAAACAAACACTATACAGATTCGACATGCTACTGTGATAAACATGAGAGCAAATAATCAGTTATTTTGGCATAAACGTATGCTATAGTTACTACACTTGTAAGTGTATTAATCAATGATTTTTGCAGTTGAATATTGTAAATATAGAAGACTTTTGAAAAGGTGATAATAATTTCAATACCAAATACCTGTTGTACAATTAGAAATAGCTTTCTTTTTATTCCCGCGGTTAATGTTCAATTTTAAAATGTCTCCATTGTCATTTTTCACAGCTTTCCTTCTTATGGGTCGACGCAAATTGATTCGGTTTCGCAATGTTGATGACAGGGTCCTATTTCCGAAACTACGACCTTGTTTCATAGAAAACCGGCTCCTTATTGTTGTCGCACTGTCACTATCTGATGATTCTATTGTCACAAAGTTAATGTTGTGATCAAACATACTGTTACACATACACTGCATCAATTAATCGCTCATCATCAACACTCAACAGCCGTATTCCAATTCAATCAAGCACGATGGAAATTGCAAAGGTTATCGTGTCCAATTGAGCATTGGTTGTCATACAAAAAAGTTGTCCTTGTTACATTGATTGAAATACATTACACATGTTGAATTAATGTAAAAGTGACGCATTTGGCTAACGAGGTCCCAGCTTCAGGATATAAACGACTTTCAAACCCAAGCTTTCGCCTACGTCAGTGGTTCCCAACCTATTTTATCTTGTAGTGTGGACCCTTTTAGTCGATATTCAAATCTAAATTTCCCCTACTAGCTACCTAAAATTCTTTGCGTGTGATTGCTCGATTTCCTAAACAGGCTCTAAGACAGCGTTTCTTAACCGGGGGTGCTAGCACCCCCTGGGGGTGCTGGAATAGACTGTAGGGGGTGCTAAATGCATGCTGTATAATATCAAAAAATGCCATTTTACTTTACTGCATTTTTTCGTCTTTCTGCCAGTATCAGTAGTTGTCTTATCAATGATTGCTGTTTTGAAGTAGCCTACATGGTTTGCGGTTATTGTAGTCATCTCCCAGTCAAGTACGCAACTTGATCCTGAGTAGATTGTGCGAACTTACCTGGTGGGTGCGTACCTGCAGTTTTGTATTTACCTACATAACCTCACCATGCGTTTTTACCCGTGTGACTACCGCATGCGTGAATTGCACGCATTGAAATACACAAATTTTGGTTTATTAGGACCTATGTACCATTGTACCCCTGAAAAGTAGTTTTGAAGTATAAACAAAATGATGAATTTGTACATCGCTTTCCTTCGCCAAAGGTGGCGGCGCCTAAATTTTGACATGGTCTTTGATCGCTGGCGGTATATTTTGTAGTGAGGTTTCTTGTCGTCTAACAAATTGTGCTGTTGTTTTAACAGAGTTGATTCACGTACATATGGTTATAATCGGAGATGTACGTATACGTCGCAAATTCTACACCGTAGACTTGCGGCGTAGACTTTTTGTTTACGCTAACGCTTGCGGCCACATTTTTTTGGATAGTTGTCGCTTGAGGCTACGCCGTAAAATTTTCGCGTTTTTTTAGCGCATGCGTCAACGCATACTTTTTAATGTCTTAGCTGTTGTTTGTATTTTTTTTTATCAAACTTTCCAAATTTTGAATAAGTTGAAGGAGTGTTTTCAATGGGCAAAGACATATTGAAACCAAAACGCAACAAACTGTCAGATGAACAGTTTCAGATGCTTGCGTTTCTTCGTGGAAATTCAAAATAAAACTTGTTTGTTTCGAGTGGTTTATACCGTGTGAATGTTTGGCACCTAGCAAACAAAATTAGTTTACGCTATAGTGTATGCGCTGACGCCGCCAACTTTTTTACAAGTTACGTTGACACATACGGCGTATGTTTTTCGAACGTTTGCGTTTACCCTGAAGCCTGAAGGCGTCAATATTTTTTGTATGCGCGTACACCACTGGTTATAATTGAACTTTTGTTGGTGAATGAAAGTGAAATATCAAATTCTGAATCAACTTCGTTAAAACAACAGCACAGTTTGTTAGACAACAAGAGACTTCATTACAAAATATATCGCCAGCGATCTGCAAGCATGTCGAAATTTCAGCCTCTACTACACTTTTGTCGGCACTGTAGTAGTCGTATGTTAACGATAGTTAGGGGGTGCTAGACTGTTCAGGCCTAGTTACAGGGGTGCTAAAGTCAGAAAAGGTTAAGAAGCGCTGCTCTAAGACGTAAGTATGATGTACAGTGCTTTGTATCTATGAGTGTGACATCACATATGCTTGTATACTCTTTTCATTACCTATTGATACTCTTAACTTTTGAGTGGGAGATAAGTCGCAAAGGTGTAGTTAGTATGTGAAAACATGTTAATTCAAAAGTGATTTGAACAGTGAACACGCACTAAAGCTTTAGTCTAGCCTCTAGTCTAGGCCAACTTGCTAGACTTAAAAAGCTTTACAATTCTAAAACTAAATTCTCCCTTGTAAATTTCAAAATTCCCCAACCCCCCAGTTGGGAACCACTGGCCTATGTGATAAAGAAAATCATTACTTTTAGTGTTACAAACATACCACTTTCGAAATCTGACGAGCTTAACTCATCATCTTCGTCACTAGAGGTAAAGATGGGAGGAATGGGCTCGATGCTTTCAACAGAGTCGGCAGATTGGGAACTTGGCTTTGCTTTAGCAGTTACAGGAGCAGTTTTTCTAAAAGGGGGGTGCTTCACTGGGTGCTCCACATCGTGCAAGAAATTGTCAGCGCTTTCAGATTTTAACTGAGCATTTGTTGTTTTCAATACCTCCTTGTCTTCATGAGCGGGCAAGGACATAATATTATGAAATCGAGCTTGTGGTGAAGAGGTTGCATGTCTCGTAGTCAGCTCATTGGCTGTGGTCTCAGTCAAAATGTGACTTGATTGAAAATCTGATAATTTGCTCTCTTTCACAAATAACTCTGAAAACAGAATTAAAGCAATATTGTGTACACCTTTTGCCATATTGCCTCAGATAGTGTAGTAGTTTAAATACGACTAAAGTTACACAAATAGTAAGTATAACGAAGTGATATTATACATGAACTGCAACACTTTTTAGCACAATTTTTGGCTGAATGCAATTTTACCAATGCTTTCAAAAGTGCTTATGTAATTTTACTTTGTAAGAAGCACCAAAGAACACAACTTGTACCGAGAAAAAATACTACCACCGTAAAATAGATGACGTTCGAATGTGCTTAAATTTGTAAGCAGTTAAATGATGCTCGGACAGACATGGATAACATTACCACAAACGTAAGTTTCGTCATGTTGCTCAACACAACAAACAGCGTACCGGCCTCATTTATATTATCAAATATCGATCGATATTTGATTACAAAAATGAGGCTGGTACACTGTTTGTTGTGTTGAGCAACAGGATGAGACTAAAGAGACAGTCAACCGCTTCAAGTGGACAGTTTGCTGGGTGGTTCACAAAAAACAGGAAATTTTTATTAGTCACGAACGTAATTTAACCGAACTAGTCAAGTTTGTATCAATTTGCTTATTGACTTAGCAAATATATTACCGTACATAGAATAGCCAGCATTAGTGTTCAGAATGGATTTTCCACAGATTAACGTTACATACAAAAGTTTATATGTTTACACATGATGGGACAAAATGAAATTGTAAACAGCAAATTTACCATGATTAGGAGCAGTAACACCAACTTCTTCTTTCACAGCTTTTTGCAAGCATGGATAAATTTTCATATTTGCATATAATGTTGGATCTATAAGGAAAATAAATTGCTTTCAAAAGTTAAATAGCTTTGTTTCATCGCACTTCAAGCATTTAAAAAAAAATGCAATTATATGTCAAGTCTGAACACTCAACTTTGATAACAAAATGTATATGATATATTGATATATTATATACATCTTATCTGAAAAGTTAGCTTTTAAAATGACAACAGTTGCCATAATTTTCGTCATTTTGGTATAAAGGTCTAAACCCGGAGCACGTCTTCTAGGTGCAGACAGTTAGGTGCCTGCCAAATACGAGCGCACAAAGTGGCGTAAAGGATATTTAGATGCGGCGCCTGGTCATTTAGGTGCTATTTTCAGTGAAGTCTGTTTCATTGGGTGCTTGATGATGGTAATACTGCAGATAGTGGCGTACGCAGGATTTTCTCCATGCCTCTGAAGTGTCTTGTCAAAGACACAGCCGCAATCCTGGGGGTTTTTTCGGCCATTGACTGATTTTTTAGCAAAATGTCCAAAAAAAATATAGTCAATTTGGTCAAAATGTCCGAAAAAACATATAGTCAATTGACTATATATGACCAAAAGTGACTAAAATGACAGAAATAAACAAAAACTGACCGAATTTTTTCAAGTCATTTTGGACATATGACCGAAAAGTCTCAGCGAAGAAAAAAAAAACCAGCCGCAATCTCTTGAGCGACATCAAACTGGCGACGACTGACTCTTTTGAGTGCTGCACCGGGGCTCCCACCACTCGGGATTCAACCTTTACAACGCATTTACGTATTGGCCTTTTGAGTTAATAAAATGAGAAAAAAAGCTTGATGGCTGACAACTGTGGAGTCTGTTACAAATTACATCAAACGTCTGTGCACTTAAAGTTGTTTTACCATGTTTTGACAAGTAGAAGTATAACAAATAAAGCAACTTACTTCGGTTAGATCGAATCACCAAGCTTTCAACATGATTCAACAGATGAGCGCTAATCAGTTCTTTGCATTGGCTTTCACTTGTCTCTGTATAGCAACGAAAACAGCCTGGAAGCATTTGACATCTAACAAATATACGCATTGTGACAATGTGACATAAAGCAGCAGGAAGGCTTATAAAAGCAGACATTAAAAACATATTTCAAGACAACAATTTAAAAGAAAAATCTCAAAAAAACATACCGGTATATATAAACTTCATTAAAAATTGTTTATATAATATCCAATTACCCATACTAAAACATGAAGGAAAGTCCGTAATGTTCGTGGTGTCAATTAGTAATGTCCGCCCCGATAACTCAGTTGGTTAGCGCGTGACTTTTCTGGAATGAAGAAACTTTAAGATCGGGCGATGCTGGTTCGACTCTCGAAGTGTGCACTTGAGCAACACACATTAAGGACTGCTCTCAATTCAGAGGCACCTAAAGGATGGAATAATTCCCGACAAAAACATTTCAACAATCAGAAACTTCACTCTGTCAATCTCGGCGACCAGGCCTGCGTCAGTGATTCAAAGCCTCTACATTAACAAGTAGCAAAACTGCCAGGATTAAGCTTTGCAAGAAGCTTTCCCAGTATGAGAATAAAGATCCAATCAATGCCCAATGTCCATTTCCTGAGCCATCGAAACCATACCCTCAAATTCTTCAGTGAATGAAATTGCCTGATTGTCAACGTTAAATAATCTGAAAACCTAGTTTTGAACAAAGCAGTCCACTTTTACTGATTCATGTGTTAGAAACTGTACATGATCACTGATGTTTTATGCTTATTGCTATCATAAGTTTTAGTTTGTACCGGCATCACAACAAACTACATTATTACAGTCGTTCCAGCATACTAGGCCCACCGCTTATTAGGGTCTGCTACTATTCGGTGAGTTCCTAACCTATAACCCTAACCCCTAATCCTAAAACGGCAATGATAATTAGGCTACGGTCCCCAATAATTTTTTTAAAAATGAGATAATCCCCCGTTAAGGGATCGGACTCACCGAAACGGGCCATTCCGCGCTTATTAAGCCTAATTTGGCCCAGAATTGCTGAATGTTTAGAGTGGTAGAGAATTGTCCCCCGCTTAATAAGTCCAAAATTGTCCGGTGCCGAGGTGGGCTTAATAAGCAGGGACAACTGTATTTGTAATACAAATAGTAAAGCACAAAATAGCTCTGGTCATTTTTCTTATCACTCATACACCCAACAAATAAGTTTTTATATTTCAAAGAAAAAAATAAAAGCTAGAAATCTTCACTTTAAAAACGAGTTAATTATATAAAATTTTGTAACAAACAAAAACAGTTTTAAACCACTCACTTGTATTTGATTTTATCTTTTGGTAAACATTCTCTAATGGTAAACAAATTGACTAAAGTAGATGCATCAAGATTCTGCAATTCATCTATGGAATATTCTTCTTTCGATTTAAAGCTGCAGTTATCCAAATGTTGTGGGACACTTTCATACTTAATCGACTGAAAATAAGAGCACTTAGTAAATAAGTATTTGAATTCTAACTCCTCAGCATGAGATTTTTAAAGAATAATAAAACGGTTGGACAATAGCAATATGTAACTGCAAAACATGCTAAAGTATACATAGGTTCAGTGGAATGAAGCAAATTCTAAATACAAAAAAGCAATGTAAAAAAATGTTCTGACAACAAAGTATTGTTGCACTACTGTTCAAGAAAGAATAGAGATGTGAGAAGTTGCATAATAGGGGAGTAAAACTATAGAACCATAAAGTAAAAATTGTGGAAAAAAAAACTAATTAGGTTGGGGAAGGTAGTGGAATTTGAATGACATGCAACTTGGTTTCATGTCAGAGAGATCAACAATAGATGCTCTGCCTATTTTGAGAAGGATGCAGAAAGAATACCAAGACAAAACAGAAAAAGTGTACAATGTACCGGTACATGTGCTCCATGCACTTATACAATAGGGTGGAGTGAAAAAAATTTTTTTTTTCAAATCAAAAAATCAGATTAACCAAAAGTGGCGTATGGACCTAAACCACTTCTGAGAAGGTTTTGGGTTTGTGCCACCTACACCCAGGTGGCCCATGATTTTTAAAGGTCATCCGAGGGTCCTATTTCATAAAAATCCCATAACTTGGAAACCGGTTAAGCTAGAATGTTGGTTTTTGACTTAAAATTTCCAGAAGGTCCATGTTTATATAAATTATGCTCTAATGCAACTTTTGTCTCTATTTTAACTGCATAAGCTGATAATAATAAAAATTGACGTTTTAGTTTGAAAGCTATGTAACGTGAAGAATTGAAAATGCTATATTTGAACTATTTGTACCCATAGTTATGTGTTAAGGCATAATAGGTACAAACTGACTAAGTACTGCTTAAAATACTTTCTAAGTAGTTAGTACAAAGGATATGCAAGCAACAATCATGGATACCTGACAAAAAAACTCAATGACAAAAATAATGTAGCAAAGACTCCTATGCAATAATGTTACAATGCTATTTGACATTAAGTTTCAAAATTTACATCTTTGGTTTCCATGAAATTTATAAGAAACTACTTACAATCAGGGTCACATTATAAAAATTATCATGTGGTGAAAAAATATTGAAATCCTTCAACCTGAAAACATCAGGACTATCAAAGTCAGAAAAAATATATTTTGACTCTGATCCATTGCAAATTTGGACAAGGTTGACTCTGCTTTGGTAAGCTGACTCCAAAGCTGACTCTGCTTTGTCAATTTTTATTAATCAGCTTATGCAGTTAAAATAAAGACAAAAGTTGCATTAGAGCATATATGAACATGGATCTTCTGGAAATTTTAAGCCAAAAACCAACATTCTAGCTTAACCGGTTTCCAAGTTATAAGATTTTCATGAAATTTGACCCTCAGATGACCTTTAAAAATTATGGGCCACCTGGGTGTAGGTGGCACAAACCCAAAACCTTCTCAGAAGTTGGTTTTAGGTCCATACGCCACTTTTGGTTAATCTGATTTTTTGATTTGAAAAAAAAAATTTTTTTTCACTCCACCTTATTATACAAATAATAATACAACAATCATGTGAACTTATACAACATCCTGCAAAAAAAAACATTACACAAAACCATATATTTCTTTGTAAAAATATGTCTAGGAAAGGGCATTTGGTAATTTTAAGAAATCAAACTTACAAAGCTAACATGCAATTCAAATTAAAATGATATTACATTACTGTTTTTGAGCACTGTGTTGATGCAGCTGGCTTAACATGATAAAGCCCAGTGGCTCTTACATAGAATGGTAGGTTAGGAACTGTTATTCTTGCATTCCGGACAAGTTTGTTTAGCATGATTTCCCAGACCTTGTGCAACAAACAGCATTGGCAAGATGATCAAAATATTTTTGACACATGTTTTTATGTAAATATGAGACATTGGAATAAATTTGGATAAAACTAATTATATTCTTAGTAAATACCTCAGACAATCACTCTTCTAAAAAACACAATGTATTCAGCATCCTGTACTTGAGCCTCTTATTTATTGTAGGCCTATATAAAATGCATGAACTTCAGGGTGCATGGTAAATACAAAAGAAACAACAAATTAAGATTGCAGCAATCACTTAATGACAACATACCTGTGTGGATAGGAATACATCTGAAGTAACCCCTTCATCAGAAACTTCATTTTTAATAAAGACAGGTAATTCTTGCTGATCCTGGTAAGAAGATGCTATGTTTTAATGGAGTGAAACTATGGAATCAAGTACCAAAAGAAATAAAAGAAAAGTCTTACAATGTTTTTAAATTTAAATATAAATGTTTATTAAAGAATTTGTACAATGATCACTCCTGAAACGTATCATCCGCTTATTTCTCTACACAATGTTTTTTTATGTTGCCCTGTGTTATTCCATTGTTAATGTATTGTTAATTCCATTGTTAATTTTTACAAATTAAAGTGCTGGTATTGTGCTATATATTATATACCATATGTGTTATTGTTCTTAATTTTGGGTCTTTTGTTTAAATGTTTGGGTGGCAGACTGGCAGCTGACTTTGGTGACCTTTTGGTCTTTCGCTGCCATCCTTGTTGTGCGAATTATTTGTGTTTATTGTGTTTTTGCTTTTTGTGTCTTTCTTTTTCACCAACAAAACAAAAAATAAACTGAACTGAACTGTAACAGATAAATTTCACAAAATGTAACTTGGAGATGGAGAGTGGAGACACAAGGTTTGGTTCATACACAGATAACTAATCGAAGCAAAAAGTACTGTTTCATTGAAGTAGGCTTGTGCTGTTCCAAAACAAGGCTATCTTTCATTTATTTTTATCCATCTTTTAGTAGATGATTGAACCTTCAATGCATGACAAATCTGGGTCCACAACATTAGGGCGCAATTTCCCAAGTGCAAGCCAGACAGGCATCTTCACTGCTGCGCTGGACGATTTCCTGCTGGCTCGCTTTATTACATGACCATTTAGGTGTTTCTCCCAAGTAAAATGTATTTTTTATTGGTTTTTACAGCATGATACGTCTTATTAATAAACAATTAATAGCTGCATAAAACAGGTAGACTTAATGACAAGGCAACAACACAAAGTGTTCTTGCAAAAATCTAAGTGTAGAGATGTACCGATACCAATATTTTGGCCGATACCGATCCCGATACCGATATCACTTTTTTAGGCCGATACCGATACTGATACCGATATTTTGGCCGATACTTTGGTGTTACAAAAAGAAGCAATTTTGGTATTTGCAAGGAATTATATCAAGGTTTTAGTAGGTTTTTGTAATTAAAGTCCGCCGCAATTGAGGACTGGGGTATAAGGGAAGAAACAAACATCATTATTTGGGTTTCTGAAAAGTGTTTGGGCAAACTCTCCAAATAAGCTATCATAATTGATAACACTAGCCGACAAAAAAAAAAAAATTGTGGTGCCGAAGATTTTTCAGCTGTTTTCAGCTAATTTGTGGTTGCTGATTTCGAAAATGTAGTCAGTTTTTGTCCATCAGATCTAGTTTTCTAGTTACTGTGATTCCACTGCATGAGTGAACTTGTGCATAAGGGCTATTCCATGTCGATTCACACAGTCAAGAAATTCAACCTTTCGACTTTCTTTAAATTTTACACACCTTTTTACTATTCTATATGATGAACACTTGCAAAATTTGAGTGAAATATATTGAGAAACACGAGAGTTATGAACCATTTATTTTGGGGGGGTCTGCTGAGGGGGCACAATTTTTTATTTTTGGCCATGTTTGAGGCCCTATTACTGCTAAACTAAATTAGGTAACAACCCAATTTTTTTATAGGTGATAGTACTTCTGCCAAATATTGAAAAAACAACATCGTTCACTTTGTCACTCTAAAAGGTCAAAGGTCATAGACTCCCAAAGTTGGCCGTTTCCAGCTCTCGGTTAAAATTTTCCAAAATTTGAAAAGCTCACCAACACCCCATTTTTGATTGAGTTTGGCTGAAATTTGGTGGAAGTGTTGTTTACAGGATTCTCTATGAACTGAAAAAATTTTAGTACAAAATATTAAATAGGTTGGGAGATATTTTATATGAAACATGGGTCAAAATGGAAAAAAAACTAAAAGTGGGGTCCTTTTAATATCCCGGTTACCCATGACCCCAGAGAAAATTTGCACTGAAATTTTATCCACATATTCACAAAGATATGACAAGTCCACCATGTAAAATTGATCCATGGTTCTCAATGTTTTATAGAAAGTATGCGTCAAAGTAAATCCAATTGTGACAACCCTTCAAAAACAGGAATAGGAAGTTCTTCACTGTGTACAAGTGTGTAGCACTGGCCTGATTGCTGAAGCTAGGTTTGGATATTGCAAGAAAGTCCTATTTCTCCTGTTTATGCCTTTTGTGTTTACTGCACAAAAACAGCAGTCGCTATTATGATATTTTGGCTCATGCTACACCATTAGACTTCTTTTGTTTCGTTCATTGACGTAAATGTTCTTTCAAAGTTTTGCAAACAATGTGGAGAGCCCAAGACTTATCTTGATCCCCAACTTCACTTTACAGTAGGAAAGTAAAGGTGTGGAGTCTGGAGGTGTTGTGTGTCCACGCCTTTACTACTTTTTACTTTAAAGTTTTCTTGCTTTACTGTAAAGTGAAGTTGGAGATCAAGATAAGTCTTGGGCTCCCCACATTGTTTGCAAAACTTTGAAAGAACATTTACGTCAATGGACGAAACAAAAGAAGTCTAATGGTGTGGCATGAGCCAAAATATCATAATAGCGACTGGTGTTTTTGTGCAGTAAACACAAAAGGCATAAACAGGAGAAATAGGACTTTCTTGCAATATCCAAACCTAGCTTCAGTGGGTAGTCTTGTGGGTACCTTACCCAGTGGGTAGTCTTGGCCTGGTGTTATACTCTGCTGAGAGTAAAAAAGAAACACAAATAATAAATATTGGAGAAATTGAATCTCCTTCACAACTTAAGAATCGAACAATGCAAAACTGCTGAAACAAAACGTTTTGTTTGAGTGAAAGAATCACTGTAAGCAAACAATGCCAAAAGGTGCGCGCATGAAGTCATGGGAGTGTGAGGTATCAAAAATTTGAATAGGTTGTTATTTTTCTCCATCAATGTGACGTTAGTTACTACTTTAAAAAATCTATATATATCTTTTCTTCTGCAGAAAATCCATAGCAAACACCTTTTTTTTACATGTTAAGTATCGGCCACAGTATCGGCCAAATTTTGCCGATACCGATGCCGATACCGATACTCAAAAAATGGCCGATATCACCGATACCGATATATCGGTACATCTCTATCTAAGTGTCTATCAATTGTGATGTAGGACTATTAAATAATGGCATACACCGAGTTATCTTCACATTTTCATGTAATTTCATGAAACGGATAGTTTTTTTTATTTTTCAACAAGAGAAACTCCGAAAATGATGCAAATTTTTGAATAAAATAAACTATGCAGTCATAGATTATTGTGACAGATTTTGCAAAATGATGTAACCTAGGCTATATCACAAAATCAAACCGCACTATCAGAGATCTATAAGTAGAGCAAAATTAGTGACATGGCCTGCAGTATTTTCTATGGCAAGACAACATTCAATCATGGACCGGACTCCACTTGACGACACTGGGCGAGTTGGCTCAAAATCGCCACTCTTGGAAACAAATAAGCCATGTTGATGCGCAATCTGCCGCAGGCGGAGATAACGACTGATGATGATTTTCTATTTAATGCGGTCTCTTACAATAACCTAGTTGTTTCATATTCAAAACTAGCATTTTGGTAGTTGTATTGATATACAAACAAAATCGGTTAATCGCATAGCATTGCATAATCCCAAACCATTCCCATTCACTTGTGAAGAAAATTTAAAGGGGAACTGAAATGAAAATTTTTTTGTTGATTCTTTGGTGTTTAAGTATTATCTTTTACAAATTTTTTTTATAAACCTTTTTGTTTGATAAATATAACAAAAAGAAAATCGGCCACCGAATGGTGCTATGTGTCTTGGGACGTCATTGGGTGGCAGCCAAGTTAACAGCTTCACGCATTTGCAGTGGAAACGTCACATAGGTCATTGCATATTGAGTATAATAGAAGATCAGCACAAACAAGATGTCTGAAACCAGACAAGGATTTCTCTTTGAACCAAAAAAAATGGCGACTTGACAGTAAAGAACATCCTTCTGATTCGTGCTCTGACAACACCAGTTCAGACAGCAGTCGGATGGAAAATTTGCATTGGTGTAGGCCTAATGGCCTATGTGTGGTAATTGTGCCATCTGCCGACAATAATCGAAAGCGAATTTTGCCAGGAAAATGACTCTGTGGTAGCCAAAACCAAAACAACCCGCCAATGCATAACTCAGGCAAGCAGCTTTAAAAAGATGTGCCTTGATAAGGAAGTCTTGGAATATCTCCTGGCTGCGCTGAAGGAAGTGTAGCCTATAGCATTAATAGTGAGCCTAAGTAGTAAAGCCTAATATACTGTAGCCTAAGCAGCATATCTATTCAGAGTTGGCTACCCTGCCAATGTTTTACTGTCCTACTGACCTGTTTCAAAGTCTTGTTGTCTTCTCGCTTTGCTATTCGATCCAAACGCCCGATTGTACTCACATATCTGTGCCTAGGTCGATCGAGTTTTGTGTGCACTGCATTGACAGTGGCTTTCACATATCTTGAAAAATCAAACACAGAAGGAACAGCTTCAGGGATGAGCAGGTGTTTGGGCTTGGTGCCTTGTAGCTCTGCCCGTAGATCACGTTGGTAATCGCTGGCCAGAAAATGATCGCTGCACAAACGGCAGTGCTTGTTTACAGGTGGGTCTTTAAGTTTCATCGCAGAGATCCATTTCTTCAGCTTATCTTCATTATTCAGAGGTAAACGGTGAAAGGATAATCCTTTGACGATTCTCCGGTTAGTACAACCGGGAGCCATACAAGCAACCACCATTTTAAGGCCGTAAAAACTCCCTTAGCACAAAATTGTTCGCTCTTTCGTTAGCCTACGTGATTTGTTCCTTGTGTTTGCACGCAAAACAGTAGACCTTGGATACGGCGTTGCCACCTAATGACGTCATTTAATTTTTTAACCAATCAGATTCATTCACATCAAAAAAGTTTTTTTTAGGTTTTTTAATTAATAGCAACATAAAAAATTGTTGAAAAATGTTGCATTTCAGAAATATCTACAAACACAAAAGTCATGTATTTTCGTTGCAGTGCACCTTTAAGGTTAATCGCATAATTTCCTATGATGAAGTGTTCAGTTGCTCAAGATTATTCTTACCACTACACAAAAATCGTGGCAAGAAATCTCACAACCTGCAACGATTAAATACAGGACCCACAATGAAGTCAGCAGCTGTGATGAAAGACAGTTGTGATTGAAGGCAGCTGTGATGAAAGACAGCTATGATTAAGTTTACCTGCAAGACTGAAGGATGTAAGATGTAAAAAAGGGTGTTAAAAGCCTCTAAAAGTATGGAAAACAACCAGGAATAACTTATCAAGGCTTTGGTTGTCCGAGGATAAAGATTCAATACCAACCTACTGTAACAGTAGCACAAACACGTTCATCCTTACAAACTGTAGATCATCGTATAAACGGTTAAAATGTTTAACGGTCTGCTATCAAGCTTTTGCGTAAGATGAACGTTCGGTATTGACGTGAAGGATACCAGGATACTGTCAATCAATGAATACGGTTAAATAGCATAAAGAAGATTGGTAAATTGACTATGCAGTATGCAATCAACCGATTTCGACTTTATATAATATATAAAAGTTATTATTTGATAATAACCAAACTGTTACAGGCCTCTAAACTTCTAAGCTAAGCTTTGACAAATAGTAAACTGCATTGTTTCCCAAGTCGTGTGGAGGCTAGTCTTCCAGTTTTATGGATCGACAGTCAGCTATTTTGCGGAACTTTTCTCAGCAATACTTCTCGTTGTCGTGTGATCGACTGTGCTTTGTTTGTAAAAAAAGGTTGCAAATGCAAGTAAAAAGAAAAATAGTTTCAAATATCAACGCAAGTGGAGAAATGTTGGCTTGTGACTAAACACTTACTGGGCGCAGTAGCCATTAAACAACTTCTTTGCGGTCTGTGTTATCAAGAACTGTCCGTTTTTTTTTGGTACACAACATCTGGGCGAGCCCATCTGGGTGAAACCTTCTTGGGCGAGACCATGTGGGCGACGGTAGTGAAATTTTTGCCGTTTGGAACGGTGGTGACCTATATAATTTATCTAGTTGCTTTGCGGCGTCACATCACAGTCCATCCCGGTGGAAATGCATCGACGCTCTTTGTACAATCCAAAAGTTACGTGATGCATATTACGAACAAATGATGGCTGGATTGGATACAAACCGCCAGCGAAACAAGAAAATGCAAAGAAGTTGGCAGGTAAAGTGTTAAAACAAAGTCTCAGCAAGAAAAAAAAAACACTTGTCAAACAGTGTTTCATGATTAACAATAGAGGTTAATGAGATAAAGTCTCAGTGAAAAAGTGTCAACGAAAAAAGACAGTTTGCCAAATTGCGTTTGACATAATCAACTAAGTTAAAACCTAAGTGGCAGTTTAGAATAAACCTGGGTTAGCCACAAACAGTGTTGGGCGCAATGACTCATTTTTCAGTTAAGCGGCAACGATAATCGACAAGCGAAAAATGCCTAAAGCGATAACGATAAATCAAAAAAAGCTAAGCGATAACGATAAACAATAAATTATCGCCGATAATGATAATTTGTTTTTCTTGATTAGCGCTGCCCCATTCCATGCAGCATGAACTGTTTTCATCAACATGACGAAAAATCTTTATATATAATAAAGGGACAAAACTTTTTGTAAGTTATGCATGAATAGAATCGCAACAGCGGTCAGCGGCAGTGGGTATCGAATCTTCAACCTCTTCATCCAGAATCAAACCACTGAGATAACTGCCGTGCTTATAATTATACCTTCAGATACCAGTTGGATGCTTTTAGCAATTGAGTTACACTGCCGCTTACGGCCTTACGTGCAGTAGGCAAAATAATTAAATCAAATGAAAATACCATAAAAAATTCAAACTTTGTATTTTGCTTTCTGCTTAAAGAGCTGTTTACAGCAAAGTCAGCAATAATTGAAAAAATCCCAAAAAACGCAAAATGCTTGAAAATTTATCAGTAATCTTAAGCGTTATTGGTAGTAAAAATGTGCATAGGGCCATAGGCCTACTGTGAAATCCATCAAGCTTGTCAAATTAGTCGTGTTTGTTTTAGAACAAGAACATAATTATTGTAATTTACTGATAATTTCAGATAATTTTTTTTGTTTTCTATGTGAACACTATCATTAAATCAATGGCAGAAGGCTGAGTTGTTGAGATAAGAATTACAATATAAGCACTGTATTAGTGGGAATAAAAATATTTGATTGAGGTAGGCTATGTCGCATAGGTAAATGAGAAAGGTTATAGCCTACTGTATTTAGTATAATTTTACCACGCAACTCGATGCGCCTATTGTCATGCAAAACTACTACAAGATGCAAAAAATGTGATGTCGGTCTGCATGTCAAATGCTTCAAGCAATATCATATTCCGCAATGACTTGTTTCAGTGATGTTGTGTTACTTTGCTAATTTTCATCTTCATATTTTTTGAACTTTCATTCAATAAAATGCTCCATGACAATAATGACATGACAAGACATGAACAAAACATTTCCCATTTATCACTTTGAGCAATAAGTAAAACGTAATAACGCTTACGCATTACGCACAAGAAACTGGTGAAATTTGATAACGGGTTTGCCTAGCGTCCTATATATAGGACGGTTTTTTTTCTTAAAAAGTACAAACACAATAAGGAAAAAAATAATTGTGATATGTTTTTTAGGTCATAATTATGCAATATTTAAATTTTCCGAAATTTTTTTTTAAGTAGGCCTACTTTCACTTTCGGCACAAATGGGTTAACTTTTTAAGTTAAATGGCACTTACGCATTTGGTTATAATTTTTGGATTACAGTTATATCGCCAAACTAGAAAAAAATCGATCTTACAGTCTATAACCGATCTTGTGTTGTTATTGTGTGTGAATTTTGTCTTTTAAACTGAGTTTGTGGCGTAACCGCACGTCTCAAGACAAGTTCTTGCAATTTTAGTTAATCTACTCATCTAAAGATTTAATGCAGTAAGTTTCATGTTTTGACAAGAGATATTTTATTTTTATACGACAATTACTAAAAACTAACACTTTTAACGAGAAAAAGAAAACACAAGAAGGGCGTGACCCTCCCCTGACAACGACCTGTGCACACACACTTCAGGCACTGAAGAAGAAGTGGTTTCAATTTTAGTTTCATTAACTAGGTGGCTAGTAAAAATATTACTTTTCATGGTCTTTCCACTTGTGTGTTGATCCGAAATAAAATTTGTCGGCGATAATCAAATATTGCCTTTGGCGATAACAATAAACGATAACAGAAAAAATAATTGAGCGATAACGATAGGCGATAAAAACTTATCGCCGATAATAACGCCCATCACTGGCCACAAAAGTTGAAAAAATATAGAGATGCTGATGACTGCATCAAGAAACTCCTGTTATGCCCATTGTTCGCTTCGATGGGCATAGCAATGTTCCACTTCAGTCTATGTGGGACTTCCTATGTGGTAGCCATAATTTCCAAATGGACGCATGAACTGTTACTTTTTGTTTGTTTTGTTATTTGACATCGATTGAATCATCTGCGGCATTTTTGTATTGACTTGTTAAACTAGGGCAGTGCTTCTCAACCTTTATTTGTGGCGACCCAAATATTAAGGTTAAATTAATAGCGAAGATTTGGCGATCCTATTTCTAAAACTACGTTTCGCACAACGTTTTGTAAGCATGAAAAAATGAGCCACGCACTCATATACAACACATCGTCGTGTCAGCATCTTGGGCCGAGGGTCTATCTTTTTACCACCCCAGATTCAGGATGTTCCCGGACTATACTGGAAGGCTACTAGAGAGCAGCCAGTCTTTGGTTTCATCATCCATAACACGCAGGCCTTCCACTCCGTTAGGTGGCTTGCAGATGGAGCATTGGAGCAGTCATTGATGATGTGGTCTGCGGTCTGTATACAACACGATTAAACATAACAACAAAATGTTGAATTAAATTAATGTGAGCCTTGACTTTGTATTGTTTCAACAAGTTTGTCAAAATTTGGAGTTATTGTGCTCAGTGCCAATCTCATGTCATTTTCAGGCTGAAGACAATTTCTCTCCTTTGTTTTGATGTGAGTAAGCCCAGAAAACCCTCACAGGCAGGCAGTAACAAATGGCAGGAGAGCTTTTGCTGTGTGCGTGCCAGCAACAGTCTTTGCATTCTTGACTTTTGTCCAAAATTGACCAAGGGTGTCTTTCTTAAAACAGTTCATCTATACACTGTCGCACTGAATGTCAATAAACTCCTCTTAAAACCCAAAAATGCTTTTGAAGTTTTCAGGCAGGGTATCAACATCAATAGCAAATGGATTACGCATCCATTCCAAATTCTTTGCAATTTTAGGGACAATCAAATTTTCGTATCAATGAACCCAAATCCCTTTCTACAACAAGCTGGACATCGTCAAAGCCTTAACTCCGTAACTTCCAATAACTAATTCAAAACAGTAAATGATGCTATTTCCTGGGACACGATCTTTATGTTTGGTGTGGTTTCTGAAGTAATCAATTGTTACAATTCCCTAGTGTAGTGTGTACTGTTGTGTACACTTTATCTAAAACGCGTGTGGCAAAATCGTCCAGTGAAACATGCAGCGTAGTGGGTCATTCCATGCCAAACGTCCTGAAATTTTGAAACTTCCCAGTTTGACCCTCTCCGAATTCGCTGAAAATCGGACAAAAGGTTTCATAACATGATTGAGCTAAAAATTGAAAATTTTAGCTCACAATCTATTCTACTTTTCAAATTATGACATTTTTAAAATGGGTACACCCCTGCGCTGATGAGCGCTCGGTCATTTTCGGCCATTTTTAAACAAGTATATGTCTCTCATTGCAAATTTAATCTACTTCATTTCTGGCAAAATGAGACACTTGTAGGTATATTACATGAATCCAGTTTCAAAATTATATTGTCTCAAAGCATTTTGAAAATATGGAGGCCCAAAGTGTCCCCATTTTGATGCGAAGACAAATTTTGGACCATATTAAAAAAGCTGTAGCTTCCATACAAAACATAGCATTGCTCTCAAATTTATCCTGGAGGCTCCCCTCCTACTGGATTACAACTACATTGAATTTGGAAGGAAACACTGCTTTCATTAAAAAGTTATTTCACGTCAAAATATGGACCAGCAGCAAATTTTGCTAAAATATGTCATCTTGTGGTGAAAAAATGACCCCGTCAGACAGTTTTCAAAAAAAATTTTTTTTCATCTCAAAGAGATTTTCATAAGGAACTCATCTTCGGAGTTTCAAATTTGTTCCGCAACTATTAAGGGGTGAGATGCAGTGATGTTTAACCCGCTCTTAATATCCATTTCAAGCAACGAGAAAAACATCAACATTAACTTTTAAGTTAGCCAATTGTACTTGTTGTATCGTAAATTACATAAACAACTACAGCACATTGTACAAAGGAAGCAAAGAACATTCAATCTAAAATGACTGGTTGCCTTATAGGCTACTGGAATTTGACTTTCTCGTATATGTAAAACTTGTAAATGTTTTTTCATGTAAATTTTGCTCCATGTTTGGGTCTGCTTCTTACTCAGAAATTTGGTATTCTGAGTAAGAAGCAGCCCCAGTTTTCATATCTACCATCAAAATTGCCAATTTCAAATTAGTTTTAGAGATAGAACGTTTCAAAAATTGAAATTTTTTGCATTTGAACTTTTTTAGCAATTTTTGATGTCCACTATCTCCCAAACCAATAGTCACAGATCTACCATTTTGCATATCATTAATCTATACTAGTTGGTAATGAACCCCCATGGGACTGACACCAAACAAATGTGAAATTATTGAAATTTGGAGAGTGCAAAGATGAAGCCCGAGCGAAAAAAAACTCAAAATGCGCCATCTTGTGGTTAATATTTGACTCTGTGGACAGTCATTCACAAAGTTGAAACTTTCAGGAAAAAATCTTCTTTGCCTAAGCTATAGACAGTTCAAGTTTCAAATATGTAACTCAACTCCTTCAATAGTAAATACAGCTGTGAAATCATGAGCTTGATCATCACATGCAAAAGTCTCGGGGGTGGGAGGTAAGGTGACTCTTATTTGGCAAAAAATGAAAATTTTGCTGAGGACACCCTTTTAAATGGTGAGGTTGTCGAGCGATTTTTGAGATATGTCGATGGTATTTTGGGGGAGGGCGCAGAACTTTAGGGGGAGAGCCAATAGGCTATCACTAAATCAATTTCAAATTTCAAGGAGTTAGGTTACATATTTGAAACTTGAACTGTCCATAGCTTAGGCAAAGAAGATTTTTTCCTGAAAGTTTCAACTTTGTGAATGACTGTCCACAGAGTCAAATATTAACCACAAGATGGCGCATTTTGAGTTTTTTTTTCTTGGGCCTTATCTTTGCACTCTCCAAACTTCAATAATTTCACATTTGTTTGGTGTCAGTCTCAAGGGGGTTCATTACCAACTAGTATAGATTAATGATATGCAAAATGGTAGTTCTGTGACTATTGGTTTGGGAGATAGTGGACATCAAAAATTGCTAAAAAAAATTCAAATGTAAAAAATTTCAATTTTTGAAACGTTCTATCTCTAAAACTAACTTGAAATTGGCAATTTTGATGGTAGATATGAAAACTAGGGCTGCTTCTTACTCAGAATACCAAATTTCAGCTTTGTAAATGCTTTAGATCAGGGGTCGGCAACCTACGGCCCGGATCCGGCCCGCCAAGCAAAATTATCCGGCCCGCAGCATTTTTGCAAATTGTAGTTGGCGGGCCAAAACGAACATCCCATTATTTTATGCTGCCATTTGGTTTTACATAACAGAATTAAGATTACTAAATGTTATGTAAAACTTTCGCAATTTTTACTTTTCCATATTTATCCGTAACGCTCACTTGTAATCACGTAGCCTGTGTACTTATGCCGCAACAATGCTTAGTTAGGGCATTGTCGCCATTTTGAATTTCCTTGATATTGTTTCTCTGCAAACTGCATTTTAGAGAGAGCGACGTTGCAGGCCTGACAGATAGTTTGATAGATTTGAAGTTTTAAGAATTAGTTTGTTTGAAGGTTGATAATTTAGAAATATGTGTAGCTTAGGAAGCAGGAATTGGCCTTTTTAGTGACAGCCGGTCCAGACTTTTAAATTACTTTATTTTTTAGAGTTATAATTTACTCCCAGTTCCATTTTTCCGTTTTTTTCAACAAGTGATTCTTGTCTTTGAAGAATTTGCTGCTTGTTAGAATCCACCAAGCATAGGAAATTATCACAAAGCGCCTTTGTACCCGCGACCTATCGATCACGGGTCGCTTTGTTATAGTAAATTAGGTTTGGGGCAAAATTTAGCTTAAGCTTGCAGAAGGTAGCATCAAGGTACTTGGCAGTTTCACCTTGAAGTCCGGTTATATTAGCCTATTTACTGCATGCTAGTTGCAGGCTACATGAGTTGCGTTAGTAATAGTCAATTAACCGTATATTTAACGGCAAGTTGAGAACACAACTTACTGATGACCACTTGCAAGATGTTATGATTCTTGCCTCATCCAACCTATCACCTGACCTTCAGAAACTTTCTAGCAGGAAACAACATCAAATATCACATTAATGTTGTGCTGTCAATAAATAAAGTACTTGGTGTTTTTCGTTACCAATTGTTACTAATTTTGTTTATATTAATCTACAGGGTGATTGAAAAGTAACTCCCTATTTTAAAATAAATACAATTTATTCAAATGCTATATCATGTTTCTCAATTTTTGTGTATATATTACTTAATGTATGGCAATTTAATTTATGTTCTTGTTTTCCTTTCAGATTTGTTTAAATATTGTTCAATTTCAATCTTTTCAAATTTATTTTATTTCAAAACCCTACAAAAATGGCTGGACGTCTTACTCTACAGGAACGTTGGCTTGGCTTGAATGTTGGCTTGGTTTAGAGATTGGCCCAACCTCTTTAAAAATATTCTATGGAGTGATGAAGCTGTATTCCACATAGGTGGATTTGTGAACCGTCATAACTGCCACTACTGGGCGGAAGAAGATCCTCGTGTTACCTGTGAAAAAATGCAAAATCGACCCAAAGTAACGGTATGGTGTGGAATGACTTTTGATAGGATTGTGGGTCCTTTCATTCTTCGCGATACCATGAATGCCGAAAGGTACCTCGCTATGTTGAAAGATGAAATTTGGCCAATTATCAGTGCTTGGGAAAATATTGAAGATTTGATTTTCATGCAAGATGGAGCTCCTCCACACTTTGCTATTGTTGTTCGTGAATGGCTAAATGCTCAATTTCCTGGAAGATGGATGGGTCGTCGCGGTTCACACGAATGGCCGGCCAGAAGTCCTGACTTAACACCCTGCGACTTTTTTCTCTGGGGTTGGCTGAAAGAGGAAGTCTACTCAACCAAACCAAGAAATTTGGAAGAACTTGAAGGGCGAATACGAGAAGTTATGATTTCCATCCCGCAAGAGTTTCTTGCGAAATCAGTTGATGCGATTCCTGGTCGACTTGAGAAGCTGGTGGCAAATAAAGGCACCCATATCGAATTTTAAATAAAAGCCCATGCATTATACTTCCTTCTCATATTCATTAATTGTAGAAATTATATTTTAAAAATAAATTATAGTTTTTTTAAAATAGGGAGTTACTTTTCAATCACCCTGTAGTATATAAGCCTATAGTAGCTAAATATGGAGATACTCTGATAAGAACGCCAATTTTAACAATATTATGAAAAGTAAAGAAAACGGAAGTGCAAATGGAAAACTTGTACGGCCCGTTGACATCTGCGCAGTTTTGTTTTGGCCCGCGACTGAAGAAAGGTTGCCGACCCCTGCTTTAGATTAACAGTTGTGAAGACCCAAACATGGAGGAAAATTTACATGAAAAAACATTTACAAGTTTTACATATACGAGAAAGTCAAATTCCAGTAGCCTATAAGGCAACCAGTCATTTTAGATTGAATGTTCTTTGCTTCCTTTGTACAATGTGCTGTAGTTGTTTATGTAATTTACGATACAACAAGTACAATTGGCTAACTTAAAAGTTAATGTTGATGTTTTTCTCGTTGCTTGAAATGGATATTAAGAGCGGGTTAAACATCACTGCATCTCACCCCTTAATAGTTGCGGAACAAAGTTGAAACTCCGAAGATGAGTTTCTTATGAAAATCTTTTTGAGATGAAAAAAAAAATTTTTTTTGAAAGCAATGTCTGACGGGGTCATTTTTTCACCACAAGATGGCATATTTTAGCAAAATTTGCTGCTGGTCCATATTTTGACGTGAAATAACTTTTTAATGAAAGCAGTGTTTCTCTCCAAATTCAATGTAGTTGTAATCCAGTAGGAGGGGAGCCTCCAGGATAAATTTGAGAGCAATGCTATGTTTTGTATGGAAGCTACAGCTTTTTTAATATGGTCCAAAATTTGTCTTCGCATCAAAATGGAGACACTTTGGGCCTCCATATTTTCAAAATGCTTTGAGACAATATAATTTTGAAACTGGATTCATGTAATATACCTACAAGTGTCTCATTTTGCCAGAAATGAAGTAGATTAAATTTGCAATGAGAGATATATACTTGTTTAAAAATGGCCAAAAATGACCGAGCGCTCATCAGCGCAGGAGTGTACCCATTTAAAAAATGTCATAATTTGAAAAGTAGAATAGATTGTGAGCTAAAATTTTCAATTTTTAGCTTAATCATGTTATACAACCTTTTGTCCGATTTTCAGCAAATTCGGAGAGGGTCAAACTGGAGGGTCCAGGACGTTTGGCATGGAATGACTCTAGTATGAATAGTGGAAATTACGAAAACTAAAGTAGTGGTAAGCAGTTTTGACTTTGCTCAAAAAACATTATCTTTTATTACCACATCTTACAGCGACCCAACCAAATGAAATGGCGACCCAGTTTTGGGTCGCGACCCAGGGGTTGAGAAGCACTGAACTAGGGATTGAAATTTTCTAATAGTTGAGGATTCGAATATTTTCTAAGTTTGCATGCAGACGGCGACGAAGGATACATGTCAATTTTATGTGAGCAAACATTTTAATTTAATACAACAGTTCAAAAATAAATTTAATTCGCTTTTTATTTTTTGCTAAATTTCAATTCAATTTATTTTTCTTTGTCGGAATGCAAAAGAAACGATATTGAGGAATAAAAAAACAGAAGGCGTAGTTGGATTTTCAAAAATTCTCCAAAAAGGGCTGTCTCCGAATTAGGATTTCTCCGAATGGGATTTTCCGAATTGGATTCTCCGAAACGGGCCATTTCGATAACAGCTGCTGTACTGATTTGCGTGTGGGTAGTACAACAAGCTGTGTCCTCTGCTGCTGAACGTTAACTGATACTTCATAATCCGAATGTAGACTCTAGACACTGCATAGGCGCATCAGCAGTTTACAGAACACATTGTGACTGACAGTCATTACATTTTAAGACTTGAAATCACACGGAATCAGAACTTTGCAGTGGTTGCTGGATGATTGTGCTGCCTGTCGCTTATACCGAAAATTGTTTCAACAGAATGCACCATCAGCATCGGAATTGCGACTGACAAGTTTTGATAACGGTTAAGAAGCGTTTATAACTGACGTCAACCACTTTTTCGGCCATTCTTCTAGAGAGGTCTTTGTCTTTTTTCTAAGAGGTTTCTCTCAAGCTTCACGATAAAATGTGACGCCGCAAAGCAACTAGATAAATTATATACCCGGTAGGTCACCACCATTTGAACGACTGAACTTTCGCTATTGTCGCCTACATGGTCTTACCCAAGAGGGTTTCACCCAGATGATGTGTAGTGTTTTTTTTTGCCTTACAATTTACATGCAATTGTGTCAGTTTTTTACAGTGTTATACTGTTTCTGACTACTCCTCGAATATATAATATTGATTAAATTCAATCATTGAAGTACCGTACCGTACTGTAGATGACAGTTAAAATAACTACTAATATTATAACTTTGCCTGTCTTACCATATTTCAGTCTTGTCCAATTTACTTCATAACGCCTTGGCCACAATTAAAAAACCTTAACTCTACTATAGAAATTTAAAACGATACAACAATATACCAGTAGTATGTGTATTAAGTTACATTCTACTTCAGTAGTTATTATGTGCTGCAGAGGTAACACATATAGATTATTTTTCAAAAAAGCAAAAAATTCTTCTAAAAACTTATTCCAGATAAACCGTAGTCAACTTAACCCTATTTCCTGTGGGGGGGGGGTCGGTGGGGACTTGCTCCTTTTCAAAGCAATATCATTAAAGAACTACGCGATCCACAGCTTTATAATTTCTTGACTTTTCCTAAAAATTATTCAAGTATTTATTCCGCTTTAAATGACGTTGCTATTGTCTATAGTTTTAGAGATATGGCATGATTTTCATAACATACTCTAATATTTTAGCTTGCTACTAGCTAGCCCTTTTGTTTTCAAATTATACGGATTAATAGGATTACTGAGCGCCGCCGTGCGTGGAACTGCGACGCAGATATCTCATGAGTTGGCTTTGTTGTAAAGCATTCAACCGTAATGAGTCCGCCTTTGTTTGCAAACTCGAGTTTTGAGTTGCTTTGATTAATCTTTTAATTACATCTGAGTTGCTTTGAAATTATCAGAGAGCATCCGATAAGCTATACTGAAAAAATGTAATTTTACGTTGTTTTCTATGGCGAATACATTTTGTTTCTAACTTATAACAAGAAGCAGTAGGAAAATTCTTGCCAAAACTCTGTTTATCTCATAAAACAAACAGACTGATGTGGTAAGTTTCTTGATTTCTTGTCGGAAAGCAAGGAGTGCGTTCTTGACCCGCCAATAAACTTTTCCATGTACCTGTACACTTATATTCACATGAATGTTGTGAAAATGTTTTATGAAAACGAGAGATTGATGGATATTGAAAAGAACTTGACACAGACTATCTAAACTGCTTGGCTTTTGTGGAAAAACACGCGCAGCTAAATTATTGTGCTTTGACAAGCATTGTGCATATTGTATCATCACTGAATCTTTACCTAAATGGTAATTTTGCAGTTGCTTGAGAGATTACAAAATTATTTTTTCTCTACGAGGATTGAAAAGTTTTGATATATCTCAGCAGAAACACTATTAGGACCAACTCAATAATTTCAAACTTTTCATTCAAATGTTGATCTTCAAAAGCTTATTTTCACAAAACGGTGTAGGCCTACATCTTTTTCTCCATAAATTTAGACGTTTGTGTCATTTGGAGCAAAGTTGTTTGTTGGGTTGAAAGAATCTGAAATCAATGCCTCGTTTGTGTAACGTATCGTAACGTAATCTATCAGTCAGCGCTTTTGTGCCTTTTTGTTTTCGAATACATTTCCGTGACAAAAGATTGGCTTTTGTAATAACGCCATCAACCATAGAGTTGTATTCTCTGACTGCATCTCAATCGCTATGCCATACTCAGCAATTTTTCTAAAGCATTGTTACACAAAATGCATATCTGACAAAAGAAGGGAAATACGTTGAATTGAATTATATTTTATACGGATCGTTTTCCTTGTCCTTGAAAAAAAGAAAGAACGATTTTTATCGTTTGGCATAAAAATATGTATATTGAGGTTCACCTTGGTTTGCATAATGAAAATCACCCCAAAGAATTGCTTGAAGTGATTTTTGCAGCTATTTGATCCTTCGCGATGATATCAATTATAGTTTCCATCAGATGAAACCTGTTCAAACTATTTTTTTAAAACTATGGTTCATTCAAGAATATAATACTTTGTAAATATAGCTTACTTCATTTTTGCGTTTTTACTTCGATGTTTTCACAAGCAAGACTTTACACGAAACAAGTTATTTGCAACGTGAGTTGATTGACCATAGTAGCCTAAATGGACCAATATGCTGTGGCCAAAACTTGATTACTTTTTATCAAAATGTTTGCACATTGGAAACAGCAATCACTTTGTTTCAAATCAGCAAATCACTTTTTGTCATTGGTTCAACGTTTGCAGACGTCTAATCTAATATACGACAAAATTGGTTTTCTGGGTCTTCGGTTCGGAAAAACATCATTATGATGTATTGTGACGTGGTCTATCAGCCAGCAGTAGTTTATGCGTCTTTTGTTTTTGGATGTGTGTCAATTACAAAAGATGGCTTTTGCAGTAACGCCATCAACCGCAAACTGCATCTAAAATGCTATTTCAAAATTTGAACAGAAAGAAATCTTCTAATGCGTAATAAATAACTTGACACAAAATGCATGTCCAACAAATCAAAAAAAAATGTAGAAAACGTTATTTTGCAAATCTAGTTAACAACATGAAAAAAAACACTTCAATCCTATTGACACAAACGTGCATTTTTAAAATATCAATAACCTTCAATTTTGCCCAAGGAAAAAGTCAACACTTTAGTGATTTTTTTGTTTTTTTACGACAATAGCATCGGCCTGAAAAATAATTTTTTCTCTTTTTCGTATCGTTATGCCACGACTTTGAGTTTGTCAGGCAGAACGGGAGTTCCATTTGGCAAACGACCTGTTCTATAACCTACCAACACGATTTGACTAAACGATTATTATCACTACATTTTGTCACAACTGTTTGCAAAATTGTTTCATTCAAAGTGATCATTGTTGGTAAGTATTGAAACATTTCACTTTGGAATGCATCGTGACATAGTTTATCAGTAAGGAGTTTTAGACGCTCTTTGTTTTTGGAGTGCATGATGGCCTAAAATGGAACAAGCTCCTATAGAAGCAAATCACTACCTTTGGATAGGTTGTTGTTCAAATTCCACGTGACACCACAGGCTACCTTACTTTTCTGTATTCAACCGCTACCCAGACAGCAAATCAGACACTTTTTACATCGATTCAACGTCTTTAGACGTTGAAATAATGTTAAAAACGAATAAATAGCTTCCTGAGATGTGCTGTGAAATACAAAGTGTTTCTTGATCATGCATAACCAAATTCGACAGTGCGAATGTGAAAAAGTTTGCTTGATTTAGTTCCAATATCAAGTAATGACAGTACGTTTGAAAAAGTATAGACTATAAACATGTGGCTCAAAAAAAACTTGAAATAGTTTTTTTGTGGTGATTTTGTCTCATTCTCTGCAAATGTTGAAACAAAGCAAATTTTTTTTACAATGCCTCCGGCAAAACAACAAGCAAACGCGAGCAAACCCAATTACGATTTCATTGAAGCGTGGACGACGTCTCCGCGTAAGAGATTAAAATCCACACAATGGAATTAACCCGTCACACTCAATTATAAGTTAATTACGAAGCAATTTCTCAAGTCAAATAAAAAAATATGACCAACCATCAAATTATTTGATTTTTCAAGTTGCGCTGTTGAACAAATTGCAAAAGAGTTTCGATGTTATGTTGTCAGATAAATTATCTACACCATGTGAAAATTTGATTGATCTATCTTGCGTAGTTTTTGAGTTACACGAACTCAAAGTGATAGTGTCGAACCGACCCCCCCGTCCGCAAGTCAACTGGCCAAAATACGTCACAGGATAAAGGGTTAAAGCAGTTGATAAATTGCTAATAAAAACATCATCAGTGTGATTGCCTCAATTGTGGAGATGGGAAGTTTTGAATAGTTGAAGATTTAAATCTATTATAGAATAGTTAATGTAAGCGTATTTGTAATCTGCGATACGCTGCAGCAACCACATGATTTTGTGAGCTTCTTTCTTGAAACTTTCTGATATGAAGTAAATTAAACAATTGGGTTCAATTCCCACTGTTGTCAGTACTTTTTTTTCTTTATTTACTAAACAAAGTTCAAAGCAAGAATCAATTCTTTGTCGTAATGTGTTTACCGGTCAAAACACTCCATCTGCTGGAGCAACTTGCCGATTACAAAAACGTTAACCATAAATATTATTAATGATGCATCGGAGGAAACATTTCAACCGGAAGCAGGATGTTCTGGCTAGAGAATTGCAACGAATTTTAATTGCAATTGATTTTGCAAAACGAGCTTCTGGCCTTTGGTCACATCTACTTGATATATTCAATGTTGCAACCAAGTGGTTGCATACCACTCTCACTAAGTGCTCTAAAAGGTGCCACATGGAAAGGCTTAAGGTCCTTTAAAAGAATCCATTCACAGGCCTCGAAATTTGTACTTTTTTCCGGCGGTCAAGCATGTCCTACCGGACTGGCCCTTTCAGCGGACATTTAATATCTCAACCGGACATATTTTTTGCTTGCAAATAAATCAGTGCGTTCTCAATAGTGTTAGTGTTAACTAACTAACACAATAGTGTTAGTCTAACACCCTCCCTTATGTGCAGAAATTCTATTTCTATCAGTATCGGCGTGAATAAGGTCGCCACATTCGCCTAAGCACGTGCGGAACCCAGCTGAGACTTGCTTCTCCGTGACGTTTCTTTTTAACAAACGATCAATGTAACGCAATAATCCTCATTGTTGAAATTAGAATACATAATATCCTGCCGAAAAGTTCAGACAACTTTATTTCAAGGCAACATTGCAAGGCGTTGAAATGATGTAAAAATGGCTACTTTTGCCATCAGCTCGTTAACCACGCCACTCTAATGTGATCTAAAGCAATTGCCTGTACTATTATTGTTTCAGCTCCGTATTTGTTCGCGTTAAACAAACAATTGTAACAATTAAAATTTTTTTTTGCTGCATTAGGGAACGTTCAAATATTACGTAACGCTTTTTTCCGAATTTTTGACCCCCCCTCCCCCATGTAACACCAACGTAACGCTTTTTTCAATCCCCCCCTCCCCCATGTAACGCTTTTTCACTACGAATTCAGCACAAAAAACTACCATTCCGTACTGTAAAGCGTTACGTAACGTTTTGCTTGAACCCCCTCCCCCCCCGATGTGACGCTAACGTAACGCTTTGCATAAACCCCCCCCTCCCCCTCGAAGGCGTTACGTAATATTTGAACGTTCCCTTAGCTCTATTTTTGTCAAGAATTTTGCGGCGGTCATTTATGACCGACCAATGAGTCGGCTTCGGCAGACATTCGAGGTCATTCCGGAGGTCATGTCCGCCATGACCGCCGGAATTTCGAGGCCTGCATTCAGGAGTAAAATTTTGGGTAGATTCAAATTCGGCAAGGTTTTCTATCCACCTGATGTAGAATTGTTTTTATAGATAGTGAAGAATTTTGATAGATTTTCTTGATCCTGTTTCAATCTTACATTCCTGGTAATGCCCCATGTTGCATATGCATAAACCAGCTCAGTGGCTGAGCGGTTTCGCCTTCGCCTCTGGTGCTGGTAGATCTGAGATCGATTCCAGGTCGGGTCAAACCGAAGACTTTAAAAACGGTACCAATTGTGTTTTTTCCTGCATAACGCAGTGAGAATAAATCGGGTAATAATGTGATAACATAGTAAACCTGATATAAAAAATTAAAACATGAGCCCTGTCGCTAAAAGACCTTAGCTGTTGTAAGGTAAAGGTAAAGGGGGGTCCCATACTTGATTCAAGTGTCGGGTATGAGAAGATAAGGTTCTCATTGTACCAAGCCTTCGGCACTAAGGAGAGTAGGGTGGCCAGTTCCTTTCTCTCGGCCGCCTTTACTTCAGCAACTACGCCCACCCAATTTATTACACCCTGGGTAGAGGTGAGCGGTGTTTCAACAACCAGCTGAAGCCGGGAGTCGAACCAGGTTTGCATAATTGGAAAGCCAACGCCTTATCCGTTGCGCCATCCCACCGTTGTAGAGTTGTAGTGTTGTACTGTTGTAGAGCGACAATAAATAAAACCATAACATTATTATTTTTGCATATGCACAACAAAGATTTTTAGGAAGTAGATTGAAGATTTGTGAAAAAAATGAAACAAAAAAAAATGCTTTTAATTGACCTTTTATATAGCTAATGTTGGGGTCTGCTACAATTCGGTGAGTCCGATTTGGTGAGTCTGATTCGGTGAGTTCCTAACCTCTAACCCTATGCCCTAACCCTAAAACAGCAATGATAATTAGGCTACGGTACCCAATAATTTAAAAAAAAAAAATTTTAAAATCCCCCGTTAAGGGATCGGACTCACCGAATCGGACTCACTGAAACGGGCCATTCCGAAATATTCTGTGTTGGTTGTACAAACAAAATCAGTTCATCATATCAACCATTTGCCAATCGTTTTGATATGATTATCCGATTGATACGTTTAACAATATTCTCAAAAAAGGGGGTTGGTGTAGATCCAAACTCATGTTCAGCAAACAAACGTTTCGAAAACTTTTACTTTTAAAAAGAAAACTTTTAAATTGAAAAATTTTATACCACTGAAGGGGGTTAGTACATGTACTAAATCGGTTGCATAGAGCTTCACGACTGTGAGGTTTAATTCTACAATTGTTTGCAAGTCTAATTAAACTTGGAGGACTCTATTAGTGCTTTGTTATACGACGTAATGCATTGCCAGCGATCGATTGTACAATCAAAGCATTTTCCCACAAACTGCAGCAATCAGACTCATTGACATCTCTGACGTCACAAAACGAACTTTGACTGTCTGTATCTTTGTTTCAAGGATGCTATTTTTAGATCTGTTGCAGTGTGATTATTTCCTTTGTGATTTGTGATGATGCTCGTTTAGAAACCATTCTTGCAGGTTTCAAGAAAAAAGCTGTAAAATTTCTACTATGTACAGTTGTACACTCAATGGTAGTATAGTTATACCAAGGGGTGATTACCAGGAGCTTATTGAAGCTGCTCTAATTTTCCTAGGAGAAAATCCACTGCATGGCATACGCTTCCGGCTTCCAGGTGCCTTCCACCATGTACGGTGGATGGCGATTGGCCAAGGTTATTTATGTTCTCAAAATACCGTATATTGTTGGCGAAACCAGTTTGGCTTGACAAAATAAGAAAAAAAATGGTGTCTGGAGTTTGGATTGTTTGCAACACTTGTGCACATTGAGGCATGGATAGAATCACCAGTCACAACAGATACCCCAGTCAATGACATCGAGCTTTACCGTTCACTGCAGTTGTATAGGAATACAAATCAAACAATAGCTGACACTGCGACTAAAGCTCTTTTATGACATTTGTGGTATTTAAGCGAGGAAATGATGCCTTTTTGCCTATATGCAAGCAATGATGTTGTTTCAGCTCAGGAAAAACAAAGAACGATCAACAAGTTTTAAAAAAATTGACTCAGTGATACAGAACAAACAGTTGTGCGGTAGAGATCACATGCAAGTTCATTCGGCAAACTCTCACAAAGATTATGGGCAAGTTCTGCTAAACCAAAAGCTTCAAGTTATACATTGATGAAACTATTTTTTAAACAAATATTGTTAATTTTTACAGCAACCAATTACCAAACATACTTGTTTACAACAAAATGTAGGGCATCAAAATAAAGTTCATGTGCAAGTTCATATGGCAAACGTGATCTGATCACGTCACCTTTTGACAAACGAAAACCTATCCAGAGATATTCTCAAATTCCAACAAAATAAAAAAACACTCTAACTTTATTACTTATATTTGAAAAGACATAAAAATTGGGCTGTGATCTAGTGATGGAACAACCTCCAGCTTAGACGGAGGTACCAATGAGGGTTCGGTACCAATTAAATCCTCAGGCAACAGATCAAAGATTTATTGAAATGATTAAATATATCCATTATCCAAAAAATATGCGGTGGTTTCTTCAAGTTCCCTCACCCCCTTTAGTGGAAACCCAGCACATTTCACTTGTTTTATAATTACAAGTAGGCGATTGCCAGCAGTGACTTTTTTAGCAATAGTTGTAACCAGGGCTGCGATTTTTTAATTCTTGTCGAACGAACAAAAATTCTGCGTTTGTTTGTCGAATAGTAATATGTCGTCACAAGAATCAGATAAAGCGTTTGCCGCGAATTACCGCACAAGTTGTGTGGATGTACGTCAGAGTCACTCACTTAAGTTTTTAATCGCACGCTGGCTCAGTGATTGCAAAGAAGTATCAAGCGCTATTGTGTACCGACCAGACGTGTATATTATTGTTTTGCTCCGGGAAGAGAACTGTTGTAAATGCAAAACTGAGGACCGCAAAAGAAAAAAGCCCTTTGGCTATCGTCATCGGCTCCAGCTCGTGTACCCGAGCATTGGTTTCGTCTTCAAATCGAATTTGGCTTTGTATGGTATGTGGCTTTGGAGGCCCAGTCTATGATGGAAAAGACATGGGCAAAAATCATATTGTATGGAGGGTGGGGGACGTGGTAGTTTTAGCTTTTCCTTTCTAGTGTTTCGTTTTTCTTGGGCTTTTTGTATTGTTTTTTTTTTCAAAAACTTCCATGCCTTCCCTAGTTATTTTTCTCCAGAGTAATCTGTCACTAGCAAGTTGTTCCCATAAATCCAGATCAATTTTTGCATGGCTGAGGGAGACTTTAAGCTGATCTTTGTATCTCATTTTTGGTCTTCCAGAGGGTCTTTTCCCAGTCTCTTGTTCACCATAAAGCAATATAAAGGAAGCCTCGTTGGGTCCATTTGCATGACATGTCCTTGCGAAGGCGGTGTTGCAATATGGTGGTTTCTGATTCGCTTCCTGATTCCTGATGAGCTTAAACATCCACTGAAGCCGTGCTATCGCCAGGGCCTGACCTTATATTTGCAGATGGAAGCTCACCGACCGAACTTGAACTGCTTGTTGGTTGTGCTTGGGCAAACTCAGAAACGTTATCACTGTCTCGTCGAGAAAAAAATGTATCGATGCGTTGTTCCTTATGCACTTGAACGAGCTTATCTATAAAGTTTTATTGTTGAAAAGTGAAAACGTAGTAGGCACATTTTATTAAGCATGCTTTTGCTTACCACTATTACATTAAACATGTTCAAAATTGAGAATGCTTTGCGACGTTAGGCTACTACACGCTATTAGCTGGAAGTTCACCTGAATGATAAGTTCCAAAGTAACATGGCAATACTTCTCTTGATAGCTCAGATCCCGCACTTCATTCGCTGTTTGCTGAACTTCAACCGCTTCTCGGTAAGACCGACCGAAGCTTTTGCCATCCGTGTTGTCGGAAGATTCTTTTGTTATTTAGTCATTATAGGATAGACTAACTGAAGGCTATCCTATCTGTAGTTAGGCAAAGCTATGCTGTTCTTACAACTTGCCTATTACCTTGCCTTGTCCACTCCCAGTGACTACCTACTATTCTTCTAGAAGCAAACTCTTATATATAGCGACCATTCTTATCTGTGTTTTTGATTCTGAACATCTGGTCGGAAACTAGGCTATTTTCTTGATGTAAAAAACTTGCATAATAAGTAGGCTTTATTGTGTTCTTTTATTGTATGCTTCTGCAATTATTTTCTCCACAATCACCTGCTTTAAGTTATATACCGGAAGGGAAATCTTAAATTTGTCTTCGTCATCATGCACTGGCTACATGAATCCATCACTGTTAAATCTTTCGGTTATTTTATCTATAAAAGAAACTCGTTGTGTCGAATAACATGAAACGTGTGTGGCGAAATGTTTGATGGCAGGCATTAGAACTTCGAACTGCATTTTCCCGCAGTGTTCAAAATGTTCTGGAAGAGAACTCCTTTCCATGAAAATAACGGCTTTTTTCATCTGTATTTCTGAACATCTGGTCGGAAACTAGGCTGTTTTCTACATGCGAAAAACTTTCATAGCAAGTACCCAACAGTCATTTTACCAGAGCAATATTGTTAACTGGCTCAAATGGCGAAATACAAACTGGCATAGACGTTGACAACTCAACGTAGCCTAGGTTATTTCATCTATAAAAGAAACCCGTTGTGTCGAATAGCACGAAACATGTGTTGCGAAATGTTTAATGCCAGGCGTTGGAACTTCGATCAAAGCATTTTCCCGCAGTGTTCAAAATGGCGGCGCTGACGCATTGGGAGTTTCTCGTGTGAAGCGTCGCTTTTAAACCTTGCTTTGAAGTACCTGGCGCAAGAAAGTATATGTAAGTCAGCACTTTTATGATTACATCACATGATGCTCCCTCGATTGTTTCTCGACCTGACAACGTTTAGTCCTCTCTCAATTTTTTTTCCTTTTTATTTACATTTTTTTCCGTTAGGCATGGCGTTTGTCGAATAGTGATGTCGCGTGTCGAGTGATCTCATCACCGCAATTATCGCAGCCTTGGTTATAACCAGGGCTGCGATTTTTGCCTTTTTTGGTGACGAGGTCACTCGACACGCGCCATCACTATTCGACAAACGCCGTGCCTTACAGAAAAAAAAAGGGAAAAAAACTGAGAGAGGACTAAACGTCGTCAGGTCGAGGAACAATCAGGGGAGGGGGCATCACGTGATGCAATCATAAAAATGCTGACTTGCGTAAACTTTCTTGCGCCAGATACTTCAAAGCAAGGTCTAAAAGCGACGCTTCACACTAGAAACTCCCAAGGCGTCAGCGCCGCCATTTTGAACACTGCGGGAGAATGCTTTGATCGAAGTTCCAACGCCTGGCATCAAACATTTCGCAACACACGTTTTGTGCTATTCGACACAACGGGTTTCTTTTATAAATGAAATAACCTAGGCTATGTTGAGTTGTCAACGTCTATGCCAGTTTGTATTTCGCCGTTTGAGTCAATTAACAATATTGCTCTGGTAAAATGACTGTTGGATACTTGCTATGAAAGTTTTTTACATGTAGAAAACAGCCTAGTTTCCGACCAGATGTTCAGAAATACAGATGAAAAAAGCCGCTATTTTCATGGAAAGGAGTTCGCTTCCAGAACATTTTGAACACTGCGAGAAAATGCTTTGATCGAAGTTCTAACGCCTGCCATCAAACATTTCGCCACACACGTTTCGTGCTATTCGACACAACGAGTTTCTTTTATAGATAAAATAACCGAAGTAGGCTACTTTTAGTTGTCAACGTGTTTGCAAGTTTGTATTTATGTCTGACTTATGCACTTGTTGTTCCAACATTGCAGAAATGTTTTGCAATGTGAATAAAGAATAGTAGACAGATAAACACGGTTGCAACTCGACTTCCTTCCACTAAAAGAGTTTCTGTGATTACGTAATGGGCGATTTTGCACATTCACAAAAGCACACAACCCAGCTAGCAAAACCCGTCGTTTTTACATTGATTCAACGTCTGCAGACGTTGAATCACAATGCATGACATGTATAAACAAGTTCGCTGGCTGGGAAGTCTGGACATCTGCAGGAAATTTGTCTCGCACCAGGCGAGATGTCATCCTTTGAAAGATTTAACAATGATAGATTTATGTAGCCAGTGCATGATGACAAAAACAAATTTAAGATTTCCTTTCCGGTATATAACTTAAAGCAGGTGATTGATACAGGAGAAAATAATTGCAGAAGCACACAATAAAAGAATTTATCTTTGCTTTATCTTCGCTGTGTTTCTTGGTAACTTGCATGTTTCGCTCCTAACTGTGTTTGCATGTGAGTAGCCTAGGTGCATAACCATTAACGTAGGCTACTAAGCGAGACTAAAGAGATGCCAAAGGAAAAATTCTCTATCACACAGTAATCCGTGGCCAAACGCTTATAATCTGACTCTTATGACGTCATACCATTATTCGACAAACAAACTCAGAATTTTTGGTCGTTTGACAAGAAAGAAAAAATCGCAGCCCTGGTTATAACCATCACTCCTGTAATTTACATAATACATACCCAAATACCCAACAAAAGGGAGCAAGTCTTTTAGGCGCAGACAGTTAGGCGCTGGTCAAATAGGCGCACACACTGTGGCGTCTAGATATTTAGGTGCGGAGCACTGTGGCGCCCAGTCATTTAGGTGCTATTTCCAGTAAAGTCTGCAGATTGTATCAGCTTGGCAGGTGGGGCAATGCTTTTCACACAAAATGCTGTATTGAAAAGAAAAATATGTCATGGCTTCCGTGAGTGAAGCTGCGGCAATGCTTTTCACACAAAATGTTGTATTGAACAAAAAATATTTAATGCGTGTGTTCAGCATTTATTTGTTGTTAGTCCAGGTTTGCGTCGGCGAAAGCTTCATCAATAAATTATTCAAGTATCCGAACATGACTGAGTTCACTTTTAGTGAGTCAAATAATAACTATATTAAACACCGGTAAAAAATATACCGTAGCCTATATTTAAGGGGGTGGTAGGCTTGAGTGAAGAGTACCGTAACTTAGTTTTCCGTCGAAACCCCGACTAGGTTTAATAACGAGCAAAGTCGCACCATTATGCTTGCAACTTGTACCCAGAATTCATATGCCCTATAGAAATGTATTCATGTAGACGTAGTAGAGCGTTGTCTCATACGTACTCGCCAATTGCGAAAGATAACAGATTAAGTAAAGTTCCATCTGGCTGCAACTTGTGTTCAGGATGCATAGCAAATGTCCTGCGGAGATGTGCTAATATCAAGAGTCGGAATGGTCCGTTTCGGTGAGTCCGATCCCTTAACGGGGGATTTTTTTAATTTTTTTTTAAATTATCGGGTACCGTAGCCTAATTATCATTGCGGTTTTAGGATTAGGGGTTAGGGTTAGAGGTTAGGAACTCACCGAATCGGACTCACCGAATAGTAGCAGACCCATCAAGAGTAGTACTAGTAGAGCGCTGTCTCGCACATCATCTCCACACGCGCAATAACAAAACAACATATTTTTCTGTTCAGTATAACATTTTGTGTGAAAAGCATTGCCCTACCTGCCAAGCTGATACAATCTGCAGACTTTAACTAGGAATAGCACCAAAATGAACGGGCACCACAGTGCTCCGCACCTAAACATCCAGACGCCACAGTGTGCGCGCCTATCTGATCGGCACCTAACTGTTTGCGCCGAAAAGACGTGGACCCCAACCCAGCATAAAGGCTTATCCCAAGGCATGACCAACAACAGACCTTGTCAAACTTTTTAGTGTTTAAATAGTAATTTATAATACAACATACTGCATAGCCTAAAATGATTAAGTGGCTGCGTAATTCTAAAAAATCTTCCATATAAATATTTCCATGAAAAATTGACGCTGTTGCGCCGAAAAATTATTTACAGTCCTCTCCAACAACCAGGGCCGTGGAGACTAGAGGATAATCTGAGCCCAGTACCAATGAGCCTCCAGACAATGAGACTTCTAAGAAAAAACACACCACATCCATTATCCAATGAATATGAGGTGGTTTTTTCAATTTCCCAGGCCCCTTGGAATGATTCTTCTTCTTTGAGTACCATGCTTGTTCCTGGCTTAGGCGTTCATGCATAGTTCTTTCCATTTATCTCAGTATTTGACTGTATTAAAAATTGTTGTGGTTGTATAATAACAGAAAGGTGATTCTTATGGTTTTGAAGAAAGTAAGACACTGTTTTCTACAAATTTGTTTTCCTTTGATCTTTCCACAAAAAGCATTGCGTTCTAACTTTTCCTTCCTCATAATGTGGCCAAAAAAGCTTGTTTGTCGCTTGATGATGTTCTCCAAGAGAGTTCTGGTTTGATCGGTTCGGGTTAGCACATCATCATTTGTTTTGTGGTTGAAGTATTATATTTGTTGCATTTTTCGAAAGAACCACATTTCAGCAGCATTTACTTAATTTTGCATTTCTTTGCATAGCGTCTTCTAGGTTTCACAAATTCACACCCACACAGAAAAATATGTCTTGTTAACACACTCTTCCTTATCATGAATTGCAAATTTTCGTTTTGAAAAATGCATGCAGTGTTTTGGAAAGCTTGTTTCGTTTGAACAATTCTTGTTTTAATCTCTGTTTTGCATTGCCTTATTTGTAATGAACAATAAGGTATGCAAAATTGTTTAATTGGTTTGTTTGAAATCAATATATATAAATATTGGATATTGGATATATTGGATATTGGATATATATAAATATTGGATATAAGTTAAACCAAAGTTTATTTTTTAGTAAAGATCGTACTTTCAGTCTTTTTAGTACGGTATTAATACTAAAAGTCATATATACTAAAAGTTTTGCTTCTTGAATTGTTGCGGAATGACCCGTTTCGGCGAGTCTGATTCGGCGAGCTCCGTATTCAGCGAGAGCCTTTTTCGGCAAGTTCCCTATTCGGCTAGTTTTTGGAATTTTTAAAGGAAATTATCGGGCGATTTTTTGAAATTTTTGAAAGGTTATAATTGCCGTTTTTACATCGTTTTAACGTCGCTAAACGTTGAAATCGTGCAGAAAAAATAAAATGTTTAAACTATTAAATTAAAATTTGTCATGTTTATGTCAATAAGTTACAGGGTTGTCGGTATTTTACCCGATCCAAAAAAACCCGGCCGGGTTTTTTTAAAAAAACCCACTTAAAAAAAAACAAAAAAACATAAAAAAACCAGAGCATCATATTTGTCCAATTTTCATAGGAAAATTAAAAAAATGAACCAAAGTACTACAAGGCAGGCTACTTAAAACAAACTTCAAATTAGGACTTGAGAATGTGATTGTGAAGGAAATTTCCAAGGATAAATTGAAAACACAGTGGATATTTCTGTACACAAAAATCAAGTAATGCCACTTTGTACTACACTAAAACTCATTTACGCAAGAAGGCCTCATAGAGGCTCATAGTTAAACACGGAATGGCCCGTTTCGGTGAGTCCGATCGCTTAACAGGGGATTTTTTAATTTTTTTTTTAAATTATTGGGTACCGTAGCCTAATTATCATTGCCGTTTTAGGGTTAGGGGTTAGGAACTCACCGAATCGGACTCACCGAATAGTAGCAGACCCAGTTAAACAGCCCTAGTGCATTACTTTATTGAGTTATGCCAGCATGTTCTGTGAGTGAGAGGTACTTTATGGGTAAAAAGTAGTATTTGAGGTGAAATAAGCCTGAATCTACCTTTTTTGCATCTTTTTTAAATAAAACCCAAAAAAAAACGGGTTTTTTAAAAAAAAAGCATGGGGGTTGGGCTTTTTTAAAAAAAACTCGAGTTTTTCTCAACCCTGATAAGTTAGTACCTTTGAATAGTTAAAATGATTACTTTGGATCAATAAATGTGTGGACACTGGACAGCTTAGATTGGATTAAAAGGAAATTATCGGGTACCGTAGCCTAGTTATCCCGACCAGCAAAAATTTGTTCCAAGAACCCAGTTAGCCTAACAATTCATTTTTACATTGTAGTAACAGAATGAAAAGGCTAACCAAATGTGTGGCCTACAGCTTGGATTGAAAGGAAATTATCGGGTACGGTAGCCTATAGTTATCACGACCAGCAGAAGTTGTCATTTTTACATCGTTTTAATGTTGCTAAACGTTGAAATCGTATAGAAAAAGAACTTTTGCTGACTAGGAAACGTTGAAACTGAGAAACATTCACAGAAGCCCTTCGATTTGTTCCAAGAACCCAGTTAGCTTAACAGTTCATTTTTACATTGATTCAATGTCTAAATATTCAATCGTTGGATTTGCAGTTCTAGGCATCGTAGGATTTTCAAAAACTCGCCGAATAGTAGCAGACCCAATTGTTGCAACTAGTTGTTGAAGTTTTTCTTCTGAAGTAGCTAGCAATTAGCACAGTGTCATTCGTACTAATGGAATGGTTAGGCTCTTAAAATCATCCCGGGTCCAAACATACTTTCTAGACCTCCAGGTCAATGCTACTGCCAACAACCACTTGGTTAAAACAGTGGTTCCCAACTCATGGGTCGCGACCCAAAGTTGGGTCGCCTGATAATTTTTTTGGGTCGCTTGTTTTTCAGGTATATTGTATCTTGGCATAAAAAAATAACAATAAAAAAAATTTAAAACGTGAAGAGATCGATCACAAAACTGGAAAATATAAACACAAGTCATAAAGCGTTTCATGTCGAGACATCGGAAAGCTTTGTAGCATGATCGTAGTGCAAGAAGTTTTAACAATTTTTGCTTTTATTATTGTTATTATCATTATTAAATGTAAACCCAACAAAAATTTTAGTCTTAAACATAAAGTAACTTGACAAAGTTACGGGATATATATTGTAACGTGCACTATATGTCACGAACGCTATGTCAGACAAACTATGACAAAGTTTTCCACACGTTGGACCATGCATAGTCTGGTGTGGTAAAACGCATCAAAGACAAAGCCCCAAGTGCTGTATGGACTTATTGCTTTCTCCACAGAGAGGCCTTTGCTGCAAAAAAGCTGTCTCAAGCGCTGCACGAAGTCTTGAATGATGTGAAGTGTGTAAACTTCATCAAAACAAGTCCACTAAATCGACGTTTGTTTTCGTCTTTGTGGATTCTGATTATTATCAAGCATTGCTGTTGCAGACAGAAGTGCGATAGCTGTCACGAGGTCGTGTCCTGAAGCGAGTTTGTTATTTGCAAGAGGAGAATGCTATCTTCCTGAGGCAACAAAACTGTGTGAGATTAGCCGAGAAGTTTTTGCAAGAAGATTTCAAGACAAAAGTTGCTTACCTTGCCGATATATTTGACTCGCTGAATTCTCTAAATTTATATATGCAAGGCAACGGTTTTACGGTGATTGATCGCGCCGTAAATGTTTCTGTTTACCACAAAAAACTCATATTCTGGAAAAGTTATGTCACCAGAGTTGAGTACGATATATTTCCTCAGCTAACGCAATATATCTGTGGCAATGGAGTTGATATAAAGCAAACGATAATTAGACACCTGGAACAGTTTGCCAAAATGTTTGTGCACTACTATGGAGAATCTCTAACACTTAATAACCAAAATGATTGGATAATTGATCCATTTGTTGGAAAAGATCTGCCTCAACTTTCCATACATGTTGCAGAACAGTTTATGGACATAACGACAGAAGTAGCAAACCGTATTTCTTTTGCGTCCTTCAAAGACAAATCCCCAAAGACTCTGCAAACATCCACTTTAGGGCTTCCATGTACAAAGTGTATCCCACAGTTTCACAATTAGGGATTCAAAAACAGATTCCATTTGCAACAACTTGGCTTTGTAAGATTGGATTTAGCGCCATCGCCATGTGTGTATTGAAAACTGAACAGCGAAACCGGCTGAAAGTTAAAGCTGACATGAGGCTATGCCTAAGCAAAATAACGCCTTGATTTTAAAAACTCACTGACAGCAAGCCATCACAGCTATCTCATTAGTGATTTGATAAACATATTATTTTTGGAAAAAGTTACTGCTTTTGTAGTGCTGTTTGTTTGCAACACAATCTTGTATGGCTTTTAAAATATTACGACAATTTGCTTGGGTCGCAAGTAGAGATGTAAAAAAACGTTTTTTTTGTTTTTTATTGTTTTTTTTTTGTTTTTTATTCGTTTTTTTTTTTTTTTTTTTACCTATATTGACATTAAATGTCACAATATGCAGCAATTAGGGTAAACTCATTGCAATAATGTCTCTTTCAACAAACAAACAGTCTCATAACTCGTATAACTTATTTCAAATCAGACTATTATGTCTGGTATATTGTTTCCTTACAATTTTGTAGATCTCAAGTCTCTCAACACACGAGCCATAAAGATTTCTCATTGTCTCAAATAGTAGTAACAATGTCCTATGGTTGGCACATCCCAAGTATGGTCTGTAAATTGGTCCAGCCAGTTGTTAAATGTAGTACCACACTCGTGTACAGTTTCGAAGCAACCTGGGATTTTGGTTAATGGGCATGTTAGGACTAGGTGGTCAGTGTTTTGTTTCTCTGCTTCACAAAGGCACTTTTGACCAGCACACCACACTTTTTCCAACAAGAGGTTGTTCCAGTTGATGTGCATTTGGTACAAACTTGATGAAAACCACACAAGCGGTTCTCGAGTTATAAGAGAAATAATCTTAGCCACTAGGTGGCTTCATAAACAAGAAGCAATAGAAAAACGGCAATATCTCAAGAACCGCTCCACATATTTGGTTAATTTTTAGTTCTACCCCCATGTTTTCTGGGTGGGCTATCTGTTTATGAACATTAAAACTTTGGCTACTACTTTTTGAGATAAAAAGAAATTAACCTCTTGCCGTTACGCACTGATAAAATCATGATGCGTCACTTTAAAAAAAATTTTTTTTATTTGGGTAGAGAAAGATTGATGAAAAGTTTGACAAAAGCAGTGTAGTGCTAAAGTCGCAACTTTAGCCAAAATCACATTTAAATGTAGTGAAAGATGGAAACATTTTGATGTTTTTTATTTTTTCTGAAGAGGTTCAATACTCCTTTGTGATGTCATAGTCATGTTTGTTTTACCTTAATCACACCATTGTGCTGTCATAGACATGTTTAAAAGAAGTATGTTGCACTTAATCCATCCAATTTAAACTAGTTTGCAGGACTTTGAGACTTTCGCACTTTTCTGTTTTTGCCAAACTTTTCGTCAATCTTTCCTCCACCAAAAAAATTTTTTTTTAAAGTTGCGCTTTATGGTTTTATTGGTGCGTAACGACAAGAGGTCAATTCTCACTCCTTTTTACTCCAGCGTAGTTCCCAAATAAAATAAGTTTTCATCTTTGATGTTTGTTTTATAATATCCTGCATTGCGGGAAAATGGGTAAAACTTTATACTTGTCAGGAAACGTATTATAAAGCATTTATTCACTATGTGAACACTGAGCAGTGCTGAAAAACTCCACTTTAAAGGGAAAATTTCTTTATTCAAGGTTGGTAGTTACTAGCAATAGTCAACATGGGTGGTGAGTAGAGTTGTAAATGCAAAAAAAACGAACCGTTTATTTTTAAAAAAACGTGTTTTTTTTCAAAAAAAACTTGGGCCAAAAAAACACGCGTTTTTTGTTTTTTTTCATATTTTTCTGGAAAAGTTGCAAATTTTTTACAATTTGCAGCTTAGTTTCATTATAGTGCTCTTGAAACACATTAAACTAGTAAAATTGGTTTTATTGGTGTGCTGAAATTCCTAAGTGTGTGTGCTTGGCAGCAGCATATGTTTTTTGCATAGCCCTATAGCCTACGTTGTTTCACTTTCTTTTTCATTCTCAGGCATGTTTGTGGCAGTAGACCTGACAAACATTGAATTAATGCAATTTGATACATGACATAATGTAGATGAGTTAATTTCTTTTTCCTTTTATGGAAGTGCCCTTTATGGAAGGTAGCCTACGATGTTAGTATACCGGTAGGCCCACTGGCGCCGACTTACGGGGTGGCCACGCCACCCCGTAACCGCTATGGCGGGGTGGCAGCCACCCCGTTTAGGTTACATTACTTACTGCAAATAAATGTAATTTGAACGGAAGTTTAAATCTTTTTTTGATCATTGGTTTTCGCTTCAAGTCAACGTGAAGCAAGAGGTGAACCAATACAGTATTGCGAACAAAATGATTGTTTTGTCACAAGCATGATACTAGCGAAACATCAAGCAAGCTACGTACAGATTACGCAACACGTGGCTGCAAGTTTTTTCCTTGTTGTTGTTGCAATCGTTTTATTTGTTACTTATCATAAGTCATTGTTACATTTGTTAGGTTTACAATGGGATTTATTAATCAATAAAATACGATCTTTCTATTGCCTCCCTCAAAAATCTTTTTTGAAAATTTTTAAACTGCTCATAATATCGCTATAAATCATGACAGCTATAAAATACTTGGAAATAAACTTATCTGGATGATTGATAGCTCCACTCCCTAAATCAGGGACGGGCAACATACGGCCCGCGGGCCGGATCCGGCCCGCGACGGGATTTTGAGCGGCCCGCAGACAGTTCCCTCTCTTTACATGATAATGTGGCCCGCGGCCACACTCTGCCGCAATCACTCACTACTTGCTTACTACGTCAAATAATACTGACTGTTAGTTATTCTTTAGTTGTTTGTGTTCTTTGACTCTTTGTTTTCGGTTTTTAGTCAAGTGACAAGCACATTATGTTATGTCATAAACGGGCCCTTCCATCCTTTTTCTTTGTCTCTTGTAAGAATCTCCTTCAGTCTCAAACCTCGCCTCAATCCGGAAAAATAAATCAAAGTGAAATTTGGCTAAGTAGTGTAATAATTAAACGGAGAACGTATGCAAATAATAGTGACTGTTAGTTATTCTTCAGTTCTTTGTGTTTTTAGATTCTTTGTTTTCAGTTAAAATTAGATTATGAATTTACAATAAATATTTTCCCATTGATTTTGCCCAGAAACGTAAGCAGTAGACCTTATGTTTGCTTTGCAATGAAAGTGTTACCGAAATCGACCACAGATGTCTCATTGACTTCAGCAGCTATTGAAGAACATTACGCTAATTGTTGATAAATTCATTAAATACTGTTTTTGATCTCTATGCTTTAAACTTCAAGTTTACATTACATACGATTTATTTCTTGTCTAAGTAGATAAATACGCGATTAATGTAGCAATTCGTGAATCCGGCCCGCCAAGTACTTCATTTTCCCATATCTGGCCCGCCGACTGGAGAAGTTGCCCGCCCCTGCCCTAAATGAATATCTATTTTCAAATTTCATTAAAAAAATGCAATTTTCGAAACTTTTTGAGTTTTATTTAAATAGTGCACTTAGTAAAGTAGCAGTTTTAACGTTCTGCAAATTTACACGTTTATATGATTATATTCGAGGAAAGCTACACCCCCTGCCAATTCCCAAATAATGAAAGCAACCTTTTTCAATTACTCAAGATTTTGCATTTTGAATTATTTTCCGATTTCAATTGTAGTGTACTGTCATCTACTTCATGCTTTAATTTCTACTTTGTTATCTACTTCATGCAATAATATTGCGTGTCAATGCGTGACAAACTGTGAGGCGGGAATTTATTGGTCTGACATACTGTAGGAGTTGCTTGTTACATCATAGAAAAAATTACGAAAAGTCGTCCTGTAAAAGTCTGAGGCGAGAATTTATTGGTCTGACATAGGAGTTGCTTATTACATCATAGAAAATAAAGAAGACATAAACCCAACGCTTCTGCGTCTGGAATTGCAACAGCTGGAAAGTTTTCAACAGCAAACAGATTTTTGTTTCAACTATGTTGCAACTGCTTGATCTATTTGCAAGCAATGAAACAATTTCATTAATGCTTCCAAACGTGGTCTGCGTTGTGAAAATATACTTATCGTTGCCTTCCACCACCTGCGATGCGGGGTGATCATTTAGTGCACTCAGGCACATAAAAACCTACTTGCGATCTACCATGACGCAACAGCGATTGAACCACGTTCTAATTTTAAATGTTTATCAAGCTGAAGCTTCACGGTTACAACTTGACCAGTTGATTAGCAGTTGGATTGACAGAGCTGCTGTTCGCAAAAATACTTTTGCCAAATGTTAAGTGTCAGACCAGCAACGTAATAATAAAATTCACGACATACCTCCTGTGCTTTGTTTTAAAGTTGCTTTGTAAATTGTCGAGCTACAAATCAGGTGTGAAAAGACAATTGCATCTACGAAACACGCTTAGTAAAAATCAAACAAAAACATGCAGTTTGATAGTTTTTAGGTTGCCATATTGTGCTACCGCCACCCCGTGCAAAAATAAAAGTCGGCGCCTATGGGTAGGCCTACTGGTTATTCTTGTACATACTCAATGCAGGCCTCGAAATTCACGGCGGACACGGCGGTCATGTCCGCCGTCACAGCATGTGATGTCCGCGGGAAGTACCATCTAGATCGATCATATTTGTCCGCCGAGAAATAACACAAGAACTAGTGATGCAAATCGTCATTGCATAACACGAACAATTGTTGCAAGAATACAATTTCCCGCGCATTCTAGCACGCATCGAGAAAATGTGAATACCGTCCTGTATCCCTTAGCTTCCATTTAAGCAGGAAAACTTTCGATTTTTACGTTGCTTCAACGATTAATGACATTGAATCAGCGTAACAAAGGTGAATTCTTCGCTAAGAACCGATGGGAGTTACCGGTACTTTTACACTAATCACGCTTAGTTCAAGCAACTTAGTTCAAGTCTTACGTCACAATGTCTGGCTTTGATCTCCGAGTAATATTGATAAGGCAAGGTTGGTTACAAAATTACACTATACGAGTAGGCTATTACAGCAAGATCCAGCAAAATTTGTTACGGTAAGTTTAATAGTAGCTTTAGTGTAGAAGTTTTCCGGCTCGTGCTCAGAGCATTGTGATGCAAGAAGCCACACGACTTCGTTCGGTGGAAGTTAATCAGTTATGCGGCGTATTGAGCAGCTACACAGCGCTTTGGCTCTTCAAGTGCACGTCGTTGTTTTGATAAAAGCTTTTCAGAGTCAGTGACTTTGCTAAAGTTTTATAAAGCCTTCTAAACCGTAGCTATAGTTCTCAAATGGCGAAGAATTATCAAGAAAAAGTGATTAAGCATGACGATCGACGCTAAAACTGGTGTGTCCGCCGTGAGACTTAATTTGTCCGCCGAGATAGCTGCTCAGACTGGACACGTTTGTCCGCCGTCAACAAAAACGAATTTCGTGGCCTGCAATGGGTTGACAAAATTTTGGCAAAAACAAGATGGCAGTATTCAGAACACACATTACCTTGTTTGTGGTAATTTACTAATGCAAGCTATTGCCAATAGCTTGTTTAAACATGTTTTTTAACTGATAGCTTAACAACGATGAATATGCTTTATAAATGTTGAAACAGAAGTATTCTTTTCGTGTGTTGTAAGGTCTTAGACACTTTGTCATTGATGCTTCCTGCAGATCATTTGTGACATAATGCAAGAGATCTTATCACTGATATTTTTAGCTGTCAAAAGTAAGTGCAATTGTCAGAAAAGGTTTAGGTTAATGTTCCTTTCAAATGCCCACCACCCATGTTAACTATTGCTAGTAACTACCAACCATGAATGAAGAAAGTTTCCCTTTAAAGTGGAGTTTTTCAGCACTGCTCGCAGTGTTCACATAGTGAATCAATGCTTCATAATACTTTTCCTGACAAGAATAAAGTTTTACCCATATTAGGCTACCGCAATGCAGGATAAAGATACAAAACAAACATCAAAGATGAAAACTTATTTTATTTGGGAACTACACTGGAGTAAAAAGGAGTGAGAATTGACCTCTTGTCGTTACGCACCAATAAAACCATGATGCGTAACTTTAATTTTTTTTTTTTATTGGGTAGAGGAAAGATTGATGAAAAGTTTGGCAAAAAGAGAAAAGTGCTAAATTCTCAAAGTCCTGAAAACTACAGTAGTTCAATTTGGATAGATAAGTGCAACCATACTTCTTTTAAAAATGTCTATGACAGCACAATGGTGTGATTAAGGGAAAACAAACATGACTATGACATCACAATGGAATATTGAACCTCTTCAGGGAAAATAAAAAACATCAAAATTTTTCCATCTTTCACTACATTTAAATGTGATTTGGGGTAAAAGTTGGGGCTTTAGCACTACACTGCTTTTGCCAAACTTTTCATCAATTTTTCCTTCAAAGGATCAATGGATCTTGACTTCAAAGGTTGCAGAGTTGTTGAAAAGGATGTTTTTGGAAAAATTGAAGGGCATGCATTGCGGTTTAATTTAAGGCAGATGGCAAGCCCCATTTCAAATTGAAGATTTTGGAAATCTGTTTCCTTGAAATGGAGTCTGCATATAGTACTGGACTCTGTTGGTCCCTTCCATACTCTCGTGGTTTTTACAAACTGTTCCCATTCTATTCTTGTTTTACAATTTTTTGGGAATTTGAACAAAGAAATTTTATTTGAAGTACCACCAGATAAACAGTCATATACAGCGCATCGCTTTGGCATGATGACACAAGGCAAAAATTTAACTTTTTTATAGAACGTGTAATAAATGCCTGGAATAATTTATCACCAACAGTTATAAATCCACATGTTTTGGACTGAGATGAATCTGATTCTCCTTTTTGTTAATGGCAGAGGCTATATTTACCATATATTACTCAAGCAAGACATATGCACTCAAGCGTATCCTTTTGCAAAAGTAAGGCCGTGCATTTCAAAAATAATGACTTTATAATGAATTTAGAAATTCTTTCCTTGTCAAATATCTTGAAAACTCAGGGGCCTGGGTATAACAGAATCAGGGGCCTGGGTATATTTTGAAATGACACGCATTGTGCAGCAGATACCGTAGGCGTATATGAATGAAGTGTCAACAAAACAAGAACAAGAAAAAGCAAAACCAAAACGTTAAAATTATAAATTATGTAATCAAATTTTTTTGAGTAAGCATTGTTAATTTTTAGAGCTACCAAACTTACTCATTACGAACAACAGTAACAATGCAGTGCATAGAATCAGCAATTCCTTCAACTAGTCTAGCAAAACAACATTTGAATGTTTGAACCCAAGCACATACATGCAAGTTCGTTTGATAAATATGGTCACATCCCCTTTTGGCAAACAAATATTTACCCATAAAATTCTCAAACATCAACACAATTTGAAAAAAAGCGCATCCCAACAGTGTCAACACCTATTGCAGACATAAAAAACCAGCTATCAAATCCTATACCAAAAATTACTCATTTAGAGATAATAAACGTACCTTTCTTGTTAAAACTAACGTATAAAAAAAGTGCACCACGCTTGAGTGACCTATGCTGAATACAGCCTCACAGAGGCTATATTTACAATTATATACGACATAGTAAGAATTGCCACTGTGTTTCCTGATAGCTTTCCGGTTAATGCTTGACTAAGCAGGAAACTTTTGCAGTGTATACGGTTAGGGATGGGCATTTTCGAATAGTTGAGGTTTCGAATCTATTCTACAATAATTTGAGATATAGACGAGTAAGAAGTGACATTGGACCCGGACATTTTTGATAACAACCATTTTTTGGTTGCAGGAGGCTTGTCTGGTAGTCAGACCGACGATTCCAAAATTCGGCAAAAATCGAACTTGGGGAATTGCCCCAAAACCGGATTTTAAATTTTCACAGCGCGCCATCTAGCGATTGTAAATATTTGCTCTAAGTAAAATGCAACTTAGGAAGCATATACACGTAAATAACACTCACAAAAAGATAAGTGTATTAAATTTTTTTTAAAAAGGTTGTGATCATGGGTGTCGACAGGGAAGGGGCACTTACCCCCTCCCCCAAAATTATGATTTTACATGTAATTTGCTCGACAGTAAAATTTTCAAAAATTGTATTCGCCTTCCACGCAAACACTTTCTCATCAGGTTTTCAACCAACTCTACTTCAGTTTTTTGATTTCTATAAATAGTTTTGCACCGTAGGCGCAACAACCACTTACATCATACATTAGTAATGTTTTTCACAATTTTTGCACCTCACCACTCAAATGTTACTTTAAATTTAGAACTTTTCTTACCTATATTGCAGCTTACAAGATGAATTTGGCTTCAAAAATTGTGCCCTCCCAACCCCCGTTTCTCTCCACCCCTGCATTTTTTCTGCCGAATATACCCATATTTGTGACGTATTTGGCCATTTATTACAGTTTAATTATTTTCACGCAATTATATATAATTGCCTACGTTAAAGTGTAATTCAATGTAGACTATGACACTTCAACAACATTAGCAACTGAAACAAGTGGTGATACAGCGTTAGCAGATGTAGAACCAACGTATAATAGAAAGATAAACATCAGCAATTTGAGCAATTAATGCTCATCTGGAGACCATTTAATGTCGTTTATTCAGTACTATTGATTTGCTTCAACAGAAAACGCAGCGTATATTTAATATATGCGTTCACTTTCATTTACAAATCATTCATTGCAAAGAATATTTTACTTGCAAAAACTACCACAGTAACAATTTGAGGTCCTGTTGTAGGAATGAAACTATTTTTATTACCGGTAAAGTAAATATACTTCTACACTCACAGCTCTTGGGTATCTAGCACTGTAAAAGTGATGAATTTTCATGCTGAGCTTCACAAGCACAGTGAATACTGCATTTAAAGCCTTTCTTGGAGCAAACAGTGCATAAACGCTTAGCGCTCCTGCAACTGCACCTAATTTCTTTCAGAAAGGTTTTGGGTGCACATACATTATTATAATATCTGTCATTATTGGGACCAGACCAGAAGCTGTTTCCTTGTATCATAGAAAAAAGGATTCAGCACAGTTTTCAAGTGACGCTATGTTGACACTTGATGATGCACACGAAGGCTGTAAAAGAAGCATGCTCTACTTGTTGGAGGCATTCTTTCAACTGATATATATTTTGGGGATACAGCGTAATAATAGCGAAATAAATTCAAAGTATTCATGGAAAACACTTGCTTGTACAGAATTTGGGAGAATTCTTCTCCAATTTTGGAAATGTCTTCTCCAATTTTGGAAATGTCTTCTCTTTTAAAGCTTCCTTGTTTCCGAAAGCGACACATTTACGTTGCACTTTGTCCAGACCTTTCAAGATTTTAAAAACTTTTACTTTTCCCGTTTCGTAAAAGCAGGATGTTGTATCGCATCCAGAGAACGCGTGGCAAAGTAGCAAAGATTGGCACATATTTCTCCGAATGCAAGCTGAGCTCGACGAATGGAAATTTTCGCGTTAGACGTTTTCATATAGGCTAAATGCTGTTTCCGTATGGTGCGTGATAAAGCAAAAGGATGAGTATATCAGTATCGTCAGCCATCACAGTTAGCCTATAATTGACCATAGGTTTCATGTTCTTCCAGAACCTTACGGACGATAGCAACATCAGCGTCTCTTTCTCTTTTGGCCTTGTCCACAGTAATGCCATTACTACTAAAATTATCCTAGACTAGAGTAAGTTTATAAATTGTTACGTTTATTTGATAAAAAGGCGGGTTTATTTGCCAGGATGGGTGTATCTAAGCGAATTGCTACGTCGGTACAAGATGTGGTCAGCTTTATGCGCTTTGCTCTGCTCCTTTGGTTGTTTCAATATCACAATTGTCAAAAAAACAACGCTGATACTGTATTGGTATTTTCCCCGCGTAGAACATATTGAATGAACATTTGAAGCAAATTTTTCATATTCCCAACTTTTGGCCAGGGAAGTCGGTGAATGAGAGCAGAGCCATCAAATACAATCAAATTACAAGATAATCGAGAATTAGTGCACAAAGTATCCTCATTTTACAAGATTATGTATATAATGTATTTGAAAAATGCAAATATCTGAGATTTCCGCATACTTCCGTCTTCTGAGAAAAGTGATGGTGATACATTGGCAAGTTCATACGAAAATTTGTCGGGTTCCAGTGACCCCTGCAAACAGGCTATAGACAGTAATCTGTGAAAGATTTCGGTGTATGACATGTGTACGTCTTTATCTCCATACTTTAAGGCTTTTCGCATCACGGCAAAGGTACTTGCTTGGTCAGATTTTTTTAGCAAAATCTCTTTCAGTTTCTTTCCACATATTTTGCGAATAATATTGTTACCAATAATTAAGACTGTTACCAATAACAATTCATGGAAAAGCTCAAGGATTTTAAATGTCCTCCGAATAGTGTTATGGTGAGTTTCGATGTGACATCGCTATTTACTAACGTGCCGCTTCGAGAAACCATCAATATTATTGCTGATCACATTTTTAATGACAACCAACTGCATCGTCCACTTATTGAGAAAAAAGATTTCATAAAATTGTTAAATCTGGCCACTGAAGGTATGTTTATGTTTAATAATCGCTTGTTTAAGCAGATCGATGGCGTCACCATGGGTACTCCACTTGGTCCAACTTCTTTTTAGCGCACTTAGAAACGAAAATGTTTGAAGTGTTCCGTGATTTTTACCCTAAAATGTATGTACGTTATGTTGACGATATTTTTGCAGTTTTTGACAACGATCAGTCTTGTTCCCAATTTTTAAATCTTTTAAATGCTCAACATCAAAATATCAAATTTACAGTTGAAAAATCTGATGACACTATTGCCTTTTTAGATGTTGAAGTAAAAATAAATTATGACTCGTTTGACACACAAATCTGGAGAAAACCCACCAACACTGGCCTACTTTTAAATTACAACGCTTTTTGCCCAAATAAGTGGAAATCTGGATTAATCTTATGTCTTTTATCTCGTGCCTGTTTGGTTTGCTCTACAGACTTATTGTTCGACTAGAGCTGGGGAACACCTCAATTTGAATTCTGTACAGAAAAGCGCCATTAAAGATCACATTTTCTCATGCACAGAATGTCAAAACAACGTTTCTATCAAGCAATTTGAGATCATGTCCAGAGGCAGGTCTGAGTATCAAACTAAGATCTTGGAAGCCTTGTACATAGAACGTCACAATCCACTTTTGAACAGACAATTGTATGCTTGCGGCTCGTCTTTCTTGCTCTCTGTATTTTAAAATTAGTTTTTTCGCACCTTGCCTTTCTACCATATCATGTGATCTGTTTAACGCTTTTTGATGCAGTTACCTTTGATTCTCGTGGAGCCTATCGTTGAGTTTGAGCTAGTCAGAAGTACTGTGCAGTTTTGTCTTTTCCTGTTTATAGATTTAGTTAACCATTGTATTTTATTCAGATGTAGTTAAGTTATGTATATTATTCCTGAAGAGGACATCTTGTGATGTCGAAAACGTTTGATATTTAATTGTTGCGTAGTTTTGTGTTTTTTGTAAATAAATAATCTTCAATATGTTAAACTTGATAACGTTGCTCGGCTTCGTATGCCTATGGTTCAATAATTAAGACGTTATCCACATTTACACGAGTATCAGCAATAATGCCCTGTTGAAACATTGTAGCCTACAAATCTTCTCTATCATTTTTGGCAAAGATTTCGATGCATACACAGTTTTCCATAAATCATCTAAACCACTTCTTGCCATCAGTTTGCACCCTGCTCTGAAAAAGGACATCAGTTGATGAAAACCACCAAGTCGTAAGTGAACATTTTTGAAAATACCAAAATTGTCCTGTTTAATTTTGAATGCTCTGAAGTAGAGGGGTTGGTCAAACGTTAGCGGTGTACAAGTACAACGTATGCTCATTTTTCTCGCTTGGTCTTGAACGAATATCATTGTACTGTAAACAGCTTCATCTGTTGCGGGATTAAGCGCTATCATAGGATTAAATGATACAGACGAAACCTGAAACTCACCCTTAACTACATTAGCCATGAACCTTTGCCATTGTACTGGCTTAGAATTGAATATGTTTGAACACAGCCATAGAGTGTCAAGCAATTCATGGTGCGTAAATAACACAGGAGAGACGTTCAGCTGCTTGATTCGTACGTCTTTCCAAGTACGTGTCTTTGCACCAGTATACGACTTGACTAAATTGCCAAAATTGTCTGATTCCAGTAGTTCAGTTGCACTGACGTGTTGTTTTTCAATAACTAGTGGTCGAGTTGCTATTCTTGGTGTTTGACAATTTATAATGCCCATAACATGCGTTGTATCATGAGTTCATGACCTGTTAGAGTATCTTCGTTAAAATCGAAGTTATCTGCTACCCACTGACAGAAAGAGCCGGGATGACTTGTAGAGTCCATTAACTCATCCGTATTATCACCATTCGCTTGGCTTACAATAGCTGATCGTTTAAACCAGTGGTTCTTAACCGCCAGTCCTCGGACCGGTGCCGGTCCGTGTAATTTTTTTGCCGGTCCGCAAAAGATGATACTTTCTGCAAAGCTTATTTTAATGTGGAGTCATTAGCATATTGTAGAATTTTGATCGGACTGTGAAACATGCACAGCTGTAAAACTGACATATCTCCATGTAAAATTGTTTGATAATAAAGGTGAACTTTTTGATGACCTAATTCTGTGCAGTTGATAATGTTTTTGTGACAAATTGCATAATAGTTTTCAAAAAGTTTTGAAACACAGAAATACATAAACAAATTGGGAATTTTGTCCTTGACTTTGAAATTTTTCAAGGCAACATTGCAAAATTCCCCTTGCAATTTTGCCTTGAAATAAAGTTGTCTGAACTTTTCGGCAGGATATGCATTCTAATTTTAACAATGAAGATTATTGCGTTACATTGATTGTTTTTTAAAAAGAAACCGTCACAGAGAAGCAAGTCTCAGCTGGGTTCCACACAGGCAAATGTGGCGACCTTATTCACGCTGATACTGATAGAAATAGAATTTCTGCACAGAAGGGAGGGTGTTAGACTAACACTATTGTGTTAGTTAGTTAACACTAACACTATTGAGGGCTAACACTAATGAGTCACTAATGCGCATTTGTCTGGACGGTCCTGAGCTGGAGATTTACGACCCCGCGCCGGCAGTAATCGCTTGGCACAACGATTCTATAACGCGAAAACCACGGAATAAGTGATCGTAGTTGCTTTTGTAATAAGGAAATTTGGATTGTTGATTTCAGTTGTGTTTATTGCGTCATTACACGACTGTCATTAACGCACTGATTTATTTGCAAGCAATCTGCTCCAGTATACTTCAGGGTCGGTGAATTAAGCCATCAACCATTGCAAAGTTATTCTGTTGCAGAAAATCTTCTACAAACACGACTACACAATACTGTAGTGTGATTTTGTGCAAAATCTACATGCAAAAATATGTCCGGTTGAGATATTAAATGTCCGCTGAAAGGGCCAGTCCGGTAGGACATGCTTGACCGCCGGAAAAAAGTACAAATTTCGAGGCCTGCTGTAGTGCTGTAAGGTCATTCGTTGAACTGAAAAAAAGTTTGGTTTAATAATTCTGAAATATTTCGGAATAATTCTGGAATAGTGAATTATTCTGAACTGCCCATCCCTATATGCACTGTGCAGTGTTTATAGTTTTCCAAGCCTTTACTTGTTGAACAGTGTGGGCTATCTATTTGACGGTGGCTACTGGCTAGCCCTGTAAACTAATATATAATGTGGAGACTCAGGCAATACAATCGCTGTTCCAATACCGCGACATCCACAGACAACATTTCTCTTGCTCTCCTTGATACAACACAGTTATTCAAATTAAGTGAAACAAAGCAACCAGTATCAGTTTTTATACCGAGTTACTGTCTGCAAACGTTGAAACAATATAAAAAGAAGAGTTTTGCTACCCAGTGCGGACACGCAACAAAGGCGGATTAATTTTGATGTTGAAGTATTAGCGAACCAAACGACCATCGCACTGTTGGATGCAGTGGTATTGGCCTAACGGGTCTGCTACTATTTGGTGAGTCCGATTCGGTGAGTTTCTAACCTCTAACCCTAACCTTAAAACGGCAATGATAATTAGGCTATGGTACCCAATAATTTTTTAAAAAATGAAAACATCCCCCGTTAAGGGATCGAACTCACCGAAACGGGCCATTCCGTGGCCTAACAGACCAAAGGCTATACAGTACCAACATTACTAGTTTTTATATATATAGGTAAAGCGACAAATGCGCGGAAATTTGAAGAAACTTTAATGTACCGTATTTTACGGACCATAAGGCGCACCGGACTATAAGGCGCACTGTCAATAAATTGCTTTGATCAGTTTTTTGTTGATACATTAGACGCACCGGACTATAAGGCGCACCGGACCATAAGGCGCACCGGACCATATATAATAGTATATCGGTACTGGTTTTGAGTGTAGGCAATAAAGCAGTACCGCACTTGATCCATACATAAGGCGCATCGGACCATAAGGCGCACGATCAATTTATGAGGAAAAAAAAGAATTTAAAGTGCACCTAATGGTCCGTAAAATACGGTAGCTTAAATAGTTCTTGCGCATTTCAAGTAATTTTTACCCTGTAGCTAGCCTAACATCTTAGGTATATAATTATGTACTCCCAAAAAATTACGTCATTTCCGGTTCGCATTTTTAAGCACGTAATTAAAGACTCACTACCTGCATTTTCACTCAAAAATATTAATTTGCTATGTTGACGTGTATTGTTTTTGATATGATGGTCAGAAATAAAAACAACTGAATTGACATGACGAATTTTAATTTAATAGTTCAACCATTTTATTTTTATTCCTTTCTGCACGATTTCAAGGTTTAGCGACGTTAAAACGATGTAAAAACGGCAATTATAATTAGGCTACGGTGCCCGATAATTTTATATAAAAAATTTCAAAAGCTTGCCGAATAAGTCACTCGCCGAAAAAGGCTTTCGCCGAAAAAGGCTCTCGCCGAAAAAGGCTCTCGCCGAAAAAGGCTCTCGCAGAATAGGGAGCTCGCCGAATCGGACTCGCCCAAACGGGCCATTCCGACCCTGGCGAGTGGTGTGTCATCTCGTACTACAGATGCACACAATGTAATATTAAAACATAAATAAATATTAAGCACACACAGCATACTAGAGCTCGACCGATATCACTTTTTCAGGCCGATACCGATGCCGATATTTATGAAATTTTTATGCCGATACCGATATATATCGGCCGATATATATATAGCCTTGTAGCTGCTTAATATGCCGCATAACTGATTAACTTCCACCGAACGAGGTCGTGTGGCTTCTTGCGTCATAATGCTCTGGGCACGAATCGGAAAACTTTTACAATGACGCTAGTATTTTCTTCTGTGCAAAGTTTCACTAGGCTTTTTTCTTTGGGTTTATTTTTGCATGTCATGTGAGCGAAAGTTAATTTTCCCTGGGCCTTTTCTTTCTTACTGTAATACCAAAACTTGACAAAATTTGCTGCATCTTGCTGTCATAGCCTACTCGTATGATCTAATTTTGTAACGAATCTTGCCTTATCAAAATCACTAGGAAATCAAAGCCAGACATTGTGACGTAAGACTTGAAATAAGTTGCACGTGGTCAGTGTGGAAGTACACCGGTATGGTACTCCCATCGATTCTTAGCGAAAAATTCACCTTTGTTACACTGATTCAATGTCATCAGTCGTTGAAGCAACGTAAAATTCGAAAGTTTTCCTGCTTGAATGGAAGCTGAGGGATACAGTATTAACATTTTCTAGATGCGCGCACTAGAATGGGCGGGAAATTATATTCTCGCAACAATTGTTCACGCTATGCAAGCACGTTTGAGCAACTTGTGTTTCTTCAAAGGCATGTATGGCTGGTTTTAAGTGTGCTTTTGCTTGCCGATGTTTATCGGCGAAAAATAGCCGATACAATATATCGGCTACACCTGATATCCGCCGATACATATCGGCTGACCGATATATCGGTCGAGCTCTACCGCATACCACATTTATTTTTTATGTTTTAAAATTGCATTGTTTGCGTCTGTAGTACGAGAAGGTGTTTTTGTACGTATTGTTGCTCTCTTGTGCGTACTGAAATCTGAAAGCTTTTACTTTAGTTAGTTTCAGTCTAAGCCAAAACACATATCTTAATACGTCATCAGACAAGTGAAAAGTCAGTAAACTGGTCGGACTAGTGAAAAATCGTGCAGGCTAGTGAAAATGGGGTCGGAGAGCAACTAGTCCGGTAGGCTAGTGAAAAAAAGTTAAGATCGACCCCTGTTAAGAGATTAAAAGGGGTCGCGAGCAAAAAAGTTTGGGAAGCCCTGCAGTATTCACAATATAAGGCAACAGCCAGCTGCGTTATAACATAGATGTAGTAATATAATAGTTAGTTCAAATTCACCTCAAAAACTGGACGCTTTCTGCCATATCGCATGGAGGAAGTTGTCTCTATATTGGATCTTGACTTCAAAGGTTGCAGAGTTGTTGAAAAGGATGTTTTTGGAAAAACTGAAGGGCATGCATTGCGGTTTAATTTAAGGCAGATGGCAAGCCCCATTTCAAATTGAAGAAGATTTTGGAAATCTGTTTCCTTGAAATGGAGTCTGCATATAGCACTGGACTCTGTTGGTCCCTTCCATACTCTCGTGGTTTTTACAAACTGTTCCCATTCTATTCTTGTTTTACAATTTTTTGGGAATTTGAACAAAGAAATTTTATTTGAAGTACCACCAGATAAACAGTCATATACAGCGCATCGCTTTGGCATGATGACACAAGGCAAAAATTTAACTTTTTTATAGAACGTGTAATAAATGCCTGGAATAATTTATCAACAACAGTTATAAATCCACATGTTTTGGGGGTCTGCTACTATTCGGCGAGTCCGATTCGGCGAGTCCGATTCGACTAGTCCGATTCGGCGAGTTCCCTATTCGGCGAGAGCCCTTTTCGGCGAGTGCCCTATTCGGCGAGTTTTTGAAATTTTTGAAAGGAAATTATCGGGTACGTAGCCTAATTATAATTGCCGTTTTTACATCGTTTTAACGTCGCTAAACGTTGAAATCGTGCAGAAAGGAATAAAAATAAAATGTTTGAACTATTAAATTAAAATTCGTCATGTCAGTTCAGTTGTTTTTATTTCTGACCATCATATGAAAAACAATACACGTCAACATAGCAAAGGTAGAAGCGACAAAACGCGAACGTTAAAACGTGCTTAAATTCGTCATGTCAGTTCAGTTGTTTTTCTTTCTGATCATGATATCAAAAACAATACACGTCAACATAGCAAAGGTGTAGAAAAAGGTAAAAGCGACAAAACACGAACGTTAAAACGTGCTTGTGACCGAAGTAAGTTATTCAGTTGAAAGAAATTTGGCACGGTCGCAACACTTTCAGAAAAAATTAAGATATGAAGGAAAAATAAAACAAAGAAAATGTTACAAAAAAAAAAATAGATCATGTTTATGTCTATAACTAAGTTAGTACTTTTGAATAGTTAAAATGATTAGTTTGGACCAACAAATGTGAGGCCTACAGCTTGGATTGAAAGAAAATTATCGGGTACCGTAGCCTAGTTATCCCAACCAGCAAAAAATTGTTCCAAGAACACAGTTCATTTTTACATTGTAGTAACAGAATGAAAAGGCTAAACAAATGTGTGGCCTATCGTGTTAACGTCGCTAAACGTTGAAATCGTGTAGAAAAGGGAGCTTTTGCTGACTAGGATACTTTGAAACTGAGAAACATTCACAGAAGCCCTACGATTTGTTCCAAGAACCCATTTAGCATAACATTTCATTTGTACATTGAATCAACGTCTGAATACATTATCTTAAAAATGCAACGTATCGTAGGGCTTCTGTGAATGTTTCTCAGTTTTAAAGTATCCTAGTCAGCAAAAGCACCCTTTTCTACACGATTTCAACGTTTAGCGACGTTAAAACGATAGGCCACACATTTGGTTAGCCTTTTCATTCTGTTACTACAATGTAAAAATGAACTGTTAGGCTAACTGGGTTCTTGGAACAAATTTTTGCTGGTCGGGATAACTAGGCTACGGTAGCCTACCCGATAATTTCCTTTCAATCTAAGCTGTAAGAGTGTAGGTCACACATTTGTTGATCCAAACTAATCATTTTACCCATAGGCGCCTAAGCCGTGGGGGCCAGGCCCCCACGCACATTTCCGCGTGGGAGCAACTTTTTATGCTGCATTGATACATAAAACAATAGATGAACTAGCGATCGGCAGCAGGAAAACATTTTTAAATGCAAACCGCAACAGCTTCGCAGTAAATAATCACTAGAACGAGTAGCGATGCTACAATCCCACTCCAGACAAAAAAAATCTATCACTTTTACGTTGATTTAACGTCTGCAGACGTTGAATCAATGTAAAAATGACTGATTTTGCTGCCTGTGACATAGCAAAAATCTACCATTTAGCGTCGATTCAATGTCATCAGATGTTGAATGCACCCAAAAACAACATAATTTGCTACGTTGACGCAGCGTGCGTTTAACTTAATGCGCTTGCAAACAGCCTCGCTGTCGCTTTGAAAAGTTGAAACCTCTGCAGAGAATTGTCGCGGCAGTGAATCGGTTGCTGTGAAAATGAACTTGAAGTCTCGGCCCGAGGTTACCACTAACCAACGTAACAAGGGCTGGTACAAACCGCACTGCCCACAGTCGCACAAGCGGCATAATCAATACAACAACGGACTCGCGCAAACTGCATGGCGCACACACGTCCGTTGCCATAGAAACCCGATGATGATGATGGCGTATGAGCGATCTTTCCAGGCTAGATTGGAGGGCAGGAAATCTTCAGCCACTCGGCAGTCTCGTCGTCCAGGATTCTCAGACCATGCGCACCGTGTGGAGGCCGGTGGGTTAGGCAGTGGTGGATGACATGGTCTGCGGTCTGTTCCGTGGCACCACACTCGCATTCTGATGAAGGAGCCAGGCCCCATTTGTGCATGTCCGAACGAAAGCGGCCGACGCCAGTTCGCAGGCGGTTAAGCCTGACCCACGCAAGCCTTGCGAGGGACATCCCTGGTGGACGGGGATCGGCGTTGGGTATGAAGTCACGGAGCGTGGAGGTGTGATTTTGCCACTCCGTGTTCCACATGTGGTTCGTCCAGTGTGCCGCACTTAAACTAAGTTCTTCTGCGTTCTTAAGGAGTTGTTGTGCGGCAGGCACAAAGGGGCGTCTTGATTTCAAGCGCTGCTTTATAGGTGGTGGTCTCTTGAGTGTTGCATGGAGGAGATGGTCGGGGTCCAAAGCGCGGCGAGCGAGAGAAATCGTGGCTCCTTTACGGCGTAGCTCAGCGGGTTGGATGCCTGCTAGGATGGGTAGGCAGTCCGTTGGAGTGGGACGCAGGCATCCAGTCACAGTACGCAGTGCGTCGTTAATGGCGGTATCAATCTGGTGGGTGTGAGAACTACGACACCAGACCGGCGCGCAGTACTCAGCGGTGGAATGAACAAGGGCTAGGGTAGCTGTACGAAGAGTTTTAGCACCAGCTCCCCAGCCGGAACCCGCCAATCGCCTCAAAAGTGCGACGCGTGTAGATAGTTTTTTGCGCAGTGACTTCAATCCGCAGATCCGCACTTCAATCCGCAGACACCCGCTCAAAGGCGGGGAATATGCGCATCTTTTGTTTCATCTGCAACACGAAAACGGGCGTATTACAGCGAATTGAAACTTGAAAGCTGGTCAGCCTCAGCCATAAGTTGCGATATTGTAGTGAAAAGGGAGCAATGTCAAGTCAAAAACTTAATCAAACGTCTCTCTGTAACTATTTTTCAAGGGCTGTTTACGGATGTCAGCAACTTTTAAATTTATTAAAGGTGACGTGCTGTTGAATTGCTGTAAACATGAATGATTTTGCTTTCAACAGGTATATTTTCAAGCATATGATCAAGTTAGTAATTTTCATTCCATTTACAGTATACCTTTTAGTAAACCTTTTCGTCTCTTGTTTCATGCTAATAAATCTAGTTTGTTGCTAAACTTTATGTTGCGCTTAGCTTAAAGAATCGCAGTCCGTCAACCGCTAGCCAACGCAGACGCATAGCATGTGTTTTGGTCGAGCTTTGTTTATAATAACTAACGGTAGGTCGAACGTAGCGATAACTCCGAGTGTGGCAATAAAAGCAATCCTAGTGTGGCGACATAATTACGTCATCCATCTGCGTGACATTTCGCTGAATTTACGTTGCTGCTGATGAAACACGCTTTCGCCCCCACGGCCAAAAAAATAGTTAGGCGCCTATGATTTTAACTATTCAAAAGTACTAACTTATAGACATATATAAACATTATTTTTTTTGTAACATATTCTATGTTTTATTTTTCCTTCATATCTTAAATTTTTCTGAAGGTGATACAACCTTGCCAAATTTCTTTCAACTCAATAACTTACTTCGGTCACAAGCACGTTTTAACGTTCGCGTTTTGTCGCTTTTACCTTTTTCTACACCTTTGCTATGTTGACGTGAATTGTTTTTGATATCATGATCAGAAAGATAAACAACTGAACTGACATGACGAATTCAAGCACGTTTTAACGTTCGCGTTTTGTCGCTTCTACCTTTGCTATGTTGACGTGTATTGTTTTTGATATGATGGTCAAAAATAAAAATAACTGAACTGACATGACGAATTCAAGCACGTTTTAACGTTCGTGTTTTGTCGCTTTTACCTTTGCTATGTTGACGTGTATTGTTTTTGATATGATGGTCAAAAATAAAAATAACTGAACTGACATGACGAATTTTAATTTAATAGTTCAAACATTTTATTTTTATTCCTTTCTGCACGATTTCAACGTTTAGCGACGTTAAAACGATGTAAAAACGGCAATTGCAATTAGGCTACGGTACCCGATAATTTCCTTTTAAAAATTTCAAAAACTCGCCGAATAGGGCACTCGCCGAAAAAGGCTCTCGCCGAATAGGGAACTCGCCGAATCGGACTAGTCGAATCGGACTCGCCGAATCGGACTCGCCGAAACGGGCCATTCCGTGTTTTGGACTGAGATGAATCTGATTCTCCTTTTTGTTAATGGCAGAGGCTATATTTACCGGGTCTGCTACTATTCGGTGAGTCTGATTCGGTGAGTTCCTAACCTCTAACCCCTAACCCTAACTCCTAACCCCTAACCCTAAAACGGCAATGATAATTAGGCTACGGTACCCGATAATTTAAAAAAAAATTGAAAAAATCCCCCGTTAAGGGATCGGACACCGAATCGGACTCACCGAAACGAGCCATTCCGATATTTACCATATATCACTCAAGCATGACATATGCGCTCATTCTGCTCAAGCATATCCTTTTGCAAAACTAAGGTCGTACATTTCAAAAATAATGACTTTATAATGAATTCAGAAATACTTTTCTTGTCAAATATCTTGAAAACTCAAGCCAATTCAAAAAAACTTAGTGCATTTCTAGAATCAGGTTTCAGGGGCCTGGATATATTTTAAAATGACACGCATTGTGTAGTAGATATATGAATGGAATGTCAACAAAACAAGAAAAAGCAAAACCAAAACGTTAAAATCATAAATTAATCAAATCTTTTTGAGTATACCGACGGTCGAAAACAAAAAAGTCATAAGTGCATTTTTACACTTTGGAGTAAAAGACAAAAAAATAATTTTCTTTTTTGAATTTTGTTAATGCTTTTACTTTGAGCATTAATATCTGTAACTATAGTAGTAAAATAGTAGTAGATAGCCCTAAGTGCATAGGTTTTGAAAATGCAAAAAAAGGAATTTCTTAAAATGTCACTTATGACTTTTTTGTTTTCGAACGTCGATATAAGCAATTAAGCATTGTTAATTTTACAGCTACGGTACCAAACTTATTCATTAAGAATAACAGTAACAATATGGTGCATAGAATCAGCAATTCTCTCAACTAGTCTAGCGAAACAACATTTGAGTGAATGAACCCAAGCACACAAGTGCATTCGTGCAAGTTCGTTCGATAACTATGGTCAGTGGTCACATCCCCTTTTGGCACACAAATATTTACCCAGAAAAAATCTCAAACATCAACACAATTTTAAAAAAAATGCATCCCAGCAGTGTCAACACCCATTGCAGACATAAAAAACCAGCTATCAAACCTTATGATATACGGTATCGAAAATTACTCATTTAGAGATAATAAACGCAGCTTTCTTGTTAAAATTAACGCATGAAAAAAGTGCACCACGCTTGAGTGATCTATGCAGAATATAGCCTCACAGAGGCTATATTTACAATATACGACATAGTAAGAATTGCCACTGTGTTTCCTAATAGATTTCCGGTTAATGCTTGACTAAGCAGGAAACTTTTGCAGTGTATACGGTTAGGGATGGGCATTGTCGAATAGTTGAGGTTTCGAATTTATTCTAGAATAATTATATCTGATGAGATATATTTTGGCCAAAGAAAATGAAGCAAAGGTCAAATAAAGTCAATGTTTTGTTTGGGCGCAAATTATTCCCATTAAAACGTAAAATAGATGCTATGCAGTTAGGGATGTGCAATTCAGAACACGGAATCCAGAAGGATTCGGAGCGTAAACTTTCCAAATCCAAAATGGTCGGGTAATAAGATTCGGCATTAAAGATATACATACGTCTTGCAACTTTGCAAGCTGTCAATTTGAGACAGTGAGTTCAGTTCAGTTTATTGTTTTGTTGGCGACAAACAAACAAAAAGTACATACAAATTGAGTGTCTATCAGCACAACAAGATGGCAACAAAAGACCTGTATGGTCATTCATTGAACTGAAAAAAAGTTTGGTTTACTCACTTTTTCTTTGCACTGACACCATCCACACTTTCAAAAACCTTTTGCAGGCCTGAGCAGTGTGCACTCACGGTGCATGCATCCCTAGTCATTCGCTCGCATGAGCAATCAAAGAAACTTAAGCGCGCAATTTTCTTCACATGCGCAATCGTACAATGCTTTTTTTTAATCCACGAGTCCACGCTCCACGTGCAATGCTTTTTTTCAATCCACAAGTCCACGTGCATATGCAACTCTGTGATAGTTTGACTGGTGGCGTAACAACATTGAGCAGATGCTCCTGCTAAAGGAGTTGGTTCTGAAATATCTCGGCATACCTGCCACATCAGCATCTTCTAAGAGATGCTTTTCCGGTGCGGGCTTGACGGCAACTAAGCTGCGCTCTTGTTTGACTGGCAGTCATTTGGAATGCCTTAATGTGTTGCACTGCAACAAACATCTCCTTTGATTGTGTTGCTTTTGTGTCTAAAATTGTAAATAAACATTGCATGAAATTTTTTACTTCTTGCGTTGCTGGAGCCTGGAAGCACTAATTCAAGCACTACTTAGCGGCCATGGCCGCCGGCTGCTTTAAGGCTTGTTAACAAGTAAAGGTTTGGAAAACTATAAACACTGCACAGTGCATATAGGGATGGGCAGTTCAGAATAATTCACTTATCCAGAATTATCCCGCAATACTAAAGGGTCATTCTATTATAATACAGTCAAAATTTTGAAATTTTGTAACCCATACTCTCAGAATTTCTTCATTTTTTAATATGTTAGAGCTACTGGAAAAAGATGAAGATTGGCATTTACGCTGTCAAAATCCATCAAGCGGTTTTCAAGATATCGACAGTTACATTTTTGCCACTAGAGGTGCTGTTTTCGCATCACAAAAACAAAAATGGCTTATAATTCTTATTTTATAAGATACAGAAATAATGAAAATATGTATTCTTATAGTTTTTGGGGCAAGGAATTCAAATATGTTATTACATTTGTGAAAAAAGCAAAGGGAAACACTTTATTTTATTGAACAAAAGTTTTGGGGTGCTTCATTTCAATGCCCCATATCTCAAATCTGCAAAAAGATTTTTTCCCCCAACCAATGCTAAACTGTCAAGAAAAGCTACTTGCTTCATGTGCAAAAGTATGATAAATACGTTTTGTTTCAAACTTCTGCAATTGACAAAAATGTTTCATTGCTATATTCACAATGTTTTCAATTAATAGACTTGAAGTGTAATATGGTACCTAATACATGATCACTAGGGTGCCACAGGCGCCCTCATGTGGCCGAAATCACCTGAACTTTTTTTCTGGTGTGACATTTCACATATTAAGGCACTTTGCAAAGTTTGATTGAGATTGGACAAAAATTGGATGTGCAGATTGAAAACGAAAGTCTAAACTGAAATGCAGTAAAATTAGGGGATTTCCCTAGTTTGAACATCGTTTTTTTGCTATTTCTCATCTTTTTCTCAACATTGAAACAGGGTAACTTCAAGAATTAGGTTAGGAGACCAGTGCCAGTATGTCAAGATCTCAATTGAGGTCAAGCATGACAGCTCCGCGCCTGTTACATTGATTCACCATCTTGCAACATTGAATCAACATAGCTGGCTTGACCTCACTCAGGGCCTTGGAATAATGGCTTTAGTATTTCTTCCTCTGTTGAATCAGTGTTGCAGCGCCCAGGAAAGCTTAGTATTAAACCCATGCAAGTTGTGACTGTGAAAGGCAGGTAGCCTACTGTAAGAAAGGGTTATGTTACCTTCGCTTCTTGCAGGAAAGGCTAATAATGTTGCAAAACCTATGGTTGTATTGTTTTTTAGGTTATTCTAGTAATGATAATTGATACGGTAGTGTTTTTACAAATCGGTCTGGTTAGTATTACAATAATGAACAGCCAGTCTCAGAATGCTGAGAAACAGTATCTTCTTCTTTCTACTAGATTCCAACGAAAGATGATCAGAAAATCAAGGGAAGTAAACTGCCAACTTATCATCAAGTGATTTTAAGTTTTCTTGCCTTTAAGCAGGAGCTTGAATCTCAAAATCCCACGAAAAGGAATATCCAAATATCAGTAGATGCAGCAAACGAGACAGTGAAGGACATCTTAACGTTTTACTACAAAGCTAATATTCCAACAATTCCTCCAAAAAAATGGCTCAAAAATTCAATCTTTTCGAGATGAAATGAGTCTTATCTTCAAAATTCAGATCGAATGCTTCCATAGGAGTGATGGAAAGCAATCGGAAAGGATTAAGGAATTTAAAAAGAAACTTCAATTGACCTTTCCTTGACCTGGCCTCGCGATGTAATGAAGAAGATGTCAATTGAGGAAGATAAAGAATTTTTGTGGAGCATGCAAATTACCAGAGAGGCGTCAATGGCAGGGAGAGACAATGCTTTGCGTAAAACGTTGAAACGAAAACATTCTAGAAAAGAAGCAGAAGTGCAAAGGAAAGAAAAAGAAATAAAACGTCAAGAGGCTGAATCCAGCAGCAAAAGTAACATTTCGCTTTCTTCTAGCGATGATACCAGTGATGAAGTGACTGCAGTTAACACTGCCGAGCCTTCTACATCCACAGGAAGTAAAAGGAGTCACCGTCGAGTTGTAAAAACCAGTACCACAATATTTGTACCACACGACATTTTACGATCACCTGGTTTAGTGGCCACAAGTTTACGAAACAGGATAACACCAACTGCATTATCTGCAACACTACACTCGTTAATCAAGAGTTGTTCTGGTGAAACTATTCCCGTAAACTTAAACTACATGACGGCTCAAAGGTATAGAGTTGAAACGATTTTCAATATTTCTGAAGCGGTTAAAAAAGGTTGGGTACCTCTTGAAGATGGAACCATTCATTGGGATGGTAAAAGGATGGAGTCACTAACAAACCCTAATAAGCAAGTTGATAGGCTTCCGATATTACTATCAGGTATTGGAGGCTCAAAACTGCTTGGTGTTCCTTATTTGCCTGCACAAACATCCGATCCAAAAGGAAAGCAAATAGCCAATGCAAGCATGGAATTGTTAAACAATTGGAACTGTAGGCCTACTGCATGTCTTGCTGCAATGGTGTTTGACACCACAAGTAGCAATACGGGCCACAAAACTGCGGCCTGCATCCAAATACAAGATTATCTTGGAAAAGGCCTACTTTGGGCAGCATGCAGGCATCATATTGGATAGATAATACTGACACATGTTTGGGAAGAACTCAAAATAGAAAGCAACAGTAAACCCAACATTTCATCTCAATAGGCATTTTCTTTACATGGATCCTTTTTTATAATGCATAAAACCTCATATTTTTACGCATTTTTCATAAATTGTTGAACATATACAATTGACACATGGTCTGTACGATTGTAAATTAGTAACTAAGTTCACCAGAAAGTGTTCGAAGTTCAAATACTCCGTAACTGAGAAGAACAGGCAGAGCCCCTCGACCCTTGAAGTGGCGAAGAACAAGGTTCAAACGAAGAAGAAGAAGAAGACTGAGAAGAAATGTCTGAGTTTTGATGATCTAGAGAGGATTTTACTATTGAAATTGTGCAAATTTACCTTTAAAAACTTTAAACTTAATCTGCACGTCCAAATTTTATCAAAACTTATTAAAATTTCTCACATATGCTTTTTTTTACCAAGTGTCACATATAAAAAAAAGTTCAGGTGTATCGGACAAAATTTTAATTTTTGAGGGGCGCCTGTGGCCGGAATGGCCCGTTTCGGCGAGTCCGATTCGGCGAGTCCGATTCGACTAGTCCGATTCGGCGAGTTCCCTATTCGGCGAGAGCCTTTTTCGGCGAGTGCCCTATTCGGCGAGTTTTTGAAATTTTTAAAAGGAAATTATCGGGTACCGTAGCCTAATTACAATTGCCGTTTTTACATCGTTTTAACGTCGCTAAACGTTGAAATCGTGCAGAAAGGAATAAAAATAAAATGTTTGAACTATTAAATTAAAATTCGTCATGTCAGTTCAGTTATTTTTATTTTTGACCATCCTATCAAAAACAATACACGTCAACATAGCAAAGGTAGAAGCGACAAAAGCGAACGTTAAAACGTGCTTGAATTCGTCATGTCAGTTCAGTTGTTTTTATTTCTGATCATGATATCAAAAACAATTCACGTCAACATAGCAAAGGTGTAGAAAAAGGTAGAAGCGACAAAACGCGAACGTTAAAACGTGCTTGTGACCGAAGTAAGTTATTGAGTTGAAAAAAATTTGGCACGGTCGCAACACCTTCAGAAAAATTTAAGATATGAAAAAAAAATAAAACCAAGAAAATGTTACAAAAAAAAATCATGTTTATGTCTATAAGTTAGTACTTTTGAATAGTTAAAATGATTAGTTTGGATCAACAAATGTGTGACCTACAGCTTAGATTGAAAGGAAATTATCGGGTACCGTAGCCTAGTTATCCCGACCAGCAAAAATTTATTCCAAGAACCCAGTTAGCCTAACAGTTCATTTTTACATTGTAGTAACAGAATGAAAAGGCTAACCAAATGTGTGGCCTATCGTTTTAACGTCGCTAAACGTTGAAATCGTATAGAAAAGAGAACTTTGCTGACTAGGATACGTTGAAACTGAGAAACATTCACAGAAGCCCTACGATACGTTGCATTTTTAAGATAATGTATTCAGACGTTGAATCAATGTACAAATCAAATGTTATGCTAAATGGGTTTTTGGAACAAATCTTAGGGCTTCTGTGAATGTTTCTCAGCTTCAACGTGTAACATCCATTTATTGAGTTTTAAAAAACTAAGAAACGAAGTGTACCTACAAAACACAAACCATAAATATAAAGCGAACAAAGTAGGTCTGTTTCACACAATGAGAAAACTGAGAACTGAGCGCTAACCTGAGAACTGAACGCGTACTGAGAAAACAATCAACGTGAAGCGCTCTAGGCAAGGAAACCAGAACGTAGGAACATAATGTAGACTAAACGTAATTTTACAACACAACGTATCCTAGTCAGCAAAGTTCTCTTTTCTACACGATTTCAACATTTAGCGACGTTAAAACGATGTAAAAACGGCAATTTTTGCTGGTCGGGATAACTAGGCTACGGTACCCGATAATTTCCTTTCAATCCAAGCTGTAGGCCACACATTTGGTTAGCCTTTTCATTCTGTTACTACAATGTAAAAATGAACTGTTAGGCTAACTGGGTTCTTGGAACAAATCGAAAGGCTTCTGTGAAAGTTTCAAAGTATCCTAGTCAGCAAAAGCTCCCTTTTCTATACGATTTCAACGTTTAGCGACGTTAACACGATAGGCCACACATTTGTTTAGCCTTATCATTCTGTTACTACAATGTAAAAATGAACTGTGTTTTTGGAACAAATTTTTGCTGGTCGGGATAACTAGGCTACGGTACCCGATAATTTCCTTTCAATCCAAGCTGCAGGCCACACATTTGTTGATCCAAACTAATCATTTTAACTATTCAAAAGTACTAACTTATAGACATAAACATGATTTTTTTTTGTAACATTTTCGTGCCAAATTTCTTTCAACTCAATAACTTACTTCGGTCACAAGCACGTTTTAACGTTCGCGTTTTGTCGCTTCTACCTTTGCTATGTTGACATGTATTGTTTTTCATATGATGGTCAGAAATAAAAACAACTGAATTGACATGACGAATTTTAATTTAATAGTTCAAACATTTTATTTTTATTCCTTTCTGCACGATTTCAACGTTTAGCGACGTTAAAACAATGTAAAAACGGCAATTATAATTAGGCTACGGTACCCAATAATTTCTTTTCAAAAATTTCAAAAACTCGCCGAATAGGGCACTCGCCGAAAAAGGCTCTCGCCGAATAGGGAACTCGCCGAATCGGACTAGTCGAATCGGACTCGCCGAATCGGACTCGCCGAATAGTAGCAGACCCCCTGTGGCACCCTAATGATCACATTTTATTCTGTTTGAATTAAGGCACTATGATGCTCTACAGTAGCAGAGCGAAATGCATATTCCATAAATAGGGCTCTGCTGATACTCCATGCACTTTTAATAAAAAATACATGATTATACAGCATATGCAACATGCATTATGATGTCAATCATAATAAATGTTCTGGAGTAACAAGATATCCAGGCTATCTGTTTCATGTGTAAAAGTAAGATAAATGTAATTTGTTGCAAACTTTTGCAATTGTCATGAAAAAAAAACAATATTAGACAAACAACATTTTATGGGTACTTCAAAATACACTTATAAACAGTACACACTAGTTAGTGATGCTCCCTATGATGCGATATGTAGGTTGAATGTAGAGCATACACAAAACTGCACTAAACTGCAATATACCGGGATTAAAAAGTGCCAGTAATAAGTCAAGGAGAAACCAAAATAATGAGTGCAAGATTTCGCAGGGTTGATCGGTTTAAACTGGGGCGGTTTAAACTGCCCGGTTTAAACCGGGCAGTTTTGACCACTGGTCAAAACCCCTTTAGTGTATGAATCAAGTTGCTTTTCAATTAAATTAAAAATATTACCCTCTATGTTTAGTAATGATGTTCAACTATATTTTGTTTTGATCAACAATAACCTAAATGCTGGATTTGGAACAAAAAATATTCAGTTTCTCCGTTTATTTTTGATATTTCAATCAGTTGGTATTTTAATTATTATGGATATTTCAATTGCACGGTTATTTTAATTATCGAGAAAATTCAAATTCTAAAAATAAGTTTCTGATGAACCAAAAAATGCTTGGTAGAACGATGAACCATTTGCACAGCCAACTGAAGTACAAGAATTTATTTCAACATTTTTTTTTATGAAAAACATTTGCCATAAAATTTGCGCAACATTTGCCCTCCCGTTGCGTAGCACATAAGACGTAAAACGACATGTAATTAAGGTAGTAGTCTTAATGCTGTTTGATGTCTTGTTTTTGGCAGTGCTGAAACAAGAGAAAAATCCAGGATAAATATAATCTTTCGTACGAATTTTACAGGCAGCCATCTGTGATTGCCTGACAGGTCGGTATTGGCGGCCATTAATGAAAGTTCAGGCGGCCATGGCCGCCAGCTATTTCGAGGCCTGCATATCAAAATGGTCACAACTGCTTTTATATTTCCTACATAGCCCATAGTCCAGGTAGCCGACCATGCTACATAAAAATATTATTCTGGGTTTTGACCGGTTTAAACCTAGTTTTCACCGGTTAAAACAAGGTTTAAACCGCTTAGAGATCAACCCTGATTCGATAGTTTGACAAAGATTTCTCGCTAATTAGTACAGTGGCAGCCAACCCTCAAATAAAGAGAGGGCACTCAATGATGATGAATAGAAAATTACAGCTTCCACTAAGATAAAAACGCAAACTCCGCAATCCGCATCAGTAATTTGATAAACACGTCCAGTTCTGCTGATGCTCAGTGCAGCAACTTTTGATATAACTTTTGTCTTAGGAACATATAAAATATCATCATGTTTTGGCCATTGAAACGTTTGACGTGGCCCACTGGGATGCATGAACTTGACTAAAAGTTCTTCATCAGCTGCTGTATCATTCAAGATAATACCAATCCACTAAAGGGGTTTTGACCAGTGGTCAAAACTGCCCGGTTTAAACCAGGTTTTAACCGGGCAGTTTAAACCGCCCCAGTTTAAACCGATCAACCCTGCGAAATCTTGCACTCATTATTTTGGTTTCTCCTTGACTTATTACTGGCACTTTTTAATCCTGGTATATTGCAGTTTAGTGCAGTTTTGTGTATGCTCTACATTCAATCTACATATCAAATCATAGATAGCATCACTAACTAGTGTGTACTATGTAGAAGTGTATTTTGAAGTACCCATAAAATGTTGTTTGTCTAATATTGTTTTTTTTTCATGACAATTGCAAAAGTTTGCAACAAATTACATTTATCTTACTTTTACACATGAAACAGATAGCCTGGATATCTTGTTACTCCAGAACATTTATTATGATTGACATCATAATGCATGTTGCATATGCTGTGTAATCATGTATTTTTTATTAAAAGTGCATGGAGTATCAGCAGAGCCCTATTTATGGAATATGCATTTCGCTCTGCTACTGTAGAGCATCATTAGTGCCTTAATTCAAACAGAATAAAATGTGATCATGTATTAGGTACCATATTACACTTCAAGTCTATTAATTGAAAACACTGTGAATATAGCAATGAAACATTTTTGTCAACTGCAGCAGTTTGAAACAAAACGTATTTATCATACTTTTGCACATGAAGCAAGTAGCTTTTCTTGACAGTTTAGCATTGGTTGGGGGAAAAAATCTTTTTGCAGATTTGAGATATGGGGCATTGAAATGAAGCACCCCAAAACTTTTGTTCAATAAAATAAAGTGTTTCCCTTTGCTTTTTTCACAAATGTAATAACATATTTGAATTCCTTGCCCCAAAAACTATAAGAATACATATTTTCATTATTTCTGTATCTTATAAAATAAGAATTATAAGCCATTTTTGTTTTTGTGATGCGAAAACAGCGCCTCTAGTGGCAAAAATGTAACTGTCGATATCTTGAAAACCGCTTGATGGATTTTGACAGCGTAAATGCCAATCTTCATCTTTTTCCAGTAGCTCTAACATATTAAAAAATGAAGAAATTCTGAGAGGATGGGTTACACAGTGTGACTGTATTATAATAGAATGACCCTTTAGTATTGCGGGATAATTCTGGATAAGTGAATTATTCTGAACTGCCCATCCCTATATGCACTGTGCAGTGTTTATAGTTTTCCAAACCTTTACTTGTTAACAAGCCTTAAAGCAGCCGGCGGCCATGGCCGCTAAGTAGTGCTTGAATGACCGCCTGTGCTACCTCCTCCGTCGGCCAAGTTTGGCCGCCGGTTTCTTCTAGCCAATTATTCAATTTCGCAATAGAATGATCGTGGATTAAATGTCGAAAATATGTAGTATCAAAGAGTGACGCAGAGTTAGGTCAGCGCATCATAGTCACTACTGTTGTATTGGGGTCTGCTACTATTCGGTGAGTCCGATTCGGTGAGTCCGATTCGGTGAGTCTGATTCAAACGGTGAGTTCCTAACCTCTAACCCCTAACCCTAACTCCAAACCCCTAACCCTAAAACGGCAATGATAATTAGGCCACGGTACCCGATAATTAAAAAAAAAAATTGAAAAAATCCCCCGTTAAGGTATCGGACTCACCGAATCAGACTCACCGAATCGGACTCACCGAATCGGACTCACCGAAACGGGCCATTCCGGTTGTATTGAATATATCCAGCTGCGATCACCAGCGCTGTAGCCTGTAAGTCTTGTTTGCAATTCTTGTTGTTTATTTTAACAAAGTGTTAATCCGAAGTGCTAATTTACATCGGCTGGCAATATTGTTGTTTTTATACCGATTCAATGTTGTCGGACATTGAATCGTTGTTAAAAAGGAGAACTAGGTGAGTTGACATCCCGGCAGCCCCTTGGGTAAAACACGTGTCTTTATAGTTGAGACCGCTGTGGGTTAGTGACTTCACACCCTCAATGGTGACATCACAACGGAATAAATGGTCAGGTTTTACGAAAGGCGGTATGCAGTTGAAACAATTTACTGAGCTGCGAGCAGTTAAAACAATTTAGTATCGTTAGATGGTCCCGCAATGCCGGATTACAATCCCGATAAAGCATTTAATGCGTGGTACTACGATTCTATTGCAGGACGTCGCCCAGACTTCAACAACGCTAAATGATCATTTTAACATTGTTGCAAGTTAAATGCTATTTACTTGTGCTATTGTTATTGTATTTTGGCCTCCAAGCACGCAGATTTGGCCGCCGAGAAGGAGCTCTCGGTAGGCCACGATGGCTGCCGGAACAAAACACGAGTTTTAAGGCCTGTGTTAAACAGTGTAGGCTATCTATTTGACGGTGGCTAGCCCTGTAAACTAATACAGTATATAATGTGGAGACTCAGGCAATACAATCGCTGTTCCAATACCCGGACGATTAACAGCGCGACATCCACAGACAACATTTTATTTAGCTCTCCTTGATACAAGTTCAGTTCAGTACAACTGAACTGAACACAGTCAAACAAACCAACCAGTATCAGTTTTTATACCGAGTTACTTCACCCAGTGCGGGCACGCAAAAAAGGCGGATTAATTTTGATATTGAAGTATTAGCGAACCAAACGACCACCGCACCTAAGGCTATCGCACTGTTGGATGCAGTGGTACGGTATTGGCCAAACAGACCAAATGCTATACACTATACCGGAATGGCCCGTTTCGGTGAGTCCGATCTCTTAACGGAGGATTTTTTCAATTTTTTTTTTAAATTATCGGGTACCGTAGCCTAATTATCATTGCCGTTTTAGGGTTAGGGGTTTGGGGTTAGGGGTTAGGGGATAGAAACTCACCGAATCGGACTCACCGAATAGTAGCAGACCCACACTATACAGTACCAACATTACTACTAGGGGTGTTCAATTTTGATTATTTGAATATTCGAAATTCAATTTATTTTCGATTTCCGAATTTCGATTTCGAATATCACAACTATTCACCACACTGCAAAATGTGATTTTATTGAAAGAAACGACATGAAAATTCGCTAAAAAACGAGAAAAAAAAGTCATAAAAATTTGCGAAAAAAGAACACAAAATAATGTCTACAGCTCCAGGCCGGCCAGGCCCATGTTGGTGTTTATGAAAAGCTGATCGACATGGTCACCCGTCAGTCGGGATTTCAGCTTCGTGACGGTTAGGCCAGCTTTTGAAAACGATGGCTCCGCTGGAGCCGAGGTCGCTGGGATCCCAAACACTTCAAGTTCATTTTCACAGCCGCGACATTTCACTGCAGAGTGCAGAGGTTTCGACTCGAAAGCGACATCGAGTAGGCCTATGTTTGCAAGCACATAAAGCTAAATGCACGGTCCGTCTACGTAGCAAATTATGTTGTTTTTGGGTGCATTTAACATCTGATGACATTGAATCGACGCAAAATGGTAGATTTTTGCTATGTTCCAGGCAGCAAAATCAGTCATTTTTACATTGATTCAACGTCTGCAGACATTAAATCAATGTAAAAATGACAGATTTTGTTGTCTGGTGTTGGAATGTAGCATCGCAACTCGTTCTAGTGATTATTTATCGCGAAGCTGTTGCGGTTTGCATTCAAAAAGTGTTTTCCTGCTGCTGATCACTAGTTCATGTATTGTTTTATGTATCAATACAGCATAAAAAGTTGTCCCCACACAGAAATATGCTCGTAGCCAGCCGGGAGCAAAGGGGGGCCGTGCCCCCCCTTGACAAAATCTCAACATTCTCGAGCAACAGCTACAATTATAATGATTTTGCCCATTTAAATTTTTTTGGCCCCTCTAAAAAAAGGTGTTAGGCACCTATGGATTCGGTAAAAAATGGATAAAACTGCGACAAAGCTCAGCCTACACCTTCTGCTATTGCACAAATGCACAACCTAGCTATCTTCATTCTTTAGAGAAATTTGGCATTAAAAATGCCAACCTGGCATCCCTGGCCGTTGGGTAGGCACTTTAACAAGCAGATTTCTAATAATCCACGCGCGTATCCAATCCAACCACGAACCAATGAGATGCTACGTTATCTGTACGTTATCTACGTTATCTACGTTATCTGCTATTGTGACCATTCCAGCATTCAGCCAGAGAATTAATAATTACTTTGAACTTTGTTTGGTGATTACAGAAGAAAAAAGAGCTATAGCAGAGGTGGGAATCAAACCCACGTCATTGTAATGACCACTGGCGCCGACTTACGGGGTTACGGGGTGGCCACGCCACCCCGTAACCGCTGTGGCGGGGTGGCAGCCACCCCGTTTAGGCTACATTACTTACTGCAAATAAATGTAATTTGAACGGACGTTTAAATCTTTTTTTGGTCATTGGTTTTCGCTTCAAGTCAACGTAAAGCAAGAAGTGAACCAATACAGTATTGCGAACAAAATGATTGTTTTGTCACAAGCATGATACTCGCGTAACATCAAGCAAGCTACGTGAAGATTACGCAACACGTGCCTACGAGTTTTTTCCTTGTTGTTGTTGCGATCGTTTTATTTGTTACTTGTCATAAGTCATTGTTACATTTGTTAGGTTTACAATGGGATTTATCTATAAAATACGATCTTTCCATTGCCTCCCTCAAAAATCTTTTTTGGAAATTTTTAAACTGCTCATAATATCGCTATAAATTATGCCAGCTATAAAATACTTGGAAATAAAATTATCTCGATGATTGATAACTCCACCCCCTAAATGAATATCCAATTATCCATTTTCAAATTTCATTAAAAAAATGCAATTTTCGAAAAGCAGCTCCCAGCGTAAATGCTTTTCTTTACCAGTATGAGGTCATACTAGATTGGCTTGACACGGCATCGAAAGAAGATGGCATGGATGCTGTCACTCGAAACAATGCCACTAGCCATGTTTTATCCATGGAGAGTTTCGACGTTTACTTTTCCTTGCGTGTCCTGCAAAAGCTTTTGCTTTTTTTAAGCCCTGTACATATCGCTGTTCAGAAACGTGGGATCAATGTCGGAAAGGTACGTGAATTACTGGAAGCCATATCATCAACGGTTTCTTGGAATGCAGCAATATAAAGTGAGGCATCTGCGTTGTTCGAAGCATGTAAAAAATCAGCTGTTGATATGGGTTTGCAGTTGCCATCTTTGCCGCGTGGCCGTGGTGGACGTACTGCAAGATCTTTCGATGACCAGCAACAGCAACCGTTTTTTGTTTTTTTTCTACCGTAAATGCTTACTCCCAAAGCATTTATTTAGACGTATTTAACCCTTTACACGCCAACGTTCCCAAAATGGAAACATGGGGTTGAAGTCGCGCACAGCTTTACACGGAGCCAATTTAAAAATTTTCTGTTTTGGATATTGTTGTTGAACGATTATTGTTTCAGATGCATTTGTTGAAAAATTAGTATTTGCAAAATTGTTCCTTTATGAAAGCGATGGATTTAGTCAAAAATCATATTTTTCATCTTTCGAAAAAAAGTGCTTCTCGAAAACACAAATTAAATTTTTTTTCAACATATTTGCGTTTTTTATGTGAGATAATTACCAATAACTTGTTTCCCCTACCATTTGTTTCGTTATATTTAACATTTTTCTTCTCATAATTAAATTTATACGTTGTTCCCAAAATGGGAACGTTGGCAACATGTGGTACACAAATAACAGAGTTTATCTCAAAAAAGTTCTCACTGCTTTTACCAAGAGAACATTTTCACAGCTTGATGCTGTCACAGCTTGATGTTCTCACAGCTTGATCTTATGCAGAAAACACTTCTATGACTTCTATCGAAGGAACTAAAGAGCTTGCAGATGGCAAAAAAAAAGACAAAGCATCACTAAGCGACCCAAAAGAACTGCAGCCATTCGATAAGGTTCAAGCTCATGGAGGGAAAAGCTTGTTTGAGATATTTTCTCTGTTCTTTACTGATGACATGTTTTCTTTACTAGTAGAGCAAAAGAGCTTATATACAAGGAGAGACAAGAATAGGATAAACTTCAAAGTTGATGAGGTTGATATGAGAAAACTTATTGGCTTACTATCAGTGTTATACGCGTCAATGAAATAAATTGACCACGTCAGCGTTAGCGCGAATTGCCTAAAAACTTCACGGCGTAAAGTACTGCGTAAGCTCTCAAAGAAATTGACGGCGTCAGCGCTAATTTCAAGCGCTATATTCTAAGACCATGAGCAGAGACCGTTTCCGCAATATAAAAACGTACTTGCACCTGGCTGACAATCATAATCTAGCTCAGTCTAAAATGGCCAAGGTACTGCCGCTGTTAGATCTGCTAAGGTCAAATTGTCAACAATTTGGTACATTTCACCAGTTCTTTTTCTTCTTTCGTTTGAGACTAGATCAAATCAAATTTCAGGGCAGATGGTGGAGAGCCAGGTGAGTGTAGCTTCGTCCACCGTTGCTATACCATGCGTTCCATTTGGTGCTTTGTAGATGGGGCATTCGAGAACGACATGGTCAGCAGTTTGTTCCTCCGCGCCGCATTCGAAGGCCGATGAGGGAGCCAGACCCCACTTGTGCATGTTGGAATGGAAGCGACCGACTCCGGTTCGGATTCTGTTGAGCTTGACCCAAGTCGGCCGAGGCAGATCCATACCATGGGGGCACGCCACCGGGTGGGGTATAAAACCATGTAGTTTGGTGTCGGTGGCGCACCACGCTGCATTCCAAGTGTCTTCCATGAAGTGTGCTGCGCTGATGGCATGATCGCTGAATGGATGTAGATTGTAGTAATTCAACAGCAGCTGGCACAAAGGGGTGTCTTGACTTTAGTTGCCGGGGAGGTTCCTGAGGTGGGATGTTGAGTTTTGCATGAAGCAAGTGGTTAGGATCCCCCGCCCGGCGAGCCAGGCGTATGATGGCTCCCTTTCGGCGGAGCTCAGCAGGTTGGATGCCTGCAAGGATTGGTAAATACTCTGTTGGAGTTGGGCGTAGGCATAGTATTTTATTTGAATTTACGTTACTGACGAAGTTTGTAGTTATGTAACCACCCACAAAAATGCGAAATTTTCAGCAAAATGGAAATTTTGAGAAGCTGTGAGGAAGCTGAATGAATAGTTCAAATGACTCCAAATTTTTTTCTTAGGTTAATTAGATATATCTAAACAATATTGAATCTACCCAAACTAAAAATATTTTTGAAAAAAATTTCGTTTTTGACCCCATTTTTCGATTTTTGGGCCCCATGAGGAGACTGAAGACAATTTGTTACGAATCTCAAATTTTTTCATGAGCGTTTTCTCACTCATTGGCACCATTTCCCCACTACCCCGAAAAAATTTTAAAAAAAAGTTCAAAAAACGAGCCACCCTAGAGTGCACATCCGTCCGCAGCCGTGCGATTCGATTCATTGAATCATTTACTTGTATCATCGTAACAAGGAAGATGTGCAGTGAACATGAAAAATACAAAGTTGCTATGCACAAAATGCAAAAAACCGACGCATAAGATATGCAGTGACGCATACCACCACAAATAAAGTTAGTGACAGGGTAGTTGTAGAAGGTACAGTCACACGGTATAGAAAGTACAGTGGTAAAAAGTACATCTGTTGTTTGTGGATCTCTTAAACGTGTGTACTTTTGTTTATTGTCTTTTTCAATGCTATTGTATCGAATAAAGTAGGCTACCCAATAGGGTGGCTCTTATTTGGCAAAAAATGAAAAAAATTTGAATTTTGTGTGGGACACCCTTTGAAAAGGTGAGGTTGTCAGAAAAAATAACTCCTGCAAAAAAATTTTTGACTTTGAAATTGATTTAGAGGTGGCCCTCCCCCCCTAAAGTTTTGCGCCCTCCTCCCAAATACCAAATCTGCATATCTCAAAAACTGTTTGAGCTAAAGATACGGTTTTTGTGTCAAAAGATGCAGAAAGCATGATTTCCTATCTGCTTTCTGAACAGTGATTGCGTCTATCTTGATTAGAAAAGCAGTTATTTAGAAAAAACCTGTTTTCGGTATTCTAGCACAAAACAGTGCTAAACAAGTATTGTGGCCCAAGCTACACAAAGTTCATAAACTAACCTGTAAAACTGGTAAAGTAATAAACGAAATAAGTATTCCTAAACTTTTATGCATTCATGAATAGCTAAAATGCCCGTTTTTTGTCATATTCCTTGAAGAAACTCCTGAGTGTGGAATCTGCTTTCAAGCTTCAGGTGCTATGCATTGCACTTGTTGGAAGGCGAAGGCGATTTATGCAAAAGCTTGGTCTGCATTTATGGTATCTGTCTGAAGAAATGGTTGAACTAGCCTTGTTTGACTCTCGATTGTCTGTGGAAAGTAACAAGGTAATGGTGGCAACCATGTTAAATGAAACAGCAGAACGTCCACCAAGGAGACGAAGCATCAAAGTAGATGCGTTTCTTAGCAATAAGGGTCTAGAACAGTATTGCACCTCTAATTCAAAATGGCTTCAGCTGTTGGGTGAAGATGAAGCAATAATTAGACTTTCAAAGGATCCTGCTCATTGGACTGAAGATGGTGCATTTATTCAAGCTTTACACATGGCGAAGGGACTTTCAGTAGTCAATGACAGAGCAGAGAGAGGAGTTGCTCTCAGTCTAATCCCGGATTTTAACAAACTCTCAACTGAAGATGAGTACCAACTTCAGTTTCTTTTGCAAGTTGTTACTGAACACAGGAAACTGTTGAATCCAAATTCCAACAAGAACAATATTGTCGATTCTTCTTTGTTTAAACCTTCTTTGTTACTCCAGGGGTCAAGGGGCTCTATCTTTTACCACCCTTGGGCAGTGCCGATGTGGTTTAGATGCTTGAGCAGGTGTCGAGTAGCAATTGCATTGATTCGTCATCCAGTTCAAGCAGACCACGCACACCATTTGGCGCAGTTACAGATGGTGTGGTCTGTGGTTTGTTCCTCTATGCCACACTCACAGATTGCGGATGGAGCCATCCCCAATTTGTGCATGTTTGAGCGGAATAGTCTGACTCCAGTAGCCCAGCACGCAGGCGGTTGTGCCACACCCAGGCCTTCCTTGGCAAATTATGCATTCTGGTTGGATGGGGGCTGGTGTCGGAGATAAAACTTTAGAGCCTTGAGGAGTTCTTCTTCCTCTCTGAGCTCTATTTGTTGTCCTCCCAGGTAGCCGCGCTGATGGATTGGTTTTCAGCGGTTTTCATCAGGAGTTGTGCGTCACATACAAATGGGTGTCTCGATTTCAGTTGGCGAGGATGCTCGATTGCTCGCTCACAGACTTGTAGAGACTTGAGTGGAGCAAGTGGTTGGGGTTCGTAATGCCGAGAAAGAGACAGGATGGCTTCTTCGCGACAAAACTCAGCTGGTTGGTTGCCTGCAAGGACAGGGAAATTGTCCGATTGTGTACAATGTGTAGGTCGCAGACATCCTGTCACGATACGCAAGGCAATATGTAAAATATTGTCGATAATATCGCTTCTTGCAGTACTGACCAGAATTACATTTTGAAATGAATATCGTTACCAGTGTTCCCTCTAAGGTGCAAAAATTAAGAAAAAAAAACGAAATTTTGTAGACGGTTTCGTGGTCACAAAAAAGGTTGTAAAATCAAGATTTGGTCAAATGCGTTTTTTCTAAATAACTGCTTTTCTACTCAAGATAGATGCATTCAATGTTCAGAAAGCAGATAGAAAACCATGTTTTCTGCATCTTTTAACACAAAAACCGTATCTCTAGCTCAAGTGGTTTTCGAGATACGCAGATTTGGTATTTCGAGAGAGGGCACAGAACTTTAGGGGGGGAGGGCCACCTCTAAATCAACTTCAAATTTAAAAAAAATTTGCAAGAGTTATTTTTTCTGACAACCTCACCATTTGAAAGGGTGTCCCATGCAAAATTCAAAAACTCAATTTTAAGAGCCACCCTACTACCCAAGTTTACGTCATATTCAAATACAAAACACGATACGATATTTTTGGTACCTTTACGTGCCAACGTTCCCATTTTGGGAACATAATAAAAAACAAACAAAGAAATAAAAATTTTAAATTCTTTTCATAAAATATTCTTAGTTAGACTAAAAACTACAATATACAAAAAAATCACGAACAAATAACAAGAGATAGTCTTCGCCGCGTGTAAAGGGTTAAACAGTGTTCTTCTTCACTTTTGTCACATTATTCACAGCAGGACATGATAATGATAATGACATGGAAACAGTTCTGCTTTGCAAGGATCAAGCATCGGAAGAGAACAGAGCTGCTTTTGAAAATGTCGCTGCCACATATAAAGATGACATAAACCCAACACTTCTGCGTCTGGAATTGCAACAGCTGGAAAGTTTTCAACAGCAAAAACAGATTTTTGTTTCAATTATGTCGCAACTGCTTGATCTATTTGCAAGCAATGAAACAATTTTATTAATGCTTCCAAACGTGGTCTGCATTGTGAAAATATACTTATCGTTGCCTTCCACCACCTGCGAGGCGGGGTGATCGTTTAGTGCACTCAGGCGCATAAAAACCTACTTGCGATCTACCATGACGCAACAGCGATTGAACCACGTCCTAATTTTAAATGTTTATCAAGCTGAAGCTTCACGGTTACAACTTGACCAGTTGATTAACAGTTGGATTGACAGAGCTGCTGTTCGCAAAAATACTTTTGCCAAATGTTAAGTGTCAGAGCAGCAACGTAGCAATAAAATTCACGACATACTTCCTGTGCTTTATTTTAAAGTTGCTTTGTAAATTATCGAGCTACAAATCAGGTGTGAAAAGACAATAGCATCTACGAAACACGCTTAGTAAAAATCAAACAAAAACATGCAGTTTGAAAGTTTTTAGGTTGCCATATTGTGCTATCCGCCACCCCGTGCAAAAATAAAAGTCGGCGCCTATGGTAATGACTGCTACCGCCCTAACCCAATGCGCCAAGCCAACCGATGGCAAAGCGATGATTTAATTTAGCTAGAATTTGCGTTTTTCCTTTATTCTTCCCAAACGCAATCTTGATGACGTCATGAAAAGCGTAGCTTCTGATTGGTTCGTGCTGGATTGGATATCTGCATGTTAAAGTGCCTACCTGGCCGTTGGACCCGCGAGAGCGTGTGATAGTCACGTGATCGACGATGCGCATGCGTCGAAGTCTTTTTTCGCTTGCAAAATACGACAAGACAGATTTCGCGCCACTCGCGTTGCTTTCAACCGCGTTCAGCCGAAAGGGCGGCTATAATTTCGAATATGTCCGATACGAAAAACGAATTTCGAATATCACTTTAATCGAATATCGAAATTGAACACCCCTAATTACTACATTTTTAAATATAATGATTTCTTGGCGATTCTAAACTTTTAGCGCTTGTTTAAGCAATATGCAAACATCAAAAGACAAAACAACTACTTTTTGGAACGTAATATTCAATGCAGTCAGCAAAAAGAGCTGTTCTGTCAAGGTAATAATAGCGGTAATAGATGCCGTTTGTGCAGGCAACGTTTGTGAGTATGCTTACTTCACGAACTTCATGAGAAATCTTAATTGCACATTTTGCTGACTTCTACATTAAATGTTTGAATCTTGAATTCAATGGTTTTGATCTTTCAAGATGGCACACTGTTTTTATTGACATTGATCACTCACATTAGGAGTTAAAATTTTTCCTTTGTACTGTTGGACATGCTTTTTTGCCTCAACAATTGCTAGCGGACATCTGCTCTTTTAACGGGTCTGCTACTATTCAGTGAGTCCGATTCGTTGAGTTCCTAACTTCTAACCCCTAACCCTAAAACGGCAATGATAATTAGGCTACGGTACCCGATAATTAAAAAAAAAATTAAAAAAATCCCCCGTTAAGGGATCGGACTCACCGAAACAGGCCATTCCGCTTTTAACAACGTTTGCAAGAGTTGAATCAGAGTAAAAAAAGGTTGATTTACTGACTGGGTACATCTGAAATCAATGTGTGTTCGAAACTTACATACTTATTTGCTGACGCAATTCATATTATGTTTGACTACTTCTACAATGCCCATCCCTCACAGGTATACATTAATACAACTAGATATTTTGAACATGTACTGCTCCCGACAAATAAACCATTGATTGATTGGAATCACTGCCTGTCTAACTTGCCTGAAAGTCTTCATATTCAATAATAAACAAATGTTTTTCTTTGACATACATTTGCAACAACAACAAAAAACGACTAAACCAACGGTGGGCAAACTGCAGTTCACTGACATGTTTTTTATAGCTCCTTCAGCTGAATATATATACGGCATCAAATAGAAAAAAGTGTTGCTACCTCGTTTATCCAAACTTTATATCAGACACGGGTCAAATGGTTTTAAGTTTTTCAGTCAAATTTGTTTAAGAAACATAGTGTTGAAACATTCTATCATTTTCCATGTGTTAGAATGGAAACAAACGCTTTCCTGAAAGGAAGTGGCTATTTTTCCACACTTAATGTCATGGTTACAATCAGGTGTTGCCAGAGTTAGGATTAAAGTTAGGAAGGGTTGAGGTACCGGTGAGAGTTAGAGTTAGGAATAAGATTAGGGTTTTGAGCTTTGTCAGGACTAAAAAAACTTCCAAAATACACGTTTTTGTTTTCAACAGCTTTAAACTTTTCTCAAATTAGGGCAGAATTCCTTATCTGACAACACTATTGAGGCTATTAATACACTATATAGTGCAAATAGAATGCAACCTAGTTCGTACCCTCAGTTCGTACCCTGAAAAGATCGAAAAAACAATTTAAAAAAGCGAAAGTCGCTGATCACAGTTTCCGCAAACATTTTAAAATTTTTCCCCTGAAAAGATTGAGAGAAAGATAGCACAAAGCCGAAGTCGCTGATCGCAGTTTCCGCAAACATTTTTCTGCATATTCCGCTAACCCTAACCATAGACTAATCTATGCTCTAACCCGAACCCTCGCTGATTGCAGTTTTCGCAAACATTTTTCCGTAGTTTCCGCTAACCCTTACCCTAACCTTAGAGTAATTTATGCTCTAATCCTCGCTGATCGCGGTTTCCGCAAACATTTTTCCGCAGTTTCCGCTAACCTTTACCCTAACTTTAACCATAAAGTAATCTATGCTTTAACCCTAACCCTCGCTGATCGCAATTTCTGCAAACATTTTTCTGTAGTTTTCGCTAACCGCAGTTTCCGCTTATCCTAACTCTAACCATCGAGTAATCTATGCTTTCTAACCCTAACCCCATCCATGCCTATTGCCTAACCCTCGCTAATCGCAGTTTCCGCAAATATTTTTCCGAAGTTTTCGCTATCCGCAGTTTCCGCTAACCCTAACCCTCGAGTTGTTTGCGGAAACTCCGATCAGCGACTTCAGCTTTGTGCTATTAAACTGCGATCAACGACTTCGGCTTTTTTTAATTTTTTTTCTTGATCTTTTCAGGGTACGAACTGTTCAGGGTACGAACTATGTTGCACCCGTACGAACTAGGTTGCACCCATGCAAATATAGCCACAGCCTTCCTGAAAAGGCAAGCTTATACCACAATTTATAAAAGTACAAAAATAAAATGCAAGGACTACCGGTACTTGAGGAATTCCAAGCTAGATCTACAGGAGCTAAAACCATGTTTTGAAATCTTAGTACGGTACTTTAAATCCATTCAATGTTAAAATGGTCAGTGATATGGCTGTCCAACTCGCCAGCCGATTGTTACAAACACGTCTGTTTCAGAGGGAAGTAAAACCCCTGTGCACAACGGCATGTACCGTACAGTATTTCTATATTTGGCAATAATAACAATAATCATGTTTTTATTTGCATTGCGATAACATACCGTACGCAGCAATGACAGATGTGATACAACAGACTACAGGAAACAGCCAAGTGACATTATAGTCTTTAAGTCAGCTGTTCCCTTATTTTGGATTGCCATTGAGTATCTTTGCGGAAAGCTCTGGAGCGGTGTCGAACCCACGTTCTTTCAAACGTCGCGCAGATGTGCTCACCACTCAGCCAACGCAAGAAATATAAGTGTGAATTTATATTTTCTGAAATGAAGTTTGCAAACTTAAAACATCGTGCAATCCCAAAAAATGAACACTTGAGAAAATTAATTCGTGTAATCTTAACACATTGTCAATAGTTTCAGAGATTAGCAAATCAAACAGAAACGTAATATTGTGTTTGTTGTTTTATATTTGTCAAATTATTTCATGGCAAGCTTGCATTGTTTAGCCTACATACTGTACCTATTTTACGCAACATTTACATACTTTACAATTCGCGGGTGTTTGTAGTTTTTTGCATATGACTCTTTTAATCAACAAGTTTGCCCACCTCTGGATTAGACAAAGACATGTCAAGCATACCCTAACGCCCAAGGCTTCATTGTTTACAAAAAACACCTCTACCATATTTCCTGCAAGCTAGTGAATGTCTGAAAAAATAAGAAAATGAGGTCTGCTGGTTTGTAGTCTCAACGCAGCAACGTGTCTCCTGAAACCAGAAAGCAAAATTGCCAAATATTTTTTATATTTCCAGGTGGAAAATTCTAGCCATGTTGTAGCGAAATATTACGGCGTCAATAACTCTCCTTCTCTTTAACTCGTAAACCAGTTTAATCTATGTGTCATTCTCTAAAAATTCTTTAATTTTCCACGCAACCTGCTTCTAAGATAAATAGAAAAAAGGAGCAGAGAACAAAAGGTTGGCATTCGGCCTTTGGACTGCTTTAGAGACAGCAGGAGTCGGGAGAAAAAAAAACGACAAACATGTCTTGCATTTTGTGTAATAAAATTTGGGCTTCTAAAATGTATTAAATTCGCCCCGATAGCTCAATTGGTTAGCGCGTCACTTGTGGAAAGAAGAAACTTCAAGCGGCGCTGGTTCTAATCTCGAGGTGTGCGCTTGAGCAACGCACGTTAAGGACTGCTCTCCATTCAGCGGCATCTAATGGATGGAATAGTTCCCAGGCTACAAGACTTCAACAATCGGAAACTTCACTCTGTCAATCTCGGTGACCGGCAGGGGCGGCGCCAACCAAAAATGAGTGGGGTGGACAAAAATATTTCGAGGTAATATGAAAAAAAGAATAGAATGGGGCCAAACGCTCCTATACATTTCCTCTGCGGTCCATAGAACTGCCAACTACGATCTTTATGTTAGCAAGCTTGTCGTTATTTTATGTCATGGAGCTGCATGCTGCAATGATAGGCGGCCTCATAAAAATTTATTGGGTGGCCCCCTTAAACCTGGCTATTACCGGTACCCAATAATACCCATTGCCATAGGTTAAGAATCACTGCACTAAAGTTTTATTTTGCGCACGCAGGTCAGTTGAAAAGCTTTCATCCATTTTTGAGGACCAGTGTTATCGGCAATGTCTCGCTTACTGCTGATCTGCACCAGATGTTCAAGTCTTTGTGATGACGGCAGGTCGCAGATAATAGTTTATAAGGCTATTGTCTTATTTTGCTGTGGAATAATAGTGTGGATACGCTCACAAGATGCCACAGTCATGGGCAAAGTAGCAACAGTAGCAATAATTTGAAATAAATCGCTGTACAAATGATTTAAGATCGTTTTGTTCACACAATTTCAAAAGTGAAGGCAAACACAACCACACGGTCCACTTTGGTGCTTTTCAATTTCTAGTTTCCACTTGTGACAATTAGCTGACCCCAAAAAAGAAGATCCTATTGCTGCCCAACCTGATTTTCATGGAAATTATAGAATTTGACTAAATAGTCAACTTTAGGCAAATTTGATGGAGACATGTGCGTGTAATAAAATTCAGCTGCATTTGACATTTAATTCACATGCTTGATCCGAGTAGCCTAACGCTCTTTAAGTTCATTTAGCATTCTGTCAAAGGATAAAGAAAAATCTCTTCTTAACTATTCTGTAATACATTCAGATTCACTCCACGGAAGACTGTTGCAACCTATCAATAATATCTGACCATCTCGGAAATGGCTTGGTAGGTAGCAGCATCGCTTAGCCAGCGTGGTGGTTTCACTGGTTGGTCACAGCGGTAAACCATAATCTCTTCGTGGGAAAATTGTAACATAAGATTACCGGATCCGTTCGTCTGTATGTAATGACCGAAAAAAACACTCTTCTGGAAACGTCTATTCGAGAATTGTATTTCTGTAAAAATAGCCCAAGGCTGTCGAAATTGGGTGCAACGCGATACACCACTAAACTTGTCACTACAATGCAAATTACTTGGATAAAAGACGGAAACTTTGTCCAGCTGGCAAGCACTAAGCAAAACAGTTAAATTTGCGACCAACTTCTTCAAGCAACAATTTTAAACTGACGAGAATGAATTACGATATCTCAAACGAACGTAAGCAGTTACTGTGACGTAATAATCCATAAGCCATGGTAAGATATTTAAGCAGCTGTTCAAGTTTGGCTCACACCTGTTCAAGCCCGGCCAACACCTGCTCAAGTAATTAAAAATTTAACGATGATGTAATGTTATGCCGCAGCTGCAATGTTTTACAGGTCTTGCAACTATTCTGTAAACTGCTCATTTTTTAGAAATATCCCATTACGTAATACGCTAAGATTCAGTAGACCTGAACGGTTTTATGTGACGTTTGATATGAGAATTGTCCGTAACACTGGTAATTTGATTTCTATCTGCAAACAGCGATGGGTTGTAAACCAATTTGTTAAAATCTTCCTCTGAATGCAGTGAGTCAAATGCTCTTGTCAAGTCGTTGATAGCAGCAACCCCAGTGGTGAGATCCATTTCTTCACTTTTTAAATAATCTGAAGCGTGTTTACTTAACGAAAAGCATTTATGAGGAATGAGGAATAAGACTAGCAGCAACAAATTCAGTTTGCTTGATGCGGAACAAACATCAAGTAGATACACCATTACCTTCGTTTGACATTTGTTGGAACATTAACAGCAGTGCTGGATATAGGCTACATTAATAACAACATCCAGACCATCTGAACGTGCAGACCAATGAGACCATCTAGTAGCCTATCAGATAACGAGTGCATACAATTTTTCCAGACGTGATTCCCTCCTTTTTAAAATGCTTTTTATACAAAAAAATGTCTCTTGGGGGAACAGTCCATAAAGTGGTAGATGTTACCAATTGTTTTGACTGTCGTTATAGCCTACGTTTTCAACACATGCCCAAGCGCAAGATTTAGTCGGTGTGCAAAATAATGAAAATATACCGACGGTTTGGCACCCACTGCAATTAGGTGTTGCTGTGCACCTTCATCCTTGCCTGACATGTTGGTGGCCCCATTAAAACCTTTGCCTATTTGGTCTTACAAAGCTTGTGTCTCAGCTGTGATAAAAGCCATCACCTCAAAATGGTAAAATTAGACTACAATCAATCAATACAACAGAGCGATAACCATGAAGATTCTTTATTTCTTCGTATGTCAATGCTGCAACAGTAATTCATAAGTAAGAAGTTGAAATTAATTTATGACGCAGTCACTAGGCTCCCCTAACCCGCTGCATACACCCCCAAGTTTTCTCATCGGATCTCGACGAATTACAAAATTGACCATAAATAGAAGTGGGGTGGACATGTCCACCCCAGTCTACCCCGTGGCGCCGCTACTGGTGACCGGGCCTGCGTCAGTGATTCAAAGCATCTACAAGTAGCCTATGCGAAACTGCCAGGATTAAGCTCTGCAAGAAGCTTTCCCAGTCCGAAGATAAAAATTCATTCAATCAATAAATTGTAATATGGTTTCTTAATACAGTAATTTTTTAATTCATTTTATTATAGCCTACCTACAAAATTAAGCTATGCAAACACCTTCTGATAACTTCAAAACATAATTTAAACAACAATTGTGTGGAAAGAGTTTATTAAAGTCAGATAGCTAAATTAGATAAAGAATTTCATCGGGTAGTCACATTCATTTATTCATAGCTTGTCACGCCAGTGTCGGAGCCAGGTAAGCGCATTGTTTGTGATGTTTTTGAGGTCGTTGTCATCACATGAAGGGCTAAAGGGGCAGTTGGTGATGATGTGCTTCATCGTCTGATTGTCTAGGCCGCAATCACAGTCACACGTTGGGTCAGGAGTCATCTTCCATCGGAAAAGGTTGCTTCTATTTTTCCCGACTCCGCAGCGGGCTCTATTTAGGCAGCACCACTCTCTTCTCTCTAAGGTGAGAGTTTGTTGAAGACTTTCGGAAGGACTTGGAATGGCAGGATGTTGTGTCCTATCGGGCTCAGAGGTCCACATTTCTAATCGTGCAGCTGCCGCGCTTGATCGGGTAGTCACTTGACATTAACTTAGGCTACTTTCATTAATTAGGCTATAAACTCTCAATAGACATAAAAAAGATTGATTGATTGAATCTTAATCCTCCGACTGGGAAAGCTTCTTGCAGAGCTTAATCCTGGCAGTTTTGCATAGGCCTACTTGTAGAGGCTTGAATCACTGACGCAGGCCCGGTCACCGATATTGACAGAGTGAAGTTTTCGATTGTTGAAGTCTTGTTGCCGGGGAATTATTCCATCCATGGAGAGCAATCCTTAACGTGCGTTTCTCAAGCGCACACCCCGAGAGTCGAACCAGTGATGCTTGATCTTTAAGTTTCTTCTTTCCAGAAGTCACGTCAAACCAACTGAGCTATCGGGGCGGAGATGTTAGACAACCACAATATTGCCACTGAAATGTACTCCAATCATTTAGACCAGGGGTGACGTCCAACTCAAAGAGGCCTATAACGATAATAGTGACGTGACAATCTTTGTCTTATAACTTATTCTCGTTCTAATCTTTGGCAGACTATATTCTGTTTAACTTATTCTTTCTAATATTAACAAGGTGTGTTCTACTCATGGCGACCTTTGTACGGTACATAACGATAATAAATAAAGATAATAAATAAATATAAAATATACATAAAGACATGATACCATAACGCATTTCATGTTGTTAAAGCACTTGTTGAATCGTTTCTTCACCCCTTCAAGAACTTTCACTTTCAACTCCTCACAGTTCACAAGATCACTGATCTCGGTTAACTTCTTCCCGCAAGTTGTGATGGTTGGAAGCAAGACTCCGTAATATGCCTTGGACTCGCCCTGGAGAATGTCCAAAGCCTGGCAGATAGGCTTCATCACACGGAGATATTCGCCGAAGAAGTTGACGTCAGCTAGAAAAGACCCTATAGCTGCTTGACAACGCCAGTATTGCAAAAAAACAAGCATGTTTTTCAATTTAAATTAAAAAGTAGCGGGTAGCGAGAGTGCGACTGAAAAAAAGTAGCGCCTCTCCCGCTACCGTTACTTTGGAATAAAAAAAGCGCCGCTACTGCAGCCGCTACTCCAACTAAAAAGTAGCGCCGCTACCGCTACTTTTACCAAAAAAGTAGCGCCGCTAGTAGCGCCGTTACAAAAGTAGCGCGCTACTGCCCACCTCTGCTGCTGAGTAATCCAGAAACGAGTAGCCTAGGCTATTCCTCAATAAAGCTGGATAGGTTTCTTTTTTCAATCGATAGAAAAAGTTAAGTAGCCTATCCGTTGTTCCTGATACAGCCTGTGTCTTTCAGAACTTCAGAACATTTGATTTTAAATCTAAATAATTAACTCTTTGAAGGTTGGAGGGGGGGGGGCTGTCAATTCAACTTTTTTGCATCAACAGTTGTATCTCTAAAACCACTGAGGCTGCGACTACAAGATTTCTTGACTTTTCCTAACTTTCATTCACCTCTATTGAGCTGAAATTTTGAGCGAATAAAGGTTATAAATTGAGAGATATAAGGCATTTCTCAGCACATCCTCTGAAATACCGGTATTTCATATTCTATTGTTCAAAATTTTCCCACCAGCTGGATGAAAGTAATTAATTTGGCCCATGTCTCGTTAATCCTAACTGCTTCACAGCGTGAAGGAAATTGGCAGTAGGCTATGCGTGGACCTTTTGTTCTCACCACGGCTTATAAGCGACGTCGATACAAGAAAAGCTTCAATTTTGATACGATGAGTTACCGTCGCTTGCGGTTGAAATTGCGTAAAATTAAACATAAGACTTAGTGCCAATGCATCTAGAGCGAGAATTGTTTTTCGCAGGCAATGATGTCCTTTCAATCAAACAAAGCATAAGCTACAACGTTATTGCAATGACTCAGCGTCATTTGGAATAGATTTGATGTAAAATGTGAGATAAGTATTGAAAGTGATCGACTTGTTTTGTTTCACTCTCATTTCTCGTGACATATTCAACGTTGTGGACTGTTTTTAGATTGTTCTGTTTGGGCCACAACGCTTTTCTGAAAAATTAGAAATTTATCTACTGCAGAAGCTGCGCTGTAACATATTATGATTTTGGTTTTAAATCTTTCCTTTTGTCCGACACACTATCCAAAGCAGAAAAGGCGTCGATGTTCCCAAAGCTTCTCACATATAGGCTGTTTGTAAACATTTGTTTCCAAGTCGACATGTGAAGATTTGAAATGCAATACGCTTCTCATTTGTGTAGGATAAACCAGAACATCACGCTTTTGTGAAAAGGACGATCGTTCCACCACGTTTATACGTGATGCGGCTTAGTTGAATCAATATATTCGAGGCTTCTTGTAGCAGGTTCACTGTCACTGATACACTAAACCGCAATGCAGTACCTCGCAAAGCAATTGTAGCGTAACATTTCCATGTGCTATAACTCGTCATAAATTGTGAAAACTTGTGTATTTACTTGTCAAGTTGTCTCATGTGAAATATAAGTTTACATAGCAATGTCACAATGAAATCTTATTTCCGTTTACCAAACTAAAGATATGAACTTATGCGACGTCTTGCAACGTTGAATCGACGGAAAGGCGGGTAACTGCCAACCTGAACTGAGAATGCATGAAAGAAATCGTTTATTGTCGAATGGACGTAACGTCAGAAAACGATGAATCGACATAGGCTAGCGGCGAGAGATATTTTAGTTAGATAATGACACGCGTCAGCGCGTTTACATTGAATAAAAATACCTTTATTTTATCCATTTCTATTTCCATTCTTCCTAGTTTCGTCTCACAATAACAAACAGATGAAGTTACGCATATTTACTAAATTATTCACAAATTATTTACTAAAGACAGGCAAGACACAACAATAACACAGGGTTGAGCATTACAACAGTATATTACATATTTACAAATAGTTCAACATTCAAACGTTTTCGACTTAACTTAAGTCCTCATCAGGAATCTGTAAATAATTATAAACTACAATAAATTTCACTTCTTGACAGTGACTACCGTAACTAACTAACTAACTAAAAGCATCGAGAAACACGCACGATTAAAAGCACTGGAGTGGAAAACATACAGACAGACGAAAAATTACATTAAGAAAAGGCAACTGCATGACTAAGTTACAAACGAGTTTGCACCACGGAGTACGTGATACAACTAGGCTAATAAATATTGAGGAGAATGGAGGCGCCACCGGCAAATAATTGTTTGTTTAGATTTGGATTGTAGCGCTTGATTAACAACGCTTCCTGAATTTTTGTGTCAAATTGGGATTTGCCTTTGCGTAAAATTTTAAATGAGTCAGCAGAGAGTACGGGAGCATCTTAACTTTAGAGACTTAAAGAAAAGTGCCATCAAGGACCATATCATGGATTGTTCTTTTTGCACAGATCAAAAATTCTCTGCTGACTCATTTAAAATTTTACGCAAAGGCAAATCCCAATTTGACACAAAAATTCAGGAAGCGTTGTTAATCAAACGCTACAATCCAAATCTAAACAAACAATTATTTGCCGGTGGCGCCTCCATTCTCCTCAATATTTATTAGCCTAGTTGTATCACGTACTCCGTGGTGCAAATTCGTTTGTAACTTAGTCATGCAGTTGCCTTTTCTTAATGTAATTTTTCGTCTGTCTGTATGTTTTCCACTCCAGTGCTTTTAATCGTGCGTGTTTCTCGATGCTTTTAGTTAGTTAGTTAGTTAGTTACGGTAGTCACTGTCAAGAAGTGAAATTTATTGTAGTTTATAATTATTTACAGATTCCTGATGAGGACTTAAGTTAAGTCGAAAACGTTTGAATGTTGAACTATTTGTAAATATGTAATATACTGTTGTAATGCTCAACCCTGTGTTATTGTTGTGTCTTGCCTGTCTTTGGTATAAAAAAGCAAACTCTCTCCCGAAACTAAATTATTTACTAATTTACTAAATATTTACTAAGTTGTTGAGAGCAAAGTAGATCCCTGTGGAATATGTGGCAAGAGAGTGATGAGAAATTCAATGCAATGCAAGGAATGTGGAAAGTGGGTACATGCAAGATGTGCTAATGTCAAGAGAGCCGCAACAAGATTGGCGAAGTGTTTTGTTTGTGGGAAATGCAGTAAAGGAAGGAATGAAGTGGAAGGCCATGATGATGAGTTCTGCCATGGCATCGAAACAGTGACAGACTTCTGTTATCTGGGTGATCGGATAAATGGAAGTGGTGGATGTGAAGCAGCGGTGACAACAAGGGCAAGATTGGGCTGGGCAAAGTTCAGGGAATGTGGGGAAATGTTGTATGGCAGAAAATTCTCACTAAGGATGAAAGGGAAAGTATATCGGAGCTGTGTGCGGCCTGCAATGCTATATGGTAGCGAGACATGGATATTGAGAGAGAGTGAACTGGCAATCCTGAGAAGAACGGAAAGGTCAATGGTGAGAGCAATGTGTGGGGTGAAAACGAGAAGGGAAAAAAGGACTTAAGAATTGTTGGATATGCTAGAGATGAGAGAGACCATAGACCAACTGGCAAGGGCAAATGGAGTAAGATGGTATGGACATGTGATAAGGAGGGAGGAAGGAAGTTTTCTTAGAAAGGCACTAGATCTAAAGGTGGATGGGAAGAGGAAACGCGGTCGTCCAAGAAGAACGTGGAAACAACAAGTGAAGGATGAATTTAAAAAAGTCGGACTGAAGGAGGAAGATGCAAGGGACAGGGTGAAATGGAGAAAAGGGATTAAAACAATTGCTGCGCGGAAACAATCGGCCACCCCCACTAGTGGGGAACAAACCGACGATGGATTATGATTATTATGATGATGATGATTCAATAAACAATAATGCATCATCCAGCATTATGTCAGCGCTGATTGGCTAGACATATTCACGAGTTGTGTGAGAATTGTATTCCATTAATCGCATTATTTATTGTAGGTAACACCTGCAAAAATTCACGTAATTGCAGACTCTGCCTTCATAAGTGTAGTTTAGAAGTAGCCATCTCATATTGAGCCAATCGAATCAATGTAAAATAGAACGCTTTTACTTGATAGCGCGTGTGATATATAGGTTTTATCTAACAACTACTTTCAGTTACATAGAAAGTGAATGAGTAAGCATTATGCAGTCTGTGACAAGGACTGGAAATGTATAATCAGAAAATATAATATCATAAAGTATATTGCGTTATGTACATCTAGTAATTTTTATGAACATGGTATCATTTTGCAGGCAGACGTTTTTATAGGGAAACAAACTTATTCCATGGTTTGATTTATGGCACTTATCCAACTGTTTCATAATGCGAATAGCTGTTTTAGTTGAATTTAGAAAAAAAAAAAAAACTTATAACCGCAGACAGATGCAACTTTTTTCATGCTTTAGGCAATCGGCAGTACGGTGAACTATAGTGGTACATAACATAACCCATATGCGGAGTAATCGCAAGGGTCAACCCAAGTAATGAAAAGGTTCTTTTTGAATTATGGTGATGGAATTCTTGTAATGCTATTGAACTTCATCTTGTTATGAAAAACTTATATTGTTTGCATTTGCAAGAAATATCAAACTTTTGGATTTTTTTTATCTCTGAACTGTGCGTTAGTAGAATGTTTCTTTATTACCTTAGTTAGGCCTATTGGTAAGTCAGGAAAGTATTTGTTGATGTGACATATGAGGATATTCTAAGAGACCGTGTTATTTTGTAAATAATATTTGATTTTTGGACACCATCAAAATTTTCACACAATACACAAATGCGCATTGAGATATAGTGCTCATAGTTGGGAAAAGTTAGATTGTGATAATTACAACTTGCCTGAGTAGGCCTACAGCAAGGGACAATCAAAATAGATGAAACCGCATTCATGGTAATATAGACGTTTTGCAAACTGCTCTTTTCATTTTCAATATAATAACAAGAATGACAGCTTATTTTCACTAAACATATAAACAAATATCAAAAATTATGGATGAACAGCGCATCTATATTTTTCGGTTTAGGTTCAACAATGCATTCTAGCCGTCAAAATGATAGAATATTTGGTAATTTTGTTAGACATACCATTGCCCAAGCGTTGAATTTACATCAGAGATAATTTTATTAGATAGATTATCAGTTTCATGCACATGGTTTCATTCAGCGTTATAATGTTGTTTTTCAAGCCACGTGGCGTTCATGGTCATAACGCAACATTGCAGAAACAGCCAATATTGATAGCCTACTAGGTAGGCCTACTAATTATTACGCCGCTTTCGTCGAATCTACGTCGCTAAGCGACGAAATTGTGCAAACGCCTGTTGGATTTCCCTTCTACGTGTAGTTTATAATAAACGTGAAGCATTGCTCAAGAAGATAATCTGAATCACCATAGATAACCACAACATTCATATAGTTTCATCATTAGTAAATATGTAAAGTGCACTTCACAATTTTTGACAACGGTCTGACAATTTATTATATTGCAAAGTTTTGGTTTATTCTTGACTTTTATAATTCTGTGTAACAGTTTTTTTTTTAACTAGTTTCTATGTGACTAACAATTTGCTTCATTATACATTTTCTTTAGTATTTCAACGCCATTATTAAAAAAATTACGTCCTTTTCACTTTTAAATAAAACATGGCAAGGCAAGGATTCAATGCTGAAGAAATATTGCAACATGTTTTACTGGATTCTGACGACGAAAGCCAGGCGGATAATTTGGAGGATTTATGGCACTCCGATTCAGATGAAGAAGCGGATTCTTCTCCGTCAACTTCCGCAACAGCGATTCCGATCGAGATTGACGACCAGTTACCTTCCATGGGCGATGTTCAACCGGAGTTTGCGCCACCACGACAGATTATAACATTGAAAAGACTGGTGAACAGCATAGATTCCTCTCTCGACATGAACAACTACGATGCTGTTGAGTTTCCTGACACACTGAAGTCTTATATAACTTTTGTAGAAAAGCCAAAGAACAGACAAGAGGGCGGCGTCAGCATTACTTGGTCTAATGCGAGACCGGTGCACAATGGGAGAAGGGGCCGGGCTAACATTATATCTGGCCCGACTGGTGTTAGAGGAGAAGCCAAGACTCCTCGGCAAGCATGGGAACTATTTTTTTCTTTGAACATTTTGAAACATTATTGTTCAAGAAACAAATAGAAAAATTTCCACACTCATTTCTCAATTGCCAGAGAGAATTTTAGATGACAGCAGGTAGGCTACTGCTATTTTGGCCCAACCAACAACGAGGAGATGCTGGCCTTTGTTGGATTGGGGTATTTTCGGGGGCTTTTAGGACAGGCTGGTCATTCCACGGATGTATTGTTCAATCAACTGCAAGGGCAACCCGTGTTTAGTGCAACAATGAGCAAGAACCGCTTTAAATTTTTATTTTCGAACATTTCGTTCGACGACCAAAATACTAGGACGCAACGTTGGAAGAATGACCGGTTTGCCGCATTTCGAGTCGTTTTCGAAATGTTTAACGAAAACTGCGACAAACATGTCATTCCAGGTGACTACTTGTCGTTGGACGAAACGCTATACCCCATGAGGACATAAATTGCCTTCAAGCAATATAATCCAAACAAGCCTGCGAAATATGGCTTTCTGTTCAAGTCGGTAAACGCCAGCAGATTCCCATACACATTTACGGCATCGGTCTATTCAGATAAACCGAAGGAAGAGCCATTTCACTTTTACGTTCGTGGAACAGAAGAAGTGGTAAAAGGAATGGTGATGAGCCTGGAACAACACGGTGACCTTCAAGGTCGGAATATTTAGTATGACCGCTTGTACACCTCCATACCACTTGCGCAGTGGTTGCTTGACAGGGGTATAACGTCAGTGGAAACCCTCAACGCTATACGTAGAGGAATACCCCTGGAAGTGAAGCAAGTGAGTGGTAGGGAGGAATTTTCGTACGAAATTTATTGGCAGACGAGTGAGGCTGATCTCAGCCTACATTCTTATGTAGTAAAAACGAAGAGTTCTGGCATGCGGAATGTGTTGATGTTGACGACCATGCAACTTCTATTGGGGATTACCAAGGATGACGGCAAAAAGAAGCCAGGCTTGTATAAGCTTTACGACTTCACAAAGGGTGGCACCGATATCATCGACCAAAGGATGGGTTCATTCACGTGCAAAGCGAAGTCCCCACGGTGGACAACTACTGCGTTTGCTTATTTTTTGGATACTTGCCGCGTCAACGCATCTACAGTTTTAGCACTAAATGAAGGGACTGATCCACGCAAGCGAAAATCCTTCGACTTCGGTTGGGAACTGGCCATGGAACTCGTGAAGCCATTCATAAAGTCGCGATCTCTCCAGGGCCTGAACTATCACACCATACATAAGATTGAAGCAGTAATAGGGAAACAACCTTCAACAACAACTCCAAGCGGCAGAAGGGCCACTCTGCCCCAACTATCGTCAACACGACGTAGATGCGACGTATGCAAACACGCTATTATGGGAGAAGGTGCCAAAGCCAGAAAAAATAAACTACCAAAAAACCGTGGCCAATGTCAGTGCTGTGAAAAGCCTTTATGTCCTGCACATTCCATACGAGTATGTCAAGCTTGCTTTTGCGCAGAATAAACTATTTGAATGATTGCGGTTTTATAAACATTGGCTTCAACCACAGCCTAAATAAAACGCGGAGCTCAATGAAAGATTTTCCTTTTTTTCTTTCATTAGACAGATAGCTATTTTTACGTTGATTCAACATATCAAGACGTTGAATACTTGTAAACATGCGCGGTTTTGCAATTAGATTGCTTATCAAAATCATCTATCCTTTTTTGTATAAAAAGTGGGTCATAAAACTAATCGTAATACTCGATGTAAAATTCAGCATTTTTATATGCTGAAACAGTATTGTATTCATATTTTATAAATCCATTTTCTATTCAGAAAATATCAATGTAATGCAGTTTGAACATAGCTGAATTTTAGCACGGATACAACGACTGATTTTATGACTTTTATACAAACAAGGACAGAAGAGAAGTAATCTAATTGCAAACCCGCGCATGTTTACATCGTCTTGCAATGTTGAATCCACGTCGAAATGATTGTATTAGCGTTGTATTCAATTCCTCGTATTATCGAACTGTAAATGTGCAGCCACTTGTAATTTCAATGTGCCTCATTGCATATTCCTAAATATTTCTGAACTTGTGTATACATAACCTGACAGAACACAGGTTGCTTTACCATTGAATCAAGTTGAAAGACGTTGCTGCAAGAGCCTTGTGCCAATTGCTGCAGTCCGGTATTACTGTAACCAAATCAAAATACTTATCAATATTTTGCTGCCAAACTGACAGTTTTATCGCACAAACGCCCATTAGGCAGCTAATTCTTTGTAAAGTATTTCTCCAGGTTCACAATGATTTGACGCATAATAAATACTACTTTGAATAAATCTAAATATTGTTTGGATTTTAGTGTGTGACGTATGAATCTTGGAAAGCTTATTGAATCCACAAGAAAATGACCCGAGGCATTACAGATTTTGCTTTACGTTCTGTTAATTAATGAACCGTAACTGTTTTATTTTGAATTTCTTTCTAACTTCTGTTTACGTAGACTCTACGTCGTAGAGCATCATCGACTTTATCGGGTAATCTTACTCCTAGTACTAGCCTTGTATGTAGCCGAGTTCACATTGAACTTACATTGAGAGACGCTGTTGCAACTACAATACATTGCATTTATACCGCGTTTTTTGTCGCATGATCTTCCTTTCGTTCGTGGATTACATAATAGTATTTGATAAACGCCACCCTGCTTCTTCAGCTGGTCTACATTTGTTAATAAAGCGTAGGAGTTGCTGTTCTTGGAACCGAGGTCACAAGATTATAATCCAAATTGGTGTGACACGCGTTCAGAAATCTCATTACTGCATGTAATTGATGAAGCACTGTTCTTTTAGTCAAGGAGCGACCTTACGTTTGAGCGTGGGAAAAGTTATTATTTTGAATGAAAAATATAGATTCAAATTGAGATTATGTAAAAAAATTTTAATCACAACATTGCAATGCATGTTCTTCATTACTCTACCAAAAAATAATGTGTAAACTCACGCTACAATTGCTTTAATCGCAAAATAATCCAAAAGTCATAAGTTACCTCAACATTTCAACGTCTATGAGCAGTTCTAAAATTCACATAGTTTTAATTTTCGGATATGCTCAGCGTGAATAATTTTACAAAGTGAATCCCAAAGTGTGAAACCGTACCTTAAAAAATAACAGAGATATCACTCCTAAAGCATAAGAAGAATCGACAGCCCCCCCCCCAAACTGAGCAAGACTCCAGGGAGCCCAACCTTATAAGGGTTAAACACTCAAGCTGAAGCTATGAGTCTCTCATTTCTTCCATTTTCAGTGAACGGTAGTTGTTGTCGACCATGTGCACTATAACTGTAACGACACTCCGCACTGAAAAGCACAAACTGAACAAGTGATACAAGAATGATTACGAGCAAATTATACGGCGGGAAACAGATCACATTAGGTGTAGCCTAAACTACAGGCATGTTGCAAACAATTAGAACACACAAAAGGAACAATGAGCCATAAGTAAATGACTGCCGGTTGAGAGACGGATTATTACATTTGATTCTTAAAGCTACCATGATCTTAGTCTGAAATTCAGATCTGCCTCGAGACATGATTTTAAATTGGTCGGATCGAGACATTCAGGGTTTTTTAAGGTTTGGTTTGGGTGACCGCTAAGTAGTTTTAAGAGACCGCAAGTGTTTCATTTAAATACCAAAAATTAGCCATATTTGCTTAAACGAATTATTTATTAGGCTACTGGCAGTGCACAATCACAGAACAAATTTTTCAGGTTCTATCTCATGCAACAAAACAATTTTTGTTTTGTTTTATTATCTTTATCCTGCATTGCGAGAAAGCGGACTTGAGCGCTATGCATCGGTGTACGCCTTCCGACGTACACCTGACCCACGCTGCAGCCGAAGGCAATGTTTGTTTTCGGTTGTCTACTCTACTTATGACTTAAATTTGGTACTACCCAATACCCATTACTCGAAATCGATCACTGGGTGGAGGCAATTGTCGTAAAGTTTCTTGCCCAGAGAAACAACAGCAAGTGCGGGTGGCTGGAGTCGAACATGCAGGCTCTCGACTGCGAGCCCAACGCGCTAACCACTCGGCCACTGCTGCCAATCAAACAAAGTGTGCTTGTTAGCTTCTGCTTGTTACGTTTCCACACGTAAAAACTGATCATTATGCGCCATAAATCAGAAATAAACATTGACGAGTATCGAAGGTGCACTTCTTTTGTGAATAACTCTTTGATTCAGCTGTTAGCTGTAGGGGAGAGGCAGGTTAGTTGATACGCAAGGTTAGTTGATACACCGTCGCTCCTTGAGATTTCCTAAAACATTTTTTAGAAGTCCTGCTCTCTAGCACTGCACTGTTTGGTGTTCTCGTATTTGCAAAGAAACTGCACGTGTTGGAAAAGCAACAGTTACTTTTTTTTTAAAAGTCGTTTTTTTGCCCTTTTGAGTAAAAGTAGTAGACTGACAAAAGTGTCTTTATACTTTCTTACTGTGAGGATTTTTAACGAGGTTGAAAGTTCAAATGATAGTATGTTAATATGAATTGCAGCTCAAAGTGTTTAGAATGTTAAACCAGTGAAGTTAGGACAGTAAATAGGACTTGAAGAAAAATGGTGGTTGGAAGGTTAGTTGATACAGTGGCCAAAGGTTAGTTGATACACATGTATCAACTAACCTTACTGTTACTGACTAAAACAAAAATTATCATGTCATGTTATTGCAGGTTTATATTACATTACAATTGCTTTTCACGTTCAAAAGAGATTTATGTAGTTCCCACAGTTAACCAAAATTCACAAAATGCTTCAGTTTTATGTCAGAAAAACAGAAAGAGCCGGAAGAACCCCCCCAGATGTGATGAAAAGAGCAGCTGATGATGTAGGTCAAGGCAAATCTCTTCGAAGTGTAGCACAAGACTTCAATATAGACAAAATGACTTTGTCTCGCTTCATAGCAAAACAAAGAAAAGATCCCCAAGCACCCACAGGATATGCTGCTGTTTCTAGTTCTCACTTTATATTTCCACCCAGAATGGAAAACGATTTAGGAGAACACGTGAAAGTATTGGCGGACATGTTTCATGGGCTATCTCTTGAGAAATGCCGTCAGCTTGCATACAATTTTGCTCAAGAAAACAACCTGAAAATACCACAGTCTTGGACCGAAAACAAAAAAGCCGGAAAAGCATGGTGGTTAGGGTTTAAAAAACGTCACAACTTGGCCATACGCTCTCCAGAAGCAACGTCACTTGGAAGAGCGACTGCGTTTAACCGATTCACTGTCGGTGAGTTCTTTAAAAATCTTGCTCAGGTTATGGATGGAAATTCTTTTAGACCCAATGAAATTTACAATTTAGATGAAACAGGATGTACCACTGTTCAGAACCCAAGAGATGTAATTACTGCTAAAGGAAAAAAACAAGTCGGTTCAATCACATCCGCAGAACGAGGTGAATTGGTCACCCTTGTGTATACAATAAGCGCTTCCGGTGTTGTGATACCTCCGATGTTTATATTTCCTCGAGTGCATTATCGCAACCACTTTATTAAGGGAGGACCACAGGGATGTATTGGCCAAGCCAACAAATCTGGTTGGATAAACGAAGGATTGTTTATAACTTACCTTGATCACCTTGTTCAACATACTCGCTGTTCTTTGGAACGAAAAATTCTTTTAATTTTTGATAACCACGAGGCTCATATTTCTCTGCAGGCCATCGAAAAAGCCAGACTAAATGGAATCGTCATGTTGACGATCCCACCTCACACTTCCCATCGTTTACAACCTCTTGATGTGTCAGTGTTTGGTCCATTCAAGACTTGTTATAACAGAGCACTGGACAACTGGGTAAGAAACAATCCTGGACAAACAGTAAGCATTTACGACATTCCCACTGTAGTCAATGAAGCTCAAATATCCGCAATGACACCAAGGAATATTTTGTCAGGATTTCATGGCGCAGGAATATGCCCCTACAACTCCGATATCTTTGGAGATGCAGATTTTGTTCCGGCTACTGTAACAGATCGTGAAATCGTTGCAGCTGATGCATCTCAGTCAACTGACTGCACTGTTCCAATTCAGTTGGAGGTCAACAGTTCTGTAGGATCTTTGGCCAATTCACAAGAGGTTGGTAGGCAGAACGCTAATTCTAATACATCTACAGACCACTGTGATACGTCTGTGGCCGACAACAGATTATCATGTAGAAAAGATGTATCAGACAGTCAAAACGAACACACACCAAACTTCAATAAAACAACGTTACCGTCACAAAACACTTACATCTCTCCAAATGATATCCACTGTGTGCCAAAAGCTGCTCCAAGAAAATCAAAACATTCAAGAAGGAAACGAAAGTCTATGGTTTTGACATCAACACCTACTAGAGATCAAATTATAGCAGAAAAAGAAGAAAAGGAAAAAAAGAAAAGGAAAACTAAACCATCAAAAAACGCCAGAAAAACTCTTTTTGAGAAGAAAACTAGAAAAGCTGCCTCAGCTCTCCAAAAAACGATTAGCATGTCAGAAGATGAAGAAGACTTCGTCATCCCGTATGACGATGATTCTGATGAATCCATTGATGATCAAATCATAGAAGGAGACTACGTCATTGTAAATGTTCCAGGCAAGGCAAGATTGTTGCGCTACGTTGCCCGCATTGATGTAATAGATGGTGATGAATACGAAGGTATTTTTCTTCAAAAGGTGTGTGGGCGAGTGAGCACTGAACACGTTGGCGACGTAGTGTTTGTTATGAATGCAGCTGATGATGCTTCTTTTTCAGCAAGTGATGTTGTGCACAAGTTGCCTCAACCAACAAATGTAGGAGGATCCGCTCGTAGGTCCAACCAATTCAAGTTTCCTTGCGACTTAACCCAATGGGACTTAAACTAAAACGTCATTTTTCTGTCTTTATCATTCTGAATTGAATGACTTCGGTTTACATTTTTACCAGTAGCCTGCCGTACGGCACTTCTATTGATTTGTTAAGGTACCGTAGTAGGTTACTGTAGCAACTTTCGCTGAACCTCTTGAAAGTAGTGGAGCTGCAATTGAGGCAGTTATTTGCTTTGCTGAAATCGCGGATGTACTCTAATTACGATACCATTGTAGGCCTACATCATCACCTATAGGCTACCCTAATTTTTCTTTGCCATTTGAATGCTTTGTGTAACAGTATTGAATACAAAATGTTGTTCTGCCTGTTTCATTGACTCATTTTCATGACAAAAACCGATACTCTAAATTATTTGTGTGTTTATAAAAGTGTCCCTAGACGACTCTTCTAACCTACTTTGTGTAGTCTATGTGAATTTTCATTTGATTTAGGTTGTTTGACACTTACTGTTGGATAACCTACTTATTTCGTTATTATGTTCAATAAAATTACATGTAAAACTGAAAAGAATGTAAAGTGTATCAACTAACCTACCTGACCGTATCAACTAACCTGCTGGGTCAGGTTAGTTGATACGTTTGAGTAAGATTTTTTGAAAGGCAGTCAATAATAATGTATCAACTTTAGCATAAATAATTTGCTACAGAATGATCCTCAATATGATAATGCAGGGTATAAAAAATAAAATTTTCCTCAAAACACATAACTTTTATTTTTAGTTCATCATAACCAAAAAACGTATCAACTAACCTGCCTCTCCCCTACCTCCGCTTATTCTTTTTTCCGGACGTGAACTATTGATCGTAGGCTATATTCGTATTATCGACAAGACATAGCGAGAAACAACCATTAGCCTACTTTTCTACTGTAGTTGCAAGTCCAAATTTTGGGAAACCGCTGGAGAAATTTGGGGGACCGTTTCGGTCCCCCAAAACACCTTAAAAAAAACACTGGAGACATTATCAATGCACGTTTGTTCAACATAGTTATAGCAACATTGTTCAATCCAAACAACTTGCGAAAATAGTCGTCAATGTTGTGCGAAAAGGAACAGTCACAAGCAATGTTTGTGCATGTAATAAATTTCAGGTGTTTCGTACAAGTTTTTAAACTTGCAGCTCCGCCCATTTCTGAATGTAAATCATTCCATATTTTTAGCGCTACACCTTTTCTTGAGCTCATACCACATAAACGAAAGTTATTTTTTTGAGAAGCTCTTGTTCGATGACAATGTAGGCTACTTCAGTAGTTTCTTGAAAGTATCGTGCGGTTCAAACTAATCAGGTATTCTAAAAGGCCAAGCTAATTTTTTAATTTAAAGACAGATTTCGAATTTTCTAATTTATGTAATTTACTGATAGGAAGTATGTCAAGATCTTGCTGGGCTACAGTGGCGTACGAAATTGCGTTGTAGCTATAACAGGCTACCACACTTTTCAAGTGTTGTAGGCCTACAAAAAAGTCTTTTACGACCGCAAGTAAAACATGTAGGCTACGCCCAGGGATACCACACAAGGAGACATTTCACTAAAACGCTAAAGTCACGTGATTTGCCAAAACAGAGATCGTCTCCAGGAGGCTAGTTTTTGACTGGTTTTTGAATCAAGGAAGAAAAAGAAACAAAGGCTCAGCGTAGAATGTGCTGCACAAACAGTTTTAATAACTGTTTTGGCAGTAGTTTATTGAAGTTGACAGGTTGAATTAAAACATGTTTATTAAAACTGTGAATGGTTCGGGTAGCGTAGATTTGGGTTTGGGGCAAAACGAGCCCCCGAGTGGGACAAAACAGACCCCTCAAGAACCAGACGAAAACGAAACTATAAAGTCGTTGCAGTGGCATACGCAGGATTTTCTCAAGGGGTAGCCATTCAATTTTTTTCTAAATCAAAACGACAACGAATAGAAAAACTCACATTTGCCAATAATAACCGCAGTAGCTTAGGCTAAGTCATATTGTGTAAAATTAATCTACCATATTCAGCTTGCATTGACGATAATTTTTTACACTGAAGCAACTAATTTCCACAATTGGATAGATTTTGTATTGAAAACAAAGAAATGTGATACCGGTACTCAGTGGTGCCGAAGTTAGTTGAGGATTGGGGGTAATAAATCAAAATTTTATCAAATTTTAGACGATTTTGAACATGCATAGAACATGGGGGGGATGCATACTTTTATATACTAATTTATTGGTACTGGTATTAAGTTTATTAAATAATCACCGGACCTCGGTACATTAGCTGCTAACAGCATAGCCTAATATAGGCTACAGACGAGAAATCATGGAGATAAAAGCGCTGCCAGTGCTCTTGTGAATGACTGCTGCAAGATTAAGAAACAAGCAAAGAAAAATTGGTACCTCTAGCGGTATTCGAACCTATGACCTTCCAATGAATACCTAGTTTTTCCAAAAAAAAAAAGTTATACTTTTCTTCTTGTCCTCTCCATCACTAGAATCACTACACAAAAATACTAACTTTCAAACACATCACAAGAACTTGTTACAACCGAACATATTGCGTCTTACGGTAGTGCGCATTGAAAACTTATTAGCACTGTCTTCCTGTCTGTTGTGGTATCTAGATTGCTACAGTGCTGTTTTATTCGTATTGTGTATAATTGTATGGTACTAATCTCGCAACAGACGAAATAAAAGGTTTCTTTCTCTGTCATTTATGCTGATGTCATTAAGAATATTTTGGTTAATGTTGCAAACAATGCTTGTATTCAACCTTTCCTGTCCCAAAGTATTTTTCAGCCACGTTTTCAATCTACGAAGTTTGGTAAACGACCTCTCACAAGCAGCAGAGCTTATTGGGAAAATTAAGAGGATCTTAATCAGCTGGAGTAACTTGAGTTCCACTTTTTAACTTGAGTTCCACGGCGTCGTCGTTGAAGGAGCGTCCGATGAAGGACAAGGCTTGTTATAATCCATGATGTACTCCAGAATAATCCAGTGCAACTAATGATCAGTTCACAGTCAGTCAGTTCACAGTTAAATCACGTTTTTAATCTACAGTTTAGCAAAATCACGTCGGGGTCACCATAAATATGTAGCGGACACGGCAGTTAACACGCGCGCTCATATGCAGCCATCCATGCTGACGGCGACATTCCTGGGCAGAACCAAGGTCAGAACTGGCGAGGAATGACCAGGACACGATAGTCTTCTTCACTGCCTTATTTATCAACTGGTTTGACAGAATAATACTTGACCATAAGATAGAATTCTTTAAGGCTGCGTTATTTATTAGCTTGACTTCTAGCTTCAGACGAACAGAATCCGCACACATCAAAATGAGAACACCGAACCACTGACAATCCCATTACCAAAACACTAGCATGCTGGCGTATTACATTGTAAACTCTATCACAACGAAAAGAACTTTTGACTTCGGGGTAAAAGAAATTTCGTTTACGACTGCACCTTCCAGAGAATAGAATTCTACATATTACCTTTTACAAATTACATTCTAGAAGCTGCAGAAATCAACCAACCAACTTGATTACAAATGGGATAGTAGCCTGAATAGTCTGAATAATAATGTTATGGTTTTACTTATTGTCGCTCTACAACAGCTAAGGTCTTTCAGCGACAGGGCTCATTTTTAATTTGTATCAGGTTTACAATGTTATCACATTATTACCCGACTCATTCTCACTGCGCTATGCAGGATAGAACACAATCGGTACCGTTTTTAAAGTCTTCGGTTTGACCCGACCTGGAATCGATCGAATAGTCTGAATAATAATAATAATGTTATGGTTTTATTTATTGTCGCTCTACAACAGCTAAGGTCTTTTAGCGACAGGGCTCATTTTTAATTTGTATCAGGTTTACGATGTTATCACATTATTACCCGACTCATTCTCACTGCGCTATGCAGGATAGAACACAATCGGTACCGTTTTTAAAGTCTTCGGTTTGACCCGACCTGGAATCGATCTCAGATCTACCAGCACCAGAGCCGAAGGCGAAACCACTCGGCCACTGAGCTGGTGAATAGTCTGAATAGAGAGTCTGAATAGAGAAGGATCATAGTTGCAGTTTCTAAAAAAGAACTCTAGCTTTAATTAGAGAGGCGCATCTACAGGCATTGCCAATTCTACATGCGACCATCTAACGTAACATAACGGTGGATTTACAATGAATTACAGTGGGACTGCGATTCAGGCACTATGCAAAAATTGATTACAAGACTGCATTCCTAGAGCACGCGGTATTTGTTAATTGGAAAGGAAGGTTCTAAAATTCGACATGACGTCATGGAAATGACGCGCGCTACGTCAGAGAAAATGGCTCTCTAACGCCACAGACAATGTTCTAGAATACGGCTTGACGTCACGGAAGCTTGACGTCACGGAAGTGACGCGCGTTGCGTCAGAGAAAATTAGTTCTCTGGCGCCACAAAGGCTTCCCCTACAAGGCCGTGTGAGTAGGCCTACCACGTCGCCCCTTTCTCCCTCCCTCCAAAATTCAATAATTAATGGGCATATGTGCCTAAAATGTTTTTCAAACCAAAGGTTGTGAATTCGGATCAAAAACATCAGACTGACTCCACAATCTGTTGGTACTCGATCTTTGACCACATAGCAATGCAAAGGGCTATGGAGTTTAACTAAAATAACTGAAAAATTTTACAGGGCTGTTTTCAGAGGATAATTTGGTAATGAAAAAGGCCAATAAAAAATTACCTTTCTGTAGGCTACGCAAGCCCTCTCCTCCTAAAATGTTTTTGAATTAAAAAAAATCATCTCAAATTCAAAAATAGGCTATAAGCTGGATAGCTTAATTCCTGTTAACGCTTCTGGATGCTAGTTATTGAACATTTTCGTCGTTTCATGAGCATTTACTTTTGGACAAGTCTTAGCCTATGCTATCAACCGTTGAAAACATTTTCTAACAAATGGAGAGTGTAGTAGGCTATTATTTCTTTTGTAAATTAAAAAAAAACGTAGATTTACTGGTTTTGTTGATTTAGACAGTCATTCCAAATGATGATCAACAATAGGCCTACAAAACCGATGGATGTAACCTAAGCTATAAAATGTCGAGTTTATATTGCAGTAGACTACAGGCATACAGTAGGCTAACATTGTTTGTATTAAAATGCCGAAAAACGCTGCACCAACTAAATATGAATAATGCTATCGCTATGCCCCTAAACAGAGATGTGGTCCCACTAACTGGGGTTTTGGAAGCGGTAGGTAAGGCCTTGCGTAATTTAAGCTATAATATCGAGATTCCGTATCAACTTTTACAACATTTTTTCATTCCAAACGGCCAAAAAAATTAAACAAATTGAAATGAGTGAGCCCCTAAACAGCTGTGTCTCCCCCCCCCCCCCCGGGGGATAAGGGGGGCGGTTAATACGGTCCTGCTATCCAAAACCACTCTTGAATGATAGCCTAACATATTTGCACTACACAATCACAAAAACGCTAAAAGAAAAAACACTTTTTTGAAAGGGGGGAGAGGCATGGCCCAATGTGCCTTAGCGTACGCCACTGGTTGGTTGATTTGCAAACGTTCCCACTTGTCAAAGCAGGCCCGTAGCCAGGGGGGTTCCCGGGAATCCCCCTTGAGCCGAAAAGGTCCACATTTTGGAGAAGGTGTAGTGTAGGCTATAGCCTACATAGGCTACGATCACGGGATCAGCTGAAACCTTCCAGATAGTTCTGAATAAGAGGTTTCTGGAAGAGTGAAAGATAAATGGAAGATTGTACATGCTGCGCGCTTTCCAATCATGCAATCTTGGTTTGACTCCAGGCTTAAGCTGGTTGTTGAAAAACACCGCTCACCTCTACCCAGGGTGTAACAAATTGGGTGGGCGTAGTTGCTGAAGGAAAGGCGGCGAAAGAAAGGAACTGGCCACCCTACTCTCGTTAGTGCCGAATGAAAACCTTACCTTCTCATCCCTCGATGCTTGGATCAAGTATGGGACTCATCTTTACCTTTACCTAGTGGAAACAGCACTTAAATGATCAGGCGCCACACCTAAATATAGGCTACTGACGCCACAATGTGCACACCTATTTGTCAGGCACCTGATTTCTATTTTTTTCTACACTTCTGCTATGTTTGGCATGTATTTTTTTCGTTGTGATGGTCAGAAATAAAAACAAACTGAAACTGTCCGCACGTCAATGACCTGCTCCGATTCTGAGTGCATGAGCGACCTCGAGTTTTGCTAAAAAGATGCGCTTGAATGTATAATATAATGTCATGCTCGAATGACGTATGGTGACCATCATAACAGCAGTGCCGGTCTTTGGGGTGTGCAAACCGTGCGATCGCACAGGGCCCGCAAATTAGGGGGCCCGCAATTTACTCAGAAAATGCAGCAACTTTGTCATTTCCAATGGAAAAATTCAACAAAGGAATTAACAACAAGAAAACATAGAGACTCAACGGGTGTAACCAATTTCGTCCCCTGAACATTTCGTACCCTGAAAAGATCGAGAAAAAAAACAACATAGCCGAAGTTACTCATCGGAATTGCCGCAAACATTTCAAATTTCTCTCGATCTTTTCAGGGGACGAAATAGATCTCGAAATTTGATTTTGTTACTCCGATTTCAGGGTACGAAATCGGGAGACGAATTTTTCAGGGCACGAAATAGGTTGCATCTAGAGTAGACTCAACATAGCTTTATTTCCGAAAAATGCCCAAGAATGCATGCTGATCTTATTCTTTTGCTATGCCACCGGACAGCACCATTTTACAGTAATATTCATACCCAAATTTTGAACATGCTCTCAGAATGCCCCTAATTCAAAGTAATTTTTTAAATTTTTCTGGAGGAGGCCCCCCAGACCCCCCCCCCGCCGCTGGGTGTCGCCTTCGGCGGTCACACCGTCAGGCTTCGCCGTCAACCGTCAAACCACTCCTTCCCCTTTCAAAATACTTTGCTACGCTACTGAATTGAATCATTGTCATTGGGGCTCGCAAAGCATATTCCGCACAGGGCCCGAAATACCCTAAGACCGGCACTGATAGCAGAGCATAGCATCATAGCCAAGGCGATCTCTATAACAGGCCTGGACACCACGCGCCTCCAGTCAAAAACTGGAGGCGGATGGTATAAATACACATTTTTTCATTAAGACTACAAATTTTTGGAGTCAAGATATTTTCTGCTAAGCATGGGTCAATAGCAACAATTTGGGGTGATGCAGGTTGTTTGTGACATCATAATGATATTATATAATAGAAGATTATAATATTTTGTTTAATTGATGCATTTATATAATATATACCTTGTAAATGAATGTGCCTTGCTTGTTGGCAGCACAAGAAAAACAGAGAATAACACAAAACCTTGAAACTACTGTAACTCAGCTTATTGCATTCCACATAGAACAAGAACAACCAAATTTTTAAGTACACAAGCACCAACTAATTAATGCAACAAACTTCGTACCTCAAACACGTACCTCAACAACAAACTTCGTACCTCAATACCTCAAATCAGAATCAGTAAATTAACCATATTAACCGTGTTTTAGACAACAATGCCTACTTCAGGGGCAGATAGGATAAAAAAAAAATGTCGTGAAAAGAAGAAGGCTGCAGACCTAGAATAGTTTAAAAAAGACTAGAAATTGAAAGTCCAGAAATACAGGAACAAGAGAAAAATATAGGAATCAACACTTGATACGGATGAACAGCATAAACTGAGAGAACATAGGAAAGGAGAGAGTATGAAAGGATAAGGAAAGCAAAACAGAAGAAAGCAAAAAATTCAAATGAGCATAATGCAGAAAACACGGCAATACCAATAACACCAACATCGCAATATAAGACAGATTCTGCAAGGAATAAGGCTATTTCAAGAACGAGAAAAGCACTTCCGCAATCACCGAGAAAAAGAAAATTACGAGAACTTGGTGGTAGTGTGAAGCGGGCGGTTTATGATCTTGTCATATCCAGATTCTTTTGTGATTGCTGCCCAGGTCAATAAAGATTCTAAAATCAAAATCATAAAAACTACTAAAGATGAAATTACAGAAACAATAAAGAAAGAGGAGTGGAAGGGAAAATTTGATGCAGAACTTGCCTTGGGTGGAATTAGAAAAGCCCATCAAATAACATTGAAACAGCAAGAACCAATTCTAAATTATCTCTTGTCAACAAATCATCAAACTACTGATTAAATAATTAATGTTAAAGGCTAATTGAGGAAGAAATGCTGATCGCAGAAAAATGGGTAAATTGATGGTTGTTTCAGGTGTCCTGTAGTGTAACGTCACAATTTTAGTTAAAACAATTACTAAAATTGATCTTTTTGTAGAAAAACGTTTATTAAAGCAAAGTTCATCACCAGCAGATTTCAAAAATGATTTTACATTAGAATTTATTAATAAAGAATCATAATGATGAAGTCAAATAAAAAAAAAAATTGTCATTTGTCCCGTAGTGTAACAAATGATTTAGCCCATGAACATAGATTGCAAACATGCCCCGCTGGTGCACATACAGAAGAAATGTCAATTCCCTGACGCAAAGCAAGCTTGGTCTTGCTTATTGACAGTTTTTCGGAGACCTGTTGAACATTTATAAAATATGTTCCCCCACAACCTTATCAAATAATTTCTCAAGAGGATCTTTTGAAAACTCACTGAACATAACAAATTTATGATCTGCTGATAAAAGGCTTCGACAAGATCAACTAAACCTAAGCAGCTAGGCTATGATGAAAAGCTGAGCTTGTTAAACTGGACAACTGTTGTACTTGTTTTCTTTGTACTCTACCCATACATTCAACTGAATTAGCCAACTGTGTTAAAATCTTCAGCTGAATGTCATTGTCAGATCTTACAACATCTCTGACTGGATCCTTAAAGCACAAATTAGCTCCTAGCCTCCAAACCCTTTCGCATTGACAATCTTGCAAAACCGAAGAAACATTTTTATGAACTTATTTTTGTGTTTTGTCAACAAAGGTTCGTTTGAAATTGTTTCATAATGTTTGAAAAAATACCTATTGACTTGGTTTCAATCACAGATTGTATCACCAATATGTGAACAGCACTGCTCATGTTTATCGATAATAATGATGATTGATCATATTGAAAGTCTGCGGTTAAATGATGAACCGGTATCATTATTTAATAAGAATTTGGCACCGCCAAAAAATACTTGACCATAACAGCTAGAACAGTGGTTGCTAATTGTTTAGAATTACAGTACCGGTATATTGAGCTTTCCAAAAAATCTTTCTTCCGTATTAAGACATAGGGCCTACTAAGGTTGCATAGGCCTATAGGCTATTTCGTTTATCAAAAGAAATACCGTACTTGTTTCTGGCGATTCTGCAATGTATCTAAAGTAGTTTTTAAGTTAAAACCTTGCATATTATTAACTTTTGATGCAATTCTAGTAAGAGCTCTCTCTCTCTCTCTCTCTTCACTATCCTTGGGTAAATGATACATTAAAATTTGTTTATTTCCATCGTAACCAGATCTGTATCCAGTAACACAACACTTTCTGCCCATTATCACTTATCACATTAGGGCTAGCGGTGTCTCTAAACTACAAAAAATATATATGTTACGGTACTTTCAAAAGCACACAATTTAGACTAATTAGCTTGGATTCAATTTTAACTCATGTAGGCTACTAAACATATCTAACACACTAGCCTGCTGGCTGGTGGCTTCTGCAGCTTTACTGCCAGGCCAGGCTAATCTAGTTTCACACATAAAAACCTCAAGTTCTCTAATAAAACTGCAGTGCCTAGTTTAAATTTATTGTTATTAAGCATATTTAGCTCCCTGAATAACAATGCACTCGCAAAAATCAAAAGCTCTTTGTGTGATAACTAAAAACCTCGCTTGAACCATCCGCCTCCAGTTTTCGACTGGAGGCGCGCGGTGACCAGGCCTGTTATAGAGATCGTCTTGATCATAGCCTCAGCCAAGGGGTTTTGTAACTTCTGCATGGTAACAACTAACAACTACAACAGGTTGCCAAATATATATTGTGAATTTAATGTTTAGTCATCATGTCAATATAGCCTACACCAAGAGTATGATTAAATGACCTCTGGCTTAGACTATGCCAGATGACAAAGATTTGGTTTAAGAAGACGGAAATGCAAGAGAGGCTATAATTGTGTTCAGATGAACTAGGGACGGTACATTACGGAACGCGCAACTCCGTTGTTCCTTCAACATTAGAAGGGTCAATTGCCAATTTGACATTTTTTTACGCTTTACTGCAGGCTTGCTTTGAACTCAAAACCTTAAATCACTTTAAAACCAACTTAACTCTTCTTATATAATCCATAAAAAGTAAAATATTTTGTAAATTACAAAAAAACGTAACCCTTTTAGTGTTGCGGATAAGCCAAAAGCGGATGAAGTTTCGCATCCCTAAGATGAACCCAGTGGATGGAATAGTAGCCTGCGCAGGTAAAGTCTTCAATGACGAGCAGAAACTTCACTTCGTATGTGGATCAAACCCGGGGATGGAAGAAAAAGCTATCAACCTCAACTTTTGCTTGTAAATAGACAGAGATATGTTCTTTAGATTAGCGTTTATTAAATGCTGGTATCTTTAAAAATATTTGTGGGATAGGGGAGATGCAGGACCTATTATACAGAAGGACCTATTATACAGCGCTGTATTTTCTTTACTTCAAAATGAATGTTTTCGGTTTTTATGGTTTTGGATCGAGATTTTAGTCCAACTTAGTTATATGAAGTTTCGTGTGATAAAAGCTTTCGGTTCAAGAGAAACACAGGCTTTTCCATTTTTGGGTCAAAATGTAAATTTTTGGAAGTTCAGCAATAACGCGATAAATTTTGTTATTAAAGCTCTTTGCAAAAGTTTGCATTTATTTACGGTTGTGTGGTGATTAACCTAGGTTGTCACAAAATTTCAGAGTGATTGCTTGTGTAGATACTTTTGTATTAACTAAGAAATAAAAATGATTCCTTGAAGGACCTATTATACAGTAACGTCCAGAACCTATTATACAATGAGTTAAGGCACTTGAAGAATTAACTTTTGTATGTTTTAAAATTAAGCCTTACTTTTCTAGCAACATTATATTACACGTAAGCTCCAAAAGTCATTTCAACAAAAATAGTGAATTTTGGCCGTGGCGGAAAAGAGTTTAACACCCCCCTTATGAAGACGCCTCTCCCCCAATTAAGAGCTATTGATGTAATGCTAATCAATCTTACTTTGGCAATTAAAGTGTTTATAAACACTAAGTATTATTATTTCACATTTTTATGTTCTTGTTTTTACTGTGAAAGTGAAAAAACATGTTTTGTTTTTCAATGTTCGCTTGTGTATAATAGGTCCTGCAGGGGCAGGACCTATTATACACTCTTCAAAAAAGTTTGTATAAGCTCTAACTTCACAAAAATAAATCCGATTATCAAGATATTTATACAGTCAATAACCATTGACCTTGGCCGTATTCTGTAAAAAAATTGTCTAATTTTGATATGAGCTGAAAAAATGAGAGCAAAAAAGAAAAAAATGTATAATAGGTCCTGCATCTCCCCTAAACGGTTAAAGTCGGTCAAGTTCAACTCTTTACCTAAGAAATATTTTTAACTCTTAGAGTCTGGCTCACCTTTATTTGGATAGACGATAGCTTCTGCTTTCCAGCAATGGTTCAATTGTTAAAATCGGAGCAGAAACAAGCAACTTACAACTAATTTAATAAAGCCATATAATGATCGCAGACCGGGGAGACTTGTATACTTGCTTCGATTAGGAAATGCAACGAGTCCTTGTGTTTGAAGCCCGGTTGCTCGCTTTGTGAAAAAGTTATTATTCTCAACTTTTGCTTGTAAATAGACAGAGATATGTTTTTTAGATTAACGTTTATTAAATGCTGGTATCTTTAAAAATATTTGTGGGATAAATGGTTAAAGTCGGTCAAGTTCAACTTTTTACCTAGGAAATATTTTTAACTTTTAGAGTCTGGCTCACCTTTATTTGGATAGACAATAGCTTGTGCTTTCCAGCAATGGTTCAATTGTAAAAATCGAAGCAGAAACAAGCAACTTACAACTAATTTAATAAAGCCATTTAATGATCGCAGACCGGGGAGACTTGTATACTTGCTTCGATTCGGAAAAGCAACTAGTCCTTGTGTTTGAAGCCCGGTTGCTCGCTTTGTGAAAAAGCTAACAACCTCAACTTTTGCTTGTAAATAGACAGAGATATCTTCTTTAGATTAGCGTTTATTAAATGCTGGTATCTTTAAAGTTATTTTTCGTATAAATGGTTAAAGTCGGTCAAGTTCAACTTTTTACCTAAGAAATATTTTTAACTTTTAGGGTCTGACTTAGCTTTATTTGGGTAGACGATAGCTTGTGCTTTCCAGCAATGGTTCAATTGTAAAAATCGGAGCAGAAACAAGCAACTTACAACTAATTTAATAAAGCCATTTAATGATCGCAGACCGGGGAGACTTGTATACTTGCTTCGATTCGGAGCCCGGTTGCTCGCTTTGTGAAAAAGCTATCAACCTCAACTTTTGCTTGTAAATAGACAGAGATATGTTCTTTAAATTAGCGTTTATTAAATGCTGGTATCTTTAAAGTTATTTTTCGTGCTTTCCAGCAATTGTAAAAATCGAAGCAGAAACGCCAAAGATATGTTCTTGATTAAATGCTGGTATCTTTAGAAGTATTCTTCGGATAAATAGTTAAACTTGGTCAAGTTTAACTCTTTTCCAAGGAGATATGTGGTGTTTTTCGGGCCTGTGTTACATTGCTTTGCATAGGTGAGATCTTCTGCTTTGCAGGGCTGGTTCAATTGTAAAAATTGAAGCAGAAACAAGCAAATCACAACTAATTTACTAAAGTCGGACACTTGCATGCTTTTTATCGTCATGGTTGACTGATTTTACCCCACTTTTCTACTATTTTTGGTGGATACCTCCTTCGTGACGTCATCGCCTTTTTAACCAAAGGTGGAGCTTGTAAACCAGCTCCGCCTACTAATCAATCAATCAATCAATCATTTTATTTTTCGTCATTAACGCGTCCGGGACGAAATAGATACTAACTACAAAAATCGATATAAACCTACCAGCACGTTAACGAACGGGAAAAGGTGGCAAAACCTTGAAAGGTTTAAAACATGCCTGAATGAAAAGTTATGTAGTAGGCTATATATCAGTAGTTATCACGGCCACAAAACCCAAAAAACAAATAGCAAAAAATAAAACAAAAACAGAGAGAAGCACACATGTAGTAATGAATGACAGGCTAATGAAAAGTGTTGTGGATTGAATTTTCCAGTTCCAATATTGATGTGGATGAGCAGTCATAATAATAATAATAGGATGGAGAAAGAAAACCGGATATAAAAGAAACCCATCCTCAGGCAAAAGCCTGTTTCAATGTGGCCCAGGAGAGCAGGTGTTGAGCTCTTTCTATGGTTAGACTGCACATCACACAGTAGCCTAAGACGATTGAGGTTTGGTATCCAGTTTAAGTTATTGTTTCTTGTCCTGGTGGGTGATGTAATGGAGGAGCTGGTAGATGATGATGGATGATGATGTCCTGATGAAACTCTCACCCCCTTTTGCGACGTATCGTGTTGATTATGGAGTATTGCATTTGCTGTTAATATCTACAAACATAAAAGTGCAGCACAAGCAATCGATATTATTGTTAGGTAAGCCTAGTCTTTTGTAAATAATTTCGGATTTCTACTAAAATCTTCACAAGAATGCAAGAAAGCCTTTCTACGTTGTCTTTCTATTCAATCTATTGCGTGTCCGTTTTGCTTAAATGTTGTTTTAGTTTGTGAATAAAAAGTGACTTTGTATCAGTCTTTCTAATTAAAGGAGGAAATTCGTTACATGTTTTCGCACCTGTGAATTCTATTGAATGTTGAGTAAGCGTTTTTGAGAAGTATGGAATATTGGAATGTTTAGAGAATCATTATCATGGTTTCTTGTAGACAAGATGTGAACCTCTTTGACATATTTAAAAAGGTTGGAGAAGCAATCTGGTAGTAAATTGTTGTGAAATTTAAACACGAAAACACCAATTTCCAGTTTGAACAATTACTCAATTGATATCGGGATCTTGCTACAACTATCATTGTTGGGACGGAAAATACGATGAAATTTGTCACAGATTTTTTGAAGTTTTTGTATAAGTCCTTCGTTGCCATATTTCCAAGTCATAATGCAATACCTCAGGTTACTTTCAATTAAAGAATGGTATAAGCAGATCAAATTTGACAAATTAAGACAGGGTCTAATCTTGGTAATTATGCCAAAATTTCTTCAAAGCTTTTGCAGCAAATGTTGCATGTGTGGTTTCCATGAAAGATTTTCATTCAGAGTCAGGCCAAGGAAACTGATATTTTGTACTCTCTCAATTGGTTGATCATTTATACTTAAGATTTGCTTACACTTAATACAGTTAATCGATATAGGCTACCTCTTCCTGTCTGTTGTTGAATATATTTGTATCGGTTTATATTTATATCTTATCCTATTTTTCGTAACAGACAAAATAAAAGGTTTTGTAATGTTTCGCGCAATCCTTTACATCTGACTGTGTCTCGGACAAACTCTCATAGACAAGCAGATAACTTTATTTTAATCTCAAACATATACTCAGACAACATAAACTGGCAATGTAAACGCCCACATAGCTGCGGCACTAAAACGATTGACTTTCTATTTTAAACTCGAGTCGGAGAATACCGCATCGCTGTCAGGAAAGCGTATTTAACAGCGGCCAATCAAGAGGTCATGGAAAACGCGTATGGCAAAATGCGAAACACAAGGTATAAACTTAAAAGGCAAGTTCTCAAATAAATTAAAAGTTAAAAGCATGTTTCTGATATTACATCTCCCTTTGTCTGAAGAAAATAAAACTATTTGACGATACACAAACAGGTTAAACTTATGGAGAGTGGTACACTGCCAAAAAGTTTGGCCTGCGCGGGGGATAAATCCCCCGCGCACTTCAAATTCCAGCCGCGGTTTCAGCCGCGCAATTCACAAAAAATCACAAGCGCAGCCGCGCAATTCACTAAAAATCACAGCCTCAGCCGCGCAAAATCGCTCCGGCCAGCCGCGAGACTGCATCTAAATAATGGCAACAATGGTGCTCCATTGCTCGTATAAAATCCGCTTCTTATGTCAATATGACGTCACAAAACGGACGCAACTATTATTGGGAGGGTGAAAAAAAGGAAAGTAAAAAGCGGCGGAATGGAAGTGATAAGGCGGAATGGAAGTGATAAGGCGGAATGAATATGGATTTTTTGACAATTTTACTATTTTTTCACAATAAAAACATTACACCACGTCGAGTGACTAACGTCGAGTGTTCGATATAAGGCCCTAGGATAACTTAAAGCTTATCAATTTGCATCAACTCAACTAAAAATTTATCTAATTAAAGTTTAACATCAAAAATATGAAACCTTTGCCACTATGTGCTGTAGCTTTCTCATACTGCTCGGATTTTAGCAATTTTGCCATCGTTGGAAAGCACGATCGTAGGCCTACATCTACCTGAATCAATTGGCTTCAAACCCAAAACAAGTAGGCTACTAGCCTATCTTTATTTTGTGATAACTTAAACTTCACCAACTTGTACCAATTCTCAGCAATTTAATTTTTGCAATAAAACTATTATTTCTTTCCAAGCTAAAACAATATGTCTTGCTTTATGCACCTGAAAAGTTTCAAGTTTATCTCTCATCTACAAAACGGGCAATCGTCGTTCAAACTTAATCGCCTGGAGAAGCTTTTTTACAATGCATTGTAAAGGCGAATCGATCATTCATCAGTAGCCTCTAAGCCACCTCTGTTTGATTCAGTAACAAGACTTTACATTGCCTGGTTTTGATCGGAAAGAAGAGAAAGGTTACTCAGCCTGCTAAACTCTAAGTTATGACAACAGTTTTGGGTCGAATTCTTTCAGGTAAAAATCCTCCTTGGTAATTGCTTAGCGGTTAAGTCCAGCGAACGCAGTTAGTAGCTATGACAATTGGTCAATATCTTGTTGTCCATATTAGGCTACTTGTTATTTGTAGACACAATGGACTATGATATGTCAATAAACACCCTGTTTAAAAGGAGTTTTAATTCTAGTGTTTTGTTGTTTCATCACACTGGTGCCGCGCCGGGACCGAGCTACTCTCGTGGCTGAAATTATACTCCACATTGCTCCCGGCACCGAAATCCATTCCGATGAATGGGGCGCATACTCGAATTTATCCAGTGAGTGTTTGTTTATCTTTCAGTTTTATCGCAAACATGCAATAAAGCAACGAATAAAGTCAGTAGCCTTGTGTTAGCCTACTGTCCCTGATAAATAGCCTAACAAGTGACTGCATTTAGTCATCTGATTGCAGCTCTCGACACGTAGGCTACCCACAACTTTGTTAGTGTGCCGTATCTGATGGAAAGTATCTGATTTTGAAGAAGATTTTATGACAGCAACCAACAACCAATCAGTAACCCAGCGATTGATACGGGTTTATGGGTATAAACGAATTATGCCAACACAATCATTTACTAGGCTATGCCAGTTTGCAGGTGAATGAAACGTTTTGCGGCAAACAAAAGGTTACTACTGGTCATTGACCGATAATAACATACCGCTCAAGAATTCCATAATTAAAACAGCGCGTTCGGTCAAGATACAAAGCAACCCATCGCGAGACATTGCACATTGATTGTGACATACGCCTCCCCTTAGAATATTGTTGGAAACAATATAACAACACAATCAATACAAAACACATTACAAAACAAATAATTACTCGATAAAACAATTCTCATAAGTTATCTTCAACGACTCATTAGTCCATCGTTGCATGAATTACCAAGGACATAATTACGTTTTCTGCGAAAGTTTCCAACGTCCTCAATGTCTTCAGTGCACCGGCGAGCGAGATGACCCATCTTCTTAAATCGGAAACACTTCCTCTCCGGACAGTCCTTGGCGAGATGACCTTCTTTGTGACAATTGTAGCAAGCCTTTTCATCAAAAGGGCAGCTCCAAGCTATGTGTCCAATCTCCCCACATCGGTAGCAATGGTTGTCACGGCAACGTCTGTTTTCCGAATGTTCGCCGTCAGCAACGCATTTCCTGGCGAAGTGTCCGTGTCTACCGCATCTGTAGCAAACTCCAAATGGCCGTCGCCTGCCTCCTCTTTTAATTGAGTCTTTCATATTAACAAATTTCTTCAGTGTCAGGCAGTGATGCCGGCGGGGGAGGGGGGGGCAGCTGCCCCCCCAATGTTTTGGGCATCATCTTTCTAATTTTTTTTTTTATTAATACATATTAATATTATTTTTTTAATATTTGGATCCCAACCTCAAGTTGCAAGGGGGGGGGAGGGGGTAAAAGCTCTCTCTTTAAAAAAAAGTATGGAAAACCTTGATGACTAAATTGTACAGTTACAGTAGATAAAAAGATTTTCTACATAAGCAAAGATATAGACTTTTTAAAGTTTTAACTAACGTCACATATTGATGTAGAAAAATAACAACCTGTTAAATTTTTGATACCTCACACTCCCATGACTTCTTCCGCGCGCATTTTGGCATTGGTTGCTTGCAGTGATTCTTTCACTTAAACAAAACGTTTTGTTTCAGCAGTTTTGAGTTGTTCGATTCTTAAGTTGTAAAGGAGACTCAATTTCTCCAATATTTATCATTTATGTTTCTTCTTTAATCTCAGCAGAGTATAAAACTTGTAAAAGTTTTTCATCCATACGACGTCATGAATGAAATTACAAATCGGCGTAATGACGTGACATCATCTAAACATTTTACCGAATAATAAATTAACAAATTCGATCGTCAAAAGTGGTTTGGTGGTGGTAAATATTACGTAATGAAAAAAATGTGATAAGGTTGGAAGACATTACGTCATATATTTTCAATACAAATATGAAGTTTAAAATTTATTCTTTTGTTCATAGTCGTAATCCACCTTCAAAGCGGTACTACAAAGAACAATTTTCGATAAGGGAACGTTCAAATATTACGTAACGCCTTCGAGGGGGAGGAGGGGGGTTTATGCAAAGCGTTACGTTAGCGTCACATTGGGGGGGATGGGGTTCAAGCAAAACGTTACGTAACGCTTTCGAGTACGGAATGGTAGTTTTTTGTGCTGAATTCGTACTGAAAAAGCGTTACATGGGGGAGGGGGGGATTGAAAAAAGCGTTACGTTGGCGTTACATGGGGGAGGGGGGGGTCAAAAATTCGGAAAAAAAGCGTTACGTAATATTTGAACGTTCCCTAAGAGGGGCATCAAGAATAAGTCGACATGACTTTTAACCCTTAGAAGTTTGAGCTCCTGGAGTCTTGCTCAGTTTGGGGGGGAGCTGTCAATTCTTTTTATGCTTTAGGAGTGATATCTCTGTTATTTTCGCACGGTTTCAAAATTTGGGATTCACTTTGTAAAATTATTCACGCTGAGCATATCCGAAAATTAAAACTACCGGTATGTGAATTTTAGAACTGGTCATAGGCCTATACGTTGAAGTGTTGAGGTCACTTATGAGTGTAATTTGTAGCGTGAGTTTACCCATTATTTTTTGGTAGAGTAATGAAGAACGTGCATAGTAATGTTGTGATTAATTTTTTTTACATTATTTTACATACAGCCAATGCCCTTCACGTTGTGAAACAGTTAGGATTAACGAGACATGGGCCAAATTAATTACTTTCATCCAGCTGGTGGGAAAATATTTCAGAGGATGTGCTGAGAAATGCCTTATATCTTTCAATTTATAATCTTTATTCGCTCAAAATTTAAGCTCAATAAAAGTGAATAAAAGTAAGGAAAAGTCAAGAAATCTCGTAGTCGCGGCCTCAGTGGTTTTAGAGATACAACTGTTGATACAAAAAAGTTGAATTGACAGCCCCCCCAACTTTCAAAGGGTTTGAATTGAGTTAACAGATCTATGCCTTAAGGTTTACGTCAGCTCTGGAGATCAGTAAAATATAAGGTTGTCATCTTCAGTGCAACAAGACCATTGATTGATTGGTTTAGTGAGGATTCGTAGTCCCATTACTTTCATTTTGAGTGATTATACTGATTTTCAATTTATTCCTACAAGACGTTACATAATGAAAAAATATATAACTAAGGTTGGAAGACATTACGTCATGTCTTTTCAATTCAAAATGAAGTTTAAAATTTATTCTTTTGTTCATAGTCGTAATCCTCCTTCAAAGCGGTATTAGGCCTCATAGGCGTAGCCAGGGGGGGGGGCGAAAGGGGCCATGGCCCCCCCCCAAATTTTCAAAGTTTGGATTCCGAAGTTGAGCCCTTTGTTGAAAATATAACGAAATTTGTAGAAATTTATAACATTTTCCAAGACATCTGGTTATTAACACCCCAAGGACTTGTTTTAGACACACAGAAAGACACCAATAAATTTTGCAAATCGTAAATCGCGCAAAATTTACTCGATTTACGTTTCTTTTAACTAATTTGTGGAAGCAATTTCAGAATCGCTTACTCTGTTGGGTTTTTGTGCAGCTGAGTTTTTTGTGTTCTCTAATTTTAGCCGCAGATTTTGCCCGTTCGTGTGTAAGAGCTACCTTTAATAAGTTAATAGCTGTTTATCTGCTAATAAATTTCATACAAATATTACCCTAAAAGTGTTTCCAGAAAGCGCTATAATCCATTATTTAAGTGTAATTTTGCAAAATTTTTCCGGGGGAGCATGCCCCCGGACCCCCCTAGAATACGCGTGCCTTCGGCACGCTCTAACCCCCACCAGTTTCATTGCTTCCCCTTGCTCAAGCCACCAGGATACGCCACTGCACATCAGGTAGTGATATCTTAAATCAAACACTTTGTCGTTCTCTTCAATTCATCAAATATTTGGCCCCCCCCAAATTTTTTTCCTGGCTACGCCACTGTTAGGCCTACAAAGAACAATTTTCGATAAGGGGGGCATCAAGAATATGTCGACATGACTTTTAAGGTTTACGTCAGCTCCGGAGATCAGTAAAATATAAGGTTCTCATTATCGTGATTGTAAGCCGCGGGAAATTTTTTCTCTAAAAAACAGATTCCCGGGAAGCTAAACATTTTTTCCAGCCCTGGTAGAAAACAAGAGAAATTAAATAATATACCACTGTCTTGCACAGGTGGCGTAGCCAAGGGAGGGGGGTTCGGGGTTTCAACCTTTCAAATTGAATTTACGGATGTTCTACATTGTTTAGGCTACAAGAAAAGTTTTAGCCTATGATGTACTTTCTCGTCAAACTGTGCAAGGATGCAAGCCATCTGCAACTGCTGAGATCGCTTGTTCGATCTAGATTAACATCTAAACAGCTATTCGCTATACAAAACTTGAATATATCAGAAATAGCCTAAAGTAACTTCATTGTCTCAAAGCTTTTTGTTTGACACTCATCAAGATGTATGACCTCTATGACGTTACATTTTCTAAACTTTTGGTTGACTTTAGAGCATAAAAGTTAGTGACTTACCGGAATAAGATCGTTTTTTGAATCAACCAAGGAGAAAATTGATAAATAATAAAACTGTAATAATCTCGCAAAAAAAAAGCAATCAACCTATGTCTCTAAAACAAAGTTTGCCTAATTTTAAACCAAACTGCATTAAAAGAGCGAGTTTTGCCAATACCAAACATTCAAATATCTCAGTCTGGAATTAACAACAAGAAAACATAGAGACTTAGCTTTATATCCGAAAAATGCCGAAGAAAACATGATCTTATCCTTTTGCTGTGCCACCGGACAGCACCATTTTACAGAAATATTCATACCCACAATTTTGTTGAAAATGCTCTTAGAATGCACCAAACTGAAAGTAATTTTTCAAATTTTCTGGGGGAAGCCCCCCAGACCCCCCGCCGCTCAATGTCGCCTTCGGCGAACACGCCATCGGGTTTCGCCCGCCGGCTGTCAACAACCCCCCTTTCAAAATTTTTGATTATGCTACTGTCTTGCACTGTCAATATTTTGCCCCCCAATGTTGAAGGTCTGGCGGCGCCACTGGACTGTCAGGTCGTTTTCTTGAATCTCAGCCAATTTATTCCTCGTAACGGTTAATTTAGACTGTACCTCAGCTATTCTTAGAGGCTTTACATTATCTTCCATCTTCTTTGCCTGTGCCCTCGTAACAGCGGCAGCACATATACCCCACTCCGGATCAGGTTCACTAGGTGGCCTTGCTTCATCCACATTACCAATTACTAAATCAATGTCAAACAAACACCTTTCCAAACACAAGGCTTCCACCATTCCGATAAGGTAAGGAGTATCGATATGTACTCTGGCTAAAGGTTCTTGAATTAAAGTGCTATCAATTGCCCTGGTACGACCCGTTTTACCAGTCAACTGATCTTTACTGACTATAGTGGCAAAGGTTTTATATCTTTGATGTTAAACTTTAATTAGACAATTGTTTAGTTGAATTGATGCAAATTGATAAGTTTTAAGTCATCCTAGGGCCTTATATCGAACACTCGACGTTGGTGTAATGTTTTTATTGTAAAAACATAGTAAAATTGTAAAAAAATCCATATCCATTCCGCCTTATCATCTCCATTCCGCCGCTTTTTACCTTCCTTTTTTTTACCCTCCCAATAATAGCTGCGTCCGTTTTGTGACGTCATATTAACCAGGGAGGCGGATTATATACAAGACGATCCCTATAAGACGATAGAGATCGCCTTGATTCTATAGGAGCACGCTTAGCGCAGTTATTAAGCTGCTGCTGTTATGCTATTTCCAAAAGAAGCTCAACGAGGCAGGACAGCATTGCAATTGCAAAGTTAAGGTTTCAGTAAGCATTTTCCTTACGTTTTTGTAAATAATTTTCAAACGCGCAATTTCCAGCGTTTGATATTGACAACCGCGCAATTTCCAGCGTTTGATGTTGAAAGCCGCGCAAATGCAACACCTGAAACTCTTCTCCCCCGCGCAATGTTCAAACTTTCCAATCTGGGCCAAATACACATGAAATAACGGTATTATATTACATCTACTACACCATTTACTTTCCAAAAGCTTAGGTGAACAGCAAGTGTTAACTTATAGCATGTGTACTAGAGTGGTTCAAAAAAATACAATTTTCTCAGAATCTTTCTCCACAAGGCTTAAAATGTGCCATTTCCCCATAGAAGTGCCCTTGCAAAAAATTAGACTGATTGGAAGTCGTTTAAAGGTCAATCAGATTTTCACTTTTTTACCACATTCTGCCTATGTCAAACCCTATCGCACACAGGCTGATATTGTGTACAAGAATTACAGAGGGGGAAATGCCCGCTATCATCTTGAAAACCACAGCAGAGAATGAGCTAGACTTCTATATGATGCAGAATTAAACTTCGTGTGTATGTAAACAGATTTATTAACTTAACACCCAACAAAGCAAAAATCTTATTTCCATACTAAACTATCGGCAATTCGGCATCTACCATTATTATTGAAAAACACTCGAAACCGGCATTAGTCTCATCAGTCATCACTTCAATCATTTTCATGAGACTCAGAAACAGTACCAGTACCTACTGCAGTTAGTAAGCATCTACAGGAAAAGGTTTCCGGTGCCAACCAAAGCAACCCTTAATCTCAACAAAGCCTGAAATGAGACTGTGACGAAAACAGTGGCCGAATGTCATATCTGATTTAACACCACAGTCCTTGATGCTAACATTGTATTTTAATTCATTTATCGTGATATGGATGTCTCTTTGTGATAAAAGGAAAATTGTATTATGTTTAAACTTATTTAACCTATCAAAATAATTGAAGTGATGACTGATGAGACTACTGCTGGTTTCGAGTGTTTTTCAATAAAAATGGTAGATGCCGAATTGCCGATAGTTTAGTATGAAAATAAGATTTTTGCTTTGTTGGGTGTTAAGTTAATAAATCTGTTTACATACACACGAAGTTTAATTATGCAACATATGGAAGTCTAGCTCATTCTCTGCTGTGGTTTTCAAAACAATAAGGGGCATTCCCTCTCTGTAAGTCTTGCACACAATATCGGCCTGTGTGCGATAGGGTTTGACATAGGCAGAATGTGGTAAAAAAGTGAAAATCTGATTGACCTCTAAACGACTTCCAATCAGTCTAATTTTTTGCAAGGGCACTTCTATGGGAAGATGGCACATTTTAAGCCTTGTGGAGGAAGATTCCGAGAGAATTGTGTTTTTTTGAACCACTCTAATGTGTACTCTCGTTGTTAGCATTTCATTTAATTCAGACAAAGCACTTCTGCAGTTGATTCTGCTTTTACAGTGGAATTTAACTAAAAATGAATTTGTCTTTGAAGCGATGATTTCACCAAGATAAGGGGATTACATTGTTTTCTGCAATCAAAACGATACATTATGTATACTATAGGCCTATTACAAAACAAAAATAGCAAGTTAAAAGCTTTCAAAACAAACAACACAAAAGCAAATCAACTTTCATTTAACTTTTCATCTGCAGCAACATTAACTTCTTCCATCAGAACAACTTTTTCATCAGCTACAGCATTTTCATCAGCTGCAAGTTGCTGCATTTCTCTACATTTGACTGCGGGTGTAATGGGCTAGACGTTCAGTGATTAGTTTTCCAATTCCAACTAGCACAAAAATTCGCAAATTTGAACGTTAACTCGACCATCCTCCTCCACTTTTTAATTTTTCTGCAACATTTCCTTGCTTGAAGTTCATTTCTGTCTTTGTTGCTTGCGTCGAATCCATCTGACACCATGTAATGTTTCATTTCTGACACCATGTACAGTAATGTTTTGCGCACTTCGACAACTTCGAATCAACTTCTGACACTATGTAATGTTTCGTGCAATCTTTTACGTCTGACTGTCTCGGATGAACTCTCATATACAAGCAGATAACTTTATTTTAATCTCAAACATATACTCAGACAACATAAACTGGCAATGTAAACGCCCACATAGCTGCGGCACTAAAACGATTGACTTGCTATTTTAAACTCGAGTTGGAGAATACCGCATCGCTGTCAGGAAAGCGTATTTAACAGCGGCCAATCAAGAGGTCATGGAAAGCGCGTAAGGCAAAATGCGAAACACAAGGTATAAACTTAAAAGGCAAGTTCTCAAATAAATTAAAAGTTTAAAGCATGTTTCCAATATTATATGTATATACACAGGTTTCTCTCTCCCTATCTCTTCTTTAACAGATTGATCAGCTGTGATCTCCCATGTGAACTCCCTCCAAAAAAATCGGATTTTTTTGATTTAAATCGGATTTTTTTAATTTAAATCAGATTTTTTTGATTTTTTTTTATATAAAAAGCGTCGAGTCTATTTGGGGGAAGAGATCATTTTAGTAAGATAGCAGAATTATTTTCAACCCCTTGATTGATTGAAAGGCTTTGCTTTGCAAGTGTTTAATCATTTTTATTATCACATTGTAGGCTAGCCTGTCTAGTGTCTATTACACAGTACTATGACAGTTTATCGAACGACAGTTTATCGAAACGACAGTTAATCGAACAACAGTTTATCGAACGACAGTTTATCGAACGACAGTTTACCGAACGACAGTTAATCGAAAACCTAACCAGTACCCCTAACCATTATCCCCTAGCCCCTGAGTATTCCATTGCATATGTGCTTCGTCGTTCGATAAACTGTCGTTTCGATAAACAGTCGTTTGATGAATTGTCGTTTCGATCAACAGTCGTTTCGATGAACTGTCGTTTCGATGAATTGTCGTTCGATGAACTGTCGTTCGATAAACTGTCGTTCTATGAACTGTCGTTCGATAAATTGTCTTTTGATAAATTGTCGCGTCACACTATTGCACATATTTTTAAGTAGGTGTGATATGTTGCTTTATACTAAATCATAATGTGCATATCGAGATTGAGTTACGTCTCAGACTGTCATCTCACTACACTAAAATCTTTCCTTACGTTTGAGCACACATTACTTTGCTTTTTTGCTCAACTGATGCATAGCCTACAACCAGACTTTTTGCAAAGAAAGTTTAACTGTGTAATATAATTATGTTACCGACGTACCATACGGTACCAAAACAATAAAAGTTCAGATGACACAAAATTGCAGTTTATTTTGCATTGAGAAGTTTGTACATAAATACAAGCTCGCCAGCTTTTGCAGTGCCCAATCGATTTCGAACTTCTGATTAAAGCAGACCAAAAGTGGAAAAAACTTGCTCAAAAGCTATGTTTAGTGAACAACACTGTTTGTGAACTGCCAAGTAAACTAAGTTGCCTTTCAAAACATGCATAGCCTATAGCCTTAAGTATTTAAACATAACTTTTGTATTACAGAGAAGCAGTGAAACGTTTGTTGATGTATTTATTTTTATTTTAGCAAATAAAAAATCATTTGATTTTTTTAATTGATTTTTTTGATTTTTATTGTTTGATTTAAATCATGATTTAAATCAATGATTTAAACATGATTTGTTAAAAATGATATCAAATTCCATAACTTATATCTGTAACTGTATAGCTGGCATAGACTAACCAGTCAGGGCTGCGATTTTTTCTTTCTTGTCGAACGACCAAAAATTCTGCGTTTGTTTGTCGAATAGTGGTATGACGTCACAAGAGTCGGATTATAAGCGTTTGGCAGCGAATTACTGCGTGATAGAGAATTTTTCCTTTGGCATCTCTTTAGTCTCGCTTAGTACGTTAATGGTTATGCACGTACCCGCATGCAAACACAGTTAGGAGCGAAACATGCAAGTTACCAAGAAACACAGCGAAGAAGCAAAAAATGAACTGCAGATAAAAGAAAACGGAACAATACCACGATAATACAACAACGGCGTAATGCTACAGGCCTACAGCGTTTAAGGTGTGCCGAGATGGCAAACAAGCCTCTTCGTACAACATTGCAACAAACTACATACAATCACGTAAAGTAACACAAGAACGAATTAATTAATAACAGTGAAAAGGAAAGAATATTAGTAACAACACAAACATTAATGCCAGGGCATGCTTGCTGCTAGATCTTGATTTTGCTGCCTCTGTATGACTTTAGACAGGAGATTTCAAATGCTTTGCGACGTTAGGCTACTAAACGCTATTAGCTGGAAGTTTACCTGAATGATAAGTTCCAAAGTAACGTGGCAATGCTTCTCTCGATAGCTCCTTCGAACAGATCCCGCACTTCACTCGCTGTTTGTTGAACCTTAACCGCTTCTCGGTAAGACCGACCGAAGCTTTTGCAATCCGTGTTGTCGGAGGATTCTTTCGTTTTTTAGTCATTATAGGATACTGACTAACTGAAGACCATCCTATCTGTAGTTGGGCAAAGCTATGCTGTTCTTACGACTTGCCTATTACCTTGCCTTGTCCACTCCCAGTGACTACTTACTATTCTTCTAGAAGCGAACTCTTATATATAGCGACCTTTCTTATCTGTGTTTCTGATTCTGAACAACTGGTCGGAAACTAGGCTATTTTCTTGATGTAAAAAACTTGCGTAATAAGTAGGCTTTATTGTGTTCTTTTATTGTGTGCTTCTGCGATTATTTTCTCCTGTATCAATCACCTGCTTTAAGTTATGTAACGGAAAGGAAATCTTACATTTGTTTTCGTCATCATGCACTGGCTACATAAATCCATCATTGTTAAATCTTTCAAAGGATGGCATCTCGCCTGGTGCGAGACAAATTTCCTGCAGATGTCCAGACTTTCCAGCCAGCAAACTTGTTTATACATGTCATGCATTGTGATTCAACGTCAATGTAAAAACGACGGTTTTGCTAGCTGGGTTGTTTGCTTTTGTGAATGTGCAAAATCGCCCATTACGTAATCACAGAAACTCTTTTAGTGGAAGGAAGTCGAGTTGCAACTGTGTTTATCTGTCTACTATTCTTTATTCATATTGCAAAACATTTCTGCATTCTTGGAACAACAAGTGCATAAGTCAGACATAAATACAAACTTGCAAACACGTTGACAACTAAAAGTAGCCTACTTCGGTTATTTTATCTATAAAAGAAACCCGTTGTGTCGAATAGCACGAAACGTGTGTGGCGAAATGTTTGATGGCAGGCGTTAGAACTTCGATCAAAGCATTTTTCTGCTGTGTTCAAAATGTTCTGGAAGCGAACTCCTTTCCATAAAAATAGCGGCTTTTTTCATCTGTATTTCTGAACATCTGGTCGGAAACTAGGCTGTTTTCTACATGTGAAAAACTTTCATAGCAAGTATCCAACAGTCATTTTACCAGAGCAATATTGTTATTTGGCTCAAACGGCGAAATACAAACTGGCATAGACGTTGACAACTCAACGTAGCCTAGGTTATTTCATCTATAAAAGAAACCCGTTGTGTCGAATAGCACGAAACGTGTGTTGCAAAATGTTTGATGCCAGGCGTTGAACTCCGATCAAAGCATTCTCCTGCAGTGTTCAAAATGGCGACGCTGAAGCCTTGGGAGTTTCTCGTGTGAAGCGTCGCTTTTTAGACCTTGCTTTGAAGTAGGCTACCTGGCGCAAGAAAGTTTACGTAAGACAGCACTTTTATGATTGCATCACGTGATGCCCCCCCCCCCCCGATTGTTCCTCGACCTGACAACGTTTAGTCCTCTCTCAGTTTTTTTTTCCTTTTTATTTCCCTTTTTTTTTTTTTTTTTTTTTCCGTAAGGCACGGCGTTTGTCGAATAGTGATGGCGCGTGTCGAGTGACCTCGTCACCAAAAAAGGCAAAAATCGCAGCCCTGACCCTACTAACCACAAAACCAAAAATGCAATCATAAAGAGAAGCTCATATGCTGTATTAAACTTGAACAAACTATTATTTCACTGTTATAAAACAGAGATCAAAACATTAATTTTATCCTTAAAATTAATGCTGCTTTGCATTGAAGCTCATGCGAGAGATGCATCAAGGTGATTGGCATCGTTTCTTGTGACGTTTCTCTTGTATTTCTCTCAACTTCTCTTTTCTTTCACTTTCATGCAAAGAAGGAAAAAAAGGCCGGCTTGAAAGCAACAAGCTCCATACTTGCATTGTGGTTCTATAAGTGTTGATTGCCATAGACACTAGGCTACTAAAGGTAGAAATTTTGCAGGTAGAAAATGGCGCGTTTGGAATTGTGGTGAATTTGTTTTTCAACACAATCAAACAAGCATTAGGCTAAGTAACAATCAGGAAATTCACGATAATTTGTTTAAGCTCAAAGAAGAAAAGAATGGTTTTCGTTAATTCAAAAGCAAAGGACAGGTCACAAAAACTGTCAATTTCTATCTGTTTCAATAATGTGACATTTGCCTCAAAATTTTGGGAAACTTATTGCATAATGTTATACCCTACTTGTTCAAATAGGCTACATGTAATTGTAAAGCTTGTGAAATGAACAAGTTTTTACATTTTAACATTCACATTATTTACTGATTTGATGGAGTTCAGTTTGTTTATTGCAAAAAGATTTAAATAATCAACAATAAATTCAAAGTTTTTCTTACACTTGGTTAATATTGTTCATGGGTATGTAGCTCTTGAAGCTCTGCATACATCATTTCTATATTCTCTGACGCCACTCACAATTGATTGTGGAATCTGTGAAATCCTTGCAGGCTTATAGTTTATTCTTGTGTTTTTCATAACTCTTAGGACTGTAATTTTACGAAGCGCGCTGCCACTCTTACAATTGCGTTACCCGATAGTTTTGCACTTGTCTGCGTTGTTGGTTTGTTGCATGCAGCTTGTATGTAATAGTTATGGCCATGTTTGTAATCTAAAACTAGTTCTTAAGTTGGAACGTCTTAACTCTCGAAATGGCCCGTTTCGGCGAGTCCTGTGTTTTTCATAACTCTTTGACTGTAATTTTACGGAGCGCGCTGCCACCCTTACAATTGCGTTTCCCGATAGTTTTGCACTTGTCTGCATTGTTGGTTTGTTGCGTGCAGCTTGTATGTAATGGTTATGGCCATGTTTGTAATCTAAAACTAGTTCTTAAGTTAGAACGTCTTAACTCTCGGAATGGCTCGTTTCGGCAAGTCCGATTCGGCGAGTTCTCTATTCGGCAATTTTTTAAAAAGCCAATGACGCCTTCTGTAAATTCAACGACGCCTTCTGTTTATTTAATATTTAGAGAATTTTGTATTTTATTCCACAATATCGTTTCTTTTGCATTCCGACCAAGAAAAATAAATTAAAATGAAATTTAGCGAAAAATGTTTGAACTATTAAATTAAAATGTTTGCTCACATAAAATTACATGTATCCTATGTCATCCACCTTCTTTGCATCATGTTTATGTAATTCGTCATGTCATTTATTTTTTGACCCCTTAACTCTTGATATGTAAGTTTCAATAAGTTATAGAAGGTGTTGGTTTCGATATGTAAGGTCGGTACATGTTCCAAGAAGTTTCAATATGTAACCGAAATGTAGGAAAAAAGTTTCAATTGTTTTCAAGATGACCAGTATGCAAACTATGCAATCAGAACGTTTCAATACATTTTCAGTATGTTTCAATATGTATCTACATTACAATCTCAGGCCTCGAAATTCATGGCGGACATGTCCGCTGTCACAGCATGTGATGTCCGCGGGAAGTACTATCTAGATCGGTCAAAAATGTCCGCCGAGAAATAACACAGGAACTAGCGATACAAATCGTTATTACGTAGCACGAACAATTGTTGCGAGAATATACTGTAATTTCCGCGCATTCTAGCACACATCTAGAAAATGTGAATACTGTATCGCTTAGCTTCCATTCAAGCAGAAAAACTTTCGATTTTTACGTTGCTTCAACGATTGATGACATTGAATCAGCGCAACAAAGGTGAATTCTTCGCTAAGAATCGATGGGAGTATGTACTAGGGTGTTGCAAATTTTACAACCTATGTTGGAAGTATGATTGTAAGGTGGGAAATCTTCCAAAACCACATCAAAAAAATTTTTAATTAAAAATATTGATATTTAAGGGTCCCACGCTTACCCCGAAAAGTTCATTTTTGGTCGCGAATAGCAACATTTTTAAATTGTTGGGAAATCTACATTATAAATGATAGATATGTCATGTTACATATCATTTTTGTCAGAATTGAATGTAGAATGAGCTGCAATAAACAAAAATAAGATTTATAAGATTTTGAAAATTTTTAGGCAAGTGATTAAAAGTAGATTTTTTTCTTATTTTGCAGAATAGGTTAGAGGCATTCCATTAATACAACTAATTTTTACCAAAGTCCAATACCTCCTAAAATACTTGGTTTAGACCAGTGGTTCCCAAAGTGGGCGCCAGCGCCCCCCTGGGGGCGTTTGCGACCATGAAGGGGGCGCTGGCTATAAAGTGGGCGATTGGGGGGCGCTGAAAGTAAATCGGGGCAGTTACAAAAAGAGGATTGTAAAGTATTTTTTGTCATGTTTCGCTTCAAAGAAATACAAAAGAAGACGATGACTATAAGAGCTCTGTGGCAGATATTGTGGCGATTATGTTGGCAATGTCACTTCGCAGTGCCTTACAAGTTAGTTGAGGTCATAACGTAACGCATAACGCATGACAATTTGAAGCACTGAGATTACGCAAATCCGATCTTACAATCCGAGAGTATTTTGATCTAGCGTTCGTCTTAATTTATCTTTGAAGACTGTCATCAAAGCAGTGAATAAAATTAAAGCGCACGCTCTGAATACACGCTTATTCAAACGATTGTGCAATGAGAATGATGAAGCTTTTGAGCGCTTACTACTCCACACCGAAGTACGATGGCTTTCCAAGAGAAATTGCCTTGCACGATTTTATTACCTGTTTGAAACCATCGTAGAATTTATAAATACTGTAGTTGTGACCCTGGCCTTGCGAATGACCTCCTAGTTGTGAGAAATGATATTGCCTACTTGTCAGACACATTTTCCAAATTTAATGAATTAAAATTATCCCTTCAGGGTAACGAAATAAGCTCGTGTTGTATCAGCGAAATTTAGCTAAACTAGAATTTTTCCTAAGTTATTCTCAAGCTTGCATCAACTTGATACCAGTGACAGAGGCATATCTGATGTTGATGTAGAGACGTACAGCAATCATCTTGAAGAAGTACACAAAGGCATGGGAGTTCGATTCCAGAATGTAGACCAGTTAGAAATCTATGACTGGATAATCGACCCATTCTGTGATATTTCCGAACATGGAACTCTTGAGGAGGAACTGATAACATTGCAAAGCGATTTTACACTCAAACCGAAGTTCAATATCTGGTATCAATCGTTCTGGCTACAGAACGTCACGTGTGAAATCGGGTCAAAGCTTTTATCACAGCGTTTCCCAGCTCATACTTGGTGGAGCGTGCTTTCAGTGCCGTGACAACGCGTCTGGATAACAAAAGAAACCGTCTTGACATAGTTAGACTGGGAGACTTAAGATTGTTCCTATCCAAACTGAAACCCGACGTCAAGAGGCTGATGACATTGCACCAACCTCATCCGTCTCATTAAAGTTGGACTTTAAGTTGTGATGAATGGAAAATAACTTTGATTTTACTTTTTTTGTCGAAGGGGGCGTTTGATACTCTGTTTGTTGTCCAGGGGGGCGCTATTAAAAAAAAGTTTGGGAAACACTGGTTTAGACCAAAAACAATGCCATTTTTGGATTCTGCATCCTCAAAAATGGTGGAATAGACACTTCAACCATCTTTTTACCTTGAGTATAGTGTTTGAAATCAAAAATTAGTTATGCAGATGAAGTGCACCACCTAGTGACGGCCCAAGTCTCCAACTCGGCATCCACTGACCTGATTTTGAAAAGTAAATTTTTGATGGACTTGGGCTACAACATATATTTGAACTATCTTATTCTGCAACCTAGTGGTTGCATTGATTTGTTGTATTATAATGGACTGCCTCGTAAACAACATAAAATAAAAGGCCAATTTAGACATAAAAAAACAAATTTTGAGTGATTGTTAGCCTACAAGCCCTACATGCAACCACTCTTACTTTCAATTTGAGGATGCGCTGAAATACCGTAACTTCTGAATTTTAATCTTACCAACAAAGCAAAGATCAGACTAATCTCAAAATTTGAAGAAAATTAGCGAGCGATTAGCAAAACATAAAACTTTGCATTCAATTCATTTTTTTAAATATTAATTTATGCATATGAACCAGAGGGACCACACGTATGTCCTTCAGACGTATTGTCTGACCACTTCAACACTGGAAACCCTTTTTAGGGTTCTATTACAAGTCTTTTGTTGGACTGGGCCCCACGACTGGTAGACTGCTTGGCCCCATATTAAAAGGTCAAGTAACACATCATATTAACCAGAATTTTGGCCACAATCCATTTGGAAATAAGCAAACTTTTTAGCACTAGAAAATTAGAAATGAAGTAAAAACTAACCATGGTAAAAGTTGTAAAAATTGTAGCTTACATTAAACAAACGAAATACACGATCCAATGCAAAGCGAGTCCTAAGAAAGGTGTTAAAAACAAGTTTTATCAAGTTTCTCCAGTCTTCACAATATTAATGACTTGCTTCTGACGTCATAGTGAGAACATTATGCTCTAACTTTATTGTCTGTTGCTTTCATCTCAGCATCTGTCATATTATCGTCGCTGTCTTTGACCTTTCTGTTTTGAATGCATCTGGTCAAATTTTCTATCAACCTTTCAGTTGCCATTTGATTGTCTTTGAAAGACATCCAGTCGCCTGGTGAACCAACTGAAAGGCAAGGAGAGCACTGACTGGTAATGTCAAAGAATGCAGACAGTGGACGATTGGTTGAAAGTAGTTTTTCTGTATTAACCGATGCTGTCGCAATGTTTTTAACAGCTTCTGGAGTCATCACTTTACTTTTCGAAAAGCAAATAAGTAACATAATTTGTGTGAAGAATATTCTTCTAAGGCTCAACTGTGCCATACCCATAGCTATTCACTTTTCTTTAGGACAGTGGTTCCCAACCTTTTTGTTGTCACAGACCCCTTTAGACAAATTATTAATTCTGCGGACCCCTACCTTAATTTTGCCTGAAACTCAATTAACATACTATTGACTATTGTAATAATTATGCTTCTCAACTACTGTACTGTGTCATATTGCATTGCGGCTATGACTCCCGCGGCAAATATCAGGTTAAAACAGTTGATCAAATCAGAAAATGAATGAATTGTTCAAGAAATGTCAGCAGTACCGGTATTTGAATATTAAGGTGACCCAAAGTGGCATGCCGAAACTTTTTCAGTGTAAGCAAATTTAATGAGAGAAATGAAACTAAAAAGATCATTTTTCGTTTTTTTTTCTCCAAAATTCATCAAGGTAATCACGGACCCCCAAATGCTTTCTCACGGACCCCAGGTTGGGAACCACTGCTTTAGGAATTGATAACTGTGATCTTTTAACTATAATGCTTGACTGCTGGTTGCTCATCTAACAAACTTTGAATAGCCGACTTTCAAAGTCATTGTTGTTGCGCTTTTATAACCTAAAATTGTGGCATGTGTAAAGAAATTTTTTTTTAAACGTTTGAAAGTGAATGTTATTTTTACATCAGTTTATTCCTCATAAAATTCTGATTGCAGCAATATGTTGCATACCCTATTTAATCCAAAAAATACGTATTTAACTAAAATATCCAGATTTCACTGGTCGCGAGCCCCCCCAAAATTTTGGGATGAGCGTGGGACCCCTAAACTTTAACATTTTTTTGAAAATTTTTTTCTACCTCATATTTTGGCCATTTCCCACCTCCCATTTATATTTCCAAAGTTAAAATCAAAATTTTTTTAAAAAGTGCAACACCCTAGTATGTACTCCTACACTAATCACGCGCAATTTTGTTCAAGTCTTACGTCACAATGTTTGGCTTTGATCTCCGAGTAATATCGATAAGACAAGGTTGGTTACAAAATTAGATTATAGTAGACTATTACAGCAAGATGCAGCAAAATTTGTTAAGTTTTGGTATTAGGCCTATGGCTATAGTAACAAAGAAAAGGCCCAGGGAAAATTCACTTTCGCTCACATGACACGCAAAAATAAACCTAGAGAAAAAAACCCAGTGAAACTTTGCACAGCAGAAAATAGTAGCGCTAGTATAAAAGTTTTCCGACTCGTGCCCAGAGCATTGTAACGCAAGAAGCCACACGACCTCGTTTGGTGGAAATTAATCAGTCATGCCGCGTATTAAGCAGCTACAGGGCGCTTTGACTCTTCAAGCGCACGTCGTTGGTTGATGAAAGCCTTTCAGAGTGACTTCGCTGAAATTTTAAAAATCTTTCTAAACCGTGTCTACCGTATAGTTTTCAAATAGCGAAGAATTATCAAGATAAAGTGATTAAGCATGACGATCGACGCTAAAACTTGTGTGTCCGCCGAGATAGCTGCTCAGATCGGACACGTTTGTCCGCCGTCAACAAAAACGAATTTCGAGGCCTGCAATCTACATGTGCCGAAGAGCTTTGTTATAGACATCAGTTTTAAATTTAATTTCAATCAGATAATATGAAACCAAGGAATTTTCAGAAATAATTATTTAAACTACCATTCAACGTTTTATAGGCAGAGAAAACTTTTTCTCGAACCCTAGAAAATGTAATTATCAGATCACCGCTTCAATGCGTGATGGAAATCTACAGATAAATCTGCATCAGGCATTGCAGAGTGCAAAAAACAGTGTTGCAGAACGCGTTTTCGAATATTAAATTCTCATCAGTGCAACTACGTTTATGAACGCAATAAGAACGGTTAAATTTAAACTCAATACAAAACATTACAAACATTATAAGGACATATTCTCAGTGTTCAATTGAATATTAATAAATCCAGAGACATCAGAAAATCACTTCCCGCATGCAATTCCAGACCGACATTACTCGCTTAAGGTTTTTTTTGTTAAAACAAACTTAATGTTCAAAGCAAAAAAGCCATGTAATTTGCTTTGCCATTTCCTCTTTGTTTTGATGGCGTCAAGTTGATTTTTGTTACTGTAATAAACTACTATGCAAGAGTAGACAGAACTAGACATTGTCCTCAGGTCATCCCCACCACTATCATGCTCGGGATGTTGCTGCAGTAACTGCAGCTGTGTATGGGCGGATTACTATTAACAGTGCCACTTAGGTTTGAAAGCTATCTCAACTTAATTGTTTCATGTTTTTATTTACAGGTTCTAGCTTTGCAGTTGCTAAAAGCTGTGCAAAGTATAATTCATATGATAGTGACAGAAAAAAAATTGTTGCTGTCATCAAGTATATGAAAATGTAACAAAGTTTAGCAAAATGGCAATGAAAAATCGCACATCTGAGTCTAAAAGAAACAACAATGTCACAAATCAACCGCCACAATGGAGTGACTTTTTACTGTGCTCTTATTGTGAAAAAGACTTTAATCGAACTGATCGCTGTCCTATTAGTCTTGCTTGTGGCCACACGTTATGCAGGGTCTGTTTAGGGAAACTGAAGCAGTTGCAATGTCAATATGATCAAACTCCAATAACATGCAACATTCTTGATTTACCAATCAACACAGCATTGCTACAGCTTTTACCCGGGGATTCAGAGAAAGGAAGTTTGCTTTCACATCACCATGTTTTGCAAAGTAACATTCACGATGCAGGCAATAGCAGTCATAACAATAATGCAAAAGCATGTATTGAAGAACTTGCTTTGTTTTTGAAACCTGAAAGAAACTGTGAACTTAGCAGGCCTATGCAACGGAAATTAGTTACATTAATTAACTGCCAGTTATACGAAGAAGAGGGAAGAAAGCGTGCTTTACGAGCAAGCAGAGCACTTGGTGAAAGAACAGCCACAGAATTAATTTTGCTTCATCAAAATCCCACCACACTTTCTGCTAGCTTGTGGGCTGCTGTAAGAGCAAGGGGTTGTCAATTTCTTGGTCCTGCCATGCAGGAAGAAGCTCTCAAGCTGATTCATCTTGCTCTTGAAGATGGATCAGAACTTTCTAGAAAAGTTTTAGTTGGAATTGTTGTTAAAAATTTACAAACTCAATTTTCTCAAGCATCAAAAACTAGCATTGGTCATGTGGTACAGTTGTTGTATCGTGCTTCATGTTTTAAAGTTACCAAACGTAATGCTGACAGTTCATTAATGCGTCTCAAAAACGAGTATTTGAGTTATGATGATTTGCGAAAAGAGCATGACTCGCAAGTTGTTCAAATAGCCAGAGAAGCTGGTCTTAGAATAGCCCCTGACCAATGGAGTGCTTTACTATATGGTGATCAATCTCACAAGCCATACATGCAATCAATTATTGATCGATTGCAGAGTGGCTCTTCTTTCCAGCAATGTATTTCTGATTTGGACTTGGCATTGCAAAGGTCATGTGATCCAGGAAATATTCAAAGTTTGTTGTTACATTTCAAGTTTTTGTCAGAACTGGATATAGAAACGACTTGTTGGAGCGCTCTAGAAAAGAGCACTTACTCTGCTAAAGTTTCTGTTAAAGAGCTGGTCGATTTCACAAAAAATCACCATCATTGGTTATGGCAGTGTCAAGATGCTACCCAACAAACAAGTAAATACAAAACTTCAATGTGCAGAGATAGCAAAAGTAAAGGAGTTTGCCCAAGAGGACAGGCATGCACTTTTGCGCATTCTGACGAAGAACTTCAACATTACAGAAATAAAAGAAAAAAGGGTGGCCAGATTCCATTTAGTCCAAATGATTTCAAAAATGACAGTGGAAAATCTAGTGAAACATCTCTTCCACAACATGAAGATGTTTCAAGCAGAGAGGAGTCAAGAATAATTTCACAAGTTGTTAGCAAGCCAATGCCACATGCACACACTTGTCACTGTGGCAGTACTGCAAATCAGAATTTAGACATGCAGAATCCAGCGTATTTTTATAGTCAGCCGACTAATGTCAATAATTCTCCTGTAATCAATCATGCAGCAGCATCGAACTTAACCCATGCTTCCTCTGTGCACCAAAACATGAATCCTTCATTTCCTCTTCCCATTCCACAAAGATTGCCATCTGTTCTTTCTGTGCAAAACTTGCACCAACAGCCGCCATCTCAAGTGCAGTATGTAGCTGGTAACAGTGTTGTGTATGAACCAAAGACCCAGACATTTGAACCACTCCATGTTGTACAGCATAATCAACCTCCATACCCTGTCCCTCATGCTAACCCTATGTCAAAAGCAAGTGCTGAAGTACAAAAATCAAATATAGAACAACCGTCACCTGTGACACTGCACCCTAACCACTATATAATTCACAGACAAGAAACGCCTGGCTACTGTCAGCTCCAACCTAATCCAGTGCAAGCGGTGGTGCCAGAACCTGTAGTTTCACCACCCCACCAGCCTTATGCGGTGGGACCCTCATTTACTTGCTTGACGCTGCAAAATGGTCAGCAAGTAGCTGTTCCATCTAACCCCAGAAGAGAAATAATTCAGCAGCCAGCTGTAGTGTATCAGCAACAAACACCTCCCATGCAAAATATTTCCCCAAATTCTGTTGTAAACTACCAAGGTAATATTGTACTGCAACCTGCCCCACATCCGGTTCATATTCCTGGTGTTCCACCACCCTCCATTGTGTCATCTGGTGAAGCCATGATGGCAAACACCGAGGTTGTAGTGCCAAGAGAAGAGCCTGTAATTTTAAGAAATCAGACCTACAACCAATACCATGTCACTATACCTCCCATGCCAGAAAACTCAGCAACAAATATGCCAACATTAGCAGAATTAAGACATCGAAAATATGAAGTTATAAACAAGTTGGTGAAAAAGCGTATTGTTACACCCAATGCAGAAGATCATTTACAATCAAAAGTTGGAATTTGTTATAATATGTCTGAGGCTAATGAACTGGCATATAGGAGCATAACAAGTACCAGTAGCCAACTTATCAACAACAATAACAGCACCCAGGTTTCATGTCATGTAAATTCTGTAAGCACAAATTGTGTTAGCACAGCATTTACACATGCATCATCACACGAAAGTGTGTCAAGCAGTAGTTCAGTGACTCATGGCTTGACCTTAACTTCCGATGGGCGGTACAGTTTATGGACAGGCACCACATGTATCCCTTCATTGAGTGGATTGTCGTTTTATGACTATCCTTCTGAAAGTCGAGACCAATCCAGCCCAACTGGAATTAATGTACTATCAGATTTAGATACCAGAACTTCTCAAGTCCAAGCTTTTCATCATGACAATTTTGTGGACCGTTGTTCTCAATCTCAGCTTTCTCCACAAAAAGAGTGTCAAGTAATAGCTTCTTCCAATACAAGACATTTAGATGATGATATAATTCCTATTCAAGATCAAAGGATTGTTAGCAAGTATGGTCCTATTGCTCGTACAGTTCGATCAAAGACAACGTCTGCTATTCCTGAACAAGTTACTGCCAATGCTAATGCTGCAACACATCCTTTTCCATCAGATAAAAGTCGTAACAAAACCAATTTCATCACCGGAGAAAACATTGACACACCCCAAAAGGTTTTGTATATTAACTCTGAAGTTGAACCTACAGCCGAAAGTGCAAATTCAAGAAAATTGCCTGATTTAATTTCTAGTAATTACTCACAGACTGCTGCTGTCCAGAGCCATGCCTCATACTCGATTATGCAAAATCCAATAATGCATGAAGAGATTGACGGAGAAGAAAATGAAGATCTTCTTCTCGCAATTGAACTGCAACAGATTGAAATGGGCATTCAAAAAATACAAAGGAATGCGAAAACAAAGTGAAATTTTGTAAATTTTAAAGCTGTCAAAAGTTCACCTAGTAGCCAGTTTTAAAACATGAATCTCAAGTACGTATGTTAAATGTGATGTTGTGCAAGTTTATCATTGTATTTCTTGTCAGTTGCCACATGCCAGCAGTTGTGATTGTGTTTACAGTAACTTAAATATTTTTAAGCGTTTTAGCTTTTTGCGATTTCTCGATTCGATTTGCATTAATTGTTCCATTTATCTTAATTGTACTTTTATTTTGTGATACCATGAAATCAGATAATTATATTTTCACTTTGCTGGTATTTTAGGTAGTTCTTTTTGATGCATGAATTGAAGCAACTTAGGATTATGTTATCTTAATATAAAACATGGTTAAAGATTTAAGGTTTGTATCAAACCCAAGATTACTGGTGTATGTGGTACTATACATTTACCCAAAAGTACTGGTGCATGACTGGATTGACTGCATGTGGTATAGGCTGTACCAAATTTTGGTAACTTCATCGGATTACTTAGCAAGTTTCCCAAAAGTTGTGGCTTAGGTACCTAATCAATACGCCATATTTATTTTTTGAAAAAAAATTGGTCTTACGCCTCCACAATGCTTGTTTCCATGACGACGGGCCCAAAATTGACGAAACAGCTATAACTCCGGAACCACTAGAGGTAGAACCAAATTGTATACCACATTGTGGTATACATTTACCCAATTTTGTCTGTATTAATAATTAATTTTATTGCATGACAGCTCACAAATTTTGCAGGCTATATTTCTCTATTTGAAGACTTATATAATAATAGTAAAATATTAGTGAGTATGTTGTGTAAATTCAGATATAAGTTTTTCTGATAAAGTTATAATGCTGCTTGTTTTGCTAAACCTTTGTCCAATAAATTGTGAACTTTTGTGCAAGTTAAAAGTGCCGGTACATCAACAACTTACGTTAAGCCTTCTTCCAACACCAATATATAATTATTAAGAGCTATTGTATGTGTTGGCTGGTATGAGGTATATACAAGTAAACTGCTCTATTGTTCCCACATAATTGTGTGTATGATTGTATATATATGTCATATATAATTCTATTTCCAACTAAAACTGACTCGGACAAGTGATGCCCTACCTTAGGTTTTATGTTACAGTAAATGACAATCATCAAGTGCAAGATTTATTCAAGTAGAATATTAGCTCACAGCCAGTTTTCTGTTGTGTTATTGGATAATTTTACTCCTTTTCTTTGTCATCTTGTGTGTTGCAGAACATAAGCTAGTATTGTGGCTATTTCTTGAAGAACTGTGTACTGTATGTACAGTTGTTTTTCTTGCAGTTATTTTTATCCACCATCGACTATGATTAATATGGAGGCAGTAGCTTACAAAAAGCTCCTGATATCACTCTGACTATAATTATTTAGCTTTTTATTTCTTGAGAAGTTTTTATTGTGTGTCTGCTTGTTTTCTATTAACCTGTTATGAAAAAGAGTTTCTTCTATGAATTTTCTTTTTGATTGAATATAACAACGGATGATTGGATGAATTGCAAAAAGTTGAGATCAGTACATTCTGTCGCCTGACTTGACACAAGACAATTGACTGCGGTCGATTTGCTCTTTCCCAGTACAGTATTGCTTTATCTACCCAGACAGCAAAATCCGTCATTTTCACATTGATCCAACGTCTGCAGACACTATTGGCGTATTGAGTGGTGTAGCGGTCAGTGGAGTGTTGCCTCACTCCACCGGCCCGTTTTCGATACTCGATGCTGTCACGGGAAGCCTCACTCAACTATTCAACGTCTGCAGACGTTGAATCAATGTAAGAATGACGGATTTTGCTGTCTGGGATAGTAATTATGTGTTGGTTAGACGACATATATATATTATTGTTTTTGTACAGTTTACATTGTATCACTGCGTCTTAATTCAATTGACGATTACTGTAACAAAACCTGCAGGTTTTATTGTAGTAACGTACATAGTTTTGATGAAGCTTGTCTGCTGAGTTACTGAAAGTTGTGTTATTCAAGTTGATTATTATGCTATTACAAATATGGCTCTTTTGTAGCCTAAATAAGGAAATACAGTACATTAATTGATTTGTAAATTCTTGACCATAAACAGTTTGAATGACACAGCTTTTTTTTGTAGAATGTGCAGTATAATTTCATGCTTCTCATAACTGCTGAAAATGTGCGGGTGGAAGTGCTTGATGAGTAGCAAATATGTCAAGTTGTATAGCTCATGAATGGTAGAAACATTATTTTGTTTTAAGAAAGGGTGGTTATAAAACAGGGCTCTGGTAAATATATAAAATGCATTGCTTTGTGAAGAAACTGTTGCTTTGTGATTCTTCCGTATGAACAGTTTCCTTGTTAAAAATCAATGCTTACGTATAGTTTTTCTTCCAATGTTTCTTGTTTGTATGCCCCAAAGCAATTGATTTTGCTGTGTTGAATGTTTCGTTTTTGATCGGGTAGGGCAAAGGACTGATCTGCTGCTACTTTTGTCTAACAATTTTTCAACAATTTATTTAGTATGAGAACTCCGCAGTTATACAGGGTGCTCATAAAGTCCTGTTACAATTTTAAAATACCGGTATTGAAAAATGAAATTGTATCTATTTTTTGAACACCCTTTATATTATTAAAGATTTCTTTTAGTAGGCTACTGTATCGGAAGTTGCATTTTTTATTAAAAAAATTTTTTTTTTCTGGCGATATAAATACTGTAGGCTATGTATATTTTTTGTTATATGGTGCTGTATTGTGTATAATTGATTTTATGTCTTTTCTCGTTTTAAACATTGTTGCTTAAATTAAGCTTATTAACTATCAAGTTGGTGTGGCATGTACGCATTTATGCGACTTTTTAAATGATGCAAGTTCATCAAATGTGGATAAACGCATGAGTAATAATCGCTACTATAATGTTGGCGTCATGTAAGGGTATTCACAAAATGTGTAAATAATAGATGTGAGGAGTTTAGATGGCTGCCTCTGCCTACTCTACTTGTTATGTCTATTTTTCAACAACTTTTCATCCTAATTGATCCTTTTTCTTTTTTGCCTTGTTATTCTTGTTAACTGTGTTGATGTTTTATTTCCTTTGGCTTGTGTCTGGTGTTGTCAATATATGTCTATAATGTCTATACTATTTTGATTTTTAAACGCATCACACGGTCATGTTTAACACAAACTTGCTTGTGTATATAGGAAATGGTTAAGTTGCAGTGTTTTGCTGCTTAGGATTTATGACTCTACACAGGCCATGTCATAAAGGCCGTAGTGGAGGCACAGTTTAAAGTGCAAGACCTGCAGCCGCCTGACCTTTCGACTTGGAAACAAATGTCTGCAATCGGGACTCCTGATACATCTTCCTCTACTCCAAGTCCGAACAGAAGAGCTTTCCAGAGATCTGAAGTAAGCTGGACCGATGATCTCCCACAGTGCCAGCTGTCCGACGTCGGACTTGCTACAAACGTAGCCTACTTGGCCGATGGCCGGATGACTGAAGCTTATCCTTATGAAGATAGAGCTTTCAACTTTGCGTGAGTGTCTTTCCTGGTATTGTGTTGACCACTACGCTCTACTGATTCCAGTATTCACAAAACTGTTGTTGCTGTGTCGGCTGCATAGACGAGTGGTGAGAACGTTTAGTCGACGTTCAAAAGGGTGCTTGTGCCTGTGTTTTCGAAAGACACTTAAAGGCATGCCTCCAGGTGGACACGAAGATTGACTTTGTTGCCTTCCAAAATCTTCCACCACTTAACATAAGCCTGGATATGACAAAAAAACTGCTGTCTTAATGTTTTAGTGCTACTTTTTCTCATTCTGACAAAGCTTTGTTTAATTTTAATTTGGTTTTTTGTTGAGACTTTACCTGCAGCTACTAAAGCGTTTTAAGAGTAAGTTACAAAACTTCAATATATTCAAAAACACAAAAATTACTTTTTGCCCGAGCTCTCTTGATTTCGCAGTGTTTCAAGAAAAAGGATAAACCAAAGGCTAGGTCTGAATGTACATGAACACAATTAACCAGATGTCAACCAGACAGGTTCAGTACCTGGATTAATAACTTTTTAGCAGTAAATTCGTCAGGTATCACCGCTATAGTACTGTCTCAAATAAATCAATGTGCCGGTATTGTAATTTTTTTGCTTGTTAACATTTGCTTGTTTTATGTTTAGGACCGATTACGATTGTTACCTTTATGGCGTGTTCGATGGTTACGATGGCAGCCGAGCTGCTCATTTTGCCGCAGAACGATTGCCTGCTGAACTCTTACTGGGCCAACTGACCCCACATGTTAACAAAAACTCAACAAAACACATCCTTCAGCAAGCATTCAGTGTGGTGGAACGTGGGTTCTTTGAATCTATTGACATTGAGCTTGCTAAAAGAACTCATCTGCAGTCGCAGGTATGAACAATTATTTGTTTAGGTTGTTCATAAACTTGCACATCAAGTGCTTACACGGAATTGAGTGTGTTTTCCAAAATTGCTTGAAGCCACGTGGCCAAAATTGACAAAAAGTTTTGCCGGTTGTCTTATGCTGACAAATTGGAATTTTTGTGTAGGTGGCAAGCGAAGAAACAAGAGGCTCCCTCAGCACATTTTTGATTATTTTTTTTCGGCGTATGCAGACCAAGGCCCCATGTCTGAAAGTTTAGATAAGTGAAGCGAAAAACAAAGAAGCCAGTTCTTCAATTGTTTATTACTTTCATATAGTGCATCATTAGGCTAAACGTGTTACACGTTGGTTTTTTGCATTTTTTTGTAGTTGATGAATCTAACTTCAATTTTAGTGGGTGCCGCAACTTTTGGGTCCACGTGATCACCCCCAAATCGGGGATTCCCCCCAAATCAATTTTGAGCTCTTTTTACGGCATTTCTATGCAATTAGATACGTTATTTTTTTATATTTGGACTGACTACCACTACACAATACACGAGATAAAAATTACCCAAAATTATGTTGTTAATGACGTCATTGTGACGTCATAACATTAATTTTTTACTTTTTTTTCTTACTGTAGTCGCTTGTTTGTTGTTGGTGTTACTTTTTTGGTTACAATAAGTTACCAATGTTAACACTTTAGCTGCCAGCGTTTTGAAAAAGTGAGAGGAGTTCTCCTTTTTCTCTGGTTGCCATGGTAATGAAAAAATGGGTTGCCAAACTATTGAAACGCACTTTGAAATTTTGGAGCAAATCAGTGTTGCAATTGATCGTCGAAATGACCATTGCATTTACAAGCGCGCCAGTCAGCAAAACAGTTTTTTTTTTGCATCGAATCAACCTGTTCAGACGTGAAATCAATGTAAAAAAAAAAAACGATAGACCGAGTGATTCAACGTATTCAAACATTGAATCAATGTAAATACGAACTGTTAGGCTAATTCGGTTCTTTGAACAAATCGAATGGCTTTTGTAAATATTTCTCAGTTGCAACTTATACCTGATCAGCAAAAGTTCCTTTTTTACACGATTTCAACGTCTGGCGACGATGAAACGATGTAAAAATGACAATTTATGCTGGCCGGTAGCTAGGCTACTGTACGGTAGGCTACCGAAGTTTAACTTAACCAACTAGGCGATTGCAAGCATATTTCCTTTCGATGAAACCTATAGGCTACCACGTTTGGTTTGCCTTTACATTACATTCAAAAGTTTTGTTGACATCATAGCATAGTCATAGCCTATATTCATAAGAAAATGCTTGCTTGGATTTTTTTAGCGACTAGGGTTAGATAGCCTACAGGACTTCTAGCTAGTACCAGTAAGCAGACTAGTCTAGTGACTTTAAATGAATAGGTAAATTAGTCTAAACCTTAAAAAATAATAGAATATTTCAATTACCTTGCTGCATAAAAAGTAAGCTCTTTTACATGACCTATGTGCATTGATCAATATACTAGTAGCCTGGCATCATTATCCCAGTCTAAGAATTTCTAGACCTCAAAGTCATTGCTGAATTTCAAGCTTTGTTCACACTGATTGGTGTTTTGACTTTTATTTAATTTTAAGAATTTGGCGGGGAAATGGGTTAAAAATTGTTTTTTTTGGTTTAAAATTGAAGCAACCTGTCAGGCCCCCAGACTGGCAACACATTAGGATTTTTGGGGCATTGTGACATCATGTGACGTTAAATTACATCACAATTGCACGAGCTAACTCGTTTCCAGCAGCAGAACTGTTAAAGTAATTCCCTCTTCAAATATGACGTCAGCATTGCATCATGAATGACGTCATCATTTTGTTTTGTGATTTTTGTTTCAGATGTTGTTCGTACAGGTTAGTATAGTAGGCCTAGGTAGGCAATAACCAGTATTTTATACAGGTTGATTAGTGATAGGCCTGTCATGAATGTTACTACCAAAAAAACTACTCATCATTGGCGTATGAGCAGATCTTTCCAGGCTAGATTGGAGGGCAGGAAATCATCAGCCACTCAACAGTCTCGTCGTCCAGGACCCTCAGACCATGCGCACCGTGTGGAGGCCGGTGGGTTAGGCAGTGGTGGATGACATGGTCTGCTGTCTGTTCAGTGGCACCACACTCGCATTCTGGTGAAGGAGCCAGGCCCCACTTGTGCATGTCCGAACAAAAACGACCAACGCCAGTTTGCAGGCGGTTAAGCTTGACCCACGCAAGCCTTGCGAGGGACATCCTCGGTGGACGGGGATCAGCGTCAGGTATAAAGTCACTTAGTGTGGAGGTGTGGTTTTGCCACTTTGTGTTCCAAATGTGGTTCGTCCAGTTTTCTGCACTTAAACCAAGTTCTTCTATGTTCTTAAGTAGTTGTTGTGTGGCAGGCACAAAGGGGCGTCTTGATTTCAGCCGCTGCTTTGAAGGTGGTGGTTGCTTGAATGTTGCATGGAGGGAATGGTCGGGGTCCAGAGCGCGGCGAGCGAGAGAAATCGTGGCTCCTTTATGACATATCTCAGCGGATTGGATGCCTGCTAGGATGAGTAGGTAGTCTGTCGGAGTGGGACGCAGGCATCCAGTCACAGTATGCAGTGCATCGTTGATGGCGGTATCAACGTGGTTGGTGTGAGAACTACGGCACCAGACTGGTGCGCACTACGCAGTACTCAGAGGTGGAATGAACAAGGGCTAAGGTAGCTATACGAAGAGTTTTGGCATCAGCTCCCCAGCCGGAACCTGCCAATCGTCTCAAAAGTGCGATGCGTGTAAATAGTTTTGTGCGCAGTGACTCCAAGTGTCAGCGGTACGTGAGTGACCTGTCCAGAGTTATCCCGAAATAAGTAGGTTCGGCACAGTAGAGCAGGCGTTCCCCATCAATGTTGATGTTTATCTCACGCTGTGCCTCCCGGTTGTTAAGGTGGAAGGCCGCCGACACTGTCTTTGTCTTGCTGATCTGTAGCTTCCATTTCTGGAGGTATGCTGATAATGTTTGTATGTCTTGGCTGAGGTTCCTCTCCACTGACTGCCAATTTTTCCCGCTGAGTGCAGGAGTGCCAGGTTGTCTGCGTAAGCATATTTTCTGGAGATGGTGGGGGTAATTCATAAGGTGTATATGTTGAACAGGAGAGCAGCCAAGACTGAGCCCTGTGGGACGCCGTTTTTAAGTCGGCGTAGTCTGCTTCGACGATCGCTATTGGTTGTGAGGGTAAAGCTGCGATTTTGCACAAGTTCCATCATCATATGGACCATGTGTCTGTCAGGAAGCAGACAGAGTAACTTGCATGTAAGGCCGCTATGCCATATGGTATCATAGGCAGCTGTGAGATCAACAAACACGGCGCCAGCCTTCTTTTTAGCCGAAAAACTGTCCTCAATGTTTTGGGTCGGAAGCCAGCTTGCTCACGGGGGAGCTGCGGATCTATTATTGGGTCGACACGGGCGTAGATGAGTCTCTCGAGAATCTTGAAAGGGATGCAGAGCAGTTTGGGGGGTAGCTCTTCGGATCCCCTGGGGGCTTCGGCTTAGGAACTGCGACCACAAGGGCTCTTCTCCAGATTCTGGGAATTCTCAAGTAGTGCAAACAGCAGGAAAGGAAGTCTTTTAACTAGGACTTTAAGAAGGCAGCAGCATGGAGTATCAACTCCAGGCATAGGTGGTCAAGGCCCTGGGCTTTACCTGGTTTTGTGTGCTGGAGGGCGGTGGAAAATTCTTCAGGGGTGAACTCACCCGAGATGTTGTTCCCGTCTGGGGTTTACCCTCCAGTTGTCCTTCGTTTCTTGTAAGACGGATCTGTCTGATTCACGGTCTCTCGATTGGTATTTCCCATTCTCCACGAGTTGTGAGGCGATAGAATTTGCTGAAACCGGACATTGTTGCCGAGAGGCACGTCATCTACCAGTTAGGTTGTTCAATGTACTCCATGCTATGCGGCTGAAGTGCGTGAATTCTATTGATTCAACAGCTTCTGTCCAGCAATCCTTCCTCTTTGAGTCCAGCCTTGCCAACAGGGCTGTGGCTAAGCGGTTGGTATCGTTGCCCTGGGGGCTTGGAGGAAGTCGGAGTAGAGGCTTTCGCACTCCTTATCCCAGCACGGCATGTCGTTCTGTTGTCGGCCGCGGGGATGGAGTGTTTTTCCGCTGATGTTATTGCATCACAAAAGGCCTGGTAGGCTTCTTCCACGTTGTTGTTGTGTGGGGATGGGATATACTGTGTGGCTTTGTTGCTGAGGAGGCTGTAGTACTCCCAGTTAGCCATTCTGAAGTTCCATCGCTTAACAGGCTTGCACGGGACAAGCATTGTGAGCATTGGAGCCGTGATGAGCGAGGGTCAATGTTGGGACTGGGGTAACCTGTCTAGCACACGTTTGTCCGGTTAACAATTATCGGGGTCATCACTTGCAAAATTGGAAAATGTACTGCAAGTATCTGAAAAGCATTTGCCCTTGTTTTTTTGCATTAAATCATCACCTTTATGCTTGTTGGACATCAGTTCACATTCGTGATATTGAAGCATTTGAGCAAACTGATTCCACTTTGAAGACACTTTTTGCTGAAGGGAAGTTTGTGGTTACAAAATCCGGTTGGAGGTTTTCTGCAATGGCACTTGACCAGAATCATGAGCAGTGCAATGCCGTTGTTAAAGGTAAAGGAGGTACTATAGATTTGTTTCAAAACGAAGAAGCTTTAAAACGATGAATGATTTCTCAACCAATGATTGTAGAAACGGTGACAAAATTTCATGACGAAATTGGCTTTAGTGACAAAAAACTTCAATGGCTACATCACAAAGAAAGCAATGGTTATCACAAGAGGTTTCGTGAAGAATTGATTTGTTTGGTACAAACGTTTGAAGAGCTTGGCAACCCTTTCACCGACACGTCTGGAAAACTTTTGACAATGTGCTCAAGGCAAGCCTTCAATGATGAAGGTGTGCAACAGCTTCTAAACCTTCAAGTTTGGCAAAACAAAATTTGAATCGTTTGGATCTTCCAGTTTTCTTGAAGATGAAAATTTTGGAGAACCAATAACCAAAGTATCGTTCGACTTGTTCGGCAAAACGCGAACACCAAAGAAGAACACACAACCCATATTCAAATATAAATCATTCTTTCTTCATAGAGTGTTTGTTTCAAACTATGTTCGTGGCAAAGATGCTTGCTGTCCTGTTCTTCAAAGCTGTTCTTCAAGCACGAAGTATTGTTGTACTCTGTAGCATTATCTGCGAACGATTCTTTGAGATCTACAACAAAATCGGCTCTCCTCACAGTTTTAGAACGTTTTGGATGTCCACAATGTACTGTACCAAGTTGCAACGTCTACGGTATGTTACAGACGGTTCAGCACTTATGCAAATAATAAAACCCAGAGGTAATGTGAAAACATTTGAAGAATACATTTTTTAAATCGTTTTCATATCCCTTACGTTACTGGCAAGGCAGCAAAGTACAATCGTGTTGACATTGTCTACAATGTATATCTGAAAAATAACATCAAACCTTCTGCAAGAAACAAGCAACGATCTGGATGTTACGTGGCTGTCACAAGTAATACACTACTCGTCTTCCTCTCAACTGGTCTGAGTTTTTGAAAAATGACAGCAACAAAACTGCGTTATATCAACTGGTTCAACAAGCTGTGATAACTTCAGTCGATCCAAACTTGTCTACGATTGTTGTTACATCGTTAGATACAGCTCTTAGCAATCAAACATTAGACATGTCTGAGATTTCCTCGTGTGATCACGAAAGAGGAAGAAAACCGCTAGTTTTTTCATCTTGAATTGACGGTGTTAAGATTCAGACATTGCATAATCTGGTGTCGTGTAGGCCTATTCATTTGATTTGTAGATCATAATTACATATTATTTTAAATTTTGAAGTGGCATGGCTAAAAGGAAAACTCACCCCTGGTAGTTGCTTTTTTGATTATACCCTTGATGACGTCATTATTGCGTCATACTGTACTGGTATTATTGTTATTGCTTGCAATTTCAAAATTTTAAGCATTTGCAAAACTTATAATGATACTAGTTGATCGCTTTTTTCGAAATAAACTTACATTTGGTTTCTGAATTTCAAGTTGTTTAGTCTTAATAATGTAATGATGACGTCATAAAAGATGCAATCATGACGAAACTACTTTTGGAAATTGTGAAATGGTTCTAGTAACCGGTACTCCAACTAAAACCAACAGCAAACGACCAAAATCGGTTAAAAAATCAAAAAAAAATGATGACGTCATCAGTTGACGTCATAACGTCGGCATAATAACGTCAGTAAAATTATTTTGTGTTTGTTTTGTCTCACTTATTTGTGTGTGCTTTTTAAGTAAAAATATGCAAAAATCAAATATGTAATTGCACAAAAATGCCGTAAAAAGAGCTAAAACGTGATTTCTCGGGAAATCCCCGATTTGGGGGTGATCACGTGACCCAAAAAGTTGCGGCATCCACTAAACTCAAAGTTGGGTTGACCAACTGCAAAAATATGCAAAAAACAACGTGTAACACGTTTAGCCTAAAGATTCCCCTAATAGTCCAGTCGTTGAAGGGTTTTACCTTGACTTAATTGGTGTAAAGCTGAAATTTTGTACATTGGTTCTTTTCATTGTGTACAATGACCAAAAAAAAATCCCCGTGAAAATTTTTTGGTGAAAAAAAGTTATCCGCTTTTTTCGAAATTCCCCCATTTTTTTCAAAATGGCGGATGTCCAAATACTGAATTATTCAATTTTTGTGAAATTATTGTTAGTGTTGGTGCTCATTTAAAAGTAAATTTCATACTGCAAGTATTTCACATTGGCAAAGTTGTGGTCCGCCGTGATTGCCGGAGGAAGTTTACGGATACACGGAAAAAGAGTTCAGGGAAAATGCCTGCAAAGAAATTACGATCTGTGACAAGGAAATTCAAGCTTCTGAAGCCTCCAGTATACTGCGTCAAAAGGGTGCTGATGGGATTAATGCTGCCAATCCTAATAGAGGGGACAACACTGTTGCGACGGCTGGTCGAAAAGTACGCATAGACTGTCGTAAACGTTATAGGCCTACTAAGCCAATCGATGTACAGCTTAAGAAGAACAGAGAGGAAAGTGGGTCCTGCGTCACGAGGAAACGAAGTGTTCGAATTCTTGATGGCAATTTTCACAGTAAGACTCATTGTTTGTTTTGTGGGACTCGAGTTCTCACGGATAGACCTGGCTTTAGTTTGGTTAAAACAGATGTTTTTGCAAGGACTATATTAGAGTGTTGTGAGAGACGTTCTGACGGTTGGTCATGTGCCGTGAAAGGTCGTATTGAATACTACGGTAGCGATTTGCATGCGGCAGACTGTTTATACCATCATTTTTGTAGTGTTACCTTTATATATGGATTTTACGTACCCTTGCAATGCGGCGGAGTACCTGAGGCAAAACGTCGAAAATTTGGGCGACCGAAGGATAAGGAACAGGACCAAGCATCTCTAAAGATGTGTTCCCATGTTGAACAGAATGATGAAGAACAGTTAAAGATATCAGATCTAAAATGAAGGAGTTTTTAGCAAATGATGATTGCCTTCCTTATGGATCAAAATATCTGAAGACCCAATTATAGAAATAGTGCGGTGAATCTATTTATGTAAATGAAGGTCAGCGCCTTCATTGCATTGTCACTATGAGAGAGAAGACATCCAAAATCCTCCGATCTCATTTCCTAAAAACAAGACATGAGGATGATGAAGAGTCACAAAGGAGAGAAATAATTAAAACTGCGGCAAAGCTCATCAGAAATGGTGTTCCATCTGTTAATGATCACTATCCAAGCACAGACGCACTCAATAATAATAATAATAATCGTGTTTTATTTGCCCCCATTGCGATACATAACATACAGTAACACTGCGATCACAGATGCGATAGCCTACAACAGACGACAGGAAGCAGCGAAGTGACATATAGGCCTAGTCTTCGAGTCAGCTGCTCCCCTTATTTTGGCTTGCCATTAGGCCTAAGTGTCTGTGCCGAGACACAGCCGCGTGCTCTGGAGCAGTGTCGAACCCACGTCCTTTCGAACGTCGCGCAGACGTTTTTACCACTCGGCTACGCAACCGACACTCCAATCTCGGTCCTGCTCTAATGTAGCCCACTTGCCTGAAACTTTACGAACACTGTTGAGTTCCTTATTAGTAGGAAAAAACACAAAGCAAAATGTTGCAAGTAGGCCTATTGGCCAAGTTGTCAGACCACAAGCGGTGATTGCACCATTGCAAATTGGTCTTGCTGTTCAAGGACATCATTTGTACAGATCGAGATTTCTTGTTGATACTTTACAGTTTACACAGTATGGGATATTGTTCTTCTTACGCAGAAGTCCTGAGGTTTGAAAAGAATGCAGCTGATTGTGTAGCGTCAGAATCCATTGTTCTAGAGAACATAGACCTACTCGAAAGTACAATGTTATTTGCAGCTGATAATGTTGATCATAATATTATCACCCTGGATGGGAAGGGGACTTTCCACGGGATGGGAATGATTGCTGCCTTGACACTGGGTCAGAAAGCAAACCGTGTGATTCTAAGGCACAACATATCACAACTCAACATCACAAAGAAGACTAGGATTGAAATCATGCAACTTCGCTTTGCCAATGAAGCGCAGAAGACATCACTGGCTGGTTATGTAGCCTACCTTTTTCTCAGGATCAAACCCTGAGCAATATTGTGAATGGTGTGGCCGAGGATGACGTTAATGTGCATGAACATAAACAAACGAAAAAATGATCGACTTGATCAGTAAAACATTTCGGGGTAGTCTAAAGGCTGCAAAGTGATCAATGCCCCAGGTGATGCTGATGTGCCGATTGTGAAGGCTACTGTTCTTAATGCAGTGTCACACTCGACAACGTTGGTTGGAGAAGACACAGCTCTGTTGGTCCTGCTTCTTCATTATGCGCAACAAGCAAACAAAAATCTATATTTCCGTTTTGACAAGGAAAATGCTGACAAAGTGTATCAAAAATGGTGATGGGTGAAGAATTATGTTCCCAATTACTTTTTCTATATGCCTACACTGTTACTGGATGTGACACAACATCAAGAATCTTTGGTGTGGGTAAGAAAATCTGTGTTTCACAAGCTGGTAAAGGGGGATGCTAGTCTGAAAGACTGTGCCAATTACTTCCTTCTTCCAAAGCAGGCAGCAGCATACATTGTGAACAAAGATTGTCAAGCGATGGCTGTGATTTTTGGGGGCACGCGGACGGATTCCCTCTTGTCAGCACTACAGAGTACTAAGAAAAAAAAGTAGTCTCCTCCCAATCATTTGTGACACCAGAACGCCTACCACCTACTGAGTCATTGACAAAATTTCACCGTCTAAGGGTTTACTACCAAATAATGGTCTGGCTAGGACAGAAGAGTGATATGGAAACTTACGGGTGGGGTTGGAAACTGAAAGGCAGTCAGTTTGTGACAACAGAGTCGGACATGAATGCGGCCCCAGATTCCCTCTTATAGATTATCCACTGCAACTGCCTGTAGCACTGCCAGGTGTAGCTGTAGGCAGAATAATCTACCCTGTACCTCAGCATGTGGACAGTGCAACTTGATGCCTGTGACAATACGTACAATGAGTCATTACTGGATGAAGATGATGACCAGGACTTATTAAGCAACTGAATGTAAATAACTTAATAAGTGGTCTGCGATTCTTGTACTGCCAGTGTTTCACTATTGGTTTTGTTTCATATAAGTCTTTCCATTAAACTAATTAGTTAATTTCATTTTGAATTGTCTTATTGAATTCCTTACCTTTGAATTGTCTTATTGAATTGAATTCAAAACCTTAAACCTAGGGATAGACTCCAGAATTAGAGCTCTAGCATGAATATTAAGTGAATTATTGTCATCATACTGTTTTGGCGGCCATCTTGAAAATGACAACTTTCCGGTGCTCTGATGCTCCTAGGTTTTTAATATATTATTCTTGATGAAATATACTAGAAAAAAACTTTGGAAAACCTTTTGTAGGAATTTTTTGGGGTCAAACCATATATCGACCTGACTATAAGTGAACAAATTTATCGTTTTTGGAACAATTATACATTATCGTACCGGCAGGCTATTATATAATATTTTGTTAATGTCACTTCGTTTAAAGTCAAATATAGTTGTTATTGAGTACGAGTAGGCTACCTACTTGCTTATTAATTGTGACAATGATGATATCATATTTTAAAGAAGCCATAGTATGACGATACTTCGAAGAAATATTCAAATTTTGTTTATCCGCCAATTTAAGAAAAAAAAATGGCGGATTTTCAAAAAAGGCGGATAACTTTTTTTCACCAAAAGGTTTTCACGGGGATTTTTTTTGGTCAATGTACATAATCAACAGAAACAATGTGCAAAGTTTCAGCTTTACACCGATTAAGTCAAGGTTCGGCCCTTTTTTTCGCTTCAACGACTGGACTATAAGGGCCTGAACTAATATTCAATCACTGATGTTAACATGGTTTCGTATGATACGAGAGAACAACAGCATATTGAAGATCATTATTTTACGGTACCGTACTACTTTCACAAGTTACACTTCATTAATGGAAAATATCTATACATGGTAGCGTACTATTCGGTATTAGGGAATATACACTCAATCACTCATGCATGGGCAATCACTTTTGTGGTTTGTTACGAGCAGTAAGAAAACTGAATTTAGAAAATACTGATTCATGTATGTACAAACTACACAAATACAGTAGCCTACTCTGAATGAAAAGTTTGAAATGTATCAACTTAAACAAAACGTTTTTTTTTTTTTTACAAAAAGCCCAGCCTACCCGGAAAGCTACCCACTACAACCCTGATTTTTTTTTGATGTTTGCATGTCTGATGTTTTGGTATCAAGAATTAGAATATACTGTATAAGACTTTACTGTTTGCGTATTGCAAAAAGACCCGCTTAGTACTGTCGTTGCGTTATATTTATTTTCTGAACGAACGGCATGATACTTTAGTTACTTTTAGAAAGTAACATATTAATACCGTCACGTAACCACTTACATAATAAAAGATAGAATGCACACATTAGCCTAAAAACTTCACTCACTACTATAAACAGCTATTGAAGACTAATAATAGCACCATTGTGAAACGTTTGACATAAAGTCCCTTACAAATCGTGTGCGGGTTACATGTCTGCCATTACTGTGCTTATGACGAAATAAATCAGCTGTTTTAATTGTAATATAACGTTAAGGTTAAAATAACACAGCTTTCTCTTGCCAGGTTAACAAAAGAGGAACATTTAAATAAGCAACATATTCTCCTTTATTTTACATGTTAGTACTTTGGTAAGTTTGGGATATTTTCAGGTGGAATATTCTGTATATTGTTTTGTTTTTTTTCTAAAAAGAGTACAGCTATAGACCTCAACGTTTTTTAACTTTTAATTAACAACTATTGAAGTGCAGCCTATCATGCAGAGCACCTTGGTACTTCACGTATATACAAACTTAAATCAAACCACTTTCTTTCATAGCTTCCCGAAAGGATTCCTCCTGAGGCTGCAGAAAAGCGGTACTCCTCCATATTACAACAAATCCGATCCCTCAATGACTCCATAAAAGGAGGAACAACAGCAGTTGTCGCTTTAATTGTTAACGACAACTTATTCGTGGCCAACATTGGAGACAGCCGAGCCTTACTCTGCCAAAGAGAAAAGCACGGACGGCTCAATGTATGTATAAGATTATCTTCCAGATTTAAACACAATCTTCTTTCTGATGCCATGATCGGGTTTTGCACGTAAAAAATTGTTTTCTGTGATCGTTTCACATATTAATTGTTACTTCACACGTACAGGCTTGTCATGTTCAGTTTCATCAATGAGTGCGTGATTTCTCACCTTTTTGTTGATCATCGAGAAACGTAGCCTACCCTAGCCAGCAAAAGTTGCTCATTTCTCATCGTTTCAATGTTGTCAGGCAGTAACTTTTGCTGCCTGGGGTAAGCACTGTTGTATGCAAATATTGTTACTAACTTGTATACGTTATACCAACTTGATCAACAATAAGTTATAGTTGAAGAAGTACGCAGTAACTGTAGAAGACACCGTCTACAGACGTTGAATCAATGCAAAAAATGTTGATTTGCTGTTTGAAAAATGGAAGTGCAGCCTTCTCAACCTGAATTTTTACTTCAAGGTGAAGCAGATCACTGTCAATCATGACATCAACAACGAACAAGAACTAAGCAGGCTCTCAAGGGTTGGACTCAACGTGGAAAAGATATTGAAACGTGGAAAATTAGGTTAGTATGGTTTGTGTTCCATTTGCAAATTGTTCACAAACGTGAATTGTTGAATTTTGTTGTGGAATGGTTACGAAATCATTTCACGTGCAATTACTAACGACGTTTTTTGACGTGACAATTTGGTGCATTTCTTTACGTCATATGCAGTTTAGTATTGGAAATGATGTATTTTTCGAATCCACACGCGCATACGAGTAACAAAGCATAATTATGCAGGGCTGTGAAATCGGGTGGAAAATATACGACTCCGGTTTCAGAGATGCCAGATTATTTTTACATTTTAGTCCTTATTTAATTTTTCGGAAATTAATTTCACTTAAGTTGCAATCGATATTGAAACGGCGACTTTAAAAAAAACTGACATGAACAAACAGTTATATTTTATGATCAAGTTTTAAAAAGCAATACAGAGAACATCATTATCATATCATCGCAATCAGAGAACAGGATATTAGATTGAATTTCGCTTTTAGCAGCGTGGTCGTTACTTACTTCACAATGCAGATATTAATGACCTGTTTTAGCCTGATGTTTGCTGTGGCAATAACGAAAAATTAAATTGTTCATCGTTTTGTATTAAAATTCCTCCCACTTCACAACCCTGAGCAATGAGCATATGTCGAGATTCGCCATAATCTCCTATCACTTAGCCACTTTTTTGCACCAAAGAATTTAAACTCGGTACATCGTTGTTTTTGCGATGAAACATTTCAAAATCAACCAGGTTGCAAAGCTCGTCTATTTACGTTGATTTAATCTTTGTAGACGTCTTCAAAGTCGATTGCACTTGCAGGCATTAACGAGTGCACACGATGTATCGGCGACTACGCTGTGAAAGGAGGTTACAAAGAAAACGATATCTTGAAAGCAGCAACAGCTGAGCCTGTGATAGCAACTCCCGACGTGTTTGGTCCCATACCTATATCTGAAGTAGAAGGTAATTGTTAATTCGTAACGGCTCAGTATCCGTTCATAACTTTCATTAACCACTTTGATATGTAACCCAGAAAGTAAATCAGTTACTTTTTGCATTGATTCAACGTCTGCAGACGTTGAATCAATGTAAAAAGCCACTGATTTGCTGCCTGGATAGTGCCTCTGAATACCCATTGTCAGGGTTACCAATTGCAATCGAAATACCACTAGTTTTGCGGATCATGGTTTGCGTTACGGTGAGAGTTAATATTATGAACCGACATTCCTTGAAATAGTCTGCCAGTCTCTGAAAATGCCGACTATCTTCAAGGGTTGTCAGTCGCGGGAAGTTTTTAATAGCTGTGAGTTGGGATATCGTTGGTTTCTTTGGTTTCCTATTATTTCGAACCAACTATAAAAACAAATACCGTTTTTACTTAAAAGCATCCTGCAGCACAGATTGTGTAGGTAGAGGTGCCCCTTTGATGTGTAGAATTGTTTATATTAGCGACCAGGTCATATCTAAGGTTTAGCATTGTGACAAGTCGACTGCACAAGTGCACATCGAGTCAAACGCCAGACATAAACACCTGAGAATGTGATCAATGTTGAATAAACCAAATGACTAATTGAAACATCTGTAGGCCACGTTTTGTCTACAATTCGTGATCTTTTATCTACCATATAGTGACACCGTGATAAAATATATATCCGACTTTGGACTTACTTGTCTTAATAATAATCATTGTTTGCATTTCACGTTAAAAGCAACTTTAAGGTTGTTTTATACCGAAGTGCTACTTACATCTTTATATTTTTATCTTTCTACTTGTCAGTACAAGAGCATTCTGGCGGAAGCATATAAAAAAATCATATATAAAATATCAACACAGCATGATTACAAGCACAATGTCATATTGATAACAAACAGACCACAGAGCATATGTTGCTGAGTATTATTGCTGGCACCCAGATTGTGACGAAATACCATTGGGTCAACGTGTCAGCTCCCAGGCAGCAAATCAGTCGTTTTTTTACGTTGATTTAACGTCTACAGACGTTAAGTCAGTGCAAAAAATGACTGATTTGCAGTCAACCCTGTACATTTGTACAACTTAATTTATTTCTGTATATGTTTGTGGGCAGCCGATTGTAGCAAGAATTGACAGCAATAGACACCGGTGTTTCGCCCACGAGGCTGGGCTCATCAGTATCGCACCACTGATTCATGCCACATTACATCGAAACGCCGCCTTTCCAAGAGCACCCCTTTCTACATTAATACATTTCGTTGTCCTTTTCCATGACTGTCACTTGAGTTGTTGTTCAGGTGGCTTTTTAGTTTTGATGTCTGATGACGTATACAAGTCATTGGAGCAAGCGACCGGCACCGATGACGCGAATGGCGACATCGCAAGCATGGTGTCGCATGAACTCATGCTAAGGAATAACATGGAAGGTATGCTTGTTCCCAAGTGGATTCCTTTTTGTATGAAATTATATTTTCACCGGTTACAAGCGTTGTCATTTAGCAACTGTCTGTAGCCTTTTGGAAGGGTAGTCAGCTCAAAATGATTTGAAATCTACATTTTCAAAACAGTACTACTCAACTTCGAATAAACTTTTGCCAGTCTTTTTCAGTGTAGTTACTATATTGTAGAGTAAATGAATGTATACATTTGTATTTCCCATGCCTTGTAAGACATTCAGAGAATATGCCAGGGTTGCACATACGTACATCCCTGGCATATTCTTTGAATGCTGATGCAGCCATATCATGTTCCTTATTTGCAGGAGTATCGCAAAATGTTATTGATAAAATTTCCTATCTCCACGCCCGGGGGTTCGGTAAGTCGCATACGTTTTCCCGGGGAGACATTACCTTGGTGGTGCGGAATATAAACCACACTCTTGGTGCCGATGCCCTCCCGGATATCCACCCCTTGCTGCCCGGTAAGGACTAAACTAGTTTTGTATCATTGAATGTTTATTATTCATTTTGATCAAAAACAGAGCCCAAAATGAAGAAACTAAATTGTCTAAGCACCTTCGTCTTAAGTCATCTTGCTGGAAATTTGTTGCAAATCTTACATTGATTAAACGTCTTACAACACTAAATTGTTGGTTGTTGTTCCGATGCCAGGCTTCTGTGGCATGAAGCTAAAACGTGTTTTTGTAATTCTAATTCGTGGCTGTGCTGTTTCATCTTCGAACTCTATATACCGTACATAGAACGTCATGTTACATCTTGTATGCAAAATAGCTGGCTATATGCTGATGCAGGTTTATATGGAGATTGAGAACGGAGATGAATTTGTTTTTGTCTATTTCCTATGGTTGTCTAGTTTCTAATTCTTGTAGCAAATCAATTTTTAAGCACTTTTAGATCCAATCTCTGGAAAGCTCTTGAGGTGTCACTATTTCAGAGTAAGCATCTGGCATCATACCACATAATTGTGAAGAATTTCATTTCACAAATCAAAGTTAATGTTTGTAGTGGCAGTTGACCTCGACATTTCTTTTTTTTGTATGCACTGTGCAGTGACAGACACAGAAGTAACATAGTGAGGATACGAACTAGTTTTAATCGATTATGTTTTATCGATTTTTCTCACTCCTGTTCCAGATTTGTCCGTGAGACATCCCGTTTCTGTTCCGTTCAAAAACTCGACCGATTTTTCTTCCGCAAACAACAACTTTACTGGGGCCTTAAATGGGAAACCCCCTGTCCTATCCCTAATGATGCCTGGTCATGGTGGGGACGCCGGACCCCAGAATGATCATTTCAACTCGGATCATCCGAGACGGAGCAGCAGCAGCAACCCTCCTTCAGACAGCACCCCGACTAATATAGCCGGAGATGGCAGACACGATCACTTCACGTCCGTCCGAAACAACGATGTTCCTCTTCAAAACGATGACTCTTTCTACCATTGCAATCCTCACGAGCAAATGGAGCTTGACGATGATAATAAAGTGGCTCCGTACGTCAGTTTTGCTAATTTTGATGAGGAAGCCTGGATGCAGATGAGAGCTGCTAAAAAAGGTTCCAAAACCGTCGAGTGATGCTAGAGCTTTTTTTAAACAAAATACGCAATTTTTACGCACAATTAACGATTGTTTGACGTTTAGTAGGCATCAAACGAAGTGTATTTTATAAGTTCAGCATAGCCTGTGGTACGCCCACACTGAATTAAATGTTCAATTATGTTTCAAGGTACTAATGCTTTACAATCACTGACCTTGTTAAGTCACGTTATATAAAACTGACGCATATGTGTTACGACTGGTCATCAAAGTTTTGTACTTGTTCACTTTTAATCCAACAAATTTTCTTCGCGTGACTTCGTACCGAGTGTTTTTGGCTCCGTGGCCGTTTTTCTTATCTCTAATCACCAAAGTTTGGCTGCTCTGACATTGGTGGTTCCTTGTTGTTTCAATGCATTTAAAATGTATTTGTGTGGTATAAGTTTTGCTTAGCGACTTTGTGTTCAAAATATCGCTTATAAAAAACATTGTTGAAGTAAACTCTTTTGTCTAAATATCCGATTCTAGCTGGCAAATTTGGTCACTTTTTGCATCGTCTGTAGACGTAGAATCGATGTGAACAAAGCCAATTCTTGCTGGCTGGAATTTTCATTGTGAATCAAACACTTCGTTATGTTGTGGTCACTTGGCTGCTGTTATAAATTGACTTGCATTACCTTTACTTTGATAAAGTATTACGTGTCATTGAATCAATGTACAGTAATTTTGCTTAAAAAGTGCTTTAGTGGTCGAAAACTCATACTTTTTTTTGTTACTTGCAATGCTTTTTCAAAGCTTTGCAGTTTAATAAAGAACAGAGCGCACGTGCATATCTTTGACCCTGATACAAGTTGTGTATATGTTGTAAGATACAAGCAAACAGACAGAAAATTTCCAACTTTAGATTTTGTGGCAATTATTATTCGTCGTAGTTTAACTTTAAACTATTATATATTAATACGTGGTGCGATACAGTTCTGAAATTGCGATGAAGCTTGTTAGTGTGGGTGTCCTGGAAACGTCAGGCAATGTCCGACGTTTGTTTTTACGTCATCGTCTGAATGGTTTGTTCCTGACGTCAGTGCAGCATTATCTTTTAACAGAACACATTGAAATTGTGGTTCAGTTGTTTCGTCACAAATTTTAGACCTGACGTAGTGGAACAAAGACATACAGCATCACCTCCTCAACGATGGAACTAATATCTTTTTGGTCGTTAGTTACTGCTGGCTTCTTTTATGTGTCCTACAAATTCGACACTGACGATCCTGAAACAGCTGTCTGCCATTGCTTTGTTTTGCGCAGCCAAATCAACAGCATCTTCAGTCAAGTGAATTAACTGTGCAGAAATATATGATTCCATTGGCAAGTTTTATGCATCAACAAGTTTCTTCCTTTTTTTTTGAGGTGCCAACCAAGAACTCTTTTTGAAAATACATTTGAACTTTCCGGATGGAATTTAACGTAATTTCAGGTTAAAACGCTTTAAATTCTTGTGTTTCTATGCTTTTTGTTGTTTGCTGATCTGTGTGGTATCTAGTGAGCAACTCGACATCAGGCTGAATACTTTTAACTTTCCACATCACATTGTGTAATTTGTAACAACATAAAGGCTTGCAATATCGTTCAATGAACCTTTGCCATGTGGTTGTAAAATTCGCTTTTTGTACTTACATCTATATGTTCAGCTTAGACAGTGGAAAATGTGTTATTTTTTTATTGTTATTCTTCCACAAGTGGCGAACTTCGAAATACGTTTAAGCTTTCGAACCAAATTGCAAATTTTCAACTGTTTTACGGTTTGAAGTGAATTACAGTTACTACCAACCCAGAAAAGTGGTGATAGTGTACGAATTATATTTTAGATAAGACATAAAGTCTGGAAATGCTCCTCAAAATGTTTTCCCAATCATCTCAAACCGGCAGCAATTTTGACTTTTTTTTCTTGAGGAAAGTATTGAACTTGATCTACCGTACGTTCTTTTCGCTCTGTGATCAAGTCAAAAACGTTGTAAAGTATAATGTTTATTGTTTAGTGCATTTTACGCCATGCACACAAGTGAATTTTGTTTTACATTGAATTTCAGAATCAAGACGTTTTGTTCAGTTGTTTTGTGAAATCGTTATTTGTAGAACGCTAATGTGACTAACGTGCAAAATAAAACTTTTCTAACACCAAGAGTCCAAGATAGTTATGGTACAAACAAACTTGTTCAGGATAAATGGAGGATACCCACTCTCAGCTAGATCATCCTATCGTAGAAAGGAATTTCTAGGTACGTCGTCGAGCTGCCAGTATCACACGATGATTATTTTCTTAACCATTTTGTGAGTTGTTCTTTGTTCACCCTGAATGTTTGCCACCTACATTATCCTCTACTAAATTCCACTGCCTCAGAGTTTACTACCAGATTATGGTCTGGATGGGTAGGCTACTGACGATGGTATGGATGCTCTAGACTGGGGATGGACAGTAGACAATAATCAGATGATTCCAATCACAACGGACATGAAAGCTGCCCCGGACGCGAAATTTTTTTCCCACAAACTTTCTGTCTCATTTGCATATTTCTGTAAGTGTAGCCATTACTGGTCACCGCGCGGTGCGCGTAACTGTTGTTTACCGATTTTCGCCCTCACAGACAACCTACTGAAAATGATACACTGCAATTGCGAATTGTGTCCATCTCACTGTAGTTGCCGGAGATATGGGCTACCATGCCATGCTGGATGTGGACCATGCCAAACTGGTTCATGTGTCAACCCATACAGCAATCACATAATTACAGACGATGATATCGAGAGTGACAGCGATGAGCTTTAGTAATACTGGATCCATGTGCTTTCTTTACGCTGATTATGTCAAGAGTCTACTGTACATGACCACGTCGTATGAACTCTTTATGCCTGCTTAGTTTACTCAAATATATATAGAAATTTAACGGGTTTTTTAATAACCAATACACTGTTATTGTTCATTTTTAATTGTTTTGGCAACCATCTTGAATTTATAGGCTATCAGATAATTCAACAATTCTGAGAATGGTCTCATTGACTTCACAGGGTATAAAAACCTAGATATAGACACAAAAATTACATGTTTTGGTCATATGATGACCGAGTTATAGTCAATTTACTGTTATTTTAGTGGTTTGGCGGCCATCTTGAAAATAACCACTTTCTGGAAGTTGGATCCCCTAAGAATTTGAATATGTTAATACTGACACCCAATACTAATCAAATCAGTTGAAAAACCTTTTGTTGCAATTTTTTTTGAGTAAGGGTACCATATGTCATAAATTGCCCTTACCTATTGAGGAACTCAACCTGTTCGATTTGCGTGATAGCCTGTAAGATGACGCGAAATGGTTTTTAATGTTAGAAATTCTTAAGTGTTCACAAGCTGCTTAGGCTTGTAATCAGTGTATTTAAGTCCTACCAACAGATTTACACTTGCTGAATCTATAAAATCTCACTTAGAACAAATTTTACCAAGCGGGGTAGCCTGTTATCATTATTCCTGTGTTCGACACGTAAGGATGTAATTTCAATTTATTTTTCATTGTCGGAATGCAAATAAAAGAACAATGTCAATAATACTGAAACAAATGGTAGCCACTTTAACAAGTCGAAATTCTGCCACTGAAATTGACTAGAATGCAACCGCCAACCAATCAGAACATGTTGTTATAAGAGGCTGCCGTCCAATTGTGATCCTTCTAGCACTCATCCAGAGAGTTAATGCTTCTTTTGAACTTTATTTGGTAATTAAAGAAGAAAAAGAGCAATAGCAGTAGTGGGAATCGAACCCGCGTCAATGAAATGACTACTTTCTAGCCTTAACCCTAACCCTTAAGCCAACTAGCTGACAAAAAATCCATCACTTAATTTGCTTTCTATCATCTTCTTTTCGCCATTTTTTACGTCACTTAAACCGTAGCTTCTGATTGGTTGGCGGTTTCATTCTAATCAATTTCAGTGGCAGAACTTCGACTTGTTAAAGTGGCTACCGAAACAAATCCAACATAAAGAATAGGTGCATAAAGTATGATATAAAGTAAAGAATAGCCAGCAAGATCCTTCATTTTTTGTCCGGGCAGTTTTTTGGCATTCAGTCTGGATTTCGCTGGCTGAGTGGAAAAATGATGTTTAAAAACTTGCGTACAATGTAGGCCCAAACGTTTCGAGCAGACAAAAATTATTTAGCGCAGCAATAACAAACTGGTAGAAACAATATCAGTAATCCCCGCATCAACAACAGTAAACATCTGCCGATTGCTAAAGCGATGCCGAGATGACTGAGTCTGACAACCAATAACACACAAAAAAAAAACTTTTTGCAAAATTTTGATTAAAAGCTAAGCGTCCCAGTGCAGGCCTCGAAACTGAAGGCGGCCATGGCCGCCGAACAATTTCCTTCAGTCAGACACGTTTGGCCGCCGGAAAAAAAGTTGTTTCGAGGCCTGCCAGTGGTATTAGTATCAATCGGAAAAGATCGCTCATAACTAGCACACAACTCAATCACTCATAACTACGACTAAAACGTAAGGACAATTATTTTATTCACCTTCAAGAATTAAAATAAACTGTTTGTGCATGACACGACAATGACTTGTTTAAGAAAACTGGCAAAGTTGTTGAACATTAGCTTCTGGAAATTCTTGTCCTCGAAATAATCATATCATTGAGGTTTTAAACAAGACAAACTGAACTAAAACATTTGTGTTTTCGATAATAGCCTTATAATTGATACCATAATTTGATATACACAAGCTTGAACGGTTAAACCTGCAATTCGGGATTAAAGTAATTCATAGCAAAAAATTACGTTGCTAAACAAAACAAAAATAGTTGAAGTGAGCATGGCCACCTAAAGATATGGCTTGATTTGTCACATTTTGCAAAAATTTCCAGGTTTTTCTAACTTTGGGCGAACATTTAAATAAATTTTTCTAAACATTATATTTTTACGCTTTCTTTTCTCTTTTCCCCAGATGAGACAATAGGTTTTAACATCCTCACATGTTAAAAAACAAAGAAAATTTGATTTCGAAGATTTTGGTCAGACTTAATTTTTCAATAACAGTCTGATTCAGCGTTTTTCAACTTACTTTTTCTCATTTGCTACTGCTTCCCCAAGGCAACAAAAAAGTTTTATGTCATTAGGAGACAGTAAAAAGTAAAAACATCTCAAAAAAAGGTCAGTCAAGCACCAGCAGTAGCTGTAATCAAAATGTGCAAAATGTGACAAATCAGGTCGCATCTCCAAGTGGCCATGAAGTGAGCAATCAAGAGTTGATTGAAACCATGTGTCAATGAATTGGAGGACTTGACGTACTTAGACATTACTACTACTTGTGGCATCGGAATCGATTCATAACTAGTACAGTCCGTAAGAATAATCACAACGTAAGTTTCAATGCAAAACGTAAGTTTCAATGCAAAACGAAAACGGTCATGTTGATTAAATGCCATTTGACTTAAAGGGCGGGGAAACCCAAATTAACTTTGCCAGTTTTTTGTTTCAGCGTAATGTCATTGTGTACAACATGCGTTTTAGCAATAAAAAAATCCAAATTTTGTTGCCCTCGTCTCGCTAAGGCCGCTTTTGTTTGATACCCGTTTGCGAGGTCTCGTTGCGCATCAAGCTGTGATTCTGTTCGCTGTGACGTCACAAGGTACATATAGTTGTGGCCAAAAGTTTAAGACCAGACTTGATTTATGACGATTTTTGAATTACTTCAAAATACTGCATCAGATATAAGATGATGCATAAAGATGATGCAACTGAAACAATATATGATGCAGTATTTTGAAGTAATGCAAAAATCGTCATAAATCAAGTCTGGTCTTAAACTTTTGGCCACAACTATATGTACCTTGTGACGTCACAGCGAACAGAATCACAGCTTGATGCGCGCGAGACCTCGCAAACGGGTATCAAACAAAAGCGGCCTTAGCGAGACGAGGGCAACAAAATTTGGATTCTTTTTTTGCTAAAACGCATGTTGTACACAATGACATCACGCTGAAACAAAAAACTCGCAGAAAGTTAATTTGGGTTTCCCCGCCCTTTAAAACTATTATAATCGGTGTGCACAGAGCTTTCGTTAACTTTGAGAACTCTTGCACAGTAATAGGTGATATGTACAAAACAAGTAAAACTGGAAGAACTTGAAACCGGAACTGTAATTAACATGAAAAATTAAGTACACAATCTATGAATAAAATAAAAAAAACGAATCCTTTACAAATCAAAACACTACGAAAACATTTGAAAGCCACCAACGAGGACCAGTCCCTCTTGTTTATCGCTTCCTTCAATCAGCTGCAGTTTAAACGTCACGGACCAAAGTTAGGGTAAGCAGTAAAACCTTCGCTTATTGTACTGAATTGTTTGTGTCAAGCATTGCAGACGCAATAGAGAAACCTTTTATTTCGTCTGTTGCGAGATTAGCACGGTACGATTATACACAATATGAATAAAATAGCATAGCAATCTAGATACCACAACAGATAGGAAGCAGCGAAAGACTATATATATCAGTCATCGAGTCAGCTGCTTCCCTGTTCTTGATGTGACAAATGTCAAGCATCGGCAAATTAAGTTTTAATAGTGCTCTTGGGCAAACTGTTGCGCTTGATGGGTCGTCACTATCACGACAAAATCAACAGGATTTCAGCACTGTGAAATCCTTAAACCAATTCTGTCAAGACAAAAGGAAGTATGCTGTGCTGTCACCATCTTTTTCGAAGATCGGCCATCATAATCTATTTTGAAAGTAAACTGGTCAAATTTTTGCCGGAAAGTAAATCTTCAACTCAACGGCCATGCTATTCATACACCAATTGCACAAAGTTATCGCACCTTCCATCAATAGTGACAGTGACCAACGTGACAGCAAGCAAAATTCTTGAAACGTTATTTCGCGAGCAATCACATGACACTTGCAATCTTATCCAGATTTTGATGTCTCGATTCAACTTGGATTTCCTTAAGTAGAATTCTCACCATTATAGTTGCAGAAGTGGAGCATTAAAACATTTGTCCGATTTCAAGGCACTTGTCAATGCTGGAGACACAAGCAGTTCCCGTATGTTGTGGTGTACCAGCTGACTCGAAGACAGTGATTGTCACTTTGCAACTACCCATCGTCATTTACTCGAAAAATGTAGCGTAACTTTATTTGATTGTTTTCCTTTGTTCTTCTTCTATCGAGTCTTCTAAAGTTCATTGATACACCACAGATTGACACATTCTTCCGCAACGGAGTTATACACTGACAGGTCCCACCTACTACACCGTATGGCAAGCCGAGGGCAAACAAGAAGGTGGTCCACTGTTTGGGGCTCGGTGCCACAGATGCATGCAACTGGGCCCGTTTTTCTTTGTTAAAGATTCTGTCGAGTGCTGTGTCATTTGATTGTTTGCTGTTACGGAATTCAACAACAAAAATAAACCATTTATTTCATTCTTGAAGTGACAAAACGAAACCAGAATTTTCATTGGATGATTATGCGAATGAAAATGGATGCTAGATCTGGTCATTTTTCTAGCTTCATTCAAACAACAAAAGCATCATAAACCAAGATAGACAACGGGTCTTTTGTAATTTTAGAAAAACTAGTTTTTAAGCAGTTTTTAAAAATGAGCAAGGCAGTTGGGTCGTCTTCTCCTCTCGATCTCCATTTTACTTCAAAGATGCCTGATATAATCTCAGCTCATCACAGTTTTCTTCCTTGCACATGTCCGTTTGTGACATATTATTATCCATATTGAGAAAGTGTGATGTACCCACAGACATTAGTGGAATGTTCATATGTCAAAAGATGATTTGCTGTGTCGAAGATTGTGAGGCATTTTAAGTCTGTTTCCCAAAAACTGAGTAAAGGTACTACAAAAAGCATGGTGGTGTTATCGTGGTTAATGCAGTACGTTTTGCAAAAATAATTTTGAAAATCAACATTGTTTTGCGAAAACCATAAACACTTTCATACTGAACCAACCCTTGCCGGCAACTACCACAGGAGTTAATTTAATTTCGAGCATAATACGCATATATATCGAATAGTTGTATGCCCATTACAGACAAATCCGGCTATTTGGACATCGAATAATCATATGATACTTTTTTTCGAGTAAAGATCCATCCCAAACTATTTGTGAAGAATGAAGAATCAAATAAATCGATAAAAAGCTCAACAAAGTGGTCATGGGAATAACCGGATTCATCTGTACAGTAAAACACGGCATATTCTTGTCAATAAACACAAACATAATGCACAAGCATCGTATCCATCATTTAATACGTTTGACAATGCACGCAATTCAACATACGCAACAGCGATCAGCTCGTTCAATGTTCCGAGAAAATATCAAGTTTTGAACAGCGGCAATCATTACTCTCAAAAGAACAAAAAAACGGCGGTAGTAATTCAAGGTAGAAACACTACTCCAAAAGTTGAATATTTCTGAAACCAGAAGTTTTAGTATTTGATACTTCTTCCAGGAGAATTGAATCACCGGAGGAGTCAATGACTAACCAGCGACTCAGTAACGAGTTAAAAAATTCCAATTTGATTTCAAAAGCCATTCAAGTTGAACAAGCTTTGAGTCTGGAATATGAAATGAGATGAACGATATTTCAGGTTAATTAATGCTTATAATTTTAGACCATTATAAGCTAAATCATAAGAGTTCTGGTCCATGGATTAAACTGGAAGTAGGCTATTCAAAATTATGATGGCAAAAATATGTGAGAAAATAAATGAAATAAAACTCAAAGGTACTTCCGATCAGATGAACACAAACACACCGCTAGGTCCTAAGTCTTGACAACCGTGCCAGTCATATGGTTTGCCTGTTGTCAATAGTGCAGCCTCTTGACAAAACCAGTTTCTTCAATTTTAAAGTTCTTGTATCAAGCGATGAACAAGTGGTTGGCTAATCATCCAAGAAAGCGTTTCAAAAGTTTCTGCATTAATTATTTTTACAAGATATTTAGTCCAGCAATTCTTTCAGAATACGCACTTCAGATAAAAAAAAAAGGATGTCTTGATTAAAGACAATTACAGTAACTCAAAGCAAGTTTCAGTGATCAAACTAAAATTTAACGTTTTGTTGTTAAAAAAAGAGCGTTCAAAAAGTTTGTGACTTCCATCTAAATAAAAATGGCTGTGCAATTAATTAAAATGCTATTTATGTTTACTGTCATTGTTAACAATTCTCTCATGAAATCTTTGATGCAAGAAATATAAGAAATGTTGGAATTGCATGAAAGGTCCAAGGATGTATCGGAGAATTGCAATATGATGTTTCGGCCGGAACAGGAATTGCAAAAAAGTCCGGTCAGAACTTAAATGTTACATACCAATGGAAGACAACGCTGAAAGCCTTGAAACGTGCTTGTCTTTAATATATGAATGAGGACATTTGTCATTTAAACCTTTAACTCAAAGCAAGTTTCAATAATGAAACTAAAGCTTACTGTTTTGCTGATGAAGAGGGAAAAATTCAGAAAAAACAAGAAGTTGTGAATAACAATAGCTCACTCAAATGGTAGGTGAGGATATATCAGAACTGCAATATGGTATCAAGTTTCGCATAAAACTACAATTGCAAAATGGAACGATGGAACATGCAAAATGCTGCAATGGAAAAACAAATTAGTGAATTTTTATTGGAAGATGTTGTTGAAAGTTTTTCATCGTTTAAAGAGAAGGTAAAAAAAGAAACTTTGCCAAGTGGTTTTGTCACCATTGACAGTGAAACATGCATACATTTTCAGTACATTGCATTGTCTGAAAATGTTGCACCAACCTTATTAGCTTCTGTGTCAGTTTCAGAAGAACTAAAGTGAAAGCATTTGTATGTTCTTCAAGACTGCCCAATGAAACAGTGAATCACCTTATTTCTTCAGAGTGTATCGGAAAAATTTCTGAACTGACAAATCTTCTGGCACTATGCAAATCATTATGTACAAAATCTTTTCAAAGCAAAAAGAATACGCATTGTTTAACTTTAGCTACAACCTTTTTACAAGATTATGTGTCAAGGGAGTTATCATGTGCAAGTCCAGATGAAGTTTGCTTATCTTTGGTGGAGTTCATCATTGAGCAGTTGCAGTTAGTAGATGAATCGTATACTGCTCAGCGTATCGAGTAGCCTACTCTAATGGATCATTTGTTGGATTGACAGAGGAAGGAAAACCAGCAAATACAGTGTTGGCATTCATGGTACAATCCTTATATGGAAAGTACAATGTCTTATCCCTGTCAATAAACTAGAACCTTTTTTGCTTTAATTATGGTTTCAACAAGTTATGCTTGCACTTAAGGAACTCTTATTGGTGGTGGCTGTTTCTGCTGACAATTATGTTTGCAATAGGTAAGGTTTATGAAAATGTATATGCACATTCTTTGGTTTATTTGTATTAATCATTTAACATTTCCCTTTATAAACCTTCAGTTTGTACATTTCAGAACAATGGTAAAACCAAATTTCACCCAGATTTGGAGTCTGAATTATTAGCTCAAAGATGTTATACATAATTTTTGTTGCTTTTATTTTTGCATTATTGTTATTACATTACATTATTACATTATATTGCTGTTTGTTGCATTCTGCCAATAAAGATTACTTTGAATGTTTATACCTTACTGTCGTTGGCACATTAATATTATGCAACTGTTTTAAAAATGAAGCCATACTGTGACACAAACTCAACATCTACTTTATTTTGTTTCTAGAAAACTATGTACTGATCACAACATCCATACACATAACACGCACTTCGTAGGTCATACCTTTAAGCTTTTATTTGCACAGCACCGTAAATTCACAAGAACTTTGAAAACATTTAACAACTATATCCCTCTACTATACACAGATTTTCTTGCAGGAAAACTGGGGACTTTGAAAGACTATCTCATCAATTATCCTCATATCCCAGTCGTCAATCCAACATCAGCTTTGTCAAAGGAGATATTGTAAAAGATGTGCACTGAAGCTGCTGAGGTATTTGATAGATAGGCTGGTAGAAAATATGGCTTCGGAAAGTATCGCCTTGGGAAACAACCTCGTGCAATAAAACTGAACTTATTTACCACAAAACAACTAAGTGGGTTATCAACTGATAATCTTGAAGCCAAAAGACACTTGGCTGGGTTTGGCAAGCGAGCAGCAGTTGCAAATACATAAATAAGAATTTCACTGCCAAAGGAATTAGAAATGACTGTACTCTTATCGAATTCTTTCCGCAAAGATAGAGGTAAAAGCTTCAATAATGTTGTCACAGTACTAAATGATATGGAAAACAAATGGTACAATGAACAGAAGCAGCTTCTTAATATCAAGATTGCTGAAAAAAATCGAGAAAGGTAAGAAAAAGAGTCAGTACTCACAAAAGTGTCTCTAGCTTTGCAAAGGATGGGGTGGCCCTGCAACTAGTGCTGAGGAGTGCGGAGCTTCACCAAATTTTCCGCTCCCATCCTAGCATGAAAGAGAAGATTGTACGAAATGAATTGATAAACTATCACAATACGCATAAGTCTGATGTTTTGGACAGTCCAACTATGTTCTAGGTCAACAAGAACTTACATGAAGAGAGATTAGTACACTTTTGTACTGATTTTGTACATTTTATACTTTTGTACACTTTTGGCTGGACAAGAATCTTCTTATTCTGGAGGTAGCTCTTGAATCTAATGTGGCAGAAGTTGGAACTGAAGATGATATGGAATTGAAAAGTACTATATGTCATTCTACTACTAGTCTGTCATTCTAGTCTACTATATGTTACTCTAATCATTGAGGGTGAATGCAACACTTGGTATATTGCTTCTTGTGAGAACAGGAATGATGATGGCACATTTCAAATGGAACATCTTGTAAGAGTGAAAAAGGGTAACGATTTGACATGAAAACATCCTAGAAAACCAGACACTCTAGATTTGCACTCAGCTTCTATTCTGGACTGTGATGTAGATGGTGGACTGTGAGTGTAGATGTTTCAAACAACAAATTTATGACATTTTCCCTAAGAAATCATAATGCCATCAATTCTATGGTTGAGAAGGCATCACTTCAAATGGTGGAATAAAAGTCCTTAATGAACTCAATTTTTCTACAAGTATTATGAACATTATTTTGAGTACGTTTTCTCCGAAAGGTGTCAGTTTAGCTCGCAATTTTGGTTGGCAATTTTTGAAACTCCGCATAGAAGAAAACCATGGCAAAATAAAGGAAAAGAAGCAGATGTCGGAAAGTTTGAAAAACAAATTAGGTGCAATTTTAAATGCAGAATCAATGAATAAACTAGACCAACATGCAGAAAAGAGGAAGATTTCGATAGCCCAAAAAACAAAACAGAAGCACAGAGAAAAGATCTCTAAATTAGCCCCAAGAAAAACTCACAGTAACAATTGCAATGACAAAAGATGGATAAAAAATCTTTCGTCACATTCGTTAACGCAGCACCAAACCACTGTTTTGAAAAAAGGTTTAAACTTTGCCGTAGTTCCTCAAAAAATTCCTACCGTAGATTTTATATGCAGTGCCGAACGTGGTCTAGTCAGATTAGAAAAAGAAGCCAACATGAAAGTCGCCGATGCTCGTTCACAAATTTCTCACATTCTGAAACATGCCAAGATCCCGAAAAAGAACCTATCAAACATTATTTTGTATAATGTATATATTAGATATTATGTACAACATAGTAACAACGATTTGCATGTTATTTTACATAAATGCTAAAAAACATATTCAGAAGTTCAACTAGCTTACATTAGTCATACAAGCAATGAATTTTTAAGCTGGGGGATAATTATTTTCGCAAAAAGATCAAAAACTAACCGTTAATTAGTGAAAAAATGGGTTGCGGTTGAATATTTTCTCAAATATTTTTAAATCTACAAGAGATAGAACAAAACTAATGCTATATTTGGAATCTTTGGGTTGTAATTAGTAGGAATAGAGTGATCAAACAACTTTTTAAAAGGTCTACAGCCGATGTTATTAACAAAGTGACGCAGTGAATTGTTAAGGAAAATAATGGCTGGTTTCAGTTTTTGGAGGGCAAACTGCTAAAAAATGAAAATTCTTTAATTTTTTTCACATTTTGCTTTATTGGGCTAAAATACACCATAAAAAGCCATGGGTTGGGAAAAAGTATCGTGTCGCCAGAAAATCCAAGCAAACATAGATTCTATTGTGTGAAATGTAATGTGCTGTTACTTCTTGGTTAATAAGTTAGTAGTGCTTTCATCAGTTTGTCTTTTGCCTAACTGTCAGAAAGAAATCATATCACTACTTCATCGGTCAATTTAAGAAGCATTACATTGATACTATGAAATGAATTATTGAAAGTTGTTCAAATCTTGATTTAAGGCATGCGAGTGTCTTCCTTTCTCAAAAGCAATAAAAATGAATACCAACAACATATATCTAGTTCAAATAATACTCAATTTTATCATTAAAAACGTGATTTAGGGGGCTCGATTTAAAAATGCTGTTGGGGCAGGGTCTACACAGGGTCAGATTTCAACAAAAATTGGATTTATGAATATTTTGAACTAAGGTAAAAATTTATCACCCATGCAAGTTGAAATAAAAAAAATTGCCCCAAAAGGGGCCACCCTCTACTACTGTCTTAAAAGAACCATATAGAGATTCTTAATACCAAGAGTTAGTACCAGTGATCAAGCCAAGATTGAGAGGTTTAGGTGTGACATCACTGACCTCTCATTAAAAATCTCAACTATCACAAAAGCGGTCAAGGAACTAGAACAGAAAACTGATAATGCAGAGAAGTATAGCCATAGAGACTAGAGAGTGTCTCATTCTCCTTGGCTGCCATTCAAGTGACATTGCAGGTGCTTCAGCAAGTGATCGGTGATTTGAAAAATATGTTTTGGACATTTTAAATTACTATCTGAGAATGCAACTCACTCCTGTAGATATAAACATAATGCATGTTCTTCCTAGGGCTTCCAACGGTAAACAACTAATCACAATAAAATTTGTCAGACAAACTGGAAGAAATCTTGTGTTTCAGCGAAAGAAAAACTTTGCTGAATCATGCATGGCCTTGACTGAGTCACTCACTAAGCGGAGAGTTCGACTCATCAATGCTGCAAAACACCAATTCGGAAAAAGAAATGAAATGTCATCTTTGAGGCTTTGTGTGATCGCATAGGTATGCAACATAAACATCTGTTACTTCATGCAGAAATAAGGTGCCTCTCGAGAGGACGTATTCTTTCTTGTTTATTTGAGTTGAGAGAAGAAGCCAAGCAGTTATGAAAAAGAAAGTTACGTTTTAGAATAACAATGTGCAGAAAGGTGATATCGATATGTTTCCATGTTTGCAAGACGTTGTCGCAAATGCTTCTGTAAACACAAGAGAGTTGCTAAGGATCAGTTTTGGAAATTATTTTTCAGAAAATGCAGATTCTCAAAAGGGAAATTTTTGGATTGTTAATCCTTTTGCAAATGATATTAATTTGAGCAATCGGTATTGAGAAAGAATCGCTGATCGAGCTTTCCTGTGATACCACGTTGTTGTCCAAACATAAAGACTTGCCATTATCATACTTCATTTTGCTGAGAACCACTCATTTATTGTCAAAGAGGGTTCCATTGGGACATCACTCGAGCAACCCTTCACTCTTTTGTACTATATTTCAGAAAATGACCAAACCACAGACTCAGAGCTCCAGACGCTATTGAAGATCCCAGAACTTTTTGGACATATGAGATGCTCCACATCTTGTACTGCTGTATTATCGTACAGTGTCATTCGCTTTGCTTTGTTGCGTTTATTAATATTCGTCTATCGTTTCAAACATGGTTATTTATGAGAGGAAGGCCCCCACAGTGTGGGGGCTTCAAACGCAAGAAGAAGATTATATTTAGCTTTCTTCAACTGAAATTCAAGACCTCAACAAAAAATTTGAGTCTTTTCATGTCTTTTCATGGAAACCCCTTATGCAACATTTGCTGCAAAAGCTCAGAAGAAATTTTAGCATAATTACTAAGATTAGACCTTGTCTTAATTTGTGAAATTTGATCTGCTTATATCATTCTTTAATTGAAAATTTCATCGTATTTTCTGTCCCAACTGCCAACAATGATAGTTGTAGCAAGATCCCGATATCAATTGAGCAATTGTTCAAACTGGAAATTGGTCTTTTCATGTTGAAATTTCGCAACAATTTACTACCAGATTGCTTCAACTTTTTTAAATATGGCAAAGAGGTTCACAGCCTGTCTACAAGAAACCATGATAATGATTCTCTAAACATTCCATATATTTCAAAAGTGCTTACTCAGCATTCAAATTCAATAGAAATTTTATCAACCTCAAAACAAAGTATTCCCAATTGAAGGAATGTTTCCAGCTATACATAAATGAATATCTTAAACAGCAAAAAAGCTTTTCTGTGTTTTTAAACAAAAATCAAACAAGGGATACCGACATATTTGAACAACAAATGGATGGATACAAGATAAAATGATGGGCTAGATTCAATCCTAGTCAACAAAACAGGTAATTTAAAGAAGCAGTAATGGTACCGTACGACGTACGCCTAACCGCCTAAATAAATGTCTTAAAAACAAAACCTTAGCAATATACAATGCACTGCAGAGTGCAGATACAAATGAAGAACAATAGGCAACAATCTTGCCAAATCTGGCAGTACTAGCAACTACTCCAGTCTGTAGTTGGCTATAAAATATACTGTAATGATATGCTGAATATGTTTATAAGTTAGATCGCACCCACCTAGAGTGGACACATTTACAGGTCTCGTATATCAAATATGATTCAGTCTGTGGACTTTAAGTGGTTCTCAATATATTCATATTATTGCACTTTCAAAGATGACGCAGAATAGGGTGGGGTGGGGTAATGTGGGGTCTAGGGAAAAGTGGGTATAATTTAAAAAAACTTAAATAGCCGTATACTTTGAAAATATATTTTTTAAAGTTTTGGTAAATATTTAAGTCATGTCCAAGACTATGTGTGACTGAAATCTCAGTGCATATTCTTGGGTGCTTCAGGGTGTTTTTAAGTTCACATTTTCTTGTGGTGAGAAAGTAAAAATAAGTGCATATTTTGAACTTCCTAAAACTTTAATGTTTTTGGAATATTTTGTGAAAGTTGTGATGTCAGGTTGTTGTCAATGACTGAAACCACCATTTACCATTGGTATCATTTATTTTAGTATTGTTTATATTGTTTTACAAGAAGTGAAAAAATTTGGGGTAAAGTGAGTAGAAGTGAATTTTGATATGGGGTAAATGGGGTATACATGATTTTAGTACTATAAATCGTGTTACAGAGTGACAAAGACATTTCACTCTCTGTCTCTGAGTGCACTCTTGTGATGGAGTGATAAGTTAGCTATTGCATTTAGAAGCATTTATATCTCTAACTTTTCTCAAACAAAGTGTGCAGGCTAAAGTTGGAGAAGTTTTAAGGTTGCCTCAAAGTTTACACAGGTTAAAGACTGAAGAGTTTCGCAGAAAGGTGCAGAAACAAGCCAAGAATAAAAAGAGGTCAAAAGAAAGTCCAAAAGGTCAAAGGAAAGCCGTCAAAAGAAAGTGCTCCATAATCAAGAATAGATCTTTTTTTAAATGATGAGTCAGGTTTTGGGGAAAAAAACGACGGATGTGTGATGCATATTATACATAATGAACAAAACAGAAATAAACTACGACTACAAACAAAAATGGAAGGTATCACACCAGTACCAAGTTGAAGATTCTGGACTGGGTGGTAGTTACCTATGAAGATCGAAATTTTTTAGGAGAAGTTGAGGAAGTTGCTGAGGAGGACTTGCTTAAGATCAACTTTCTTCGTCATAAGAAGATTGAAAAAAACTCCCAGTGGTCTCTTCACATTTACACAGCACAAAGTTGTGGAAATAATAGACAAAATGTTTTTGGTGTTCAGCCACCAACTCCAACTAGAAGGGGGAGAACTAAAATTTAATTTGAATGCTCACTTGTGGTGACTGGTGATTTACTTTAGACCGAATGAAAAAACTGTTTAATTTAAGCCGGCTTGCATTTTGTTGCTTCTCTTCGCTTGAAGAACATTTTTGGGTTTGGGGACTATGTACTGTACTTTGGCAGTGGTTGTTTATTTTAAATGCACGAGTCATAAATTCAGATGGAGTTGTTGTTCCTTGGTTTCAAAAGGATTTTTGAAAAATTCGCAAAATACAATTTGATAGACATATTTGATCAAACAAGAGCATGGTTCTGTGTTGTCACAGTTTGTTGATTTTTTTTTTATACATTGTTGTATACCCACTTTACCACATTGAAAGGCCAAATGGAGGATATGAGTTTATGTTGGTTACTTAGAAGGAAAAATAGTTGGTACACCCACATTACCCCACAAACTGGGGTAAAATGGGTATACAAAAAAGGAAAAAAAAAATTGTCATTGTAACTTCTGTGAAACATTTTTTTTAATATTTTTTTGTTGGTTGTGTAGGTGAATGCCTTAATGTTATAATCCATAAAAAAAAAGAAAAAATCTTGGTAGCAGAAATTTTTTATAGATCATTACATTGCAAATTCTACCCACTTTCCCCCACCCCACCCTATACTGCATTTGATTTTCATGTTTTGTCAGCAAATTGTTAAAATTTTGCATCAATGCAACACCTCTTTCAGCAAAATCGTTGATCACATGAAGACTAACTGACAACGCTTTTTGCTCTCTTATAACTTTCATCCAAATCCCATGCTACAACATCCAGCTTTTGAAAGTCAGATGGCAAATCCAGAATCTGGAACAATCGCATGGTGTTGGATGTGACAAAGTCTGATAAATCTTTTGAAAAGACATCATCTGGCAATGAAGAAATACGCTTCAATGGTGGACTACTCATACTTTTATGGGTCAAGGCAAAAACCATAGCTTCTTTTCCAATACTTGAAACACCTTCATCAAAAAATACAAGGCCAATAAGTTCTTCACTTAAAGTTAGGGTTAAGCGGAAACTCCAATTCGTGTGCTATTTTGTTTTTTTTCAATTTTTTTCTCAATTTTTTCAGGATACAAAATAAGGGTACGAATGGTTCAGGGTACAAATGGTTCAGTATATAGAATTAGGTTGCATCCTCACTTATGTACCATAAGTGCCTTGAGAATGTTTTCATTGCTTCCTTGGCTACTGCTGAATCATATTGCTGATATTCCTTTAGTCTTTTTATCTGGGGTTGCAGATCATTCTGTGGGTCGCACGTTGTTAAAGAAGCAGTAAACCAAGATTAGAAGTTATAAGCAATGCGTCTGCACGTTGCAATACAAGAAAGAAATATACTTTTAACACAAAAATGACAAATTTTTTGAAACCACATTGCTCCTTATTGGTCAAATCAAACTGCATTCTGAACAGCCAAATCTTCAATGCATATATACCAGCAGTGGTCATCCATCTTGCCTGATGAAGGGCACCAGGATAACGAAACCGAATGCCATGTGGTGGTGCTCCATTAAGAATTATGATAGATAATTCAAGGAACTCTTGGTCATCTCTTGATTGAGTTTTTTCCAACTGGTCTTTGCAAAAAGTAATGATCTCATCAGCACAGCAGAAGTCATCATTTTCTAAGGTGACATAACAATCTTTGTCAAAACTAGGCTATCCCACTTTGCTTTAAATCACCTGAAAACAAGAATATCCTGTCCAGATGATGGCCCAATGTTGAGAACGCTCTTTGCAGCACAAGTTCTAGAATCTAGAATATGGTGACAGCAAGCCAAATGGAGCAAGTCCTTGTTTAATTCTTTTGCAATTAAATACAGGCACCAGACCAAACACCAGTGTTGCTGGATGTCGTGTCAAAACACATTGCTCTTACATTGTCAACACTCAACAACACCCAAATCTTTAACACATAGGCCTACCATTAGTCCAGTAGCTTGCGCACTTCCTGATGAAGACTGCGACTTTGGCACTCCAAGCAATGTGTTAGTAGTCATTCCAGTGACAATTAGTGGTAACCGTTTAACTTTTTTTGTTACCAGTTATATCTGAAAGGAGTTTTCCATTCCAGTGAACAATGGGCAGTAGAAATTAAAAAGGCTGTTTCAGCAATGATTTCCATTTCTTTACATATCTGCTTGGTAACAAAAACACCAACTTTCTTAGCCAAGTAGTGAACAAGTGCCACTGCTATGCCTTGTATTGATACTAAATAAAGTCATGGAAAGCTGAGGAATAGAAGCCACATGGTTGTGTGTCATACTGTGATTGGAAGATTAACCCCGTATATAGGAAACTACCTCTTTAATAGGTGCATTGGTGCAATTAAATAAATGAATACAATTACAGCAACAGGCAGACACATACAGGCTGCCTGCAGTAAAGCATACATAATTCACTGAAGCAACATAGGGCGAAAAAGTTTGATTTTAACCCTATTTTCAGTTTTTTTGGATTTTCTCAAAAATTAAAGCAGTTAGAGCATACATTCCTCTTGAGCACAGATAGGAATATGGTTGCTTTGCATCTTTTGACACCAAGCACAGTTCTCTATGTCATCTGGTTCTGGAGTTATGTAAATTTAAGCAAAAATTCCCCGCGACCCCCCAGATCGATTTTCAAGTTCATTGTGGCACCCCTAAGCGTAATCCAATGGGTCTAAATTTTTTATAGGTTTAGTTTTAAGTCATTTAGAGACTTTTCAGAGGGTAAGACATAGCAATTTCAAAAATTCGATTTTGGGGACCACTCTACCGTACGTGGGATTTGTTTCTCTAAACTATGAAGTAATTTTCTAAACAACGTAACAACTAAAATATGAAGTTAGAGAAGAGAGAACAGTAGCCTACTCCAAAAAATTGGTTGCTTTTTATAGCACTTCTGTGAAAAAAAAAGAAAGTACCGGTACAGATGATTTCCTTCAAAAATTTTGTTTTGACATATTAGATTTTGAACTAAAAGACTATGATATAGACCAGGGGTTCCCGACTGGGGGTACTGTTACCTTTTGAGGGTATGAGATTGAACATCAAGTGGTATGAATTTCCCTGGGCCACAAAGCAGCTTTTCAAACAGATTTCACAGTACAGTTTTACTTTGGAACTGTAAATGATATTATGTCATTACAATCTTTGCTTTGAAAAAACTATTACCTACAACCAATTGTTGTTATGAAGAAAGAAACATCATTGTCTCATAATAATGCGTTTTTTTAACTGCACCGTCCGATTTTATGAGACTGAGAATTAAATATGAATTTACTTGCTGCCAGCAATAAAAACAAAGCACAATCATGAAGGATCTTTACAGCAAAAGATTTAATATCCTGATTCATGGCTTAAACGAACAAGACGGCAAGACGTGGGAAACTCCTCAAGAAACTGATACCATATTTCAATTAATTATCAACAATTTCTTAAAACCGCTCAACTGCAAAAACCCTGAATCTTTGAAACATACACCGGCTTCCTCAACATCCAATTTATTTCAATAAACATAAGCAACTAGACCAATTATTGTCAATCTCCCTAACATTTTCGACGAACAGAAACTGATGAATTCCGTCTAGAAATTAAAAACCTATAATAAAAAAGGAAATCGGATGCTCAAAATTCCTATGTACCGTATTTATCTATAAGTCGCACCCCAAAATTTGGCTCAAATATTGGTACAAAATCTTTTTTAGCAAATTTTATTGAAAAACAACAATCATTAATTCGCAAAAACAATTGTTTTGAAATAAAAAAAATACCATACTTTCATGTCGCCAAGTGTTTGCTTGTCGAGACGTGCCTTTTTCTCATTGCAATCAAGCGTGTCGCACACGCACATATGAGATGTTTGCATTAAAATTCACATGCATGCTGTGCAGTGAGCATGTTAATGCAATGCTCGCAATCCTCGCACGCAAAAATACAAACACTTAATAGCAACGCTAACGCGCGATCTGTAACATTCGTTTGTCAGAAGTTCAGAACCTTGTGTACAAGTCGTACCCTCGTGTATAAGTCGCACCCACGTGTGTAAGTCGCAGCCTCGTGTAGAAGTCGCACCCCAAACTTTTTGGGCAAAATTTGGTGCAAAATTTTGCGTCTTATAGAAGGAAAAATACGGTACAAATTGTACATGTGACTGAAAAGATCTTTAACAACAAAAAATAAACTTCTGCCACTATTTGAAAAAGCTAAACCTGAAAAAAAGAAAACAAACTGTCCTATCACTGAAGGTAAATATTGTTTGTACATCGATGGTGTAAAGCACCTACCCAGTAGGGTGTTGCATTTTTTGAAAAAAATTTAAAATTATTTTGTTAAGTATTATTTTCAGGTTGGGAATTTTGTAAAACTCGCTCAAAAAAATTATTTTTGAAAATTTTTAAGTTTTAGGGGTACTACGCTCACCCCCAACTTTTCATCCTTTGATGATTATGGTACAATCTTCAATCGCATGTAAAACTTACATTTTTGAAGTTAAGTATGACATGTCACATATCATTTCAATCAGGCTTTGAAGAAGAATATGTTGATGTAAACAAAAATCGTGTTTTATTCAAAAACAAAAACTCAAAAATTTTAGGATTGGAAGTTAAAACTACAACCTTTGTTTAACTGCCACCACCTAAGCTTCGATATGAACTTAGGGTTGGGTCAACCATGGTTATTAGTCAAGCACTCATTTATTTCAAATTCTGGACTTTGTGAGCATCACAAGTCCATGAACCATGCTTGTATGTCAATATCCTGTATGTACGGTATGCTAACTAGCCTCAGTGGTATGACAACAAATGAGTTGTTGACCCAGGTCTATGCATTTCATAAATGTCATAAAAGACTGCTTGGAAGTTTTGTTGTGCCATCTATCCAGAAGCAATCAACAGTCCATGAGAGATGACCAAGCCTGTCTTTTAGCTCTTGTGTGCTTCACGTTTATGGATGTTCCTCAAGCAATATACAAATATCTATTTCGACGGCAAGAAACCATTCACCGTGCAAGATGGCTGACAAAAGCCAATGGATATCTGAGAATTCTAAATTTTCATCCTTTTGAATTGACTAATTCACAAACAGCAGTGCTTGAATCTATATGTCAGTTTGTTGTGGATGTTTACGCCCCAATGTTCTTCTCAATTTACACCAGATCAAGTGCTGTAGAAGGACCTGCTTTAGTGTTGTTAAACGTGATTTGATGAAATCGTCTCAACCTGAAATCGTGAAACACACAAAGGAGTGCTTTTTGAAACATGCAAAGGCCTGGTTGTCTCCAAAAATCGTTGCATTGTCTTGCCATTCCACAAATCCTCTTGTGCCAACTGCCGAAGTGTCGAAAATATCAACTCCTTCGGTGGATATCACACATTTACTTCGGAGCAATCGCCAACTGGTTGCATTTTTCAATATTACAAGCCAGTGTTCTCCTTGTCTATCCCTGGGCCAACCAAAAGATTGGCTATCATTCAAAAACAATCAGATGGCAAATGAGAGACTGATAGGTAACATGGCAAGATGCTTAAAGCAGACAAAAGCAAAAGACAGTGATGACACAATGTCTGACAAGGAAATGAAACAAACTGATGACAAAATTCGAGCATATGTCACCACAATGACAGTTGATTCGAGAAGTTTTGAGTAGACGTGACATGCAATGGAAATTGAAATATTTTTTGGAATTTTGTGAAACATTTTTGCATATTTGTTGGAACTTTCAGAAAAACACATTGATTATTGTAATAATTAGACCACAATTTGATTAAATGTATATGTCATACTATGAGTGATCAAAATCGGTCTCAATAAAATGATACAGAATTTTTTTTTTATAAATCTCAATTTTTTTTTTTTTGTTCTAGAGCTAAACACTTATTTGTTTATAACAACAGATTCTTCTTCAAATCCTGATTGAAATGATATGTGACATGTCATACTTACCTTCAAAAATAAATTTTTTACAAGTGATTGAAGATTTTGCCATAATCATCAAACGACAAAAAATGGGGGGTGAGTGTGGAACCCCTAAACCTTAAAATTTTTAAAAGAAAATTTTTATGGGCTAGTTTTGCACAATTCCCAACCTAAAAAACATACTTACAACATAAGTCACAAAATTTGCAACACCCTACTACCCAGTGAGTCTTCGAACTAAATCTGTAAATACTTTTCACAGGATTTATTCTTCCATATGTTTTTATTTAGTATTATATTTTATATTGGTGTTCACCATGGCATGCATGTGGTTTGAGTGGTTCTTAATTAATGCTGGCCTAGACTACATAGGTGCTATGGTGAATGCTGAAAAGTTTTCTATGATTGTTATTCTATTGCTGTGTAACGTTTTGTTTGTATTTTACCACAAATCAATACTAACTGACATAAATACGCCGAGTGCTGGTGGCATCACTTTTTGTTTTGTAATGCTTTTAAGCACTCTGCAGTCTGCAATCTGCATGAGCACCGCATGTCACTATTCAAATTGTTAACGACACTCCACCAACTCCAAATAATCCATTTGACGTGAATGAATCACTTGTGTCCTCTTTATCTTCTAATATTAGTTTGTGTACATACTACGATTCTTTAGTAATAATCGAAACAAATCGCTACTTGTATTGCATGCTAACATCAGATCCACATTAAAATTATTGATTTATTACATGAATTTCTTGAATCCTGATAATGTATCAGTCAAATACAAAAAGGTGAATCCTGATATCAGTGGCACGATCAATACGTAGGCTAAAAATACTGCTAAGGCTTTAAAGATTGATGATCGGGTTGAAAAGGTATCAAGCAACCAGGCGTTTATAATGCTAAAAGATCATTAATCTAATTTATCATCCAACCCAAAACGCAGGTTGATTAACCCTTTTAAGTCTCAGATTAGCCGTATAAGGAATACTTGGACTCAATTAATGTAACCATTCGTGATGCATCACACATGAATCAATGGAAAAACACAGACTCTGTGTTATCCTGGTTCAAGGCTATTCCATCTAAGCATCAATGCACCTTTTTGAAATTTGATATTGTTGATTTTTACCCATCTATTACGGAGAAACTTTTATGCAAAGCTATTGATTTTGTCAAATCATTTATGAATACAGATGATTAATTTTAATTATATTATACAAACAATACTCCATGCTAGGAAATCGTTGCTTTTTGATGGTGATGATACTTGGGCTAAGAAAGATGGATTGTTTGATGTTACTATGGGTTCATTTGATGGTGCAGAGGTTTGTGAGTTGGTTGGTTTGTTTCTTTTGAACAATCTTTCTGTTATTGTTGACAGACAGATGCTTGGGTTGTATAGTGACAATGGTTTGGCTATTTTGCGTAATTTATCAGGCCCAAAAGTTGATCGCTTGCGAAAAATGGTGTTCAATCATTCAAACAACATGACTTGAGTATTACTGTGGAAACTTGCACTGGTTTTCTTGATGTGACTTTGAATTTACTATCTGGTAATTTCTGGCCTTACCGAAAACCCAAAAGTAGTCCAATTTATCTCCATGCCCAGTCCAACCACCCGTATAACATTAAGAAACAAATTCCGACAATAATTGCAAAACGATTGTCCATCACATCATTTGGCCAGAATGAATTTGATAAGACCGGATCTGTTTATGACGATACCCTTTTGAAAAGTGGTTTTAGAATGTCTGCTACAACCCTGCTAATAACTTGCGGACATCTAGAAAAAGGAGTCAGAAAATTTTGTGATTTAATCATCCTTTCAGCTTACAGGTTGATAGCAACATTAGTAAGGAATTTTTCAGACTCATTTCCATCCACTTTCCACCCCATATAGATTGCGAAAGATATTCAACCGTAATGCTATTACGCTAAGCTATAGTTGTACTCCGAATTTTACAAGCATCATACCGTATCTATTAATTGTTACAGAATGTTGTTTAATCTGCAGAGACAAAGCAGCATTACCACTGCATTCGTTGATAACGTTATCACAACTTTTCAAGCTCTCATTCGTAAAAAATTATATCAGTTTGTAACCCGATGTAACTTGTCTTCCAATCAATGGAATTATAAACTAATGCGAACAAAACTGTTACTATCAATCTTTGTATTTGGTACATTACGACTCAACTCTTCGGAGTTGAGTATCTGCTTTGTTTCTACTTTTTATGTTTGATTGTAATATAGACCACCTTGAGTCAGATGCAAATAAATAAATAAAAAAAATAAAAATATTCACCCACAATAAACCAATATTGTAGGATGCAAATAAACCATCTCAGCCTGGTTGCAATTGTAAGGTGAAATTAGATTGCTCTTCGAATGGGTAATGACTGCCGAAGGCCTTTATTTACAAAGCCACCATTGATAACGGCCCAAAGGTTCTAAATTACATTGGTTGTTGTGAAACAACTTTTAAAAAACGTTTCTCCAACAATGTTCTTTCATGGATACGTCTAAACAAAATAGCACAGAACTATCTAAGGCGGTTTGGGTCCTCATGGACGAGAGTGTTGATCCTAAAATATCATGGCCCATTCACACTTCACAGCTATGCTCGGCCTTACCGTGAAGGTGGCCACAATGATTGTGGCCTTTGTCTTGCTGAAAAGCTGGCCATTCTAAAGGCCGATTGTAACCACCTTCTGAACAAACGTTCTGAACTGGTGGGTAAATGCCGTAATTGCAACAAATTTAAACGCAAATACTTCAAAATAAAATAAATTTAAATTCTACAAGTTACCTTAACTGTATTGCATTTTGATTCTTTGTGGCGTCACAGGTTTTGCTATCAATCTGCTTGGTTTCCATTTGGACATCTTAAATTAGGCTTTTGTGGTAACCGACGGAGGTAGCCCTTGGTAATTCTGACGGTTTTTTTGCACATCAAATTTAGGTTATAATATTTAAGATTTTTTCAGATATTACCGATTTATTGCTTTTGCATATTTTGAGAACCTTCTAGTGATCCGCTTTTAGGATGAAACAGGCTGTAGAGCAGCGTTTCTCAAGCTAAAGGTTGCGACATCCAAGGGGTTTGCGAAGGTCATTTGATGGGGTCGCAAAGATGTTCTCCATGCAATTGGATGAATCTACAGATATTGCACAATGTTGTTAGCTCCTAGCTATGGTTAAATAAGTAAAAGATATAAAACTGTCTGTGAAGACTCTGTTTTGCAAGCCACTGCAAACAACAAAAGTTTATGCTTTTCAAGAACAAGTTTTGGAACTCCAACACTCTGTATACAAGATAGAACGCAAGCTAGATGACTTGGAGCAGTATGGGTAAAGCAATTGCCTCATACTGCATGGGTGTGTGATGACACCCCTAACAAGGGAAGTAATGTTGATTATTCGGAATATGAGGTAAAAAATTGAACTTGTTAAACCAACTTGAAAAAATTTGTTAAACCAATAAATTGCATAACTGTGAGAGACATAGATACATGCCACGAAATCAAGTCCCGAAATCAACACAAGATTCTGCTGTACTACACTAAGGTAAGGTGGCTATTTCAAGGTCAAGTGATTTCATGATTTGTTGAACATCGAGAAACCATCAAGTCGTATTTACACCAAAATTCTAATCTTGCAGCCTCACTTGATGAACTTGTTTAAAGCGTGGATTATATTGCTGATGTCATGCATCACCTAAACGATAGAAGAGAGAAAAATCGTCGACATGGAGCAATATGGGAGAATCATCTGTCTCATATTGCATGGATGTATCGACATTCCTATGTACAGAAAAGCATTCAGAATAAGCAAGATAATTCAAGACTTAATGTTTTGTCACAAATAAACTGAATAACGCCATATCTCTGAAGACACCACTAAAATGCGAAAATACAGATATCTGCCATTCACTGCCTAGCAAACAGGGCAAGAATCCTATTCCTATATATAATTATAAAGTTTGTTCGTAGAACAGTAAGAAATGAAGTATTTTACAAAAATCAAATTTAAAATCCGATTGTGGCCCTACATTATCAATTACAGAACCCTTACAAGATATTGACCAGCTCTTCTTTAAAAGGCAAGAATATGATTCGGATTCAAGAGGGTTCGGACCAAGAAAGGCTTGGTATGGTGCTATTGGAATCATTACACGCAGGTAGTGGATAATTTTGCAGTCATTGACATGATCCACAACCAGGTCAGTAGTAACTGATGACAAGATGATAAAGAACATAAAGTGTAACAATGTTAATTGCTAAACTTCCTCAGTCTTCGAAATTAGCATTGGCAATTGCTGACGCTGATGCATGAATGACGTATTAGCGTCGGCAATAAAAATGTCGAAGCTACACAAGCGCTTGTAAGCACCACAAGATTACAAAAAAAATACTTTTCTTAGACTACACCAGACTAGGATGTTGATTGTTGATTCAATCTTACTATTGCTGGATGTTTTATTTGGGTTACTTCCTACTTTGCCGGCGCCAGCTGTATGAACAGTTGGAAGTCTGGAGAGCATGCAGTTTATTTGGTCAGATACAGCTAACTTTTCACATTGTTAATTATGAAATTTACACTGATTTGATGTAACTTGGTTGTGATTTGTAACTCACCAAATTTGTTTACACTGGTGACCTTGAAGTGTTTCACAATGTACTCTTGAAGTACGTATGTACATAAGAGGCTGGCATTCAGTTATGAGAGAATGGTTGCACGTACAAAACTAGCTACTATAGAAAACAATTGCAATGTTGGACGACACCAAGCAGAGACCAAGGGTGGCATGAAGTGCTGGAAGCTGCAAAGGTCCAAGGGAAGGCTAGCATTTGTGGTCAAAAAGGTTAACCAACCAAAGAACTTTACATTCCGAGAAGAGCTTATGGGTGTAACTATACATTGTCTTGGAAACAGTAAGTCTATTGTAATGTTGACAAATTTCAAACTTTTGGGGAAATTGCACGCACTTGTAGAGTGCACAATATGCTCCCCAAACACCGTTGTGGGAAGCAAAGTACACATTTAATTACCAGCATATATTGTAATAGCATTTCTGCAGAATAATAATGATGTATTTATTTTATGCTTTCAGATGTGGCTGAAGAAGTGGATGCCATTGTAGAGCTTGATAACGCAAAGATGTCTATTGCCAAGGGGGACAAGCCATCTAAGTTGGATGCTATCCAATGACACACATCACGCTTTAGGAATAGTAAGGTGGATATATCTTCAACGGATGCAACATATCCAACGACATATTATGTCATGCATTAGAAGTAGTAGGGTGGATACATCTTCATCGGATGCAACATAGGACTTTTAACAGTACTAAAGACTGAGAATGTTCCATAGTGAAATCATCACGAATGAAAGGACACTTCAATCTTTCTCTGCTATTTCTTGTCAAACAAGACTGGCGTAAATCTCTTTTAACAGTTTGAATATAAATATTATACTGTTCCACGCAAAACACTAGAGAAGTGGAAGCTGTATTTACAAAAGAATAACTCAAGTAGAAAATATCACCAGTGCTTTCAATAACAAACACTTGGCATTAGGGTTTTCCTTGATGTATCCAAAGCATTTGACATTATTGACTATAAAATATTACTAGGCAAACCATATCACTGTGGAATAAGAGAAACTGCATTTGTAATCAAGGTTCTATGGATCACAAGAGTTTTCAAAGTTCTAACTGATTTAAATTTTCTAATCACTTAATTGTATCCAAATACAAAAACTGTTGTGGCTCAAAACACAGTTAAGAAATCAAAAAGATTCTGGCCACTACAAGCATACGGTATTGGATGAAGTGATAACAGAGAGAAAGAATATATTACCCATTGAAACATGTATTAAGCAAGACAAAGCTCTCATACCGTAGGTGAGATAGCTCAAAAACATGTAAAACATTTTGGAAATAAAGTATATATTTCAACAACAGATGGAAAATCAAGTAAGAAAAAAATGATCAACTGAATAACAAGTTTAAAGAAATTGAAAAAAAAAACAAGAATTAGAACAATACTCAAGAAGAAATTGTACCCTGATAAATGGAATGCCAGAAGAAAACAAAGGAAAATGCTAACAAGATTGTAGAAAAAATTTTAAAGAAAAATTGACCATCACAAAAAAAGATTTTGACAGAAGCTATACGCTAAAAGCAAAGCCAAACCACTGCAGACCTTTAATAGTCAAATTCACAAACTATCATTTAAAATATATGGTATATTCCCACAAACGAAAATTAAAAGGAAACCAAACTTCTGATCACTGTGTCTACAAATGAAGGAAGTGATGGATGTTGTAGTTAAAACAGTCAACTTATACAATCTCGGGAGTAGAACCACAGGCAGTTCAAATCATTTCTTGCAGATATGGACTCTGAGTACGGTGAACTACTTTATTATTATACTGAAGTAAGATGGTCGAGTCGTGGAAATGTTTTGAAGCGTTTCTTTACACTCAGAAATACAATCGCTTCATTCATGAAAATGAAAAACAGGGCGGTTCCTTTGTTGGCTGATGCTACTTTCCAATGCAATCTTGCTAATTACACATCATTTAAATGAATTGAACTTGAAGCTTCAAGGTAAAAAACAAATTATTGCACAGATGTATGACCATGTGAAATCATTCAAAGTCAAACTATATTTATGGATGAAGCAGTTGGGTGAAGGGAATTTGGCTCATTTCTCAACTTTTTTGGAAAAGCTGAAGCCGAATGCATGAATGAATATACAGATGAGTTGTCTAATTTACTTCAGCAATTTGACGTGCGTTTTGCAGAATTTGAAGTATTAGAGCCGCAATTTCGACTTTTTTCAACTCTATTTGCTGTAGAAATTGCAGATGGAGTTAGTGGAACTTCAATGTGATACTATCCTAAAGCAAAAGTATGCAGAGGTAGGGATTCCAGAATTCTACATACCGTATTTCTTTCACGAGAAAGGTTTTACAAAAAACATTCTACTTGAATAAGTTTCAGGGAATGCTGGAGTAGCAGGCATTGTATAGGTTCCTGTAATTTTGCTAATAATATCATATTAACTAACTCAAAATTAAAATACCGAGATTTTGAAAAGACAAAAACAGTATGAACAAAAGTACAATAATGACCTAACCACTGCCGCACCCCCTGCTGTTACTGTGTCTTCATCTTTTGCAGATGGGCTGTAGCAGGATCCAACAGGTGGAGCTGATGGAGCTATCCAAACAGGTCTATGCTCTTCAAGACTATGTTTGGCACCTTCAACAGTCTGCATACAGGGCAGATCGCAAGCTGGATGACTTGGAGCAGTATGAGCGAAGCAATTGCCTCATACTGCATAGATGTAATGATACACCAAACAAGGGAAGTAACGTTAATTATGCTGAATATGTACTAAAAAAATTAAACAAAGTTATTAAACCAACAAATTGTCTTACAGTGAGAGACATAGATGCATGCCACCCCTTACCATAAAAAAAACTAAATAAACTATACAATAATTATTAAATTAGTTAGAAGGATGACAAGGGATGAAATTTTCTATTGCAAAAGTAAATTAAAAAATGTTGATGGTCCTAAACTGTCGATCAGAGTCCTTGACCAAGCGATGTCTTGCACTCCTTCGTCAAGCGAGAGAGATGCCTTTGGCTTCAAGGATATCTGGACATCCAAAGGAATTGTGTGGCGCTTTTGGGATAATAAAAGGCGAGTCATAGATGATTTTTCAGACATTCCAAAAATCTTAAACCATAAGACATCTTCTTAAACTATTTTGTTAATAACATTATGCTGTTTTTCAACTATTCTAAAGTTAAGCAAACCATATTAAATATTATTACAAACGACAGTAAAACCAAACTCAGGAACCTTTTTAATTGGTGCATTCCCTTGAACTTTTAAAAGCTTAGCTTTTGCACCAACCCTATTTTATACCTTTTTATTTTTCAAGTTTATGAAGACAAAACCAAAATGTAACAATTGCATGAAAACAATCAGAAAAAAATCAAAAATTTATTAACTGTTTAACTTGTCCCATTGAAGTTCATGTCAAATGCTGTAAAAAAAGTGCAAATTACCATGACACAAAAACATGGACATGTACAATGTACAGTTACTGGAATCCTCCTTTTGTCCATCTATCCAATAACGAAGTACTGGTTGTAAGCCACACTGGTTGTAAGCAACAGTGCATCAAATCCTAAACTCAAACTTGACCACCTGAATGACATGTTTACTAGTATATCTTACACAAACACCAATGACATAGATGACCTTTTTTTATGCCTAACATTATCTGAAACATACTTAGACTCAAGAACTGTTAACAAACTAAAAATGGACTGCTCACTGGAGCCAGTCTTCTCTTCATTATGTATCAATGCTCAGACTATTATCAATGTAAAAAAATTCATCAAACTTGAGGCCCTGCTGATGTCTATACCCATCAGTACTCATCTAATTTATGTTATCAAGACATGGATTCCGTCTAATTCAAAAGGTCCTTACCTAAACCTACCGGGCTATACATTCATATCAAATGCTCGAATAAACAGTCGCGGTGGAGGGGTAGGAATATACTTAAAATGTGATATCATGTATGATTGTATACAAAGTGTGATGATCTAACCATTATGAAAGAAAAAGTATTTGAGTCTCTTTTTGTTCATATTTTTGTTGGTGGTAAACAAGTGATCAGTGGAAGCATTTATCGAGCACCTGCATTGGATGCAAAGTCAAATTTAGAACTTCTTGATCTTCTTAGTGAGTGCATTAATAACATCAGTACATCTAAATGCTACATCATGGGAGATTTTAATTATATTCATTGGATTATGCAAAAATCAATGTAGACAATTTTACAGACTTAAAGTTTTCAAATTCTTTTTACCCACTAATTATTAAACCTGGGGAGGAAGAACAACCACCTTCTCGTGGTCTCTCCCGTCAGTACCATATCTTCAAGACACAAAAGAAATATGCGAAGCGAAGCTTGTCACACCCGAGCAAACCAGGCCCAGGTTCAGCACAGGGTGGATAGGGAAACGCCCTTCTCAGGGTGAGGCAGCTCCTCTGTCGAAAAGTACCGACCCACCGTACTGCAGCTGAACACTGAGGGCATTACGGCCAGCAAACTCAGCATCATCGAATACCTGGCCACAAAACATCAAGCCCTCGTTATTCTCCTCCAGGAGACCCACTGCACATCTGCGGATAAGTTGGTAAATTACCTTACCTGACTTCACACTCACAACCATCAGCAGGAAACATGACCTCGCCACGTTTGTCCATGAGCAACTGAGTTGGACTCCCATAGATCAATCCAACGCCCAATCAGAGATACAGTGGCTATACAGTATACACAGACAAAAGTTGTACCAGCTATAGCGGATGCATTTGCAAAACATTTAACACAAAACACATATATAACACGGAAGTGCAAACTGCTTTTATAGCTCAATACAACTGACCTTATCTCGTTCCCAAGTCAGCAGTTGAATTTATTGCTGTCTAAGTCCAAATTCACAGTTTGGACAAATAAAAAATTTAAAGGCTTGGAATTATGACAAGTTTAGAAAAGTTGAAAAAGAATTTAATTGCAATCAGCCCAACAGTAAGTTTATCAAATTTGACCAAGGCTTTGCAAAGAAAATGCAAATTAAAGAAAAGCTAATTTAGGCCAGCAACCAGCAAAGTCGGCAGCCAATTTTTTACGCATTTAACTAAGTGATAAGATCCTTCGAGCCCAGGCTTGATGCTCTAACCATCGCCAAAAAAGAAACGACGTAGACAAATTATTGTAACTGAACATACCAATTTTCAGAAGAAGATAAATCTGAACTGTTTTCGTATGTCATAACTCCTTTTTTGTTTAATTTAATTTTGTTTGCTGTAATTCGGAGTTCTGTACAATTTTGGATAATATTATTCATCAGCTTAACTCTTTTATGATGTAATAATACGATAATATTTTTGAATGCCCTTCCAAATTGTTGTTTTTCTATTTCGTTTCCCGACATTGGTTAATTAGGTTACGAGCGTAGCCGTACAAGACGTACATCCATTGACAGCAACAGACCTCATTTTGTTATCAAGCTGCACAGGCTCTAACTCTGGAGCTCAAAATGCTGCATGTGTTGCTATGCAAAAAGCTCTCTCAAAGCCTCTGCTCTGGTTTGCATGTCCTCACCACATGGGTGAAGTTTTGAACTGATGTTTGAGACAATCTAAAAATTGAAGCATCACGGAGTCCAGATATTAACGTTTTTAACAGATTTAAGCAGTAAAGGTAAAGGTGGGTCCCATACTTGATTCAAGTGTTGGGTATGAGAAGATAAGGTTCTCATTGTACTAAGCCTTCAGCACTAAGGAGAGTAGGGTGGCCAGTTCCTTTCTCTCGGCTGCCTTTACTTCAGCAACTACGCCTACCCAATTTATTACACCCTGGGTAGAGGTGAGCGGTGTTTTCAACAACCAGCCTAGCCGGGAGTCGAACCAGGTTTGCATAATTGGAAAGCCAACGCCTTATCCGTTGCGCCATCCCACCGCAGATTTAAGCAGTATTTTGCTTTAATTCCAACAACAGGTAAAAACTTTGACGTTTTTGATCCTCCAGAACAACCAGTTACCTAAAGAAACCATGCACCAGAGGTGACTACAAAGAACTGGCTACTTCAACTCTACTCTAACTCGGTGATGCCAATACAAAAGATAGCTTTCAGGCATTCAACAGACCAGGTGCCTTGCACAAAGCATGATGGATGGCAAAGTTACTCTACACCATCAAAATGGACTTACTAGGTACCAAAATATGTGATGGATTGGAAGGAAAGTTTTGATAAATTCTAAGTAAGTTACAGAAAAATATGCAATACACACCTACAGTCCTACAACACAAATGAAAATTAATTGAAATAACTCTTAAGGACGTGGCAACTAGCCTAGGAACTTCGATAAATGTCCCAGGTCATTTAAATCCGGACATCTCCATTTTTCCAGCATGTGACATAATATCTGTTGTATCCATATCCATGCTGCTTCTTAAAGGCAACAAATGGCAATGTACTAATTATGATGCCATAGTAAGTATCGCAAGCACTCGTCACGCAGAGCGAGTCAAAATATTTGAAGACTTTGTCAAATCATTTTAATTCCTCCGTGTTGTTTTTGTGTTTCTTATGCTGTGTTGTTGATTTTAATTTCTAAAATGTTTAGATTGATATTTTTTCACTAAATAAACAAGAATTAGGAAAATTGCGAATCCGCAGTAATTCATACATATTTTCCTACAGACCAACATCGTTTTCGGGATCCATTACGCCAAGGGTTTTTTTTTCGGATGATGAAACTATGTGAAAATAATCAGTAGGTATGCAGGAGCTAACCATGTCAAATGGAAGCAAATTTATTCCAAAATAAACGTGCAATTAAAAGATTTGTTGTATCCACGAATTTCCCCAACTGGGCATTTACACATTAAGGATTTTTCCGATTCCGCCAAAATCCTGCTCCCAATTCACAATCTTTGTCCGTATTTGCAAAGTTTTCGCCTGAAATAAATTGTTTTGTAAGGTAGACGCAAGTAGCTAGAAGTGGATTATCACCAAAAAAATATATATTCAGAATTAAAGAGTGGGTGATGAAAAATATTTCGTGTTTTGGAAAAAAAATGTTATACATAACATATGAATAACCTTTATTCACTATTCAGGTAAAATTTTCGGAAGAGGGCAGTTGTTGAAGATTTGCCGTTTTGTGAAGTTTGTTATTTTTTGTTACATCCCATGATTTTTACATTGGAGAAGACTTATGGTCAATCGTGCCTTAGCTTGTTCATAAATTATGCAAACATTATAGGCTCATATTCTCATAAAGGTTGTTCTTATTCTAAAAAAAGAGTGTGTATTTACTTCTACTTTAATGATAATTTGCCTCACTTGAAGTGTCAATGATATAGCCATTGCTTAAGTTCTCCATTAAACATCTCATTTTGTGTAAACTAATATAAAAAACCGATTTCATCTTTTGCATAGCGTAAAATAAAAATAATGATGTTTTTGTCATTCAGTACTAAATCTGTTAAAACCAAGCATCAAAAATACATTCTCCACCCTCGAAAATAGGGGTTAGGCATCAGTTTCATTAGATTTGGATAACAAATAAGCTAGTTATTTGATAATGTATTATCACCACTAGAGGCGCCCTTAAGCATAAAAATGAACAAAACTCCCTACATTTCTGCAGCCTCTCATCTTATTTTGACCATTTTTTTAATGAATTAGTAAGAAGAGAGGCATCTGCTGAAACTAAACTGTTAGTTGCTTATTATGCACAGCGTGCTCTAGTGGCAAAAATCATCAAAAAGTGTTGTAGGTGGCCTTAAATAATGGCCGGCTGGTGGGTTAAACTTTATCTAAATGACACAAAATTTTAAAGTAGTCTTTTACAAAGCTAACCTTACAAGTAAAAACAACTTAGGATGAAATGACAAAAGTTTTAACATTTTTGGGGTAAATGATGCACCCTACTACGAATCAGAAAAAACATTGAAGAAAACCTTCGTATGCAGTATGCAGATGTTGCTGAAATTCGTACAAAACTAAAGCAAGGATCAAAAAAACATTTCTCGATATTTCACTTCAACACGGTTAGCTAAATAAAAAACAAATTTAAATTAGAAGAATGAATGACTTGGATTTTAAACCTAATATAATTATAATGTGCATAACGGAAACAAAATTGAAAGTGGAAAATCCACTAGTTAATATTGCTGAATATAAACTTTATACAAGCTGATTCTCCAACCAATGCTGGTGGCATTAGAATGTTCATAATTCAATCATTTACTCTGAAAGGAAAGATCTACGTTCTACAATTTATAATCAAAGACTGTGAAAACATGTGGATAGAGCTGTCTCATTCCAATTCTAAAAAAAATATCATAGGTGTTGTTTGCAGACATCGGAATGGCCTGTTTCGGTGGGTCCGATTCGGCGACAGCCTTTTTTGACAAGTTCCCCATTCGGCGATGTTTTGAAAATCCAACGACGCCTTCTGTTTGTTTAGAGAATTTTGTATTTTATTCCACAATATCGTTTCTTATTGCATTCCGACGAAGAAAAATAAATTAAAATTTAGAGAAAAGTGTTTGAACTATTAAATTAAAATGTTTGTTCACATAAAATTGACATGCACCCTTACATAATCCACCTTCTTTGGGTTATGTTTATGCCATTCGTCATGTCATTCATTTTTTAAATAAACTATTTGTTGATTATATATGATATTTCAAACTCTAGGAAAATGAGTCGAAAAATTTTATGGTTTAATCCTCCTTTCAGCTTGCAGGTTGATAGCAACATTGGTAAGGAATTTCTCAAACTCATTTCCATCCACTTTCCGCCCCATCATAGATTGCATAAAATATTCAACCGTAATACTATTAAGCTGAGCTACAGCTGTACTCCGAATGTTGCAAGCATCATATCCTCCCACAATAAATCAATATTGCAGGCTGATAATGAACCATCTCAGCCTGGTTGCAATTGTAGGGTAAAGCCAGATTGTCCTTCGAATGGGCAATGCTTGCAGAAGGCTGTTGTTTACAAAGCCACCATTAATAACGACCTGAAGGTTCTTAATTACATTGGTTTTTGCTGGTTTTTGTGAAACTACTTTTAAAAAACGTTTTTCCAACCATATATAAATGTTCCTTCATGGATAGGTCTAAATGAAACAGCACGGAACTATCTAAGGCAGTTTGGGACCTTATGGACAAGAGTGTTGATCGTAAAATAACATGGACATTGGACAATCCATAGCTGTGCGCTAGTGTGCTCGCCGCTCGGCCTTATAGTGGAGGTGGTCGTAATAATTGTGGCCTCTGTTTGGCTGAAAAGCTGGCCATTCTAAAGGCTGATAGTGGCCACCTTCTGAACAAGCGTTTGGAACTAGTGGGTAAATGTCGTCATAGAAACAAATTTAAGCTCAAGTACTTCAAAATAAAATAAATTCCTTTTGATTTTCACAGGTTATATATTTAAAAATAAATTTCATTTGATTTTTACAGGTTTTAAAAATTTCATTTAATTTGTTCAGGTTACTACAGGTTGCTTCAACGTTATCGCATTTTGCAATACAGTAAAAGAATGAATATTCTCATTCATGGAATCAAAGAAGAAGCATGGGAAACAAACGCAAAAACAGTGGAAAAAGTTAAGAATCTACTGAATAATACACTGAAATGTGACGACCTAGACATTGTCGATTGTCATCGTCTGGGATCAACAACGAAAGGACGTGCAACTGGTGTAAGTACAACACGCCCGATTATATTTAAAGTTGGAACCATGCTGCAGAGGGAAATGATATTTAAATCGTTAAAATCTTTGAAAAATTGTTATATAACAAAAAAACAATTGTTACCATTTGTGAAAACAGCCAAACAAAGCGGGCAAACGTTTAAGTGGGTTAATTCGCCTGGTGACATAAATCTAATTGTGAATGGCAAACGAATTGATTTGTAATCAACTACTTTTCTATTTTACTTGTCTGAGCTTGGTTGAAATGTTTGTCTTTTGTCTATGCCTAATCTTAAGAAGTCTATATCTACTTAAAAACCCGGTTGGCGAGTTGGTTTCTTAGTGCATGGATCCAACACCTCCTGAAGATGGATTGGTGTGAAGTGGCCAATTGTTGCTAACTGGGCCAGTCAACGTTGAACGAGGTCAACCTAATTGAGGTTGATCGAGGTCAACCTAATCAAGGCCACACTGTAAATAACACTATGTAACAAAAAAAAAAAATTTTTTTCTTATTCTTGGAAAACAATTGCTATACTTTGTTTGCTTTTGCCGAAAAAACATGAAAAATCATTATTATACCACCACAACTTTGGGTTTGTGTTGCTAAGACTAGTTTGAAAATTTTTCTATTTTCATGACAATAAGCATGCAGATTACATTGATTGTTGGCTATAACGCAATTGTTAGTAGTGCGCTATGGCTTGCCGTGGTTGCAAGTACTCAGCAGTTTCCTTTTGATGTGTGTGTGGTGACTGGTGAGCTCTTTGTAAAAAAGCACTGTCCAGAGCAGTGGTTTTCTACTTAGGGGAAAATTACCTCCGGGGGGACATATACAATACTTTATGGGGTAACGTGGCACCAAAACTACGCTAAAAATATATGTTGTTCATTATATGATGTATGTTGTTCTCCAAGAGGCTCGGCAAAAGTTGGGAAACACTGGTCTAGAGAGTTACAGCCGTGCAAAATATCTATCATGCATAGTTTACAATGCCAGTAGGTGATCAAGATACACGTTGGGCACTACATGTCATATGCGAATACTGCCGTCGTACTCTAGAAGGTTGGTTAGGGGAGAGAAAAGGGCAATGCGTTTTGCTATCTCTCGTGTCTGGCGTGAGCCCACAAACCATCTCACAGATTGTTACTTCTGTATGGTAGATCCAAGCAAACGACGGAAGGGAAAGAATGCACCTTCCATCAATTACCCTGAGATTATGACCTCATCTAGTGCACCTGTACCCATAACACGACTGACATACCTGTGCCACAACCACCTTTGAGAGATGAACATTTCGTAGCAGATGCAAGCTCTACAGATTCAGAAACGGATGAATCATCTGTTGTTTATTTTCAACGCCGAGTTGCCGGTGAAAGGTGCCCCTACTACCCCAACCAAGAAGACATGAACGATCTTGTCAGGGAACTGTCATTAACAAAGTCGAATGCTGAGCTACTCAATTCCAGACTAAAGCAATGGGACTTAGGATACTGGATGACAGTGTTCGAATTACTTCACAGAGAAAGCGACATCGCGGCTTCTCAGGGTTCTACACGTTTAAAAATGATTTATGCTACTGCCATGATATAGAAGGACTCTTTCAGGCTATGGGCATTTCTTGCAATCCTTCTGAGTGGAGGCTCTTCATCGACAGCTCATCTAGAAGCCTCTAAGCTGTTTTGCTGCACAACACAAACAAGTGTTCCTCCATTCCTCTGGCTCACTCAGTTTATATGAAAGAAGAGTATCAGAACATCAAAATCCTGATGAGTGCATTAAAATATGACCACTAGAATGGGGTAGACCCCCAGAACATGTACAATTATGATGAAACCAATGTAACAGACAATCTAGGCGCTAAACGGTGCATTGTGAGAAGAGGACTTCGAAGAGTGGAAAGAAAGACATCACACTCCATTCAAGCCGTGAGCATGATGTTTTGCGGAAATGCAGTGGGAGAGTATCTCCCTCCGATGGTCGTGTATAAATCAAGGAATCTCTATGGTGGCCCACCTGGTGCATTATACAATCACTCAGTTAGTGGTTGGTTTGATTCCACTACGTTTGAGGAGTGGTTCAAGTTGTTTCTGGACCACGTAAAGGAGAAGCCTGGGAAGAAAATGCTTATTGATATTTTGGGATAATTGGAATAATTTGGCATCACATTTCAGTGCACAGGTGATAGCTGATTGTGAAGAAAATGATATCAAGTTTATCAGTTTAGTACCCAATGCAACCTATCTACTTCAACCACTGGATGTTGCCGTATTTGGGCCAGTAAAGAAGATGTGGAGAAGGATACTGGAGGACTGGAGAAAGGAGAGCAGAGTGAGGGGCAGCATACCAAAGACCGTGTTTCCATCGCTTTTGAAACGACTGTGTAACCAGATGGAGGAGAAAAAGGAAAACCTTGCAGCTGGATTCAAGGCTTGCGGTGTAGTACCTCAGGATGAGCAACAGGTGCTTAAGCGTCTCCCTGATGCAAACAACAATCCAACTGAGACAGTCCAAGAGGCCCTGGGAGAAGTTGTGGCAAACATGTTGAAGGAGCACCTGTCTCCACCAGCTACAACACGTCAAAAACGTGACCCCAAAGTAGCAGCAGGGAAGGCATATACGTCTGAAGACATGCTGCACAGATGCCATCTGGAACAGGATCTGGAAGTACCAGTAGTCAGAAAGGCAAGAAACGCAAGGTAATTGAAGTACCATCGAGTTCTGAAGAAGAAGATGAAAGCGAAAGTGACAATGACGGCGAAGTCTGTCAAATCTGCGAAATAAACGAAGCCTTGTCCAAGGATGAAAATGCATAAGCAAAGAGTACGCTTGTCTTGTCAAGTTCCCTCACATCAATCAACATTCCGGGCATGCTATTGCAGAAGTTAGTCATTCTCGGATCATTGTACTTCAAACCACTTATAATATTGTTTTTACTGTTTTAGAGTGGTATTGCTAATTGAGAGCAGGGCTTTTTGTAAATGATGACTGTAGATCATCATCATAATCCATCGTCGGTTTGTTCCCCACTCGTGGGGGTGGCCGATTGTTTCCGCGCAGCAATTGTCTTAATCCCTTTTCTCCATTTCACCCTGTCCCTTGCATCTTCCTCCTTCAGTCCGACTTTTTTAAACTCATCCTTCACTTGTTGTTTCCACGTTCTTCTTGGACGACCGCGTTTCCTCTTCCCATCCACCTTTAGATCTAGTGCCTTTCTAAGAAAACTTCCTTCCTCCCTCCTTATCACATGTCCATACCATCTTACTCCATTTGCCCTTGCCAGTTGGTCTATGGTCTCTCTCATCTCTAGCATATCCAATAATTCTTCAGTAATTTTTTCCCTTCTCGTTTTCACCCCACACATTGCTCTCACCATTGACCTTTCCGTTCTTCTCAGGATTGCCAGTTCACTCTCTCTCAATACCCATGTCTCGCTACCATATAGCATTGCAGGCCGCACACAGCTCCGATATACTTTTCCTTTCATCCTTAGTGAAAATTTTCTGCCATACAACATTTCCCCACATTCCCTGAACTTTGCCCAGCCCAATCTTGCCCTTGTTGTCACCGCTGCTTCACATCCACCACTTCCATTTATCCGATCTCCCAGATAACAGAAGTCTGTCACTGTTTCGATGCCATGGCAGAACTCATCATCATGGCCTTCCACTTCATTCCTTCCTTTACTGCATTTCCCACAAACAAAACACTTCGCCAATCTTGTTGCGGCTCTCTTGACATTAGCACATCTTGCATGTACCCACTTTCCACATTCCTTGCATTGCATTGAATTTCTCGGGTCTGCTACTATTTGGTGAGTCCGATTCGGTGAGTCCGATTCAGTGAGTCTGATTCGGTGAGTTCCTAACCTCTAACCCCTAACCCTAACCCCAACCCCCTAACCCTAAAACGGCAATGATAATTAGGCTGCGGTATCCAATAATTTAAAAAAAAAATTGAAAAAATCCCCCGCTAAGGGATCGGACTCACCGAATCGGACTCACCGAAACGGGCCATTCCCAAATTTCTCATCACTCTCTTGCCACATATTCCACAGGGATCTACTTTGCTCTCAACAACTGTTCCTTCTGCTCCACTCACCATCACTTTTGTTTTTTCAAGATTCACCTTCATACCCTTGGTTTCAAATGACTGTAGATAAAAAACGTAATAAAAAGCAATAAAAAAATGACTAAAAAAACGTTTTTAACCATCCCTAATTATGATATAACTTCATTGCAGAACGGTGGCATACTTCAAAGAATGGATAGCAAACTAATCCAAAAAATCCATGGCTTGGTAGCCGATGGAGTATGCAATATTGCGGAAATTAAGCGAGGTTTGCAGTCGTACGTAAAACACGTCCTATTCAAACATGGTGAAATGCCACACGAAGACAATCGAAGATATTACCCAACCAATAAAGATATTCAAAACCACTTCTTCATGGCGCACACAAAGCAAAAAGTTTCAAAAATGGATCAAGAGAATTTACATTCATTGGTCGAAGAGTGGCAAAAGAACCGCAGAGAACATGACAAGATTTTCTTTCGTCCTTATATTTCTGGTAATAATGATTCGATTGCCACAGCTTCCAATGGTGCACCTGTGATGCAATGTGCTCAAAAGTTGTTGTTTGTGCATCAAATGTCGTGGCAAAGGAGACTGTTGCATCGGTATGGCTAAGGCATTTGCTTGTTAGATGCAACGTACAAGGCATCAAAGTACGCTTTACCTTTGTTTTTCTTGTGTGTGAAAACCAATGTTGGCTACCAGGTTGTGGGTACATTTATTATCCAGAATGAGCAAGCCTCTGACATTGCGGAAGCACTAAGCATGATAAAGTTGTGGTCACAAGACTGGAATCCGCCTTTCTTCATGACAGACAAGAGTGAAGCGGAAAAAAAAGCGATTGAAAGCGTTTTCACAGGTTAGTACAGGGTGTAAACGCCAAGTGTAGACAAACAAAAATTGTCATAAATAAGTCAATATCGAATAGATTTCATTAAATGAGGGCTAAATAATAAAACAAAGACACACTGATTAATATCCATCGCCATTTATTCAAAATATCCACCTTTGGCATGAATTAAACGTCTGAGTCTATTTGGAACTTGGGCACATGTTGCACGCAAAGTTTTAGCATCTATTTCATCTCAGCATTTGAGCAAAGCTCGTTTAAGTGCATCAGTATTTTTGTGGGAGATTACACAGGCCTTCTGCTCCAATAGTGACCAGACACCAAAGTCCATACGGTAGGATTCAAATCTGGCGAAGATGGAGGCCAGAGTTCCTTTGACCAGAATCCCTTGAAATTGTCCTTGCAGAAGCTCTGGACCAACTTCGCGGTATGAGAGGTTGCCCCATTTTGCTGTAGTGTCACCCCGCTGTCTCCTAGACTCCTATCAACCCAGGGGACCACTGAATCCTTCTTTTTATGACAAATTTTGTTTTTATTTATGACAATTTTTGTTTGTCTACACTTGGCGTTTACACCCTGTATATTGTGGAACTATGGTTTGTCTTTTTCCAGCTTATTCAATGACCTTGGTCCATACGATATTTTAGCAGTTATATACATTTTTTTTCGTATTTCTTTTGCAGATTGTTTAGTGCTTCTGTGCGATTTCCATAGAATACAAGCTTGGGAAAGGTGGACTAGAAGAAGCGACAATGGTGTTGGTGACAACAAACCAGCTGTTATGGGTCATTTGCGCGAATTGGCTAAAGCCACTTCTGAGCAGTCCTTCACAGATGCACTAAATGACTTCAAAACCAGCAAGTGCTGGATGAATAACCCCAAGCTTCAAAGATACCTTGAAAATGCTTGGCTTCCAGAAAGGCAGGTTCGTTGAATGAGTATTGAGTAACACAATGCAAGCACTCACAGCATTAATTTTGTATGCAACGTTCACTTCTGGATACAATTGCAATGTACAGAGCTAAGAATATTTGCAGCGATGGGTGTGGTTTTATCGAGCCAACAAGTGGAGCGTAACAGTCCACACAAACAATGGAGTGGAACGCCAAAACAGAACACTGAAAAAGTCATACATCCGAACACGGAGGGATAAATCTTTGTCAGCTCTTGTGGCGATAATTCGTAAAGAATTCCTTCCTGACAACAAGCGTCGGTGAGTGAGAATTACCATGCTGTGTTATTGTGGTAAAACTGCAATTACAGTACTACCATTTGTTGTAAGTCTTGATGGGTTAGAATGCTAGATATTAAATTTCAAGAATGCCTAACCTAAACTGTCATGTCATTTTCGAATTAGCGTGCACATACCGTCCTAAACAATAACCATAATGACATTATTAAGGCTGACCGTACTTTTGTGGGGCTACTTTTTGTAGTCCGACCTATAAGCTATAAGATGTTGCTTTTGAGCACTGTTTGCTTGCTTTGCAGGTACGAACACCAAAATCTTTGTTCTTCGGAATTCTATCGTCAGTACAACTCTTCCAAATCAGTTGTTCAAAATTTAGTTGTGTGGCCGTCGACCGCCACTGCATGTTGACATAAACACGTAAGACCATTATGCGTGATTGCGTGTCCCTCGTAAGCAGCTAAGCACAATAAAGAAACACAAGATCTACTGATTGTGAAAACATCCTCAGACGCAAAACCATCAGTAGTTTTTCATAGCTTTGATGTGTTTGCCCAACCTAAGGATTTGCACGTTGTAGAGTGTAGACAACCACCAGTCTTCTGCTTCTTGGTGTACGGTCGATTGGTCGACAGACATTTGGTCGACGACGATTCATTTTAGGGTTAGGGTTAGAGTTAGGTTAGGGTTAAGGTTAGTTAACTAACCCTAACCCTAAAATGAATCGTTCTGTCGACGTAACGTCCTGTCGACCAACTGTCTTGTCGACCAATTGTCTGTCGACCAATTGTCCTGTCGACCAACTGACCGGGTACCTGCTTCTTAAGGTTAGACTGAGCTACTCAAGATTGAATAAATCAGGGAAACACCTAGCTTGTATGCTCACATTACTTTTAAGCACTCAGAGAGTTAGATCCAGTCAATTTCAGATAGGCTACACAATAGACCTCCCCAATCCCCGGACTTTCTTTTGTTTTCATCTATATTGTGACTTTTCTGCATGGGTTTTCAATGCTGATTTCAAAAAGATGCATAAAAAATTTTTTTCGATCAACGTCTGGGAAGTTATTCGCTGTTTCTTGGCAACAACTTTTCATAAAAAGTACAAAAATCCCCTTTAAAACCCCGTTACTTTTAACCTAGTATATATACTGATATCTAGATTATTTGAAAGCATTTCTTCTACTGAAGAATTAAAAAAAAAAATTATTAAAATTGAACAATTGGTACCAGAGTTATGATCGTTTAAGTACCCAGATTACGCAGTCACGCATGACTGATTTTTGTTAATTTATTGCCAAATGATACTAGAAAAATGGTGAAAGTTGCTGTCAAGGGTTTTTGGGGGTAAGGAGTTCAAAAAATATATTAAAAAGTGTCTCAGAGCAACAGAAAAAAAGTTATTAATAAATTGATATAAACAGTCACGCATGAATGATTTTGTCGCAGTCGCTTCATTCCTACAACGAGACGTATTCCTTAGGCACCACAAACGTTAAATGCCTTGAGTCATAAACAGTATAACGTGGAACCGATCATCTCAATGTAGCTAACATCTGGGTACCCATTGCACTAGATGTTAGAGTACACGCTTCATTGCTCGGAAAGAGCTCTGATCAAGTGTAAGATGGTCACAGTCCGCCACAATTTCAATAGCATCTCTCACCCAGCATAATGTAGTCTATGTATCTAAATGATGTGGCAAAAAATAGATTAAGTCAGCTGAACTTAACGATAGGGTCATTATTTGTCAGCTGTCCCTGCCAGTTAACCCACCATCTCAGATTGTTTTGACATTTTATCAGCAGATTAAGCTCAAAACACTGAACTCAACAAAAAAAATTTTTTTGAAATCCATTATTGTTTGGTGAAGTTATGCGAGTTTGAAATTTTGCATTTATTGTGATCACTCAACCAGAACGCTTGCCTCCATTTACTAGTACAAACACTAAAAATTCAATTTCTTATAATCTGATTATGTTATTACCTTTAAATTTAGCAAGGGCTGTGTCTAGGTCCTACTTGATAAGCTTATAAATGTTTAAGCACTTTTTGCATGTGGCCTGCATAGTTAAGGGGTAAAGATGGAGGTGTATCCATAATGTGCACTCATGCGTAACAACAATTTTAAACTGCTATATCTACATGAGCACACCAGCTAGAACTGCAAGAGTGGGCTCAAATGAAAGCTATTAAATAGCAGTTTATTGCTTCCAAAAATCTTGATTGCTTATTGTGCCTTATTCGTTTTGGAGACAAAATAATAATGAGATTTTATTTCCAGATAACTTGCGCCAACAATAGGGTGCACACAACCCCCCTTTTGTTTACTTTTTGTACTATTGACTTGTAAATTTGTGAGAATGTGCCACTAACCAAGAAACTTTGCTGGACTAAAAATCAGTAAAATTGGGACACTTTTAAGTGGGCCACCATCCCATTCAAACTTTTAGGGTTGCCATTTGGTTAATATTGAATTATTTTCACATTTCTTAGCAGAATTAGTGTGTTTCAACAACATAATATGCATCAAACTCATAAAAGTATGCCTGTGCGACTATTTATTCTACAGGGAATTAAAAGAATATGCTTGTCTGTACGAGATCTCTGTGAATTGACATTTTTAAACGCTGCAATAGCTAAAAATACAACTCCAGTGAGTGGAAGTGGTCTAAAATACTAATTTCGCACTGGAAATAGATCAAATACATATAGAAAGCTAACAATAATGAGTTTGCTACAAAAAAGCCTGGTATTGAATCTGTAGCCTATAACAGTAACTGCAAACTTTTACTAACATATTTTGTAACAGAAAGCAATGTGATCGACTAGCCTAATCTGTGCAAGAGAATATTAGTTTTTTCTCTTTCTCAAATTAGGTGCGTCTTTTCTGTTGGCTTCCACTATTTGTAAAGTGTTTTGATAGTATTTCTTGTTTCTGGCACTATGTAGGTAATCGGTGCTCAGCTTAACTCCACGTTCAGCCACATCTTTTGTGACATTGATGGAACCAACAGCTTTCTAGTGAGACTCTGATTCAGACCAATTCTCTACTGGTAAAAGAAGAAAATCATCATTTATCTCTAAAACAGAACAAAAAACCGAGAGTCCTTTGTGATAAAATCTGTCAGTTTTGATTCCAGATTGATTTCTGATGGAAACGTGGTTTTCCGTAGCCAGTGCCAACCCGATCTGCTGGTGTAAAAACAGGATCTTTAGGTTTTACGCGTATAAGTTCATCAGCCATCTGATGTTTTTCCTCTTCCTGAAATTCAGAGCTGAACAGCGCGAGTGGTACCATCTCAGCAGAGAGATACCAAAAGTGATGTTTGAAGCTACATTCAACAGCATCTGATATTAACTTATGCACTGCTTCATATCTGAGAAAGTTCTTGTACATAGTCAAACAGTTCCAAGGAGCATCTACAGCAACTCATTTTACCTCATTACAAGGATAAGATTTTGCATTGCTTAAGTGTTACAATTCGAAAAGCACAGCCTTGGCTCTATAGAGTCTATACTAAATTATGGAAAACGACATTCAAATTTCATGCATCCTACATTCAGAAGACACCAAATAAGCATTGACGATATTTTGCGACTGAGATCTTCTCAGCCATTGCTTTCCAATGATGTATTACACATGCAAATACCACCTGTGCTCTTCGAGTAAATAGTATTCAAAAATTGGGTCACGCATGAGTGATTTTGAGGACCACTTTCTTTCTTTACCCCCAAATTGGGGTAAGCACATGAATTTTTTGCAATTTTTCTTCATAAGTAAAGAAACGATAAAAGAGGTAACCTTTTTTCAAGATTTCATTATAATAAAACAATTACTAAGAAAGTAATTTGGTTTTGAAGTTAGTTAATAACTTTTATATTAATTGTTCCGCTTCATTGACCACAAAAGTAGCCATTTTATATTGGCTTTAACTTCGTCAAACCTCAACCATTTTCCAAAAAAATTAGTTCTCTGGAATCAGCACGAAAAGTTCTTCCTGCATATTAAATTTGTGCAAAATCTGAGATGTTGGGTTAAAATTTCCATTTTTTGGGGACAGTTGACATGGAATGACCCGATAACCTTCTGTAATGCATTTCAGGTTTCACTATTGATCAGTTAGCATTTACTACTTGTATCTTGTATGATTATATAACATATTGTATACACTTCTGTTTAATATTCCATGTGTATTCATTTATCCATCATGGAGCTGAGGAAGAGTAAAATGAACAATGGTGGTTTGCTTGGTAATTTGCAGCCTTTAAAACATTTTAAGGAAGGACAATTTAGACCAACTACTGGAGATGTTCTTCAGAAATACATATATCATCTTCAATTAAATCCTCGCAACCACCAGAGTGGGAAACTCGCAGCTTGGGATACAGCAGTATGTCTAGCAAAAGTATGGCAGCCTGCTTGCATTCCACTGATGACAAAACAAAATATCCAAAACAAAATTATTCATTTGGTTGATGAATACAAGAAATACAAACATGCCAAAAAGGAATCTGCTGCCTTAATTAAATTTCGAGAAACACTGACAACACTATTTATGATATCTGCTAAGAATGCCGAAAATCTTATTAACAAAAACAAATCGTTGCTACCAAAAGATAAGGCAGAAGGTATACAGTTTCTTAAATTACTTGAAACAAACCAACCAGCATCTCTTGGACCCCTTGATAGAAAGAGGTTGAAATGCTTCAAGAATTATGCAAAAGCTTTAGCATGCGAGTTGGACATTAAAGACTTTCAAGGTACCCCTTCTTGGTGCTTTCGTTTTATGAAGCGGCGCAATCTTTCCATTCGCACCAGAACTACCGTTTCGCAACAGCTACCAGATGATTACCGAGAAAAGCTGATGGTGTTTCGCACCTACTGCACAAAAAAGATCAATGAACAGAACATCCAGCTAAAGCACATCACAAACATAGATGAGGTTCCCCTGGCCTTTGACATCCCTGTAAACCGTACCGTCGAAAGAACAGGAGCCAGTGCTGTTAGTATACGGACCACAGGAAATGAGAAGTCATCCTTGACTGTAGTTCTTGGTTGCCAGACAAATGGCCGGAAGCTACCGCCCATGGTCATTTTTAAAAGAAAGACTTTACCAAAAGAAAATTTTCCGGCTGGTGTCATCATCAAGGCCAACCCAAAGGGCTGGATGAACAAAGAGATGATGAGTGATTGGTTACGAGATGTTTACGTGAAGAGACCAGACGGATTTTTTCATAAGTCGCCATCTCTGCTGATTTATGACTCCATGCGCGCTCATCTGACCGATGCAGTTAAAGCTAAAGTTAAGAAAACAAATTCAGAGCTTGCCGTTATTCCGGGTGGGTTAACCAAAGAACTTCAGCCGCTAGATATTGGTATCAACAGACCATTTAAGGCTAAATTACGAGTTGCGTGGGAGCATTGGATGACAGACGGCGAACACACGTTGACCAAGACAGGGAGACAACGACGAGCAAATTGCGCAATTATATGCCAATGGATCGTAGATGCGTGGGCAAAAATATCAGTATCCACTATCATGCGATCATTTAGGAAAGCTGGGATAATCACTGAACAATTAAACACTGATAATAGCGACGAGGCAGACTCTCACAGTGACGAGACAGATCCAGGAATGCTTGATGTCGAAATCGCACAACTGCTGAATTCCGACACAGAAGATGAAGAATTTGATGGATTTCTGGATGAAGAATAAACTATATCATATATACTTGTTTTGATATTTTATTCCACAATATCGCTTTTTAATGTTTGTTCGTTTGAGTTTTTAATTTTTGTTCATAACCATAAAAAATATTGAGCATTTAATTGATTGAATCTTTATCGTCGGACTGGGAAAGCTTCTTGCAGAGCTTAATCTTTGCGGTTTCGCGTACTTGTTGAAGCTTTGAATCACTGACGCAGGCCCGGTCACCAAGATTGACAGAGTGAAGTTTCCGATTGTTGAAGACTTGTTGCCAGGGAATTATTTCATCCATTAGATACCGCTGAATGGAGAGCAGTCCTTAACGTGCGTTGCTCAAGCGCACACCCTGAGAGTCTAACCAGCGCAGCTTGATCTTGAAGCTTCTTCATTCCAGAAGTGACGCACTAACCAATTGAGCTATCGGGGCGGACAAATGTTATGTTATAATGATGTAACATACCGTGATACCTACAGACTTTTGTGTCGTGAATATTATTTTGAGGCAATAATGAAAGATTACAATTAGGCTAAAAGTGAATAGCAGAAATTGCAAAATGTGCAGTAGCTTACATGACTTTGTAGACTGTAGAGGCTTTGAATCACTGACGTAGGCCGGGTTACTGAGATTGACAGAGTGAAGTTTCTGATTGTTAGTCTTGTTGTCGGGGAGCTCTTCCATCCATTAGATGCCACTGAATGGAGAGCAGTCCTTAACGTGCGTTGGTCAAGCGCACACCCCGAGAGTCGAACCCGCGCCGCTTGATCTTGAAGCTTCCTTGTTCCAGAAGTCACGCGCTAACTAACTGAGCTATCGGGGCGGAATTTTGTTCAATGAGCTGTATACGGTAGCCCATAATCCTTAACCCTTTGCTTTTCAACGTTTTTTTGGAAGTTAACTGCTCAAGGGGGGGCCATTTTTGGATCAAATTCAATCAGCTGTTACGTGTTATCCGCTGGTGATATTTCAACAAAAGTTGCACTGGTGTGAAAACAAATCATTTGTCTATAAGTTTGAAAAGTCATTATTTTAAAATTTTATATGTTAAACTTGATATTTCAATTTTTGCAAAGGTACCCAAAAACGACAATTTTGATTTAACTTGCCGCTATTTAATTGCCGTGCTAATCCGATTTCATGCAAACTTCTGAATAACAAAGAGCTCGATCGAACGCACGAAGTGTGTGTGCGGTGTGCCGAATCATTGCATTGATTAGAATTTACGACTTGCGAGCAAATCTTATTGTAAGCTACTCACTGATTCTAAAATAGTTACAATCAGAGTAACATTGTTACACGAATTTGAAAAAAAAAAAAACTGCGTTTGATGTCTTACATTTTTATCCTAAACTAATGCATTCCGAAACTCATGGCTAGCTTCTAGTTTTATGGAACCAAATTTCTCATAAGTAACACCTTAGCCTGCTTGAATAGCTGTTTACATCTTCGTTTGTGTATTTTAGGTCTACAATTGAGTTTGTAGTATGAATATTTTTAGTAGAGAGAAGACAATTGAACAAGTTGTTGAAATTATCTGAAATTTCTAAGTTCAAATTAGGTGCTTTTGAAATTGTGGATTTGTGTCAAGTCGCAACACAAATATCATGCAGGCCACATCATAAGTCATTTCGCTTACGGGTGTTTATAAACATGACTCATAAATTACATCCACAAAAAATACAGCATTTACATCAACAAAGCTAAGTTCGAAGCTCACTTTTTATTGAAGATTGTGTCAATCAATTTGAAATAACATTTTTAGTCTGCCAGCGTCGAAACAATGCAACAGCGAATTGAGAAACTTGCGTAAACAAAGGAATGTGAAATAACCCACAGTCAGCAAATTTACATAAATTTAACGTTTACAAATGTTGAATCAATGTAAAAGGACTGGATTGCTGACTGGGTTCTTATTGTTTGAAGCACAAAAAATACGCGTAAATGCGACAACATCAGCAAGGCAGCGATTATGTTTCTGGCCAAAAAAAAATTAACTTTTGACTTCAAAGATAAAAATGATTATAACGAAGCTTCAAAGTTTGTCATAAAAATATTGCAGAAATACAATAAACATAATCATTTTGTGCCAGATTGTGAGAAGACTTCCTAGATTCTTTCCAAACATTTGCATGATTGCAAATTATTTTCTATAACTTTATATTGCCAAAAAATGGCTTCTTTGTTGAAACAACGTGGCTACAATTCTATAAAAAATTCTTAGGCCTACTACATTGAAGTAATAAATTTTTTTTGTGATTTTGCTGATGACGTTTTAGAATATCCGAGAAGTAAAAAATAATAATGATGAATTATTTTACAAAACCGTGGTTTGCAAGCGCTTTACAAAAAATTGTTGGGGGAAAATTTACTATTAGACGTAAAATGTTTGTAAAAGAAAATTGTCGGTTTACGTATTTATAATGTTTATTGCGCTGTTATCGAATTATAAACTGTCTGTATTGTCTACCTTTGTAGTTGCCGGCCAGCTTAGACCAGCATGCAAACTACGCGTTTTTGGTATTTGCATCGTGTTATGATTCTCGAAAATTTCCCACAAGGTCTTTATTTTCATCGTGATATTTTTGTGCTTTTTCTGTCCTAAACTTGAAGTCATTGTGAAGCACAATCCACATCGGTTTTTAGACTCAATCTTCATTGAAAATCTTTTGTGTGGTGCATCATTTCAAGTAGTGTCTTCCCCTAAGCTGTTACACAAACCGCCCAGAACCAGGTTGATTATTATGTATCTTACAGCCGTTGAAAGCCCGTTATTGTATGTGTGGAATTATTACTGTAAATGTCTGACTAAATTCATGCCAAAGTCGAGCAAATTCTGCTTTCGGGATCCTTGCCGTTATTTACTGTATTTTTTGTTGATACGTTTAGGCAGCATTTTTCCAAGATAAATGAAGACATCGGTATTGTTCGTCACTTAGATTTAGTTTCCTCAGCATTGTTTATTTATTCTTTGATCCACTAGTTTGTCTCACTTTTGGTATAATCGGATCCTTTATAAATGGCGGGTCTTCACAATAACCGGCCTCTTATACTGTACATTGGCGCAACGTATTCAGACGTTGAATCAATGATCAAGAAAGCTGATTTGTTTTTTGTCTAATGTGACGCCTAACTTTATGCCTTGTCTACATTACAAAATATTTTGTAATGTACATGAGGCATTATCATCTTTATTTTGCGCTCTTTGGAACAACACACAGTGCACGGTGAAACAATAATGCAGGACATAAGAACAAGTAGGCGACATAAAGCAGGGAAGGGACGCCATCGAGTTAGCTGCTACGTGTAAATGGAGCTATCTCATAATTTTGAGTGTATCTCACAATTACTGTTTGCAAAAACGCTATTTCTCCGGCTTCTCCCAAAAGCATTTGCAGTCATACATTTCCGCAATTGCAATGCTTGTCAATGAGAGTATTTCCATAAAACGTTTATTTCAAAACCAGGTTTTCGTGCCTTTACCCAAGATTTCTTATTGTAACGTTTTTTATTCGTCAATGAATATTGTCTACTTGAAATAACTGTTTTGAATAGTTTGTGGCCTACATAGCCTAATATTTTGATCGTGGATTGCTATTCTTCTTTGTAGAGCTGATAACGCAAAAAACGTTTGCTATTATTTTTTCTAATTAACAGCTTTGTGATCACTGGCTTTTCTTTTGTAGCATAAGAAATAACGCGCTTTGTATTATTGAGGTCAAACCAAACAAAGGAAAACAAGAGGATGTTTCTCTCTGCTCGCGCATATCGATGCACAAAGCAATTATGAGCTTATGGCTTGTTATCGCAATGTAATCCATTTCACGCTTTGCTGGAAGTTAGCTAGAAATAGCAAAAATTCACCAAAATCTTGAATTTACAAGAAAACTACACAACTGTTAGCATCAAATTTAATATCATCAGATCCGCCTGGCAATTTTAGGAAAAGTCAAGAAAAACCAAGTGCATGGCGTTACTGTGCTTCAAATAATCAAAGGAAATATGAGGGGGGGGCCAAATCTGGCCTCCCTTTGAGGAGCAAAGTGTTAAAATACGTTGCGCCTTATAGTCCGGTGCGCCTTATGTATGAACAAAAAAACTGATCAAAGCAATTTATTGACAGTGCGCCTTATAGTCGGGTGCGCCTTATGGCCCGTAAAATACGGTACTAGCTGCTTCAAAATTATACAACATTCCTTATGGAACGCTGTATAAAAAATCTAGACCAGACTATGAATCCATCAATGCACCTGGTCGACCTCGAGTATTGTCTAAAGAGGAAGAAAACCATATGGTGGTGACCATTAGCCATCTAACAGACTGGAAATTTCCTCTATCTGAGTTTGATGTACGAATGATAGTCCAAACTTATCTCAACAAACAGGGGAAAAGCACAATGTTCAAGGAAAACCTCCCAGGCTATGATTGGATTAAAGGTTTCATCAAGCGACACAATTTAACTACACAAATTGCTGAAAATGTAAAACCAAGCAGAGCTGAAATTTCAGCCAAAATGATTCAAAAATTTTTCAACAACTTAGAGGAGGTAGCAGAGTCTGTGGAACCGAATAATTTATATAATTATGATGAAACAAATATCAAAGATGATCCGGGATCGAAACAGTGTATTGTTCGTCGTTGGTTAAGAAGAGTCGAACGAAAGATGGGTCTGCTACTATTCGGCGAGTCCGATTCGGCGAGTCCGATTCGACTAGTCCGATTCGGCGAGTTCCCTATTCGGCGAGAGCCCTTTTCGGCGAGTGCCCTATTCGGCGAGGTTTTGAAATTTTTGAAAGGAAATTATCGGGTACCGTAGCCTAATATAATTGCCGTTTTTACATCGTTTTAACGTCGCTAAACGTTGAAATCGTAAAGAAAGGAATAAAAAGAAAATGTTTGAACTACTGTATTAAATTAAAATTCGTCATGTCAGTTCGGTTGTTTTTATTTCTGACCATCATATGAAAAACAATACACGTCAACATATCAAAGGTAGAAGCGACAAAACGCGAACGTTAAAACGTGTTTGAATTCGTCATGTCAGTTCAGTTGTTTTTCTTTCTGATCATGATATCAAAAACAATACGTCAACATAGCAAAGGTGTAGAAAAAGGTAGAAGCGACAAAACGCGAACGTTAAAACGTGCTTGTGACCGAAGTAAGTTATTGAGTTGAAAGAAATTTGGCACGGTCGCAACACTTTCAGAAAAATTTAAGATATGAAGGAAAAATAAAACAAAGAAAATGTTACAAAAAAAAAATAAAATAGATCATGTTTATGTCTATAAGTTAGTACTTTTGAATAGTTAAAATGATTAGTTTGGACCAACAAATGTGTGGCCTACAGCTTGGATTGAAAGGAAATTATCGGGTACCGTAGCCTAGTTATCCCGACCAGCAAAAAATTGTTCCAAGAACACAGTTCATTTTTACATTGTAGTAAAGGCTAAACAAATGTGTGGCCTATCGTGTTAACGTCGCTAAACGTTGAAATCGTGTAGAAAAGGGAGCTTTTGCTGACTAGGATACTTTGAAACTGAGAAACATTCACAGAAGCCCTACGATTTGTTCCAAGAACCCATTTAGCATAACATTTCATTTGTACATTGATTCAACGTCTGAATACATTATCTTAAAAATGCAACGTATCGTAGGGCTTCTGTGAATGTTTCTCAGTTTCAACGTATCCTAGTCAGCAAAAGCACCCTTTTCTACACGATTTCAACGTTTAGCGACGTTAAAACGATAGGCCACACATTTGGTTAGCCTTTTCATTCTGTTACTACAATGTAAAAATGAACTGTTAGGCCAACTGGGTTCTTGGAACAAATTTTTGCTGGTCCGTATAACTAGGCTACGGTAGCCTACCCGATAATTTCCTTTCAATCTAAGCTGTAGGAGTGTAGGTCACACATTTGTTGATCCAAACTAATCATTTTAACCATAGGCGCCTAAGCCGTGGGGGCCAGGCCCCCACGCATATTTCCGCGTGGGAGCAACTTTTTATGCGGCATTGATACATAAAACATTAGATAAACTAGCGATCGGCAGCAGGAAAACATTTTTAAATACAAACCGCAACAGCTTCGCAGTAAATAATCACTAGAACGAGTAGCGATGCTACAATCCCACCCCAGACAAAAAAATCTGTCATTTTTACGTTGATTTAACGTCTGCAGACGTTGAATCAATGTAAAAATGACTGATTTTGCTGCCTGTGACATAGCAAAAATCTACCATTTTGCGTCGATTCAATGTCATCAGATGTTGAATGCACCCAAAAACAACATAATTTGCTACGCTGACGCAGCGTGCGTTTAACTTAATGCACTTGCAAACAGCCTCCTGTCGCTTTCGAAAGTCGAAACCTCTGCAGAGAATTGTCGCGGCTGTGAATCGGTTGCTGTTAAAATGAACTTGAAGTCTCGGCCCGAGGTAACCACTAACTAACGTAACAAGGGCTGGTACAAACCGCATTGCCCACAGTCGCACAAGCGGCATAATCAACACAACAACGGACTCGCGCAAACTGCATGGCGCACACACGTCCGTTGCCATAGAAACCCGATCAAAGGCGGGGAATATGCGCATCTTTTGTTTCATCTGCAACACGAAAACGGGCGTATTACAGCGAATTGAAACTTGAAAGCAGGTCAGCCATAAGTTGCGATATTGTAGTGCAAAGGGAGCAATGTCAAGTCGAAAACTTAATAAAACGTCTCTCTGTAATTATTTTTCAAGGGCTGTTTACGGATGTCAGCAACTTTTAAATTTATTAAAGGTGACGTGCTGTTGAATTGATGTAAACATGAATGATTTTGCTTTCAACAGGTATATATTCAAGCATATGATCAAGTTAGTATTTTCATTCCATTTACAGTATACCTTTTAGTAAACCTTTTCGTCTCTTGTTTCATGCTAATAAATCTGTTGCTAAACTTTATGTTGCGCTTAGCTTAAAGAGTCGCAGTCCATCAACCGCTAGCCAACGCAGACGCATAGCATGTGTTTTGGTCGAGCTTTGTTTATAATAATTAACGGTAGGTCGAACGTAGCGATAACTCCGAGTGTGGCAATAAAAGCAATCCTAGTGTGACGACATAATTACGTCATCCATCTGCGTGACATTTCGCTGAATTTACGTTGCTGCTGATGAAACACGCTTTCGCCCCCACGGCCAAAAAAATAGTTAGGCGCCTATGATTTTAACTATTCAAAAGTACTAACTTATAGACATAAACATTATTTTTTTTGTAACATTTTCTTTGTTTTATTTTTCCTTCATATCTTAAATTTTTTTGAAGGTGATGCAACCTTGCCAAATTTCTTTCAACTCAATAACTTACTTCGGTCACAAGCACGTTTTAACGTTCGCGTTTTGTCGCTTCTACCTTTTTCTACACCTTTGCTATGTTGACGTGTATTGTTTTTCATATGATGGTCAGAAATAAAAACAACTGAACTGACATGACGAATTTTAATTTAATTAATAGTTCAAACATTTTCTTTTTATTCCTTTCTGCACGATTTCAACGTTTAGCGACGTTAAAACGATGTAAAAACGGCAATTGCAATTAGGCTACGGTACCCGATAATTTCCTTTTAAAAATTTAAAAAACTCGCCGAATAGGGCACTCGCCGAAAAGGGCTCTCGCCGAATAGGGAACTCGCCGAATCGGACTAGTCGAATCGGACTCGCCGAATCGGACTCGCCGAAACGGGCCATTCCGAACGAAAGATGCCCCATTCAAAGCAAACAATCAGTATAATGTTTTGTGGCAATGCGAAAGGAAATTCCTTCCATCAATGCTTGTTTACAAATCTAAAAGTCTGTACCATGAATGCACTTTCAATGGCCCACAAAATGCTTTATATGCAAATTCTCCCAGTGGTTGGTTTGATAGCAATCTCTTTGAGGAATGGTTTTTTGATATATTCTTGCAGCATGTAAAGGATACACCAGGAAAAAAATATTACTTGGAGACAATTTAAGTTCACATTTCAGTGATAGGGTGATTGAGGCTTGTCAAGAGCACAACATTGCATTTGTCTGTCTGGTACCAACTGCAACACATCTTATACAGCCTCTTGACGTCGGTGTATTTGGCCCAGCCAAAAAAATGTGGCGACAAATTGTAGCTGACTGGAGAAAGGAGGCTAGAACTAAGCAAACAATTCCTAAAAATGTTGTTCCAAGACTAGTGAAACTGCTTTGCGACAAGATGAATTCCAAAATCAATAATTTAGTTTCTTGCTTTAAGGGATGCGGAATTGTTCCATTTGACCCCACCCAAGTTCTGAAGCGTTTGCCACCAACAAATGAACAGAATGTGCAGGAAACTCTTGGGGAATCTGTAGCAGAGCTGCTAAGAGAAAACATCCATGCTCCAGTTAAAGCAACAAGAAAGAGAGGTCCAAAAGTTGGACCTGGAAAGGCCATTTCACTTCAAGATATTTCTAGAACTAGAAAGCGGCAGAAACAAAATGATGAAACCAAAGAGAATGAATTACCATCTGTAGAAGTAACTGGTACAGATGATACCGGTATCGAAACATTAGAGTATGAGGAGTCAGATGAATATGAACCGGAAGTAGAAGTGTGTGCCATTTGCAACAGGTGGAACTTGCCTGGCAGACAAACCATTGATTGGGAAAGTTGTGACAATTGTAACAACGGCGTTTGGTACGGTACCACAAAGAATGCTTGCTTGCCGAGAATGCAACAACTGTGGAACAATATTGTGGCTGCAATGCTAAATGATATGATAATTATGCAATGACAAATTGATAAAACTGTATTCAAGTGTTAATGAATTGCAAAATGTTGTGTTATTTTCTGCCATGTTTTTGATGTCTACGGTATTCCATGTCCTGGTGCAAATGATTATTGTGCTAACCTTGATTTAATTTATCTGTATTTACAGGGCTTGAAACTCATTAATTTTTTGGCCTGCCATGATTTCCGACAGTCGCCAGCTTATGGGCGGACAACCCTAGATGTCTACCGGACACAGGGTTTCCAGATTTACTGATAGTATTAACTTCTACTTACTGATAGTATTAACTTCTATCAGCGTATTGTATAATGTATAAATGTGGACTTTTATATGCCAATATCTTGCTATTCTTGTGATGTATACATCTACAAGAACACTGAACAAATAAAATAGGTCTAGGCCTGCTACTGCTGCTGTGATTAATATTAATATTGAACATTCTGTAAATATTCTATGTTGAATTTGTACAGCACTGCATTCTTTTAAATGGGTGCAAAATAGCATATTTGCATATTCAATATGATATTGCAAGGTGCTTGTTTGATTTTCTAATTTCTTGCCTTTAAATACAATTTCTTTTTTTTTAAATTTGTTTTGTTATCATTGAAGCCCCAGTGAGAGGATTTAATGATAAGCTGTTGCAAAATATTTACATCTCATAGTTACCCCAACCTGTAGTGCACCCAGCATGGGGCTAAGGGGGCTCAAGCCCCCCCAAAACCTCCACAAAAAATGAAGTTTTTGTATGTTCCCCATTTACACCTTTTGCTTACAAGTTAGATATGAATAAGACACAACAATACAGCAGAGCTGAAGCAGTGGCGTATTTAGAAAGTTTGTTAGGGGGGGGGGGGGGGGGGGGGGCAAGACATTGTGTCAGTCAGCCACGTAGCCGTTGACTCGGTGGCTGGAGGCCAATAGAGTCTGGGGGTAGTACACACGGAGCAGTCTCAAGGGTAGTACACAAAAAGCTTAATTTGGTGAAAATGGCTGTTAATTGGTTCAAATTTTTTCTACTTAGGTTAAAATTAATCTTGTTTGACCCTTTAAATAGGGGAGGGTGGTATACCAAAATGTCATATGATGCGTCAGAACGGGGGGAGGAAGTTAGCTGAAACCATCAAAATACCGTCAGATAGAGGAGAGGAGTCCAAAATCAAGAGCGAATCCGCAGAAGTACGCTAAGTTACTGTTCCAATCAATGAACCAACAAAAGATATCAAACACTTCAGAACATAAACAATAACTTAATCTTTCCGACCTCGAATACCTTTTGAACGTTGTCGGTGATTTGCAATGACAATTTACAGTTTAATGCGATGGCTGCGCTTGGCAAATATTCCCCCCCCCCCGCGCTAGGATGAATCATCCAAGCAATTATATCTCGCGTTACAACTTTTTTTTTTGCAAAATTTGTATTTTTTTTTACCTGATCATCCCTCACCCTAAATACGCTAGCCTACTGGGGCTGAGCATTATAACAATGTATTTTACAAATAGTTTTAACAGTCGAACGTTTTAGGCTCAACTTTAAGTTCTCATCATCAGCAATCTGAAAATAATTAAAAAATGCAATAAATTTCAACTTCTTGAAGGTAAATTTACATTAGGTAAAGGTAACTGTGGATGTGAAATTTGGACATGCAAAAAATGTGACATTAAAAAGTTTTGAAACGTGGTGTCACAGAAGACTATTACGCATCAGCTGGATGGAAAGAAAAAGAAATGAATTTGTTTCCCAACAAATAAACGATAAATAGAGTCTGATTAACAACATTAACCTCAGAAAATTGAGATATTTCGGACACATAGCAAGAAGCAACTCGTTGGAAAATTCAATGTTGACTGGGATGGTGTAAAGCGAACGAACAAAAGGACGACAAAAAATGAAATATTTTAACAATATCAAGCAAATTACAGGAATAAAAAGCATGCTGGAAACACTAATAAAAACAAACGACAGAACAAAATCGAGGCAGTTCATAAGGGAGATCACAGCTGATCAAACATGAGCATTGAGCAATCTGTTGAAAAAGAAGAAAGGCAACTACATAAATGACTACAAAAAAATTTGCACCACAGGGAACGTGATACATCAAGCAAATGTTGAGGAGAATGGACGTGCCTCCAGTAAATAGGCTAATTGTTTGTTTAAATTTGGGTTGTAGCGTTAACAGTGCTTCCTGAATTTTGGTGTCAAATTGAGATTTGCCTTTGCGTAAAATTATAAATGAGTCAGCAGAGAATTTTCGATCTGTGCAAAAAGAACACTCCATGATATGGTTTTTAATGGCACCTTTCTTTAACTCCTTAAAGTCCAGATGCTCTCGTGATCAAATGTTTGGTGGACATACTATTGTATCGTATGTCAATGCCGATCACACGGACATGTAAAACTGTATACGACATTTGAGCAGAGAGACGAAGGCGTCTGGGACTTTAGTTGAAAATATGAACTAATTTTCAATGTATTGTAAGTAGGAAAAATGTCCACATCAAATTTACTGTTTACAAAACTAGTGTTTTGTTTTAAACTGTTTTCGTGCTACTTGTTGTTTTCACACTTATTTGTGTTGGCAAACGGAAAGCTAATTCTATTTTGTCATACATGATAAAAAAGTCGAGACCTATAGAAAATTGCGAGAGTGGACGTAGGTATGAGAGTGCTGATGGTTCCAATAGCATGGGGATCACTAGGCGAACTTCTAATCTGAATGAGAGAACGAATCCTGATGTATCCGGCAACCGGTGGGTTGCGGGCCGTGAGTGCCTTTAAATATTAATCAAAGGGATGGGCATTGACCTAGTGTCACTATTGTTGCAAATCACTCAGCCGACATTTCTGAATTAGCCCCCCCCCTAAATTTTTTTCAGGGTGCGCTACTGACCCCAACATTGAGGTAACTATGATAATTTTTTAAAGTTTCAAAAAAAATACAAAGAAAGTTAAAAAAAATAAAAAAAAATATTTTAGCTGATAGGCAAGACCCTAAATGTCATATATTCAGAAGTTTATGGATTTCCAATGGGTATTTAAATTTTTACATCATAAAACATTAAAAATATTATCGTAGTTACCCCAATTGACGGTACTTTTGTTTTAAAAGGGTTCCTCCATGCCTGGTTTTGCCACCTTTTCCCCTTCGTTAACGTGCTGGTAGGTTTATTCTATATCGACTATAATAGTAGTTATTAGTAGCTTTTTCGTTGACGAAAAATAAAATGATTGACTGATGATTATGATGACACTGACAGTGACATAGGCTAATCATAACTGACATTATGATTTGACACTAATAAAATTGAAACTCTGCAATCTTGCAAACTCGTCACGCTTGACCAATTTCGCTAACACGTTTTCCTCACTCTCCGCAGAATCAAAGTCAGAGTTGCCAGCTTGGTTAGGGTATTATTGTACCCCTGATTGTACGGTGGCGAGTGGCTGTTTTTGAGTTGCTTTGGAATAATTTGTTTGTTGTTCATCTGTATAAGTAGTTTAATAAATCTTGTTATGATAACCTGCATTGCGCTATTAGCATCAAGTCTGGAAACTCACTGCATGCTCATGGTTACTTGATAATTCAATTATTCAATTTATTTTTGTTTGTCGAAAAAAACAGCAATGATAAAGTTACTAATAGTTTACGGGAACAAACCAACAAAAGGAAACGGCAGCAAAACCACACAAGTTTAAAACGTGCATGCGATGTAAATTCAAAGCATACGTCGATGAAAGTAAAGTTAAGCACGGCCACCAAACCAAACAGTTTAAAATAGATGAATTAGTTGAAAGAATCAGTTGGCTCCACATACCTAAAGCAACTGGAGGTGTGACAGTTGATGTAGCCATGCGGGGACGACTAACTACCGGTATACTTGCTTTACATCTTATCTGGCCGACTGCAAAGGCCTTTTTAAGAAAAACAGCTGATTGGTAACTTTTCAACTGTCTTTTCAAACAAGTAGGTATTCTTTAAATATGCTCTATGTAACATTTACTAACTGTCTTCTGTAGCTGACTGTATCAGCTGCACGACAAAACTTTCTGCAACTTCATCAAATGCCAGCATTTAAATAATACAAAATAGCAGTAGGCTACCACTGCGATTATTATTATGACTGCTCATCCACATCAATATTATAACCGGCAAGTTCAATCCACAACACTTTTCATTAGGCTGCCATTGTTACGGACAATTTTCATATCAAACGTCACATAGAACCGTTAAATCTTTAATTACTTGAACAGGTGTAAGCCAAACTTGAGCAGGTGTGAGCCAGACTTGAGCAGGTGTGGGCCAGGCTTGAACAGGTGCTTGAATAACTTATCATTGCCTATCATTATTACGTCACAGTAACTGCTTACGTGCGTTTGAAATATCGTATATAATTTATTCTTGTCATTCTTAAAATTGTTACTTGAGAGTTGGTCGCAAATTTAACTGTTTTGCTTAGTGCTTGCCAGCTAGACAAAATTTCCGTCTTTTATCCAAGTAATTTGCATTGTAGTGACAAGTTTAGTGGTGTATCGCGTTGCACCCAATTTCGACAGCCTTGGGCTATTTTTACAGAAATACAATTCTCGAATAGACGTTTCCAGAAGAGTGTTTCTTTCGGTCATTACATACAGACGAACGGATCCGGAAATATTATGTTACAATTTTCCCACGAAGAGATTATGGTTTACCGCTGTGACCATAAATAATAAAAGACGTGGTTAGTTAGTTCGTAGGCCAAGAAGCACTTATAAAGACAAAATAATAAAAGACGAAGTTGTTGGTTGGTAGGCTGCAGAAGCACAAGAAATAATAAAGACGATTTGTTGCTGGTTGGTAGTCTACAGAAGCACACCAATAAAAGACGTTTTTTCTCAGTTGGTACTGAAGAACTTCAAGTTGAAAATTAAATACGTTTCTTTGTTGGTTATCAAGAAAAACAACATTGACATTCATTGGCAAGAAAAAAGAAAATTAAAGACAATCGATCTGTGCTTGAAGATTCAAGTGGACGAATCCAAGCAAGTTTTGTGGAACTTTAGGACTTCATATATATACCCCTACAACTACGGTATTGTGCATTTAAATTCTTTTCGTATTTTTACGGTCTTTGCAGTAGTTTTTTATAACTTAATATTTTGTGTGTTTGTGTAACTTAATTTTTTAATTGTTAAATTTAGCCCCAACATTTAATATGTCTACACTCGGTGGCGACAGGGACTCGGCCGCCGTCGACTCGACTGAGTTTAAGCCTGATGATGTTCTTTGCGGTCGGGCAGGCCATTCTGGGGAGGGACCCAGTAACGATGAGGCTAAGTCAGTCCGAGAGGCCCGGCATCTTAGAAGGGATATTTTGACTCAAATTGGGGAACTTTCTCTAGCTCTAGGTTCTTTGAGTGATAAGCAGGAACTGTTAATTTTTCAATCTAACTTATCTACTTTAGAAGAGGAATTATGGCATTTCCATGCACTTTTGAGTAAAATTTTTAACTTTGCAAATTTGGCAGAACTTCGTGATAGGGTAGATTCCGAATTTAACTCGTTAAAAAATAACTTCGAACGAAAAGTGAGTGAGTTCTCAGATATGTTGGATGCTGACATACGTTCTGAGGATAGCGCCTCAAATGTAAGCACTAGGATGTCTAGGAGTTCGTCTCGGGTAGTAGCACAAATTAACTTACAGCTAAGACGAGAGGAGCTCCAGATCCAAGCCGAGGCCGAAGCAAGAGCTGCTGAGGCCTACGCGAGAGCTGAGGCCATACGAGCTGAGGCCAAAGCAAAAGCTGCTGAGGCCGCCGCGAAGACTGAGGCCGAAGTGAGAGTTGCTGAGGCCGCCGCGAGAGCTGAGGCCAAAGCAAAGCTGCTGAGGCCGCCGCGAAATCAGAGGCTGAAGTGAGAGCTGCTGAGGCCGCCGCGAGAGCTGCTGAGTTCGCACTCAAAGACGCACAGTTGAGGCCTGAACAACGTAAGGAGTTAGCTTTGGCTGAATATCGATCAGATGTGGGCTCCCGGCATAGCTCTAAGAAGGGATCTTCTAGGCATTCCAGAAGTGAACATCAATCGCAGTTAAATTTACATAACCCTTTCCAGACGCCTGTTCAATCTGTAAGTGGTTCAGTGCAATCCACATGTTTTCAAACTGTTTCAGGAGGTCTCGGGGCCGCGGCTAAGGGTCTTCCGAAGGATCTAAAGCCAAGGCCTGCGATTTATAGCCGAACTTCTCCCCCAGAGCGTGCAGGTCACGGGGCCGCAATCAGAAGTATTGTTTTGCCTCCTTCACAGTTTTCAGCGCCGCTAGTTTTTGATCGCCCAGCTACACGTAATTTGGGTGGTTGTGAGAGGCGTGTCACGTCTACTGATTTGAACGTTTGTGAGGATCGTGATCGGGCTGTGCATGTGACTGAGCCCCATCAGCCCCTTAAGGGATATAGCTTGTCTTCTCCCGCTAAATCGAGTTCTCAACAACAGGATTGCTTTTTTGAATACCAAAATAGTAGGACGTTTGTTTGTTTGTTTCTTTGTTTATCTTTATCCTGCATTGCGGGAAAGCGGACTTGAGCGCTATGCATCGGTGTACGCCTTCCGACGTACACCTGACCCACGCTGCAGCCGACGACAATGTCTGTTTCCGGTTGTCTACTCTGCTTATGACTTTAATTTGGAACTACCCATTACTCGAAATCGATCACTGGGTAGAGGCAATTGTCGTAAAGTTTCTTGCCCAGAGAAACAACAGCAGGTGCGGGTGGCTGGAGTCGAACACGCAGGCTCTCGACTGTGAGCCCAACGCGCTAACCACTCGGCCACTGTTTTTCGATAAGTCGGCCTTGATTGGTTACGATGGTAATAATATGCCATTTATCTTTAAAAATCGTGTTACGGCCTTAATGGCAGCTTCGCCTTTTAAAGGGGCTCGTTTGACTTTGTTACAAGAAGCTTGTGTTAGAACAGCTGCTCAAACGATTGCTAATTTGGTTTCCGACACTCCTGGCTTGTCAAAGGAAGACAGGATAGAAATGTCGTTAGATTGCTTGTCCCAACGTTTTGGAGTTCGTGGAGGTCTTTTCGCCGAACCGGAAATTAGAAAGTATCGCTATGGTAGCAAATTGACTTCGATCTCTTCCAGTGATTTGAAAGAGTTTAAAGATGAATTGTTGCAGTGTCTGCTTTACGCGCAAGCTTATGGTCAGCGCGATAAATTGGAAGGACGTTTTGTTTTGGATTTGGCTAAGCAACTCCCGTTTGACGCTAACCAGCGTTATCTTGACTTTTTAGGTGATCAGTATGGTGGCACTAATGAGCCTACTTTTCAGAGTTTGTTTGAATTTGTAGTACGGGAGGAAACGCGCAAGTCGACTGATTTTAGCATTATGCTAATGGGCGATTCTGGTGAGTCGTAGCATTTTAAAAAGTTTGGCAAAGGAAAATTGCCTTCATGTCCGGTTAGGCAGACGTCGGTAAAACCCCATCATAATGTGATTTCAGGGAGTTCGCAGTACTCGACTGCTGTTGGCGCACCGCGCGGTGGTGTGGCCCGACGTAGTGACATACCAGTATGTTTTTATTGTTCGTCACGTGGTCAAGTTGAATATCATTTTTTGTCTAACTGTAAAGACTTCTTGCGCTTGACACCTAAAGATCGGAGAGATGTCATTGTGAAAGCTGGCAAATGCTTGAATTGTTTGCGCCAGCATATGGTTAGGGACTGTAATCATGCAAACAACTGTCGTCAATGTGGGCCTAACAACGATAGGAAACACTTTTTTTTTGCATGATTTTTATGTGACGTCACGTGATTCTCTGGATTCGGTCGGCAAAGATGATGCTGGTGCCAGAGTTCCTGTGCGTAATGTTAAGATTAGAAATGTTAAAGCAGCTTTTAACCGCGTTACTGCTGCTCGTGTTTTGAATCCAATGACTGGCAAATCGAAGTTGGTGTATTGTCAGCATGATCCTGGTTCGCAGTAGACGTTTGTTTCCAGTGATTTGGTGTGCGAACTTGGCAATAAATTGTATGATAAAGCGTCGTTTAAAATGGATACTCTGGCTGGTTAGAAACATACTTGTGCTGACCTTGTTAAACTCAACATCCAGTCGTTAGAGACGAATGAACTGTTTTGTGATATAACTTCGGTGGTTAACCCAGCTTGGGCTGACAATGTTAATACTTTACCGCATAAGCAGGATTTAAGTGGTTTCCGTCATTTTCATGACGTGAATATGTTTCATTTGAATGATTGTAGTACTGTAGATGTACTGATTGGCAACGACAACGCTTATTTGATGTGGGTTAAAGAAGAGCGTGTTGGTGAAAATCGCAGTGAACCGCATGCTTTACTCACTCCTCTCGGTTGGTTGGCTTGTGGTGGTAAGTCACCCTTAGATGAAAGCGTTGCTAATGTGTGCAGAGTGCAGACGTCTTCAGAGTCGGATGTCATCTCTGGCTTTCAGCGTAAAATTGAGTCTCGTGATATGGAAATAGCAGACCTGAATAAAGTCATTCAGGATTTGACCTTGCAAAATGAAACCTGTGAATTGTCTCGCAATGACATTTTGGCTAGAGAATTTGTTGAACCGAATATTGAGTTGAAAGATGGTCGATTTGAGATACCTGTACCGTTGAAGGAAGATATTGATTTACCTAACAATTTTGTGTTGGCGCCAGATAGAGCTGCTGCTTTAAGAAAGAAGGCTTTAAAACAACCTGAACTTTGTGATTTCCTTACTGACACCATGAAGGATCTTAAATCTAATGGCTATATTGAGCGTGCTGGTGAAGCAGAAAATGTAAAGGGATTTGAGTAGTATTTATCATACTTTGTGACGTCACAATTTAAAAAGCGTATTGTTTACGATGGCAAGTCTGAATTTCGAGGAACTTATGTTAACGATGTAATATTTTCGGGTTCTGCGACTTGTTAAACCCTCTGTTAGATGTCTTGGCTAGATTTCGGCTTGGTAGATTTGGTCCCATGGCCGATGTGACTAAATGCTTCTTTCAAATAAAGTTACCTGAGTCGCAAAGGGATTTGTTTCGTATATTGTGGTTTGAAGATGATGACCTTGAAAATGGTAGAATGGCACCTTTTCGTTTTGCGTACACCCTTGGGGAATAAAGAGTAGCCCATATATCGCTTGCTTGACTATGAAGAAAATGATCGAGCAAAATCCCAGCGGTGCTGGTGAACTGAGTCTCTGCAATATTGCAGATAATATGTACATGGATGATTTTATATTTTCTGCTGATAGCTTGGAGGAAGCTCAGCAAATTACTCATGAATCAATTGCTTTGTTTGATAGCTGTGGGTTTAAACTTGTTAAGTGGAGTGCTAACAAGGAGGCTATGATTGTCTTGTCAAATTTGGATAATGAGATGCTTTCACCTTTGATTCGTGATGTTGACTTTCAGACTGAAAATATGACTTTGCCATCAGCGAAGACATTGGGTTGTGTGTGGCAAACCGAGTCTGACGAGATGCATATCGCATGTTCCTTAAAGCCCTTAGCTAAACACACGCGCAGAAGTATGCTCAGTCAGCTTAAACAAAATTTTGACCCACTAGGCTTTGGAGCGCCATTTTTTCTAAAAGCACGCCTGATATTTCAGCAATTGGCAATAGATAAGTTTGATTAGGACACCGAGGTCCCTAATAGCTGTTAATTTTATAATCGACTTGAATATCATGTCAAGTAGCAGCCACTCTATGAAGCAGTCTATGTATATCAGCCGAACAAGCAAATCTTTGTTGTTTTAAGAAAACCTTTGAAACGTCAATCGCGGCTTCGTGTTGATAGAATTATTACGTTACTTTTACAGACATAAATCTTGTGTTTACTTAAATCCATATATCTCTTTCCACGGAGTTGGTGATCCATCGAATTGTACGAAAACAATTTACATTTTTAGCAATTCCTTATTCTTCCCGAAACACAAGTTTAAATAATTGCTGTTAGTTTCTAGACAAGAGACTGGGCTTGTAAGGAATTGTAACTCATGAAACGGCACCAGAGTATCTGTAGTGTGTTGTTTTAAAATGCTATTTTTAACTCTACTGCTCTAAAAAACAGTTTTATGTCATCTTGTGGGCTGAAAATTAATCGTTGTTTTTCATCATCCATTTAAACGTTGGCATAGCACGGCCAACGGTAATTCAACGTCTAAATGTCGTTTGTCTGTATGTGAATGTAAATACTTGGTGTAGCACAATATTTCTTCAAAGCTTTTGCCGCATCTTGAAAGATGTTGTATGAACGTTAGCGAACGATTGTTATCCGCTTACTTTCTTCAACCAAGGCATATTACTGAAGCTATTTTTTCTTATCGTTGTCTTTATATATAGCGCATCTTCTTTGTGTTTTGCAATATCAGCATAAAAGGCTTAGCAAAGGGAACGTTTGAAAGCATAGACCAGAAATTCCGTTCAGTTTTGTATTAGCTGCATTTGGTAAAACGAGATGTTTAAATCTTAACTCTTAAGCATAAATTGAGAAACTTTATGTTAAATATTTCTTGACCATTTACTAATTGTAAATTTTTTATTCTATTTGAATAAGATGCACTAGTAGAATCAATTGCTGTATGACTGTTGCGACGTATTATTATTTGGATTATTGTTTGTACGGATTATCACTTCAAGCCCTGATTGCTGTCTCGGTGAGTCTGAACTGTAATCACCAGCTCTATCTAGAATTGAAGTAGCCTATATCTGCCCACTAAGTTTGTTAATCGACCTTGCGACCTGCAACCTTGTGGCTGAACCTTCGACCTGCAACTTGTGATCTTGTGACCTTGTGATCTTCTGACTTGTGATCTTGAAACCTATCTGCCACAATAAACTAACAGAACTCAAGACCGTGTTCAGATTCAATCTACTTGGCTTGTTTTTCTGTCTGTTGTAGGCGCATAACCGTATTAACTGAGCGACGCATATTATAATAATCCAATCCACTGTTTTACGCCAGTGAGAAAGATATTCTTTAACGTAGAATTCGCGTCAAAATTCTACAATAGCTTTGTTAAAGAGTGGGAGTCGTGGCTTCGCTCTTTGGACCTGCTTAAAGATTTTTTGTTACCGAGATGGTTGGTCACAGCGGTAAACCATAATCTCTTCGTGGGAAAATTGTAACATAAGATTCCCAAATCCGTTCGTCTGTATATAATGACCGAAGAAACACACACTTGAACTTCTTTTCAAACAGTGTATTTCTGTAAAATTAGCCCGAGGCTATCGAAAACGAGGGGGGTGCAACGCCGTACACCACTGAAAACTGTCACTACAGAACAGATTACTTGGATAAAAGACGGAACTTTTGTCCAGCTAGCAAGCACTAAGCCAACAGTTAAATGTGCGACTAACTCTCAAGCAACCATTTCACGAATGACCAGAATAGATATCAATATCTCAAATTCACGTAGAAAGTAACTGTGACGCAATAAATGAAGACATTGTCACGCAATTCAAAACAGGTGTCCAAAGCTAGTAATCCAATGTATTCATGTTTAAACAGGTTTCAAACCGAAACAGGCCCAAACAGGTCCAAACAGGTTTGACACAAGTCTTATTAACGATGGTGCAATTTTGGCACATTTTCTAGCAACTTCCATGACGTAATATTCAGTAGACTTGAACGGTTTTTATATGACGTTTGATTAGGTGAACCATTGTCTGGAACATAGCGGCCCCTAGTTATGACAGTCTGACATGGCATAACTAAAAAAGAATTGACGACAATTGTGAGCCAATGAATAAAAACACATGATACACTAATTGTTTGAATCACTCACGTTTAAGTTAATAGGCAAATACAAAGGGCATGCAAAGAATGAACAGCAATAAGAATAAACACGACGATACATGAAATTGGTACCATAGGTACACGCTAAATGACGCTATATACAATAGTTGCGATAATAACCGACTGTTCCGGGCTCAGACAAGGGTCGGCCACCGCAGACAAAACCAGGCTCAAACCCTAACACTTAAGTGTTCTTTACGGGGGCGAGGCACGAAATATCCCTCAACACGTAGTCTACTTTCACTTTCCCCGTACTCTCATCATAGTTGCAGACGGCAACTTTGGCTCTACGAACCACAGGCTTTCCTTTCCTAATTTGTGGAACTACCTCATGCACCCTCCCAAGTTGATACTTCCCACGTTTACCAATGTCTTGGAGAGAACCTACCACTACCAGTTGACCAGGCTCCAAATTCTCGGCCATTTTTAGCCATTTTTTCCGGCCCTGAAGACCTGGCAAGTAAAAATCGATCCATTTACTCCAAAACTGCTGAGAAAGTGACAAATTGAACCGATAATCCCTTCTTAATTGGTCACGATCATGTGGTTGCCCAACAGCACAGTATGGGTCTAAGTATGGGGTCAAAAGTGAGGCAGGGGTGATGACAGTAAAATCCCTAGGGTCGTCACTCAAAGGTACCAAAGGGCGTTCGTTCACGATCCGAACGGCACTACTGGTGTACGTAAGCAGTTCAATGAAATTGGGCTTACGAATCGAAGAGTCCAAAATGTGAAAAAAGTACTTAATCACATCGGCCATGAAACCAAGTCTACTTAGCCGAAATCTAGCCAAGAGATCTGCCAGAGGGTTTAAGAAATCAGGACACGAAAACATTACATCATTAACACAAGTTCCTCGAAATTCAGACTTGCCATCGTAAACAATGCGCTTTTTTAATTGTGACGTCACAAAGTATGGTAAATACCATTCAAATCCCTTGACATTTCCTGCTTCACCAGCACGCTCAATATAGCCATTAGATTTAAGATCTTTCATGGTGTCAGTAAGGAAATCACGAAGTTCAGGTTGTTTTAAAGCTTTCTTTCTTAAAGCAGCAGCTCTATCTGACGCCAACACAAAATTGTTAGGTAGATCAATATCTTCCTTCAACGGAACAGGTATCTCAAATCGACCATCTTTCAACTCAATATTCGGTTCGACAAGTTCTCTAGCCAAAATATCATTGCGAGACAATTCACAGGTTTCATTTTGCAAAGTCAAATCCTGAATGACTTTATTCAGGTCTGCTATTTCCATATCGCGAGACTCAATTTTACGCTGAAAGCCAGAGATGACATTCGACTCTGAAGACGTCTGCACTCTGCACACTTTAGCAACGCTTTCAACTAAGGGTGACTTACCACCACAAGCCAACCAACCGAGAGGAGTGAGTAAAGCATGCGGTTCACTGCGATTTTCACCAACACGTTCTTCTTTTGCCCACATCAAATAAGCGTTGTCGTTTCCAATCAGTACATCTACAGTACTACAATCATTCAAATGAAACATATTCACGTCATGAAAATGACGGAAACTACTTAAATCCTGCTTATGTGGTAAAGTCTTAACATCGTCAGCCCAAGCTGGGTTAACCACCGAAGTTATATCACAAAACAGTTCATTCGTCTCTAACGACTGAATGTTGAGTTTAACAAGTTCAGCACAAGTAGGTTTCTGACCAGCCAGAGTATCCATTTTAAACGACGCTTTATCATACGGTTTAAGACCAAGTTCGCACACCAAATCACTCGAAACAAACGTCAACTGCGAACCAGGATCATGCTGACAATACACCAACTTCGATTTGCCAGTCATTGGATTCAAAACACGAGCAGCAGTAACGCGGTTAAAAGCTGCTTTAACATTTCCAATCTTAACATTACGCACAAGAACTCTGGCACCAGCCTCATCTTTACCGACCAAATTCCAGAGAATCACGTGACGTCACATAAAAATCATGCAGAAGCAAAAAGTGTTTCCTATCGTTGGTAGGTCCACACTTACGACAGTTATTTGCATGATTACAATCCCTAACCATATGTTGGCGCAAACAGTTCAAGCATTTTCCAGCTTTCACAATGACATCTCTCCGACCTTTAGGTGTCAAGCGCAAAAATTCTTTACAATTAGACAAAAAATGATATTCAACTTGACCACGTGACGAACAACAAAAACATGCCGGCAGGTCTTTACGTCTAGCCTCACCACCGCGCGGTGCGCCAACAGCAGTCGAGTACTGCGAACTTCCTGACATGACATTATCATGGGGTTTTACAGACGTCTGCCTAACCGGACATGAAGGCAATTTTCCTTTGCCAAACTTTTTAAAATGCTGCGACTCACCAGAATCGCCCATTAGCATAATGCTAAAATCAGTCGACTTGCGCGTTTCCTCCCGCACTACAAAATCAAACAAACTCTGAAAAGTAGGTTCCTCAGTGCTACCATACTGATCACCTAAAAAGTCAAGATAACGCTGCTTAGCGTCAAACGGGAGTCGCTTAGCCAAATCCAAAACAAAACGTCCTTCTAATTTATCACGCTGACCATAAGCTTTCGCGTAAAGCAAACACTGCGACAATTCATCTTTAAACTCTTTCAAATCACTGGAAGAGATAGAAGTCAATTTGCTACCATAGCGATACTTTCTAATTTCTGGTTCTGCGAAAAGACCTCCACGAACTCCAAAACGTTGGGACAAGCGAGCTAACGACATTTCTATCCTGTCTTCCTCTGACAAGCCAGGAGTGTCGGAAACCAAATTAGCAATCGTTTGTGCAGCTGTTCTAACACAAGCTGCTTGCAACAAAGTCAAACGAGTTCCCTTAAAGGGCGAAGCTGCCATCAAGGCCGTAACACGATTTTTAAAGAAGACAAATGGCATATTATTACCATCGTAACCAATCAAGGCCGCCTTATCGAAGAACGTCCTACTATTTTGGTATTCAAAAAAGCAATTCTGCTGTTGAGAACTCGATTTAGCGGGAGAAGACAAGCTATATCCCTTAAGGGGCTGAGTGGGCTCAGTCACATGCACAGCCCGATCACGATCCTCACACACGTTAAAATCAGTAGACGCGATACGCCTCTCACAACCACCCAAATTACGTGTAGCTGGGCGATCAAAAACTAGCGGCGCTGAAAACTGTGAAGGAGGCAAAGCATTACTGCTAATGGCGGCCCCGTGACCTGTACGCTCTGGGGGAGGAGTTCGGTTGTAATTTGTAGACCTTGGCTCTACAGCCTTCGGAAGACCCTTAACCGCGGCCCCGAGACCTCCTGAAACAGCTGGAAACCATGTGGATTGTACAGGTCCACTTACAGATTGAACAGGCGTCTGGAAAAGGTTAGGTAAATTAAACTGCGATTGATGTTCACTTCTGGAATGCCTAGAAGAGCCCTTCCTAGAGCTACGCCGGGAGCCCAACTCAGAACGATATTCAGCTAAAACTACCTCTTTACGTTGTTCGGCCCTCAACTGAGCGTCTTTGAGTGCGAACTCAGCAGCTCTAGCTTCAGCTTTCGCGGCGGCCTCAGCAGCTCTCGCTTCGGCCTCAGCTCTCGCGATGGCCTCAGCTCGTACGGCCTCAGCAGCTCTCGCAGCAGCCTCAGCTCGTATGGCCTCAGCTCTCGCGATGGCCTCAGCAGCTCTTGCTTCGGCCTCAGCTTGTATCTGGAGCTCCTCTCGTTTTAACTGTAGGTTAATTTGTGTAACTATCCGTGACGAGCTCTCAGACCTCCTAGTGCTTACATTTGAGGCGCTATCCTCAGGATGTATGTCAGCATCCAACCTATCTGAGAACTCACTCACTTTTTGTTCGAAGTTATTTTTTAACGAGTTAAATTCGGGATCTACCCTATCACGAATTTCTGCTAAGATTGCAGAGTTAAAAATTTTACTCAAGAGAGCATGGAAATGCCGTAATTCCTCTTCTAAAGTAGATAAGTTAGATCGAAAAATTAACAGTTCCTGCTTATCACTCAAAGAACCTAGAGCCACAGAAAGTTTCCCAATTTGAGTCAAAATATCCCGTCTAAGATGCCGGGCCTCTCGAACTGACTTAGCCTCATCGTTAATGGGTCCCTCCCCAGAATGGCCTGCCCGACCGCAAAGAACATCATCAGGCTTAAACTCAGTCGAGTCGACGGCGGTCGAGTCCCTGTCACCACCGAGTGTAGACATATTAAATGTTAGGGCTAAATTTAACAATTAAAAAATTAAGTTACACAAACACACAAAATTACAGTAATTATAAAAAACTTAACTGCAAAGACCGTAAAAATACAAAAAAGAATTTAAATGCACGATACCATAGCTGTACGAGTATATGAAGTCCAAAAGTCCACAAAACTTGCTTGGATTCTTTGACTTGAATCTTCAAGCACAGATCGATTGTCTTTTAATCTTCTTTCTTGCCAATGAATGTCAAAGTTATTTTTCGTCAGTACCAAACTGAGAAGAAATGTCTTTACTTTTTAGCTTAAAGTTCTTCAGTTGCCTACAGAGAAGAAATGTCTGTAATTTTCTTTGCTTCTTTAGACTACCAACCAATAAGATCTTCTTTTATTATTTCTTTGCTTCTAAGTGCTTCTTAGCCTACCAACTAACAAACTTCGTCTTTTATTTTTTGCTTCTAAGTGCTTCTGTGCCAAACACTAGACAGAGAATCGTCTTTTATTTTTTATGGTCACAGCGGTAAACCATAATCTCTTCGTGGGAAAATTGTAACATAAGATTCCCAAATCCGTTCGTCTGTATATAATGACCGAAGAAACACACACTTGAACTTCTTTTCAAACAGTGTATTTCTGTAAAATTAGCCCGAGGCTATCGAAAACGAGGGGGGTGCAACGCCGTACACCACTGAAAACTGTCACTACAGAACAGATTACTTGGATAAAAGACGGAACTTTTGTCCAGCTAGCAAGCACTAAGCCAACAGTTAAATGTGCGACTAACTCTCAAGCAACCATTTCACGAATGACCAGAATAGATATCAATATCTCAAATTCACGTAGAAAGTAACTGTGACGCAATAAATGAAGACATTGTCACGCAATTCAAAACAGGTGTCCAAAGCTAGTAATCCAATGTATTCATGTTTAAACAGGTTTCAAACCGAAACAGGCCCAAACAGGTCCAAACAGGTTTGACACAAGTCTTATTAACGATGGTGCAATTTTGGCACATTTTCTAGCAACTTCCATGACGTAATATTCAGTAGACTTGAACGGTTTTTATATGACGTTTGATTAGGTGAACCATTGTCTGGAACAATGGTATTTTGCAAACTCTGGTGTGTGTGTAGTCCGGATGATGTTGTTTCATATTTACATGGGTTTAGTGATGCTTCGAATCAAGCTTTTTCTTCTGTTGTTTACTTACGTAGACTGGTTAACGGAGTTTCTAGTGTGTCTTTCGTTTTGAGTAAATCTACCATTGTTGTAAAGAATCAGTTTTCTTGGCCGATAGCTAGGAAAGAGCTTGTTGCCGCTTTGAATACAGCAAGACTCGTGAAGCAGGCCTACGAGGCCTTGAAGATGCCTGACTGCATTAAATATTTTTGGTGTGATTCTCGGACTGTGTCGCAGTGGGTTAAAAACCCTGATATACGTTTGAATAAATTTATCCCGCGTCGAGTTGAGCATATTTTGTTGTTGTCTGGAGCCCAGGATTGGCGTTTTTGCTCTACCGATATGAACCTAGCTGATGTTGGCACACGGCCAAATCTTATTACAAAGAAAGAATTTCGAGAGTTGTGGTTGAATGGTTCTAGTCTTCTCTACCAGTGTGAAGAAATTCCATTTGTAGAAAATGCCACTTCAGTACCTGTCCATAGCCTATATTTTCGTGACGAAGAGGAGTCGCTTGACTTTGAACAGGGTGGTCTTCACAGATTGATCGAGGCCGCACCTTCTTTGTATGTTATGAAAAAGAGAATCGCTTATTTGGTTGCTTTTGTTGAATTTTTGTGCTGTAAAACAAGAAAGCGTAGTATTGTGAAGCCAAAACTGGATGCATCTTATCTTAACAGTGCTTTAGAGTTGGCTGTGAAGTTTGTTCAGAAGAGCATGTATGGCGATGTGGTACATTTAATGACCAAACGATTGCTGGATGCCCTTGAGGAAGTGATAAAGCGGGTAGTGTTGGCGCTTCGCAACGTGAGAAGGAGCGCTTGAAAGAATTGCATTCACTTAAAAAGTACAGACCTTGTATAGATGACGCTGGTGTAATCCGCATTGAAGGGCGCTTAAGTAATTCTCCCGAGATCTCTCTAGGAGCAAAACATCCGATTGTTTTCCTTCGAAACACCCCTTCACTAGGCTTGTTGTACTGTCGCATCATAATCGAAATGCGCACTGTGGAGTTCAGCACACTTTGTTGTCTACGCGACAGAAGTTTTGGATCGCCAATGATAATGCCTCCGTGAAGAGGTATCTTAATGATTGTGTTGTATGTGCGATTGAGAAAGCGCGCCCTATAAGGCAGCTCATGTCTGATTTACCTTTGTCTCGCACAACTGCGCATAGGAAACCCTTTTTTGATTGCGGCTTAGACTATCTTGGACCTTTAACTTTTGTTGAAGGTAGGAGTCGCAAAAAAGCTTGGAGACTCTTGTTCACATGTATGGCATCTCGCGCTATTCATGTTGAGCTGGTTACGTCATTGTCGCTGACTCTGAGTGATTTTTTACTTGCCTTTACTAGGTTTACAGATTTACGTGAGCAGGTTAATGCTATATATTCCGATAATGGAAGCACCTTTCAGGCAGCATCTAAGAAGTTACCGTACCCGAGTTGATAAAACCAGCTGAATTTCACAACGCCCTGAGACAGAAGGAGATAAACTGGGAATTTATACCTCCGTATGCTCCGGCGCAAGGTGGCGCCTGGGAGGCAATTGTGAAACAATTTAAAATTGTATTTTTTTTACATTTTGGACACTTCAATTCGTAAGCCCAATTTTATTGAACTGCTTACGTACACGAGCAGTGCCGTTCGGATCGTGAACGAACGCTCTTTGGTACCCTTGAGTGACGACCCTAGGGATTTTACTGTCATCACCCCTGCCTCACTTTTGACCCCATACTTAGACCCATACTGTGCTGTTGGGAAACCACATGATCGTGACCAATTAAGAATGGATTATCGGTTCAATTTGTCACTTTCTCAGCAGTTTTGGAGTAAATGGATCGATTTTTACTTGCCAGGGCTTCAGGGCCGGAAAAAATGGTTAAAAATGGCCGAGAATTTGGAGCCTGGTCAACTTGTAGTGGTGGGTTCTCTCCAAGACATTGGTAAACGTGGGAAGTATCAACTTGGGAGGGTGCATGAGGTAGCTCCACAAATTAGAAAAGGAAAGCCTGTGGTTTGTAGAGCTAAAGTTGCCGTCTGCAACTACGATGAGAGTACCGGGAAAATGAAAGTAGACTACGTGTTGAGGGATATTTCGTGCCTCGCCCCCGTAAAGAACACTTAAGTGTTAGGGCTTGAGCCTGGTTCTGTTTGCGGTGGCCGACCCTTGTCTGAGCCCAGAACAGTCGGTTATTATCGCAACCATTGTATATAGCGTCATTTTAGTGTGTACCTATGGTACGGTACCACCAATTTCATGTATCGTCGTGTATTATTCTTATTGCTGTTCATTCTTTGCATGCCCTTTGTATTTGCATATTAGGCCTAACTTAAACGTGAGTGATTCAAACAATTTGTGTATCGTGTGTTTTTATTCATTGGCTCAAAATTGTCCTCAAATTCTTTTTTTTTTTTAGTTATGCCATGTTAGACTGTCATAACTAGGGGTCGCTATGTTACGGACAATTTTCATATCAAACGTCACATAGAACCGTTGTCTACTAAACCTGACGTTTCACGTCATGGACTGTTGCTAGAAAATAGCAAAGATTACATCATCGTTAAATCTTAAATTGCACAACCGTTTGCAGCTGCAGCATAACATTACATCATCGTTAAATCTTTAATTACTTGAACAGGTGTAAGCCAAACTTGAGGAGGTGTGAGCCAGACTTGAGCAGGTGTGGGCCAGGCTTGAACAGGTGCTTGAATAACTTATCATTGCCTATCATTATTACGTCACAGTAACTGCTTACGCGCGTTTGAAATATCGTAATTTATTCTCGTTATTTTAAAATTATTGCTTGAAGAAGTTGGTCGCAAATTTAACTGTTGTGCTTAGTGCTTGCCAGCTGGACAAAATTTCCGTCTTTTATCCAAGTAATTTGCATTGTAGTGACAAGTTTAGTGGTGTATCGCGTTGCACCCAATTTCGACAGCCTTGGGCTATTTTTACAGAAATACAATTCTCGAATAGACGTTTCCAGAAGAGTGTTTCTTTCGGTCATTACATACAGACGAACGGATCCGGGAATCTTATGTTACAATTTTCCCACGAAGAGATTATGCTGGTTTACCGCTGTGACCAGCCATTCATCACTACATATGTGCTTTTTTCTGTTTTTGTTTTATTTTTTGCTATTTGTTTTTTGGATTTTGTGGCCATGTTAACTACTGACATATAGCCTACTACAGGGATGTCCAACCTGTGGCCCGTCTGAGATTTTTGTGCGGCCCGCTAATCATTTTTATTCCAAGTAGTATTTTGAACTTTGAATCTTAGCTCAATTAAAATATACCAGACAGTTTTTAGTGGCGTAGTAAACTAATAGTATAGTATGGGAGCTGGTCACAACGGTAAACCATAATCTCTTCGTGGGAATATTGTAAAATAAAGTTTCCGGATCCGTTCGTCTGCATGCAATGACCGAAAGAAGCACTCTTTTGAAAACGTCTATTCAAAAAGTGTAGGCTATTTCTGTAAAAATAGCCCACGGCTGTCGAAATTGGGGTGCAACGCGATACACCACTAAACTTGTCACTAAAATGCAAATTACTTGTTTAAAGACGGAAATTTTGTCCAGCTGGCAAGCACTAAGCAAAACAGTTAAATATGCGACCAACTCTCAAGTACCGGTAACCATTTTAAGAATGACGAGAATACATTGCAATATCTCAAACGCACGTAGGCAGTTACTGTGATGTAATAATCCATAAGCAATGATAAGATATTCAAACAGCTGTTCAAGTTTGGCTCACACCTGTTCAAGCCCGGCCAACACCTGTTCAAGTAATTAAAGATTTAACGATGATGTAATGTTATGCTGCAGCTGCAAACGGTTGTGCAATTCAAGATTTAACGATGATGTAATCTTTGCTATTTTCTAGCAACAGTCCATGACGTAAGACGTCAGGTTTAGTAGACAACGGTTCTATGTGACGTTTGATATGAAATTTGTCCGTAACAATGGCGGCCCCTAGTTATGACAGTCTAACATGGCATAACTAAAAAAGAATTTAAGGACAATTTTGAGCCAATGAATAAAAACACACGATACACAAATTGTTTGAATCACTCACGTTTGAGTTAATATGCAAATACAAAGGGCATGCAAAGAATGAACAGCAATAAGAATAATACACAACGATACATGAAATTGGTGGTACCGTACCATGGGTACACACTAAACTGACGCTATATTCAATGGTTGCGATAATAACCGACTGTTCTGGGCTCAGACAAGGGTCGGCCACCGCAAACAGAACCAGGCTCAAGCCCTAACACTTAAGTGTTCTTTACGGGGGCGAGGCACGAAATATCCCTCAACACGTAGTCTACTTTCACTTTCCCCGTACTCTCATCGTAATTGCAGACGGCAACTTTAGCTCTACAAACCACAGGCTTTCCTTTTCTAATTTGTGGAGCTACCTCATGCACCCTCCCAAGTTGATACTTCCCACGTTTACCAATGTCTTGGAGAGAACCCACCACTACAAGTTGACCAGGCTCCAAATTCTCGGCCATTTTTAACCATTTTTTCCGGCCCTGAAGCCCTGGCAAGTAAAAATCGATCCATTTACTCCAAAACTGCTGAGAAAGTGACAAATTGAACCGATAATCCATTCTTAATTGGTCACGATCATGTGGTTTCCCAACAGCACAGTATGGGTCTAAGTATGGGGTCAAAAGTGAGGCAGGGGTGATGACAGTAAAATCCCTAGGGTCGTCACTCAAGGGTACCAAAGAGCGTTCGTTCACGATCCGAACGGCACTGCTCGTGTACGTAAGCAGTTCAATAAAATTGGGCTTACGAATTGAAGTGTCCAAAATGCAAAAAAAATACAATTTTAAATTGTTTCACAATTGCCTCCCAGGCGCCACCTTGCGCCGGAGCATACGGAGGTATAAATTCCCAGTTTATCTCCTTCTGTCTCAGGGCGTTGTGAAATTCAGCTGGTTTTATCAACTCGGGTACGGTAACTTCTTAGATGCTGCCTGAAAGGTGCTTCCATTATCGGAATATATAGCATTAACCTGCTCACGTAAATCTGTAAACCTAGTAAAGGCAAGTAAAAAATCACTCAGAGTCAGCGACAATGACGTAACCAGCTCAACATGAATAGCGCGAGATGCCATACATGTGAACAAGAGTCTCCAAGCTTTTTTGCGACTCCTACCTTCAACAAAAGTTAAAGGTCCAAGATAGTCTAAGCCGCAATCAAAAAAGGGTTTCCTATGCGCAGTTGTGCGAGACAAAGGTAAATCAGACATGAGCTGCCTTATAGGGCGCGCCTTCTCAATCGCACATACAACACAGTCAGGCCTAGATTAACCATTGTGCTAGGGTGTGCTAAAGCACAGGGGCCCCGCAGACAGAGGCCCCCACTTTTCCTAAAAATGAAATATATAAAATAAAATAACAAATTTTTCCTGAAAAAATTTAAAAAAAAAAAAATTAAGAAAAGTGGTAATTGCATTATAGGCCCTTCTGTCTAAAAAAAGTAACACATTTATCAATATATTTCCCTCTTCACGTGAAATAAAAATATGGTTCTTGTATTTTTTCTTTGGCAACAAAGACTTTGCGGTAAAGAAAGCCAGAAAGAAGTCGTTCGACTGAATTTCATGTTAGTTTTCTAAATCCTATTGGTAGTTAATAGTGAATGAAAGAGCAGTTTAGAATAGAAATTCAGAATAACCTTTCATTGCAGTTTGCAGTGTAGTGTGCAGTACGAACAGTGGTCCCTTGCTACAATGTTTTCCCTTGCGCGGTTTCGTTGATTTAATGTGTGTGATTTTGCATCCATTATAACGTAAACATTGTTGACTTAATTTGCACATGCTTATTTAATCATCGATCACGTGCTATTTCAAAGTTATCTAACTTACCTAAGCAACGCTCTGTTTCCTCTGCAAGCGAAACCAGCTCACTTCCATTATGCTCCACGTAAGCTGGTAAGGGCCCCCATAAAATTCATTAGCACAGGGGCCCCATTTGACCTTAATCCTGGCCTGAACACAATCATTAAGATACCTCTTCACGGAGGCATTACCATTAGCGATCCAAAACTTCTGTCGCGTAGACAACAAAGTGTGCTGTACTCCACAGTGCGCATTTCGATTATAATGCGACAGTACAACAAGCCTAGTAAAGGGGTGTTTCGAAGGCAAAACGATCGGATGCTTTGCTTCTAGAGAGATCTTGGGAGAATTACTTAAGCGCCCTTCAATGCAGATTACACCAGCGTCATCTACACAAGGCCTGTACTTTTTAAGTGAATGCAATTCTTTCAAGCGCTCCTTCTCACGTTGCGAAGCGCCAACGCTACCCACTTTATCACTTCCTCAAGGGCATCCGGCAATCGTTTGGTCATTAAATGTACCACATCGCCATACATGCTCTTCTGAACAAACTTCACAGCCAACTCTAAAGCACTGTTAAGATAAGATGCATCCAGTTTTGGCTTCACCAAGCTACGCTTTCTCGTTTTAAAGCACAAAAATTCAACAAAAGCAACCAAATAAGCGATTCTCTTTTTCATAACATACAAAGAAGGTGCGGCCTCGATCAATCTGTGAAGACCACCCTGTCCAAAGTCAAGCGACTCCTCTTCGTCACGAAAATATAGGCTATGGACAGGTACTGAAGTGGCATTTTTTTACAAATGGAATTTCTTCACACTGGTAGAGAAGACTAGAACCATTCAACCACAACTCTCAAAATTCTTTCTTTATAATAAGATTTGGCCGTGTGCCAACATTAGCTGGGTTCATATCGGTAGAGCGAAAACGCCAATCCTGGGCTCCAGACAACAATAAAATATGCTCAACTCGACGCGGGATAAATTTATTCAAACGTATATCAGGGTTTTTTACCCACTGCGACACAGTCCGAGAATCACACCAAAAATATTTAATGCAGTCAGGCATCTTCAAGGCTTCGTAGGCCTGCTTCACGAGTCTTGCTGTATTCAAAGCGGCAACAAGCTCTTTCCTAGCTATCGGCCAAGAAAACTGATTCTTTACAACAATGGTAGATTTACCCAAAACGAAAGACACACTAGAAACTCCCTTAACCAGTCTACGTAAGTAAACAACAGAAGAGAAAGCTTGATTCGAAGCATCACTAAACCCATGTAATTGATATGAAACATCATCATCCGGACTACACACACCAGAGTTTGCTAAATACCATCTCGGTAACGAAAAATCCTTAAGCAGGTCCAAAGAGCGAAGCCACGACTCCCACTCTTTAACAAAGCTATCAGGGACCTCGGTGTCCTAATCAAACTTGTCTATCGCCAATTGCTGAAGTATCAGGCGTGCTTTTAGAAAAAATGGCGCTCCAAAGCCTAGTGGGTCAAAATTTTGTCCAAGCTGACTGAGCAGTGAGGATACTTCTGCGCGTGTGTTTAGCTAAGGGCTTTAAGGAACATGCGATACGCATCTTGTCAGACTCGGTTTGACACACACAACCCAATGTCTTCGCTGATGGCAAAGTCATATTTTCAGTCTGAAAGTCAACATCACGAATCAAAGGTGAAAGCATCTCATTATCCAAATTTGACAAGACAATCATAGCCTCCTTGTAACAAGTTTAAACCCACAGCTATCAAACAAAGCAATTGATTCATGAGTGATTTGCTGAGCTTCCTCTGAGCTATCAGCAAAAAATATAAAATCATCCATGTACATATTATTTGCAATATTGCAGAGACTCAGTTCACCAGCACCGCTGGGATTTTGCTCGATCATTTTCTTTATAGCCAAGCAAGCGATATATGGGCTACTCTTTATTTCCCAAGGGTGTACGCAAAAACGAAAGGGTAGCCTACCATTCTACCATTTTCAAGGTCATCATCTTCAAACCACAATATACGAAGCAAATCCCTTTGCGACTCAGGTAACTTTCTTTGAAAAAAGCATTTAGTCACATCAGCCATGAGACCAAATCTACCAAGCCGAAATCTAGCCAAGACATTGCAGGAATTTAAGGTATGAGGGTTTATCCTAACTGCTATCTGACACCAGAAGGGCTCCCGACTTATATTTTTCAACCTATTTTATGGAAACATGACAAATGACAGAATAAGTTTAATGAATTAATTACGAATACAATTACAGAATTAATTAATTACAAATATAGTTACAGAATACAATTTAACTTAACTTTAACTCTGCCCAATTAATACATAACAATTAAAACTTTGTCTTTTCTTCTTCTTTTTCTTCACTTCAAATTTTGGTAATTGTTCAGCTTCATTTGCTTTGTTTTTTTCCCCATAAGAATTCCAGACAACACATTATTATTCACTCTACAAGTCTACGTATGAGCAGTGAGCACCAGTACAACCAGAAAGAAAAAAAAGAGAGAACGAGGCAGGGACAAATCAGTCATTTTGTTTTAAAAGTGTTGCCAGACAATATATATTCCTTTTTTGTTTTATTGTGTAGCGGGAATCGCCACAGACTTCCCCCCAGAGGAAAAGTTGAACGAAAGGGCAACTTCCTCGACAAGTTTCGCAAAGCGAATACTTCTTGAACAGTCCATGATTTTCGGTCTGCAATGTTCGTCGTTGTCGTCTAATTGGTGTAGATGAGGAACACTGGAACAGTTATGGTAACTGCTGCAGAAGCATGTCAAACAAAATCAGATGATGATTGCAGAGTCGAATACAAATGTCCATGTTTTCAATGCAGTTTGCGTAACAACAGGCAAAATTTTTGGGCAGAGTAAAAAGTTAACCTTTATTGAGCACAATTATCTTCCAAAGCATAACTACGGAGGTCTTAGCACAAACATTAAGAGTTTATCTCATCTCTACAGTCTACACATTTTTGTTTGTTTGTTTGTTTGTTTATCTTTATCCTGCATTGCGGGAAAGCGGACTTGAGCGCTATGCATCGGTGTACGCCTTCCGACGTACACCTGACCCACGCTGCAGCCGACTGCAATGTCTGTTTTCGGTTGTCTACTCTATTTATGACTGCAATTTGGTACTACCCATTACTCGAAATCGATCACTGGGTAGAGGCAATTATCGTAAAGTTTCTTGCCCAGAGAAACAACAGCAAGTGCGGGTGGCTGGAGTCGAACATACAGGCTCTCGACTGCGAGCCCAACGCGCTAACCACTCGGCCACTGCTGCCAATTACATGCAATTGCAAGTAAAACGTTTTACAAATGACAAACATAATTTAGAATAGGCTGCCAGTGGGGTAAAGGTTGACTAAACAGGTAAAATGCAGGGATCGAAATGCACGGATAAAACACATAAGAGGGCGGTAATGACAAACATTAAGTAGTGAGTATTGTAATGACAAGAGTGTGTGTGTCTGCCAGAAATTTTAACAAATGTGTAAGGTGCATGAAAGGGTTATATACAACACAATGAAAACATTTTTTATTTTGTGAGTGTGGTTTATAATCAATCAAAATCCTACAACAAACCTCTTCATTCAAGAAATTGCAGGCATGTGTTGTTTCAAAAACAACAACAAAAAATGCACTAAAACGTAGCTGAACAAGGAGGCAGTTTGGCATGACATGAAACCAGATTGTTGGAAACTTTCCATTAACCAGTCTCAAAGCAACAAGTTGAAAGTGGCCACATATCAACAAGTTTACCATAGCCAAACAGATTATGAACACCATAACTCAAGAGATTCTAATGAGCTGTAGGGCAATTCAAATTCTGATACACAATGAAAAATGAAAAAACGAAACTACTATACTCAAGCATCGCAGGAGCTGATTTATTTGCACACCATATCAACAACAAATGAAAGTATGATTGCTGAGCCGCAAAGTAGTTACGGTAGAATTCGCATTAGTTGTCATATTTTTGTCAGCCCAGGCACAATGATAATATACAGTACAATGGGAGGTTGAAGTTAGTCTAGAACGGGGTCATCAGTGCGGGAATTTAAGGTATGAGGGTTTATCCTAATTGCTATCTGACACCAGAAGGGCTCCCGACTTATATTTTTCAACCTATTTTATGGAAACATGACAAATGACAGAATAAGCTTAATGAATTAATTACGAATACAATTACAGAATTAATTAATTACAAATATAGTTACAGAATACAATTTAACTTAACTTTAACTCTGCCTAATTAATACATAACAATTCAAACTTTGTCTTTTATTCTTCTTTTTCTTCACTTCAATTTTTGGTAATTGTTCAGCTTCATTTGCTTTGTTTTTTTTTCCCATAAGAATTCCAGACAACACATTATTATTCACTCTACAAGTCTACGTATGAGCAGTGAGCACCAGTACAACCAGAAAGAAAAAAAAGAGAGAACGAGGCAGGGACAAATCAGTCATTTTGTTTTAAGAGTGTTGCCAGACAATATATATTCCTTTTTTGTTTTATTGTGCAGCGGGGATCGCCACAACATCTACCAGAGGGTTTAACAAGTCGCAGGACCCGAAAATATTACATCATTAACACAAGTTCCTCGAAATTCAGACTTGCCATGGTAAACAATGCGCTTTTTTAATTGTGACGTCACAAAGTATGGTAAATACTACTCAAATCCCTTTACATTTTCTGCTTCACCAGCACGCTCAATATAGCCATTAGATTTAAGATCCTTCATGGTGTCAGTAAGGAAATCACAAAGTTCAGGTTGTTTTAAAGCCTTCTTTCTTAAAGCAGCAGCTCTATCTGGCGCCAACACAAAATTGTTAGGTAAATCAATATCTTCCTTCAACGGTACAGGTATCTCAAATCGACCATCTTTTAACTCAATATTCGGTTCAACAAATTCTCTAGCCAAAATGTCATTGCGAGACAATTCACAGGTTTCATTTTGCAAGGTCAAATCCTGAATGACTTTATTCAGGTCTGCTATTTCCATATCACGAGACTCAATTTTACGCTGAAAGCCAGAGATGACATCCGACTCTAACGACGTCTGCACTCTGCACACATTAGCAACGCTTTCATCTAAGGGTGACTTACCACCACAAGCCAACCAACCGAGAGAAGTGAGTAAAGCATGTGGTTCACTACGATTCTCACCAACACGCTCTTTTTTAGCCCACATCAAATAAGCGTTGTCGTTGCCAATCAGTAGGCCTACATCTACAGTACTACAATCATTCAAATGAAACACATTCACGTCATGAAAATGACGGAAACCACTTAAATCCTGCTTATGCGGTAAAGTTTTAACATTGTCAGCCCAAGCTATGGGTTAACCACCGAAGTTATATCACTAAACAGTTCATCCGTCTCTAACGACTGGATGTTGAGTTTAACAAGGTCAGCACAAGTATGTTTCTGACCAGCCAGTGTATCCATTTTAAACGAAGCTTTATCATACAATTTAATGCCAAGTTCGCACAACGCCAAGTTCCAACGTCTACTGCGAACCAGGATCATGCTGACAATACATCAACTTCGATTTGCCAGTCATTGGATTCAAAACACGAGCAGCAGTAACGCGGTTAAAGGCTGCTTTAACATTTCTAATCTTAACATTACGCACAAGAACTCTGGCACCAGCATCATCTTTGCCGACCGAATCCAGAGAATCACGTGACGTCACATAAAAATCATGCAGAAGCAAAAAGTTTTTCCTATCGTTGTTAGGCCCACATTGACGACAGTTGTTTGCATGATTACAGTCCCTAACCATATGCTGGTGCAAACAATTCAAGCATTTGCCAGCTTTCACAATAACATCTCTCCGATCTTTAGGTGTCAAGCGCAAAAATTCTTTACAGTTAGACAAAAAATGATATTCAACTTGACCACGTGACGAACAACAAATACATGCCGGCATGTCTCTACGTCTGGCCATACCACCGCGCGGTGCGCCAACAGCAGTCGAGTACTGCGAACTCCCTGAAGTCACATTATCATGGGGTTTTACCGACGTCTGCCTAACCGGACAAGAAATCAATTTTCCTTTGCCAAACTTTTTAAAATGCTGCGACTCACCAGAATCGCCCATTAGCATAATGTTAAAATCAGTCGACTTGCGCGTTTCCTCCCGCACTACAAAATTAAACAATCTCTGAAAAGTAGGCTCATTAGTGCCACCATACTGATCACCTAAAAAGTCAAGATAACGCTGGTTAGCGTCAAACGGGAGTCGCTTAGCCAAATCCAAAACATAACGTCCTTCCAATTTATCGCGCTGACCATAAGCTTGCGCGTAAAGCAGACACTGCGACAATTCATCTTTAAACTCTTTCAAATCACTGGAAGAGATCGAAGTCAATTTGCTACCATATACTTTCTAATTTCCGGTTCGGCAAAAAGACCTCCACAAACTCCAATCTCCAAAACGTTGGGACAAGCGATCTAACGACATTTCTATCCTGTCTTCCTTTGACAAGCCAGGAGTGTCGGAAACCAAATTAGCAATCGTTTGAGCAGCTGTTCTAACACAAGCTTCTTGTAACAAAGTCAAACGAACCCCTTTAAAAGGCGAAGCTGCCATTAATGCCGTAACACGATTTTTAAAGAAGATAAATGGCATATTATTACCATCGTAACCAATCAAGGCCGACTTATCGAAAAACGTCCTACTATTTTGGTATTCAAAAAAGCAATCCTGTTGTTGAGAACTCGATTTAGCGGGAGAAGACAAGCTATATCCCTTAAGGGGCTGATGGGGCTCAGTTACATGCACAGCCCGATCACGATCCTCACAAACGTTAAAATCAGTAGACGTGACACGCCTCTCACAACCACTCAAATTACGTGTAGCTGGGCGATCAAAAACTAGCGGCGCAGAAAACTGTGAAGGAGGCAAAACAATACTTCTGATTGCGGCCCCGTGACCTGCACGCTCTGGGGGAGAAGTTCGGCTATAAATCGCAGGCCTTGGCTTTAGATCCTTCGGAAGACCCTTAGCCGAGACCTCCTGAAACAGTTTGAAAACATGTGGATTGCACTGAACCACTTACGGATTGAACAGGCGTCTGGAAAAGGTTATGTAAATTTAACCGCGATTGATGTTCACTTCTGGAATGCCTAGAAGATCCCTTCTTAGAGCTATGCCGGGAGCCCGCCTCTGATCGATATTCAGCTAAAGCTACCTCCTTACGTTGTTCAGCCCTCAACTGGGCGTCTTTGAGTGCGAACTCAGCAGCTCTCGCTTCGGCCTCAGTTCTCGCGGCAGCCTCAGCTTGTAAGGCCTCAGCTCTGGTAGCGGCCTTAGCAGCTCTCGCTTCGGCCTCAGCTCTCGCGGCGGCCTCAGCAGCTCTCGCTTCGGCCTCGGCTTGCATCTGGAGCTCCTCTCGTCTTAGCTGTAAGTTAATTTGTGCCACTATCCGAGACGAACTCCTAGACATCCTAGTGTTTACATTTGAGGCGCTATCCTCAGGACGTATGTCAGCATCCAACATATTTGAGAACTCACTTTCTTTTTGTTCAAAGTTATTTTTTCGTGCACGGACATTTTGCCGAAAGACATTTTGCCGAAAGACATTTTGCCGAAACCCATTTTGCCGAAAGGACATTATGCCGAAAGACATTTTGCCGAATGGACAAATTGCCGAAAGGACTAATTGCCGAATGGACTAATTGACGAAAGGACTAATTGCCGAATGGACAAATTGCCGAAACAATTTGGAAAAAAATTACTTTGAAGTGACACAAAGTCTCGTTACTATGCAAGCAGTGCTTTTGAAATAGAATTACTTTGCTACTGTTGTTTGCTTAAAAATTACTTTGAAGCAACACCAAGTCTTGTTACTATGCAAGCAGTGCCTTTGAGCTGGTAATTATTTTGAAGTGACACCAAGTCGCAAGTCTCATTGCTATGCAAGCAGTGCCTTTAAACTGGTAATTATTTTGAAGTGACACCAAGTCTCGTTACCATGCAAGCAGTGGCTTTGAAGTAGTAATTACTTTGCTACTGTTGTTTGCCTAAAAATTGCTTTATATACAGTCTCCACAGTTTTGGAAATCAGTATTAGTTTAAGTGACACCAAGTCCCATCTATAAGTATATATGCAGTCTCCACTGGTTTTGGAGATCAGTATTAGACGTTTGCTTATATAACATTTCTGTCGGATACTTACGCGCTGTCGCACATAATTTGTGAGTGAAATCTGTTTGTGAATGACATTTATGTGTTATTAGTAGGGCAAGTTTTTGTTGCACTAAAAACATGAGAAAGTTGCACTTAATTTTAACAAAAGTTGCAGTAAAAAGTTGCATTTATTTATTTACCTTTTTACCATTCATTTACTTCGAAACACTAGACACAACCTGTTTCCGTTTATGCGGGCTTGGCCAAAAGCCAAGTCATACTTCCACTTCTAATTTAGTTCGGGCACTGTCGTGCTTTGCTGAGGTTGTTGAAGTTCTAGCTTGCAAGCAAAGTGTTGCGTCATAGATAACATTGAGATGCAGCTAATCCATCACATAGCTTTTGTTATGCAAATCAAAGAAAATAGAACCATACTGTACTAGAAACAGTTTTATAGCATGTTTTTTAAATCACTCCTTTACATTTTGCTCAATACTTGATAAAAGTTGCAGTAAAAAGTTGCATAAAAAATAGAAAAAAGTTGCAAAAAGTTGCAATATAAAATTCCTACAAACAGCTTAAAACATCATACCACATAAATTCTGAGTATTTAGGAAGCTGCCGGAAGCTGTAAAAAAAAGTTGCAAAAGTTGCAAAAACTTGCCCTAGTTATTAGGTTATGATAATACATTATAATGCATTTGTATAATTTCGGCAATTTGTCCATTCGGCATTTAGTCCTTTCGGCAATTAGTCCTTTCGGCAAAATGAGTTTCGGCAAAATGTCCATTCGGCAAAATGTCTTTCGGCAAAATGGGTTTCGGCAAAATGGGTTTCGGCAAAATGTCTTTTGGCAAAATGTCTTTCGGAAAATGTCCGGATACCTATTTTTTAACGAGTTAAATTCGGAATCTACCCTATCACGAAGTTCTGCCATATTTGCAAAGTTAAAAATTTTACTCAAAAGTGCATGGAAATGCCATAACTCCTCTTCTAAAGTAGATAAGTTAGATTGAAAAATTAACAGTTTCTGCTTATCACTCAAAGAACCTAGGGCTACAGAAAGTTCCCCAATTTGAGTCAAAATATCCCTTCTAAGATGTCGGGCCTCTCGGACTGACTTAGCCTCATCGTTACTGGGTCCCTCCCCAGAATGGCCTGCCCGACCGCAAAGAACATCATCAGGCTTAAACTCAGTCGAGTCGACGGCGGCCGAGTCCCTGTCGCCACCGAGTGTAGACATATTAAATGTTGGGGCTAAATTTAACAATTAAAAAATTAAGTTACACAAACACACAAAATATTAAGTTATAAAAAACTTAACTGCAAATTAGACCGTAAAATTACAAAAAGAATTTAAATGCACAATACCTTAGTTGTAGGGGTATATATATGAAGTCCTAAAGTTCCACAAAACTTGCTTGGATACGTCCACTTGAATCTTCAAGCACAGATCGATTGTCTTTAATTTTCTTTTTTCTTGCCAATGAATGTCAATGTTGTTTTTTTTGATAACCAACAAAGAAACGTATTTAATTTTCAACTTGAAGTTCTTCAGTACCAACTGAGAAGAGACGTCTATAATTTTTGTGCTTCTGTAGATTACCAGCCAGCAACAAATCGTCTTTATTATTTCTTGTGCTTCTGCAGCCTACCAACCAACAACTACGTCTTTATTATTTATGGTCACAACGGTAAACCATAATCTCTTCGTGGGAAAATTGTAAAATAAAGTTTCCGGATCCGTTCGTCTGCATGCAATGACCGAAAGAAGCACTCTTTTGAAAACGTCTATTCAAAAAGCGTATTGCTGTAAAAATAGCCCACGGCTGTCGAAATTGGGGTGCAACGCGATACACCTCTAAACTTGTCACTACAATGCAAATTACTTGGTTAAAGACGGAAATTTCGTCCAGCTGGCAAGCACTAAGCAAAACAGTTAAATTTGCGACCAACTCTCAAGTAACAATTTTAAGAATGACGAGAATACATTGCAATATCTCAAACGCACGTAGGCAGTTACTGTGATGTAATAATCCATAACCAATGATAAGATATTCAAAAAGCTGTTCAAGTTTGGCTCACACCTGTTCAAGCCCGGCCAACACCTGTTCAAGTAATTAAAGATTTAACGATGATGTAATGTTATGCTGCAGCTGCAAACGGTTGTGCAATTCAAGATTTAACAATGATGTAATCTTTGCTATTTTCTAGCAACAGTCCATGACGTAAGACGTCAGGTTTAGTAGACAACGTTTGATATGAAAATTGTCCGTAACAGGAGCAACAGGATTATAAAAGTCCGATTATATCTAAAGTCCTATGGCTCAGTAGAGCCAGTGTTGGGCGCGATAACTCATTTTTCAGTTAAGCGATAACGATAATCGATAAACGAAAAATGCCTAAAGCGATAACGACAAACGATAAATCAAAAAAAAGTTAAGCGATAACGATAAACGATAAGTTATCGCCGATAATGTCCGATTACGATAATTTTTTTTTTCTTGATTAGCGATGTCCAATCCCATGCAGCACGAACTGTTTTCATCAACATGACGAAAAATCGAACATAATATTCTGTAAAGGGACAAAACTTTTTGTAGTTATGCATGAATAGAATCGCAACAGCGGCAGTAGGTATCGAATCTTCAACCACTTGATCCAAAATCAAACCACTGAGGTAACCGCCGTGCTTATAATTATACCTTCAGATACCAGTTGGATGCTTTTATCAAAATGAAAATACCATAAAAAATTCCAAACTTATTTGTATTTTGCTTTCTGCTTAAAGGACTGTTTACAGCAAAGTTAGCAATAATTGAAAAAATTCCAAAAAACGCAAAATGCTTGAAAATTTATCAGTAATCTTAAGCAGGCCCGCAACCAGCAAATATTTTCGGGGGGGGGCATTTAATTTTTATAAAAGAACAAACATTAAAATGATGCATTGTGACATTTTTATGTTAATGTCCACGCCCATTGATAGAGTGTGTGGCACTACCATGCTACGGTTCAGTGGTCATAACTTATGTCAATCACGTTTTTGTTTAGTACAGCATTAAAGGAAACTAGCCTTTGTAACCTTTTCTCATTTAGCTATGACTACCCTTGAAGGAAGAAAATTACGATATCACAGTAATGTGTTCAGTCGGTTACAAATAAAATACAACATCTGTAGGCTACGAACTGCATTGGCACGACTGGAGTCATAAATTAATCAATAACATATATTTACATCAACATAAACGAACAGATACATATGAATAAACTCAACACGGTAATTACAAATTACAATCCTGAAACATTTTGTTGGCTCAACAAGTTTTTATGTTTGTAGGCCCAAAGAAGTTGACTTTGCAAATGCAAAATGACATTTTAATTTAGAGCATAATGTCTAACTTTCTACTTGATTTGGCAAGTTCGTTTAACACCAATTCCGCGCTTGGAATTTGAGTACGATGGATTTGCATGAGAGCTAGTCCAGAAAGCCTGTCCTGCCCCATAGTGCTTCTAAGGTAACTTTTCAAGCGTCGTAGACAGCTCTAAATGTTCTTTCTGCAGAAGCAATTGTGACTGGAAGTGTAGCCAAAATTATCAAGAGTTTGTAAATGTTTGGATAAAACTCTTTTTGGGATTCTATTGCTAACACCGCATCAATTGCACTTGCTGGCCTTTCACTTTCAAGAATTCATTTAAAATCAGATTAGGCTAAGCCCAACTGAGTAGCTTATTCACCACGCTATCGCAGCTGCTTTTGATCTCGAATTATTTAGTTGTTTTTAAACGCTTTTTATGGTGATGATGGATGCTGACATTATGTATACGCTAACGAAACAGATAATGAGGATGCCAGCCTAATTTATCGAACAAAATTGTTAGCATAGCTTCCAACCAGCGTAGCCTACTTTCGGTTTCGATAGTCTACACTCCACAGTACGTGCACGGACATTTTGCCGAAAGGACATTTTGCCGAAAGACATTTTGCCGAAAGACATTTTGCCGAAAGGACATTTTGCCGAAACTCATTTTGCCGACAGGAGTAATTACCGAGTGCTATAATTTCGCCAATTTGTCTAATCGGCATTTAGTCCTTTCGGCAATTAGTCTTTCGGCAAAATGAGTTTCAAAAAAACGTCTATTCGGCAAAATGTCTTTCGGCAAAATGTCCTTTCGGCAAAATGTCCTTTCGACAAAATGTCCGGGTACCCTACAGTATGGCTGTACGTGTACGACGTATAGTAGGGCCTACATTTCATACTGCATAAAACGCTTAAAAAAATTTCAAAAAATTTCGGGGGGGGCAAATGCCCCCAATGCCCCCCCCTGGTTGCGGGCTTGATCTTAAGCGTTATTGGTAGTAAAAATGTGCATACTGTGAAATCGATCAAGCTTGTCAAAGTAGTCGCGTTTGTTTAAGAACAATAACATAATTATCGTAATTTACTGATAATTTCAGATAATTTGTTTTTGTTTTCTTTGTGAACACCACCATTAAAGCAATGGCAGAACGCTGAGTTGTTGAGATAAGAATTACAATATATAGGCACTGTTTTAGTGGGAATAAAAATATATGATTGAGGTAGGCTATGTTGCATAGGTAAATGAGAAAGGTTATACTGTATTTAGCATAATTTTACCACGCAACTCGATGCGCCTATTGTCAATTGTCATGCAAAAACTACTAGCCTACAAGATGCAAAAACTGTGATGTCGGTCTGCATGTCAAATGTTCAAGCAATATCATATTCCGCAATGACTTGTTTCAGTGATGTTGTGTTACTTTGCTAATTTTCATCTTCATATTTTTTGAACTGTCATTTCAATAAAATGCTTGATGACAATAATGACATGACAAGACATGAACAAGACATTTCCCATACATCACTTTAAGCGATAAGTAAAATGTAATAACGCTTAAGCATTACGCACAAGAAACTTGTGAAATTTGATAACGGATTTTCCTAGCGTCTTATATATAGGACGGCTTTTTTCTCAAAAGTACAAACACAATTAGGAAAGAATAATTGTGATATATTTCTTAGGTCATAATTATGCAATATTTAAATTTTCCGAATTTTTTTTTAAGTTGGCCCTACTTTCACTTTCGGCACAAATGGGTTAACTTTTTAAGTTAAATGGCACTTACGCATTTGGTTATTATTTTTACTTGGCTCTTAAGTTACGTGGTTTGGGAAATTTTAAGATTGCGCAAGATTTGTTAAACAACCATGCTTTTGGCATATCGGGTTTGATCTATTCCTCTTAATTTTCTACTTTGAACGGCATGTGTCATCCTCATTTTAACAGCAAGCTTTACATTCATGACATTGTCGATGAAAGGGGACCGAAAATAAATTAGTGCCGGGCCCGAGAAATCCTGTCAACGGCCCTGTGTGCGCTTGAGCAACGCATTTCAGGATTGCTCTCTATTCAGCGGCACCTAGTGACAGTGTTGTACGTTGACGCTGAGGCTAGCGCCGTCAGTTTATTTTTTAGTTGACGGAAGTGATAGCGCCGTCAATTTATATTGCCAATTTTGAGCGTCACGCGCTATGCGTCATTTTTTGTTTTCATGGAGAATCTCGTTTCACAATGTATTCTGGCCAGCGCGACTCATTCGAGTTACTCGCTTTCGCGTTGGTTGGAATAGGTACCTGGAATACAAGCGGAAGAAGTTCGCCTCATGGTGATCACTTATATCGTGAGCAGTATCGAGAACGAGGGATCAGAGAGAGAAAGCGAAAAATCAATGAATGTCATCGCGATGGACGGTGGTTGAAGATACTTTATTTCAAGAGCTGTAGGCTATAGGCTATGCCCCTAAAAAGAGCGATGTTGGTGCAGTGGACCTCGTTAAAAGATTTATATATGCTAAGCCATCAGAGCACGCTTGGAACAGTGATACCTTTCCGAATAAACGTTTTTAAGACTTGTTTTTGAAATACAACACATCAATACCATTCAGAGCTGCTGTGGAACGCATGTTTTCACTTGGAAAGGACATTATGCGTCCCAAACGCAGCAGATTGTCAGACATACGTTTAGAAATGCTTATGTTTCTACAAGGAAATAACTAATAAGCTAAAGCAGCTAGTTACAATACAGTCTCAAAGCATAAAACCTGCTCTTTATTTATAGCTATTGCTAGCCTAAACCTGGTTGAAATACTTCCGTTTTGTGAGACCCTGGCTAAAATTGCGCTAGAAATTAGCGCTGACGCCGTCAATTTCTTTTAGTGCTTATTACGCAGTACTTTACGCGGTAAAGTTTTTAGGCAATTCGCGCTGACGCCGTCAATTTATTTCATTGACGCGTACAACACTGCTAGTGACTGGAATAATTCTCCGGCAACAAGATTGCAACAACCGGAAACTTCACTTTGCATTCTCTCAGTGCTGTATTCGTAGGGTAGGCTATAGGCAGGGATATCTAGAGAAGGGGATATGAAGGCTTTTAATACGTCTGACAATAGAAGGGCTTCTGTTTATCGTAAATAATCTCTGTTTACCGTAAACTGACAATCGGCACTGTTAGTAGTTTAATAACTCTTGTTATGATAACCTGCATTGCGCTATCAGTATCAAGCCTGGATACTCACTGCACGCTCATGGTTACTTGTTAATTCAACTACCCGTTTATTTGCTTTAAATCTGGCCTACTGCAAAGACTTTGTTAAAAAAAGCAGCTAACTTGTAACTTTTCAACTGTCTTTCCAAACAAGTATTCTTTAAATATGCTCTATGTAACATTTACTAACTGTCATCTGTAGCTGACTGTACCACTTGCACAACAAAACTTTCTGCAATTGTGAAAAGAACTGCATGTTTTACGCACTACAAACTACCGCCCTGGTAGTGTCATAAGAATAAGGCAATCGCTGTGAGCCTTCGCATCCCCTTCTTTAGATATCCCTGGGTATAGGCTACTGCGGTATACGCAGTATACTCTCTGCTTTTTCGAGCAACTATATTATGCTTTCTGGTTTTCCAAATAGAGTGCCTATATGCTATCCTTAGGCTACTGATTCTTGACAACTGCTAACTAACTACTTAACCCTTTGATGACCAATGGTATACGGGTGTACAATGGTACATGGGTGTAGCCTACCATGAACCCGTTCTGAGAGTTTTATCATTCAATCAATTCATTCAGAGCATTGTTGGCAGAATGCAAATGAGACTTTGTGCTAATGCCGACACTAACAATGGTCAGCTACTGGTTGATATTGCTAACTTTGCAACCTGAAAAAATGATAGAAGGAAATTTGCGTCATGGAGAAGCAGAGGTGAGAAGAATTTGTAGACGCTTTGACATTGATGAAATACAGTCAATCCAAGGGTTAAGAGACTTTAGTGAAAAAGTTGAAATTGTGTCCAATAATTTGAAGCCTCTCTTGACAGCTATTTCAACTTTCCTTGTTCTACAGCAGAATGTGAACGTGGTTTCAGTTTATTGAACGATATTATCACAGGTTCAAGAGCATCTTTGCTTATTGATAATGTGGGCTGTTCGATGTTTACTAAACTTAATCGCAATGGACCACATGTGGCTCAATTTACTGGTAAAAAATGTGTAAGGTCCTGGCTGCCAAACCACCGATCAGCTAAGGATAGTAAATCCCAAATTTGCAAAGAGGATAAAGATGTAGATTCCTCTCGGCAGGCTGTTTGAAATGTAGGCCTATTCATAAAAAATAAACAATTTGGTAGCCTACCTCTCGTCCAATTTTGATGTTGATAATTCATGATATGGTGGAATAAAGATTAGTATTTTGCAAGTTGTGGAAAATCTGAGACAATATAGGCTACCCTGTGCTTTTTTTACGAATACAGCACTGATTCTCTCGGTAACTGGCCCTGCGTCAAGAGCCTCTAAAAGTATGCGAAACTACCAGGAATAACCTATCAAGGCTTTGTCAGTCCGAGTATACAGATTCAAAACCAAACCAATAGCCCAATTCCCCTGCAACAACACTTTAACAATCTGTAAACTTCACCCTGTCAATCTCGACAACCAGCCCTGTGTCAAAAGCCTCTACGAGTAGGCGAAGCTACCAGGAATAACCTATCAAGGCTTTGCCGGTACGAGGATGAAAATTCAAAACCAAAACCATTTTATAATAATAAAACCGAAAGCTCTGCAGTCAGAAATAAAAAAAAAAAAAACTGAGAAGCTTTCTCAGTCCGTGGACAAAAATTTAATCAAGAACATGGGAAGCAGCCAATTCAATGACTGGTGTAATCTTTTGCTGCCCCATGTCTGTCTTAAGATTTGTTTTGTATAGTGCTTTTTTTCGTACTGATTATGTTTGTGTAGTGCCGTTCTCACAAGGTACCGTAAAACAAAAGTTCTTCTCTTGTTCATTTCCATCGTGACGTCACTCTCTGGTCATGTAATTTTCAACACACAACCGCTTGAATTAAACTAGCCAAAATCTTTTTTCGGGATTCATGTTGATGTTTGGCTGAGGCTGGCTGGCTGGGCTGGTACCAGAAATTTCCTTAATTTCAGCAAAATATTGCTTCCAATATAAAAGTTACAAGAAAGATAAAGATAGCTGAGAAAGAGCAACATATTGAATTATTTTTTTAATTTGAAAACCACTTTATGCTCACTGCCAGTTTAGAACCAGGGGCAGGCAACATACCGTATGGTCTGCCAAGGAGACTAGGCCTGCGACTGAATTTTGAGTGGCCCACAAGACAGTTTCCACTTTCCAGTCTTACATAATAATGTGGCTCGCGGCTACAGTCTGTCGCAATCCCCCACTACTTGCTTACCACATCGAATAATATGGACAGTTATTCTTTCATTTTTTGTTTTCCGTTTTTATGCAAGTGACAAGCATGTTATGTTCTGTCAAAAAGGGCCTTTTCATCTTTTTCTTTAGCTCTTGCTTGAATCTCTTTCAGTCTCAAGCCTTGCCTCAAGCACAATCTGGAAAAATAGGTTAAAGTGGAATTTGATTGATTAGTGTAATAATTAATAGCGGAAGGGACTTTGTTTTGAATTCTTTAGTTCTTCGTTTTATTTGTGATTTTAGATTCTTTGTTTTCTGTTAAAATTAGATTTAGAATTTACAATAAATTTTTTACTTGTGGATTTTGCTAAGAAGCAAAAAGTTGACAAAGAGTGTCACAAATTTAACAAAGATTGGATAGTTAAGTACTTTTTTTCACAAGTCAACAAGAAAGCAGTATATATGTTTGCTGTGCAATAAAAGTGTTGCCGTGTTTAAAGAGTACAGCATTTTCCCCCTTTATGCAACAAAAATCTAGGCTAGGACAGTAGCCTACCATACTTTATTAGCAGCTGAACTGAACAGAAAACAAGAGCAACAGAACGATACTTCTAAATAGCCATTGTTGTATTTTTACGGGCATTGTCAAGGTTGCCAGTTTAAATTGGACCAGTTTTGCAAATTACAGTTTGGCTTGCGATTGGGGTGAGAATTAAGATGATCCAAACCATTTAAAATATCTGCCAATTTATAAAAAAGCCGACAACGCCCAGCAATGCTCGACAATACCTGGTAATTTTCAAGGGCCAGATTCATGACTTTTGTCTGCCAACTGGGCTAATGAAATTTTTGGCAGTTGCAGGTTTTGATATTGTTTATTCCTTTAATTTCCTTTTATTTCGAATCGACTTAAATAGATTAATTACTATTTTTAAGTGAAAAACATGTTGCAACTCTGACAATGGGTATTTAGAGGTACGGTAGGGCTACCGCTACCGTAATAGGACAGAAGACTTATAAAGCAGCAGAATGTATTTGTAAAAGCCAAAACAGCTGCTTGTGCCAGCTTTTGGTCTCTATGCTTTAAACTTAAAGTTTACATTAAATAGCGGTATGCTTTATTTTTTTTATCGGTGGATAAATACACGATTGATGTATCGATTCAGGAATCCGGCTCACCAAGTAGGCTACTTTGTTTTCCCATATCAGATTTCCAACTAAAAAAGGTGTTTGCCCTGGTTTTGAGTCTTGAATATTTTATAACAGTAACAGTTGACCTTATATGAGACATGTTAAAACTTGCACTGGTAAATAAAAAAAGGCATATAGTAATTTCATTTGTTATGCCAGCAATTTTAACTTTTAAAGTTTTGGTAAAGAGTTTGCTTTGTTGAACTATACACAAACAAAACAAAGTAATCTTAGAGGGTTTAAAATGTTGTATTAATGTATTATTATACACACTACACAGAGATATAACATAATTTAAAAAAATCAACTCAAACGTTCTAGACACGTACGTCGTACGTGTGTCCTCGTTAGGAATTACTTAAATCTGCAATATACGGTATATGCATAAAATGAAAATTGTAAGATAAATTTAACTATGTACTATAACGACACTCCAGACTGAAAAGCACAAGCTAAACAAGTGATGCAAGAATAATTAAGAGTAAATTATACAGCGGGAAAACAGATCACATGAGGTATAAACTACAGACATGTAACAATTAGAACACACACAAAAGGAACGATAAGCCACAGGCGAATAACTGTCGGTTGAGACGGTATTGTATTTGTTTTGATAATGGTATTCAATCCCGTTAAGTTACTGTCAGTCATCTGTTTATGGAATATTTAGTCATTAGTGATTTTTTGTCTCTAACATATCATACTAATTACACTGGTCAACAGCAAATTTTAATCGAGCTCGTGGTTGATTGATTCTAGAAGCATTTTGTGCGCTGATTTCAAAAATGTCTTTATTTTTTTCCTAGCACATCATGTTTTCTAGATATTCCAATTTTAAAATTTTGAAGACATGCCACATTTACAGGCAAGTAAAGCAGTTTTTTTATTCGCAAATTAAGTGTGACGTCATAATAAAACAATCATATAAACAATAAAACAATGATACGTCATAATCAAGCAAAGGGACAAAATAACTTATCCAAACTTGGAATCTGCTCGCCGGCCGGTTCCTCGTGATGAAACCATGTCGCCACCTTTACCTCCACAGGGAGGCCTAGATTCCATTGAAAATGATGGTGATGACGTCGCTTCATTAAGCGAACTCTCAACAACAAGTTCTGAGTATCAAGAAGAAGGCAGGCCACAGTTATTTTCCCAGGAGCACCTCAATGATTTGATTAGAGACCTTGGCCTTTCAAAGCAAAAGTCAGAAATCCTTGCGTCAAGATTACAAGAGCGAAATCTGGTTGAGGAAGGTGTTGCAGTGAGCCATTACAGAAAACGAAACATAGACCTCGCTGCTTTGTTTAAAGTTGATGGCCCCCTGTGCTTTTGTCATGATATTGAAGAACTTTTTCACAAAATGGGAGAAGTTCACAATCCTCATGAGTGGCGAGTTTTCGTCGATTCCTCGAAAAGAAGCCTGAAAGCTGTTCTTTTACATAACGGAAATGAAAAGCCATCCATTCCCATAGCACACTCGGTGCACCTAAAGGAATCTTATGAAAACATCGAAATTCTTCTCAATGCTATTAATTACAGGGATTATGAGTGGAGTATTTGTGGAGATCTGAAAATGATTGGAATCTTAATGGGGATGCAAGGGGGATTTACAAAGTACTGTTGTTTCTTGTGTCTGTGGGATAGTCGCACTACCAGAAAAAGGATTGGCCAACAAGAAGCTCCTACAATCCTGGAAGAGAAAGTGTCCAAAATGTCCCGCTAGTTAATCCTGACAAAATTCTTTTGCCGCCGTTACATATCAAACTCGGCTTGATGAACAATTTTGTGAAAGCAATGGGCAAATCAAATTCAAACGGTTTTCTGTACCTCTGTAAGAAATTTCCAAAACTAAGTCATGCAAAGCTTAAAGAAGGAATATTTGTTGGTCCACAGATTCGAGAAGTTTTAAAAGATACTGACTTTGAAAAATCACTCACTTCATCAGAATGTCGAGCATGGCAATCCTTTAAATGGTTATGCTCTAACTTTTTGGGAAATTTCAAGGCTGCTTCTTTCAGCAAAGGTGTTAAAAGGTTGCTCTCAACTTACAATGACATGGGCTGCCGCATGTCCCTCAAGATTCATTTTCTTCATTCCCACCTGGACTTTTTCCCTGAGAACCTTGGTGCAGTGAGTGATGAACAAGGTGAAAGGTTTCACCAAGATATCCAAAGCATGGAAGCACGCTCTCAAGGGTTCTGGAACGAAAGGATGATGGGTGATTACTGCTGGATGCTGCATCGCGATGATCCAACATGTACCGTACGGTTGTACAGTCTTTGGTATCATGCTGAACGTTTTTCTTGTGGTTTGGTAATATAATATAGGGAGCTTAAAAACCTGACACTTCAGTATTGTGCTAGCTCAAGTATTTAGTATCTCAGACAAGGTTTAAGAGGCATTTTTTGCACTCTAGTGTCTATGCATACATATGCAACTAAATAGTGTTGAATCTGTGAAAGCAATGCACAAATCTGAAACACTCTGCTCTCTGAAGCTAATCTAAATTTGAAAATTGTAGCGACAAAATCGGTATTTGAACGCAATATTGACGTTTCTGGTCAAAAAATTTCAGACCAATAACTTTAAAACCTGATGTGCTAGAGCGAAACTAGCGCCAGATTTGAAATCAGCAGCAAATTGTGGTCTAAGAAAAGTTACTCCCATTCTCGATTGAAAAATTTTTTCAAATTTTGTCAGGGATATCTAAAGAAGGGGATGCGAAGGCTCATAGCGATTGCCTTATTCTTATGACACTACCAGGGCGGTAGTTTGTAGTGCGTAAAACATGCAGTTCTTTTCACAATTGCAGAAAGTTTTGTTGTGCAACTGGTACAGTCAGCTACAGATGACAGTTAGTAAATGTTACATAGAGCATATTTAAAGAATACTTGTTTGGAAAGACAGTTGAAAAGTTACAAGTTAGCTGCTTTTTTTAACAAAGTCTTTGCAGTAGGCCAGATTTAAAGCAAATAAACGGGTAGTTGAATTAACAAGTAACCATGAGCGTGCAGTGAGTATCCAGGCTTGATACTGATAGCGCAATGCAGGTTATCATAACAAGAGTTATTAAACTACTAACAGTGCCGATTGTCAGTTTACGGTAAACAGAGATTATTTACGATAAACAGAAGCCCTTCTATTGTCAGACGTATTAAAAGCCTTCATATCCCCTTCTCTAGATATCCCTGAATTTTGTTAACCTGTGTTATTAATCTTTGTGGACAAGTCTGACGAGTATGATAATTTTACTTATTAAAACAGTCTGACGAACTCTTAAGTGTAAGACTGTAAGTCTGGTTTTGCTCAGTTAATCTCGTTCTTCGCTACTTCATAAACAAACGCAATAGGTCAGTTACACCTTATTTAACAAACCAATTAATTTTAGTAGGTCTTGCATCATTTGTGTATTGCGGCCTAGGGATGGCATCATTTAAACCGCGGCATGACGTCATGTACCGACAAAATACTACCTTCTATTTTACAAAGTTATTTTTTAAGAAAACAAGAATAATCGAATAACTTGCCAGGAATAAATCTCGAGATTGAGTTTCGATGTTAGCAGCATGATTGTTGTTTACTTCACAAATGTAGATACTAACAACCTGTTTTAGCCTGGTGCTACAGGTTCACTGTGGTAGTACAAGTTTGTGCTAGCTTTTGAAATACAGTTCCCAAGTCATGTGCAATTACGAAATGGTGTTGGAATCAGTGTCTTTGTCTTGTAAGGTTCTTTATTCTGCTTAACGCTGCTGTCTGCAAGGTTTGAAGAACTCAACAGACAATTTTGTTTTGAATAGGCTACCTGGTATTGCTATTCAATCCTATTAAGTTATTGTCAGTGATCTTTTTATGGTAGGTTATTGTAAAACAGTTTGAACTTTTTACAGGTATATATATAAAACGTTATTAACTAATGATTTTCTATTTGTGGTCTAAATAGAAGACATATATATGTATTATTCAACGGTTTTCTCTTCATTAGCCAGTGGCATAACTTAGAGGTTCTCAAACTGTGCATCATAATTCCCTCATGCACTTTTTTTCTAGGGTGTCACACAATGCTTCTGTTTCATATCTCCCAATCGCAAGTTCATTCTTTATAAGATTTCTTGATGTCATACTTAAATAGTCTAGTTAGTTACAGACTAGTTACAAGTATCGACAAGCACTCGCGCCGACTTACGGGGTTACCACGCCACCGCTGTGGCGGGTGGCAGCCACCCCGTTTAGGTTACATTACTTACTGCAAATAAATGTAATTTGAACGGACATTTAAATCTTTTTTTGATCATTGGTTTTTGCTTCAAGTTAACTAAAGCAAGAGGTGAACCAATGCAGTATTGCAAAGAAAATTATTGTTTTTGTCACAAGCATGATACTCGCGTAACATCAAGCAAGCTACATGAAGATTACGCAACGTGTGGCTCCGAGTTTTTTCCTTGTTGTTGTTGCGATCTTTTTATTTGTTACTTGTCATAAGTCATTGTTACATTTGTTAGGTTTACAATTTGGGATTTATTAATCAATAAAATATGATCTTTTTATTGCCTCCCTCAAAAATCTTTTTTGAAAAATTTTAATCTACAGCATAGAGTCCATATGATTGTCGCAACTGCTTGATCTATTTGCAAGCAATGAAACAATTTCATTAATGCTTCCAAACGTAGTCTGCATTGTGAAAATATACTTATCGTTGCCTTCCACCACCTGCGAGGCGGAGCGATCGTTTAGTGCACTCAGGCGCATAAAAACTACTTGCGATCTACCATGACACAATAGCGATTGAACCACGTCCTGATTTTAAATGTTTATCAAGTTGAAGCTTCACGGTTACAACTTGACCAGTTGATTAACAGTTGGATTGACAGAGCTGCTGTTCGCAAAAATACTTTTGCCAAATGTTAAGTGTCAGAGCAGCCACGTAACAATAAAATTCACGACATACCTCCTGTGCTTTGTTTTAAAGTTGCTTTGTAAATTATCGAGCTACAAATCAGGTGTGAAAAGACAATTGCATCTATGAAACACGCTTAGTAAAAATCAAACAAAAACATGCAGTTTGAAAGTTTTTAGGTTGCCATATTGTGCTATCCGCCACCCCGTGCAAAAATATAAGTCGGCTCCTATGTCTACAAGTACAAGTTAACAAAATTACCAAAAATAACCTTCAGCCTTTTGATGCCCTGAAGACAAGTGGGTTACTCCACAAATACCTACATTTTGTATAGTCATGTTATTTACTTTGTCATTTGTTAATACTTTTAGTTGTTTCCGAAAGCCAGTTACTAATATTGTGTGACTATTTCATAGTCCAATAATGAATAGCAATGAAATGAAAAACCAAGCAAAATATATTTGGGATCGTTTAGATGACTTGGCTTCAACAGATCCAGATGCTTACAAGAAATTTATTGAGCAGCAAATGAAAGAAAGAGATAAATATATGTCTTCACCCGAGCCAAAGTTTTGCTTTATTACCAAAATGAATGTAAGCAACAGCTTTATTGCTTTTTAAAACTCAGCATTGACATTAAAAGTACCATGTTAGAATTAATAAATTACAAGTATAGGTTTTATCTTATTGCAAGTATAGAATAGTATATTGGGATTACCTACTTAAATAGATTTTTTTTAGTGTTATTATATATATTGTACTTTGTACTAAACAGTTAAATCTTGCTGCAAGTGAAACTAATTAATAGATATGACATGAGTCCTTATCTTTTCTTTTTTCATACAAAATTTGGTTCAGATATAATTTGTTGACAATAAATTTTTATGACGAGAATTATAAAAGTATGCACAAGTTTGTTTGCATGCGAATGTGTACTATGATTGTATAGTCTCCATATTTCCACCACATTTTCATAAACTTGTTGTGCTATGTTGGTTAGGAACTGATTAACTTTAACTAGTAAATAGCAACTCAAATGTTTCAATTTATAAATTTTGTTTAAATATTATTTGCAGGTAGAATCTTGTGAAAAAGAAGTTTATGTAAATGTTTGTGGTTGGAAAAGACTTGCCTATCCAACAAATGACACCGAACCTTTGAATCTATTATGTGGATTTAAAGTCAAACATAATGGAACCAAGAGTATGTTATGTTTATTTGAAATATACAAACATATATAAAAATTATATTCTGGTATCAGTGGCATACGGCAGAGTAGGACAACTAGAATTTTTGTAGTCTTTCGAAATTAGATTAGAACTATAATTAGAGTAAATTGAGATTTTACAAATTATACTAGGATTAGAATTAGAGCTACCCAAGTTTTCACAAATTACAGTAGAATTTAAACTAGATAAGAATTAGTTGGACGCAGTTGTTACATATCTTTCTTTAGTTGAATGAAAACGCCAATATGGCAACTTGGGATCAAAGTGTCATTCCACCATCCCAGCGCCAAAACCACTTAAGTCATAATATACATTGTAACGTCAGTGAATTGATGAATTAATCATGACTTTGCTGCTCAAGGAATGGAATGACACTTTGATCTTGATCGTTTTATTGCATTTTCTTTGTATAATGTTGATAAGAGCGCAGTATCCTTCCATTTGCCAAAAAATACTGTTCAACAAACTAAAAATTTTAACAAAACTGGAGATTGGATAAGAACTACAATTAGAGCAAACACGTTTTTATCACATTAGATTAGAATTACCGATATTTCGCTCTAATTTATCAAATTAGACAACTAGAATTATCTAGTTGTCCAAGTCTCTCATACGGTGATCATATTTTTGGGTGTTCACTTTTTTACTTCTTTAAACCGGACTTACACTCACATTAGGTTTGCAGTTTGCTCAGTGGCTGTTCAGATCATATCAAAATAAACTGATGTGATATGATATAAAGAGTCACTGTGCAATTCAAGTATATGTTTGAAACTTTCTAAAAAAATGTGAACACCCAAAAAACGATCAACTACATTACAATAAAACCTTAACTTTAATTTTTTGGGTAGAATGCAAAACATTTTATTTTTACTAATGTGTTCTTTTAAATCTTGATAAAATTTTAAAATGCTTGTTAAATAAACTATTTCTGACAATTATTGCATACATCTTGGTGTAATAGATTGCAAGCCTTATATGACTATTCCTGTTGCCGCCAATGATCAAGCTATTGATGAACTGATCAAGTTTCCTGTGGACAAAGTCGATCTCACAAAATTAATCATAGAATTTCTTATTCAAACTCAAAAGGTATGTGGTTTGACTTCAATCTTGCAGTACGGTATTCACATTTCATGCTGTAACGTGTATGTATGCTATGTTTTTGTTCTTTCATTTGTGATGTTTAGGCTATAAATCACATCTAATTCAAGGTCAAAAGCCACACAGTGGTAAATGCAATTATTGCACATTCACATTGATTAGTATAGTTTTTAATCAAGGATTCGTTTCCAATGTCTTATATTTTCATTTTTGTATGTAAAGAAGAATGTTTCGAGCTCGGAAAATCTCTAAGCGGTCGCCTATACGGGAGAGATGTGCTCGTTGCAAACAACGAATGACATTTTTATCTAATTTTTAACAAAGCAAATCAATCAGCCAACCAAGAACACTTTGGGACACAGTACGACATGGCAAAAACAAACAAACTGAGCATCAATGGCCGCATTGGCTATGATACTATAGTAGTACAGTAGTGTCATCCTCGAGTATTGTAGGGCAACAAACTCTACTTTGTACTTTGGAAAGTCGTTGTTATGTAATTTTTACTCTCCTGTGTGCCAGTCGATTTGTTTGAGTTTCAAACTCTTGTCTTTGTTAGTGCCGATGAGACAAGCTGGGGGTCTGCTACTATTGGGAAAATCCGATTCGGAGAAATCTTTTTTCGGAGAAAGCCCTTTTCGGAGAATTGTAAAATCACAGCAGCATATTTAAAGGAGTTAGCTTTCAATAGAGAAATAAATGATAATGAATGATCACCCAATCTAAAAGTGAGTTTTAACGATCTTGCTTTCTGTTGCTTAACATTAAAATTAAGGTGTTTTTATAGCCTAGCCCTTCCTGATAATAATAATTAGCCATAATTTCCAAATGGACGCATCAACTGTTATTTTTTGTTTGTTTTGTTATTTAACAAGACATCAATTGAATCATCTCCGGCGTTTTTGTATTGACTTGTTAAACTAGAGATTGGAATTTTCCAATAGTTGAGGATTTGAATATATTCTAAGTTAACATACAGACGGCGACGCAGGATACGTGTCAATTATATGTGAGCAAACACTTTAATTTAATAATTCAAAAATAAATTTAATTCACTTTTTATTTTTCGCTAAATTTCAATTTAATTTTTGTCGGAATGCAAAAGAAACGATATTGTGAAATCAAATACAAAATTCTCTAAAAAAACAGAAGGCGTCGTTGGATTTACAGAAGGCGTCGTTGGATTTTCAAAAAATCTCCGAAAAAGGCTGTCTCCAAATCGGGATTTTAGCCTAATAAATGTGTTGGGTTTCGTTTATTTTGGGATACCGTATACTATATATTTCAGTACATAGGTAGATCTTCTCAAACTGGTGTTTTAATCAATTAAAAAATAATAGTTTGAGCTAAGTTTGTATTATGGCGGGGTGAAGGTTTGTCAAGAGTCAGACGAAAAGTATGTAGCTTCGAGCAATGACACATTAACTTTTGCACCGTATCACAAATCAACCCTAAATTGCATTATCCTCTTACAGATGAATATTTCAACAAGTTTCAAAAGTTGTAAAGACATATTTAAAGGAGATTTGCCAGCAGACCCAAAAAGACTTTTTATAACCAATCCTCACTCTGAATTTTCGGAAGCCAACTTGAAAGATCTTTTGGGTAACGGAAAGGTCCCAGATGACTTACTGTCATCACCTGAAAAATTGATTAAGAATCTTTCCACTAAAGATGATGTGAAACCTAATGACAGCACAGATTTTGTTGAAACCTTTATAAATGCGAAAGATCACAAGGACAAACCATTGATTGAAGAAGTTGGTGAGTCAGGAAAATATTTTGTAGTTTGAAATTAATTTAAATCAGGTAATAACTGTTGTGCGATTGGTGGATGCGAAAAGCCAAATTTCATGCTACTTTGTGAAGAAGTGTCTATCGCTGTCAATTCTTGCTACAATCGGCTGCCGAGAAACATTCATGCTAGTTAGTTGTTTTTTATATCAATCTTTTAGAACGAGTGGAACAAACTCCAGAGTTTTCATTAAACGAAATTGAAGTACAAGGAAGGAATCACCTATCACTTCAGATCAAGCTGCCTTTAGTACAAAGAACTGCTGACTGCGATTTAAATATCTCCACAGTAAGACCAGTTATATGTTGCGTATCAACACAAATATATTAATATTTTACACAAGTTTACGGTAATCGCTTTTATTCAAAGGTATTTCGGAAGAAATATTTGTGAGTTCGCCTACCTAAGTTTTTTTTGTCCAGACTTGTTAAACTTATACGACGCTGGTTTCATGCTTTTCTTCTACCCTACCCAACTAATTATGATATTCGTCATCAACGTATTTTTGCAATGTTACGATTTGTACATCCATCAGACCATCACCCTCGCCCAAAACGTTATACAATATTTGAACAGTATATACCCTTACGAATGCAATATACAATTATACATATATCAGAATGACTTTGTTACTGCTAAAATACATGTTTCGTATAATACAAGTTTAATATACGTTGGACACAATCTAAGATATCGATTTTAAGTTCAAGACGATCACACCCCTCACTATGGAACTGGTTTTTAGAACGAAGTTGAATTGGCGGTTCCCGGTCGATACAAGCTAAATGTCGATCTTCCGAAGCAGATCGATCACGAGGAAGCAACGGCGCGATTTCGCAAGAAGATTTCATGCTTGATTGTCACCATGCCAATAATAGACAATGCCTCTTGACCAACATTGTACAATGTACTTGCTTAGCTTTCGTTGTTTTTTTAGTGCATCATATTTTCAGTATAAAACGACATAAAAAGAACAAATGCAAACCTTGCTGAATAGACAGCCTTAGACGGGAAATGTTAATACACAACTTGGAACAAACATTACCATTATAATCAACTGAGGAACTTTTCCAATTTGAAACCATGTCAAGCAAATTTACTTCGTATTGCGTTGGGGCAACCATTTCTTTAAAATGATTTATGCTACCATTGGTACGGTATGGTGAGGAAGGGAAAATTGATTCTTAAAAATCAAAACCAGTCTTAAAATATCGAGACATAATAATTGATAGAAAAACATCCAAGCGACTGGAATTTGCTCTAATACACTGTGGCTATTATGCAAACTTTTATTTTGAGAATTAGTTTAAGAATGCAAGCTATAAAAACGCTGTTTCGAACAGTATGACAACTCAGTGCATCATTCAAGTTCTGTAGACATGTTGTATGCTTGCACCTACAGCTGGCCTGGTCTTTGATATTCACGACATACCTGGACTAAAGTTCCATACCAACATTTTCTCTTCTGAACAACAAAATGTGTGGTTCTGAAAATACATATCAACATTGGTAAGAAAACATGATGATGTTCGCCCTTCGTTTCCGAAGATGGCCAATTAGACTGAATCAAGCTTTAGTGTGGTCTATGGTCAGTGTATAATTTGGACATGAGTACGGAGATGACTGACGAGGCTTATCTGTGCGAGTGTGCGGTGAAGCTTCTGCTGCAGAATGGACACGGGAAGGATGGTTGGCTAGGGTTATTGTTAGAAAACATAAGTACACAATACACATGGTTGTACCTGTAAGTGTTTGAGGGCTTTTATGATGCTAACTTAACCTTCACACAACTCAATATCATTTGATCCAGAACTCGAACTTTTCTTCGTCCCATTGGATAGCGTGCATATCCATAAGCTAAGTACTCCTTTTTCCATCAGTTACGTCCTTTTTTGCATGCAAAAAACTTTAACATGACACACAGCTTTGGTATTTCGGAAGTCAAGACTGAATGAATTTCACCCAACAACATGTCAGGCTGCGCTGAAACCGAGTTACATATGCAGCACACAGAAGTACATGATCGTGTGAATAATACGGTGCTTGCAACCGATATCTATCATCTTATTCGTTGTGATTTATGATCTTAAAGATACACAATATATTTTGTTGTTTATAATTGAGTTAAACTTGTATGTCGTAGACGACGACTACGTATTGTTGTTGCGTATAGTAGCCCTATACCAAAACGAGATGGAAGTTTGGAAAAAATGTATTTTACTTAATGCAATTTTTTTTTAAATTTTTTGCTTTTTGAGTGCCAGTTTATTATTTGCTTTAATAAAATTATATTTTTTACCTGTCTATTTAAATTTACATACATAAGATTATTTTTGATTTACTTCAGTGTTCGCTAGACGAGTGGACGTAGACTAGTCTGTAGATTACGATACAAAAAAAAAAAAAAACCTCAACCAGAAGCAAGGTCTGAATTTGCTGCGTTGCAAAGCTGTGGGGTTGGAACAGATTTTTGAACAAAACACTTGCTATGTATGTTCACATGGTGAGCAGTTACCTCCATATCGAAGAGTTAGACGATAGTGCAATTGAGGTTTATAAAAATCGTTATTTTTTTCGAAATAAAAGTATAGCCTAATACAGAAATAGCCTCAGCTATATAGTAAAAAAGAAGCTCTATCTTTTTGAATTTCGTTGGGCAGAAGGCACGTTACACCAGTGATTTATTCAAGCAAATTTATCTCCGGGAAAGTTTATCTTAAGAGACGTATCGATATCAATATTTTGGCCGATACCGATATCACTTTTTTAGGCCGATACTGATATTTTGGCTGATACTTTGGTGTTACAAAAAGAAGCAATTTTGGTATTTGCAAGGAATTATATCAAATGCTAAGTTTTACTTTATTTGCATAAAACTATTAAAAAAAGCTTTCAATTGGCATAATTTATTAAAGATTCAAGAATCCAATCTCAACCGCATTGTTGTGTTAAAATAGTAGGTTTTAGTAATGAAAGGCCACCGTGATTGAGGACTGGGGTATAAGGGAAGAAACATCACATCATAATTAGGGTTTCTGAAAAATTAATAAAGGATTTGCGCAAACTCTCCAAATAGGCTATCATAATTGATAAGATGTAAACCAAGTGATTTGTGTAGTCGTACAAAAACTATTCGACAAGTAAGAAGTAATGTGCAACCTAAGGGCGCTTGTCGTTTGGTTGAAAAGCTTTTGCCAGGCCAAGACTACCCAGGTAGCAAAAATGTATAATTTTGCATCGTTTTTACGTTGCTAAACATTTAAAAAACCCGTGTAACTTGGTTGTTTTTAGTAAGCTGGTTCTATCAGTTTGTGATTTAATTTCCACCTTTCGTTGTAATAAACTCACCAAGCTTAAACAATGTCATGGCAGAATAAGTAGACTCAAAATGAAAGCAATGGGACTACGAATCCTCAATAAACTAATCAAAATGGTCTTATTGCACCTAAGATGAAGACAGGGCCGTAGTCAGACCGCAGAGCAAAGGGGGAAATTTTTTTCAGGGGGGACGAGGCCCCTCTGGACCCGGCTGGCTACGGGCCTGGATGAAGACCTCATTGTGAAGAAAGGAGCGTTCTTCCCGGCTATTTGCACAAGGTTGAGCACTTAGGCTACTATTACAGCGAGCAGTTGCGATTCGCTAACCACAACGGTGTAACTTCCACACTAGCCATTTCAACTCATGCTACAAAACGGCTGCCGAGAAACATATAGTTGATTTGATGGTCTACTCTAAATGGCCCCACTCAAAATCAAACGGTTCTGGTTCCTGGTTGGACTCATGGGTGTGCGCCTGGGCAACGCATCTCGGGATTGCTCTCTATTCAGCGGCACCTAGGGAGGGAAGAACAAGCACCTTCTCGTGGTCCCTCCCGTCAGTACCATATCTTCAAGAAAAAAAGATATGCGAAGCGAAGCTTGTCACACTCGAGCAAACCACTCATACGCCATCATCACCTATAGTGGATGAAAATAACACTTCAAAAACAATCGAAAACTTCACTCTGTCAATCTCAGTAACCGGCCCTGCATCAGTGGTTTAAATCCTCTACAAGTATAGGCTACTGTGGGTTAGGTGTGTAGGGAACTGCCAAGAATAACCTTCGAATGCTTTCTCAGTCTGAGGATAAAGACTCAAAACCAAACTTACCGGGGCTATGTATCATGTAGTGTTCCCAGCCTATCGACTGTTGAACGCCAAGATTTCTCCACTCACTTTCGCTCATTAAATGGTTTTCTGGAATCATTTTCACCAAGCTTGGCGGCAAAAATACGTGCCTGTAACACAAACTCATGACATATTTCAGCGCAAGAACTTTCCAGTGGTGAGCCTCATTAGCGAATCCAGCTTTGCAATACACAATAAAGCTAAGTCAGAAATTTGTTTTATTTTTGCACAAGACATTGACCTGTAGACTATTTTTCTAATTAGTTTGTAGGCTAAATTTAGTAAAGTAGTCTAACGATCCGTCCCGTTAGCTTAATGGCCTAGCGTCCGACTCAACATCAAGAAGCGCACTGGTTTGGCTGTGGGGGTGTGCGCTTGAGCGACGCATTTCAGGACTGCTCAGAATTCAGCAACACCTAGTAGGATGGAATAGCTAACAGACAACAACCATGGAAACTTCACTCTGCCAACCTCGGTAACCGGTCTGCGTCAGTGGTTCAAAGCCTCCACAATTATAGGCTACCAAAACTGCAAGGAATAACTTATCAAAGGCTTTGTCAGTCCGAAGATAAAGATTCCAAACCAAACTTGTCGCATAGGCTATAACGATTGTTTATCATTTTAAAAGTGTGTGAAGTGAAAGATAAATTTTGCAATTTTAACTTGTAGAAATAGCCTATTTTCTTACAGTGTCGTAGCCAGGATCCAGTCTCGACCCATTCTCGAAAGCTGCGCGACCTGTGCTTGGGTTGCGACAAAGGCGTTAAAAACCTCTGATTTAATTGAGCACGAGTAGCCTAACTATCAAGAAATACAATCGCGGCAATTGATTGAATCGCCTATGCACTATGCAGGCCTTGTCAACGTGTGAACTCATATTTGAAATCTAGGCAAAGTGTACGCTACTTGAGGTCCACTCAACATCCCTTTGAAATGATGTTTTGAGATCCAAACTGTCAAAGTGTGATTATGGATTTTCAAATCATTGCAAAACAACCAGTTTAACGAAAAAATTCAAGTCTTTCTCCTTTTACCAGTGTTGCCAGATGCTCTTCGGGTTTCCACCACAAGTGCCAAAATCTAATCCATTATGGCAGAAATAGGACAAAAATCGCCCAATATTTTACAATGTATACACAAAGGCTATATTTATGTACTACTGTTCCGACTATCAGCTCATACTTGCGATTCTTACTGTTAGTGCTATCAACCATAGTTAACAAACTTCCGGTCAAAGTTGAAGTTTGCAGTGGCGGCTCGTGGTCTCAAAACATGGGGGGGCTGCATCAACCAGTAGGCTAACCTAATATAAATAATTATAAACCTGTACCGGACTGAGGTATAAATGCACTGAGTTAAGGTTAGTAACACAGTAACATGTTCTTTTAATTGGCTGTCGTTTAATGTTTTTATCATTTAAAGTAAACTTTTGATAATGGCTTGAATGTGGTCAAGTTTAGGTGGTCACCAGATGGAGCTAGTACTTTTTTGGGACTTGGTATTAACTTAGTTGGTTAGATCTATGCTTGTGCTTTCCAACGATAGCAAATTTGTTGAAATTGAACAACAAATGAATAAATGGGAGACAATTTCCTTCAGGTGTTTTTCAGTGCCTTTCCACCCCGTACTTCCTCCTTTATAATAGTCTATTCCAACCTGTGTGACGTACATGACGTCATCAAAGAGCACCAATAATTTCAGTAATTGGCTTTACTTTACATCAAAACTAGTCTGTCTCGGTGACTTCTCAAAACACAGATCAAGTAAAGTAACCTACGATCCCTTTACCTAATCACCGATAGCTTCCACACGCTTAAACTAAAGATTTACGAGAACCAAAGTTGGAATCCCTGACCAGGGTCTGTTTTATTTGCAGTCCCCACAGCGCTTGTTCAGTGATGCTAGAAAACTTTTTTCTGAAAAACTACGTCATAAAAAAAAGAACAAGCAACACCGGACCTGCAGAATTTGCAGACCCAGAGTTGCCAATTAATTTTTGTAACACAAATTTTTAATATTAAGAGTTTTTTTAATTTTTCAAGCGAAATAAATTAAAAAAACATGGCAAAACTATCTATATGTAATATAATTCACATATGCACAAAAATGTTGGGGGAGCTGCAGTCCCGCAGTCCCTTATGACGAGCCGCCACTGGAAGTTTGTACGTTGGCGAGGCCTGTGTATACAGGCTGGCAGTTGCCATAGAAATGACTTACCTGTAGTCATAGTGACCATCGCTGTATTTCAGGGAATACACTATTTGACTTTGCATCTTTTGCATTTGTGTTTGTAATCCTCTCAGAAGCTCTTCTGCCTGGATGCTTGATTTGCGCTTCTGTTCTTCTTTTTGTCTTATTTCTCGCTGTGACATGACTTGTTGATAGGTTAATGGAATATTGTGTTATGAATAAAGCAACAAAATATTATCCACGACTCAAAAAAACAACGATTTCTCCAGAAACCCAGAATAATTACAAAAATGCTAATTTAACCTTAGCAGCCATAGCTTGTGAGATTCGAGTCAGAGTTGCCCTATTACAGAAGATACATTTATAGAAATATTAGAAAAGTCGAAGTAATCATTACAAAAAGACCACATTTAAAACTTTTTTTTATTAAAAATGTGCTCGGTAGTTTACTGTATGAAAAGTGCATTCAAAGTAGGCTACCTACACTTCGCTAATCCCATAAGACAGTTGGTTGGATGTTTTGTGATTAATGTCACTATAGGCTGTTTGCAATACTTTATTTTTATTTAGAATTTGGGCAGTCACAACTATGTTAGCCGACGGGTTGAACTATATATGTAAGCTACAAACTTCTCCTCAGCGAGATCAAAACATGCATGAAACTGAAAGGAACACGGGTAGACTCATAAAATAGTATTTAGGTTGAACATGAAAATTAGGTGACCGTCAGCCTACCTCAAAATCTCGTTAATGTCATATTTCTGTTATGAAATAAATAATTAGCCTGATACATTTATGAAGTAAAAATGCTGATCTGGCAACTTTGGCCAGTGCGCAAGTAGGATTAATTTGGCGCGAAAAATAGTTTGGTAGCCTAATTATATTGTTACGTCATATCAAACCGGAATGCCAGAAAACGTATTTTTCCAAACAAATTCTTTATTTCAAATAAAAAAATGTTTGCTTCCCCAACAGTTGCTTTTGCCTCCCTAAAATTTTCTTTCTAGCTACGTCACTGTTGTAAAACTTGCCCTTTTTACATTGATTCAATCTCTGCAGACGTACGTGAAAAGAGCGGATTTTACCATGTATGATTTTACTAACTGGAAAACCATTTAGGCTATCCAGGGGCGCCGGAACGATTTTTCACTGGGGGGGAGCAGGATTATGAAAAAAGGGCACTTTTGTTGCTGAAAGGCTAGTTTTTTTTATAGTTTTAAAATAACATATAGCGATAATGTTCATCTTTCAGCTCATTATCGAGTAATGATACAAGTGTCCGGTATATAAAGAACAATGGCACGGAAGGGCATCATGCTATGTTATAATGATGTAACCTACAGTGATACAGAATTTGTGTCGTGAATATTAGCCTATGTTGAGGCAAAAATAAAAGATTATAATTAGGCTGAAAGGGAATAGCAGAAATTGCTATATTGCAAAATGTGTAGTAGCTTACATGACCTCAAAAGGGCACCGTTGCCCCCATCTACAGAAAAATTGAGGGCAGGGGGGCAAATGCCCGCCCTGCCCCCCCCCGCTTCCGGCGCCCCTAAGGCTATCGTCTGAAAAAATTAAAATCCTGGTTGTAAGATCTTGGAGTGTAGGCCTAGGCTATTGGTATTATACGCTCAACACCACACGACGTTGTATTATGCAAATTTATTCACCTAAATGTGTACATTAGGGTGTTTCATTTTTTCACCATTTTTGAAATTCAAAATGCCTGGGGTCCCATCTGGTGGTATTTGGGGTGAAAAGTTTACACCCCAAATTTTTTTCAATTATGACGTTATATTGAGGTGGTCCACGAGGTTTGAAATTCTTGGACCTCAAAATCTCGAAATTTGGCCGTATCTCCAGAACCGCTCATCATAGATCAACAAAATTAGTATCAAAATGCGCAGAAGGGTCGGTTTCCTATACCTGATGTAGAGAATATTAAGGTCTATGTGCTTCAGAAAAAAAGTTTTTTCAAAAAATCTGATTTTCGGTCTATTTTCTCCTGATGAACAGAGATCAGGTGATCAAGATAAAAGTTTTTCTGTATTTTTCCACTCTTGGAAGCTGTTATTGCGTGATAATAATAATAGTAGGCTACTACTGGGCTTGTCTAATCTTGCTATCTGGTTAAGCAAAGCCCCATCTTGCATTGCTCCGGGACCCTTCTTGGTGCCGTCCACAAAAGAAATGACATGGGAAAGATATATTTCGTTTATGTGGAACATGCATTTAAGGGTATGAATATCATGACCAACTTCATTATTAAAATAATTGACCAATCGAGTATTGACTCCGGACTTTTTTCCTGTGTTGAGAGCAGTCGTATCAGCCATGACTGAATATACTCGGGATAGGTGAACTCTGCAAGCCTCCTGGATGATGGTGTCAAAAATCAGTTCTGCAGTGACCGACACACTTTTGGGAAAAGATTTAACAGAACGCACACTTTCGTGCTTCATGCCATTATCATCAACAAGTTGGCCCAAGAAAACGTATCGATCTATTTTATCGACAACGTGCTCATCATAACATAACTGCATGGCAGAAGCTGAGTTGAGAAGGTTCTCACTTTCCATCAGAGATTTTTCTCTCGTTTTTTGCCGTTGGCGCGGTATACTGTCGAAGGTGATGCAGCTATTTGATCTTTTCCAAGAACCGACCTCATAAGATCTGACTGCTGGCATACCGAAGTCATCCTACGATCAGCAAGTCCACAACTTCTATCATTTATGGAAAAAGAAGGTACTTTCTTGTACACTTTTCCCCAAACAGCTGGTTTCAAAGGCTCGTGTTCCTTATCATCTTCCCAATTCATATCCCCATCAGAGTTGCTTTCGTTACTGTGTAGACATCTAACTACTTCATTTTTTTCTCTGTTTCAAACATAGTAGTGCCGATGCTTTGGCAGATTGTATGCCAGAAGTGCTAGGTTTCTCTGTTTGCTAGGCATTGGAAGACCAGCTTTGTTCCATATGCCAACTACATCTTTCAGCAGTTCATCTTTCAAATCTTTGAAATGGGGTATTTTCTTCAAAAACTTAGGATTAGTTTCGGCTACTTTCTTCCACAAGTAACAATAGCGACTGACTATATCTGAATTAAGAGAAAACACATTTCTCTCCAATTCCTTGAAGTTTTGCATCAACTTACTAATACCTGGCCTTTATGCCATAATGACACTTAATCTAAAGCAGGTGATCAGCATACCTCTCTCTCAACGGTTACATTAATATTATAATAGTAATACCTTCAAATTACCATTTCATCTCTTGCAAAACGAACAAGGACTATTATTACGCAATAGCAGCTTCCAAGAGTGGAAAAATACAGAAAAACTTTCATCTTGATCACCTGATCTCTGTTCATCAGGAGAAAATAGACCGAAAATCAGATTTTTTTAATTAACTTTTTTTCTGAAGCACATAGACCTTAATATTCTCTACATCAGGCATAGGAAACCAACCCTTCTGCGCATTTTGATACTAATTTTGTTGATCTATGATGAGCGGTTCCGGAGATACGGCCAAATTTCGAGATTTTGAGGCCCAAAAATTTCAAACCTTGTGGACCACCTCAATATGACGTCATAATTGAAAAAAAATTGGGGTGTAAACTTTTTACCCCAAATACCACCAGATGGGACCCCAGGCATTTTGAATTTCAAAAATGGTGAAAAAATGAAACACCCTAGTGTACATACTTTAAAAGTTACCAAAAGATATTTGTAACGCAAATTAGGCTAAGCATCTTTTTACGTCAAATTACAAAAGTTTCAGACCAATTGTTGTTACAGTGTTATTTTCACGGTGTCATGGGTAAGAAACAGTACGAAAATAAGCTTACACACTAAAAGTAGAAAAATAATTAATTTTTAGAAAAATAAATAACATTGGTCATTTACTCACTTCTTAAAAAATATTACGAATTTTAACTTATCTGAACAATTTAAACCTTTTAGGCTACGTCCCAAAGTCATTGCTGAAGAAACATAAGGCACTTGTTGAATTAATATTTTGATTCCGATTCTAACAATTGCAAAGTGGTCTTGCTGTAGAAATGGAAGTAGGCCTAATTGAAAAATACGAGACATACGAAATGCGTGACAGAAAAATTACCTAAGCATGATTTCATGATATTCTTTCTACGTCATGGTGATAAACTACACATTTACATAATTGCACGATTTGGTGCACAAGTGCTACACAAATTTTACAGTGTTGAAAAATATTGCCCAGAGATATCATCCGACCATTTCCAAAGATCACCGAGCTGATCGTAACCTGAAAACAAACAATAAACGGAAAGTTACGCTAAATTACGTACAACTTAAGATATCAAAAAGCTAAAACTTGACAATGAAATCCAGATAAGATATGCACAAGTGACAAACTAGCCAGCAAAATTTGATATTTTTACATATTTTCAAGGTCGCAAGACAATGTAAAAATAGCAACTTTACTGGCTGGAACTTTAACTGCCGTGATTGAGCATTTTATGATTAGAATAAAAGTTATTTACAATCATGCATAGCCTAAACATTACGAATAACTCTGATTCCTAGCCAATTATGAATAAAATTAATGTAAGATGATAAATTAATATGAAACAAATGTGTTTTGCCAGTCTATGTTCAGACTTGTTTAGCCCGGCATCCACATATTGCTGTGAAATAGTTCATGGGCAATTTGCGGTGATTTGGTCTCTATTTTAATGTCTATCGCAGTCAGGTGTCAGAACTATTCCACGTGCCAAACTAGTTGACAGACAACACCAAACAGTTTTTCCGTGTAGCCTACATATGATGACATGTTGACAGGAGTTTCTTTGTAGCCTAAAAACATGTTGATAAACATTTACCAAAGTTACAATGTGTACTGTGTAGCCTATCTTAAAACAATTCCACACCGTTTTTGAACGTCAGACAGACGGATTTGGACGTTGTTGAGACGATTTCTCAGCGTCACTTTATCGGTCGAGTCATCTGAGTTAAGAGTGTTGTGGAGTTGGTCCGATTCGAGAGTCAGTGACATGAATTCCGCGTTCAGTTCATCTTGATCGTCACTTACTGGTGACGTCATTGCGCGGGTATCAGGGCGTCTGAAGGAAAAAATATTAGAATTGTTTTGCATTTTCTACAATTTATTCCTGGAAAAAAAGATTAGAAATATATTATTTCTAGTTTTTACAGAAACATTAAACAAATTTATTGGCACACTAGAAATGTATCACTGTGAGAATCTAAAACAAAAGCGTCTAAGTCAAACAATGCCAAATTTTTTATTACACATTTGTATTTGTCGTTGCAGGTTCAGCCTCGAAAGCACTAACAAAAGAGAGCTTAATGTGAACCTGAGACGACAAAAACTACTATTACAATTTATTCTGTAGTTTCTCTTATTACTAAGACCCCGTGTATCAAAGCAACCTCAAGTAAATAAATATAATGTTTCTGTCTTGAATCAAGTTATCCTTATCTCGATAGAAAATAATGTTGCACTGTAAAACTTTTCAGCCAGCAAAAGCCATCTTTTGCACATGGACTCATCGTCTGCGAACGCTAATTCAAAGGGATTTTGCTAACTGGGCTAAGATCACTACGCACCTGACAGAATGCGACGTGGAAGGTGTGGAAGGCAGAAGAGCTGATAATTTCGCATCCACCTCATCAAGAGTACCATCCGACTGCGCCTGTGATGGGGAAGGAAGTCATTAAGTTGACAAATCCATGCCATAAGGGTTGATTTTAAAAAAAACTTAACTTTATTTTGTTTTAAAACAATTTCTTAGAAATTCTACACACACTATCTTATACTTACATATATAGGTAGGCTAGTATAATCTGGAGGAAGATTAGTTAATTAGCTGAAAACAATGCAAAAAATTTTTCTTTTAAGTGATAGAATTTCCCTATTTTATTAAATTTCATTACATATCGGAATACTTGGAAAACTTTAACAAATTTTATAATATCCTTAACTACATCACTGGAATGTTGCACCAGCTAATTGTACAAAACATTGACCTGTTTCATTTTGCTTTCAATGCTCCCGAGTCCTTGTCTAACTATCGAGCTGACAGCCGACTGAGCATATTTCTCAATCCTGTCTTGCATCCCTCGCTGTCTCATTGAGTCAACTGCCGGGGTGGAGATGTCTCTGTTTGGAAGTTTAATGTCCAGCACGTCTTGCCCAACGTTTAAACTCCCTCCATTTTTTCCACCTGAAGAGTGAAAACATCGCTCATGAAAGCATTGGTTGCATTTAGGTAACACAATTATGTTTACTTGTATGACGTTTAGTAGACTTTTTTTTCTCAGGCTTAATAGAGAAGTGCAAGCACCAGGGTAGTGTTGGTTGTATTTATCACGGCTAGAAAACTATTTTTTAACGTCTACAGAAAATCAACGTTAAAAAGCTATAAATTTCTGTCTGGGATAGCACACTTGAACGAAGAAACATCACAAAGAAACCGACATAGGAGCATGGTTGCCCGTTTAAAACTAATTAGCGACATATTTACATTAAAATTTTCAAAAATCATGTTTAAGTAAAAAAGTAAAAATCTGTCATAATCTTCACTGGATACTTCCAAACAAAAAGTGAAATACATTACTATAACACAAGATCTGCAAGATCAAGAACAGAACAACTATTGTTGCCAAGAGTTGAAACAAAGAAATCAAGCTCAAGCCTAAAGGAACAAGGTCCAACAGTATGGAATGAAATTCCACACGAAAAACGCAAAACTTTCCAACGTCAAAAAAAACGTAAAACTTTCCAACGTCAAAAAAAACGTAAAACTTTCCAACGTCAAAAAAAACGCAAAACTTTCCAACGTCAAAAAAAACGCAAAACTTTCCAACGTCATGACCTTCAGTGGTAAATTAAAATTACATAGATTAAAAACGACGACAAGCTAATCCCATACATGAAAAACGACTTAACCTATCTCTTAGGCTGTTAGATTTGCGCTGTTAAAAATGATTAAATTACACACTGATACATCGTAATTATTTTGCTGCTACTGTATTAGGCAATTCGAGTGCTATCTTCAATCCATGTTTCATCATCATCATCATCATAATCCATCGTCGGTTTGTTCCCCACTAGTGGGGGTGGCCGATTGTTTCCGCGCAGCAATTGTCTTAATCCCTTTTCTCCATTTCACCCTGTCCCTTGCATCTTCCTCCTTCAGTCCGACTTTTTTAAACTCATCCTTCACTTGTTGTTTCCACGTTCTTCTTGGACGACCGCGTTTCCTCTTCCCATCCACCTTTAGATCTAGTGCCTTTCTAAGAAAACTTCCTTCCTCCCTCCTTATCACATGTCCATACCATGTTACTCCATTTGCCCTTGCCAGTTGGTCTATGGTCTCTCTCATCTCTAGCATATCCAACAATTCTTCAGTCCTTTTTTCCCTTCTCGTTTTCACCCCACACATTGCTCTCACCATTGACCTTTCCGTTCTTCTCAGGATTGCCAGTTCACTCTCTCTCAATACCCATGTCTCGCTACCATATAGCATAGCAGGCCGCACACAGCTCCGATATACTTTTCCTTTCATCCTTAGTGAAAATTTTCTGCCATACAACATTTCCCCACATTCCCTGAACTTTGCCCAGCCCAATCTTGCCCTTGTTGTCACTGCTGCTTCACATCCACCACTTCCATTTATCCGATCACCCAGATAACTCCGTATGTTTGTTTTGTTTATTATGTTTTATTAATATGATCAGTTAACTAGGTGACAAGAAGCAGCTGATTAGATGACCAAGTGGTATTTTGCTGTTTTTGGCTAACCAGATTGAATTATTCAGCACTGAGCGCACTTATGCGTTCCTCTATGTTTAACTGCCACGTAACTAAACCTCTGGCCACATGCAATCAACGTAAAATTAAAATCAATGAGCTGTGTTTACTAAAACCATCCATATATATTACCTTTCTCAAAACTTTGAGGCTCTGTCTTGTACCTTGCAAAGAACAAATCGTCACTGAGCACTGCAAGACATTGGTAGAATTCCTCGATGAACCGACTTGAGTTGTCGTCACTCAGTGCTCCGGTAGCCAGGTGCGCCACCACGTGGACAAGAAGAAGCGAAAGGCGACCGATGGAGTCCTGAGTTAGTCGGGTTCGTTTCACGTACAAGATGCCGTTGCCTTCGTCGAAGCTGGAAACGTTGATCAGACGTTAGTTGACGTTTGATCGCGTTTAAATAAAATTATTCATTTCAGAAGAGGCAGCTCCACGGAGCTAATAATTTGATGCTAAGCACTTGCTTGCATAGCAAGAACTTCGCATCACTAGGCATATCAATGTAGCATCATACAATGCACATGGATAGTGCACTGTGTATGAAAGACCAAACTGTTTTTTTCACAATCGATTGCTGACCCCCAGAACATTGTTGCATTGATCTATAATTATCTTGAACGTAATTTCAGTCGCCTGGTGACATGTGTGACATTGTTAACAAAAAGACATATAAATTTAACAACGGTTAACATAGATTTAGTGCAATTTTCATACATAAACGCATCAAAATACCAGAAAGACCCGCGGAAGGCGTTTTGCTTCAAGTTGGGCTGGGCAGGTACAGATTCTGCCACCAGTAGGTTGATGGGGAGATGGCCGGGCCGACGTGTTCTCAACAAGCTGATGATGAAAGTACCGAACTTGTAAGCAACCAGTTCCCTGGTGTTGAGATCCGACAGTGGAGTGGGAACGAGCTCCGTGTCTCTGCTGTCTACATCTACAAAGGTGATCAGGATAAAGCGTCAGCGTGATCATGATAAAGCGTAAGCGTGATCATGATAATGTGTAGGCTAAGCGTGAACATGACCTAAGTGAAATAGCGAATGTGAGAAGGGCGAAAGCCTTTGCAAGAACTATGATAAATATTATGAAACTATATCACTATTCTTACCAGATGAATAAGAATGACATAGCAGTAAAAATCAAAAGCACAGCGCAAAAAGATGCCAGTTTATTTGCGCGTGCAATTTAAAACTTTTCATTCTAACGTAAGTACATATCATGTGCGTGAATACTTTCAGACAACAAACATTAGCTTTTTGAAAATAAACTTGATTTCCACGTAAGATGTTTTCCATTGTCACCAGATCGGCTTTTCAACAACTATCAAGTTTTTCTTTAATTTCAATTGCAATCATCATCAAAATAATACGCTGGTTTTGGCTGTCAAACGTTTCAACTGGCAACGTGCATACCTGGTCCAACGAAGCCAGATGAAGATGGACCGGTGAGATTCTCTGACTTCTTCTCTTCAAAGATCACGCCACGGATCTCTTGAAGTGTTTGGTAAAGTGGGGAAGTGCTCAACATGTTGTGTAACTCACTCTCACTGCAATTATAACATTTGTTTTGCATTAGCAGATTATGTAGAAAAATTGACATATTTCACCCATGAGACTAAAATCTTGTTTTCTTTCACGCAATCGGAATATTATTTTTAGCGGTTTTGGTAAGAAATTGCAAACTACAGACGGACAAATTCCTTCATTTTTGTTTCTAGTAGTTTGTTAGTTGTTTTTGTAGCACCTCTAATTCACTCCATAGAGTTCTCGACCGGTGTTTTGGCAGTCCATTGAATGCTTCTCTTTGTGGAAGGAAAATAACCAAACTAGCATACTAGAACAAAATTTTCAGTTTATTGGAAAAGATTTGACAGAAAATTCTCGGGGACTTTTCTTTGTAAAACTTGCCTCATTGGTGGAGCTGCAGCGACGTATGGCATCACGGGGAGAGATGAATCCATTTGCATCGGAGGAAGATCAGGAAGCGTTTGCAAAGGTGCAGGAGGAGTGGACGCCCCTGAGAAAGTAAAATTTTCAATCAATCAGTGCTCAATCAGCTAATTCAAAGTCAGTAAATGCAAGTGAAGCGTTTACAGTAACAAAAGCAGTTTTGAGTTTATAAATCGACAGATGTACAACGGAGATATGTTCTTTCTGGAGTAAAAAAATTCAATCCAAAAATCAGTTCTTTTTTACATCGATTCAACGTTTGCAAACATTGAATCAATGCAAAAAAGAACTGATTTTCTAACTGGGGTACAACTATTGGTTGCTCCACACAGTGCTCGCCAGCCGTAAGAGAATGATGAACAGCAGACAATTTCTACTTACTTGACAACAGCGACTCTTCTTCTTTCTTGATGGCGGAAGCAGCTGCAGCCTCCAGAGCTTTTCTAGATTTTTCTTCCTCTTCCAATATCTCTGCTGTTTGTTGTAAAGTCTCAATCTGTTAACAAAAATTAAACGATTTTATTGCTCTTTGAACAGAAGTGAACGGCATACTTCAATATCTAACCTTGTCAAGTGTCCAATCAGAGCTGCAAAATTGAAAGAGAAGCAACTTAGGAATTTATTTGATTGTAACATTCGCGATCTCACCTGCTTCATTTGTACTTTCTGTAGATCAGCTTTGTGTTTGGCTTCAATCTCCTTGTGAGATGTTTCGGTTTGTTTGTCCAGTTCCTCTTTCTTTGACTGCACAAAACGGGACAATGATCAACATGCATTCTCGCTTTTCAAAGTGGTAAAATTGCTTTATCTTTTTTCTTTGAAGTAAATTAAGAGGAAATTTAGTTTAAATTCGTTAAAAAGTGATTGAGATGCGAGATTATTTGTACAAAAGCTAAGTACAACACAATCATTAACTTGATTATAAAATTTAAGCAAACGGTTCTAGTAAACTTCATAAAAATTCTCAATTTTAGTCAATGAGAAAAGAGATAAAGCTTTGTTTATTTCTATCTCTTTTTTTTTCTTTCACACCTCCAACTTCTCTTTTCTTCTCTTCTTCAGCCTTTCCTCCAACTGCGTCTTCATTCGCAGCTTCTCTCTGTCCATTTTGTTGGTGAGATTTTCAACGTCTTTTTCGTGCTGATGAAAACAAAAAAGCAGTCAAAGAACTTGGTTGCTTTAGTCGCAACAAGCTCTGAATAAGTAAAATTAAATGCATTTTACTCAGCCGATGAATTTATCATTACAAAATCAGTGCAGTATTAATTTATTATTAAGGGAAATTCATTAATTAAGACGTAATTCAGCAAGTTGAAATTGTTGAAAATTGACCAATACAATCATTTTCTGTGAAATGTTTTAACAAAATGTTTTTACTCTTCATCAGTGGTACCTGATCAAGTATCTTCTTCTGTTCCTCTTCACTTGCTCCTGCAGCAGACGCTCTTTCCAGTTCCTCTCGCATCTTGTTCCTTTTTTCCTGCAAAAAATATTTGAGTTATTTGGTAATTTTTTAGTTCGCAACATCGGTCATTTTAACATCGATTCCACGTCTTCACTCATGATGTGCAAAGGCTTATTTTGCCAGCAGAGCTAAGCATTTTTACTAAATAACGTGGAATGCAAGCACATCCGACTATCGTTGAAGAATTTAATGATTGTTTAAAGAAAATAGACCTCTATATAAAACAGATTAATTTACCTTGAGGAGTTTATCTTTTCTTTTGGTGAGAGTCTGCAGTGTCTTTTCCGCTTTCAATTTATCTTGTTCCGTTTCAAGCTCTAATTCCTTCTCAAACTCAGCCATTGCCAAAGCGGCTCGACGATTCTCCTCTTCTTCAAAAGCGCTCCGCTCTTCCGCGAGAGCTTTTTCCGCTTTTTCACGTTCCTTGAATGAAATACAAATTAAATTAAATAACAACCTGTAGTGACTGCCAGCTCAAGCATCAAAAAATGCTTTTTTTATAAAATCGATTGCACGTTTTTTTGTACGAAACGGTGAAACACGGATTTGAAATATACCTGTTTGATTGCGCAACCGTCAAATCACATTGTCGTGACCTAACAGATAGCTTTAACAAGCACGCAGCCACAAACCCTCGCTCTATTTATACCTTTGCACCGTCTAGCGATGTTGAAATCGCGTGAAAAATACGACTATTGCTGATTAGGTAAAACAGTTAGTCTCCTCACCTGGTCCAATCGTTGTTTGGTTTCATCAAGCTTCCTCGCAGATTCTTCAGCCTGTTCAGCTGTTTGCTGTTGGGATGCGCTAGGAGCAAGCTCCCGCAGGGCGTCAGCAAATTCCTGGGTTGCAAAGTCAAAAATTAACAAACACACGTCAAGTCAACGTTATCCTTATTCTTTGGACCTTAAATCAATAACCATCAACAAACACTCAAAAATATCACGTAACCACTGACTGTATTATATATGCTAACGTAAGTTAACTTACCAAACTCCTTACAAACATCGACCGTAGTTTCTAGAGGCACAACATACCTGGTAGTGTTGCTCTTTGAGGTTAAGCTTGGCTTGAGCAAAGTCAAGATTCCATTGAGCAGCAGTTGAGTCTTTAATTGTCTTGCACTCTCGCTCGTGATTGGAGTCAAGGGTGCTGTGAGAAAAAGTTCCCTTAGTTTCTTGTTCAATGTTGTCGTAAATTAACAAGTTGTCGTAAATGAAATAAATTATGCATTGCTTCAAAACAGAAATGAAGCCCACCTCAGTTCTTCGCTCTGTTTCTTCAGCAATTCCTCTTTTCTTTTTTCAAATTCTTCACTTGGCAATCTCTCGTTTTCCAGTTGAAGAAGTTCAGCTTCGTGCTTAGACAGCTACGATTGAATATATTACAAGATTAATATTATGTTGTACGCGGTGTCGGTGTAATTATTTCCTTGCAGAAGATAGTGAGAACATCACCGGCTTCTACTTTCAATTCTCACCCGAAACAAGTAGCAGCAAGCAAACTGAGAAGTATTGCTTCCTTTTATGTGGTCTCACTTTTATGTGTAAAGATTACCGAGCGTTGCGAAGCAGAAAAGAAGGTTCTTGTTGCAATAAGCGTGCAGCACGTATAGAGCGGAATAACCAGTTTCTGTCTTTGGCTTGTCATGCCTTCAGCAACTCATATCCCACTTCGGGCTGGGTAGAAAACGGATAGTGGTGCTTTCAACAACCAATTTAGCTGGGTGCGAACCATATTTGTTTGGTTAAATACCAAGCGGCTTATCTTCACTGCTGTCTAACCGTTTTCCACTGCGAAAGGTCTGACAATTATCACACTCATCTTGAAGCGATGTAATTGATACAGGAAGTTGATGTTTAATTGAAGGTGTGCATTCAATTCCCATACCATAGTTTCCCTCTGAGTTAGGAATTGTTCGTTGATCAGTTTAAGCGCCTCCTCTATCAACATCTTCTTCTTAAGAGCAAATTCCTCTTCAAGATCTTTGAGTTCCTTGAAAAATACAAGAAAATGACGTCATATTGATGACATAAAAAGTTAAAAAAAAAATCTTTTAACACGAACAAAAATCAAACTGATACAAAGTGAGCTTAAGTCAGTCGCAGCAAGTTATAACTATTTCTGAAGTTAGCTGTCAATGAAATCTTTCATGAAAACGGCGTTCTCGTGTAAGGGGATGGGCAGTTACGTTTTATAATCCATTGGGGAGGGCCTGTCAGCAATATTCATATGCAAAGGTGTCTTAATTAGGGTGAAAAAACTTCCAACCAGTCCACGAAACGCATTCAATAAGTTCTTCTTCTTCTCTCGTGTTGTCGCTATATGTCAGGGCATCCGTTGGTTAGCCACTGCCTGGTGTCGTCATCGATGGAAATTAGGCCTTCCATACCATGGGGTGGTCTGTATAGCCGGCAATCCTTGATAATGTGGGCTGCCGTCTGCATTTCGCCACACTCACAAGCAGCACTCTCTGCCAAGCCCCAGCGCAACATGTCTGCACCATAGCGTCCAACACCAGTGAGCAAACGGTTACGCCTTGATGAGGCAAGTCTAGAGAGGCCATGTCCCAGCTGGTTTTCGGACGGGGATCTGAATACTTGGCGAAGTGGGGACGTGCTGCTTGACCATTGTTCACACCACGCCGCGTGGCACCACTGTTTGCTAGGGCTTCCACCAGAGGCTGCCAGAAGGTCTTGTGCAGCGCGTACAAATGGCTTTCTTGATTTTAGCCGCTGCTTTGGTGGATATCTCAGCGTGGTTGTGTGTAGCGGATGGCCAGGGTTTAGGGCTTTACGGCTCAGGGAAAGAACAGCACGTTGGCGCCGTAGTGCAGCTGGCTCAATGCTTGCAAGGACAGGCAAACAGTCAGTTGGAGTTGGGCGGAGGCAACCTGTGACAGTTCGCAGGCAGTTGTTGATTGGTACATCGACAAGGTCAGTATGGGCACTTCTGCACCAAGTAGCAGCACAGTATTCAGCAGGGGCGTAGACTAAGGCTAAACCACTTGTTCTCAGCACTGAGGGGCTAGCACCCCACCTTGTACCAGCAAAACGTTTCATGAGAGCAGTGCGAGCTGTCACTTTTCCGCGTAAGTGTTCTAGGTGTTTGCGGTATGTCAGGGACCGATCAAGTCGAACTCCAAGGTATGTGGGTGTGGCTTCGAAAGGAAGTGTTCGGCCGTTATTTTTGATGTTAATTTTCCTGTTTGACTCTCTATTACATAGGTGGAAGACAGAAGTCACGGTCTTCGCTTCACTCAGCTTGAGGCGAAACTTGAACATTATTCAATAAGTTCATACGACTCGATGAAACTTCAAAGCGCAGTGAAAATTGGATGAAATAGATCCACTTCTTTATTCAGTCTTGTCAGCCAAACGCTAGGCAGTATCAGAAACTTCTCCTAATTTAGTCATAAAGATCGCGTTGACAACAAAACTAACTTGTTTGTGCCGTTTTTCGAGAACTTTCTGTATGACCCTTTCACTGGCCGACGCCCCATTACGCTCGATACCTTCTATGATTGCCTTTCTTTCAGCTTCTTTGGTCTAAAGAATATCATTGTTCGTTGAAGACACAGTCACAAGTTATTAAGTAACTTTAAAATACATGCAAATGTTGTATTATTCAATGTTATCAAAGTTTAGCAAAAGTTACTGTGCAGCATCAATACAGCGATTAATCAAATGTTAAAAATTTTTTGGAAAGCGATAGTCTACATTTCAGAAATGAAGACTTTCAAAATAAGTCTTTTGTTTCTGTCACTCTGATCTAACCGTTTTCGCGTGGACTTGCGCCATTTCCTTCTTCTGTTCAAGTTGTTCTCTTTCCTTTTCAATCTCCTGTCGACTCCGAAGAGCAGCAGTCCTTCTCTTCCTTCTTGCAGCCATTTTCTCCTGAAGAGCGGTTCTCTGGCGATTCTGTTGCTTCTCAAGACTCTCTTCAAGATCGTTTAGTTCTTGATGGTGAGCCGCCAACAACTAAACAAAAAACTTTAAACTTTCATAACCGTTCAAACATCACTCAGGTCTGCGTGTCATGGATGATGAAACCAAAGACTGGCTGCTTTCTAGTAGCCTTCCAGTGTAGTCCGGGAACATCGTGAATCTGGGGTGGTCAAAGGATAGACCCTCGGCCCCAGAGGCTCACACGACGATGACGACGATCGCTCAGTTGAAAATGCATCGATATTAAATCATACCTGATTAACTTGCTCTTCTGAAAGATCAGTTCTTGCTCTTGCTTCAGCTTCATGCTTAGAGGATGCTTCTCTCAATATTTTTTCTTTTTCTTCTCGTAATTTTCGCTCCAAAGCTTCAGCATCCTCAACTTCTTTTACATCGAGGTCGGAAATGAGCTTCTCAACCTCAGCGACTTGCTGGAGATCAGTCTCCTCAAGCAGACGTTCTTGCTCCTTAGCCAGCGCCTAACCAGTAGCGATTGAAAATGATTAAATGACCTGCTTTTCACATTTCCACGTCACTAAACGTTTAGCGTTCTTTTTAAACTAAATGATGAAAAATTACTGCAAAAAAAGTTTCTTCCGTTTTTGTTGTTGCTCTTCGACATACGAACAAAAGCAACTTTACACTAGTTTGCTTTTTATTTGAATTAAATACCAATGATCTTTTCAATAAAAGCTAGTTAACGTTGAATAATAAATAATGATGCAACATGGCTTTGTAGGACCTCTAATTTTTTCAAATTCATTCTTTAGAGATTATAAGCTACCCTCTTAAATGATCACTCAAATAGTTTTTTTTTATTTAATTCACAAATGCTTCATCGGAGACTGTGCCTTAATTATATCTTGACTAACCACAGGTGAAAAATGAAAGCGCAAAAAACGACACATTCCCTTAACATGAACAATAAACCACATTTATATTAGAAAGTAAGTTCTTCCTCTTACATCAGACATAATATTTTCTCTACCTGAATTTCCAAGTTGTCAGAGACGACCACAGCAGGAACATCTATTCCATCCTCTTGCTCCAATCTCGCAGCTTCCTCTTCTTCTTGGATGCGAGCGAGCTCTCTCAATCTCTCCTCTTCTGCATCCTTAGCGTTCTTCTTCAACCTGCTTTCGGCTGACCGTTGAACATCTGCAGCTTTTCTAGCCCTCCGTGCGGCCAGTTTGGCCTGTTGATAAAAAGAAGAAAAAAAAACTTAAATGCTTTTCTCACCCCACCGAACGTTAAAACATTGAAAATAACTTAAAAAGTACATTTCTTCTTTTTCAATTTCATGGATTTTCCTACCTGCAGATCTTGCGCCTGCATGGACCGTTTGACGTCGTTTACATGGTCATAACTATCTATCTCTCTCCTGTAACGGTCTAACAGCTCCTGTTGGGCCACCGGATCCACACCATGCTTTTCACTCATCTGCAACAAGATCAGACTCTTTACTCGTTACCAATTTAACAACAAAACAAAAAGTATATTTCAGTAAAAAATCGTCAAGGTTTGAGATATAATAGAAAGGATTTGACATAAGCTGGAATCACTCAATAAAAATCGGCTGGTCAAACAACACTAGCCAAGTCAACAATGCTTTTGTTGTTAAAACTTTGAAATCATAGCTTAGATTCGGATTAAGCACCGCAAAATTACCGTAAATCAGTTCTTAAAGTTTAAACTGTATGAAAACAAGTTTTTCTGTTGACCTGTGAGAATTCATGATCAATATTCGAAAATGACTTGCAAACTTCCATTAAAACATATTTGGTATTATTCGAAACATGATCTTTCACGTACTTCATTGATGACTTCTCGATGCAGTTCCTTGAGAGCCTCCTTTGTCTCCGCATGGATGGAGTCGTTCATGTCATGTTCCAGTGATGCTTCTTCAGCATCCAGTTCCGCTTCCAAGGCATCCCTTTCCGCTGAGTGTCTATCCTGCATCTCTTGTGTGTACTTCCCCTGGTGAGAGTAAGAAAACGGTCAAAACACAACGTTAGTATTGCGTTCCGAATCATCTCGAAAAGGTTTGCAAAGTTAGCAGTTTTCGATGAAAATTTACTGCATTGTCCAGTATGTTATACCCAGTCAGAAAACTAGTTCTTTTTGACATTAATTTAACGTCTGCAGACATAAAATCAGTGTAGCAAAAGACTAATTTGCCGGTTGGGTACAGTCATGCTCAGTAAAAACCACACATATATAAGCGCAGTTTAGTCTGTGGCAGTAGCGTAGCCAGGAATTGTGAAAGGGGGGGGGGGGGGTTGACGGCTGGCGGACGAAACCCGACGGCGTTTTCGCCAAAAGCGACACCCAGCGACGGGGGGTCTGGGGGGCCTCCCCCAGAAAATTTTGAAAAATTACTTTGAATTGGGTGCATTCTGAGAGCATTTTCAACAAAAATGTGGGTATAAATATTCCTGTAAAATGGTGCTGTCCGGTGGCATGGCAAAAGGATAAGATCATGTTTTCTTGGGCATTTTTCGAAAATAAAGCTAAGCTTCTATGTTTTCTTGTTGCTAATTCTTGACTGAGTTACTTGAACGTTTGGTATTGGCAAAACTCGCTTTTTTAATGCAGTTTCGTTTAAAATTAGGCAAACTTTGTTTTAGAGACATAGAGACTGAAAGCATCATTCTCAATATCATGACGTCACATGCGTGCCAAAGGGGGGTTGTAACCCCCAAACCCCCCTCCCCTTTGGCTACGCCACTGGTCTGTGGTGTACAGTGCATACAAAGGCAACTATCAAAACATTTAGTTCAAAACTACTTAGTTTTGATGTTTACAGTAAAATGAAAACTCATTAGGAAGTCACAAATTCAGTTTAATGTTTATGCTTTTTTAATTTTGATACAAAACATAGCAAAATAATCATTGATTTTACTGCGGTCATTTTTTCTTGTTCCTGTTCTTTTTCTAACTTCTTCATTCGTCGTCGCTTTCTTTCCGCCATTCGATCCCGCATGGCCTTGATCTAAAACGAAATGATGAAGTCATCAATCACATCATCTAATCTATACGTCATCAAAATATGCGAAATAAATTACTCGTAGCTTACTTTATGAAAAAAAATTAAAAGTGTTCTTGAAATGAAGAAATGATCTTAAAAATTTTAGATGCACAACTCGTGCGAATATCCTGCATCAGATACCTGCATCTCTCTCTTCTCTTCCATTCGATTGTTGAGAGCACTCTCCTGCTCCAGGATCTGCCTCGTCAATTGTTCTCTAACTTCATCACTTATCAGACCGTTAGATACCATCGCATCCTAAAACAGATCCAAAAATGACGTTGTTGAAAGATGCAGTTGCAGAGGATGTACATCCATGATTATATGTCTACACGTGCATGGATACACAGTTTAATAACTGTTAGAAGTTAAAAAAAAATTATTTTCTGCAATCTCTCTCACCAGTTCGTCTTCGAAGGTCTTCGATAACTTTGCAACTTCTTCTTTGTTGGTTGCGGAGTGCAACTCCTCATCGTCTTTGGAAGCAAGGGAGCTCTCCTGGAGTAGAGCAGCTTCTAGCTGCTTCTCCATGAGAACAAGACCTTCCTTATCTTCTTCACTTTCTCCACTTGGTGGTGCTACGTAACATTACCAAAAACAATCAGCCAGGATAAAAGGGTGATTGTCTTATGCCCAGACAGGAAAATCCGTCATTTTTAATGTAAAAACGACGGATTTTGTTGTCTGGATGTATCGTAAGACGATTGCAGTAAGTTGGGTAGTCGTGGTAAGGAAAACAAAGAAATAAGTCGAAATTCTATTTACAACTTGCATGTAGTGCAGTATTACATCCATGCTACATTCAGTCAGTGAAGTTGCATATTTCGTAAAATAGGCAAGTTTCCCGACAGCGTGTGACGTACTATGACAGTAAATAGCGGATAAAATATTAGAAATTAAACAATCCACGTCAAAATAACGCAAACCGTAACGCTGCTGAACCAAATAAAGTTGCTATGAAAAAACAATGAGCAGCGTAGCAATTTCTTCAGAAAATGAAAAGTTTCCAACCATGTTAAGCCAGCTAACTTTGCAGGATTAAACAGTGTCTTATGCACCAATTCGGTTTCACCTATTTTTACGTGTTTGTGACACAACAGAAGTATTTGCAAAAACTACAATCACAAAACCTTCAGATAGATCTATCATTATCTACTGTAAAAAACTGACGCCACTTCGATTTTCAGTGAAAAGACTTTTAGTGGTAATTGACGTTTGATTTAACGCATAGTTGACGGCAACAACCGTCACTTTTACATTGATTCAACGTCTGCAGACGGCAAAAACCACACCTGGCAAGCCTGATTCTTTGCACTGGTCGATATGGGTCTTGTTCAGTTGCTTCGCTCTTGCACGCCTCTTAGCGGCCAGTTGTTCTTTCAACTCGGTCATCTGACGTAAGCGCTCTTTGCTCAAAGCACCAAGCGCATTCTCCAACTCACGTTCATGCTCGGCAAGCAAAGAGTTCATCTAAAAGATGATATACATTTAGATGAATAGTGGTCTGGAAATCTGAAGGTATTGCGTCATTTAGGGATCAGTAGGCGATGATGTCGTTTTTTATAAACTCGATTTGTTGATCACCCACAGCGAAACGTGCGCCCAAAACTTGCAATAAATAATAATTGAACAAAATTAGTCTAAAGAACATAAGTCTCAAAGGTGCTAGATTTTCTCAAGTAAGCCATGTCTTGACTGTGCATTCAGAGTAGAATCTTTTTCTACTGAAATTCAGAAACAGTCAGAAAACCGTATCCAAATAAAAATTAAAAAAACCGTTTCTAAGTTTAAAGTTGCTGATGATTAAGATAAGCAAACGAGACATTAAAAGGCATAAAATTAAAAAAATAAATTCAGGAACCTCATTTTCTGAAAGTTCTCCTTGGCTACGGAAGGCAAACTTGTCATTGAGATCGCTGATCAACTTCTTCCGCTGGTTATCATGGGTGATGAGGAGGTTAGTCATGGCTTCTCTCTCTCCAGCGATCAGTTCTCTATCAAGATCAACCTTGTCTGACTCCTGAGCTCTAATCAACTCCTCCTGACCGGCTATCTTCCAGTCGTCTGATCTTTGTACTCCCTTGAAAAAGAACACAATTGGTTCACAATGCACAACGATTTCAACTACAAAGTGAAACGTACCAAGTATTGTACAAACATTTTACATAACAATACAATGTACAATATCTTTTCAACTTTGAGCTTCAAGTAAGCCTCTTTCGTGAATTCTCTTTTGGTCTTGCGTAAAATGTTTTAAATTTGGTACCCGGAATCACTCGAGGCAGTGGCAGACTGCAAACGGTTGTTTGTGTTGTTTAATTTCCTTCATTTCTACAATGAACACAGCAGTTGGGAGAAAGTGGCTGATGGTTGTCATTGAGTTACAGATTTTTGTTTGTAGCGATACGTTTAGAGCTGTGCTAATTGTTAATTTGTTTGTTTTAGTTTTGTTCAGATTCTTAGTTTGTTAAACTTTCTCACACAATTTTGTTAAGTGATTTATAACAGCCTCACAATACCTTCTTGTTTTCAGATTTCAATTTCTTATCTGTCTCTCGGTCGTCAATTCCTCTCAACCTGTTCCTTGCATCGTTGATCACTTCATCAGAGACAGTTATCTATTAAAAAAATTCGAAAGTTTACAAAGGAATGAACGTTTGGAAGAGTAAATTTTGCATTTAATAAAGAAAGGTGGAAAATGAGCAGGTTGTAGTCGTTTTCACCTTGCCAGTATTCAATTTGTTGATCAAAGTTTCAAGAGATTGCAGGAGTTCCTTTTCTCGAAGAGACTGGCCCCCTGAAAAAATTGAAAGAAATTTTAAAAACTAATCTCATAAATTTTGATTATCAAAACAATTGGTTGCTTAATGCTTAAAAATTCGCCTCCATCTTTGACTCGTGGGTAGCTGTAGAGTAAAATTATGAACAAAACCACGTAAACAAAGTGTGATAAATTGTCAGGTTTGACGTTTACACGTTTAAATTATACAAATAAACTCACTAACACGTGACAGTTTGTTCTTATAGATGTAGTTCAATTTCTGTTTCTGAAAGTGATCATCTCGTATGGGAAACTTAAATCTAACGTATTTAAGCGTATAATTAGCCCACAGGCCGGAATTAGAACATCCCTGCACTTCCAGCTAAAAGTCCCTCTTCAGGCTTGGTGGCACCAGACGAAGAAAGGTATCCTCTTCTCCAGACAGCAGATCAGTTGTTTTTTTACATTGATTCAACGTGATTCTGAAGACGTTGAACCAATGTAAAAAAAGGTTGTTGGACCGCTCGGCATACGACAACTGAGCAAGTGCTTTAACTTAGCAAGTACATATCAGCTACTGCAAAGTCAACAAATGCGATTTATGTGCTCACGTCGGGTTTTCTTCGTCATCGCTTGCTAAATTTAATTTGCTGACTTGTGACATGTCAATCTTCGGCTTGCTCAGTTATTACTTCTCAGTTTCATCATTTACCAACTTCAGCCACTTGCTCAAATGTTGCTAGATCAGTTGTCACTTGCTAAGTGTTGTAAAACTCTTGATTCTCTTTTCTGATGGGTTGTGTTTAATTAATCTTGCATGCTCTGTGCACAGTCGACCTGTTGGCTTTTGGCGTGATTCGCGAAGCTCTTGTTCACATTTCTCTTTGTTCACTTTTCAGTTGTGTTGTGAGGGTCGTAAAAAGTTTAGGTGCTTACTTTATGTTTATGTTTAGCTATGTTTTATAAAGCCTTTGTTATGGTAATCTAATTAAGTAAATAAAATATGTCACTCAGTTCACAACTGCTGACTGGTAGGAGACTCGTAAAAAATGACTGATTTGCTGTCTGAGTCGATACACATAATTGTCAATAACATAGAGTTGCTTAGTTTATTCACGTGAATTATTTTGGATTGATTCTAAATAATCTGTATTGAAGAGAAACTTTACCTGCTAGTTTCAAATCTCTTTGCAGGCCACCAAGTTGCACGCTTGTATTGACCACAGACAAACCCATGTCACCTGCTCCTGACCGAGCCAGTTCTGCTGCTTCGAGTTTAGAGACATCTAGCTTATTTAGCATTTTCTGAATGAAGGTTGAAAAACAAAATAAGACTTTTGCGTCAATTACTGAAGCAATGCATCTACTGATGTGATACAGAGCGAACTTTAATTTCTCCAGTAGTTGTTAATGGGATAAGCAGTTAATTGTTAATAGTTGTAAATAAACAGTTCCTGTTTGTATGCTAGGCTGTATTGTTTTCAGAATCTTTCCTATAAAACAATCGAAACTCAGCAGCTATCATAGCCGTAAACGTAATAATCATTATGTTTTATCAAAAAGTAACCTCTCTTTTTTAATAAAATGCCCTGTCTTTCCATAGATTTCTGTTACAGAAACCACACACGATTAAAGAAACTAACGCAAAATCAATTTCTAAGTCATTTAATGGGAGATAAAGCACAAAAGGCAATTCCAAATCCACTTACTTTAAGCCCTTCAGTTTGGTTGTTGATTTTATCATAGAACCCACGTAGACTGTCCTGATGCTTGTTCATCTGGGACGCAAGATGCAGATTCTGATCTTCCAGCTTGTCGTACAAAGTTCGGACGTTAAAATCTTCCAGGAGCTGCTCGTCTGTCAAAGGAAGATTTTATTTGCTGTACAGGACTTCAGGTGTTACAACTCTGAACAAGTTTGTTTATACACAAATCTGCCAATCAAGCGGCATAAAATAATGTCCACAATAGACCACCTTTCCTAAGTATTATTTTATTTCTTCAGGTTAAACTCTTCAATGACTAACATTTTTTTTGTATTAAAGCATCAACAATATGAAAACCTAATAACAACCACCATCGTTAACTTGCGGTTAAAGTCAAGTTGGTAAACGTGTGGTAAAGTAAAACTTGTTCAAACCTTTTTTGAGTATGTCAGCCTCGGCTCCTTCTGCCTCGCCTCGTTCTCTGATCATTCCCAGCCCTTCTCTAAAAAGAAAAAAATAATGCATTTGAACAGCTACAATTACAGTTTGATTCATGCAACCAAGTTAAAGTCAGACGCTTGTTCGACAGCCAGTAGGAAGACATTACATGACTTTATAAATCCTACACTTTTGATCCATCTCACCAATCATTGCACACAAAACAATTATCAAAAGTATTGAGAAAATATTTACTTAACCGCGTTCTACTGTCAGTTTTTAATAATGCCGAAAGCGGAATATAAAATCTTCAAAGAAAATGGCAATCACAGATAAAAGGAATTGAAATATTACTTGGTCGGTGAAGCCTTTAATCCAAAAATATTTCGAAAAGCAGTATGCACAGTCCAAGAATAAGCATGACCGATACCAAACATAAGTTTGCGCATAACAAGTCGTTTAAAGTATTTTTACTAACCTTGTGTCTTGAGAGGAGTATACTTGCATCGCTTTGTATGGGGGTACGTAGGGTTCTCCAAGAGCTCTGTATCGGGGCATCCAATATCGCATCGGAAAGATGCCGGCATCTCTGGGTCTCCACACAATCACTGCTATCATGAGGACCAAGACGCAGACCGCAAATATGACCAGGAGGACTGAAGTAAAAAGTGAAGAAATTGGATAAATCAAAAATTACAAAAACCAGAACTTTTGACGACAAGTTGTTCTACAATCAGCAAAAAGGAGCAGGGCTTTAAAATAATTTTAAATGATGCTGAAACTTCAAACTATGCTGCTTGAAGCATCGGAACTTCTGTCATGGACCGTCTGCTTCGATGTTAAGCATCTAATAAAGTACCGGTAACTTAAAGTTTCAATTTACAAGACTGTTTCAAAATGGTCAAATATAGAGTAGTATGAGACTCAGAACCCAACTGTCGGTTTTTTCTCGGTTTTCGTTACAGTTTGTAGCAAGGAAACATCAGTATTTAGAATGTCATCAAACCTGCAATTAGGATCCAATCAGGTGTCAGGTTGCCCACTGGTTGCTTAGCAACACCTAGTAACGTAAGCGAATCAGTGGTCGCCGGTTGGATACGAGATTGGTCACACAACAAGCCTGTAAAATGAAAGCAACTGAGCATGTTTTGGTTTGCGTTAGTTGCAAAAATAGCGTTGATTTCCACTCAAGGATTGACTCTACTAATCATTAAAGCAAGACGAAAAATCGACTTTCGGCTCGTTAGCTACTTTCAAACATCTACATCGGTGCTTTTTATAATGATGCAACGTCTGCAAAAGTGAAATTAAAAAAAAGATCGATTTTATAGGCTAGATTTTAGTAAGTGATCAACTGATCAATGATCATCATCAAGTTTCTTCCTTTCGTCGAGAGTTGGAGGCAATGAAGCGCCAAGTTTTTCCGTTGTGAGGTTTTTTAATTGCAGTTTTGTAATCACGTCTTATCCGGTCTTTAACATCATTAGTCCAAATTCCAGGTGGTCTGCCTCTGTTTTGTTTTAATAGCACAAATAAAACTAGAATCCTATTGCGGGAAATCTCAACCGGAGGTGTTACCCAATAAAATTCCGGTAAGTTAGTAAAATCAAATGGGTATAACTAACAAACATTACTACTTCCACACAACAACACACACGTTGAGCGCCTACCATTAGGCAAGACGTTGACGATAAGTTCTTGGTCAGGGTTTTGTGAATCACTGAACACGTAGATGCCAGATTCCAGGAAGACGTGTGCAAAGTTAGTCACCGTCCAATTCGATAGAGTGATGTAGCTTTGCAATTGCCTGGAAGGAAACGCAGCCTCTGTCAATCTTTGTAAAATAGCAAAAAAAGGAAAAGCTTGCTTTTTCAAGAATTTAACTGCACGTTAAAGTATAATTTTCTTACTGGTGCAAAATAGCGTTGTGAGAGGGGGATGGGTTGGCTGCGGCTTGGCCCAGTTTTGTTTTACTGCACCAGACGAGCAACCACAATAGGTAACACGGTAACACTGCATCTGAGTACTTTACGTTCAATACGGGGAACAAATTATGGCGATAAGCAGAAAGACATGCCAATACCTGAAAGCCCCGAAGTCGAAGCTTGGATTGGTATTGAAAAGATGGTTTCGAACGTAGATTGGATAATTACTCAGGTTTCGGTTGACACGGTCCAGATTAAGGCCGAAAATTAACATCTCTCCTAACTGTGGATAAAATAATAATTACCTCTAAAGAAGTCACCACATTGACTGAACAAAATGTAACCGGTGGCGTAACATGACCATTTTTTTGGGTGTTCACTTTTTTCAATAAACTTTAGTCTGCTTGTATTTAATAAAAGCCCTGGGTGCGGGTCAACCGAATCAGCTCCACTGCTTTTTTCTATTTAAATACAAGTAGACTGTATGCTGAAAGTTTGCTGAAAAATTTAACATCCCCCAAAAAATGTTTACGTCAGGCCACTGGATGTAACTAAGTACTACTCAGAATATGCATGCAGTTAAAGTTTTTCCTAGGTAGTGATTAATTTAGAGTTTTATTGCTGCTAGTTCTGACTAATATAAATTTGCAGTGATGAACATTGCAGTTTCTTGTAGTCTCTTTAGACTTGACATTCAATTCTTTATTTATAAAATAAAATAAAAAACTTAAACTACAGCCCACCAAATCTCTGCTGCTGAATTTGAACCAACAATTAAGCAACAATGTCTTTAATACTTTTATGTTATTTTTTGCTGATTCATCGCGCAAGTGAAATCAGTCATACCGACCTGTAAGCATATGACAGGATTAGCTATGACGTCTGTTGGTGTCGTCGGGGTGGCGTCTGTGGAGTTCATTGTCTGCAAGATCCTGCAAAACAACACACAATTAACAACTCTACTTCTGAGCATTTATTTACGTTAAACCTTGGATTTACATTGCTTAATGAAGATGCTAAAAAACTTACTTTCTTCCAAAGAATCTAGTGACAGTCTCATCGAAGTCATTAGGGTCAAAAACAGAGCGTCGTCTGCGAGTTGGAACAGCTGTTTCCAATTCCGTCTCTAGGCTGCCATTGACAACGGACGAAACCATTTCAGGTGAAGATGGTGGAACACCAAAAATACCTTGTGTTGCTGGATGGGAAGCAAAATAATGCATTATACAGGTTTACAGAAATGATGATCTAAACTTTAATACATACACAAAAAGTACTTGCAAATAGCTTATCTCGCTTTCGTTAAGAGAACATCAGTTTAAAATAGGAAGGCATGCTTTTGTTTTATGAGGCAATAAATTACTAACTTAGACAAGACTGATTTGCAGAGAATTCTACAATTACCAAGTCAAAGTCTGACAAGCCACTCAAGATGCTGCGCAGGTTTAATTTAACAATAAATAAGCAAACTCAGCAATAACAATGAATGTAGTAGAACAGTTGTACATGAAGACTTACACATTTGCATAAGAAGAGTGTTCGGTGACCCAGTCACTTTATCTGTGGGTCCAAACACACTCGGTACGACGACATCACTTGTGGTACCATCGGTGATAGAGGTAGTAGTCATGGTTAAAGTGCCAGTGCTGGCATCGAAAGTAGTACTAACCTGGAATAATGAACAATGTTTACATCTAAACAACTTCTACAGATGCAAAAAAACAAACATATAATATTTTGAAAGCACTTACGGCGTTACATCCTACAGCACAGTTTATTTCTTGGGGTACAGTGACGGTGTCGCATAAACAGGTCCCCAGGTCCACATTTAAGGTGCCTCCCCTTGAAGAGCAAGCACCCTCGCATGAGTACGTGGATGGCGAGAAACATTCGCGGGTTGAAGCTGACCTTGTCTCCCCACTAGCGCACCTAGTGTCGACTAAGGCTTCACAAGAGTAAGCGGAGTTGCCTGAAAAAGCACGCGATGGAAGATTAGGGATGATAATTCACACCTAACTCGGTTTATTTCTGTCCTATGGAAAATTGTCCATGTGAGTCAACTTATAGCTACATATAACGTCACTACCCGCTTTGTATGACCACTTTGGTACCGTTTCCTTGAAATGTTGCCACATGAATTGTACCTTTATCATAATTCATAACCGATCTTCAGATATTAAAGACCAGTTGTATTCTTATTGTTGTCCGCCATCAATGAAAATTGTTGCTAGCTTTGTTGAACAAATTGGTATTTTGAAGCAACACGATTGGAATGCCTGGTTAATCTGATCAAAAAATAAAGAGCCCAAAATGTAGATACTAAATTCATTTTCAGCATGAGCTTGGTAACTACATTATGGGCTCTTTATTTTTGGACTAAATTGGTATTTCTTTAGCAAAAAGATCTTCAGGAAGGCTTGCATCGCAGCAGATGGATGCTAATCTTATGACCACATTGAGTAGAACCAACAAAACTTCGAAACGAAATAATGTTAGTCTGTGATGTCACAATACAGCAGATCAACATCATCAAATTATTAGGCTATCAAGTTGTCAAGAAACTAATATCTACAGATTTCAAAAACTTAACGTTATTTGCTGGAAAGAACGTTTTACAATTATGAATTCACTTTTCAATGTTACTTGCCTATTATAACCCAACGTAAGTAAAATAGGCTAAACGCGCACTTGTTAAAAACAAACACGACATAATATAGACGCTAGCAAGACCACATCAACTAACCTTCTGATTGTATCTGATCAGCCTCGTTGTAGAAAATATAGCCAGACTGGCACACGCACGAGCCATCGCTGGCTTGGAATGCTCTGTTGAATCCTGGAAAAAAATGGTTCAAACAAATCTATGAGAATCTCTTGTAGGTCGTGGCATACAAACCCAATAACTTTTAGTTTAATCTTTCTTGGTTGCAGCTTAATTTTTTTGTCTTTTTTACAAGCATTATTGATTTGCTGACAGGGATTTGGGCACTATCCCGAACCATCAGGTTTGCCAACTGTTTCTGCAGTAACGCTTCCATTTTTTTATGGTCATTTGCATCAGCAATAGCCAAGCATCGTCTGATCATACCGTCCTTCATTATTTCGTCCCATGTTTTTTTAGTTAGTGCTTTAGTTAGTGCACAGACTAACATAAAACTAAAAATTTGAGGCTCCAAGTGAGATGAAATAAAATGTTCAGACAGGTAAATACGAAAGTGCTATTTTCGAAGGTGCTATTTTCAAGATACAAAGACATAAATTCAACCGAATCAGTTGCTGATTATGACTCTGACAAGCAAGAGATTACCTACCTTCGCAAATGCACTCAGTAGCGCCCTCATCGGAGGATGCTGAGCTGCCACACGGGAAGCAGGCGGCCTGACCTTCTTTGTTGTTGTACATTCCTGAAGCGCAGGGCTGGCACACAGAGAAGACTGCGCCAGACTGCTGACCAAAGGTTCCAGCGGGACAGGCTATTGGGGCGCCTGTGACACCCCCTACTGGGGTTATTCCACCCTCTGGGCAGTAATGTCCTATAGGACACGCGTTTTGCTGGAAATTCCCGGTGCCTAAATGAGAGAAAAGTGGCGTTTTATAAATCAAGTTTTGTATTCACCACACAAAAGCATTTTTCCGGATTTTTTCAAAAGAATTTTGAAGCTAAGTTTATCAAATTAAATAATTTAAAAAATTAAACGTTTGTTAGGCATTGCATTTCTTATTTTTATCATTTATTCTACATTAAACGTTAATCTTTTAGAAACCATCTACCTCTTTTTGTTGATCTTTTTTTTGTCCAAACAATATTCTACTGCAAAAGCTATGAAACGAAACGTGACATTGTTACCAAATACTACCACGTTTTACCTTCTGGGCAAAAATATCCGGGGGGACATGGTTGGCACTTGTCATCCATAGAAGAGTTTCTATATGAACCAGCGGGGCAGATCATGCAAGCCTCGGTTAAATCAACACGCAAGCCGGATATGTTAAGGGGTTGATATCCAATGTCGCAGGGCCGGGGGTCTCCGGTACCCTCTGGGCAGTAGTAAGGGTATTCGCAAATCGTGAACGTGTATGATCCGTTGGGGCAAAAGAAGCCTGAAGCAGCATACAACGTCACTATAAAACTTCTATCAGCGTACATACATATAGAAGTGTCAAGTGGTGAAAGTCGAGTGGCGAGAGCCCTGACTCGAAGTTCGAAAGGGCACCGGCTCGATACCGTTCAAGAGCATGCGGCTGTGTCTTTGGCAAGACAGTTAAAGCCATACTTGAAGGTGGACACGAAGATTGGCTTTCTTGGCTTCACTTCCGCTCTAACTCTTCAACTACAGGGCGTAAGTAAAGAAACAACAAAGAAAAAGCAAGAATACCATTCCAACAGTTGAATTGAAAGCGTATGGGAGAAGTAGTTTAGTCAAAGACTACAGTGGTAAATAAATTCTTAAAAAACAAAAACCGCAACAGTTTTTACAACTGCGTTTCAAACGAGGTTCAGCTCAGTTTGTTTTTATTTCTGATCATCACAACGAAAAATAATATATACAAAACATAGCAGAGGTTTAGAAAAAGGTAGAAGCGACAAAACGCTTATAAAGTATTAAGGAAACAAATCTACGGTGTAAAATGTAGGGCATGTCGATATTAAAACGCACATGCCCTGCGTTAATGTTTACAGGATAGCACAATCTCATACCTGCGGGGCATATTGTAGGAACGTCGGTCTTTTCCTCACAGTAGAACCCAGGCGGGCACGGCAATTGGGAAGTTGAACCTTCCGCACATTGGAATCCTTTGTCGCATGGAATTCCGTTGATATTCGTCACGCCTGACCAAGCACATAGGATTTATTTCAACATTATTTTTCAACCTCATTCTTCATTTTAGGAAAATTTTAGCTCAACATTTAACAATTAAAAAGTTTAATTTATGTCCAACATTTTTCATGTAGCCTGCATGTTGGAAATGTGAAAACACTTGAATAAGGAGGTGAATAACTTTCTAAACCAAACCGTGACAACAATTATAATCAAAACATATCTCAGGTAGAGTGCTAAACAGCTACTTTCATCGATCAAATCTGAACAGCGAAAAAGAACAGAATAAATCACCACGTGGAATATCGAGCTAACGTACCAGTTGTTGTTGGGTCGGGACAGTAATAGCCCGGTGTGCAAGGAGAGCAATCCGACACTGATGTTGCACCGGTGGTGTTGCGCAGAGTACCGGCAGGACACTTCGTGGGAGCTTGTCCGCCTGGTAGCAGTAAAGAGTTTTGAACAAGTACGATAAATAAAACGTCTGCAGACGTTGAATCAATGTAAAAATGATGGATTTTGCTGTCTGGGGAATTGTGGTTGCATTTTTAGCAAAATGCTGAAAGGTGTCACGTTTGAAAACAATTTTATGACTATCACACAATGAATATCGTGCATATAGTCTTTAACAATATGATGTGAATCTCTAACAGAAATCACATAAACAAATAACCATTAGCTAACGTCAAAACAACGTTGAATCAGTCTTGTCTGTATGTCCCCAGACAGCAAAGCAGTCGTTTTTGATTTAATTGATTTGCTGTCTGGGTCAAACAAAAACACACGGTGTACGACTACAATGAAGATTGAACTGACCGCCAATGCAGTAGTAGCCAAGTGCGCATGCGGACGACGAGAAATCGGAAAGGTTCGTCTCGTTGCACCAAAAGCCGGCGGGACAAGGGAGGCAGTCTTCCACTTTGCTTCCTCCTGTTGTCCAAGGACATGTTTAAAGTTTGGGAAAAAATTAAGACTTATGTCTCCACTGCATGTTTCAATATTTTGAAATAATTTTACCTTGGGCATTTTTGGTAAAAAGCATTTTAGTACTTATGACTTTAACCCTTTAATGTCAAGTGTAGCCAATTGGCAAACCCAAATTTTAGAGGGATTGTTAGTTTTTCATCAATTAAATATGTTCCTATGTCGTGGTTTAGTCCATTATTTTATCTCTTGTCAAGGCAATAAAAGCAAACAAACTCATTGGCAACGCTACTTGCTGAAAAATATAAAGACAATTTACAAATAAAGCTTAAAATGGTTTTTGCTTGCTAATACTCTTCGTAAAATACAATTTGGGTAGAGAGGTAACTCTTTTAAACCATAAACAGACATAACTCAGCAACAACACTACATTTAACATTATAAAAACAAAAAATAAAAAGCGAACGTTTTCGGCTAGTCATATAGCCCTTTTCAAGCCTATAAGAAAAATACATTTTTTTTTAAAAAGAAATGCTTCGTTAAATGAAGATGATATTTCTGTTCTGCTTTTTCGGTTTGTAACCTTCAGCGTTTGAACTGTTAGGGAAATCCTGTATCTAAGATCTTTTATATTTGTGAGCCCAATGTAGCCACTTGGCAAAATTTTTAATTGTTAATTTTAAAAAACAAAACAAAAAGTTTGACAATCATGGCTTTATTGGGTTAGTTGCAACACTAAAAACCAAAACGTTTTTTTTTTTCTTTAAAAAAAGTCATCCGAGCATTAAAAGTTAAAAGCATGGTTAAAAACATAACAAACGTAAAGCGGAAATAATACAATGACCTGTTTCATTTCTGAAAGTGTACAGCGGGCAAGGCTGCGGTCCAGCGGCGTCCAAACAGTCGCTTGTGTTCAAACCGAGGCAGTAGAAGCCGACTGGGCATGGTTCAGCAATGGGGTTACCTTCATGACACCAAGAACCGGCAGGGCAAAACCCGCAATCGTTCAGACTGGCAGCCCCTGGAAAGGAAAATAAAAAAACATTAATTGAAGTTATCTATGATGGTAGTTTTCTTTGCTTTACATTAATAAGTTGTATGTACTAATATGTTTTCTTTGTTTAATACCCAAGCAATGCACTGTTGAGATTTTGAAGGGCCGCTTGAAAAATTGCATCAGCCAACTCCAGAAGCAGTGTAGAGACGCTACGAAGTAAGAAGCTTAAAGGTGATTGATGACAGAAAAGGACACAGGAAGAATCGGAAGAGCTAAGAGTTTCGGATATTGGTGGAGAATTATGAAGAAGGAAGGTGGATAACGTGAGGATCAAGATTTTCTACTTCTTTTGTATAAAATAGAATTCGTTTGAACTTCATGGATGGTTAGTAACATTGTTATCTGCAAGTTGTCTTTCAACGAATAAAAAGATCAAAGATGATAACACAAAAAAAATTGTACTGTTGAATCTTATTGATATATCTTCTGACAATATTCAAAACATATCGTACCACAGAATTAAAAATTATTCTGTTCACAATATCAATATCATAGTACCTCTAAACTTTTTGGTATATTGAAAGATTAATTTAAACTAAATTAAGGATGTTATAAACAGATTCTACCAGGCAGTTCGCGCAAGGTGTTTTCAGGACAAGGTTGCATTTGCAAGGTGCCCTCCTCGCAGTAGAAGCCTGCTGGACACGGTCCGGCGCACGTTTCCAAAGAATTGCAAGCAGTCACGTTCTCATTGGCTGTCGCTGAGTAAGCACGTGACACACAGAAGTATCCGGCCGAACAATTACCCTGTTGGAGAAAACTTAAATCTTTTAACACAGATGTAAAATTAAGACGTGTTAACGTAAAGGAAATCTGAATCAATACTTGTAGCATATAAAAATATAAACGCTATTATCAGCATACTGGATTCTTCAACAAAGAAGTAAGCTTAAAGGTAAACGTGAGTCTACACAAGGTAATCGAGCTTCAAGAATAAGAAGATAAGATTTCTATTGACAAACCTAATCAGCGTAGAGTGGCTAGCTTCTCTCGGCCACCTTTTCTTTGGTAACCGCCTAACAATATCATTTATCTTTGACCTACAGGTGAGCAGTAAATTTCAACATGAGGCTTAGCCGGGTAACGAACCAAGACCGTATGGTTGACGTTCGTGCATTATGATTCGACAATCTAGCCTGTCAAGCTTAAGTAAATGTAAAGGTGGTTCCATACTTGATTCCAAGTGTTGAGAATGAAAAGGTTTCTCATTGTACCAAGCCTTCGGCACTAAGGATAGCAGGGTGGCCAGTTCCTTTCACTCGACCGCCTTTCCTTCAGCAAGTATGCCCACCCAATTTATTAAACCTTTGGTATAGGTGAGCGGGGTTTTCAACAACCAGCTTAAGCTAGGAGTCAAACCAGATTTGTATGATTGGAAAGCCAACGCCTTATCCGCTGCGCCATCTCACCGCCAGTCAAGCTTGCAGAGGCAACAAAGTGTGAAAAATATATTGAGATAAAAATTGATTCTCAATGGGCTCACCTGTATCTGACCACCATTGCAGTATTTTCCCGTTGGGCATTCCGTACATTCGTTGGGGGCTTCCAATAATTCCTCAGTGACGTCGGTGTAGGTGCCGTTGGGGCAAGGCACAGGGTAAGGGGAACCTTATACCCAATAAACAAAACGTGTTGTTAAAAACAATTATCACGTTGGGATAGAAGTACCCATGTACACAAGATGCACAATTTTACATTGGTTCAACGTTAATTGACGATGAGTTTAGTTAGAAGCCTCAAGAAACATATAAATTACAGCCCAAGACAGCAAAATCCGTCACGTCTGCGTCCGCAGACGTTGAATCAATGTAAAAACAACGGATTTTACTATCGGGCATCAGAAATGGTTTCTCACCAAGAGGGCAGTAGCTATAAGCTGGGCACGGTTTCTGGGCACCAGACAAAGTGTCGTCACAGTAGTAACCGGGTCGACATTGCTCGCAAGAGCATTTCCTTTCCCCGGGTTGATAGGTGCCTGAAAACAAATAAACACAAACTGTAAAACAGTTGTCCCCAAATTGTGGTACGCATAAAACTACACTAGTGATACGCGAAAGTCTTCCAGGTGGTATGGGAGAAACTCACTTATGTTGACAAGAGTTAAAATAAATACGTAATAGAATGTGCACAAACTTTCAGATCACACAATGTGCATTATTGTGTCATAATTAATTTTATTCGAAGGGAATTCAAGCGTTTAGGCTATGACGCAACACCCAGGTCAGTGGTTCTCAATCTTTATTCGTTGCGACACTATAGGGAAAGTTTGCTGGCTTACGACGCACCCTGATATAGGAATTTCAGTAACGTTTAATTATCTGTTTGTGTCACCAGCCTTCATTTGTCTCATGGTGAAGTGAATTAGAATTGCACTATGTGATTGTTAAACCATATCCGATTGCTACAGTTTTGAACAGCTAATGCACATTGCACGGTCAAGAAAATTGAAACCACGCACCAGGTCGTTGCGATGTACAGTTTGAAAACTTTAGATCTAGATTGTTCAACAGAAACGCCAAAACTGGTCAGTTTTCAATGCTGTTACTGATCTGCAGTAGTCGTGCAGCCTATTTATCGGTCTTCTACTTATGGTGACAACTCAACAGCATAGTTACATAATAGATGGTTACATTAAGTCTAACATTAACAATCCTTTTGTCTTGGAGCCTTGTACTGATATTCGTTAAACTTTATTGCCACTTATTTTAGGCTGTATTGTAAAGATTTCCTGGATATAGGTGGTACGCGAGCACTGTATGAAATTGCAGAATGGTACGCGAATAGAAAAAGTTTGGGAATCACTGTCGTAGAAGATCATGAAATTACAGCTCGCTGCTAGATATTTATATGATGTAAGTTCCGTTCAGTTTAGTTGAGTGACCACATGCGCCTGAACAATCGAATGGGACAAGTGAACCATTGAGAGGAGAGACGATTTAAACACTTGCTGTTACTACCATGTTTGAAGCTTTAGGTCTTATTTGACGCCCAACCAAATCTAAATCTCTATCTTATGAAAACAGGGTGCCAGCCTTGAAGACATTAAACTACAGTAAAAACAAGCTATTTCGAGTGAGTACTCAGAAGTAACATATTGCTATATTACGTGATGCTACTAACCTATGTCGCAAGGTAGGGGTTGTGACGACCCCTTTCTGCAGTAGTGACCTGTGGGGCAGGGATATTGGGTTGGGGAGTCGTTAGACGTGTTTCCAGGGCAATAAAACCCACAATCGCATTGTGCATCCGGGTCTGGTTGAGACTGGCCTTCGTTGAGGCAGTAAAAACCCTGCATAAAAAACAAAAAATTGTTTATTGAATATTAGCCGGAGCTATGGTCTTCCCAGTGTAATTATTACATTACTGAAAGTAGTATTAATTATAGTTTGCATTTGCTTGGTATTTCAAATTGTAACTCTATGGGTTTTGGATTGCGTTTGCATTACATGCATATTGCATAGGTTACAAAACTTCACGATGTAGACACAAACGACCTGTTTTGGCTTGACGCTGCGGGTTCGGTGAGGTAGTAGCGGTTTGTACTAGCTTTCGGAACACAGTTCCCACGTGCATCAGGCTAAAACAGGTCGTTAGTATTTACATTACGAAGCTGGTAGTAACCATGATAGTAAACCAGTTTCAATTGCACTATCAAGAAGATGCCACGCTATTGTTGTTGTTCAAATTAAACCCAATTTAGTGACTAACACCCTTCAACCGAGGCTTTTAAACTTTCATCGCTAATACAAATGCAAGGAAACGTTTATTACAAAACCCTAGTCATGACAACATTCGTAGCTTGTTTAAGTGTTCGTAACTTGAATCAACAGCTTCTCGTGATTCAAAACAAGGAAGTAAATAGTCTTAATGCGACTATTCCTGGCCGTAAAAATTTCCACGACCACTCATATACTTCTTGTTCTTTCTTCCTTTTTTCACTAGTCTACCTTCGAGGCAGTGGCAGGGCTAGATGTTGAGACAGGTATAGAGGATACTTACAGGTGGACAAGGGTAGCAGTCATCCACGGACGCCGCGCCGGTCGTATTGCGTACTGTGCCTCTTGGACAGTTCTTCAAAGCTGAGGTTGCATCACCTTGGAGGCAGTAGCGGCCAACAGGGCATGGTCCGTTGTAAGGATTGTCTGTAGAACTTGATCCGTCAGGTGTCGGTGTGGAACTACCGCCCTCGCATAAGTAACCTGCCTGGCATGGACCTGGCCAAATATTGGTTTGAATGCTAACATGACAACTACACAATTTACTGCAAACGCAACGTAGAAAAAGTAGCCAAACAGGATCGTCACTGCAGCTATCAAACAATAACACTTGCAATGAATCAAGTCATGTTTTAAAGATATTATTTACTGCAATCTAGAAATAACACGTCACAAAGAGATACAATTAGAAGCAATCCCAGACAGCAAATCAGTTGATTTTGGCATTGATTCAACATCTACAAACGTCTGTAAACGTTGAATCAATGCAAAAATCGACTGATTTGCTGTCTAGGAAAGAAAACCTACATGAAGAATAACACCACCACACAATTTCATTGTCTGATGATCTTCCAGGAAGAACACAAGTTTAAAAAAACATGTTCTACACCATGCTTCATTCGTCTCACCATCCACAGCAGCGTTCCCGGTGCCATTGCAATAATAGCCAGGCGGGCATTGCAAGCAATCTGATAAAGATCTTCCGCCTTTTCTATTGTTGTAAGTCGATTGTGGACAAGGTTGGAGTTGGGTTGCATTGCTTGGGCAGTAGAAGCCTAAATAAAGTTATTTGTTTTTTCTCTTTATCGTATCAAGGTTTATGTTAAAGGGTTAACTTTTCCTTTGGTAAATGAAAAGGCAAGGCAAGAATGTTAGCAATCTTGCCTAGACAAAAAGCGAGTGCTCTTGAATGATGTCGAATCGGCGTCATCTCCGTCGTTATGCGGGTGCTTTCGTCACTCAGAGTCGAATACGTCAACGCAGTCAAACGATCTTTGTTTGCGCTGAAGTATTCAAAGTTAATGAGCCTTTTAACTCATAAACTTATTCATTCAATAAGGCAGCCCTTTCTTGGATCAATCTAAGTCTAAGATACAGTTTTGATGCTACTACGCAGCAGCAAACATTAGTTACTCGTAACATTAGCTAGCTTTGTGAAGAAAGGCGTTCTTCCCGGCTATCAGCACAAGGCTGATTACTCACTAGCACAGCGAGCTGCAGTGACGCTTCGCTAACCAGAACGGTGTAGCTTCCACGCCAGCCATTGAGACCTCCAATTATTGAGAAATAACTTAAAAATTAGCTAGCTTTTATAAAGCTATAGTCAATGGTCGATTGTCTTTTTTTTTCAGAATAACTTGCAACCAATTAGTGCAAGCCACTTGTAAGAGTGGTTCTCAGACAGCAAAGCAGTCATTTTTTTACATTGATTTAACGTCTGTAAACGTGAGTACTTAAGACATAGTAGACGTTGAATTAATGTAAAAAGGACTGATTTACTGTCTGGTTAACTTAACTTGCTTCAGTTTTTACCAAGCTAAGATAAACAAAGGAAAAGACAAATGTGTTACAATGTGCACAACCAAAAGTGCACATCACAAACATTAAGTCTTCCATTTGATACAAGATTGCCGTGAAGTTATAAGACATCAAGCCTACAGACCTTCCAAGCACTCCAAAGGAATGGAAGTGTTTGCTGTTGGGCAGTATGTCCCAGCCTTGCACAGCTCGCATTCAGACCTCCCTACATCGGGAGTATAGGTACCCGGTTGGCATGACAACGGAACTGTCACCCCAGCTGGACAGAAATAACCCTGTGGACACGGGTACCCGGTTTCGTCATTCGGAGTAGGAGACTTTGCACCACCAGTACATATGAAACTGAAAGTATACAAAATCATTTGTAATCATGTAAGAAACACAGAAATGTTTCATATCAATTTACAAACACTGATACAAAAAACATGTTTTTACTGCAACTGCAGCTTTTAGAGACAATGAGACAATTGAGTTGAAATCGCTATGATTTCTGGCACAGCTCCATGGTTGCTTCTTTTTTTTTTCTTTTTAGATATTACAAACCTACACCCAACCTGGGTGAAAAAATAAAACAACACAAGGTAATAAGGATATGAATAAACAAAAATATTTCTCAATATTACCCTGGGTCGCATTGTGGGGCTGCCCCTCCATCGGTTCGGTTGGACGAGTCACAGTATCGTCCAGCAGGACAGGGCAGACACTCAGACTCATCTGTCCGTCCAGTGTCCTCAGAGAAGGTACCCGGGGGACACGCTTTAGGGGTAGATGTTCCATTAACGCAATAATAACCCGTGGGACAAATGCTATTGCCGGTAAAGCCAGGTGCTGTAACGGGAAATATAAACCAATTTAAGGAAAAAGAAATGTGAGGGACAATTTTAAATGAAAGTTACGGTGAAATGTTAAATCAAGGTTATTTTTATCGTTTATTACATACAGTAAAATATAGTACTGCAGAATAAAACATTAAACAAATGTAGTACAAAATTACCCTACAGTTAAAAATGCGCCAATTTTTGGAAGCATTACACATTTAATGAACATAAATAGACGTTACTTCAACCAATCTTACCGGTAGAATCAACGTTATCGTTGAATGGATCGGACCGGGTTGCTTTCGAAGTGCAATAATATCCAGCGTCACATTCACCAGCGGGTGATTTTGCGCCAGGGGTGTCACAGTATAGGCCTGCAGGGCAATACTGTAAGTTAAACTACGTTTTTCTCCAACTGTGTGTTCAAAACAGGAGTTTCTATGTTCTCAGTGCAGTTATTTTGTGCGACAGAAGTGTTTCTTTTTTTTCACATTTCTTCTCTGAAGTCTAATATCTTTCATTTTTATCGGTTTGAACATGGAATGTTAAAAGGACAGACCCTCATTCCAAGCAGCTCAAACGAAGAAGACTTTATCGGTGTTGAACATGTTATGACTCGGACTAGTCGCTGTTAGTTTTTTCGTCCAAGGGTAGCAAACAGCAAATAAACTTTTTCGTTTTTTAGAAAGGGCGAAATATGGCACATACATAGCTGATAGCGCCTACGGTATGTTGTTTAGTGACATAAGCACAACTGGACAGTCACTGTCAGTTGACAGAGCAGTAAAGAGAAAACATCGCGTGAAATCGAAAAACACAAAGATCTAAAGCTATTGTAAGAACCCTTTTTATTGGAGTATGCGCGTCATGTTGTGAAGACCACTTTGAGAAGCCGCACGACGATCTTCTTATGTCAATTCAATCACAAGAATTATAAATATTTTAAACGCATTAATGACGAATGAAGAAACAAACGGAAAGATAACATGTTTTTAAACAATTGATAGGTCCTCACCAGCTGGGCAGTCGAAGCATTCGCTTTCTTGTACAAGGCTTTCTTTGCCACCATATGTGCCAATGGGGCAATCTACCGGGTCCGGCGTACCACTGGGGCAGTATGACCCCTGGGGGCAGTTTTCTGGATCCAAATCACCTAAAAACGGTCAAATTTTTTAACATTATGCTCACAAAAATAAACCGTATTAATTTTTCCAAATAAAATGGTCTTAGCATTTCAATATTTAAAGTTTTTTTTCATAAAAAATATTGAAAACAATTTCGTTTGCATTTTTTAGAAAATAACTCAATCGATTCAATTAGGCTGTTTTGATATCAATTGTTATCTCATGAACATCTAGGGATTTTAGATCAAACAGATGCGAAACTACATCCGCTTTTACCTTATTCACTGCACTAGAAGGGATGCTGTTTTCTCTAATTTACAAAATATTGTACTTTTTATAGGTGATGTAGAAGTAGTGACGTTAGTTGTAAAATAAGTTAAGTTTTTTGGTTGAAAGCATCCTTGTAGCAAGGTGTAAAAAATTGTCAAATTTAGGATTGACCCTTTTACTGAGGCCGGAAAAGCGGAGCTTCGAGTGCAGGAGAGTAACCTCTCTTAGACAAACATAATAACCGAACAATGCAACCTTCAGTAGAATCCACAGTTCATTTACCGTCGTAAGGGTCACAAATTTTTCCTTGTGGACAATCGTCGCATGTGGCTCTCCCCTCGTTAGGCTGGTAGGTACCAGCCTCGCATACGGTCTCATTGACAGCCCCCTCAGGACAGTAGTGGTTTCTGCTGCACTTGAAAATCGGGTTGTTGGCAGAAGCATCACCACCAGGGCAGTAAAAACCAGCTGTGCAATTGCCGGTCGGTTCCGTGTTGTGGCTGCCTGTAGAACAACGTAAAATAGCATGTAAGTTGCGCGAACAAAAGATAAATTGCCACAAATGTCCGATCAAGCTTCTGATTCGACTTGCAAACTACACCTCATAGGTTTAACTATCAAAACCTTTACTTTAATGCTGCTTTTAAGATAGTTTTTCGATAAATAGCAGGCCACACACACAGAAGGCTATATAGTACGGTACTTTAACTACAAACCATGCTATCACAATGTAAAGGGAACTCATGTTAAAGTGATTGGCGCTGACTTGCCAGTGCCATTGAAAACATTTTTTTTTCGGTAATTTTTTTTGAAATGGTTTCTTGAATGTTCAGTTTACGCATTTTAATGCTTAATTCCTGTTTGACAATTTCATTTAGTATGCCTTTAACAACAATGTAAGCAAGCTTTAAATCTTAAACTTCTTACCTGCACAAAATTGGCCAGGTTTGCAGGCCAAGCAGAATGACTCGTCTTCATTTCCGTACTTTTCACTGTATGTTCCAGGCCTACACGGGGTTTGAACCCCAGTTCCTTGCTCACAGTAGTATCCAGGTTCGCATTGATGCTGGTCCGGTTCAGTGCTGGTGAGCAAAAAATTTACAAAAGTTTTCAAATACTGAAGATCGTAGAAACTGATGATTACATCACTTGAAAGATATTTGTGGTGTTTGTGTTCATTCAACATCTGGCAACATTAAACCTATGGAAAAAAACTTATTTATATTTTTCTGACCTTCCGTTTATGCAATAGAATCCTGCGGTACAATTACCAGCGGTGGTATGCATGCCAAAGTCTGGACAATACTGACCATCGTCACAAAGCCTGGGTTCTGCAGATCCCCTGGGGCAGTAGTAACCTACAAGTATTTCATGGTTATTGACAGATTTCTACCAATGAGAAACAACGGTCAAGTATCAAACTTATGTAAAATAACGTGTTTTGAAGATAATATAAACAAGGCAAAATGTGACATATTAATTTCGAACTGTATTTACTTCGAAGTGGTGCTTCGTTTTATTAATTCACGAAAAATTTTGGCAACACTGGCATAGCTTAAAAGTTAATGCTGTTCTTAATGTAAACAAAAAAACAGCATGAAATTATCATCAGCTGACAGCAATTACAAACTACGTATGGGAAATTAAACCAGTCTACCTGGTGGACAAACGCCTCCTTTCGTGTCTGGAAGGCTGGGGCAAACACATTCAAATATCGTGGTGCACGTTTGGTTACTGAAAGCATAAGATGGTTTATGAGAGAAAAAATAGTAAAATAAAGGAACAGTAGAGCAATGGCTAGAACTAATATACTTGGACGTGTTATTGGTAAGGACGTGTCTTGAAAAAAAAAGAAAATTCAAGTTTATAATTGGCAACGTTCATACGTTGAAAGTCCATTCTTCTTTATCGGTATACGCTGAAACCTCACGTTGGTGATCACATGGAAATTAAAATTAATCCGCAACAGTATTGCAAAGTAATTTCAGCATAACAAAAATGACTTATTTGCAGATATAAACTTCCACGCCAACAACCTGCAACCGGTACTAGATAAGTTGCATGTTAAAAAATATGTTACATTTTTACGCAGCCTACTCCGCTTTTTTAAACTTTGAGATATAAAATCAAATAGGGAACGAAAGCAAGCCTACCTTCCTCCAGCAGTTACTCCTACAACTTGAGGTGTAGAAGAATCCGATCCCTCGGCACAGTAATATCCTTCGTCGCAAAAGTCATCCGGCTCTTCATTGGCCTCCCCCATGCAGTACATACCCCCGGTACAGGGGACACAGCTGACTTCACTGCTTTGCTCTGAAAATTACAGCTATTTAACATGCAATAATTAGCATAGCTTTTAGGTCTAGGATTGAATCTGGATGGAAAAGGTCAGAAGACACACGTCAGCCAATGTAATGCTGTAAACCACTTGCAATCTATAGTTCCTTAATTTGTTTGTATTTGAAAATAGTGAACTTTTTTATATTCACGAGCTTTCAAACATCAAAACTTCTCAATACGACGCGTACATAACTGCATCCTCTTACTAACAAAGGTTTCTTAAAAACCACAATATTGCAACAACATCTGAGTCGTACAGCGTCATGGTAGTTTACCAGACGGCAAAACCCCCCATTTTTACATTGATTTTTCTGTCTGAATTATTGCTAATGTCTGAGGAATTTCATTTTAGTTGAACAATCGTACCAACAAACATAATTCATTTTCCAGAATCTCTAAAAAACATTAACTCACTTGTTTTATTGTTATAAGTTCCAGGCTTGCAAGGGAATTCAGTGCGGGATGTAGTTTGAGAAGGGCAGTAGTAGCCTTTTAAGCATTCGACTGGGTTAATGGTTCCACCGTCGCAGTAATTACCTGGACGTAAATTTGATGTTCATTAACGTAATATGAAGTCTTCTAATGTTAAAATAGGTTTCCATAACTATCTTATTTATTTAAAGTTAAATGACATTAAAATACAGTTTAATAATTTCTGTTTGGTTTTGCAGTAAAAGTGTAAAAGGGAACAGTCGGTCGATGTGATATGTTTTTATAAAAAACTACGGGCATTTGTAAACTAAGCTTTCTGTTGGTAGAATCGCACAGTTGATATCCATCCAGTTTAACAAATACAGTACAATGCGTCTGGGCGCATGCAGCATCGATACATGTGATAAAAGTGCACAGACTTTTCGTATAATTCACGTTCCAGTGAGTCAAAAGAAGCTAGTACTTGAATAACATAAAAACTCAACCTCAATGCATTTCAACGTTGGAATAATGCAAAAGTAGTTTTTTTGAATAGCGAACATGTACCTGCTTCACATGGCTCGCAAACATCAAGACCGTTCCCCCGGGCAAACGTCCCAACCGGACAGGGCTCGGCCGACCCACTTGGGCACTGATGCCCAGGTTGACAAGGACCACCAGAGCCCTGGTTATAAATTAAGTATTCGTTTACAAAAGATATGCTAATCATAATAAGAAAAATGTAAAGACAGTGCGATGTATACATTTTTAGATTAAAGTAAAACCAGAAATTTAAAAGATATAAAAAAATATTTTAGCGAGTTCACTTAATTGTGTCTTTTTCTGGGTATGAAACAACATTTTAAAAACTATCTTCAAACCCACCGTGTTGGAGGCGTTATTCGGCTTGTCTGTGTTCACTCCCCATACACAATCGAAGCCAGGAGCGCAAGGGCCGGTCACAATGTCTCCACCGGGCGTCTCGCAGTAGAAGCCCGAGGAGCATTGAGTACACTCGGCTTCGCTGCTAATGCCTTCTGTTGGGTTGAACGTGCCTGAAGATACAGTACATATGTTAAGATAAGCAAGATGCGATCTTTTAATCGCTTCCATACCGGCGCAACGGTGTTTACATCAACGCCAAACCTGGTGTTGAGTACCTGTTGCTTTTGTTGTTGCTCAGAAAATACAAAGCATTCCTAATTTCGAAAGTGAAAGTAGTGCTTCAGTTGCAATAAAGATAGCAGGCAAGATTTCTTTTTTTTCACTTGCTGATGGTTCAGAACCCAAACTAACTGCAGACAACACAATACCAATACAAAAAAATTAAGCCGTTCAATAGGACAACGTACCCGCTGGACATTGCCGCTGGTTATAACCGGTTCCTTCCGGACAAAACCGACCAAGTGGGCAGGGAAACGGTACAACAGCAGCATCCTCACACCACCAGCCGCTCGGGCAATCAAGACATATTGGCGACCTGGTAGTATTGGCATAAGTGCCATTCAAACAGGGTATGGGTTCCGATGTGCCAGTGGGACAGTGGTAACCCTTAGGGCAGTCACTTTCAGTTGGAGAGCTCGCACTTCCATTGCAGTAAAATCCTTCGCTGCACTCTCCTGTTTAAAAAAACGTTTTTGAAAAAAGAAAAGCCAATATAAGTTGTCTCCATATCATTAAGACCTTAATAAAAAGTAATAAAAAAAAAGTTTATCATATAGCCATTAGCCAAAGCAATGTAGCTGTCGCAAATATGAGTTGCCTTTGGTGAGAAGCTTCTCGTACAGTTCAAGCCCAGTTGGTCCCGCATTACCCTAAATCCGTTCATTTAATCTTGAGTGTCAAGCAGAAGCAGGGCCTGTTTTCATATTCACGAGTAAGTTTGATTTCTATTCAACTCAAAGTACAACAAAAGCTTCAACACGACACACCCAAAGTGATACAGATTTAATGTGTAAATGCCCAAATCGACAAAACTTGTTCGTTTTACTTTTTCCACCTGGGTATTTTAATGCTGTCATCTTACCTGCCACTGAACTTCGTCCTGTCCCGTTGCAGTAGGAGCCAGAAGTACATGCTTCACAATCCAGTACTGAAGACTTTCCTGGATCACTGTTGAAAGTGCCTGCAAATTAATGTCCGTTAATTAATTGAATGTGGCGCTGAAGCAACAAACGACATGAAATGCAGCCTCATTTAGCAAAATCCGTCCTTTTTACATGGATATAGGCTAAGTCATCTGTCGACGTTGAACCAACATTAAAAGGACGGGTTTTGCTAGCTGAGTTTTAAAAAACTTGAAAATATAATTACTAGCACAGACATATACAACCAAGCAACCACACGGCATTTAACATAATCCATTAAAATTGAACATAAACTATAAGCTACAAACGTTTTCGGCCATACACACTTTAGCTTTCATCAAGTAACAAAAAAAATAACTGCTTATCATATCTACAATGAAAATGAATAACTGATCTAAACACTGATTGATCAGTGTAGATCAGTTATTCATTTTCATTGTTTAGATCAGTTATTCATTTTCATTGTAGATATGATAAGCAGTTATTTAGTGGTTGAAGAAAGTGACCTCTTTACCAAAATTGTATAATTACTAGCAGGTACAACTTGAAGTTATGACATCAAGCTTGTATTGAATTTGGTTCATTTCATGTGCAAATGATAAAGTTCCTACCTTCAGGACAAGGGGTAGGTTGGCTGCTGTTTGACGGACAATATTGTCCTGGGGGGCATTCGTCACCGTACGTCTGTCCCCTGGGGTCGGCCTCGGTAGAGTTCCCGGAACAGAAGAAACCTGCATAAGGGGTTCGTATTACACTCTCATCGACTATAAAACAATTTCTTCCGTTTTTTTTTTGGTAACTGCAGGCTCAACTACAACGAAATGTTGAAAATAATAACCAGCTTATTTCCGACGTTTTGTCAGCCAGCACGACTAAATTAATCAAGGGGAGTAAAACAGGCAAAAAATACCTGTTTAGTAGCAAAACGGCACAACACAGAAACATGCTTTTTATGCCAAAACAAGATCATACGTCTGAAGGGTATGATTTTGTTTTAATGGACGGGAATGTCACAAATGGTATCGTCCTGTTCACCTAGGATGCTAGTGCTTTGCCAAGGTACAACCTTGTCTCAATGATTGTCGAGCATACAACCATCCACCGTTGGCCAATGCCAGATTGCTCCTATCATTGCGTCAATTAACCGACACCAATCACCGAGAAGATTGTAGACTATACATTAATATGCTGTCATATTTGGTCTAGGCAAGGAAATTAAGACTATGCAAATCAAACCAACTTCTGTTACTTACCAGCAGAGCATGCGCCGCGAGGTTCCTTCAAGCCATCACTATCGCAATACAACCCTGGATCGCACGGCGAACATTCAGTAATAGCTTTGAGATTAGAGCTGGCTCCGTATGTTCCTGCTGGGCATGCGATGGCACTGGATGATCCTCGTGGGCAATACGAACCTGGGTGATGGAATGTTAAATTACTGTTACTTTCTTCACGATGTAGATATTAACGACCTGTTTTAACCTGATGCGGCGAGTTTGCTGTGGTAATAGCGAATCGCACTAGCTTTCGGAACACAGTTCCCCAGTCATGTGCTGACGAATGGAGTTAAAGTCAGTGGGTCGTTGTTTTATGCGGCTCTTTTGTTTGGCTTGAGGCTGCTGTCTTGAATGCTATCTGTTGAGTTTCTGTGTTGTTAAGAGTTATTGCTGTGAAATGTTGTTGATCACTTTTACTTTTCTTTACGTTGCTAAATTGTTATTTTCTCTGTTGAGGTAAACTGTTTGACAAAAAAAGCAATTTTTGTTTTTAAAGTCAATTTAAGCAAACTACTTTCCAATTTTGAAATAACTAGCTTGTGTTTCCTGAAGCAAACGAATTGATGGGCTAACAAAACTAACGGTCTCTAAGTGGTAAGGAAAACCTAATCCAAGTAACTTGTCTGCTTGAATTGCTTGATTTATTTTCAATATTAAATGTATTGCGAATATCATCAGGGTATGAGACTCAAATTCATCAACAATAATTTAAATAACAATAATAATATCAACAATAATATCAATAATAATTGGCTTTGCTAGTAGTTTAAAGATTTAAGCAAACTTGAGTTTCAAAGGTTTGGTGAAGGAAAACCAAACAGGTCATGATCATATCAGCAGGAATAAAAACAAACAAAACGAGAAAGCATGATACACAACGCGCTACATACCACGCGGGCAGTTGAATTGTGTGGGGCTTGTAGATGCAGCCGGGCAGTAATAGCCAGGATAGCATTGGTCGGTTGGTTGGGTCTGATTTGTGCGATCGCAGAAAAAACCTTGTGAAGCAGACAAAGATTTATTAGATTAATTATCAAATTTGTGAAAGAAGAAATCCGCCGCCCTTTGAACTGGTGACGTAAGATTGAAATAATAATGAATGTGACACTGTACAACACGAATCGTGATAGTATTCTAGTAGTTAAATACATTTTTTACACATTCTGGTATCTGACGTTACGAGCATTGTAGCCATGCGTGTAATAAAGACATTTTGAGATTTCTTTATGAAAAACATTTTTTTAAGCAGAAGCAACGCAAAGCTGTAGGCTACTAAATGCTCAAAATGGGATTTACTAGCCGATTCGTTTAACCCACCTCCGTCACAGTTCGTACATGCTGCAGCGCTGGTTAAGCCGAAAGAATTGCTGTACGTTCCCTCAGGGCATGGGTACTCAGTGGCGAACCTAGTTCCCGATGGGCAAAAAAACCCAGGTTGACAGGATTGGGGTTCAACAACCCCAAGAAACCCAAGACTTGTGGCTTCATCAAAGTCGCAATAACTTCCTGTGTATAAAAAAGAAAGTGATTTATTACAAAAGAAAAACTAGTGGTGAAGATGTAACAAAAAAAGCAAAGAGTTTACTGCAAGGAATAGGCTTCAATTTTTGATACAAGAATCAGACTCACCATTAGTTTATTTGTCAATTAACACAAACATGAAAAAAAAAATGCCATAAACTGTTGTGAGCTGTATGACGTGGTCTGCACACGTTGTATCAATGTAAAAACGGTTGATTTGTTGTCTGGAAAGCACTTTATTGGCAAACACAAAAATGATGACGTCACCTTCATCACAAGGCAAACAGGTGCCTCGTTGAGCATCCGGTTGGTAGGTTCCAGAGTAACAAGGTGTGTAAATGGCGCTACCCGACGGGCACTTAGTTCCTTCTTTACACTCGTTAGATGGTGGCGCCTTCATTGTAGAACCAGCTGGGCAATAAAATCCAACCTGAAAATGAATTAAAGAGAATGTCAATTGAAAAATTCGCCGCCACATAGAGCCAGGGGTGATTGATTGTGAACTTCATTGCACAATCAGTCTAATGAGTCATGTCATCAACATTTTTCTGACCGTTTTACTCCATCGACTACGCAGATGTATCAATCCCGAAATCTCAGATGTGCAATGCGGATTTGTGAAAGACAAAGGAACTAAAAATGCCACATTTCTACTTAGGACACTTGCTTGTTTTGTTTGTCGTATCCAGGTTTACACCTGGTGGTTGAAGATTTAGATTAAGTGGACGGGAAGGCAAGGAAGCCAATCTTCATGTCCACCTTCAGGTATGCCTAAAGTGTCCTGCCAAAGACACAGCCGAATGCTCTTAAGCGGTGTCGAACCGGCGCCATTTCGATTGCCGTTCCAGGGCTCTAACCACTCGGCTATGTAGCCGACAAGGACACTTGCTGAGAGGTCGATAGAACACAGGGAAGACCTGTACCTCTGGTTTTTGGTCTACGGCAAAGCCTTCGATCGTGTTAAACATGAGCTACTAATCGAGATGCTCAAAGCCAAGACACAGATGGTAAAGATCTCCGACTTCTTAGAAATCTCTACTGGGATCAATCAGCAGTAGTCTGAATAGATGACAAACTGAGCAGGGGGACACAAATTCAAAGAGGAGTGAGACAGGGGTGCGTAATCTCACCTGATCTTTTCTCATTCTATGATCTAATGGCAATAATAATCTAATGATATAATCTAATGATCTTACGACATCTAGATGACAACGAAGGCATCTTGGTAGGTGGACAACATTTAAACAACATAAGATACGCAGACGACTTAAGAGAGGAATTAACTGAATTAATAAGATCACCACTGAAGAAGTGTGGAGACGCTCTGGGTGTACCCCTGGCGTCCTCATTAGAACTTTTATGAAAGGGAAAATGACATTCATCATGCACGTCTATCGTTAGCGGGGAATTAAGCACACGGTAATGAAGGGGCGGATTCCTGGTCAGAGGCACCGGGGCATCCACGTTTAGAAATTTTTAAGAATCTTTTAAAATGAACAAACCAAGCTTTTGTAAATTTAATGAGAACACTGGAGGATCAATCGTTGTGAAAAACGTCGACGCCATGTTCAGGCATGGTGGTGTCTGTGATGTCACAGCACTTGTGGTAATTCCGTAGAACTTGGTTAGTTGAATAATTATGGATAACATCATTTTAGCAAAACAAGGAATTCACAATTGTTGGCTTCGGTTGGGATGATTGCTTTAGCAGTACAAGCATTCGCAGCAATGTTGATTACCCAAGGTCAAGCTGAAAACGCGGTTTCAGATAAAGTTGAGCACAAAAACTGCTTCGTTCGTTTACTCACATCGCATTGGGCTCGAGGCGCGGACATGCCAGAAGAAGGACAATACATGCCGCCGGTGCATAGCTCGCAGTTCGATTCATTGGTGTTGCCGAGATTGCCAGAGAATGTACCTAAGAAATATGAACATGACAAAAAATTGTTTAACAAAGATTCATCGAGCAATATTGAAGATTTGCACTGAATTTTTACTTTCCGTTAAAAACGATCAAAGCTACATACACCCAGTCAGTAAACCAGTTCCTTTTTGCATTGATTTGATGTCTGCAGACGCTAGATCAATGCAAAGAAGGGCTGATTTGCTGGCTGGGCAGATCCATGAAAAGATAATCAGGAAGAAAAGTCTTCGCTTACCGCTCGGACAGGCTGTCTGGCTTGAACTTTTGGTTGGACAATAATACCCAGGCTGGCAAATATCCCCGTAAGGTTTGCCCTCTGGTGTTTCTTCTTTGCTGCCCCCTGAGCAGTAAAACCCCTCCAAACAAGGATCGGTCACTGCATCAAGACCGGGGGTGGAACAGTAGTATCCTTTAACAAATGATATCGGTCATGACAGATCACGTAAATTTAATGGTGTCATTATGTAAATTATATCCAATTGTTAATGCACTTGTGATCTCTTTGTAGCTCTTCACATAAAACTTTGTAGCTCTTCACATAAAAACAACCATTATTATTGTGGCGTGAAAATAGTCAACAATCCAAATGAAATAGTTTAACAACCAAATTGTAAGCAGTTGAAGACAAATTGGGTAAAGATAGCGTTTTATTGAAACATAGCATAAACTAAAGAACTAAAAATTATCTTAAGTGCTGCCTATAAACTTTGCTGAAAATTGAACAAAAGAAACTTTCAAAACTCAACAAAAGTAGAGGGAACGCATTCAAAGTATGAGCAATGCCTGCGAGGGATTACTTCTCTTTATCACCTTCATCGCAAGGAATAGGAATAGTTGACCCCTCCGGGCAATACTCTCCAGGCTCACATTGCCCACCAATCCCTGGACTCCCTTCGGGGCAAGCACAGCTTCCAGTGAAGTCGGATCCAACTGAAGTTGGTTTCTCCATCCACGATCCGAGGACACAATACCTGCGAGAATAAGTGTAAGCGTATAGCATCACCGGCCAGCGTAAGCGTTTAGCATAATCGGCAAGCGTAAGCGTATAAGCGTTTAGCATAGCCTGCCGGCACAACCGTTTGCAGCACAATCCTGACAGTTTTTCATGGAAGATTTTACCGCTGACACAGGCCTGGTAGCTGAAGTCGGTAGTTTGGCATTTCCACTTGAAAACAACGTAACGTATCTTGTAAACTATTCGATCCTAGATCTATTCTAGATGAACTACTGTGTTTCAGTGCACACGTCTTGAAATCGAAGCGCAGACCATTGCGGCAAGGTTTACCCATTTTACGTCATGTAACGTTTCAACAAAAGTGACGTCACGTAACGTTGCAACAGAAGTGACGTCACGTAACGTTGCAACAGAAGTGACCGGATACGAAAAAAGATCGTGAGATAAATAAAACAAAAATAAATCATCTTCATTTTACCAGCCCGGAGCACATTTTCCTTTGGGGTTTTCCATCCCTGCATCAGGGCAGTAGTAACCGCCAGGGCAGTACTGACACGCGCTTGCATCTCTCGAGCCTACAATAGAAACAAAAGCGATGGTATTCAATTCATTTGCTGTTGAAGCATATGCAGATTTGTCGTAATTATCTTCCCAGGTGCCACAAAACACTATTTGGAAAGTAGCGCTATTGGAGAAGTTGGAGTTTCAAGGGTCTAGGGAATTCTTACAGCGATCGCGGCAACGCACAGAACACGATAAATGTGACAAGTTTTTTTTACAAAGAAACTCTAAGAAATCGTCCACGCTGCAATGTCACTCACAAACCAGCCTCACCTGTTTCGTTGTTGTACGTTCCATTGGTGCACGGGGTGGGTTCCATTACATTGTCCACGCAATAATGTCCAACTGTGCACTCCAACGCGGCGTCTGCCCCCAGGGGACAGTAACTCCCAGCGGGGCACGGCAGACAAGAGGGCATGGCGATGTCCGGGGCATAAGAGCCGTCATTACAAAGCTTTGGGACACTGCTGCCCAGTTCACAATAGGAGCCAATGGGACATGGGCCCTCAGTTGAAGTGACCTACAATAACGTAGAAAATGTAAACTAGTTTCGCGCTTAACCGCTTAAATAAGTCAGCTCTTCACTATTTTACTAACCAAACGAACTCGATGAAATACGCTCCATACCAGTAACAAAGTCACAAAGGTATTTGCTTTGTTCACCGGGCGTGGTTGTTGTCCGTATAAAGTAATACATTACCAAAGGAAAAGAACGTTTCAGAGGCCAACCGTTTAACTATCCAGCAAGCAAAGGTCAGATGTTTTTTGTTGAATAAATTTTTCAGAGAGATAATGCAACTAATTCTCGTACTTGCTTCATCGAGTGATTGTTAAAAAAAGCAAATATAATCCAACAAAACAACAAACAAACATAAAATACATAAAAAATATACATTTAATCGAAAATACGTTTTCTATATGAACCAACTGCAAAAAAAACTTTAAAAAAATTAAAAAAAATCCTGCTCTAGTTCTCACCACTGAGGGAGCTGGGTCTGAAGCCCCACCGGAGCAATAGTACCCCTCATAGCAGAGCCCGGTAGGCATTTCAAGACCACTGCTGTTGCAATAAGATCCCGCGGTGCAGTTCCTGCAGAAATCCGGGGAAGTGGCTCGGGGCTGGCTGTTGAACGTACCAGGGTCACAGCTGAATGGTTCACCGGTTTCTTCAAAAAAGTTTCATAATAACATAACATTCTTGTGCATTGGTTTGAGGTTTTTTATTTTTTGCTCATGATTTGTTGTGTTTACAACAAAGGAAAGGAGGAGATGAGCACCTTCACGTGGTCCCTCCTGTGAGGAGCCAAGTTCAATTACAACCGAAAAAGCGAAGCGAAGCTCATCAACAAGTCGATGAATAAGACTTCGTTCTCGACGTTTCACAGCAAAGGAAGCAAGAAACAGGCAGCAAAGTGACACAAAGTAAAGTTGAAAAATTTAGACCGATTGTCAGTAAAATAAAAGGTTTCAAGTTATTACACCAAATCAAAGAGAAAAACATCTAGCAACCTTGTAAATTGTATTTCCAAATTACCTTCAGGACAATAATATCCAGCAGGACACACGCCTGAGTCAAAAGCGCTTCCTGGAGGAGTCTGTGATGTTGATCTGTTTCTACAGTAAAATCCTGGATCACATTTTCCTAAAGACAAAAAAGTGGAATCATCGTCGTCCGTTTTTTTTAACGTGCATGTTTTGCGAAGCATTTATACACTCGTAGGCCCCACTCCAAATGACTGGCTGGCTGCCGCATGGCAGATTGTACATTAGCTCTCCACTTCTCACGGTCACAAGGGTTGGATCCCAATAAATTTCATTTCCATAGATCTTTTAGTGTTATTGGCCAATTCAACGTCTTCTGGGAATTTTCTAATTGCGAGCCAACTTCACAGCATCATTAGATCTTTCTACATGTCCATACCAGCGGAGTCTCTCTCTTAAAGTATGATCGATGTCAGCAAGACCCAGTCAACCCAGCAACACGGTTGATCGCGCTGTAGTTAGATCTTCGGGCTTCAAAATGTTCAAACCAAGCAACAAAACTATAAACTTGCGCTGAATTAAAAAAGGGTTTAACGCTCTCTAGCGGCCTTAAAAGTTGCTAGTAAGTCACTTGATGTCGGTTTTCAAACAAAATGGCAAACTTAAACATGAAATGACTGTGTTTACATGCATGGAGAAAGGTAACGTCTTTCTGATCATATTTGCCATTATAAAAAGATTACGAACGATAAGACTACACAACATTGTAGTTGCAACGTTCAATTATCGGCATCCAATCAGAGTAAAACTGACACGAATGTAGATTGCGCAATAGAAACTGTTCAAAAGTCACATGATTATTTACGCAAAGAGTGGACCAACGCAAGAGTGGACAGCGCTGTCTGACCTGTTGGCTGCGTTGCGTGAAGCTTGGAACAAAAGAAGCCTGGATCGCATGGTGTGCATTGGTCTTCGTTGTGAAGTCCCGTTGTGTCCCCATATGTTCCTAAGGGGCAGGGATTCAAAGATGCCCCCGTTCCGATGGGACAGAAATAACCCATTGGGCAATCCTTAAAATAAAGACATCAACTATAGTAGCAGGATAAAAAAAAATACTTTTTCCATTACAACTTCGAGACAAAATTTGGCGTACTCTGTAAGGGTACTACATCCGGGTCTATTGAAAAGAGGGATCATCTTAACCACTAAGCCAGCAAGGTTGTACCTGTATACCAGTTCCATTGCAGTAGCTGCCTTGGACACACTGAGCACAAGTTGACTGAAGAGTGTCGTTAGTATACATTCCTGGGGGGCAAGGTATTGGGTCGGCACTCCCCTCAGGACAATGGTACCCAGCCGTACAAGGAAAGGCTGAAAATGGGAAAATTCGTTATATTTTAGGTAAATAACAGATTTTAATGTTGTTTTTTTACATTAAAGTAAAGGAATAAAAGCACATGATTCAAAACATTTTACTTGAGTTTAAGTACCACTACAACTACTTTGAAGCAGTTGAATTGATGTCTTGATAAAAAAAATGGTTTTAATCTGTTAACCTGCAGCATAGTTTCTTGTTGCACAAAAAGAATGTCAATCCCTCCAACAAAAAAAATTGGCTGCTATTTTCAAACATCTGGCAACCATGTGTTTCCCGAAAAAAAAATGTAACAGACCTAAATATTAGCTTCTAAAATATCAATCACAAGTCGAAAAAATGTCTTTGAAAACAGCTGTACTGTAGCTACGTGTGATTGCATAGCTGCATTTGATACGTACCATCCCTGGCTTCAGATCCGTCAGGACAGTAATATCCGGCCGAACAATTTCCTTCTGGAGAGTCCTGTCCGCTTGTAGGACAGTACATGCCACCAGTGCATGGGGTGCATTCCGCTTCGGATTTCAAGCCTGGATGAGTTTAAAGATTGAGATAACTTTATAAATTCAAACTTATGGATGATAACGTGGCAGCAAAGATGATGACGTGAAAGATAGTGATGATCTGTCAATGTCGAATCAACATAAAAATATTAAAAAATTTGACAAGTTAAAATGCATCGAAGTCATGATCAACACCTTTTTACAATTCCAATGAGTTCTTTTTATGTGTTTAGCATTTAGTAATATTTTCACGACTAAATGAACCCAACATGTATCCGTAATGCAACAAACTCAAAAGGCTTGTGTAAGGTCTAGCCTATCTACATTCAGTTGATAAATATACTGAAGCTGAACAACAAAAATCACCGTTAATTGAACTCATTCAAACAGATTCGTCATTTTCACTGTAGCCTATAACCCACATCATTGATACCTATCGAAAGGATACATACTACACTTATACTATTGTGCTTCAACATCGTTACATACGCAGTGGTAAAGGTATTTATTTTGGTTCCACCAGATCTTCTACATTTTTGTTCCTTATTTTAGTAGGGGTTTGATGCGGTCTTACTATCCTCACCTCACAGCCAAGCCAAGGAATAACAACATTAAAGGTTTATTGGCATTGTCCGATTGAAACCATAAAATAAGTGACATCATAACTTCTATTTACTGGCTGTTTAACCTCTTGAGCGCATGAGTACCTCCAACAGGCAGTGTTTTGTTCATTTAACGTAACTCAACTGCGATTTTATCTGATGATGTTTATTTCATCCAAAAGTGAATTTCGTAAACGATCACCGAAAAAACGTTTGAAAACAACAAGTTGTCATCTTGGGATTTGACATTGCCGATTCATGCAACTGCATGGAACCTTTTCGGTTAATAGAATTTAATCTTCTAAAAACGCCGAAGCCGTTACTTAGAATTATGGTAGAGCTAAGAAACACTTCTTCGGTTTGTATTGCGTTTTTCTATATAAATGTTCTACGTAAGCATTTATTCAAATGGTTATCATCATTATTACGTTCTTCTTTTAAGGTGTTGCGATCGTGCCATATTTTAAACTGATTGTTCTGCTTTAGTATCATGCACGTTATAACGTCCGCGTTTTGTCGCTTCCACATTTTTCTAGACCTCTGCTATGTTTGGCATATATTGTTTTTTCGTTGCGATGGTCAGAAATAAAAACAAACTGAACTGAGCTTCAACTCAAATGTGGTGTTTGTTGATATTCTTGCCACAACATTTTAGAGCAGTAAAAAAAGAACGAAAATGGAAAATAAATGAATCAGGTCACTTGTCACTTGTCAAATGCATGGACTTCTTAATAGTAGGATCATTGTTGCATCTGGAATTTTGAAACAGTGTTGCGATGGACAAGCAGTGGACAAATGATCTGATTCATTCATTCTCCATTTTACTCCATCCTACTATTAAGAAGTCCATGAACAATGCTTCTCGTTAATCCGATATTTGGGATTTGATCGCTTTAAACAATCGCGCGTAAAAAGCGCAGTTTGTGTGGTTTATTATCAAAGATGGGTTCTGATGAAGTAAATACGAAGTAGAACGTTATGCGACGCAATTTCATCATCAAATTTACCTTCAGCTGGGCCGAATGTGCCGGACGGGCAACCAAATGGTGAGCTAGTTTGATTTGGGCAAAAGAAACCAGCAGGGCATTTCCCTCCAGTTATCCCATCTGTTGGAGTGCTACTGGACGAGCCGTTGTTGCAGTAGAAACTTTCCAGGCACGGACCCGACGGTTGGCTATTGCCCGTCCCTTGGCAGTACATTCCCGAATCACACAACTTGCATTGATCGGGATCGGCCAACGAACCCCTGCTTCCGTATGTTCCTTCAGGGCACCCGAATTGAGTTGCGTATTCAGTTCCGTTAGGACAGTAGTACCCCTGAAGGCATGGTGAAGGCACAGAAACACCTAAACAGCAAAATGTGGCTATTGTTTGTTACAATAGACAAAGACATGTAAATTAAATAAATGTTATAAAAACTTATTTTTAGCCACAAAACATGAAATGAAGTTTTTATATTAACATATTACCTATTATGATTCCGGCAGTATTAATTGCTTCACAGTAGAAGCCTTCGGGACAAAGCTCGCAAGTGCTCTGCAACAGAAAATAAAAGTCAATACAAAAAGATAATCAACAGTCAAAGCTTCGCAAGTTGCAACCGTTTTATTATTTCTTCAATCGCACATTCGCATATTTTCTAGGTTACAAAATCGGTAAAAAGATTCCAAAATTAAACCAGATCGAGCTTTACCTTTCCTTTCACATTTTGATAGGTTCCGCTAGGGCAAGGTACCGGCTCGGAGGCACCGGAAGGACATTTGTTACCAGGCTGGCATTCGTACTCCGGTGGGGAGCTGACATTCTGGCCGCCAGGGCAATAAAAATTGGAAGCACATTCACCACTTTCAGTTGGCTGACCTCCCAAGCAATAAAATCCTACACAGGAAGAAAGGATGTAAAGAACTATTACGAGAACAGCTATTGGATTTTTTTGATGTTAGTTTAAAATACAGTTGCAGTTATCTTCTTCGTTTGAGGTTCTTGGGCCGAAGGTCTATCCTTTTAACACCTTAGGTTGACGATGTTTCTCGGACTATATTGAAAAGTTACTAGAGAGTCACTAGTTGCAGTGACGCATGATTAAAACATAACCGAAAATACCAGTTCCTCCGGACACATACGTTGGCAGTTAGGAGCGGATTAAGGGGGCGATTGCGGCGATCGCCCCCCTTAAAACATAGAAAAGTGACTGTATTCACGGTGTATTTACAAGGTCGGACTAATGTAAACATATACATCATTGTGTTTTGTTGACCTCCCCCTTATTAGGGTTACTTGCTGGGTTCGTCCTTGTTGGCAGCTACCGAGGTAGATATTAAAAATTGGGAAATAAGCGCTGCATACCTGCTGTGCAAGAGCTACAATCATCAGGGCTTTTGTTTTGGGTGTGGTTGCTGAAAGTGCTTGGTGGACATTCAATTGGTGCTTTAGCTCCTGCTTCACAGTAATATCCAGTCCTGACATAATTGTGAATAAAGTAACGTTTTTGCAAGTAAAAATGATGTGAAATAAACGATGTTTACATTTCTAGCTTCAATGACAAATACAGCCTAAAAATTATGTTAACATATTTTCTTGACGTTCATGAAGAAAAAATACTCACGGACACTCGTCTCCCGTGACGCCATCAGTGGGTGACGACGTATTGGCTCCACCCGAGCAGTAAAATCCAGGGTCACAGTCTCCACTTGTTTTGTCACCAAGTTCAGCGATTTGGCAGAATTCCCCTGTATTTTTATAAAAACAATCAATACTGGATGGGTTCTGTTGTTTTGGTCAACACGATGTCACTTTAAATCAGTGCTCAACAGCCTTGAAACCATTGAAAACGACAATCAATATTAAAACAACATGAAACCGGTTTAAACAAGTTCAAAGTTGCGTAATTTCTCACCAGACCGGCACGGAATCGGATTGCTTGAACCTTCCGGGCAATAGAAGCCTGGCTGACAGCGCCCACCAATGGAACTGAGGTCGCTCTCCACAGGACAGAGACAGGAGGTGTCTGAACAAAAACAAAGTCAGGAAAACGAATGAAAAAGTTAATCGCTCGTCGTCATCGTGTGGGCCTCTGGGGCCCGTGGTTTATCGTTTTACCACCCCAGATTCACGATGTTCTCCGACTACACTGGAATGCTGCTAGAGGTGGTACAAATTAATGGTGCAAACTAATGAAAAAGTTAATCGCTCAAAAACGTGTTATAAGTTAGTTCGAGCAAGCAAGTTCATAGATAGAAACGTTTTTAAAAAAAACTTGACTTTATAGTTTTAATCAGTGTAAAAACAAGTGTTTAAAACTGCACAAATCAAGAAGTGGAGTTAACGTAGATGCGGCTTACCAGCCGTGGGGACAGATGGAGAACTCCCAGGTTTTGACGACCAGGCACAAGACGTGCAGTACCATCCCTCAGAACACTGCCCTGTTGGTTCGGTGAGGCCTGTGGAGTTGCAGTAGAATCCTACAGAAATAATATTATTTACAATTAGACCCTTTGCTGAAGTCAAAAAGTAAAAGGACGCGAAAGGAAATACTTCAACGTTAAGCATTCAAAAAAGATGTCATATTGTCAACTGTGGAATTGTCGATTCATGTTTTTCCTGAAACGTCTGGTTCTTCTGGACTAGAGGAACCTCAAAAATGATATTCAAAACTCTGTAAAACGACGCTTTCGTATACTTCGGAAAATCTGATGGTAAAGATACTTATGCTATCATTGAACAAGAATGATTGGAGAATTAATTATGACACATTTCATGCTAGAGAGACGTCTGAGCTAGTGATGTTAGTCCAGTCACGGAGACTGACAGTTTAAAATGTCTCTCTGCTGTTAAAGTGATGTTGCTGAACTGCACGCGGACTGGGAATAGAATCGTCGTTAGTTGATTCTTGTTCTTTGTTTGCTCACAAAGCCTCATGATTTATTCTTTAAGGGATATTAAGATTAGAACGAAATGTAACAACCTATTCCGTGAACTGTCACTCAGACGTTATCTAACATCAAATCGATGCAAAATGAATTAGATTGCAAGACAGAAATGCTTACCAGGAAGACAAGGGAGACAGTCTCTTAGATCCTGCTGCATCGTCGCATTGTTGAAGGTTCCAGCAGGGCAAGGATACTGGTGCATGTGCTCTGTACCATTGGGGCAGTAATACCCAGCTGGGCATTCATTCTGGGTGAAATCAGTTGAATTCTCTGGGCAGTAGTACCTATGATAATGCGAAATATAAAAACGTATGGTGACACTGAAGGGGGCCTAATGTCCGCCTTTATTAAAGATCACCAAACCATGAAAAATCTTAATTATAGTTTCGTTTTCGTCTCCACACCAGTATGCTTCACAAATGATTAAGATCGTGTGTTATGACGTCACATATCTTATGGCAACATCTGGCGATGACAAAGACTGAAATTTCATAATGAATTCACTTTTTTAAATCGTTATTCCAAACAATAAAACAACGATCACTACACTTGCCAACTCAATAAAGTTTCTTATATGTCTTCGTAGTGAACCACTCTTCAGCAGAGTATTGTGCACCTATCTGGTGGCGCAGTGCTCACTGCCGTCTGCCATCAATAACGCCCTGCGCACAGTGACCAGATGTCTGCTTTCCACACCATTTGAAAATCTCCCTATTTTTGTTGACATCCAACCTGCTCAGCTCGTCGCGAAGAAGTCACTCTGTGGCTCGGTCAACGGGCATTGAACCCCAACCACCTTCTTCACTCCAAGGTCTCTGCTCTCTAAAACGTGCACCCCGTCGACTGAAATCAAGACACACATTCGTGCCGGCGGCGAAACTTCTGCTTAACGAAGTTGACAAACAAGATATCTCTGCGGCTTCTTGGGCGGAAAATAAATGTAATTGTGAATGAAAGTCAAGCACCACCAGACTCCACTCATTTATCCCGACGCCGACACACGCCCTATCGGCCTAACACTACAATGACAGGCGTGGGTGCGCCTCAACTGTCTCCGTACGGGCGTCGGGCTTTTCCACTCAACCATGCACCAATGGGAATGGCCTCCTTCTCCTCTTGTGAGTGTGGTGCTGAGAAACAGACCGCAAATTACATCATTAACGACTTCAGCCCGCCAAATGGAGTGGAAGGTCTGCGTGTCATGGATGATGAAACCTAAGACTGGCTGCCCTCTAGCAGACTTCCAGTGTAGTCTGGGAACATCGTGAATCTGGTGTGGTAAAAGAATAGACCCTCGCCACAGATGCTCATACGACGTTAACGACGAGTGGACCACATACAACCATATGCATAAAGCTACAGCTTGAGCACCTAAGTCACATTACATGAAGAAAGTGGTGCTCGGGTTTCTAGATTTGTAATTTAAGGTCTTTACAAACATCCACGTGCTTGCGATTCCAAACCAATTATGAGAGAATATAATCAAAACATCGGCAAATACAGCAAGGATGATACAGTATAACGTTTGCGGGCGAATTTTTTTCAGAAAAAAATGCATTTTTTACATTATTAATCTGTTATAAAACATTTGGAAACAGTAAAGCATAGATTTTCCATCATCTACAGCGCATTGATCTCACCCTGGCATACACTCGAAGCACTCCTCCAACCCGGGCAAGTCGTTGTACCGCCCCGCTGGGCAGGGTTTTGGGTTGGCCGTACCACTAGGGCAATAGAATCCAGACCAACATTCGCCCCCAGTGTCGTCTTGCACAGGAATGATGTCAGATGTAGCGTTGCCAAGACAGTAGTAGCCCCCTGAGCAAGCTCCGTTGGGTTCGCTCAACCCCCCTGTACAATACATACCAGGGGGACAACCGCTGCATTGATCCTAAAAAAAAGCAAAAAAACTTTAGTTTGTTTGTGTAAGTCACGCTAACAGTAGGCGGCTTTCTAACCAACAAAGCTGTCATTCAATTATCAGGGAGAACTTAATAGATTCTGTTTGAATAAGTTCCTTCTGATAATCTTAATAAGGTGAAACAAGTTTTTAGTGAGTAGTAGTGGAGTTTGATGTTATAAGTACTATACTGTAGTGTATATATTAAGATATATATACAGTATAATGGCTTTTGGAAAATAGATATAGCTTTTGGAAAAATATTGAGATATATACATGGCACTGCTTCGTTACGAAGATTCTATTCAAGTAATTTAATAATCAGGAATAATTGCATGAAAAAACGTGAATTCTACTTTCGTGTTCTTTTTCAAATGTACGCTATCACTCATGGCGGGAATGACCCACCCCATGAAATGTAGTTGATAATAAGTTATGGCCAACTTACTGCGCTTTTTAGCTTGGTGAAGTTAGAGTATGTTCCAGGGGGACAGGTCAATTCAGCGGAGGTGCCAGCAGGACAATAGTGACCAGCAGAACAATCGCCATTCACGCCTGAACAAAAAGGTTCAGGTAATGTCATATTCAACGCTTTAGCTATGTTCACAAATGTGAAATCAACATTACAGTTATGACATCAACATGGTTTATCCTAAATGTGTAAGTAAAGGAGAAGTGGGTGTTCCTGTAAAGTTTTGTCTTTCAATATAAAAGCAATAACACCTTCTGCATGCTTGCTTAACGATTGACTGGAAATGGCGACTTAAAAGTTTCGAGTTATTTTCACTGAATTCGTAAAACATGCCACATCAAAGCCAAGGCCGGCTCGATGGCCTAGTGATTGAGTGCCCGGCTCAGCGTAGGAAGATCTGGGTTTAATTCTCCATCGGGTCATACCAAAGACTTTTATTTTAGCATTAAATTGAACTCCTACTTGGCACTTAGCAAAGAGAAGCGGGTTCAGGGTACTAACGTACTTCCCCGACGTTAACCACTGAGCATTCTGCTCTGGGTTTCAAGAATAAATCCGCTCCCCTGCAAATCAAACGAATTGAGTACGGTCCATGAGGAGGACTCCTTCAAAAACCCGGCATTACGATTCTAGATGCTCTCAACGTTAATCCTGGGAAGGAGCAAAATTTCTCAACAAACAAACATCAGCGTCAAACTCAATATATTTCAATAAAAATTAACTTCACTTTCTTACCATCACTTCCGGTTGGAGTGGCAGAATCACTTCCGTTCCGGCAATAATACCCCGCCTCGCAATCGCCAGAGACGCTGGTAGCAGGAAGCTGGTCACAATACTTTCCTGGGTCACAAGACCGGCAGTCAGTTGGGCTCTGCAGACCGGTAGCGTGACCATAGGTCCCTTTAGGACAGGGTTGCCAGTTGCTACCGGTACCCGATGGACAGTAGTAACCTAAAGAAAAGAAAATTTGAAATCAAAGTCCAAAACACACGCTACAAAAACTAAGCTAAAAAGTTACTTTAGTGAATTGTCAATGCACAATAATGAGACAATTTACGCCATCAAAGCAGAATTTAGTTGAAAAAGGACCATGACATAAAAACCTTTATAACATATAACCATTTTCAAAGGTGATATTAAGTAAACACAGTTTACTAACGGATGGTAGTTACATCTTTACGATCTGGGTTAAGACATGGCCACCTGGAGATGCGGCCTGATTTGTCACATTTTGAAGATTTTGATTACCGCTACTGCTAGTGTCTGACTGGCATTTTCTGAGATGTTTTTACTTTTTGTTGTCTCTTTATGACATAAAAGCTTTTTGTTGCCTTGGGGAAGCAGTAACAAATGAGAAAAAATAAGTTGAAAAACGCTGTTATTGAAAAATTAACAGTCTGACTAAAATCTTCGAAATCAAATTGTCTTTGTATTTCAACATCTGATGATGTTAAAACCTATTGTGTCATCTGGAAAAAACAGTAAAGAAGGCGAAAAAATATAATTCTTAGAAAAATTCAGTTAAACAGTCGCCCAAAGTTGACAAAATCTGGAGATTTCTGCAAAATGTGACAAATCAGGCCGTATCTTTAGGCAGCCATGGTTAAGGTTAGGGTAATTAGGTTAGGGTTAGGTTAGTAGCATTTAAGTATTGAACAATGCTCGTCATCACCCATTGGGCATTCTTCTTGGTTAATCCCATTCACACAATATTTCCCTGCCGTACAGTTGGTACATTCTGCTGCTGCTCTTTGTGTGTTATAAGTGCCATCTGGGCATGGGATGGGGTTAGCGGTCTGCTGGGGGCAGTAATGACCAATTGTGCAGTTTTGATTGGCTGGAGTAGGTACTTGATCACCTCCAGGGCAATAGTAGCTAAAACAAATTGTAAGTTAGAAAAAATTACAGTCTAATGTCATAACAAATTATATTTTGTGATAACCCAGCTTACTCGCTATACAGAAAAAATACACAAGATTTATATAGTATATGTAGTGACACAGACATACATCAGTGTGCTATTGTGCATTTTGTTATGACCTAGTCCTAGATTGACGGACAACAGCTGTTCAGAACAATTGCAAGACTTTAAAAAATAAAATCGTAATTTTCTATCCACCGTTCAGCGCACGGTCCGGCAGGCTCGGGCAATGCAAGTCCATCGCAGTAAAAGCCACCAGTGCAATCCACACAGGCTTTTGAAAATTCTTGACCAGTTAAGTTGTTGAATTTTCCTACACCGCAGTTGTTCTCACTTGTAGCACCTGAAATCATTAGAACACGGTCAGTACTGCTTTTCTTGTAACAACGAAGTCTTTCATGAAGCCTACCACATTTTCGCTTATACAGCCAAAGTCTTAATCTTCTTCAACATTTGAACTTCTGGGGCCGAGGGTCTATCCTTTCACCACTCCAGGTTCAAGATGTTCCTGGACTACACTGGAAGGCTACTAGATAGACAGATCAGATGTGTGTCACTGCTTCTATAGCTTCCAAGGTGAAAGATGATTTCATAACGTTTCCACTATGAGAAACAATAAAAGCTTCAACGTACCTTCTTTGCAGTAATGTCCTTTCGAACAAGGTTGTCCTGTGACCATGTCGCTCGGATTAGCGATGCTGGCTCCAGATATGCACCAATAGCCACCATCGCAGTTATAAACCGGGTTGCTCTCTGCAACATGTGAAAGAATGCAAGTTATTGATACCACTAATTGGTAAACTGCCACTATAATCAGTGGGAACAAAGTAGAGTTGTTTAACCTTTTAAAGCAGGGATGTCTAACCTACGGCCAGACCGAGATTTTTGTGCGACACGCTGGTAAATTTCGATTTCTTTCTGTGTATGTGGTATTTGTTCCTATTTTCGAAGATGAAATTAATGATTTCTAATTGATTTTTTTTATGTACCCATTTTCTTGAAATTTAATAGGTTCTGCGGCCCATTTAATTATTTTAAGTAACAATGTGGCCCACTATATAATAAGATTTGACATCCCTACTTTAAAGCATATAAGAATTGAGATAATTCTTTTACAAAGCGCATTGGATTTCATATGTTCGAAAATAAAACTTTAAGCGCGGGAAAAAAGTGCATCCAAAAATAAAAAAAATTAACTCAATTAAACCTTAGAAATTTGCCAAAAAGTATCTAATTCCAAAACGAGTTGTCAAAAAATGACTATTTGAAGATAAATCTTGTAACACATGTGTTACATTGTGCTTTTAATGAAAAAAAGTAGAAAGTAAAGAAAAAAATTAGAAGAAAATTTAGAATTTTTACGATAAAAAAATAAGAAATGCAGGTTTGTTGTATATTGTGACAAAGCATACCGACTTGCGAAGACATAAGTCCCTCGGAAGGACAATATTTTCCGGCGGGGCATGGGGTGCAACTCGAGGCGTTCTGTAATTGTGTGGTGGTACCATAAGTGCCTCTGGGGCACCGATACTCAGTTGAGTAGGTAGTTCCGTTGGGGCAGTAGCTGCCTTCCGGACAGATGTAAAGAGTATAGTCGGTTATCGGGCCATCGCTTATGTCGCAATAGTAACCTGAAAAATTAGGAAAATATCATTGAATTTTTTTCTGTCGACATTTCATAAATAGCCTTTTTCTTTTTACACAAACATCTTATTCCGAAAACAAAATCAAACTCTTGCGTTTAATCAATGACACTACCAGTTATAGTTGACCCACAGTAGCAAGTGTGATAACAGATAACACAAACGGTTCAGTCGGGGCCATAGTGAGTTCAGTAAATCCCAGGGTTCAATAAAAAAAAAATTAGATCTTTTAAAAACCTCAAATTTGAAAATGTGCGTAATCAACCACTTTTACGTTCACGTAGGCTACCTGCAGGGCATTCTTTGCAAGAGTCTTGTTGGGTTTCGTCCTGGTAATAACCGGATTCACACAGGACGTGGTCTGGTGACTGAGGGGGGCACATGTACCCAGCTTCGCAAGGATAATTGGTCCCGTCCGATTGGCCTTCCGGGCAGTAAAAACCTGAAAACAACAGCAGCATGAACCTATCAACAAAAATTTAATTTTCTCAAAAAATTCAATCGAAAGTATCTGGTAGATTTTGTTTATTGTTTAAGCTTTTAAAAAAGACTTAAAATACTACAATTGAACCAAAAAAAGTTTTTTTCTAATTGAAAATAACATCCAGTTATATCTTCGTCCAGCATTTATTTTTAAAATTGCACATTGAAACACTAATACTTTAATAATTGAAAAAAATATTTAAACCCTTGGCTTCCAGCACAAGCAAACTGTCAGTACACAATGAACTCTGAGTTACCGGAGTCGCAAGGAACGGTGACGTCAGTTTGATGTAACTCAGGACAGTAAAATCCAGCTATGCATGGAGAGCATTCGTCGACACTTTGAAGCCCAGTCCCGTTACTAAACGTTCCCCTGGGGCAAGCATTAGGATTGGTAGTACCAGCGTCTGTAAAAAAAGCATACAAAAGAAGAGCGGCTTTAATAAAATCGATCACATACAATTAAACAAAGAGACATCTGGCCTGTACCCAAACAGCAATTCAACCATTTGATTCTAATGTAAAAAACGGTTGATTTGCCGTCTGAGTAATGTCTGAAAAAATCCAAAGTGATTTTTTTTAATATTTCAATAATATCTCACCACACCAGTACCCCTTGGGGCACTCTCCCCCAGTCAAATCCTCCTGTGGGTCAGGGCGGGTAGCTCCGGAGATGCAATAGTAACCGGCCAAACATGGGTTGGTCGGGGAGCTTAAACCTGGCGAAATATTAAATCGTTACTCAAAAGCAACTCGAATGGTCAGAAACAAATCTTAAGTATTTGTGAAAAGATCATCTACCACCTACAAGAAGACCAGCGTTAACAATCTTGAAGTGTTTTTTTTTAGCATTGACGTTGAATTAATGCAAAAAGTACCAATGTTGCATATGCTACGTGAAAGTAAAGTTCACCTTTTTTCCGCAAACCTTCACTTTCTCAGACATCAAATCAACCATTTTTTTTTACATAGCAAACGTTGAACCAATGCAAAAATTGGTTGATGTGCTGTCTGGCTTGTTCTTTTAAAATAATGAAGTTGAAAGTTCAAATGTATGCATTCTGACCATCATAAAGTATTCAGACCTTTCTTCAGATCTGGAAAAGTGCAAATATCTGGCATCAGTATCTTACCTTCAGTTTCGCAGTAGTAGCCTCCGTCGCACGGTAAAGGTTCACCAGTCCCGGCCGGGCAGTAGTGACCAATAGGACAAAGCCCTCCAATGTCAGTGGAAGGGCAGAAACAGGCATCAGGACTAGTGACGTTGGTGATGCCGCTTGGCGTAGGCGTCGTTGAATTGGTCAGGCAGAAATACCCTGAAAGCAAGCAAGAAAAGATTTGAAAGTTAATAATACAATGAAAGTTTGAAGAAATTTATTTTTGCTTTCGGAATGAAATAGCGAAGTCCAGAACTCAGAAACATTATCATGAGCACATGTTTCCGAATATTTAACAAAACTTTCACACCGTGAATGATGACATAACAAAAAAATAACATAACAAATGGTATTTTGTATCCATTTTATATCTAGTGCCGTTGAATAAACGCAATCAAATCATCTCTGCACATGTTCATTGTTCATACTTGGGTCACAGTCGCCTGTCACAGTGGTGCTTCCATTCCCAACACAATATTTCCCAGGATCGCAAGGCGTACACAGAGATTCAGATATTAGACCTTCGGTTGTACCATACGTCCCAGGAGGGCAAGGATGGTCAAGGTAGGTAGCGGTGCCTAACAAGAATCGCTTATTTGTTAAAGAAAGGCTTCTTAAAAATAGTTCAACCTTTGCTGTAGTTGCCAGTGCTACACCAGAAAGCAAATCAGTCGTTTTTTTTTTACATTGTCAACGTCTGCAGACGTTGAATCAATGTTAAAACAACTGATTTGTTGTCTGGGACTAAACACGAGTTGGCGTAGCGAGAAACCAATATTCAACATTACCCAGCTAGCAAAAGCTGTTTTTTATACATAGATTTACAGCATGTAGACGTTGAGCCAACGTAAAAAGGGCTAATTTTGCCTGCTGAGGAGCGATTTCTCACGTTTTAGCAATTGGTTTATTGTGAAAAACCTTTGTAAACAAAAGTAACCACAGACATACAAAACTAAATAATTCATACAAAAAAATTCATAATAAATAAATGAGTACAACAATTTTTGAACGTTTTCAAAACACGTTGTGTTGTCCTTATCAGAAATAGCCTAATAATAATTACATCTGTAATAAAAAACATAAGGAAAAATCACATTTTGATTACATATTAACTACAAACGGTAGTTCAGAACCAAACTGCAGACACTCAACAACTGGCACAAGAATGATAAGAAGCACACATAACTTGGCAAGAAAGTTTAATTGAAGACCTGAGTAGTAGAACTAAGTAAGTCAGATTTTTTGGAATAGATTTATCATTAAAGACATGTTGTATGATGATAAATGCTTGTCCCTGCGCAAAATTTGATTGTAAAAACGACCTATTTTCGCAATAACACTCGCTGGTGTTTGCATAGAAATAAACAATAAACAACGTTGAAAAAACTTTAACTTGCTTTTCTTAAGTCTTATTTTGGACTTTCGAAGTAGTTTTTCAACTCAGGTCTTCAATTATGTATTTTATCGCGTCAATAAACGTTATGTCTATGATACGAACAACTAAGTAAACTCTTTACCAAAGCTCTATCAAAATTAACATAAATTTAACTACTTTCTTTAAGTTTTTGGTCGCCCACTGCATTTACAGCAAGTACTTAAAGTACAAAGTTGTCATAATCAGCATAGCCTTCCCAACTTGCCAGAATGTGCATCGAAACAGTGTAGTTAGTGAACAAAGACGGTAAGACAGGCACATGCTTTAGCATGTGGAATTACTAGCAAGAAACGTCGATTCTATTTGTAATCAAGAAATTGCGATTCGATCATGAACAAAGACGGTTATTTTTCTTAAATGTATTAACAAAAGAAAAATGATCGAATCGCAGTTTCTGCAACAAAATACACAACGTAAGATTGTTAAACTCAACACTAGAACTAGAACAAAAGAAGCTGTTGTTCGCTAGCCTGCAACAATGAAATGATACGAATAAAACAGAGTACAGCCTCGCGGAGTACACGTGACAAAAGGAGAGCAAAAGTAATCAAGGAAACATGCTAACTGCAGGCATTTGTGCAGTTAGTAATGCTGGCATGCCGATATATACTATTGAGGTCAATAGTTATTGTATGGAATGCTAAACATTAAACCGACACACAAACTTGAATATTTACAAGTTCTAGCTCATTTACTGCAAAAAACATTCAGCTCTAAACATACGTTGAAAACCATGCATTGTTCACCAACCTTCGGGACAGTAGTAGCCAGCTACACACGGGAACATCAGGTAATCGACTGTACCGTCTGGACAATAGTATCCCGCTTGGCAGAGAGTGCAGGTGGCTAACCCACTCCTGTTACTGTATCCTCCCGCAGGACATTCAACAGGAGCCGGAGTTCCTTTAGGGCAGTAGAACTCAGCCGGACACAACGTCCCTCCCTCTGTTGCTTCATCTAAAAATAACATTATTAAAAAATCACACGGAAATATTGATGTTGGAAACATGGAACACTCACTTTATGGAAAATGGTGGTAATTTTGAGGTGAAAACCGATCAAAACATACTACTCGCGCAGATGTTTTAGAAAATAAAATCTTTTACCTGTTGGTGTGGGGGTAGTTGCACCCCCGGAACAATAGAAACCGGCCTCGCAATCATCTTCAGGTGCAGTCAAGTTACTAGAGGCGCAGAACTTCCCTTTGTCGCATTGAGTGCAGTTCGATGCGCTGACGGCGCCAACCTGAAAGTTTTAATGGCTATTTTTAGAACTATATATATTACCATTCAGTTTTCTCACAGCTTAAAATTATTCACTTGTGTTACTTCAATGCTGTTGTGGCTGATGTTTCAATACATTTTGGTTTGATAATAATTATGAAAACGAAAGACGTGCTTTAACGTTTAAGCGTACAGCAAAAAAGACCTTACCGAATTTAAATATGTTCCAGGTGGGCATCCCTGAGGCTCACTAGTCCCTTCCTCGCAGTAGTACCCCTGGGGACAAATGCCTCCCTCCCCGGTAAAGGGTGAAGTAGAGGGGTCAGGTACGTCCACTCCATACCTGAGAAAATAAACGGAAAACTTCGAGCGTGTGAACGGAAAGGAGGTATAGAAGTTTTTTAAAACACGATGTTACTGTTTAGAGTTAGACTCGTTTATGACTTCGAAGCCCGATTTGTTCCGAACAATTCCGAACGTTTGAAAGGTAAATGGCGTCATTGTGTCGTCACAATTCACGACGTCTCATGTAATTGATTCGTTTCACATTCAGCAGCGTGTAACAACAACAAGCATATAAGATGCGTGGTTTTGACTCATAAGTTTCAAATTCAACTTTGTTTCTTGCTTTATCAGCGCCATCTAATTACGATGAGACACCATTGTCATCGTCGTGATTTGTTCGGTTACTTGACTGCATCATAATGGCGTGTTTGGCGAAAAATTTACAGTTGCTAGCCATTGCTGACGTCAACCCCAGTTATAAACTGAAGACCTAGTCTTTGCCGAAAGAGGTAACTACTGCAAGGTAGCACGTCGAACGGATATTTTTCTTATGGCCGCGATCACGGTAAATGGATTGAGACGAACTTGAAAGTGAGGTTGACTTGGCAAGAAGAAGCTATATCTTCTAACAGTTTGTGTGGTTTTTAATACACGCCACACTTGCCTTTTCAATCGCTGTAAGCGTAAACACACAAAAGTCGTTATGCAATTAATCAATACCTATAACCAACAAAAAGCATTCAGCGAACATCAATCCTCGGCCGAACTTACTTGCAAAAATAACCAGGATCACATGGCTTTGTACTCGAGGTTAGTCCAAATTCGTCGCAATAAAATCCTTTAAATAAAAATTAAAATGTTGAGGATGAGTGTTAAACTCACAGCCATGTATCGTAAGTAAACCTAACGAGGCTGACTACATTCGGAATATAAATTTCAAGTTGCCTTTGTCATTTTGTTCAACTCAGCTACATTTATAAGACGTTAGTTTCGTGAAGTGAGTTACCGCGTTCACTCTGAGCCAAATACTCAGACTTGTGCTAACTGGTGTTATGGAACACGGACGATTTGTTAACAATTGAGAAAGATATTTCTTATTTCTCTTGATTTATCAATTCTTGCGTTAATAAAAAAAACTATCAGCCGATCTACGGCAAACAGCCTTGGGTGCGCGTGCACAATGACACAAATACATTAAGCTTGAAATGTCCCATAATTTAATCCCAACTGACCAGCCTGGCAGGGCTTGCAGTCATCAGCTGTGGCCCCTCCAGCGTCGTCTTTGTAGGTTCCGCGGGGGCACTGTGGCGGGGAATCTCCCGTGCCTTCTGGGCAGTAGTTTCCGGGGGGACACAGGATCTTGTTATTTTTGCCTAGAGAAATAAATAAAAAGTGACAATATTCCTTCGAATTACATTGTTCAGTCGTAAATTTACATTGCAAATTTGAACAAGTTGCCAAGAAAATCTTAAACTCTATCAGCAAATTTGCAAATTCCGTTGAAAATAATAGCTACATGTGCATACTTCAAAATAAATAGCATGCATTTTAACGAAAGGAGACAGTTTTAAAAAGAGTTTGCAGATCTACCTAAGCATTGGAAACCAGCTGGACATGGATCACAGGAAGCCGCCCGGGTTTCGTTGGAATATTCCCCTGGGGGACATTCCTTCTGATTAACAGTACCAGTTGGACAATAGTATCCCCTATCACAGGGGTATCCCCATGTGGCGTCCGTCGGGGGTTCTTCGCTTGTGGCTCCCCCAGTGCAGTAATAACCTAAATGAAGAGATAGTTATAGGGGTTGTATTGTAAAGAAAATCTATCACCTTTTGCTAGAACAAAATCTTGCTTAAATTAACAAGAACACATAAAAACTTAGGCTACTCCTATACTTCGTTTATGGCAGTCGGTTCACAAGATAATAATTTAAGCACACAACTCACACTAACCCTGTCACAGAACACCAGCACGTCATAAAAACTAGTAAAAGTCATATCAACTAAGAATTGCATTTTCGTGAAACTTGTTGAAGTTGTAATGTAGCACACAACCATGTTGCATCTAAGCTTTAACAAGTAAATTTTCTACCTTCTTTGCAAAAACCATCCGGTTCTGATAGGCCGGGATTAGAGCAGCTCCTCCCAGGTGTACATTGTAAACAGTAACTGTCGTTTTTGCCATGTGTGATGTTGTTGAAGGTGCCTTCCAGATCATACAAAAAGTGTTACAATGGACTATGAACTTTGAGTTCACACATCAGAGAGAATAACGCAGTCTTCGTTTTTGTAAAGCGAATTTTTGATCCGTCTTTTAGTTCAAAAATCACTTGATAGTAAAAATTAGCTTCAATCAATAATATTTCTGGCAACACTGAAATTAGATTAAATTGTTGTTTTATTTTGAGTGTTAATTACGCAGGAAAAGTGATAGTTCGCGCACTGATCTAATCCGTACGATTAAAGAACCTGTACACATCAAGTCTTCTTATCCGGGAGTCCAGGGCCGTTGAGAGGATAATTTGGGCCCGGTACCAATGAAATCCTCGGGCCCCATCTGGGCCCCTTGGAAAGATTATCGGACCCTAAAACCATCCCTGCCCGGGGTCAAAACCACCCCTGGACTCTCCAGTCAACGCCACTGCCCGTAACCAACCACCAGCGCACATGCGTACCTACCTTCAGGACATTCGTTTTCCTTGGCAGATTTTGTTCCAGACAAGCAATAGTAACCTGGGGCACACGGACCTCCATTGGGTGACGAACCATCTGGGGTTGCTGTAGTTGAGCCCGCTCCACACCAATATCCAGGATCACACTCGGCTTCGGGTAGAGATAAACCTTTCTGGAGACAAAATAAAACTTTCGAATATTTTGTACAAAGTATCTTCTATGATATGCAAAACGTATTCTTAGAAGTAAAACATCACAAGTTCAAAATATCCGTGGCTGTCTCTTGGCAGAACATATAAGAAACAACCCACATGAACAGTGAACACTAGGACTGGCTTCCTTGCTTTCCTTTTCTTTTAATCCACACTGTCACCATAAAACACATTTCAAAGTTGCCTGGAGGAAATTTTTAATTATGGATCATACTCGTGTTTTAGGAAACATATTGCTTGAAAAGTTGCTCAATTATTATTTTGTCTCTGAAAGTACCTCTACTCTACTGTGTAAAATCTAATTGGCAACACTTGATTAAATAAACATAAACGCATATTTAGTTTTTGCGCGGCGTTAAACGACAACTATCTTGTTGTAAACAAACTTTACCGTCATTAAAAGTTGAGTAATGAGTAGGTTACAGAAAACTTCACAATGTAAATTCTAACGATCTGTTTTAGCCTATAAAACACATCGTTAGAATCTACACTGTGAAGTAAGCAACGATCATGCTGCTAAAAGCTAAACTCAATCAATTACAGAAAACTAATTACCCAAACAAAATCCATCATTTTTACATTGATTCAACGTCTGCAGGTGTTGAAGCAATGTAAAAATTGACGGATTTTGTTGTCTGAAATACAGTCACTGACCTGACTGCAGTAGAAACCTTCACTGCACGGGTTGCATGCTGATATATTTGTTTGGCCCAATTCGTCGTTGTATGTGCCCTTCAGATATAATCGAAGAAGTTATAAAGCAAATACAAGTATTATAAAACTAGCAAATTGTTGTAAACAGTATATTCAAATTGGTAAAAACAAAACGTAAAAACAATGGGAAATTATACAGAACAATATCTTAAAATACGTTAAATTGCAACAGCCAATGTTGAGAAAAGATGATAACATACTGGAACAATAAATTGAAGTGGTAATTATTTAATTTGGAGCTAGATAAAACACTTTTTGTGAAACCAAGCAACCAGCGCTATCACACAAGAGCTCACAAGTTCGACTACCGGCACGGCCTTTTTTAAGATTTTTTTTTTTCGGTGTAAAAGTCGCCCAAAAGAAATGACTACTTTGCTCCACAATCGGCAAAAGGCAACTCTGGTCAACTCACGGCTGGGCATGGCTGAGGACTAATGGAATTGTACGGACAATAGGAACCGGTGGGACAGGGTAACGACGCTGTCATTCCGGTTTCGTTGCAGTATTGGCCGGGCTCGCATATGGAACAGGAAGGGTTGTGAAAACCTGTGCTGTAAGTTCCTGTAGGTACAAAAAAGAACAAAACTTAAACGCAAACTTAACAACCAAAAGTGCAATTAAAGAGCATATCGCCTCTTGTGAAACGTACACTGGCAATATCTCGATCGACCAAATTAAAATCACCTCTCGAGGCAGATCTGCATTTCAGATCAAGATCATGGACCCTTGCCATAAGCCTTAAGAAGCAAACGTAATAATCCGTCTCTCAACCGGCAGTAATTCGCCTTTGGCTCATCGTTCCTTTTGTGTGTGTTCTAATCGTTTGTCACATGCCTGTAGTTTACATCTCATATGATCTGTTTCCCGCCGAATAATTTACTCGTAATCATTCTTGTATCACTTGCTCAGTTTGTACTTTTCAGTCCAGAGTGTCGTTACAGTTATAGTGCTAAGCCAAATTTATCTTACGATTTATTTTCACTTTATGTATATTGCAGATTTAAGTAAATCCTGATGAAGACACACGTACGTGTCGAAAACGTTTGAGTTGATTTTTTTAAATTAAGTTATATTTCTTTGTAATAAAACACGTTAAACCCGCTGAAGTTACTTTGTTTTGTCTGTCTATGGTTCTACAAAAAAGAATGAGAACAGATTGTAATGAAAATGTAACATATTTAAAACAGAAAAGTAACTATTTATTTTTGTTGGTATAACGTTGTTAATTGTTTATTTCCAACAGACAAAAGCTGTTTGTTAAAACATTGCACTTTATTTAAAAAACGCTGTAAAAAGACTATCTTATAAAAAGACTATCTTGGGAATTGAAATTTTAATGAAAACAATACCACTGATCTACCCACAGCATTACGCAGTCTGCCATTCGCTTTGATTTTGAAACTATCGTCAGCAAAAACTAGTTTGAAAACGTATTTAAGAAGTTAGAGAAATGAGACTGTTTTAAATCTATTGGTATTGAAATGCATTCAAACAAAAAAGTGGAAAAACTTATTTGAGAAATTTACCTTTGGGACAGAGGGTAAAGTTGGCGGCACCTGCTTCAGAGAAGGCACCCGGGGGTGTATCAAATTGTGCATCGTTGCTAGCGCCCCCGGTACAATAGTAGCCCGCCTTGCAGTCACCCGTGAACCCGTCAGAGTTCGACCCCGAGCAGAATTTTCCAGGGTCGCAAGGCTTGCACTCATCAGCTGAAATCGCCACTAGAAGAAACAAAAGCGTTCATCAGTGCACGGATATTCTTTTATAAGCAACACAGATCGGTGTTTCTAACTTGAGATGGTACTTTAAGAATCATTGCGTTTTTCATTACTGCAGTGAATATGATATGAATATCCACTGATCCTAAAACAAAAGTGTGGTGGTGATGCTAGGATTGAGGTGGAACACCAGAAAGTCAACAAACTCAGCTGACATCATTCGTGTAACAAATATATAAAACATCACAGAGCATAAAAAATGATTGAGAATAACAAAAATAAAAACAAAACAACAACAAAAAACATATCACTAAGTCAAGGTTCCCAACCCAAGCGAAGTTGGAAAATGTGTATAAGAATGAACCACCAAGGCTTTATCATTTACGAGCAAGTAGAAACAAACCAGCTTGCATTTGCATAAATACTTTTCAGACATTATTTCACATATTTTAGCCATAGTTGACGCAACGTATAAAATTGAATTGCTTGTTTCGATAACTTTAAGAAATGAAAATACTGCGCAAGCTCACTATGACGAATCATGGAAGGGTACCGTACGTTGCCATGGTTTCAATGGTTGTCATGGTCAGGTGCTGGGATAGTTCATCGATATACCAGCGAGAACGAATTCCGAAATTGATTTCGTGTAAATTCCCTAACGAAAAACTTCACTACATAAACTGTTTCTTTTCCCGTAACAATGGGCTTGGTTAAACATTCGACTCTGTAAATTTTGAAATTCATTCATAGCTTATCAGGCCAGTGTCAGAGCCAGATAAGAGCATTGCTTGCAATGTTTTTTAGATCATTGTCGTCACAGGAAGGGCTAAGGGGGCAGTTGGTGAGAATGTGCTTCATTGTCAGATTATACACTGGTCTACAAAAAAGATTTTTGTTCTGTTGTTTGGACTTTGAAATCTGATTCAATGTAATTTTGGGGTGCTGAATCCAAATCTGAACTCAGATTTTTACTATCACATCAGATTTTTGAGATATGATAACAAAATACTTTATTTTTGTAAAAGTGGAAGATTTGGCGTTGCGTTTACCACCAACATATGCAGTGTCATAGCGAAAGATTAATGTTAGACACGCCAAAATAGCTTAAATAAGTTTACTAGACAAGCATTGCCATAAGCCTGCTTAAATCTTTGTTATTTTATGCAAAACATTGACAGGGGGGGGGGGGTCAATTATACTTTTAGCTTCACTTTAGCTTGATATTACTGCTTTGTTGCTTTGTTAATAATGTTGCTCCTAAAACCAATTAGTATCAAAATAGTAGTTTGTAGATGTATTTCAGGTATTTATGATGCACCCCATGGCCTGGATTTGGAAAAAAAAACTTTTATTTCAAATAAACTTGACCAAAAAAAAAGTTACTTAAACATTCGCTTCAGAGCCACGGTGGAAAATGTTCTCTGGTTTGCTTGACAAACAAACACCAAACTTACTCTCGTGGTCAACGTAGCTTCCTGGTTTGCACGCCGTTGGATGAGGACTTCCTTCAGGACAATATCCTCCGATCGGACACACACCGCCTATGCTTGAACGGTTCGGCGTCTGAGACACATACCATGCCTTACTACACGACGTAAAAGTAACGTAGATTTATGAGATTTGAACGTAGCACGCAACTACTGTAAGCGACGTATAACTTTAAAAACAAACAAACATTGAAAAACTCATCAGATTTCATACAAGTTTAGCAAGATATAACAAAACAACGAAAGTATGAAAACCTAAAGACTCGTCTCAAAGAAAAGGAAGAGACTAGTTTAATCTCTGATGACGTATTTGCCTGATGACGTACTCAAGCTTGCGATCGAGCATGATCCCAGACAGCAAATCAACAGTTTTTTTTATATAATATGTAAAATCGGTTGACTTGTTGAGTGCATCCACGTGCAGACTCTCGAAAAGAATCGCCCAAGAAACAAATCAAACACCTACCGAAGTGTCAGAGCCCTCAGTGCAGTAATATCCTGCTCTGCATGGTCCAGTTGGTTCTGTGTTTTGCTTCCCAGTGCAAAACATACCGCCTGTACATGGCGTGCACTCCAAGGAGTTTTTAGCAAGCGTACCGTTATAATAGGTTCCGGCATCACATGGTTCCGGGATAGCGGCCCCAGGCTCGCAGTAAGATCCCTGAAAGCGATAACAGTTTTTGTACATGTTCGTTCTGTTATGTCACCATCAACCATGTCGGCTGCATAGCCGAGTGATGAGAGCCCTGGTACCGCACTCCAAAGGACACCGGTTCGACACCACTCGTGGGCATGCGGCTGTGTCTTTGGAAGGACATGCCTGAAGGTGGACACGAAGATTGGCTTCCTTGCCATCCCGTCCACTTAATCTAAATCTTCAATCACCGCTGTAAATCTGGTGATGGCGGCGATGACGTATCAGGACTTCAGACTACAGTGAACAGACGGGGAAAAAAAGCAGAGCAAAAAATTACAAAACCAGTTTTAGAAACATCGTTTTAAGGGGTTGTTAACATATTTAGGTTTTTCCTGAAGCGCAGTTTTGTTGCAAACCTAATATTCTATCTATGTATGCAAAATGCAAACCTATGTATTGAGATTCAGTTTCTATTTCTTGTCAGTCATTAGATCCATATTTGGATGGATTGCTTTTAAAAATAAAGTTTGCTAAAGTTGTTGCAGTACAAATAAATTTTGCAATGTGTAATTTTTTTATTTTTAGTTTCAAAAATATGGACTCAGTTTATGAGATTCGCTTGATTATTTACAGGTTCGTGTTATACTCTTAGCCAGTATTACAGCAAGCAAGATCAACTGAAGCAAGTCAAAATAAACACGTCGCTCATTTACCGGCGGGCAAGGTATAGGGTTGACCGTTCCATTATTGGGACAGTAATACCCGGATGTACACTTCGTGCAGCTGTCTGATGACACGGCTGCTGTCCCATTTAGGAAGGTGGAAGCTGGACATGGGTGCTCAGTGGCTGGACCCGTTCCGAGAGTGCAGTAGTGCCCGTTTGGACATGGTCCCGACTGCAAAGATATGATTTTGTTTACTTTTTCCATCATAGAGCCATCTACCATAGTTTGTAAACTTTTAGACTATATCGTTCACCATTGTAAAAACCTAATTTCGACGCGTCATACTCAAAAAGCACTAAAACGATTGAAAAAGATTGATTAATGAAAATATTAATATTCGTAGAAAACCGCAACAAAAAGCTACTAATTCAAAACACTGTTTTTACAAAGCTTCAGTTAGATTAGCTCTCGTCTTCAAGGTACTAAACACAGAAATAATATTTTCATACCGGGGACGTAAGGTTAGTGGTGTCGCAGTAATGCCCAGGGGTGCACGGGATGCAGCCAGATTCACTTTTTAAACCGGTGTTGGCGCTGAATGTCGATATGGGGCATGGGGTAGGATAGGGATCCTGTAAAGATGGTAACACTTTTCGTCTTTAACAAAACACAACACAAAACTACTCGTGTTTATCTTCTGCACAATGCATATGAAAATCATATAAATGAGTAATAGCAAGTGTACCTAAGAAACTTTCTCTTGTATAACAGAAAGTAATATTTACTCTAAAAATATTTAATATATGTTTTTCTATAAAGTGTAAAAACTGATGATAAACAAGTGTAAAAAGCATAATTGCATTCACTGTGAAATGCTGCCTAAGTGCTGCAAAATTTACCCACAGTAAGGTAGGCTACTGTAGCTGCTAGAACAACCAAAGTACAAAAATATCACATCCAAAGCAGAAAATAGCATACGTACCGCCGAATTAGAAGCAGTGTCACCATTTAAACAATAAAATCCGGCCGGGCATGATGAGTTGTACAAGTTCGGTGCGTTTGCTGTGCCAACGTCACAAAAAGTACCAGCAGGACAGGATTTGTCCGGCAAAATAGTATCCGAGGTGTCAACCAGGTCGCAGTAGAAACCGGCAGGGCAAGGTTCACACGATGGTTGGTTTGTTGTCTGCCAAATAACTTTAGTTCAAATCGATTACTCAGATAACAAAAGCTGCCAATTTAACATCGTTTCAACGTCAAAGCATGGAAGAACGATAACTTTTACTGTTTGGGTTGTTGACATGCGGTTGGGTTTCATGTAGTTTCAATGTTACCGTTAATACCTCTTATCAGTCTAGATATATATTAAATCTCAGAAGTATGATAGAATTTGGGAGCAAAAGGATTGGAACGCCTGGTTAATCTAACCAAAAAATAAAGAGCCCAAAATATAGATACCAAACTCACGTTCAGCAAACAAACGTTTCACATTTATAGCACTGAAGATGAAGACAGTATAGTTTCGAAACGTTTGTTTGCTGAATATGAGTTTGGTATCTACATTTTGGGCTCTTTATTTTTTGATTATGATAAAATTCTTTTAAAGATGTTGATCTAGATTTGTATGTGTGGCCGTTGGTTTCAGTTACAAAAAAACGCATTGTTTCAAATCAAAGTGCTTTGGTTCGATAAAAACGCAAATACCAGGACGCCGAACAACAAATAGATGATGAAAAAAAGAAAAATCCAGTTTCAACAACAATGATGACCAGAATACAATCTCACCGGAAGCAAAATTAAAAGTTATAAAAAAAAAAAAAAAAGGAAATGCAAAGAACAAAATCAAACGTAACAAAAAGTCTTACCGAATACATTCCAACCCCGCATGCCAGAGGATCGATTGTTCCATTGGTTGGGCAATAATACCCCGCCGGGCAAGGGGTGCAGTCTTCGAGCCCGTCAGACCTGCTCGCATTGTTATAAGTCCCCCTGAAAGTGGAAAAGACAAGATAGTCAAGAAGCTGTCAATCAAACAGTTGTTAAAAACAGAAAAAATAGATCTTGGTGTAGCAATGAAATACATAAACTGGTTTATACTGGTTTAAACTGGTTTATACAAAGCAAACAGAGACTTCCAACCATCAACGTTGTCAATGGTTCGAAAGTTTAAAGTTCTAAACAATAACCTGGCGGGGGGGGCATTGCTTTTGAAAATATTTTCAAAAATCTTGAGGTATAGTGGCGTGACAAGAATTCAAAGTAGATTACTTACGGGGGGCATAGTTGAGGGTCACTGGTTCCAGGCCCACAATAGGCCCCTGGCACACAATCGCCGCAATCTTCTTCGCGTATATTTCCGGTTGCATTTGAAAATGAACCAGATGGGCAAGGATTTTCTTTGTTGAAAGTTGTGCCTGTAGAGAAAGTTGAAAATGTTTTCAAATCCACATGCACAGACAGCAAACCATCCGATTTCTACATTGATTCAACGTCTACAAGCGTTGAATCAATGTAAAAAGCAGTTGTTTTAGTGTCCGGGATAATCCTCTTTAGTCAGCACCTGGCAACCGTTAAATTCGATCTGTTATACAAAATAGGGGTGGGCATAACATTTAGTTTGACGGGTCACGGGGGGAGTTTTGGATGAAAAATAAAAGCAGAAGAATTTCAACACAATTTTACTAAAAAGAACAGTTGTTGAGTCGAGCGTCAGATACTACGCATGCGCAGTTTGATACCGGTCACTCCTTCAAGCTACTAATCCCACAAAATAATAAATAAAAACATTGAAGGATGTGACAGCTTTATATATCGACAACTTCTTATGCTTCAGAATTGTATTCTTTGCGGTGGTATAACAATAATTTTCCTGTCTATAATAAACGATATTGGACGCATGTTCTTGTATCAAGTGATTTAGTAGATCAAAACTTCATGTCATAAACAAGTTATCAAGTTTCATGTCATAACAAGCTTTCAACATTTTACCTGCTGGACAGAAATATCCCGCTGGACAAGGACCCTGTGGTGAGCTACGTCCACTTTCGCACCAAAACCCCCTTGGGCACTCCCAGCACTCATCCTCGGTAGCCAGGTTGGTCTTGTTTGAATAGGACCCGGCTGGACAAGGCCATTGTTCAGGGAATTCGGTCTGATTTTTGCAAAAATACCCGGGGGCGCATTTCTCAGGGGCTTTGTTGGTGCCGCCGGTGCCTTGGTACATAGAAAGAGATTAATACATGATGACATGGTGATTATTATTTATCAACAAAGATATTAATTATAGCTATCTGGTAGCTTTTCAGTGTAGTCCTGGAACGTTGTACACCTGAAGTGGTTAAACAATAGACCCTTAGGCGCATTAGCTCAAATGAAGAAGAAGAAGATTAATAACTACAAGACATTTTTATACACAGCTGTACCCATCGAAGATACGGGTTGATATCGGGTTGGTACGACCCGACATGGTCTGAACGATAAAAAATAATGTTTTTCACATTACTTGCAACAACAAAGTCAAAAATTAAACCTAAAACGAAAGTCAAACCAGCAAATAAGTCTTTTTCTTGAACGATATGTTAAAATGGGAAACTTAAAATTATATTTTGTTCTTTTTTTCAATTCAACTCACCAGCAAGACAAGCAAACCTTGGCGGGCATACGTCACATTCGTCCGCTGACGTCAGATTGTAGTTGTCGGTGTAGAATCCGGCGGGGCAATCATTGTCCAAGTTATTTGATGTTCCACTTGGGCAAAAATGACTGAGGTTGCAAAAGATTTTGTTTAAAACAATTGTTTTTTCAAGAAATCGCTAAGCTGGCAAATGATTTCTTTCACATTGCAGAAGTTGAATTGATGTAAAAAACAATTAAATTTATATTTGAGTAAAAGACCAAACTGTTATAAAGTTGCGCTATCGCGCGCAAATTTTTAAACTACAAAAATAAATTTAAACGTTATCAATCAGCATGAAACCAATTTTAATACGATAGGTCAACACTTACAATAGTTTTTTTTGTAAATATCAGGAAAAAAATGCCATTATTTCGATTCATTACATGAGGCGTTTAATTGATAAACCAACTTTTAAAAGACTTGCGTTTTTTATAATCATTATCAACTCTAAAAATTTTACCATATGTCGCCACATTCATAACGCAAACTATGCTCCTGGTGCTTTGCATAACATTGTCAGAAAAAAAATCGTTTAGTTATTATATCCAAAACAATGAACTTCAAAATTGATGCAGAATATATACATTACCCGGGGGCACACGGTTTGTCAGGGGCGGTCAGAGCAGTGGTGGTGCATGCCTGGCCCGCTGTGCAAGGAGTACAACTGCTAATAGACGGCTGGCGTGTAGAATCTTGAAAGGTACCAGGATCACAAGGGTTAGGATTAGAAGTGCCAGAACCACAGAAGTAACCAGCCGGGCAGTCAATGCAATCTGACATACCTGGTAAGAAATAGTAACGTATTTTAAAGAAGTTTCTACCAAGTATACTTATTGAACTTATTATAAATATAAATAACATATTTATATGCAACAAAGTAATATTACTTTTACATTGATTTGAGGGAGGTTTTAAAAGAATAAAGCCGAGCACCTGACATGCAAAAATGCGAAAGTTATTCAAAATGTCACGTAAAAATAAAGTTCTTCCTTCAAGCACCAGGGTTTTACTTACTTCTAGCCCCTTCTTCAGCGGTGTACGTGCCTTCGGGACAAGCTTGGGGGCCATTTGGTTCACCCCGCTGCCCGGTCTTGGAGTCGCAATAGAACCCTCTGGGACACGGATCACCGGGGGTAGATGTACCTGGGTTTAGGAATTAGAAGTTAGTACTTTCAACAAATATTGCAACAGAATAAACAATTCTTTTAAACTTACGCAAAAAAGACATACACCAAGGAAACGGCGACATTTTTATCACATATGTTGAGTAGATTTTACTTTAGTGTGTTCGTGATGCTTTGTAAGACATTCTGTTTTGATCTTAAGATCAATGAAGATCAGAATATACTACATTAGAATACTATGGATACAAATACGCTACGTAAGCTGTGATACGTAGTTACGCAACTGTACGTAGGTGAACATAACTAGTATTTATTTTGACATGATTTGAAATTTAATTTAAAAGTTTTTTTCTGTACATGCTCACCGTTGTTGCAGTATCGTCCAATGGGGCAATCTTTGCATGCCACGCTTTTTGATTCTTGGCCCTCGTATGGCCCATACGTACCGGAATCACAAGGGTACTGGAAGGCAGACTGCGTGTTTTTGGGACAGTAATGGCCGGCGGGACATATATTTTGAGTTCCAGGGGTGCCGCTGGAACTACTAACGGCCGGTATACCAGCAGTGCCACTTGTGCAAAAGTAACCTACAAATGTGAAATAGTTAACAATTGTGGTCATCTTAATGCAATAGATTAGTATTCGGATAATTGTATTTGCTCAGTTGGGTTTAAGCAACAGGTTCACGTTATTGCTATGGCATTTATAAAGACAAATGAAACTATTTTAAAATAAATTAATATACACTCCATACCTGCTGGACAATCAGAGCAGTCTGTGTCAACTGTTAACCCAGGAGTCGCGCCATACTTCCCAGCAGGGCAAGGTTCAGCGACGGTAGCACCCTCAACGCAATAAAATCCTAAATACAAACCAAACAGATAAACGTGGAATTTTTAACCAATATCTGTGAGTTGGAGTGTTTTTAAATCCACTGTAATCTTTCGTATAAATCAATGATCTTTTAAGGAACAGGACGAACTCGTTTAATCATGTGGCTGAGTGGTATAAGCGTCAGCCCTGTGCTCGGAAGAACGTCGGTTCAACACCCAATGAAAGTGCACGGTTGCGTTTCGGTAAGACACTTTGTGGAAGGTCTGAGTGTTAACGATTAAAAAGATAGGCTTCCTTGTCTTTCCACTTATTCCGAAACCTACAATCACCAGACATACACCTTGATATGGCAACAAAAAGCTCGTGGCAGACTGGTCAGGGTCTGCCCAGTGCCCATGTTCAAAGTAAGCCTAGGTTCGATTCCCCGTCTGATCATAACAGTATTATTGTATACTTTTCACGTGTAACTATGAAGATGAGTCAAACAGTGGTAAGCAAACACTATAGGTATGTCACAGTAGTGTAGAATGTTGAAAACACAGTCACGAAACAACCTCGTTTGTTGTACTGCAACAATAAATAACCTATTTTCCTACTGTGATAAGCTACTGATCTTTTCTAACTTTTCAACCTTAATTAATGAAACAAAATTGATTAATTGATTTATTAATGCTTTGTGTGTTGGTGGTGGCGCGTTCAATTCTCTGCTGGAACATTTCCCTATATATATATTTTTTTTTCGACACTATTAGCAGCAAGCATGACAGGCGTGCTTGGTATTTTCCGGTCATGATCACCGAAAAACAACCTAAATATTTCTATGATGTCTTTTCTCAAATGTTTGAACGCTCTTTATCGTAGTTCTTTGAAACACAAGTCGTACCAATGGGACATATTCCCTCTTCAGGTGTGGCACTATCGCTTCCTTCTCCACACAAATAGCCTGCGTCACAATCTGTGCAAGATTCCTGATTCGCTTCTGAATATTTTCCTGTAAAAACGAACCCAGCGATAACATTCAAGTTCATGTTGTTTAAACAATCAATCAAAAAAGCGGTATGTTTCCAACCAACCAATCAGAGAAACGATACGTTTCGAAATAGCCAATCAAAGAGAAAGTTTAGAAATAAAATGGCTAGAACTTCTGGTCAATCTAATCAAAAATAAAAGATCCTATAATGTAGACACTAAACTTATGTTCAGTAAACGTTTCCAAAACTAAACTATTTTCATCATCTTCGGTGCTATAGGATACGCTAAACACGTAGCCATCTGCCAACTCGTCTTCACAACGCCCTGAATAAAAGCCACAAAATTCGTGGTGATAAGGCGACAACTTACCTGCTTCACATTTTACAGGCAGAACGGTCTTGTCGGCGCACTGGAATCCTGCCGGGCACGAAGTGCACTCGATCTGTCGTCCCAAGCTGTAGAATCCCGGATCGCAGGTTGTACCAGGTGATGTTGTGACAGGACACTTTTCTCCGGGTGGGCAGGGAGTGCAAGCCTGAAGTGGATAAACCAGTTGAAAATACTGCATTGCAATAGTAAATCAAATATAGTTATTACTCTTTAAACCCTTGACAGCCTGTTTCACCCTAAAAGGGGGATCATCAGAAGGTCCTTATTCAAATAGAATGTATTTATCATTATTTAAATATTTAAATTATTTAAATAAAATACAGAAGGTCCTTATTCAAATAGAAAAAAAAAATTATTGCAATAGTATATTTATGCCATTGCCAAGTGGTAGGGGATTTAAATTTAGTGGAAGAAAGAAAAAGAAAGCGATTTTCGTGTTTAACTTCCACCATGTCATTATGCATTTTGCTACAAACAGCACAGCTGCTCGATAAACGTAGAATCGACGTCTTTTAGAGCTCTCACCACTCGGCTACGCAGCCGACATAAACCACGATTAGTGTAGAAACAATGTATGTAATGGAGTATAAAAAATATTTTAGTTATTCCATCTTCTTAATTAACCTGACGAAATTTCTTCTCTCCTAATGTTACGCTAAAGCATAAAAAAATTACCATCTGTTTGGGATCCGAATAAGTACCAGCTGGACATGTGATAACAAAAGCCGTAAAAATACTCGGACAGGCATAACCAGGAGGACAATCTGTACACGAATCTTTTCCTCCGCCACTGTACGAGCCAGCATCACAAGAGATTATGTTGCTGGGGTCAGATGTGTCTGTTCTGGGGCAATAACTTCCAGCCGGACATTTCGTGCATACCTACAAGTTGGAAAGAGGTGTTGTTGCTATGCGTTAGTGTCCAAGAGTTTAACAATAATGAACACTGAAATTAAGACATTACCATCGTTCGGTAATTCATATGAATTAATTTACTACGGCCAACGATAATTGAACCAAACACAACCAAACAATTTTCTATAGAAATAGTTGACGGCGATCAGGAACATTAAAGAAAATTTGTGTCAATTTATTAAAAATTCATAATATTTGGTGGCGACTGGTTATAAGGTTATAGAAGACGTCCGTAGATGGAATTATAACGGAAAATAATTGCAAGTCTATCCAATGTTTTCGTCAGATCACCACTACATCTGTTGAAAACCATTATTCACTTGGCAAAAAAACAACAGGCAAGACACGTCTGACGATGGATCAAAATTTCATAAAACACGTGTATTTTCAAATGAAACAAAACCGGTAATTACAAGCCAAGCAGAAATACTGTCTACAGGTGTGCTCAACCAATCGTAACGAAATTTTTCCAACAACAATTGTGCAACAAATTTGTGCAACAACAAGAACTTACAGACTGCCCACCCCCAGAGAATGTACCAGAGTCACAAGGTGTCTTCGTATCGGTGCTGGTGGAAGGACATGCAAACCCGGCGTCGCAAGGTGTGCAGCTATCAGCGTTTGCTAACGAATATTCACCCTAAAAATGACAAGTCAAATAAGCAATGCTATCAACGCTACATGACACACCAAACCACGCTTACCAAGTTTGTAAGGTTACTGAAATTGGGTTGAAATTCTCAGACACCAAAAGTGATTAGTCAAATTTAAAAAGATTTTTATTATAAGGTTTTTTTTTACAAAAGTTTTTTTTATAAGGTTTTTTTTTTAAGTTTTAAAAAAAAAAAATTATAAGGTAGTTTTGTGATATAAATGTATTAAGATCGGTTAGATGTACTTATGCTGTGTACAAACAAATATTACTAAATTGTTTTCTTAGCAATCCCTTTCATCATCCAGGTAGCCCAACGTTAAAGCACAAGGAAGAAAATACTCCATCTAGCAATTCAATCGTTTTTACACTGATTTTGCAGACGTTGAATCTAGGCAAAAAAGCTGATTTGCTGGTTGAAACCTTGAATTTTGAATATAGAAGCGCTTAGGGTAATAATAACGAAATTAAACAAAGCTTAAATATCTTTAAGGCTAACGTCAGCAAAACTTACAGACAAACAGTCCGCATTCTCACTCCCGTCCGGCTGTGGACACTTTTTGCCAGCAGGGCAAGCTGTGCAGGCTTCTTGGGAACCGATGGAATAATAACCAATGCCGCAACTAGCCATAGTATCACTGTCGGTGTTCGGACATTCAAAGCCAGCTGGGCACAAAGTGCAGAATGTGGCATTTTCCAAGGAGTAAGTTCCTATGGTAAAAGATGAGGTAGGTGATGTGTTCGTGTTTTATGGTCAATGGAAAAAAGCAACCATCATTCAATTTCAGAAAGAGTTGATGACAGGATTCAATAAGAAACTGATGTTCAAACTTAGCAGATATTTGCATTGTAGCCTGCTGAATTCTAGGTTTTGATTAGTATAAACTAACACCGGACGAAACAAACACGCGGACACCATCAACTGCACAGTCTATTGGGGTATGCGTGCATTGGATTACCAACCAACATAACAGCTGCTCAAAACAGGCAATGACATTTAGTCTAGGCCATCAAAACCATCTTGAGGTTGCTAAAAAGCAGAGCCCATCAACTCTTGAACTGACGAAGAAAATGAGGGTTTATGCAAAGAAGAAGGTTCTCATGTTTTTTACATTTAAAAAACGTCGGCGAATGATATAGCAATGTCATAGCAATAAATGTGATTTAAAATCGCAGTAAAAATACATTAAGTACTGGAACTCGAAGTCACGACTAAAATAAAACTTAAAGTAATGTATAGCAATGCCAAGTTATCAAGTGATGTCAAGCTGTTGAGCTTTTCAAAGTTTCGATCTCTTTCTACATATGATCTCTTTCTACATATTTCTACGTGATGCTGATAAGATACCTGGTTGGCAAACATTGATGGTGAATTGATCTGTGTAAGGACACGCACTTCCAGCAGGGCATCCGTGGCACACGCTCTCTCCAACCAAAGAGTACGTGCCAGGGGTGCAGGCAATAGCAGCGTCCTAATCGTTTGTATATAATGTTATCGCGCTTTAAATGCAACATGGCCTTAATCAAAGACAAATGGCAGGTATTGGTTTCTTGAAATGATTGTAGGAAAACTTACATTGTAAGAAGACAACCCTTTGACTGCCGCGTCACCCATATTTGGGTGACGGCCTATGTTTCATTCAGGCCGCGTCACCCATATATAGGTGACGCTATATGCAAAACGCGATGCATTATTTTTTTCTGGCCTGTGGCGCTATTTTTGGAAAATAGGCTTGGCAGTCAATGTGTTAGATCTCATGAAAAAGTGAAGTTTAAGAAAAATAAATTAAAAACAAAAACGGCTTGGTCAAATTTTACAGATGTATGTGTCGAATATGCTCCAGCAATTTAAAAAAAGTAACTTCAATGTATCAAGGCAATTACGACAAAGCTGGTATTCGTTTTTAACGGAAGTGTAGTGTAGTTCTTATGTCGTGTTGACTTTGTAATACCTTTCTCTTTCACCATCAAAGCTAGGAGAGATAGAAGAAATATTAAAAAGTCAAAACCGACAAAATGAAAAACTACACCATCAATTTCATTTAAAAGCGAATAGGCTCTGCACTGACACTAAAAAAAAATTCAGTAAACTAAAACGTTAGTAAAAAAAAAGTCAGAACTCGTTCATACAGCAGTACATCTGGCTCCAGCAGGACACGCTACACAGGAGGAGCCACCACCAGGGTTGTATTGGTTAGAAGGGCAAGGCACTGGAGCAGTGCTGAAATGGTTAAAAGAAACGTTTAGGTTCATTTAAAGTCAAACTTGCTTAAAAAAATTTATATTTTTTCTCCCCTTTTTTTGTGGCAGCGCATTAAATAAACCTTTTAAGTCGTAACCTTTATCCAAGTGCGCAGTAGTACATACAAAGTACTACATACATAATAGTACATACATAGTGTTCGTCCGTTCATTATGACGCATCAATTGTAAGCAAGCTTGGTAGCCGTCTATGCGAACCTTTAACGATATTTCCTGTGAGCTATTTTGGCTTTACGTTTCAAAGGTATAAAAGCTGTATGCCAGACAAACCAAACAACTTGTAATCAGTCTAAAGAAAACAAGCTGATACAGTCCAAGTTAAAAATGGGGAAGCAAGAACACAAAACGTTTTTAAGAGAGGATAAGTCAACCGAAATCCGCAAATTTTTCGATAGATTATTGATTGCTGACCGCTCTGACAACTACGTCCTAAACTATAAAAGTGAAGCACCTCATTTTCGACCAAAATAAGCGCTTTTTTATCACGTTAAAAGGTGAATGCCTTTGTTTTCTCAGAAAAACATAAACAAACAAACAACAATCTGGTTTGATAAAAGTTAATTTCTGAATTTAAGGATAATTATCGTTGCTAATCTAACCCTGCTCTGAAGATGTGATCATTGACGCCCCGCAGGTGTTGACAAAAACAGTTCTTAAAAGGAGCAGCACAAATATTCCATGAGCATGAATTGACAGTGCTTTAGAATTACATGTACCCAACCCAGACAAACAGACAGACGTCTGCAGACGTTGCATCAATGTAAAAATCAGGGCTATTAAGTCGGAAGGATTTTAGCATGTCCAAACTCGTTAAAAAAAGACGACTCCGGCATGATACAAAATGATGAACAAAAATATTTTTGTTTGCAATGTTTTTTCAAAATATTTTTTCTTGTTCATCATTTTGCGCTCTAAATCTTTATCTGAAAACAGAAGTGTTTGTTCTTGCTAGTTTTTAGAAAAGTTGTTGTTTCAATTTCGATTATAACATAAGAGAAATCAAATTTAAAAAAAATTAAAACAGGACAAAACTTTAAAAAAAATCTGGCAACACTGAAGTCGGAGTCGGCCAGTTATAAATCGAGGAATCGGAGTCGTATAATTTTCGCCCGACTCCACAGCCCTGGTAAAGACGGGTTTTGCTGTCTGGGACATTTCTGAGAAATGGGTAAGTACTAGTATCAGATGCACATCAGAACCCGGTCCTTGTCAAAACAAACCCAATAGCCTACCAACCTTGGGTCAGAGCACGAGGACCCGCTGGGACAGGGATCACATGACGTTTGTCCAGTATTCCCATTGGTTGTTGTACCAGATGCGCATTTTACAGGAGGACTACTTCTGTCGGCACACGAGTAGCCTGTGTAAAGAAGGGAACAATTGAGCTGATTCAGAACAAATTAATCCATGCTACGAACCAGGCGAAGATCTAAAAGCTTACCAACGAGACATCGAGAGACTTGTAAATAACATCACCTAAACAAAAGTGTGCGTCGTCGGTAACGATAACAATAATCGGCGCCAAGATCTTGGGTAATCGCAATGAACCACAATTGGCCGATAATCTTTGAAACAACGACGTAACTTCAACAAAGAAAATAACCAAGGAAGTAAAACAGCAAGGTGTGTAAACAAAATCTTGGAAAACTCTTTGTACACAAAGTAAAAAAGTCAGGCAATGAAAAAATGAGCATATCGCAATGCATTGTTTTGCATCTAAAAATAACAACACAAATAAATAGTTGAAATTTTTAACCTAAACCACACTTTGACTAAATTTACAAAAAATAACACAGCAAGTACTGAATTTAAACTTCAAAAAAATAAATTTTTCTTATACTATCAGCAAAACTCCGCATAATTCTTTTTTGGCCAACTCACCAACATAGCAGGGATAGCACGTTCCATTCCCAGCCAAACTAAATTCCCCTGAATTGGGGCAAGGAACTGGGTCAGCAGCGCGATCCCTGCAAGAAGACCCCGCAGGGCAGTCCAAGCACACTCCTGCACCCTGAAGACAAAGTTATGTGTAAAAACAGTGAACACATTTCGATGGTAAATGAAACTTTTCACATTGTAAAATGTTTTGCACGTATTGTGGGAAGCATCGTGGATATAGGTACAGGTTGGTAGTGATGCACCGGAGGTAACATTTTGCCCGGAGGCAAGATGTTTCGGCTAGAAAATTGTAACTCCGGCCGGAGCTTCCGGCCTTTGTTTATAGCAAAGCTACAGTACTTCAGGCAATCAATGCTCCAACCGAGTGTGGTCCACATAGCAGTAAAATTTTGGGTAGATTTCAAATTTGGCAATGTTTTCTATCCACCCAATGTAATATTTTTTTTTAAATATCAAAAAATTTTGTATTGACTTCCTTGATTCTGTTTTCAATCTTACCTATGCATTTATAACCAATATGACAGGCAACATTGTATATTCTTGCATTACTACAGGACAACAATGATGCCAAAAATTAGATGTATTCAAGGTCATGAACTTGACCACAGCCACACACAGCTTGCACACATACCTCCGCTCCGGACCAGAGCCACGATTACCTCCGGCCCGGAGCCGGAGCTGAGAATTTGGCAGGCGTTTGGGCCGGAACCAGAGGTTGTTCCATCACTACAATCATGTTGAATGACGGTTGTTTTGTGAAAGCATATTTATATTTCGGATTTAAATTTAATATTTTATTCAGATAGAATATTATTGATAGCCCTTCTTGGGGGCTTTGAGAGCTTTCCTGATTACCTGTGGGATGGTTTGTTGGCAAGAGCAACACTGAAAACATTTGAAATTATTTTATTTAATTGGTTTGGTTGGTCTAACGTTAGATAATGTTAAGTAATGTTATTCAACCCAATTACATTGTAGCTGATCATCTGTTTATAGTTTTATAACACCAGGAAACATCAAAGACTCAATACCCATAACACAATCGTGCCAGTAATGAGCAAAAGAAAGAGAATAATGTTTTCTCGTCAATTTTCAATTGATCTTCTTGCGTTTGAGGCCGCCACAGATCACGTTGTTACACCCAGGCGCAGCAGCCAATGGATTGTGTGTTCATCGAGCGTTGTTAGGTCCACATGTCTATCTTGTGGTCGGTATACAGGACATTGATAGATAATGTGGTGTGCAGTTTGAAAATCTGAGCCACACGCACAAGATGGTGAATCGGCGAGGCCCCACTGGATCATGTTGCTGCTAAAACGGCCCACTCCAGTCCGCAGGCGATTGAGCTTCACCCATTCCTTCCGGGGTAGATCTGCTCCAGGTGGGGTGTTGGTATTGAAAAGGACTTTGAATTGGGTTGGTTTAACGGTTCCTAACTTCGGAAATGTGCAAGTTCGATTTGCACATAGCTGCAGCATATCGGGAGAACGGGCGTCGAGATTTCAAGCGCTGGGGCGTTTGGGAGTGCGAGGTTAGAACAATCTGATTACTAAGTAGTTGTTAGCTATGAAATCACGCAATGGAATCACTATATTACTGGATCAAAGCAAGAAGGGAATTGATTTTTTTTCGTAGGCTTTTCATTTCAAGCCGTTCGCAGTCACATGACTCACCACCAGAGAGTATGTTCCTTCCTCACAATTGACAGGAACAGCAGCGGGGTCGAGGCAAGACTGGCCACCAGGGCATGGGTCACACCCAGATGACCCTTTGCCCCCTGTTGAGTATTCCCCAACATCACAAGGAATAATGGGGTTAGCTGGATCCGGGCAATAATTTCCCGCCGGACATGAGAAGCAATCGCCCTGAGTAATATCACGAAACGTCACTTTATAACAAACACTTTCTTTGGCTCCTACTGCGTGTCGTTATTTACAATTTACATTGTCGTGTGGCTTTGAGTCGAGATAAGTTAACATAGATAGCCTGACGCTACAGGCTCCAGAGACGTCAATTTTGTAAAATCGCGTTGGAAGTGTACTGTAACTATGAAACGAATTATTTAGCAATCACGTCATCGACTACGTCATAATATTCTCTTAAATTATGCTACAACGAAATGCGGTTTGTTTGAGACAAAATATAAACACAATGTCACATATAATGGAGGCATGTCAGTCAATAGTAAGCGTAAAGTGAGTAATGGCTTAAATATGTACTGGGACAACGAAAACAACCCATTAAACACAACAAAACTTAATTAAAGTTAAGCAAAAATATTTAAAAAAAAAAGAGTTTTAATATTGTGTTATTTTCGATTTCAAAACTTTTAAAAGTTGGCAAAACCTGACCACAATAAAAGTGAATATTAAAAGTGACTGGAAACCACGATTGCAACATTAAAAACACGTTGAATCAATGTCAAATCAACATTGCAACTAACATCTCCCAATGCGCTATATTCGCCGTCATTGCAAGGCACAGGAGCAACGGTACGGTCTCGGCAATGGTTTCCCGCTGGGCACTGCAAGCATATGGTCGCTTGTGGATTCCCATCCGTATGTTCACCTATACATCAACAAACATCACACAGCACACCTTGCATACTTACTATAGAGTTTATTTCTGGTATGTCTGGGTTCGATTTCAAGTTGGGTCAAATAAAATACATCAAAAACGGTACTGATGGTGTTCTTCTTGCATAACACATTGAGGGTTATGATGTGGTGACGTCATACAAAATTAGTTTCAATTGACCCTTAACGTTTACTTAAAAATTGTCGTTTTTAATTCGAGCTTTGTTGCTGCGCACGGGGAAGAGGTTCACGCAATGCGCAAATCAACTCAGTTACGAGCAGTGGAGAAAAATTAAAATACATTAATTTGAATTGGAAAAAGCACGTTATTCACAGATGACAAAAAGCAAAATACATCTTGAAATCTTAAATGTATTGTAGCACTTTAAGTATCAAGAACTGTTTTCAACATTACACAAAGTACGTAGTAGTAGCCCAGTTTTAACCTGGTGACTTTCCCGTTACCGAGGGTCGCGGGATCCACCTCGATGTGTCACAATTGCCTTCATAACCACAATCACAAACACATAAAAAATTTATAATTTACCATTAGGACAATTTGTGCACGACCCCTCTCCAAATCCAGAATAGGTTCCAGATGGGCATGGGGATCTAGTGGTGCTGTTGCACATGTATCCTGCTGTGCAAGGATTGCACACAGCTGCTTCACTTTCACTATATTGATTCGGGTCGCATGCCTAAGAAAAGAAACTTTTGACTTTTGTTGTGCTAAAGTTTTCCTTGTTAAAAAGAATGCTTCCTATAGTCAGGTCTAATATATGAAAAATACTAAATTCTTAGCTAATCTCCCCACACTTCAATTATTACAAATCGTGTATATGTAACAACTTCTGGAGTTAGTGTAATAGACCTTTAATTGAAACCGTAAACCTTCCTGCTTGTTGCGACATGCCCAGCATTTCAAAATCATCATTTGATGCTTACTCAGCCTACACTAGCATTGGATTATCTCAGTGGTTCCAACCTGGGATGCACGGACCCTTGGGGGTCCGTGATTACCTTGATGAGTTTTGGAAAAGAAAAAAAAAACAAAAAGCGATCTTTTTACATTCATTTCTCTCTTTAAATGCAAATGTGTCAAGCTCAAGCCCGCGAGAATAAACTGTACCGGTATTATCTATGCTGCTGCCAACAGTGTGTACATTGACCTTAAACTACAGTAGATCTACCACAACGCATGTCGATTACATTCTCATGATTTGAGATCAAAAGAGTTGTTACGCATTGAATTTCATTCAAAAACTGTGGACGAATTTTGGTGCTCACAACTGCAAACCTACCCATTCTTGGCAAAGCAACGATTATTGTTTTGTTACCATTCATAACCACTTACCTTTGCGAGGCAGGATTCTCAGCTCTTGTTACAATAAAAACTAAACATCGAAATCGCCTGGACGTTGAAGATGACATGCGTGTTGCATTGTCAAAAACTCAACCACAGTTCAGTCGTTTAGTTCAGGAAAGGCAACAACAGACCTCTCATTAAATTTGCTTACGTTGAAAAAGTTTCGGCATGGCACTTTGGGTCACCTTAATATTCAAATACTTCTGACATTTCTTGAACAATTCATTTTCTTATTTGAGCAACTGTTTAACCTGATATTTGCCGCAGGAGTTATAGCGGCAATGCAATATGACACAGCACAGTAGTTGAGTAGCATAATTATTACATCATCATCATCATCATAATCCATCGTCGGTTTGTTCCCCACTAGTGGGGGTGGCCGATTGTTTCCGCGCAGCAATTGTTTTAATCCCTTTTCTCCATTTCACCCTGTCCCTTGCATCTTCCTCCTTCAGTCCGACTTTTTTAAATTCATCCTTCACTTGTTGTTTCCACGTTCTTCTTGGACAACCGCGTTTCCTCTTCCCATCCACCTTTAGATCTAGTGCCTTTCTAAGAAAACTTCCTTCCTCCCTCCTTATCACATGTCCATACCATTGTCAATAATATGTTAATTGAGTTTCAGGCAAAATTTAGGTAGGGGTCCGCAGAATTAATAATTAGTCTAATGGGGTCCGTGACTACAAAAAGGTTGGGAACCACTGGATTATCTGGTTTAATTGGTTCGCCAGATTTTAATTTTACCGATAGATTGTTATAAGACTCGGGTTTATATATCAACAAAGCCTGAAAATACATTGTTCAAAGTTTAACCTGAATATCTAAGACTTCCTGGACTGAAAAAGATCTCGAAAAACATCCCACGCTTGTTTTTATTTTCTATTAAATCACTATTTTTTGTCGATTTCTGTTATAAGATGTTGCATTAATGCTATTAGATTACTTCAAAACTTACATTACACACGTTGTCGCCTTCCCCGCTATACTGGCCAGGATTACAAGACACAGGAGAGGCTGACGGATCCAGACAGCTTTTACCTGACAAAACATTATAACAACAATAATTGAAGCAAGATTATTTGTTGGCAGCCAAAGTTACCTTGCTACAGATACAAAAGTTAAAGTTTAACATGAAAAGTGGTAAAACAGAAAAACGCAGTGACGCATTTGATGGGAATCAGAACGCTCTAGATAAAGTTTTAAAAACGAGTTGATGTAAAATAGCTTCGTGGAGTGCGAAAGCCTTTTCTGAAGCTTAATGTTAGCAGTTGTGCATAGGTTACTCGCAGAAGCTTTGAACCGCTGACATAAGCTCGATCAACGAGACTGACAGGGTTAAATTCCGATTGTTGTTAGTGTTGATGGCTGTAAACTATTCCATTGACCAGGTGCCACTGAATGAAAAAACTACATGGTGGCAGCAAAAACAACTTAAAACACCTTGCATAATTTTGTTAATCCTTCTTTTAACAGGACCGGACGGTTTAAAACGTTTTTCGTGGAATAAATACAGACGCAAAAAGGGCTTATATCCAATCCAAAATTCTGTAAAGAGTAAAAAGTAAACTGCAAAAAATCGCGAAGTTGACCTGGGAATATCATTTGAAACTATTGCAATAAAATTGATTACTTGCTCGCTTCCGTTTAATTCATCAGTTCGCCTAATTCGTCACTTTTTCTAATCCCCATGAGATGACAAATTAGGCGAATTCTATTGTATTAATAATTCAAATACCTGCAGGGCACGACAGACAAGCTCCTTGACCTGGTTGGTCCTGATAAGTTGTGCCCGTGCATGCTTCAGGGGTGGCGTTGAAACCGGCGCATCTAAACCCAGGTGAGCAGTCCACGCACGCAGTTCCGTTGTCGTATTCTCCTTTCTGTACAAAAGTAGGTAAAATGATTGAAGCCCAAAGTGTAGAAGCCTATGCTGTCTTGAATGATCAAGTACTTTAGCAGATAGCCAATTTAGCGTATATCGAAAGAATGTTTGCTGGCTAACGCACTGTACTAGCGCTACCATCAGCAATTGCACTAAACTGCAGGTCAAAGTTAATTTAAATCAAAATACTGTGGGCTAAATAAACAAAATCAATGACGTACGTCCGTCACTTATTTTCATGTTATAGCTAGAACAAAAGAAACTGGATTGACTTCAGCTAAACAAAGTAATCTATTCTCTACTCTGAAATTATCGGGCTAGCACTAGGGCTGCAAAGTCGGAGTGGTTGGGTAGGGCGGATTTCGGCAAGTCCGGAGTCGGACTTGTTAAAAAAAGGCGGACTCTGACTCTTGTTTGATACAAAACGATATTATTAATATTATTTATTTGCGTCAGACAAAGCTGTCCATATCCAAAAAGAAACGAAATAATACACAAACTGCAAATGCACAAAGGTCACAGAGAGCCACTTTGGATGTCATCAGTAAGAGCTCACTAAATATCTGCTGTTACAGAGTTACATACAATGAGCGTTGGAAGAATTGAAAGTATTCAGAACGATAAAAACAATCAGATGACATAATGCTTGATGTCAATCAAGTGGCTGCTCGAAAAATGCCCGGACATTTGACCCCAATGAAATGTAGTCCAAAAACAGCCTCTCATACGAAAGAAGAAGAAGGTTTGATAAACAATAAAAATTTATGGTTGCAACCTTTTTTCAAAATGTTGTTTCTTGTTCTCTGTATTGCGCTTTAAAACTTTACGAGAAAATACAACTATTTGTTTTTGTCAAATTTTGTGAAAATTGCCATTTTAATTTCGATCAAAACCCAAGTGAAACCACATTTTAAAAAAATGAAAAAGAACAAATATAAAAAAAAAACTGGCAACACTAAAAAATCTGGCAACACAACCCGGAGTCGACCAGTGGTAAATCGAGGAGTCAGAGTCATATATTTTTCGCCCGACTCCACAGCCCTGGTTAAGACTGTTCTTCATAAAATCTGGGTTGCGCATTCAAGAAGCAACAATAGTAGAAACAACTTCAGCAGTGAAAAACCAAGTGATAATAGAAACCCGTCATCATGTTCGCAAAAAAGTCTGCCACAATTCTCTTTAATAAAAGTCACCCTTTGAAAAGCTTTTTGATATTACTGCATGAAGTCTACGATGTCCTTAATACTAGGTTTTTTTTTCGCTGAGACTTTTCGGTCATTTGTCCGAAATGACTTGAAAAAATTCGGTCATTTTTTATCTATTTCGGTCATTTTTTCTGATGAAAATATTTCCTTTCTAGTAGCTGATACAAACCAAAATTTGCACTTCCTGACTAGCTACAACATTAAATTTCGCTGAGAAACGTTGTTTTTTTCGTACATTTTGACCGAATTGACTATATATTTTTTCGTACATTTTGACCGAATTGACTATATATTTTTTCGTACATTTTGACCGAATTGACTATATATTTTTTCGTACATTTTGACCGAATTGACTATATATTTTTTCGTACATTTTGACCGAATTGACTATATTTTTTTCGGACATTTTGCTAAAAAATCGGTCAATGACCGATAAATGACCGGAAAAAAAACAGTCTTAATAGATGCCCAAACGAAAAACCAACATCCGGGAATCGTCACCATTCGCACGCGTCATTGTCGTCATGTTAAAGAGTTATAGATATATTTTTCAAACAAAGTATTGACTGGCATAACAGAAAGTTACTGATTATCCTTTAAAAATGTTTGTTTAATGCAAACACATTCTTATTCATAAAAAACAAAGCAAATTCTTATTTTTAAAACATGGATTGACATGTTAGCATGTTACCAACAAAACAAAAGAGAAACTTAAAGCTTTTGTTTGTCTCGATTGTATAATTAACAGTGCAATGATGATAAGTACAACAAAACCTGACAGCAAAATCACGTCTGTAGACGTTGAATCAATGTAAAAATGTTTTGGGAATGGAAATCTAACAATCTCAACAACACAACGTTGAATAAAAAAAAAAGTTGTTGTCAAATAATTAAAATCTAAATTACTTACGGCACATGGTTCAACCAGTCCGGTTGCGGGGTTGAGATATGATCCACTGGCTGTGGCTAAACACTTTGTGGAGCCAGGGGGGCTGAAAACATTCAGGAGGGATAGGATGAAAAATGTGAAAATATAAACAGAAAATGGTTTAATCCTCTTCATTGTGAAAGAATAGAAGAGCACGTTTGGAAGAACCAAAATTCTAGAACATTATTTGTTGCACATACACTTTGCTCAGTTTTTTAATAAGAACTGTTTTCACTTCAACGATATTTTAAAATCTAAAACAAAACGCAATATTTTGATTAAGTTATTTGTCAGTGAAAAAAGGAACAGCTAGAATAGACAAAGTTATAGTTACATCCAAACGAACATAGTCAGTTATGTTTACTTCTCATGGGATGAAATATAACTACTCCAGATAGCAAAATTCGTCACTTTTAGAATTGAACCCAAAAGGTGGAGAAACAGAATCATCTCATATGCATTCCATAAACAGCTAAATCCGTCATTTTTACATTGATTCAACGTCTGGAGACGTCTTCAACGTCTGGAGACGTTAAATCAATGTAAAAATGACGGATTTTGCTGTTTAGGAAATGCATGTGAGATAATTCTGTTTCTCCGCCATTTGGGTTCAATTCTAAAGTGTAAGATACAGGGAGAAAGAGATGAAAGATGCGGATCCCAAACCCGGGTAAAGGGTTGGCGGCAAATTGGCATGGAATATCAATCGTTCGTTCTATCAAGCAGAACGTTTGTGGGCAGCAAAATGAAAGGACCTGGAACTAATTTTCGTCGGTTTGTCGAGTGTGCAAAGCAGGAACGTAGCCGTGGAGGGAGGGGGACAATCGCCCCTCCAAATTTTATGTTGCCTCACTCCAAAAATATGTTTTAATGCCATTACAACGTTTTAATACCATTGCAATTCATGCTGAATGACGTTTTCTTCCCCTACATTTGCTTTGCCCTCCTAAATTTTCTTTCTCGCTGCAGCACTGGTGTAGACACTGTATACGCCTGTTATTCAATTGGAAAGGGAATAGATATGGCACACAAAGGTGATGTGTTTACAGCAGAGGCCTGATTTCATAAAAAGTCTCGTGATTCACTTATCCCGGTACCAAGCATCCATTTTCAAAATACTGTATTGGTTTTTGACAATGCGGTTTCAATGAACTTGGCACTGACAACAGGAGCCTGCGTTTGCTGGACAAACTACAAATTACACCGTTGAAGTTAGGTTTTTAGGTTTGAAAAACGTTGGCAGTCGGCCAATATACGTTGAATCGTGTCTTGCCAAAAAACCTTTACGTGACAAAGCTTACAAATCATCTTACCCACAATTTTTACAAATAATTTTTCTATTCATATAAAGACGGCTGAAAAATCAGTCCTACCCAAGAGATTGATGATTATTACATAATGCCCAATTATGACGTCATAGTTAACTTGGGAGACCCTGACAATCATAACAAACACTTTCAACATCAGCCTCATTCGTCACCGTGACTTGTGTCCATGGTTCACTAAATTATATGTTTCGTGAAGAAAGTGTATTAAATGCAAAACCATCTAAAGTCGGCACTTTACCCAACGTAAAAGTCACTGTTAGTCCTGAATTACCTTCAATTCAACGATAAAATTTTTGAATAAAACGTCGACTTTTTCAGCCCGACAGTCAGATAAGAATGTTTTGAATGAGATTATAAGGGAAAGTTTTGGTTTGAACAAAGAGTAAGTATGCGCAGTTGTATGGAATTGTGTAAGTGCTGTGGATTAGCCTTCAAATGTTTCGTTTCCCTTAAATTTATGAAATGGTTTAGCAGAATCCCAGGAAGAAATCAATTTTTTTTTACGCTTTACTGTGCAGGGTGGACGTTAATTCAATGAAAAAAAGCTTTTGCCGAATGAGATAGAGCCCCCGCTGTTACAGCCCTCACTGTTAAATCATAAACTATCTATGTAGGAAGCCGTTACCATGTCAAACATCTCCACGATCAAGTACGGAAAACCATTTCACTTCTACGTCAATTCGGCATCATAAAACAATAAAACTACGCAATAAAACAGGCAAAATACATTTGCCTCCAAAGACAAGCCCTCGCAAGTCCACGAAAATTTCGATTTGCTATGACAATAGCACCACAACTGAAGCCTTGTTGTAGACACTGCTATTGAAACAGACGAAAAGCCAAGATAATGTGCAAATATTTAATGCGCTGTGTCAACTTTCCAAGCTCCTATTGAAAGAGATTTGTTCAAGTGGGAAGATTTTAACTGTGACTGTCTTCATGTTAGTAATGACGATTCAAACAACAAAGAAAACAGCATCACACTATTTTACTGTTTACAAGTAAGGTGCTGCAAAATTAATTAAAACAATTTTTTTTCTGTAATTCTGCATCGCAATGTATTTAAGTTGAATAAACAGACGCTAAAACAAATTAAACATAATAATCCTTCGCTAAACACTTGTCGAAAAAGAATTTGGATGATACAATCTTCGGAAGCTTTCAAGAAAAAAAGTTAAATGGTTTACATTTACAAAAAAAACTAGAAAAATCAAAACACAAAGATACTCAATGGCATTTAGCTATGAAAATGCGTAAATGCTCAGCATTATCATGTCAACTGGAGGCTAGGAATATGGCCAGTGTAGTTTAAGATGTCATTACGTCACACTTTCGTTTTCAGGAAAAAGGGAGTGAATATTATAGAACATGTTCGACCGCTCATTTTCATGAAACCAGAGTAGTAGCTAACAAAAATACACATTTCAAACACAAAATCGCTACTAAACCATGCATAAATGTGAAAAAGGTGGAGCTCCATAATGGGGTTGCAGCACTACATCTTCTATTAGCATCACAAATCAAAGCAGAAACTAAATCAAAAAAACAACTAAACCAAGGTCTCATCACCACACAAACAACCGAAGTATACATATTTCTCAAATGAATCAATAAAATTAGTGAAACTTTTAATTTAGACGTCGAAAAGCTAATTCAATTTTGCTTGACAGTAGCCACGAGTTGAATGCGCATAATTGGGAGCATGTTTAAATCAAGCACGTTTTCATTCACGATGTTACCCAACAAATTTTTTTTCAACGGTTTTTGTCATCATTCGTAACCTAAACCGTTTATTTAAATTAAACTAACAAAAAGGTCGTTTCAGCAAAGCTTCCACTAAGCAAGGCAAGCGCCCAAAGATGGCCGCACATTTGTTAGAACAACTTTTCTCTCCAACCAAACTTTCTTCTTCAGAAGTTAACCAAGCATTTTGAGTTATTCCAGAAAATGTATTGCTGCGATAATTTATCTGTGCTTTGAAATGAAGCGAAAACTGTGCTAAAATCGAAAAAATACAAAAATGTTTACACAAACGATCCAGCATAAATTTTATGACAATATTTCATTGTCAATTTGATTAAAAAATCGTTTTGCGAGATCAATACAAAATTCAAAACAAATTAAAACGATAAAAGAAAGTTTTCATCACATGATACAAAATGCAGAAGAATCCGTTTGGTGCGAAACAGAAAGGCCTAGTGAAGACATGGCAATCATGGTATCGGTTGATGGTGGACCAATGGTTTGATAATAGCACTTTGGAACATTTGTAAAGACTTTGAACTAACGACGCGGGCCGATTATCGCGTTTGACTGAACGCTATTGCCTGCCCCTGCGATAATAATAATGCTTCTAATATTTTGTCTTGGTTGATAAACCATAGTAATTTCTCCACAAACATACAACTTGTCACTATTTTAAGTTGACAACGTTTTGAGTTTGATCTTGGCAAGAATTAAACTGTGGACGTAATCTTGCGAAGGTATTGAGCGGTTAAACCGGATATTACTATTACAGTTGCAATAACTCTTTACTGTTACTTTTCCATGAAAGTATAAGCCTATTTTACTACCACATAAACTGTGTACTGAAGAAATAACTTGAAACGTAATCTATTTTTTTGATGAGCAGGATAGCACATCGTGAAATTCCGCAAGTGATAATCGAGTCTATTTCAAACCCATTTGTTGATTAAGTAAAATAAACGTGAATTGACACTTACTAAGTCTATAACCTTATACTGTCTAACTTAAACTCACCAGAAGACTAAATTGTATTTTATATTGCTGAGCGTTTACATGAAAAGATTTTAGTTTTCCACAACATCGCTATACTTTTGTGTACAACCCACTAGCTTCACAAGTAGCACCGTCTCTAATGAGCTTATCTGTTTAATTAAGGATGTTCCTGACTGTTTGAGCAGACAAAACCAGACTAATCAAAACCCTTCGCCTGAAATCGCAAATGAATTTGCCACCAGTCCTTCATTGGAGCTATTGGGCGAGTTAAATATTAACTTTATAGTCGCTAATATTGATCTGTCATAAAGCAAATGCTGTAATTCTTCTCATACCCGTTCTACATGGGCACATGATGGTCATTACGCAGCGGGAAAGCATAATAGAGTCTAGTGAAGGTTGTGAATATTTTAGAAACTGGTAAAGGATGAAGGAGGTTTCGCAATTGTGAGCGATGATTTTATAGACTGCGCAACAATAGAACGTAGTCATTAAATTACACATTCTGTGGTCACTAATGATAAGCTTTAGAAGAGATGAACAAAAAACAGACATTGCTATTAAACGATGAAAATAAATGTTATGGTACGATCCGTTTAGAAACAGCCCAGAAAGCAAATTCAGCCATTTTTACATTGATTCAGCGTCTGCAGACGTTGAATCAATGTAAAAATGACTGATTTTGCTACCTGGGAAAACGGAATGAAATTTGGAATCAAGTTATCGCAGACATGAGATAAGAATCTTTAAAACGCAGACAAGATAAAAACAAATGCAGAAAATCTCTATAGAATAGATGGTACCTGTATAAGTCTGCAGCACACGGCACTGGGAGCTTGTCAGATACTTCACAGAAGTGGTTTCTTGGGCAGGTTACGCAGTAGGAACTCCCACTCACAGCAGCATAATTACCTGGCTCGCAACCTGACAAAGTGAGCCATTTTCAAACACTTTAATTTTGATCACAACTATCTCAATGGTGACAAGAAATAACAAAGAAAAATTGGGTAATTGAAAGCAGTGAATAGTTCGCACTGCATGAAGTTCATTTATAAACCGCTGTTGCAGCACGAATTTGCTGAGTCACACGAATGTCATTGACGAATTTGCAGATCATTTTCTGCTTTACGTCGTCACAATATCTTTTATAACTATATTTTATTTTTGCTTGTACGATTTTTTTCCTTCGTAACTTTATTTTGACATTGACAACTTCACTTTTAAAGTGTTCAAGTAACGTAACTTTCGCTATTACTTTTCTATACCAATAAATCGCGTTTACAAACACACACATTTTGATAGTGCCAAATAATATGGTCGTTGAATAACATCATTCAAAATATGTAGAAAGGTATATTTTACATTAATGTGACTATTTTTATGTTTCAGATGCGTTTTGCTATAATTCCTGAAAAGTATTTTTCTGCTCTTTTGAGGAACGTTTTCCCGTTGCAGTGAACTTTGAAATTCGTTGCGTTTTGGTTTCCACGTGGCTTGAATCATGCTATTCAAGAAAATATTTGTTGTTGATGTGTTGATGGCCTGTACAATGTAGTACATGGTGCAGCAAAATTACTTCTCCCTTAGAATATTTACGTTATTTTTCAATTCAACGACGTTAAATCACCCACAGGATTCTCCAACCAGCGTATTCTTTCCTAGATAGCAAAAATCGTTGTTTTTACATTGATTCAACGTCTGCTGACGTTGAATCAACGATGAAATAAAACCAAGTAAAAACGTTCTTACCAAGGCAAAGAGTTTTCCCTTCGAAGCTGAAGCTACCAGGCGGGCACATCACTGGGTCTATGTTGTTGGCAGGGCACCTGTAACCACCAGGACATGGCAAGCAACGCTCTTCAGCAAACTTGGAGTTGTACGATCCAGCTTCGCAGGTCTTACATTGCGATATTCCTTCGCAAAATAAAGATGTTCATTTGTCTGCAACTATTCTCTGTTTGAATGAAACTACCACGATCAATTTTCTGTGTCAGTTACTTTACGTGAAATTTTTTGAAGCGAAAATTTGTGGATAAACCCGAGCGAGGTTAAGCCACAAATGTACGAGTTACCTTTAATTCAGTCAAGGATAGGCAGTGATATAAAATGCCAATACATCGACAGTAACTGGTCGACAAACTAGCTAAGCATAGGTATTTGCATGGGAAAGGCCAAAGTAGATTTTTTTTAATTTGAACACAAGACCACCTAGCTAAAAAGCAATAACGCTTAACTGAAGATGATCTAGCTGCTAGCTGATCGAAATCGATTTTTAGCTGTTTATGATTGAACTGGCTCGTGTGAAAATAAATTCTTTTGTATTACAAGACATGTAACCAAGTCGTTAATATCAAGCATTGTTGTGGGTTTGACACCTGTCAGAAGATATTTCATTTCCTTGATCTTGTTCATAGTCAACTAATCTTTTCAATCCGAAATTAAGAACAAATATGGCCAAACGTGCAATAGATTGAGTTTCGCTTTTAGCAACATGCCAGTTAATTATTCACAAGCGTAGATTGAACGTTCGTTTTCAGCCTAATGATACCACGAGCTTTCGGAACTCAGTTCACTTGTCATCTGCAAATGACTGGGGAACTGTGATCCGAAAGCTAATGAAAAACCGCTATTCCACAGCAAATTCGCGGCATAAGGCTGAAAAACCTTCGATCTATATTTGTAAAATAGCCAAACATGATCACCAAAAAGTTTAAATATGAAAACAAATTAACACATTCTTTACCAATAGTGTCGCTGTATTGCCCTGGATAGCACATGGTAGGCGTGTGAGAACCAAAGTGGCACTCGTGGCCTACCGGGCAGTCAAGACAAAACGAAGCTTGCGTCTGGTTGGCATATGTTCCTGCAGGGCACGGGGCGCAGACGGTCGATCCACTCCGGTCGGAAAAGTGCCCGGCCGGACAAGGAATCGGAGCTCCTGTTGTGTCGGGGCAATAGTGACCAATTGGACAAATCTGTGGGGAATAGTAAGCTTGTATATTGAACGATCTTACCAAATTGATCAATCTACTTTAATCTCAAGAACGTTAAATAAAATGTTTGTGTTTTGTCACTACTACCATTTTCTAGGCCTCTGTCATTTTGGTATGTATTGCTTTTGTTGTGATGGTTAGATATAAAAAATAAACTTAACTACTTGATCCACATTAATTAAAAATTAAAAAATGCTATAATTTTTTTACCTTAAAGCTTAAATTAGTGTTTAAAAACCTTTTTACATTATTACCTTCCTTGTTAGTCATAGTGAAGTAATAATATGATCCTGTACCAAAAGTGAGGAAATTATCAGATAACAGGCCAATGATGAATAACATTTTTCTTCATCACAAGTCATTTGCATAGTTAGTGAGGTTTAGTTTATCTTCTATAGAAAGTTGTTGATTTTTGTTGAATCATCCACTTATTCACATGTTAGTAAAAGTATAAACTAAAAACTCAACAACAAAAGCAAAGTTCCAGAATTATAAAATCATCAATCGGTTGCAATACCTCACAGGAAGATGAACCGGTGGCATTGGCAAAGTAAGCCGTAAATGCAAAATGGCAGGGTGTGCATTGAGATGATCCGGCACTGGCGTAAGTTCCAGAGTTACATATTATAGGGTCGACGGTGCCTAAAGCGGGACATTCGTATCCGGCGGGGCAAATCGTGCAGTTCGTTTGTCCCTCATTTGCCTGGAGAGAACGTTACAGTTTTGTATATTTTAACACTTTAGTAAAAAAAAAATTGAGAAATCGTTAGGCTAAGATGACACAAGACGCTGTTTGGCTTAAAACTGTGAAAACAAATAGCTTTGTGTTTTGTATCACATTGAAGTGCGTTGTACAACGTTTTATTGAAATACAGTCACAACCAACGCACAACACGTAATGTGTTGTTGTAAGCAGACCTACCTGATAGTAGCCAGCCTGGCAGGATGTACAAGAACTGGCGCCTTCTCCTGAGTAACTACCTTTTTCGCATTGAGATGGCAAAGCTGATGGCTCAGGACAACGGTAACCTGTTTGGCAAAGTGGAGTGTGCTAAGTGCAATCGCCATAAGAAGGAAGAAAGAATTGAACAGATGGAGCTTTGGTTATCTTGGTCATACAAAAGACACTTTACTGCAACAGCATCACTCACTCAGAACGGAAAATTAGTTCGGATCATATTGTTGCTGACTAGATATGTTGATCACATCAGTAAACAAAATCGGTCAGGACCGAAAATTTGTACAATTTATTGATAAAGCATTCGCCACCGTAAAAGCGGATTCTTCAGTATCTTATTCAAATAGAAAAAAATTACCCGATGGGCAAATGTTACAAAAGCCTTTCCCACTTTCGTTTTGAAAATAACCAAGAGCGCATTGTGTGCAATTCCTTGATCCTGCTATGCTGAAGGTGCCGGGGAAGCATTCAAGGAAGCTCCCAGTACTGCTTCCAAAATCTGTAAAGACAATTAGTTTGTTATTTTTTTCTTCCAAATGCCTAAAATAACTCTTTCAAAAATAAATTGTCAGCTTTAAATTGAATATTCTGCAAGAATTGTAAATAAGTTGAAAAAATAAAGTGAAAAAAAGTTTTTGTTAACAAAATTCCACCACACAAACATGTACGAATATAATTAATTATTTGTTTTTAAGTTTAAAATAGTTGAAGAATCAAAACAAGCAAACAGGAAAGCAAAGCAACCGATCTTTCTGTCCACGTTTAAACATACTTCGTGCACTGTTCATTCCTTGTCTCTATGTCTAATCAAATTCATTTCACGAAGGCTAGTAACTTATTGATCAAACAAAATCATGAAGAACTATTGTAGCCTAAGTAATGAGAAATTTTTGTAATCCACAGCCACGTAAATGTTGACATCGAGTGCAACCTAGAACAAAGCCAAGCTTATGATTTTTACCCCGCTAGCAAATGTTTACGAAAGGTTTCCTTTGCAAAAACGATTTCCGGCCTACCATTGTTTTGTTTTCTGTACATTTGTATGCTCAATCATCCTCACAAACGATTTTTAAAAAAGCTGCTAGCCTAAGCCTCATCCTGTAAATAATGGCGCATTGTATCCAACTCTCACCATGAAAAAGTAACACAATCATGGTGGTACCTAACTTACAATCGACTCGAACATAAAAATCACTTTGAAAATACGTATTTTCTGTTTACCTGGACAATAAAAACCTGCTGCGCATAAGCCACATGTGTCGGATCCAGTTTGATTTGAAAATGTACCAGGAGGACATTGACTACAATCACTCTCCCCAGTAGTGTACCAGCCTGCTAAACAGACCTAAAACAAAAACGTGTTAAAATTTTAATAAACTGTTCAACAATGTCGATAAACGTTTTTTTCCAAACTTTTGTAAATTACTCGGTAGCATATAAAAAAAGCGAAACCTATTTAAATCACCCACCCGCGCCCATTTAGTTCAGCATTGGTCGTGCAACAACAGTCGGTCAGACTTTGGCTCAAACTTGCGATTTTAAATTGAGATTTTGTAACTTGCATTTTTTATAGAACAAATAAGCAGTTTTAGTGAAGTGATTGACAATAGGTTACATATGTGCAACTCTTTGCAATTGGAACTACCTGGCTAGATGGTTCTTGGGCCGGGTCAGTGCAGACGTACCCGTTAGGACATGTTTTACAATTGGACAGACCGGGCGATGAGCTGTAGGTATGGCCGGGGACGCATGGAGTGCATTCCGTCGAATGAGGTCGGCTGGAAAAATTCGACACCATTGAAACCAAGATATAAACAAAGGCTCAATCAATTACAGCACTTCATTACAAAGCGAAAGGTGTGAATGTGCTTGATGAACACTTTACAACACAAAAGATTACATAAGGATGATCGCAGTCATAACAGTAATATAACACGCTTATGTGTCAATTTAAGTTTGATTTTTAACTTACGACTTTACTTGCCAGTTCTAAATCTTGACCAAATAATGAAGATCTTATTAAGCGGTGTAAGTTTTTAGCAAAATAATGCAGTGACCGAAAACAGACAAAGCTGACTTGTCGTTGCAGCACATAGCAACACACTGAAAGGGAAAACAAACGGTTTTCCAAAATTTTCATTCGCGTCTTATTTGATCATACTTTCAAATACCACCCACATTTTTACAAAACAATACTTCTGAAACTCTTCGTTAAATCTGGGACGGCGAGAAACGCAATAAAAATTCACTTCATCAGTTCATGATGCGAGATCATCGGTATTTATCGGTATTTCAGTTATAGACTTCGCTAGCTGAAGTTTTAAATGTATAGAAAGTTGCCAAATTAAAAAAAAACAAACTTGCCGCACTAATCGGACATCAGAAAATGTAAATATAACGCATAAACATTTTCATACCGGGATTAGTTAGTTTAGTTTTCAATGGACATGACGCAAGCGCATTTAATGGCCATGCATTCTTTACATACTGCTAGGAAACATATCAAATTAACACCAAACAAACTAAGCCCTGCATACAGACAATGCTAAAACACTAAATAAAAACAATCTGGAATAGGCTAGGGCGTGGACATCGCTATAATAGCATCTGGACTGGAAGCCAAACGCTGCCGTCCAAAATGAAGTCTGAAGAGGATTGCCATATTGGCGGTTTTAACGCAAAATTTCTGATTTGGCGTTAAAACCGCCAGTATGGCAATCCTTTCTAAGCCTCATCTTGGACGGTAGCGTTTGGCTTCCAGTCCAGATGCTATTATAGCGACGTCCACGGCTAGGGTTACTCCTTTACGTGTGAGCAACATAAAATCACAGTCAAGTATTGCTGAGATTTTTTTGCTAAACGTATTACGTAGTTTCGACAATGAAAAAAACACTGGAGCTAATCTATTTACCCTAAGTGGGGGTTGCATAATACGCCGATATGTGTCTGCGGAGCGGTAGAACAAACAATGCAACACATACTCCACTAATGCCCCATCTTACGGCCCTCAAGTGGAATCATTGGTATTCGAAAACTGGACCCAACTACCGTATCATGGCTGCACGATGAGGCATTGCCAATCTAAGCTACTACAAGTCAAACGAGAAAAGAAGACAATAAAAAAAAAATCAAAAAAATAAAATAATCTATTCCTGAAATTGATAACTATAAATGTTCAAACAGATCCACAAAATAATGAGTTAGCAACAGAAAAGTAGTTATTTCAAATCAATTCAACAATCTATGACGTTAGGTAAATGTAAAAACATTTAAAAAAATACCGTTACCAGCTACTACCCACCTCACAGACCCAGCAGGACATATAACAGCAATAGTAGCGTTGCTACATTGAAAACCTGCTTGGCATGCCTGCAAAACCCGATGTTTAAAGCACATGTCATAGTTACAGAGCCATGCATTCGCAATATAGATGCAAGCAACAGGGAAATCTATGTCAAAGGCTATAAGACACGTATTGCAGAGTAAAAGTGTGCTTTTTGCAGCTTCACTGATGGTACATTTACATAACAGTACGTTAAACAATTAGTTGGAAACAAAAAACATAAAAACGTTTCCAGAATACTGTATTTCTAAAATGTTTATCTGTTATTCATTTTGTAGTGAAACAAAAACGTTTTCTCAGATAAACACAGCATGCAAGATACAAACACAGACAAGCTGCGTGTTTGCAATTGTACTACTCTAACAACTGATGTTATGACTACAACAAAACCTTGTTAACCGGAATCTCAACAAACCGGATCGCCCGTCATACGAAAACCTGGACAAACCAACTTCCTTCAAAGTATTTCAAAGGTTTTCTCTTCTTACACCGGACAACGTTGATAAAGCGATATTACTTGAAGAAATTCAATAGGTCGAATTAACAAGGCTTGGCTGTTGTATACTTACTGCGATGATTATTGAGAATAATAAAGTTACCTTACATTCTGACAACCCTTCTTCATCTGCGTAGAAGCCCATTGGACAACTCAAACATTCTTTGAAATTCCCTGTGCTGAATGTTCCCAACGGACAGGGCAATGGGGCAAGACTGGAATTTTGACAAGAAAATCCGCTCGGACACACCAAGCATTCAATGGAAGCTGAAGATGAATAATATCCAGATGGACAAGGATCACAGAAAACGGACCTTGAAGGAGAAAAGGTCCCGTTTTTACATGGTTGTGGTTCCTGATTCCGGGCCTCACATTTGTGGCCCGCTGGGCACTCATTACAAGAAATAGATTTAGAAGAAACAGAGTAGTAACCGACTGGGCAATCTAAGCATGTTGTTTGCCCATCCAAAGAGTAACTTCCTGCTTCACATTCCACTGGCGATGAAGCAGGATTTGAACATCTGTGTCCACCTGGGCACGCAGTGCATTCTGTCTGTTCAGTTGCATCAGCATAGGAACCCATGGAGCAATTATAACAAACAGCGCTTTTTCCTCTAGAGTAACTGCCTTCAGGACAAGGACCTGGTACCTGTGATGTTTTAGAGCATTTGTGTCCAGGTGGGCAGGGGATACAAGTAATAGCCATAGAATTGTTTGTGTAATATCCTAAAGGACAAGTCATGCAATTTGTAGAAAGCCCAGTAGAGTAGGTGCCGGGTTCACAGGGTAGGGGCAGTATACTCGAATTTCCACAATGATATCCAGCAGGACATTCTAAGCAAAACTCGGAACCGTTGTCTGGATTGTAGTAACCTGGAAAACACTTTGAGCATTCCACAGATAAACTGAGCGCATAAAAACCTGCTTCACAAACTACGGGTTCAGCTGATTTATTCTTACACGAATGGCCACCGGGACATGGTAGGCAGTTTAATTGACCGGTATTGTTGTTAAAATAACCATCTTCACAGGAAGTGCATTCCGTCGCCTTTTCTGGTGCATAGGTCCCTGGAGGACAAATTGCGGGATCAGAAGATGCATCCGGACAGCTGTATCCTGATTGACAAGGCAGGCACTCGTGTGATGATGTGATGTTGACATAGTATCCGGATGGGCAGGGATAGCATGATGTAGTTCCTCCAAACGAAAACGTACCAGGTGGACAAGGAGATGGTGAAGCTGAGGTATTCTACACGAAAATCAATGTTAAAATAAGCAAAACAACCTTTATATGATACAAAAAGTAGAAAGTTGTTAGGCAACGATTTCACAACTGAAACAAGAAGCTGAAAATAAAACTAAATGACACCACACAGGGGTTCACAAAAAAAGACTGTAAAATAAAAAAATTTAACCTGACAAAATGTTTACAAAAACACATGTGCAAAATAAGAAACTAACCTGACACTGGTGGCCTTTAGGACAACGAGTACAGTTAATCGCTCCTTTGTAGTTACTATAATATCCTTGAAAGCAAGGGCGACACACACCATCGCCTTTGTGAGAGAAGTAACCCTGTTCACATTCTAGGGGGGAGGAGCCGATACTACCACTGTAAAAAAAAATAGGTGTTTGTCAATGCAATCCCTATTGACAATGTCTGTAAGGAAATACATCTTAGGGGATAGAATCTTCAACTAATTTAAAAATTAAGTTTACTAAGAATTTAAAAATACACTAAATATCTAAAAAGGTGTTGCAACTGTGCTAAATATTAAACTGATTATCCTGTTTCTCAAGCACATCATGACGTTCATATTTTGTGGTTTCTTTCTTTTTCTAGACCTATGCTATATTTGGAATATGTATTGTTTTTTGTTGTAGTCTACTACTAAAAATACTGAACATAATGGATGGATGGTCATTTTATTTTTGTTAACTAAAACAATCGCACTTACTCATCTTCTCCATTTCTGCATTGAAACCCAGCAGGACAGAGGAGGCAAGTTTGCAGTCCAGTTACATCGCTGTAGTAGCCTTGGCCACACAAGATGGCATCATTACTTGCAGTAGGGCAGCTTAAAATTTAAAAAAAGCTTCAAGCCATCAACTAGCAACTTGGACATAAATTTTTTTGAACAAGAGTTGATGACAGTCAATAAAAAGTCAAGACAGTATCAGCAAATAAATTGATAACAAACAATTTTTTATGCAGTCAAATTGCTTGCAGTAGGCTAGGTAAGTTGTTTGGTCAATACAATAACCAGTTGAAAAGCATCAGTGCCTACTTTATTACTAATTTCATGTAGCCCCAAAATAAGGAATAGCAGATAACAAAAGTATTATAAATTAGTACATTAACTGTAATGTTCATATGTCAATAAAAACCATATCAATCAATGCAAAAGTAATGAACAAAAACAACATAACTGATAGCCTATTACACAGCGAATTAAGTGTACACAGAATAGCTCTTTTAAAATATAGTACAGTAGAATCCGGTTAATAAATTCACCCAGATCTCAAGCAAATTTCGATTTGATAAGTGTTGGATTTAATACTTAAAAATATTCAATATTCCGTCCCAAAACATCTGAGATATATATAATACGGTTGGAGTTATTAAGCAGATTCTACAATATTTGTTTTTGATACAGTATATTTCATAACACTAGTTCCAACAAAAGTTCAAGCAAGGGTTATATTGTAGAATGGATCCACTATAATGCAGTGCAGTTCATTACAAGAGAAAATAACTGCACTATATAAGTCTACAGCTATAGAAGTGTTGTTTTTTATTAGTAAAACAATTTAGGCATACAGTGAAAACCAGCCAATTGACAGCAAGTAATAAAGAATTTTTAAGCTAAGATTACTTCAGAAAATTCTTATTTGAGTGAAGAGTCCTTTGCAGCACTTCAGTAGCACTTGAATAATTGACTTAGCTTTCAATGAGGATTGGTTTGAAATGCTAAAGCGGTGTTACAGGACAAAATAACAGACATCTTATAATGCTAACCTTGGTTTTTAAACAGTAATTAAGCTCAGAAATCATAAAAATAAATTCACTGCTTTAAAAACGAATTCAGTATAATTTGAAAAATGACCATTAAAAAAAGCTACAAAACCTGGCAACTTACAAGTAGCCAATCGGGCACTCTTGACAAGCATTAGTAGTTGAATTATGAAAAAATCCTCCATCACAAATGAGACATGGTGATGGATTGCTGGTGATAGTGCAATTTGCACAACAGCTGCAGTTTTCTACACAAAAAAATAATAATACATAAAGCGGATCATTTTGATATAAAACAAATTTTGTAAAAAAGATGCAGAACTTAATGCATAAATTTCATGCCTACTTCTTACTCTTCTCTTTCTTATTACCACTGATAAACACAGTCAATAAAATGTATAAAAAATAAAATGTTCATTCGTGCTATTCACAGACCACTATCGACAATGGCAAACATAGACCTTAAAATTGTCAGTATTGGCAGACAAGTTTGGGCCCTAATTTAAATTAATATAGCCAAACAACATGAAACTAGAGCATCAAAAATAGACCTCATGAATTAAACACAAATTTTAACTTAAGTAGGTTACTTTAACAATTAATAACAAGTGGTAAAATTTCTATTTGTAATAAAATAATACATTTCTATGTCTGTCTCATTAGCTCAGTTCAGAGGTTGAAGAAATGTCAAACAACACTGGTAGGACTCTCAGCAGAGATGTACGTATACACTGCAAATTCTATGCCGCATACTTGCGGCGTAGACTTTTTGTTTACGCTAATGCTTGCGGCAACATTTTTTTGGATAGTTTGCGCTTTAGGCTACGCCGTAAAGTTTTCGTGGTTTTTTAGCGCATAGCGTCAACGCATACTTTTTAATGTATTTTTTTCACTACAACACGCCAATACCTTGCAGCGCTGCAGTTGAAAGAATGTTTTCAATAAGCAAAGACATATTGGAACCAAAACACAGCAAAATTTCAGATGAACACTTTCAGATGCTTGTGTTTCTTTGTGGAAATTCAAAATAAAACTTGTTTGTTTCAAGTGGTTTATAGCGTGTGAATGTTTGGCACCTAGCAAACAAAATTAGTTTACGCTAGTGTATGCGCTAACGCTGACGCCGAGAACTTTTTTTACAAGTTACGTTGACGCATACGGCGTATGATTTTTCGAACGTTTGCATTTACGCTGACGGCGTCAATATTTTTTGTATGCGCGTACATAGGGACGGTACATTACGGGACGCGCAACTCCGTTGTTCCTTCAACATTAGAAGGGTCAATTGTCGATTTGCCAATTTTTTTACGCTTTACTGCTGACTTGCTTTCAACTAGAAACCTTAAATTACTTTAAAACCAACTTCACTTTTCTTATATAACCCATAAAAATTAAAATATTTTGTAAATTACAAAAAAACATAACCCTTCTAGTGTTGCGGATAAGCCAAAAGCGGATGAAGTTTCGCATCCCTATGATCTACAATCCCTAGCGTACATCACTGACTCTCAGGGTGTGAAGTGAGCTTGGGCAGTGCATTTCAAGGACTGCTCCTGCTCTGCTATTGAAACAAAGTCAGGTTAATTTATTTTGTTTCAATATTTTTGTTAATGATCAAAGATTCAAACTATTCAACAATTAAGTTAATATTTATGCCAGCAGCTTTATTTTTGTTAAGGATCAATTAAACTTACGTGAATTTCCTGACGAAATGAACGAGCAAAAGAAAACAAAGAAAATGATATTTCTTGAAGTTGCTCCAAAAAGTTGACGCATTGCTTCTTGTATTGAAAACTTTCTTTTTGATTAAAAACTTCAGAAAAATGTGGTGTCATATCAAATCATTGCAACGTCAATAAGAATAAAACAGCTTACACGACCTAAACAAACTTTCAATTTACAATATATCCTCTTCTTACAAACCTCTCTTCTAAGTACAAAACTTTTCTCATACTGAACAGTAATTAGGAAGCTACTATTGCAATGACAAAATAAAATTGGTTTTAAGCATAAAATAATATAATTGCACAGTAAACATAATAATAAAAGATTTAAGTAACTCACACAACCAGACAACAACTGGGAATTTCTACTTGTAAAGGAAATGTTGTGGCCTAAAAATTGTTCTATCCACAAGGTGCTAGGCTGTATATTGCAAAATAGAGATAGTCCTAAAATACACTGCTAAATTTAATGAGCCAAAAGGTAAACCATTACTGTAGTGGTCTAACTTTCTGTATCTTTATTTAAAAAGCGGATTGTTCATTAATTGCTCTATGGAGAGAGATGAGTGGTGTTTTTCAATTTATTCAACTTTGTAGAATATCAAACCAGAAGCATAAGTTTGAAAGCGAAATGTAATATCAACTGCATTACAAGTAATAAAACTTGGTGCTCTTCCACAAGACGCCCTGTTGGTCAACCAGACAAAATGATGACGTCACACATTGGAATGGACTATTATGAAGGAGGAAGTGCGGGGTGGAAATGGAACGAAATACACCAGAAGGAAATTGTCTCCCATTCATTCATTTCTTGTTCAATTTCAACAAATTTGCTATTGTTGGAAAGCACAAGCATAGATCTAACCAACTAAATTAGTACCAAGTCCCAAAATACTACTAGCTTCATCTGGTGGCCACCTAAACTTGACCAAATTCAAACCATCACCAAAACTTCATTTTAAATGATAAACAATCTAAATCAAATCTAATTAAAAGAACATGTTACTGTTTATTGAAGTGCTAACTTTCATTGTTATATCTTATTCAATATGCGCGCAATCGTTGTTCGAAGACAGCCCCCTAACGAAGCTTTTGCCCAATGCATTTCAATGGCGAATCGATCGTCTTCCAGTTCACGCCCTGCGTGATCACGATAATTAATTGTCTCCCATTTATTCATTTCTTGCTCAATTTTAACAGATTTGCTATCGTTAAAAAGCACAAGCATAGATCTAACCAACTAAATTAATACCAAGTCCCAAAATACTACTAGCTCCATCTGGTGGCCACCTAAACTTGACCAAATTTAAACCATTATCAAAAGTTTATTTGGAATGATAAGAACATTAAACGACAACCAATTAAAAGAACATGTTACTGTTTATTGAAGTGCTAACTTTCATTGTTATATCTTATTCAATATGCGCGCAATCGTTGTTCGAAGACAGCCCCCCAACGAAGCTTTTGCCCAATGCATTTCAATAGCGAATCGATCCTCTTCCAGTTCACGCCCTGCATGTTCACGATAATTAATTGTCTCCCATTTATTCATTTCTTGCTCAATTTAAACAGATTTGCTATCGTTGAAAAGCACAAGCAGGGATCTAACCAACTAAATTAATACCAAGTCCCAAAATACTACTAGCTCCATCTGGTGGCCACCTAAACTTGACCAAATTCAAACCATCACCAAAACTTCATTTTAAATGATAAACAATCTAAATCAAATCTAATTAAAAGAACATGTTACTGTTTATTGAAGTGCTAACTTTCATTGTTATATCTTATTCAATATGCGCGCAATCGTTGTTCGAAGACAGCCCCCTAACGAAGCTTTTGCCCAATGCATTTCAATGGCGAATCGATCGTCTTCCAGTTCACGCCCTGCGTGATCACGATAATTAATTGTCTCCCATTTATTCATTTCTTGCTCAATTTTAACAGATTTGCTATCGTTAAAAAGCACAAGCATAGATCTAACCAACTAAATTAATACCAAGTCCCAAAATACTACTAGCTCCATCTGGTGGCCACCTAAACTTGACCAAATTCAAACCATTATCAAAAGTTTATTTGGAATGATAAGAACATTAAACGACAGCTAATTAAAATAACATGTTACTGTTTATTGAAGTGCTAACTTTCATTGTTATATCTTATTCAATATGCGCGCAATCGTTGTTCGAAGACAGCCCCCCAACGAAGCTTTTGCCCAATGCATTTCAATGGCGAATCGATCCTCTTCCAGTTCACGCCCTGCATGTTCACGATAATTAATTGTCTCCCATTCATTCATTTCTTGCTCAATTTCAACAGATTTGCTATCGTTGAAAAGCACAAGCATAGATCTAACCAACTAAGTTAATACCAAGTCCCAAAATGCTAATAGCTCCATCTAGTGGCCACCTAAACTTGACCACATGCAAACCATCACCAAAACTTCATTTTAAATGATAAACAATCTAAATTAAATCCAATTAAAAGAACATGTTACTGTTTATTGAAGTGCTAACTTTCATTTTTGTATCTTATTCAATATGCGCGCAATCGTTGTTCGAAGACCGCCCCCCAACGAAGCTTTTGCCCAATGCATTTCAATGGCGAATCGATCGTCTTCCAGTTCACGCCCTGCATGTTCACGATAATTAATTGTCTCCCATTTATTCATTTTTTGCTCAATTTCAACAGATTTGCTATCGTTAAAAAGCACAAGCATAGATCTAACCAACTAAATTAATACCAAGTCCCAAAATACTACTAGCTCCATCTGGTGGCCACCTAAACTTGACCAAATTCAAACCATTATCAAAAGTTTATTTGAAAGGATAGGAACATTAAACGACAGCCATTTAAAAGAACATGTTACTGTTTATTGAAGTGCTAACTTTCATTTTTGTATCTTATTCAATATGCGCGCAATCGTTGTTCGAAGACAGCCCCCCAACGAAGCTTTTGCCCAATGCATTTCAATAGCGAATCGATCGTCTTCCAGTTCACGCCCTGCGTGATCACGATAATTAATTGTCTCCTATTTATTCATTTCTTGCTCAATTTTAACAGATTTGCTATCGTTAAAAAGCACAAGCATAGATCTAACCAACTAAATTAATACCAAGTCCCAAAATACTACTAGCTCCATCTGGTGGCCACCTAAACTTGACCAAATTCAAACCATTACCAAAACTTCATTTTAAATGATAAACAATCTAAATCAAATCCAATTAAAAGAACATGTTACTGTTTATTAAAGTGGTAACTTTCATTATTATATCTTATTCAATATGCGCGCAATCGTTGTTCGAAGACAGCCCCCCAACGAAGCTTTTGCCCAATGCATTTCAATGGCGAATCGATCGTCTTCCAGTTCACGCCCTGCATGTTCACGATAATTAATTGTCTCCCATTTATTCATTTCTTGCTCAATTTTAACAGATTTGCTATCGTTGAAAAGAACAAGCATAGATCTAACCAACTAAATTAATACCAAGTCCCAAAATACTACTAGCTCCATCTGGTGGCCACCTAAACTTGACCACATGCAAACCATCACCAAAACTTCATTTTAAATGATAAACAATCTAAATTAAATCCAATTAAAAGAACATGTTACTGTTTATTGAAGTGCTAACTTTCATTTTTGTATCTTATTCAATATGCGCGCAATCGTTGTTCGAAGACAGCCCCCCAACGAAGCTTTTGCCCAATGCATTTCAATGGCGAATCGATCCTCTTCCAGTTCACGCCCTGCGTGATCAATGGTGAATCGATCGTCTTCCAGTTCACGCCCTGCATGTTCACGATAATTAATTGTCTCCCATTTATTCATTTCTAGCTCAATTTCAACAGATTTGCTATCGTTGAAAAGCACAAGCAGGGATCTAACCAACTAAGTTATAACCAAGTCCCAAAATACTACTAGCTCCATCTGGTGGCCACCTAAACTTGACCAAAATCAAACCATTATCAAAAGTTTATTTGCAATGATAAAAACATTAAACGACAACCAATTAAAAGAACATGTTACTGTTTATTGAAGTGCTAACTTTCATTTTTATACCTTAATTAATATATGAGCAATCGTTGTTCGAAGACAGTCCCCCAACGAAGCTTTTGCCCAATGCATTTCAATGGCGAATCGTTCGTCTTCCAGTTCACGCCCTGCGTGATCAATAGCGAATCGATCGTCTTCCAGTTCACGCCCTGCATGTTCACGATAATTAATTGTCTCCCATTTATTCATTTTTTGCTCAATTTCAACAGATTTGCTATCGTTAAAAAGCACAAGCATAGATCTAACCAACTAAATTAGTACCAAGTCCCAAAATACTACTAGCTTCATCTGGTGGCCACCTAAACTTGACCAAATTCAAACCATCACCAAAACTTCATTTTAAATGATAAACAATCTAAATCAAATCTAATTAAAAGAACATGTTACTGTTTATTGAAGTGCTAACTTTCATTGTTATATCTTATTCAATATGCGCGCAATCGTTGTTCGAAGACAGCCCCCTAACGAAGCTTTTGCCCAATGCATTTCAATGGCGAATCGATCGTCTTCCAGTTCACGCCCTGCGTGATCACGATAATTAATTGTCTCCCATTTATTCATTTCTTGCTCAATTTTAACAGATTTGCTATCGTTAAAAAGCACAAGCATAGATCTAACCAACTAAATTAATACCAAGTCCCAAAATACTACTAGCTCCATCTGGTGGCCACCTAAACTTGACCAAATTCAAACCATTATCAAAAGTTTATTTGGAATGATAAGAACATTAAACGACAACCAATTAAAAGAACATGTTACTGTTTATTGAAGTGCTAACTTTCATTGTTATATCTTATTCAATATGCGCGCAATCGTTGTTCGAAGACAGCCCCCCAACGAAGCTTTTGCCCAATGCATTTCAATAGCGAATCGATCCTCTTCCAGTTCACGCCCTGCATGTTCACGATAATTAATTGTCTCCCATTTATTCATTTCTTGCTCAATTTAAACAGATTTGCTATCGTTGAAAAGCACAAGCAGGGATCTAACCAACTAAATTAATACCAAGTCCCAAAATACTACTAGCTCCATCTGGTGGCCACCTAAACTTGACCAAATTCAAACCATCACCAAAACTTCATTTTAAATGATAAACAATCTAAATCAAATCTAATTAAAAGAACATGTTACTGTTTATTGAAGTGCTAACTTTCATTGTTATATCTTATTCAATATGCGCGCAATCGTTGTTCGAAGACAGCCCCCTAACGAAGCTTTTGCCCAATGCATTTCAATGGCGAATCGATCGTCTTCCAGTTCACGCCCTGCGTGATCACGATAATTAATTGTCTCCCATTTATTCATTTCTTGCTCAATTTTAACAGATTTGCTATCGTTAAAAAGCACAAGCATAGATCTAACCAACTAAATTAATACCAAGTCCCAAAATACTACTAGCTCCATCTGGTGGCCACCTAAACTTGACCAAATTCAAACCATTATCAAAAGTTTATTTGGAATGATAAGAACATTAAACGACAGCTAATTAAAATAACATGTTACTGTTTATTGAAGTGCTAACTTTCATTGTTATATCTTATTCAATATGCGCGCAATCGTTGTTCGAAGACAGCCCCCCAACGAAGCTTTTGCCCAATGCATTTCAATGGCGAATCGATCCTCTTCCAGTTCACGCCCTGCATGTTCACGATAATTAATTGTCTCCCATTCATTCATTTCTTGCTCAATTTCAACAGATTTGCTATCGTTGAAAAGCACAAGCATAGATCTAACCAACTAAGTTAATACCAAGTCCCAAAATGCTAATAGCTCCATCTAGTGGCCACCTAAACTTGACCACATGCAAACCATCACCAAAACTTCATTTTAAATGATAAACAATCTAAATTAAATCCAATTAAAAGAACATGTTACTGTTTATTGAAGTGCTAACTTTCATTTTTGTATCTTATTCAATATGCGCGCAATCGTTGTTCGAAGACCGCCCCCCAACGAAGCTTTTGCCCAATGCATTTCAATGGCGAATCGATCGTCTTCCAGTTCACGCCCTGCATGTTCACGATAATTAATTGTCTCCCATTTATTCATTTTTTGCTCAATTTCAACAGATTTGCTATCGTTAAAAAGCACAAGCATAGATCTAACCAACTAAATTAATACCAAGTCCCAAAATACTACTAGCTCCATCTGGTGGCCACCTAAACTTGACCAAATTCAAACCATTATCAAAAGTTTATTTGAAAGGATAGGAACATTAAACGACAGCCATTTAAAAGAACATGTTACTGTTTATTGAAGTGCTAACTTTCATTTTTGTATCTTATTCAATATGCGCGCAATCGTTGTTCGAAGACAGCCCCCCAACGAAGCTTTTGCCCAATGCATTTCAATAGCGAATCGATCGTCTTCCAGTTCACGCCCTGCGTGATCACGATAATTAATTGTCTCCTATTTATTCATTTCTTGCTCAATTTTAACAGATTTGCTATCGTTAAAAAGCACAAGCATAGATCTAACCAACTAAATTAATACCAAGTCCCAAAATACTACTAGCTCCATCTGGTGGCCACCTAAACTTGACCAAATTCAAACCATCACCAAAACTTCATTTTAAATGATAAACAATCTAAATTAAATCTAATTAAAAGAACATGTTACTGTTTATTGAAGTGCTAACTTTCATTGTTATATCTTATTCAATATGCGCGCAATCGTTGTTCGAAGACAGCCCCCTAACGAAGCTTTTGCCCAATGCATTTCAATGGCGAATCGATCGTCTTCCAGTTCACGCCCTGCGTGATCACGATAATTAATTGTCTCCTATTTATTCATTTCTTGCTCAATTTTAACAGATTTGCTATCGTTAAAAAGCACAAGCATAGATCTAACCAACTAAATTAATACCAAGTCCCAAAATACTACTAGCTCCATCTGGTGGCCACCTAAACTTGACCAAATTCAAACCATTATCAAAAGTTTATTTGCAATGATAAGAACATTAAACGACAGCCAATTAAAAGAACATGTTACTGTTTATTGAAGTGCTAACTTTCATTGTTATATCTTATTCAATATGCGCGCAATCGTTGTTCGAAGACAGCCCCCCAACGAAGCTTTTGCCCAATGCATTTCAATGGCGAATCGATCCTCTTCCAGTTCACGCCCTGCATGTTCACGATAATTAACTGTCCCATAGGTTGCTTACATACATGATCAATGGGACAAGGGGTTATGTCCCAGGAGACACTTTTCTAGATACATCAATTGATTGTCAAGGGTATGATGGAATGAAAGAGACTCAAGAGAAAAGAAGCAGAACTTGTTTTCTTGGTTTTCATCAATAAATAGACCCGCTTTTCTTTTCAGACATGATAAAATAAGACACTTTAAAGGTTCAATGAATTGAAATCTAAAAAGGTATATACTTTTGCCATGATCTATAGCAAAGTGTAGTGTAATAAGGCTTTTCAAGATTGTACAAAATAAAGCAGTAGCTCTTATCTACATCCCTAGTGAAAAATACTTTTTAAGTGAAAAAAATTTCTTTCAGCCTTAAAATAACGTAGGAATATGTCCCAAAAGTGATTGCTTGCACAGTCCCATTGGTCATTCAACCACCAGTTTGTGTTTAGCTTGTCTGAAGACATATCACAGTACAATGTGTACTTTTCTGTTGTGATAGCATCAGACCCAACCATTTGGCTTAAACTGTCATGCCAGGTCCCACTTGATACAACTTATTCATAGTGTAGAAACTGTTAACAACAATTAACCATTTAAAGTTACTTTGGGAGCAGAAAAAAAAATCAACTGACCTCGCCACTTAACTGCACAGCTCCTTTTCAAAAAGCACGATGGCTCATGCCAAAACAATTATGCATCCATTAAAAATAAATTTAACAATTTAACATGTTTTTGTTATTTCTATTTGGAAACCGTTGCAGCAAGCATTTTAGGCTGAAATTTATTTAAAGTTGCTTTCGTATTTTTTAGATCTTGGATATCGCCACCAAACGGTCAACCATCACCATCATTATGTTTCGGCCACAGGGGTTCATACGAACCACATTGAAAACCTGTGGCTGAATTGTAAACGGAAATTTAAAAGAATGGGTGGCACCACAAGGCCCATGATACCTGGGTATCTTGATGAATTTATGTGGCGACATCAGTTTCCACGGGGACGACATTTTCCGGAAGTTCTCCGCGCCATAAGGGAGTCCTACCCCTTACTGTAGCCGCCACATCGTCCATTTGCCAAAAAAAAAAAAAAACAGCCCTTTTCAGGGCTACCTAATGATAAAAAAGAGTTGCTGCCCACATAGCCTACTTTGTGATATTTATTCTATAACAAACAAACTAGGCTAAAAAAAGTGCAATGTCACATGAAACAAAATAATTTTTTTAACTTACGTTTGTAACATGATTTTTGTGTGTTAACGTTTAAGGTTTGGACCTATGAATCATTTTGTTTACACACACGGATGCCTTTGGGAAAAAGACTTCGTGTGGTAATGAAAGAACACGAGAATGCAAGCCCAAGTCATTTCATTACGGTTTCGTTACTTACCTTTGATCCATATTTAAGCCTAGGTTTATTAGGCTTAGCCTATGTGTTGCGAAAAAATTTCTTGGCTAAGCATTGAACAAAACATAAGTATCCGCACCCACTGTCTCGCTGGTTGTTGTTGCTTTTTATTATTTGCAGAGGTTTCTCCATCCAAATAGGAACAATTTTCTGGCTCCTGCACTTGGAGCTGACATCACTTGCTTCCTCAACCGAGCTTTTCCAATAGATGTCGACTGAGGGCCGAGTGACAAGAATTCTTCCACGACCTCCCAAAGGATCAAAGTTCTACACCGCTCTAGAGCACACATCGCTTTCCTATTGATCAGTGTTTGTTACATTACTTGATTCGGACAAGCCATCACACCACCAACTAGGCTATTTGTGTGCCTGATCCTAATACTTTCTATGACTTTAGCATTTTTTCAATATAAATGGGACACAATTAATTATCGCGATCACGCAATGTGAATCCAGAAAGACGATCGATTCGCGATTGAAATGCATTGGGCAAAAGCTTCGTTGGGGGGCTGTCTTCGAACAACGATTGCTCATATATTAAATAAGGTGTCAAAATAAAAGTTAGCCCTTCAATAAACAGTAACAAGTTCTTTTAATTGGTTGTCGTTTAATGTTTTTATCATTGCAAATAAACTTTTGATAATGGTTTGAATTTGGTCAAGTTTGGGTGGCCACCAGATGGAGCTAGTAGTATTTTGGGACTTAGTATTTGTTTAGTTGGTTAGATCTATGCTTGTGCTTTTCAACGATAGCAAATCTGTTGAAATTGAGCAAGAAATGAATAAATGGGAGACAATTAATTATCGTGAACATGCAGGGCGTGAACTGGAAGAGGATCGATTCGCCATTGAAATGCATTAGCCAAAAGCTTCGTTGGGGGGCTGTCTTCGAACAACGATTGCTCATATATTAAATAAGGTGTCAAAATGAAAGTGAGCCCTTCAATAAACAGTAACAAGTTCTTTTAGTTGGTTGTCGTTTAATGTTTTTATCATTGCAAATAAACTTTTGATAATGGTTTGAATTTGGTCAAGTTTAGGTGGCCACCAGATGGAGCTAGTAGTATTTTGGGACTTGGTATTAATTTAGTTGGTTAGATCTATGCTTGTGCTTTTCAACGATAGCAAATCTGTTGAAATTAAGCAAGAAATGAATAAATGGGAGACAATTAATTATCGTGAACATGCAGGGCGTGAACTGGAAGACGATCGATTCGCCATTGAAATGCATTGGGCAAAAGCTTCGTTGGGGGGCTGTCTTCGAACAACGATTGCGCGCATATTGAATAAGATATAACAATGAAAGTTACCACTTTAATAAACAGTAACATGTTCTTTTAATTGGATTTGATTTAGATTGTTTATCATTTAAAATGAAGTTTTGGTGATGGTTTGAATTTGGTCAAGTTTAGGTGGCCACCAGATGGAGCTAGTAGTATTTTGGGACTTGGTATTAATTTAGTTGGTTAGATCTATGCTTGTGCTTTTCAACGATAGCAAATCTGTTTAAATTGAGCAAGAAATGAATAAATGGGAGACAATTAATTATCGTGAACATGCAGGGCGTGAACTGGAAGACGATCGATTCGCCATTGAAATGCATTGGGCAAAAGCTTCGTTGGGGGGCTGTCTTCGAACAACGATTGCGCGCATATTGAATAAGATATAACAATGAAAGTTAGCACTTCAATAAACAGTAACATGTTCTTTTAATTGGCTGTCGTTTAATGTTCTTATCATTCCAAATAAACTTTTGATAATGGTTTGAATTTGGTCAAGTTTAGGTGGCCACCAGATGGAGCTAGTAGTATTTTGGGACTTGGTATTAATTTAGTTGGTTAGATCTATGCTTGTGCTTTTTAACGATAGCAAATCTGTTAAAATTGAGCAAGAAATGAATAAATGGGAGACAATTAATTATCGTGAACATGCAGGGCGTGAACTGGAAGACGATCGATTCGCCATTGAAATGCATTGGGCAAAAGCTTCGTTGGGGGGCTGTCTTCGAACAACGATTGCGCGCATATTGAATAAGATATAACAATGAAAGTTACCACTTTAATAAACAGTAACATGTTCTTTTAATTGGATTTAATTTAGATTGTTTATCATTTAAAATGAAGTTTTGGTGATGGTTTGAATTTGGTCAAGTTTAGGTGGCCACCAGATGGAGCTAGTAGTATTTTGGGACTTGGTATTAATTTAGTTGGTTAGATCTATGCTTGTGCTTTCCAACAATAGCAAATTTGTTGAAATTGAACAAGAAATGAATGAATGGGAGACAATTTCCTTCTGGTGTATTTCGTTCCATTTCCACCCCGCACTTCCTCCTTCATAATAGTCCATTCCAATGTGTGACGTCATCATTTTGTCTGGTTGACCAACAGGGCGTCTTGTGGAAGAGCACCTAAAACTTAACCCCAGAGCTTTATACACTGAAGCACTTTATAAACTATTTATTCATTCATACATATATAAATATCTGTTTATTGATCAAATACGTAGACAGAGCAACACATTCTAGTTCAAAGTAACAACTAAATACGTCAGTAGGTCTACTATAATTCTGATAGCCTATACGCCACCATTACTTAGCACCTCTGACAGGAAAACAATAAAATTACTATTGTAGCCTATGCTAACAGACCAATTTTGCAAATAAAAAGTTTAATTCAACGTAGAAGCTATTGGTAATTCTGTCTCAAACTATTTGATTCGGTTTATTTTAGTCAATTTGATAGTGCAAGCTTTTAGAAAGTAAAGAAGCCAAAGTGGTTTTAAATTTAAAACCAACAATTCAGAGGAAAATGAAAATAACGTAGCATTTTTACATTATAAAATCACAAAAAAATCCCTCTCAATACAAAAAATCACCTTTTTCTAGCAATGCCCTTTTTTAAAATTACAAATCACAACTAAAATAAACATTCACACGTTTTTTATAGCCTAGGTTGATCGTCTTTTGTATTGAAATTTTTTTTTTTTTCGCGTATTGAAAGTATTGAAAGCAGCGTGGGGTCCTTTGCTACAATAACTAATGCCGGCTACATAGTTTCTGGTAACCACACAGAATAAAAAAATAAAAAGTTACTTTCGGTGATGTCCATGGAAAAGAATTGAGAAACCGAGCACCTACAACCTGGTCTTTTAACTTTACACTAATCATCTTTACAATAGTTTTCAAAAGGAATCCAACATGGGTGGCAATTGACTAATAGACCGTATGGTCGTCTCGTTGTCTCCCTGTCGGTATGGGAACCTGTGTAACTTTTGTACTGTGTATATTGCATATTTCAAACATGTACCTATGTTCCTGTTACTGACAAATAAAACATTGATTGATTGATTGATTGATTGAACATAACCTTCTTGTTTTTTTTATCTGTATTTGAGAAATCATGATGATGATTGATGACTCACCAAACCTTCCATTTTTTCCAAAATGCTTACTCAGCATTTCATAAAATTTGCAGCTGAGAAAAAGCATGGAATAAATTTTCAACTTCATTGAGAATATTCATACAAAGACACTTTTTGTCTACAAATTGAAGCATCTAAGCAAAACAGACAGGTAGTCGAAGATTATTTGGCCTCAAACTTTCGCTAGAGAAGAAATGAACTTGATTGATTGATTGAATGAAGCCACAAGGAAACGAAATTAGGCTGAGAGAGAAACCATTAATTTTGTCTGTTGCGAGAATAGTAGCCTACGGTACAATTATATACAATACGCATAAAATAACACCATAGCAATCTAAGATACCACTACAGACAGTAGGCAGCGAAAAACTATATCAGTCATCGAGTCAGCTGCTTTCCTGTTCTTGATGTGACAAATGTCAAGCATCGGCAAATTTCGCTGAAACAAGATAAGTTAGGTTGATGTTCAGTAAAAATGAAAAAAATGTGCTGCTGTGATCCTCAAGTGAAGTCCAGTGGTTTTCTTCAAATATAAAGGTTAGCCTACTTCGGGTGTTTAAAAACAATAGAGAAAAAAGAAAACTTTTAAAATCAAAAAAATAATGCAAAAAAAAAGAAATCGTAATAAGCTGTAGACAGGGGCGTAGCCAGCACAAAACTCGGCGGGAGGCAAATAGGCCTAAGTATTTTTGCAAATGTGAGTGAGTCCGGCAAAGAGTCACTAAAGACAATTTAAAGCAGGGCTTCCCAAAGTGGGGGTCGTGACCCCTCGAGGGGTCGCGTGACGAACTTCAGGGGTCGCAGAAAGTATACAAATTTTACACAAACCACTGCATATTAACACTTAGGTATGTGCAAGATGCTGTGACAGTTATTAACTTTATTAAGAATAGTGCACTCTATAGGCTACCCGTAGGCCGTAGGCCTAGTTTGTAAATTTATATAGAGAAATATGGAATACGAGTTTATAACCCACTTTGCTGCATTGTAAACGTGGATTTCAAAACTTAAGCCAATGCTTTAAGTTTAAAAAGATAGGCTATTAGTGTTAAAAAATTAAGTCGTGATTGTTTCCAACGGAAAAAAGTTTAGACTTTGTCCGTCGTTTTTAGAAAGGCTTTTCAAATTATGCTATTTGTCAGGTTTGCTTAAAAAAGAGGAACGAATGTAATTTGTCCTTCCAAAGAGAAAACATGTCGCCTATGTTTTTACATTGTAATCTAAAGTTGGAGCGTTCATCAAAAGATTAAACATTTAAAAACAAAAGAGTGGAAATGATTTATTTGAAATATTCTTGGTAGGCCTACCGTAACAGAAATTTTTTTGGCTAACAATGGCTGTTGAAAGAGTTTAAAAAGTAGGCTATACCTATATTTTTCTTCTAGAAATGGACAATGGACACTTTAGATTGGATCTAAAACCCATTTGCAATGCAAAAACAAAGTACCGAGCACCTCTCTTTTAAATCTCAGGAAAAATTTGCAGATTTATCTTTTAAGTCTAAGTTTTGGCTTGAATTTTCTGGAAAAAAGTTTCGCACTTTTTGGCTTAGCCAAAGGTTAGAGCGGAATGTTCAGTATTATATGACTTAGCAGTAACCGTAGCCTACTCCTGCCGTTTGTCTCCACGTATATGTGCGTGTCATTGTTTTCAACGTTGACAACATACTGTTCCAGCGCAAGTAACATTGAAACCGCCTTGAGACCAGCATTGACAAACATCGAGCGACGGCGAGACTTGCTTTGTAGCAGAGAGCAGTCGCACCCATCACACTGAATAAATGTGTTTACTTTTTGGTTTTGTTTTCAGCAGGCTACAAGTAGTAAAGTAGTAGGCTTCGAGTACGGATAGCTTGTTTTTAGTTTTCGTTTTAATTAAGCCTTTTAATAAATATCACAAACGTATATTTCACATTGTTTATCTTTTTAACCGTAAAGGGTCGCGGAAATTTTAGGAGATTAAAAGGAGTCGCGAGCAAAAAAGTTTGGGAAGCCCTGATTTAAAGCACCCAGAGGGGCTCAGCGGCAGCCTCCCCCAAAATTTTTGAAAAAAACATACCTTAAATTTGCTCGTTTTGAGAGTACTTTCAGCCTAAATCAATAGTAGGTTAAAACTATGTCAAGTGATGCTGTAACAGAGTATGAAATTCTGATCAATAACATTTCAGGGGGTAATTGTTCCTCCCCTCCCGCCCCTAACTGCGCTCTGCTGGCTACAGGCTAATTACTTTGAAACTTGGTGTCAAGTTTTATAAACAATTCAAAGATCAATTTATTGAGCTTTACAAAAATAGCTACTTTTATAGAAAATCATGATCATCACGATTTCGATCAAGATCAACAATGCAGACGGCTTACGTTCCCATACAGTAGGCTAGTAGAAACACTCATCAAAGAAAAAATTCAAGACAAAAACAAATACGGAATTGATTTACATGAACAACATTTTGTTCACCATTGCAGCGCATCCAGCGTTTCTTTGGCATAGGCCTACGTGGCCGTGGGCTATGGCCTTTAAACAAAAGGATTTCTGCAACGAGTTCTGCGTAGATAAGAAAAACCGGTGTTTTCCATCCTTTTTGCAGCCCCACGAACCTGTCAACCTCGGATTTGTCCACAACATCCGCTGGGTAGTCAGTAGTCACGCTAGTTGAGTTTAGTTTGTTTTCATAAGCTTATAAATGCCAAACATAGCAGATGTCTAGAAAAAGGTTGAAGCTACAAAGCTCGGACGTAATAACGTGCATGATACCAAAACAGGACTACGGTATCAGTTTAAAACAGTGTTTTTCAACCTTTTTTGGCCCAACGCCAGTGGTGCCGAAGTTAGTTTAGAATTGGGGGGGATAATTCAACAATTTATCAAATTTTAGACGATTTTTGAACATTGGGGGGGATGCAAATTTTTGTACACAATTTTAGTGGTACAGGTATTAAATTTATTAAACAATCACCGGACCTGGGTAAATTAGCTGCTAACAGCATAATATACGGTACAGAGAAGAAATCATGGAGATAAAAGTGCTACCAGTGCGCTTGTGAATGCTTGTTTCTTATTCTTGCAGCAGTCAAAGAAAAATTGGTAACTCCAGCAGGATTCGAGCTTATGACCTTCCAATGAACACTTAGTTTTTCAAAAAAACACAGAAGTTATACTTTTCTTCTTGTCCTCTCCTTCACTAGAATCACTACACTTAGTGCACTATAAGACAAAGTCACTAGTCAGGACACTGAAAACAATCGAAACTACAGAAGAACATCTGCAAATTTATGACAAAAATAATAACTTTCAAACACTTAACAAGAACTTGTTACAACCGAACATGTTGTGTCTTACGGTAGTGCACATTGAAAACTCATTAGAAATGTCATTTATGCTGATGTCATTAAAAATATTTTGGTGAATGTTGCAAATAATATTAGCATTCAACCTCTCTTGTCCCAAAGTATTTCTCAGAAAGGTTTTCAATCTATGCAGATTGGAAAATGACCTCTTGCAGCAGCAGAGCTTACCAGGCAAACTAAGAGGATCTTAATCAGCTGAAGTATTTGAGAATGGAAAGGTTTTTCCAACTCGGACAATGCCTGCTAAGCTCTTTTAGATTAGAACAGCAGACACTATAGTTAGGAGCTACGATTAAACGCAGGAGATTAATCCATTGCATACCAACGACACAAGGCCTGCACAGGATATTAAAACAATGAGTCTCCTCATAAGCATTACTACAGTGCCGTGGCCGGTGGCCTGGTCCAACTCGTCCTTAATACCTTCAATGAAGGTCCTTCATTAGCTAGCGTCAAATCTAAGACAATTTAGACCTGTGATCAAACATCAATAAAAGAAAAACAACAACAATGCAAGATGATTGCACACAACTAAATCGAAGTAGGCTACAACTTTATAGCAAATATTTTTTTCTTAATTATTGGGGGGGATGCTGCCAAAATATTGGGGAGGATATATCCCCCCATCCCCCCCTACTTCGGCACCACTGCCCAACGCCCCTTTTATAAACTGGCGAACTTTTACCGCCCCCCAACAAAAACGATTAGGCTAATTATTAATTTTCTGTGCTGTTTAAGTCATAATGGAACTCACCAGATTTTGTGATAGGCTATACCAGTGGTTCCCAACTTTTTTTTGGCTGTTACCCTAATCTCCACCCTGAAGGGAGCCAATTGCCCCCACGATCAATTTTCAAAACAAAGTGTTTATTGCTATGTACAGTATTTCAAAGGGCTAACTATGACAATCAAAATGCAATACAATACTGAACACAATATAACAATGCGTGGTAAATATTTAATGCGAAGTTTGGGCCTGGACTTCAGCCGCCAGCTTTGAATCCTGGCCTTTGTCCATGGCTTTGTGGTACTGAGGGCAATTCTTGCGTCGCTTTTGACATCCAGGCGATTGGGCTTCTTTGTGTTCATTCCCAAGACAGTTGGAAATTCTTATTCACAGCGATACGTTGTTGAAAAAGATGTCAGGATATTGACCCAGACAACAAAATCCATATTTTTTACATTGATTCAACGTCGGCAAACGTTGAATCAATGTAAAAAATATGGATTTTGTTGTCTGGGTAATGCCCGTGTCGCTAATGTTGGTGCGTCCTGGAGTCTGCCAATACCAAGCCTTTCCCATTGAAATCAAGTTTCAACGCTTCGTTCATTCGGAAAGTGATAAATTCTTCTTTGACCGGAAAGTCGTCATCATCCACCTGGCTGTCATCACATGTGAAGGGCTTAGTGCAGTGAGTGCACCATTGGAGACTAGCCGTGTCCATGTCCAAATTTGGAAAGTATAGTTGTCCATCTTCTTGGCTAGCTGGCCTAAGTGGTCAGCTATGTACTCCTTCAACGCCGCTGTCAATTTAAGTCCATTGCTTTCGAGGTGCATGTTGAGCGTCTGAAACTGCGCCACTATGCCTCTTCCAACTCGCTTGCAACTTAACCTTTGCGATAAATGCTGCTATGGCTACTTTGGTGTCGATCACAGTTACATTCTTGCCTTGAATTAAATAATTGCTTTTCTTCAATTCAGTTTAGTTATCAGCGGGGTAGCACAGCTTGGAAATCCACTCTTGATTAGAGAAGTATTCAGCCAAGTCGGACTTCTTTTCTATCAGAAAAATATGGACATTGGACAGCCTAACAAAGTTCGACCAGGCGGGTTATCACTTTGTCACGAGACAGCCACCTTACTTCTATGTGGTGGGCCTACAGTAGGCTAATACTTTGTATCTTTCTCCCGTCTCCTTGCACAGTACCTTGAAAAGACGACTGGTCAATTCTTTCACTTTTATAAAGTTCACAACCTTCACTGATTCCAAATCGGGTCTCGTTACCTCCCAAAAATAGGCAATTTACCCCTTGGGGTAATTTATCCCCAGGTTGGGAACCACTGGGCTATACTGAAAATTACTGAATTTAAATTTTAAATAGATAGCGTTCGTAAACAAATGGTTGGTCAACCAAATACGACGATGGTGAAAGAGAAATTGTTTGGCTATCGTGCGAGCATGTAGAGTAGATTATCCAGAAAATGATGTGACGAAATCGTTACGCTGGCGGTAGATAGGTTAAACCAGAATGCCTTTAATAATCAAAACGCTCCCTTAAGCCGAGGTAATCATACCGCCCCCTGCAAAATCAAAACCCCCCCCCCCCCCCGTGGGCGGTACCGCCCCCGTTGAGAACAACTGGTTTAAAATATGGCATGGTTGTAAGGACGCTTATCGCTTCTACACCCTTGTCGCTTCTACTTTTTTCTAGACCTCTGCTACATTGATGTGTATTGCTTTCGTTTTGATGGCCAGAAATATAAACAAATGAAGCGACAAGGGTTGCGTCTTTGGCAAAACATTTGCTTTGGAATGAAAGGGAAAATGGTTTCTCTGCCTTTCCAACAAATTAATTAAATTTGAAAAACCTCTGCTAGTTTTACGGAGTTTTTTGTTAACGTTATCTTAAACATGTTTGCTTTCTTTTTTTGTGTTGAATCAATGTATGTTTTTTCTTCTTTTTTCATTTCCTTGGTAGCCTACTTTAATTGACAAAATCATCATTGCTGCCGGGTTGCAATTGACTTGTAGACTGCATAATCGTCTCGTTGTCTACCTGTCATTACGGGATCCTTGTACAACTTTTGTAGTGTATGCACACTGTACAGTAGGCTATATAACGTGCATATTTCAAACATGTGCACTGCACTTCTTGTTTCTGCAAATAAACCATTGATCGATTGCTTGATTCATTGATTAAACTGCACTGCTGTTTCATTTTATTGGAATTGTGATTTTTCATTGCGATTCAGTAGAACAATTAGCTTTGTTAAGTAACAATTACAAATAACATTTTTTATCATGTGTAAACTATTATTTGCATTTCAATTTTGGATTTTTCAAATCGTTAGAACAAACCTACCCATTTGAAGTGGCATCAATCAGCGTAACTCCGAATCTAAAGTGGAAACAAGAAAGTAGGTTTATGTAAAAAGACTGATAAAAATTGCTCATACCACGGATTTATATTTGAAAACAAATTCATGCGTTTTTCCGTGAAATTATAGCCTATTGTTGCAAAAGCAGTTCAGATCAGTTTGTTTTTATTTCTGACCATCACAACAAAACACAAAAAAAATAGAAGCGACAAAACGCGCACGGCACTGTTAACATATATTTTTATTTCTGGCACTAATAATAAAATACCAGGCAAATCACACAAATGTGACTTTATAAACCAGTATATACAATCATCATCATCCTTCATTTTGCTTCAAAGAAGCCTGGTCTTTATCCCGAAACATCAGGGTCGACAAGCATTTTCAAAAAATGTCAATATCAAAATAAACTAAAATAAGCAGCATGCACAGACTTAAATTAAGCAATCAAAAGTCACTTTTTATTCATTGTGATAATTTAATAACATAAAAATTGACCGAATACAATACTAAACGTAGTTTAAGCGGCTAAGCCGCAAGTAAAACGTGGCCGCTGTGCAATTTAGCAGGCAATAGCGCCCAAAGACGGGACGTTGGCTAGGGATTTCTCTCTAGAGCAGTGTAGCTACTGTTCATAATCATGAGAGAAACCAAGGACTATAGTTGAAGGAGTGCCACACTGCAATCATTACAACGGCATATCTTCAAGCGTCTTGCTAAAGACACAGCCACATGCTCTTGAACGGTGTCTAACCGGCGCCCCATCGAAGGTCAAACCAAGGCTCTCACCACTCGACTATGTAGCCGGCACTTTAGGGAGACTGTAGGCTACTTTGGATCAAAACTAGGCTACTGTTTTTTTTTATTGTTTTTATCATTTTTTTCTAGAAAGGGGTGAAAATCAACTGTTTTAAGAAAACCACCACAATGTCATCACCAGGATTCCGAAAGAAAAATAGCAGGGTTTCATCGACGTGGCCCCACAGGTGGGGACTATGACAAATCGGTGTCTGTAACTGTAAGCTGAATGGCTTTTACTTTCTAGCGTAGGTTGAAATTAAAACAACTTTAACAAATGTTAAAGAAAAGTGCTTTTTGGATTCATAGTGGCCGAATTCTCATATATCCATGCTTTTAGCAGCAGATAACCTACCTCCATCGAATGATTTTGATTGAATTTTTACCTTGACTGGAAACTTCTTAATTGACTGGCAAAAGCAGCGGTCGAAAACTCTGTGGCGTGAATTAGTGGTGCGATGCTGGATTGAATGAGTCAAATCTTATGGGTGAAACACGGTGTAATTTCTTGTAAATTCTAACGCTGAATTCTATCGTCTAAATTATAAAGATTCGAACACGAACTTGTCCAAAAAAAAAACTGTCACTGTCTGTTCTAGCAATAGAGACAAAAAACGAAAAACAGGCGTAGCTTCCCTTAAACTATAGAGGCTAAATAAATTCAATATTTTTTTAGTAAAATTATTCAATTTATGTAGTGATGGAAAGCATCAGCCCAGACAACATTCGCCAACGAAGATATGGAAATTACCGCAAAAGGGATTGCAAACTATTAAGGTAAAAGCTACTCTTCAGGTAGACGCCACAGCCTTCGTACGTGTATGTAAGGCAATAACAAGATGGTAAAACCTACAAAGCACATTATAGTTCGTTATAGGCCTACTCAACCATACAAGAAAATGTTGATTTGAAAAAAGCTGCTTCAAGTTTTTCTTAAATGAAACTCACCAATTGGGCTAAATTAAATAAAGCTTTTTCAGATTTAATTTTTGAACTTAAAAAAAAAATTATATAAAAAGCAAATAATCTTTAATTTAGTTCGAATCATATAGACTACTCTACGCTCTGCAGTACTTCTCATAAGGCTCTTTGAAGATCCTTTTGATATTCATATTTGGGCAATTTCAATAAAATCTCCCCGATTTAGCTAAATTCTTGTTCTGCCCCTGCAAAATATTTTAGTCCCGTACGACTGTCTTTGACCAAACCACCGTTCTCAACAACAAAAAATATTTTGACGAAGACCTGATTTGCAGAGAAAGCTTATATCTGGAGGTAAGCTACTATCACAAAAGCCATCAGAAACGTCCGTCCATTCCATGGGACAATCACTGCATAGTAATGAAAGCACTATTTCGTCAAACGAAACTTTTGCTGGCATTCCCAGACAAAGATACAAAAGGTTTGAATGTAAACAAACCTAATCGATGGGTTTTAGTAGAGTAATTCTCAATTTTTATTCATGAGCTCTACACGTTTAACTTTTCTGGTATATCCAGACCGAGCTTGTGTCTGTAGTTGAAAAGTTAGCCTGTGAACTTAAACTGAAATGCGATGGATTTATTTGTAATGTGTTATGTCACCCCTCAAGCATGACATGAAGAGTCTTACAAAAACATAGCAACGTGTTCTTGAGTTTAAAACCGAGATCCTTCCGCACGTCAATGAGAATCATTTATCGCTTGGTAACGCAGTTGGCTGACAATAACCAAACCACCACAGTGTCTTGTCATCTACAGGAGCTTATTGTAAAATGTCTTGACATTATTTTCATTGGTAGGCTATTTGAGAGCATTGGCTGTCGAAGTCACAGTTGTGCGACCACAAACACTCAAAACATATGCAGACTGCCGCCCCGTTAGCTCGGTGGTTACGCGCCAGGCTCAAGATCACGCTGCGCTGGTTCGACTCTCAGGGTGTGTGCTTGAGCAACGCATTTCAGGGCTGCTCTCCATTCAGCGGCACCTAGTGAATGGAATAATTCCCCGACAACAACACTTCAACAATCGGAAAACTTTACTCTGTCAATATCGGTAACCTGCCCTGTGTCAAGAGCCTCTACAAGTATGCGAAACTACCAGGAATAGCCAATCAAGGCTTTGTCAGTCCGAGGATAAAGATTCAAAACCAAACCAAACCAGACTGCAATATTTGTTGGCCGTTAATTTGATTAAAAAATAAAAATGAAACGATTACAAAATTAAAATTAAGAAAATCCCTACTGCTAACTAAAGAAAATGTGCATGAAAAGTAGTATGTAAAAGTAAAAGATAGGCTAATCATATAAGCATTAACTCGTTTTGAAGTTGTTGTATGTTTGTTTTCAACAGCTCGTTAACTTGTAAAACGGTTATTGGCTCCACCAAGGCCAAGGCGTCTATTGAAAAGTACAAATGTTGTACAATTGATAAATATAACAAGTGGGTTTGGCAACTAAAAAAAAGTTATTTAGTTGCCAAACCTGCTTGTTTTATTTACCGATTTTTTTCGTTCGGCTGCATCCTCAAGCATGGATCCTAATAAAATTTAAATCTGCAATTCTCCAACAGCGAGAAGCCAGAACGGAGACTTAAAAAACACCACAAAAACACACTGCTACTCTTTGCACAATTACCTTGTCATTTTGAAGTTTTATTAATATATTGCTTTGTGATAAAAATTCCAGCCAGTTCAGCAACAGAGCAGTACCTATTGCAAAGTGGTCACGGAAATTGTATGGAAGCGAGAAGGCGGTAAGACTTAGATCAGCTACTGTATGTAAATAGAAAGGTCCTAAAAAGCTTATATACTGTACAAGAAAATATACCTACCTGGTCTTCTTTATGTGTCACTCTGGAGGAGACCAGAGCATCACGTAAGTTTTTACTCTATTGTGGAACTTAGCCAAATCCTTGCATTTATGACTGGGCATGCGAATAGATGTTGTATCGTTTGCTTATAAGCGAAAGTTTTCCGTAGTAAGCTAAGCTTTAGCTCCTTAATTCGATAAATACGTTTTTATTTAAAAAGCAGTCAAAAATTTGTGATTCCAAGTTTAAACATCAAAATCAATATGTGGTGTATGCTGGTTAATACAATTAAAAAATAAAAATCCTAAAATGTAGATACTCAACTCATGTTCAGCTAACGTTTCGAAAACTATACTGTCTTCATTTTCAATGCTATAAATGTACATTTTGAGCTCTTTGTTTTTGATTAGATTAACCAGGCGTTCCAACCATTTTGTTTCTTGGTATATACAGAATATTGCTTGACTTTGCAACAATTATGCAAGATAATCAACTATAAATTTAATAAAATATCTATTTATTTAATATATGAAATATAACTCCAGACAGTGACCAGTACACCGTTTCAGCCTCATCAATGCAGGAGGTACACTGGGTATGACCACGCAGCTATGTATATAATGTAGAAAATTTATTTATGGATTTTTTTTATCCTTTTGTTTATCTCTACAATGAAAAAATAATGTAAACTATAAAATGAATCAAAACAATAATGCAAAGCACTGAGAACAACGCAAATTTGTGATTGATAGATTATTGCGCTGTATGTAAAAATTATTATTACTGTATTAATGTTATATAACAATATAATAATAGGCCTACCTCGATTTTTCACACAACTTATTTTCTTTTACGATAGATGATTCCTACATGTTTAGCTGTAGCCAAATGATTTTATGTTTGCTAATTGTCAATTAATTATCTCCATTGTAGGGTCATATCAATAATGATAACATATTGGTTAAAGATTAGTTTGTGCTACGTTTTTGTAGGCTACTGACTTTCATTCATTTGCCAAATCGATCAAAAAACAATTCAATCCTTTTAGGTTGAGAACGAACACATTAAAGTGATCCAAGCGGGGACATTCGTGATACATCCTTTCAGCAACTTCCGATTTGTTTGGGATGTTTGCTCTTCTATCATCATCCTTATAAACATCATTGTGATCCCAATGGACATTGCATTTTCACCGTAAGTAACTTCTCAATCTACTTAATTAATGGAGTTGAAGCCATCACTTCAAAAAGTCTAAACCTCGCCAGTTACTTGCTTTACAGTGTTTTTAGTCGAGACGTTATGGTAGATTATAGTTTAAGTAGTTTTAAATTGCAGTCTGTTGTACACAGTCTGTAGATTCTTCGCTGAAATGTTTATTTTATTTATCAGATTATAATCGCAAATCAGTTTAAGTCGCGACTTTTTCAAACATGTTGTATTTCAAAACAAATAGAAGTTTTATGTATACACTCCACATAAAAACGTGTTCGTTGTAAAAATAAAAAAGGCTCCATTTTAAGAGAAAAATCCTCCACGACGATCACAATTATCAAGCTCTTGTCCGATGTCTGGTTCCTTGTGGACATCTTGCTCAACTTCCGCACAGGAATCACCATATCGGGAGACGACAACACATCCATAGAGCTGGACCCAAAGATAATACAAAGAAGGTATGTTGTATAGACGCAAACTTTTATATCTTGGTGTCTTATTTTTGATTCTGATTAAGTTGCTAATCGAAGAAGAATTTTGTTTGGATGAAAATATAACTCTTTCGCGCCCAGCATCACTTTAGAATTTGGATTGTTAATGCGTCGCACAAAGCTTTGTTTTGTAACAAACTAGCTACGAGTTTATACAACCACTTTTTTGTCTAAAATTTTGTTTTATTTTGTAAAAAAGATGTAAAGACAATGTCTGAAACGGGACCCTTTGTGCTCATCGACCGCCAATCACAATAGGCTAATAACCTACGTAACCGCTGCTTACAGTGTAAAAAAATACAAGTTGCCTCACTTTAAAAAAATGTCTTTGCTTAATTTTTTATTTTTAGAATGTGCTGTTTTATTGGTTTTATTCTAATTTCAGATACTTGAAGTCTTGGTTCATTTTGGACTTTATTGCATCTTTTCCAATTGATTTTATCGTGATCCTTGCTGTGGATAGAGCGGCTAATGTGTTTTCAACAGACCTGCTTGGGCTTTTGAGGGTCGGAAAAGTTCTTTCGCTTGTTCGCATTGCGCGTATTCCAAGGTAAGGGGAACCAGTAGCGTTTACAGGGGGGTCCAAAGGGTACTTTTGGACCTTGGCCCGGGATAATTTTAGGTCCCGGCCCCTTTTCAAGAGGCCCGGAAACATGAAAAAGCCAATATTTTTAAATGTAGTCTTTTTTGTAATAGATATTCTGATTTGGGGCCCAAGGATCTCATTGGTACCAGGCCCAAAATATCTTATCAACGACCCTGATGGGAACTTTCATTGCAATTGAAAGTGGTTCCAGCATGAATAGGTAACAAGAGGCAGATAAAACTAGCTTTGCATGCCTATCAATTTTAAAACTGTAAACGCAAATTTTATCACAACAAGATGAATTCAAGTTAGTTTTAGTTTTCATTGTTGACGCAGTTATAGAGAGAATAACTGAGCACACGAATTTGGCACCAACAAACAGAAAGGTTACAAAAACCAAAAACTTTAAAATGCACACCGGTAAAACGGGGTTCAAAAATCGCTATAGATAAATTGCACAGATAGACGTAACCTACTTATGAACAGTGGAAATGCAACGAGCGCGAGCAGTCACTCTCACAAATCACAATAAAACAATAAGAGACAAATTATGATGCTATAGTAGAGTGATCGTGGCAGCTGCAAAAGATAAAAACACAAAAGGGATAATAAAACAATGAAAACTAGTAATACTACAAAAAGTGCTCAATGCCAAGCAAAAAGGCAAAGCAGAGCGAATTAAATCAAATATAGTTATTACTATTTGAAGCCTTTACAAATTGTTTCACCTAACGGATCATCAGAAGGTCTTATTAAAATAGAATATTCAAATAAAATTCAGATGGTCTTATTCAAATAGATTCTATTTGAATAAGACCTTAACTATATTTGATTTAAAAGGGATAATAAATACAACAATAATTAATTTACTCCACAAAAACTTGAAGGGTGCACCAATAATTATTATTAAAGCATTAGTAATCCACGGTGACTACACAAACTGGGAGGAAACCGCAGAGGATATGCTGCTTTGGAGATCTGCCACTCATGAAGGTGTTGCCACGTTTGAGAAGAGCAGATCTCATTAAAAGAAAAAAGAATGCAAAGAAAAGAACGACAATCACACCCACAACCAACTTTCCCAAAGGATCTTATATGTCCCAAGCAGGCGCGAATCTAAGAGTTTTTTTCGGGGGGGGCCAGAAAATTTGAAAATCAATTAAAAAGAAAGAAAAGGCTAAACAGATATGAACAATGATACTACGACATATACGATATGCTATAAAATAGACATTAAAAGAACCATTTTCATCAATTGTGGTGCCGAGGGACTAATATCAGCTGTTTAGAAGCTTATCAAACCATTTGATGCGGAAACATACAATTTCTACAATTTTTCACAAAATTTCGGGGGGGGCCTGGGCCCCCTGGGCCCCCTGGGCCCCCTGGGCCCCCCCCATAAATCCGCGCCTGGTCCCAAGTGTAACCGAACTTTCAAAGCCAGGATTGGACTCATTAGCCATTTCAGAACTCACCGTTAGCTTTTTATTTTTTTGTGAAGGCCATCATCCTCGAAGACGAGGGATAGCCATCATTAGTAACCCATTTAAAAATTTCCTTTTTTTAAATTGCGTAAGATAAAATCACACTGTTACAGATAAATGTAGTGTCTGCTACTCGAGGTTTGACATAACACAGCTTCAAGTACAGGACTTTTAGTGTTTGTGAATGAATGTCAAATGAATCAATTAATGTTAAAACCATTATAAAATGTGGTAACGTTCGTTTTACTCTTAAAAGATGTTTTATTAACATATACACTGCAGACGTGTAAAACGGATTTTTTGTAGTAGAAATGAAACGTAGCAAAATTTTATTTTATTACAAACAGTTCGAAATAAAACGAAATTAAATTGGTTAAAAAAAACAAGCAAATGAAATCAAGAGAAAGAAGATTTGTATCCTAGCAAATTTTGTTCTGAACACTAAAAGGCTATACTTTGAATACTTGACGTTTTCAAAAAAACTGGCGCGATATTCCTGGAATTGTAATGTACTTTCTGCTTTCACTTGCGTTCTTTTTTTTGAAGTTGACAAAACGAAAGTTACTATAGCCTACTTTGAAAAAAAGCAACGATTTATTTGCACTAAGATCAATTATTTTTTATGAGTTTGCTGAGTTGGATTATATTTTATGTCAGATTGCTTCGTGGCCTGCACAAGTGGGAAGAAATATTCAACTTGCAATACGATATGGCTATTTCTTTTTTGCGCTTTTCTAATCTAATCTTCATTTTATTTCTCGCCACTCACTGGAATGGATGTCTGCAGGTAAACTAAATGATGTCAAGTCAATTCAAACCCAATAAGCCCGATGAGTTGAGTTGACACGTGAATAAATTATTGAAGTAAATTTTATCTTTGTGATTTATTCGTTGCTTTCATTCTTTAATGAGAAGAATCTGTCAAGTTTTGCTGAGCCGACCGCAGTCCATTGTATCTACCAGTGATTGTGCTGAAGTGTCTTCTGGCTACTTTTGCACCGCTGCTGTGTGTGTACAACATGCCATTTACTTTTTGTGTATTTTTGTTGTTTGTTTATTCAAATATAGACATTCTTGTTTCACGCAAATAAACAGTGATAAATTGATTGTCTGCACCCTGACATAAAAGCCTGGCTTTACCCTTGACCACATGGCTTATGGAGAAGCAAAGCAGTTTTGTCGGTTGCAAATTAAAATTTACTGCTCTTTACAAAGCAAACTGCATATTTCTATTTTTATTGACAAAACTTCCGCAGCCCATGTTTTGGGCTGTGAAAATAACTTTTCTTTAGTATATACAAGTAAAACATTGAAAATTTAATTGCCAAAAGGGTTAGGAAACTTAGGGTTCTGCCTTTGTGTAGAAAAGGGGACAAAAAAGGTCTGGTAAGAGGAGATTTAGAAAAATAAAAACAAGACCTAACCCAGTGCTCTTCAACCAGGTATAGGCCTACTGTTAGGCTATACGTACGAAGGGTATATAGATTACTTCTGGGCTTCCAATAATATTAATAATCTGCTACTGCTCGTATGTTAACTATAAGGAAGATCTAGACTCTGATATCAAAATATTTCAAAATCTATGTTTGACACCACGGGTTGGAAATAACGTTCACTTTGTGTTTTTTGCCTTTGTTTGATGGATTGTAGTGGCCAACACAAACTAGTTCAATCATTTTTTATAACTTGAGTCACCAAAAGCTAGTTTTCATTTTTGAAATTTTTTTTCTGAGCGCAATTAAAATTTTCCATTTATGAGATAGGTGTACAAAGTTCTTAAAACATTAAAAAAATATATATCAACAGAAAAAAGATTGAAGAGCACTGACCTAGCCTACATCCGATATTCAGTGCCGGCGGAAGAAATACATCAAAATTTCACGTGTTTAGTTGACTTGCTGTTTCCGCCATAAATATTCACAGCGATTATGTTTTTTCAAGGTTTATTATTTTTATCAGGGGATACTTCACTGATCAGTCATTGCCCTTAATGCTCTGTGCCATTCATGGTATGTTCCACGGTGGTAAACATTATGACGATGAAATCAGAACGTATTTCTCATTTTGTCGATAGTATGAATACGCAAATAATATCTCAAAAGCTAAAATATATCAATAGAACATGCAGATGAAAATCTCATGCCTTATTTGTGTCAGAAAAGGGAGACTTTGTGATTTGCCAATCAAAAATATTGGTTGGGTCATAAATGATAGAACTTGCCACCGGCACTGTCTAGCTAGAGACACTATACATTGTATACGATAGCAAATGATTCAACCTCTGCATGCGTTGAATCAATGTAAAAATGACAGATTTTGCTATCTGGGGTATTCACTATTCATTCTCTGCGATTGGGTATTGGAATTAAACTTAAAAAACAACATTGCAACAGGTTTCCTTCTGCAATCATATCAAAGCAACAAAGGTTTAAAAGTTGGTAAATAAGTTTAAAATCTAACAGTGCACTTTTGTTTGTTTCACAGTACATGATACCCATGTTCTATGGTTTCCCAGAAACGACTTGGGTCAAAATACGTGGCTTGGATCGACCGAATATCACTTGGACTGAAGCCTATTCGTGGTCGCTATTCAAGAGTACAAGTCACATGCTTTGTATAGGTGAGGAAAATATTAATTTGTATCCAAGTTTTCACCTCTCAACACTCTTGCATTTCCAATACTGAATGTTGTCGATGTAGTCCTATTGGATTTCTAAGTTCCTTTTTCCAGCAGCTTTTAGTTTCATTGTCATTGCAATCCCATTTACGATGTTTCTAAATTAGGCCTACTATTTTGACTAAAACAATTCTAATTACTTTCCAAAGAAACTACTTAATGAAGAATTAATTCTATGTGTTCAAGTTATTCATAAAACATTTTCAAAAACCAAAGCATAATTTTAAGAAATAAAACGATGTGAGGATTCGTAAAGTCCTTCAAGCCCCGATCGAACAAAAATAGACGAGGCTTTACTCAAGTTTTAGCCTTCATTGGGATCTTATTCTTGTGGGAATCGAACCTTGGTCGAGGTAGCATCACGACGACCAGTATTCCATTCTTAACCACGGCATCAAAAGCATAAATTGCTTTCTTTATCACAAGAATATGATCGTTTGAACTAACTTCATATATTATGCTACTTTTGCTTTCATTTGTAATTTCTCTGTGAACTTCACGATTGAATAATTAATCTTCTGTTTGATCATGAAAAAGCGATGCTTAAAGCGGGTTACGTGATTTTTACGTTTTAGCTTTTAATGGTTTTTATTGGGTTATGCTGTAAATAATCGACAAGCAAACATATAAAACCTACACAAAGAAAATATAAGAAAGCAAATAAACAGAGCTTAGCTACTTAGCAAAGAGATAAAGTCTTTTAGCCCCAAATGGATACGCAATTATGTCATTGTGATTTTCTAAAAGTCTAAAAAACTTTGTAGCTATTAATTAATGTTTTGAAATTGGTTAGTTTATGTTTTTTTTAACCACAGCTAAGTTGGCGTTTGTTAAACTACTTTTTTGTCTTGCTAAAAATACAAAAGAGGTAGCCGCGTGGCCTTGAGGGGCAATCGTCCCCCCAAAAAAATGTTTTCATACTATTGCAACGTTTTAATACCTTTGTAATTCATGTTGAATGACGCTTGTCACTCCAATAGTTGCTTTTGCTTCCTTAAAATTGTCTTTCTAGATACGTCACTGGCACCCTACAAAGTCGTTATAAAAGTCTTAGGTTTAAAAAGTATATTTTAAAAGGCTGATCTTACCAAAATCAAATCCAAGTCTGCCAAAAGCAATAGAAAATACAATAACCAGTTACCCAGGCTACGGAGATAAACAACAGATAGCAGTTTCAGTAAATATTGTCTTTTTATCCAACTTGTCATTATGCATTCAGCCTACTTGAATGCCAATATAAGTAACCGTTTTCAGGATTCAGTAAAGTCATTCCAAGAGGCTTGGTTGACTTATGGACAACAATGCTGAGTCAAGTCACCGGAGCTGTTCTCTTTGGAATCTTTATTAGTAATGCCATCAATTTAATGGAGGAAATGGATGTGTCTAAGAACGCCTACAATGGAAAGATAGCGCAGGTTTGCATTGAGGCATGATCCAATTATTCAGTGTCATTCAGGTAAATTATACAGCAGCACGTGGCTAGATCCAACGACAATGATCTAAAATTTTCGCCTGGTGATGTACGAGTAACTGCTTCTTTTACCAATACAAGACGGCATAAACCCACATTATTTAGAAGTGCATAATTCAAATAGTCACTTCGATAACCTGACCGACTAAGATTATCTCCTTTCAATAGCTCTGCCCAGTAGCATTGACATAGGGGTCAATCATTTTAATATTTCAATCATTTTGAGGCTTAAAATATTTCCCGGGGCTTGAGAACGAAGAAAGCACTGAGTGATTTCTGTAGCTATACCTTTTTTAGTGATAGCGGTTTTGAGGGGTCGTTCCTCTCATCGGTGCAGGGCTCAAATTTGTCTTTCTAGGGCCTCCCCTAGTCCTTCTTATCCTTATAACCCAAAGAATAAACCAACTAAGCCAATAAGTTATGTGCGATGGCTTAGCATTTTGGATTACCTGAGTAACAAATCAGATAAATGCTTACTTCTGTATATAACAGATTCGCGAATATCTTTCGTTTCGACGAATAGCGTTACCCATGAGGCGGAAGATTTTGGATTACTTTGACATACGATATGGCGTAAGTATCACTGAAACAACGACATACTACTAACTGGGGCATCATGTTTTGAGCAATCACAAAAGATGGATGTTAAAAAATGCTCTTTAGTTGTAGCCAGCGCGTGTTGTAAGTAGCCTATAAGATAATTGCAATGACAACAAAAACAAAGGTAAGCCTACTACCAAACCTACTTTTATTAATGCCTCATATCAAAGCTACCTTTTAAAGAAGGTTTTGCTTATATGCTTAGTAGAGGTAATATTTTAGCTTTCTATTATAGCTTATTGCTCTCAAATGTTTGCTTATTTGTGATGTAAGCAATTATGGAAATGTTTGTTATTGAGAATTTGTTCCGAGTATTAATCTTTAAGAATGTTTCTTTAACTTAAATTACAACTTAAATTTTTTTATCGCCAGGGAAAACTTTTCGATGAAGAACAAATACTTTCCGAGCTTAGTCCCGGTTTGCGTAGAGAAGTCATCTGGTACAACACAGCCGTGCTCATTCAGTCTGTTCCGCTCTTTGATGACATCAGCGACGATTTTGTGGCCGATATAGGAGCAAAATTGTTCTTCACTGTCTTTACTCCAGAAGACGTAAGAACTCTCTTGGTGTTGCATGACTACAAATTTGGGTTATCGTTGCTTTTTATTCTAGTAAAAGTTTGATTTATAACAACTGATTGATATTTATGACAAAGCTATGACAATGAACGCTTGTGTAGGCCATAGTAATAAAATGTGGTAGGCTATAGGCTATACTGTAGTTCAGTAAGTTGCTTTCTGTTTGCAGTGGCTTGTGAAGGAAGGTACAAAAGCCTTCCATATGTTTTTCATTCAACGCGGAATCGCGATCGTGTGTTTTGAGGTAAGTGATAATAACCAAGATTACTTGGGAAAAAGCAAAAGTTGAATAAACATCAGGCCATAAGGAGGATGCAGTGTCAACGATGGTAGAGCACGTAAGGACAAGGTGTTCAATGTTTGGCAACCAAATATCACAATTGAAAAAATCATATTATTTGATTGCTTGTAGAAATTTTTATCCTAGAACTGAAAAGGCTTTTTGAGAGCTTAATCCCAACGGTTTTGCATACATGTAACAGTCTTGAGCGGTAACCACTTAAGCATCAATTTTTTTGGTAAAACAATGTAAAATCAATGAATGCTCCGCCGTAGCCAGCGTGGTCCAATGGGTTAAGGCTAGGGAATACATTTCAATGACGTGGGTTCGATTTCACCGTATCATAACTCTTTTTTCTTCTGCAATTACCAAACAAAGTTCAAAGTAGGATCAACTCTGTGGCTGAATGCTAGAGGGGTCACAATTGGACGGTAGTCACTTAAACATATGTTCTGATTGCTTGGCGATGTCATCGTGTCTTACAGGGAATTGTTATGTTTAAGTGGCTACCGTCTTGAGCTGCTGACGTCGGTAGTCACCGAATTTAACAAGTGAAGTTTACGCTTGCGGTTAAAGTGTTGTCTGTAAATTATTATTTCATCCTCTCGGTGCCGATAAATTTCAGATGCCGAGCATTCGAGAACGTCGTAGCCTCTTTTCAAAGTTATGTCATGGCCTACTGATCGCTGCCTTTGCTTTAATGGTCAGTAATGACGACAAACCAAGTTTATATCATGATGGTTTCAGGATGGTACTTTCATACGGCAGCTAAGTGACGGAATGCATTTCGGAGAGACCTGCCTCTTGCACAAAGACTTGGAACGTGCTGCCAGTGTACAAGCTCTGACCAATGTCTTCACATACACTTTGCACAGGAACGATTTTTTGCAGGTGAGTTACAACCTGAGTTTTTAACCTTTACCACTGAATGCTGAAAGAATAGGCTAACCCAGACCGCCTCTACAGCCATCAGCCGCACTGGTTTTGCCAGACCAGGCACCCTATCTGCATCAAATTGAGTGTTTTGAGAAACTACAGAATAAGGCACATTTATTCATAAAAAACGAGGTAAAGCATAAAATCTGTCATTTGGTCTGTTCACGGTGAAGAACTTATGGTGGTTGCAGCCATTTTTACACTAAACCGATGTCGCAAAGTTGGTAGCCTTCTTGAAATGCAAGAAAGACTTCATATTTTTTTTCAAATTTATTTGCTTAATTGCAGGTGATACAGCACCACCCTGAAGATAAACTTAAAATCCAAACAAGATTTCATAATTTAAAGCAAAGAACGTCTCTGTACAACTACTGCAGCAAAGACGAACATCTGCGAGCTCCCCACCTTAACATGAGCGCAATGAGTTGATATAATACATTATTATGCAACCAAATCTTGTATGATGGAAATGTATAGAAAAGCCAATGGGGTGGCTATCACCTCAGCAAATTAACCTTTTTGTATAAGCGGTTCTAAAAAGCGGTCAAAAAATATATTAGGCCTGTTGAAAGTAAAAAGCGGTTCATTTGCTGTCTGGGACAATCGGTAACATATTTTTTCACATTCGGTGACGTTGAAACGACTTAAAAGTGCTGGTTGGGATAAGATGAACCTACAGCAGAATTCTCAATTTAGTTCAAACCAAGTGGAGATCAATCGGGAACTTTAGGTTTTAGATCCTTTAGGCGTAGTTACCAATGTCACGATTGTTCAGGAACTTTTAAACCCGTCTGCCCCGAGTCGCTCAGTTTATTAGCGCGGGACTTCGTGAAAAAGCTTCAAGTTCAAGCGACGCAGGCTCGACTCTCGGGGTGTGCGGTTGAGCAACGCATTCTAAGGGATGCTCTCTATTCAGCGGCACCTAATGGATGGAATTTGTGATACAGAACTTAAATATGGCGAGAAGGCTTGATTGGTATTTGAATCTTTATCTTCGGACTGACAAAGCCTTGATAGGTTATTCCTAGTAGTTTCGCATACGGTACTTGTAGAGCAGGGGTCGGCAAACTGCGGCCCGCGGGCCAAATGCGGCCCGCGGACAAACTTTTTGCGGCCCTCGAACGATCTTACTTTTAGTGCATAAACTAAAGTTTCATCATTATGTACGCATGAATTTATTTTATGTCATAACAATGTCTACTTTTGTTAAAATAATCAACTTTGTTTTGGCAAGAGGCCTTAACCACAGCCAATTCAAAAGTTTATTTGAAGAGATGAATGCTGTGCATCAAGATCTGGTGTATTTTTGCGAGGTTAGATGGCTAAGTCGCAGTGCTATGTTACAACGGTTATATGATTTGCGAAACGAAATAGTGACTTTCTTGAAACAAAAGAATGCAGGTTTCGGCATTGATGAACTTAGTGATCCTGATTGGTTAACAGATTTAGCCTTTCTCAATGATTTCACTTCTCATATGAACAAGCTAAACTTACAACTACAAGGAAAGGAGCAATTTATTAATCAGATGTATGATCATATTACTGCCTTCGTACACAAGCTACGTCTTTGGGAAACTCAATTAATCAATTTCAACTTTGCTCATTTTCCCAATTTTGGCCTTTGTAAACCTTCCAACCCTGATAAGTAGCCTACATATCACTTATCGTTTCCACTAAAAGTAACTTCGAATCTCGATTTTGCAATTTGAAAAATCAAAAAAACAGATTCGATTTATTTGCCTTCCATTTTCAATGGATGTCAATGCTGTGCCACATGAGATGCAAATGGAAATAATTGAACTTCAATCATCCAACATATTGAAGGCCAAATACGATTCAGTTCCAATTGCCAACTTTTATAAAGAATATGTCCAGAAATCCACCTATCTTCATCTGTATGACAATGCAAAACGTGTAATGTGCATGTTTGGAAGCACATATTGCTGTAAGCAGCTTTTTTCAAAAATGAATTACGCAATTAAAGAATAAACTTCGCACTCGCCTGTCAGATCGTCATTTGAATGACGTAGGCTAACAGTAGAACTCGGTTAATCCGGATTTGGTTAATCCGGATCTTCGCCTAATCCGGATGAAACTGGAAGTACGAGTCAGGTTTGATAGAACCGTCATCGGTTAATCCGGATCTTCGCCTAATCCGGATGGAATCGCCGGTTAAATCGAATCCGGATTAACCGAGTTCTACTGTATTGCAAATATCATCAACAAAGTTGCCAGTTGATTTAAACACCTTGGCCATGACACAGAAACAACATCATCCTTCACATTGATAAACGATAAGTAAATAAAAACAATGCATTGCATTTTAATACGTGTTTGATAATAAATATGAAACGGCAACAAACACGTCTCATAGTGCAACAGACACAGGAATAGGAGTTGCAGGTGCGCCATGATTTTAAGGATAATGTGGCGATTGTTTATAGGTTGAAATTTATGCGGCCCGCACGTTACCGGAAGTTTGTAGATTTGGCCCAGTAGTACAGAAAGTTTGCCGACCCCTGTTGTAGAGGCTCTTGACGCAGGGCCAGTTACCGAGATTGGCAAAGTGAAGTTTCCGATTGTTGTGTTATTTTCGGGGAATTATTCCATTCACTAGGTGCCGCTGAATGGAGAGCAGTCCTGAAATGCGTTGCTCAAGCCAGGGATATCTGTAACTACGGGATTGGAAACTCTATGGGACTGAAAATCAATTTATACACCAGTAGGGTCACTTTTCTTTGTGTGCTGCTGTGATAAAAAATCACATAAATTGACCTCAAAGGGCAGCAATTAGTAGGCTAAACGAACAACCAAAAGTGTAACAATCAATTCACCTGCTGTAAATTGTAAGGTCTACGCTTGCCTGGTTTGTTTATTTGTATTCCATTAGTGCAGTCATGTTGCATTTTGCTTGCTGCTTAAAAAATTTCCAGAATGACTATTAGATTTAGTTCTGATGACATCGTAAACGTATTGGTTTCGTACTGGATTGGTCTGTGAACAAGTTGATGATACAACAGCATATTTCACTGATTGCTGAACACTCCTCATTTACTTCTGATCCGATTTGCAGTACGCAAAATGCTAAAGAACAACAGTAGGCGGTTTTTGGACTCGTTGCATTCTCATTCATTTTTTGGATTCACTGTTTTTTTTTTCTAGCAGCGTAAATGTACTTTTATAATGAATTAAGTTTTATTATGAGTGTACATTTTGTATTATTATTGTAAAATCGAACTTTGTATATCTTTTAGTCGGCATTTTATTTTGTTAATCTTTCTGTAGTCGTAGTAATGTGATGACCCGTCCCTACTGATGTATAGCACTGAATAGAGTTTCCAATCCCGTAGTTATAGATATCCCTGGCTCAAGCGCACACCCCGAGAGCCGAAACAACGCCGCGTGATCTTGAGCCGGGCGCGACAATCCCTAGACATGGTTTGAAGCTGTAGCCTACGACTTTTCGTCTGGCTCTCTTAAGGCGCTTGTCGTCAAAATAAATTCAACCTGAATGTTTAATTTATCTTTTCTTCAATCTATAAATGGTACCTCACGATATTAAGGTTGAATTTATCTTGACAAGCTTTCGCCTTGCTGAATATTTAATTATATTTTTCACTAAAAAAATCTGTGACTCGAGTAGATGGTTCAGCTCTAAAAATACATCCAATAAAGACTAACTTAGTGCTGTATGGAGTGGTGGGATTCAATCTAGTTAATTAGCAACCGGTTCGCTTTGACTAAACTTAGCCACATCTGGCAACTCTGCGTTCGATGATTGTATTAGGTCCACTCGAAAAAGTGGGCCAAGAACCAGTTCTGCGATTTTTTTTTTATTTTTAGGACGCAGTTCGCGCAAACCGGCCGAATCCCACCACTGGCTATATGCATTAAAATAATGCATAAAGCACTGAATGGCAATGCAGCTTATCTGAAGGAAATAAGCTACAGGAGTGAATAAGATTAAAATGGAAAAGGTCTGGTTAGGAGTCTGGGTATGGTTTCAAATCCAACCTGAGTAATAACTGTGCAACTTCAGATGACGTTTGAAACTTCATACGTCATGACCACGGCACACTCTTATCAAATGCAAGAAACAAACACAAGTCGATTTCTCTTTTCTAGTTAAGACACTCAAAAATTCAGCACCGCGTCTTTACAGTTGTTAGTTTTGTTACAAAGTGTGACTAGTCAGGATAGTCAACCAATGTTGTGAAATAACTACGTCAACAGTGGAAAGCGTTCAAGTTAGCATAATTGCAGTGATTTACATGAATGTTGGCAAACATTTTATCCTGACTTGAATACAATGATTTCAATGTAGCTCACACAACGAATGTGATTATAGATCATTCGTGCTCTATTATAAACCTCACTTATAAAACATAGGCTTATATTCCAGTCGGCAAATCAGTCATTTTTTACTAATTCTGCAGACATTTAAGCAACGTAAAAATGACTGATTTGCTGACTGGGACGTAACCTATTTATATTAAATATAAAATAAATTGTGGATATGAATAGCAATTTTAAATGGTATGCAAGCTTCCCAGACAGCAAAGCAACTACTATTTTACATTGATTCAATGTCTGCAGACGTAAAACCAATGTAAAAAACGATTGATTTGCTGTCTGGGTTAGAATCGTACTGCGCCATAAAATGATCTTATTCAAATAGATTGTTTCACTTCAACTGAAACTATTCAGGCGAACTTCTTTAAAATGGCAGTTGGTTTCTAAACCGATCAATAAGATTATTTGTATTGATAAGATTCCAGTAATTGCATGATATTAAAACTGTGTTACAGGAATTGTTCTATTTTACATTGATTCCACGTTTGCAAATGTTCAAACTATGTAAAAAAGGACTTTGTTAGACAGTAAATTAACCGTTTTTTTTTTATAGTGATTCAACATCTGCAGACGTTGAATCAATACAAAAAATAGTTAATTTGCTGCTGGGTATCAGATCAAGACTCACGTACAAGACGGCCTGGAGAAGTTATCTGTTAGCCGCAACTCAATCTTTGCACAGTGAGTAAAATTAATTTCTTTATATAATTTTGAGGTCCAGTGACATTGAAATAGCATAAATGACACAACATTCTGTTGACTGGGTGCTAACGACTATCACAAAAATGACATCACATATTTCCTACAAACTACTGCACTTAATGAAGACGTGTTTCTAATTTGATTATCCAGTAACGTATTTCTTGGTTAAAATGGCGAAAACGCGAAATACATCGATATTGTCTATTGGTAAAATATACATTGCACTAGTGAGACCCACAGCCATCCTAGACAAAATTCGTCATTTTGCTGTCTGAGACGTCCCCCGGATATGATTTCATTGAAGTCAACTATCAAAGACTGAAGATGAAACATCGTCATTTTACGTCGAAAGAAGTTACACTAATTAAAAATCGAAAGCTTAGATAAAATGCGAGTTTAACTAGAAAATATACAAATGTTGACATTTGTCATCTGAAGACGTTGAAAAATGTAAAAAATGACAAATTTCGCTACAAAATTGCGGTAAGAAGCACAGTACGCATTGCTACAATGACATGGTGAAGAAAGCGAAGAAAGTGCAAATATGTGGATGAAGCTAAAGTGTAAACTGCGAAAGCGTCGAACAACGCTGGTTGAACGTTGCTGTGAAAACAACATGAAATTATAACGTTTTGTGAACTAACCATCCAAAGCTAGCTACTACTCAGACAGCAAAAGCCGTCACTTTTACATTGATTCAACGTCTGCAGACGTTGGATCCATGTAAAAGTGACGGCCTTTGCTGTCTATAGGTATTTTCGGGTTTCCAATCAGCAAATCAACCTCTTTGACATTGATTCTAACTCAGCTAACATTGATTCAACGTGAAAAAAGACTAAATTTCGTCATCAAATGTCGTCGCGTTACGCATGAGAAGATGTTGATGACGCCATTGATGACGCACTCGGAGGCCGGATAGGTGCTTTCCTGATGTCATCATTAGGATTTTCTTTGTTCTGTTAAAAAATGTCATGTCAAAGCAAGGAAGTGATCAAATTGTTTTTCGACTATTACAAATTTCACACTTAACGTTACTGCACCAAAACGTCAACAGACAGCAACCCAGACAGCAACCAGCAATCCCAGACAGCAAATCAGTCGTTTGATTGACTGATTTGCTGTCTAGGACATATATGACAATTAAAAGTTAAACTGATAACATTCTACAAGTGCTTTTTATATACAATTTCCACTTCATCTTTTAACTCACATGTCAGCCATCAATCAAACACCTGACAACAATGACAAACAATTGATTGTCAGGAACTTCAGCAGAAAATTTACAACGCTTTTCAACATGAAAAAGTAATAAATTGGAAAAAAGTTTATGACCAGATTATTACAATTTTAGCGATTCTGTTAAGATTTGGTTTAAATTAAGGACATAAAATACCTTCCCCTCACACGCCAACAGAGATGTACGTATACGCCGCAAATTCTACGCCGCATACTTGCGGCGTAAACTTTTTGTTTGCGCTAACGCTTGCGCCAACATTTTTTTGGATAGTTTGCGCTTGAGGCTACGCCGTAAAGTTTTCGCGGTTTTTTAGCGCATAGCGTCAACGCATACTTTTTAATGTATTTTTTTTCTCTACAACACGCCAATACCTTCCAGCGCTGCAGTTAAAAGAATGTTTTCAATGGGCAAAGACATATTGAAACCAAAACGCAGCAAAATGTCAGATGAACACTTTCAGATGCTTGTGTTTCTTCGTGGAAATTCAAAATAAAACTTGTTTGTTTCCAGTGGTTTATACCGTGTGAATGTTTGGCACCTAGCAAACAAAATGAGTTTACGCTAGTGTATGCGCTGACGTTGACGCCGCCAACTTTTTTTACAAGTTGCGTTGACGCATACGGCGTATGTTTTTTCGAACGTTTGCGTTTACGCTGACGGCGTCAATATTTTTTGTATGCGCGTACATCACTGCACGCCAATGAACTTCAAGTAAAACGTCAAATTCGCTTTCTTATTGTAAGTTTTCAAATGATTCAGGCATATTTTAAAATTTGTGTTTAAACTTCCACACGTCCCAGTTGCACCACTAATGGCTCGCACACGAATGATGGTGAGTATAAGGCGGTCCAGGCAGCAAAATCCGTCATTTTTTAACATTCTGCAGACGTTGAATCAATGTAAAAATGACGAATTTTACTGTGTGCGGACCAATATACAAAAGGCTTGCCAACGCGCAAGCTTTCTTGAGAACCCACAATTCGAAGCTAACCTAGCTTGTTTTGCATTGACAGATTGCAATTTATGATCTCCATGAATAGAAACTTAAAAAAAAAAAACAGAAAAATTTTAACATTGGCAACGACGTCTTATTACTCTTAAAAAAACGCAAAAATCACAACTATTTTTTCAAAACACAAGTGCACTGCATGAGATTACCACGACAACTGCTTTGAAAGAGCGCAAGAAACTACCGACCAGTGTTTCTAGCCAAGAAACAACCGACCAATGTTTCCAGCCAAGAAACTACTGACCAATGTTTCCAACCAGTGTTTCCAGCATTAATAAACAGACCTGAAGATTTGTTATCGCTTCGTCAGTGAGGTTCCAAGTGTCTCTTTCATTGGATGCTCCTTGGAGGTAAGTCAGAAATTCCAAGAAACCATCAGAGATCAGTCTTTCTCTGGAAGTGGAAGAATGTAGTTTTACGTCTAGTAAACGTTGTACGATAACTATTTGTTGTTAAACTTTAGTTATTATTACAATGGTGGAGAAACACTTGACATGGAAAAGTTACATACCTTCCAGTATTTTAAAATTCAACTGGTTTTAAAAAGTTTTAAGAGAGAAGGTTGTTGCATTGTCATAACATAACTAAACATTAGATTCGTGGCGTGGGAAGAGTTTAGATTCTACACTATTTAGCTCTAAAGTGAGAAGTCTAAAATTTAGAATAAGTAATAAAATGGACGCCGATGTCTCTCAACATCTGTTCTGGTTCCTCGATGTTATTGAGGATGAAAAGTTATACAAGGATCCTTCATTTAGGAACAACCGAACGATTAAACGTAATAATCACAGTAAATAAAATCAGTCCCCTCGGAAACTTGTATAATTTATTGATAAAGCTTTCGCCACCATAAAAGCGGCTTCTTCAGTATCAAGGTAAGCACAAGCAAGTGAAAACTAAATTAATCAATGAAATGTAATGTGAAAACCGTTTAAAACAACAACTTCTGAACAGTTTAAAGCTGCATAAGATTCATTGCGAACGATATCATAAAACTGCTCAGAATATGTCTTGCCAAAATCTGTGTTTCCAGTAGATCTTATCTATCAACGAACTTTCCACATGCTAACAAACAAGAATGCTTGTTTGCTTCTTTTGTTGTCTCAGTTCAGTTCAGTTTATTGTTTTGCTGGCGATAAACAAACAAAAAGTACATACAAATTGAGTGTCTATCAGCACAACAGGATGGCAACGAAAGACCTGTAAGGTCATCTATGTCAGCTGAATGCATCTATGTCACAACAACGCATCACAATGGAATAACAAACGAAACGCACTGCTTAGTTGGTTCGAGTTGAAATACACGGAGGGTTATACCTATGATACGTCGTAAACGGCTTTTAACCATAAACTATGTAGTTCAAAGGCTCGATCTTAAACAAACCGACCGACATGTTGCAGAGGTAAACTACAATGGCACAAAATGCCACCCGCTCCCCAAATAAATCTTCTCCATTCAGAATTCAATGCAATACGGTATCTTAAAATATAACGAACCAAGAACAAATAATCACATTCCTTAAACAGCAAAATGACGCACCTGTGCTTGAAAGGCTGGGTTACATGGAAAGCTATTGTGGCCAGCACTTTGAGAAGATCGGAGTCATTAGAATGAGCGTAGTACAGCAGCTTATCGGTGAGCTCAGGAGTGTTGCACAGCAGTTCAGTCGACTAGCAGAAGAAGAGTGTATTAGTTCCTTCAACAATGTACATGATCCCATATTATGGCGTGTCATATTTGTTATTAAGGTAAGCCGAACAAAAAAGTAACAAAATCTTGAAGGGTTTACGTTTATAACGTGCATATTTGTTGTGGAGACACTATAAAATTTTTTTTTTTTATCCAGCTACGAAACATGAATTTACCACCACTGACTATTCAGTTTAATTTACAAGATCACTTCCCGTGACCCGTGACCATTCCCTTATTTTGTAGTTAGAAGCGTCAAATAAAAAGTTAACTTTTCTTGGAAATTATGTAAGTCTATCTTCATCTAGATGACTGAAATTAATCCATGCTTAGAATACATATAGTTGAGTACTAACAAAAAAACGCTTAACAAGATGGTCGGTTTCTGACAAAGTCTCTAAGCTTGCAAAGTGTTGTAAAAAGTCATAAATAAATGGACATTGGACATCTAAATGGACTGGTAGTATAAGTGTGAACATTTCTTTCACCATTACAACTGAGACATAGTTCATCATCTACAATGGAAAGCAACATCAACATCTTCTACCTCGGGAGTTTGAGTGAAGTAGAGCAGCAACTTGGCGGATAAAAGTTGAACTTTCTTGTCAATAATCGCAGTCGGCATTCCAAGCAGGTGGACAAGTAGCTCATTCTGGGATGTATGTTTCGGTTAGTTTCACTATTTCAACGTTGTTTGTATGTAGTTGTAAGTTATGGTTGCAATTGCATGTCAAATGTCGGCTGATTTCATGAGTCGAAAGAAAACTAATGTATGATCGAACACCAAGATCTAGGCCAGCTTTGGGGTTGGAACATGATCATATCACTTGATGCTAATCTATTGGAAATCTTACTTTAAAGTTGAATTAACGATATTCGACGCTAAATCAATACAAACAGTAAAAGAATTCCTCACAAGTTACCTGTGAGGCAATCAAAGTTGGGGACTCAATTGCCAGCAATTCTAAAGTCTGAAGAGTGAGAACAACTGTCTCCACATCCACGTCACTCAACTCCTCCGGCTTTGAAATACTCCGCTGGAGGAGACAGATCAAAGCCTCGGTGGGAGTGTTTCTTGTTGCCATGACAGCACTTAGAAAATATAAAACAAATTAAAAACACGGAAAGGTTTAATGTTTCAATGAAAATAAATTTATCTCGTGTCTTCTACTCCCTTTCGCTACGTTTTGTTCTGAGCAAGTAAGTTATAACATAAAGCGAAACGTTGGCTCATGCAGTGAAGTCATAAATGATGCAAAGCATAAATGGTATACCGCATTGTGAAACCGATAACCAATTGAACTACAATAGAAAGAGCGCCAGTTCGACATCGCTCAAGAGCATGCGGCTGTGTCTTGGCAGAACACTTAAAGTAAAGGCACGTCTAAAGGTGGACACGAACATTGGCTTCCTTGCCTTCCCGTCCACTTAATCTAAATCTTCAACCACCAGGTGTAAGCCTGGATACGACAAACAAACCAACTATTTCAACAACAAAGCATGGGCTAATTGAGCTCAACTCAATAATTGATCGATCACAACACATGGCAACACTTCATTGCATTTGTGATGGCTCACCGAATATCATCATCATCCATTTGTCCCTTCTTTAGTAGATGAGACCTGGCGTTTATCCCCACCAACAGGAGTTCGCCAGTTTTTTCACTTACCAAAGTACCAGCAATACGTATAAGTATCAAATATATAGTATTATCAAGTCATAATAGTAGTAAGTAATAATAATAATAATAAGTACTGCAGTTTCGAGCATAGACAAACCTCCTCCTCGCAATAATAATAGTATCACTTAACTAATAATAATAATACTACTCACCGAGTATCCGCAAAGTAAGCAAGATCGAGGAATATGGTAGATAGTGTCCTTCTGTTGTTGGTGTTGGCGTACCGGCATGCGTAAGACAAATCGTCTAGGCTGGAAAAAATGAAGAAAACTCAGTATTTTGCTCAATGTCAGTATGGCACTAACTGCAGTGCTCAATAGCTCATATAATTCATGCTTCAAAATTAGAAGAAAAAAAACAAAAGTGGTATCAAACAAGAGGTATTCTCAAGTGGTTCTCCACTTTATGAGGTTCCGCAGATTAGAAAGAGAGAATAAAATCAATGCCTTTGGTAGTTTTCTTTCACTAAGTTGGGGGCATATCGGTTGAAGTAACTATGCAGATCATTATGAATTGTGGGGTAGCTCAACTAGAAAAGCAGTTCTTTTTTTACATAGGTTCTACGTCTGCAAACGATAGATCAATTTAAAAATACTGATTAGCTAGCTGGAAAAGACGAAGTCAACACCGAGGCACAGGAGAAGGATTACAGATATGTTTTTTATGATAAGCTATTGCTTTTGTCAATTATATGTTCCTTGGATTTCTGTTACGTTGATTTAAAATAAGCTAATGTGAAATGGAAGTTTAGGCAGCAAACGTAACAACTAAAAAAAGAAGTTGTATGCACAACATTTAACCTTCACCCAACAAGCTAGAAAAATATACTTTTTACATAAGCAAGGTCATAAAACAGAGTTAAGAAGGGTAAAAAACCAACACAGCAAGTCAGTCGCTTTTTACATTGATGCAACGTCTGTAGACGTTAAATCAATGTAAAAAGCGACTGATTTGTTGTATGGGAACCACCAACTTACCCGTGATCAGCAACCACAGCTAACTTATTGTCATCAGAGTCGGTGACCACATAAGACACGGCCGTGACAGCTTCCCTACTCGTTCGAGGATTCTTGACGTGCAGAAGAGCAGTCAGAGTTTTCATGCCTGAAAGAAATCGAAAAACTTCCTTCATTTTTTTCTTGTCGACATAAAATTTTCTGAGATAATCGTGTTAATGCTAAATATGGTATCTCATGGGCATCTGGTTACTAAATCTAATTTTACAACTAGTTAAAAACCAAAGGTCGACCTTCTTAGCCTTGTTTAGTTATTTTGAAGTATTAGAAGTTTTCACGTCAACGCACCAACACGTGATCTTGAAATGTAACAAGCAAAATATACAATGTAAAGTAAGACAGCTATCAGTGACCTCCGATAGAGACAAACTGGTCTTGCAAGGCAGGTACAGTGAGGCATTCTGCAATGGCTTCCGTGGCATATTCCTGCGTGGTCAGGTCTGAACTCAACGCCAAACTTATTAAAACTTCAAACCTGAAATAGCAAAGCATTCGAATTTAAACATATCTTTGACTATAGCAATGGGAAAGTGAAAAAAGCAAGAAAACCTTATGATTGTTTGACGTATTTAGGTGGCACTGGACTTTATTGTAGGGGAAGCTTGCAAGCCAGTTTTCACACATCATGAGGTCTAACAAAAGATGCACAAAGCTTAGTAAAAGCTCCAAAGGCTTGTAGCCTTGTAGGCCTGGTGTCCTCTCATGAAAAAGATAAGTCAATGTAACTCAAACTTACTGTAACCCTGAATTATTATAATTTACCGTATAAAGTGGCCAAAACATAGGGCAACTGGCAAAAAATGCTTTTTTGTTGTCATGATGTCGAAACAACGTCTCATCACGACGATTTAACGATTGTCTCATAAATAAGCCCTGGTATAACAACGGTCGTCACAATGGACAGTCAACGTCACCACAACAGAAAGGCCAATACAAACAATTCGTGGAACTATGTTTGCTGTGCACACAATACCAGTTATTGTCGCTTTTCAATCGAATAAAAGGAATAATTTTTTTTTAATAAACTTTAATGGAATAAATTTTTGTCGCTTTAAACCAAAATATGATTAATCTTGATAGTAACGAAGTAACGAAAGATTTTGTGATAAGTGTCAATAAAACGTGCTTTGATGTTGAATTTTAGTTTTTTAACAAGTAAAAGAAAGTGAGGAAGGCCGAAAAGAAGGTGGAGAGATTGTGTGACAGAAGATATGAAAATAGTGGGAGTGAAGGAGAAAGATGCTGCTCAGATTGATGTGGAGGAGTGCAATCTGCATCGGTGACCCTACTTAAAGTGGGAATTAAGCCAAAAAAAGATAAGTATTTACCCTCCTTCGGTGACAATTTGAAACTTATTGTCGTCAGCAGATGAAGCCATGGTGGCGAGTTCGAAAGTCGCGTTACGCTTCTGACTAACATTTCCGAACTTTGCTGCAGTCATAACTTGTTCGAACTCCCGAGTCTGAAAAAGTTGCCAGGATTAGCAAGTTCTAAAACCGTTGTCAAAATGTGGGTCCATATCACCCTTGCCAATAGTACTAGCCGTATACTACTCGAGCTCGGCACATATGCCGATGACTTTACTTCGTTTTTTCTTCAATGATGTGCTCACTTCAACCCAAAACACTGTAAATTAATTAGTCAACAACGGTTTCAACAAACTTTCCATAAGAACAAGATTTGCAGCCAAGGACAATAACAAAGTGATTCAATTTTGTTCGTTCTCTAACGAAGGTCAAGATACTGTGAAGATTTACAGAGAAACCCACAATCATTAACATCTTTCCAGAACATAATATGAATACTCAAAGCATAGAAGTGTCACTGTTATTTGGTAACTATTATGGTTCCCAGACATTTTGCCGAAAGGACTAAATGCCGATTGGACAAATTGCTGAAATTATACAAATGTATTATATGTATTATCATAACGTAATAACACACAACCTTTCGGCAAAATGAGTTTCGGCAAAACGTCCGCGCACGACTATTATATCAGCAGAGATCTTCCTTATTTTCTAGCCGCATACAGTTTGATGAGTTTCAAACTTGCAAAGTCATAGTAATATCAATGCATGTCTGTCTAGGTATGAAAGAATCCCAGCTAGCTTACGCTGGCATTTTTATACAATTTTTGCTAGCTGAAATAACGACTACGGTTAAAGCAAAAATTCAGCTGCAAGCTAAAATACCAACAAAATGACATGTGGTGAAAACTACAACCCCCTGCAGGCAAATTACTAAAAAACAAATAGGTCAATCATAGCAAGATAAAGCTGCCATTGGCTTCGGTGATATTCTTGAGGCAATAATTAAATTCAATAAAATAATGTAGGACTTGGTCAAACGGAAGAGGCACGAGGCAGCAAAATATCACGTTAAGGAAGTTCAAAAATGACTGGAATTTGTTAATTGAATGCTAGTGATCACAACTCACCTGAACCAAATATCTCTCAATATAATCTCCGGTTGTGAAGCGAAAATTAGCCAGAAGGAATGTGCAAAAAATGCCGGTAGCCATCATTGTCAATATTTCAAGTATGTAATAGATACCTAGTAATAAAAAAATGACTAATTAAAAATCAGCAAGGTCACAAATGAAGGTAAGAAAAAGTGAAAAATAGACAGCTTCACCAATACGAAACTAAAATTTATTTGTAGAATACAACTCCTGCCTTCCACCACCCAACAGAGAATTGTTTTTTATGAAGGTCAAGATCTAATAAATATCAGCAATGAGGTCATGATTGAACTCACTTGTCCACACTGAAGACTCATAGCATCTTTGTTTGTAAGACTCACATATTCCCAACTGGATTACATCTCTGGCATCGTCAAGACAAGTTTGTATTTGTTCAAGACAACGAGTGGTGGGATATTCTGATGACTACAAGCAGTGAAAACTGATTAGTGTTACATTGCATGAATTAGGTGACTGCAAAAGCTTTCCATGATTTCCTCTAGTTATAAAAATATTACTATATTCAGGTTCAACTTGCGATTATGACATCATGCCAACGATTGAGCAAAGGTGGCGAAGTTTTGCAAGGTTTTAAACATATATACAGAAAAGATCCATGCTTGTAACTAGAACGACAACAGAACCAAAAGTTTTGACTTACAGTGAGTTCGATTATGTTGAGAACAAACAAAGCTATTCCAGCTCCTATCATAAGCACGGACAATACGATCATTATGACCATGTATTCCTTTCGTCTGAGGAAGTGAATAAAAGACAATTAATCGTTTAAAGCCTTCATACAAAATTTTTTTAATACAGCCATTTAACGGGGCCTAATCTAACGCTCTTTCGGTATATGAGGCATCGTCAATGCAAAGTATTTGGATTTAACTTACAAGTCTTCCCTACAAAAACATTTTCTTAGTTAGCCTATGCACACTTTTTTATGAGATAAACCAAAAATTAATGACTTGTCAAATAAACCTAACAACAAACAAAATGGTACCAAAATTCTTTAAATTCAACTATCACTTCGGTATCACCAAGCACCAAGAGCCTTCATCACAACTGGATTAAATTAAATCTTGCCTTCTGATTGGCTAAAACACCCCATCTGCTGCAGAGACCTGCATTTTAGAAATACGCTTACCGTACACTGTTGGTTCCAACCCACCCGTTGACCCGGGTAAAGTCCGGCGGGAATATGATTGCAACGAAGAGGACAAAGGCATAAGCAAAGAAGAAATACCAATAGTTTGTGAAGATAGCCAAAAATGCAATCACAATCTGCATCATCATCATAATCTAAAAAGCAGATGTTTCTGTACAATCATATGGATTGAATGATTCAGTTTGAAATGCTGTGGAGTTTTACAAACAAACAATAAACTGCACAAGCAAAATTTAAAGTATATATTAAACTTAAAAAGTTGTACAAGAGTTTAAGTTTTGCGAATAGTTTTCTTGCTCCAAAGCAAGCATGCTTAGGATAAACGTTGAAAAAGCTGCAACACAAACAAGTATGACATAATTCATAAAAAAATATTTAATATGCTTAGATCAGAGAATATTAAGTATAACATTAATTAAGTAGAACTGATTATAGATTATAAAACAGAGCATAACATGGGAAAATTTAATCAAACAGAAAACTGCACCTTGTAAGCATTTAAGACTTTTTCTCTGACATTTAGAATTTTAATCTCTGACTTAAGAGCAACTTGAACTATATCTTCGATTTCTGAGTCTCCTTTTACTTCATCAGATTGATGAAATCTTTTGTCTTTCTTCCACTACATAAAATGCATTGAGCCAATGAGTAAAGATGACCTTTCTCATACCTTCATTTTAGGTTTCTTGGAATTGTAATAAATGATGAAATATGTAAGAATTCATCAATTAAACTTCAAATGACAGATCGATCCAAATGACCAGTTATATATATTCACAGTGTTCATACAGTTGGAAAAATGAATGATGAAAGTACAATTCAAATAGTATCAACTCCAAATTACTTTAACATACTAAACTTTAGATTGGCACTAATATAGAAATCATCAGTAAAAAACACAACAAAATAAAACGCACAAACCTCAGAAACATTATTCAATGGAACCATGTGAATGACAGCATTGTTTAGAAGTTTATACTCTTCAAGTGTGTATGCATCACGAAGGTATATCCCTTTGTATTTCAAGCTAGAACACAAAAAGTGACACTAAATTTAAAGTTATATACTTTTTTGTGCTTTTTACCCTGTAGTTGAAGATTTAGATTAAGTGGACGAGAAGGCAAAGAAGCCAATCTTATATCTATCTTCAGGCATATAATTAAGTATCTTGCCAAAGACACAGCCACATGCTCTTGAGTCTTGAGTGAGAGATGTTGCCTGAATTGCTGCCTCATAAGCAAGAAGAAGAGTGGTGTCGAACCAGTGTCCTTTTAAGCGTCATACGAGGGTTCTCACAACTCAGCTATGCAGCTGACAAAGTTTAATTTCAAACCCTCAAATCCAATTCTTGTGCATATGTTAACTAAATTAATGAATTGCTAATAGTTTAAGTTGCTTACAGAAAAATGTTATTGTTCATTTGTATTTTTAAGAAATTGACACAAATTTAATTTGAGAAAATATTTCATACCGAAATTGATGATCAGAGTGACCAATTTCAAAGAGTCGATGCAACAAGTTTGCGCGCACCCGAGCAACTGTGTCTGATGGATTGTAAATGTCCACGAATGTTCGACCCTAAAATATTGCAAATTGTAAATTATGCTATATTTGTTTATGCTGTAATTGTATCACACATGTAATAAAAGCACAGTCAGTAATTTATTAAGTTCACATATCAAATTGGTAAAAACGTGGGCTAAAAATACAAGATCAACTCCCTTAATTAATATTTCTTCATCCTCCATTATTTATATAGTACGGTACCACATCTATAGTACAACTGCAAACCATACTGTTGGTTGCTGTAGGCCTATGAACTGATAAAATAAACTTAACAAATCAAAAACAAGCTTTCTGATTACCGGATATGCTTTACTTTGTATGTACAGAAGCATAGTGAAGAGGAAGACTACACGACAAAGGTTAGTACTCCAACGACAAAGGTTAGTACTCCAAGATTGGTTTCCAAACCATGCAAGAACATTTATCTTCTAAACAAAAACTTTTTGCTTTAGTACCGTATACCTTCAGCAGACAATCTATGTATATATTTAGAATACTGGATTATACTAGTTGAAATAGAATGTTTTGCACCTGATATTTTCTATTGCTGCATTTTATATAAAAAATCTTCCTTATTGACAATAATACTTGTAAAAAAGCAGTGCAAATTTGGAAAAAACTGTATCTGTGTATTTTTCTATCTAGAGAGACAACTTCGTTTTGCTATCATTCTTCTTTGGTAAAATAGGCTATAAAAAAAATTGTACAAAAGCACTTAAGATATACGATATTTATATATTCCAAGTAAGGATCGATATTTATATATATAAGTTAGCTTGTTCAACAGAAAGATATGTTTCCATCAAATACACAAGCATAAAAATTCATATTTCATGAAACAGAAGCATGATTTCTAAAAAGTTAGTCTCTCACAAAACCTGTTTTGCTTCCTTTCCTGAGCTAAAAAAGTCACAAGAGAACATGTCTCCTCCACAGTCATCTCACTTTGTAAGGAAAAAGGAGATACCGGTAGTGATACTACTACTCTATGGTTTTACACAGTGCAACAGTAACTTGTCTGGAATATAGCAAAATTGATCAATTTCTTCATCTCTGCCACAACCTGATTTTTAACATCTATTGCTATATTTGCAATTTTTCAATCAACTGTATTTGCTTGTTATTTGGCTTCCAAGCTTAGGCTATATTAAGTAGAGATAAATAAAAAAAATGCCATAGAATAAGCAAGTTTACTTAGTTAGACATGTCACCTAATAAAACAGGCCAATGATTTAAAAAATAGTTGAGCAATGAAATTGACATAGCAGAGATCTCAAAACATTTCGATTCTCATAGGTGGCATTCGGCTGTGTGTATTGGCATGACAGTGGTAAGTAGCCTATATGGCAAAACAGTACGACTAAATGACTGACAACCTTCCACTGCTATCTGTTGCAATACTGTGCTCGCTTGGCCTATTACGGCATGTCATGCAATACCTAGTCATGGCTACCTACACAACACTATGGACAATTGGACATAGTTTATGTAGGCCAACCCCAACCATATGCAATGATAAGTTAGGCCTAGCCTATAATGTTAAATTAAATTTCTCTTCAATATAGGCTATCCTAAAAACAGATTAGGCCTAATGTTTAGTTATTGTTGAGATCGGAGGATTGTCGCAAGCTGGCACTCAAACAACAAACCATCTTACTTCAATTCAACCTAACTTCCCCGTTCCCATCAACTGCTAAGTTTTGTTAATGATAAAAAATAAAATGGACTATCAGAATTCAGAAGTCAGAAAATGTACCACCTTAGGTAGGCTATGTGGTATGTTTCAGTTTCAAAAGCAAGCCATAGAACAAAACAGCACTTTGACGTATTTTTTCGTTCAGTTGTTGTTGGGATTTGGGAATACTTTTCTTCTAGATCAGATTTTTATTTGAAAAAAAAAAACGTATTTTGAGAATAAAATTTTTTGGTGATGAAAACATAGATCTACCTAAATAAAAAAAAAAATAAATCCTCTCTTCAAACTGCACATCTGCCAATAGAAGACATTAATTAAAAGGTTTATTGCATTGCCCTAAAATATTAATAAAATTTGAACCACTTGCAGGCGGTCTGAGCATCATAACAACGGGAATCCCCTAATATGAAGTGAGCAACCTCAAAGTGGAATTTTGCTCGAAATCTGATCCGTTAAGCTATTGGTTTGCGAGTTGCTCGTCATTTAATGATTTAACGAACTGGCGATATTGGCATCAAGTAATTACAAATTAAATGCTGGCAATAACTTTGGCTTTCTATTTTTTATCAATTTGTAGTAAAAATACTGAAGTTTGGTGAGTCTACTAAAAGTTGTGAGCTACCGGTAATGGAAAATTTTGATTTCAGCCAAAGCTGTAGCCTATAGCACAGGCTACCTAGCGAAAAGATGCAGACAGGTCGAAGTCCTGAATGGAAGCGCAAAAACTTAAAACAAAAAGTTAAAAATATCGCTGTTATTTAAATTTTTACGTATATACAAAGGTTTGAGGTAATAAGTAGGCTATAGTATATATACCGGTAGGCTACAATCTATCATATTGGAAGACAGGCCCAAGTATCCATGAGGATTTTTCGTTGTTGGTAGGAGCTCTGAACTCAATAGCCTACCCTACTTAAATTGTTAGCTATGAATTCACCACTGCTGCACTAATCTCTCTAATTTATGCGTTGCTCTTCAGTTCTAATGCAGAAGATACGATGGTCAATTGGCTGCCTAACGTGTCATGCCAACATATTGTTGGTGAAGATGTACCAGAGATTGTGTTGAATCATTGTGTTATTTTAGTGAAATGATTGACCAATCAGGAAGCTGCTTTGGTACCACCACTTCTACCTCAGTCATTGGCATGGAGAACCTTATGCAAGTTCTTCTTAGCCACTGACTGAGTAGGCTACTGTTTGGTCATTTGTTTATCCGGGTCTGCTACTATTAGGTGAGTCTGATTCGGTGTGTTCCTAACCTCTAACCCCAAACCCTAAAACGGCAATGATAATTAAGCTACGGTACCCAATAATTTAAAAAAAAAATTGAAAAAATCCCCGTTAAGGGATCGGACTCACCGAATCGTACTCACCGCATCGGACTCACCGAAACAGGCCATTCCGTGTTTATCCAAGTCAACACATTTTGCCTTGCTTTAAATACCAACTGGTTACAGTTTATTTTTCTCAGGTGTGCCAAACCCAACATGCTTCATGATATGTATTAAAACAATAAGCAGATGAGACATCTACCTTGATAGTCTGTGTCAGTAGGTATCATTTAAAATAGACTTTTGCAACAAAGAAATAGCAAAATCAAGCAGTGCTGGTTGCACTCTTGGGATATGTACCTACTTGGGCAAAAAAATTTCAGGACTGCTCTCTATTCAACAATATCTCGTGAGTGGAACTGCTTTCTCTCAATCTTAGTGACCAGGACTGCATTACCAACTCCAGACGTGTAGGCCTACTACCGGAATGGCCTGTTTTGGTGAGTCCGATCCCTATTAAGTGATTTTTTCAATTTTTTTTTTTAAATTATCGGGTACCGTAGCCTAATTATCATTGCCGTTTTAGGGTTAGGGGTTGGAGGTTAGGAACTCACCAAATCGGACTCACCGAATAGTAGCAGACCCGCCTACTACTGTAGTATGCAAGATTATTTAAAAGGATTAAGCTGTCAAATAATATCTTCTTAGTCGTAAGATTTTCACAGTTAATCAATTCAATCAATCACAGTTAAAGTACATGTTTATGTACTGTAGCCTAGTTGAGTTAAACGCATCAGGGTAGTTCTCTATTCAGCGGAATTTAACAAATAGAATGATTTCTGCACAACAGTATTTTAACAAGAAAAAATCATGAAACCTCAGTGATAACCTGGACCAGTGATTCAAAGCCTTCACGAGGACATGGAGCTTCTAGAATTAAACATCTAAAATAAATTTTTAGTTTAAGGATGGATCGATGGATCAGCATCTATTTTCGTTTAGACGCAAAACAGAATGTAGGCTACAGTGTGCATCCAATGAGAGTGTGCGAAGGACCGTAGCCCCAAAAAAGTGAGTCATCGAGTCTGTACTCCCTCATTCAAACAGAATATATACATATCCATATACAAACTGTTAAAAGTTTTGTATTGCGGCTATGTTTATGGAATATCTAAAGTATATAATGCTGTTGTAAGCATTTGCAGATGCAAGCAGATTTCTTTTGACCTTGGTCATGATTACAGCAAAGCTGGTTTTTTACTTTTGCAGTTTAACAAGCAAAGCCAATGGAAAAAATATCAGTTGTAACATTTTTATTTTTGTCCATGAGCTATTCATTTAGATTCATATTCATGACAATGTGTTTGGTAAGCATAATTAATGTAAGTGCCTGTTTAGATGTGCATTTCTTTCCTTACAAAGTGACCCATAAAAACACTTGTAAAATAAACTCATCTGGATGAGCCAGACATGTATAAGAAAAATACAGTATTGGGACTTATCACAGAAAGTTTGGTACTAAGGATTTGTGTAGGCTTCGGCTATTGCAATAATGATGCAGGTTTTCTAATGTTAAGGTTTTTCTACTGTATGTTATCGCAATGGGCGCAAATAAAAGCATGATGATTATGATTAAGTAAGTATAGACATCAAAGCCTTGTTTAACCTAGTCAAAACATATAACTGTTTCTATGATAATCATAAATGAATAACAACTGAATTAAGAAGAATTTTCTCCTCACAGAAACACACTTTTTATCTAGTGTTACTTTTGCCTCAGATTTTAGAACAATTCATTAACTTTAATAATCGAGAATTTTTTTAAATAACATGATACGTTCTATTGGTGCAAACTAAGCTGAACTGTCACAGGAAGATATTTAACAATATGCCTAGTGAATTGCCTTACTCAATTTTTTTTAAAGATTTTCTAACTGTTTTTTTTTAATACTTTTTTAGCTTTCTAGGATATAATTAAACTGCTTACCACTGTGACCCTAGCCCAAAATGAATTCTAGTGAAAATTCAGATCGTTTAAAGGATCCAAAAATTGCAGCTTTAATGGCAAACGTAGCAGGACCAGAAACTCACCAAACAAGACATATTCATGTCGAAGAAGAAATTCTCCATCCACCAATCACATTTGAAGAGTTTTTGAAGATAGAAAATACAGTGAGTTTGTGGTAGCAATAGTATTCTCAATATTTCTAGCATTGACAAGGCCATGTACACAAGTGTGTAAATGCCCTTTACAGTGCCCGGGAGCATTGTTTTCACTATGGATGTGGTGCTATAAAAATGCTTTTATTGTTGAGTAGCTCAATATGTTTACACCAAGCTGTGCAAATAAAGAAAAGGTAATATTTATCAACAACGAATGAACTTTTATCATGTAGGGCAAACCGGGGCGTGTTGTCATAGCATGATTTCCATGTGATAGCACAAGCAATAACCATGAGTTTTGTGTGAAAGCGATAATTTTAAGTCCTCTTTCATACAATCAGTGAAGGTTAAGACATTTTCACTTTTGCAGAAATTATAAGGAGAGCCATTAAACTTTAGGCAAAAAAATTAGGTTTTTTAACTGAACTAAAAAATGGTCTGGCAAACTAAATATATGGTCAAAACTGACCAGGAAAGATACCATTCGTTGGCTTTAAGCCTGCTGTTTTCGTTTCTACCAAGCAGATAAGACATGCAGTAGAGATGTACACGTGATTGTTGATGTTGAAACCACGTGATTTCATGCTATGGGGCGTGTTGTTACAGCTGTGACAACATCCTCCCAGGTATGCATTTTTGCTATTGGCATATATTAAAATTTGTTTATGCTCACACAATGAGGCAATATGTGTATTTGTTGAAATACAACACTTTTTAAGAAATAAAGATCAATATTAGATAGTGATAGACACATATATTCAACAGTGATACATTCTTCTCAAGATAACATTTTTATCATTTTTGACAATGAGCATAAACTTTTTCCCAATATGTTATAAATTAGTTTTTTTTACGTTTTGCATATTCTTTTATTCTGTTCAACCTGTATTAAAACCATTATTTGTTAATTTTGTCATATTTTAATTAGAAAACATGTGCAGAAAATTTGTGACAATACGTCCCATGGTCTGTGACAACACACCCTGGAGTGGGGCGTATTGTCACAGCCCATTCACCTGCATTAAATATAAATTTATGTAAAAACCAAATAACCAGGAAAAACTTCAGCTGTTGCTAAAAGAAGTTGAAAGATTCCTCTTTCAATTGCACTACTTAGAATCTGGACACCATTGATACAGAACGAGATACATAATAATTTGCAAAAATTGTGGCAACACGCCCCGGTTTTCCCTACAACAACGCATTTCAAGAATACCTCTTCAGTCAGTGACACTTAATAGTGAAGAATTTACATGGGAAGCTATTTTAACAATAAACAAAAACTTTAAAATGTCAGCCCCAGTTGTCAAGGTTGTGTGAATACTTTTTAGCCACTGAAAGTAAACAATATATATTACCAGGGCTACACTTTTCTGGGAGACCCTCAATGATATCCCAATATAATGAAAGTAATGACCTTACAATGACTTTCAATACATGACCCATTGCCGCTTCTAGTTGTTTGTTCTGCTGCATCTGTGATCGTAGTGTACTGCATGGTCATAATAATGGGAGAAAAACAAAACATGATTAAAAGCATTTATTCTTGAACTGTAGGTCTCATGTGTTTCGGAGCAGTTTTGAAGGGTTGTCCGTTTGGTCATTGTGCAGATCTTTTCTCCTCTTGGCCATGCAGTCAACTTATGTATATCAATAGTAGGTAGGCCTACCAAATGTCTTGGCTTTCTCATTTCTTCGATTCACTGCTTTTATATCTCCTTAATTTGTGATAGAAAATGTTGTTCTTTATCGCTTACCAAGCCAAGAAAGAGACAATCACCGTAAACATTCACATAGATTCCGATGATGGTTGATATTGATGATATGACTACAATGATTTTATCAACATTTTATGTTTACGTTTATAGGATGATTGGCCACGGAAGCTTCCTTCTGAAGGAATCCTATTACCAGAGGATTCACCGTTTGTCATACCAACCTTTGATGATCTCAAAAATGAATTAGCTGAAAGTGCACGTGAGTTTTTTTTACACAAAATGTTCAATTTGTTTATGTTCATAAATAAACTGACCATAAACTTAATTCAATGTTAAGCCACACTTAGTTCCAAAACATTTAATAAACGAGCACTTTCAGCAAGCCTTCGCACAGCCAAACTAAGTTGTTACTTTTACGATTTGTTGAGATATCAACAGTGTAGCAAAGTATAGTCCACACAATTTTGAAAACTGCATTCTGACGTTGCCAAGTGTTCCATGGCTAACTTACACAACAAGGAACATCATAAAACATTTCATACTGAGCCGATTTAGAAAAACAGTTTAGAAATCAAATGTTTTTTTAGTTATAGCAAGTTAGTCATATTTGTAGTTTAGCCTAAATATGTCTTTGCTGAAACTATCTGTATTTCAGCAGACAAGATAAATCTGTATAAACTTTAATCTGTGATAAATTTCATTTTTTCGTTAATAATCTTTTAAAATTTCAGCATTTGGATTTGAAACGTATGACAAGTTGGAAGCAGAATTGCAATCTTTCAATGATCGCTTGACATATTTTTCTTCTTTCTTCACTAGTTCAGAAAGTTTTCCATCTCGTATCCCAGATGGTTTATTTCACGCTCCAAGACAGGGTAAGCTAACGTTTAGGAATATCAGAAAACTAAATCACAGTTGTTGGAAGAGAATCTATGCAAATCATAATTTAGTTTTTATTGCACAGTTTTGTCGTTTTTTTTTAAGTCTTAAACCATGTTGGTTTTCTTGTAAACTTTAGTTGTTTTTTTGCGGAATGGCCTGTTTCGGTGAGTCCGATCCCTTAACGGGGGATTTTTCAATTTTTTTTTTAAATTATTGGGTACCGTAGCCTAATCATCATTGCCGTTTTAGGGTTAGGGGTTTGGGGTTAGAATTAGGGGTTAGAGGTTAGAAACTCACCGAATCAGACTCACCGAATCGGACTCACCGAATAGTAGCAGACCCGTTTTTTTGTTACATCATATTTATGTTTGTTTTTACTAAAACAAAATTCCTTCATATTTCTGATAAATGATTTCAAATTTTCTACTATTATGACGATTACATATGTTTACAGTAAAGAAAAGGTAACACTCTATCCTGTTGATTGTTTGCAGGTTAGTTTATAGTTCTAAACGAAACATTGCAAGTAACCTACACGACTGTTGTCTTAAAACGATTCAGAAATGTTCCATCCTCACTGTGAATAATTTTAGCTGATATTTTTTTGTTACAAAGATTGTAGTTACAGATACTATTGTTCTTTTAAGTATTTTAGGATCACAATTGTTTAGTTTTATTTTTGTTTAGAACCAGACTACCATGCTGAATTTTTTTTTATTGGACTTTGCATGATATTGATTATGGCATAGCTTGTGAAAGCTCTGGCTAATCAACACAACATACTTTTACAGGAAATTTTTCATTGAAATTTAAATGTATTTTTAGAGTTTCTTGACAAAGCGGCCACGTCTGATGCGGTGGTTTTGCATCACGGTCGTGGGGTTAAAATGAAGGATGTGAAGCAAACTCTACAGGAAGAAGCTCAAGAAATGAGAACAAGAAATATTGAGGTTACTTTGATAAATTTGAGTAGAAAACTAGTCATTTTAGAATTTAGAATTAATAATCCCATAGGTTTATGATTAAACTAAATCGTGTGAAAATAAATTCGTTTGTATAATCCCATTGCTTCGTTAGTTCGAGTTTTACTGAGAATATATGTTTCATCAATGGAAACGAAGCTTAGCCTACACTTTAGCTGGGGTCTGCTACTATTCGGTGAGTCCGATTCGGTGAGTCCGATTCGGTGAGTCCGATTCGGTGAGTCCGATTCGGTGAGAGCCTTTTTTGTGAGAGCCCTATTCGGTGATTTTTTTGAAAATTATCTGGTACCGTAGCCTAATTAAAACCCCAAACCCCAAAAACCCAAACCCCCAAAAAAACCTAAAACTCCCAAAAAACCCCAAACCCCCCAAAAACCCCAACCCCCAAAACCCAAAAAACCCCAAACCCCTAACTCCTATCCCCTAACCCTATAACGGCAATGATAGTTAGGCTACGGCGCGCAATAATTTAAAAAAAAAACTCACCGAATAGGGCTCTCACCGAAAAAGGCTCTCACCGAATAGGGAACTCACCGAATCGGACTCACCGAATCGGGCCATTCCGCTTTAGCTGTATAGTGTATATTTTATTAACAATGTCCACAGTAGTAGGTTACAATATGATCAAAGTATTGAAAAGTGTCAAAAAGTGTTGTTTTTATCTATAGTATTTCAAAAAAAAACAAATGTTTGTTTTACCCCGCTTTTCCTAAGTGGATTGGATGATGAAACCAAAGACAGTCTGCTCTCTGGCAGCCTTTCAGTGTAGTCCAATAAACTGCCTAAACTTGTTGCAATAAAGTGATAGATCTTCGGCCCCAGAAGCTCAAACAAAAAATAATAACTAAACAAATAGGAAATAGGCGCAACTCGAGATGTTTCAACTTTTTATTCAAAGTTGAAACCAACTGTTCTTTTCGGTAAATTAAAACTACGTAGCCTATGTAGTCTATTATTCATTTTTTTAAATTTGTATTTCAGTATATTGCTTTTGGAGGGTTTCGTTCTTCTGAGCTTTCAGAACTTCCTAGCCAGCTAGAAGCACCCCAACTCCTCAATAAAGTCATGGAAGCCCAACCCTTCAATGTAAGAATTGTGATTTTGCTTTGGTTGTGATCACACTGAACATGATTAATAACTTTTTGCATAGGCTAAAATTTAAAATTATTTAGTGCTTAGAACAAAATGGTTGGAACGCCTGGTTAACTTAATCCAAAAATAAAAAGCCTAAAATATAGGTACTAAGCTCACGTTTAGCAAACGTTTTGAACACTATATTGTCTTCATCTTCAATGCTATAAACATTTATAGCACTGAAGACGAAGACAGTATAGTTTTCAAAACATTTGTTTGTTGAACAAGAGTTCAGTATCTACATTTTGGGCTCTTTATTTAGGCCTTTTCTTGTAACTATCAAATACTGCACTATACCATGATTATAGGCGATCATATTAACATTTTATGTTTTCTACAATCAGCTAAATTGCCTTTAATTTGTTCAAATTTTGCTTTGCAGAAAGGGATGTATCAGTTGTGGAAAAAGCTGTTTCTTTCTCCTGCGTCTATAGCGATTTTGCAAGACACCTTCTGGTGGTTCTTTTTGGAGAATTTCCAGGTAAGTTACAATTACTCAAATATTTTGTATCTGCAGTCAACTCCAGCTTTGAATGTGTAGTAAGTTGATTGATAAGTCATATTTTTGGCATGCAACGCATATGAGAAAAAGTTTATTTTCTGATATTTCTCCAACCTACAACCATGCTCAATTGCTCAATGTAAGTGATTCGACTACAAGTCCTCATACGAAGACATACTGATTCTTACTCCGCAAGTCAGTTTAATCATACTTTTCTATAAATACGAATTTGATCAACATGGTCATCTTCAGCGTAGAATCAGCTGATTCGTGTGAAATACGGCGGTGCGTGGCGAGACCGCTGTGCGACGCTCGGAAGCAGGGCCGTTGACAGGATAATTTGAGCGCGATGTCAATCAGATCCTCGGGACAAATTTAAGACCTTTCTTAGCAATGTGCACTATTATGACAAATTTAAGACATTTCTAAGCAATGCGCACTATTATGACAAATTTAAGACATTTCTAAGCAATGCGCACTATTATGACAAATTTAAGACATTTCTAAGCAATGCGCACTATTATGACAAATTTAAGACCTTTCTTAGCAATGCGCACTATTATGAAAAATTTAAGACATTTCTAAGCAATGCGCACTATTATGACAAATTTAAGACATTTCTAAGCAATGCGCACTATTATGACAAATTTAAGACATTTCTAAGCAATGCGCACTATTATGGCAAATTTAAGACATTTCTAAGCAATGCGCACTATTATGACAAATTTAAGACATTTCTAAGCAATGCGCACTATATCCAAAAGTATGCGGTGAGTTCCTGGGCGCAACTTTCCAAAAGGTACCATAAAAAATTCCCTACTTTGAAATTTGACCAATCAGAGTCGCGCTCTGTCATCGCGCATGATCAGTAGGGTAGGCACTTTAAAACTTTGAAGTTGCAACATATGGAATTTTTTTATGGTACTTTTTAGACAGTTGCTTCTGGGGCACTTCGAAATGTTTACGGGCTTCTAAAATCGTCCCCGGAGCCTAGATTCAAAAGTACCCCTTGGATTCCCTGTCGACACTCCTGCTCGGAAGGATTCGTTTCGACACCTTCTAAGAACGACCGGTTGTGTCTTTGCCCGAGAATTACTGGCATGTCGACATGATAACAGATATTTCGATAGCTGTAAAGTCTTTCGCTGCTTCCAACTGTTTGTTGTATTCCATGCATCTGTAATTAATTTGTACTCTATGTTGTCACAATGGGTGCAAAGCACAATGATGTTTTATTATTGTGATTGTATCAAAACTTTGAAATTAATTTGCTGAATAGCTTCATTTCATTTCAGCACAACCCTATAGCCCAGGACAGGTTGTACACTCGTATAGCTGATAGCTATGTGGCGCTGTTCTTCAGCGTTCATCCTGATATGCGGGATAAGTTTTTCAAGGTAGGTTATGTTTTTAAAACATGATGCAATCAAGAAGTTTATTTAAGAAAACAACAAGTTATATAATGCTGGGTTTGTAGACTTTGCGGAATGTGAATTTTAATTGATATTTATAGGTCTGCAACTCACCTTCCAAACATTTAAATTAAAAAAATCAGATAATTACATTTTGGCTTAGCCTTGTAGGCAGCACAGGTTTTTTGCAATGAAACAGCTAGAAGACAATAGACAACACCACCAGTGTCAATTTGCTTGCTCTGGAGTGTAGACATTGTGTTTTCAATTGTCTATCTTGATCATCATGCCAGAGATTAGAGCAATGACGCAGCTATAGAAAGAACATTTGGGGGGGAGCAAAAGCAATTGTTGGGGGGGCAAACGTCATTCAACATGAATTATAACGCTATTAAAACGTTGTAGTTGTATTAACACATATTTTTTGGAGGAGACAAACCTCCCCCGTAACTGCGTCTCTGAAACAGAGAACAGTGGCTGTATAGGCTAACCGCTCATACCTGTGCAATGTGCATGCTATTACATTACTAGATTTACATTTTGACTTGTTCATGTGTAATGTGTATAGATTGCTTATGCACAGTAATTTTTGCTTTCAGGATTATCCACGATGTTTGGCTCAATGCGTGTATGCGACATTTGTCGAAGCTTTTCCCGAATCACGTGATCGCTTTAACGAAGAATTTGTTTCTGAATTGTCCAATATGACGTCAGAGTGGATTACTGGTTGGTGGCATTGTTGTTAATTTTTTTTTCAGACCTTTGTTTCAGTTCATTTTTTTTTATTTCACAACGAAAAACAATATATGCCAAACAAAGCAAAGGTCTAACAAACGTAGAAGCGATAAAACGTGGACGTTATAACGTTATAGTTTTTTTATTCTATTACTCTGTCTACGGTTTTTTCAGAACAATTTCTTTGCACCTTTGCGTGACATTAAAGCTGGCATTTTTACCAGGCCTGATATTTTGAAGAAATTTTTATCTAAGTCAATTATGCTTTAACTTTTTGCTAAGGAAATATAATTTGCTGAAAACTATCTGTATTTTCTTTTAATATATTTTGCAGTATTTATTTTGATTATGCATACCGAAGCGATGCTAATGACAATGCCTTCGATTGCATGTATGTTTTCATTTGCGCAATCGATCGCGATTATTACGTGTCACCGGTTTAAATGAATTACGATTACCTCATGTTTACAATTACCTCATGTTTACGATTAGCCTACCTCATGCAGGAGTAAAACCTTCGACTGGCGACTGGAAGAAATGGCCATGGGAGAAACTGTGCCTGCCCCCTGGTGGCGTTGCAGCCGTGCATGAAGCTGAACACGAGAGTGCGTCAAAGATGCGGCGACCAACTGAGATCGCCAATAACAGTGAGTGCTCGAAACTAATTATATCGCTTCCTTTCATTGGGAAAATACTGTCAGCTGCAAATGCAGATCGAAAAAAATCTGACATGGAGAGAGTCACTTATTTGAATCATTTAAGTTCTGTGGTGAACTACACTATTTTGTATTTTGAGCTCTTTAGTTGAATGTTTTCGGTTTGTAAATGTTGAAATATATCAGCATTGCTTTGTTGTGTTTTTGGCACTTCCTCAGTTTCTGCGTTCAACAGCGGATTCGATCAGTGATCTATTTCAATATTACATCATTTTTCGATTGCTTCATTTAAAAAAATCTTGATTTATATTTTGTTGGCGTATTTACATCTATAATCTGATCTTTTTTTTAAATTTTAAACGAGATGATATATCTGACCACTTTTTAACTAGCCAGTACAAAGCTGTCTTTTTACATCGTTTCAACGTTTGTGAGAATTTGTAGCGATGTAAAAAAATTGAAAGGTGATTTGGTTTGCAAGGATGCTTCGAAACATAAATTTATCTAAAACAATTAGGTTAGCTAAATATGTAACAAATAGAAGTTTCCAAGATTATCGGTCAACATCCGAGGTAGGCTGCTTTGAGACCTACAATTATGTTATCCAACTACTAAAATTGTTTTTTTGCACAAAGAATTTTAATGAAAACTGGATACTTTAAAATGTCTGTTTATAAAGCACGCCTTCGGGTTACTTCGCTCAAAGTTGTACGCTCACTACCTAGGCATGGTTCATCTTAATCCAAGTGATATCGGAACAGTTTTGACTTGTGGCGGTTACAATGGCATTATTGGTATGTAGAATCGAGTCTCGGAATTTAGAAATTACATTTTTAATGACGTCAATAATGCGACAGTTACCGATAAATGTTTTGCTTCGGTTTTGTTGTTTCGATCGCGCGGTTGGATCTCCGTGGCAAAAGTGTGTAGCCAGAAAGCTACATGGCTAACAGTAGAACTTTGTTATTGTGGCCTTTATGTTGAGAGCGAGGGTTCACAAACGGAGGGCAAATTTCATCTATCATATTGATAAAATTAAATAAGAAAAGCAGATTACGTAATAAATGCTCAAAATTTAATCTGAAAAAAGGTGATTGGGATAATTTTATCGGTGACAAAATTAAACAAGAAGAGCAGATTATGCAGTAAATGCTCAAAATTTAATCTGAAATAAGCTGATTGGTCACATTATTTACCAGTGGAAATTTCCTACGTATGGTTCCTCACCAAATCGAAGGCTTGTGCGCACTTTTGTTTCATTAAAGTTACAGTTTGAGTGTAAGCAGCTATGCGTTTTCTTTCTCCTAGGTAAGACCTTGGTAATGTTGACTCGTCTAACTTACTGTACTTCATGAAACACATCTTCGTTTTTCTAGCACAGCACTTTACGTAACTTCAACGTCAAGTGTTTGCCGAGTAAGGACAAGAAATATGCTAACCTTTGACCCCTGCTTCACAAGCCCTGATCGGCACATGTCGGACATTTTCGGAAAATCATTTATCTGCAAAATGTGAAACGACGTAGAATTTTTGATTTATTTCACAACTAACAAACTAGCGTGGTAAAAAAACAACGAAATTATATTGGTGAACAAAACTTACAATACCATGGGATTGGAAATACACATACAAAACATTTGTTAAAAGAAGTGCAAATAGATATTCTAGTTTTCGTAAACCTATCCGCGATACCTTGGACGGCGAGGTTGTCGTTTGGCAACGTTCAATTAACTTAAAAAGAACGATTGTGTTACAATCAATCGTCACAACTTTTACAAAATAAACGCTAAATATGATTTTTGAGAATTTAAACCACGGCTGTGGCAGTACATTTGGCAGTTATTTTGTACATTTGGCAGTTACGTGTACATTGTGGACATGTACATTTGGCAGTTACGTCTAAATTATGGCGGTTGTTGTTTTTTTACTCTTTACTGATATCTTTTCTAAGCTTAAAACATTGAAAAGCGCGTTTTCACTATTACATTCCGTACGCCAAGGATCGCAAGAATCGAACGGTGGAAGTGAATTTGATGCAAACGAAACGACACGAAGTGAAAGGCAGTAGTTTCCATTGCGCCTTTTGAAGCAAAAAGGTACAAAATACAACACACAGCGAACAATAATTATTGAAGAACTTGACTTAAATAGGATAGACATGTATAATATTCAACTCAATTTTACATCGACACGGCGCCATTACATATTGAAATAGGGATGGGCTCAAAATTACAGTTGTCACTGCATTCGAACCTGCAAATAACCATAATTCTTGACCTCATGGTTTTGGGTTTGCATAAAGTCGCATACACACTATTTTTTACTTAGTCACATTATGATTGATGCATTTGTACGTGTGAACTTAAAAAAAGAAGGTTCTACTTCTGAAAATAAAATGAAAATGACGCGCCCTTGCTATAATAAGGTTCTTCTATTCCGCACCAACTTTGGTAGATATGTTACTCCGATGGTAAAAATGTTTTGCAAGCTGCAATTTTCTTTGGTAAAAAGCGGTGGTAGTGGATCATCTTACGTTTTTTCAACGTCAAACTAAATTTAGCATGCAGTTTTGCATCAACCTTGCAGAACACCTTTCCAGGCAGAAAAAAAAACATGTAAAAAATGCAACTTTCGCTGGTTCGGTTCACCCAGGGTGTGGCAGTGGATGATTTGCAATGCATCAGTTAACAAAAGAAACTACATTTTGTTAATAATCGTCAAACGATGTTGTTTTATCATTGCGCAACTATTTAAGATGAATGTTATGTAAATTGAATTTTGATGAAAGATGGATTTAATTTTGCATGACGTAAACATCAATGGACGATAAATCTTCCAAATCCTTTTTGCATCTCAAGCGACACCCTTGCATGTAAGTCCCTAGACAGCAAAATCCATCATAATAAAGAAGGATTTTGCTGCCTGGGCCATAGATAGAGATAAATTATTAAGGCATTGCATAAAGCATAAATAGAACAGCTTACAAAATATAAATACTGTATTAAAAAGCATTCATTGACAACAAATTGATTCATGCAACAAACTTCACATACAAGCTTTGTTAAAGAGACCAAACGATCAAAGACTAATCGTGAAAATAGCACAGGCCCCGACGTTCAAATTCCTCATCTTTACCGAGTTTGTTTTCAGATTGTATGTTTACAGCAAGTTTGCTCCAGAACGACTACCGAATGGTGCAAAGCAACTAAGTCAAATTACTGTGTTGCCGTTTAGCTCGAACTTTATTTTCTCAAGAGGCTGAGGGCTAATTACGATCTTAGAGCCATTTTGTATTTTAGTTTGGAGTCATATTCTTGTGAGCTGCGAATGTCTCAACATATCCAGCAAAATAATACTATTACCCTTTAGATTTTAAAGGACACAGTGTCAATGAAGGATTTCAGCAACTTAGCAAATGGTAAACTCTTTGTCATTTTTTGTGAATAGCGAAGTCAAGCAAAACTACTATGAAAAAACATTGGTATATTTTTTTTAAATTCATTAGTTGACAAATGTTTTTGCAATAAATATACAGAGCTGAAAGAAAAGTAATTCCAAAAGTAACAATGCGACGATTGTACAGTTTATTGTATCTCATAAAACTCATAAAAATTGAAGAAAAGGTCGCTTCAATTTATTCCTCTTGTTTCTTGTACAGTGGGTCCGGGTACTTTTCCACTTTCGGCTTTGAAGCCAACTGACCTTGTTTGATAAAAGCTCAAAACATTCTTGTGGAACCACAGCTAGTTAAAATTCAGGCAGAGGTTTTTGCCTTTTTAATCTTCTTGGATTTCGGTGTTCTTCCGCGGGGTCTCCTGTGTTTTCCTGGTCTCTTAATTTTTTTCCTTCTTCTTTTTGGAATGATTGCTCTTATCTTCTGGAAATGGGCTGCGCTATCGTTCCTCTGAAGTTTTTTCTTTTTCTTTATCGGTTTTCCTCTTTTATCGAAACCCATGTACAGTTGTTTTTGAATTGTTCGTTTTTTTCCCCTTTTTTGGATCACTCGGTAAAAGATAAAGTAATTATTTTCGATCAAACCCTCATGGAATTCACATTCTGGTGCGTACTTTTTCTGAAACACAAAATAGAAAGAATGTTTATAACAATATACCGTATTGTAATCAATGGCCCAGCACAGCATAAATTGACATTGGTGTCTTTGCTTTCAAGTAGGCCTTATTCGTTTCACATCACTGATTCTGTTAAAGGTCTCGATAACACTATTACTAGTAATACCAGCAAGCTGTGACGTATGGTTACTCGGTCAGTCACTGTCCAAAAAGATTATCTCGCAAATAGTTTCAAAATTTTGTTTACAAATTACTTAATATTTAGGCTCTTCATATGCTTTTAAAAATATACTGGTTCTAGTGCTTTGTTGACCAAAAAAAAATTTTGCGATTGTTTTTACGACATTTTGTCATGCTTGCTGATATTGTCATGATCAGTGCCTGATCTTGGAAAATGGCGCAAAGGTTCAGGAATAATTTCTATTTTCGAGCGAGTTTAAATTATCGATGATTTTTCTTTAGATTTTCATTCAGGCCGCGGTTTTCCGTTGGCACGCAAGCTGTCACAGGACTTGCAGCACAAGGGCAGCCTTGTTCTACAGACTTTCTGCTGCTTTGCAAGAATTTTGTGCATGCATTAGGTTGACGTTACTTTGTGGTTTGAATGGCGTCAAACGGAGACGGTGCTGCAATTAAATATTGCATCTATTTTTTGCGTTTAATCTCTGCTTGGCTCTTTATGTTTTAGTATGCCTAAATTGCATTAAAATGATCAAGGACTGCTACTGCAGATTACTTGTTGTCCTTGCCAAAGTTGCGTTTAGTTTATAACTGTCGCAGAGTTCTGTCTCATTCTAATTAAACGCAATTTTCTCCTGCAGTTGCAACTGACTTCGTTGCGTGCATTAGCCAAAGTTGCATTTGAGGTTGGGCTCAGTCATATAAAAAAGTTCGTCTTTTGATGTGGTTTCAACGTCGTTTGACGTTAAAAGATATATTTTGCTGCTGGCTGTGCAGGTATGTTTTAAACCTACAAGTGCTGAAAAATACACGCCTTAACTTTTGTTTCAGAGAAAGTTACATGGCATTCACATATGCGAGTTTATGATTGCTTTCCTACAATTCATCCATTTTAAAACTGCAGAAATTAAAATCAACTTTTGAATAAACTTACCAAGCCCTTTAGACGGCCTCTTTTGTCCATAGACAAAAAGCGTCCGGATTTCTTCCCTTTAATTACTATCACACCAGTTTTCACTGAGAAGAATTCAAGAACGCCTGAAAACAAAAACATGTGTGAAAAATCTGCTGGATATCACTACAAAGACAGTGTAAGTGTTACACTTTTAATGAGCTGGATTGCTGAGTTGTGAGATATCTTTCTACTTGCAATTATACGAACTGCCAACTGTTTAGGTCTATCGAGTCGTAACCATAGTCAAATATGCTAATTTCAATACGAGAATGTACGCCTTACACAGTGTTAAGATAAGTAACATTAGTATGCGTTTATTTGACAACCACGAGGTCCGTAATTGTTTCCTCGGCAGCAACAAAGTCTTTTGCAAACTGTGCACTGTCAAATTAGTAAGAAATTATGCAAACAATGGAGATGAAAGGCGATCTTCAGTAATGGTTTCGGTTCGATCGCCAAGTGAGCTTAAGTTCTCACCGATTGCTTGTGGGTGATGACGTAACGAAACGTGTCGTCTAACTCTTGCCACACATGAAACACTTTATAGTTTTGGCCTCAAAACACTTTGCTTTTTTAATGACGTCACTACAGGTTTCGTTGTCGTGTTCACGGGGACTGAGTTGTTCGTCAATAAATATAATAGGTTTGTCTCCATAGAAAAAAAATATTACGTAGAGACAGGGCTAACTTCCTGCTGACGAAGAAGTTTCATAACTTATAAGAAGATAAAACTAGAGCGAAGGGTGGCCAGTTCCTTTTCCTTCAGCAACTATGCCTACCCCCCAATTTATTACGCCCTGGGTAGAGGACTAGAAGTGAGCGGTGTTTTATCAACAACCAGCTTAAGCCGGGTGTCAAACCAGGTTCCCATAATTGCAAAGCCAACGCCTTATCCGTTGCGCCATCCCACCACCCACAAAAGAAATGGATATAAAAACCCTTAAAGCATTACGTGTTTGAATAAATATTGGTAGCTGTTTAGTGTCTTACACATACATTAAATAATGATCTGATGATATTGATTAATTGTAAATTTTGTTTGCGCTTGCACTGCTTTCTGAACTGCAAGCAGTCTCTTAAAAAACAGGTGATTTTTTGGCAATAGACAGTTCAACACGCCTACCAAGAGGGCTTCATTGTTTACAATAACAACGGATAACAGTTTCGCGTCGCTTTGAAGATGGTGTTTTTGTTGGGCCGAAGGTCTGACCAATTCTTCGATTCTTTTGGCCAGTCAACCCTGTCTTGGTCAAAACAAGGCCGCGTCATCATTCTCATCGACACTGTCCAAACTCTTTCAAATGATTAATGACCTTTGGATGACACAAGCTTCATATCAAAACCGAATACTTCACTTACACTTTAATCTCCAGCGAAGGGTAATGAAGTACTTGAGGGTTAATTAGCCGAGTGATAATTTCAAAGAATTACTTTTTTCTCATTCACCTTCCTTTTTAACCTAAGATACCTTTTGTTTTGGATCGGACTCTATTTCCTTTTTATGTTCTTATTGCCAAAGACTCGTGGTTTATATTGAACACAATCAGTCGTTACGCCAGGTTATGTAATTTCAACAAAATGTTTATAGTTTTTTTTACTAACAGGCCACTCTGCCTTATTTTATTTTACCATAAGGTAGATTAATCACACATGTATGCCACAGAACATTGCCAGTCATTTCGATTGATGTCAACATATCTACGTCATATTTTGACTTGACAAGTTTTTTTAGACAGTGACTCGGGAGTGGCACCTGTCAACTTCGTCGCATTTGAAGACTTCAGTGTCTAATGAAAATACTGACCTGTTTTTTCATCTGTGTTGTTTTTTTGGAGAGCGTTCTATCAAACTATTGGAATTGTCAAGCATTGTGGAGTAATACATGGGTGTGTTCGAACCGCTTAGTCGAAAAGCAATAAATCGAAAGAACAACAAGCAGATTTTCAGTTTTTGTTCTGCGACGTTCTTGTCAATGGCGATTGAGAATTTAACATTCCGACGCTTTAGAATTGCTTGCTTCGTTTGTAGGAATTTGATTTGCCCCTTGTGGAACACCTTCGAGTGTCTGGTTTGTTGTTTATGAGTTAGGACACTCGCGATCTCTTTTACTGATGTTTAATGATGTTTCTTCCACTGTCTTATAATGCTCATAAGCAAGAAGATGAAGAATGATGTTTCTTCCACTGTCTTATAAATTTGTATCTTTTTGCACAAACAATCCAAACTTTAATGTAATGTTTTTACAATTATGTTTTGTTAAAGAACCGATTTTGAAAATCTGCGTTCTTGGAAAACATTTCTCCTATAAAAAAACATCAAATTTTTTCTTCTTGTATTTTTACATAAATTTAACGTCTGCACACGATGAACCAATACAAAAAAGGACAGATTTTACTAGCTGGGAAACAATAGTGAGAAGGAAATGAGCATTTCTAAGATCGATTTGTTTCAAGTTGGTTGGAACAACGGTAATGGGCAAAATACTTAAAGATTAATGTATGCCTCTACATTAAACAACACAGCATTGTGTGGTTTAACCGTGGGAAACATACCCCATCAACAAATCGCATTATCTTTGCATTGATCTTTTGTTACTTAACGTTAGATTTGGATTAAAAGAAATAAGAAAAAATGTTGGAAAGGGTTAGATCCCCAACGTTGTCTCTTCACCAAAACAAAACATCACATTTTGACACCTATTTGATTTTCTGCACTTTCATGTTTTCAAAAACAAGAGTAATGTTTGTTCAAAACTTACCCATCAAAAGTTTTACTTTTTGCATCGTTTCAGCATGCGATTGCGTTAACATGTCGACTATCTTTCTAGCTAGGGACAAAGCAACGCATGGTGCTACCACAATCCTATACGGGGCGTTGGTTAACAACAGACATGACTTATTGCAGTCCGGATGACAGTTTTGCAAGTGAGCGTAGAAAGCTGCTCAACATAATCAGCTTTCCAGTGATCTAGCGAGATGCAAAACTTTTCTTTATTTTTCACAGCCTTTTTTCACATTTTAAATTTAGCCAAAGCAGGCAAATAGAAACTGAATGACAAAATGATTGAACGGTTGCATGGGTGGTCGGAACTCATCACAAACTAAGTCCAGGAAAAGGTAGACAAGTCAAGTCAAGCTTTTTGATTGCACATCTGTGAAGTTCTCTTTTGCAAACATTGCATGCAACAGCGACAATTCGACCACCATATGTGAATGCTCAGCTGGCAAAATTCATTTTTTACATTCGTGTGAAAGCTATAAATTTTTGTTTCAATTATTTGTCGGTGGGCATGTCTGCGTAATCAATCAAACTCCACCGGACAGCGAAACTCAATATGAGGTAATGCGGCGGAACCGTCATTTCGCGCTGAGATTTCCCTGCAGATTCGGTGTGAGAGAAGAACAGCACGAAAATATATTGCTTTTTTGTTTTTCAGTTATAATTTTTCCTATTGCGTTTTACCAATAGACTTTTTGTAAACTTTTTAAATCCTTTGAAAGGACAGGCGACAAAAGCTCAGTGATCGCGTCTTTGGCACGCACAACTCACGTGTGGCCGCCCAACTTTCGATCCAAAGACCATATCTGTTGTATGGGCTTTAATTCTGTATGCGTATCTGATTAAAATCTTTTTTTTGTAAATAATAACTTGAAAAACGATGTGAAAGGTTGAAGCTATTTTGGGTTTGAACTTAAGTTATATTTAACTATCACCTTAACCGCCTTAAAGGCGTACCAAATCCTTCGCTGTGTTCAGCATTGATGCTACCTGACCCTTACATTGAAGGCGGCCCACTTCAAACTCTAAAAGTGTTGGAGTTTTAAGCTTACTACAGTGGCTACGTGATTTCTCAGACGATAACATTTTCACAATAATTTTTTGACGGCGGCAATTCAACAAAAGCTCTTCAAACCACTGAAACTGCCAAACTGATGGCTAACCTTGATCCTTTTTTGCGTATTTCCACACTAGTCATAATGGCCTTTTAAGTTGATGTCGATCATTTTGCCATGTTTCCATCTTAAATTATAGGAAATCACGTCGAGCATGGCAAGAGACGGCTATGGATTGAATTGAAAGAAAGTGCTTGACTAGGACAAATGCTTTTCTATGGACCTTGCTAACAGTTGATAAAATGCATGATCTTGATGACCGCGATGAATAGAGGCTATCTCACTATGCCCTCGTCCTTGTGCCTCAGTATTCGGCCTGATTGGAGACCCAATTATTGACTACCAATCCCTTTTGCCAGGTTGACAATAAGAAAATTATAGCTTTACTTCAAATGAGATAGAAAGCCGTCAATTAATTTTGAGACTAAATAGCTCCTCTCGATATCTTTTAAAAAAGTCATAACCTCTTTTGCGAGAGTCAGGTAGCAAAAAGCCATGGACTTCTAAATACTAGAATATAGAAGACGTCCATGAAAAAGCGAACAAATTTTAACGTGGTTTGTTTCTTTTTGAACTTTGACCGAAGACCTATGTATTATTCACTTAAAAACAAAGTTACTTGAACCCAGTTACAACGCAAAACACGTGATTACGAAAAAGAACATGTTGTCACATGGTTGACAAACCACCAACCACGGGATGGACTGAAATAGATTTCACCCCACCAGGCTGTGTTACAAAGAATAGACAAGTATTTTGAATATATCTATAGTTAAGTAACAATCGACGTCCACGTTTATAACCCACGTTTGACGCACTTTGTTGCGATAGTCCATTGTTGTGGTGGATTTGCTGTAGCCACGGACAACAACACAACAGTTGCCGACAAAGCGACTTCTTTTTTCGTCAAGCAAATCGTGAAATAGCGGTCTTGTGACGTAATAACCGACTATTACTGCACTACCACCGGTTACACCTAATGCAAATCAATCAGAAAACAGTAACACGAAATAATGTACTCAAAGGTGAATGTGTACAGTATATAATACAAAAGTTATATTTGGTGGGGTACTACTATCGTATTTACCAAATTCTTCTTTTATAACCAAATGTGTGAAATCGAAATTCTCATCCCCACTAGAACGTTATTTTTCATGGCCTATTTTCAGTTATACTGTACTTCAACCGGTGTAACGGTCCAGGAGTGACCGCAGTCCAAGAGTTACCAGGGTTGCCAAATATAATTATTTAATTTTTTTTGAAAATTATTGAAATTCTTACTGCTCAAAAAGTTACAATGACAATTTTAAGCATTGATTAATCTTAAATGAAAAGGTGTCCATTAGTTTGAGAGCAACTACTCATTAAAACTTAGTTGCAAAGTTTTTGTTTTTGTATTGCTTTCGGATGCGCCGGGCAGCTTTGGTCATTTGTGGTCTGACGTCATTTCTAGACTGCCACGCTGCAGCATCGCGGTAACTTTTGGACCGCAGTAACTCCTGGACCGTTACACCGGATTCAATTTAAATAGGCTTGTAGGCAGATTATATCTCCGAGCATTCAAGCAGAGACATTAAAGACCACACAAAACAGTTCATTTTAAAACTGTAGTTACGATCTCTTTAGCCTTTGTGAAGTTAAACTTTTCTCTGTTATACTCTTCATATCACCCAAATCATTTTTACGTGTTATTTGTCAACCTGTAATTACACGGTGATTGTAACAAGCTCTTAATTACTTTAACAAAATCGTTTTTTTCAGACAGGTGGTGCACAAAGACTATAATTTCACTCTTAGAAAATGCAAGCAGCTTGTCAAATGGTTTAGTTTGTTTCCTCACTCTTTCGTTATTCTCCCAGACAGTAAATCAACGGTTTTTTATATTGATTCAACGTTTGCAGACATTAAATCCGTGCAAAAACGGTTGATTTGCTGGTGAGGCTGTCATTCGGAGTCGTGCCGCCGATCGCTGATGAAATAACACGCATTTTTAATACTTCAGCGGCCAGCGGAAGTTATTGAAATAAAACGAATAGTTTGTGTGATCAAAGTGCAATATTCAAATGTAATAAAACAATTAAAATGCAGTAAAAAATATCACGCTTCAACTTTATTAGTGTTGCTTTTCTGTGGCTTCTGCATTACGATGGATTTGAATCCAGGTGCTGTTTTATTTGTCAGTTTCAGCTACTTTTTCATTCGCAAACAACATGTTAATTGGCATAAATTAGTTGAAAATGTATTTTGTTTGAGCTGAACTTGATTGCGATCGTCGTCATCGTCTGAAATTTTGTTTTATTGGCTGAACATCGCATCCAATGTTGCAAAGGGAACCGAAGCCATTGCTAGCTATACTTTCTCAAACCAATTCTACTTGCTAAAGGCATTGGAAGATTATTGAAACGCGTCCGTCAATGTAATTGACATAATTAGAAATTGTGCGCGGTGGCGGGTGAATTGGAATGTTGATGTTGTCGGTCTAAGTAACGTCGGCTGAATGAACGACAACACAAGTCATCCAATATGTTTCTCGGCAGCCGATTTTTAGCAAGAATTGACAGCGACAGACACGTGTTTCGCCCATGAGGCTGGGCTCATCAGTATCGCACCGTATTCTAGCCACAAATTTATTCGAAAACAGATAACTCACTGTATGGATTCAGCTTTCGTGTTCCTCTGACTTTCTTCTTTATTTCCAAGTAAAACCCCCCGACTTTGGTGACGAGACGTTGTGGACTGTGCAGACTGTTGGAGATCGCATCTACTCCTCTCTTTTGGGGCGATGTCTTTTGTGGCTTGATCGGAGGAGTTAATGCTCCTCTTAAAACTCTGATGTTCAGGGGTTCTTTTCTGTTCTCGGCAGTGATAAAGAATGGAGGAGATTGAGCTGAAGTGAGCTTAGGTTTAGGAGTTGCCAAAAAACTTGTGTCAAATCCGTTGCTTTCCGTTTCCACAGGAAGCGCATTGCAATGTGTTCCAGTCAAAAGTAACAGGACAAAACTGCAAAATAATATTTGCCACGTGCACAACGCGTAAGAAGAACCGTTTTTTAAATTTCGTCTTGCTCGGTGCGATAACAACTTCACCACGTGAAGACTCAAACAAAAATGGCGGCACAGTTCTCGGTTTGCTGAGGGATGAACTGAAGGACGAGATGTGACACTACGACGATGATAGCAACAATTGTGTGTTTTTGCATTGTTGGTGTCTGCAAGGTGGAGCTTGAGAGCCCATCCGGTAGTGTACTGTTCGCATGCGTGCACGTTTTCGCACTGCGCATGCGTGCATGGCTTCGGTGACATGATGACTAAAAACCGCTTCTTTCGAATAAATTTTTCTTTAATATAAACAGCATTAGGGGTAATAACGCCACTAGATCATCGAACAGAATTGATTAATCAAATGTCTGTAAATAAAAACAAATTGATTTCTTCACTTTTCAAAACTTTTATCCCGATCATCGTATTTGTTGACCCGGATAGACCACTTTGTAACCCGGCTGGAGACGTGTCCTATTTTTTTTCTAAATACAACTTTTAGTTAAAATGTTACATGCTAACTTTTAGTTTTTCTATGCCGAAACATGGTCCGAAGTCGTCAAACATGGTAACGCCTAGAACATCACACAACTAAGGCGAAAGAGAAAATTGAATTAGTCCTGTCTTTGTCATGAGTTACCAAGGGGGTAGGGGTACTTGTATACCTGGGACTGGTATATAAGTCCCTCCCCACCCCCCTTGGTAACTCATGACAAAGACAGGACTCAATTCTATTTTCTCTTTCGCCTTAGTTGTGTGATGTTCTAGGTTTTTCCGTCAAATATGAACTATATTATGTTTTAAACTTCAATCTATTTTCTTATTTGATAGCAAACGGCGGGTGTGGATTGGTTCATGAAATCAAAATATCTTACTTGTTTTTTGGCATCACAATACATTATTTTGTAATAAATATTGTAGGATGTAACATCAATTCTACACTGTATTTTTTTCTAATTTCATGCACTGGCTTGGAGGCCTGATGATCACAATGGCACACGCAAACAAAGTAACCACGGCCAGTCGGCCATGTACAACATCAAAACCTTTTTTAAGTCACCTAACCAGTCCCTTTTACTTGGTCAGATTGCAGCCATTAAATCAATCTTTAAAAAAGTAGCTCACTGATTTGCGGGCTGGATCTGCGCTTAGTTCAAACGTCTGGTTGCTGTTGCGACCGAGTTTCGGCAACATTTTGCCGTTGTAACGTCTTGAAACTCTGAAATATAAAACTGAAACTGAAGCTATGCTTTTTTGATACAATCTACTTGTATGGCAACTAAACTTACTTTTCCTCATCATATATCCTGAGTACAGCTTCAAATAGTCGTAGTTATCTAACAATCGTAGGTCACGGGGTCTGCTTTCAGTATAGATACCGGTAAAGACTAACTTTTCTGTTGGACTTTCGTTTACGCTTTTTACAACTTCATAACCTTTCTGTTATGACGTCACCAAAAAGTGAATAAACATAACGTGAAGTAATTTACGATCGCAATACTCGTATGATAGTTTTTCTCGACATACTGCTCTGAAACGTTTGTATAACCACACCTAACAGCCATTTACAACGATGAAATTTATATCTTGGCGCTTATTTGTCTGTGTACTAGGCTTGCACTCGTAAACCTCGTAACGATCTTTCCGATGTGTTCGTCCGTTTTGTACTTATGTGGCATTGACGGTCAAAGAAAGTTTTCCAACGGTTCGTGTTTGAAGACAGCTTCAATAAAATCAAGTCAGTGAATTTATGAAAAACACCATTCCCCTTCTGCTTGGGAACTACATTTCTTTCTAATCTGTACTTGAACCGGCCGAGCATAGTTTTTGAATGTTTTACAAACGGCTATTTGTTTTGCATTTCGCTCTGTTTTTTCGACGGATGTTTTTGATTTGTTAGATCGATGTTTTTTTCCACTCTTCAACGTAACCTCTGACCTGACAATTTTTTTGTAAAGGTGAATTTACGGCAGACTCTATTTTGTGTTGTCCGACCTCAAGCATTGCTAAGTTTGCACGTGTGCTCAAATAGTGACTGCACTAACTTCTGGAACATCGTATCGTTGCTTTGCATAACTTAATGGTTTACAAAAAAATCCCACGCTAAGCTGACAAGAAATACCACAGACATTACAAATTTTGTATCTATTGATTACTAAATATAAATAGTTTTTTGTTGAAGTTTGCTTGGCAATAATTGTATTGCTTTTATGATAATCGATAAAATTATTGTTTATTGCAGGTCCTTCTGCAATAGGCGGACCTACGCTTTAACTAAACGAACTGCTTGCGCAAGAGTTTTATATTCAAGCTGATGCTTGAATTAGCAGTACCTTCTTTTTCTTTTTCACTTTCTTTTGATCTTTAATAATTTACTCTTTTTTTCTTTCTTTTCCTTCACGAGCAGACAAAAGATGAGCGCAGGCAGTTGTGAGCGTGGCTTCACAGTTCAGTGGTCGAGTGGTTACCACCTTGGGCTTTGGTAGGAGTGGGTTCGATTCCTAGTTGTATCATGTCAAAGATTTTAAAAATGATACCGCTTTTCTTCTTGTTTGCATGAAGCAGTGATTCTAAATTCGGTAATAATGTTTATATGATGACTTCGTAAATCTGATCCAAAATTGAAAATGAGCCTTCTCGCTAAAAGACCTTAGCTGTCGTAGCGTAGAGCAACAATAAATAAACCGTATTATTATTAGCTCTGCCAATCTACAATTGGCTCACTGGTAAGTCGAATAAAATTACCCACGACATTCTACAAAGTTCGGCTTTGTTACTAAAGTTTTGGAGATAATTAATGAATTTTTTTTTGTTTTCCTACCTCATAATAGTAGAAAATTAAAAGAATTTTAGTGGCCTCTAATACTTTCTACCGTTTTATCTACCAAAGTAGCTTATTGATTGATGGACTGAGTAAGTTCTCTGGAAGCTCAGGTTCAGCAATTTTGCATACCGGTACTTGTTGTAGAAGCTTTCCAAAAACTGAAGAAGGCTCGTCGTGAAGTGTTTTCTGTGAATTATTGTATCCACTGGATGCCGCTAAATAGAGAGCTGTGCTTGCAATACGTTGCTCAAGCGCACACCTCTGGAGATGAAGCAGGCTCCCTGCTTGATTTTGCTATTTCTTCGGTCACAAAGTTAAAGTTTGCTGAGCTGAGTTATCAGTGCGTATCCGAAATCTCTTGTAAAAATTTGTGAAGACTTTTCCCGTATTGAAGCCATTATCCTTTCTCTTCTCTTTTGAGTAGAAGATGGATTTTGATACGGAAAAAATTTCCTCAGTTTCTATCTATCTATTTCCGTATTGCGAGGGTTGGAAGCTCAAGTTAGCGAAAAGGGTTTTGAGTCTCACAATAAGACAAGCTCTCAGTTTTTGTTTTTTCAAACAGACTTTGTTTGATCAAAGATCTAGAAACAAGAAAACAGAAACATTGTCTTCGCAACACAAACGCACGCGGTTGGCTCTAGAGCGATGTCACTTGCCCACTTCTTCTCCATTCCTCTTGATGAGTAGCTCTATGGATGAAAGCCAAGCCAACGAACTCTTTTGCTCAGTAAGCTTTTAAAGAGCCATATTTTTGTGGATATTTCCGCTAATTACCAGAAAAATATAACAGAAAAGTGTTAAATGTCATATGACACACTTGTCAAAACAATCAACGCTTTTTATTTTCGTGATAATTTCAATTATTTTTGTTTTTTCGTTCTCGTATACTTCATACTCGTCTTGCAGTTTTTTTTCTCAAGGATCAATTAGTTTCTCTTGTCGCTTGCAACCCTTGCCCAAACAACTGGTTGGAAGTCACAGAACGTTGATTTTACGCGCAATGACAGAAAAATTAACATTTGTTGTCGCTCACATTAATGGTACAACGTTTATGCGGCGGTCGAATACCTTGTGGCAAGAATACGTTGCGATACTGATGAGCCCAGCCTCATGGGCGAAACACGTGTCTGTCTGTCGCTGTCAATTCTTGCTACAAAACGGCTGCCGAGAAACATAACGTTTATGCAATATACGCCAACAGAAGATTATAACTCAAAGCGAACTTGATGGACTATATTTATTTCGAGAGTTATATTTACAGTTCAATTACTACTTTTTGATCATGCATTTTCGTAATTTATTGCATTTTAATATTTCATTTATAAGTTTATATACTTGCTTCTCTGTTCCTTTGTTTTATGGTGTTAGTTCTCCGTCTCTTTCCAGGTTCTCCGTCGGTGTTAGTTCTCCGTCTCTTCCCGGGTTCTCGGCCCTTTTCTCTTCCATACATCCCTATATTTTGCCATCATGCTCATTTTTCCATATGTAATCCTTTTGATCACAAATTCTAACACTTTCATCTTTTACCTTCTACCCCCCCATCCATGCAAATTTTGATTACATTCTTCAGTAGGCCTATATCCTTCAAGCCGAATAGCATGGCCGACCCAGGCGACCCATTGTTGTTTCCTTCTTCATGTTTTCATTCAAATATTCACTTTCGTCCACCATCTTTAATACTTCTTCATCTGCACGTTGTTCTTTCCTATTAACATTCTTTATTTTCTTCCGCAACCACATTTTGAAGGTCTTTTGTTTAACTTCTGCGTTCTTTAGTGCCTATCTACAGTATAAACCATGTAGCAAAACACGCTCTATCAACACAGGAACTATGTTTTTTTTACCGATACTTCTTTCGATTTGCTTAGCAATTCTTTCTCTTTACTAAACATTGACTTTGTTATCCTAAGCCTTGTTCTTGTCTCTTTCTTGAAAGTACACATCTTTGGTAAACACGCTTTCCCGGTATTTAAAGTGAGACACATGTTTAATTCTTTAGCGATTTATTGTGAGGTATACGAGTATTCCTACAAACAGGCTAACACTCTGGATTCAACCGGTTGAACATATCGATTGAAGTTGACACTTACGGAAATTTGCTTACTAGAAAAGATAACGGTTTCTTTTTTACACAACTTTTGCAAAGTGAGACCAACTTGTTTCAACAGATCAACAAATCGGAGTTCGGTTTTCAGTATTTTCTTTACATCAAGCCTAACTACAGTATACATTGATTCGACATGGTCTGTCGTAGAGTTTATGCAAATATTTAAAATTTGTCGAATTTTGTTAGCTTCAAAGCAGTTTTGTGGTATGTTATTTCTACAATTACTTGTTTCAAGGCCAAGTATAGTTGTCAATCTACACGTTAATTGTATCTTTGTATTTCACTCCCCTTGTTTTTTAAAGTGTTGGTATGTAATATTGCTGTTAAAAGAACATCAAGTTAATTTAATTTCGTATAACAAATTTAGTGAAGAAGTAACCGTGACCTGCAACAAGAGGCTATTCTTCACTGCCCAGTAGCAAAATCCGCCCTTTTTACATTGATTCAACGTCTGCAGACGTTGAATCAATGTAAAAAAGACAAATTTTGCTTGATGGCTGGTTACAAGTTTGTACTTAAGTTCGATGAAATAGCAAGAGAATCAGTCTTACGTCTATAGATATTGAATCAATGTTAAAAAGACTGATTTGTTGGCTGGTTAAAACAATAACGATTACAAGAACCCAACGGGTATTGCATTGCTTCGTGCAAATCTGAATATCGGAGGTTTGATTGTCAAGTTGGGAATTCTCCCAACTCTGGGGCACGGCTTACCAGACCACGGCCAAATATTTTGTTATGTAGGAAAATTTCTAAGAGTCTTAATTGTTACAATCATAGCCATGACAAACCTGTCATTTTTCCATTTCCAGAAGTATGTCAAAAAAGTAATATTTGCACTTAGACATAATTTTAGTGTGTTTAACCGGAGATTAGATATCGTCGTCGTCGTCGTGTGAGCCTCTGGGGCCGAGGGTCTATCCTTTTACCACCCCAGATTCACGATGTTCTAGGACTACACTGGAAGGCTACTATGACCATAGTCAATGACATCAATGACTGCTCCATCTTCAAGATTAGATATGTACCTTGAGCACGGTTTTTGCAACATTTTGGATAATTTATGAAGACTTTCCAACTGCATCCTAGAGGTAGTCTTACCATGCAGTCGCTAGGTATTTTTTGTATTGCAGGATCTTTCGCCAATAGCCATACTTTATCTGCAAACTTAAACTTGGCTATAAACGAAACTACTAAAATCTAAATTTGCACATCATACGAGCAGCTTATGACGTAGAATCCACAAAAATTGTCGATATTTTGATTTGAAAATGCAATTGCACCCAGGTGATATACCAACTAATGAGACTACCTTCAGGATGCAGTTAGAAAGTGTTACATATTACATATTTATCGCTTAAATTGTGCTCATCGTGCATAACCAATCTCCAACAAACAAGCCAAAAATATGTCCAGGACTAGGTGCAAATATTGCTCTGCTTACATAATTCTGGAAATGGGAAAGTGACAGGTTTATCATGGTTATGATTGTAATAATTAAGACTCTTAGAAATTTTCTTACATAGCAACATATTCGGCCGTGTTGTAGTAGGCTGTGTCTGGGGGCAGAAAAGATCACCACAGACTTTAAATTGCTATTCAATTTAATAACTGGAGACATCTTGTAAAATATCCGCTACAAAACCACGATAGCTGTGACCACGCGAGACATTGTTAATGACACGACTATCAAGGCTAATTATTATAATTGCTTGATTAATTATGTTTCATGACCGAAGACGGTCTTGTGCTAACTGGAGATGTGGTGACATTATCTTGGGACTAGGAGGCTTTATTCCCGTTGATTTCTAACTCCAGATCCAATAATTAGTTGATGGTACATATCGACACCGAAGTTTTACGCTTAATTTAACGCTTGATTGGTTTTGACGTCATGTGACTGACACCACTTGTCAACAAGTCCTTTCAAGACACTGACAAACGTTGTTGGTGGTGACCATGTGGACTGATTTCTGAAGTTATTTCATTAACAATCTCACTGTCTACGTATTAATTTACTAGCTGATCATACTAAAGAGACCCCACAAGATTTCAGTTTCTGGCGCTTGTCAACTAAAGGTTCTTGGGTTTTTTTGTCCTTGAAGGATGCCAAAGGGTGCTAGTAGATACCTTGCGTTTTTTTTCGAGGCCGTTTGGTACGTTGTCTCGTTTGTACACAATTGTTTCTGTGTATGTTTTGCAACTCTGTTGTGCGTTGTACATTTGTATACAATCAGAGGTGACGAACCTGCGGCCCGTCAAAGAATTTTGTGCGGCCCGCAAAACAATTTGACAACCGCTCATGCATTAAACATAAAAGACATCTCAAAGCTGTTTTATGCCTTCACTGGTACACCTTTCCTTTGCTATTTTCTTGCCCTAAACACTAACTTTCAGGGTTTATCCTGTATCCTTTTTTGCTCTATCCTTTTTGCTCAAGTTGATGTTTTTATTTTTTACTGTTGTATGTTTCGATGCTGCGTAAGATAATTTCAACTGTGTTGGTTTTATTACTTTCACCTGCCGTTTGTTACTTTTCATGAATAATATCTTGAGTCGCTTCTAAAAGATTTCATAGCAGGTTACGATTAAAAAGTTGTGTGGCCCGATAACTTATGTGTAATTGACAAAGTGGCCCGCGACCGCAAAAAGATTCGTTACCCCTGGTCTACATGGATGTTCTTGCGCACCAAAGAAGTAAACTTTCTGATTTCTAACTTCCAAGAAGCAACTGTGGTAGCATATGTATATAGCTTACAGTACAGTTGTAATCGTTTGTGCAAGGTAAATTATTTTCAAGACTATATTTAAATTTATAATTCTACTAAAAAAAAGTTTTGTGATGTTTTCAACATCTACTTTGACGCTATCATTCTGTATCTGACGTAAAGGCATCGGATTTTTTTGCTTTAATTGCACAAAGTCTCAATTCGTAGCAAAATGAATCATTTTGATATTGATTTACTGCCCAGCCGCATAATTGTTGGTTAGAAAGAAATTAATCGCTTATGACATACTAAAAACCTGCTGAAAAAATTCCACCTGTCTAGAGCCACCTTCTTTTTCTATCAAGTGCTACCAAACTGACAAACACTGTCCCTTTTACATCGTTGTGACGCCCGGTAACGCAATAACACTTCAAGGTGTGAATACAGGCTTTGCAGAAACACATTTTGGAGTTTAATGTAAGTTTTGTAATCCAATTCCGTTCTTAACTATACCAGAAGCACTTGGCGATAATTGTAGAAACAACTTGAGACTTTCAAATTATGTTTCGCTCAAAAGATTTGTTCACTTTACTTTGACTGGAAAGTACTCGAATTTTATGTCATTGACTATTCTGTGCTACAATAATTCTATTGGTATTCATTCAACTTGCTTACAAACTGGTACCAGGAGAATTTTGCGAGAATGACTGTTGTTGAAGTAGCTCACAGTCTTTAATTTACTAACAATACATGTTACGATACCCACCGTTAGATTATTTGGTAACTAAAGTGAGATAAAAAAAAAAACATGAACTCAAACACATTTTCTTGGTTTAAGATTTGAATTTTGGATGAAAAGGCAACTGAGAGTTTAACAAACAGTAACATATCACGGCACAGTTGAGCGTCGAACAAAAGCTGTTGCCACTTGACCGCAAAACTGATAAACAAACACGACAACCCGTTTGATGTGAAGGTGCAGTAATATAGCGCCTGTCCAAAGGAATATTTCCTGTGAAGTTTGCAGTTTTGCATGAGCAATCATAACTGTAAATCGAAAAGTTAAAAAAAAGTGTTTTAAGTTGCTGTTTGTAATTGCCACACTTCCCATTCTGACATGCTAAACTTCACATTTTGCTGAACACAAAATTAAAATTGACGGGGAATCACCGAATTTCAACCAGTAAAAATAGGCAATAAAAAACTCGGACAGGAAGAATTTGCGAATAGTTTGTGAACTCGATTAAAAATTAATCGATTTTACAGCCCTTGTTAAAGCATAATTTGTATAAATTTAGTAAAAACTGATTGCCTTTTAGTTTTAAAAATATTGGTTGTTGCTGCTGATGCACTAGGACTAGGTATTTTAAAAGGTAGTTATTTTCCTGCCCGGGGGAGCATCACTGCTCAAAAAAACGTTGAAGCGAAAAAAAAAACAGGATTAAGGTTGTTTATTGTTGTCGAATATTGTGGCAATTCATAATTTTTAGCTTTTCTTTTCTCAGTTTTTACTGTTGTGATTGTAGATTTCAATCATTTCCCTGATGTTGCGTTTGCACAGACATTTCATCACACCAACAATCATTCATTTAGCAAATCTGTTCTTTTTACATTGATTCAGCGTATGCAAGCATCTAATCAATGTAAAAAGTATTCAGTAGTTGTCCATTAGGGTGGAGTGAATTTCACTTAATGTTTTGGATTTTGATTTAAGGTGTTGTAATGTTGTCTTTGGGCCTAAAAAACAACCCCGAACATAATTTTGGTTCTCTTACCCCTAAATTGACCCTCCTACCTGAGGTCAAAGGTCACACAAGGTCAAAATTGCTCTATCTCCACTTCTACTGGTGCTACAAATATGTTTAATAGCTTAAAAGATTCAGAAGACCCATATTTCTATCTGTTCTAAGAGAACTTTTTCTTCTATTGCTAGTAGAATTTGACTAAACAGCAAAAATACAGTTTTTGTGGTATTTTTGCTTATACAACATTATAGCTAACGAACTTCAACAGCCAAAATACTAAATTTCAGCAATTGGTTGGATTGTTATGTAAGAATCACAAATCTTTTCACAAAGTACCGGAAAATACCGACCTGCAGAAATATTTCTCAATAATAGGCTCAGATGGAACCACAATTATGACAGGTAAACACCATTGCAGCCTTGCCACATTAGAAGAGTTGCTGCAAACACCTTCGCAATAGGTCATCTGTCTCCTGCATACCAACGAACTGCCTCTCAGGCATGTCTTTAAGCACTTGGATGGAGTCTCTTTAAACTCCGACTCGTTTTCAGGCCCAATTGGCAAAGAGCTAAATGGTTTAGTGTCTGATTGGCATGTGGTTAAGTTTAAGCCATTATCTTCTATTGAATTTCTTCAATTGCCAAAAGAAGTTATGGAAAGTTTGAGCTCCGATTAATTTTATGCATACCAAATTTGTTTGGTTGTCATATCTGGAAAACTTGAGAATGACTTAGCACAGTTTGAAGTAGATGGCTTGTCACATGCAAGATGGTTGACACTTGCATGTCACATTTTGAGATACAACACTTCCCAAACAAAGCCGAGCAAAATTTTGAGAATTCTGGTAGAATTTTGTTTAAAAGTAAACTTCCTAAGTTGGTTTGATATCAAGCTTAACTCTAAAATAAATAAAGTAGCTGTCAACTATTTTCGCATGCTCAAACGAATCAACCAATTTCCCTAGAAGCGAGCAGGAGACATTGCATCAAAAACTTTGATACGCAATGGCTTTTCAGCTCACCCCGAAAACATTCTTCTTTCGACGATGGCTGACGATGATGATACAATTCGATCGCAAGCTGTCAATATTGTGCTGTCGCTACGCAGAAACAAAAATGTTGAAATGATCCCAGGTGATGAAAGTGCAAAGGCGAAATCTATTGCAGAGAGGACAGTAACTGTTCGAAAATTTATCATATTGGAAATCAATATCAACGCCGAGTTCTACCACAACATAGTAAATTTTGATGAAATTCATGTCACAGGAACCTCCCACAACCAAAGTCATGAAAGATGATGCAATACAAAATTTGAAAACAAACAAGCTTGAACTTAATCACCCATGCCACAATCAAGCTGTAAGTGTAAAGCGTCATTTGAAGCTCGTAACAGAAGCTTCCATACATGTGGCTGGGTTCGAAAGGCGGGATGGTGTGATCTGGCAAAAGATCAAATCACGGAAGTTGATGCCCTCTTTCAACACCAAAAAGCAATTTTACTGCTGAATACGATTGCATAAAAACCACTTGTTTTTTCGTTATAATTACCAGAGGCATAACGGGAACCTAAATATGAGGGAGGCAAAATATTTTGTGACATTTTTTTAAATGTTTAAAAGTGCAATTGGATTTTCATTTACAAGCAATGGGATTTTCATTAGGTGCTACTTGACTTGAAGACCTGTCGGTGGTCCCTTTCGCAGCCTTCCCGTTGTTGCTGGTTGTAGTTCATGCTCAATTTAAATTTTGATTGTTTGTGTAATAATTATTATTGTACGTAGTGTGACTTGTTGGCAAAACTGTATCTCTCTCTCAATAATTTCCTGCCTTTCAACCATTGAAATGTCATCTTAAATGCATCAAAACATTAATTTCATACTTAGTTCAAACTTCAGTTCCTCATCAATGCTACAGATAAGAATATTTCGATGTTCAATACACTTATTCTCAAACAACAATCCAACCAATTGCTGAAATTTACTATTTTGGCTGTTGAAGTTCGTTAACTATAATGTTGTATAAGCAAAAATACCACTAAAACTGTATTTTTGCTGTTTAGTCAAATTCTACTAGCAATAGAAGAAAAAGTTCTCTTAGAATAGATAGAAATATGGGTCTTCTGAATCTTTTAAGCCATCAAACAGGATTGTAGCACCAGTAGAAGTGGAGATAGAGCAATTTTGGCCTCATGTGACCTTTGACCTCAGGTAGGAGGGTCAATTTAGAGGAAGGAGAACCAAAATTATGTTCGGGGTTGTTTTTTAGGCCCAAAGACAACATTACAACACCTTAAATCAAAATCCAAAACATTAAGTGAAATTCACTCCACCCTATTGTCCATCAGTCACAAAAACACATTGATACTTGGGCACTGCAAGGGTGAGAGTCAGAACGAGGGTGAGGATGGGATTTTGGTCAAAATCCTGAAAAAATCACTTTACCGTTAAATTCAAATCAGCAATTATCATGTGGTTAAATGTCTCAAAACCTAGGGTGGGTACTTTGTGTTCTTAAAGAAATAGTCGATACTTCACACAACTTTGCCAAATATTTGCACTCAATCACCTACTTTATTAAAAGAATGTTTCTACTCAAACTTCAAAACTTAATATTTGTTCTAGGAAACAAGAGACTGTTTGTACATTTTTGCGAATAGGCTACGCCCTTCCATGTGGCAATCTAAAGTGCTAAAAGTACATACAAGTCAAAATAAATGACAATTCTCTTCACTAAAGCCTTAGACGTATTTATCTGAAGTGTTTAATTTCCGACATAAGCGGTTGGGCAATTTAATAAATTCCTTTTCCTTCCTTGTAGAAGCAACCGCAAAACGACAATATTGTTAAATACTTTTTGATAACGTGTTACTCGCGTGTCGTTATTTCAATTAGCTTCAATTCGGTTGATAACTGCAGCAAGAAACCGGTTCAGAGCGGAAATAACTGGTGTTCTGTGTTCACTTTTATGCGTGTTTTTGGTTTTGTGGTGGTGCTAGCTGCAGACGTGCACCTCTCTATTTGAACACCTGTTCATGCACGTTTCAAAAGTTTCATAATTTTCCAAAGTTTTTTGTTCATTCACATGCTGATTGCTGGTGCATCTAATGCTGTAGCTAGTAGTTTTCTCTTTTTCGTCCCTGATACGTTAACGCCAGAAATAAAATGATTGATTCTGCTTGTTTTTTGCAATTACTATTTCTGGCAAATCCTTGTAGAGGAAATACTCATTTAGTAGGTTTGAAAAGTGTTGGAGCATGGCTACCTGTTTGGACTGAACTTAAACGTTATTGAAAACGGTCTTAAACTGCTTCAGTGAAACTAGGGACAGTGGAATATTGACTAGGGACTACTTCTACCATCCCCAAGTGAAACAGTCCATCAATGGCAAAGCTTTTCTTGTGAAGCTGCCACGTAACACCTAACTTTTATCATAATGTGTTTAACCTTTTTTGAGCCTTATCTGTTGTAGGTTGTAACCGAGGTTCTACGCTTTTTGCAACCTTAGATCAGAAGTACAAACTCAGACCGACGTATTTCACCAAATACTGGAGGTAGAATATTGTAAAAAATTGGCGAGGAATAAGTTTGCGTTACAGCAATGCTGTTGGTCGTTCAATACAATACATGGTCATTAGGAAACAACCAAAACCAATACAAACGTTTTGTGTGCAGCACTACGCCGTCATCATTTTCAGTGCAATCATTCCAACGCATTGCTTTGCTGCTGTTCGTCTTTTTCGTGAGGATATTCTGCTACAATTGGTTAGAGTTATTTGACGTCGTCGTCGTCGGTTGAACATCTGGAACCGCAGGTCTATTTTGACCCCCTACCCAGGGAGTAGATGTTTTTGCGAACTTACCAGAGAACAAGAGATTTCTAGCGTCATTTAACGGAGTAAAGAATGATAGTTCATTCTTTGGTGATAGGACATGTGGTTTGTTTCTAAGCACTCTATTCGCATAGAGGAAATTGCCAATCCTCGTTAGTGCATGATTGAGCGGAAAAGTGGGACATCGATGCGAAAATGATTGAGGCGCACCCAGGCCCGTCCTGGCAGACATGCTAGAGGGGCCATTGTTGGCGTCAGGAATAAAGAATCTGTTTTTTGTTCGATCTCTATTCTGCTTTCCACTTATGGTTCGTACAATTAACCGCAAGGATGTGTCCTCTATCAGCTTCATTGAGTAGAAATTTAGCGGCTGCCATGAATAGGTGGCTTGCAGTGGCGTAGCCAGAAAAAAAAATTTGGGGGGGGGGGGGGCAAATATTTGATGAATTGAAGAGAACGACAAAGTGTTTAATTTAAGACATCTGCAGTGGCGTTTCCTGGTGGTTTAAGAAAGAGAAGCAATAAAGCTGATGGGGGGTTAGAGCGTGCCGAAGGCACGCGTATACTAGGGGGGTCCGGGGGCATGCTCTCCCGGAAAATTTTTGCAAAATTACACTCAAATAATGGATTATAGCGCTTTCTGGAAACACTTTCAGGGAATATTTGTATGAAATTTATAGACAGATAAACAGCTATTAACTTATTAAAGGTAGCTGTTACACACAAACGGGCAAAAATTGCGGCTAAAATTAGAGAACACAAAAAAACTTAGCTACACAAAAACTACAAAAAAACCCAACAGAGTAAGCGATCCTGAAGTTGCTTCCACAGATTAGTTAAAAGAAGCCTAAATCGCGTAAACTTTGCGCGATTTACGATTTGCAAAACTCATTGGTGTCTTTCTGTGTGTCTAAAACAAGTCCTGGAGGGTGTTAATAGCCAGATGTCTTGAAAAACAATATAAATTTATACAAATTAAATTATATTTTCAACAAAGGGTTCAACTTCGGAATCCAAACTTTGAAAATTTGGGGGGGCATGGCCCCTTTCGCCCCCCCCTGGCTACGCCTATGGACTGGCTTGATCTTTGTCTTCGGATTGCCAACCCGGTAGGTCGTAGATTTTAGTGGCATAGATGATTTAGCTCTATGGTCCATTGAGGTTTCTCTCAGTGACAAAAATAATAATAGTGGCACTGCTATCAATATTACATCTTCTTGAAATTTGATATTCACCTTTTTGATATTAGCCCTAGGTAATTTGGCTTGGACAACATGTTAAATTGGGGCAAAATGTTAATTTGGCTTGGGACAAAATCATAAATGGCCCAATGACACTTCTAAAGACATTGAGTTTTGGTAAGTTATTTCATGATTTGACTTGGTGTTACCAGTAATCAAGCTGCGAGCAAAATTAAACATAGTTAAAATTAAAACTGGTTGTGTTCATTAATCTTAACATCTTTTTTACAAGTTCGTCAGCAGCGCGCTTTCCTGGGCCTATATGTGTGCTTTGTGTGGTACCCTGTTTTATTCTTTGTACGTTCTCAGCAGAAAAACTTCTGGTAAAACTTAAGCGTAACTTTTTCTGAGCGATTAAATATGGAGACGCGACTTGTAGCCTACTTGTTGACGTAGGTGACTTACTGCAAATAGCCTATTTACACATCAATATCCGAAATTCTTCGATTTGAAACATCGGTCTGTTGGTACTGACAACTGACATATATTGTTTATACCCTTTTGTATACACCACTACTTTTTTACTTATTTTGTGGTTTTATCTATTTTGAAAGTACTATCTGTTTTGTCATTCCAATAGCTGCATTTATTAAATATTCTTTGTCGTCTCAAAAATAAAATTATATTACTGTCGTGAAGGTTAGAAAAGTGTATCACGTTTAACACTTGCTGCAAATCTCTCTGACTAAATCGATTTGCTACATGTTGGTGCATGCTGCATCTGACACTGCAAGCTTCATTTTCTTTAATGCCTACTTAATTAAATAATTACAGCAATTACTTGGCACGCTCTTGTCCGGTTGGTAGCTAGTTGACTGTTACACCCGAAAGTTGCAATACACCTTGATCTTAAAAGAAAATTCTATTTTTGGCAGAAAAAAGCCTACTTTTTATATTATTTCGGGCTACAGGAAGCGAAACGTTTTGACGGCAATTTTCATCTTTTTATAGCACATTTTCTATCAATGGAAGCATTATGCTACGCTAAGACAAAAAGCTCTGTGTTGGCTGCTTTAATATCTTGGTTGGCTTAGAGAACTTAACTTGTAGTATCCCCAGTGCTTTCTGTAACGTAGGTATAACCGTATAACTTGTTTATTTGCAGCTTACACACTTGGGAAGAATTTCCCAGGAAGCAAATCAGTCTTTTTACACTGATTTACCGTATGCAAACGTTGAATCAATGTTAAAAAGGATTGGTTGCTGTGGTAGTGTTGAGACTAACAGTGATGAGAGAGCGGGTAACCGCTAATGTTCATTTTCAGACTTAATCAAAGCTGAATTTAGGCGTTGTTTATAAACAATTACCTAACATCATTTTGTGGTTCTTCTTTAGCAAATAACAACTGACCACAATGGCAGACATGAATTGTGTCTATTGTTCTTTTCTAATTTCCTCAGGGGTTGGTAGTCCTGGCACTTTTATATAAAAAGGTGAATCAGGCTTCAAGGCGCCAATTTTAAGAGGCATGGTACTACTTTTGGGCTTGGAACTGCACTTGAACACTTCAACAATCGGAAGCTTCACCCTGTCAATCTCGGTAACCGGCCCTGCGTCAAAAGCCTCTACAAGTATGGGAATTACCAGGAATAATCTATCAAGGCTTTGTCAGTCCGAGGATAAATATTTAACATTCAACAACCAACTTTTCTTTCCAAAAACGTCGCTAACAAATGTGTTTGAAGAAATTATTTCTCTGCCGGTTTGCAAAAATTAAGTCTGTAGAAAGTGCTGCTATTTTTGCATCATTTTCACGCTTCTTTTAAAACTAGAATGTTCGGCGGTTTTGCTTGAAGAATTGATACAGGTTTTGAATGCAACATGGTGTCATCCGTGTTTTACTTTATTTTTGTCTGTGCAACATGGTATCCATAAAGCAAGAGTTGTCTTCTTTAAATCGTTTCAACGTCACTAGATGTTGAAACGATATAAAAACGACAACTTTTCGTAGCTGGAATCAAGCAGTAGCCTACTGTGGTATAAAGAATCATTGTTCTTTCAAATCAAAGCGTTGTGAAATCCCCGATCGGTGGATCCCCATATGTGATGTACTTTTGTGTTTGAGACAACTTGTTTGAGTTTTTATTTGTGTTTGAATACGTTTTTTGTGCAAGCGGTTTGACATATAAAGCTGTTATTTTAATTAAAATTTACATTCAGACGCGCGTGCAAGAAGCGATTTTTTTGTGTTGTTCGGTGCGTAAATAGTTTTGTCAATGGAGGTGTAACCGATCCAAATATACTTTGTAGGTTAGAGCAAATTTATATTTTTTTATTATTTTTTTTATCTATTAGCAAAATCAATAATTTCACCGGAAGCACAAGCACGATTGAACTTTACGTCAAACCTTTCCTGTTGTTGTAAACTTGCAAACTTTTAAACTTGCAAACTTGTCCTTGAACGCTGTTCTCTTCTGGCAAATCCAATGGTGGATTTCCGCTTATATTCTGAGCTTTATTTGTTTTCAAACATGTATAGGGCGAAGCCGCAGTAATCTCTGCTTAGCGGATAAGCTGGACAAGACGTTTATCCAACGTTGTAAGGCGTTAAATCAATCAAAAGCAACATATTTAAATGTAAACTTGTACGCAATCCACTTCATGAACTGAGCCCCACTTTGATAAGAGCAATCTCTCTGATTACGTCACAGCCTCTTCTCCTGATTTTTATCCTCGTTTGTTTTTCCCACCGGAAAAACATTTGATTGTCGTCATAACAATTTCAAGTTTGAATCAATTAATTACTAAACACAAAACGTTTTTAATTATTGCTAAAAAATTAAATATACGATACAGAACGTAAATATTTTATTTGGATGCTTTTTGTTAATTTTTTCAACGTGAAGGTTTGATTTTTGATTTGGGATCCATGCAAGTTCAAAACTTGTGAATGTATCTTTGAACTGCAATGGTGAAAACCACTGTGGTGTCTGGCTACCAACTTAGGTTCTAACAAACCGTAGTGACATTAAACTACTTGTCGTTGTGTGAAAAATCTTCGTGTTTGACAATACAGTAGCTTTCAAACGTTGTTCAGTTTGTTTTTGCCTTCACATTGTTCACCTGCTATTCAAGCCAGCACTTTGGAGGTAAAGGTATTCTGCTACTGAAAATTATTTTAGCAAAGCCAAGTTAAATGGTTAACATAGATCTGGTTGTGAAATTTACAAGCTTTACCGGTGGATAGTCACATTATATAATATATGTACATAGATAGCTACACGCAACTTAATAGTTTTTATGTAAAAGATGTTCCCGCGTGAAGACCAGCGGAGGCATGTTTTCTTTATTTGAAAAGGTTCTTTATATCTTCTACATTAATTAATGTTTGGTTTGTAACAGAACTGCTGTAGGCTTGGTCTCCGCCATCGTGCCACACACTCAACCTCTGAAATCTTTTGGGCCCAAGACAAACCCTAGCCAGTAAAGGTTGCCTACTTTACATCGTTCGGTTGAAGTGACGTAAAAACGGCAACCTTTGCTAGCCGAAAATGATTGGTGGGATAAGATTAAAGCAAAAGAAGAATATCTATGTTAACGTAATTGATGATTGCATTAATGTTAAAATAGCGAGCTTCCAAAATGGAAAAACGTTATCGCAAAAGGAAGTGGATTACCTTTCTTTATCTCCGCTTTGAAACCAAGTCCAGGCTAATCTCTGACGATCGGCTTGATATTTGCACGTCAATTTATCAGTAACATACGTAAAAAGAAACAGTGAGATTCATTTTTTCATTAGTGTTCCCGCTCTTCAAACGAAAACATCGGATTTTGGTTCGGAAAAACGAAATTTATTTTATGAAAAAGGTCTAGAAATATTTTGCTTTCAATTTGTTCTATTGTTGTGTGTAGCTTTTGTTTTTCATTCGTGGCCTAACAGTTAATAAACGACCATTCATCAAAAATGACTTTTGTTCTACGATTATGTTTCAAGAGGTTTTGTTCTATGAGGTTGTACTGAACCACCTGTTAGGCCCAGGGCCGTTGGGACGATATTTTGGGCCCGGAATCAATGAGATTTTTGGGCCTCAAATCAATAAATTTTGTACGAAACGCATTGTATCTAAAGAATATGCGGTGGTTTCTTCTTGATCCCGGGCCCCTAAAATTACCCCGGCCCTGGTCTAAAAGTACCCCCTGTACTCCCTTGTCAGCGCCACTGATGAGGATTATGGGAAAATTAACAAGAAACGTTTTACCGTCGTTCTTTACCACATTAAATAGGCTACAGTTCGATGTTTCGATGACGTATCTTGGTACCATAATGTTATGGCCCGGAGGATAAGCCAAGAGGATCCACTGTTCACACCATGTAGATGTTTTTCTGCTCCTATGGCACCAAATGGACAGATACATTTATTCTATGAAAACAAACGGACTGATTTGTTGATTTAAAATGGATCATTGCGCAGATATTGTGTTAATATTGACTACGTTTAAAATTAACTGAATTTTATAAACAACCGCATCTGTGAAATTTAAAGTCATTGGTATTTTGTTAAAAGGTTTGTATGACCCTCGAATGAATTTTTTTTTTCAAAGCAGCAATGGAGAAAGTATTGGTTCCGTAGCAAGAGCATGTGCCATCACTTGCGTACGTCTGTGACACTATGTTATGTACAGAGTGTTGCTTGCACGTTACAAGCAAACTTGACCTAGTTTCGATGTTTTCGACTTTCTGCTTGAACGACTGATCCTCTTTTGACAACTGACAAGTTTATCCTGTTACAAAAATCATAATTTTGCCGAGCTAAAAAGATCAGCCCTTTTTACATTGATTCAACGCCGCTTTACAGTGCAGACGTTAAATCAACGAAAAAGGACGATGTTTTGTGACTGAGAGTGAACTTAAAATAGGCATGACAGCACAAAGCGACCTTGTTAAAACAAACTATTCTTACTTCATATTAACTTTTTCCAAACTTAGTCCAATTTCAAAACGGCTGTTCCTCTTGGCTGGTTCCAGTGTGAAAATTTGAAACTGCGTATTGGTGGTCGGCTACTGTTGATAGTAATAACTGCTTGCAGTGGTTGTATCTTGTTACTTTGTACCGTTTGAAATCATTGCTCTTAGTTGTGGGCTACGTCACCTCATGCTTTGTCTCATGTATAGCGATGTCGTCATTTACGGCTTAGTTTTTGTAAAAAAAAGGAATATTGTAACAAAACTACGTGCAATTTCACGTGTTGACAGCTGTGAAGAACAATGGATAAAGTCATGTCTCCGCCATAGCATTGTTACCACAACAAAAACCATTGGAGTGTAATAAGTGCTATAGGTTATTATTCCCTATGCAACTTGTGCTGTTAAAATATTAGATTTAAAGCTGGGTTAACGATAGCTAGTTGAGCTTCTTGTTTATAAATTATCGTGTTATCCCGCAATATTTTTATTTTCTCTACGAGGCTAACCATGTCTGCAGACGTTGTTTTGTTTGTCGTATCCAGGCTTACACTTGGAGGTTGAAGATTTAGATTAAGTGGACGGGAAGGCAAGGAAGCCAATCTTCATGTCCACCTTCAATGTCCAACCTGCAATGTCCAATGTCCAACCTTCAATGTCCAACCTGCATGTCCAACCTGCAGACGTTGAATCAATGTAAAAAAGGAATTTTCTGGCGGGATGCTTCAATGAAGGAAGGACTTGATCATCATTAAAATTTGTTCTATTTCTAACTCGTAAAGATGGCTGATTTTTGTTCTTTGCACTGACCGTCTTTACTCCTTTCCTCCATCTCATCTTTTCTGTCACATTTTCCTCTTTCAATCCAATCTTTGTCTACCTGATCCTTCACTTTTCCGCGTTCCTTTTAGCCATCTCCGTTTCAGCTTCCCATCCAGTTTCCAGGCTAATGCCTTTTGGAGGAAATCTCCTCTTTACTTAGCACATGCCCATACCATCCTACTCCTTTGCAACTTAGTCGATGGTTTTTCTCGTCTCTAGCATATCCGTTAGTTGTTCAGTATTTATCTCCCTTCTCACACTTTTACCTCACACATTGCTCTCACTTTTGTCCTCTTCGTTATTCTTAGATTTGCAAAAAAAAAAAATCACGAAAAAAAAATCGAAAAACAAATCGTGTAACACATGACGACCTGATATGAATGTTTGACTACTGACATGCGTTCAGATAAAAAATACGGACAGTTTTAACATTTTTCATTCAGTCTTATATTTAATCGTCACTCTGGCAATGCAATAAGAACGCAGACGCTTTTTTGAAACTGTAAAACATTTTTACTCAAAGAATTAAACTTTTTCCTATGCAAATATGTAATCCTTGTGTACTTCGGACCCGAAAAAGAAAAATTATTTCCTTTTTGAAACCAGAAGAACACCTTGTGTTCCTATTGTTGGTTCAACGTCATACGTTAAAAGGTGATTCTCACTTAAGTTGCGCAAGAATATTAAGCGTTATCTACTCTACGGTACCACAAATTAAGAGTTCATCCTATTGATCCCGCTTCCGCTTTCCGGTTGAACTTCGGAAAGGAAACGGAGTAAGATAAGAACGGATGAAATTTTTCAGCACTCAAATCCATAATCTGTTTACATTAATTCAACGTCTGCAGACCTAAGATCAATGCAAAAATGATGGATTTTCTGGTTAAGTTTTTCTGAATTGCAGCAGATGAAGATTTATTGAATATCTGTGTAAAAGATATGATGGAAAGTAATTGCAGCGAAGAAAATCATTCATATTTAAACTGAGTAGCCTATAGTTAAATGTACAAAGTCTACTCTAGATCATATCGGTCTAGTCCCCTTTTCCAATGCAAGTTTTGTGGCAGGTCAAGGTAGACCGTTTTTCCATGGACTTGGTCGAAAATCTTGTGGAAAACGATCGTTCAGGCCTATATGATAAAATATGCGTTGCATCCATCCTGAACATATTCGCTGAAATACTATTTTAGGTGAATATGATCTCAAGCGGAATATCCTAGCTCTGGACTTTTTTTTAGCTCTCTAGACTAAAAAACAACTCGCTTATCGATTGTCACGTGGTCGTTCAGCTGTTAATTCGGAAAACTGGCACATTTTGAGCGGCTGTTGCTCTCTCGATTTCTCTCTGAAAACTGTGAATTACCTTGTCTATAAACGGTATCCGGCTTTAAGACGTTGCTGCATTATCTCGTGAATTTAATGCTGCAAGGTGTTGCAATGCCATACTTCCACTCCATTGATCTCTTGGGAGGTGAAATTAGGTGACTCAATGATTTTGCTCTTTGTTCTCCCATCCCTCTCTTTGCAGTTTTGGTAATTTTCGCTAGCCATTAGAGCCCGCAGCCCCACACCGCTTGCTCGGATGCCATAAACTGTACCTGCTCGCTCGTGAAATAGTGTGAGTCAGAAGTGAGCAAATTTACTGTTTTGTGTGAGAAATCTTCTTCAAAGTTTGTTTTTGAACTTTCAGAAATGCTCGAAAGGTCGACGGGCACCATAAAATAGGCGTCGTTATAAAAAAGCGTTTCTTTGATGCGGTTCATTACGAAAAATAATAACTTAAGACTTTGTTCAAATTGAAAACACTTCTCAAAATCTGACATATGATCCAAAACATTAAAAAAAATAAAATGTAAAAAGCTAATCTCCACTTTCTGGAACCTGTAGGCTATCTGCCTACATGGTCATAGAAATGTGGTGTTGTTTTTTAACAAATTAGTTGTCATGTTTATTTTTTGATAAAAGCATTTGTTCTAGATGCAGAAATGAAAAATGTTCAGCTGAAAACGTTTATTTTATTAAAAGTCGAAATCCTAAACTAATCAATTCAATCTGCCGCAATGAACCCGGGTAACAAGTATTGCGATTGCCAAGGTGCAAGTTGGCTATTTAATTTTAATTATGTTTAATTTTGCTCGCAGCTTGATTACTGGTAACACCAAGTCAAATCACGAGATAACTTACCAAAACTCAATACCTTTAGAAGTGTCATTGGGCCATTTATGATTTTTAAAATAGTAGCCAATGCCATGGCTACCTAGAGATACGGCCTGATTTGTTCCATTCTGAAGACGTTTCCAGATTTTGCCAACTTTTGGTGACTGTCTGAATGAATATTTCTAAATATTTTAACGTCTTTTTTACTATCTTCACCAGGTGACACACTGAGTTTTAACATTATTAGACGTTGAAAAGCAAAGACTATTTAATTCCGAAAATTTTTAGTCAGACTGTTAATCGCTTTTTTGCAGTCTGATTTCAACTTACTTTTTCTCATTTTCTACTACTTCTCCAAGGCAACAAAAAGCTTTTATTTTATATCATTACGAGTCAGCTAAAAGTAATTTTTTTTAACGGTAATCATTAGCCGTAATCAAAATCTGTAAAATGCAACAAATCAGGCCGCATCTCCGTGGAAGCCATGCCTATGCTTTTTAATTTAAAGTCAAAAAATTTGAAATAACTTTCGAAAAGTTTCACAACGAAACAAAATATTCTTTCAACAGTTTTTTGTATACAATTTTGTTTCGTTCGAAATAAAATGCTTGTTCGAAATAAAATGCTTGTTTGACGGTGCTATAACAATTTTGTCATTGATTAAAAAATTCAACTAATAATAGAATGACTGGGCTTCAAACTGTAATTAAGCATTTGCAAACTTTTTTATCCGCACAATTCAAACTGCACATTGCTGTAGAAGGGGGGGTATAGCTCTCTTCAGCCAAAAAGAAGGAAATAACAACGCTGGAAGTTTTTATTCGTAACACACCTACATTTTATATTGGCTTCTTATGACTTAGCTGTTGGTAAGATTTTGAGTGCTTATAGACTCAAAAATAATATGAGGATGGATGCAGTAAAGCACTCGAACATAGTCCAAATTCAAAAAGGAAGATGTGCACTTAGCATTGATGTAGCATCTTTTTTTGACGTAATCTAATTGTGATATACTTCCAGTCAATATTGACTTTATCGATATTATGCTTTTACTTAATTTTAGTTTGCAACTTGCGACAATGCGATACCTTGTTCACCATCTCACTCTTTACCATGGCTGTTTTAAGCAAATCTCTAATGGGGTCTCTAGTCTATAACCTACCGCATACACCCGGGTTGGGTACTTGACCCACACCACCCAAGTCGACTGTTGTCACGAAACAGTGTTGCTTTTTAATGTTGGACGAAAGAGACTGATACTGATTGTTTGGCTACACATTAAGACCAACTAATTACCGTAACTTAAAAGTGATTGATTAGTATATGGCGTCAGGTAAAAGTCTTACCATAACAAATATCCATTTTAACGCCAAGACGTCTGTCTACTGCAAAACTCCTGCTTTGTATTGTAAAGTTAATGCATTGGTAAACAATCCAGGTTATCATCTCTCCACATTGCCCATATAATGTCCTGTACCGTAAACTTAGTAGTATATTATGGAACAGTGGTGACGTAATTATGGGTGTGCGTATTTTAAAGTTGCAGCACTTGACCATGCCCAGAATGCAAAATCCGTTATTTTTACATTGATTCAACGATAGACGTTGAATCAATGTAAAAATGACAGATTTTGCAGTCTGGGTGGTGTCACTTTAGTTCAACAACACTTTAGGTTTGGTCACATTACTGTTTAAAGTAGTTCGACGAAGATTGAGACAGCTTAAATCGGTACCGATAGACACGTGTTTCGTCCATAAGGCTGGGCTCATCAGTATCACACCACTAATTTATGCCACAAAAATTTTGAGTGAACAAAAATACACAATCAACAATGCTATTTTTTGTGTTTTTGAAAATAAGTCGTTAACCTGGATTTTCTTGAAAATACTACGCTAGAACGGGTGACACCATGAAACGGTCGGCACTGTCACTTTGGTAATCCGATCATTTAAACAGCTGCTGCCTGGTCTTGATGTTTTTAACTCCTACCCAACTTTCACACAGATGCAAAACCCTCAACAAACTTGCAAAGTCATATTTCAGTTGCTTTGGATTTATGCTTTTATTTTCTCCTAGTTGTTTGATACGTCAAAAGGCTGCTTCAACCACAACAGATGCGGCCAGCCGGCCATTTGTCAAAATTGTTATTATTTGATATAGAGCATACTTTCAAATGTTTCTTGTTTGATAGATTGTGTCTTTGATCTTAGAGTTTTTGTATCCACAAGCGTTGTGAAGTTTTGTTTTTGAGAACATCTTTTTGTGTTCTTTTTTAAAACAACTTTTCCAAGTTTGATAATTCATTAACATTGGTATGTTAGATGGAGAAAGCTTGTTCTAGCTTTCAACGGCGATTAGAATAACTTCATTTTTGTCCTCTACAATGGAGACAACTTTATGTCATCGGCTATACTGCCATTGACACAATTCAATCTCACTCTGTTTCGGGGTGATGGATTGACGTACGAACAGGGTTCTTTTTCAAACCCACACCTTGATGTTGAACCCTACGTGGACCCCCTTCGACAGTCGATGAAAAATACATCTACTCAAGGTGATGCGTCATATTGATTAATTAGGTTGGCGAAAACCGACGATAACTGCACCTGGTTTACCAAGTATAAGAGCCTGCCGGGCTACACGTAGGCTACATACTGTATATTTTGCTTTTCGTGGGCATCACTGTTTCACTACATTAGTCGACTGTGACTGAGACGAATAGACTGGTAAACGGTTTCGTTTCCTTTTCGTGCCACCACTGATAATGTCGGTTTTGTGAAACGTTGAATACAATGTAATATAATAATGCGATGAATACAGCACTGTATGAAAACACGTTATTGTTGATAGGTAGCCGAGATGAATATGTCGCATTTGAGAGTTATTCAGCTTTGTGCTTCTTTTGACACATCTTTGAAAAAGTTTTCATGGAATAGTTGGATTTTATTTGTGAGAGCATGGCTACCTGGAAATGCGGCCTGATTTGTCATATTTTGATATTTTGATTGCCGCTACTGCTACTGTCTGACTAAAATTTTCTAAGATATTTTTTACTTTCTGCTGACTTGTAATGATATAAAAGCTTTTTGTTGCCTTGATGAAGCAGTACAAAAAGACAAAACTCAAGTCAAAAAACGTTCTATCAGACTGTTTGCAAGCGGTTAACAGTCTGATTGAACGTTTATGAATCAAATTGTATTTGTTTTTCAACACCTGATACTGTTGAAACCCATTTTGCCACCTGGGGAAATGTTAAAATATAATTTAAAAGAAAATTTTATTCAGACAGTTACTAAAGTTGGCAAATTCTGCAAAATGCGGCAAATTAGGCCGTATCTCTAGATCGCCATGGTGAGAGATGTTGCTAACTCAGACTTGTGACTACAAGTATTTCACTCATTTCATCGAGTTTGCAACAATACCAACTTCTCCAATTTGCGAAACAAGCAGACAAACCGATGATCATTTGGTTTTAGACTGTCTATGGACTGCATTACCCGGCGGTTTCAACACAGTTTAAAAATGCGGAAATATGTTTAAAAACTTGCTAAAAAACAACGAGCTTCAAGTGTGAAAATGCGATACGAAACTACTGGTACAACGAAGTACTTTAGGAAACTTTGAAACATGATGTTCTTTTGAATATAGCCAACGAAACAAAATGAGTTCACTTGTCCTTTTGCAAAACGTTTATCAGTCCCACCATTTTGTTTGTGTTTGTGCATTATGATGACTCATTTCGGTCCATGCTCAGCTGTTGTATCCACTGTGATAGTGTGAGTCAATTGACTCTATTAGTATTGGTGTAGTTTGATACCACACACCGCTTGTTTTCAAGCCACAAGTGCTTGTGCTGCAGTATTTGGCATTTACTACGAAATTGTATTTTCTTAATTTCAACGGTAATTTTAGAAATCAATATGAAAGTTTAGATAAGTTGACGCGTTTTAATGGGCTAATTTAGCTTTGTTTAGGTTTGTATCAAATTTAATCGCTTCCAATCAAAGTCACTCCCATTCTTATAGACTTTTTTAAGTGGTAAATTTCTTGTTTTCTTCTCACATAAGCCTGGCTTATGTCATTAGCAAAAATTAATCTCAGCTTTAATTGCACACTGTCTTTGATAATGCTGCTTAGTGTGAAATCATAATGTGTTAATACTTTGAAAACACCTTGAATTTAATCGTGAGTTTTGTATCACTAACAGGCTTCTAGTTTTCTTTATTTTGAAATTGTTTGGTTTCTTTTGATTCGTAAAAACAAGAAGCCAATAAGAAGACTTTTCAGTCTTATTCTGCCACATGATATTCAGGTGATTTAGTTTCAGTAATGCAGTAAAGTAGGAGGGATGGCGGTGGGATAGCGCAACGGATAAGGCGTTGGCTTTCCAATTATGCAAACCTGGTTCGACTCCCGGCTTCAGCTGGTTGTTGAAAAACACCGCTCACCTCTACCCAGGGTGTAATAAATTGGGTGGGCGTGGTTGCTGAAGTAAAGGCGGCCGAGAGAAAGGAACTGGCCCCCCTACTCTCCTTAGTTCCGAAGGCTTAGTATAACGAGAACCTAATCTTCTCATTCCCAAAAGCTCAGTATCTGAGTATGGGACCTTTACTTACATTCTGCCACATGAATTTCAGGTTATTTAGTTTCAGTGATGCAAGTTTAGTTTAAATAAAAACACTTTTTGAGCAAAGTTTAATTACTGTTGAAAAAATAGCGCAGCACAAGACACAAAAAAGTAACTGTCAAAGTTTTCTGTCTTGTGCTTCCCAAGCTTGTCCTTCCCGCTTCCATAAGCTGGATCTTTGCTTCCTTTATTGCATTGAAAACCGAACCTTTATTGCGCTTGGAAACCAAGGATAGTTTGCCGGTTGTCTTTTCTGCACTGCTACTGTCTGCAAGTTTGTTACTTTGCTATCGTATGTTGACACCGACTTGAAAACCAAGGCTACATTGTTGGTCTATTTCTGAAAAATGGATCATAGGATCCGATTTTTTTGTCAGAAAGTCAAATCCTTGTAAAGATGCAACCTGTTGGTTGCTTTTTTGGGGGTCACATTTTCAATGAAGTGTTTTTCTTGCAAACCTCTTAAGCTAAAAACACACCAAACTAAGCAACAGTACAGAATTTAGCACGATACCAAAGGGAAACACTGCAATCGTGTTCGGCTGTACTTCATTTGAATGTCTTCTAATATTTCAAAAATTACAATAATTTACATTACATCATCATTATCTGTTATTCAAATTTAACAAAAAGTAAAAGAAAGAAAAATTGAAAATTCACATTTTAAAAAACATGCCAAAGGAACTACTTGAAGTTTGGTTTCTTGTAAATATTTTGGAAATCACACTCGGCATGGTAGCTTTTTTTTCGGTCTCGACAAAAGTTCAATATAGGTAATTATTGATTTTGTTAAAAGACGAAAGTAACTGTTTGGCAAACTACTATTCGAGGTCGATGATAAATTCACTTCTTTCATTGGTGCTATAACTGTTTTCTTTTCAAGATATTCTTCTTGTTTTGTAATTAACTAGGATTTTATTTATGATAGATCTTATGCTTTGAAGTGCCATTTGGTTTGCTTTAACTGGAAGTGCAGCTGCAAAATTTGTACATACTTTCTCATTAGTCAATCAAGCTTCGTGAAGTTCAATCATGATAACATAACTCATAACTTATCAAAAATGCTGAACTTGTTTTCGTTTTCAATCTTCAAATATCTTTTGCCGCTGACGAGTTACTTCCGCCTTTTGCAGTGGAGTTAATATGCACTAAAGATAAGTGATGCTACCGTTTGCAAGGTAATGCGAACTGTAACAAAAATGGGAAAATAGCAATGTGATTGCTCTTTGCAGAATTGCGTTAATTGACAACATCAATTGTAGTTTGAAATTTCTACTCAATTGAAAAATAACACTTTTTGTATACACAGTAGGGCTAGACATTTGTGACAAATCAATCACATTTCAAAGAATTCTCAACTTAACTTGAGCAATCTTAAAGCTCTAACTGTGTGTGTACTCAAATTGTTAATGGTTCGTGATTCTTAAAAGTATATACATGTGGCAACACTACAGATCAACACTTTAGAGTTTTTAACTCCACGAATTTTTTTTGCAAAAACCTCTTTGAGCACTTTTTCTATAAATTTCTTCTCAGCGAATTATTCCTGGGGTATAATTGTGGAAAAATGTGCCACTTGTGCCAACTTGTGAAGCATACTATCAGTAAAATTTGGAAGATAAGATAGAAGTAAATTTGCTAAAACGCAATTGTTCATGTAAAAAGAAACGTTGTCGGTCTATTCTATGAAGGCACAAAAGCAACCCAACAAACAATTCATCCTCTCAACGTTGTTTCGACGCTTAAAAACGTTACGTCAATGCAAGAAAGATAGCTTTTAGAGTTTTGGTAATTGGGTATCGCACTGTTCTATTGGAAATAACTTATGACAATATGACATGTATTGTAAAGCAGAGCTAAATATAATAAAGCAAACATCAAAATTAAATTAATAAAAAATTAAACTTTTAACAAAGAGTAAGAATAAACAAAGCGAAACTCAATCAATTGCAAAGAGTAAGAAATTTGTATCCATAGATGCGAAACGTATTTTTGTACTGAATTTCTGTTTAATGTAGCCTACTCGCTGCGCCTCTACACGGCTGCACTGACACTGTCTGCTTTGCAAAGCGCTGGGGAGCAACGCATATGTGCCATAGATAGAGGGTTATATGAAAACACACATAATTATTATGAATAGAAACTAAATTTATACCATAGTATTTGCGGACAGTTATTGCTTTTACATTAAGTATCCTTTAGCAAAAATTTTGCAAAAAAAGGTCAACTTTTTGCATAAAGTTGGGTAACGGTTGCAAAAATTTCCAACATAGATCAATTCTGTACCGCAGTTGCCATAACAACATCATAAACAATTTGACTTTCCTTTTTTTATACGTATGGATTTTGCTGTCTGGGGTGTAATGAATGGATGAAACAGACCTTTCCGCTGTGGTTAAAGTTGAATAATCTTTTTTGTAAATTCTAAGAAAATGCAGTGTGATTGATTGGGGCAATTTTTTTCTCTTGTCAACAAAACCGATCTTTGCATATTCGGTTTAATCAACGTAGACAACGACAGGCTACGTGGGAGCGGCTATCAAAACCTGCAAATTTTTCAACTTCCTTTGTATTAGGTATTTCAAGTCTATTTATTGCTGCAATTTGTTTAATTTTTGTTATAAAGAGGTGTGTAATCTTAACAACAAGAGCTTCGTCGTCGTCGTCTGAGCTTCTGGGGCCGAGGGTCTATCCTTTTACCACCTTTAACAAGAGCTTGATGCAACTTTAGACAACTGTTTTGTATTTGAGGCAATGTTACTGGAACGCAGAGGCCTGTTCCTGCAATGAGTTTGAACCTGCCAACTACGGTCTCCGCAAAATATGCTTATGCGGATGACCTGGCAATTCTTCACTCCGCAAAGTCGTGGAAAAATTTAGAAGACACCTTGAGCCAGGACATGAAAACTCTCTCAGCCTATCTCCAGAACTGGCGACTGAAACTCAGCGAAACCAAAACTGTGGCAGCAGCTTTCCACCTCCATAATCGGGAAGCTGATCGTGAGCTACACGTCCAGAACAACGGAAAATCTCTGTCCTTCTGCCCCGAACCAAGATATCTTGTGGTGACACTGGACAGATCGCTCACATACCGCCACCATTTGGTGTCACTGCGCAAGAAACTCACATCCCGCGCTGCGCTACTCAAGCGCCTGGCAGGCTCTAGCTGGGGGGCGAGTGCTGACGCTTTTCGTATAGCAGCCTTAGCCCTTGTCTACTCTTCAGCAGAGTACTGTGCACCTGTTTGGTGCCGCAGTGCTCACTGCCATAACATCGACACTGCCATAAACAGCGCCCTGCGCACAGTGACCGGATGCCTGCGTCCCACACCATTGGACAATCTCCCCATTCTCGCTGGCATCCATCCCGCTGAGCTTCGTCGCGAAGAAGCCACTCTGTCCCTCGGTCGACGGGCACTGGAGCCTAACCACCTTCTCCACCACAAGATCTCTGCTCTCCCAAACGAGCACCCTCGTCGACTGAAATCAAGACACCCATTCGTGCCAGCCGCTCAACTTCTTATCAACGAAGCTGATGTACAAGACATCTCTGCGGCTGCTTGGGCGGACCATAAATGGAGTTCTGAATGGAAGTCAACCGCCACCAGACTCTATTCGTTCATCCCCGACGCCGACACACGCCCCATTGGTCTAACACTACCAAGACAGGCATGGGTGCGCCTTAACCGTCTCCGTACGGGCGTCGGGCTTTTCCGCTCAACCATGCACCAACGGGGAATGGCTTCTTCCTCCTCCTGTAAATGTGGTGCCGAGGAACAGACTGCAGACCACATCATCAATGCCTGCTCCATTTTCAAGCCACCTAACGGAGTGGAAGGTCTGCGTGTCATGGAGGATGAAACCAAAGACTGGCTGCTCTCTAGTAGCCTTCCAGTGTAGTCCGAGAATGTCGTGAATCTGGTGTGGTAAAAGGATAGACCCTCGGCCCCAGACGCTCACACGACGACGACGACGAACTTTAGACAACTGTTTTGTATTTGAGGCAATGTTACTGGAACGCAGAGGCCTGTTCCTGCAATGAGTTTGAACAACCGTTGTATGGTGATTCGGCGCATCCATTTCACTAATCATAGTTTTTCTCTCTTTTGCATTGCGGAATGCGGAAACAACAGCTAAAAAGTGCGCAGTAGTCAGTTGTTCGTTTTAATTACTCAAAATACAAAAACGTCTATTCTTAGAAAAACAACAATTCAAGTTTTGCCTATATTTATGAAGTGAGTTGTTCCACTGACACTGGCACTGGTAAAGTTGATGAAACTGACTTGGATCGAAGTTGATTTCTGTATGCACCATTTCCAGATAGGCAAGTGAGGAACGAAAGTTTTTTTTTTCTGCAATAGAATCAGTAATTTTGCTTTTAATTTTTTTTATGCAAGTTCAAACATAACATCGAAAAAATCTTATGGGGCGTTTAACGCCCCATCAGTTGCAGAGATGAAATTGATTGCCTCATCCTACCGAGGATTTTGGTACAACATCCATCAAGCGCTCTTAGCTTTGTGCTGCATAAATAGGTTGTAAAACCCAAACTTTGGCCATCTGTTCCATGCAACCGCGTCGAGAAAACCACCACAGCAACGATTAAATGCAAATTGTACGCGCTGCACATGGCCTCCTCTGGTTGATGCTCTGGTAAAAAAAGTGGTGTCATGCGGCGCGGCATTGTCAGGTAGTTCATTTTATGAGTGATTAGATCTCCATCTATAATTCAGTTGGATCATAGCTTCTTTTGACTTTCTTTAGAAGTAACCGTCTGCTCACTCGTGTAGGACGCTTTGGTGCAGGTATATTGCGTGGGGACTTGGTAGAGAGTGCTGCCTGTGAGTGCGGTGAGGTACAAACGGCAAGTCATATACCCTAATCAAGGACTGCCCGTTTTACAGACCTCCCCGTTGTGTGGAGGGCCTAGTTTCAATTGACGATGACGTCAAGCAGTGGCTACCCAACGGGTGTCCTGATATTTAGCGACAATACAGAAAAGAAGTAATAGCTGAAGAACAAAAATGCCAAGAACAAATATCAGTGCAAACTATAACTAAGAGCAGTAAAGCAATCCTGCAAATATAATACTCATGTGCCTTAATGTAAAAGATGAATTATTATGCAAGCAATAAACCTCTGCGATACATAATAATGCAGCGATTGGACGATGCAATAATTCCACCTGCAGTCACAGCAGGTCAATCAAGTGAGATGGAGAAGTTACGGTTGAATAAATAGATTTTGAGGTTTTGTAATTACTTCCATTACAAAAATGTGACACTTTTTAAAATGCTACGTCAGACAATGTGTACTTGCTATATGCCATAAAACATCCAAATGCCATGCCTAAACTACATATCTTTTTTCTACGTCTGCTTTCGTATGTTCGGACGTTGAAGCGACATGGAGTAACATTGTGCAGTTCAAAATGAAACGTCATTTGCACTGAAAATATCCTCTGATCCAATTTTCCTAATGACAACTAAGAGGCCATCACGGGAAAAGCCGTTTTGATTCAATTAACTGTAACAGTGTCGGAATGGGTGGCCTACGTCACAGTGGCTCTTGTTTATCAAGAAACAAGAACAGCGTTTGTCTTGTCTCTTTCAAGTGATTAAAGTTTTCGCATTTTCGATTAGCTCGAGTGGAGGCCAAATTGAGTCCATGATGAAATTGCATAATTTGGGCATTGGCTGAAAGAGTTAATAATGCCTTTGAACGCAGCAAGTACCCAGGCAGCAAAATCTGTCTTTTTTACATTGATTTAATGTTAGTAGACATTGAATCAATGTAAAAATGACGTATTTTTCTGTCAGGGTAGGTCTGTGGTGTATGTAAATCATATAATATTTGTTAGTTTTAACATTTTATCTTTGTCAAGTTTAACAGTTTTGAATGGCAGCAAATCATATTATCATAATGTACTACTTCAAAGTTGCTAAAGTCGTGGTGATTTAATAAAACACTGCATAATTCTCAAGTAAAAAACAAAAAAAAATTCCAAGGTCACCACAGATCAGCAACACCAGGTATATTTAGAAATCTTCAAAGGCTTAAATAGCGTTGCACAACAATTTTGGTAACAAGTAGATTAAAGCATGTTATAGACGCTTTGACTGGGTTTAAATGGTTAGCCAGAAAAGTAATGCAAAGCAACTTTGAATGACGTTACCCAAAGCAAGAGGTAAATCAATTACAAATCGTTTTCTCGACTTAAAATTAAATCTGTTGAAAAAAGGACCTTTGAATGAGGCACACGTTACAAATTGCAGTTTGAGAGAAAAACACGTTTTAGAATAAGAAAGCCAAGATTAAGTAATTTAATATCTCTTATGAATTTGCTGTGAAGCGACAAGTGAACATTTAGCATTTCATATATTTCTCATACTCTTGCTTGCACCCATATCTTTGAGCGAATGTTGAGCCAATGAGCGACTACTTTCTTAAAATTTGAACAATATATTTAAAATAATGAAACAAAAATATGTATAATACTTCTAAAAAATGCTCAATATTTTTCAAATGGTGGAAAAATAATTTAATAGCATTTTATTGAGCTAAAGTACTTCAAAACGTGGAATTGTTTTTTCTTTTTTTATTAAATTAGAAAAAAAAATATTTTTCAATACGAGAAATGCAATTTGACATCCCAAAGTTCTAACAGAAATTATTGACAGTAAGCGTTTAACTTCTTTGTCTGAATTTACGGGACCATGACCGGTCAGGTGTGACTCTACGCACAAAATGACGCCATTCATGAGTATGACATTTTTGTTTATGACCAAGGTCTACTGGATATTGCCCAATTGTATAGTTTTTTGTTTTTTCTCCTTATGTATATGTTTTTATTTTTTATTTATTTTTGCAACACTCGATAGTAAATATTTACTTCTTGTATTTCATTTTTCACTTCCATGGACACTTCCATGAAATATATCCGAACAATAATTGCGATGTGCCAATATTTGCTATCCTGTTTTAAAATGAATCATCCATTTAGATTCTAAAACTTGAATGAGGCTGGTCACCAAGCATTTAGTTAAATAACATGATATACGTTCTTCTGGTGCAAATTAAGCTGAACTATCACTAGATGTATAAGGTATTAATCTGCTTTTATTCCGACGTTTCGTGAATCAGACACGATCGACTTCCTCAGCGGGCTTGGTCAGGTAGTGACTACCTGTCTTAAAACACAGGACCATGTTGCTGTACATAAACCAAGCAAAATGAAATTCAACTTCCAAACGAAAATTATCGCGCGCAAAGTTTGAAATTTTTTCATGTAGCTACCCAACTTACTTATCTTTGGCTGATGTGCAAACGTTTGCATTTGTTTCATGCTGACTGTAATCAAACTAGACTATATGTATGTTTGTGTATTGTAATGATTATGTGTGCATGTACTGTACGTACACCACTCTACTATGATGTGATTGATGTGGTTAAGAGCTTTTAATCTGCATGCAGTGTTGATTGAGACAAAAAATGTTCAAGTATTGTTGCCCCTATTGACCCAATAAAAAGCCAGGTCGCTCATTTAGGTCATAAATTTAGTACCCCATCAGTACCCTACTAAAATAGTGGGTAATATGTATCTTCTGTTCTGTTAAATAGCCTACAACAAAACGTTTTCAAGCGGCCTACATTTCACCGGGAACTCCAACCATGGATGTAATCCAAATTTTGAAGGTTAGCTATTTCGGGTAGTGGATCAAGGATTGCTAATTTTCAAAATTGTCTGTCACATATATTTTGATTTAGACTCGCACTCACAGATCAATAAATGAAATCATTTTTTGCTTTCGAGACAGTAATTCGGGAAACATCTCCCAACTGCTGCAACCAGTGCAATGTAGGCTATCAGTGTTGGGATCTGTTAGGTCCACATGTCCTGTAGGTCGGAAAATTGAACAATGATGTATAACGTGTAATGATGTAATCAAACAATTGAAACAATGAATTATTTTGGAGAAACTATATTAAGAAGCGAAACTCATGTTCAGCAAACGTTTCCAAAATTTGAAATGTTTTCATCTTCAGTCTTAACGTAAACATCTGCAGTTTTCATTTTCATCTTAAACGCTTGCTAAACATGAGTTTAGTATCTTCATTTTGGCTCTTTATTTTATGATAATTATCGTAGAGGACCCATTGCAAATTTGGAAGTCACACACTTTGGGTCGTCTATTAGGGGTCATCTACCACTGAAAATTGTTTGTCGCGTGATAGACAATCCTAGAGGCAGTATGTTGTACTTTACACGCAACTATGTTTCAATCGATAACTATTATGGCTCATCAAGTCCATTTTTTGGATTATGAAAAATGCCTCCACGCCCACTACAGTGGGCACGGCAGATTTCTAGATTATGACCATTTACATGCCAGCAGATATCGATGTATCGATACAAATTGGTAACTTTTTCATCTAGAGTAAACATCACAGGCTCCGGGTCTATTTGTGTGTAGCTTGATCGTCAGTAGTATCCGATTGTTGTAAAATCGAACAAATCATAGATTGTGCTTACGTATGCTAACGTTGCAGACAGACGGTCATTTCCAACCCTGGGTCAAAAGCCGTTTGAAGTTGCTTACGGGGGTTAAGTAATTACACCTAAATCACATTGGTTTCAGCCAGTGGCAACTTCAAAGGCGTCTACGATCGAAGTTAAAGTAAAAGCTGCTTCGTAGACATGGATTAGAGAATATCCTGAGCTACGTGGGTGGAAGGGTTGGGTTTTAATGTGTATAGAAATAAAGGTTTTTACCAATAAAAGAACATTCCGAGTAATAGGTTACTTTCAAGTTTTGTACCACCAATCAACTCTTCAAGATAATGTTGTAAACCAATTTGAAAGAAAAGATGCAAGTTATTTGTGGATCAATACCAAGCCACAAAATCATATCATCCATTCCAAATTACATACAAGAAGAGTTTCTCTGCAATCGAGTGTAGCAAGAATTGATAGCAATAGACATGTGTTTCACCCATGAGACTGGGCTCATCAGTATCGCGCCACTAATTCATGCCACATAGTTCTTAACCGTTGCTTTGGTCAGTCAGTTGAATCCTTATCTTTGTGGAAAGAAAACAACTAAACCAACTATCGCCAAGGAAGAGAATACAAGAAGAGAATAATTTGCACTATTTTCAACTTTAGAAAACTTTAAATTTTACTGCCGAAGGTCAAAGTCCTGCATCGTTTTGTGGATTCAGGTTGCTCAGTTAAACCTGTAAAATAGCTTTTATGAATGTCAAGTTTCTTCTAATTGGAGGCTGTCTTTTGAAGCTGTAATAAACCTGACCCAAAACGTTATTTTGCAATTGAAAACATCAGTTGTAAGAGTTTGAATTTCATGAAGAATACTTTTTGTTGACATTTTTTTAATATACACGTAAATGACCTTGAACTAAATCTCTTTACTATTCAGTTGGACCGTGAAAGATATGCCAAAGGTCAAGAGTTAAGCTAACTGCAGTTACACTCACTAATAGATTTACTGTCACCATTTGTCTCTCACCTCAAAGTTAACTGAATCTGATAGCTTCACTCCACATTCTGCAGCAAATAGACCACACGTTTTGTGTTTGGTTTAAATTTTATATTCAACTAAATTTTTTTCAAGTCTCCAATGCCCTGTCTGATAGTCATAATAACGCACTTGACGTAATGAGCGATGCGAAACTTTACGTTAAAGAACAATGAATTACGTCAACAAACTTACTTCTTGAGATTGAAACCTGTCCACACAAAAATGACAGAACTGTCATTGTGACGCAGTTTGACTTCGCCTTTTTTCAGTTTCATAGAGTTCAAACTACTTGACCAAAATTTATCAGCTATCAGCGAGAGGTCAATTTTTGAACCTTGAGGCACGCCAAATGACGAGGTGATGTAATTTGGTTTGGCTATGGCTGCCAACTGTCAGGTTTGGTCGTTTTGTTTAAGCTTAACCATTTTGTAAATAACACCACTTGACCGGCTGGATCTGAGGCAGTTGTCTTTTTTGCGACACTAAGATTTTGCAATTTAGCATCATTTTTACTGCAATGATTGTTGAAGCAATATTTTAATTGTTGGAAAAGTTTCTCACCGAAAATCTGCTCTTCTCAGATACTAACATTCTGTAAAGAATCTCGAGCTACTTTCTCGTTGGCCGCGTGGTCGAGAGCTAAAAGCGTCTGCACTCGAGTTGGGATGAGGGAAATTCCGATCTTAATTCCAGGAATTTTATAATTGTTTTCTAATTCCCTATACCTGGATTATGTAGTTTTAAATTTTGAAAATAGAATTGAAAAGCCATAAAACCTGGAAGAATTTTATGGAAGTATGAAAACAAGCAAGCCTGCATCAATTGAGACCAGACAATGTTTTCTGCTCAGAAATATTTTGCTAATCTAAAATCTTCCAGACCTGTTAATTAAAACGATTTTCTTTTTTGGTCAAAACAGATCGAAATTCTATTGTGTAAAAAGCAGTTAGAAACAAAGTTCTTCTCTAAATAACTTAAATTTTAGCAAAACGGAATTCAAACAAAATAATTTTGTATTCAAATCAAACAGTGCTTACAAATATTAGTCAAAAATATGTTTTCCTTTGCAAGAGTAAATATTTAATAAGTTGTCAAAGAATGTGACTCAAAGGCTTGCAGTTTGAACAGTGCTCCATCTACCGTCGTGGGATGTTTTGTTATATTTACTCGCTGGTAATTTTAGTTTGCATGAACAGCAGAGTGCGCATTTCGTAAAACTATAAAAAATGACTTTATTTATCAGAATAATTTATTCTGCATCAATTGGCTGTATAATAGCGTCAATGCAAGGCTTTCTTTAGTGGCGATTTTCTGATTCGTCTTCCTGGCTTTCGTATGGAAAAGATCGATTTAAATGGTTGGAGATTTTTTATAAACTCCGTTTATATTCTGTACATCTGTTATCTTTTAGATTGACGTTCGCTGGTTTATTGAAGCAGAGGAGCTTCACCAAACATACAAACAATAAGTTGCTGTAATATGTTCCGTCCATGACATTTTGAACATTCGCATTTAATTGAATATGGAATGTGCAGAAGTTTCGATGTTTGTTTCTAGCTTCACAACCGCATTTAAAACCTGGGATAATAAGTGTTGGATATAGTTTGAGTTTCAAACATGTTGATAAAAAACTGCTCCACATATTGTGCCAATTTATTACTACTGCGTTTGCTTTATGTGAATGTCTGCTGAGACAGTAGCTGGTCCAGGGGGAGGGGAGGGCGAACTTGATACGTAACGGCTTTGGAAATAGTTTTTTTCCTACAGTCCTAATGCAGTTTCAAAGATGTTTAGTCATGTGATTTTTAAAACTTACCACGTTTTTTCAAGAACCTTAATGGGTTGAAATAAGGAATGAAAACCGATGAAACAAAACAAAAAAATGGTCTACTTCAACTGCTGTTGTACATTCTTTATGTCATGCTTTTCATAAGTACCTCTGAACGTGACAGCCATCACAATCATCATGTTTGATTTGCCGTAAAAGATAACTTGATTTGGTAAAGTCGAAGTTTGGGTAGTAGCCAACCTACTAAGCAAAAATTGCCTTTTTCAGATATCGGTTTAACGTTGCTAGAAGTTTTGCTATAACGTGAAATGTAACAGGCTGATTTTGCTGGCTGGGTGCTCAATTCCTACCTTGTAGGTCCAGAAAACATGGGCAAGGTACATTGAATCAATGTTTAATTATGTTGTAATGCAGGCGTTGAATCTGAACGTGAAAAGGGGCTATTTGCGAGCTAGGAACACAGAGTTTATGAACTATGCTGATGTGCGATAATAGGCTAATTGGAGAAAATAATGAAGAAAATCTTTTAAACGTTATCTCAAACTTGAAGCAAACGCAGTGATACATAAACTTTGAACCTATTTTATTTATTCTCTTTTTCGTCTATTATTTGTTTCGTTTTTGACTAGAGTCTCTTTAGTTTTCCCACACACTTTCACTTTCCTTCAGTATTGTGAGTAATCACAACCCTGGGCAGACTAGCCAGTTTGCAAAATAGGTTCTTTTTACATTGATTCAACGTCTGCAGGTTGTGATTCAACGTGAAAAAGATTACTTTACTTGGTGGGTACCCATGTAATGACACAAAAGTGCTTGCAAGTTTGTTATGCTTGCAGACTGACCTTCTGGCCACCATCGGTGACGGACCTTCTGTTGTCACATCAGAGCCTTTATTGAGTTGTCTGACAGGAAAAAAACAGACTACTGTACGTCATACAATTTGCCGGTTTTGGTTCTTTTTTATTTTTGAAGTTATAGACCATTAGGCTGGCTAGTTTAAAGCTAATCATCATATATGGTTGATGCGTTCCCACGTTTGAAGTGCTTTGAGTTTTTAGATCGTAACGTTAAATGCCTCGGCTACTTTGCAAGTGTGTTGATGGCTGGCGAAGATTTTTCAAGTAGTATTATTTGATATATCCGTCACTTTACGTCGGCCGGATATCAAGTTAGGTGGAATCAAGGTTTCAACAAATGTTAGCAGCACATTTGTAATAGTTCTTCAATAACTTCCTTTGATTGTTTGAGCAATGATATTAGAATGTTGGTGTTCTTGATTCGAAAGCGTGTGAAATTTTTCAACAAAAATGCCAAATAGGCACTTTCCTTTATGGGAAGTGATTAGCATGGTCAGGATTTTAAACAATACAAAATGTCATGATGTTGGTGCTAGAAAATATTTTAACCACATGTCGCGAATCCTGCGAACGGCCATACACACGCTGAAATATCCACTTCTCTCCGAAAGTTATTTCCAAAATTAGACCTTCGGTAATACCTAAGTTGAGAAAGCAATTAGTCCCCAACCAGTGGTTATCGGACCTGCAATGGCTCAATGTTTCACTTAAATAAGCAGGTAAAGGTGTTCAGCATGGTTTTTGCTCTGCCCGCGCTTACTTGAAATCCGTGTCTTTCACAATGCCAGGATTAGACCACATTTGAATAAATGAAATTACAGCTTCAAACCCCAGTAATGACAAGGGTTTCTTTCCCAGTCGTGGCACCAGGCCAGCCAGCCTTGCACGAAGCTTGTAACTTTGCAATTGATTTATACCTTTTCATGATGAACCACACCCGATGAGAAAAATCTTGTAGCTGAAAATTGTTTTTTAGTTTCATATAATTTTGAAAGAATGCTTTGCAAGCTGCGGTCGACTCACGCAATCGAATGAACTTAGCTTTTCTGCTGACCTTATGCAGTAACGCTTCTAAAAAAATGGGAAAAAAATTCTAAGCGAAATAAGCAATGCAAAAGTAAAGCACAAGAATAAATATAGTATGGTAGACTTGCTTGCAGAATTCTTTGTATCATCATCATGATCATTAAGTCCCTACCTCTCGTCGAGGGTTGGAGGCAATGAAGCGCCAAGTTTTTCTGCTGTGAGATTTTTCTTTTGCAATTTTGTAATCAAGTCCTGACCAGTCTTTAGTATCATAAGTCCAAAATTCTTGGTGGTCTGCCCCTGTTTAGTTTTCTATTCATTTTTCCTTCGAGTAGTTGTCTTTGAATAGAATTATTGCGAAACATATGACCAAAATACTTCATTTTCTTGTTTTAATTGTTTGTAAAATTTCCATGTTGGTTTGTATTCTAGATAGTACACCTTCGTTTGTGATTTTATCCTTCCATGAAATTTTAAGCATTCTTCTATAAACCCACATTTCAAATGCCTCTAGTCGTTTTACCATTTGTGATGATAATGTCCATGTTTCTGCATTGTAAAGTAACGTAGTCCAGATATAGCATTTCATAATTTGTTTTCGGGTAATGTATTGATGATAATTTTGCGTGTTGTGAATGTCTTTTTCATTTTGACAAAGTTGTTTCTTTCTACTGTATTTCTATTCGTCTCAATATTTCTGTATCGCATCTGGCAATTTCAGTTATTGTGTGTCTCAGATAGGTAAAGTATTTGACTTGTTTGACCAGCATCGCACCAGTAGTAGCATTTAAACTTGGGGCATTTTCTTTTGTTATAATCATCATTTTCGTCTTTTTTGTGTTAATTTTCATGTTATGTTCTTTTACAATATTGTTTACTTTTTCTAAAAATTTTTTGGAAAGCTTCTGCTTTACCAATAGCACTGGATAATAAGCCACCTTCAGTCTGATTGTTTGAATATGGTGCGTTTTTCTTAGAAGTGTTTTGATTTGAGGCCTGAGGATCTCATTGGTACCGGGCCCAAAGTGTTCTCTCAACGGCCTTGGCTCTGCATGCTGCAGAAGCTATATTTATGTGTGGTGCGTAAGTGGTGACCTTTTAAATGTTCTGTGGTACGGTTGAGGGCAGAGCCACGCTAATTCCTACCTACGTTTGCTCAATATTACCGGTTTCTCTTGCACGTTTTTCAGACACTTCTGCCGCTCCTACAAAGGGTGAAACAGGCTGTTAAGGTTACTTTGATTATAGTGATTTCATTTCTTCTTTTGTGCTTCAATAAAATGCTAAAAGTTTTTCACAATTAGTAGCCTATTGACTTCAGATCAACTTTATTGTTATCTTGATTTAAAAAAAGTGTTTTCCTTGAATGCAGTATACTGCTACTTTGCATTGACTGCAATAACTCGAAATCATGGTACTTTTGGCAAAAAACTACTTTTTAACGATAATTGATTAAGGGATCAATTTCGCTGTAGTAGTAGCATCTTTAGCTTACTATAGGGAACGGGCTGAGCTAAATAACCCGCCCACCTACATGCACTGCAGGCTACTTACCAAGCATAAATGTGAGGCATTTCTTCATTTAACGTAGACCGTTGTTAATAATCGAGAGTTTTTGGGTTTATAATGACTTTAGATTTTGTGCTGTCACAAGAGACATGTTTTTTTATTGGCCTGCTACGCCGCTTCAAAAATGGCGGCTGCGCTTGACCAGTACGGATGTTTTCCTTGCAAGAAGATCAGTCGTGTTCGGGGACGTTTGACTAATCTTTCAGATTAACCAACTCTTGGTATAAAATTTACAACAAACAAAAAGTTACATTCGTTACAGGTACAAGTAAAAGATGATTGTTGGTGTTGAGGGAGAATAAAGCCCAGACCCTCTAGCTGTGACCATTTGAATAACACCACTTCAGACGTTACATCAGACTTTTCATTTCTACATCTTCCAAAGCATTGAACTTAATGTTTCTTCCCATTTGATTTAAAAATCGGACTATAGGTCCACTGTGAGAATGAGCATTTGCCTCACAAAATGTTTTGTTTTTTGCTGACTATCACAAAATATATCAAAAGTTTATTGATTTTTTATTCTATGCTTTTCTTTCCAAAAATATTGCATTTAGCCCCTCAAAATATTATATGAAGAGCGAGCTAATATTGTCGAGGTATGTGGTGGGCTTGATGTCAACTTGATCTGTATCGATGATCGCTTTTCTGTATCTTACACTCAAGTTTATGAACCTGAAATAATTGTAAACTCAAAACATTTAAAAATGTTCTCAACTATGAACAATATGGAAGTGATAGCATTAGTTAAAGTCATGAGTTCTTCTAACATCGGTTTTGCAAGCCTTCACCGATTGCAACATCAGTACATGACTTGTGCTGGAAATACGAAACTCGTGAGTTGTTGCATTTTTGTTTTCGCTCAACAATTCATTAGCGTAGTCTTAATGAAGATAGATATGCAACAAACAGTTTGGCAACGTTTACTCGTCACTGGACGTTTTTCCGAGGTACGGTTTACCTTTTGGTATTTGTTTTCTGAAAATTTTGACTGGTTTTGTGTCGCTAGCTATAATGCACTGATGAATGATGGTGTATGGTGATGAACTACCATGGTGAAGTGGCCTACTGGTGAACGGTGAACCGCCATGGTGTATAGTGAAGTACCACCATGATGAATGGTGGTGTAAACGTTCTGTGTAGAAACAACTGTTCTGTATTACAACGTTTTTTGCAGCTGCTCTAGCTTACTTCTTCCAGGCCTGGTCCCTAGGGATGCAATGTTTCAAACATTTTCAGCCTATAGTCAGAGATAGGCAAGATCACCAGTTTTGGTAATCTGAAAGATCAAAATCATCAACAATATGTGATCTTGAAGATCAGGATCACTTTCAAGATCACTTTTTTAAACTTGAAAAATTGAAGCTTTTGATCAATGATGTTGCTAACAAAAACCGATTTTTACTATAAGCAACCTGGTTAAAGGTAGTTGGTATTGCTAACTGTTGCTTTTTACTGCTCGATCATTGGCCTAAGAATTGTAATAAGTTAGTGACTGTTGCTGTTAACCTATCAATCATTGCCTTAATTTGCGTAGTATCGCAACGGTCACACGCAAGGCCGAGGGCAATTACAGTGCCGGTACTGAAAAAGTCACAAAATTTGCGATTAATTTTATGCTTTTTATTTAAAAAAAAAACAAGTTTGAACTGCACCATTTTTCACCAAATTTTTGTCTAGTTCATATTGGAAGCTTTATATCAATGTTCATTGCACCATTTACCGATCTGGCAACCTCGATACTGTTGTCTGCTACCAGTGTCAAATTCGTTCAAAAGTAAACCGCTTCAAACAAAAATACAAAAGCAAAAAAGATGCTTTTACATTTTATAGATTTCTTTATACTCAGACCTTAAACAATTATTAGTTTGGTTGATTTGTTGCAATAAACCAAATTTGGCTATACAGTAGAGTCCAGTTTTTTTTAGCACCGCCATTTTGAACTTTTAAAAAATCTAAAATTAGGTCAAGGAAGGCAAACAATTTTTTAGAATTCACAAAACAGAGTTGTGAACAAAGTTGAGTAATTTTTTATCATACGTTAACATAAAGTATATACCGAAGTTGACTTATTTATTATGACCAACTCAGAAAGCTTTTTAAATTTAAAAATGGTCAACATTGGCCAAATTATTGAAACTTCAAATCGACTTTTCTTGGACACATATCATATCAACAGTGGCTTAATGTTAGTAATTGCCACTTATTACTTTGTACAATACGAGTTCTAAAAAAATGCTTCTATCTTGTAAGTAAACTTTAACTAGTGATCTTAAATCAAGATCACCAAAATAAAAGTGATAATCAAGATCATTCCCATCTCTGCCAATAATTGTCTTGTTCTCATCTTGTCATTCTCTCGGTTCAATTTTTGTAAAAAACTCTCAAGCAGCCAATGACTAAAAGTAAGTCACAATGTACCTTTCACATATTAGGGGTGATGATGGATCTCCATTTGTGGGTGAAAAATTCTGTGGGTGTTCCTTCAAAATTCTCTTTGGTGCAGTTTATTACGGGCCTATGGAAATTGGGCGGATGTGAGTGAAGCAGACTCGCCTATTGAGCCTACGTGGGAACGTCGTGATTTGCGTCATTGATAGCAGCAACTTTCACCTTTGCTTTCGGTTGAAATACGATGACGTCAGCTTGATTTGCGGTTAAATTTGACGTCTTTCCCTCTTGTTTCCCACAGGCTACTTGTAGAAAACAGATTTTTACCGGATACCAGTATTCCCAATTTTTCCGAGCAAAAGGCGTGGTAGATTCGCCAAAGACACAAAAACGTCTGTGTCGTGTAACACAGCACAACGTACAAAAGAGTGTCGTCGGATGCTTTTATCCGGTTGATGAAAAAATGCCAAACCGTTCAGTGTTTTTATGCCTGTTCAAAACACGGAATTATTTATTTATTGTAACGTTGTGAAGAGACGTTGACGTTGTCATGACGTTGTCATGACGTTGTCTACGTTGTCAACGTAGACGTTAACGTTGTCAACACTAAAAGATCACAATTCGGAATCAGCAAAGTTTGCACAGAAGGCGAAGTAGAAGGAAAAAGAAAACGTGGCAGACAACCAAAACGATGGCAAGACAACATTCAATCATGGACCGGACTCAACTTGACGACACTGGGCGAGTTGCTCTAAATCGCCACTCTTGGAAGCAAATAACCCATGTTGATGCGCAATCTGCTGCAGGCGGAGATGACGACTGATGATGTCAAGAGAGAAATTGCAAATTTTAACTAATTTAAGTTTTAACTAAGTTTCGTTATTGATGACATCTTCTGTAACTAATTCCTTTGAATGACCAGAGGATATTTTAGAGTTGCACATTTTGATAAAGAAAACAGAATTCAGACATAAGTCACAGAAAACATGACATAAAAAATATTCTCAAAAATTAAATAAAAATTATAATTTTAAATTTGGTTACGCAAAAGTAGCAACAAACAACCAATCAGATGACACGTCTCAAGGCCGTAGGACCACATGGGGTTTCAATTTCTTAAATGTATGTTTTAGAATGGTAGTCGGTCATAGATTCGGTGCATGCCACACAATAAGATTATTCGGAACCAAAATATTCCCGAACTTTCAAAATATTTTGTTTCGACGGAAAACGTTCTGTTTTCATTTCGTTTTAATTTGTCAAAAAACAAATTTGTTTTGTTGTAAATTTGAAACGATGCTAATGTTGATTATATTGAGGCTTACACGCGTTTCAAACATAATAGACTAGTTTGAACTTATAGAAATGTTTTGTTTTGACACTAAGTTGGTTGTTTTCGTTTACAATAGTTTCATTTCAAGTTTCAATTCTTTGTAAAGAATTTTTTTCAATATAATTTGTTTCCAGGCGTTATTAACGAGATCTATCATAGTTTTCAATAAAAAAATACAATTAGCCTGATAGCCATGGTTTGAAGCCTCATAAGTTCATAAAGAATCATAATATTTGTAACATTACACTAGAGTCAAGCACTAAAGTTCCAGTCACAAACTTAAAAATTTCGGATTGAGCTTTTCCCTTGAAGGGCAGTCCTAGCCACACGTCATACGTCATGTTCACATTGTTGTTGGCGTGGACAACACGTGAAAAGGTCAATCTTTGCTATCACCGCTTGTTTTAAGCAATACCCTAGTGAAAAATGCCATTCGTCACATGTGCAAAATGTCACCTTTCAAAATGGCGAATAATTGGAACAAAAAAACCTTATTGCAGCTATTAATACGACCCAAAGGTGTTGAAGTACGGTAGTGGCGTATGGCTGAATTCAAAATTACATCGTTTGCCGCACAGCTCAAACAGTTAAAATGTTCATTTTTGCTTGCTTCTGTCTTTGCTTGAGAAATATTAAGTCTTGTTACAGAGGATTGTATTTCTTTATATTTTGTTTGTTAATTTCTTGCCGGTATTCTTTCTTGCTTTCTTTTCTGTTCCATGAAGGAATTGTGCGCAGTTAAACTAAATCAAAGGCATGTCATTAAAAGTGCCAGGGTGTTACTGCATTTGCAACACTGCAACTTGTTTTGTGAAAGCGTTTTAAACACGGTAGATAAGTTTAACCTGTCCTAGTATGCAAGGTTCTACTGGTTATGTTTCATTTAGAGTTGTTTGAAACGAACTTTTTTCATCGAAATGAAGTGAAATTCCTTAATACTAAATTCATCCTGAACAAAATCAATACAACCATGGAAATGCAACCAATTAGGTATTGATACGCAATATTTCTGATCTACTTTAATACTGAAGACATGCAAGCCTAAGTAATTCTCAAATCGTTTCATTTCAAATTTGCAACACAAAAAATTTTGCAATGAAACAAAATGTTTCCAAATATTTTTGTTTTAAACAGTGCTCATTTTTGAACAATGTTACATATGTACTCATGCATATGTACAACAATGACTTTGTTTTGTGCTGTTCTTAAAATATCTGTATGTTTGTTTGCATTTTCTTTCTGCTTTGTTCACCCGAAACGACCTGACACTTTTTTATTAAACATTGAGATTAGAAATAAGTTGGGCAAGGCGAAAAATAAATAAACTGGTTTTTGTTGAATTCATTTTTAAAACGATCTTGGTTCACGTACGTCGTCAATGCCTTATTGCGTTGTATTAATGTAAAAGAACAGATGTGAACCGAAAAAATGTATAATTTAAACATTGAAATACAAAATTGCTACGGTTGAAAACAGAAGCTTTTAATAGATGAACTCCTATAAATAACTTCCATGTGGACTGATGTGTATATACAACGTATATACATATTTTTATTGTGGTTTCCGCATGACAAACTGGAGCACTAATATTGTGACCTTTGCACCTTCATAAAAATTGTAAATTCTTTGCCGCTATAAAAAGCGAGTTACAGCAGAGCAGACCCAGCTACCCATAGATTAGTTCTGCAGACGTTAAATTAATGTAAAACAGATCAATTTCTGCAGCTGAGTGTGTGTGTCAACCAGTTTCCAGATTTTTTATTTTCTCTATTTTGTGTCAACTTGTTCCAAGATTTTCGTTTCGACTAATGCTTTGGTTGTTGCGGTACGCTTTGTATAAATAACATCCATATGTTGACACGTACCAGTTATTCGACGTGGGTGAATTCGAATTTAACTAAAGCAGCATCCAGTGACAAAAGGGTTTATTAAATTTTTCACCAAAATCTGATTTTATTTTCTTATAATGTTATAATGGTACAATCTTATAATGGTAAAGACTTATAAATGAAAATGACGTTTTGATATTTTTATTACATTGAGTTGTTTTCACAACCCTTCTTCCATTTGTCTATTTGAACTTTAATACCTAGCCTAATCTAATTCACGTTCCATGGCTAACTTAAATATCGTCATAAGTTGCACTCAAAAACTTTCAAAACTATGACGTCGTTTTTCTGTTGCGCTTTTCTCAAGTTTTTCCTGCTGTGTAGTCGAATGTGAAAAAAGCTTAATTGATTGTTTGATTGTTACAAACAGTTTAATTGATTGTTTGATTGTTACAAACAGTTTAATTGATTGTTTGATTGTTACAAACAGTTTAATTGATTGTGTAAATATTTATCCTCGGACTGCAAAAGCTTCTTTGAGAGCTTAATCCTGACAGTTTTGCATATTTGTAGATGTAGAGGCTTTGAACCATTGACGAAGGCGCGGACACAGAGTGTTTGACAAAGCAAAGTTTCCATAGTTGTTGAAGTAAATCTTTATCCTCGGGCTGAAAAAGCTTCTTTGAGAGCTTAATCCTGACAGTTTTGCATATTTGTAGATGTAGAGGCTTTGAACCATTGACGAAGGCGCGGACACAGAGTGTTTGACAAAGTAAAGTTTCCATAGTTGTTAAAGTAAATCTTTATCCTCGGGCTGAAAAAGCTTCTTTGAGAGCTTAATCCTGACAGTTTTGCCTATTTGTAGATGTAGAGGCTTTGAACCATTGACGAAGGCGCGGACACAGAGTGTTTGACAAAGCAAAGTTTCCATAGTTGTTGAAGTAAATCTTTATCCTCGGGCTGAAAAAGCTTCTTTGAGAGCTTAATCCTGACAGTTTTGCCTATTTGTAGATGTAGAGGCTTTGAACCATTGACGAAGGCGCGGACACAGAGTGTTTGACAAAGTAAAGTTTCCATAGTTGTTGAAGTGTTGTTGTCTGTGAATTATTCCATCCACTAAGCGCCGCTGAAAGGAGAGCTGTCTTTGAAAATGCGTTGGTCAAGCGCCAGTGGCGTAGCTAGGGGGCGGGGGTTCGGACCGCCCCGGGCGGCATGTCTGGGGGGCGGCACTTTCAGACAGGACGTTTTGTTTTTTTTGTTGATAATGCAAAAGTACACGGAAAATAAAAGCAAACAGAATGGCAACGTTCAAAACTATAACGTAGCCAAGGGGGAGGAGGAGTTTGGGGGTTACAACCCCCCTTTGGCACGCATGTGACGTCACGATATTGAGAATGATGCTTTCAGTCTCTATGTCTCTAAAACAAAGTTTGCCTTATTTTAAACGAAACTCCATTAAAAGAGCGAGTTTTGCCAATACCAAACATTCAAATATCTCAGCCAGGAATTAGCAACAAGAAAACATAGAGACTTAGCTTTATTAAGTTACCGAAAAATTCCCAAGAAAACATGATCTTATCCTTTTGCTATGCCACCGGACAGCACCATTTTACAGGAATATTTATAGGCCTACTAGGGGATTTATACCCACATTTTTGTTGAAAATGCTCTCAGAATGCACCAAATCCAAAGTAATTTTTCAAAATCTTCTGGGGGAGGCCCCCCAGACCCCCCGCCGCTGAGTGTCGTCTTTGGCGAGGACGCCGTCGGGCTTCGCCCGCCGGCCCTTAAAACCCCCCCTTTCAAAATTACTGGCTACGCTATTGGTTCAAAACATACAATAATTCCACTTTAAGTCAATTAAAAAAATTTCATTTTTGCATGCTTTTTCTTGAAGGGGCGGCAAAATCTGAATCCGCCCCGGGCGGCACATTCCCTAGCTACGCCACTGTCAAGCGCACACCTCGAGAAACGAACCACCGCCGCTTGATCTTGTAATTCCTTTGTTCGTAAAGTCAGGCGCTTAAACCACTGAACTATCGGGGCGGAGTTGGGTATAACAGTAATCATGTATGAGCAGCTCACCAGGTTTATGCTTTGGGCACACTTATCCAAGTTTCAACAAATGCCTTACCGTACTTAATTTTTTTTTTTCAGTGACCTTTGATATTGACGATTATTTGGAGCGAAGCTCTGCAACGCTATCTGGCGACAAACAACCGGCAGTTTCAATCACAATTTTGAAATCAGAAGAAACCAGTGCGTCCAAGTAAGTCTTGTGGTTCTCACTACATCTTTGTATTATCACGCTAACGTTGATTCAAAACAATTGATCAACTTTATTTCAGCTATCAAATCAGTCCTTTTTTACATTGCATCAACGTCTATGTCGATTCAGTGTAAAAAAAAGAACTGGTGGGATGGCTGGAATCCTTCGCAGAATAATTGCGGTGCTATTGCTTGCAATTTTTTCCTCATGTGTTTTCAGGCTAGGACGGGTCGATGCTCAGACTTCTTCTCAAACTGAAAAGAATAAACTTCCACAGAAAACAAGACATTACTCCATTGTTGGTGAGTTAAACCAAACAAGGACGATATCCTTAGCCATCACGTGACATGCCATTTTGAGACTGATGAAAACTGAGCTTAGTGTACCTGGGTGGGAAAATTGGCATCTTTTACATTAATTTAACGTGTGTGGACGTGGAAAAGAGATTTTTCAAAGTGGAAACGTCTAGCGTTGGATTAAAGAGAAGTCCTTGTAAAATTAACACGTATAAACCTGACATTGTAAAATTCATGCAAATTAACTGAGTAGCAATATGGTAAAGCTTTGGTCAAGAAAAGGAGAGAGAACTTTTGCTCACAAAATTACCTCATTGTGACATTTTAATATGCCACTGACCTTATAGCCACTTTCACCCACGCACGCTCTCATGACTATCATTTTCTCCTTCCCATGACGTAGTGACGTCCGCAACGTGCGTGTTCACGTTCTATATTTCGTCTTTAAAATATGCGTAAGTTAAGGTTCACAACACCAGCAAGAAAAGTAGTAGCCTAGCCTACTTTTGCGATGGCATGAGTATTCTTGTTGCGTGAGATATCAGATTGTAAAACTAAGCATGGAATGTCAAAGGTGTACTTGTCATTGGATTGCTTATATAACGAGGTCTGGCCAATCCTTTTTTCTTGCTTATTATAGCTCAAAATGTCATGTAATGTTGTGAAATTGCCATCATGTCATTCAAATTCAATGGAGCAAGGCTATATGCTACTCCTTGGCTATCAAATCATGCTGAAATTATGTCATTAAACCGTGCGTTGAATTTTCGAAGTTCAGGTCTCTGAGACCGAAGTGGGCGCGGCATAAGCAGCCATTGTGACTGATCCTCCAATCGTGCAGTTGTTAGAGTCTGTCTTTGATAAGCAAAAATTCAAGTTACGCTTTCACTCATGCTGCTAAGCTCGGTGAGATTACAAAAAAGAAGATATCTAAAACCATCGCTTGATATAACATGTCACCAAACGGTAATCTGATGTAAAAGTTACAATATATCGGCTAAAGAAGGGCTAGAATTTTACTTTCAATCTGCCCAACAACTCCAGGAAATCAAAACTCGAAGTTGCTGACAGTTTTCCCAAAAATAAAAAACAATCGAATCCTTTCCAAAATTCCTAGATGTTACCGGCAGAAGGTGCGATTTTGCTTATCAGTTTCATTGTTTGCAAGAAATTTTACTGAAAAATTCTGATAAATTTACAATATATCTTGCGCATAGCGGACGCATATGAAACTTAACAGTTGTGGCCTATGTATCAGTTATTTAGCATTGTTCTGAAACAGGCTAAAAGTATAAATTCTGCAACTTGTTGTTTGCAAGCTTGCAACAAAAAACAAACGAACTCCTATGCAAATACTGTAAAGCAAAGATACTGAAGCGAATGATAAACCGGTTTGCATGCTACAGACTCTGCCCAGTCTGGCCCCGGCCCAGACTTGGAGCGAGTTCTTTTCAACACAAGCGGCAGAAGCCCTCTTGTGGCGCATCATCTCTACATGAAGAACTTACGATGCAAAGATGACTTCGGAAAAACAATGAAAAGAACGGAGATATTGCAAGAACCATATCCTTTAAAAAGTTTAAACTTAACCTAAAATTGTTATGAATTACCTTGCTATATTTTTGTTTTAATGATGCTGGAGATAGCTTACTTTTCATAAAGTGAAAATTGTCGATTAACTATTCCAAAACTTTTTATAGGAAACCGGCGTTTAAACACCCACACAATTTTTGCCTAACCTTCAATAGAAGCCTACAGCAGATTTTTCTATATCCTTCAACATCATGGAGTTTTATTTTTTAACGTGCAGCTTATTCGGGAAAGTTCTACATTCGTAGGCCCAGATCTGGCCAGCTGCACGCATAGCAAATTGCACATCGGATCTCCACTTCTCACGATCTAAACTCAGCCTAAATTTGGAAACTTTTCACGAAGTCAAGCAATCGCTTCGAATTGCTATTGGCTTCAAATTATTTCAAGTTGTGTTGGCTTGCTATGATTGATAGATGACTTGCTGTCACAAGATTCGTCACCTGCACTTACAATGTCTCACGTGAGAGAAGTGTTGGTTACAAAATAAAGAGCATTTCTTTTAACAGTTTATTGCGATCACATGCTTGCATCCTTATTGCGGGATAAACTGTTATCCCGACCACTGTAATAACGTAGTGTGCACTTCTTTACAGTAACTAGGCCAGCTTGGTATTTTCGTGGGAGAATTTACAATAGTTTAAGTGGTGGGGTGCCTAGTTCTAACAAGGGGAAGTTCCGTGTTTAAACCGCTATTGAAAGACAGACAGCTGACCAGGCGATCGCCCACACAAGTCTCTGATCTAAAATTTATAGTTTTCACCCATAATTTGCCTGAAAAGCCAAATGTTAATAAAGGTAACCTACCGTGTTGTTGTTTTCAAGCACCATAGCACATATTCATTAAACTTACTAATAATAGGTTACTATATAGCGTTATTTTCTTAACACCTTGATCTCAACGCCTCCATCAATGACTTTCAAAGAAATAATCAACCAATCCAAAAAAAACGTCAAGAAAGTGCATGACCAGTGGTTGAGGTAAGATGCTGTTGTTTAGATGTAGCCTAGTTAATTAATCTTTCCGGACAAAGATGTAGAGTAGGCCTAAGGTAGAAGGGGTGAACTGGCCATATTTTTAGAATAACATGTCTAAAAGTACACACATATAAATCAATCTGAAATTTTCCACATATATATTAAAAATACATTTGCTTATTAAACTATGTGATAACTTTGAAAGTTTTCCCTTTTTTTGAAGTTTCTGGAGTCCTGATGCGATAATGATTTTGTGTGTGTTAGATTAGTTTTCTTTTGTGGTCTTTCAAAAGCAGATCGAGTAAGACAGTGTTTGTTTGTGTGAATGATCGAAAAAATGAATCACCTTTTTTGAAACTGGTTGAAGGTGAGGTTTGATCATTGGACGAAAAAAGATCCAGATTTAGAAAATTCTCCGTCCGTGCCCAACTTGCTTATTCAAAGAATAAAGACTGCAACGAGCAAAAGAATTCAGGATGAGTCCGTTTTTGTTTCATCTCTTCGCAAACTAGAATGAACAATTCAGAAAAATCGCTTCTTGTCAGGGAAGAACTGGAACTAGTGTGAAGAAACTCAGCAACAGAATTCGACCAGGTAGATTTTAAAGATTTATTGAAATGGGTGTCCAAAGGCTGCTGGCGGTATGAATTATGTGATGGCAAGCAAACTAATTCTTTAGCCTACTATAAAAATGGTCTTATTTGTCAACTGAGAAATGTGAGCATCCAAAACCAGAATGCACTTTTTTCTTGGAATTTTGATTCGGTATTTCAGAAAATGGAGTAAAAAATTCATTTGCTTCGTCATCTCTTCTACTATTACATCAGAAGATTTCTTTCCTTTCAGTGTCTCAAAAGGTGGAAAACATTCTCCAAAAGCACTGATTGTAGGAATAATCATTGTTAGCATCCGTCTTTCTCCAACTTCAATTGACTGGACTAGAGTAACTCGACTAGAGTTATTCGAAGTGAAAACGGTTGACCCACCTTGCGCATGAAACGTCTGGCATACGCATTCGATTCAGGGGGGCAGAGGGTGCAGTCGCCCAAGGCCCCCCTTTTGAAGGGCCCCCTGACGTGAAAAAATGTGATTTTGTGTTGTTATTATTATTTTCTCTCAGCCTTTGAAATTTCTGCAAAATGCCTCCTTTTTCTTTCAAGGTTAATTTTTAGTCACAAGGTGGCGACTGAACTTGGCGTAAAGACATTAGCAACGGTTTGGGTGACTTTCAAGTTACCTTGCCCCGGGCCCCCCATCAGTTAAACTCGCCCCTGATTTGATTAACTAATGTCTTGCGTGGAAGTCCAACATTCTTGCTGCTGAACTTGGTGGTTGATCACCTGACCTGACAACTGATATTGCACCATCAACATTTTTCCTTATCTAATGTCTACGCTTGTTTCTGTACGTTCATGGCATATCTAAATACAGACAAATAATTTTAGTTGCCTATATTTTTGTTTCATTTTATTATTTTATTCATTTTATCTTTCATATTATCGCTCACAGGCGAGCAGTGGAATAAGACTGCGTAATGGGTGAATTGGCCATTTAAAAAAAAGTCACGTAAATACCAAAGATAATAAATTAATAACTCAATAATTTTACATTAATTTGTGAGCGCATCTTTAAATTACAAAAACTTTTTAATTTTTACTTTTTGTTAGCCAATTCACCACATCACTTTTTTAGTTTCTAAAACCAAATTTTCACAACCCGTCTTGTAATTCAAAAGTCAACAAAGTTTTTTTTTAGAGCTCTTGCTTGCACGAAATGCCTAAAATTATAACTTTTTACCTTTAACTTTGTCAATAAAGTTTAATAAGACTCTAAACACAATACGACATGAGCGTTACGAAAAAATGTAGTTGACATAATACGTAGTATTCAAATAAGTGAAAACTCACATCATTGCTGAAATTAATCTAAATAAAAACCTTAATAAAGTTTATGACACAAAAATGGCCTAATTAATCACCCCTTTCTATTCGATATCGTGCTATTTTTTTTAGGGAATATGCATTTGGAGTTGTCAATCAAATCGTATTCGCACTTACCATGAAAAAATAACGCGACGTGCCGTGAATGACTTATCACATGAAGTCAAATGTGACGGTTTTTGCCAATGCCCCGAAAGCTCAATCAGTGTTCAACTTTGGACTATGGCACACCAAAAATTTTTCGAATCTACTATTAATGTTTTTTTTTTTTGGCAAATATTGTTTTTCACTAACTTTGTGAGTATGATTGTGTAGAAGGGAGCGTTCTTCCAAGCTATCAGCACAAGGCTGAATATTCAAATCTTTCAGCGATTGTGTGGGGTTGCTATGTTTTGTGACTAGCTTTCTGCGTATTATTGCTCGACTTGTTGCAAAAAAGACATAGCCTACAGGTGATTGTGATGTAGAGACCCTGTCCACGTGTGTCTTTGTTGTAAGCAATTGTTGCTACCTACTATCGAGTAGCTGATTTAAAACCTTTTTGGAGACACTGCCTTTTTAGGATAGCCTACTGCCGAAATATAAACCCGTAGTCTATTGCAGTGCTCCGCAACCGGTGTGCCGCGGCACACCGGTGTGCCGCGAGGCGATGCTAGGTGTGCCGCGGGATAACTATCATCAGAACATACTTTTTGAAAAGAAAGGAGTTTTGTGTTTTAAAAATTCGCGCTTTACCACTGCAAGACAACTCAAACTCCAGCTAGACTTCCCACTGTGTATTTATGATGTTTTTATGACTCACAATTAAAGTTTTCGCAATGGGAAGGCTGCCTTAGTTCTGAAAAAGGCTGGTTAACGTGGTTAGTGTGTTTTTAGAAGTCAGGCTAGGTCATTTCGAATTGTCAGTCAGCAGTGTTCAATAAAAATTTTCGTATTTGTTTCCTTGTATTTACAATTAAAGTTTTCGCAATGGGAAGGCAGCCCTAGTTTTAAAAAAAGGCTAGTTAACGTGGTTAGTCTGTTTTTAGAAGTCAGGATAGGTCATTTCGAATTGTCAGTCAGCAGTGTTTAATAAAAATTTTCGTATTTGTTTCCTTGTATTTTTCTAGCTTCGCTTTATTGTGAGCTAATAAGCTAATTCATTTGCAGTCCTTAAGAAAATCCTTGAAAACTAAAATTAACTAAAAATCTAATGGATAAGTTCTTGAAAAGATCAATAGAACCAGATAGCATACCTAGTACAAGCCATGTTGCAAAAAGACCGAAGGTTTTAAAGAGGAAATACAAAGCAGATTACCTTCGGTTTGGATTTACTTGGTGTAGTAACGAAGAAGCTCCGAAACCACAATGTGTAATTTGTGGAGAGCAACTTGCAAATCAAGCAATGGTTCCAAGTAAACTTATCCGCCACTTACAAACAAAACATGTCAATTATGCCAACAAGGATAAGAAATTCTTTCAGCGGATTTTAAGTCAAAATAGAAAGCAAAAACACTTTATGAAATCGTCTTTCACAATTTCGGAAAAAGCATTAGAAGCTAGTTATCACGTAGCAAAACTGATTGCACAACAGAAAAAACCGCATAGTATTGGGGAAAAACTCTTAAAACCAGCATGCCTAGAAATTGTTCGATTGATACTTGGACCAAAGGAAGTTGAAGAGGTACGGAAAGTGTCATTGTCTGCAGAAACTATTAAAAGACGAATTGATGATATGTCTGGTGATATACTTGAAACTCTAATTAATAAACTAAAAACGTCTGGGAAGTTTTCTCTTCAGATTGATGAAACAACAGATATTAACAAAAAAGCACAGCTGTTAAGTGTAGTACGTTTTGTCAATGGCGGCTCCATAACAAACGAGTATTTATTTTGCAAAGAACTTCCAGAACGAACGACTGGCCAGGAAATTTTTAGAGTGACCAACGAGTTTTTCATAGCCCATGGTATCCATTGGAATAACTGCATCAATGTTTGCACAGATGGTGCATCAGCAATGGTGGGCGAAGGAAGAGGTTTTGCTGCATGGGTAAAACGTCAAAATCCAGCCATTCAACTTACGCATTGCTGCTTACACAGGGAAGCCTTGATGATCAAACATTTGCCAACGGAGCTGACAGAAACAATGAACGACTGTATCCAAATTGTTAACTTTATTAAAGCAAGAGCTTTGAATTCAAGAATTTTTTCATTGCTATGCGAAGAAATGGGATCAGAACATCAATCACTGCTATTTTACACTTCTGTGCGTTGGCTTTCCCGGGGAAAAGTTCTCGCAAGACTTTTCGAACTACGGGATGAAATAAGTCAATTCTTATTAAATCAGAACAACCATGATTTGTATAAACATCTTGAAGATGATCATTGGATTGCCAAACTTGCATACATGGCCGACATATTTGAACACTTAAATGAACTCAATATCAAAATGCAAGGCAAAGGTGAAAACATACTGACATGTTCTGACAAGATAAGAGGATTTAAAGAGAAAATAGTACTCTGGAAAAACGAGTTAAAAAGGGGATCACTGAAAATGTTTCCCAGAAGCAACCTAAATAGTATTGATAAAGAATTGGTGTTTGATTTGGCCAAAGAGCACTTAACTTTGTTGCATGAGAAATATGACCATTACTTTTTCACAATTAACACGGAACAATACGATTGGATCCGAAATCCTTTTGCGGCTAATGCTGAAATATCAACGCAAGACTTGACTTTGCCTGTTAGAGAAAACTTTCTTGAACTACGAAATAATAGAACTTTGAGATTAAAATTCAGCGATGTTCCACTTGATGAGTTTTGGATTTCAATTGAAGAAGAATATAAGCAAATTTCGCAGGCTGCTATTAAAATTCTGCTCCAGTTTTGCACCACTTATTTATGTGAACAAAGTTTTTCTACTTTGGTATTGATCAAAAACGATAAAAGATCCTGCTTAAAAGAAATTGATGGTGAACTTCGAGTTGCTCTTTCAAATATTGAGCCGAACATACAGCGACTGTGCTCATTGAAACAAGCGCAAATATCTCATTAATAAATTAAGCTATAGTTTTTTTTACATTTTGAGTATTTGTCGGCCAAATTGTGCCGCAGAACTTTAAAGAGTTTTTAAGTGTGCCGTGAGTAAATAAAGGTTGCGGAGCACTGGTCTATTGCTTGGGCTAATTCGTGATTTTTTGTCCAAACTAATTTTTTTCTCCTGTTTTTTATTCAAAGTCTGATTTATCGAATGTGAAGGTTGTGCAAAAACTTTTTGTTACGCAGTAAAATGGTGGGAGCAGTCTGATGATAAAGCGATTTAGGCTACACCATTAATTGTCGGCAATTTCCTGTAGCTTTGTAGTTCCTCACAGCAGTGCGATATGGCCGCAACACCAATGTCATGAGACTTTTGCTGCACACCAGCGATCGTACACAGTTTAGGTAACTCTGGGTTAAGCTCTCGACTTTGTGAACGAATAAACGATAAGACTAAAGTCTAATTTTCGCCCCCCCTTAGCTCAGTGGTTACGCTGCATAGCCGAGTGGTAAGAGCGCCGGTCCGACACTGCTTAAGAGCATGTGGCTGTGTCTTTGGCAGGACACTTAAAGACATGCCTGAAGGTGGACACGAAGATTGGCTTCCTTGCCTTCCTGTCTACTTAATCTAAATCTTCAACCACCAGGTGTAAGCCTGGATACAACAAACAAAAAGTGGTTTCGCGCCCAACTCAGGATCACTCCCCGTCAACAACACTTCACTCCGTCAATTTCGGTAACCGACCCTGCGTCAAAAGCCTCTACAAGTAGGCTATGTGAAACTACTTTGTCAGTCCGAGGATAAAGATTCAAAACCAAACGGCAAGCAGCATCAAACAACGCTGGTTTAGCTATCGTGTGCGCTTGAGCAACGGATTTCCAGGACCGCCCTTCATTCAGCGACGTCTAGTGAATGAAACACTTCATCAACGTTCAGCGACGTATGGTGACAGGTGACAAAAACACTTCATCAACATAAACTTCACTCTGTCCACTCGATGATAAGGCCTATGTCAGTAGTTTAAAACCTCTGCAAGCATACGAAACTGCCGGATTAAGTGCCCAAATATGTTTTCTCTGTGGAATTCTTTATCCTCGCACTATCACAAGTCAGTCATACATATTTTGTCGAGGATGGGGAAGCTATTTTAGACCTTGCAGTGTTAAGTTCGCATCCTTGTGAAGTGTTTCCGACCATTCTCTGAAGGTAGATAGATGCATTTTTTTGCTTGTATTTAATAATGATGATGTCAATCGCACAATTGATATTCAATTGAAATGATGGAAGCTATCCTATCAGTGCATTTGATCAGTAACTTGTAATTGACATGCCAGCTGGCAAAATCTGTCATTTTTTACAATGTAAACAGAACGAATTTTGCTAATGAAATGAATTGAACGCAGATCGGAATTGGAAACGCATGAACACATACAGAAACTACACAGACAACACAAGTTAGCTCTGATGAAAATGCCCTCGGTGGAACCAACAAGAATGGATCCGATGGAGCTCAAAATAATAAGCCAGAAACTAATTGATGAAGCCGTGAGATTACTACACCTAAAATAAATAAACAATACACAACTGACAAAAAGCTGTCCTTATATCAAGATATTAAACTGATTAAAGGATAACTTTTGTCAGCTCGGTCGTTATTTCAGGTTTGATTGCATAATTTGGTTTATTTGGATTGAGGTAACGTCGATATCGCACTTTAAGAAAAAATACATTTTTACTGGAAGAATATTACAAGTACAAAGGTTACCTTAATATTTGTAGCTTATAAAAGCTGAATTATTTTGCTGTCTATTGAAAATTATATGAGACGATAAAAAACATTCTCGAAACGCTCAAAAGTGATATCAGTCCCGCTTTTGATTTGCATTTTTTGTTTCTTCATAGAAAGAAAAGGGACTCGTGTACCGCTTTGAGAGAGACAACGATCCGAACATGACCACGGCGCCCGTGTCCCAGGACGACGAGCAGAAAGAAAACTGAATCCACTACCGAGCTACATAATTACTGTATTGCTCTTGCTCAGTGGCGCCGCCAGACCTTAAACATTGGGGGGGCAAAATATTGACAGTGCAAGACAGTAGCATAGTTAAAAATTTTGAAAGGGGAGGTGTTGACAGCCGGCGGGCGAAGCCCGATGGCGTGTTCGCCGAAGGCGACACTTAGCGGCGGGGGGTCTGGGGGGCCTCCCCCAGAAAATTTTGAAAAATTACTTTCAGTTTGGTGCATTCTGAGAGCATTTTCAACAAAATTGTGGGTATGAATATTTCTGTAAAATGGTGCTGTCCGGTGGCATAGCAAAAGGATAAGATCATGTTTTCTTCGGCATTTTTCGGAAATAAAGCTAAGTCTCTGTTTTCTTGTTGCTAATTCCAGACTGAGATATTTGAATGTTTGGTATTGGCAAAACTCGCTCTTTTAATGCAGTTTCGTTTAAAATTAGGCAAACTTTGTTTTAGAGACATAGGTTGATTGCTTTTTATGCGAGATTATTACAGTTTTATTATTTATCAATTTTCTCCTTGGTTGATTCAAAAAACGATCTTATTCCGGTAAGTCACTAACTTTTAAGCTCTGAAGTCAACCCAAAGTTTAGAAAATGTAACGTCATAGAGGTCATACATCTTGATGAGTGTCAAACAAAAAGCTTTGAGACAATGAAGTTACTTTAGGCTATTTCTGATATATTCAAGTTTTGTATAACAAATAGCTGTTTAGATGTTAATCTAGATCGAACAAGCGATCTCAGCAGTTGCAGATGGCTTGCATCCTTGCACAGTTTGACGATAAATTACATCATAGGCTAAAACTTTTCTTGTAAACAATGTATTAACATCGGTAAATTCAATTTGAAAGGTTGAAACCCCCGAATCCCCCTCCCTTGGCTACGCCACTGGTGCAAGACAGTGGTATATTATTTAATTTCTCTTGTTTTCTACCAGGGCTGGAAAAAATGTTTAGCTTCCCGGGAATCTGTTTTTTAGAGAAAAAATTTCCCGCGGCTTACAATCACGATAATGAGAACCTTATATTTTACTGATCTCCGGAGCTGACGTAAACCTTAAAAGTCATGTCGACATATTCTTGATGCCCCCCTTATCGAAAATTGTTCTTTGTATTACCGCTTTGAAGGAGGATTACGACTATGAACAAAAGAATAAATTTTAAACTTCATTTTGAATTGAAAAGACATGACATAATGTTTTCCAACCTTAGTTATATATTTTTTCATTACGTAACGTCTTGTAGGAATAAATTGAAAATCAGTATGATCACTCAAAATGAAAGCAATGGGACTACGAATCCTCACTAAACCAATCAATCAATGGTCTTGTTGCACTGAAGATGACAACCTTATATTTTACTGATCTCCGGAGATGACGTAAACCTTAAGGCATAGATCTGTTGACTCAATGCAAACCCTTTGAAGGTTGGGGGGGGGGGGCTGTCAATTCAACTTTTTTGTATCAACAGTTGTATCTCTAAAACCACTGAGGCTGCGACTACGAGATTTCTTGACTTTTTCTAACTTTTATTCACCTCTATTGAGCTGAAATTTTGAGCGAATAAAGGTTATAAATTGAAAGATATAAGGCTTTTCTCAGCACATTCTCTGAAATATTTCATATTCTATTGTGAAACATTTTCCCATCAGCTGGATGAAAGTAATTAATTTGGCCCATATCTCGCTAATCCTAACTGTTTCACAGCGTAAAGGGCATTGGCTGTATGTAAAATAATGTAAAAAAAATTAATCACAACATTACTATGCACGTTCTTCATTACTCTACCAAAAAATAATGCGTAAACTCACGCTACAAATTACACTCATAAGTGACCTCAACATTTCAACGTATATGAGCAGTTCTAAAATTCACATAGTTTTAATTTTCGGATATGCTCAGCGTGAATAATTTTACAAAGTGAATCCCAAATTTTGAAACCGTGCCAAAATAACAGAGATATCACTCCTAAAGCATAAGAATAATTGACAGCCCCCCCCCAAACTGAGCAAGACTCCAGGAGCCCAACCTTCTAAGGGTTAAAAGTCATGTCGACTTATTCTTGATGCCCCCCTTATCGAAAATTATTCTTTGTAGTAGCTTACCGCTTTGAAGGTGGATTACGACTATGAACAAAAGAATAAATTTTAAACTTCATATTTGTATTGAAAATACATGACATAATGTCTTCCAACCTTATCACATTTTTTCATTACGTAATATTTACCACCACCAAACCACTTTTGACGATCGAATTTGTTAATTTATTATTCGGTAAAATGTTTAGATGATGTCACGTCATTAAGCCGATTTGAGATATAATTTCATTCATGACGTCGTATGGATGAAAAACTTTTACAAGTTTTATACTCTGCTGAGATTAAAGAAGAAACATAAATGATAAATATTGGAGAAATTGAGTCTCCTTTACAACTTAAGAATCGAACAACTCAAAACTGCTGAAACAAAACGTTTTGTTTAAGTAAAAGAATCACTGCAAGCAACCAATGCCAAAATGCGCGCGGAAGCAGCCATGGGAGTGTGAGGTTTGCTACTGTAAAAAAATCTTTTTATCTACTGTACAATTTAGTCATCAAGGTTTTCCATACTTTTTTTTGAAGAGAGAGCTTTTACCTCCTCCCCCCCTTGCAACTTGAGTTGACTTACTTGAGGTTGGGATCCAAATATTAAAATAATAATATTAACATGAATTAATAAAAAAAAAATTTTTAAAAGATGATGCCCAAAACATTGGGGGGGCAGCTGCCCCGCTTGCCCCCCCCCTGCCGGCGCCACTGCTCTTGCTTGATTCAAGGCAGCAAATCAGTTTTTTTTTACATTTTGCACAGACGTCGTGAATCAATGTAAAAAAGGACTTGAGTTGCTCGTTCGGATTATTTCTTTCAAAAATTTGACTGCGTCGAGACTATTTGTTGTTATTCTAGAATTTACATAAAAATTTTGCCACAGAGCAACAGTGCAATTGGTGCTACCCGGTTAGTCGCACAATCGATCGCGCAACGTTTTTGTGGTGAACCCAATGATACGATTATCCGCATTTATAAGCCAGCAAGTAAGGATTCTTCCTCAGAACAAATACTGTTCACAACCGTTACAAATTTGTCATTATCCAATGCGCAACTAAAAAACTTCTTAGCGTTACCGCTTTCAAATTTCTATTTTTCACGTTTTTACAGCTTTCCTGGAAAATACAGAGCGATTTCAAAACATCGTAATACCTTTTGAAATGAGACTATACTGAAAACTTGAGAAAATGGTACAGATCAGAAATATGACGAATCGAAACGACTGTTCCATTCTGAATCTATGGTTTTTGGTAAAAAGTACAAAAATCATACAATGTTTTTAAAAATATATGGGAAGAGTTGAAGCAATTGGTGAAATCATCAATCGATAAATCAATAGTGTTGCTTAGATAATTAGATATAATGTCTAATGCATGCACACATGCGCTGATGACAATGCTCAGTGCACAAATTAAACTAGAATTAGGCTAAAAGTAGCTTATTAACGATTGCACCAACCTTTGAAGATAAGTTTTCTCCTTTCGTTTAAAATGACAACGCGCGTGAGGTGAAAATATACGAAGACATGCAACCAAGTTATCAGCAAACAGCACTAAGTTGAAGCCAATAGGGCAAAGATAAGTTAACTCCGACAACGAAGTAGCTGTCACCTAAAATTTTATGAAATTTCATCTTAAACAAAATGAAGCCAATTGAACGATAATACAAAAAGAAAACACCTCATGGACAATTAAAACTACTAATTTTATCAAGGACATCTACGATCAAGTTTTAGTTTTCAATACGGTTTGACTGCCTTAAAGTTCTTAATGAAATAGTACCTGGCCATACAGCCAAGCATTCCTTGCATCATCAAATCAAGCATAGCACCGATGAGCAAGAGGCTCAAAAACAGGCAAATTTCTTCCAACAACAAATGCAATACCCAAAAGTTTCAGAAAATTACAGTAAACTTAGCAGCAGGCATTTGTAAACCTTACTGGCGGCGGATAGAGCATGCTTACGCATTTGAGTTTAGTACCATGCATATGGAGGTAGCAAATTACGTTGATTCAACACCTCAAACGGTTGTATTCGATTAAAAATAGCTAGTTTTTATAAAAGGAGGTTAGCAGGATGAAAATATTGCAACATGCGTATCACCATGTAAAAGGCTCTGGAACGCCAACCGACGGACAGAAAAATTCACTCAGTCTGCATCTACCAAGAAGTTGGTTAAGTGAGAACGGATATGTAATATAGCCTACAAAAGAACATTACGTTCGGAGGCACAAGGATATGCTTTCTTCTTTTAAATTAAAATGACCTAGCTGTTCACTCGTATTAATGTCTAGTTGCATTTCTTAAGGTAAAATATGACACACTGCTAAAATTCTTAACTGTATAAAAAAATCATTGTAACTTACTAGAAGACAAAAGGAAATAAATAATAAAAAAACTGCAGTGATAAAGCAATGTGACGACAACGTTCGGTATGTGTGGTCTCTGGCAAGCAAGCTTTTTCTCCTACGACTTGCAGTAGCGTGAAAATATAATAAAAGCAAACGTGGTTACAGTGTAGATAAGACCAGGAATGTATCGATAACGTCCACACGATTCATAGCTGGACACATGGTTACCTGAGCTATTGGCGGTTGCTTGCGATTTTTCGCCAAAGTGCCAACCCATTGATTTTTGAATAGCCAACTTCCACTTGCCATAGTTAACATCTAGAAGAAGAGAGTATTAACCGCTGATGCAAGTCAACAGGAATTTGCTCCTTCGTGAGCTGAAAGATGACAGGAGCAACTCAATGCAAAGAGCAATTAAAAAGGGCGAAGAGCACCATTAATACGTTTGCAGCACAATAACAACGATTCTTCAATTGCCTTGCCTGAACCAGGCATCGACGGCTTCAGATGATTAGACCAAGTATTTCTATGATATGTTGTATGAATGATTGCTTCTGCTTTGACGTTAAATTGTTTCAGATGAGCTCTCCCGTGATTTGTCACAACCTAATATCCGCCATTTTCAAGTTTTCGAGATAAACGACTTTTTGTGTTTATACTGTAGCTGTAAAATTAACAAGGTAAAACACTCGAAGTTGACTTTTGGAAGGCTGGAGCGGACAAGCAAACAAAATTTTCATAAATAAATTTAAGTCAGGTTTTTGTTTGTTTATTAAAATATGGCGTATATTTGGTTTTGCCAGATAACTAGTTATAAAAAAATGTATTAGGTTTGTATGGTAAAACCTAATATAATCTCGGTGTTGGCTTTAACCACCTTATTGGCTTATTTACTGTTATGCTTTTGTATGGAAAAGCTTAATATAAACTAAATGTTGGCTTTGACTACACTATAATTTTGTGATTTTGAATAGTAAAGCCTAATATAAGATTATTGGTTACTAAACTGCCTTGGCAGATTTTTTACTTTGACGTTTAGTGTGAGTACAGTACCCTGAAATAAGTAAATTGTGGATTACTTTGCTCGTAGTATAATAGAAGCATTAACATACAGTATAATTGAATACACTTTTTTCACAATACACTTCACAATATAACACTTTTTTAAAGAGCAAGAATATTCCAATTAGCTTAAAACGAAAAATCATGGACACAGTAATATTGCCAACATTAACATACGGAGCAGAAACATGGTCACTCACAAAACAACAAACAAGAAAACTGGCAGCAGCACAAAGGAACATGGAAAGAATAATATTGAACATAAATAGAAAAGACAAGATCAGAAATGAAGTTATCAGAAACAAAACTTGTATCAAAGATGTCATAGAAACAGCAACAAACCTAAAGTGGCAATGGGCGGGACATGTAGCAAGAATGAAAGACAACAGATGGGCCAGGATAACCACAGAATGGACACCAAGATATGCAAGAAGAACTAGAGGGAGACCAAAAAGAAGATGGCGAGATGACATAGAAGAAAAGATTGGCATCACCTGGATGAGAACAGCAAAAGACAGAATGGTGTGGAGGCCATCTGCCAGCAGTGGCATGACCGGCTGATGATGATGATAATTGAACCAAGTCGTTATGTTGATGCCTCCTTGATTTTTCAAGGAAATTTTTGCTACTTGCTGTGATATATTGGTTTTAAATTACAGTCATAACATTTCAGGAAGATAATCAAATTTATTTATCGACCGGATAATGGTGTTATTAAAATAACCAAACTTCTAGTTAGGCCTGCAGGTAGAACCGCAAGGCGTCGTTACCGTTTTAGTTATTCCATGGACAGTTTCTACGTAGAGCCTAAGCGTAGGCTAGCGGTAGGCCTACTTAAAATAGCAAGAGTCAACAATACAAGCCTAAATCAAACCTAAAGTAAGCCTTTGAATTTCTCCCAGAACTGTGTATCATTTCGTCACTGTAATCTGTAGATAACTTTGCTGATATCAGAGAAGCCTGCTAGGTTAAAGGCTATCGCCGATTTAAAATCAGTTGCTGGTAGCCTACTTAATTACTATGCATTTATTTAAGGCTACCCTACTACATTGGCTACACAGCATCTGGTTTGGTTGATTAGAAATGACCAAACACACTGGGTAGCGTACTCCTAAGGCCTCTGCTTTAAAATCTTAATAAACTTATGCAAGCTACGCTATTTAGAATAGGCTACCGCAAAGTCAACTAAGCCATCAGTTCACCGGTAGGCTACGAAAAGTCAAACTGTTCGGCGAGACGTAGCCGAAATGATACGGCATTTAATGAAAAGCTAGTGTGCTCGGACGAACATTTTTAAGTTGCATAATTAAGCTTACCTAGTGGAACCTACTGCTTAACAACATTTCAACCCAATCTACTTTATCGAATGCTTTTAAATCCGCTTCACGCAACTCTAAGAGATGTAAGATGTGAAGTAGCCTGGGCTACTCTGCTGAAATTTTGCCGGTCACCTGACAATTTCCTGTTACTTGATTGGATAAACGAATATGTTACGTTTTAGAAAATTATTCTTGCACAGATTGGAATATGTTAGGTTTTACACACCAATTATCTCGTAAACCATACTACATTGGAGCACAATTTTTTGTCAGGAGATGCATGAAGTTTTTAAACGTAGAAAAATGCAAAAAAGTCATTTTTGACAAAATGGCGGATATTAGGTCTACCAAAATCACTGGAGAGCTTGTGTGTTAACAAGGATTTCAAATAAGTAGGCTAGTCGGATGACAAAACCTGTTATGCAGTGAGGCTGCAACTAGAGCAAGCTTACAACCATGACAAATGACGCAAGAAATCCAAAAACCTTCAAACGCGTCAAACAAACCTCTAAGAAAAAGAACATGCAAGACAGGAAATCGAGCCCGCGCTTGCAGACAAGACACTTTAAATCGTTTACCTTTTGCTGCTACGCTGGGCTCAAACCGTTCAAAGGTCACGGACGTCAAATCTTTCGGGTCCAGGCTCCATATCTTGAGAGCTTTCCCAGCTGCCATTGCTGCGCCCAGTGCTGTTGTTTCTGGCATCGAAGGTTTCACTGAACATACAAAGCAACTTTAATGACTGTTGTTGCCAAGCGACTACTTGTATTGACTATCACCGTAGTCCTAACCCAGCTGCTAAAACCTCAGACAACAAAGTCCGTCATTTGTACGCTGATTCAACGTCTGTCGTCATTGGTCTTTTTTATATTGATGTAACGTACGAAGATGTTAAATAAATGTAAAAAAACACTTTTTTTCAGCTGGGATACTCACTAAACAAGATCACACGCTGCTTTGAGTGACAGGCATGGCGTACATGCAATGGCAGCCATTACACAAGTAGCCTCGACTGTGACACAGCCGTCACCCACTAGTCGGATATGCTTCAAATAGCTAAATTTACTTGACTGATGGTTCAACATGTATTGCCACAGTTCAAATCCAAAAACGCAAAGTTTAAAATTATGTTTTGCAATGAAAAGTAACAAAACTATCCGACATTAACCAATAATGTTGATGTGCATGAAACAAGGTACTTACATACGGTACAGCCAAGTATATCAGCTTGTAACTGCATAAGCAGACCATTGGCAGTCATCCCACCGTCAACTTGCAAGGTTTGCAACTTGTTACCACAACTACCATCGCTGTCTACATCATCACCGAACGAGTCTTGTTGCATAGCTTCTATGATCTGCAACATAACCCAGACAGCAAGTCAGTCGTTTTTACATTTACACAGTAGACGTTGAATCAATATAAAAACGATCTGGGAACGTGATTCTTTATATTCATGTCGGTCTACGACTTCATGCCGCGGTTAGAATGACTCAAGACCTGAATACCGCAATGCATGAATGACGCAAGGTCCGCATGCCGTAATGCATGAATGAGGCGAGATTTGATTGTTTCGTACTAAAATTAATTGAATTCGGAAGTAATTTCATTTTTCATGGTCACAATTTCAATTTTTATACAAAAAATTGTTTTTTGCACTTAACGAAATAAAGAGGAGTGTTGGTTATTTCTTACTAAGACTGATTGTTTTTTTAATACGGTAGTAATTTCATTTGCCACGAGAGCAATTTCAATTTTTTCCACAACAAAGTAAAGATGAAGCTGCCACTAATTCATTTCTTGCTTTTAATCTCAATGGACAAGTCTGCAGGGAAATCTTACCAGTCAGAAACGTTTGGCAAACTCGAAGTGTAGGCTAAGTCTGACTTCTCGCAATTAATCTCGTTCCTCGTTGCTTCAGGAACAACACAGGAGGTCAATTACACTATTTCGTTTTTGAAGAATGATTTGGTTTGGACTCGCTGTCAAATACCGTTTCGTGATTAAAAGTATAGTTCATATATCTTGATCAAGCACTTATGCAAGCTTGCTTAATTTGCGCTTCACGACTTTTTCTGCGTTATAACATTCTCCTGCATTTTCATATTTTTTCAAACCCATAACAAAACCAAATTGCTACGATTTCTAAATGGAGAACAAAGATTTTTCTGTCACAATAAAACAAAACTTTGTGAAAAACTTTTTTAAAAAAAAGCAATAATTAACTCAGCAAACCAGATCTTATCGAAAAGTAAAACTTTTCATGTTAAAATTAAAGCGAGTAGTCCCAATATGGCCACTTCAAAACTAAATCCTATTAAAAATTAGATAAGCCACCAGTAAAAAATAGATTATTCAATTAGTTATTCAAACTGGTGGTTTGTATGAGTTGATGTTAGGCTAGTTTTGCTTTATGCAGCCCAACTAAGTTGAAAATAGGCTTTTGGCTAGGCTGTAAGTCAAGTGTCTCAAACTCAAATTGCTCTGAGGGCTAAATGAATACTTGTAAATTATCCCGAAGGAAATGTAGAACTCATTTCATTTTCACGTTGATTCAAGATCTTCACATGCTGAATCAACGTCTCAAAAGAACGATTATCTGACTGGACGTATCAAAAGCAAGCAATCAAAGACCTCTCTCGTTTGATAGCAAACAGATTCCAAGGCAGCGTATGCAATGTGAGCCTTTGTCGTCCATTGCGTGATGCCACACACCGTGCCACGAGCGTCACTCCTCCAGTACGGAGCGTACAGACCCGAGAAGGCGGGAACGAACACAACATCGCCAGAGCTTTCTGCTGATCTTGCCAGCTCCTCTGAAATGTCAATTCGTGGAAGGAAATGTATGTCTTTCTTCATTAGGTCAGTTATTTCCTTCATTAGGTCAGTTATTAATAAGTTATTTCTCATTCCAGCCAGCTAACCAGGCCCTTTTTTACATAGATTAAACGTTTAGAAATGTAAATTCATTATAATAAGGCCTGATTTGCAGGCTGACTGGAACAACTACAAATGTCGGTACATAATCTAGTTATCGATGTAGTATATCATACGATTATTAGGGTGAAACTCCTTCAAAAATAGTTATTTTTTGAATCCCAACCATAAACAAACCTATATCCTTGCTTTCCTTAATAATTCCTAGGTTGTCCCTCAGCCATTTCACTAATCCACCAGCTACCGCTATCGAACCCTGAAAACAACGTTACACAATGTAAAAGAAACAGAAAAGTTAATACGCAACAAGTGCTTCCAAAGATGCGAAACCTGAAACTCAGAGCTTTCACCTAGAAGGCACAGCTGCAGGGGACAATGGAAAGCAGAAGCAATCTTACAAGTACAGATACCCCACCATCCTGCTCGACATAGAAAGCTGCATAATAAGTAAGACCAAAGTTGTGGAGCAGCTTGCCCATACCAACCCGGTACTAGCCATCCTCCTTCAGGAAACACGCTGCACTTCTGGCAATTCCTAACTTCACGCTAACCAACACTACATTAAGTAGGAAGCAAGGCGTCGCTACGCTGGTGCATTGAGGAGTTGTGTGAAGATTTTTAACTTTACAACAACATAACTTTTGACTTAAACCCAACTGCAATAAGATACGACTTATTTGGTGAATTTTCTTTGCGATTTATGAATGAAATAAGGATTTGGAGTCGTAGATTTTATGCCCAACTGAGAATTAACAAGCATACAAACTTACAAAGTGATCACATTTATATCGATTCAACGTCAGCCTACCTCAACTGCGTAGTAAGTCGGTTCGTTTTCTCCTAGTTGATAAGCTATGGTAGTCAACAAGCCATGGCGGGATGAAATCGGTTTTTTCCCGGTATTTTGAAGAATAAAGCATCCAGTACCTTGAACGAAAAGCAACTTGCAAGCAATGATAAAGCAAATGTATTCGTAAACAAAATGACAAAACTTTGAACTAAGTAGATCACCGACATGTTTTCATTGAGGTGACAGGAGACAAGACAGGCCGTGCAATGCCATCGGGAAGTTAAAAACCACTAACAAAACCTCATGGAGGTTTATCGGCCCAATAACTGGTTACGGTATTGAGATAACATTTTTTAAACAGAAATATCTTCAAATATAGACATTTTTTAGCAGCAGCTTCGGAGGCCATTTAACGACTTTTAGGCGGCCATGGGCGCAGGGAGCTTAGAGGCCTAACATATTGACTTGGGGTTGCAAAAAAGCAAGAAAATAGAGCCATATAATATTTGAACAACTTTTAAATGCAATTAATTGAATAAGCTTTAATTTTGTGAGAACTGGTAAGATAATTGTGATGAGGTACAGGGTACAGAGTTAGTGCTCAAGTTTATTCGATACACAACACTCACACATACACGAAAGAGTAAAGAGGTAGGGTTAGGGTTTACAAAAAGTTAAAAAAGTTTTAGCGGCATAAAAGCGATTATTCAATTACCAAACATTCCCAATCCCCATGCAGACAAAAAATGTTTCAAACTGCTTTCACAAGACAAGAGGATGTAGGTATAAAAATCCAATAAAATTTGCTTACCGTACGTATTTTTGATGTTGCCTTTCGAAAAACAGGTTTGGCCAACTAAAGCTGCTTGTTGATCTCCAAGGCACTGCAACAGATTCAACTGTCATTAAAATACCGTCGCTAATTAGTAAATATGCTTTGTGAGAAGCCTATAAAACAAAGAAATGCATACCACAATAAAAAAATGACGCGTTGCCAGAAAGAAATCGATGAAATAAGTAACAGCGGATGAATACAACTACCAAGCATAAGGCAAGAAAAAAGCCTTTGAAATACAGGTTGAGCCTTACTACGAGCTATAAAAACGTTAGCATACGATTCAACAACTCAAAATTAATCCTATGTGATCACGTAAAAATCTGTTAAACTTGATAATTCACCCAGACACCAAAACCCTTCATTTTTACATTGATTCAACGTTTGCAGACATTGTGATTGAATCAATGTAAAAATAAAAGATTTTGTTGTCTGGAAAATGCGCTCTACAGTGAAGTCAAAGTAGAGGTCCACAAATTTAGTTCTTACTTTCAAATGGTCACTTCATAAGAAAATGTGGGGGCTCTTTTACAGTTAGGGTAGGATGCATGTAATGCATTTTCGTTTTGTCCAAAACGAAATATAACAGTCTTATCTAAAATATGTTTCTATGTCAACCAGTAAAACGTTGTACTATCTTTATGCCACCTAACGGAGTGGAAGGTGCACGTTTTGAATAATCAAACCAAAGACTGGCTGTTGTCTAAAGTAGCTTTACAACATAGTCCGGAAGCAACATAAAATGCTATACTAGGGTGGTACAATGATAGACTCTTGGGCCAAGAGGCTCACACGACGAAGACGGTCTAAATTAAATCAACTCACCCCGCAGATAGAAAGTCCTTTTAAAGAAGTTTCAGTCTGCAAAAAAAGTGTTTTATATCAACTGCGGTCTGGGTTTTTTTTTTCGCTGAGACTATTCGGTCATTCGTCCGAAATGACTTGAAAAAATTCGGTCATTTTTTATTTATTTCGGTCATTTTTAGTCATTTTTGGTCATATATAGTCAATTGACTATTAATACATTTTTTCGGACATTTTGACTGAATTGACTATATTTTTTTCGGACATTTTGCTAAAAAATCGGTCAATGACCGATAAATGACCGAAAAAAAAAACCAGACTGCGGTTTGTACAGGGTGATCAAGCAAAGTGTAGACAAATATTTATTGAAATAACAGTACATGCAAACAGGAAAAAAATTACAAGTATAAAGAAATAAAATGTACTCTTATTTTTCAATATATCCTCCCTTTGGTTTCACCAAACGCCTTAGTCCGTTGTGCACTTGACTGCATGACGCACGCGACGCAGCCATCAGTTCCTTGAACAGACGAAAAGTTATTCACTGTCCAGGCTGTGCATAATTATGAGAATGACCATATTTATGCAAAGAATAAAGAAGATATCCCACTGAATGAAAGACTGATGTTCCAGGGACAGAAACCAGCCTCTGTGATGGTTTGGGTGGGGTAACTTCAACTGGTGGAAACCTCCCATCTTCTTCATTGAAAAGGGAGTAAAAGTTAATCAACATGTTTATTTGAAAACATTTCGAGAAGACGGAATAACTCTTCAACAAGACAGGGCTACGTCCCACACAGGCCAAAGGAACTATGGCCTCCATCCTCTCCTGACTTAAATCCAATGGACTTGGCAATATGGAGTATTTTGGAGAGTAAAGCCTGTTCTTCAAATCATTCAAGCGTTACAGCTATGAAGGAAAAATTACACACTTGTTTGGAAAAAATATCACAGACTAAGGCGTTTGGTGAAGGCAAAGGGAGGATATATTGAAAAATAAGAGTACATTTTGTTTATTTATACTTTTCTTTGTATTTTTCTTTATATGTGTAAATTTTTTCCTGTTTGAATGTACTGTTATTTCAATAAATATTTGTCTACATTTAGCTTGATCACCCTGTAAATGCATCAAAAGTAAATCAGTTTTTAAAGACAAAATTTTTAAGACACATTTTAAAGACACAGACAAAACTTCGGTCAGGCGAAGTCAGGAAAAGATGATGGTCAGGAGTTAATTTCAGTGCAAGTACAAAGCACAGGACATTTCACATGACCAATGTTTAATAAAAAAATAAAAAGTTAAAAAGGTCGTTTGATAAAAAAAGGTATCAACCAAAATAGAAATTTACCAAAAATCCATAATGCTCAGCGGAACTCCGAACTTCTGGGAGAACGTGGGATGGAATGTCGAAGAAATTCAGTAACTTGTCATCCCATTTTAGGCTGTGGATGTTGAAGAGCATAGTACGAGATGCATTAGTGATGTCGGTGATGTGCTTTCCTCTTTCTTTTGAACCTCCAGTCATATTCTGCTCAAAAGCGTCAGCAATGCGTGATAAAGCAAGAAAAAAGCCAACAGCATAATATTGTTAATTGAAGCTACATAGATTGTACAAAAGGCAATTCCGTTCGGATCAGGGTTGCAGTGGGTAGCTACCCGGGTGCGAAATTTTTTTTACACAAACTTTTGGTTACTTCGCATAGAGTTTGTATTTATACCGTGTGAATGCAAACATTTTACGTTGGCGCGTTTGGTTCAGTGGTTTTGTATTTTGCCTTGTATTCGAGAGGACATCGGTTCGACGCCCATCAAAGTCAATTTTTTTTTCTTAACATTAATTTTTGCGATGCACAAAAGCTTTTCAAAAAAATTAGGGTTAGGGTTAATTCTTATTCAATTCGGAAAATCTTACTTTTAGACTAGTGACCAGAATCAATTTCTTTTCTCAACTTTTTTAAACTTGACTATAGACTAGCCTATAGGTGTGTCCTCAGGCTAGGTTTTTTTTTCAAGTTCAATGTTTAGATTTGGACTTGGGCGAAAATCGGCTGCTGTGAGGGCGAAAATCGGTAAAAACAGTTACGCATGCCGCGCGGTAACCAGTAATGGCTACACTTACAGAAATATGCAAATGATACAAAAAGTTCGTGGGAAAAAAATTTCGCTGCCCGGGTACCCGAGTAACTACCCGGGTACCCGAGTAACTACCCGGGTGGGCTAGGTTTTCCATAAAAAAACTCGGGTCTTTTTGAAAGGACGTGGCTAGTTCTACAAAACTAGTGTTGCCAAATGAAGAATTCTGCTTCAATTTGAGAAAACGTCAAAGCAGTTCAAGAAAAAAACGTATGGCAACACTTGTGACGGAACACAGCCTTTTCTCAAAGCTTTCAAAAGATTTATTTTCAACAACTAATAAATCCTACAAAGTTTAGACATTCATCAGGATTGTTATCTTTCCTAACATATGTGTTGTTGCAATTATTGCTAGAAGGGAAAAAAATCAGATTCTTGTTACATTTAGCAGGTTAGCAACCAGCAACTCACTGCCCAGGAGCATAATTTTTCACATGAATGGATAGTGCATATATATATAGAATAATAGTCAGATAAGTTTAGACTCATATCTAATATTATAAAACTCATATCATTGCTGCACATGACAAAATAAGTGACCAATGACCATACACTGTATATGTTCACTTGTTCAGCCACCAGAACAAGAATGTAGAAATTGGAAAGCTGTAATATTTCAATTCTCAAAATGGCAACAACCCACCCATATAAGCCACGAATCCACAGTCCCAAACAACGCTGTACCATCATCAAATGCCTTCTTCACATCTGCTTTGTTGTCTAAAAGCCAGCGCACTTTCACTGCTGAAAAGTATGTGCTGATTGGGAGACCACAGGTGCTCTGAAAGAAATGTATAGTTACATGGAAATTAATAGCAATGTCAGGATAGACTCGTGAGTTGCACAAAAGCAAAATTGATGGAAATGATCGTTGACCATATCATTAGATTGTTGTCTACCGCGGCCCCCCAATCTGACGATAAAACAATGCCACAAAATGTTCCCTTCAAAAATCGCAAAAGAGAAAGCGAATTAACAACGAAAGTAATTGTCAATGCCTTCAACGACCAGTTACAATTGTTTGATAATAATCATTTCCAACATGCACAATACATACTACGTGAACCTACAAAAAACACTAGAAGATATGCCTTTGCTATATTAAAATTAAATGCTTGTTTTTATATAGCGCTGCATCCATCGCAGAATGTATATACTCCTTCTCAGCTCTTTACAAAGCATACAGTGTCAAACTGTCAATGCAGCCGTATGTAATATAGGCGCAACTTACATTATTACCCGTTCCATTGCTGAGTGCCAAGCAAAAATAAGATTTAGTACCACTTTTAAAAACTCTTTTTGGTGTTGTAAAGAAAGAAACCTAGTTTGATTTCTTGGACTACATTGCCACTGCCATTAGACAGACCAAAATAAATAAAATAAAAAAAATATTTCGGTGTAAAGGTGGTACCTTGAGGTAATCTTGATTCTTGGTGGGAGTTTTCGCGATCAACTGATCAACAGTGGATTGCGTTCGGTTGTCGCACCAAACTAAACGTTAAATAAAACTCAACTTAAAGAATTAATATTATAAAAGAACGGAAGTCAAGTGGACCTGCTTTTGTACAAATAGACTTTTTAATATGAGAAAACGAGCATGTGATAATGTGACTGAAGTCCTAAACCATGAAAAAATTCAAATACTGTAACATGAGTGCAATATGCAGACGTACTTCCGACTACACAGAAACAACTATTGAACGATAGAAATATTTTCTTCACTTTTAGCAAATGTTCCAATCTTTTTGTCCATTTCTTAATTTTATTAATAAGAAATGCTGCGATCATGAGTAAACAAAATTTGCAAGATTCTCAAGAATGCAAGTATTTGCTTGATTGTCATTATCAATCAACCAACCTACCTATTGCATGATGGAGAGGATGTCCCGAACGCCTGTCCCATACAACAGTTGTCTCTCTTTGGTTGGTAATTCCAATGGCTGCAGAGGAAAAATGGACATGTTGTAACATCAAGAAGCAGCAAAATAGGACAGAACTACATCATGCGATCGTCTTTCTACACAATTATATACAGCATCAACAAAACGTTTTTCAATGTTGGCTTAAAGCTTAATTGGTTTCGCTGACTGAAATAACGTTTCAGCAAAAACGTAACAACAGAATGTTTAGGCTATTCAATATTTTACAAGTCAATTTTAAAACGGAAAAATTGTCAAAACTAATGGCCAGTAACATATTAATTTAATTAAAGATCAAGGAAAATTTACTTTGAAGTTGAGAAGGCTGGAACCTTGCTTTACAACCGAACAAAACAAGCAGCAGTTTTATCACAACTTTGCCTCACTTTGCTATCAAATTACAAAAAATCAGCAAATAGATAAAATGTAATAAATCGATCATGATTACTTTTAATAAAAGAGAATTGTATAGCCCAGATAAGTGGTTTTAGTGCAATTAACCAAATAATCAGTTGTCCGCAATCCATTCATTTGAACTATTATAAATGGACATTGGCGTTTATTTGTAACTCACCATTGTTTCAGTGAAATTTTACACTACCTACACATATGAATTAAAACTCAACAATTTGTTTATGATTTTTATATAGTTTACCTTTGATGCAACTTTTATCAATTTTCATTTTCTTTAAATTTTTAACAGCTTGATCAATGCACTCATAGACAGTTTGTAAAATTTCCATAGGATCTTCCTCCACCCATCTGCATAACAAAGTTATAATTGCAAGTAATTTTTCAGTGCCAAGCATGCTTACCCTTTATTACACAAATCCAATAGTTTTAAAGTCAGCTTTGTGTAGGGTAAAAAAACACAAACTTTCATAATGTTTGTCGTACTCACCCTTCATGAGGAAAAAGTTGAGTTACTTCTACTTGGTGATAAGTCAATAATTCAGCGGTTTTGCAGTTGAACACCTGAAGCAAACACAAATAGTCATATGCTACGATGAAAACAAGGCTTTATATTTAAAGGGGTATTAAAGGAAAAACCTGACTTGACGATTTTCCACGTTCTTTGTGTTACACATGCTACCATAAAACGATTTTCAATAAAATTTTGCCCCATTGCGGTCTGACCACCATTGTGCGCGTGCTTTTGTCAGAGCTTTCAAAACGAGATTGGCCTGAGCAACGAAGCGTGCGACTGTAAAGAACGTCATAAAGTCTACGTCATAAAGTCTAGCAATCAACCGATCACGCAATAATTGTTACTGCGGGCGATTTGACTGTAGGCTATGTATGTATTTACATCAAAACAGCACATTTTAACATCAAAACAGCAGACAGTTTGCTCAAAACATCAGATTGGTAACGTGGCTTTTGTTATTGCTGGACTTTATGACGTATTCTTGAGCTGTGTTTGCACGTTTTGGTCATTTTGAAAAAAAAGAAAATAAATGAAACACTGGACTTTGGGCCTTGCCAGCGCCATTGAAAACAAATTTTTTTGGGTAATTGTTTTTGAAATGTATTCTTGAATGTTCAGTTTACTCATTTTAATGCTTAATTCCGGTTTGAAATTTTCCTTTAGTATGCCTTTAAGCATAACAACAAACATATACCTATATTGTAGCAGACCGTAAATTACGTCTTAACTTCTTCCATCCACACACACCGAAATTAATTCAAAAAAGTTAAAATAAATCAAAATTAACAAGGGCGAGACAATAACGTATTGTCTCTGTAAAGTTTGATACTGTTTGAATATGAAAAATTAAACAAATTGAAGCATGAATTGAAGAGCTTGTAGCAAATTAAACATGCGAAAGGAAGGGATTATCAATTGTGATCGGTTCTAGTAGAACAAGAGTGGGGAACCTTTTTTTCTAAGGGAGCCGTAAATGCTACATATTTTCAAATGTGTTGCAGTGAGAGCAATATAACATTTTAATAACATGCTTCAGGTCATACTGTAATACCGATAACATACTGTTAATGAGACTTCAATTGCTGCTGATCACTTTGCAGTTTAATTGATCGTTGGGGCATTCCATATTATCAATCACAAAAATTAAAATTTTGTGCCTTTGTCTCAGAATCTTATACCGTAAAATAATATTAAATTTACGTAAAACAGTTTACGTTAAAAAATATGATTGCAAAAAAATTTTGAAATTTTAATTTGCTAAATAGCTATATATAACACTTTGAAATTTGACCACTTGGTGGGTTTTCAAAATTATGAAAAAAGGAAAAATGCATAGAGATGCTACGGCTTTAAAAAGTAAAAATATGTTTCCTAACTATTTTCAGGGTCAAGGATCAAATTTCGGGATTAAAAATGCATTTGTAAAAGGTTTAGAGATAAAAACTAGTATATATTGCCAGAAAGAAAACATGTCTGAAGCAAATTTTTAAGATACTGCAAACATTTTAAAACACAATATTCCATAACACATTCATCTTTAACTTAAATTTTAATGTTTATTATAACTAATAACTTTTTCAGCAGCAGTAAAAGACCAAAATACAAAGCAAAATCTGCATGGAAGATAAAGTCAACAGAAAAAGAAAATGAGGCAGATGACCAAAACGATGGCATGACAACATCCAGGCATGGATTGAACACAATTTGGCAACACTGGGAGAGCTAGTTCAAAAGCGTGACTCATGGAAACAGATAACTCATGTTGATGCGCAATCTGCTTAAAGTGGAGAAGGTGACTGTAAATAATGATAGCTTCTTCCATAAAACAATTATTTTCACACAAAATCTTTTGAAATTAATATCTCGAAAAAACAATACTTCTACGCTATAAATGAAAATCACAGCAAACTTAATGTATATGTATAGTTGTATACAGTGTCTTACCAAAAATCTAGAGCTGCTTGTTCCTTGATCAACTGCACCAATTAACTGTAAATTTTTTTCCATAACTATTAAATCACTAGCATAGGCTATATTACTTAATATAGGTAAAAAACTGGATAAGCAATTTGAAAATAATCCAGGCTTGCTGCAGATTGCAAGGTAAATATTGTAATGGCTGGTGTGTTTTACTACGGTAAAACAAAGAAAACATTTGCTTTACTACCTATATATAATATGTTAGGAAACTTATCTTGCATAAGGACTTTACATCCTATAAGCCCCACCGAAAGACTTTCTTAAAGTTTGGCCAGTATCTCAGCCCACTCTAACTGAACAGACCAGTTTTTCTGCTGAGGCAGTGAGACTCTGCAGTAGGGGTAGCCACTTAAACATGACAATTCTCTGTAAGACTTCATCATACCTGGGTTTTTTTTTTCGGTCATTTATCGGTCATTGACCGATTTTTTAGCAAAATGTCCGAAAAAAATATTGTCAATTCGGTCAAAATGTCCGAAAAAATACGTACGCGCTCAAATCGATTTCAGTGATTGCAAAGAAGCTTCTTGCGCCACTGTACGATTTCTTGTCAATCGGAAATACAAGACGTAGACTTAGTGTTTAAACGTTGATCCAATGTCTTATTATATGTGATAACGCAAATACAGAAGTCAGTCTTCGAATTTAGCGTGGGCAATCGGCACTTGCCGAGGTGATTGCCGACGCAGATGCGTGAATGGCGCATTAGCGTTGGCAATAAAAATGCTGAGGCCACAGGAGCGCTTGTAAGGACCAAAAGATTACAAAAAAAAAATAATTTTCTTGGACTACACCAGACTCTTACTATTGCTGGATGTTTTATTTGGGTTACTTCCTACTTCGCCGGCGCTTAGACACATGCCCAGCTGAGAGAATTGAATCTTTCATAAAAATATCATCCTATTTGCATTGATTCAACGATGGTAGACGTCAAATTAGTCTAAGCATCTACTCCTTATCGCGCCTCGCGACTTTGTGTTGCTCGCAGTATCTCAATTGTGCCGAAATTATGTTAGTGTAAACGTAAATCGAGGCAATCTTTTCGCAGGAAGCTATTAATTTGTTACTGGTACCTGGTTGAGCAATTAACGTTATTTTATGATAATTCAACGCCACTAGATGTCGAATTAATGTAAAACAAACGTAAATTTCTTATTGGGTACTGTTGTTACGCAATATAACCCGCCGGGAAAATTAAATCGATTTGTGTTGCCTCGAACATTGAATCAACCCAAAATTAACTTACTTTCCCCCGTCAGTTATATAACGTTTATTACCAGCGTGCGTATCGCGTTGCTCGCTTTATCGCTAGTTTTTGGTATTATTACATCACAATAAATCAAACAGTGCGGTCGTGATAGACTACTCTAGTATATATTTTGCTTTTCGCTTTACATGTTTTGGTACAATTTTTTTCGTAATAAACGTTCACATGCAATTGCCGAGGCAATTTCAACTTTTGCCGTTTGGCCTTGACAATGTTTTTGCAAAAATAAAAATATGTTAATTTTGAAGACTGAAAGTAACGTTTGTCTGTTCTAACTTTTCTCAGATAAAACACGACAACGTTTCTCAGCGAAACTTAATGTTGTAGCTAGTCAGGAAGTGCAAATTTTCGTTTGTATCAGCTACTTCAAAGGAAATATTTTCATTAGAAAAAATGACCGAAATAAATAAAAAATGACCGAATTTTTTCAAGTCATTTCGGACAAATGACCGAAAAGTCTCAGCGAAAAAAAAAACCCAGCATCATACCACCAACCAATCAGAACATTATGTTATAAGGGACTAGGCTACCTTGTTCAATTGTGACCCTTCTGGCATTCAGCCAGAGCTGATCCTACTTTAAACTTTATTTGGTAAATAAAGAAGAAAAAAAGTTATGGTTTGGGTGGGAGTTAAACACACATTCACCAACAAAATGACTACCACCGCCTTAATCCTCTAGACTACGTCTACGCTAATGGTTCTTAAACTTTTTAGGCTGCGCCTCCTTGCAGTCACTTCTAAAATTTGTGCCCCCTATTCTTGTTTAAGTTAAGAATCAAATTAAAACTACATACATTTTACATGTTTTGGATTTTAAAACAAAGTTTATTTTCTAGGTACTCAATTCAATTTTATTTCTTGCTGCTGGTGCAAACATGCATAGAATGGCAAAGTAAACATACTAATTTGACAACAACCAAAGGGAAAGATGGCAAAACCCAAAGGTTTAAAATATAAATCGATCAAACAGTGGTACCACTATCTTAAAAATATACAGCTACCAAACACAGGAGATTGAAAAAAGGAACAATCGTCCTACAATTAACACTTGGAAGTGCAGGGGCGATTTAAACTGTTATTACACAAAATAAATTCAATACTTTCCTATTTGAAATCCTTTTACTTCAGTATTTTCCAAGCCCAACCTTCAGGGTTAGGTGAGGACTGAGGGTTTTGGTTGGGGGTTAGAAAGACCACCGCCATTCTGGCAGAATCATTTTCCGCTTTCCGCTTAAAAAAGTTTTCCGTGAATAAGTGCGAGGCATAAAATGCGACCAGACATACATTCGAAAAACCTTAAATAAAACTATAATCCGCAACACGTGCCACTTAAATTTTACATGCATCGGATTCAGTATTAAATTACCTTTCCAGGGATATGCACCAATAGGTGCACATTTAGAAGGAACTCCCAGCAAAACGCTTCAAAGACGGAGGATATATTTACGATAAACATTAAAATAATACAATTTTTGCATAATAGACATTAGAGATGCAGCAAACCCAAAATTTTTATCCGCACACCGCACCGCAACTGAATCACCTATCCGCACACCGCAATTTATCTGGAACTTTAACACTGCACCGCACACCGCAAATTACAAAATTTTCAAAAAATGTTTTACGCGTTATTTTTTAGAAAGTCAATTATGGCAAAAAGTACCCAGGGCATATAACTGGTACCAGTAACCTACCAGTACAGTTGTGCACTATAATGACTGGGTCTGCTACTATTCGGCGAGTCCGATTCGGCGAGTCCGATTCGGCTAATCCGATTCGGCGAGTTCCCTATTCGGCGAGAGCCTTTTTCGGCGAGTGCCCTATTCGGCGAGTTTTTGAAATTTTATTTTTGAAAGGGAATTATCGGGTACCGTAGCCTAATTATAATTGCCATTTGCTAATAACGGCAATTACAATTAACGGCAATAATAATTACAATTGCTAATAAACGTTGAAATCGTGCAGAAAGGAATAAAAATAAAATGTTTGAACTATTAAATTAAAATTCGTTATGTCAGTTCAGTTGAGTTGTTTTTATTTCTGACCATCATATGAAAAACAATACACGTCAACATAGCAAAGGTAGAAGCGACAAAACGCAAACGTTAAAACGTGCTTAAATTCGTCATGTCTGTTCAGTTGTTTTTATTTTTGATCATGATATCAAAAACAATTCACGTCAACATAGCAAAGGTGTAGAAAAAGGTAGAAGCGACAAAACGCGAACGTTAAAACGTGTTCGTGACCGAAGTAAGTTATTGAGTTGAAAGAAATTTGGCACGGTCGCAACACCTTCAGAAAAATTTAAGAAATGAAGGGAAAATGAAAAAAAGAAAATGTTACAAAAAAAAATCATGTTTAATCTCTATAAGTTAGTACTTTTGAATAGTTAAAATGATTAGTTTGGATCAACAAATGTGTGGCCTACAGCTTGGATTGAAAGGAAATTATCGGGAACCGTAGCCTAGTTATCCCGACCAGCAGAAATTGCCGTTTTTACATCGTTTTAACGTCGCTAAACGTTGAAATCGTGTAGAAAAGAGAACTTTGCTGACTAGGATACGTTGAAACTGGGAAACATTCACAGAAGCCTTTCGATTTGTTCCAAGAACCCATTTAGCCTAACAGTTCATTTGTGCATTGATTCAACGTCTGAATACATTATCTTCAAAATGCATAATCTTAAAAATGCAACGTATCGAAGGACTTCTGTGAATGTTTCTCAGTTTCAACGCAGGCCTTAAAACTCGTGTTTTTTTCTGGCAGCCATCGTGGCCTACCGAGAACTCCTTCTCGTGGGCCAAATCTGCGTGCTTGGAGGCCAAAATACAATAACGATAGCACAAGTAAATAGCGTTAAACTTGCAACAATGTTAAAATGATCACTTAGCGTTGTTGAAGTCTGGGCGACGCCCTGCAATAGAATCGTTGTACCACGCATTAAATGCTTTATCAGGATTGTAATCCGGTATTTGCGGGACCATCTAACGACCCTAAATTGTTTTAACTGCTCGCAGCTCAGTAAATTGTTTCAACTGCATACCGCCTTTTATAAAACCTGACCATTTATTCCGTTATGATGTCACCATTGAGGGTGGAAGTCACTAACCCACAGCGTTCTCAACTATGAAGACACGTGTTTTACCCACGGATGTCAACTAACCTAGTTCTCCGTTTTAACAACGATTCAATATCCGACAACATTGAATCGATATAAAAACGACAATATTGCCAGCCGATGTAAATTAGCACTTCGGATTAACACTTCGTTAAAATAAACATCGGAAATTGCAAACAAGACTTACAGCGCTGGTGATCGCAGCTGGATATATTCAATACAACAGTGGCGACTATGATGCGCTGACCTAATTCTGCGTCACTTTTTGATACTACATATTTTCGACATTTAATCCACGATCAGTCTATTGCGAAATTAAATAATTGGCTAGAAGAAACCGGCGGCCAAACGTGGCCGACGGAGGAGGTAGCACAGGCGGTCATTCAAGCACTACTTAGCGGCTATTGCCGCGATGGCCGCCGGCTGCTTTAAGGCTTGCAACGTATCCTAGTCATCAAAGTTCTCTTTTCTACACGATTTCAACGTTTAGCGACGTTAAAACGATAGGCCACACATTTGGTTAGTCTTTTCATTCTGTTACTACAATGTAAAAATGAACTGTTAGGCTAACTGGGTTCTTGGAACAAATTTTTGCTGGTCGGGATAACTAGGCTACGGGGCCGTCTTTAAATGTAGCAAACCTAGCAAACCTCGCAAACCTAGCAAACGTAGCAAACCTAGCAAACCTCGCAAACGTCGCAAACCTAGCAAACGTAGCAAACCTCGCAAACCACAAGGTTGCCAGATGGTATTTTTTATTGTATTCTTTTAAATTTCTTGGCTTTTTATTTATCGGGTGCATGTTTTTTAAAACCCTTTTGAACAAGTTACTTGTTTAGTGTTGATGTTGCAGAAGTTCTATTCTCATCTATAAAAAGATATCAAAATCTCTGCTTTGTTGGGTATGGTTAGTTTTGATATAAATACATTTAAAGCAATGCCTTTGCGATCAACATTTGTGAGATAGCCTATTGCAAGTTAATATTAACGCAATATTTAGTAGTCAGACATTCGAGAATCAGTACTCCATCCCTTAGTTAGACCATGGTTGGGTGAGTTCACTAATTACTGGTTTTCTAAAAACCGGGCTGCAGACGATAAATAAAACTTAACTTTTGCAGACGACCGTACGTCCAGCCCTGGGCTACGCAGTGTGATACAAAACGAATAAGTGCCTAATGACAAGTTTTTGTGTGTGTTTAGAAAGTAAAGGATATTTTGTGAACGAAACCGGTTTTTCCAAGGTTTGGTCATTTGAAGTGTGTTTAAAATACCTATATGCTTTGGCTCTTTTTTGGGCTACTTGCAAAAAAATGGTTTGTTTTTGGGATTGGTTTGAAACGTGTTTTGGTTGGGTAATTTTGTGGAATCTGGCAACTCTGCAAGGTTTGCTTCTTTAAATGTAGCAAACCTAGCAAACCTCGCAAACCTCACAAGGTTTGAACATTTGTACAATTACGGGAAACCATTTTTTGTGTTATGAGGTTTTCTCAGCGGGCGTCTTTAAATGTCGCGAACTCCGAATTCCTCGCAAAGCTTGAGAAGGTTTCTTCATTTGAAAGCCTACCGCAATAGGTTTTCATAGTCTCCCTAAAGATGATAGATTTAGACTAGCAGCAAGTAATGATAAGGTTGTCTGTAGTCTAGGCCTATCTATTTGGTGCAAACTATGAACAGTTGAAAACCTCATCGGCCATCAATTTATTGTAGAAACCTTTCTCAAGATTTGCGAGGTTTGCTAGGTTTGCTATATTTAAAGAAGCAAACTTTGTAAAGTTGCCAGATTCCACAAAATTACCCAGCTAAAAACACGTTTCAAACCAATTTTTTTTGCAAGTACCGTAGCCCAAAAAAGAGCCAAAGCATATAGGCATTTTAAACACACTTCAAATGACCAAAACTTTTGGAAAAACCGGTTTCGTTTACAAAATATGCCTTACATTCTAAACACACACAAAAACTTGTCATTAGGAACTTCTTCCTTTTGTGTCACACGGCGTAGCCCAGGAACTACGGTCACCTGCAAAAGTTAAGTTTTATTTATCGTCTGCAGCACGGTTTTTAGAGAACCACTGATTAGTGAACTCACCCAACCATGGTCTAAGGGATTAAGTACTGATTCTCGAATGTCTGACTACCAAATATAAATTGCGTTAATATTACCTTTCAAGTTTCAACATCTCACAAATGTTGATCGCAAAGGCATTGCTTTAAACGTATTTATATCAAAACTAACCATAACCAACAAAGCAGAGATTTTGATATCTTTTTACTGATAAAAATAAGACATCAACACTAAACAAATAACATAATCAAAAGGGCTTTTAAAAAAATGCACTCGATAAATAAAAAGCCAAGAAATAAAAAAAAATACAATTAAAAAAAATACCATCTGGCAACTTTGTGATTTGCGAGGTTTGCTAGGTTTGCGAGGTTTGCTACGTTTGCTAGGTTTGCGAGGTTTGCTACGTTTGCTAGGTTTGCGAGGTTTGCTAGGTTTGCTACATTTAAAGACAGCCGGCTACGGTACCCGATAATTTCTTTTCAATCCAAGCTGTAGGCCACACGTTTGTTGATCCAAACTAATCATTTTAACTATTCAAAAGTACTAACTTATAGATATAAACATGATTTTTTTTTGTAACGTTTTCTTTTTTTTATTTTCCCTTCACATCTTAAATTTTTCTGAAGGTGTTGCGACCGTGCCAAATTTCTTTCAACTCAATAACTTACTTCGGTCACAAACACGTTTTAACGTTCGCGTTTTGTCGCTTCTACCTTAAAAACAACTGAACGGACATGACGAATTCAAGCACGTTCAGCGACGTTAAAATGATGTGAAAACAGTTAGGCTGCGGTACCCGATAATTCCCTTTCAAAAATAAAATTTCAAAAACTCGCCGAATAGGGCACTCGCCGAAAAAGGCTCTCGCCGATTGGGGAACTCGCCGAATCGGACTAGCCGAATCGGATTAGCCGAATCGGACTCGCCGAAACGGGCCATTCCGATAATGACTAGGCTAACCAGATCATATTCTCTTACCAGCAATGCATTTAAGTTCTAAGACATCATGCTTTTTCAAATAGAATGTTCCTGGATCCAGTATCAGGACTTTTGAACAGTTTTTGTAAGCAATAATGCAATTTTAATGTCAGTGGCTGTATGAACTACGTACACACTAGCCTACACAGACAGACAAGATGTCAAGAGTAAAACTTATAGCCTGAACTCACTAGGCTAACTGTTACAGTAACTAATGCGGTAGTTGCGCTAGGCCTATAGCCTGGTAACTGAGCTTATGAGCTAGGCTATTAACCAAAAACACTCGTACAGCTTCCTCACAAGCCAGCCCCAAAAACCCTGTCAACTGCCAGCCATTTGCAGCATAGCTTTGAGCTTTCCAGCTTAGGGTTTCCGAAAAAAAACTGATCCGTGTTTCCAATTTCAATTTGAAGTTTCATAACTGATTTTCTTGAAAAGTTGAAAGTTTACGAAAGTTTAATTTCTTGAAAGTTCACGCGGCAAACGGCGCGGCGCGGCTTTTTCATTTCAACTTTCCACGCGGTGCGGCGCGGCAGGCGGCGAAAAAGTCATAAGCGGCCGCGCACGCGGCGCGGCGCGGCTTGCATCACTAATAGACACCACTCAAACATCTTGGAATAAAACTATAATCCGCAACACATGCCACTTAAATTTTACATGCATCGGATGTAGTATTAAATTACATTTCCAGGGATGTGCACCAATAGGTGCGCATTTGGAAGAAGCTCCTAGCAGAACGCTTTAAAGATGGAGGATATATTTATAATAAACATTAAAATAATACGATTTTTGCATAATAGACACCCCTCAAACATCTTGGAATAAAACTATCATCCGCAACACATGCCACTTAAATTTTACATGCATCGGATTCAGTATTAAATTACCTTTCCAGGGATGTGCACCAATAGGTGCGCATTTGGAAGGAACTCCCAGCAGAACGCTTCAAAGATTGAGGATATATTTACGATAAACATTAAAATAATACGATTTGACCAAATTAATTTGACCAATACGACTTGATACGATTTGATACTTGATACAGATTTGACCAATACGATTTGATAATACGATTTGACCAAAACATTAAAATAAAATAATACGCTTGACCAAATTCAAACCATTATCAAAAGTTTACTTTAAATGATAAAAGTATTAAATGACAGCCAATTAAAAGAACATGTTACTGTGTTACTAACTCTTACCTAAACCCTAACCCTAACTCAGTGCATTTCCACCCAGTACTTCCTCCTTTATGATAGTCCATTCCAACGTGTGTGACGTATGATTAAAAAAAAGTTAGCCACTTTAACAAGTCGAAATTCTGCTACTGCGAATGACTACAATGCAACCGCCAACCAATCAGAACATGTTATAAGGGGCTACCGTCCAATTGTGACCCTTCTAGCACTCATCCAGAGAATTAATTCTTGTTTTGAACTTTATTTGGTAATTACAGAAGAAAAAGAGCAATAGCAGTGGTGGGAATCGAACCCGCGTCAATGAAATGACTACTTTCTAACCCTAACCCCTAACCTAAGCCAACCAGCTGACGGGCACTTTGACTTAGATAACCGCATGGTTTTTTCGGTGCCTCCATAGTGTAGTTTCCATATCAAAAAAGCGATTTGTTATATCTACTGATGTGTAGGCCTACATTGAAAATTAATGTGGAGCAGTGACGTTCGGTGACTTAAACCTTTGGGAAAGCAACTTGGACATATGCTGCAGCAAGGTAGTAGGCACGAAGGGCGTAACCGTCGGTCGAAGCCCGAAGGCGTGTTGCCGAAAGCAACACTTCCAGCGGGGGGTCTGGGGGGCCTCTCCCAGAAATTTTTGAAAAAACATTTCCAATTTGATGCGCTCTGAGAGCATTTCCAATACAAATCAAAAATAAAAATCTGTTAAATTGTGCTTCGCCTATGTCGTGATCATACATCCATTTAGTGTTTAGGGGAAAGTAGGGCAAAATGGGATACTTAAGCCTAAACAGTCATAAAATTCTAGGGACTTAAGAAAAGCGAACAATTTTTGTTTTAGCAGAAAGGTCAGGCATTATGCTGCACAAATCAAACAAAAAAATATCAAAAATAATAATGCTCATTTAAGTACCGTATCAAATAAATTCCAGAGGTGACTTTCTTTCGAGAAGTGAATTGAGAGAAGTGAATTTGGAATGAGAGAAGTGAATCAGAAATTTGCACAGCAACAATGCATTGACAATCTAGAAACAAGTTTATCGTTGATGATTAAATAATAAACATGCAAAATAGCAGATATAACATTTGAACCACAACTATGATCAGTTTTGTTCGTTTTCGATATTGTCATTTCTATTCTTATTCAATGCATAAATCACAAGTGTAAACAATAAGACTATTGTCATCATGAACAAGAACAATGTGCCCATTGCCAGTGGCGTAGCCAAGGGGGGGGTTTGGGGGTTACAACCCTCCCCCCTTTGGCACGCGTGTGACGTCACGATATTGAGAATGATGCTTTCAGTCTAAAAAAAATTGCCTAATTTTAAACAAAATTGCATTAAAAGAGCGAGTTTTGCCAATACCAAACATTACATCTCATCCAGGAATTAGCAACAAGAAAACATAGAGACTTAGCTTTATTTCCGAAAAATGCCGAAGAAAATATGATCTTATCCTTTTGCTATGCCACCGGACAGCACCATTTTACAGGAATATTTGTGCCCACATTTTTGTTGAAAATGCTCTCAGAATGCACCAAATTCAAAGTAATTATTCAAAATTGTCTGGGGGAGGTCCCCCAGACCCCCCGCCGCTGGGTGGTCAAAACCCCCCTTTCAAAATTCCTGGCTACGCTACTGCCCATTGCTCACAAGAACAACAATAAATCCACCCTTCATCGGATGTCGATTAGCTGTGCAGCTTTCTTGTATCCACATTCTTTATTCACAATGCACTCTATAGCGGCTTTCATTGTGCCTTCATCCCAATTTTGCCGCGTTGTTTTTCGAATATAAGTTCATATCATTTTACTTTTGTACCAAAAATATTAGCTAGGATATTCTTGAATGATAAGCTATTATTTAAGATCTATTAATAAACAAATAGTTAAATTCTGCTATGTCCTGTAGCATAGCCTATAGCTTCCAGAAGTAGGCTAACGAAAACGAAGAAACCCATTTCACATGTAGTTTCATGCAATGATGTAACTATCCCATTATGCCCCATTGCACTACACAGAAAAAAAACTGGCTGTAAAACACTTGCAGTGAAAGGAAATTCAAATATTTTCCTTCTTATGCTATCACTACTTCCTAAAGTATTATGAGAAAAAGCAACAACTGCAACAAATAATTATTTAGTATAAAAAAATCACCGGAACATTTGGCCGTCTTTTTTAACGAATTACCTGTTTTTTTAATTCTGCTGCACAAAACATCTCTGTACACTAAAATTACAGAATTGAACTAAAAACTGATTCAATTCCAAGCAGGCTACTTCCTATCAAAATTTCAGCTATGTGGCGTAGGTAGTTTTTTTAAAAAACGAGAACCTCGTTTTGCCCTACCACCTCATTTTGCCCTACTTTCTAGAAGTCATGAACAATCTTAATTTTAACTTTGCAGGACCAAAATCCAGTGTTAGACATGGAATAATAGTTGTCTAAATATTTAATTCGTCATAAATGTTCATTCTCAGATGTTCAGTTAAGCCTACACTACAAAAACTAACACTTAGGTCTAAACATTACAACCGCAAGCAACTTGTACAAAAAGCTGGATAAGTTTGCCTCCTGCGTATTGAAGCTTAACGAACTAAATATTGCATCCGCACCTGAACGTTCATTGGCGAAGTAACGTTATATCAACGCTGTAAAAAAAGGCAAAGGCATGACTATGAAAGCTAGTAGGTTAAAGTACATGGCGAGGAGACATCAACAGCAACAATCTTTTCGGCATTATTATGCTGTGCTGTGTACCGTGACGAGAGACCATTCTGACGAGTTAGTCTATAGCGAATGCACGTCACTGGGAAAGCAACTCTAACCATAACACATCTGATTGGCTAAGCCATGGCAACCTTGAAACACTGACCATGCAAGCAATTTTAGGCTCAAGAGCTGAAGGCTGACCCTGCAATCATGCGTTTAATATACTACACCTCTACCGTACTAAAAATAAACACAGCTACACCAATGTAGAAAAAAAAAACAAAGCTAGCCTCAACAATTCCCATCATTCTCAAAGGTACCGTACAGTAAGTTACTTTTCACACAATTTCATAACACTTCTGGGTGTGCCCTCAAATAGTAGCCTAACATTACTTTACCAAAACCGACGGGGCTACCGGCATTCGCTAGCTAGCCTTCAGCTTCGGTACTCAATATTTGTTTGCATGGCCAGTATTTCAATAAATCAACATTTCATTTATCCGAATATCCTACCCTAAATAACATTTCAACAGCAAGCACCTTAAAAACCACCACAAAACCTAATTCAATTATTGAACACAATATCAGTGTTGCCAGAAGTTTAAAACAATTAACTTTTTAAAAGAAATGCCATGAAAAGGAGTGCAATTTTCAAAACAAAGCTGAATAAAATTAAAAAAATTGTTCAATATATAAATTATAAAAACCGCAGATAAAGCTGCTAAATGAAACGTTTAGTAAAGTTTCATCACATAGGAATTATATTAAAATTGAAAGAAAAAAAAAGTATTTTAAAAACTAAGACTTTTCTGCGTTTTTGAAAAGTAAAGATAGTTCTTGTAGATTTTTCCTGTTCAAAGAAGGGTATGTTAAAACAATTGTGCAAATTCAATAACAGAACAACGGGACAGTACCGATTAAAGCACACAGATATCTGTTGGGGTTTTCACACCTGGCAACTCTGCATCGTTTTAGTATGCTTGCGCAAATGGCGAATGAATATACAATTAAAAATTGATTTTCTAGCAAACGTTTTCATATAAGATAAACATTTAAGGTGAAAAACGTTCACTTCAACTTTTTATACATATCTTTTCAATATGGTATGTCAAAGTCATGAAAACATGTTCGCCTCCAGTTTAGACTCCAGCACGCACGATGACATGGCCTCTGTTGAGTACGTCATGGGCTGTATTAATTCATCGTTTTATTTTCTGTTCTGCAGCTCAGTTAACACGATCTGCTAGAACTACATTGATTCAACATCTGTTGACGTTTAATCAACGAAAAAGTGGCAGATTTGTCGGGTGGGAAGTGTGCAAATTCACTGTCGAAAAGTCACAACAAAATAAATGTATCCTTTCACATGTTGTTGTTTCTTCCTGGTAGCAGCTATGTATTAACTGCTGCTACCCAACCTGTCTTCTTCCTAGATTTCGACTCAAGTTCCACATGCGTTGAGTGAAGATTATACATTGTCAACAAGAGACGGGTTCAATTAAGATGTGGAATAGTCACTGCACACTTTAATACGTCCGTCCGATAGATTTGCACATCGTAAAAGGCCGAACCACTTTTTCACCAAGCAGCGAAAACACGAGTTAGTGAATAGAGAAAAAATAATGAGAGATTGTCGCTCAAGCATGACAGTGCATTGCAAAGATGACGTCACCATTGCGTCACAGTCCATGTTACAATTCGGGACAAATAGCTGGGCAATAATTTCGTGAAGACATGTATTGCATAGCATTTTATATGTAGGCTACCATCGCTACAGCTTGTGTTATTAAACTTAAACGAGTGGCTCAACTTACATCACACCCCGGCTCAACTTACCACGTGGGGTAGGTAAGTTGAGCCAAAATGACGTAATTTTAAAACATGTTTTTTTTCAATATTTTTATGAGTTATGAAAAAAAAATTTCTGTTAAATTAAGGCCAAAGCATCAACCATTATGCTGCCACTTTCACTTTTAATGTAAACGAAGCAGTTTGAATTTGAATTTATACAATTTCAATTTATACATTACAGAATAGTAAAATTACAGAACAGGGAAACATTATTGAAATTATGGAACAGGGAAACATTATTACAAATCATTACATTTTTAACTAAACAATCAATTTAATGTTTTCTGAGAGCTGAACTGGTCTAACTGGGCTCTCGCCAAATGCGAACAAATCATTTTATTGTCAGTCCCCTTATTCTTATTGACTTCGGGAGCAGATTACATGGAAAATTACAGAAACTTTAGTAAAAGGCAGGAAAACTTATATGTTGAAATAATGGATCGCTACAGAGGCCCCCCCAAATTTGGGCTACATTGGAACCAAGGGTACCAAGTTTAGCTCAAATTTAAGGAGTTAAAACGTTAACACAATTTTAACAGACATAGTGTGAAATAGGTATGTTTAGTGTTTATGATAATAATGTGGTGTTGTGTTTGTGATATCGTGTCGCGAAGTGATTCTGCGTGGTTCCACCGCCTTCCGCAAAGGAATGTCTGAGTTTGTGCTGTGTTGAAGAGTCCACCTCGTAGAAACATTAATTGTTTTGTAAGCGTCGTTGAAAACCATAGCAGGCATTCATTGTTTGCCTGGCTCTTTCTGTTGAAAAGCAGACCATGCCGATTGAGTTGATGCAAATGCAGCAGCAGCCTTGTCTTCTTTTTGTTTGCTAGAGATCAACGCAGCTGGAGATCATTGACATTCGTTGACATTCGGCCTTTGCATTCGCTGTGAGGCGCTAGAGAGTCGGTTGCAAGTGGCTCTGAAGCACGTTTTTCGTTGCAGGCGGTGAAAAGGGCAGAACACTTGCGTTTTTGATCTTGGTTGTTCATGATGATTTCTGAGAAAGGCAAAATACATTCAATTACCCTTCCGACTATAGAAATATTTGTCGACTTGGTTTGTTAGTCGACCTGTACAAAATGTGAAGGTACTATTTGTAATACGGAAAAAAAAATTAATACGTAACAAAAGAACATACGCTTCGATAGGTATAAATATCATTCACAAAATGGTAAATGTTCATTAGTCTGAACAGTCGTTCGGCAACTGCAAACAAAACACAGAAATAAAAAAAGATACAGTAGGCTAGGCTACATGATTCAAAACCATGCGGTTGTTTCATGCAGTATGGAAAGTAATGTTTCGTGGACATATGCATGCTTGCCCAACATAGGTTAAATAGGTTAGTAACATGCCATGCCAACCGTTAGATGCGCGCATTTGCATGCCACTCGCAGTCATATTCAACCATACACAATAAACAAAAACGTTGAGCAAACAACTTATACAAAGAGAAAGGTTGAAATTGACAACCACTAGGTCTGCATTGGAAAGAATGCAGACAGTTGGAGAAAAAGACAACGAATTCGCATTAATGCGATATTTGCATTTTTCCTGCAACGAAGTAATATAACCTGCAGTGTAGGCAAGAACTTTTGAAACGCAGGTAGGAACTAATTTCCACACAATTGTTATTCGAATTATAATTTTAAGTTATCAGAAGGTGTTCATATAATATTGTAGGTCTCTAACACAATTTGAATTTATACATTACAGAATAGTAAAATTACAGAACAGGGAAACATTATTACAAATCATTACATTTTTAACTAAACAATCAATTTAATGTTTTCTGAGAGCTGAACTGGTCTAACTGGGCTCTCGCCAAATGCGAACAAATCATTTTATTGTCAGTCCCCCTATTGTTGTATTTCCAGACGTTTAATATAAAATAAACAATAATAATTGTAGCGATAGCCAACCAAGTGAGAAAACCATTTACCTCTTGTTACTTACTGATTCAGTGTATAAAATCAACGCAATATATAGTAAGCAGAGGTGGGCAGTAGCGCGCTACTTTTGTAGCGGCGCTACTAGCGGCGCTACTTTTTTGGTAAAAGTAGCGGTAGCGGCGCTACTTTTTAGTTGGAGTAGCAGCAGCAGTAGCGCGCTATTTTTATTCCAAAGTAACGGTAGCGGGAGAGGCGCTACTTTTTTTCAGTCGCACTCCCGCTACCCGCTACTTTTTAAATTAAATTGAAAAAAATGCTTGTTTTTTTTTGCAATACTGGCGTGGTCAAGCAGCTATATAATCGGCTTGGTTGCAAAGTTTCGGTCTTTTCTAGCTGACGTCAACTTTTTCGGCGAATATCTCCGTGTGATGAAGCCTATCTGCCAGGCTTTAGACATTCTCCAGGGCGAGTCCAAGGCATATTACGGAGTCTTGCTTCCAACCATCACAATTTGCGGGAAGAAGTTGACCGAGATCAGTGATCTTGTGACCTGTGAGGAGTTGAAAGTGAAAGTCCTTGAAGGGGTGAAGAAACGATTCAACAAGTGCTTCAACAACATGAAATGCGTTATGGCATCATGTCTTCATCCCTCCTTCAAGACGTCGTGGCTACAATTTCTGCACTACGTTTCCACGGATGATGCTGACGCACTGCAAGAAAAAGTCAACACAGATGTAATTCGACTGTTGCGGGAGACATCAAGCCAGGTTGATACCGAGAAGAGTGACACCAACACCAGTCATGATTCCGAGGATGTATTTTTTGGAGTGTTTTCGCCATCCCGTGAAACGTCGGTGCAGAAGGAAGCAACAATTGTGGACGCCTTTTTTTCGGACAAGAGCAAGTCCTTGAGCTTTTCGAATACCAAACATCTGTTCATTAAATACAACACCCACATTCCTTCCAGTACTGCGGTGAAGAGACTTTTCACTGTTGGAAAAGATGTGCTTAAGCGAAAGCGGGCAGTGACTCTCATTTTGAAATGCTCGTGTTTTTGAAAGATGCGTAACAATAAATTTCCCTTAGAATGTGTTTTCTATAACGACGTTAAAATGACAGCGCAAGCGAATGATAACATTCGTTTTCAAGGTCATTTTTGCGTCACTAGGGACTTGAGTGTTTCCTAGTGTCATTTTAGACAAAAGTAGCGGAAGAAGTAGCGGTAGCGCGCGCTACTTTGGCCCGAGTAGCGGTAGCGGGTAGCGCGCTACTTTTGTAAATTGGTAGCGGGTAGCGGTAGCGCGCGCTATTTTGGCCCAAGTAGCGGTAGCGGGTAGCGCGCTACTTTAAAAGTAGCGGGTGCCCACCTCTGATAGTAAGAAAGAAACGCAAAACAATCAACTAAGGAACGTGGTACAGAACGCTCAATTGATTACACGCGCAGTGCGGTGGTAATCAATTCCAACGTCTGTACCAGAAAACGCTGAACGGTGATTATGTAGTGACGCTGGTCACGAGTTACATATATTCAACGTAGATGACGACTATAACACCTCCCCGATAATTTTTATACACAAACATAAAAAATGAACAAGACACCGAATTAACAATAAAACTCAAAGTCCGAAACGAGCCGGAGGTCTGCGGCGACGGCTCGACCTTCGTGGGTTGTGTGGCCCGAATTCCGGTACAGTCGGTGTGTCGTCCGAATTCGTTCGGGCTGAGGTGGAGACAGCGGAAGAGTCGATTGTTGGTGCAGGAGTATCTCCCGGCTCCTGGTCCTCCGATGATGCATAGCGAGGTTGCAGTTGGTCCATATGGCGCCTCCACGTCGGACCATGTGGCAGCAGACGTACCAGGAAGATTCGGCTACCCTGTCGCTTGATCACCTCGGCTGGAACCCAACGAGGATCCTGGCTCCGTCGTGGAGTGAATGATAGCGCGTAACAGGGATCTCCCGGTTTGAAATGTCGTTTGGTACCTTCGGAGGCGTCGGTGTTGTGAGGGTTTTGTCGGGGTACCACTTGAGACGGTGTAGGGAGAAGCGTGTCGATCTTGGTTCGAATCTGACGATTGTTGAGTAATTGGCTTGGAGAGTAGCCACTCGGAGTGGGCGTGCGTCGATATTGCCGTAGGAATTCCAAGACGGCCTGCTTCGGGGGTAGGGAAGATTTGCGAAGTGCTTGCTTGAACGTACGTACGAGGCGCTCCGCCGCTCCATTGGTTTCCGGATGGTAAGGTGCACCCGTGATGTGTACCATACCCCTCTCCTTACAGAAAGTTTGAAATTCTGTGGATTTAAAAGTAGTAGCATTATCGGTAACTATAGTATGGGGATAGCCGAAATGAGCAAAATCTTCTTCTAGCAGGTTGATAGTAGCTGTTGAAGATAAAGAAGTAGTAGCATGAATAGGCTACATGGGTATTTAGAAAAAGCATCAATGCTGAGTAACCAATGGTAACCCATGAATTCTACCGCATGATCTATGTGCAAGCGACTCCACGGTGCTTCTGGAACCGTCCATGATTGGACCTGGGTTTTAGATTGCGGTTGATATTCGCCACAGGTACTGCACTTGTGACAAAGTTCCGCTATGTCTCGGTCAATGTTTGGCCAGTAGACGGACGTTCTTGCCAACTGCTTCATTCTCTCAATGCCGAAATGTCCTTCATGAAGCAATTGAAGGACGGAAGGACGAAGTTTGGACGGGATGACCACTCTGGAACCGTAAAGTAGACATCCGTAACAAGTAGAAAGAGAGTCTGCGTACTTACGAAACGGTTCGACCGGGTCTTGTGGAGAAGACTTGGCCGGCCATCCTTCATGAATGAAACGCATTACCGTGGAAATGGTAGGATCTTTAGAAGATTCTTTACGCAGTGAGGCAGCATTTGGGGTCTGGACCTGTAAATCCAAAGCATCGATAGCACAGACGATATCAATGTCATCCGCACTTTCCTCTTCATCGAAGACTTTATCCCCTCCTGCTGGTAAGCGACTCAAAGCATCAGCGCTTTGATGATCCTTCGTCTTCCTGTACTCAATAGTGTATGTAAATTGCGACAAAAAGAGTGCCCAACGAGCCAAACGATTTGCTGCCAAAGAAGGTGTCGATTTGGTAGGGCCAAAAAGACTAAGCAATGGTTTATGATCTGTGACCAAAATGAATGATCTACCAAAAAGATATTGATAGAACTTCTTTAGCGCAAAAATTATCGACAAAGCCTCTTTCTGAATTTGACTATAGTTTCTCTGCGAGGCTGTTAATACTTTTGAAACGTTTGCTATAGGCCGTTCTGTGCCATCTGGGTAACGGTGAAACAAAGTAGCACCGATGCCCACACTAGAAGCATCACATGCGATACCTACCGGAAGTGACGCATTGAAATGTGTAAGAACCTCATCAGTAGATAGATGATGCTTCAGCTGAGCAAAAGAGTTTTCCTCTTGTTTTCCCCATCTCCAAGGAATGTCCTTTTTCGTGAGATGGTATAGTGGTTCTGCTACAGTAGAAGCGTTCAACGGTAGAAACTTCGAATAAAATTGTAAGGAACCTAAAAACGAACGAAGAGAAGATACGTCAGTGGGGGCAGACATCTCCAGTACGGCGTTTACCTTGGGACCTTTGGAGATGCCCTGCCTGGACAAAATGTGTCCGAGATACTCTACCTGAGGTTGTGCAAACTTACACTTGTCTTTCCTACACCTCAGGCCTTTTGAGTGAAGTCGATCGAGGAGCCGTCTAAGATTCTGGAGATGCTCCTCAGCAGTAGTGCCACTGACAAGAATGTCGTCTAGGTAGACTGCAACCCCTGGAAGGTCGGCTGTAAGGTCGTCCATGATCTTCTGAAAATAACCTGGAGCAGAAGATATGCCAAAAGGTAAAACATTTTGTAAAAGTACGCCACGGTGAGTGCTTAATGCGAGTCGTTTTCGACTGTCAGGACCAAGTCGAATCTGATTGTAGGCATCAGCCAAGTCTATCTTGCTGAAACCATACCCACCACCCAACTTTTGCATTAAGTCTTCTGGTAAGGGTAACGGGTGACGATGGGTCTCCAGGGAAGGGTTCACCGTGACTGAATAATCGCCACATATGCGTAACTTGGCCTTCGCTTTTGAAGAGTTTGAAGGCTTACGGACTGGAACAACCGGTGTGCCCCAATCGCAAAACTGAACTGGTGTCCATACACCACGTGCAATGCTCGAATCATAGGCTTGTGCTAAGTCCTCCTTTAGTGCGAAAGGTACAGGCCTAGGTTTGAGAAAAACAGGTTTAGCATCAGACTTAAAATCTATGTCTAGTTCATAATCTCGTAAGCACCCGAGTTCAGGCTTAAAAACATCTTTGAACTCGTCACATAAGAGGGAGCATGCTTTCTCCAGACTCTTATCAGGCTTGTCGTATGACTGGATACTCTGTAAAGTAGAATAGTTAGACAGAAGGAATTTATCGATAGAAATTCCTAAAGACGAAATTGCATCACGACCTAGCAAGTTCAGTCCTTTGACTGTCGTGACTACAAAAGAAATATTATCTGACCTTCCCGTGGAAGGACAAGTTACCTGGGCCGTGAAAGAACCCGTGATTGGTACTAGATGCTTGGTAGCAGATTGGAACTGCGACACTGGTGCTTGCAATTGAGGTGCGCCTACCCGAGTCCAGACGTCGCTGGAAAGGAAATTTCCATTTGTAGCAGTGTCCAGTTCTAAGTGTGTGGTTACCGAATTAATGGAGATCGGTACTTCCAACTTTGAATTTCGAGGTTTTCTGCAAGAACTAGAAAGCATGTTAATTTCCTCGATACAATTTACCTTAGAAGGTTGAAACTGTCTAGCTTTCTTTCGACAAACACTCTGTAAGTGTCCCGTAATATTGCAGAAATGGCAAGTGGCTTTCTTAAACCTACAGTCATTGGCGTTATGGTTGGAATTACCACAACGATAGCATTCTTTATTTTTAGAAGTAAAGAAAGTACCTGTAAGTTGCCTAGTTTTTGGAGGTTTGCTGATGGTCCTTACTTTCGCAACTAGTGCTGGTGGAGTGCCGTAAACAGTTTCTTTGGCCACCTTGGCTGCCTCTTCGGTTTCTGATGTAACCTCCACCGCACGTTTGAAAGTAAGTTCATCAGCTGATTTTGAATAACGCCTTAAGCACCGCCTCGTTACCTATTGAACAAATAAAACGAGTACGTAAAGCTTCGTCCAATGGATTTGAAATGGACGAGAAGTCACAGGTGGCAGCTGCCTGGCGTATGCGGATGGCTAGTTCTTGAGCTGTTTCACCGGGCTTGCGCTTCATTTCGCTCCAGAAACGGAATCGCTCCCTCACGATGAAGCGTTTTGGGTCGAATTGTTGAGCCATGTAGGCTAATTTGTAATTTCCGTCATGGTGAGATCGTTGACTTCTTTTGGGTTTGTTTCCTGCGCAGCCAAATTTGTTAACATTTTGTAGATTGTAGGTGATTGATTGGTGAGAAAAACCTGCGGCATTTTGTCTTGTGCGACTGAATGTGCTGCTACAAAGGTGTTAAACCTCTTCCAATAGTCTGCCCACAGTTCAGTGGTGGCATCGAACGTTACGAACTTAGGTAAAGATACCTGCTGTTGTATTGTTGTTGGTTGTGGTCTTGAAGTTTGGGCTCGCATTTCTCGTAGTTGCTCCATGAGTAGTTTCGTCTGATCTTGGTGACGTTGTTCTTGTTCTTGGTGACGTTGTTCTTGTTCTCGGTGACGTTCTTCTTGTCTGGCAATTTGCTCCTTCGTCTGGCGTTCTTGGTTGGCAATTTGTTGTTGCAGGACTTCGATCAGTTTCTCCATGTTTCTAAAATCCTGTAGAAATTCTGTAAAGATCCTGCCGGCGACGCCAGTTAAATGTCTGTTGTATTTCCAGACGTTTAATATAAAATAAACAATAATAATTGTAGCGATAGCCAACCAAGTGAGAAAACCATTTACCTCTTGTTACTTACTGATTCAGTGTATAAAATCAACGCAATATATAGTAAGAAAGAAACGCAAAACAATCAACTAAGGAACGTGGTACAGAACGCTCAATTGATTACACGCGCAGTGCGGTGGTAATCAATTCCAACGTCTGTACCAGAAAACGCTGAACGGTGATTATGTAGTGACGCTGGTCACGAGTTACATATATTCAACGTAGATGACGACTATAACACTTATTGACTTCGGGAGCAGATTACATGGAAAATTACAGAAACTTTATAGTAAAAGGCAGGAAAACTTATATGTTGAAATAATGGATCGCTACAGACGCACATCGAAGTCAATTTTTTTTTCTTTAAATTAATTTTTACACAAAAGCTTTTCTAAAAAGGTAGGATTAGGGTCAATTCGGAAAATCCTAATTTACTTTTAGAGTGATCAGAATCAATTCCTTTTGTCAACTTTTTTAAACTGAGTGTGTCTCCAGGCTTCGTTTTTTTTTTCAAGTTCAATGTTTAGATTTAGACCTGGAGGGCAAAAATTGGCTGCTGACTTTGAAAAACGTGCAAACAATGAATCGGTAACCAGTAGGCTAATGGCTACACTTACAGAAATATGCTAATAGTAATACGACAGTAAGTTTGTGGGAAAAAAACTTTGTGACCGAGCCTGTGTCAATGGTTCAAAACCTCTACAAGTAGGCTATGCGAAAGGATTAAACTCTGGAAGAAGCTTTTTTAGTTCGAGGATAAAAACTCAATCAACATTTCTGTTCACCACTTGTACAATACAGTAGCAAACTAGTGCAATAGCCTACTACCTTCACGCGCCGGATTTTAAGAAGCACTGCTTTTTGCCCACCAGTGGACGACAAGACGTTGACTATGCTTACACTTTACTTCACATCAGAAATATTTTGCGATTTTTCTCTGTTTTCAATGCAACTTCTGATTGGTTGAAACATTGTTCCAGTAATTTCTGATTGGTCCAATGACTAATTTTTCTTACAATACTTCTTTATGTTTAACCCTATATTGCCCAGGTGGTGCTGAATCAGCACCAAGTACTTCAAATGTGCTGTCGCGGCTTAAAGGCATACTAAATGAAATATTTAAACGGGAATTAAGCATTAAAATGCGTAAACTGAACATTCAAGAATACATTTCAAGAAAAATTACCGAAAAAAAATTGTTTTCAATGGCGCTGGCAAGGCCCAAAGTCCAATGTTTCATTTATTTTCAAGATGACCAAAAAGTGCAAACACAGCTCGAGAATACGTCACAAAAGACAGCAATAACAAAAGCCACGTTACAACATCTGATGTTTTAACATCAGATCTGAGGTTTTGAGCAAACTGTCTGATGTTTTGACGTTGAAATCTGATGTTTTGATGTACATAGGCTACATACATAGCCTTCAGTTAAATCGCCGGCAGTAACAACTGTTGCGTGATCAGCTGATTGCTCGTCTTTTGTTACGTAGGCTGTAGGCTACAGTCGCACGCTTCGCTGCTCAGGCCCATCCTGTCCTGGTTTTGAAAGCACTGACAAAAGCACGCGCGCAATGGTGGTCAGACCGCAATGGGGCAAAATTTTATTGAAAATTGTTTTATGGTAGCAAGTTAAACACAAAGAACGTGGAAAATCGCCAAGTCAGGTTTTTCCTTTAGTAGGCTATCCCTTTAACCACTGGCTCCATACATCCAGATTTTTTTTACTTTTCCTAAACATTATCGAATTTTATTGTGTGTAAATTTGGGCCTCCAATGTCTTATACTTTTCATGCAAACAGCATATGCATTTTGAAATGCAATTGGTGAAATTTTGCTAATTTGCTCTTTTTGGAGAATATTGTGTGTTTCTTTATTGCTCATATGGAGTGTCGCGCTGGCCGAGAACTGTCTGAACACAAAACCACAAAAATGTGCGACTCATTTTCTAGTTACCGGTTTTCTGCTTGAAGTTTAATAGCGTTGTCAATCAAACATTTGTGCTAAAGGAGAACTTGACTTCATACACAAACCTTTCATCCAATAACGTCATATTGCTGCAGTAACCGTAACATCCCCGAGATTTCTATTTAACCTACATTATAGGCTATGTATGATTTTAACCTACATTATATGTGTGATAATGACCAAATGAAAGACGATCTTATTGAGATGATAGCTAGAAGTAAAATTAAAACGGAGTTTGATTCAATGATTTGGATCCCTTCTGGTTTGCACAACTCAACACACTTTCATAGTTAGCAAAAAAAGCTTTAGAAATCTTTGGGCCTTTTGTGACAACCTACATATGTGAAACTGGGTTCTGGGTTTTTGTAAACAGCAAAACTAAGCCGATGAATCGTTTAGATCCAAGAGATGGTATGCGGAATGCGGATGTTCACCTCAAAGAAAGAACCTCGTCAGCATTAGTATCAGTGACAATCGGTGAGGGAAAGCAAAGAAAACAGTGCTGACCTGAGCGAAAACTATGCAAAATATAATGACTGAATTCTAGGTTTAACTTGTGTTCGGGACTAGAATTACTCGTAACGCTTGTGAAGTCCTCACCAAACCGCATGTCTTTCCTATAAATGCCAATTAACGCAAACGCTCCTGTCAGAAACAACCACTGGGGCTTCAGGGAAATCAACTTGCAAAGTTGCTTTCCTCACGTCCAAAAACGCCTTCGTTTTAACCAATCCTCACTCGTTTTGCAAAACGTCACCAGCTGCTTAGCCAATCAGATGTGTTATGGTTAGAGCTGCTTTCCCAGTGACGTCAATGCGTTCAATCGCTAGACTAACTGGTCATACGCACAGAATGGTCTCTCGTCACGGTACACAGCACAGCAGCATAAAGGCGAAAATATTGTTGCTGTTTTTTGATGTCTCCTCGCCATGTACTTTAACCTACTAGCTTTCATAGTCATGCCTTTGCCTTTTTTTACAGCGTTGATATAACGTTACTTCGCCAATGAACGTTCAGGTGCGGATGCAATATTTAGTTCGTTAAGCTTCTATACGCAGGAGGCACTCTTATCCAGCTTTTTGTACAAATTGCTTGCGGTTGTAATGTTTAGGCCTGAGTGTTAGTTTTTGTAGTGTAGGCCTAACAGAATATCTGAGAATGAACATTCATGACGAATTAAATATTTAGACAACTATTATTCCATGTCTAACACTGGATTTTGGTCTTGCAACGTTAAAACTAAGATTGTTCATGACTTCTAAACATTAAATGGATGTATGATCACGACATAGGCGAAGCACAATTTGACAGATTTTTATTTTTGATTTGTTTTGGAAATGCTATCAGAGCGCACCAAATTGGAAGTGTTTTTCAAAAATTTCTGGGGGAGGCCCCCCAACTGGAAGTGTTGCCTTCGGGCTTCGCCCGACGGTTACGCCCTTCGTGCCTACTACCTTGCTGCAGAATATTTCCAAGTTGCTTTCCCAACGGTTTTAGCCACCGAACGTCACTGATTAGTATGATAAATCGTATCAATTAGTGGTATTAATACCACAAAACAATGCTCAATGCCAAGCTAAACAGAGCTAATTGAAGTAAACCGAATCACTTTATCAAAGTAACCTTCACTAGAGGTGTCAACGGTCAGGCAGAAGCCTCGACGGTCGGTCAGACAGTTGAAGCGTCAATGGTAGTAACGGTCCAACTGTCGTTCAATTGTCATTAATTATCTTCAGATCTAAGCATTGCGAGTAGTTGTTATGCACAAATACTTGGCTCTCGATTGATTCTCCAAGCATGCGGGAACGTTTAGCAGTGTATTTACTATTCCACAAATTGAAAATACTTGCTCATTTGGCGTAGATGTCCCAGAAACCGATAGCCAATTCCGCGCTTCACGAGCCCCATTTGGATATCTGTTACGATTAGAGCGCCACCACTCCAGTGGGTCGAATCGTGCATCTTTCTTGCCATCAATCATAAGTCAAAAAAATCCAGACCTAGCGCTGGCATCCTTGCAAATGACATGTGGCTGACAGTTGACGACAAAAATCCTACTGACAGACCGTGGTCATGACAGTAGACAGTTCACTAACTGTCTGACCCTGGACAGTAGACACCTCTAACCTTCACAGCCGATTTCACCTTTTGTGGGATCGTCAGAAGGTGCCTATTCAAATAGAATTCTATTTCAAAATAAATTCAAATTAGAATTTTGTTTGGATCAGCACCTCTAACGATCTCGCAAAGGGTGAAACACGCTGCGAAGGTTACTTTGGTAATAATAGTGATTCAATCTACTAATAATTACACTTGTAGGTTGAATAATATTATCAAAGCAACCTTTACAGCCTGTTTCACCCTTTGCGAGATCGTCAAAGGTTGCGTTTGGATTGAGCACTCTTTTGTGGTATTAACACCAGTTATCGTACCCTGTATCGTACTAATAATTATACTACTGTATATTGCGTTGAGACATTGAAAGTATAATTGCTGATTCACCTTTATACCTGCAGATCAAATTCATTACATAACTAAATTAGAAAACAATTTTGCCCAGTGACGTTGCTGCAACATTGAAAATAGCGCACAGCATTTCAAACACCAAAAAGAAACATAGCCTACGAACACTGATAGCATGCATTAATCAATTTTTTTCAAGAAAAAGTCCACAGCAACAAGGTGGACTCCTTCAAAAACTTAGCAGTTGATGGCGATTCAAGAAGCTCTCAACGTTAATCCTGGGAAGGATCCCAAATTGCTCAACAAACAAACAAACAGCAACAACAGTTTCCACAGCAAACGTAACATATGTTGCTTTTTTCATGCATTTGTTAAATGAGTAGTTTTTCAAAGAGAATCGTAATTTTTTTAAACAACGATTACATTTACAGAACAACAATCTAAATTTATATTGTGTGAACCAAAACTAGGCTGCATTGAATTACAATTGAAACTGATTCAACTCTAATCTTGTACAAATATTAGTAGAACAAAACAACAAAAGAATGATTGTTCAGGACTGGCCTTCCTCAGTGAGCTGTAAAAATAAGCGACATACTTTTTTTTCGAACTTTATTATAATCATGACACTTCAACAGACAAGGCAATAAATTGCTGGAAATGAATAGAATATAAACTGTTGTTGCAATCTTTTCTAAATTTCTAGCAGTACGATAACCTTGCAACAAGTCTGCCACGACAGGATGGCGTGTAGCCGAAAAGTATATCAAGCACAAATAAGCCATTGTATTTTGGCATGTGGATTAAAAGATCACTTTTTAAACATCTTACAGAAATTATAACTTTGTATAATAACTTTGTCAAGTATAATAATAACTTTGTAAAGTTAAGTATTTGTTAAGTATATATAATAACTTTGTAAATAGAACGAATACCGTAAATATATACAAAACACGAAAATCTGTGAACTGTCGGTGAATGTAAATGTGCTTTTCCGCAGTTGAGATTTGAACACGGAATTGCATGAAAATACATTTCAACGGTATAAAGAACAACGAAATCATATGCTGCCATCCAAAATACATCTCAATGGCTTTCAGATACAGTTAAATTTGTGACCTTAGCAAAGCATCATGAAAATTAGCAAACAGGTACGGTAACTTCTGTTTCATAAGAATTTAAACTTTGCAATGCATCACTGCAAAGCATGTTTTCAAACTAATGTGAAAACAACTTTAGTGACAAGGTTTTTTGAGTGCTTAAACAAGAATAACTTTATAACTCAGAAAGTATCAGATGCTTGAGAATGGTTCTAAGAATCCTAGATGTGTCAGCATTGAATATACATGCTGTGGAAGAAAAGCATATCCTGCATAGAAGAACATGGAAAGAACGACAATGAGCACCGTATCTGTAAAGTGAATAAATGTACAAGTTCGAACAAATGCAATGGTTTTCATGATGAAGACATGAATAAAATTGTTTAATGAATTTAAATTCCTAGAGTCAACAGCGATTGCGACCCATACTAAACTGCAAACAAAATGGGTGCAACCTATTTCATCCCCTGAACACTTTGTCCCCCAATTTCGTCCCCTGAAAAGATAAAAAAAAACACAACAGAGCCGAAGTCGTTGATCGGAGTTGTCGCAAACGTTTCAAAATTTTTCCCTTGAACAGATCAGGAGAAAAAATGCAGAAGCATCGAAGTCGCTGATTGGAGTTCGCGAAACAGTTGGCCACGCTAAGTATCTTGGAATAATAGTTGATAAACCGAACCTCACTTTCAGGTTAGGGTTATTGAATTAATATTTTAGCCCCTCCATTACAAATGATCACGAGCTGCTACACTGAAATGATCTATTCACTTCCAACCAACAATTCTAGACAAAATTACAAAGAAAAAATCACACTCGTTTTGTGGTGGCCCATAAAAGTTTACTGGTTAATTTGCAGGGATTCTCGTTTTTTTTTTTACTGAATGTTTATAAACCTTTGATGGCAGTAGTATCGCTGCTTGCGTAGCTACGCTCCGATGACAAAGAGGTAACAAAATGAGTCTGAGGGAATTTGTTTGTGAGTTCTAATTGCAGAATTTAGAACACCAATTTTTGAACTGACGTTTCATGGAATGAATAGATTTTGAATTTGGAAATAAAACAATGTGTGTAAAACTTGTTTGTGTGGAGGTATATAAAGCACTTTTAGATTAAAAGAAAAGGCAAGTAATTAAGTAATTTAAAATTTGTAAATTTCAGCAGTATGTTTACGACTGTAGAACAACAAGGGTGAACTCATGGTAAGATTTCGTCATGGAGATATTGAATACCGTAATACAATGTGGGTAGCAAGGTAACTTTTTTAAACCATAAACAGACGTAACCCAGCAACTTGTGTGAGCTGGTTAAGCAAGTTTCTCAAATGTTTAGATTTGTCCATATTTTGTTGCGATAGTGTATTATTCTTTAGTATTTCTTTTTTAAAATATTTTTCTTATAGGCTTAAAAAGGACTGTATGATTAGCCGAAAAAGTTAGCTTATTGTTTTTGTTTTTATTATGTTAAATGTAGTGTTGTTGCTGGGTTACGTCTGTTTATAGATATTGAATAGTTGTTACTATACAACAACTTGAAACTGTACAGTATTTCTTAAAAAGTTATTGTTGATGAAATCACCGATTTGACGTCATAATCATAATGTAACGTTTTGCTAAAAGAAAGAAAATTGAAAGGCATCTATCAATATTGAACAGAATCACTGGTGAAAATTGTGGTGGTGGTAATTGGGTGGAAAACAATTTATCAATTATTTTTGTTCACAACACGTGACTTTTTTAAGAAGGCAGTGGCTATTTGACCAGTCATGACGTCACTATATAGGTACTTTTTTCTTTTTCTCTTTCAAAGCAAAAACGAGAAGAGTGCCTATATAAGTTCTAAATTCGACAATTATGTTCAACCAATTTGGTGGCGCGTAGGATACGTCTCGGGCGCTGGTTTCCAGAGGGAACAAATTCGAAGCTACGCAGAAGCGTTTTTACTTTTTTATATATTTATCTAAATTTTGACCCGAATTGACTCAATCGTTAGGCTGCTGCATTTTTGTGGTCAATTTTTAATTTGAGTAGCCTACAACCCAATTTTTTACATCTTTTCAAAATGAGTAATAAAGTTAGAGTTTTTTAATTTTCTTGAATTTGAGAATTTCTCTGGGTAATTTTCCGTTCGTCATAAGAATATGTGACCGTTTTGCGTCGTTCGGCAAACACGGTCACATCTTCTTATGACGAACGGAAAATTATCCAGAGAAATTCTCAAATTCAAGAAAATTAAAAAACTCTAACTTTATTACTCATACTTGAAAAGACATAAAAAATTGGGCTGTAGGCTACGCAAATTAAAAATTGACCACAAAAATGCAGCAGCCTAACGATTGAATCAATTCGGGTCAAAATTTAGTCAATAATTAAAAAAAAAAAAAAACGCTTCCGCGTAGTATCGAACTCATTCCCTCTGGAACACCAGCGCCCGAGACGTATCCTAAGCGCCACCGAATCAGTTGAACATAATTGTCGAATTTAGAACTTATATAGGTACTCTTCTCGTCTTTTGCTTTGAAAGAGAAAAAGAAAAGAAGTGCCTATATAGTGACGTCATGACCGGGAGTAGTGTTTCAGATTCAAAGACTGGAGCCGGTCAAATAGCCACTGCCTTTTAAGAAACACAATGTTGAAAACAATAGATAATTGGATATTCATCACGGATCCCTACCAATTCAAGGAAAAAATTAAAAAATTTTTGACTCCGATCAGCGACTTCAGCTTTGTTCTATTTTTTCACTCGATCTTTTCAAAGGACAAAATCGGGGGACGAAATGTTCAGGAGACGAAATAGGTTGCATTTGACAAAAATTCAAGTGTGGTTTCATTGTTTTAATATTTTTAATTCAAACCAGAGATCTCCATTCTTGAAATATATAATATGGAAACTTCTTTGGCAGTGGCTATTTGACCGGCGCCGGTCTTTGAATCTGAAACACTATTTGACCGGTCATGACGTCACTCTATAGGCACTTCTTTCTTTTTCTCTTTCAAAGCAAAAGACGAGAAGAGTGCGTATATAACTTGTAAATTCGACAATTATCTTCAACTGATTAGATGGCGCGTGGGTTACGTCTCTGGTTGGTGTTCCAGAGGGAATGAGTTCGACACTTCGCGAAAGCGTTTTTTTTTTTAATTTTTAACTAAATTTTGACCCGAAGTGACTCAATCGTTAGGCTGCTGCATTTTTGTAGTCAATTTTTATTTTCGGAAGCCTACAGCCCAATTTTTTATGTCTTTTCAACTATGAGTAATAAAGTCAGAGTTTTTTAATTTTCTTGAATTTGAGAATTTCTCTGGATAATGCAGCAGCCTAACGATTGAGTCACTTTCGGTCAAAATTTAGTTAAAAATTAAAAAAAAAAAACGCTTCCGCGAAGTAACGAACTCATTCCCTCTGGAACACCAACCAGAGACGTAACCCACGCGCCATCCAATCAGTTGAAGATGATTGTCGAATTTACAAGTTATATACGCACTCTTCTCGTCTTTTGCTTTGAAAGAGAAAAAGAAAGAAGTGCCTATAGAGTGACGTCATGACCGGTCAAATAGTGTTTCAGATTCAAAGACCGGCGCCGGTCAAATAGCCACTGCCAACTTCTTTTGTTGGCAAACTAGTAACAATGTAGACAAAGTACTCACTAAACACTGTTCTTTCCCAAGCATCCAACATGTATAATCCTGTGGTGCAAGCATAAAGAAGATACAACCACTCAAAATATCCAAAAAATGTAGTTGGTTTTTTGCGATACATCTTCCACTTAAAACTCATTGTCTTGATTGATTGTTTGTTAGTCTGTTAAAATCTAAAACAAAGAGCAATGAAACATGTCAACACAAAACACCAATGTTACACAAATCGAAATCTTTAAATCACCTAGTTCAGCGTGGTCCAACTGCAGGCCCACGGGCCCAACTTGGCCCTCGAACTGATAGTCAGCTTTGCTTTAATCTAGCAAAATCACTTCAATTTTTGTTTAGTTTTGTTATTGCAATTGACAAAAAAACTTTGTGAATGATCCTTTGTGATGCATAACAATACCACTTTGTTTAAAAAAATTTCCCATGGGTGTGAGAGTTAGTACACAGCCCCCAGAGCTTCAATTCCAATTTTGTGAACTTCAGAACGATCCATTTTTTCTGTTAAAGAAAATGGAAAATCTTACAAGCTTTTGGAAGTTAGTGTCAAAGGAGAAGTTTCCCCTTATAAAAGATGCTGTTCTGAACCTGCAGGCCACTCGATGTTTGGAAGTAGCCTACAATCCTACATACATTTGTGAATGTACGTGTTCGGCAATGAACAATTTTAATGTCAAAAATCGAAATCAACTTGGAAACGAGGCTCTGTTACGCTTGCGTTCGCATGGCCACAACTATGAATCTCATGGATACCAACACTATTGTCTAAACTTAAAATCCAAAGTTGATAAAGTTAAAGATGATCCCCCTTTTAGGGTGAAGCAAGCTGTAAAGGTTTTAGAGGGAAGTAACTATATGCCATAGGCTATGTATAATTTGCCAGCAATAAGTTTTTGAATCGCTATTTAAAGACATTGGCTCGCAAGATAGAAAAAAACTATTTTTGGCCCGCTAGGAAAAGAAGTTGGACCACGCTGACCTAGTTGATCAGTGGATAGCTTTAAACTTAAAGTTTCATTTTTCTATAATTGTCAATTTCAGCATAAACATTAAACAAGTTTTAAAGATTTAGGATGCAATTAAAATTTTCCATTTGTGATATACTGTATAATATATAGGCTATCCGACCAAAGTTACTGAAAAATTAAAAAAGGTACGGTTGGGAACTTGGGATATATTACACAGTAGCCTACCAGAAAAAAAATTGAAGAGCACCGACCGAACTAAAGTATGCAGTGATGCCAAGTTATTTATTGAAAACAAGCAAGTGAATCTAAAAAAACAAGCACAAAGCACACAAATCAATACAAAAAGCCCAATAATTTGCAATTGCAACCAATACTAATCAATATTAAACACGCAGTTTGGCAGTTCAAAATTTTAAATACAACTTTTGCAGTCCATATCCAGTTTATTTCAAAAATGACACTTATTTACGTTATTCTACGCAATAATCACCAAGAAAAGAAAGGATACAATGCTGACTAGAATAAAAAAATGCTTAAATCAGTATCACAAACAAGATAAAAAGTTATACTGACAAAAAAACAAGGCCAAAAATAAGCAACCCATAAAACTCCAAAGAAAGATACGCAAACTCAAAAAACAAGCCCAAACTTGCAGGAAAACGGCAAGGTTGACAAAAGACTGAACTGAAAATATGATCGAATACGCCACACACATGGGAATCGACTATTGCAAATAGAAAAAAAACGGGATGAAAACGATATCAAATCTATCAATTTATCAATCAATCATTTTATTTTGGAACAGGTCTGATTGAAATCATTGACTGAATAAAACAAAAAGCGAAAATATTTTTGAAACGAAACTGCTGCTCTAAATAAAAGTATTTTTAAATATATATATTTTTTAATTTTTATTGAAAATCAGCCTAGGATATCTATATGTTTTTTAAAGTTTTATTTATTGACCATCATGAAACACGATCTCGATTTTCTGTGTACTTAGGATGAGGCCTATGGTTTTGACTTGCTCTTACGCGATTGAAAGTCTACAGTTCAGTTCAGTTCATTTATTTATTTATCACAAACACAAACATGAAAAGAATACAAAGTATACAATAATAATCGGTTGTGTGTCATATGACGAGGAGACTGCGAAAAGACCAAACGGTCATCTAGTCAGCAGCCACCTCAAGCTTGGTGATGTAGGCCTAAATGACATATATACAGTAAATATACAAACACACATACAAAAAAAGAAAATCAAGCATTTGGTGATACAGATACACATGTTTTCATTATGCAAAAGAGAGAAAAAAAAAAAAAAAAGCAAACAAACTAAGCAGGTTTACCGTGCTACTGAATGAATTAATTGTGAGTGGAGTTTAAGAGATATCAATCGACAATTTTAATTAGTAAAAAAGATAAAAAGCAACGTATATCAAAAAGATGAGCAAATAGAATAATGTAATTATATAGACAAAACAGTTATTATTCAACAGTGCTGGCGTTTAAATCAAGAAGGTAGTGTTTAAAGTTTCTTTTAAAAGAAGTTGGAGAAAGACCTTTGAGATCACCTGGGACCTCATGCCACACTTTAGGACCCCTTATTAACATCTGCCTTTTACCTAATTCAGTATGCACCCTTGAAACAAAATAGTTACTGCTGGATGATTGGCGCGTATTGTGTGAGTGGCATTCAGATAGTCTGTGGAAGATATTACATTCCGTTTCTGGTAATAGATTTAAATGGACTCTGTGCATGTATTTTGCTACCTCTAGTTTATAAATTTCTTGTATATTTAACAGCTGTAGTTTTTGAAAGAGTTGCAATGTGTGAGCTGTATAGTTGCTGAATGTCATGGTTCTAACAACTCTTTTATGCAGCTTAATTAAATGATCCAGCGCATTGTCACAAGCTCCACCCCAGCTGGATATGCAGTATTGAAGATGAGAATATATAAGACTGTAATACACAGTCTTCAGTGTGTTAGTATCCACATAATTTTTAAGTTGAAGAATGGCCCAGGAGCCTCTAGCAAGTTTTTTACAAACATTTTGAATGTGACATTTCCAGTTGAGAGAGTCATCAATTAATACACCAAGATATTTAATACACTTTTTTTTTGCAATGTAATTCCGTTTATCGTAACGTGCATCCTTACATCGTTACATCCTTACACTTGTCCATGTGCCCAACGCTAGCTCTACGTATCAATACGACATTTTTGTTTGACCACCTGTTCAATCAATTTATTTTTCTTTGTCGGAATGCAACAGTAATGATAATTTTTAGAATAGAGCATGGAAACAAGACTGTAGAGATCCGGTGTGAAATCTCTATTGTTTTCTACACATTTTGTATAGGTAATATTTGTGTTAGGCTATTAAAGCCCGTATGTTTAGAAACAGCTGCGTTTTTTTTTTAAGTTGATTGCAAGGTTTTTGCTCTTCAGGTCCAAGTCATATAATTGGATTTGTGTAAATTTATGATCTGGAGATAAAGTAAATTCAGGGAAATATAAAAGAAAAATTACAATTTCATCTTCTTCAAATATTTTCAAAGGAACCACGAAGTGAAATTTCACAAAAAATGTAGAAAAAAAGAGGACATGAAATAGGCTTTTGAATGGGAATTCAGTCAATAAAAAGTTGTCTGTGCTAGACTGAGATGAAGTAAATTATCATTAAAATACAACTTTACATTGTGCAAATTAGCTATTTTTGTCATCAACATATTTGTAAAAGTTGACTGGTAGCCTAACTGTACCAGTAGCCTACCTTTAGAAGGAGTGCTGTCAGACCAGAGCCAATAGCCTACATGTAGGATGTATAATAGTGGCTCTGGTCAGACCTTAGTTCAGTTCAGTTGTTTTTATTTCTGACCATCATATCAAAAACAATTAATACACGTCAACATAGCAAAGGTCGAGAAAAAGGTAGAAGCGACAAAACGCGAACGTTAAAACGTGCTTGTGACCGAAGTAAGTTATTGAGTTGAAAAAAAAAATTTGGCACGGTGGCAATACCTTCAGAAAAATTTGAGATATAAAGGGAAAATAAAAAAAGAAAATGTTGCAAACAAACAAACAACATATATTAGGCTATAGCTTTAGCTGATATATTTATGATTTGTATGAACAGTTGGTATGAAGATCGGCCATGGTCCGTTACCAAGAGTGCTGATGGTCGTGAGGGGAACACGTCTTGATGCGTTTAACTCATAGCAAAGAAGAGCAAGGCAGACAAAGAAAACCCCACAAAGAAATCCTACCACGGGCAAAGCCATTTCAAGCGCAACGCACCATGCCTTGCACGACTCACAAAATAGATAGGCTATAACTTGACGACATGAAAACAATGACAAAAACAAATAAAACAAACTAGCAAAAACAATATCATCATCTTGTGGAAATCCGATTATACCCAGAAAAGTTATGTCTTGAAGATATCAAGCGTGCTTTGTTATAAAGTTGCGTTGATAAAGCGATAATTTTAGACCTCAGCCAGCTAAACTCGTCATCTCCACACCGATCCAACGTTTACAAACGTTGAATTAATGCAAAAATGACAGGCATCGCTAGCTGGGATGTAGTAGTGGTAGTTATAGCCCATTACGGTACCGTACCGTAGTAGTTAGGCTATAGTTATATTTACGGTAGTTAGTTATATTAGTTATATTACTTAGTTAGTTATATTACTTAGTTAGTTATATTACTTAGTTAGTTATATTAATATTAGGTAGTTATATTAATATTAATTATATTAGGTAGTAGTTATATTACGGTAGTTATATTACGGTAGAAGAAGGCGGGGCAAGTTGTGCAACGGGGCAAGTTGTGCAAGTCCCCGTTTGAAAAGAAATAAAGAGCATATTGAATCTTTAACGCCATTATTATATTCTACCCATAATGCCATTAAAGCACATGAATCGCAGTTATCAGTTTTTTGGGCAGGTTAGGCTTGGTCAACATTCAACAATATAGCCTAAGGTGTTTAGGTCTTAGGATCTAAAATCGGATGCAAACAAAATTTTGATTTTTTGAATGCACAGTACAACTAGTCAAACTTTAGCAGTAGGGGTCAGTAGACATAAGATGTGGTTGTATTTTTGCAGTTAAAATTTTTTCGTACACTTGCTAGTTTTCTTGAAACTTTCTGTTTTTAAAAAAATTGTGAATGGGGCAAGTTGTGCAGTTGATGACGGGGTAAGTTGTGCAACTGCACAACAATATTTTCTGTTTATTAAACTCATGTTGACGAATGGTTTCAGATCAGATTAGGCCTAGATCTAAGTTTTAACTTTTGTTTTTTGTTTGTTTGTTTATCTTTATCCTGCATTGCGGGAAAGCGGACTTGAGCGCTATGCATCGGTGTACGCCTTCCGACATACACCTGACCTACGCTGCAGCCGACAGCAATGTCTGTTTCCGGTTGTCTACTCTACTTATGACTTAAATTTGGTACTACCCATTACTCGAAAATCGATCACTAGGTAGAGGCAATTATCGTAAAGTTTCTTGCCCAGAGAAACAACAGCAAGTGCGAGTGGCTGGAGTCGAACATGCAGGCTCTCGACTGCGAGCCCAACGCGCTAACCACTTCCCGGAAACTTCAACCAGGGCTACGATCTAGGCATTCTAGGGTGATGGGGTTTTCACTCCCTCCTCTACACACGCACATATGAATGGAGGGTGATTAATACAAAATTACTCTCCCCACTCATTTAGCTTTTGGCACATCGCTTGACATTCAGAAAGTGATCCTAGGCCCTGGCTTCAACAACAACGCATTTACTTTTACCTATTTTTTTTACAGAGATTTGAATTAAAATGATAGCAAAATAGTTCGTACCGGTACGTATAAATGGAAGACAGATCCGTACCAAAAGCAGTTGGTGGAACAGCACGTTGTGAAAAGCGACTGGTTCTTCCTTGCCAATTCGGTGAATGGAACATTGACTAGCTGTAGCTACTAAACGGCTTCTTGGATGATTTGAAAATTTTGTCTCAACAACATCCGAAAAAAATTTGAAGCCAAGCAGAGCCTAAAATATAGGGATGTAAAGTAGATGGAAATGTTCGGTTGAGCTCAGGGGGAAACAGCTCAGCTGCATATTTTTCCTTCTCCATACCAGTGGCGTATATTCAGGGTGTTCAAGCAGGGATATCTAGAACAACGGGATTGCTGACTCTGTTTTGAAGTGGACAATAGGAGGGTTACTGCATCATTACCGCATCATTACTGCACAAACTAAAATGTGCATTTCTCAACATAGGCTACATCCCATTTCTTGTTTTTAAAATGATGCTTGAAGATGAAATAATTTGAAAAAAGCAAAAGAAAATTTGACAATGTGGCCGTTTTTCCCCAAACCGCCACCAAGTGGTGAAAAATACACAAATTTTAAACACAAATATTTTTAATACCACTTACTGGATTTAAATCAAACTTTAACAGAATGTTTATAAGTATCACGAGTGAAGATCTATAGAAGGAAATGAAGATATTTTGAGAAAATAAAAAGTTATTCGAATTACTGCATTTTTTAAAAAAATTTTGATCCTCGGACATGAAACAAATGGGTGACAGCATCATAGACAAAATTTCCAAAATTGTTTGACCAGAGGCTTTGCATGTTTACTCTGTCTGATAGTGTTAAAATTTTGAAAGCGATTGGCAAATAAATGAAAGAGATATTTGGGATTAAAATTTAGTACTTGGTCAAAAATCACATTTTACGAAAAACAACAATAAACATTTTCAACACCTTAAAGCCTCCTTTATAATAAGTAGACCCTTTTTTTGCCTCTGCTTGGGTTTGTAATTTTTTCTTAAGTGCTTTTAATGTTTTTCTCCTGGCTTTGGATGTGTCAAAGCTTCTTTTTCTTGATTTGTCAAGTCAAAACTTATCGAGTATTTGGCAGATTTCTGAATACGCAGAGATTTTACCACTGTCTTGTTTTCCTAATTTTTTTTGCTGAAGTAGAAGGTTGGCAAAAAGGGCTTTGATCTTCTGTTGTTGGATGGATTTCTGGTGTTACAGGAAAGGTTACACTTGTGTTACAGTAACAGTTCATCAAGTCTACCACCATTGTTAGACTTACAACCAACCTTATCCAACTTTCTTTGTTTAGCAATACCACGAAATTGAATTTTCTTACTTCTTTTCATGTTTTTTTTTTATTTCCTATTTTTGATGACTAAAACTTGCCCGAAAGTGATGCAATAATCAATTAAATATGAAAACTAAAGCTGTGTTCAATACTCAATAGTCTTGGATGACTAACAGCAAAAGTTTGCTTTAAAATGATGATCTTAAGTTATAGACAAGGCCAGCCATTAGTTGTTGCTATGGGCGTTGCTAGGGAAGATGCCTAGGAGTGCCCACTTTCAAGACCTTATTTTAGCTTCACAGCAGGGATATCTAGAAAAGGCGACTTCTTAACAGCGTAATTGACACGCGCTTTTGCCTTTTTCATTTTCGGGCGTTAACAGCCCTGACCCTTCTAGTGTCCATCGCTTTATCAAAATTTGCAAAGTCAGCAATCCCGTTGTTCTAGATATCCCTGTGTTCAAGGTGTGCACTGCACAGTGCACACCCCAAGAAACCCAGAAAAAAAAGAAAATTTCCATCGGTTGTCGATGTTCTTTACTTTCATGATATTCTAACATCTTGCTGCATGCTGATTGCTTTCTTTTCAATTGCAAAACTCGTCCCCTTTTAATTTTAATACTCCAACGTTTGAGGTCATTGCCTTTAATTTTTTTCGGTCATTCCGACAACATTATTTTTGTCAGTTCTGTTCATGTTCAGAATTTGTGCTGAAAATGCTCTCTGAACGCACCAAATTCAATGTTAATTTTTAAATTTTTCTGGGGGAAGCCCCCCAGACCCCCCACTGTTGCTTTGCCGTCACTGAACACCCTGTCAAAGTGGTTTCTTGCGCAGTGACACCAAATGGTGGCGGTATGTGAGCGATCTGTCCAGTGTTAACCCAAGACATCTTGGTTCGGGGCAGAAGGACAGAGATTTTCCGTTGTTCTGGACGTGTAGCTCACGATCAGCTTCCCGATTGTGTAGGTGGAAAGCTGCTGCCACAGTTTTGGTTTCGCTAAGTCTCAGTCGCCAGTTCTGGAGATAGGCTGAGAGAGTTTTTATGTCCTGGTTCAAGGTGTCTTCTAGATTTTCCTACGACTTTGTGGAGTGGAGAATTGCCAGGTCGTCCGCATAAGCGTATCCCGCGGAGACCGTAGTTGGCAGGTCGTGGGTGTAGATGTTGAAAAGAAGTGGAGCCAGGACCGATCCCTGTGAGACGCCGTTTTTCAGGCGTCTCAGTCTGATTTGCCGTGAGCTACCGGTGGTGAGGGTGAAGCTTCGGTTCCTGACAAGTTCCATAATCATATGAACCATATGTCGGTCAGGAAGCAGGCGAAGCAGCTTGCAAGTAAGGCCGCGATGCCATACGGTGTCATAGGCAGCTGTGAGATCTAGAAAGACAGCGCCGGCCTTCTTTTTTGCCTCAAAGCAATCCTCGATGTCTTGGGTTAAGAGTTTGACCTGATCTACGGTGGATTTTCCGCGCCGAAACCCAGCTTGCTCTTTTGGAAGGAGCGGGTCGATGATTGGGTTGACGCGGGCATAGATCAGTCTTTCGAGGATCTTAAAAGGAACACAGAGGAGGGATATCGGACAATAACTCCTTGGGTCCTTTGGTAGCTTGTGAGGCTTAGGGATCGCAACTACTGAAGCTCTTCTAAAGATTTTTGGAATTGTGAGGTGGTGCAGGCAGGAAGAGAGGAATCTACATAACCAGGACTTTAGGGCATGGCCAGCATGGAGTAACAAAAAATAACTGCTTATCAGGTGTGTCAATTCAGTGTTTAGATCAGTTATTCATTTTCATTGTAGATATGATAAGCAGTTATTTTTTGTTACTTGATAAGGGCTAACGTGTGTATGGCCGAAAACGTTTGTAGCTTATAGTTTATGTTCAATTATAATGGATTATGTTAAATGCCGTGTGGTTGCTTGGTTGTATATGTCTACTGTCACTTTTTACGTTAATTTTCATTCAACGTCGGTGCACGGTGGGTCAATGTGGAAGAGGACTAGTTTGCTGTAAGCCTATAGGGAGCTAAAAAACAATGGGAGCTAAAAAACGTGGCTAGGCTAGCCCATTACTGGACAACATGTCAACTTTACTGGGTAGCTTACATGAAACTGGGTAAATTAAACAAACTAATTACTGAAATCCTTTTGTAGTCGGAAATAAATTAAAACGTAGCTTCGATTTCAAACCTAAAGTAGGCTAAGCATCAAACTTCAATATCATCAGTCGTCACAGCCTATAACTGCGCGCGAGTTCAGCAAATTGTGGTGAGTGTGTTGCTTCGAAACTCATGAAACACTTATTTCAGTTTGGTGGCGCAATACCGGTAGGCTACATAGGCTACTAAACTTTCAGATATTTTTTTTAAGGGTCTGTAGCCGCTTCGAAGGCACAAAATAAATCCAGCCAAGACAAAAAGGTTAAGGTAAGGATGTGAATCATTTCTTACCGCTCTTTTTTTAACATTATACCAGAGGTGTATGGAGTCGAGACTTACTTCACTCCGACATCTATAGGCTAACTCTAAACCCCCAAAAATTTGGGGATATTGAACTCCGCTTCGATTCCGAACGCAAACTGTCAATCACAATCCAGAATTTACCATAAGCTAAGGTAACTTATATTTCTCCCAAGCCTATCCTTTATCTTGAAAAAAAAAATTAAATGGAAAAATTACTGCTGATAAAATAAATCCGATACTCCGGCTCTTACAATAAATACTGTAAAACTCGGGCTCCTGTAGCCTACTCCTCTGTTAGGCCTATTATACACAGTAGGTTATCCAGGGCTTCCCAAACTAGGGGTCGCGTAACAAACTTCAGGGGTCGCAGAAAGTATACCAACTTGCACAAGGTAGGGGAAGATAGCCCAACAGTGCCCAGTTTTTCTGAATATTTGAAAGTTTTCCTCAAAAGCTTGTCAATAATATTCATTTTTCTACGCTATGTCTTAGTACTATCTTTATGCTATTTATTGATAGTTTAGTTTAAATTCTACGATAAGCAGTATTTGCATAATGGCAATATAAAAATGCTTGAAAAAAGTGGGCACTGTAGGACACGAATGCCTAACACTGCCCATGTAGGGCTACCACAGTGCCCACTTTCTGTAACCACATTGAAGAACACATCAATAGCAATTCCAATATTGTCCAAACCTTTACTTTCTTTTTCTGAGCAGTCTACTAACTAACTTACTAAATAGCATGAAAAACCGGAACCATTTCTTTCCAGAAGTTTTGTTTTCTTCCAGCAACATTTCGGCATTTTTTCATTGTATTTTACAACAAGTTCGAATGCCAGTAGCCTATTCTAGCTGTCTTGGTCCTGTAGCCAAAAAGATGCTGTGCGCGTCTTGAAGATATTCACAAAGCTTCCTCTCTTCTTCGTTGGAGAATATTCTGTTAACAGTATAGGCCTAGTTCGGTTGAACGTTTTTCAGTGCTAAAGTTTCTAACTCATTGTTGGTGCACGTTTCTAAATAACGCCTCAGTGTCCTGCGAGGAATGCCGAATTCTTTGGAAACAGAATTGATAGACTTTCTATCGGTACGGACTTCTTTGCAAGCTCTTTTCATGATTTCCGGAGAATGTTTGACCATTTTCTTAGCCATTTTTGTAGATTACTCTGCAACAATAGACAATTAAGTTATACGTATACACATATTGAGTCAAGGGAGAAAACTGAAAATGGAGAACCGTAAAACGTTTAATAATGTAGTTTTGATCAAGCTAATAGCCTACAGACCATCTATCCTACCGAGTTGTCAGCTGACAATTTTATTCTGCAAGGTTCCAACAGTGCCCACCCTGAGCACTGTTGGAACTATCGTTGGTGGGCACTGTTGGCACCGACGCCATTTTGAACAAAACAAGCTGTAACTTCCTAATTGCTGCAGTTATGTCTTGCCAAAGCGTAACATATAAGACTATAGGCTACCTATTCACAATGGTATGGCTAAGTATCTGATATAGTTAATGATGATTTGATGAGCACGGTTTTCCTTTTTATGTAAAATAATAATAATTTCCTTCATATATGACATCCTTTCGCAGCTAGCTGCTTGTCTTTAGCTAAGCCTTCAAGTTGTGACTGGGATATCATTGGTCACGTGGCAATACCTCAAACTCGTTAAAGCTTTAAATCAGAATGCATTGCCATCAAAAACGGAGGTTGAGCACTGTAGGACATTGGGCACTGTTGGAGGATCTCCCCTACTGCATATTAGCACTTCTGTGCGAGATGCTATGACAGTTATTAATTTTATTAAGAGTCGCGCACTCAATAGGCTGCCCGTATTTTTGAAAATTTATGAGGTGAAATAGAATCGGAGTTAAAAACTCTTTTATTGCATCGTTCGTGAAATAAGGTGGCTTTCAAATATTAAAGCTTTAAAATGGCTAGTCAATTAACGTTGAAAACCGAAATCGTGATTTTTCCAACAGACTAAAATTCAGTCTTGATTGATTGACTGAATCTTTATCCTCGGACTGGGAAAGCTTCTTATAGAGCTTAATCCTGGCAGTTTTTCATACTTGTAGAGGCTTTGAACCACTGACGCAGGCCCGGTCACCGAGATTGACAGAGTAAAGTTTCCGATTGTTGAAGTCTTGTTGCCGGGGAATTATTCCATCCATTAGATGCCGCTGAATGGAGAGCAGTCTTTAACATACGTTGCTCAAGTCGAACCAGCGCCGCTTGATCTTGAATCTTCTTCTTTCCAGAAGTCACGCGCTAACCAACTGAGCTATTGGTCCACCATTTTCACAACGACATCTAGCTTTTGGAATTATGTCAAATGTCAGATTTGCTTGAAGAACTAAACGAATTTAATTTGTCCCTCCTAGGAGAAAACATCAATATTTTGCATTGAAATCTAAAATTGGTGTCTTCATCAAAAAATTGAACATCTGGAAACCAAAATTCAAACTAATTTATCTGAAATGTTCTCACTTCGCCTACCGTTCCAACCTAAACAACATTGAAACCGCCTTGAGACCTGCATTAACAAACACTGAGCCACGGCTGGACTTGATTTGTTGCAGAAAGCAGTCACACTCTTCACACGGAATAAATGTGTTTGCTTTTTCGTTTTGTTTCCTGTAGGCTGCCCATAGGCTTCGTTGTTATGGTCAGAAATAAATAAAAATAAACTGAACTGAGTGCCGGTAAATTGTTTTTGTTTTTCGTTAGATTTAAGCTTTTCAATAAATATCACAAATGTATATTTCGCACTTTTCGTCGTTTTAATCGTAAGGGGCCGCGAAAAATTTTGGGAGATTAAAAGGGGTCGCGAGCAAAAAAGTTTGGGAAGCCCTGGGCTATACACAGCACGCCATACCTACGTGCCAGCTTCACGTTTGACTAGAGGACAATTTGCTACCCTTGATAGCGGTCAGAATCGCTACCATAAGTTGATGGAGTAGCAGTTGATAAAAATAGTCTTTGTGAATATTTTAGGAAAGTTTTGTGCTATTTTTACCATAGCCAGCAAATATTAGACTAAATCACTGGTTCTCAACGGGGGCGGTACCGCCCCCTCGGGGAGGCGTTTTGATTTTGCAGGGGGGGCGGTATGATTACCTCGGCTTAAGGGGGGCGTTTTGATTGTTAGGGGGCATTCTGGTTTAACCCATCTACCGACCAGCGTAACGATTTCGTCACATCATTGTAAATGGATAATCTACTCTACATGCTCGCACGATAGCCAAACAATATCTCTTACACCATCGTCGTATTTGATTGACTGACCGTTTTGTTTATAAACGCTATCTATTTAAAATTTAAATTCAGTAATTTTTCAGTATATCACAAAATCTGGTGAGTTCCATTATGACGTAACCACTACTGCCAGTGTACTGTTTTCATGCTCGCAAATATACAGTATATTTGCTTTTCGTAATCAATCGTTTTTGTTGGGGGGCGGTAAAATTTCGCCAGTTCATAAAGGGGGCGTTGGGCCAAAAAAGGTTGAGAAACACTGGACTAAATTTTAGCTAACAGGATATAGATTCTTATCAGGAGTTTTGCAGTGGTTTGAGATTCAGTGATTACATTTTGCAACTTGTAGCTTATTCTTAAAACTATCATTTCTAAGAGATTTAGGCCTTTCCGCCTATAGTAGGCTACGTTTGGCTCAGTTCAAAATCAAAATTTTATTGGCCTGCAGTCATTATTAAAGATTCGTAGCCTACGTTGGCAAACGCACGTAGCCTAAACAGAGCCGGGGACTTTTTTCAAAAGAGCGGCCTGAATAGAGGCGGACCCAGCAAGTAGGCCTAAGTTAGTTAAAGGAAAGCAATGATATGCAACAGAGATGAACAAGATTACTAGCTTTGGTGATCTTGAAGATCATGATCACTAAGAATATGTGATCTTAAGATCAAGATCAGATTACCAAAACAACGCTTTACATGGTTAGGCCAAAACTCAAGGTTACAAACTACTCAAACTAGAGCAGCGGTTCCCAAAGTGTGGAACGCAGAAATACTATTTGCGGTCCCCATCTGAGCTCCAGTAGCTTTGGCAGAATTTCAAGAAAAAAATTAATTGAAAGCGACCGCCAAGACTCCTAAAAGACGGCATAGGCCTATGACTACAAAATAATTCGGGCACCCCAAAGCTAGAGTTTTACACTAACCCATTTACTGTTGCAATGTTGTTGCTAACGATGCATGTAGCCTATGTTATACTTTATTTGGTTTCCACAATTGCGATAAAAACTTATTCGTCATTTCTCGTCGCGCACAAATGAGTTACAGTGCTGTAGCCCACATTTTTTTAGAGCGACAAATCTCAAGAGTAAGTTTTGATCAATTGGAATGGGCAACTCTGAGCATTCACAACATGAGCGAGCCTATGCATGACGAGCTACGCGCAATGCAAAATAAAATTATAAACAAAGAAACATTCCTGTTTTATATGACGTTTATGTACAATTGTAGCCTACATACAAGACCGATCTTTAACTAGAGTTTGTGATAAGTCATTGGCCTACATTGAAACAGTTGCATCATTTTCTGCCAAGTCATCGTTTGGTATCATGCAATGATACTTAAAAATTGTACCGGTAATAAGCTACTATAGCTCAATCACACACCCATTTACGTTTCAATTTTTAAACAAATCTAAGCCTGCCCAAACACTAAAAGAAGCAGTAGGCTAATTCCATACAAAACAATTAAAACTAAACTACATAGGCTACCCTACAGTAGTCTAAGTGTCGTGAGCATTGAGCAGCAGCTGTAGTAATTAATCAGCAGTGTCCACATGGTAATCCGTCATAAGACTTCACATACGACACTTCCGGATAAAAAAGGATAGCCTCATATTTACAACTCTTCAATACGTTCTATTGCAAGTGATGTTTCGATTGAGTACAACTTGTATTGAAAAAAGTTTGAAGTATGTGATAATAGAATAAATAAATGGTGTAAAGAAGACATAGGCACTTCCCAAACAAAGCAAAACGATGAACAGGAAAAAAATATCTGAAATAAAAAACAGAAGATAGTTATGAAAGGCGATTTCTTAATACTAAGTGAAAAAAAATTATGGATCTTGGTAGTTTTGATCCCTTGTCCTCTTCATGTTGTTTTCTTTTGTCTGCTTGGTGGCGCTTAATAAAAGGCTACCCTTGAAGCGTGCACTCAAGTGTAGGCCTCTAGAGTTGGAGCCGGAGTTTGCCCGATTTTCAGAAAATGGAGTGGAATTGTGGCGTTTCATTTTTCACAAAAGTTTCGCAGTGGAGTGGATTCTGAGTTTAGTGCAGCACCTTTGCATCTTAGTCAAATCAAATAAGTCCCGTCTGCATATAGTTCTTTTTGTAGAAGAAAAAAATTAAAGTAATCTCCATAATTTTTGACTTACTTTTATACCCCTCAACTATTTGAAAACGAGTTTTTAGGTAGGAAAAGTCCACTTGATAGATATCTTTGACAGTTGTACCATGAGGTAAAAAGTGACTCAGCATTTTCGTACATTTGTTTGAACAAGTTTTTTATATGCAAAGTTGTTAAAGCTCAGCCTACTATAGTTTATATCATGATTTTTCGTCCAAAGCTAGGTGAATAACCGTGAGAATAAAACGCTTTAGTAACGGTCGACACCAGTATCCTAGATACTTGGATCGGTGTAGCCTATTAGGCCTACACGTAAAAATTGGGTCTCACAATGTATAGCCTAATGACAGCAAGGAACATTGATAACACAAATATTTTTTATAACAAATAATTGGAAATCAAGCTACAAATCCGGAATAAATAAAAAGTCAAAAGTTTTCGACTTAATTGCTATGTAAACAGACATAATCCAGCAACAACACTACATTTAACATTATAAAACAAAAAACAAAAACAATAAGCTATAACGTCTTCAGCTAGTCATACACCCCTTTTCAAACCTATAAGAAAAATATTTTTAACAAAAATATGGACAAATCTAAACATTTGAGAAACTTGCTAAACTAGCTCACACAAACATAACTGAAAATTACGCAGCATATTTTTTTGTTTTATTATGTTAAATGTAGTGTTGTTGATGGGTTATGTCTGTTTATGGTTTAAAAAAGTTACCTCAATACCCATATTTTAATTGCTATGTGTTCTTTTTAGCTTAGGTAGCCTACTATTTTAACGCTTTAGGAAGGTGAACATTAGGCTACTATTGATTCTTCTTTGGAATTTTTTGTAGAAAACGGTACTTTCCCATTCTTGATTAGGTTCACTTCACCAACTTCTGTTTGCTTTTTTTAAACCTTTGAAGCCATGCCATGGGCCAAATTGGGGCCACAGAAAGATTGAATCGGGCGGAAAGCATTTGATTGAAGAGAATGCGAGGGGAACTATGAGGAAGGCATGGCCACCTAAAGATACGGCCTGATTTGTCACATTTTGCAGAAATTTCCAGGTTATTCTAACTTTGGGCAAACGTTTAAATAACTTTTTCTAAAAATTAGATTTTTACGCTTTCTTTATTCTTTTCCCCAGATGACACAATAGGTTTTAACATCCTCACGTGTTGAAAAACAAAGAAAATTTGATTTCGTAGATTTTAGTCAGACTGTTAATTTTCAATAACAGTCTGATTTTGCGTTTTTTAACTTACTTTTTCTCATTTGCTACTGCTTCTCTAAGGCAACAAAAAAGTTTTTTGTCATCAGGAAACCGCAAAAAGTAAAAACATCTCAAAAAATGTCAGTCAAACACTAGCAGTGGCTGTAATCAAAATCTGCAAAATGTGACAAATCAGGCCGCATCTCCAGGTGGCCATGAGGAAGGCAAGATTCCAACAATTGGGTTCCGAAAGTCATTTCTTTAAAAAATAAGTGAGATTTAAACGGTGGAAAAAACGGACAAACTTTCCTTATATTACCCGCTTCCTTAAAACTGTAGATTAATTGTATTGATAAAAGTATTCAAATGTATTTGAATATGTCACATCTTGCTATAAAACAGCATTTTTAAAAGATTTGTAAACCAACTTAGGATATCTAAATCCTTAGAATGTGAATAAGCTTTTGTTAATTGCTCTTCGACAAAAATAGGTTGACCGGTAGCCTTCTATAGGCTACGTATTCTCTTACAAATAAACAATTTTACTTACTGCTGATAGCTCTTTCCCACTTTTCCAAGCAATAGATGCCTGCTTCAATGCAGTAAATATAATATAGATATCCAATGTATGCTGTAAAAGACTCTGGTATTTTTCCATAGGAATCCCAGGCGTATAACATGTTAATGGAAATCAAATTATCACACGATTTTTTAACTTGTAGTCAAATTAAGACGTTTATTGTGTTTATCAAAACTCTTGTGGCTAATGCTGATAAAGAACTATTGTTTGCAACTTTAAGGATTTCTTTCCAATTAGCTACACAAAGTAGATGGAATAATTCAGAAGTCACAAAACTTCAACAACCGAAAACTTCACTTTGCCAAACTCGGCAACCAAGCCTGCGTCAGTGCTTGGTTGGTCTTTAAATCTTTATCCTCGGACTGACAAAGCCTTGATAATGATTGGTTATTCCTGGTACAGTTACGCATACACGTAGAGCCTCTTGACGCATGGCCGGTTACTAAGATTGGCAGAGTGAAGTTTTCCGATTGTTGAAGTGTTGTTGCAGAGGAATTACTCCATTCACTAGGTGCCGCTGAATGTCCTGAGAGCAGTCCTGAAATGCGTTGCTCAAGCGCACACCCCGAGAGTCGAATCAGCGCCGCGTGATCTTGAGCCGGGCGCGTAGCCACTGAGCTAACGGGGAGGACAGTGGTTCAAAGCTTCTACACTACAGGTAAGCAAAACAGTCAAGATTAAGCTCTCAAAAAAAGTTTCTAAATCGGAGATAAAGATTTTGACAATCTATCTTGATTATGTAAGAAACCATCAGATGAAATTTAATCGTAATGAAATTTTTGTAAAACATGCTGACATTTCTTGCTTAAAGTTTTATTAAATTTGCCCAAATCCAAAAGAAATTGCAAAGTTTGGAGAGCAGTCTCACCTCTTGCTGACCTGCTCCTACACTTATGCACACGCTATACTCACTGTATCAATGCAGCATTTAGTAGTCTTTAGCAACAGCCTGTCATATTTTATCTTAATTTCCAAATTTCAATCTCAAACTTTTAAAATTGTTTGTTTTGTTTTTGCTCAACTCAAACAGCAAATGTTTTAAACTTGAAGTAGGTTACGGTAGAAAAAAGTTTGCAAAATTAACAAAAAATGGTTTAAGCCTACTCATTGTAGTTTCAAACATATAGTACACTCAGGGATATTTAAAGAAGGGGATACGAAGGCTTTCATGGCGTCTGACAATAGAAAGGCTTTTGTTTATCGTAAATAATCTCTGTTTATCGTAAAATGACAATTGGCACCGATATTAGTTTAATAAATCATGTTATGATAACTTGCATTGCGCTATTAGCATCAGGCCTGGATACTCACAGCATGCTCATGGTTACTTGTTAAATCAACTACCCATATACTTGCTTTACATTTAGCCTAGGCCTACTGCAAAGGTTTTGTAAAAAAAACCAGCTTACTGGTAACTTTTCAACTGTCTTTGTAAACAAGTATTCTTTAAATACGCTCTACGTAACATTTGCTAATTGTCTTCTGTAGCCGACTGTACCAGTTGCACAAAGCTTTCTACGATTTTAAAAGGAACCACATGTTTAAAGCACTACAAACTACCGCCCTGGTAGTGTCATGAGAACAAGGCAATCACTGCGAGCCTTCGTATCCCCTTCTCTAGATATCCCTGAGTATACTTACAAAACTAATCCGGAATATTTCACATATTTCTGAACAAACGGTTGAAATCACTAGAAAATCATCGGACCTCAAGTCCCCAATCAGGTTTCTAGCCTTGGTCAAAGTTGTCCAATGCCGAGATGCAGGAAAACGTAAATTAACATATTTGCTTTTGGGTATTCGCCTGCCATCAGTATTTTGCATCTACAACCTAATTTTATCTACTATTCTTACGCAACTTCAATAAGCCATCTAACATATTGAAATAGCGAACTTCCTCTGCAGTGTTGAACAAAATATTTATTTGCTTTCAAAGTTACAAGCTTTTAATTTTAAGTGTTGCTTCTGTGTAAACAACAGAAGCTTGCCTAAAAGAGGCATTTTGTCTCATCTACTACTTAATGTTGTTTAGTGTGCTCAAGCTTCTCACACCAATATGCCAACTTAAATGTCTTGTAAATAGACATATGATCCAATCACTGTTGTGGCTCATTTCTGCACCAGATACTGGGTCACCGATCGGAAAGCAACTATTGATTGATTGATCTTCATCTTCGCAGTGATAATTTTTTAAGCTTTATTTTAGCAGTTTCACATAGCCTACTCATAGAGACTTTGAACCACTGACGCAGGGCCAATCACCGAGCCTTTGACAGAATGAAGGTGACACTAATAATGTGTTGTTGTCTGTGAATTATTCCATGCACTAGGTGTCGCTGAATAGAGAGCAATCATGATACGCGTTGCTCCAGCGTACATCCCCGAAAACGAACCAGCGCCTTTATCTTGTAGTATTATTGATCTTAAAGTAAGGCGTCCAACTGATATGACTATGAGCTACATTGTTTTAGATCAGTGGCTCTCAAATTTCCACGTAGGTTGCTCTCTTACAGAAATCTATACACTATAGCAGTGCTTTTTAACCTGTGCGTCGCGGAAGGTTGCCAGATGCGCCACAGGGAAATTGAAAAAATGTTCAAAAACAAATCTGTCACTTATTATTTTTAGAATTAGGATAAAAAGTAGCCTATGTGTTTTCTGAATATGAGGCAATGAAATTGGTAGTTCACTTAATTAAATGGTGTGATATTTTGTTTATCAGAACCAATTATAATTATTTTTCAACCAAAAGTTGTGCTGTGTATTTTTATAATTTGAAATTATTACAAATATAAAGGCTTTATTTCTAATAATTTTTGCTTATCTTATGGAGCATACAGTACTTTAACAGATAATGCAACTATGAAATCTATGTAGGCTACGGTAATAAAAACTTGCAAGTTATTTAATTTGTTGCAATAATCTCAAACAAACTTTTCCAGATTACATGGATACCTTTAAATACCAGAGATTAGACCTGAAATTAAATCCAAAATGTTTCGATTTTTTTAGCCTTTCGCATTCATTTCCATGACTTTGACAAATCCGAAAATGACAACCATTTTTTTCTCAGATGATGGGATACTCTGCCTCAAGAGATTATTATCGGTATCCAATCTATGTGATTGAAAAAATGGAACTATTTAAATTATTTTTCAAATTTTATTATATATCTTATTTATTATTTTATATTTTTTTTATTATAGCCTATTGATTATATTTTAAGCAGATTATTTTTCAAAATTAGACCGAATAGCGAGCGATGAAGCTAAATTTGCTATCGTCAATAACAATAAGTTACTAAAGTTCATCCAGTTATTTCGAAACAGAAAGGTCTATGAAATGTATTGGAACTGCACCGTTGCATTCTTAACTTTGTGTGGGAATTTGCCCTTACCAGCGTCTTGCATTTTGCTTTACCATACGCGCTTTTCATGACGTCGTAATCCAGCCGGTCCAGTTGTGTCGACGATTGCGACTCCGGAATATGCTCTAGCTAAATTCTTGGACTCTGTTATTAAACCTTACATGCCAAGAAAATGCATGCTCCACTCAACCAACGATTTTCTGGACAAACTGAAACAATTTCAATGTGCTCCAAATCAAGTAGCCTAATGGTCAGTTTTGGTGTACAAACATTATTTACTGTAGCCTACTAACGTTCTTTTCAACTTTAAAGGAAACCATCGACATCATTGCAGATTGCCAGAGATGTACGTATACGCCGCAAATTCTACGCCGCTCGTTGTTGCAACTATAGGCTAACACAGGGTAACGTGCAAAAACTTGGTCATATGCCTAACTAAATAACAACTTTGCGCGTTTTTGCAATTGAAAACGCGTTAACTAGTTTTTGGAGGTCAATCTTAAGGAGTAGATCGCTTTCAATACACAAAAGTGCCAGTGTACCAAGACGTTGTTGACACATTGTTGATCGTTTAACGTCTTTAATTTGTTTCAGTTGTGAAAACGAGCGTTTCGTAGCCATTAGAGACAAGTAGGCTACACTACAGTCTAAGATCTAAGTGCTACTTCAGTGTTCGGAAATGCATTATAAACACCAGTAGTGTGCAGCATTTTAAACATCAACTGGGCACTTTCTGTTGTTTCATCGCGTCTTTGCTCTTTATACCAGCACATAAACTGACGAAATTCAGATGGAAAGTCGGAAGAGAGGTCCCATAAATACCGTACTTATTAGTTTAGAAAATAATTATTTTGAAAACATGACTAAATTTCTACTGATTTTAAAGTGGCCTGGATTTTTGACTGGCCTGTAGGCACGTGCCTAATGGTTAATCGGGCACTGAATTGAGGGATGGCTAGAAAACATCTGTTCGATGTTTGAAAGAGCGTAGATTTTGAAGTTGTAACTTAGGCTAAAACGCTTTTTGGTTCTAAGCCTAGTGCCTATCAATCAAACAAGGCTACAAACTTTCGACGAACAAACGGATTGAATCTCAGCCAAGTTGTCCAAAACTCCCGGTACCATACTCTCGCTGCCCAGTAAACGAAAGCTTTCTTTTTTGAATCGTTGTAACATCACCAGACATCAAGCAACGTAAACGGGCAAACATTTGCTGGCTGGGTAGTAGTGTAGGTTTGTAATATTTTTATCCACACAATGTTCATTATGTGACTGACACTACGCCACCTGAAAAACGCACGTGCTTATAGCATGAACACCAAGTAGTTCGTAGGTTACTTGTATTCAAACAAATATAATTCAAACATCAACACATAAATATAACGCTTTGGAAATATGATATGTTCAAAGCAGTAAATCTAGTCCATTTTCGACGTTGAAATAATTAAACCTCCGTCACAAATGGACTACGACGGTCACCCATCCTTCACCATATAATGAACCACAAGGATCTGCTGAGAAGTACGAGCGTTGAAATTGTGAACATAACACATCACATCGATGTTTCGGGACAATCCGTTAGGCATAGATTTGCTTCGTTGTATCAGTTGGTAGATTCTCATATGTCAGTGTAAATCTAGATGAAAATATCAGCAGCGTCAGCGGGGTTTGAACGGAAATTCATTTTTTTTCCGGAGTCTTAGAATGTCCTGTTGTGTTTTAAAACCAGGGCTAAAGTTTTATTGAAAAAAAAAGCTGATCCCCCTTTACTTCAACGCTGAACGGAGATTTTGACGTTTGCTGAGTTGGTGAGGCAGGGAAGTTTCTTCTACTGGTCCATAAAACAAGTCAAATTGAATATGTTCAGTTCATGGGATTTTGAAAATTTGGTTCATTCAATGATAGATTTGTTTGTTTGTTTGTCGTATCCAGGCTTACACCTGGTGGTTGAAGATTTAGATTAAGTAGACGGGAAGGCAAGGAAGCCAATGTTCGTGTCTACCTTCAAGCATGCCTTTAAGTGTCCTGCCAGAGACACAGCCGCATGCTCTTGAGCGGTGTCGAATCGGCGCCCTTTTGATTCCCGTTCCAGGGCTCTCATAGATAATGTTTTTATGATGTAATTCACTGCCATATAAACTGTTTATTGTAATGCTTGTTGTCACATCTAACTGTTGTTTAATTATTTATGTAACACAAAGTATAACATGTGTTACACTTCAAAGCAAGCTCGGCAGACCATGAGTTGCAAGAAACTTGAGAAGAAGGTTCTTCTCAAACTTGTGTGGGAAGTGCTCAAAATTGAAATTTTAAAGTCACCTGAGATTGAGCTATTTCAAATGTTTCGAGATAAAGGCTTCGGCGCCTCGCTTGCATCAGCTTCACTGCGCACAAAAGACCCAAAAGAAATGTAAAATTTTGCCATTGCACAATAAAAAAAAGCTTGAGATGTGAATAGATATCATTCGGGAAGTTCAGGCTTACCCAAGGAGAAATTGCAAAGGACTGTTGAATTTGATGGAAGCCTATATTGAAAGCAATAGATACTAAACATTGATGATTTTTTTTTCAAACTTCGGATTTATGATCAATATTCATTACACAAAACCAAAAAAAAGTCAAGCAAGTTTTGATTAGAATTTAAATTTCATTGGGCGTGTGAAACACTCGAACATGGAGAGTTCTATAATGTGAAAGTTAGGTGTTGTCCAATTGATGAGTGATTATTTACAGTATTTTCTGCAGCACAACCTTTTTGAGAAGAGAATTCCCAATTAAAAACTCCAAATTAAAACTCCACGAAAAAAAATTGCTTTGTCAAACTTTAGCAGATAGCATAATTTCAGTCAAAACTATTTAAATAAACTAAAACATGTCACTTAAAACAACCTCTTCAACTTCGGCGTAATCATAATCCACACTCGAGTAGTCCACTTCATCATAGAGTATGGAGCCATCGGTTATTGACGCATTGCTCTAAAATGTAAGAATTCGCGACGAATTAGGATTGCCTTTGCTCGACTGATGAATACGACGATTTAAATTAATCAAATAAATAATATGAAAAGTTAAAGACATTTCCTTCGAGAAATTTATTTTTGAAGACTGTAAGTTGACAGTAATGACCCCGACAGCAAATCAACCGTTTTTTACGTTGATTCAACATCTGCAGACGTTGAATTAAAGTAAAAAGCGGTTGATTTGCTGTCTGGGGAAGGTTATTTAAAAGCTATAACACAATTTGTCAAGATTGCAATTTTTGCGGCAGTCAGACACGAGCATTTTATAAAATACAGTACAAATACAAAATTCAGTTTACTGTGGCATGGGAGAATGTGGTCTTTAGTTTTCGATGAAGTTCAGAAAATTTTGGACGAAATGGAGGGATTCTAAGCCAGGTATGTTCCATTGTGCCAAATCTAAAGAATTTGCAACGGTTTTAATAGGAGAATTTCATAAAAAACTGATAGATAAGATGTCCAGCAACAACTAAAAATACATTCCAAACATGAAAACATCATGACAAAATGGCCCGGTCAAATTTGTACGTTTTCTGAGATTTCAACCAAGATCTCCAGTTGATGTGACATCCAGGGAAGATGTTTTTGTCGTAATCAAGCTTAGGTTTTTGTCTAGGAGTTGAAGATTGAGTGGATGGGAAGGCAAAGCAGCCAATAGTTATATCCACGTTCAAGCATGTCATTGCGTGTGTTGCTAATACACAGCCACATACTCGCGGTAGGTGTCGAACCTACCCCAGACATCACAATCCGTCATGATGACGGACTTTGCTGTCTGGGACATCAGTGTTCTTCAACAGGGGTTCCGTGAATTTAAAGGGTTCCTCGTATTTCAGGGAAGTTGACTTCTTGCTTTAGTATATTGATGCGTGATTCTGAATTTTTAGATCACCGTGCTGTCCTCACGCTCCAAGTAGGCAAGTTAGATAAACAAGGGGTTACTTCTGACTTTGCAGCTTTTGTAACAACTGTTTATTTGTTGAAGCGTCTAATTACTTTTGAAGTGTTATAACGAAATATTTGATTTTCTTCCAAGCAATTTGTAATTTTTCAATTTTTTTCATTAGTGGTTTCATGACAAACGCGAAAGTAAATCAGTGGTTCTGCGAAGACAAATAGGTCGAAGAGCGGTGGCCTACGTTCAGTCGAGTGCTTTTTCACCGGATTCTGTTTTATCAGATGAATACATTTTTAACCCACCTAACGGAATGGAAGATCTCGGATGATAAAACCAAAGACTGGCTGCTCTCTAGTAGTCTTCCAGTGTATTTCGGAAACATCGCGAATCTTGGGTGGTAAAGGGATAGACCCTCAGTCCCAGAGGCTCAAAGGACAAAGAGCGAATACATCAATATGTTCAAATTGTAATGACAGCATGAAACTGTTTATCACTTGATCTCGAGTTGTTAGTAGACTGAACTACACTATGGTCACAATACTGTTCAAAAATGCGGACATACTGTACGTTTAAAAACTTACACTTCGTCAGGGCATAGCACCGGTTGGACGAGCCCATTGGAAGTCATGGCCGCAGGTGGAGGTGAAGGGGTTCGCCCGCAAGTAAAGATCTCCCACATAGTGACACCAAATGAATAAACATCACTACAGCTTGAATATATACCGTCATAGTATGCTTCAGGTGCATACCAAATACTGTCAGGGCGAGAAATCTGCATTGTATTTTACAAATTATTTAAGGGCATGCTTGTAAGGAGAATCCGTTAGCCGAAGCAATAAACTTTAAACATTCTCCGGAAAAGCAAGGAAGGCAATCTTCATGTCCACCTTCACGCATGCCTTTAAGTGTCCTGGTAAAGACACAGTCGCATGCTCATGAGCGGTATCGAACTGCTGCCCTTTTGAGTGTCGTACCAGGGCTCTCACCACTCGGCTAAGCAGCATACAAATGTTGGTTGAACCTAATATTTCAATACGCAATACCTACTTAATGCGTGCGTTTTTTGTGCAAGATAGATCAGTGGTTACGCGCCCGACTAAAGATCACGCGGTGCTGGTTCAGCTTTCGCGATGTGCGCATGAGCAACCCATTTTAAGAATGTTTTCCATTTAGCGGCACCTAGTGGATGGAATAATTCTCCAGCAACAACATTTCAACAACAGAAAACTTCACTTTTGTTGTGTCGTGCTTCACTGCACACGTGCTATTGATGAGTCACGCTCTCCTTGATTGCCTTTAGCACGCATGCAAGCCTGCATGGCTTGATAATGGAAATCGAGTAGAAGGTTACAAAGAGATTGAATGAGATTGGTTGAGCAGCGGTCACGTTTAAGAGAACGTACATTACAACTTTGCCAATCTCGGTAATCGGCCTTGTACCAAAAGCCTCCACAAGTATACGAAACCGCCAAGAATAACCTATCAAGAGCTTTGTCAATCCTAGGTTAAAGATACGAAACCAACTAACACCAGCCAATAAGCCATACCTTCAAGTCATGGTTGACGTAAAATCCATCTGAATCCCTGACTTTCCGTGCCACGCTAAAGTCCGAGATCAAACATTCGAAGTTGTTCGACAGGAGCACTTTACTACAACGTAAATTTCTGTGAACGAGTCCTTGTGCGGATATATGGGCCATCCCCTGCAAAGAGAAGTTAGTAAGTCGCAAAACTTTAAGAACCAACAGGGATCACGCACGGTTGAAGGAAATTGACCGGATAACAAAATCAATTCGTGACAATTTTTCCCTTTATACAAATCACTCCCTTTCCATTCCATGAGAACGGAAGGGGCGACAAAGAGATGCCAAGCAGGATAGAAAGCGAGGACAAAATAACACTGAGTCATGTGTGACAGAAAGGTGCCAGAAAAGCTGAAGAGAAAATTATACGAAACGATGGTAAAACCAGCAATCTTCTATAGGATGCAGGCGGAAGCCCAGACGAAAACACAGGAAGGGAAAATGCAAGTGGCAGAAATGAAAATGTTGCGATGGTCTGATTGGTCTCTCGGGTTGACAAAGCAGGACAGAGTAAGAAATGAAATCATCAGAGAACGAATGCAAGTCGGAGAGTTAGAAGACAAGCTGAGAGAGAGACGTGTAGCTCATGCGAGCTTTATGTATATCGTTTCTACGTTCTCTGACGTCAATTATTATAATTGGTTCTGGAATCTGTGTAATCCTGCAGGCTCTTCATAGTCCATTCTAGCGTTTCTCGCGGCGCTCTTGCTTTTTCTCACAACCCTTAGGATTGGAATTCCACAGAGTGCTTGGTCGCCTTCTCACAATTGCGTTACATATACAGTACATAGTTTTGCGTACGTCTACGTTGTTATTTTATTATTTTTTTTTACGTTGTTACTACGTTTACGTTTTTACTACGTTGTTAGTTTGTTACGTGTCGCTTGTGATCAATGTGTGCAGGCCACACGTCTTTAATCAAGACGAGTTTCTTGGGAACGCTGAGCATTCAACTTAAAAAATATGTATCGATATATACCAGAGTATACCTCAGGGTATCTAAATGGCAGTATAACCGTATAACAGAATGTCAGTATACTACATAGCATGCTTTGGTATGGGTATCAGTTTTTAAGTTTGATTTCTATCAGCGTTCTGCATTTCTGTTCTACATTCTATTAACGGTTTAAGTTTGGGCGTCAGACTGGTCTTCTTTTTGTTTTGATGATGTCAATTCATTTTCTTACTGCACTAAGCTGCTACGCAAGAGGATATACATTGTTGTCAGGTCATCCCCACCACCATCGTGCTAGCGATGTCGCTGTACTAACTACAGCTCAGTATGGGCGGATTACTACAAACTCTGCCGCTACAACACGCATTAAATGATTGGGTGACGTTGTAAGGAGAGACGAAGATTATGTCGAAAGAAGAATGCGACAATTGGGATTTGGTAAAAGAAAGCGAGAAAAGCTGAAAAGAAGATGGAGAAATTGTGTGACAGAATATATGGAAATAATGGGATTGAAAGATGAAGATACTGCTGACAGAGTGATGTGGAGAACTGCAATATCTGACAAGTGGAAGCAAAATTACTGCCAGCTAATTTTTAAACTTTTAAAAGCAACGCATGTACGTTTAAAACTAACCTGAAGTTCAGTTGCACAAGATTGAGTTAAAGCAATTTGTAGTTTGTGTTACTATTCAATAAGAATGTGAATTTATGTACAAAACGTAAATTAAATAAAACTTACAGAATTTAAAAAATATATTACTAAGTATTTAAAAACAACAAAAAAACTTGAGAAACTTAAAATACACCTCAAGAGTATCAAGCTTAATGTTTTAAGTGTTGAAGCCTGTAAATATTTTTCAGGTAATATGTTTTATGCGCAGAAAAGGTTAAATTTGCAAACGTTCTGATAGTTTAAGAAGTGAATAATAAAATTGCTTAAGATTAACTTTAGAATAGTTGTTTATAGGCAAGTTTTGGGCGACCACCACTTTAAAAATGTTAAACTATTATTTTTTCTAAAAATTCAAAAAATATCTGGCAACACTTTTAGCTTCACTTGTCAGATATCGCAACCGAGTTGGTGGTCTCCTACTTCTTTGAATCCCTGCTTTTCTGGCTTGGCTAGCTATTCACGATGTATTTTTCTGATGCGTAAACATAGATCTAACGTTTAAAAAGAACTTGTCAACATTTAAAAATGCTTTATACTTAACGGATCCTGGTTTGTATCTAATGGTGCGAATTCGGATTATGTGAACGGCAAACAAGCCAATCCTAGTATGTCTGTCTTTAGATGTCCTGTCGTGACCCAGCCATATGCCCCAAGTGGGTCACAAACCGACGTCGTTTCGAGTGCATCTCGGCAGCCGAGTATAGCAAGAACTCACAGCGATAGACGCATGTTTCGTCCATGAGCCTGAGCTCATCACCATCGGACCATAAATTCATGGCACAGACTCTTGACCGCTGCTATTGCCAGCGTTGGATACACTCTCGCAACTCGATTGACAACAAATTTGACGAAGCAACTTTTACAGATTACTGCTACACAGTACCTTCGATATCTGCCACGAAAATTTAATCATCTGCGCCACATCCAACTCTTCTTTATCAATGGACGACCTGTCATATATGCTTTGTTGACGATTAGGTAACGGTCGCTTCGCTATGAGAAAATCAGTCAATGTTCCGTTTGGAGCGTATTGAACAACAGCGGTAAGCTTTTCTGTACACAAAGAAGATACAGTTGAACAGCTCCAGTCAAAATGTGACAAATGCGGCAAAACAAGTTTGGACTGAAATTTACAACGTAAAATTGCTACATTTACGCAGTATTGATTAAAATTTACGGAATATGAATATTTTAATCAAACATTGCACCTTACATGAATCAAACAGAAAAGTGAATTGAATGTATCCAGGATACATTGTATAACATGCAATTCTCTGAAAGAGCAACACGAGCTAAAAGTCAACAGTTTTGTGGGAGTTGTACTAAGATCGAGAGTTGGAGCGATATGCCAGGAACTCTCAGAATTGCGATCAGCTAACCTGAATTTTCAAGCAAGGTCAACTATCACAGTTACTAGAAGCTGTGCTGTAAGCCTTTTTACTGCCATTTTACTGTAAGCCTACATCAACAAAATCTATGGTTTATCCATAAAAGATGAATTCAGAGAAAATTATTATTGTAGAAAAATTTAATGACAATTTGTTTCTTGGATTGGAACTCTTGAAATTGAAACTAATCCCGAAATTAAACTGTTTCGAAATTGTTTCTAAATCACACTGTAGGAACTTTTTTCAGGTAAAAATGCGCAAGAGGATTAACTAACCTGTCTCTACCAACAATCCATAGAAGTGAATGACACGAGAAGATCTTCCAATTCGCTTCAATACTTCCACTTCCATCGCAAAGTTCTGACGTTGGCGAGGGGTTATTGATGCACCTGGAATGAAGAAGACAACTGATGTAATTTATGCACTTTGAAATGAACAAACTTAAATGAACACAATCGAATCTACCTATTTCACAAAGACACTCTGCAAAAGTTTTTCAGAAAGCATCTTCCCATGAAAATATCTCGACATTAATTCAGAAAAACTGCACTCACACCTTCGTTTCACTAATGGTGGACTACAATAACTTTGCTTTCGATACTTCACAAAAAAAGGCTATAATTTGATCATCTTCTCTATATATCGGATATATCTATATCTTCTCCATACATTACAGATTTTCAAGGAACTTTTGCGGTCGGTGGAAAACATTAGAATCGTCATGGGGCAGATTTTTGATGAATCCTAACCGAAAATGTAGTTGGCTGTGGGATGTTTTCTTACACTCACAAAAACTTGTGGCAATGTTGTATTGACCACTGACCAGAAACTCTTGGCCTAAATTAGACATGATCAGTCACCAAATTGTTGTTGTTGTTAATATCATCGCAAAAACCTTAAACTATTTGTGGGAATTGTCTGAAAATAAATGCAGCTATGGCCTATTTGAACACGGCTCGATATCTTGCTATGTGGGTTCATTTTTAAGAGTCTAAATTGTTATCATCATCTCGTGGTTTCTACGTTATAACTTACAAGGTGTTAATCAAATATAGAAATTTAGATTTTTCTTTGTTTTATTTTTCGCTAAGCTTAAATTATCAGGTAAAATAAAGACATTGGTGACAGCTTCTTCATCAAATGAAACCTAACCAGTAACCACTGCACGTCGAGACTACCGGCGCAATTGGAATATCTAATAGTTTGCAATAATTACGTAAATTGTGCCACCAATATGAAACTAAACGTGTCACAAATACGTCCAAATACAAATATCGCTTTATTTACATAAATTTAGCAATCGAAAAATAACCGATTGACTATGGCGATGATCTTGTTCTTCTTCTTCGTGTGAGCCTCTGGGGCCGAGGGTATTTCCATTTACCACCTCAGATTCACGATGTTCCTGGACTACACAGGAAGGCTACTATAGAGCAGTCAGTCTTTGGTTTCATAATCCATGACGCGCAGACTTTCCACTTCGTTAGGTGGCTTGAAGATGGTACAGTCATTGATGATGTGGTCTGCGGTCTGTTCCTTGGCACCACATTCACAGGAGGAGGAAGAGGCCATTTCCCATTGGTGCATGGTTGAGCGGAAAAGCCGGACGTCCGTATGAAGACTGAAGACGGTTGAGGCGCACCCATGCCTGTCTTTGTAGTGTTAGGCCTATGGAGCATGTGTCGGCGTAGCAAATGAACGAATGGAGTCTGGTGGTACTTGACTTTAGAATTCCATATATGGTCCGCCTAAGTAGCCGCAGAGATGTCTTGTTCATCAGCTTTGTTGATCAGAAGTTGAGCGGCTGGCACCAATGAGTGTCTTGATTTCAGTCGACGGAAGTGCTCGTTTGGGAGAGCAGAGATGTTGCGGAGGAGAAGATAGTTAGGCTCCAGTGCCCGTCGATCGAGAGATAGAGTGGCTACTTCACGACGAAGCTCAGCCGGTTGGATGCCAGCGAGAATGGGGAGATTGTCCATAATGTCCATGGTGTGGGATGCAGGCATTCGGTCACTGTGCGCAAGCCACTGTTCATGAAAGCGTCGATGTTATGGCAGTGAGCACTGCGACACCAAACCAGTGCACAGTACTCTGCTGAAGAGTAGACAAGGGCTAAGCTGCTATACGCAAAGTGTCAGCCCTCGCTTCCTAGGCGCTTGAGTAGCGCAGCGCGGGATGTCAGTTTCTTGCGCAGTGACACTAAATGGTGGCGGTACGTGAGCGACCTGTCTAGTGTCACCCCAAGGTACTTTGGTTCGGGGCAGAAGGACTGATATTTTCCGCTGTTCTGGACAATCTCTGAGCAATGGCTATGATGATAGAAATTAAGCCTCTTAGAAACTGACCTAAATAACAAGATATCCAACTGGGCTAAATAAGTGAGAATAGAGGCAGCACAAAGGTGTTTTAGTGTTATCCGGCATTAGTCTACAAAGGGTAAACAACGATTTCAAGACCATGGACGATCCCAAGATTCTATGACATAGTAAGACACTTTTCAGAGCCATTACAACACACACAAACAACAACACACAATGATAGAAACCTGTTACAATCCGTAGCTTACCAGATACTGTTTTTCCCATTGCACTGCAATTTTTGTGACGATTGGTGTTGAGAAGTAATTCAACCAAAGAATAGGCATCTTTGACTTTCAAAGTTTTTACGAAAGTTACTTCTTTATTGTGTAGTATTCTCCTTCTCATGGTTTCTCGAAGCACGTCTGAAATTAAAAACTTTGATATAAATTAGAGAAATGCATCGCAAAGCTGCTTAACTTTTCAAAGTGACGATCAATGTTACCAAATTTTACAACTTTTTATTTAGAATCTACCGTACATGATAGCATTGCAATGTACTCATGTTGTATCCTCGAGGTTTCCTTGTGATTACGTTTAATTAATTGAATGTTAATCTACAGATTGGGAAAACTTCTCTGAGAGCTTAGTCTTGGCAGTTCCGCATATACTTGCAGACTGTAGACTCTACAGTGTAGACTAATGTAGTGGCTTTGAACCACTGACGCAGGACCGGTTACCAAGATTGACGAAGTGAAGTTTTCAAGTGTTAAAGTATTGTTGGTAGGAATTATTCCATCCATTAGATGCCGCTGAATGGATAGCAGTTCTTATATAATGCGTTGCTCAAGCGCACACCCCGAGAGTCAAACCAGCGCCGCTGGATCTTGAAGCTTCTTCGTTCACTACATCACGCGCTAATCGACTAAGCTATCGGGGCAAATAAAACTGTGACAGACTACCTGTCCGACATAAATATACAGTGTGATACAAACATTTTTTTTAAAGTGTATGGGATAAAGACATAAAGAGCTATTCGATTGCATGCGTCACAAAAGAGAGCTTAATCCTAAAAAAGAACAAATGGGTGATGCATTTAATTATATGATAATATTAATGCGACACTTGCTGCTGCATCTTCTCTGCAAGTCTTATTATCCTTGGCTGGGAAAGAGTAGTTTTCAGCCACATGCAGCACACATACCAATGCACGACTGCACGTGCAAAATAAAGATTTGCATTAATACGAAGAACCAAACAACGTTAATCAAGCTTCGGCAAACCTTTTCATGTTGTCAGACAATTTGACACAAAGTTCCACTTTGTAAGAATTATTATGTGTGTTTAACATGGGTTTGAACAGCAAGAAAGTCACAATCATTCGTGTTCGTTCATACATCAATTGTATTTCCAGACTACACTATTCCTAAGCAGCCAAGAGGGATGCAGTAAGAAAAATGATTTTCTTACAATCACGAACACAATTCTACTTTATTGCGTTGTAAGCGCCCAGTTACTTGATGTGATAACGCACTACCACGGCCAGTATTATGTCAGACTGCTACTGTAGGCTGTATCCTATATGAGTATATAGCATTTCGGTACGGTGCTACATTAAAATGAGGTGACCCGATAGCTCAGTTGGTTAGCGCGTGACTTCTTCGACGAAGAAGCTTCAAAATGAAGTGGCGTTGGTTCGACTCTCGGGGTTCGTGCTGGAGCAACGCATTCTAACGAATGCTCTACATTCAGCGGCACCTAATATGGATGGAATAATTCCACGGCAACAACACTTCAACAATCGGAAACTTCACTCTGTCAATCTCGGTAACCGGTCCTGCGTCAAGAGCCTATACAAGTATGCGAAACTACCAGGAATAACCTATCAAGGCTATGTCAGTCCGAGGATAAAAATTCAAAACCAGCCAACCAAGGTGGGGGCTTATTACATATGTTTAGTAAACATTATATTTTTGCAAAATTTCATGCGTTGGTCACTGAAAATCTGTGACGGGTCACCGCCTAACCCCAGGTCAGTGATTCGCCACTCCTGGTCTAGACATAACCTACCAAAATAGTCAGTAGGGATCTCTATCTCATCTAAAAGCAAATCGTTTTCATCATCGGGGGTTCTTTTCAAAGTGACGATTAATTTTAACTAATTTTACAACTTTTCATTTAAAATTTAATGCACTTGATAGCATTGCAATGTACTCATGTTGTACCTTCGAGGTTTTCTTGTGATCAGGTTTAATTATTGTGATTTCATAGACTACCTGTACGACATAAGTAAACAGTGTAATATCAGTACAAGTTAAAATTCTAGACATAACCTACCAAAATCTTCAGTAGGGATTTCAATGTCATCCAAAAGCAGATCGCTTTTGTCATTGGAAGTTCTTCTGCAAGACAAAGGATAAGGATTAATGCTCAGATTGAGTGTGTTTCTTTGACAATTAATATTCCAAAAAGGGCTCGAAAATGATATTTCCAATTGAATGCAACGTTAGAGCACTTGAATTGATTAACTGCACGTATGACATGATCCTGGTGGATCAATGACAAAATATTTATGTAACTTGAAGCCAAAATTGATTGAAACAGTTCATCATGATGTTCACGTCGGTCATTTGGAATGTTCTTTCGAGCACAGTGCGATGGGCAAATCAACTTGCTACAAATCCAATACTCACATATCTATAATCTCTATTTCGTGCAGATATGTTGCGTTATGACTTGGAATGAAGTGCTGTCTGTGAGTGCGGTGAGTTGCACACGGCTACCCATATAATATAGGACTGCTCGGCTGCACTGAATTCCCAAAAATGTGGGACGAAGAACCCGCAGTTTCCATTAACGATGATGCCAGGCAGTGGATAACCGACTGGTACCCTGATATTTAGCAACAACACGAAAAAAAGATTGCTTATGAAACGCGGTTAAATCATGTTCATTAGGCTGTGCCAAAAAATGGCGAGACTTATAGATTTTTCCTTAACTTTCTGAAAGTTTGTAGTGGACTTATACAAACACAAACGTGAAAAAAAAATTGAAAATAATGACGTCACATGGTCGCGCTGGGCGTTTCTATGGTTACCAGTACCCATTCTCATAAAAATTGTCATATCTCGAAAACCACTGGAGATAAAAAGATGAACGTTACACCAAAAGCTGCAGAAGTGGCATGTTTATGTCTGCTTTAAGAAAACTTTTTATTCTAGGACTACTTGAAAAATATTTGTTAGCAAAAAACTCAATTTTACTTCTTTTTTTTTGTAGTAGGGGAAGATGGCAGGACCTATTAAACATTTTTTTCTTTTCTCCTCTCATTTCTTCTGCTTATATCAAAACAAGACAAAATTTTTAGAGAATACGGCCAAGGTCAATGTTTGTTGACTGTGTAAATATTTTGACAATCGAATTTATCTTTGTGAGGTTTATTTATTATTACCAAAATTAAGATTTCAAATTTAAGATTTTATTACCAAATCCTGAAGTCAAATTTGCTCTCGATGCATAGCAATTATGAAGTTTTTTATATTTAAAAAAATAAAAGAGATAAAAGAAATCCCCTTCTATCAATTCATTGGCTAGGATACCCTACTAGATCACCATACAGTTTGAAGTCCCTACCTCTAGCCATTTTCGAGTTTTTAGGGCTGCAATGGAGACAATCGGTTGATTTTATGTACAAATTCAAAATGGTATAAACCCCTAATGGATTGCCCCAGCCCAACAAAGTAAATATTTTTGGATAGCTTGTTTCCTCCTTTTTCCAGCAATATATGGTTTGTTGGGGTTTGTAGGTGAAGTAGTTGAATGAGTTTCGCTTTTAGCAGCATGATCGTTGCTTACTTCACAGTGTAGATTCAAACGATCTGTTATAGCCTGATGCTGCGGGTTATTTTTGGCAATATCAAATTATACTAGCTTTCGGAACAGTTCCCTAGTCATGTGCTATGACGAATGGTGTTGAAGTCAGTGAGTGGTTTTTATATACGCCTAACAGCACAGAAACTCAACAGCCGGCAGCCTCAAGCTAAAACAAAGAGCCATTTTAAAAAACCACTCACTGACTTCAACACCATTCGTCATAGCACATGACTAGGGAACTGTGTTCCGAAAGCTAGTGTAATTTGATATTGCCAAAAAGAACCCGCAGCATCAGGCTATAACAGATCGTTTGAATCTACACTGTGAAGTTTGTAGGTGAACTTTTGTGTGTAGATTGTTATTGATGACAAGTAGGCCTACGAAAAATGCGATTCTAAGTAGAACTGCCTCCTTAAGGAACAACGCATCAATAAATTCTTTTCTCGACGAGACCGTGATAACTGATAACGTTTCTGAGTTTGCCCAAGCACAACCAACAAGCAGTTCAAGCTCGGTCGATGTGCTTTCATCTGCAAATATAAGATCAGGTCCAGGCGATAGCACGGCTTGACTAAATGCTCAAGCTCATCAGGAAGTTGAAACCACCTCTCATGTTGAAATACCACCAACAATCGAAAGATCTGGGTCTGAAGTTGCAATGTTGTACGAAGAGGCTTGTTTGCCATCGCGGCACATCTTAAACGCTGTAACATTACGCCGTTGTTTTATATTATCGTAGTATTGTTCTGTTTTCTTTTATCTGCAGTTCATTTTTCGCTCTTTTTGCTGTGTTTCTTGGTAACTTGCATATTTCGCTCCTAACTGTGTTTGCATGCGGGTACGACACGTGCATAACCATTTACGTACTAAGCGAGACCAAAGAGATGCCAAATGAAAATAAATCTCGCAGTAGGTTACGCTAGCGGAATAGCCTAAGGCAGTGGTCTTCAACCTGTGGGTCGCGACCCCAAGTGGGGTCGCCTTAACTTTTCCTGGGGTCGCCACAACTCACCATATCGTATTCAATTTGTTACCGTTTCAATTCATTATCGAAAACAAGACCGATACTTTTTTGTTGTAGTTCGCATCCTTTGTCGGTGTTTTGGAGTACAGCTTGCCTTCTCATGTCACAAATAAACCATTGTGGTGCAATAATCAAAAACAGAATAGTTGCGACAAGTAGGACAGAGCAAAAGCATTCGCGATACTAGTTTAGACTAACTTTTTAGTATTCAAGGCATGATTCAAGGTGACTCCAGAACGAGCGAATAGGTATTTATGCACGTGCAGTGTGCAGACATTTCATCGGCTGTTTACGGTTTGCTTTGCAGCTAGTAATAGTAATTTGTAGCTAGTAAGTATAGCTAAATATTATACAAAAATGGCAGCAAAAAATACCAGAAAAAGATCTTATGACGAGGCTTTTTTAAAACTTGGTTTCACTGAATTTAATGGCAAACCAAAGTGTGTAATCTGTCTTAAAGTTTAGCGGGTTTAACATAATGTATTAAACACAAAACAAAATACCGGTATATAACATAATAACTCAAACGTTTTCGACACGTACGTGTGTCCTCATCAGGGATTCAATCTGCAATAATATACATAAATGAAAAATTGTAAGATAAACTTGACTTTGCACTACAACTGTAACGACACTCTGGACTGAAAAGCACCTTTTCAGTCCTTTTCAGTCCAGCGTGTCGTTACAGCACCTTTTCAGCCTTTTCAGTCCAGAGTGTCGTTACAGTTACAGACAGTGCAAAGTCAAATTTATCTTACAATTTTGGGAAAAACAAAATGGGGTCGCATGTAAATGTTGAAAAACATTTTCATTTAAATTGGGGTCGCTTCTTAAAAAGGTTGGAGACCACTGGCCTAAGGGATTCTTTCTTTTGCGATCCTCAGTTTCGCATTTACAACAGTTCTCTTCCTGGAGCAAAACAAATAATATGCATGTCCGGTAGGTACACAACTTGACGCTCCTTTGCAATCACTCAACCAGCGTGCGATTAAAAACTTAAGTAAGTGACTCTAATACGTAATTGGCGACCAAATGCTTATCTGACTCTTGTGACGTCATATTACTGTTCGACCAACAAACGCAGCATTTTGGTCGTTCGACAATAAAGAAAAAATCGCAACCCTGCTTGAAGCCAAAATTGATTGAAACAGTTCATCATGATGTTCACGTCGGTCATTTGGAATGTTCTTTCGAGCACAGTGCGATGGGCAAATCAACTTGCAACAAATCCAACACTGACATATCTATAATCCCTATTTAGTGCAGATATGTTGCGTTATGGCTTGGCAGAGAGTGCTGTCTGGGAGTGCGGTGAGGTGCACACGGCTGCCCATATAATCAAGGACTGCTCGGCTGCACTGACTACCCGGTGTCCGACGTTTTTTTCATAAACAGTTTTTCGTAAAACAATTGTTCGTAAGCAATTGTTCGTAAAATCAATTCTTCGTAAAGCAATTCTTCGGGCATGCAATTGACCATAATACTAATTGTTCGTAAACAAATGTTCATAAAAGTTAGGCTACAGCTTTAAAAAAACAAAAAACAGTTACAATTGTTTACGAACAATCAATTAGGGTAGCCTATATGCTAGAGATGTGCTAATTGTGCTTAAAGACGTGCTGTACCTGTAGAGTGTAGACGAGCAGACAGAGTGTAGAGTCCCTGATTCAGAACGGCATTACAGTTTGTGAGCAGCGAAAAAGGAAAGCCAAAACTTTTGTATAGTGGCCAGCTTTATTACAAAGATTATAGTGCACTTAACGCACAAGGGCAAGAAACTACTTATTGGAAATGTGAGCATTTTAGTAAGAAATGTCCTGCACGAGTAACAACTGCTACGGTAGCCATTGTACAATCCAGAGGTGAGCACAAACATGCTGGAGATGCTGGTCATGTCGAAGCAGCAAAGGTTATGGAAAATATTCGTTGTTCAGCAAAAGACAGTCGTGATGCCCCAAGTTACCTCGTCTCAGCAAAAACTATTGGACTCAGTCAAGCCACGGCAGCAAAACTGCCAAGTGTTGAGCATGAAAAGGGCAGTCACCCAAGTGCGATTGAAGGAAAATGCAGGCCCGGCAATCCCACATGCTCTCCGTGACATTGTGCTTCCAGTAGAGTACAAGCAAACGTTTGCTGGTGTAACATTCTTGGCCTATGATTCTGGGCCTGGAGATAACCGTATGGTCTTCTTTGCCACTGAAAGAAATCTGCAGCTCCTTGCCCGTTCAAAGCACTGGTATGCTGACGGCACCTTCAAGACAGCGCTTTTACTGTTTGAACAGCTTTACACAATACACGGACTGAAGGAAAACACTTCAGTGCCTCTGGTGTATGCCCTGCTGGGGGACAAAAGGAGAGGGACATACATTCATCTGCTGCAAAAGATCAAGGAGTTGTTACCTGCTGTTGCTGTTCCAGAGACAATCATGACTGACTTTGAGATGGCCATGGTTAATGCAGTAAGCAGAGAGTACCCACTTTCAACTCACCGTAGCTGTTTCTTCCATTTGTGCCAGTGCATTCGGAGAAAGACGCAATCAAGTAACCTGAAGGAGCAGTACGAGACAAGTGCAGAGTTTGCTGTGAGGCTGCGCACGTTGTCGTCTCTGGCCTTTGTGCCTATTGATGAAGTCAGCCGGGCCTTTGACATTCTCATTGATGGGAATGTATTACCAGATGTTGCTCAGCCAGTAATTGACTACTTTGAAGACACTTGGGTTGGGCGCCCAGATCGTCGTCAAGGACGCCGTCCTCCAATGTTTGCAATTCAAATGTGGAACTGTTATGATGGCGTCCTCAGTGGCCTTCCCAAAACTAATAATAGCATTGAAGGATGGCACAGAGGGTTCATGTTCCAGGTATCTGCAAATCATCCAGATATTTGGAAGTTCATATCTGCAATCAAGCGAGGGCAAAACCTAAATGAGGTTCGCATTGAACAGTATGTCAGTGGCCAGGCAGGACCCCCTCCAAAGAAGAAGTACAAGGACAGTGCAGAAAGACTAACTAAAGTCGTCCGAACTTGGCGTCAAGACTTTCAAGATGATGAAATTTGTGATTACTTGCGTGGAATTGCACACAATACTTCATACTAAACTTGGCTCGTGGACAATTTGTACGAAGTTACTCAAAGTAGTATTGGTAGTGTAAGCAAAGAATTGCTAAACACAGACAATTGTTGTATTCCAATAAGTAACAAAAAATGTGCTTTTTCATTGTGCTTATTTCTTTGTGTCGTCGTAACTTGGTTATTCAGGAAAATTTGCATTACGCACCTTCATCGGAAATTGCAAGACAAACCTTGCTGTTGCGAAAAGTTGTTCACGAACAATTCACCTATCACCTGTTTACGAACAATTCACCTATACGAAGAATTGATGTATACAAAAAATTGATTTTACGAACAATTGCTTTACGAACAACTGTTTACGAACAATTCACCTCCTATAACCGACTACCCTATGCTGAGACGAAGAGCCCATAGTTTCCATTGACGATGATACCAGGCAGTGGATAACCGACGGGTGCCCTGGTATTTAGCAACACGAAAAAGAGATCGCTCATGCAACGCGGTTAAATCATGTTCATGCAAAGATCATTAGAGACATGACTGCTTGCTACTGCTATTGTTGATAAAACGTCAAATTTAGGCTGCTTTAGTTATTATGTGCAATTCAAGAGACGGTAGTTTAGCAGGCCAGTACAAATAAATATCGAAGTTTCCAACTTTGACACCGATTGATTGAAAGAATCTTAATCCTCGGATTGAGAAAGCTTCTATGAGAGCTTAACCTGGCAGTTTCGCATACTTGTAGAAGCTTTGAACCACTGACGAAGACCAGGTCACCGAGTTTGACAGAGTAAAGTTTCTGATTGTTGCAGTGTTGTTATCTGTAAATTATTTCATCCGCTAGATGCCATAGAATGGAGAGCTGTCTTGAGAATGCGTTGCTCAAGTCGAACCAGCGCTGCTTGATCTCGAAGTTTCTTCGTTCGTATAAGTCAGCAGCTCAACCAACTGAGCTTCGGGGCAGACGAACACTGATGAAAATCCCGTTTTAGGGTGGATTCATGCAGAAGTTCAACGAGTGACTATGAAATTTTAGGTCAAGGACTAGGCCTATAAAGATTTGTATACATAGGCTATGCCAACGTTTAAGATTCAAATCTTAGTGAAAGCTGATCTGCTACAATTGAGAGTAGTCAGAACGGCTGGTATGAGTTGCTAGTCTGAGTAGTAGTTAATGAATATAGTCTGAGTATATTTTGTGTAAGTTTGTCATTGTTTAACTTGAAAGTAGGTGTTTTGCAGTGATACCAGTGAGCTGATCATACTGTGGCAATTGGTTTCTTATAACTAACACTTCAGAAACAAAAAGTATATTTAGTCTCAAGATAAAAATCAAAATTACATCAGGCTCCAGTCAATATCATAGTTTTACACGTTGGCAAGGCCAGTGTATATAACTTGCTATGGCCAATAGCCTACATCCAGTTCTAACCTGAGTCTAATAATCAATAATCCAATACCAATATTAATAATCAGAATTCCCAGCACAACCAGTGCAATTATGAAGAAAGGAGCTGAAAAATTTAAATAGCATTTTTCAGTATAAAGTAAATATCCAATGTATGCAATGGTTAAAACAGTCAGTACAAACAATTATAAAGGGCAAAGCTCATGATGAGGTTGATGTAGCGAAGCGTTCGCTTTCCAATCATACGATGCTGGTTCGACTCCTGGATTAATCTGATTAGGTGGCGTAGTTAATTTTTTCATTAATCATACCAAAGCGTAGTTTAGAAAACTAAAAGTGCCTTGCCAAAGACACAGCCACAAGCTCTTGAGCGGTGTCAAATTATTTATCATTCACAGTTTAGAAAAATAATTATGTTTAGCTGCTCAAAACGACAACGAAAAAATGTGATTAAAATAGTCGTATCCAGGCTGAGGCTCAGTAAGTGAATAAAAATATAACAGTTAACCTTTCAAGTACATGTGATTGAGAGGTTAACTGTTATTTTTTTATTCACTTGTTGATTCATTCATATCAGATTGTATCCTCTGCGGATCCTTCTCTAGTATCATGGGCCAATCCTATAGATGTTTGCTGGTACACCCCTTCATTTTCTTTGAATTTTAGGCTCAGTAGTTGGAAATTTTAGATTAAATGGACGGGAAGGCAAGGAATCCTTCATGTCCACCTTCGGGCACACCTTTGTCTTGTAAAGAAATGCTCTTGAGAGTTATAGAAACTGTCATTAAGATAGTAATTTAACATTATAGTTCCTGGTACAAAAACGAAGACCCATCAATAGCCTCCTAATATAAAATAAACCATAACAGGTACAACATGCTACAATTGAATTAGTTGCTTCATATAACCATATTCATGTAGATTTGTAGTCACAGAAAATAATAAAATTAAAACGTCTGAACATGAGAAGACTTACTTCCTTCTAGATCAATGTATCTTGATATCACACCACTTTTAACAATTTCCATATCATCAATCGTGAAAACTGTTGCAATAACATAAAATCTGGCAAAATACAATCAAATATGAACTTTCATTGAAATTTACTTGAACTGTCGCATACCCACAAACACACTGATGAGTCTTTAATGCAGGGTGTTTTGAGTTTAGGTTAATCGCTTGAAAACTATTAAACCTTGTATCATAAATGAAATAAAACTTCACTACATCAACACATCATTCCATATCAAAATTAGTTAAATTTTAATTGTTCAGTTGTAAGAACAAGCAACCATAAGTCTGATATTTAAAGAATCGATTAATAACTATACACTCACCTATACTGTTTACGTGACACCAGAGGGAAATTTCGTGCAAAGTAAATCGAAGAATCGTTTGCAGATCTCCTCACGCGAGAGGTGACGTTAGCTTTTGCAATATCCAAGATATCACAACTTGTATTTCTATCATCTCCCAACGATAGAATAATGTCAACACCTTGACTGATGAAAATTGCATCTCATAAAATAATTTCTTTAAAAAATAATAATCAAAACATAAAAAACTCAATGTTTTTTTAAAAAGAGAATAAATTTCTTGAAAAATGCACACCATAAAGCTCAACACTAACAGATGTCAAAAAAAGAGTTTATCCGTAGTGCAAAAGTCGTGGATCACAGAACATTGCATGGCGTCACAAGTCCACACTTGCAGCTTCCATCAAATTGCGGCTCGCGAGCAGGATCCAGCAGGCCACACCGTGTAAAGAATGTGACACATGGCAACCTATATATCATATACCTACATAGATCTCTATGATGCAATGCAACACTGTAGGAAAATTCTCACATAAACTAAATATTGAATAGTTATACCACAAAATATGATGGGTGAAGGTGTTCAAGTCTATGGGTGAAGTGTTCAAGTGTTTAGTTTGCAGTTTTAAATCCTATTTCAATAAGAACTTACGAACTTATTGAAAGTAGTTTTATTTCTGAAAGGTTAAACGGACATGACTTTAGAAATTTATGAAAAAATGTAAGATTTTTTCTCTTCCATCCACTCGGTTGCAACGACTGAAGGCGCCAGTTGTTGCATGCAATTGGATAGTGCAGGGGTGTGCAACGTGCGGCCCGCGGGCCAAATGCGGCCCGCGAAGAAAAATTGTGAGGCCCGCAAAGATGTGCCAATGTTGAATTGTGTGCGGCCCGCGAAACGTGTTTATAATTTAGTTTAGTCTAGTAGTCTACGTGCGAACAATTCATTAGAGTGGATTATTGCAGGTTACATTTCGCACCTTCTGTTAACCATTTTAGAAATCTCCCACCAGCCACCGCTAATCCGATTGTATTTAATTATTTGGAACGTCAGTAGATCAGAGGCACAGAATTGCACAGAGAATAGCTCAAACTATAAAACCGCATTCTGACGGTAATTTTGTGAAGCAGTGTCTTATCGATTTCGCAGAAGAAATGTGCCCTCAAATGAAGAGTGAGTTCGAGAAAATAAGTCTGTCATGGTGGACGATAGCGAGCGTATCGATGATCTTGCTTGTGATATTAGTGATGCTCTCAGGGATAAGGTGAAGAACTTTATTTCATGGAGTTTTGCAATCGATGAAAGTATGGACCAGAAGGACACAACACAGATGGCCATCTTTGTAAAAAGGAGTGAACAAAAACTTGAACGAAACGGAAGAGCTTCTGTCACTACAGTCAATGAATGGCACGACAACTGGTGCTGACATCTTTACTGAAATAATTGATGCTTTTGAGAAGCTAGAACTGGACTTGTCCAGCTTATGCGGAATCGTAACTGATGGTGCTTGATCCATGTCCGGAACTGGCATTGGATTCATAGGTCTCTTGAAGTCTGCCTTGAAGGAGAGAAAAATCGATGATGACATAGCAATTTTTCATTGTATTATTCACCAGCAAAATTTGTGCGCAAAATCCTTGAAGTTCAAACACGTCTTGAGCCCGCGGTTATTAAGACAGTAATTACATTCCAGCACGAGAGCTCAACCATTGTCAGTTTCAAAAGTTTCTGGATGGTCTCAACACGACACATAAAGATGTAGGCTACTGTACTTTTTCGAGTTGCGTTGTTTAAGAAAGGGATGCATGTTGCGACGATTTTACAAACTGTGGAAAGAAGTCGAGAATTTTTTGAAACTTAAAGTGTACCCAATAGCTGAAATAGAAGACAAAAAGTGGATATGCGATCTAGCTTTCTTGGTTGACATAACTACGCACCTGAATGATCTCAATACAAGACTGCAGCGAAAAAATCAGTGTATGCAAATCAAATGTATGGTCATATAAAAGGCTTTATAAACAATAAGCCCATATACAGACAGGAAATCTTTTCCACTTTTCAACTTTGAGAGACTATGGAATGCATCCTCAGGAGAAAACTGAACTTGCAGACCAATTTGAAAAATTATTGTATGAATTTTTGGCTCTTTTCAAGGACGTTAAATGTATTCTTTTCGCCATTCAACACAGACATTGACAAAGCACCAGCTGATATCCAACGAACTGATTGATCTTCAAGAGAAAACGGATTTGAAAGCAAAGTATTTAAAAATGAATCTTGGCGATTCTTACCGAAAACTTCTCAATCAAGATGACATTCCATATTTGAAAAAATTCATGGCTTCAAAAATGGCTCTTTTTGGCTCAACGTATTTGTGCGAACAATTTTTTTTCTAAAACAGAAGAAGTCGTCCGGAAAAGAATCCAGCTGCAAATTTCTCACTGAACTCGTTTAAAGTCAGTGTGACAATAAATTTGAATAGCAGTTTTCTTCAGAAATTTATGCGTCTTAACTTATTATTTCTTCAAAGAGATAAGTAAGAATAACAGGGATAACAGAAAAACTATTTTTTGTGCCTGCAACTACTAGAAAGCATATGTTAAATAAACGTGCGGCCCGAGGTTTCACCCAGATATTTATATCTGGCCCTCCTGTAATAAAGGTTGCACACCCCTGGGATAGTGGATATTTTACACACAGTATGTTGAGTCACCTCGGGTTAGATGGTATTGCATTGCATTGAGGAAAATGTTTATCCTGAAGACGTACATCTCTTCACATTCATCTGCATCTTTGTCAAAAAAATTCAGTAAACCCTAGACCAGCGCATAAATATCAAGCACTTCTTCAAGTGTCAATTAAGAGTAAGAAATATAACAATTGCGTTTACAAACCTTTTCAGGGCCAGAGCAATGTATTCCTTGCCTTCAATAGTGTTTAGATCGGTCAAATTTGACTTTCCATCAGAAAATGTATCCATAATGGCCGTTTGAGAGTATTTAGCATTTGTGTCGAAATATACAACAACAAGAAAATAACAGCTAGTTTCCAGAAGCAATAAAAAATAACAGAAGTACAATTTTAGCGTTTTCTTTCATCAATCCATAATTTTGCATTTCTCTTCCTTAACGCAAAATTTGAGCATGTTTCACTATTACGTTAACTTGCTGCAATGGCAAGAAAGGTTACTCGAGAGGACAGAAGTAAGACAAAGACCTACAGCGACTGTCATCACAAATCCATGTCTGTCTCGGAAGAAACAGGCAGGTCAACGTGGTTTGCTATTTAAGCAAACAGATTTGTTACTAAGTTTGTAAGTTGAGTTACTAAAATAGAAAATTTAAACAAGTTCAGCATAAAACATCAAATATTGTTGAAATCATAAAAAAGCTTTTTAACTGGAAAAAAACTGATTTATTTGTTTGGTAGGATATTTAAATTCCAGCTATGAATGTCTAAAAACACTAAATTTACCTGACTGGTCCAACGGTTTCGTCCACTGGGGTCAATGTGAAAATGACCAAACTCCCGCCCCCTCCAAATATACTAGGCGGAGGGGCCACTAGCAAAGCTGTGTTCGAAAACGACATTTTAAAGCAAGAAGTTTTTTATTGGATGGACAAATTTTGCTGTCATGCATACGATAACTTAAAGTAAAAAGAGACAGCTGTGTTTCTCCAACTGAATGTCACAACGTCAAGGTCTAATGTTGTGAACGTTTTCATGTTCTCAACGCGGTTTTACCTGTTGTATTGACCTATGTTTGATCTAGGCTACAGTTACAACAGTAGCATATTCAATAAAGTATCCGATATTCAAGTTATTAAAATCTTGGCGTTGTATATAAAGTACATTAGTTTTAAAATCCTTAAAAATTGTACCAGTATAGGGGCTAGCAAAACTTTAAAATGTAAAGATGTAAATTTCCATTGCTTCAGCCAATGAAATAAAAGATCTGGTTTTTAAAATTGGAGATGTACTCAGCTATAACAAATATGGAAGTTCTGTTACAAAATATCATACTTCGCAAAGGAGCGAGACATGTTCCGGTGGCTGCAGAGAAAGTGTCATTTCCTGGTGCCGATTTAGCAAAGACCGTGACTTTGTGTACTCTGTTTGGAAGAGCAGGAAAGTTGTATGTTCGTTCTGTGCCACTGAAGTTCCCTAAAAAGCTTTCTCGAGATATTTTTTCAACAATGCTCCTAGTTTGCTGTGATCCAAGGGTGTAGGCGAAGGGAGATATAGTGACATTTACCTGGAAAATATTCAAATGAACAAATTTTCTGCAACAATTTCCTCATGGAAAGTGATCCTGAAATTGGAACTTTTGCCTGTGATGGACCAAAGGTCTTCAGTGAAAGACAGAAAATGTTTGATATTGCTTTTAGTATATTGATATACGTGACATAAATCTTTTTTTTTCTTGTCACTAAGTAGTGGGTACCGTAGAAAGCATTTAAGACAACGTGCAAAAACCTCATATGACAGATGAAACTTACTATAAAATACCAAACACCGTATAGCTCTGCACTGGGCCAGTACCACCGCATGAAACAAAACTTATTCTCTCTCAGGGCAAGCCGAACAGAATTGGATGGTGCTGTGCCAGTTGAAGCAGTCACTGAAAGTGGCAATGCACAAATTTCAGCCAATACAGACACCTAAAAATGTAGAAAAATATTTCAAAAAGATATGCCAACATAATAGTCCTCCACATTTTTGTATATTTGTAAAAACAAATAGAAAACATCGTTTCGTGCAATTTTTCATAGTATAAACGTGCAGTAGACAAGTCACAATTAATGTAACCTCAAGAATGCTTGCGTTATTGCGAACAAACAAAATATTTTAGACGTACACTTATTTCATATTCCACTCGAGGAATCAAATTTCCAACCGTAGCAACAGCAGTGCCAAATTTAGTTAAGATGTCTTGTGGAACAACATCCACATATTCAAAGGAGCCATTGTGAGTTGCTGTCACTCTATGCACATAGTTTAAATAGATATCCGAAGTATTGAATTCAACAATCACAGAACTGACGTTCTCACTGCCAAACGGGGCCTCCAATTTCAGAATGGTAGGAAGTACTCGACCTGACAAAGAAAAGAGTTTATCTCAAGTCAAATGTGACTACTAAAACCGTCATGAGCTGATCATAAAGAATATTACAATCTTTCATTGAGATGAACCAAGTAGGAATTGTTCTTTAAGTAGCAAAGGTTTAACCGGCCATGATTGAACCGTCGTGAGTTGGTTTAGTCGTGTTCAGTTTCGCTCAGCTAGTTGCATACGGTTCGAGGTATTCACCATACACGAAGAATTAATGTTAATAAACATCAACAGCTCAACAAAACCGAAACGTAAAAATCGCTAAGCATTTTAGCAATGTTAAATGAGTAAGTGGTTAAGTTAGCTGTTCAACTAGAACAAATGTGACAAAAATGTGTATTTAAGTCATATCACGTTAAAAATTTGATTAAATAAGAATTTTATTAGTTTCTACTTAAATGCACTGCAGTAGAATACAGCTATTACACTGCAGAACCTCGTCCCCACCTGATCGTTTGCATACGAAATGCGATGTGTAGAGTCGGCAAGATTGCGTTTTCCATTTGCTGTTGTCCATGAAAGTACAATTATATTTAACATCTGGTTCACCCAGTGCCCAGTTGGTGTAGTTAGCAACTTCACCGTTTCTCCATGTGAAGGTTTGCATGGTTCGCACCAGACCGATCCATGTTTCTATTGCATGCAGACAATTGCAGAATATTTCTATGTAAAGTTCACACAAAAGAAAATCCTAAGATACGTTTTCTCTACATACAGACATTACTCAAAGATATACTAAACAACTAGGAAATTTTCATCATCACCGGTGGCAGGCTTTACATGTTATCATTGCGGTCGCGTCTGCCAGTCACCCATTGGAGTTTTTAGCCATAAGAGAACTTGCAAATGAAGTGAGTTTTTAAACTGTTATCTTCGTTCCGAAGTACTGTCATACATAATCTTAGAAAATTCGAAAGTGATGGTGAATGAAGCGGAAGGTATAGTAGTAAAGAGCAAAGTCGACCCGTGAGAGTGACCAGAAATTCGATGCAATGCAAGGTGTGTAGTAAGTGGGTTCAGGCAAGATGTGTTAATATAAGGAGCTACAGCAAGAATAGCAAATTGTTTTATTTGCGGGAAATGTTGTAAAGAAAAAGATTTAGTTGAGGATTGCAAAGAAAGTTTTTGTCATGGAGTTGAAATAGTGACCAACTTCTGTTATTTGTGTGATTAAATAAATGGAAGCGGTGTATGCGAAGCAGCTGTGACAAGAAGGGCAAGGCTGGGTTGGGCAAAGTTCAGGGAATGTGGAAAAATGTTATACGGAAAAAAAGTTTTTGTAAAAAATAAAAAGGAAAGTCTATCGGAGTTGCATGCAGCCTGCAAAACAGTATTGTACGGCAGTGAGACATGGATGGTACGAAGCTATGGACATGTATTAAGAAGGAAGGAAAAAAGTTTTCTTCGCAAGGCTTTAACTTTGAAGGTAGATGGAAAGAGGAAACAGGGACGTCTAAAAAGAACATAGAAAGAACAGGTGAAGAATGAGGCAGACAAAGTCGGATGGAAAGAAGAAGATGCGATGGATACAATGAGATGAAAAAAATGGGTGAAGGCAATCGCTGCAAAGAAAGAATCGGCCACCACCATTAGTAGGGACAAATTCGAATTTGGGTGATGATGATGACTCAAGGGTACACAAATAACAAGCGAGACTCTTCCTGAAAATGTCGCGAATAACAATAGAAAAGGGTATAGACAGAAAAAGTTTAGGAACTACAGTAAACTGTTTGTTTCAACCTACAGCTAGTATGTTTTCGTTACTTCATTATTTATCATAAAAAAAAAACAACAAGAATACTAATATAACCTCCATCTGACCACTCTCCCAACGTCATATGCTTGATCACTTCTTTCACTAGAAATGCTTGAGAGTGTTGATCAGGAATAGAAACGACTTCACCATTATAAATACTACACTTGTTATCAGCTTCAGGTACTGTAACTTTCACATCATTTGAAAACACAGCATACCATGAGTTGTAGGATACATAAGAGACTGAAAAAAAAATACTGATATCGTGGCCTAGTCAGTTCATCAAAAGCGACATGTGTATTGTTATGGAGAGCTTAAAAACTTGCAAATAACAATCAAGTTCTGTGCTGATTTAACAGATATAAATGAAGTTAGAAGTATTTTAAGCTTGGCCCATTCTTATTTCAGACAGAAAGATGAAAAGAAGACAGTGTGTCTTGAGCAAAGCATTATAAGGACAGCTTTCGATCTGCATGCAGTGCTACTTGTTGAAAAAAAATACTGTACAGGAAAAAGCATATCGACAAACAGTTCAGCGTCAATTTCAGGGATCAGGCTTGGGTCAACAGGTTTATAAGTTTTTACTAGTACGCAGAACTGTCAAGATTAGGCTTAAAAAGGCTTTCTAAGGCCCAAATTAAAAAACTCCTGTCATCAGTCGGTCAACTGATCAACCACTATCACACCAGTTAGATTGAGTAGACAGTTCTAAAGTGTTATTGATGCTACATTGAAAACAAACCTGGATTTAAACTGAAATTGTGGGACACGGCTATTTGAGAAACACTATTTTCTGCATAACAAAATATCAAGCTTTTCCCAAGGCATAATCCAAAGTCTTCTGCGATAAGCCGCTGCTGGATTACAAATCCATTTATCTTGTTATCCGTACGGAATCCAAACCTTCCGTTTCCAGTCATGTCAAGAGTCACTTCCACTGAAAGGTCTTCTTGGAAAGCAATTTTCCATGTTATTAAAGGCAATGGTATGCCCTCAAAAGAGCAAGACAAGACAAAAGAATCATTGAAGATCACGACGTCTGATTTGGGCCAAGCTTCAACCAGAAATGGAGGTACTACGTAGGAAAAAAAGGAAGTTTAATAGTTTAAAAACAAAAACAATTAAATCACCGAAGTTTTACATTATACATTTATGAGCACAACCAGGCCTGTATTTGAACGAAGTTTTTGATACGGGATAGAATACATCTTCAGATTATCTTCCACGCCAATATCTGATGTGTCTCTAGCTTCAGCAAGCATGACAAATGGCGTCCGTTTTTTTCTAGTTAACAGCTTTATAGCTTTTCTATTAATGTTAGATATCTCCGAAGCATCTGCTCCGCTGCAATAGCTTTCTAGGTTTTGCCTTCAATCGAGAAATTTCTACATTTGTTTGTATGAAATTCAACTAGAAAATCTATTGCTTGATTTCGTTCCAATAATTTTATGCCAACACCTTGCATTCTCGTTCAACACTGCAGTTCTCTCATGCAACTCTGGTGAAGTGTACTCTCTATTTTCCTACCTTCTGACAAACAAACAAGATCGGGTTATTTATCGGTGCCACACTACCTAGTCTGAATAATTTATGACCTAAATTTTGCTCTATTGTTGTCTATTTGATTTGTTTCGCACTGTACGGAAAACGGAAAGTATTATTCCGAAATAGAAGTGAGGATAGAGGAAGCATACAAAATGTAGGAAAACACTAGCCTACGTAATGTACTTACACAGTTCACAATTGCGGCCGATAAATCGTCCGACACAAGTGCAGTAATAAGAACAGCCGACGCCTGTACACAAACCACCGTTTGTGCAAGGAAAGCTGTCACATCCAGTCCCACCAGCTGAAAGGGTAAACAATTATGTGTATTACATAAGGGAAATACATAAACAAGCTTTTGATCGACGATTTTCCAATACGGTTAATTGGTTGCTTCACAATACTATAACAAGTCTCGTTTGACGTCATCGTCTGCATACACGTACAATAGCATTTATGTCAATTGTGACATTATCAACACGGATCTGAGCAACTGTATAGTTAAGAAGTCAAAATCACCACAATCAGAATTAAATGATATAAGACACTGTATAATGTGTAGGTTATATTCTATATTATTTTAGTTGGAGATTAACAAATTTCTAAAAAATTAAAAAAAGATTAACTGATGACATTTTCGAAACGTTTGCTGCGGGGCTGTGGAGCTAGAGTCGTGAAGTCAGAAGGATTTTGGCATGTCCGGAGTCGCAGTCGTTAAAAAAGGGGCCGAATCAGACTTGATACATAACAATACCAATAAAATGTTAGTTTGCAATTTATTTTCTTTTTTTTTCTATTTATCTGTATTGCGCTGTTGAACTTTACCTGAAAATAAAAGTGTTTGCTCTTGCCAGTTTTTGAAAAAGTTGCTGTTTCAATTTCGATTGTAACTTAAGTAAAAATAAAAATTTTAAATATAAAAAAAATACAAAAACTTAAAAAAATCAATCTGGCAACACTGGAGACGGAGTGGTATTATTTTAGCCCGTCTCCACAGCCCTGGTTTGCTGAACATAGGTTTAGTTTCTTGATTTTGGTTCTTTTTTATCGGATTAGCATAAGAAAACTTTTGTTACTGTACTTGTTTGACAAACAACACATCACAGATTGGATATCTAGATATTATAAGTCCAGTCAAATTAACCAAAAAACCTGAAAAAAAATAGTACAAAGCTAAAATTTTGCCACAAGCATCAGTGCATGGTCTGAAACAAAATATCAAAAATCCGCAAAAATCCACCTTGGGCAAAAAAAATTATGGGATTTTTGAAAAAACGAAATTTATAAAAAAAATTATCAAAAATGACTGAATGGCAATATAGGCAAGTGATATATGAAATTGAAGCTAATAATGAGGCAAATACAATAAGGATAAATTTAGGTCAAAATCAAGTTATTTCAACGAGGTATGGTCCTTTCAACATAAAAAGCCTATACATTAAACTAATAGGACAGCAAATATTTTCGTCTTACACATTAAAGATATCAAATGTATTTCTGTGTATTTCAACAGGAGTAGTAGTGTTTTCGCATTCTTCTGATTCAAGTGAAAGAGGCTCAATATTTTTACACATTCCTGTGCAAAAGGTACAGGCTGAAACACACTTCATTCCATTCCTCTTGCAGGAACATGCTGCATTGCGCCCTTTCTTGCATTTAGACCAGTGTTTCTCAAACTTTTTCAGTCCATTGCCCCCTTTTCGATATTGAAATAAAATTTCGCCCCCCTAATTCTGTCAAGTAAAATAAACATCGATAATAATAGAGTGATAGACAAATTTAGTTTTGGGAATTTAATCAACGAAGTTGACAGTAACATGATAATGTTCAATGGGATAGATGAGCTTGGCGACTTTTACAAAGTTTTGAAATGTTTGGCAACATCTTCGTAAGATAGAGTCGAGCGTTTATGAACTAGTAAGCAATTTCTTTGCTTTGAAAGCATCAATGTCACAGCCGAAAACCCCTTTTCAACCATATATGAAGTAGGAAACAACAAAATCCACATTCTAGCTTCTTTCCAGAGAAGCTCATATTTGCCAGCAACCTGGCACCAAAACAAATCGTATCGATCATTTCTGAATTTTACTCTTGACTCATCATCTGTTTGCATATCAATGAAAAACTGCTCTTGAAGTTCCACTTCTATGTAGGTTCGGTAGAAAATGGTTGTAGGCCTACCACCCAGTTTGGAACATGGAGGAGGTCCACGAGATCTGCAAAGCGAAGTTTCATGTCTTTATGAGGCATGTTTAAATGTGAGCAGTATTTTTGCCGTTGTTCTTCTGTAATAACATTCTCGCTCAAATGGGGAAACTGACAGCTTTGCAATGAATGAGGTAATCACGCATTTGCACTTGATGAGATTTATCATTTCTCCCTGAAGCTTTTTGTTTACTTCGTGTATGGCATTGAAAATTTCTGCCAAAAATGCAATGTCATTCTTTGAGGGTATCACATCTTCAGCTAATGTCGCGTCAGTGCTTGATAGGAATTCGATAACTGAAACAAAAAGGGCAAAAAAGCGGCTCAAACAAGCACCTTTTGAAAGCCATCTTACCGCGGTATGCAGTAAAAGACGCATTTTATCACAATATTCAGTGATTCGTGCAGTTCTGGACTGAGATTACGGGCAACGAAATGCTGACGGTTAATTACACAATCATTGCAAAAAGTCCAGGAATTTCTCTTTTCTTCAGTGCAATGAACTCTCGATGCTTTCCAACCATTGCCGGAGCACCATCAGTTGTGCATTGTAGAATATTCTTCAGTGGAATCCCCTTCTCTTCATAGAAGTTTTTCACTACATTAAAGATGCTTGATGCCCGAATATCTGTAGGAAGACTGAGGGAAAAAATCATTTCTTCTTGTTCTCATATTATGAACAAAACGCACATATCCAAGCAGCAGCGATACATTGTCAACCAAGGTGGATTCATCTATTTGCAGTGAATGATTTACGCGTTGGACTATTATTGGTGGTTTGATAAATTCGCCCCCTTCGAGTTTTTTCGCCCCCCGATCGCCCCCTTTGACTTTTCGCCCCCTTGGCGCTCGAAATCGCCCCCAGGGGGGCGATTTCGCCCACTTTGAGAAACGCTGATTTAGACCTAATAATGTTCAAAAACTCTGGAGGTGCTGGTTCCGTGTCCGTCATGATAGGAAAGTATTTTCCACATACAATCTTCCATCCCCAGTTTTCAGGATTGATGACCGTAGCAGGAATAGGATGCTTCCATTGCAAGACCTGTAGATGCACCCGCTGTGCCTGATACTTGGCAGCACATTCTGTTGGCGGTAACTTCTCTGGACGAACACCAACAGTTGAAGATGCGACTGCAGACATGTAGCGATTGTATCGTAGCTCACGTTAGCGTTTGTTGAATAGAAAAGCTGGCTTATTGATTTAATCTCCTCTTTACTTTTTAGATGTTTCAGGAGTGCCACTTTGCCATGTCCAAATGTAGCCGAGGTGGTGTCACAACCACTCCATGCATGCAGAAATAAGATGTTTTTTACTATTTGTTGACCTATGCTTTCCGCAATGTCACGAATTCGGAACATCTGCAAACCAACCTTCAACTTTTTTGTTGCGTGTGAGAAAAAATATATATCATGTAGTATATCCCGCCCATCCCAGTGGTGAATGAGCAATACAAGAATGTCAGTGTATCTGCAACAACCACTGTGTTGTGTCCGGCAGTAGAGAGTGTTAATGCTTATTTCGCTATCATGGTGTCTGCATCGTTGTCACTTTGGTACACATCATGACCATCTTGTTCCAGACTTTTAATCAACATTGCTATGAACTGAGTCTTGTTTGAGTCATTTTTTAGAAAAGCCTGCTGGTTATCTAGAACGATGAGATGTTCTGCTATCTTTAGTCCTGTAGAATTTTCGGTCAACCTAGAAAAAATTCTTATAAAGACGAATTATATATCGTTGGAAAGATAATTTTATCAGCTTTTCAATGATGGGTTTTGTCATTTTTTTTACCTTGGGGAAAAAAAGTTGCGGTCAAAAGCGTGCCGGGGGGGGGTAAAACACTAATTTGCTCAATATCATAATACAATTATAAGCTAAAATACGTTACCTTTGTAACAGAATACAACACCATAAATTGGAATATTACTATCAACAAAGCAAACTAACAATCGGAAAGCAAAAATATAAAACATAACCTAATTAGGAGGTATTTATCACACGTGTAAGAGAGTAAAAGTTGACCGAGACGGAGATAACAGGATAGATTTCACCGAAATAAAAGGTTTTTCTTTTATAAGCAAGGGTATGTAAGCAACACATAAAAGCTATCTAGGACGTAGTGAAGAAGGTTTTAGTTAAAATGCTATTTCATAGGGTTTTTTGTTACAGAAACATTGTGTCCCCCAAGTCCTGGAGTGCCAAAAAAGCTCGGTCTTGCTAGGGTTAAACCAGCTGTGAATATGTAAAAACGACATTTACAGTTTTAAGTTCTAATAAAATGTAAACGCATCAAAGTGATGCAAACGCATCCATAAAATTTCTCTCTTCTCCCAATTCGTCATCAAACACGACTGTAATATTTGTGCATGTCTGATGATAGGCTACACTCTGAGACCGTGGTGGTATGCAGCTCGTGGGGATTGTGGAAGGAGAGCCGAATCAATGTGAGAACGATTAGACATGACCATTCCCTCGTACTTCTGTTTAGTGATTTGTGGTAAAGTAGGCCTATATGTAGACAAGTTTAAAAGTTCGAAGAACCGTATCCAAGCCCTGCCAACTTGGTGTGAAGACATGTCGTCTTCGTAGAAAACATCGGCAACATTTCGCAAACTTGCTTGATTACAACTTCTCAAATAGACATCTTGCCGAATTTATGAACTGCTGAAGTTGTATCACAGCCACTCCAAAACAAGAACATCTACCTTCGCAATAACATCTCTAACTCTGTAGCACTGTCTTTGCTGGTAGTTTTTCCTCTTGTAATGTTTGGCAAGAAGATATTAGAATAGTCACGGATGCACTAGTAAGAAAAGGACATCAGTATCGTCGGAGTACACAGTTACAGGTGTCCTACCTACCGAATCAAAGCAACTTGAACGATTGTTGTATCTGCAACACTATGGCACAAATGAACTTTAAAACCATTCAACTCCAGTTGTTTCGTTAAAGCCACCACAAATCTTTGTTTGTATAGTTTGAGAAAAAGATGTTCCTTTCAGTTTGGCAAGAATTTTGATCATTCAATTCAACAGTTTGAGACGTCGTACCAGAGCGTTTTTGATGGGTGGAATCTTTGGTTGACACCGTGTTATTCTTTGCTTGATGATGTGCCTGTTAAACCCGCTTTCCGACAAGAGCAGCGTCTGTCACATGATCCCTTGCAGCAACATCGAAAGATTTTCAAGACATTTTTTGGTGCAGCAGCTACATCCGTCATGACTGGAGAAAACATGTCATCTTTCTTCTGCCAACCCAATGACAATGGTTTCAAATCTGAGTTGCTTAAAGTTCTCCAAACTTTCAGCTGGTGATATACTCTGAGGCCGTGATAGTATGCAGCTCGTGGTGATGGTGGAAGAGCCGGATCAACAGGTGAACGATTAGACATGACCATTTCCTTGTACTTCTGTGGTCGTTTCCCGTGTGAGTCTACCCCGATAGCTTAATTGGTTAGCCCGTGGCTTCGTGAACGAAGAAGCTTCATCAAGCTGCGCTGGTTCGAAGCTCGGTGTGTGCGCTTGAGCCACGCATTCTAAGGACTGCTTTCCATTCAGCGGGACCTAATGTATGGAATAATTTCCCGGCAATAACACTTCAACAATCGGAAACTTCACTCTGTCAATCTCGGTAACCGGCCCTTCGTCAAAAGCCTCTACAAGTATGCGAAATTATCAGGAATAACCTGTCAAGGCTTTGTCAGTCCGAGGATAAAGATTTAAAACCAACCCTGTAGCCATCAAAAACAATAACGTTGTCGCACAAGTGCTGAAGAAAACTGATGTACTCTTTGAAGAACTCATGGCACTTCTCATTCTTCTTTGTCACAACACCACAACAAGGCACCGCCATCAATAATTTTAATGGAGTCAGGTTCTTTTGTCATTTCAACTTTGTGCAAGATGTATGACTTCAGTTTTGATTTTTGCGCAGTTCGTAAAACTCCATCTTCAAACAGTGATATTGGGTATGGTGATAACTCGTAGAAGTACCGGTAGTCTGCAATTTCGTTTTCTGGCTTCCTCTCTATGACAACAACCAATCTCAAAAAGTGTGTTAATGGACCAATGGCGATAGTATCATGACCAGTTTTTAGACTGGCATAAAGGCTCTGTCTGTATAGCATTTATTTGCTTCTTCCTCTTGAAGGAACAATTAGTAAAGGTTTTATCATCAAGTTCAATTTGGATAAACGCCCCTATCTCCTCAGATCGGTCACAGGTCACACTGTTGTTGTTATCAATCAACCCTGAGTCTAGAGCCATAAGCTGAACTCCAACAGATTATGTGAACAAAACCACGTTTGTACTTTTTTAAATCATTATTATCACGTTTGATTCTTCCAGCAAATGCCTCTTTGTGTTTATCATCAGAATTTGACAATAATGAGACTGTACTGAGTGCATCTGTCACTTCTGCACACCTGTGCATCGTTTTATTCCACACCCTTAATACATTATGCATGGTTTTTTATTCCACACCCTTAATACATTATCGGTGGTGCCCTTGACGATGACTCCTCCTTTTCCTTTTAAAGAGTTCATGAGAATCAGTTCAGAATTCTGCCCATACAATTGTTTGTTAGAACGCCTGACGGTGTGATTTCCGTACATAAATTGCTGGTAGACATCTGGGAGACTTGTTTCCAATTCAGCAACTGTTTAAAGATACAGGCGACATGTTTTTGCACAATTGTTGTGACCTGTGGCAGCAAATAGCTTCAGCATGCTTTTTGACACAGAAATGTGTAGTAACCAGTTGCTTGTTCTCTCTGCTTGAATAAACTCCAGCACAACTGAAACGTAATTAACATAGATCAAACACAGAGCTGATGTACGTGATTCTCGTGTGAACTGCTCCTTGTTATCGGTGAAAAATGCCATCATCTTATGCCCAATGTTATCATTATTATGATCAGAAGAACTGTCTGAGTCACAAAATTTCTCCAAAGCACTCTGCTCTCCGGGCGTCAACTCACTCCAAAATTCTTCCAACATAAGCGACAGAATAGCTGTTGCGCATAACAGATGACCTCGAACAGCGCGGGGAACTGCCTTCCCACTAAACATGTGCCCTACCTACAGTTACAGGAGCGTATGCTGTCTCAAGAGCTCTTCTCAAGCCACTTCCTTCCATAAAAGAACCAATTGATCCCAGAAAACTCATAAGCTGGTGAAAGCCGCCCAATCGAACAAATACGCTCATGTTATTTGATGATTTTATGTCGTATGCATTTATATGAAGCTGTTGGTTGAAGGTTACACATGTCATTCGGACATTCAGTTTTTGGCACTGTTCAACCACAAACGATAGAAACGAGTGTTAAGTTGTTAAATCTGTGGCGTGTGTCGATCACCGGTAACATGGTTACAACAGACTTTGGCTTAGATTGCGATGTTGTTTTCGCACTCATGTATCCAGACCAACTGGGGGCAGGCCCGGATTTAGGGGGGGCAGAGGGGGCAGGTGCCCCGGGCCCCCCGACTTTTAAAGGGCCCCCCTACGTGGAAAATGTGATTTTGTGTTATTTTTTCTTCCTTTCAGTCTTTGAAGTTTCTGCAAAATGTTGTGCAGTGCTGGATTGATGCTACTGTAGACGCAGAGGTGTTTTTTCGCGCTGCAGGCGCGAAAATTTTTTTTGCAGGGGGGCCCCCCGATCTAAAAGTGCCCCGGGCCCCCATCAGCTAAATCCGGCCCTGACTGGGGGGCGACTTCTTGAAGATGTAAGATGCGCTCCAGAGAAGATCAACAAAGCGATTGTGAAGGTCTTCCTGAAAGTAAATATGAAAAACAATACTGTTTGGGTGGCATTCTGTAATCATATCATGATTCCAATCCTATACTGACAACGGTGTAGCCTACAAGTCCATAGCCTATCATGTTCCTTTTTTTTTTACATACAGTATTAAACAATGCCATTTTTTCAGTGGATGTTGGACGACCAGGTGTTGAATACTGAGCAGCATTTTCAAACCTTGCTCTGCATGGTACATGGTATCTGGCTTCAGCAAACACCAGGTCGTGTGCACTATAAGCAGTCGTTTCTGAACAGTTTTAGCAAGTTCATCGTCTCTACTTTGGCATAAAGCAAGTGTTACGTAATATATTCCTGACGATTTTGTCTGCACCTCTTGAAATTTATTTCGATCAGGGTGCCGTTCATCAAACATACAACTCCTGTATATCCACAGTAAAAACACTGCTTTTTAAAGTCGAACGACTGTTGATCTGACCTGGTCGATACTGTCTTGCTACTGGATTGTTCATTGCTTGAGGCGGGACGTTTCTTGGATCTCGCATGGTTTCTCAAGAAATTACGGCATGATGTATAGATGTATGTAATATGGACATTTTCTCTATTTTTCTCCATTGCAACCAACGTTTCACAATCCATTTTCAAAGCATGACCAAATATAGTGTCCAAAGGGTGTGTGGTAGGCTACTATCACTCTCGCAGAAATAAGCTCCAGCATGACACAGTGAATCACCAGTCCGATAGACACTTAACACAAATTGCTGTTTCTTCTTGACTTGAATCCATCTGCAATGTGTCACACTAACCGTAGTAAGTAAACTATAACATAATAAAGTTATAATAAACAACGACAGCTTTACTGGTGCCCCCGCCCCCCGTCTTGCTCACTCTTACCCCCTGAAGCAGATATATATTTCTATTTTCATTTATACCTTTTGCATCTATATTCTGCTTTACTGTTGATAATTCATAAGTTTCTAACCTTTTGTTCACCCATTACAGGAATAATAAGAAAATAAATATTCTTATGTTAATTTTTTTCCTAATTTCAATTTTTACTCCTCCGGCACGTTTTTGGTCGTAACTTTTTTTCCCCAAGGTAAAAAAAATGACAAAACCCATCATTGAAAAGCTGATAAAATTATCTTTCCAACGATATATAATTCGTCTTTATAAGAATTTTTTCTAGGTTGACCCATTTTTAGACGAAATTCTACAGGACTACTTTGTGTAAGCAGCTGTTCGTCCACCTTCTCTACGGCTGTGTTCGTGATCCTTCGTTGAAGCTGCGTATCCATCAAAGACGACAGTAGAACCACCTCCATATTATTTTTCATATATCCCATATACTGACTTACAACTTCCTTGTATGAAGATTGAAGAAGCTGCTTTCCAATAGACACGATGTAATAATGTACCTCTATCTATAACAAATTTGGCATCTGTTAACTCGGAAAGCTCTACTGGTGGCACACCCTCTTTTAGAACGGAGGCAAGTGATGATTTCTTTCCTTTTCTCATCATGTTATCCTTGAACAGAGAAGTTGGTATAGGAGCTAACTCATAAGCAAAAAGGGACTTAAGATTGTCACTCCTTTCAACTTGAATCAACAATCTGGAAAACAGCAGCATCGGATCTATGTGTATGGTGTCATCTGCAATTTTTGTTCCTTTTCGAAGATTCTCCAGAGTCCTTACTTGGTCAGCTCGCTTAAAGGACATTTTCGTGTAAGACTTGTCCATTTTCTTCTGCATCATGATTCCAACGTCTTCCACAATGTCGCAATTAATGCCGTCTTTCTCATCTGATGCTTGTGCAGATGACAAGGATCGTAGAGCCGGGTCAGTGTCATCAAATGGGTTGTGATTCTGTAACCACGTGATCATTTTGCTAATGTCTTCAAAATTACGTTTAATTCTGCTGACTCCCATTCAGCGTGTTGTTCACTGGTGGCCACGTGCAGTTCAGTAAAATCACTCATGGAATGATGGATTCCAGCACACCGGTGCATACTATAGATCCATAAAATCCTAACTGCTTCTGTAAATCCACGTCCCCGTGTCAGTCCACCTCTGCTTTTTAGGGTTCTCATCAAGATCTGTTCTATCGCAATGTCTGTGGAGATGCCATACCAAAATTTGTCAGACCTTCTAACAGTATGATGTCCATGAGCTATGAATTGATTGTACAGCCATGGATGACTTTTAGAAAGATCGTGCATTAGTTATAGATACAGTCGACTAGATTTGGCATAATTGTTGTGGCCTGTCGCTGCAAACAGATTTATCATTTGTGTAGTAGCTACAAGGTGCATGTTCCAGTCGCCAGTTCTTTCTGCTCTAATAAACAATTCCAAAACAGAAATGTACTGCAAATGTTGCAACCACAGTTTAGCTGTGCGCGAAACATTTGACAGATATTGCTTGTAAAGTTCAATTCCATTTTGCAAGCGGTCGAATGACGTGCACATAATAGCGTCATCAATGCTGATTGTACCCTCCATAAGTTTTTGCAAACATTCGTGGATTTCAATGTCCTCATATTTCAAAAATTGAGAAGTATTTTCTTGTTTCAAACGCCGAGCAGCGGGGTCTTCATATTAACATGTCGTTTGTAAATTATTATCAGTATCCTTGACGCTTTGTGGAACAATCGCTTGTAGAAGTTGAGTCATTAAAGCAGATTCAACAAGTATGTACCCTCGAAGAGCTCTTGCAACTGCTCTTCCACTCATCATTTGAATGACTGAATTAGTGCCGTAGCATGTTTCCAAAAGTTCAGACAGACCTGATCCAGACATCAGTTTGCCAACGCTACCCAAAAAACTCATTACTGTGTGGAAACCTCCAAGACGGCAAACTATATTCATTTTTTTCGAAAGGACAATTTCAACTGCCTTTACCCACAATGGTTGGTCAAACGTGATACATGGTGTTGTTATATTCAACTTCTTTGCTTGATCCTCGACAAATGATAATGTGGAATATATACACGTTTCATCGGTTGACTTAAGATCAATGAGAGGTAGGAAGAGTGGTTCAGATTTATCAAAGTCACTTCCGGCCGACAAACTCTGCATGAATCCAGACCAACATGGTCTTCTGGGGGACAAATCATCGAACACAGCAATGTAGTGCCAAATATCTTCAGAGATCACTTTCTCTGTCAGTGTATACCGTACGGTATCTGAAGCTCCACTGCTGGTTTTATGACACAACTGGAAAGAGCAGGTTTCAAGCCGGCTTGGTAAGATTTAATAGGAATTCCTTTATTTACAATAAGATCCTTAGATCCGACAGTCGTTAATCTTTTAGTGGGTATTTGGCTGGTCACACTGCCGGTGCTATTTTTTGTGGGAGTTGAAATGACCATGACTCCCATTCCATGGAAGGAACCGCAGCCATCAATGGTAGCAAGATTATGGTCAACATTATCTGCCACTCACTGAGAGAAGCTTCCTGGAAATGCCTCAGGTAATAGCTGCTCAAAGTTCTCACTTTGAACAACTGCTTGCCTGAAACGGTTAACTTCACTGTACGATACGGAGAATCCCAGTCTGAAGAGTTCGTCAATGAGCCACCTGGAGCCAAACATATGATCCGCCTCCACACCAAGTCCAAACAGTACAGGAGGTAAAAATGACCGTGGTTTTGCAGCTTTTATGATACACTGACCTATACTGATCTGTTGTGTGACATTAGAAACCAGGGCCTGCAGCGTAAGTAATAGCAGAGGTGGTAGTAGCTTCAAGCCCTTTTCAGTGTTCTGAATGTCATCATCACTTGGATCCATGTTTGCATAATATGTGGTACTCTGAAGTTGTGCTCGAATTAATTTGGCAGCTGCTTTAACAATTCTTCTTGCATCATGTTCAATATTCTCCTTTTGCTCGGAATACCAGGAACGGTGCAAGATGTAATTGGCCATGTTGCGAAAACAAACAACATTTTCCTTTCCATCCAGCTCAGCAAAATAAATGGGATTACCGAAATGTACTTCAGATTTTGGTTTTAGTCTTTCAACCGAATACACATTGGAGCTTCCCGCCAGTTCAATCATTTTGTCACGTAATTCTGCTAATGTGTATAGTTCTGAATCCACATAATTTTCAAGCCAGTTACACAAAGCGTTGAAGTGCTCAACCATTACAACATCAGTTGGATGGCCTGAAGGTGACTGAAAAGCTGGATCTGGTGATTTTTCACAAGAAAACTTCAACTGACAATTATTATGGTAAATGGCTTCTACTGCAACCAAATCTAAACAATCATGTAGGCGAATTTGAACTTCTGCTGCCCATGGGTCAGATCGCTTTTCACGTGCTTCAAGGATTCTCTTTCGAAAAGGAATAGTTGTTACCTCATGAACTTAAGTGTTACGATCTGGATGCTTCCGATCGTAGTTAGCACTTTTTCCACAGAAGAAGCAATCACGCTTCCATTCAAAACCAGACGTATGCGATCGTCTCCATTTCTTGAAAGTTCCTCCTTCATCGGATGCAGTGATTCTTCTAATCCTTTTCCTGTCAGTGTAGTTTCGACGGCATTTATCATGCACAAGAACATCGGTTTCTGTCTCTAATTCTTCGACCATTCTGTCATCACAGCGGAGATGAGCGAAATGTAACATGGTCCTGTTACCGTTATCTCCAACTTGCTGCCGTTTTCCATATTCTTGGCACTCTTCCTCAAATCCTTGAAAACAGATGATTCATTTCTCATTCTGCTTTATTGCGTCTGTCATATCACAGCCTGCAAAAAGGAACAGATTTCGAGTAGTGTAGTTATATAATAACATTTTTTTTGAGCACTCTCTATAAATTATGGTATAGGCCTACTTACAAGTTTTAACTGGTTTAAAAGCACAAGCACAATTTCAAGACAAGTGTGCTTTACAATAATTTTTTTGTACTGTAGGTGAAGTGGCTTTGGTCTAAAGATGTACCTTGTTGCGACAAGTGAAGCAGTAACTGCAGTGATTCTAAGACAAGACGATGATCCTGTAGCTTCTAGCGACGTAATCTTGGCAGTTCCAGTATACATTTAACAGATAGATCAAACCTTAAATAGAATATTACTCAACTTACTCTTATTCAAAACAATCTTATTGAAAGAGAAACCTAGAATCAATAAAACAAAATTAGCAGTAAAAAACAATGGATATGTCACATGTCTATGTTGCCATTCGGTCATTTTTGATTTTTTTTATAAATTTCCTTGTTTTTTCGAAATTGCCATAATTTTTTTTGCCTATGGTGGAATTATGCGGATTTTTGATATCTTGTTTCAGACTATGTGTTGATGCTTGTGGCAAAATTTCAGCTTTGTACTATTTTTTCTGGGTCAAAACCTAATTTGACTGGACTTTAATCCTCCGACTGAGAAAGCTTCTTGCAGAGCTTAATCCTGGTGGTTTCGCATACTTGTAGAGGCTTTGACCCACAGACGCAGGCCCGGTCATCGAGATTGGCAGAGTGAAGTTTCCGATTGTTGAAGTCTTGTTGCCGGGGAATTATTCCATACATTAGATTCCGCTAAATGGAGAGCAGTCCTTAACGTGCGTTGCTCAAGCGCACACCCCGAGAGTCGAACCAGCGCCTCTTAATCTTGAAGCTTCTTCGTTCCACAAGTGACACGCTAACCAATTGAGCTATACTTTGTATTTTAAAAGCAATTTTCCATCATTGGGGTCATTTACTGCATTTTAGTGTATTGCTGTGTACAGCATTATCTTTAACTGCTGGGGCTAAAAGCAGAAGCACTGAACAGGAAACTTCCGACATAAGACCCATTGGAAAAAAGAAATGGGTGCAGTGTAAAAACTCACATCAAAAGTATATGTACAAACTATAGGCCTAAATAGATATGAAGTACATTTATGCTTTTTTGTAGTGTTTGTGCGTTCACATTATTGGTAACTTGAATTTAGCATCATTGTGGCGTAATGGTATTTTGTATTCTCTCTAGTCATTACACCCAACATTTTAATTCACAAATTTTGTATGTGCTGAGCATAACCTGTTGACCTTACCCTACTTCCCAATCATTAGATTTTCCAGTCTTGCAGCTAAAAATATCCCTGATGCAATGCATACTGCCACTGGGCTGGTTCAGATGGTTTTAGTATAAAAAAAAAACGATTAAAAAGCGAAATTACAAAATCTACCTTGAACCCTGGCAACGGTCTGTCACTTGAATTGCAGCATAACAAATTTACGAGCTTTATCTGTGTAATACCTTTAACATTGCGAGAAAAACACTTAGATTTTAATTTTCATACTTACATAACTTTTCACACATATATCCAACTGCCAAAATTTCAGGAAAATTAGCCCAGTAAAACTGGTCTGAAGCGGTTGGACTGAATGCACCAAGGTGCCAACTTGATGAGAGGAGTAGATGGTTCTCGTCTAATCCGTCTCCTGGCTGATCTTTACCCCAAAGAGGATATCCGTTGGTGTTTATGGTAGGAATGGCGGTTTTATCTAACCAACGCCACGCTCCATTTATCCTCTGGCCACCAATCCAGAAAAAAAGCTACAGAAAGATCAACTATAAACCATTAAATCAGCACAAAGAAGTGAGGGTAGTGCAGCGACTGCAGCGTGAGCAAACATTTATCATCAAACTTTTTAATTTCGATAAGAAAAAATTGGCCTACAACTTATATTAAACCTCTATTCTATGGGCAAAGGCATGTTTTTTTTCCCTTATAAAATCATAACCATTTTTATTGAAGTTACTACCCCAGTCGTTTGTAGCCTAGATCATTCTCAAGAGTTCTTTGCAGCAATAATAATGATATCAGCCACTTAAAACAATGCTGTTCACTCAGTGCCCATATGCAATGTTCTTCAAAACCCCACCCATGCTGTTTAATTGTTATAGATTCTTACGATTTTGGTACTATTCTTGGTAATACTGTAGTGTTTTTGTCAAATTTCTCGCAATTTGAGGCCCCTCTTAAGTGTTGCTTAGGTTCAATAATCCTATTTCTATGGAAAAACCCTGTGATCTCAAGCAATGATTCTTTTACGTCTTTTAGTGTATTGTTAGCTTGGAGGAGGTGCTGGTTGAGATCACAGGGCAGAGTTAGTTTTAGAATTATTAAAGACGAGGAATGTTGTCAGACATGATACATTCATCATATGATTAGATGCTATTGTTTCAAATGAGGATCACGAGCAGCTGCTTATTTGTTTGTTATTTGTGCAGTATTGTTTGGTTTCGCTGGATGGAGCTAACTGCAGAATTGGTATGTATTTAATGCTGTGTTTTATATGCTATTGTAGGCTCAAGAGCTCTGGAGGGGTAGCCCCTTTCAGAAGATGATGCGCAAGTCAATACCCTCTTTCTGTTCACTGGTCTCCTCATCCCAGGTTGCCTAACTACAACACCATCCCAGAGCCTACTTGTGGCGAGGCTGCTTTCGCTAATTTGGACGAATCCAGAGGGCCAAACCTCGATAAAAACACATAGGCGTTTCAAGCAATGTTTAGCCGAAGAAGTGTCTACCATTTCTAATGGTATGCTTGGTTGGCGCCAGCAAGGGCATCCGGACATAAATTATTGGACTTAAAACTTTTTGCAGTGTCCAAACTACATATATAATATTCCCAAATTTGCAAGACTCCTGGTCAGTTGGAGCTAATAGTGCAACGGCGAAGGAAGTGTCTTAGTAGGTGCGGTTAGTAGGGCAAACTTAATGATGGACTCTGGAAAAAGACCAGGATTCCTGACACAGATCTCCGAAAACCGCAACAAACCTGTATAATTGCTACAGCAAATGGCTCAATGTCAGGAAGAAATTCTGAAGTTGTGGATATGCTACATAGACGTAAAGGTGACGTAGCGGGATTGCAAGAAATTAGATACAAAAATCACGGCACAAAAATACTACGAAGGAGTGAAGGAATATACAAGTTGTTTGGAGCGGAAATTCTTCTGGCTATGGTGCGGTTGAAATGATTGTAACAATGGATTTGGTAAGCAGTGTGATTGAGGTACGACGTGTAAATTCCAGAATCTGCCATATGCTAGAGAAAACATTGCGGTACAATTACGTTTCAAAGAGGCCATTTTCATAAGTAGACATAATTCAAAAATCAACAACCGTGCCGAAAGGGAAGAACTACGTCACCTACTGTTTCAACAAAATTTTACAGCAATAACGCCTAACAACACAGAAACTCAACAGCCAGCAGCCTCAAGCCAAACAAAAGAGCCTCATTAAAGAACGACTCACTGACTTCAACACAATTCGTCATAGCACATGACTAGGGGACTGTGGAAACGCTTTGGTAACGTTTTGGGGAATGTTTAGTAATGGAATTGTAAACAGGCTTAGCCATGCTAAGAAGACGAGATTGCGTGTGTGTGTGATATTAAGTCCTTGTGTGTGTAGCTCAATAGGAACAGGTCGAACATTTGAATGAAAGTTTGAATGAAAGCATTTGCCAACGAGGAGTTGAGAGCAATGATACGAATTTGAAAGAAAGTAATGAGCAATTCTATTCACTGTATTAAATTCAGATATTGGATACACAAGAGCTATTCAGGCATTCATGGAAGATTGATGAGTGGGATGCGTTTTGCTGTAGAAGATGAGAGGGTATTGTAGCTGATGAAACATACAAAAAGCATGTTAAATTGGAATGAGATGAAATAGAAGTTGTTACAGAGTACCGCTATCTTGAAGATATGTTAGGAATAGGTAATTGCACGAGCAGAGCAGTGACGACAAGGATATGTGCTGATTGGAAAAATTTTTAATTGTCAGGCACCCTTTGTTGCAAAATACCTTCTCACAGATTGAAAGGAAGGTTGTACAAGGTGTGTGTACTGTGTAAGAAGCGTGATGTGTTATAGAAGTGAATGCTAGGCGATGAAGAGGACAGATACTAGGTGATTGCAAACGATACAAATGAGGATGGTTCGTATGATGTGTTCAGTTCAGTTTATTTTGTTCAAGTTACAAATAAATAAAAAGTGGCAAGACACTTTTCGCCAAAATTTAAAATGATGTCTTGAGAAAGTGAACTGCTGTTGAGAATATTAAAGCGTACGTGCGTGGTCATCATCTGAGACGGGTAGGACATCTTGAACGAATGGATGAAAACAATAATTGACCAGAGATATCTATAACTACGGGATTGGAAACTCTGTGGAACTGAAAACGCTTTTATACGAGTGTACACCAGTAGGTCAATGTTCTTTACATCGCTGTGATAAAGGTTTACATAAGTTGACCTTGAAAACTAGCAAGTAGCAAACAGACAATGAAAAGTGTAGCAGTCAATGCGCAATGCGCATGCCATAAACTGTAATGTAAAGTATACACTTGCCTTGTTTAATGTGTTTGTATTCCATTTGTGCAATCCTGTCGTATTTCGTTTGCTGCTAAATAGTTTCAAAACCGAGTATTAGTTTTAGTTCTTAGGACATCTTTTAAACGTATTGATTTCGTACTGGGTTGGTCTGTGAATAAGTCTATCATAAAGCCTAGGACAACACATTTCACTGATTGTTGAACACTCCTCGTTTACTTCTGATCCGGTTTGCAATACGCAAAATCCTAAATAACAACAGGAAATTTTTGGATTCTTTGCATTCAGTTATTTTTTGATTCGTGGTTTTAAACTTTTTTACATCAAATAAGTTTTGATGTGAGTCTGCATTTTATATTGTTATTGCGAAATTGAGTTTTATATACATTCTTTAGTTGATACAAACAGCGGTTTATTTAATAATTCTTCTGTGGTCGTAGTAATATGTTGATTGTTGACCCTACAAAGAGTTTCCAATCCCGCAGTTATAGATATCCCTGAATTTGACAAAGCGAGTTTGGAATACGGTAGTGACAAGAAAAATGAGAAAAGGAAGACCAAAGAAAAAAACGTGGGATTACACTGCGAAAGATGACATATCGGCTGCAGTGGCCGAGTGGTTAGTGCGTTGGGCTCGCAGTCGAGAGCCTTCATGTTCGACTCCAGCCAGCCGCACTTGCTGTTGTTTCTCTGGGCAAGAAACTTTACGATAATTGCCTCTACCCAGTGATCGATTCGAGTAATGAGTAGTATTAAATTTAAGTCATAAGTAGAGTAGACAACCGGAAACAGACATTGCAGTCGGCTGCAGCGTGAGTCAGGTGTACGTCGGAAGGCGTACACAGATGCATAGTGCTCAAGTCCGCTTTCCCGCAATGCAGGATAAAGATATGAAAAACAAAACAAACATGACAACCTAAAATTGAAGTCAACACCTTGCATTCTGAAAATTGAAGTCAACACCTTGCATTCTGAAAATTGAAGCTGCCAACAATAGAGAGAGAGAGATGGAGGAGTCGCTGCAGTCAACTGGTCAACCCTGATGTTTTGGGATAAAGACCAGGCTTCGTTGAAGGAAAATGAATTATGATGATGTGCCATTGTCCATTTCATGTGCGTATATCTCTGTTCATAGTAACGATACACATATTTCACCATGTACACATGTCTTTCAACCTGATAATAATTTGTAAATGATCTAAAATCAATATTTCAGTCTACTGATTTATTGTCAATGTCTTTACAATTCCTTTTAACGAATGAATACCGCTGGCTGTCATTTTTTGGACCATCGCAAAGAAATTTCAAAGTGGTGTGTGGGTCTAAAAGTTGAAAGCTAGCGTGTACTTCTAATGAATCTGCAAGCGAAGCGGGCGCCTATGCCCACCAAAACGTGATAACTTCCAAGTTCTGATGTAATCACATGCCAAATGAAGTGCTGATTTGGTATTTGATCTGAATTTTGACAAAATTTCATTCTATTTTCACATATTATGATGCCTGTTGTTAAAACGTGGCAAGCAATTGAAACCAACATTTGTTTGTCATGTCTAATGTATCAAAACTAGATTTACTATTGATTTTGCCGGTCTACACTTTATTTTAGAAACTGTTCCGATTGAGTTGGTAAATACGGTAGAATCGGCTTAATACATCCATTTTGCTCATAAAAACACTCTGGCTTTGTACGAATCTTTTAAACATGGCATCTACAGTTTATTAAATCCAAAGTCTCTAAGGACCAAAGTGATTTTATAGAGCAAATTTCTAATGTATGGATGGCGCAACGGGATAGCGCAGTGGATAAGGTGCCGGCTTTCAAATAATGCGAACCTGGTTCAACACTAAACTTAAACTGGTTGTTAAACACAGCTCACCTCTACCCAGGGTGTAATAAATTGGGTGGGCATAGTTGCTGAAGGAAAAACGGCCGAGAAAAAGGAACTGGCCACCCTACTTTCATTAGTGCCGAATGCTTAGTGTGATGAGAACCTTATCTTCTCATTCCCCAAAGCTTAGTATCTCAGTATGGGACCTTTACCTTTCACTACCACTCCAAAGAAATTGTCATAGACACAAAAATATCACAGCTAGCAGTTGCAGTAAAAACTCACAGCGGAACTTTTTACGAGGCCTTTTGCAACTCTGCATATCTTATCCTGCTCTTCGTAGTCCTTAATCATGGCTAAAGTTGAATTTTGTTCTTTACACTTTAGAATTGCAGTGGAATAATTGCTTACCACCGGGTCAGTATCCATGTGGTAAAGGCATGTACTATTTGCAGACACATTGAGGAATAGAACTAATAAAAGAAAAATGCAACCAAGTTATATATTTAGCCTAAATTTTCATTAATAAGTAAGCTAGATCAACTGACCCTGAGTAAGTCCGATATCGCATTGATATCCAATTAATTAAGAAAGTATAATTACTCAGTGGCTGTAACACAGCGCAGCCAATCTAACATTACAGCAGAGATATACATATCTGCAATGAAAACGTTAAGACCACTAAATGGCAACTTCAGTTTTTGCATTGTTGTTGCACAACGTAAATATAAAAGTACTGTAGTATTATTATAGTACTTTTACTGATCAGTTTGACATTAAAAAAATCGTGAAATAAATCTATAATTTAGAGTAGTGATTCTCAAACTGAGGTCCGCGAACCCTGATGGGTTAGTGAGGAAGTTGCGAGCAGTACGCACAATATTTAAAAAAATTGAAATTTATTGATTATATTAAATTGCGTTGGTCAATTTGCCTTGAAACGAGCCGCCTTTTTCTTTATTTTAGAATTTAGACTGCTAAGTAAGGATTAAGCGAACGAAACACTGGTCGCGTTTTCTACGTTTGTCTACAGGACAACTAAAATAGAAAACAAACTTCAGACTCAGCATCACATGAGGTTGGCGACTTCTTATACTGGGCCAAGAATAAAAAAAAACAATGTGATGAGTTGCAAGTACACCTTTCTCATTGAATTCTAATGACAATTAATCTTTTGACAACTTGCGTAGGCTAGAAGGTATAAATACAGTACTTCCCAAATTATATCGGTCTATACTTGAAACAGTATTTTCAGAATTCTTGACGGATCATCAAATAACCATAACTCAATACTTATACAACACATTTATGATTTAAAAATTGATAGAAATTCAACATTATAAGTTAGCAAGATATTTCCTGTTCAACTGTTAGCTGCAACAATACATCTACTAAAAATAAATCAATATTACATTGTTTGCGGGAAAAGTCGCATTTCGCAAAACGATTCATGCAACAGCTAGAAAAGTCAAATAATTTTGAAATGTTGTAGCAAAGTAGTGTGACCGGTCAATTGCCGCTTAAACGATGTAATCAAGGGATATAGCCTACTGATATAACCAAGTGATTTAAATGTTATAAGTTACACTAATTGTAAGCTAATGTATATAATATAATCATTCTTTTAATTTTTCCTTATTTTGAAAATTGACGGTGTCCTCTGTTCGTTTAAGGAAACAAAAAGATCTAGCAAGGTAATAAGTTTGAAAACCACTAATCTGGAGCACTCTAAAACAAACGCAATGTTTAAATCATTAATGCATGGCTGTTTACCTGTTTCACAATCTCTTCCGCCATAAAAGATCGTACAGGAGCACTGGTAGTCAGGAGAACATTGCGAGGTTGAGAAGCAACTGCCCCCATGTTGACAAGTGACATTAGCACAAGGAGAATAAATGCCTTAAAACAAACTGCATATCAAATAAAGGTTTTCATAACAAAAATGTTTTGAAACGTTATACTCGACTCAATACTCCTTGTTTTTGTTTCATATCAGATTAAATTAAAGTTCAATATTTTAAGAAATATTTTAAAAATATAAGCAGTTTTGTCTCATTAGGAATAGGCTATAATAGTAGGGTGGGCCCTTTTGAGGCAATTTTTTCATTTCAACTTGCCTGGGTGATAAATTTTTGCCTTAGCCCAAAATATTAATAAATCCAAAATTTTTTTGAAATCTGACCCCGTTTAGACCCTGCCCCAACAGCATTTTTAAATCGAGCCCCCTAAATCACGTTTTTAATGATAAAATTAGTACTATTAGAGCTAGGTATATGTTGTTGGTATTCATTTTTATTGCTTTTTGGAAAGGAAGACACTTGCATGCCTCAATTCAAGATTTGAACAACTTTTTATAAATTCATTTTATAGTATCAATGTAAATGCTTCTTAAATTGACCGATGAAGTGATATGACATCTTTCTGAGAGTTAGGCAAACGGCAAAGTGATAAAAGCACTACTAATTTATTGACCAAGAAGTAACAGCACATCGCATTTCACACGATAGAATCTATGTTTGCTTGGATTTTTTGGTGACACGATACTTTTTCCCCATCCATGGCTTTTTTCTTCTTTTATGGTGCACAAAGCTTCACCAATTTGTCGTTTTTGCCAGGCTATCCGCCCAGATGCTGCAGTTGTCAGTTTAACTCCATGTCCTACAGATTGAGTGTGACCTGGATAATTTAGATGAAGAAAATGTTCCTCAAATTGCTTAATGTTAATGCATGATTTGGTCATGGAAAGTTTGTTTTTTTGTCGAATCAGGCTTCCACCTGGTGGTTGAAGATTTAGATTAAGTGGACGGGAAGGCAAGGAAGCCAATCTTTGTGTCCACCTTCAGGATGCCTTTAAGTGTCCTGCCAGAGACACAGCCGCATGTTCTTGAGCGGTGTCAAACCGGCGCCCTTTGATTGCCATTCCAGGGCTCGCACCACTCGGCTATGCAGCCGACAGGGGAGGTTCATTCAAGGGAAAAATTCCTTTTTTGTTTGAGAGGTAAGATATTGTGGAGCACCCACTGCCATATATGGTTATCATTTCTGTATAAGATGTTGCCTCAAAATTTAATTTGGGAAGGAGAAACTCTCGCACTTAAGAATTTTGTGATTGACTTTCATCATTGGTGGTGCGCCTAATTTTAGAGATTAGTTTGACTGCATTAGCACTGATGGTTTTGCTATCATCGTCCAGCATTGCCAAAAGCACATTTTCATTTAAACCCTTAGAACTTGTTATCCCAAACTCAGCCAGCGAGAATGGCACAGTGGACCAATTTTGTTATTAACTGTTAACCAGTGTTGTACGTTGACGCCGTAGACGGCGTCAACTTTTTGTTGACGCTGAGGCTAGCGCCGTCAATTTATTTTTCAGTTGACGGAAGTGATAGCGCCGTCAACTATTTTGCCGATTTTAAGCGTCAAGCGCTATGCGTCATTGTTTATTTTCATGGAAAAAAAATGGAAAATCTTGTTTCACAATTAGAGTTTCACCTATGGTTTCACAATGTATTCTGGCCAGCGCGACTCATCCGAATTACCGGCTTTTGCGTTGGTTGGAATGGCTCCCTGGAATACACGCGGAAGAAGTTCGCCAAATGGTGATCAGTCTAGGGCCATTTTTATTTTGACCCAAAAAAAAACTTTTTGACTTTATTATTATCAAATTTTGACTTTATTTTGACCTAACAAAATTGCTTATTTGTAGAGGTCACATTTCTTCCTTGAATTGATACTAGTTATCTAAACATAATGTTTTGTCGATTTCAGACCCAAACGTAATATTTTGTCGAAAAGTCAAGGTTTATATGGATTATAAAAAGTGCGTCGTGTTTTTCGGCGATAAGAAAATCTCCACAAATCTGTCTAACTTTTGCTGAAGACGATTTAGCTTGGCTATTCCTAAAATCCAAACTGTTGATTTTCGAAAAGACTACGTTTGTGAAGATGGAGCTTTTTATAAGAAATATTTAAATACGTAACAATGAATAAACAATGGGCAATTTGCGATAAAAGGTACTGCTGATCCGTCAGCATTGTGACATATTTCCTGCTTTTATGGGTTAATATGGTATAATTGCGTCGCAGTTGCTGATTTACAATGTTTCCACGAGGATTTTGACAAAAATTACTTTCAAGAAACACAAAAAGTTTGTCAAAAGTCATAATTTGACAAATTTTGACTTTATTGTCAATTTTGACTTCATTTTGACCTATAAACTTCTTAGAAACAGTCCCCTAGGTGCTAAAAATAACTTTATTCTTGGATTCGTGGATAGACGAGGTCCTTAAAAATTTTTGACTTTATTGACTTTTGCGGGCCCTAGTGATCACCCATGTATTGAGAACGAGAGATCAGAGACAGAAAGCGAAAAATCCATGATCGGCTTCGCGGAACGTTGAAGATACTTTATTTCAAGAGCTTTATGCCTCTGAAAAGAGCGATGTTGGTGCAGTGAACCTGGTTAAAAGATTTATACATGCTAAACTATCACAGCACGTTAGGAACAGTGATACCTTTCCGAGTAAACGTTTTCAATTTATTTTTGAAATACAACACACCAATACCAACCAGCGCTGCTGTGGAACGCATGTTTTCACTTGGAAAGGACAATAGCCTAGGCTATGCGTCCCAAACGCAGCAAATTGTCAGACAAACGTTTTGAAATGCTTGCTTTTTCTGTAAGGAAATAACTAATAGGCTAAGCAGCTCATTACAATACAGTCTCAAAACATAATATCTGCTCTTTATTTTTAGCTATTGTTAGCCTAAACTTGGTTGAAATATTTTCGTTTTAAGAGACGCTGGCAAAAAATAGCGCTAGAAATTAGCGCTGACGCCGTCAATTTCTTTAAGAGCTTACGCAGTACTTTACACCGTAAAGTTTTTAGGCAATACGCGCTGACGCTGACGCCGTCAACTTATTTCAATGACGCGTACAACACTGCTGTTAACTCCGGAGATGATCATGAAAGCTCTGAATATGTTTATAACAAAATTGGTCCACTATGTCATTCTCGCTGGCTGAGTTTGGGATCACAAGTTCTAATAGTTTACATATCCATGGATACCAAATGCACCTTACAACAAAAATCAGCTTTCTTGCAAAATATATTGTTGGCGTTTATTGGAAAAGTTACATTCAAGCTAAATATAAAAGTACTATCATGGATAAGCCAAAGAGTCTTTTTCAAGAAATGCATTGCAAAAGAATCTATTCAATGGCAATGAAGTGCTCCTAGTCATTCAACAGAGTGTTCAACAAAACTGTTTTTTGCTCATCCCGAAAATGTGCTTGTGGCAATGCTGGGCGATGATAACAAAACCATGCATTAGCGTTAAGCAATTTGAGGAACATCTTCTTCATCTGAATTATGCAGGTCACACTCAATCTGTAGGACATGGAGTTAAACTGACAACAACAGCAACTGGGCGGATAGCCTGGCAAAAACGACAAATTGGTGAAGCTTTGTGCATCTTAAAAGAAGAAAAAAGCCATGGATGGGGAAAAAGTATCGAGTCACCAAAAAATCCAAGCAAACATAGATTCTATCGTGTGAAATCAATTGGTGAAATGCGATGTGCTGTTACTTCTTGGTTAATAAATTAGTACCGTAGTGCTTTCATCATTTTGTCTTTTGCCTAACTCTCAGAAAGATATCATATCACTTCATCGGTCAATTTAAGAAGCATTTACATTGACACTATAAAATGAATTTATAAAAAGTTGTTCAAATCTTGAATTGAGGCATGCAAGTGTCTTCCTTTCCGAAAAGCAATAAAAATGAATACCAACAACATATACCTAGCTCTAATAGTACTAATTTTATCATTAAAAACGTGATTTAGGGGGCTCGATTTAAAAATGCTGTTGGGGCAGGGTCTAAACGAGGTCAGATTTCAAAAAAAATTCGGATTTATTAATATTTTGGGCTAAGGCAAAAATTTATTACCCAGGCAAGTTGAAATGAAAAATTTGCCTCAAAAGGGGCCACCCTACTATAATATGGCAACTTTAAGTATTTCAGCATAATAATTACCTTGATAAAAAAATTTCTACTTGCATACCACACAAAAACAATAACACATACATGTTTCACACAATTGTCCTATGTATCCAGATTGACAAGTACACATGAAGTTTGTAGAGCATGCAGCGAGGGGATTGCAGGTTGCTCCATTTTTGCACTTTGAGGGTAAGCACGGATGAAGAAGACCTAATTTGAAAAAAAGCTTAGATTGCCTAATTTAACAACCAAACGTAAGCTTTTCATCCACTAGAGGAAATTCATAATGGATGAAAATCAGACTAATAGTGCAATGTTTGTCACAATCAAGTGTTCCTGGAACTTTGGGTAGTGCAATGAATACTGATTTCAACATGTCCTCAGGAATCCCACCACTTTCATATATTCTGTCTAAGAGCTTCCATATGATGTTTATTCCTTCTTCGTCCAGGGCTTTAAGCATTTCCACACAGATTTCATCTGGCCCAGCTGCTTTTCCTGTTTTCATTTGATGCAGAGCCCACTTAACTTCGGCTTTCAAGATCGGTGGACCTGTCACATCTCGAGATGCGTCTTCAGTAAGCTTGGTTCTGCTTGCATCCCGAAAGAAGTCCTGTATATATTCCTCCCATCTCTGAGTTACATCTTTTGGGTCATGAAGGATGTCTTCATTTGCCGCTCTGATACACTTCGATGTTGGTGCTGATTTTTTGCCTACAAGCTCGTTTATCTTTTTGATCATGTTTTTCCCATCAAGTCGAAGTTTCTCAATTTCTAGACATTTTTCTTCAAGCCATTTTTCTTTAGCTTTATGACATTCTTTTTTAATTTCAAGGATTACTAAACGATATTGTATTGGATCTTGTTTCAATTTACGACGTTTGTCCATTAAATTTCTTATTTCAGAATTGAACCAATAAGTTGAAGTTTTCTTGCTCTGGTTCATCTTAGGAATATTAGTGTATGCGGCTTCCTTGATAACAGTCGAATATACATTCCAGTAAGTTACGGGGTCTTGCGGCAAAGTATCTGGCAAGTTTTTCAAAACATCATGTTTGAAGTTTGCACAAACGAGATCTAAGAAATCTAACTCTTCTAATGTGTTGGTGCAAAGTTAACCATTCATTAGTTTCCGTTTTTTGAGACCATTTGGGTGTGGGGACAAAATTTAAGCCATGCATCAGCAAGAGTTTACCTGTTTCTTCTAATTGTATGTCTGATTTACTTAAAATCATTGTTTCTGCTCTTTTAAGACTTTCTTGTTTTCTTTTGAAGATCTTTCTCATCTTGTACCTCTTTCTATCTCGTTGGTTTTTAGAATTGGAATTTTGATGTATCAAATGTCCAAATTCTTCTCGTTTCTTTTTTTGCTTATTCCAAAGCCAGTGAAACCTTTCGATGTGCCTCGATTTTTCAGCTTGTTTAAAATTCAGTAAATTCCTTTTTTGTTTCCTTGATAGCGTCTTCCAATATCTGTTTGTTTCATAGATAACATTTGATTTTGTACTGATCTAGTTTGCTGTTGTGAAAGCAAGTCGAAGTCCATTCCTTTTCTGTCATTTGAAGGTAAAAGTATTCGGCATGTGATGCATCTTGCCAAAAACACCATCAAAGTTTCCAATTTTATTAATTTTATGCATTCTTTAAAATTCTTACTCGAGGTACTCGCTCCATGTACTCCAGATAACCACAATTTACTACATTGGGTTTATTGGGTTGTTTATTGTAGCAGCTGGAAAAGTTCATTACTGCCTGAATTAACGTTCCGAAATGATTCATTTCGAAACGTTTTGATTTGGATAGTTAGTTGTACGATTAAGTCACTATTTAGTGGTCGTATCAAGATCTTGAATCAATTTTCTGGCTATATGCTTCTTATGTACTTTCTGTTTTTGGAGTTACAAAGCCATGTATTGTCATGTCCTGTTGCCTTTTTTCGATTGACTGAATATGATTTATACAAAAACTTTCTGTAAAATATAGTTCCAATTCATGCTTCATGGGACAGCTTGTGAATGTATTTCACCAAAACCTATATAAAAATATTGTTAGATTTAATCCATTCGTACTGTCCTGGCATAGCACTTCCGTTACACCAAGATTGGTTCGAGTAAGGGATGAAGTAAATTAAACCAGAAGAAGATTCACTTTTGGGTAGGTCTTTTATCACCTTCCTAACTGAAAGTATTGTTAGATTTGATATTTTGTGGTGTCCTATAAGACTTCGTTTTGACCACGTTTGGTCCAAGTACTCTATGGGGGGAAATAAACCATCTGGGAGGTCAGTATGATGACATCTTACATCACCTTTTCACCCGAAAATATTGTTAGATTTGATATTTTTGTTATGCCCTGACATAAGACTTCGTTTTGACCAACTTTGGTCCATGTACCTTATGGGCTGAAATTAACCCCCTGGGGGTCACTTTGGGGGGGCTTACATCATCTCTCCACCCGAAAATATTGTTAGATTTAATATTTTTGTTATGCACTGACATAAGACTTCGTTTTGACCAAGTTTAGTCCATGTACTTCATGGGGTGAAATTAATCTTCCGAGGGGGTCACATTAAGGGGGGTCACTTTGAAGGCATCTTACATCACCTTTCCACCGGAAAATATTATTAGATTTGATATTTTTGTGATGTCCTGCCATAGAACTTCGTTTTGACCAAGGTTGGTCTATGTACCTCATGGGGTAAAATGACCCCCCTTTTGGGGCTCTAGGGTCCAGACCCACCCGGTGGGGTCAACCTTCCATAGTTTTTGTGAGTGACTTGGTTGACCTCATTAACTTCAAGGGGTCAAACCTTTTGTACCTTATGGGGTGAAATCTTCTGTCGCAGGCTCCCAGACTATTAGGAAAGGTAGCTTGTAAGTGTTTATGTAGAAGGCATTAGAAGGCTATAAAAAATGGGTTGTGGTTTATGTTTCACATTTAAAGTCAGACTGGAGTCAATATTTCCAAAACAGTTGGAGCAGGAGTGAATTTAGAGTCGCAAACTTCGGAATCGGAGTAGAACAGGGGTCAAGAAAACCTGGCTTTGTACACCTCTGGGCTCTGGCACGTGTAGAGGCTGTAGCGCCCTGCGTTTCACCTTAGGTCTTTTCAACTTTCCTTAGGTTTGTTACCGTCGTGAAATTTACAATTGTGCTTTGGGATTTTCACCTTAGGTCTTTTCAACTTTCCTTAGGTCTTTTCAACTTTTCTTAGGTTTGTTACCGTCATGAAATTGTCGTTCTTTTGTATATATGTAACGTTACCCAGTAATTCAAGTAATTTTGTAGTTGTGCCTCAGGATTCTGAAGCATGATTAGGGATTTGCGTTCCTCAAGAACTTGCATGGTAATAAGCTAAAAGCATTCTTGCAACCAGCAGTTTCAATCATATATGTGTAGTTTTTCGTCTTCAACGTTTTAGCCTACATATGCTTGATTCCTCAGCGACAATGTATATTGCAATCTGGCCTCCAATTTACAGACAGAGAATTTTACTTTTGGTGTAGGGAGTATGTCAGAGTATGCTATAATTTTGGTGCAGCTCACTATAATATGATTTTGGTACAGTAGTGATATTACTTCTGGCTCTGTCAGTCAACGTTCAGCGTGCAGTTTCCTGGGTTGGACTTATGATTTGAATTATGCTCTGTTGTGGAAAGACGATTGCAATCTTTTAAGTTATGTGGTGACAATAAAAATCATACATGTAGTAAAGAAGTACAGACCTCGTTCTCGGATCATTTCTGCCACATTGTTGTGCCCGAAATGTCGCTGTAGACTAGAATTACAGCTAGGTATGAGTGGATAAGTTAAGTTACCTGCTGTCCGCTACAAGGCCATCTACTTTTGTAGGTCATGATTAAAAATGATCACACCAATACTTAAACAATGCACCTTTTCCAAGCTTACAGTAAATCTGCTATAATATTTGTAAGTTAGAAAATATGCCACGAGAAAGTCTTTCTTGCATGTGCTAGTCCTCAAACACCTACGGAGTTAATTCATTTACGCATTGAGTCTACAACTTTTTTTTAGAACAAACGTAAATTGTATGATCCATAAAAAGCTGAAAAAAGGATAGGTACAATTCAAAAAACGCAATCAGATGTTTCAATGCCGATAGGAGTAAGATATTTGTCATACTCACAATTTTCACAGTTGAGTCCGCCATAACCAGCAGTACAAGTGCAGAAGTATCCGCATCCTAGTAAATTGCATTTTGCACCATTAAGGCATGGGAAAGATTCACATGCATGACTTCCTTTACAAAACCACAGAATGAGTTAGTAATAATAAATAAAATCAGTCAGTTTCAGAAACTAGCATAACTTATTGATAAATAAAAATACGTTTAGATACGTTTTTTTAAAACTACTCGTAATACTTACTCAAGATTCAAGAATGACATAGCAACCGCCATAACATAATTCTTAAATCGTCCTGAGCATGAGGTGAAACTGCAATCCCTCCAGGACAAGAGGTAAAACTGTACCTAATCCACTTTAGTCAAGCCACTGCTGTCTTGCATAAATAAGCCAAAAGGCTCTCAGGAAACTATGACATCGCATTATTTCTTATTATAAACGAGTGTTACCCCTGCAAATTGTGTATATCGTCCTAAGCCGAAAGAATTCCAGGGAACTACGACATCGCCTTATCTCTCATGATAATCGATTGTTACCTCTGCAACCGCAATTACTGTATTACAGTCCTGCAATTACTGTAGGCCTATATGGTACTAAGCCAAAAGGCTACCAGGGAATTATGACATCGCATTATCTCTTATGATAAACAAGTGTTACCCCTGCAACCACAATTATTGCATTACAGCCCTGCAATTACTCTATATCATCCTAATCCAAAAGGCTTCCAGGGAACTACGACATCGCCTTATCTCTTATGATAAACGAGTATTACCCCTGCAACAAATAATTCAGTAACAGTATATGTGTCAGCCTATCTACATGCTTATGTGTGCGTTTAATCTCCTCATTTCACAAAAGCAGGGGGCCATGTGTCTTCCTCTACTAATTGTTGGGTCTGCTACTATTCGACGAGTCCCGATTCGGCGAGAGCCTTTTTCGGAGAGTTCCCTATTTGGAAACTTTTTGAATTTTTTTTTTGAAAATTATTGGGTACCGTAGCCTAATTATTATCATTGTCGTTTTTACATCATTTTAACGTCGCTAAACAATGAAATCGTGCAGAAAAAAAAAATGAAATAAAATGTTTGAACAATTAAATGAAAATTCGTCATGTCAGTTCAGTTGAGTTGTTTTTATTGGTGACCATCATATCAAAAACAATACACGTCAACATAGCAAAAGTTGAGAAAATTGTAGAAGCGACAAAACGCGAACGTTAAAACGTGCTTGTGACCGACGTAAGTTATTGAAGAGAAAGAAATTTGGCATGGTCGCAACACTTTCAGAAAAATTTAAGATATGAAGGGAAAATAAAAAAAAGATGTTACAAAAAAATAAAAATAAATCATGTTTATGTCTATAGCCTAAGTTAGTACTTTTGAAAGGTCAAAATGATTAGTTTGGATCAACAAATGTGTGGCCTACAGCTTGGATTGAAAGGAAATTATCGGGTACCGTAGCCTAGTTATCCCAACCAGTAAAAATTTGTTCCAAGAATCCAGTTGGCCTAACAGTTCATTTTTACATTGTAGTAACAGATAACCAAATGTATGGCCTATCGTTTTAACGTTGCTAAACGTTGAAATCGTGTAGAAAAGGGAACTTTGCTGACTACGTTGAAACTGAGAAACATTCACAGAAGCCCTTCGATTTGTTCCAAGAACCCAGTTAGTTACATTGTAGTAACAGAATGAAAAAGCTAACAAATTTTGTGGCCTACAGCTTGGATTGAAAGGACATTATCAGGTACCGTAGCCTAGTTATCCCGACCAGCAGAAACTGCCGTTTTTACATCGCTTTAACGTCGCTAAGGTTAAAATCGTGTAGAAAAAAAAACTTTTGCTGACTAGGATGCGTTAAAACTTAGAAACATTCACAGAAGCCCTTTGATTTGTTCCAAGAACCCAGTTAGCCTAACAGTTCATTTTTACTTTGATTCAACGTCTAAATACGTTGAATCACCCAGTTGGCCTATCGTTGGCCTTTGTGCATTTTTTCATTATTTTGTTTTGCATATGGACATTGGACAGCTTTGTCTGACGCAAATAAATAATAATAATTATGTGAGCAAACATTTTAATTTAATAGTTCAAACATTTTTCACTAAATCTCATTTTAATTTATTTTTCTTTGTCGGAATGCAAAAGATACGATATTGTGGGATAAAATACAAAATTCTCTAAATAAGCAGAAGGTGTCGTTTGATTTGGAATTTTCTAATAGTTGAGGATTCGAATATCAATTCAATTTTATTTTTCATTGCTGGCGCGAACATGTAGAGAACGATAAAGTAAACACACAAATTTTACACCAACAAATACCTTAAAAATGCAACGTATCAACGTACCCTAGTCAGCAAAAGTTCTCTTTTCTACACGATTTCAACGTTTAGCGACATTAAAACGATGTAAAAACGGCAATTTCTGCTGGTCGGGATAACTAGGCTACGGTATTTAACGTTTAGCAACGTTAAAACGATAGGCTACACATTTGGTTATCTGTTACTACAATGTAACAATGAACTGTTAGGCTAACTGGGATCTTGGAACAAATCAAAGGGCTTCTGTGAATGTTTCTCAGTTTCAACGTATCCTAGTCAGCAAAAGTTCCCTTTTCTACGCGATTTCAACGTTTAGCGGCGTTAAAACAATAGGCCACACATTTGGTTATCTATTACTACAATGTAAAAATGAACTGTTAGGCTAGCTGGGTTCTTGGAACAAATTTTTGCTGGTCGAGATAATCGAGATAATTTCCTTTCAATCCAAGCTGTAGGCTACACATTTGTTGATCCAAACTAATCATTTTAACTATTCAAAAGTACTAACTTAGGCTATAGACATAATTTGTAACATCTTCTTTTTTTATTTTCCCTTCATATCTTAAATTTTTCTGAAGGTGTTGCGACCGTGCCAAATTTCTTTCAACTCAATAACTTACTTCGATCCAAGACGATCTCTATAACAGGCCTGGACACCGCACGCCTCCAGTCGAAAACTGGAGGCGGATGGTTCAAGCGAGGTTTTTAGCTATCACACAAAGTGCTTTTGATTTTTGCGAGTGCATTGTTATTCAGGGAGCTAAATACGCTTAATAAAATAATAACAATAAATTTAAACTAGGCACTGCAGTTTTTTCAGAGAATTTGAGGTTTTTATGAGTGAAACTAGATTAGCCTGGCAGTAAAGCTGCAGAGCCCACCAGCAGGCTAGTGTGTTAGATATGTTTAGTACATGAGTTAAAATTAAATCCAATCTAATTAGTCTAAATTGCGTGCTTTTGAAAGTAACATATATGTTTCGTAGTTTAGAGACACCGCTTGCTCTAATGTGATAAGTGATAATGGGCAGAAAGTGTTGTGTTACTGGATGCAGATCTGGTTACGATGGAAATAAACAAATTTTAATGTATCACTTACCCAAGGATAGTGAAGAAAGAGAGAGAGAGAGAGCAATCTTACAAGAATTGCATCAAAAGTTAATAATATGCAAGATTTTAACTTAAAAAAGTATTCTAGATATGTATATATATATATTGCAGAGTCGCCAGAAACAAGTACGGTATTTCTTTTGATAAACGAAATATAGGCCTATGTCAAGCCTAGTAGCCTATGTCTTACTATGGAAGAAATATTTTTTGGAAAGCTCAATGTAATTCTAAACAATTAGCAACCACTGTTCTAGCAGAACTTATGGTTAAGTATTTTTGGCGGTCGCGAATTCTTATTAAAATGATACCAGTTCATCATTTAGCAGCAGACTTTCAATGTGATCAAATCATCATTATTATCGATAAACTTGAGCAGTGCTGTTCACATATTAGTGATACAATCTGTGATCGAAATCAAGTCGATAGGTATTTTTTCAAACATTTTGAACCAATTTCATACAAACCTTGGTTGACAAAACACAAAAATAAGTTCATAAAAATGTTTCTTCAGTTTTGGAAGATTGTCAATGTGAAAGGGTTAGGAGCTAATTTGTGCTTTAAGGATCCACTAACAGATGTAAGATCTGACAATGACATTCAGCTGAAGATTTTAACACAGTTGGCTAATTCAGTTGAATGTATGGGTAGAGTTCAAAGAAAACAAAGTACAACAGTTGTCCAGTTTAACAAGCTCAGCTTTTCATCATACCTGCTTAAGTGCTTAGGTCTAGTTGATCTTACTCGAAGCCTTTTATCAGTAGATCATGAGTTTGTTATGTTCAGTGAGTTTTCAACAGATCCTCTTGAGAAATTAATTGGCAAGGTTGTGGGGGAACATATTTTATAAATGTTCAGCAGGTCTCCGAAAAACTGCAATATAAGCGAGACCAAGCTTGCTTTGCATCAGGAAAGTGACATTTCTTCTGTATGTGCACCAGCACGGCATGTTTGCAATCTATGCTTATACAGAATGGTTTTATCAGAAGTGGAAGTGTTTGAGGGATTGCCAAGTATAGAAAAGAATTTATCATTTGATGAATTGCAAGCCATTGTTTACTTAGTTGGATAGCACTAACCAACAAAAAAAAATTGTGGTGCCAAAGATATTTCAACTGTTTTTAGATAATTTGTGGTCGCTAACTTTGAAAATGCAGTCAGTTTTTGTCTATCAAGTCTAGTTTTCGAGCTACGGTGATTCCACTGCAGGAGTGAACTTACGCATAAATGCTCATGTGAAATCTATTCAAGAGTCAAATATATTGTCAAAAGACACACATCAACTTCAGCAAGCCAACAGAAATTAAAAACTTACACACAAACATACGATTAACAATATGGTAGCTTTCCTTAATCTTAGCGCTTAAGAGATTTGAACGAGAGTGAACCGCAAATGCATCATCGTGTTTAATGGACTCCGCAACAGTCAGCTAGCATGGAAGCATCCCATCTCTCTTGATATCTGACTTCTATCTCACTAACGTCTTGATGAAATTCCTTCCCTTGCTTGTCACTCAAATCGTCAAGATTTTCAGGAAAGTATTTTAGATGACTGTGCAGAAAATGAAGTTTGATGATCATGGTCATGTAAACACCAATACCCTGTGGGAGTCTTCTGAGTAATTTGGACACGAGCTCTTTGTAATTGGATGCATACTTCCCAAAAAAAATTTTTTAACAACTTTCACAAAAGCATCCCAGGCACTCAGTTCTTTTTCATTCATGGAAGATGAGAAGTTTGGATCATTAATTAATTTTCTGATTTGAGGCCCATCAAATATGCCAGCTTTTAACTTTTCACTTGTTAATCCTGGAAATTTTGTGCAAATATTTCTGAAACAATTTTCATCTTTATCGAGTGCTTTTACAAATTGCTTCATGATACCCAACTTAATATGAAGAGGAGGTAACACAATTTTGATCGTTCCACCAGAGAATGAGTTTGAACATTTTTCTCGCCAGGAATCCTTTCACTTCTCATAAGCCAATGTTTCTTTTTCCAATGCTGATCTCTTGCCCTGCTGTCCCACAAACAGAGAAAACAAATAAACTTTGTGCATCCATCTTGCATTCCAAGCAGAAATCCAACCATTTTCAAATCAACGCAAATGATCCAATTGTGTTCATAGCATGAAATTTTTTCCAAAACAAATTTGACTTCGTTATACTTTTCTTTGGAAGTTGATGAATGTCCAAGTAGTACAGATCCATAAACATCTCCATTATGCAGTAAAACACATTTTAGACTTCATTTACAGCTGTCAATAAAAAGTCGCCAACCTTGAGGATTGTATTCTGCTGCACCAAACTTTTTAAGAAGACCTTCCACATCGGTACAGTATACAATATCATTTTCCTGAGAAAAATAAGGCAATAATTCGACATGGCGTTTCCGATAAAAAGTGATTACAGTACCTGGTTCCAACATATTTTTTTCTTTGAGTCTTGAAACCAGTAACTCAGAAAATTCCTTTGATAAATTTAAATTCCTCACCAAGTCATTGAGTTCTCCCTGAGAAAAAAGTTGAGCAGATAAAATAGCAGGAAGAAATTCGCTTTCAGCAAGGCTGGAATCGCTCGGAATGGCCCGATTTGGTGAGTTCCCTATTCGGTGAGAGCCTTTTTCGGTGAGAGCCCTATTCGGTGAGTTTTTTTTTTTTAAATTATTGCACGCCGTAGCCTAATTTTCATTGCCGTTATAGGGGTTAGGGGCTTGGGGGTTAGGGGTTTTTTGGGGTTTGGGTTTTTGGGGGGTTTGGGTTTTTTGGGGGGTTTGGGTTTTTGGGGGTTGGAGTTTTTGGGGGTTTGGGTTTTTGGGGGTTTTGGTTTTTTTTGGGGGTTTTGGGACTTTTGGGGTTTTGGGTTTTTGAGGTTTTGGTTTTTGGGTTTGAGGTTAGGGGGTTAGGGGTTTTAATTAGGCTACGGTACCCAATAATTAAAAAAAAAAAATTCAAAAAAATCACCGAATAGGGCTCTCACCAAAAAAGGCTCTCACCGAAAAAGGCTCTCACCGAAAAAGGCTCTCACCGAATCGGACTCACCGAATAGTAGCAGACCCGGAATCGCTATCAGTGGAAGCTTGCTCGTTTGTTTGTTTGTTTATCTTTATCCTGCATTGCGGGAAAGCGGACTTGAGCGCTATGCATCGGTGTACGCCTTCCGACGTACACCTGACCCACGCTGCAGCCGACGGCAATGTCTGTTTCCGGTTGTCTACTCTACTTATGACTTAAATTTGGTACTACCCATTACTCGAAATCGATCACTGGGTAGAGGCAATTATCGTAAAGTTTCTTGCCCAGAGAAACAACAGCAAGTGCGGCTGGCAGGAGTCGAACATGCAGACTCTCGACTGCGAGCCCAACGCGCTAACCACTCAGCCACGGCTGCCGACTCGTCTTCGCGGTCAGGAAGTAAATCCAAATGTGGCAACCCTTTAAAAACAGAAACAGGAAGTTCTTCACTGGGTAGCATTGGCCTGATTGCTAAAGCTAGGTTTGGATATTGCAAGAAAGTCCTTTTTTCCTGTTTATGCCTTTTATGTTTACTGCACAAAAATAGCAGACGCTATTATGATCTTTCAGTTCACACCACACCATTGGAATAGCAAACCTTAATCCTTTTCTTCTTTTGTTTGTCCATTGACATGAATGTTCTTTGTAAGTTTTGCAAATAATATAGGGAGCCCAAGACTTATCTTGATCCCCCAACTTCACTTTAAAGTAAGCAAGATAAGCACGCTTTACAAAATCATCAATTGGTTTTCTGTTAGGCTCTAGTGTGACTGTGTAATCACCACAGATGTAGCCGAAAATATTTGTGTTATTGAGACGTCTTCTAGAATGTAGCCATAAGCGCGCTAGATTCCTCCCCAAAAAAGCACCCTTATGCAGTCTTGATTTGCACCTACTAGCATTTAACACAGAAAACAATTGTCTTGGCATCGTCTGCTTTCATTGTTTGTTTTAGAATGTAATGCAAGAGTTATAATAAAGGTTGTAATCTCATACTGACAACATTAAAACTATTGTATTTGTGCTACTTTGTAGGGCAATTGTAAAAATGTCAAAATCACTGTAACTTAAAAAGTTGACCTGATGGAGAAAAACTGATTGCATTTTCGGAATCAGTGCCCCAAAGTTAGTCTAACTCAGTTCAAAAACTACCGGCACCAAAGATTGTGTCGGCCAGTGTAATGGATATGTTACAATGACGAAGGAAATTAGTAGTGACGACACTTTCCTTTACTATGAAAAATTTGGCTCTAGTTTAGAGTCTATACCCAGCACTTGAATCGGGGAGGATTAAATGTATCAAACGATGAAACATGTCAGATTGTCAGTAGTGTGGTTTTTGCTTTTGCTTATTTTTGGTTGTAAAATTAAATGTTTGCGAAAAGTCACTTAGCACAATTTTTCAGTAGCCTATATATGTAAGTGATTTTTATGATTAAGACTTCATTACATTGTAATACTGTGTCCAATATTTTGCTCAATAAGTTATGCAAAGCAATGACTCCATTGTCATGCAAAAAAGAACCATCTTAGAAACTGTTAAAGTTGCAGTAATCATAATCATATTGTACGCTACTAACAAACTGTTCATTCTGAAAACTTGTGATTCTAAGAACACATAACTTCTAATGTTAGCCTCGTATTTAGTAACACAGCAAACCCCTAATATGTGTGAACCCAATCGAATGTATATCATAAATCGTTGCTCAATCACACCCAACAAGGCCAACATGTATAAACATTAAGAAGTTCAGTAAGTGAAGTTCTAAAACTACTTTTTTTCGCTGATCTCCAGCAGGATATTTTTCTGCAAAGACATTGTGCTTATTCAGAAAATGTCTTTCAACGTTTGATTTTTTGTTGTTTGCTAATTTCTCATCACATAACAAACATACCGGCAAGCAAGTTTCGCTAGCAATGAAAGCAAATGAATCTGTCCATGAGGGGTTGAACATTCTTTTTTCGTTCGCAACTTTTCTCTTCTTACACTTTTCCATTGCTAATAATTAATCGATACAAGACTATACTGTTTTGTTGTAATATCGTTTCTAAACTCTTTACTAAATAAAAGATTTTCAGTTAGATGCTGCTCTAGACTACGGAAACTAGGCTTACTAGTAAAGATAACGCTGGTATACTGGCAATAATTTGGCAAATTTGCCAAAGTTACTGATTAATAACTAATGGCGATTTACATATTTAACAAAGAGTATCTGACACTTTTAACTGCTTACAAAATACTAAAGGCTACTACAAACTGCACTGTGACACTGCCAGGTATAAGATAATGCTAACATTAATTGTGCGGTAAATCACGTAACAATATGCTCTTTATCGTTTCACAGACGGGCGGACAAATCAGAATCTGTCCACATACAATACATGCATTGTAAGCTGTGAGGAGCCGCTATTATTCCTAACAGTCCTAAATGATTTTTTCCTTAGCAAAATAAAAGCATCAAATCTTGGTGAAAAAAAAAACATACTAAACGGATTTGTAAGTCATAATTTTCAACAAAACTAGTTTAAACTATAGCCTAGAGCAGTTATTAATTTACAACAAAATTTTTTTGTATTGCCCAAGCTCGCAGTGTTTAAAGTCACAGGAGCCAGAGCAGAGGGCTGAAAGAGCCGCATGTGGCTCCGGAGCCGCAGGTTGTCGACCTCTGCACTAGACAGATCGTACACATACCGCCATCATTTGGTGTCACTGCGCAAGAAAATGACATCCCACGCTGCACTACTCAAGCGCCTGGCAGGCCACAGCTGGGGGACGAGGGCTGACACTTTGCATATAGCAGCCTTAGTCCTTGTCTACTCTTCAGCAGAGTACTGTGCACCTGTTTGGTGCTGCAGTGCACACTGCCATAACATCGACACTGCCATAAACAGCGCCCTGCGCACAGTTACCAGATGCCTGTGTCCCACACCATTGGATAATTTTGCCATTCTCGCTGGCATCCAACCTTCTGAGCTTCGTCGCGAAGAAGCCAATCTGTTTCTTGGCCGACGGGCACTAAAGCCTAACCATCTTCTCCACCACAAGATCTCTGCTTCCCCAAACCAGCACCCCAGTCGACTGAAGTCAAGACAACATTCGTGCCAGCCACTCAACTTCTGATCAACGCATCAGATGAACTTCTTCTCTGCGGCTACTTGGGCGGACTATAAATGGAATTTTGAAAGGAAGTCAAGTACCACCGGACTTCATTCGTTCATCCCCATGCCGACACATGCCCCATCGGCCTGACACTACAAAGACAAGCATGGGTGCGCCTCAACCGTCTTCGTACGAGCGCCGGGCTTTTCCGGTCCACCATGCGCCATTGGGGAATTGGCCTCTTCCTCCACCTGTAAATGTGGTGCCGAGGAACAGACTGCAGACCACATCAGCCACCTAACGGAGTGAAAGGTCTGCGTGTCATGGATGATGAACTAAATACTGGCTGCTCTCTAGTAGCCTTCCAGTGTAGTCCTGGAACATCTTGAGTCTGGGCTGGTAAAAGGATAGAATAGACCCTCGGGCCCAGAGGCTTGCACGACGACGAAGCGCACGGTTAATAGGTCCACCCGCTTATTAAGCCCAATTTGGTCCATTCCGGAATTACCGAAGGTATAGGAGTGGGAGAAAATTGTTTCTTGCAGCCAAAATCGTCCGGTCCCGATGTGGCCTTAATAAATGGGGACGACCGTATTGGAATTGATATTAATTTTCAAAGTGTTTTGCGCAAAATTATATTCTTCCGAAATGTTTGGGTCGCGGAGACTTTGAACCATTGCTTTTTGGGTCGCACCAAAAAGTATTTGCGGACTCCTGCTTTAGAAGATAATGTTTCAACGTATAATTCCTGTCACATTGGAAATCCATCACCACTCACAGAACTTACACTTTCTTCATCATCTGAATCCAGTGCTAAATCTTGAGATGCTTCAGGAACAGGAAATAATTCTCCATGTGGTACTGGACAAATTACTGATAGAATATTTGGGTATTGAACACTCAGTTTCTTCCTATTTTCCCGCCAAACCTTTAAAAACCGGGGGTCATGCAAAAGTAGCAATCGCCAATGTGGTCGGTATAGGTTCTCTACAAACCATTGGAACAGCAAAGGCATACATTTTCATTTTCCGTGTAGCCATTGCTGAAGTTTTGCACCACAGGAGTTGCAGCATATGTGAGGAGCCCAACTCTTGCCCTGATCACCAACTTTGCATCCAAAATGCAAGTGGCATGTTTTCCTGACCACAGCCGTTATACTTCGCTTTTGTGAGGAAAAAGTTGTTTTACCACAAATGTAGCAGAAATTGTCTGCTTTGTTTATGCAATTACGAGGCATCTGCAGAAAGATCAGTTAAGGCTAAAAACATGAAGTTTTCACAAAAGAAGCAAGCAAACAACCCAACTCAAAGATATATCAAAATAAAAATAATACAAATACCCCCGTCATCTACCTTCCAACAAATAGATTAAGTGCCCAACTCTATCTGACCGAAGCAAGCTACAACAGAACAATGCACACTGCTTTCCGCGTCAGCAAGTAAAGCACATTTTGGCATGGTGCCATATGTTAAAAACTAAAGCTAATCAACAAATTTCAAGTTGATATTCGTGATCAGCGACCCTAAATTAGCCGAGATTGACCTCATTCGTTTCAGAAGCAAATTGGCTGTTGACCAGTGTTATTTAAGTTTCTGAACCTGGCTAAGTTTATTTACTTGTTATGTTTAATTGCTATGTCTGATTGCTATACTTGCTATGTTGCTACGTTTAATTGCTATGTTTAATCCTGGGATTGTGTGACTCACCGGCCTGTGTTTGTGGTGACTGTCAAACAGCACAGCACATCATTTAATTTAATCACTGCCCAGTGTTTGGACCTGCAGAGCATGTGGATCTCATGGACCCTGATAAAGACATTACTCTGGTTGCAACAATTAGGAGATGTTGCCTGAATTGCTGCCTCATAAGCAAGAAAAAGATTGCTTGGTTGTATTTTGATATTTTGTTCTTGAGATATGATTGGGTGAAAAATTGGCCACTGGGTGGAAATTTTACGTGCGAGCGATCATTTTTTGCTTATTGACCAATGTAAACTCACTTTTTTCTCCATAACTACTCGACATAGGTTTACAAAAATTGGTATCGTGGTATTTCTAGGGTGAAGAAATTCAAACCTTTTGTCAAAATATCAAAAAAGCAACTATTTCTTGAAGTAAAATAAGATTAAAAGTGTTTTAACCGTTTCTTAAGTTCCAAACTTGACCTTATTTTTTTAGCTGTTAAGTTAGAAATTAATTTTTTTTATCTTCTGCTATTATTCTTATACTTTGTATTTATGTAGGTTTGGTAATTAAGTTTTTTTTACAATTCAAGACAAAATTGTGGCAGAAGATCGACAGCAATAAAGCCAAAAATATCTTAAGGAGACAAAGCAATTGTTGGAGAGAAAACGTCAATTAACATGAGTTACAAAGGTAATAAAATGTTAAATAGTATTAAAATATGTTTTTAGAAGCCAGGTAATTTTATTGAGGGAGGTGGGGTAGTGATTGCTTTCCGTGGTTGCGTTCTTGCATTTTGTTGATACTATGACTGATAGCACTTCAGCAGCAACAATGAAGTGTACCGCAAGAATGAGTTGTTCAACCATTTTTATTCTATTTTGAATTAGGTTAGTGATCTGATCAGGTATTGTCAGATTTTTCTTGAAGCACATATAATTTCATACAAAGTTCAATTTGTTGTTCTACAACCATCAAATCAGTTTATTTTTGTGCCTTTTCTGAAGTGAGTTATTAAACTTTCACATTTTTTGTGAATTCCAAACAATAACGTTTGATGAACTTTCATGCAAAGGTGTTTTCCAAATTGTTTTTGTGGTGTATGCAAACTGTCCGGATAGATTTCTTTCAAATCTAAAGATTACATTTTCATAGAATTAGCTTTTGATCCGTTTTATAAAATATGCCCAATTGCCAATGTACAAATGAACCCTCTCAGCCTAGTTGCAATTGTAGGGTGAAATCAAATTGACCTTTGAATAGGCAATGCTTGCAGAAAGCCATTACAGTCGAAATCGTTTAAGCGCATAGTCAATTTGTCAAGCTTTTTTATGCGCTTAAACGGTATATGCGCTTAACCGTTTACATTGTTTGACAGTATCCTATACGTCAATACCGAACGTTTATCTAACGCAAAAGCGTGAAAACAGACCGCTGGACTTTTTCGATGAACGAAGGCATTAAGCCTTAATACGTAACCCGGAGTGTTAGGAGATTTACAGAATATTCTAGAATAGTACTGTACAACCGAATTCCAAATAACGGTACTACTTTGTTTGGCTGTTGGTCAGCGAAGTGTGACGCAGCAACAACTGTTCACGCGCGTTCCTCGTGGCTTTCGGGTAGCTGCCGTGATCACCCAACTGTAACAAATTCGCTTCAGCGAGCAAGAAAGAAAATTCACTAATCATGCGATTTAGATTTTCCTTAGTCTTGTGGTTCTACAGTTCGTACTGCGACGTAATGATACTTGTTTATGATGTAACAATCCATAAATGAAATGTGGTCTTGTGATTCACACAGCACTGTACTCAAATCATAGAAGAGAAGGCCTTTTTTCGTGCGGTTTTACTTTATTGTTTAAATCATGTAGGCGCTAACTGTCTGTCTTGAGGTGTTATCTTGAGCAACTTTGCTTTGCCAAAGGAAATATGCGGTTAAGTGATAAAAGTCTACAAATCTATCAAGAATTCCTAGTCGCTTAGCCGATTTATGCGATTAATCATTATGCGACTAACCGTTGAATTTTCTTCACAATTGAATGGGAATGGTTTGGGATTATGCAATGCTATGCTCTAAAGCGATTTATGCTCTTAACCGATATGCGACTAGCCGATTTCGACTGTATTTACAAAGCCACCATTGATAACGGCCCAAAGGTTCTAAATTACATTGGCTGTAGTGAAACGACTTTTAAAAAACGTTTTAACCACAAATGTTCCTTCATGAATAGGTCTAAACCAGTGGTTCCCAAACTTTTTTACTCCGTGGCCTAAATTTTGATTCAAAAAAAGTTCGTGGCCCACCCAAAATATTTTATACACTTGTATATGGGCGAGCGCTATAGGCTCTAGCAATTTTCTAAGTGGCGACGCTGTGCCTGATTTGACTGGCCCGAGGATCGAAGCCCAGACCTCCAGCACAGATTGCGATGTTTCTTACCACTACGCTAATCGGCCAAGTTCTACTACCTAATTACTGTACTATATGACATGTAACACAAAAACAAACAAAATGGCTTTTTGCAATTTATTTTTTAATGGGAAGGGTGCTCTTGCGCTATAGCAACAAGCTTAGAAATTCTTGGCTCAGTTGTCGAAAAAGCACAGCGAATGTCATGTTCAGCTTCAAGGCGGTTGCGTTGCTTGGACTTCATACATACTAGCGCTGAAAAGGCAGATTCACATAACCATGTAGAAGTGAAAGGCAATAACTGTTTAAGTACAGTTTTGCTTATTTCTGGATATGATGATGCCATGCTTAGCCAGAATTCCGTGAGTGGCAAAGTTTCGAATAGATCTCGGCAACTGGAGTCGTTTTTCAATTCAATCAATTGGTCTTGCAATTCATCTTCCACATTTTCAGGGGAAAGTCGAAACGGATTTCTTTCAAGTGATAGGTCATCAGCACTAACTTCAGGAAAATATGACTTGAATTCGCTTTCCAGCTCTTTCAGATGTTGAACAATATTGGTCTTTAGTTCATCGTTTAACTCGTAAATATCAGACAGGTTGTTAAACATGGCAAAATTGCCGTTTTGAGCTTTTCGTCTCCAGTTTGCCAATTTTTCACCAAACGCATTGATCAAGTCCATGTTCTGAGTAATGTTTTTTTCTTTTCCTTGCATTTTCAGGTTAAGGGTGTTTAAAGAATGAAAAATATCTACCAAGCATGCCAAACAAGCAATAAATTTTGCATTGGTAAAGTGAAATGCTAACTCAGGTTTTACATCAGTTAAATAGATTTCCAACTCATCGCGGAGATCAAACACTCTGCATAAAACGTTCCCTTTAGAGAGCCACCAAACTTTTGTGTAAAACAAAAGGTTTTTATGATCAGATTCCATGTCTTCACAAAGTTTTCTGAATAGACGAGTGTGCAAAGCGCTGCTCTTCACAAAATTTACTATTTTAATAGTAACGTTAAGCACATCTTGGAGACCACTTGGTAACGTTTTAGAAGCCAGAGCTTCCCGGTGAATGAAGCAATGAGTAAACATAACGCCAGTAGCCTTTCTTTGCACAAGTGCCTTAAATCCACTTTTGGAACCAAGCATCGCAGGTGCACCGTCAGTGCACACGCCACACAGATTGTCCCAGGATATTCCGTTTTCATTAAAAAAATGGTTGACTTTTTCCATTACATCTCATGCTTTTGTGCTGGTGTTCAAAGCACAGCAGAAGAGTAATTCTTCCTTTACAGAGGTGTCAACTGCATAGCGAACGAAAACCATAAGTTGAGAAACTGAAGATACATCGACAGACTCATCCAGCTGGATGGCGAATAGACCAAAAGCAGATTTATTTATTTCAGTTATTACTTGTTCCCTAATGTCTTCTGACATTGCTGCAATTCGTCTCTTTACTGTGTTATTGGATAAAGGAATAGCTTTGAGACTTTTCTCATGTTTATCACCCAGGACAATTCTCGTCATGGCCAGTGCAGACGATTTAACAACAGTTTCAGCGATATTATGAGCTTTTTTATGCTTAGCTATAATTTGGCTAACAACGAAAGATGCTTCTGTAAGTTTCTGACCGGGGTTTCTGATCAGTTTGTTGAAAGTTTCCAGTTTTGTCAAGTCGTTGACATTTACAGCTAGATTCTAGTCGTTTAAAATACTCAATGCTTTTATTCTTCAACTCAGGATGATTTTTTTCCAGGTGATTTCTCAATTTACTCGGTCTCAATGACTCATTGCTTAAGACGCGGTAGCATACTACGCACTGTCCCTTTTCGACTCCATGATCATTTAACAAAGTAAATCCAAATTTAACGTAACTATCATCATACTTTCTTTTGTTTGCCATTGAATAATTTAGTATTTAGTAATTTAGTTTAGCATGTCTCGATTTGCAAATGTTTATTCAATCTCTTCTTCGCTCTGCACCTTACAACTATCAGTCCACGACATAAAGAACGCTTGTTTTTAAGTACGATTTCTGGCACATGCAAGCTTAAAAACTTATTGTTACGTAACAATTCCTTCCCGTGGCAGACAGTTTTAAGAATGGCAGTTAAAATTTTTCGGTAAAAAATCTAGAAATTGTTAACAATACAGGAACAGTATAAGTTCAATTACAAATAACTCTGTGGCTCACTGAAACCGTCTTCGTGGCCCACTAGTGGGCCATGGACCACAGTTTGGGAACCACTGGTCTAAACGAAACGGGTCTGCTACTATTCGGTGAGTCCGATTTGGTGAGTTTCTAACCTCTAACCCTAAAACGGCAATGATAATTAAGTTACGGTACCCAATAATTAAAAAAAAAAATTGAAAAAATCCCCCGCTAAGGGACCGGACTCACCGAATCGGACTCACCGAAACGGGCCAATCCAAAACGAAACAGCACAGACCTATCTTAGCCGGTTTGGGACCTTATGAACAAGGGTGTTGATCCTAAAATATCATGGGCTATCCACAGCTATGCTCGGCCTTAGAGTAGAGGTGGCTGCAGTAATTGTGGTTTTTGTGTTGCTGAAAAGCTTGCCATATTGGAGGCCGCTTGTAGCCATCTTCTGAACAAGCGTTCTTCTTCAAATCAACATAAGTTTAACTTGATTTCTACAGTTTACTACGGTTATCGCATTCTGCTTCTCTATGATGTCACAATGCTATTAAATCTGGTTGGTCCCCATCTGGACGTCGAGATTTTATGACATCCGATGCAGGTAGTCCTTTGTAACTCTGAGGTTTTTTTGCGAATTAAATTAAGGTTATAATGTTTAATATCTTTTCAGGTATTACCGATTTATTGTTTTTGCATATTTTTCGGGACCCTCTGATGATCCCCCTTTTAGGGTGAAACAGGCTGTAGAGGTTTTGGAAAGTAATAACTATATTTGATGTAATTTGCTCTGCTTGGCGTTTTTGCTTGACATTGAGCACTTTTTGTCGGAATGGCTCGTTTCGGTGAGTCCGATTCTGTGAGTCCGATCCCTTAACGGGGGATTTTTTTAATTTTTTTTTAAATTATTGGGTACCGTAGCCTAAATTATCATTGCCGTTTTATGGTTAGGGGTTAGGAGTTAAGGTTAGGGGTTAGAAGTTAGAAACTCACCGAATCGGACTCACCGAATAGTAGCAGACCCCTTTTTGTAGTATTAATAGTATTTATTGCTTCCTTCTCTATATTTGTTTGTTTTGTGTTGATATTGTTGCTTGATTGACCGACAAAATTAATCTTAAACATGTTCTGAACGAACAACATTCACAGCGATGCATTTAACTAAGTTCTACATATAACTACATAAAGGTTTTTGCTATGTGTCTTCCAGGTCAATCGGTCAATAGAGAAATTAAATGGTGCGTAAAATGTTGCAAGACAATCACGACTAACTGACATGTGGAACGTGGGTTCACAAATAGAAGATTACAATAAATTAGTTCAATGGCTTGCACTTTATAAAGCAAACAGTTAAGAAAAAAATAAGAATCAATAACTTTTGATATAACTAATTTGCGAATAAAAACACTTTCAATTATTTTTTCGATTAGTAGAGTATCGGTAAAGAGTTTGTTCTGTAAATTGCACAAAAGCACACAGTGTAAAACTCAAGAGGATTTATCATTATAGATATTATGTTATGTAACCATGCTATATCTAGATAAACATTTAAGAAAATCTCCAACTAAATAGTTCAAATCGGCAACTTTAACTCTTGCCCCCCAGGAAATAGCTTGTGTCAGTAAAATATCGAGGGCAATGGCATCTACCAATAGTAATGATAAAATACTTTAAAAACACTGGCCATAATTTTTACCACGATACTTCATGTTTATTGTTTAGCTGAAATATTGTTTACTTGTTTAAAGAGGTTGGAAACCTACATTCATCCTTTTATGAATTTTTTTTTTAAACAAAATTGACGTTAGCTCTACAATGAACGTTTTAGGATTAGGGAACATAAAAATACTTTTTTAAAGTGACCAAAATTATTCTTTTGTATCTGAAAATTGGCAATCAACATAAATCTAAACACATTGATTGAGTTTAGTTCCATTAAGGATAGGGGATCTTCTGACTACGAAGCAGCAGGCCAGCAATCAGCATATGAAAATAGGCCAGAAATGCATATGCCAAATAGGGCTCTGCTGATTCTCCATGCATTTTTAATAAAAAATACTAAATTTTAACACGGTAGGATACTGTAATACTGTATAAATGGCAGCGTCAACGCAGTAGCCACATTCCTAGTGGCCTAGTTTGCAGTTATAATAACTCAGTAGATCGCTATTTCGATGGATGCTTGGGCACGTTCTTCCCACAAAATGTTTTGGTCCCTCACAGCTATGCTATCTACAGTATCTAGCCATACACTTTTACAAGTTAAAAAATTAGTAAGTTGAAAAATTAATATTTTAATTACCTTTTAATGTGCCACATACTGCTCCATGAGTTCGTAGACTAGGATCATAATTTTTCAGAACTAAGGTTCCAGGAGGATAACTAGATGCTGCATTAGTTAACACAATGCGATCGTGTTTTTTTGCACCCTTGAGAGACAAACGCAGCCCTGATCCTGTGATGTTGGCATTGTCAAGCCATTTCCAACCGTCATCATCAAGAGGATGGACTCCAACCCATAAGGAATTATTACTTCCCTACAAAAACAAAATGATTAATTACTGTTGCTTGAACTCGTTTGTCCCACAGCAAAAACATATCCATCTGTGACTAATAATTGAAGAAACAGCAACATCAAAAAACAAAAGTTTGCTTCTTCGGGTTTGCGCTAGACTCTAGCGGCTAGAGCAACGCACTTAAAGAGAGCTCTGCTAAAAACACGAAATCCCGTGAATAAAATAATTCACAAATGACAACACATCAATAACCGAAAAAATCCCTTTGTCTCGGTGACAGGTTTTGTGTCAGTGGTTCCTCTACAAATATGTAAAGATAGCAGCAACAATCTTCTCACAATTAACCCTATCTGTAGCGACACTGGGTTTTATGGGGACGCCCGACTCTGATAGTCAAATATTTTACATAGGGACGGCTCGCTTTGTTGATTTTTCTTGCAATATGGACAGCTGAAGGGTCACTACAAAATTTCAAAATTAAAAGAATTGCAAAAAGTTTTGTTTGCTTTTACGTAAATTCATGTTTAGCAAATGAAATGCTATATTTTGCGTGAGGTGTAGGATGCCAGAACATGACAGAACCTTGCTACAGCAGTGTGAGGTTAACTACGGCTACCATTGTAGCGTGAAATCTATTGACTAGTATAGCATTACATCACATATTTTCATGCATTTATTTTGGCAATACACACTTTATGCACACGCAGCCAGATCACATACGCTGCACCTGGGTATGCGACACATGGCGGTAGACCACAAGCTGTAGTTGCACCAAATTTTGTCATATCACTATGACCCTCCAGCTGTCCACCTTCTTTTTGAGTGAGCAATCCCCTACTTCTACCATCCCTAATTTCACAGAAGGAAATATTCTATAAATGTAAAATTTCTTGACTTTTAACTTTTGTTCTTTGAGAATTTTTTAAACCTACACAGGTAATTTTTCAACCCCCTGCCATTCACAATAAGCATTTCGTCTCAGGTGGCTAGACATTTTTGTGCAATGCTAGATATATACAATTTAATGTAAGTGCAATATAAATGTTAGTGCAGTCACTTTGACATGTAAAAACACCCAAAATTGCCTTATATTTATGGGAAAAAGTAATTTGTTGTTTAGTTTAGCATTACTTTATGTTATAATTCAAAAATTTCAATTTTGAAGCTATTTTTGGGAAAGTAGAAACAAAAAAACAGATTTTCTGACGTTTTTTCATGACACTCTATTTGAATAAATTTGTTGGGTAAAAATTTAATTTCTATACGCACAATACACAACAACACGTGGCTTTCATTTTGTACAGTATTTTGGCTCTGTGATTTTCATAGCTCCCGTTAGTAGCATGGGCTTAGATAGCCCGTGACGTGCTTTCCACATACACAAACAGCTCGTATTGAGATAGGATTAAGAAGAACATAACATAAAGCCTTTTTCCCTTGTTCTTTATACTTCGACTTTTTACTATAACACACAAAACTATGTAAAAAAAGAATGAGTGTGTTTTCCACACAAAATCTAAATTCTAGCACAATGTAAAAATTTGTAAAACACTTTACATTCCCCATTAAAAAGCTTTGTTTGATTAGCAAGGTTACAAAATACGAACACAACTAAGCGACATATTAAACATGCACCATTTTATCATTAACTACTGCAGTAAAACTGGTAAAATATGCGGGATCTTTTAAAACAAAAATTAAGGTTTTCTTTAGGCCACAGAAGCTTGCAACAAAAATGCAAATACAGTAGAATTCGCCTAATTTGTCTCCTCAAGGGGATTAGAAAAAAGTGACGAATTGGGCGAGCTAACGAATTATGCAAACAAGTCAAAACTATACAGACTGGTATGGATGAAGTGTTACTTGCTGTGAATATATTTATTGTTGATAAACCCGAAAATAACCCTTTGTTTGTTTGGGATTGTACACGTGTTGATCTAACTAATAAGAATAAACCCATATTGCAGTAAAAAATAAATCAATAGTTTTTTTTTACTTTTGATCATGTTGCAGTAATTAACAAAGCTGTAAATTTATAGGATCAATAAAAGGACAACGTGTGAAACGTGATGTAAATCACTACTGTGAGACGTAGAAAATGTGTAAGTTTAATGAAGATTTATGGAGTGTTAATTTTTGATGGAACAACATAAAAGTTAAGTAAATTAAAAAAGCTCCCCCAGCTGACAGCACTGAATTGGAGTTGCGTTTTATTGTAATATCGAAGATGCAGAAGAACAATGTCAAACAAACAATCTAAGCATGTAAACACTTGAATAGATGAATTGAATCTGCGTATGACAAAATACCCGAGCAAAACGTTTCTCATGTATCTAAAGAGGTGACAAATTGAGCGAATTAGACGATGGTGAATTCTACTATAATTGTTACGGAACTGGCAAACTGAGTTTTTTTCTAGCCCTTGCAACTTTTACAAGTGTCAAAGTCCGGTTTCATTTTGTAACTAGTCCGTTTTTTTTTTCAAACTAGTCAACCCAACTAGGCATCTGAAAAGGTGATGCTTTGGCAGGAAGTGGGTCATAGTATTTTTTATACATGAACTGCCGATCCAAGGTCACTCTCAGATATGTAGGGCAGGGATCGTGTCGGATAAGGGTTCCGTCCAGAAACACTCGTAACTGACGACCAGCTTCCTTGTTGTGAAGGTGGAAACTGGAAAGGTGTGATGGTGGTTTTAGCTGGGCTGAGTTTTAATGTCGAATCCTTCAGGTATTGCGAGATCAGCTTCATATCGTTGGTGAGGACATCCTGTGCCTTAGTCCAGTTTTTGTTTATATATCGTCTGGGCTAAATTGTCTGCATAGGTGTACTGCATGGAGTTTATCTGAGGAATATTGTTAATGTAAATATTGATAGGGCCCCCCCTTAGTTAGGGAGGTTAATTTTTAATTCAGCCCTGATTTTAGGATACAACAGTATATTCCAAGTACTCTAGAATATTTTTTTTGGAATTTTGTCCAAAACCAAAATCTAATCCAGATCAAAGTTCATCAAGATAACATGTTAATGGGCTTAGCCTATGCGGGTCTGCTACTATTCGGTGAGTCCGAATCGGTGAGTTGCTAACCTCTAACCCCTAATCTTAACCCCTAACCCTAAAACGGCAATGATAATTAGGCTACGATACCCGCAAATTAAAAAAAAAAATTGAAAAAATCTCCCGTTAAGGGATCGAACTCACCGAATCGGACTCACCGAAACCGGCCATTCCGAGCCTATGCAGCCTATTCTTTCACGATAGAAAGAGCCTACTTTTAGACGGAAAATACTTTTCCCCAAAACAAACGTCGAGTTTTTCAAAAAATATCAACCTGGAAGCATAGGCGCCGACTCTGGGGGGGCGGTGCCCCTCGTGAATTTATCTCGGGGTGGCTGCTCCCCCGCAAATTATTTTAAAAAAATCCTAAAGCAAATGTTTGTAAGTTCAAATTTGCGTTAGTTTGACCTTCATTGCGTATCGATCTCAATTAAAAGATCTACTTGTTGCAATAAGAGCGCTGCTCCTAAGATAACAAAAGAAACAGAAGTACGGTAGCTGATAAACGCCAGCATGGTGCCGTTGAAGCATCGTAACAATGACTGAAAAACGTTTTTCTTGTTTTTTCCGCTTTGTTTTTTCTTGGGAGTGTCAATAACGAGGTGCAGTTTGCTCAGTTTAGTATCTACGCGTATTAAGAGCTAAAGTTCAAAGTAGCCTACAGGCCTCGAAATTCGTTTTTGTTGACGGCGGACAAACGTGTCCGGTTTGAGCAGCTATCTCGGCGGACAAATCAAGTGTCACGGCGGACACACCAGTTTTAGCCGTCGATCGTCATGCTTAATCACTTTATCTTGATAATAATTCTTCGCCGTTTCAGAACTATAACTATTAGTCCGGCAGCCCGTGACGTTTTTGTAACATCATAAGGTACAAAAGGTTTGAGTGTTTTATCAACCTTGCCCACTGTGGGATGTTCAGAAACCCACATCCGAGGTTTCACTGCTGGGGCGTTTGGGGGCTACGACCCGGTGAAAAACCCATTTTGGGGGTCAAAAAAACATCATAAGATACAAGAACAAAACCTACGCCAGAGTTTATGCCTTCACTTGTAGACTTTGGAACAAGTCGATCTGGGTGCCCCAGGTGGGGCATTCCCGAATAAGGGGCCCCCAAAGTTGGGGCAAAATACGTAAAAATAACATCATAAGGTACAAAGATGGAACTTCTTTCATCAGTTGGGGCATGTTCCACTGAGTACGAAACAACTTTTCTTATGGCCCCAAGGTGGGGCTTGACCTTATTTTGGGGGTCATCAACAGTATCATAGCCGATGTGGCCTTTGATGAACTAGATGCTCAGTTCGTAAATTTTTCCAGTGTTCCTTTTGTCGCGCAGTGTCCCAAAGTGTTCTTGGTTGGCTGATTGATGTATTGAAATTGTATAACCCCTAAAATTCACAAAATTAACATTATAAGGTACATGGATGAAACCAAGTGTAGGTGATAGTACCTCACTTACGGACTTCAGAACATTAAAATTTGGTCGCCCCAGGTGGGGCATTCCTGAATAAGGGGCCCCCAAAGTTGGGGCAAAATACGTAAAAATAACATCATAAGGTACAAAGATGGAACTTCTTTCATCAGTTGGGGCATGTTCCACTGAGTATGAAACAACTTTTCTTACGGCCCCAAGGTGGGGCTTGACCTTATTTTGGGGGTATAACCCCTAAAATTCACAAAATTAACATTATAAGGTACATGGATGAAACCAAGTGTAGGTGATAGTACCTCACTTACGGACTTCAGAACATTAAAATTTGGTCGCCCCAGGTGGGGCATTTCCGAATAAGGGGCCCCCAAAGTTGCAGGGTTTTTTTGGGTTTTATTGGGTTTTTTTAAAAAAGATGCAAAAAAAGGTAGATTCATGCTTATTTCACCTCAAAACTACTTTTTACGAATGAAGTGCCTTGCACTCACAGTACATGCTTGCATAACTCAATAAAATTATACACTAGGGCTGTTGTTGCTTGAATGTTGCATCATCCATTAATTTCAAGATCAAGTTGGATGTTGCATCATCCACTGATTTCTATACCAAGTTGATGCTACCGTTGTAGAAATCACATTATTGCATCATTTGCTTTAGATTTGAAGGCAAGGAGCATTTATGCCATCATGTTTAAATATTTTTTATCATTTATATATTATATATAAAAACAATAAAAACTATTAATACTACAAAAAGTGCTCAATGCTAAGCAAAAAAGCAAAGCAGAGCGAATTAAATCAAATATAGTTATTATTATACTATCTGAATCCTTAACAGCCTGTTTCACCTTTAACGGATCATCAGAAGTTCTTATTCAAATAGAATCTTCTATTTATATTTGAATAAAATCTTCTATTATAGAATCTTATATTCTATTTGAATAAGAACTTCTGATGATCCGTTAAAGGTGAAACAGGCTGTTAGGGATTCAGATAGTAATAACTATATTTGATTATATTATACAGTATTAATATATATAATATAGTAATGGATGAGCAATTGAGCGATTGCCGATTGCGTGGCCAATGGCCATTTAGGCAAATGCTCTGAAACAGCCATGCGTTAGAATCCAGAATCTGCAATTGGTAAATAGCCTCCTAAATTGCATTTCACATCATATATACAGACTACAGTAGAGTAGTACTTTCACCAACTGGTTTAACTATAAGGCCTTCTTGCATAAATGAGTTTAGTGTAGTATACACAAAGTGGCATTACTTGATTTTTGTGTACTGTACAATATCCACTGTGTTTTCAGTTTATTGTTGGAAATTTACTTCACAATCTCATCCTTAAGTCCTAATTTAAAGTTTGTTTTAAGTGTCTTGTATTTTTTTTGTTCATTTTTTTAACCCTATATGGACAAGATTATCGTTTAGTTGAAAAAAAAAATTTTTTTCTATTTTTTGAAAATATTTTAGTTTAGTCAACATATGTTTTATGTTTAAAATTTTTTTTTTCGAGTATTTTAATTTTTTTTCAAACGTAGCAAATCTGTTACGTCAGGCACATTCGCACTACCTACAGAATTTTGAAACGTAGCAGATCTGTAACGCCAGGCGCTTTAGCAACAAAAGCACACAATAAGCAGTAACAAGCAACTAGTTTATTTTCACTCAAAACAGCACAAAATTGTTCATTCTTTGTGGAATTTCAAGACAGTGTTTCGTTTTGTCTAGATGCAAGGGTGTTCTTCACACTTCTTACAAAAGTATAGGCAGCTTGTGCAGCCAGACATTTTGCATAACCCCCTTTCTTTGTAAATATATATATGCAAACTTCTTAGGTGTTTTGCCAAGACGTTTGGAAGGGTCCAACTGGACCAAATACAAATAGGACTGCTCCACAATAGCTTCATCATATAACAGTTTGAAGTAATGGGCTGGTGATGAAATGTGGGTCAGCTTGTTTACGCACAGTGGTCATCGAAGGAGTGTTTCTCATGGAAGGACTTTTTTTTACACAGCTCTAAATTGAACAGGGTGGCTTGGTTGGCCTTGTTGGTGGATTGATAGATTTCATTATGCCTTCATCTAAAAACAACGAGTTGTAAAAGAGTAAGGAAAAATACTACAAAGCTGTAGTATAAAAGTAAATAAGAATCACCATTATTTTCATTTATGATTTTGGCATACATATTATGCATAGTACAAACATTACCTATTGTGGGATTGAGAAATAAGTGAGACATTCTCCAACAAATACAAAACTCAATGTGGCTCAAGAGAGCATGGTAGAGAGTCCTTTTTACCATCCGAGTATATACCGAACACATCTATAAGACAAATAATGTTTGATAGTAGAGAGGTGTGATTTAGATTTTTAGTTGCCGTTGCCATGTGAGCCTCTGGTTATCATTATAACATGGAATGGATGTTTTTGCAGTACATATAAGTTTCTTTTGTGACAAAATCCACTCAAGCTGAGTCAATGCTTGGTTATATGAAAGGTCAGCCGTTATACGTGTTCACTGATAGTGTTTATTGGCATAAAACTTACTTGAATCACTAAAGCTGTCATCTGGCACATCAACAAAGGTAGAAGGGTACTCTACTGCAACATACTTAGCGTCAGACTCCAATGTATCAAAACATTCACCTTCTCTTTTTCCACCAAATGGTCTTGTATACCAACTTTTTCCATAAAAACATCATGCATTCATTTTGCACCTATGAAAATAAAACTTTACTGTTGACAAATCTAACAAAACAAAAGTTTTGAGATCAAAAAAACAGTTGCATGATGGACGAAGTCAACAGATTTGTTACGTTTGAACTTATGATGACTGTAGCATATATAAACATTATTTATGAAATATTTTGTTATCAACTACTCCAACAGTCTTATTTTCAAATACAACAAAAAATTCAACGCACCTGGGTGTTCTGAAAATCCAAAACTTTACGAGAGAACATCTAGGCTAAGCTGCTGTTGCCATGAACCTGACTCAAAAACTTTGTGTTCAAAAAAATTAGTGAAGCGAGACCGTAGTGTTTCCAAAATGAAATAGCACTATTGTCAGATGACACAGAATAAAATTCTTCAAAATTGAAACTGATGACTGCTTTTACAGTAAAATAAATAGCGATAATTTGAAACGTAACAGATCTGTCACAAATGTCCATATAGGGTTAATTTTCTAATAAAACCTGGACAAATATGATGCTCTGGTTTTTTTTGGGTTTTTTTAAAAAAACCCACCCGGGTTTTTTTGGGTCGAGTAAAATACCGACAACCCTGCAAAGTTGGGGCAAAATACGTAAAAATAACATCATAAGGTACAAAGATGGAACTTGTATCATCAGTTGGGGCATGTTCCACTGAGTTTAAAACAACTTTTCTTATGGCCCCAAGGTGGGGCTTAACCTTATTTTGGGGGTATAACCCCTAAAATTCACAAAATTAACATCATAAGGTACATGGATGAAACCAAGTGTAGGTGATAGTACCTCACTTACGGATTTCAGAACATTCAAATTTGGTCGCCCCAGGTGGGGCATTCCCGAATAAGGAGCTCCCAAAGTTGGATCAAAATACGTAGCCTTCTTCTTCAACAGATTGATCATGTTTGATCAGCTGTGATCTCCCTTATGAACTGCCTCCATTTTGTTCTATCCTTTGTTTTTATTAGTGTTTCCGGTATGCTTTTTATTCCTGTAATTTGCTTGATATTGTCAAAATATTTCATTTTTTGTCGTCCTTTTGTTCGTTTGCCTTGCACCATCCCAGTCAACATTGAATTTTCCAACGAGTTGCTTCTTGCTATGTGTCCGAAATATCTCAATTTTCTGAGGTTAATGTTATTAATCAGACTTCATTTATCGTTTATTTGTTGGGAAACAAATTCATTTGTTTTTCTTTCTACCTACCGTAGCTATTTCTACCTACCGTAGCCGTAGCAATACGTAGCCTACCGGTAAAAATAACATGATAAGGTGCAAAGATGGAACTTCTTTCATCAGTTGGGGCATGTTCCACTGAGTTTGAAACAACTTTTCTTACGGCTCCAAGGTGGGGCTTAACCTCATTTTGGGGTATAACCCCTAAAATTCACAAAATTAACATCATAACGTATAAAATCAAGTGTATCTCGTGTATATTTCAAAACGTCTGCAAATATTTTGGAAAATCAACGAAGCATGTAAGATATAATATCTACACAGCATAACATTTGCTTATTAGGTTAAAATTTATCACTATGAAAATACATATTGTATGCAAGGGTGGATTGGCGGCTAATCATTAGCCTACTGGGAATTCGAGAACGTTCCTGGTTGGCCGGTCAGAGGGTCACTGGTCACTGTCCTGTTTTATGTACAAAAGAAAATTTTATTTTAAATATAATAGTCGTAGCGCTATATCCGTATTCTTTGTTTGAATAACACTGACAATGATTGAAGTTACAAATCGAAGCTTGCTATACAAATACGTACAATGTCTAACTTTATAGCCTACATCATATTACCGGTGAAAGACTTTTTCTGAAATGAAATAAATTGTTTGTAAAACGAGCATTTTTATGCTAAATCTATTTTGATAGAAGTGGACCGTTATTATTTTTAAATTCCGGGCTAATTCAATTTGCTAATCCGCCCCTGATTGTACGTAGGCCTACCTACATTTAAGTTTCTTTCAGACTAAACACTGAACAGAAACAAATCACACTATGTGGTCTCATTTAAACAACTGAGAGGACTTCTCGAATAACACGTGACTTGTGCTGAAAGGAATGGAAAAATTGCTAGCTACAAAATAACGAAACCTGGAACGGCGTGCGAAAGAAACGTTAAATTATACACTAGTAGAACGAAAAGATGCACATTGAACTATTTAAAAACGTATGCCCTGTTCATCAAGTCAAAGGGCTTCTTGAAAAAGCATGCCTCCTGCATAATCTCTCTCGGGTAGGCTATGCACCATTGGCCCAGGGTTGTCGACCCAAAAAAAACCGGGTGGGTTTTTTTAAAAAAAACCAAAAAAACCCATAAAAAAACCCAGAGCATCATATTTGTCCAGGTTTTATTAGAAAATTAAAAAAATGAACAAAAAAAATACAAGACACTTAAAACAAACTTTAAATTAGGACTTAAGGATGAGATTGTGAAGTAAATTTCCAACAATAAACTGAAAACACAGTGGATATTGTACAGTACACAAAAATCAAGTAATGCCACTTTGTGTATACTACACTAAACTCATTTATGCAAGAAGGCCTTATAGTTAAACCAGTTGGTGAAAGTACTACTCTACTGTAGTCTGTATATATGATGTGAAATGCAATTTAGGAGGCTATTTACCAATTGCAGATTCTGGATTCTAACGCATGGCTGTTTCAGAGCATTTGCCTAAATGGCCATTGGCCACGCAATCGGCAATCGCTCAATTGCTCATCCATTACTATATTATATATATTAATACTGTATAATATAATCAAATATAGTTATTACTATCTGAATCCCTAACAGCCTGTTTCACCTTTAACGGATCATCAGAAGTTCTTATTCAAATAGAATATAAGATTCTATAATAGAAGATTCTATTCAAATATAAATAGAAGATTCTATTTGAATAAGAACTTCTGATGATCCGTTAAAGGTGAAACAGGCTGTTAAGGATTCAGATAGTATAATAATAACTATATTTGATTTAATTCGCTCTGCTTTGCTTTTTTGCTTAGCATTGAGCACTTTTTGTAGTATTAATAGTTTTTATTGTTTTTATATATAATATATAAATGATAAAAAATATTCAAACATGATGGCATAAATGCTCCTTGCCTTCAAATCTAAAGCAAATGATGCAATAGCAATAATGTGATTTCTACCACAGTAGCATCAACTTGGTATAGAAATCAGTGGATGATGCAACATCCAACTTGATCTTGAAATTAATGGATGATGCAACATTCAAGCAACAACAGCCCTAGTGTATTATTTTATTGAGTTATGCAAGCATGTACTGTGAGTGCAAGGCACTTCATTCGTAAAAAGTAGTTTTGAGGTGAAATAAGCATGAATCTACCTTTTTTTGCATCTTTTTTAAAAAAACCCAATAAAACCCAAAAAAACCCGGGTTTTTTTAAAAAAACCCTGGCGGGTTGGGCTTTTTAAAAAAACCTGGGTTTTTCTCAACCCTGCATTGGCCCTGGTTTGCAGCCATGTGAAAAGATCAATCCTAACACTTTGTTCTTTGTGGTTTTGTGAGTTCTGGTGGAAACCGTAAAATTAATACAAGTTCAAATCATACTCTATCCTCATGTTTACAAGAATAAAGGTAAAAAGTTGCTTATGTAGGCTATAGCCTACAGTTTATTTATGCTTGAGGTGGAGAAAGGCAAAAACATCTATTCATTAAGGGTCTGCAGGTTCGTCGTCAGAAAAGTTGCATTCATCCGTTTCTGTTGTTTCATCATCTGATTCTGTTCCGTCTTGGTCCAAACCCTTCTCACTTTGCAGAACGTTGTCCAGCGTGGACGGAACTGGATCTCCATGAAACAAAACCAGTGAATTTACCATCTTCCAAACGCCAGCCGCTTTCAATTGGTTTCTGGAAAAAGCTTCCTTTTTCAGCAGCATGATTCCAAATGCCACAAACGTAATTTGCTCTGAGTATTTTCTAATGGAGCACAGTTTTGCACGGGGGAAAGTTGCTTCCATCTGAACCTTTCAGTCGTCGCAATGGATTGGAACCTTTCGGTTTGTACAGTATGTCTCAATGAACTTTTTAAATCGTAATTCATTAACGCAATGACCACTTTTACATCCATACATCTGGCACACAAAATTTTCAATGCCTTTTTCAATGTTTTCATCAAGATTTTTCAAATCTCCCAAAGCAGCAAAGGCATGTTGAGCATGCACATTTTTCTCCAATATATTAAGGGGTCGAGCCTTCCCTTTACCTGAAAAAGCAGCTGTATGATTACAGCCTGTAAAGCAATGAAAACCGGGAAGCGACCGAAGCATGTCTGGAGATAAAGTACTGCCAAGCTTTGATACATCAATATATCTCAGACTGTTGTTTGCCTTTACACCAACTTCCATCCATATGTTACGTCTTTTTGTACAAACGACAATTTTCCCAACAATATAATCAGAAACAATAAAATCTATTGAGAATGAGGTTAGCATGACTCAAAGTGGATTTATAACTGGTAAAGGAACACGAGAGGGTATACTTAACTTCAGAACAATTTGTGAGAGTTACAATGCAGTAAATAAAGATGTATATGCATTAGGGTGTTGCAGGCGCCCCAACCCTCTCGGATTTTGCTTACCTTTTTTGTGGTACTGTGTTTAGCTCAGTAGATCACAAATATGAAGTTTCATAAATTTTCATCGACGTTTACCTCTACCGCCGAGGCCATTTTGAGGCCCACTTTTTGAAATTTTTCATGTATTTTGCCACTAGAGGGCAGTGTATAAGTTTTGCAATATTGGGGGTGCATTTAAAAGATGCTCTATGATGTTCTGAATTGTTTAAAAAAAAAATTGGAGAAATGGGATAAGTATATCCTAAAATATTCAAGTTTTGTCACTCATTTTTTGCACAATACTGCCCCTAGTGGTAAAAAGAAAAGTTAAAATATCTTGAAAACTACTCATCATATTGTTATGGAACTTGCATGCACCCCCCCATTTTAATGGGTAAGGAATTTGATTTTAGCAATATTTTTGCAAAATATTACCACTAGAGGGCGGTAGTTCTAATTTTGAACTATTTTCCTGTGAAAAGGCAATATTGTTGCATTTCTTGAGCTGTGCTTCTGAAGAATACATATTCATGGTTTATGCACAACAAAATTTATTCAATTATAAAGAAACTGCATGCATGCATGTACTATATCAATAAATCCAAACAGGCAATGTGAGTCTTAGTAAACACAATTTCCGCAAAGGCAGTTGTGCATCTTCATTGTGTTGATAAACGACGTTTTCTAAGATTTGGTATCTTTCTTCAATTCTCCTCCACCACTTGAATATAGTTTTGCGGATTTTTTTCTTGTTTTGCTACATGAAGAAAGTCGGATACCACTTTTACCCTTCTCTCTGCTGTGTCATTACAGACTCTGAGTGCACTTATGATACCATTAGCAGAAGCATTGCCATCATCTATTTCCCACTCTTTCGGGTGTTTGACATGAAAAGTTGTTGAAATGTGCAAAAGTTCGAATAACATTTTGTTGCTGGCATTTGCATAGGAGCACAATGACAATGAGTTATCATTAACAATGTCGGGCAGCTCTGGCTTACCGTATCCATTACCAAACCTGTTTGTAACCTGGCCATGGAAACTTGCATTTAAACGCAGCAGAGTTCCAGCCAAAGCTTTTTTTTCATCAATAGTGACTTGTTTGTCTCATAGAACTAAGGGGATCAGCTCCCCAGTTACATACCATGTGTGCCTACCTAAAGCTTTTAAAGCAGCAAGACTGATAATTTTGTCTACTGCAGCATAGCTTTTGATGTCACTTACCAGTTGCAAATCTTCTCGGGGTGCTGATGCAGCAATTGGACAGTTGAACCACCATCCATTAAATTAATACAAAACTGCAAAGGTCAACAAATCACTCTATGTTTTGTATTTGTGACTTGGAAATGATTCCTTGCGGTAGAAAGTCTTGCAGCATTACTATCTCATAGCAATAGAGCTGCTTTCCCATCCACCTTGCTCGATGGACAGCAGAGAGAAATGCATGCAGCAGAGAAATGGCCTTAAAAAAAAAGAAAAATTTAAAACAACAACACCCAAAAACTTTTTTCAAGCCATCTCTCTGCTGCATGCATTTTTTTTCAAATAAAGCTAGACAAACCACTTCTCTGCCTAGCATGCAGAAAACATATTGGAGAAGTTATACTTTCTCATGTGTGGGAAGCCCTGTAAGTCGAAACGTCAAGATCTCCAGGCATTGAACTATTCGAAAGATTCCGGAACAAAGGATTCAATGCAACCCCACATGCTGCAGCTGTACTGCACACCAAAAATCCTCAAAAGAGTTGGGAGAATTTGTAACAACTCAAAGCAGAAAAGTGTAAGCACATAAAGCTTGAGAGAGATATGCAAAATTATCAGAGGGGTGATTACAAAGAACTTTTAGACCTGATGACGGTGTAGATTGGAATCAACAGTGGACAGTACAACTTCATGAAATGTGGAACAGTCCATCGAGCAAGGTGGATGGGAAAGCAGCTCTATTGCTATGAGATAGTTATGCTGTAAGACTTTCCACCGCAAGGAATCATTTTCAACTCACAAATACAAAAATTAGAGTGATTTGTTGACCTTTGTGCTTTTGTATTAATTTAATGGATGGTGGTTCAACTGTCCAATTGCTGCATCAGCACCCCGAGAAGATTTGCAACCGGTAAGTAATATCAAAAGCTATGATGCAGTAGACAAAACTATCAGTATTGCTGCTTTAAAAGCTTTAGGTAGGCACACATGGTATGTAACTGGGGAGCTGATCCCATTAGCTCTATGGGACGAACATTCGAACAAGTCACTATTGATGAAAAGGAAGCTTTGGCTAGAACTCTGCTGCATTTAAATGCAAGTTTCCATGGCCAGGTTACAAACAGGTTTGGTAATGGATACGGTAAGCCAGAGCTGCCCGACATTGTTAATGATAACTCATTGTCATTGTGCTCCTATGCAAATGCCAGCAACAAAATGTTATTCGAACTTTTGCACATTTCAACAACTTTTCATGTCAAACACCCGAAAGAGTGGGAAATAGATGATGGCAATGCTTCTGCTAATGGTATCATAAGTGCACTCAGAGTCTGTAATGACACAGCAGAGAGAAGGGTAAAAGTGGTATCCGACTTTCTTCATGTAGCAAAACAAGAAAAAAATCCGCAAAACTATATTCAAGCGGTGGAGGAGGATTGAAGAAAGATACCAAATCTTAGAAAACGTCGCTTATCAACACAAAACTGCCTTTGCGGAAATTGTGTTAACTAAGACTCACATTGCCTGTTTGGATTTATTGATATAGTACAGGTATGCATGCAGTTTCTTTACAATTGAATAAATTTTGTTGTGCATAAGCCATGAAATTGTATTCTTCAGAAGCACAGCTCAAGAAATGCAACAATATCGCCTTTTCACAGAAAAATAGTTCAAAATTAGAACTACCGCCCTCTAGTGGTAATATTTTGCAAAAATATTGCTAAAATCAAATTCCTTACCCATGAAAATGGGGGGGGTGCATGCAAGTTCCATAACAATATGATGAGTAGTTTTCAAGATATTTTAACTTTTCTTTTTACCACTAGGGGCAGTATTGTGCAAAAATGAGTGACAAAACTTGAATATTTTAGGATATACTTATCCTATTTCTCCAATTTTTTTTTTAAACAATTCAGAACATCATAGGGCATCCTTTAAATATACCCCAATATTGCAAAACTTATACACTGCCCTCTAGTGGCAAAATACATGAAAAATTTCAAAAAGTGGGCTTCAAAATGGCCTCGGCGGTGGAGGTAAACGCTGATGAAAATTTATGAAACTTCATATTTGTGGTCTTCTGATCTAAACACAGTACCACAAAAAAGGTAAGCATGGTGAAACGAAGATTTAAATTTCATGGGGCGCCTGCAACACCCTAATATGCATGTTTTATTGATTATGAGAAAGCATTTGATAGAGTTAACCATGAGAAACTGATTCATTGTTTGTCCAATATTGGTATGAATGGCAAAGACTTACGTTTTATTATCAATTTGTACTGGAATCAAAAAGCATTTATTCGCATGGAAAAAGATTTGTCTAAAGGAATTGATATCAAGCGTGGAGTACACCAAGGATGTGTACTTTCTCCATGTCTTTTTAATTTATATACAGAAATGATTTTTCGATCCATTGATGATATGAGAGGAGTAAAAGTTGGTGGCTTGAATATAACAAATTTACGCTATGCTGATGATACTGTTCTGTTGGCTGAATCACAAGAAGATCTTCAAGAAATATTGGACAATGTTAACTCAATTGGTAAAGAATTTAATATGAAAATTAACGCTAAAAAGACCAAATCAATGATAATCTCAAAATCACCAGACACTTCAGTACTCCAAATTATAATTGACAACGAAATTATACAAAAAGTAAAATCTTTTTCATATCTTGGTCATTTAATAACTGAAGATGGGAGGTGTGACCATGAAATTCTTAGACGGATAGAAATTGCAAGAACTACATTTGGAAAAATGAAAAATATTTTAACCAATCAACGTTTAAATTTATCAACTCGTCTCAGGATATTAAAATGCTATATTTGGTCGACCCTATTATACAATTCCGAAACTTGGACAATGTCACAAAAAATGGAGAAACGGATCGAAGCCTTCGAGCTCTGGACATACAGGCAAATGTTAAAAATTTCATGGAAACAAAAGATCATTAACGATGAAGTACTCTCCAAATTCAATTCAAGCAAAATGCTCTTACAAACAGTCAAAAGAAGAAAATTGAAGTATTTCGGACACACAATAAGGCAAAATTCATTACAAAGATCATTAATAGAAGGGAAGATAAATGGTAAAAGAAGTAAAGGCAGACCAAGAATGATTTGGACAACAAACATCACAAAATGGACAAAATTAACTTATGAATGCGTAGTACGCACAGCTCATGGTCGAGAACAATGGTGCATTGTATTCAACCCTCCATACGAGGAAGGAACAAAATGATGATGATAATCAGAACATTCGTGTCATTAGAGCGGACTACCACATTTTTCACATCTTGGCATGCGGTGACGATGTGGTACATTAGGCGCGTATCTGCTTCTTAGTGGTAGCATAACAAGGACTCCTCTTCACCACACAATATTTTCTTGCCATCTTTTGATAAACATAACATTTTTCATCAAGTGTAGCATAAAAGAACCTTAAGTCGAGGAAGCTGGAATACTCATCTGATTTTCAAGAATTAACAAGAAAATGCACCAATGCTTACTTGAAGTTGTCATTCCTCATTGCGGCTGCAAAATTAACAGGTCGTTTTATGGCCTCCTTCGAGGGTCTGCTACTATTCGGCTAGTCCGATTCGGCTGATCCGATTCGGCTAGTCCGATTCGGCTATTACCCTTTTCGGCTACAGCCCGATTCGGCTAGTCCGATTTGGCTGATCCGATTCGGCTAGTTCCCTATTGGGCTACAGTCTTTATCTGTTAGTTCCCTATTCGGCAATTTTTTGAAAATCCAACGATAATCCTTCTGTAATCCAACATCGTTTCTTTTGCATTCCGACAAAGAAAAACAAATTGAAATGAAATTTAGCGAAAAATGTTTGAACTATTAAATTGAACTGTTTGCTCACATAAAATAGACAACGTCTTCTGTTTATTTAGAGAATGTTGTAATATCGCTTCTTTTATAGTTGAAATCATCGAAGCTTTAGATGAGTGGGGTTTAGACCTAACCATTGAGATCTTAAAACTAAAAAGCGAATTAAATTTATTTTTGAACTATCAATGTTTGCTCAGATAAAATTGACATGTATCATGCGTCGCCGTCTGCATGCAAACTTAGAATATATTAGAATCCTCAACTATTACAAAATTCTAAATCCAACGACACTTTCTGTTTATTTACTGTAGAGAATTTTGTATTTTGATCTCGAAGCTTTAGATGAGTGGAGTTTAGACCTAACCACTGAGATCATAAATCATATTTATGACACCGGTTACATCCCTAGTGATATGGTACGTTCCATATTCATAACTTTACCAAAGAAAACCGGAGCAACAAAATGGTCACTCCACAGAACAATTAGCCTTGTGAATTACGTAACAAACAGCTTACTCCGAATCATGTTGATGAGATTGAGACCAAAACTACAATCGGAAATTTCAACAGCACAGTTTTTATTTGTTCCAGACAAAGGGACCACAAAAGGAATTTTTTACATTAAAAATGATAACAGAGAAATGTATGTCCGGTTCTTCTGTTTATTTAGAGAATTTTGTATTTTAATTCGACAATATGGTATCTTTTGCATTCTTGCATTTTATCCAGTGTTTACCTTTGAGTGCCTTCCCAGACGGCAAAATCTGTCATTTTTACATTCATTCAACGTCTGCAGACGTTGAATCAATGTAAAAATGACGAGTTTTGATGTCTGGGTTCGTTCAAAATATGTGTTTTACATGAAAACAACAGTTTTCATGATTACCAATAGGGGTTAATGAGATAAAGTCTCAGCGAAAACGTGTCAACGAAAAAAGACAGTTGCCAAATAGCGTTTGCAATAAAAGATGAAGTTAAAACCTAAGTGGCAGTTTAGAGTAAACCTGGGTTTCGGCGTTACATGACCTGAAATTCCTTTGGTTAGTTCCTTCGTTAGACTCTCAGTTGATGTTACTTGATCATGGCAGAGGAATCGATTAGTACGCAGTGCAAAGGTGAGGTTTTTCTACATGATGGCTACATGTTTCAACTAGCTCAATATAGTCCAGACGGGCTTAAGAAATACTGGCGTTGTTCCCGACGTGATGAGAAATGCAAGGCTCGCATCAACACTTGTGTGGCAACAAATCAGGTAATAATGTGTGTTATGATGACTATATTTTGATCATTTGAGAAAATGTGCCAAGAAATGTCAAGTACTTGAATTGTAATAATTGCAACCGTTGTTCACCTGCATTGACGTTGGACCTGGGAATGCACCACGGACTGCCCTACCCTAATAATAACAACTGCTTTGATAGTGACGTTGTGCTATTACTTATTACTAGGGCCATTTTTTTACCTAAAAAATTGAAAAATATGACTTTATTTTTTGAAATATATGATAATATATGACTTTGTTTTAAGCATCAAATTTATGCTAATCTCTAATTAATAACTCGTATGTAAGTTTTTACATGTATTTTGAACAATAACACACTCGAACAACTAACAAAACACTTCTATTTCACTTGAAAATCACTACAAAAATTCAAATGTCTAATGCATCCACTGGCGCCGACTTGCGGGGTGGCCAGCCACGCCACCCCATAACCTCTATGGCATGATGGCAGCCACCCCGTTTAGGTTACATTACTTACTGCAAATAAATGTAATTTGAACGGACGTTTAAATCTTTTTTTGATTATTGGTTTTCGCTTCAAGTCAACGTAAAGCAAGAGGTGAACCAATACAGTATTGCGAAGAAAATGATTGTTTTTGTCACAAGCATGATACTTGCGTAACATCAAGCAAGCTACGTGAAGATTACGCAACACGTGGCTACGATTTGTTTCCTTGTTGTTGGGATTGTTTTATTTGTTACTTTTCATAAGTCATTGTTACATTTGTTAGGTTTACAATGGGATTTATTAATCAATAAAATACGATCTTTCCATTGCCTCTCCCAAAAATCTTTTTTGAAAAATTTTAAACTGCTTAATATCGCTATAAATTATGACAGCTATAAAATACTCGGAAATAAAATTAGCTCCACCCCCTAAATGAATATCTATTTTCAAATTAAAAAAATGCAATTTTCGAATGCTTAGTAAAAATCAAACAAAAACATGCAGTTTGAAAGTTTATAGGTTGCCATATTGTGCTATCTGCCACCCCGTGCAAAAATAAAAGTCGGCGCCTATGTGTAGGCCTACCTACCAAACCAGCTACTTAGTAGTACGAGTCAAAGCTCTGTACTCGAAAAGTACCCTTGACTCTTGAGGTCTCAGCACTGGTTGACTTAGTCGCCGTTAAGCTGAACTATCGTAAGTCCAAATTTTTCAAAATTGCGTTTTTGGTTGATTTGATATCTTTATAAACTACAGTTTATTTTGTTAAAGCATCGTAAGTCCATCTGCTTTAGTTTTGATGATACAGAATGATGAACTATCGCAAATTGGAGTTACGATAGTTTTGCAAAATAATAAAATGGGACTTACGATACTCTGCTCTGAAAGTAATTTTACACGTTTCACGTTAACACTCCCTTTTCTTTTAGGTAATTTTTCTTTCAATCGTTTTTTGCATGTTGATATTCAAGGCTTACTTATATTTCTTTCTATTTCGCATAACAATTTTGCTGTTTTATTGTAACTACATTTCGACAATTTTTTATTGTTAAACTATCGTATGTCCATACTCATTTTTCTAACGTTCAATTTTTGCAAAAAAGAATTATATTTTTTTCAACAACAAAGCTCCATGAAAGACAATGTATATATAGTTTTCATGTTTTTCCGTTAGAGAACTTTTAGAAAGATCAAACAATGTACAGCAAACACAGCGTGAACTTTAAAATTCAATTTTCTTAAAACTGCATTTTTGGAGTTACGACGGTTCAGCTTATTAGCGACGTAGTGGCCTACTGCAAGTGTTTATAATGTTCAGAGACTGGATTGTGTGTTGCAAAATAATGTGTCAAGATGATGTCACAATGCAAATTAACATCAAACAGCAAGCGCTATTACTAGACTACAGAAAGTAATAAAAATGTTGCTTCCAATGCTAAGTGAGACTCAGCGTGAGAACTCTCATTGCCTCCCTTCCACAAATTATTATCAAAGTTCAATGTCTACAGGAGCTGTTTGAACTGCATTTACAAAGTTACTCCGGCTCAATCTTTGTATTTTGAAGTAAAAATGAAGTCATATTTTATGATCTAAAACAGAAAATATAACTTTTTATGACTTTATAACTTCTTAAATAGACACCGTAGAAACGTCGTTGTTTCACTGTTATCGGTTTGACAACTTTCTGCATTACCAAAAAAATATGACTTTAATGACTTTTACTGGCCCTACTTATTTCACAGGTAGTGAACACTGGCAAGAATCAGCATTTTTAGAAATGAAGACGATGTTCGATCAAGCTCAAACTTTCAGGAATGTCGTTTTATGATTATTCGCAAGAAAGAAAGTTTGTAGCAATGAAATCGGAGAAAAAGTCCGTTTCGACCCACCCTACTTGTTATGTACCGTATTGATTGTATTGACTTGTTAAACTAGGGATTGGAATTTTGTAATAGTTGAGGATTCGAATATATTCTAAGTTTGCATACAGACGGTGACGCAGGATACATGTCAAGTTTATGTGAGCAACATTTTAATTTAATAGTCCAAAAATAAATTCAATTCGCTTTTTATGTTTCGCTAAATTTCAATTCAATTTATTTTTCTTTGTCGGAATGCAAAAGAAACGATTGATGATGATTATGTGTCTCATCTGATACAGACGTTAGCGATCATGGTCTTCCAATCTTTTCTGTCATTTGCCATTCGTATAAAATCGTTCGTTTTAACTGTTGTGTTTGTGGCCCATTGATTCAATCTGTTTAAATAAGTTAATCTTTGACGGCCACTGCTTCTTTTTCCCATCCCAAATCTCCCTGTCTGTAAATATGACCTACAAATTGCATCTGGCGCCTTCTAACTGTTCTTATTATCATATCGTTACTTATTGTCTAGCATTCACATCCGTAGGTTAGAATTGATATTACATATGCTTTCAAAAGTTTAATTTTGGTCTTTGTTGTCATGTTGCGATTCCTGAAGACTACGCTCATTTTACTGAAAGTATCCTTTGCTATAGCGATTCTCTTTTTAATTTCAGTGTCACTTTGCCATCGCAAGTTATAGTGTACCCAAGATATTTCAATTTATCAACTTGTTTCACACCATTGAGTGCAACACACCATTGAATGTATGGTTGCAATTTGGATAAGTTTTCATTTTTGATATGGTCATACATTCTGTGTTTGAATTTAACTCTTACCCATTCGTGTACTGTTATTGACAGCACAATTTAATAAGTCCTGTAGATCGTTTGCAGATTCTGCTATCAGGACTGTATCATCATTCATCAGCGTATCTCAAGCTTGTTACATTTTGTACCCCAACCTTTACTCCATTCATATGTTCGATGTCTCTCAAAATCATCTCACTGTAAGCGTTGATAAGATCTGGAGATCGGACACATCTCTCTGTTATCATTTTTAATGTAAAAATTCCTTTTGTGGTCCCTTTGTCTGGAACAAATAAAAATTGTGCTGTTGAAATTTCCGATTGTAGTTTTGGTCTCAATCGCATCAACATGATTCGGAGTAGCCTAAGCTGTTTGTTACGTAATTCACAAGGCTAATTGTTCTGTGGAGTGAGCATTCTGTTGCTCCGATTTGGTTTGGTAAAGTTATGAATATGGAACGTACCATATCACTAGGGATGTAACCGGTGTCATAAATATGATTTATGATCTCAGTGGTTAGGTCTAAACTCCACTCATCTAAAGCTTCGAGATCAAAATACAAAATTCTCTACAGTAAATAAACAGAAAGCGTCGTTGGATTTAGAATTTTGTAATAGTTTTTGCATGCAGACGGCGACGCATGATACATGTCAATTTCATCTGAGCAAACAGTAATAGTTCAAAAATAAATTTAATTCGCTTTTTAGTTTTAAGATCTCAATGGTTAGGTCAAAACCCCACTCATCTAAAGCTTCGATAATTTCAACTGTAAAAGAAATTTAATTATTCAAACATTTTTCGCTAAATTTGTCGGAATGCAAAAGAAACGATGTTGGATTTTGTTAGATTACAGAAGGATTATCGTTGGATTTTCAAAAAATTGCCGAATGGGGAACTAACCGCTAAAGACTGTAGCCCAATAGGGAACTAGCCGAATCGGATCAGCCAAATCGGACTAGCCGAATCGGGCTGTAGCCGAAAAGGGTAATAGCCGAATCGGACTAGCCGAATCGGATCAGCCGAATCGGACTAGCCGAAACGGGCCATTCCGCTCCTTCGATGACGTATTGCTGATCGCGGAAGCCATGAATTGCTTGGCGATCTCGCTCAGCATCTTTGGACGGCGATACAGTTCTATCGAAAACAACGTGTATTGTTTTCCCACTGCACAATTTCTCCAAAGTCGTCTTTGCAACACCTCCGAACGTCATCGGCAAATCTCCAAGAATGTGAAGAAGAAACATACTATCGATTTCAAGAGCCTTCAAAAGCATTGACTTTTGGGTTGATTTCATCGTTGCATCCATATGGCACAAAGACAGTGGTACTGGTGTGAGAGGGTAAGACAGCATCAATTCCACGTCTACCTTTTGATCTACTGCTAAACATAGAAGCCTTCCCATCAAATTGTGTTCCATTCTCAACTGAGAAAATTTGCCTTCGCGGGTTATGCTTTTCACAACGGCAGCTTCAGAAGCAAAGTTGCAGATTTTGTTTCTACGTGTTGGCTTGTTGAAGGTGCTAGCGTCCTGGTGGACGTGGTGGTATTGACTTATAAATTTGTTTCTATCTTCAGTTCCTTTTTGAAAAACATTCAAAAGAAAATTTGAAGTGGCAGGAGCGACTGCTTTTCCTGTGCTAATATTGAATAGAAAGGATACATCGAAGCTTGCACTAAATGGATTAACTGTACTGCTTATTTTTTTGCATTAGTTTATCCAAATGTCTGCGGTCTCTATCGATGCTTGAAGGACAAAGGTCAAATGATGCTTCCTCTGCTGATGTCATCACCAGATCTTCATAGAAGTTGTGAAGGATCGATCGGCGCATAAAGTGGGTAAGTGCCCATCTCTGTCTGGCACCAATTGAATTGGTGAAAGACGAAATCCCAGTGAGTCGATTGGCGGATTCTGCATTGATTGTTTGCTCCAAAGTTTGATCAACAGCACATCCGCAGAAGTTTATTTGAGTTCTTTTTACGGACAAGATGCCTTGTTCAAACAGATCACTTATTCCAGGGTGAGTTGCTTCCATTTTTAGCATGTTATCCTGCAGTCGCAAAATCCATCTTGCATAATTTAGTTGGTTGAAAATGAAGAACACGCTTGACATCTCTCCTATGCAGTGCACAAACAACTGATGATTTGCAGAATGAATACTCCGAGCAAAGAGGAGGTACGTCTTGACAAGTTTTAAGTATCCATACCAGTACTGGGCAGTCTTGCCATTTTCTCCTGTTTCGGTTTTTCTTGAAAATTCTTGGTAGGAACTCAAAAAGTCTTTAATATCATCATCCAAAAAGCCAATCGTTGACTGGGATGGACGAATACATAAACGAAGTAGTTCTTCGTCCAGATTTTTCAGGAGTAGGGCATTGTAACAAGAATTGATTAAAATGCAAGATTTCTAATGCTGTTCCTGTTGATGACGTCATATCATTACGCAACACAATACCTGTCCAGAGATCAGTCACTTCGCCTTTTTCTATTCTATGACCACGTGAGCTAATCCGTTACCGCCATTATTGTGACACGCATTCATTCTGTTAATGAAGTGCTTCGTATCAACAACGTTCGCAATAAAGCTAGAGACTTAATAAACATGGTGGCAGCGCAAGATTCTTAAACTCAGCCGTAGCGTCAGCAAATCGAAGACATACAGATAGAAATGGCACTAAGGTTAAATTGAACCAGCGTCATAAACAGACAAGATGTCAGATCGCCAACATAGACTGCCCCCACCACTGGATCCACTGGACAGCAACCTTGCCGAGTCCTATCACCAATGGCGTGAAATGGTGGACATCCATTTGCTGACGACCAAAGCATATAAAGATGACAACAAGGTGCAGACAGCAATCGTTAAAGAATGCGCAGGCTGGAGCATGATCCAGGAAATGAGACACTTTGAATATACCGCAGAAGAGAGCAAAGACAATCCGAAAATATTGCTGGAAAAACTTGAAAAATATTGCAGCCCAAAACAGAACGATGTTATCTCCACATTGAGGTTTGACAAAGTAGAATATAAAGAACCCTTCGACGCATTCCTGACCGAATTGAAAGCAAAAGCCGAACACTGCAAATTTCCAGACAGAAATAGGGCTTTGCGAGACAAAATCATACTGTCTGTCCCGACGGCGCTGCAAGAGAAGCTTTCATGCGAAGCGACACTCACGCTTGACAAAACAATACAAATCTGCCGAGCCCGTGAAGCATCGCACAAACAATTGCAAGAATTGCAAACAAAGCCTGCTGAGTCCATACACAAAGTTGTACAACACCATTCCAACAAGGCAACACAGAGACGCTTTTCACGCTATGAGAAAAGCGCTGAATGTGATTTTTGTGGCCAAACCCATCCCCACAACAGAAGCATGTGCCCAGCGTATGGAAAAACGTGTTCCACTTGCGGGAAAAGAAATCATTTTTCAGAAAAATGCCGAAGCCGCCTACACCAGGTCCACAACATGGAACCAAGCGTGCACTCAGAAGAAGAAGACGCATATTTGTGTGCTACACAAGGAAGTGAGAAACGAGGACTAACCGCACTACTCAATATAAATGAACAGGAAGTCCGTTTCCAGCTGGACACCGGAGCTGACGTCAACACCATATGCAAGCGCTTTGTTTAAAGAAGTCAGATAACTCCGCCTACACAAACATTGACGATGTGGAATAGAACGACAGTCAAACCAGCAGGTACGGCCCTACTCGATGTTATCAATCCGAGAACTAAGGAAACCTACTGTGTTAAATTCACTGTTGTAGATAATAACTTGAACTGTCTTCTAGGATTATCCACAGTTAAAAACTTGAATTTGATTTCGATTAATGATGATGCTTTTATCGCCAATGTAAATAACACAAAACTGGGTTACATCGGTTGTGCGTCTTTAACAGTAGACCCAAGGGTAAAACCTAGAACCTTACCCTGTCGCAATGTGCCAGTCGCGCTCAAAGAGAAAGTCAAACTCGAACTCGAATCGCTGGTAGAGCAAGGCGTACTATCCTCCGTTGATGAACCAACAGACTGGGTTAGTCAAATGGCAATAGTAAAAAAACCGAATGGAGATTTACGTATCTACATCGATCCCCAGCCACTAAACACAGCATTAAAAAGAGAACACTACACATTGCCAACGCTTGACGACATCTTACCTTCCTTAACAAATGCCAAAATATTCTCAAAGGTCGATGTAAAACATGCCTATTGGCATATCGAACTAGATGAAGAAGCGAGCAAACTAACAACAATGATCACGCCGCATGGTCGCTATCGGTGGAATAGACTTCCATTCGGTCTCAAAGTAAGCAGCAAAATTTTTCAAAAAAGACTAATAGAGGCGTTGCAAAACCTAAACGGTGTCTTCGCTGTCGCAGATGACATCATTTTTGTTGGTTGTGGTCAAATGAAAACCAGGCCATCAATAACCATGACGATAACCTGAGAGCTTTGCGACAGCGCTGCAAAAATATACCAATTTTGCTCAATGATCAAAAGGCGATCATTAAGAAAACGGAAATCACGTTTATGGGCCACAAGGTAACGAAAAACGGGATCCAAGCCGATCCATCAAAAATAGAAGCAATAAGAAACATGCCCTCACCCACAGATATATCTGGCGTAAAACGATTCTGCGGCATGATTCAGTATCTATCGAGGTTCATGCCAAATCTGGCAAACGACCTCGAGCCCGTACGAAGACTGACCCGAAAAAACGTAGAGTGGGAATGGAGTGAGGAGTGTGAGCAGGCAATACAAAAGGTTAAAAAGAAAATCGAGCAACCCCCAATACTGGCCTATTTTGACGCGCAAAAGCCAGTGATTCTACAGGTGGACAGCAGCAAGGATGGACTTGGTGCTGTTCTCTTGCAGGACGATCAACCTGTCGAATATGCATCTCGCGCCCTCACAAAATCTGAGCGAAATTGGGCACAAATAGAGAAAGAGACATTATCAGTCGTATTTGGTCTGGAGCGATTTGACCAATACACCTATGGCCGACAAATCACAATACACAACAACCACAAACCTATCGAAACCATACTTAAAAAACCACTAAGCCAGGCCCCCAAACGGATACAGAGCCTGCTGATGCGCATGAATAGATACGATGTTGATTTCAAATACATGCCTGGAGCCAGCCTTGTCATTGCCGACACTCTAAGTAGAGCCTTCCCTGAACTTAACGACTCAGAGAATCAACCGAATCACATAATGAACCTAAACGTCTTAGAGGACATACCAGACGAACGTCTAATTGCAGTAAAACAGGCCATGCAAAGCGATGATGAAGCAAAAACACTGTTGAGGATCATAACAGAAGGTTGGCCAGCTACCAAAAATGATCTCCCTGAAAACATCAAACCTTATTTTTCGCTTCGAGAATGCCTGACGCAAGAAAAGAATTTAATACTAAAGGGAGAGCGCATATTTATCCCAAAAAATTTGCGCCGCGAGATCAAAGACAATTTACACCTTGCGCATTTAGGTTATGACAGCATGATGCGGCGCGCACGCGAGACCGTGTTTTGGATAGGATTACCAAAAGAACTAAAACAAATGACAGACAATTGTATAATCTGTCAACAAACAAAACCAAGCAACCAGAAAGAGACACTCAAACAACACAACGAAGGAACGGCGCCATGGGAGAAAATTGGTATTGATCTGTGTGAGTTTCAAGGAAAGAGTTATTTAATAACGGTTGACTACTACTCTAATTTCATTGAAATCGACGTGATGACGTCAACCACCACCAGACAAGTTATAAGCTGCTTAAAAAAGCATTTTGCGCGATACGGCATTCCCAAATGTGTGGTATCAGACTGCGGTCCACAGTTTATGTCTGATGGCTTTAACGCATTTAGCAAAAAATGGCAGGTCATCCATATAACTTCCAGCCCAGGCCATCAACGAGAAAACGGGAAAGCAGAGTCAGCGGTTAAATGTGTAAAAACCATGCTTAAGCGCACATTTCTCAACCAAACCGACCAATACCAAGCCCTGCTTGAAATCAGGAACACGCCGCGCCAAGACGTAAACATCAGCCCGGCAGAGATCCTTTTTGGCAGAAAACTTAGATCAGTGATACCTATAATCACCAAACCTAGCAACACCATGCACACCAAAAAAAGGCTTAATTGCAGAAATGCCACAAAAAAAGAATTATGATAAAAACGCTCGTGATATGAGTCCATTTCCAATTGGACAACGAATTTATTTTCAAAGCCCACCCAGTACAAGCTGGGAACGAGGGAGAGTGACCGCAATACCGTCTTCGCGCACCTACATAATCGAGTCCGCTTCTGGCACAAGGTATAAAAGGAACAGGGTCCACCTTCGTATCAACAAAAGCGACCTGCTCTTAGATATACCAAACAGTATAACCCCACTTGACAACCATGACGCACCCTCTGAAAGCTACCCCAGAAGTAGCTCTTCAGAACGACCAAGACGGATGCGTAGAGCCCCTGTGTGGTTGAATGATTACCATACTACGTAATTTCCTTAACAACCTACAGCCTGATGACATTCTGCATTTGTGTATAGAGTTATATGTGATATATTTTAACTGCATTAGCCCAGATATCATTGAAAACTTCTAGCATTATGCTTGCATCTTCACCTCTTGAGCATTTACCTTTTCGCTGTAAATATAATTACCATATCGTAATCACATGTGTTACAATACGTTTTGCATTGTGTAACCATATCGTAATCATATATGTTACCATACGTTTTGCATTGTGTAACCATATCATAATCCTATGTGTTACCATACGTTTTGCATTGTGTAGCCATATCGTAATCATATGTGTTGCCATACGTTTTGCATTGTGTAGCCATATCGTAATCATATGTGTTGCCATACGTTTTACATTATGTAACCTAACCCCCAAATGATCTCTCTTTCATACTATAGTAAACCTGCGATCCTATGCATAACGCCTTTCATTGAAAGGGGGATGTTGATGACGTCATATCATTACGCAACACAATACCTGTCCAGAGATCAGTCACTTCGCCTTTTTCTATTCTATGACCACGTGAGCTAATCCGTTACCGCCATTATTGTGACACGCATTCATTCTGTTAATGAAGTGCTTCGTATCAACAACGTTCGCAATAAAGCTAGAGACATAATAAACAGTTCCGAAAAGAACGTGTATTTGTTTGCACCTATTGTAATGAATACCACGCAGAAATCCGTTAAGAGATCCTTCGGCAAGAATACCAGCTTCTGTTAGGATGTATGGACCACCTGAACCATCCAAGTACTTACCCATAGCTTTAAAGAACACCATGCAAATGTGGAAACCACCCAGTAATATGAACAAGCGGTCACATTTTGGACTTTCTTGCTCTTGAATGGTGAGGGCATGTTTTGCAATGGCCAGATCGTATGTAACACATAGGTACTCTTGATACCACATGTACGTATGCTACTGTACACTACAGTCTTCAACCGGTGAAATATTAAATTATAGTTGCTTATTAAGGAATTATGACTTTCGCACCCAGTATCAGTCTTTGTGCTAGGAAAAATCCTCAGGTGAAGCAAAAAAAATGTTGACGTTTTGCAAACACTTGGTTCCATCCAAACAGGCTACAACCTTGAATTTGGGGTTGTATATCCTAAAATGAGGTTAAGCCCCACCTTGGAGCCACAAGAAAAGTTTTTTCGAACCCGGTGGAACGCGTTCCAACTGATGATAAAAGTTCCATCTTTGTAGCCTTCCTTATGATGTTATTTTTACGTATTTTGTCCCAGCTTTGGGGCTCCTTATTCGGGAATGCATCACTGGCGCGACCAAATTTGAATGGTCTGAAATCCGTAAGTGAGGTACTATCACCTACACTTGGTTTCATCCATGTACCTTATGATGTTAATTTTGTGAATTTTAGGGGTTATACACCCAAAATAAGGTCAAGCCCCACCTTGGGGCCATAAGAAAAGTTGTTTTAAACTCAGTGGAACATGCCCTAACCTAACTGATGATACAAGTTCCATCATTGTACCTTATCATGTTATTTTTATGTATTTTGCCCTAACTTTGGGGGCCCCTTATTCGGGAATGCCCCACCTGGGGCACCCAGATCGACTTGTTCCAAAGTCTACAAGTGAAGGCATAAACTCTGGCGTAGGTTTTGTTCTTGTACCTTATGATGTTTTTTTGACCCCCAAAATGGGTTTTTCACCGGGCCGTAGCCCCCAAACGCCCCAGCAGTGAAACCTCGGATGTGGGTTTCTGAACATCCCACAGTGGGCAAGGTTGATAAAACACTCAAACCTTTTGTACCTTATGATGTTACAAAAACGTCACGAGCTGCCGGACTATACGGTTTTAGAAGGCTTTTTAAAAAATCAGTATAGTCACTCTGAAAGGCTTTCATCAGACCAACGACTTGCTCTTGAAGAGTCAAAGCGCCGTGTAGCTGGTCAATACGTCACATAACTGATTAACTTCCCCCGAACAAGGTCGTGTGGCTTATTGCGTCCACAATACTCTGGGCAGGAGTCGGAAAATTTCTACACCAACGCTACTATTTTCTGCTGTGCAAAGTTTCAGAGGCTTTTTTCTTTAAGTTTATTTTTGCGTGTCAGTAAGCGAAAGTGAAATTTTCTTGGATCTTTTCTTTCTTACTGTAATACCAAAACTTAACAAATTTTGTTGCATCTTGCTGTAATAGCCTACTCGTATAATCTAATTTAGTAACCAACCTTGCCGTATCATTATTACTCGGAGATCAAAGCCAGACATTGTGACGTAAAACTTGAACTAAATTGCGCGTGATTAGTGTAGAAGTACCTGTACTCCTATCAATTCTTAGCGAAAAATTCACTTTTGTTACGCTGATTCAATGTCATCAATCGTTGAAGCAACGTAAAAATCGAAAGTTTTCCTCCTTGAATGGAAGCTAAGAGATACAGTATTCACATTTTCCACATGCGCGCTAGAATGCGCTGGAAAATATATTATTGCAACAATTGTTCGTGCTATGCAATGACGATTTGTATCGCTAGTTCCTGTGTTATTTCTCAGCGGACAAATATGACCGATCTAGATGGTACTTTCCGCGGACATCACATGCTGTGAAGGCGGACATGTCCGCCGTGAATTTCGAGGCCTGAGCCTACATTATAAAGCCGGTACACGACAAGTGGGCGAGACAAGGTGGGCGATACCCACTTGGGCGAGACCAGGTGGGCGATGAGTCAAGTGGGCGACGAGTCAAGTGGGCGACGAGCCAAGTGGGCGACAGACCAAGTGGGCGACGGCCAAAGTGGGCGACAGTAGCGCAAGTTTAGCCATTGGGAACGGTGATGACATGTTTAATTTATCTAGTTGCTTTGCGGCGTCACGGTTTATCGTGAAGCTAAAGAGAAACCCCTCAGAAAAGAAACAAGCGAATGGCCAAAGAGTGGTTGCGTCACGGCTTATCGTGAAACTTAAGCAAAACCCCTCAGAAAAGAAACAAACGAATGGCCAAAGAGTGGTTGAAGTCATCGAAGCTTGTCTTGTTGGTCGTTATAAAGTTATATTTTCTGTTTTAGATCATAAAATATGACTTTCAATTTTTACTTTAAAATACGATGATTGAGGCAATGAGAGTTCTTACGCTAAGTTTCACGAAGCATTGGAAGCAAAATTTTCATTATTTTTTGTAGTCTCGTAATAGCGCTTGTTGTTTGATCTTAATTTGCATTGTGACATCATCTTGACACATTATTTTGTAATTTGCGGCGTCACAGTTTATCGTGAAACTTAAGCGAAACTCCTCAGAAAAGAAACAAACGAATGGCCAAAGAGTGGTTGAAGTCATCGAAGCTTGTCGGTCGTTATAAAGTTATATTTTCTGTTTTAGATCATAAAATATGACTTTCAATTTTTACTTTAAAATACGATGATTGAGGCAATGAAAGTTCTTACGCTGAGTTTCACGAAGCATTGGAAGCAACATTTTCATTATATTTTGTAGTCTGGTAATAGCGCTTGTTGTTTGATCTTAATTTGCATTGTGACATCGTGTTGCTTTGATGATGATACGCTACGCTCGTCGAAAACATACGTATATCCGCCATCTAAAATTTGTTTGCGTTTTCTCTGACTCAATAGTGGCTCGGAACTTTCTGCCATACTTCGTACCGAACTATTTTTCTGACTTGTTTGTTAAAGTACCGGTAGCTGAGTATCGTTCAAAAGACGCTTTCGATTGTGGTGACAACTACGACTTGCCTTCAGGGATATCTAGAGAAGGGGATATGAAGGCTCGCAGCGATTGCCTTATTCTCATGACACTACCAGGGCGGTAGTTTGTAGTGCTTTAAAATGTGGTTCTTTTTAAAATCGTAGAAAGTTTTGTAGTGCAGCTGGTACAGTGAGCTACAGGAGACAGTTAGCAAATGTTAAGTGGAGCATATTTAAAGAATACTTGTTTACAAAGACAGTTGAAAAGTTACCAGTAAGCTGTTTTTTAAAGCAAGTATATGGGTAGTTGAATTAACAAGCAACCATGAGCATGCTGTGAATATCCAGGCCTGATGCTAATAGTGCAATGCAAGTTATCATAACAAGATTTAGTAAACTACTATCGGTGCCAATTATCATTTTACGATAAACGCAGATTATTTACGATAAACAAAAGCCCTTCTATTGTCAGACGTAATAAAAGCCTTCGTATCCCCTTCTTTAGATATCCCTGCTTGCCTTGCATGTTTTATACCAAGTATTCAGGTCATTTCAATTTGTGAGCACGCTTCTTCAGAATGTCGTGGCCTACATATATATAGTCACCAATCGAATGATTGTCCGATTTGTCCACTCCAGACGCATGCGATCAAAACAAAGACAAATGTCTGTAACCCCAGACCATAATCTTATGTGCTAAACGTTGCACTGCAAACAAAGACGTTGAATCTATGTAAAATATTGCAATGATGAATCTAAAACTTTTGAAAAATCATTTGGTGATCTGCTTTGTTAAGTCAACATGTCAAGCAAATCTGTAAAACGAAAAGATCTGGCTTTAGCTGAAAGAGTACTTGTAATCAAAGAGTTAAAGAGGAAAATGTCGCAGAGAGTTGTTGCAGCAAAATTTGAGGTGGCACAGGCGCAAATTTCACGGATATGGAAGGCACGGGAAAAGCTCTTGAGCAACCATCGTAACAACATCGACAAAACTCACCATAAATAAGTAAAAGTTGTGTTTTATTTCCAGCAAACACACAACTTCTTCTGTCCATCCTTCAGACCAAGGTATCATCAAGAATTTCAAACATCATTAGTTCATTATCGATGGAGTATGTTGCAAAAACTTCCGGCCACCATCGATGCTGATGAAAACGCTACAGCCACCAACATAGCACGCGCAATCTGTTTTTTTTCGCTGAGACTTTTCAGTCATTTGTCCGAAATGACTTGTAAAAATTCGGTCATTTTTTATTTATTTCGGTCATTTTTTCTGATGAAATTATTTCCTTTCAAGTAGCTGATACAAAAAAAAAATTGCACTTCCTGACCAGCTACAACATTAAGTTTCGCTGAGAAACGTTGTCGTGTTTTACCTGAGAAAAGTTAGAAAAGACAAACGTTTCTTCAACGTTCATATCAGTCAATGACCGATAAATGACCGAAAAAAAAACAACAACAAAAAAACAGCGCACAATTGGTGTTGTAGAGTAGACGCTATAAATCGTATGTGCGCGGAAAATCCAATGTCTCATAGAGACTTGCTATTAACTTACATTTACAATGTTGTATGTGAAAGTACCAATAAAACTTTAATGGACAGGATCCACCACAGACTATGTGGGACTTCTCAAGAAGCATAAGTCATAATTTTAACTTGGAACTTAAAGTCAACTGATATTTTTTAATCCGAATGCTCTAGTCTAGACGCTTCGTAGCTGCATCAGCAGTTTACAGAAAACATTTGGACTGACAGTCATTACTAGGGCCATTTTGTTTATGACCTAAAAATTGAAAAATGTGACTTTATTTTTAGAGCATCAAATTTATACTAATCTCCGTAGTTAATGATTCGTATGTAAGTTTTTACATGTATTTTGAACAATAACACACTCGAACAACTAACAAAAACTTCTGTTTCGCTTGAAAATCACTCAAAAATTCAAATGTCTATTCAATTGCATGTACCTACCAAACCAGCTACTTAGTTGTTAAGATCTCAGCACTGGCTGACCTAGTGACCTACCGCAAGTGTTTAAAATATTCAGAGACTGGATTGTGTGTTGCAAAATAATGTGTCAAGATGATGTCACAATGCAAAATAAGATCAAACAACAAGCGCTATTACCAGGCTACAAAAAATAATGAAAATGTTGCTTCTAATGCTTCGTGAAACTCAGCGTAAGAACTTTCATTGCCTCAATCATTGTATTTTAAAATAAAAATTAAAAGTCATATTTTATGATCTAAAACAGAAAATATAACTTTATAACGACCGACAAGCTTCGATGACTTCAACCACTCTTTGGCCATTCGTTTGCTTCTTTTCTGAGGAGTTTCGCTTAAGTTTCACGATAAACCGTGACGCCGCAAATTGCAAAATAATGTGTCAAGATGATGTCACAATGCAAATTAAGATCAAACAACAAGCGCTATTACCAGACTACAAAAAATAATGAAAATGTTGCTTCCAATGCTTCGTGAAACTCAGCGTAAGAACTTTCATTGCCTCAATCATCGTATTTTAAAGTAAAAATTGAAAGTCATATTTTATGATCTAAACAGAAAATATAACTTTATAACGACCGACAAGCTTCGATGGCTTCAACTACTCTTTAGCCATTCGTTTGTTTCTTTTCTGAGGGGTTTCGCTTAAGTTTCACGATAAACCGTGACGCCGCAAATTACAAAATAATGTGTCAAGATGATGTCACAATGCAAATTAAGATCAAACAACAAGCCCTATTACCAGACTACAAAAATTAATGAAAATGTTGCTTCCAATGCTTCGTGAACTCAGCGTAAGAACTCTCATTGCCTCAATCATTGTATTTTAAAGTAAAAATTAAAAGTCATATTTTATGATCAAAAACAGAAAATATGATTTTATAATCACTTCAACCACTTTTGGCCATTTGTTTGTTTCTTTTCTGAGGGGTTTCTCTTTAGCTTCACCATTAACCGTGACGCCGCAAAGCAACTAGATAAATTAAACATGTCATCACCGTTCCCAATGGCTAAACTTGGGCTACTGTCGCCCACTTTGGCCGTCGCCCACTTAGTCTGTCACCCACCTGGCTCGTCGCCCACTTGACTCGTTGCCCACTTGACTCTTCGCCCACTTGACTCGTCGCCCACTTGACTCGTCGCCCACTTGACTCTTCGCCCACTTGACTCGTCGCCCACTTGACTCGCCGCCCACTTGACTCATCGCCCACCTGGTCTCGCCCAAGTGGGTATCGCCCACCTTGTCTCGCCCACTTGTCGTGTACCGTTATAAAGCTTGGCGATATACAATGGCAGATAGACGCAAACAAACATCAATGCTGACAAATAAACATCAGCATTTTGAATGTAAGCAATCAGTCGGCTAGAAAGTTTGCCCCCTTGGCAATTTTCAAAACCCGGCGCCTATGCCTGGAAGGTTTTATTAAAAACTACCGTCATTCGATCATGCTGCTTTATGGTATACTACTTACTCAACTAAGAAAAAAATTTTTGATTGCATGAACAACACAAAATTATCATTTAAAAAAAATATAAGCAATCAAAATTCATCAAATAGAAAATAACATTATGAACAATTTCTTACAGAAAATAGAGCATTTGCTTGCTGAACTGCCGAGTCAAAATAGTCTTTGGTTTTCAGCATTGCTAAGGACGATATCTTACCAGAAGCAATCCATTCGCATTGTATATAAGCATTTTGATAAGTAAAATATGGAATGGATGAATAAATCAAATCGATCTTGCAAGAACTGTTAGCTGCTTCAAGGCCTATAAAATATATTAAGTATTATGGAAAATTAATGGACTGTAAGCATATTGAAATACAAGCCAAAACTGTTCTTTGCAGCAAATATATTTCAATCTCGGTAACCGGCATTGCGTCAAAAGCCTCTACACTACACTTTACACACAGGTGTGCAAAACTGCCAGGAATAAGTTATCAAAGGTTTGTCGGTCCGATAAAAATTCAAAATTAAACCAAACATTAATGAAAGGACATAAAATGGTTAAAACTGTTTAGTATTTATTAGTAAAAGATTGATTGTAAGTATGACATTTCTAGTTTTAGCATCAAACTTTGTAGTTTTAACTGAAAGAAATTAGGCAAACTAAAATATGAACTTCACAATGTAGAATGGATACTAACGACCTGTTTAAGCCTCATGCTAAAACAAGTCGTTAGTAGGCTATTACATTGTGAAGTAAGCAACGATCATACTACTGAAAGCGAAACTCAATCTATTGCATATATAGAATATATACATCTTGACACTATGTGAATGAACCTGAAACAACATTGCACTACAAAATAGTGGATATTGTTGATAGCTATGTTTCTGTTATGCCTAAGGTACTTGAATTACAAACAACACTTGTAATTTGATTGATTGAAAATTAGAGGTGGGCAGTAGCGTGCTGCTTTTGTAGTGCTGTTACATTTTTGGTAGTGCTGCTACTTTTGTTTCAATATACGGTAGCGAAGAGGCGCAATACTTCTTTCAGTTGCACTCCCACTAGCGCTACACAATACTTTCCAATCTAAAATGAAAAAAGACTCGTTTTTGGAGTTTTTTTTGTGGAAACAATGCGTAAAAAAATCAATCAAATTAGAGTGACACCAACACCAGTCACAAATCCGAAGATGAATATTTTGGTGTGTTGTTGCCATCGAATGACACGTTGGTACAGAAAGAAAAGTCGATTGTGGAGGCCTTTTTTTCAGACAGAAGCAAGTCCTTGAGCTTTCCTAGTACCGATTTTTAACGTCTCTTCATTAAATACAACGATCCCATTCCTTTCAGCGCTGCAATTTACAAAATTTTCTTTATTGAAAAAGACATGCCAAAGCGAGCAGGACTCAGTAATTCGCACTTTGAAACAGTTGTGTTTTTGAAAGACGTGTAACGATAAATTTTATTTGGAACATCTTTCTATAATGACGTTGAAATGATATCATTGTTCTCTGAGGTATACGTTTGCTACATTAAAAGTAGTGCGCTACCGCTAATCGGGCTAAAACAGCACGTGCATCGTTTCTAAAAGTTCACTTCACAGTATTGGCGCATTGTCTAGTGTCCTTTTGATACAGCTTTTTCTGCCACCACCTCTCGTCGACCACCATCTACATCTAGCCTACAACAACTTTACACTCAATATTGCTGTTGAAGCATCTTAAACAGCAGTGGTCAACCTGGGGTTTCCAACTGGTTGTTACAGCAGAAGTATAGTAACCAAAAGCAAGTGGATCTCCGTGATTAAACTGAAACCAGCCAATAAAATATACAGCAAGATATAATGGGGTTGAGTCAAGAATCTCAGAATGGGGGCTTAAATCAAAATGCAAAGTAGACTACTGCCATACGCTAAAATGCGGAATGGCCCGTTTCGGTGAGTCCGATCCCTTAACGGGGGATTTTTTCAATTTTCTTTTTTAAATTATCAGGTACCGTAGCCTAATTATCTTTGCTGTTTTAGGGTTTTGAGGTTGGAAACTCACCGAATCGGACTCACCGAATAGTAGCAGACCGCTAAAATTAGGGCTAAAGTTGAAATTGAAAACAAATGCCAATTAACTCTACCAGTCTACCCACTAATATTAAGTCCTGTGTTCATCAAATCCAATTTACTTTTGGTGTTACAGTTGTTCAAAACGAGGGGGGCGCATAACATTTATTGTAAAAGGGAGGGGTGTCAGGAAAACAGTAAAAAAACACTGGTATAGATAGTAGATATGCCGTATGTGATCTTGTACAAACAGCTTTGTGCAACTATTTTGAAACACAGAAGTTTTAAATAATTTGCCATCATGTTTTACGGGTCTGCCACTATTCGGCTAGTCCGATTCGGCTGGTCCGATTCGGCTAGTCCGATTCGGCTAGTCCGATTCGGCTAGTCTGATTCGACTAGTCTGATTTGGCTAGTCTGATTCGGCTGCAGTCTTTTTCGGCTGGTTTGTTGGATTTACTTAAGGATTTTGTTGGATTACAGAAGGATTATGGTTGGATTTTCACAAATTTGCCGAATTTAGGGAACTAGCCGAGAAAGACTGTAGCCTACCCGAATAGGGAACTAGCCAAATCGGACTAGCCGAAACGGGCCATTCCGATGTTTTACACACAGTTGTGATTTCAGATTTTTTTCAAAATAACTACAAAATAACTATAAAAATACAAAAAAACTAAAAAATGCAAAATAACAATAACTATAAAAATACAAAAATAACTATAAAAGAAAGGATTCAAAATGATTTAGAAACAAAAAACCTGTGTAAGCTTTGTTCGTGTTTGCTGAGCACAAAAGCTACATAGAAAAAGATGTTATTAATTAACAAAGATGGTGCCGTAACCTACTGCTATTTTTACTGCAACAAGGAATAAACCTGACAGGGTTGATCGGTTTAAACTGGGGCGGTTTAAACCGCCTGGTAAAAACCGGTTAAAACCTGGTTTAAACCGGGCAGTTTTGACCACCTATTGCTGGTCAAATCTGGTCAAAACCCCTTTAGTGTATGAATCAAGTTGCTTTTCAATTGAATTAAAAGTATTACCCTCCATGTTATTAGTAATGATGTTCAACTATATTTTGTTTTGATCAACATAACCTAAATGCTGGATTTGGAACAAAAAATATTCAACTTCTCTGTTTGTTTTTGATATTTCAATCAGTTGGTTATTTTAATTACTGAGAAAATTCAAATTCTAAAAATAAGTTTCTGATGAACCAAAAAATGCTTGGTAGAACGATGAACAATTTGCACAGCCAACTGAAGTACAAGAATTTATTCCAACAATTTTTTTTATGAAAAACATTTGCCATCAAATTTTATCCAGTTAAAATAAAACAATGCGAATGCATATTCTAAGATGCTTTAAAAATTAAAGACAGGATAGTTTATGATTCGTTCTTTGAAGCAAAGTACACGTCAAGCCAAGAAAGGATTATCGGAAAAGGAACAAGTTGTGATGCCCTATGCCAGTATGCCTGTCTACTTTATGTAGAACACCTCAATTGAACAATTGGAATTAACAAGTCTCTCCAGTATATTCAAATGCTTCATTCACCAGTCAATTTCATCTTTTCTTTCTCCCTCACCTTCTCCCTCCTCCCTCACCCTTCTACCATCTCCCTCACATTTTCAGTGATTTTCTGGCGAACACGATCAAGCAACTCATTACAGGGTTTTGACCAGTCAGGTCAGGGTTTTGACCAGTTTTGACCGCTTTAAACCTAGTTTTGACCGGTTAAAACCAGGTTTAAACCCAGTTTTGACCACTTAGAGATCAACCCTGAAACCTGAACATGGAAATAAGGTGTAAGCATTAAGGCGATGTGAAATTTGAATGGACAAAATCGAATTATCACACAGGGTGACTACTGTTGTGTAGAGTATTTTTGTGAAGTTTTATGCAATAAAATTCAGTATCCGTAAACATGTAAGCGTTTTAAGGTTAGTATTTTCTAATTCTTGCAGGTGATTCCACAAAAAATGCTATCACAACGCATCAATCCACGTGATCCAGATAGCGCGCTCTGAATGGCTAGTTAGGAAAACGCGTTGTGTGCCGCACACACGCGCGCGCGAGCGTTTGCTATGATTTTATGCTTGGTTGTTAAATAATCATTCAGGCTTCGGTTCAAAGTTAGTTTAGGCTAGGTTTTCCAAATTGTGTAAAGTAGGCCTAAGAGGCAGTGTCTGTAATTATCATGTCTTCTGGAATAAGAACTGCTTATTCAGTTGCAGTTGCTGTTTGTGGTTCTGCATTTTTTATATGTAGCTTTGAGAATGACACTAATAAAGTTCATAGTATTACGGAAGGCTCAGACAACTAAGTTTTCAGCACTTAAATTCTTAGTTCTGTGTACTGTTAGTGGGCTATGTTTATTTTTCAAAAAATACATTAGTCTCTTCACATATTATCTTTAGTTCATAAAGCTGACCTTGTTGTGGGTAGCATTGTTAACTGTTAAATCATGCCTAAAAGTTCTAAAAAGAGAGTAAGAAGCATGGAAAGCTCTTCTGTCATTGGGCCCTCCAAGGAGCTTCCCACTGCTGATTTACCAACACTACGATATGTTCTTGCATTCTGTACTTTGTTAAAGGTGATACTCAAGTACTTTAGCCTATTACTGCAACTTTTTCTCTGACCGGTTTTAATTAAGCTTGGTAGTGACATAAAACATAGACCAACTCGTATATCTTCGTATGGATGAAGGGTAGTTGTTAAAAATACTAACATATAGCTTGCATGAATGAACAGTACACGTAGGCTACAATAACCAACTAGCAGACACTTTTCAAAACCTTAATGTGTTGAAATAATTAATTGCACGTTTGCAGAGACAAAGCACTCATAAGGAATTAATTTTCCAGAAAGCTGGAAAAAAAGCTACCGTAACTATTCTCTTTTCAAATGAAGATCGCATTCCTAAAGCAATTGAGGTTTCTCCTCTCCCAACGTTATCGTGGAGTAGAAGCACCGTTATACCAAACTGGGCCTCTTGACAAAAGAACAACGGAAATGCTTCAAAAGAGAGTTAACAAAAGGTAAGTTCTTACATACGGTATCTTTTCAAACTTTTTTGTCTAGTAATTTTCTATGAAATGTAAGGCTTTTATAAGTATATTCTTTGATAACAGGGTCAATGGGTCATGTATAGACATGTCCCATGTTGTGTACTGGGGTTGGTCAGTTGTTGTCATTGACATGGCTCTTCTAACAACATTTGTTGAATGGAGCCATATGAGAAGGAGAATGGGTTACTGCCAATTCTACAACCCCACTTCACCATTGCAGATGTAGTGCAACCAACTCTAGATAGTAGGTGGTTTAAGGATTTTTCGCTTTTCTAAGGCATTTCCTCGTGGGAAAGTGATTCAGATGTTCTGATTGCTATGTCTGTAAAGGCAGGCAGCTTGTGCTTTTACTAAAGCTAGTCGTGCTATGGCGAGAAGATTTTTCTTGACTATCACTGATTTTTACTGCCATTTGTCCGAAAAAGTATTATTTGTTATGTTTGGCATATATTGTTTTTCGTTGTGATAGTCAGAAATAAAAACAAACTGAACTGATTTACATGGATTATTTTGTGTTCTTTACATTTATCATTCACACAAAAAACTTGTTTTTCAAGAGCCTCAAACAACAGCGTGGAGATGATTTCGCTGCAGCAAAGAAGTCACAAGTGATAGAGGATAAGAACTGGAAAAAAACAGCAGTTTTCTGCAGCAATTGATGAAGAAATTGACTCTCCTTTCGAACCAGCTGCACCTGGTACATCTGAATGTGACAATACCCCGGTATCCAGTGATGATCCTGCTCTGCGATCTTTTTCTGTGAACATGTTAGAAAATATTTGCAAAGGCAGTTACTCTTGTGATGTTTCTGTCCGCACTTTTACCCAACCAAAATTAATTTTGGATGCCAACTCACTGTTCTCTTTGATTGGGACCATGCCACGCTTACTGAGTCTATCCTTACTTCACACTTGACCATAGATAAACTAAAGGGTTTGATAAACACAAAATTTGAATGCCCTCATTTTCCTGCCCATACTCAGGCTGTGCAGCGTATCATTTGGGAAGCCACTAACGACTGTGGAAGTGTTGCTGGCCATCAACGACGGGATGGTTTCATTCGGGCGAGAGTTGCTTCGCGTAGGGTCTTGCCGAAAGCAGACACGAAATCTGATTTTCATTGGCTGCAGTACAATGTTTTGATATTCACCATTGTTTCTTGTTCATTGTCTTTATTCTTCATTCGTTTGTGCACGTTTTACAAGCACATATAAAGTTGGTTGGTTGATGTGTAAGCTACCATTGGAGAGTTGCAGTTACTATATCTGTCAAAAAACAAATGTAAATCGGCGAAAACAATCGAATATTAATGCAGTGCGTTGTGTGATTATGTAATACATATTACTACAACAAAACCAAAGTGTCATCTTATGCACAGTGCATTCCTACTCTTGCCATAGAAGTGAAAAAGGCTTTAATGTCATCAGTTTTTGCTGACCAAGCAAAAATAGGGTTGCCAGGTGATTGTTTAATATCTTACCGTACACCGCCAGCCTTTACCTAAAAGGGCAACTAGCAGTCGCATCATATGTAATTGTTGTTGTGGTTGTTAAAGTAGGAAATTTTTACAATTTATAAAAGATAAACAAAGTTTTTTCTTGAAAAAATTTGTACCTGGCAACTCTGTGCTGACAAAATCGACTACATGTTTAAGGTTACTGAATATTTTTGCGTGAAATTTTACAGAAATACTCTACATAGCAATAGTCACCCTGTGTGATAATTCGATTTTTGATTTTTTTAAATTTTTTGATTTTCACATCGCCTTAGTAAGCATGTCCATAGGCTCTAGCTATTGACACACTACAGTTTCTTGCCTGACACATATTATTATAAAGCCTTTGTTACAGTTTTTGCAATTGTCTGCTCCAAGTTTCGTTTTATAAATTATAGTATTCAAAATTTTTTATTCGAAATTGCTTTAATACTTCAGTGTGGGTGTCTAAAACATCTTCAAACATTTCGTTTTATTTTAGTGGCTTCACATAGTTTTGTAGCTGGAAGAACCTTTTCATATTCTTAGCATGGAAACATTTTGGGAACAATACCATGGCATTAGAAAAAGGGGCCACAAGCAAAAAGCTTTCTCCACCAATTAGCACGGAACGCGATGACATAGAAGGCAGCTTTCAGGATGGAAGATGTGGATGACAGGATGGAAGATGTGGATGACAGGATGGAAGACAGTCTTCCATCATTTCATCATAAACTTTGTAACAGCACATCAAGACATACTAAAGTTATAATAGATTAGGTAAAAGTTTTCGTTTGATCACGTTTCTTAAATTGAAATATTTCGATTTTTGTTCACAGTCAACCAGAAAGACTGTTGTCCAGACTTCGCTAAAGACAAACCGATAAGATTCACACTTCGTGATAGTAGCAAGGCTGCGATTTTTGCCTTTTTTGGCGACAATGCCACTCGACACGCGCCGTCACTATTTGACAATGCGGTACTTTACAGAAAAAAAACTGAGAGAGGATGTCAAGTCAGGTCGAGGAACAATCGGGGGGGGGGGGGGAGCATCAGGTTATGCAATCTTAAGAGTGCCAACTTACGTAAATTTTCTTCCGCCAGAAAGCCTACTTCAAGGCAAGGCCTAAAAGTGACGCTTCACGCGAGAAATTCCCAAGGCGTCTGTGCCGCCATTTTAAACATTGCGAGGAAATACTTTGATCAAAGTTCTAGGCTACTGCCTGGCATCAAACATTTCACCACACATGCTTCGTGCTATTCGACACAATGAGTTTCTTTTATAGATGAAATAACCTAGGCTACTTTTACTAACAAATATTAGGAAACTCACACATTTCGCTCCTAAATCTGTTTGCGTGTGGGTACATGCATAACCAATAACCATTTACGTACTAAGCGAGACTTAAGACAGAGAAACCTAAGGAAAAAATCTCTCAGTAGGTTACGCTGGCAGTATACAACTCTTATGAGCATTTTGGAATGGAAGTTAGCTTTGATAAAACTAGGATACTCAATCGAACGCCACCTGATCACACCTCCCCAGAGATCAATTTAACAGAAAGATCTCTAGGTGAAGTGGACTACTTCTCCCACCTTGGTAGCATACTTTCAACAGCACCAACAATCCAACATGTGCAAAAGATATTGAAAATCGTATAAAAGCAGCACATTGTGCCTATGGAAGACTTAATCACCGCGTTTTCAACAACCATGCTATATCTATCCGCTCAAAAATTATGGTCTTCCGGGCAGTTGTTTTATCCCGTACACGGATATTTTGACGAAACCCATTATGCCAAAGGGCCTTTTGCCGAATGAACAAATTGCTGAAACAATCTGGAAAAAAATTACTTAGAAGTGACAAGTTTCGTTACTATGCAAACAGTGGATTTGAAATAGTAATTACTTTGCTACTGTTGTTTGCCTAACAATTACTTTGAAGCGGCACCAAGTCTCATTAATATGCAAGCAGCAGTGGCGTACCTAGGGTATGGCAGGCATGGCTCGAGCCCCATTGATAGGGGCGCAAAAATCGGTTGGTAGTTATCAGCTGGCGTTTAATTGCGCCACCAAATAAAAAATATAAGGTTGTGAACGATAAGACAAAAACACATGTGGAGCATATTAATACATATAACACTTCTGTCGGATACTTACGCGCTGTCGCACATAATTTGTAAGTGAAATCTGTTTGTGAATGATATTTATGTGTTATTAGGTTATGATAATTACATATAGCCTAATACATTTGTATAATTTCGGCAAATTGTCCAATCGGCATTTAGTTCTTTCAGCAAAATGTCTGGGTATCGTTCTATCCACTCTTCTCTATGCTTGTGAAACCTGGACATTATACCGCCGTGACATCAAAAGTCTTGAAAATTTCCAACAGAGGAAACGAAGGCAAATTCTAGGCACTCGTTGGGAAGGTTGTCTCACCAACGATGCAATCCTTGATTGCGCCAGGTTGCCCAGTTTAGAAACCACCATATTGCAACACCTTCTTTGCTGGAAAGGACATGTCATGCGAATGGACTCAACGAGGCTTTCTCAAATAATTCTTTATGGTGGACTCGAGACAAGGAAAAGACCCCCTCGGAAGACCAAAAATGAAATACAAAGATCAGCTGAAAGTCTCCCTTAGCTATGCAAACATTGATCTGGATTCAAGGGAACAACTTGCTAGTGCCAGATCACTCTGGAGTAAAACAAATAACATACACGTTGTCGTCCGGTAAGTACAAAACTTAGCGCTTGATACTCTTTGCAATCACTCAACCAGCGTGCGATTAAAAACAAAGTAAGTAACTCTGACGTATACTCACACAACTTGTGCGGTAATTCGCGGCCAAACGCTTTATCTGACTCTTGTGACGTCATATTACTATTCGACAACCAAACACAGAATTTTTGGTCGTTCGACAAGAAAGAAAAAATCGCAGCCCTGAGTTGTAGCCTGTAATTTCACTTCAGTTCAGACATTTAAATGCACTACATTGCTCTTAAGCGATTCTATTTGTGTAAACACTTTCAGAACAATTAATCAAAGAGTTATTGTGAAGCATAAAAATTACGTGACCACAGTTGCAACTCAAGTTTGCTAGAATGTTAGACTACATAATTATTACCAAAAGTCATCACATTTCAAACAAACTTGTGGCTCAACGTTAAACAGACAAGCAAAACTTGCCTAAGCACGATCTGGCTCACAACGTTTGCTACATGACATTTAGCACAGCCGACTTTTTGAAAGTTGAACAAAGGGAGCTTGTGCACTCGTGTAAATAGCGCAAAACAGCCAATTTTAACAATACTTTAAAAAAATACTATTTATAAAAACTTATGAGGCAAAACATATGTCTTTGTCTCAAGGGAGCGTTGCCCTCGTACTCGATGTCTATGTTTGTGTTTATATGAAGAGCATTGTATGTAGCTATAGACATCGAAATAGGGTGGACCGGGTGGGCACCCTGCCGTGAAACGAGGGTAGGGAAAAATATGTTTCGCCCACACTGTTTTCATGACACTTATAAAGTGTTCGTTACAATTATTTCTGTTTTTATTAAACGCTGAATTATTCAACCAACTGCAGCGCAACTTCTTGTTTTACGCTATTTCTCTCGCTAGGTATACGACAGAACAAAACAATTCCGCAACAACGCTGCGTTGAAAAAAATGCGGTACTCAAGCTGCATTGTTGTTGCTATGGCAACTGCCACATGCTGGCAATTCCTGGTGAGAGCAAGCCACATTTGATTTTTTCTCCGAATGGTCCCACTTTCATTACGTCACAATCAAACTTCAGTTCAGGGTCAGCGTAAGGGAATATGAATATGACATCATAATGAACATGACAATAAAATAACCGATACAAACTAAAGACGTACTGAAACAAGCTTATTTGCTGCAGCGACGCTAACCGCAGTCTTTGTGAGAAAGACTAACTATTGCTCTCGCCCACCCAGATTTCCTCTCTTCTAAGAAAAAATTGATGCCTATGTAATATATGTAGTATATGTACCCCAGGTACATCACAGTCAAGCTATAAATTATGATAAGTTTTTGTTTAAAAACAAACAAGAACTAATTAAAAAACAAGGTAAAATTTCTTACCAACAAACTTTATAAATAAGAATGCCAATGCTACATTTGTTCCTGACACACTAGAAAACATTGCCACTTCCATCACACGTGTTTATTCAAGTTTCTCCTTTTTTTGCACTCCTTATTTGGATCCGAAGTCAAACTGAATAACATGTAATCAAATCATTCTGCAAGTCAAAGGAGCTGGTATAACATAATTATGTAATATAATAAATAAATAACAATAACATAGCTGGCCTCGAAATTCGTTTTTGTTGACGGCGGACAAACGTGTCCGGTCTGAGCAGCTATCTGTCATCGATCGTCATGCTTAATCACTTTATTTTGATAATTCTTTGCCATTTGAAAACTATAGCTACGGTTTAAAAATTTAAATTTCTACTTTTTAAAATTTCAGCAAAGTCACTCTGAAAGGCTTTCATCAGAGCAACGACGTGCACTTGAAGAGTCAAAGCGCGGTATAGCTGCTTAATAAGGCGCATAACTGATTTACTTCCACCAAACGAGGTTGTGTGGCTTCTTGCGTCACAATGCTCTGGGCGAGATCGGGTCGGAAAACCTCCTCGGTAACGCTACTATTTTCTGCTGTGGAAAGCTTCACTAAGCTCATTTCTTTAGGTTTAATTTTGCGTGTCATGTGAGTGAAAGTGATGAAGAGCAAGTAGGTGCATCGCCCTCATACTCACTTTCAGAATATTCCCTGGGCCTTTTCTTTCTTACTGTAATACCAAAACTTAACATATTGCTGCATCTTACTGTAATAGCTAACTCATATAATCTAATTTTGTAACCAACCTTGCCTTATCAATATTACTCGGAGATCAAAGCCAGACATTGTGCCGTAGGACTTGAACTAAGTTGCGCGTGATCAGTGTAGAAGTACCATGCTTCCATCGATTCACCTTTGTTAGCTGATCCAACGTCATTCATTGTTGAAGCAGCGTAAAAATCAAAAGTTTTCCTGCTTGAATGGAAGCTAAGGAATGCACTATTAACATTTTCTACATGCGTGCTAGAATGTGTGGGAAATTATATTCTTGCAACAATTGTTCGTACTATGCATTATACAATGACAATTTGTATCGCTAGTTTCTGTGTTATTTTTCGGAGGACAAATATGACCGATCTAGATGGTACTTCCCGCGAACATCACATGCTGTGACGGCGGATAGCCGGACATGCCCGCCATGAATTTCGAGGCCTGCATAGGAATAAAATTATAACTTCAAGCATTGTAACATTAAAAATAGTCATACACTGCAGTCTACTGATGTTGGTAAGAATTAACACTCAACTCTTAAAAACAAAACAGATCATTACTAAAAAAATACTGAACAAAATAAAACAGATGAAACTGGTACACATTGGGGTGGTACTTATTTGCTTACTTTTGAATTTTTAAGTAGTTGCCCTTTAAAATAGTCCCAAGTGAATTAAAATTTAAAAAGTTTTTTTTTTTAATGAATCAACGTTTAAAACTCCGAAGCAGTGCTTTTCATGGAAGGATGACAAAGTGTTGCGGATGAGGAGAATGAAAATTTTGCATGATTTTTACTTTTCATTGTGTGTACTAACTCAATTAAATAACATGAAACCAAGGAACTTTCAGAAATCATTAGTTAAACTACCATTCAACGTTTTATAGGCAGAGAAAACTTTTTCTCGAACCGTAGAAAATTTCATTGTCAGATCACCGCTTCAATGCGTGATGGAAATCTACAGATAAATCTGCATCAGGCATTGCAGAGTGCAAAAAACAGTGTTGCAGAACGCGTTTTCGAATATTAAATTCTCATCAGTGCAACTACGTTTATGAACGCAATAACAACGGTTAAATTTAAACTCAATACAATGCACTGCAATGCCTGATGCAGATTTATCTGTAGATTTCCATCACGCATTGAAGCGGTGATCTGACAATGAAATTTTCTACGGTTCGAGAAAAAGTTTTCTCTGCCTATAAAACGTTGAATGGTAGTTTAACTAATGAACTCAATTAAAGCTTTATATAGTTATTAGTAGGCTATTATAACCAATAGCTGAATGTATTCTAGACTTATTTCCATGTGGTTGACTCAGTTAGTTGGAATATTGTGAGTTCATTTGTCCGCTTTGTCATTTAACAGAACTATGTAAATTTTGGATTGGTTTTGTATCTTTATCCTTGCACTGACAAAGCCTTTGATAGGTTATCCCGGGCAGTTTCGCATACATGTAGACTGTAGAGGCTTTTGATAAAATGGCCGGTTACCGAGATTGGCAGTGAAGTTTCTGATAGTTGAAATATTGTTATTGAGGCATTATTCCATCCACTAGAAACCACTGAAAAGAGAGCAGTCCTGAAATGGGTTGTTCATGCGCAGTTGCGCACACACCAAAAGCCAAACCAACGGCGCAGTAACAGGGCAGACTTAACCACTGATAATGGCTAGTTTGGTGTTTATTGACTAACATTTTGTTAGTAAATAGGTTAAAATTTTTCTGTGGAATTAGTCTAGTTTTGATTCAGAATCGGGGAAAAGTTCAACAGTTGCGAGTTGCTGGGCTAGTTTTGTTTTTTGCTGCAATTTCATAGTTCATTAGTTTATTTATAATTTAATGTGTTACGGTACCGGTACTTGTTCAATAGCCTAGGTAGGGGAATTTAAGACATAATTCGAGGGCTAAATAACAGAACGAGCTAAGTCCATTTTTACATTTTTTGTGGTTAGATACTGGAAAGTGTTTCTCAAGCCCCGTATTTTTACTGACAGAAAGAGCTAAGTTCTAGCCTGAACAGGTTTCTCAGAACTGACTGCTCATTTTGAATTACTAAAAACTGTATTACTGTATTACGATTCCAGTGCAATTTCTCTTGAACGTTGTCACTTGTAAAGAATAACGCAAGTACCCCAAAAATGATCGTTTAGCTGTTGCGAGATAACATTAATCAGTGAGAGTTGAATATCCCCAGACAGCAAAATTCAAAATTCATATCTCATTTTAAATTTAAAATTTTAAAATGCCATTTTCTCAAAACTACTTTTGGGTGACTTGGCTCGTTCTGTTATTTAACCCTCGAATGGTACCCTTACACCAAAAAAATTGCTACAAACGGTTTTTCAACTGATTTGATTAGTATTGGGTGTCAGTGTTAACATATTCAAAATCTTTCGGAAAGTGGTTATTTTCAAGATGGCTTCCAAGATGGCCGCCAAACCATTAAAATAACGGTAAATTGACCATAACTCGGTCATCATATGACCAAAATATGTAGTTTTGGTGTCTATATCTAGGTTTTTATACTCTGTGAAGTCAATGAGACCATTCTCAGAATTGTTGAATTATCTGATTACCTATAAATTCAATATGGCAGTCCAAGATGGCTGTCAAACCATTAAAATACTAGTAAATTAACCATAACTCAGTCATTATATGACCAAAACATGTAGTTTTGGTGTCTATATCTAAGTTTTTATACCCTGTGAAGTCAATGAGACCATTCTCAGAATTGTTGAATTATCTGATAACCTATAAATTCAATATGGCAATCCAAGATGGTTGGCAAAACAATTAAAAATGAACAATAACAATGTATTGTTTATTAAAAAACCCATTAAATTTCTATATATATTTGGGTAAACTAAGCAGGCATGAAGAGTTCATACGATGTGGTCATGTACAGTAGACTCTTGACATAATCAGCGTAAAGAAAGCACATGGATCAAGTATTACTAAAGCTCATCGCTGTCACTCTCAATGTCATCGTCCGTAATTATGTGATTGCTGTATGGGATGACACATGAACCAGTTTGGCATGGTCCACATCCAGCATGGCAGGGTAGCCTATTTCTCCGGCAATTACAGTGAGGTGGACACAATTCGCAATTGCAGTGTATCATTTTCAGTAGGTTGTCCGGGGCAGCTTTCATGTCCGTCATGATTGGAACCATCTGATTATTGTATACTTTCCATCCCCAGTCTACTCTAGAGCATTCATACCATCATCAGTAGCCTACCCATCCAGACCATAATCTGGTAGTAAACTCTGAGGCAGTGGAATTTGGTAGAGAATTATGTAGGTGGCAAACGCTCACTTGGACTTGGATGTTGTAATTTTCATGACCAATGTATTGCAGTGCTGTGTTTTTAGGTTACTACTGTCATCGTTGCCAAACATGACGGTCATAGCCTTGTTTCCAAGATCAAACAGGTGATCTCTTCATGCAAGAAGTGATGAAGCACGAGCTCAGTACATGCCTACCCGCCTTGTTTGAAGCTAGACATTTTTTCAGACAACAGCTTGTTCCGTGTATAAGCTACACTATAAAAAACAGAAGAGAAAACACTTCGCCGTTATTAGCGCTTTAAAGGTAAGTAATTAGAAAAACGAGCGAAATGAGGTTAATAAAACTGATGGCGGGTTTTCAGTCTGCTTGAGATCATGATTTTTTGCGTTTTATTTCGATAACTTCATTGTCTTGATCATTGTTATTCACTCGCACAAAAAGGATATGAAGCGGCTTGTTTTCTAACTGTTCCAGTTATGAGCTACCAATATCAAAATTTTTACGACTAGGCGTACCGGTACTGCATGCGTAAAACTAATTGTTTCAAGCAGCGGCTCTAATAAATTTGGTTTGCGACCTAGGTGTCAATATAAACAAGACACTAACCTTAATCAAAGACTATTTTAATTGAGTAAAATGGCGTTATGGTTATGACGTCATGACCTTTCTCGGCCCCCAAGGTTTTTTGAAAAGTTGGCGCCTATGGCTCGACCAGCACACCTGAGCACATATTGAGATTAAACGTCATGTATGGAAGAACATGTGCATACAACCTCAAAGGCTAGCCTATACTCACAATATATGGTACTGCAAATACAGCCTCTGCAAATACAGCCTCTGCCAATAACAAAAAGGAGGGATATCTAGAGAAGGGGATATGAAGGCTCGCAGCGATTGCCTTATTCTCATGACACTACCAGGGCGGTAGTTTGTAGTGCTTTAAACATGTGGTTCTTTTTAAAATCGTAAAAAGTTTTGTAGTGTAGCTGGTACAATGAGCTACAGAAGACAGTTGGCAAATGTTACGTAGAGTGATTTTGGAGCAGATGATGTGATTTGCTGAGCAGGGATCCCAGGCCAGCTTTTCTGATGTCAGATCTCAGCAATTGTAATAAATTGGTATGGTGACGTCCGGTTCGGCCTTGGTACTTTTTGCTGCCAATTATCGCAAATTCAAGGGCTTTCTGGGGAGGTGAGTCCTCGTGAAGTCTCAGAATATGTCCAAACATGTTCAATCTCATGGTGGAGATCTTGCAAGATAATGGTTCACTGTTGCATATTCTGTAGAGGTTTTTGTTCGAGATAAGTTGGATACTTTGGCCAAGTATGACCAGTTATGACACGTAAATGTCTTCGATGACAGGCATCCAATCTTTCAAGACTTGTGCCGATAGCTTAGTATAAAGATATTGCCGATAGCTTAGTATAATGCGAACCTTATCTTCTCATCCCCCGATGCTTGGATTCAAGTATGGGACTCACCTTTACCTTTAATATTCAAAAACAGCTGACATTTCTTGGAACAATTCATTCATTTCCTTATTTGAGCAACAGTTTAACCTGATATTTGCCGCAGGAGTCATAGCGGCAATGCAATATGACACAGTAGGCTACAGTAGTTGAGTAGCATAATTATTACAATAGTCAATAGTATATTAATTAAGTTTTAGGCAAAATTGAGGTAGGGGTCTGCAGAATTAATAATTTGTCTAAAGGGGTCCATGACAACAAAAAGGTTGGGAACCACTGGTCTACACACTGATGCCAGATGCCAGTAATTCTTATTATTTATACATATACATACATATACATCATCATCAGAAAGTTTACAAATTCAGTGCACATTCAATTCAATTTAATTTATTTTTCTTTGTCGAAAAAAAAATAGCAATGATAAAGTTACTTATAACTTTTTCCTCCCCTACTTCTTCAAAAGACTGACTCAACATTCCATCCAGTTTAGTAGAGTTGAAGTGTGGAACAATCTCCCGAAAACTATCACTGAAATTGAAACCTTTTCAATATTTTGCAGTAACCTGAAAAAGCACTTGCGTTCTGAAAATCAACCTCTAACAACCTATGCTGTAACTCTTTAATTATCTGACTGTATTATTGATTGTTACACCAAATCCTGGTACCTATATAGCATGCTTTTCCAAATGCCACTTTTGTAAATTTATCCTACATTATTATATTACTATATTATACATAACATATCTTACTATACGTATATCTTATCATATATTACACCCAAATAGATAAGGATGATGATTACTATCTTTACTCTTCCATGAATTTAAGCTACTATACTGTATTGTATAATTTAATATTTGCCAGATAAGAATATATTACTAAGTTAGCCTACTACAAGCTTGCATCTAACTACCCCCTGATTAGTATAAGCTATTATGTTTGTTCAGAGGATCGCTTGACTTTTCGTAAGATTAATGTTTAGATTGGTTTGGAAAAGATGCTTGAAACAACTAAGACACTACATCCTTCATCGGCACTACTAAAGAATCTCCACCTCTCATTAGCGATACCAAAACACTCCATCCCTCACTGATGCTATAAAAGATGATTCAACTCTTATTGGCAATACGAAAAACACGCTTTTATATCATCATACATCTTAAGCTCTTACATGTGCAGGAAATTAATTTAAAAAACAAAGCTTTTTTAACTATTTTATCTTGATAATGAGCTGCCATATTGTGTATTTGTTCTGCAATTTATAGGCTACTTAACATCGTTGCTGCAAACACTTTATTTCTGTATAAAACTTGTAAATAGTCCTTGTTATGATAGTCCCTTAAGTTATTACAATATGTGTGTGTGCATTAGTTTGTTTTTGTGATGTTGTTGGGTTCAGTTCAGTCGTGTTCTCATTGCTTTAAGAATTGGCGCTCCAGTTGTTTCAGGAACGAGGAGGCGACTGATTCTTTACTAATTCATCTACTTGTTTTAATGTATCAGGTTTGGTGGACGTGCTTAACTATATTTATCGATGTATATAGGCTACCACAATATTAGATCCTTTTATGCACGTCTTAAACCATTATGGTTTTGCCACCTTTTCCTTTTGTTGGTGTTGTTACTGTATTTCTTTTTCACAATATCATTTCTTTTGCATTCTGACAAAGAAAAATAAAATTGAATTGAATGAATACTAATAGTTTACGGGAAAAAACCAACAAAAGGAAACGGCAGCAAAACCACAAAAGTTTAAAACTAGCATGCAATGTAAATTTAAAGCATACGTCGATGAAAGTAAAGTTAAGCATGGCCACCAAACCAAACAGTTTAAAACAGATGAATTAGTTGAAAGAATCAGTCGGCTCCACATACCTAAAGCAACTGGAGGTGTGACAGTTGATAACACCATCTTACTCCAATTGCATTTTTATTTTCAGCCAGGCCTTTTATTCAACATTTTTTATTCATGATCATGATGATGATTTGGCAACATTAAAATATTTTACAAAAGTCAGAAGACAGTTAGGCGCTTATTTTTAGAGTTTCAGAATAATAATTAAAAATGTGTAATTCAACAAAAACGAAATACAGGTGCGTTGGGTGTGATGAAAAAGGGGGAAAATGTTATTTCAGCTTTAAAATCAGCTCTCGACTTTTACATTTTTTCTACGCTTTTTAGAATCAGCACTAAGTTATTTTTTCTCCAGGTGTGTATGTAACAATTAAACTCAACGAGAAAATTAGGCCTGGAGACATCCCATTTTGAGGAAAGTTCAGTGGAAAATTTGTTTGTGGTCACTTTGATACCAAGATGAAGGAAATCAGTAAAAACTAGAAAAGAAAACATAATTCAAAAAAGTGAGGATTTAGGCAAACTATAGGCAAACAAGCTATAACAGTAGTGAAATCGGCAATCTTTTTTTCTTCATAGTTATCTTAGATCTCCCCAGTCAGGCGAATTGGTAAAAAAAGAAAAATTAAGTAAATTTGCAAGACAGCATTTTGCGCACGTAATTTTTTTAACCACGGTTGTTGGCCCAACCTTCATTTTGCACCTCAACCAAGATCTAAAAGATTTTCGATTGTAGCCCAGGCTTGATTCTCTAGTTTTCTCAAGCAAAGAAACTTATTTATATGAACCCAAATTTAAAAAAAAAAGAATCAAGACAGGACTGTAATTTTTTGTATGTTGGAACTCGTTTTTGTTCTTCTATGTTCAGTTTAAATGTATTATGTTAAATGTTACTGTGGAAGCAGATCACGTAAGGTGCAAACTGCAGGCAAGTGGTAGCCTAAACAATTAGCACAACAAAAGGAACGATGTGCCACAGGCGGATAACTGCCGGTTGAGAGATGGATTGTTACGGTACGTTTGATTCTAACACTGAAATTGAAACATTGAAATAAACTGAAATATTCATTCACACTGCAATATTTGTTTTTTGTAGTTTAAAAAAAGAATGCCCATGATGGGCCCAATCGCAACTTAATGTTTGATATTATTAAGTCTTTCATTCAATAGGCACTGTCAAATAAATATCTATTTTGTATTCTTCTCCATTCCGACAACATTATTTTTGTCAGTTCTGTTCATGTTCAGAATTTGTGCTTAAAATGCTCTCAGAACGCACCAAATTCAATGTTAATTTTAAAAATTTCTGGGGAAGGCCCCCCAGACCCCCCGCTGTTGCTTTGCCGTCACTGAACACCCTGTCAAAGTGGTCACGGTACGCCACTGCTACCTTTCAGTTTTACGAGATGCAAACGATCAGATTTAGGCCAACTACACTACTCAATATTGATTTAGAATGTTGTTTGTCTATAATCACAGCAACACTTCTTTGATGTTCATTACCTCCAGAATATATAATTGTTTGATGAAATCCCTGGACAAAACTTTCATAAATTGACCAGTCTTTGTCGATCTTACTTCGCAAAGACCCAAGCAGTTCATTCTCATTCTGTCTATTTCTAACATAATACGTATTGTCCAGTTTTTCTTGTTTGTAAAGTGTTCGTACATTCCATATGGCAATTCTTTACGTTCGTTGTCGGAATGCTTTTGCATAAATTACGGTCGTTGAATGACAATCGAAGGAGCCCTGTAATTGATGACTCCGAGTACCGGGCGAGGAGCTCTGGCTTCAAGAACTCGGAGACCCATTTACGCCGTTTCTCGTATTTTTGTTAAACTTTTGCATTTTGTTTGTTTGTTTGTTTTTCATATCTTTATCCTGCATTGCGGGAAAGCTGACTTGAGCACTATGCATCGGTGTGCGCCTTCCGACGTACACCTGACCTACGCTGCAGCCGATTGCAATGTCTGTTTCCGGTTGTCTACTTTACTTATGACTTAAATTTGGTACTACTCATTACTCGAAATCGATCACTGGGTAGAGGCAATTATCGTAAAGTTTCTTGCCCAGAGAAACAACAGCAAGTGCGGGTGGCTGGAGTCGAACATGCAGGCTCTCGACTGCGAGCCCAACGCAGCGAGCCCAACTCGACCGCGAGCCCAACGCGCTAACCACTCGTCCACCGGTGCCATAGTGCTGAAGTAGGTAGGCCAGAACCTTTCTTCAGCGCCTCTGTGTTTAGTCAGCCACACTGCTTCCAGCCGCGACACGAGGAGGTACACGGATGACTTGGTGCCAGAAACGGTCACCCAACGGCCTGAAGGCGTCTATAAACGTTAAAATCTCTATTTATTTTTAAATACGTAAAATATTTAGGCTACCCCATTTTTAAATCATTCGGCTCGTGTTTCCTTTGTCTGACCTTATGGTCTGACGCATCATGAGATTGACACCCATGGAAAGGAAATTTAATTCTGAACAGGATTCAAATAGAAAATTCCGAGAAATATTTCTGGAAAGTATTCTTATAGACATTTTTATGATGCTTACTTTTCTTGCCAAATCACATACAGCAGTCATAATTCACGATTTCATGTTTTACTTTTGGCAATTGCACTTGCTTTATCTTTAACAAGTCAATACCACCCTTATTCTGGCAGAATAACTCTGGGCGATCCGACTAAAAAATGATCCGTAAAAAAATTGCGCGGTAAACAATGCGATAAAAGCAGCAACACTCGGAAGCTGATAAAATCACTTCTCGTTACCACATCAAAGCAGATGTTATGTTTTTTTTCCATAGGCAAACGAACAGTGAACACAGAAATTTAAATAAAAAACTCGATTTGTCAAAGATAAAGCAAGTGCAATAGGCTACGAAAAGTAAAACATAAAATCGTAAATTATGACTGCTATATGTGAATTGGAAAGAAAAGTAAGCATCACAAAAACGTCAATCAAAATACTTTTCCGAAATAATTTTGGAATTTTCTTTTGGAATGGTGTTCAAAATTAAATTTCCTTTCCAGGGGTGTCAATTTCGCAATGCGGGAGACAAAGGAAACGCGAGCAGAATGATTTAAAAATGGAATAAATATCTCACCTATTTAAATATAAATAAAGATTTTGACGTTTTGACACGCCTTCAATTATAAGGATCTATAAATATACTTTCCCGAAATAATTTTCGGAATTTTCTTTTTGAATCATGTTCAGAATTAAATTTCCTTTCCAGGGGTGTCAATCTTCTGATGCGGCAGATGAAGGAAACGCGAGCAGAATGATTTAAAAATAGGGTAAATATCTTGTTTCGTTGTTTCTGGGGTTGAGATTTCAACGGATATCAAACTCGTTGCATTTCTGAATCGAAGCAAGTATACAAGTCTCCGCCAGTCTGCGATCATTATGTCTTCTATCTATTGTCTACTATCAAGCTATCATCTACCCAAATAAAGGTAAGCCAGGCTCAACGAATCATCGGGCGCTATTTGTTGTGTTTGAAGTCCGGTTGCTCGCTTTGTGAAAAAGCTATCAACCTCAACTTTTGCTTGTAAATAAAAGAGATATGTTCTTTAAATTAGCGTTTATTAAATGCTGGTATCTTTAAAAATATTTTTCGGATCAATGGTTAAACCATAGATATCTTACATATAGATATGCAACTCAGCAATCGTGGAATTATCGTCACGCTCGACTGACTTTATGGACACAATCAACAATCAAGGTTGCCAGCTTGGCTAGCGTACCTATGGTAGGCTATTATTGTACGGTTTGGGCTTGGCGAGTGGTGGCTTTTGAGCTTCTTTGGAAGATTTTGTTTGGCGTATATTTCAAATTTTCACAGAATAGCCTACTATGAAAAATCAAGACAATAATCTTTCTTCACGTAGGTTATGTAACTTCTGTTTCATGATCGTTGGAACTATCATTTAAGCTTATTTCCAGTGACTCATTAAAGCTTGTTGTAGGCAGTTTACAAACCTGAGATAGAGGGGCGCCGGAACGATTTTAAGGTGAGATATACGGTAGCGATAATATTGGGCAACTCGTTCGTTTTCCCGCTATTAGCCATGAAAGTCGAAATGTGAGACAGATGAATAATTGCAATAGCTTGAACAAGAAACGAAAGGTAAATTTCACATTCATAGCATCACAATCTGCTGCAAAGTATAAAATGTGTCCACGGAATAATTTGTGTGGGCGTACTGTAGGCTATAGGCCCTATAATTTGGCTAAAAGCGAATAGCAGAAGTTGTTAGCCTATATTGCAAAATTTATGACCTTAAAAGGGCACCATTGCCCCCCATCTAGAGAAAATTTGAGGGCAGGGAGCACCCTCCCCCCTGCTGAGACAGCTTCATTAGCATCACGGATCCAACCGCCAAGCCAAGACAATTTTAATGTTTGGTACACACCATAACTAGGCTACCAAATGCTATAGCACAGCTTTCGGTAGCCAGCAGTAACTTTCATTTTGGTAACACTCAGTAGATTAATTGAATAAAACTTCAGCTTGTCCTGGAACTACAGCTCCAAAAATGGTCTTTACCTACTTATCAATGGTTGACAGGCTTGTTGTTAGGCATTGTCGGAAATTTTCAAGCATTTTCAGGGGTTGTCAGGCATTGTGGAGTACCGTAGCTACTTTCAGGCATTGTCTAGGATTTCCAGGCATTGTCCATCATTATCAGTGGTTGACGGGTTTGTTAGGCATTATAGAACATTTTCAGGCATTGCCAAACATTTTCAGGGGTTGTCGAGCATTTTCAGGGGTTGTCAGGCATTGTAGAGTAGCTACTTTCAGGCTTTGTTGGGAATTTCCAGGCATTGTCGATCAATATCAGTGTTTGACAGGTTTGGTAGTCATTATGGAACATTTTTAGGCATTGTCGAACATTTTCAGGGATTATCGAACATTTTCAGGGGTTGTCGAGCATTTTCAGGGGTTGTCAGGCATTGTAGAGTAGCTACTTTCAGGCATTGTCGGTAATTTCCAGGCATTGTCTAGGATTTTCAGGCATCGTCGATCATTACACTGGTCAACAGCAAATTTTAATCGAGCTCGTGATTGTTTGATTCTAGAAGCATTTTGTGCGCTGATTTCAAAAATGTCTTTACTTTTTTTCTAGCACATCATGTTTTCTAGATATTCCAATTTTAAAATTTTGAAGACATGCCACATTTACAGGCAAGTAAAGCAGTTTTTTTATTCGCAAATTAAGTGTGACGTCATAATAAAACAATGATATAAACAATAAAACAATGATACGTCATAATCAAGCAAAGGGACAAAATAACTTATCCAAACTTGGAATCTGCTCGCCGGCCGATTCCTCATGATGAAACCATGTCGCCACCTTTACCTCCACAGGGAGGCCTAGATTCCATTGAAAATGATGGTGATGACGTCGCTTCATTAAGCGAACTCTCATCAACAAGTTCTGAGTATCAAGAAGAAGAAAAAGGCAGGCCACAGTTATTTTCCCAGGAGCACCTCAATGATTTGATTAGAGACCTTGGCCTTTCAAAGCAAAAGTCAGAAATCCTTGCGTCAAGATAAAAAGAGCGAAATCTGGTTGAGGAAGGTGTTGCAGTGAGCCGTTACGGAAAACAAAACAAAGACCTCGCTGCTTTGTTTAAAGTTGATGGCCCCTGTGCTTTTGTCATGAGAACATATTGAAGAACTTTTTCACAAATTGGGAGAAGTTCACAATCCTCATGAGTGGCGAGTTTTCATTGATTTCTCGAAAAGATGCCTGAAAGCTGTTCTTTTACATAACGGAAATGAAAAGCCATCCATTCCCATAGCACACTCGGTGCACCTAAAGGAATCTTATGAAAACATCGAAATTCTTCTCAATGCTATTAATTACAGGGATTATGAGTGGAGTATTTGTGGAGACCTGAAAATGATTGGAATCTTAATGGGGATGCAAGGGGGATTTACAAAGTACTGTTGTTTCTTGTGTCTGTGGGATAGTCGCGCTACTACTGAGCACTACCAGAAAAAGGATTGGCCAACAAGAAGCTCCTACAATCCTGGATGAGAAAGTGTCCAAAATGTCCCGCTAGTTAATCCTGACAAAATTCTTTTGCCGCCGTTACATATCAAACTCGGCTTGATGAAGAATTTTGTGAAAGCAATGGGCAAATCAAATTCAAACGGTTTTCTGTACCTCTGTAAGAAATTTCCAAAACTAAGTCATGCATAGCTTAAAGAAGGAATATTTGTTGGTCCACAGATTCGAGAAGTTTTAAAAGATGGTGACTTTGAAAAATCACTCACTTCATCAGAATGTCGAGCATGGCAATCCTTTAAATGGTTATGCTTTAACTTTTTGGGAAATTTCAAGGCTGCTTCTTTCAGAAAAGGTCTTGAAAGGTTGCTCTCAACTTACAATGACATGGGCTGCCGCATGTCCCTCAAGATTCATTTTCTTCATTCCCACCTGGACTTTTTCCCTGAGAACCTTGGTGCAGTAAGTGATGAACAAGGTGAAAGGTTTCACCAAGATATCCAAAGCATGAAAGCACACTATCAAGGGTTCTGGAACGAAAGGATGATGGGTCATTACTGTTGGATGCTGCATCGCGATGATCCAACATGTACAGTGTACACCTATGCCCAGCGATTTTAATGCAGCAATGTCTAAGTGTCATTGCAACATTTTAAACACTATCTTTGGTATCATGCTGAACGTTTTTCTTGTGTTTTTGTAATATAATACAGGGAGCTTAAAAACCTGACACTTCAGTATTGTGCTAGCTCAAGTATTTAGTACCTCAGACAAGGTTTAAGAGGCATTTTTTGCACTCTAGTGTCTAGTATGCATACATATGCAACTAAATAGTGTTGAATCTGTGAAAGCAATGCACAAATCTGAAACACTCTGCTCTCTGAAGCTAATCTAAATTTGAAAATTGTAGCGACAAAATCGGTATTTGAACGCAATATTGACGTTTCTGGTCAAAAATTTTCAGACCAATAACTTTAAAACCTGATGTGCTAGAGCGAAACTAGCGCCAGATTTGAAATCAGCAGCAAATTGTGGTCTAAGAAAAGTTACTCCCATTCTCGATTAAAATTTTTTTTCAAATTTTGTTAACCTGTGAATTATCAATGGTTGACAGGCTTGTTGCTGGACGTTGTCGGAAATTTTCAAGCATTGTCGAACATTTTTAGGTGTCAGGGGTTCTCAGGCACTGTAAAGTACTTTAGATTCTTTCTGGCAGGCATTGTCGGCAGTGGCGTAGCTAGGGAATGTGCCGCCCGGAGTGGATTCAGATTTTGCCGCCCCTTCAAGAAAAAGCATGTAAAAACAGGCCCGGATTTAGGGGGGGCAGAGGGTGCAGGTACCCCGGACCCCCGACTTTTAAAGGGCCCCCTACGTGAAAAAAATGTGATTTTGTGTTATTTTTTTCTTTTAGTTTCTGCAAAATGCTGTGCAGTGCTGGATTGATGCTACTGTAGACGTCGAGGGGGTGTTTCACGCCGTAGGCGAATTTTTTTGCACAGGGGCCCCTGATCTAAAAGTGCCCCGGGCCCTCCATCAGTTAAATCCGGCCCTGTGTGAAAATGAAATGCGTTTTTTATCAGATTATAATCAAAATCAAAAATCGTAGTCTGAAAGTGCCGCCTCCAGACGTGCCGCCCTGGGCGGTCCGCTCCTCCTTCCCCCCCCCCTAGCTACGCCACTGATTGTCGGACATCTTCAGGCATTGTCTAGGATTTCCAGGCATTGTCGAACATATTCAGTGGTAGATAGGTTTGTTAGACATTGTCGAACGTTTTCTTGAGTTGTCGATCATTACCAGGTTTTGACAGGTTTGTTAGACATTGTCGATACTTATGATAGCCAGGTCATTTAAACGCTGCTGTGTTTGTGCATATCGTAAATACGTTTACAACTTACGCAAATAGAAAGGGATCATTCTGCTGCGCATGCAGAGCTGGGAATAAAAATGCATGAAAATGTTCGACAATGCCTGACAAACGTGTCAAAAACCAATAATGATCGACAATGCCTGGAAATCCTAGACAATGCTAGGAAATGCCCAACAATGCCTGAAAGTAGCTTAATCTAGAATGCCTGACTACCCCTGAAAATGCTAGACAACCCCTGAAAATGCTAGACAACCCCTGAAAATGTTCGACAATGCCTGACAAACCCGTCAACCACTAATAATGATCAACAATGCCTGGAAATCCTAGACAATGCCTGGAAATTCCCAACAATGCCTGAAAGTAGCTACTCTACAATGCCTGACAACCCCTGAAAATGCTCGACAACCCCTGAATATGTTCGACAATGCCTCACAAGCCTGTCAACCACTGATAATGATCGACAATGCCTGGAAATCCTACACAATGCCTGGAAATTCCCAACAATGCCTGAAAGTAGTTAGCCTACTTTACAATACCTGAAACCCCTGAAAATGTTCGACAACCCCTGAAAATGCTCCACAATCCTCCAAAAAGCCGACAATGCCTGGAAATCCCGACAATGCCTACAATGCCTGACAATGGGTATTTAGAGGTACCCTCTGTGACTGATTTGTTTTCAATCGCCAGAATCTCCATAAAGCAGTCCATGCGGAACGAGAATGTGACGTCATCACAAGCAATCCATACGTCAACTTGAAAACGAAGAAAGTTTTATTTAAACAAAAACCAAAAAATTATATTAAAAATAAAGTTGTTTTGCTGTGCCGAGTTTGAAGTCAATGCATACAGCCATAGCTACGCTGTTAACCTTCAAACATCGTTATGCACCACTGAGTTGCATATCTATATGTAAGATATCTATGGTTAAACTCGGTCAAGTTCAACTCTTTACCTAGGAAATATTTTTAAATTTTGGAGTCTGGCTTACCTTTATTTGGGTAGACGATAGCTTGTGCTTTCCAGCAATGGTTTAATTGTTAAAATCGAAGCGCTCAGAAACAAAGCAACTTAGGCTATAACTAATTAAATAAAGACATAATGATCGCAGACTAGCGGAAACTTGTATACTTGCTTCGATTCAGAAATGCAACGTTTCATCGGACGCTATTTGCTTGGGTAGCCACTTTAACAAGTCGAAATTCTGCCACTGAAATTGATTAGAATGAAACCGCCAACCAATCAGAACATGTTATAAGAGGCTGCCGTCCAATTGTGACCCTTCTAGCACTCAGCCAGAGAGTTAATGCTTGTTTTGAACTTTATTTGGTAATTACAGAAGAAAAAAGAGCAATAGCAGTGGTGGGAATCGAACCCGCGTCAATGAAATAACTACTTTCTAGCCCTAACCCCTAAGCCAACCAGCTGACAGAAAATCCATCACTTGATTTGCTTTGTGTCATCTTCTTTTCGCTCTTTTTCACGTCATAGAAAACGTAGCTGATGATTGGTTGGCGGTGCATTCTAATCAATTGCAATGGCAGAATTTTTCCTTGGTAAAGTGGCTACCATTTGCTTGTGTTTGAAGTGCGGTTGCTCGCTTTGTGAAAAAGCTATCAACCTCAACTTTTGCTTTTAAATAAACAGAGATATGTTCTTTAAATTAGCGTTTATTAAATGCTGGTATCTTTAAAATTATTTTTCGGGTAAATGGTTAAACTCGGTCAAGTTCAACTCTTTACCTAGGAAATATTTTTAACTTTTAGAGTCTGGCTTACCTTTATTTGGGTAGACGATAGCTTGTGCTTTCCAGCAATGGTTCAATTGTTAAAATTGAAGCAGAAACAACAGAGATATGCTCTTGATTAAATGCTGGTATCTTTTAAAGTAGCCTACTCTTCGGATAAATAGTTAAGCTTGGTCAAGTTTAGTCTTTTCTAAGGAGATATGTGGTGTTTTTTCGGGCCTGTGTTACATTACCTTGCATAGGTGAGATCTTGTGCTTTGCAGGGATGCTACAACTGTAAAAATTGAAGCAGAAACAAGCAACTCACAACTCATTTAGTAAAGGCGGACCCTTGTATGCTTGTTATCGTTATGGTTGACTGCTTTTTGCCCATTTCACCCAACTTTTTCACTATTTTTTTTTGGTTGATACCTTTTTGTGACGTCAATGTCATCTCTTTTTTAAGGTAGCCACTTTAACAAGTCAAAATAGTAGTCGGCAGCAGTGTCGGCAGCAGTGGCCGAGCAGTGGCCGAGTGGCAGCAGTGGCTGAGTAGTCGGCAGGTAGTCGGCAGTAGTGGCCGAGTGGTTAGCGCGTTGGGCTCGCAGTCGAGAGCCTGTATGTTCGACTCCAGCCACTCGCACTTGCTGTTGTTTCTCTGGGCAAGAAACTTTACGATAATTGCCTCTACCCAGTGATCGATTTCGAGTAATGGGTAGTACCAAATTTAAGTCATAAGTAGAGTAGACAACCGGAAACAGACATTGCAGTCGGCTGCAGCGTGAGTCAGGTGTACGTCGGAAGGCGTACACCGATGCATAGCGCTCAAGTCCGCTTTCCCGCAATGCAGGATAAAGATAAACAAACAAACAAATTCTGCCACTAAACTTGACTAGAATGAAACCGCCAACCAATCATAAGCTACGGTTTAAGTAACGTAAAAAATGGCGAAAAGAAGATGATAGAAAGTAAATTAAGTGATGGATTTTTTGTCAGCTGGTTGGCTTAGGGGTTAGGGCTAGAAAGTAGTCATTTCATTGACGCGGGTTCGATTCCCACCACTGCTATTGCTCTTTTTTCTTCTGTAATTACCAAATAAAGTTCAAAACAAGCATTAACTCTCTGGATGAGCGCTAGAAGGGTCACAATTGGACGGTAGCCTCTTATAACATGTTCTGATTGGTTGGCGGTTGCATTGTAGTCATTCGCAGTGGCAAAATTTTGACTTGTTAAAGTGGCTACCCTTTTTTAAGGTAGGCACTTTAACATGCAGATATCCAATCCAGCACGAACCAATCAGAAGCTTCGCTTTTCATGACGTCATCAAGATTGCGTTTGGGAAGAATAAAGGAAAAACGCAAATTCTAGCTAAATTAAATCATCGCTTTGCCATCGGTTGGCTTGGCGCATTGGGTTCAATTCAATTCAATTTATTTTTCTTTGTCGGAAAACAACAGCAATGATAAAGTTACAAATAGTGAACGGGAACAAAACCAACAAAAGGAAAAGGTAGCAAAACTACAAAAGTTTAAAACGTGCATGCGATGCAAATTTAAAGGTTACGTACATCATCATCAGGGCTGCGATTTTTGCCTTTTTCGGTGACGAGGTCACTCGACACGCGCCATCACTATTCGACAAACGCCGTGCCTTACGGAAAAAAGAAAAAAAAAACAAAAAAAAAAGGAAAATAAAAAGGAAAAAAAATGAGAGAGGACTAAACATCGTCAGGTCGAGGAACAATCGGGGGGGGGGAGCATCACGTGATGCAATCATAAGAGTGCTGACTTACGTAAACTTTCCTTCGCCAGGTACTTCAAAGCAAGGTCTAAAAGTGACGCTTCACATGAGAAACTCCCAAGGCGTCAGCGCCTCCATTTTGAACACTGCGGTAGAATGCTTTGATCGAAGTTCCAACGCCTGGCATCAAACATTTCGCAACACACGTTTCTTGCTATTCGACACAACGGGTTTCTTTTATAGATGAAATAACCTAGGCTACGTTTAGTTGTCAACGTCTATGCCAGTTTGTATTTCGCCGTTTGAGCTAATTAACAATATTGCTCTGGTAAAATGACTGTTGGATACTTGCTATGAAAGTTTTTCACATGTAGAAAACAGCCTAGTTCCCGACCAGACGTTCAGAAAAACAGATGAAAAAAGCCGCTATTTTTAAAGAAACATTTTGAACACTGCGGGAAAATGCTTTGATCGAAGTTTTAACGCCTGGCATCAAATATTTCGCCACACACGTTCGTGCTATTCGACACAACGGGTTTCTAACTTTCTTCGAAGTAGGCTACTTTTACTTGTCAACGTCTATGCAAGTTTGTATTTATGTCTGACTTATGCACTTGTTGTTCCAAAAATGGAGAATTTTTTTGCAGTGTGAATAAAGAATAGTAGACAGATAAACACGGTTGCAACTCGACTTCCTTCCACTAAAAGGATTTCTGTGATTACGTAATGGGCGATTTGCACTTGCATTCACAAAAGCACACAACCTAGCTAGCAAAACCCGTCGTTTTTACATTGATTCAACGTCTGCAGACGTTGAATCGAAAAAACGAGAAGCGAAAAATATACTAGAGCAGTCTATCACGACCGCACTGTTTGATTTGTTGTGATGTAATAATCCCAAAAGTAGCGATACGCACGCTATTACGTTAATTCACCTTAAATAACTCAGGGAGGAAAAGTAAGTTAATTTAGGGTTACCTTTAAAGTAAGCTAACAGCACAAATCGATTTAAATTTCATGGAGGGTTAGATTGCGTAGGCTACCCAGACAGCAAAAATCATCATTTTACATTGATTCAACGTCTACAGACGTGAAGTCAATGCAAAAATAACGAATTTTGATGCCTGCGTATCAATGCCCAAGAAGAAATTTACGTTTGTTTTACATTAATTCGACATCTAGCGACGTTGAATTGAATTATCATAAAATAACGTTAATTGTTCAACCAGGTACCGGTAACAAATTAATAGCTCACTGCGAGATGATTGCCTCGATTTACGTTTACACTAACATAATTTCGGCACAATTGGGATACTGCCAGCAAACACGAGTTGCTGTATCGAAGGATGAGGTTGTCGCGTCGTCACTAGAATACTTGAAGACGCAAAACTGCCCGTTCATGAACGCGCGATGCCATATGATCGGAAGCATTACTTTACTGCCCAAGAACCCTTTATCGAATTTCGTATTACTTTTTTAACTTGACCCCGTAGCTTTTCTAATGCCAATTTGTTTCCGTCATAAAGTTCTTTACAAATATTGCAAAATACCCGCTAACTTTTCCTTCTGTTTGATAATCTATAGCAGGTAAATTCTACTTTTTAACTGTATCTTCTTTCACCATAATTTATATTCGCAATGACATCGGTAAACAATAAGCATTTGATGAAAAAATAACTTTTGCGTAACAATAAGCCGGTATTTATAAGGTTGCAAACTTTTTACAGTTCACAAGAGCATTGTCAGCGCATAAAATAGCTTGCGTGATGCTCTGGGCTACCGCCGTGTGACACGCGATGAAGAAACGCATAAAATTTCGTTTGATTAAACATTAAAGCATACGGCAATTGCCGCCGTAATCCAAGGTTTGTTGATTTAGCGACAGCAATGTTTTTGCCGTCGTAGATACAAGCTAATTTCGAGGGGTGTATACATGTCCGGTGTGTACATAACTTTACGCTTGATACTCCTTTGCAATCACTCAACCAGCGTGCGATTAAAAGCTTAAGTGACTCTGATACCACACAACTTGTGCGGTAACTCGCGGCCAAACGCTTATAATCTGACTCTTGTGACGTCATATTACTATTCGACAAACAAACGCAGAATTTTTGGTCGTTCGACAAGAAAGAAAAAATCGCAGCCCTGATCATAATCATAATCCATCGTCGGTTTGTTCCCCACTAGTGGGGGTGGCCGATAAATTAAGCACGTAAAAACGTACACGAAAGTAAATTAAGCACGGCCACCAAACCTAACAGTTTAAAGTAGATGAATTAGTTGGAAGAACCGGTTGGCTCCACATACCTAAAGCAACTGGAGGTGTGCCAGTTGATGAAACCATGCGGGGACGACTGAACCTTACAACCAATATAAAAAAGAAAAATCAACGACACGAGCATTCAAGAATAAACAATGAACATACGCAATATTATTAGGCTACATATTAAACATATTATTTACATATTAAACATATTACATACACAAAATACTATGTACAGTGCATCGTTTTAAGTAAAATGGAGTGTTCGCAGCAACGACAGTGGTGTGATATTGAATAGAAATTGATAACTGATGGGTACAGGAATTTAGATTAATTAACTTATTATTTGAGCATGATATTACACTGATGATCATGAATGATGAAAAATGTAGTGAAGATGATAATTATGAAAATGGTCTAAATGGCATGCGGGTGACTTCGGTATCGGAGCGGGATGGAGTTTCTTGAAATGAATTTCCAACCAAACTTCTGGAGAGTGATAGGCTTACAGCTTCATTGTTGAAGTACTCTTGCCAAATAAATCTACACAACAAAGTAACAGAGAGTTATAAGGTTCTGTGAACAAGTATATTATACTTGTTCAGTTAGGGCGGTAGTAGTCATTACAATGACGTGGGTTTGATTCCCACCTCTGCTATAGCTCTTTTTTCGTCTGTAATTACCAAACAAAGTTCAAAGTAATCAAAAAATAAAGAGCCCAAAATGTAGATACTAAACTCATGTTCAGCAAACAAACGTTTCGAAAACTATACTGTCTTCATCTTCAGTGATATAAATGTAAGCAATCCCTGATGCCGCATAGATTTAAATTGAATTGCGGTTGACGTCACAAAGACTCATCAACAAGCTATTATGAAAGTAAAAAACGTAATAGATTAATTTCGTATTGGTAACGTAATATTTAGTAACATAACATATTAGATTAGTAACTTAGATTAGTAAAGATTAGTTAACTTAGATTAACTTAGATGAGTAAAGATTAGTAACGTAATATTTTACTTTCATAATAGCTTGTTGATGAGTCTTTGTGACGTCAGACGCAATTCAATTTAAATCTATGCGGCATCAGGGATTGCTTACATTTATAACACTGAAGATGAAGACAGTATACCGTAGTTTTCGAAACGTTTGTTTGCTGAACATGAGTTTAGTATCTACATTTTGGGCTCTTTATTTTTTGATTAGATTAACCAGGCGTTCCAACCATTTTGCTCCAAAGTTCAAAGTAATTATTAATTCTCTGGCTGAATGCTGGAATGGTCACAATAGCAGATAACGTACAGATAACGTAGCATCTCATTGGTTCGTGGTTGGATTGGATACGCGCGTGGATTATTAGAAATCTGCTTGTTAAAGTGCCTACCCTTTTTTAACCAGGGCGGAATACCATAGTGATGCAAGCCGCGACGCGCAGCGTACGCGGCCGCTTTTGACTTTTTCGCCCCGTGCCGCGCCGCGTGGAAGGTTGAAATGACAAAGCCGCGCCGCTTGCCGCGTAAATTTTCAAGAAATTAACCTTTCGTAAACGTAAACTTTCAAGAAATTAAGCTTTCGTAAACTTAAACTTTCATCTTTTCAAGAAAATCAGTTATGAAACTTCAAAATTAAATTGGAAACACGGATCAGTTTTTTTTTCTTCTGAAACGGAAACCCTAAGCTGGAAAGCTAATGCAAATGCAAATTGCAAATGGCTTGCAGTTGACAGGGTTTTGGGGCTGGCTTGTCAGGGAAGCTGTACGAATGTTTTTGGTTAATAGCCTAGCTGATAAAGCCTAGCGCAACTACCGCATTAGTTACTATAACAGTTAGCCCAGTGAGTTTAGACTATAAGTTTTACTCTTGTTTGTGTACGGTAGTTCATATAGCCACTGACATTAAAATTGCATTATTGCTTACAAAAAGTGTTCAAAAGTTCTGATACTGGATCCAGGAACATTTTATTTGTCTTAGTTTGTATTATGTCTTAGAACTTAGATGCATTGCTGATAAGAGAATATGATCTGGTTAGCCTAGCCAATTAGTGCACAAATGTACTGGTAGCAGTGGTGGTAGGTTACCAGTTATATGCCATGGGTGCTTTTTGCTACAATTGACTTTCTAAAAAATAACGCGCTATAATATTTAAAAAAAATTTTGTCATTTGTCGTGTGCGGTGCAGTGCAGTGTCAAAGTTCCAGATAAATTGCGGTGCGCGGATAGATGAGTCAGTTGCGGTGCGGTGTGCGGATAAAAATTTTGGATTTGCTGCATCTCTAGCTATACCAGCTCCGAAAATTGCTGATTTTTGTGTTTTACAATTTTAAGAAAAACTTTTAACACAATGGCTTGGCTAGGAAAAGATGGCTTTACTAATAAGCTTTGTGATGATGAAGGATTTCCTACTTACAGTTCCATGGAACAAGTGAGCTATATTGAATCTTTAATGATATTGATATGTATAATTAGACTTACCATAATTTCTTGGGCATAATCCGGGACAAACTCAAAACTATAAATGAAATAACTGGACGAAAGGCCGAAGGCCTGAGCTTGGCAAATTTTTATTCCATGTTTAATTGTTTATATTTATAAGCTTTAATATTGAATAATAAAGTATTCTACTTAGATTGAATAAAAATTTTTATCACTTTTTTTAAAGGAAAATACATGTTAATTTAACCCTTTGCGGTCGTCTACAAATTTCCCTATGTGCGTTTGTTAGTCGTTTTCGAAATAACTAGCAAATAACTCGATTATTGCATATTTGAAGTACAAAAGTACATAATCACTGTAAGCAAATGATATGAGCCAGGTTCGGAAACTTGTATAATTTATTGATCAAGTTTTCACCACAATAAAAACGGCTTCTTCAGTTTCTTATTCAAATAGAATTCAAATAACTCGATTATTGCATATTTGAAGTAGCCTATATACAAAAGTACATAATGATTGTAAGCAAAGGATATGAGCCAGGTTCGGAAACTTGTGTAATTTATTGATCAAGTTTTCACCACAATAAAAACGGCTTCTTCAATTTCTTATTCAAATAGAATTCAAATAACTCGATTATTGCATATTTGAAGTAGCCTATATACAAAAGTATATACATAATGATTGTAAGCAAATGATATGAGCCAGGTACGATAACTTGTGTAATTTATTGATCAAGATTTCACCACAATAAAAACTGCTTCTTCAGTTTCTTATTCAAATACAATTTATTAGTTTCAAAGAGAGTCATTTGTATTTTTTTCTGTGTGATATTTTGTGAAGCATTTTTCTGGATGTAACCCAGGTTATCTCGAACATGTTTCACAGTGGTAGCCGGTCTGAATTCGTTTCATCTTTCTATCACTGCACAATCCTTTTGCTCTTCCATTGGGAATTTTTGCAATAAAATGACGCCCAGAAAGTCGTTCAGTTTCCAGCTCGTCGCAATGCTTTCCGTGTCTTCTTGAATTTTTGTTTCGGACACTTCCTACCAGCTGTGTAACAAGGTTTTTACGGAAAGTCTTGTGTCTTGCAGCATTCAAACCTTGCTGTTCCCTGTTGATGTTGTACAATAAAAAGCCATTGGCAATACCCACTTCAAGTAACCAAAAAAACATCTTACGCCACCGCTTAGCTGATTTCCTCAAAAACGCATAACTTCCACAGTAGTGATCGGCTCTGTCCACTCCACCCATATATTTTGTGAAACGTAATTCAATGAGTATTCCAAGTTGTGCTAAAGCTACACTGACCGTCTTCAGCCTGAACAAGTAGCCACAATATGTTTGCGAAAGCTTGCAGCAGCCTACCCCAGGCCCGGATTTAGGGGGAGCAGGTGCCCCGGGCCCCCCGACTTTTGAAGGGCCCCCTACGTGGAAAAAATGTGATTTTGTGTTATTTTTTCTTCCTTTCAGCCTTTGAAGTTTCTGCAAAATGCTGTGCATTGTGCAGAGTTGGTTTTTCTCGCCGTAGGCGCAAAAAAAATTTTTGCAGGGGGGTCCCCGATTTAAAAGTGCCCCGGCCCCCCTCCATCAGTTAAATCCGGCCCTGGCCTACCCTACGGTATGCCACTGCCAACTAAGGTACACGTGGTTTCCACTTTATTCAGTTTCGCAGCCTACCAATGCCTTGTTATCACGTGGTATTACGCAACGTGAAATTCTGCACAGTTCACTTTCAACACAACTACAGTAGGTTTTCTGACAACTAGATTTGCTTGGTTGACCAACCACAACTACTTTTATTTCGCATGCTTTGATCCTCTAAAAGAAGTAATAGCAACATATTTTCATAGCAAGTATGCTTGTTTGCCGAAAATTTACGTTTGGCAAGAAACGGTCGCCTTACGAATGTGCAAAGTCGAATTTTAGGAAAAGGCGAGCTATACTCGCCTTACGACTAAATCGGCAATTTTGAAAAGGCGAGCCAGACTCGCCTGTTGACCGCAAAGGGTTAAGCAACACTATGTCACAAATCAGACATTTATAAGTAAAAAAAGAAGGCAGTGGCTATTTGACCGGCTCCGGTCTTTGAATCTGAAACACTATTTGACCGGTCATGACGTCACTACATACGCACTTTTTTCTTTTTCTCTTTCAAAGCAAAAGACGATAAGCGCGTTAAGTTTTAAATTCAACACGTTTTCTTCAACAGAATCCGTGGCGCATACGTAACGTCTCGGGCTGCCATTCTAGGGGGAATGAGTTCAATTCTATCCGGAAGCGTTTTTTTTTTTTTTAAACTAAATTTTTGAAAGTGGAAAGTTGTCTTGAAGGGTTGGTTGAGATGATGATTTGAAACTTGACTGATTGTTGTGCGACAATGAGACTGGATTTAATTTTTAACTTCGGACTTCAGCGAAACGTCGGTATGGGAATGGGAACTTGTGTAACTTTGCATTGTGTATATTAATTGCATATTTCAAACATGTACCTATGTTCCTGTTACTGACAAATAAAACATTGATTGATTGATTGATTGAAACGTAATCTTACAGCCTATTAGAAGGTGTGATTTTTTCAGAGAATTTGTGCTAAGAAATGAAAGGAATTTGTTAAAAATAAAGACTAGAAAAAACTTTTTTAATTCGTTTTGAAACTTTTTTATTCACTTGTTGATTCATTCATATCAGTTTGTATTCTTTTGTAGTTAAAAAAAAAAAAAAAAAAAAGAACGCTTCCGGGTAGTGTCGAACTCATTCCCTCAAGAATGGCAGCCCGAGACGTTACGTATGCGCCACGGACTCAGTTGATGCCAACGTGTTGAATTTAAAACTTAACGCGCTTATCGTCTTTTGCTTTGAAAGAAAAAAGTACTTATGTAGTGACGTCATGACCGGTCAAATAGTGTTTCAGATTCAAAGACCGGAGCCGGTCAAATAGCCACTGCCAAAAAAGAACAAACACTGAGAACAAAAAAATAAGATTAACACTAACTCACAAATCAAACATTTATCGGGGGATGCATTCAGAAACCATTGGCTTCATCGTTTCATTGAAGTCAATAAAATAATGACGCAATAAATGTCACTCATTATTACCTAACTAAAGGATTTCTCAAGCTATGTGCGATATTTTACTCAACCTAATAAGCTAAAAAAATTAGGATATTAAAATAAGCCTCGAGTTAAAGCAAAGTTAAGCCTTTTGGGACGGAATTATTTCATAATTTTGCATCAGGTTGGAGTTAATTTTGAAAATTTCACTAAAGTAAAATTCCGGGACATTTTGCTAACCGGGACGGGACACCGGGACAGACGTTTACACCGGGACTGTCCCGGCCAAACCGGGACGTATGATAGGTCTATGTATAATTGTATATTGAAAAACAGAAATGCTATTAGTGAAATTATGCTAAATCTAGTCATTCAATATTTTTGTTGAACTTAAAAGTAATGTTTTTACTTTAACATTTAACAATTGTTTAGTTTTTAAATATTTTTGGAAAAGGAATTACTAGCCAACATGAACAACTCAATTTTGACTTTTAAACTGTTTAAAACGTGATTCAATATTAATGTGGGCCGTTTTTGACTTTTTTTCGAAATTCAAAAACGGCTAGTCCAAAAAGTGGCACATGCATGAAAAAATTACGTGTGCAAGATTTCATCAGTTTAGGGGTGCATCTTCTGCCCCCGCAGAAGGGTCAAACTTTCAATTTTTTGAAAAAAATGGGAAATTTCACTTTCCGTTTTAACATATTTTTTTTTATAATTTTTCTACTGGCTAGTTATAAATTGTAAGTGGGATGTACCCAGAACTTTCCTATGTAAAGGCATGTTCGAAGCTTAAGGTTTACTGCCCCAGCATCGACGACCAAAATGCTGAGTTTTCACCAATTTGAGATGCTATTTTGTCATTGCTCAATAAACAAACTTGTCGCAAAAGGGCGAGATGGTGTTAACGCTGTACGCTCATTTATGTTCTGTCCACTACCGTACCTTTGCAGGATGATACGAACTGACAAACTATAAGACATAATCTTGCTTAAAATAAAAGCAATAGTAGGCTACGTTTGATCGGATGCAGCTATAAAACACAATCCTATAGTTTACTTCAGAATAAAAGCAATATGATCTGCAGGTTCCGTAAATGGAATGTACTGTACAGTTCCACGTGAATTGTTATCATGATTTTGTTAACACAAATTTGTCATTTACAAACTATTAAACGTTCACTTGATAGGCTACTACAGAACCACATACAAGAGTATACTTTGTTTGACAGCAATGTAACGATAAAAAAGAACTTGTGTTAACAAAAAAAATGAAATTGTGTCAAAAATACAGCAAACAACAAGGTCTTTTAGCCAGTTCCCCAGATTTTGTTCAAATTTAGTTCTGGCTGAAGTCTAATGAATCATAAAATCTTGTTTCGACTGGAACCAAGGAATTTTTTTTCCTTGATTGTAATATTGCTTTAATGTAGGCTACCCATCTCTTTCAACGCTGTCCACCACATGTCATGAGCATCTGTTGTGTGTGGCAGAGAAAACGTAGAAAACAACTGTTGTGAAGGCATCTTTGTTTTGATGTGCTTTTTTATCACATTGCTGGCAACACCACGCATCGCTGGGGGTTCCGTAACTGGAATATTTTGCCAGTCTATCATCTCAAAGTAACGTTCGGAACTGAACTGCAATATTGACAGGGTGAATTTTTGCTGACGAGTGCTGTGAGGTGATAATATTCTTGAATTGAAAATTCTTCTCCATCCTATAGTTCCCTTACATACTCTTTGGTATAATATATGATTGCAATCAAAATGTTTTCAGGATGGGCATAAAACACATTCCTCTATATTACTTAGTTGAGGATATTGCGAGCTTTATTCGATAGCTTCTGAACAGAGTGTAGAATTTTAAAGAAATCTTTTTGGCCATTAGTGAAATTGCTTTCCTTTATAATGGCAAACCATACTGAAATATAAACATTCATAATATAGTCCACACATAGGCGTCGATTTTTTCTTAGAAGAGAGGAATTCTGGGTGGGCGAGAGTTTTCAAACAGATTTCATTGAATGTGTATTGCGTATGTTCGCAAATTCGCAATGGTTAGTCTTTGCCAGTCCTCGAAATTAGCGGCGGCACACCGCAATTGCCGTGGTAAATGCCGCCGCAAATGTCATAATGGCCATTTTGCTACGGCAGTAAAAATGCCGCCGCAAAATGAGCACTTAATTAGGACAAAAATTGTTCAAAATTTCTTCCTGTGTTATTTACTCGCGGCGGGAGTTTAATCAGCAGAAACATCGCACCAAGACCTCACCTCGGACTATTTTATTTGCTGTGAACACTCACTCAGTCTTCGAAATTAGCATATTTTTGCTTCGTCAAAAACGTTGCCGAGGCTAAACGGAAAAAGTTGAAGTTGCCTCGGCAATTGTTGTGAACGTTTATTATGAAAAAATTGTACCAAAACGAGAAGCGAAAAATATACTAGAGTAGTCTATCACATCCGCACTGTTTGATTTGTTGTGATGTAATAACACCAAAAGTAGCGATAAAGCGAGCAACGCGATACGCATGCTGTTACGGTAATTTACGTTAAATAACTCATGGGGAAAAAGTAAGTTCATTTTGGGTTGATTCAACGTTCGAGTCAACACAAATCGATTTAGTTTTTCCGGCGGGTTATAATGCGTAACATTAATGCCTAATTAGAAATTTACGTTTGTTTTAAATTAATTCGACATCTAGCGACGTTGAATTAACAGCTCTCTGCGAGAAGATTGCCTCGACTTACGTATACACTAACATAATTTTGGCACAATTGGGATACTGTGAGCAACGCAAAGTCTGTTTGATAAAGAACTAGTCAGAATCGGAATCATCAGATGCTGTGTCGGAGGATGAGGTTGTCGCGTCGTCACTGGAATACTTGCAGACGCAAAACTGCCCGTTCATGAACGCGATGCCATGTGATCAGAAGCATTATTTTTCTTTTCTGCCGAAGAACCGTTTATCCAATTTTGTACTACTTTTTTAACTTGTTCCCCGTAGCTTTTCTAGTTCCGATTTGTTTCAGTCATAAAATTCTTTACAAATTTTGCAAAATACCACCCTAACTTTTCCTTCTGTTTGATAAACTATAACAGGTAAATTCCACTTTTTAACTGTATCTTCCTTCACCATGATTTATATTCGCAACGACACCGGTAAACAATAAGCATTTGACGAAATAATAACTTTTGCGTAACAATCAGCCTAAGTTAGTATTTACAAGGTTGCAAACTTTTTACAGTTCACAAGAGCATTGTGAGCGCATGAAATAGCTTGCGTAATGCTCTGGGCTACCGCCGAGTGACACGATGAAGAAGAAGCGCATAAAATTTCGTTTGATTAAAGCATACAGCAATTGCCGCCGCAATCCAAGGTTTGTTGATTTGGCGAGTTTTTGCCGTCGCAGATGGAAGCTAATTTCGAGGGATGCTTTCTCACAAAGACTGTGTTTAGCGTCGCTGCAGCAATTAAGCTTTAATAGGTTTGATGTTTGCTTTCTTGCGATCTTATGAGCGCTGCTAAACTAAATAAATTCTTTTATGTTTTCCTTTGCGACCTAAAAAGCGCGTGACCTGTTATCTTTGAAGTGGCGCCTTCGGATTTGCCGCATTTTGATTTGTAAAAAGCGATTGTTTCAGTATTATACATCTTTAGTTTGTATCGGTTATTTTATTGTCATGTTCATTATGATGTCATACTCATATTCCCTTACGCTGACTCGGAACTGAAGTTTGATTGTGACGTAACGAAGGTGATACCATTCGGAGAAAAGATCAAACGTGGCTTTCTCTCACCAGGAATTGCCATTGCTTTGTTCTGTTGGATACCTAGCGAGAGACATAGTGTAAAACAAGAAGTTGCGCTGCAGTTGGTTGGATAATTCAGCGTTTAACTAAAACGGAAATAATTGTAACGAACACTTCATAAGTGTCATGAAAACAGGGTGGGCGAAAGATATTATGCCCACCCTCGTTTCACGGCAGGGTGGGCGTCGCCCACCCTGCCCACCCTATTTCGACGCCTATGAGTCCACACGTTCCACCAATACAGCTGACGCGTTAGATGCAACATATAAGCGTAGAAGCTATCAGGTCTGCTAGTATTGCCATATCTTTTATAAGATGCCTAAGAGGCAATTCATTACTATGGAGTAGGCATATTAACCATTAAAGTAGCTTTTGGAAATGATCTTCCAGGAGCTCTATCACGACGCCTTTTTGATCTGTGTTTATTGCGGTTCCATCGCATCCAATTGCCATTACATTATCGTAGCTAATTTTATTGGATCCAAGATATTCAAGAATCCCGGTAGCTATTGACACATTAGATCAGTTGGCTACAGTAAAATGACCATTGAAATGAGAACTTGGCTCCTCAAGTAAAGTATTGTGGCCGAGTGGTTAGCGCGTTGGGCTCGCAGTCGAGAGCCTGCATGTTCGACTCCAGCCACCCGCACTTGCTGTTGTTTCTCTGGGCAAGAAACTTTACGATAATTGCCTCTACCCAGTGATCGATTTCGAGTAATGAGTAGTACCAAATTTAAGTCATGAGCAGAGTAGACAACCGGTAACAGACATTGCAGTCGGCTGCAGCGTGGGTCAGGTGTACGTCGGAAGGCGTACATCGATGCATAGCGCTCAAGTCCGCTTTCCCGCAATGCAGGATAAAGATAATAAAACAAATCAAAAAAAATATTGTGCTCTTCAGCTGCGAAATGTTTTGGACGTCGACCGGCAATTTTATTTTGTTTGATGATTTAATCTTTTTGGCTATCAAAATATATGCTTTGCAAATTTATGCACATGATAGGCCTACTTTTCATTTGAGTTGCGACTCTCCTCGGAAAACGTTTAAAATTAGATTTTGTGGCCGATTTATCATGTTTATCAATCACCATTATGCGAGTTGTTCTTTGATCAAGAAGGAACTGTTGTTCTGTAACAGGGACACGATTTTCCTGCGGGCAAGTAGGCTACATTGCAGAAAATTGGAACACTCAGGCTACAACAACCGATTTCAAATATTTTTGCTTTGCAGATTCTTTCATTTGGTCCAAATTTTGCTGAAATTTAGGCCCACCTCTAGAATTTGACTTCAAAACGTTATTCATTTTTTTTGTAACTCTTTATCATAAATATGCACTGATGTTCATACCTCATTCGTATCATCCTGCAAAGTTAATGGACAGAACATAAATGAGCGTACAGCGTTAACACCATCTCGCCCTTTTGCGACAAGTTTGTTTGTTGAGCAATGACAAAATAGCATCTCAAATTGGTGAAAATGCAGCATTTTGGTCGTCGATGCTGGGGCAGTAAACCTTAAGCTTCGAACATGCCTTTACATAGGAAAGTTCTGGGTACATCCCACTTACAATTTATAACTAGCCAGTAGAAAAATTATAAAAAAAAATATGTTAAAACGGAAAGTGAAATTTCCCATTTTTTTTCAAAGAATTGAAAGTTTGACCCCCCTGCGGGGGCAGAAGATGCACCCCCAAACTGATGAAATCTTGCAGACGTAATTTTTTCATGCATGTGCCACTTTTTATGACTAGCCATTTTTGAATTTCGAAAAAAAGTCAAAAACGGCCCACCCTATTCAATATTGCACTGTTTTCGTTAACATGTGCTCATGCAGAACATCGTGTTTGAGATTCATCAACAGTCCTAATCAAAATATTTTCTTTTGAGCTGCTTCAAAATCAGTGATATGTTGAGATTAAATTTGTAGGCATCAGTTGAACACAGTGTTCTGCGAAAGTACAAGGATTTTGATGAGTTTTCAGATGTGCAGCCTGAGTGAGTAATATATGTTTTACTTTTGTTACACTGTTAATGTTTTAAACTTAATTATTATTATTATTATTAAAACATCTGTAATAAGGTTCTTTTCATTTTATTCAGTTAAATATCTTGGAACTGTAGTTTTAGTTATATATTCGTAAAACTTCTGAAACTTCAATTGTCTTCAAAGCAAGCTCAATAGTTGCAAAACCAATTCAAACCTTACTTATTTTCTTTAACTATTAACGACATTTTATAATTATGTATAGCAGTGGTTCTTAACCTTTACTAATCAGCCGAACCCTTACACTAATCTGCAAGCTTTCGTTGAACCCCAAATAATTTCCTGGCAACAAGACTTCAACAATCGGAAACTTCACTCTGTCAATCTCGGCGACCGGGCCTGCGTCAGTGATTCAAAGCCTCTACAAGTATGCGAAACTGCCAGGATCAAGCTCTGCAAGAAGCGTTCCCTGTCCGAGGATAAAGATTCAATCAATCAATTGATGAGTAATATCATCACTGCTATTGTGTTCTCAAGTCTTTAAAATGTTTGGATTGATATTTTTTCACTAAATAAATAAGAATCAGGAAAATTGCGTATACTTGGTAATTTATACATATTTTCCTACAGACCAACATTGTTTTCGGGATCCATTACGCCAAGGTTTTTTTTTTTTTGCATGAAACTATGTGAAAATAATCAGTAGGTATGCAGGAGCTAACCATGTCAAATGGAAGCAAATTTATTCCAAAATAAACGTGCAATTGAAAAATTTGTTGTTTCGAATTTCCCCAACTGCGCATTTACGCATTAGGGATTTTCCCCTTCCACGAAAATCCTTCACTATCACAATCTTCTTCCGTACTTCCGAAGTTGATGGAATTTTCACCGGAAACAAATTGTTTTGTAAGGTAGACGCAAGTAGCTAGAAGTGGATTACCACCAAAAAAATATATCTTCAGAATCAAAGAGTGGGTGATGAAAAACATTTCGTGTTTCAAAAAAAAGTTTGTGGTTAGGGGAATGACCATACAGTGATGACATTCAAGATGGTAATTGTTTACAGCAGTGGTTCTCAAAGGGGTGGAATCTGCCCCTGGAGAGGGGAGGCGTTTTGATTTTGCAGGGGAGGTATGATTACCTCTGCTTAAGGGTAAACGATTTCGTCAAAGAGCTCGTATCTTCGTGGTAGCATTTCCTACCTCATACCTGGTGGAAAAAGGATTCAGCTGTGTTGTTCTGCTACATACCAAACAGCGAAACCCACTTGACATATCCATAAGAGGTGATCTTTGAATGTTTTTCACTGGCTTTACACCGGATGTGAAAAAATTGGCACTTTGTCATCGAGCCCAGGATTCATACTGACTACCAGTAGGCCTATAGGGCTCGCAAATATATATTTGCTTTTTATCAAATATAGTTACTACTTACTAGTCTCTAAAACCCTTACTTACAGCCTGTTTCACCCTAAAAGGGTGAAAACAGAAATATAATTATATTTGAATAAGGACCTTCTGATGATCCCCTTTTAGGGTAAAACAGGCTGTAAGGGTTTTAGAGACTGGTAACTAGCCTATATTTGATGTAATTATATCGCTCTGCTTGGCTTTTTGCTTTGCATTGAGCACTTTTTGTAGTACCGTATTAATAGTACCGGTATTTATTGTTTTATATTCGGTTTCGTAATTAACCGTTTTTGTTGGAGGTAGTAAAATTTTGCCAGTTCATGAAGGGGGCGTTGGGCCAAAAAAGGTTGAGAAACACTGGTTTACAGTCTTGCAAACTCGAGGAGAGTATTAAAGCCGCACTTTTGCCGGCACTCACGTAATTACTCCGCCAGATTCCAACTAGACCTACGTAAAAGTGATATTTTTTACTTAAATAAACAAATATAGACTCTCGCCAACAACTTCGTTCATGGATCGTTGTAGATCAGCATCTCCCAGTTCTTGATTAATTATCGTTGTCATATGTAAAATGCAATGCAGTCAATATGTCTTCTTCTAATGGAATTTCTAGAAGGTCACTCACAGAGTTACACTGTTTAGTTAGAATCAAGGTCAGGTATGTTTCGCCTTGTTCTTTTGTGTTAATCGGATTTACTTTGAACAAATTTGGCCCAGTCACTACGTCCACTCATCCAGTCACTCGGATTCCTGTGGCAGTAAATATTTTGTTGGAGCAGCTTGCTGATCTTTTGGCCAATGATCGACATGGAGAATATTAGCATTGCTGAATATTGAATGGAGAATATTGAATAATAGCCAAGGCAATGTGCAGGTCCGGTAATATTTGTACAAGCTCTGTTTAAGCGGTGTTTTCAACCATATTTAAAATTGGAAGTGTGAAACGGTAAGAAAACCATGCAAGCACTTTCAATCCCAACACAACAAAGTCACTCTGCAAATATATGCAGAAAGCTTGCACCAATTGATTATGGTATTCGACTTTGTGCTTTCGAGCAATGACTTGGGGAAGATGATGTGAGAAGATGATCTGATGGGGAAGAATCCGTAGCTTCTGTCCATGTGAAAAAATTCAATGTTCCAGCAATCAACGTTCATGCTAAATCTTACTACAAACTTGTGAACTTAAATTCTGACCAAACCAACAAACCACCAGCAATTCGACACCCTCGGTAACGGGGACATCACCGGATAAAAACTGGACTACTACTATTACTACAGTAACTGCAACATCGAAAAAATCAGAGAAGAAAAGCTCATTATGCGCCACCCATGCCGCAATTAAGCTGTGAAGCGCCACATAAAGCTTGTGACCGAAGCTTCATCAGCAGTAGCTGGCTTCAACAGACGTGACGGTCTGATCAGGCTAAAGATTTGGTCACGAAAACTGATGAAGCAATACAATACCAAAAAGCAATTTCAATCTTAGGTCCTCCTGCCCATACCATTTCCCCCTGCATAAAACTGGCATTTAACGTCTGTTGTCTAGGCTATTGTAATATTATGAAACCCAATTTCATATTTGTTTGTTGTTACCATCCTGTGCTTGTGCTTGCTCTAAAACCACTCAAATGTGTATTTCATCGGTTAGAGATATATCATACTCATTATGCTGATTTCTTGTGGAGTGATTATGTTATGGTGATGTTAAACTGTGCATAATGCTATGTGTTATTCATATTTGACCTGAAAATTACATTTTGTGAAAATAACCATATATCTAGCAAAATTTCAAGAAAAAACTTCTTGAGACAGATAGGAAAGTGCACATTCTGCTTCTTTTGGCAATAAAATTAACTCCCTAGCATCACCGCTCACAGAGTTATGGCATTTTTATGGGATTTGACCCCCGCATGACCTTTGCGTCAAGGTTGTCACCTGACTATTCGAGGCAACTTCCCAAAACCACTTTTAAACTTAGTTTTGGGACCAAAGGCAACTATTGAGAGGGGACGTTTTTTGAATTAGTGATTTTTATTTTTTTCACTCCACCCTAATGTACAACAGGATATAATTCTTAAGGTTGGTGAATTTTTACAGATTTTAGGGTAGAGGACAGAGGTACCGTACTACATTTAATATCTATAATACATTTAATAACTAAAACATTAAATACTAAAATACATTTAATATCTTTTTCAGAATAATTTTACAGAAAGAAAATCACATTAAATTTCTACGGCAAGGACTGGAGCATATTTCAAAGCAATACGAGGTATATCTTTACACAAGTTAATCTTAGACAGTAAACTGCATATAGCAAAATGTTCATTGGGTATATAGCCTACTGTACATAGCTATACCCTTTTTTAGCTTGAGAGTATGTATGATTAAGTATGTATATTGTATATGTTGATTTAAAATGCTTTTATATACTTTCAATTGCACTGTAAACACATATACATGTATTTAAGTAAAAAAGGAGTAAAATATATTATAAACAGACCCCAACCACTTTATAGTGCTCGACTAATGCGGAAGAAGTTTAAGGCTGTTGAGTGTTGATTCAAATGCTTTATTTGAGCGTTGATTCAAATGCTTCAAATGCAAAAAATACACAATGCTTTATTTGAGCGTTGATTCAAATGCAAAAAATACACAATGCTTTATTTTCAATTGTAAGGCACCAGTCATGTTAAACACAAATTGTTGTTAACATCACTTTCTCTTGTTATAAATGCAAAACTATTTTTGCTTTGCCAGTGCTTGGATGCAAGTAGACCTTGGCTGTGTTACTGGATAGTCCACAGCCTTGCACTTTTGGATGATCCAATTTCCGATAAGCAAAAGTCAAGGTGTTTAATTGTACTACTGTAGTGTGTAGGTTTTAATTTTCTTGTGTTACTGAAAATATCACTAAAATGAATGCTTACTGAAGTGTTATAGGTGCAATAATATATACATACACTATACCTTATTATTATATGTATAAAATTAGTAATGTCACATAACTTTTATGGTATATATGTGTTGTATAATACTATACCTGTCTTACACTACAATATAAGGAAAAGAGTAACAAATTACAAATATGTAGGAAATATAACACTCTTTTACTGACATTTATTTGATTTTGTTATTCTTTCCTGTCTTTCTAGGTTGGGTCTGCTACTATTCGGCGAGTCCGATTCGGCTAATCCGATTCGGCGAGTTCCCTATTCTGCGAGAGCCTTTTTCGGCGAGTGCCCTATTCGGCAAGTTTTTGAAATTTTATTTTTGAAAGGGAATTATCGGGTACCGTAGCCTAATTATAATTGCCGTTTTTACATCGTTAAACGTTGAAATCGTGCAGAAAAGAATAAAAATAAAATGTTTAAACTATTAAATTAAAATTCGTCATGTCAGTCATGTCATATTTTTATTTCTGACCATCATATGAAAAACAATACATGTCAACATAGCTAAGGTAGAAGCGACAAAACGCGAACGTTAAAACGTGCTTGTGACCGAAGTAAGTTATTGAGTTGAAAGATATTTGGCACGGTCGCAACACTTTCAGAAAAATTTAAGAAATGAACGGAAAATAAAAAAAAGAAAATGTTACAAAAAAAAAATCATGTTTAATGTCTATAAGTTAGTACTTTTGAATAGTTAAAATGATTAGTTGTTTGGATCAACAAATGTGTACCCTACAGCTTGGATTGAAAGGAAATTATCGGGTACCGTAGCCTAGTTATCCCAACCAGCAGAAATTGCCGTTTTTACATCGATTTAACGTCGCTAAAGGTTGAAATCGTGTAGAAAAGAGAACATTGCTGACTAGGATACGTTGAAACTGGGAAACATTCACAGAAGCTCTTCGATTTGTTCCGGGAACCCATTTAGCCTAACAGTTCATTTGTACATTGATTCAACGTCTGAATACATTATCTTGAAAATGCAACGTATCGAAGGGCTTCTGTGAATGTTTCTCAGTTTCAACGCAGGCCCTAAAACTCGCGTTTTTTTCCGGCAGCCATCGTGGCCTATCGAGAGCTCCTTCTCGGCAGCCAAATCTGCGTGCTTGGAGGCCAAAATACAATAACGATAGCACAAGTAAATAGCATTAAATTTGCAACAATGTTAAAATGATCACTTAGCGTTGTTGAAGTCTGGGCGACGTCCTGCAATAGAATCGTTGTACCACGCAATAAATGCTTTATCGAGATTGTAATCCGGTATTGCGGGACCATCTAACGACCCTAAATTGTTCTAACTGCTCGCAGCTCAGTGAATTGTTTCAACTGCATACCGCCTTTCATAAAACCTGACCATTCATTCCATTATGATGTCACCATTGAGGGTGTGAAGTCACTAACCCACAGCGTTCTCAACTATGAAGACACGTGTTTTACCCACGGATGTCAACTAACCTAGTTCTCCTTTTTAACAACGATTCAATATCCGACAACATTGAATCGATATAAAAACGACAATATTGCTAGCCGATGTAAATTAGCACTTCGGATTAACACTTCATCAAAATTAACATCGGGAATTGCAAACAAGACTTACAGCGCTGGTGATCGCAGCTGGATATATTCAATACAACAGTAGTGACTATGATGCGCTGACCTAATTCTGCGTCACTCTTTGATACTACATATTTTCGACATTCAATCCACGATCATTCTATTGCGAAATTAAATAATTGGCTAGAAGAAACTTGCGAAGAAGAAGCTAGAAGAAGAAGCGGCCAAACTTGGCCGACGTTGGAGGTAGCACAGGCGGTCATTCAAGCACTACTTAGCGACCATGGCCACCGGCTGCTTTAAGGCTTGCAACGTATCCTGGTCATCAAAGTTCTCTTTTCTACACGATTTCTACGTTTAGCGACGTTAAAACGATAGGCCACACATTTGGTTAGCCTTTTCATTCTGTAACTACAATGTAAAAATGAACTGTTAGGCTAACTGGGTTCCTGGAACAAATTTTTGCTGGTAGGGATAACTAGGCTACGGTACCCGATAATTTCCTTTCAATCCAAGCTGTAGGCCACACATTTGTTGATCCAACCTAATCATTTTAACTATTCAAAAGTACTAACTTATAGACATTAAACATGATTTTTTTTTGTAACATTTTATTTTTTTTATTTTCCCTTCACATCTTAAATTTTTCTGAAGGTGTTGCGACCGTGCCAAATATCTTTCAACTCAATAACTTACTTTAGTCACAAGCACGTTTTAACGTTCGCGTTTTGTCGCTTCTACCTTAAAAACAACTGAACGGACATGACAAATTCAAGCACGTTTTAACGTTCGCGTTTGGTCGCTTTTACCTTTGCTATGTTGACGTGTATTGTTTTTGATATGATGGTCAGAAATAAAAACAACTCAACTGAACTGACATGACGAATTTTAATTTAATAGTTTAAACATTTTATTTTTATTCCTTTCTGCACGTTCAGCGACATTAAAACGATGTGAAAACAGTTAGGCTACGGTACCCGATAATTCCCTTTCAAAAATAAAATTTCAAAAACTCGCCGAATAGGGCACTCGCCGAAAAAGGCTCTCGCCGAATAGGGAACTCGCCGAATCGGATTAGCCGAATCGGATTAGCTGAATCGGACTCGCCGAAACGGGCCATTCCGTTCTAGGTTTGCCATCTAGACAAATAGGTCTGGTTAAGTTGATATCCATCCACTTATGAACCGCTCTCAAATTCTTAATTTGTGATCTGGCTTTCAGAGTATGCAAATTCTTGGCAAAATGCCAGCACCCGAATGGTGGCTTTGGCGGGGGACCGGGTCAGATCGCCCACCTAGCACCAACCTATGCTGCTGTCAACTGTCTCTGCACGTTGGCTACACCAGAAGCGTACTCTGTAGTAAACAGGTTAGTATTTTTTAAGTATACTTTCATTAGCAAAACTTGTTAAATTTAGGTTTAATAGCTGTTTTAGCTGAACAGCACTAATCATTTATTGACGTTTTATACCTTACAAGGTGTTACCAATCTTTTCCATTCAATGGCGTCGTGAAATATCACTTATTAATGCTATTATCGATGCTTTTTTTAGTCACCACGCTCTACTAATAATAATAACTGAAATTTAACTCAACCAGATGTGTACAGAGTGAAATGTCTGAACTCTGTTCTACTAAAAAAATCTGTCACTCCAAACTTCACTCACTGTTTCACATATTTTTGGGATATTGATAAAAAGACAATCGAAAATCAACCAAACATTTATTGCAAAAATAATTATTTATAACAAGTACAGTACAGTGTAAATATTTGTAGGCTGAAAGTATCAACTAGCAAAAAAATCAGACTCCGGCTGCTGTTTTTGCCAAGAATTTCAGACTCCCATTTACTCCGGCTCCTGCGCACCTCTGATTTTAGCCTGATATCAACGATCCGACAATGGCACTAATGGCACTATTTTCAGATTCCTGATTGTTAATGAGGGCCTATTTACAGGGCCTGTTTAAGACGTTCAACTGTTAAATTTATTTGTAAATATGTGTAATATATTATTATAATGCTACATTTTTTTGTGTTGTGGTTGTGCTTTGTCTGTGGTACAAGAACGCGAAGTCACTCTCAATATTTGAACAACTTCAAAAGCATCTTTTTTTAAAGGGAAAAGCTCTTAGAGTTTTTGTGGAGAATGCGGAACAACGACGGGAGTTTTGCCATGCACGATGGAGGGGAAGCGGACACCAGAAGCATCTACTGCGCTGTTTCGGCCGCAGCATTGTGTGGGATCTTAGAAAATTGCGGTGATTTGTTTGATAACAGCTCACAATGGATCGTGGGGTGAGAAGAGCAAGATGTATGCTATGTGTGTGTGCTTTTTTTTAAACGATTAGATTCCACTCCTATTGCTTAGGTTTTACCAGCGATAGTTCAGCTGCAAACCTCAGCTCGGTATTCGAGCGTGATGACTGATGATCATTCATGATATCTAATCATAGATCGTGCTGACTGGCAGGATCAAGTTTAAGAAGTTTGTTTTCCATATAATCCGATCATAGATATTTTGCAATCAACTGTAATAAACAAATATATATAAAGCTTTGGTAGAAAGTTTTCTTTGTTGAACCATAGAGAAATAAAACATAGTAACTTTAGCGGGTTTAGCATACTATATTTCACACAAAATATAACATAATTAAAATAAAATAAACTCAAACGTTTTCGACACGTACGTGTGTCCTCATCAGGAATTAAATCTGCAATACATAAAATGAAAAATCGTAAGATAAATTTGACTATGAGTACTATGCACTGTAACTGTAACGACACTCTGGACTGAAAGCACAAACTGAACAAATGATACGAGAATGATTGCGAGTAAATTATGCGGTGGGAAACAGATCACATGAGGTGTAGACTACAGGCATTGGACAAAACAATTAGAACACACACAAAAGGAACGATGAGCCACAGGCGAATAAGTGCCGGTTGAGAGATGGGTTGTTACGTTTGATTCTTAAGGCTTCCATGATCTTAGTCTGAAAAATATATAAATATATTTAACAAATATATATGTAGATAAATAAGTAACTGCAGACAGAACGCCACTGTTTCGACCTTACGGTCTCCTCAGTGCAGTAAATCGTACACTTGACAGAAACGCTTTATTACTATGTTAGTAATGCAGCATGGTCATTTTTCCATTTGTAGTACGCATAGGAACCACATTTAGGTACTTTCACCCTTGCCAAAGTGCTCAAACTGCCGAAGCGGTGATCTATGCGCAATGCCACAGGTAGATAAGTAGACGTTTTACAAATCAACGTTGAAAAGTTATCCTTTTTTTAAAGCAATTTAATCTAGATTAAATCAGGTTTAATTTACAGTTGTCAAACCTACGAGGGGGGTCTTGGAGGCTGCCATGGTGTGGAAGCCCACGGGGGTTACACGTTTTGTGGGTACGCTGCCTTGACCATATTGGGCCATTCCAAGCTGTTGGACACTGACCGGCTGTTACGGTGGGTCGTTAACCGTCAGATGGTGTTTGAAGGTGGATTTCAGGTCAGAAGAATATTTTATTTTTATAAACAAAACAAGAATCTGACTAGACGGAGGTTTGTCATTGCTCGAAGCTGCAGTACTTTTTGTCTGACTCTCTTCAGGAGCCAAAGATTCAACCTAATTGTGGTGGGGTATGTACTTCTTCTTTTGTTTGAGACTAGATCAAATCAAATTTCAGGGCAGGTGCTGGAGAGCCAGGTGAGTGTAGCTTCGTCCAGCGTTGCTATACCATGCGTTCCATTTGGTGCCTTGTAGATGGGGCATTTGAGAACGACATGGTCAGCAGTTTGTTCCTCCGTGTCGCATTTGCAGGCCGATGAGGGAGCCAGACCCCACTTGTGCATGTTGGAATGGAAGCAACCGACCCCGGTTCAGATTCTGTTGAGCTTGACCCAAGTCGGCCGGGGCAGGTCCATACCAGGGGGGCGCGCCACCGGGTGGGGTATAAAACCATGTAGTTTGGTGTCGGTGGCGCACCACGCTGCCTTCCAAGTGTCTTCCATGAAGTCAAGCTTTGGAAGAGAGCCAGATGAAAATTAGGGGAAGGCCGGGCAAACTGGGCATGCTAACTTCAAAGTGCTTTATTCGAGCAAACAAATCAGATACCATGGACCAGTTGGACCTGTTGCGTTTTTTGAATTAACATGTCACTAACAACTGCCCAGACTATGAAACTTAAGTTAATAAAAAAAAAAAATTTTTATTCTACTGTAGGTGTCCATTTTCCCCGTCCGTGAAGCAAAACGGACATAGTATATGACGCTTTGCTTCGAAGTTTATTTTGTTAATTAAGTTCCAAATCAAGCAATTTTCTGTAAACTTGTTAGAATGAATATCCATAAATAAAAATTTCAAGTTTCGTAACCAGTAAAGATATTTTAAACAAAGTTTTTGCCGTCATAAAGGCAGTTTTTTTCAGTTGTTATTTAAATACAGTGGAATCAAACTAACTGCTTGTCAAACAGTGTTTGACAAGTGCATCTTTACTGTTTCAGGTCTCCAAAACAGACTAGCTATCTGTTTAAAAACAATTTTCACGCTACAAAAGACTGATACGTCTTTTAGGCTGTCTTGCAAGTGATTTCCATATGTCCGTTTTGCTCCAAACAAGCTACCTAAGAAAGCATCAACAACAGTGCCACGCCGACTTTGAATTTAAAATTATTGCCAGAGAAAATGACGCGGTACAATTACGTTTCAAAGAGGCCATATTCATAAGCAGACAAAATTCAAAAATCAACAACCGCGCCGAAAGGGAAGAACTACGTCACCTAATCTACTAACAACTGATTCAACAAAATTTCACAGCAATAGCGCGTAACAGCACAGAAAAATTCAACAGCCGGCAGCCTCAAGCTAAACCAAAGAGCCACATTAAATTTAAAGAACCACTCACTGAATTCAACACCATTCGTCATAGCACATGACTAGGGAACTGTGTTCCGAAAGCTAGTGTAATTCGATATTGCCACAACGAACTCGCAGCATCAGGCTAAAACAGATCGTTAGAATCTACACTGTGAAGTAAGCAACGGTCATGCTGCTAAAAGCGAAACTTAATCAATTGCACTACCTAAGAAAGTCTGTAATTATAAGCAAAAACATAATATGTAGAAAGCTCAGTTTTTGGAGGATGGTGATCCATTGTCCACTAATGTTCAAAACTAAAAAAGATGCAGAAGTTTTCAAAAGACACCTAAATATCACTTTAGCAGAGAAGGTTATATTTCAAAGTACCGTACTGAGAAAGCTGTTTTGATCTCTTTTCCGCCGGGTGCGGCACGAAAGTTTCAATTTTTTTTTTGTGTGAAATATTCTTTCGAATATTTTTAGAAGATAGAGAAAAAAAGTGTTACTTTTATTTGTAGTTTTTTCAAAAAAGCAAATGTCCGTTTTGCCCCACTTTCCCCTACTGCAGGCTGCAGCTCTGAGCAATGAGAAGCCTTATCGTTATATTCAAGTCCTGTGCCACAAACCAACTCATCAAACAAGAATCGTATGCAGGCCATGTCAAGCAAGCTTAACTAGATCTTTGCTTATATACTAGATCAGCCTTTATATAACTTGCTATACTTACTTGTTACTTTTATAACTAGATCAAACTTAACTACCGTAGTGCATCTTGAAACTTCATTTCAGTTGATTAGACTTTTTTAATATGAAGCTCAGTTTTGTTGTGTGAAAGTGTATTTTGTGAAAACATGCATACTCTACGTATTGTGGTGCACAAATCATTTTTTTGCTCCAGGGACGGACAAACAAACTGGTGGATGGATGTTACTCGTTCTGGCAAGGGGGCCTCTTACCTTTACTTCACAGTACGCTTTCTAGAGAAGGTGGTGTGGAAGGAGAGATTGTGGGAACGAAGGTATTAAAATATGCCGATTTATTAAATATGTCTTGATTTATGGTTTTGCTCAGTTATGAGTCTCTTAATTTCCTTTTTTTATTTGACCCACACCAGGCTTCGTTTGTTGTAATCCTCGGCATTAGTTCCAGAGGTTAAAAATCAAAATTTCGATTTAGTTTTGCTACTTTACTTCACATTTTTTTGTAAACTGGAAAGAAGATCAGAGAAGATAATAATGTGCCCCTTCAGTGTAGCACCTTGGCCGTGTTGTATTCTCATACGCGTTGTTTTATTGGTCTTTGGCGTATACCGAGTCGAATGCTTTTAAGCGAACGAGGAAGCTATGCTTTCGGTGGGCGTCGAACAGATGTCCTTTCGGTCATGGAGGAGTTACTTTCACCTCTAGTCCATGTTTATCTGGCAGGCGTCCAATGGGTCCTTTTTCATTTGGCAGGCTTTTAATAAGCAATCACGTTATTCCATTCAGGCGCTGCAGTCATTATTGCGCTGTGTTCCTATCAAGCGCTGTAAGATTGGCATTTCCATTTCAAGGTCCGCAAATGGGTTTGTTTGTTTGTCGTATCCAGGCTTACACCCGGTAGTTAAAGATTTAGATTAAGTGGACGGGAAGGCAAGGAAGCCAATCTTCGTGTCCACCTTCAGGCATGCCTTTAAGTGTCTTGCCACAGACACAGCCGCATGCTCTTGAGCGGTGTCGAACCGGCGCCCCTTCGATTGCCGTTCCAGTGTTCTCACCACTCGGCTATGCAGCAAAAAAATTCTCTAATAAGTAAAGGAGTGACATTGAAACGCGAATATCGATTTCAGCGACATATTGATTTTCTTTCCAGCACGAATGGTTGTACAATCAAGAAGCCTTACAACACTACGTGTTGCTCTGTTGCCAGAGCGCCTTTGGAGGTTTGATCGACAAGCCAGGGAAGTGAGTTACTGAAACTGACGGCTGTTTTCGTTTTAAGTCGATGGTGACACGACTATGTAACAGAAATAGTAAATTTGATTCCAATAAATTTATTTTTTAACATAAAAGTTCAAATTACACACAATGGTTTTAAAGGCATACTAAATGAAATTTTCAAACGGGAATTAAGCATTAAAATGCGTAAACTGAACATTCAAGAATACATTTTAAAAAAAATACCGAAAAAAAAAAAGATTAAATGGCGCTGGCAAGGCCCAAAGTCCAATGTTTCATTTTTTTTCAAAATGACCAAAAAGTGCAAACACAGCTCGAGAATACGTCACAAAAGACAGCAACAACAAAAGCCACGTTACAACATCTGATGTTTTAACATCAGATCTGAGGTTTTGAACAAACTGTCTGATGTTTTGACGTTGAAATCTGATGTTTTGATGTACATACATACATAGCCTACAGTTGAATCGCCGGCAGTAACAACTGTTGCGTGATCAGCTGATTGCTCGTCTTTTGTTACGTAGACTGTACAGTTGCACGCTTCGCTGCTCAGGCCCATTCTGGTTTTGAAAGCTCTGACAAAAGTACGCGCGGAATGCTGGTCAGACCGCAATAGGGCAAAATTTTATTGAAAATCGTTTTATGGTAGCATGTTAAACACAAAGAACGTGGAAAATCGCCAAGTCAGGTTTTTCCTTTAGTATCCCTGACAAGCTTTTAGTGGTGGCTCCAGTGAAATCAACAACACCGATAGTAGAATAAGGATTTTTGTTTACCTAAGCACCAGTCTTCCATGAAATGTCTGCGTGCACTGCTGTGATACTCGTGTCTTTTTAATCGCAAAAGTGTGTGTCAATCTTATTTGCATCTTTCAACTTTTTCCATTGTACTTTCCAGAGCACCTGATTACTACCATACTTGCTATACATTAAGCGGATTATCATCTTCCCAACATAATCCTGATGGGCACATAGTCAATATTGGACCAACTGTTGATCGATTAGTGAGTTTTGCTAGCTATGTAGTAGATGATGCAAACAATATACTATACAGGTGTGGTTATAAGATACTTCACAAAGAAAATTAAAAATTGTAGGCAAACAGTTACTAAGGGAAGACACATGACCCCCCTCCTATCGTGGGATGAGGAAATTGGACGCACGTCGCACACATATACCACAGTTAATGGTTTCTATGGTCCACAGTATTTGAGTGGGCGCGTGGTTGCAAGGGAAACAATCGTTACCCTACATCGGCAATGCAATTCTTGTGTTTCTGCCACTTGTCATCGTCTGGCACAAGAGGTAAAGCCTACTGATGAGGGGAGCTGTAGTTGAAGTGGGAAGTAGCCAGATGCAGAAAAGCTATGCGTTTCTGCTCTACTTGAAGCCGGTCCAAATATGTGTCACTGTCTTCAAGTGAAATGGCGGTATTGTCACTTGTAGTCGAGACATTCGCAGTGGAAAATTGATGTTAATCTTAACAACGTGCACTAAAATGACTGAACAATGAACACTGAACACGCTATCGTTTTTAGGTTGAAACTCATCCAGCCTTCAACATCATTAATGAAGCAGTTACAAAAGCACTCATTTATTTTAAAGACATTCCTTTTGATCAATGAAGATCAATTTCCTATGAAGACAATCGAATAAGTCGCGATTTTGTTGGCAATTTCATTATGTAAAGCATAGTGCATTGGTCCAATACAAGTCGTCAAACATTGAAAAGATTGTAACTGACCACAAGCGAATTTGCTTAAGTAGCTTCACATCTTACATGTTGCACCAATTACCGTCATGAAGGCGGGCAGTTCATGAATACAACAAACTTTGTTTAATCTGGTTGTGGTCGACTACTTTGGCTTATCCAGATAAGGTAAAGAGCTAGGTTACCAATGGCAGTGGCAACTGGTGAATCTTTTCTTCGTAGTTACCGATGGATGGTTAAAAACATGTTTGTCTAATTTGGATTGGCACCTTCTACATTACGCTTCTAGAACACATTAAGTTACCACCATATTGTAAGTACCGTAGTGATGTTGCAGGCAGAAAAAATATGTCTCCTACCGGCAAAATCTGAAAGCATGTGTGTAACTTGTACAAGTGCATGTCAAATTTGATAGGATGTTTATAAACGTAAAAGCAAAATTTGGACTGCTAGTACATGGGTAATTTACTGCACTTATTAGCCTATCCACAACAAAGACTGGCATACCTGTATTATTTTATTTGAGGGAAATATGATGAGGTCTAGTCGAGAATTGCAAAGGAAGTTTCTGTCGTAGTATTGAAACAGTGACAAAACTTCTGTTATTTGGGTGATCAAATAGATCAGGGGTTCCCAACTTTTTTTGCTTTTCGTACCCCTTTGTCAGGTCAGAGCATTCTTCGTACCCCCAAAAATCCTGATTGAATTTTTCAGGTATATGTTGCTAAATTAAATTGCTTTTATAGCAATTAAACGTTAAACCGATATTTCACACAAAATCACCAAAAGAAATTTAATGTCAGTTATTTTGTTTGTCACTACTCAGTGAATTGTCAATTTGACATTTTTTTTACGCTTTGCTGGTGGCTTGCTTCCAACTAAAAACCTTAAATTATGGTACTCTAAAACTAAATTCACTCTTATGTAACCTATAAAAAGTACAATATTTTGTAAAAACTAAAAAAGGTCATTTCTAGTGTGGTGGATAAGCCAAAAGCGCATGTAGTTTCGTATACCTATGATCTACAATCCCTAGGAAATGTTACACGGGAAAAAGGTGTTGTTGAAAATAAAAAGAAAAGGTTATCGGAGCTGTGTACTGCTTGCAATATTGTACAGTATCGAAACAGATATTAAGAGTGTGAACGGCTATTTTGAGAAGAACGGAAAGGGCAATGTGCGGGGTAAAAACCAGAAAAAAGACTGAAGAACAGCTTACTGATAGATATGAAGAAGACTATTGAACAACTTGCAGTGGAAAACGGAGTAAGATGGTATTTTTTCTTCCGACCATCAAAGCAAAACAACATCACTTGCCATAATATAGTAGGGGTCTAGAAAAAAAGTAGAAGCGAAAACATGTTGCGCGTTTGTTACTTGCTAGCCTACACATCGCATGCACATTCTACAGGTAGCCTAACATCAAAACTTCACGCTTCATGCACAGTTATGTCATCATCTTCAAATTGTTTATTCTGTTCCAACAGCTCCAGCTTTTCTTCGATATCTCTGAACATGCATCAATATCATGAAATAGATGGAAGCAGTGGATGCGAAGCAGCTGTGACAATAAGGGAAAGACTGGGTTGGGCAAAGTTCAGGAATGTGGGGAAATGTTTAGGGACAGTACATTACGGGACGCGCAACTCCGTTGTTCCACTAACATTAGAAGGGTCAATTGCCAATTTGACAATTTTTTACGCTTTGCTGGTGGCTTGCTTCCAACTAAAAACTTTAAATTATGGTAGCCTACTCTAAAACCAAATTCACTCTTCTTATATAGGGGAGACCGGGGCGTGTTGTAACAATTTTGACATATTATCTAATGGCTTGTTTAACTTTCCAATGAATGAAATAAAACTTTCGCCATATAAAATTACAATCTTTTAGCAATAAGTTGCCGCAGGTTCTATGAAAATATCTTGTCCACAGCTAAAGTTATGACCTTTCAAAAAAGATGAAAAAGGTGTTACAACCCGTCCCGTACACGGGTCGGTTGTAACACTTGAAGGGGCGAATTGTAACAAACGAAAACAACCGCATAAACACATTGGAAATGCATTTTTATTGTTATACTTCAACGAAATGTCAAACTCAAATGTAACAGAAAGTATTAGCCTACGATGACGGTAGACCAATTGGGCTACTATAAGGCTGTAGGTCTGAGAGCGGGTGTAACCAGGAGGTGCAAAAGGACAGGATTACTACTATTAAACAAATTTCGATTACTGTTAAGTTCAATTAGCCTACAGCTGAAACCGCAGGCTTGGATGGGCATGGATTACTAAACTGGCCTAAACGAAATTGGTGGTTTTTAGTAGGCTACTGACAACAACTTGAGCAACTCGAAGGTAAACCAAAAAAGCAGCAAAAATAATATCTTCTTTATGCACATGAGACAACATCGCAAGGTACGGTTACCATAGTTATCCAGCAAATTAGTTTTCATCATCCGAGTCGCAGTTACGACATAAATACGAATGATTCATGTCGGGGGTGCACGCTTTGTGGGCCCACAAGGGACATACGAAACATTGAATCCAAAACTCGTTTGAAATGTTCCATACATACCAAACAGTAATTTCCTTCGTCGTCCGAAGAATCAGTTAGCGTGGCTTGCTTTTTCTTGGGGTGTTTAGATTTATTTTGTTTTCTTTTTGTCGACTTTCTGGGCAGCATTATTTTTCTTTTAGCTTTAGCAGGCTTCTGTCCAGTGGCTCCGAGAGGGGGGGAAGTCGGGCCAGTTTCCCCCCTAGCAAAACATTGTAGGGCAAAGTGGGGCGTGTTGTCACAGGGGCGTGTTGTCACAGCACGATTTCCATGTGATAACCCAATCGTATAACCACGAGTTTTCAATGGAAGGCATAGTTTTCAGTTCTCTTTCGTACAAGCAGTGAAAATTAATAAATTTGTCACCACAGCAGAAATTAAGAGGAGTGCCATTGAATTTTGGGCAAAATCAGGTTTTATAACTAAACTAAAAAATGGGCTGGCAAACTAAGTTATGATCATAACTGATCAGGAAAGATACCATTCGTTAGCTTTAAGCCTGCTCTTTTCATCATACCAAACAGATAAGACATGCAAGTAGAGATGTACACATGGTTGTTGAAACCACGTGATTTCATACTACGGGGCGTGTTGTCACAGCTGTGACTACACGCCCCGTGGTGTGCATTTTTAATATCAAGAAACATAAAAAAATATTTATGCTTATACAATGAGGTAATATGAGTATTTGTTAAAATATAACGCTTTTTTAGGAAATAAAAATTAATATTAGATAATGATACACACATATTCGATAGTGATACATAATTCTCAAGATGACATTTTTATTGTTTTTGAAAATGGGCATTAAATTTTTACCAATATGTTGTAAATTAAATTTTTTTGCATTTCGCATATTTTTTATTCGTTCAGACTGTATTAAAACCATTTTTGTTGGTTTCTGTCATATTTTAGTCATAAAGCATGTGCAGAAATTTTGTGACAACACGCCCCATGCTCTGTGACAACACGCCCCGGGGTGGGGTGTGTTGTCACAGCCCATTCACTTGCATTAAACATGCATTTATGTAAAAACGAAATAATCCAGAAAAACCTTAGCTGTAGCTAAAAGAAGTCGAATGATACCTCTTTCAATTGCACTATTCAGCATCTCGATACCATTAGTACAGAACGAGATATATGCTGATTTGTAAAAATTGTGACAACACGCCCCACTTTGCCCTAAAGGAAAAACGAGTAGTTTTTTGTTTTTGCAATTTTGAGGGGGGCCCATTTTTAGTACTAAAGTAAAAATGTACCAACTAAATAATCAACAAGTTTTTAAATGAAGTGGGTAGTTCCAAGTATTTCTCAATCATTGTAAATGTCACTCTCGATGCTTCTCATCAAGAACAAATCATTTTCGTGTTAAGGTAGGCAATGTTGAACAGCTTCAAGACGTAAAATCTGAAGCTGAAATGATTTGTGTATCACTGAACGGTTTCGATTGTATTGATAGTGTCAACTTGAAAACTGGTGCTGTTTTAGCTAAGCGGGAACTATTTTTGCTTGACAACTGAACCTTAACTTCAAAATCTGCGTTGGCCAGGCATAGGATGTTGTATCCAACATAAGTTATCTGGGAAAGTTAAAGGTATCAGTCCAAGCACGATTAAAGAAAGTAAATCCTGTATATTTTTTGTTTATGGATCATCATTCATCAGTCATCATCTCCGCCTGCAGCAGATTGCGCATCAATATGAGTTATTTGCTTCCAAGAGTGGCGATTTTGAACCAGCTCGCCCAGTGTCGCCGAGTTGAGTCCGGTCCATGATTGGATGTTGTCCTGCCATCGTTTTGGTTGTCTGCCACGTTTTCTTTTTCTTTCTACTTTTCTTTCTGTGCAAACTTTGCTGATTCCGAATTGTGATCTTTTAGTGTGGCCGAAAAACTTTTGATTTTATTAACTTATTGCTGCAATTGGATGTGATTGTGTCATAGTTAAAAAATCTTCTGTTTTCGTGTGGTCAAGTAGCCTTAGGCTATGTTGGCCATGCTTCTCATGATGTGATTTTGGAAGGTAGTGAGTTTTTTCTTTATAAATTTTGTTTTTTGTTTATGGATGTTGTTGCTTAAATCTAGTTGGAATTCATAATGTTGCCTACAGACAGCGTTGTTCAAATGTCTTATCATTTTTGGAGTAATTGATTATCTATAAGCTAGTGGCATCTTTAAAGTTATAGCCCAGTCAGAGGAAAATTCTGAAAAATCTAAAGAAAGCTGTCCTATCATCTTGCAAAGAAAATTGACTTCAAGAGGATAATCAAGGCGTGGTGCAGTCAAACCCAATGCTTTACATTACCAATTTGCAATTGAAGACCAACAAGAGCTTGATCGGAAGCTGAGTCAATACTAAAGTAGTCTTCAACTAGCAGTTTTAAATTTGTGACTGTTTTGCATTATGTGGACTACGGTCCTAAACAAGATTCACTGATGAATTTAATGAAATTAAAGGAAGATGTAATCTAAGTAAGAGAAAGCTGAAAAGAGTAGGCTACTACTCGCAAGCTAAACTTGCCTTGGCAATTATAAATTAAAAAAAAAAGATTTTCTTTTCCTGAAGACAGAACGCTTTTATAATTCCACTTAACTAGCTGAATCATTCGAAGGAAATGTATTCTATCGTAGCCTACATTGCAAAGGATTCGACAGTTGTTGGAATTGACAAATGTATCAACAAACTCAAACATATCGTCGATGAGTTTGAAGTTCCATAAATTTTATCGTGTGTCCGTTGTGCAGTTGCGGGCATGTGAGACAAATTTAAACCATTTGTAGGCTACAACAATGACATTTTTCAAGACATTTTGGATGAGTTAGTAGCCTACTTTTGACATAAAGCCACACAGCAAACTTCAGCTACAAACCATCCCATAATCTCTACACAAGGAATCATTGATTGCAACTTTCGAAAAGTTTTTCTAAATAGTTTTGGTATGATTTTTTTTGTGTTCCAGTAGCTACCTACAACAGTTGCGCTTTGAAAAGGTGGTTTTAGCGATTACTGAAATTTGTAAAGAATTGTTTGTGCTCCAGTTATAGTTATAGTAATATGAGTATTTGTTAAAATATAACGCTTTTTTAGGAAATAAAAATTAATATTAGATAATGATACACACATATTCGATAGTGATACATAATTCTCAAGATGACATTTTTATTGTTTTTGAAAATGGGCATTAAATTTTTACCAATATGTTGTAAATTAAATTTTTTTGCATTTCGCATATTTTTTATTCGTTCAGACTGTATTAAAACCATTTTTGTTGGTTTCTGTCATATTTTAGTCATAAAGCATGTGCAGAAATTTTGTGACAACACGCCCCATGCTCTGTGACAACACGCCCCGGGGTGGGGTGTGTTGTCACAGCCCATTCACTTGCATTAAACATGCATTTATGTAAAAACGAAATAATCCAGAAAAACCTTAGCTGTAGCTAAAAGAAGTCGAATGATACCTCTTTCAATTGCACTATTCAGCATCTCGATACCATTAGTACAGAACGAGATATATGCTGATTTGTAAAAATTGTGACAACACGCCCCACTTTGCCCACTTTTCAATCGGTTTTGAGTCATAAGTAGGCCTATGACTCAAAACCGATTGAAAAGCCTAACTATAGGCCTACATGTTGTGCATCAATTCAGATGTCGCAAAATTTTATTATTTGATGCTGTGATCCGTAACTTTGCATTGCAAAAAGTCCAGAAAGGGTTGAATTAAATCAGGGATGTCCAAAGTCTGGCCCGCGGGCCAACTCCGGCCCACGAAAGGTTTTTGTATGGCCCGCGCCTGTTGTTGTAGCCTACAATGTGTTATTTTTGGCCTGCAGACACACAAAAATCATATAAATTCAACTTGCAGTTTTCAGAAAAATTATTGTGGCTGTTGGCCCGCAAATGAACACTTTTATCAAATCTGGCTCCCGTGGGAAAAAGTTTGGACACTCTTGAATTAAATGCTTGGTTGAACTATTTTCGTTGCCTGTAGGCCTATTGTGTGTTTACAAAGCTTTCTCGACAAAATAGTTAGCCTTAATGGCATTTTTGCTGCAAGTGTAATCCAGTGATTAATTATTGATGATTTTTACATTGAACGAAGTTCTTTTCATGCTAAGGAAAGTAGGCTAATTTCAGCTTAACACAAATATGCAACGCAATATTTGCTAAAAAATATTATGGGGCCCATTTTTCGTATTGTTTCCCGACCAGTGCTGACTTCTCTCGGAGGCCCTGCTTCTGTCTCTCCGCTTCTTCCATTGCTTTCTTGACTGGCGTATTCGTTAAAATTTCTGCTTGCATCTCTTTTCGTTTGGATCCAACTATTTGTCTTGGTGGTGCTTTTGGTAACGGACGAAGTTCTTCAGGATTAAAGTTAGAATTAGGCTGGCATAAAACATTTATAAATTTAATACATTATAACTTTTGTTTCGCTCGGGGTCAGATGTAACACATTTGAAATGTTACAACCAACCCCAGTCAATTTGTTACAACCGACCCAGGCCCATGACAGCCAATAATTACCTTCGTTCACCACTTGCCCAGTCAACTGACTAGTTCATAAAGTATGCACCAATAAACTATAATTAATGCTTAGGGAACGTTCAAATATTACGTAACGCTTTTTTTTCCGAATTTTTGACCCCCCCTCCCCCATGTAACGCCAACGTAACGCTTTTTTCAATCCCCTCCTCCCCCATGTAACGCTTTTTCACTACGAATTCAGCACAAAAAACTACCACTCCGTACTCGAAAGCGTTACGTAACGTTTTGCTTGAACCCCCTCACCCCCGATGTGACGCTAACGTAACGCATTGCATAAACCCCCCCTCTCCCTCGAAGGCGTTACGTAATATTTGAACGTTCCCTTAATCAGATCGTATGCTTTTCAAATTTCTAAGTTAAATGGTTGAACAACACTAACAAAAACTAAACAAGTCAAAAAGTTACTTTCTTAACTGAAATAGGCCTATATGTTTTTGTCCACAACTTTGTTTGTACTTCAGGAAGCCTGCTCAAACTTTTAATGGCGAAAATGAACTGAAAGGCGCATGCGCTATGTTAATCACGTGATTCCAGTTGGTCTGTGGGTGGCACATTTTAGAGTGTTACAACCGACCCGTGTTACTTTACGCCCCGGTCTCCCCTAACCTATAAATAGTAGGCTGCAATAGGCTATTTTTTAAAAAATAAAAAAAGGTCATTTCTAGTGTGGTGGACAAGCCAAAAGCGCATGTAGTTTCGTATCCAGTTCAGTTGTTTTTTATTTCTGACCATCATATCAAAAACAATGCGCGTCAACATAGCAAAGGTCGAGAAAAAGGTAGAAGCGACAAAACGCGAACGTTAAAACGTGCTTGCGACCGAAGTAAGTTATTGAGGTGAAAGAAATTTGGCACGGTCGCAACACCTTCAGAAAAATTTAAGATACAAAGGAAAAAAAAATGTTACAAAATATAAAAAATAAACAAAAACAAATAGGCTTAAACAACATATATTTAGGCTATAGCTTTATTAACTCACATAGCTTTAGCTAAGTGGTCCCAACCTTTTTTTGGCTGTTATCCTAATCTCCACTCTGAAGTGAGCAAATTACCCCCACGATCAATTTTCAAAAACAAAAGTGTTTATTGCTATGGATTTCAATGGGCTAACTATGACAAACAAAATGCAATAGCCTACAATACTGAATACAAGATAACAATGTGTGGTAAACATTCAATGCAAAGGTTGAGCCTGGACTTCAGCCGCCAGCTTTGTGATCCTGGGCTTGGTGGTACTGAGGGCGATTCTTGCGCCGCTTTCGACATCCAGGCGATTGCGTTTCTTTGTCTTCATTCCCAAGACAGTTGAAAATCATTGTTCACAGCGGTACGTTGTTGAAAAAGATGTCAGGATATTTAATGCCCGTGTCGCTAATGTTGGTGGGTCCTGGGGTCTGCTAAACCAGAAGGGTTCTAAGCCTTTCCCCTTGAAATCAACTTTTAAATGCTTCGTTCATTCGGAGAGTGATAAATTCTTCTTTTTGCCGCAAAGTCGTCATCATGTAGGCTACCTGGCTGTCATCACATGTGAAGGGATCGGTGCACCATTGGAGACTAGCCGTGTCAAAATTTGGAAAATAGGCTAGTTGTCCATCTTCTTGGTTAGCTGGCCTAAGTGGTCAGGTATGTCCTCCTTCAACGCCCCTGTGAACTCAAGTCCATTGCCTTCGAGATACATGTCAAGCGTCTGAAACTGCGCCACTGTGCCTCTTCCAACTCGCTTGTTCCACAATTTAACCTTTGCGATAAATGCTGCTACGGCTACTTTGGTGTCGATCACAGTTAGGCTACATTCTTGTCTTGAATTAAAAGATTGCCTTTAGTGCAGGCCCTTAGGGGAATCTTTAGGCTAAACGTGTTACACGTTGTTTTTTTGCATATTTTTGCAGTTGATCAACCCAACTTTGATTTTAGTGGGTGCCGCAACTTTTTGGGTCACGTGATCACCCCCAAATCGGGGATTTCCCCAGAAATCACGTTTCAGCTCTTTTTACGTCATTTTTGTGCAATTACATATTTGATTTTTGTATATTTTAACTTAAAAAGCACATACCATGGCCACCTAAAGATACGGCCTGATTTGTCACATTTTGCAGAAATTTCCAAGTTTTTCTAACTTTGGGCGAACGTTTAAATAAATTTTTCTAAAAATTAGATTTTTACGCTTTCTTTATTCTTTTCCCCAGATGACACAATAGGTTTTAACATCCTCACATGTTGAAAAACAAAGAAAATTTGATTTTGTAGATTTTAGTCAGACTGTTAATTTTAAATAACAGTCTGATTTTGCGTTTTTCAACTTAATTTTTCTCATCAGCTACTGCTTCCCCAAGGCAACAAAAAAGTTTTTTGTCATAAGGAAACCGTAAAAAGTATAACCATCTCAAAAAATGTCAGTCAAGCACTAGCAGTAGCTGTAATCAAAATCTGCAAAATGTGACAAATCAGGCCGCATCTCCAGGTGGCCATGCACATACAAATAAGTGAGACAAAATAAACACAAAATAATTTGATGGATGACGTCATTGTGACGTCATCACATATATTTTTTTGCTTTTTTAACCTATTTTGGTCGTTTGCTGTTGGTTTTAGTTGGAGTACCGGTTACTAAAACCATTTCACAATTCCTAAAAGTAGTTTCGTCATGATTGCATCTTTTATGACGTCATCATTACATTACTAAAACTAGACAACTTCAAATTCAGGAACCAAAGGTAAGTTTATTCTGAAAAAAGCGATCAAATACTCTCATTATAAGTTTTGCAAATGCTTAAAATTTTACAATTGCAAGCAATAACAATAATTCCAGTACAGTATGACGCAATAACGACGTTATCAAGGGAATAACCAGAAGAGCAGCTACCAGGAATGAATTTCCCTTTTGGTCATGCCACTTTAAAATTTAAAATAATATGTAGGCCTAATTATGATCTACAAATCAAATTAATACACGACCCCAGATGATGCAATGTCAGAGTCTTAATACTGTTAATTCAAGATGAAAAAACTAGCGGTTTTCGATGTTAAATTCCTACCATACGTAATTTGATGTTAAAAAAATTCGTGTACGACAAGTTTTTTCAAGTTACAAGATAGAGTTTAGAAAGCCAAAAGCATTTCTTGAGTGATCAGTGTGGATTGGAGATGAAACGTCAATGTGGATTGAAGATGAAACATCAGAGAGGATTGGATATTTTGTGGTCGAATTGCATGTTTCGTACTCGCATGAACAAAGACTTGTGCATTTTATGGATTTTTTCTTACAGGAACATCGAGAGCCACAAGTAGACTGAGAAAACGGAACAAGCTGATTTGCATCATTATGTTTCCAACCCCAAGCTAAAGGAGAAGGTAGTTGCTGAACATTTACGAGGCTTGATTTCCGTATTTCAGCTTGATGTATCGCTCTGCGTGTATGTTGCATCAGAGCAGCTGACGTTGGTGGCAGCTTTTCAATAGTGCAACCATTGGTAAACATCATATAACGGCATTCGTCTACATCCGTGATAGTAGGACCATTGCCATAAAGAGCTATGACATACTTTTGTATGTCATTTATAGAACTAGGTGAGCTTGAGAAATTCAGAGAGTTAAATAAGCCACACATTGCGGTAAGATTAAGCATCCAACAATCCCAAGCCTTTTTTTCCAAAGACGAAACAGTACCACAGATTGTGATAGCATAAAACAAAGGTGAAGAAGCGCAAATCATCGGAGATTGAGGTAAAGATGAAACAATATCATGGATTGGAATGAAGCGAGTTTTTTCTCCAACTCCAAATTCAACCCATAGTTTACAGATTTCTAACTTGTCAAAACACGAAATTGCAATAATTAGGCTACCACATTAGTATCTACTGTTTTGACTATGGCATCGGATTTTCCATGTTTCACATGGAGAAACATACGGGTGTCTGCCTCTTCGTGATCACATTGGGAAACCTCAGACATGTCCAATGTTTGATTGTAAAGAGCTGTATCAAACGATGTTACAACAATCGTAAACAAGTTTGGATCGACTGAAGTTATCACAGCTTGTTGAACCAGTTGATATAACGCAGTTTTGTTGCTGTCATTTCCCAAAAACTCAGACTAGTTGAGAGGAAGACGAGTATTACTTGTGACAGCCACGTAACATCCAGACCCTGTTTCTTGCAGAAGATAAGCCTCAAATAGCTACTGCCATCACAGAACATGCCAGCAGTGTGATGTCAGCCGATTATGAAGTAGAGAAAGAATCTGCCTCGAAAACCGATCACTACGTCCATGCTGGATGTGGACCATGCCAAACTGGTTCATGTGTCCATACAGCAATCACATAATTACAGACGATGACATCGAGAGTGACAGCGATGAGCATTAGTAATACTTGATCCATTTGCTTTCTTTACGCTGATTATGTCAAGAGTCTACATGACCACATCGTATGAGCTCTTTATGCCTGCTCAGTTAACATAAATATATATAGAAATCCCTGTGATAGAAATTTACTGGATTTTTTAATAAACAATACATTGTTATTGTACATTTTTAATTGTTTTGGCAGCCATCTTGGATTGCCATATTGAATTTATAGGCTATCAGATAATTTAACAATTCTGAGAATGGTCTCATTGACTTCACAAGGTATAAAAACATAGATATAGACATTGGTCATATGATAACCTAGTTATGGTCAATTTACTGTTATTTTAATGGTTTGGCGGCCATCTTGGTTTGCCATATTGAATTTATAGGCTATCAGATAATTCAACAATTCTGAGAATAGTCTCATTGACTTCACAGGATATAAAAACCTAAATATAGACACCAAAACTACATGTTTTGGTCATATGATGACCTAGTTATGGTCAATTTACTATGTTATTTTAATGGTTTAGCGGCCATCTTGGTTTGCCATATTGAATTTATAGGCTATCAGATAATTCAACAATTCTGAGAATGGTCTCATTGACTTCACAGGGTATAAAAACCTAGATATAGACACCAAAACTACACGTTTTGGTCATATGATAACCTAGTTATGGCCAATTTACTATGTTATTTTAATGGTTTGGCGGCCATCTTGGTTTGCCATATTGAATTTATAGGCTATCAGATAATTCAACAATTCTGATAATAGTCTCATTGACTTCACAGGGTATAAAAACCTAGATATAGACACCAAAACTACACGTTTTGGTCATATGATAACCTAGTTATGGTCAATTTACTGTTAGTTTAATGGTTTGGTGGCCATCTTGGTTTGCCATATTGAATTTATAGGCTATCAGATAATTCAAAAATTCTGAGAATAGTCTCATTGACTTCACAGGATATAAAAACCTAGATATAGACACCAAAACTACATGTTTTGGTCATAGGATGACCGAGTTATGATCAATTTACTGTTATTTTAATGGTTTGGCGGCCATCTTGGATGGCCATATTGAATTTATAGGCTATCAGATAATTCAACAATTCTGAGAATAGTCTCATTGACTTCACAGGGTATAAAAACCTAGATATAGACACCAAAACTACATGTTTTGGTCATATGATGACTGAGTTATGGTCAATTTACTGTTTTGTTCAATGGTTTGGCGGCCATCTTGGAAGCTATCTTGAAAATAACCACTTTCCAGAAGTTGGATTCCTTAACATTTTGAATGTGTTAGTACTGACACTCAATACTAATCAAATCAGTTGAAAAACCATTGGTAACTTATTGTAACCAAAAAGGTAACACCAACAACAAACAAGCGACTACAATAAGAAAAAAACAAGCAAAAAATTAATACATGACGTCACAATGACGTCATTAATAACATAATTTTGTGTCATTTTTATCTCGTGTATTTTGTAGTGGCAGTCAGTCCAAATGTAAAAAAATAACGTATCTAATTGCATAAAAATGCCGTGAAAAGAGCTCAAAATTGACTTGGGGGAATCCCCGATTTGGGGGTGATCACGTGACCCAAAAAGTTGTGGCACCCACTAAAATTGAAGTTAGATTCATCAACTACAAAAAAAAGCAAAAAAACAACGTGTAACACGTTTAGCCTAAAGATGCTCATTTTTGCCCCTAAGGGCCTGCACTACTTGGTTCAATTTACCAAAGATATCAGCCATTTAGCACAGCTGAGAAATCCACTGTTTGTTAGGGAAATATTCAGCCAAGTCGAACTTCTTTTCTATCAGAAAAACATGGACAGCTTCACGAAGTTCGACCAGGCGGGTTATCATTTTGCCACGAGACAGCCATCGTACTTTTGTGTGGTACAATAATGCTTCGTATATTTTTCCCATCTCCTTGCACAGTTCCAAAAAAGACGTCTGTTCAATTCTTTCGCTTTTATAAAGTTCACAACCTTCACTTTCGTCACTGTTTCTAAATCGGGTCTCGTTACCCCCTGAAAACAGGCAAATTACCCCCGGGGGTAATTTACCCCCAGGTTGGGAACCACTGCTTTAGCTGATATATTTAAGATTTGTATGGACAGTTGCTATGAAGATCGGCCATGGTGCGTTATCAAGAGTGCTGATGGTCGTGAGGGGAACACGTCTTGATGCGTTTAGCTCATAGCAAAGAGCAAGGCAGACAAAGAAAACTTCACAAAAAAATCCTACCACGGGCAAAGCTATTTCAAGGGCAACGCGCCAGGCCTTGCACGAGTCACAAAATAGATAGGTTATACAATACAATCCGAAGGAAATGAGACACGGGAAAAAGGTTTTGTTAAAATAAAAAGGAAAGGCTATCGGAGCTGTGTAGCCTACTGCTTGCAATATTGTACAGCATCGAAACAGATGGCCTATTAAGAGTGTGAACGGCTATTCTGAGAAAAACGGAAAAGGCAAAAGCCTGTGCGGGGTAAAAACCAGAAAAAAGACTGAAGAACTGATAGATATGAAGAAGACTATTGAACAACTTGCAGTGGAAAATGGAGTAAGATGGTATGGACCTTAAAGGCAAATGAAACAAGGACGCCCAAAAATAATAGGTAGAGAATCAGGCAAAGTCGGACTGAAGGAGGAAGATATGGAGAATAGGGGTGAAGGTAATCGCTTTAGGGAAAAACTTGGCCATCTCCACTAGTGGGGACTAAACCGAATTGGCTCATCTGAGTTGCCTTTTATTTAATGCCGATTCCTATACAATGCTAATTTTTCTGTATCTGATTAATACACATGACATCCTTCCTATCTCCGAACACCTTACAAGTTATATCACATTTCACACTAAAATAGCTTTCATTCAAAACACAACTCGGCTGTACAAAAATCACTCTTTTTATAAGAGAGGTAGCCTATAATATATTATATTCTTGCCACTACCGGCAACCTATAACAGCCTACCCTAAAAAGTTTAGTCAACTTGATATAATCACAGCTTTTGAATGAAATGATGTTGAATAGTTCTTGAAAACTGAAACCTTTCACACAATACTTGCAAACTTTGCATCGTGATAGAAATAATAACGTTGCCAAATGAAAATTAAAAAAGTGTTGCCAGACAAAGACATGGGAATTTTAAAACAATTTACAGTATTGGTTTTATGCTGATTTCCGTGCACACTGCGCGGTGGACAACAATAGTAAGTTCCAATGACAAGAAAATGCATCTTGCCCGAAAATTGGTTTCTTTATTTGGACAATTGTCAATAAGATTTCGTCTTGCAAATTGTTTTTTACTTCCGACCATCAAAGCAAAAAAAGCAAAACAACATCACTTGCCATAGCCTAATATAGCCAGGCCCGGATTTAGGGGGGGGCAGAGGGTGCAATTGCTCCGGGCCCCCCTTTTGAAAGGGGCCCCCCGACGTGGAAAAAATGTGATTTTGTGTTTTTTTTTTTTTAGCCTTTGAAGTTTCTGCAAAATGCTGTGCAGTGCAGGATTAATGCTACTGTAGACGTAGTTTTTTTTTTGCACGGGGGGCTCCCCGATGTAAAAGTGCTCCGGGCCCCCCATCAGCTAAATCCGGCCCTGAAAATAGCAGGGGTCTGGAAAAAAATAGAAGCGAAGATATGTTGCGCGTTTGTTACTTGCTACCCTACATATCGCATGCACACTCTACAGGTAGCCTAACATCAAAACTTCACGTTTCATGCACAGTTATGTCATCATCTTCAAATTGTTTATTCTGTTCCAATAGCTCCAGCTTTTCTTCGATATCTCTGAACATGCATCAATAATCAATATCATGCATTAGAGGCAGGAAGTATGGGCCTATTCAGATTATTCGTACAATACAAATTCACAAAACTTTTTTCTACAACATAACTATACATTTGATCCTTGATTTAATGATTACTTTTTCGCCACACCGTACGATGCGATTTTTTGCTTAGTTATTTTCTTGTAGGTTTTACCTTAAATGTATCAGATACTTTTCCCGCTGTTGACGAAGCGACGCAAGAACAGAATCGTCCGGGAAATCAATGTCTTCATGCTCGATCGCTGAAAATAGATACAAATTCGTTTCCGATAGCTCAATTGGTTAGCGCGTCACTTCTGGAACGAAGAAGCTTCAAGATCAAGCGGCGCTGGTTCGACTCTCGGGGTGTGCGCTTGAGCAACTCACGTTAAGGACTGCTCTCCATTCAGCGGCATCTAATGGATGGAATAGTTCCCCGGCAACAAGACTTCAACAATCGGAAACTTCACTCTGTCAATCTCGGTGACCGGGCCTGCGTCAGTGATTCAAAGCCTCTACAAGTATGCGGAACTGCCAGGATTAAGCTCTGCAAGAAGCTTTCCCAGTCCGAGGATAAAGATTCAATCAATCAATCAAACATGGAAATTGATAGCCAAATGATCAACTTATCACATTGGCGCAGGCTACTTAATCTGGCAGAGCGGGTTCTCAAATATTTAGGAATGAATTCACTTTTGTATCACCAGCGCAACCGTTCAGAGTGAGTGTAATTTTCCGTAGAACAGAAACTCATTAACTGCCGCCGTAGGTAGGCCAGGCCCGTAATTGCCGGGGGGCTTGGGGGGGCAATGCCTAATGTCCTTTTCAAGCGAAAACATGCGTTCCACAGCCGCGCTGGATGGTAGTGGTGTGTTGTATTTCAAAAACATGCCTTGAAAACGTTTACTCTGAAAGGTATCACTAATCTAAGCGTGCTGTGATGGTTTAGCATATATAGCCTAAATCTTTTAGTGAGGTCCACTGCACCAACATCGCTCTTTTCAGGGGCACAGAGCTCTTGAAATAAAGTATCTTCAACCTCCGTGATGACATTCATTAATTTTTCGCTTTCTCTCTCTGATCCCTCGTGCTCGATACTGATCCCTCGTGCTCTTTGTTTCAAAGTTCAAAAATCCACATTTTCAACTGCTTAAAATTTTTATTTTTTGTTCTGAAAACACCAGGAAAGGCATTTTAGAACATATAAAAGTGCAAAATTTTCTGGGGGGGCATGCCCCCAGACCCCCCTAGAAGGCTCGCGCCTGTCACTTTATGACGTCATATTTAACATCATCATTTACAGTACCCCCATGGCCAAGTCACGAGCCGCCACTGGTGCATAGCCTTTTACTTCGCAACAGCTTTTGAGCCCCCCCAAGCTAAAATGTATAACTACGGGCCTGAGTAGGGATGGGCAAAATAGAATAATTAGCTATTCTAGAATATTCTAGAATACTGAAACCGAATATAGAATACAGATATCTATTCTAGAATAATTAACAGTTTTTACCATCGACACATTTTAATGATTTTTATGACTATACAAAAACAATGAACATCACAAAAATTGCTTATCACAGTGTAACAAATTGAGGCTTTCTAAATTTTCACCAGTCAAACAAGATCTCAACTTGGTGGCAGTTAAACCTGCACTTGAAAAACATCTCTCTGAAGAAGCAGATGTAGCAGGTACACAAAAATATTTTGAAACTAACTGATATAAACAAGAAAATTGGTTTTTGTTTGCTTTCCTCCAAACAAGGGCGTTTTCAACAGATGTAGTGGATGCTTTCAACAACGTGAGATAGGCATATCTATTTCTGAAGGTGGGGAAGCCAAATTTGCTGATTCATCTTCACTACTGCATGTAGCATCTTCAATCCCACAGCTCAACAAGTCGCCCATGTCACTGTACTGGCATACTGGTGGTAAAAGCTAAGACAAAGCCAACTACCCATACATACTTCTGCGGGGGAGGGTCGCTAATCCTCACACCCTGTGGTCGACGTTGCCCCACATAGGAGAGTGGGAGCTTCCGATGTTGGGTTGCTCAGCGAAGGCAAGTCGACCCTTGTGTTCTACCAGAAACAACCTAGGTTCGTGGTACCTAAACAGAGCAAAATCCCGAAAACGGATTTAGCTGTTTTGTGCCACATAACACCCCACCACCACCAGTGTCTGATGAGGGCTGCTGGGTTTGCCCGAGACACGCAAAGGTAGAGTGCCCTGTTTTGTTCTAAGCCAGAGGTGACGAACCTGCGGCCCGACAAAGAGTTTTGTGAGGCCCGCAAAACGATTTGACAATCGCTCATGCATTAAAGACATCTCAAAGCTGTTTTATGCATTCACTGGTACACCTTTCCTTTGCTATTTTCTTGCCCAAAACACTAACTTTCAAGGTTTAAAGTTAGAAAATAGGAAAGCTACAAAAGGCAAAGTTGTTAAAACACTATTCACCAACTTCACCTTGTATTTTTGGTCGATTCCAATCTATGACGTCATAGAATTTTGACAAGCGCCAAGTTGTGCTGCCCAATAACTCTTGCGTAATTGACAAAGTGGCCGGCGACCACAAAAAGGTTCGTTACCCCCTGTTCTGAGCGCTAGGGGTCCCCAGTGCGGGAGAGGGCCCGCTAGTCCTCACGACTTACATGCGAGAGTGGGAGCTTACGATGTTGCTCAGAGAAGGCAAGTCGAGCCTTGTATTCTACCAGAAACAACTTAGGTTTGTGGTACCGAAATAGAGAAAAATCCTGAAAGTGGATTAAGCTGTTTCGTGCCACACTTCCGCAAGACTGTGAGGACTACAAAGCGCTTGACAAGAAAGATCTCTTGTGAACAATGAAACTCGTGCGTTTTTCCTACGCCGCATCGCACTAAATCGATAAACAATTCTATTTTCGCTGCAGCGAATTCGTTACGACCAAACGGACTAGTACGAAGTCGATCGCTAAAGCGGTTTCAATTATCCGATTTCATTTGCGTTTTGAAACCGGTTTGGCTCTACAACCGGTTATTCTATATTCGGTATTCTATTTTGCCCATCCCTAGGCCTGAGGTAGGCTATGTGTTCGCAACAGGCAGCATTAAAAGTTATTTCAAATTGCAAGCGTACAAGTCTTCATAATTAAAATATGAGGTTCCTCCCAAGCCACCCTTGTTAAACACAGGGTTGCTATCTCTCAAATTACACCTGTAACCAGGGTTGGAAAAAATCATGATTTTTTTAAAAAAATCGGATTTTTTTGATTTAAATCAGATTTTTTTGATTTAAATCAGATTTTTTTGATTTAAATCAGATTTTTTTGATTTTTTTTGTATAAAAAAGCGTCGAGTCTACTTGGGGGAAGAGATCATTTTAGTAAGATAGCAGAATTATTTTTAACCCTTGATTGATTGAAAGGCTTTGCTTTGCAAGTGTTTAATCATTTTTATTATCATATTGTAGGCTAGCCTGTCTATTGCACATATTTTTAAGTAGGTGTGATATGTTGCTTTATACTAAATCATAATGTGCATACATAGGAGTAGCCAGGGGGGGGGGCCAACGGGGCCACGGCCCCCCCCAAATTTTCAAAGTTTGGATTCCGAAGTTGAACCCTTTGTTGAAAATATAATATAATTTGTATAAATTTATATTGTTTTCCAAGACATCTGGCTATTAACACCCCCCAGGAATTGTTTTAGACACACAGAACGACACCAATAAATTTTGCAAATCGTAAATCGCGCAAAGTTTACGCGATTTACGCTTCTTTTAACTAATCTGTGGAAGCAATTTCAGAATCGCTTACTCTGTAGGGTTTTTGTGTAACTGAGTTTTTTGTGTTCTCTAATTTTAGCCGCAGTTTTTGCCCGTTTGTGTGTAGATAAGAGCTACCTTTAATAAGTTAATAGCTGTTTATCTGCTAATAAGTTTCATACAAATATTACCCTGAAAGTGTTTCCAGAAAGCGTTATAATCCATTATTTAAGTGTAATTTTGCAAAAATTTTCCAGGGGAGCATGCCCCCGGACCCCCCTAGAATACGCGTGCCTTCGGCACGCTCTAACCCCCACCAGCTTTATTGCTTCCCTTGCTTAACCCACCAGGATGCGCCACTGCACATCAGGTGGCGATGTCTTAAATCAAACATTTTATCGTTCTCTTCAATTCATCAAATATTTGGCCCACCCCCAAAATTTTTTCTGGCTACGCCACTGTGTGAATATCGAGATTGAGGTACGTCTCAGACTGTCATCTCACTACACTAAGATCTTTCCTTACGTTTGAGCACACATTACTTTGCTTTTTTGCTCAACTGATGCATAGCCTACAACCAGACTTTTTGCAAAGAAAGTTTAACTGTGTAATATAATTATGTTACCGACGTACCATACCAAAACAATAAAAGTTCAGATAACACAAAATTGCAGTTTATTTTGCATTGAGAAGTTTGTACATAAATACAACCTTGACAGCTTTTGCAGTGCCCAATCGATTTCGATCTTCTGATTGAACCAAACCAAAAGTGGAAAAAACTCGCTCAAAAACTATGTTTAGTGAACAACACTGTTTGTGAACTGCCAAGTAAACTAAGTTGCCTTTCAAAACATGCATAGTCTATAGCCTTAAGTATTTAAATATAACTTTTGTATAACAGAGAAGCAGAGAAACGTTTGTTGATGTATTTATTTTTATTTTAGCAAATAAAAAATCATTTGATTTTTTTAATTGATTTTTTTGATTTTTATTGCTTGATTTAAATCAATGATTTAAATCATTTGATTTAAATCAACCAACCCTGCCTGTAACACAATGGGCTATACTTTTTGATGGTGGTAAAAATTCGCTATCTGAAACTACGCCGACTGCTAGTGGATAAGTGCTCCTTTCGTCAGCTGAGTTGGTTTACAAAACTTAAACGTAACCGTTACAAACTTCAATATTATTTTCAAACACACGACACAATCTAATGTTATTACAACGCTAGCGTCAAAACCACCCACTGTCCAGTAGTTTCTTTAACATGGTCTCCGGATCCGATTTCATCGCTGACGACTTGACTTGAGAACCAACTTCTGCTTCTTCACCGCGTTGTGGTGAGAAGGTTGAAAGATGCTTGTCATCTGCAATACCGTTACACTCATTGAAAGTGCAGCACAAAACTGAGGACATGAAATTGAAGGTAAATACTTGATGACATGGTCACTATTGAAAGTATCTTACTGAAACGTACACAGTATAATAAAATCAAAAAGAGTTTGTTTCAAGGAGAAAAAGTCAAAAGCAGATGGCATCGGATGAAACCAGTTAACACGTTGGGAAAGTTGTCAAAATACCTTGAAACGAACCATGCTGAGAGCTGCTGTGCTCATCACTCGTTGATTGGAAAGAACCATCATATTGTTGGCTGATGGTGGGTGAATCTGCTGTTGCATCGAACAATCTGGCGCCAACAACCTTTAAAGACTCACAAAAATGCAGCTGAGTATTTAAAAAAAACTGCTACTAAAAAGCGGTCGTTCATTGCATTGACTATAAGTCTGTAGAACTTACCGAATCATCGAAATATATGAATATTTTGACTCAAAACGTAGCGGCGCAGCTAAGCTTGCAGACATTACTTCACAGCACATTGTGCCGCATCAATAAATCATTGGACTGAGAATGGCGATTTCCTCTTCGCTTTTTTCACTTAAACATTAAACATGCATTTGGGCAATAAAACCAACCTGCTTAACAACAGTAGTTGTGGGTGAAGAAATTTTCCCTTCCATTTCTTTCCTGCAGAAAAAAAAAACAATACACACACCGGTTGAAATCATAAACATAATCTTTCAGGAATTTTAATTTAATAACCACCCAACAACAAAATCCGTTATTTTTACGTTGATTCAACGTCTGCGGACGTTGAATCAATGCAAGCCCGCGAGACCATTTTATGCGGCCCGCTGGCACTTGTGTAAAGGTGCACTGAACATTAAGCACGTTACTGATTCAATTGTCAATCTTATCAGAGCCAGGAGGCTTAACCACAGGCAGTTTCGGGCATTGCTGGCAGATTTAGAAATCTGAACATTTGGATGTCCTCTACCACAACCATGTACGCTGGCTGAGCCTGGGCAAAGTATTGAGGAGAGTGTGGGAGCTAAGAGAAAAAATCGTGATGTTCCTGGAAATGAAAAGCATTCAATGTGATTTTAGTACCAACATAGTTGATGAAGAGTGGAGGTTGGACTTCAGGTTTGCCATAGATATCATGGAAAAGTTGAACGAATTGAATGTAAAACTTGAGGGCAATGGTTTATTTTCACACGAGATGTACGTCCACGTTATGTAAATCATTCCAAATGAAGCTGTCATTGTTCCTCAGACAAGCTGGTAACAACAGGTTTTGTCACATTCCTTTGCTGAAAGAAGCAAACATTTCTGGTGAACTTGCAACAAAGTATAAAGTTCAGTTGGATACCTTGGCTATCGAATTCGGCAGAAGGTTCCAAGACTTAAAGAACCTGGAACCGCAGTTTAATATGCTCAGCTCTCCATTTACTACAGAAGTTTATTCGGCTCCTGAGGATTTACAGTTGGAACTGCTGGACTTGCAAGCAAATAATAACTTGAAAGAGAAGTTTAAGTCAGATTAACTGCCTGACTTTTACAAGTCATTGTCTGACAAACTTAAAAAACTTTGCTGCTAAGTTTTTGACACTGTTTTGGATCCACATACATATGCGAACAAGCATTTTCTTGTTTAAAAATAAACAAGTCGAAGAACAGGTCTTTGCTGACAGACACCAACTTGCATGATGTTATGAGGATATCTACCAGAAAACTTGCTCTCAATTTGCAGAAGATTGTAAAAAACTGTGAACAGTTGCACAAGTCTCATTAACTTTTGTGATGATGATTGCATAGCTTTAAACGTAACTGAGTGTGAAATACAAAAATTGTGTTTAATATGAATATGCGTTTATTTACACACCGGGTAAATTTTCCTACTTTGTAATGAGAGTGTGCGGCCCCCCGGCTGCAACATTTTTTCAAATGTGGCCCTGAGTACAAAAAGTTTGCCCACCCCTGTTATAACAGAACAAATACCGGTATACCTTTTTTAAATTGCGATTATATTTGCAATACTGTACTGAAAATGTTTTTGTTTGTACTATTTATGGGCTTGAACTCTTGTTGGTTGCACTGAAGTTTAAACGCCTTTTCTATAAGATTTAAGATGTGATTTTATTGCTATAAGATGTGATTTTCTGATGTCTCTGGATTTATTAATATTCAATTGAACACTGAGAATATGTCCTTATAATGTTTGTAATGTATTGTATTGAGTTTAAATTTAACCGTTGTTATTGCGTTCATAAACGTAGTTGCACTGATGAGAATTTAATATTCGAAAACGCGTTCTGCAACACTGTTTTTTGCACTCTGCAATGCCTGATGCAGATTTATCTGTAGATTTCCATCACGCATTGAAGCGGTGATCTGATAATGAAATTTTCTACGGTTCGAGAAAAAGTTTTCTCTGCCTATAAAACGTTGAATGGTAGTTTAATTAATTATTTCTGAAAGTTCCTTGGTTTCATATTATTTGCTATAAGAGTTTATTGATTTCAAAAGTTTTCTTTTGTTCTTTATTATTTTTAAACACCCGAAAAAAAGTTTATATTTGAATAAAACCCACAGGACTTCACTTCAGGATCGCAGCAGCACATGACTTTTTTTCTATCATTTTTACTGGACATCATATCTTGTTTCAACGTAATTTGCCGATGCTTGACATTTGTCACATTAAATACAGGGAAGCAGCTGACTCGATGACTGATATAGTCTTTCGCTGCTTCCTGTCTGTTGGGGTATCAAGATTGCTATGGTGTTATTTTATTCGTATTGTGTATAATTGTACCGTACTAGTCTCGCAACAGACGATTCTCTCTCTGTTTGCCCGAACAAGACCATTCTTACTCGACGAATTTTGAAGCTGAAGTTTGACTTAGTGTATCGTTATTTCTGGACGAATGCAGGTCACTCCAAGTGTCAGTGCTGGCATGGTTGCTGTGTACGCTTGGTGGCGATGGAGGTTCGGTGGTTGGATCTGCAGTCCCCTGGATTACAGTCACTCTGCAAAACGTGTAAAGGTGTACAAAACGCAAAACGTAATTTCAGAAAGGAAAGAAAAAAAACACTACTTCGCGTGCATTAGCATTTTTAGAAATAGAGATATAATTCAGGCCTTCGAAAGAAGTCATCACAAAAAATTAACTTTTTGTCGTGTCCAGGCTTCCTGGCAAAGATTTGCATGAAGTGAACGGGAAGACAAGGGAGTTAATTCATGATCTCCTTAAAGCATTGACTCACACCACGACATGTGTCGGACGTCCTTCGCAGGAGTTTTAACCATTTTTCCAATTCAAGTATTTTGAAAAACTAAAAGGTTTGAGTTGGATAATAATACTTACTTGTGAAGTGAAATTTCCGCATCTTTTTGCAATCTCTTTGATGAAGCAGGATCTATGGATGTTGGTGTTGTAGAAAGATCATCTGAATTTATTGATGAAGAAGGAGAAGTTTGTGTGTGAGCAGAAACTCCAGGAACAGCGGAGATTCCAACACTTCGGGTTTCCCTAGAAATTGTTGGAGCGTTGGAGTGATGAGGAACACGAGAAGAATCAAACGGTCTCTCAGCAGGAGGAAATCTCTCGTCCGGACCTCGAGCTTTCAACTCAGTTCTCCATTGGGCAGACACTGGATAATATTTACATTGGATGTTACCATATTTAAACGAATAAATTTTCTTTCAATGATGCTCCTTTCTTCTGTTTTTTTTTTTTTCTTCTGGTGAAACAAAATGAATTCACAGCAGCGCACGCGGCACAAAAAACAAACAATCGAGAACAAATTGCACTTAAAGAAATTTCACGTCCTGAATTATTAGAAGAATTTTCTTTTCCTGAGTTGTGGCAAGAATTTTCACTCTCTGAGATGTTTAACCCTTTAATTTTACAAAGCCAACAACGAATTTATAAGCACAATTTGTGAGAGACTAACTTCAATTTACCTGCAGGAGCATTGATATTTTTTTGATGATGATGAGCAGATGAAGCCATTCGTGCGGATTCCATTTTCCTTCTTAATCTCCATTGTTGGAGAATGTCATTCTTAAATGGGATGTTGGTGGGAACAGAAGGAAGCTGTTCTTGATATGGGGCAGAGTCTGAAAGACAAAAAGTGATCTTGTGAAATTTGATGGAGTGGGTGGACCAGGCACATTTTGTAAAACCCTTATCAATACCGAACACAGGACATTTAGTGGCCGATTTAGTTGCGTTGCACTTCACTAGCCATAAGTTTTGCAAATTGTATGCGGGTTATAAACCGTACAAGGCCTCGCCACCTTTTTCCAGTTCTTTGCCGTGCTGGAATTTTGTTGAAATTTACCTTGCAGCCTCAACAAAATGAACTTGTCTGGTTTACTTTCTGCTGTTTTGAACTAAAACAAAAACTTAAGTACAAGAAATCCTTCCGAATTTCGTAACGCCAATTCAGCACAACATACTGCCAGGCCGGAGCTCGGGATAATGTCTGAGTTGTGGGGTTGGCTGAGGCACAGCGTGGTCGGGAAACTGATCCTGCGATTCAGGCTTCGGAGCTGTTTGGTTGGGTTGAGGTAATGATGTCCCGGAGGAATCAACATCATTTGATGCTGATGGCCTCGAATAAAGTGAACCGTGAGGAAGTGTCGACCCCAGCAAGGTAGAAGAAAGCTCTGTAAGTTAAAAGTCCTGATAAATGTCCACAGTGCACGTTTGAACGCAATAGCTAACGCCAGTTCAGATCATCACGAGCTACGGTACCAATTGGAATTCAGCATAAGGCGTAAATAATATCATTTGAGGAATGAAAAGGTATAATTCGTTCTCGACAGCTACCTCACATCCTCGACATCAGTATTAATTCAAGGCCTGCATAATCGGAATTGGTTGATGATGATTTGTTATTATACTGTACATGAATAACAATAACCAAACACTCGACAGGGGGTCGGTCCGATACCGCTCAAGAGCATGCGGTTGTGTGTTTGGCAGGACACCCAAAGGCAAGCCTAAAATTGGCTTCCTTGCCTTTCCGCCCACAAAATCCAAATCTTCAACGAAAAGGCGTAACCCTGGAAGCGACAATAAAAAAACAACCCCAGAGCTCAAGAAAGCTAGGTATCCTTCTTCTAGAAGTCGCAATCAGTTTCCAGTCACGAGTGACTTTCAACTTCATGTCCATTGTTCATGTCTATCATTAAGTTCGGGGAAGACTTCACGTGTTAATACCTCAGGCATCGTTTGTTTTGCAAACACTACTCAAACACAAACCAGTTTGATAAATTAATGCGGCTATCGAGAAATCGGCAAGTAAGTCATGTTTAAAATTGTCAAATCAATTTAAGAACATGTTGATCGGAGTCTAAATGATTAAGCGCGGATCGTGTCAAACCAACAACCCTCAACAATGACTAAAAAACAACTTTATAATGAACATACTGGAAGACTGAAGGCTGCCGGTCAGGAAGTCAGAAGTACTTTGGTTTGAGGGATATGACGGTGGCTTTGAGGATGAAAACGAGTTGAGAGATGATAGCTCACTGGGGTGCTGGCTGTTTAAGGTTGATGTGCTGCAAGGGATATTAGAATTTGTTTGTAACTACACCTATAATGGTAGCTGTTATTACTATTAGTTTTTTTTTTCGGATACTGTTAATATATGTTCAAGTCTCGAGATGTGCGCTTGAGCAACGTATTCTAAGGACTGCTCTCCATTCCGTGGCATCAAATCGATGGAATAATTCCCCGGCAACAACATTTCAACAATCAGAAAACTTCCACTCCGTCAATCTCGATAACCAGCCCTGCGTCAAAAGCCTCTACATTCTACAAGTATACGAAACTACCAGGAATAACCTATCAAGGCTTTGTCATTCCGAGGATAAAGTTTCAAAACCAAACCATCCAGTGCATTCTTACAGAAAAAAAACAAACAAACAAGGTACAATGACCTATTTCGCAATAGTACGCTTCCTGAAATAACTTACTATCAAACACACCTACAGAAAACAGTCAAGAAAAATCTTTCATTCCTATAATAAATAGAAAAATCAATTAATTAGTTATTTTCCGCATTATATATCAACAATTCCTACACATATAAAAAGCACACCCCGTTAAAAAAATCAACTCAAGGGGTCTGCTACTATTCGGCGAGTTCCCTATTCGGCGATTGTTTGAAAATCCAACGACGCCTTCTGTAAATCCAACGATTGAATATTATTCAATATTCAGACATTGAATCAATGAAAATATGAACTGTTAGGCTAAATAGGTTCTTTGAACAAATCGAATGGCTTTTGTAAATGTTTCTCAGGTACAACTTATACCTGGTCAGCAAAGGTTCCCTTTTGTACACGATTTCAACGTCTCGCGACGTTAAAACAATGTAATTGCCTTTTCACTACATTAAAAAGTTTTGTTAACATCAAAAATTCTTTGACTGTTTTGAGTTACAGCATCGTTTTGTGAAAAAGGTTGTTTTGATGTAAAATATATTTAAAACACTGTATCATATAAAATCAACAAATAGCTTATTTAAAAAATGAATGACATGACGAATGACATAAACATGATGCAAAGAAGGTGGATGACGTAGGATACATGTCAATTTCATGTGAGCAAACATTTCAATTTAATAGTTCAAACATTTTTCGCTAAATTTCATTTTAATTTATTTTTCTTTGTCGGAATGCAAAAGAAACGATATTGTGGAATAAAATACTAAATTCTCTAAATAAACAGAAGGCGTCGTTGGATTTTCAAAAAATTGCCGATTAGGGAACTCGCCGAAAAAGGCTGTCGCCGAATGGGGAACTCGCCGAATCGGATTCTCCAAATCGGACTCGCCGAACTGGCCATTCCATAACATAAGGCTGGTTGTAAAGATTTTTTTATCATTTACCTGTCCTTGAGAATTCTTTCAACTCGGTCATGAAGTTCTGCAAAGCTATCGTTATGTGAAGATGTGGTGGTTTCTTTACCCGATAAGCTGGGGACAGATATACCTGTGGCTTCTGCAATAAACAATAATCACGGTTTTATTTTGTGCCTATTGCGACAACATACCGTGCACTGCGATCACAGATGCGGCACAACAGACAACAGGAAAGCAGTGAATGGATATATATAGTCTTCGAGTAATCCGCTACCCTTATTTTTGGCATGTCAAAGTGTATATGACGAGACACAGCCGCATGCTCTGGAAGGGTGTCGAACCGACGTTCTATCAATATTTCGTTCTTTTTCCACTACTCAGCCACGCAGCCGACTGTTCAATAGGACTACAGTATATATTTGCTTTTTGAAAAACACTGCGCCACCAATTTGTGGTTTGACACTTTGACGTTTATAAGCAAGGAAATTGTATAAAATACATACTGGTTTCTGATGACGATTTCTTTGATGAAATCGATGTCGAGCCATGCGTTTGCCAAGCAAATTGTCTGCTTCCCGCACCAGATTTGCTTGAGCCATCACCAGATGAGAGGAGAGAGCGGGTGCTGCTGGCGGAATTAATTCTTTTCCTTTCTTCAGGGGGGAGCGGTTGACCGTAACGAAATCTATTTACCAATCTGTTAACAGATTATAAAAGTAAAGAACGCTAAGTATTGTTTGTAAGATTATGGATTCCTTCTCATAGCTTTTCTAGGCAGAATTCTTGGACTAAAGTCAACTCAGTTGACAATCTCTGATCGGTGCATGACTTAACGCTGCAGTCTGTATGACGCGATCCCTACGCCGCAAGACCCATATTGCGGCATTTGAGCCTTGCGGCCTAGGAATCACGCCATTCACGCTCATTGCTCACGTCAATCAGACTGCAGCATTAAGTCGTGTATTCATCACTGATTCCTTGACAATACAAATTTTTGGCATGCAGTTGAACCGCTGTTTGAATGCGGTGAATGCAAAGAGAACATGTGCCTTTGATTTTAAAGGTGCCACGGTTTCAACCGGTCCTTTTCGTGAAAACACCTTTGAAAGTTTCTGAAAAAACTGACCATCTCATTCAGCAAGCTATTTTGAATTGTGAATGATGTTTTCAAGCTGTCATTCAAAGCAGATTTAAAGTCACGTACGGTAGAAGTCGGAAGAACTCACGCTGAAAGACTGGTTGCTGGTGTTGAAGACCGCTGGGTGGAAGACATTTTAGGTTTCATGAAGTCGCCGCTATGTAATTCCAACTGGTTGTTGCCAAGACTGATGCTTTCTACTTTATTAGATTCCAAACTTAATGGCTCGACAGAAACTAAAAAGTGATAACAAGACAGGTGAACCACTTCAAAGAGCTAGCTACGCCGTGATGGCGTCAGAACACACGCAGGGATGTGACTGCGTGACGGCGTCAGAACGCACGCAGGAATGTGACTGCGTGACGGCGTCAGAACGCACGCAGGAATGTGACTGCGTGACGGCGTCAGAACGCACGCAGGAATGTGACTGCGTGACGGCGTCAGAACGCACGCAGGAATGCGACTGCGTGACGGCGTCAGAACGCACGCAGGAATGTGACTGCGTGACGGCGTCACAACGCACGCAGGAATGTGACTGCGTAATGGCAAAAGAACGCACGGAGGGATGTGACTGCGTGATGGCGTCAGAACGCACGCAAGGATGTGACTGCGTGGCCATCTGAATAGCGTCTAAATGAAGTGCATGGGGCAGTAGCAGATCTAAACAAACTTTAAAGAAGGGCATCAAAGTTTTAGCAAAATTTTCGTACCAAGGAAAAAAATTCGTATTTTTTTCATGACCACAAAATAATTTTAATCGATTTTCATTTTTTGACAAAGTTTAGCACATTCATGTAAGCAACAGCAGACCTACAAAATTTTTTGAGGGCATCTGAGTTGCTACGAAGCAAAATTTATATGAAAAAATGAACAATGTAAAAACGAAAGTCCAACGAAGCAAATAGTCTGGTAGGAAGTCTGGAAAGCTTGCAACCACAAAAAAAAACTGACAAGTTTTACTTCAGAAGATTGCACTACCTCCTTAGTCCTTAGTTTTTAAGGTCACATAAAAATATACTCCTTAAAACCACTATATAATTACAGTAAAACACGAGTGTTCTGTGCTCTCGGTGAGAACAAATGTGCAAGTGAAGCGAACAAAAAACTGTGTAAAAAGAAAGAAAAAATTATATATTTTTTAATGTTTTTTAGCTGACTCCTCAAGATCCGCCACTGGGGTGAAGCGGTCGGTTAGACGCCCGGGATCAGCGGTTTCGAGTGTAATAGCAAGGTTTTCAATAACGCGCTAACAGTATTGACTTTTTTTTATCTACCAGTTGGATTAACTTAAATGACTGCATTAAGCTTAAATTCCCAACAAACAAGAGATTCCCAATGCTTTTTTAGAAGTAAATAATCCAAAAGCTTTGACGGGGTGCCTGTAAAATGTGCAAGCAAGAAGCAAACATATTGTTTCATAAAATGTTGTCAACTATTACAATAGAGTTTTTTTTGGAAAATCTGAGCCTTAGATCATAGATATGACCGATAAAACTTTTTAACTTACTTCAAAATTTGACTCCAGTGTCAAATGTCAAAATTGTAAAAGCAAACAAATCAGAATATTTGCTTTGCTACAAATATTCTTAGCGAAAAAAACAAAAACACAGCAAAACTACAAAAATTAGCCATTTTATAGTTCTTAATTGTTACTTAGTTCTCAGTAGTTTATTTCAGCACAAGCAACATGGCAGATACCGGCCAAGTAACTCAGAGTAAGTACGAAATTATGCTTCATCAAACGAAAACACTACAAGTAAGAATTCAATGAATTGTGTTCTGTTGAAAAGGAGATAACAAATTAAACAAAATTAGTACCGTATTAAGTAATTCAAAGGTCATTCAAATGGATTGTTAAACAAATAATACTTTGAAGAAGATGCTATTTTTTCTCACTGGTCGGAGTGTCTGTACGATATTTTGAACTTGATGTATGAGCAGACGCTGGTTCACGTTCGGAAGTGGGCCATCTCTCCACATAAGAACCAGATAACTTATCAGAAAATACAGAAGTTGAATCGTTTTCAACCTGAAAGTAAAATACCAGCAAGATTGTTTGGAAAACTACAATACGGCATTTTAAAACTGTGCAAATAAGTGTTTTTTATGATTGTACGTCGAAACAGTGCTTCTGTATCACAACTATGCTAAAGAGAATACGTTTATTATATTATTATTAATTGGTGATGCCGTCAAAGTTGGAAAAAAAGAACCATGTTTTTTGTTTTCAAAATCAACAGACAAAATGACGAATAAGTTAAACCAAGCTGGTTGTTGAAACAACATCACAATATCTTCAAAGCATATTCAACAAAAATTTTCATCTTCGTTGCTTAAAGAAGGGAGCAATACATCACAGTACAACATATAGCTTAGACACAAAATGGATATGAGCAAGGTAAGTAAAGTCAACAAAGTCAAACTTTTTTAGTAACTTATCGCTGTGTGGTTTTAATTAAGAGTTCTGGACGTATGGAGTAGGTTTCAAAATCTTAATTTGATAGGTCAATAAAAAGTCAAGTTTTATGGTTTGGTCAATTTTATGTAATTGACATGTCCAATCCAAATGTTTTCTTTCAAATGTGGAAAAATCCTGATACTAATAACTTTTTGTTCATCAACAACTTTTTGTTCATCAATGTCAATTTGTGCTTCATTTAGCTTCTTAACATTAAAAACAATGCAAAACAATGACAACATTTCCGGAATAATGGACATAGAAAGACCAGAAAGTTACATGAGTGCCTGTTCGACACCGCTCAAGAGCATGTGGCTGTGTCTTTGGCAAGACAATGAAAGACGTGCTGTCGATTGAGAAGTGGCACCCCTTTCGACTATAGCCCTTGATTTCTTTCATGAGTATGAACATTACACTGCACTAGGAAGAAATTATTACAGCCCTTCTTTGGGCTATGACCAGGCTTGTCTATGGGACATTTTTTTCTGTCCCATCCCATCCCATAGCAATTCATGCCTGTCCCGTCCCATCCCATCCCATGGGATTCCCATCAAAATACAATTCAATAAATGTTATTAAATTTATGGAAATTTAAGTCTAATGTGTACTAGATAGGAATAAATGTACAAAAAGAGATACAAAACGACAAAATTTATTGACTTTGTTAACTTTAAAGTTCAGAAAAGTTGTCTATCTATGACAATTCATTATCATTGGCACTCATATTCCGAGTCACTGTGCTCATTCAGCAAATTTTCAATTTCCTGCTCTTCCACTTCAACTGCTTCTGATAGTGATAGTTAGTTCGGATAGTTTCTCAACCATTTTCTTGTTACAAGCAAATCTGCTATACACAGAGTTTATAACAACAGCAGGTAACATCCGCTTTCGTAACTTACTCAACAACAATCCTGCTGCACTAAATAAGCGCTCTACCGCTGCCGATGACACTGGTATGGCCAACACAATTTTCGCACCAGCTTTTAGCAGTGGAAACCTGTGTTCATTTTTCCAATAATCTAATGGTTGTGAACTTGGTTGCCGTAATTTTTGAAATGTGTTGACTTCCTCCTCAATGCAATTGCTCATTATAGGGGTAGCAAATTTAAGTGCTTTGTTTGGTGGAGGAACAAAAAGTAAGTCAAAGTCACTTGTTGGATTTTGTTCTACAGTTCCTGCTACTTCACATACATCAGATGATTCAGATGAAAGATTTAAATCCTATATGAATGAAATCAGGGATGGAGGAACCACGTGGGCCTCGTGGGCCTGGGCCCACCTACTTTATTTTCTGGGTGGGCCTGGCCCACGCACTTTTGAAAGACAAATAGTTTTGAAAAAGTAGCAAATAACTTGACCAAAATAATCTGCAGTTTTATTGTGATAGGCCTATAAAGAAAGTAATTTTAGCTGCAACTTTGTCCCTAAAAGAAGGCACTTAAACCAAGCTAGATGGGGATATTGATGTTAATTCTCTCGAAAACGAACTCAAGCTGTTAAAATAGATAAAACATTTACATAAATCTATCAAAACTGATACAGTTTTACCTGAAAATCCCTATGTTTAATGCTACTGCAAAAAGGTCTTTTTCATATCACAGACTGGTGAAAAATTACTTAAAAAGTAAATTAACCGAAGAGCACTTGAACCATAGGATGAACAGTTGAACACATTAACAAAAACTTGATCGATCAGGTTGATTTCACCTCAATTTGCCAAGAATTTATTGCTTTCAATGATCGTATTATTAACTTTTTTAAGAAAAAATTTCAAGTGTAATACAGTAGCAGTCACCTATATATTGACAGTTGAAGGAACCTTGTTGTTGTTTGATACCAGTAGGCCTATTATATTTGTATATTGGTGGTGCAGCTGTTGTGTATGTACATAATACTGCAGGCTGTTACTCCCTGATAACTTTGCTAACTGTTAAATATGAGTATATTCCAGTACCGGTACTCCTGGCATTGAAACTTTGTGGTAATTAGCTGTGCATTGTTGATGCCAGTATTATATTTGCATATTGGTGCTGCGGCCGTTACATATGCGCACAGCCTACTGTATAATGCTGCAGATTATTTATCCCAGGTTGTATTATAACTGTGTGTGTACTATTTCTTTTTTATTTGTGTGTTCATCGCCATATTTTGTACAGCACTATAAAGCACAGAGAAATAAAACATAGTAACCTTAGCGGCTTTAACTTTATTACACACAAAAAATATAACAGAACTAAAATGAACTCAAACGTTTTCGACACGTACGTGTGTTCTCTAAAATGTATAAATGATATAAAGTATTTGAAATGCAGTAATGCTAAGGGGGGTCTGGGGGGCTTCGCCCCCAGAAGTTGGATTGACTTTGACTGTTGCGCCTCTGGGCCCACCTACTTTTAAAATGGTTCCTCCATCCTTGAATGAAATCACAGTTGCAACAACAGACTTAGAAAAAGCGATCCAGCTATTGGCCCATTTGTTGATGTCTACATTCCTTTTCTTCTGAGTAACTGACTTGACCATGTCTTCTATTTTTCTGTCAGACTGCAGCACCTTACACCAGGCCACATGGCTTTCGGACTTGAGTGTTGTATGATTGTGAAGTAAACTATGAAAGCAATTCAAGCATAACATATCGTATTAATTTTAAAGTTTTGCAAGAAGAATTTCTGACAATCTGTCTAAAATATTTTTAAATAAAAATGCCTAGCTACTGTCCCATGGGAAATGCAATTCGTGCTGTCCCATTCCATCCCATCCCATGGGACATTTCCCATGGGATTCCCGTGGGAATCCCATTCCCATGGACAAGCCTGGCTATGACCTACTGAACAGAACATTATGTCACATTTCAACTCTTGTTCTCAGTGAATGTGATGTTCACTGTGGAGCTAGTTGCCTGCATAGAGTGCTTATATAGCCTTCAGTCATGCCTAATATATTATGTTAAGAATTTCAATGTATTTTCATTGAATTATATATTTCCTTTCATTCAAGCAGCATGCAAGAAACAATGGTTGATTTAGGCACATTTTTGTTAGGTCAATAGTCAATTTTATTCAATTTAAAGTCAATTTTATTGAATTTTTAGGTCAATAAAAACTTGCCCTAGTTATGAGTAAAACAAATTGTCTGATCGAAAGTACACCTGATGTGAAACATTTTCAATAAGGTGCAAATTTCAACAACTCTCCTAAAATATAACAATGGTTTACTTTACCTGCAATTTTTCAGGGAAGCTTTTTTTATCTTCTTCGCAAAAAGAATAATTCAATGGGGAGTAGCAACTGTTGTCTTTTACAGATGGTGTGTATGGCTTCTCTGGTCTGCAGTGTCACAATATAATCATTTTTTGCAATACATGAAATGTATAGGCTATGATAGATGTGCCACATGAAAAAAATACATCTTTTTTGCACAAAGTAACTAAATCAAAAATTATAATTTACAATTACATCTTCTAAAATCCTCCAATCAAACATGCTTTTCATACACAAATTACACTAACTATTTAACAATGCTGGATTTTACAAGCTAAACAATTTGAAAAGCACCACTGTATAAGCTGTTCAGTTTGAGTTATTAGAGACTTTACCCTTGGAGATGCAAAACTACACCTGCTTTTGACTATCACTCATAGATAGAAAGCAATCATACGTTAATAAGATGTGCTGTGGGTCATTTGATTGAAATTCAACATTTGATGGAAAGTAGTGGGTTTTGGGACTTTGGGGGGCAGGAAATGGGTTACTGCAAACAAACAACATAGTCAAATGTTATAATGCACTTTTTCAATGTCTATATTTACTTTATATATTTGCTTGAAACCAGACACGCACCTATCAGAATGAACATAAATTTAAAGTTGAATATATACAATATATTATAACACAGTTTCTCCTCAATTGAGCAAAGCACAACTGACAATATTCTAAAATAATTATCCATACAGTATGGTACATTTTGATAAACAAAAGAATTATAAAAGTCCATAAAATTTGACAAAGAAATAGTAAAATATGTTTCGCATAATTCATCTAGAAGTCGGTATGGTTTCGGCTATTGATAAACTTTTATTCATTGAATGCATCAATTCAGCTTTTACTTTCTACATACAAGCTAGCTCTGATTGCTTTCAATCATTTGAATTTACTTTTCTATGAGTCTCTTTTTACATCTTTCACTTTAAAAACTTATTCCAAACTACTTTTTAAATGGTTACAACACCTATATTTTATTATTATTTTAATAAAATGCTTAAATACATTACAAAAAAGATTTTCTTAACTGTACTGATTGCATCCCACACTTCCTTGCTTCTGAAACCTACTTTTTTGGCTTTGACTTGCAACGAATATCACTGATCTGCTCTAGATATCAAATGACAATCTGTAGATAGTTATTCTGCAAGTAACTTATAAAACAAGTGCAACTAAACTGATGACCACTAGCTAAAAATTATTAGGCCTACACTGTAGGTCTACACCACACAACTGTGAAAACTGTGTGAAATACTGTGACAATGTTAAAATAGTTTTTATAACTTTATTTTAATTACCATAAGTGTGTGCTTACCATAAGTTATAGACCTATTAGTAAAGGATGGTTTCACAATATTGCAGGAACCAACAAGTCGTATAGGCCAACAAAAACTTGTTAGAATATAAATAAGTAAAATGGTTTGCTGATGTTCAATGCTTTTTAACATTTATCATAATGTTAAAATTAACTGCAAAATTACAGCATGGTGTTGTTGAACAATATCAAATATACAGCTTCGGTAGAGAGTTTGTCTTGTTGAACCATAGGCATACGAAGCCGAGCAACGTTATCAAGTTTAACATATTTAAAGATTATTATATTTACAAAAAAACAGTTGCGTAGGTTTGTGTTTTTTTGTAAATATAATAATCTTTAAATATGTTAAACTTGATAACGTTGCTCGGCTTCGTATGCCTATGGTTCAATATAAAATATGATACAAAAAGTGTGTAAAGTCAGTTCTAAAGTCATGCCTGCTCATATGTTCTAATACAAATTAAGCTGATGAACTTGGGTTAGACAATTCAGAAAATGCACTGCAAAACAAAATGTCCACTATTCCCAGCAGCAACTTAATTTAATTTGCTTACCAAGAGGGTGGATTAAACACACTTTCTGAACCAGTGTGTTTTTGCTTTTGCATTTCCCAACTTTGTAGAATTGAAGAAACAGAGATTGTTTCCTAAAGCTTAAATAAAATTTCAACCTAATATAAAGAAAAGCAAATTGAAAGTAGCCCAAAATACTGAGTGACATTTCACGCCAAAATAACTGTGTGTATAATGTCCTTGATTCCAAAAGGCCTAAAACATTGAGTATTGAAAGAATCTAATAACTGAAAATGTTGATAGAAAGTGTGTGGATCAGTACTTCTATTGTTGAAAAGTGACATAAAATCTTATGAGCACTTGTATAACGAGCGTTGCAAATGCAAAGATCAAGAAATTGTTTATGTCTGATAGACTGACAGCATCATATTTTATTTTTTTATTATTTATTTGCGTCAGACAAAGTTGTCCATATCCACAACAAAAACAACAAAATAATACACAAACTGCAAATGCACAAAGGTCACAGAGAGCCACTTTGGATGCCGTCGGTTTAAAAGCTCACTAAATGGGCTATCTACTGTTACAAATTTACATACAATGAGCGTTGGAAGAATTGAAATTCAAGTCGTTGAAAGAAATAAAAATTCAAGCTTTGCATCAAATGTCTGGCATAAAATACGCAAATGTGGCAACCTTGCATAGAACTAAAAAAGCCAAGCCAACTTTAAAATATTGCTTTGCACCAGAAGACAACATTTTCAGCTTAGTAAAGTTAAAGATGTGCAGGTGAACAATTATATATTTAGTTAACGTTGGTTTATATTACAGCTCTCAATAGTTTGGAATGGTCATTGGTCACATGCTGCTCTCATGTGAACCAAGTTTGCAGAAATGTACGTATACGCCGCAAACTCTACACGGTATAATAGACTTTTTGTTTACGCTAACGCTCACGGCCACATTTTTTTGAATAGTTGTCGCTTGAGGCTACGCCGTAAAGTTTTCGCGGTTTTGTAGCGTATAGCTTTAACCAGTGGCGTAGCCAAGGGGGGGGGGTTTGGGGGTTACAACCCCCCCTTTGGCAAGCGTGTGCTGTCACGATATTGAGAATGATGCTTTCAGTCGAAAAAAAAATTGCCTAATTTTATACAAAACTGCATTAAAAGAGCGAGTTTAGCCAATACCAAACATTCAAACATCTCAGCCAGGAATTAGCAACAAGAAAACATAGAGACTTAGCTTTATTTCCGAAAAATGCCGAAGAAAACATGATCTTATCCTTTTGCTATGCCACCGGACAGCATCATTTTACAGGAATATTCATACCCACATTTTTGTTGAAAATGCTTTCAGAATGCACCAAATTCAAAGTAATTTTTCAAAATTTTCTGGGGGTGGCCCCCCAGACCCCCCCGCCGCTGGGTCGTCAAAACCCCCCCCTTTCAAAATTCCTGGCTACGCTACTGGCTTTAACGCATTCTTTTTTCGCTACAATACGCCAATACCTTCCAGCGCTGCAGTTGAAAGAATGTTTTCAATGGGCAAAGACATATTGAAACCAAAACGCAGCAAAATGTCAGATGAACACTTTCAGATGCTTGTGTTTCTTCGTGGAAATTCAAAATAAAACTTGTTTGTTTTGAGTGGTTTAGTATGCCGTGTGAATGTTTGGCACCTAGCAGAGTTTAAGCTAGTGCATGCGCTGACGCCGCCAGTGCATGCGCTGACGCCGCCGCCAACGTAACTTGTATTGACGCCGCCGCCATACAAGTTACGTTGACGCATACGGTGTATAGTTTTTCGAACGTTTGCATTTACGCTGACGGCGTCAATATTTTTTGTATACGCGTACATTACTTCAAGCTTGATTGATTCTATTCTTTGAAAGGCGCAAGAATTAGGGTGCCGGAAAGACACTCTGGTAGGCTATGTTTGGTGGCCGGAAAAATAAAGGAGCACAAAGACCTGAAGTTATATCTGCATACAGGTTTATGGATCGATAGGATTTCGATAAACTTGTACCTAAATACATTTACCATCAATAACCTTATAATTATCTGCATCTGATTAACTGTTTAAATAAAATGACACAAGAACAACTGAAGAACATTGTCAAAACAACACTAAAGGATGAAAATGTGCTGACAATAAAAAATTTAGCTGACAATTGTACTTTCATAGACTCAATTGTAAATAAATTATATCAGCTCCTTTCTCAGGATGACAAGTTTAAACAATCAATATATGAAGCTGTAAAAATAGATTTTCAGAAAGACGTGGAAAAACAAAGTCAACAAATTAATAACACTGCAAAAGACGTCAAAAAGGACATCAACAAACTGAAAGAAGAGCAAGAAAAGATTGAGCAATATTCTAGAAGAAACTGTCTCCTCTTCCATGGTATTCAAGTCAGCGAAAACGAAGACACGGATAAAAAAATTGAAGACTTTTGCAGCAGCAATCTTGGTTTTGATCTTCGTAATCATGAGATTGACAGAAGCCACCGTCTAAAAGGCACACCAAAAAAAGTTGGAAAACCTCGCCCAATTATTGTGAAGTTTACATCTCATAATGTGAAACATGAAATCTTCAGAAGAAAGAAAGCTCTTAAAGGAAAACAACTACTAATCACGGAATCATTGACCCAGGAACGAATGAAAATAATCAATCAACTACAGAATGAAAAAATGAAAGGAAATATATATGCATATTGGACAATGGACGGTAATATTTTCTATTCAAAAAGTGAAGACAGAAGCAAAAGGTATTCTTTGTTGCCTTTTCAAACCCTTGCTCTCAATTAACTTTAATACTGTTACTGTATGCTACATTTAATCTTCGTATAATTATGTACTGTTTTAAAAGTTAAATGATGGTACAAGTTTTGATGAAATTGCCTTGACCAGTCCTGTTGAAGGTGCCATGCCCTTAAAGTACCCATGTAGTAAATGTTTCAAACCCTGTAAATCTAACCAGAACTCTTTGTGCTGTGATGTTTGTAATGAATGGATACACTTAAAATGTACCTATATGAAATATGAAGACTTTGTGTCCCTTGGGGCTTCCACTGATCCATATTTTTGCTGTCAATGCTATCCAAATATGTTTCCTTTTACTTCAGTACCTACCTGTGAACTAACTAGCTTATTTTCTGATCAATCTCATCCCAATGTAAATGATTCATCCAAAAGATTACCCCAAAAATTTGACTCTAATTACTGCAAACCAGATTGTTTAATAAAAACAGTTGATTTAAATTTGGAAAAAGCTTTTACACTACTGCACATAAACATTCGAAGCCTTTCAAAAAACTTTGCTAGTCTGGAAGAATTATTGCTTCAGCTGCAAGTAATGCCTGATGTGATTGCAATATCAGAAACAAAACTTCAGCAATTTACATTCTTTCAACTTTCGCTACCTGGATATAACTTTGTGCATAATGATTCCCCAACCTCAGCTGGAGGGGTAGGTTTGTTTATTAATAAAAATTTTGTCTTTAATATCATCATCATCATAATCCATCGTCGGTTTGTTCCCCACTAGTGGGGGTGGCCGATTGTTTCCGCGCAGCAATTGTTTTAATCCCTTTTCTCCATTTCACCCTGTCCCTTGCATCTTCCTCCTTCAGTCCGACTTTTTTAAATTCATCCTTCACTTGTTGTTTCCACGTTCTTCTTGGACGACCGCGTTTCCTCTTCCCATCCACCTTTAGATCTAGTGCCTTTCTAAGAAAACTTCCTTCCTCCCTCCTTATCACATGTCCATACCATCTTACTCCATTTGCCCTTGCCAGTTGGTCTATGGTCTCTCTCATCTCTAGCATATCCAACAATTCTTCAGTCCTTTTTTCCCTTCTCGTTTTCACCCCACACTTTAATATAAACAACGATATTAGGTTTGATGTTACTGGTTGTGAAAACCTATGGGTTGAGCTACAACTGGCAAATCAAAAGAAGTTGGTCTGTGGTGTAATATACAGACATCCAACTTATGACTTTAGTGAATATCAAAGTCACCTGTTAGCATCAATAGATAATTTGAATCAAAACAACAGCACTTATTACATATGTGGTGACATGAATATAGATTTACTAAAGATAGAACACAACTTAAAAGTTAAAAATTACTGGCAGTGCTTAGAAAGTGCTGGTTGTAGCTCCCTAATTAACAAACCAACAAGAATTTCATCTCACAGCTCCACTCTCATTGATCACATCTACACAAACGATGAAGTTCATAATAAGAAAGCTCATATACTGCTAAGTGACATATCCGATCATCTTCCAATTATTACAATAATAAACTTGACTAAACCAAAATGTAATGCACACACTAGTCTCATTCGTGATATAAAAAAATTTAATCCTGAACAGTTTCTGTGTGACCTTGATGAAAATCTGAAAAAAATGACTGATATTAATTGCACTTCTGTAAATACCTCTATGAGCAAATTCATTAGCATATTTGAAACAGTCTTACAAAAGCATGCACCACTAAGGAAACGTACCCGTAAAGAAAAAAAATTAACAGGAAAACCTTGGATTACTAAAGCAATCTTGGTGTCTATTAAGCACAAAAACAAACTATTTCAGTCAAGGTTAAAAGTAAACACTATCGAATCATTAAATGAATACAGAGTGTACAGAAACAAACTAACACATATTAAAGAACAAGCTAAAAAAATGCATTATAGCAGATTAATTCATAGCACTCATCATAACACATCTAAGCTATGGCAAACAATAAATGACATAACAAAATTTAAAAAAAGTTGTAAACTACATACACCTACAAGTATCAAGAAGGAAGATGATGAAATCATCTCTGATTCTACTGCTATTGCAAACTCGTTTAATGAATACTTTGCTAACATAGGCAATAAAATGGCATCAAAAATTTCTGCTCCATCTCAAGATTGTTATCATGACCCTGTCTCAGTTATTCCTAACCACCCTAAAACATTTTTTCTTAAACCTATTACCACAGAAGAAGTATCAAAACATTTAAAAAACTTGAATGCAAATAAAAGCACTGGGATGCATGGAATACCAATAAAGTTTTTAAAAATGTCCTCTCCAATCATTTCTCCAATCTTAACTACCTTATTTAATGAATGTATTGTACAAACCACGTATCCAGACCAGCTTAAAGTAGCTCAAATTGTACCAGTTCACAAGTCTGGTTCATTTAAAACCTGTAAAAATTATAGACCTATATCACTTGTCTCCCCAATTTCTAAAATATTTGAAAAATGCCTCTATGAACGGATTTACAGTTATTTTGACAAATCAGATCTTCTGACTTCATGTCAACATGGTTTCAGGAGTGGTCATTCTACCTCACTCGCTGTCTCTCACATATACGATGAATTTATTTCAAATATATATAGATAAAAAAAACATAACTTGTTCAATATTTCATGACCTTGCAAAAGCATTTGATACAGTAAATCATGATATCCTAATCAAGAAATTACAAAGATATGGAATACGTGGACTACCTTTGAAACTATTAGAAAGTTATCTCACACACAGAAAGCAATACACAATAATTAATGGTATGGCATCAGGTCTGCGCAGTGTAACATGTGGTGTTCCACAGGGCTCCACTCTTGGACCGTTGTTATTCATTATTTACATAAACGATCTTCCTTCCATTTCTTCTTTCCAGGTGAGCCTTTTTGCTGATGACACCAATTTAACTATGTCCAACAAAAATCTTTCTTCTCTAGAACAAAACGTCAATACAGAATTAATCAAAATTGACAACTGGATGAAAATGAACAAGCTCTCCATTAACTACAACAAAACTGAGTACATGATACTAACTAAACAAAAGCTCGATGTAAGGATGCACGTTACGATAAACGGAATTACATTGCAAAAAAAAAAGTGTATTAAATATCTTGGTGTATTAATTGATGATTCTCTCAACTGGAAATGTCACATTCAAAATGTTTGTAAAAAACTTGCTAGAGGCTCCTGGGCCATTCTTCAACTTAGAAATTATGTGGATACTAACACACTGAAGACTGTGTATTACAGTCTTATATATTCTCATCTTCAATAGCCTACTGCATATCCAGCTGGGGTGGAGCTTGTGACAATGCGCTGGATCATTTATTTAAGCTGCATAAAAGAGTTGTTAGAACCATGACATTCAGCAACTATACAGCTCACACATTGCAACTCTTTCAAAAACTACAGCTGTTAAATATACAAGAAATTTATAAACTAGAGATAGCAAAATACATGCACAGAGTCCATTTAAATATATTACCAGAAACGGAATGTAATATCTTCCACAGACTATCTGAATGCCACTCACACAATACGCGCCAATCATCCAGCAGTAACTATTTTGTTTCAAGGGTGCGTACTGAATTAGGTAAAAGGCAGATGTTAATAAGGGGTCCTAAAGTGTGGCATGAGGTCCCAGGTGATCTCAAAGGTCTTTCTCCAACTTCTTTTAAAAGAAACTTTAAGCACTACCTTCTTGATTTAAACGCCACTGTTGAATAATAACTGTTTTGTCTATATAATTACATTATTCTATTTGCTCATCTCTTTGGTATACGTTGCTTTTTATCTTTTTTACTGATTAAAATTGTCGATTGATATCTCTTAAACTCCACTCACAATTAATTCATTCAGTAGCACGGTAAACCTGCTTAGTTTGTTTGCTTTTTTATTTTTTTTCTCTTTTGCATAATGAAAACATGTGTATCTGTATCACCAAATGCTTGATTTTCTTTTTTTGTATGTGTGTTTGTGTATTTACTGTATATATGTTATTTAGGCCTACATCACCAAGCTTGAGGTGGCTGCTGACTAGATGACCGTTTGGTCTTTTCGCAGTCTCCTCGTCATATGACACACAACCGATTATTATTGTATACTTTGTATTCTTTTCATGTTTGTGTTTGTGACAAATAAATGAACTGAACTGAACAGATACTAAAACAAATCAAATTTCAACAGCTTTGCTAAAAGGGTATTCCCCTTTATAAAAATCCGCTGGGAGTGATAAAATAAAATTTTGAATACAAAACAGAGAGGCTTATTTTGCATGAAACACAAAAAACAAATCATTTTACAATCTCATGGGTTTTTAAAATAAACTTTTAACATAATTCAAGGAAAAAACGACTATTTACGAACAAACGTATTTTTGATACCAATAATAACAAGTATAGCCTGCTGTAAATGGTAAATACAAATCACTTTTTGATGTCCCACTGTCATTCATGACTATGACTTTTCAAAGAAAAAATGCAATAAAATTCAGTGATAAAAATGGTAATTGAAACAAAAACTGTTGATACTTAATTTTTGGGAAGCAACTGACTTAATGCAGCTTTTCGCTACTTCTTGTCTGTTATTGAATTTAGTTTTTCCAAATTAATTATGGGCTAACCTACTTGTAGGCAGAGGTGGCAGTAGCGCGCTATACTTTTGTAGCGCCGCTACTTTTTTGGTGAAAGTAGCGGTAGCGGCGCTACGTTTTGGTTGGAGTAGCGGCTGCAGTAGCACCGCTATGTTTTTTCCAAAGTAGCTGTAGCGGGAGAGGCGCTACTTTTTTCAGTCGCACTTCAGCTACCCGCTACTTTTTAATTTAAAGTGAAAAAATACTCGTTTTTTTTGGCACTTCTGGCGTGGTCAAGCAGCTATATTATATAGTCCATGGCCTATAATATAGCCGTTGATATAGCCTAGGTTGCCGACCATTGATATAGGCCCTATATCAACGGTCGGCAACCTGCGGCTCCGGAGCCACATGCGACTCTTTTATCTCTGCGCTCTGGTTCACGCGGATGCGCTATGCAATGAAGGAAGTTCAGGAGCAGAAATCACATTAACTGCGTGAAATAAATCATTAAAAGAATATGTGTATGTTTATATCTGACCATGAACCGATAAGTTGTGTTTCCCAGTCACGTTAAGAGTTGACAGCTGTTGGAATGGTAACTAGGCTACAAATCAGTTCTACAGGGTGCGGCTAAATAACTCGAACAAAAGGCTTTCCTGTAAGCGTTAGGTTTTTGCTGTAAGCAGTCAATTAGATGGTGCGGCTCAGAGCAAGTTTTAGTTTGATGGAGACGAGATCAAATGGCTCTTTCGATCAATGCTAAAGGTTGCCGACCCGTGGCTTATATAATTGGTTTGGTTGCAAAGTTTCGGTCTTTTGGGAATCTCGTTTTCTGATGTGGAGCTGCGATCAAGGTAATTGCTGGTATTATCTAGCAATTGTGGACGCCTTTTTTTCGGACAGGAGCAAGTCCTTGAGCTTTTCGAATACCGAGTTAAAACATCTGTTCATTAAATGCAACACCCCCATTCCTTCCAGTGCTGCGGTGGAGAGACTTTTCTCTGTTGGAAAAGATGTGCTTAAGCCAAAGCGGGCAGGACTTATCCTAGTTGTAGCGATCGGGGACAGTTTGCCTGTTTAAATTGCGTAGATCACAGCATAATCTGTAAGGATCAGCGCTACCAGCTGGTTTAGCAACGAGGTGAAGTGCACTGCTATAGTTTGATTCACTTACCTCCAGTATTCCATTTGTTGATTTCTGACTTCACCCAATTGTACTTTGCCGACGGTTTGGTCGAGCGTTTTCACCGCGTGCTAAAAGATTCATTGCGTATGCAAAACCACCCAGAAAAGTGGTCAGAAAATTTGCCAATCACGTTACTTTCACTGAGAAACACTGTAAAGGAAGATTTAGATTATTTAAGTATGAGTTTAAGTATGAGAATGGTTTATTTATAAATTGAATAATAAATTGAAAATATAAGATGAAGGCTGTCCAACTGCCTGATGAAATTTCTATTTATCTAATTTAGCTAGTTTGGCTAAATTAGATAAAAATCTGCAAGTAACTTGGTAAATCTGCCTGTAAATTGGTAGCGATAGCGCGCGCTATTTTGGCCCAAGTAGCGGTAGCGCGCTACTTTAAAAGTAGCGGGTGCCCACCTCTGCTTGTAGGCTACCGTTGGGAACCGTAATTATTATTTTTACAACAAACACACTAAAACAAATTCTTTCCCTTATTGTGTGATCGGTGACTAGATGTCCGCTGCCGTCCTGCTGTGTTAAAAAAAACAACTTTTGAAGCTTTCCTCATCAAACGAAGTATTGCTTTGATCTTCTTCCGGATGAGCTAGGTTGTTGAAATTTCAAATCAAGTGATAGAAGGTGGCACGCATTTCGTTTTGGACTTCACAAACGGGATATTGAGAGTGAAATATAATCAGTAATTTATTTCTCTTCGGCACATTTAAGCATTCGCACTTGGATATAAAAAAAACAGCGAACTGTTTTTTTACGGTTGGTCCTTTTTATTGCACGTTTTGTTTTTCGAATTAAGTTGTTTGCAGTTTTCCACTCCCCTGTCCGTGATTTCCACTGGTGAGAATTTGCTGATCGCCTTCAAATTTAAGTGATGACATAAAACTTGGGAGCTCGATCTCATAAATTTGTTTTTTTAGTTTTCCGGTGAAGACTGCAACAATTTTTTTGTTATAGGCTACAAACAGAGGTGTGCACTGGGCAGTAGCGGGCTACAATTTTGTTGGAGTAGCCGTGCTACCTTTTTTCAATGTAGCCTACGGCAGAGCTAGTGGAAAGGCGCTACTACGCTTCTTTCATTTGCACTCCCGCTACTTTCTAAATTAAAGTGAAAAAATGACTTGTTTTTGGAGTTTTTTTATGGCAACAATGCGTGAAAAAAAACAAAGCAGAAATCATTCGACGATTATAGGATTGGGAAACATTAAGCCACGTTGATGCCGACAAGAGTGACACCAACACCAGTCACGACTTCAAAGATAAATTTTTTGATGTGTAGTTGCCATCGTATCAAACATCAGTAGCCTTCAGATACGAAAAGTCAATTATGGAGGCCGTTTTTTCAGACAGAAGCAAGTCCTTGTGCCGATTTGGAACGTAGAAAAGTTATTATAAGTAGCCTACACTCCCATTCCTTGCATTGCAGTGTATCGGTAGAGAGATTTTTCTATTGGAAAAACCGTGCTGAAGCCAAAGCGGGCAGGGTTCAGCAAATCGCATTTTGAAATTGACTGCTAGTGTTTTTGAAAGGTGTGTGGGCACCTACAACGACGTTGAAATGGCAGTATATATAAACGAATATCATTCGTTTTCAAGATCATTTTGACACCATAAAGTAGGCCTACTTCCAGGGGCGCCGGAAGCGGGGGGGGGGGGGGCGGATGCCCCTCCTGCCCTCAATTTTTCTGCAATGTCCGACAACATCGAATCGACATAAAAACGACAATATTGCCAGTCGACATAAATTAGCACTTCGGATTAAGACTTTGTTAAAATAAACGTCAGGAATTACAAACAAGACTTACACAGCTGGTGATCGCAGATGGATATATTCCATCAATAACAAATATTCCCGCACAATGCAACAGTGGCGATTATGACGCGCGACCTAATTTTGCGTCACTCTTTGATACTACATATTTTCGTCAGTCAATCCACGATCATTCTATTGTAAAATTAAATAATTGGCTAGAAGAGACCGGTGGCCAAACTTGGCCGATTGAGGAGGTAGCACCGGCAGTCATTCAAGCACTAGTTAGCGGCCATGGCTGCTTTAAGGCTTGACAGTAGTGTTACCGCCGCTGCTCGCCTACTTAATTTTAGTGGATAGTCTGGTAGATCAGTCGTCAACCTGTACCTAATTATTCCTGACTTGACACCCACGCTGTCTTAAATACCACACTCAGTTAAATCACCATAAGGAGATGGGTAACACAGTATAATTGTGGCTCAAGCCTATGATGTAAACACTTAAAGGAATAACAATGACCAACTTAATTCGAGTGATGAGGTTGATGAAAGGATTACCAATTATTGAAACAACCAGTCTAGTAATTAAGAGACAGCAAAAATACGTCCTAACTCTAGCGATGTCAGTATCTAAAAGACAGTTCCAAAGCGACCGCGAGATGACGTCACGAGATTAATTGATCGACAATCGATAAAGAATTTAACAGTTGCAAGAACGCTCAGATATGAAGGGGATCCGTAACAAGTAGGTTACATCATTATAATATAGCATGATGCCCTTCTTTGTATACCGGACACTTGTAGGCTATCATTACTCAATACATAGTGAGCTGATAGATTAGCATTATCGCTATATCTATCTTAAAGAATTGGCCTTTTAGTAAACAAAAGTGCCATTTTTTCGTAATCTTGCCCCCCCCCCACTCAAAAATCGTTCCGGCGCCCCTGCCTACTTCCTGTGCAAGTTAAGACAAAACTTGCGCTACTATTAAAGTACCGGTAGCGGATGCCTACCTCTGCATATAGATGAGTAGAATAAGCAGTAACGGAAGGCAACGCACCCACATACCTAAATACAATAGTGAAAAATTGAACAAAATCTTGACAGAAATTTAGGAATTACACGAGATGCATCATTTTAAGTTGCTTCTGTTCTAGCCCTGTTTTTGAACTTCCGATACCTGGTAGGCCTGAACGTCATTCTTAGCTAACTTAATGCACATTAACTGCCAACAAAAGATGAATGTTGGAACAGTTGGTCACACGTTCTAGCACTTGCTCCACATAAACAAGGTTTTCAACTTTTGGAAGGCTACCAATTTATTTTAAAACGTATTCTGACACCGAATGTTGTTTGATAACTACCGCCATCTACCGCTTAGGCTAAACTTCCAAAACTCAATAATACCTGTCAATCGATGAAAGACCCTTGGAAGAAAAAATAAAATTAAATGGATCTCGAGGCTTCAAATTAGGCAGAGTGACTTGTCACAACTCTGTAGCCTACTATATCCAGAAAAGTTCTTCAAAACAAAGCAGATAATTATCTTCGCAAAAATTATGGCCAATTGAAAATGGATACAACGTTTTGTGTATTATCCTACCACTTTCACCACAAACCAATATCTTCACAAAGCATGACAAAAGAAAACATCGACGAGGTAAAAGCACTCTCAAAAACGATAAACGTACGAAATGTGTAATTTAGTATGTGAGCAATGATATTAAAACATGATCATGCGTTCATAAAGGTTTATATGGTGGAAGACATGCATGAATTTGAAACCAAAATTGCAATATCCTTATGCAAACTAAAGGGAAAGAAAATCTTTTTGTTTCGTGAGTTGTGTAAACGATGCAAACACAATTACAGTAGCCTAATCTAAAAATCATAACAACTTAACGATATAAGTTAAATAAACGTTAGTGAAATGAAAGCTGCAAATTGCACATTTTAGAATAACTTTGAAGTAAGTTACAGAAGTAATACTCTGAAGGTAAGTGAAACAACTGACAAGAAAGCACATTTTAATAATAAATTGGCAAGGAACAAAGCTCTCCGATAGCAAAAGGCAAATATTGCTGGGAATAGGCACTTCCGATCGCGTTTTGAGTATTTTTCCATCTCAAGCGTGTGCCACCCCAGTCGGCGTAAATAAAATCCGTTACTGATTTTGTTTTAGGATGCTTTTCCAAACTAAATTGGCGGCAACGGTATCTTCAACAGCCATGCCTGAAACACGGACTTTTTTGAATTAGTTTTCATGCACTAAACCAGTAAATACTGATACGCATTCACAAAATGAAAAGTAGGTTGAGTATCGATGAGATTTAACTTTCTGCACTTTGGAAAACGCAATCTAATTCTTATCAAATGGCAGCTCACACAGCGCAGTGGAGATTTGAACTAAACAAAAGCAGGCAGGCCCAGGCCCGGATTTAGGGGGGGGGGGGGCAGAGGGTGCAGGTGCCCCGGGCCCCCCGACTTTTAAAGGGCCCCTTACGTGAAAAAAAACGATTTTGTGTTATATTTTTTCTTTTAGCATTTGAAGTTTCTAAAAAATGCTGTGCAGTGCTGGATCAATGCTACTGTAGTCGTAGAGGTAAATTTTCGCGCCGTGGGGCGCAAAAAATTTTTTTGCACGGGGGCCCCCCGATCTAAAAGTGCTCCGGGGCCCCCATTAGCTAAATCCGGCCCTGGGCAGGCCTAATGAACTGACAGCGGTTTTACTCTTTAGGGGTGTGCAGCTGAGCAGAGCACAATAAGAGCTCCATTCAGCGGCAACCAATAAATGAAATAATCTAACGGCAACTCCCCTAGTCTTCGGCCTAGTGGGTTTCTTATAATTACTACAATTCCACAGGCTCGTATAATCAAAGTGGTAATTTCACAATTTGCATACAACTGCATAATACGTTTACTAAAATCGTGATGTCTCAACTTTTTCTTTGAGTTAGAGAAGTAACAAGCAACTCAATCAAAAAAAAGTTGACTCACTCCTTTATGGTCAAATTATTAACTAATTTGACAACTATGCTCCACCTTTAAAAGAAAAAATTGCCACAGTAGATCAGCTGTAAAATATACCTAATAACTAATAGGTTATAATATGAGTTCGGTGGGGTGTGTTTTCGTGAAAAAAATAACACTTTAGATCAAATTTTGCATGAAGGCATTTCTATAAGGGCTGAAACGAACCTCTGACAATCAAGATATAAGTATTTGCTTACCAAGTGATTTGAAAATCGTTTTTCTACTTCGATCAGCCTTGATTTTGCCAGAGATCAATTCACCAACCTCGCCAATAATTTCTTTCTGTAGTTAAACGAAAATAAAATGGTTAAACAATGCGGTAAAAATATCCAAATCCTTGATGCTTTCATTTGGCGTGGCTTGAGGGTATGATCTTAAAAATATAATCTGCATTTGACAACACACGATATCGCTCGTTTATTTCACTTCGTAAGCAGCAATGAAACACGGTATTTTCAGCAGGAAAACTTTAAGATTGGGTTTTCGACAGTATCACATGAAACGATGTGATCACGGGGCAGTAGCCTATCGGTAAGTACTAATCTTGACGAAACCTTGGTTTGGAAAATGCCGAATCGAAAGTCTACAAATACTTTTCAAAGAACGGAAGGTTTCATGGGTGGGTATTATTGAAGCAGACGTGCCTTCGCCTACTTAACAAGTCATAAATTAACTTGAGCGGACGTTACAAACCTTTGTATGAATTATATCTCCCGACTCGGTCAAAGCTGCATCTTTGCTGTCAACATAAACGTCGCACAGTTTCATGCAATCATCGTCCATTTCTCTCCAGTCTGGTCTTGGTGCACCAACACCTGTTGATGCAGTTTCTTATTGGCCTATGCTAGGTTGCTAGTCAAGTGTAGTCAAAAAGTTACGACTGTTTATATAACAACTCTAAAATCTCAATTTAATCAGTCAAGATAAACTGTATGATCATATATGAACTGGCGTAAAATTTACTCCATGCGCCTTTTCAAAATAAGCATTGGAATTAATTAACTGGTTGTCCCAAATCAGGTCTATTTTCTGATAATTATGATATGTCAAACTGATACGGCGTAGTTACTGAACCAAGGGCCACTAAAAATACAACTCTCATTAGTGGAGATGAGCTCATACAATGAGATACTTCTAAATCTAACTTCATCTCCGGACGCATAGCAGCTAAATATAAGACCACTTTACTTTTACTAAATTTTAAAGTTGTTTTAAAGTTGTTGTTGTTTTAAATAAATTTTAAAGTTACTTTTACTAAATTTTAAACTTTAAAGTTGACATACAATTAATGTGAACTCCATCCTTGAGATATTTCCCAGGTAACACAGGAGTTTGTGAAGTAGTGGCTGTCACAATGACATCGGCATTTTGAACCGCTTCTTGAATAGAGCTGCAGAGTTGAATCGATTTAACGCAAGTAGCGACCGTACGGCAAAGTTTCTCGCCATTCCCAGGTGTTCTGTTCCACATGAAAACCTAAACTGCAGCAAAAAGTCACCAAGATGAATCGAATCAAAAGTCAACGCACACCACTTGATGTATATTAAAACGACACAGAATGAAAGCAATTTCATACGAACATAAATTATGTGGTGCCCCATGATGGAATGCTGTAAAGCGATATATAACATTGAAAACGTTTGCTTTGTTATGTCAGGGTCTGCTACTATTCGGTGAGTCCGATTCGGTGAGTTCCTAATCTCTAACCCTAAAACGGCAATGATAATTAGGCTACGGTACCCGATAATTTAAAAAAAAAAATTAAAAAATCTCCGGTTAAGGGATCGGACTCACCGAAACAGGCCACTCCGGTTATGCCACAATCCACAAGCATGATCAAACGCACCACAAAGTTAAACTACATGGAAGACTTTATTATTTTTCACCTTACTGTTGAAAATTATAGTGAGCTTAACCTCCTTTGGCTGATATTTGCTTTATGTTTTGGGTTGTAAGAATTATAGCAAACATAACTGACTATGAATATTTGCTAACAAGTTAAACATAGTTTCAACTTCGTTATCCTTTTTTGGTACATTTTTTTGCACCGAGATAATCCAACTGGAATGATCCATAAAATGATAAAAACAGCATTTCTCGTCAATATCATGCCACAATTGCCACATTGATTTGGGATAATTAAAAACAAAGATTTGATTTCTTAAACCTAAAATCTTTATCACATACCGGTACAAAGCTAAGTAATACGACAGAGTAACAGTATTTCAATTCAAACACTTTGATTGGTCAATATGATTAACTTGCCTGGTCAAATGCATAGTGAGAGCAGAGCGCAATAATGTGGCTGTAGGCTTGACGTCCAGCTCCTAATACAGCAAGTACTTTAGGCGATTCACTTGCAAGATACTGAATTAAAGAAACACAAAAATAATCATATAAAATAGAAGACAATGGTTTTGATTTTACTGATAATACAAGAGACATATCCGTTATTCAAAATGCTCATCTGTTGCTTTTAGATTCTACACTAAAATGTTAAAAACAAGTGTTATTGCTGAAAACTGTGAATAACCTCGATTCAATAAAAAAAGCACAATGTTAACCCAAAGTCTTAGATTTGGCTAAAATAAAGCTGAAAAGAAAATTATGTCATTCTGAGCAAAATAAAGTTTGTTTTAGAAAAATCGGACTAGAGCTCGCAGAGCTACAGTATATCAAAAAACAACACTTTTTGTGCTCATTTAATCATGGCATGTATTGATTTTGATATCAGTGACATTGAAACAGTCATAACTTTTCTTAAGTGGGAAGATAAGACTTAAAACCAAGTTCTATAGACAGATTATTGTTTTAAGCTAAACTTTTATCCATTTCTTTTGGAGGTCAAACGTCAAATATGGCAACAAAAATCATCCATCTTTTGAAATCAGTCAAGCGTCACAGATGTTTGAAGTCGAATAACTCAAATCTAGATAAACGATTTTTTAAATAACATATCATATGAACGCTCTGTTTATGTAAAATCTATTTATGATCCCTTCATGACAAGGTTTAAAATAAACATGAAAATATATGAATACATTAGTTGTCATATTTGAGAAAGTTTAATTGCTGCATATCCTGGTGTTGTTGAAACTAAGTACAAAAAATCTAAACAGCTAAAAGTGATTGCCTTTGTTTGTGCACACAAGATTAGATTATAAATATGAAACAGTTACTTTGGTGGCGACAACAGATGCTGCTGCAGTTCTCATTTCTGTGATAACTTCAGCATCCATCAACTGAAATGCACAGACTACTGTAGTTACTGCAGCAATAGCATTTGTTGAGTAAATACAGTATATAGATAAAACAAAGCATCATATTGATTTGATTGTAGAATTGTTTATCTTCAGACTGAGAATGCTTCCAAGAGAGCTTAATCTTGGCAGTTTTGCATACTTGTAGAGGCTTTGAACCACTGACACAGAAATCTAAATTAACAGAGCAAAGTTTCCGTTTGTTCAAGAGTTGTAGGCTGTGAATTATTTCTTCAACTAATTGAGCTGCTGTATGGAGACTGGAGACTCTTGGAGAGCAGTCCATAATGCACTGCTCAAGCACACACCCCGAGAGTTGAATCTGCACGGCTTGGTCATGCAGTTTCATCATCCACAAAGTCAGGCGCTTTACCAATTAAACTAACAGCACAGGCAACATCCAAGAAACAACTGTCTTGATTATCCAAAGACAATAAAAATGAAAACCTTGCATCAACAGTCCAATGCAAGCCAAGCACACCACGGACCATTTTAAACCACAAAAATTAGGTTTTATAAAAAATTACAAGAAAGATTTACTACAACTTAGCAATACTTACAGCTATCAAGCAGCCTGTTGGAGAATCATAAAGCAAGATCTGACATATGTGGGACGGCAGGTTCTTAGAACCATTGTTAGGGTACAAGGCCACATGCTTTACTGCCAATACATCTTGAGACATCATGTAAGCAGGCATGGATAAAAGATACCTACAGTTTAGTTTATATTTTCTGCTTGTGAATAAACAAAAACATACACAACACAATAATCAAAAACGATGTGCACAGCAAGGATCGCGGTGAAAACCAAAAGGTCACCAAAGTCAAAGACGCTACAACATTCTTACATCTCAAAAATATTATTTTTGAGAAAAATTCTAACAAGGCAACATTTTGAAAATAATTTAGTCCTTTAAGGCAAATGACAGGCAACAACTTAATTGGATTGAATAATATTATCTTAAAGACAATAATGAACTTATAATGTAAATTAACATACTAAATTTGAATGTTTTTGACTTTAAGAATAGGCTATCAGGCCTCGAAATTCACGGCGGACACGGCGGTCATGTCCGCCGTCACAGCATGTGATGTCCGCTGGAAGTACCATTTAGATCGGTCATATTTGTCCGCCGAGAAATAACACAGGAACTAGCGATACAAATCGTCATTGAATAGCACGAACAACTGTTGCGAGAATATAATTTCCCGCGCATTCTAGCGCGCATCTAGAGAATGTGAATACTGTATCGTATCCCTTAGTTTCCATTCAAGCAGGAAAACTTCCAATTTTTACGTTGCTTTAACAATTGATGACATTGAATCAGCGTAGCAAAGGTGAATTCTTCGCCAAGAATCGATGGGAGTACCAGTCCAGTAGCCTACTTCTACACTGATCACGCGCAACTTATTTCAAGTCTTACGTCACAACGTCTAGCTTTGATCTCCGAGTAATATTGATAAGGCAAGGTTGGTTACAAAATTTGTTAAGCTTTGGTATTACAGTAAAAAAGAAAAGGCCCAGGAAAAATTCACTTTCGCTCACATGACACGCAAAAACGAACCTAAAGAAAAAAGCCCAGAGAAACTTTGCACAGCAGAAAATAGTAGCGTTAGTGTAGAAGTTTTCCGACTCGTGCCCAGACTCCCAGAGCATTGTGACGTAAGAAGCCACACGACCTCGTTCGATGCAAGTTCAGTTATGCGGCGTATTAAGCAGCTACACGGCGCTTTGACTCTTCAAGCGCACGTCGTTGATCTGATGAAAGCCTTTCAGAGTGACTTCACTGAAATTTTAAAAAGCCTTCTAAACCTTAGCTAATTAGCTATAGTTCTCAAATGGTAAAGAATTATCAAGATGAACTGATTAAGCTTGACGATCGACGCTAAAGCTGGTGTGTCCGCCGTGAGACTTAATTTGTCCGCCGAGATAGCTGCTCAGACCGGACACGTTTGTCCGCCGTCAACAAAAACGAATTTCGAGGCCTGGGCTATGTGTTTATGAATGACAATGTTTTACTGTGATCAATCAATTTGTTAAGTGCACTTTAAGTCAGTGGTTCCCAACTCATGGGTTGCGACCCAAAGTTGGGTCGCCTGACAATTTTTTTGGGTCGCTTGTTTTTCAGGCATATTGTATCTTGGGCGAAAAAAATAACAATAAAAAAAATGTAAAACATGATGAGATCGATCACAAAACTGGAAAATATAAACACAAGTCATGAAGCGTTTCATGTCGAGACATCAGAAAGCTTTGTAGCATCATCGCAGTGCAAGAAGTTTTAACAATTTTCGCTTTTATTATTGTTATTATTATTATTAAATGTAAACCCAACAAAACTTTCAGTCTCAAACATAAATTAACTTGAAAAAGTTAAGGAATATATATTGTAACGTGCACTATATGTCACGAACACCATGTCGGACAAACTATGACAAAGTTTTCCACATGTTGGCCCACGCATAGTCTGGTGTGGTAAAACGCATCAAAGACAAAGCCCCAAGTGCTGTATGGACTTATTGCTTTCTTCACAGAGAGGCCTTTGCTGCAAAAAAGCTGTCTCAAGAGCTGCACGAAGTGTTGAATGATGTGAAGTGTGTAAACTTCATCAAAATTCCACTAAATCGGCATTTGTTTTCGTATTTGTGGATTCTGATTATTATTATCAAGCATTGCTGTTGCACAAAGAAGTGTGATAGTTGTCATGAGGTCGTGTCCTGAAGCGAGTTTGTAATTTGCGAGAGGAGATTGCTATTTTCCTGAGGCAACAGAACTGTGTGAGATTAGCCGAGAAGTTTTTGCAAGAAGATTTCAAGGCAAAAGTTGCTTACCTTGCCGATATATTTGACTCTCTGAATTGTCTAAATTTATATATGCAAGGCAACGGTTTCACGGTGATTAATCATGCCGCAAAAGTTTCTGCTTACCACAAAAAACTCATATTCTGGAAAAGTTATGTCACCAGAGATGAGTACGATATATTTCCTCAGCTAACGCAATATAGGCTATCGGTGGCAATGAAGTTGATATTAAGCAAACAATAATTAGACACCTGGAACAGTTTGCCAAAAAGTTTGTGCACTACTATGGAGAATCTCTAACACGTAATAACCAAAATGATTGGATAATTGATCCATTTGTTGGAAAAGATCTGCCTCAACTTTCCACCCATGTTGCAGAACAGTTTATGGACATAACGACTGAAGTAGCAAACCGTATTTCTTTTGCGTCCTTTAAAGACAAATACCTCAAAGATTCTGCATACATCCACTTTTGGGCTTCCATGTACAAAGTGTATCCACAGTTTCACAATTAGGGATTCAAAAACAGATTCCATTACCAACAACTTGGCTTTGTAGGAGTGGATTTAGCGCCATGTGTGTATTGAAAACTGAACAGCAAAACTGGCTGGAAGTTAAAGCCGACATGCGGCTATGCCTAAGCAAAATAACACCTCGATTTCAAAAACTCACTGACAGCAAGCCAGCACAGCTATCTCATTAGTGATTTGATAAACATATTATTTTCGGAAAAAGTTACTGCTTTTGTAGTGCTGTTTGTTTGCTACACAATCTTGTATGGCTTTTAAAATATTACGACAATTTGCTTGGGTCGCAAGATTTTACCGAACTAAATTTTTTTAAAAAATGGGTTGCCTTAAAAACGAGTTGGGAACCACTGCTTTAAGTGACCCTAGGATTTATGAACAAAATGTCTTAAAATATATAAACATACTTAAATATGTTTATATTTTGAAACCTTATTCAAAGTTGCACTCCTATGGTACAAAAACTGCTTTGAGGATGTGACAGAATATTGATTGATTTTGGAAATCATTATCCTTGAACTGAGAAAGCTTCTTTGATAGATCAATCCCAGCAGTTTTACATAGCCTACTTGCAGAATCACTAATGCAGGCCTGGTCACCAAGACTGAATGAGTGAAGTTTCCACTCATGTGAATGTGAATTACTCCTGTGCCTGTGAATTACTCTGTGAATTACAGTTGCCTGTGAATTACTCCATCCACTAGGTGCCACTGAATAAACATGAGCACCGTATTTAAAACCCATTGTTCAAGTGCACACCCAGAAAGTCAAACCAGTGCAGCTTAATCTTGCAGTTTTTTTGTGCACAAAGTTGGATGCATAACATAGCCTAGTAGCCTACTGAGCTATCATTACAAATAATTGTCTTTACAATTCTTTGAATAATTGTGAAAGTTAATGGAGCGGGTTGATGATGGATTAAACAAAGGTGAGACTCAAAGAGTAAAAACTGTTGAATAAAATATTACAGAACCTACATTAAATTTGATCACAAATTTTCGAAGTTTTATGTAGGCCTAAACTGAGCAATCTACCAAAATGCATCTTACATACCCATTATGTTGTTTAAGTTGTATTACAGATCGCACAGGTTGAACAACAGTTGCATCTGAGAAATCCTTTAATCCTTGTTCAATTGCAGGTATCAAATCTTGATACTTTAGCAAACGTTTCACAACTTCGTTTGTTATAACCTTAACGGATGAAACCATGGCGCAAACCTGAAGGCCGAAGTTAAAATTAGGTATAGCCAGATAACGAAGTGAATTAAATTTCTTCTAATCAGTTAGCCTACAGCAGGGCTACTCAACTGGCGACCGCGGTCTGAATCCGGACCTTCTGGGTGTTGATGGTGGACCTTGAGGTTTTGGAAGAATAACCTAATTGCCACGTTTCACTGCTTCTTTAAACAAATTTTTACTGGGAGGAAGCAATCTTTACTGTGATTATCCTAGTTGGTGAGGGGCTTCGACTCCCAGACTCATCAACAATTTCTCAGAAATCCAATTCAAGTTACAGTTTACCTAAAAAAGTGGTTTGGTATCAGATTAACTTTCGTGGTTGTGTGGGATATAACTTATTTACAGGACCGCTACAAATATTCAACTTGTCAAACTGGACCTTTGTTAACATTAGTTGAGTAACCCTGGCCTACAGTGTAAGCCGTCTTTTATTTTGAGAATGCTAAATAAAATCAGTTATGATTGTATTTTATTGAAGACCACCCAAAACAAGATCATGTTATGGACAGGTCAAGCCTTAAATGTCACAATTTAAAAGGTTTAAAAAGACTCATATGTACACAGGCCTTGCAAATATGTGAACCAACAATAACAGCTAGAGGCTGACGCAATTTTGAATCTTTGTCCTCGAACTGACAAACCCTCTGATTGATAGGTTACTTCTTGCAGTGGCGTAGCCAAGGGGAGGGTTTTGGGGGTTACGACCCCCCCCCTTTGGCACGCATGTGACGTCACAATATTGAGAATGATGCTTTCAGTCTCTATGTCTCTAAAACAAAGTTTGCCTAATTTTAAACGAAACTGCATTAAAAGAGCGAGTTTTGCCAATACCAAACATTCAAGTAACTCAGCCTAGAATTAGCAACAAGAAAACATAGAAACTTAGCTTTATTTCCGAAAAATGCCCAAGAAAACATGATCTTATCCTTTTGCCATGCCACCGGACAGCACTATTTTACAGGAATATTTATACCCACATTTTTGTTGAAAATGCTCTCAGAATGCACCAAATTCAAAGTAATTTTTCAAAATTTTCTGGGGGAGGCCCCACCGCTGGGTGTCGCCTTTGCCGAATACGCCGTCAGGCTTCGCCCGCCAGCCGTCAAAACTCCCGCCTTTCACAATTCCTGGCTACGCTACTGATACCGGTAATGGTACTTTCGCATACTAGCAGAGCAGTGGGTTAGGGATACTAAAGGAAAAACCTGACTTGGCGATTGTACACGTTCTTTGTGATTAACATGCTACCATAAAACGATTTTCAATAAAATGTTGCCCCATTGCGGTCTGATCAGCATTCCGCGCATGCTTTTGTCAGAGCTTTCAAAGCGGGAATGAACGTTCAGTTCAGTTTATTGTTTTGCTGGTGATAAACAAACAAAAATTACAGCGAGCGAAGCATGAGCAACGAAGCGTGTGAGCAGCGAGGCATGCGACTGTGTACAGTCTACGTCACTATAGACTAGCAATCAGCTGATCGAGCAATAGTTGATACTGCGGGCGATTCAACTGTAGGCTATCTATGTACGTACATCAAAACATCAGATTTAAACATGAAAACATCAGACAGTCTGCTCAAAACATCAGATCTAATGATAATAAATCAGATGTGGTAACCTGGGTTTTGTTATTGCTGTCGATAGTGACGTATTCTCGAGCAGTGTTTCCACTTTTGGTCATTTTGAAAAAATAAATGAAACATTGGACTTTGGGCCTTGCCACTGCCAGTGCCATTGAAAACAATTTTTTTAAAAATGTGTTCTTGAATGTTCATCATCATCATCATCCGTTCAGTCGTTTACGACTCTCGGTCACTCTATACGCCATCTTTCTCCACATCTCTCGATCCCACGCAGCCTCCTTCAATTCATGCACTCCCATACCACTGTCATTTACAATCGTGTCAAGCCATCTTGTTTTTGAGCGCCCCCTTCCTCTTCCTCCGCTCACCAAACCAAGCATGATGTCTTTTTCCATTGATTTGCTTCTCATTATGTGGCCAAAATATGAAAGTTTTTGCCTGACGATTCTAGCTTCTAGGGATATGTCCGGTTTAATTTGTGCAAGAATTTTCTCATTTGTTATTTTGGCTGTCCAAGGAACACGCAGTAATCTTCTCCAACACCACAATTCAAATGCGTCAATCTTTCTTCTGTCTGTTTTGTTCATTGTCCATGTTTCGCATCCGTAAGTTGCAATTGGGACTATTATAGTTTTGATCAGCTTCTTTTTTGTTTCTAATTTTATATCCTTGCTCTTCCAAATGCTATTCATTCCAACAAATGCATATCTTCCCAGCGCTATTCTTCTCCTTATCTCTGGTGAGTTATTAGAATCCCAGCTTATTTTTTAGCCTAAAAATATGAATTCATTCACTGTTTTAATTTCTTGATTTTCGATCTTGATGTTTATGTTATCTGCTGTACCAATTGTTAGAATTTTTGTTTTTTTGATGTTGAGTTTCAATCCAGCCCTTTCACTTTCCTTTTTCACTTTGATGATTAAGTCTTCAAGATCTTGTGCGTTCTCGGCCAAAAGGGTAGTGTCATCTGCATATCTCAAGTTGTTTATAATTCTGCCACCGATTTTCACTCCTATATTGGAATTATTCAACCCTGCTCTCCTCATGACCATTTCTGTCTACATATTAAATAGAGAAGGAGATAAAATGCACCCTTGGCGTGTTCCTTTTTCAATTTTAAACCAAGCTGTATTTCCGTATGCTGTTCGAACTGTAGCTTCTTGATTTTCATACAATGACCTTATGAGTTCCAGCAGGTGCATTGGCGTTCCCTTGTCTCTCAGACTACTCCAAAAAATGTTATGTTGGATAACATCAAAAGCTTTCGAATAATCAATAAAACACATGTACAGATCTTTTTTGTACTCCCTGCTGGTTTGCATAATCCATCTGAGATTTGCAATTTGGTCACGAGTACCTTTGCCTTTTCTAAAACCAGCCTGCTCATCTGACATTTCTCTTTCAATAATTGAGCCCAGTCGTTTTTGGATGATTTTCAAAAGAATTTTGCTTGCATAAGGTATTAAGGCTATGGTTCGATAGTTTGAACATGTCCGTATGTCTCCTTTCTTTGGAATTGGAATAAATATTGATCTTTTCCAATCTTTTGGCCATTCTTGTGATTTCCAAATACATTGGCATAAGGCCAATAGTATTTGAATTGGCACATGTCTTAATAATTAGGAATTTGAAACGCTAACTAGGTAGGCCTATTTGTGTGCTTTTTAAGAATTTGGAAGGCTAACTAACTTAATAATTTGAGCGCATTGGTTGGTTGGTTTTGAATCTTTATCCTCGGACTTGATAGGTTATTTCTGTTATTCCTGGTAGTTTCGCATACTTGTAGAGGCTCTTAACGCAGGGCCGGTTACCGAGATTTACAGAGTGAAGTTTTCCGATTGTTTTAAGTGTTGTTTCCTGGGAATTATTCCATTCACTAAGTGCCGCTGAATGGAGAGCAATCCTGAAATGCGTTGCTCAAGCACACACCGCGAGAGTCGAACCAGCGCCGCGTGATCTTGAGCCGGGTACATAACCACTAATCGCTTTCCTACCAAGTAGCCTATCACCGGGTCCAGATCATCCTCTTTACGGCCCTGTTTCTGATGCTTTAATCAAGACAAATTTGACCATCACTCAGTAGGCTATAGCCAGGTAGCGGATCTAGAAAAGTAAATTGGGGCCTCGAAATCCGTCCAAAAAAATCCTGCAAGATAGAATAGATAGGAGCCTATATAAGTTGAGGTAGCCTATCGTACGAGGAAATATGAAATTAGCTGGATCTGGTTGGTTGGTATTGAAACTTTATACTCGGACTGACAAAGCTATTGATAATTAGTAAGGTTTGGCTATTACTGGAAAAAAAGGAAGCTTTAGATAAATTTGACAGTTTTTTACTACTAGTTCAGGCCCTTAGGGGAATCTTTAGGCTAAACGTGTTACACGTTGTTTTTTTGCATATTTTTGCAGTTGGTCAACACAACTTTGATTTTAGTGGGTGCCGCAACTTTTTGGGTCACGTGATCACCCCAAATCGGGGATTCCCCAGAAATCACGTTTCAGCTCTTTTTACGGCATTTTTGTGCAATTACATATTTGATTTTTGCATATTTTTACTTAAAAAGCACACACAAATATGTGAGACAAAACAAACACAACATAATTTGACTGGTGACGTTATTATAACGTCATCAATTTTTTTTGATTTTTTAACCTATTTTGGTCGTTTGCTGTTGGTTTTAGTTGGAGTACCGGTTACTAGAACCATTTCACAATTCCCAAAAGTAGTTTCGTCATCATTACATTATTAAGACTAAACAACTTGAAATTCAGGAACCAAATGTAAGTTTATTCCAAAAAAAGCGATCAACTACTATCATTATAAGTTTTGCAAATGCTTAAAATTTTGAAATTGCAAGCAATAACAACAATACCAGTACAGTATGACGCAATAATGACGTCATCAAGGGTATAACCAGAAAAGCAACTACCCAGGGGTGAATTTCCCTTTTAGCCATGCCACTTCAAAATTTAAAATAATATGTAATTATGATCTACAAATCAGTTCAGTTCAGTTGTTTTTATTTCTGACCATCATATCAAAAACAATACACGTCAACATAGCAAAGGTCGAGAAAAAGGTAGAAGCGACAAAACGCGAACGTTAAAACGTGCTTGTGACCAAAGTAAGTTACTGAGTTGAAAAAAATTTGGCACGGTCGCAACACCTTCAGAAAAATTTAAGATGTAAAGGGAAAATAAAAAAATAAAATAAAAAACATAAATTTAGGCTATAGCTTTATTAGCCCACATAGCTTTAGCTGATATATTTAAGATTTGTATGGACAGTTGCTATGAAGATCGGCATGGTGCGTTATCAAGAGTGCTGATGGCCGTGAGGAGAACACGTCTTGATGCGTTTAGCTCATTGCAAATAAGAGCAAGGCAGGCAAAGAAAACCCCACAAAGAAATCCTACCACGGGCAAAGCCATTTCAAGCGCAACGCACCATGCCTTGCACAAATCACAAAAAAGATTGGCCATAACTTGACATGAAAACAATGACAAAAACAAATAAAACAAACTAGCAAAAACAACATCATCATTTTGCGGAAATCCAATTATACCCAGGATAGTACTTATGTCTTGAAGATATCAAGCGTGCTTTGTTACAAAGTTGCGTTGATAAAGCGATAATTTTAGACCCCAGTCAGCTAAACTCGTCACCTCCACACCGATCCAACGTTAGCAAACGTTGAATTAATGCAAAAATGACAGGCATCGCTAGCTGGGATGTAGTAGTAGCATGTCACAGTAATATGAGAAGTTTGGGTTAGGCCTACTGTTGTGTGCGACGCGAACACAACGGGTGCGGTAGTTAATTGCGCCGGTGACGTCACGATTTTCCTAATCCACCCGGCAGGACTGAGCAACTGTTAAAGCACGCCAACTTGAAGAAATCACTCGGTTTCCAATGACTGCTTCGCAGCAATGAAGTTTATACGGTTTTTCTGTCAAGAAATAACACAACATAAGACACTAGTCACAATTCAGCAAGCACAACAGTCGAACTGATAAACGTACCAAATTTGTTGACAAACAGTTCTCAATCCACTGTACGGTACACAAGTTCCACAGGTTGGCCAATGACGCACTGAATAAATAAATTCGCGATGTTACCTTACACAATTATTACGTAGGCTACCGTACCGTACAACCATAACGCTAGGTCAATAATTATTAAAAAACAAAGAAACGTGGCAATTCACTTGGCCTAGTTAAGATCGGTTTACGAGAATTAATTTCCATTAGGCTGACAAATTATTGGTCAATAATTCAGTAGTAAACATAAATCCACAATTCACGACACAAATCAATCAATCATACAATTCAGAATAATGAACGTACCGGTAGTATGACCGGATCAGTAATGCCAAATGATGCACTTGTACGCGAAGGATTCTATAGTGATTGACTCTGCAATATTTAAGTTTGAAGTATTAGCCTAACAACAATTTACGCACATCAGAGATACGTTACGTTTGTTTACGGTAGACAGTCAACATTCAGTTATACAAAACATTATTACATCACAAGTACGCTCACCAGTAAGTTGAACTTTGAGAGATAGCAAGCTGCAAATATAGAATTCAACCTACACGTAAATATTAGGCTACCATGGCAGTTGTCAAACTTAAGTCCTGTAGAAATACATAACAGAGAAGCAGCTAACAAAGCATAAACATCACTCAATCAATTTTCATTCACAAACTACAGTAGCTAACAAGTTCGGCTGGCTGGCAAACTAGCAGCAAAAACGAAAACGTCTCGAAAGTTCTATAGACAATCTCGTGGTGAGTGTTGCCATTTGCAAACAGCGATAACATAACAATGAAGGGGAAACGACGCTAGGTGGCGAATACACAAATTAACGGGAGTAATGCGGTAAAACGAAAGGCAGGCCTATCAAGGACCTGTTGAAAATCTAACACTCCCGGGCCAAAGAAGGGCCAAACTGGCTCGTTCTTTTCATGAATAAAAGTTTTTCAACAGTCTATTGTCATGTAACAGTTCAGTCTTTAGTCTCTTCCTCATCGCTCTGATCTTCCAGCAAAATCTCAACGGTGTCTATTGGTGTCTCATCTTCATCTGGATCATTTTCTTCCCTTTGGACAATTACACAAAGTTTGGATATTGGTCTCTTCAGAGATCCGGTTGCAGTCTTCACTTCTACGGAACGAACAACGCCGTGACGATCAGGAAATGTTTCAATTACTCTGCCTAGTGGCCATCGTTGTCTGGGAGCAGAGTCATCAATCAAAAGGACGATGTCTCCTCTTCGGATATTCTCCTTTCTGTGAAGCCACTTTGCTCTTGACATCACAGATCGTGGGTATTCCTTAACCCACTGCTTCCAAAAGGTGTCTGCCAGAAACTGCACATGGCGGTATCGATCACGTGGTCGGTAGCCATCTCTGTCGCAGCTTAACATTGGCGGTAAATTCGCTGAAGAATTCAACTTCAACAAGTGGTTAGGTGTAAGAGGTAAGTCGCCATCAACTTCCAGTTTCACATCGGTGAGTGGTCTTGAATTGACGATGTCTTCTACTTCAAGAAGTAATGTGTGCAATGTGTCATCATCGAGTGGTTGTTTTGGTAAGATGTTCATAAGAATTTGACGTACTGTGCGAATCATTCTCTCCCAGGCTCCGCCCATATGGCTGGCTGTTGGGGGGTTGAATGACCATTCTATTCCTTGTTGTCGAAGGCTTTGGTGGATCTGGTTCTGATTCCACTCATCGATGGCTTGCTTCAAGATTCTTTCACAACCCACAAAGTTGGTTCCATTGTCAGAGAAGATTTTCTTGATGGGGCCTCTGCGAGCTATGAAACGCCGTAGGGCATTTATGAATGCGCCAGTTGTCAGGTCTGGTGCCACTTCCAAGTGAATGGCTCTAGTTGTGAGACATGTGAAAAGGCAGCCGTATCTCTTAATGTCACTTCGTCTGTTTCGGACATTCAGCGGCCCAAAAAAGTCAACGCCAGTCTGTGAGAATGGTGGCTGTGACATTTGTAACCTTGCTTCTGGCAGTTCTGCCATGAGCTGTTGTCTAGGTTTTGCGGTCCTTCGCCGGCAAGGCAGGCATCTTGCAAGTACCCTTTTAACCGCAACTTTGGCATTAACTATCCAGTATTTTCGGTTAATATTGTTCAGTGTATGGCTTTCACCCATGTGCTTCGATTCGTTGGTATGACAATGTTCAATTATCAAGTCCGTTAAGTGGCGCTCTGGAGCTATGATAGCAGGATGTCGCGTTTCGAACGGTAAGTCGGATCTGTCGATTCTTCCGCCAACACGTAGAACATCTTTCATTAGGACAGGGCTGAGTTTTTCGAGTGGGATCCTCTTGGCTTTGGGCATGTTTGGATGTTTTCCTTTGGATAGAGATTTGATCCAGGCTGGAAAACTCTGACGCTGCTCGTATTTGATTAACTCAATTTCTGCCTCATCAAGTTCTGGCACACTGATTGGTCCTTTCAGTGTAATCATGGTTTCGTTCTTCATGCGCATCAGTAAGTACGATTTGAATCTCAGGAACCAGGCTACTGATAGTTTCAGTCGGCGCAGAGATGAGAAGTAGGAGATTAGCCTGTTTGTTCCTTGGCTTTCAGTTGTAGAAATGGTAAAGGTTTCGATTTTCCTCTTTGGTTTGTAAGCAGCAAAGATATCTTCAAATTGTGGTTTCTGAGCAGTTTGATTGGGCCATTCTTCTGGGGGTTTCCTCAGAAAATCTGGGCCATTGAGCCACATCCCAGAATTCAACAAGGCTTTGGCCGTCATGCCCCTTGAAGCTTGGTCAGCAGGGTTCTGCTTCGTGTCACGGACAAGAAAATTTGAAATGTCGGATTCAGCATCGAAATTATCTAAGCCTTTCTCCTTCAGACGAGTACCTCTAAGCAACCAGCCTAAGGGTGTCCTGACTGCATCAGGTCCTTGCTTCGGGTTAGGTGCAAAGCGGCTTTCAATGCATCGGTGGGCGACAGCATGATCATTTCCGATCAACAGTGTAACTGTACCATGGTCCAGTTGCTTCAAGTCAATGCCTTGGAGGTGCTTGTGCGTTTGCAGATACTCCGGAGAAGGCGCTGGAGTTGGCTTGGTAGGTATCTTGTCAACGACGATCACATCTGTCAGTTCTTGCACTTCGCCGCCAACTACTGGTAGAACTTTCAACGATACAGTTGAAGAATTAAAGGAATATGGTCCACTCGAAGACAGTGTTTGCACCTGGAAGTCACCATATGGCTCAGGTTTCAGTTCAAGCATCTCTACAAGTTTTTGTTCACAAAAGGTGCGGTTTGAACCAGAATCTAGGAGAGCATAAGTATGTATTACCTTTCCTTCTCCTGTCACACGTACGGGAACGATGTCCAAGTAAGTTGCCGAGTTGCTTGTTCTGGAATGGAAGGTTTCTACAACTTTATTTGTGTTCCTTTCTGATGGTCTTCTTACGGGATCATCTGGCTGGCTATCATTTCTTCTATTAGCAATGGGATTAGGGTGTCGTCTCTGGATTTGTTCTCCAGTTGTGACCAGATACCGATGTAAAAGAGAATGATGTGATGAGCTTCCGCATTCAGTGCATTTACCTCGGCTTCTGCAGTCGGCACGTATGTGATCTGGTCCAAGACAGTTTAAGCACAATTTGTTGTTCCTTACAAATTGCTCACGTTCAGTGACGGATTTGGCTTTGAACTCTTTGCAGTGTTGCAAATAATGTGTACTATCGCACAGGATACATTGTATGAGTCGCTTGTTGCCAATTCGGAGCTGTCCGGATCGTTCAGTAGGTTTTGTCACTACGTTAAACAGTGAAGCCTTTTGTTTCCCTTTGGTGTCAGGCTTGTTAAGTTTGTCGACATTTGATGAAAAAAGTTTCACGCCATAGATTGAATTGGCAATCCTAGATTCGTTCGTTATGAAGTCAGCAAAATGTTGGAATCCAGCCACTTTTCCAGTGTCGTCATTGATTTTCAGAGCTTCAATTACCCACTTTTCTTTCAGAGACGCTGGCAGCTTATTTGCAAGGCAGGTGATAAACTGCACGGTATCCAAGTTCGAAGCTTCGGTGTTTGGGCTCAATGATGAACAACATCTTTTCAACAGGACGGACAACTTCTCCAATTGTTCGGGTTCGTGGTGAGAAATTCTGGTAACAGCTCTCAAGCGTTCCTCGCAAGCATGCGCAATAACGTGTGGTTGGCCATACCTCCGTTTTAATTCTTCCCACGCTTCATCATAGCAGTTGTGACCTTCGCTGCTATCGGCAAGGTGCCTTATTTGTTCACAGACTGCATCACAGCAGTGCTGCATGAGGTAAGACATCTTCCTGTCGGGTGTCAACCAATCAGAAATATGGGACTTAAAACGGTGCCAGAAAGCCCAGAAATCGAGCGGGTCACCAAAGAATTTCTTAACATCTGGTTTAGGTAGAAGTCGTTCTGAAAGATCAGGTTGTCGGCTAGTATAATAACAAGGGTAATTTACCTTTTGGTCTGGCATTCTTGCAGACGTTGCAGTTGGTTCTTGTTTGTGCCGCTCATCACCGTGACGCAGAGGTTCCAGGTGTGTGTCTTTGTGAGTGAAGGTTTGCTGTGGCAATCGTACGGGTGTCATTGATCCAACATTGATAATCGAAGAAGAATCATCTTGCCAGAGTGCGGCTTCAGTTTCGGCAGCTTTAATTTGACGCAGGTCTTCAGCTTCGGCTCTCTCACGTTCAAAGCGAGCTTTATCCTGCTCCAACCGAGCTTTATCCTGTTCCAACTGAGCGAACAAGCGAGCTTTATCCTGTTCCATCTGAGCTTTCTCCTGTTCCATGCGAGCGAACAAGCGAGCTTTATCCTGTTCCATCTGAGCTTTCTCCTGTTCCATGCGAACTAGTTCTTCTTCCTCTCGTCGCCTGGCATCATTCTGTTCTTTTGTCAAACGAGCTAGTTCCAATTTGGCATGTGCTTCACGTTGACGTAAACTGTACGTTGTACTCGATGACCGAATGCTTCCGGATTTGGAGCGGTGAGAATGGGTACGCAAGGACGAGTGATGTGAACGTAGTGGAGGAGTTTTAGTGTCTGTCCTCTCGCATTCCGTGAACCACTGTTTGGCTCTATCAGCAAATTCTTCTTTACCTTGAGTGTAATCCCGTTTGGTTGAAAGACCTCCTGGAATTTGTTCATTGTCAGGGACATCGACACAAAGCGCCATTAAAGAAGCATAATTTTTATCAATTTCTAACAGGATAATCTGTACTTCTGTGAGGTTTTCACGTTTGCTCATCAGCTGTTCACCACGCTTGTAGCTGTCTCTCAAAGTAACAGCTGCTTGTTGAATAGCTTCGGCTTTGGAATCCATAACTGTGTATGCAAATCCGCTTCGTAACAGCATAAGCTAACTTCAGCAAATGAGAGATGTCACGTAACGCTGATGGGAACTTGGTAAGTAAACGCAAATTTGATCGTCAGGTTGGTGAAGATCAGCAGTTCGGTACAATTGACGAAATCAGCTTCAGTTCAAAGATGGTCAAGCTTTGATGCCAAATTTGAAAAACGATGTTGTGTGCGACGCGAACACAACGGGTGCGGTAGTTAATTGCGCCGGTGACGTCACGATTTTCCTAATCCACCCGGCAGGACTGAGCAACTGTTAAAGCACGCCAACTTGAAGAAATCACTCGGTTTCCAATGACTGCTTCGCAGCAATGAAGTTTATACGGTTTTTCTGTCAAGAAATAACACAACATAAGACACTAGTCACAATTCAGCAAGCACAACAGTCGAACTGATAAACGTACCAAATTTGTTGACAAACAGTTCTCAATCCACTGTACGGTACACAAGTTCCACAGGTTGGCCAATGACGCACTGAATAAATAAATTCGCGATGTTACCTTACACAATTATTACGTAGGCTACCGTACCGTACAACCATAACGCTAGGTCAATAATTATTAAAAAACAAAGAAACGTGGCAATTCACTTGGCCTAGTTAAGATCGGTTTACGAGAATTAATTTCCATTAGGCTGACAAATTATTGGTCAATAATTCAGTAGTAAACATAAATCCACAATTCACGACACAAATCAATCAATCATACAATTCAGAATAATGAACGTACCGGTAGTATGACCGGATCAGTAATGCCAAATGATGCACTTGTACGCGAAGGATTCTATAGTGATTGACTCTGCAATATTTAAGTTTGAAGTATTAGCCTAACAACAATTTACGCACATCAGAGATACGTTACGTTTGTTTACGGTAGACAGTCAACATTCAGTTATACAAAACATTATTACATCACAAGTACGCTCACCAGTAAGTTGAACTTTGAGAGATAGCAAGCTGCAAATATAGAATTCAACCTACACGTAAATATTAGGCTACCATAGCAGTTGTCAAACTTAAGTCCTGTAGAAATACATAACAGAGAAGCAGCTAACAAAGCATAAACATCACTCAATCAATTTTCATTCACAAACTACAGTAGCTAACAAGTTCGGCTGGCTGGCAAACTAGCAGCAAAAACGAAAACGTCTCGAAAGTTCTATAGACAATCTCGTGGTGAGTGTTGCCATTTGCAAACAGCGATAACATAACAATGAAGGGGAAACGACGCTAGGTGGCGAATACACAAATTAACGGGAGTAATGCGGTAAAACGAAAGGCAGGCCTATCAAGGACCTGTTGAAAATCTAACACCTACCGTATGCTTTACACGTTAAACCAAAATAAAAGTAAAAAAAATCCAATTCGGCATATTACGTAGAAAAAATTGCAGACAAACAGATAATAGCATGACGATCTAGTCCAAGACATTAATATAAAAGAAAACAACTGGTTGGAGCACATGGCCATTGGCCACTGCTTCACCGAAAGATGGCGATTGGTCGAAGAGGATGGAAAAACTTCTGCAGACTCTGTAGAACTTCTGTGGACAATAAACACAAGAACAAGAAAGCCAGTATGAGTACCTACAACCTTACTATTTTGCTAATAAATCTACACACATTGGCCTATCATTGCTGGGCAAAGAAATATTAGTATGTTTGGTGTGTGTAATATTTAGATAGGATTATTTCAAGGAAGATTTAGCTTGTTCATTTTTGATTTAAAGCCTTTTACAGTTTTACATTCATTTCTTATGGTAGTTGGAAGCTTGTTCCAAACTGTTGGCCCCATGTACCGTATTGATTGTTTGCAGGTGTCAATTCTGCAATATATAGGAATATATGGAGAGTTACTTCTTGTTGTTAGGCTACTTGATTGTTTACACATAACTATATCATTGAATGTTTCTCGGCAGCCGATTTGTAGCAAGAATTGACAGCGATAGACACCGTGTTTCGCCCATGAGGCTGAGCTCGTCAGTATCGCACCACTAATTTCCACAAAGATAAGGGTTAAACTGACTGGTAAAGCGGTGGTCGAATACCTTTGTGGCAGAATTAGTGGTGCGATACTGACGAGCCCAGCCTCATGGGCGAAACACGGTGTCTATCGCTGTCAATTCTTGCTACAAATCGGTTGCCGAGAAACATATTGTTGATTGGATGGTCTGAATGGCTAGCGTGGAAGCTACACCGTTATGGTTAGCGAATCGCATCTGCTCGCTGTACTAGTGAGTGCTCAGCCTTGTGCTGATAGCCGGGAAGAACGCCTCTTTCTTCACTATATCATTGAATGTTGTGGGAAGTAGCTTTTTTGAATATTTAAACATGAAAGTTGCAATCTCTGTATTTTTCATGTGGTAAATTGATTTTAAATTATTGAGTTCCATTACACCTTTTATGCTTTCTCTGCGGTCAATGTCAAATACAATACGAAGAAAGTTATTGCATGTGCGTTGTAGCTTTTGTAATGTAGTTTTGTTTCCATGACACCATGTTGAGATACAATATAATATCTGACTCTCAACTAGAGAATGGTAAATGGAGAGAAGTGCTTGTTTGTTTAGGAAAGGTTTAATTTTTTTTGTCACGCAGAGTGTTGATCTTATTTTTTGAAGCAAGACTTCCATATGAGATTTCCATGACAAATGCTCGTTTACAATTATTCCCAGAAACTTTATTGAAGTAACTTGTTCTATGTAGTTTTTTCGAATATTCAAGGGTGGGTTGCATGATAGTGACTTGCTACCTTGACTTGAAAATAATATATGTTTGGTTTTGGTGACATTTAGAGACAATCGATTTGTTGATAGCCATTGATCTATGCAGTGGCGGCTGGTGGCCTCCTGAATTGGGGGGGCTGCAAGGCAGCATATCCAAGAATTGTTGGAGGGCGATATCAGGCGAACCTTGCGGGCGTGTCGCCGAAGGCGACACCCACGGCGGGGGGTCTGGGGGGCCTCCCCCAGAAATTTTTTTACAATTACATTTAATTTGGTGCATTTTGAGAGCATTTTCAAAAGAAATTTGGGAGTGGAATAACAGTCAAAAATGCTGCTGTAGAGCTTGAAAAATACTAATATTTCAAATTTTTATATTCAAAATCAGTGCTAAATACAAATCAAACTATGTTCTATGCACTTCGTCGTTTTCTCAATAGTTCGCTCAGTTTGTTGTCTGCAAATATTTATTGTCGATCGCCGGCATCGGACACGATTGTCCACATACGATCCACACAAAAAAATACACAGAAACAAAAGACAAACAGAAGTACATTCACAGGAATGACGCTGAAGTAAGCAATAAATTTATTAATCAATCGTCCATTTCAGATCATGCGATCCATATCACACAAATTAAACATGCGAAACAAAAATCAATATTCAAAATGAAATATCATACTTAATCTGTTCAAACACCCAACTATAAAAAGAAATTTAAACTTTATCAATCGATGAATGTTGATATCACTGCTGTGCCATAGCAGCCATCAAGGCTAGGTAACGGCATAGCCTACATAGTGGTATTATAATGAAGGAGGTAGTTTGAGTTACGATAGCAGTCATACCTTATCAGGGAATCAACAATAGAGTTTGACGATGATTCACATTACCCAACAAAAAAAAGGCCCTTTTCCGTTGTAATGCATCAAATGTTATATGACATACAATGTTACACAAGACTTGATGTTCACGTAGCCTACGCTATAATGTTTGGGCAAATGGTGAATAATTCTAAATGCATTATTGAATGCAACACGCAAGCGATTAATTCACGTTGGTGATAATTTTCCCATGGTGACATGCATACATTGGGGTACAATATGAACGGAAGAGAACATTTTTAACTTCACTGGAGCTCTTGTAAAATTTTAATTTATTGGTAAAACAGTATAATGATCGTACTTGTCGGTTTATATCCTTGTCATCACACATTGCCGTGTCAAGAAATACACCCAAGTATCTGACGCTATCTACAGATTTGATTTGACTTCCGTTGAGCCGTGAAATTGGATTTAAATTTAACTTTAAGTGATTAGTTAGAAAATACATAGCAAACGACTTTTTGCAGTTAAAAACGATCTCATTACAAAGTACATAATCTTCGCACACACACAGTATATTGCAGTATACATGTAGTATAACCGTAGCTACATCTTTTTTGGAGCACCCTGCATGTATGCACCCACTGCTCCAGAACTAAAAATGCTTGGAAGTTAACATTTTTTATTCTTTCCTACAAAAATTATCTTTTGCCAGCTGAAGCCAGCTAGCAACCCTGCATGTATCACAATACAGAAGGACAAAGACAAAATCTCAATTCTATCACAAGTATAAATGCCCACTGGATGGCAAGTATAATTCAGTTCAATTCAAATTATTTTTCTTTGACAGAATGCAAAAGAAATGATATTGTAAAAAAGAAATACAGTAACAAAACCAACAAAAGGAAAAGGTGGCAAAACCTTAATGGATTAAGACGTGCATGAAAGGATCTAATATTGCGGTATATGCATCGATAAATATAGTTAAGCACGGCCACCAAACCTGACACTTTAAAACAAGTAGATGAATTAGTTAAGAATCAGTCGCCTCCTCATTCCAGAAACAATTGGAGCGCCAATTCTTAAAGCAATGAGAACACGACTGAACCTAACATTACAAAAACAAACAAATACACACACACATATTGTAATTATAACCATTGATCTCGCTCAAGCCATAGGTGCCACATTTACTCTTTGCTACACATTACTGAGCATCACATATAAAGGACAGCGGACCTTTATTTATAGATGAATTCCATTCGGCGACTTTTTGCCATGGCAAAATGGTCAATTACCCTCTCGTTGAAATCTTTGGTTTCAGTTATTAAGCGATTTTCTATTGACACCATGGCTAATGCAGAAAGTCTTTCAGTACACAACTACACATGGTGCTGCGGGAAAAGGTTTTAATCCTTTTCAGTGATGAAAAGCAACGTTCTGGTTCTGCTGTTGACATTGGAGTGGTAAGTAGAATTTTAGCTAGCTTTATTACTTCAGAAAAAGTTGATTGCATTCCTTCCAGGTTTAGCAACGAAAGCAGCTGCACAAGTCCACTCACTGAATGCATGTCATTTCTAGAATAGAGAACAGACAGCTCCGGTTTGAGCTTGTCTTTGATTAACATAGGGTATGCTTCACAACATTTTTCTAAAGCTTTTTCTGGAAACTGTCTTGCATATTGTGAAGCATTTTTCAAATTAAATAAAGTGCTTGCTTCAAGATGATTGGTGAACTTGAACCTTTCTTGACACTGCATTAAGACAACATCACATACTTCTTTAGCATCAATGATTTGGGATTCAGGCATTCTCCGTGTGGGTGAAGGTGACTCATTGTCTGCAGCAATGCCTTCCCTTATTCTTTGTATTGCTGACAGAAAATTATCCAGAGAGCACTGCACTTTGAATGACTCAAGCTCCACAGACTGCAGCTGAGCAAACAGTATGTCAACATGAGGCATGATTTTCGAAAAGAAATCTAACCAAAACACAAATTTTGGATCTATGAGCATTCGTTTTATACCAGCAGCAGCAAAGCCAGTCACCGAAGAGTTGCTTTGTTCCAAAGTTGAGCAGCATTCTATAAGTGCGTCTTTTACCTCCGATACAGCATTCACCGTCCTGCTTTTAAAATTCCATCGTGTTGCTGATGGGCGAGGAATACGCCTTTGAGCAACTTGGTCCAAAGCAGCCATTCTTTGAGGAGATTTGGAGAAAAAACTTGGGATTCCCGAAAGACTGTTAAAAAAGACTCTGACACTGGTATTCTGCGAAGTGGCTTTTTGTATAACCAAGTTTAGCTGGTGTGCATAACAATGGACAAAGTGTGCATTGCTATATACTTGCTTGATTCTTGATTGCACACCATTTCTTGCACCACTCATAGCAGCAGCACCATCATAAGTTTGTGCTACAAGTTTGGATGTATTGCTCCCAAGCAAAACTTTAAGTTCCTGAAATAGGATTGAAGACAGAGCTTCTGCTGTCTGGTTAGCAGGATTAAAAAAACCCCAAAATCTTTCAACAGGCTTCCCATGACTTTCATACCGTAGTACAATCACCATCTGTGTCTTCTCTGAGATGTCAGTAGTTTCATCACACATGATTGCTACAAATTCAGACTGTGATATTTCTTCTTTAATTTTGCTTTTGCAAAGCTCAAGAATCGTTTCCAAAAGCTCATTTTGAATAGTTTTGGATGTACCTTTGAATACCTTTGCAGAATTAAAATGATTTTGGAAGCGTGAGTCAAGATTGGAAGCAAAATCAATTAACCCCATGAACACACCAGGATTTTTTGAGCCTTGACTTTCATCATGTCCCCTTAATGGCAATTCAAATCTGCCACAAAATTTTATACAATCTATAATCTTTGACAATACTGTTCTGTTCTTCGTTACTTCTTCATTATGTTTAGTAATGGAGAGTTGATATCCAGAATCTATAAGTGTAGCAATATTAACTCTGCCAAGCACTGAAAGACTCAAAGTATTGTTCATGTGGAAAGTTGATCTACTATGCTTCTCTGTCTTTCTACTGAGATGTTTCAGGTCTTTCACACCTACTTTGGTCCAGGAATGTTCTTGATCTCCACCAAACAGTAAACAGGGAAAGCAAAAGAAAGCATTTTCACTGTTGCAGCCACACAGCCAGTCATGATCATCATACACATTTCTGTTAAACTTCCTTGCATAAGGGTTACCTCTACTGGTGGATGATTGGGAAATGTCAAGGTTTGGAGTGGGTCTTCCTTGTGCTTTGATGCTAAGTTTTTCTTGCAGAGACAACTGGGAAAACCTAATTTTTTTCAATGACATTACAGAATTATCCATTGTATATAAATTGCAAAATGTTCCAATTAAAGTGTAAATTATTATAGCATAAACCTGTTAAGACAAATGAAATCATTGTCAATTTTTTTAAATGAAGGTAGATTCAGAGTCAAAATAAGAGTATCCATATATATATGATATTTTTTTTTTATTTATTTGCATCAGACTCAAGATGAAAGTAGAAACAAAGCAGATACTCAACTCCGAAGAGCTGAGTCGTAATGTACCAAATACAAAGATTGAGTGTAACAGTCTGTTCGCATTAGTTCATATATCCATTGGTTGGAAGACAAGTTACAGCGGGTTACAAACTGATATAATTTTTTACAAATGAAAGCTTGAAAAATGGTGGTATTGTTATCAACGAATGCAGAGGTGATGCTGCATCGTCTCTGCAGATTAAACAACATTCTGTAACAATTATTGTATCCAACACGTAAGCGATTACTACTGGATAGAAGATAGTTACACCATAGTTGACAGGCATATAAAGGCATACAATAGGAACGAAACAACACATTTTTAACAGCAATCAAACGTTTGGAAAACCTTGCTTTTAACATGTTTTCAAAACAATACAATGACCGTAATTGTCGTTTCATGTCTTTATCATCAGGTAGAAGCGTTAATTATTACTCCAATATATTTCAAGGGTCTCAAAGCAGATACGATTTTTATTTAAATACCGTATTATATATGATCGGATTATAGCCAAATTTCAACATCTAGGCTTTATATAAAACACCAACAGTTTTGTTGCAATTAAATATAATGTCATGAGAAACTACATACATTTGACAAACATTGATGAGTTTCTGGAGTCCCTTGACACTTGATGCAAAACAACACAAGCCTTCAGCATACATTAAATGATTGAAGACAGGAGTTGCCAATGCAGCAGCCAACAGAAAGACCGTTTAATTCAGAAGATAAATCATTCATGTAGATGCACTTCTGCAGCATACCGGTACTAGACCTAGAGGGCAGACACTAGTGAAGCACCTAACTTAACTATCTATCACTCCTGACGGATCACTGAGTGGAAACAATTATCGTTCCTTGCCCTAGAAAATACTATACCAACCCTCAGCAGCATGGAGTCACATGCAAAGATCAAAACTGGGCAAAGATCAAAACCCTAACCTTATTCCTAACTCTAACCCTTACCTTAATTAACCCTACCTAACTTTAATCCTAACTCTGGCAACACCTGATTGTAACTATGGCAACAAGTGTGTAAAAATAGCCACTTTGTAATAACAATAATAGGATGGATAAAGAAAACCGGACATAAAAGAAACCCATCCTCAGGCAAAAGCAGGTTTCGATGTGGCCCAGGAGAGCAGGTGTTGAGCTCTTTTTATGGTCAGACTGCACATCACAGTCACACAGTAGCCTAAGACGATTGAGGTTCGAGATCCAGTGTAAGTTATTGTTTCTTGTCCTAGCACTATTGTTTCTTGTCCTAGCACTGTTGTTTTCTTGCCCTAGTACCGGTACATCCTATAACCTGTTGAATACCCTAATCCTACAGCTATCACATTTACAGTCATGTCTCATCGCTACTCTGCGAAACAAAACTTAACTTTAAAAAGTCTGTAGAATTATTCGGTTAGGGGGGGGGGGGGGCTGTTTTCCATGCAGCCCCAACAGATTCAAAAATTGCTGTTACCGGTATGTATTCTGTAAAATACCAAAAGAGGTGGAGCTTCAAGGATATTTTTTAGCCAATCAGAGCACTTGAAATCCAAAATCTGGGGCTGCAAAGAATGGTAGCCACTTTAACAAGTCGAAATTCTGCCACTGAAATTGACTAGGATGAAACCGCCAACCAATCACAAGCTACGTTACCTGTGACGTCATTACGTGAACAAAATGTCTGCACGAGTGCGCTTGATTCACAGCTGATCATTCACAGATCCAACAATAATGTCGAATTACAGAATTTCAGCAATCAGCAGTAGAGTTGTTCCAAAACTGCTGCATATCGTACCAATAGCACAAATAAACTTTTTGAGATCAATTTTCTTCGTTGATTCCGAATATGCTGTCGTTTTTTGTATAGCACTTCAGGTTTGTATTTTTATGTGTCAAGTCGCAAACAAATGTTTCTAAATGTCACTCAGAATCACAACGCATGGTCAAATCCGCATTGTACAGGCTTGAGGTTAAAGTCGTCGCTATTATGTCAAATTGCGTCGCATTTGCATCGATATAGGTCAAATTTAAACACTGAAACTGCCTGTTCGGTACTACAAATACCAATAACTTTATGCAATTACTTTAATCAAACATATTTCGAGCTGAAAAGTGTTAGTCTGCGGCAAGATTTAACAGTTTAGCTCAATTAACTCCAACTGCCTTTGTCTAAATCAGGGGTTGCCAACCTGTGGTACGAGAAGGTTTTTCCGGTGGCACGCGGGTAGCTTCCGTTTTTTTTCACAAAAACGTGGATTCACAACTTTATATTTTGTTCATCTGATTTTGTTTACAAAAAACGATTGCTCTTGATAGATATCATCTACTGTTTTATAGCTTAAGCTACAAATAGCGTGGAATAATGCTAGTTGTAAGCTAAAACTAGATCGGAATAAAATGTTCAATAACAGTTACAAGGAATGTTCTCCAATGAACTTCTGACTCAGTATGGCCTCTTCATATTCAACGCTAGTTTCCCATGCTGTTCCACAGCTACTGATTTTCGCTTCCACGTGGGAATGCGAGCAGCGATTTTCAGTTATGATGAACATCAAGTCAAAAAAACGAAACCGACTAGGTGCGCCCGGAAATGACTTTTGATGCGCTGTTAGCAAATTTACACCGGGCATCGACCAATTGGTTGACAGTAAACAAAAATCTCATTAAATTTAGTTGTGGTGCTTTAGGGTTATTTTTGTAAGCCAATAATATTCTTCTGAATAAAATATTATTCGATTAAATTAGTTGTTCTGCAAGAAGTGGTACGCTTGGCAGTACAGAGCGACCAAGTGATACGAGATCGTAAAAAGGTTGGAAACCCCTGGTCTAAATCCTGGCTCAACTTTTTGTACCTGTACGTTGTGTAAATATTCAATACACTGTGGTACTTCCACTATTGTTAGGCCAGATCATCATCCATGTGTCTCTCCTCTCGTTGCCTACAGTAGATGAGACCTGGCATTTGTCTGCATTAACTTCCTCAATATTTAATATGTCATCGTTAGCAATTGCGCTATTTGTGAATTCATTTGAGGCTTTGGGCACCGGAATCAATATATTTGAACTAGCAAATTCAATCCACAACACTTTCTATTAGGCTGTTATTTAACACTAAACATACATACGTGCTGAGATTTGTGGCCGTGTTAGCAACTGAAAAAATCAACTTGGTGTGAAGGTCACAGAACTGTTCAAAATGAAAGTTCAGTATTACAGTTTTCAAACAAGTGCTGTGCTTGCAACGTGCAAAACAACTCGGCTCCAGGTCCCCTGCGGTCACAGACACGCATATTATCCCTGAATAGGGGGGTGTCGCGAGTGCCAGTCGCTCATTGTCGCCTGGTTTGATTGCAAACAAGTCAATTCTATGTAGTTGCTTTCCTCATTGCGTCCAGAGATGTTGCACCATAAGCAGCCCTCATTGCATCTGCATGCTCTCCATAACGGTGAGCGTAGGGGTTTGGTTTCGCACGTTTTTGTGGCAGTGGATCACACGCAACATTTCTATCCGATCCGCGCTTTCGTTTTGCCTTCAGAGATTTAGGCCGATTATCCTCCCTTCCGATTGTCAATCCAGCGTCTTGACAGATTGATAGAGCATCAGCTGTTACTGCATCTATCCGAGCGACTGCATCATTTATAAATGCGTGGTCGTTGTGATCGTGAACACGATACAGAACATTACGCACCCGATCTACAGATGCATTAACATCCCGCATAGATATCATGGGTGTGGTAGGTGATTCATTGCTGGGTCCAGGGGCGTCGTGGTTTATGGATTCAACATTGCTGGAAAATTCGAAAGACGGTTGTACAACACTTTCTGGAGAATCTGATGGGCAAGGCACCGCTAACTTACCAACCACGTCGGGATCGAGCACAATAAACACAGATTTGGTGTACCACGTTGGGAAGGATTCCCAACGGACATTTGCCACATTATGAATAATGGCAAACATATGTTTGCAAGGAAGAAAATTGAGTTGAAAATTTTGGCATGTGCAGTTTGGCGCACAGTTGAAACTGCCAAAGGTTGTTCTGTAGCATACTTCTGATGAAGTGCTTTTCACAACAAACGTATCTCCATCTTGAACAATGGAGCTGGCGGTGACGTCTTGTGATGAAATAATACGATTCAAACAATCGTGAATGAAATGTTTGGGCCGATTTTTCAGGTAATCGGGAATCGAAGAGTTATAAGACCGATAAAATTCCGACGAGAACATGTTTTCTTGTTCGTACCTAAACATTGCAAAGAACATTACCTAAACATTACCAACATTACCTAAACATTGCAAAGTTCGTAGCTAAACATTGCAAAGTTCGTAGCTAAACATTGCAAAGTTCGTAGCTAAACATTTGCAAAGATAACAGAATTATTAACAGCAGACAAACATGCAGAAAGTGACAACATTCAAGGGTTACTCTAGAGTCTAGAAAGTCACTAACCGACGTTTGTTGTCAGGGAGAAATTCCTTGTGGAGAAGCGTTACAAGAGCAGATAACGACTTATCTCTTCTGGTGCTGATGTATTCCTTCAGAGTCCTGTTCTGTCGCTCTACTCCATTGTTGGTGTGAAACGTGATGCTGACCTTGTCAGAACGGTAAAACCACACCCAACGCTGAAACCCACCATAAACAAGTTTATTATTTCATTGAACTAGCCTACTATTTATTTGCATTTAGGGTGGTTTCAATTGCACACCAACCTTCTTTTCTGTAAGCCAAACATTTTCAATATAATTCCGGAGTTTCGAATTGCTGACCCAACAATTGCTGTCCTTCAACTCCATTAATGTTTTTTCGAAAGACTGTTCGCTCTCAGCTCTTGCTAGTGCTCGCAAGTATGTCAGTACAATTGCTTTGTCATCACGAACGCCATTGTCACTTTTCCTCATCCACCTTTCCCAGGCTTGTTCGCGATGAAAGGCACAGAGTAAAACGGAGCAATCTGCGAAACAAGAAGTTGTTGGCACTGAGCGGTAAAGTGCAGTAACAAGTTAGCAGTGACGATACAAACGCATGAGCAATGGAAACAGCACACACACACAAGTAATGAAAATGTGAATGCAATTCACTAACTTGAAAAAACGCTTTCGATGGCCTTGATTTCCGCCTCACATTTGTCGGTCATAAAAAACGAAGGATTCCAGTCTTCCGACCACCCTTTTAGAACAGAAAGCGCTTCCGCTATATCCGAAGCTTGTTCATTTTGAATGATAAATGTAGCAACAACCTGGTAACCAACATTCGTTTTGACACAAAGAAAAAATAGAGGAAGGGAATACTTGGACGTCTTGTAAGTTGCATCCAAAAGGCAAGTGCCTTGGCCGTAACGATGCAACAATCGTCTTTGCCAACCCATTTGGTGAACAAATAACAAACTCTGGGCGCATTGCATCACAGGAAGTCCATCAGAATTGGTGCTAATCGACTGTGAACCCCCTGCAACGTAGGGTCGAAACAATATATTGTCGTGAGGCCCGCATGTTTTCTTCCACTCTTCAACTAAAACGTGCAAATTTTCCTGATCCATTTTGGATACCTTTTGCTTCGTATATGCACCAAAAAAGTGATTCTGGATGTCCTTTTTGGTGGGATTATACCGCCGATTAGTTTCAAGGGGCATTTCAACATCTTGAAACAGTACATGTTTAACGTACGACTTCAGACCACGTTGAAGTTCTGGAATGCTACATATTCCGTCCGCCACCATTTCATGTATTTTACCAATTAGCCTTCCATCAATTCTTTGAAGAGGCCCTGCATTCTGCAACAAAGTTGATGGTTAACGCACAAAGTACCTGTTACTTCATCATAACCAAAAAGCCGATCACGTCATGCAATTATGTAAACCAACCTCTCCGACAACATGGCCACTGTGGTCATGGCGATCAGGAAATTTGATGCTCCAGTAAACCTCTTTTTTGACATTTTGAGCATCACCGGCTAACGCATGTTTGAGGCGTTCACAAATGTCACGGCGTGATGCAGAGACAAGAAATGAAGAAATCTGAAGCAAAAATAAAATCTTCTTTGTAAAACAATGATTGATATAGCAAAATGTCAAGTACAAGCGTCGCCAATATTAATAAGCCTACTGTTTGATGTCACTTACCGCCAGGGTTGATCTCTAAGTGGTCAAAACTGGTTTTGACCACTAAGCGGTTTAAACCTGGTTTTAACCGGTCAAAACTAGGTTTAAACTGGTCAAAACCCAAAAAAATATTTTTATGTAGTGAATGGTCGGCTACCTGGGCTATTTAGGAAATATAAAAGTAGTTGTGACCGTTTTGATATGCAGGCCTCGAAATAGCTGGCGGCCATGGCCGCCTGAACTTTCATTAATTGCCGCCAATACCGACCTGTCAGGCAAAATTTAATGGCAAATGTTTTTCATAAAAAAAAAATTTTCGAATAAATTCTTGTACTTCAGTTGGCTGTGCTAATTGTTCATCGTTCTACCAAGCATTTTTTGGTTCATCAGAAACTTATTTTTAGAATTTGAATTTTCTCAATAATTAAAATACCCGTATGTCTGAACAAACAACTAATCAAAGCAATTTATTGACAGTGCGCCTTATAATCGGATGCGCTTTATGGTCAGCAAAATACGGTAACCAACTGATTGAAATATTAAAAATAAACAGAGAAATTGAATATTTTTTGTTCCAAATCCAGCATTTAGGTTATTGTTGATCAAAACAAAATATAGTTGAACATCATTACTAAACATGGAGGGTAATATTTTTAATTCAATTGAAAAGCTACTTGAGTCATACACTAAAGGGGTTTTGACCAGTAATAGGTGGTCAAAACTGCCCGGTTTAAACCAGGTTTTAACCGGTTTTAACCAGGCGGTTTAAACCGATCAACCCTGCTTACCGCAAACTCAGGAAACTTTGTAACTTCCTTAGCATGAATGCGTGCTGAGCAATTGAACTTCTTTGAGCCTTGCGGGCACAGGTTCCTACGGGAAATGTTGTGATCTGATAGCTGTGAAAACATGAATCGCATAACTGTTCACACTTCAATGAACCTGAAAATTTTTATACGACATTTGAAGAACTCTCCACTCAATTGATATTACTTTTACTGCTAAGTGGAACAACCAGTGGAGTATCCTGGTTGATTTTCCTAGTCATGCAATGGAGGGAGGGTCATAGCCAGTGTAGGGGTGTCTGGGGGCATGCCCCCACATGAAAATTACTCTAAGAACGAACACGCTAGGCCTACTCGTGCCAGAAATAACTTACACGTTTCGTAATGGGAATATCCCCACATAGTGATTTTTGTTTTGCATGCAATTTCAAATCAGCATGCCTTGGTCCCATTTGCGCTACTGTAGTAAAAGAGCGGCGAATAGGCAAATTGTATTATCAACGCATACTGATTGGTGAACTGTTGATGGTCTTGTTGGACCCTAGTATATTGCAACTGCAACATCACAAACCTGTACTAGTGCATGACTTTCACTTTCAGTATCATCACTTTCCTTTACTTCTGTAGAGTTCTGAAAATCACATAGAACATTTATAATGACACAATATCTTTTTAACGTTTTTAATATGCTCTTTAACCTTACTGTAGACATTCACCTGACAGTGATGGTTGTGTACATCTACTTTAGGAAAGGTGATACAACATCCAGTTGTACTTGAACTTGCTTTGTTTGTTTTTAAAGCCACTCGGAGTTGTTTGTTTATGTCCCTTTTGGTTGTGGAAGTTTGTGTGGACTTGGACACCTTAAAAAAGCAAAGTAGGTGGAGCACACTAAAAAAACTGAATGGTAAAATTAAAAAAACAAAAATCTTTCTTTTGTGCTGCTAGAACATCATCATTTAAGCTGTGGCAAAGTAGGCTACCATATCATACTGTAGTAGCGGTTTGATTGAAGTCAACCAACATCATTTAGTGTTTAGGTTGAAGATGCTGTATAATGATACAAGAAATGAAAGAATGTGAAGATAGCCTACTTGTAAAGTCACACAATAGTATAATAATCATTCGCTATCTCCGCTTGCAGCAGATTGCGCATCAACATGGGTGGGTGCAACCTAGTTCGTACCCTGAACAGTTCGTACCCTCAGTTCGTACCCTGAAAAGATCGGGAGAAAAAATAAAACAAGCCGAAATCGTTGATTGCAGTTTAATAGCACAAAGCCGAAGTCGTTGATCGGAGTTTCCGCAAACAAACTCGAGGATTAGGGTTAGCGGAAACTGCGATCAGCAAGGTTGAGGGCATTAGGGTTAGAGAGCATAGATTACTCGATGGTTAGAGTTAGGGTAAGCGGAAACTGCGGAATAATGTTTGCGGAAACTGCGATCAGCGAGGGTTAGAGCATAGATTAGCCCACTCTATGGTTAGAGTTAGGGTAAGGGTTAGCAGAAACTACGGAAAAATGTTTGCGGAAACTGCGATCAGCGAGGGTTAGGGTAGAGCATAGATTAGTCTATGATTAGAGTGAGCGGAAACTGTGGAAAAATGTCTGCGGAAACTGCGATGAGCGAGGGTTGGTGTTAGGGTAAGAGTTAGCGGAAACCGCTATCAGCGACTTCCGCTTTTTTTTTCGATCTTTTTAGGGTATGAACTGTTCAGGGTACGAACTAGGTTGCATCCAACATGGGTTACTTGACAGGGTTCCATGTGATTTTATGAGCCGTACTGTAGGGTGGTCCTCAAATGTATGGTAAAATTTTAAAGTTGGAAAAGTTTGGTTCTTACCCTCTCATTTGGTTCCTTTTTACTAAAAAACAGTTCACTAAAAGTTTGAAGTATTTTGATAAAGGTTTAGAGGTGCCACATGACCAGTGAAAATTGACAAAAATACGAAAAATTTGTCAAAATAGGTAAACCGCCTAAATGTATGTCTTAAAAACAAAACCTCAGCAATATACAATGCACTGCAGATACAAATGAAGAAAAATAGGCAACAATCTTGCCATATCCGGCAGTAGCAACTACTCCAGTCTGTAGTGGGCTATAAAATATACTGTAATGATACGCTGAGTGAATATGATTATAAGTTAGATCACACCCACCTAGAGTGGACACATTTACAGGTCTCGTATATCAAAATATAATTCAGTCTGTGGACTTTAAGTGGTTCTCAATATTCTTATTATTGGAATTTGGAAGATGACGCAGAATATACTGCATTTGATCTTCATCCTTTGTCAGCAAATTGTTAAAATTTTGCACCTCTTTCAGCAAAATCGTTGATCATATGAAGAAGACCACTAACAATGCTTTTTTCTCTCTTATAACTTTTATCCAAATCCCATGCTACAACTTCCAGCTTTAGAAAGTCAGTATGGCAAATCCAAAATCTGGCACAATCGCATGGTGTTGGATGTGACAAAGTCTGATAAATCTTTTGAAAAGACATTATCTGGCAATGAAGAAATATGCTTCAATGGTGGACTACTCATTCCTTTATTGGTCAAGGCAAAAACCATAGCTTCTTTTTCAATACTTGAAACACCATCATCAAAAAATACAAGGCCAATGAGTTCTTCACTTATGTACCATAAGTGCATTGAGAATTTTTTCATTGCTTCTTTGGCTATCGCTGAATCATGTAGTTGATATTCCATTAGTCTTTTTAACAATTGCAGATCATTTCGTGGGTCGCACGTTGTTAGAAAAGCAGTAAACCAAGATTAGAAGTATCCATTGCAATGCGTATGCACATTGCAATGGATACTTTCAACACAAAAATGACAAATTTTTTGAAACCACATTGCTCCTTATTGGTCAAATCAAACTGCATTCTGAACAGCCAAATCTTCAATGCATATATAGCAGTGGCCATCCATCTTGCCTGATGAAGGGCGCCGGGATAACAAAACCGAATGCCATGTGGTGGTGCTCGATTAGGAATTATGATAGATAATTCAAGGAACTCTTGATAGTATCTCTTGATTGAGTTTTTTCCAACTGGTCTTTGCAAAAACTAATGATTTCATCAGAAGTCATCATTTTCTAGATTAGCAGAATTCATCATTTTCTAAGGTGATATAACAATTTTTGTCAAAACTATCTCATTTTGCTTTAAATCCCTTGAAAACAAGAATATCCTGTCAGGATGATGACCCAAGACATGTTAAGAACGCTCTTTGCAACACAAGTTCTAGAATATGGTGATAGCAAGCCAAATGGAGCAAGTCCTTGTTTAATTCTTTTGCAATTGAGATGCAGGCACCGGACTTAACACCAATCTTTAACACATACCATTACTCCATTAGCTTGTGCACTTCCTGATGAAGACTGCAACTTTGGCACTCCAAGCAATTTGTTAGTAGTCATTCCAGTGACAATTACTGGTAACCGTTCAACTTTTTTTGTTATTAGTTATATCAAGAAGGAGTTTTCCATCCCAGTGATCTGTGAATATAGACTATAGAGTCATCAACAAATTCATCTCTAATTTTTATGGAGATCCCTTGCCGATGAACGATTCTTGCCCTACGTACGGTATCATACTGATGAGCAATTGAATGCTATTTCATCAAGGTCACATCCCAACTGCTAGCTGTTGCAGCTAAAACAAATGTCGCTTACTGATCACTTAGGGCAGTCTGATTTAAAGCAGATGATAAAGCCTTGTTCATGATTTTCTGAGGCCTCTTTTTGGAGTTGATGCTTTTTCCGTATGAATAACATCATCGTTCATTTTTTCACAATCACAACTGTCTTCGGCACTACTGCTAAAAGCTTCAGCAGTCTTGACTTTCTTCCACAATAGCTGTTTTTCAACGTCTGATTTAGCTTTACGTTTAAGCTATACCTTCTAGACTTTAATTGCATGCTTTTGTCGTGGCGCAATACAAAGTCTTTACTACCCATTTTACCTTGTTGATCTGGCAATCTTTGCATCACCAAACACTGTTTATCTTCTTCATTGGTCATGATGGAAAGAGCATCTTCATGTGCATTGCGCAATGTCAAATAGTCCTAAAATTTCATGTTTAAATTTGTTTTCTTTTTCAATTTGTGGTTTGAATCTTTTTTTGAAATCTTTTTGCAATGATTTCCATTTCTGAAACAGCCTTTCTAATTTCTACTGCCCATTGAACTTTGGTAACAAAAACACCAACTTTCTTAGCCAAATAGTGAACAAGTGCCACTGCTATGCCTTGTATTGATACTAAATAAAGTCATGGAAAGTTGAGGAGTAGAAGCCACATGGTTGTGTCATACTGTGATGGGAAGATTAACTTCGTTTATAGGAAACTACTTCTTTAATAGGTGCATTGGTGCAATTAAATAAATGAATACAATTACAGCCACCGGCAGACAGATACAGGCTGCCTGCAGTAAAGCAAAGATAATTCACTGAAGCAACATAGGGCGAAAAAGTTTGATTTTAACCCTATTTTCAGTTTTTTTGCATTTTCTCAAAAATTAAAGCAGTTAGAGCATACTTTCCTCCTGAGTACAGATAGGAATGTGATTGCTTTGCATCTTTTGACACCAAGCACAGTTCTCTATCTCATTTGGTTCTGGAGTTACGTAAATTTGAGCAAAAATTTCCCGTGACCCCCCAGCTCGATTTTCAAGTTGATTGTGGCACCCCTAAACGTAGTCCAATGGGTCTCAATTTTTTATAGGTTTAGTTTTAAGTCATTTGGAGACTTTTCAAAGGGTAAGACATAGCAATTTCAAAAATTCGATTTTGGGGACCACCCTACCGTACTGCTTCCATGCTGGCTCAAGGCGGATTGGAAGTTACCTTATAATAAGTTATATTATAATATATAATAATATTACCTTATACTAATAAGTTACCTTATATTCAGGAAATTCAGCAATTTTCAGAAGTTTAACTTTGGCATTGCACTGATTTGTCACCATGACCTGTTATGAAAACCATAGGATAAGTTGATTTCATATACTTGAAGTAATGTAAGCGTGAGGCACTATGTACATGCAACGGTATGGTATATACCTGAGTTCTTTGCTGTAATTCAGCTTCTTTTGGTCGACATTTGAACTGGACATATTCCAACTTAATGTATGGTGTATCCTCTCGCCAATAAATCTTGCTATTTGACATTTCTGCAATAATTTTAGCATTGTGTTTGGCATGTTAAACAATTACCATTATAAAAATGTTGCATATCAATGCACTCGATAGTTATTTTTTAAATGTCATAACAAATTATTTTTTGTCATTAATGTGTCCAGAATGAAAAAGATGCTATTAGTTGCAATACATACCGCCTGTACCGGTATGTTAATGAACAGGAAAAGGTGACATGGCCACAAAACTCTGTCCATCCCATTAGCTCAGTGGTTAAGTTTCCGACTCAAGACCAAGCGTTGCTATCGGACTCTCGGCGTATGTGCGCTTGAGCAACGCATCAAAAGGACAACTCTGCGTTCAGAAGAACCTAGTGGATGCTGCGCAATCCATTTGTTTCATGTTTTGATTGTCTATGCGTAATGTGGTGACAGCAGCAACGCTCGAATCCTGCTGAAAGCACTTCTCGTTGAGTCAAGATGCATATCAAATGATTTGTAAATGGACACAATTACATCGATGGTCGCAAGTTAGTACATGGACCGTGGACCCTATAATATTTGTAAAAAAATAAACCCCTAAAATTCAGTATGAACTTAGTAGTTTCTGTGCATTCATACCATATGTATGTTTCTGTGCAACAACAAGTTCTGTTGCTGTTTTGCCTTCATATTCTTCAATGGATTTCATGCCATCTTCCATAGAAGTGAACCACTAAAACAATAATAATTGTATGCGCGCTAGCAAGTAAACACAGTGCAACCGCACGCCATATAGCTGACAAAACAAGTATGCTAAATTATGGTCTAGAATTGACTACAGCATATGGTAAATTATTCCAAGTTTCGACTACTCTATTGGCAAAGGAACATTTATGGCAGTTAAGTTGAGCAAACTGCATAATGTAATTTAATTCTACATCACCACTTTCTGTTAAAATATATCCTGTTAACATCTAAGTGACTAAACTCCTTACCTGAGTTTCATTCATGACGTAATCTAGGCTACTTCTAGAACGCAAATGAAACAAAATAAATTGACTTGACTTGAAACAAAATAAATGAAACAAAATAAATTGACTTGACTCAAGTTAATGCAAGTGCAAAATGAAGTCAATTTCGGAAATTTTCGGTTGCAGTTAATGGTTTTCGCGCGTTTTCAATTTCGGGTTTCGCGCTTTTGACGTCACAGAAAACGTAGCTTATGATTGGTTGGCGGTTTCATCCTAGTCAATTTCAGTGGCAGAATTTCGACTTGTTAAAGCATAGATATCTTAAATATAGATATGCAACTCAGCAATCGTGGAATTATCGTCACGCTCGACTGACTTTATGGACACAATCAACAATCAAGGTTGCCAGCTTGGCTAGCGTATCTATGGTAGGCTATTATTGTACGGTTTGGGCTTGGCGAGTGGTAGCTTTTGAGCTCCTTTGGAATATTTTTGATGGCGTATCATATATTTCAAGTTTTCACAGAATAGCCTACTATGAAAAATCAAGACAATAATCTTTCTTCACGTAGGTTATGCAACTTCTATTTCATGATCGTTGGAACTATCATTTAAGCTTATTTCCAGTGACTCATTAAAGCTTGTTGTAGGCAGTTTACAAACCTGAGATAGAGAGGCGCCGGAACGATTTTAGGGTGAGATATACGGTAGCGATAATTGTCAAACATTTTCAGGGGTTGTCGAGGATTTTCAGGGGTTGTCAGGCATTGTAGAGTAGCTACTTTCAGGCATTGTTGGGAATTTCCAGGCATTGTCGATCAATATCAGTGGTTGACAGGGTTTGGTAGTCATTATGGAACATTTTCAGGCATTGTCGAACATTTTCAGGAATTGTCAAACATTTTCAGGGGTTGTCGAGAATTTTCAGGGGTTGTCAGGCATTGTAGAGTAGCTACTTTCAGGCATTGTTGGGAATTTCCAGGCATTGTCGATCAATATCAGTGGTTGACAGGGTTTGGTAGTCATTATGGAACATTTTCAGGCATTGTCGAACATTTTCAGGAATTGTCAAACATTTTCAGGGGTTGTCGAGAATTTTCAGGGGTTGTCAGGCATTGTAGAGTAGCTACTTTCAGGCATTGTTGGGAATTTCAAGGCATTGTCTAGGATTTCCAGGCATTGTCGATCAATATCAATGGTTGACAGGCTTGTCAACCATTATCAGTCATTGTCGGAAATTTTCAAGAATTGTCGAATATTTTTAGGTGTCAGGGGCTCTCAGGCATTATAAAGTACTTTAGATTCTTTCTGGCAGGCATTGTCGGCAGTGGCGTAGCTAGGGAATGTGCCGCCCGGTGTGGATTCAGATTTTGCCGCCCCTTCAAGAAAAAGCATGTGAAAACAGGCCCGATTTAGGGGGGGCAGAGGGTGCAGGTACCCTGGACCCCCGACTTTTAAAGGGCCCCCCTACGTGAAAAAAATGTGATTTTTTTACTATTAGCTTTTGTGGTTTCTGCAAAATGCTGTGCAGTGCTGGATTGATGCTACTGTAGACGTCGAGGGGGTGTTTCGCGCCGTAGGCGAATTTTTTTGCACGGGGGGCCCTGATCTAAAAGTGCCCGGGCCCCCCATTAGCTAAATCCGGCCCTGTGTGAAAATGAAATGCGTTTTTTATCAGATTATAATCAAAATCAAAAATCGTAGTCTGAAATTGCCGCCCCCAGACGTGCCGCCCGGGGCGGTCCTCCCCTCCTTCCCCCCCCCCCCCCCTAGCTACGCCAATGATTGTCGGACTTCTTCAGGCATTGTCTAGGATTTCCAGGCATTGTCGAACATATTCAGTGGTTGATGGTTTGTTAGGCGTTGTCGAACGTTTTCTTGGGTTGTCGATCATTACCAGGTTTTGACAGGTTTGTCAGGCATTGTCGATACTTATGATAGCCAGGTCATTTAAACGCTGCTGTGTTTGTGTATACCGTAAATACGTTTACAACCTACGCAAAATAGAAAGGGATCATTCTGCTGCGCATGCAAAGCTGGGAATAAAAATGCATGAAAATGTTCGACAATGCCTGACAAACGTGTCAAAAACCAATAATGATCGACAATGCCCGGAAATCTTAGACAATGCTAGGAAATGCCCAACAATGCCTGAAAGTAGCTTAATCTAGAATGCCTGACTACCCCTGAAAATGCTAGACAACCCCTGAAAATGTTCGACAATGCCTGACAAACCCGTCAACCACTAATAATGATCAACAATGCCTGGAAATCCTAGACAATGCCTGGAAATTCCCAACAATGCCTGAAAGTAGCTACTCTGCAATGCCTGACAACCCCTGAAAATGCTCGACAATCCCTGAAAATGTTCGACAATGCCTGAAAATGTTCCATAATGACTACCAAACCTGTCAAACACTGATATTGATCGACAATGCCTGGAAATCCTAGACAATGCCTGGAAATTCCCAACAATGCCTGAAAATAGCTACTCTACAATGCCTGACAACCCCTGAAAATGCTCGACAACCCCTGAGTATGTTCGATAATGCCTGAAAATGTTCGACAATGCCTCACAAGCCTGTCAACCACTGATAATGATCGACAATGCCTGGAAATCCTACACAATGCCTAGAAATTCCCAACAATGCCTGAAAGTAGTTAGCCTACTCTACAATACCTGAAACCCCTGAAAATGTTCGACAACTCCTGAAAATGCTCCACAACCCCCCAAAAAGCCGACAATGCCCGACAATGCCTGACAATGCCCGACAATGCCTACAATGCCTGACAAAGGGTATTTAGAGGTACCCTCTGTGACTGTGATTTGTTTTCAATCGCCAGAATCTCCATAAAGCAGTCCATGCGGAACGAGAATGTGACGTCATCACAAGCAATCCATACGTCAACTTGAAAACGAAGAAAGTTTTATTTAAACAAAAACCAAAAAAATATATTAAAAATAAAGTTGTTTTGCTGTGCCAAGTTTGAAGTCAATGCATACAGCCATAGCTACGCTGTTAGCCTTCAAACATCTTACGCACCACTGAGTTGCATATCTATATATAAGATATCTATGGTTAAAGTGGCTACCGCAAAGAATGTTGTCCCAAAGCCATGTTTCCAAACAAATTTTTAAATATTTTAATTTTCAATCCGCAATCCATAAGTGAAAAAAGTAATCGGGTCGGACAAACACAGAGGAAAACATATCTTCCCTTTTTTCTCTTTCTTTCAGGGGGGGCTGCAGCCCTGCAGCCCCATGGCACGAGCCGCCACTGGATCTATGCATACAAGCTCTTGGTTTGCCAGATCATATACAGTAGAAATGGTTTTATTTTTATATATAATGGTGGTGTCATCTGCAAACATAATTGCAGTTTCGTGTTGAAGGCATTTACGAAAGTCATTTACATAAATCAGAAATAAAAGAGGGACTAAGATAGACCCTTGTAGGACACCCAAAGATATGTTGTTAACATTAGAAGATAGTGTGCCATTGAAAACAACTCTTTGTTTTCTATTACTCAGGTAACTTATGAACCAATCATAGGCCACGCCTCTTATTCCGAAATGATATAATTTATCTAGCAATATTTTATGGTCAATGGTGTCAAATGCTTTAGATAAATCAAGAAAGATTCCTAATGCAAGATGGTTCTCATTGAGTATACTGGTGATACTTTCTATTAGCATTGAAGCAGCATGGCTTGTGGAATGATTTTTTCTGAAACCAAATTGATTGTTATAGAAAAAATTGTGTCTAATTAAAAACGAGTATAATCTGTTGTAGGCTACATGATTCTTTCTAATATCTTTGAAAAAACAGGTAGTAGGCTGACTGGTCTGTAGTTGTTTGAATCTTTGCAGCTACCCTTTTTAAAGATAGGTATCACCTTCCCCAACTTAAATGAATTTATGAATTTTCCACTCGTTAAAGATAAGTTAAATATATGAGTTAAAGCATGCAGTATATTGTTTGGGGTTGACTTTACAACTATGGATGGTATTTTATCGATGCCACTGCTAGTTTTTGCTGGCATAACATGAATAATATTGTTTATTTCATTTAAAGTAGTTTGATAAATATAAATTGTCTCAGAGCATGGAGAATCAAGATATGTTGAAAATATTGTATTTGATTTGGGAATTTTTTTGTAAGGGAATGGGCAGCACAGGAAAAGTGATCATTGAAGTGATTTGCAATAGTTAATCTGTCAGTGACTGTATTATCATTTATTTTGATGCCATGGTTAGTCTTAGACTGGGATTTACCTAATAGATTGTTGATTGTTTGCCAAGTAGCTTTCATATTAAATTTTTGCTTTTCAAATTTAGATTTATAAAATTCCTTCTTTTTTTGTTGAACTGTATGAAAGTATAAGTTTCTTGCAGAGGTGTAGTTCTGTTTGGAGTGAATAGTTTTATTGGATATGTACTTTTTAAACAAACGCTCTTTTCTTCATAATAGATGTACTAGTAGTTCTTTATCAAACCAAGAATTATTCTTTTTTAAAGGTGTTTTTTGTAAAGGAAAATGCTTATTAAATTGACTAGTATATTCTCCTATGAATAACTAATAAACTTCATCAGCATCAGTTTGATTTAAGCAACAAGTGATGTCCACATTTTCCAGAGCATTTGAGAAATTTTGTATGTTTGAGAGATTAAATGATCTGGTAGGCCTATATTGATGACATGTAACTGAGGGTTTTCCAATGTTTGTACAATGCATAACTGGGAAGTGGTCTGAGATTGCATTAATTAGAATTCTACACCGACTTTCATTACCTGTTTGCACATTGGACCATATTTGATCTAAGACTGTTGCACTGGTGTCAGTAATTCTGGTAGGTTTATTAATTAGTGGGTAAAAAGAATTTGAAAACATTAAGTCTGTGAAATTGCCTACATTGATGTTTTCATAATCCAATAAATTATAATTAAAATCTCCCATTATGTAGCATTGTTTTGATGTACCTATGTTGTTAATGCACTCACTAAGAAGATCAAGAAATTCCAAATTTGACAGCATCCAATGCAGGTGTTCGATAAATGCTACCACTGATCACTTGTTTGCCACCAATAAAAATATCAACAAATAGAGATTCGAATACTTTTTCTTTCATAATGGTTATGTCATCACGCTTGGTATACATAGTGTCACTTTTTAAGTATATTCCTACCCCTCCACGGCGACTGTTTATCTGAGCATTTGATATGAATGTATAGCCTGGTAGGTTTAAGTAAGGACCTTTTGAATTAGGCTGAATCCATGTTTCGACAAGAGAAATTAAATCAGGACTAATGGGTATAGACATCAGCAGGGCCTCAAGTTTGGAGAAATTATTTACATTGACTATGGACCGAGCGTTGATACATAATGAAGAGAAGACTGGCCCCAGTGAGCAGTCCATTTTTAGTTTGTTGACAGTTGTTGAGTCTAAATATGTTTCAGATATGTTAGGCATAAAAAGGTCATCTATGTCATTGTTGTTTGTGTGAGATATACTAGCAAACATATCATTCAGATAGTCAGGCTTGAAGGTAAGATTTGATACACTGTGGCTTCCAACCAGTGTAGCTAATTCAGTATTGGATAGATGTGCAAAAGGGGGATTCCAGTCGCTGCACAATGTACATGTCCATTTTTTTGTGTCCTGGTAATTTGCGCTTTTTTTACAACATTTGACATGAGCTTCAATGGGATAAGTTAAGCAGTTAATAAACTTTTGATTTTTTCTGATTGTTTTTATGCAATAGTTACATTTTGGTTTTGCATTCATGCATAAAAACTTGAAAAAATAAAAAGGTATAAAGTAGGGTTGGTTCAAAAGCTAAGCTTTTCAAAGGTTCTAGGGAATGCATCAAGTAAAAGGTTCCTGAGTTTGGTTTTACAGTCATTTATAATAATATGTCATATGGTTTGTTTAGCTTCAAAATAGTTGAAAATCAGCATAATGTTATTAATAAAATAGTTTAAGATGACTTATGGTTAAAGATTTTAGGAATGTCTGAAAAATCATCTATGACTTGCCTTTTATTATCCCAGAAGCACCACACAGTTCCTTTGGATGTCCAGACATCCTTGAAGCCAAAGGCATCTCTTGCTTGACGAAGTAGTGCAAGACGTCGCTTGGTCAAGGACTCTGTGATTGACAGTTTAGGACCATCATCAGTTTTCAATTTACTTTTGCAATAAAAAATTTCATCCCTTGTCATCCTTCTAACAAATTTAATAATTATTGGTTTATTTATATTTTTTGATGGCAAGGGGTGGCATGCATCTATGTCTCTCACTGTTAGACAGTTTGTTGGTTTAATAATTTTATTTAACTTTTTTACTACATATTCAGAATAATCAATGTTACTTTCCTTGTTTGGTGTATCATTGCATCCATGCAATATGAGGCAATTGCTTCGCCCATACTGCTCCAAGTCATCCAGCTTGCGATCCGTCCTGTATGCAGACTGTTGGAGGTGCCAAACTTGCTCTTGGAGAGCATAGACCTGTTTGGATAGCTCCGACAGCTCCACTTGTTGAGCCTGCTGCAGCCCATCTGCAAAAGATGAAGACACAGCAACAGCAGGGGGTGCAGCAGTGGTTAGGTCATTATTGTATTTTTGTTCATACCTTTCTTGTCTTTTCAAAATCTCTTCCATGCCTGTCAGTATCTGATCCATCTTTGCCTTGCTGTCCTCAAAATTCATGTTGCAGTTTGATATTATTTTTGGGTTATTTAATACGATATTATTAGTGAAAGGTACAGGAACCTATACAACACTCTGCTACTCCAGCATTCCCTTATTCAAATCAAATGAATAGGCCTACACGACACCAGATTATGCAATGTCTGAATCTTAACACTGTGAATTCAAGATGAAAAAATTAGCGGTTTTCTTCCTCTTTCGTGATCACACGAGGAAATCTCAGACATGTCCAATGTTTGATTGCTAAGAGCTGTATCTAACGATGTAACAACAATCGTAGACAAGTTTGGATCGACTGAAGTTATCACAGCTTGTTGAACCAGTTGATATAACGCAGTTTTGTTGTTGTCATTTTTCAAAAACTCAGACCAGTTGAGAGGAAGACGAGTATTAGGCCTACTTGTGACAGCCACGTAACATCCAGATCGTTGCTTGTTTCTTGCAGAAGATTTGATGTTATTTTTCAGATATACATCGTAGACAATGTCAACACGATTGTACTTTGCTGCCTTGTCAGTAACGTAAGGGATAACGATTTAAAAAATGTATTCTTCAAATGTTTTCACATTACCTCTGGGTTTTATTATTTGCATGAGTGCTGAACCGTCTATAATAACATAGACGTTGCAACTTGGTAGGCTACAGTACATTGTGGACATCCAAAACGTTCTAAAACTGTGACGAGAGCCGGTTTTGTTGTAGATCTCTAAGAACCGTTCGCAAATAATGCTATAGCTGAGTACAATGATACTTCGTGCTTGAAGAACAGGCCAGCAAGCATCTTTGCCACAAACATAGCTTGAAACAAACACTCTATGAAGAAGGGATGATTTATGTTTGACTATGGGTTGTGTGTTCTTCTTTGGTGTTCGCGTTTTGCCGAACAAGTCTAACGATACTTTGGTTATTGGTTCTCCAAAATTTTCATCTTCAAGAAAACTGGAAGATCCAAACGATTCAAATTTTCTTTTCCCAAAGTTATGAAGGTTTAGAAGCTGTTGCACACCTTCATCATTGGAGGCTTGCCTTGAGCACATTGTCAAATGTTTTCCAGACGAGTCGGTGAAAGAGTTGCCAAGCTCTTCAAACGTTTGTACCAAACAAATCAATTCTTCACGAAACCTCTTGTGATAACCTTTACTTTCTTTGTGATGTAGCCATTGGAGTTTTTTGTCACTAAAGCCAATTTCATCATGAAATTTTGTCACCGTTTCTACAATCATTGGTTGAGAAATCATTTATCGTTTTAAAGCTTCTTCGTTTTGACACAAATCTATAGTACCTCCTTTACCTTTAACAACGGCATTGCACTGCTCATGATTCTGGTCAAGTGCCATTGCAGAAAACCTCTTACCGGATTTTGTAACCACAAACTTTCCTTCAGCAAAATCAGGCAAAATGTGTCTTCAAAGTGGAATCAGTTTGCTCAAATGCTTCAATATCACGAATGTGAACTGATGATTGTCCAACGAGCATAAAGGTTATGATTTAATGCAAAAAACCTAGGGCAAATGCTTTTCAGATACTTGCAGTAAATTTTCCAATTTTGCAAGTGATGACCCCGATAATTGCTAACCGGACAGACGTGTGCTAGACAAGTTCCCCCAGTCCCAGCATTGACCTTCGCTCATCACGGCTCCAACGCTCACAATGCCTGTCCTGAGCAAGCCTGTTAAGCGATGGAACTTCAGAATGGCTAACTGGGAGTGCTACAGCCTTCTCAGCAACGAAGCCACACAGTATATCCCATCCCCACACAACAACAACATGGAAGAAGCCTACCAGGACTTTTGTGATGCAATAACATCAGCGGAAAACACTCCATCCCCGCGGCCGACAAAAGAACGACATGCCGTGCTGGGATAAGGAGTGCGAAAGCCTCTACTCCGACTTCCTCCACGCCCCCCAGGGCAACGATACCAACCGCTCAGCCACAGCCCTGTTAGCAAGGCTGGACTCAAAGAGGAAGGATTGCTGGGCAGAAGCTGTTGAATCAATCGAATTCACGCACTCCAGCCGCATAGCATGGAGTACATTGAACAACCTATCTGGTAGATCACGTGCCTCTCGGCAACAATGTCCGGTTTCAGCAAATTCCATCGCCTCACAACTCGTGGAGAATGGGAAATACAAGTCGAGAGACCGTGAATCAGACAGATCCGTCTTACAAGAAATGAAGGACCTCTGGAGGGTAAACGCCAGACGGGAACAACATGTCGGGTGAGTTCACCCCGGAGGAATTTTCCGCCGCCCTCCAGCACATAAAATCAGATAAAGCCCCGGGCCCTGACCACATATGCCCGGAGTTGATACTCCATGCTGCTGCCTCCTTAAAGTCCTGGTTGAAAGACTTTCTTTCCTGCTGTTTGCGCCACCTGAGAATTCCCAGAATCTGGAGAAGAGCCCTTGTGGTTGCAGTTCCTAAGCCGAAGCCCCCAGGGGATCCGAAGAGCTATACCCCCCAAACTCACTGCTCTGCATTCCTTTCAAGATCCCCGAGAGACTCATCTACGCCCGTGTCGAACCAATAATAAATCCGCAGCTCCCCCGTGAGCAAGCTGACTTCCGACACGGACGATTAACCGGTGTCCGCTAATTTCATCGCAGTAATTTCATCGTGGTAATATCATCGTGGTAATTTCATCGCATGGTAATTACATCGCAGTATATCACATCGTCAGGTAATTACATCGTAGTATGAGAGCTGCGTAAGCTACCAGCTGCGGGGCGACGGAAGCACCGTCGGCGAGGCGGCGCCCTGAAAGGGCCGGCTCCGGCAAGAGCACGGTCGTCGGGACCCGAAAGATGGTGAACTACGCCTGGGCAGGCCGAAGCCGGAGGAAACTCTGGTGGAGGGCCGTAGCGATTCTGACGTGCAAATCGATTCTCCGACCTGGGCGTAGGGGCGAAAGGCTAATCGAACCGTCTAGTAGCTGGTTCCCTCCGAAGTTAGGGTTAGGGTGGGTGGACGTTAGGGTTAGGGTGGACGTTGACGAAGACGATTAAATTACTGACGATGTGGTGTCTTGCGATGTAATTACAATGCGATGACAATGTATGCGATGTAATTACCATGTGATGAAATTACTGCGATGAAATTACCACGATGAAATTACCACGATGAGATTACAGTGAACCCGATTATCCGTAGATCAGGTCACACTTATGACCCAAGACATTGAGGACAGTTTTTCGGCTAAGAAGAAGGCTGGCGCCGTGTTTGTTGATCTCACGGCTGCCTATGATACCGTAACCGTATGGCATAGCGGCCTTACCTGCAAGTTACTCCGTCTGCTTCCTGACAGACACATGGTCCATATGATGATGGAACTTGTGTTTGTGCAAAACCGCAGTTTTACCCTCACAACCGGTAGCGGTCGTCGAAGCAGACTACGCCAACTTAAAAACGGCATCCCACAGGGCCCAGTCTTGGCTCCTCTCCCGTTCAACATATACACCTATGACTTGCCCTCCACCATTTCCAGGAAATATGCTTACGCAGACGACCTGGCACTCCTGCACTCAGCGGGAAATTGGCAGTCAGTGGAGAGGATCCTCAGCCAAGACATGCAAACACTATCAGCATACCTCCAGAAATGGAAGCTACAGCTCAGCAAGGCAATGACAGTGTCGGCGGCCTTCCACCTTAACAACCGAGAGGCACAGCGTGAGATAAACATCAACATTGATGGGGAGCGCCTGCCCTACTGTGCCGAACCTACTTATTTCGGGATAACTCTGAACAGGTCACTCACGTACCACCGACACTTGGAGTCACTGCGCAAAAAACTATCTATCACTGCGCCAGTCGCACTTTTGAGGCGATTGGCGGGTTCCGGCTGGGGAGCTGATGCCAAAACTCTTCGTATGGCTACCCTATCCCTTGTTCATTCCACCTCTGAGTACTGTGCACCAGTCTGGTGACGTAGTTCTCACACCAACCACGTTGATACCGCCATCAACGATGCACTGTATAGGCTACTGTGACTAGATGACTGCGCCCACTCCGACGGACTACCTACCCATCCTAGCAGGCATCCAATCCGCTGAGCTACGTCGTAAAGGAGTCACGATTTCTCTCGCTTGCCGCGCTCTGGACCCCGACCATTCCCTCCATGCAACATTCAAGCAACCACCACCTTCAAATCAGCGGCTAAAACCAAGACGCCCCTTTGTGCCTGCCGCACAACAACTACTTAAGAACACAGAAGAACTTGGTTTAAGTGCGGAACACTGGACGAACCACATGTGGAACGTCGTTCCCATTGGGCTTTGTTCGGTCCTGGTCCAAATTGAGACAAAGGCCATTCGCTTGTGTGGTTGTTCAAGGTGGTCGTGACTACGCGAGGGCTACGCACGCACTCTTGGCCAGCTCCATGTCCACTGCGGTCCAATAAGATCGGAACGTGCAGATTCAGGGGAACCGGTTGCAACGGGCTGCCGGGTGCTCTGCTCATTGAGGCCCTTTATTCCTGACTTTATACCCGACGCCGATCCCCGTCCACCAGGGATGTCCCTCGCAAGGCTTGCGTGGGTCAAGCTTAACCGCCTGCGAACTGGCGTCGGCCGTTTTTGTTCGGACATGCACAAGTGGGGCCTGGGTCCTTCACCAGAATGCGAGTGTGGTGCCACTGAACAGACTGCAGACCATGTCATCCACCACTGCCTAACCCACCGGCCTCCACACGGTGCGCATGGTCTGAGGGTCCTGGACGACGAGACTGTTGAGTGGCTGATAATTTCCTGCCCTCCAATCTAGCCTGGAAAGATTTGCTCATACTCCGATGATGAGTAGTTTTTTGGTAGTTACATTTATGATAGGCCTATCACTAATCAACCTGTATAAAATACTGGTTATTGCCTATCCACTATACTAACCTGTACGAAAAACATCTAAAAAAAAAAAAATCACAAAACAAAATTATGACGTCATTCATGATGCAATGCTGACGTCATATTTGAAGAGGGAATTATTTTAGCATTGGTAACTTATTGTAACCAAAAAAGTAACACCAACAACAAACAAGCGACTACAATAATAATAAAAAAGAATAAAATTAATGTTATGACGTCATTAATAACATAATTTTGAGAGATTTTTATCTCGTGTATTTTGTAGTGGCAGTCAGTCCAAATGAAAAAAAATAACGTATCTAATTCCATAGAAATGCCCTGAAAAGAGCTTAAAATTGATTTGGGGGGAATCTCCGATTTGGGGGTGATCACGTGGCCCAAAAAGTTGCGGCACCCACTAAAATTGAAGTTAGATTCATCAACTACAAAAAAATGCAAAAAACCAACGTGTAACACGTTTAACCTAAAGATGCTCATTTTTGCCCCTAAGGGCCTGCACTATACATTTTGGTTGTTTTTGGCTATTTAATAATGCCTTTTCTTTGAGGGTAGTCTACATGCTCACTTACTAGTAGCCTAGGTGTATATTTAGCCTCATTAACCAAAGCAGGCCAGTCGATAATTCAGCAAATCGCAGATACGTTCTGCAGAAGTTAAACGTAGAAGAGATGGATGATCATTTATTTTTGTTTGGATGCGAAACAAAACGTGAAAAGTACGAAAGATCTTAGCCCTGTGATTGATTGATTGAGTATTCTGGGACTGGTAAAGCTTTTATGAGAGCTTAATCTTGGTAGTTAGTTTGGCATAGGCCTACTTGTAGGGGCTTTGAACCACTGACGCAGTGCCAGTCACCAAGGTTGGTGAACAGAGTGAAGTTTCCGTTATTGGAGTGTTTTTGCGGGGGAATTATTCTATTAGATGCCGCTAAATGAAGAGCAGTCCTGAAATGCGTTGCTCAATCGCACACACCACGAGTCGAACCAGCGTCGCTTGATCTTAATCTTCATCGTTCACCAAGTCACACATTAATCAACTGAGCTATTGGGGCGTAGCTAGGAGGTCGTCGAGGTCAGATCGTAGAAGGTCGTCGAGTCTGCATTCTCTCATTCATACAAAAGCAAGTACTGTAGCCAATCGGATTTTTAAAATGGCAAATTAACAAGAAGAAAAAGGAAAAAAATTAAAAGAACAAAAACGTACGCAAGTAATGCAAAAAAGAAATAATAATGACATTGGAAATAAAATCAGGTAGCCTAGATTAGTGGTTGGCGCTTCTACATCATCATCATCATAATCCATCGTCGGTTTGTTCCCCACTAGTGGGGGTGGCCGATTGTTTCCGCGCAGCAGTTCTTGCTTATTGAAGAAGTGTTTTTTGGAAGTTTTGCTAAACAGTTTGTAGCCTTTTCCAATTCCATGTGCTTTTTTTATATTTGCTGGTAAATTGTCCTACACCTTAATTCCAATATATTTTTAACTTTTTTGAAACATTTTGGGTATTTGCTTATTGAGTGTAGGCCTAAAGCGATTTGGAACTTGAGAGTCGGGACTCGGGTGGTATGCGAGTAGATGATACGTGCGTGAAAAGATCATTGAAGTTCTCTGGTAGTTTGTTATTATAATGTTGAACGTAGATTGGCTTATGTCTAGTTAATCAGTAGAATCTAGGCTACATGTAGTCAGTGTTGGGCGCGATAACTCATTTTTCAGTTAAGCGATAACGATAATCGATAAACGAAAAATGCCTAAAGCGATAACGATAAACGATAAATCAAAAAAAAGTTAAGCGATAACGATAAACGATAAAATTATCGCCGATAATGTCCGATAACGATAATTTTTTATTTTTTTCTTGATTAGCGCTGCCCCATCCCATGCAGCACGAACTGTTTTCATTAACATGACGAAAAGTCGAACATAATATACTGTAAAGGGACAAAACTTTTTGTAAGTTATGCATGAATAGAATCGCAACAGCGGCAGTGGGTATCGAATCTTCAACCTCTTGATCCAGAATCAAAGCACTGAGGTAACCGCCGTGCTTATAATTATACCTTCAAATACCAGTTGGATGCTTTTATCAATTGAGTTACACTGCCGCTTAGTGCAGTAGGCAAAATAATTAAATCAAATGAAAATAGCCTACCATAAAAAATTCCTAACTTTGTATTTTGTTTTCTGCTTAAAGGGCTGTTTACAGCAAAGTCAGCAATAATTGAAAAAAATCCAAAAAACGCAAAATGCTTGAAAATTTATCAGTAATCTTAAGCGTTATTGGTAGTAAAAATGTGCATACTGTGAAATCCATCAAGCTTGTCAAATTAGATGTGTTTGTTTTAGAACAATAACATAATTATCGTAATTTACTGATAATTTCAGATATTTTTTTTGCTTTCTTTGTGAACACTATCATTAAAGCAATGGTAAAACGCTGAGTTGTTGAGATAAGAGTTACAATATAGGCACTGTACACTTGTACAGTATTAGTGGGAATAAAAATATTTGATTGTGGTAGGCTATGTCGCATAGGTAAATGAGAAAGGTTATTCTGTATTTAGTATAATTTTACCACGCAACTCGATGCGCCTATTGTCATGCAAAAACTACTAGCCTACAAGATGCACAAAATGTGATGTCTGTCTGCATGTCAAATGCTTCAAGCAATATCATGTTCCGCAATAACTTCTTTCAGTGATGTTGTGTTACTTTAAATTGTTGCATGCATTTCATTGCATTGCAATTTGCAACTCTAAAAACTATTGTGTTGTCAGGGCCGTCGCTGCAGGGGGGGCGTGCCCCCTTCCCTGACCACGACCTGTGCACACGCACTTCAGGCACTAAAGAAGAACTGATTTCAATTTTAGTTTCATTAACTAGGTGGCTATAGTAAAAATATTACTTTTCATGGTCTGTCACCTTGTGTGTTGATCCGAAATAAAATTTATCGGCGATTATCGGCGATAATCAAATATTGCCTTTGGCGATAACGATAAACGATAACTGAAAAAATAATTGAGCGATAACGATAAGCGATAAAAATTTATCGCCGATAATTATCGCCGGTAACTTATCGCCGATAATTATCGCCGGTAACTTATCGCCGATAATGCCCATCACTGCATGTAGTATACCATTATCTTGATGGAGTGGCAGTAATTTTGTTATTGTTTCAAATGAAATGTTTCTGTAACGATTTTAATTAGAAAAACAAAAAACAACAAGCGAACGTTTTCGGCTAGTCATATAGCCCTTTTCAAGCCTATAAGAAATATGTCTGTTTATGGTTTAAAAGAGTTACCTCTTTACCCAAATTGGATTTTAATTAGGCTACCTTATTTGCATAACTTGGATCCTATTCAAGTATTATGTTTTAGTTTGCAGCTTGCAAGTGCTGACAAATCAAATCACACTGCGCAAATATCCTTGTGTCACTATGTAGCTATTTGACTGCTTTTTGACCCATCAGCAATTATTTTCTTCGAATGCCAATCCTGATCGTTATTCAGTGTCTTGGTTTCCGTGGCGGCACAGCATCTTGTAGTTTCGTCACCACTACTTGCCAGGTTTGGAAAATTTTGTCATTTTTACTCATTAATTAAACGGCTGTTTCATTAGAAAACACTTTAGGACTGAACATTCTTTGAAATGCAAATTGAAGTTGGTAGGCATCCGGTGCGCGAAAGCTATTTTTTTCAGCTAATACTTTTATGCAACCGAATATATTAATAGGCTGAGTAGTAGCCTACTGTTGTAATAAAACAATGGACGAACGAAAAACTGATGTAAAACTAAGCAATAATCCTAATTTGCAAATACACGCAGAATCATGATAGCCTACTTTCTTGTGTTCACAAAACATCATCTCATTCTCCACCTCCTTAACGACACTGGTGGTGCTCAAGAGCATATCTCAAATTTGAGTGTCGCGTATTGACAAAACAGACCGAAAACCACTTTTACGGTGTTATTTCAGTCGTATAGCATATTTGCGTTTTAGTTATTAGGCCTACAGTTAAGTTAAAGAACGGTAAGCTTTAGCTCATTTGGCTTTCATTACCTAGCGTTAATCATTATTATTTTCTTTCAGCAACCACCTGTTTGACAAATAATAGTAATATATCTGACTAACGGTAACATGTAACAATTTGTCAACCGAGCAGTCTTCAAACCTAAACAATCTAAGTTGGTTATCTAACTATAGCTGAACAAAGAACACCTTGGTCTGATGCTATGCATAAGATTCTATTAATTCTGTTGTTTGTTTTGACTCAAGGTAATGGGTTATATTTGGAAGGAAGATTACACACGATGGAGGTAAAGCAGCGTAGCTTACTTGTGTTCATTCAGGAACAAAAATTACCAGAGTGGAATTTTCTATTTTGTGTCAATGTGATGTTGTAAGCCATTGCAATTGGTTTTAAATTTCATATGCAATAGAAACGCTGTTATGTATGAAAAAAAACTACCTCTTTAATATAGTTTGTAAAGTTTTGTGTTTTGCATTGCGCAAACACGTTAATGGTTCTTAAAAGATCTCAATCCTAATCCTAACAAAGAAAGAATTAAATAGACATTATAGTCTACTTCTTTAACTTAATCATGTGGAGAGACAGCAGTAATTTTAACTTAATGCCAGTAAAAAAATAGCTTGAAAGGGGGCCATTGCCCACTGGTCAAATGTTTATGGCAGTTTATAAATGGTTGGTTAATTTTGAATTTTTATTTTCTGACTGAGAAAGCTTTTGATAGATTATTTCTGCAAGTTTCGCATACTTGTAGAGGCTTTAAACCACTGGCCCAGGACCGATTGCCGAGATTGACAGAATCAAGTTTCCGATAGTTGTTACCGGGGAATTACTCCATCCACTAGGTGCAGCTGAATGGAGAGCAGTCTTGAAATGCGTTGCTTAAGCACACACCCTGAGAACCGAACCAGCGCCGCTTGATCGTGAGTCAAAAGTCAACAAAATAAAGAAAGTAGGCTATAGCTTCTAGTCTACATTCGAGAGAGGAGGGGGGTGGCGATACTAATGCTTTCATGTTAGTCTACGCATTACTGAGCTTTCCCAGCTAGCAAAAAAGATGTTCAGCCTGGTATTGATTCAACAGCCTCCGAGGCTCTGAGTTATACCAACTATCAAACAAGCAATCGTTTTCTTTTGCGTCTATTTAGACTGGCATACAGTATTTCGGGTGCAACAAAGCAGACGGGTGGAGGCATGGAAAAATTTTTAAGTCACAGAGTTATCTAAGAGAGACTATGATCGCCAACGTCTGTATCAGATCAGGCACATAATCATCATCACCAGAGTTAATCTTTTATTTTTAACATGTCTTGTGTTGTCGTCGCGGTATGCAACCGACATTCTTTCCAGCGTGGCGCTGCAGTTCCGCGTGGCCACGGAGCCGAGGGCATCTGAATCTGACTATACTTATACTTAAGAGAAGCAGATAACTATTTAATCATCTAATCAGCTTCTCTTGTATCTTGTACGTTTATCCAACGCATATTTGCATGAAATCACTGATATTTGTGTGGACACTGCTGAAGAAAGCCAGCTAGCACAACAAAAAAATAAAGTAATGGCACATCCTGAACGCTCGCCTATAAGTCAAGTCGAACCTTGCAAACGGATCAACTTCTTTGAGCATTATTGTCAGGACCATTTGTGATTACTGGAGAGGCAAAGTATTGTGTAATAAACTCCTTTTGCAGATGTACAACTAGTAAACATTCGTTTGTGTAGGTTTGTGTACTCGCATATAAAACAAAGGGCATTATATTACAATTTCTTTGTAATAGAATTTATTTTACATTTTGTTTTAAAGGATTGGGCATTTCTTGGACGATTTTGTTTTCTTTCTGATATTGGGAAAATGCGTTTCAAATTCACCTATCCGCTAGTAAGTAATTTAATACAACTAAAACGAATAAGTGAGCATGTACATTGAGTTTAGTGATAACAAGTTGATAAGAAACGTGTGGCGGTTAAACAAAGTTTGAAAAATATGTTTTTGTTTCTTTCTAAGTCTAAACAAAATCAGCCTACGCTTTCAAAATTGTCTTCAAAGCTTTGATATGTGATTCATTTATTAGAGAAACTGTTGCATGTGTACAGTAGGTGCATTACAGTTATTCGCAATTTGATTATTGCAATCAAATAGCTTACCAGTGAACAAAGTAAAAACATATTGAGCATTCTCTTAATTTCACACAAGCGTGCAAGTGTAGCTGCATAGCCTGCACCAGGGTTACTCAACTAATGTTAATAAAGGTCCAGTGAGACAAATTGAATGCTTTTTAACGGTCCGGTGAATAAATTATTTCATACGCAACCCCGAAAGTTAAAGTATCAATGCTTGTACTGAACCTTTTTTTAGGTAAAATCTAAGTCCTCTAGGATTTTTGACAAAGTGTTGGGGTAAGCCCCCAGCTACTAGGATAATTACAAAAAAAAATGCTTTCTCTCAGTAGAAATCTGTCTAAAGAGGCCCAGAAACGTGGCAGTGAGGTTATTCTTCCGAAAGCCTGAGGTCCACCATCAACACTCAGAAGGTCCGGATTCGGACCGCGGTTCGCCAGTTGAGTAGCCCTGGCCTACACATATCCAGTACACTTTTATTTTGCTTTCAGGAGGACTGTTGCCACAAACTATTGCTATATTTTGACGACAATCATCAGTGGCCGACAGTGTACAAAAACAAATCGAAGGTAAATGTGAGAGTGATAACGTCATGTTTACAGGCCAGAAGCGTAGTTTTATGCTTAATCCAGAGGAAACTTAACTACAATGGGGCTTAATAACAACATTTGTTTATGCAATAAATTGCTATATTGTTAACTCAAACAGTACCAAACTTTATATTTTATTTGCTGGTGAGAAAAAGAAAATTTGAACTTAGCTTTCCAGTTAGCTACGCAGCTATTTCTATCATATCTTCATGAATTAGCATAGGAGCGTGTATGCTGACGCGTCCAGAGCACCCCCGATATATATTTATGTGACCCACACAGGTTTTGTCAAGGGACTCAATATAGTTGCCATTTCATTTCTCTAAGTTAACATTGGTAACCTAATTAGATATTTAAAGAGAGGCTATATCAGATATCTCACTAATCACTTACTCAATATACAAATTGATATTGTTTGTCCAATAAACAAACTTTCAATAAAATTTACTTTTTGTATGTTATTCACTTTTTATCTGTTAAAATATGTTTTATAGCTTACTTTCGATTTTTTGGCTGTACCCCTAAATAACCATAACAGCTTAATTATACGTTGTAGCACGTTGGGATAAATAGTTGCAAGACAAAAAATATGCTGTATACACTGCAGAGGATGAAGGCTTGCTTTGTTGTAAGTGTAAAAAACACAATAAACGACCCATTGCTTCATATAACTTGTATCCAACATGTGGCAACGTTTCATCAACTATACAAAAATCAAACAATGCAGGTGAAAGTTTAACTTTGCAGTCAAAAGAACAGTCCTTCCTATAGAATACAGTTCAGTCTATATTTTGTAGTTTTTTCTTTGTTTTCTAGAACAAAATCGATTTTCCTTCTCTGAAGTAGCTATTAACTTTTTGAAGGGCTTCAAACTTACTTTCTCTGTTCACAAGGACAACTAAATTGATAACTGAAGTAACTTTGCTTTTGTGCAACCCACAGTCTTGAGTGGAAGTGCTACTCAAACACATTCAACGCCTGGTTTTGTTCTCGCTTGTTCTAGAAAAGACAATAGCACTCGTATATTTTAAATTTTAGACACTAATACAACGGTACCCAATTGGCGTGTCGACGTTCTTGCTTAGTACTCTTGGTTTATTCGGCCTACTTTACTAATTCCTTTGAAAACGCAAGCAGAAAATTCCATGAAAGGAATTTTAAATTTGAGGTTTCGTTTTTCTAAACAGTATGAAAAGTTGCTTATTTTGCTATCACTTTTTGTACAAACACGCCAATTCAAAATTGTTTATGGTAAACCCTGCAATTTCTGAATAACAATATAATGAAAATAGTTGGCAAGCTCTTTTAAGTATAATTATTATTATTAATTTGCATCAAACCAATAAGTCCATTTTAATTACCATACATACAAAAGACAAAAACAAACAGTCCAAAAATAATCACAATTACCCAGTTAACACACAATGCTGTTGCGGAGAATTGTTAACGGGTAAGCTGTGAATGGCACATTTGAAATACGACGATTTGACAAGAGCGTCAGAATTGCAGAGAGCATTTATGTAACAATTTTTGGAAATAATAACCTACGTAAGAGCGTAACTTATAGGAGAAGTCTCCTTTATCTTTCATGGTTTAAAATTTGTACTTATTTCATATATTTTATTGGAATAATAAAATTTACAAGCGAAGCCAGCACACTTGTGTGGTGAAAGTGAAGGTGAATTTATTAAATTAACGACGCATGATACCTTGGTAAGCTACTGTTTTACTAATAAAACTCTAGCAACTGCAATTTATCATTTCGGCTTTGCATTTGTGGTAGTAAGCTATGGTAGTATGGCGAGTATCTTCCAACCATAGACACCTCCTTCGATCACTTGCTAAAGCGAATGTTGTGTAAGCATTTTTAATATTCGCTCAGATTTAGGACAAAGGCTATTTTAATGGCCTCATTCCCGGCCATCGTCAACAGCACACACGGGTCCTTTGATTTATTGTACTTTCATTTTGTGTATACTCACTTACACCAAGATTCTGGTCATTGTTTGAGGTTGGGTGTACAACAGACAATATCATCAATGATTGCACCATATTCCGTTATCAGACAGAGCTGACGATCGTTGCATATGTTGCACTATGAGACTATAAAGACCGGTTGCGCTGTAGTGGTCTCTGTGTATTACGGGATGACGTCGATATTCTGGGATGGCAGATGGAAAGAGTCTCGGCTTCCAAGATTTAAACAAAAACGGCTGAGCTAGACCAATAACATTGAAAAAGTAAAATGTAAACTTTGACTACATTTTAGTTTCTTTTGTACCTTGAACTGATGCAATTCAGAAATGTTTTTACGTTTTCAGGACTGCTACCAAAAAGAAGCGATTCTTGACCCTGCCAACAACCAAATAATCAATCTTACAACAAGATCTTCGTGGAGTGGTTGCACTGTATGAACTGTAGGCCTAATATCAAAAATTTTTTCAGTTATTTAAGGATCTTGTCTAAACGAAAGGTCTACTTTTGTGTAGGCTATATACGTTATACTAAATTGCCTGAATTGACGTGATACATTGTAAGGTCTAAAGCGAAACATTTAAAATTAAACTCTTTGCTTTCATTGAATTTAGATAAAGAATGAAACCGGAACAAACATGCTACACTGCGAAGGAGGGAGAAGTTTTAGATCTATGAGGGAGCGCTGGTGGTACATGGCCATTAGCAATTGCAAAGGTGATATGCTACCATATAAAACGTTTCTTATCGGACTGGTCTTATCTTCTTCTTCGTGTATAAATCTGTAACATGGTTGTTTCTAACTTAGGCGTTCATGCACAGTTTTAAAAGTTGTTGCGGTTGCTACGTGAAGGTGATCAGCTAGGTTATTTAAAAAAGTGAGATGCTGGTTTTCAGGTGGTCTTTTTCTTTGATTCTTTCACGAAAAACTGTGTGTTGTAATTTTTCTTTCCTCGTGACATGGCCAAAAAGCTTGTTAATGATTTGACGATGTTGTTCAAGACAGTTCTGGTTTGATTGGTTGAGCCTGCACATCTTCATTTGGTTTGAGGCAGAAGAATGATGTTTGTTGCGTTTCACGTAAAAACCACGTTTCAGCAGAGTTGAAACTCTCGCGTTTTTTTGTTTGACGTCCAAGCTTCACATCCATACAGCAAAACAGGAAAGATAATTGAATTGAATAAAAAAAATGCTTATTGTTATCAGTGATGGGCATTATCGGCGATAATTTACCGGCGATAATTATCGGCGATAAATTTTTATCGCTTATCGTTATCACTCAATTATTTTTTCAGTTATCGTTTATCGTTATCGCCAAAGGCAATATTTGATTATTGCCGATAATCGCCGATAAATTTTATTTCGGATCAACACACAAGGTGACAGACCATGAAAAGTAATATTTTTACTAGCCACCTAGTTAATGAAACTAAAATTGAAATCAGTTCTTCTTCAGTGCCTGAAGTGCGTGTGCACAGGTCGTGGTCAGGGAAGGGGGCACGCCCCCCCCTGCAGCGACGGCCCTGACAACACAATAATTTTTAGAGTTGCAAATTGCAATGCAATGAAATGCATGCAACAATTTAAAGTAACACAACATTACTGAAAGAAGTCATTGCGGAACATGATATTGCTTGAAGCATTTGACATGCAGACAGACATCACATTTTGTGCATCTTGTAGGCTAGTAGTTTTTGCATGACAATAGGCGCATCGAGTTGCGTGGTAAAATTATACTAAATACAGTATAACCTTTCTCATTTACCTATGCGACATAGCCTACCTCAATCAAATATTTTTATTCCCACTAATACTGTACAGTGCCTATATTGTAACTCTTATCTCAACAACTCAGCGTTTTACCATTGCTTTAATGATAGTGTTCACAAAGAAAACAAAAAAAAATCTGAAATTATCAGTAAATTACGATAATTATGTTATTGTTCTAAAACAAACACATCTAATTTGACAAGCTTGATGGATTTTACAGTATGCACATTTTTACTACCAATAACGCTTAAGACTACTGATAAATTTTCAAGCATTTTGCGTTTTTTGGATTTTTTCAATTATTGCTGACTTTGCTGTAAACAGCCCTTTAAGCAGACAACATAATACAAAGTTAGAAATTTTTTATGGTATTTTCATTTGATTTAATTATTTTGCCTACTGCACTAAGCGGCAGTGTAACTCAATTGATAAAAGCATCCAACTGGTATTTGAAGGTATAATTATAAGCACGGCGGTTACCTCAGTGCTTTGATTCTGGATCAAGAGTTTGAAGATTCGATACCCACTGCCGCTGTTGCGATTCTATTCATGCATAACTTACAAAAAGTTTTGTCTCTTTACAGTATATTATGTTCGATTTTTCGTCATGTTGATGAAAACAGTTCGTGCTGCATGGGATGGGGCAAAGCTAATCAAGAAAAAAAAAAAAAATTATCGTTATCGGACATTATCGGCGATAATTTTATCGTTTATCGTTATCGCTTAACTTTTTTTTGATTTATCGTTTATCGTTATCGCTTTAGGCATTTTTCGTTTATCGATTATCGTTATCGCTTAACTGAAAAATGAGTTATCGCGCCCAACACTGATTGTTATACTATTCTATTATAACTTTGAAGTGTAAATTTTACCATTGCAGAACGCCATTGTACACTTGTACAGTAAGCCTGCTCATACTGCAAACCTTCTAATCAATACACTGCAGGAATCCAGTACAAATAACAAAAACACACTCTTGCATGTTTAAAAGATTATGGAAAACCTTGTCTGATACAGTACAAATAAATAAATAAAATAAAAGCTAGTTCGCGCCTTGTAATAAACTCACTCATTGCACATTCAGGCGGCGAAGAAAGAAAAATTATTGATATCAGATATGACTTGAAGCTGACAAATGGTCATTCATTTTGGAAAGAACATTTCTCTGCTGATAAGTGTGGTAAGTGTTGGTTTTATGAAACAGATGACTTGATTACATAGGAAAAATCCGCTGCCCACACTGTCAGCTTTGTACAGCGCTGAGGAGCAACGCTTGTCTGCGATGGATAGGCTATACAGCGCTACATAAAATACACATTAGGCCTATGCTATTATTTGAAAATTTATAGTTCGCAACAATCGTGTTGTTCTGATGAGTCTGGTTTAGATATTTCAAGCAAAGCAACCTAATCCAACGATAGTTTATGCGATAAAACTCAACGTTGGGAAATTTGACTTTTTACTTTATCTGTTTTGCCAGATAAACGTTTTCATGAAAATCTAAATCAAGATAAAATCATTTCTTCTTTATCACAGGAGTTTTAGAAACTGACATATTTTTCTTATTGGTATTTGTTGGAATGATGGGATTATCTATTCATGTAGCAGGTATTTGAAATGTTTTAAAAACTATGGTAGGTCTAACTTGTTTGATAATTGACTTGAAATTGGTTTATGTTCGAATACAGCACAAAATTACTGGAATCCTAAACTTTAAGGTTTCATTTGAATTTTAACAGCGGTGAGCTTACGTCGCTCAAATGAAAAGGGGTGACTTGCAGTTGATGCTAAAATAAAATAATCAAATACTATAAGTAACTAGTATTTACGGTATTTTTATTAGATTACATTTTAACACAAGTAGATATTCACCCTTTTAACAATGTTTTTTTTACAGTTTTTCTTTTTGAGAGACAATTGCTCCACATAACATATAAGATGTTCATGGTGTGCCTTGCTTTGGAAGGTAAGAAATAATAGGGAGTTTTAATTTTAACCAACGGTATTGAGTGTTAAATTTTAGAAAATGAAATTAAATACCTTAGGCCCGAACTGTTGTAGGCTGTAGTGTTCGCCATATGAAGATTGACGTTTTGATAATACTCTTAGCCCTATCTACTCCACTCCGTAGGGAGGCATTTGCCGTTAAGCTTGCATTTTGTTTTTATAGTTTTTGGACTTCTGATGTTGTGCGTTGCTCTTGGTACATTTGCAACAAACGGAATAGAAAATAACGCCCTGGAGATAATAGGTGAAAAATGTTTTCTTATTTCACTGGTACTGATGTAACTTGAACTCTTTAATGTAAAACAATTGTTCGAAGCGGAAGCATGGGACCGAGGCTCCAGTTGGACTAATGCAACAAAAGTTTTTGCTTCCTTTTTGAAAGGTTGTTAACAAATTGATTATTGTATCAACATTTCAGATAAAACTAGGTTTCTTCATACAGATTTTAAGCCAATTTGAAAAATTTGCAAAAGGTAGCAATAAATTTTGCTTGGTAAACATTGAGTGGTAGCCTATTTTAAAACTCATCCATTGTAAATTCTACTATTTGCGGGAGTTTTTTTTTTAAGAAAGAAGGCTACTGAAAACGTATGAGTAGATTAATTAAGGAAGATAAGTAATTATAATCATTTGTTAACGCATGAATAAAAATAGCTGATTGGAAGCGATGCCATTACACCACTTGATTTACCTTTTACACCATTTATATTTCTGCTTTTGTAGCTGTAGCCAATATTGGTTTGTTATCGCCATGGCATATTCTAAGATAATAAATTAAAAAAACAACATTGCAGAAGCTCTAAGTTGCCCAGATGAAAATGATGATTATATAATAATAATAAAAACAGCATTTTATATAGCGCTATATCCACAATGCAAACTAGCATGTAGCCTATAGGCTACTCCTGGACGCAGTAGGCTACATGACAATGGTGGTGAATTACACGGTACTTTCAGTCATAATGTTTAGAAAAATAGAATGTTTTCAGGCGAGTTTTGAATTCGCTTAATTTTCAATTGCGAGTTGAAAATTTTAAAAAGATCAGATAAATTCAAAAATAGATTCACATTTTCTGAAGAATATGATCTTGCATCCGCAATAGAAAAAGATTTCATTTGTGTATTGTTTTCACGTAATCTTTTCACTGGCCCGTCACCTTTTTGGAGCATTGGTTCCACATATCCTATGATTGGTTATCTGAATTACGCAAAAAAATTTTAAGCTTAAGCGGCAGTTTTTTTTACTAAAAAAACCCTGATACAGTAGCCTACTGTAGTGTATAGGCTATGTTACAATCTTGTATTTAATTAAATTATCACTTGTTATGCCTTTAGCTTTTGATGTACGGTATTGTTTTTTCTTATGTTAGTTCATCTAAACTAGGAGTCACCCACCTCTTTTGCATGCGGGCCACTTTAGCACTAAGGTTGCGGGCCGCACTAATAAAATTTTAGGTAGTTTGACTCTTATGCTAGAAAAGAATGCATTTTGTACCCAGTATCCAGAGTTACATGTTGTAATATTAATCTTAGATTACCGCAGCAACAAAATTAGTCGAACAACGCTACTGCCAGGCCAAACCCCTTTAACAACACTTTTGACTTCTTTAACAATGCCTAATAAACGAGGCTTCTTGTTTGGCAGACTTGTAGCGAGGCGAGCGGTTTCATCAGAATATTCATCTCTAAGCAAAAATGGTGTCGTCACTTCGCTTCACAAAAGATATCTTGCAATTAACAGTTTCAGTAAACAAGGAAATGTTTGACACATCGCAATACAGGCAACAATAGTGACCTGCAAACATATCAGTGAAAAATAGGCTCCAATAACAGGGAGAAAGAAACCAGGCACCATGAAACAAACGCTTGTGGAAATCAGCGAAAAAAACGTTTCCATCGTAACTCATGAACAGTTTTCCCTCTAAAAAAGCAATGAATTGGTTTTTCATCCTTTTTGTGAGAGTGTCTAAGTACGTCTTTCTTTGATCATTAGACAACTGTCACTTGCGGTGCTTATCAGCATGGCAGGAATTGTTGATTAACAGCATTTTGCAGTACTAAGCTAAATATTTTCATAATACAATCAGAAAAAGTCTTTAAATTTATATATAATAGCCTATTTGGCCAATTTATTATATTGAGTTGGCACACCGACCTGTTTTGCCAACAAAAACTTGCATAAACGGAACACTGCTCATGAAACACAATAACGGTGAAACGCACACTAGTGTTTACATGACATTTACAAACTTAAAATAAGCAACTCTATACTCACAGATAATTTCTAAATTCGAAAATAGACGTTTTAATCAACCACTGGGACAGTGTGGCTGGACATCGCATTGGAATAACTTTAAGCGACCCCAACCTAGAACTGCAATCTGATTGGTCGGTCGGTGAAATCGTATGCAAAGCGAAAAGATGCTTCCCGGAAAGTATTTTTTGCCATCATGCTCTTTAACTCCTTAAGAAAAGTATTTTTGGTTATACTTTTACGCTGATACCTTCCGCGGGTCGCACATAGCAGCGTGGCGGGCCGCCAGTTGGTGACCCCTGATCTAAACCATTTTTTCAAATGCTTGAAATTGCTATGTGGCATAGCCTACATTGCCGAAAACGTTTACAGTTATTATTTTTCTATTGTCTACAACAGGCCTGTGCAACCTTTATTACAGGAGGGCCAGATATAAATAACTGGGTGAAGCCGCGGGCCGCACGTTTATTTAACATGATTTCTAGGCTAGTAGTTGCAGGCACAAAAAAGTAGTTTTTTTGTTATTCATGTTGTTCTTATGGCGTTATTAGGGGCTATCTTCTTTCAGAAATAATAAGTTAAGACACATAAATTTCTGAAGAAAACTGCTATTCTAATTTATTGTCACACCGTCTTTAAACGAGATCAGTGAGAAATTTGCAGCTGGTTTCTTTTCCCAACGGCATTTTTCCAAATTTAGTTTAATGGAAGTGCTCGCAATTCGAAGTCCATTTTCCAAGTGTTTGTCTGTCAGAACCGATCGATAGGGTGATGTCATGACGTCCATTTTAGAAAAAAATGTTCGCACAAATACGTTGAGCCAAAAAGAGCCATTTTTGAAGCCATGGATTTTTTCAAATGTGGAAAGTCATCTTAGTTGAGATGTTTTCGGTGAAAATCGCCAAGATTCATTTCTAAATACTTTGCTTTCAAATCCTTTTTTCTCTTGAAGATCAATAAGTTCAAGTTATATCTGCTGGTGCTTTGTCAATGTCTATGTTGAATGGCGAAGAGAACATACCAAACAAATGTTCATGAGATTTGAAGTCCTTGAAACGAGCCAAAAATTCATACAATGTTTTCAAGTTGGTCTGCAAATTCAGTTTTCTCAGGATGCATTCCATAGTCTCTCAAAGTTGGAAAGTGAAAAATATTTCCTGTCTGTACATGAGCTTTTCAAAGTCGTAAATTGTTCATAATGCCTTTTATGTGACCATACATTTTTACTTTCCACAAATAATTAAATACAATGGATTAGCGGTGGCCGGTAGAAGATTTCTAAAATGGTTAACAGAAGGTGTGAAATCTACAATAATCCGCTCCACAACAAATTGTTCCCACGTACCAGACTAAACTAAATTGTAAACACGTTGCGCGGGCCGGACACAATTCAGAATTGGCACATCTTCGCGGGCCGCATTTGGCCCGCGGGCCGCACGTGGCACACCCCTGGTCTACGACATGATAAGCGATAAGCTTCTTCAGCAAAGTAGGCTAATATTTTTACATGAATTTGTAGCCTATTGTCAAACTGTGAGTATAGCTTACGGTTCGATTCGATGTGTAGGCCTAAGTTTTATTTGCGTTACAATCCAATGTTTATTATAAACTGTGTTTTACCATCTGATCTAAAAACAGCTTCTAATCTTATAAATTACCAAGGTTTCAGTTTTCTCAACCGTTTTTTCTTTTAGGAAAAAGCTTTGGAGCATCAGCAGAATTATTGTTTCTGCTACTGCTCTTGCTCTTGGGAAAAGGATTCACAGTTACAAGAGGCAAGCTGTCTTACTCTGGAACGATTAAAATGTCAGTTTTTATCACAGTCTACGCCGTTATTGACATTATCCTTTTTCTTTACGAATATGTGGTAAGTATAATCTATTAATAGCTCAAACTTGATACTTTCAGCCTACTGCAAATTTCCTTCAATATCAGGCCACATAGCGGTATTCCATTTATCAATTAAAATTTAGCTCCCTGAGTTTCGAGTTTGGCAGCTTTTCAAAATTGTGAAATGTGGCCAACTTGGATGAGTAAACGTTCAACCAAATATTTGTTAATTTATAGTTTTTTGATCCTGGCTTAGTACTTTACGTTTACGAATCACCAGCTGGTTATGGATGGATTGCTTTGAGGCTGAGTGCTTGGATGTGGTTTACATATGGAGTGATGTTCACATTGAAACGTTATCCGGAAAAAAGTGGCTTTTACTATCCCTTATACTCATTCTATTCCTTCTGGTAAAAAAAAACTTATTATTAATGAAAAGCAAACTGTGTTGTAGCCTATGCATTTGCAGTTTGTGAATGTCGCTTACAATAGGCAATAAATTGCAAACATTGTATCATTTGCGGTTAGTTAGAGTTGTATGCTATTTTAGAACGTGTTTTTATACCAACGTAGCGGCTACACTTGCTTTGTAGGCTAGCCTACTTAAAACATTTCACTTCTTTTGTTACTTCAATGCTTTAACATATTTTTTATTTAGGTTTCTTATTTTGTCCTCTCTATCCCATTCTGATGCTTATTAAATATGAAACTTCAATGCAAGTGTTTCAAATAGGTTTTTCGCGGTTCCAGCAATGGTTTTAGTGGCGTCTCTTGTCATACCAAGGTACATGAGGGCCAAAGTCGTCAATGGAATGGAAAGACTAATTGATTTTTTGGCATACGCTGTTTTTCTGGTATGTTTGCAGCGCCGTAGATGTGAATTTCTGCTATGTATTTTGCTAGCAAAAATAAGCAGGTACACCAGTGATTTTCAAGCTTTTTGAGGATACGGAACGTTTTCAATCAACTATGAAAACCCTTTGAACGGCTAAGAAGGGATCGAAATTTACTAGTAAATTTTGCAAAGTGACTTTTGGATAACGATCTATTGATTTGAGTGCCCAAGTTTCAATGCTTTGTCTCAACATTGTTATATCCACGTACTCCTAAAAATGTCCACAGATTTCCTGATGGTTCGTGAACCACGGGTTAGGAATTATTGGATTCCGACTTTATGAGGTTAATTTTGTCTGAAATATAGATATTTTTATTATACAATTTGTGATTGGAAACTGAAATGAGTGGTAGGCATTTTGTCTCTATCAGAATAGGGTCATCAAGTTAGTCATCTCACATTAAGCAAACGAAGATAAATAAATTTGAATGATGATTATTATAGGAAAAAAAGTACAAAGTAGGATATGATTTCACCGAAACAAGCAGCACCAAAGTATTGTATCTAAGTGAAGTTCCAAAAATAATTGATTGAAAATTATTTTGCAAACGAGGATTTCTTAAAGCCGATCTTCAACCTAAGTTTTCAGCATATCAGTGTTAGATGGAGTTTGGCAATTTTTTGTTAATTGATACCGTAACCTAAAGTGTTTTAATGAATGGAATATTTTGGCAATATTGCAGAGCTTAATTCGGCCTCAAAACGCAAAGAAAAACTTTCCGTACCACGTTCGAACTTCTCAGATTGGTTTTGCCAGCAATCAAACCACGAATAGTTCGTCGAATTTCCGGCACAATGTCTACGAAAGTAATGCAACCGATATTCCAGTGACCACAAGAAATCCAAGTGTTTTTGATGTGTTTACCGTCAACACGGATGTATCCAACAGTACAGTAACTTGTACGATCACAAACCGCATGTCCAATACAACGCATGGAAGTCCAATTATTTGTCAACAAGTCGGGGTAAATATACTGCAATCCATTAAACTACACTTGTTTTTAGCTTTGAAATATGGTTTAATGTTTCAGTCATGTCTTCTTGAGTGACATTTATTTTCCTGGTCCAAAAATCTCGGTAAAAAATAATAAACAAATTGTCTTGTTTGGCTTTTGCAGTCAGCAGTATGCAAATTTGGACATTGCCGAATGATTGTCAGAGATACAGTAATAATCCGATCCACTTCTGATCGAGAGTGCTTCAAAATGTTTGGCATTGTATGATTTTGATAAAACACGCGAATGAAGTATGCTACTGCGGTGTGAAATGCTCGTGGGTAAAATAAATCTACCTATTTACTGCAACTTTTCTTATAGCTACCCTGAACAAGAAAATTTTCTCACTTTTTAACGCAACAAAAACTTGCTCTACCTATCAATATCAGGCATTATGAGCATCTCTTTTCAAAACCTATGCTTTTTCAGGAACCAACACCGCCTCCTCCATATTACGGTCATTCAATGTCATCTAAAACCCCAGAAATTTGTGAAAAGACTTGTCTGGAAAGTGAAAACATTTCAATGGAAGTTTCCGATAACTAAACCAACCTACCGCTTCCGCTGGCCTTTCTTTGTTTATTTGTTGTAGGCCTACTTGTAATTATGTGACGCGTCAGCGAGTGGTTACAGCTTTGCTATAGCCATGCTTAGCCTACGCCTGGTGGTTGAAGATTTAGATTAGGCTAAGTGAACGGGAATGCAAGGAAGCCAACCTTTGTGTCCATTTTCAGGCATGGCTTCAAATATCATTGCCAAAGACACAGCCGCATGCTATTGAGCGGTGTCGAACCGGTTCCCTTTCGAGTACCATGCCGGGCCAGTGTTCTCACCACTCAGCTATGCAGCCGCCGTCTTTCTTGTGTTGACCATAGAAAATGTTTTATTATTCTGTAACTAGGGTCTGGGTGGAAATTTCAAAGGGTCCTCACCAGGACCGGATTTAGCTGATGGGGGGGGGGGGCCGGAGGCACTTTTATATGGGGGGCCCGGGTGCAAAAAAATTTTTGCGCCTACGGCGCGAATAACCACCTCTACAGTAGGATTAATCCAACGCTGCACTGCACAGCATTTTGCAGAAGCTTCAAAGGCTGAAAGATAAAATAAAATAACACAAAATCACATTTTTTCACGTAGGGGGGCCCTTCAAAAGTCGGGGGGCCCGGGGCACCTGCACCCTCTGCCCCCTCCCTAAATCCGGGCCTGGTCCTCACATCTTCTGAATTTATTCACCAATGAGCTTCTTGGGCACTGGGCAGCTGCTCACCTGCTTCATGTCTAAACCATATTGTGTTTGCCTGAGAGAAGACAAAGCAGGCAAGCAAGGCTGTGGAAAAAGGTAAAAATATTCTTACCCTTGAATCCAAACATATTTCAATTCAAGCACAGGCTTGAATTGAAATAAAACTTGAACTTGAATTTGTTTCTGTCTTGACTCTTTGTTGCTAGTGTAGATATTTTAGTGTAATGTTTACTAAATGTTTATCATCGACTTGGCTGAGGGTGGCTGCTTGACTCGAAGACCGTCATGGTCACTTCGCAGCTTCCCGTTGTGATTTACTTACTTCAACGATGCAGGGTACGTTTGTTATTTTTCTTTGTTTCAATTGTGTTCGTTAAGCGTGCTGCATCATTTAATGATTTTGCTGTTATGATATTCCACAACAAAATAAACCATCAATCAATCAATTAAGTTAGCAAATTTGTTCTGTAAATTGTTGTGTTTTTTTTCACAGTAATGTTGTTAATGCACGAGAGTGCAGTCGATTTCATAATTGTGTTTGTCATAATTGGCTAAATGTCAGAAACAATATCGACGTTCTATAGGCAGCTGCACTTATCGAACTTTTTAGTAGGCCTAGTTATACGATTCCTAGACATCGAGCCTGGCCGTGCTTTTGCGGTCAACATGGCGAAATTGGTGACGAAACTCGTAATTGCAAATGTAGCCTAAGCATGAAAAGTGATATTTTGACGTAGTCTAAGCTGTAGTATTGTGGAAGCATTGTGTAAATTTTGACTATCATTTGATTTTGAACTGCTGCTTACTACTGTAAAGTAATTCAACCAACAATAATCTGAGTTACAGAAACCGAAAAAAATTCATAACTGTTATTGTTTTTGTTTTTTTATATGTAGCCTATTTATACAGTGAAATGTTGAGCCAAAGAGAGCGCAAAAATTGAATTTTGCCTAGGGTGCAAAATAGCTTTGCGCCGGACCTGGACAGGACACACCGTTTTGATCGAAAGACCGTATATCGCTCACCCCGATAGCTGAGTTGTTTAAGTGCCCGACTTTGTGCACAAAGAAACCGCAAGTTAAATTAGCGCGTTTCGACTCCCGCGGTGTGCGCTTGAGCAACGCATTTCAAGTGGAAGGGAGGAGGTGGATTAATACTTTAGCCCCAAATTTAGGATTCAACATTGTAAGATCTGGTATAACTTTTGAAATTTTTCATCCAAACCCCCTACCCAAAAAATACTTTTTAGAAGAAGCATTTAATTATGTCACGTAAAATCGCCTCATATAGAGTTTACATAAATTTTCGGTTGTGGCATTTGAAGTTTAAATAGGATACAGCCGCAAACAGTTTTTTCTGGTTTAGACTTTATCGTAAAACACGTCACAGTGGTCGTTTCGATTTGTACGCATGACTACAGCCTACGACATGCGTGAAAGCGTGACAGAAAATACATCTTGTATTAAAGAAACAGCATTTGGGCTACCACACTAAATTAATAACAAAGTTGGATCATTTACATAGTTTTCAGTTCAACTACATTAGCCTAGACCATCAAAATTTTTAATTAAGCTACATTACAAATTACTTCCAAATATACCGAATCAATTACACGTTTCAATTGTAAATATTAAATGTTTCAGTGTTTCTGTTCATCGTTGATCTTTTACCGTTTGATTTTTAAAAGACAAATAGCCTAGAATTGCATTTGATAAAGATTACCTGGCGCAATGCAGGCTAGGCAGTGGCGTAGCTAGGGAATGTGCCGCCCGGGGAGGATTCAGATTTTGCCGCCCCTTCAAGAAAAAGCATGTGAAAATGAAATGCGTTTTTTTTTATCAGATTATAATCAAATTCAAAAATCGTAGTCTAAAAGTGCCGCCCCCAGACGTGTTGCTCGGGGTGGTCTGCCCCCCTAGCTGCGCCACTGAGGCTAGGTCACTTTTGCACCTCAACTAACAGGTCAACAAACGCAAGCTTTTGATATCACGCGATCAACATCCAATGTGATTGTAATTGGGACCAAAACTTTCTTACAATTATACAAGTTATACAACAACAAAAAAATCTCAATTAAGTCACAATTAGGGAAAGGCGCAAAGCGGACATTTGCTTTTTTTAAATCTAAAAAAAAAACACATTTTTTCCCTGTCTTTTAAAACTACTTGCATGAATATAGCCTACTAGGCTACAGAAAAAACGGTAAACCCTCGTGCCACACTCGGTGACCAAGAGGTTCAAATAGTTTCTTAGCTCTTTCTTATAAAAAACTCGCTCAATTAGCCTAAATGTGATGACATTGTGGTGTTTTTTGAAAATTTACTTTTGAACATCAACGGATCACTATTCACCAAAAAATAGCTTATTCTGCATATTTCATTTTACTCATAATTAGCCTACAAACTTTTTAAATTTTTTTGGATAGGCCTAGCTTGCTTGGGGCAAAAACGCACACATCGATATTACTTGTAATACAGCCTAAGAAAACAATATTATAACTTATTAAGAAAATGAAGTATCATTCTATTTGAATAAGCTTAACTGAAGATGATCTAGCTTCTAGCTGATCGAAATCGATATTTAGCTATATGTGATTAAACTGACTCGTGTGAGAATAAATTTCTTTGCAATATTATATTAGCGTGGAAATTGTTTTCAAACAGATTAATTCTTAGACCTGTAAACAGCAACGATGCATGTGTCTTTGCTGTTTAGAGAATGCAAATAGTTACAGTGATGCAAATAAGCTTAGTTGGATTTTATTTGAATAAGCATAGGCCTACTGAAAAAGCTGTCTTTACGGCGGCGAAAGCTTCATTTATAATTAATTTACTGGTTACCCAACCTAAGTGTTTTTACGTAGCCTATATAGGCTATTCATTCTAACAAGTTCACAAAAATTTGTTTAATCTTAACAACTATTTGACAAAATGAACTAAGTTATGAGACCAAGCGGTCATAGCCTACTGATGACAGCCTGTGTCCGAAAAATATTTTTTGTAAATAAACAAAGAAATAAAAACATACTCTGGGCAGGTGTTGTTACATGACATGTTACCGTATTTCAAATAATGCAATAGGTCTGTGATATCAGATTTGTTTGCTCAAATAGGACATGTTTATCTTCGGACAGAGAATGCCTCTGAATAGATAACCTATTCTCGGCAGTTTTGTACAGCCACAATTTTGAAAGGCAATTCAATTAAATTTATTTTTCTTTGTCGGAAAACAGCAGTGCATCGGAGCAAAATCAACAAAAGGAAAATGTGACAAAACCACACAATTTAAAGACGTGCATGCGATGCAAATTTAGAGGTGACGAAGAAGAAAGTAAATTAATTAAGCACGCAACCGAACAAAAACAATGGTTTGGAGGTGGGAAAACGTCATTCAACATCAGCTCAGTGGTTACGCGCTCGGCTCAAGATCACGTGGCGCTGGTTCGACTCTCGGGGTGTGCGCTTGAGCAACTCATTTCAGCACTGCTCTCCATTCAGCGGCATCTAATGGATGGAATAGTTCCCCGGCAACAACACTTCAACAATCGGAAAACTTCACTCTGCCAATCTTGGTAACCGGCCCTGCGTCAAAAGCCTCTACATAGAGTCTACAAGTATGCGAAACTACCAGGAATAACCAAGGCTTTGGCAGTCCGAGGATAAAGATTCAAAACCACCAACCAACGTAAATTGTAATAGTAGCTTTGTAATAAAACTAAAACACATTTTTAGGGCTGGAGGGTAGCAAGATAAAATTTTGGAGGATTTATTTCTCTTTAAGCCTCCCCGACCCTAGCTACGTCCCTGCCTGTGGTTACCGAGACTGGCAGAGTGAAGTTGTCTGTCGGCAGTAGGCTATAAAACTTTCCTGTCGGCCAGTTATGTTTTTAAATGAAATGAGCATTGTAGGCCTAACTTGTTATAGGCTATTGGCTACAAAACTTGGTTTGATAAAGTGGGCCGCGTTTGTTTCTAAATTCCTTGGCCGCTCCAGTTTGCTAATCCATTCCTCCTAATCAAAACTGCCAAATTTCCCCCAAATGATCTTGGAGTTTTCTTAAATTTGATACAAAATTTCCTATCTGGAAACAATGCTCAAGAGGGCAATTTGAAGAACGGAAGTTTTGCTGGAAATGAAAATTTTGCTGTAGGCTTCAGAAAAAAATTAAAAATTTGGCCGCCATTGTAGATATGTAATTGAGATTTTAGGAATTTTGCAGCTGTAAAAATATCTTAGCCTAGCTGTAGCGGTCGTGAAACCAATTAACCTTTATTGTAAATAAGCATTGCCTCAAACAACTGAAGATCGTTTTAGAAAACAAAAACAATTTTGTCTGCTCCGATAGCTCAGTTGTTTAGTGCGTGACTGCGTGAACGAAGATGCATCAAGATCAAGCGCCCAAGCGGCGATAGTTCGATTCTCCGGGTGTGCGCTTGAGCAACTCATTCAAAGGACTGCTCTTCATTCGGCGGGACCTATAACACAAGCCAACACACTTTTTGTGACAGCATGGTAAATGCCACTCTAGGGTATATATCTTGGGTGCTGAATTCAAAAATTACATCAGAGTTTTTGTATCACATCAGAATTTTATGATATCTGAATGCTGTTTTGGTAAAAATTGGTAAAATCAACCCCCTGATCTATATTGGTAGACTATGGCGTTTCATGGAATTGACCCATTTTTTGTCAACAAGGTCTGCGATAAAGTCTAAATTCATCACGATAAAGTCTAAAGTCTACACAAGAGGTACAAACATAATATTAATGAAAACATTGAGGTATTTCAAGACCTTTTTTAGTTTTTTAAAAATTTTATTGAAGTCTGGTAACTTGAACCCAATAGACTTTTTGCACAGTTAAAATCACCAGAGCGTGACGTTTGAATTACGCGGAGTCCGAGGGTTAAGAATCGCTTGTTTTCTACGGTTTATGAAGACGTTTCTTGTTATTGCAAGCAAGCGTGAGGTCGCTGGGAGGTGAAAGTAAATTTTCTGTGTTTATGAATTAATGTAGGTTATCGGTACACTTCAGTTCTTGTTCGTTTTAATCATAGTGTTGGCTAACAGACTAGGAAAGGCAATTTAGGACGGCCATTGTGGAGCGTGTTCGTTTTGACCGGGAATTGTGGATCACGTTAGTGGTACCTTGTCTTGCAACATTTTATTTTCATTCTGCATAACTGGTCACAGCGGTAAACCATAATCTCTTCGTGGGAAAATTGTAACATAAGATTCCCGAATCCGTTCGTCTGCATGTAATGACCGAAAAAGAAACACTCCTTTGAAACGTCTATTCAAAATTGTATTTCTGTAAAATTAGCCACCTGGCTGTCGAAAATGGAATGCAACGCCGTACACCACTAAAACTTGTCACTACAGAACAGATTACTTGGATAAAAGACGGAAATTTTGTCCAGCTAGCAGCACTAAGCGAAACAGTTAAATTTGCGACTAACTTCAAGCAGCAATTTTACGAATGATCAGAATAGATATCAATATCTCAAACTCACGTACGCAGTACTGTGACGTAATAGTCAAAGACATTGTCACGCAATTCAAACAGGTGTTCAAAGGTGGTGATGCCATGTTTCATGTTTCAGTTCAGTTCAGTTGTTTTTTTATTTTTTTAAATGTTTAAACAGGTTTGACACAAGTCTTACGAACGATGGTGCAATTTTGGCTCATTTTTAGGAAAAATTCCATGACGTAATACGCTAAGATTCAGTAGACCTGAACGGTTTTTATATGACGTTTGATTAGGTGAACAATTGTCTGGAACAATAACATATGCAACAAACCAACCACACTTTATTGGTGATGCCAAGCATAGTTACTGCTATCACTGGTATTTTCCTGTCGAAGATGTGAAATTGACGAATTTTTTTATGGCCCGCTCTCTACATGAATTCGATGGCGTGCAATATTCGTGTATTCAACACTTCGTCTTCACTCATTTGAGGCTTACCTAGGAACGGTGAGATATTCAAATGTAGACCAATACCATGTAGGCTAGGCTAAATCTTTTTCTATAAAAAATCCTTTTTCGGCTATAACAGCATCATTGAAGTGCAGTTCATTAGCAGCTATTTTCTGCTTCAAAAGGTGAAAAATCCACTCCTCTGACATATTTCTTTGTCACTCACATTACCACTTTACCAGTGTACAACTGAGATACAAACATAATACCCCCATTTCTTGGATCAACTCCCACTAATCTAATGCCTTTGCAGTGTTCGTACTTTTATAGTTCGAGTACGTTTGCGACTGACGGTGAAGTGAGGATGGTGTTTCGAGACGTCCTTCAGTGTAGTCGATGATGATCATGGTGTTTGAGTAGTCCTTTTTGAAGTCTGGCTTCATGGCTGCTATGATAATATCACGATGACGGAATATGTTCAAACTAATCAACCTTATATACATGAGATGCATTCAAATTCAATTCAAATACATGAGATGAAAAATACGTTGTACAGTACGAATGCAGTTCTAATACCAAACCTTGAGCCTAAGTCTATATAAAACAAACCCAGGCGAAGTTTCATCAACACCAACAAAAGATCATCTTCCACCGCTAGTCTATGTAGCCTAGATGCAGTGCTCCTGTATCATTTTGAGATATTTTGAAAGTAGCATCGTCATCAAGTTCTGCATCAACATTTTGATTTGCATGCTTAGCTTTTAAAGCTGTATAATACAGGAAATTCTTCCCATCTTTGCCGGGCAAGATCGCTTTCAATACAATTCAATTCTGTCAATTCTTGCTACAAATCGGCTGCCGAGAAACATATTGTTGATTGGATGGTCTGAATGGCTAGCGTGGAAGCTACACCGTTATGGTTGGCGAATCGCAGCTGCTCGCTGTACTAGTGAGTGCTCAGCCTTGTGCTGATAGCCGGGAAGAACGCCCCTTTCTTCACAACTGGTCGAAGGTTAACACTTCTATAGCCTAAGTTTACAACTCAAAAGAGTTTTATTTTCTGGAAAATTATAGGCTACTAAAACACTGATACACGCCTGTAAAGACCACAAAACAACAGCTTAAGCAAAAGTTAAATAATTTATTCGCCTGCAAACTACGCCACTAACCTTATTGCAGTATTGCACAGCATTGCAAACAGCGGCTAGTCGTTCACGACTCCAACGTCACGCTCTGTTGGTTTGTTATGCAAAAGGTCTATTCTTCAAAGTTTATCTGCTAACACTAAACGTTCACGTCCGTGACAAATTTTCAAACACTATTGGCTCATAAGATCTTTATAAAACGTTAACAGTAGGCTAAGAGAAAATTCGGCTAAAAGCTAATATTATTGGAAAAAAATTTCGTGCACAAATCTCAAAAACCGGATGTGATGGGTAAAATCTGATGTGATTTTTGAAATCAGCAACCTCAATATAGCCTATTTAAAATCACATCTTACATTGCAGACACAATTTTTTTTTATCTTTTTTGTTGGCCTGTGGATGGAACAATTCCTCGGCAACAACACTTCAAATTTGGAAAATTTCACTCAGTCGTTGTCGTCGTGTGAGCGTCTGGGGCCGAGGGTCTATCCTTTTAAAACCCCAGATTCACAGATTTTAAATCAGTCAGTCTCGGTAATCGGCCGTGCGTTAAAAGCTTGTACAAATATGTGAAACTAATAGGAATAACCTATCAAAGCTTTGTCAATCTGAGGATAAAAATTCGAAACCTTACTACAGTCTCTATATTACTAGTCTGTAATATTACAAACTAGTAATGTTAACCAAACCAACAAAGGTTGGTTTTGCTGAAGTTGCAGAAATTCTAAATTTACACATAAGGTCATCTGGCAACACTTCAAGTTACCAGTTTACGATGTCTTATGGTTGAAAGGTGGTACTGTAGGCTACGGTACTTGACTACTTGGTATTGCAGAGTGTAGTTTGTGGTTTGGAGTCTTTTGACTTTCTGAGTTGTGAGACTTTGTGACTGAGTGAGTCAGGGATGTGACTGTGGTTGCGAAAATCCTCTGTATGCGTGTGGTGATTGATAGTGATTCGGTGTGGTTCGATCTTGATATAATTTCTTTCAATTAGTAGTCATGACAGGTCTTAGTGTTTGGGTTTTAAAAGCACGGTATGCAGTTTTAATTTTGAATCGTCTATATTTTTGCCCCTTCAAGTTTAAGGGTCCAAACAAATCGCTTCCATCTATTAAAATTGATTCCAGTGACACAAGACGACATTTCTGCAGTTTACTGTATCCTATACGTATTAAAATATTTTTTTTTTTGCTGCAATGGTTTAGCCTAGTTTGTTAAAGTGTGTTGTGATGTTTATGAGTGTTAAGGAAAAAAGAGTAAGGCTTAAACAGGAGTTTAGATTGCGGCATGTTTTAAGAATACTGAAAAATCTTTCGCTAATTTTTTAATTAGTGTAGTTCATTGAGTAAAGATAACAGCTTTTTAATAATAGTTCAGCTCGAAGTGATTTTGTTCAATCTCAATTTGTGGTTTGAAATTTTTTCACTGTGTGGTGAACTACCGGTAGCTTAAGAGTTTGGTGCCATTGAAAATTCAAGTGTAATAATTGTAATCAAGAAGCTTGAGAAAATTAACCCATGATTGATACCTTCAATCAGAAAGTAACTTGTTTGAAGAGTCATCTACATGTTAAACTTCCTATCTTATTACAAAATCGAAAAATGGTTGTGTCAGATAACGGCGGCTGAAAATCTATGAGACCGAAAAAATTGCCTGTGTTATATAAGAATAGATAATTAATGGATAGACAATGGTTAGAATGCTGAAGTATGCAAGAGCAGATTTATTTCTTAGTTTTTATGTGTGGCTTGTATAGCCTAATTAGTTTATTTCCAGATTTTTTTTGGTCTTCTTTAAAATTGCCAAGCTTTAAATGACCAAGCTTTTTGTATCTTTGCATTCAATCAATAATATAATATTAGTTGACCAAAATGTTAAACATACCGTATTCAACAAAATTGCATGTTTCTCAAAGTAAAAAAAAAGTTTTTATTGACGGCAATTAAACCTGGTTATGTTATTTAGGTGAGAACAAGGCGGATAGTTACCTGTAGTAACAGGTTCAGCCATCTGCAATCACCATGGAAAGAAGTCAACAGTCCCAAAAAGTCTTTATTCACCCATCAAGGGCTCATTTATTTCAGAAGCCACCTGTTACAGATAATGCTAATCACTCCATAGTTAAGGTGCGTAACTGCCCAAATAAAAAAAATTCAATGGTTTGATATTGTAATGTGTTGTGCTGAAATACAAAGACATTTTGATGTCATGCTTTCATCTGTTGGTGCAAAAACTTTTAAAGTGATGTTAAGTTGCATCATGGTCGTAAGCCATTCAGCCATAAAATAATGTCAATAGTGGTTGTTCACTAAAAACCTTAACAGGCTGTTGCACCCTTATTGGGATCATCAGAAGGTTCTTAAGTATTGGAATATAATGAATTCAAATAATGAACAGAATTGTTGTGTTGAACCAACGCCTTTTCAAATGTTGAACCAGGGCTCGCGTTACTCGAGCATGCAGCAAACTGTGAATAACCTTATTTTATATGATAGAATGTGTCTCGTACATGGAACAATCGCAGAGATCGACCCCAAGAGAAACAAACGGATGACCTTTTAGTATTTGGTTATGCTTCCAAACTATTTCCTCCAAATGAACAGTCATCTGCAATAGCAAGAAACAAGCATCTGATAGCATGGAATGAAGATTTTTCATTAAATTTATTGATAGACAGGTATGTACCGTATATGGTTTTGTAAAATGTTTTTACATTGTCGCTTTGGTTTTATTGTATTTTTGATCAAAACTCTTTCTTCTTGAAACGATGTCCCGAATCGGTTGGTACCATAAACTTGGTTGAAGAAATGTTGTGAACTGAAGTAGTTGGTGGTGAGTACTACATTGTTTTTTCATTTATTAGTGTTAATCTGTATTATTGCATTGGTTTTTACTTCTTACACTGGTGTCTTAGACTCTTGATAGCAACTGAATGAGTTTTTTGAAAGTGTTAATATCATATAAAACCAACCTGATGATAAAGTTAGTGTAACTAAAAGAATTAAGCTGGAAATGGCAAGAAAGGGCAATCAGATGAAAAGTTTGAAAATGTCTTGACATAATTATTGGTACTGTAGTTGCTTAATGCTTATATTTTAGTTATGATACGTTGTTATGTGTAAGTTAAGTATTTTATAATTTGTTTAATTTTGCAATAGCTTACTTTGTGAAACAACTCATTGTTATTTTATGCTCTATTGAAGAAGTTACTCTACCAGTGATAAAAAGATAAAAAGGCAGTTGCTCATTGCATAAGCACTCAAGGTATTGTGTCAACAAGAATATGTATGTTTGCGATGCAGCTCTTTTATAAAAAATAATCAAACGTACAATGTAACTGTTTTATAATAGTTATATATACCAATAAAATATCTTATAAAAAAACAAATTAGGCCTACATAGTACCACCGAACCCTTGTTGTAGCGTGCTGTATAATTGTCATGTGCACCAACATTTTGGCCATTTTGCTCCCCTGTTTTAAAATTCTGATCAAAATCATTTAGTTTTGAGGAAGTAAAACATGTGTGAAAAATTTAACTGAAACTTATTGTGTTAAATGCTGTTAGATATAAATGTACGGTAGATTGTACTAACAAGCTTACTCTCTGGTGACTTACCAGATCAAGTAGTACTTTTATGAGCTGAACCTGAAAAAGATTAATATCTCTATACAAAATTTAAGTACCATGAACTCTAGATCTCTACTTACACTGAGAAGCTGTTACCAGTCATCAAAATGGATGGTAGACCAGAAAGGCCTCCAGGAATTAAGAATAAACAAAAGATAAAAAAACGGTTTATTTCCTTTGATGTTCATTGTCAGTCCATGAGGAATAATTTAATCAGTCAGTTTTGGGTATTCTTCAACTTATTGATGTAGTTTGTGCTAAGGTAGTATCAGTGTTGATTCTACAACTCTCGTCGTATCACTATCAGTGATGAAATCATTGCCATTTTAACTAAGCTTGATCTCTAATTAGAGATTGAACCAGGCGTGATGCAGCAAGTTATACATACAGGTGAAGTTAGCTTATCATGTAAGTATTTTGCCAAGCATAAATAATGATACATTCAACGAGATCCAAGATTTTCTGGCTTGGGTTTGTAAATTGACAATCCTTATGAAAAATTATGTAAATACAAATGTGTGCAATAAATAATTATATACATATTATATATATACAATAAAATACAATAAATAACACTACAAAAATGAGTTCTCAATGCCAAGCAAAAAAGAAGCAGAACGAATCAAAGTAAAGATAATGACTGCTTTATTTGGGATCGTCAGGTGGTTCTCAAAACATACAAAAAATAATAATATGTATGTATGTATAATGATCTGGAATGTAAGTAACTGGATTACTCTTATTCGTCTCCTGCAAATAACATTGACTAGTGAAGGATGAAAAACTGTGGTGCTTCGGAATGCATTCATACAAGTGATACTGTAATTTGACATAACACTGCTTCTGCATGTAGGTAACCAAAGTAAACAGTACTTCAGGTAAATTGCCCATTCCGGAACAGGTGTCCACTGTCCAATAAACACAACACTTCAGTGTTGTCACTTTGGCATTTGCGAATGTGAAGTTTTCTCTGTGACAATGTACTTACAGTATTTTGGCATGGAACCATTTTGGTGTTTATTCATCATCATCATCATAATCCATCGTCGGTTTGTTCCCCACTAGTGGGGGTGGCCGATTGTTTCCGTGCAGCAATTGTTTTAATCCCTTTTCTCCATTTCACTCTGTCCCTTGCATCTTCCTCCTTCAGTCCGAATTTTTTTAATTTATCCTTCACTTGTTGTTTCCACGTTCTTCTTGGACGACCGCGTTTCCTCTTCCCATCCACCTTTAGATCTAGTGCCTTTCTAAGAAAACTTCCTTCCTCCCTCCTTATCACATGTCCATTGTCCATACCATCTTACTCCATTTGCCCTTGCCAGTTGGTCTATGGTCTCTCTCATCTCTAGCATATCCAACAATTCTTCAGTCCTTTCTTCCCTTCTCGTTTTCACCCCACACATTGCTCTCACCATTGACCTTTCCGTTCTTCTCAGGATTGCCAGTTCACTCTCTCTCAATACCCATGTCTTGCTACCATATAGCATTGCAGGCCGCACACAGCTCCGATATACTTAATTCCTTTCATCCTTAGTGAAAATTTTCTGCCATGCAACATTTCCCCACATTCCCTGAACTTTGCCCAGCCCAATCTTGCCCTTGTTGTCACCGCTGTTTCACATCCACCACTTCCATTTATCCGATCACCCAGATAACAGAAGTCTGTCACTGTTTCGATGCCATGGCAGAACTCATCATCATGGCCTTCCACTTCATTCCTTCCTTTACTGCATTTCCCACAAACAAAACACTTCGCCAGTCTTGTTGCGGCTCTCTTGACATTAGCACATCTTGCATGTACCCACTTTCCACATTCCTTGCATTGCATTGAATTTCTCATCACTCTCTTGCCACATATTCCACAGGGATCTACTTTGTTCTCAACAACTGTTCCTTCTGCTCCACTCACCATCACTTTTGTTTTTTCAAGATTCACCTTCATACCCTTGGTTTCAAATGCTTCTTTCCATTTCTCAAACTTTCTCTCCAGTCCCTCCATACTATTACTTGTCAAGACCAGGTCGTCTGCATACAAAATTTCACTCAATAAGCCCTCCCTCACTCCTTCAGTTACAACGTCAACCACAATAGCAAATATCAGAGGTGACAAAACTGATCCTTGGTGTACACCAACCTTCACAAAAAACTCGTTTGAATAATTTGATCCAACTCTCACTTTTGTTCTTGCATCCTCATACATAGACATCACAGCTCTCACTAATACCTCCGGTATACCTCTTTTCCTCATTGCCCACACCATCACTTTCCTTGGTACTCTGTCAAATGCCTTTTCTAAGTCGACGAAACACATATATAGTTTTCTCTGCTTCTCTCGGTATTCCTCCTGCATTCTTCTCAATATAAACAGAGCATCCACTGTACCTTTTCCTGGCATAAATCCAAACTGCATATCATTTAATTTCACCAATGTTCTCAACCTCTTTTCTAGTATTTGCTCCACAATTTTCATTCCATGCTCTAGTAGTTTTACACCTCTATATTCATTTGGATATTTAAGAAGTGACCATTTTGGTGTCAAGTTTATTGTATTGAACGAACAGTTGGTTGCAATGGCACACCAGGTTTTAGATTTATTAATGGGAATATACCGATCACACACATTACCTGTCCGATGTCCATTAATAAAATAGAGACTACTATTCTGTCATATCCAATCAAAACTTCCACTTCTCTCGGAATACTTAAAGTTTAACACTAAATTGTGCAATGCCAGACGAAAATTGCCAATCTCGCAAATGCTAAAGTGGCTGCAATGAAGTGTCATTTACCTATCTTTAATCAATCTATTTTTCTATCTATGGGCAACCTCTCAACGAGTCAACATAGGCCTATACACTTTTGTTGATTTTTTGTTTTGTATTAAAAATAGAATTATATTTTCGCATTTCAACCTCAGTCAATATACATATACAGACGAAATCGGTTAATAGTATACTGCTTAAACGTATCAATCGTTTATTTGAATCAAAACCTGAAATCCCAAACCAAATCCAATCAAATGTTAAGTAAAAACATCGGTTAAGCGTATACCGCTTAAAAGAATAAGTCGGATAAAAGCATCAGGATTTGCTTCTAGTTTGCCTACTTCATTCATTTAATCGTATAATTGTACCCGTTAGCGTAAAGAGAATGTCACTTTTTTGCTTTGCATAATTGTCTGCAATGTTCAAAGGCGAAATGAAGCAAAGGCGAGACAGACGCATGCAATCGAAACAAAGGCAAGTGTCTGTAATCCCAGGCCATAATCTTATGTGCTAGACATCGCACTACAAAGAACCAATTTTCGCACAGCTGGGCTTCATTAAAACAGAAGAGCACACAAAAGGAATACTGTAATCACACTTCCCAATAAAGAAGTTTAAATGCTTTTGCTGTCATCTGTCAGCGACTGGTCTTCCAAGGAAAGGACATGGACAAATTATTTCGGCTTGAGAGAGAAGTGTTGGAAAGCATGTCTAAAAGTTTAAACCAGAAAACTTTGGAGAATTTTTTTTAAATTGCTGAAACAATGTAACCTACTGTTGTGAAATGCAGTGCGTAATTTCACTTGTGCAGTTGAAGAACATTGCAAATTAATTAGTTTACCAGACAGCGCAAAAGACTTGACAAAATAACCTTTGCGATTCCAAAACAAACAATGAGTGTGAGCCGTGTTTTTCTACCATACCACAATTTTCGTAGGCCACGTTCCATACTCAAAACTACACAGCTGGTACTGAGCTAAAAATAGCCCGCTTGAATCAAAAACTTCAACGTCGAAGTTCGCGTTGTGACGTCACAGAGATCGGTGATATGAAAGATTGCCGATTTGCAGTCCGATTGCTGCAGTTTGCAGAAAAATGCTTTGATCGTACATGCTCTCCCAGTCAGCAAAGCTGATCTTTTTTACATTGTTTCAACGTCTGCAGACGATAAATCAATGTAAAAAGGACCAGTTTTGCTGGCTGGGACATACAGCGTAGTGGTATCGGTATGAAACACAGAACTAGGAAACTCTTTAAAGTTTAACCAGAATTGTAAACAGTTGTAGAAAGTATCAGTTGTAATGTGCGTTGCAGCCTAGTCAGCACAGACATCCTCTCAACAATTACGCCCATTCACAATAAACCTTTTTTTAGTAAATTGGTTAAACGAATCAATCGTATAATCGTATCAAAACGTCTGGCAAATAGGTGATTCGATTAACCGATTTCGTCTGTATTATATATTTGTTTTCAGTGGTAAACATCTTGCAATGTTGTTTATTTTCCAGCATTGTTTTTTATTTTTTTATGCGTACAAGGGGTTGACGTATCTTTAGATTTGCTTGTGTAAAAGTCATCTATTTGAAGCACATGGGTTCATTATCTCATCTTTGTGGCTAGCGATGCTGCTGTGATTGGTGCCAGGCTTATATTGTCCCAACTCCTAACCATCTAATTCGTGTATTTTTTTTTGTGTTTTAAAATGCATTTTTCTCGTTTGCGTTTGCCTTTAAAAAACTTGGCGTATGTTGGCTAACAGATATGACTGTCGAGCATCTCTTCACAATCTATCAGATTTCGATGAAAATTCATGGAACAGAACGCATCAGGCAAGATATATAATTTATATTGTGTTGAAGAATACTTTTTGTTTTTTGCATTTGCTGGTTACATACAGGGTGCGGACAAAGTCCTTGGACTGCTTTGAAGTGTAATATTTCTAGGGTCTGCTACTATTCGGTGAGTCCGATTCGGTGAGTCCGATTCGGTGAGTTCCTAACCTCTAACCCTTAACCATAACCCCAAACCCCTAACCCTAAAACGACAATGATAATTAGGCTACGGTACCTGATAATTTAAAAAAAAAAATTGAAAAAATCTCCTGTTAAGAGATTGGACTCACCGAAACGGGCCATTTTGATATTTCTGAGTGCATAAAATTGTGAAATATTTTAACGGTGTATTGCCAAGACAGTAACTAACAATCGTACAAAGTTTTATTGAATATGTCCCCCTCTGGCATGAATAACACGCTCAAGTCTACTTTTGAAACTCCCTACCGCTTTACGTAGGGTTTCTTGGGGTATTTTGCCCCATGCTTTTTTGAGAGAGCACTTCAACGCCTCAACTGAGTCATGGGATGAAGCACAGGCATCTGCCTCCAAAATGGACCAAACACAAAAGTCCACTGGATTCAGGTCTGGTGATGAGGGCGGCCGAACTTTTTTGCTTTAGAAATGAGGAAAATGGTTCTGACACCATTCCTGGGTTTTCTTGGACGTGTGGGTCTGTGGGATGGCGCACTGTCTTGTTGGAATGTGAATGGCTTCCTTTGTTTGTCTTTTGTCAATCTTCTTATTTCAAGAGGTCAATTTCTTTTTATCTCAAAAAGTAGGAGGTGTAATTCCCAAATAAAATAAGTTTTCATCTTTGATGTTTGTTTTGTAATATCCTGCATTGCGGGAATATGGGAAAAACTTTATACTTGTCAGGAAAAGTATTATGAAGCATTTATTCACTATGTGAACACTGAACTGAGCAGTGCTGAAAAACTCCACTTTAAATGGAAAATTTCTTCATTCAAGGTTGGTAGTTACTAGCAATAGTCAACATGGGTGGTGGGCATTTGAAAGGAACATTAACCTAAACCTTTTCTGACAAATGAACTTACTTTTGATAGCTAAAAAATCAGTGATAAGATCTCTTGCATTACGTCACAAATGATCTGCAAGAAGCATCAATGACAAAGTGTCTAAGACCTTACAAGTTACAACACACGAAAGGAATACTTCTGTTTCAACATTTATAAAGCATATACATCGCTGTTAAGTTATCAGTTAAAAAACATGTTTAAACAAGCTATTGTCAATAATAGCTTGCATTAGTAAATTACCACAATCAAGGTAATGTGTGTTCTGAATACTGCCGTCTTGTTTTTGCCAAAATTTTGTCAACCCATTGAGTGTGTACAAGAATAACCAGTCCTGGTATACTAACATTATAGGCTAACTTCCATAAAAGGAAAAAGAGATTAACTCATCTACATTATGTCATGTATCAAATTGCATTAATTCAATGTTTGTCAGGTCTACTGCCACAAGCATGCCTGATTGCCTGAGACTGAAGAAGAAAGTGACACAACGCAGGGCTATGCAAAAAGCATATGCTGCTGCCAAGCACAAACAATTAGTAATTTCAGCACAACCATAAAACCATTTTTACTAGTTTAATGTATTTCAAGAGCCCTATAATGAAACTAAGCTGCAAGTTGTAAAAAATTTGCAACTTTTCCAGAAAAATATAAAAAAAAACAAAAAAACGAGTGTTTTTTTGGCCCAAGTTTTTTTTTTTGAAAAAAACACGTTTTTTTATAAAAAAACGGTTCGTTTTTTTTTGCATTTACATCTCTAATTGAGATAGAGCACTTTGAATTTTGGCAACTAGTAGGATTTTGGCGGTGAGCACAGATATGTTTTCATTTTTTGGCAATAACTATTTACCTTGAACGATTTTCAAAATGAAAACATGCAATTTAACCAATATAGGATTTAATTCCTTGGGTCTTGAATTGGTAAAATGCATGTTTTCATTGTGAAAATCGCCCAAGATAAAAAGTTATTCCCAAAAAATGAAGGCGCAAAATTTAAAAATGTCTGTGATCGCCTCCCCAAAATCCTACTAGTGGCCAAAAATTCAAAGTGTTCTATCTAGGTTCCCAATGAAAATATTTCAATTTCTTTTGCTTTTCTCAATATTTTTTAAAATGTATAAAAATGTGTAAAAATCAGCAAAATCTGTTACCAACTGACAAGTGGTTGCAAGGGGTGTTTGATTATAAATAGAATTACCCATAAATCATGAGTAAAATAAACAATTTTATTTTCTCGAATAATTGGCTTACATATTAGGCTAATGACTGCTTAGTGTGTTACTGGTTATCTTGATATGTTGTATCACTTGCCTAGCGCCTACTGCTACACTACTGTGTACAGGTTTAGATTTTTCAGAAATGGTAACCGAAATCTTTGTGATTTCCAGCTTTCAATAAGACACATAGATTACTTCACATAATATGTAATTTTGTTAATTTACATATACCCGTTTGATTTGCTTGTTCGGACTGACGGCAACTGTTCATTTTTTCCTCATACCATTTGTTGAACTTCAATGACTTGCAGTTGTCTGAGGAAGAATTCAAATTGGAGGAACATTTGAATGAGGAAAGATATCGCTCTTTGTTTGTGGAAGAGCTGGAAGAAGATATCCGTCAAGGTTATTTGATGTTCAATTACTTATTTTTAATTAGTTTTTGCCATTAATTAATTTGTGATTGAAAAAATAATTTTTACTTCTAGTTGAAAAATGAAAATTAAAAATAATAAACATTCAGTTGTTTAGTTGAAGAATTAAAATGAAAAGTGCATTTATTCTGCTTTTGACTATCACATTTGTGAAAACAAACAAATATACCACGCAAGCATTATTTTCAATAAATATGTTGGACAAAGGGTTTACAATAAATACTATTTACAATACAAAAGGAGTGTTCAATGCCAAGCAACGCAACCAAACAGAAAAAAAAAAGTAAACATAGTTGTTTCTCTTCTTAAAACCTAACAATCTGTTTCATCCTTATCTGGATTCTCGAAAGGTTCCTACTCAAATAGAATAAAAATAAGTTCGATTTGAATAAGAACCTTGCTGGGATCCCAATAATTATAAGGGTGGAACATTCTAAAAGTTTAATATAAAGGGGCGTATATTTACAAATGTGTCACAAATTTGTCTGAATTGCAAACTCGCGTGGACTGCTATGCAAGAAACACTTTTTGTGTAGCCTTAGTCACTTTATGATTTACAGTTTACAGAATCAATCAAGTCTTATTCAAATAGAATCACGAGCATAAAAAACAAAAGAAATGGCAGTTAGAAAGACATAGCACACACCAGTTCTCTTATGTTACCGTAGCTAAGTAAATTGATAAAAATCAGTAGGCTAGTTACTTACAGTCTCACAATACTGCAAAGCTGGGCTTACTGGTCCGGCGAATACTTAATCAAGCTAAAGTATTAATTATCTAATTATGATAGACGACATGATAAACAACAGCATAATACTTACTTAACTACAGCAGAATAATTGACTCATTTACTCAACTCTAATTCATAACAACCAAAAAGAGAGAAAGTAAGCTATGTCCAGCAACAAGCCATGCCTCAGCTGAAAACGCATAGAAAACGAATTTTGACCAGAATTGCCAAAATAAAATGACATAATAAAGCAAAAAGGACCATGATAGGTCACAACAACTGGGCTTGACTGAGCGCGCAAGACATCAGAACAATTGAATTTGTGACAAAATGTTTTTACTGATCTTTTTGTCAAAACCACTTTTATTGCTGCAAAAGTTTAGGATAGCTCTTAATTAGATTTGAAATGTAATAATGATTCATGTAGATTGTAGAGGGTATAGTCTTTTCAATGATGCTGCATCAGCTGTACAACAACTATTTTTCTTTTATCTTTTATAGAGGAGGAGCTAAAAAGACTCCATGCTTCTATTGATGGGAACTCTACTCAATCCGGAAGTTATGGAGAGGTGAAGTATCAATATGATGGTGATGCAGGAGAGCAGTACGATCCAACGGAGCCTACTACGAATGAAGAAGATCAAAAGCCTTTTATTGCTCCAAGTTCCCTTGCGATTCCTAAAGAAATGGAAATTGTATGACTCCATCATTATTTATATGTTATGTTTCACTGCGTTGTTCAAATTTTCTTATAGGTAGTGGTATATATGCAATTTGTAAGTTACGCTGATGGTAACACTAACAGGAACGATTGAAACAAGTTTTTTCGACCAAGTGATACATAAATGGTTTGTAAAGGTTAAGTTGCTGTGATTACTCACTACTCAGCCCTTATGTGTTGTTATTATCAGAAGCTTGGTCTAAAAACTGAAATAAAAAAATATACCGTAGCTAATTCGGATGTTTTTGTTCGTTTATTTTGAGTTTGTGGCTGTGACAGATATGTAATGTATGCTATGAGTATGTAATGGCTTGCATTATATGAGTTACCACTGACAAGTCTTCTGTGCAACTAAAGTTAATGCTGTAGAGTAGACTGTCAACTGGGATGCTTTGCAGCCAGCAACGGAGAAGATGCATGCCATCATTGAAAAAACTGCCAATTTTGTCAGCAAGCAAGGAGCCCAGATGGAGATTGTGCTCAAAGCTAAACAAGCAAACAATTCCCAGTTCCAATTTCTACAATTTGGTCATTATCTCAACCCATATTACAAACACGTGGTAGGTATTATTTTTCACAACCATTTGTTTGTAATGTTTTCCTTATTGTGCTATAACTTTTATATGATAAATCAATGTGTTGAAAATACATGCTTTGAAAATCCACATTCAATGACCAGTACATTTATTTGTCAGTAAAGTTTCAATGACAATTTGAATGAATAGAAGTTACAGCAAACTGTAGCCTGAAAGACTTAAGCCTTGTTCACACTGACAGGCTTGTGCTGTGCCTTGTATTGAGCGGAGCTTTGAGCATTGTGAAAGCAGGTTTACATTGTATGTACCAGACAAGGCTCCAGGTCCTGACAAGCGGGTGTTGCTAGTGGAAACCGTCACGCTTGACTGATATACTCAAACATGCAGTATACTACCAGTGTTTTATATAGCCTATATGCATTTCAAAATAACAAAACACATTCTTCATATCATACAGTTTTCTCATGTTAAGTTTTGCTTTACAATTGTAGTCTCCACAGCTTTGGTAGATGCAGGTTTAGTTGCCTAGTTTAAAGAAGATGACACTGACATAGTATGTATTGTAGATACTAGCCTAGCGTAATCAACCAGTCACAGAACTTAGGAGTGCCGGTACGGTATATAGTTTTTAATGATTAGCCTACATGTTTAAAAAAGCCTGCTGAAGAATTTAAAATTGCAAAGTAGCTTTTCTTCTACCATGTAAATGTATATGAAATCTTAGTCACCCTACACTTAACTTGATTCTGTATTAGTAAAAGCCTAGGCCTATTTCATCTCTCCACTCTGCAGTTCTAAGCCTCATCATGCAGCTTGTATACCTGGAGGGCAGACACGAAAAAAGCACTGCACTTGCAAGGAAGGTTAGATAAAATGACATATTTTGCCTCCTATCTCAAGTCAAAACCTTTTATGGGAGTAATTTTCATTTAAAGCAGTTTTTGTGATGTCACAGCACTCACAAAGGTCCTGCTTGCCTTTCAACCCTTGTTTACAAATCTCGCGTTCTCGCTTGTGACTTGAGCCGAAATCGCTCCGTTGCAATTCTCGCTCAACCGTACAAAGAACGTCTCAAGCGACCACGTCACAAGCCGCGCAGTGTGAACAGCCGCACTGAAAACCATTGGAGCGAGAACGTCTCAAAGAACAGCACGAGACATGGCACAACAGTGTGAACGACGCTTTATCGATCATAGATATGGATTGGATGTTATCCCAATTTATCGCTTTGAATCTCTTTAAATTGTAATACTTGCATTTTCATTTTTTCAGTTGAAGCTTCACATAGAAAAAATATATTGTCACAACTTTAGCTATGCTACTTGATGAATGTAAAGTCAATGCTGCAATACTTGCATTATCTTCACTTGCTTTCAGGTGAAGCGGATAAAAGACGGAAAATATACTCCGGGAATTCTTCAACCTCCTGATGCTGGTGATGAAGAAGTAAGGGAGTTGTTTGATATTTTTCCCCCAACATGGTTCGATAGCCAAAGCGTTTTGCGTTCCAGAAGTCTTGTTTTGATAAAGTTAGATATGTGTTCAGTTGACTTGACTGTTATTCATTAACAGGATTCAGATTCCAGTGATAATGAAGGTGGTTACTTGCATCCCAGCTTATTCGCCGCCTCTCATAAGAAGAGCAAAGAGGAAGAACAAGAAAGAACAAAGGTTTACTTTTACAATTATTTTGGTTGCTCATCCTCACACTGAGAAAGTATCTTCTCTAATTCTTCATCTTGGTGTTTCCAAAATCCAGATGCTTAGCTTTAATTCATCAGCGCAGCTTTACTCTTTGAACGCTTTGTACTTCATTCTCACTAATTTCTCTGTTCAGGCAATGCGAACAGTCGACCCCGACCATCCTCTGGCTAAGCTCATTGAGAAAGGAAGGCAGGCGAATGCGATGAAGCAATACCAAAAGATGGCACAAGCTGTCTACAATTACTATGCCCAGCAACACGGTACGCAAGATTGTCATTAACATAATAATCCAGCAGTGTATCGTCAATTCTCCAATTGATTTTATCACTAGGAAACTTGGTTGTAATTTAATTTTGTTAGCAAAATAATGCGCTTTGAATAACTCAAAGTTTTATGGATTTTGTTCTAGGATCTTCTGAGGTCAAATCAAATGTTGAAAACATTGAACCTCCTCCGTTGCCATCTTTCATGAACATGTCTTCTCTTCCATCTTCTGGAGGAGTTTCGGAAAGTAAACTTTCTTCCAACCTTCCTCCCATAATTCCAAATCCAACTGATACTGGGTCTGATTTTTCATCTCAAAGTGCTCCTATAGGGCTTGCAGAAGCACCTTGGAAAGAAGAGGTTCACATCGTGCCTCCACCTCCAGATCTACAAGCTCTTGTGGAAGAAGTTGCAAAGTAAGACATTAATTAACAAGACGTGCCTCTAATCATGCATAAATTTCATCATCTGGTGATTTTTTTGCCTTTTTTCAATGTCGGTTTGGCATTGCTTTCACGTTGATATTACGCTTTGCAACATTGAATCGATCATTTTATTTCTCTTAAGGAAAGTTGCCATGGAGGGAAGTGACAGTGAGAAAGCATTGATCTGCCAAGCAGATTCTAACTACTCATTTCTCAACCCATGGCACGAGCTTCATCCCTATTATCAATTCCGAAAGATGTCCTGGATTCGCATGCTCTTTCCTCCTCCTCCACCAGATGTTGATGCTGCTCCTTCAAAACCCGAAGGTAAGTACTGTATTTTTCTTTGATCCCATGAGATTTCCAGGTTAAAATACATTTTGTTGGTGTGGACGACATCAATTTGGGAGTGAACAACCGGTGGCTTATCCTCCCCCACCAACATAAGTACTTTGTGCAGCAGTTTATTTGAAACAAAACCTGTCAAGCCAATTTATGCTATCTAAATGACTGGTATCTGTAACTGTGCCGTCATTTCTAGACGTAATGGACCAGGATAACAAGTCATCGGCCGAACAAAGCCCTGACCCTGATAACACAGTAAGTCTATTATGTGATAACACAGTAAGTCTAATAAGTCGATAGCAATTTATTCTTTTTTTTTAACTTTCCACTTTAAAGTTCAGTGAGTGAGACAGACCTTCGACGAGTTTTTTGTCTTGTCTTGATCCAGTTTTTTACTTATCCAAACAAGGATGGTCCGCTAAAGTCTATTGAAGACATTGAATTAGAAAATTAGTATCTCATTCCATTTTCTAACTAATTCTATTTGCTACTGCGTTGATGTTTTTTGCAACGTAATTTTTTTATGTAAAAGTAACATAATATTTTTTGTAGGATGAAACACTCAAACTGCCAGTGCCATCTGGACCTATCTCCTTTTCAATCAAGACGAGGAAGGATGGACCTAAAAAGCCTCTTCCGTTGCCCCCATCATCCACAACGTCCGTGCTTGGTGATCCTGACAGTGATGAGGAGAATGAATCTCCGGAGCCAGGTAGGTCTCATGGGTTGTATCGCGAGCTAGACAACAAAATCCGTAATTTTTACATTGATTTAACGTGTGCAGACATCGAATCAACGTAAAAATAACGAATCTTGCTGTTTGGGCAGTCGAAATATGTCAACTGCCTGAGAAATATTGACAAACCTTTCCTTCGAGAAGCTTCCATGTTTGTTTCACCAGCGCTGATGTGATGTCGTCATCTTTATTGCAGAAGTCGTTGAAAAGATCGAAAAGCCAGCTAAACGAAAATTTACCGACAACTCCCCAGACCTGACCCACACAACTCAGATTCTATGTAAGTTATTACCAGGGCACCCAAAGTTAATAAGCAAAGATATGTTTTCCCTTTATTTAAGCTTATGCAACGTTTACAAACTAAGTTTCAAGAGATCTGACACGATGAGAGATTGCTTGTTTATAAATATAATATAAAAAATATAAATTCAGAAATCAGAATTTTTTCATTGCACATTTTATTCATATGATGCTAGTTTAATGTCTTTCGACATTACAACGAGACTGTATGATTTGAAAAAGTGTGTATTGGTAAAGTTGTATCTATGGCACAAGGCTGTCATCTAACGGTAACAGCAATCGGAAAGAAGGTTCCGTTTTTTCTTCCCATCTCATGGACCGTTTTTGCTGACTGCACTCTGCCGTGTTTCACTCGTCGATGTCCCGCCGTCGGCGAATATATTCCCGGTCCTAGTGATTTGCGGCTGTTGGGCTCTTCGTTAAATCGTGGCGTGGCTGACCGGAAGCAAGAAGACATGGCCAATCTTGTATCTGGCACAGCAGGGTTGTATGTACCAGGTGGTGGGCCATCTGTGATTTCAAAGATTCTTTTTGGAAAGCGCTCAGATTGGCTCCTGGATTAAAAAGAATGTTTATCGGTCTGCTTACGTTTTGATAGAGTGTGTCTGTCGTGGAAAACTCGACATTGAACATTTTTCTCCTATTTTGAAGACAAGTTAATTAAGATACCAAGAACCCTTGAGACACTAAAAGTTCAACACATGATTCATCAGAAACCATATTTGTTGTGATGCAATTATACATACAACGATTTGTAATTAGATCAAACTAAGAGAACGTTTCCTATTGGCCAATTTGTATGAGAAATTGCTTCATTACAAGCTAAGACAGTGTGGCATATTGTCGGCTAAACATTGCGAAAGAAAGTAGTGAACAAAACATAATATTTTCCTTGAACATAATACTCCGTTTTGCTGTTCTGGTAACATCATCTTACAAACTGGTGGAAGATAAAATTCATTGCCACACACTTGCAGCGCACAATCGCTCTTGCACTTTGTTAGCTGTGAAGTGAATTGAGTTACCTGAACGAGCTGCTGGGGGTCGGTTGCGGGGAAAGCTTAGGCTCTCTTTTCACGTTATATTGCGTAGGTGAGGTGTCTAAGTCTTTATCCTGAATGCAAAATGATGCTTTATGAACCTATTTACGAGAAGTTGACGTTTTTCGAGGGTAATTTTGGATGTGTTTTCTTTTCAATAACATTATGGTCTAGTTGTTAAATTTGAATGTAAAATTGCAAGAAATATATTGTTGTATTAACTGCTTTCAGCTCTTTTCCGGTCACTATCCCACCTTAAATCCAACCGGAATTACATTTCTTCCCGAGTTGTTAAAGCTGTACGTCGTTTTCTTCTGGTCCATGAGATCAATGAAGTTATTGACGTGGTAGAGTCCAGGGATCAACATTTCACCTTTGCGCACCATCCCCGCCTCCCCTTGTCGTCCTGGACCTGCCCTTAGTGCATACCCGAGTAGTAAAGTCGTCATTTACATTGATTCAACGTGTGCACACATTGAATCAATGTAAAAGTAACGGATTTTACTGCCTGGGTTGTCACGCCTTCAAAACACAAGCGCAGGTGACATCACCATTGTCTACTTGCATACAAACTCCACCTTGGCATGCTTCGCAGCTTCCTGCACGTATACATTTTAAGTTAGTTGTTCATCAATGATTAAACACTTGAGTATGTTATTCGCTCTGAGGATGCGCATTGCCATGGTGCGCGAAATGTCAGTGAAGCAATACACCAACCTGTTTATTGTTGCTTTTACTTTCAATTTCATCAGATGAACGTTGCAACTAGTGCTAGAAACGATAATTGTCCTGATGAACACCCAAACTTCTCAGTATTCAAACACTTAAGGAGATATCACAAAAAAGATTTATGTTGGCTACTGTTAATAGCAATTTCGTTTTGCTTCGTTGTCACAATGTAATGTGACAGCTTTGTGCAACACTCCTTATTTTTCTACTAGAGCCTGAAGCGCGTAAGAGAGTTATACGTCATGTAACCAAACGTAATCTCAAGTTTATAATCAATACTATCATTTCGTGCGACAAGAAAATTTCTCTCACCAACAAAGCTACTGTGCAGTGGTATGGATGAAGAATTGATTCGTCCAATGTGGTCCTTGCATTCGTAATGGCCAGGGACCGGAGTTTCTCTGATAAATGGCCGCCACCACTCTCTATTAGATTTGCTTGGCTCATAATCATCTCGTGGCTTCTATGAATGAAAATAACTAAAAACTTACGGTTTTCTTTCTGCTTTTCATCACGACTTGTCCAATGCTACCAAATTTATCACTTTTTGAAAGGCTTGCTACAGTTTCAGTAATTTACTTCGGAATACTCATGTCATCCATGCTATGCCGTGATGTATAAGGGAATAAAATGCCGCGACTAAACTTGTTGAGGCAATTGTAGTGTAGTAAAGTGATAAATGCCTCTTTTCTGCAATCTGCATACTGGAATTACAGATGCTGTATAAAGCTAATGTTTCCAAAATAACTACTTGTGTATTCTAATAAAATAATAAATGGTGTTAATACTACAAAAAATTACTCAATGCCAAGCAGAGCGAATTACATCAAATGCAGTTACCAGTCTCTAAAACCCTTTACAGACTGTTTCACTGTTAGCCCTCTGTCTACCGAAAAAAGTATGCAAGTTTTGCCGTTGAGGTCAAATGGCCAAATTTTAAATACTTGTTTTTGAAAAAAAATCAGTATCGCACCTGCTACATGTCCTTAGAAATCTCAAAGCGAAGTATGTTTTGGTGTCCATTGGACCTCACGGTAGACAGAGGGTTTGTTGGGATCATCAGAAGATTCTTATTTAAATAAAATGTATTAATTATTAAAAAAAATTATTAAATAAAATGATCCCACCAAAGGTGAAACAGTCTGTAAAGGGTTTTAGAGACGAGTAACTGCATTTGATGTGTATTCTAATAGTAATATGTAAACTATATCTTTTTAATTAAATTGTCGTTTTTAGTGACGGAGGAATTTTAAGCGATTGATTGACATCAATTTTACATCAAATTACATATTGTAATGACATCGTGTTGAAGACAATGAAAAAAATCTTCCCAGACTCCAAAATCCACCATTTCAACATTGTCTGCAAACACTGAATCAACGTAAAATGACGGATTTTGCTTTCTTGAAACTTACCTTTCTTCCTTTTGTGTATGTGGAATAGCATCTCGCTCCTACTAGATAATCTAGTCTTGTAGGAGAGTCAAAGCGAACATGGCTTCGATGTATAGACGGCTTGCTATACCTAGACAAACGAGGCATAATGCTTCTAACGTTGTTTGAGAATCTTCTATCAATTTTTTGTTGTGATTTGCTCCAGTTGGCGGGATGACCCACACAAGGAATTTGATCTTTCACCCACAAGGGCAGAGAAGTTAGCCAAACTAAAGTAGCTGTCCATATTTACATTTATTTTACATCTTGTTTGGGTTTTATCCTAATTATATAGGCAGCTCAAGTTTGGTTCATGTGCTTAACTGTCAAGCCTAGTCGAATTTGTTTTGTAAGCTATTCTCATCTGGCACATTTAACATTTCCAATCGTTTTCTGTTTATTTTATCATATGAAGTTGCTCCCGAAAGCAATCCAACAACCTTATAATCTTTTGTAAACTGCGTCTTTATGAGTGCACTCTCTTCAAATGAGGAATTTTTTTTATCCGGGTGTTGGTCAAGACTGTTTTTGTACACTTGACAACAGCGTCACCGGTGGTTGCATAGCAACAGCGGCGACAAACACCCGACCATTTCAAATATTACCTGTCGTGGACCCGTCTTTGGCTGTAGCCGAGTGAAAACGTCTGACTCCTTTGAATAGTCCCAAAGATACTTGTGACGTCACTGAGAGCCTTGGATACTGATCTGCTTGCCATGGAGCTGTGGCTTTGCTGATATTGCACAGGGGGCGTAGACACAGTGCTATCCATTTGGTTAGCTCAGGTTTTTCAAGCGCTCAATGCATTTTTTTTAATGTTGAAATATCTTGTTAAAGCTTTGTGACGTCATACACGAGTGAGGTGTTTGCATAATGTTTTTTTGTGTGAAACAGTTTGTCTGTAAAATTTTTACGACATTGGTTTTTAAACTCTTCAGTACGTGAGCTTCGGTATAATGCCAGCGTTTTGTTCAAGAAATCACAAGCTGAACGTATGAAAGTGTCATATAAAACTACTTTTCACTATTATATTTGAGTTAGACAATGGATTTGTGTTTGTGCAATGACTTTAGTTTTCAGAATGTAGGAAAATCAATCAATAATGACAGGTGGAGTGTTCAACAGAAAACTATGGAACTTGGTTGAAATTTAAAAATTGCCATTCCCTGCAAAAGGCTTTCGGCATCTTATAGTACTTTTTACGCGATAACCATCAGAAGTAATCTTTTTGTTTCAGCTTCAACAACAAATCAACCACTTCCAGCAGTCCTTGCTAATACTACCGCTTTACTACCTGCCAAACCCTCTACATCTCCCCCGCCCCCTACCCAACCTGTGTCTTCATTCACTGCAGTGACACCTAGCGGCGAATCGGCTTCCATTTCTGACCTCCGAGAGAAGCAGGCCGCGAGACGCCAGAGAGCATTGTTGTTCCTTAAAGCCAAGAAAAAGCAGGTTACGAGTCTGCTAAGCCTAAACCATGAATGGCTTGTGTGCTTGTATTAAATCTGCTTTTGACGTTAGCTAAAATCGACTTACAAAGCTCCTGCTACCTCTTGAACATCTGGATCAATGTCATTTTTTTGATTTTCAGAGTTCACAAAGTGCCAAAGCGACAGACACTTCAAGTGCTACTGAGAAAACTGCCAACGATTCTGCCGCATTGGCCGCCATTGCGTCGGAGGATATTTTCGATCTCACTACTGATCAAGACTCAGAATCGGTGATTTATCTTTGATCATTGCTGAAATAAAAAAATGTTGTTAGTATGACGTTTCCATTCAACGCAAGGATGTGTGAGTTTTGGTTCTGATTTTTTCGCTCTGAAAGTAAAGGTTTAGTTTGCAAGTACGACAAGCTACAATCACTTATATACCTTGTGCTTCTGAAAGCTTAAAGTTTATCGTTTTATCGATATCGATTTCTTCTGTATCGTTTTGACGATTTCTTCTTATCGCAAGTGTCATCATCATTAAAGATAACGATTTGGGTTAAGTGAACGAGAAGGTTAGGAAGCCAATGTTCACAATCACATTCGCCTTCAAGTATGCCTTAAAGCAGCGTTTCTTAACCTTTTCTGACTTTAGCACCCCTGTAAACAGGCCTGGCCAGTTTAGCACCCCCTAACTATCATTGACATAAGACTACTACAGTACCGACCAAAAGTTTAGTAGGCCTACAGGCCGAAATTTTAACATGCCTTCAGATCGCTGGAGATATATTTTGTAATGAAGTCTCTTGTTGTTTAACAAACTGAGCAGTTGTTTTAACGAAGTTGATTCAGGATTTGGTATTTGGCTTTCATTCACCAACAGAAATTCAATTATAACCATATGTAAGTGAATCAACTCTCTTAAAACAACAGCACCGTTTGTTAGGCGACAAAATATACAAAATATACCGCCAGTGATCAAATAGCATGTCAAAATTTCGACGCCGCCATTAAACTTTGGCCTGCACTATTGAAAGGAAAACGAAGTACAAATTGATCATTTTGTTTATCCTTCAAAACTACTGTCGTCATTGGTGATAAAAAAAAAAATAGGAAAACCCGAGAATAGTAAAAGAACATGGACAAACTTAAGCATATTTAAGTTACCCAGCTGGGTATCTAGTTACACATGTATCAATATGATTTCTGTTGTTGCTTATGTGTGACCAATTTCTCTATTCGAGGCTTCGTGTTTATCAAAGCCACTCTCATATTGTGGAGCAACTCATGTTGAAGGCGGCTCCGGCCATTGTTTTGATTTGGAGCATGGTGGAGAACGCCTTTTCACACAGGTAGTTAGTCGGAAATAGGACGATCAATTCCATTGCTGCTCGTGCCAATGCAGGATGTGCTGTCAACTGGTCACACCAGAAATCAGCAAGCGGAAGGACGAAAGTTTGTCCCGCAACTCTGATTCACCTGCATGTCAATCATAGCTTCTCCTTTAGTCTATTAGCCTATGATCACTCATGTCTGCCAAGAAGGCTGCTGTATCCACTCTGGATACTTTGCCATGGTGGTTTCTAGAAGCGAGAGGTGAGCAACAATATTACAACAAAACACCCACCAGATAAGTTCGCACAATCTACTCAGGATCAATTTGAGTATTTGACTGGGAGATGACTACAATGACAGCAAATCATGTAGACTACTTCGAAACAGCAATCATTGATATGACAACTGCTGAAACTGGCAGAATAACAAAAAAATGCAGAAAATAAAATGGCATTTTTTGATATTATACTGCATGCATTTAGCACCCCCTACAGTCTATTCCAGCACCCCCAAGGGGTGCTAGCACCCCCGGTTAAGAAACGCTGCCTTAAAGTGTCTTTCCAACGACACAGCCACATGCTCTTGAGCGATGTCGAACAAGACTTTCACCACTCGGCTATGCAGCCGACTAGCGGGGACTTGGGCTTTGCAACATACAAGCAGATGCATCGTACGTGAAACGTTACTTGTGTGATTGACCGCAGTTGTTCTTAAAACAGAATCTTTTAAAATAAATTACAAAAAAAGAATTTGCTTCACTTCAAAGTAAAAGTATCATGTTATTTGATCATTGTATTTCTATAGAAACCTGCGGAGGTTCAAGTTGCGAAGGAAACCGAAGATTCACCGAACATCTCCATCTCTAAATTAGAGATTCTTCAAAATTTAGGATCAATTTCTCAAACCTCTTCCCCCAGATCTTCTCCTGGAAGATCGCGAAAGCGAAGGTGATTTGTCATGACTACTAAAACACTAGTGCAAAGCAGCATCGTAGTTTTTATAAGTGGCACAAGAGTTGTTTGTGCAATTCAAAGGCTTGCAGTCTTTGAATTGCTTTTAATTTAGCAGCATTTCTCTTCACCATTGCGATCATGGATGACTCATAAGTGGACACGCCGCAATACCACATGCATATTATCTCGCAGCGAAAAGCCTGTTGCAGTGTAGAATTGAACTTACCAGTCATATGCTCGCATGAACCATCACGTTGAGGTTTTCATTGTTGAATGTTGCACTCTCAGTCCCAAGTTCGCTGTGGCTGACTACAACTTTTTTCTTGTTGTTTTGTTTTTGCGAAACTTTGATTTCACGAAAATGGTAAAAATCCTATTTGCATGCATTTGTTTTTGTGCCTTTGTAATATTCTAACAACTAAAGAGAAGTTTAACGCCCCCGACACTTCAATCGCGCCGAAACTCAAGAGTCAAGGTTGTTTAGGTCATTAATTGTAGCATTTGATTGCCATGGGCTAAGCAGTTCAGGGAGAAATGCCCTGTACTGTCTTTGGTAGTGAAAAGATTGGCTTTACGTACTTGTGATGAAACCACTGGCCGGTCGTGCAACATGTTTTTTTGTGCTTCACAATTTATACTACTTGTAGAGTGATAGACCATCATTCATTTTATGCTTACAATATGAAGGTAGGTAGAGTAGTAGCAGTTCACGTATATATCAATGAAGGTTCTATGTTGTGCGTGAGAGACATTTTTTAAAGTGAATGATCTTTTAGTCATTCATTGTGTGTTCCTATTATTTTGTAGTCGGTCACGCACGAGAGATTCCAGTTATCAACGTCACTCAAAGTCACGTGACATCTCTTCTTTGCACACCAAATCGAAATTAAGTTTCAGGTAAGATTGAAATGTGATATTGCTGCTGTATTTTACATTGTTAGTCAACAATATTGCACCATACCTCCACAGCTGCGACGTTCATCTGATCAATGAGAAAATAAAAGCAAAAACTTGAAAGTTGTTTTATTGCTTGCCTTGCACTTTTTTAGCCGTACTGATCATTTCGAAACCTACATTTAGCTAATCTAAATATAAAAACTGCCATTAAAGACCATATTTTTGAATGCCAATGATACTCAAGCAATAAACCGTCTTTAGAATGTTATAATATTATACGTAAATGTGCTACCGGTACCGAATTAGACACTAAAACCCACGAGTCTTTGCTCATAAAATGCTGTTATCCTCGGCTCAATAGGCAGTTGAGTTGCCTCGTATCTGCTCAACTCCCAGACCGTCCTGTGATGTATGTGCCTATTCCCTTTGCTATGTCAGGTCATTCTTTTGCATTCTTATTTTATTTATTTGTAGATCAGTTGTCCAGGTGCTTGACAAAAGCCAACATGCTGCTTAGCTGCAAAACGTTCGCAATGTCTGTTTTTTGTGTGTGTTATGCTAAATGCCCTGTTGTTGATTGGTTTACCTGCGTAGTTGCAAAGTTAGACATTAAAATGTATGTTTTTATAAAACATTTCACTTGAAGGTTTTTTGAGTTTTGGCAAACCCTTAGCAAGTGTTAATATTGCATTATTTTTGCATATCTTTCAGAGCATTAGACTCGCCATCACGGTCACACAGCCAGTTAAGCTCTTCTGCGGATGAGGAAGCTAGTGTGCCTAGCGCTTATCGTGTTGAAAATATGTCTCGTCGTGAAGTCGCTAGAGGAAACCGTGCGCTAAAGAAGAAACGAAAAAAGTGCGTTGCCAATCGATATCGCCTCCGATTAGTGGCAAATTGTCAATAGAATATTGGTTCAACACGAAATTGTGCTAGTGTAGACACAGGAAACATTTTTTGACTAGCGTTTGAAAAGACAAGTTAATTTTCTCCAGAAGTCATTATTAAGCTTATAATATAGTTTAGAAACCAAACTTTTGTTTGAAATCATACTTATTAATTGTTGTTGAAAACCTCATGGAGATAGTGACACTCATCGTTTATTTGATTCAGCTTTAAACTTTGAACCTAACCTGACAACAGTCGCGTTTTATTGAGAAAATGGTCTTCACGCAAACGAAAATGTTCTTTTCAGATCACCGCGGTCACCACGCGACTGTCGTCATAGCAACCGCAGTCATAGCAACGATAGGGGCTCCAAACATTCAAGCAAACGCAGGTGAGTGTATTTGACTTGTTCTTGGCTCAAATATGAGAAACTTAAAATAATTGTTCTATCCAAGCATTGATTTGTCTACCCCTTCCAGACGACGAAGGCCAGTCAAGTTCTAAGAAATCATTTTGGTGATGTCCTCCGGAACTTAAGAATCCTCCAAACTTTTTATCAAAGGAAAATGACAAAACTTTACTTGCTGGCTTTAACCACAGCAAGTCTGCTTAGTATCCAAGTTTGACAAGTCTGGCTATAGTCCGCCCTGTTAGCTCAGTGGTTACGCGCTTGACGAGATCACGCGGTGCTGGTTCGGCTCTTGGCTGCTTCGTCGACCCGGCCGTTCTCAAAATGTTTTTTTATTTTTCTGTTTTGAGATGTTTTTCTAATACAAGCAAACTGGAATTTTGTCCTACAGCAATTTAGAGTAACTTTCCAGCAGCAATTCACCTTTGGAGCAAGGTCGTTCTTAACAAACTTTTATTTGAATTTGTGTACGCTGCTTAAAGTATGACACGTTCTTGTGATATCAAGTCACAATATAATGAAAATGGCCCTGTTTGTAAACAACCTAAAATTTGTCATATAATTTACTATTGCTGAGCATCTCTTAAATACACCACGTTCTCATTGCTTCATTAAAGCACAGCAAGTCTCATCAATGAGATTTTCTTATGCGAATTTTACGTTTGTTTGGTGTTGTAGCCGTTCCAGTAAGCGTTCACCTAGCGGCGAGAGAAAGAGGAAAAAGAGAAAGAAAGAGAAAAAAGAAAGAAAAAGGAGGCGGAAAGCAAAATCTGAGAGGTATTCAATAATTTTTATTATAATATTCGTTATTTGAACATTAAATTTACAAAAACGATTTCGCTTCGGTTGTTGTTTTGTTTTGTGCTGGAAGAAAAACTTTTTAGAATAAAAAATTAAAACTTTAATGGAAACTAACAATGAATGATAGTGAGTATAATGATGATAGTTAATTTTAATTGTAACCAATTAGCGACGATTGAATACTTCTTTTCATACATTTATGGATTCAAATACTTCCACATGCATCATTCAATTTACGTAACTTCACATATTTTACACACAAAGTACCAAACATATTAAACCTTTTAAAGCAAAATCAATTTTTTAAAATTTTCTAGTATCTTGTGTATCGTGCTGGTCCTCTTTGGTGACCATTCAAAAATCAATTTTAGTCTTTTTCGTTGATATAACATCTAAAAGGATTATTTTATTATTGAAATTAAACATATTAACGCACTGTGCGTACACGCATACGCAAGTTTGTACGCACATTTCGTTAATATGCATCGTGATATTTTATTCGATTAGTTTTCTGACGTAGTATTTCTTGTATTTCATTATTATTGTATTTCTTGGAATATCGAAGAAGGTTTAATCAAGATTGATGGTATAAATAAATTCCAGTCCCTTTCGCGGTGACTTGGTGAACGAATATTAATGTCGATCTTAGATGGTCTTCAGTTGTCCCATGTCCATTTCAAACTAAACCTGTCTCTGGAATCAAAGTAGTGGCTTTAAGACTTAATTGTTGTGATTTAAAAATTGTAACTTTTTTAACACTTGATATCGACTAAACAACTTACCATGTTATTTTTGTGACTCATTTGTGGGACAGAATTATTATTAGCTGGGTGCCAACCCCGTCCCTGGCTATTGGTTGTCAATGTTTAGTCGGCCAGTTGAAGTAAAATAGCTTTCAATGTTAGCTTGTGGCAGTGTTAAAATAGAGTGATTTTTCTTCACAACAGCAATTACTTTTGAGTCGCTAATTTAATGCGTCTTGAAAGATATAGAGCATTTTCCAACAATATTTTAAAACTTTTCTATTATTTCATCGTTTCGATTTGATATGAATGCCTTGCACAATGGGGCAACTTAAAACTTGAACACGTAAAGTCCATTTGTGACTTTCATTGCCAGCTGTTGCTGTCAGGGTTCCCCGTCACGTTTCAATTAACCTCCGCAGGATACGAATTTTCTCACGTCAAAAAACTTTTAAAATGTCATCTGCACACCAGGAAAAAGAGCTTCTAAACCAGTGTGTAGTGTATATCGATTGATTAAAAAGATCAATTATATCGTGATTATCTCCAGTTAACCTTTTCGAAAATGTAAGTTCACGCAAATATGTGATCAATGGTAATTTGCTTTCAACATTTTTGCATTCGATATGTTGTAGCTACAACTTCAATGAGGTTGGAAATCAAGTTGTGTCATGTTCATGACGTTACAAATCCCATTATGTTGGCACTGCGCAAGATTGATGTGTTTTGCCCCTTTTAAGACAACGATTTTTTCCCCACCAACAGAACCTGACTGACTTTGCGCTCTATAAATCCTTTTCAACAAAACAGTCTGCTTTTACATTAATATTTTCTCTGCATCGCGTGCCTTGCGTTTCTGGTCGTTTATTTTTTCATCAGCCTGTTTTGAGCAAACGCAAAAATAGTTGCTTGTGTCTGATGGATCTTTTGTCTTCATTGTAGCCGCTGAAACACCCGAACAGAGTTGCACAGTCATCGATTGTTATAGCCTACTTCGGTTTACCGCTAACCTATAATGTGATGACTACATTTTTAGCCACAAAATGGCAATATCACCTTTTTTATCTTTGCCGAAATTCAATGTAAAACATCAGACTTAGCAGACTTGTATCAGATGAAAGTCAATTTAATTATTAACTCCTTGTATCGCCTCATGGGCATCAATTTTACGACTGGATTGCGACTTAATTTCAAATTATTTTGCAGCAAAAGTTCTGAAGAAGACGAAGATAAAATAGACAATGAACATTCTTCAGCTGAAGCTGAGGAGGAAGTTGCGGAAGATCGTGAGGTAAGAAGTTCGAAAGACTTCAATACTTCTTGAATTAAATCTCTGAAGAGTGATTTAGGTAACGTCGAGCCACATCGAGCGGTATGTCAGCACCTTAAGCATCGGCGAAGGTGGCGAAAGTTTGAAGGGTTTAAAACCGTTTATTAAGAGTTTTTTTTTTAGCTTGCCCTGCCATAACTTTCAATAAGCTAAACAAAAACTGACATGTAATTATTGTCATTTATTAACTTTAGACAAATAAAACTTAACAACCAGACGGCATTTAACATAATAACATGAAAATAAACTGAACATTGCTAACGTTTTCGGCCATACTCAATACTCATGTTAGCCCTTTTCAATGTTATTATGTTAAATGCCGTCTGGTTGTTAGGTTTTATTTGTCCATGGTTAAAAAAAATCACTTCTCTACCAAAATTATATTTACTTTGTATTTCATTTTAGAAAACATAAGCATGTTTACGTTTCTTTGCTCATGTAAGATTTCATAAATTCTTAAGATCTAAGTAATACATTCGTACAGAATTATTGACATATTTCTATCAAAGTTTATTATTTTTAACAGGACGGTGAAGTTTCAGGCTCAGAAGGTGATGAAGTCTTCAATGAAAGTAAGAAAAACAATTCCGGTTAACCGAACACTTTCGTTAACATTGATTTGTTATCATGAACCAAGTTCCATGAGTTTGATAAGTAGAAGAGTTTGATAAGTAGAATTCACCTATGGTGATACCAGAAGGGACTGTACAAAAGCATCACTGTAACAGCCTATTACCTGACATCATCACTGTTAAAACGATCACGTAACACAATCGGTTGTACATCAATTTAAAATTCACAGATGAGCGGATATCTTTTTTCGTCATGGATTGATTGGTCTTTTGGTTATAGTTACGCAGCGTTTTGATTGCGGTGTCTATCAGCATATCAAGTGTTTAATGCTTTAAAACCCAATCGCTTCTCATGTTGCTTGCGATATATCGCTTGTTCTCGCAGGTAATTACCACAGAGCCTCTCCTGCCTGTGACGTCATAAAAGAAGAACCAAGCGAAGGTGAAATTGTGAGCGACTGATCGGTGGGTGGCTCTTTCATTGCAAGATATTTGTGAACTCAGTCGGAAAATCAGCAATTTCTTACATTGATTCAGACGTTAAACCAATGTAAGAAATGACTGATTTAGTTGCTGGTAAAAGTTCTTGTTATTGTGTTGGTTCAATGAAAACCCCAAGCCAGATCAAGCTGCTCCATGAAAAGGTCGAAAATATATTTTGATGGAAATCGAAAGCAGCTCGCACTATCCGCTCGTCAGCTCGACTGGATCTGTTGTGTCATTTAATTAATTATTCAAGAAGCGATTTAATGTCGCTGTTGCCAAAATTTTCGATCACTCATATTACGCATCTAAAAATTATCTGCTTGGAAAATACGCAGAGATCATCTCAATTACTCCCCATCCAAAAATCAGTCCTTTTTTACATTGATTCAACATACACTGACGTTAAATTAATCTAAAAAAAGGACTTGCCTGGGTTAGCACATATGCTTCGCCTGTATTGTTTTCTCTTTATGTTTCCAGAGCTCTTGACAGTTAGACGGCTAACCTTTCTCATCAGCATTAACCCATTTTGAGCTTAACCCATAAATTTAACAGGCATCCCAGTCAAAAAAAGTTGGCATTTTATGCATTCACATCTATGCGGAATGGTTTGATACTCAATTGCTTATCAGCTGGGCCGTTGGAAGAATAATTTGGGCCTGGTGCTTATGAGATTCTCGGTCCCCAAAGCGACACTTCTAAGAAAAACGCACTATATTCAAGGAAGAAATGGTTTCTTCAAATTCCCAGGCCCATTGGAAAAGTTACGGAATCCTAAGATCCCCAGCCTGGGTTCAAAAGTACCCCTTAGACCCCTCTTTCAACGCAACTGCTTATCAGACGATCACTTTCTTGCATTTAAATGGGGCCTTGATTTTTTCTTTGTAAACAAAAGGAAGGACGTTGAGGAAGGTTTTATTGATAGCCTACCACCAATGGGGAATCCCCTCCTTGTAGAAGGTGTCACTTTTGTTAGAAATACTTTCTCGTCCTTTCAACGCTTAGAACTTTTTTTTACTGATTCATGAGCATTTTTTATAATTTCTTTAAACCAGTTATGGCAAGCCTTGTGATTCCAATTCAATACATAACGTTTCTTTTGCATTAATAAGAATGATAATGAACGCATTTGTAAGTTGCTATAATTCAACAATGGAAGACCGGAATGTAGAACTACTTTAAGTCTAAATTATGACTAGAGAAAAAGCAAGTTAAATTTCTTTCAAACTAGTTTGATCTTGTATTTCTATGCAAACACTCGCGTTTGTGTAGCGAAATTAAGCAGTTTTTTAAATGAAATTTTTTTACGCGGCGACAGACATTGACCATTATGCAACATATTTTTGGTGATAATAACTTAAATAGTTTTCAAACTCAGGTCTTCAATTACAAGTAGATCAAATAAAGTTACTCTGGTGCACATGCTTGTCTTGTAAAGGCTAAATCACCAATGCAAGTAGATCAAATAAAGTTACTCTGGTGCACATGCTTGTCTTGTAAAGGCTAAATCACCAATGCGGAGCTTGACTTGTCACTCGTCTTAATTATTGATTTTTTATTAACAGGATGGTGACAAGCGTATCAAAGAATGCACTCAGTGGATATCGTGCCAAGAGCTTCTTTTGCCTGGCCTGTGTTACTTCTGACAGAGGTCTGATGATGGGAGAGTTTAGGAGTGGTCACATTGTTGTTCGTGCACGTTTTCTGTTGGTGAAATGTTTTGCGTCAACCAACCAGCTTGTCGATTATGCCTCACAATGAGGCTTCCCGTGCTTTTGCAATCGCTTGAAATTTGCTCTCTTTTCATAAAATGTTTTACGCATCGACTCATTGTGGTTTTGTATTGGCACCATGTCTTGTTGGTGAGGTGCTGGATTTGTGATCACGCTTTTGTATTTGTCGAAGTGCGGGGGAGGGTCACTAGTCCTTGCACCCGTTGGCCGACATTGCCTTACATGCGAGATTTTTCAGCATCGGTTTAAGACGACTTCGTGTAAAGACGACTTCGTGTTTGATCATTCCTTGCCGACTTCGCCCAGGAATGTCGCCGTCCTACTGATGGCTATGTATGAGCGTGTATGCTGAACGGCAGCGTCCGCTACAAAGGCGTCATGCGACATTTGAACCACTATTTAAGCTGTTGACAGCGGAATGTACGAATATGTGATCCAGAGACAGACCAAGCCAACAATCAGTAAACCTGTTAAACTTCAGCTACTGTAGCCTAGGCTACCTCCTTTTTTTATGATGGCTTAGCGTAGTTTCAAATAAGATTTTATTAATATACGATACAATAATTAGCTTACCAAAAATAGGTGTGCTGGGGTAACAGCTAAAAATCTGCACATACGAATTAATGTTAGGCTACACGTTACACTAAATACAGTAGAGAAGGAACAACACAATGCAGACAAAGTTCAAGTGTGGTTTCAAAAAAGTTTTCTTGACTTGAGCTAATAGTTTACTTCAAAGAGGTTAATCAAGCAAATGAAGTAGCCTGTTACTCTGGCACTGGGCCCTTAAGGGGGTAATTTGGGCCACGGATCAATAATATCTCTGCCACGAAACACACCGGAGGAAATAATAATACAAATAGGAAAACTATCGAGTTAGGCCTAAGAAGCATTTTTCCTCCCAAAGCAATATGAACGGTAGCCACTTTAACAAGTCAAAATTCTGCCAATGCGAATGACTACAATGCAACCGCCAACCAATCAGAACATGTTATAAGAGGCTACCGTCCAATTGTGACCCTTCTAGCACTCATCCAGAGAGTTAATGCTTGTTTTGAACTTTATTTGGTAATTACAGAAGAAAAAGAGCAATAGCAGTGGTGGGAATCGAACCCGCGTCAATGAAATGACTACTTTCTAACCCTAACCCCTAAGCCAACCAGCTGACAAAAAATCCATCACTTAATTTGCTTTCTATCATCTTCTTTTCGCCATTTTTTACGTCACTTAAACCGTAGCTTATGATTGGTTGGCGGTTTCATTCTAGTCAAGTTTAGTGGCAGAATTTCGACTTGAGTGGCTACCAATATGAACTGGATGCAAACGCACTTCAACAAAAGTAACCAACATGTAGGCAGTGTTTTCTTCACTTTATTCGCAACCTTGAAGTAGTTTCGAGCCCATAAAATCATCCTAGATCTTGGTCTAACAGTCACCTCTGAAACCCCCCCTCCTGTCAACAGTAACACTATTGTTGACATCTGGAGACCTTAAGATCTACAACGCTTTTTGGCAGTGATCTAATCTTGTTTTTGATTGTTTCTAGTACTGTAGGTCTAGTAAAATAAAGTACGAGCTGAATTGCAAAACATAAAACGCACTTACAAGACATACAGAGGATGTCACTTTCATACTCATCCGAAAGTCAATGTCTGGTTGTCATTAACGACGATACCAGTAAAAAAGTTTTTTCCATGACAGGATGTATTTAAACACAACCAGTCTTTGCACACAATTACACTTTCTTTTAATGTTGTTATTCGTCTCGCTTGAAAAGAAAGGGTATTCTGCTGCCATATCGTTTAAACAAAGATAAGGGACTTCTACGTTGGAGAGCACGACTGTTGCTTATACGTTTAAATATATCAGGAAAGGGAGACCGGACTTCCTTGTGAAACTCCCCATGATTAACATTTAGTCGCTTGAACAACGACAATATATCTGAACTGGATCTTTTATCTTCGTCCAAGTCTAAAGAACTTTGCTGTTTTGGAATCATGTCTTTGGTTGTCTTTTCGACCAACTTATTCAAGAGGAGAGACAGATCTTGTTGATCAGTAGGATTTTTTTCATCATTCTGTGAGTCATTTAGGGGAGAATCGTCTTCTGAGCTAAAGAGTTGCTCAAGGTCTGTGAAGTGATTAGCGTCTTCGTCGTTATGTTCCAATGACCCGGCGTTGTAAAGCTCTGGGAAAAGTAGTAAGATTTTTTTCATAATACCACTACATAGGCTACGGTACCAATACCATTAATGCTACCAATACCACATCTTTTACTAATAGGTTACACCAATAGGCCTACCTACAGTCCGTACAATTACGCAGTTGGATAATCGTACGGCTTTGCAAACAATTAACAAAGAAGCAGAAAGATTTGAGCTACAGTGATTCTTCTCTTATCATGTAGCTCAAAGTTGAGCAAGGCACTTTAAAGAGTTCATCATTCCCAAAATCGGCAATTGATGGAAAGTAGGCTATCGTTTGGTGTAATTCAATTGGGTTTTCTTTAATAAAGAGTTACAAATTCTTTCGTGGTTTGATTAAGTCGAGCAAGATGGGGATTGCAAAAAACATGGTCTAGCCTACGCATCTTGTTCCTATTCATTTTCTTCTGGTGTAGCCTCAACATTTCATACGCTTTTTATTAAATGTTTCTCAAGTTTTCTGATATTTTAAAATTTAATGTTAGGCTACCGAGAAAGCTTGTCACATCAGAGAATGACTTTTGCATTTTCTTTTAGAACATAGTCCATAATAATATCAATGAACGTAAAGACAAATGGGGTTTATCCTACTTTTAACGTAACAGATCATCTAAAATGATGCAATAAAGCTGATGCTGGTTTTAACAAGTTGGTGGATTGACATCATTGTTTTAGCCTGGTCGGCTAGCTACCTTCAATTTCCGCAAGACTTTTCAGTAAATCTTCTTTGTACTTCAGATCATCGTAGTATTCAATTTCGTTCATCTGTAATAAAAGTGTGCATTCGCAATCGTAATTCCGCTAATTCACTTGCCTTCATCAGGCTTTACTACACGTCCGCTGAAAAGTCTATTTATCGTTCGAGCGAGCCGAACCAGACACTCCAGGTAAGAGGCAAGCGCGCTAGCCATTTAAACCAGTGTTTTTCAACGTTTTTTTAGCCACGGGACACTTTATGCATTGAAGTAATCTTGCTGAACACCGAATAAAATTTTAAGTTGATGCACTAAAATACATAACACAATAATTTATTCACTTTTAGTTTTTCTCAATGAGTGGTCTGTTTGGATAAGCACAAAGTTGATATTAGGGCAAGAACTGAAAAAAGGCAAACGCAAAACTTTTATGATTTTCATTTTCGACCAGTGTTCCATGTTCCATGGAACACTATAGTCAAGTTAATAAATTTCTTGCGGAACACAATTCAATTCAATTCAATTTATTTTTGAATTGAACACTTGACGATCTTTCATGGGATACCGGATTGGTCTGCGGATACCGGTTGAAAATCACTGGCATTAGACTAAACCACTTTAAACTTTTTTCTGACTACCTGTTTTATCTAATTTATAAGGAAATTACAGTATTAGGCTATATTTTGATTGAACGAGTACTTGCCCAGTCTGAGGAGTTTATGTCTTCAGGATATGAATCATCATGGTAACCTGAAATAAAAGTTTTGGAATTCATATTTTGCAATACAGTAGGCTAAGCTTAGTGTAGGCAACAGTGGTGCTATACTTTGTCTATTACATCAGTAGCAGTAGCTCAATATTATATCTCCAGTAGTATTATTTATTGAGATTGGCTACAAGATAAGTTTTAAAAGTAATTTTGATGTTAAATTGATTTAGCTTGAATCAGGAATGCAGTAAATTTCTGGCTCAAACAAATAAAGTCCAGCGACAGTAAAGCTTCGCATTACTAAAGGCCAACACGTACATGACCAATGGTCCAACAGTAAAAAGTTTTACGTGTTTTTAAAGCATAGACAGTTTAAAATTTAGAAATACGCAACTGTTACTTTCAAACGATATTTCAATAATAATTGACAGGTTATCTTGCAATATTTTGGAAAAACTGAATAAGCTATAACTTCTACATTCTTATCAAAACGTAAGAGCTTAAAATGTAGAAGTTGAACCCGGGGTTGAACTCATGTTTAGCAAACGTTTCAAAAACTATATTGTCTTTATCTTCAGTGCTATAAACGTAAGCTAACAAGCTTTTTGCTAATGGTCATCATTTTTTGCTTTTGCCTTATGTAATTAGAAATCATATTCTACACTTCTTAACTTGACACTATCCAAAAGTTCTTGTAGTTGTGGTACATGTCTACTGGCGAACATTATAACGTCAGCATTTCAAAAGTTGGGTTACCATTTCCAGCAATTTTGACAGAGTCCTTTTTTATGCTTTGTTTCTACATCTTACGTTTCCTCATCTTTCTTTGTACTTTTTCACAAACTTTTCTGCATTCTACCCGTGGCCTAAACACTTTTGAATATGTGGAATAAAAATAACAATTTTTCAATAACTTTAAAAACGAAAAGACCGAAAGTAAATTAAAAAACTTCTTATACCAACGCCAAAGGTTATGAGAATTACAAAATGAGGAATCATGGTTTCATCAACTCACCAATTGTCTTATGCAACGTGGGTAAAAGTAAGAATGTTGTCAGAACACCAAACTTCATTTCAAAGTAACTGTTTGAGTATTTTTCTTATCAGCAATATAAATTATTTTCCTAAAATATAAAAAGTACTACTGCACTTTTGTAGAAATTTGTTATTTTGCCCGCGTAGGGCGAAGTTAAGCCCTCTTTCTGAGCTTTGCTGTGTTTTGATAACATCAACCTTGATTGCTTCTGACTGATCGCAAAAAAAAACAATTAATTTTCTTTTGCAATATGGCTGGCCTATATTCAATAGCTGTTATTATTTGTCTTTGGAAAATATGACATTTGTTCCATTCCATTGTTTCAAAACAGGAAAAATAATTTATTTGTGCCATTATATATAATTACTACAGTGTTATGTTATTTTCTAATGCAAACAATGCAAAACTATCTTTTTCAAAATTTTATTAAAATCTGAACTTTTAGAATAATCTAGCGCTGTCTATATTGAACGAAACGTGTTCAAACGGTGGTTGTAAAGTTTTGTGAGTAAATTGGCAATTTTGAAGGATCCTTAATTGCAGTTGAAAAAGTGCCTTTGTTGTCAAGTTATTTTAAAAAGTATTTTTGCTTAAAAAAATTAACTTTAACTACTATTAATAAATATGACATTTGTACAATAATCATACAGCTATTGTATTATTAATTTTAGTTATTTATTAGCTTTTATTTTGCACTAGAGCTGGTAAAATGTTTACACATCTCTACAAAAAAGTATTTCAATGGCCTCAGCTGCGGTTTAAGTTACTTCTGCTTTGGTTAACCATGTAGCCTACACCAATTTACATTTACATTTTTAGTAGTGTCGGCTATTTGAAAGTGAATGTGGTGAAGCCACCATAAATCTCTACATCATTTCTTCCATCTTAATTCCGGTTCTTCTAAAACTAGATACTTTTTTAAAAGAAAAGAGAGTGAATAACTTTTTTAATTTTCAGCATTCTGCTTTGGCTAAATATGCTGTTTTTAATATTCAAAGCAGGATTAACATTAAATAATTGTACAACTGGTTTTGGTGAGCTGCGTTATTTATCATTTGTTTAATTTTTTTTAATGATTCTGTTCTTAAGAATATGAAATTTCTCTTTTGATGCTAAAAAGTAACAGACGAGCAAGAATGTGTTTAACTCTACAGTGGTTACAGCTCAACACTATTACCTGCGGCACTCACTCTCGCTTTGCCAAGCAACTGACGGTCTGGGTGCTCTGCCATTGCTTTATAACGGAGCATCATGACAGTTTGAAATAAGGTTTTGCATGAGACATTAATTTGAGGGTTAATTTCGTATGACAGCAAATTTATTTGTTTGGGAAATTGTTTGGCATTTTTTTCTAATAATGATGGGTAACAAAAACAAATTACTACTAAATTATGCATTTGGTATATCCACGACCCTTTATTAGGTTGAAAGCAAATAAATCCGAAACAGATGTTATGACATGGTATGACGTAACAACATGACGTAGTTTGCACCAGCCTAAAGTTTAAAGGTGGGTTTTAATTTTTGCTGAAAAAGAGGAATTTCTGTTCTTTTTGTAAAAATGTTAATCGCTTTTTTTAAGTTTTACCTTTAAGCAAAAGGTAGTAAAGTAAAGATTTAGCTTTGTTTTAATGCAAACTGATATTTTATTTTCCGGATTTTATTCAGAAATATCCTTTATCAATTTTTTTTTGATTTAGTACTTCACGACCGAAAACCAAGCTGTAATAGTTGAAACTGTTGTATGCTTGCCCAAAAGGAACGTCAGTCACGATCCAAAAAAAAAAGATTTCAATTAATAATGCATTCTATTTATTTATTGATCATTTAGTATTTGCTAAGTATTCCAAACATCGTGTCAAGTGTGAGCCACGCTTTTGCCTATCAAGCAATCACACTATGCTATGTATGCATGTTCTACTGTTTGTTCTTCTTTGCGAAATTTAGCTGGTGGCCAGTAATGTCAAAACAAAGAAAAAGCTCATAGGGTTAGGTAAAATTGGCTATAAAAACGTAAAGTTTGAGCCCTTTTTTTCCGCTTTTAGGATATTAGACGTTAAGGTACGATACTTACATTTACAACATACGTTTTTGCGCATTTTTAAAATGTAAAGTGACACAGTTCAGTAACGTTAGTTTTGCGTTATCCTATTGGCTTAGTGTTGGTGCATTGCACCGAGTCGCAGCTGTGCTTGATTAGTTCGTGCCTCCCTGTAGCTGTGAGTAGTTCGTAATTATTGCAGCAAGACTTGTTTTTTTTTCGGGCAAAAGAAAAATTGGAAAATTAAAACTAAGCTCTCTTTTAAATGTTTTCGACTGATTTAAAGAATCTTTGTATGTTTTTTATTTTGTTTTTGTTTGCCTACAACAGTCGACATTACCACAGGGAAATCTAAAGCTCTTTCTAGATATATTATGCGCAAATAATGCTATAAGCTACATCCATCTGAGAATCATCATAACACACAAAGGAAATTAATAACGTTATGTAACGTTTGCGGCAAGGTTTTATTTTAAGCTTTTTATATTAATAAAGTTTTCAAATTTATTACAAACATAAGAAACAATGACCAGTAGAAATACAAATTTTTGCTGATCTTGAAACAATCTAACTAAGGTAGCCTATACTGAAATAGGCCTATCGCTTCTGTCGAAGTATTAGATCAATACTACAAAAAGTCTAGGCTAATTGTAGTCTCACATTTTTGTGTTTTCATACAAATACTCAAGATCTAGATCCCAAGCATCACGCCGCGCTAGTTCGACTCTCGGGGTGTGCGCTTGAGCAACGCATTTCAGGACTGCTCTCCATTCAGCGGCACCTAGTGAATGGAATAATTCCCCGGCAACAACAATTCAACAATCGGAAAACTTCACTCTGTCAATCATGATAACCGGCCCTGCATCAAAAGCCCCTAAAAGTATGTTAAACTACCACAAATAACCAATCAAGGCTTTGTCAGTCCGAGGGTAAAGATTCAAACCAACCAACCTACTCATACTTAAGCTTTTAAAGATAGAAAAACTGAAACCCAAATATAGTTAAAACTGCCGAAAACATCTAAAAATGTTGTATTTCGGAACTTTTGCTTCTTTTCACTTAGAATGGCGATGTCATTTTGGCAGCATCTCTCAACCAAATATGAAGTCGAAGAAACACATTGTACGGTCAAAGTACGATGTTGTTTGTGAAGTTTTGCTGACACCTAGCGGAAAAATAGTTTAGTCTTGTATGAATAAGTAGTTTTTTTACAATATTTTTCCTTTCTCTGATTCTATCATGATCTATCATGATCATGATTCTATCACTTTGATTCTATCATAATCTATCATGGTCATGATTCTATCACTTTGATTCTATGATGATCATGATTCTATCACTCTGATTCTATCATAATCTATCATGATCATGATTGTATCAATCTGATTCTATCTGATTCTATCAGAACTTAAGATAGTTTCAATTTTTGTCATGTGAAACAATGAAGATAAAATAGCTTACACTGATTTCAAACATCAATCAAGTTCATCTACGGAACCTGTAATAAATGTAAGTTCAAAATGTCTTGAAATGATTTAGAAACTGAAACAGTTGGTAAACAAACAACCGAGGCTATAACATATTGTGGGATGCTACAACTGGTAAATATAGTGTTTCAATTCTTGATGGTTGAAATGTAGACTACACTAGAACCAACTGTTATTTATTATAGGTTAAGTAACTTAAATATCCAAACCACGACTTCTTACAGTCTGAGCAAGGGAAATTTCTGTTGGTTTCAAATTACTAAAAATCTCTAAACGACCTGGCAACTGATCAAGTGATAGGAGGCGAGTGTTGGTCCAACGGCAGTTCATCGAACAATATTTTATCAACCAATACTGGGTTGGAATTTAAACTTTCCCGAGGATTTGGGATTGCAGGTTACTATTTTCGGGATTTGGGTTTTGTGGTGCTGATAGATTTGGAGATTGCAAATTATAAAATTGAGATTTAGGAATTTGGACTTTGAAAGATTAAAGAGTTGTGTTATTTGGAGATCTGGCGAGAGATCAGAAGAGAGTTGAAAAAGCATACAAATACCACCTATTCAAATCGAAAATGACTCCCGATACAATGTTCGAGTTAGGGATTTTTAGAAGTACGAGATACGAAACTACCTTCTCAGTGTAAGGTGCGTTAAATAATAGTGTTGCCAGTTTTTGTGCTTCAGCATAAATGTTATTCTTGACTTGCTTAAAAATAAATTAATGCTTGTTTGTCAATTCAGTTTTAAAATTTGCCAACACAAAATTCCCAAAAGAAATTGCAAAGTTAATTTATCATCTCATCATTGCAGTAGTGTAGATGTTCAGAAAAATTAGGTTAAAACCTGAAAAATTATTGAATTATTAAATAAGGTATTTTTTTGTTTTATTCAAGCTTTCCAATCCAGAAAATGTGGCAACACTTTTTTATAACACATTTTACTTCCAGAACTAAGATTGCGTAATTCGCATTTCCAGATACGTTTTCGATTTCCCTGGTACGAGTGTAGACATAAAATCCAAGGGATAAAACTTTTTCTCACTAACTGCCGCCTTAGTCTCATCTGTGACATTATTGGGTTAAAACATAACACGCAATGCTCTCATCTGTCCTCAAATGACAATGCATAATTTCACAAGTGAATATCCACATGACCTCTTTTAGCCTGATGCAGCGACTTCGCTGTGGTAGTAGAACAGTTAACCCGCAGCATCACTCTAAAACAGATCGTTTGGATCTATACTTATGAACCAAACAATGCTCATGCTGCTAAAAGTGAAACTCAATTGCATACGTTTTACAAAGTCGTTATTTATTTACAACGCAGTAAGCACAATTTTTATCGAATAATTCTTTGGAGTTTTTTAAGTTTTGTAACATCCAAAAATGCAACTATAGTGAAGTACCGTAGCCTACAATTGATTGTATAAGTCAGTATTTCACGAATCGTTTTATAACATATCCCTTCCCATTAAAAATACATTGGTTTCAATTTCGAGATTAATTTCTATAAAAAGCTGTGACTTTTTTACTGACTTAAGATGAATTTTCGTATGTTGAAAGGAATAAGTTAACTGCAGCAAAAATGTCAGGCTCAGAATTAGTTTTGATTGGAAATGTTTAGCAAATGCCTTTTATGCATGCAACAAAATCTTTGAACTCATAATTTAATATTAACATTGTGATATCACCAACAGCATAAGCGATTTTCTAGTGTAGTAGGCTACATGATTTTTTTTGCAATATTGCATTATTGAAAACAACATGTGTTTCTCTTGCTGGTTTTACATGAGTTAGTTTATAACATTTCACACGCTCACTTTTCATTCTCTGTTGGAGCATGCAAAGATATCACAACAGAATTGTTGCAATACTGAATGTTCAGCATAATTTGTAACTTTGAAAGTTTCTAAAAATAATCTAAATATACAGATCGGAAGAGTCCACAATTTAGATATGTTTACACTGGTAAAAATGATTTTAAAACAAATACTAAGCTCAACTATAACTTACGGCATGCACTAAATTGTGGTACAATTTGTAGGACACAAATGTTAGCAATGCAGGAGCCTACAGAAGATTTCATTTTCTACAGTACACAAATTTCTCTATACGTTATTTAACATTAAGTTAAGTTTAACAAACAGCCAAAAGTGAAATTCTAAGAAAATAAATCAACATAAGTCGAATCCTTCAAAACTGTTAAATTTTTTGCATGAAGTTTTCACATTTTACGTCAGTACGAAGTCCATCATATAAGTCAAACGAAAAGTATGTAATTTCAACTGGAAACAAAGTGCAAAAAATCACACATATTCAGCAGCTCTTGTCGCAGGTTGAGCTGCCGGCTTGTAGTTGTATCGGTAGCCTTCGTCTACATCCTCTGTGCCTCCGCAGGAGCAGCAAACCATCAGACCTCCAGCGATGAGAGCAAGAGCCTGAAATATCAACAAGAATATTGTTTTACATCTGTGCGTATTTGTATTCACTGTGTGTACTGCGAAATGCGTGACTTTGAAAATACAGCACGAGAGTTTTAAGTCGTGTTCGATAATGCAGATTGTCAGTCATGTTTCTTATTAACTATTCCACCAACAGAAAGTATTGTCGTCGTGTGAGGCTTTGGGGCCGGTGGTCTACCCTTGAATCACCTCAGATTCACGATGTTCCCGGACACCAGCAGAAGTCTCTTCTTCTTTAATTGCCTCGCCTGAACCAGGCATCGACGGCCTCAGATGAATAATAATTAGACCAAATATTCCTATTATATGTTCCATGGATGATTGTTTCTGTCGTGTCGTTAAATTGTTTCAGATGTGTTTGTCTTTGTCTGTCAGGTGCCCGCTTTCCAAAAATTTTACCAGTTAAAGAGAGATGCTACAGTTTTTGCTTTCGTATTACATGGCCGAAAAATTTATATTGCCTGGTTTTCATATAAGAAATTAGACTGTAAAATACTTTATTTCTCCTGTGAATTGGTGTAGACATGTGTGCTGGCTTCTATTTAACCTGGTTATCGGAGTTGTAACGCGTGTCTTGGTAAATATGTGCGTGATATTTGTTCAAGTGGATACGTGCACTGGTGAGTCGACGTGAAGGTTTTTTACAACTTAATTCACATATTTTTTTAGTTTCATTTTCGTGTCTCATTTCTGTTGTCAAAATGCAGGGTGTATCAAACTATAGTAAATGTGTTTGTTTTAGTTTATGACTGTTGTTTTACCAGTAGGCTAGTTTAAAATAATAAATGTGGTTTCACAATGAATTGTAATAATGATTCTTCGGTGAAGGTCTTAGGTTTTAAAGTTTTTGCTGCAACCTTCTCGAAAAGCATAAAAATCAAACAGTAAAATATTGAAAACAACAGAAAAATAATTTGTGCACATCTTTGGTAATTAAAGATAGCTGCAGTGGGTCAGCCAATAGCTCGGTTTTAAAGTGCATTTGTGTTACCAATTACCTGATATTGTTCAAACTTGCAACAAATCATTAGAATCTCACTAGACAGAAAGTGCAGCCGTTGAATCGGTGTACGACGTTTTTTTCGTAAACAGTTGTTTGTAAAACAATTGTTCGTAAACAATTGTTCGTAAAATCAATTATTCGTAACACAATTCTTCGTAAAGCATTTCTTCGTGCATGCAATTGACCGTAATACTAATTGTTCGTAAAACATTTACAATTCTTTACGAACAATTAATTAGGGTAGCGTATCTGCTAGAGATGTGCTAGATGTGACGTGTTGTAGACGAGCAGACAGGCAGACAGAGTGTAGAGTCCCTGATTCAGAATGGCAGCGAAAAAGGAAAGCCAAAACTTTTGTATGGTGGCCACTGGCCAGCTTTATTACAAAGATTTTAGTGCACTTAACGCACAGGGGCAAGAAACTACTTATTGGAAATTTGAGCATTTTCAAAGGAAATGTCCTGCACGAGTAACAACAGAGGCTCCGAAACAATTTTTGACTGGGGGGGGGGGGGGGGGGGGCAGGATTATGAAAAAGGGCACTTTTGTTCCTGAAAGGCCAATTTTTTAAAAAATTTTAAGATAAGATATAGCGATAATGCTCATCTATCAGCTCACTATCAAGTAATGATACAAGTGTCCGGTATACAAAGAAGGACATCATGCTATGTTGTAATGATGTAACCTACTGTGTTACAGAATTTGTGCTGTAAATATTATTTTGAGCTTTTGATTGACAATTTCAAAAATATTTTCATTGTCGAATATCTCGAAAACTAGAGCCAATTCGAAAAAACTAAGTGCATTTTCGGCATCAGGGGCCTTGAAATACTTTAAAATGACTCTCACCTTTGTTTGTGCCAAAGTTTTTTTGTTGGCCTATGTTATAATTAGGCTAAAAGCGAATAGCGGAAATTGTTATATTGCAAAATGTGCAGTAACTTACATGACTTTAAAAGGGCACCATTGCTCCCTGTCCCTGCATGATGCCCCCTGCCCCCTACTTCCGGCACCCCTGAGTAACAACTGAAAACTTGTTTACAAACAATTGACCTATCACCTGTTTACGAACAATTCACTATACGAACAATTGATGTATACGAAGAATTGCTTTACGAAGAATTAATTTTACGAACAACTGTTTGCGAACAATTCGCCTATAACCCGTTGAATCAACGTAAAAAACGGTTGATTTTCTGTCTAGCCCACAACACAAAAACATTCATGCAATCTCTTTAGATGGCAGCAAATTACAAAAATCATTATTTTAACCTAATTAAAAACGCCAATTTAACTTAGCTTAAAACTTTCGAATTTAAAACTTCGTATTACAGTTTCAAAGGCTTTTTTAGTTTGATTGCTTTTGTTTAACGTAAAATCAAAATACAAAATATTACATTTAAATAGGGGGTACAGGTCATCTGATTGAAATAAAACAAAGTGTTGTTTACAAAATTGCTAGTAAAGTTTAAAATTGGTCTAGCCTTTCCCTATAGACGTGGCCCCATCTTCCCCTGTAGTTTGCAAGGCACACTTTAAGTCACAACTCATTAAAATATTCCAATTTAGCTAACGAGTTGAGTGAGCAATTTGTTAACTTCGAAATATTGCGTGATTGTCTTCGCTTTTAAGGGGACACGGAAAACATTTCTATCCCTTAAATAAGCTGATGAACCTTGCGTGAAATGCCGTTCAGAGAATAATTTGGGCCAGGTACCAATGAATTTCCCAGACCTCAAATCAAAACACCTTGAAGACAAATGCACTATATCCAAAGAATACGCCTTGGTTTCTTTAAACTCCCGTGCCCCTTACACGGGTCGCTAAAATCATGTCGATCCTGAGTTGAAATGCACCTCCTGGACCCTTTGTCAATACTACTGCTTGTGAGCCAAATGCCGCCAATTAGGTTAATAAATTGGGCTGAGGGTGCGACAAAATTTTGCAAAAAAGGAAAAAATAATTATCGATTTTTGGACTTGACTAAATGCTCCACTGGACCCATCATTATCGACCACGTAAAGCAAAGTAGGCCTAGATGATCCACAGCAACCCATGCTATTTGCTTGTGCTTGGAATTTGTGAACGCAGTAGCTTACTTTGCTATGTGCAGGTCTATTGCAAGAAACATCAAAATTAAGCTCAATGTGGCATAATTGCGGAAGACAAAGTCACACTGCCACACCCGAATTATCAACAAACGATTGGTCACGCTTCACTTACTCCCGCGATCCAACCCACGTAAAGGCCAGAGCCAAATTCATAAGCAAAAGTGCTGGAGCCTTGGTTGAATTGTTGGTTCTGTTGGTATATACGAAAATCATCTACAACACCCACAGCGTACCACGAGCAAGCTGCTATAGTCAAGACACCTGTTGGTAAAAGGTTTGTTAGTTTTTAAATTTGTTGCAAAACCTACCGAAGACACCCAGCCAATGTATAAAGCTGATCCAAACTCATATTTAAAAGTTTGGTTGAAGGCAGTCGGGCTCCAAAACTCGTAAATAACATCGGCAGCGTACCAGCTCACAGACGCAAGACACAGAGCACCTAAAAAGTACCAAGTGAGATTGCAAATCAAAATTACATTTGACTCTGATTCGTTTAGAAGTGGCTTGTAATCACGTTTTCAGAAAATTTCGCCAAAATCAAGTAGCTCTTCACTTTGAGTCACCACACCAGTTTCCTTCACAACCAAGGTGTAGTGCAACTGAAAGTTCACGGTCGATTTCAAGAAACTTAAATCTTTCCAGCTATGTTGAACTATAGTTTTTGATAATGGAAAAAAAATATGTTGTTGGACTTGAATTGCTTGGAATGCTGGTGTTGGCTGAATAGTTTCAAACAGCTGTTTTTTATGCATCAGCATAGATAGGCTACTTTTTCTACAATTTAGTTTAAAAATTCAATCAAGTTAATTGACTTTGTTCCTCTCTTCGGAAATGCTATAAACAAAGATCAAAAGCCACTTCTGCAAATTAATCAAGCATGCTTGTCAAATTTCATTAATTAAATCCACACATTATATCAAGACTAGTTGCAGACTGTTTATTGTTTGCTGATGTAATTTTCCTTCTTTAAGTATTTTTTAACTTCCCATCGGTTGAAAGCGAAGTATTGTTATTATTAATGAAAATTTGACTAAAAACAATGCATAGTTTTAATGAAAGAATGGTAGATATATCAAACCAAATAAAATGAAAATATAAACCTTAAATATTAAATAAATTTATTAAAATGAAATTATTATTGATTAAAGTGAAATGAAATCCAATGTTTATGGTCAAAATTTTTAGTAAAACAACAAGCACTTTTAATCTTTTTTATTGCAAAATAACTAATGTAATTTATTTCTAAAAACACTTAGCACATCCTACTAATTATTAAACGCTTATTGTAAAGAAGACATAAAGTTAGTAACTTATAAAATGTCCAGGTATAGTAGGCCTAGTGGTTTACTTTACATCATAAAATAAAACAGCGATTGCATTGAATTTTGCTTTTGTTTTATAATAATGCTAAGGCTACTTCAACAATGTTGCAGCAGAATAATGTAGAAAATTATACCATTATATTTTATCATAGTATAAAATGAAACATGTGTTTGCTTCGAAAATGCAGCTAAGAGTATATCGAAGCATTCTTTGCTCTTATCAATACAAATCGAAAGTTTGAGGTTAAAAATTCGCATAAAAGGTACATTAATCAAAATCGTTGCACTTTATGTGGCTTGAAATATTTTTGTTGTTGTACCAAAGTGTTTCTCACCCGTGAGGAAATTATATATAAAACAGATGATCGATAATCTCCAGGCTCAACCTCCCACACAAATAAATTGCTAAAACATGATCATGCCATGCAAATGAGATGGTCTCCAAAATTACAGTGTTTGTGATCAAACAATTTTGAAATGAACAGATTTAAGAAACAATGATAACACAAAACAAAAAAATAATAATAATAATCTACAGTACAGTAATTTTCCATTTTGATGCTAACATATGCTGGGCTTTATAGAGGTAAGAATACAGTTTGACAGGCACAAAATTTGATAAACAATAGGCTACGTCCTTGCAGTAATAAATTTGCATTGATAAAAATGGCTTCGCGTGCGTTCATATTAAAAAAGTGAACGTTTTCTTTTCAGTTTTCAGCCATGAACTATTCTAGAATACAGGTCGCACGTTGCTCTATAAACTTTGATAGTCAATAGCTAAGCAAAGTCACTTCATAAATAAAAATGTTTCGACCGTTACTCTAAATGCCAGGAATTGTTACAAAGAGATAAATGCCAATCTGTAGATAAGCTACAGAAAATGTAAGACAATGAAATGTGAAAGATTGATTTGCTCAAACATTGTTCAGCAGCAAGTATGGTGCAGATGTTAGAATTAAATTTAATTAGGCCAACTTAAAATCAGACTAAAGCCAGTGAAAACTTGATGTTTTTTTCAACAATTGCGTACAAACAACAGTAAAGAAATACAAGTAACCTATAAACAGTATAATGACAAGATTGTTGGAAATGATGCGTTGTCTAGACTTTCTTATGGATGGACCTGTCAATCCTACTCACTATGCTGTACAGACTGTCATACATTGATAGCAAGATTAATCAGCAGACCTATGTTTGCACAGCAGAGTGCGTATAGCCAGGGGTGGTTTGAACAGCAAACAAACTTTCTACTGATGCACATTTTAGTCAGTTATTAATGATTTGAGAGGTTAGAAATGCAAAAACAGACATTTCATCAAAATTTTTTTTACTGTAGTTAAGAATGTTCATCTTCATTAACTGCTGAAGATTACCTGCCAAGAGCATCAAACCTCCTGCCGCACGGCAAGTCCAGATTTTATTCTTGGTACCCTTCATGGCAGTGATGCAATCCATTCCTACGACTCCTGCCATAACGCCGAAAACAGCAAAGGCGGTGGCAATGCACATCATCGCTCTTTGACCTTGCAGCTCAGCTGAACATCGTTGCGTTTCCAAAAATCGACGTAAAAAAAGAAAAGAAGAAAAACAAAGATTAATTTCAAAAAGATGATTTCACTATGTTGTGGTGCATTTGGTTGCACCACAATAATCCGTTTTTCTTCTTTTCCAAAACCTAAAACCTGCAAAGGTAAGAAAGGTCAGGATGTTGAGGTTAGTTGGGCCAGGTTGTACCTGCCAGAAGGGAAAGTACCCCCCCGACACGGGATGTTATAAGCTTTTGTGGCTCAGGGAGTGCAGCAACACATGGCATGGCGATGATGGCGCAGACGACGGCGATTACTTCGAAGAGAGTGGAGATGCACATCATGGCTCTCATTCCCTGGACTTGCGCTGAAATATAAATTATTATTATTTTTTTATTTGAAGGGAACTTGCATTCAAAACAGACCACAAACGTTTATTTTTAAGAAAATATCATAACTTGTCATGCAAATATCAAGTTTTAACTCCACTTAGTTTTAGTATGAACACCATCATCATATTGCTTTGTAAATTGATAAATTACATCATAATATTTTTGTGGTACTAGGGTAAGGTAAGGCATTGGGAGAACATCATGTACCGGTGCTTACACAGCAGCTTGGTCGATGCTGAATGAACGATGAGTTTTTGTATTTCTTTCCAATCGCAAATTACTTGAACATGCACTTTAAATACTTGTACAACTGTACTCTGCATTATACAGTAGCATAAATTACCATACTGTCGCATATACCACTTGTATGCGCAATGTGGTACATTACTACTTCATATGCAAAATATACAAGGCGACCTATCACATCATCATAGCAAAAGTTAAAAAAGGTGCAAAATGAAATATGAAAATAAAATTTGAAAAGCTTGCATGGGATCAAGTAATGAGCTCATCATCATTTGTAGTGAAGTAAGCCAAGGTCAGATCATAGATTCGATTTATTCATCACCATTAGCCACATTTTATTGCGTACGTAACTGAAAACAACCCGTATCAAGACATCCAAGAGGAATGACAAATGAATATAAATAGGTATTAAGGTGGTGTACTTTTGCAGCTTGTAATTCTACTTTCACTTTAGACATGTAAAATTGTACTTTAACGTTGAACCTTACAGAATGAAAGCTAAAAGGGAAGTACTACTCAATATTTTATAACTTTGTTACAAGTTATCGTTAAACTGGATCATTTATTATCTCAACATGTGAAGTTTATTAATTCTAATTTATCACATGTAAAAAAATTTTTACAATTGCAACTAACTTTAATCAATATGTTCATTTTAAAACTTATTGAAGAAACTCTAACCCTCACAATGCTTGAGCGATACAAGAGCAAACAAGTTGAATCTGGGTGGGTGTGTGTCTTGTAATCGCGCGATTCTCACGTCTATTTTACAGAGAAATTCGTTGCGTTATCATGAATTTGCTATCTTGCCGTTTTGGTTAACCGTTACAAGATGCCCGTTTGTTTGTCCTGGTTAATAATTTACTCAATTTCAAAAATTGAAACTGGTTCCTTTTGAGCGCCATAGTTGAGCAAACAAAGTATGAAACATGAACGCGTCGCGTTGTAACTGTACCACAGAAAGAATTTGCCAACTTCAAAATGCATTCATATCTTCTTCAAATATCCAGTTCTTTTTGGATTAGCCTAAAAATGTTTAAAACAGTTTCGATATTCACTCAAGCGTGGGTTTCATATAATTCACGTTCCTACAACATATCTTTATGTAAGCTGATTTACTGTTTCCTAATCTTTTCAGTTAATGGCATCCTTCTAGGCTTCTGGGGAATTAATGTTGTTTGACACAAAGAGGTAAATTAGCAGTAAACGTAACCCGTCTACCCGCTTCTCTTTGGGAATAAGCTACGTTTAAATTAAAATCTATTTGTAAAAGTCCACTGTAAAGCACGAAATATACTTCAACAAATGTATCACTGATTGCGTTGATGCTGAGAGAAGGCTGGCCAAGTAATTGCATTACAGCTTCCAACGAAATCTTACGGTACCACGACGACTTTATTTGCAAAATGCCTTATCTCTTTCCAAGCAGACACATTATCCACATGGTGGGTAAAGCTTGTCGGTATTAGAAGCTTTATTCTCACCACTGGCAATTTAAGGCAAAACACAAACGTAAAAATGCGACGCCCTACCAACAGCTGCAGAACAATCCAGAGCTACTTTATCCGGTCCAGATCTTTACCAGATTGGGTACGGATCTGAGCAGATCTTTACTAGATCTGGGCCAAATAAAGTGGCTGTCTGAGAAGATATCTCATTCTAACTTTTTTGTCTAAATTCTGCAATGTAAAGATCTACAGTCTACAATGCAACTTAATGGGACACGTTAGACGAAGATTTTCAATACGAAGACCCTTTCTTCAAAAACAGGTACCTACACTACCCTCGGCCTCGCAGGTATTTACTGGATAGCATGCACTTGATTGTTGTTGTATGAATTTACTTTATGCCATTTTCAGCTATTTTCACACAGTTTTATTGGGCAAACAAGGATCCACTTTTGAGAGTAAAAAATAACCGGAAGAACGGAAATTTAAGCACTTACAACCGTAAAAATGTAATATTAAAATATGACTAAGAATATCATTCACTTAACAGAGAAATACAGCAATATTTAATGTCTCCCAGCACCAATATTATAGTAAAATACGAAATATAAACATTTGCCATAATACTTACGTGGTATAGCTATCAGAGCAGTGTCGTAGGTGTCGCACTGGAACTGGCCGACGTAGGGCGATGTGCACCTCACCCATAGGCCTTCAGATATGTAGATCTGCATGACATTCGCTTGTGACGACTGAACACTGTTCCTTTTCCACTCCCGGAAGCAAGTTGAGAACATTATGCCTACTGTCGCCAACAAAGCAAAGCCAAATGCCAAGTATGTTACACCACCGGCCATAGTTGAATTATTTTAATTGCTTGGAAAAGCTTTTGAAGACGTAGTTTGTTTTATAGTTAAATTTTCTGTCAAACAAAAATTACTTTTCTTCAGTAAATTAAGGAAATATCAATTGAGGTATCCATCTAACAGCTGGTTTCTAGGTTGTATCAATTGATTAAGACTGGTAGTGATTTTGCTTATGTTTATGGTAAGGTAAAATCCCATACTCAGTTACTGAGCCTCGTGGAATGAGAAGATAAAGTTGAAAGCATACTATCGAGTCATCGAGTCGACTGCTCCCATTTTGGTGTCTTGTTAACAGAGATGGGCGTGATCTTGATCTTGATCTTCAAGATCACTTTTTTTTGGTGATCTTGATCTAAGATCACTTTTTTTGTGTGATCTTGATCTTGAAGAACAATAAGATCAAGATCACTATAAAATTGAATTTTACTTCCTAGATAGAGGCATTTTTTAGAACTCATACTGTACAAAGTAGTTAGTGGCAACTACTAACATTAAGCCACTGTTAATATGATATGTGCCCAACAAAAGACGATTTAAAGTCTCCATCTAATCTGGTCAGTGTTGCCATTTCAAAATTAAAATTTTTTTCTGTGTTGATCATAATAAAGAAGTCAACTTCCGTGTACTAAAAAATGATTTAACTTTGATCACAATTTCCATGTGTGAATTTTAAAGAAATGTTTGCCTTCTTTGACCCAATTTTAGATGTTTCAAAAGTCTAGAATGGTAGTGTTAAAAAATCTGGGTTCTAGCCGACTTTGGTCATGTAAAGTGGTTTATTGCAGCAAATCAACCAGACCAAGACTTGGTTAGGGTCTGAGTATGGAGCGGTTTGTCGGACCTCAAACCTCTGAACTTTTTTAATAGCAGACAACAGTATCAAGGTTGCCAGATGGGTAAATGGTGTAATAAACATTGACATAATACAGTGAAAGTTAAAACTACTTAGTAACACGAATAAAAACTCCCACACGAACCAGACAAAAATTTGGCAAAAAATGATGCAGTTCAAAGTTTATTTTTATTTCTTTATTATAAATAAAAAGTATAAAACTAATCGCAAATTTTGTGACTTTTTCAGTACAACTGTAATTAACCTCGGCCTTGGGTGTGACGTTGCGATTCTACGCAAATTACGTCAGCAATTGATAGGCCTAATAGCAACAGTCACTAACTTATTACAATTCTTAGGCCAGCGATCGAGTAGTTAAAAGTAAATGTTAGCAATACCAACTATATAGGCCTACCTTTGCAAAGGTTGCTTATAGTAATTATTTTTTGCAACATCATTGATCAAAAACTTCCTTTTTTTTCAAGGACACAAAAAAGTGATCTTGAAAGTGATCTTGATCTTCAAGATCACGATCTTGATCTTGATCTTCAAGACCATTTCCGCTTGTTAAGATAAAGTTGTAATAACATTGTAACAAACAATAGAGCAAGGGTTTGCAGAAGTTTATTCAAGAGGTCGCCATCATTATTATTATTTATTTGCCAGTAGAAAGTGACAATTCATCACTTTTTTTTCTTTTTATTTTGTCGTATCCAGGCTTACACCTGGTGGTTGGCTTATACCTGATCGTAAATCAATCACTAGAAAGTACATCAATTCAATGAACATATTACCACTTAGCTCGAAATAGAATTAAAGTTAAGGTCAGAGCTTGAGTCACGCAAAAACAATTTAAAGTGATAATATGGCATCTGATTAGTTGCCTACTGCTCCAATACCACTAAACCAGGAACACTCCTTTCAAGTCAAGCTGCCAGTTTTTTCGAAGTTGCTGAAGGAAACGCGACCGAGAGAAAGGAACTGGCCAACGTATTCTCGTTAGTGCCGAAGACTTAGTATCATTAGAACCTTATTTTCTCATTCCTCGATGCTTGGATTCAAGTATGGGACTCACCTTTATTTCTTATCAGTTTTTCGGTAATACAATTATTATTAGGAAGCTATTTGAGGTTGACCTATGTATGCTTTTGCATTATTTTTAAGTTTTTCCCTTCCTCGGCACTTAGTATCACAATGCATGTCGTATTTATATTAGTTACTATTTACCTAAAAACCTTGACAGGCTATTTCATCTTATTGTGATCATCAGAATATGCTTATTCAAGTAAAATTATGTTTATGTTTTTCTAAACATAGGCTACTGTTTTAGCAATTTAGCCCTTAAACAGCTACCCAGACAAGAGCTTCACATGTCTGACAGCTTTTGGTCGTTGTGAATAACATTTCTTTGTGATGTGTTTTCTCGATTTAAAAGGTGGAAAGAAGAAGTCTTATAGCATTTTGGTGATATTTTTCGGGTAGGTTTCATAAAAAAATTCTTTGCCATCTTTCTCTTTGTTACGTGACAAAAGAAATTTACTGATACGTAAGATGGAAAATTAATGCAAACAGTCTACACCCACGTTGGCAAACACTCTTTTGTGACTGCAGGTTTACGAATGAGTAAATAGGTCTGGGGAAATTGAAGATGGCGCAATGGAACAAATTGCTAACGAATTACGTCATTGATGGTTGATTCAACATCTGTGACTGTGATGTCACAAACTCTGTGGTTATAAAAAATGTGTTTTTGTTTAAACGTGAAGCAATTTTCTCCAAGCGATTCAGAATTGTAAAAGCACTGGACTAAAACATCAAACCATCCGTTTTAATAAAGTAAAAAAAAAACGTTTCCTATATCACAAACTGGTGTCAATTTTCTTTTTCAATCGTTTCAATTGGTGAAGTTGTAAAATACAAGCCTGGCACCACTGTTTATGGATTTGGATCTTAACAAAATTATGCTAAAGAAATCGATCACTGTTTGGGTTCAACAGCCTTATAAATTAGTTACATTTTTTCAACTACATTTTAGATATAAAGCAATTTACCGTCCTACCGCCGAGTTACAATTTATTGCATAAGCTGAAAAACACAAACTCTAAATTCTTTTCAATAGCGTGGTTTTTGTTCAGTGTCAATGTATCACAGGAACTGTTTTTTCTACATTATTTTAAGGGATGTCAACAGGTTTATTGAGAAATTCAGCAGCTTCAGTTACTTCATCTGTTTGCTTAAAAGCGAATGATCACGAGATGTTTCCAAGTCTCGCCCACTGTATTTACAACTGATCTTTAACCATCTACACGGAACACTTTTATAAAATGATGTAATTTGTGTGCTCAATGAACATTTTTACGCATTTTATTGTATTTCAACGTATTTTGGATAAGCTGCAAACAATAACGCACAAAAATTCAAGCAAAAAAGTTGTAAACACTTGATAACCTGTTTTGGTGTCCAATGATTATCTTACTTGACATTGAAAAGAGACATCAGACAGTAAAATCTTTTTCGACATACCAAAAACTTTTGTTAATCACTGTAAGAACGAATATGGATACGCCTTATAGATCGTCATACTGAAATGAAGTCTTGTTGATTCAAGTAATTTAGAAGTAATAGTTGTCAATTCTTTTTACTGACAACTAGTCAAAGCAAGAAAAATTGATTCACACCGACTAAAAATGCATCAAGAGCGTTTAGTTTCAGTTTCAAACATACAAAAGTACAATGATGGAAATATCCAGTTTCGAAACCATCCTCTCAGCTGGGAAAAATTTTCTTGTTATTGCTAACTAGTGATAATTTTGATTATTGTTGAACTTGCAGGTTATAAAAAAAAACAACATCAGAATAGTACAAAAAATATTAACAATAAAATAATAACTTAGTTATCTGTACTGTATAATGTATATGTTAGTTTTATGTAGGCCTATATTTAATAATTGTTTAAAATGTATATTCAAAAGGGCTTAACCAAAGTCACGCAACTAATGATATGATATCTAGCTAACATATTGGTTAATTTGAAAGCCAATTTAAGAAATTCAATACATTTCATTGCTGGTGTATTTTATTGCAATTAAAACTTATGACTGACAGTATTTGCAGGCTACAACATTAAAAATACCTGTAAGTAGTGACTGTTTTACTGTGCAGTAAAACAAAACAAAATTTATTATAATCAAAGATATTGAAACATTTAAACCTACCCATATTTAACATTACTCACAAACAAGATTATGTTGTTTCAAAATTAAATTACAAACTTAAAATGTTTTAAAATTTACTTTCACAGTTAAACTATTGAAAATTAATTTATGCATACAAGATACAGTAGCCTAATAGAGATGCAATTAAATATCACTTCAAGAGACATTTGCAATAAATACACAGTTTTAAGTCCGAATCCGATTAAAACTGCAACGTTATACTTTTCAATTGTCTACATGTCCAATTATGGTCAACGGCCAAATATGTTGCTATTTGAGGAAATTTCTAAGAGTCTGAATTGTTACAATCCTAGCTATGACAAATCTGTCATCTTCCCATTACCAGAAGTAAGTAATTTAAGCAATATTTGCACCAAGACAAATGTTTGGCTTATTTAGCCAGAGATTAGGTATGTGCGTTAAGCACAGTTTTCACAATAATAATGTAATATGTGACACTTTCCAACTGCACCCTGGAGGGAGTATCGTTTGGTGCAATTGCATGTTCCATTTAAAATATCAAGAATTTTTTGTGGATTCTATGGTGTAAGCTCTTTATTTGACGTGCCAATTTAAATTTTAGTTCGTTTTGTTTTTCGCCAAGTTTAATTGTGCAGTAAAATATAGCTTTTGGCGAAAGATCCTGCTATACAAACAACCTAACGATTGTATGATGAGACTACCTCCAGGATGTAGTTGGAAAGTTTTACATATTTTACATTATTATTGCATAAATTGTGCTTAACATACATATCTAATCTCTGGCAAAACAAGCCAAACATTTGTCTTGGTGCAAATATTGCTTATTTTACATACTTCTGTACGTGAGAAAATGACAGATTTGTCATGGCTATGATTGTAACAATTAAGACTCTTAGAAATTTTCCCAAATAGCAACATATTTGGCCGTGTTCTAGTAGGCCGTGGTTAAACATTCATTAGGCCTAATGAAGCAAAATAATACATCTATATTCAAGCAGGCCTACTTCAAATATAAGCGGACATGTGTATTTTTGCATCGCTCAGTTAAAAAATAATACAAGGCTTCACCAAATGCACATGTTTTAATTTTAAAGCCACTCTTCAGAATTTATTGCAACAGCGCATCAGGATTTATTGTAACAGCAATACCTTTGTCACATTACATTGTTCGGTTCCTTTTTTATTTTGGCTGCACTTCGGACAACTCTGCTTTAACGTAAGCGGAGAACAATCACTACACTCATAAGAAACTTTTATCATGTTTAGAAATCTAATAAAACAATTATAATAAGGAAATTGAAACCTACCAGGTAGTCCTAGGATGCTCTCGTCGAATTGGTCGCAATTTAATACGCCTGGAACGGGGCTGATACATTGGATCCACAACCCTTCGTAAGAATGAATTCCCTGTGCACTAGTCTGTGATGACACTGCAGAGTTTTGTTTCCACATTTTAGAAGCGAGAGTGTACATGATCCCAACCGTAGAAAGGAGGGCGACGACTACGCCAACGGAATAGCAGGAATTGGCCATTGTACTTGATTTCGTTTTTTAAAGACAAATGAAAGCACTTAAATGTTTTCTAGTAACAGGTTTTCTACAAAACATAATGGAGTTTGCAATATTTTTCTCCGATCACTTCTTTTCAGCCCCACAATGACAGCAATGCAATTAACAAGTCATCAAATAAACATTTTAAAGGTTACCGTTTTGTAACTTTTTTAATGTGATCGATTTAAATCATTTTTTAAACAATTTTGACCTTTTTTTGTATGGAAGCATCAGATGTCTAGTAAAGTGATGAGAACCCCAGCACAACGCTCAGAACAGAAGGCCAGTTCGACACCTGTCAAGAGCACGTGAATTAGCAAGATCCATAATGGCATGCTTGGAAGTTCTCAGATTAGTTTCCTTACCTTCCAGTCCAGCTATTCTAAATCTTCATCACAACTAACCACTAGTTTACATCAGGCTTCCTTTATTTCTACCTCATCAGCTCAGATGAAAAACATTTGACATAGAACAAAGAGTAAAGAAAACGCAAAATCAAGAACGATCATGCAACTGTTGGGATGTGCGTCTAAACAACACACTTCTATTCACATAGAATTCCATTCACATACTCCCAGTGAATGAAGTAACATACAGATAACAACACCACATTATCAACACGCAAAAACTTCACACTTTAAACTTCGGTAAGTTATCCATAGGTTCAACAAGTACGTAGGCTAAGAATTCCAGAGGCAAACTCCAAAAAAGGAAACATTCCAACAACCAATGATCCAATCCATCAATTGTTTTAACTATATGCTGAAGAATTCTTGTCAAGGAACGTATATGCGACACTTTTTTTGAGACGTTTTATAGCGTGTATTCATTATTCCACTGTTACGCCTTGCAAAACAACGACCATGTATCTTTTCTATCTTACACTTGCTCTAATAATACTAACATAAATGTGGCTGTACTGCAGCTCTGTAACTATTGTAGATATGCCTTATTTTTAGCACATTACTGTACTTTGGAGGCAGTAGGCTACAACCGAGCACAGCAACTGTTCTGGCTTAAAGCGTTTTTATTGAACCAAAGTAGCACTAAGTTTAGTCTCATTTGAACAGCCCTAGAGAGTTTGGGATTGGTATGGTTGTGCATGCACAGGATAGCACTTCATCTTCAATAAATTCTCGCTCAATGTTTTCACTTTTTGTGCAGACTTGAATTTATCTGATATTGCGCAAAAAATATCTAAAATGGCTGAAGAGTTTGTAACTTTTCATGACAATGTTTTTTCAGTTTCATTAGAGTGTAGGCCTACTGTTTAAGTTAACAAAATCTGTGTCTTCATCTTCTTCTGGTGCATCGTATTGTAGCAGGCAAACTATTCCATCCAGATGATGCCTTTAATTACCTGTGCTTATATTCAGAGTTGCAAGATCAGTTTCTCCAACTTATGGTCTGTAGAAGGGCAGAGATGATGTGTCATAGTCGATATCTCATCGATAACACTGTTGAAAGACAGACTTTAAAGACCAATTTAATAAAGACCTTGCAAGTATGACACCTCATATCTATGACGTCAAAGGCCAAGATTTTCTTGTCAGTTGAAGCCTGTCAGAAAAATTATGTGTTTCACATAAAACACTCGATATTCGGTTAAAATGCACCTAACGGACTCCGTGTCATGTTTCCATTGGCAATGGGTCGTCTATAATATCAATTTTAAATTCGGGTGATATTATTTTTGTTAGTGGTAAACACCGATGAACACCAACATATAAAGAAGTTATTTTAACTTGCGATCTTGCATCATTTCTCTTTATTAACATTGCAACTCCACATCCTTTGCTGTAGATCTCATTCAAACCAAAAAAAAACTCAACTAAAACGATTTAAACGGCCTTGCCGACAACCAAAGCTATGTTAGAGTTTTGTAAGCTCATTTAACAGTTTTCCTCAGGTCAATGGAAACGCCTGCAAATCAAATCCGCTTAACGCCAAGTGGAGTTAGGTTTGGTCAGTAGGCTAAAAAGTAGAAGACTCCTCAATTAAGAACTTATTGAGATTTCTACCCCGAGATTCCTACCCCGACCCCTTTTCTACCTCATTGCCGCTTAAAAAAATTCAGCTTCTATACCCACATTAGTCGTATTGTAAAATCATCATTCATCTGAAAGTCAAACTGCTACAATGCTTCTTTACCAGCGACATCTCGATGACTGAAAATTTATATTTTAATTTTATTCAAAGAACAAAGAGTTAATAATTAATCTGTCGCGTCATTTGTTTACTGGGTAAAAGCAAATATAACTTTGTGATAGATTTTCAAGACAGGAGAACTGACCACATGTGCTAGTAAGTTACGAATTATTGTCGAATCAACGTACAGTACAAAATAATGATTCATTCGTTCTCCAAGCTGGAGTTTTCTTGGATTGTTGGAGTTTTTTTGGCTATGCCAACGTGACGGGAACTTTTTAATATAGCTTTGGTAGAGAGATAATTCTAAAGTACCACAGACAGACAATTGATAGCAACGGCATAAGATTGAATTGCATAATTCAAAAACAACACATAAAATAAAGATGACTATGTACATTCGAACGTTTTCGGCAAAACCTTCTACCCTTGTTCTGAAGAAGAAAATGATGATAACATCACTGTCGTTCAAACGTCTGAAAAAATTGCAGTGTTTATCTTTCCACCGGATAATGGAAATATCACTGATGAAGATTCAGGTGACGAAGGAAATGTGCAGCTGGGCAATTTACCGCGTGATCAGCTTACGGCTGAAGCTATAGTGGCAAGGCTTCGCACCCGGGTTCCTAACGCTCCAGCAAGAAAAAAGTCAAGACTACGAAAATAGGTCAATGAAAGCTTGCCCACGTCTGACATTGAGCTAAATCACACCGTATCACGGCCGTCTGTAGCTGATGTTGCATGGACACCAAGTGAAATTTTTGAGCTATTTTTGGATGACGATGCCAATGAACTTTTAACAACTGAAACCGTAAAGTACGCATCTAAAGCTGGAAATCACAATTTTGTTCTATTAGCTGAAGAAATGCGAGTGTTCGTCGGCGTATTATTGCTGTCAGGCTATTGTAGTGTAATAATAGTAATAATCATGCTTTTATTTGCGCTCATTGCGATAACATACAGTACACTGCGATCACAGATGCGATACAATAGACGACAGGAAGAAGCGAAGTGACATATAGTCTTCAGCTGCTGCACTCAGTCTTCAGCTGAGTCAGCTGCTCCCCTTAGTTAGGCTTGCCTTTAAGTGTCTTTGCCGAGACACAGCCGCGTACTCTGGAGCGGTGTCGAACCCACGCCCTTACGAACGTCGCGCAGACGTTCTCACCACTCGGCTACGCAGCTGTAGGCCAAGGCGTAGGCTTTATTGGTCAAACGAGCCTGACACGCGTAATGAATTGGTGGCACAATCCACAAGAAGAAACCGTTTCGAGGAAATAATGAAATTTTTCTATGCAGCCGACAATGACCTCTCGTGGCAGAAGATAAGTTTGCAAAGGTTCGACCGTTACTTGATATCATCAACAAAAACTTTCTGAATTACAGTTCAGCTTTTGGTCCTGGGAATATTTTAATCGACGAATCCATGATCCCTTACTTCGGCAGACACCCATGTAAACAATTTATTCGCGGTAAGCCCGTACGTTGGGGTTATAAAGCATGGGTAGCTGCTACTCCGCTTGATTACGTTTTTTCTTTGACTTTATACCAAGGAAAATTTCGAGCAATACCAACCGAATATAGGAACTTCTTTGGATTAGGGGGAGAAGTTGTTTTAGACCTAATGGATGTTATCGTGTCAAAAAATCCGAACGTAAAGTTTTCGCTGTATTTCGACAACTTTTTACGTCTCCACGACTGATGGAAGAAATCGAATCTGGAGGACACAAAGCAACTGGAACAATCCGTAGCAACAGGACTGAAAAATGCCCATTTTCCAACATCAAAGCCTTTGGAAAAATGCCTGGTGGTGCTGAAGAACGCTTTTAAAAAAAAGACGCAAATATTCTGGTTGCAAGATGAAACGATAACGGGATTGTATCGATCGCTTCTAATGAGCATGGGGTACAACCCATGAATCAACAAAACTTTTTTTTTTTTTGGCAATTATCATCCCTTTACACCAATGGTTCTTAACCTTTATTATCCTGCCAAACCCTTACGCTAATCTTCAAGGTTTCGTTGAACCACAAATTTTCGCAGAATCACAAAAACAAGAATCTACCACATTTAGTAGTAATAGCCTACACTACTGTGTTAATAAGACTTCTGTTGTTGTTTTTCTGAGACCAATAGTGAGACTCGAGACTTTGTATCGGAAACTGCTATTCTCATGTCACTTTCGTATGTAAGCGGGTTTTGTTTTTCTGTTTTAACATCGTCCAGAATAGAAAACGCATGCTCGCATGAATAAATGGTTACGAATGGCATGAGAACTTCAAGGGCAACTTTTGTAATAAGAGGATAACCTTCAATTTGTTGGCACCAAAACGTTTGAAGATTGTTGTGTTGAAGTTTATTTTTTGCACCTCGCTTTCTTGAAGCTCGATAATGTCAACCAAGTATGGACTGTTTATCTACTTTTGCAGTATCATAAGCAAATGGTTCTTCTTCTTGCGTTTGAGGCCGCCACAGATCACGTTGTTACATCCAGGCGCAGCAGCCAATGGATTGTGTATTCATCGAGCGTTGTTAGGTCCACATGTCTATCTTGTGGTCGGTATACAGGACATTGATAGATAATGTGGTGTGCAGTTTGAAAATCTGAGCCACACGCACAAGATGGTGAATCGGCGAGGCCCCACTGGAACATGTTGCTGCTAAAACGGCCCACTCCAGTCCGCAGGCGATTGAGCTTCACCCATTCCTTCCGGGGTAGTTCTGCTCCAGGTGGGGTGTTGGTATTGGGAAGGACTGTGAATTGGGTTGGTCTCGCAACTTCTCTCCATTCACGGTTCCAAACTTCGGAAATGTGGAAGTTCGATTTGCACATAGCTGCAGCATGTCGGGAGAACGGGCGTCGAGATTTCAAGCGCTGGGGCTTTTGGGAGTGCGAGGTTAGAACAATCTGGTTGAGGAGGTGGTCATCCTTTGACATAGCTTGTAGGACCAGACTACGTACGTGGTTTTCCCTGCGAAGTCTACCTGGGGCGATGCCTGATAGACCGGCAGAAAGTCAGTGGGAGTTGGAAGCAGGCATCCGGTGATTATTCTCATGGTGGTGTTGAGGGCAGTGTCAATTTTGGAAGTGTGTACGCTGCGGCACCAAGTGGGGGAAGCATATTCGGAGGTGCTGTAAACAAGTGCAAGAGCACTTGTACGGAGTGTGGATGTACTAGCACCCCAGGAAGTTCCAGCTAGGCATCTCAGCAGGTTGTTGCGTGCTGATAGCTTAGCATGGAGGGCTTCAGCATGGTGTTTGTAGGTTAATTGTCGGTCGAGCTTCACTCCTAGGTAGGTGGGACACGGATTGTGTGGGAGTGGGTTTCCGTTGAGAGAGACTGACAATTGCCGCGTAGATTCCATGTTGCAAAGGTGAAAAGGTGTGACGGTGGTCTTTCCCAGGCTCAGTTTCAGCATCCACAGCTTCAGGTAGTCTGCGATTTGGGCCATGTCATCTGTAAGTGCTTCCTCTACCACATGCCAGGACTTGTCAGAATTGAGTAGTGCCAGATCATCAGCATAGCCGTACTGGCGTGACGTAGTCTCTGGCATGTCACTAATGTAGATGTTAAATAGTAAGGGTGATAAGCATGATCCTTGCGGAACACCGTTTTTTAAGCGGCGGGGCCGGCTGCACTGCCGTCACTCGTCTTAAGCAAAAAGGTCCGATTTGCAAGAATATTTGCGAGAAATCGCACTACCTTTTTGTCTGGGATCATGCGTTGGTTGACGCTAGGCTTATCCAGTACCCATGCTGGACATCGCGTTTGTTCAGGAAAGGAGTAAGCTACTGAATTCCATCAATCAATCATTTTTTTCCTCATTAACGCGTCCGGGACGAAAACGATAGGCCTACTACTAACTACAATACAGTAGGCTAGTCGATATACTGCAGACCTACCAGCACGTTAATAAACGGAAAAAGGTGGCAAAACCTTAAAAGTTAGCAAAGCCGTCGTGCGCATAATTCTCTGATCACTTTCTTTTTTTGCAGACATGCTAGACTAAAGTTAAAAACAGATGAACACAACAAACGACATATTATGCCTGGCGCATGAAATGAACACTGTTAGAAGTGTGCTGTCTTCGTGCTTACTATTATCATTCTTTGTTATTACATATGTCACATTTAAAATGGTATCGCAACCATGAGCCTTTCTTTTTTCTAACATAAATATCTGTGTCTTAATGCAGTGAAAAAAAATGTAGGCCTACCGGTCCGATGCTGACTTATGGCTGACTACTGATCACTACCGCCGGTCAATACAAAGCCTTAAGCAAACCTGCCTACAAAAAAGTACAATTACAGTAAAGTAACCGTAGGCTAAAATATTTCTTCGATTTCCTTACAAAAAAGAATTTCCTGAAAAATTGAAAATAGAACTAACATGCAAAAAGCAAACGTGAGGAAATTCAAGTTTTGAGAAAATCAAGTTCTTCTTACCGATCGTTTTTACAATGTTACGTAATAATACTGTATATATTTTTGGATTCTGTGTTACATGCAGATGGCACCATTACATCACGTGTCAAACACACAGATGTTTATTAACCATCACGTAAGCCGCAATTAAGTTTCGGCTGGACAATACTTTCCAAAAATATTCGCTGATATACCATTCAGCAGGACGTGTGTTAATGTTTCAGAGGACGTTCGCGCCGAACCTCTGAAACAGCTTCGTCGAACCCCAGGCGTTCGATTGAACTCTGGTTAAGAACCACTGCTTTACACACTATTAAAGATGATATGTGATTTTCACGAATTTTTAAGCATCTTTATTTTTCATGTCTTGAATGAGTTAAAGGCCTACTAAATAAAATTTTCATACCAGAATTAAAATGCATAAACTGAACATTCAAGAATATATTTCAAAAAAAAAATTACCGAATAAAATTTGTTTTCAATGGCACTGGCAAGGCCCAAAATTCAATGTTTCATTTATTTTTCATTTTTTTCAAAATGACCAAAAAGTGGAAATCTGCTCGAGAATACGTCATTATCGACAGCAATAACAAAAACCACGTTACCACATCTGATGTTTTAACATCAGATCTGATGTTTTGAGCAAACTGTGTGATGTTTTGACGTTGAAATCTGATGTTTTGATGTACATACATACATAGCCTACAGTTAAATCGCCGGCAGTAACAGCTATTGCGCGATCAGCTGATTGCTAGTGTATAGTGATGTAGCTGTGCAGTTGCACGCTTCGCTGCTCACGCCCATTCCCGCTTTGAAAGCTGTGACGAAAGAACGCGCGCAATGCTGATCAGACCGCAATGGGGCAAAATTTTATTGAAAATCGTTTTATGGTAGCATGTTAAACACAAAGAACGTGGAAAATCGCCAAGTCAGGTTTTTCCTTTAGTATCCCTTTAAGAAAATCAAGGAAAACCACTAAACAAGATAAAACAAACGTAATTTCGTGCGAATTTAACAAGAAAGTTGCCTCTCCAGCGAATAACTCAGCAAATAACTCACTTAACGAATAATAGCTCAACAAGCAATTATTCACTGGAGGGGCAATTATTTGCTGGAGGGGGCAATTCTCCATATTTAAACCTGTGCTGTTTGATCGTGCCATTTCTTTGTTTACAAAATTTAAGTTTGACGTCAAGTTGTTTCATCAGACGATGAGCGGCATCAGTGGGTGTTTCCCTCAATGAACTTAGGAAAGTATTTTGTTGCGGATTTCAAATACTTTCGTTTTGATTGACTGTTCTCCATAAGAAAGCAGTTCAAAATATTCACATAACAATAGCAAACATGCCATGCCCAGGAAATGTAGGCTACATGTTTCAATAACAACAGACTTTCACAATTACTACATAGCCTAGTTCACTCTAATAAGTTTTCTGCAATTGTTATTTGAACTAAGTAATTTTCTTATGTAGGCCTATAGTGCTGTGGTTGGTGTAATTCAACATATATACTGTAAAGCTATTTTATCTTTGAAAGAATAAAATTATTGTTAAAAATAAGTGAGAAAGGGTTATATGAACCTTCCATTAAATATTGAGTCATTGTGTATTGTTGTGTTACTTACGTATAAACTCTCAGACGAAAACGTACATTGTACAGTAGAGAAGTCACACACCTTAATCCTACAGGCCATGGTATGCGTACAAAACAAAAAGCGACACTAAAAATATATCTACAGTCAAATTTAAGTTTAATTGCTGGGCGATCGCTTATCAATGCAAGGTGACGTTGTTGCCGTTTTGAGAGGCGTTTTTGCAAATATTGTGATTTTATACTCAATAACATTCGACAATAGTTTAAACAAGTTGTTTTCAAGTCTTCACATTGGCAGAAAGGGTGAAAGTTGTTTTAACAAAACGACACACCAAAGATTCTTGACACTCTTCTTGGAAACCTCTGGGGTGTGAAAGGAAAACCACGTTTAAAGTTATGACATTGTTTCGACGAGGCCAAGACCAGTGTCATCAATCACTGAGGATTTATCAATTAAAGGTTAGTGAGACATTTGCCTTTGGAAGTAGCCTACTTGTCAGTTTTCCAAGCGATAAACACTACCAAAAAATGTAATGCCAGTCTCCAAGCGGTTACTCTTTTCATGTGGTGGCATTATCATGCCATCTAGCGAGAACAAACTAAGATAATATTTACCGATAGATGAAGCAAATATAACTATATAATTGAAAATTGAATGAAGCTGTTCACCAGGCATTAAATTAAATAATATGAAATGTTCTACTGGTGCAAATTAAGCTGAACTATCACAAGATGTATACAGTGACAATCTGCTTTTATTCCGACGTTTTGTCTCTTCACTTTGTCTCCTCTCTTGTTGTTATTTAAGTTTCTTGTTGATCGTTAATATGTAGGCTAAGTCCTCCTTTTTCTAAATTATTTTAAACTTTGCGCGCGATAATTTTTGTCTAGAAGTTGAATTTTCATTTTGCATGTTTAGTTGTTTTCAGCAACATGGTCCTGTGTTTTGCCATGCTAGACAGGTAGTCACTACCTGGTCTAGCCCCCTGAAGAAGTCAGTCGTGTCTGGTTGACGAAACGTCGGAATAAAAGCAGATTGTCACTGTATACATCTTGTGATAGTTCAGCTTAATTTGTATCAGTAGAACATCTCATATTATTTAATAACTATATATTTATTGTATAATCAGCAGTTGCAAGTAATTTAAATAATTTGTGTTTTTGTACAGCCATTTTTCAAAACTCATATGCATTGCACTTAGCGTTTTTAAACGTTGCATGAAAGCAACTGCTATCTTGCGTAGGCCACTGCATACAGCTTCTTTACGCTAATGCTGTCACATCTTGCAGAGCAGTTATTTGTTAAAAAAGCTTCAACAATCGGAAACTTTACTCTGGCAATCTCGGTGACCGGCCTGCGTCAGTGATTCAAAGCCTCTACATAGTCTACAAGTATGCGAGACTGTCAGGAATAAGCTCTGCAAGAAGCTTTCCAAGTCCGAGGATAAAGATTCAATCAATCAAAGCAATATGTTTTAGATCACAAAAGTCTGTGTTATTTCATTAACTTTCTGATTTTACCGATTTCATCTGAAACATGATAAAACAGTATTTCTTGGTAAAGAACTCTGGCTATTAAACTTAGAGAGATATAATTTTTATTTTACTTCCTATCAGTGATTTGCATAAATTAAAAATTTCCAAGTTTGTCTTTAAAATTAAAAGCAAGCTATAGTCTGATTACTTTGAACCTTACTTTCAGGAAATTACTGAAGTACATTGATAATCGCACAAGACCACAAAAAAATAACTTTCATTTTTACGTGGTATCAGCTCAAGAAAAGGTCAAAGCGGTTCGGAAATTTTAGACCCAAAAATATGGAATGATTTACCCTTAGAAACGGTACGAGTTTAAAAACTTTCACAAAAAAACTTAAAATGCGTTATATGAACGAACTTTTTTAGCACAGGTTGCAACGTTTATCTGATGAGAGTGAACGTAAAAGCAACAACTACAGGTTGATTTATTGCTTCACTGACATTTCGCGCACAATGACAATGCGCATCCTCAAAGCCAATAACATAAAATAAAATTTACAAAGTTATATACTGCAGCGCGGTTGAAGTCAAGAAAAATTGAAACATGCATTATTTTAAAGAATGCTCAAAGATGTGTGAGCGGTTACTTTCTACGTTAAATTACGTAAAAACTTCCAACATTAAACATAAATTCGAAGCAGCGGAGACCAACAGAAATTCGAGACAAAATTAAATTACAATAACGTCTTCAACTATGTTCAAATAGGCATGAAGCCTGCGTGTCAAGACAATAACGATTTATAAGCTTTCGGTAATATATTTCCATCGTTTCGGTTGAGTACATTGCAATGTTTTGACGTAATGTTGATGTAGCAACTTTCTGCCGTGGTGCGTTGATAATAATTGGTTTCATTTTTCAAATTTTTTGTTTCTGACCAGTTAATTCTGTGATCTTCTAGCATGTGTGAACAAAGAGCTGACTTTTCATTTTCTATATTTTTGACAGCTCTGCGATGTTCTTTGACCCGGGAATTTATGCTGCGTTCAGTTTGGCCAATATAAACTGCGTTACAATCATTATACGGAATTTCATAAACAACACCACATTTATTATGAAAAGGGGTTGGGTCTATCTCTGGGTAGCCATGGGTCTTTTGGTAATGATAAAATATTGCCGATGGTTCGAAATGGTTTCATAGCGACTTTAACTTCGGCGCGATTCATAGCTCGCCTTGTCGACTCAGAAACTCCTTGTATGTATGGAATGGTAGTGAAACTGTTGTAAGTATTGCTGGTGGTTTGTTTGACGAGACGGTGGTCGAGCATTGAGTGTGCCGTCTTGCTATTTTCTTAAAAAATCCATTAAGTTTTAAAGTGTTGTAAATTTGTTTGTTTCCTTTTTTCTTGTTATTTGAGAACGTGATCAAGTTGTTGGCGCGGTATGTATTGAGTAATGATAGCCTACAAGTGTCCGGTATACAAAGAAGGGCATCATGCTATGTTATAATGATGCTAAGTAGGCCATGGGCCATGGCCGCTAAGTAGTGCTTGAATGACCGCCGGTGCTACCTCCTCAATCGGCCAAGTTTGGCCGCCGGTCTCTTCTAGCCAATTATTTAATTTCGCAATAGAATGATCGTGGATTCACTGTCGAAAATATGTAGTATCAAAGAGTGACGCAAAATTAGGTCAGCGAGTCATAATAGCCACTGTTGTATTGTGCGGGAATATTTGTTATTGATGGAATATATCCTTCTGCGATTATCAGCGCTGTAAGTCTTGTTTGTAATTCCCGACGTTTATTTTAACAAAGTGTTAATTCACATCGGCTGGCAATATTGTCGTTTTTATGTTGATTCGATGTTGTTGGACATTGAATCGTTGTTAAAAAGGAGAACTAGGTTAGTTGACATCCGAGGGAAAACATTGTTTGATCATATTTTACAAAAATTATGCTTCTTTTAGTAATGTCCTTCACATCATTGAAATACTTATTACCTTGCCGTCATCATCAACACGTGTCGAACGTTGTTTTTCGTTGCTAAAAAGAATTCTAGGAGAGTGGCGAACTTCTTTAAAATCAGCCACATTGGAGACACTCGTGCGAGTGTCGTTAGTTAGCAGTACGTACAGGATTACAATCCCGATAAAGCAGTTATTGCGTGGTGCAATGATTCTATTGTAGGACGTCGCCTAGGCCCAGACTTCAACAACGCTAAGTGATCATTTTAGCATTGTTGCAAGTTTAATTCTATTTACTTGTGCTATCGTTATTTTTATTTTGTATTTTGGCTTCCAAGCACGCAGATTTGGCCGCCGAGAAGGAGCTCCCGGTAGGCCACGATGGCTGCCGAGGAAAAAAACGAGTTTCAAGGCCTGTACGGTGTTGCAAAATTTTGTGCCGTAAATATTATTTTGAGGCAAAAATGAAAGATTATAATTAGGCTAAAAGCGAATGGCAGAAATCAATCAATCAAGCAATCAATCGTTTATTTATCAAAAAAAACCCCACAAAAGTGACATAAAACAATGATACATACAATGTTTAGGTTTTGTTATTGATAGGGAGACAACGAAACGACCATACGGTCAACTAGTCAGTTGCCTCCCTGGAAAGAATAATTTGAGTTATGAAACTAATCAACGAAGAAATTGTTAACAAAGAAATTGTTATATTGCAAAATGTGCAGTAGCTTACATGACTTCAAAAGGGCACCATTGCCCCCCCTGCCCTCCATCTGCGGAAAAAATAAGGGCACCCCGCTTCCGGCGCCCCTGGTAGAGAGTTTGTCTTGTTGAACCATATAGGCATACAAAGCCGAGTAACGTAATCAAGTTTAATATCTTAATTTTTTAACATGAACATCATCATTTTTTAATGGATTAAACAACGAGAACTCAACTATAGAAAGTTGTGGGTGGTGTTGCTGAAACAATATTATAAAAATTGTTGATTTCAACTTCAAACAAACCGTGCATGCCATCTTGTGGAAGCTATTTTCTTTTAGTGTTATCGCTTGGAGTTGGAATGAATCATCGAACAGAGGATGACAAAGCAGCTGATTCAACTTTGTGCTGAATTTTAGTTCCAAAGAGCAGACCATTTTATTGTGAGAACAGTCGGATCCGAGAATTAAATTTCCAGGCTCAAAATTAAACTTTCAATCACAAACGTCAGCGTTCCGGTTAGAAAATCCAATGTTCTCATTACAAAAATTAAATAAAACGAATAATTTTTCATGTTTATAAAATTTAGACTAAACAATGCCATTTAAGTTTTTTACTTCATCCATTTAGAAAAAGTTGATGTTGAAATTAAAAGTTGGTACAATTCATTTTAAATCCAGTACAAAAGGTTTAAAAGATCAAACAGCAACTAAGATGTGAATGATCTTCTAATCCTATGTACAGTAAGCGGTGTCTACCGTTTGAACTACATTCTAAATATTTCTGTTTTTCGTTCGACTTTTAAATGATTTCGTGGCAAAACGTTAAGTCATTCTTTACAAAAGCAAAGGATTATACTTGTCTTGGCATCTTCAAAAATTTTTTTTGTTCTTTCTATTATCTTTTCTTTCAAACCCTTTTATACAAACAAATGCTACGTGATTTGTTTATGTTTTGTTTTCAAAAATGTATGATGCTGACCTTTTACTTGATAAAATTGCGAGAATAGAAAAAGACAATGTAATATCTGTTTTCTAAAAGCTTTTAGTACTGATAACCAAAAAAATTGCACTGCTTCTTGGGGTTTAGTGAAATTGTAACGCTTGTTTTTGACCTGAATGAAACCTTGTTGCAAATTTAAACAGTTGTGGTTAAGGATTTGGTTGCATCCACCTAATAATTTAGTTGGTAGTTTGAAAATTTTTGTAGGTTTGTCATTTTTTTTTCAGAAATTTTTAATTTGTATTGCTTTTCCGGTTGTAGTTATGTGAATTGGCCGAGAAAAAGCTTAATAAAATAACTCCATAAACATGATTCTGCATACACAACCTGGTAAAGGGTTCAAACGTTAATGGTTGAAGAAGTCTGCTAGCTGCATGCTTTATCTCACGACGAAATGCCATCTTAAGCTCTAATGTAAAGCTGCCAAGTTGCTAGTCGGTATTTGGGCGGAAAATTGTTTAGGACTGTAAAAATATTGTATGGGTATTTATTTTTTAGGTTAATGTCGGTCGTTGGCTACATAGTTCTACACATTTGTACAAGATTGTGTGTTATAAAATGTCAGTTAAAACTTCTTGCTCATAACTAACCAATATATTTATAACTATTTATCAAATTTATCTTACAATTTTTCATTTTATGCAAATTACAGATTTAATTCCTGATGAGGACACACGTACGTGTTAAAAACGTTTGAGTTATAATGTTAAATATTTTGTTTTGTGTGTAACACATTATGTTAAACCTACTAAGGTTATTTTGTTTTGCTTGTCTATGGTTCAAAAACAGCAAACTCTCTACCAAAGCTTTAACTAATCAATAGTAAAACACTGCAAATCATGAGAAAAGATTAAAAATTTACTTCAGTTACTCAAGGAGTTCATATAAAATGACAATTGGAAATTTACCCGAGCATAAACAATTCTACAGTAACTGAACAAGAAGTAGGCGTATGTACATACTGCAGTTGTGATGAAGCTGATTCTAAAACACTACATATAATAATCTTTCAGTACTCTCAGTTACAGTTGTACAAAAATTCATCATGTTTGTTGCATATCTAAAGATTCCTCATGCTGAAATTGGTTTTACAATTAGCCTACCGCATAAATTGTTTTTGTGTAGCATCAGTAGTCAGCACTTTTCAAACGTTAAAACAAACCTTAAAGTGCCTTTGACAGGTAAATAAATTCGCTAAATTTACCTAAGATACCAAAAAGATGACACTAACAAACTTCCCTGACCAGCAAATCGTAAAAAATATCAACAGGCTACTAAGTTACACGCTTGCAAACTTTCGTTGACATCGGCGAATCTGGCACTCATTCAATTGCAAAAATAAAAACGGCAACACCGCTGTGACGTCACAGTAAGCGGGAATGATACATTCTTTCTCTGTGATGACTTGGTAAAGTATGGTACGACTACTGCAAAACGTGAATGTGTGGGGCTCTGTTGGTCTAAAGCATGTGTAAATTAAGAATTACCGAAATGAAAAAGTGAACTTATTATTACTATCAGGTTTCGATCAATTAGGTTGAGTTTACTTTTATCAAACAGCATCTCAATTCAATTGAAATTGCAGTTTCATAGGGCTACAATTTTCATACTTTTTTATTTGTCCTAATCTGCGTATAGCCATTTGCAGTGTAACAATAGTATCTCACAAACAGTACCTTTAATTTATGGTTGAGACAATGCCTACAACTTGCTGTTTATGTGACATTGTCAGTGACAAACACCGTGTGCTTTCTTTTCCCACATTCCCACAAAACAAGGTAGGCTACAGAGAAGAAAATGGTCAAAGTTTTCTTCAAGTGTTCGAAAGTGGATGAGCCATACAAAACTAGTCGTATGTGTTCACTTCACTGAAGATGATTTTGTTAATACCACTCAAGTAAAAATGCCTACAGGCATGTGTTGGAGTGTATACTACAAGGTGATGATCTCGGAAGCAACAATCGGATTGTGATGCCGTCATGCATTGTTTGGCGAATCCGAAACAATTTTCCAGATCCAGATGGCCGTTACACAGGATTTCAATGTCCAACTGAAGGCACATTATGAGAGAGAGAACTTTTATTTATTTATGAATAGTGAATACGAATGATGATTCGTACGATTTTTTCATTTTTCACTTCAAGTATATTTTAGGTTTTGTAGGAACGCATCCAGTACAATTTTATTAAACTGCAAAAAAACAACAAATCTTCGAAAAAAGCAACCGCTTGTACCAACTCCGACCAAACTGTGATCCACCAATTCCATCTAGGAAGCGTTTGTTTCATCCGTTGCTAACGACGTCCACTTAGGATGACGTAATACCACCAAAGTCGTCCCAGAGCAGTGAAATATGAGTTTCGCCTGTGGTGACGCTGCGGAACAGTCGTTTGATATAAATTACGCCCTAACCAGTCGAGCTACGAGGTTAAGATTAAAAAGTTCGCTAAGTGTAATTCTGCGCTAGGAAATGCTTTAAAAAGTTACTATACTTGGATCCAACCTGCCAGGGGCACTTTAAGTTAAAACAATGGTTCGCATTTTTTATATTGTTAAAAAACTCTTCTGCACAAAGCAACTAGAGTTAGTTTGCAGCTTCAGTATTTGTTTTCCTTATTTTTGAAACAATAATGGGAGTTTTTTTTTCAACATTATGCACCTCAGCAATGTTTAAAATCAATAGAAGGTGCAATGGATTGATCTGAATTTAACTTTCATTTACTTCACTCCCTATAATGCTCTAAGCAATTAGGCCTTGGGCACTTTAACAAACGTGTGTAGATTACATAAAAATAATTAACTTTTTTTTAATCCAATCATGCAAGTAGATTAATAGTAATAACTCTTTTGCTGGTAAATATTTCTCGAAATTACAGGCCAGCTCGACCAGTGCTCTTCAACAGGGGTTCCGCAGAAAATGTAGTGAGGTTCCTTAAGTTTGAAGGTTCCCAAGCGTTCCTCGTTTTTTTGAGAAATTGATTTCTTGCTTCATTCTGAATTGTTATATTATCATGCCACGTTCACACTCCAAGCAGGTCAGTTAATAAATTAAGAAAACTCCTTTTTCTAGTTTTGTTATCAACTAAGCTACTAAACTCCGTTTCAGCCAAGTAGCTAGTGGGATTTTACACAAGAACTGTGCCTGGATGGCCAGATATTAATAAGAATTATTGCACATAACGAAACGTAAAAATGATGCAAAATTCTCATCTGTCTTATCCGCACCACGATTGTCATTCGCATTACATTTTTTTCATCCGCACCAGAGCGCGTTTTCCCACTGGTTGAAAAGCATTGGAGTAGTTAATTAGCCTACAGTTTCTCCAACAGAAAATATATATTCCTTCTCTACACTGTAAACACATTACAAGATCCTAGAAAAGTACAAAAAGCTGCAAATCATCACCAAGGCAGTGAAGCAGCAGTAAGAGCCGGAATGATTTTAAGTGTAGGCTTTAGAATTGTATAGAGTGCGTTATAAGTTATAACTAGGGCAACCATTTTTTTGACCTAAAAACTTGAAAATTTGACTTTATAATTTACAAATTTTGACCTAATTTTGACAATAACTTTCTGCGTTTACAACCCAAATGCGAAATACAAAGCATATTAGAAATCAAACCGTTAGATAAGGATATTTTCTTTTTCTAATGAAATAAAAGAAAAATGTGGAAGACTCAAGGACACCACAGCTAACGAACAGGTAATGAAAGTCACTCGAAAAACTGCAAAAGATAAATACGGAGTGTCTTTAAATCCCGAAACTACTGAGAGAGTTCTGCAGTATTATACTTCAACATCAAGTAATGTTTGACATTATCGCCTTTGAAGTTCCTGTCTTCTGTCATTCCTCTTTAGGTGTTGAAGTAAACTCAGAAGCGTAAACAAGCAGTGTACTACTAACTTTGGAAGAATTTGATTGTTCAACCTTAGGCATAATTATAGGCTAGCTAAAGACAAATTTGAGAACATCAGCAAGCTAAAACTCAATACTATATGTATAATGGTTTGAGCATTCACCTAACCAAAACCACCAAAGACCACGTTACCTGCCTTCAACGCCTAGCCTACTTATTCAATCGTCAGTATTGGGCGAAACAAGATTATTACCTCAGAAATTGCAACAAATGAATGATTACGTCAGAATAGCAACAGAAATTGCAACAAAAAATCAGTATCTTTAATATAATGTCAACAGAGAGAAGAAAAACTACGTTAAAAGAAAATTTTGACCTAACCATGAAATTTGACTTTTTTTTCGACTTAATAACTTTGACACCTCTCTTCGTGCTAAGCCTGAAATTTAGTTTATGGACGTTTTATAAACTTTGAAAACTTTGAAAACGTTTTATAAACTAGGCAGAAAAATTTTGACTTTATTGACTTTTGGTTGCCCTAGAACAAGTTCCAAGTCTGATATTTCTCGGTCAATTCTTCACTCATAATCAAAACAATGTGAGAACATCTGCGTTGGTCAAATGTATAGCGAACTAACGTTTTCAGGCGTTGTTGTTGTCGTTTGGTTCATTTTAACGATAAATTAGGTTCTCTAGGTTTAACACTTTACTTACAAAATTAACTAACTTGTTGCAATAAAATATGTTGTTACTTTTTAGACACAGCGTTCGTGCATTTCCAGGTGTTCCACTTATGCGAGAAGTTTTACTTTCAAAGAGTGTCTTTTTCAATACAACCCAGTTAGCTGAAAGCCTTTGTGCCCCAGTCTGCAAACAAGGATGTTGTTGAATACTGAAATGTTTGGGTGTTCATCAGAACAATTATCGTTTCTAACACTAGTTGCAACGTTCATCTGATGAAAGTGACAGTAAAAGCAAAGAAAAAAAAGTTGATTTATTGCTTCACTGACGTTTCGCACACCATGACAATGCGCATCCTCAGAGCGAATAACATACGAAATAAAATTTACAAAGTTATATACTAGTTGAAGGCAAGAAAAAACTTTTGAAACTTTTTTGGCCAACCCTGGGCCAACCTTTAAAATAATATGTGTTTCATTTTTTCTTGCCTTCAACCACACTGCAGTATATGACTTCGTAAATTTTATCTTGTATATTATTCGCTCTGAAGGTGAGAATTGTCATTGTGCGTGAAAAGTCAGTGAAGCAGTAAATCAACCTGTTTTGTCGCTGCTTTTAGTTTCGCTTTCATCAGATGAACGTTGCAACTAGTACTAGAAAAGATGTTGTTTATAGTCAGCTTTGAGTTGTAATAAAGCGACCTAAATTTACTAAACAAAAGCCATATAGGCTACTACACTGTTTAGCCTTTGTTAGTTATTGTTTTTTAAAACTCTGCAACTTGTCAAAGGTTGCAGTAGACCTGTATTTTGTTATCTTTTGCAATTTCTAAGCTTTACTGCATGAGCTGTTAATTTTTATTATAAAATGAAAAAAAAATAACGATTTTATCTCTAGAGATATGCCGAGATTTTGCCAAGGTTTGCGTCCTGGATGATGAAACCAAAGACTGGCTGCTTACAATTAGCCTTCCAGCGTAGTCCGGGAACATTGTGAATCGGCTGACACGACGATGATAACGCCGAGATTTTGTAACTTGACGGACAATAGAGGGCAGTCATAGCACACTCTGTAAAAGTGGCCATGTTTACATAGCAAATTATATGAAAATGGCTGACTGATTGAAAATTCATTGGCTGAAGTGTTTGTGGCTATATATTTTATGCTCGTGGAGTAACACAAATACAATAACGTTTGACATAAATTATTTCATGTGTTTTTATTTTGCAATTAAGTTAGATTGAAAAGGAATGATCTTGGTAACAAATAACTTATCAATTTACCAAGATTTATACTCAAGGAAAACGTTTCTTTTTATATAAATAAATAAATATCAACAACGTTTTTTTACCTAAGAGCAGTTTTAGATTAAAAAAGTCTTACAAAGTAAAAAGGAAAATAATATAAAATATACAAAAATCAGTAAAAAGTTATAAAAACTAACATTGTATATAAATGCATAAAAACATCACAACAACGTAAAAAAAGCGGCGTGAATGAACATCAAATAAATATCTTTTAAATTATAAGCTACAAATCGAATATTACATTAACTTCAACAATTAGATGGCATCCTTGGTTCACTAACTAGCAGCTTTCTGGAACAAAAGAAGAAAATAAAAATGTGTTGTACATATTTATAAAGTCTCCGAGAAAGTTATAGAATTGCATCATAAACTGGTAGTTTCTGACAATCTCTAAGGAAACGCTTGGCAATTTTGGCTGAACGCAACCAGGGCAAGGAGGGTAGTCACTCAAAGGTATGATGTTGACTTTCATGCAGAAATTTTCTTTGATCTGGAAGAAAATAAGCAGATTTTAGAAGTCGTTGCAGATGATTTTTTAACTTGAAAAAATATCATGATATAGTGAGCCCAAATGATGGCATAGCTGATGGAAGAGCGGATCCGCCTTGTTACATATTGAAGACTGTGGCTGAAGTCCTATTTTTTATTTTTACTCTTTCGTAACTTCATAAGTAATGTGAGCCAGGAAAAGATGAGCAGCGATGTAAAAAGAGAAAAATGATTTTGCAAGAATTTCAGTCAAACAGTTTTAACAATGGTCTGCAAAATGTGATAAAATTCCGCAGTACGTGCGTATCTCTAAGCAACCATAGCTTTGCCTAGACATATGGCCAAAAAAAACTGCCAAGTTTTTATTAAATAACTGCTTTTTTCAAAAAAAAATAAAGTCTGCTATATAGGCTATTTAGACAAAACACAGTTGGTGGAAATGTTACAAACTTAAATTAAAGACAATTACCAAAAATATGTTTCAAATTTCTACTTCAAAGGTAATGACTCACATGAGCCTCAAAATGTGTTAAAAATTGTAAGAGAAGATTGGCAACATCTTTAAATTGATTTTCAGCTATTCCAGACAACGTTCCTGCTGGAGATGCTCTTGAAAAGTGTTGCAAGTAGTAATTGAAGTCTTGCAAACCGTTCAGGTTTTGCTCAAATATCGAATTCCAATTGTCGGTATCCTGTGTAAGCAAAACAAATTTCTTTTAACAGCAAGATATACCGAATGAAACTTTATAATTTTGTGCTTTATGTGCAAGTTGGAAACAATTTTTACTGGATTTTAAAAGTGGGCTAAAGTTAATAGTTCTGGAAGTTACCTTTTTATTCTGGAAAAATAAAGGTTGTTCAAGTTCTAAAATTGTTATTTCAACATTTCGAAAAACAAGATTGGCAGAAAAGTCACTGCGAAAGCATTTTAGACTTTTTGAAGTACCGGTTTCAACAAGTGAGCAAGTAATCATATTATCTGAGCAAGTAAAGTTTTACATATTGTTTCTCGACAACCGATTGTCAATTAATGTAATTTGATGAAAATTTCTGATCTTACCTTGAAATCAATAAAAGCCGGTAGAGTCGTAATCTGAAGATTGGTTGTTGACACTCGGCAAGCTTCAATACTCGTGCAATCCATTGATGTAGTAATCTTAATAAAAATTTGTAACATGTTGCAATGTTGCCTTTGGCCATTACTTTTCGATATTAGTACTTTAAACGACTACTTTCGTTTAAAACATTTCTTAGCTTTTTGTATTTCACCGATATAGCACAAAATTAAAATGAAATATATTCTGACGTAAAATGCTTTGAGTGGCATTATGCAAACTATGCTTCGAAAATAAAGGTGTTTTATTGTTAGTATTACGGAGTTCCAAAAAAAATAACTCAAGTTTATTAAATATTTTATTTAAAAAATAATCAACAACAGTACGGTAATTAACATTGATAGCAAGCTTTCTCGGGGTAAAATCCCACCTTTGGGCACTAGGCTATTCTATTATAGTTTTGGAACCGCCTATTATACACCACCGGTCCAACAAAGATCATAGAGTTTTGAAAAAGGAACTTTTAAGAGGTTTTTGACTTACAAATTCTGTTAAAGCATCGTCAATAGACATTTTCATCACTGACAGTTGAGCGTCCATTGAAGCAGATCTTGTAGCTTTGGTGAGAATTTGAAGATGAAGCGGAATTGCTGTTGTTGAGTGGATAATACAAACTACAAGACAAATAAGCATTGCCGACTTCTTAAAATAAGACTGCGCAGACCCCGTTGTTGTTGAAACTTGAAATTTAAAAGCCATTTCTTGGTCTTAAAATTTTTATAGACAAGCGGTATCTTTCTTGATGATATGTTTAGCTTCTTTCGATAGAATAAATTTTCTCACGTCCTGTCCTGTCTTATATACATTTTCCGTCTGGCTTCGAAAAAGCCCCTTGATAAAAACAGACTTTTTTCACTTTTTTGTGGGAGCAAAATCGCGACTGGTGTGTAAACTAGCTGTAATGCTTGTAGATTAAGAATGATGGCCAAATTACAAGAAATGTAAAATTTAGCCATCTATTATTATCCATTAACGTCTTTCAGCAAACAACAGAGTAAAAGGCTGCCATTAATAAGTCACATCGACGAAACAATGTAGGCTAGTAGCTATTTTCGTTCATTGGTGTCTTTTTGTTTGCTGAAATGATTAAAACACGACTACAGAGGTGTTTTAAAAAAATCATAACCAATTCAATTTTAGTTAAATTGTGCAGAAATCAACTGTTGAAACAAAGTGGTGACGTTAAAATTTAAGGACTAGACCAGTGGTTCCCAACCTTTTTTATCCGGTGGACCCTTTTAGTCGATATTCAAATTTAAATTCCCCCCCTATAAATGTAGTTTGTTAAAAACTCGTTTACATTAATATTTTAATCTAAGACTTGGAAGATAAACTAAACTTTCACTAGTAATAAGCTGTTTAGCTTGTAATATCCCTTTTCATACTGAAATAATTTAATTAATTAAGAACGTTGCTGAAAAGTATTTTATTCAAAAAATACATTTAAAATATTAGAATCAATCCATTTAACAGTCTGTGTGAAGCTTGTGATTTTTTGTTTCGACAACTCATGAATGTGGTGGAAGAGTATTGGAAAGAGCACAACGAATATCATTCTCCACGTCTAATCCGTTTCTCTGTTTTGTTTTCATTTGCAAAAGTTGAAAAACCTTATTCGCATAAATAAGTGGAAGCAAATGGAAGGATCCTTCTCTGCCACTTTGGAATAGGAATTATACATTAATGGCCAAAATCCAGTGACTGATTTTTCTCTGAATAAGTCTCTGCAAGAATTCGTTTTGAGTTATAAAAACTCATCCGAAAGTTTTTCCATCAACAATGTGAATGAATTTCGTGTTAAATCAAAATCATCGTTATAAATTTCAAGAAAATATCGAATGAATTCCAGTTCTAATGCTGTGAGATGTTGCAAAATCAATTATTTTTCCAACTCTTGAAAAACTTGTTCTTTCCCGTCAACAACCAGCACCGATGACAATTCTTTAAACATGTTCAATTGTTCATTCTAACTTTTCTCTTTCAATTATCAAGCCTGCTCGTGAAAGCTTCCAAAACATCTTTAAATGCTGAGCGGTACTGGCATCTGCTCTTGGAACGGCCACCCAAGCCAGGGTGGTCGAAAGGTAGAGGCCAGGCAAAACGTAGACCCTCCGCGACCAGGACAGCAGAGCCTTCTAGTACCTTAAGACAATCTCCTAATGACAATGACATAAATTAATCACTCTCTTCCAACCTGCCTTAACCCAGAAGGAAGCAGTAGCCTACAGTTTGTAAATTCACATGGTATCAATATGTCAATGACTCATGGATACAGATAACCCATGTTGATGCGTAATCTGCTTTGAACAGAGGTGGCAACTGAATATAATGCCATATACTGGTGTTTTTCCCTTGCGGTTTCAGATTTAGCTTATTCAATGGACCAAACATATCAACCAAATAAGCAAGGAATCTAATCCATCTGTCATCATTCAGCAATGAAACAAATTCCAATTTTATTTAAAGGTCAAAAAATAATTTAAGCTCGTCTCTGAGCTCAAACACTCGCTTGGTTACGTTTCCTCTTGAAAGCCATCGAGTATTTGCATGAAAAAGAAGTAGGCCTACGTGATGGTAGGCTATGCATCCATGTCAGTGCACAGTTGCTTTCATCAGGGTGGTCCAAGACTGCGAACATGAAGGGCCACATTAGGGTCTGAGAAAGACTTCACGGGCCGCATAGTGAGAAATGATAACGCGTTGCTGAAAGTAAAAACGTTGTTAAATAAAAACTTAACTAGGTTGCGATTTTGAACTTCTTTTCTATAGATTTCGATCTGTTTTAGCTACATTCTTACTGTTCGCAGGCTATGAACATTAACAAATCTTGTCGCTGACAAAATACAGTTGCAATGAAAGGACTGAGTTTGCTGTTCTAATCGACCTAATGTTTTGCTGCACGCCTAACTCACTTTTTAATCTTTGCTTGCGACTCAAAAAGTGATTTTCAGCTAGTAAAAAAGATACGATACATAACACGTCAATAAATTAGCAAACCAAAACAATTTATTGCTTTTGCATAATAATACTGTCGATCTCTGGTTTAAATTCAGTGGTCGACAGACGTAAGCAGGCATTCAGGGTTTCATCAGTCATTCTGTTCCGTGTGTCGCTTTTTAATCGCTTCATAACGGGGAAAGTGCTAGCAACAAAAGCAAAATATCAACGCACGTATGTGTCGTCACAAACCGACTTTGTTCCCTCATAGTTACCTATTGACCCGATTATGCGCGACTTATTTAGGGTTGTGGCGAATCTAATGCATTTATAAAACGTAGGTGTATTTTTAAACCTTGGATTTAGCACTGATAATTCCGGCATGCACAAAGTGTTCGCGGGCCGCACAAAAGCTTCACGCGGGCGCATGCGGCCCGCGTGCCAGGGTTTGGACCACCCTGGCTTAAATAATTAATCGGGAGTTAATCTAATAATAATTTCCTCGTTAACGCTTTTAGTCTAGGCCAATTTACTATAGGCTTAAAAAGGTTTACAATCCTCAAACCAAATTCCCTCCTGAAAATTGCAAAATGGCTCTGGGAAACTTGCGTTCTTCCCATGAAAAATTGACAAATGTGTGTTCGTGTTCCCTATGCTACCTTGGCCGTCGGATACGTTAAGAAATAAGAAAGCGAGCATGGCAAGCGAGAAGTTTTTTGTCAAACGGAGAATGATCGCTTTTCTGTTTTTGTTTTTGGGGAGTACGTGAACAAGAGGACCCGTTGCCCGTCTAGAGCAGAGTGTGGGACAACTATTGCAGTTTTTTTGTTATATACATTAAATTGGTTTGAATTTTATCCCACTAGCCAATAAATGTTATTGTGTATTGATATCAATTCAGTATTTAACTTAAATTGATAAAGTTTGTGTCAGTTTATACTTCATTAATCAGCTATGAATTTTACTTCATGCTAAATGTGAGTAAAAGTTGTATGCACTTGAAAAACTTTGAAGAATCGTACAGGCATGTTAGAAAAAGTCACATACAACACTTGCCTAGAAATACAGTACATGCAATCAATAACCGTCTACATAATGTAGCCTAGTGTAAAACTTGTTTTCAATGTTTGCATGTGTTTAATCCAATTCGACAATTTTTCTATATTGGATAAATATAGAGGATCACGACAGACCGGATATATTCAATTGTTTATCTCATGCCACCAATCGTGGCCTACGATACGCACCAATTAATAAAAAGAATCAAAAGTTTTCTATAATTTCAAAAGTAACTTCCTTTACTCTATCAAATCTTGCTGTTTATCGATATATGCTTAAAATGTATCGATCTTTGTTGCAATCCGGAGGCTACTTCTGAAGAAATTTGACGAAGAAGAAGAAGGTATAGCTCCATGACATATGTAGCTTTCTTTAGAAAATCATGTGTTTGAACTGTGGCTGCGGAAACTGAGTAATAGCAATGACGTTTCGATGACGCAACAATTGCATATTTTAAAACTGATGTCTTATTTTTTGATGGTTTATAAGCGCTTGTGACCAATGTTGCTTGAAAATAGAGCAATAAATCTATCCTAATCTTCTATGATGAGTACAATATCCTTCTGTGACTCAGCCTTTTTGAGATATTTAGTCTAAATGTGGGTTTGTAGTTGAAATTGTTTAGGCTCATTAGTTAAATAGTTATCTTCCAAAATGCCTTCATGGAATGCCAGGAATTGGGATATTCATTCCAAACCACTGAAATCGGCTACTGGAAAAATTGTTTGCTGATGTTTGTGTTTGTGCGTGGTAGAGTGGTTGCGTTTGCTTTATTAAAAAATATCTTCATCACTGCGATATCATCGGTATTGATGACTAATCACAGTTTGTTTACATAAGCACGGTTAAACACCGCTTGCTACAATTTCAAGACACAAAAATTAATTGGTACAACAAAAGCTTTTGACAGATCTTGCCATTGGGTGAATTTCTCCTTTCCGGCGAAACAAAAAATAAAAACACTAATTTTCAACTTTCCGTTTCAGCAAATTGTTTATAGACTGAATTGTGTTAACGACTGCATGAGCCACAGACGCAACCGAAGAAAAATTTAATGTTTGTTGATTTGTATTACGAAATTTCAGCATATAGGACTCGCTACTACATTACTATGGTGTCTCGATATGTGTATTTAAACTTTAAAATAAAAAGCAAACAATTTATATTTGTATATTAAATAACAAGGCTCATCCAACTGCAAAGGTATTAGGCTACTAGGGAAAAAGTGATGACGAAATGAAATGTTTGGAGTGAAAGAAAGCCACAATATGAAAATTTTTCTGCATGTCTGTTTGACTTTCGTGTTTCTAGTATTTGTACTGAATGTTTGTACAAAATGAAGATGAAAATAAGGAACGAGGATTGCCAACTATACAGAAACTATATCGGCACAAAATATCGGAATTTGTAATGTTACTAAAATACGTTTTTAAATTTTTTTAATAGTAGCCTACAACTCAAAACATTTTCTATTAACTGATCAGCTGTTTAATCATAAAAAGTAAAAAAATCCTTAATTGCGAAAAAGGTTTGCATTCAAATATTGTAGCCTAATAATCTGTCAGAAGAAAACTCCCTGCGGAAAATCAAGTTTTCCCTACTTTATTGCAACCTTGGCCTTATTCTATATCGCCATTATATCCGGGACATAGCATCTCTGATTTTAAGGAGAAAATTTCAAAATTTTAAGAAGTGACTTGTAAACCTTCTCGACATTGGAATGTAAAAAGTAATATCCAACATCCGCGGAAGTAATCAGGGATAGCACCGCATTTAATCTCGTGGATGATCATTGCTTATTTACTGTAAACTGAAACAGAAAACTTGCATGTCTAGCAGTAGGCTATCATACAACACACATAAATATTTTTTTTCAACACACCACATTGTCATGCATTATGCAAGGACCACTAATATTATATTATTTTAATGTTGTCGGTTTTTTTTTTAGACGAAGCACAGTAGAAGCATACCAGCAAAGGCTGTTTATTTTTCAATAACTCAAAAGATCTAAAAAAAGATATTCCTTGTCCAAATTGAAAACCACTCCCAAAAATAGAATATTGTATTTATCTCGTTTTATTTACATCGATTTTAGACGCAGGAAACTAAACAATAAAACAACGTTTTCTAAAATTACCGAAAAATCCCCTTTGCTGTGTTTCTCTTCGCATAACAGAAGAGAAGCGGCCTGTATTGGAATGTTGTTACGGTATTCAAAAATAAATAGATCACTTGCTGTAGTTATCCTGTCCTCATTTAGCAAAGTTTGTAAGCATATGCACCACATCTAGTAAGTTTGAGCTATGATTTAGGAATGAAAACTAAAGCTGTCAATTTAAAAACATCAGCTTTTAATGTTTTAAATAATGTTTACAATAGTTCATCAAAAAAACAAAAAAACAACATCGATATGACTTGTTAAAATATTTTTTGCTTGTTTTGTCTCACAATAACATACTGGATAGACGCTGTGAAGTCTAAATCGCAGTGTAGGCTAATGCTTTAAGAGTAATTTCTAATTTAAATAAAACGTGGAACGATTTTAAACATGAAAGTCAATCTCAAATTTTACAATATACCTGCAATACAATATAGGGTAACTTAATGCGTGGTAGACTACAATTCGTCACAGACAGTAAATCACTCCTTTATTTTATTGACTGAGCATTTGCAGGTATTGAATTAATGTGAAAAAGTGGTGTGCTGACTGGAGTGTGATTAAGAATTAATCAACTTCGTTGTGTTCAAAATATTAGATATTATGCGTTTGATATATTTTTCACAGAAATCACTAAAAGTCGTATTTGCAGGATAATTTAAAGCAGGATAGGTTTCGGCGTCAATTTTTAGGTGAAACCTAATATCAATACAGACAGGATATTACCTCTTTCATCGTCATGGTATTGGTTAGCTTCAAATGATAAATAGATTGTTTATTAATGTCACTTGTGACAAATCAAGGATTTCTTTTCATCTTTTTATACTAATTTTTCCAAGTAGATTGTTACACGTTGATTCTGTTTATTCAAATATTGGTAGCAAAACGCTTAGTCATCGGCTACCGCGGCTCGCTTTTGTTCATAATCGAGCTTAAAAGTCTAAAGTAACGTTGGTACGACATCAAAAAGCGTTTTATTGTAATTTTACTTCTCAAACTGATGATCTTCTTATCTTGCAAAGGATACACTTGTGATTTATGGGTGGCACAGTTGTAATTTATTTAATTTCTGTATGGACACACGATGGCAAGTTATGTCCGATTTAAAATCAAAATAACTCGATATAAACTTCCAGCGATTTGTCGCAACACTCGAACAGTTATAAATCTGTCAAATTCCGGTAGTCAGTTTCCACTCACGCAGAGATTTATCTCTGTAACTGATCATTGTTTTCTATTTCATCACATATTGGTTTAAAAAACGGATATTATCACTTTGTGGTGATTTTTGGTTTCCAAGCATGCTACGAAGATGATTTCACAAACACAAGTGGCTTATGTAACTTTCTATTGGAGTTTTGTAATTGAAGAATTGCCAGTTTCCTTTCCCACGGCTTGTTTTGTTTGTTTGTTTTGTTTTTCATATCTTTATCCTGCATTGCGGGAAAGCGGACTTGAGCGCTATGCATCGGTGTACGCCTTCCGACGTACACCTGACCCACGCTGCAGCCGACTGCAATGTCTGTTTCCGGTTATGATTCTACTTATGACTTAAATTTGGTACTACCCATTACTCGAAATCGATCACTGGGTAGAGGCAATTATCGTAAAGTTTCTTGTCCAGAGAAACAACAGCAAGTGCGGGAGGCTGGAGTCGAACATGCAGGCTCTCGACTGCGAGCCCAACGCGCTAACCACTCGGCCACTGCTGCAGACCACTGCTTCTTTAACAATCAGTAGGCCACGACAAGTTAGTTTTATCATTGTCATGCATTAAAAGTACAAAAACGTTCCCAAATATTCTCAGATATGCTGTGTGTGTAGTTTAGGAAAGTTTTTCTTACGTAATTTTATAGTTGATGATGTGCAATATGCAATACGAGAAGATGTAGACTAGAACTACATGCGCAACAACGCATTTTTAGAAGAGAGAGTAATCGGATGATTGAGTTTATGCATCCATTTCATTAGTATGTTTATGTGGTATGCCATTTTATTGTTAAACAGAGAGATTCAACCTGTTTTAGTTTCTAATATAGTCAGTCGTGAGAATTGACGAAATAACTTGTAAAAAAGTCAAAAATAAGTTGATCATATCCAACACCTTGTGATAGCTTAGGCTGTGGTGACCAGAAAAAGGGAAGACATTTATATTTAGATCCCTGATAAGCAATCGCATTTTATGTCACATTAGTTGTAGCCTAATCACTTTATTATAATCTTGAATTTACAATCATCTCTGAACAACAGCTCAACGTGATGCAAACATGTGGGCACGTTTGCTAGTATTTCAAAAATAATTGTATCCGCGTGGTGGCAGCAGATAGGCTTGAATTGTTCGTCTGATGTTGAAATTTAGTTCAACAAAGGCAACAAGACAACGCTCCATAATAATCTAATAATATAAGTTTTCCTAAATGTCCCATTGGATGGGGAGATTATTGAGATTAAATGTTGGACACATATTCTGCAATTACAGCTTGGGCAATCGTTACCCTCCTCCAAGAAACTCATGGCGCCCCCTGCAAATAGCTTTCCAACTAAACTGACCGAGTTTAGGCATTAAGAGCCGTTTAGATGATGATTTGGGATCGGTACTCAATGGGATCTGCAGGACCCAAATCAAGAAATTTCCAAGATAAACGCAGTAACTTACAGTTTATTCAAAGAATACGTTGTGATTCCAAGATTCCATACACTTTGGAAATGCTTCGGTCTCCTAAACGTATCCCGGGTCCTAGTTCAAAAGTATCTCCTGGACCCCCTGTCAACGCTATTGCCTGCGTTAAACAATTGTTGCCACAATTGTAGAAAGAAAGATTAATTGAAGATGTTCGGTTAATCTCAAAGTGAATAAATTTTAAAAAGTTTATTAATCTCGGTGTGCTTAGTATAACTTCATCAACTTCATGACCCTAAGGGCCATTATAGGCCTATGCCACCCACAAAGAGCTTCCAGTCACGTAGAATGTAGATATCCTTGAAGACAACGAGAACTCAATGAGGTCAAAACGGTGAGGAGAAGTTTCCACTGACAAAAAAGGGAAAGTCAAGTGCTATTCAATCAATGTCCGCCCCGATAGCTTAATTGGTTAGCGCGTCACTTCTGGAACGAAGAAGCTTCAAGATCAAGCGGCGCTGGTTCGACTCTCGGAGTGTGCGCTTGAGCAACGCACGTTAAGGACTGCTCTCCATTCAGCGGCATCTAATGGATGGAATAGTTCCCAGGCAACAAGACTTCAACAATCGGAAACTTCACTCTGTCAATCTCGGTGACCGGGCCTGCGTCAGTGATTCAAAGCCTCTACAAGTATGCGAAACTGCCAGGATTAAGCTCTGAAAGAAGCTTTCCCAGTCCGAGGATAAAGATTCAGTCAATCAATCAATCAATCAATCAATAAAACTTCACTGTCTAGTAACGAGGCTTAAAAAAATCGTCAATTGACCCTTCTAATGTTGCCAGAAAAGTCGGGCTTCGCGTCCCGTAATGTAATGTCCCCTGATTATTACAAGTAATTAATTGCATTACAATCAACAAGTTAAATTTCTTGATGAATTTTCAGAATTTTTACATGACAAGAATAAAATACAATGCACTTAAAGCATACTTTAACCGGCACAAGTACCATACTTAGTCTGTTTGTCTTGGTAAAACATTAACATGACTACGGCAGAGGAGGGTCGTTGCTTTAAAAAATTTGTGTTGACAATTGAAATAAGTTACTTAGCAACCTAGAGATTTTGAAAAGATTGGTTTTGAAAAGGTTATTCATTATTGTGTATTTGCAGACTAGCCTACACGCTGTTACTGAAATCTCAATTCTAATGTACTGCAACTTTCGCTGTAAAATCTTAACAATTAAAGCTTTGCTCCTATTAGAAAAGTAAGTTAATAGTTGTTGCAAAGAAAATGCACACGCGATGATTAGTCTATGTAATTATTGCAAGATAGCTAATATATATTTCGTTCATGTCCAGGTATATACAGTAGCTTTTGGCAGAAAGTTCTAGTTAGGTTAATTGAACAGGGAGGCCAGAAAGTCAATCTTGTGGTCACTTGTCTTGTTGCAAAGGAACAACATCGTGCTCTTGATGGGTGTAAAGTGAAATGCTTTTATGCATCGGTCTGACGTCTTTATGATGCTACTTTACCATAAATTATCACTAGCAAAGACATGAAGTGTTACTAACAAAAAGCAGCAAAAATCAGTTAGTTTTGAATCGGTGCTTTTGCATATCAACGTAACAGAGAGTATCGTTCCAGTATTTTTTCTACAAAAATTCAAATTTTGCAAGATAATATACAAGCCAGGACTCCTTTACTTCTACTAATATAACGTTCTCGCTCTTTGCAAATTTAGGTGAAACTTGTGCAAGACTTAGGCTACTTGATAAAATTTAGCAAAATGGTCATTAAATTCTACCAGTTTGAATTGAGTCCTCCATGTAGAACGGTTTCCATGACTTTAAAAGCTTTGAAGTTGGAAGCAGAAGATGTTGTGACAAATCCTTTAGCAGGAGCACAAAAAACACCGGAATATCTTGCTATGAATCCTAGAGGAAAAATCCCTTGTCTTAAAGATGGAGATTACGTGATTTACGAAAGGCAAGTGATAAACAAATTCAAAGCAATGATCGTGGTTTAAACAGTTTGTTAGCTGGAAAAAAGTCCAAAATTTTGTTGAATAAACGATGTTATTTTGAAGCAGCCTATACTAATTTTAAAACGATTGAGAATAATATGAACCAATGCATTAGATCAATGCTATTTATCGTTTGATTCGTAGGACTAAAAATGAAAACTGTTCAGTGTTCAAAACGTTTGTAACATGAGATTAGTTTCTGCTTGTTGGGTTCCGCCGTCAAAAATGAGATTTCCTTGACGATTCATGTGTAAGTTATTTCCATAGCTGTTACGCAAACTTTCACCAAGTATAATGAAACAAGTTTTTTGAAGGTGTTCTCCGGGACCCAAACCTAATTTAGCTTACTTGTCATTTTATGGCATGTAAATTGAAAGAGGCGATGTGAAGCTCTTTTAGTTGTGAAAAGTTTAATGACTAAAATTATTTTCTTGTGATTTTACAGCCGAGCTATTGCAACTTATCTTTGTAACAAATATGAAAAAGGAGACGATAGCAAGCGACTTTACCCAGTTGATCCAAAAGCAAGAGGCACAGTAGATCAACTACTCTATGCCAGCGAGGCGGTATTTGACGTGCTTTTAGGTTACGTGGTACGTTATGTTACAGAAAAGTATTTTAAATATTATCAAAAATAAGCACCGGATGCAGCTTGCAAAGGTTTGAAATCAGCAGCAGTACTTTAAAAAAACTTAATTTCTCTCATTGCTCTAATAAATCATCATTTACGCAATTTTTGAACCTTTGCAACTTTTTCTAATTAAACCATATTTGCTCCTATGCCATGTTTTATTGCTGTTGTAGCCATGCTATGGCCATAATGTTAACAATAAACTAGCTTTATCGAAACCTTTCATGCTCAATAAATTGCTCAACTAAAAAGAGAAACTAAGTGTTCATCAACAGTGAAGAGTGAATCAACACGTCCGCTTCAGGCCTTAGCTTCAAGAAGTGGAGCATGTTCTTTCAGAGTTCAATTGTATCAACTCATCTGATTGTTGGTGGTCCTTTGCTTCAATCTCATCATGAAAAACAGCATAAACGAGAGTTTATGAAAACAATAAAAACAAAGAAATGTAGATTATTGAAAAATTACCAGTGTACTGTATGTTGTTTAGGTGTTAGAGTCTTCAACCTCCAAAGGATTATTTTCACTTCAGCAAGTTACACTGTACATTGTACAAGATATACTACGAGACTGATACTTTGGTGGCAAAAATATTGTACGAGTCTGAAAGATAACTTGTGCATTGCTGCTACAAGACAATTCTTACATTGGAACATACACATTTTACACCAATATTCTCTTTTGTTTCAGAATATCGCCGGAATGTTTTTTGGAAATGATACAAAGCCAAAAGAAGAACTTCTTCCTGAAGTAGAAAAAGCTTTGAAACTTTGTGAGGAATATTTGACAAGAAATAAGTTCATGGCTGGTGATCATCTCACTTTGGCTGGTAAGTTTAAACATTATCTCTCGTTGCAGTCAACTAACTTTAAGCAATTTTAACGTAAATAGTTTTCAAGGAAAAGTAGTTTTTGTGCGAAGTTGAACGCATTCAGTAGCAAATGAAAATATCGCGTACCATTCATTTCACGGATTTTATTTTTTTCATTTATTCAAGCCAGTGTTGATAACCATCTTGGCTGGTAGGTTTAACCAGTAGATTTTTAACCTTTCATTTTCGTTTACCCCTTGCCTAATTTCGACCGATAAGCTTACTTACTACAATCAGATTTTATCTAGTCAACATCTGGGTACCTATTCATCATGCAGATCATCGTTCTTTCTATAGTGAATATAGTCCCTTGACCGATGGTAGCGTAGCCCCTTGACAGATGGTAGCCCCTTGACAGATGATAGCCCTTTGAGAGATGAAATTTAACCCCCAGAATATCCATTTACTCTCGATTGAACCTTTAAGATAAAAGTGCATTTGTTGGATATTGTCTTCATCGTAGAGTCTATCTTTTTATTACTCTAGATTTATTTTCACTCTTTGTGCTCGCTTTCCGGTTATATCTGGAGTGTGGCGTTGATATTCGGTGTTCTGCAAAGAATTAGCGGGATCGCCACGTAAGGGGTCTCAACATGATCCTAAGATACTAAAGTGCATTGACTGGATGTTTAGCCCTTCCCGTGTCAACAATGATCTAAAAACATTGCAAACAATGCTCTTATATGGATCCGACACTGGCCTGACAAGCTATGAATGAATGTTGGATATTTAACGTTAAGGGTACGACTCGCTACTTATAGCAGTAACTTTCGATTGCTATTTCATAGATGGAACGTTTGTATGTCGTTTTAAATTTTATGACTACCTTTAGTTTTTTTTTTTCAGATATTTTCATGTCCTCTCCACTGATCATGCTTGCACTTCCGGGATATGATGAATTCAAGGATTACCCCAAGACCAAGGCATGGCTTTCCAAAATCAAGGCCTTGCCTTATTATGATGACGTCAATAAGAAACCGGTAGAAACGTTCATTCAACTGTATCAAGACAAGGTCAAAGGCGCAAAAGAATAAGGGAGGAGAGTGGAGAAGAACTGGCTCTTACCTAATTGGAATTGACAAGATTTGAAAGCAAATGATATTTACCAAACATTAAATACGTTTATAGTTTATAGTAGCCTAAATAGTTATAATTTATAGTAAACAAAACAGTTCAGTGTAGTTCTTAAAAAAAAACTGAGCCTACCCTGGCATTCCTAAAACATCTAAATGCCATAAACACGATTTCAATTGTGATTGAGTGAGTTATTCATTGCTATATACTGGCTCACCTTGCGAAAGGTCATCATCAGTCGTCATCTCCGCTTGCAGCAGATTTAGTATCAACAGGGTTATTTGTTTGCAAGTTATTTGGTGAGAAAGATATTCACATCCAATTTCAAATAAATTGCACCGTCTAACCTGCACTGATTGACTCAAACTGTAGAATATGCTTCGTTTAGTTCAGTTTAGTTGTTTTTATTTCCGACCATCACAGCAAAAACAATACACGTCAACATAGCAAAGATAGAAGCGACAAAACGCGAACGTTACAACGTGCTTGTGACCGAAATAAGTTATTAAGTTGAAAAAAAATTCTTACGGCCGCAACACTTTTAGAAAAATTTAAGATAGAAAGGGAAATAAAAAAAAGAAAAAGTTACAAACAAAAATAAAAACAACAACATATATTGATTGATTGAATATTTATCCTCGGACTGGGAAAGCTTTTTGCAGAGCTTAATCCTGGCAGTTTCGCATACTTGTAGAGGCTTTGAATCACTGACGCAGGGCCGGTCACTGAGATTGACAGAGTGAAGTTGCCGATTGTTGAAGTCTTGTTGCGGGGGATTTATTCCATCCATTAGATGCCGCGCTGAATGGAGAGCAGTCCTTAACGTGCGTTGCTCAAGTGAGTCCTAGAGTCGAACCACATTCCGAGAATCGAACCAGCGCCGCTTGATCTTGAAGCTTCTTCGTTCCAGAAGTCACGCGCTAACCAACTGAGCTATCGGGGCGGATGCTTATCCAGGCAATAGCTTTATTAGCTCATATAGCTTTAGAATCTAAATCTTTAGTTTAGATGATAGAATCTAAAGTTTAGATGATATTTTCAAGATTTGTATGAATTGCCTGCTATTAAAATCGGCCTTGGTGCGTTATCAAGATTGCTGGTGATAGTGAGGGGAACACATCTTGATGTGTTTAGCTCATGGCAGTCTTATGGCGTTGCAGAAAGATTGTGTTTTGTTATAATCCTGGAACACTCATTTGATCAGCAACACCTTGCGTTTGGATGCTATGCGAAAGTGCGAAAGACTTTCAATGAAAAGTGCATAAGAAGTCACGTGTAAAAAAATTCACAGCGAATTAATAGGGTGCTCAAAGTTATTATTCACATTCAGGTGTTGAACCTTTCAGATTTTTAGTGTTTTTTTATAGCAAATAGTCTGGAAACTTAAAGACGAAGTGACAGCCCTGATGTGGATGAATGTTTTTTTAGGAGGAACAAAGTGGTCATTTGTCATGGCCTGTTCAAGAGTAAATATTTGAACAAAACATGAATCCACAAGCTCTTTGTGTATTCTGGTAGGTTAGGCTACTCATAAGGTAGTTGACATATCATACATTAAGCGTAGGCCTACTCCCTTTGCATCAGCTCTAACATTCACAGCTTGATAGTCATCCATGCAAAGCTTTCAAGAGTTTAGATACTTGTCTCAGACCTACCAGATTTGTTGTATTGATAGATATATTTTGCCAATTAGTTGGCAATACAAATTAGATTTTTCAAATTTGGCCCAGTGCTGTCACTTTTTAAATTGGATGTAGGCCTAGTGTGGAAATTTTTTCAAACTGGTCCAAAATTTATCTGTTTGAATTTTATGCTTAAACATCTTTTATTTTTTCAGATACTACAGTAATTCTCAATACATTTATTTTTGTTCTGATAGTTTTTTGCTGCTTTGAATTGAAAATTCTCTAGAACGCATTTCGGTAAAATGCGTCATTATTTTTTATTCCTAATACGGATTAATAAAACGCTGCACTACCTGCTAGCTCTTTGAAAAATAGTTTGCAATTTATTTGAATAAATTATATACTTAACATAATGATAAGAAAAAGCTTAAAGGCCAAACAGCGCAGTTAAAAAAGGCTAATTTTGCTACAATTTGATTCATTGATAGCTTACAATTTTTTTCCAATGAAAATAACACAACAACTATTTGTTCACTTTCAGTTTTAATCAGTGCAATATCTGGACCTGTTTGAATGAGCACAAAGTTAATATTCTGGCAAGAATGAAAAAAAAAACCCAAAGTTTTTGTGATTTTGATTTTCGATTGTTGTTCCACGAAACACTAGTTAAACTGATGAACTTCTTGCGTAACATTTAGGGACGGTACATTACAGGACGCGCAACTCCGTTGTTCCTTCAACATTAGAAGGGTCAATTGCCAATTTGACATTTTTTTTACGCTTTACTGCTGGCTTGCTTTCAACTAAAAACCTTAAATCACTTTAAAACCAACTTCACTCTTCTTATATAACCCATAAAAAGTAAAACATTTTGTAAATTACAAAAAAACGTAACCCTTCTAGTGTTGCGGATAAGCCAAAAGCGGATGAAGCTTCGCATCCCTATGATCTACAATCCCTAGTAACATTTAACGATCGTTTACGGAACGCCAGTGCTCAGCGGAACATCGATTGGAAATCACTGTTTTGGACCATTGCAGCCTGCATTTCGCAATGTAGCTGAGATTCCGCAATGAATGCAAAGGACTATCACCAGATACCGATCGTACAAGATCTGGTCTACCACACATAAAAGACGAGGTCGCTACAATGTCACAAAAGGCATGAAGTTAAAGAAAACGCAATACAAGGTTACAAATATTTAGTACGTTATAATAGAGTCTAGAGTAGCCTAGACCAGTGGTTCCCAACCTTTTTACGCAAAGAGGCCGGTAAAAATTAAAATAAAATGTTTGCGCACCGGCAACAAAATATCGTAGCAAATAGAGCAGACCTATTCAGTAGCGTAGGTTCAAACTGGGGGCACAGGTGGTACTTTTAGATTCTGGAAGGGCGGCAAGGGCCGTGTTTCTCATTTATGTTTGATTTGTTTGCATTGTTTTGATTAGTGCTAAAGACAAAAAGATTTCTCGCATAAGTAGGCTAGTTGGCAAAAAAAATCACAAATAATAATTGGATTGCTTTGAAAAGTTAAAAATGGATATTGTAGGCTATATTGGTTTCCAAGTGATCCAGAATTGTGACAAAATTTTTATTATCTGGACTGCAAAGTAGAATCACAATGTAATTCAATCCCATTTCCATTTTCATGAAGATTTAGGTCACATGTGCTTATATTTTCGATTAATAGATTGTTGGATACATTGTGCGCGTCCAAGTCCACTCCCAGTAAATGTACGAAAGTAGTTTCGATTTTGTGGCAGTGATATCTCTGTGATTTATGGGTGGTTGTATTCAGATGGAAAGTGTTCATGACAAAAAGTTGCGTTTGGGGCATTTACAAAACTGAGCTTTAAAAAAAAACATAAGGTCGCATTTCAACGTTTCTGGTGAATTTCGAACTGCTATTATTCAAAGAAAGTCAAAGTTTTAACTTTTGAAAAGTTTAGTATGACCCAATGCCCTCCTTGCCTACCTTGAGCACACACCTTACCATTCATTTAATCTGTTGTCAAACATACAGTATTATTCCGATCTAGACGAGCACGTACCTTTTGTTTTGCTTTAACAAATATATGACGCAACTAGACTAATAATACCACAATGTGGAGATGTGAACTTTAGCCACATGTGCTAAGTGATTATAAGTTATCCTCATTGTGCAAGATGCCATTACAATTGCTGATGGTTTTGGCAATTTAACAGCTTTCCAGCAGACACTCTTTGTTCAATAAATTGGTTATGAAAAGAGTTAATCATTATCACAGACTAGGCTATTGATACAATCTGTTCAATAACACACAAACCTTGGTCCGAAAATATTACGAAACTTTGTCAAAGTAAGCATGTAAGAAAAGTTGATCGAAAGCAAGCTACAGTCTGCGTTTGGTGGTTGCAAAGCTACTGATATTGAATGATGAGGTTATTGTAGTTTTCCACTTACAACGACTGGCTTGATTGCAGAAGTCAATACTTTTTGAAGCACAAGTTTTACTTAAACATCAAAAAGTTATTTTCCAGCATTGTGAACGCAAAAAATAATATATTGACACAAGTAAAAGCCACAATCTTGACGCTTTAATACAGATTCAAACCTAATGATCTTTTTGTTTTTAGATAATCAAGCATAGGCTGAATTGGTACAACATTAGGCAAGCAATAAAATTCATCACAATGGTCATTAAATTTTACCAGTTTAATTTGAGTCCTCCATGCCGAGCGGTTTCCATGACAATGAAAGCGTTGAAGTTGGAAGCAGAAGATGTTGTAACAGAATTGAGGGAGGGAGCACATAAGACACCGGAATTTCTTGCTATGAATCCTAGGGCAAAAATTCCTTGTCTTAAAGATGGCGATTTTGTGATTTACGAAAGGTAAGGTAATGAAGCAAGTATAAAAGTAACAAACTAGTGTTCATCATTCATTGGTAAAAAGAATATTCTCAAATTTTATTGGATTTTCTACTGCATATTTAATGGTGATAATAATTTTTCCTGTGCAACGTTGCCTTCATTGCAGACTTGGACAATTCAAGCTACTGTATTTTAGTGTTTGAATTTGATTAGATTTGGAATAAGAATTATTCGGCCATCCTCATTAAATTTATTTAATTTATGAGAACTAAAACTTAAAGTAAAGGCAAACTGTAGCATTATATTTAATCAAATCGAGTTCAATTCATACCAAAATAATGAAATTGATTCGTGTAAGCATGACAGCGACAAGGATTCTCTAGAGTCTAGATTGTCACGTTTTCCGGAATACAATTTCCGTGCCCGACTGAAGGCGTGCCCCGATGGAGCCTTTGTCGCTGTTGTGCCGTAAACCAGGAAAATGATTTTCGTTTTTTCAATTTCTCACAATGTCACAGATCATCATAGTTGTCCATCAATGTTTTTGATAACATGACAAAGAATACAGATTTTTATTGACCTTTTTTGGCTTTGGACGAGCTGCTGTCCTGGTTACGGCCGAAAATAAAACTCTTTAATGAGATCTTGCCTTTAACAATTTTTCTTTCCTAGGATTCCTTTATCGATTTTATAAAAGATCTTTTAAATGTCTTTTCGTCTGCTTACAATATTATTGCTTTTCAGTCGAGCTATTGCAAATTACCTTTGCAACCAATATGAAAAAGGAGACGACAGCACACGGCTCTACCCAGTTGATCCAAAAGCAAGAGGCACAGTAGATCAACTTCTCTATGCCAGCGAGGCGATTTACGACACAATTCTGGAATATGTGGTACGCAATCCAATTGAGATCAAACGTGATATTTAGTCAAACATGCACTTTCGCACAAACAGCTGATTGCATAATAATATTCAAACTTGCGGCAATATTATCAAACATTTTATTATCTATGCTATTGAAATGTTGCACATTTGTAAAAAGTAGAAATGTGCTGTTGCAGCTTGGTCTAAACAACTTTAATTTACCAATTTTTTGTAATCGAACGTTTTTCTTTTTGACTGTAAAACGTAAACATATCTGAAATCTAATTCAATAATGTTTAGGCACCGAAGAATTTAAAAATAAGTTAGATGATCTCGTTTATTACGACAGGCTCCAAGCGTTTGAAAAAATGAAAATGCGATCTTAGATAATAGTCATCTTCGCTAAAAGATGATCACTGAGCGTTTAAAAACAGTATTGTTACTATTCTTAGAATATCCGTGGAATATTTTTTGGAAATGACAAAAAACCAAAAGAAGAAGTTCTTCCTGAAGTTGAAAAAGCTTTGAAACTTTGCGAGGAATATTTGACAAGAAATAAATTCGTAGCTGGTGATCGTCTCACTTTGGCTGGTAGGTAAACGGCATCGTGCGTTGTGCAGCAGTCTATAACGGCACAGCAACATTTCTAACATCATGAATTAACAAGGATACATTTCCATACCGTACTTAGGTGCTAATTAGATATTCCAACAACTAAGTTACAATATTGTAAACAAATTAATTTGCTTTTAACCTGGATGCCAGGTTTAGCTGGGTGTGTGATGATGACATTGCATTGCTGTGACATGCACATGTTACAGAGTACTTAAGAATCACTGGTCTCATGGTTGGAAACCACTGTTCCAACAGTCGAGGCACCATGTTGTAGTTTTTGTAGTTTAGCAGAAAAAACACTGTAGGTCACTTTTTTAATCGTTTTCTATGATTATAGTTAATACATTATGACCATCCTATTGTTATGTTTTTTAGATTTTTTTATGTCATCTGGTCTCATCATACTTTCGCTTCCTGGATATGAATTAAACGCTTACCCGAAAACCCAGACATGGTTTTCCAAAATCAAGGCCTTGCCTTATTATGATGACGTCAACAAGAAACCAATGGATACATTCATACAGTTGTACCAAGACAAGCTTAAAGCCACGGATGAATAAACTAGAAGAGCAGAGAGCCTTGAAAAAATGTTCAGCTATTTGGGATTGATTAAAAAGTCCTTTATATAAATCAAATGATAATATCTTATTTTTGTAATGAAATGCATATCCTTCGGACAAAACTCCAACCATAATGAATAAAAGCTATGAAAACATTTTAGTTACAATTGGTTTGACAACTATCTGTAAGGTGTACCTTTCGTTACTCTAAGATAGGTCGCTCTCGAAACAGGTTTGTGACAATGCATTATCTCAAGGAATAACTGTGACATATCTTTCCAACTTACAAGAGTACGCAATACTTCACAACATAGGCGTGTATGCTTTGCACGTTGCGCAAATTATATGTGATGCAATAAATAACTCAATACGCTGATCGTCAAACAATTGTTTTGTTCTATAAAACATTGAGTTTTATGAGATGTCTATTTTATACCTTTCATTGCAGAAATATTCTCTGTGCGGTCCACATGCAGGAATTTAACACAATCCTTGAATAAAAACTCTACACAACCATCCTTCCCTTGTCCTTCCTGCAGCAGAAGCTTCACCGCACAGTGGCACAGATAGGCCTCAACCATCCTCATCGCATTCATGCACCCCCATAACAACTTAAAACTTGATTCAGACACGTTGGTCATCTTGGGAAATGAAGTAGCCTAACAAACATCATTATTTAACATAAGCAGTGGTATGCGCAGAAATTTTTCATGAACAAAGGTTGAAATTGATGATTTAATATTAGGTGAAAGCTGTAACTGTGGCAGCCTACTTTTACACAACAGCAGAAATAAAAACAAGACTGTGACAGATCACAAAATGTAGGTCTTTGGTATAATTATACGGATGAATAGGGCCATAATATTGCATTTGAATCAAACCGATCTTACTTTTTATGATCAAAAACTATTTTTGATAACCACAAAATGATTTTTATAAGTCAGTTAAGTTTATGAGCAATTTTTGAAATAATAGCGACAATTCAAACAGAAGTTGATTTTGGATACATAAGTATTATTTATTTGTTTTTGCATGTCACGGTTGTTGAGAAAGATGCAATTATTCTGCTTGCTATCAGAATAACATTGCAACACAATGAGCACAAATTTTTAGGTGTGTTTTTGTGACAACCTAAACTTCGTTTCTAGCACTAGTTGCAACGTTTATCTGATGAAAGTGAAAGTAAAAGCAACGACAAACAAGTTGATTTATTGCTTCACTGACGTTTTGCGCACAATGACAATGCGCATTCTCATATCGCAGAGCGAAATAGTCAGAAAAAAAACTTGATTGCGTGTTGTAGCCTACTCATCACGTTTGCATTTTGCACACAAATGTTTGAAATTGTTTGCACAAAAGAACACAGTCGGGTGTGACAGTATTTTCAGGCTGCAGTATTTTTTTTTCCAACAGGTTCTGCTGTATACGCGAGGCTCAATCTGTTTTTTATTTGTCGAAAAAAAGCGCCAAAATTTCGGACAAAAATATTAATTGGTCTATAGTCTACTAGGCTACTGTATAGCCTAAGGCGTTGCATTTATTTTACAGAAACGGAACGCCCAAAGCTGCATAATTAATAATCACGGTCTGATGTTGGAATGGAACTTGTCATGTTTATTTCTATAGAAATTTTATTCTCACATAATAAATAGGTTTCTATAGAAATATCAAAGTAGCCTATAGGCTAGGCCTTGGAGTAAACTATTTGTACTGTATTTAAAGTTGTAGGTTAGCCTACGAGCCTTTAAAACGTCTACATGCTAGGCCACTTGCACAGATATTTACGCTGACATACATGTGATTTTCCTCGCTTGGCTTTTTGCTGGCAGTAGGAACGTTTTTGTGGTATTGATAGTGTCTATTGCTGGGCTACTTGTAGGCCTACTCGAAATTAGTATCGCTTTGGTAGAGAGATAACTGTTGAATAGGCTACCATAGACAGATAATTGATAGCAACTTGATAGGATTGAATTGCATAATTTAAAAACAATGCATAAAATAAAAAGAAACTACATAAGTTCTGCCATTCATTATTAATTTTAGTCATTTAGCCTACTATTAACATTTTGCGAATATCTGTTGTTTTGTTTAGATTAGCCTACTTAAGTTATTTTCCTTATTAGGGCGAAAGTTTTGCCGAAAACGTTCGAATTTATGTAGTTATCTTTTACTTTATGTATTGTTTTGTTTTTGAATTATGCAATTCAATCTTATCAAGTTGCAACCAAAAGTATTATCTGTCTATGATACTGTAAAATAGTCTATTGTCTTCCGTATTCAATTGATTGACAAGCACAAAAATCACACCTTGAAAGTTGAAACGGTAACGTTTCATTTGTGCTGTGTCATTGTGATCAATGCTTTTTCAAAGCTTTGGCTTTTAGGTGAACGCTGAGATATATCAATAGGCTTTAACAAGTTGTTTGTTTAGTCAATAGATTAGACAGGTTTTATTTACTTTCGCATAACTGAATCAACATCAACAGCTCGTAGGCTTGTTTTTTGTTCATCTAGCTCCGGTCGTTTCCAGACAACCAATTTAAAAGTAGCGTACCGGTAGTCTAACTTTTCTTTTTTTTCTCATCCGAACCGGTGTAAGCATTGCCATATGAGCATCAACTCACGCCTCCCCGGAAATTTACTGGTGTAGGCCTACTCCTGTTCCTTAGTGATGCGCCTGAAATGTTTTGAATGGTGCTCCCCAAACCATGGGCCGGTTCAAGAATGGAGCATTAGGTTTGGGCTGTAAACTCTTTCAATATAAGGGATATAAAGAATTCATTTTCATTGTTTTAGCAAGAATAAGCTTTATCAGGTTCTCTAGGAACGAATAGTAAACAGTGTTGGGCGCGATAACTCATTTTTCAGTTAAGCGATAACGATAATCGATAAACGAAAAATGCCTAAAGCGATAACGATAAACGATAAATCAAAAAAAAGTTAAGCGATAACGATAAACGATAAATTATCGCCGATAATGTCCGATAACGATAATTTTTTTTTCTTGATTAGCGCTGCCCCATCCCATGCAGCACGAACTGTTTTCATCAACATGACGAAAAATCGAACATAATATACTGTAGTGTAAAGGGACAAAACTTTTTGTAAGTTATGCATAAATAGAATCGCAACAGCGGCAGTAAGTAACGAATCTTCAACCTCTTGATCCAGAATCAAACCACTGAGGTAACCGCCGTGCTTATAATTATACCTTCAGGTACCAGTTGGATGCTTTTATCAATTGAGTTACACTGCCGCTTACGTGCAGTAGGCAAAATAATTAAATCAAATGAAAATACCATAAAAAATTCCAAACTTTGTATTTTGCTTTCTGCAGGTCTGTTTACAGCAAAGTCAGCAATAATTGAAAAAATTCCAAAAAACGCAAAATGCTTGAAAATTTATCGATAATCTTAAGCGTTATTGGTAGTAAAAATGTGCATACTGTGAAATCCATCAAGCTTGTCAAATTAGTCGTGTTTGTTTAAGAACAAAAACAGAATTATCGTAATTTACTGATAATTTCAGATAATTTTTTGTTGTTGGCAGAACGGTGAGTTGTTGAGATAAGAATATTACAATATAGGCACTGTATTTGTGGTAATAAAAATATTTGATTGAGGTAGGCTATGTCGCATAGGTAAATGAGAAAGGTTATACTGTATTTAGCATAATTTTACCACGCAACTCGATGCGCCTATTGTCATGCAAAAACCACTACAAAATGCAAAAAATGTGATGTCGGTCTGCATGTCAAATGCTTCAAGCAATATCATATTCCGCAATGACTTGTTTCAGTCGTCGTCGTCGTGTGAGCGTCTGGGGCCGAGGGTCTATCCTTTTACCACCCCAGATTCACGATGTTCCCGGACAACACTGGAAGGCTATTAGAGAGCAGCCATTAGTCCTTGGTTTCATCATCCATGACACGCAGACCTTCCACTCTGTTAGGTGGCTTGAAGATGGAGCAGTCATTGATGATGTGGTCTGCGGTCTGTTCCTCGGCACCACATTCACAGGAGGAGGAAGAGGCCATTCCCCATTGGTGCATGGTTGAGCGGAAAAGCCCGACGCCCGTACGGAGACGGTTGAGGCGCACCCATGCCTGTCTTGGTAGTGTTAGACCGATAGGGCGTGTGTCGGCGTCGGGGATGAACGAATAGAATCTGGTGGCGGTTGACTTCCATTCAGAACTCCATTTACGGTCCGCCCAAGCAGCCGCAGAAATGTCTTGTACATCAGCTTCGTTCATCAGAAGTTGAGCGGCTGGCACGAATGGGTGTCTTGATTTCAGTCGACGGGGGTGCTCGTTTGGAAGAGCAGAGATCTTGTGGTGGAGAAGGTGGTTAGGCTCCAGTGCCCGTCGACCGAGGGACAGAGTGGCTTCTTCGCGACGAAGCTCAGCGGGTTGGATGCCAGCGAGAATGGGGAGATTGTCCAACGGTGTGGGACGCAGGCATCCGGTCACTGTGCACAGGGCGCTGTTTATGGCAGTGTCGATGTTATGGCAGTGAGCACTGCGGCACCAAACAGGTGCACAGTACTCTGCTGCAGAGTAGACAAGGGCTAAGGCTGCTATACGCAAAGTGTCAGCCCTCGCCCCCTAGCTAGAGCCTGCCAGGCGCTTGAGTAGCGCAGCGCGAGATGTCAGTTTCTTGCGCAGTGACACCAAATGGTGGCGGCAAGTGAGCGATCTGTCCAGATTCTCCAGATCCGATTGTTTCAGTGATGTTGTGTTACTTTGCTAATTTTCATCTTCATATTTTTTGAACTTTCATTTCAATAAAATGCTCGATGACAATAATGATATGACAAGACATGAACAAGACATTTCCCATTTATCACTTTGAGCGATAAGTAAAATGTAATAACGCTTAAGCATTACGCACAAGAAACTTGTGAAATTTGATAACGGATTTGCCTAGCGTCTTATATGTAGGACGGCTTTTTTCTCAAAAAGTACAAACACAATTAGGAAAAAAATAATTGTGATATGTTTTTTAGGTCATAAGTATGCAATATTTAAATTTTCCAAAAATTTTTTTAAGTGCTTTCACTTTCGGCACAAATGGGTTAACTTTTTAAGTTAAATGGCACTTACGCATTTGGTTAGGCTATTATTTTTGGATTAAAGTTATATCGCCAAGCTAGAAAAAAAATCGATCTTACAGTTTATAACCGATCTTGTGTTGTTATTGTGTGTGAATTTTGTCTTTTAAACTGAGTTTGTGACGTAACCGCACGTCTCAAGGCCAGTCCTTGCAATTTTAGTTAATCTACTCATCTAAAGATTTAATTAGCTTAAAACAGTAAGTTTCATCTTTTGAAGAGAGAGATTTTATTTTTTTACGTCAATTACTAAAAACTAACACTTCCAACGAAAAAAGAAAACACAAGAATAAAATAGCTGATCGTGAGGTGGCGCGAAAGACCATGTTTCCGATGTAAAAGCGGCCTCGTATTGCGACACTTTCACAAACCACTTGCCAATTTCTTTCGCTTCGCTTCAAAGGAATCTGTACCGCCTGTACGCTTACATTTTGTAAAATTCACTCGCGATTGCCGATTGCAGCAAAACAACAAGAGCCTTGTTGCATGCATTTCATTGCATTGCAATTTGCAACTCTAAAAATTATTGTGTTGTCAGGGCCGTCGCCGCAGGGGGGCGTGCCCCTTCCCCTGACAACGACCTGTGCACACACACTTCAAGCACTGAAGAAGAACTGGTTTTAATTTTAGTTTCATTAACTAGGTGGCTAGTAAAAATATTACTTTTCATGGTCCTTCCACTTGTGTGTTGATCCGAAATAAAATTTATCGGCGATTAATTATCGGCGATAATCAAATATTGCCTTTGGCGATAACGATAAACGATAACTGAAAAAATAATTGAGCGATAACGATAAACGATAAAAATTTATCGCCGATAATTATCGCCGATAAATTATCGCCGATAATGCCCATCACTGAATTAGTAAACATGGGAAAAATGCAGTAACTTGCATCCAGGGCCGTAGCAACAAAGAACGTGGCCCCCTCCGAACATAAGTCTGGGGCCCCTTCCAACGCAGAAACTGGAATGTGGTATTTATATTACACAACTGCAGGGTTCGTATTATGTACAGTATACGGTACTGTATACACAGTAGAGGGCACAGTTCCGCTAACCGCTAATTAGCGAAGCTAACCGCGTTTTGGTTAGCGGATTAGCATTTTCGCTAATATTTAGAAATTTTAGCGGACTCATTAGCGAAAGTAAATTTATTGGAAATCCGCTGATTTTTTTGTTGAAAGCTAGCTTTTACATTACCTGCGCCCACTACTATGTATGCATAGGTCTCCAGTGACAGTGTGGATATATATTCCATAATTACGCAAAGCGCTTCTTTCGAGCCATGATCTGCGCAAATTATAATGGGTCATAGTCCAGGGATTTGGCAATCTTGTTTTCGATGGTAATTGCAAGAGCAGAAAGCCTGTCATCTGTCACGGTTCAGCGCAGGATATTCTTGATCAGTTTCATTCTGCTGATGGTCCTTTCAGCACTGGCGACAGTAACAGGTGTGGTCGGTCAGAAGAATTCTGGTGCAAATGCAAAGATTCGGACATATCTCCTGAATGCTGTTCTTGTAGGTTTACATTAAAAAAATGCTTGCCGCGACAAGTCCTCTCTCTTTCTCGATGACATACATAAAACGATTCAATTCCACTATTAGTTCGTTGGCATCAATGTCTCCCATTTTTCTTTTAATTTTTTGCAGTGATTGTCCAGTTCCATTGTCTGCCCCCTTAGCTCAGTGGTTAGCCTACGTGTCCGCTCAAGACCACGCGGCGCAAGTTCGACTCTCGGGGTGTGCGCTTGAGCAACGCATTTCAGGACTGCTCTCCATTCAGCGGCACCTAGTGAATGGAATAATTTCCTGGCAACAACACTTCAACAATCGAAAAACTTCACTCTGTCAATCTCGGTAACCGGCCCTGCATCAAGAGCCTCTACATGTATGCAAAACTACCACAAATAACCAATCAAGGCTTTATCAGTCCGAGGATAAAGATTCACAACCAACCAACCCAACCATTTTCTCTGAGACACTTCTACAGGCTGCTAGCGTTGTACAGAAATTCAAACAACTTGTACCACTCCACGAGTTGGTCAAAGCGCAAAGAAACAAAAGACATGGCCTGATCAGTATGAACAAAAAAAATTGCGATTTGAATTTATCTTCAGCAGAAAGACGACTCGAATCATCAGCACATTCGTAACCAAACATTCTCTTCCTACGTCGTAGCCTACCGTGTTGTTTGAAAACACCTCCTCAATACCAATAAGCTCTGCTATTTCGCGTGTGTTTGTGACCACGTGGTTAGCCTATATCCTGTATCTCTATGGTCTTTCAAAAACTTCGGTGGAGGGGCCCTCATTCCTTGCGGGGCCCCCTCCGATCGGAGGGTTCGGAGGGCGGTTGCTACGCCTCTGCTTGCATCGAAGTCTGCCAAGCATGATTTGTCTCGCTTTATTGCCCATGTGTCAATTGTAGTCACACTCGACCGCACACCAATAGTAGGCCAAGTGGCATTGTCGCCTTTCTGCAACTGCAGCAATGTGAAACAGACGGAAGATCGTATCCCTATCAAATCGAGCAGATCTGCGTGTCTTGGATGACGAAAATTAGGATTGGCTGTTCTTCATGGTCGCTTGTAACCACACAATTCAGTCTGCATAAACATCGACCAGAAATGGTCGAAGGATATCTTATTGTAGAAGGTCAAATGAAGAAATCATAATGCAATGTAGCCTAGTTTATCGAATCTTATTTCAATTGGATTGCTTTTGATAACAAAATATTTGACAACTGTAAGCCAAGCGCTAGGCGAAGGTGAACTAATGTTAGAATTGCTTTAAAATCAAATCATTATTCTTTACCTTATCATGTAGGCCTACTTTTTGTTGGATCCAATTACCACAACTGTGGGCAATAGTCTACAAGTAACCATCTGAATAGCGTTAAAACTATCAAATATAAAATTACCCTACTATGTACAGACTTTTTGTTTATAAGGTATTTGTATCCGAAATCGTGTATCTAACCCCGCGATGCCGGTCAACTACGTTATCAATATTTTGACCAATCAGAATTTATTTACGTTGGAAACCTTTGAAAAAGCATTGATCATAATGACACAGCACAAATGAAACGTCACCGTTTCAAGGTGTGATTTTTGTGCTTGTCGATCATGTGAATACGGAAGACAATAGACTATTTTAGAATTTAGAGTAGCATAGACAGATGATAATTGATAGCAACTTGATAGGATTGAATTGCATAATTCAAAAACAATAACTTACAAAAAATAAAAAATAACTACATAAATTGAAACGTTTTCGGCAAAACTTTCTGCCCCAGTAATTAAGGAAACTAACTCAATTCATCTACACAAAACAACAGACATTCGTAAAATGTTAATTGTAAATGACTGAAATTAATAATGAATGGCTGAACTTATGTAGTTTCTTTTTATTTCATGTATTGTTTTTGAATTATGCAATTCAATCTTATCAAGTTGCTATCAATTACACAGGCCAACAAAAAAGATAAAAAATTTTGTGTCTGCAATGTAAGATGTGATTTGGGGTATATTGAGGCTGCTGATTTCAAAAATCACATCAGATTTTACCCATCACATCAGGTTTTTGAGATTTTTGCATGATATTTTTTCTCATCATATTGGTTTTTTGGTCGAGTTTTCTCTTACTGTTACCGTTTTATAAAGACCTTATGAGCCAATAGTGTTTGAAAATTTGTCATATTCATGGAAATGATTTTATTTTGTAACATTTGGAGATGTATATGATGACACCATGACCATTAGAGTGACCGACCTACCTTCAGAAGGTACACTAGTCAGAAGCCCCCTAGTTAGATGGTCCACTGGTCAAAAGAGTTACCTAGACCATCTGTCTATGGTAGACCATCCAACTTGTGTAGCCTACCTTCTGAGAACTGTCTAATAAACCAACCCTTACAGGCAGGGTTACATTCACTTTCGCCTGAATGCTTAGTACCATTCTACTTTTTGATATATAGGCTAACATCGGTTTTATCTTTTTCGCTGAACGTGGAGATTTAAGCTTATGTGAAACTTGTCTATGACTCATTCTTATTTGAATTTTCATGTTGTCAGATATTTTCATATTAGCAAGGTGTTAATTCTGTTTGTGGTGTGAATAAGTAGCAGAATGACATCTTCAAAAAAGTGTGAAAATGACCCTGATGTTGTTTGTTACATATGTGGCAGTTATAGGCTACTGTTCCTAACCAAAGGCAAACCATAACAAGTTTTGTGAAACAAGCATATCTTACATAGGCTACTTTAAAATTCACCTGGGTAATCAGGGCAAATCATGGGCTCCACACATGCTGCATGTAAAGCTTGCGTAGAAAACCTATAGTCTGGGAGCCAAACGCCATTTTTTCCCTTAACCTTGCATTGCGGTATTAAGTTTTTTTTACTGTTGATTTTGGTAGCCAAGGGTCTCTATTTTCAGAAACTGCTTGATGACATGTTGTCACCTTTGGGCAATTTGAGAAATTCAAGATGGCGTCCAAGATGGCCGCCATTACCTATAAACGACCATAACTCCCTATCCATTCACCTTAGGAAGGTGATTTTTGTCTCTATACCTAGGTTGTAGGGGTCAAGCTATCCATTAGAACTAAGTATTACGTTAATATCGTATTACATAATGGTAATATCCAAGATGGCGTCCAAGATGGCCGCCATTACTTATAAATGACCATAACTCCCTATCCATTCACCTTAGAAAGGTGATTTTTGTCTCTAAACTTAGGTTGTAGGGGTCAAGCTATCCATAGAACGAAGTATTATCTTAATATCGTATTACATACATAATGGTAATTTCTAAGATGGCGTCCAAGATGGCCGCCATTACCTATAGATGACCATAACTTCCTATCCATTCACCTTAGGAAGGTGATTTTTGTCTATACCTAGGTTGTAGGGGTCAAGCTATCCAATAGAACTAAGTATTATCTTAATATCGTATTACAAACATAATGGTAATTTCCAAGATGGCGTCCAAGATGGCCGCCATTACCTATAAATGACCATAACTCCCTATCCATTCACCTTAGGAAGGTGATTTTTGTCTCTAAACTTAGGTTGTAGGGGTCAAGCTATCCATAGAACGAAGTATTATCTTAATATCGTATTACATACATAATGGTAATTTCCAAAATGGCGTCCAAGATGGCCGCCATTACCTATAAATGACCATAACTTCCTATCCATTCACCTTAGGAAGGTGATTTTTGTCTATACCTAGGTTGTAGGGGTCAAGCCATCCATTAGAACTAAGTATTATCTCAATATCGTATTACATTCATAATGGTAATTTCCAAGATGGCCGTAAAAGGTAAAGGGGGGTCCCATACTTGATTCAAGTGTCGGGTATGAGAAGATAAGGTTCTCATTGTACTAAGCCTTCGGCACTAAGGAGAGTAGGGTGGCCAGTTCCTTTCTCTCAGCCGCCTTTACTTCAGCAACTACGCCCACCCAATTTATTACACCCTGGGTAGAGGTGAGCGGTGTTTTTCAACAACCAGCTGAAGCCGGGAGTCGAACCAGGTTTGCATAATTGGAAAGCCAACAACGTTGCGCCATCCCACCGCAATTTGTGTGAAATTCATGGCCGTAGTAACACTAAATTATCTTACATACTATTCTATGATGTCAGGTTATAGCAACCCGATTATAGCAGGCGCAAAATATTGTGTATTTCATGTTAGCAGAGTTGCAACTACAAGCACGTGAACTGCATGGAGTAGTACCGTGGCATCCATATTTTATTAGACGTCGTATACCATCTCTGGGGCTAGTTCGACTTCATCAGGTAAGGTGACTGGTTGAAGGGACTTGTTGTGGTCATCCTTTACCCAACCATATTTCGTTTGATCTATCGAAGTGTTATGAATGCAGTAGCCTTCCCAATTTTGAAATAGGAGGCGACGATGTCACAGCCAGAAAGTGCATGTGCCGTGAGTAGTCATTTGACTACCTGACAATGCTTCTGTACAGTTTTTTTCCTATATCAAGCACCGCGCTTCCTTTGATTGGGGACTCCATCAATACAACATTCTTGAGATTTGCCATGTGATGATAATGCAGCAACAGTACAAAGATGTCAGTGTCATCGGCAACGACAGTGATTTTGCTTTCTGCATTTTGCGAGGCACCACTCAAGACCTGTTGAACAATGACGTTATCTGCTTCTTCGTGTGAAGTTAACAGATCTGCCCGTGAGATGACAATTCCACCTTCACTGATTTTGATCGGCACCGGATCTGCTCCTGTTACCACTAACTTATGATGTTGTGTGTTGTCCTCATGAAACTTCTCATCCTGGACAAAATCATCAACTATCAGTTGCTTCTTGTTTTTGGAAGAGGTTAGTAGAACCTTCTGCGCTGCCAACAACTCTATCAGACACCTCAACTTGGAGAATGTGGCTTAGTGGTTAGTGCGCCCGCCTCTGAATCGGTAGGCATGGGTTCGATACCTTGTCCGGTCATACCAAAGACTTTTTAAAAATGGTACTGAATCTAATTTCTGCTTGGCACTGAGTAATGGAGTGGATTCGGGTAATAATGTACTCAGTTGCGCCTCTATACGGCTGCATTGACACTGTCTGCTTTGTAAAGCGCTGAGGAGCAACGCATTCTGCGATGGATACAGCGCTATATAAAAACTAACATTATTAACATTATTATTATAAGGTAGATTTAGATTTCACAACCCTCATATCTCCAGTATCATCAAACATGGATGTTGAAACTGACGCAAGTTCATGACCAAGCACAACCTTGTCCCGCCCAATAACCTGCAGGCAAATCACCCTTGCGTAAATCTGGTTTGGGACAATTAAACGACGTGTGAGACTATCACTCCCGAATTCTTTGTAGCCTATGCTTCATGCAACTCAACTGAATTCAGGAAGCCGGACGAGTCTTTGATCATTACAACAAGTGATTCAAAGGCACAATCAATGTTAGTTTGGCTATCAGACTTGGTTGCAGCTGAAGCCACATTTTTTCTGACAAGAAGCTTTTTCGGCAATCCACATGATACCTTGCATCAGCTGCGTGAAGGTCACTTACAGTGATATCTACCCTTTGTCGCACAACTTCTGATAGCTCATCTTGACGCCGTTCGCAGGCTTCACGTATAGTTTGCTTGAGTGACTTCTTGCCACCTGCGCTGCCTATTTCCCGACATGAATATGCTGGTCGCCAACGTTTAGGGTGTTTCGGATATTTTTCAAGCACACAAGTTTCACCACAAAACAAACAATGTACTTTGAAGATAAACCCTGGCAGTGATGACCGTCTCCTGGTCTTAGGCGGAATGTAAAACGAGTAACTTTCTGGATTCTTCCTTTTATGCCTTTGAACCTGGAGGCTTGAAGTGTATGTTGAAGCACAGTTTCTGTGACATTTAACTGTGCATTCACGATTTTCACTAAATTTTTCTTCAAGAAGTTCATGATACCTGTCCCCATAGATTTTGCTATGCTTGATAAAGTTTTGAATACTGACAGGACCAGTGTCTTTCAACGGTTCAGCCTTATTCTCACATCCAAATTTGGACACGAAAAAGCACTGTTCTCCATTCATGTTTCACTATTGGTGATCGTCATACTATATTATAGGCTACGGGCAGCAGGGCTTGATTAAGGCTGATGGGGGCCCGAGGCACAGCTAAGTTTAGGGGCCCCTATTGGCAATCGCTTTCAATGCAGAGCAGGAGTGCTCAACTGTTACGGCAAAATCGTTACACAATTTGAAATTGTTACTCAAAAATAACAACTGTGGACACACTGGCACAACAACTTTCACTACCTACGCTGCCGTCCCAAGGTAAAGCGACGTAACTACAGATTTTTGATTTTTCCGCTTTTTAATGTTAAACGCTTTGCAAAGCCTATATTTTTCTTCCAGCAAAGACTCAACAGCGTAACTGCAGTAGTTTGCGAGATATTTGTTGGTCAAAACGACGTAACTGCATATAAAGATCATCTATGCAAAGCCAAAACGACGTAACTGCCAATTACGTCGTTTTACCATAGAATCCAGAGCAAATAATCTCAATTACGTCGATTTACAATAGAATCTAGAGTTAATCCCAAATTCTCAATGGGATGCCAGTCTCTGCCAAACAACGCCAGCTGTTTCACTCGTGTTGCAAAGACAATTACGTAGCAAAATAATAACCTCACTTTGTAGATAAAATTCTTATTAGCTTCTGAAGTGAAAACATTAGTACAGAAGCTGCAGAGTCAACACGCAACAAAATATTAACCTCATTTTGTAGATAAACTTCTTATTAGCTTCTGAAGTGAAAACATTTTATCTACAAAATGAGGTTAATATTTTGTTGCGTGTTGACTCTGCAGCTTCTGTACCCAAACACTCTTCATAAAGCGTCTTGTAGCATCCTTTTAGTGAACAGAATCAGCAGTTAGCTTTAACGCAGCTACAAGTTAAACGCGAATAATGGCAAAAATTCGACTTGCATGAAGTTGTGAAAACGCTTATGAATGATTCTGAGGACGATAACGCTAATGACAGAGACTACATGGTGACATACTAAGCAAGCTATGCCTGCTTATGCCGGAAAATCGACCACAATTTTGGGAACAGCTACCCACCAACGACAACTCACTTGACTTAATTGATGTTGACTAAAGACACTGCATTGTATTTGAACCATATTACATGTTTTGTGTGCGAATTCAATGCATTGCGTCAGATACGCCGGTTTGCCTTTGCAGCACTGTCAGAAAGACAGTCAGGTTTACAAAGGTAAAACGACGTAACTACACTAATTATCTTAATTAGCGAAAATTAGGACAGCAATCACTGTTTTTGTTCTCATTGAAACAAAAAGTAGACAAGGTCTTTTAGTTAAAGGCATCAAATGTTGAATTGCGATTAGAATGTCGTTATGGTTTACGATTAACTTTAAAGCGCTTTTTCTCGGTTTTAACTTTTCTGTAGTTACGTCGCTTTACCTTTAGACGGCAGTACGCATACGGTACTAATGTAAAAAAAATGGGGGGCCCTAAAACTAGGGGGCCTGAGGCCTGTGCCTCATGGTTAATCGGGCCCTGACGGGCAGCACCTAAAAAGACAATAGTGAATTATTAGTGCCCGTCTACTACAATATGATAGTTACATGGGATTTAGGCTACAGGGAGTTATGCTATGCTCATTTATAGGTAATGGCGGCCATCTTGGACGCCATCTTGGAAATTACCATTATGTATGTAATACGATATTAAGATAATTCTTAGTTCTAATGGATAGCTTGACCCCTACAACCTAGGTATAGAGACAAAAATCACCTTCCTAAGGTGAATGGATAGGGAATTATGGTCACTTATAGGAAATGGCGGCCATCTTGGACGCCATCTTGGAAATTACCATTATGTAATACGATATTAAGATAATACTTCGTTCTATGGATAGCTTGACCCCTAGCCCTACAACTTAAGTATAGAGACAAAAATCACCTTCCTAAGGTGAATGGATAGGGAGTTACGGCCATTTTTAGGTAATGGCGGCCATCTTGGACGCCATCTTGGAAATTACCATTATGTAATACGATATTAAGATAATAATTAGTTCTAATGGATAGCTTGACCCCTACAACTTAGGTATAGACAAAAATCACCTTCCTAAGGTGAATGGATAGGGAGTTACAGTCATTTATAGGTAATGGCGGCCATCTTGGACGCCATCTTGGATATTACCATTATATAATACGATATTAAGATAATACTTCGTTCTAATGGATAGCTTGACCCCTACAACCTAGGTATAGAGACAAAAATCACCTTCCTAAGGTGAATGGATAGAGAGCTATGGTCATTTATAGGTAATGGCGGCCATCTTGGACGCCATCTTGAATTTCTCAAATTGCCCAAAGGTGACAACATGTCATCAAGCAGTTTCTGAAAATAGAGACCCTTGGCTACCAAAATCAACAGTAAAAAAAACTTAATACAACAATGCAGGGTCAACCATCCCCGCTCCCGGACTACTAAGACGATAGATCAATGGAAATCCTAAATCCACTCACAACATTCACAAAAATCATGCAAGCAAAAGTTTGTCCAGAGTAACGTTTCCGAAATGTGCATGTGAATTTCCTTTTTTCTGTAGAATTGAACCTATTTTTAAGTGTCTATTCTATTCAATTTCTTCAATTTTATTTTTCCTTGCTGGCGCAAACATAATAGCGAATGATATTACAAACACACAACTGCAGCACTAACAAAAGGAAAAGATGTCTAAACAAAAAGGTTTGAAATATGTATTGCGGATTTGCAAAGCCACCAAACCTACTTCTTAACACGACAAAAACAACAATATAGCCTACTCTTGTAAAAAAACAAACAAAAACGCTCTCACAAACATGACAAAAACGCTCTCACTACCAAGCAAGAGAAATTAACCTACATGTAGGCTATATCAGCGTAAGGCAGGGGTTCTTAAACTTTTTTTTACGCGGACTCCTTAAAAAAAATTGATTTGCGTGAACCCCCTTTGTTGCCTAGTCCGAGAAACTTTTTTGGTCAGCATGAACTGGATGTAACGCAATAAAATTAAAATGAATTGGTAACAATATTTATGCTTTATTATATTTAAGAAATAGCGAATTCAGATTGTTTTTCAATATCTTCGATTTAATTTCATTAATGTGAAGAATGCTGCTGTTTGTTTTCAACAATAAGAACATGAAATTATGGCTTCGTCTTTGATAGGGCAACACGCATGTCATCCTTTGCATCCAACCGGTTTCGACTCTTTGTTTTGATAGTTACCAAGGATGAAAATCCTGACTCATTAGGTCCTGACTCACAAGGTCATCATCACTGATAGATTCCAGTTCAACGAGGAAAGGGTAACGTATCCATGGTGTATTTTTAATATCTTCTGCGGCTAAGCAGTTAAGCAGTAACTTTTGAAAGAGTTTTGCAATGCTTCCAAATGTCTGCACATGTCTGTGTGCAGAGAAGATGGTAGAGCATTACAAACTGCAGTTCCATTTTGAAGCATCAATTCTTCCAACGTTGATAAATTAGAATCGTTGTTTGTTTGTTTGTTTATCTTTATCCTGCATTGCGGGAAAGCGGACTTGAGCGCTATGCATCGGTGTACGCCTTCCGACATACACCTGACCCACGCTGCAGCCGACGGCAATGTCTGTTTCCGGTTGTCTACTATACTTATGACTTAAATTTGGTACTACCCATTACTCGAAATCGATCACTGGGTAGAGGCAATTATCGTAAAGTTTCTTGCCCAGAGAAACAACAGCAAGTGCGGGTGGCTGGAGTCGAACATGCAGGCTCTCGACTGCGAGCCCAACGCGCTAACCACTCGGCCACGGCTGTCGATGTTAGTCTCCAAGCTCCTTTTCCACAGAGATAACTTGTCCTGGAAAGCTTTAAGTTTTTCAGAAGCGTCCATAGTAGTAACGGCAGGACCTTGAATAGAACGATTTACCTCATTAAAACTTGTCCCCTTGACAGCCAGCGAACTTCTGTATGATACAGGAGAACTTGATGTTCCGCTCCCATTTCTTGACATAACCTCTTAAATATTCGATGGTTCAAAGCACGAGCTCTGATAAATTTAACGATTTTCACACTACCAGACAAAAGTTCTTTCAAATTTGTTGGGAGAGTTTTCGATGCTACTGCATGGCGATGTAAAAAGCAATGAGTAACGATGACCTGAGAAAAACCATCAGCGTTCTTTGAACTTAATCTTTTTTCTTTTGAAAAATTTATTCCATTTTTGAAATTATAAGTACACTAAGATTTCCATTGTGCCTTCATGGACCCCCTAAAACTAGTCCGCGTACCCCTTGGGGGTCCACGGACCCAGTTTAAGAACCCCTGGCGTAAGGGAACATTGGAAGAATTTACGAACTGTGCATCTAGTTTATCAAAGGCCGCATCGGCTATGACACTGTAGCCTAGTGGTAGTAGAATGTCAGCGTAAATATCTGCGCAAGTAGCCTAGCATGTAGAAGTTTTGAAGACTCGTAGGTTAGCCTACAATTTTAAATACGAATTGCTTACTCCAAGGCCTAGCCTATACTTTGATATTTCTATAGAAACCTTTTTTATTTTGTGAGAATAAAATTGCTATAGAAATAAACATGGCAAGTTCCATTCCATCATCAGACCGTGATTATTAATTATGTAACTTTGGGCGTTCTGTTTCTGTAACATAAATGCAACGCCCAAGGCTATAGCCTACTAGAGTAGGCCTATATAGACCAATTAATATTTTTGTCCAAAATTTTGGCGCGACTTTTCGACAAATGACGAGTGCCTGGTTGATATGGGCAAGCTGCTGCTCCACAAATTTGATCTTGCTTGTTGTGTAGCCTTCTTTGTTGAGCTGCAGGACGGTGGGGCGCTTGGACTTGTTCATTGTCCCTTCCTGCTGTGCCGTCCAGGTGGAGGCTGGCTCTTAGTTGGCAAGTTTTGTTTGGCATCTGCTTGAGTGTAGAAATTACTCACAGGATGGGACACGAGAAGCCACTTGTCGTTTATGCCACATAAAAGTCAGATATAGCCTACCTACTGGTTGCAGCCGACCTGTTAGTATTTCATACTATAGCATCGTCAATATTTACTAGCCCTCGGTGTAGGCCTACCTATAATCAGCTTACTTTATTTTTGACCTCCAAGCGATAACATTTCTATCCACCAAACTATATGTCACAACATGAAGGGCATAGAAAAAATTGGAACCAACAAATGACAAATGTAAAGTGCTCGGGACCAAAATGACAGGCAGCTACATATCAAGTAGAAAAAAAGACTTTGCAAGGCCGCAACACTTGATTGGTTTTGAATCTTTGTCAACGGACTGACAAAGCCTTGATAGGTTATTCCTGGTATGCAATAGGTTGAGTTTCGCTTTTAGCAGCATGATTGCTGCTTACTTCACAGTTTAGATATTAACGACCTATTTTAGCTTGATACTGCGAGTTCGCTGTGGTAATAGCGAATTGCACAAGCTTTTGGAACACGCAGTTTTCTAGCCACGTGCTGCTGGAGTCTGCGAGTCGTTTTCTGCGGCATTTTTGTTTGACATAAGGCTGCTGTCTGTTGAGTTTCTGTGAAATATTGTTGAATTAGTTGATTGATTAGGTGACGTAGTTCTTCCCTTTCGACACGATTGTTGATCTTTGGACTATGTCTACTTATCAAAATGGCCTCTTCGAAGTGTCGCATACTTGTAGAGGCTTTTAACGCAGGGCCGGTCACCAAGATTGACATAGGGAACGTTCAAATATTACGTAACGCTTTTTTTCCGAATTTTTGACCCCCCCCTCCCCCATGTAACGCCAACGTAACGCTTTTTTCAATCCCCCCCTCCCCCATGTAACGCTTTTTCACTACAAATTCAGCACAAAAAACTACCATTCCGTGGTCGAAAGCGTCACGTAACGTTTTGCTTGAACCCCTCCCCCCCGATGTGACGCTAACGTAACGTTTTGCATAAACCCCCCCCTCCCCCTCGAAGGCGTTACGTAATATTTGAACGTTCCCATAGTAAAATTTTCCGATTGTATACGTACAGTTCTGGAGATATTATTTCATCCAAATAGGTTCGGCTGAATGGAGAGCAGTCGTTAGAATGCGTTGCTCAAGCGCACACCCCGAGAGTCGAACCGGCGTCGCTTGATCTTGAAGTTGTTCGTTTGCAAATTTACGCGCTATATAACTGAGCTATCGTGACGGGCGCCACTTCATTGCTTCAAGCGGTCGTGTCACATGTGCATTGTGCAATCATTTTGTACTGAAACTGTAGTTTTTATTATCACAAGAAAATATTTGCAATTACACAATTCATTTGTTGGTGATGATTCAAGGAATGAAGGAAAACAAATGCTGTAGATGTGATGATCAACAATTTGAGCATGATACGCAAGAATTCACACATAATAACCCAAGCAAGTAAGTTAGACTTCAGTTTTTTCATTAAGATTGTGTTTTTTACTAGATGGTGGAAAGGTATAAATTTAAAAATGTTAGTAAGATATAAACAAACAAAACAAAGTAAGTTTAGCGGGTTTAGCATTTTTTCTTACAAAGAAATATAACATAATCAAAAAAATCAACTCAAACATTTTTGACACGTAGCCTATGTGTCCTCATCAGGAATTACTAGTTATAGTGCATAGTCAAATTTATCTTACAATTTTTCATTTTATGTATATTGCAGATTCAAGTAATTCCTGATGAGGATACATGTACGTGTCGAAAACGTTCAAGTTGATTTTTTAAAATCATGTTATATTTCTTTGTAAAAAAAATGTTAAACCCAGTAACGTTACTTTGTTTTTGGTTCAACAAAGCAAACTCTCTACCAAAGCTTTAGTAAAAGATAATAGCAAAAAGCGCAGTATTAGTCAACAGCCGAACATGGATAAATGTTATTTACACGCTTCTTTCGTAGCTAAGTGGAAAATGCAAAAGCAATTAAAGCACAAACAAACATTTTTTATGAATTTATTTTGGCCTGGTACATTTCAGATAACTTTTCCACTCCTTCTTTATTAGCAGCATCATAATATGGCAAGGCCTTGATTTCCGCAAACCACGCCTGAGTCTTTGGGAAATCATTCAAACTGTATTCTCCAGTTATAGGAAGCACGATCAAAGGGCTGGCCATAAAGAAATCTAAAAACACATTGTTCAATAAATAAATTATTCAAAAACAATTGAATTAGGAAGTCAAGCTTAATACAGTAAAAAATCATGAGCTCCAAAAGCATGCATCATCATTAGGGTGGAGTGAAAAAAATAAAAATCACTAATTCAAAAAACGTCTCCTCTCAATAGTTGCCTTTGGTCCCAAAACTAAGTTTAAAAGTGGTTTTGGGAAGTTGCCTCGAATACTCAGGTGACAACCTTGATGCAAAGGTCATGCAGGGGTCAAATCCCATAAAAATGCCATAACTCTGTGAGCAGTGATGCTAGGGAGCTAATTTTATTGCCAAAAGAAGCAGAATGTGCACTTTCCTATGTGTCTCAAAAGAAGTTTTTTTTCGAAATTTCGCTAGATATATGGTTATTTTCACAAAATGTAATTTTCAGGTCAAATATTAATAACACATAGCATTATGCACAGTTTAACATCACCATAACATAATCACTCCACAAGAAATCAGCATAATGAGTATGATATATCTCTAACCAATGAAACACACATTTGAGTGGGTTTAGAGCAAGCACAAGCACAGGATGGTAACAACAAACAAATGTGAAATTGGGTTTCGTAATATTACAATAGCCTAGACGACAGACGTTAAATGACAGTTTTATGCAGGGGGAAATGGTATCGGCACTCGGCAGGAGGACCCAAGATTGAAATTGCTTTTTGGTATTGTATTGCTTCATCAGTTTTCGTGACTGAATCTTTAGCCTGATCAGACCGTCACGTCTGTTGAAGCCAGCTATTGCTGATGAAGCTTCGGTTACAAGCTTTATGTGGCGCTCCACAGCTTAATTGTGGCATGGGTGGCGCATAATGAGCTTTTCTTCTCTGATTTTTTCGATGTCGCAGTTACTCAGGTGTCGAATTTCTGGTGGTTTGTTGGTTTGGTCAGAATTTAAGTTCACAAGTTTGTAGTAAGATTTAGCAAAAACGTTGATTGCTGGAACATTGAATTTCTCACATGGACAGAATCTACGGATTCTTCCCCATCGAATGGCTCGTTTTGGACGTGCTGCTTCGCTTTCAGGCACTTCATTTTCGATTGAAAATTGTTCAATGACCCCTCTCAAACTAAGGATTTTGTTCACAGATAAATGACGAACTGTCTCATCTGCCAACATCCCCAAGAGAATGTTTTCTTGGTGCGCAAAGAATGCATTTCGCTTAAGGACATCCAGTGCAATCTTCTTGACTTTATTGTTTGGAAATTTGACGACTCTTTGTAGCATGTTGAAGAAGTTTTTCGGTTCATCTGTGATCGTGTGGTAGTGCTTGATTTCAAACCATGCCGGAAAGTAAACTCTAATGCAAAATTCTAGGATTGTTGTCAATGTTGTGGTTGGTCGTTGTACAGAAACATAGAAACGGGGTTTGCGACAGGCCAATGTCAGTCACCTTGCATGGGAAAGTCCTCCAACTTTGAGAAGCTCGAGATCTTCATCAACAGTGCCCAACATTACGGCCATGCAGATTCTGTACCCATAATATTTGTCATTTAGCTGTGAACAAAATCCTTAGTTTGAGGGGGGTCATTGAACAATTTTCAATCGAAAATGAAGTGCCTGAAAGCGAAGCAGCACCAGTCCAAAACGAGCCATCCGATGGGGAAGAATCCGTTGCTTCTGTCCATGTGAAAAAATTCAATCATGCTAAATCTTACTACAAACTTGTGAACTTAAATTCTGACCAAACCAACGAACCACCAGAAATTCGACACCTGAGTAACTGCGACATCGAAAAAATCAGAGAAGAAAAGCTCATTATTCGCCACCCATGCCACAATCAAGCTGTGGAGCGCCACATAAAGCTTGTAACCGAAGCTTCATCAGCAATAGCTGGCTTCAACAGACGTGACGGTCTGATCAAGCTAAAGATTCAGTCACGAAAACTGATGAAGCAATACAATACCAAAAAGCAATTTCAATCTTAGGTCCTCCTGCCGAGTGCCGATACCATTTCCCCTTGCATAAAACTGCCATTTAACGTCTGTCGTCTAGGCCAGGGCTTCCCAAACTTTTTTGCTCGAGACCCCTTTTAAACTCCTAAAATTTTTCACTACCCTTTACGATTAAAAACGACCAACAATGCGAAATACGTATTTGTAATATTTACTGAAAAAGCTTAGATCAAATGAAAACCAAAAACAATTTACCGGCACTAAGTTCAGTTTGTTTTTATTTTTTACTTATTTCTGACCATCACAACAAAGCCTATCGGTAGCCTACTTGAAACAAAACAAAAAAACAAACACATTTATTCAGTGTGATGGGTGTGACTGCTTTCTGCCACAAAGCAAGTCCAGTCGTGGCTCAGTGTTTGTTAATGCAAGTCTCAAGCAGTGGCGTAGCCAGACAAAAAGTTTGGGGGAGGCCAAATATTTGATGAATTGAAAACGACAAAGTGTTTGATTTAAGACATCACCACCTGATGTGCAGTGGCGTATCCTGGTGGGTTAAGCCAGGGAAGCAATAAAGCCGGTGGGGGGTTAGAGCGTGCCGAAGGCACTCGTATTCTAGGGGGTCCGGAGGCATGCTCCCCCGGAATTTGTTTGCAAAATTACATTCAAATAATGGATTATAGCGCTTTCTGGAAACACTTTCAGGGTAATATTTGTATGAGATTTATTAGCAGATAAACAGCCATTAACTTATTAAAGGTAGCTGTTACACACGAACGGGCAAAAACTGCGGCTAAAATTAGAGAACACAAAAAACTCAGCTACGCAAAAACCGAACAGAGTAAGCGATTCTGAAATTGCTTCCACAGATTAGTTAAAAGAAGCGTAAATCGCGTAAACTTTGCGCGATTTACGATTTGCAAAATTTATTGGTGTCTTTCTGTGTGTCTAAAACAAGTCCTGGAGGGTGTTAATAGCTAGATGTCTTGAAAAACGATATAAATTTATACAAATTATATTATATTTACAACAAAGGGTTCAACTGCGGAATCTAAACTTTGAAAATTTGGGGGGGCTATGCCTCTCCCCCCCCCCTGGCTACGACTATGGTCTCAAGGCGGTTTCGATGTTACTTAAGCTAGAACGGTAGGCTAAGTGAGAACATTTCAGATAAATCATTTTGAAATTTTGGTTTCCAGATGTTCAATTTTTTGATGAACGCATCAACTTGAGATTTCAATGCAAAATATTGATGTTTTTTCCTACGAGGGACAAATTAAATTCGTTCAGCTTTTCAAGCAATCTGACATTTGGCATAATTCTAAAAGCAAGATGCGAAAATGGTGGACCAAGACTAAATTTTATTCTGTTGGAAAAATCACGATTTCGGTTTTCAACGTTAATTGACTAGCCATCTTAAAGCTTTGACTTTTGAAAGCCACCTCACTTCACGATGCGGAAAAGAGTCTTAACTCTGATTCCATTTCAACTCATAAATTTTCAAAAATACGGGAAGCCTATTGAGTGCGCGATTCTTAATAAAGTTAATAGTTAATACCTATCACAGCATCTCGCACAGAAGTGTTAATATGCAGTAGGCTACCTTGTGCAAATTGGTAGGCTATACTTTCGGCGACCCCTGAAGTTCGTTACGCGACCCCTTGGGGGATCGCGACCCCCAGTTTGGGAAGCCCTGGTCTAGGGTATTGTAATATTATGAAACCCAATTTTACATTTGTTTGTTGTTACCAACCTGTGCTTGCTCTAAAACCACTCAAATGTGTGTTTCATTGGTTAGTTAGAGATATATCATACTCATTATGCTGATTTCTTGTGGAGTGATTATGTTATGGTGATGTTAAACATAATGCATAATGCTATGTGTTATTCATATTTGACCTGAAAATTTTATTTTGTGAAAATAACCATATATCTAGCGAAATTTCAAAAAAAACTTCTTTTTGAGACACATAAGAAAGTGCACATTCTGCTTCTTTTGGCATCAAAATTAGCTCCCTAGCATCACTGCTCACAGAGTTATGGCATTTTTATGGGATTTGACCCCTGCATGACCTTTGTATCAAGGTTGTCACCTTAGTATTCGAGGCAACTTCCCAAAACCACTTTTAAACTTAGTTTTGGGACCAAAGGCAACTATTGAGAGGGGACGTTTTTTGAATTAGTGATTTTTATTTTTTTCACTCCACCCTAATCATCATAATCCATCGTCGGTTTGTTCCCCACTAGTGGGGGTGGCCGATGCATGCCAATCTTAACCCACATCCTGAAAGCCAAGCAACCATACATTGTTTGACTCTTTCAGAATGTGGGTTAAGATACAAACAACCAAAAAGGCTCAAATTATGCAATGCATTGACTATAACTTCGGCCGTTTGTGATAGTGTTCATTGTGTTCAATCTATTTTGTGTATTTCAGAATTCTTCCAACTTCAGGTTCTTCAAAAGGCTGATGCTGGTGGTTATTGCTCAGTGTTCGCAGATGTAATGCTACGTTTCAGGTTTCCATACTTTAGCATAACATTATTTTTTTTGCAAAATTAGATGAGGAACTGATTGCACCATTTAAATTTTGCATGTTCCAGATAGCATACGGTACACTATCTTTTTACATTGATATCACTGCATGATGAATGGTGATACTTGTTGGTTATCTGTTTATAGTTTGTCCGAAGATGATCTTGTAAATAGTAATATAGTACGACTGACTGTATAGCAAGAATTTTGTGTGTTTTAGAAAAAAAAAAAAAAAACGAGCTGTGGGTTTGAACTGGCACTGACCTGCTCTTGAAGATAAACATTTGATATAATTCTTTCTTAATTTCCGGAAAAAGAGACATTATCATGGAAATTAAGTTGTTATAACCCTGTTATAAGCTGCGCTACAAACATGGCTGCAAAAACCGACACATATAATAAAAGCAAATTTTAGGAAAACTGTTACACATACCAGCTAAGGTGACATGATCTCCAGCCATGTACTTGTTCCTGCCTAGAAAGACTTCATAGAGCTTCAGAGCTTCTTTCATCGGAGCCAGTTTTGATTCATTCGGCTTTTTGTCACTTCCAAAAAAAACACCACCCAAGTTCTGAATAGAAAACAAGCCGCTCAACACTACTGTACAAGCACCCCGCATCAACACTCTCTTTTCTTAAATGTAGCTTACTTTAACACATTAACCTTCAAATAAGACCTTTAAAATCTCACAACTAAACGTAGTAGGCTAACCTCATTCTACTATTGACAAAAGTGTTTTGTACACTACAGAGCTGACAATGATTTGGGGTAAGCTTGGTTAAGACATTAAAAAGATTGCAGATTTCAGTGAAAAAGCAGCAAAAGTATGCACAATGGTACATCGTTTTCCAGCAAACTTACAGTAAATAAAGATAAACGATATACGACCTACTAACAGTAAATGAGAAACGTGTATTTGATAAGTTGCCAAATCCAACTGATTATTATAAATATACTTTCTCCTTGTTTTTACTTAGCTTTAGCTTACCACATATCCCATGATAGCGTCGGCAGTATTTTCGCTAACATAAAGAAGTTGATCGACTAATGCTCTTGCTTTTGGATTAACTGGGTAGAGCCGTGTGCTATCGTCTCCTTCTTCATATTGGTTGCAAAGGTAAGTGGCAATAGCTCGACTAAAAATATATATTAATTTGAAATCAAAAAATAATAATGGCAGGACGTAGGTTCAGTTTTGGTATATCTAAATTAGCAAAGATTTTCATGATATACAAACTCAATGCCATCAACGTAACCACACCCACAGAATCAATGCCTGAAAAAATCAGCAAACAGCATCATAACACAGAGAAATTAAAAATTAATTTTTTTGAAAAAACTAAATTATATTGCAATATTCTAACTGGTTAAAAGATGCTGAAAGAGTTGTTCTGCTAGAGAGACAAATGTGTGTAGTGGCAACACAATACAACAACCCTAACCACTTCAGAAAAATAAAGCAATAGGCCTAGTTTATTTGTGCATCTGATAACAAAACAATCCGTTCTGTTGAACCATTATTGATCTCACATCAGCAGACTTTATTCATGAATTTCGCGTTTACTTTTTTGCAATAAATGTAATATTCTGAAATTGGTTATTGCGATAAATAGTAGTTGACGACTATTTACTGGTAGCCACTAGCCAGCTGTGATGTTTCTATTTTGTGCTTGGGTATATCACAATTATCAGCTGTTCGTTTTGTTTGTTTGTTTATCGGCTATTTGTAAGGGAGCAAGTCTTTTAGGCGCTGACAGTTAGGCGCTAGTCTAATAGGCGCGCACAATGTGGCATCAAGATATTTAGGTGCGGAGCACTGTGGCGCCCGGTCATTTAGGTGCTATTCCTAGTAAAGTCTGTAGATTGTATCAGCTTGGCAGCTTGCCAGAAAATTATATCATGGCTTCCGTGAGTGAAGCTGCTTAAACCGGCAATGCTTTTCACACAAAATGTTATATTGAACAGAAAAATATATTGTTGTTTTATTGATTTATTGTTATTGTTTTATTTGTTGTTAGTCCAAGTTTGCGTTGGTGAAAGCTTTATGAATAAATTATTCAAGCTTCCGAACACTATTGAGTTCATTTGTAGTTATCTCTTTCGCGACCACAGACGTATACACACGTCTTGGGATTTTTGCCATGATGACCAAGGAAGTAGCCCTACGTCCAAGCTTAAAAGGTAGCCTATTTCAAGCAAAAAAATGTAAATGATGGTAGATCCATAGTCTTTGCCTGTCCTTTTTTGGCTAATTGAAAAAAAAAAAATTTTGGCGGAGCAGTTATCAGATGAGGACTTCTTAAAGATGGGGACGCAGTGGATTTTTTTTCTTTCACTCATTGGAATTGGCAGTCAAAACTGACCAGGCAACCCCTTACTTTGGAATTTCTCGATCAAAACGACTAAATTACGTAAACTTTTTGCTTAAAATTATAATATAACGTTTTGTGTGAAAAAGCATTGCCGGTTTCGGAAAAAGCATTCAAAAAAAATAACATTTTGTGTGAAAAAGCATTGCCGGTTTAAGCAACTTCACTCACTGAAGCCATGACCAACAACGCACGTACAACAAAACAATATATTTTCCTGTTCAATATAATATTTTGTGTGAAAAGCATTGCCCTACGCTCCTCCCTGCCAAGCTGATACAATCTACAGACTTCACTAGAAATAGCACTTAAATTTTTTTTTTTTCGCCTTTATGCTACTTACATGACCGTACGGAATAGCACCTAAATGACCGGGCGCCACATAGTCCTGTAGAATTTTCGGTCAACCTAGAAAAAATTCTTATAAAGACGAATTATATATCGTTGGAAAGATAATTTTATCAGCTTTTCAATGATGGGTTTTGTCATTTTTTTTACCTTGGGGAAAAAAAGTTGCGGTCAAAAACGTGCCGGGGGGGTAAAACACTAATTTGCTCAATATTATAATACAATTATAAGCTAAAATACGTTACCTTTGTAACAGAATACAACACCATAAACTGGAATATTACTATCAAAAAAGCAAACTAACAATCGGAAAGCAAAAATATAAAACATAACCTAATTAGGAGGTATTTATCACACGTGTAAGGGAGTAAAAGTTGACCGAGACCGAGATAACAGGATAGATTTCACCGAAATAAAAGGTTTTTCTTTTATAAGCAAGGGTATGTAAGCAACACATAAAAGCTATTTAGGACGTAGTGAAGAAGGTTTTAGTTAAAATGCTATTTCATAGGGTGTTTTGTTACAAAAACACTGTGTCCTCCAAGTCCTGGAGTGCCAAAAAAGCCCGGTCTTGCTAGGGTTAAACCAGCTGTGAATATGTAAAAACGACATTTACAGTTTTAAGTTCTAATAAAATGTAAACACATTTCACTCAAAGTGATGCAAACGCATCCATAAAATTTCTCTCTTCTCCCAATTCGTCATCAAACACGACTGTAATATTTGTGCATGTCTGATGATAGGCTATACTCTGAGACCGTGGTGGTATGCAGCTCGTGGTGATTGTGGAACGAGAGCCGGATCAATGTGAGAACGATTAGACATGACCATTTCCTCGTACTTCTGTTTAGTGATTTGTGGTAAAGTAGGCCTATATGTAGACAAGTTTAAAAGTTCGAAGAACCGTATCCAAGCCCTGCCAACTTGGTGTGGAGACATGTCGTCTTCGTAGAAAACATCGGCAACATTTTGCAAACTTGCTTGATTACAACTTCTCAAATAGACATCTTGCCGAATTTATGAACTGCTGAAGTTGTATCACAGCCACTCCAAAACAAGAACATCTACCTTCGCAATAACATCTCTAACTCTGTAGCACTGTCTTTGCTGGTAGTTTTTCCCTCTTGTAATGTTTGGCAAGAAGATATTAGAATAGTCACGGATGCACTAGTAAGAAAAGGACATCAGTATCGTCGGAGTACACAGTTTGGCTACAGGTGTCCTACCTACCGAATCAAAGCAACTTGAACGATTGTATCTGCAACACTAGGGCACAAATGAACTTTAAAACCATTCAACTCTAGTTGTTTCGTTAAAGCCACCACAAATCTTTGTTTGTATACAATTTGGGTAGAGAGGTAACTCTTTTAAACCATAAACAGACATAACTCAGCAACAACACTACATTTAACATTATAAAAACAAAAAACAAAAAGCGAACGTTTTCGGCTAGTCATATAGCCCTTTTCAAGCCTATAAGAAAATACATTATTAAAAGAAATGCTAAAGAATCATATAGTATCACAGCAAAAATATGGTCAAAGCTAAAACATTTGAGAAACTGCCTCGCTCACAACTGCCTAATTTTCAGTTATCATTTTGTGTGAGCGAGGCAGTTTCTCAAATGTTTTAGCTTTGACCATATTTTTGCTGTGATACTATATGATTCTTTAGCATTTCTTTTAATAATGTATTTTCTTATAGGCTTGAAAAGGGCTATATGACTAGCCGAAAACGTTCGCTTTTTGTTTTTTGTTTTTATAATGTTAAATGTAGTGTTGTTGCTGAGTTATGTCTGTTTTTGTTTGTATAGTTTGAGAAAAAGATGTTCCTTTCAGTTTGGCAAGAATTTTGATCATTCAATTCAACAGTTTGAGACGTTGTACCAGAGCGTTTTTGATGGGTGGAATCTTTGGTTGACACCGTGTCATTCTTTGCTTGATGATGTGCCTGTTAAGCCCGCTTTCCGACAAGAGCAGCGTCTGTCACATGATCCCTTGCAGCTACATCGAAAGATTTTCAAGACATTTTTTGGTGCAGCAGCTACATCCGTCATGACTGGAGAAAACATGTCATCTTTCTTCTGCCAATCCAATGACAATGGTTTCAAATCTGAGTTGCTTAAAGTTCTCCAAACTTTCAGCTGGTGATATACTCTGAGGCCGTGATAGTATGCAGCTCGTGGTGATGGTGGAAGAAGAGCCGGATCAACAGGTGAACGATTAGACATGACCATTTCCTTGTACTTCTGTGGTCGTTTCCCATGTGAGTCTACCCCGATAGCTTAATTGGTTAGCCCGTGACTTCGTGAACGAAGAAGCTTCATCAAGCTGCGCTGGTTCGAAGCTCGGTGTGTGCGCTTGAGCCACGCATTCTAAGGACTGCTTTCCATTCAGCGGGACCTAATGGATGAAATAATTTCCCGGCAATAACACTTCAACAATCGGAAACTTCACTCTGTCAATCTGGGTAACCGGCCATGCGTCAAAAGCCTCTACAAGTATGCGAAACTATCAGGAATAACCTGTCAAGGCTTTGTCAGTCCGAGGATAAAAATTCAAAACCAACCCTGTAGCCATCAAAAACAATAACGTTGTCGCACAAGTGCTGAAGAAAACTAATGTACTATTTGAAGAACTCATGGAACTTCTCATTCTTCTTTGTCACAACACCACAACAAGGCACCGCTATCAATAATTTTAATGGAGTCAGGTTCTTTTGTCATTTCAACTTTGTGCAAGATGTATGACTTCAGTTTTGATTTTTGCGCAGTTCGTAAAACTCCATCTTTAAACAGTGACATTGGGTACGGTGATAACTCGTAAAAGAAGTAGGCTACCGGTAGTCTGCAATTTCGTTTTTTGGCTTTCTCTCTATGACAACAACCAATCTCAAAAAGTGTGTTAATGGATCAATGGTGATAGTATCATGACCAATTTTTAGACTGGCATAAAGGCTCTGTCTGTATAGCATTTATTTGCTTCTTCCTCTTGAAGGAACAATTAGTAAAGGTTTTATCATCAAGTTCAATTTGGATAAACGCCCTTATATCCTCAGATCGGTCACAGGTCACACTGTTGTTGTTATCAATCAACCCTGAGTCTAGAGCCATAAGCTGAACTCCAACGGATTATGTGAACAAAACCAGGTTTGTACTTTTTTTAAATCATCATTATCACGTTTGATTCTTCCAGCAAATGCCTCTTTGTGTTTATCATCAGAATTTGACAATGATGAGACTGTACTGAGTGCATCTGTCACTTCTGCACACCTGTGCATCGTTTTATTCCACACCCTTAATACATTATCGGTGGTGCCCTTGCCAATGACTCCGCCTTTTCCTTTTAAAGAGTTCATGAGAATCAGTTCAGACTTCTGCCCATACAATTGTTTGTTAGAACGCCTGACGATGTGATTTCCGTACATAAATTGCTGGTAGACATCTGGGGGACTTGTTTCCAATTCTGCAATTGTTTAAAGATACAGGCGACATGTTTTTGCACAATTGTTGTGACCTGTGGCAGCAAATAGCTTCAGCATGCTTTTTGACGCAGAAATGTGTAGTAACCAGTTGCTTGTTCTCTCTGCTTGAATAAACTCCAGCACAACTGAAACGTAATTAACATAGATCAAACACAGAGCTGATGTACGTGAATCTCGTGTGAACTGCTCCTTGTTATCGGTGAAAAATGCCATCATCTTATGCCCAATGTTATCATTATTATGATCAGAAGGACTGTCTGAGTCACAAAATTTCTCCAAAGCACTCTGCTCTCCGGGCGTCAACTCACTCCAAAATTCTTCCAACATAAGCGACAGAATAGCTGTTGCGCATAACAGATGACCTCGAACAGCGCGGGGAACTGCCTTCCCACTAAACATGTGCCCTACCTACAGTTACAGGAGCGTATGCTGTCTCAAGAGCTCTTCTCAAGCCACTTCCTTCCATAAAAGAACCAATTGATCCCAGAAAACTCATAAGCTGGTGAAAGCCGCTCAATCGAACAAATACGCTCATGTTATTTGATGATTTTATGTCGTATGCATTTATATGAAGCTGTTGGTTGAAGGTTACACATGCCATTCGGACATTCAGTTTTTGGCATTGTTCAACCACAAACGATAGAAACGAGTGTTAAGTTGTTAAATCTGTGGCGTGTAAGTCGATCACCGGTAACATGGTTACAACAGACTTCGGCTTAGATTGCGATGTTGTTTTCGCACTCATGTATCCAGACCAACTGGGTGACTCCAGACCAACTGGTGACTTCTTGAAGATGTAAGATGCGCTCCAGAGAAGTTCAATAAAGCGATTGTGAAGGTCTTCCTGAAAGTAAATATGAAAAACAATACGGTTTGGGTGGCATTCTGTAATCATATCATGATTCCAATCCTATACTGACAACGGTGTAGCCTACAAGTCCATAGCCTATCATGTTCCTTTTTTTTTTACATACAGTATTAAACAATGTCATTTTTTCAGTGGATGTTGGACGACCAAGTGTTGAATACTGAGCAGCATTTTCAAACCTTGTTCTGCATGGTACATGGTATCTGGCTTCAGCAAACACCAGGTCGTGTGCACTAAGCAGTCGTTTCTGAACAGTTTTAGCAAGTTCATCGTCTTTACTTTGGCATAAAGCAAGTGTTACGTAATATATTCCTGACGATTTTGTCTGCACCTCTTCAAATTTATTTCGATCAGGGTGCCGTTCATCAAACATACAACTCGTGTATATCCACAGTAAAAACACTGCTTTTTAAAGTCGAACGACTGTTGATCTGACCTGGTCGATACTGTCTTGCTACTGGATTGTTCATTGCTTGAGGCTGGACGTTTCTTGGATCTCGCATGGTTTCTCAAGAAATTACGCCTTGATGTATAGATGTATGTAATATGGCCATTTTCTTTATTTTTCTCCATTGCAACCAACGTTTTACAATCCATTTTCAAAGCATGACCAAATATAGTGTCCAAAGGGTGTGTGGTAGGCTACTACCACTCTCGCAGAAATAAGCTCCAGCATGACACAGTGAATCACCAGTCCGATAGACACTTAACACAAATTGCTGTTTCTTCTTGACTTGAATCCATCTGCAATGTGTCACACTAACCGTAGTAAGTAAACTATAACATAATAAAGTTATAATAAACAACGACAGCTTTACTGGTGCCCCTCCCCCCGTCTTGCTCACTCTTACCCCCTGAAACAGATATATATTTCTATTTTCATTTATACCTTTTGCATCTATATTCTGCTTTACTGTTGATAATTCATAAGTTTCTAACCTTTTGTTCACCCATTATTATAGGAATAATAAAAAAATAAATATTCTTATGTTAATTTTTTTCCTAATTTCAATTTTTACCCCTCCGGCACGTTTTTGGTCGTAACTTTTTTTCCCCAAGGTAAAAAAAATGACAAAACCCATCATTGAAAAGCTGATAAAATTATCTTTCCAACGATATATAATTCGTCTTTATAAGAATTTTTTCTAGGTTGACCCATTTTTAGACGAAATTCTACAGGACTAACAGTGCTCCGCACCTAAATATCCAGACGCCACAGTGTGCGCGCCTATTAGACCAGCGCCTAACTGTCAGCGCCTATAAGACGTGGACCCATTTGTAACACCCTGTTGCTTGGGGCAGGTTAAGTTGCTCTACTTTAAAATTTTCTCACTGTTTGTCAATGTCGGTAGCCTACTTAGATGAACCACTGAATGACAGTGCCAGGAATAAGCTAGTCGACTTTTACAAGCGAGAATAAAAATGTCACCAATTTTCAGCAGAAAAGTAAAGGTCGACTTATACTGGAGTATATACAGTAAATAAAAAAAGTAAATAAACATTTTCCATGTTTGTAGCAATACAAAAGAATTAAAAGTGGAAGTTTTCAACGAGAAGTCTGTCACCTCTCAGAAACAACAACATCTCCATCTTTGATGCAAGGAATCTTTCCTCTTGGATTCAAGGCAAGATATTCTGGTGTCTTTGTTGCTCCAGTAAAAAGATCAGTGATTTTCTTCTCTTTCTTCAAACCCAATGCTTCTATTACCATACTAACGCATCGACAGGGGGCACTTGGTTCAAGTAGGTAAAACTGAATAACCATTTTGCAATTTTATCTAACTTGTGTTTAAAAACCAATAGAAAAGTATTACACTGAAACAAAATACAATTTCACAGTACAGTACCAAGTTACAGGATTTCTTGGAAATACATAATTGTTATGACTCAGAGGTTAACATGTCATGGTTAAAAATAAAAAAATTAGTTAAAGTGGGCAAGAACACAAAAATGGGTGGGCACTGGGCAGTACCGTAGTACTTTTTGTAGCAGTAGCAGGAGTGGGGTGGGTGCAACCTAGTTCGTACCCTGAACAGGTCGTACCCTCAAAAAATCAAAAAAAAAAATTAAAAAAGCTGAAGTTGCTGATTGCAGTTTCCGCAAACATTGTAAAATTTTCCCCCTGAAAAGATCGAGAGAAAAACGCAGTTTCCGCAAACAAAAAAACTGAAAAGATCGAGAGAAAAAATAGAACAAAGCCGAAGTCGCTGATTGGAGTTTCCGTTTTTCCGCAAACGTTTTAAAATTTCCGGTAATGATCCTAAGAGTTTGCCGAAGTCGCTGATCGCAGTTTCAACAAACATTTTAAAAGGGTTAGGGCAGTGGTTCTTAAACTTTTTGAGACACGCCTCCCTTTTACAATTTTAACAAAATTCACGCTCCACCTGGTTTTAAAATCATTAAACATTAAGCAGAACAGCAATTTATTTCCAGGTAAGTTGCATTAATGCGAAGGATGTAACTTTTTTGTGGATACCTTCAGTTCAATTTGGTGTTTTCTCAAGGACAGTATCAAGGTTGGAAAATGAAGCTGCGTTTCCTTTTTGAACTCGTCGATACCACAGCCCCAGTTTTGCTATGAAAGCATAGATGGCATCATAATTTTTTATGCGATTTGTATTCTTGCCCTGCAGGAGCAGATTTAAATTATCAAGGGCTTCGACAATGTCCACGAGGTAAGCCAACTCGACGATGCCAAATTCTGAAAGACGCTTTTACCACTTCCGCCAACAACGATTGGCGAAAGCACTCGCTAATTGCGATCTTCATTTTTTTAAAAGAGTCATTCTTGCATTGAAAAATAGCTAAAGGTTTACTTTGGTAGTCAAGGTGTTTTTTTTCATGATGACGCTGCGAACGAGTTGGTCTCAAACCGTCGTTGCTCAGATTTTAAAAACATATGACGCATTGTGGTACAACTTGGTCATTTACTATGGCATCTATAAAGCCAAACTTCAGATAATTTTTGTCATACTTTTTCTTTTTCCCCACTCATTTTATGTCAATACAACTGATTAATTAAAAATAAACCTAATTAAATCAATGCTAAAATTCAAAATATAATTGAATGAGTTTCGCTTTTAGCAGCATGATCGTTGCTTACTTCACAGTGTAGATTCAAACGATCTGTTATAGCCTGATGCTGCGGGTTCTTTTTGGCAATATCAAATTACACTAGCTTTCGGAACACAGTTCCCTAGTCATGTGCTATGACGAATGGTGTTGAAGTCAGTGAGTGGTTCTTTAAAGTGGCTCTTTGGTTTAGCTTGAGGCTGCCGGCTGTTGAGTTTCTGTGCTGTTAGGCGTTATTGCTGTGAGGTTTTGTTGGATCAGTTGATTAGTAGATTAGGTGACGTAGTTCTTCCCTTTCGGCGCGGTTGTTGATTTTAGGATTTTGTCTGCTAATGAATATGGCCTCTTTGAAACGTAATTGTACCGCGTCATTTTCTCTTGCAATAATTTTAAATTTAAAGTCTGCGTGGCATTGTTGTTGGTGATCAAAAAGCAAAAAGATAAGGTGTCGGAACACTTCTTTCTGAAGTAAATTGCGCGTTTGCAACCTTATCTTTTTGCAGCATTTTTTACACAAATTGAGTTCAGTTGCTTTTATTTCTGACCATGACCATCACAACAAAAATAACACACGTTAACATTTGAAAGCCATTATTAAATCATTGAATGACTGCAACAACTCAAAGTGCCAGCTCACTGCGACTGCCGTTAAGTTGTTAAAAATCAGTTGGTTTACTTCTTGCTTTGGCGCGAACTTTTTGAAACGTGACGTCATTGCGGTTGAAATACTCACGTGACCGCGTTCAAGCAAGCAAAATCTTTTTTTGAGATTGTGAGTGTAGACGAAACAAGCTTAAAAACTAGCTTAAGCAAGAATTTCAAATTCAGGCTATAACAGATCGTTTGAATCTACACTGTGAAGTATTCAAAATATATAATAATTTTCGCATGGTAGGCCTACTATCAGAGTTGGGGATACTGTTGTACTTCTAGCCTCTGTCACTTGTTGGTCAGTCGTTGCCATTATTATTACAACTAAAGCTCGAGGTTGCTGTGTCAGAAAACCGTTGTGTTACGAGTTAAGGTGTCGCGCAAACATTTAGCAACGTCTAAAACATCACAAAGAATACGAGATGTGACAACAACACGCTCTACAAACGTACTGTGCCACTGCAACACAAAGTGTCATCTTCAACAATTGACTGTCCACAAGTGAAGACATGTTTAGTTATAATTCATGCAAAGTTTTTCAATTTTTCGCGCCCCCCTTGTGAGCCTCACACGCCCCCCAAGGGGGGCGCGCTCCCCAGTTTAAGAACCACTGGGTTAGGAAAAGATCGAGGAAAAAATTAAAAATAACCGAAATCGCTGATCAGAGTTTCCACAAATAAACAAACAAACTGAAAAGATCGAGAGAAAAAAAATAGAACAAAGCCGAAGTCGCTGATCGCAGTTTCCGCAAACATTTTAAGAGGGGTTAGGGTTAGGAAACAATCGAGAGAAAAAAATTAAAAAAGCCGAAGTCGCGGATCGGAGTTTCCGCAAATAAACAAACTGAAAAAATCGAGAGAAAAAAATAGAACCGTTTTTTCGCAGTTTCCGCAAACATTTTAAAATTTCCAGTAATGATCCTAAGAGTCTTTGTTTGTTTGCGGAAACTGCGATCAGCGACTTCGGCTTTTTTAAAAATTTTTCTCTCGATCTTTTCAGGGTATGAACTATTCAGGGCACGAACTAGCTTGCACCCGAGTGGGATCATGCTTGATTACAAAAGCGGTTGCATTTGTTTCGATTCTAACTTTGCTACCTATTAATTTCTTGTTGAAACAGAAAAAAATTATTTTTGTGTGAAGCACTGACATGGATAAAACTGAGGAGGAACCAGCATCATATTTATCATTTTCTGCCATGCAAAAAGTTGTTTTAAAAGCTTTTTATGTTTTGTATATTACTACAATGACAATTAAAATAAGCGGTAACCACAGGCCTTTAGAGTATAGTCACTGTACGACACACCTGCATGAAGTTATGCATTCAAGCAAACCTTTTTGTAAAATGTAAGGTTGTACAATGTACATGCATTATAAACAGATGAACTCTGTCATTCTCCAATAGGGTGGTCCTTAAAAATCATTTTTTTGAAATTTACTGCTCCTAACCCTTAAAAAGTTTCGTCCTTACAAAAAATGAGGTCTTGCAAAATTTTTTTAAATTTGAAGATAATTTAGAGGGTGCACAAGACCCCTCAAGTTCCGCATCCCCCCAAAAATGCAAAATTTGGATATCTCGAAAACCGCTTGAGCTAGAGGTGTGCTTTTGGTGTCTAAAGATGCAGAAGACAAGGTTTTCTATATGCTTTCTGAACATTGAATATGCCTATCTTGAGTAAAAAAGCAGTTATTTTGAAAAAACTACTTTTTAAGGGTTTTGCGTGTAAGATTCTTAGTTAAACAATAGTGTAGACCAAAAAAACACAATTCTACAATTTACCTTTCTAACCTGTTAAATTGTGATGTTACAAGTAAACAAATAGAACATTGCAAACATGTGTTGTAGGGTAATAGGGTGGTCCTTGCACAAATAACAGGGTCGGGTAAGGTGGTCCTTACGAGAAAATTCACTTAAATTCTGAGACTCGATAATTTGTTTTTGAAAAAAGCTACAAAATCACTTCTTGTAATCAAAAATAGGAAAAAAATGCGCAGTAAACTATATCATACAAAGCATAAGCTTAGCATTATGACAAATTATTGGGCTTTATCAGAATATCACTGACCGCAAAATTAACTAGCTTTTCGCATTGCTTTGGCATAAAAAAAATCACATAGTTTTTCTGTCCGCATTGTTAATTGTTTGCCAACACATGCTTGTCAGCTAAAGTGGCTTTATTGCAGTTTGGAAATCGTTTCCGAAGGTCTGCAACCACCTGCATCAGATACTGAACCTGTTCTTCATTGTGAGTGAGGATGCGGTTATATCCCTCTTATGAGAGCTACACCTCGCTCAGTGTGGTCATCTGTGACAGTTAGAGTGTCTACTACCTTTGATGCCTCACAGTAAGCATCACAGATTGCCCAGGTTTCTGGATCCTGTTCCATAACCTCAGTTGATATGTCCAGTTCTTTGAACAGTGACAATGACCCCTTATTAACCTGGTCAGACAACTCCAGTCGATCAGTCATTGCAGAATTGATGGTCAGTCGTTAAACGGGCATCCTCAGTTTCTTCCCGCTTTTGTATTGCTTTAACCATGAGTCTTTTGGTTTGAGCCGACACAGAATGATCAAAAAAGGCAAGAGCAGCTAGTTCTTCAGACAGATACCACAGGTGGGAGGAAAACGTGGATGATACAGCATTCGACACTGCAGTGTTAATACTGGAATATGCTTAAAAGATCTAGATCGTTATTCGGGGCCGCAGCAGGAGATTCTATCCATGCCTTAAGGTACAATTTTGTAGCAAAAATACACATTTGCAAGAGCCCACTCCTTTCTCTTTCTGTAAGTTTAAACTGGTCATAAAACATCTAAACTTTTAATGAGTACAAAATCTTCGACATTTCTTTATGCATTGGGCCAGGAGTCATAAAATGAACACCACTCGGAGGAATAGTAAATCGTATATAACTCTTTTCTTTCCTTTAAAGATTTTTCAGCCCAAGCTATTAAATCCACATCGATGACTGTAGCAGCTATTTGTTTGTTTTCAGCTATTGTGGTGAACCTTGTCGTGTCTATAAACTCCCAGCGTGTTTGAAATCTTTTAAATACTAGAACATCTGGTGAAGCAATGCTTCCCATGATTGTGGTAAAAGCTGTTTGTACTAGCAGCTCATGAATATGATGGCGGCATGCTAGATACAATAGGTCTTTTTGCAGCTTTTGTTCAATGAGAACACATGAGCCAAGCTTTCGCCCTGTGTTGGAAGCAGTAGTGTCAAATGATAGCGCAATCACTTGTTCTTTTTAGGCCCCATTCATTGAGAGCTTCTAAAGCAGGTTTTGCTTGTTTTGATCCCGTTCCGTTTGGCAATTTTGCTACTTGCAGCAGCTGCGAAACCCCATTACCAGTTACAATAATCTGCAAAGTGCAAGCGGTCGACATGCTGTTTGGTTGTCAAGTCTCTGAGAAGCTTTCCATCCCAGTTGACAACCACAGGAACATTAGCTCGGAACTCAGCTTTAAGTTTTACATGAATTTCATGAAGTTTTACATAAGCTCGGAACTCAGCTAGACTTAGGGACATGAAAACAGTACTTACAGGTTGTTAAAGATTATGAACATTGTGTATCTGCTGCCTAGTGCCTAGGTCGCTGGATTTCTAGTCACTTTAAACACTGTTTTTTGTTTACTTGTAACATCACAATTTAACAGGTTAGAAAAGTAAATTGTAGAATTGTGTTTTTTGGTCTACAATATTGTTTAACTGAGAATCTTACACGCAAAACCCTTAAAAAGTAGTTTTTTCAAAATAACTGCTTTTCTACTTTAGATAGGCATATTCAATGTTTAAAAAACATATAGAAAACCTTGTCTTCTGCATCTTTAGACACCAAAAGCACATCTCTAGCTCAAGCGGTTTTCGAGATATCCAAATTTTGCATTTTTAGGGGGATGCGGAACTTGAGGGGTCTTGTGCACCCTCTAAATTATCTTCAAATTTAAAACAATTTTGCAAGACCTCATTTTTTGTAAGGACGAAACTTTTTAAGGGTTAGGAGCAGTAAATTTCAAAAAAATGATTTTTAAGGACCACCCTATTCTCCAAAGTAGGCTAGTAAATAACCACACTAAAGTAAAAGTCGACTTGAGTCAACTAAATCAAACAGTTGTAGGCCAACAGTAAACATCAGTCCCAGGGATATCTAGAACAACGGGATTGCTGAGTTAACAAATTTCGATAAAACGATGGACACTAGAAGGGTCAGCGCTGTTAATGCCCGAAAATGAAAAAAGTCGAAAGCGCGTGTCGATTACGCTGTTGAGAAGTCGCCTTTTCTAGATATCCCTGCTGTGAAGCTAAAATAAGGTCTTGAAAGTGGGCACTCCTTAAGCATCTTCCCTAGCAACAACTAATGGCTGGCCTTGTCTATAACTTAAGATCATCATTTTAAAGCAAACTTTTGCTGTTAGTCATCCAAGACTATTGAGTATTGAACACAGCTTTAGTTTTCATATTTAATTGATTATTGCATCACTTTTGGGCAAGTTTTAGTCATCAAAAATAGGAAATAAAAAAAACATGAAAAGAAGTAAGAAAATTCAATTTCGTAGTATTGCTAAACAAAGAAAGTTGGATAAGGTTGGTTGTAAGTCTAACAATGGTGGTAGACTTGATGAACTGTTACTGTAACACAAGTGTAACCTTTCCTGTAACACCAGAAAGCCATCCATCAACAGAAGATCAAAGCCCTTTTTGCCAACCTTCTACTTCAGCAAAAAAAAATTAGGAAAACAACACAGTAGCAAAATCTCTGCATATTCAGAAATCTGCCAAATACTCGACAAGTTTTGACTTGACAAATCAAGAAAAAGAAGCTTTGACACATCCAAGGCCAGGAGAAAAACATTAAAAGCACTTAAGAAAAAAATTACAAACCCAAGCAGAGGCAAAAAAGGGTCTACTTATGATAAAGAAGGCTTTAAGGTGTTGAAAATGTTTATTGTTGTTTTTCATAAAATGTGATTTTTGACCAAGTACCAAATTTTAATCCCAAATATCTGTTTCATTTTTTTGCCAATCGCTTTCAAATTTTTAACACTATCAGACAGAGTAAACATGCAAAGCCTCTGGTCAAAGAATTTTGGAAATTTTGTCCATGATGCTGTCGGCACCCATTTGTTTTATGTCCAAGGATCAAAAATTTTTGAAAAAATGCAACAATTCGAATAACTTTTTATTTTCTCAAAATAACTTCATTTCCTTCCATAGAGCTTCAGTCTTGATACTTATAAAATATTCTGTTAAAATTTGATTCAAATCCAGTAAGTGGTGGTAAAAATATTTGTGTTTAAAATGTGTGTATTTTTCACCACTTGGTGGCGGTTTGGGGAAAAATGGCCACATTTTCAAAATTTGTTTTGCTTTTTTTAAATTATTTCATCTTCAAGCATCATTTTAAAAACAAGAAATGGGTTGTATATTATATATGTTGAGAAATCCACATTTTAGTTTGTGCAGTAATGAGGCAGTAACCCTCCTATTGCCCACTTCAAAACAGAGTCAGCAATCCCGTTGTTCTAGATATCCCTGATCAGTCCACATACAATTTGGTAAAACATGGTCTCATCTCAATTTGTTCACCTTTTCCCGTTCATTAACGTGCTGGTAGGTCTATATCGATTTTTGTAGTTAGTATCTTTTTCGTCCCGGACGCGTTAATGACGAAAAATAAAATGATTGATTGTTGATTAAAAATTCATTTTGGAAACTTCTTAAAATCAAAACTTAAACTGTATTACTCACAACTGAAAAAAGCATAAAAACAAGGCTCATTGGGACAGCATAAAGTAGGCTACAACTAAAAAAGTGATGCAAATGACAGCTGGAAGAAGCAAAAAAGTTGTATCATCAAATGAGCCACTTAAAGTTTAAATCAAATTTGCCAAAAAAGGCATTTAGGGGCTGTGGAGAACCACGTTTCCATGGAATCTCACATGCAGGATTGCAGGTATACTATGGATAAAGTATGCAAGGTGATGCTGCAGCAACAAGTTATGAATTTATCAACAGCAGCTTTTTTGTTGATCTTCTTCTTGCTTATGAGGCAGCAATTCAGGCAACATCTCTCAATTGTTGCAATCAGTGCAATGTTTTCATATCAGGGTCTATGAAATCCACGTGTTCTGCAGGTCGAAACACTGGACAGTGATTTATGATGTGCTGTGCTGTTTGACATTCACCACAAACACAGGCTTGTGAGTCATACAATTCCCAAATATTTTGTTGTTGAAGAGTCAGTAAAAGACAGGAAACTAACTATTCAACTGACTTGGGAAACTACAGCCACGGAAAGCTTAATTCGAGGCAGTGAAAAGCATGTCTCCTACTTACACTACAATAGGTTACCAGTATACTGGTAATTACTATTGTACCACTAAGCTTTCATTTTGACAGACAAAAAATAACAAAAAATCTTAACTGCAAAAGCCCACTGCTACCGTAGTCACTAGACCTAAACTGTCAAACTAGTCTGAGCCAATAGAAGTATCATCCGTAAAAATGTACTGCACTTAGTTGTGACCTAAAAAAGATTTCCCAAGTATGATTTACACGTTTCCTATACTTGCAGCTAAGTCAATTTATATGTAACATATTGTTTCATTCGATTTAGCCCAACCTACTACGTATATGGCACTATGGAAGCAAAATAGATTGACTCTAACTGAAGTAGGTACAAAACAGCAACATACCCTACCTACAATTTCCTAATTCCCAAAGGCCTCTGTAATTGTTCCGCTTGATTCGAGCACAATTTTTAGAAAATGACCGTTTCAATTTGAACAGCGATAGTTGGTTAATGTTAAACAAAAGGGTTTGAAATGTGATACCGCCCTTGCAACAACCTTTTATATCCAATCAGGGATTTACTTCTTCCAAATTTGTGCTTTGTCACCGTGAATCAAGCATTCGCTCAAGTACATCATGTCATTGCCCAGAGCGTTGCCAGGTTATTTGTAAAAAGAAATATTGAAAAAACAAGCCCAAAATATGCATGTCAACAAAACATTGGTGTTTTCAGGGCCGGATTTAGCTGATGGGGGGCCCGGGGCACTTTTAGATCGGGGGGCCCCCCTGCAAAAGAATTTTCGCGCCTACGGCGCGAAAATCCACCTCTACGTCTACAATAGCATTAATCCAGCACTGCACAGCAATTTGCAGAAACTTTAAAGGCTGAAAGGAAAAAAATAACACAAAATCACATTTTTTCCACGTAGGGGGGCCCTTCAAAAGTCGGGGGGCCCGGGGCACCTGCCCCCTCTGCCCCCCCCTAAATCCGGGCCTGGGTGTTTTTTTTTGTTTTTGTTTTATTATCTTTATCCTGCATTGCGGGAAAGCGGACTTGAGCGCTATGCATCGGTCTACGCCTTCCGACGTACACCTGACCCACGCTGCAGCCGACTGCAATGTCTGTTTCCGGTTGTCTACTCTATTTATGACTTAAATTTGGTACTACCCATTACTCGAAATCGATCACTGGGTAGAGGCAATTATCGTAAAGTTTCTTGCCCAGAGAAACAACAGCAAGTGCAGAAGGCTGGAGTCGAACATGCAGGCTCTCGACTGTGAGCCCAACGCGCTAACCACTCGGCCCACAAAAAAGTCTACACCACTCACCAGTGTAATTGTTACGTGCATAAAATTCTGCAAGATGAAAACTTACCATCTAGAACTAGAGTTTAGATACTTAAAAAACTGCAAGTCTTCGCTGTTGGGGTAGGTTTTTTTCTACACCCTACCTTGTCATCACAATTTTTCTTTTCCAAAGAGTTTTAAAAACAAAACAAATACACGCAAAAAAAATATATACAAACTAAAAAATACAATCTCAAATTTGCTGGAAAACTGCAAAGTTGGCAACACTGCCGCATAGCTTTTTCGATCACGACTGTGCTGTTTCTTCAGATTTGAGATTGTCAGCAAATATGTGTTTTATCATGATGACATGCAAATTATTTTCTCAGATCTGTCATCATTGTGACTTGCACTTTTGCCCAGCAAGAACTGTAGGCCTACGTTAACAAAACTTTGGTAGTTGACAATCCAAGGGGTCAGAACAGACGGGTTACTGATGAAGCCCAAAGACCGAAAAAGTGTCTTCTTTTTGCAATGTTTGACTAATGTTATTTTGTCTTTTTCGTTTTTTTACATTCAGCAATTGTTCCAGACGGTTGTTCGCCTGGTCAAACGTCATGTAGAAACCGTTCGGGTCTACTGAATATTACGTCATGAAAATTCCTAAAACATGAGCCAAAATTGCGCCATCGTTCGTAAGACCTGTGTCAAACCTGTTGAAACCGGTTTAAACATGAAATGTTGCGTCACGAACTGTTGACGTGCCTTTGAGTTATCACAAATTTTTCTGATTCATTCTTGAAGTTGTGTGTTGGAAGTCGGTCGCACATTTAACTGGTTTATTTGGTGCTTGCTAGCTGGACAAATTCTCCGTCTTTTATCCAAGTAATCTGTATCGTAGTGACAGTTTTAGAGGTGTACGGCATTGCATCTCAATTTCGATAGCCGCGGGCTAATTTTACAGGAATACACTTATTGAATAGACGTTTCAAGAAGTGTTTCTTTTTCGGTCACTATATGCAGACAAACGGATTCGGGAACTTTATGTTACAATTTTCGCACGAAGAGATTATGGTTTACCGCTGTGACCATAAAAAATAAAAGACGAGTTCTTGTTAGCTGGTGGGCCAAGAAGCACTTGAAAGCACAAAAAGTAAAAGACGAGTTCTTGTTAGCTGGTGGGCCAAGAAGCACTTGAAGGCATAAAAATAAAAGACAAATTTTGTCAGTTGGTAGGTCAAGAAGAAATTAAAGCAAAAAAAAAATAAATGACGTGTTTGTTGTCAGCTAGTGCAGAAGAACTACTTAGAAGTACAAGAAATAATAAAAGAAGATTTGTTGGTTGGTAGTCTACACTCTTACAGAAGCAAAGAAAAGTAAAGACATTTCTTCTCAGTTTGGTACTGAAGAAAAATAACTTTGACATTCATTGGCAAGAAAGAAGATTAAAAGACAATCCATCTGTGCTTGTAGATTCAAGTGGAAGAATCCAAGCAAGTTTTGTGGACTTTAGGACTTCATACTCGTACAGCTACGGTATCGTGCATTTAAATTCTTTTTTGTATTTTTACGGTCTTTGCAGTTAAGTTTTTTATAACTACTGTAGCCTAATAATTTTGTGTGTTTGTGTATCTTAATTTTTTTTAATTGTTAATTTAGCCCCAACATTTAATATGTCTACACTCGGTGGCGACAAGGACTCGACCGCCGTAGACTCGATTGAGTTTAAGCCTGATGATGTTCTTTGCGGTCGGGCAGGCCATTCTGGGGAGGGACCCATTAACGATGAGGCTAAGTCAGTTCGAGAGGCTCGGCATCTTAGACGGGATATTTTGACTGAAATTGGGGAACTTTCTGTAGCCCTAAGTTCTTTGAGTGATAAGCAGGAACTGTTAATTTTTAGATCCAAGTTATCTACCTTAGAAAAGGAATTACGGCATCTCCATGCTCTTTTGACTAAAATCTTTAACTCTGCAATCTTGGCAGAACTTCGTGATAGGGTAGATACCGAATTTAATTCGTTAAAAAATAACTTTGTACAAAAAGAAAGTGAGTTCTCAGATATGTTGGATGCTGACATACATCCTGAGGATAGCGCCTCAAATGTAAGCACTAGGATGTCTATGACCTCGTCTCGGATAGTGGCACAAATTAACCTGCAGCTAAGACGAGAGGAGCTCCAGATACAAGCTGAGGCCGAAGCGAGAGCTGCTGAGGCTGCCGCGAGAGCTGAGGCCATTCGAGCTGAGGCTGCCGCTAGAGCTGAGGCCGAAGCGAGAGCTGCTGAGGCTGCCGCGAGAGCTGCTGAAGCCGCCGCGAAAGCTGCCGCGAGAGCTGAGGCCATTCGAGCTGAGGCTGCCGCGAGAGCTGCTGAGTTCGCACTCAAAGACGCTCAGTTGAGGGCTGAACAACGTAAAGAGGTAGTTTTAGCTGAATATCGATCAGAGGTGGGCTCCCGGCGTAGCTCTAAGAAGGGCTCTTCTAGGCATTCCAGAAATGAACATCAATCGCAGTTTAATTTACATAACCTTTTCCAAACGCCCGTTCAACCTGTGAGTGGACCAGGGCAATCCACACGTTTTCCAGCTGTTTCAGGAGGTCTCGGGGCCGCGGCTAAGGGTCTTCCGAATGCTGTAGAGCCAAGGTCTGCGAATTACAACCGAACTCCTCCCCCAGAGCGTACAGGTCACGGGGCCGCCATTAGTAGTAATGCTTTGCCCCCTTCACAGTTTTCTGCGCCGCTAGGTTTTGATCGCCCAGCTACACGTAATTTGGGTGGTTGTGAGAGGCGTATTGCGTCTCCTGATTTTAACGTGTGTGAGGATCGTGGTCGGGCTGTGCATGTGACTGAGCCCACTCAGCCCCTTAAGGGATATAGCTTGTCTTCTCCCGCTAAATCGAGTTCTCAACAGCAGGATTGCTTTTTTGAATACCAAAATAGTAGGACGTTTTTCGATAAGGCGGCCTTGATTGGTTACGATGGTAATAATATGCCATTTATCTTCTTTAAAAATCGTGTTACGGCCTTAATGGCAGCTTCGCCCTTTAAGGGGACTCGTTTAACTTTGTTACAAGCAGCTTGTGTTAGGACCGCTGCGCAAACGATTGCTAATTTGGTTTCTGACACCCCTGGCTTGTCAGAGGAAGACAGGATAGAAATGTCGTTAGCTCGCTTGTCCCAGCGTTTTGGGGTTCGTGGAGGTCTTTTTGCAGAACCGGAAATTAGAAAGTATCGCTATGGTAGCAAATTGACTTCGACCTCTTCCAGTGATCTGAAAGAGTTTAAAGATGAATTATCGCAGTGTTTGCTTTACGCGCAAGCTTATGGCCAGCGTGACAAATTGGAAGGACGTTTTGTTTTAGATTTGGCTAAGCGACTCCCGTTTGACGCTAAGCAGCGTTATCTTGACTTTTTAGGTGATCAGTATGGTGGCACTGATGAGCCTACTTTTCAGAGTTTGTTCGAATTTGTTGTACGGGAGGAAACGCGTAAGTCGACTGATTTTAGCATTATGCTAATGGGTGATTCTGGTGAGTCGCAGCATTTTAAAAAGTTTGGCAAAGGAAAATTGCCTTCATGTCCGGTTAGGCAGACGTCCGTAAAACCCCATGATGATGTGATGTCAAGGAGTTCGCAGTACTCGACTGTTGTTGGCGCACCGCGCGGTGGTGAGGCTAGACGTAAAGACCTGCCGGCATGCATTTGTTGTTCGTCACGTGGTCAAGTTGAATATCATTTTTTGTCTAATTGTAAAGAATTTTTGCACTTGACACCTAAAGATCGGAGAGATGTCATTGTGAAAGCTGGCAAATGCTTGAATTGTTTGCGCCAGCATATGGTTAGGGATTGCGTTCATGCAAATAACTGTCGTCAGTGTGGGCCTAACAACGATAGGAAACACTATTTTCTTCTGCATGATTTTTATGTGACGTCACATGATTCTCTGGATTCTGTTGGGAAAGATGGTGCTCGTGCCAGAGTTCCTGTGCGTAATGTTAAGATTGGAAATGTTAAAGCAGCCTTTAACCGCGTTACTGCTGCTCGTGTTTTGAATCCAATGACTGGCAAATCGAAGTTGGTGTATTGTCAGCATGATCCTGGTTCGCAGTTGACGTTTGTTTCGAGTGATTTGGTGTGCGAACTTGATCTTAAACCGTACGATAAAGCGTCGTTTAAAATGGATACCCTGGCTGGTCAGAAAGCTACTTGTGCTGACCTTGTCAAACTCAACATCCAGTCGTTAGAGACAGATGAACTGTTTTGTGATATAACCTCGGTGGTTAACCCAGCTTGGGCTGATGATGTTAAAACTTTACCGCATAAACAAGATTTAAACGTTTTCCGTCATTTTCATGACGTGAATATGTTTCATTTGAATGATTGTAGTACTGTAGATGTACTGATTGGCAACGACAACGCTTATTTGATGTGTGCAAAAGAAGAGCGTGTTGGTGAAAATCGTAGTGAACCACATGTTTTGCTCACTCCTCTCGGTTGGTTGGCTTGTGGTGGTAAGTCACCCTTAGATGAAAGCGTTGCTAAAGTGTGCAGAGTGCAGACGTCTTCAGAGTCGGATGTCATCTCTGGCTTTCAGCGTAAAATTGAGTCTCGTGATATGGAAATAGCAGACCTGAATAAAGTCATTCAGGATTTGACGTTGCAAAATGAAACCTGTGAATTGTCTCGCAATGATAAGTTGGCTAGAGAACTTGTTAAACCGAATATTGAGTTGAAAGATGGTCGATTTGAGATACCTGTTCCGTTGAAGGAAGATATTGATCTACCTAACAATTTTGTGTTGGCGTCAGATAGAGTTGCTGCTTTAAGGAAGAAGGCTTTAAAACAACCTGAACTTCGTGATTTCCTTACTGACACCATGAAAGATCTTAAATCAAATGGCTATATTGAGCGTACTGGTGAAGCAGGAAATGTCAAGGGATTTGAATGGTATTTACCATACTTTGTTACGTCACAATTAAAAAAGCGCATTGTTTACGATGGCAAGTCTGAATTTCGAGGAACTTGTGTTAATGATGTAATGTTTTCTTGTCCTGACTTGTTAAACCCTCTGGTAGATGTCTTGGCTAGATTTCGGCTTGGTAGATTTGGTCTCATGGCTGATGTGACTAAATGCTTCTTTCAAATAAAGTTACCCGAGTTGATAGAATCAGCTGAATTTCACAACGCCCTGAGACAGAGAGAGATAAACTGGGAATTTATACCTCCGTATGCTCCGGCGCAAGGTGGCGCCTGGGAGGCAATGGTTAAACAATTTAAAATTGCATTTTTTCACATTTTGGACTCTTCAAGTCGTAAGCCCAATTTTATTGAACTGCTTACGTACACAGGCAGTGCCGTTCGGATTGTGAACGAACGCCCTTTAGTACCTTTGAGTGACGACCCTAGGGATTTTACTGTCATCACCCCTGCCTCACTTTTGACCCCATACTTAGACCCATACTGTGCTGTTGGGCAACCACATGATCGTGACCAATTAAGAAGGGATTATCGGTTCAATTTGTCACTTTCTCATCAGTTTTGGAGTAAATGGATCGACTTTTACTTGCCAGGTCTTCAGGGCCGGAAAAAATGGCTAAAAATGGCCGAGAATTTGGAGCCTGGTCAACTTGTAGTGGTAGATTCTCTCCAGGACATTGGTAAACGTGGGAAGTATCAACTTGGGAGGGTGCATGAGGTAGTTCCACAAATTAGGAAAGGGAAGCCTGTGGTTCGTAGAGCTAAAGTTGCCGTCTGCAACTATGATGAGAGTACCGTACGGGGAAAGTGAAAGTAGACTATGTGTTGAGGGATATTTCGTGCCTCGCCCCCGTAAAGAACACCTAAGTGTTAGGGTTTGAGCCTGGTTTTGTCTGCGGTGGCCGACACTTGTCTGAGCCCAGAACAGTCGGTTATTATCGCAATCATTGTATATAGCATGATTTTTTGCGTGTACCTAATACCTATGGTACCAATTTCATGTATCGTCGTGTTTATTCTTATTGCTGTTCATTCTTTGCATGCCCTTTGTATTTGCGTATTAACTTAAACGTGAGTGATTCAAACAATTTGTGTATCATGTGTTTTTATTCATTGGCTCACAATTGTCGTCAATTCTTTTTTAGTTATACCATGTCAGACTGTCATAACTAGGGGCCGCTATGTTCCAGACGGTTGTTCGCCTGGTCAAACGTCATGTAGAAACCGTTCGGGTCTACTGAATATTACGTCATGGAAATTCCTAAAACATGAGCCAAAATTGCGCCATCGTTCGTAAGACCTGTGTCAAACCTGTTGAAACCGGTTTAAACATGAAATGTTGCGTCACGAACTGCTGACGTGCCTTTGAGTTATCACAAATTTTTCTGATTCATTCTTGAAGTTGTGTGTTGGAAGTCGGTCGCACATTTAACTGGTTTATTTGGTGCTTGCTAGCTGGACAAATTCTCCGTCTTTTATCCAAGTAATCTGTATCGTAGTGACAGTTTTAGAGGTGTACGGCATTGCATCTCAATTTCGATAGCCGCTGGCTAATTTTACAGGAATACACTTATTGAATAGACGTTTCAAGAAGTGTTTCTTTTTCGGTCACTACATGCAGACAAACGGATCCGGGAACTTTATGTTACAATTTTCCCACGAAGAGATTATGGTTTACCGCTGTGACCAGCAATGCATTTTTTGTTTGAAATATCTCTTCTAGGCCCATCGTTTATTTGTATTTGACCAAATTAATCAAATTCAAACTGGATTTTTGTTGTAGGTTTGCGTTGTCATGATAATTCGCATACTCAGAGGCGTAGCAACCGCCCTCCGAACCCTCCGATCGGGAGGGGGCCCCACAAGAAATGAGGGCCCCTTCGCCGAAGTTTTTGGAAGACTATCGAAATACAGGATATAGGCTAACCACGTGGTCACAAACGCACGCAAAATAGCAGAGCTTATTGGTATTGAGGAGGTGTTTTCAAACAACACGGTAGGCTACGACGTAGGAAGAGAATGTTTGGTTACGAATGTGCTGATGATTCGAGTCGTCTTTCTGCTGAAGATAAATTCAAATCGCAATTTTTCTTGTTCTCACTGATCAGGCCATCTTCTGTTTCTTTGCGCTTTGACCAACTCGTGGAGTGGTACAAGTTTTTTGAATTTCTGTACAACGCTAGCAGCCTGAAGAAGTGTCTCAGAGAAAATGGTTGGGTTGGTTGGTTTTGAATCTTTATCCTCGGAATGACAAAGCCTTGATTGGTTATTCCTGGTAGTTTCGCATACTTGTAGAGGCTCTTGACGCAGGGCCTGTTACCGAGATTGGCAGAGTGAAGTTTTCCGATTATTGAAGTGTTGTTGCCTGGAAATTATTCCATTCACTAGGTGCCGCTGAATGGAGAGCAGTCCTGAAATGCGTTGCTCAAGCGCACACAGGGCCGTTGACAGGATTTCTCGGGCCCGGTACCAATTTATTTTCGGGCCCTTTTATCGACAATGTTATGATTGTTGTATCCACGAATTTTCCCAACTGCGGTCTAAAAGTAGGCTACCACCTATAAACCCCCCTGTCAACGCCCCTGAGCGCACACCCCGAGAGTCGAGCTTGCGCCGCGTGGTCTTGAGCGGGCACGTAACCACTGAGCTAATGGGGCGGACAATGGAACTGGACAATCACTGCAAAAAAATTAAAAGAAAAATGGGAGACATTGATGCCAACGAACTAATAGTGGAGTTGAATCGTTTTATTTATGTCATTGAGAAAGAGAGAGGACTTGTCACGGCAAGCATTTTTTTTAACGTACAAGAACAGCATTCAGGAGATATATCCGAATCTTTGCATTTGCACCCGAATTCTTCTGACCGACCACACCAGTTACTGTCGCCAGTGCTGAAAGGACCATCAGCAGAATGAAACTGATCAAGAATATCCTGCGCTGAATCGTGGCAGATGACAGGCTTTCTGCTCGTGCAATTACCATTGAAAACAAGATTGTCAAATCCCTGGGCTATGACCCATTATAATTTGCGCAGAACAAGGCTCGAAAGAAGCGCTTTGCGTAATTATGGAAGATATGTCCACACTGTCACTGTAGACCTACGTAGGCTATACACAGTGATGGGCGCAGGTAATGTAAAAGTTAGCTTTCAACAAAGAAATCAGCGGATTTCCAATAAAGTTGCTTTCGCTAATGAGTCCGCTAAAATTTCTAAAATATTAGCGAAAATGCTAATCCGCTAACCAAAGCGTTAGCTTCGCTCATTAGCGGAACTGTGCCCTCTACTGTAGGCTAGGGTAGGTGCGGGACCCATGGGACAGATTTTTTTATTTGTTAATAGCGACTCCAACATAAAAACTACGTCGTCCATTTTTTCATAGTTTGTAGATCCACAGACTTACAAGTTATGATGTAAAAATTATTGAAATAATATAATTAGTTATTGAGTTATACAACATTTTATCAATGTTGTTGGTTGTCCCATGGGTCCCATACCTATGGGACCGATGGGACAGTGTTATGGGACCGATGGGACATATCCAAAATTGCACAAAAGAAGTACAAAAAATGATTTTATGAACTGAAATTGGTTATTTACATTAAAAGTGAAAAATCAACATGAAAAGTCAAGTTCCTTTGTCAATGTTCGTAAGCAATTGCAATATCCATGTATAGATTGTCTATACAGACGAAACAATCTCTGAGAAACGTAGAATGCCGCTTAGGCGTGTTGTCATATCAACTGGTTGTGGCAAGGATTATTTTTTCTTTATCTTTTTGAGAACTTGAGGCAACATCCTCATTGTTTGGAAAGACAAATTAAAATGCCTATTTAAAATGCCCTTGTCCCATCGGTCCCGCAATCAGCAATTTTGGAAAATACTTTTCTGCTGTCCATGCTGTTGACATCTGAAACTCCATTAGTATCACAAACCTTGCTTCCTATATCACTTAGTTAAAACAACTTTATTGTCAATCATTGTTATTTCTGATATTTTCCACAGATTTTTTTTAATCCTATAGCTACAATTTATTTTAGTGTCTTAAAATTAATATTTTGCCGCCATTGTTTACACAGTTGAGCTAGATCCTACTCCTTTCACGTGCGCAACCTGAGATACATATTTCGTGTCCAAAATCAATATTGCCAAAAACTATTCACTAGAGGGCAAGATATCGCGCTGTCCCTTCGGTCCTCGTGTCCCATCGGTCCCGCACTTCCCCTATATAGCCTACATATTATGCACCGGTGCACCCTGCATGTTGTGTAAAATAAATACCACATTCCAGTTTCTGCGTTGGAAGGGGCCCCGGACTTATGTTCGGAGGGGGCCACGTTCTTTGTTGCTAGGGCCCTGCGCATACTATTAGGTCTTTAGAAAATGATGTGTCATTCATTGTGACTAGCACTTTTTGCAGAGCAAGAGCATATAGGCAGTAGGCTATAGCTGGCTAAACAGAACGTTTGGAATAGACCAGCGGTTTTCCAAATTTACCACCTGCGTGGTGAGCTAACTAATTAAGCTTTTAGGCCTATTCATTTTCAATCTTACATAACTTACGTTCGAACTTCGGAGGTCACCAATGTGAAAGAAAATATAGGCTAGACCAGGGCTTCCCAAACTTTTTTGTTCGCGACCCCTTTTAATCTCCTAAAACTTTTTGCGACCCTTCACAGTTAAAATGATATATAGTGAGAAATATAACCTACATTTGTGATATTGATGGAAAGGTTTTCAAATGAAAACTTAAAACAAGCTAACGGCACTCAGACTGACTACTTTGCAGTTTACACGCAGCCTACTGGAAACAAAACAAAGAACCAAACGCATTTATTTAGATGGTTGTGAGTGTGATGGATGCGACCGTTTTCTGTCCAACTGTGGCTCAATGTTGGTTAATGCTAGCCCCAAGGCGGTTTCAAAGTTGTTTAGTTTTGATGGTGTCTGTTCATCAACATTAAAAACGCTGACTCGCACAAATTGTCGTCGTAGGCTCCAGCTCGTGTCCGAGTATTGGTTTTATTTTCCAGTCGGATGTGGCTTTGGAGGTCTAGTCTACAGTGGAAAAGACGGGGGCAAAAATCACATGGAGAGATGGGAACGTGGTTGTATTTGCTTTTTTCTAATGTTTTATTTTTTATGAGTCTTTTGTATCCTGTTTTAATTTTCGAAAAATGCCGTGCCTTCCCTCGTACTCTTCCTCCAGATTAACTTATCACAGGCAAATTGTTCCCACGATTCTGGATCAATGTTTGCTGGGTCGAGGGAGACTTTAACCGATCTCTGTAATTGCATCGTTGGTGAGACGATCCTCTCAACGAGTACTCAGCATTTTTGCGGTGCAAATAGGTTTTGGATTCAATATAATTTGGTAGCCTATTGTCCAATTCTGGAAGAAAATATTTCTGAAACTGTTACGGTAACAGATTTGACAAACGTTTAATAACCTAACGCTTTAGCATTTGATTTTACATCATTGCTAACCAAAATTTTTCAGTAAATGAGAACATTTCAAACGAATTATATGCAACTTTTTGTTTTCAGTCGTTTAATGTGTTGAACACTTTAATTTTAGATTTCGATGTAAAAACTTAGATGTTTTCTCTATGGAGGGACAACTTAAGTTTGTTCAGTTTTTTAAGAAAATTTGATAAATAGCATAATTTCAAGAACCAGATGTCATTGCCAAAATGGTGGGCAAAGTGTGCAGTTCTTTTCGTTAGAAAAATCACGACTTCAATTTTCAACACTAATAATAATCTTTATAGCTTCAACTTTTGAAAGCCATTTTACCTCACATTGCAATAAAAGGGTTTTAAATTCCGATTCCGTTTTACCACATTAATTTGCGAAAATACGCGTAGTACTGAGTGCGCCACTCTCAATACTAACTTGCACAGAATTGCTAATATTCAGTACTTCGAGTAAAATTGGTACTCTCTCTGCGACCCCTGAAGTTCATTACGCGACCCCTTGCGGGGTCGCGACCCCCAGTTTGGGAAGCCCTGGGCTAGGCTATAGAACTAAGTTCCCTGTCGGTATGGGAACTTGTGTAACTTTTGTACTGTGTATATTGCATATTTCAAACATGTACCTATGTTCCTGTTACTGACAAATAAAACATTGATTTATTGATTGATTAAGTTATTAGGCTAAATGTTTCATTAGGATAATCAACTAAACTAAGATTCTCTAACTGCGTGGTAAAAATCCTAGGCTATATAATTTAGCTATCTGAATTCAAACTCCTTCTACAGATTGTTATCAGGGCCGTGTGACTGTGAGCACCATCATGTTCGCCTCCCCCCCGGAATCCACTGGTAGACAGGACCGGATCAACCATTAGGCTACTAAAAAGGCTAGCCTTTGGGCTTAAGCCCTGGAAAAATTCGGCCCTCAATTTTGTTTAAGGTTAAATTTTTGTAAGGCTGATAGTGATACAGATCCAGAACCAGTTAGGCTACAGTTTTTGCTTAAAAACGAAAGACTGAATTGAGTCAATACATAAGTTACGAAGAGCCCATTTCCAAAACCACGTAGGTGCCACTTTTACCGAAATTGAATTTAGAGCGTCATTAGGTAGAGTATTATCATAGGTCGCCTACCTACTATCCACTTCTTTCTTTCCAAAATGTTTTCCATCTGCTTCAAATACGACACTAATAATTGCATTTCTTTCCAAACCAAATTACGCTATACAGAATAATCATTGAGACCAAGATCACTGAAAGTTTTCCAAATGTTGAAATAACTATGGCTTCTATATAGCCTACGCTGGTTTTCGGCTCTCAGTCATGATCACCAATGTAGTGGAGAACGATCTTTTCCGTACTGAAACGAGTTAAAAACTGTCTAGGCTTAGGCTACGTTCAACAATGTCAGATAGGCTACATGCCTATCTGCGCTATCACTTTTAAGCATAGAGAGTGATGTTGTTAGAGGTTTGAATGTCGATGACATCATTCATATGTTTGCTAGCTGCAGCCTAAGGTTAGGAAAATGTAATTTTAAACATAGGCTGTAATTGTATTAAACACACTATATATGAGTCTATGACACTTAGTTACATGTTTTCATGTTATGTTTATATAATTTTGCAGTAAATAATTTCAATTTTTTATGTAGCCTATGTATTTTTATTACTTTTTGTAGCTTGGTTTGCAAAATTAGGCCCTTCTCCAGTAAACACTTAACAGCCTTAGGCCTACAGTTGCAGTAGGCTACCCTTATTCCGGCCCTGCTGGTAGGCACCTAGCCTATGCTTAGTGATGGCTCTTAAAAATAGGACAACAAAGCGTTGGGTATGCCCCAAACTTAGATCTTTCAATGTAGGGAAAAAATGCGCATTTGACATTTCAGTAAAAACTATAGCCAATAACAACTCTAAGATTTTTTAGAATTTTTTTTTTTAACCTTAATGCAGTAGCCGATCTGGAGAAAAGTTGGGGAAGGATTAAGCTACAGATTAAACAAAACAAATTTATAAGATAAATGGACAATGCTAAACTTATTGCAAATGACACAAAAAACGAAAAAGACAAAATAAAAATGTTTTTGTATTATGTCTACTTACCAATAAGCTACCTTTTAGAGCATTTGAACTCAGACTAGGCTACTTGCCAAAAATATGGAGTCAGGGCAACATACTAACGGCTAACACCATAGAAATAGAATAGCATTGAGTGATGAATGCTTTTCAGCCACCCTGTTTCGTTGCTTCGTTTCACTTGAGTTAATAGGCCGACAGACAATAGTTACGCCAAAATCAATGAAGTGAAAATTGTCTCTGGACCCTGTTATTACGTCATCAGGTTATCTCATGTCCTAGATAAGTTAGTTCGTTTTGGTTGGTTAGGATTTGTTTCAGTAGGCCTAAGTTTTATTATGTTAGAATAAGATAACATCAAAATTGTAAAGTTGTTAAAAACACAACTAGCCCGTAAGCTCAGTTGGTTAAGCTCTCGACTCAAGATCAAGCGGCGCTGGTTCGGTTCTCCGGGTGTGCGGTTGAGTAACGCAGGATTCAGGACCGCTCCCCATTCAGCGGCATCTAGTGGATGGAATAATTCTCCGACAATAACTATTATAAACTTCACTCAGTCAACCTCGGTAACTAGCTCTGCGTCAGTGATTTAAAACTCTACAAGCAGCCTATGCGAAACAGCAAGAAATGACCCATCAGAGGCTTTGTCAGTCCGAAGATAAAGATTCAAACCAACCAACAACTCGTTTCTTCTTGATTCGTTCAAGTTTGTGTGCAATAAAAAGTACTTTGAAAATTTTGTTGCACGATGATGCTCGCCCTTCGTTTTTAAAAATGGGCAACGAATCTGAATCAAGCTTTAATATATAATTGTGTGCATGTGTTTATACTGTAGCCTACAGAATAGGCCTTTCATCAATTGCCATTTGATGTAGCATTGCGAGATGTTTAGGCTATCATCATAGACTACATGAAAAATTTAACAATGCTTTGATGCGTGCCCATGCTATTTTTCTTATGATGTCAAGGTAAAAGCATTTACATCACATTTGCGTTAAAGTAATGAAATGAGTAGCTACAATGATACAAGCTTGTCTGTAGGCTATGTATGAAGCTCCAAGTGTTTTGTTTATGTAGGCTAGTATTTCATCGTTTTAGTTGCAATCATTTATAGCCTACGTTTTTTTACAGTGGTGTTATTGTACAAGCATGATGCCCTGTACTTTCCTGACTCAGATTTTTGTCAATGACTCACAGCCATTGGCAAAATCTTCGAAGTCGAAAGTAATCTGTAGTGACTATTGCCTTTCTTAATGAAGCTGTTTAGCTCCGCCAAGCGTACGTACATTATTACAGACGTAATGCCTTTTTCTATTCGTTGACAAACGGCGAGGGATTCGACGTTTAGCGTCATTCAGTGGTGCGATGTTCGAGAGTACGAATGAAAATACAGACTACAGTGAAGCAAAACAGTAAGCTCTGCTATTTCTGTTACGAGATTTAGTGAGTTGTAGTCGAGATCTAAGACAAGAATAGTCCACCAAGTCTCTTAGATCCCTTCACATGGGTGCGAAGATAACTAATGAAGTCTATCTGTGTGGTAAAGGTTCTGTTGCACGATGGACCCGAGAAGGATTGTTGGTTGGAGTTCTTGCTGAAGATTTGGCCCTTGCGCTGCTCCTGTTTTTGTTTTTTTTGACAGCAGACAGCGTACGCTGTTTCTCTGCTGATTCTGCGTCTTCAGAAATAAGACTACGCCATGTTTGTCGTTCTGCGCTTAGTCTTCTCAAAAGTTAACATGATAGAATATTCCTTCATGAAAGCTTTAAAAATGTCTTTAAACCGTGTTCTCTGACTACCCACTTGGCGTCTACTTAGGCTCCTAAGTTCTCTGTAGAACAATATTATTGTTTTGAAATGCAATAGTAAGTTTTTTGGCATCTGGTGGACGCGACCCACCCATTTGTGATCTGTTGCTTCTTTATGATGTTGAGCAAGGCCTTTGAGAGGATAATTTGGGCTCAGTAGCAATTCTTGGGTCTCAAATCAAAACAAGAAACAGAACTACATAGGCTATCATAGTGCCGCAAATCAATAGATCTACACATTAAGAAAAACGCAATGCATCCAAAGAATACGAAGTGGCTTCTTCAGGTTTCCGGGGGCCTTGGAAAGGTTATAGGCCCCTAAAATCATTCCAGGCCAGGGTCCAAAAGTACCTCTTGGACCTCCTTGATGTATGATGCTATGTTTGAATTGTTTTGCGTTCATATTATTAGTATAAAATAGCAATCTGTGGGTAACGTTATCAAGATCATCCTCAAAATGCTGTCATGAAAATTCACAATTCTTGATGTTGTTCATGTATTTCTCTTTTGAAGTCATCCTACTTGTAGCCTCAATGAGCACCCTGTGACCAAGAGTCCACAGTAGGACAGTAATAAGATAAAAAAGGTGTTTTGTTGGTTTGTTTTTCATGAGGATCTAGTTCTGGGAGATCTTTTTTACTTTCTGTTTTAAACTCAATGTAAAATTTTTGTAGGATGTATTTTTTCTGTCGTGTTTCAATGTCTTTATCTTAACGTACCAAAGGAATAAAGATGTGCGTGGACCTACGGTATAGCTTTCATTTAAGTCTGGGCCTTGCACAGTAGGACAATAGTGAAAAATAGTAGTTGAAGGTAGCTCATTTATGCCAGGTATACATCGTCTATTGGACATATTGTCGGGTTTTGCCGATGCGACTTGTTTGAAATTATCATTGTACCATTTGTCAATAATGTTTATTCCTTCATCTTTGACAGGAGGTGATGTTATTAACTGTCCTGTTTCACACATAGGCCTACTATTGCAATTCGTGCAGTGTATTTGTCTTGGCTACTACGATTAATTGACATCTTGTCGTTGAAGGCAGTTTATTTGAAAATGAAAAGAAGGCTACTATTATAGCCCAGATGCCGACACAGCGCTGTTTACAGTAGGCTATATTGTTCACAGTCAACTGCCAATAGTCTACATAAGCTACAGAATTGTTGTAACCTACAATTTTCATGTCTACTTTGAGTCGAGTTTCATTACTTTAATTTTTTTCTGTCCTTATCAAGGCTTTCGCCCAGTGGTGAATATTCAGATTGAGTGGACGGAAAAGCAAGAAAGCCAATCTTCATGCCCACCTTCAGGCATGCCTTTAAGTGTTCTAGTAAAGACAGGCGCATGCTCATGAGCGGTGTCGAACCGGCGCCCCTTCGAGTGCCGTATCAGTCCTCTCACCACTGAGCTACGCAGCCGACTGGTGCAGGTGATTCTATCAGTGAACGACACGCAATATTCACAGATATGTTAAACAACTGGGCCTTGGGAGGATTGTATTCGGGCCCGGTACCAATGAAGTACATACTCAGACCCAAAATACAAGACCTTGCACTAAACGTACTAAAGCCACAAAAAACATTAAGTATTACATAAGGAAAAGAAATAGGTTGCACTGGCAAAATCATTTGACAAAGCGGAAGATATTTTTGTCTTTGGATGAGTTTGTTTCAAAAACCAATAGATTTGATACAAATGCATCGCAGAAAAAAGAATCAGCGTTTTCTTTAATTTTTCGCTCTCCTGGACTTAAAATCAGTCTGGGCCCAGGATCAAAACAATCCTCCGGAACCTCAGACTGATTAACAACCGGCATTGTGCTAACCGCAGGAAGATCAGTTCAGTTTGTGTTTATTTCTGACGATCATGACGAAAAACATTATAATTGCGCCAAAGATAGCAGAGGTCTAGAAAAAAGAAGATGCGAGAAAACTCGGAAGTTTTAACGTGCATGATACCAAAGAAGGACAATCAGTTTAAAATATGGCACGGTCGCAAGATCGTCACATGACACCTCACGTTTTGTTGTCACGCAAGAGCGTGAGGATACAGAGTATATCATGCTTCTTTTTATTTCAAGTCAAGCTGTACTTATTTGTGCTCTTAGAAAGCCGTTTCCGTTTTTAGCAACCAGCTGTTAACTTTCGCCACAATGCGAAAGTCCATCATGGGGCGAATAACTAAGTTCGACATTTTAAGTAGCCTACGTAAGGAGGGTTTATCGTGGTGGATAATTTAAGTGAGCAAAAATTTTTAATTTGAAACGCCGTCTCCGCACAGAGGTTTAATTCAGCAGCCTTTAGTTGTTTGCACAAAGTGGACTTTAAATTTTTGTACTTGATTGTATAATTGTTCTAAACAATTTTGGTCAAAATTAAATAAAAGTTTTCAAAACAAAACGACAATTTAACCAGACAAGGAACTTCAAAGAGTAAAAGATTGCTCATTGCTTGAAGTTTTGGGCCCAAACTAATGAGATTCTTGGGCTCCAGCCTCGAAGTCAAGACACTTTCAAGAAAAACGCACTATGTCCTATCAATACGCGATGGTTTTTAGTTCCCGAGCCACTTAAAAAGGTTACGGGCTTTGAAATTATCCCGATCCCGAGTCTAAAAGTACCCCGTGTCAACATTACTGATTATTTGTCTGACTCCCTTTAAGAGCTGTGGTCAAAATAACTCCTGAAGAGAGTCAGACGAGAAACTGCTGCTTCGAGCAACTTTATGAGCGACCTTGAACTTACTATTTTCAAGTTCTGTAGGCCTACCACCAATTAAGAATCAAATCTACCAGAAACTTTGCGTCGAAATAAATTGAAAATTTTGAAATTCTTTTTGTTGTTGAACATGTGGAGGTCAATTATTTCTATCTAGGATATTTATATACAAATTGTGGAAGTTTAAGTCGGTCTTGAAAATGTGTTAAAAATTGAATTCGATAGCTACAGTATTTGTAATGTATTTTCAGATTAAGTTCTTAGCCTGCATAAGATAATCTGAGGTAAACATTTTATTATGCCGCTAATATTGTACCAGTATTTAGCCAGTCCCCCGTGTCGTGCAGTTGGTATGACACTAAAGGCATTGAATTTAGAAGCAGAAACCGTTGTCACAAACGGCGTCGTGGGAGATACAAAGAAACCAGAGTATCTTGCTTTAAATCCAAGAGGAAAGATTCCATGTCTAAAAGATGGAGATTACATCATTTCAGAAAGGTATAATTACCGTATACAAAATGAATTAGCCCAACCTCATAATCATTTTATACTTAGTTTCATAGCCATATACCAACTTAAGAGTAACTCTCCATTCAGTGGCACCATGTGGACAAAAGGGTAGGCAATATATTTAGCCAGAAACAAGACTTCGATAAGCGGAAAATTTGCTTTATCAATCTTGATGAACAGCAGGCCTGGGTCAGATAACCAAGTATGCCAAGCTGCCAAAATTAAGCTTCGGAGGAGACTTCCTTAGTCCTAGGATGAAAATTTCTACAATCAATTGCTAAGGCCATCAGTGGTTTCCAATTTTTTAAGACTGACTGCTGTGCCTGAATCTAACAACGTCACCTGCAGCAACCTCAAACGCAAGAAGACGGCTGGTGACCCCCTATATTGAGTATTGCAACCCGACCTACCATCTTTTTCTGAACAACAAGATCAATCAAAATGTATTAAAGTAGTCCTAGGGTCATGTTAACCGCTCCCCGAACCTCCCCGCTGTTGAGGGGCCCACTCATTTTAGTACCGGTATGTTTAATGATTTTGGCAGTTGAAATTACTTGCATCTGAAATTACTTGCAGAAAAGAAGCTGCTACAAAAGCTCGATAAATCAATTTCTTAAATCACGTAACCTTGGATGTTTTTACTGCTTTTCTAACCACTGCCTAATTCCGTCTGGGGGCCCACGCATATTTAACAGTTGCAGCATTTTTAGCCTTGTAGTTTTACATTTTGTATTGATAGCTATCATTGTTTACTACGGAATATATAGCCTACTTGGTAATAAGGCTCCGATCTTTTCCAAAGTAACCAGCCACTACACTTTAAACGTTAAAAATGTGCCTAAATGCGTCACATCGTTTTGCGATTATGCCTTCCAAACCATTGACAATTTATAGTTCTTCTGCCTTTTCAACCATTCTAGACTTTATGCACTTAAAAGGGATTGACTTCTTTCCCATGTTAAAAAACTGTTCTAACATGCGCCTCATTTAATTTAGCCGGCATTTTGCCGTTACCAGGGTGTGGCCGTTAGTGTGCATTACCAACTACGTGGAGCCAGGAATGAGATTTGAGGTTGATGTGGAGGACCAATATTATCATTCCCTCATATGGGGAAATGGAAGAAATAGAGGTGCTACCTCTCACGCAAACCCCCATCTGGACAATGGACGTACAGGCAAATGATAAAAATATCATGGAAACAAAAAATCTCTAATGATGAAGCACGGCCTACTGAAACACGGCCAAATATGTTGCTTTTTGGGAAAATTTTTAAGAGTCTAAATTGTTACAATCATAGCCATGATAAACCTGTCATTTTTCCACTTACAGAAGTATGTAAAACAAGCAATATTTGCATCTAGACATATTTTTAGCTTGTTTTGCCAGAGATTAGATATGTATGTTAAGCGCAATTTATGCAATAATAATGTAAAATATGTAAGACTTTCCAACTGCATCCTGGAGGTAGTCTCATCAAACAGTCGTTAGGTTTTTTTGTAAAGCAGGATCTTTCGCCAATAGCCATACTTTACTTGCAAAACTAAACTTGGCGAAAAACAAACGAATTAAAATTTAAATTGTCACATCAAATGAACAACTTACAACATAGAATCCACAAAAAATCCTTGATATTTTAAATGGAACATGCAGTTACACCAAACGATACTACCTCCAGGGTGCAGTTGAAAAGTCTTACATATTACATTATTATTGTGTAAACTGTAAACTATGCTCAACGTACATGCCTAATCTCCGGTTAAACAAGCCAAACATATTATGTCTGAGTACAAATATTGCTTATTTTACTTACTTCTGGTAATGGAAAGATGACAGGTTTATCATAGCTATGATTGTAACAATTCAGACTCTTAGAAATTTCCTCAAATAGCAACATATTTGGCCGTGTTCTAGTAGGTCGTGGATGAAGTATTATCCAAATTCATTTCAAGCAAAATTCTTTTACAAATAATCGAAAAAAGAAAATTGAAGCATTGCACACACACAATAAGGCAAAACTCGTTACAAAGATCATGAATAGAAGGGAAAGTATAAACGGTAAATGAAACAAAGGTAGGCCAAAAACGATTTGGACAACAAACATCTTTAAATGAACAAAATTGAAATATTAAATTGCAATCGAAAAAAATGGTGCATTATATCCAGACCTCAATACGAGAAAAACAGATAATAATGATGATGATGAATTTTACATTGTATTTTTTTTTTCATTTTTGCAAAACAATGCTTGTGCACTTTAGCTAGTGGCATGTATATTACAATTTAACCTCGTTGACAAGACATTAAGTGATAGCAGGCCAAACCAGTTGGACCCTACTGTATGTGTGATTTTGTAATAACAACTTATCAAAATATCACCTGTCTGTGTTTTTGAAAATATTATATAAGTTATCTGTCACTTTCCCTAGAAAACCTTTTTGCGCCCTCCAAGTTGGGTACCACTGCTGGAGAGTATAAATAAATGACAATAACGTAATAATGCATCTGAAATTACTTGCAGCATTGCGATTTCTGCCTATCTTTGCAACCAATATGAAAAAGGAGAAGATAGCATTCGGCTCTACCCAGTTGAACCAAAAGCAAGAGGATTAGTCGATCAACTATTATTAGTCAGTGAAACAATCTACAGAGCGGTTGGAAATTACACGGTAGTTATAGGTTAATATGTAGCCTAGGCTTACTGTAAAATATGTACTTAAACAAATTTAATTATAAAGCTGCAAAATTTTTGAGTTTTTAGCATACATTAATTTTTGTTTAGATTTAAGGATATAAAGCCTTACCCCCAAAATTTTCGACAGTCTATCCCTGTTTTGGAAGCTTTCTGCATATTTTGTAACCTAATAATTGTCCTTATTTGTTTACAAGAACTGTACAAAAAGAAAATTATTCACACATATTAGGCAAATATTAAATTACTAATCAGACTTGTATTGTAATATAGACTACGTTGGTCTATCTAAATTTTTAATTTTTTATCATCTTGGATATCTTCACTGTTATTTATTTACTTATTTGTGTCAATTAACCAATTATAATTATCAATGATGAGCTTAGGGGTGGCTGCTTGATTTGAAAACCTTGAATGGTCATTTTGCAGGGTCCTCCCGTTGCTGTCATGCTATTATCACTTTTTTTTTAATTGTGACCTTTTCAACAGTTTTCCTGTACATTGTGGTTTGATTTCTCGTACATGTTTTTTTCTCAGCAGCCAATAAAAGCAGCAGAATATCTATCTACCTTTATTTACGAAATATGAAAAAATATCTGGCAACCTTGCCACAAAAACATAGCACGATGCCCAAAATTAACTCGAAATGTCATCTCATCTTGCAAGACACATGCATAAGAATTAAGAATTAAAAGAAAAGTTAACCATGAGACCTATTTTTGGAGGGAAGATGGTCCGTTTAAGCAGGATAGTAGCGAAAAAAGCTATGAAAATTATGCAGAAAAGTTTATTGAGATTTGGCAGGGGGAGATTTGGTACCAGAACAAGACGATAGATGTGTCCGAACCCATGATTTTTAAGATTCTGATTCAATCCTGTTTTTGCTTTTTGAAATCTGGATCCGATCCGGATCCGGCAAATTCTAATATAGGCAAATCAGATCCGGATCGGAAATAGATTCGAAGTAATTTTATGACATTTTATTATAAAAGTATTTCATCACAAGACAGATTCACACTTTTTGTAAAAATAGTTTACAAAATGGATTCATGAAATTCAATAGGCTATCCTACTAGGCTATGGTCAGTGCTGTATTCGTAAAAAAAGCACAGGGTATAGGCTACTGTCAGATTTGCAAAAATGATAAATAAGCCTAATACACAACTTTCAAAATAATAATCTTTATTCTACCATAACATGAATTATTATCAACATCAAAATTGGACGAAAGGTACAAAATTGTTTATTTTTCCATGAATACATTCCAAACAGCCTGCCGAGAGGAATCTACATCTTAATCCTCTTTACAAATTTGGGATCTAGTAGTTGTCAAGAATCAGTAAGGATAGCATAGGCACTCTCTTTGGAAAACCAGAGGGTATACTATTAGTTGCTCGAAAAAGCAGAGAGTATACTGCGTAATGCGTATACCGCCGTATACCCTCGAATACAGCACTGGCTATGGTACTTAGTGAGTGCATGGTGCTAAGCGTACTGCTGTACCTACATCATGGATTAGGCCACTGCTTGATAACCTCATATAACACTTTTGGTCTCTACATAACAAGCGTTCTGACTTGCCATGTGTGATCTGACTGACTTGCATCCTGACTTCCTTCATTCAAATGCATAATAGAGGGATTCCACGTTACGCTTCAATGCGCACCGAGAGGTTGAAGCGTTGCATGGAAACCAGGTACGGTATTGCGAAACCCTCTGTTACCAATCAAGTTATTTGTTTCGATGCTAAATATCTACGATGGAAGTGAATAACTGGTCATAATCTTTACAATATTTACCATCGTTTGATATAAGATCAATATCAGACTGGACTGGACCATCTGCAAGACCTCTCAAAGGAGGTTATCAGTTTTTCATTGAAGATTATTTGCGTGAAATTTTTACTAAACGTGGAGACTCTCAATGTTTTATCTGCAAGGCAAAATGTTGGCCAAGTCAGAGAATATGAACTCACACTTCGGATGAAGCAATCGACTCTAGTAATACAGAGAGCAAAATGCTCTTGTACGGCAGGGTAAGTAAATGATTGGCAATCTATAGCCTAATGCTATAAATCAAAAATGGGAAAAACCAACTGAAAAAGGTGATCTGGTACTATGACACTTCCTCAAATGGGCGATCTACCTAATACAGAAAGCAATATCACTAAGAAAATAAATCAATAGCTTTTTTTCCTTGGTCTGAACCTTAACCTTAACTTAACCGGTTTTCTTCCATAATGGAAGAAAACCGGTTCCATAACATAAATTAAATCTTATTGAAATACTATTCTGCCGTCCCAAGGTAAAGCAACGTAACTACAGATTTTTGATTTTCCCACTTTTTATTGTTAAATGCTTCGCAAAGACTATATTTTTCTTCCAGCAAAGACTCAACAGCGTAACTGCAGTAGTTTGCGAGATATTTGTTGGTAAAACGACGTAACTACATATAAAGATGATATATGCAAAGCCAAAACGACGTAACTGCCAGTTACGTCGTTTTACCATAGAATCCAGAGCAAATAATCCCAGTTACGTCGATTTACAATAGAATCTAGAGTTAATCCCACATTCTCAATGGAGTGTCAGTCTCTGCCAAACAACGCCAGCTGTTTTGCTCGTGTTGCAAAGACAATTACGTAGAAAAAGAATAACCTCATTTTGTAGATAAAATTCTTATTTGCTTCTGAAGTGAAAACATTAGTACAGAAGCTCCAGAGTCAACACGCAACAAAATATTAACCTCATTTTGTAGATAAAATTCATATTAGCTTCTGAAGTGAAAACATTTTATCTACAAAATGAGGTTAATATTTTGTTTCGTGTTGACTCTGCAACTTTTGTACCCAAACACTCTTCATAAAGCGTCTTACTCTTGTAGCATCCTTTTAGTGAACAGAATCAGCAGTTAGCTTTAACGCAGTTACAAGACGCAAATAATGGCAAAAAATCGACTTGCATGAAGTTGTGAAAACGCCTATGAATGATTCTGTGGACCATAACGCTAACGACAGAGACTACATGGTGACATACTAAACAATCGACCACAATTTTAGGAATAGCTACTCGCCAACGACAAATCACTTGACTTAATTGATGTTAACTAAAGATACTGCATTGTATTTGAACCATATTACATATTTTCTGTGTGAATTCAATACATTGCGTCAGATACGCCGGTTTGCCTTTGCAGCACGGTCAGAAACACAATCCGGTTTACAAAGGCAAAGCGACGTAACTACACTAATTATCTAGCGAAAATTAGGACAGCAATCAATGTTTTTGTTCCCATTGAAACAAAAAGTAGGTAAGATCTTTTAGTTGGAGGCCTCAAATGTTGAATTGCGATTAAAATGTCGTTATGGTTTACGATTAACTTTAAAGCGCTTTTTCTCGGTTTTAACTTTTCTGTAGTTACGTCGCTTTACCTTTAGACGGCAGTATTGTGTGTGTTAGCCTGGTCAAATGTTTTAAGGTTCAGACCAAGGAAAAAAAGCTATTGATTTATTTTCTAATGCTATAAACATTTCTTTCTATGTCATGTGAAAGTTTGGATGGGTGATATTAAATTGTAATGTAGTTGCAAACTAGTCTTTTTACACTTTTGAGGATTATTGTTTTATTAACCATATTATTGCTACTGCTGCTTGTAGCATAAGCCATTTGATATTACAGCTAAGCCTATATGCGGTTTATGTATAGCCTACCTACTGTAGTAATGTGAAGCAGTTTATGCTACGGTACTAACATGGATAACTAAAACTAGGCCTACCACGTTTGGTTACATAGTCCTATACTTTGTTCTGTTACCGTGCATGAACTTTTGTTTGGTATTAATTTGCATTTCTTTGTGTTGCAGACTTGGTGGTAGATGCAGTCACATTACTGCATTGCTATACAAGATGCATCATTTTCACATTTGTGATGTAAAAATGATCACAGGAGCTTTATCCTGCACCAGCACAGAGCAACAGTGGCACAAACCAAGAGGCGACGCCATTTTGCAGAACCAGTCACAAATTACATCTTTACAAGAGCGGAGACCGCCCGGACCAAACGGAGGGTGAAAAGCACCATCACATCACGCAGATTCGATGCCAGATGCAATGACCTTAAACGTCCCTTGCTTGAAAGCAAAATTGAAGCCTTTGCAGCATGCTCTGCTTCAAATGCACCATTTTCCTACCTTTTGAAAAATCATGATGCATCAAAAGAAGACATGCTTGTACATGGGCTTACAGGAAGCACATCGTCGCTGCGTAGCCGAGTGGTGAGAACGTCTGTGCGACGTTCGAAAGGACGTGGGTTCGACACCGCTCCAGAGCACGCGGCTGTGTCTCGGCAAAGACACTTAATGGCAAGCCAAAATAAAGGAAGCAGCTGACTCGAAGACTATATGTCACTTCGCTGCTTCCTGTCGTCTGTTGTATCGCATCTGTGATCGCAGTGTACTGTATGTTATCGCAATGGGCGCAAATAAAAACATGACTATTATTACATGCTCTTGAGGAGGCAACAACTTTGCAGTCTCAATCAGTTTTATGGCTCAATAGCCGAAAACGACAACTAACCTCCTCAAATTTTGGAAAAATTATTAAGCGGAAGACTACTTCCTTTTTAAAGTCAATTTTTAAACCACCAATGCTACACCATGTTCCAGCTGTTCGCCACGGTTTGACAAAGGAGAAGCATGCAGTTCGGTTATATCGCGAAAAGATGGAAAAACAACTAAACAGAGAAGTAGAGATTTTTGACAGCGGCCTAATAGTCAATCCTGGGTTAATTTTTTTGGAGCTTCCCCAGATGGAAAAGTGTTTGACAAGTACAAAACCGGGAAAAATTTTGGACTCTTGGAAGTGAAGTGTCAATTTAAATATACAAGCAACTGTACACAAGAAGCAGCTCTTAATGATGACTTTTGTCTCCATTTCGTTGTTGATGAACTAAAACTGAAAAGTAGGCTACACACAACTACTTTTTATCAAATTCAGGGGAAAATAGCCCTCAGTGGTCTGCCTTGGTGTGACTTAGTTGTCTATACTTCAAAGTCTTTATTTATTGAGCGAATACACTTCGATATAACGATCTGGACTGCAAAAATGGTACCTTCCCTTGCAAACTTTTGTTTTAGTTTTGAGTTACCATATTTGGCTGAATAATTGTTTTTATGGTGATAATGTGGTTATGTAACCTATTCTGTGTTCATGACTTAAAAATAAATCAGAAAGATGGTGTTAAACTGGTTTTAATATGAACGGAACAATATGTGCAGTGTGCAGTACTGTAGTTTGTCTAGACTTTCAGCGCAAGCTTCAACCCGTCACGGTATGTTGGTTCACCGTGGAATCCCTCTATTGTATAGGCTACATCCAGGGATATCTAAAGAAGGGGATACGAAGGCTTTTATTACGTCTGACAATAGAAGGGCTTTTGTTTATCGTAAATAATCTGTGTTTATCGTAAAATGACAATTGGCACCGATAGTAGTTTAAAAAATCTTGTTATGATAACTTGCATTGCGCTATTAGCATCAGGCCTGGATATTCACAACATGCTCATAGTTGCTTGTTAATTCAACTACCCATATACTTGCTTTATATCTAGCCTACTGCAAAGGCTTTGTTAAAAAAAACAGCTTACAGGTAACTTTTCAACTGTCGTTGTAAACAAGTAGCCTATTCTTTAAATATGTTCTACGTAACATTTGCTAACTGTCTTCTGTAGCTCATTGTACCAGCTGCACTACAAAACTTTCTACGATTTTAAAAAGAACCACATGTTTAAAGCACTACAAACTACCGCCCTGGTAGTGTCACGAGAATAAGGCAATCGCTGCGAGCAGGGGTGCCGGAACGGTTTTTGACTGGGGGGCAGGATTATGAAAAAAGGGCACTTTTATTGCTGAAAGGCCAATTTTTTTTTCAGTTTTAAGATAAGATATAGCAATAATGCTCATCCATCAGTTCATCATCGAGTAATGGTACAAGTGTCCGGTATATAAAGAACAATGGCACGGAAGAGCATCGTGCTATGTTATGATGATGTAGGCTAATTACCTACTGTGATACAGAATTTTGTGTCGTGATTCGTGAATATTATTTTGAGGCAGAAATGAAACATTATAAAAGGCCTCGAAATTCACGGCGGACATATACGCCGTCACAGCATGTGATGTCCGCGGGAAGTACCATCTAGATCGGTCATAGCCTATTTGTGCACCGAGAAATAACACAGGAACTAGCGATACCAATCGTCATTGCATAGCACGAACAATTGTTGCGAGAATATAATTTCCCGCGCATTCTAGCGCGCATCTAGAAAATGTGAATACTGTATCCCTTAGCTTCCATTCAAGGAGGAAAACTTTCATTTTTACGTTGCTTCAACGATTGATGACATTGAATCAACGTAATAAAGGTGAATTTTTTCTAAGAATTGATGGGAATACTGGTACTTCTACACTAACCACGCACAAATGAGTTCAAGTTTTACCTCACAATGTCTGGCTTTAATCTCCAAGTAATATTGATGGCAAGGTTGGTTACAAAATTAGATTAAACGAGTAGGCTATATTACAGCAAGATGGAGCAAAAATTGTTAAGTTTTGGTATTACAGTAAGATAGAAAACGCCCAGGGAAAATTCACTTTCGCTTACTGACACGCAACAATAAACCTAAAGAAAAAAGCCTAATGAAACTTTGCACAGTAGAAAATGGTAGCGTTAGTGTAGAAGTTTTCCGACTCCTGCCCAGAGCATTGTGACGCAAGAAGCCACACGACCTCGTTCGGTGAAAGTTAATCGGTTATGCGTCGTAAGCAGCTACACGGCGCTTTCCCGCTTCAAGCGCACGTCGTTGGTCTGATGAAGGCCTTTCAGAGTGACTTCGATGAAATTTGAAAAGCCTTCTAAACCGCAGCTATAATTCTTGAATGGCGAAGAATTATCAAGATAAAGTGATTAAGCATGACGATCGACGTTAAAACTGGTGTGTCCGCCGTGAGACTTAATTTATCCGCCGAGATGCTCCTCAGACCGGACACGTTTGTCCGCTGTCAACAAAAATGAATTTTGAGGCCTGTTATAGTTAAGCTAAAAGCTAATAGTTGAAATTGTTATATCGTATTGCAAAATGTGCAGCAGCTTACATGACCTTAAAAGGGCACCATTGCCCCCCCGCTTCCGGCGCCCCTGGCTGCGAGCCTTCATATCCCCTTCTCTAGATATCCCTGGCTACATCACACAACCGCTATGGTTGCTGAAATAACCATTCAGTGCATAGCAAAGCAATAACTAAAACATGTTGGCTGTAAGCTTGATAAAAATCTATCATCATTTTTCAACTTAATGTAGCCTACGCCTAGTAGCTTGCTTTGTAACCCATGCATGTTTATTATTGTTTATCTCTAACATTAAATATTTTCAACACATACTGCAGTAAACAATAAACATGTAACAAGCAAAACTGATGATTAGAACTTGGAAAAACCATGATCTCACAACATTAACTTTGACCTGACCAAAGTTTCAGTGTTAGGCCTACCACAAAGGCAATGATTCAAAACTTTCTCTGGGTTTGGAAATTTTGCCAGGAGCTTATTAAAATTTTGAAAAAATTCATGAAAATTTAAAATCCGAAGCCGATCCGCATCCTGTTTCTTTTGAAAAACAAGATTCATAAGGAAGATTACTTAGTTTTCGAAACATTTTCTAAACTTGAAAACACTCCTATTCCACATTTTGAGCGATTGGTTTTGAGTTGTTTTTTTATTGATAGCCTATGTTCATTGTTCAGCAAGTGCAATGTTTTTTTTGTTTTATTATCTTTATCCTGCATTGCGGGAAAGCGGACTTGAGCGCTATGCATCGGTGTACGCCTTCCGACGTACACCGACCTGACCCACGCTGCAGCCGACGGCAATGTCTGTTTCCGGTTGTCTACTCTACTTATGACTTAAATTTTGGTACTACCCATTACTCGAAATCGATCACTGGGTAGAGGCAATTGCCGTAAAGTTTCTTGCCCAGAGAAACAACAGCAAGTGCGGAACAGAAAACAAAAACAACAATAACAAGAGAATGACCAGCTACTTGAGTTGTGTTGTAAATACTTTTTGTGGTGTTTGAGTTTCCCTTGCTAAATTTTACAAACATTTCCATAGCTGGCCTACTATTGTGTTTATCGATTTATGACGAACGCAATATACAGTAGATGTTGTAAGCACTGCTTCAGTTGCATAACTTCATTTTAACATCGTTTCAACATCGCGAGACGTTGCAACGATATGAAAAAATAGTCGTAAAAGATGTTCAAAGGCAAACTAAGAGTAAATCGAAAACCAGGACAGAACTGTATAGGCTATGAGGAAATGCTCATAGCTTGCGATGTTATGCAGAACATGCGTGCCATATTTAGAGGAACTGATAACAAGCCAGATGAGACCAAACTTTCCGAAGTCATCACAGCTTTGAAATTATGTGAAGAATATTTGACGAGAAACGAATATATGGCTGGCAACCACATGACTTTGGCAGGTAAGCCTAAGATTTTTTTCCCTCAAAGTTTATTAACATGTAAAAGGGATATGGAATTTTATTGAACAAAGACTTTAATAGAAGTAGGCTACAGTGAAATACCTAAGCTAGATAAAAGTAGTTAATCTGAATTAGAAGGAGGTCTATTCATACCGTAGCCACAAAATATTGAAGCCACGCAGCCAGGACCGTGTCAACCAACCCCGTAACCCTCCAGAGGGAAGAAGGGCACGGCCGTAGTATGTTAAATGTTTTTTTAGTTATACAGTAGAATTTGCCTATAACGGCTTCGTTTATAACATCAATTCGCCTATTACGTCACATTTCGCTCGGTCCCGGCAGAATTCCTATCTTTTACGTACATTGTAGTTCGGCTACAACAGCATCGCCTATAACGTCAATTCGCATGTAACAGCACCCTTTATTGGTCCCCAGACGTCTTTTGTTCGTTTATAACGTCACTTTCAGCCATCACCTTCACCACGAACGGTCAGTCTTTTAATCTAGTAAGCGCTGCTGCTTGAAAAATGCCTTTCCTTTATTTTGCTACGTCGTTCGCAGCAGGGACTTTAATAAACTGAATTAATTTTTTTCTTGCGTGAAAAACTATCACATGTAAAAAGCAGCTCTACAGCAGCTGACCTTTAAACATCTCAAAGCAACAGTTGTACGTGCAGTATTAAAGTTACTGTATAAACTAATTAACTTTTTTTCCCCGCGTGAAAAACTATCACGTGTAAAAAGCAGCTCTACAGTTGTGTCAAATCCGAAACAGCTCAAGATCAATGCCTTTTTTTGCGAATAAACAATGAACTTCTCTACTACTGTAGCCTATGTAATGAGCTATTGCGCAAATTTTCTGTACCTTTCGCTGTAGATTACTTTTTTTTTAAACAATTTCTTTGTTTACTGTATTTTCTGCCTGCCTTTTGTCAGTTTGGTGGTACAAAGTAACCCTGACTGGATTATACACCTCTTTCTTTAATCAAAAGACAGTTGTGGAATAGTTTGCGGTAGTTCGTCTATAACGTGGGTTTTTGCAAATCCCCTAGAAGTGCCGTTATAGGCGAATTCTACTGTATTTGAAAAAAAAAATCTTCTACAGAAGCACAATATTTCATAACTTAAATTATGCAAGGCCATATCGTTACCGCTTTCCACACTAACGACTGGGAGGTCCACATCCATTAAGGGGCCCATGCATATAAGTTTGTTAGTCCGGCACTATTCGGTTATTTGAAATAAATACTGCTATAAAAGCTCGACATTTAATAGCTTGCATCAATAGACTTCACCAATGATTAAAAATTGGCCAATTAAGTAACCCCATTCGATTATGAATGATTAACCTGTTCCCGACAATGGTTCACCCATGGCCACTTGAAATGTGGCCTGATTTGTCACATTTTGATTACAGCTACTGCTAGTGCTTGACTGACATTTTTTGAGATGTTTTTACTTTTTGCGGTTTCCTAATGACAAAAATTTTTTTTGTTGCCTTGGGGAAGCAATAGCAAATGAGAAAAAGTAAGTTGAAAAACGCAAAATCAGACTGTTATTGAAAATTAACAGTCTGACTAAAATCTACAAAATCAAATTTTCTTTGTTTTTCAACATGTGAAGATGTTAAAACCTATTGTGTCATCTGGGGAAAAGAATAAAGAAAGCGTAAAAATATAATTTTTAGAAAAATTTATTTAAACCCTCGCCCTATGTTAGAAAAACCTGAAAATTTCAGAAAAATGTGACAAATCAGGCCGTATCTTTAGGCGGCCATGGTTCACCTAATCAAACGTCATATAAAAACCGTTCAGGTCTACTGAATCTTAGCGTATTACGTCATGGAATTTTTCCTAAAAATGAGCCAAAATTGCACCATCGTTCGTAAGACTTGTATCAAACCTGTTTAAACATGAAACATGGCATCACCACCTTTGAACACCTGTTTGAATTGCGTGACAATGTCTTTCACTATTACGTCACAGTACTGCGTACGCGAGTTTGAGATATTGATATCTATTCTGGACTCTGGTCATTCGTGAAATGGTTGCTTGAGAGTTAGTCGCACATTTAACTGTTTGCTTAGTGCTTGCTAGCTGGACAAAAATTCCGTCTTTATCTAATTAGTTTGTTCTGTAGTGACAGGTTTTAGTGGCGTACCGTGTTGCGTCTCATTTTCGATAGCCGCGGGCTAATTTTACAGAAATACAATTTTGAATAGACGTTTCAGAAGAGTGTTTCTCTTTCGGTCATTACATACAGACGAACGGATTCGGGAATCTTATGTTACAATTTTCCCACGAAGAGATTATGTGGTTTACCACTGTGACCATAACCAGAGCTAAGTCTACAACTCAATAACAATTCACTCTTTTGAGAGATTATTATTAAAAGCAGTATACCGCATTAATAAGCCTAAGATAATTGCCATTCAATTTCAGATTTGTTTATATCTTCACCAATTCTCATGCTATCTGTGGTTACCAATGGTCATGACCATCTAAAAGATTACCCAAAAACTCAAGCTTGGTATACCAAAATCAAAGCGCTGCCTTATTATGATGACGTGAATAAAGAAGGACACGAGCTTCTCTTCAGAGCGTACCAAGAAAGACTGAATATCTAGGTGGATATTTTTTGTCTAGCTTGGAAAAATTTCAACATCATACTACCTCAAATGTACCATTTCGAAGTAAACATCACCTGGAGAGAGCTATACAAAATAAATGTTTATTCGAAAGCCATTTGTTTGTAGACTATAATTTCACATAACAGAAAACTTGATTTGTATAACTGAAGACTTGTTTTTAAACAGCCGTAATTTGGTTTACCTCATGCTTTTTTGTTCTTCATTTTACGCAGGCTTATTTTTTGCAATTGATTTCTGCACACCACAGTTCAATTCAATTTACTTTGCAGCAAAACCAACAAAAGGAAAAGGTGGCAAATCCTTAATGGTTTAAGACGTGCATGAAAAAACTTAATTTTGAGATTTTGTCACGGAAATATCTTCGAAAACAAAAAGGCACATGAGCTGTTGACTGATGATACGTTACAGAAACAATGCATTAGATTCAGATTCTTTCAAGCCAACAAACAACTCTGCTTCAAATGACATAAACGCCCAATTTTTTTGAGAAAAATATATAGGCCTACCCCGGTTTGAGGTAAGCTTTTGAAGACCAACATTTGAATAAAAAGTTTGAATTTATTGACTTTAATAATGTTTCTGCTGAGATATATCAAAACTTTTGAATCCTCGTAGAGAAAAAATAATCATAGAAAAATTCGGGCATGCCGTAACTTTTTCCGCAATTAAAAAAATTTCTAAAAGAAACTAATTTTTCATTTCCAAAACAAATCAAGGTCTTAGTGACGAGGGAGCTGAAGAACCTCAAAGAGGAAGAATTTTTTAATCGTCTCCAGGGATAACTGGATAGAATGCAAATGTGCATTAACTCGACAGGAAATGCTTTCATTGGGACGATTCGTAATTTATAAAAAAAAATTGTGTAAAAGTTACTTCCTTGTTGCACCTCGTATATCCTACTAAACATGTGTACAAACACACCTATTGGACTATATTTATGTAAGCAAAAACATAAGTACAAAAACATATAGTTTATTCACAGATTGATACTGGGCCAGCATTGTTACTACAATTAGGCAACATTTTCTGGATCGGTGGGGATGATGAAAAAGTAGATTAGTTTCAGTCCACCTGTTGATTGCTGTCGTCTGTATTTAAGGAAAAGTCAATCAGGGATTTATTGGGTTTGATGCGGGCTAATACAACGTTCACCTGGCGAGACAAATAGCTACTGACAAGACAGAACGAAAGGTAACACAGATTGCGCAACAAGGACAACTTGAAGGTCACGTGATTATACGCACACCAGTTCGTGTGTTGCAGATGCAAATTGCAAAGGGGTAACATCGTTTCCTATTGTGGTGTAGACAATACAAATCTTTCTATTATGTGCATCCATGAGGGTTGACAGGCAGGTGGAAAATCAAGGTTTTCTATTTAAGTCCCTGCAAAGCACAATGATTAAGGGTTAGGCCTAGTGATTTCGTCAATTAATCCAAGGTAGAAATATGAAAAGGAGCAAGTGACAGCTGGAAACATTGTCTTAAAAACAACCAACTTCTAGACAAAATTGATAACAAAGGAAGTAATGAAATATTACTTGAATTGAAAACCAAAGTGTTCTAGGTGTAACATCAAGGTTTGAAAAAGTTTTAATAAATTATGATATTATTCCAAAATTGTATCCAATCACCAGGACATTCTGGTGCGGCCCAATTGATGCAAGACTGATTGCAGCCGATCTGTTGCAAGGACATCTAACCATGGTACAAATTCTGCTTCATTTATTGAGCATATGCATATCTAGCCTTGTAAAGATACTTTTGTTTACCATGTGTTAAATTTTCATCACAATTTTCTTTCACTCAATATCTGTTGTGATGCAACAGTTATCCAAAATGAGATGTACCACTACCAGTAACAAAAAACTTCACCTACCAATTCCATACATGCCTAAAAGTAAGATGTCACAAATCCAATAAAAAATTGTCGTTGAACAAACTTACAGTTTGAATATTGTGCATTGAAATCAAATCTAGAGAAGTTTGTATTGAAAAAAGGTTTAGCGTTTTTTATGTATATTTTCGTTTTGGACAACACTAGGCTATACAGTATACAATCTCTAGCACTTTCAATGTGGTATCCTACTGCACTGGCATATCGCATTTTAGTTAAGTGCACTTTAAGTTAAAGGTAGAAGTAATTTTATATCGCCTTTTAAAACGTTGTGATCCTATTAAGTTAGCTTTTATGTAGATTGTCATTTCTTACATCAAATACTGGCATTGGATAAAGCTTGCATCACAATTAATGTCTAGGAAAAAAATTGTGATGAGGAATTCAACACTGATAAACAAATATATTTGCACAAGGCAAAAGATGCTTAATGAATGAAATAGAATTCAAATGAACCAAATAGTCTCGTGGAGATATATCCTTGTGACAGGTCAGCCATTGTCATTTTTGCACCAGGCCGAAAGTGTCTGAATGCAATTATAAAAGTGAAAGTAGAAGAAAAATAGAAAATATATAGCTTACTGAATACAGTAGGCCGATATGTGACTTACTGAGCCAGTGTATGAATTCCACATTGGGGATAACCAACTGGTGCTTCACAACAAGGACAATGTATCAACTAAAATACCAATATCTTGGGAAATGTTCATTGCATTTGTCACGATTTTTGGTGAGGTATGGCAGACGCTAGATAATCTGTGCTACATTAAAGCACAACACGTCTGAAAAATGATTGAAAATGTTGCATAATTAAGATTGTTATACATCAAGCTTTCCAAATGTTGTCTATCGTAATGAATATGTAAAGAACAATTTAGCTAATCAAAGTACATTCAATGGCTATATCCAGGCTCCAGGGTATTAATATCTGTAGTGTTTTATTGCACTTTATATGGTCAGTGGTCACGTACCATGCAAATGCAACAATAGCTTTATAGTGGGTCACATTAAAGTCTGGACAGAAAAAAAAGTGTGCAGCTTTCATTCAACACATTTTTGAGGTTTATTAAATCACAAAATAATGTTTTGAATATATTATAAATTGAGTGTTAACAAAATAGTTAGTAAATTTCTTTATGATGAACTTCAAATCTGGGCCATAAAAACTGTGTAGATCCTGTTGCAATATACAACATTTAAAAAGTGGAGAAGTTATCTTAAAAACCTTCAAACTGATCTTTGTCTGAGAACACATTTTGTTAAACTTTGATTATTTTATGAAGTGAAACCTTTTTCTGTTTGTTATCAAATCAAAACATTTGTTCAAAGTGACCAGCATGTAATTGGTAGTGTGGTACAAAAATAGGTTTTAAGTTTGTTTCGCATGGATAAGTAAGCTGTCCATTTGCACTACTACTAGACTTCAAAAATTATCATATCATACGTATTGACTTTAAAGTAGAACATTGCCATTGTACCAAAAGGGTGCAAACTATGCATAGGCGCCGACTCCGGGGGGGGGGGGGGGGTTATAGGTGAATTGTTTGTAAACAGTTGTCCGTAAAGCAATTGTTCGTAAAATCAATTCTTCGTATACATCAATTCTTCGTATATATACATCAATTCTTCGTATAGGTGAATTGTTCGTAAACAGGTGATAGGTGAATTGTTCGTGAACAATTTTTCGCAACAGCAAGGTTTGTCTTGCAATTTCCGATGAAGGTGCGTAATGCAAATTTTCCTGAATAACCAAGTTACGACGACACAAAGAAATAAGCACAATGAAAAAGCGCATTTTTTGTTATTTATTGGAATACAACAATTGTCTGTGTTTAGCAATTCTTTGCTTACACTACCAATACTACTTTGAGTAACTTCGTACAAATTGTCCACGAGCCAAGTTTAGTATGAAGTATTGTGTGCAATTCCACGCAAGTAATCCCAAATTTCATCATCTTGAAAGTCTTGACGCCAAGTTCGGACGACTCTAGTTAGTCTTTCTGCACTGTCCTTGTACTTCTTCTTTGGAGGGGGTCCTGCCTGGCCACTGACATACTGTTCAATGCGAACCTCATTTAGGTTTTGCTCTCGCTTGATTGCAGATATGAACTTCCAAATATCTGGATGATTTGCAGGTACCTGGAACATGAACCCCTTGTGCCATCCTTTAATGCTATTATTAGTTTTGGGAAGGCCACTGAGGACGCCATCATAGCAGTTCCACATTTGAATTGCAAACATTGGAGGACGGCGCCCTTGACGACGATCTGGGTGCCCAACCCAAGTGTCTTCAAAGTAGTCAATTACTGGCTGGGCAACATCTGGTAATACATTCCCATCAACGAGAATGTCAACTGACTTCATCAATAGGCACAAAGGCCAGAGACGACAACATGAGCAAACTCTGCACTTGTCTCGTACTGCTCTTTCAGGCCACTTGATTGCGTCTTTCTCCAAATGCACTGGCACAAATGGAAGAAACAGCCACGGTGAGTTGAAAGTGGGTATACTCTCTGCTTACTGCATTGACCATGGCCATCTCAAAGTCAGTCATGATTGTCTTTGGAACAGCAACAGCAGGTAACAACTCCTTGATCTTTTGCAGCAGATGAATGTATGTCCCTCTCCTTTTGTCCCCCAGCAGGGCATACACCAGAGGCACTGAAGTGTTTTCCTTCAGTCTGTGTATTGTGTAAAGCTGTTCAAACAGTGAAGGCACTGTTTTGAAGGTGCCGTCAGCATACTAGTGCTTTGAACGGGCAAGGAGCTGCAGATTTCTTTCAGTGGCAAAGAGGACCATACGGTTATCTCCAGGCCCAGAATCATAGGCCAAGAATGTTACACCAGCAAACGTTTTCTTGTACTCTACTGGAAGCACAATGTCACGGAGAGAATGTGGGATTGCCGGGCCTGCATTTTCCTTCAATCGCACTTGGGTCACTGCCCTTTTCATGCTCTGCACACTTGGCAGTTTTGCTGCCGTGGCTTGACTGGGTCCAATAGTTTTTGCTGAGACGAGGTAACGTGGGGCATCATGACTGTCTTTTGCTGCACAACGAATATTTTCCATAACCTTTACTGCTTCGACATGACCAGCATCTCCAGCATGATTGTGCTCACCTCTGGATTGTACAATGGCTGCCATAGCAGTTGTTACTCGTTACAGTTGTTACATTTCTTATTAAAATGCTCACATTTCCAATATGTAGTTTCTTGCCCTTGTGCGTTAAGTGCACTATAATCTTTGTAATTAAGCTGGCCACTATACAAAAGTTTTGGCTTTCCTTTTTCGCTGCTCACAAACTGTAATGCCATTCTGAATCAGGGACTCTACACTCTGTCTGCTCGTCTACACTCTACAGGTACAGCACGTCTGTAAGCACAAATAGCAAATCTCCAGCATATAGGCTACCCTAATTGATTGTTCGTAAACAATTGTAACTGTTTTTTTTTTTAAAAAGCTGTAGCCTAACTTTTATGAACATTTGTTTACGAACAATTAGTATTACGGTCAATTGCATGCCCGAAGAATTGCTTTACGAAGAATTGATTTTACGAAGAATTGTTTTACGAAAAACTGTTTACGAAGAGAACGTCGGACACACACCGGGGGGGCGGCACCCCCCGTAAATTTAAAATTAGCTCGGGGTGGCTGCCCCCCGCAAATTATTAAAAAACAATCCTAAATCAAATGTTTCTAAGTTCAGATTTGAGTTAGTTTGACCTTCATTGCGGATCGATCTCAATTAAAAGATCTACTTGATGCAACAAGAGCGCTGCTCCTAAGATAACAAAAGAAACAGAAGTACGGTAGCTGATAAACGCCAGCATGGTGCCGTTGAAGCAAACAATGATTGAAAAACGTTTTTCTTGATTTCTTCCGCTTTGTTTTTTCTTGGGAGTGTCAATAACGAGGTGCTGTTTGCTCGGTTTAGTATCTACGCGTATTAAGAGCTAAAGTTCAAAGTGACCAGCATATAATTCGAAGTAGCCTACAGGCCTCGAAATTCGTTTTTGTTGACAGCGGACAAACGTGTCCGGTCTGAGCAGCTATCTCGACGGACAAATTAAGTCTCACGGCGGACACACCAGTTTTAGCCGTCGATCGTCATCCTTAATCACTTTATCTTGATAATAATTCTTCGCCATTTCAGAACTCTAACTACGGTTTTAGAAGGCTTTTTAAAAACTCAGTAAAGTCACTTTGAAAGGCTTTCATCAGACCAACGACTTGCGCTTGAAGAGTCAAAGCGCCGTGTAGCTGGTCAATACGTCACATAACTGATTAACTTCCACCGAACGAGGTCGTGTGGCTTGTTGCGTGACAATGCTCTGGGCAGGAGTCGGAAAATTTCTACACCAACGCTACTATTTTCTGCTGTGCAAAGTTTCACAGGCTTTTTTCTTTAAGTTTATTTTTGCGTGTCATGTGAGCGAAAGTGAATTTTCCTTGGGTCTTTTCTTTCTTCCTGTAATACCAAAACTTAACAAATTTTGTTGCATCTTGCTGTAATAGCCTACTTGTATAATCTAATTTAGTAACCAACCTTGTCGTATCATTATTACTCGGAGATCAAAGCCAGACATTGTGACATAAAACGTGAACTAAATTGCGCGTGATTAGTGTAGAAGTACCTGTACTCCTATCGATTCTTAGCGAAGAATTCACCTTTGTTACGCTGATTCAATGTCATCAATGGTTGAAGCAACGTAAAAATCGAAAGTTTTCCTCCTTGAATGGAAGCTAAGGGATGCAGTATTCACATTTTCTAGATGCGCGCTAGAATGCGCTGGAAAATATATTATCGCAACAATTGTTCTTGCTATGCAATGACGATTTGTATCGCTAGTTCCTGTGTTATTTCTCGGCGGACAAATATGACCGATTTAGATGGTACTTCCCGCGGACATCACATGTTGTGACGGCGTATATGTCCGCCGTGAATTTCGAGGCCTGAGCCAACATTATAAAGCTCGGCGATATACAATGGCAGATAGACGCAAACAAACATCAATGCTGACAAACAAACATTAGCATTTTGAATGTAAGCAATCAGTCGGCTAGAAAGTTTGCCCCCCCGGCAATTTTCAAAACCCGGCGCCTATGGAACTATGCACATGCGCATTGAGCAATAAAAGAGCAACAGATATAATTTTTTTTTGCATGCAATGGTTGTATTTGCAATGCCATAGATATAAATCCAGTAAGTTTGGACTTAGTAACACTTCCTAAAAAATGTATACAAGCCAAAGGTAACTATTAAGTCTTGATATACTGGTAAGTCTAATGGGTGCAACCTACATCAGTCTAATTCGACTTAAATAACTTAACAGAAACAGCAAAAATATGGCCTTAGTTATTAGGCAAACTCATTATATAATTATGATAGGCCCTATAGTGATATTATATATGGTATAATTCATAAAACTGAAGTAACAAGTTCAAGTAACTGCAAATATTTTATTTCATTGTTAAAAACTTTAATAGCATCTCTATATTAAGTTGAGCATTATTAAAGGTTTAAACAGCTATTTTTAGCTAGGTTTTCTAACAAAAGAAATAAAGATAAATAAATTACCTGATAATGATCAGCATTTCATCATAACAGCATATAAATATTATGCACCAAAATTTCGATTTAAAAAAAAAAGTCGATGCTTGTCAATAATAGAAGAAAGAGTGAAATATTTCCATGTAGGACAAGCACGCAAAGATTGTACTTTCACTACTTTATTAGAATCAGAACAAAAAAAATTGCCAACAACTTGAAACAGACCATGCTGTGTAATTTCACTGATATCGCTTCCAGATAAGTCAAGTTTAACACTGAGGTTACAATTTCTTTCAGGAGAGTATAACATTGCTTTGCCACCATCAAAAGGCGAATAATTATCAATCCATCCAACAATCATGATCAATTGGAAGTTGGGAACTTCATTAGTCAATTCAGAAATATGACAAATCTTCATTGTTTTCATAACATTAAAGCTATCTAGTATAGTTTCTGTTAACACAATACATTTCATGGTCAAATTACTGGACTATGACTCGTGGAGCTGATATGGATTAAAACAACATATTCAACAATGAGGTAGGTGTGTGGTACAAGTAGCACCTTTGAACCCTGGGCAGTCGCCATGGATTGTTACACCATGGGTCTCTGGGAACACTGGTCTTGATCACACACCAAACTAACAAGTGGGTCCACGTCCCACCTCATGGGCAACAACCTCGACTGGTTGGCTAAAACTTGTTAGAAATCCTGCTGCCTTGCAGGAAATACTTTTTTAAGTAAAGGCTAGGCCCACCGCCAATAACTGTGGTTAGCGTCAGGAAGGGCATCCGGCTGGAAAATCTATGCTCCAAAATATTATTTAAATGCAGCAAAAGCAATCGGCCACCCCCACTAGTGGGGAACAAACCGACGATGGATTATGATGATTCATATAACTCTGGTGTTTACCAAGATGAAATAAGTCTATTAAACAAGATTACATTACTATGTTGATTACAGAGGTCCAATCTCTAAACTTGGCTCGAGATGACAGTACGCATTCATCTAAAATAGCCTATTATAATACAGTGTCAACATCTCTGATGTTGATACTGTAATAAACTATTCCATGATTGAATCTAACTATTCCATGATCCCGATCTAGCCTAGTTTAGAAAATATAAAAGATCCTGTCCTGCTAATTTTCTATGATTCTGAGAACACCTCTGCTTCCTAACAACTGTATCACACAGTCCTTAATCCTTTGAAGAATTAAGGTGACTGAATTTTAATGACATGTCACTGTGATTCAGAATCTGTACCAATGTCGGTGCTCTTCCAAAGGACGCCATGTTGGTCAACCGGACAAAATAATGACGTCATACACATTGGAATAGACCATTATGAAGAAGGAAGTGCGGGGTGGAAATGCAATGAAACACACCAGAAAGAAATTGTCTCCCATTTATTCATTTGTTGTTCAATTTAAACAGCTTTGCGATTGTTGAAAAGCACAAGCATAGATCTAACCAACTAAGTTAATACCAAGTGCCAAAACATTACTAGCTCCATCTGGTGGCCACCTAAACTTGACCAAATTCAAACCATTATCAAAAGTTTATTTGCACTGATAAAAACATTAAACGACAACCAATTAAAAGAACATGTTACTGTTTATTGAAGTGCTAACTTTCATTTTTATATCTTAATCAATATGCGCGCAATCGTTGTTCGAAGACAGCCCCCCAACGAAGCTTTTGGCCAATGCATTTCAATGGCGAATCGATCGTCTTCCAGTTCACGCCCTGCGTGATCACGATATAAGTAATTGTCTCCCATTTATTTATTTCTTGCTCAATTTCAACAGATTTGCTATCGTTGAAAAGCACAAGCATAGATCTAACCAATTAAGTTAATACCAAGTCCCAAAATACTACTAGCTTTATCTGGTGGTCACTTAAACTTGACCAAATTCAAACCATTAGCAAAAGTTTATTTGCAATGATAGAAACATTAAACTACAACCAATTAAAAGAACATGTTACTGTTTATTGAAGTGCTAACTTTCATTTTTATATCTTATTGAACATACGCGCAATCGTTGTTCGAAGACAGCCCCCCAACGAAGCTTTTGGCCAATACATTTCAATGGCGAATCGATCGTCTTCCAGTTCACGCCCTGCGTGATCACGATGATGATGTTCTTTTAATTTGTTGTCGTTCAATGTTTTTATCATTGCAAATAAACTTTTGATAATGGTTTGAATTTGGTCAAGTTTAGGTGGCCACCAAATGGAGCTAGTAGTATTTTGGGACTTGGTATTAACTTAGTTGGTTAGATCTATGCTTGTGCTTTTCAACGATAGTAAATCTGTTGAAATTGAGCAAGAAATGAATAAATGGGAGACAATTAATTATCGTGAACATGCAGGGCGTGAACTGGAAGACGATCGATTCGCCATTGAAATGCATTGGCCAAAAGCTTCGTTGGGGGGCTGTCTTCGATCAACGACTGCGCGCATATTGAATAAGATATAAAAATGAAAGTTAGCACTTCAATAAACAGTAACATGTTCTTTTAATTGGTTGTCATTTAATGTTTTTATCATTGCAAATAAACTTTTGTGTTGGTTTGCATTTGGTCAAGTTTAGGTGGCCACCAGATGGAGCTAGTAGTATTTTGGGACTTGGTATTAACATAGTTGGTTAGATTTATGCTTGTGCTTTTCAACGATAGCAAATTTGTTTAAATTAAACAACAAATCAATAAATGGGAGACAATTTCCTTCTGGTGTGTTTCATTGCATTTCCACCCCGCACTTCTTTCATAATAGTTTATTCCAATGTGTGTGACGTACTATGACGTCATTATTTTGTCCGGTTGACCAGTGGTGCCAAGGCTTGTGTTTTAGCACAAGATCTTGAGTTTTTACTTTTGATCTTGTGTTCTTGTGCTTTCCGATCGATTTTTGGCTAAATCTTGTGTTTTTTGATCAAAGTCAAATTAATCGTTGCTACCATGTCCATGGTTTGAGTTTGGTGGAGAGTTAAGGACTGTAAAAGGTTTCTGGTACCGTAGGGGAGAGTGGGGTTAGTTGAAAGGCGGGGTTAGTTGAAAAATGATCATTTTTTAACTCTCGATAACTTTTTTAAATATTTACTGCCAACATGTGAAGTAGTTTATAAAAACACATAATCCATGTTAGTTTCGATTTGTTGAGTCAAGGTATACCTGTTTGGCTGACAATTTTCTATTTTCTTACTTTCGAAGTAAAATTTTTGGCGTATTAAAAAACATCTTATGCGTCGATATCGTTAAAGATAGGCAGAAGTTTTTTGGTGTGTGTCATCTGTAGGTGTTCAGCAACACTAAGACATAAACAAATTTTAGTCCATTGCGCCATGCTTGAATATTTTAGGAAAATAGTTTGTCATATGCTAATGGGGCTAGTTGGAAAATAGTGGGTGGGGTTAGTTGGAAAGTGGTTTGATAACGGTATGACTATGTAGTACGATAAGAGTATATCGTCGTGGTATGATAATAAGCTCCAATGTATTTGTTTTAAGCAGACATACATTGTAAAATTTTAATTTGAACAACTTGGAAAGTATTATACATACGGCATCACAAGTTTTAACAATGCGTTTATTAAAAAATGGTTTTACGATGATTAGGTGTAGAATTCATTGCATTTTGATTTTAAAGCAGGTGAACATATTTGCTTACAACCCCATGTAAAATGTTTGTTGGTTGAAAAAAGAGTATCCAGTTCATTAGTGGGCATTAAACTGACATTTTTCAACTAACCCCAGGCATGGGGTTAGTTGAAAAATCAATTGTATGTTTGTTTATGTTAAATTTTCATTAAAAGTTGAATTGACTCAATCCTTATTTTTGGTTGTATTATTATTTATTTGCAATCAGACTCAAAGTCCATAGAATTTAAATTTTTAACAGTCATCACACAAAATATCAGACTAACACAACATCAAGCAGGCTACATCAAACAACGTACAAAATACTGTTGTAGTGAATATAAAATGTAGAATTAAAGTAGTAATCAGAAGACATAACATTGCTCAAAAGTGGATTAATTGATCTTTTGCAACGTTCTACAAATGCATAGCAATTTTTTCTTAATAGAGCATCAAATGTTAACACGTCGTTCTGTACCTGATACACTCTAGCACTGTCGCATCTCGACAAATTGTGGATAGGCTAATTCTGTACGAGTCGTTGTAAGCAACTCGTATGCGATTTAAAGTAGAAGTTTTATAGTTACACCATAGTTGCGAACCATACATTGGCATACAATATGATTGGTACATTACATTTTTAACTTCGGTAGAGCAATTTCCAAACTTGGACCTAAGCTGATTGGCAGCGACATAAAGAGATCGCACTTGCCTTTTAATATCTGCGTCATCACTCATGGTATCATCAATCAGTATACCTAAATATTTCACTTGTCCAACAAATTTAATTTGTGTATTGTACAACCGCATGCATGGAGAAGTCAAAACTTTAAATTTGCGACATTGATGGACCAATCCAACAGTTTTGTTACAGTTGAAAATAATGTCATGTCTAGAAGCAAAGGATTCACACACATCAATGAGTTTTTGGGTACCTTTAGCACTTGGACTAAATACACACAAGTCATCTGCAAACATTAGGTGATTCAAGTGAGATGAACCAGTATTACATCCGACATCTAGGGAATTCAATTCAGTCGATAAGTCATCTATATACAAAGAAAACAGGTAAGGACTTAAAAACCCCTCCCTACCTTACTCCGTTGGTGACATGATAGAGGGACACCATAGATGATAATTGAAGCCACTTCACGTTGTCAGGTTATGCACCAATTGTTTTAAATTTCAATTTAAAAAAAAATCTTTCCGACTAGCCCCACTCTCCCCTACTACTTATACGCATATGGACCAATTTTCCTCATTGAGTGATCAAGCCTGACAAGATTAGCTAAAAACTTGATCTGAAGAGAGTACGATATGTGCTCAAACTCAGAGGTTGTGTTGCTCGATACTAGATAACAAGAGCAGCGAAAAGAGTACTGGTACATCAGCATCAAACAGTGGTGTAGCCGGGAATTTTAAAAGGGAGATTTTTGAGTTAAAAGTTTTGACGGCGAAAAGTGTTAACCTAAGATGACACCCAGCGGCAGGGGGTCTAGGGGTCTCCCCTAGAAAATTTACTTTGAATTTGGTGCATTCTGAGAGCATTTTCAACAAAAATGTGAGTATGAATATTCCTGTGAAATGGTGCTGTTCGGTGGCATAGCAAAAGGATGAGATCATGTTTTTTTTGGCATTTTTTGGAAATAATGCTAAGTCTCTATGCTTTCTTGTTGCTAATTCCTGGCTGAGATATTTGAATGTTTGGTATTGACAAAACTTGCTATTTTAATGCAGTTTTGTTTAAAATTAGGCAAACTTTGTTTTAGAGACATAAAGCATCATTCTAAATATCGTGACGTCACACGGGTACCAAAGGGGGGGGGGGTTGAAGCTACGCCACTGGTATCAAATAATGACAATCATTCACCAAGTCGTCGGCTGCATAGCCGAGTGGTGAGAACACTGGAACGGCAATCAAAAGGGCGCCGGTTCGACACCACTCAAGAGCATGCGGCTGTGTCTGTGGCAGGACACTTGAAGGCAGGCGCGGATCTAGGAGTATTTTTTGGGGGGGGCCAGAAAATTTGAAAATGAATTAAAAAGAAAAAAAAAGATGAAACAGATATGAACAATCACTGGCGTAGCCAGAAATTTGGGGGGCTTTGACGGCTGGCGGGCGAAGCCCCACGGCGTGTTCGCCAAAGGCGACACCCAGCGGCGGGGGGTCTCCCCTAGAAAATTTTGAAAAATTGCTTTAAATTTGGTGCATTCTGAGAGCATTTTCAACAAAAATATGGGTATAAATATTCTTGTAAAATGGTGCTGTCCGGTGGCATAGCAAAAGGATAAGATCATGTTTTCTTTGGTATTTTTTCGGTAATAAAGCTAAGTCTCTATGTTTTCTTGTTGTTAATTCCTGGCTGAGATGTTTGAATTGGCAAAACTCGCTCTTTTAATGCAGTTTCGCTTAAACTTAGGCAAACTTTGTTTTAGAGACATAGAGACTGAAAGCATCATTCTCAATATCGTGACGTCACACCCATGCCAAAGGGGGGTTGTAACCCCCCCCTTGGCTACGCCATTCTGAACAATGATACTACGACATAATTATACGATACCGTATTTTATAAAATAGACATTAAAACAGCCATGTTCATCAATAAATTTTGCTGGAATAAAAATTGCTGAGCATGCAAATTAAACTTGAAGTCTGGTTTAAAACCCTGTATGCAGTGTCCATGACCGATTGGATATTTACAAGTATGTTTGCAGACATATAGCTTACGGCAATTGATTGAAATTATGATGAAGACTAAAAACTATAAACTGACGTCATTTGGCTCAGCGTTGGTTTCAGCTGAGCCAGCTCCAACAAATGTTGCTATTAAAATGTATAATTGATGGTTAATTTCAACCTTAAAAATAACAAAAAATAATTCCCCTCTCCCCCCGGGATAAGTTAAGTCCGCTGTGGGACTAATATCAGCTGTTTAGAAGCATATCAAATCATTCAACAATTTCTCATAAAATTTCGGGGGGCTCCTTGGGCCCCCCCCCATAAATCCGTGCCTGCTTGAAGGCATGCCTGAAGGTGGACACGAAGGTGGACACGAAGCTGCCTTGCCTTCCCGTTCACTTAATCTAAATCTTCAACCACTGGGTGTAAGCCTGGATACGACAAACAAAAAACCAAGTGCCAAAATGAAAAAGTGGTATAAATAGCCTTTTAATAGTTGAATGATCCTGATTTTAAAAGTTCGATACAAGAAGACAAAACTGATTGCCTTTTGTGAGATTTGTGATATTAAATTAAAGACCACGAATCGAAAGAGAACAGTGATTAGTAGGCTATGTATCATGTATCTTCATCTTCTAAGCATGTATCTTCTCTAAACTGTTAATTTCAGAGTCATGTTTTTCAAAATGGTTCGCAAAGGTTCAATTTTGCAATCTTGTGCTTTTGTATCCAAATCTTGTGCTTTTTCCGAATTTGCTGTGGCAGCATTGCGGTTGACCAACAGGGCGTCTTGTGGAAGAGCACCCCAATGTCAAGTTGAACTCTGGTGCATAGTGAGCACAGAAACTATAGCTCACTTCATGTAATGCCTAGGCTACATGTATAAAGAAAAAGAATCTGATAAGTTTGTGAATCATTTTCTACGCTGCTTTCAATTTGCTGCGAAAACTTTTGAATCCTGTTTTTCCACAAAAATCAACATCCTACGAACATCTGTGGTGTTTATCTCTCCAACCTTAAAAATTTTTAACACACAATGCAGTCACCACGTCTAACAAACATAACTACTGATTACAGAAACGCTAAACGGACAAGACATTGTAATATATTGATCAAGACGGATACACAGGTTTACAATACGTCCTCACAACACGAGTCTCTCAACATAGCCTAATGCCGATTCGATGTTCTGCGCATGTCTCGTTTAGAACAGGGTTTCCACGTTAACAAAGATTCCAATATATCACATCCCCCGATTTAGCATACACAAAAGCATACACAGAAGCATACACAAAACAAGAATGAAATTCAGTGAATGAATACACAAGAATGAAACAATAAATTTAACATGCGGTGTGTCTTGCAAGTAGTTGTAAGCCTATACAACAGGGTTGTACACAAAGTTAATGTTAAAGCATAACTATGTCATGATATAATCAGCAAGTCTCCTTGGAGGTCTCGACAACCTGGTTGATCTCCGAATATGTGACGGTTGGGCATCAATAGTTTCAAAAGAAGACAAATGCCGGGTCGTGCTCTCATTGTCAACAACAGGCGTGTGTATGTAGTGATGATTATTAGTGCATTCTTTTGAAAAGAATCGTTTCCTAAGATGAATTCTGTTGCGACGAATGATCATGCCCGATTCTAGTTTAATCAAATACCTCCGTGCTCTGTAATAACATTCAAGGACAATGCCATATCTGTCCCACCTTTTAGTTATGTTGTTCTGTATGCACAACGGATCCCCAACCTTTAGAGGCTTCAAGCTCTTGACACTTTTATTGTAATAATGTTCCAGTTTTTCTTTACGCTGTGCAGCTTCACGATCTACTCTTAATTTTTCATCATGCCAGCTGCGTTTGAGGGCACTTTTGTGACATGGGATAAGATCTTGTATGGGGTGGTTGTACAGCATCATGGCTGGTGATAAGCCAGTAGATTTATGGGGAGTGTTCTTCCATTGTAGTAAGCCTTTGATCCAATCTTCATTTGTTTTCAAGGGTTGGCCTTTTCCTTTCCAACATTTTCGGAGTAAACTTTTGGCCCACTTTACAGCGGATTCGGCTATTGAGTTCCCTTGGGGGTATCTAGGTGATGAGGGTGACCACTTTACTCCCCATCGTAAGAGAAAGTCTTTCATTTCGGCTGACTCAAATGGAGGTCCACCGTCACTCCACAAGTAATCACAGACTGATGTATTGATGAACCACTCTCTTAGATAACCAATACAGGAAGGCGCATCAGGATGAGCCACTGGCCCTTTGACATCAAAACAGGGCCTGATTAAGGCTCATGGGGGCCCGAGGCACAGCTAAGTTTAGGGGCCCCTGTTGGCAATCGCTTTCAAAGCAATGCCATGTAGTCTCTGCGAATGATGAAATATGGGCTAAAAAGTAGTTTAAGCAAAACTATAACTTCATATATAATAATTTAGCCAATTTACCTACAACTTTCTAACAGTATGAACACTTTTATACTTATTACAAAAATTATTGGATGAAAAATCTCTCTAACAGATTGGCAATTGAGCTCATTTCAATTTCATACAGGAAACACTAGCAAAATGTAGGCTACATTTGAATTTGAACTAGCAGAGTTTATTAATGGTTTCTTGAAACCAGTGCTGTGTTAAACCTTTTGTGGGCCCCGGGGCCAGAATAATTTTGGGCCCTCTATCGTCAAGCAGACCTATAATATTGTGTATATTTTCACTGCATCGACATGGAAATGTGGTTCATTTCAATAGACTTTCTCACCAGTTTAGAAAACAACACAAGTGTAAGTAACCGCAAACACAGGTCTATCATTTCTTAGCTACATCTTTGCTCGGAATGAAAGCCAAAAGTGTTAACAATTTCTAATAAAAAAAAATACTGGGGAGCTGGTACACGTCCCCCCACCCTTGGCAACTCATGATAAAGAGGAATTGACCAAAACATGTGGATGGAAGTGTGTGAACAGTAAAGCAAAGGTAAAGTAGTTTCACCCTATATGTTTGGTTGAGTCCTGTCTTTGTCATGAGTTGCCAAGGGGGGTGGGGGGGACTTTTATACCAGCTCCAATACTGGCAATGGAACATTATCGGTCACGACGCGGTCATACCATCGTACCAATCAATCAATCAATCAATGTTTTATTTGTCAGTAACAGGAACATAGGTACATGTTTGAAATATGCAATATACACAGTACAAAAGTTACACAGGTTCCCATACCGACAGGGAGACAACGAGACGACCATACGGTCTACTAGTCAATTGCCACCCTACGGAAATTACGATTTTGCCATTTAAAATAAGCTTACAAGAGAAAAATAATAATTGAAACGTTCCCGCGCTTCAATAACAGCATACGCACAAAAAAAAAAAACATATTGATGATAACGTAGGCCAAAACACAAAATTCCATGAAGCAAGCAGAGAATAATAAAGTTTTCGAAGCAACTGACAAGTTGGTTTCCATAACATATCACTTACGATGCACTGTATAGCTTTGTAAAATTAACGTTTTGATCTCTTTTTTGAAACAATGAAATGATAAGTTTTTTAGCCTACTTGGAACCTCTGACCAAAGCATTGGTCCCAATACCTGCATGGACTTCTTGCCAAATTCTGTGTTTGATCTGTTTATAAAATAATTGTTGCCTGTTTGATATCTTGTGTTATGCTGATGAATAGATGAAGCATTTGTAAATAAATCACAATACGTAGACGGATACTCATTCATATGAACTTTGTACATATGTTTTTTTATTTCAATGTTATGTATGTCTTTTAGTTTCAAGATGTTCATTTTGAAAAATAAAAAATTTGTGTGAGCATAGTAATTTTGTTTCGTAATTATTCTTATAACCTTTTTTTGTAATTTTATTAATGGATCTAGTGCACTGTCACAGGCCTTTCCCCAGCTTGAAATACAATATTGCAAATGACAGTAAATCAAAGCGTGATACACATCTTTTAAAGTGTCTGTGTTGACATAATTTCTGAGTTTAAGCAACGCCCATGAACCTTTTGCTACTTTTCCGCAAATTTTATCTATGTGATATTTCCATGTTAATTTGTTATCTATGTAAACGCCAAGGTATTTTATTTGATCTTTTTGTTGAATGCTTGTGTTACCAATGTTAATGTTAAAATTTTTTATGTGTTTTTTATTTGTTATTAGCATGTATTCAGTTTTTGAGAAATTTAATGATAATCTATTAAGCTTCAACCAGTTGTAAACTTTTTGCATTTCGGCATTCACATTGTTCTGCAAATTTATTTCACATTTGTCGCTCATCATAAGATTGGTGTCGTCAGCAAATAGTTTAACATTCATGTTTGTTGAATTTGGTAAGTCATTTATATAGAGTAAGAAAAGAAGGGGTCCCAATGTCGATCCTTGGGGCACACCGCAGGTAACCTGTCTTGAGTTTGAAGAGATTCCATTGACGACCGTGTGCTGTAGACGATTGCTGATATAGCTTTTTAACAATTGTAATGGAAGGCCCCGAAAACCGTATGTTTGCAGTTTCTGTATGAGAATAGTGTGATCAACTGTGTCGAAGGCTTTAGCTAAATCAAGAAATATAGAGCAAGTTGTATCTTTATTATCTAGGTTAGTTAAGATGTTATCACAAACGTTTGACACAGCTAACGAAGTGGAATATTGAGGTCTAAATCCATACTGATGTGGTGTGATCAGGTCTTTTTTTGTTAGATAATTGTACATTTGTTCATACAGGCATTTTTCGAATATTTTGGTGAAAGGGGACAATAGAGATATGGGTCTATAGTTGGAACAATTTTTCCTGGAGCCACTTTTGAAGATTGGGGTAACTTGAGCGACCTTTAGTACATCAGGATATACACCTTTATCGATACATTCATTGAATAAGTTGGTGAGGAAAGGGGCGATTATTGGTGAGGATAGTTTGACAAATCTTATAGGTATTCCATCATGTCCCGTACTTTTAGAGACAGAAAGATTATTAAGATGTTTTAATACTTCTTCTTGATTGACAGGTTTTAGGAAAAAGGAGAATGGGACACTTTGCAATTTCAATAATGAGCCAGGAGACGGTAGAGGGATTTTAGATGCCATAGAAGGACCAATTTCTGTGAAATAATCATTAAAACAGTTACTTATTTGTGCAGGGTCAGATATTTTTTCATTGTCAGTGCTAATTATTTCTTCTGGTATGTGAGCTGTGTGCTTATGTTTGTACTTGATGATGTCATTTATGGTTTTCCATATTTTTCCAGTGTTGTGCTTGCTTTGCGTAATAAGAAAACTGTAATGTATTTTTTTTGCTTGCTCTTTGGTATGAGTAAGTACATTTCTGTACTTTTTGTATGTTGCTTGTGCAGAAGTGTTTGTTGGGTCTTTTATTTTTAAGTGATATAGTCTGTTTTTAGTTTTGATGGAGTTCAAAATTCCTTTTGTTAGCCATGGTTTGGTCTTGAGTTTTCTTTCTCTTCGAGACAACAATCGTAAAGGTGCATGCTTGTTTAAAGTGTCATTAAAAGTGTCGATGAAATGATTAAATTTGCTATGAACTGAATCATTCCTTTCTGTGTATTGGTTGGTCAAGCTATTTTCCAGATCACAAACGAATTCATCAGCAACAAAGTTTTTCATGTTCCTTACTTTTTGTGTATATTTTTCTTGTTTTGGTTTTACAGAGTTTATCACAACTACAATAGGAAAGTGGTCAGAAACATCGTGAATAAGAACATGGCATTGAATTTTATTTGATTGGTCGTTGCTGTATACATGATCGATTAAAGTTGAACTTGTGAAAGTTACACGGGTTGGGGATTGTACTAATTGATTGCAGCCTAAAGAGAGAAACGCATCACAGTAATTTTTTACAGCAGAATTTTTTGACTTTGCTAACATATCAATATTAAAATCACCACAAATGTAATATTGTTTTTTGAAATTATTTAACGAATCAATGCACTCACAGAATTTGGTTTGAAACTCAATTAACTTATTTTTGGGATGCCTGTATACTACACCAACTGTGCACTGTCTATTGTTTGATAAAGTAATATCCACCCAGAGATCTTCACATTCCTGTAAGTTTAGACTTAAATTATTAATTTGATTATACTTTATTGAACTGCTTACGTATAGCCCGACACCACCTGCTTGTATTTTAGCATCAGTTTGTTTGTTATTAAAGTGGACAAAATTATAGCCTTGCAAGCTAACAAAATGCAATCGATTTTCATTCAGCCAGGTTTCTGACACAGCAATAAGGTCCGGTGCTTCTTGCATTTCGACAAGCAGTGATTCTAATTTTTCAAAGTTGCCAACTAGGCTTCTCATGTTTACATGTAAAATCGATAGCTGGTTCCTATTAATATTGTTAGTTAAAGAGAAGGAGTTTTTTGAATAAAAATTTTTACAATCCGCAGACATTGCCACAAACAAAGTATGACCAACAGATGAATACAAAACCAATAACGCAGGACACGAAAGATTACAAAATGACTTTGCAACAAAACAGATTAAAAGCAAAATCACCGACACCTGCATTTATAACTTGTAGTCAGGATAATCAAAGAATTCACTTATGTGTGACGAAATAGGACGGTGTCTAACAAGCACCGAAAAAGAACAAATAACAAGTCTGGTTTAAGTGGTGTAAGAAACACTTTAGAAAATAAACAAAACACTATTATTGCGTTATAAAATATTTAATTTAGCAAGGATTTTGGAAATTGACTAAGTAATAATTTTAATTTGAAACTAAGAACTAAATTAAATTACGGTACTTTAGTTGATGAAAGGTAACTCAGGGCAAAATTCCGTCAAGCAGTGATATAGAATCAAATGAATTGTGTTAAAATGACCTGATTAAAATATGCAGCTTAAAAAGAGAATTAAGACTGGCGAGGATAATGGATATACTTACGTAGACGTAGCCTAAGTTAGTCGGTCTATGATATCGATCAATGTCGGAATACGAAATGTAAAATACAGTACGAGAAAAAAAAAATACGAGTTCGGAAAGTGAAGATTTCAAAAATATTATTATTACGTCACAAAGGATGAAACTTAAGGGAAAAATATTAGTCAGTCTTGACCTAGCTGAATCTGATTACTGTACTTCAAAATTGTGTAAAACTACAAATTAATAGAATAACAAACTAAAATTAAACAAAAAATGGAGTGGTAGCGTACAATAAACTGTCCAGATTTGATCTTTTTTTCTTCTGAAATTTGATTTGTTTCCAATAAATTAACCTCTTTGGTGTTGATGGTTGAGCTTGTGCTGAAATTGGTCTTGATTGGGTTGAAGGTTATTAGTAACGGTTGGGTGAAAAATAATGGCTGGGTTTAGAAAATGTAAGAAAGTCAAAAATGAGTCCTTTTAACTTACTTTGTCTTCTAAACTTGAGGATTTTACTGGCAGCTGTAATTATCTTCGTAAATGCCAAAAAACAAACAAACAATGACTGCTGACTTCTTAGCTAGCCTAACTGAAGGTCTTTTCAAGTTTAATTATCTCTGCAACTTCCTGGTTGATTTTGATAGGTTTGGTGTTGATATGACTACAATCAAATTTTCTTCTTGCTTTTTCTAGAATTAGCTTTTTTCCAGGCCTTAATTATTTTTTTGAGTCCATTTTTTGATTTGGGCCTGGAGAGAGAAATTTTTGCTGCTTGCTTTGAAAAGCGCGGGAACTTTTGTACCACATAAAATTTTGACTGTTTTAACTTTGCCCTGCTTTGCCGCCCGATACCGCGCAGATAAAATCTGGGGATAAAACCAAAGCTGTAGAAATTATTAATTTCCATTCAGATTTGATCATCCGATCAAGTCTATGATCTGATAACATTATTGTTTTTCACTATTTTTATGTTTTATCTGGCAACATTACTTGTTCTGTCAACCAAGGTGAAAACATTGTGATTGTACCGTAACTTGTAAACAAAAGCAGTGTAAAGCGTTTTGAGGATCAGGTGTTCAATTATTTTTATTAAACATTATTTCATTCCAAGGCAAAGCTTTCATAATTTTATGTAGGTATTCAAGTTAATTAAAGTTTTTAGGGTATGGTAGCCGAAGTTAGTGGCAAGAATAAACAGGTCCCTTGTGTTAAAAATGATTTTTGTTTTGTACCGTACAACATGTGATATGCCAGGCTTATAAGGTATTTGAAAATAAGAGCAATTTCATGTGCATATATTCAGAAAAAGTAAATACAGAAGAACGTTTCTGCTAAAAGTACAGGACAGGTTTTTCCTGCTCGCAACATCACTAGTCAAGGATATTTATAATTATGGTATTGTAAATGTTAAAATTGAAATGATAATTAAACTATCTGAAATGCTATTTTGCTTACAGCTTACAATTTTTTAAAACAAAGCACTTTTGTTGATGAAAAGAATCTGAATATGTGAATTCAAAAGGGCCCTCCAGTTGTTTTTTTTTTTTTATTTCCCTATTTGTGCTTTCCAATTTCTGTCAATGTCTTCTAAATGATACTTAAAAAAAAACAGCCAGATTTTTTAAACATATTGGTAAACACATAAAAAATACTCTATCAATTTTTCCATTGATTTTGAAATGGGCCCAACTACAGCAATTGCACTTCAACTTCTCTATAGTTTCTCCACAGAATCCTCAATGAGTGAACTTTTTAGGTATGATGCTTCTTACCAGTATGTTTAAGCATGTAATCATTATCGAAGTTTCACCACAAAAGTAAATGACCAAAATAATTAAAACAGTTGTGCCAAAAACACTTTGTGGCAATTGGGCCCTTTTTGAATTCATATATTCAATTGCATCCAATATATACATTTCTGCAGAACATGTTACTAACTTTATCGCATTTTAACTTTGTTTTTAGATAGCAATGGTGTTTTTAGAGATGTTTCAGTGTAGTTAGGGCCCAAATTTGTAAAATAAGCCCCAAATTTGAGATGTTTTAGTATAATAAGGGCCTAAATCATCTTCTTAATGGACAAGTACATGCAGTGAACTTTAGCGACTCAAAAAACACTTTTCTGAAATGCAAAAATCTATTATTTGTGGGCCCCTTGAGATGGTGGGCCTGGGATCCGGGCCCCCCTTGACACGGCACTGCTTGAAACCTATGAAAGTATTGACGCCTACGGTATTAATGTAAAAAAAATTGGGGGCCCCCAAAACCAGGGGGCCTGAGGCCTGTGCCTCGTGTGCCTCATGGTTAATCGGGCCCTGCATCAAAATGTCCTGAGTACCAATCAACAATTACTAAAAATTTGTCCCCATTGACGTCAAACCAGTCTGTTGAAATAAATTCGAATGGGTGACATGGAGTTGGAAGATGTTTGATCGGCTCTTTTGCTTGGCTCGAACGGTCATTTTCACACTTCTTGCAACTTCTGCAAGAGTTTTCTATGTCATTATCAATGTTAGGCCAATACACGACTAGTCTTGCTCTTGCTTTTGAACCTTCGATGCCACGGTGGCCAGCGTGAAGTTCACACAAAACATTTTTCCGTAAAGTTTTGGGAATGAGCAGTCTTGTACCTTTTAAGATGAAATCATCATCACTGATGGTTAGGTCATCACGAACATTCCAGTAAGCATGCAGCATTTCATGTAACATGTGTGTATGCTGTGGGAAACCTTGTAAGACTTGGCTCTTTAATAACTGGTACTCAATGTCATTTTCTGCTTCTGACCGTATTAGTTCCAGTCTGAAAGAACAATTGGCATCTTCACCTTTAGCTGTTCGAAGAATATTTACACTGAAGAGCTGTAATTGTTGGTCGGCTTTGTCGCTCTCATCGGGTGGGTCAACAGGATGCCTAGAAAATGCATCAGCAGCTTTGTTATGAGATCCTGGAATGTACTCTACTATGAAGTTATAGTCCATTAATTTGATCAGACATCTTAAAATTCTTGAGTTGTCCACTTCATCAAGTCTACGTTTGTTACAGATAGTAACAAGAGGGCGATGATCAGTAAAAACTTTGAATTTACAACCGGCAAGAAAATTTCTGCATTTTCTTGTGGCATACACGATTGCTTGTAATTTAATCTCAATAGGTGCATAACGAGTTTCAGCATCTAGAAGGGTCCTTGAGCCGGTTTGAATTGTTTTCCATGTGTTGTCAGGTTGTAATTGTTTTAAAAAAAATCCCAGACCATTTTTTAAACTCGCATCAGTAAAGAGTTGCAATGGTGCACCTGGACGGTAATAGGCCAACACATTTTCACTTGTTAGAAGATTTTTTGCATCTAGGAATGCTTGAACCTGAAACTCATCCATGCTAAACGGTTCATTTGACTTTTTGAGCAAAGGACGTAGAGGTTGCAATGCTTTTGCCAAGTCTTTATTAAATGGCGCCAATTGATTTGCCATGCCTTGAAATGACTGAAGATCAGTCAGGCATTGTGGCTGTTTGAACTCCTTGATGGCATTCAGTATCTTAGCTTGAATTTTATACCCATGTTGATTAAGCACTACCCCAGCAAATGTAAGTTGATTTTCCGAAAAATTAAACTTATTGCGATGTAGACGAATGCCATTTTCCCTACACTTATGCAGGAACGATTTTACTAGTTGCAAGTGATGATCAATATCATTTGACGAGTAGATTACAACATCATCAACAACTTTTTTCACATTAGACAACCCATCAAGTGCTTCTGACATTCTACGATTATAATGCTCACTGATGGAATTTATGCCAAAGGGAGCTCTTTCATAACGAAAACGTCCAAATGGTGTAATAAAAGTTGTAAGTGATTTACTTTCTTCAGCCAGTTCAATTTGGTGATAACCCTTCCATGCATCAAAAGTAGTGAATAATTTAGCATCATTGGCATTAATGGCCTGAACAGTCTCTAGAACACAAGGTGAGCTATAATGCTCGCGTAAACAGTACTTATTCAAATGACGAAAATCAACACAAAGACGCACTTTACCTTTGAAATTGCCATTACTGTCTTTCTTAGGTTCAACCACAATTGGATTCACCCACTCTGTTGGGGTTGTCACAGGTGATATGATGCCTTCTGTCAACAGTTCATCAATTTCTTATCGGAGTGCTTGTTCATATGCTACTGGAATTCTTCTTGCCTTTGTGACACATAGTGGAGTTGCTTCATCAACAAGGGTGATCTTAAATTGTTCGCCTTTCATTGGAGGTCTGCTCTCAAAGACGTCTTGAAATTCTTCAAATAATTGTTGTTTCATGCTATTTATTTTACTGTCAACAGTAGTGCTGGTGCATTGGGGTACTTTCGGTTCTAGAAATATCTTGCCTTCAGAAAATGGGAGGACTACATTTGAAGTGGTAGAGAGTTGGGCCACATGGTGACTTGGTGGTTTGGTTGGTGTTACTTCAATTTTTACAATACCCAATGCTTTTAAAACATCAATGGAAAGCAATGGTATTGATATACCCTCAAAAACAACTATGTTGGCTTCTGTGATGTTTGGTCCAAACTGAAATGTAGCTTTTACATATCCTTGCGGGTGCATCTTTTCACTTGTTGCTGTAACAGTGCGTTTCATTTCATCAGTGGCTTGACACAGGTTTGTTTTTATCAATCCAAAATTTGTTAGATGTTCTGGCCCTATTACAGTCCAATCAGAACCAGTATCAATACCGGTAGTGAAGTCTTGAAGATGACTGCCTCCTTGGTCAGTTGTGACTATTACTTGTACACTTTCTGTTTTGGTGCCAATATAAGATACAACTGCACCAGTTTTGTATTTGTTGTTTATCTCAAATTTGAATTGATTTTTCTTTTTGTAACATGCCCTTTCGAAATGTCCCATTCCTTGACAAAAATTGCACTTTTTCCCTTCTGCTGGACATTTGGCATGGTATGCATGATAGTAGCCACATCTTCTACATTCTTTTGACTTGGATTGATCTTTATCGGTCCTGTTTACTACATTTACAGAGTTGAGGTCCATGCCTGAGAAAGTAGCTTGAGTTTTTTGCATAACCTCAAAATTATTGATTATTTTTACAGCCATAGGCAATGTTAGTTCAGCTATTTCGAAAAGTGTGGTTTGCACTTGAGGGTCACAATTAAATACAATTTTGTGCAATAGCATCTGATCTACAACTTTTTGCTTGTCTTCAGCACAGATATTGTGGTCAAATTTGCATGATGAGACCAGATTTATTAATTCAGCATAAAAGTCATTGAACTGTTGGCCAGGTTTTTGTTTGTATTGTTCAAAGGCATGTCGCTTTAGCCAAACATTTTCGGTTGCTCCTGTCACTTCAGATAAAGCATCAAGAAGGGCATTCAAATCCTCTCTATTATCTACAGGTAGCTGGAGTCTGATTGCATTAATTTCGTGGTGCTGTCAGCACCAAGCACCAAGAATTGGTGCTGACACATGCTTCAAGTGCAGCCCACTTTGCAGCCCATGCAATGCCAGATTGCGAGAATCCTGCTTCTCTGATAAAACTTGTGAACTGCCTTTTCCAATTAATAAATTTGTCTCCAGTGTGTGTTGTCAACTCTAACTCTTCTTTCACAAAAACTTGCTTTAGGGACCAATCAAGTTTAGACGGCATAGTTAATCAACTGACGTACTATAGGTGAACAAAGTTGCCGCTGGGGAAACGTTTCGACTTTTAAACTTCAATTAGTCACTTTGCCGGCGACGCCATGTAATATATTGATCAAGACGGATACACAGGTTTACAATACGTCCTCACAACACGAGTCTCTCAACATAATGCCGATTCGATGTTCTGCGCACGTCTCGTTTAGAACAGGGTTTCCACGTTAACAATTAAGATTCCAATATATCACAGACATAAGGACACCAGAGACCAGTCCAGCCTCCAGGACAGTCATTTTGAGTCGACTACTTGAGTTGAAATATGAACTTTGACCTAACCACAATCTCAGTGTTGCCACAAACGCAATGGTTCAAAACTTTCTCCATGTTTTGAAATATTAGCAGGAAAGAGAAAATTTTCATTTCGTCTGTTGCGAGAATAGTATGGACGGAGATGGTACAGTTATAAACAATACGAAAAAAATTTCTCCACAGAAAGCCAGATTCCGCAACAGACAAGAAGAAGCGACAGACTATAACAGTCATTGAGTAAGCTACTTCCCTATTCTTAATGTAACAAATGTCAAGCATCGGCAAATTACGTTGAAACAATATAGGCTGATGTTCAGTAGAACTGAAAGAAAAAAAAGTCATGTGCTGTTGCGATCCTCAAGTGAAGTCTTATGGTTTTCTTCAAACTGAAGCAAACTTCTTATTTGATTAAATATGAGATTATTCAGACATCTAGGTCCAATGCTTTTCTAGTGTTTATAAATTACTCTCAACTTGGATGTTTATACCCCTGTAGCTCCTGCGGCTTTTTCTTCTCGGCATTATTGTGTTCCCTTGTTTCTTATTGATGTCGTGAAAACCTGGAGGCCTTTAGTCCATATAGTTTCGCTATAAGTCAAGTGTGTCACGATCAAGAATTTGAAACGCTGGCTAGGTATTTGTGTGCTTCTTAGGAATTTGGAACGCTAACTAATAATTTGAGCGAATTTTTGCAATCGGTAGTTTGATATATATACACGTAGTTTTACGTCTTTTTAGCGTTGTGCATGTGCTGCATGCCACATTACGTTTGTCTGTCGTGATTAAGTGCATCCCTTGGAGCACTTCAACCACACTGAGTTTTCTCTTAAACCAACGTCTCTAGCGTTAAATTTCAATATGATTTTCTCAGTCATTGAGCCGTAGCATTTTTCAGTCAGTTCACCACGCTTTGATTACAGCAGTGTTTCTCAACCTTTTTTGGCCCAACGCCCCCTTCATGAACTAGCAAAATTTTACCGCCCCCCAATAAAAACGATTAATCACGAAAAACGAAAAAAAATACTACTAATACTACAAAAGTGCTCAATGCCAAGCAAAAAGCCAAGCAGAGTGAATTACATCAAATATAGGCTAGTTATCAGTCTCTAAAACCCTTACAGCCTGTTTTACCGTAAGGGTGAAACTGGCTGTAAGGATTTTAAAGACTAGTAACTATATTTGATGAAAAGCAAATATATATTTGCGAGCATGAAAACAGTATAGGCCTACTGGTAGTCAATGTGAACCTTGGGCTTGGTGAGAAAGTGCCAGTTTCTTCACATCCGGTGTAAAGCCAGTGAGGAACATTCGAAGATCACCTCTTATGGATATGTCAAGTGGGTTTTTCTGTTTGGTAGGTAGCAGAACAACACAGCTGAATCCCTTTTCTACCAGGTATGAGGTAGGAAATGCTACCACGAAGATACGAGCTCTTTGACGACATCGTTACGCTGGGCAGTAGATGGTTTAAACCAGAATGCCCCCTAATAACCAAAACGCCCCCCTTAAGCCTAGGTAATCATACCGCCTCCCTACAAAATCAAAACGTCCCCCATGGGGCGGTACCGCCCCCGTTGAGAACCACTGGTTTACAGTAATGGAATCAGTTCAGTTGTGGTGTCAGACAATCAAATTAATTTGTGTTACGAGTCATGATTTGAGTCAGTTCACCACGTTTTGTTAATTAGGCATTTTTCGGTTGCAACCTTTTGAGTTAATGCGTCCTGATGGTTTAAAGATTTATTTTCTGCAATAAACTCATACATGTAGATATCCAGATATCATTCTCGGATCATCCCCACCACCGATGTGCTCGAGGTGTTGCTGCAATGGCTTACAGCTAGTATGAGCGGATGTTTTGGACTACTCGACGTCTGCTACTCCCTAAAGAAAATTTTTTTATAACACATTATTCTACATAAACTGAAACTAATGCAAAGAAATTACCTGTCAGAAGATAGTTCATTTCTTGATAAACTGAAACTGTTATGTTTCGCCTACTTAATTGCTACGAACAAGCACTGAAAACAAGACACCGTCCAGTACAAAACGTGCTTGTGAAGTTGCGACAGTCTTCTGCAGTTGCAGAGTGACCCTGATCCTTCCGCGGAAAAGTCCGTAAATTTTTGGAGTTCTCCGTCCATAGTCAAAGTCCCGGGTACAATGGTTTTCCATTTCTTTGTTTTTTACTTTTTCTTACAATCTAACGTTTTTGGTGTGTTCTTACCCTAAGGGAAGGTAATTTGATACAGAAGGTAATTTGATACAACTAGAGTTGTAAATACAAAAAAAAACGAACCGTTTTTTTTAACAAAAAACGTGTTTTTTTTCAAAAAAAACTTGGGCCAAAAAAGACACTCGCTTTTTGTTTTTTTTCATATTTTTCTGGAAAAGTTGCAAATTTTTTACAATTTGCAGTTTAGTTTCATTACAGTGCTCTTGAAAAACGTTAAACTAGTAAAAATCGTTTTCTGGTTGTGCTAAAATTCCTAAGTGTTTGTGCTTGGCAGCAGCATAGCCTATGTTTTTTGCATAGTCCTACGTTGTTTCGCTTTCTTCTTCATTCTCAGGCTTGTTTGTGGCAGTAGACCTGACAAACATTGAATTAATGCAATTTGATACATGACATAATGCAGATGTGTTAATTTCTTTTTCCTTTTATGGAAGTTTGCCTGCGATGTTAGTAGGCCTATACCGGGACTGGTTATTCTTGTACACACTCAATGGGTTGACGAAATTTTGGCAAAAACAAGGTGGCAGTATTGAGAACACACATTACCTTGTTTGTGGTAATTTACTAATGTAGCCTAAGCTATTGCCAATAGCTTGTTTAAACATGTTTTTAACTGATAGCTTAACAACGATGTATACAGTATGCTTTATAAATGTTGAAACAGAAGTAGCTATTCTTTTTGTGTGTTGTAACTTGTAAGGTCTTAGACACTTTGTCATTGATGCTTCTTGCAGATCATTTGTGACATAATGCAAGAGATCTTATCACTGATATTTTTAGCTGTCAAAAGTAAGTGCATTTGCCAGAAAAGGTTAATGTTCCTTTCAAATGCCCACCATCCATGTTGACTATTGCTAGTAACTACCAACCCTGAATGCAGAAATTTTCCATTTAAAGTGGAGTTTTTCAACACTGCTCAGTGTGCACATAGTGAATAAATGCTTCATAATACTTTTCCTGACAAGTATAAAGTTTTACCCATATTCCCGCAATGCAGGATAAAAATACAAAACAAACATCAAAGATGAAAACTTATTTTATTTGGGAACTAGGCCAACTACTTTTTGAGATAAGAAATTGACCTCTTGTCGTTATGCACCAATAAAACCATGATGCATAGGCCTAACTTTAAATTTTTTTTTTATTGGGTAGAGGAAAGATTGACGAAAAGTTTGGCAAAAACAGAAAAGTGCTAAAGTCTCAAAGTCCTGCAAACTAGTTCGAATTGGATGGATTAAGTGCAACCATACTTCTTTTAAACATGTCTATGACAGCACAATGGTGTGATTAAGGGAAAACAAACATGACTATGACATCACAAAGGTGTATTGAACCTCTTCAGGGAAAATAAAAAACATCAAAATGTTTCCATCTTTCACTACATTTAAATGTGATTTGGGCTAAAAGTTGGGACTTTAGCACTACATTGCTTTTGCCAAACTTTTCATCAATCTTTCCTCTAACCAATAATTTTTTTTTTTAAAGTTACGCATCATGGTTTTATCGGTGCGTTACGACAAGAGGTTAATTTCTTTTTATCTCAAAAAGTAGTAGCCAAAACTTGTCGTAATGTTCATAAACAGATAGCCCACCCAGAAAACATGGGGGTAGAGCTAAAAATTATAATATCCAAATATGTTGAGCGGTTCTTGAGACATTGCCGTTTTTCTATTGCTCCTTATCTATGAAGCCACCTAGTGGCTAACGTTATTTCACTTATAACTCGAGAACCGCTTGTGTGGTTTTCATCAAGTTTGCACCAAATGCACAACACTGGAACAACTCTTGACGTTGTACTGGAAAAGGTGTGGTGTGCTGGTCAAAAGTGCCTTTGTGAAGCAGAGAAACAGGACATTGACCACCTAGTCCTAACATGCCCATTAACCAAAATGCCAGGTGGCTTCGAAGCTGTAGGCCTACACGAGTGTGGTACTGCATTTAACAAATGGCTGAACCAAATTACAGCCAATACTTGAGATGTGCCAACCATAGGACACTGTTACTACTATTTGAGACGATGAGAAATCTTTATGGCTCGTGTGTTAAAACTTGAGATCTACAAAATTGCAATGAAACAATATACCAGACATATGGTCTGATTTGAAATAAGCTATACGAGTTATTAGAGTGTTTCTTTGTTGAAAGAGACGCTATTGCAATGAGTTTACCCTAATTGCTGCATATTGTGACATTTAATGTCAAAATAGGTAAAAAAACAAAAAAAAACAATATAAAACAAAAAAAACGATAAAAAACAAAAAAAACGAGCTCGTTTTTTTTAAAAACAAAAAAACCGTTTTTTTACATCTCTAGATACACCCTCCTACAGAAATGTACAAAAAAATATTAGTAAAAAAAATATTGTCATTAGGTGGAAGATCTGTGAAAATAATGCCTACAAAAATTGCACCATGCAGCTAACTCGTGCTTTTATGGCATAAAATTGTAAAAGTGTGTTTTTTGAGTATTTTCGTAAAAATTTTAACTCATGATTATTTTCGTCTGGAAAATTAAAGAAAAGTTCCTGAAAGATGAAACCAAACTCATTTGACGGTTTATTGATAAGGCTTCAAGGGTAGGTATGTCACGTTTTTTCTGTAATGTGCATCCAAGCATACAAAAATCAGAATTTTATAACTTTTTTTGAAAAAGGTACATTGATACATGTAGAGAAGGTAAATTGATACAGTATATTAAATTCTTTTTTGTGAGTGTAATAAATGTTGTTATTGATCTAGTTGATTTAAATAAGTTATTCTTTATTAACGAGACCTGCTACTTTGGGAAACAACTTTCTATAGGCTTTCGTAGGCCTACATGCTATCTGCTGTCAAAAAATGAGAAAAGCGCAAAGCACCCCCTTGAATAAGAACTCCAGCCAATGATCCTTCCCATGTTCATCCCGCTGCAGAAGCTTCGCCGCAAATATGGGTCTCAACAGTCATCCTTGCACCCAAAGCACGCCAACCACATATTAACTTTTCATTTATTGCTTTGCTGTCAAAGGGGATTTCTGTATTAGTTTTACTGTATCAAATTACCTTCCACGGAAGATAAATTGATACATTTGTGTGACGTTTTTAAAATTTCAATTAAAAAAAAGTAACAAAAATAGAAAAGTGAAAATGTTTTTAAAAAGTGTGTCACGGATCACACTTTCATTTCAGCTTAAAATCAATAGTTTGTGTTACGTAATTTTCAGTTAACTGACAAAAATGTTAAAAGTGTATCAAATTACCTTCCCTTCCCCTACTACCTTTTTTTATTGTGCTTTAACTGTATTATTTTGTTTATTGGTTTCTTATTGTGTATTGCAGCCCTCCGGTTAATTTACAAATGTTCATTTGGCCCTCAGAGCAATTTGAGCAATTTTGTGTATACCAAAACAAGGCTACTGGTTATTTAAAGAATGCATACCAAGGACAACTTCCAGAACCAAATAATTTCGATGGACTTTATATAGGCTACGGTAGCTTACAAAAAGTACGAAACAAAGATGCTCTTTCGCTAAACAAAAAGAAGGCTAAGCCTGTGTAGTCTGTTACGATTTCAATCATCCTTGTTGTTGAGGTAGCACAAAAGTCTCCTTATCTTCATTCAGTTGAAAACATTTGTTGATCGGAAAATATTTCTGAATCTATAGCCAAGGTAATTTACATCGTCTTTTACCAAACTGGAATCTTCATTAAGTTCACACCACTGTTCTGACAGCAATCGGTAGTCGGAAATAGGTATTTTGGTCATTTAGAGATTGGTTTTCGTCTTCAAAGCAAGGTTTGACCAAATATCTGCAAGATATGTATACAGAAATTTAGGCCTAATTGTACGGTACAAAATTTATCTAATTGGAAAAACATAACTACGATATGTCTATGGCAGGGGTGACGAACCTTTTTGCGGTCGAGGGCCACTTTGTCTATTACACATGAGATATCGGGCCACACAACTTTTTAATCGTAACCTACTATGAAATGTTTTAGAAGCGACTAAAGATATTATTCATGAAAAGTAACAAACGGCAGATGAAAGTAATAAAACCCACACAGTTGAAATTATCTTACGCAGAATCGAAACATACAACAGTAAAAATAGAAACAAATCAACTTGAGCAAAAAGGATAGAGCACTGAAGACAGTTTAATTTTGTAAGTTTAATTTTCCAGTTTAAGCGTTTGCTTTCTTCTTTTTTTTGGCTCTATCCTTTTTGCTCAAGTTGACGAAATGTTTCGACCATTATGCTCCGAAACAACAAATCAGTTAATGAAATTTCTTTTTCAAACAACAAACAAAAGCCCATGCGAATCATACAGCTGAAGCTATCTAATGCAGTATTGAAGCATAAAATATTAAAAAATAACATTGAAGCATTGAATTTTGTTGTTTAGTGGGATTTTTGGAAAGTTTTTTGCTTGACTATGCGTTCAATATTAGGTCGAACAGACGATGTGGCAACTCTCAACTGCACACTAAGATTTTCATCTGTCAGCCTCGACCTGTAACGACCTGTAGCAAAGGAAAGGTGCACCAGTGAAGGCATAGAACAGCTTTGAGATGTCTTTTGTCTTTAATCATGAGCGATTGTCAAATTGTTTTGCGGGCCGCACAAAATTCTTTGACGGGCCACATGCGGCCCGCGGGCCGCAGGTTCGTCACCTCTGGTCTATGGTCTGTGAAAGGGAATTATATAGGCTAGCTATAGGCTACTGTAGATTAAAATAATAACAAAATTCATAGATACAGGTTTGGTGTTTTTACATACAAATAAAATGAAAATATAATTATTAAACGGGCAACGGCACTGAATAAATTCAACCCTGTCAACTGACACAAGGAAAAGCAGCTTTACTGTATACTGTATACAAGCTGCCGGGTTACATTGACCTTCATCAAGTTCGACACTTTCCGCAACCTGAACAGCCTAAGTGGTGAACTATTGGGAACAACATTCACTGAACACACTAAATTGGATTGAATGCACATAATGAAAGGACTTTCGTAGCTCTATAAATATGTAAAAAACACAGCTGTGTGAATTAGGAATGCGAGAAAACGTTTATTGATCGAACAGACGTCACTCTTGGAAATATAATCACTTCCTAAAATTGCGCAAGGAAAGCTGACAAATAACAGTTTGTTTATTTATAAAGTTTAACATAGATTTTACATACTCTTTAAACTTCAAATATATTTTCAGTTGAAGGATTGTTCCCAGCCACCAATTTAAGATCCCATTGACAACAACTAGCAAAATACCAATGCACATTCCAAGCAACAACATTTGGAGATTCTCATCTATTATCTTTGCAACTTTCATAGAAGATTTCTTGAATTTCTTGAAATCAAAAACATTTGCAAAATAATATATGCCTACATCATGAGATGTGTTGGATGGAATCAAAAGATGTGAAATGCCAATTTGACCCTGAGAATAAACCTATTCTACGCTCTATGTTGATAGGCTACAAGTCTAAGCACGCTATAGTCAACAAAGTATAAATTGGTAGGTCTACACCACATGCCATGAAACCAGTTCAGTGGACCAGTGGTTATCGCTTTCGGCTCTGGAGCTGGTAGATCTGAGATTAATTCCTGGTTAAGCCAAACTGAAAACTTTAAAAAGGGTAGGCTACCGATTGTATTTTTTCTTGCATAGCGCAGTGAGAATAAGTTGAGTAATAATGTGATGACATCTTAAATCTGATATAAAATTAAAAATAAGCTCTGTCGCTAAAAGACCTTAGCTGTAGTAGCGCGACAATAAATAATAGCATAACATATTACATACCATTACCATGAAGACATGTTAGCATCATGTAAGGTAATCGCAACAACTAAAGCACAAGAATATAAAACGTTTAATAAAGGCATAACGCACTGTATGATCACTGGTAGCCACAGTAAATACATAACCAAAAACTGAATAGCGAAGTGGAAACACTAAGCTTATATCAAAATAATTTTGTTATCTAAAACTACTGCACTTGGGAGTTCAAATGATGTTAACCAAATTAATCTTCATCTTGTCAAAAGTAAAATAAAACATACTTACCAACATAGCGGCATAATTACCAGTATGATTGCAATGGCAAGTGATAACAACGCTTCCATTCACTATCTCCACGGAAGAAAGGTGACATCCTGACTCAGACCAACCACCGGAACCGACAAAGTTTTTGTTGAAGTCCCATGAAACACATTTGAATGTGAAGTCGCTTCTATTAAATTTTCCAAGTTTTTCACATTTCAATATGGCTTCTCGGACTTTGTTTGAAGATGAAAATAGACGATTGGATAATTCGGAATTGTTTACTTTGAGGAATGTTTGATGACGCACTATGATTAGTGACTGAAGATCATTCATTGTGACGTCTTGAATATCCATGGAAATCACCGGACTTACAACGACAGAACCAAAGCTAAACTGGAATACATTTCGAAGCAGTTTATCGTCATTCAATAAGAACGTGTTGGAATTGGTGAAGAAAAAGGATTTTCTGTAAAGAACTGACGACGCTTTGACAGTAGAAGAATTTGCTCTTTGCTGCGATTCTTGGATGAGTTCTTTTGTCAAAGTCACGGAGCTTGTGACTCCTTGGGAATCTTGTGATGTGTTGTAGAAAAATCCAAAGCAAGAAAAAAGATTAGTTACACGAATCATAACATTTTTTCCATTTCCAAAGTAACTTTCCTGAAAATATAAACATGTAATAAACATACTCAAATATTTTTATATTGTAATGCTATGCAGCAAAGGTTAGGATAACAACAACAAAACAAGACAAATTTATTTGCCAGATTTTGCCTATGAACATTTTACTACAGTACTCCCATACAGGCTACGGCCTAATTTGTTACGTTCTGCAAGATTTTTCTAACTTTTAAAACTGTTAAAATCTTTTTTTGCTCCATTCTCCAGGTGACACCGAGATCCAACATCAATAAGGATGACAAACTGGAGACAATTTGACCCCAAAAAATTTCAATCAAACTGCTTACAACTTGCTAACGGCCTGATTGAGCGGTTTTTAACTTTTATTTTTTCATTTTTACTGCTTCCTCAAGGCAACTAAAAGCTTTCTTATTGTTACACGTCAACAAATTAGTGTAAAAAACTGGTTTGTAGAAATCTTCAATCAAACAGTAGGCCTAACGGTCGCAAAATCTACTATATGTGATAAATCAGACAGTATCTTCAGTTAGTTATGCTTTAGCTGTTTTTAACAGGACAGATCAGCTCTAACGAAATTATAAAAGTAGCTACTTGGACAAAGTATGATCGAAATTGTACACAACAGTTTTAAGATGGTAAAAACGGACTTAACTAACAGGCTATTTCTTTTCTTGCATTGCACTGTCATGGCTGCATCAGTGTACCATTGATAAAAACGTTCTACTGCACTTGCATCTACTCTCTCTCTGCATTTTGCTTCAAAAAAGCCTTGTCAGTAGGCTATGTTATTCATAGTGCACTATTGAACATTCTTGCCGATTCGCTTCACGTTTCAAACTAACCAAACTATTAAGTTGGCTATCAGTAACACCCACAAGCGTTGAATCATAAAAAATGGATCCGGGTAAAAAATAATTTTTGTTAAAAGTGTGGTAAGAACCGAAAAATATAAATACGGCAAACTTATGCTTTTTTTGTATTAAAGGTATACTTTTTAATGTTTTAATATTTTCTCATCGTTTAGCCTACTCATTTTTTTCTGAAATTTTCTCACGGCTTACCTCCATTGGGTACCATACTTACTATAACTGCAAAACAATGATTTTTAATACGTTACAATTTTCATTTTTGGAATTTTTTTCTAAGCGCAATTGAAATTTTTGATTTGTGAGGTAGGTTATTGTCGTGTGTTTCTGAGCACGGCGCTCTGTCCCTCAAGCTTTCTACTCAGTTAATTATTGCCTTGTTTTCTACACGGCTTGGTTCTACGTTTTAGTTAAGCAGATAACTTTAGATTTCTCATAAAATACTTCATTTGGTGACACAAGCATGAAAATTGGCACATATTTACCTTAGACCATGTAGATTTCAAAAGTTTAATTAACCAAACGCAAATTCAAAGCGGCGGCCCGTGACGTCAAAATTCAAAATGGCCGCCATTCCGGTCCTGGAATGACGTAGGAAAGTTGTTTTATGAGAACAATTTAGGTGTTTTTCATCTCTTACTGTCTTGAAAATGTTTTTTGTGACATTTTTAGCCAGTGTTTATGATTTCAGATTGTACCTCTCATTAAAAATCTTCACAAAACTGGGAAAAAAACGTTTTTTAGTGTTTTTAGCGAAAAAAGGGTGGTCATATGTTACTTAAAAAATGATAGCCTCAGCAAAATCCCTCGTTACTGTTCACCCTCAAATTCAGTGAAGTTAAAAAGAGACAGAAGTAGGGGTCCAACTCGAAAGTTACCAGAGTAAATTTTTCGAGCAAACATAGGTGGTATTTGTAGTAAAATCGGATTGTTGGTTTGTCAATTATTACAAATAATTATGTTTCGCGGGCGTCAGAAATGAAGTTTTGTGCGTAACTATTGGTTAGCTGCCAAGAGTAACGCACAAAATTTCTTTTTTGATGCTGCCGAAACGACAATGTTAACTTTGACCAATAGCAACGCACAATCACGTATATATATATTGACATATTTAATTTACTTTATGACAGAGTTTTAGAGATCTCAACCCAACTCGGAGAAGCAACAGTCAACAGATTTGTAAAGATAGGTGTTGTTTGCCCTCCAAAGCTCAAGTTTGATACTTTTACTGTGTTGGCAGTTGACAACATTGACCATAATCCTTTGGCGACAACAGCAACAAGCTCATTCCACGGAACAAGTATTTCACATTTTCAAAGCCAGATTGGTGGAATACCACAGAACAAACTAGAAGTTATCCGAGGTGTAAAGAAGATACCAGATTTGCCTGACTCGTACACGGTTGTCAAACCTGCATTTTTCGCTAAACAATCACTTCCACCTGCGTATGACATACAGAAAATACCTAGCCCATCTTTATTCCTGATTGGCAGACAGTTCAACTGGCTAGACCACGTACTTCTCACTGAAGAATATGATGACAAGGTGCAAGCAACGTGGTCCGCATTCAATGCCTCACAGATACAAAATCACAAATTCGACGTCAGCTTTTCGTGCATTTCACCACTTTTGAGAGATAAAGCAGACAGTGTGTCTACAATAAAGCATGTTATGGATCAAGTCCAGCAAACTATGTCGTATCTTAATCCGTCTCAAACACCAGTCATTACAGCTGACCAACCTCTTTTTGCACTATCTAAACAAGTGCAATGGTAGGCCTATTGGCCTGATGAATACGGCAACTTGGTCATCATCATGGGTGGTCTTCACATTGAAATGGCTGCATTAAAACTATTAGGTACATTTCTGAAAGGTAGTGGCTGGACAACTGCTCTTGAAGAAGCCAAGGTAGCATCATCAGGTACAGCAGAATCTTTCATTTCTGCATCCAATGTAGCAAAGACTAGACGTATCCACCAGGTCACAGCATGTAGTTTGTATGCATTGATGCGTTCTGCGAAAGAAGTGGAGACACTAGGCTGGATGTACAATGAGGTGGAGTTCAAAGAATGGTGCGCCAGGAAAGCGGATGATATTCCAATGTTCAACTTAACTGGTACACTGCATTCAATCTGGAACTCTCATTGCTGGGTTTTGTGGGCACTCTCCGAGAAAGAAATTTTCCAGGATACAAGGAGGCTTTGGCAATACTCCTTCCAAAATTATTTAGTGGTGACAGAACTCACTACTCAAGGTGGCTGACCATACACCTACTTGACATGTTGTCATTGAAAGATAAATTTCCTGATGTTTATGAGCAGTTCATGAAAGGGAAGTTTGTGATACAGAAGACCAACAGAGAATATTCTGCGATTGCTATTGACCAAGCCCATGAACAGAATAATGCTATTATGAAAGGAGATGGAGGGATAATTGAAATCACAGAACACGAATAAGCCTTGCTACGATGGACGGTAGCAGGCCCTGAAGTCTGTAGAATTATACAGGAATATGAATGTGTTTCTAAAAGTCGAGAGAAAGTATCCCTAAATCATCATGAAGCAACACCATCAGCACAGAAAGCATTTCTCAAAGACGTCATTTCTCTCACCCGAACCATTAAAGAGATGGGCAATCCCTATCTTGAGGAGTCAACTTCAGATCTGCTTACTCTTAATACGAAAAATGTCATCGAGCAAAAGGTAACAGATATGCTAAAAGACATGATACAAAAGGTAAAAATCAGTTGGAAAACCTCACATCAGAATTAGACAAATTCTACTCACCAATTGCTCGGAACAAATTCACACTGTTTAATAGGGTGAGCCGTTTTTGACTTTTTTTCGAAATTCAAAAACGTCTAGTCATAAAAAGTGGCACATGCATGAAAAAATTACGTGTGCAAAATTTCATCAGTTTGGGGGTGCATTTTCTGCCCCCGCAGGGGGGTCAAATTTTCAATTATTTGAAAAAAAAGGGGAAATTTCGCTTTCCGTTTTAACATAATTTTTTTTATAATTTTTCTACTGGCTAGGTTTAAATTGTAAGTGGGATGTACCCAGAACTTTCCTATGTAAAGGCATGTTCAAAGCTTTAGGTTAACTGCTCCCGCATCGATGACCAAAATGCTGAATTTTCACCAATTTGAGATGCTATTTTGTCATTGCTCAATAAACAAACTTGTCGCAAAAGGGCGAGATGATGTTAATGCTGTACGCTCATTTATGTTCTGTCCACTAACTTTGCAGGATGATACGAACTGACAAACTATAGGACGTAGTCTTGCTTAAATTAAAAGCAATAGTAGCCTACGTTTGATCAGTTGCAGCTATAAAACGCAACCTATAATTAACTTCAGAATAAAAGCAATATGATCTGCAGGTTCCGTAAATGGAATGTACTGTACAGTTCCACGTGAATTGTTGTTATGATTTTGCTTACACAAATTTGTCATTTACATACCATTACACGTTCACTTGATAGGCTACTACAGAACCACATACAAGAGTAAACTTTGTTTGACAGCGGTGTAACGATAAAAAAGAAGTTGTGTCAAAAAAAAACAAAAAACAAAATTGTGTCAAAAATACAACAAACAACAAGGTCTTTTAGCCAGTTCCCCAGATTATTGCTCAAATTTAGTTCTGGCTGAAGTCTAATGAATCATAAAATCTTATTTCGACTGGAACCTAGGAATTTTTTTTTCCTTGATTGTAATATTGCTTTAATGTAGGCTACCCATCTCTTTCAACGCTGTCCACCACATGTGATGAGCATCTGTTGTGTGTGGCAGAGAAAACGTAGAAAACAACTGTTGTGAAGGCATCTTTGTTTTGATGTGCTCTTTTATCACATTGCTGTCAACACCACGCATCGCTGGGGTTCCGTAACTGGAATATTTTGCCAGTCTATCATCCCAACGTAACGTTCGAAACTGAACTGCCATATTGACAGGGTGAATTTTTGCTGACGAGTGCTGTGAGATGATAATATTTTTGAATTGAAAATTCTTCTCCATCCTAGTTCCCTTACATACTCTTTGGTATAACATATGATTGCAATCAAAATTTTTTCAGGATGGGCATTGTTCCCGACAATTTTCACCAAATCAAACGTCATATAAAAACCGTTATGGTCTACTTAACCTAGCTGGCATCTTACGTCATGGAAATTGCTAGAAAATGTCCAAATATTGCACCATCGTTCGTAAGACCTTATGAAATATTGCATCAGCCGCTTTGAACACCTGTTTGAATGACTTCATAATTGTCTTTCATTATTGCGTCACAGTACTGCGTACGTGAGTTTGAGATATTGCAAATCATTCTGGTTATTCTTAAAATTGTTTGTTGGAAGTCAGTCGCATATTTAACTGTTTGCTTGGTGCTTACTAGCTGGACAAATTTTCCGTCTTTTATCTAAGTAATCTGTTCTGTAGTGACAAGTTTTAGTGGTGTACGGCGTTACATCCAATTTCGACAGCCAGGTGGCTAATTTTACAGAAATACAAATTTGAATAGACGTTTCGAAGGAGTGTTTCTTTTTCGGTCATTACATGCAGACGAACGGATTCGGGAATCTTACGTTACAATTTTCCCACGAAGAGATTATGGTTTACCGCTGTGACCATACAAAAAAAAAGACGTCGCTTGTTAGTTGGTAGGCCAAGAAGCACTTAGAAGCAAAAAAAAATAAAAGACGAGTTCTTGTCAGTTGGTAGGTCAAGAAGAAATTAAAGCAAAATAATAAAAGAAGGTCTTGTTGGTTGGTAGTCTACAGAAGCAAAAGAAAATTAAAGACATTTCTTCTCAGTTGGTACTGAAGAACTTCAAGTTAAAAATTAAAGGCGTTTCTTTGTTGGTTCTGAAGAAAAAACAACATTGACATTCATTTGAAGAAAAAAGATTAAAGACAATCGATCTGTGCTTGAAGATTCAAGTGAACGAATCCAAGCAAGTTGTGTGGAACTTTAGGACTTTATATACCCCTACAACTACGGTATTGTGCATTTAAATTCTTTTTTGTATTTTTATGGTCTTTGAAGTTAAGTTTTTTATAACTTAATTTTGTGTGTTTGTGTAACTCAATTTTTTTTTAATTGTTAAATTGAGCCCCAACATTTAATATGTTTACACTCGGTGGCGACAGGGACTCGACCGCCGTCGACTCGACTGAGTTTAAGCCTGATGATGTTCTTTGCGGTCGGGCAGGCCATTCTGGGGAGGGACCCAGTAACGATGAGGCTAAGTCAGTTCGAGAGGCCCGGCATCTTAGAAGGGATATTTTAACTCAAATTGGGGAACTTTCTGTAGCCCTAGGTTCTTTGAGTGATAAGCATGAACTGATAATTTTTAGATCTAAGTTCTCTACTTTAGAAGAGGATTTACGGCATTTCCATGCTCTTTTGACTAAATTTTTTAACTCTGCAATCTTGGCAGAACTTCGTGATAGGGTAGACCCCGAATTTAACTCGTTAAAAAATAACTTTGAACAAAAAGTAAGAGAGTTCTCAGATATGTTGGATGCTGACATACATCCTGAGGATAGCGCCTCAAATGTAAGCACTAAGATGTCTACGAGTTCGTCTCGGATAGTGGCACAAATTAACCTGCAGCTAAGACGAGAGGAGCTCCAGATACGAGCTGAGGCTGAAGCGAGAGCTGCTGAGGCCATCGCGAGAGCTGATGCCATACGAGCAGAGGCCGTCGCGAGAGCTGAGGCTGAAGCGAGAGCTGCTGAGGCCACCGCGAGAGCTGCTGAGTTTGCACTCAAAGACGCACAGTTGAGGGCTGAACAACGTAAAGAGGTAGCTTTGGCTGAATATCGATCAGATGTGGGCTCCCGGCGTAGCTCCAAGAAGGGCTCTTCTAGGCATTCCAGAATGAACATCAATCACAGTTTAATTTACATAACCTTTTCCAGACTCCTGTTCAATCTGTAAGTGGACCAGTGCAATCCACACGTTTTCAAGCTGTTTCAGGAGGTCTCGGGGCCGCGGCTAAGGGTCTTCCGAAGGCTGTAGAGCCAAGGCCTGCGAATTATAGCCGAACTCCTCCCCCAGAGCGTGCAGGTCACGGGGCCGCCATTAGCAGTAATGCTTTGCCCCCTTCACAGTTTTCTGCGCGGCTAGTTTTTGATCGCCCAGCTACACGTAATTTGCGTGGTAGTGAGAGGCGTATCGCGTCTCCTGATTTTAACGTGTGTGAGGATCGTGATCGGGCTGTGCATGTGACTGAGCCCACTCAGCCCCTTAAGGGATATAGCTTGTCTTCTCCCGCTAAATCGAGTTCTCAACAACAGGATTGCTTTTTTGAATACCAAAATAGTAGGACGTTTTTCGATAAGGCGGCCTTGATTGGTTACGATGGTAATAATATGCTATTTATCTTCTTTAAAAATCGTGTTACGGCCTTAATGGCAGCTTCACCCTTTAAAGGAACTCGTTTGACTTTGTTACAAGCAGCTTGTGTTAGAACAGCTGCGCAAACGATTGCTAATTTGGTTTCCGACACTCCTGGCTTGTCAGAAGAAGACAGGATAGAAATGTCGTTAGCTCGCTTGTCCCAGCGTTTTGGGGTTCGTGGAGGTCTTTTCGCCGAACCAGAAATTAGAAAGTATCGCTATGGTAGCAAATCGACTTCGACCTCTTCCAGTGATCTGAAAGAGTGTAAAGATGAATTGTCGCAGTGTCTGCTTTACGCGCAAGCTTATGGTCAGCGTGACAAATTGGAAGGACGTTTTGTTTTGGATTTGGCTATAAGCGACTCCCGTTTGACGCTAAGCAGCGTTATCTTGACTTTTTAGGTGATCAGTATGGTGGTACTGATGAGCCTACTATTCAGAGTTTGTTTGAATTTGTAGTACGGGAGGAAACGCGCAAGTCGACTGATTTTAGCATTATGCTAATGGGCGATTCTGGTGAGTCGCAGCATTTTAAAAAGTTTGGCAAAGGAAAATTGCCTTCATGTCCGGTTAGGCAGACGTCGGTAAAACCCCATGATAATGTGATTTCAGGGAGTTCGCAGTACTCGACTGCTGTTGGCGCACCGCGCGGTGGTGTGGTCAGACGTAGAGACATACCGGCATGTTTTTATTGTTCGTCACGTGGTCAAGTTGAATATCATTTTTTGTCTAATTGTAAAGAATTTTTGCGCTTGACACCTAAAGATCGGAGAGATGTCATTGTGAAAGCTGGCAAATGCTTGAATTGTTTGCGCCACCATATGGTTAGGGATTGCGTTCATGCAAACAACTGTGGTCAATGTGGCCCTAACAACGATAGGAAGCACTATTTTCTTCTGCATGATTTTTATGTGACGTCACGTGATTCTCTGGATTCTGTCGGTAAAGATGATGTTGGTGCCAGAATTCCTGTGCGTAATGTTAAGATTGGAAATGTTAAAGCAGCCTTTAACCGTATTACTGCTGCTCGTGTTTTGAATCCAATGACTGGCAAATCGAAGTTGGTGTATTGTCAGCATGATCCTGGTTCGCAGTTGACGTTTGTTTCGAGTGATTTGGTGTGCGAACTTGGTCTTAAACCGTACGATAAAGCGTCGTTTAAAATGGATACCCTGGCTGGTCAGAAACCTACTTGTGCTGACCTTGTCAAACTCAACATCCAGTCGTTAGAGACGAATGAACTGTTTTGTGATATAACTTCGGTGGTTGACCCAGCTTGGGCTGACAATGTTAAAACTTTACCACATAAGCAGGATTTAAGTAGTTTCCATCATTTTCATGACGTAAATATGTTTCATTTGAATGATTGTAGTACTGTAGATGTACTGATTGGCAACGACAACGCTTATTTGATGTGTGCTAAAGAAGAGCGTGTTGGTGAAAATCGTAGTGAACCACATGCTTTGCTCACTCCTCTCGGTTGGTTGGCTTGTGGTGGTAAGTCACCCTTAGATGAAAGCGTTGCAAATGTGTGCAGAGTGCAAACGTCTTCAGAGTTGGATGTCATCTCTGGCTTTCAGCGTAAAATTGAGTCTCGTGATATGGAAATAGCAGACCTGAATAAAGTCATTCATGATTTGACCTTGCAAAATGAAACCTGTGAATTGTCTCGCAATGATATTTTGGCTAGAGAACTTGTCGAACCGAATATTGAGTTGAAAGATGGTCGATTTGAGATACCTGTTCCGTTGAAGGAAGATATTGATCTACCTAACAATTTTGTGTTGGCGTCAGATAGAGCTGCTGCTTTAAGGAAGAAGGCTTTAAAACAACCTGAACTTCGTGATTTCCTTACTGACACCATGAAAGATCTTAAATCTAATGGCTATATTGAGCGTGCTGGTGAAGCAGAAAATGTAAAAGGATTAGAATGGTATTTACCATACTTTGTGACGTCACAATTAAAAAAGCGTATTGTTTACGATGGAAAGTCTGAATTTCGAGGAACTTGTGTTAATGATGTAATGTTTTCGTGTCCTGACTTGTTAAACCTTCTGGCAGATGTCTTGGCTAGATTTCGGCTTGAAAGGTTTGGTTTCATGGCCGATGTGATTAAATACTTTTTTCGTATTTTGGACTCTTCAATACGTAAGCCCAATTTTATTGAACTGCTTACGTACACCAGCAGTGCTGTTCGGATCGTGAACGAACGCCCTTTGGTACCTTTGAGTGACGACCCTAGGGATTTTACTGTCATCACCCCTGCCTCACTTTTGACCCCATACTTAGACCCATACTGTGCTGTTGGGCAGCCACATGATCGTGACCAACTAAGGAGGGACTATCGGTTCAATTTGTCACTTTCTCAGCAGTTTTGGAGTAAATGGATCGATTTTTACTTGCCAGGGCTTCAGGGCCGGAAAAAATGGCTAAAAATGGCCGAGAATTTGGAGCCTGGTCAACTTGTAGTGGTGGGTTCTCTCCAAGACATTGGTAAACGTGAGAAGTATCAACTTGGGAGGGTGCATGAGGTAGTTCCACAAATTAGGAAAGGGAAGCCTGCTGTGGTTCGTAGAGCTAAAGTTGCCGTCTGCAACTATGATGAGAGTACGGGGGAAGTGAAAGTAGACTATGTGTTGAGGGATATTTCGTGCCTCGCCCCCGTAAAGAACACCTAAGTGTTAGGGTTTGAGCCTGGTTTTGTCTGCGGTGGCCGACACTTGTCTGAGCCCAGAACAGTCGGTTATTATCGCAACCATTGTATATAACAGGGATGGCGAACCACTGACCCGCGGGTCACGAAGTGACCCATCACAGATTTTCAGTGACCCACTTGTCTTTTTTAAAATAATGAAATTTAAACAAATATTTCAGCAAAGAATAAATGTTTCACTAAATATTTGTAATAAGGCCCCACCCTATTTTAATCTAGTACCGCACCGAATTGCCATATAGCAATCTGACACAACTACAACTAAAGTACGTGGTTGAATGATTTACATTTTTTCGCTGATTTCACAATGCATTACAATAAGTTAAATACTAAATTGTAAGGCTGTGGAAATATTGTATTATCCATGTTTGGGCACATTAAAGCATTTGAGAAGAAACTCGCTATTTTTTTCTGTCGACCTTGAACAACGTCAGCTGAAATATTTTCCTCAGTTGTTGAAGCACTTTACCAGCACCAATTTAACTTATGAACAAAAGCAAACTGCACTCAACAAGTATGTTTTACTGACGAAAGAGACCAAAAATGTAATGTCAGAAAGGTTTACCCAGTTCAGAAAGCTAGATACTACATTGCAGTTCATTCTTTTCCCGCATGCAATTCAATTTGAAAATCTTGAATTATCAAACTTCGAATGGCTTCGTCTTTACAACTTGGAAATGGAAACGATAGACTTTCAAGAATTTGTAGACTTAAATCATTTCCTACAAAACATTGAAATGAAAACGGATATGGATGGTTGTGACTTTCCTCCTGTTGAAAACCATGCTGAAAATATAATTCTTACAGAGTGGAACTCCCTGCCAAATTCGTTTAAAACTATGAAAAGATTTGCGGTAGCTCTGTTAACGTTGTTTGGTTCTTCATATTCGTGCGAATCTTTGTTTTCGCACATGAATTTTATGCAATCAAGCACACAGAATCGTCTCAGCTCAGATATGAGTGCTGCATGTGTGAAGCTAAAAACTACGGATTACCAACCAAGGATAATAAGACTTGCAGAGAAGATGCAGCAGCAAGTTTCGCATTAACATGTAGTTTCGCATTAACATGTAATTAAATGTATGACCCACTTTTGCTTTTTCAAGGATTAAGGTCTCTTTTGTGACCCATGCACTAAAAAAGGTTCGCCATCCCTGGTATATAACGTCATTTTAGCGTGTACCTATGGTACCAATTTCATGTATCGTCGTGTATTATTCGTATTGTTGTTCATTCTTTGCATGCCCTTTGTATTTACGTGTTAACATAAACGTGAGTGATTCAAACAATTTGTGTATCGTGTGTTTTTATTCATTGGCTCACAATTGTCGTCAATTCTTTTTTAGTTATGCCATGTCAGACTGTCATAACTAGGGGCCGCTATGTTCCCGACAATTTTCACCAAATCAAACGTCATATAAAAACCGTTATGGTCTACTTAACCTAGCTGGCATCTTACGTCATGGAAATTGCTAGAAAATGTCCAAATATTGCACCATCGTTCGTAAGACCTTATGAAATATTGCATCAGCCGCTTTGAACACCTGTTTGAATGACTTCATAATTGTCTTTCATTATTGCGTCACAGTACTGCGTACGTGAGTTTGAGATATTGCAAATCATTCTGGTTATTCTTAAAATTGTTTGTTGGAAGTCAGTCGCATATTTAACTGTTTGCTTGGTGCTTACTAGCTGGACAAATTTTCCGTCTTTTATCTAAGTAATCTGTTCTGTAGTGACAAGTTTTAGTGGTGTACGGCGTTACATCCAATTTCGACAGCCAGGTGGCTAATTTTACAGAAATACAAATTTGAATAGACGTTTCGAAGGAGTGTTTCTTTTTCGGTCATTACATGCAGACGAACGGATTCGGGAATCTTACGTTACAATTTTCCCACGAAGAGATTATGGTTTACCGCTGTGACCAGGCATAAAACATTCCTCTATATTACTTTGTTGAGAATATTGCGAGCTTTATTCGATAGCTTCTGAGCAGAGTGTAGAGTTTTAAAGAAATGTTTTTGGCCATTTGTGAAATTTCTTTCCTTTATAATGGCAAACCATACTGGAATATAAACATTCATAATATAGTCCACACGTTCCACCAATACAGCTGACGCGTTAGGTGCAACATATAAACGTAGAATTCTATTGGCTGTGATCAACCATCTTGAGTGGTTCATCATACCTGGACTCCTATATGCGAAATTAATTGATATATCTCCACTTTTCACTGCTCTGTGCATGTGTAGAAGATATTTTTGGTCAGTGCTGAGGTCATTTTCATCAATTTCAATTTCTGGTGCCGGAACTGCTTTATATTTTACAACATCTAGTTGTGTGACAGTGGCTAGCTGCTTTATAATGGGCCAGTGAAGCTATCAGGTCTGTTGTATTGCCATATCTTTTATAAGATGCCTAAGAAGCAATTCATTACTATGGAGTAGGCATATTAACCATTGAAGTAGCTTTTGGAAATGATCTTCCAGGAGCTTTATCGTTGGCTGCAGTAAAATGACCAATGAAATGATAACTTGGCTCCTCAAGTAAAGTAGGCTAATGTGCTCTTCAACTGCGAAATGTTTTCGAAGTCGCCCAGCAATTTCATTTTGTTTGATGGTTTAATCTTTTCGGCCATCAAAATATATGCTTTGCAAATTTATGCACATGATAGGCCTACTTTCCATTTGAGTTGTAAACCTCATTTTTTTCTCGCTCTTCTCACTTTGCTTTTATCTATAACTGATTGAGATTCGCTATCCGTTACAACTCCCGCATCTTGTAGAAATGATGAAGCAATAAGTGCTGCAGACCTATCTGAAATACCAGTACGATCGCATGATTCAGCAAATACTACTAAACTGGAAGTAACCTTGCTTTTTCTGGGGTTTTCCGAGGCAAAACTGGGCTGATAATCAAAATCTTCGCAGCGTTCTTCATTGGATGATAAAGTTTCTGAGCTTGAATAAGAAGTTAAAGGTGTTTTAACCAAAGCGCTACTTGTGCCTGCTCCTGGGTCTTCACGTAAAGAACGGAATTGTTCTGATCTTGCGACTCTCCTCGGAAAACGTTAAAAATTAGATTTTGTGGCCGATTTATCATGTTTATCCTATGCGAGTTGTTCTTTGATCAAGAAGGAACTGTTGTTCTGTAGCAGGGACACGATTTTCCTGCGGGCAAGTAGCCTACATTGCAGAAAATTGGAACACTTAGGCTACAACAACCGATTTCAAATATTTTTGCTTTGCAGATTCTTTCATTTGGTCCAAATTTTGCTGAAATTTAGGCCCACCTCTACAGTAGAATTTGACTTCAAAAGGTTATTCATTTTTTTTGTAACTCTTTATCATAAATATGTACTGATGTTCGCACCTCATTCGTATCATCCTGCAAAGTTAATGGACAGAACATAAATGAGCGTACAGCGTTAACACCATCTCGCCCTTTTGCGACAAGTTTGTTTATTGAGCAATGACAAAATAGCATCTCAAATTGGTGAAAATTCAGCATTTTGGTCATCGATGCGGGAGCAGTTAACCTAAAGCTTTGAACATGCCTTTACATAGGAAAGTTCTGGGTACATCCCACTTACAATTTATAACTAGCCAGTAGAAAAATTATAAAAAAAATTATGTTAACCCTATTTCCTGTGACGTATTTTGGCCAGTTGACTTGCGAACGGGGGGGTCGGTTCGACACTAGCACTTTGAGCTCGTGTAACTCAAAAACTACCCAAGATAGAACAATCAAATTTTCACATGATGCAGATAATTCATCTGACAACACAGCATCGAAAATCTTTTGCAATTTGTTCAACAGCACAACTTGAAAAATCAAATAATTTGATCGCTGGTCATATTTTTTTATTTGATTTGAAAAACCGCTTCTTAATTACTTTATAATTGAGTGTGACTGGCGGATTCTTTTGTTTTGGACTTTAATCTTTTACGCGTAGACGTCGTCCACGCTTCAATGAAATCGTAATTGACGTCCGACTTGCGTTTGCTTGTTGTTTTGCGGAGGCATTGTAAAAATCTTTCGCTTTGTCTCAACATTTGCAGAGAGACAAAATCACTGCAAAAAAACTGTTTCAAGTTCTTTTTGAGCCACATGTTATAGTCTACATATTTTCAAACGTACTGTCATCACTTGATATTAGAACTAAATCAAGCAATGAACTTTAGTAAACATTTTATTTGGTGTCAATGGTGTTTAGTTCAGTTTTCTTTTCACACTCACACTGTCTAATTTGATTATACATGATCAAGAAACACTTTGTATTTTGCAGCACATCCCAGGGAGCTATTCATTCGTTTTTAACATTGTTTCAACATCTAGAGACGTTGAATCGATTTATAAAATGACTGATTTGCTGTCTGGCGAGCGGTTGAATACAGAAAAGTAAGGTAGCCTGATGGTGTCACATGGTATTTGAACAACAACCTATCCAAAGGTAGCCACTTGCTTCGATAGGAGCTCGTTCCAACTTAGGCTCGTTCCAACTTCATGCACTCCAAAACAAAAAGTGATAAACTATGTCACGATGCATTGCAAAAGTGATATGTTTCCATACTTACCAACAATGATCACTTTGAATGAAAAAATTTTGCAAACAATTTTGATAAAGTGCAGTGATCATATTCGTTTAGTCAAATCGTATTGGTAGGTTATAGAAGAGGTCGTTTGACGTTTGTACATTGCCAAATGGAACTCCAGTTCTGTGTGACAAACTCAAAGTCGTTGGATAACGATACGAAAAATAAATACATTTAGCAAGATATCAAATCTTGCAAAAAAATCTTTTTTAGGCTGATTGCTATTGTCGTACAAAAAAAAAACAATCACTAAAGTTTTGACTTTTTCCTTCGGTAAAATTGAAGGTTATTGATATTTTAAAAATACACGTTTATGTCTAAACGATTGACATGGCTTTTTTCATGTTGTCAGCTAGATTTGCAGGATAACGTTTTCTACAGTTTTTTCTAATTTGTTGGACATGCATTTTGTGGCAAGCTATTTCTTACGCATTAGAAGATTTCTTTCTCTTCAAATTTTGAAATAGCACTTTAGATGCAGTTTGCGGTTGACGGCCTTACTGCAAAAGCCATCTTTTGTGATTGATACACACTCAAAAACAAAAGGCGCGTAAACTACTGCTGGCCGATAGACCACGTCACAATACATCATAATGATGTTTTTCCGAACCAAAGACCCAGAAAACCAATTTTGTTGTATATTAGTTCAGACGTCTGCAGACGTTGAACCAATGACAAAAAGCGACTTGCTGATGTGAAACAAAGTGATTGCTGTTCCCAATGTGCAAACATTTTGATAAAAAGTAATCAAGTTTTTGCCACAGCTTTCTGGTCCACTTAGGCTACTCTGGTCAATCGACTCATGTTAAAAATTACTTATCGACATTACTGGTAGTCTCACACTGAAGTTGTTTTGCGTAAAGTCTTGCTTGTGAAAAAGTCGAAGTAAAAACACAAAAATGAAGTAAGTTATATTTACAAAGTATTATATTCTTGAATGAACCATAGTTTTAAAAAAAAATAGTTTGAACAAGTTTCATCTGATAGAAACTATAATTGATATCATCGCGTAGGATCAAATAGCTGTGAAAATCACTTAGAGCAGCAATCCTTTGTAGTGATTTTCATTTCTCCTGCAAACCAAGGTGAACCTCAATATACAAATTTTTATGCCAAAGGATAAAACTCGTTTTTCTTTTTTTCTAATTAGTTTTATGAGACAAGGAAAACGATCCGTATAAAAAATGATTCAATTCAACATATTTCCCTTATTTTGTCAGATATGCATTTTGTGTAACAATGCTTTAGAAACATTGTTGAGAACGGTATAGCGTTTGAGATGCAGTCAAAGAATGCAACTTCGCGGTTGATGGCGTTATTACAAAACCCAATCTTTTGGCACGGAAATGTATTCGAAAACAAAAGGGCACAAAAGCGGCTGACTGATAGATTACGTTGCAATACGTTACAAAAACGAGGCATTGATTTCAGATTCTTTCAACCCAACCAACAACTTTACTCCAAATGACATAAATGTCCAAATTTATTGAGAAAAAGATATAGGCTTACACCGTTTTGTGAAAATAAGCTTTTGAAAACCAACATTTGAATAAAAAGTTTGAATTTATTGAGTTGGTCCTAATAGTGTTTCTGCTGAGATGTATCAAACTTTTGAATCCTCGTAGAGAAAAAATAATTTTGTAATCTCTCAAGCAACTGCAAAATTACCATTTAGGTAAAGATTCAGTGCTTATACAATATGTGCAATGTTTGTCAAAGCACAATAATTTAGTTGCGCGTGTTTTTCCACAAAAGCAGAGCAATTTAGATAGCCGATGTCAAGTTCTTTTCAGTATTCTTCAATCTCTCGGTTTTATAATACATTTTAGCAACATCCATGTGAATATAAGTGTACCGGTACTGCAGAAGTTTATTGGGGGGTCAAGAACTCACTCCTTGTTATTTTCCGACAAGAAGTCAACAAGAAACTTACCACATTAGTCGGTTTGTTTTATGAGATAAACTGAGTTTTGTCAAGAATTTTCGTATTGCTTCTTGTTATAAGTTAGAAACAAAATGTATTCGCCATAGAAAACTATGTAAAATGACATCTTTTTCAACATGGTTTATCGTATGCTCTCTGATAATTTCAAAGAAACTCAGATGTAATTAAAAGATTAATCAAAGCGACTCAAAACTCTAGTTTGCAAACAAAAGGCGGAATCATTACGGTTGAATGCGTTCCAACAAAACCAAGTCATGAGATAGCTGCGTCGCAGTTCCACGCACGGCGGTACTCAGTAATCCTATTAATCCGTATAATTTGAAAACAAAAGGGCTAGCTAGTAGCAGGCTAAAATACCAGAGTATGTTATGAAAATCATGTCATATATCTAAAACTATAGACAATAGCAACGTCATTTAAATCGAAATAAATTCTTGAATAATTTTTAGGAAAAGTCAAAAAATTTCAAAGGTGTGGATTGCGTAGTTCTTTAGTAATATTGCTTTGAAAAGTACCAAATCCCACCCGACCCCCCCCCCGTCACAGGACAAACGGTTAAAACGGAAAGTAAAATTTCCCCTTTTTTTTCAAAAAATTGAAAGTTTGACCCCCCTGCGGGGGCAGAAGATGCACCCCCAAACTGATGAAATTTTGCACACATAATTTTTTCATGCATGTGCCACTTTTTATGACTAGCCGTTTTTGAATTTCGAAAAAAGGTCAAAAACGGCCCACCCTACTGTTTAACTCAAAAAAGACAACACGAAAAGGGAATCAGAGCACATTAAAGGGTGACTGCAGCCTTTTTTCAAAGCTCTTTATTTCATGCCAGATCCGACAAGTTGATCTGCCTGAATTTTTTAGCCATGAAAACCAACGATTCTCAGCAGCTTTAAGTTCAGGAGGTGATCTTTACCAAACACAGAAAGCAGATTTAATGGGTTGCCTAGAGAATGTGGTACCTGCACAGCCTGCTTTACTGGACGATGTAGACATGATGGTGATAGATGGAGCATGTTTAGTACACTCTACTACACCAAAACATCATACGTTTGGTGAATATGCCCAGAAGGACTTCGTGGAGAAAATTAAGCCATATGCCAGAAAGCAGAAACGAACGGATGTTGTGTTTGACACCTACAAGGACGGAAGCATCAAATCCCATGCTCGTATAAAGAGGGGCAATGGTAGCAGGCGGAGAGTTACTCGAGATGGGAGAGTCCCAAAGAACTGGCCAAACTTTTTGCAAAATACAGACAATAAAAAAGAACTTTATCCATTCTTAGCTGATTCCATCCAAGAATTCATATGATATCGTTTACGCTTCCAAGAATGAAAAAGCTGTTACTACTGTAATAATGACAATCCCGCTTTAGTCAATTTGAGCTCAAACCAAGAAGAAACCGTTACCAAAATGTTTGTTCATCTTCATCATGGTCTCAAGTATGAAACTATACAAAAAGCAGCCATCCTGGCTAATGACATTGATGTGGTCGTTATCGGAATTGGCTTGTTTGAAAACTTGAGCAAGGATGGACTTCACGAACTCTGGATATCTTTCGGGAGAGGAAACAAAACCTATTCATCAGATGTGTTCTGTCCTGGGTCCACAGAAACGTAAAGGGCTGTTGTTCTTTTGTGCCTTTAGTGGCTGTGACTCTTGTTCAGGCATGAAAGGAAAGGGGAAGAAGTCGTTCTTTGCAACGTGGTCAGTGTATCTACATGTGACGCCAACATTTCAGAAGCTCAGTCAGTGTCCAGAGGAAATAAATGCAGAAGATTTTTTGCGATCCTTCAAAAATTCACGGTATATCTTTATGATAAAATTAGCACTGATGATAAGGTAGACACTGCAAGAATGACTTTGTTTACACTTAAAAATAAAAACTATAATAATATTCCACCAACAGAAGATGCGCTGAAATTGCATGCACTTCGGGCAGCATATCAGGCCGGACACATTTGGGTACGAGCTCTTGAAAGGAGTCCAGAATTGCCAACTCCAAGTAACTGGGGGTGGAAATCTGGAGATGGGGGAACATGGGACATTATGTGGACAAGAAAAGACCCCGTAACCGAAGCATGTAAAGAACTAAGACGATGCAATTGTAAAAAAGAATGCAAAAGCTGTAAATGTAAAAATGCAAATTTACCATGCACTTCACTATGTTCCTGTCCTTGTGACCATGAAAAATATTATTTACATGTGAATCATTGTCATGAACATGATTTACGTACTCAGTAGTAATAACTGATAACAGAAATGTTGACTGTACATGAATTGTCTTTTTAAGAAAGTATTTTAAGTCTCTTTGGGTGGAAGTATCAAAGTTTAGACTATTCTGCACACCTGACTGTCAAATTTGTGAAACCCTTTCTCTGTCCATAGTACGTTACACACTTGTTTTTGTTGAATATCATCTTAAATCATTCATATTGTCTTAAAAGTAACATTTTCAAGGTAGTAAGAAATGAGACACATCTACATTGCTTTCATAAAGCAACTTTCCTACGTCAGTCCAGGACCTGCATGGCGGCCATTTTGAATTTTGACGCCACGGGCCGCCATTTTGAATTTTTGTTTGGTTAATTAAACTTTTGAAATCTACATGGTCCAAAGTACATGTGTGCCAATTTTTATGCTTGTGTCACCAAATAAAGTATTTTCAGGGTTATCTATACCTCACTATTTTCTTCATTCGTTCATTCATTCAGTTCTGTTGTTGCAGCATTGTATACGTTCGGAAGCAGTTATTTATGTATCCTTATATTTGCAGATGTAGTAACTTTCTGTTTTATGAAAGCCTTTGCAAGGTTGTTGTACAAGTGAATTAAGTTTACTTCAATTTAATAAAATAATAGCTATGCATAAGTTCATGCAACCTCAAGTGTTTGGGGTCGACACAAAGTCCCCGGAAGCCTCAAGAAAGTGGCAACATTGGAAGCGGACGTTTCGAAACTATATTGCAAGGATTGAGGGTGCAGATGCGCAAGCGAAGCTCGACATCCTAGTAAATTTACTAGAGTCACATGTGTATGCGCACATCAGCGAAAGTGACACTTACGATAACGCCATTGCTCAGTTGGACATCCTCTACAATAAACCGATCAACGAAATTTTTGCGCGACACCGACTTAACACATGCAGGCAAAAAGTGGACGAACCCCTGGAAAGTTTTCTTCAAAGACTAAAACAGCTCAGTGCTGACTGCAACTTTAGTGCAGTTTCTGCAGCTCAAAACAAAGAAGCAGCCATTCGGGACGCCTTTATTGCGGGAATTACTTCAAGTTACATTCGACAAAGACTTCTTGAAGACAATGTCTTGGAACTACAAAGAGTCTTTGAAAAAGCTCGGTCGGTTTATGATGCCCAACGTAATGCCGAAGCGTACGTTATGCCCCCTGGCGGCGAAGCTTTGAATGATCCTCTAGCTGTGTGCGAGTCACGTTCTTAGGATTCCCAATCCAGCAACAAAACGCCACCTCGCAAAAGCGACTGCCTTGCAATAGAGCAGAAAAATGCTTCTTTTGTGGCAGAAGACTTAACCCCAGAGACAAATGTCCTGCCAAAGAACAGATTTGCTACAAATGTAACAAAAAAGGCCACTTTGCTAATGTGTGCCGTTCGACGAGCAGTAACGCAATGAGATCAATGGAAAACTAGCTAAATGCCTTATTGACACGGGCGCCCAAAACAACCACATAAGCCATGAATTCAGTCATCGCGCTAACTTGAAAGTAAGCTATAGTGACGAGCAGCATGTGGATTTAGCTGTAAAAGGCTCATCAGTGAAAACTCGAGGCTCCTGCTTTGCAACTCTACAACTCCTGGATCGCGATTATGCTGATGTGAAATTCAATGTCATGGACGGACTACTCTGGGACGTAATTCTTGGATGTGAGTTTTTACAACAGCATAAATGCGTAAATTTTAACTTTGGAGGATCTGAACAACCTTTGAACCTTGGGGCTTTAAAACCTTTGAAGAGCCCAATGCCAGTACGTTTATTTGAGCATATGACAGGAGACTGTTGCCCAATTGCTTCCAAATCACGTCGATATTTTAAAGCTGATCAAAGTTTTATTAAGAATCAAGTCGCTCAACTCTTGCGTGATGATGTTATTGAACCAAGCACGTCACCATGGCGTGCTCAATTGGTAATTGTAAAAAATAAAAACCACAAAAAACGCATGTGCGTGGACTACAGTCAAACAGTAAATAAATTTACTTTGCTCGATGCCTACCCGATTCCGAACATATAAAGCATTATAGATAATGTTTCTCAGTACAAATGGTTTTCTACTCTGGATCTACGCAGCGCTTATCACCAAGTTCCCTTGCTGCCTGAAGAACAAGAGTACACCGCCTTTGAAGCCAACGGACAGCTGTATCACTTTAAAAGGATTCCGTTTGGCCTTAAGAATGCAGTGCCTTGTTTTCAACGAGTTATCAATGGAATCATTTCGAAATATGCTTGCAAAGGAACATTTGCCTATCTTGATGACGTTACGGTGTGTGGTGAGACGCGCGAGGAGCACGATAAAAATCTTCAAGTTTTTCTGGGTGCTACAAAAGACTGTAATCTAACGTTTAATGAAGACAAATGTAGTTTTTGCGTAGAAACAATAACATTGTTAGGATATCGCATCTGGAAAGGTGTGGTTGAACCAGATCCTGAAAGAGTAAAACCAGTTATTGAAATGCCTGTTCCTAACACTGCTAAAGAACTTCAGCGCGTGGTAGGCATGTTTGCTTACTATGCGCAGTGGATCCCTCAGTACTCGGAAAAAATTAAACCTCTGGTTTTGTCAAAAACTTTTCCACTTGACAAGCAAGCAATACAAGCTCTCTCCACGTTGAAAAAAGATTTGAGCATTGCTACTCTTGGGACAGTAAATGAACAACTCCCGTTTGTGCTTGAAACCGACGCATCCGACAACGCAATATCAGCAACGCTGAATCAGCAAGGACGCCCTGTAGCTTTGTTTTCGAGGATGCTGAACAAGAGTGAAATTCGATATTCCAGCGTAGAAAAGGAAGCTTTAGCGATCGTCGAAGCAGTACGAAAATGGAAGCATTTCCTAAGTGGTCGTCATTTCACGGTTGTGACGGATCAAAGGTCAGTTTCATTTATGTACTCAAACACAAATCATAACAAAATTAAAAACAATAAAGTGCAACGATGGCGCATGGAACTAAGTGAGTTCAATTTTGACATTGTTTACCGCTCTGGGAAATATAACTCCGCTCCCGATGCACTGTCCAGAGCATACATTGCTACGATGCATAATAATGTGCTACACGATATTCATGTATCTTTATGCCATCCTGGTATAACTCGTTTGCTTCATTTTGTTTGAACTAAAAATCTACCATATTCTGTCGACGACGTTCGGAAAACGATCCAAAACTGCAGCGTATGTGCAGAAATCAAACCTAACTTTTATAAACCACCTAATGCGCATCTTGTTAAAGCTACCCAGCCGTTTGAGCGACTGAGTTTAGATTTCAAAGGCCCTATGCCGTCTGTGTCCAAGAACAAATACATGTTAACAGTTGTGGACGAATTTTTTCGTTTTCCTTTCGCGTTTCCTCGTGCAAGTACTGATGCGCGAACTGTTATTTCTTGTTTAAACCAATTGTTTCCGTTGTTTGGTATGCCTGCGTATGTACACTCCGATAGGGGCTCGGCTTTCATGTCCAAAGAACTATCATCGTATCTTAATAGTCATGGTGTTGCATGCAGTAGGACGTTTGTCTATAATGCTCCTGGAAACGGACAATATGAAAGGTATAATGGAATAATTTGGTCTGCAGTGAAATCAGCATAAAGTCTCGTAAACTTGACATGTCGCGCTGGGAAAGCGTGCTATCCGACGCTTTGCATTCTATCCGCTCTTTGCGTTGCACCGCTACAAATGAAATGCCTCACGAAAGGTTATTTGTGTACAAACGTCGATCGTCATTTGGAGTTTCTATGCCGACATGGTTATCAACACCAAATAAAGTGTTTCTACGGCGTCATGTTCGTTTATCAAAGTATGATCCTGTTGTTGACGAAGTAGAGCTCATGCATGCCACCCCTAACTATGCTCGTGTTCGTTTTCCTTCTGGCAGAGAAACAACGGTCTCTCTAAAAGATATTGCACCATTGGGACAATCGGATGAACCTGTTTTACCGGTTGACCAGGATGTTCCAGTCGAAGCAAACTTAACACGTTTGCCTCCTTCAGTGGCGAATGGTGAGGCTATTGCTCTACCCAATGGATTTGTAAATAATGACGTGACTTCAACGTCACCGGATGTAAATTTAAGTGTGCGTAGTGACGATGGCGACATTGTACAACGTGAAACTACTGATCACTCTATGTCATCGTTTTCGCCCACCACTGATACAACACACTTACGCAGATCTACTCGTATTCGTCGTTCGGTTGATCGTTATGGTGCAGTGCCATATTTTTAGCAGTCTGCTTTGATTTCATGTAAAATCACGCCTGCTGTCCAAGTTACGCTTATGAACTATATTTTGCGTGGTTGTGCTATATATAAGTTAATGCAATTTTGAAAGGGGGAAAATGTCGTGTGTTTCTGAGCACGGCGCTCTGTGTCTCAAGCTTACTACTCAGTTAATTATTGCCTTGTTTTCTACACGCCTTGGTTCTACGTTTTCTTCATTCATTCAGTTCTGCTGTTGCAGCATTGTATACGTTTGGAAGCAGTTATTTATGTATCCTTTTATTTGCAGATGTAGTTGCTTTCTATTTTATTAAAGCCTTTGCAAGGTTGTTGTACAAGTGAATTAAGTTTACTTCAGTTATACAGTACAAAGTTCTTAAAAATTTATAAAAGGTATATTACGAGAAAAAAGGTTGAAGAGCACTGCTTTAGAAAGCATAATACAGCGCATGTACGAGCACTAAGATAGATGATTGTTTAAATCAGTGATTTTCAAACTAATTGGTACTGCGACACACCAACAAACTTAAGAATTCACCATGGCATATTAATTTAAAACGTCAACGTTTCTTTCAAAATAGCTTGTTGCTTTTCACTAACTTTGTAACTGAAGCTGCCACCCTGAATAAACTGTACTAGATAAAAGTTACTTAATATAAAAAGTGTGCCTGCTTTTGTTCTCAAATAGTTTTGATATCAATTAAGAGTTGGTAGGGTGATCAAGCAATTTGCGCAGTTAGTTAATGGCAGGGCTACTGTAACACGGCAGAAAATGAAGACCTGAGTTGAAGAACTGCTTAACTTCAAAATACAACTTTTGAGATATAGCAAGTTAAAGTTCTGTGAACGTTGTTCAATGTTTTATTTCTATGCAAACACCAACGTGTGTTATAGCGAAATTAAACCATTTTTTAAATTAAATTTTGCGCTAGAACAGGCATTGACCATCACACAACATGTTTTAGGTGATAACTCAATTTCCAAAAAAATGTCACTCAAGTGAGTTCCGCAACTCAGGTCTTCAAATCAGTGGCAGATTCAGAACGTAATTTATGGGTGGGCCTAGGAAATATCTTGGTGGGCCTTCACCAATAATGCCACGGCGGCCAGCACACAAAAACTTAGTGTTACCGAATATCTCTTACAAATGCTGTGAAATAGTGATGCCGAAGACAATTTAATGCCATTTGGTTGTTCTATAGTATTAAACATTAATAAGATTTTTTTCATGAATCTGATTTTGAGTGGGCCCACTGTCAATCTGGGTGGGCCTGTACCAATCAGGCCCACCCGGTAGATCCGCCCCTGCTTCAAATGCTCCCTTTTAAACTATATCATCACTCATTCAATCCTTCTATAATGTACAACGCTAACACTGCTCTAACTAGATACAGTATAAAGGCTACTTTGCACGGGTAACTATTGTATAGTAATTTTGTCACTTGGCCTACGAAAAAAAGATAGGCTAACCTGCATAAGGACTTAAAATAAGTAGGCTACAAAACGAAATATTTGTAGACCGCCTTATAACTTCCCTGATGAGTCTACTAAATTGTTGATGATTAAGTCTTTCGTACATCCAAAAAAAGAAACTGATAAATTTTTTATTAATTAAAAAGTATTCAAAACATGTGCCAAAATGTTACCCATAGGATTGCTTTAATGTTGCAATGCAAATTGTTAGTAGTCCAAGCAGGGGTCTACTTACTTTAATCGCGTCATATTTGTTAGTGGCTACAGCAATTGATCTTAAAATATCTCTTCTAGAAATCCCTGAATTATCCATTTCAAGTTGTTTGAAATATAGCAGATTGTCAAGAGAAGCCAACAATGTATTCAGATTGTCCGAAGTGATACTGGCTTTGCTGGCAAGATTTGTTAGATTTTTGCTAATTCTATTCAATTGGAGGGAAGAAGCATTAGTAGGCACTGAAAACATAAAGAAACAATTGTAGAAAATAATGGGAAAAAATAATAACATAAGTTAGCTTAGCACTGGCAGTAGGTTTCTCAGAGTGAGGATATGATCTCCAATCAATTAACATATGAGTGATTATGTAGACGCTATTGTTTCTTAACCTCTATATTCTAGCAATCTAGCTGAATAAGATACTGAAACAGCCGCCTTTACTGTTGCGAAAGCTTTATCAATAAATTGTACAAGTTTCTGAACTTGGTTGATTTTATTTACAGTAGGCTACTTGTTTCAATTAATGGAGTCTACTTGGTTACAAGACTATAGCAAACGACTAAAAAAGCTGGAAAAATACTGAAAACGATACTAACCTCTGTCTTCGCATATGTAGAACACTCGTTCTTTGCAGTATGCGTCACCCCAATGCCATTGACGTCGGTACGAGAGAGAAATGCATTTGCTTATTGTGGCAGTTTTCGGTTTCGATATCTCCCAGTTTGTGTAGCTTTGAGAATTAGTAGGCTATCATTCATAATGTTTTAAAAAACGTCTATAGCCGCACTGTTAAAGAATGTTTTGAGTCTGGCATCTATGGTAGATTGACATGTTCAGAAATCAGCTGCATAGCCAAAGGGTTAGAACCTTGATACGGCACTCGAAAGGGCGCTGGTTCGACACCGCTCACAGGCATGCGGCTGTGTCTGTGGCCGGACACTTAAAGGCATGACTGAATGTGTAGGCTACACGAAGATTGTTTTTTGTAACCTTCGCGTTCACTTAATCCAAATTCTCAACCATTAGGCGTATAATTCGCAATCCCTGGAGACGACAAAGTTTTTTTGAACAACCTCTTATTAGCCGTATGTCAATCTAAAGAAGTTAAGGACACTTACGCAGCAACTCTGTTGTCAAATTGAGATCCATCAGACCAATCACCAGTGTGTTGACCATTCATAATTAATCCTATCCATATGGAGTTCACGTTGGTATTTTTTGGACGCCAAAGTGTGTTGTTTAGCATCTTATCAATGACGTCAGTTACACCACGTGATTTGATTGTGATCAAAACTGAACCATCCTCCTGGCACAATTTCATTGACTCGCTGTGGGAAGCGCGATGCTCTTTTGACAAGCGATACCGTTGGTCGTCATAGCTGGTGCGCGCTTGATATTTCGGAGCGCAATGTTGCAGAGAAAATAATTCTGTGCCGTACACCAGACTACCTAAAAATAAAATGCAAAAAGTGTGTTTCTATTTTCTATAGGTCAGTTCAGTTCAATTTAGTTTAGTGTGTTTGCTTACATCAGAAAGAAAAATGTCCGAAAAATAAATGATAAGCAAAGAAGTGTTACATATTTCCTAACAATTATAAAACCCATAAAAAGTTTAGACTTGCTCAGTTTAAATTTGCTTCTTTAATAAGGCTTGCCCAATTAGGGATTGCTCGGTTTAGACTTGTTCAGATAGGAATTAAGACTTTCTGAGCTTGGATTTGCTGAGTGTGAAGAAGAGGTGTGCAGGAGCTGGAGTTTTGGAATATTTAGAAGCCGAAGCCTCGGTTTTCGGCCGAAGTCAGAGTGGAGCTGGAGTCTGAAATTCTTGGCAAAAACAGGAGGCGGAGTCGGATTTTTTACCAATTTATCTAGATATTTAATATACAAATGTTTGTTACGGACAATTTTCATATCAAACGTCACATAGAACCGTTGTCTACTAAATTTGACGTCTTACGTCATGGACTGTTGCTAGAAAATAGCAAAGATTACATCATCGTTAAATCTTGAATTGCACAACCGCTTGCAGCTGCAGCATAACATTACATCATCGTTAAATCTTTAATTACTTGAACAGGTGTAAGCCAAACCTAAGCAGGTGTGAGCCAGGCTTGAACAGGTGTGAGCCAAACTTAAACAATGAACAGCTGCTTGAATAGCTTATCATTGCTTATCATTATTACGTCACAGTAACTGCTTACGTGCGTTTGAAATATCGTAATTTATTCTCGTCATTTTTAAAATTGTTGCTTGAAGAGTGGTCGAATATTTAACTGTTTGCTTAGTGCTTGCCAGCTGGACGAATTTCCGTCTTTATCCAAGTAATTTGTTTTGTAGTGACAAGTTTAGTGGTGTATCGCGTTGCACCTCAGTTTCGACGGCCAGTGGGCTATTTTTTACAGAAATACAATTCTTGAATAGACGTTTCAGAAGAGTGTTTCTTTTCGGTTATTGCATACAGACGAACGGATCCGGGAATCTTATGTTACAATTTTCCCACGAAGAGATTATGGTTTACCGTTGTGACCATAAAAAATAAAGACGTGGATTGTTAGTTGGTAGGCCCAGAAGAACTTAAAGCATAAAAATCAAAAACGAAGTTGTTGGTTGGTAGGCTGCAGAAGCACAAGAAATAATAAAGACGTTTCTTCTCAGTTGGCACTGAAAAACTTCAAGCTGAAAATTAAAGACGTTTCTTTGTTGGTTATCAAGAAAAACAACATTGACATTCATTGACAAGAAAAAAGAAAATTAAAGACAATCGATCTGTGCTTGAAGATTCAAGTGGACGAATCCAAGCAAGTTTTGTGGAACTTTAGGACTTCATATATATACCCCTACAATTACGGTATTGTGCATTTAAATTCTTTTTGTATTTTTACGGTCTTTGCAGTTAAGTTTTTTATAACTTAATAATTTTGGTGTTTGTGTAACTTAATTTTTTTAATTGTTAAATTTAGTCCCAACATTTAATATGTCTACACTCGGTGGCGACAAGGACTCTACCGCTGTCGACTCGACTGAGTTTAAGCCTGATGATGTTCTTTGCGGTCGGGCCATTCTGGGGAGGGACCCAGTAACGATGAGGCTAAGTCAGTTCGAGAGGCCCGGCATCTTAGAAGGGATATTTTAACTCAAATTGGGGAACTTTCTGTAGCCCTAGGTTTTTTGAGTGATAAGCAGGAACTGTTAATTTTTCAATCTAACTTATCTACTTTAGAAGAGGAATTACGGCATTTCCATGCTCTTTTGAGTAAAATTTTTAACTCTGCAATTTTGACAGAACTTCGTGATAGGGTAGATCCCGAATTTAACTCGTTAAAAAATAACTTCGAACAAAAAGAAAGTGAGTTCTCAGATATGTTGGATGCTGACATACATCCTGAGGATAGCGCCTCAAATGTAAGCACTAGGATGTCTAGGAGTTCGTCACGGATAGTTGCACAAATTAACCTACAGCTAAGACGAGAGGAGCTCCAGATCCAAGCTGAGGCCGAAGCAAGAGCTACTGAGGCCATCGCGAGAGCTGAGGCCATACGAGCTGAGGCTGCCGCGAGAGCTGAGGCCGACGCGAGAGCTGCTGAGGCCATACGAGCAGAGGCCACCGCGAGAGCTGGGGCCGTACGAGCAGAGGCCACCGCGAGAGCAGAGGCCACCGCGAGAGCAGAGGCCGTACGAGCAGAGGCCACCGCGAGAGCTGAGGCCGAAGCGAGAGCTGCTGAGTTCGCACTCAAAGACGCTCAGTTGAGGGCTGAACAACGTAAAGAGGTAGTTTTAGCTAAATATCGTTCAGAGTTGGGCTCCCGGCGTAGTTCTAAGAAGGGCTCTTCTAGCCATTCCAGAAGTGAACATCAATCGCGGTTAAATTTACATAACCTTTTCCAGACGCCTGTTCAACCCGTGGGTGGACCAGTGCAATCCACACGTTTTCAAGCTGTTTCAGGAGGTCTCGGGGCCGCGGCTAAGGGTCTTCCGAAAGCTCTAGAGCCAAGGCCTGCGAATTATAACCGAACTCCTCCCCAGAGCGTACAGGTCACGGGGCCGCTATCAGAAGTAATGTTTTGCCCCCTTCACAGTTTTCTGCGCCGCTGGTTTTTGATCGCCCAGCTACACGTAATTTGAGTGGTTGTGAGAGGCGTATCGCGTCTTCTGATTTTAACTTGTGTAAGGATCGTGATCGGGCTGTGCATGTGACTGAGCCCCATCAGCCCCTTAAGGGATATAGCTTGTCTTCTTCCGCTAAATCGAGTTCTCAACAACAGGATTGCTTTTTTGAATACCAAAATAGTAGGACGTTTTCGATAAGGCGGCCTTGATTGGTTACGATGGTAATAATATGCTATTTATCTTCTTTAAAAATCGTGTTACGCCTTGATGGCAGCTTCGCCCTTTAAAGGAACTCGTTTGACTTTGTTACAAGCAGCTTGTGTTAGAACAGCTGCTCAAACGATTGCTAATTTGGTTTCTGACACTCCTGGCTTGTCAGAGGAAGACAGGATAGAAATGTCGTTAGCTCGCTTGTCCCAACGTTTTGGAGTTCGTGGAGGTCTTTTCGCCGAACCAGAAATTAGAAAGTATCGCTATGGTAGCAAATTAACTTCGATCTCTTCCAGTGATTTGAAAGTGTTTAAAGATGAATTGTCGCAGTGTCTGCTTTACGCGCAAGCTTATGGTCAGCGTGATAAATTGGAAGGACGTTTTGTTTTGGATTTGGCTAAGCGACTCCCGTTTGACGCTAAACAGCGTTATCTTGACTTTTTGGGTGATCAGTATGGTGGTATGGCACTAATGAGACTACTTTTCAGAGTTTGTTCGATTTTGTTGTACGAGAGGAAACGCGTAAGTCGACTGATTTTAGCATTATGCTAATGGGCGATTCTGGTGAGGCGCAGCATTTTAAAAAGTTTGGCAAAGGAAAATTGCCTTCATGTCCGGTTAGGCAGACGACGGTAAAACCCCATGATAATGTGATTTCAGGGAGTTCGCAGTACTCGACTGCTGTTGGCGCACCGTGCGGTGGTGTGGCCAGACGTAGAGACATGCACGTTTTTATTGTTTGTCACGTGGTCAAGTTGAATATCATTTTTTGTCTAATTGTAAAATTTTTTTGCGCTTGACACCTAAAGATCGGAGATGTTTTTGTGAAAGCTGGAAAATGCTTGAATTGTTTGCGCCAGCATATGGTTAGGGACTGTAATCATGCAAACAACTGTCGTCAATGTGGCCCTAACAACGATAGGAAACACTTTTTTCTTCTGCATGATTTTTATGTGACGTCACATGATTCTCTGGATTCGGTCGGTAAAGATGATGCTGGTGCCAGAGTTCCTGTGCGTAATGTTAAGATTGGAAATGTTAAAGCAGCCTTTAACCGCGTTACTGCTGCTCGTATTTTGAATCCAATAACTGGCAAATCGAAGTTGGTGTATTCTCAGCATGATCCTGGTTTGCAGTTGACGTTTGTTTCGAGTGATTTGGTGTGCAAACTCGGCGTTAAACCGTATGACAAAGCGTCGTTTAAAATGGATACTCTGGTTGGTCAGAAACCTACTTGTGCTGACCTTGCTAAACTCAACATCCAGTCGTTAGAGACGGATGAACTGTTTTGTGATATAACTTCGGTGGTTAACCCAGCTTGGGCTGACGATGTTAAAACTTTATCGCATAAGCAGGATTTAAGTGGCTTCCGTCATTTTCATGGGTTATGCGTCTATTCAAAGCCGATAATTCAAAGTGGTAAATTCAAAGCCGATAATTCAAAGATAACAATTCAAAGCAGTCGATTGAAAGCCGATAATTCAAAGACGACAATTCCAAGCGGTCAATTGAAAGCCGACAATTGAAAGCCGGCAGTTCAAAGTTGACGATAATTAATCCGCTTGATTGGAAAAGTCAATAATTGAAATTAATTAATCTTATTGTGATGTGATAAGAGTGCGAGCTCGTACTGTACTCAAAAGTCCATCGTTTTGCAATGCTGAAGTTAGTCAGAAGTCGAACAAGGAGTAGTATGGATGTTTCTTTCACGAAAACGGAAAGAGGAAGGAATAAAGCATGCCATGGCGGCTACTGCTATAATCACGACAGGGATAGTAAGCTTGGTGAGAGGTTAAGCTTCTGGTTGTGTGAAGAGTATTGGAAGGAAAATAAGTGCAAAGCAAGAATGCATGTCTGCAATGAAAAGGCATTGAAATTTGTTGGAGAACATAACCACGCTCCAAATGGTCAGCATAAGCAGGTTTTGGACGTTTGTGCCCAGGTTAAGTTGCAAGCAGCAACGTCTTACGCTACAACTCAGCAAATCATTACGGCGGCAACAGCATATTTGCATCCAAATGCAGCAGCTCAAATTCCTGAGGAACGTGTTTTGAAACGCAGCATTCAGCGAGCCAGAAGGAAAGTACAAAATATTCCTGTGGAGCCGTCAAATGCTGAAGAACTGGTAATTCCATTAGAATTCAAGAAATTGGATGATGGTACTGTGTTTCTGCTTTATGATTCTTTGTCGTTAATCGTTAATATGTCGTTAATATGATTCTTTGTCGTTAATCTCAGCTTTGAATTATCGGCTTTTAATTGACGGCTTTGAATTTTCGTCTTTGAATCGTCGTCTTTGAATCAACCGCTTTGAATTTTCGTCTTTGAATCATCAGCTTTGAATAAACGGCTTTGAATTTTCGGCTTTGAATTGTCTGCTTTGAATTGTCTGCTTTAAATTGTCGTGCTACCATTTTCATGACGTGAATATGTTTCATTTGAATGATTGTAGTACTGTAGATGTAATGATTGGCAACGACAACGCTTATTTGATGTGGGCTAAAGAAGAGCGTGTTGGTGAGAATCGTAGTGAACCACATGCTTTGCTCACTCCTCTCGGTTGGTTGACTTGTGGTGGTAAGTCACCCTTAGATGAAAGCGTTGCTAATGTGTGCAGAGTGCAGACGTCTTCAGAGTCGGATGTCATCTCTGGCTTTCAGCGTAAAATTGAGTCTCGTGATATGGAAATAGCAGACCTGATTAAAGTCATTCAGGATTTGATCTTGCAAAATGAAACCTGTGAATTGTCTCGCAATGACATTTTGGCTAGAGAACTTGTTGAACCGAATATTGAGTTGAAAAATGGTCGATTTGAGATACCTGTACCGTTGAAGGAAGATATTGATTTACCTAACAATTTTGTGTTGGTGTCAGATAGAGCTGCTGCTTAAAGGAAGAAGGCTTTAAAACAACCTGAACTTCGTGATTTCCTTACTGACACCATAAAGGATCATAAATCTAATGGCTATATTGAGCGTGCTGGTGAAGCAGAAAATGTAAAGGGATTTGAGAGGTATTTACCATACTTTGTGACGTCACAATTAAAAAAGCGTATTGTTTACGATGGCAAGTCTGAATTTCGAGAATCTTGTGTTAATGATGTAATGTTTTCGGGTCCTGACTTGTTAAACCCTCTGGTAGATTTCTTGGCTAGATTTCGGCTTGGTAGATTTGTTCTCATGGCTGATGTGACTAAATGCTTCTTTCAAATAAAGTTACCTGAGTCGCAGAGAGATTTGTTTCGTATATTGTGGTTTGAAGATGATGACCTTGAAAATGGTAGAATGGTAGGCCTACCCTTTCGTTTTTATATATATCGCTTGCTTGGCTATAAAGAAAATGATCGAGCAAAATCTCAACGCTGCTGGTGAACTGACTCTCTGCAATATTGTAGATAATATGTACATGGATAGATTTTTATTTCAGGACCGGAAAAAATGGTTAAAAATGGCCGAGAATTTGGAGCCTGGTCAACTTGTAGTGATGGGTTCTCTCCAAGACATTGGTAAACGTGGGAAGTATCAACTTGGGAGGGTGCATGAGGTGGTCCCACAAATTAGGAAAGGGAAGCCTGTGGTTCGGAGAGCTAAAGTTGCCGTCTGCAACTATGATGAGAGTACGGGGAAAGTGAAAGTAGACTACGTGTTGAGGGATATTTCGTGCCTCGCCCCCGTAAAGAACACTTAAGTGTTAGGGTTTGAGCCTAGTTTTGTCTGAGCCCAGAACAGTCGGCTATTATCGCAACCATTGTATATAGCGTCATTTTTTGCGTGTACCTATGGTACCAATTTCATGTATCGTCGTGTATTATTCTTATTGCTGTTCATTCTTTGCATGCCCTTTGTATTTGCGTATTAACTTAAACGTGAGTGATTCCAACAATTTGTGTATCGTATGTTTTTATTCATTGGCTCAAAATTGTCCTTAAATTCTTTTTTAGTTATGCCATGTTAGACTGTCATAACTAGGGGTCGCAATGTTACGGACAATTGTCATATCAAACGTCACATAGAACCGTTGTCTACTAAACCTGACGTCTTACGTCATGGACTGTTGCTAGAAAATAGCAAAGATTACATCATCGTTAAATCTTGAATTACTTGAACAGGTGTAAGCCAAACTTGAGCAGGTGTAAGCCAAACTTGAACAATGAACAGCTGCTTGAATAGCTTATCATTATTACGTCACAGTAACTGCTTACGTGCGTTTGAAATATCGTAATTTATTCTCGTCATTTTTAAAATTGTTGCTTGAAGAGTGGTCGAATATTTAACTATTTGCTTAGTGCTTGCCAGCTGGACGAATTTCCGTCTTTATCCAAGTAATTTGTTTTGTAGTGACAAGTTTAGTGGTGTATCGAGTTGCACCTCAGTTTCGACGGCCAGTGGGCTATTTTTTACAGAAATACAATTCCTAAATAGACGTTTCAGAAGAGTGTTTCTTTTCGGTCATTGCATACAGACAAACGGATCGGGGAATCTTATGTTACAATTTTCCCACGAAGAGATTATGGTTTACCGTTGTGACCAATGTTTACACCTTACTTGGCGCAGTTGTTATTTTTGTGAAGTTAGACTTGGCTACTTCTATAATTTTATTTTTTAAGAAGTAATTTTTTTATTGTTTTTGTTTGTCGTATCCAGGTTTACACTTGGTGGTTGAAGATTTAGATTAAAGTGCCTCTGACAGGAAAATAAATTTGCTAAATTTACCTAAGATACCAAAGAGATGACACTAACAAACTTCCCTGACCAGCAAATCGTAAAAAATATCAACAGGCTACTAAGTTACACGCTTGCAAACTTTCGTTCATTTTCGGCAAATCTGGCAATCAGTCAATTACGAAAATAAAAACGGCAACACCGCTGTGACGTCACCGTGGGTGGGAAGGATACATTCTTTCTCTGTGGTGAGTTGGTAAGGTATGGTACGACTGCTCCAAAACGTCAATGTGTGGGGCTCTATTGGTCTAAAGCATGTGCAAAATGAGAATTACCGAAATGAAAAAGTCAACTTATTAGGCTATTACTATCAGGTTTAGATCAAATAGATTGAGTTTATTTTTATCAAACAGCATCTCAATTCAATTGAAATTGCAGTTTTTCTAAACTCTTGTAGGGCTACAATTTGGATAATTTTTTTGTTTGTCCTAATCTGGCTATAGCCATTTGCAGTGTAACAGCAGTATCTCACAGACAGTACCCTTAATTTATGGTTGAGGTAATGCCTGGAAATTGCTGTTTATTTTTGTCTGTTACAGAGTCACTGACAAAGACGTGTGCTATCTTTTCATGCTTTCAAACAAAACAAGGTGCTGAGAAGAAAATAGTCAAAGTTTTCTTCAAGTCTTCGAAAGTGGGATGGACCATACAAAACTAGTCGTATATGTTCTCTTTACTTCAATGGAGATGATTTTGTTAACACCACAAACCCGATTTGGATCTTCTCAGCAATGAGTGGCGTGCTGGGAACTGTAGGTGGTGCGTTTGCCACAAGTGCCAGTCTATGTCCCAGCCCAATGAATGTGTATGTTGCCATGAAGTGCCACAGACGAAAGCACTTTTGAAGAAAGACCCATCTAGCTGTGTTACCAATTTGACCCATTTTGAGGCACACTTACATCCTGCAGTTCTGAGGACTTTTTTTATGAGGAGCAGGAAGAACTGGAGAAAAAGCAATAAACCGAAAGGAGATAACGGAGACCCATCGATAGAGTAAGGATGCTACATTAGGCTAAAAATACCCTAAACGCTAAAGAATGCACACTAAACAAAGTGATTTTATTTCGTTGCAGGCAGTATCGGTAATTAGTCGCTTACAGGCATGTATTGGAGTGGATACTACAAGGTGGTACTCTCGGAAGCAACAATCGGATTGTGCTGCCATCATGCATTGTTTGGCAAATCCGAAACAATTTTAAAGTCCAGATGGCTATTACACCGGTTTTCAATGGCCAACTGAAGGCACATTATGAGAGAGAGAGAGAGAACTTTTATTTATTTATGAATAGTGATGATGAAATAAATATGAATGATGATTCGTACGATTTCTTCATTTTTCACTTCAAGTATATTTTAGGTTTTGTAGGAACGTATCCAGTACAGTTTTATTAAAGTGCAAAAAAGAATATATATTCGAAAAAAGCAACCGCTTGTACCAACTCCGACCAAACTGTGATCCACCAATTACATCTAGAAAGCATTTGTTTTATTCGTCGCTAACGACGCCCACCCACGATGACGTAATACCACCAAAGTCGTCGCAGAGCAGTGAAATATGGAGTTTCGCCTGTGGTGGCGCTGTGAAACTGTCGTTTTGTATAAATTTCGCCCTTACCAGTCGAGCTTCGAGGTTAAGATTAAAAAGTTCGTTAAGCATAATTCTGCGCTAGAAAATGCTTAGAAAAGTTACTATACTTGGGTCCAACCTGTCAGGGGCACTTTAAGTGGCCGGGCAGGCAAGGAAGCCAATCTTCATGTCCACTTTCAGGCATGCCTTTAAGTGTCTTGCCAAAGACACAGTCGCATGCTCATGAGCGGTGTCGAACCGGCGCCCTTTCGATTGCCGTTCCAGTGCTCTCACCACTCGGCTATGCAACCGACGATTTTTTTTATTTAAAAATACTTTTCGTTTCATGACAGGGGATAGGGAAGGTAGGCTATATAGGTAATATATGTAGAGAAAGCTATAAAAATCTGGATTGTGATTTATGTTTTGCGTTTGGAGTCCGATTGGACTTTGGAGTCAATATTCCCAAAATACGTGGAGCAGGAGTGAGTTTGAAGTCGGAGTGGAGCAGGAGTCCAGAAAACCTGACTCTGTACACCCCTTTTGTGAACCTGTTCGGTTATTATTATATCAATTGAACTTTTTAATTTGTCCTTATTGCTGGCTAGTGATTACCAGCTAGCTTTCAATTTACTGATTTATTTGTTGCCCAGTGGCGTAGCTAAGGGAGTGGACCGCCCCGGGCGGCACATCTGGGGGCAGCACTTTCAGACTACGATTTTGATTTTGATTATAATCTGATAAAAAACGCATATCATTTTTACATGCTCTTTCTTGAAGGGGCGGCAAAATTTGAATCCGCCCGGGCGCACATTCCCTAGCTACGCCACTGTTGTTGCCTCAGTTAAAATACTAGCTAGCTCATTGCTGACTTGACAGTAGCTAGAATGCACGCGTTCAGTAGAAGCACTTCTTGAGTTTTTGCATGGCGAGTGGTCTGATAACCCACAACGGACATGTGGCTTATTCCTTAATTCTTACACTTCAAGGCTTCATATTTGACAGATAGTAAAAATAGTAAACTCTTACCAGCAATCATTCCAATGTAAATATGCAGCAGTTTGGCCCAAGTCATTTTGCTCCTTCAAAGTGTCTTACTGTAGGCTACACTAGAATTAAAAAAAAAAAATTTATGACGTTGATTAAATCACAAATTGCTCACTAATAAGGCCGGTATTTTGTAAACAGAAATTGTTTAGCAAAAAGTGCTACAGACTACTGGTTAAATTTGATTTGAATGTGAACACTTGGAACAAGCTTGGAACAAAACAAAGGAATTTAGCATGAAACGAAACTCTGCTTCTGCTTTTGTACTTAATGATAAAAGGAAACCTTCTAATTGTTAAACCTCATATTCCAGCAAGAAAAATTTGTATGTTTTACGTTGAATTTATGTGAAAAGGCGTAATTTAGCTAGCTCGCGAAACGCTAGGGCGGCTAGGCCTACTAAATTACAGTAATTGTAAAATGCAATTCGATCAAAGTTGTGCAACTGCGTACAAAATGGCGGTATTTCATAAGCAGGGCCAGAGGTTTGCACAACAGCAACATACAACAACAAACAGATGCAACAATCAATAGATACGTATATATGGCGACAGAAAAACTAATTTTCAAGAACCACAAAACGTGACAGATATATAACTCCGAAAAGAGAAGAAATGTGATCAACATGAACCGAAGCAATACAAGCTGTATGCGACCATAAACGCTTTTCCGACGTTTAATTAAGCAACAAAAATTTGCTGCTATAGCCGCTTGCCGTTGCATTGCAAGGAAACGCATGGCGGTCATTGCCGCTTGCCGAGGTGAATTGGTTACAAGCAGGTTGAACCATGTAGCCCAGGGCCAGGGGTCACCAACCTTTTTTGCATGCGGGTCACTTTGGTGCTAAGGAGAGCAGCTGCAGCTGTGGTGGTGCTGCACTAATACAATTTTAGGTAGGTTGACTCTTACGCTAGAAAAGAACGCATTTCGGACCCAGTATCCAGCGTTACATGTTGTTAATATTTATCTTAGAATACCGCAGCAACAAAATCAGTCGAACAACGCTACTGCCAGGCCAAGCTCCTTTAACAACACTTTTGACTTCTTTAACAATGTCTAATAAACGAGGCCACTTGTTTTGCGCACTTAGGCGAGCGAATATTCATCGCCAAGCAAGATTGATGTTGTCACTTCGCTTCACAAAAGATATCTTGCAATTAACAGTTTCAGTAAACAAGGAAACGCTTGTGGAAATCACCCAAAAAACGTTTCTATCGTAACTCATGAACAGCGTTCCCTCTAAAAAACAATACGTTGGTTTTTCATCCTTTTTGTGAAAGTCTACAAAACCGTCTTTCTTCGATTATTAGACAACTGTCACTTGCGGTGCTTATCAGTATGGCAAGAATTGTTGATAACAACATTTTTGCTGTAGGCTACTAAGCTAAATATTTTTCAACTGCCACTTTGTACGCGTTTTAATCAACCAATGGGACAGTGTGGCAGTGTGGCTGGACATCGCATTGGAATAACTTTAAGCGATCCCCACCTAGAACTATGCAATCTGATTGGGCGGTCGGTGGAATCGTATGCAAAGAAAAAATATGCTTCCCGGAAAGTATTTTTTGCCTTCATGCACTTTAACTTTAAAACTTTAACTCCTCAAGAAAACTATTTTTGGTTATACTTGTACGCTGATACCTTTGGCGGGCCGCACATAACAGCGTGGCGGGCTGCATGCGGCCCGCGGGCCGCCAGTTGGTGACCCCTGATGTAGCCTATGTGTTGTGCAACTGTGCAAGTGGTCAACTACGATACGCTACGCGATATGCCATTTTATGTTTTGTCGTAAATCGGCAACTTATCGTTTCTCAGTTAGGCCTGCTATCAGTGGCGTAGCCAAGGGGGGGTTTTGGGGGTTACAACCCCCCCCTTTGGCACGCGTGTGACGTCACGATATTGAGAATGATGCTTTCAGTCTAAAAAAGACTTGCCTAATTTTAAACAAAACTGCATTAAATGAGCGAGTTTTGCCAATACCAAACATTCAAACATCTCAGCCAGGAATTAGCAACAAGAAAACATAGAGACTGAGCTTTATTTCCGAAAAATTCCGAAGAAAACATGATCTTATCCTTTTGCTATGCCACCGGACAGCACCATTTTACAGGAATATTCATACCCACAGTTTTGTTGAAAATGCTCTCAGAATGCACCAAATTCAAAGTAATTTTTCAAAATTTTCTGAGGGAGGCCCTCCAGACCCCCCGCCGCTGGGTCGTCAAAACCTCCCCCATTGAAAATTCCTGGCTACGCTACTGCCTGCTATTACTTTTTGATGAAAGTAAACTACAGATGGTTGCAGTGAAAATAAAGTCTGTTTCCCTGGAGTTCTATAGCCAAACTCACCAGTGCCAAAAACACATTCCCAGATACTAAAAAATTATCACATTAAAAAAACACACGCAGGGATAGCTTTGCTTTTACGTTGCAATTTTCTGCTGCATGCAAAACTGCGATCAAAAACAGGAGGGTATCACCACAAGGGTGAAGCACTGGCAGGTCCAGAGCATACGTCCTGGGTTTTGCTAGCGCTAACAAGCTGCCTATTGACTGATGCCTCGAACCAGTACAGCGAAAATCGTTAAGTAACAGTGCTAATATCTTCATGTTCATCATGGGTATTACAGTTGCACAGGCCTAACTTACAAAACAAACCATAATAGCTACAGTATAGCCTACCTATCGATCATGGTTATTATTAACTATTACTGTATATCTTAAGTGACCTACCAACTTAGACTACAAATCAACCGTTGTTTTGCATTGATTCAACGTCTGCAAACGTTAAATCAATGTAAAAAAGCGGTTGATTTGCCTGGAAATCACTTCCTATTTTTCTCCATTCACTGTTACAGATTCACTTTTTTTCTACTGAATGCATGATTTGAAATGACTGAATCTGAAAGAGCGATCTACGACAACGAAATGATTGCTGGTCAAGCGTTGCAAAAGCTAAGCTTGCAAATTTGTCCATTTTTACAATGTTTTAACGCTTCAAACGTTGAATCCACGTAAAATAAAACTGATTTGCTGGCTGGTAATTTTGGCGATCGCGGCAGCGTGAACTCGAGTCACCCTGATATTCGTTTATATCACTGAACAACAACGCTGTTTGACATTCATTTTAGGTAACGATCTATTACTGGTCACGTGGTCCACTGACCGCTACTTTGCGAGATGTCTGCACAAGACGATAATTGCTCGGATTTTCTTATTTGAAACGTTCGCAAGATGTTATTGGACGTTGAAATGTTCAGCAAAGCAATATTTTTGAATGAAATGAGATGCCCTCTAAAATGAAACATGGTTCACACATTGAACAGGTCTCATACAATTTCAGCTTGCTTTCTCTTGCCAGGGAAAACACTTCTATCTGCTGTACAAGCAATCTGTATTCTGTAACTGCAACATTTGCAATGCGACTATTGACTGGAGACCTGTAACAGCTAAAAAGTCGCTGAACACGATTGACACTTTATAGACACTTTAAAAACTTTTTTTTGATTAATTTTCAGCAATTCCTACGTTTTCATACTTCATAGTAATAATAAACTTTCATAATAAACTTTGGCAAAATGCACAAGATTGATCTAACCGAAGAGTCATTATAGATTTCGAGCTGCTTTAAGTACCGCATAAAACCTTCAGAGAAATACTGTAATGTTGACGTGACGATTCGTCCAAAATGGGTTTCAGGCTCAACCATTTTAAAAAGTGAAATAACATTTGCTTCAAGAAAAACAAAAACAAACAAAGCATTAGGCCCAGATGAAATAAGCACCGAAATGATAACAGCACGAGATGACATTGGCATCGACGTACTCCACGCACTCTTCAACAAAATATATGACACCGGTGAAATTCCAACTGATATGACAAAATCTATTTTCATTACAATTCCGAAGAAACCAGGCACAAGAGAATGCGAAGAACATCGCACAATTAGTCTGATGTCCCATATTATTAAACTACTGCTGAGAGTCATCATGAACAGAGTTAGAAACAAATTACACCCAGAAATAAACGAATGCCAATATGGGTTTATGCCTGATAAAGGAACAAGGAATGCGGTCTTCATTCTGAAAAACCTCGCTCAGAGATCAATCAAAATGCAAAAAGACGTGTAGGCTACTTGTGCTTCATCGACTATAAAAAAGCTTTTGATAGAGTTCAACACAATGAAATGTTATGCATGCTCGACTGAATTGGAATTGACGACAAAAATCTAAGAATTCATCAAAATCTATAATTATTACAATCTATATTACCATATTACAAGACAATGAATCGCATACAAGAAAATGTTGAAATGTTTTAAATTATAGCACGTAGGTAATCGATTCGGGGTAATTTGGCCCAAAAAAATCGTTTAAAAGCACCTATTTGCATCTATAATCATCACAAAGCCAGTTATTAACATTAAAATAGCCATAAATTAAGAAAAATTAATCAAAAAGCACGATATTTTGCAAATGGTTACCGTATACAGTTGTTGTTTGTTTGATCCAATGAAATGATCTTCTTCAATGTTATGCTACACTACACATTGTCTCTTACAGGTACAAAACTAAGACATTGCAACCCCAATTTTGCACATTGACAAGTGTCACATGTAACCATCTTGCACTTGCAAGTCTTTCCAAATGTTGTGCTCTTGCATCTGTTGTCCACCGAATGCTCGACTCATTCTGCAATTTAACCCAACCTCAATGTTCAGCAGATGGACAAGCAGACTGATTTATAGTGTTTCCCCATGTCCATCTTGCCTGATAAGCGCTGCGATAAACATGTAAAGTCAGGGCATTAAGTGCAGGTGGAAGATCCCTTAATTCATTCGATGATGAGACGAATAGCTCATACCGAAGTCCATTCAAGTTGGCCTCTTTTTTGCATATGCAAAGGAAACAAAATCAGCAATATCTGACATGTTCTTAGTCAGACATGCTTCTGATGGTAGCCAGCTGAACCTTTGGAAAACTGATGTGAGCTTGATCGATTTCGAGTAATGGGTAGTACCAAATTTAAGTCATAAGTAGAGTAGACAACCGGAAACAGACATTGGAAGGCGTACACCGATGCATAGCGCTCAAGTCCGCTTTCCCGCAATGCAGGATAAAGATAAACAAACAAACAAACAAACACTTTAGGATATATGGCATACACACATGGAACTATAGCTGCATTTAGAACTATTGTAAAAGAAGCATGTTTCATCTCCTCCAGTAAATGCATGAAAAAACAATATACTCAAGCAGACAGCCTCTCCTAAATGATTGTACGCTGCACCTAAATGATTAAATTGTAAACGTACAGTAGCCTACACCGCAATCATTGTATCACGAGGCAATGCTACAGTGAGTGTGTCGCAGATAATAATTAATATATAGCTTAAATATGCTTTAAAAAAACAAAAAAAAACATTTATTTCAATTTTTCTTTCGACTTCCAGTTATACCAACATTTTGAATAAGTCTATCGCATATATCAGGGCTACTCAACTGGCGGACCGCGGTCCGAATCCGGACCTTCTGGGTGTTGATGGTGGACCTTAAGCTTTTCGAAAAAATAACCTCATTGCCACGTTTCAGGGCTTCTTTAAACAAATTTTTAGTGGGAGGAAGCATTCTTTACTGTGATTATCCCAGTTGCTGGGGGGCTTCGCCCCCCAAACTCCCCAACACTTTCTCAGAAATCGAAGTCGAGTTACATTTTGCCTAAAAAAGTGGTTTGGTATAGATAATGTAACTTTCCTGGTTACTTGTGAAATAACCTATTCACTGGACCGCTAAAAATACTCAACTTGTCAAACTGGAGCTTTGTTAACATTAGTTGAGTAACCCTGGACTATATTTTTTTCATTAAATTTTGAATGCACTCATTAAAAGAAGCACAGATATTACAATTGTTTAATCTGGTATATAATGAAACATGCAAAATTACGTTTTTTATCAATGAAACAAACGTTGCCAGACTGATGAAATATCACTGAATCCATCGCAAAATGCGTTGCTCCTCAGAGCTTTACAAAGCAGACAGTAGGCCTATCAATGCTGCCGTATAGAGGCGCAACTGAGTGTATTATTACCCGAATCCCTTCCATTGCTCAGTGCCAAGCAGGAATAAGATTCAGTACCTTTTTTGAAAAGTCTTTGGTATGACGCGACAGGGTATAGAATTCATGCCTGCCGATTCAGAGGCGGACGCACTAACCGGAAAGCCACCGAACAGATATAAACTAGGCAATACAGTAGAACCATGCATGACCGACTTCCGTGATCCATGATAGAACTTACAAACCCGCATAATCCAACGAGTTTATGATACTTTATTTGTATATGTTCCCAACCATAAGGACATATTGAAAAACCTAAAAAAACATATACAGGTTGTCTTATAATCTAGCGTGAAATCATATTCACAGTTAGCAATTGTTTAGGTCAACGAAGTGATATAATTGTGAACTTTTCCCAATTGCACGTTAAAACAGTACCAGTGCCCTGATTTTGTTTAAACTATTGACTATCAGGATGGTTATGCGATCTTGCAGTTTTTTGTTGTTACTCGTGACCAACGTTTCAATTGTGACCCTGACTTCAACCCTGTACATCTTGAGATCGTACTAACGTATATCCTGGAACATGTTAACTAGATCAAGTACTATAGTATCTTCTGTTTGTTGGTTATCAATTGGCAAGGTACAAGTTTATCGACCTTTGTTAGAAAAAGGAATCTTACAATTGGATAACATTGAAGATTTGAAGAAACCGACTCTGAGTACATGAACATTATCGTTTCAACAATTCTAAAAATTTATTTGGCATCTGATATAGAACAAACGACAGAAGTAACGATAAGAATAAAGTGGAAGCCGTTAAACTTAACTTATCTTATTATCGCACATAAAGTATAGCGTGACTTTTTTGTAAAGTTTTTATTGTTTTCTTGGTCTAACTCTAATCCGTTGCAATAGCCTATTGTACATTGCATCATGTTGTCTCACTCTCTCTCGAATAGCAACAAAAATAACCCACTCACGTTTTCACAGCACTTCCATGAAATCAATAAGCAGGTTACATTGGTGGAGTGTCTTGCTTAAACAGATTTGACAGATAAAAATTTTACTGTGTAGCAGAAAGTGTTATTTTTGATCTATTGCGTATTTACCACATTTAAACAATTTCAATATTATACCAAATTAGTTTATTGATGTATTTACTCTGTTTTGATAAAGTGCAATGGGTGTGTGTGAAGCAGTGGTGTGTTGGGTGTGTGTATGAGTAAAGTGTGTATGAAGCAAGCTTAGTTAAGTTTTGTAATATTGTGCACAACCATTTGAAAGGTCTGAAATGTGATACAAATAGCATTACCTATACCATTGCATTTCAGAGTGATGAACATTCGTGACATCGTAAAAAAACGGAAAGAATTGTCGTGAAGACAATATCCGGTGCCTTATCATAGGAACCGTGCTTTACGTCAAACTGCAATGAAAGGGTTAAATACTGTTTTGTGTTCATCGTATCGTACATATTTAGAGAAACATTATATCGTATATTTATATTAATTATCTTTTAATTCAGAAAATGTCTGTTGTTGAATATCCAAATTTTTTTTTATAAGTTCAGCTTTTATAATTTCATTGTCTAAGAATTACATAATCTATTCCATTGTTTCAAATCCAAAACCGATTATTATATTTTTTTTTGAGTTTTAAATCAGAGACCTGCAAAGCAAAAGAAACGTGTAAATCAAAAGAAGTACAAGAAGAAATTTTAATACTTTAAATTAACGAGGCTTCTATTTCGATTTGCAGTGAAGATACTTCTCAGATGTGATCAAATCTAGAAGACTATTATTGTAAAAACTACCAAAACTACCATGAAACACTTTCAAATCTTGAAATATGCTTTCAATCTAAATGCAGTGCAAAAGCAAAATTTAGTATTCTTTTAATGAAACTGCGTGAAAATACCAAACTGACAATCACTGTTTTAAAAGAGAATTAAATTTTTATCCAGTGTTAAACTGTCGGTCTGGCGAAAAAAATAGCGATGGATATGTTTTATTTAATTTGGAATTAGAACTATAAACGCTAAAAATTTTTGATGTAACGTTGTTAAAAAACATTCAAAAAAATCGACAATATCTGATTGAATAAAATAAGTGACAAACATCACTTTTATGTCAACGATCATAGGCCAGCAGTGCTTTTCAAACAGTGAAATGGTACGCACTTGTGCGGATGAAAAAAATCGTAATGCGGATGACAAGCGTGGTGCAGAAGAAGCGGATGGAAATTCTGCCAGGTTTTTACTTTTGCTTATGCGCAATAGTTCAAATGAGCCTAATAATGTATTGTTAGCTATGTCCGTGCGTCATTGATGTCCACTTTCAAGTACACACCTCGAGAGCCAAACCAGCGCTATCGTTACTTTTTCTAACCGCCGGCGGTTTTTTGTGAACAAAGTCGTGCGCAAAATCTAGATGATATTGACATATTCGGTATACTTAATGTGCTCACCACTCTACAAAGATATGGAATTGATATATTCAAAGCCGATATTCAAAATCCCATAAGCCAAGCAAAAATTTCAAAATTGGTAAAAAAATTTTGCAGATACAACCTGAGCAGTTGGAGACGCTCCAGACCTTCATCCCTACATAAATGTTGTAGAACAAATTCTGAAGCAGTCTACCATCAAGAGAGCGAGTTCTCATTTCTACATTTTTCTTGATAGTTTTGATGCTTAACTTTCAAGCGCAGTCATCAGAATAAGAATCAAAGCTTTAAATTTTGAACCTTTTTGACAAGCACTACTCTCCGAGACCTTTGGGTAACATTCTTGTAGGGATACTGAAGAAAAAACCTGATTCGACAATTATACACGTTCTTTGTGTTTAACATGCTACCATAAAATGATTTTCAATAAAATTTTGCCTCATTGCAGTCTGATCAGCATTCCGAGCGTGCTTTTGTCAGAGCTTTCAAAACGGGAATGGGCGTGAGCAGCGAAGCGTGCGACTGGACAGTGGACAGTCTACATCACTATGGACGAGCAATCAGCTGATCGAGCAATAGTTGTTACTGCGGGCGATTTAACTGTAGGCTATGTATGTATGTACATCAAAACATCAGATTTCAACATCAAAACATCAGACAGTTTGCAACATCAGATCTGATGTTAAAACATCAGATGTGGTAACTTGCCTTTTGTTATTACTGTCGATAGTGACGTCTTCTCAAGCAGTGTTTCTACTTTTTGGTCATTTTGAAAAAATTAAAATAAATGAAACATTGGACTTTGGGCCTTGCCAGTGCCATGGAAAACAATTTTTTTTCGGTAATTTTTTTTTGAAATGTATTCTTGAATGTTTGGTTTACGCATTCTAATGCTTAATACTCGTTTGAAAATTTCATTTAGTATGCCTTTAGAAACAATCTGGCGATCCAAGCACTTGAAATTTTTGTGCAAAATCCCACTCCATAAGCTATTTGGCTAAATGGGGTTTAGTAGACAGTTGATATTAAAACTAAAAAAAAGATTTGACTTCTTTGAGACACTTGATGCAGGGTGCTTTATAGAAAGAATTTGTGTCTAACTGGTCTGAAATTTCCATAAATATTCAGCAGCAAACGAGTCATTAATATTAGCCTGCTTGGATATTTGAATGAAACATTTGAATTTTTTTTATACACACTAATTTTCTTTGTTGTTTTTTAAACAAAGCCTCTCTCACGTTTCTTGAAGTGCCCTAGGCCTACCTGCTTAGAGTAGCGGGGAGTGAAGTGAATGAGAGTCGAATTTAGATCAATCCGTGGTATGTGCTTTTGATTTCCAAATCAGCTTAGGTGCATTTGTTTCTCCTTCTTGGGTTTAAGGCCGCAGCAGGTCACATTGTTATATCCAGGCGCAGCACTCAAAGGATTTCGTGTTTATCGAGCGTTGTCAAGTCCACATGTCTATCATGAGGTTGGTATAGCCCAGACATGGGCAAACTACGGCCCGCGGGCCAAATCCGGCCCGCCGGCTCTTGTATTCTGGCCCGCCGGATGTTATCGACATGTTGCAAGTTTTATTATTGTGAAGTTTCAATAGGAGGATTAGATACCTCTTGTCTCTAAATAGCGATACAATGTAGAATGTAGAGCATTATGATGTCACAGGTACATTTGTGCGTCGCTTGACGCAACAGTGCTTTCTGCTTTTAACCAGTAATGTCTCGTTCTGTTGCTCAACACAACAAACAGTTTACCAGCCTCATTTTAATGAGGCTGGTAAACTGTTTGTTGTGTTGAGCAACAGAACGAGACTATAGATAAGAGACAGTCAACCGCTTCAAGTGGACAGTTTGCTGGGAGGTTCACTAAAAACAGAAAGTTTTATTAGTCAATTTAACCAGTAATGTACCATATTTCTTAGTTTAGTGTTTTTATCAACAGTTTCGTCAGTGTGGAATGCTAAGCGAAATAGACATTGCTAAGTTGTTAATAAATTATATTGTTAAAATGAGTGCAGCGAAGAAGCGTAAAGTCGATAGTGAGCGCAGAGTGTTCAAAAAGGAGTGGACGACGAAATACTTTTTTACCGAAGTGGGATCAACTGCGGTATGCCTTATTTGCCAAAAAAACGTTGCTGTTTTGAAAGAATACAACATCCGCCGCCATTTTGACACCAATCATGCAAACCATCATAGCAGCCTGTCAACTCAGCAAAGAAAGGACGTTTCTCAGAGATTAGTGGCAAATTTTCGGATTCAGCAAAGCACTCTTTTTCAGCAGAGTGCAGTTTCTGAGTCAATCACCAAGGCAAGTTTTTTACTGGCTTTCAAAATAGCACAAGCAAGCAAACCATTTTCCGATGGAGAATTTATCAAGCAGTGCATGGTAGAGACAGCAAGTCTCTTGTGTCCAGATGCAAAAAGCAAATATGAACAAATCAGTTTATCACGCAGAACTGTAACTCGCCGTATAGAACAAATTGATGAGCACTTAGCTAACGAGTTGAAAGGAAAAGCAGATTCTTTTGTATTTTATTCGTTAGCGCTGGACGAAAGTAATGACGTAAGAGACACGGCACAGCTTTTGATTTTCGTCAGAGGAATTAATGACAAGTTTGAGATAATAGAAGAACTTTTAGCAATGGAGTCGTTAAAAGGGACTACTCGAGGAGAGGACCTTTTTCTTAAAGTCACTAGTGTGATCGACAGGTTTAAATTACCATGGAACAAACTTACGAATGTCACCACTGATGGATCACCAAATTTGACAGGAAAAAATGTTGGACTGCTAAAAAGACTTCAAGATAAGATGAATGAGGAAAATGCTGGGGTGGATATAACTTTTTTGCACTGCATTATCCATCAGGAAGCCCTGTGTAAATCTGTACTGCAGCTCAATCATGTAGTGAAGGCAGTAGTAAAACTGATCAACTACATAAAAGGGAGAGGACTTCACCATCGCCAATTTATCAAGTTTCTTGAGGAAATTGATTCTGATCACCAGGACTTGCTTTATCATTCTCATGTGCGCTGGTTAAGCTTGGGTAAAGCATGTAAACGAGTCTGGAACCTTAAAGAGGCAATTACCTCATTTTTGAAGTCAATCGGGAAAGCTGATGAATTTCCTGAGCTGGAGGACAGAGATTGGCTCTGTGATTTTGCTTTTTCTGTCGATATATTAACACATATGAATGAGCTGAATGCAAAGCTGCAAGGGAAAGAACTCTTCGCTCACGATATGTACACAAGCGTTACGGCTTTCAAATCAAAATTGGCTTTATTCTCAGCACAAATGTCCAACAATTCTTTTGTTCATTTCCCCACATTACTGACGATGAAAGAAGCCCCTAAACATGCAAATAAATACAGCAAATCACTAAATGATTTGCACCACGAATTTTGCCGTAGATTTCTTGATTTCGAAAAACTCCAAAAACCATTTCAGATTATTTCGGCTCCACTTTCACAAGTCGCTGCAACAGCACCACAAGAACTGCAGTTGGAATTGATCGATCTTCAGAGTGACTACGTTTTAAAGGAGAAATTCGAAGCCCTGAAGCTAAATGAGTTTTACGCATCGCTAAGCAACACCAGATTTCCAGAAATTCGAAAGGTGGCACAAAAAATGCTGGTATTGTTTGGTTCCACATATATTTGTGAACAGACGTTCAGCTTGATGAATTTTAACAAATCTAGCCACAGGTCTCAGCTGAGTGATGCGCACCTCAAATCTATCCTGACTATCGCCACAACCAAAATGATGCCAAATTTCGATGCTTTGGCAAAAAATAAAGCTTGACAATCCTGTCAGACGTCGTATTTAAATTCGATTTTGTTTTTTGGTTGTATTTTTCAGTTATTTGTTAATTTAATCTTCCGTTTTTTTTGTCCCTTTGTTATTCGTGTGACAAACTATATGTAAGTGGCGGCTCGATCACTTGGCCCGCCAGTCTAAGAACAAAATAATTTTGGCCCCTAATTCAAAAAGTGTGCCCACCCCTGGTATAGCCTATATAGAAAAATGAACGATTTTGTACCTCTAGTCCAATTTTGATGTTGATAATGTTATGGCAGAATATAGATTAGTATTTTGAAAGGTGTGTATTATTTATCACTTTGGCAAATCTGACAGTATACCTTGTGCCCTTTTTTTACAAATACAGCACTGATCCTGGGGTTGGTGTACGGGACATTATTGTGGTATGAAGTCTGAAAATCTGAGCCGCATACACAAGAAGGTGAGTCGGCGAGGCTGCATAGCTTTATTTAACAAATCCTTTATCTTTTTCCCACAAATAAGGAAAACAAATAACTGCAAACTAACTTCGATTGATTTGTGCGGATAAGATTTTTATGAATTGAAAAAGTGCGTACCTTGTTTTTAAAGGTTGAAAAGCACTAAGCTGCTGTATGGTCAAATCATCAAGAACAAGAATTTCAAACAATTTCAAAGTTGAACGGTAAATAGGCTACTCGGAAGCAATAGAGATAGGAATGATAAATTTTTGTTTTTGAATTTGCATCTATTGCCACAACATGCAGTCCAGTACACTGGGAATCCTAAATGCAACACAATGGTTGATATACAACAGGAAAGAGGCGTGCTATAGAAAATTATTCAAAAAAAAAAACGATAAAAAATAAACACACTAAAACATAGCCTACTGGGCTAAACAAAAATATACTTAATTTTTTTTCGCCTTCGGTTAATTGGTTGACGAAAAGGGATTACAAAAATGGATAAGGTGTATATTGACGAAAAAGAATGTAGCGAGCAACTTCTTTTATTTGCTGCAATAGTAGCATATTCATTGTTGTATGTTTTTACATTGTTGTTTAACTTGATTACTTTGCTCTCGTGACCAACGAGACGTTATTGATGAGTTCGTTTCCTGTTTATCACAAACACTTGGTATTTTTGCAAATAACGCTGGCGAAAATAACTGCAGAAAACGGAAACATTAAAATGACAACTGCGTTTGCAGTTTTCTTAATAAAGTTAAAATGGGATGGGCTAATTTGACAGTACATCAAATGCATCCAAGAAGACTACATCGTACGAAATAGCTAAAGAGAATTTTCTTTGTCGCGGTTATGTTTGGCAACACATGTTTATGATTTACCAAAAAAAAACATTCGAGTTTTTCTGAAAGTTTGATGTACTAACTTATGTCATGCAATAACAAGCAATTTTTGAAATGGTAGATAGGCTAAAATTAAAGTTTTTCCAAATCAACTTTCAACATCTTGTTAACAGCTTTAATGACGTATCATCGATCCATGCCAAGATCGAGCATATTTTTATACCATTATATGAGTAGGCTATATGCATTTTTTTGTAATATCAGAAGATAATTAAACTGTCAATCATTTTCAATTTGAAAGATTGATAGTTAATCTTAGCCATAAATAAAGCGCTAATGATTTACGAAACTGCACAAATGACCTCATTTGATCAGACGCAGAACAAAATTGCCACTTTTGTAAAATGATTAATGTATATGCATTGAAAATACCTTAAATATCTTACGGATTACTGAAAGTACTGCCAATTGAAATAAATATTGTCAAAAACAAGTTTTGAATTAACTTTCAGATGCAGAATATTGCAAATAAATGAACCCAGTTAAGCCACGTGTAAGTTTCAAATTGTAATACAAATTAAAAAAAAACTTTTTACAAATTGTTTCTCGGAAACTTTCTTCTCGCTATTTTGAGATATCTAGATATTTCATTCAATTTCTTCATCAACGGGCCATTTTTGAGCGACGTAAGTCAGGAAGCCCAACGTAAAGAAAGTATGGTGCTTTGTTTTGTCATTCCACAGCAGCTATGATTAGGCTAATAGCGATCTTTTGGTTTTGTACAATAATTATGATGCTCGCACATTACAACTCTGAATTACTTTCATTGCTACACAAAAGTACATCATTCCGTATCATTTTCTAAGTATTAAACTTTTAGTACGATTTGTCTACTGGCTGGGGTTGTTTGAATTTTTTTTATCGCAATAAAAGAAATGAAATTCTCCAAGAAAGGTAACACTTGTCTACAAAAAAAGATTTTATCTTCTGCGGTTTGGACTTTCAAAACTGATTTAGGGTAATTTTGGGGTACTGAATTCGAATCAGAACTCATACTTTTACTGTCACATCAGGTTTTTTAGATGTGATGACAAAAATCTCGAAGTCAAAATTGTAGTTTGTGGGTGTATTTCATCTCTTTATACACCTAATAGTGGCCTGGGTTTCTGGATATAGCTGTGTATGTGTAATAAACGAAATTTTAAATCTTGCACTTTTGACAAAAGTTACAGTTTATTTTTATCATATCTCAAAAACCTGTCATGATAGAAAAAAAATCCAAAATTGGATTCGGATTCAGCACTCAAAGTTACTCTAAATCAGTGTTCAAAGTTCATACCGGAAAATCGTGTAGACTAGTGATCAGGCGCGGATGTAGGAGTTTTTTTTTGGGGGGAGCAAAAAATTTGAAATGAATTAAAAAGAAAGATAAAGATAAAACAGATATGAACAATCAGTGGCGTGACCAGAAACTTGGTGGGTTTTGACGGCCGGCAGGCGAAGCCTGACGGCGTGTTCGCCAAAGGCGACACCCAGCGGCGGGGGGTCTGGGGCGCCTCCCCCAGAAAATTTGAAAAATTACTTTGACTTAGGTGCATTCTGAGAGCATTTTCAACAAAAATATGGGTATAAATATTCCTGTAAAATGGTGCTGTCCGGTGGCATAGCAAAAGGATAAAATCATGTTTTCTTCGGCATTTTTTCGGTAGTAAAGCTAAGTCTCTATGTTTTCTTATTGCTCATTCCTGGCTGAGATGTTTGAATGTTTGGTATAGGCAAAACTCGCTCTTTTAATGCAATTTTGTTTAAAATTAGGCAAACTTTGTTTTAGAGACATAGAGACTGAAAGCATCATTCTCAATATCGTGACGTCACACGCATGTCAAGGGGGGTTGTAGCCTCCAACCCCCCTCCCCCCCTTTGGCTACGCCACTGTGAACAATGATACTACGACATATACGATATGCTATAAAATAGACATTAAAACAGCCATGTTCATCAATAAATTTTGCTGGAATAAAAATTGCTAAGCATGCAAAATAAACTCGAAATCTGATTTAAAGCTCTGTATGCAGTGTCCAACTGTCCATGACCAATTGGATTATTTGTATGTTTGCAGACATATAGTCTACGGTAATTGATTGAAATTATGATGAAGATTAAAAACTATAAAACAATTCAGGTTTCAGATTGTTTCAACTGACGTCATTTGGCTCAGCGTTGGTTTCAGCTGAGCCAGCTCCAACAAATGTTGCTATTAAAATGTATAATCGATGGATAATTTCAACCTTAATAATAACAAAAAATAATCCCCCCCCCCCCCTCCGGGATAAGTTAAGTCCGCTGTGGGACTAATATCAGCTGTTTAGAAGCATATCAAACCATTCAACAATTTCTCACAAAATTTCGGGGGGGGGGCCCTTTGGCCCCCCTATAGATCCGCGCCTGCTAGTGATGATCCAAGACAAAATTAAAGCAAACAAACAAAAAATGTCATAAAATGTTGCAGCAAACCGGTTTGAAACGTTTTTGTTCTTTCTCTTCTAAGCCTAAATAATTGGAAATTCTTCAGTTTGGAAAAATTCTCAAGGCCAGCAGTTCAGACAGTATTGTGTTTTTCGTTTTGGGAGATTCTCGTGCCTATCATCTTTATTTCTAGTTGACAATCAAATAAAATTGCTTTTTATTTTGAAACAAAGCTTGTCAAAATTCTACTCCAAAAGCGCAATTTCAAACAATGCCAATAACAAAGTTTCTAGCAAAAACATTTTTGTTGAGGATGACTACAGGTTCAAAGATCAGACAATGCAACAGTTGATATCCCCAGAGTAGTGGTTTTCAACCATTTTTATACCCCGACCCCCTCAGAGCAATCATGTGGGGTTGCAACACCACATAAAAATATTCAATAAAACCATATTTAATGCAAAATTTAATAAAATTTGATTCACACCGACATCCAGTCTACTGTACATATTGTTTCGGTGTTGTAATGTAAACTTCTGAAATCAAAAACGTCTTTTTACGATGTTATTTCTGCTTTTAATACATTTCCTTCGATAATTTCCATTTCATATCAAGCTTGGCTAAATTCTAGGAGAAAAAATAATAAATCAAAACTACATTTTCACATTTTCACCTGTCGTAGGCTACCGTACTTATAGCAGTTTTAGATTTATTGAAATCGGTTTCTGCGTAACGGTTGGTGTGGCATCTTTTAAGCTTGTCAATGCGTGAAACTGTTGTTGAAGGAAACTAACAAACAAAGTAGGCCTGCACATTGAAATTTTTCAAGGCCATTGCAAACGACGCTGACAAAAATCAATAGTATATGCTATATTCCAAATAACTTTGCTTTTTTGCTATAGCGTGGCTGCTGCTTAAATTTGTCTGCATAAAGCAACGTAGCCTACAAAAATGAGATGAAAAAAATAGAAAGCTTTGTTATTGTTAAAGCTTTTGCAACATCTGAAAGCTTAAACAATAGAGCAACCCCAGGTACAGGAAATGGTCAATTACCAAAAAACACAATTAAAGAATTAAAAAAGATACAATGGATTTTTAGGCGTCTTGCGACCCCACGGGATCACGACGTCCATGTTGAAAACCACTGCCTTAGAGTTTTATACAGTTTTTTTGATGAAACTTCGAAAATCTGTTTGAGTTGTTTTCCCTCTTTTTTCGTTTAAAGCACATTTCTCTTCATAGCTCTATTAGCACTTGAATACAGTAAGTTAATTTAATAGCAAGTTTAGTAAGCATTATGTTTAATCCAAATATTGCATTATTTTCCAAGTTGTTAACAAGCATAGCTTATAAGTCTAGCCCTTTCATCCTATGTTAAAACACTATTGCCTACTCCTACCGGTTAGGTTAACGAAATATAATTAAACGAGCGATAAATATTTGAAAAAAAGGACAAAAAGATTTTGTTTTGTCATGGCAAGCAACTAAATGCCCCCTCCCCTGTATCAACTACTGATAAAATAATAGAGCTATACAGCCAGTGTTGATGTCTCTTGTCGCACTCAGGCTTGGTCAGGTGACTGAAGATTTAAACTATTTATATAAAAACTGAACTGGGAAATAGTGAAACCAAGTTTCGTATGTCCCTCTTCAGCCATGTCATTAGTCCTCAGGTATTCTTCTTAAGACACCGCCGTGTGCTTTTGAGAGAGAGTAGCTCAATTGGTTAGCGCGTCACTTCTGGAACAAAGAAGCTTCAAGATCAAGCGGCGCTGGTTCGACTCTCGGGGTGTGCGCTTGAGCAACGCACGTTAAAGAATGCTCTCCATTCAGCGGCATCTAATGGATGGAATAGTTCCCCGGCAACAAGACTTCAACAATCGGAAACTTCACTCTGTCAATCTCGGTGACCGGGCCTGCGTCAGTGATTCAAAGCCTCTACAAGTATGCGAAACTGCCAGGATTAAGCTCTGCAAGAAGCTTTCCCAGTCCGAGGATAAAGATTCAATCAATCAATCAGAGTTGTATCAGGAATGTCACCACTCGGCCATGTTGCGTTTGAGATGATCCTTTGGGTTTGCACTGACGTAGGGATTTATTTATCGTTACTACGGTGTATAATCTCCATCGATAGTAATAATCACTAAATAGGTTTTTGATTGCATGATTTACATTTTAGGCCAGTTTTGCCAATAAGACGCTACTGTTCTTTGGATTTTGGTGCTTTTAAAATACATTGTTTCGCTTATACCTGTTTTGCGTTTGCTCTTTAAACAAGACTGAACTATTTTTCAACTCTTCCTACTTGTCAACGTTACAGACATATGTCGCTTTTAAAAACAGCAATAGTATTGTAAAGACGTAGTGTCAGCACGTTTAGAGACAGCAGCGACTACATAATATGAGGTCTTGTAAGGACATATGACGTTTTCAAACAATCATGTCACCGGTTTTGTAGTGTGTCTATACATGAATGGGCAAGACTTGCAGGTAAATAAATGACTGCGTAACATTACAGAGCGACACGTTTGGCATTTGCATGCTTGGAAGCAATCGTGGAAACAGTTTCAAGAATGAATGCCAATTTAGAGATACTTGTTTGGCAGTATTATAAAAGCGATCAGCGATAAGGTTATGAAGAAATGAAAAAATTATTTATTATAAAACGAAAAAAAAATTTTCACATAAACAAGAAAAAAACTGAAAAAGGCAGCTTTAAAACATCCAGAATTAACTAATTTAGCAAGAAAGGGGCAAGATGGAAGTATTAGGCGTAATGCAATGCTGGTATCCTACTGAAACAGCAAATTCGAAAATTATGCTGACGAGACCAATAAATTTTAAGAAATTATACCCAGCTTTTTTTCATTTCCCAGTAGACTGCTAACCTATTTGCATAAGCTACGCTTCCTCAGTGATGATAGCGATGGTCATGAAGACAAATTGAATTTAAAATCATTTGAATATTTATCAGCAAAACTGCACGAGGAAGACGAAAGTTAAACTTAACAGTTTTTCATCAATATGTTTCTCGGCAGCCGATTTGTAGCAAGAATTGACAGCGATAGACACGTGTTTCGCCCATGAGGCTGGGCTCATTAGTATCGCACCGTATTCTGCCACAAATTTATTCGACCACCGCTTTACCAGTCAGTTTAACTCTTATCTTTGTGGAAACAAAGAAAGAGCCAACAAAACCAGCAGGCGCCAGGGCAGAGGACATGTGAAGAGAGGGGCGTTCTTCCCGGCTATCAGCACAAGGCTGAGCACTCGCTAGTACAGCGAGCAGCTGCGATTCGCTAACCATAACGGTGTAGCTTCCACGCAAGCCATTCCCTCTCTTCACAAGTTTTTCATCAATTAGGTTTGAGAAAAAGTATTGGGTCCAATTCCCTTGAGAATACAAAACAATAATATTGTCTCATTATTTAGTATCCTTTAGCTTAGTATATTTTACATACAGTAAAGTGTTAGTTATTTTTTCATCGCTGCGTTAAGATTAGAGAAGATGCAATAATAGTCTGATGCAAAAAAAATGAAGCTGATGTAGCAGTTCGGAACAGCATTAAATCTATGAATTTTTTGGGGGTACCACACTTTCAAGAAACTGGAGCAAGCAATAATAAGAAAAAACTCAGACAGCAAATCGATCGTTTTTTACGTTGGTTTAACGTCTGCAGACGTTGAATGAAGACAACATAAAGGTTAAGATCAGTTTCTGATTCAGAACCTTCGCCGCTTTAGATTTCGTTTTAACATAAGTTGAGAAATGAATAAATCACGCCAGTGAATGTCGGCCCTTGTCGGGCAAGTTGTTTTCCTGCTGTCGGTCGTCGTAGTTAGTCGCAAGATGCAATCTCTTTTGCATATTGGTTGCCTGTGGTATTGCCAACTTTGTTGTTAAAATTTTTAGAAGTCGTTTTCGTGTAAAAAAATTAGGCGTAGATGCCTGATTACTGTAGGTTTTTGTATTTAACCCTTTATCCTGTGACGTATTTTGGCCAGTTGACTTGCGGACGGGGGGGTCGGTTCGACACTATCACTTTGAGCTCGTGTAACTCAAAAACTACGCAAGATAGATCAATCAAATTTTCACATGGTGTAGATAATTTATCTGACAAAATAACATCGAAACTCTTTTGCAATTTGTTCAACAGGGCAACTTGAAAAATCAAATAATTTGATGGTTGGTCATATTTTTTTATTTGACTTGAGAAATTGCTTCTTAATTAACTTATAATTGAGTGTGACGGGTTAATTCCATTGTGTAGATTTTAATCTCTTACGCGGAGACGTCGTCCACGCTTCAATGAAATCGTAATTGGCGTCCGACTCGCGTTTGCTTGTTGTTTTGCCGGAGGCATTGCAAAAAAAATTTGCTTTTTTTCAACATTTGCAGAGAATGAGACATAATCATCGCAAAAAACTATTTCAAGTTCTTTTTGAGCCACATGTTTATAGTCTACACTTTTTCAAACGTACTGTCATTACTTGATATTGGAACTAAATCAAGCAAATTTTTTTTCACATTCACACTGTCGAATTTGGTTATGTATGATCAAGAAACACTTTGCATTTCACAGCACATCTCAGGAAGCTATTTATTCGTTTTTAACATTATTTCAACGTCTAAAGAGGTTGAATCGATGTAAAAAGTGTCTGATTTGCTGTCTGGGTAGCGATTGAATACAGAAAAGTAAGGTAGCCTAATGGTGTCACGTGGTATTTGAACAACAACCTATCCAAAGGTAGTGACTTCCTTCGATAGGAGCTTGTTCCATTTTAGGCCATCATGCACTCCAAAAACAAAGAGCGTCTAAAACTTCTGACTGATAAACTATGTCACGATGCATTCCAAAGTGATATGTTTCAATACTTACCAACAATGATCACTTTGAATAAAACAATTTTGCAAACAGCTGTGACAAAATGTAGTGATAATAATCGTTTAGTCAAATCGTGTTGGTAGGTTATAGAAGAGGTCGTTTGCCAAATGGAACTCCCGTTCTGCGTAACAAACTCAAAGTCGTGACATAACGATACAAAAAATTGAAAAAAAATCTTTTTCAGGCCGAGTGCTATTGTCGTAAAAAAACAAAAAATCACTAAAGTGTTGACTTTTTCCTTGGGCAAAATTGAAGGTTGTTGATATTTTAAAAATGCACGTTTGTGTCAAAATGATTGAAGTGTTTTTTTTTTTCATGTTGTTAACTAGATTTGCAAAATAACGTTTTCTACATTTTTTTTCTAATTTGTTGGACATGCATTTTGTGTCAAGCTATTTATTACGCATGAGAAGATTTCTTTCTGTTCAAATTTTGAAATAGCATTTTAGATGCAGTTTGCGGTTGATGGCGTTACTGCAAAAGCCATCTTTTGTAATTGACACACATTCAAAAACAAAAGACGCATAAACTACTGCTGGCTGATAGACCACGTCACAATACATCATAATGATGTTTTTCCGAACCGAAGACCCAGAAAACCAATTTCGTCGTATATTAGTTTAGACGTCTGCAGACGTTGAACCAATGACAAAAAGTGATTTTCTGATTTGAAACAAAGTGATTGCTGTTTCCAATGTGCAAACATTTTGATAAAAAGTAATCAAGTTTTGGCTACAGCTTTCTGGTCCATTTAGGCTACTCTGGTCGATCGACTCACGTTGCAAATAACTTGTTTTGTGTAAGGTCTTGCTTGTGAAAAAATCGAAGTAAAAACACAAAAATGAAGTAAGCTATATTTACAAAGTGTTATATTCTTGAATGAACCATAGTTTTTAAAAAAAATAGTTTGAACAGGTTTCATCTGATAGAAACTATAATTGATATCATCGCGAAGGAGCAAATAGCTGCGATAATCACTTCAAGCAATTCTTTGAGGTGATTTTCATTATGCAAACCAAGGTGAACCTCAATACACATATTTTTATGCCAAACGATAAAAATCGTTCTTTCTTTTTTTCAAGGGTAAGGAAAACGATCCGTATAAAATATAATTCAATTCAACATATTTTCCTTATTTTGTCAGATATGCATTTTGTGTAACAATGCTTTTGAAAAATTGCTGAGTATGGTATAGCGTTTGAGATGCAGTCAGCGAATACAACTCTATGGTTGATGGCGTTATTACAAAAGCCAATCTTTTGTCAGGGAAATGTATTCGAAAACAAAAAGGCACAAAAGCGCTGACTGATAGATTACGTTACGATACGTTACAAAAACGAGGCATTGATTTCAGATTCTTTCAACCCAACAAACAACTTTGCTCCAAATGACACAAACGTCCAAATTTATGGAGAAAAAGATATAGGCCTACACCGTTTTGTGAAAATAAGTTTTTGTAGACCAACATTTGAATGAAAAGTTTGAAATTATTGAGTTGGTCCTAATAGTGTTTCTGCTGAGATATATCAAAACTTTTCAATCCTCGTATAAAAAAATAATTTTGTAATCTCTCAAGCAACTGCAAAAGTACCATTTAGGTAAAGATTCAGTGATGATACAGTATGCACAATGCTTGTCAAAGCACAATAATTTAGCTGCGTGTGTTTTTCCACAAAAGCCAAGCAGTTTAGATAGTCTGTGTCAAGTTCTTTTCAGTATCCTTCAATCTCTCGTTTTCATAAAACATTTTCACAACATCCATAAATATTCATGTGAATATAAGTGTACAGGTACATGCAAAAGTTTATTGGCGGGTCAAGAACGCACTCCTTGCTTTCCGACAAGAAATCAAGAAACTTACGACATCAGTCTGTTTGTTTTCTGAGATAAACAGAGTTTTGTCAAGAACTTTCCTACTGCTTCTTGTTATAAGTTAGAAACAAAATGTATTCGCCATAGAAAACAACGTAAAATTACATTTTTTTCAGCATAGCTTATCGGATGCTCTCTGATAATTTCAAAGCAACTCAGATGTAATTAAAAGATTAATCAAAGCAACTCAAAACTCGAGTTTGCAAACAAAAGGCGGAATCATTACAGTTGAATGCTTTACAACAAAACCAAATCATGAGATATCTGCGTCGCAGTTCCACGCACGGCGGCGCTCAGTAATCCTATTAATCCGTATAATTTGAAAACAAAAGGGCTAGCTAAAATATCAGAGTATGTTATGAAAATCATGCCATATCTCTAAAACTATAGACAATAGCAACGTCATTTAAAGCGGAATAAATACTTGAATAATTTTTAGGAAAAGTCAAGAAATTTCAAAGCTGTGGATCGCGTAGTTCTTTAATGATATTGCTTTGAAAAGTACCAAGTCCCAACCGACCCCCCCCCACAGGAAATAGGGTTAAATGAATTTTTAAGACGGTGTGTTATGTCCAGTGAAGCGAAGTGGCCTCAGTTAGTTTCAAATGACATTTCATAACCACTTCGAACTATTCGTCATTATTCAATAAACTATACTTTGAATATACAATTCTGTAGCGTGTTACATTGAAATGATGATCTTATTGTTAAAGGTTATATTGCATTAAAACACAGTCAGAATTGAGCAACACAACTAGGAGAAGATAATTACTTATTGAGTTTTAGGTTTCAATTTTACCAGAAACAAAATGAATTTTATATCATTTCTGTTTGCTATGCTTGGAATCACTGCAGGTATGTAGCCTTTTTGAAAAGTTTGGCAGAACATAGTTTATTGGGGTGGGTAAAAGTGGCATATAAATAAATATATCTGATTATCCGATCATGAAAATAAAACAATGTGTGTTTTTTTGTAGGGTTGTATCCACCGCAGATATGCGTTGCTCTAAGCGCTTTTCAAAGCAGATATTGCATATAATTATATATTCGAGATATAAGTAAATATAGGTAGGCTATTGTGTGACAATGTATATTTTATTAGATAGGCCTATAAGAGCATAATATGAAATTTTGTGTCCGACTATTGTACAGCATCGAATTACAAGTTAAGTTAGTGGCCTATTTGTTTTTTATGATATTTGATATTAAACTACATCCAATTGCCCAAGTAGTGATCAATTAGGCCGACTATGTGACTGTAACAAGAAAGTTAAAGTTCAGAAGTTGTTGTTGCATATCCGTTCCCTATTTAGGTTATAATGTAAAAATCTTTTCGTTTCACATGCAATGTCAGATTTAACGGTGCTTGTAGAATCATCCATTAACTTTCAGGTTTTCCCGCAACAACCAAAGAAGTGGCAGTTGAACCATTTTCTTCGAAATACCAAGCAAGTACAAGTCGCAATGAACGACGTTATCGTCTTTCTGCTAATCGAGCAAATCAAAGAGAAGCCTCCATATCATGTGATGAAGACAGTGCAATTTTGGCTATCATCAACTCACCAGATGTCACAGAGAGCATTAACACAATGCTAGATGATCGCTTGAATAAAACATTTGAAAAAGCGTGGATTGGATTGAACATGGAAAGAAGAGTTTCTGGAAGATGGTCGGATAACACAAGTTACGACCGAGACATTCAACGCACGTAAGTGACATTGTCAGCATCTGGGCAACACCAAGCAAAGCCATGATTTCCAAACAAACTCACTTGAGATCTTTCAAAGAAAACGTTGCATGATAAGAGTTTAAAAATCTATTTACCGTCTCTCAAATTTATTTGTTTCATTACATTTAATCTGTGAACAGAAAATTACAACTCTTCCAATAGAGTTACATAACTTCTGAAAAAATCTTTCTGAGAGTGCTATTTTTAAAAATTGATGTTTTATAGCTGATTTATTCATATATCATTTATCATTTTTATCAATCGTCACATATCAAAACGTCATATATCATTTTTATATATAACGTTTCTTTCAAATAACAAGACATTTTTTAACTTTTGTTTATTTTTTCCTCTGGCTTCAATCGATAGTGACCTTCCTACCTTTCATTTTTAAAATCTGGCAAACTGTAAAAACGAATGCCATGAAGTCATGAGGTCACGAGGTTAGAACCTGCTTTAGGCCAACATCAAAGGTTGAAATCAACATGCTGGTTAATCTTCAAGTAATATTTGAATTTGTAAAATGGTTTTCACCACTTTACATTTACAAAAGGAAATTTTGTAAAGCGAGAAATTGAATTACTTTGCCAGTAGCATTTTTCTTTTTTGGAAAAGTTTTGTTTTGTTGCACGAAATAACGGCTTCATAAGGAAATTTAAAAAAATGAAAATTATAAATGACCGAACCTTTTTCTGGTGATGGTATTTCATGTTTTTAAAAATGATGTTATTTCTGAAATGCCAAACACCTCTCAAATGAAAGTAAGATAAATGAAGTCAATCAATATCAGAAATAGCTTGCATTTTATCAACATAGATTAGATTAATGTTTTGAAAATTTAAACTTATCCTGTATGCAAAAAGAGATAAGCTATATTTACAAAGGCAACTTGAAAGCAAAATATAATATAGAAATAAACAAATTGCAAAAATTAAGTTTTACATAATGTTGATTAAATATTGCACTTGAATATGGAAGTTTATGATTCAACGTAGCCTACTGTACAATACGTGGATTTTTAAATACTAAAATATTTTTTTGGTATAGCCTCACCAAGTAGTTATTAACGACCTGCTTTAGCCTGATACTGCGGGTTCGCTGTGGTGACAGCAAATTGCACTAGCTTCAGAACACAGTTCTTTAGCCATGTGCTATGACTTTTTGGTACATTTTAAATTGTAGAATTCGGTATAAACAATTGTCCGCCTTTACGTAAAAGTAAGACTTCAACGAGACTTGTTGAGTGATTTACATTTCAAAAACGACTGACCATAAGTTGATGTTAAAAAATAATTAACTGCTTCGGACGTCTGTACCAACGTCCATTAAAAGAGGCTTACAGTAACACTTCCATTTAATTAAAAATCACGTTATAAAGTCAGATATTATTGTGCCCTGGCATGCAATATTCGACAAGTTTCTCAATTATGAATTAGTATGTACGCAGTTGGTGTCTAACATTTCATTGCTAAAAATAAACTGACCTATATTGATGGATCTAATTATATTACAAGAGCTGAAGTGAGAGTATGATCGGTTACATAACCTTACACGAAGAAGCAAATTTTCCATGAACACGTCTTGTCTTCGTTTAGTCACAACCATTATGAAATAAAACTTATTTCTTGTGTTTCTATTTAATCAGTATGCAAGTTAAGTGTCAACATTAAATTTGTCTGCCAAACAAGTAAACCATAGCTTACGTTTAACTTGATTATGCGACGCCATAGCATGCACGATTGCACAATGGTTGAACTTATAAAAGAAAATGTATTCAAGATAAAAGTGAGAAAAACTACCTCAGCCTCGGCATAGAATGTTAAGTTAAGAACACAGATTCTACCTTGTATTAATTTTTGTCTTGACAATAAGACAAATCTAAATACAAATTTTATGACAACTAACCGTGTCCCATTGATCCTGGCTGGGCGTTTTGTTTTTAAATTTTATGGTAGCCTAGATTTTATCATTAATAATTTAGAATGCTAAAATTTTTTTTGTTTTAGTTACTCAAACTGGGCAAAAAATCAGCCGGAAGCCCCTAGATACAGTCAATGTGTCGTTCTTTGGGGGGACGAGAATTGGGGCTGGGATGATGTTTTCTGCAATGAAGAATACACCTATATTTGTGAAGATAAAGGTATAGTAGGCTATGTTTTAACTGATCAACAATTACACGTAATAGCAATTAATACCTGGTGATCGAAATTGTGTGGATTTTTGCTGTTCATGCTCCTTGTAAGCTTTAAGGCCTGGGGGTCTTGGTTTGGAAATTATGCAAACGGCTTCTAGCAGGTACAATAACTGTGGCATATTTCAAGACGTAAAAAAGGAAAAAAAAAAACTTGGTTGTCCTAACGCAGTGGTCTCCAACCTTTTTTATCCTGTGGAACCTTTTAGTCGATATTCAAATCTACATTTCTCCTTACAAATTTAGTCTGTTGAAATTCGTTTACATTAATATTTTAACTAAGTCTTAGAAAAGAAACTAAACTCTCACTAGTAATAAGCTCTTTAGCCTCAAATATTTCTCTTCATACTAAAATAATAAATGATGAACTTTTCGAAAAACATTTTGTGCATCACCGTCGTTATTTTTATCCAGGCTCGGTTTTGTCCCCACTAGTGGGGTGGCCAATTCTTTTCTTGCATCGATTGCTTTCGCTCTTGTTCTCTATCTCTCCCTGTCCATCGCATCATCTTCCTTTAATCTGACTTTGTCGGTCTCATTTTTCACCTGATCCTTCCATTTTCTTTTTGGACGTCTCCGTTTCTTCTTTTTATCTACCTCTTCCTATTCAAAGAATAAAGTAGGCCTATATTTAAAATGTAGGCGTTAATGCATTTAGCAGTCAGTGTGAAGCTTCGTTTACTTTTTTCATTACTTATTAATCGTCTCAACTTTTGATTCTTCTTCTTCGTCGTATGAGCTGTTCTTCTGGACTATATGTTTGGGCATGATGTCATCAGCCACTCGACAGTCTCGTCATCCAGGGCCTTCAGTCCAAGCGCTCCATGTGGTGGTTGATGGATTGGGCAGTCATGGACGACATGATCTACTGTCTGGTCTGTGGCGCCACACTCGCATCCCGGTGAGGGAGCCAGGCCCCATTTGCACATGTCTGAACGAAAGCGACCGACGCCGGTTCGTAGGCGGTTAAGCCGGACCCACGCAAGTCTTGCGAGGGACATTCCCGGAGGGTGGGGATCGACGTCGGGTAGAAAATCACGGAGTCGGGAGGTGTTGTTTTGCCACTCCATGTTCCATGTGTAGTTCGTCCAGTAACTTATAACTAAACTTTTGATTTGAGAGATATGAAGTCGCAAAGGTTTAGCGGGTGTGTGAAAACCTGTTAATTCAAAAATAATTTGAACACTCTATTAAACCTGAGTCTAAACCAACTTACTAGGCTCAAAAAGCTTTACAATTCTAAAACCAAATTCTCCCCTGCAAATTGCAAAATTCCTCTCTAGTGGGTAATTCCTTCCCGGTTGGAAACCCTTGTTCTATCGTTTACTTTACGTAACACATACATTTTTGAGATTTTTTTGGTGTACGGTGGTTCTAAAAGTTAGAGAAGCAGGCTAAGTATTAATCTCAAACTAAATGAGATAACTTGTGCATTTGCAAAAACTTCAAAATGGAATGGACTTTTCGTAGTCTCATTTTTTTTTTTAAAACATCACCAAATGAAAGAATTTGCTGTGTTGTAGAAATTAAAAATCTAATTACCTATTGTTTAGATCCTCAATCATATACGTTACAAGAAGTACTGAATCTAAAGAATGCTATATTTCAATTGGCCAACCTCACTATAACTTCTTCAGTCTTGAACAAGTTAACGAATCTATTGGACAAACTGGTTGAAGTGAATCAAACTCTCTTGGAGCAATCGCGTAAATTGACACCAAACGTATTGCAAACAATTGAAAACATTTTAGGAAGGTATAATGTTAGCATGGTAAGTAGATACCAATTGTTTTTGAAATGAAGTTATACAATGCTTTTATCATTCTACTGAATAAGAATAATGGCCCTTAAGCCGTCAGGGCGGAGTATAGCTAGGGGTATATCGTACGTTTCACTTAAATATTCTTGATTAAAAAACCTTGTATGACTGGACTACTGTGGGTACTATCAAACTTACTTTTAAAAGGAAAAGAATGTCACAATTTCAACAATCTTGCAAATGCTTAATTAATTATCTGAATTGTTTTTTGCTTCAATTTTTTTCCAGGGACGTTTCAATGACAAAGCCGAAAATCTTGAAATACAAATTGAAAATTTGAGAAAATTACCTAATGCAAACAGCGTTGTTCTTGGAGAAAGCTTAGCTGACCGGCATAAGACAGCAAGCACCATTATCTTGTCACAAGAACTTATTGATGAAGCCCAGCAAAGAGCAGGCACTCTTGCTACTCATATTAGTTCTGTTGTACACAGAGTCACTTCACTTTTTACCGTAAGTAGTGAAGTTATAAATGAAGATAAATTTCAATTCGGTGAAAGTGACGAAACGCATATTGCAGAAGACATAGTGAGCCATGTAATTTCAGTCAACATACAAAATGTAGAAATGGAAAACTTGACTGCACCAGTTGAAATCCGTCACGTTTTCCCGAAGTTTACTCTTCCTAATGACAATTCAATCGATGTATTTAACAACTTATCTTTGTCGAAAGTTTCATCCCAGAAACTGATACGTAAAATCTTCACTGAACACTCCACAAAAGAAGAAACATATCTCAAATGTGTATTTTGGGACTTCAGTATGAACATAGGGGACGGGGGATGGTCTGACAAGGGATGCAGGTTCTCATCTTTAACCTTCATTGATGAGATGATCGATGCCACGTGCACTTGTAACCACATGACAAACTTTGCCATAATCTTGGTATGTTTAACTATTGCAGTGGTGTTTAAAAAGAGTGGGTCAAATTATACTATTAATTTTCAAGTATCGTTAAGAAACTACTATTTTGTTGAGTGGTTGATGACAAGTTTTGTAAAGCTGCCTACAATGTTTAAATAATTGACTTTTCTCAATTTTTTTCAGCATCTTAACTTAGATATTTAGCAATGGTACAATAGTAGTAGTCTACCGTACATCAAGTCTACATTTTCGTCTTCTGATGCATTTGCGAAATTCAAATATTGTTTTATTATTTTTCAGGACACCTCTACACGTTATCAGCCAAAGTACCTGTCGTACATTACAATATTAGGATGTGGAATATCCATTGTCTGTCTACTGACAACACTGGTCATTAACATTTGTCACAGGTTAGTTTACTGGAATTTAACATGTGATACCTGAACTGCTTTATATTGTAACATTTTTGTTTGAAAAATTGGAACAGTTGTAATTGCAGTCGCAAAATTGCTATATTTAGTAATACAATGCAACTAATACATTTTTTTATTAGGCAACTGCGAGCTAAAACGTCCCAAAAATTCCTCATGCACATATGCTTCAGTTTGCTTATCCTAAATGGAGTCTTTTTGTTTGGAATTGACCGAACAGATGACGAACTGAGCTGTCTAGTCACGGCAGCTTTCCTGCATTACGCTGTTTTACTGTCGTGGAGTTGGATGCTAGCTGAAGGAGTCTTTTTGCACCGAAATATTTCTTTATCAAAGTTGCACACTGGAAAGCAAACCTGGTTTCTTTGGATTGCTGCTGCATTTTGCTATGGTGAGCTACTTTATATTGCAAGAATCCAACAAAAAGCAGTGTTTTGTATTGGCTTTTATATTATCTTTGCATTGTGAACTGACTTCTACACTTTTTTCGTTTGCCTTTAGAAAATTGTACTTAGTTGACATTTATAGCTACCGATAGCCTACTGGTTTTGCAGATGCTCAGTTATAAACCGTTTATGTAAAAGTTATAAAATTAGCTTTCAGCTGATTGCAAAAAAAAATAGTTACCAATCTTTTCACTTTTTTTGAAGGTATTCCTGCTATTGCCGTTGCAATAACCGTCTCTCTTGCAAGTAATTACCAAAGCAAAAGATATTGTTGGGTTTCAGGAGACACCTTGTTATACGCCCTAGTTTACCCTGTTGGAATTTTCTTGCTGATCAATATCTTGTTATTTGCTAGTATAATGTACACAATCACTTTTCGATCTCCGGTAAGATCAGCTACACTAAAATTGTGCTTTTTACAACCTTCAACACGAGTAGGATAAGCCTGCTTTAAAGTTGAATGTAACGTCCAAAGCGTTGAAAAATCACAGTAAACGCAATAATTTTCTTGCAAAACTTCTACAAACATGAATAGTGGCCTAAGTTGCAGATCTGAAAAAAAAGTGGAGTTGATTTTTATCTTTCACCTGTTTTAAGTAGAATTTGTTTCAAACGTTCTATATAACCTACTATCTTAGCAATATTTGTTAAATAAACTTTTGAAACCATAATATATTCCGTCACAAAATTGTAACCATTTACCCTGATACCGAACATGCGCTGAACTACTTTGAAAGATTTACAAAAAATGCAAATATTTAAACTGTTGAAATGTGAAAATGGAAATTTAATTTAGTAACTTTTTGTTTAATTACATTGATTTATTGTTAATAACTTTTTTCTTATTTAGATGTTTCGCAAAAATTTGGATCTTGAAAAAATAAATCAATCATTGCGTCGAGCCGCTTGTATGATATTTGTTCTTGGCCTTCCATGGGTATTTGGCTATCTGATGGTTTTGAGCAAACACGACGAAGCGAAGACCGTGTTTTCCATTATATTTACAAGTTTCAATGCTCTTCAGGTTTGGTTTGGTTTTGAATTTTTATCCTCGGACTGAGAATACCGCTAATAGGTTATCCCTGCAGTTTCGCAAACTCGAAGAGGCTTTGAACCACTAATGTAGGGCTGGTTACCGAAATTGACAGAGTAAAGTTTCTGCTTGTTGAAGTGTTCTTGGCGGTGATAATTCTATCCACTAGGTGCCGTTGAATGTAGAGTAGCCCTAAAATGCGTTGCTCAAGTGTTGTGTTGCTTAATTCAGTGATACTGCGGATAAAATAAATCTATGAAAATTCATTTAATTTCTAAATAATCTGACTCTTTATTTTTCTACACAAAGGGACTTGCAATTTTCCTTCTCTATTGCGTAGTAAACGACAGCGTCAGAGTCATCTGGGTCACGTCTATTGAAAATCTGCGCAAAAGCAGCGCAAACAAAGTTAGAAGCGCCAACTTTACTGGATGGAAATCTACCTTAAGTTTTTCACAGGTAAGAAAATGCACTTGCAGGCTACTGTAGAAGATCAATTAAGCTATCTGTGCAGGCTGCTTTACTGGAATATAAATTTATGAACTACAAAAATAAATTAACCCATGGCCACCACCTGAAGATGCGGCCTGATTTGTCACATTTTGCAGATTTTGATTACAGCTACTGGTAGTGTTTTACTGACATTTTCTGAGATTTTTTTGCTTTTCGCTGTCTTTTAATGATATAAAAGCTTTTTGTTGCCTTGGCGAAGTAGCAGTAAATGAGAAAAAGTAATTGAAAAACGCTGAATCAGATTGTTATTGAAAAATTAACAGTCTGACTAAAATCTTCGAAATCAAATTTTCTTTGTTTTTTAACATCTGAGGATGTTAAAACCTATTGTGTCATCTGGGGAAAACAGTAAAGAAAGCGTAAAAATATATTTTTTAGAAAAATCTATTTAAAGGCATACTAAATGAAAATTTCAAACCGGAATTAAGCATTAAAATGAGTAAACTGAACATTCAAGAATACATTTCAAAAACAATTACCCAAAAAAAATTGTTTTCAATGGCTCTGGCAAGGCCCAAAGTCCAGTGTTTCATTTATTTTCATTTTTTTCAAAATGACCAAAACGTGCAAACACTGCTCGAGAATACGTAATAAAAGACAGCAATAACAAAAGCCACGTTACCACATCTGATGTTTTGAGCAAACTGACTGCTGTTTTGATGTTGAAATGCGCTGTTTTGATGTACATACATACATAGCCTACAGTCAAATCGGCCGCAGTAACAATTATTGCGTGATCGGTTGATTGCTAGTCTTTTGTTACGTAGACTGTACAGTCGCACGCTTCGTTGCTCAGACCCAATCTCATTTTGAAAGCTCTGACAAAACCACGCGCACAATGGTGGTCAGACTGCAATGGGGCAAAATTTTATTGAAAATCGTTTTATGGTAGCATGTTAAACACAAGAAAGTGGAAAATCGCCAAGTCAGATTTTTCCTTTAGTACCCCTTTAAACATTGGCCCAAAGTTATCAAAATCTGGAAATTTTTGCAAAATGTGACAAATCAGGCCGTATCGTTAGGTAGCCATGATTAACACTTTTTGTTTTTTAGTAATACTGACAATTAATCTACACCATTTTTTGTGAAAATGGTGTAGATTAATTCTCAAAAAAATATTAACATTTTTTTCATTCTGTTTCAAAAAATAATACAGTATGTTGTTTGTTTTAGTATCAGCAGCTTCATAGGATAGGCTATTTAATCAACTACCATCTTGTGGTATAGAATGAAACTTCTATGAAAAAGAATCACAACATAAATGCAAATTCGGGTGCTGATCTCCCCACTTCAATTGCTTCTACTTCCCCTGCAGGCTGTAATAACAGTCGGGTAAGAATGACAAAGTTTCAATTGCTCGTTTGTTAACATTTTGTGCTGAATGGAACAACTGATATTATCATTTGATCGTATCCATACAAGATCCTACTTCATTCTTCTTCAAAGTAGACTTACGGTGAAAATTCAGATGTTGAAGCATCTAAGAGTGGGACGATATGAAGAAATCTATCATAGCTATATTGATGATGGCATTTGTATTTAGTCTTCCAAGAAACCAGAAACTTTAAAACGACCATCTCAACGAACTTCAATTCTTCAAAGTAACATGGATAGAAGAAGTTGACTAACATGGACAATTGTAAAGCTTTTTTGACAAACCAGTTTTCACAATTCCGGTGTAGCGGTCCAAAAGTGACTGCAGTTCAGGAGTGACCAAAGTTGCCAACTATTTTCGATATTAACCGAACCATTAAATCTGGCAACTTTCGTTTGATCACTTCTGGTCTGGGAGTAACTTTTGAAATGCGTATACGTGATCTGAAAGTTATGGTAACTTCTGGACCGCAGTAACTCTTGGACCGTCATACCGGTTTATTCTGCCAATTTCGATTGAACAGTATTATTGAAAGAATATTACAAAACTTTCAAAATGTTAATCTTGTTGTATGAACTCATCTTTACCTTTTCAATTTACACGTATCCCACGTACCTTGCGCATAACTTTACTTCTTTTGAACGTTTTCGCAAATATGCCAAGTTATCTTAAAAGATTTATGCAACACGTTTTCATCAAACGCTGCAGTTGAAACGAAGATAGAAACTCTATTCATAATCTTACCTTATGTGTGGCAAAGCAAGCAAAGGCAGCAACGCTTAATGGCTACATTTGTTTCTGTCCCACTTAACCCTATCTGTAGCGACACGGGGTTTTATGAGGACGCCCCACTATATTAGTGAAATATTTCACAGAAGGAAATATGCTAGAAATGTGAAATTTTTCGACTTTTAGTTTTTATTCTTTGCAAATTTTCTACACCTAAACTGGTCATTTTTCTACCTTCCTGCCCTTCACAATAAGCATTTCGTTTCAGGTGACTAGACATTTTCGTGCAATGCTAGTTAAATATATGTTAATGTTAGTGCAATATAAATGGTAGTGCAATTACTTTGAAATGTAGAAACGTTCAAAAATGCCTTATAATAATGAGCACAAGTAATTTTTTTGTTTAGTTTAGTTATAATTCAAAAATTTCAATTTTGAAGCTATTTTTGGAAAACTAGAATAAAAACCGACTTTCTGAAGTTTTTTCATCTCAAACACTTTATTTCAATAAATTTGTTGAATAAAAATTTAATTTCTATACGCACAATATACATGGCTTACCTTGTAAAATATTTTGGTTCTGTGATTGTCATAGCTTCCCTTATTAGCGATTAATTAACATAGGGCTAAGATAGCCCGTGACGTGCTTTCCGCGTACGAAAACAGCTCGTATTAAGATAGGGTTAATACCAGTCTTTAAATGTTTCATGTTAAAAACTAATAGGCTACACAATATTACGTTTATGTTTGTTACTTTCAATCAGCTTTTCACTCGTGTCACCTTAAAGGGGACCTGAAATGAAAAATTAAAATTTTTTTGGTGATTCTTTAGTGTTTAAGTATTCTATTTTTCGAAAAAATGTTTTGATATGCCTTTTTGTTTGGGAGATATAACCAAATGAAAATCGGCCATCTGATGGCGCTATGTGTCTTGTGACGTCATCGGCTGGCAACCAAGTAAACAGCTTCATGCATTTGCCTTAGAAACGTCGCATAGGTCATTGTATATTGAGCATAAACAAGATGTCTGAAACAAGACAAGGATTTCTCTTTGAACCAAAAAGACGGCGACTTGACAGCGAAGAACATCATTCTGATTCGTGCTCTGACAACACCAGTTCAGACAGCAGTCGGATGGAAAATTTGCATTGAAAAAAATTCAGGAAAATAATTTGCTTGAACCAAGTGGTTTATCAACTAAAAGTAGCCTATGTATTCAGAGTTGCCTAATATGCCTTTGCCTACCCTGCCAATGTTTTACTGTCTTACTGACCTGTTTCAAAGTCTTGTTGTTTTCTCGCTTTGCTATTCGATCCAAACGCCCGATCGTACTCACAGACCTGTACCTAGGTCGATCGAGTTTTGTGGGTAGGCTACTGTTTTGACAGTGGCTTTCACATATCTTGAAAAATCAAAGACAGAAGAAACAGCTTCAGGGATGAGCAGGTGTTTGGACTTGGTGCTTTGTAGCTCTGCCTGTAGATCGCGTTAATAATCGCTGGCCAGAAAATGATTGCTGCACACACGGCAGTGCTTGTTTACAGGTGGGTTTTTGAGTTTCATTGCTGAGATCCATTTCTTCAGCTTGTCGTCATTATTCAGAGGTAAACGATGAAAGATTTGACGATTTCCCGGTTAGTACAACCGGGAGCCATACAAGTAGCCACCATTTTAAGGGTGTAAAAACTCCCTTAGCACAAAATTGTTCGCTGTTTCGGTAGCCTACGCGATTTGTTCCTTGTGTTTGTACGCAAAACAATAGACCTTGGATGCCGCTTTGCCAGCCAATGACGTCATCAAAAATTTTGACCAATCAGAATCATTCAATTCAAAAAAGGTTTTTTTAGGTTTTTTAATTAATGGTAACACAAAAAATAAAAAAATTGTTGAAAAACGTTTTATTTCAGAAAGATCTACAAATACAAAAGCTATGTATTTTCGTTGCAGTGCACCTTTAATATTAAAAATTGTTGCCATTGTTCATGCTGTGGTGTTACAACTACTTTAAGTTTTTTTAAGAATAACTTAATATTATGGGATAAAGTCAGCTATACCGGTATGTAAAGTAGGCCTAGACGACAATAAATAAACAACCTCCTTAGGAAACCATTTATTTAAATTTATGTTATGATAGAAGGATGTATTGCATGTATGTAGGCTATGTAGTTGACAGAGTTGATCAAATTGCAATTGTGATTGAATGTAATTAATTACACCTTTACATGTAATTGCAATTAAGAATTTTTGTTGTGTAAATCAATTGCAATTTTAAGAAAATTTTGCTACAAATTACAATTGGACTAGCCTACTAACTGCAACATTAGTCTTGACAAAAAAAAAAATTTAATAGCTGATTACTTTTATTTCGTAAAACAGAACTTACTAGGTGCACAAAGTTTTCGTAACCTAATCATTATCAAATGCAATTTTGCTTGTCTTTGATAAAATCAAACTATAAAAAAATCATTGATGAACATAAATATAAAAACGTTTAATTTTTGTAACTTAATTGAAACATGTATCAAATTACATTTAGAAGTAGGCCCAAATCGTAATTCGAAAATTTCAGAACAATGTAATTGTAATGCGATTGAACATCTTGATGTAATTGTAACATAATTAAACAGAAACTACTGTATGTATGCGGTGGTATAAGGTAGCGGTAGGATAGCGCAGCGGGTAAGGCGCTCGCTTTTCAATCTTGCAATCCTAGTTCTACTCCCGGCCTATGCTGGTTGTTGACAAACACCGTTCACCTCTACCCAGGGTGTAATAAATTGGATGGGCGTAGTTGCTGAAGTAAAGGCGGCCGAGAGAGAAATGAACTGGCCACTTTACTCTCATTTGTGCCGAAGGCTTAGTATAATGAGAACCTTATCTTTTCATCCCCAGATGCTTGGATTCAAGTGTGGAACTCACCTTTATCTTTACTGTATGTAATTAATCCAACTCTGGTAGTTATGTGATCAGACAAAAACCGTTTAATTCAAAAACAATGTCATAAGTGCATTGATTGCATTAAATGGAAGTAACAAGTCAAAGCAAATGACCTGAAGAAATGATATTAGTAAATGAAAAACAAATTAATAGTGCCAATGGGTACACGTACCCCTGGTTAAGAACCCCTGTTCTAAATGAACAGGAACAAGTAGGCTAGCATAGTCTAAACCTGTTGTTTTTTACCCTGTTTTCTTTTTCGCCTGGTAATTGTATAATGCGATTTGCAAAAAATCGCGAAAAATCCCCAAAGTTTCCCTAGATCATCAAAATCCCTAGATTTGTCCCTAAAAGGGGATAAAAGTTCCAATTTGGAACTAAATTTCTAAAAGTGAGAACGCTGAAGTAGGATTTAAGGAATGCTTATGTGGGTGAAATCTAGAACAAACGCTTCTATTACATCATCATGCTAAACTTGCATTATGCAGAGGATAAAGCAGTCAATGCTGTTGCAATATTTTCTGTATTTGGCCTATTTTCCAAAACTACTGTATGACGAAATGGAAATGAAAAAAGCAAAGAAACAGAGAGTTTGAACATTAAGTGACTTTTATGTATGTAATATGTAAATTTGCGTTTTTTTGTGATAGTTATGCTGATATTAATCTACTGTATTTTTTTTGTTTCGATCCAGTTGTGCTGAGAAGTCCTATTGCACAAACACCGATTCTACCACATAAATTATAACTTTTTATTAAAATACTGTTGTGAGTGTCAGCCTAGCCAAATGTTTTGAAGGTTTAGTTAGACCAGAGCTTCTCTGGTTAGACTGTAGAAAAAAACAAAAAAACATTAATTTGTTTTATGAGTGATTGCTTCTGTATTAGGTAAATCGCTCATTTGTTGAAATGTCTTGGTACCAAATCGCCTTTTCTAGTTAGTTTTTTCCACTTTTGATCATAGATACGGTTTTTCTAATTTTCCATTCTTTGTCACCTATTTCTGACGCATTGACTACTTTATCTTTTGCATAATGCAAGTTTCGCATGATGATGTAATAGAAGCGTTTCTTCTAGATTGCACCCACATAAGCATTTCTTATTCCTGCTTGCTGAATAAAATTCATCGGAGACTGAGTTATTCTGCTTTTCACTACTACGTGTACGGACAGTTTTAGTATTTGATTGTTGCAATATTTTCTGCATTTGGCATATTTACCAAAATTATGAAGAAAGAAAAAAGCAAAGAAATAAAGGTTCTGAACGCGACTTTTATTTATGTGATATGTAAATTTGCGTATTTTCGGGCTAGTTGTACCATGGCCACCTGGAGATGCGGCCTGATTTGTCACATTTTGCAGATTTTGATTACAGCTACTGCTAGTGCTTAACTTACATTTTTTGAGAAATTTTTACTTTTTGCGGTTTTCTAATGACATAAAACTTTTTTGTTGCCTTGGGGAGGCAATAGCAAATGAGAAAAGGTAAGTTGAAAAACGCAAAATCAGACTGTTATTAAAAATTAACAGTCTGACTAAAATCTTCAAAATCAAATTTTCTTTGTTTTTCAACATGTGAGGATATGTTAAAACCTATCGTGTCATCTGGAAAAAACAGTACAGAAAGCGTATAATTTTTAGAAAAATTTATTTAAACATTCGCAAAAAGTTAGCAAAACCTGAAAATTTCTGCAAAATGTGACTAATCAGGCCGTATCTTTAGGTGGCCATGGTTGTACTAACATTAATCTACTGTAACTTTTTCGTTTCCAACAAGTTGTGCTGAGGAGTCCTATTGGACGAAAACCGGTTCCACAACATAATTTATAACTTTTATTGAAACACGATTGTGGGTGTTAGCCTAGCAAAATGTTTTGAACGTTTAGCCAGGGGTTCTCAACCGTGCCCTCGCCCCTCCCCAAGGGGGCCACAGAGCGTTCTCAGGGGGCCACGATAAAAGGCTTCATTAATGAATTATAACATGTATTAATTGACAGAAACGTAGAATTGTGACACAAAAGCACTCATGTAGGTGTTAGTATCGTAAAGCTAGCAAAAAGCATGTTTTTTCGTCGTATGTTCTATCTCACTACATGTTGCATCATCTTTTGTGATTGTAACGTAACAATCAAGGATATATGCGCTTGATTTATTGGCGTAGTCTGTTACGAAAAAGAAAGCATAGGCATGGCACTGTAGGCCTATGTTTCATGGCATAAAAATCCTTTCAACGTCGAAGTTGATCCTAATGCGGAAGAAGCAGAGGAGTTGTCAGAGTTGAAAGTTTCGAATGGGGTAAAGGTGGCATTTAAGAGCCAAAATGATATCTCAAGCTTTTTGTTGTCTCTTCATAATGCATATCCATTAGGCCTACTGAGCAAGAAAGCGTCAGAGATGTATGTTCAATGTTTACCACCTAACTTTGCGAAACTGGGTTTTCAGACTTGGCAATCCATTAAAACGAAAGCACGTAATCGTCTCGATGTGCGCAGTGACATTCGTCTTGCTGTCTCAAAGACTGAGCCGAATATAAAAGGCTTGCTGTTTCGCACTGAGGTATAAATCATTTCACTCGTTAACTGTTTTCATTGATTTCGTTTCGTTCTTTGTTCTTTAAACAAATACATGTTTTTTCACTCAAGGGGGCCACGGTCTTTTAGCAGTGATGTACGCGCATACAAAAAATATTGACGCCGTCAGCGTTAACGCAAACGTTTAAAAAACCATACATCGTATGCGTCAACGCAACTTGTAAAAAAAGTTGGCGGCATCAGCGTCAGCGCATACACTAGCGTAAACTAATTTTGTTTGCTAGGTGCCAAACATTCACACTGTATAAACCACTCGAAACAAACAAGTTTTATTTTGAATTTCCACGAAGAAACACAAGCATCTGAAAGTGTTCATCTGACATTTTGCTGTGGTTTGATTCCAATATGTCTTTGCCCATTGAAAACATTCTTTCAACTGCAGCGCTGGAAGGTATTGGCGTATTGTAGCGAAAAAAAGACATTAAAAAGTATGTGTTGACGCTATGCGCTAAAAAACGCGAAAACTTTACGGCGTAGCCTCAAGCGCAAACTATCCAAAAAAATGTGGCCGCAAGCGTTAGCGTAAACAAAAAGTCTACGTCGCATACTTGCGGCGTAGAATTTGCGGCGTATACGTACATCTCTGTCTTTTAGAGCCACAGTCTGGGGGGCCATGACTCAGAAAAGGTTGAGATTAGATGTAAATGAGATGTAACTTGAGAACCACTGGTTTAGACTGTAGAAAAAAAAAACTAATAATTTGTTTTCTGACTGATTGCTTCTGTATTAGGTAGATCGCCCATTTGAGAATGTGTCTTAGTACCAGATTGCTTTTTCAAGTTAGTTCTTTCAAATTTTGATTTGAGTAGATGGGTTTTAAAGCAATTTTAAATATTTATGGTCCATCATGACACATAAATAATGGTCCATCATTATTTATGAGTCATCAAAAGTAACTAAACAACGTCTGCTATAATGTGTGTTGTTGTAATCGCTTTATAGATTGAAGATACGCATCAGCCTAGTTCAAACTTTTCAAGTACAATGAATAGAAGCCTATGTAAAATAATAACACAATAGACCTAAGGAGTCATATACACAATGAAAGAAGAAGGCTCGGCAGCATTTGCTATTGCTACAAAACTAACTTAAACTTTTGTATGTGTGACCAAACTTGCATTCTAAATTGACAATATATTTTGGTGTGGTCTATGTCTATTATGATAATTTCTAAGTGTATTTTAGTACAACTACAATAGAAAACAAAAGGGCCACCCCAGAATAGCCCACCACACAGTGTTCCTTGACAAAAATACAAGTCTAGATCTGGATTCGATCCATTCTTAACCTACATTAGGCTATATATATATATCTTGCCCTGGATCTATTCATTTTTTTTTTCCGGGGACCTTGTGTTCTTCACTGCACCTATTTCAATGTGGTCAGTTCGGTCATTACTACTTGATTTTACTGCTGTTTTAGATTAGAAGCACAGAGTTTTATGCTTACGTGTTTCATTACATTTTTCAGTTCTGAAAAATCCTTGAGACTCACCAATCGAAAACCTTCCTAGAAACTGTGGAAACGTTTTGGGTCAATTTAAACGCAGATTTATCGATGCGTTAATTCATTTAATATATTATATGAAAATGGTTTTGAAGCAGTGAAATGACAGTTAGCCTACCTCGAAAGCAAAGTGTCATTGCAAAGGACAAGGTGCTACTTATCTATGAATTGAAAATATGAATCAGTAACAGCTGAAAGTGGTCTTTCACGCATAGACATGATTGTTGCAATTATTTGTTGCAATGTATCATCTATGCAGCCTAATTTAGCTTTTAGGTCAATGAAAACTTTCTTCTACGTATAGGCACTGCCTTGGTAAACTAATGTAAGCGCAAAACATTTTACCCATCGACTTACTTAGACAAAACTGGAGACATAAAATAATAGTGGGGTAATTTAGCTAACTTAACTTAAAAGAAAGTTACTTGTATATTTATTGAGAGGGAAGTAATTCTCGGAAAAAAAACCCGCGAAAAAGGGCGTCGTGACAAAAACTTGAATGAAGTTTGAATAACCAACTTAGTATCGAAAGAAAGGACTGTCAAACAGCTCTCACGTTGCGACAGCAACATTTTGTATATCCGCTAAAATAACAGTAGTTGTCTTGATAGCCAACTACCTATTTAGAAAATACGGCAAGTTTAGTAAGATATAGAATATTTTTTTCCAGGAATTCGCTGATTTATGGTATTTATAATACACATTACCTCACGACAGGCTACATTATGTGTCTCGACCAAGGGTACAATTTTAATATTGCATAATTCTTACGAATTGTTATTATCGGATACTGTTCTATAGTGACCTTTGGTTACGAAATGCTTATTATATAATGTATTTATACAGTAGAAGATTCTGCATACGTGCAAGCATGGATGCCTTAAGACAGTGGTTCCCAACCTTTTTGTCTTGCTGACCCCCTTTAAAAATTTTCGTAGATATCGCGACCCCCACATATTCTTTCCTAATGCAAGTATACTATTAACAAATAATGGCCTACAACAAAAGGCAGCACTAAAAATGTTTTTCTTGCATTTATTGACAAATCAATGGGATGGTTGACCTTGTAGGTCTACAGCTAACCGTAAAATTTGAGGTTGCGTGCTAGACAGAGCCAGTCTAATGTCGTCTTCCACATCCATTCTATTTCTTTCCTTTGTTTTCATATGCAGAAGAGCTGAAAAACCACTCTCACTTAGATACGTCGTAGCGAAGGGCGGTAATACTTGAAAAGCCAGCTTTGAAATCTGTGGGTATGAATCATACATTTCACACCAAAATTGAGAGAGTGATTTTGGAAACATAGCAATGTTCCCAAAATGCACTTTTCGCTGCCAGTTTTTCAATTTTGAGAAAAATGCCTTAACGTTATCATTGAGGTGTAAAATATTTGTGTCTTTCCCTTGCAAAGTTTCAGATTAAGGCTGTTCAATTTTTCAAATATGGCACAAATACGCAACCGCTTCATTTTGGTTTCATTTCTGTTGAAACTACCGACATGAAATCCAGACCGCCACGAATCTCATTTCGGTCATCGCATGCAAACAGACTACGAGTCTGGCAGACTAACCGAAACGGAAAGTTTTCATTTCGGGCGCAATGAAACGTCATGTAAACGCAGCTTAAGGCACCTACTACTAGAGGACCGGTACCTCGTCCTACTTGCATTCACTTTTGTTGTTGCATGAGCAACAGCTTCGTGACCCCCTATAAAATGCTCTGCGACCCCCAGGTTGGGAACCACTGCCTTAAGATAAACTGCCTAAAAAATGTCTAGGTGGCCATGGTGCAAGACTAAAAAGTTCTCTAACTTGATCGAACAATTTGTCAGGTAGTAAGTTGTTATGACATCACAAAGATGTTTACGGGTAGTACAACTTGACCAGAAGAATGAGTTCTTATGACGTAACATTATTGTACCTTCTGGAAGTTACTGGTCAAAACAATCCTGCTATAAATAGTGGCGTAATTTGCGTAATTCATATAGAGATGGAGATTATTATTGAGATGATTATTGATTGAGAGTTGAATTGAAGTTGAAGTTATCTGTCTGTTGTGGAATCTAGATTGCTATGGTGCTATTTTATTCGTATTGTGTCTAAATGTACCGTACTATTCTTGCAACAGACAAAATAAAAGGTTTCTCTCTATTGAATACAAGTAAATGAGACTTGGTGCTATTATAGAAGTTGTGATTGAGATTAGAGTTGTATGAGAAGCTGTGAGTGAAGTACGTAAAAGTCGAATATAAGAGTGACAGGTGTTGGAACCTATTGCTATTCACTGTTTGATTATTTGTTACTTAGAAGTGTGCTGAGCCATTCTTTAAAGTCTTTCCAGAATTTTCATTTATTGTCTCACTATTCGAACATTTATTTGACTGCTTTACGTTGATATCCCATTAAACTACGTCAATAATCTTTACCAAGTCTCTTTCCTGGTAAAAGATAGAAAACACCGAGACAATCTTGAATCAATGTCTTGAAGCAATCATTATTTTAAAAAGAATTAGGCAGACACAGTATGTGAGAATACTGCAAGAATCGGTACTGCAAGCATGCATGTTGTTTGCTGGATTTTATTTCGATGTGAAAATTTGAAATTTGACACTGAAGATTTCTACAGACTTGAATAAAAAAATGGCTGTTTTAGAGGTGTCAGACTGATGGACATTTTGAAAGCGTTTTTTTTCTGCATTTTTTCAAAGTTAGGTATGTTAACCAAACATTTGAACGGTAAAATATATCCAAATACGTACTGCACTGACAAGGCCAAAAGGCCAAAGCAGAGTTTTCATTGTCTGCAGTTCTTTTGAAAATATGTATGATGAAGTAGGATAAAAAAAAAATTGAATATGATAAGCTGCTACTTTTACTATTAGAATATTTACAAAGTTTTAGATTACTTAAGTTGAATAATTATGAACAAATGCATCAAAATATCGTTGGCAAAAAGCATGTTTTCATCCAAGACCTCAATTATATTGATCATTCTCTCAGCAGGTAAGCTGACATAAAACATATATTCTCTAACTCCATAGATTTAAAAAATAAACTTTACAACCATTAACTACCGAATTTGAGTTGTTGTAGTTATGAAGCCTACAATCGATTTTTGAGACAATATTGAGTTTAATTAAGCTTAAGTGGTTTAATGTCTTTAGTTGTCGATATTTATAAGGTTGGAACTAAACTAGCTTCAAATTTGAACTCAAGTTTTTACATCGTTTTTACGTTCATTTATAACTTGAATGAACTAACAAATCATTAATAATCCCAAAATTTAGAAGCAGCCATTTCTTTTGTCTTGGTTTTTACTTTTACTTCATTAACTGTTTATTATTAATTTTTCAGACTTATTTTTACTTTGTACAAACTTGGCAGTACACAAAAATCCACTAAAATATCAAGCCTCTACCAGTTATAATGGTAGACGGTATCGTCTTTCTCGGCTTCCCCTTGGTTTTGATGAAGCTGCTAGGTCATGCGTCGAGAGTAAATCCAGATTGATATACATTGGAAACCCACAAGTTACAAATGCGATTGAGGAAATGCTGAACGAAGCACAACTGAAAGGATCCGTTTACATTGGTTTAATCTTTCAGAATCTAAGGAAGGGAATTTGGCAAGACGAAAAGGATTATGTTCATAAAACGTCGTAAGTGTTGGGAACTTGCTGATGAGTAAAATAAAAAGTTGTTTTGTAGTGTATTGTGTATTTCATCGATTAGAACAAGTTTTTGCACATTTTGAGAAGTGAAAATTTGGTTATAATCTAGGCCAGTATGGTGAAAACTGGCAAACAACAATGGACCACAAGGTTATTGTGTAGTCGTAGAGCTAACCCACAAGCCAAACCAGATTGCTATCGGCGAGAGCTGCAGTAATTGCCAAAGATAAAACTATGGCCGTGCAAGCAATGGCTGTGAAATAAGGATATTTGTCCCGCTTGGGCGTTAAGCCAGCCAGCATAATACACGAGCATTACCAATTAGCATTTTCTCGTTACTGTTGTTGCTGTGTAGCGTAGCATACCGGTAGCCTACTTGCTGAAGGTGAATGTGTGATTTTGTTTGTTTCGTTGTACCGACAACTGCAACACTAATTTTGGAGGTGTGAAAAGAAGAGGGCAAAATAATGTTTTCTTCAAAGTGAAAGAAAAGATTGCAAGAGATCTGACAGGAATCGGATGTGCAGCTCATATTGTTCACAACTGCCTCCAACATGCTGTGGGTACTCTCCCTGTATGTGTCGAAAGTCTTGTTGTGAAAATCTATAAATCTTTTCACATTTACACCGTTCGAGTTACTGAGCTGAGAATTTTTTGCGACTTTGTAGATATTGAGTATCAGCGTATCTTGCAACATGGCAATACAAGATTTCTCTCTTTGCTACCAGCTTTGCAAAGAATACTTGAAATGTTTGAGGGATTGAAAAGTTACTTGAACTCCCAAGAAGGTTGTTCTTCTCTCATCAAAAAATGCTTCGAAGAACTAACACAAGAGCTTTATTTGAAATTTGTTCATGGGCAGTTGAAATACTTCAACGAGACTATTCTAAAGTTAGAAAAGGAAAAGGCTAGTGCGTAGATGTGGCTCATGTTCTTTCAGAGCTAAAGCTAAACTTACCTCAAAAGAAAAAAACAAGTTCATCCCATCTGCAGCATTGACTCTCTTAGGCAAGCAGGCGAAGTAAACGTAAACTTGTTTTACAAAGAAGCAAGAGATTTTTACAATAAATGCTTATCGTATCTGGATCTTTATGATGGTTCTTATAAAAATGTGCTTCCTCATCTTTGGATCGACCTAAACAAAGAGATATCCTGGGTGCGAGTGTGTGAGTCTGCATAAAAGATCAACATGATGTTTGGGAAGCAGGTGATCAACAGTGACTCTCTTTTCGACGAACAAGTACTAGTGAAACGGCACATGTCTGAACGTTGTAAGGAGGAGAGCTGGCAAAATGCGTCTTTGGAACAAAAGTGGGTCGAGATGTTCAAAGAATTTGAAAAAAATGCATACGCGTTTCAAACTTTCAGAAGCTGGTAGAGTTCATATTTCGCGTACCCGCAACATTTGCACCCCTTGAAAGAATTTTTTCCATCATGAAGAGCATGTGGTCTGAGAGCAGAAGCAGGATGCTAGAGCAGAACGTGAAAGCCGTTATCACATGTAAAATCAATACTGATTGGTCCTGCTCTGACTTTTACGAGAATGTAAAATTGAACAATGTCTTTTTAAAGAAGGTGTTATCTGCAGAAAGTATGATTGGGTGAATAAGTAAATTCGCAAATGCTTGTACGCAGTGTTGGGTAAATTCAGTGCAATTGGGAGTTACTTATCGACTTGAAAACCGCAGGCTATTTTATTATTCTTTTGCTTTACAGAATAAATCTAAATTCGAATTATTTTGTATCGTTAACATCAATTCCTTTCTGTTCTTCGAACTGCGCATGCCTTTTGATTCCTTTTGATTCAATGTCGAACTGAATATGCGCATGAACTATCGATGACAATACGGTCAATGAAGACAGCCGGGATGGCTTTAAATGTAGGCCTATGTAATAATATCGGAAAATGTAAAGTTAAAAAATCACAGCTAAGTGGTCTTGGTCTTTGGAGACGTCCCGTTTTGAAGTCACAAAAATATGGTAAGCCTACATTGAACCCAACTCTATTTTAATGAATTTTCTAAATGTTCTTCCACCCATTAGTCGAAGCTTAAATATCTACGCTGATGGCGATCTTTGACAGTTGCAAAATGATTAATACTGGGAATATCCTAAGAATCAGCAAGTTTTTAATGAAGAGACTTAACTTTGGAATTTATACATAACTGCATTGCTTTTCAATCACTGTTGCAAACTCGTTTACCGATACTGACAGTATGATGTTTCTACTCACAGTACTGTACTGTAAAAGTTTTATAGTTGAAGTTGTATCAGGAGTTTAACCAATGGATGCCCGACATACTTAACGACAATTTTGTCTACGATCGTATTACTGAACGAATGTAGTTTTTTTGAACAATAAAATATGATGAATTGTATGCTGATTTAAAAAAACACTCAAACTTGGCCTTTCTTAAAGTAATGAAAAACCTATTGCTTCGCTTTTATCAATGAATTCGAGACAAGAATGAAAATAAGAAATAATGTGGAGTACGATTGAAAAGTAGCTATCTCATTTCAACAAAACAGTCGTATTCAGCTTCAAGCAGAATTAATTAATTTTTCCGACAACTATAGCAATATACTTGTACGTTGCTTAATTAATTACGTTGTAGTTTCATGTTTAAAGCATTTAAGCAGTAGAATACATGCTTTAAAACTGGAACTTCGGTCTCATCTTGCAAATTTTTAAGCGCAAATTGTAATACTTGTGCTTGATCAAAAACTTCACTTGCCTGTAGAAAGAGCCACTCCTAAACCAAAGAAATAAACGACCATACGTAATAGAAACTACACAACGTTGTAATACACAATGGCACATTATTTGGTTAAATTTTATTTTAAGCTATTCCAGGGGACAAAGTTATAAACAGCTTGGTATTGCGGTACCCGGACATTTTGCCGAAAGACATTTTGCCGAAACCCATTTTGCCGAAACCCATTTTGCCGAAAGGACTAAATGCCGAATGGACAAATTGCCGAAATTATACAAATGCATTTTATGTATTATCATAACCTAATAACACATAAATGTCATTCACAAACAGATTTCACTCACAAATTATGTGCGACAGCGCGTAAGTATCCGACAGAAGTGTTATATGTATAAGCGAACGTCTAATACTGATCTCCAAAACCTGTGGAGACTGCATAGCCTATAGCCTATACTTATAGATGAGACTTGGTGTAACTTCAAACTAATACTGATTTCCAAAAACTGTGGATACTGTACATAAAGCAATTTTTAGGCAAACAACAGTAGCACAATAATTACTACAGTATTTCAAAGCCACTGCTTGCATAGTAACGAGACTTGGTGTCACTTCAAAATAATTATCAGTTCAAAGGCATTGCTTGCATAGCAATGAGACTTGCGACTTGGTGTCACTTCAAAATAATTACCAGTTCAAAGGCACTGCTTCCATAGTAACGAGACTTGGTGTTGCTTCAAAGTAATTTTTAGGCAAACAAACAGTAGCAAAGTGATTCTATTTCAAAAGCACTGCTTGCATAGTAACGAGACTTTGTGTCACTTCAAAGTAATTTTTTTCCAAATTGTTTCGGCAATTTGTCCATTCGGCAATTAGTCCTTTCGGCAATTTGTCCATTCGGCAAAATGCCCTTCGGCATAATGTCCTTTCGGCAAAATGTCTTTCGGCAAAATGGGTTTCGGCAAAATGTCTTTCGGCAAAATGTCCGCGCACGGGTGTTGCAGCCAGGGCCTTCGAGAAAAATCAGGAATGGTGTGGAAACAATACGAAAAATAGACCCTAACAAAATATTTTTAGGCAAAAAAAAATTATTATGCGTTGCATGTTCGTCTCAATAAACTTAGTCTACTTTTATAGTTTTATTGACGTGAAATTTTAATTCCTTTCAACATTCGATCTTAACAACGTATTGATATGGATAAAAACCTTCTCTCGATAAGAATATCTTCACAATTTACTCGATTATAACCTACTTAGTATAGCTTTGGTAATTGGCAGAGAGATAACCTACGTGCAGCAGAAATACCATTGTTGCTAACTATTTTGTTTAGAAAAAACTACAAACACAATAGCTTAGGCCAGTGGTTTTTAACATTTGACACAGCCGGACGACAAAAAAAAAAAATTTGCTGACCGTTAACCACAGTTGCGAAGGCACAATTATTTTACAAGGGGTGCGCTATGAAATAAAAAGAAAACGTATGCAAAACTATACTTAAATATTCAGTGTGGCCTAGGCAAATATTTTAATGTGTGCTGGGACAATATCTATTTTAATGTTGCTTGTATAAAATAGGTCATATAAATATCTATAAAATGTTGGATAAAACAGCCTACTATTGAGATTGAAATACAAAAGTCCTGGTTTGTACACAATAGCGGGTCTATGGCACATGATTTTAATAACACCATTGACGAAAGTTATGCCTAGTCTCATATAATCTTTCTGAGAAGTTTTGTAAATTTCTCCGCGGTGTCACCACGTTACCATAGGTCTAGCTCAGGGGCGGGCAACATACGGCCCGCGGGCCGGACCCGGCCCGCGACAGGATTATGAGCGGCCCGCAGACAGTTTCCGGTCTTTACATGATAATGTGGCCCGTGGCCACACTCTGCCGCAAATTTCCACTACTTGCTTACTAAGTAAAATAATAGTGACTGTCAGTTATTCTTTAGTTTTTTGCTCTACAGCTGGAATTGATTGATTTGCAGTGTGACTCTCCCCTGAAAGAGATAATCCAATCAAAAGCTTTTTTTTGAGTCAAATTTTATGAGTCAAATTTTTCTTGACAAATTTTATGAGTCACCGAATAAGTCCAAGTTTGCCAACCTGAGAAAGATGGCCATGAAACTACTTGCTCTGTTCGGGTCTACATAAATTTTCTAGCAAACGTTTTCGACCATGAACAGAACATTAACAAGACAAAGCTGCGATCCAATCTCACTGATGTTCACGTGCAGTCTTTACTGAGGGTTTCTATGTCCGACATGCAGCCAGACTTCAAAAAACTTGACAACCTTGATCGACCACAGATGTTCGACCACATTATGATCGACCACATTATTGACCCAAAAAGAATGTCTAAAAAAACATTATGAAAAGTAAGAGAAAAGTATGAAACGTATACTTTTCATAATGTCTTTTTAGACATTCTTTTTAGGTCAATAATGTCTTTTTAGACATTACTTTTAAAGAAATAAAAAAGAGTCAAATGGCATGTAAATTTCACTCTGTGTGGAGCAGTGACGTTCGGTAGCTTAAACCGTTGGGAAAGCAACTTGGAAATATGCTGCAGCAAGGTAGTAGGCACGAAGGGCGTAACCATCGGGCGAAGCCCGAAGGCGTGTCGCCGAAAGCAACACTTCCAGCGGGGGGTCTGGGGGGCCTCCCCCAGAAACTTTTGAAAAACACTTCCAATTTGGTGCGCTCTGAGAGCATTTCCAAAACAAATCAAAAATAAAAATCTGTCAAATTGTGCTTCGCCTATGTCGTGATCATACATCCATTTAATGTTTAGAAGTCATGAACAATCCTAATTTTAACGTTGCAGGACCAAAATCCTGTGTTAGACATGGAATAATAGTTGTCTAAATGTTTAATTCGTCATGAATGTTCATTCTCAGATATTCAGTTAGGCCTACACTACAAAAACTAACACTTAGGCCTAAACATTACAATCGCAAGCAATTTGTACAAAAAGCTGGATAAGTTTGCCTCCTGTGTATAGAAGCTTAACAAACTAAATATTGCATCCGCACCTGAACGTTCATTGGCGAAGTAACGTTATATCAACGCTGTAAAAAGGGCAAAGGCATGACTATGAAAGCTAGTACAGTAGGCTAAAGTACATGGCGAGGAGACATCAAAAAACAGCAACAAGCTTTTTGGCATTATGATGCTGTGCGTGTACCGAGACGAGATACCATTCTGACGAGTTAGTCTAGTCGCTCTAGCGAATGTACGCATTGACGTCACTGGGAAAGCACAACTAACCTACCGTTACCATAACACATCTGATTGGCTAAGCAGCTGGTGACGTTTTGCAAAACGGGTGAGGATTGGTTAAAACGAAGGCGTTTTTTGACATTTTTGAATCTGGGAAAGCAAGTTTGATAGTTGCTTATCTGGAGCCTCAGTGATTGTTTCTGACAGAAGCGTTTGCGTCAATTGGCATTTATAGGCAAGACATGCAGTTTGGTGAGGACTTAGACTACTCACAAGCGTTACGAGTAATTCTAGTCACGAATACAGTAATTTTCAAGTTAAAATAGACGTGATAAAAATGATAAGTTAAACCTAGAATTCAGTCATTATATTTTGCATAGTTTTTGCTAAGGTAAGCACTGCTTTCCTTGCTTTCCCTCACCGATCGTCACTGGTGTGGAGCTACATGTACTTGAGTGGTTAACTGTTATTTTTTTATTCTCTACCAAAGCTTGATCTTCACTAATTGTTGGCAACAACTAGGTTATTTACCCTTACAATGGGGTAAGTTAAAATATTTCACGTTTATGTACAGTCTACTGCATATTAGGAGAAAATGAAAGAACACTTGTTTCATTTATTTATATTATTATAAAGCTGATACCTTTTTATTTTAGTAGTAGGCTAAAAATGGGCCCACCTTAAGAGTGAAAACATAAAAAACTACTCGTTTTTCCTTTAAAATGTTATGTTAGCTAGGGAGAAAGGTTGCTCGACTCCCCCCCTCTCAGAGCCCCTGGTTGCAGCAACACATACCGGCTCAATGGCCTAGTGGTTTGCGTGCTCGCCTCTGCATCGGGAGATGTGGCTTTAATTCCCCATCGGTTCATACCAAAAACCTGATACAAATGGCATTAAACTTCATTTGTGCTTGGCATTCATGGAAGCAGGGGCTCCGAGAGGGAGGGGGAAGTCGGGCAAGTTTCCCCCCTAGCAAAACATTGTAAAGGAAAAACAAGTAGTTTTTTGTTTTTGCACTTTGGGGGGGGGCCATTTTTACTAGCCTACTAAACTAAAAATGTACCAACTCAATAATAAACGAACTATTAAATGAAGTGCCAGTGCGTAGTTCCAAGTATTTCTCAATCATTGTAAATGTCACTCTCGATGCTTCTCAACAAGAACAAATCATTTTCGTGTTAAGGCGATGTTGAACAGCTTCAAGACGTAAAATCTGAAGCTGAAACGATTTCTCTATCACTGAACGGTTTCGATTGTATTGATAGTTTCAACTTAAAAACTGGTACCGTTTTAGCTAAACGTGAATTATTTTTGCTTGACAACTGAACCTTAACTTCAAAATCTGCGTTGGCCAGGCATAGGAGGTTGTATTCAACATGAGTTATCTAGGAAAGTGAAAGGTGTCAGTCCAAGCACGATTAAAGAAAGTAAACCCTGTCTATTTTTTGTTTATGGACGTTGTTGCTTAAATCTAGTTGGAATTCATAGTGTTGCCTACAGCTTTGTTCAAATGTCATATCATTTTTAGAGTAATTGATCGACTGTAAGCTTGTAGCATCTTTAAAGTTTTAGCCCAGTCAGAGGAAAAATTCTGAAAAATCTAAAGAAAGTTGTCCTGTCTTCTTTGATAAGAAAATGGACTTCGAAAAGGTAATCAAGGCGTGGTGCAGTCAAACCTAATGCTTTACAGTAGGCTACATTACCCTTTTCCAATTGAAGCTCTAAAGACGTTACTTAAATGCATCAAGTTGGAACCAACAAGAGCTTGATCGGAAGCTGAGTCAATGCTAAAGTAGCCCACAACTAGCAGTTTTAAATTTGTGACTGCTTTGCACTATGTGGATTACGTTCCTAAACAAGATTTACTGATGAATTTATTGAAACCTAAGTAAGAGAAAGCTGAGAAGAGTAGGCTACTACTCGCTAGCTAAAGTTGCAGTAGCAATTATAAATTTAAAAGAAAATGAGTTTCTTTACCCGAAGACAGAACGCTTTTATAACTCCACTTAACTAGCTGAATCATTCGAAGGAAATGTATTCTACCGTATATTGCAAAGGATTCGATAGTTGTTGGAATTGAGAAATATATCAACAAACTCAAGCATATCGTCGATGAGTTTGAAGTTCCATGAAAATTTCATCGTACGCCTGATGTGCAGTTGTTCATACGTTGTTCTTAGTTGTTCAAAGTTGTTCTTACGTTACATTGATGACAGTTTTGCGGTATTTAATAAGGAGACCTCATGTGAAACATTTTTAGATATGCTAAACTCTAAAAAAAACATTAACTTTACAATCGAAAAAGCATGTGAAACCTTGCCTTTTTTGGACGTAGAAATTAAAATTAATGCCACTGGATTGGATACTTGGGTTTGGCGCAAACCAACTCATACTGGCTTGTTTTTGAATTTTGATGCATTATGCCCATTGAAATGGAACTCTGGTTTGATCGTGTTCCTATTAGCTCGGGCTAAAATGATTTGCTGTAATGATGCTCTTTTTAATATTGAAACAGAGAAATTAAAACAAATGTTTTATAATAATGGTTATCCAAAATTGTACTTTGAGAGAATACTGAATCGCTTTATCTCTGAGAATTTCAACCAAAAAGAAAAGGCTGAAAATGAGTTAAACGTTAAGCATTGCTTGTCCATTTCGTTTGTGGGAAAAGAATCCAAAACGTTTGCTCGTAAAATCGGACAGTTTATGAAAAATAAATTTGATGTAGACGTTTTTCCTATTTATAAAACATTTAAAATTAGTTCGTATTTTCAACTAAAGTCCCAGACGCCTTCGTTTCTCTGCTCAAAGGTCGTATACAGTTTTACATGTCCGTGTGATTCGGCATTGACGTACATCGGTATGTCCACCAGACATTTGACCACGAGAGTACGGCAGCATCTGAACTTTAGGGACTTTAAGAAAAGTGCCATCAAAGACCATATCATGGATTGTTCTTTTTGCAAAAATCGAAAATTCTCTGCTGACTCATTTAAAATTTTACGCAAAGGCAAATTCCAAATTGACACAAAAATTCAGGAAGCGCTGTTAATCAAACGTTACAACCCAAATTTAAACAAACAATTATTTGCGAAGGCGCCTCCATTCTGCTCAACATTTACTAGTTGTATCACGTATCCCGTGGTTCAAATTCATTTGTAACTTAGTCATGCAGTGCTATTGAATAATGACTTTAACCTTCCTCAGAATCAACATCAATTCCAATATCAGATACCCTTATTTGCACTGTACGTACATTTGCAAGATAATTACACATAAATTTTGTGAATAAGTTGCACTATAAGTTATAATTTACATTGTCCAAATTTGGATAGGAATGTACTAGGTTGCGCTTCTATACGGCTGCATCCCATTGTCTGCTTTGTAAAGCGCTGAAGAGCAACTCATATCTGCGATGGATGCAGTGCCTTATAAAAAGACACATTATATTGTTATAAAAGTTAAATTAAGTTAGTTTACATTGCAATAGATATTATTGGTGCTGTTTTTGAACAATACCGCTGATGGCAGGCCGGACAAAGCCTTCGCTGGTGCAAATTTAAAATTATTAAACTACTGTAACAACATTGTTTGTAGTCGCTTAAGAAATGTTAAGGTCTTTAGTGATAAAATATTCACTGATTAAAGTGCGTTTGAATCTTTCTGAAAAGTTTATTTACTCTTCTGTGGATAATTATGAGCAATTATAGTTATTCAATATTGACCACATTAAAAAGCAAGTTGAAAAGCACTAGAAAACAAAAACTTTTAAACTTGGCAAAAAAACTATAAAAAAAACTTTTACGCTTGGCAAAAAAACTAGGCCATAAATTATTCATACTGCCAACAATAATTATAATTTTGGCTGAAAGGTTACTTGTTTTGCAATAGTTAGTTAATAGTATCAATGGTGTAAGTGAAAGAGTTAAAAGTATGGCTTAAACATTACCAGTACACGGCAAACATTGCAAAAGTTTGAAAAATGTTAAAGATGACTAATTTAAGTAAAAAAGCAAGTGTAAGCAGACAGAACAAAACAATAAAACTTTTCGAATTTGTGAGCTGTTTTTGAAAAGGTATTTTTTCTAACATAAAATGCAAATTTAAACAATTCATGAAAAGATAAATTCAGTTTGCAACAGTGCATTACAGTTGTAGTGTCCATTGAACAAGATTGAACTTTTATTGGCATCAATAGCGGTAAATGTGAGCAACTCACGGAACTAAATGGAGTCAGCTGGATAGTGAAGGCCCTGAAGAATGTAAAGAAAATAAAGTCACATGCTTGTGGATAGTATTTATTTTACAAACTTGCTACAAGCAAGCTGCAAGTTTTTTCAATCATGCAATCGTGATTCGACTCCCGGCTCAAGCTGATTGTTGAAAAACAACGCTCGTCTTTACTCAGAGTGTAATAAATTGGGTGGGCGTAGTTGCTGAAGAAAATGCGGCCGAGAAGAAGCAACATCATCCTACTCTCGTTAGTGCCGAAAGCTTAGGATAATGGGAACCTTATAATCTTATCCTCCACTGCTTGGGTTCAAGTATGAGACTCGCCCTACAAGCTATTACGTGCTTTTGCATACGATGTATAAAAGTTTGGGTTGAGTGATTACAAATATTTAAAAGTCAAATTTACTGCAAAACAAGATAATAAATTGAACCTTTTCATTTTCCTTAGATACTCGAACTGGGCTCCAGGGGAACCACTAACGCCCACAATCAGTAAATGTGTTATTCTGTGGAAAAAATACAACTGGAAATGGGATGACGTTTTGTGTAATGGACAGCAGTTGTACATATGTGAAGACCAAGGTATACAGCATTTTAATTGAATGATTATAATTATGTCAAATTATGTCTTCTTTGTACAAACTACAGGATAAGCTAGTAAAGAGAATAAATGTGGCAGCTACATGGATGCTTTACCAAAATTGCATAAGATCCCATGTAATAACTGCAAATAGACTACAAATTTTGAAACTAGTGAAATAAAAAAACACTATTGGTACTTGCAGTACTTTCTATTTTGTTTGTGTAGATCCAATGAGCTATTCCGCGAAGCAAGCAGAAAATCGAAAACAAGCCATCTTCGATCTTGCCCAAAATAAGGTCACAACCACCTCGGACTTGATTGAGTTAACACAATTGCTGGACACTGTACTTGAACTTAATGAAACATTAATTAAAACGTATAAAAATTCTACGCAACTTCTTCTGCGTGCAACAGAAAAGATCATCAATAATTATGCCATCGGCTTGGTAAGTTACGTCAAAGTAATTTTCTATTTCTGTATTGAGAGCAATCCCTTGACGCTTCTGTGTCCTTGTGTTTTCAACTCATTTAACAAGAGTCATACAAAAGTTTTCTACTTGTATTTAAAATCGCAAGAAAGAAACTATCCTTTCAAAAAGGCGTGCAACCAAAAATATGTTCTGAAACAAAACGAGAAGCGCTGATTAACAAAAACGCAAAAAAGAAAACCTAAGCGGAACGAAAGCAAGGTACATTGTTTCAACGAAAACAAACCAAAATACACAACACCTCTCCAATAAAACTTATGACCACCAATACGAAAGGGGTGGTTGGCGTCTTTTCTGTGAAGGTCCGGGAAGCGGTGAAGCAGTGTAGCGCCAATGCCCTTGATGTGTCGCATGCAATTCCTAAAGGAAGCAACGGATTAAAGTGTAGCCTACTACAGTAGAACATCGTCTGTGGAAAGAAACGTTTTCAATTTTGAAAAAGCGCATTTTTTTGTGTTCTCATCTCCAAGGAACACTATACTCTTGGTTAAATGATATAACGGTTGCGCTGCCGTAGAGAAATCTGAGGGCATAAACTTAGAATAAAATTGAACCAACCCCACAAAACAACGTAAGGTACCAACATTGGAAGGAGCAGGCATGATCAGTACAGCATCGACTTTAAGACCCTTCGAAATCCTCTATTTAGAAAGAACATGGCCTAGTTACTCAACCTTTGCCTGGGCAAATTTACATTTTTCCTTTCTACATCTAAGACCTTTCGAAGATTAACGATCGAGTAGTTGTTTAAGGTTCTGGAAATGCTCATTTGCTGTAGCTCCACTTATCAAAATATCATCCAGGTAGACTGCTACACCTGGAAGGTCACTAGTTAAGTCATCCATTATCTTTTGGAAATGGCCTGGAGCAGAAGAGATGCTAAATGGAATAACATTTTATAGTAAAACCCCTTTATGGGTACTCAATGCCAATATTTTTCTTCTCATTGGACCTAACCTAATCTGATTATAAGCATCTGCCAGGTCAATCTTAATGAATCCGTGGCCACCCCTAGTTTATGCATTAAATCCTCTGGAAGAGGCAAAGGGTGCCTGTGAGTTCTAAGTTGTGGATTAATTGTCGAGGAATAGTCACCACAAACTCTTAATTTGGATTTCTTACCTTCGGTAGAAGCCTTGCAAACTGGTACTACAGAAGTTCCCCAGTCGCAAAATTGTACAGGTGTCCAGACACCTTTTTCTATGCCGACGTTCTAGGCAAGAGCTAAGTCTTCTTGAATTTCGAAAGGCACTGGTCTGGGCTTTGAAAACATTGGTTTACAAACAGAGTTGAACTCAATCTCTAATTCGTAATCCTGAAGACAACCTAATTCAGGTTTAAATAAGTTTTCGTATTGGTCACATAACTCGGAACAGGATGTTTGCAAGTTAAAATCTATGTCGTTGTGACGATGAATAGCACGTAGTATTGTAAAAATGAAGAACTTATCTACCGAAATATCTAGTGCTTGAATGGCATCACGTCCTAATAAGTTATGCTTAGGGACTTCACATATCGTTGAACTGTGGTCGTCTTTCTCGATTTGTTGCAGCTCGCTTCGGCTGTGAAAGATCCAATAGGCTAATAGGCATCGAGTGCTTACTTGCCGACTGATAACGTAGCTGTGGAGTCTGCAAGTTAGGTTTGCCTAGCTGCCACTAAACTTCAGAAGAGATGAAATTTCCCTCTGTAGCTGTATCAAATTCCATTAACAGAAAAAGACTTAAGAAAAATTCTAACCTCGAGTTTAGGAACTTTACACGACGAATTATGAACAGTATTTAGCGTACCTCCTGTATGCAGTTGACCTTAGAAGAATGCACTTGTGCGGCTTTCTTACGACAGGCGGATTGTACAGTACATGCCCGGTAAGCTTATAGAAATGACAGACCGCATTTTTAAATCAGCAGTGGTTAGCATGGTGATTAGAATTACCACATGGATAGCACTTATACTTTGCTTGTTCGCATTAGTATTGACCATCGTAGCTTTCTTGAAAGGAGATCGTCTATCCGTACCTTTAACTTGATGTACCCCCGACGCCCGACGATTCAGTTCCAAACACCGTCTCCTCAGCCACTTTGGCAGCGTCTTCAGTTTCTATGGCTATTTCAAGAGCATGTAAAAAAGTAAGATCGTCAGGTTTAATTTTAAAGAAAGCTTTATAAACTGTTTCGTTTCCTAGCGAGCACATAAAACAAGTACGCAAAGATTCTTTTAAAGTATTAGTAATAGAAGAAAAGTCGCACGTGGCAGCGGCTTGTCTTATTCGTGCACCCAATAATTCTAGAACAGTCTTACCTGGTTTTCGCTTTAAGTTGATCCAGAAGCGAATCCGTTCACGAATAACGAAGCGCTTAGGGTCGAACTGTGCATTCATGTAATTCAAAATTTCCTCCATTGTAAGTTCATTGATTGGTTTTGCTGTAGACTCTTGTGCGGCCAGATTGAAGATCATCTTGTAGATGCTGGCTGACTGGTTGGTGAGGAAAACTTGAGCTTTCTTATCATCAGGAATGGACTGTGCTTTGGACGTCCACGGATGGACGACAAGTGGCTCCTCGTGCCTCATCCTATGAGTAACATCTGCACCCAAGCAGATGCCAAACAAAACTTGTCAACCAATAGCTTTCACCCGGACGGCACAGCTGCAAGGGGCAATGGACAAGTTCAGACGCCCCACTATTCTGCAGCTCAACAGGGAAGGCTACACAACAAGCAAGATCAAAGTTGTGGAGTAGCTTGCCCATAACAACCGGGCACTCGTCATCCTCCTCCAAGAGACCCACTGCACTTCTGCAGACAGGCTAGCTATTCTCAACTACACGCTAGTCGGGTCTACCTTAAGCAGGAAGCACGGCATTGCCACGTTTGTGCATGAGAGCCTGAATTGGACCTTTGTTGACCAATCTCCAACTGATGCCGAGATTGAGTGGGTGTGCATTTGTATCTCAAACTACAACATCGTCAACATCTAGGCTACAGGCCCCCACTATCGCGAATATTGCCAACATCCCTTCCAACGTTTCCCTCCCCAGTCTCTACGCTGGCGATTTCAACTGCCAGCACATCGACTGGGGCGACAGCAACACAAGTAGCGACGGAGAATTGCTGGCTGACTGGGCCTCTACAAACCATTTTGCCCTCCTATTTAAGCCAAAGGAACCAGCCAGTTTCCACTCCGGCCGCTGGGGAACAGAGACAAACCCTGACTTGGCCTTCGCGAGTGTCGACAGCTCTCTTCCAGACAGACGTGTGCTTGAGAAGTTCCCGCGGTCCCAACACCGGCCAGCCCTCATCATCGCACCAAAACTTGTGGCTTCTGGCCCTAGTTTACAGGTGAAGCGATGGAACTTTAAAAAAAGCCGATTGGAATCAATACAGCCTCTTGACCAATGAGTCTGCTGCAAAGTTACCATTGACTGAAACATGCAACGCAGACGAAGCATACCAGGACTTCTGCAATGCCATAATAACTGCGGCAAAGGCCGCAATACCACATGGCCATCGAACCATCCATACACCATGCTGGGACTCTGAGTGTGAAGCTCTCTATCGCTTCTACCTAGCCGCCACAAGTGGTGTTGCTTCTAACACCGCCGCAACCAGACTATACTTGAGCGACTGGACACAAAGAAGCTTGAGCGATGGAACGAAGCTGTCCAAACCATCGACTTCTCATACTAAAGTCGTAAAGCATGGAACATCATCAACAACCTCACTGGGCGTTCAGCAAACTCCCCTCGTCAGTGTCCCGTTTCTGCTAATGCCATCGTTTCTCAGCTAGTTCAGAACGGGGTCTACAAGACAAAAGGATCGCAAGGCATCCCGCCTTGTTGCCAAGGAAGTATCTGCCCTGTGGCGAGTGGAAACATCACAAGAAGAAACAATCTCTGGAGACTTCACTCCAAAGGAATTCACCACCGCCCTCCGCCTAGTGAAACCACACAAGTCACCAGGGCCGGATAGGATCTTCCCTGACCTTGTGCTCCATCCTGGCCATGCCCTAAAGTCCTGATTACGTACTGTAGATGTCTATTTTCCTGCCTGCACTACCTCACAATCCCAAAAATCTGGAGAAGAGCTTTAGTAGTTGCGGTCCCTAAGCCTCACAAGCCACCAGAGGACCCAAAGAGTTATCTTCGAAAGACTGATCTATGCCGCGTCAACCCAATCATTGACCCGCTCCTTCCCAAAGAGTAAGCTGGGTTTCGGCGCGGAAAATCCACCGTAGACCAGGTCACACTCTTAACCTAAGACATCGAGGATTGCTTTGAGGCAAAAAAGAGAGCCGGCGCTGTCTTTCTAGATCTCACAGCTACCTATGACACGTATGGCATTGCGGCCTTACTTGCAAGCTGCTTCGCCTGCTTTCTGACCGACATGCTGTATGGTTCATATGATTATGGAACTTGTCAGGAATCGAAGCTTCACCCTCACCACCGGTAGCTCACGGCGAAGCAGACTGAGACGCCTGAAAAACGGTGTACCACAGGGATCGGTCCTGGCTTCACTTCTTTTCAACATCTACACCCACGACCTGCCAACTACGGTCTCCGAAAAATTCTCGACTCCACAAATTCGTGGTAAAATCTAGAATAAACCTTGAGCCAGGACATGAAAATCTCTCAGCTTATCTGCAGAACTGGCGACTGAAACTCAGCGAAACCAAAACTGTGGCAGCAGCTATCCACCTCCACAATCGGGAAGCGGATCGTGAGCTACACGTCCACAACAACGGAAAATCTCTGTCCTTCTACCCCAAACCGAGGTATCTTGGGGTGGCACTGGACAGATCGCTCACATACCGCCAACATTTGGTGTGGCTGCGCATGAAACTCAAATCGGCGCTGTGCTACTCAAGCGCCTGGCAGGCTTTAGCTGGGGGGCGAGGGCTGACACTTTGCGTATAGCAGCCTTAGCCCTTGTCTACTCTTCAGCAGAGTGCTGGGCACCTGTTTGGTGCAGCAATGCTCACTGGCATAACATCGACACTGCCATAAACAGCGCCCTGCGCACAGTGACCGGATGCATGCGTCCCACACCATGGACAATCTCCCCATTCTCGCTGGCATCCAACCTGCTGAGCTTCGTCGCGAAGAAGCCACTCTGTCCCTCGGTCGACGGGCACTGGAGCCTAACCACTTTCTCCACCACAAGATCTCTGCTCTCCCAAACGAGCACCCCCGTCGACTGAAATCAAGACACTCATTCGTGCCAGCCGCTCAACTTCTGATCAACGAAGCTGATGTACAAGACATCTCTACGGCTACTTGGGCGGACAATAATGGAATTCTGAATGGAAGTCAAGCGCCACCAGACTATATTCGTTCATCCCCGACGCCGACACACGCCCCATCGGCCTAACACTGCCAAGACAGGCATGGGTGCGCCTCAACCGTCTCCGTACAGGCGTCGGGATTTTCCGCTCAACCATGCACCAATGGGAAATGGCCTCTTCCTCCTCCTGTAAATGTGGTGCCGAGGAATAGACCGCAGACCACGTCACCAATAACGGTTCCACTTTCAAGCCACCTAAAGGAGTGGAAGGTCTGCGTGTCATGGATGATGAAACCAAAGACTGGCTGCTCTCTGGTAGCCTTCCAGTGTAGTCCGGGAACATCGTGAATCTGGGGTGGTAAAAGGATAGACTCTCGGCCCCAGAGGCTCACACGACGATGACGACGACGACTGTGCTTTTACGAATGTGCAAAATTGGGACCAATAATCAGTCCAAAGTTAAAGTTGAATCAAACTCACAAAATTTAGGAATAGCTTAAGATACCCGATTTTGGTTTTCCGATTCGCCAGGAATTTTGAGAGCTGAAAATAACTCCTTCAGTTGTTCTTCATGATGACGTTCTTACTGCTGCATTTGTTGTCGCATCTGTTCTACTTGCTGCCGGATTTGTTGTCGCATATGTTCTAGCTGCGACTGTATCAATTCCACGACCTTTTCCATCTTGAGTAGAAGTTATTGTACAGACTAAAACTTTTACAAATTAAAACTTGTAGGAACTAAAACTGATCTTTCTGCGTAGCACCGTAAGCTTCTTGTTTTGTCGATCAGCGATCCCATCCTCGTCGCCAAATAACTCTGTTGTGTTTTTAACTCATTCAACAAGAGACATACTAAATTTTTCTACTTGTATTCAACATCGCAAGAAAGAAACTAATAATAATAATGTTATGGTTTTATTTATTGTCGCTCTACAACAGCTAAGGCCTTTTAACGACAGGCCTCATGTTTAATTTTATATCAGGTTCACGATGTTATCACATTATTACCCGATTTATTCTCACTGCGTTATGCAAAAAAGAACACAATTGGTACAGTTTTTAAAGTCTTCGGTTTGACCCGACAGGGAATCGATCTCACATCTACTAGCACCAGAGCCGAAACCACTCGGCCACTGAGCTGGTTAAGAAAGAAACTATACTATCAAAAAGGCGTGCCACCAGAATATACTGTGAAGTAAAACAAGAAGCGCTGATTAACAAAAACGCAAAAGGGAAGACCTAAGGAGAACGAAAACAAGGTACATTGTTTCAACGAAAACAAACCAAACTACACAACAGTCCTCTTTCTTTAGTTGACTGCCTGGAAGCAGGTGGATTGTGTTGATGTCGGCTAAACGTGTAAATACTAAAGTTGCTATTGAAAATGTAAGCTAACTTGTTAAAGTAGCCCATTCTAGAGTTTTCAAGCTAGAGGAAGGTTGTGAGATTTCTTCTAGTAAGCATAGCCGATTTTTTGCTTGCGACTTGCCCAGAGAAGCAAGTGTTTTGCGCGGTGCAAAACAAGAAGGAAGGTGCAGTTTGAAATACAAATTTGAGCTTTCAATTTTAAATCAACTCAACCAAACTGGAGACAAACGACCCAGAAAACAAGAAGGAGACGCCGTCTCTAAAAAGAAAACGAATGCATTCCGAAGAGGAGTACCAAACGGAAAACAACCCAGACAAAAATGGCAACAATACTACTACAGTCATATTGAAATCGAACCAGCCGGGAGAGCAAAAAAAAAACATTAAAAATGTATTCGCCGATACTGATCGACCGATGTCTGCAATATCTAATAGGCGAATACAAATCCTGCTCAGCAAGACAAGATGGAGGACTTCAGATAAATGCAAACCCAAGCCAGATAGAGGTTATCCTCAAAACCAAGACACTGACGGATGGAAACACCATCAACATTCCGATCACCGCCTACGCCAAAAGACCACCTGGAGCAAGTGGAGTAATATATAATGTTCCTCTCTGCATGAAGGATGGAGATATTCTTGCGGCGCTGAAGGATGCGAACATAAGGTCGGTTAAAAGGTTTAATAAAAGAAATTCTGACTCGTCTGATCTAATTGCATCTACCACTGTATTATTAATCTTCAATAGCAAATCACTACCAGACTCAATAAAAATAGGTTATCAACGTTTTAGAGTCTCGCAATACATTCCAAAACCCTTAAGATGTTACAACTGCAATCGATTTGGACACATAGCAAAATTGTGCAGATCTAAAACCAAATGTCTCCGATGCGGTGAACAACACAGGCATGATGAATGCCCAAGTATAGCAGTAAAATGCTCAAATTGTGGTGGAAATCACGTCGCTATTTCTAAAAACTGCCCCAAGTACTTGAAAGAAAAAGCCATTCAGAAAATGAAAACCACTAAGAACCTAACATATGCTGAAGCCTGCAAGCAGCAAAGAGCTGTAAATACAGAAATGCCAAGTTATGATCTGGACTTCCCTCCTCTTGTAGCAAGCACAACTCAAACAAGCCAATTGAATAAAAATCTATCCTCTAACCAAACTAATGACGGTATAAATATAACTCCAGTCACAATGGAAAAACCCGGACCCTAGTCTAAACCAACCAATGTAGGAGACGAGGGCGGCCACTTTATAAATAACCCAATCTTATTTCTTGCCTTTTTAGCAGAAGTGATTACCAAGACAACGTATGCTCAAAGCCAAAATAAAGAAATTGACATTTTTCAAATTATCGCCGATGCAGCAGGTTCTAGAATGGGATTTCTAACAAACTCGGACATGTTAAAATCACTAATAATTTAATGTTCCTCACAGTGTGGCAGTGGAACTGTCGGTCAATTTATAGGAAAATCCCGGAATTGAATCAACCAATAGCAAGCTCACAAACCCCACCGGATATCATTTGCTTACAAGAAACACACCTAACTCCTAAATACTCCCCTAATATTAATGGATATCATCTCTACAGAAAAGACAGACCTGCTTACTTGGGAAAAGGAGGTGGTGTCGGAATCTGCATTAAAAGAAATATCTCCTTTACAGAGCTACCCATCCCGGATGCAGACCCACGGCTGGAAATTATTGCAATTAAAATCGAACACCTAACTGTATGCAGTATATATAACCCACCCACCAACGCATTTGCAGGTGACCAAATAAACTGTATTTTCAATAACCATAATAAATTATTAATTTGCGGTGATTTCAATGCCCACCATGTCATGTGGGGGTGCAACAACAATAATAATAGAGGGTATGCTCTACTTGAACTAATTGAAAATCATGATGCAGTAATCCTCAACACCACTGTTCCCACCCACATGTCTTTAAATAAGCCGGAAAACCGATGGAACACTCTAGACCTCACTATTGCTTCTACTTCCCTTGGGCACAAATGCATCACCGATGTCACCAATGAATTTTTGGGTAGTGACCACTGCATAGTCGCTACTACAGTCAATGTTTCTTCTCCAGATAATGCAAAGTTTGTACCATCATGGGCATTCCAAAGAGCTGATTGGGCAAAGTATTCCAAATTATGCCAAGAAAATCTAAATTCTTCTGTTGTCTCAAATGATATAAATACATTCAACCAAAACCTCTCCAAAACTATCCAACTCTGCGCGTCTATAGCAATTCCTAAAACCAAACCATTCAAATTAAATGGCGTTCCATGGTGGAATGACGATTGTAAACGAGCAGTAAGGAACAAAAAAATAGCACTACAACGTCTTCATCGTACCAGACACCCAACAGACATCCAAGCCTTTAAACGCCTCCGAGCAATTGCCAGAAAAACCATCATCCAAGCAAAAAAAGAAAGCTGGAACAATTTCTGCTGTTCCCTCGATAGTAAAACAAAGCTTGACAAAGTGTGGAAAATTATTAAAAAATTTTCAGGCATAAAGGAAACCAAAAGAATTTCCACTCTTGCCACCAAAGCAGAAAGTGATACCAACAAAGCCAACATCCTTGCAGATCAATTTCTCTCAGTTAGCAGCTCAACCAACTATTCAAAAACATTCCGTGAAAATTCCAGTCGTTCAATTTCGAACAATCTACAATCAAAAGTGGCAACCCATTTCTACAATAAATCTTACAATTCACCCCTGCAAATGAACGAGTTGAAGACAGTCCTAAAAGGTAATAAAAACACTGCCGCAGGAGCGGACGGCATTTATTATCAAATGTTATGTCATCTACCCCCTTGCAGTTTGAATATCCTCCTCAACTTCTTTAACTACGTCTGGTCAACAGGTACACTGCCACTCAAATGGAAACATTCAATCATCATCCCAATTCATAAGCCAAACAAACCAACGGGTATACCCTCCTCCTACAGACCAATTTCTTTAACCAGCACCCTTTGCAAAACTATGGAGAAAATAGTAACTAATCGCCTCAGATGGTATCTAGAACAAAACAATCTACTCCATCTTCAACAGTCTGGATTTAGAAAAAGACGTCGAACGACAGATCATATTATCAGACTCCACGACACCATCCAAAAATCTTTATCTTGCGGTGAATCAGTACAAACAGTATTTCCTGACCTTGAGAAAGCTTATGATATGGTCTATCACGACGCAGTCCTCCTAAAACTATATGACTTAGGGACTAAAGGAGCCATGCTATCTTGGATCAAATCTTTCCTGTCAAATCGTACTTTTCAAGTCAAGGTTGTCAAAGCTTTATCTACCACAAGAAAACTAGAAAACGGAATTCCTCAAGGCAGCGTTATTAGTCCATTACTATTCAACGTAGCGATCAACGATTTACCAAACTTAATTACCTCTTCTACAGCACTTTTTGCAGATGACTTCTGTTTTTGGAAAACAGGTGAAGACATCTCAACTCTGTCTAATATAATCAAATCTGATTTTTCAAAAACCAAAGACTGGTGTGATAAATGGGGCTTCAAGATCTCCGCAAACAAATCAGCGGTTGTGCTGTTTACAAACAAACGTAAATATGATCCGTGTACACTCGAAATAAAAAAATCGTTAATCCCCATCAAAAAAGACTACAAATACCTTGGAATCACATTTCAGTCAAATGGAAAGTATAGCATCCATGCTAAACATGTTGCAGAAAAATCCAAATCAAGACTAAATGTTCTTCGTGTACTGAAGGGCACAAACTGGGGAGCAGGAAAATCAGCACTGCTTTGCATATACAGAGCCATAATACGATCGGTTATTGAATATGGTATGGAAGCATATTTTGCCACAAACAAAACCACACTCCAACCAATTCTGACATTACAAAATGAAGCTCTAAGAATATGCTCTAGAGCAATGAAAAGTACCCCAATTTCAAACCTACAACACTACTGCAATGAATTACCCTTGTCACTTAGATACGAGCAACTTTGTCTAAACTACAAAGCCCACATTCTGACATTTTTACGCCACCCAGCACATGACATCCTCGAGAAAAGTTTGCCAAGAAATTTGATCAACACAAGTAACTACCAACCATTCCATTCCCTCACCGAGACAATAGACACGAATATTACCGTAAACCTCATCCAAGAACCATCTATCCCACCCTGGGAAGTCTATATACCCACAACTGACTACACCCTTGTAACTGAAACCTCCCAGCTTGACCATCCAAATGCCATCTCTGGTATAGTCGCTGAGCACCTCACAAAAAATTACTCAGACTTTCTCAACATATATACAGACGGATCCAAGACCAACACGAAAACCGGATCTTCCTTTTTTGTAAACCGCCATGGAATAAAACGCTGTTTCACAATTAATAGATCCGCATCTGTGTTCAGTGCCGAACTGTTTGCAATAAAGGCTGCACTTATATGGATAAAAGAGACCAAACAAAGTAAGTCGGTCATCATTAGCGACTGCTTAAGTGCACTACGGACGATTTCAAATCCAACTTGGACAAAACACAGCTTAATCAATGACATACTTCTGCTTCACTCCAGCATTATATCAAATACAACAAAAGTAAAGTTTTTATGGGTTCCTAGTCATGTAGGCATTCCTGGAAACGAAACTGCTGATTTCTTAGCAAAACTTGCTGCAGGAGCCATACCAGCAATACCAACATCAGCCATTACCCCCATCTCCGCAAACACAAAACTCAGCCTAAGTGAAGTCAAAAACCTCACCAAAGATCTAGCTCTGCAAAAATGGAATAATCATTATATAAACAGTACCACAGGCCAACTCTACAAATCTATATATCCTGACACCAAAAGTGCAGGAACAAACAAAGTGCCTGACCATCCAACCGTTTTTAGACTCATCACCGGTCACTGTCGTTTAAACCAACACCTCTTCAAGATCGGATGCCACACTTCTGGACTATGCGACACATGTATGACCCCTGAGACTGTGAATCATTTTCTATTTCATTGCAGTAAATATGCAACTCAAAGGAAGTGTCTTGAACAAAATCTGAGCAAGCATGGAATAAACATATCGGTGAAAAATTTTGCTGAAAATCGTCCAACTACTACACATCTGCTGGCTTTTATAAACTCCTGCAATAAGCTCATTTAAATTATTGTTTTAATCACTGTAATCATCCATGTTATACTGTAGTGCACCCGTGTCGTGTCTGCTCCCAGCCAGAGATCGATCGCTTTTTACATTGATTCAGCGTCTTTGGACATTGAATCGGTGTGGAAGGCGATTGATTTGCTGGCTGGGCTTTCCTTATTTTGTTTCAGTTTGTAACACCAAGCGTGCAATTCCAAAGAAGTACCTGACTTTCGTGGGCCTAACCTCCTACAAGAATTTCTTTTCCACTAATGATATGTTTAAACTATTGTATCGTATTATGTTGTGTTGTGTCGTATTGCACCCTTCACTATGCCCTGTTGTGTTCTAACTGTGCTAAATAGCTATTATAATAATGACTGTCGCTAAAAGACCATAGATGTTGTAAAGCGACATAAAACCAACCATAACAATCAATCAATCATGTTGAAGTAGCCTAGTAGGCCTACACTTAATTTATAAGTGGGCAAAACAAGATATTTAGTTTATTTTAGAGCTTCGGCAGAGAGTTTTTAGCCGAGCAACGTGATTAAGTTTAACATAATATTCAAGTTTATTACATTTGTAGAAATACAAAACTACCCAACAAATTAAATATCGAACGTTTTCAACATCACAAGATGTCCTCTTCAGAAATAACATACATACAGTTTAACTACATCTGAATAAAATACAATGGTTTACTAAGTCTATAAACAGGTAAAAACAAAAATTACACAGTACTTCTGACTAGCTCAAACTCAACGATATAGGCACTACGAGAATCAAAACTTAACTGCATCAAAAGGTTTTTAACAGATCACATGATGTGTCAGAAAGGCAAGGTGTGAAAAAACTAATTTTAAAATACAGAGAACAATAAAGATGAGTCGGAAGCATGCAATGGTCTGTTCAAAAGTGGATTGTTACGTTTTATGTACAAGGCTTCTAAGGTCTTATTTTATTTTATTCGGGGTAACGTACTTTAACTGTAATTTGTTTATCTTTTTACTGCTTCGAAGTTGAATTCGTAGGAGATACAACCTACGAGTTTAAAGTTCTACTTTTATTGGTAGCTTCAGTTATTACATTTGCTACTTTTTTTAGGGAAGCTACTTTGATGTGGAAGAAAATATCCAACTGAAAATTCAAAGTTTAGCCGATATACTTAAATCTTCTAGCTTTAGTTTTGGCCAAATCGGCAAGTACGATACATCCAGTAGCATAAGCTTGTCACAAGATTTCCTGAATGAATTGAAAAATCAAGCACACAATCAGTCAGTTCATATCAGCTTTGTTATCTATAAAAACGCCTTGGGTAACACAGAGGTGACGATAGAGAACGATGAATTTGGTGATGAACCTGTTACCACAACACAGGGGATGCTTGTCAGTAACATAATCTCAGTGGCGGTACAAAATGTTAGAGCAAGCAGCTTAATCACACCGTTGATGATTCGTCATCAATCATCCATAATGAATGCATCAGCTTTGACAAAAATTTCAAAGTTAAACTTAAACTCCAGCAATCAGAAGGAACCTCTTGAAGGTACAGCAAAAGCATTAGTAAGTAGAAAGACCACTGGAGGAGGTTCTTACAAAAAGGAGGAGTATCTTAAATGTGCATTTTGGGACTTCAATTTGCAAAATGGAGAGGGAGGGTGGTCGAGCGCAGGATGCGTCCTTGTAACTCTTTCTGTTAGAGATGATATACTTGATGCAAGTTGTCGTTGCAATCATATGACCAATTTTGCACTTATTTTGGTGAGTATGGCAACTATGGTTCTCAGTTATAATTGTATTCAATGTATTTTTATATCACATTAGCAATCGTCAAATAGATATCGTAACACATCTAATTGAGACGTGATTGAACGGAAAAAAAGTGCTTTTGAAACTGAGAATTGAGACAAGTTTCTCTTATTTTTAACAACAAGAAAAATATATTTAATGTTTGTAGGCTACAATGCTTGCAGACTACATAGCTTGCAATAGTGTTTCGCAAAAACCCAAAAACAAAAGCGCTATGTTTAAAGCATCTTGCCATCAAACTAAGACCATGGACATTCACTATCAAAAAACATCTGATAAAAGAAAAAAAAAGTATCAGGTCAGGTCCCACCGGTAACAGATGTAGAAGATCCATCAATTAAGAAATGGTTTTGGCGTCCGTCGGACCCCGTCGTCATTTAAATGTTACCTGCAGCGTCTCAAAGCCAACTGCAGAAAAATGCCCCCTTTGAAAACAATTGAGCAGTGTCATTCTTTCGTGTTTCAAAGAAATAAATTCAAATTAAACAACCGTTTAATACAATGAAAGCAGTTGTATTGCAATTAAAGCCTCTTTTGTTGAATAATTGACTTTGATTAAAATATTATTCAGTTAAGTTTAACTTTGTTCCACTTTGCAAGGCTTAGTTATGTCGTGTAGAAACACTCAGCTTGTTAATGCGCGTCCCTTAGTAAGTTGTCGTCTTTTTACTGTCTTGTGACGTCATTTTTTAAAGTTAAGAATTCAATAAACGTGAGCTTATAAACATTAACCCGATTCTGTTAGAAGTTGTTTACAATCCAGTTTAACGTTTTATAGGACTCGTCCATTTTTTACGAACCTCTCTATTTAACTCTCATCACCATTGTGGGTTGTAGCCTTTCCATTATTTTTCTTTTAGCAGCATTGCTAATAAACTTACTACACAGGTAAGCAAGATTAATCATAATTAATTGTGTTATTTTTAAATTTTCTTAGTCGTAACGCCATGTTTAAAACAATTATCAATAATTTCAATAATTTAGTCTATATCCGAGAAAGATAATGTGTCATCTCTAACACATTATTGGAAATGCATCACTGCTATATCATTTTGTAAATAATGGAAAGTCTTTTTATGAAAGTGTAAAATGCATATCAACCATTTTAAAGTATTAAAAATATAACTCATCTTTCTCATGTGGCCTATATCACAAGTGTGTTATCAGCTATAGCAGCTTGAAAAATTCAGTCTTGTCTGATTGTTAAAATGAATTTAAAGTATTACGTAAAACATTTGTGAAAGTTTAGCTTATATAACCTACAACACAAAAAAACATTCGAATGCTAGTGAAACGTATTATTCATTCTATGGTAAGTATACACTTGACAACTCAAGTACTTCTTACGCAGACAGTTACGAGTCAAACTATCACAGCAAGTTCTCATGCACCTTTGCGCCAGTTTGCTCATGTTGAATGTAGCTTTTTTGTTTGGAATTGATCTTAACGGAAACTACACAGCTTGTTTTGCCACGGCTGTATTGTTGCATTATGCGGTTCTGGCATCTTGGTGTTGGATGCTTGCGGAAGCAGTGTTTTTACAGCGAACTGTTTCGCTTTCACTGTTTGACTCTGAGAGAGGAACCATCTTCATTTGGGTTTCTTCTGTGCTCTGCTACAGTAAGTCATTAACCTTTTGCACACAAAGATTAATTAATGCAGAACTACTGTCAAATTTTTGCAAGAAACACATAATAAAGAAAAGGCAGGTTTAAGTGTATAATTGTTATCGATAAATGCTAAACTTATCACGTCATCAGTCTATCACGTCATCAGTCTATCACGTCATCAGTTTATCACGTCATCAGTCTATCACGTCATCAGTCTACCACGTCGTAATATGGCGTCGTAATATCGTCGTAATATGACCTGTCATATTGCGATAATGAGTTCATTTGTTGATATGTAAAATTAAAAGGTGATGTAAATAACAGCTGTGGTTTTTCTTATGCGTTATTGTAAACGCAGTAATTTTTGATTGATAAATAACTTACTGCACGCATTGTCGAACCTCAAATTCTGCAGTTCTTCTTTTGTATGACGTAAACGTAAGTGTATTACGAAATAGTTAAAAATTGCATAATATCACCAATATTTTAAATTTCTTCGGATATAAATGTTAAATAGCGAAAATGATGATTAAATATAGTCCTAGTGTGATAGTTCCTAGCACCATATGTTTGAGCAGATATGTGTGTATCGATACCGATGATATGATTGTCAACATACCATTTTAATCTAAAAAAAAAGTAAAACGTTTAATGGATTTTTACTAGATTTATGGCTTGGAATTGTTCTTAATTTTAATTTCCATTATTAGAATTAGCCATTTTCTACATGTAACAAAAATGTACAGTTTCTGGCAGAGTTTTTGCTTGAATTAGATTATTTGTTAAATTAAAAACTGCAAATTCGTATGCGAAACAAACAGTTGAAGGTTAAACGTTTTGATTCTAATTTTATTCATCGTAGTTTATTGTTTGGTCGCTCTGCTGGGAAGTCTTCTTCCATGAATATTGTCTATTAGAACATACCATCTGTAAAAGACTATTTTGGTGTCAAAAATTTTTTTTAAATTTTTTTTACAGTGGTCTATATTAGGGTGGTGAGAAATGCATTGACAACTCCAGTGACAAATCTCAAATTTTAGCAACCACTCCAGAAGTAAATATCTCTGAAATAAAACATGCAATTGGTCAGATCAAACGAAATAAAGCGCCTGGTGAAGATAATATCACGCCTGACCTAATTAAAGATGAAGAAGAAACAATTTCATCACCTCTTGCCCATCTGTTTACGGAATGCATTAAAACAAAACAAATTCCTTCCAACTGAAAGAATGCTATCATCATACTTCTTCATAAGAAGGGAGACCAAAAAGACTTGGGAAACTATCGTCCGATTAGTCTTCTTCCAACAATTTACAAACTTTTTACCCGAGTAATTACCAACAGAATTGCTAAAGATTTGGACTACCACCAACCGAGAGAACAAGCAGGTTTTGGGGAAGGGTTTTCAACCATAGACCACTTGCATACTATCAACCAAGTAATTGAAAAAACAAACGAATATAACATCCCCCTCTGCCTTGGACTAATAGATTATAAAAAAGCGTTTGACTCTGTTGAAACATCAGCTGTCATTTCAGCACTGGAAAAACAGGGAATTGACCAATCATACACTCAACTTCTCAAAAGCATTTACGCGAAAAATACATCTATAATTCGGCTGCACAAAGACTCTGAACCATTTCAGATTCAAAAAGGTGTACGTCAAGGTGACACAATATCTCCAAAACTTTTTACAGCAGCCTTAGAAGAAATTTTTAAGCAACTTAACTGGGAAGAAAAAGGAATCAAAATTGATGGTGAATACATAAACCATTTATGTTTTGCTGATGACATCATTCTTATATCTGAGCAACCTAAACAACTACAAACAATGCTAAGTGAACTCAATACAGAAAGCAAAAAGATTGGCCTTCATATGAACTTTAACAAAACGAAAGTTATGTTTAACATACTGGCAGACATCGGCAACAATATTCTTTTGGACGGAGCGACTATCGAAAAAGTTGATCACTATCTTGGCCAAAAAATTACAACCAACTCCAATAAAGAAGATGAAATTAAAGAAGAATATCACTTGGATGGCAAGCCTTCGGAAGAGCAAGTTCGATATTTAAGTCAAAACTGCCTCTTTCTCTCAAGAAACAAGTCTACGATCAATGCATCTTTCCAACCGCTACATATGGTGCAGAAACTTGGAACCTTACAAAGAAATTAACATTTAAACTAAGAACTATGCAGAGAGTACATGAACGAATCATGACGGGCTTAACATGGCGAGATAAAAAGACTGCCGAATGGATCAGAAATCAAACGAAATTACGAGATATAAGCACAATCAAGAAACTAAAATGGTCCTGGGCAGGTCATATAGCAAGATATCAGGACAATAGATGGACTAAAAAATTAACAACATGGACACCACGAGAAACCAAAAAAAAGAAAGGAAAACCAAAAGTGAGATGGAGGGACGACATTGACAAACAATGCAATACAACCAATTGGTACCAACTAGCACATAATCATGTAAATTGGCATGAAAAGGGGAAGGCTTACGCTCTGCAGTGGGCTCTCACAGGCTGAAAATGATGATGATGAATGATGATATTAGGGTGGATCGTTTTTCAACTTTTTTTCTTAATCGCTTATTAATAGTGCGGAAAAGTTGTGCACTGACATTGTAAGCACAACACAAAATTTTCAAAAATTTTAATATTTTGGGTTGCACCAAAGAAGTTGAAATATTGAAAAAATTGAAAAATGTCCAAAAATTTTATTTTTTGTTTTAGTTTTTAATCGCTTGTTAAGAGCGCGGAAAAGTTGTGCACTGACATTGTAAGCACAACACAAAAAAAAAAATTCAAAAATTTCAAAATCTTGGGGTGCCCCAAAGCAGTTGAAATGTTAGAAAAAGTGGAAAATTTCCAAAAATTTTATTTTTTGTTTTAGTTTTTAACAGCCTCAAAAAATTTCCGAAAATCAATATTTACTTCGCATTGCTGATGTCATGGTTGTCTGTATCCTGTTTAATAACATGAACATTCACCAACGTTTGCTGCCTTCCCCTTAGTGCGGGCCTTTTGTGTGTTATGTGTAGCACAAAACAGCATACACTTGACTTACTGCAGGTTTCAAGCTGTATCTCTCTCACGCAGCTACTGCAGGTTTCCAGCTGTATCTCTTTCACGCAGCTAAACGGATCGCAAATCGATCTCATGACGACGACCATGACTCTAATTTCGTCTCACCATACTAGACCACCAGACCTTTGGCGATGCGTTCGATGGCACTTATGTGGGATCGCTATGCCATCTCTGATCGAGCAGCGGCCGCTGTAGCGTCTGCTGCATTGCACGACGTAGGTATCAGTGGCGGCTCGTGCCATGAGGCTGCAGGGCTGCAGCCCCACCTGAAAGAAAGAGAGGAGGGAAAATATGTTTTCCTCTGTGTTTGTCCAACCCGATTACTTTTTTCACTTAAAAATTGCGGATCGAAAATTAAAATATTAAAAGCTTCGTTTGGCAACACCGACTTGGGCAAACTTATCTGCAGCCCGAGATTCTGGATTTTAACCGCTCTGATTGGCTAAAAATTATCCTTGAAGCTCCACCTCTTTTGGTATTTTACAGCAATTTTTGAATCTGTTGGGGCTGCATGGAAAACAGCCCCACCTAACCGAATAACTTTACAGACTTTTTAGTTAGTTTTTATTTCGCAGAGTAGCGATGATTCATGAATGTAGAAGTGTTAGCTGTAGAGTTAGGGTATTCAACAGGCTATAGGAAGTGCTAGTCCAGCCTAGGGCATCTCAAAACACTTTGAACCTTGTGTGCAATGGTTAGGCTAGTCAAGACTAAGCTCAATACTAGTAAAGTTTGTCTCCAAAGCAATAAGGTTAGTTTTTTCAAATTACAGCTTAGGAATACATCAACTTTTCAACAAAGTTTGAATGCATTTTTTCAAAATTTGGGGTAAAAACTTGCTCAGAACGCACCAAATTTAATGTGATTTTTCAAATTTTTCTGGGGGGAGACCCCCGCCAACTCGACGACGAGTTTCGCCCCTGGACTATTTATTACAGCCCCACTGCTCACAAACAGCACCAGCCGCCACTGGTAGGTATGGTAATGGTTAGTGCTGATAAAACTGGTATTATTGATAGAAACAAAGTTTGGAGATCAAGAAGTAGAAATCGAGAAGAACTGCAAGAGTCCAGGTCGGACGTTTTACACGGTTTGCATTTTGATGACAGAAAAGACAAGACACTAAAGATTAAAGTAGACGATCATGGGGTGTCTCTGTCTCACAGAAGGTCTGTTGTTGAAGAGCATGTGTGTATTATTATCGCAGAACCTGGATCTCAGTATTTTGGCCATGTAAGTCCAACCGCGGGGACTCTATAATATCAGCAGTTCATGATAGAGGAACTGACACCAGCTTAATAACAGCCGTGGGGTGTGATGGTAGCCTACTGTGGTAAATATGGGTCATGCAGGCGGTGTTATGCGACTGTTGGAATTAGAGTTTCGCAAACCGCTGCAATGGTTGGTATGTCAATTCCACGCAACGAATTACCCCTGCGGCATCTTTTTGAGTTTTTGGATGGCAGTTCAACTGGTCCTCGTGTGTATTCCGGACAGATTGGAAAGGCTTTACTTACATGTGATAAAATGCCTATCCAACGATTTGAATCAATACCAAGTAATTTTCCTCATATGGGTGTGACCGATTTAAGCACGGACCAAAGATACCTCCGGGACATTTGTCATTGCGTTTGTACATGAGAAATTCCTAGTTCACTCGCCACGAGAAGTCCAGGTAAGCTTAATCACTCACGCTGGCTAACTGCTGGAAATCTGCGGTTGTATATGGGGACCACAGAACCCTCTGATAATTTTAAAACGCTGGATACCTTTGTCATGAAGGTATATGCTCCTAAGTGGTTCGAAATAAAGTGCAATCTACTCTGTATCAGCGGTGCTTTTCATCTATGGCAAACCATCAGCAAATCTCGCTACTTGTCGGATAGGATACACTAAAGGCCATTGTCGACCCTGTTATTCAAAGAAATGGATTTTTTGGCCACAGCGAAAACATACTTTATCAATGCTGTTTGACAAAGAATCACATGTGCGTGAGTTGGGAATACGCCGTATACTGTTTGCACGAGAAACTCCCGTTTGCACTGAAATCCGGCGCTTCAAACTGCCAAAATTCAATTTTAATGCTGTCAGTTATGTTGATATGATATGCTCGCAAACCGATAGGCCTAACGACAAAACCGAACCTCCAATAGCTATGAAAATGACAACAGAGAACTGTGGTCATTCAAAAACATCAACACAAGCCAACATTCTTTCAATTTCCTCTGCCACACGCAAGCAGTCGAGCGAGGTGTCAAGGTTGTCACAGAGGCCTCTGTTGCATTGTGTGGTGCCGCTAACCGCGTTGGATTCATCAGAAGTCGGCTACAGACTACAGTCCAGCAAAGTCATGCCGCGTCTCAATACAAAACAAGATTTTAGATTATGTTCTTAAACAGTTTACCCATCTTACATGCACTTGTACCATAATTCTACTTGTAAATATTGATTTTCTGCGTAATTTAGCCTACAATGATTCGCGGAGGTAGTGCAGTTACAAATGTGTAAAAATGGAATTTTTAAAAATTTGCAATTCTTTTTTGAATTTTAAACTTTGTTGGGGCACCCCAAGATATTAAGTTTTTGTATTTTTGCGTTGTGCTTACAATGTCAGTGCACAACTTTCCGCGCTCTTAACAAGCGATTAAAAACTAAAACAAAAAATAAAATTTTTGGAATTTTCCACTTTTTCCAATATTTCAACTTCTTTGGGGCAACCCAAGATATTAAAATTTTTGAAATTTTTTTTGTGTTGTGCTTACAATGTCAGTGCACAACTTTTTCGCACTATTAATAAGCGATTAAGAAAAAAAGTTGAAAAACGATCCACCCTAGTCTATATCATTGTGAATTGTTGTGAGTTGTTAACAAAAGTACAGTGTGTGCAATATATTAGCTCAATAACTTGAAAGTAGATCTAATAAAACTAAATAAACATTTTGTTACACATTTTTGTTTATCCAACTTTGAATAACTTGAAAAATCTTTCAACTTTTAAATAGTTGTCCCAGCAGTAGCAGTCGCCATCACAGCAGCGGTTTGGGAAGATTACAAAAGTGAGCGATACTGTTGGTTATCCAAAGATATTTTGATGTATTCACTGGTTTATCCTGTGGCAATAATTTTGGTCATCAACTCATTTTTATTTGGCAACATCATGTACAACATCACTTTGAGATCTCCGGTGAGTTTCATTGAAGTAAGCTACTTTGACGAAATGAAGCTACCGTTGTTAGATCATTCTGCTGTGTGCTTGTGTTCAAAGTGCGATATTTTAGTGGAATAGATAAATAGTATAGCCTACTGTATGTTTTTTATGTTCTGTTTCACAGAGGACTAAATACTAAAATAAATTACCAAGTATCTTATACTAAGTATTTAAGTGCTGAGTATTATAGCCTATTACCAAGTATTTTATGCCAAGTTTTTCACGGAAGAATAAGTACAATACCAATGATTATTTCGTGCTGCCGAAAACTGACAATAAATTATCCTTGTAGATATATCGAGAGAAACTAAATTTGAAGAAAATGAAGCAAACTTTGAGTAGAGCAGTGTGCATGATATTTATTTTGGGTCTTCCCTGGATGTTTGGATATGTAATGCTTCTGAGCAAACACGACCGGGCAAAGATTACGTTTGCTATTTTATTCACAATTTTTAACTCTTTTCAGGTAAAAGCTAAAAAAAAATCGGCATTATTATTTTCAATTTGTTTATTTCTATCTTTGCTAAATTATATATGTTTTTATTCAAGCAGAAATGTTGAAATTTATATAAATTTAGGCTAGAAAGTTTTATAAAACACAGCAGTACCTTATTCATTAAAGTTAAGGTATAATTACAAACTGTCCTTTGTTTTTAATTATCTCAAGAAAAATAATGTTTTATTTGGATATAGTAGATAAGTTGACTATCTAACATTTTACTATTTGAAAACTGCAAACGATGCGTTGTGAGCCGAAAGGCACAACTCAACATCAAACAATAATCGTGTCAATGGCAGTAATTTTGTACACTTTGGCGTGCTTTGGAAAATGAAATTAACCAACAAACAGAAACGCATACTTTACTTAAAATCAATACTTTTCTGGCTTAACAGTCAAGTAATTCAAAAATTTACGACCGAACATCCAAAGGACGTGTTTGAAGAAGTAGATTTCAGCATTTTTTTTTCACATACGGTTTTTGAGAAAAGATTTTCAGCAAATTTGGCTAAAGTTTCAAAAACAAAATGATGTAATCAGTCATGGTGTGCAATCTGCATAAAACATGCAAAGCCGAATTTTCAAGCTGAAATCTATTTTCTTCTCTTCTAATGGCGTGTCTAAATCAAGATGTTTGCGTGACAAGAATCAGATGCACGTGTACAAATCAGATTTGGTATGCTAACTAGACCTTTGTGAACTAATGCTGAGAAGTTTTGTAACCTGACACAGTTTTAGTGTCCCATCCTCGTGTCACTAATGGAACACCCAATGGAATCTTCGGAACAGTATTTCAACACTCCTGTAAAATATTCAATCTGGCATTTAAATTTTTATATGATTCGCAAAACATGATGTTTACCAAACGAAACAAAACAGGAGAGCCACATACCAAGTCTTATTTTTGAGTATTTAAAAAAAAAAAAATAAAAAAAAAAAAAAAATAAATAAAAGAAATACAAAAAGAAAAAAACAAACAAATGCACAATGCAGACTTAGGCTTTCTGTATTTGAAAAACATCAGTTATGGTTTTCTGCAGTTGTTCAGAAAATAGACCTTTTGATTTATTTAGGCCTAGCTTAAAAGTAGACATAACTTAAAAGACAAGGGTCCGATAAAACGCTTTGGAATAGTCTGTTCGGTTAGTCCAGACATGTGCAACCAGTCGCCCGCGGGCCGCACTGCGGCCCGCCAGGTTGTTCCACGCGGCCCGCGTGGTGCTCAGTAAAATCTTAGAAGTTCATACCAGCCATTACTATTTGATGCAGTTTACATCAAAGCAATGGAAATTTTCGCACGCTGTGTACAAAAATATTGCGCTTTGTGATGCAAGAATGCTGCGTTGCATATTTTCGCAATGGCATTGTATAGTACCGCAGTTGATACTTGATGAAGTTATTAGTGCAACATAGATAGTCTACTGTTGAAAACGATTTGGTAAACTTTTATAAAAACTATGTTAGGGGAAAGCATCCGAATCTTGTCGACCATGCCTTAAAAACCATCTCGCTCTTTGGAAGCACATTGCTGCGAGCAATTTTTCTCTAAAATGAAATATTGCAAAGGAAAGCAAAGAGGCCCAATTATCGGACCAACTTTTGAAAAGTCAACTTTGAGTTACTTGTAGTTCTGTGAAAGCAAGTATTCTAAAAGTTTGCAAAGATCTGCAACAGCAAAAATCACATTAATCTATAATTAAATACGCTTGACTGAATTTAGTTTCCTCATCTTTCATTGACAATATTCACAGTTTTTCAATAAAGTGTCGTACAAGTGTGTCATGGACTGCATTAAATCTATTTTTTAACTACATCAACTACTTTCATAGAAAAGTAGTTTTATGATACTACTTTTTTCTGAAAAAATCATGTGGCCGCGTTATCATTCAAAATTTTGTATTTGGCCCTCCAGTGAAAAAGGTTGCACATGCCTGTTAGTCCAACATAGTCAATAAATGAAAAAAAACGACATTTTAACTTGTGCATGTTCAGATTGGTTAGGCTAAACCTATATTCATAGTGGGGTTCCCTGCCAATGCATTTTTTCAATTTCATTTCAACTTGATGCAAAAGTTTTGTTCTTACTACCAAATTGAAGGTAAGGGCCTATGGAACAATTCTGGTTCGAGTGTCAAGCTGTCAGATGAAAAAAAAAAAAAATGGCCGCCAAAATCCAAGATGGCTGCCAATTTCCAGATTTTTTTCACATTATGCCTCGTAACTTTTATACTATTGAACCTATAAGATTGGTGATTTTGGTCTCGAAACCTAGGTTTGCATGTATGAGTAATTCAATTAAAACAAAATAAACACGATTGGAGCAATATGTTTTCTTATATTGAGTTAACTTCCAAATAAATGTGTAACAATCTTGTTAGTTCTGCGTTAGAAGTACGACTGACTACGAAATAGCGAAGCAATGCAGAGCAGACCAGACAGTTCGTCGAAGGCACGCAAGAATGCAAAATTTGTACATCAATACAGATTCAGCTCGTATAGTTTAGATTAGAGCAGTTAAGGCAAAACTGTCCGCACCAAAAAGATGTTTAGCACGCGAATAAGTCATTAACATTAGCACATAGCCACATAATTCTAAAACTGGCAGGCTGCGTTCAAAAGGTTGTCAATCCCTGGTTTAGGGTCATAAAGCAAACTAATCACAACACAAGGCTTGCAAAATTGCTCGAAAAACTCTTCGAAGCAATACATTCAATAAGAATGTGGCTAACAAATTAACGAAGGCTCATATATTGAAATAATTGTACATTTTATATATTATACATGTCAATATTGAAAATTGTTGTGTAGTCCAGCTATTTCTTGCATGTGCACTTGCACTGGCGCGTGCATTTTAACTTAGTCTTTACGCATTTGCACCGAGGGCAGGTAATTGTGCAAGTGCACTTCACATCTAGATGGAACACATCCTTGGCGAGGGGCAGCGTGGTCGAAATGGGAAGCAGCTTGCAGTCCTCTTCCTTCCACCCATGGTCAATTGGTTTGATGACAGGCATCATGGACATTTAGACTGTTGCCCAAATGCTTGCTTGGAAGACACTTCTTATAAGATGTTGATCCAAAGCATCACTAGTTGGGGGAATTCTCTCCACGTCCCTAGTTGTCTGTGAGAACAACTTCATTCGGACAAGGTCAACATCATTGTCCTCATTTGAGTACAGTCTACAGACAAAGCTTTTTGCCACTTCCTTCAACCTTGGGGATGTTTGGAATGGAGTGTCGGCAATAGTTGCAAATTGCTCCATAAGGGATGGAACTTCGTGCATCAACGTGCAGCAGGATCGCTTACCCTTGAACTTGAAGGAAGAAGTGCTGTCTGATCCAGTGATTGCATGGAAAAGGGCCATGGCTTTGCATATTGTCGTGCCTAGGTTTATGGCAATAGTATTAAGGGAGATCATTTTGGTTCTCTTTCCCGCTTTGAATGAGATCCAAATTTCTGCTGCCGGGTTCAGAGCCTTTATGTGATGAAAGTTGCTCAGAAGGATTACGACAACATCTGTGTCTCCAGTATACACCATCCCAATTGACGAAGATTGGGGGCGTGGAGGAGATGTAGGCTACTAAGACACGCGTGTCAGCTTCCTCATGGTTGCATTGATTCATTGGTGGACCGTTCCCAACATGGTGGACTTGATCACCTGCAGTGATGTAGACATTCTTGTCATTTGGGAACTCGTCTTCTGTTATCTTCGACAGGAATGTGAACAGTTCCTTCTTGTTATCAACATTCGCTAGAAACTTCTGCCAATTTCCTGGGATTTTGGCAGTACCAGATACACGCTGTCGGATGCCTGTTCCTCGTTTTTCCCTTGTGCCTCCTTTGATCGTCAGTGCACGATACTGGTCCCAGACAATGTCTACTCTTGTCGATCGGTTCAAGTCATGGCGAACTCTTGGGCAAAATACCTTGTCGAAGTATGAATCAAATGTCTCGCCTTGGACAGTTGTACCAGGAAGTGAGTGTATTGTACTCCACCGTCAATAATAATGAAGTCGTAAACATCTGGCGCAAGTAACTCCTTGTCCACAAAAATTGCGCTACTTGCACTGGCTTCCGTGATATATACCAGCAAATCTGACTTGGTACAAGAGTTGAGAGACCCTTCAGAAGACAACGCAGGTGGGTATAGGGAAGATTCGTGCTGAAAAAACTTCTCCAAGTTCTCCCCGCGGCTGTCTAATACAAGAAAAGCTTGCCCAAAAAGCTCTGCGTGACGTTTAAAGTGCTGCGTTTTCAGCTTAATTGCTGACTTTTTTTGTGTGTACTTCTCATGGAAGAACACTAAGTTGTTGCGCTTGATCGGCGCTGTAAAACGTGTGTCATTGGAGTCAAGCACATTCTGTCTGAAGTTATTGTACTGCTCTTGTCCCAAAAACTCGACTTTATGGACAGATACAGCAGCAACCGCCGACTCACACATCTTTTCATCTAATATAACCATGTCTCCACTGAACTCCTCAAAAGGATTTCCATTGCTCAGCAACACCTCCATCAGGTCTTTAACATGGCGTAGAAATCGGTGCTAAGATGCACATCCTTCTTCATGATAAGGGAGTTCTTCTCCATCATCGTCGTGAGCATTTACACCACTGAACTCTTCAATGACACGGCTGATTTCTGGGCCAGTCAATATCCAGCGTTCCAACATGTCACGATTCTCAGTGAGACCAATAATACCACCAACTCCTTTCACCCTTTTGTTGGCTTGCTCGTGTGCTTGATCGATAGGTAAGTGATGAGAAACGGTGATTGCTTTGAGTTATTGTCCAGTGTCCCATATTAAATTCTTCCTGGATGCTAAGTGGAAGACCTTCCAAGTCTAGGATAAAGATTGGAATCCACCTTGCGTAATTGTGGTGGTCTAGAGCAAAGAACAGAGGCGCAAGTTTCTGCAAGGTATTAACCATAAGCTCTAACTTCCTCTCCCGGTGTGCCCGGATGAACATCAATATGATCTGGCGGTACTTGTGTATGAGTAGCCAGAATTTGAACGTTGGACTCTGTTGGGAAGCTAAAATGACCCAATCTTCAAGAGCCATCTTGGTTCCACTGTCTTCGTATGCTCGTTTTAGAAGGCTGTTAAGTACCACAACAGTAACTTGATGGCCATATCTTGTTCTCATTGCATTGGATGCTTTCAGAAAAGCTGTGGCTGCTGCTTCTGTCTTCACTAGCCCAGATTTTCTCAGGGTTTCAGGCCATCCAGATCCACACAGAAGATCTCCCATGGTGCTCCACAAAGCCATCTCAATGTGGAGCCCACCTAGCATAATCACAATCTTTTCTTCCCCAAAAATGTCAAGGAAGATCCACTGCATTTTTTTGGCGATGTCATAGAGTGGTTGATCCACTACCAACACAGGGACTTGGTGTGGGTTGAGGTGCTCAGTTGTCTTTTTCACCAGTTCCATTCCATGTGGAATCATTTCTGGAGTGGTGGCTTTTTCGTGGAAAAGTGGCAAGAGGGCTTTAATGCATTTTTCCGGTTGTCCAACAGAATCTGATCGAGCAGCGTGGTAGGAAGACCACATCTCTGGAGTGTGCATTTCTGCATCGCAATCCATCATTAGGATGTTATTTACTGCAGCCATCCATTCCTGTTCGTGATGTTTCTCCTCATCGAATGAACTGGTTATCACTAGTTGCAAATCGTTTCTCGGAGGTTGGTTGACAAGATTTCGGCCCACTGGTGGTACAAACGTATACGAACGAGGCAGAATGGGTTCACTGTTGCGAGTTCCTGTTTTCAGTGAATTGATTTGTAGATATTCTTGGTTCAACCCAAGCGTCTGTGACGAAGGAAATTGAAATATTGAAATATAAGTTCCATGAAATGATGAGCTTGCAGTGCGTAATGTGAGATTGTGATCCAAGTTATCCAGAGCTGCCACCGTGAAAATGCCCTGACGTAAGTTTGTAGGACAAACTATATCAGCTTTGTTCCTTGCATGATCTGCAATCGCCTAGGTGCAAATTTAGATTCAATGCTAAGGACTTTCTTATATGACACGCTCAGAGCCAAAATGTGTAGAAGTTGTATAATACCAGCTTCCTGCTTCTTGTTTGGAAATGCAATTTCAGGGCTAGAAACACTGCAAATGGAGGCTCACAATTCAAGTTCGCAGAAGGAGAAGTCATATTTAACATGGCCAACTGACTCACAGAGAGAATCTTCCTGGAAGTCTCTTGTGCTGGTAATGGTTTGGGTCCTTCGAGGAGTTGACGGAAAAGATACTTCATACGTTGTGGAACAGATGATTCTTCGCAACCACTGGGAAATGAGCAATCAAATCTGAATGCAGTGTCGTGATCCAAAACAGCTTTACGGAGAATCGATGCTCAAAAGGTACAGGCTGTCTTTGCCAGCGCAAACTTCAAACTACGTTGGTTCCACGTCAAGAAACACAGAGTCGAGAAAATGTAAGATTTTGCTGACGCACAAATAAACGACCAAACGAAGCAGCGTTCACAAACAACACAATATAGGCATTACGTAGCTCGTCGTCAGTCAGTTGAAGTCAGTTGCCTAAAAAACTCTGTTTATGGCACAAATTATCCACAGGGGTTATCAATCAGTGGGGACATTCTCTTTAAATGCTAGAAACAAAGGAAATAATTTGTTTTCCTTGCTATGAGTCGGAGTTACTTAGACATCGACTTCCGATTTCGAAACTAAAAAACAATGATGTAATAAGGGTGCGAACAGTGAACGTAATATTGACATAGATTCCTAAATCACCACTCTGTGCTCCAATCATGTTTATTTTATTTTTATCGAATTACTCATACATACAAACCTCCTACGTTTAGAGACCACAACCACCATTCTAGATTCAATAGAACAAAAGTTACGAAGCATAATGTGAAAAAATCTGGAAATTAGCCGCCATCTTGAATTTTGGCAGCCATTTTTTTTTTTTTTTATCTGACAGCTTGACACTCGAACCAAAATTGTTTTATAGGTCCTTTCTTTCAAACTGGTACTGAAAACGAAACTTTTGCATCAAGTTGAAATGACTGAGTGCCTGGGAACCCCACTATCACCTCTAAGCTACTTTTACTTGTCAAAGCGCCACAACTTATGGGTATAGGTTTACTCGAACTAAAGAAAAATTTTCCCATTTAGGGAGCAAAAAAAGTTTGTTTTTACCTACGAAATCACACAAATGCTGTTTACTGTCATAAAAGAAAGAAAGCTCCACTATTTTGGTTTTGTTTTGAAATAGTTATAGAATTTGTGTTTCCAATCGAAAAAACAAATCTTTACATTTTACAGGGGTCTAAATAATCCGATGTTTCATGGGTCTCACTGTATTTATAGGTTCTACATCTCCCTTACCTAGGAGCCCATTCATACTTAGTTCTTGCAGTGTTTTTTTGCTGGTAATTTTACAATTTTTTTTCTTCTATTTTTGTAAATCTTTCTCTCCCACTGTGCTTGCTAATCATATTTCGTTCATCTCGGTGATATTTGGTAACCATAGTTGAGATTTAAGGAAGTGAAAAGCTTTTTGTGTCTAAAGAAACTAACAAAATAATGCAATATTTCAAAGTAAACACTGCTCACTCAAATAGCCTAGTTACTTAATAATAATTAAATAGGTAAATTTCAACTTGAATCGAGATAGGATATAAAGTGAAAGTGTTATTTGTGAAGGTTGGGACACCTCAGGTAAAATTTTGGAGGGTCTAGCCTGCTGAAAGACTACAGCACACTAAGCTACACAAACTTTCAAAAAATAAATTATTGAAATCCTTCTGTGGTTGTGAATAATTTTTTTTTGAAATGGTAGGCTAACTTAAATATTAAATAAAACTTCTACCCCAATCCAATTTTAATTTGATGAATTTAGTTACATACAAAATTTGCACCTTAATAAAAAAAATGTTGCTTCTAAAATTACCTAAAAAGTGACCCAAACAAAATCATACTTATCAAAATTTTCTGAGGGCAAACCTCCCACGCCCCCTTTCCGTTTTCTTTATAAAGACATCAAGTTTTTCATTGCATTGCTCATTTATGTTATAAATTTTACTTTGTTAAAATTCTGGTCCTTTTCCAACTTTTTTCTAGATCTCCTTCTGCATTGTCGGCATAGCCTATTAACTACTTTTTTGTATAAAATCTTAAAATTTGTTTACTATTTGCTGAAATGATGAATGTAAATTTTTTCCACATTGAAAGAGTTTTCCATCCTAAATGCTTTTTGGTCCTATTTTTAAGAGCAATCACTAAACATAGCCCCATAAACATTGGTCGTGACAAACACGTAAAATTTTGAGGAAACTCGTGTAATACACGTATATTTTTTGTGTTTTTACGAGCCAATGTTTATGGGGAGGGGCCCACTAGTGGATTTAGGGAAGGGGGCGAGATGGTGCTCAGATGGCCCTGTATGTGTATATTAGCGTCTGCATGGATCATTTTAAAGTCACGTGCAGGTCTAAGTTTCAAAGAAAAACCCTTTCCACACAAACAATTATATGCTTGTGTTTTATCTTTGTGCATTTTTTTAATAAATTTGTAGCTTACTTCAAAGCACATGCTTCTTTTCAATCAATACCTTTTTAGTATTGAAATCAAATGATACCACCACTTACGATCGAAAATCAAAAGGACATCTTGAAGAAGCAGATTTCAGCATTTTTGTTCATAATTATTGTCACAATTTCTTTCTATCTCTTACCAGGAAAGAGACTTGGAAATGATTAATGACGTAGTTTAATGGGATATAACCGAAAAGCAGTCAATTAAATGGTCGGATAGTTCTACCGGTAAAATGATAATGAAAACTCTTGAAGGACTTTAACGAACGGCTTCTCAAATAACTCTAATTTCGAACACAATTTATATCAGCACCAATTCTCGTCTACTTGTATTCAATTACTTCAAATCTCAATCAACAATAATCTCTGCACCTATTACCAATCCACAACTCATAACACAACTCTCATAGTCAACTCATTAATCCAACTCTCATAATCATCAACTCAATATAATAATCATTACACAAATTACACCACTATTTATAGAAGATTGTTCGGTCTAGTAACTTCGAGAAGGTTACGCAATGTTACATCATAAAGACCCATTGCTTTGTCAAGCTGCATTAAACGTAAACAAGCAGAAGCTTAAAGAAGTTTAAAGAATGTCACGTAAGGTAAAAGATTCTAGAAAATACGTTACGCAATAATGATTTCGCAATCAGAGATCTATTGGTAAACATCCTTATGACATCATGACAAACGATATTTGGCAATTATGAAAACAAAAGAACAGTCCAGGTTTGTTTTGAATGAATGTCCCGAATGCTCTGGAAACACGTTACATAATAATACAGACTTCAAATCAAAGGTTACTTCAGGTCAATAACCGATAATAACACATAGCATAAAAATTCCACCATTTAAACAGCACGCTCGGTCAAGATACAAAGCAGCCCGTCGCGAGACCTCGCACATTGATTGTGACAATTATACGGTTTTTGAGAAAGGATTTTTAGGAAATTTGACTAAAGTTTCGAAAACAAGCTCATGCTATGTATGAAACATCTAAAGCATGATCTTCAAACTAAAGTTTTTTTTCCTTCTAATGTCATGTAAACTAAGGTGTTTTCATGACAAGAATCAGATGCACGTGCAACAAATCAGATTCGGTATGCCAACTACACATTTGTGAACTAATGCTAGGAAGTTTCGTAACTTTACGCTTCCTAATAAAATTAGTGTCAAATGTTAGTGATGATATAGGTGTAGGGCTGGTGTATGAATGGTTTGTAGTAGAATTTAACAAAACCTTGCATAAAATTGTAACTTATGGTACTTCCTTATGGTACTTCCTTATGGTACTTACTTATGGTACTTACTTATAGTAATTTTGTAGTAGTTTCCTGTCTGTGAAACATTAAAACGCTTTCTTTAAAGACCTTCTTGTTAATTCAGGCAAAGTTTTAGGGATTTGCAACCGTAGCATACAATCATAGCAATTGACACTTTTTCTACTGGCAGGGATTGTCTATATTTATTTTATTTTGTGTGAAAAATCAAAATGTCAAAGCTATCTGGCTGAAATCTGGTCAAAACGTGTTTGAAAAAGTGGCTACAAGAATTAGAGAGAACACATTCGTCGGATGGAGATCATCTGTGAAGTTTTCGCAGCAGGTAGACGCTGTGGATTTTTTTTTTATCTATTTTAATCTAACAACAGTAAAGATTTTTATAGAGATTTTACTGTAGGCTACATTTGGTAAATTGTATACGGGCAAGATAAAGATATATCGCAGTTGTTTATCATGTTTCTTATTTCATTTTAGTATAATATCGACGTCATTTTTCTTTGCCAGACTGAACGATCCAGACCGGTCTCAAAACATAAACAGGGTGCCTCGAACGTGAGATCGAGTGTGGAAATTTCACTACCAACAAAATCAACAATTGAGATCAAGGGCCAAGCCGGACAGGTAGCCGAGTTCGTTGTATTGGGTAAAATGTTTTAACATAATTTTGTATCTGTTAAAATATTTAATCAGAGTTTGCTTTGCTGTAAAGCGGAATTGAATAAAGATTTACTAGAACCAGAGATTAAAACTCTGATGTGAACTTAACTTACTGTAACTTTTAACCCAGCAGTTAGTTAGAAACACCTTATACTGCGTTGACGGATATAGTCAAACATGTTAGAACCATAAACATTACATTAGATCCAACATTACAGTACCTCAAAAGTGATCAAAACAAAGTAAAATTTATCAAAAGTTTGTTGGGAAAGTCCCCAAGACTGCTTTGCTTAAACTTTCGATTCTTCGCATTTCTATGTTTTTTATTGTTCATTTAATATTACTGTATTGTGCAACTGTTGTTTTAAAAAAAATGAACGTAGTCCTTTTTCTACAGATTTCCAACGCTAAATCTCTAAGTCCGCCCCGTTAGCTCAGCGGTTAAGCGCTCGACTCAAGATCACGCGGCGCTGGTGCAGTTCTCGGGGTGTGCGCTTGAGCAACGCATGCTAAAGACTGCTCTCCATTCAGCGGCACCCAGTGAATAGAATAATACCCCGACAACAACACTCTAACAATCAGAAAATTTGACTCTGTCAATCTCGGTAACCGGCCCTGCGTCAAAAGCCTCTACAAGTATGCGAAACTACCAGGAATAATCTATCAAGGCTTTGTGAGTCTGCGGATAAAGATTCAAAACCAAACCATATCTAACTATGCACAGGCAACAAAATTTTACTTACATTAATTTTACATAATGTTGTTTCAAAACCGTAAAGAACACTTGGTTGTTAATGTAAGCTTATACGGCTGACCAAAATTTCCAGATTAGCAATTCTGAAACTAGTGTCTTAGTCTGAAAATATGAATGTCAAAACTGCGCAAAAGTTTTTAGTATCTTGAGCTTTTTGATTTGAATGCTTGTTCATGCCGTTGCGTTGCAGACGTAAATTATTTTATTTTAATTTGCAGCGTTCCAGAAACTTCAAGATTTATGGAAAATAAGAAGCCATAGAAAAGTAAATTTACGGTCAACCTGAAGAGTTTCAACTTCTCAAATGTCGACTGCATACGATTTGAGATCGCACCAACGTCACATTGTCATGTCAAATGACTCTTGCACTCCCTGAAGCGTACAAATTGCTTTCAATTTTTATCTTGAACGGTTATGCTGTGTAATAATTTGATGAAAATCAAAGATGAGTTACGAAAGTATTGAGTATACACTGTAAAAAATTCCTGTAAAAATACATATTATATTTGGAATTTTTATAAAAAACAATGAAAACTATTAATACTACAAAAAGTGCTCAATGCTAAGCAAAAAGACAAAGCAGAGCGAATTAAATCAAATATAGTTATTACTATCTGAAGCCTTTACAAATTGTTTCACCTAACGGATCATCAGAAAGTCTTATTCAAATAGAATCCAATTAAAATAGAATCATAATAATAATTATATATAATAATTAATAATTAATTATAATCATAAATAGAATTAAAATAAAATATATTCAAATAAAATCAAATAGAATTCAAATAGAATCAAATAGAATCAAAAAGATTCTATTTGAATAAGACCTTCTGATGATCCGTTAGGTGAAACAATTTGTAAAGGCTTCAGATAGTAATAACTATATTTGATGGAATTTTTATTATGTATTTTTGAAATACGTATGTTTTTTGTGAAAGTACGTGTCACTGTAAATAGAGAACACAGTTGTTAGGTGATGTTACACAAAAAATATGTTGGTACATTTTTTCTGTAAAAGTACATATAATATCTCCGATTTCTTTCTGTATTTTCAGAACATCTACATTTTTTGTAGAAGTACAGAAAATTGTAAATAGAAGATACATTTTATGTGTAATGTTACATAGAACAGTACGTATGTGATTGAAACATATTGTCTGTAGGCTATTAACTGTTAAGTAAATTTACAGAAATTTCTGGAAGTAGCCTATATTGTACATAGAAGATAACATTTGTGCATAATATTATATAGAAAAGTACATAAAATCAAATATAGTAATTACTATCTAAACCCTTGACAACCTGTTTCGCCTAAAAGGAGGATCATCAAAAGGCCCTTATTCTGTGGTTGAAACATATTGTCTATATTTTCCGTCGAGTAAATTTACAGACATTTTAGTTATTTACTTTATACCGCTTAAGTTATATAAATATAAGTAGGCTACACCGCTTGTTGAAAAGTAGATTTAACACTGCAGAAAGATTGGAACATTATGTTTATAATTATATTGGCATTAAGAAAATCGATTTTGTCCAACCCTTTGAAGGTTGGGGGGGGGCTGTCAATTCAACTTTTTTGTATCAACAGTTGTATCTCTAACACCACTGAGGCTGCGACTACGAGATTTCTTGACTTTTCCTAACTTTTATTCACCTCTATTGAGCTGAAATTTTGAGCGAATAAAGGTTATAAATTGAGAGATATAAGGCATTTCTCAGCACATCCTCTGAAATATTTCATATTCTATTTATACGTTATTTTGCATTATTATATGTTATTTTGCATTATTATATTATTTTCTCTCAGCCATTGAAATCTCTGCAAGATTCCTCCTTTTTCTTTCAAGGTTAATTTTTAGTCACAATGGTGGCAACTGAGCTTGGCGTAAAGGCATTAGCAACGGTGTGGGTGACTTTCAAGTTACCTTGTAAAGTTTTACACGCCCTCGGCGCAAAAAACTTTTTTCACGGGCTCCCCGATCTAAGAGTGCCCCAGGCCTCCATCAGTTAAACCCTGGTTGTGCACCGTCTTCCTGGCGTTCAATTAAAAAATGGTTTTCGATTTCGTCATTTACTCAACGAACCTCCTAAGAAACTCGAGTTGCTAAGCGATCTGTTTTCGACGCCCCTCCCTACTGTATAGTAACTGTATACATTAGGTCAGTGCTTTTCAACCTTTTTCAGTTCGCGATCCACTTTTAATGCAAGTTTTATTGTGCGACCCACAATGAGATATGACATCTTTACTACTGGCGTAGGCCTACGTACTGAAATAGTTAATGCGACACAACACATCTAATTGTTACACATTTGTTACATTGTTGCCTAATTGTTACGTAATGATAATGCAATAATTTCCCGATTTAATAAAAAACAGGATGCACAGTTTATGAAAATGGAAAGTCAATAAATGAAAAGAAGATAAGAGTAGCGAAAGCGCAGTACTGTTCAAGACCAAACTGCGGCTTGCGCGATCCATAGTAATGTCGGTATTTTTTAGAAAATTTTAACATTCAGTAACATTTAGAAATGCTTCGCGGCCCATCTGAAATAGCTTCGCAACCCACCAATGGGTTGCGACCCACCGGTTGGGAAGCGCTGCATTAGGTTGTTTCATTTTTATCATCTTATTTCCAAAATAATTTAGGTCGTTTTTTATGAACGGCGTTTTGTTATACTGCTGATTCCGAATATGATCTTACTTTTTCATTAAGACGTCATCTTCATTAATTTCCAAGTGCTACTATCCATGTTATGAGAGGTGTTTTGTCTATATTTGTAAACGAGCGAGTTATGTCAAAAGAAAAAGCTATTTTTGCATATTTCTGTGAGTCATGGAAAACGTGCAAAAATATGTTTTTCTTTGCAGAGATAAACAAAATATTCTAAGCATAGATAGACCCAATGGGCAGGGCCGTTGACAGGATTCCTCGGGGCCGGTACCTATTTATTTTCGGGCCCCTTTCAGGCCTTCATCGACAATGTTATGAATATAAAGGTTGTGTACAAACTTTTATTGATGTGCTGTCAAAATGAGGATGACACATGCCGTTCAAAGTAGAAAATTAAGAGGAATATCATTTATAATTGCCTTTGAGAATTATTATATTCTCAAAGGCATTAAAATTTTTCTATATACCACTTTTCTTCACTTACTTTTTAATTCTGAATATGTATATTGTTTGGTGGTGATCACTTCTAGCTACTTACATCTACTTTACAAAAAATTAATTTCAGCCGAAAACTCCAACAACTTTAAACATTTCGACGAAGATCGTGATTGAGAGGAAGAACTTCTCAGTTTACGGTGAAATCCCTAATGTGTAATTGCGCAGTTGGGGAAATTCGTGGATCTTAAAATTTTGCAAACCGCAAAATTTACTATCTCTATCTAGCGGTTGCTTTTTGAACTTGTATTTGTCACATGGCGCTTGAGTATTACTTCCCGATTCCATTGATGTTTCACTGGTCATTCCAGGCTCACCAGAAGAAAGTTAGTGCAGACGGACAGAAAGTTTTCAATTGGATTTGGGAAAGGTTTTTGAGTCTAGGTCAAACATTTGCTGATTGCTGCAATCTGAAAAGCGGTTTTGGTCTAATTCTTAGTGCAGAAATAGGGATAGCAATCTTCTTACCTGTGCCATTTCATTTTTTGAGTTTAAACAAACATTAGCCTGTTTATTTTGAAATTCGTGTTTCGGATTATTTCACTAAATATTCGTGGTTAGGGAAATCAGTATGCTAGACTAAACTAAATTCTTATTTTACTGCTTGATAGCTGAAGTGGCTCTTTTACCAGCAGAGAGCTGAAGTGGGCCCGGTAGCCTACCCGGAAGGGGGCCTGGTACTTTACCTTCTGACGGCTGAAGTGGCTGTTTTAACCTTTGATGGCAATTCGATTAGATCTGATTATATTAAGATCTTGGTAATGTTTGAAGTCGTGGGGAATCTTTTAAATCCGGGCCCCTTAAATATTCCGGGCCCGGGTCCAAAAGTAGCCTACCACCTAGACCCCCTATCAACGCCCCTGCCGATGGGAAACTGACTACTGTATAAGTGTTATCAGCATTGGTTGAGTGTAATCTTTTAAGGTTGACTTTCAAGAGTTAAAACACCCGGTATGCTAGTACCTCACTGTAAGAAAATGTTATTTTACATAAAAAATATGGCAGCAGCGATGCCATAGAAATGAGGTATTTTCCTAAGAAGAAACGATATGTAATAGTACATCACATAGTTTTGGTAAGTTGTAATTACGTAGATGTTATGTCAATTTGCATCCTGGTTGGTTAATTTACGTATTTTATGTATTGACTAATATCAATCAATCAAGTTTATTTCGGTATAGTTCCACATTCATTTTCAATGTAGGCCTACACATCAGGAGATATAACAAATCGCTTTTTTTAATATGGAAACTACACCATGGAGGCACCAAAAAACCATGCGGTTATCTAAGTCAACCGGCGTATGCGTTTTTTTACAGAAATTTCTGTGAAATGGAATTTTGTGATTTTACATATGTATGTAAAAATACGTATTGAATGTATGTATAAAATGTATAAAAGGAATGTATTAGAAAAAATAGTAATGAATTGGGTTAAAGCGTTCGTTTCCGCCGTTAGGCCTATCAGGCGGGCCAGATTACATAACCCAACGGCCACGGTTGGAAGTCGTTAGTCAAAAAGCAATGACTATTTCACTATTCGATAGTGCCCAAAAAAGAAATGAATTTCCGCTATCGATACTTAAAAAAAGCAATGAATAGCAATTTTACTAAAAATAATTAAAAAAAATAACGAGCAACCCGCAAACTCAAAACAAAAAGAAGCAAACTCGATAAAAAACAAGCCCAAACTTGCGGGAAAACCGCAAGGTTGTCAACACTGTTAAAGACTTTCACTGGCATGATAAAGGCACTAAAGACTCTTACTCTCACGGACATTTGTTTACGCCATTCCAAGCTATAATTATCTTGAAAAGAAGTGATACAATGTTGACTACAATAAAAACCTTTCAATTTCAGTGTCAAAAACAAGTTAAAAAAAGTTTGACTGGCCAAAAAACAAGCAACCCGCTAACTCAAAAAAATACGCCAACTCGAAAAAAAAAACAAGACCAAACTTGCGGAAAACCGCAAAGTTGGCAACACTGTTAATGACTTTCACTGGCACGGTAGGCACTTTAACATTACCCACTGGTCGAAGAGGTACGCAATCATGCGTGACATGTTCATTCGCGATTCAGCTGATTTCAGTCATGTGACTCGTGACGTGTTTTCTGATCGAAAAATTTTGATACAAAGAAATTTAACTGAATGCTTCACCACAACCACCGTTGCCTAATAGTTAGGGCAGAGGAGTAGCCTATAGTAATCTCGATTTCGAGGGTTCGATTCCCAACCTCTGCTAATACTATTTTTTCTTCTGCAACTGAACTGAGTGCAAGAAGGATCTTAATGGTAGCCACTTTAACAAGCCGAAATTGTGACTAAAACACAAATATTGATTGAACATGTCACGCATAATTGCGTACCTCTTCGACCAGTGGGTAATGTTAAAGTGCCTACCCACTGGCACGGTTTTTTTGAACTGTGTTGCGGCAAAATTTTCCTTAACCCGTTAAATTTCGAAAACCAGAAGGGGACTAGGTCGGATAGTAATCTGAAAACTAAATCTCGTAAATTCGTTTTGACGATGAAGTAAGTGAACAACAAAAAGTTACTCAGCAGTTCTCCTAAATATCGATTAGTGAAAAACGAATAACGATTTCGTTGCTTGCATCCCTGCCAACGGGTCGGATTTGGCCTGCGGGCCTAGTTTGCCCATGTAAATTTCTAATTTATTTTAGTATAATGGAAATGGAAAGGTCCACCCCAGAACAGCCTAGCCTACCAAACAATTTTCCTTGATAAAAATACAAGTCTAGATTTTGACTCGATCCATTTTAAACCGAGGCTATATACAGTATATATCTTGCCCTGGATCTATTCGTTTTTTTTTTCGGAGTCCTTGTGTTATTCACTTCATCTATTTCAATGTGGTCAGTTCGGTCATTACTACCTAATTTTACTGCAGTTTTAGATGAGAAGTACAGAACTTATGCTCACGTGTTTCATTACATTTTTCAGTTGTAAAAAACATATTTGAGACTCACCAATCGAAAACCTTCCTAGAAACTATGGAAACTTTTTGGGTCAATTTAAACGCAGATTTATCGATGCGTTAATTCATTCATTTAATATATTATTTGAAAATGGCTCTGAAATGACAGTTAGCCTACGTCGAAAGCAAAGTGTCATTGCAAAGGACAAGGTGTTACTTATCTATGAATTGAAAATATGAATCAGTAACAGCTGGAAGTGGTCTTTCACGCATAGACATGATTGTTGCTATTATTAGTTACAAAGTATCATCCATGCAGCCTAATTTAGCTTTTAGGTCAATGAAAACTTTCTTCTACGTATCGGCGTTGCCTTTGTAAACTTATGTAACCGCAAAACACTTTACCCATCGACTTGCTTAGACAAAACTGGGGACATAAAACAATAATGAGGTGTTTTAGCTAACTTAACTTAAACTAAAGTTACTTTTATATTTGTTGAGAAGGAAGTTATTCTCTGAAAGAAAAACCCGCGAAAAAAGGCGTCATGACAGAAACTTGAATGAAGTTTCAATCACCAACTTAGTATCGAAAAAAAGGACTGTCAAACAGCTCTCACGTTGCAACAGCAACACTTTATATATCGGCTTAAGCTTAGCAAAATACTAGTAGTTGTCTTGAAAGCCAACTGCCTATTTAGAAAATACGCAAGTTTAGTAAGATAAGGAATATTTTTTTCCAGGAATTAACTGATTTATGGTGTTTATAATACACAAGTGAAGACAATCGTATGCATACCATGCAGAGGTTTATGCTGAGATTTATTTAGGATAGCCAATAGGGAAAGAAAGTTAATATGGCGATTAAGCAATAAAGGAGGGAAGGTCTTTGTCACAATCAATATGCGAAGCCTCACTACAGGCTACATTATGTGTCTTGATCAAGGGTATAATTTTAATTGTATAATTCTTATGAGATGTTATTATCGGTTACTGTCCTATAGTGACCTTTGATTGCGAAATTCCTATTATGAAATGTATTTCAAAAGATTCTGTGTACGTGCAAAACTAGAAAGGTTCTCCAGCTTGATCGAACAATTTGTCAGGCAGTAGGTTGTTGACGTCACAAAGATGTTTACGAGTAGTACAACTTGACCAGAAGAATGAGTTCTATAACGTAACATTATTGTACCTTCTGGAAGTTACTGGTCAAAACAAACCTGCTATAAATAGTGGCGTAATTTGCGTAATTCATATAGAGATGAAGATTATTATTGAGATGATTATTGATTGAGAGTTGAATTGAAGTTGAAGTTATCTGTCTGTTGTGGTATCTAAATTGGTATGGTGCTATTTTATTTGTATTGTGTCTAATTGTATCGTACTATTCTTGCAACAGACGAAATAAAAGGTTTCCCTCTCTCTCTATTGAATACGAGTAGATGAGAGTTGGTGCTATTAAAAGTTGTGATCGAGATTAGAGTTGTATGAGAAGCTGTGAGTGAAATAGGTTAAAGTCGAATATGTGTTACAGGTGTTGGAATCTATTGATATTCACAGTTAGCCTACTTTGACTAAATTATTTGTTGGAAGTGCGCTGAGCCATTCGTAAAAGTCCTTCAAGAATTTCCATTTACCATTTCACTAGTAGAACTATTCGACCATTTATTTGACTGCTTTAAATTGATATTCCAATAAACTACGTCACTAATTTTTTCCAAGTCTCTTTCCTGGTAAGAGATAGAAAAAACCGTGACAATCTTGAATCCATGTCTTAAAGCAATCATTGAATTAAAAAAAAAAATAGGCAGACACACTATGTGAAAATACTGCAAGAATTGGTATTGCAAGCATGCATGTTGTTTGCTGGATTTCATTTTGATGTTAAAATTTGAAATTTTGGCACTAGAGATTTCTACAGATGTGAATAGAAAATGGCTGTTTTAGAGATGAGACTGACGAACATTTTGAAAGCGTTTTCCTCTATATTTTTTCAAAGTTATATGTTAACCAAACTGTTGAACGGTAAAATATATCCAAATACGTAATGCACTGACGAGACCAGAAGACCAAAACGGTGTGCCACTGTCTGTAGTTATTTTAAAAATATGTAGCCTATGAAAAAATTAGATAACAAAAAAAATTGAATATGATAACCTGCTACTTTTACTATTAGAATATTTAAGAAGTTTTAGACTATTTAAATTGAACAATTATGAACAAATGCATCACAATATCGTTGTCAAAATGCATGTTTTCAGCCAAGACCTTAATTATATTCATCATTCTTTCAGCAGGTAAGCTGACATAAAACATATATTCTCTAACTCCATAAATTTAAAAAATAAACTTTACAACCATTACATACTAAATTTGAGTTGTTGAAATAATGAAGCCTACAATCGGTTGTTGAGACAATATTGAGTTTAATCGTTTAATATATTTAATTGTCGATATTTATAAGGTTGAAATTAAACTGGCTTTACCTTTGAACTCATGTCAAGTAAATACATCGTTTTTACGTTCATTTATAATTTGAATGAAATAAATAAAAACAAATCGTTAATAATCACAAAATTTAAGAGCAGCCATTTCTTTTTTCTTGGTTTTTACTTTCAGTTCATTAACTGTTTATTAACTTTTCAGACTTATTTTTACTTTGCACAAACTTGGCAGTACACAAAAATCCACTAAAATTTCAAGCCTCTACCAGTCATAATGGTAGACGGTATCGTCTTTCTCGGCTTTCCTTTGGTTTTGATGAAGCTGCTAGGTCATGCGTCGAAAGTAAATCCAGATTGTTATACATTGGACACCCACAAGTTACAAATGCGATTGAGGAAATGCTGAACGAAGCACAAGTGAAAAGATCCGTTTACATTGGTTTAATCTTTCAGAATCTAAGGAAGGGAATTTGGCAAAACGAAAAGGATTATGTTCATAAAACGTCGTAAGTGTTGGGAACTTGCTGAGGAGTAAAATAAAAAGTTGTTTTGTAGTATGTTGTGTATTTCATCGATTAGAACAAGTTTTTCGCACATTTTGAGAAGTGAAAATTAGGTTATAGTCTAGGCCAGTATGATGAAAACTGGCGACAAACAATGGACCATGATATTGTGTACTGTGTAGTGTGTAGTCGTAGAGCTAACCCACCAGCCTAAGCAGATTGCTATCGGCGAGAGCTGTAGTAATTGGCAAAGATAAGACAATGGCCGTGCAAGCAATGGCTGTGGAATTAGGATATTTCGCTTGGGCTACGAGGTCTACACTGCTGCAGTGCAAACCGAAAAACACACAAACAAGCGAAAGATGCACATTGAACCCAACTCTATTTTAATGAATTTCCTGAACGTTATTCCACCCATTAGTCGAAGCTTGCAAAATGCAAATTGCAAAATGATTAATTCTGGGAATATCCTAAGAATCAGGAAGTTTTTAATGAAGAGACTTAACTTTGGAAGTTATACATAACTGCATTGCCTTTCAATCAGTGATGCAAACCCGTTTACCGATTCTGACAGTGTGAAGTTTCTACTCACAGTACTGTAAAAGTTTTATAACTTACTTGAAGTTGTATCAAGAGTTCAACCGATGGATACCTCACATAATTAGCAACAAGTTTGTCTACGATCGGACTACTGAACAAAACTAGTTTTTTTTAAACAATAAAATATGAAGAATCGTATGCTGATTAAAAAACAGTCAAACTTACCCTTTCTTTAAAAAATGCAAAACTATGGCTTCACTTATTTCAATGAATTCGAGACAAGAAGGAAAATAAGAAATAATGTGGGGCACGATTGAAAAGTATCTCCTTTCAACAAAACAGTCGTATTTAGCTTCTAGCGGAAGTAATTAATTTTTCCGAGGACTAACGATATATTTTACGTTGTTTAATTTTTTACGTTGTAGTTTCATGTTTAAAGCATTCAAGCAGTAGAATGCATGCTTTAAAACTGAAACTTTGGCCTCATCTTGCAATTTTTAAGCGCAAATTGTGACACTTGTGCTTGATCAAAAACTGTTCACTTGCAGAAAGTTCCACTCCTAATCCAAATACCCTACGCAATAGAAACTACACAACGTTATACTACACAATGGCACATTATTTGGTTAAATTTTGTGTTAAGCTACTCGCAAGGGACAAAGTTGTAAACAGCTTGGTGTTGCAGCAACACATAACAGCTCAATGGCCTAGTGGTTTGCGTGCTCGCCTCTGCGTCGGAAAATTGGGTTTAATTCTATATTGGTTCATACCAAAGACCTCATACAAATGGTATTAAACTTCATTTCTGGGAATGAGCCCAAATTGTTCAACAGACATGCAAGCAGCAACACATAACAAACAAATTTTACTTACAGCATCGTTTCTGCATAGGGCTTTTGAAGTAGGGGAAGGTTTGGTTAGTTGAGCCGGGTAACGGTTGATCCATCTGGTTTTATCGCAACGTCGTGCATGATTAGTCAACCGTTTCATAACGAAAATATGGAAAAACTTGAAGTCCATCAGCACATGTAGTTTTAGGAATTTTCTACAAGCAGAAAAATTGTGAATCAGTTAAATGTAAAATGGTAGGTAAAATTAGTTTTAAGAAAAATAAGAAATGTGTTATTTTTTCCTACGATGTTTCATCGTTGTCTTAATGGAAATACTGGGATAGGTGAGGGTAACTTACTCTTTGTTTTAGTAGTTCTCGTTGCTTGATTAGCCAGTTGGTTCTTGGCAATTTTTCATGAATTTTGAATATGGCGGCGATGTTAACAGTTGAGCCACTTGCAATGTTCACGGTTGAGCCATGCCTTTATCATAAGGAATGTAGTTTATGAGCCGATGGTCCTTACGTACTGCCCTAATTTTATTGTACCGTACTGTAATTGATGCGTAGAACTGGTGTCCTAGCCGGGGGCGGTCCACTGCCCCCCTTAAACTTCCATAAGAGTAGTTTTTTCTGTAAAGCGTTAGTTTGAGGGTAATTTTTTTAGCACTCCCCCCCCTTATATTTTTCTCGATAGCAACGCCACTGGTTGCTAATGTTCGTTTTCTTCACAAAGTTCGCGAAATCGTTTCAAAAAGGTAAAAGCACCTTCGTGCAAAATTTCATATTCAATGATTCTCAGTGTTTTCAGAAATATAAATTTCTGTTCGTTCAGTGTTCACTGTTCTTTCATTTTAAGACACTAGACACAATACACAGTTTAAACTTTTTTTGATTGTTTATTTGCAAGATGTTCAAGAGAAGAGTTTATTGTGTTTGATGCAGATTGAGCTCTGTTTTGGGATATCTTTTGGAAGTGAAATAATGGTGGATCAACCGTGAACAACGGGTGGCTCAACCGTGAAATTTAGGGTATCATTTGAGCCGGCTGAATTTCAATTTTAAAATGCCGATAAATGATATAAATCGGGGTCACTCGCAAACACAAACTTGTTCGCAAGAACCGCATAAGACTGAAATTTATCATGATGGATTCGGATTTTTGGTAAAGTTTGTCGTTAAATTTTTATTGCAGAAAAATCGATTTCTGGCTCAACTAACTACACCTTCCCCTAGGCTATAACAAAAATGCTTGACTACGAAGGTATTTGAAACAAATGGAGCAATTGTTGAGGTTATACTGTAGACTGAGTTTCGCTTTTAGCAGCTTGATCGTTGTTAACTTCACAAGTGTTCAAAATTCAACTGTTGTCAACTTTACATTGTTGTGATAGACTCGAATGACTCCTAAAAACCTCAGTAACTGCTCACGTGGCAGTCCTTGGGTCGCCCGACAGTAGGTACGCGCCCAGTGTCGCGTAAATACCATTGCGCAAGGTCTTAGGGCATCAGAAAGCATTATGCCTTTACACTGCAGTTTCCCAACCGTCCAATGACAGCGAGTAACTACCGACATGAAGTATTCTGAATGCCAAGAACATGAAGCATACGAGAACTCGGTGTACTTCGGAAGAACTTGCCAATTTCCGTCTTGAGTTATGACTTAGAATTTCGTGAGAACCTTCCTCAGAACCAATTAACATCAATTCTAACATCAGATACCCTTATTTGCACTGCACGCTCACTTCCAAGATAATTACACGTAAATTTTGTGACTAAGTTGCACTATAAGTTATAATCTACATTGTCCAAATTCGGATAACAATATACTTGGTATAGGCTACGCCTCTATACGGCTGCATCCCATTGTCTGCTTTGTAAAGCGCTGAAGAGCAACTCATATCTGCGATGGATACAGTACCTTATAAAAACACACATTATTTATTATACAGGTTGAATTACTGTAAGTTAGTTTACATTGCAATAGATATTATTGGTGCTGTTTTTGAACAATACCGCTGGAACTCCAGATAAAGCCTTCGCTGGTGCAAATTAAAAATTATTGTCTGTAGTCGCTCAACAAAGGTTAAGGTCTTTAGTGATAAACTATTCACTGATCAAAGTGCGTCTGACACTTTCTGAAAAGTTTATTTGCTCTTCTGAGGAAAGTTATGAGCAATTATAACTATTGAATATTTACCACATTAAAAAGCAAGGTGAAATAGAAAACAAAAAACTTTTACACGGTTGACAAGAAAACCATTAAATATTTATACTACCAACAATAAATATAAGTTAGGCTAAAAAGCTACTTGTTTTACAATACTGTAATCAGCTAATTGTATCAATGGTGTATGTGAAAGAATTAAAAAAATGGCTTAAACATTTCTAGAACACCGCAAACATCGTAATTTAAGTAAAAAAAGCAAGTGTAAACTGGTAGAAGAAAAAAACAAAACGTTTCGAATTTGTTAGCCTTTTTTAAAAAAGGTATTTTTTCTAACATAAAATGCAAATTTAAACAAATCATGCAAAAATAAATTCAGTTTCCAACAGTGCATTAAAGTTGTAACGTCCATTAAACACGCTTGAACTTTTATTGACATCAATAGCGGTAAACGTGAGCAACTCACAGCACGAAATAAAATCAGCTGCATAGTAAAGGCCTTGAAGAATATAGCCTAAAGAAAATAAAGCCACATGCTTGTAAATTGTGTATAGTATTGATTTTACAAGCTTGCTACAAGCAAGCTACAAGCTTTTTCAATCATGCAGTCTTGATTCTTCTCGGCTCAAGCTGATTGTTGAAAAAAAAAAACGCTCGTCTTCATTCAGTGTGTAATAAATTAGATGGGCGTCGTTGCTGAAGGAAAGGCGGTCGAGAGAAAGCAACAGCTTTCTACTCTCGTTAGTGCCGAAAACTCAGGAAAATGGGAACCTTATAATCTCATGGGAACCTTATAAAGTATGAGACCCGTCCTATAAGCTATTACGTGCTTTTGTATACGATGTATAAAAGTTTGAGCTGAGTGATAAAACAAGATAATAAATTGAACTTCTCGTTTTCTTTAGATACTCGAACTGGGCTCCAGGGGAACCATTAAGCCCCAAAATCAGTAAATGTGTTGCTCTGTGGAAAAACAACAACTGGGAATGGGATGACGTTTTGTGTACTGGAAACTATTTGTATATATGTGAAGACCAAGGTATACAGCATTTTAATTGAATGATTACATGTTAAATTATGTCTTCTTTGTACTAGAGGTTAAGCTACTACTGGAGAATAAGTATGGTAGCTACATGGATGCTTTACCAAAAAATGCATAAGATGCCATGCATAATCAGCAAATAAACTACACATTTTGAAACTAGTGAAATACAAAAACACTATTGGTACTTGCAGTGATTTCTATTTTGTTTGTGTAGATCCAATGAACTATTCCACAAAGCAAGCAGAAAATCTAAAACAAGCCATCTTCGGTCTTGCCCAAAATGAGGTCACAACTACCTCGGACTTGACTGAGTTAACACAATTGCTGGACACTGTACTTGAACTTAATGAACCATTACTTCAAACGTATAAAAATTCTACGCAATCTCTCCTACGTGCTACAGAAAAGATCATCAATAATTATGACATCGGCTTGGTAAGTTACGTCACAGTAATTTCCTATTTATGATTGAGAGCGATCCCTTGACTCTTTTGTGTCCTCTTCCTTAAGTTGACTGTCAGGAAGCAGGTGGATTGTGTTGATGTCGGCTAAACGTGTAAGCACTAAAGTTGCTATTAAAAATGTAAGCTAACTTGTTGAAGTAGAAGGCCTAAATTTAATTTATAAGTAGAAGGACAAAACAAGATATTTCTTTTATTTTATATAATAAATTATTCAGGGTAACGTACTTTTACTGTATTTACGAACGTATAGGCTACTGGAATTCGTTTATCTTTTTACTGTTTCGAAAATGAATTCAAAGGAAGTTGTTCTACTTTTATTGGTAGCTTCAGTTATTACTTTTACTACTTTTTGTAGGGAAATTACTTTGAAGTGAAAGAAAATATCCAATTGAAAATTCAAAGTTTAGCCGATGTATCTAAATCGTCTAGTCTTAGTTTTGGCCAAATCGGCAACTCCGATACATCCAGCAGCATAATCTTGCCACAAGATCTTGTGAAAGAATTGCAAAATCAAGCACGCAATCGATCAGTTCATATCAGCTCTGTTATCTATAAAAACGCCTTGGGTAACACAGAGGTGACGTTAGAGAACGATGAATTTGGTGATGAACCTGTTACCACAACACAGGGGATCCTTGTCAGTAACATAATCTCAGTGGCGGTACAAAATGTTACAACCAACAGCTTAATCGCACCGTTGGTGATTCGACATCAATCATCTGTAACGAATGCATCAAACTTGACAGAAATTTCAAAGTTAAACTTAAAATCCAGCAATCAGAAGGAGCTTTTTGAAGGTAAAGCAAAAGCATTAGTAAATAGAAAGACCACTGAAGGAGGTTCTTACAAAAAGGAGGAGTATGTTAAATGTGCATTTTGGGACTTCAATATGCAAAATGGAGAGGGAGGATGGTCGAGCGCAGGATGCGTCCTTGTTTCTCTTTCTGTTAGAGATGATGTACTTGATGCAACTTGTCGTTGTAATCATATGACCAATTTTGCACTTATTTTGGTGAGTATGGCAACTACCGTTCTTAGTTAGGATTATATTTAATGTATTATTATATCACATCAGCAATCATCAAATAGATATCGCAACACGTCTAATTGAGACGTGATTGAACGGAAAACTAAGTGCTTTTGAAACTGAGAATTGAGACAAGTTGCTCTTATTTTTAAAAACAAGAACAATTTCTTTAATGCTCACAGTTCATAGGCTACAGTGCTTGCAGACTACATAACTTGAAACTGTGTTTCGCAAAAATTCAAAAAAACAAGCGCTATTTTTAAAGCATATTACCATCAAATTAAGACCATGGGCATTCACTATCATAAACATCTGATAAAAGAAAAAAAAGTATCTGGTACCTCCGGTAACAGATGTAGAAAATCCATCAATTAAGAAACAGTTTAGGTGTTCGTCGGACCTCGTCGTCATTTAAGTGTTCCACGCAGCGTCTCAAGGCCAATTGCAGAAAAATGCACCTTTTGAAAACAATATTGTGCTGTGTCATTGATTCTCGTGTATCAAAGAAATGAATTCAAATTAAACCACCTTTTAATACGATGAAAGCTATTGTATTGCAATTAAAGCCTCTTTTGTTGAATAATGGACTTTAAGTAAAATATTATTCAGTTAAGTTTAACTCTGTTCCACCTTGCAAGGCTTGGTTGTGTCGTTTAGAAACAGTCAGCTTGTTAACCCTATCTATTAACCTAGTAGGAGGTGTTTTCGTACGCAGAAAGTACGTCACGAGCTATCTTAGCCCCGTGCTAATTAATCGCTAATAACGGGAGCTATGATAATCACAGAGCCAAATTTTTTACAAGATAATAGCCATGTGTATTGTGCGTATAGAAATAAAACTTTTACCCAAAAAATTTATTGAAATAAAGTGTTTGAGATGAAACAACGTCAGAAAGTCGGTTTCTATTCTAATTTTCCAAAAATAGCTTTAAAATTGAAATTTTTGAATTATAACATAGATTAATATAAACAGCATTGCTTATAAATGCTAAACTAAACAAAAAATTACTTTTGCTCATAAATATAAGGCAATTGTGAGCGTTTTTACATTTTAAAGTAATTGCACTAATACATAACTAGCATTGCACGAAACTATCTAGCCACCTGAGACGAAATGCTTGTTGTGAAGGATAGGAAGGTAGAAAAATAACCAGTGTAGGTTTAGAAAATTCGCAAAGAATAAAAACTAAAAGTCAAGAAATTTCACATTTCCAGCTTATTTCCTTCTGTGAAATATTTCACCACTAGAGTGGGGCGTCCTCATAAAACCCCATGTCGCTACAGATAAGGTTAATGCGCGTCCCTTAGTAAGTTGTTGGCTTTTGACTGTCTTGTGACGTTATTTTTTAAGTTAAGAGTTCAATGAAAGTGAGCTTACAAACATTAAACTGATTCTGTTAGAAGTTGTTTACAACCCAGTTTAACGTTTTGTAGGACTCATCCATCTTTTACGAACCTCTCTATTTAACTATCATCACCATTGGGGGTTGTAGCCTTTCCATTATTTTTCTTTTAGCAGCATTGCTAATAAACTTACTACACAGGTAAGCAAGATTAATCATAACTGATTGTGCTATTTTTAAATTTTCTTAGCCTTAACGTCATGTATAGAAATCAATAATTTAGCATATTACCGAGAAAGATAAAAATGTATCATCTCTAAAACATTTTTGGAAATGCATCACTGATCTATCATTTTGTATATAATGGAAAATCTTTTTAGGAAAGTGTGAAATGCATGTCAACCATTATAAAGTATTAAAAATATAATACATCTTTCTGGTGTGGTATACTGCATATCACAAGTGTGGTGTCAGCTATGGCAACTTGAAAATTTCAGTCTTGTCTGAATGTTGAAATGAATTTCGTTAGAATTATAACGTAAAACATTTGTGAAAGGCTTAGGCAGCCTACAACACAAAAAAATCATCGTAAATTGTAGTTGTTGGCTATAATATCTTGCCTTTGTAAGAATGCTGGTGAAACATATTTGTCATTCTATACTAAGCATACATTTGACAACTCAAAGCACTTCTTACGCAGACAGTTACGAGTCAAACTATCACAGCAAGTTCTCATGCACATATGCGCCAGTTTGCTCATATTGAATGTAGTTTTCCTGTTTGGAATTGATCGTAAAGAAAATCACACGGCTTGTTTTGCCACGGCTACATTGTTGCATTATGCGGTTCTGGCATCTTGGTGTTGGATGCTTGCGGAGGCAGTGTTTTTACAGCGAACTGTTTCGCTTTCACTGTTTGACTCTGAGAACGGAGCCATCTTCATTTGGGTTTCTTCTGTGCTCTGCTACAGTAAGTCATTAACCTTTTGCACACAGAGATTAATCAATGCAGAACTACTGTCAAATTTTTGCAAGAAACACATAATAAAGAAAAGGCAGGCTTAAGTGTATAATTGTTATCGATAAATGCTAAACTTATCACGTCATCAGTCTATCACGTCATCAGTCTACCAGGAAATCAACCATACAACATTATGACCTGTCATATTACAATTCAAATCAGTTCATTTGTTGATACGTCAAATTAAAATGTGATGGAAATAACAGCTGTGGTTTTTCTTATGCGTTATTGTAAACGCAGTAGTTTTTGATTGATAAATAACTTACTGCACTCACTGTCGAACCTTAAATTTTGCAGTTCTTGTCATAAACATAAGTGTATTACGAAATAGTTAAAAATTGCATAATATCACCAATATTTTTATGTTTCTTCGGAAATAGATGTTAAAATTGAAAAATAATGATCAAATATAGTGTGATAGTTCCCAGCACTATATGTATCAGCAGATATGTATGGCAATAATTATGTATCACTATAATATGTACATTGTACAACTATATGTATGTACCAATGCATACTATATGTATGTACCAATGCATACTATATGTATGTACCAATGCATACTATATGTATGTACCAATGTAGACTATATGTATGTACCAATGCATACTATATGTATGTACCAATGCATACTATATGTATGTACCAATGCATACTATATGTATGTACCAATGCAGACTATATGTATGTACCAATGCATACTATATGTATGTACCAATGCATACTATATGTATGTACCAATGCATACTATATGTATGTACCAATGTAGACTATATGCATGTACCAATGTAGACTATATGTATGTACCAATGCAGACTATATGTATGTACCAATGCATACTATATGTATGTACCAATGTAGACTATATGTATGTACCAATGCATACTATATGTATGTACCAATGTAGACTATATGTATGTACCAATGCATACTATATGTATGTACCAATGTAGACTATATGTATGTACCAATGCATACTATATGTATGTACCAATGTAGACTATATGTATGTACCAATGTAGACTATATGTATGTACCAATGTAGACTATATGTATGTACCAATGCATACTATATGTATGTACCAATGTAGACTATATGTATGTACCAATGTAGACTATATGTATGTACCAATGTAGACTATATGTATGTACCAATGTAGACTATATGTATGTACCAATGTAGACTATATGTATGTACCAATGTAGACTATATGTATGTACCAATGTAGACTATAAAAAGTGATTAAATCATGACCAGTCAACAAGCACATCTTCACCCTTTCCAATGACATGATTGTCCACATGCTAAGTGGTTACGCTCAGTGACTACGCGCAAGGCTCAAGAGCATGCGGCGCTGGTTCGGCTCTCGGGGTGTGCGCTTGAACAAAGCATTTCAGGACTGCTCTCCAGCGGAACCCAATGAATGGAATAATTCCCCAGCAACAAGACTCCAACAATCGGAAAACTTCACTCTGCCAATCTCGCTAACCAGCCCTGCGTCAAGAGCATCTACAAGTATACGAAACTACCAGGAATAACCTATCAAGGCTTTGTCAGTTTGAGGATAAAGATTCAAAACCAAACCAAATCATACTATCTTTTTCTGAAAAAAGTACAGAATGGATTTTTACTAGATTTATGACTTGGAATTTATTTTTAATTTTAATTTCCATTATTAAAATTTGTCAGTTTTTACATGTAACAAAATGTACAGTTTCTGGCAGAGTTTTTGCTTGAATTAGAATTATTATGTTAAATTACAAACTGCAAATTCGTATGCGAAACAAACAGTTGAAGATTAAACGTTTTGATTTTAATTTTATGTACCGCAGTTTATTGTTTTGTAGCTGTGCTGAGTAGTTTTTTTCCATGATTATTGTTTATTGGAACATACCATCTGTAAAAAGACTATTTTCTCAATTGTGGTAGATTTTAGTGTCAAACATACTTTTTAAACTTTTTTTTATAATGCTCAATAATTATCGTAGTGAGTTGTTAACCAAAGCACAGTGTACAATATATTAGCTCAATAGCTTGAAAGTAGATCTAGTAAACTAAATGAACATTTGTCACACATTTTTTTGAATAACCCTTCACCTTTTAAATAGTTGTTCCAGCAGTGGCAGTCGCTGTCATAGCAGCGGTCTGGGAAGGTTACAAAAGTGAGCGATACTGTTGGTTATCCAGGGATATTTTGATGTATTCACTGGTTTATCCTGTAGCAATAATTTTGATGATCAACTTATTTTTATTTGGCAACATTATGTACAACATCACTTTAAAATCTCCGGTGAGTTTCATTGAAATATGCTACATTGACGAAATGAAGTTACCGTTGTTCGAACATTCTGCTGTGTGCTTGTGTTTTAAACAAAGTGCTATATTTTAGTGGGATAGATTAATAGTAGCTACTGAATGTTTTTTATATTCTGTTTCACAGAGGACTAAATACTAAAATAAATTACCAAGTTTTTTATGCTATAAGTATTTAAGTGTTTAAGTTTGTGCTGAGTATTGTTACCAAGCATTTTGTGTCAAGTGTTACACGGATGCATAAGTACAATACCAATGATTATTTCGTGCTGCCGAAAACTGACAATAAATTAATTATCTTTGTAGATGTATCGGGAGAAACTAAATTTGAAAAAAATGAAGCAAACCTTGAGTAGAGCCGTGTGCATGATATTTATTTTGGGTCTTCCCTGGATATTTGGATATCTAATGCTTCTGAGCAAACACGACCGGGCAAAGATTACGTTTTCTATTTTATTCACAATTTTCAACTCTTTTCAGGTAAAAGCCAAAAAAATCGAATTAATTTTTTTCAATCTGGTTATCTTTAAACTGTTTGCTAAATTATTTATGTTTTTATTAAAGCAGAAATGTTGAAATTTGTATAATTTTAGGCTAGAATGTTTTATTACAACAGTATATTATTAATTAAAGTTCAGCTACAATAAAAAACTGTCCTCTGTTTTTAATTATCTCTAGAAAAATAATATTTTATTTGGATATAGTAGGTCAGTAGACTACCTAACATTTTATTATTTGAAAACTGCAAGCGATGCGTTGTGAGCCGAAAGGTACAATTCAACATCAGACAATAATAGTGTTAATGGCACGTAGTTTTGCACACTTTGGCGTGCTTTGGAGAATGAAATTTACTAACGAACAGATGCGCATACTCTACAAATTAATATCTTTCTGGTTTAACAGCCAAGTAATTCAAAAATTTACGACCGAAAATCCAAAGGACGTGCTTGAAGAAGTAGATTTCAGCATTTTTATTTATATACCGCTTTTGGAAAAGGATTTTGAGCAAATTCAGCTAAAATTTCGAAAACAAGATGATGTAATCAGTCATGGTGTGCATAAAACATGCAAAGCAGAATTTTCAAAAAGTCCATTTTTTTCTTTTCTAATGTCGTGTCTTAAACTAAGATATTTCCGTGACAAGAATCAGATTCACGTGTAACAAATTAGATTCGGTACGCTAAGTAGTCATAAGACCTTTGTGAACTAATACTGGGAAGTTTTGTAACCTGGCACATAAGTTACTAACAAAAGCGCTGTCAAAGACAACATTACCTCATGTGCATATTAGTGTCTGTGAAGATCAGTTTAAACTTTAAAGTCACGTGTAGGTCTACGTAAGACAATCCATTTTCATACAAGCAATGCTATCAGGGCCGGATTTAGCAGTAGGCAGTGTAGGCAGTTGCCTAGGGTGGCAAATTATTGGGGGCGGCAAAATATACGAATATATTACAATGATAATACTTTACGTGAATATAATAATTCACAACAGATATACAGGAATTAATAAATATGTTATCACATCACACACATTTATAAACAGTGCGGCAAATCATGTATGGCAAGTCATCGCCCCTAGAGTACTTCACGCTTGATTGGTTTTCAACAAGATGTGCTGCTTAGCGCTTCTTTTATTTATCTGTCTCGCTTAGTAGGCTATGAAGGACTAGGGTTTGCCTGTGCAATTTTTATTAATCTTTGTTCGGTTTGTTTCACTGTTAGTAAATTTAAAGGAGCTTAGAAAAAATGTTTTTAGTCAATGTTAGGTTGATGGAAAAGTTGCAGGCTATTTTGTGTACTTGCCTTGATGCTTAAAGTATGTAAACAACCAATGATCTCACACTTTTGAGGATTACCTCATCTTTACTTGTTTCTACAGACTTTGAAGAAATTATTGATTTGTTTGCAAGAGAAAAAGCCCGCCGGAAGCGATTTTAAACAATTAGTTCATTATACAATGACATTCATTTATGTATTCAAATAAACAATGCAAATAACTTTTTTGTAAGGAATTGAAAATATAAATCGTAGCGCACCATCGAAAACATTTTTTTTGGGGCGTCACTTTTCGTATCTGCCTAAGGCAGCGCTTAGGCTAAATCCGGCCCTGAATGCTATGCTTGTGTTTTATTTTTCTGTATTTTTTTAAAATAAATCTGTGGTTTACTTCAAAGCACATGCTCCATTTAAATCAATAAGCTACCCTTTTAATATTGAAATTAAATAATACAAACACTTACGACCGAAAATCAAAAGGACATCTCGAAAAAGCAGATTTCAGCATTTTTGTTCCAATACGGATTTTGAGAAAGGATTTTCAAGAAATTTGACTCAAGTTTCGAAAACAAGCTCATGCTATGCATCAAATATCTAAAAAGCATGATTTTCAAGCTAAAGTATTTTTTTCTTTTAAATTCGTGTGAATTAAGGTGTTGCATGACATGAATCAAATACACGTGCAACAAATCAAATTCGCTATGCCAACTGGGCATTTGTGAACTAATGCTGGGAAGCTTCGCGACTTTACGCTTACTAACAAATTGGAGTCAAATGTTAGCGATGATATAGATATAGGTCTAGGGCAGGGGTAGGCAACCTTTTTTAACAAAGAGCTATTCTGCTTCATCTTCTAGAAGATGTAACCAGCAAAGAGCCACAAAATTTAACATACAGTGCGCATCCGTGATATACCTGTAAATATAGGTCAGAACACCGCAGTATTGAAAACGGCAGATAGCCTACTTCACTTTGCATTTGTCTATTCATCAACTTTTTTTATTTATTTAGAATAAAATCGTTTTATCACTTTTTGTTCAAGAACAGACAAGTAAAAAGTAAAATGTCATAAAAAAATTATAAAAAATAGAAAAACCGCTTTGAAACATCACGCCAAGGTAGCCAACAAAATTTGAGGCTAGAGATCTGAATACTTGCAGACGACTTCATCCAATAAAATAATACAATTCCCTGCGCTTTAACGCTTTTGGCGATGTTTTGTTTTCCATTGGAATAACCAGGCTCACTATTGAACCATGCTTCAAAATTGTTTTATTTTTCGTACCTGATTAAATTATTATTATTAAGTTAATTATAATAATAATCAAACGCAAATTTAAATTCCCAGATTTGTTAAAATTTAAAGCAGTGGTTCCCAACCTGGTGGTCGCGACCCCCAAGGAGGTCGCAGAGCATTTTATAGGGGGTCGCGAAGCTGTTGCTCATGCAACAACAAAAGTGAATGTAAGTAGGACGAGGTACCGGTTCGCGAGCCATTTCATTCGGATTGCTTGTAGCACAACATTATTGCATCAGTATGCGTCCACTGTGATGTAATAAGCGTGACTGTAGGTCCTACAGTCACGTTTATTACATCACAGTGGACGCATACTGTGTAGGACTGTTCGCTGTAAAAGTGTAAATTGAAACTCTATTAACGAAGTAGCCTTGTATATTATAGACAACAGAGATCAGTCAATACTCGAGATTGCTAAAAAATAGTTAAAGGGAGCATCGTTCCACGGAGAAAAAACGAAAATACGTTGAAGAGTACATTAACCTTCGCTTTACTTCTTTATTGACCAATGGTGTTGAGAAGCCACAGTGTGCTCTCTGCAACGTTTTTCTTAGAATCATTGAAACCATCAAAATTGAAACGCCATTTAGAAACCAAATATGAAATAAATATAAATATGAATATGCATATGAAAACGAAGGAAAGAAATAGAATGGATGTAGAAGACGACCTGAGACTGGCTCTGTCTAGCACGCAACATCGAATTTCACGGTTAGCTGCAGACCTACCCTACAAGGTCAACCATCGCATTGATTTGTCAAGAAATGCAAGAAAAACAATTTTAGTGCTGCCTTTTGTTGTATTATTTGCTAATAGTATACTTGCATTTAGGAAAGAATATAAATGGGGGCATAGACATAGCCAGGGGGGGGGGCGAAAGGGGCCATGGCCCCCCAAAATTTTCAAAGTTTGGATTCCGAAGTTGAGCCCTTTGTTGAAAATATAATAAAATTTGTAGAAACTTATAACGTTTTCCAAGTCATCTGGTTATTAACACCCCCAAGGACTTGTTTTAGACACACAGAAGGACACCAATAAAATTTGCAAATCGTAAATCTGGCAAAATTTACGCGATTTACGTTTCTTTTAACTAATTTGTGGAAGCGGTTTCAGAATGGCTTACTCTGTTATGTTTTTGTGTAGTTATTGAGTTTTTGGTGTTCTCTAATTTAGCCGCAGGTTTTGCCCGTTCGTGTGTAAGAGCTACCTTTAATAAGTTAATAGCAGTTTATCTGCGAATAAATTTCATACAAATATTACACTAAAAGTGTTTCCAGAAAGCGCTATAAGCCATTATTTAAGTGTAATTTTTTTGCAAAAATTTTCCGGGGGAGCATGCCCCCGGACCCCCTAGAATACACGTGCCTTCGGCACGCTCTAACACCCCACCAGTTTTATTGCTTCCCTTGCTCAACCCACCAGGATACGCCACTGCACATCACGTGGCGATGGCTTAAATCAAACACTTTGTCGTTCACTTCAATTCATCAAGTATTTGGCCCCCCCAAACATTTTTTCTGGCTACGCCACTGAATGGGGGTCGCGGAATCTACAAAATTTTTTAAAGGGGGTCACCAAAACAAAAAGTTTGGGAACCCCTGATTTAAAGGGAACTGCTTCAGAGGAGCAAAAGAGCCGCATGCGGCTCCGGAGCCTCCGGGAAGTGTAACATCCGGAATCGCAGGTTGCCGATCTCTGGTCTAGGGCATTAATGGGTTTGTGGTAAAATTTAACAAAACCTTGCATAAATTTGTAACCTACGGTGCTTCTAAATTATAACATCGTAGAAGACTCCTGTCTGTAAAAATTTAAACGCTTCCTTTAAAGGCCTTTTTGTTTATTCAAGCAAAGTATTAAAGATTTGTAACCGTAGCATACAAGCATAACAATTGACACTTTTTCTATCGGCAGGGATTGGCTATATTTATTTTGTTCTGTGTGAAAAATCAAAATGTCAAAGCTATCTGGCTGAAATCTATTGAAAACGTGTTTGGAGGAGTAGCTACAAGGATTAGGGAGAACACATTCGTTGGATGGAAATCAACTGTGGAGGTTTCGGAGGTAGACGCTGTGGATATTTTTTGTTTATTTATTTTAATAACAAATTTTATAGAGATTTTTCAGTAGGCTACATTCGGTAAATTGTATGCCGGCAAAATAAAGATATAGGCTATCGCAGTTGTTTATCGTGTTTCTTATTTAATTTTAGTAATAGATCGGCGTCATTTTACTTTACCAGGCTGAACGATCCCGATCGGTCTCCAAACACAAACATGGTGCCTCAAATGTGAGATCGAGTGTGGAAATTTCACTTCCAACAAAATCAACAATGGTGATCAAAAGCCAAACTAGACAGGTAACCGAGTTTTTTTGTGTTGAGGAAAATGTTTTAACATAATTTGTATCCGCAAAAATCTTCAATGAGAGTTTGCTTTGATGTAAAGCAGAATGGAATAAAGATTTACTTTAAGAGAACCAGAGATGAAAACCCTGATTTGACCTTAACTTACTGTAATTATAAACCCAGCTGTCAGTTAGAAAAATCTTATAGTGCTTTGACAGATATAGTCAAACATATGAAAACCATAAACATTATATTAGATCCAACATTACAGTACCTCAAAAGTGATCAAAACAAAGTAAAATTTATCAAAAGTTTGTTGGGTAAGCCATCAAGACTTCTTTGCACTTTTGATTCTTCACATTTCTATGTTTCTATTGTTCATTTAATTTTACTGTATTGTATAACTGCTGTTTTTAAAAAAAGTATACGTTGTCCCTTTTTTTATAGATTTCCAACGTTAATCTAATTATGCACATTGCACAGGCAACAAAGTTTCACTTACATTAATTTTAAAACAATGAAAACAAATGAAAATATCTTTAAAACAATGATTCTATTTGAATAAGGGTTATAAGGTTTAAGAATAAGGTTTAACATAAAAAAATAATTAAGTGGTATAACAATTTTGACTGTGTTTGTTAAGTGGAGCTGTTGCTTTTCTTTCTTATACTGAAGAAATGAGAAAAATTCTCATCAACTCTATCTTCTGGTATGATCGATCTTGATGTAACATATGATCGATATGATCGAGTTGATGTAACAAACGGGGATGTCATCACAAAGCTAGTTGCAGAATACTACTCAGCAGACGAAATTGAAAAGGCTAAAGATGCTCTGTATGAAAACTTTATTCCAGCATCAGGTCGAAAGAAAATTCGGAAAGGACAAAACAAAAGTGAGAAAAACGTTGAAGACATGATTGAAATTATTCATGAAATGTCTTCAACTAATGACAAGGATGGAATCCCCATCTTAGTTACTGATTCTAGTAAATTTCCCCCACTGGATATAACTCATCTGGATGCTGTTGCCATGTATACTGATTTAATTACCCTAAAGAAAGAGTTTCAATGTCTTAAAAATGAAAAAGAAAAGGAAAAATGTATCATAAAAGAAATTTAAGATGCGGTGTCCATGCTCAAAAAACAAAATGTTGATAAAACCACTAATGTCTGGGAAGTAAATACGCAGCCCAAAGTTATTCCACATTTAGCAGGATTGACTGCACCTTCATACAGCCAAGCTGTTAAATCTACTCTGTCAAAGGGCAAAAACAATAATCCTGGTAATGACTCACTTGAACACCGCAGTGGTGATCTTTCAAAACAAAATACCAAAAGCATATCGATAGAAGAAAAATGGAAAACTGTATCTAGAAAGAAAAGGGACTTGCCTATAGGAAAGATGGAAGCAACTTCCTTCAAAGCTGTTTCCAAACCAGCTCACATTTTTACAACCAGATATAGCCCAGAAACCTCTCCCAGTGAATTAGAGGATTTTGTTAAGCAACACTTTACTTTGGCAACTAATATTACATGTGAAAAGATCAAAACTAAATACTTATCATATGCTTCCTTCAAAATCTCAATTCATGGTGTTACTCTAAAAGATATGCTGGACTTGGACAAATGGCCTGCTGGCATCTTAGTGAAAAAATTCTTCCACACTTCTGCAAAAATCAATGCCAATGCAAGCATATCACTAACACAAACATCCTATGACAGCAGGTAAAGAGGAATCAGTAAAAGTAGTGTCGTTTAACTGCAGAGGATTACAATCTTCACTGCATGATATAAAAGAACTCTGTGAAGAATACCAAATTATAATCCTACAAGAAACATGGTTGACTAAATAAAACTTGGACACACTGGCAACTATCAGTGACCAGCACTACTCTTTTGGTGTCTCATCATTTGATCATGGAGATGGGGTCAGGACAGGAAGACCTCATGGAGGAGTTGCTGTTCTTTGGGCTAAATCTTTATGTACATCCATGATAAAAAATTACGATCAAAGCATCATCAGAATACAAGTAGACATGAATGACAAATCTATCTGTTTTATTGACATTTACATACCATATTGTTGTACAGCAAACAGAGTAGAATTCCCAGACCATTTGGGTAAATTAAGTGCTTTATGCCTCCAACTTAATAATTGTAACATATGTCTAATAGGAGATTTCAACGCCAGCCAAACAAATCAGTTTGGGAATATGTTAGACAAATTCTGTCATGACAATGACTTAGTTATCTCTGACCATGAATTGTTACAAGCTAATATCTTCACTTATGTGAGTGAAGCACATGGCACAACCAGTTGGATCGACCATTGCTTAAGTACAAAATCAGTGCATTCTACAATTCAAGAAATAAAGGTTCTACAGGAGTTCATAACCTCTGACCATAAACCTCTTGCAGTAACTTTCACTTGTGAAAACCTCCCAAGAGTGGAAATGAATAGTGGGTCTTTGTTGATGAAACGTAGCAAGATCCAATGGCAATATCTTTCTCAGCAGCAAAAAGAAGACTATAGAAGTTCAAGCAAGTATGTTCTTTCACAAGTACCCATACCATCCAAAACCATTAACCCATTAGTGCCCGGTCATCGTTCTAGTTGGAATATTTTTACAAAAAATTTTTTGTAAGGTCCTTATAGGTTGAATATGAATATTCAAAAAAAAAAAAGTCTGATATCTGTACCAGGAATGTAGAAAATGGTACGTCCCTGTATGGACGCTTGGGCACTCGTACGAAGGCTTGATGTAAAATAAAATAAATTAGCATTTTCCGGTAATGGATATTTTTGAAGTCGTAAAAAGCAACAGTACTGCTCTAAGATGCGTTAAAAACTAATTTCTAATAAAAATACATCGCTTTTCCATTAGATTTATTAAGAAACGAACAAACGAAACTGGATCTAAACAGATAATATTACAAATTTCTTTCACTCATGATACATTTCGAAGCAATCTGGATGCAGTCCAACATCACACCGACGGCATCTGTATGACGTACGTTTGTGACAGTGTTTGCAGACACCTTTTTTGTCCGTTTTGATGATCAGGTGATTGCCCTGATCCCTTCTGATCTCTTTGCCGTTGGCAAGGGCATGTGTCGATGGTAAGAGAGAAAATGTATTGTTCCCATGGATCATAATTGTCATTTCTGCACATGATCGGATAAAGTCAAGGAGGGTAATCTTTTCCATCTCTCTCTCTTCTGTGATTGCTCCAATTTTTCTATAAAACCTCCAAGCTTGCACCATACTGACATTTAGAAACCAATTGTACACACCCCAGTACCATTTGCGGTTTCTTGAGCGGATGGAATAACAGGAACTGAGATTGTCCAACAGGTCCACACCTCCCATGTTGTTATTGTAGACCTTGAGCAAGTAGGCTGATCCACGTCCAGTTTCTTTTTTGCATCACGAGAGTATCTAAAATTTGGTAAAATGATTACCGACTATAACTGAAAGACAGTACCGTTTTGGGGCTCCATACCCACGATCTAAGGAAACCCATCAGGCCAAGGGGCCATACGATAAAGAAATATGCATACTACCATAAGGTTCTTACTGGTGTGTTGCCTTGCGGTCGCCCAAACCAGCAGTTTGAGTCCGCCTCAAGTTAAGTAAACGCGCCACTGCTGAATAATAACATGTGTCATATATTCTACCAGCCTGCAATCCCACTGTGCTATATTACAACGAAATAACTCCACCGCCTTTGTTAGATGTTTTTTACTCACCTAGCACATTTTCCCAAAGGTTCCTTGTCCACAAAGTTAGATGCAACGTATACTGGTCCAGAATCTTTCCACACAACAATGGTTTGATCATCTCCAAGGTACAGTTGCTTCATATCTCCCCTCTTCATATTATTGGTCTCTTTTTTTTGATGGTAAAGATAGATTGTTCATTCGATTTTGCCTCATTGTCCCCAAAACACCTATCCCTTTCTTAGACAAATGATCTATCAAATCCAGGCTCGTGAAAAGATTGTCGCACACAACCTTCGATCCAGGAATCAGTCGAGCACTTTCCACAAGACCATAAACAACGTCAGGCCCCTGACTCAATCCATACTTGAAGATGTTTGTTTTTGCTCCAGCGTAGGGGACACAGTGGATTAGCTCTCCAGAGGGGGTGCACATAGACCAAATTTTAAACCCGAATCTTGTTGGCTTGCCCTTTATAAATTGCTTCAGAGGGTGGGGGCCAAAATAACGGATCATTGATTCGTCTACAGCTACGTACTCAGTTTTTTCAACAAATTTGGCTGCTGTCTCATTCAAAGTCTCAAAAAGAAGGGCAACTTTCCAAAATGGGTCGTCTTTCGGGTGGTTTGAATTGGCGAAATGGGTATAGCGCATTACCTCATCAAACAGATTCCTTGACATGGCTCTTCTTGCCATCACATTGTTTGTATCATCTCTTCTCTCCCAATACATCCTGCGTGTGGAAGGGGTGATGTATCCTGTCATAAACATTATTGCATGACTTGCTCTTATTAAAGAATTATCCACCTTTGACTGGAAGGCCAATTTGTTTTGTTGCGCTGCATACCTCTTGGTCTCTTTCACTACTTTGTTCACAAAATCATCAGAGATGAAGAGTTTCATAACATCATACGGCGTTTTCACATTATCAGGATCAATGGGTAAATTATCATGGCTGAATTTCTCAGCTTCAGGAAAAGGAGGAATGTTTTTCCCTAGTTGATTTTGGGCGGTAGACTGGATCCTATCTTTGTTTCTGACGCGTACAAGTGGTATCTTTTCTTCTGTTAACTCTTCTTCACTTGATGATGAGCCAGGAAACACAATTTTTCGTGGACGGCCCTTTCTTTTTTTAGTTACAAGTGTTACTTTTCCAGTTAGTTTGGGTGATTCTGCAAACTTTCTCTTGGCAGGTTTATTGTACGATAGTTCTTCTTCCAGGTCATTTAACGCAACGGGAGTTGACCCAATTTCTTGTGCTCCCAGTAGGCCTACTTTCTTTACATTTCTTCTTGGGTTCCAACCAAGACGATCTCTATAACAGGCCTGGACACCGTGTGCCTCCAGTCGAAAACTGGAGGCGGATGGTTCAAGCAAGGTTTTTAGCAATCACACAAAGCGCTTTTGATTTTTGTGAGTGCATTGTTATTCAGGGAGGTAAATATGATTTATAACAATAAATTTAAACTAGGCGCTGCCGTTTTTTCAGGGAATTTGAGGTTTTTATGTGTGAAATTAGATCAGCCTGGCAGTAAAGCTTGAGGCCACCAGCCAGCAGGCTAGTGTGTTAGATATGTTTAGTACATGAGTTAAAATTGAATCCAAGCTAATTACGGTAGTCTAAATTGTGTGCTTTTGAATGTAACATATATATGTTTCATAGTTTAGAGACACCGCTAGCCCTAATGTGATAAGTGATATTGGGCAGAAAGTGTTGTGTTACTGGATGCAGATCTGGTTACGATGGAAATAAACAAATATTAATGTATCACTTACCCAAGGATAGTGTTAAAGAGAGAGAGAGCGCTCTTACTAGAATTGCATCAAAAGTTAATAATATACAAGGTTTTAACTTAAAAACTATTTTAGATACATTGCAGAGTCGCCAGAAACAAGTACGGTATTTCTTTTTATCAACAAAATATAGGCCTATGTCAAGCCTAGTATGTCTTACCACGGAAGAAACATTTTTTTTGGAAAGCCAATATAATTCTAAATAATTAGCAACCACTGTTCTAGCAGTTATGGTTAAGTATTTTTTGGCGATCATGAATTGTTATTAAAAATGATACCAGTTCATCATTTAACAGCAGACTTTCAATATGATCAAATCATCATTATTATCGATAAACTTGAGCAGTGCTGTTCACATATTGGTGATACAATCTGTGATCGAAACCAAGTCAATAGGTGATTTTTCAAACATTTTGAAACAATTTCAAACAAACCTTGGTTGACTAAACACAAAAATAAGTTCATAAAAATGTTTCTTCAGTTTTGGAAGATTGTCAATGTGAAAGGGTTAGGAGCTAATTTGTGCTTTAAGGATCCAGTCAGAGATGTTGTAAGATCTGACAATAAATATATTATTTTGTTAATGTGCGTGCTTTTATGTGTTGTTAATCATGGCTTCAGTGAGTGAAGCTGCTTTGTCCGGCAATGCTTTTCTCACAAAATGTTATGTTGAACAGAAAAATATGTCATGGCTTCCGTGAGTGAAGCTGCTTAAACCGGCGATGCTTTTCACACAAAATGTTATATTGAACAGAAAAATATATCGTTTTTTTAATGCGCTTGTTCGGCATTTATTTGTTGTCAGTCCAGGTTTGCGTCGGCGAAAGCTTTATCAATAAACTATTCAAGATTCCGAACATGACTGAGTTCAATTTTAGTTAAGTCATATAATAACTACACTAAATATCAGTAAAAAATATACCGGAACTTATATTCAAGCGAGTGGTAGGCTTGGTGAAGAGTAACTTAGTTTTCCGACAAAAAGCCGACTAGGTTTAATAACGAGCAAAGTCGCACCATTATGCTTGCAACTTGTAGCCAGGGTTCATATGCCCTTATAGAAATGTATTCATGTAGTAGAGTGTTGTCTCATACGTACTTGCAAGAATTGCCCTACCTGCCAAGCTGATACAATCTGCAGACTTTACTAGGAATACCACCTAAAAGAACGGGCGCCACAGTGCTCTGCACCTAAATATCCTGATGCCACAGTGTGCGGCTGTGCCTATTTGACCAGCGCCTAACTGTCTGCGCCTAAAAGACTTGCTCCCCTCAGAAATTGTTAAAGTTGCAGTACCGGTAATCATAATATGCAGTACGCTACTAACAAACTGTTCATTCTGAAAACTTGTGATTCTAAAAACTCATAACTTGTAATGTTGGCTTCGTATTTGGTAACACAGCAACCCCCTAATATGTGTAGACCCAATTGAATGCATATCATAAATCGTTGCTCAATCACACTCAACAAGTATAAACATTAAACTATTATCACAACCTACTGTATTTAAGTGATTCCCTTGAGAATTGTAAGTCAAATGTATGTATACAAGATTGGCCTAAAAAAGGCAGAAGCTGCATATCAAGTAGCCTATGTGTTAATAAGCATTAAGCAATGTTATACAGTATATGTTGGGTGTTTGAGGTACGAAGTTTGTTGCATTAATTAATAGGTGCTTGTGTACTGAAAAATTTGGTTGTTCTTGTTCTATGTGGATTGTGGAATGCAATAAGCTGATTTACAGTAGTTTCAAGGTTTTGTGTTATTCTCTGTTTTTCTTGTGCTGCCAACAAGCAAAGCACATTCATGTACAAGGTATACAGTATATTATATAAATGCATCAATTAAACAAAATATTATAATCTTCTATGATGTCATAAACAACCTGCATCACCCCCAAATAGTTGCTATTGACCCTGCTTAGCAGAAAATACCTTGACTCCAAAAATATGTAGTCTTATTGAGGAAATGTGTATTTATATCATCCGCCTCCAGTTTTTGACTGGGGGCGCGTAGTGTCCAGGCCTGTTATAGAGATCGCCTTGGTTCCAACGCAATGGGTTGACTTTAGATGGTCCCGGTAGCGACTCTGTCTTATCGTTATCAAATGTAGGCCTCTCCCTATCTTCAACAAGATCCATGTCCTGAGTGTCTTCATTGTGATGAATCACTAATTCACCTTTCTGGTTCAGGATTCCTTTTCCGACATTGTTAACGTTTTTGACACCCTCATTTTCATTTGCACTGTCCTCATCGCTCACGTTGCCGGATTCATCAGGAGGAAAAATTACAATGTCTGTGGGCTCATTGGGTGGATCCTCTTCTAAAATTCCCAAAATTTCTTGAACAGTGAAATGAATTTTCCTATAAAGAGTACAAAAAATAAATTAAAGATACATGAACATTTACAGCAAGACCTCAATTTACAGTGCAATAATAGTGAAAGCGCCCAGAATAGATTCTGAAGCACAACCGTCTGCACATGAAAATGATGACCTACTAGGCCTACCCCAACTAAAAGGCATGGTTTTGAAAATTAAATATCAGCAGGTTACAAATAACGTTCGTTTTTGCACCAAACATGAAAATGTATAGCCTACGAATTCCTATAGCATTAATTTTTTCCACGAACTTTTTGTCTCATTTGCATATTTCTGTAAGTGTAGCCATTACTGGTAACCGCGCGGCGCGCGTAACTGTTTTTAACGATTTTCGCCCTCCAGGTCCAAATCTAAACATTGAACTTAAAAAAAACGTAGCCTGGAGACACACCTAAGTTAGTTTAAAAAAGTTGAGAAAAAAAATTGATTGTGGTCACTAGTCTAAAAGTAAGTTTTTACGAATTGATTAAGAATTAACCCTACATTTTTGAAAAGCTTTTGTGCACCGCAAAAGAATAATGTAAAAAAAATTGACTTCGTTGGGCGTCGAACCGGTGTCCTCACGAATATAAGGCAAAAACAAAACCACTGAACCAAACACGCCAACGAAAAAATCTGGTGCATTCACATGCTATAAACATAAACTCTATGCGAAGTAACAAAAAGTTTGTGAGAAAAAACATCTCGCGTCCGGGCGAGTGCCCAAGCGTCCCTACAAGGACTCACCTAACTTCTAACTTATATTTAGAAAAAAGTATAAGAGAAAAATAAAATATTTCGCTTTGGGCACGTAGCTAAACATATTTATAGATTTATCAAAACACAAAGTTGATAAAAACGCAATGTTACATACCTCGATTTGTAGGTCACAGTTTGTGTACCATGTGCTGGCTCCATATCTCACAAAAGGTCTACCTTGAACGTTGTAGAGTGAACACTAAAATTTGTTTAAGAAAATACTCTTGCGCTGCTTCAATAGCTATAATGTTATTCTAACCTCAGCAGAAAAAAAAACGTTATTATCAGGAATCTGAAGAAAGCAATTCAGAATCTAAAATACCCAATTTTCACGTCCTTGTAGGGACGCGCGGGCACTAATGGGTTAACTGTACAGACCCCAATTGTAGTAATGATCATCATCAAAGAGAAGTTGAATTGTTTTATGATAACTTGATACATGCTCTACATATGTCAGCAAATCCGTTTTCTCAGACAATCAAAAAAAGATCCAAATTAGAAATCACAGGATGAAATGACAAAGTTCACACTGCTCACCAAGTTGCAAGAAATGCTTATCTAGAATGGTTGTCGAGTGGTAAGCCTCTCACTGGCCTTACTTTTAACAAAATGAAAACAACTAGAAAAATTTTCAAATAATATGCATTACGGAAATGTCGATCAGAGACTGCACAGCTTAGAGCTGATTCTCTTGCTGAAGCCCTTCATCATGAAAATTTGCGAAAATCATTTTGGCAAAAAATTAAGTCCTCTAAAGTTAAAGGTCCTATCTCTTCAACAGTAGGAGGAGCAATTGGGTGTACTGCGGTGACTGAGATGTGGAAAAATTATTATGGCGATTTATTAAACTCTGTGCGTAACAATCCTACAAGTGAAGCAATAGACATGTTGATGCAAGACACTGAAGCTTATGCCAATATCGAGAAATATCAATGCACTATTGAAACGATACAAATGCTACTATGCAAATTACCCTTTAATAGATCTGCTGGAAGTGATAAAATTTCAGCCGAACATCTAGTGTATGCAGATGAACTATTGTGCTTCTTATTCAGCTTATTGTTTAATGTATGCTTTTCTCATGGTATGCCGCCTTCACCTTGTTTAAATACCATAATTATCCTTGTTTGTAAAAACAACAAAGGCAATATTCAAGATGCTGGAAATTACAGACCCATTGCAGTGGCAACTGTAGCGTCCAAATTATTTGAACATTATATCCTTGAGCATATTTCACCGTTTTTAAATACATCTGACAATCAGTTTGGATTTAAGCCAAAACAGGGCGCAGATTTATGTGTTTATCTTTATAAACAAACAGTATCTCATTACATACACAGCAATAGTCCTGTGTTTAGTGTATTTCTGGATGCATTCAAAGCATTTGATAGAGTTAATCACAATATCTTATTTAACAAGTTAGTTTCACGGAATGTTCCTATGTGTTTTGTACGATTATTGAAGCGTTGGTATAAAGAACAAATAATGAGAATAAAGTGGGAGAATCAAATTTCTGACCCCTTCCATGTCACCAACCTGGGTCTGCTACTACTCGGTGAGTCCGCTTCGGAGAGTCCGATTCGAAGAGTTCCCTATTCGGAGACAGCCTTTTTCGGAGAGTTCCCTATTCGGAGATTTTTTAAAATTTTTTTTGAAAATTATCGGGTACCGTAGCCTAATTATCATTGCCGCTTTTACATCGTTTTAACGTCGCTAAACGTTCAAATCGTGCAGAAAAAATAGAAATAAAATGTTTGAACAATTAAATGAAATTTTGTCATGTCAGTTCAGTTGAATTGTTTTTATTTGTGACCATCATATCAAAAACAATACACGTCAACATAGCAAGGGTAGAAGCGACAAAACGCGAACGTTGAAACGTGCTTGTGACCGAAGTAAGTGATTGAGTTGAAAGAAATTTGGCACGGCTGCAACAACTTCAGAAAAGTTTAAGATATGAGGGAAAAATAAAAAAAAGAAGATGTTACAAAATAAATAAATCATGGATTACCGGTAGTGTGAAGAAGGGGTGTTCTTCCCGGCCATCAGCACAAGGCTGATCACTCGCTAGTACAGCGAGCAGCAGTAACGCTTCGCTAACCAGAACGGTGTAGCTTCCACGCTAGCCATAAAGACCTCCAATAAACGGTTAAGTTTCTGGGCAGCCGATTGTAGCATCGAATAGACAGCGATAGACACGTGTTTCGCCCATGAGGCTGGGCTCATCAGTATCGCACCGTATTCTTGCCACTTGGGTAATCGACCGCCGCTTTACCAGTCAGTTTAACTCTTATCCTTGTGGAAAGAAAAGAGCCAACAAAACCAGCAGGTGCCAGGGGTAGGACATGTGAAGAAGGGGTGTTCTTCCCGGCCATCAGCACAAGGCTGATCACTCGCTAGTACAGCGAGCAGCAGTAACGCTTCGCTAACCAGAACGGTATAGCTTCCACGCTAGCCATAAAGACCTCCAATAAACGGTTAAGTTTATTACCCATTATCGATTACCCAGGTGGCAAGAATACGGTGCGATACTGATGAGCCCAGCCTCATGGGCGAAACACGTGTCTATCGCTGTCTATTCGATGCTACAATCGGCTGCCCAGAAACTTAACCGTTTATTGGAGGTCTTTATGGCTAGCGTGGAAGCTACACCGTTCTGGTTAGCGAAGCGTTACTGCTGCTCGCTGTACTAGCGAGTGATCAGCCTTGTGCTGATGGCCGGGAAGAACACCCCTTCTTCACATGTCCTACCCCTGGCACCTGCTGGTTTTGTTGGCTCTTTTCTTTCCACAAGGATAAGAGTTAAACTGACTGGTAAAGCGGCGGTCGATTACCCAAGTGGCAATTTATTTGAATTTTGTTTGCCACGAGAGCCAAGATCCTGGGCATCTGGCTAGGCACAAACAAAACACAACTTGACAAGATGAACTGGCAGACCGCCATCAAGAAAACTCAAACGATCGCCAACATCCACAAACCACGAAGACTCTCCCTCTATGGAAAGATCTCCATCATCAACACTCTCTTGGTACCCGTCACTCTGCATCTGAGTAGAGTCCTGATGCCAACACAACAACACATCAAAGAACTCAACAAAATCCTTTTTAACTTCCTCTGGTATCCTTCACCATTCGAACAGCTCCAGAGAAGCAAGACGTTTCCTCCTGTCAAAGATGGAGGCATCAACATGGTGGACATCCAATCAAAATTTCAAACAAGCCGCATCGACAGAATTCGGCACCTCTTCCCACTAGAAGACGCCACCGAAATCTGGCACGAATGGGCCATGTTCAATTTGAGCTACAGAATGAGACACATTAATCCTCATCTGTTCTCCAATAGCATTCCGCATGCCCCGATTCCAAACGAAATGTATGCGGACATCTTCAAGTCCTTTTGCAAACTCAAAGGCTTGAAACACGACTGGGAAAATACTTCCTACAAAAACATCTATATCAATCTGAAAACGCAAAATGAAAAGAAAATTGACAAGATTGATCAAAACGGAAAGAAAATTCCTTGGAACGAAATTCTTCTAAGAAATAAAGAAATCAAATTTCTCCTTCCACCTCACCTATCCTCCATGTCCTTTCGGATTGCACATGGAGGATACAAATGGGGAGATTTTAATAGATCAATACATTCTGACAGAATAACAAATTGCAAATTCTGCAGAAAACAAGAAGACAATGTGGCCCACGTCCTCACCAAGTGCTCCTTTGCGCTAGGAATATGGGACCGATTGAAACAACAATATCTTGACCTAACCAATGAAGACATGGAAATAACAAAGGACATGATCCTCTACAACCAAATCCCTAACGGACAGAAGAACAATCCGATTCTTTTGACCATGATGAATGCCGCCAAGCACACCATCATCCAAAAGAAGATATCTCTGGACATCGGCGACACATATATACAGGACACAAAACGATCCACCATTCAAGCCCTGTGGGTGAACATGACAAAAACGAAAGATATAACACAAAAACATAACATTCCTTTGTCATCTGACATTTCTACTCCTTCCAAACCTCCTCCTACGGTCAGAAGAAAGAAGAACCAGTCGAGATCCACTCTTCAACCGCCCTCTCAGTCGTCCTCGGTGGTAGGGATAACTGATTGCAGCGGTGGATCTCACTAGCACAGTACGGTCGTAGTTCATCTTTGAAGAAGATTAGACAGCCAAGGGCGTAACAACCCACCTTTAACCCGTCCCTCTCACTCATCTGCAACGGCCTGATGCCGGAAGAGTGATTGCAGCGGGGGATCTTCAACCGTCCCTCTCCGTCGTCCCACTCGCTCTGGGATGACAGGATTGCAGCGGCCAATTCCATGATGACTCTGGGGTCAGCGAAAGCTACCCTCCCTCTTGCCGCTCCTCTCTGGCATCTCCGCCAAATGAGATGTCAGACTGCAGTGGCCCGTTTTCTCCAAACAGGTGCCCTTCTTGAAGCGGGAACACGAAGATACACACACACAAACAAACTCAAATAAAATTAAAAAATGAATTATCTACCAAAACGCGCTAGTTCTCATGCTTGACCCGCCATCTCCTAGTCTGCTCCAAGATCAGCAAGAGGAAAGTCGAGACAGGCAGATCAGCTTGAGGCAGCCACTAGCCAAATATTTACATCCACAGATTACCATCTACCGCGGTGAGTCCCTTCGGTCGTAGTGAGTCCCTCGCCTCCCTGGTAGGTATCTTCCATGTAAGTATGGTGTGCCTGCTGAGTGTTTGGGTGTGTGGACGGCTCCCGGAGCGGACGCACTAATGATGAGACAGGAAACAAATCCATTCCATATGGACAATTTGTAAACCTGAAAGATGTAGTGGTATCCATCTTGAACTCTGAGCGTTGCGCGAACAAGCAAAAAAAAAAAACGAGAGCCAAATTATTCTTAAATAGTTGACTCTCTTTCTCGTGGTAGACCCCAATTTTATCCGCTCTGCCTACTGGCAGACCGGGTATAAGAGTCAAGTACCTGCGCCGAGGTCGCGTGAGGGAGACGTGGGCGCCGCCCGGCGGTCAATTACTGCCGGTTTCAGCGTCCACACGCGACGGGTCGCCCGGTCCGTCGCAGGGCTTCATTCTGGGCTATGCAGAAAGAGCCTGTCTCCCTGGCCCGCTCCGCCATTCTAAATTTGCGGACGGGCCATATAGTGTTTCGATCCACACTCTCCCTCCACAGGTACCTCGACTCCCCAGCCTGGCCCTCGCGACCTAAGCTGGTGGACTTAACCCTCCGGGTGCATCGTCACCCCATAAATCACGCCGCTCCCCGCCGCCGCGGGGTGTGGCAGGCCGGTTTCTTAAAGTCTTCGACCTGGCTATGTTTGTTTGTACTCTTGCGAATAAAACAGTTCAACACTACGGTGCGATACTGATGAGCCCAGCCTCATGGGCGAAACACGTGTCTATCGCTGTCTATTCGATGCTACAATCGGCTGCACAGAAAGATTACCGGTAGTTTGGATCAACAAATGTGTGGCCTACAGCTTGGATTGAAAGGAAATCATCGGGTACCGTAGCCTAGTTATCCCGACCAGCAAAAATTTGTTCCAAGAACCCAGTTAGTCTAACGTTTTAGTTAGCCCAGAACGTTTTAGTTTAGAACCCAGTTAGCTACGTTTTAACGTCGCTAAACGTTGAAATCGTGTAGAAAAGAAAACTTTTGCTGACTAGGATACGTTGAAACTGGGAAACATTCACAGAAGCCCTTCGATTTGTAAAAACCTATCGTTAAAAACCTCTCGTTAAAAGCCTATCGTTAAAAACCTCACCTTTGCGTTGCGTACTAATCGATTCCTCTGCCATGATCAAGTAACATCAACTGAGGGTCTAACGAAGGAACTAACCAAAGGAATTCCAGGTCATGTAACGCCGAAACCCAGGTTTACTCTAAACTGCCACATGGGTTTTAACTTCATCTTTTATGGCAAACGCAATTTGGCAACTGTCTTTTTTTAGTTGACACGCTTTTGCTGAGACTTTATCTCATTAACCCCTATTGTTAATCATGAAAGCTGTTGTTTTGATGTAAAACACATATTTTGAATGAACCCAGACAACAAAATTCGTCATTTTTACATTGATTCGAACGTCCGCAGACGTTGACTCAATGTAAAAATGACGGATTTTGCCGTCTGGGAAGGCACTCAAAGGTAAACACTGGATAAAATGCAAGAATGCAAAAGAAACGATATTGTGGAATAAAATAAAAAATTCTCTAAATAAACAGAAGAATCGGACATACATCTCTCTGTTATCATTTTGAATGTAAAAATTCCTTTTGTGGTCCCTTTGTCTGGAACAAATAAAAACTGTGCTGTTGAAATTTTCGATTGTAGTTTTGGTCTCAATCTCATCATCATGATTCGGAGTAAGATGTTTGTTAGGTGATTCACAAGGCTAATTGCTCTGTGGAGTGAGCATTCTGTTGTTCCGGTTTTCTTTGATAAAGTTATGAATATGGAACGTACCATATCACTAGGGTCTTTTCGGTGTCATAAATATGATTTAAGATCTCAGTAGTTAGGTCTAAACCCCACTCATCTAAAGCTTCGAGAATTTCAACTATAAAAGAAACGATATTGTGGAATAAAATACAAAATTCTCTACTGTAAATAAACAGAAGGCGTCGTTGGATTTAGAATTTTGTAATAGTTGAGGATTCTAATATATTCTAAGTTTGCATGCAGAAGGCGACGCAGGATACATGTCAATTTTATCTGAGCAAACATTAATAGTTCAAAAATAAATTTAATTCGCTTTTTAGTCTTAAGATCTCAATGGTTAGGTCTAAACCCCACTCATCTAAAGCTTCGACTATTTTTTTCTGCAGGATTTAAACGTTTAGCGACGTTAAAACGATGTAAAAGCGGCAAAGATAATTAGGCTACGGTACCGACAAATTTTCATTTAATTGTTCAAACATTTTATTTCTATTTTTTCTGCACGATTTGAACGTTTAGCGACGTTAAAACGCTGTAAAAGCGGCAATGATAATTAGGCTACGGTACCCGATAATTTTCAAGAAAAATTTCAAAAAAATCTCCGAATAGGGAACTCTCCGAAAAAGGCTGTCTCCGAATAGGGAACTCTTCGAATCGGACTCTCCGAATCGGACTCACCGAAACGGGCCATTCCGCACCAACGGAGTAAGGCAGGGAGGGGTTTTAAGCCCTTACCTGTTTTCTTTGTATATAGATGACTTATCGACTGAATTGAATTCCCTAGATGTCGGATGTAATACTGGTTCATCTCACTTGAATCACCTAATGTTTGCAGATAACTTGTGTGTATTTAGTCCAAGTGCTAAAGGTACTCAAAAACTCATTGATGTCTGTGAATCCTATGCTTCAAGACATGACATTATTTTCAACTGTAACAAAACTGTTGGATTGGTCCATCAATGTCGCAAATTTAAAGTTTTAACTTCTTCATGCATGCGGCTGTACAATACACAAATTAAATTTGTTAGACAAGTGAAATATTTAGGTATACTGATTGATGATACCATCAGTGATGACGCAGGATATTAAATGGCAAGTGCGATCTCTTTATGTCGCTGCCAATCAGCTTAGGTCCAAGTTGGGGAATTGCTCTACCGAAGTTAAAAATGTAATGTACCAATCATATTGTATGCCAATGTATGGTTCGCAGCTGTGGTTTAACTATAAAACTTCTACTTTAAATTGCATACGAGTTGCTTACAACGACTCGTACAGAATTATCCACAATTTGTCGATATGCGACAGTGCTAGGGTGTATCAGGTACAGAACGACGTGTTAACATTTGATGCTCTATTAAGAAAAAATTGCTATGCATTTGTAGAACGTTGCAAAAGATCAATTAATCCACTTTTGCGCAATGTTATGTCTTCTGATTACTATTTTAATTTTACATTTTATATTCACTACAACAGTATTTTGTACGTTGTTTGATGTAGGCTGCTTGATGTTGTGTTAGTCTGATATTTTGTGTGATGACTGTTAAAAATTTGAATTCTATGGACTTTGAGTCTGATTGCAGATAAACAAATAAATAAAATAAATTAATACTACAAAAAGTGCTGAATGCTAAGCAAAAAAGCAAAGCAGAGCAAATTAAATCAAATATAGTTATTACTATCTGAATCCTTTTGATAAAATCTATTTGAATAAGGACTTTCTGATGATCCTCCTTTAGGTGAAACAGGCTGTTAAGGATTCAGATAGTAATAACTACATTAATTTTACACATAATGTTGTTTCCAAACCGCAAAGCAGACTTAGTTGTTAACGTAAGCTCATACAGCTGGCCAAAATTGTCAGATTAGTAATTCTGAAATTAGCGCCTCAGTCTGAGAATATGTATGTCCAAACCGAGCAAAAGCAAAAGTATTGTTGTGTATTTTGTTTTGTTTCACAATATATTTTTGGTGCACGCCTTTTGAAAGCATTCTTGCGATTTTGAATACAAGTATGAAAATTTTAAATGACTTTTATTGAATGAGTTAAAAACACAACAAGTATCTTAAGTTTTTTATTTGAATTATTGTTCATGACGTTGCGTTGCAGACATAAATCTTTTTATTTTACTTTGCAGCGTCCCAGAAACTTCAAGATCTATGGAAAATAAGAAACGATAGAAAAATAAATTTACGATTAACCTGAAAAGTTTTAACTGCTATAAGTTAGACCAGGGTTGTCCAAAGCCTGGCCCGCGGGCCGCATGCGGCCCGCGACCTCCTTCAATGCGGCCCGCCGCCTCTTCTAGAAAACTTTTAAAAATTACCGTATATCCTCGCATATAAGCCGACCCTAGAAAAACAACCTTAAAATGGTAAATTTATAAAAATCTGCATATAAGTTTTATGTTTAATTTGTAATGAAATGATATCTGTTATGAAAGAGTACAATGTACAACGACACTACAGCACTCTTCATGTCACTTCATGTTTGGCAGTACCTACCTTTGTGAAGCAGCATTTTCCGCAATGAAGTCGATTAAATCCAAAGAGAGGAATCTACTTAAACAAACATCTCTCGAAGCCTGCCTTCGTTTAGCCTTAACCTCAGTTGACATTGACACAAAGGAGCTGGCTTCCAAAATGCAGGCACACCCATCTCACTGAATTTTAAGTAAACTGTACCGTTTTACGTACTTCCTTAAATATTTTTTACGAATAAATTTATGGTTTATTCTTATTCATACTTGTCAGTTATTTATAAGGTTTCCTGGTCTACTGACATTGCTTAAAATTTCCAAAACTCTCTTATTCGTAGTATTCACATCTTAGCTTCTTTAATCTATTCCCCAATATGTTTTTATGATAAATATAAAGATTCATTTACACATGTACGTGTTTTACTTTACATCTGGTACGGTGAGACAGTGTATAAGAGGAAAAATGTCAACTGCGGCCCGCGATCTAATTTCCTTGCCGAATGCGTCCCGCGTCCCATAAAGTTTGGACAACCCTGAGTTAGACTGCAGAAGATTTGAAATCGCACCGACATCGTCACATTGTCGTCAAATGATTCTTGTACGTCTAGTAGCGTACAAATAGTTTTAAGTTTATGTCTTGAACAATTGTGCAGTGTAATAATTTGATGAAAATCAAATACGTGTTACGAAAGTATTGAGCAGGCTACAATTTAAACACTTTTCTTGTTTTGTAAATATCGTTCCAAAATAACAGGGATATCTATAACTACGGGATTGGAAACTCTGTGGAACTGAAAACCATTTTATACACCAGTAGGGTCACTTTTCTTTGTGCGCTGCTGTGATAAATAATCACGTAAATTGACCACAAAGGGCAGCAAGTAGTAGGCTAAACGAACAACCAAATGTGTAACAATCAATTCACCTGCTGTAAATTGTAAGGATTACGCTTGCCTGGTTTGTTTATTTGTTTGTATTCCATTAGCGTAGTCATGTTGTATTTTGTTTGCTGCTTAAAAAAATTCAAGAATGACTGTTGGTTATAGTTCTGATGACATCTTGAACGTATTGGTTTCGTATTGGATTGGTCTGTGAACAAGTTGATGATACAACAGCATATTTCACTGATTGCTGAACACTCCTCATTTACTTCTGATCCGATTTGCAGCACGCAAAATGCTAAAGATCAACAGTAGGCTGTTTTTGGACTCGTTGCATTTATTCATTTTTTGTATTCATCGTTTTTTTTCTAGCAGCGTAAATGTACTTTTATAATCAATTAAGTTTTAATATGAGTGTACATTTTGTATTATTATTGTAAAATCGAATTTTGTCTATCTTTTAGTCGGTATTTTGTTTTGTTAATCTTTCTGTAGTCGTAGTAATGTGATGACCCTGCCAGTGCCGGTCTTTGGGGTGTGCGAACCGTGCGATTGCACAGGGCCCGCAAATTAGGGGGCCCGCAAGTTACTCAGAAAATGCGGTAATATTTGTCATGTCTAATGGAAAAAATTCAATTCGATTCCCAAGCAAGTACCGGTATCCTTGAAGTCAGTTGCGGCTTTAGGGTGAGGCAAGTGCTGAAATTGTCGCGTCGGGCCACCTTTGCATGCTTTTAGGCCCCCCACGACATTTCACCATGTGCCAAATAGTTAACATGGCAGTGTGACAACAGAATTTCGTTTTGTGACAATTGCATTTAAATAGAATACATGTTAGTTTCTATACAAAACCATTGTTATTATGCCATATATATGATATGTAGTTTTAAAACTAATCATTTAAAGGGCCCGGATTTTTAAAACACCATGTATCAAATCACTTAATATTCTATGAATTCAGGAAACTTCACTCTTGTGAAAATTTAAATGCATGTTACTTCCAGTATTAAACTATCATTATTATGCCCTATGCATGTAATTTTTAAAATCTAATATTGAAGGGCCCAGGTTTTTTCAAAACGCCATGTAGGCTACCAAATGTTTAACATTGCTCAGTGACAACAGAAACCAAAATTTTCAATCTTGTGGCAACTGTGTTTAGATACATGTTACTTCCAGTACAGTACGGTACTAAAATGTCATTGTTATGCCATGGGTTGAAAAATAACATATAAGGGGCCCGGATCTTTTCAAATTGTTTCTAGTTGATTACTCTGTAGTACTCAACCTAAACAATTTTTAAATCTTAATATAGGCTACTTGTTACTGTATTTAGATATGTATAATACAGTTTGTGCAGTAGGCTACATTGTACACTTATTCATTGCTTGGATTTTTTTCACTGAATAGTAATATAATCCTGTGATTGATTGATGATATATGAAGACACTGCTCTGGTTGCAACAATTGGGAGATGTTACCCGAATTGCTGCCTCATAAGCAAAAAGAAGAAGATTGATGATATACCAATGTCATTTTTGTACCAGCAAAGGTTGTTGAACTCAATAATAGAGTACCATTAGTGATTTATCCATTAGCTATACCTAATCATTGTAAAAGTGGACTAAAGAAAAAAAGGATTTAAAAAAAGAGTTGTTGAGCAATTATAATATACAAAGCATTCTTCAATTTCTAAGTTTTTAAAATATACTAGTTGCAGTAAATGCAGTAATGACACCAGTGAATCTACTTCTTTGACAACATCTTAAATGATGTCACTACTGGTGGTAACAGATTAATTCCACTAAATTCTGAGATCAGCTTTGCCTTATTCAAACTCCAGCTGCTTGCAATGATGTTAGATCAATAGCAGAAATGCTCGATTTCCTCTAAATGTGATGTGCTGGCTAATTTTTACCCAAATGACCTAAACGCCAAGTCTTTGCTCGAAGAGCTAGTGTGCGTACAAAATGTCTATTCAGTTAAATTTGGTGTTGATGATAAGAAATCCCAGATAAATATTTTCTCAAACGGCCCTGGCCATAGCATTTTTGCATGTATTTTACATCATTCACTATAGCCCTAATGAACTACATGGCATGCTTAGTGTGCGCTATACCATAACCTTAAAATTGTTTTACAACATGTCTTTACTCTGAGCTACTAGATGTGGCATGCAAATAGCAAGTGCAGTGGTTTTCATTTTTTTATTATGTTATATATGATACTTCATATTTAACTTATTGAGATATACATCTCAATGTGCTTTTTTCCTTGGATTGAGTAGCTGTATTTATTTTTCAATATGTTTGTATAACATGAGGTATTTCACCGCAAAGTATTAAGATGCATGATTGCATGGTTTACGTACTTGATGCATGATGTCTTCAATAATAACACCTTCACTCGTCTTCAAAATTTCCCCTTGTTGTCTTGCCTGTTGTGGCTTAGTTTCATGTACGAATCCATTTCTAGCCTGCTTGATTATGTTTTAACTTGCATTTGCAGGAATGAGGCAAACAATATAATTAAATGCTGCTCTGCCACTGTATAGAAACTGACTCTGACAGAGAATATTGCCCATCTTCAGTTGCAGGGTTACTTTGAGTTTGGCAGCCAGCAGTTTTAGTAAAAACTTTTTCTGAAGTGAACCTGCTGGACATTTTGCAAGCATTTCAAACAACTTCAATCTAGGTAGGCTACCTACTTCTGAGTTCAGATGGATTCCGACCAATTTAAGCATAATAAGGAGTCCTTGCTGGTTGCTGCACAGGTACATTTGGTTGGGTTTGTTTCTTTTGCATTGTTATATTTCATGCTTAAATATTCCCATAAAACAATATGCACACATTTCATGAAAGTTGAGCATTGTGTTTTTGATGTATTTTCATTCATGCTTTCTATGCATATTTATGCAACCAAGTAAAAGTAAACCGATTTTCTTAAATCAAATTGGATCAGTAGCATAGCCAAGTGAGAGTTTGGGAGTTACACCCCCCCCCTTGGAACGCGTGTGATGTCACGATATTGAAAATTATGCTTTCAGTGTTTTGTGCTTTCTAATCAACACTAAATTAGTATGGTATAGGATCTATAATGCTCTACAGCTGTTTAGTATCCATAGTAGTCTGCAGCTAACTAACTCGTACAGTCCATGGAAACATTGCAATATCCACAGCTGTGAAAAATTGCACTGATCTTTTATACAGGTATATAGCTGATTACAGTGGTTCGTTATACAAAACTTGAATATATCAGAAATGAAGTAAGTTCACTGTCTTAAAGCTTTTTGTCTGATAGGCCTACTCATCGAGATGTATAACGTCTGTTTACATTTTCTAAACTTTGGGTTAACTTTAAAGCATAAAAGTTAGTGGCTTACCGGAATAAGATTGTTTTTTGATCAACCAAGGACAAAATTAATCAATAATAAAACTGTAATAATCTGGCAAAAAAGCGATCAACCTATGTCTCTAAAACAAAGTTTGCCTAATTTTAAATGAAACTACATTAAAAGAGCTAGTTACCAAACATTCAAATATCTCAGCCAGGAATTAGCAACAAGAAAACATAGAGACTTAGCTTTATTTCTGAAAAATGCCCAAGAAAACATGATCTTATCCTTTTGCTATGCCACCGGACAGCACCATTTTACAGTAATATTCATACCCAAATTTTTGTTGAATATGCTCTCAGAATGCACCAAATTCAAAGTAATTTTTCAAAATTTTCTAGGGGAGGCCCCCCAGACCCCCCGCCGCTGGGTGTCGCCTTCAGCGAGCACGCCGTCAGGCTTCGCCTGCCGGCCGTCAACACCCCCCTCCCGTTTCTAAATACGTTACTGAATTGGATCATTGTCCTTGGGGCCCGCAAAACATATTCCGCACAGGGCCCGCAATACCCTAAGACCGGCACTGACCCTGCTGATGTATAGCACTGGATAGAGTTTCCAATCCCGTAGTTATAGATATCCCTGCAAAATAATTATTTAACTTGTTCATTTTTTATCATTTTAAATGTTCGGAATAATTCCTCGGCACACCGTGAGGAAAAACAACAAAAGCGATTGTGTTGTGCATGAAAGATTGTCGATGTAATAAAGGTAAAGAGTTATGAACACCATTCGCAGGGCATGTAAACCGCTTCCTTTACTCTTTGGTCGAAGAGGCCACTTACCTCCTAGGGGTTCATTTATATTTAGTCATTCCAGCGTTTTGAGCTATTTGAAAAGGCAAAAGATTGAATACTGCTACAGAAGCTCTAATAGCTCCATTATTATATAACAGCGTGCACTTTACATCATCACATTTTGGAGATTGATTTGGTCAGTCACCGTTTGAAATGACTTACTCTCAAATTAATAAAACCGTAAAAATCATTTTGCTATAGGCTAGTTTATAGAGGAAATACTACTCTTAGTTTGCTGAAAAATTTATTTTAATAAGGAATGCAACAATACAGTAGGGGAAGGTGTAGTTAGTTGAGCCAGAAATCGATGTTTCTGCAATAAAAATTTAACGACAAACTTTACCAAAAATCCGAATCCATCATGATAAATTTCAGTCTTTTGCGGTTCTTGTGAGCATGTTTGTGTTTGCGACTGACCCCGATTTATATCATTTATCGGCATTTTGAAATTGAAATTCAGCCGGCTCAAATGATACCATAAATTTCACGGTTGAGCCACCCATTGTTCACGGTTGATCCACTATGATTTCACTTCCAAAAGATATCCCAAAAGAGAGCTCAATCTGCATCAAACACAATAAACTCTTCTCTTGAACATCTTGCAAATAAACAATCAAGAAATATTTAAACTGTGTATTGTGTCTAATGTCTTAAAATGAAATAACAGTGAAAACTGAACGAACAGAAATTTATATTTCTGAAAACACTGAGAATCATTGAATAGGAAACTTTGACGAAGGTGCTTTTACCTTTCTGAAACGATTTCGCGAGGTTTGTGAAGAAAACGAACATTAGCAACCAGTGGCGTTGCTATAGAAAAATATAAGGGGAGGAGTGCTAAAAAAATTACCCTCAAACTGGTGCATTACAGAAAGAATTACTTTTATGGAAGTTTAAGGGGGCAGTGGACCACCCCCCGGCTACGCCACCAGTTCTACGCATCAATTACAGTACAGTACTACAAAATTAGGACAGTACGTAAGGACCATCGGCTCATAAACTACATTCCTTATGACAAAGACATGGCTCAACCGTGAACATTGCAAGTGGCTCAACTGTTAACAGCGCCGCCATTTCCAAAATTCATGAAAAATTGCCAATAACCAACTGGCTAATCAAGCAACGAGAACTACTAAAACAAAGAGTAAGATACCTTTACCTATCCCAGAATTTCGATTAAGACAACGATGAAACATCGTAGGAAAAAATAACACATTTCTTATTTTTCTCAAAACTACTTTTACCTACCATTTTACATTTAACTGCTTCACAATTTTTCTGCTTGTAGAAAATCCCTAAAACTACATGTGCTGATGGACTTAACGTTTTTCCATATTTTCGTTATTAAACGGTTGACTAATCATGCCCGACGTTGCGATAAAACAGGATGGGTCAACCGTTACCCGGCTCAACTAACCAAACCTTCCCCTAAGTCTTTAAAACTAATCAGTGGGCATGGAAATGGCGAAATATTGAATATTGACAGCCAGTAGTTTAACAGCTAGATGATGCAAGATGAGCTGCTTTTGGAACAGGAATGATTTTAAAAGCCCAGCATGATATTTCTACAGGTCCTGGAATTTGGATTAAGTTAGAATAAAGAATATAAGCAATAAACGTCGCGTGTCCTGGAGCTATTTTGATATTGTATTGAAGGTGTTGCAATCATAAATTTTGTAACCTTTTTTTTTTTCTTTTTTAATGGTAGACTCCCAAGACTAAATTTTCCTTTTCCTGTGAAATCGACACTCTTGGCGCAAATTGGTTGAAAGTATGTTTTTGAACGCATGGCATTTTCTACCAACATTTTTTCTGCAATAATTAATATCGCTTTGATAAAGCATAAGACAAAAAATAACTGATAGAACAATAGCGCTTGTCAAAAGTTACAAGAAAAATTTTGAGATTAAAAAAAAAAGAAGTTATAGCTTACTTCTATACTTCTCCTTTACAACCTTTAACTGTTTCGCACATAACGTTTTCTGCAGTTTGATTGAAAAAACCCACGCGGTTCTGCAGGGTTTCATTGCAAGGCTAAACTTTTAATACAATATCCTGGAATCTAAAAATACCTCCAATTTATTTTTTGATCCCTAATGACCTTGATATTTCTTACCTCACGCATTTCGAAAGCGGCCAATAAGTAACTAAATATTTAGTTTCAAAGCAAAGCTTATCAAGCATTCACGGGCAACATTTAAAATGATGGTGATAGCCTACACGTTTCACATCAAAATGATGCTGGGAGTGAAAGTGAAGTTTACAATTCGAGAAAATGTCACTTCTCGTAGATCAACGTCTGGTCAAAACAGCAAAAAAAGCGCAGAAGACCAGGCTACATATAATCCATTGATTATTGATATTTTTTTTCTTCTGGCTTTATTTCCATTTCAAGTGGGCCACCACTTCAAGTGGGCCATCGGTGTAGTTGCAGTCCTCCACGTCACTTGGTCAGCAGCATCTTCTTTTCTCACTCCCACTATTTCCATATCTTCTGCCACACAGTCTCTCCAGACTCCATCTTATTTTCGCCCTTCTACGCTTTCTTTTGCCACCTTCCAATTGTCCCATTCTTTTGCCTACATTATTGTCATCTCTCTTTCAAATTTTAAAACATAAAAATAACAGCTTGGTATAATCATGCGTGATTGCTTTTCTGTTGCAGACTGCAAGGTAGGTTTTGGAGTCCGAAGAATTTTGGTGTGTTCATAACAGAAGTAGGTCTCGAGGTAGGTCGCAAGTTTAAAGTAGGTCTTAATAAATAATTAAGTTAATTCTTAATTAAAATTAAAAAAAAAAAAATTAAAGACAAATGACCAAAAATTTGTTAAAGTTCCTGTATGTAGGTATAATGATTCTTTACGCCAGTAGCCTACACACATATCTCTGAGCCTGCAATTTGGAATGCCCTTTATATAGCCTATTGTTTTTTACTCGCAAGCAACAGCACAATGGCCGAACATTGATGTGGCACAGGCTGTACTGTTCAGCACAAATTTGCAGCATAGCCAAAACAATTCTCCTCTATCGACAGTAAAACCTAACTAAAATTTTATTGAAACTCACCTTCATTCCACTGGATGTTGCAGACGTTTGTGGTGTTACATTAAATAGGTGATAACAATAGTACAAAGGTGAGTTTAGTTTTAGTGTGATAGACTACAAGAATTTTCAAGGTTAATTTTCAACCCAGCTTTTCTGGTAATACAGTGCGAGGTTGTGTTTCGTTTTACGACTATAAGTTGCCAGCAAGGTCAGATAGAGTGTGATAGATGTTAATTGCATTAAACATGTGCTACCTGAACTACAACGCTGCTTGGTGAATAGCGGTGTGCACGGTTGCTGCGATCTTGCTGCTGCGATGAGATTCAACTTTTGGCTCAGTAAGCCAAGTTGCAGTTTCTCTCAATCAGCTGATGGCAAGCAACTCACTATTCTCAGTATTCTGGTTTAGGAAATTATTTGGAGTAGGGTAGTTAGGCTACTGCAAGATGCAACTAACAAACAAACCTTCTGAGCACATAAATTGATTGAGCTGAACAAATTATTTTGTTTTTTGTTATAAGTTACATATTACAGAAAATTGTTCAAGCTGTTTCAGTTATAGTTATGCTAGTAAAAGCAAAAAGAAATACAAACGTGATTTTAGATTGTGAGATGTTGCAAACACAATAAAACATACTCCAGATCACATACTCCATACTCCAATACCATATTCCATTCGACAAACATACTCCAATAAAAGTTATAATTTATGTTGTGGATTCAGTTCTTGTGCAATAGGACTCCTCGGCACAACTGGATCGAAACGAAAAAAATTCAGTAGCCACAACGAGCACGAAAAAACGCAAATTTACATATTACATAAATAAAAGTCACTTAATGTTCAAAACCTCTTTTTCTTTGCTTTTTTCTTTTCGATTTCTTCATAGTTTTGGCAAATAGGCCAAATACAGAAAATATTGCAAAATATCTATTTTTATGTTCAAGTAGCCTATGCCAAAAAGTTGCTTCCATCAACTTTTCACAACGTCTTTATGTGTAAAAAATAAACAGCCAAACAACAAGAAGCAACTCGTCATTAATCGCAATCTACTGTAAGCTGAACGTTTCCCAACAGTCGATAAGGTATATTGGACCAGTGGAATGAAATCCCACCTTCCATCAGGAGCAAAAGCATGTCTTTAAAAAGCTTTAAGAAAAATATTGAAAAATCTTAATCTATCTCCAAGCTAGCTTCCTCTCCAATAATTTCAATACACACACCTAGAAAATTTAATTCTAAAAGTATTCTTGGTAACAAGTTACCCATTATTATTATATTATTTTTCTTTGAAAGTATTGGTTACGAGAGTAGGGGCTCAATGCGATCCTACAATCCCTCCTCTTCCTGCCTCAACCATGCTTGGAATCGTTTCTGGTATTTTTATTTATTGCGTATGACTTGATTCAGTGAGTTAGGATAAAAGCTGAAATTTTGTACACACTTAATTCTAAACGATTTAACTTAAATCCAAAGTCGCACATTCCTCTAGCTTGCTTTATTAAATACTGAACCCAACACAAAGGCAAAATTGTGACCAGAAACAACGGCTCTCGGCACGCAGCAAAAAGCGACAATCAGTTGTGAAATCTCTTTGCAGCCAGGCAAGCCACATCACGCAGAACACAAAAACAACGCAAATTCAATGTCAACAAAACTTCATCACAATTTCAATTTTAAACAAGAGGGCAATTGACCCGCCGGAACATTGCGGCCCCTAATTATGGCACATAATTAAAAACAAAAGTTGAAGTAGAATGGTCGATACCCGAAATGCAATACACACAGAAAGTATGTACATCAAAGCTACACAGAAACGGTGACTATCCTTTATAGCAGTGCAAGGCCGTGGGATACCCTGGCCACAATGGCCTGGCAAATACTTACACGATTAACCATTAATATCTACGTTAGTTTCATGAGACACACACAGTAGCAAACAAATCAAAGGCACTACACAATAACTAACTATAGCTACTTATGATGACGCAAATCACTGAGATCGCTGGCGAATACTTACACGATTAGTATTTACATCATTTTCATGAAACACACAATAGCAAACAAACCAAATGCATTACACAGTAACTAACTAGCTACTTATAATGAGGCCGATCACTGAGATCGCTGTAGAGCATACGTTACTAGGACATGTTGTTGAGTTACGCATATTGGGGCCCTGCGGATGACACAGAATTACGCAGGTTAAAAACAGATTTGCGCGGTACATATCTACAATACACTACAAATTTAAATGAAAAGCAAGGGTGGTACAGATGCCTCCACGACACCCGTTAACAAACCAGGGCGGGGCCGGGTCCAGGACGCAGTCAAGCATTCCCCACAGGAACAACGCACGATATATCCCTTAGGACTAGAGCCACTTTGACCTCACCCGATGCCTCATCCACCACTGAGACTGCCACCCTGACGAGCCTGACAATCGGTTTTCCTTTCCTAATTTGGAGGATGATCTCATGGACTCTCCCCAGACGGTACCTCCCTCTCTTAGTTATATCTTTTGGGGAACCAACCACTATTAATTGGCCAGGCTGTAGGTTTTCCACCAAACTGGCCCACTTTTTTCTACCCTGCAGGGAAGGTAAATAGAAAGAGATTCATTTCTCCCAGAAACTGTGAGATAGAGCCAGGTTATACCTATAGTCTCTCCGTAACTCATCTCGGTCATGAGGATTTCCTACTGATGAAAATGGGCTCAAGAATGGGTTAAGGAGTGCGGCTGGGGTGATAGCAGTAGAATCCTTAGGGCCATCACAGACAGGGACTAAAGGTCTTTCGTTGACTATTCTTATGGCACTACTCGTAAATGTAAGAAGTTCAACTAAGTTGGGTTTCCGTATTGAGTTCCCAATAACGTGGGAAAAGGCAATTTTGAATTGCTTGACCATTGCTTCCCAGGCCCCTCCCTGGGCCGGGGCATACGGAGGAATGAACTCCCAGTTAATTCCCTTTTTTTGCAAAAAAGTTTGAATTTCAGGAGACTCCAAAATTTCTGGTAGTCTTTTAGCTGCCGCTTGAAATGTGGTCCCGTTATCTGAGTACATGTTACGTATAGATCCACGCAAGTCTACAAATCTGGTAAATGCTAAAACAAATTCACTGTAAGATAGTGACGTCACAAGTTCCACATGGATTGCTCTAGTCGCAAGGCAGGTAAATAACAATCCCCATGCTTTCTTTTGGCTTCTTCCTTCCACAAACGTCATTGGACCAAAATAATCTACGCCACTGTTGAAGAAGGATTTGTTATAGGCCGTGGTTCGTGGTAATGGTAGATCGGACATAAGCTGCCTGATAGGCTTTGCTTTCTCTAAGGCACATGGGGCGCAGTCATGCAAATAATGTTTCACCCAGGAATTACCATTTGCAATCCAAAAACGTTGACGAGAAGATAACAGTGTCTGTTGCACACCACAGTGATAGCTATCACAATGAGCGCCAAGGACAACTAGCCGTGTCAATGCGTGCCTCGAAGGCAAAACAAGAGGATGCTTCGCATCGACCGTTATTTCGGGAAACTTACTCAAACGACCTTCAATACGAAGTCTCCCCCGTGTGTCCACACAAGGACGATACTTTTTTAGCGAGCGCAACCCCTTCAGACACTGTTTATCAGCGCCAGCTTCGCTCGAAGCAAGACGTTTTATTACCACATCGATCGACTCTGGCAGACCGTCACAACTTAACAAATCTCTATACACTACTTTCTGTACGTAGGAAACAACCCTATTTAAAGCGTCCTCTAGATAAGATGCATTTAACTTTGGTTTTACATACCCATGTTTCTTGCATTTGGATACAATGAACTCTGTGAAAGCTACAAGATAGGCGGCTCTCTTTTTCAACACGTACAAAGTAGGTGCGGTTTCGATCATCTTGCTAATGGAGCCAGTTGCATTTTTTCCTACCGTTATCTCCGGCGACAGTTCCATTTTACGAATAGCAGCATCTGCTCCATTCACCGTTGGGACCTCGCCTTCCTGCATGAGAAAAGATGGACCGCTCAACCACATCTCTCTAGAACCTGTTTTGGTGATGGCGTTCGGTCTGGTTCCAACGTCTGCCGAGTTGAGATGTGTCGGAGAGTAATGCCATTTGCTCACCTCTGACAAGAGTAAAATACGATTTAACCTACGAGTAACAAACTTGCATAATCGTAAATCAGGGTTTCTGATCCACTGAAGGACAGTATTCGAGTCACACCAGAAATGTTTTCTAAGATCAGGCAGGTGTAGTGCATTAGCTGCCTGGTTTAACAGCTCCGTAGTATTAAGCGCGGCTACAAGCTCCTTTCTGGCAATCGGCCATGCATTTTGATGCTTGAGGACAACCCTACTTTTGCCAAAAACGAAGGATACACAAGGGACTCCGTTACACAGCCTACGTATATACTAGGGTGGGCCGTTTTTGACTTTTTTTTGAAACTCAAAAACGGCTAGTCATAAAAAGTGGCACATGCATGAAAAAATTACGTGTTCAAAATTTTGTCAGTTTGGGGGTGCATCTTCTGCCCCCGCAGGGGGGGTCAAACTTTCATTTTTTTGAAAAAAAAGGGAAAGTTTCACTTTCCGTTTTAACATAATTTTTTTTATAATTTTTCTTCTGGCTAGTTATAAATTGTAAGTGGGATGTACCCAGAACTTTCCTATGTAAAGGCATGTTCGAAGCTTAAGGTTAACTGCCCCCGCATCGACAGCCAAAATGCTGAATTTTCACCAATTTGAGATGCTATTTTGTCATTGCTCAATAAACAAACTTGTCGCAAAAGGGCGAGATGGTGTTAACGCTGTACGCTCATTTATGTTCTGTCCATTAACTTTGCAGGATGATACGAATGAGGTACGAACATCAATACATATTTGTGATAAAGAGTTAAAATAACCTTTTGAAGTCAAATTCTAGAGGTGGGCTTAAATTTCAGTAAAATTTGGACCAAATGAAAGAATCTGCAAAGTAAAAATATTTGAAATCGGTTGTTGTAGCCTAAGTGTTCCAATTTTCTGCAATGTAGCCTACTTGCCCGCAGGAAAATCGTGTCCCTGTTACAGAACAACAGTTCCTTCTTGATCAAAGAACAACTCGCATAATGGTGATTGATAAACATGATAAATCGGCCACAAAATCTAATTTTAAACGTTTTCCTAGGAGAGTCGCAAGATCAGAACAATTCCGTTCTTTACGGGAAGACTCCAGGAGCAGGCATAAGTAGCGCTTTGGTTAAAACACCTTTAACTTATTCAAGCTCAGAAACTTTGTCATCCAAGTAAGAACGCTGCGAAGATTTTGATTATCAACCCAGTTTTGCCTCGGAAAACCCCAGAAAAAGCAAGGTTACTTCCAGTTTAGTAGTATTTGCTGAATCATGCGATCGTACTGGTATTTCAGATAGGTCTGCAGCACTTATTGCTTCATCATTTCCACAAGATGCGGGAGTTGTAACGGATAGCGAATCTCAATCAGTCATAGATAAAAGCAAAGTGAGAAGAGCGAGAAAAAAAATGAGGTTTACAACTCAAATGGAAAGTAGGCCTATCATGTGCATAAATTTGCAAAGCATATATTTTGATGACCGAAAAGATTAAACCATCAAACAAAATGAAATTGCTGGGCGACTTCGAAAACATTTCGCAGTTGAAGAACACATTACTTTACTTGAGGGGCCAAGTTCTCATTTCATTGGTCATTTTACTGCAGCCAACTGATCTAATGTGTCAATAACTACCGGGATTCTTGAATATTTTGGATCCAATAAAATTAGCTACGATAATGTAATGGCAATTGGATGCGATGGAACCGTAATAAACACTGGTCAAAAAGGCGTCATGATAAAGCTACTGAAAGATCATTTAATGGTTAATATGCCTACTCCATAGTAATGAATTGCCTCTTAGGCATCTTATAAAAGATATGGCAATACTAGCAGGCCTGATAGCTTCACTGGGCCCATTATAAAGCAGCTAGCCACTGTCACACAACTAGATGTTGTAAAATATAAAGCAGTTCCTGCACCAGAGATTAAAATTGATGAAAATGACCTCAGCACTGACCAAAAAAATCTTCTACACATGCACAGAGCAGTGAAAATTGAAGATATATCAATTCATTTCGCATATAGGAGTCCAGGTATGATGAACCACTCAAGATGGTTGAACACTGCCAATAGAATTCTACGTTTATATGTTGCATTTAACGCGTCAGCTGTATTGGTGGAACGTGTGGACTATATTATGAATGATTATATTCCAGTATGGTTTGCCATTATAAAAGAAAGCAATTTCACTAATGGCCAAAAACATTTCTTTAAAATTCTACACTCTGCTCAGAAGCTATCGAATAAATCCCCAATATCCTCAACAAAGTAATATAGAAGAATGCGTTTTATGCCCATCCTGAAAACATTTGTAAATGTTTGTAAATGACAAATTTGTGTAAACAAAATCATGATAACAATTCACGTGGAACTATACAATACATTCCATTTACGGAACCTGCAGATCATATTGCTTTTATTCTGAAGTAAATTATAGGTTGCGTTTTATAGCTGCAACTGATCAAACGTAGGCTACTATTGCTTTTAGTTTAAGCAGGACTACGTCTTATAGTTTGTCAGTTCGTAGCCTATCATCCTGCAAAGTTAGTGGACAGAACATAAATGAGCGTACAGCGTTAACACCATCTCGCCCTTTTGCGACAAGTTTGTTTATTGAGCAATGACAAAATAGCATCTCAAATTGGTGAAAATTCAACATTCTGGTCGTCGATGCGGGGGCAGTTAACCTTAAGCTTCGAACATGCCTTTACATATAGGAATGTTCTGGGTACATTCCACTTACAATTTATAACTAGCCAGTAGAAAAATTATAAAAAAAATTATGTTAAAACGGAAAGTGAAACTTTCCCTTTTTTTTCAAAAAATTGAAAGTTTGACCCCCCTGCGGGGGCAGAAGATGCACCCCCAAACTGACAAAATTTTGAACACGTAATTTTTTCATGCATGTGCCACTTTTTATGACTAGCCGTTTTTGAATTTCAAAAAAAAGTCAAAAACGGCCCACCCTAGTATATACACAACGGAGGAAAAGGAGTGATTGGAGGCATCACTGAATCCATGTAACTGATATACGATATCAACGTCTGCACAACACGGCTCGGTGTTTACAAAATACCATCTAGGTATGGAAAATTCTTTTAGCAAATCTAATGAATGAAGCCACGACTTCCATTCTTTTATGTAGCTTTGTGGCACTTCGGTGTCCCAATCAAGACCTTCGATAGCTAAACGCTGCAGAATTAACCTAGCTTTTAGGAAGAATGGAGCACCGAACCCTAGTGGATCGAAATTTTGGCCAAGTTGGCTTAACATTGAGCGACGTGTGTAGTCCTCTAAAGGTTGGAGAGAGCACTTAATGAAGAATGAATCTGACTCGGTTTGCCACACACAACTTAGAGTTTTTGCTACTGGTAAGTCTGTGTCGTCTTTTTTGAGGTCGACATCGCGATAGGAAGAAGCTAACATTTCCTTTTTGAAGTTGGACAAAACATCCAACGCCTCTTTGTTGGCACTCCATTTCACCAAACTAAAGCCTCGGCTATCGAACAAGTCAATGGCTTTTTTAGCAATCTCACTGACCTCATCAAGGCTATTTCTAGAGAATGTCAGATCGTCCATATTTTTTCGAATGGTACTCAGGGTCAGGTCACTGGCTCTAGTGGGGTTTTGTTCAATCATTTTTTGAATGGCTAAGCAGGCGACGTATGGACTGCTTTTAATTCCCCAAGGGTGTACACAAAATCTAAACGGAATTACTTTGCCCTTTTCGATATCATTATTCTCAAACCATAGCAAACGGAACAAGTCGCGTTGTTCCATTGGTAATTGAATCTGGAAGAAGCACTTGGTTAGGTTTTGCCATTAGGCCAAACTTTCCCAACCTAAAGCGAACCAGAACTTGTGTTAAAGGGTTTAATATGTCTGGGCCCGACAAAATCACATCATTAACACACCTATACCCTTAAACTCAGATTTGCCGTCATATATCACTCGCTTTTTTGCTTGAGATGTCACAAAATATGGTAAGTACCACACACGTGCCGATGAGTCGTCGTCTTTTACCGGCTCAATGTACTCACTGGACTGCATTTCAGTCATCGTGTCTACTAAGAATAATCGAACATCAGATTGCTTTAAAGCCTTTCGTCGTAAGCTCAGAACACGGTCAAGAGCCAAAGAGTGGTTATCCGGTAATTCAAAGTCGGTTTTTAACGGTACGGGCATTTCAAATCTCCCATCTTCAACTTTCATTTGCGTCTTAACAAATTTTTGTACTATGACATCATTGCGGGACAGTTCTATCGTTTCATCTGTTAGAGTTAAATCCTTTATTACAAGTTTTAAGCGACTGATTTCAATCTCCTGCGCTTCAAAACTGTCAAGACTAAGTGGCCCCTCAGCGACGTTACCATTAATGGCAACACGACGTACTTTAGAATCACCAAAGATCATAGAACCTCGACCTCCACTAGCCAGCCAGCCTAGCGGAGTTAAAATAGCATGGGGCTCTTCCCGAGTCATGCCAACACGTTCTTCTAATACTCGCATCAAGTGAAGCATGGTCATTCCCGATTAGAATATCGACCGACATTTTGTTAGGTAACGAAATCAATTCAACATTATCGAAATGTGAAAACCTATTTAAGTCTTGATGCTGCGGCAATGTTTCGACATGGTCACTCCAAGGTGCATTTACCACTGCTTTCACATCACCATACAGTTTGTCAGTAAGTAAGGATTGGATAATTTAACCAGATCAGAGTGTATTTCTTGTTTGCCTGCTAGAGTGTCCATGCGGAAAGAGACATTATCCGCGGCTTTTAGATACAATTCTTTAACCAATCGGCTTGAAACAAATGTGAGCTGCGAGCCTGGGTCGTGTTGACAGTAAACCAGAGTGGTCTCTCCATTAGATGGGTTTATGACCCGCACAGCCGTGACACGATTAAACACTGCCCTCTGACGAGCGATGCTTACACTACGATTAGTGACGGCAGGTGCCGTTCTAAGACCATTGCCCGATGTTCCTTGAGGATTCACATAGGCGTCGTGCAGTAGATAACAGTGCTTAAATCGGAAATGTTCGCCGCAGCGCCTACAATTACATGATTGGGTGCAGTTTTTTGCTTCGTGTCCTAGACGTAGGCAGTTTAGACAACGACCAGTCGTGGCGATGACATCCCGGCGTCGCGACGGCGTCAAGTTTAGGAACTCAGAACAATTGGGTAGTCTGTGACGCTCTTGCTTATTCCTACTCTCACAATAGATACAAAGTATGTCCTTCCTCGTACCCTCAAAAGAGCGGCTACCAAACGTTTCTTCTCGGCTCCCAGAACTAGAGCCAGACCGCGACTGCTACCTTGGGTGACATTTCTGACAGGCTGTGCTGAGGTTTGACGAGTACGCATAATGTGATTATCACTCGCCGACCGTTTTGTATCTTTTCTAGCAACGACTTCCTCCATTAAGCGTATGGCGAAGTCCGTAGAGCGACACGTCTCTTCGCAATTTACGAAATCCATTAAGCTTTGGAAGCTTGGTTCCTCGGTGCTATCATATTGCTCTTTCAGATAGTACAAAAAGTCTTTCTTCGCATATCCAGGTAATCGACCTGCCAAGTCTAGTACAAAACGTCCTTCTAGCTGATGACGCTGGTTATACGCCCTAGCGAAGAGGGTACACTGAGCCAGCTCGTCTTTGAATTCCTTTATTGAGGATGATCACATCCCAGATAACTTATTGCCATGCCGTATCCGCCCCGCCGCCTCACTGCCATAACATCGACACTGCCATAAACAGCGCCCAGCGCACAGTGACCGGATGCCTGCGTCCCACACCATTGGACAATCTCTCCATTCTTGCTGGCATCCAACCCGCTGAGCTTCGTCGCGAAGAAGCCACTCTGTCCCTCGGTCGACGGGCACTGGAGCCTAACTACCTTCTCCACCACAAGATCTCTGCTCTCCCAAACGAGCACCCCCGTCGACTGAAATCAAGACACCCATTCGTGCCAGCCGCTCAACTTCTTATCAACGAAGCTGATGTACAAGACATCTCTGCGGCTGCTTGGGCGGACCATAAATGGCGTTCTGAATGGAGGTCAACCGCCACCAGACTCTATTCGTTCATCCCCGTCGCCGACACACGCCCCATCGGTCTAACACTACCAAGACAGGCATGGGTGCGCCTCAACCGTCTTCGTACAGGCGTTGGGCTTTTCCGCTCAACCATGCACCAATGGGTAATGGCCTCTTCCTCCTCCTGTGAATGTGGTGCCGAGGAACAGACCGCAGACCACATCATCAATGACTGCTCCATCGTCAAGCCACCTAACGGAGTGGAAGGTCTGCGTGTCATGGATGATGAAACCAAAGACTGGCTGCTCTCTAGTAGCCTTCCAGTGTAGTCAGGGAACATCGTGAATCTGGGGTGGTAAAAGGATAGACCGTCGGCCCCAGACGCTCACACGACGACGACGACAATCTGCCGAATCTCCGGTTTCGCGAGAAATCCGCCTCTAACGCCGAAGCGCTGCAACAAGCGATCCAGCGACATATCGATCCTTTCCTTTTCGCTCCAACCAGAAGTATCCGATGTTAAGTTTGAAATGGTTTGCGCGGCGCTACGTACGCAGGCTGCCTGTAGCAAAGTCAGCCGATTTTCCTCAAATGGGCAACTCTCCATTAGTGATTCGATACGGTTTTAAAAAAATATAAATGGCATGTTGTTGCCGTCACAGTTGATCAATGCGGCCCTGTCATAGAAAGTGCGACAATTATGATATTTATAGAACCAGTTTTGTTGATCCTCAGCACCTCTGTTTGCATTAAGCCCTGGCGGGGATGTCATAACATGTCTAGTTTCACGGCCATCATCTTTAACTAGTGGTAAATTACATCTGTCACTTTTAAGATCTTTTCTTACAGTTAAGGGGCATGTTTGTGACGGTTTCACAACCTCCTCTCTATAAAAATCACGTTGATAATCATAATGAGGTTCTCTTTCAGCGGCCCCATGGGTCCCCCCGGGCGGTTTTGCCAAAAAATTATCTTTAGTCAACGTTCTATACTTGTTTGTGAGGGCGTTCCCTGGAAAGAGCTTTCTTAGTGGAGTTTCTCTATGTGGCGGTTCCATTAAATTCTCCTGTTTAGCCTTGCTCTGTTTAGGTTGGGCATCTATGCTAGCGGCCCCATGAGTGTCATGGGATCTCCCAGGCAGATTGACAATGTCAGCGTCCCACCTCTGGACCTTTTCTATCGCTGTAGGGATGTAGTCGGTGACTCCGAGACTACTGGCCGTAGGCCGTCGTTGCCCGCGCTCCGACCCTTGGTCCGATCCACATTGTGAAAACAACTCAAGCTTACTTTGCCTTGCTCTCAGTTCGGCTGGCTTGATCTGCATTTCAATTTCGGCTCTGGCTTCGGCTTCCTCTGCTTCGGCTTTGGCTCTGGCTTCCTCTGCTTCGGCTTTGGCTCTGGCTTCCTCTGCTTTGGCTTTGGCTCTGGCTTCCTCTGCTTTGGTTTTGTTCACCCGCATCTGTTTTTCCCACCGTAACTTCTCCATTTCGAGCCGGATTTCAATCTCTTCTTCTTTTTAACGGCGCGAGCGACTACTCGAAGCACTGGTGGTTGATTTTCCTTTTATTGTACCTAATTTTGTATCTACCCTGGAGATTTGCTTCTGTTCTATAGTCAGTCTCAATACCTCAATCTCTGACCTGACCTGTTCTGTAGCTTCAGATATCATAGTGCTATCCTTTAGTTTATTCGCAAGTTCTAACAGTTCTCCAACGTTGCCCTCTAACTCTGCCATATCAACCAAGGCCCGCTCTAGCGACGCTTCATCCTGTACCATGGGGGGATCTCTCCTTAATTCTCCAACCCCCTGCAGCACCTCTCTTTTTTATGCCTGACGTCCCTGAGCACAGCTTCTGCAGTGAAATCAGCATGGGTAAGGCTGCCATGAACCCCTGAGGATACACTTGCCCAACGCCCGGGTGTTCCGCCGCACCACCCCCAGACGCAGCGCCCCCTGTCCCACTGCCAACGGAAAACGCACGAGACACCGGATGGCCACCTTCACCTTCCATTTATCAATTTTAAGAAATTACACTACTGTATACTATAGCCTACACACAGTAATAGCGACACACGTAACGTAATGGACAGCGTAACCAACATTAATTAGGGACTTACCGCTCGCTGAGTTACGGTGACGCAGGCCTCTTGACAAACAATACAGTATTTAAAACAAATTATTATACACAATTGGGCTACACTAGAGTTCCAGTTTACAGCACAATCAATTAAAGTAGGCTATAATAAGTCCTTTCGTTGCAGGGAGTCTTCGTTGCACTGAGTCTTTCGTTGCAAGTCTTCTTTGGTTGAAATTTAAATTTGTTAGTCCTTCAGTTAGTCCTTTAGTTCCTTTTCTTTCAATTGTGTCAATTTTGTTAGTTATTTTATTTCGTTATTTAGATACTTTATTGTTCTTTACTTAAGTTGTCCAAATTTCAGCTTTTATTTTTGGTTACGAGAGTAGGGGCTCAATGCGATCCTACAATCCCTCCTCTTCCTGCCTCAACCATGCTTGGAATCGTTTCTGGTATTTTTATTTATTGCGTATGACTTGATTCAGTGAGTTGGGATAAAAGCTGAAATTTTGTACACATTTAATTCTAAACGATTTTAATTTTAATTTTGTACACACTTAATTCTGAACTTAAATTTAAAGTCGCACATTCCTCTAGCTTGCTTTATTAAATACTGAACCCAACACAAAGGCAAAATTGTGACCAGAAACAACAGCTCCCGGCACGCAGCAAAAAGCGACAATCAGTTGTGAAATCTCTTTGCAGCCAGGCAAGCCACATCACGCAGAACACAAAAACAACGCAAAATCAATGTCAACAAAACTTCATCACAATTTCAATTCTAAACAAGAGGGCAATTGACCCGCCGAAACAAGTATGTTAAGTTATTGTATTTGACACACTATTTAATATCAGGGTGACCCAATGACATGGTGACCCGCCAATCGCCGAATGAAAGCATGGTTGATAGGTTAAGTGACGTTATGGCTTCGAGCGTGTTGTGGCAATTTGTCATGCTTGGATGAAAATATTTCTGCAAAAGAATACAAGAACCAGTATGCCAGTAGATCTGTATGTTTTTATTAGTCTGTGCTTTGAAAGTCATTATATTATAGGGTGATCCAAAAAAAAAATGCCACCCATGAAAACATCAATAAAATGCACACTCTTTTTGTATTTCATCCATATTTGGTACACATAAAGTTCATGCTTTGCTTGACATGTCTACCTAGTTTCATTGCTTTCTAACAAACCATCTTTGTTTTAGTGCTGTTCAAGGATGTGCTCTAAATGCCCACCTTTGCGTTGCAATCACGCCTGGATGCGACGTGCAAAATTGTCAATTACTCTGGCACATTCCTCTCTAGAAATAGTCCTGATTTTGGCACTGATGGCTGTCTTCAGTTCAAGGATAGTCTGGGGATTGTCCTTGTAAACATTATTTTTGAGATAACCCTACAAATAAAAATCTGGGGAGGTGAGGTCCGGCGAGTGTGAGGCTCATTCAGGATCACACATCCTACTGATGAGACGATCACCAAAGCGTTTCCCGCAGCAGGGATGGAGGAACCACGTGGGCCTCGTGGGCCTGGGTCCACCTACTTTATTTTCTGGGTGGGCCTGGCCCACCCAATTTTGAAAGCCAAATAGTTTTGAAAAGGTAGCGAAATATTTGACCAAGATAACCTGCAGTTTTTTGTGATATAGAAAGAAAGTAATTTTAGCTGCAGCAAGGGTAGAGGATGCAGCAAATTTGTCTCTAAAACAGTGGTTCCCAACCTTTTTGTTGTCACCGACCCCTTTAGACGAATTATTAATTCTGCGGACGCCTACCTAAATTTTGCCTAAAACTCAATTAACATACCGTACTATTGACTATTGTAGTTATTATGCTACTCAACTACTGTACTGTGTCATATTGCATTGCCGCTATGACTCCTGCGGCAAATATCAGGTTAAACAGTTGCTCAAATAAGAAAATAAATGAATTGTTCAAGAAATGTCAGCAGTAGCCTATTCAATTGTTCAAGAAATGTCAGCGTTTGATTCCGAAGGCTTCCCAGATCTTAGTCTGAAAATCAGATCTGCATCGAGAGATGATTTTAAATTGACCGATTGAGACATTGTCACTGCACGTTTTACAACGGGATAAGTGCTCTTTAATTACACTTTTAATTGTTAGGTTTGGGTTCAAGTGCTCCACGGCCCTTGTCAACAAATGTCTGGTTGACATACCAATAACTTATAGGCTATGTGTTGTTTCTTGTTTCCTGTTATGTTTTATTTCTCCATGGTTCAACAAAGCAAACTCTCTACCAAAGCTTTATCACCATAAAGCACAATTTAACAATTTTGTAATCGTTTTGACCAAACTGGGCCTAAAATGGAAACTTTTCGCTTGTTGGTAACCTACGAATGGCAATCATGAAAACTCAATGTAGCCTATAAATGATATAGCATTTGGAATGCAGCAAAGAAAAGGGGGTCTGGGGGGCGAAGCCCCCCAGAAGTTGGACTTTGACTGCTGCGCTTCTGGGCCCACCTACTTTTAAAATGGTTCCTCCATCCCTGTCCCGCAGCCATTGCAATGAGTCATTTGAAGTATGGGGAATTGCTCCATCTTGTTGAGTAATCATTGTTCATCCCTCACAACACTTCTACGTCTACCCAAGGCTGTCCAAAATTTCCTAAGAACTCCTATAGATAACGCTCCGTATTGATTGCGACTGAATGTTGGTTCTCGTCTTCAAACCAAAATGGCACAATTATTCTATGCTTGGAGATTGCAACCCAAGCTGTGCACTTGATGGAATGAAGTGGCCTTTGCAGATTTTTGGATACGACTATCCCTGAACTGAAGACAGCCATCAGTGCCAAAATCAGGACAATTTCTAGAGAGGAATGTGCCAGAGTAATTGACAATTTTGCACGTCGCATCCAGGCGTGATTGCAACGCAAAGGTGGGCATTTGGAGCACATCCTTGAACGGCACTAAAACAAAGATGGTTTGTTAGAAAGCAATGAAACTAGGTAGACATGTCAAGCAAAGCATGAACTTTATGTGTACCAAATATGGATAAAATAAAAAAAGAGTGTGCATTTTATTGATGTTTTCATGGGTGGCATTTTTTTTCGATTACCCTATAATATAATGGCTTTCAAAGCACAGACTAATAAAAGCATAAAGATCTACTGGCATACTGGTTCTTGTATTCTTTCTCAACGCAACCTTGATGACGTCATGAACAGCGTAGCTTCTGATTGGTTTGTGCTGGATTGGATATCTGCATGTTAAAGTGCCTACCTGGCGGGTCACCGCATGTCATTGTTTCGTTTAACATGCTGTATATCACTTACGTACATAAATTACCTGGTTGATTCTTCATGGATTGAGTTTTAAAAAAAACGTTTAATCCTATCTTAGTACGAGCTGTTTTCTTACCCGGAAAGTACATCACGGGCTATATTAGCCCCATGCTAATTAATCGCTAATAACGGGAGCTATGAAAATCACAGAGCCAAAATATTTTACAAGATAATAGCCATGTGTATTGTGCGTATAGAAATTAAATTTTTACCCAACAAATTTATTGAAATAAACTGTTTGAGATGAAAAACCGTCAGAAAGTCGGTTTTTATTCTAATTTCCCAAAAGTAGCTTCAAAATTAAAAGTTTTGAATTATAACATGGAGTAATATTAAACTAAGCAAAAAATTACTTTTGCTCATAAATATAAGGCATTTTTGGGCGTTTTTACATTTCAAAGTAATTGCACTAACATTTATATTGCACTTACATTAAATTACATTAAATTATATATAATTAGCATTGCACGAAAATGTCTAGCCACCTGAGACGAAATGCTTATTGTGAAGGGCAGGAAGGTAGAAACATGACCAGTATAGGTTTAGAAAATTTGCAAAGAATAAAAACTAAAAGTCAAGAAATTTCACATTTCTAGCATATTTCCTTCAGTGAACTATTTCACCACTAGACTGAGGCGTCCTCATAAAACCCTGTGTCCCTACAGATAGGATTAAGGCACATACAAGTGCACGCCAGCTCACTCCGGTTGACGCGTTTGTGGTCCGTGGGTCGCTACAACAGATGGAGTGTTTTGACCATAGACGCTTTGAAGATTGAAGCGTTTTTCTTGTAAATCAGTTGACTGCAGTCGTTGTGACTCTTTTGGCGCTTGGCCAGAGAATTGATTCTTGCTTTGAACTTTAATAATTAAAAAAAAGAAAAAGTGGTGACGAGGGTGAATTGAGCTTGTCATCGAAGTTGCTGCCTCCCTAACTCTGGACCAATGGACTACTCTGGCGATGGCTAAACGTTCTCTTAATTTAGTTTCTGTCAGATGTTTCAACAGCGCTTACAATATTACGTGCATGTAGCACTCCGTCTGCTGCGGCGGTCTACTGGTTGCATAATGCATATATGCCTACGATTAAGCAGGACGCAGTTAACTGACTACCGGTATTACCTACGTGTCTTTAAAAAAAAGCCTTCAACAAATTGTTTATATTTCTATGATGTTTCAATAATATCTACTGTATCATTTTTTCTTTTTGTCTTGCAAGGCCTGGTGTGTTGCGTTCTGAAATGGCCTTTCCCGTAGTAGGATTTCTTTAAGAGGTTTTCTTTGCCTACGCTTGCTTATCGTGATGAGCTAATGCAGTGGTTCCCAAAGTGGGCGCCAGCGTCCCCCTTAGGGACGTTTGCGACCATGAAGAGGGGCTGGCTATAAAGTGGGGGATTGGGGGGCACTGAGAGTAAATTGGGACAGTTACAAGAAGAGGATTGGAAAGCATTTTTTGTCATGTTTCGCTTCCAAAAAATACAAAAGAAGACGGTGACTATAATAGCTCAGTGGCAATTATGTTGGCAACGTCGCTTCACAGTGCCTTACAAGTTTGTTGAGGTCGTGACGCATGACTTACTTTGAAGCACTGCAATTACGCAAATCCGATCCTTTGAGCGCTTACTATTCCACACCGAAGTACGATGGCTTTCCAAGGGGAAATTGCCTCGCACGATTTTAATCGCTGTTTGAAACTGTCGTGGAATTTCTACAGAGTTGTGACCCTGGCCTTGCGAATGACGTCCTGGTTGTCAAAGAAGACATCGCCTACTTGTCAGACATATTTTCCAAATTTAATAATTGAATTTATTCCTTCAGGGTAACGAAGTAAATCTAATCAAGGCGAAATCGGCACTGTCTGGGTTCAGTAATACGCTCCCGCTGTATCAGTGAAATTTAGCTAGACGAGAATTGTTCTAATTCTCAAGCTTGCATTAACTTGATACCAGTGACAGAGGCATATCTGATGTTGATGTAGAGACGTACAGCAATCATCTTCAAGAAGTACACAAAGACATGCGAAATCGATTCCAGGGTGTATTCTAGTTAGAAATCCCTGACTGGATAATCGACCCATTCTGATATTTCCGAACATGGAATTCTTGAGGAGAAACTGATAACATTGTAAAGCGATTTTGCACTCAAACCAAAGTTCAATATCTCGTATCAATCGTTCTGGCTACAGACCCAAATCAAACAGAAATACCCTGACGTGTGGAATCGGGTCAAAGTTTTTATCATTGCCTTTCCCAGCTCATACTTGGTGGAGCGTGCTTTTAGTGCCGTGACAACGCTTATGGATAACAAAAGAAACCGTCTTGACGTAGTTACACGGGGAGATTTAAGATTGTTCCTATCCAAACTGGAAACTGATATCAAGAGGTTGATGACATTGCACCAACCTCATCCGTCTCATTAGAGTTGGACTTTAAGTTGTGATGAATGAAAAATAAGTTTGGTTTTACTTTTTTTGTCGAAAGGGGCTTTTGTTACTCTATTCATTGTCCAGGGGGACGCTATTAAAAAAAAGTTTGGAAAACTCTGTTCCAAATTGACAATATATTTTGGTGTGGTCTATTATGGTAATAACTCGTAGTTTTTCTAAAATTTCTAAGTGTATTTTAGTACAATGGAAAACGAAAGGTCCACCCCAGAACAGCCCACCGCACAATTTTCCTTGATAAAAATACAAGTCTAGATCTTGATTCGATCCATTCTTAACCTATACTGTATATCTTGCCCTGGATCTTTTTTTAAGCCGTGGACGTTGTGTTCTTCACTGCACCTATTTTTATGTGGTCAGTTCGGTCGTTACTACCTGCTTTTACTGCTGTTTTAGATTAGAAGTACAGAGTTTTGTACTCACGTGCTTCATTACATCTTTTCAGTTCTAAAAAAGTATGCTTGAGAATCACCATTCGAAAACCTTCCTAGAAACTATGGAAACTTTTTGGGTCAAATGAAACGCAGATTTGTCGATGCGTTAATTCATATATTATTTGAAAATGGCTCTGAAATGATAGTTAGCCTACGTCGAAAGCAATGTGTCATTGCAAAGGACAAAGTGTTACTTATCTATGAATTAAAAATATGAATCAGTAAGAGCTGGAAGTGGTCTTTCACGCATAGACATGATTGTTGCTATTATTAGTTACAATGTACATTGTACATGTATCATCCATGCAGTCTAATTTAGCTTTTAGGTCAAAGAAAACTTTCTTCTACGTATAGGCGTTGCCTTGGTAAACTAACGTAAGCGCAAAACATTTGACCCATCGACTAACTTAGACTAGAACTGGGGACATAAAATAATAGTGAGGTATTTTAGCTAACTTAACTTAAAAGAAAATTACTTTTATATTTGTTGAGAGGGAAGTTATTCTCTGAAAGAAAAACCCGCGAAAAAGGGCGTCGTGACATAACTTGAATGGAGTTTCAATAATCAACTTAGTATCGAAAAAAAGGACTATCAAACAGCTCTCACGTTGCAACACCAACACTTTATATATGGCTTAAGCTTAGCAAAATAACAGTAGTTGTCTTGAAAGCCAACTGCCTATTTAGAAAATATGGCAAGTTTATTAAGATAAGGGATATTTTTTCCCGGGAATTCACTGATTTTTGTGTGTTTATAATACACAAGTGAAGACAATCATGACAAGGCAAGTGAAGCATACCATGCAGAGGCTTGTGCTGAGATTTATTTAGGATAGCCCATAGGGCAAGAAAGTTGATATGGCGATTAAGCAATAAAGGAGGGAAGGTCTTTGTCACAATCAATATGCCAAGCCTCACGACAGGCTACATTGTGTGTCTTGACCAAGGGTACAGTTTTAAAGGTATAATTTTTACGAGATGTTATTATCGGTTACTGTCCTATAGTGACCTTTGATTGCGAAATTCTTATTATGAAATGTATTTCAAAAGATTCTGGATAGGTGCAAGACTAGAAGGTTATTCAACTTGATCGAACAATTTGTCAGGCAGTAGGTTGTTATGACGTCACAAAGATGTTTACGAGTAGTACAACTTGACCAGAAGAATGAGTTGTTATGACGTAACATTATTGTATCTTCTGGAAGTTACTGGTCAAAGCAAACCTGCTATAAATAGTGGCGTAATTTGCGTAATTCATATAGAGATGAAGATTATTATTGAGATGATTATTGATTGAGAGTTGAATTGAAGTTGGTTATCTGACTGTTGTGGTATCTAGATTGCTATGGTCAGTAGCGCACCCAGAAAAAAATTTAGGGGGGGGGCTAATTCAGAAATGTCGGCCGAGTGATTTGCGATAATAGTGACAGTAGGCCAATGCCCATCAGTGCCGGTCTTTGGGGTGTGCAAACCATGCGATCGCACAGGGCCCGCAAAGTAGGGGGCCCACAATCTACTCAGAAAATGCAGTAATTTTGTTATTTCCAATGAAAAAATTCAACAAAGTGAATTCAACAAAGGAATTAGCAACAAGAAAACCTAGAGACTCGACGGGTGCAACCTTTTTTGTCCCCTGAATATTTCGTATCCTGAAAAGATTGAGAAAAAAAACAACAGAGCCGAAGTCGCTGATCGGAGTTGCCGCAAACATTTCAAAATTTCTCTTGATGTTTTCAGGGGACGAATTAAGTCGAAATTTAATTTTGTTACTCCGATTTCAGGGTACGAAATCGGGGTAAGAATTTTTTAAGGGACGAAATAGGTTGCATCCAAATCAACATAGAGACATAGCTTTATATTTCCGAAAAATGCTGAGGAAAGCATGATCTTATCCTTTTGCTATGCCACCGGACAGCACCATTTTACAGTAATATTCATACCCAAATTTTTGTTGAACATGCTCTCAGAATGCCCCAAATTCAAAGTAATTTTTCAAAATTTTCTAGGGGAGGACCCCAGACCCCCCGCCACAGGGTGGCCTTCGGCGATGACGCCGTCAGGTTTCTCCCGCCGACCGTAAGACCACCCCCCTCCCTTTTCCAAATGTCTAGCTTCGCTACTGAATTGGATCATTGTCATTGGGGCCAGCAAAGTATATTCCGCACAGGGCCCGAAATACCCTAAGACCGGCACTGTGCCCATTAATATTTAAAGGCACTCACGGCCCACTACCCACCGGCTTGCCGATACATCAGGATTCGTTCTCTCAAATCAGATTAGAAATTGGCCTAGTGAACCCCACGCTATTAGAACCATCAACACTCTCATCCCTACGTCCACTCTCGCAATCTTCTATAGATCTCGACTTTTCGTCATCTAGGCCTATGACAAGATAAAATTAGCTTTCCGTTTGCCAACACAGATAAATGCGAAACCAACAACTAGCACGAAAACAGTTTGAAACAAAACACTAATTTTGTAAACAGTAAATTTGATGTGGACGTTTTTCCTATATACAAAACATTCAAAATTAGTTCGTATTTTCAATTAAAGTCCCAGACGCCTTCGTCTCTCTGCTCAAATGTCGTAGGCCTATACAGTTTTACATGTCCGTGTGATTCGGCATTGACGTATGACGCTATGGTACATCGGTATGTCCAGTTGTCCACCGGACATTTGACCACGAGAGTACGGGAGCATCTGAGCTTTAGGGAGTTAAAGAAGGGTGCCATCAAAGACCATACCATGGAGTGTTCTTTTTGCATAGATCAAAAATTCTCTGCTGACTCATTTATAATTTTACGCAAAGGAAAATCCCAATTTGACACCAAAATTCAGGAAGCACTGTTAACGCTATACGCTACAACCCAAATTTAAACAAACAATTATTTGCTGGAGGCGCGTCCATTCTCCTCAACATTTGCTTGATGTATCACGTTCCCTGTGGTGCAAATTTTTTTGTGGTTATTTATGTAGTTGCCTTTTCCTAATGTAAATTTACCTTCAAGAAGTTGAAATTTATTGCATGTATTAATTATTTTCTGATTCTTGATTAGGGCTTAAAATTAAGCCGAAAACGTTCGACTGTTAAAACTATTTGTACGGTAATTGAGTAAAATATATTGTTATAATGCTCGGGCCTGTTGTATTGTTGTGTCTTATTCATATCTAACCTGTAAGCAAAAGGTATAGCCTAGCCTACATAGGGAACATACAAAAACTTTATTTTTTGTGGCGAGTTTGGGGGGGGCTTGAGCCCCCTTAGCCCCATGCTGGGTGCGCTACTGGCTATGGTGCAAGTTCATTCGTATTGTGTATAATTGTATCGTACTATTCTCTAACTAACTAACTAACTAAGTCTCTCTCTCTGTATTGAATACGAGTAGATGAGAGTTGGTGCTATTAAAAGTTGTGATCGAGGTTAGAGTTGTATCAGAAGCTGTGAGTGAAATAGGTTAAAGTCGAATATGAGTTACAGGTGTTGGAATCTATTACTAATCACAGATACTTTGACTAAATTATTTGTTGGAAGTGCTGAGCCATTCGTTAAAGTCCTTTAAAAATTTTCATTTACCATCTCACTAGTAGAACTATTCGACCATTTATTTGACTGCTTTACGTTGATATCCCAATAAACTACGTCACTAATCTTTCTTAAGTCTCTTTCCTGGTAAGAGATAGAAAAAACCGTGATAATCTTAAATCCATGTCTTGAAGCAATCATTGAATTAAAAAGAATGAGGCAGACACAATATGTGAAAATACTGCAAGAATCGGTACTGTAACTCTGTAAGCATGCATGTTGTTTGTTGGATTTCATTTTGATGTTAAAATTTGAAATTTTGGCACTAGAGATTTCTACAGATGTGAATAAAAAATGGCTGTTTTAGAGATGAGACTGACGGACATTTTGAAAGCGTTTTTCTCTGCATTTTTCAAAGTTATATGTTAACCAAACTTTTGAACGGTAAAATATATCCAAATACGTACTGCACTGACGAGATCAGAAGGCCAAAACGGTGTGCCACTGTCTGCAGTTATTTCAAAAATATGTATGATAAAATTAGATAAAAAATTGAATATGATAACCTGCTACTTTTACTATTAGAATATTTAAGTAGTTTTAGACTATTTAAATTGAATAATTATGAACAAATGCATCACAACATTGTTGACAAAAAGAATGTTTTCAGTCAAGACCTCAATTATATTCATCATTCTCTCAGCAGGTATGATGACATAAAACATATAATCTCTAATTCTATAAGTTTAAAAAATAAACTTTACAACGGTTAGTCGGTTATAGGCAAATTGTTCCTAAACAGTTGTTGGTGAAATGAAATCCGTAAAACAATTCTTCGTTAAGCATTTTTTCGTATACTGTACATCAAATCTCAATTGCATGCACGAAGAAATGCTTTGGGAAGAAATGTTTTACAAAGAATTAATTTTACGAAGAATTGTTTACGAAGAATTGTTTTACGAAGAACTGTTTACGAAGAAAACGTCGGACACCCTTTACAACGGTTAAATACTAAATTTGAGTTGTTGCAATAATGAAGCCGACAATCGATTGTTGAGACAATATTGGGTTTAGTAAAGCGTGGTTTAATATATTTAGTTGTCGATATTTATAAGGTTGAAATTAAACTAGCTTTAACTTTGAACTCATGTTTTACATCGTTTTTACGTTCATTTATAACTTGAATGAAATAAAAGAAAACAAATCGTTAATAATCCCAAAATTTAGGAGCAGCCATTTTTTTTCTCTTGGTTTTTACTTTTAGGTCATTAACGGTTTATTAATTTTTCAGACTTATGTTTACTTTGCACAAACTTGGCAGTACACAAAAAACCACTAAAATATCAAGCCTCTACGAGTTATAATGGTATACGGTATCGTCTTTCTCGGCTTCCCCTTGGTTTTGTTCAAGCTGCTAGGTCATGCGTCGAGAGTAAATCCAGATTGATATACATTGGAAACCCACAAGTTACAAATGCGATTGAAGAAATGCTGAACGAAGCACAAGTGAAAGAATCTGTTTACATTGGTTTAATGTTTCAGAATCAAACGAAAGGAATTTGGAAAAACGAAAAGGATTATTTTCATGAAAAATCGTAAGTGTTGGGAATTTGCTGATGAGTAAAATAAATAATTGCTTTGTAGTATGTTGTGTATTTTATCGATTAGAACAATTTTTCGCACATTTTGAGAAATGAAAATTTGGTTATTATGTACGCCAGTATGGTGAAAACTGGCAAACAACAATGGACCATAATATTGTGTAGTCGTAGAGCTAACCCACCAGCCTATAAGCAGATGGCTATCGGCGAGATCTACAGTAATTGCCAAAGAGAAGAGTGTGGCCGTGCAAGCAATGGCTGTAGAACATTGGCGTAGCCAAGGGGGCGAAAGGGGCCATGGCCCATCCAAATTTTCAAAGTTTGGATTCCGAAGTTGAGCCCTTTGTTGAAAATAAAATAAAATTTGTAGAAATTTATATCGTTTTCAAAGACATCTGGCTATTAACACCTCCCAGGACTTCTTTTAGACACACAGAAAGACACCAATAAATTTTAAAAATCATAAATCGCGCAAAGTTTACGCAATTTACGCTTCTTTTAACTAATCTGTGGAAGCGATTTTAGAATCGCTTACTTTGTTGGGTTTTTGTGTAGTTTTTGAGTAGCTGAGTTTTTGGTGTTCTCTAATTTTAGCCGCAGTTTTTGCCTGTTCGTGTGTAATAGCTATACCTTTAATAAGTTAATAGCTGTTTATGTGCTAATAAGTTTCATACAAATATTAGCCTACCCTAAAATTTTTTCCAGAAAGCGCTATAATCCAATATTTGAGTGTAATTTTGCAAAAATTTTCCGGGGGAGCATGGCCCCCGGACTCCCATAAAATATGTGTGCCTTCGGCACGGTCTAAAGTAGTAGTAGATGCATGGTAGAGCAAGTAAATGTACTAACCCTTAGTACGAACTGGTAAGACCCCTCGCTTGGTACGAACCCTAGATCGCATCCTTTGTGGTACGAACCGAAGATAAGGTTGTTTGGTCTGAACTTTGTGGTACGAACTTGTAAGAACGGATGTTATGACGTAGCCACCGGTACGAACGGATGTTATGATGTAGCCACCGGTACTAAGCCTAGTCGGTACGAACGGATGTTATGATGTAGCCACCGGTACTAAGCCTAGTCGGTACGAACTTGTAAGAACGAATGTTATGACGTAATGATATGTAAGAACGACCGGTAAGAACTCTATGAACGAACTTGGTATCGAACCCTCCGACCTAGGACGGGTTCGGTACGAACGAGTGATGCTAATAGGTTATGTATTAAATCTAAGTACGAACTTTAGCTAGAAACTATAAGCTTACTTACAATGTAACTTGGTTTACTTATAAAAAGCAACAAATAAATATTTTTTCGTTTGTGGTCTGTAAAGAGTGATTTTTTAAACGCAATAAAAATGGAAAGTTTCATACATTAGATGTCTTGTTGGTCTGTTGGTGTGCATGCATAACCACAGTGGTTGCAATAACTACAAGATATAGAAAAGACTTTAAAACATAACCAGCTTATTTTTATTAATTCACAAAGCAACCTTTTAAACTGAAAGTAAAACGATATGACATTGAAAAGACTTTAAAACATAACCAACATAGTTTTATTAATTCACAAAGCAACCTTTTTACCTGAAATTAAAGCGATATGACATTGAAAAGACTTCAAAACATAACCAACATATTTTTAGCAACTCACAAAACAACTTTTTAACCTGAAATTAAAGTTAACAAACTCATTTTTGATTTAACATCATTGTGGGTTATTTTAATGTTGTTCTAACTGTAGACACACAGCTGGGGACCACTGCAATAATCTAACTTCTACCAAGCAAATAACCTAACACTTAGCACCTAACACCTCGTATGCTAGTCAATAGGAAAGTCATTTTTGATGTCACATTATTGTGGATTCTTTGATTTTGTTTAAATTTTATAACTGTAAACGATGTAAAGTTCATAGATCGGTTAATATACAGGGTTTGTTTATTAATGTGTGTGCTTAGTCGCTTATTAGTTGGTTATATATAAGACTTATTATAATCTATGACTGGTCTAAAAGCTTAATAAATACTGCATTTTAGCATCTTTATTTCGGTTAATCTTCGTTTCGGTTTATGTTGGTTTCGGTAAACCTTTATTTCGTTAGGTCTACATTTTGCTAAAGCAGTGTTTTTTTACTAAAACTTTATGGTAATGTGTATTAAATGTTACTAGTCTGAAAAATTAATTTTGTTGGTATAATATCACTTAAAGGTTGTGAGAATCATAGCTTGACCAAAATGACCTAACTTTAAGCTTGTCATGAAGGCATAACATTTACGGTTTTGTTTTATGATCTTTACAACAACTGCACTACTCCATGATATTAACATAAAGGTACAACTCAACACACAAGCAGTACTGTAAATTGAGACATAGAACCTCCTGTTTTGGTTGTGTTCAACTTAGATCCATGTCTCTTATCGTGTTTATCTTATCATTTTGCTAAGCATCCATTTCATAAAGATCGTTACAGCAATGATTTTAGCTAAAACTTTATGGTAATGTTTACAAAATGTAACTAACTTGGAAATTATTTTTGTTGATATAGTATTGCAATGGCTTGGTCAAAACAATGTAACTTTTGTTATTTGTGTTTGCATAAACAACTTTTACGTTTTTTATATGATGCTAATAACAGCTAAACATTTAACGTTGTCTTTTATGGAATGAGAACACCCAAATGAACAGCTATGAAACCAATTGTTGCAACACATAATCACACTTGATGATAATAACACACAAACAAGATCCTGAACACAAGTTTTACTTTGTAATTATGAAACAGAAACTCGAAGGTTGTGATGTTTTGTTGTAGTTTCTATAAACTTGTAAAAAAAACATAACATTTGTTAAACTATTTTTCAGTTTGTGAATTATGGAACATAAACTTTGTAGTTAGTTAATAATATTTTTTGATGGTTGGTTAGTGCAATAAAAACTTTGTGATTTGTTGAAATTATTGTTCAGTTTGTAAACAAAAATTTAAGTTGTGATTTAAAATAATTTTTCGTGTGTATGTTATTAGAATAAAGTTTTTAGTTTACACTTTGTCAAAACTACTTTTTAGTTTGTAAAACAAAGCTTAACTATTTTTGCATTTATGTTATTAGAATAAAACTTTTAGTTTAAAATTTGTCAAAACTACTTTTTTAGTTTGTAAAACAAAGCTTAACTATTTTGGTATTTAAAATAATTTTTCGTGTGCATGTTATTAGAATAAAACTTTTAGTTTAAAATTTGTCAAAACTTAACTATTGTTTTATTTAAAATAATTTTTCATGTGTATTTTTTTAGCAAAACTTTCATCATGTTTCCTTATTTCACATTTATTAACTTTACAAAATTTCATGTTATGTGAATAATTATGTATATAATGTAAACTTCATATTTGATTTAACTTATAAATTAATTAAGATAATAATAACTCAAATTGATAGCTTTTTTGTACATAGTTTTGTTTGAAACAAAAAAAATTATGATATGTATAATGTTTAGTTTACAATAACTTATTACTACTTATTGTGAATAAATGTGAGTTATTCTCAGATTGATATTTTGTTTTCTTATTTCTAAAAAATAATACATCGGCTTATCTATTTTTTATATGTTGCACAATTCAGTTTTTAAAGTTTTAGAGTAAGAAATCAAGATGAGGTATTCCAGCAACCATATCGGAGCGCCTGAAACCATAAAATGTAGCTACTCAAAGCGCACTTATAATTTGCAAACGCTTCAAACATTTTCGATGTGTCACATTAGACTTTTAAATGGCAACACCGTTTACTTAAGGTTTCACCTCCATTCTGTTCTGAAGTTTTTATTGTTGAGCTGTTGGTTCCGTGATCGATCCCATGCTTCCATTTGTAAGAAGTATTAGTTGTAAAGAAAGGAGCGTTGTTCCCGGCTATCAGCACAAGGCTGAGCACTCACTAGTACAGCGAGCAGTTGCGATTCGCTAACCATATCGGTGTAGCTTTCACGCTTGTTAATACTTGGGTCACAGGTATTTTTTCACATTTTCAACCCTCCTGTTATTTTTTGTTAAACACAAGCATGATTTACTTTGTAAATGGTAAAATTGTCATGCTGGTAGTTTTATCAAGCATATTAGAATATAGTACAATTCATCTGTAAAGATAATGATTGCCTAAACTTACTGTTTTAATATAGCAATGTAATATTTTTTAAATCGTGGTAAGTTGTATAGTGCATAAATCATTTTTAAGGCCTTTGTGTTTTGCAATCTCCGGAACCACTGTAGGCTACAAGATTCTTTTAAGAAGCAAAGGAAGTTATGTTCTTCAGCTTTTTGTAATTATATCTAACCTAATAGATAAACATTCAACCTCTAACAGATATACTAAACTATTTTATTGCATTGAAAGATGTTTTCTAGCAACCCATCGTTTTACACGTTCTATATGCCTCTAACTTTATGTAATAATTTTACCATATCTACTTATAGCTTAATTTCAGTGAGGTATATTTAAAACAACAACTTTTTTTTTTACGAGTGTAAACCCACAACTAAATTTTTTCACTTCGATTCGTTGGTGGGTGGAAGCACACAAGCAGGTCTTGGAAACGAAAATTTATTTATGCCTGTTCTAATGCATTGTCTTGTATCCAAACCACACACTTGATCTGTTAGCCTACACTGATTGATTTGTATAAAAACGAACCCACATTTCCTTAATTCCTATCAAATTCGTATAACGAAGTGTATCATACAACTTAATCGCTTGCTTTAATTGGATAACACCCTTTAATAAACTGCTAGCACCTCGTGTTCGAATAGCTTAGGCACCTGCTATAGCACATAATTTCATGATCACAAGTTTTCACAGTCGAATTATGTCTTAAAAGTCTTTGTTTTATCACAGTCAAAACATCTTTTAAATGAAATTACAATAAACTGTTTTATGTTGTATAAAACATACCTAGTATAACAAGTTTTAGGTGGGTCATGCGTACTGAGCACTTGTTTAGGCCACAACAAACTAGATTGACCGAGTGGTTAAGGTGTTGGTCTTAAGTACCAATGGACTAGCGTCCGCGTGGGTTCGAATCCAACATCTAGTATTTTGATTTTCGGTTATTTTGTAACACATACTTTGATTTATTTTGTTTCTTAACATCACTTCAGTTGCTTGTACACACGGTTGTATTTTTTTCTCAGTCATAACAAGGTTCCTTTTTCGCATAAAAACATAGAAATCTAAACATTTCCAATAAGTCACCTTTTGTTTGCTCAGATTTCAACATAAATAGATGAAAAATCGGTTTACCTTTGATCTATTTGACTATTTTCTGACAAATAATAACACTTTTGCAACAACTTATTAGGTTTTTACGTGTGTTCTAACTACAATCTACTTATCACGAGTTTACATGGCGGATAAAAATAAAGAAACTCAGCTTAGAATGGTGTAACCTTCGTGATTTGCGATAAGTTTGTGCCTACAAAATGTCAATTTTGAAACTGAACCAAAGTTAAGCACATATAACCATAACATCTTACTTATTTGTATACAGCAATACCAAAAGTAGTAATTATTTCCAACCATATAACATCATCCATTCTGTTAGAATCGATGTAACCTATTTTTTAAACAAGTCTGAACACGATTTATATTAAATTAGCGCTTTATTTTAAATCGATCACAACATCATTTCAAATTGATTCTCTGGTAATTAAGTTTTTTTTTTAGTTTTTGGTAAATGTTTATTTGTTTACATCATGCAAAGGCACATTTTTTATTTCGCTGTGTTATTGTTTGTTTTGTTTTTTTTGTAAATATCTCCATCTTGTGTGTAACTTTAAGTGTTTTGTAAGATCTAAACAACACTCAATCAATGTGATACATTTCATGGTAGCTTTTGAACAGGTCTAAACCGGTTTTGATGAAAATATGCTTGTAAACACATGATGATGCTTTATTAAATGACCCACGTATATAAATCACGAGCCAAACCAATTGCAATAATTTTGTTTCACAACATCAGAAGACTTTGTTTTCGTAGATTTTAATAATTGTTTGGTCTGTAATCGACTTTACCGGTTTGCTTACCATCAACTTACGTTTAAACATTAGAAAATTACTTCAACATTCTACTTCGTTACATAGTACTATAGCATTTACGCGTGATGATTTCTTGTAAAAACTACAAACCAATGACACCAATTTATTTAACAGAACCATCAAGTGAAGATTTGTTCATCATTACCGCAACTATTTCTATTGTCTTTTCACCATTCACCATTGAATCATCTCCTCAGACTTTCTTTTGTCGTGTGTTATCATCATCATCAGCCGGTCATGCCACTGCTGGCAGATGGCCTTCACATACATGTTTCCACATCATTCTGTCTTTTGCTGTTCTCATCCAGGTGATGCCAATCTTTTCTTCTATGTTATCTCGCCATCTTCTTTTTGGTCTCCCTCTAGTTCTTCTTGCATATCTTGGTGTCCATTCTGTGGTTATCTTGGCCCATCTGTTATATAATGTTTAATTCTTAAAAATATGTTATTTGAACAATTTTCCGCTTTTATGCTTATCCTCATCTCAAATAGATTGCTTGTGAAGACAGTATATTTTAATTGTTTCCATATTATAGTAAGGTAAATATTTCCATGTTTCATTTAACTCTTTTATCTTGCTCCTACATCTAAACTTATTGTTTGGTTCCTCTTGAACTGTCTTTCGGTCACATGTTCCTGGTGCTTCATCTTTATTACCCTATCTCACTTAGAATACCCTGGTTTGTGGTTAGTCTTTGTAATACCGACATAATATGCATATTATGCACTTTGTACTAGTTTTTGCTTCCAGACAGTAGATTCGACCTCTTTATCTTCACTTAATCTTACAGCACAACCGCTTTAATTTATTCCAAACACCTCTTCTTTAGTCTTTCTCTGATCTTATTGGCTCAGAACTTAATAAGTTTACCAACTCGTCTTTCTGTCTTTACATATCCATGGTATTTTACCACCACTCGTGTGTCTTTTCGCAGATATAAATCCAAAGGTAAAGCTTTAATTTTGTGTAACATTTTCAAAATAAATTCAAACGATTTTTTAAGACATGCCCAAAATATCATAAAGTTGTGTTTGAACCTAGAAACAAGAAGAAAAAAAATGTATATCTATGTAATACTTTTCACTAAACACAGATGCAAAATTGTTAAATCACCCAGTTTTGATGATGACTGTCTGTTACACAATAACAATCTATCTTTTGCTTGAGAAAAAACGCTTTTCTTTTAGATAAGTCACATATCTGTACACACTTTTCCGCAGTGATTGTCTAACAAAGTGGTGCTCCTTCCACAACACTTACTCGAGATGTTTGTGGTGACGTACTTGTATTTAATATGATTATGTTATGCTAACTGCAAGCTATCAAACAAAATCTAAGACAACGTAAAGTATTCACCAAAGCACATTTGTCAAGAAAAACTAGAATATACTATATATAAAAAAATACTTTAATTTATTCTATATAATTTTTAAAAGGTATAATATGATATATATATAGTAAGAATATAATAGAAAGATATAATTTTATAGGATAATCTAGTTATAATATGTTTTTCTGCAAATGTGCTTTGGTGAATGCTTTACGTTGTCTTAGATTTTGTTTGATAGCTTGCAGTTAGCATAACATAATCATATTAAATACAAGTACGTCACCACAAACATCTCGAGTAAGTGTTGTGGAAGGAGCACCACTTTGTTAGACAATCACTGCGGAAAAGTGTGTACAGATATGTGACTTATCTAAAAGAAAAGCGTTTTTTCTCAAGCAAAAGATAGATTGTTATTGTGTAACAGACAGTCATCATCAAAACTGGGTGATTTAACAATTTTGCATCTGTGTTTAGTGAAAAGTATTACATAGATATACATTTTTTTTCTTCTTGTTTCTAGGTTCAAACACAACTTTATGATATTTTGGGCATGTCTTAAAAAATCGTTTGAATTTATTTTGAAAATGTTACACAAAATTAAAGCTTTACCTTTGGATTTATATCTGCGAAAAGACACACGAGTGGTGGTAAAATACCATGGATATGTAAAGACAGAAAGACGAGTTGGTAAACTTATTAAGTTCTGAGCCAATAAGATCAGAGAAAGACTAAAGAAGAGGTGTTTGGAATAAATTAAAGCGGTTGTGCTGTAAGATTAAGTGAAGATAAAGAGGTCGAATCTACTGTCTGGAAGCAAAAACTAGTACAAAGTGCATAATATGCATATTATGTCGGTATTACAAAGACTAACCACAAACCAGGGTATTCTAAGTGAGATAGGGTAATAAAGATGAAGCACCAGGAACATGTGACCGAAAGACAGTTCAAGAGGAACCAAACAATAAGTTTAGATGTAGGAGCAAGATAAAAGAGTTAAATGAAACATGGAAATATTTACCTTACTATAATATGGAAACAATTAAAATATACTGTCTTCACAAGCAATCTATTTGAGATGAGGATAAGCATAAAAGCGGAAAATTGTTCAAATAACATATTTTTAAGAATTAAACATTATATAACAGATGGGCCAAGATAACCACAGAATGGACACCAAGATATGCAAGAAGAACTAGAGGGAGACCAAAAAGAAGATGGCGAGATAACATAGAAGAAAAGATTGGCATCACCTGGATGAGAACAGCAAAAGACAGAATGATGTGGAAACATGTATGTGAAGGCCATCTGCCAGCAGTGGCATGACCGGCTGATGATGATGATAACACACGACAAAAGAAAGTCTGAGGAGATGATTCAATGGTGAATGGTGAAAAGACAATAGAAATAGTTGCGGTAATGATGAACAAATCTTCACTTGATGGTTCTGTTAAATAAATTGGTGTCATTGGTTTGTAGTTTTTACAAGAAATCATCACGCGTAAATGCTATAGTACTATGTAACGAAGTAGAATGTTGAAGTAATTTTCTAATGTTTAAACGTAAGTTGATGGTAAGCAAACCGGTAAAGTCGATTACAGACCAAACAATTATTAAAATCTACGAAAACAAAGTCTTCTGATGTTGTGAAACAAAATTATTGCAATTGGTTTGGCTCGTGATTTATATACGTGGGTCATTTAATAAAGCATCATCATGTGTTTACAAGCATATTTTCATCAAAACCGGTTTAGACCTGTTCAAAAGCTACCATGAAATGTATCACATTGATTGAGTGTTGTTTAGATCTTACAAAACACTTAAAGTTACACACAAGATGGAGATATTTACAAAAAAAACAAAACAAACAATAACACAGCGAAATAAAAAATGTGCCTTTGCATGATGTAAACAAATAAACATTTACCAAAAACTAAAAAAAAAACTTAATTACCAGAGAATCAATTTGAAATGATGTTGTGATCGATTTAAAATAAAGCGCTAATTTAATATAAATCGTGTTCAGACTTGTTTAAAAAATAGGTTACATCGATTCTAACAGAATGGATGATGTTATATGGTTGGAAATAATTACTACTTTTGGTATTGCTGTATACAAATAAGTAAGATGTTATGGTTATATGTGCTTAACTTTGGTTCAGTTTCAAAATTGACATTTTGTAGGCACAAACTTATCGCAAATCACGAAGGTTACACCATTCTAAGCTGAGTTTCTTTATTTTTATCCGCCATGTAAACTCGTGATAAGTAGATTGTAGTTAGAACACACGTAAAAACCTAATAAGTTGTTGCAAAAGTGTTATTATTTGTCAGAAAATAGTCAAATAGATCAAAGGTAAACCGATTTTTCATCTATTTATGTTGAAATCTGAGCAAACAAAAGGTGACTTATTGGAAATGTTTAGATTTCTATGTTTTTATGCGAAAAAGGAACCTTGTTATGACTGAGAAAAAAATACAACCGTGTGTACAAGCAACTGAAGTGATGTTAAGAAACAAAATAAATCAAAGTATGTGTTACAAAATAACCGAAAATCAAAATACTAGATGTTGGATTCGAACCCACGCGGACGCTAGTCCATTGGTACTTAAGACCAACACCTTAACCACTCGGTCAATCTAGTTTGTTGTGGCCTAAACAAGTGCTCAGTACGCATGACCCACCTAAAACTTGTTATACTAGGTATGTTTTATACAACATAAAACAGTTTATTGTAATTTCATTTAAAAGATGTTTTGACTGTGATAAAACAAAGACTTTTAAGACATAATTCGACTGTGAAAACTTGTGATCATGAAATTATGTGCTATAGCAGGTGCCTAAGCTATTCGAACACGAGGTGCTAGCAGTTTATTAAAGGGTGTTATCCAATTAAAGCAAGCGATTAAGTTGTATGATACACTTCGTTATACGAATTTGATAGGAATTAAGGAAATGTGGGTTCGTTTTTATACAAATCAATCAGTGTAGGCTAACAGATCAAGTGTGTGGTTTGGATACAAGACAATGCATTAGAACAGGCATAAATAAATTTTCGTTTCCAAGACCTGCTTGTGTGCTTCCACCCACCAACGAATCGAAGTGAAAAAATTTAGTTGTGGGTTTACACTCGTAAAAAAAAAAGTTGTTGTTTTAAATATACCTCACTGAAATTAAGCTATAAGTAGATATGGTAAAATTATTACATAAAGTTAGAGGCATATAGAACGTGTAAAACGATGGGTTGCTAGAAAACATCTTTCAATGCAATAAAATAGTTTAGTATATCTGTTAGAGGTTGAATGTTTATCTATTAGGTTAGATATAATTACAAAAAGCTGAAGAACATAACTTCCTTTGCTTCTTAAAAGAATCTTGTAGCCTACAGTGGTTCCGGAGATTGCAAAACACAAAGGCCTTAAAAATGATTTATGCACTATACAACTTACCACGATTTAAAAAATATTACATTGCTATATTAAAACAGTAAGTTTAGGCAATCATTATCTTTACAGATGAATTGTACTATATTCTAATATGCTTGATAAAACTACCAGCATGACAATTTTACCATTTACAAAGTAAATCATGCTTGTGTTTAACAAAAAATAACAGGAGGGTTGAAAATGTGAAAAAATACCTGTGACCCAAGTATTAACAAGCGTGAAAGCTACACCGATATGGTTAGCGAATCGCAACTGCTCGCTGTACTAGTGAGTGCTCAGCCTTGTGCTGATAGCCGGGAACAACGCTCCTTTCTTTACAACTAATACTTCTTACAAATGGAAGCATGGGATCGATCACGGAACCAACAGCTCAACAATAAAAACTTCAGAACAGAATGGAGGTGAAACCTTAAGTAAACGGTGTTGCCATTTAAAAGTCTAATGTGACACATCGAAAATGTTTGAAGCGTTTGCAAATTATAAGTGCGCTTTGAGTAGCTACATTTTATGGTTTCAGGCGCTCCGATATGGTTGCTGGAATACCTCATCTTGATTTCTTACTCTAAAACTTTAAAAACTGAATTGTGCAACATATAAAAAATAGATAAGCCGATGTATTATTTTTTAGAAATAAGAAAACAAAATATCAATCTGAGAATAACTCACATTTATTCACAATAAGTAGTAATAAGTTATTGTAAACTAAACATTATACATATCATAATTTTTTTTGTTTCAAACAAAACTATGTACAAAAAAGCTATCAATTTGAGTTATTATTATCTTAATTAATTTATAAGTTAAATCAAATATGAAGTTTACATTATATACATAATTATTCACATAACATGAAATTTTGTAAAGTTAATAAATGTGAAATAAGGAAACATGATGAAAGTTTTGCTAAAAAAATACACATGAAAAATTATTTTAAATAAAACAATAGTTAAGTTTTGACAAATTTTAAACTAAAAGTTTTATTCTAATAACATGCACACGAAAAATTATTTTAAATACCAAAATAGTTAAGCTTTGTTTTACAAACTAAAAAAGTAGTTTTGACAAATTTTAAACTAAAAGTTTTATTCTAATAACATAAATGCAAAAATAGTTAAGCTTTGTTTTACAAACTAAAAAGTAGTTTTGACAAAGTGTAAACTAAAAACTTTATTCTAATAACATACACACGAAAAATTATTTTAAATCACAACTTAAATTTTTGTTTACAAACTGAACAATAATTTCAACAAATCACAAAGTTTTTATTGCACTAACCAACCATCAAAAAATATTATTAACTAACTACAAAGTTTATGTTCCATAATTCACAAACTGAAAAATAGTTTAACAAATGTTATGTTTTTTTTACAAGTTTATAGAAACTACAACAAAACATCACAACCTTCGAGTTTCTGTTTCATAATTACAAAGTAAAACTTGTGTTCAGGATCTTGTTTGTGTGTTATTATCATCAAGTGTGATTATGTGTTGCAACAATTGGTTTCATAGCTGTTCATTTGGGTGTTCTCATTCCATAAAAGACAACGTTAAATGTTTAGCTGTTATTAGCATCATATAAAAAACGTAAAAGTTGTTTATGCAAACACAAATAACAAAAGTTACATTGTTTTGACCAAGCCATTGCAATACTATATCAACAAAAATAATTTCCAAGTTAGTTACATTTTGTAAACATTACCATAAAGTTTTAGCTAAAATCATTGCTGTAACGATCTTTATGAAATGGATGCTTAGCAAAATGATAAGATAAACACGATAAGAGACATGGATCTAAGTTGAACACAACCAAAACAGGAGGTTCTATGTCTCAATTTACAGTACTGCTTGTGTGTTGAGTTGTACCTTTATGTTAATATCATGGAGTAGTGCAGTTGTTGTAAAGATCATAAAACAAAACCGTAAATGTTATGCCTTCATGACAAGCTTAAAGTTAGGTCATTTTGGTCAAGCTATGATTCTCACAACCTTTAAGTGATATTATACCAACAAAATTAATTTTTCAGACTAGTAACATTTAATACACATTACCATAAAGTTTTAGTAAAAAAACACTGCTTTAGCAAAATGTAGACCTAACGAAATAAAGGTTTACCGAAACCAACATAAACCGAAACGAAGATTAACCGAAATAAAGATGCTAAAATGCAGTATTTATTAAGCTTTTAGACCAGTCATAGATTATAATAAGTCTTATATATAACCAACTAATAAGCGACTAAGCACACACATTAATAAACAAACCCTGTATATTAACCGATCTATGAACTTTACATCGTTTACAGTTATAAAATTTAAACAAAATCAAAGAATCCACAATAATGTGACATCAAAAATGACTTTCCTATTGACTAGCATACGAGGTGTTAGGTGCTAAGTGTTAGGTTATTTGCTTGGTAGAAGTTAGATTATTGCAGTGGTCCCCAGCTGTGTGTCTACAGTTAGAACAACATTAAAATAACCCACAATGATGTTAAATCAAAAATGAGTTTGTTAACTTTAATTTCAGGTTAAAAAGTTGTTTTGTGAGTTGCTAAAAATATGTTGGTTATGTTTTGAAGTCTTTTCAATGTCATATCGCTTTAATTTCAGGTAAAAAGGTTGCTTTGTGAATTAATAAAACTATGTTGGTTATGTTTTAAAGTCTTTTCAATGTCATATCGTTTTACTTTCAGTTTAAAAGGTTGCTTTGTGAATTAATAAAAATAAGCTGGTTATGTTTTAAAGTCTTTTCTATATCTTGTAGTTATTGCAACCACTGTGGTTATGCATGCACACCAACAGACCAACAAGACATCTAATGTATGAAACTTTCCATTTTTATTGCGTTTAAAAAATCACTCTTTACAGACCACAAACGAAAAAATATTTATTTGTTGCTTTTTATAAGTAAACCAAGTTACATTGTAAGTAAGCTTATAGTTTCTAGCTAAAGTTCGTACTTAGATTTAATACATAACCTATTAGCATCACTCGTTCGTACCGAACCCGTCCTAGGTCGGAGGGTTCGATACCAAGTTCGTTCATAGAGTTCTTACCGGTCGTTCTTACATATCATTACGTCATAACATTCGTTCTTACAAGTTCGTACCGACTAGGCTTAGTACCGGTGGCTACATCATAACATCCGTTCGTACCGACTAGGCTTAGTACCGGTGGCTACATCATAACATCCGTTCGTACCGGTGGCTACGTCATAACATCCGTTCTTACAAGTTCGTACCACAAAGTTCAGACCAAACAACCTTATCTTCGGTTCGTACCACAAAGGATGCGATCTAGGGTTCGTACCAAGCGAGGGGTCTTACCAGTTCGTACTAATAGTCCGGCAGCCCGTGACGTTTTTGTAACATCATAAGGTACAAAAGGTTTGAGTGTTTTATCAACCTTGCCCCACTGTGGGATGTTCAGAAACCCACATCCGAGGTTTCACTGCTGGGGCGTTTGAGGGCTACGGCCCGGTGAAAAACCCATTTTGGGGGTCAAAAAAACATCATAAGGTACAAGAACAAAACCTACGCCAGAGTTTATGCCTTCACTTGTAGACTTTGGAACAAGTCGATCTGGGTGCCCCAGGTGGGGCATTCCCGAATAAGGGGCCCCTAAAGTTGGGGCAAAATACGTAAAAATAACATCATAAGGTACAAAGATGGAACTTCTTTCATCAGTTGGGGCATGTTCCACTGAGTTCGAAACAACTTTTCTTATGGCCCCAAGGTGGGGCTTAACCTCATTTTGGGGGTATAACCCCTAAAATTCACAGAATTAACATCATAAGGTACATGGATGAAACCAAGTGTAGGTGATAGTACCTCACTTACGGACTTCAGAACATTAAAACTTGGTCGCCCCAGGTGGGGCATTCCCGAATAAGGGGCTCCCAAAGTTGGGGCAAAATATGTAAAAATAACATCATAAGGTACAAAGATGGAACTTCTTTCATCAGTTGGGGCATGTTCTACTGAGTACGAAACAACTTTTCTTATGGCCCCAAGGTGGGGCTTAACTTCATTTTGGGGGTATCTAGGATTGAACGGATAGTTGTAAAAGCTTGATATCCGGATAACGGATATATACGGATATTAGGCAATTTCATTATCCGGTTAACCGGATAATGGAAGGAACACTGAAAGCTACCCTGTCGCAGCATATCTAGCCTTTTAACCACTAAAATACACATGTTATCCTACAACCAACTCAGTTACAAGTTAATGGTTCAACTCTGTTTCATTTTTACACAATAAAACGATAACTATCGATCATGCTTATTTTTTCATCAAAACTTCTAAGAAATATTTCTTCTAATGTTGCCGACTTCGCAGTTTTCAGTATCCTCTGGATAAAAATGCTTGTCTCATTTGATTGCTGGTAGCAATTGTGTTGAAACAAATTCTGTCAACAGCTGCTAGCTCTGCAACAATTCTCTCTAACGAATCTTTGGCTGGTTTAAAAAAATTGTCAATCCTGCTTGTACCAGTGGAACTGGCGAACTGCTGTTTGTCATTGCCAAAGAAGAACTTTGCATTTTTGTCTTTTTAGCCTCAACCTGAATCTTGTGTTTCAAATGCAAGGGGTTTCTCATGGCCCCTGTACGCCCCTGTACCCCCCTGTATGGCCCCTGCATGGCCCCCAACGCAGGGACAAAATACGTAAAAATAACATCATAAGGTAGGCTACATAAATGGAACTTTTATCATCAGTTGGGACGCGTTCCACCGAGTTCGAAAAAACTTTTCTTGTGGCTCCAAGGTGGGGCTTAACCTCATTTTAGGATATACAACCCCAAATTCAAGGTTGTAGCCTATTTGGATGGAATCAAGTGTTTGCAAAACGTCAAAAATTTTTTTGTTTCACCTGAGGATTTTTCCTAGCACAAAGACTGATACCGGGTGCGAAAGTCATAATTCCTTAAGCAACTATAATTTAATATTTCACCGGTTGAAGACTGTGGTGTACAGTAGCATTCGTACATGTGGTAGCAAGAGTACCTGTGTGTTACATACGATCTGGCTATTGCAAAACATTCTCTCATCATTCAAGAGCAAGAAAGTCCAAAATGTGACCGCTTGTTCATATTACTGGGTGGTTTCCACATTTCCATGGCGTTCTTTAAAGCTATGGGTAAGTACTTGGATGGTTCAGGTGGTCCATACATCCTAACAGAAGCTGGTATTCTTGCCGAAGGATCCCTTAACGGATTTCTGCTTGGTACTCATTACAATAGGTGCAAACGAATACACGTTCTTTTCGGAACAGCATTAGAAATCTTGCATTTTAATCAATTCTTGTTACAATACCCTGCTCCTGAAAATCTGGACGAAGAACTACGGCGTTTATGTATTCGTCCATCCCAGTCAACGATTGGCTTTTTGGATGACGATGTTAAAGACTTTTTGAGTTCCTACCAAGAATTTTCAAGAAAAACCGAAACAGGAGAAAATGGCAAGACTGCCCAGTACTGGTATGGATACTTAAAACTTGTCAAGACGTACCTACTCTTTGCTCGGAGTATTCATTCTGCAAATCATCAGTTGTTTGTGCACTGCATAGGAGAGATGTCAAGCGTGTTCTTCATTTTCAACCAACCAAATTATGCAAGATGGATTTTGCGACTGCAGGATAACATGCCAAAAATGGAAGCAACTCACCCTGAAATAAGTGATCTGTTTGAACAAGGCATCTTGTCCGTAAAAAGAACTCAAATAAACTTCTGCGGATGTGCTGTTGATCAAACTTTGGAGCAAACAATCAATGCAGAATCTGCCAATCGACTCACTGGGATTTCGTCTTTCACCAATTCAATTGGTGCCAGACAGAAATGGGCACTTACCCACTTTATGCGCCGATCGATCCTTTACAACTTCTATGAAGATCTGGGGATGACATCAGCAGAGGAAGCATCATTTGACCTTCGTCCTTCAAGCACCGATAGAGACCGCAAACATTTGGATAAACTAATGCAAAAAAATAAGCAGTACAGTTAATCCATTTAATGCAAGCTTCGATGTATCCTTTCTATTCAATTTTAGCACAGGAAAAGCAGTCGCTCCTGCCACTTCAAATTTTCTTATGAATGTTTTTCAAAAAGGAACTGAAGATAGAAACAAATTTATAAGTCAATGCCACCAGGACGCTAGCACCTTCAACAAGCCAACACGTAGAAACAAAATCTGCAACTTTGCTTCTAAAACTGTCGTTGTGAAAAGCATAACCCGCGAAGGCAAATTTTCTAAGTTGAGAATGGAACGCAATTTGATGGAAAGGCTTCTATGTTCAGCAATAGATCACAAGGTAGACGTGGAATTGATGCTGTCTTACCCCCTCACACCAGTACCACTGTATTTGTGCCATATGGATGCAACGATGAAATCAACCCAAAAGTCAATGCTTTTGAAGGCTCTTGAAATCGATAGTATGTTTCTTCTTCACACTCTTGGAGATTTGCCGATGACGTTCGGAGGTGTTGCAAAGACGACTTTGAAGAAATTGTGCAGACACAGTGGGAAAACAATACACGTTGTTTTCGATAGAACTGTATCGCCTGTCCATGAAACTGTATCGATAGAACTGTATCGCCGTTGTTTTCGATAGAACTGTATCGAACTGTCCATGAAAGATGCCGAGCGAGATCGCCGAGCAATTCATGGCTTCCGCGATCAGCAATACGTCATCGAAGGAGAGGCCATAAAACAACCTGTTAATTTTGCAGCCGCATGAGGAATGACAACTTCAGGCAAGCATTGGTGCATTTTCTTGTTAATTCTTGAAAATCAGATGAGTATTCCAGCTTTCTCGACTTAAGGTTCTTTTATGCTACACTTGATGAAAAATGTTATGTTTATCGAAAAGATGGCGAAAAAATGTTGTGTGGTGAAGAGGAGTCCTTGTTATGCTACCACGAAGAAGCAGATACGCGCCTAATGTATACCACATCGTCACCGCATGCCAAGATGTGAAAAATGTGGTGGTCCACTCTAATGACACGAATGTTCTGATGTATCAAAGCTTGGCCGTACTTTATCTCCAGACATGCTTCGGTCGCTTCCCGGTTTTCATTGCTTTACAGGCTGTGATCATACAGCTGCTTTTTCGGGTAAAGGGAAGGCTCGACCCCTTAATATATTGGAGAAAAATGTGCATGCTCAACATGCCTTTGCTGCTTTGGGGTATTCGAAAAATCTTGATGAAAACATTGAAAAAGGCATTGAAAAATTTGTGTGCCAGATATGTGGATGTAAAAGTGGTCATTGCGTTAATGAATTACGATTTAAAAAATTCATTGAGACATACAAACCGAAAGGTTCCAATCCATTGCGACGACGGAAAGGTTCAGATGAAAGCAACTTTCCCCTGAGCAAAACTGTGCTCCATCAGAAAATACTCAGAGCGAATTACATTTGTGGCATTTGGAATCATGCTGCTGAAAAAGGAAGCTTTTTCCAGACACCAGTTGAAAGCGGCTGGCGTTTGGAAGATGGTAAATTCACTGGTTTGGTTTCATAGAGATCCAGTTCCGTCCACGCTGGACAACGTTCTGCAAAGTGAGAAGGGTTTGGACCAACACGGAACAGAATCAGATCATGAAACAACAGAAACGGATGAATGCGACTTTTCTGACGACGAACCTGCAAACCTTTAATGAATAGATGTTTTTGCCTTTCTCCACCTCAAGCATAAATAAACTGTAGGCTATAGCCTACATAAGCAACTATTTACCTTTATTCTTGTAAACATGGGGATAGAGTATGATTTGAACTTGTATTAATTTTACGGTTTCCACCAGAACTTACAAAACCACGTAGAACAAAGTGTTAAGATTGATCTTTTCACATGGCTGCAAACCGGGGCCAATGGTGCATAGCCTACCCGAGAGAGATTATGCAGGAGGCATGCTTTTTCAAGAAGCCCTTTGACTTGATGAACAGGCCATACGTTTTTAAATAGTTCAACGTGCATCTTTTCGTTCTACTAGTGTATAATTTAACGTTTCTTTCACACGCCGTTCCAGGTTTCGTTATTTTGTAGCGAGCAATTTTTCCATTCCTTTCAGCAGAAGTCACATGTTATTCGAGAAGTCCTCTCAGTTGTTTAAATAAGACCACATAGTGTGATTTGTTTCTGTTCTGTGTTTAGTCTGAGAGAAACTTAAATGTAGGTAGGCCTACGTACAATCAGGGGCGGATTAGCAAATTGAATTAGCCCGGGAATTTAAAAAGAATAACGGTCCACTTCTATCAAAATAGATTTAGCATAAAAATACTCGTTTCACAAACAATTTATTTCATTTCAGAAAAAGTCTTTCACCGGTAATATGATGTAGGCTATAAAGTTAGACATTGCACGTATTTGTATAGCAAGCTTCGATTTGTAACTTGAATCATTGTCAGTGTTATTCAAACAAAGAATAAGGATATAACGCTACGACTATTACATTTCAAATAAAATTTTCTTTTGTGCATAAAACAAGACAGTGACCCTCTAACCGGCCAACCGGGAACGTTCTAGAATTCCCAGTAGGCTAATGATTAGCCGCCAATCCACCCCTGTGTAGAATATCTATTTTCATAGTGATAAATTTTGACCTAATAAGCAAATGTTATGCTGTGTAGATATTATATCTTACATGCTTCATTGATTTTCCAAAATATTTGCAGACGTTTTGAAATATACACGAGAGACACTTGGTTTTATACCTTATGATGTTAATTTTGTGAATTTTAGGGGTTATACCCCAAAATGAGGTTAAGCCCCACCTTGGAGCCATAAGAAAAGTTGTTTCGAACTCAGACGTGGAACATGCCCTAACTGATGAAAGAAGTTCCATCTTTGCACCTTATCATGTTATTTTTACCGGTAGGCTACGTATTTTGATCCAACTTTGGGAGCCCCTTATTCGGGAATGCTCCACCTGGGGCGACCAAATTTGAATGTTCTGAAATCCGTAAGTGAGGTACTATCACCTACACTTGGTTTCATCCATGTACCTTATGATGTTAATTTTGTGAATTTTAGGAGTTATACCCCCAAAATGAGGTTAAGCCCCACCTTGGGGCCATAAGAAAAGTTGTTTCGAACTCAGTGGAACATGCCCTAACTGATGATACAAGTTCCATCTTTGTACCTTATGATGTTATTTTTACGTATTTTGCCCCAACTTTGGGGGCCCCTTATTCGGAAATGCCCCACCTGGGGCACCCAGATCGACTTGTTCCAAAGTCTACAAGTGAAGGCATAAACTCTGGCGTAGGTTTTGTTCTTGTACCTTATGATGTTTTTTTGACCCCCAAAATGGGTTTTTCACCGGGCCGTAGCCCCCAAACGCCCCAGCAGTGAAACCTCGGATGTGGGTTTCTGAACATCCCACAGTGGGGCAAGGTTGATAAAACACTCAAACCTTTTGTACCTTATGATGTTACAAAAATGTCACGGGCTGCCGGACTATAAGGGTTAGTACATTTACTTGCTCTACCATGCATCTACTACTACTGTCTAACTCCCCACCAGTTTTATTGCTTTCCTTGCTCAACCACCAGAATACGCCACTGCACATCAGGTGACGATGTCTTAAATCAAACACTTTGTCATTCTCTTCAATTCATCAAATATTAGGACCCCCAAAATTTTTTTCTGGCTATGCCACTGCTGTAGAATTACGTTATTTCGCTTGGGCTACGAGGTCTACGCTGATGCAGTGCAAGCCTAAAACACACAAACAAGCGAAAAATGCACATTGAACTCAACTCTATTTTAATGAATTTCCTGAACGTTCTTCCGCCCATTAGTCGAAGCTTAAATATCTACGCTGATGGCGATCTTTGACAATTGCAAAATGATTATAACTGGGAATATCCTAAGAATCAGGAAGTTTATAATGAAGAGACTTAACTTTGGAAGTTATACATAACTACATTGCCTTTCAATCGCTGATGCAAACCCGGTTATTCACAGTGCTGTAGAAGTTTTATAACTTACTTGTAGTTGTTTAAGGAGTTTAACTCTTGGATACCCGACATAATTAGCGACAATTTTGTCTACGATTGGATTATTGAACAAATGTAGTTTTTCAAACAATAAAATATGAAGAATCGTATGCTGATTAAAAAACAGGCAAACTTAGCCTTTCTTCAAAAAATGCAAAACTATGACTTCACTTTTTTCAATGAATTCGAGACAAGAAGGAAAATAAGAAATAATGTGGGACACGATTGAAAAGTATCTCCTTTCAACATAACAGTCGTATTCAGCTTCAAGCGGAAGTAATTAATTTTTCTGACGACTAACGATATCCTTGTATACGTTGCTTAATTATTTACGTTGTAGTTTCATGTTTAAAACATTTAGGCAGTAGAATACATGCTTTAAAACTGAAACTTCGGCCTCATCTCACAATTTTCTAAGCGCAAATTGTGACACTTGTGCTTGATCAAAAACTGTTCTCTTGCCTGTAGAAAGTTCCACTCCTAATCCAAAGAAATAAACGACCCTACGTAATAGAAACTACACAACGTTATACTACACAATGGCACATTATTTGGTTAAATTTTATTTCAAACTACTCCAGGGGACAAAGTTGTCAACAACTTGGTGTTGCGCCCAGGGTCTCCGAGAGAAATCAGGAATGGTCGAGATACAATACGAAAAATGGGTCCTAACAAAATATTTTTTTGCAAAAAAAAGTTAATATGCGTTGCATGTTCGTCTCAATAAACTCAACCTACTTTCATTGGAGTGAAATTGATTTCTTTTCAACATTCGATCTTAGCAACGCATTGATATGGATAAAAAAACACTCGATATGAATATCTTCACAATTTACTCGATTATAACCTACTTAGTATAGCTTTGGTAGAGAGATAACCTATTTGCAGCAGAAATACCATTGATGCTAACTATTATGTTTAGAAAAAACTTTAAAAACATAATAGTCTAGGCCAGTGGTTTTTAACCTTTGACACAACCGGACGGTAAAAATATAAAAATCATTTTGCCGATCGTAAACTATAGTATCGAAGGCACAATTATTTTAAGAGAGGTGCACTATGAAATAAAAAGAAAACATATGCAAATCTATGCTCAAATATTCAGTGTAGCCTAGGCAAATATTTTAGTATGTGCTTGGACAAAATTTATTTTAAAGTTATTTGTACAAAATAGACCGCATAAATATCTGTAACATAGCCTACTATTGAGATTAAAATTTCTAGTTTGTACACCATAGCGGTCCAGAAAAAATTATGAAAGGCACCACAATTTAAATGACACAACAATTCTTATCGAAATAAAAAATGTAAATTTTCGTGATCCAAATTTTGCCTTGCTTAGATCGCTTTTTGTGTAGGCTGTCTGTACTTCAATATTCTGTCTTTTTGCATAAGACTCACACTTCGTATTTGGCTCAATGCATTCAATTGAAATCTAGATTTCTGTGGAAGCTATAATGCTACAAAGTTTGGTTTACTGTACACTTGAAATTAAATTTCAAATAAATTTTTCTATGGCACATGATTTTAATAGCACATCATTGACGAAAGTTATGCCTAGTCTCATATAATCTTTCTGAGAAGTTTTTTATATCCGTCCACGGTGTCACCATCTTACCACATATAGGTCTAATAGGTTGGCTTACACAATACACATGGCTCATTTTACTTTATACTTCTATAAACACTGGAATAGCTTAATTAAATTGTTGACTATTGCACTTCGGTGAGCAATGTGTTCTACTTTGAATTTTGTATTACGTTTTTAGTTTTTGAGAGGCACAAAAATTCACACCTTTTATATCTAAGCTACTGCAGAAAACATGCTATTCCTACGCCACTGGTTAGGTCAATTAAATGATTGAGCGAGAAAAAAAACATGTAATACATGGAAAAATTACATGTTTTTGTCTCGATTTTAGGCTGGGCACGGGATCAAGTGCCTTCTCTAGATTAGTTGTGCGATCAGTTGAACAACACGACTGCTAAAGATAAGTCTAGCTTCGCAGGATAACGTTACAGTAGAAATGGCATAAATCTATGCATAAGTAAGAAAAATGACAAAACAACGAAGCGGATGGCGGTTGAGAACCACTGGCTTAGGCTATAGGCAACAAAAATAGCTCAACCATGGCCACCTAAAGATATGGCCTGATTTGTCACATTTTGCAGAAATTTCCAGGTTATTCTAACCTTGGGCGAACGTTTAAATAAATTTTTCTAAAAATTAAATTTTTACGCTTTCTTTATTCTTTTTCCCAGATGACACAATAGGTTTTAACATCCTCACATGTTGAAAAAAAAAAGAAAATTTGATTTTGTAAATTTTAGTCAGACTGTTAATTTTAAATAACAGTCTGATTTTGCGTTTTTCAACTTACTTTTTCTCATTTGCTACTGCTTCCCCAAGGCAACAAAAAAGTTTTTTGTCTTTAGGAAACCGCAAAAAGTAAAAACATCTCAAAAAATTTCAATCAAACACTAGCAGTAACTGTAATCAAAATCTGCGAAATGTGACAAATCAGGCCGCATCTCCAGGTGGCCATGGCTCAACAAAGCATGCAATTCATTCTTTTCATGACCTTTTGCAACGCCTGACTTGATGCACAACGCTGATATGCTGTTCAATCGGTTTTGAGTCATGGTGAAGCGCAAACAGTTTTTCACAAGTTTTAGTGTGCTAAAACCACGTTTTTCACTAATTGAAGTATGCTATAACAAAAATGCTTGACTACGAAGGTATTTGAAACAAATGGAGCAATTGTTGAGGTTATACTGTAGACTGAGTTTCGCTTTTAGCAACTTGATCGTTGTTAACTTCACAAGTGTTGTTAACAAAGTTCAACTGTTAACTTTACATTGTTGTGATAGTCTCGAATGACTCCTAAACACCTCAGTAGCTGCTCACGTGGCAGTCCTTGGGTCGCCCGACAGTAGTTACGCGCCCAGTGTCGCGTAAATACCATTGCGCAGGGTCTAAGGGCATCAGAGAGCATTATGCATTTACACTGCAGAAATCAAATACGGACAAGTTTCCCAACCGTCCAATGACAGCGAGTAACTACCGAAATTAAGTATACTGAATGCCAAGAACTCGGCGTAGGCTACTTCGGAAGAACTTGCCAATTTCCGTATTGAGTTATGACTTTAGCCTTCCTCAAAACCAACATCTATTCTAACATCAGATACCCTTATTTGCACTGCACGAACATTTGCACGATAATTACATCTAAATTTCGTTAATAAACTGCACTATACGTTATAATTTACATTAAGTCCAAATTCGGTTATAATTAATGTAGGCCTACTCAGTTGCGCCTCTATACGGCTGCATCACACTGTCTGTTTTGTAAAGCGCTGAAGAGCAACGCATATCTGCGATGGATACAGTGCTTTATAAAAACTCACATTATATAATTGTAAAGGTTGAATTAAGTTAGTTCACATTGCAATAGATATTATTGGTGCTGTTTTTGAACAATACCACTGGAGCTTCAGATAAAGCCTTCGCTGGTGCAAATTTAAAATTATTAAAGCAACAATATTGTTTGTAGTCGCTCAACAAATGTTAAGGTCTTTAGGGATAAAATATTCACTGATTAAAGTGCGTCTGACACTTTCTGAAAAGTTTATTTACTCTTCTGAGGAAAGTTATGAGCAATTATAACTATTGAATATTTACCACTTTAAAAAGCAAGGTGAAAAGCAATAGAAAACAAAAAAAATTTACACGATTGGCAAGAAAACTAATTCTTATTCATACTAACAACAATAATTATAATTTAGGTTAAAAGGCTACTTATTTTACAATAGTCAGCTGATAGTATCAATGGTGTATGCAAAAGAGTTAAAAAATTGGCTTAAACATTACCAGAACACGGCAAACATCGCAATTTAAGTAAAAAAAGCAAGTGTAAACTGGTAGAAGAAAAAAATAAAACGTTTCGAACTTGTTAGCCTTTTTTAAAAAGGTATATTTTCTAACATAAAATGCAAATTTAAATAATTCATGCAAAAATAAATTCAGTTTGCAACAGTGCATAGTTGTAACGTCCATTAAACACGCTTGAACTTTTATTGGCATCAATAGTGGTAACTCACAGCACGAAATAAAATCAGCTGGATAGTAAAAACCTTGAAGATAATAAAGAAAATAAAGCCATATGCTTGTGGATTGTGGATAGTATTGATTTTACAAGCTTGCCACAAGCTTTTTCAATCATGCAATCTTGGTTCCTCCTGGCTCAAGCTGATTGTTGAAAAACACCGCTCGTCTTTACTCCGAGTGCAATAAGTTGGGTGGGCGTATAGTTGCTGAAGGAAAGGCGGCCGAAAGAAAGCAATAGCATCTTACTCTCGTTAGGGCTGAAAGCTTAGGATAATGGGAACCTTATAATCTCATGGGAACCTTATAAAGTATGAGACTCGTCCTATAAGCTATTACGTGCTTTTTCATACAATGTATAAAAGGTTGGGTCAAGCCCGCAACCAGGGGGGGCATTGAGGGCATTTGCCCCCCCCCCCGAATTTTTTTGAAAAATTTTTAAGCGTTTTATGCAGTATGAAATGTAGGCCCTACTATACGTCGTACACGTACAGCCATACTGTAGGGTACCCGGACATTTTGTCAAAAGGACATTTTGCCGAAAGGACATTTTGCCGAATAGACATTTTTTCGAAACTCATTTTGCCGAAAGACTATTTTCCGAAAGGACTAAATGCCGATTAGACAAATTGGCGAAATTATAGAATTCGGTAATTAGTCCTGTCGGCAAAATGAGTTTCGGCAAAACGTCCTTTCGGCAAAATGTCTTTCGTCAAAATGTCCTTTCGGAAAAATGTCCGTGCACGTACTGTAGAGTGTAGACTATCGAAACCGAAAGTAGGCTACGCTGGTTGGAAGCTATGCTAACAATTTTGTTCGATAAATTAGGCTGGCATCCTCATTATCTGTTTCGTTAGCGTATACATAATGTCAGCATCCATCATCACCATAAAAAGCGTTTAAAAACAACTAAATGATTCGAGATCAAAAGCAGCTGCGATAGCGTGGTGAATAAGCTACTCAGTTGGGCTTAAAGCATTTGTAAATCTGATTTTAAACGAATTCTTGAAAGTGAAAGGCCAGCAAGTGCGATTGATGCGGTGTCAGCAATAGAATCCCAAAAAGAGTTTTATCGAAACATTTACAAACTCTTGATAATTTTGGCTACACTTCCAGTCACAATTACTTCTGCAGAAAGAACATTTAGCTGTCTACGACGCTTGAAAAGTTACCTTAGAAGCACTATGGGGCAGGACAGGTTTTCTGGACTAGCTCTCATGCAAATCCATCGTACTCAAATTCCAAGCGCGGAATTGGTGTTAAACGAACTTGCCAAATCAAGTAGAAAGTTAGACATTATGCTCTAAATTAAAATGTCATTTTGCATTTGCAAAGTCAACTTCTTTGGGCCTACAAACATAAAAACTTGCTGAGCCAACAAAATGTTTCAGGCTTGTAATTTGTAATTACCGTGTTGAGTTTATTCATATGTATCTGTTTGTTTGTGTCAGGGATATGGTTTATGTTGATGTAAATATATGTTATTGATTAATTTATGACTCCAGTCGTGCCAATGCAGTTTGTAGCCTACAGATGTTGTATTTTATTTGTAACCGACTGAACACATTACTGTGATGTTGTAATTTTCTTCCTTGGGTAATCAATAATCATAGCTAAATGAGAAAAGGTTACAAAGGCTAGTTTCCTTTAATGCTGTACTAAACAAAAACGTGATTGACATAAGTTATGACCACTGAACCGCAGCATGGTAGTGCCACACACTCTATCAATGGGCGTGGACATTAACATAAAAATGTCACAATGCATCATTTTAATGTTTGTTCTTTGATAAAAATTAAATGCCCCCCCCAAAAATATTTGCTGGTTGCGGGCCTGGGTTGGGTTGAGGGATAAACAAGATAATAAATTAAACTTTCTCATTTACTTTAGATACTCGAACTGGTCTCCAAGGGAACCACGAAACCCCACAATCAGTATATGTGTCGTTCTGTGGAGGAAATATAACTGGAAATGGGATGACATTTTGTGTACTGGCAAGAATTTGTATATATGTGAAGACCAAGGTATAAAGCATTTTAATTGAATGATTACATGTTAAATTATGTTTTCTTTGTACAAGCTAGAGGTTAAGCTACTACTGGAGAATAAATATGGTGTCTACATGGATGCTTTACCAAAAATGCATAAGATCCCATGTAAAATAAGCAAATACAATACACATTTTGAAACTAGTGAAATAAAAAAACATTATTTGCACTTGCAGTGATTTTTATTTTGTTTGTGTAGATCCAATGAACTATTCCACAAAGCAAGCAGAAAATCTAAAACAAGCCATCTTCGATCTTGCCCAAAATGAGGTCACAACTACCTCGGACTTGACTGAGTTAACACAATTGCTGGACACTGTACTTGAACTTAATGAAACATTACTTCAAACGTATAAAAATTCTACACAACCTCTTCTACGTGCTACAGAAAAGATCATCAATAATTATGACATCGGCTTGGTAAGTTTCGTCAGAGTAATTTCCTATTTATGATTTAGGGCAATCCCTTGACTTTTTTGTGTCCTTTTCTTTTAGTTGACTCTCAGGAAGCAGGTGGATTGTGTTGATGTCGGCTAAACGTGCAAACTCTAAAGTTGGTATTGAAAATGTGAGCTAACTTGTTGAAGTAGGAGGCCTAAATTTAATTTAACTTATAAGTAGAAGGGTAAAACAGGATATTTATTTTATTTTATATAATGAATTATTCAGGGCAAAGTACTTTTACTGTATTTACGTACGTATAAGCTACTGGAATTCGTTCATCTTTTTACTGTTTTGAAAATGAATTCGACGGAAATTCAACCTAAAAGTTTAAACAAGTGAATAAAAAAATAACAGTTAACCTCTCAAGTACATGTATCTCCACACAGAGTGAAATTTACATGCCTTTTGACTCTTTTTTATTTCTTTAAAAGTAATGTCTAAAAAGACATTATTGACCGAAAAAGAATGTCTAAAAAGACATTATGAAAAGTAACTACGGACAAAGGCCAGTGTTTCGATCTTCCGATCTCTTCAGCGTAGTAAAAGTGAAAGTGGAAAGTTGTCACATTGTCTCACAACAATCACTCAAGTTTCAAATCACCATCTCAACCAACGCTTCAAGACAACTTTCCACTTTCACTTTTACTACGCTGAAGAGATCGGAAGATCGAAACACTGGCCTTTGTCCGTAGTTACTTTTCAAAATGTCTTTTTAGACATTCTTTTTCGGTCAATAATGTCTTTTTAGACATTACTTTTAAAGAAATAAAAAAGAGTCAAAAGGCATGTAAATTTCACTCTGTGTGGAGCTACATGTACTTGAGAGGTTAACTGTTATTTTTTTATTTACTTGTTGATTCATTCATATCAGTTTGTATCCTCTGTGGATCCTTCTCTAGTATCATGGGCCAATCCTATAGATGTTTGCTGGTACACCCCTTCATTTTCTTTGAATTTTTATACTTATATGTGCCGCTTGTATCTAATTTCTTGCATTTTAGATCCATCTCAGATGATTGTTATGTCCTAGCTCAGTTGCAAATTCTTGTCTTTTTTTCTAGTTTTTATTTTTAACAAATTCCAGTCATTCCTCAGCACAAATTCTCTCAAAAAAATCACACCTTTCAATAGGCTGTAAAATTACGTTTCGCTTGAGTCCGAAATTAAAAATTAAATCCAGTCACATTGTCTCACAACAATCACTCAAGTTTCAAATCATCATCTCAACCAACGCTTCAAGACAACTTTCCACTTTCACTTTTACTACGCTGAAGAGATCGGAAGATCGAAACACTGGCCTTTGTCCGTAGTTACTTTTCATAATGTATTTTTAGACATTCTTTTTCGGTCATGAATGTCTTTTTAGACATTACTTTTAAAGAAATAAAAAAGAGTCAAAAGGCATGTAAATTTCACTCTGTGTGGAGCTACATGTACTTGAGAGGTTAACTGTTATTTTTTTATTCACCTGTTGATTCATTCATATCAGTTTGTATCCTCTGTGGATCCTTCTCTAGTATCATGGGCCAATCCTATAGATGTTTGTTGGTACACCCCTTCATTTTCTTTAAAAGTTTAAAGTTCTACTTTTATTGATAGTTCAGTTATTACGTTTACTACCTTTTCAGGGAAACTATTTTGAAGTGAAAGAAAATATCCAATTGAAAATTCAAAGTTTAGCCGATGTATCTAAATCGTCTAGTCTTAGTTTTGGCCAAATCAGCATGTACGATACATCCAGCAGCATAAGCTTGCCACAGGATCTCGTGAAAGAATTGCAAAATCAAGCACGCAATCGATCAGTTCATATCAGCTCTGTTATCTATAAAAACGCCTTGGGTAACACAGAGGTGACGTTAGAGAACGATGAATTTGGTGATGAACCTGTTACCACAACACAGGGAATCCTTGTCAGTAACATAATCTCAGTGGCTGTACAAAATCTTACAACCAACAGCTTAATCACACCGTTGGTGATTCGACATCAATCATCTGTAATGAATGCATCAAACTTGACAGAAATTTCAAAGTTAAACTTAAAATCCAGCAATCAGAGGGAACTTTTTGAGGGTAAAGCGAAAGCATTAGTAAGTAGAAAGACCACTGGAAGAGGTTCTTACAAAAAGGAGGAGTATGTTAAATGTGCATTTTGGGACTTCAATTTGCAAAATGGAGAGGGAGGATGGTCGAGCGCAGGATGCGTCCTTGTATCTCTTTCTGTTAGGGATGATGTACTTGATGCAACCTGTCGTTGTAATCATATGACCAATTTTGCACTTATTTTGGTGAGTATGGCAACTATCGTTCTCAGTTAGGATTATATTTAATGTATTATTATATTACGTCAGCAATCGTCAAATAGATATCGTAACACGTCTAATTGAGACGTGGTTGAACGGAAAGCTAAGTGCTTTTGAAACTGAGAATTGGGACCAGTTGCTCTTATTTTTAACAAGGAAAAATTTCTTCAATGCTCACAGTTCATAGGCTACAGTGCTTGTAGACTACATAACTTGAAACTGTGTTTCACAAAAATTCAAAAGCAAAACGCTATTATTAAAGCATATTACCATCAAATTAAGACCATGGGCATTCACTATCATAAACATCTGATAAAAAAAAAGTATCAGGTCTCACCGGTATCAGATGTAGAAGAATCGTCAATTAAGAAACAATTTAAGTGTCCGTCGGACCTCGTCGTCATTTAAATGTTCCACGCAGCGTCTCAAAGTCAATTGCAGAAAAACGCACCTTTAGAAAACAATTGTGCTGTGTCATTGATTCTCGTGTATCAAAGAAATGAATTCAAATTAAACAACCTATTAATACGATGAAAGCTATTGTATTGCAATTAAAGCCTCTTTTGTTGAATAATGGATTTTAAGTAAAATATTATTCAGTTAAGTTTAACTCTGTTCCACCTTGCAAGGCTTAGTTATGTCGTGTAGAAACAGTCAGCGTGTTAGTGTGCGTACCTTAGTCAGTTGTTGGCTTTTTACTGTCTTGTAAAGTCATTTTTTAAAGTTAAGAATTCAATGAACGTGAGCTTACAAACATTAAACTGATTTAATTAGAAGTTGTTAAAAACCCAGTTTAACGTTTTGTAGGACTCATCCATCTTTTACGAACCTCTCTATTTAACTATCATCACCATTGTGGGTTGTAGCCTTTCCATTATTTTCCTTTTAACAGCATTGCTTATAAACTTATTACACAGGTAAGCAAGATTAATCATGAGTGATTTTGTTATTTTTAAATTTTCTTAGCCGTAACGTCATGTATAGAAATCAATAATTTAGCCTATATCAGGAAAAGATAATGTATCATCTCTAAAACATTTTTGGAAATGCATCACTGGTACGTATATCATTTTGTAAATAATGGAAAATCTTTTTATGAAAGTGTGAAATGCATATCAACCATTATAAAGTATTAAAAATATAATACATCTTTCTGGTGTGGTATACTGCATATCACAAGTGTGGTATCAGCTATGGCAACTTGAAAAGTTCAGTCTTGTCTGAATGTTGAAATGAATTTCGTTAGAATTATTACGTAAAACATTTGTGAAAGTCTTATGCAGCCTACAACATAAAAAATCATCGTAAATTGTAGTTGTTGGCTATAATATCTCGCCTTTGTAAAAATGCTGGTGAAACATATTTGTCATTCTATGGTAAGTATACATTTGACAACTCAAGCACTTCTTACGCAGACAGTTACGAGTCAAACTATCACAGCAAGTTCTCATGCACATATGTGCCAGTTTGCTCATATTGAATGTAGTTTTCCTGTTTGGAATTGATCGTAAAGAAAATCACAAGGCTTGTTTTGCCATGGCTGCATTGTTGCATTATGCGGTTCTGGTATCGTGGTGTTGGATGCTTGCGGAGGCAGTGTTTTTACAGCGAACTGTTTCGCTTTCACTGTTTGACTCTGAGAACGGAACCATCTTCATTTGGGTTTCTTCTGTGCTCTGCTACAGTAAGTCATTAACCTTTTGCACACAGAGATTAATTAATGCAGAACTGCTGTCAAATTTTTGTAAGAAACACATAATAAAGAAAAGGCAGGCTTAGGCTAAGTGTATAATTGTTATCCATAAATGCTAAACTTATCACGTCATCAGTCTATCACGTCATCAGTCTACCAGGAAATCAACCATACAATATTATGACCTGTCATATTACGATTCAAATCAGTTCATTTGTTGATACCTCAAATTGAAATGGGATGGAAATAACAGCTGTGGCTTTTCTTATGCGTTCTTGTAAACGCAGTAGTTTTTGATTGATAAATAACTTACTGCACTCACTGTCGAATCTTAAATTCTGCAGTTCTGGTCATAAACCTAAGTGTATTACGAAATAGTTCAAAATCGCATAATATCACCAATATTTTTATGTTTCTTTGGAAATAGATGTTAAAATTCGAAAATGATGGTCAAATATAGTGTGATAGTTCCCAGCACTATATGTATCAGCAGATATGTATGGATTATGTATTACTATATGTACAACTATAATGTATGTACCAATGCATACTATATGTATGTACCAATGTAGACTATAAAAAGCGTCTAAATCACTATCAGACAACAAGCACATCTTCACCCTTTCCAATGATATGATTGTCCACATACTAAGTGGTTACTCTCAGTGACTACGCGCAAGGCTCAAGATCATGCGGCGCTGGTTCGGCACTCGGGGTGTGCGCTTGAACAAAGCATTTCAGGACTGCTCTACAGCGGAATCTAATGAATGGAATAATTCCCCAGCAACAAGACTTCAACAATCGGAAAACTTCACTCTGCCAATCTCGCTAACCGGCCCTGCGTCAAGAGCATCTACAAGTATACGAAACTACCAGGAATAACCTATCAAGGCTTTGTCAGTTCGAGGATACAGATTCAAAACCAAACCGAATCATACTATCTGTTTCTAAAAAAAGTACAGAATGGATTTTTACTAGATTTATGACTTGGAATTGTTTTTAATTTTAATTTCCATTATTAAAATTTCTCATTTTTTACAAGTAACAAAAATGTACAGTTTATGGCAGAGTTTTTGCTTGAATTAGAATTATTATGTAAAATTACAAACTGCAAATTCGTATGCGAAACAAACAGTTGAAGGTTAAACGTTTTGATTCTAATTTTATGTATCGTAGTTTATTGCTTTGTCGCTCTGCTGAGTAGTTTTTTTCCATGAATATTGTTTATTAGAACATACCATCTGTAAAAAGATTATTTTCTCAATTGTGGAAGATTTTGGTGTCAAACATACTTTTTGAATATTTTTTTGTAATGCTCAATAATTATCGTAGTGAGTTGTTAACCAAAACACAGTGTGCAATAAATTATATTAGCTGAATAACTTAAAAGTAGATCCAGTAAAACTAAATGAACATTTGTCGCACATTTTTGTTTATCCAACTTTGAATAACCCTTCAACTTTTAAATAGTTGTTCCAGCAGTAGCAGTCGCTGTCATAGCAGCGGTCTGGGAAGGTTACAAAAGTGAGCGATACTGTTGGTTATCCAGAGATATTTTGATGTATTCACTGGTTTATCCTGTAGCAATAATTTTGATGATCAACTTATTTTTATTTGGCAACATTATGTACAACATCACTTTAAAATCTCCGGTGAGTTGCATTGAAGTAGGCTAGTATACATTGACGAAATGAAGTTACCGTTGTTCGAACATTCTTCTGTGTGCTTGTGTTTTAAACAAAGTGCAATATTTTAGTGGGATAGATTAATAGTAGCTACTGAATGTTTTTGATATTCTCTTTCAAAGAGGACTAAATAGGCCTACTAAAATAAATTACCAAGTTTTTTATGCTAAGTATTTAAGTGTTTAAGTTTTTAAGTGCTGAGTATGGTTACCAAGCATTTTGTGCCAAGTGTTACACGGATGCATAAGTCATCATCATCATCATTTTCAGCCTGTGAGAGCCCACTGCAGAGCGTAAGCCTTCCCCTTTTCATGCCAATTCACATGATTATGTGCTAGTTGGTAACAATTGGTTGTATTGCATTGTTTGTCAATGTCGTCCCTCCATCTTACTTTTGGTTTTCCTTTCTTTCTTTTGGTTTCTCGTGGTGTCCATGTTGTTAAACTTTTAGTCCATCTATTGTCCTGATATCTTGCTATATGACCTGCCCAGGACCATTTTAGTTTCTTGATTGTGCTTAATATATCTCGTAATTTATATTAAGCTACAGATGCATAAGTACAATACCAATAATTATTTCGTGCTGCCGAAAACTGGCAATAAATTATCTTGTAGATGTATCGAGAGAAACTAAATTTGAAGAAAATGAAGCAAACCTTGAGTAGAGCAGTGTGCATGATATTTATTTTGGGTCTTCCTTGGATATTTGGATATCTAATGCTTCTGAGCAAACACGGCCGGGCAAAGATTACGTTTGCTATTTTTTTCACAATTTTCAACTCTTTTCAGGTAAAAGCTAAAAAAAAATCGAATTTATTTTTTTCAATTTGTTTATCTCTATCTTTTCTAAATTATTTATGTTTTTATTCAAGCAGAAATGTTAAAATTTGTATAAATTTAGGCTAGAATGTTTTATTACAGCAGTATATTATTAGTTAAAGTTAGGCTGTTATTAAAAATTGTCCTTTGTTATCAATTATCTCTAGAAAAATAATATTTTATTTAGATATAGTAGGTCAGTAGACTATCTAACATTTTATTATTTGAAAACTGCAAGCGATGCGTTGTGAGCCGAAAGGCACAACTCAACATCAGACAATAATAGTGTCAATGGCATGTAATTTTGCACACTTTGGCGTGGTTTGGAGAATGAAATCTACTAACAAACAGATGCGCATACTCTACTTAAAATTTATATCGTTCTGGTTTAACAGTCAAGTAATTCAAAAATTTGCGACCGAAAATCCAAAGGACGTGCTTGAAGAAGTAGATTTCAGCATTTTTATTCATATACCGCTTTTGGAAAAGGATTTTCAAAAAATTCAGCTAAAATTTCGAAAACAAGATGATGTAATCAGTCATGCTGTGCATAAAGCGTGCAAAGCAAAATTTTCAAAAGTCCATTTTTTTCTTTTCCAATGTCGTGTCTAAACGAAGATATTTCCGTGACAAGAATCAGATTCACGTGTAACAAATTAGATTCGGTACGCTAAGTAGTCATTAGACCTTTGTGAACTAATACTAGGAAGTTTTGTAACCCGGCACATACTAACAAAAGCGCTGCCAAAGACAACATTACCTCATGTGTATATTAGTGTCTGTGAGGATCAGTACTTTAAAGTCACGTGTAGGTCTAAGTAAGACATTCCATTATCATACAAGCAATGCTATGCTTGTGTTTTATCTTTCTGTATTTTTTAAAATAAATTTGTGGTTTACTTCAAAGCACATGCTCCATTTAAATCAATAAGCTACACTTTTAATATTGAAATTAAATAATACAAACACTTACGACCGAAAACCAAAACGACATCTCGAAAAAGCAGATTTCAGCATTTTTGTTCCTATACGATTTTTGAGAAAGGATTTTCAAGAAATTTGACTAAAGTTTCGAAAACAAACTCATGCTATGTGTCAAACATCTAAAAAGCATGGACTTTCAAGCTAAAGTATTTTTTTCTTTTAAATTCGTGTGAACCAAGGTGTTGCATGACATGAATCAAATACACGTGCAACAAATCAAATTCGCTATGCCAACTGGGCATTTGTGAACTAATGCTGGGAAGTTTCGTGACTTTACGCTTACTAACAAATTGGAGTCAAATGTTAGTGATGATATAGGTATAGGTCCAGGACTGGAGTTGGCAACCTTTTTTAACAACGAGCCGTTCTGCTTCATCTTCTAGAACATGGGTGACGAACCTTTTTGCAGTCGCGGGCCACTTTGTCAGTTACACATGCGTTATCGGGCCACACACCGTTGTGAAATTTGTTGTATTTTGTTATATCCCGTGGTGGCTAACTGCTCCTGAACCATCAACTGCTCCAAAAAATGACCAACTGTTCATTCACTCCTTCCTTAATTATCATGCAATTGATGGTGCCATTGCGGGTGTAGCTCTGAAAAGTTTTGGAAAACATATGTGGTATCTAGCAGAAGAGCTTGTACCATTGGTTTTTTTGAGTCAGAGCGTGAAAACTTCAACCAAAGAACTGATAGCACAAAAAATGATCTTAGTTAAAAATGACTGTGTGTGCACAAAAAGGTTTGGCTCTGAATTTGGAAAACCTTGTTTCCCTGAACTCCTAGCAGACATATCCAGGACTACATTGGAGAAGACTCTTGGTCATTTTTTAAAATCTTGAAAATTGACTCAGCATTTTTAAGTGAACCTATCGAAAGCTGGGATGACAATGAGACTTACAAAATTGCAAAAACAATTGTAAATAACATCAGTGTAGTTAATGACACAGCAGAGCGACGAGTCAAACTGGTCCAGGTTTTTCAAGGGACTGCTCTCAAGGAAGAACGATACCAAAACATTTTACAAGTAGTAGAGAATTCCCGAAAAAATTACCAAACCAAAGAAATAGGAAAATAGATTCAACGTCATGGTATCTGACAATCTAATTGCGAGTTTACTGTTTCATTACCTGTGTGACCTTTATGATGTGAAATTCGTGTAAGGTTATTGCTGTACAATATCTATCACAATTACAATAGATGTTGCACTGTTCTTTCTTTGTTTGTTTTCAATGATATACATCTCAATGAGTTGCATTTGTTGAAACTTTGCATATTTAAAGTCAAGTCCAAGCGATTACGTTAGCTTAAACTTATGAAAAGCAGGTTTCTGCCACTTAGTGGCTAGAATCTTTAAAACTAGCAGCAAAAATGAACTCACCATCTTTGAAAATGGGGGTTAGACACCAGTTTTGCTTCAATTGGATGAACATTTAAGGAGATCATTGTTGTTATGTTTTGGCCACTAGAGGCAGTATTGCGCTAGGAGAGAGTACAAAACTGCCCATATTTTTGCTTCCCATTGCCCAATTCAGATAATTTTTTTTTAAATTATGCAGAATGAAGAAGAGGTGTATGTTTCCAAAGTAAATATGCAGTTGCATCTTGTAAGCAGCTCCATCTAGTGGCGATAATGTGAAGAAAATGCCGTTAGTCCTTAGAAAATGGCCTGGTGGGGGGGTTAAACTTTGTCCAATCAAAATGAAACTTTGCAAAAGTTGTTTTCTAAAATAACCTCATAAGCAAAAAAAAGTTCAGGCTTTTTGCTAAAGGTCGGGGGGCAAATGGTGCACCCTAACGCATATAGCGATATTGACAGGTATCATCTCGGAAAATGCTTAATATAACAAAAACGGTCAGGCTAGTGCAAGTAAGAGGTTTATTTTTGAAATCTACACAAAATTCCAGTCTAGAAACACTTGTCAAACCTTACTGACCCTGACAGTCAAATAAATCGACCTGGCTCCCGGTCTAATTAGGGATTTGTAATCGTAGCATACAAGCATAACAATTGACACTTTTTCTATCGGCAGGGATTCGCTATATTTATTTTGTTCTGTGTAAAAAATCAAAATGTCAAAGCTATCTGGCTGAAATCTATTGAAAACGTGTTTGGAGGAGTAGCTACAAGGATTCGAGAGAGCACATTCGTTGGATGGAAATCAACTGTAGAGGTTTCGGAGGTAGACGCTGTGAATATTTTTTGTTTATTTATTTTAATAAAAAAATTTATAGAGATTTTTCCTGTAGGCTACATTCGGTAAAGTGTATGCCGGAAAAATAAAGACATAGGTTATCGCAGTTGTTCATCATGTTTCTTATTTCATTTTAGTATAATATCGACGTCATTTTACTTTGCCAGACTGAACGATCCCGATCGGTCTCCAAACATAAACAGGGTGCCTCAAACGTGAGATCGAGTGTAGAAATTTCACTTCCAACAAAATCAAAAATTGTGGCAACAGCCAAACTAGACAGGTAACCGAGTTTTTGTATTGGGTAAAATGTTTTAACATAATTTGTATCCCCAAAAATCTTCAATGGGAGTTTGCTAAGATGTAAAGCAGAATGGAATAAAAATTTAATAGAACCAGAGATGAAAGCTCCTATTTGAACTAGGCTGCTGTAATTTTAAAACCAGTTGTTAGTTAGAAAAATCTTATACCGCTTTAACAGATATAGTCAAACATGTGAAAACCATAAACATTACATTAGATCCAACATCACAGTACCTCAAAAGTGATCAAAACAAAGTAAAATTTATTAAAAGTTTGTTGGGGAAGCCCTCAAGACTGCTTTGCTTAAACTTTCGATTCTTCACATTTCTATGTTTTTATTGTTCATTTAAAACTGTTGTTTTTAAACAAGTAGCCTACACGTTGTCCTTTTTTTTAATAGATTACCAACGCTAAAACTAACTATGTACAATTGTACAGGCAACAAAATTTTACTTACATTAATTTTACATATAATGTTGTTTCCAAACCGTGAAGCAGACTTGGTTGTTAACCCAAGAAACCTGAGCAAAAGTTTTTGGTGTATTGTTGTGTATTTTGGTTTGTTTTCGTTGAAATAATATACCTTGCTTTCGTTTTTGCACGTCTTATGAAAGCATTCTTGCGATTTTGAATACATGTAGGCCTATACAATTTTTAAATGAGTTTTATTGAATGAGTTAAAAACACAACAAATATCTTGAGTTTTTTGTTTGAATTATTGTTCATGCCGTTGCGTTGCAGACGTAAATCATTTTATTTTACTTTGCAGCGTCCCAAAAACTTCAAGATTTATGGAAAATAAGAAACCATAGAAAAATAAATTTACGGTTAACCTGAAAAGATTCAACTTCTAAAATGTAGACTGCAGAAGATTTGGGATTACACCGACTTGTCACATTGTGATGTCAAATAACTCTTTCACGCCTTGTAGCGTACAAATTGTTTTAATTTTTTTTTATCGTGAACGATTGTGTTATAACTTGATCAAAGACTTATTACGAAAGTATTGAGTGCACTTTTCTTGTTTTGTAAATATCGTTTTCAAAATAAATATTTAACTTGTTCATCTTTTTATCATTTCAAATGTTTGGAATAATTCCTCTGCACACCATGGAGAAAAAACGACAAAAGTGAGTTTGTTGTGCATGAAAGATTGTTGATGTAATAAACGTAATTAGTTATGAACACCATTCGCAGGGCGTGTAAACCGCTTCCTTAACTCTTTGGTCGAAGAGGCCACTACCTCTTTGGGGTTCATTTATTTTTAGTCTCTCCAGCGTTTTGAGCTATTTGAAAAGGCAAAAGATTGAATACTGCTACAGAAGCTTTAATAGCTCCATTATTATATAACAGCGTGCACTTTACATCATCACAATGTGGAGATGGATTTGGTCGGTCACCATTTGAAAAGACTTACTCTCAAATTAATAAAACCATAAAAATCATTTTGCTTAGTTTATAGAGGAAATAATACTAGGCCTACTCTTGGTTTGCTAAAAAAATATTTCAATAGGAAATGCAACAATTACAGTAGGTCTTAAAAATAATCAGTGGTTGTGGAAATGGTGAAGTGTTGAATATTGACAGCCAGTAGTTTAACAGCTAGATGATCCAAGATGTGAGCTGCTTTTGGAACAGGAATGATTTTAAGAGCCCATCATGATATTTCTACGGGCCCTGGAATTTGAATAAAGCAATGGCCTAAACGTCGCGTGTTCTGGAGCTATTTTGATATTGTATTGAAAATGTTGCTATCATAAATTTTGAAACCCGATTTTTTCATTGATGGACTCCCAAGACTAAATTTTCCTCTGAAAACGACACTCTTGGCCCAAATTTGTTGAAAGTATGTTATTGAACGCATGACATTCTCAACCAACATTTTTTTTTGCAATAATTAGATTTGTCAAATATCGCTTTGATAAAGCTTGTGACAAAAAATAACTAGAACAATAGCGCTTGTTGAAAGTAACAAGAAAAATTTTGAAATTTAAGAAAAAGAAGTCATATCCTTTTTCTATACTTCTCCTTTGCAACCTTTAACTGTTACACACATACGCTTTCTGCAGTTTGATTGAAAAAACCTACGCGGTTTTGCAGAGTTTTATTGCAGGGCTCAATTTTTAATACAGTATTCTGGGACCAAAAATACCTCCAGTTTAATTTTTTGTCCCCAATGACCTTGATATTTCTTACCTCGCGCATTTCGAGAGCGGCTAATAAGTAACTAAATATTTAGTTACAAAGCAAAGCTTGTCAAACATTTACTGGCAACATTTAAAATGATGCTGATAGCCTACACGTTTCACATTAAAATGATTCTGGGAGCGAAAGTGAAGTTTACAATTCGAGAAAATATCACTTCTCGCGGGTCAGCGTTTAGTCAAAACAGCAAATATGCACGGAAGGCTAGGCTACATATGGTCCATTGATCATTGATATTTTTTTTTCTTTTGGCTTTATTTTCACTTTAAGTGGGCTACCGGCGTAGATTGCAGTCTTCTACATCACTTTGTCAGCAGGATCTTCTTTTCTCACTCCCACTATTTCCATATCTTCTGCCACAAAGTCTCTCCATCTTATTTTCGCCCTTCTACGCTTTCTTTTACCAACTTCCAAATGTTTCCTTCTTTTTTCCGACATAATTGCTCAATAGCTCAATTGCTCAATTGGTTAGCGCGTCACTTCTGGAACGAAGAAGCTTCAAGATCAAGCGGCGCTGGTTCGACTCTCGGGGTGTGCGCTTGAGCAATGCACGTTAAGGACTGCTCTCCATTCAGCGGCATCTAATGGATGGAGTAGTTCCCCGGCAACAGGACTTCAACAATCGGAAACTTCACTCCGTCAATCTCGGTGACCGGGCCTGCGTCAGTGATTCAAAGCCTCTACAAGTATGCGAAACCGCCAGGATTAAGCTCTGCAAGAAGCTTTCCCAGTCCGAGGATAAAAATTCAATCAATCAATCAATTGTCATCTCTCTTTCAAATTTCAAAACATGAAAATAACAGCTTATTATAATCATGCGTGATTGCTGTTCTGTTGCAGACTGCAAGGTATGTTTTGGAATCCGTAGAATTTTGATGTGTTCATAGCAGAAGTAAATTTAAGGGTATAGGTCGCAAGTTCTAAAACAGTAGGTCTTAATCAATAATTAAGTTAATTCTTAAGTTAATAAATAATTAAAGTTAAAAAAAATTTAAAGACAAATGACCGAAAATTTCTTAAAGTTCCTGTATGTTTATTGATTCTTTGCGTCAGTAGCCTACTCTACACACCTATCTCTTATGCAGTATATCTGTACACTGTACAGTATACTACAGTACGTTTTCTACACTCAAGCAACAGCACAATGGGCGAACATTGATTTGGTACAAGCAGTACAGCTCAATACAAATTTGCAGCGCAGCTAAAAAGAATTCTCCTCTATCGACAATAAAACCTAACTAAAATCATGTTGAAACTCACTTTCATTTCACTGGATGTTGCAGAAGTTTGTGGTGTTACATTAAATATTTGATAGCAATTGTAGGCCTACAAAGGTGAGTTTAGTTTTAGTGTGATAAACTACAAGAATTCTCAAGGTTAATTTTCAACCCAGCTTTTCAGGTAATAGCCTACAGTGCAGAGTCATGTTTCGTTTTATGATGATAAGTCGCCAGCAAGGTCAGATTGAGTGTGATAGATGTTAATTACATTAAACATGATTGTGCTACCTGAACTACATCTTTGCTTAGTGAATCGCGGTGTGCACGGTTGCTGCGTTCTCGCTGTTACTTTGCGATTCAACGTTTGGCCCAGTAAGCCAAGTTGCGGTTTCTTTCGATCAGCTGATGGCAAGCAACTCATTATTCGGAAATTGGTATCGGAAATTATTTGGAGTAGGGTAGTTAGGATAACAAACAAACCTTCACGAGCACATAGATTGATTGAGCTGAACAAACCAATTGGTAAATTCTGATTTTAAGAAGTAAAAATTATTATGTTTGTTTGCAAATTGTTTAAGCTGTTTCAGTTATAGGTAAGCTAGTAAAAGCAGAAAGAAATAAGTTACAAACATGAGTTTAGATTGTGAGATGTTGGGAACACATTAAAACATACTCCAGATCACAACCAACAACAAAACTCTAGGCTATGACCAGGCGCGGATCTAGGAGTTTTTTTTGAGGGGGGCCAGAAAATTTGAAAATGAATTAAAAAGCAAGAAAAAGAAAAAACAAATATGAACAACCAGTGGCGTAGCCAGAAATTTGGGGGTTTGATGGCCGGCGGGCGAAGCCCGACGGCGTGTTCGCCACAGGCGACACCCAGCGGCGGGGGGTCTGGGGGGCCCCTCCCAGAAAATTTTGAAAAATTACTTTGAATTTGGTGCATTCTGAGAGCATTTTCAACAAAAATATGGGTATAAATATTCCTGTGAAATGGTGCTGTCCGGTGGCATAGCAAATAAATAAGATCATGTTTTTTTCGGCATTTTTTTGATAATAAAGCTAAGTCTCTATGTTTTCTTGTTAATTCCTGGCTGAGATGTTTGAATGTTTGGTATTGGCAAAACTCGCTCTTTTAATGCAGTTTCGCTTAAAATTAGGCAAGCTTTGTTTTAGAGACATGGAGACTGAAAGCATCATTCTCAATATCGTGACGTCACACGCGTGCCAAAGGGGGGTTGTAAGTCCGCTGTGGGACTAATATCAGCTGTTTAGAAGCATATCAAACCATTCAACAATTTCTCACAAAATTTCGGGGGGGCCCGGGCCCCTTGGGCCCCCCCATAGATCCGCGCCTGGCTATGACTGGAAAATGCACCTTCCATCAACAGGTCGCTAACTGATATTACAGCTTGAGGTGGTGATACTGATAGGTTAATACAGTGGTTCCCAAACTGTGGTACACGAAGGTCTTTCAGATGGCACGCGAGAAACCACTTAAGTTGACATGTGAACGTCCACGGTTGACAGTAGTTAAAATAACATAATACAATATTACTCAATGTGCATTTTTTTCTCATAATTAATTTTATTCGTAGGAGATTCAAGCGTTTATGACGCAACATCTAGGTCAGTGGTTCTTAATTTTTTTTGCTGCAATGTTTTTGAAAATTTTTGTTGGACTTGCAACGCACTCAAGGATAGGAATTTCCGTCATTTTTATTTATTTGTGTCTCTAGCTAGCCTTTATTTGTCTCGCGATGAAAGGAATTTAGAACTGCGCTAAGCGATTTTTAAACCATAAGCCAGTGGTTCTCAAACTTTTTTTTGTTGCGACGCATCTGGAAAAGTTTTCTGGACTTGCGACGCACCAGCAAATAAAAGTTAATGAGGAAACTTATTATTAAAGTTTTGTTTGTTGATACAACAACAAAAAGCAATGCATATTATTTAATGTGACGTGTGGGCTTGTTTGTTTTTACAAAGTTCATTAAATCTTGGGAGAATTTTTGAAATTGCCACCCGCATTTTTCTTTCAGTGTTTATTGGTGATCGAAATTTGCTTTTTATCACCGCCAAGGCAGAAAATCCTGCTTCACATAAATATGACGTGACAAATGGGATAACAATTCGTAGTGCTTTCTTCACCAAAGCTAGATAATCGCCATTCATTGAAAACCAGAAATTTGCCGGATTTCCTAAATTGAACATCCTTTTCAGGGAATTGTCACAAGAAAGGTCAATGTAGTAGGCTTCTTTTTCTTGTGCAGTAAAAGACAGTGGAGTAGGTTGGACGAAAGGATCACGAATCCATTCGTAGTTTGATAAATTTTTCGGGAAGTATTTTGCAAATTTCGACTCGAGCTTGGACAAATGTTACCCAAATATGCTTCACAAATTTGAAGGCAGCGTCATACTTTTCTTTTCAAGCAAATTGGACAAGAAAGTGAAGTATCGAGAGCTTCCAGACAGGTTTGCTATATGTTCCTTCCACAATAGCAGCTTTTTAACGAATGCTGCAATTTTATCTGAAATGTCATTTTTATTCGGCCCTTGCATAGAAATGTTCAGTTTGGCGAAGATATCACACAAGTAAAGTAAGCCAATTTCAATAAAAAATTGTTCTGAGCTAAACAATCTGCAAGTGGATTATTTTCTTGCTGCAAAAAAGCCTGAAGTTTATCCACCAATTCATAGAAGCGTTCAAAGAATTTTCTAAGCGAAAGCCACCTGGATGAAAATTAAAAGAGCAAACTCCGATGCGCTGCATTCATTTCTCCACAAAGTTTTTTGAAAACTCTTGACTTCAGTGGGCGTGTTTTAATGAAGTTAACAACTTTGATGACAACTGAAACTGCTAATCAAAGGATTAACCTCATCTTTATAAGATAAACTGAATTCAGCTACGAAACAAAACTCTTCTGCGACGCCCTTGGAAAATTGAAACGACGCACCAGGGCGTCGCGACGCACAGTTTGAGAACTACTGCCATAAGCAATTGCTACAGTTCGTACTGATGAGTTCTTGTGCACATGTCAGGATATTACAGCATCTGTGAGCGCTTTATTATGCAATTGAGTTTCGATACGAAGCTGAATCATTGTGCGACGCCCTTGAGAAATTGAAACTACGCACCAAGGGCGTGGCGACGCACAGTTTAAAAACCTCTGGCCAAATAGATCAAATTTCCGTAGCTTATAGGTTTTCTTGCACTCATAGAATTTACAGTAAAACCGACCAGTGCCTTTTCATTACGTTGTTTAAGATTGTAAGAGATGTTTAGAGATGATCTGAGAGAGGTTTGGAGAAAACCGCTGTGCGTTGCGTTTTCAACCATACTAACGTCAAACCAACGTTGTATTAATACATCACGTAGAAAGTGGTAAAGATATGCTATTGTGTTGTAATACCACAATTATTGTTAATCAATCAGTTTTTGCACCCAAGTAAAACCACAGTTAGAAAATAAACTTTTTCAAATTAAATCTACTTTGGTACATTTTGGAACTGATTTGCCGGCTGGGACGTAAGCGATAAAACGTTTATCAAAACTTTATTACGAGGAGTCGAGCAAGTTATCTTAACAGGTTTTTGATAGGCCTGGGAAAAGTGAGATAAATAAGATTTTTGTGTTGTCAAAGTACGTAACTTGATGCTATCATTTTGCCGTTTTTAAAACACTTTTATGAACTAGGCTACATATAGGCCTACAATAAATATTAAAAAGAAAATGTGTGTGTAGAAACTATGAAACAATAAATATAGGCTAAGGTGCAGTGGAAATAAAATTACAAAATAATGTACTATTTAGCAATGATTTGGCCTATTTTGATATATCAGTGCATCAGCAATTCTCGCACTGAAATGCTGTGAAGTTTATTCTGAAAACTGAAACTCTTAGAACTCAAATACCGAGTTTTGTTTCCAAATGTTTTGCAGGACTTCCATGTTACAATACTTGTATTACAAGACCTAATAACGTTACATAACGACCGTATCTACGCTTAACAGAGCTATCTGTATACAAAATTGTAAGTAAACATCACTTGTCGAGTGGTTGAAATTGTTAAAAATCTTTTTTCCACTGACATCGTTCTAGAAAATTAGTTACTCCTATAGTTTCGATTCATTTGTTTATTTAAACTTGATTTATTTGTTTAAAGCTCACTTCTTGGCTTTCTCGTATCACTGGCAAGAAAAGAAGTAAGCTATGCATGCAGTAATCATTTCAAAATTACTGTATAGGGAACAATGTAATTGCGTATCTTCTTTAGTGAGCGTGAATCGTTTACAGATTTAAAAAATTGATGTCGTTAAAATCGTTTTCTAGTTGGTCTGTGATGCCAGTTCAAAATACCATCCATGATGTTGTATCCCAGCATTTCGACCATTGTGCATTTAAAATTATTTTAGCATTGACCACAATTAAGAGTTTCCGCAAAACCATGTTCATAATATACATACAGTGATTTGTAATTTGCAGAAATGGGGCACTAAATAACGCATAGTGAGGTAAAGCATTTTTGTTTCAACTATAAGCATGACTTATCAAGAATTGGTTAAGAGTGCAGGAAGTTTTGGCTTTTATCAAAAGAGAAGTATTGCGGCGATCTACCTAGCTTGCTTGTTCAGTGCCTCTACAGTTATGCTATGTAGTGTGTTTGTTCTCTACACTCCTCCACATCGATGTTACATACCAGAATTTGATGGAGAAAATTCCACTGAAAATGAATTACCAGTAATAGCAGACAGGTGAGTCACTTTTCTCTTTTTTCAGTTTTCAACTAAAATTAAACACTCGCCTGCGATCAGTAACGTAACTAAAATTTTAAGGGGGAAACTGCTCTCCTGCAAGTTTCTTCTTATGGCTACGTTCCTGCGTATGATACACATCAATGTTAGTTCATGAAACGTTGTGTAGACTTTCGACTTGTGTTACCATCAACACCACGACAGCTTGTTGGAACGACGTCAGAAAGCCAAGATTTAGCGTCTAGTGTGCTATTGCCCCGACATAGTTTGGTAATTTGTTTGCTTTTTCAATTTATTCATCTTTAGTTTCCTTTTTACTGTCTAACATATCGTTTCAATTTGTATGTACAAGATAAGCGTTTGTTTGCACTAAAAGGTAAACTTTAAAAGTCGTAGCCTAGTCAACTAGCCTATATCGTAAGTCTAGAAAATACACACTGCACAGTAGGCTACATTTTCTTTTGAACTCGTATTTGCAGAAGGAAAATAAAAAAATTAAGCAATCTTCATTTCCCTATGTTACAATTGTTAGATAATTATAGGCCTACAGTCTGTTGATCTAGGGTTTTAGGCTATGTAAAAATCGAGCTAAATTTTCAAACATATAAAACTAGTGGTAGGCTACTAGTCTATAGCTATTAAGCCTACACCATTTTGCGAATTGAACAAATTACTTGACGTTTAATTATGTTACATATTTCACACAAACGCTTGTCAGAAAACAATGGCCTTGGAAGAATTTTCTGATACTTTTTCTCAGTGAGAATTGTCAGAAGTCCGTATTCTTGGAATTATGCAATTTGCTAGATTTGAAGAACCAAAAAAGTAAATTATTTGATGAAAAACATTGTAAAGCAAAAAGGATGTATGATATGATATTAAATTTTTCATGTACAACTACTGCATGTGTGTATGCAGCCAAAACTCAACTACACAAGCTGAAAAAGATCTTGCTCAGTACGTGCCAATTGAGACAGGGCTTGACGGGAAGCAGAAATGGAGTCAATGTTCTCGTTACAGCAATTCACACTATGGTACGTGATATTTTCATGCTGTTAAGCTGCGTTTAGATTAAACTTTACGACAAGTTGAGATTAAATACACCTATGTCTTGTGAGTAAACTTGACAGCAAATGAAATATGGTGTAAGATACAAATATGCTGAATGTTTCCGATACCCTGTTACAATATAGGCGACAACAAAATACTCATGCAAAGAAATAAGCCAAGACTAGAAGCAAGCGAAGAAATAGGATAACGCCGATGACAAAAATCTATTGCTTTTGATGTATTCAGTCTTATAGTTTATTGAATGTAGCTTATCTAGTAAAAGTAAAACTTGTTTCGTAGATCTGTTTGTACACTTGTAACCTACTTTCTTGAGTAGCCTATCTCTATATTTCTCTGTAGCCAACGCAACATCGACCGCTAACCGCACAGTTATAAGCTGCGACAACGGCTGGAGATATTTTGCTGTTGAAGGAGTGCTTTCTGCAACAATGGAGGTGATATATTTTGTAATGGAATTAAGTAGGCTAACTTTTAAAGCAATTATTACCAGACTGATCATTTGTGCAAAGTGGAAGATATTTCTTGTGTTGATTGGTTTTTGAGTCTTTATCCTCTCACTGACAAAGCTTCTGATAAGTTATTCCTGGCAGTTTGTATACATTTAAAACACTGACGCAAGACCAGTTACCGAGATCGGCAATGAAGTTTTCGATTGTTGTTAAAGTGTTGCTACCGGGGAATTACTCCATCCACTAAGTGCCACTGAACGAAGGATAGTCCTACATTAGGGTGGAGTGAAAAAAGAAAATTTTGATTTTAGCTCTGTAATAGCGATTAAAAGTTGTAGTGTGGCTTGACTATTAAGCTTTGAAAATTTCAGCGTTTTAAAATAAAGTTTTCGTCTGCCGCAAGCAAGTTCAAGATTACAAGGGATGTGCTGATTAAATATCACAATTTGCTTCAGAATTTTTTCCGCAACAAAACCATCGCATGTGACGTCATAGAGGATATTTCTTACGATTCAATTAGTCCATTTAAGCAACATAATCGGAAATATGCAATTCTTAAAAAGGGCCTGAAAAAGCCATTGCAGCGGTTTGTATGTCTGTTGCATTTTAATGAATTACCACTGAGACACTTGATGCATTATCTTGATGGAGTTACATCTGGTCCACTAAGTTTTTCTGGCTCCATTGGTAAAAAACTTGAAGACTGTGACAGTTTACCAGTCACAGAGTTTGAGGCTGTTGATATTCAACTGCCTTCAATTGACGTGAGCTTAAGCACAGACCAGCAGTAGCCTACTGTACTTGTATGGCATCTGTAAAGCAATTAGCTCAGGGCGTTGTGATGCCAAGCTTGCCTATTGTAATCCAAGAAAGATGAATCACTCCAGATGGCTGACAACAACCAATCGCATTTTGAAGCTTTATGTTTCACGAAACAATCCCTGTAAAATCTGAGAGCATTGGTCTTCTTCATCGTGTATCACACGGCCGTAGCCCAGAGCATCACGCAGGCTCTTGCTCTATCGTTGAACTCGGCCAAATTCTGTGCAGAGCACCTTGCTTTTAGGTCAGGGCATTCGAGTAGATGTTGCATCGTTTGCTCCTGTCCGCATTTGCAACTTGTGCTCCCCATGGAATACCCCCAGTGTCTCATCAAGGTTTTACACCTGCCAATACCAGTTCTTAAGCGGTTGAGGCATCGCCAATACTTCCACGGTTCACGTTTTCCGGGAGGAAGGCTCTCCATGGGTGTGAGCTCCATATTGGCCAATGTCGGTCCGGCTGCCAGTCTCTCCTGCCATAGTTGAACCCGCACATTGGCGGCGACATCGTCATGACCTAATGGGACAACTGAAGCAAGGAAACTTTTGGTGGAGTAGCGTTGGTGGAGTAGCCTACATTGCCAAGTTATACGCTCCAACGTGGTTTGCAGTGAAAACGCAACCTTCCTGTACTACTTACTGTAAAGGAGCTAAACACTTTGTTTCACGTAGTTAAAAAGTCGCGCTGTCTTAGCGCTGAACTAAAAGCAATAGTTGTCCCTGGTATCAACCGAAATGCCTTTTTTGCTCACCAAGAGAACCTATTGCTGTGGATGTTGGTAGATGAACGTCTGTACAACAGAAAATTAGCACTGAGAAGGATAGTTTCCAGAAAACAAGGTCATGGAGATTCCATTCGTCTCTTTAAAGTTCCACTCTTGATCTTTGAAGCAAACGAATACTTTGAACTGATTGATTGGCAGCATACAGAGAGATATGAACTACCGCTAACTTGAGACATACCGGACAGTCAGTTAATGTCCTTCATTCAAGATGCTGCAGCTCCAGAGCTTGAATTTCCTAGCTATCCGTGTCACACGCAAGCCATGGAAGGGGCCGTGCGCCTCGTTATTGAAGCAGCATCTGCGGTGTGTGGGCAGAAACAACGGGAAGGATTCATTCGAAGTAGACTGCAGTCAAAATTAGAAATGCCTGTATTCAATACAAAACGAGAGTTTTTGACAAATGGAGTGCTTAATGAGATTTAAACTCATGGGAGTCGGCAGAGAGGGGCACTTGTCTCCCTGGATTTGAGTTTTATAAACGTTTTTTTCCTTATGAAAACGATACTTTCAAAAATGTTTCTTACCTTTGGGCGATAATATCTTTTTCATCCAATTTTCTTCGAAGTAAACCAACATTTTTCCAGGACTATTTTTTCGCGCTTTTGGAAACTATCGCTAAGTATGCCTTGGAAATATCTTTAATTGTAACGTTTTCGCTCGTGCCGTCCAAATTTACGTTACATTTCATCAATACACTTAGCTACGTTGCACTCGTTGTAGCTCACAAGATGAAATTTGGCTTAAAAGATGTTTGCCCCCCCCCCTGCAATATTTCTGCCAACGCCCATGTACTGTATAAGCTGATGATTTAAAAAGCGTTTACAATATTTATATGGGATCAAAAGTAAACAGGCAACCGAAATCTCACTATTGTCATATTAAGAAAAACACTTTTCTACTGTAGTTTGCTTTACCTTCATTGCACATACTTGCTTAAACTGTGCTGATGAACTTGTGAAAGGAACAGAAATTTGAAGAAAATAGCTTAAAATCCGTGTTTTTTCTTATCAGTTGATCATATACATGCAACAAGCGTTCTAAAAGACGTATTTTCCACTGCATTGCAACGATTTATGTGTAATTTACAACTCTGATATTGTTAGATAGAAGTACCGAAGGTAGAAGTTAGATAAAAGTGACGATCTGCTAATTGTGATGACGTCATAGCTCCAAAATACCAGTGAAAACTTCAATGGACTTGCGGCAGACGTAAACGTTGATCAAAATTAAAAATAATTTCAGCATGTGAATACATTTACCACATCACAACTTTTAGTAACTATTACAGATTGATTCTATCAACTTTCATTTTTAACCTATGTTTCACTCCACCCTATCCTACATGCTCTAAACGCGTTGCTCAAGCGCACACCACGAGAACTGAACTAGCGCTGCTTGATGTTGAATTGGCTCTTAACCATTTAGCTATCGGGGCGGATGTGTTTTCTAATTGTTGTTTCTAATCTTTCTGTGGGAGTCATTTCGTCAAAACTAAAAAATCCGACAAGTTTTGGACTACGACCTTTACGTGTAGCTTGCTACGTTTTTACGTTACTACGTTTTTACGTTACTACGTTTTTACGTTACTACGTTTTTACGTTACTACGTTTTTACGTCACTACGTTTTTACGTTACTACGTTTTTACGTTACTACGTTTTTACGTTACTACGTTTTTACGTTACTACGTTTTTATTACTACGTTTTTACTTTGCTTACGTTTCAGTTTGATTTGGTGTGTGACCAGTCTTGGCTGGTGCCTTTAGCACCATCTATACAAATGTTTGGAGTGATGGGAGGCGGAGTGCTCGGTGGATATCTTTCAGATAGGTACACTTCCTAGTTTTATTAGACAATATATTAAGTTTGTTCTGTGAAAATTGCTGATTTGGAATTCTTTAATTTTTAAAATAGCTAATAAAAATTAAACTATAGCTCAATAATGAGTCTTCTTTGAGTGAATTAATGATTTAGGCTCTCAAAAATGTTTGAAATCATACAACCTGCAACGTTAAATATAACTGAACAGTGCAAAATCAGCAATAAACAATGTTTTTTTTTTAATTTCATTGTTTGCACAACAACGAAAAAAGCAAGTGTAATATTAAGTGATACAAATGTTGATATAGCTTATATTAATAATAATGCACTTGTGTCGTAGCCTAGTCTACTTGTTTTCGTATAAGGTGATCAACAGTAGGCTAATAGTAGATATCATAAATTGTGATGCTGATATTGCTATTTCACATTCATCAAATGCTGGCAGTTGGAATTGCACGTGAAACAGAGTAAAAACTTATCCCCGGAATATTAATAGTAATTACCTTTATTTCACCTTAAAACACCTACAGATATGGAAGAAGGTTTGCAATTTTGTCTAGTTGGTCTTTATTGTGCTTCTCTTCCTTGATGATTGCTGTTTTTCCCATTTGGAAAGTCACTTATTTGTTCTGGTTTCTGATGGGAGTCGGTTTCGTCATCAGGGTTACAGCTTCAATGGTTTTAAGTATGTTGTTAACATTAATTTAGCTTTCTACAAATTAGTTTGGTCTGATTCAGTTTGTTTTTATTTTTGATCATCACACCAAAAACGATACCCTAGCAAAAGTAGGGAAAGGCTATGACGTTTATACGTGATTGAAACCGAAATAAAATAAGTTAAAAAGATGGCATCGTAGTAATATCTTCAACAAAATGTCAAAGGAATCTTGCAAATAGTTTGAATTAAAGCAACAGTAGCCTCTATCAACATTTCTAATCGCATGGGTAAAACATGATGGGGATTCTAGCCCAATAGGCCTACTGTAAAATTTTAAAGTACTGTATGATAGATCATCAAATTATTACGCTCCTTCCTCGTATTGAGGCTTGGATACAATCTATGCACCATTGTTCTCGACTGCACTTTCATAACTTAATTTTGTCCATTTGGTGATGTTTGCTGTCCAGACCATTCTTGGTCTGCCTTTTTTCTTTTATTGTTTGGCCCCCTTCTATTAATGATCTTTGTAACGAGTTTTGCCTTATTGTGTGTCCGAAATACTTCAATCTTCTTCTTTTGACTATTTGTAAGAGAAATTTGCTTGAATTGAATTTGGATAATATTTCATCAGTAGTGGACTTTTGTTTCCATGAAATTTTTATGATAGAAAAGACAAATAAAAGATCTAAAATAGTTCAATTTATTTCACCATTACGCTTAATGTGATGATCGACAGAAATCTTTTGGAGTGCAAGTGATGAACTAGAGACAATTCCTGAAAACATTTGAACAGCTTGACATGGGAACCAAAAAGCTAGTGCTTGATTTTAAATCATTCGGTTTAGTTTGTTTTTAAATAAGCCTGTTTAGTAAGGTATTAATAAAACAGGTTTAAAGCTATGATTATAATTAAATTTTGCAGTAAACGAGGTTTCGTCGAGCAAACACAGATATGCCGCTGGTACTGGAGCTGCGGTGTCTAGTGCCGTTTGCTTCATGCTGATTCCCTTGCTCAACTACGTTATTCCGAATTGGCGTTACTTCTTGGGAGTGTATGCTGGACTACAAACTATAGTGGCCGTGCCTCTATTTTTGTAAGACTTGATTGATTGTTGCTTTAAACATTTCGCTTCAACACTCTAGCTAGCACATATATTTATTAAATCTTTCACAAGTAGCCTAGGCTACATTATTTGTCAAAAAATATTGATTAACCATTAAAAATGCAGATGTCAGTAAGCTATATCTTTTCATCTTTGGCAACAGATGCAAGATTGATTTTTGTTTTTACAAGTTGGGCCAAAGAATCACTCAAATGGCTTGTTCAAAATGAAAAATACGATCAGGCTCAAGATACTTTGAAAAATATCGCAAGAGTGAACAAGAAGAAATACGTAAATTTTCCTTCAAATGGTCTTGAAATGAAGGTAAGGCGCTTCCACGTTCAAAGTAAAGTAATTCGAAGATATTACTTTACTGAAATACAATAAACTTTATAAGTAAAATAATAGGCTATACTTAGGCTAAGTGGTCTACAACAGTGTGAAAATGAGATTCTGTTGGAATAGCTTAGAGTGATCAAAAAATAAAGAGCCCAAAATGTAGATACCAAACTCATTCTTTTGCTCCTAAGCTTAAAGTGACTTCCCAAATTTTAGTAATCTATAGAGTAGTTGAGTTGGTTACCTGCTCTGCGATGCACGATTTTCCATTCAACTGCCATATCTATGTTAAAAGTGATATGAATAATCTATAAGATGCTGAAGGAATCATTTCACATATATATTTTTTTTTGAGTAAGACCGTTTTACAGCAAAATCGTAGAAAAATCACTTTGACAGCAAAACCAGTTGCATTTGAAAAATAAAATAAAACATAAAATATTAAAAATTATCGTCTCGAAAACATACGTGTCGAAAACGTTTAAGTTGATTTTTTTAAAATTATGGTATATCTCTTTGTAATGAAACATGTTAAACCCGCTAAAGCTACTTTGTTTTGTTTGTCTATGGTTCAACAAAGCAAACTCTCTACCAAAGCTTTATCATAATGAAAAATTATACGATAAATTGCATCAATTAGGCTAGCACTAAGAAATCTTTATTCTAACTTAAAATGTGCTTTTGGACTTCTTTCATTCAGCTGCGATGTACATTCTTTTTTTCTCCGTCAGAGCTTACCTACATCATTTTATTTGCATTTTGCCTCATAAAACGAACAAAAAAACACACTTCTTATATGTTTTACTTAATTTGTTTATATCGTCAAAGAAAATTGCTGAAAATCCAGAGAGAAAACCCTCAAAACGACGACTTTCTTACGTTGACTTTGCCAAGATATCTTTCCTCAGAAGAAGGTTGGCCATATTTGGGATAGCCTGGTGAGAACTTTGTTACCAAGGTAACAAAATTGTGTGAAAAACCTTCTTATGATTTGTGCACTGATACATTCTTACAAATGTTGATAAAACTTGCAAGGAAGGAAGTAAAAATAAAGAAATCATGTACAATGTGAAGTGATGGTGTTTTTTAAGTTTTGGTAAGTCTAACACAAGAAGTGTTTACTTACTGTACATACTCTTATTACCAGTTTCACAAAACTATAAACTTGGTCCAAAAAATCAAAATGTTTTTCACTACGTGTCAATCCGTCTCATATTATGCACCATTAAAAAAATCTTTGCAAAGTCATGAATGTTTTGCAATGCTATTCTAATCACTACCACTCTTGTGAATACATTCGGGTTGTTTACTGTACTTTGGATCTTTTCAAATTTTCCAATAGCAATTGACATCCTTTTTACATTAAACTGACGTGTGTAGTAATCTTTAAATTTTTGTTACGCATGTCTGTTGCTAGGTTTGCTTCAATAATGACTTTCTATGGCTTGTCCTTGAATACAAACAACCTCGGCGGAGATCGTTACGTGGCATGCTTCATCACTGGCGCTGTGGAGTTACCGGGATACTTTCTATGTTACATCACTATGACAAAATGGGGAGGGAGGATTTCGTACATGCTAACCACTGGTGTTAGCGGTTTGTGTTTGCTATTGACTCCTCTTCTGCTGAATGGTAAGAACTTTGTTTTGTGCATTTATTTTTCTGAGAATCCGTAATTTGAATAATAAAACGTTCTTTAGTTTGTTTGGCTGCTATATAGGGACGAAATGCATTTGTGAATTTTACTGTACAGTCTCTGATTCTACAGCAATATCAAAAATAATAACTTAGACCTACTTAAGAAAGCATGGTTGTCATGCAATAATATTGTGTTGGCATGAACTTGTCAATCCTTTTTTTGATTCTGAGAGTTTTTTTTTTCAATAGCAGCGTGCTTTTAATAAACACCAAGAGTTTTTACAGGAGTCTGGAAAACAACTTTAATTTTGACAAAAAACGAATTTGTCCCAAAACAAAAACGTTACATTTTGTTTCTGCATATTTTTGAAGTATTCTTAGTGAAACATATTTTTATCAAGACATTAAAACAAACCCTTGCACACTTTGCAGTTACATCCGTTGCGGTGACAATTTGCAGCATGGTTGGAAAGCTGTTCATCAGTAGTTCCTTTACCAACTTATACTTATTCACTGGAGATTTATTTCCTACACTTTTGAGAAACCAATCATATGGCGCCACGTCATTTTTGGCAAGATGGGCAGGAGTTCTCGTGCCTTTCGTACTTTATCTTGGTAAGTTGATGTACGATGGCTGGTTTTACTTTTACCTACCTACTTCTGGTGATGTAGCCTACTGGTGTATAATTTGCTAGGCTATTATTATTCTGTATTTGCTGTACCTACAGTTTAGGTTACATAAGTATTTGACAGCTTTGGTTTGTGTAAATAAGTTATGTGCAAACGGTTAAAAGTTTGTATACATGCCAATACTGATAAACATTGTCGTGGCCTACTTTGACTACCAACCAACTGTCGGCTGCACGGCGGACTGTTGAGTACCTTAGCAAAACGCTTGAAAAGACACCGGCTCTACACCTCTCAAGAGCAAAACTGCGTCCTTTGCAAACTACGAAATACCATGTTTGAAAGTGAACACAAATATTTGGGCTTCTTGCCTTCCAGTGTACTGTACTTTATTCACATCTTCACCAACCTGGCACCAGCATTGATACAACCACCTGGCATCAGCAATTTCCGTTTTATAGCATGTTCCTGATCTAGTATGCTTATAAAACTTATTCACATTATTACATTTTATATAAATGTATGCGGTATCGTTGTATCGTATGATGTCATGCACGTGTAATTACAAACACAGTATTACACTCCCAGAAAAAAATCATAGTCAGTTTCAATACTGTATGTGCGTTTTGTGCAGGCTTTATAGGGCCTAATAGGATTGACCTATTTGCTACAACAAGCCTATCTATTGGTTCTTTTGATGGAGATGGATTTGATATTTTCTAAAACTTAATTTTAAAATACTTTTTAGTTGTTTGTACTTTTGCATTTTATGTAGGCTACAATACCGGTACAGTCTGTGTTTGTGTAAATTTTTAGAAAAATTACTTTTCGTTTTGTAGGCCTATCTCAGCGCGTTTGGACGCTTTCAGAATGAGAGCTCGTAAACTAGACAAGAATTTACAGCAGCTCCATCTTGGGACATAGCCTATTAAGCTAATAGGAATTTTTAATTGTTAGCCTACTGATCAATAGCCTAATTTTCTCACAACCCACATAACTTTGCACTTCCAGGAGAAATATATCACGAAGCTATTCCTTATTTAGTCATGGGTTCAATAGCAATTCTGGCAACTATAGGAATGTTCTTTTTACCAGAAACTAGAAAAACACCAATGCCCGACACAATGGAAGAGGCGAAGTTACAAGACCAGTAAGAAATCCTAAAATTATTTATTGATAGCCTAAGCTAAAATAGAAATGCTTACTAGCCAAAAATATAAATTTTGTTTCATTTCGATCTTGAAAATATTATAAAAGGTTTTGAAACCAATGTTCAAGCAGCTAATGTAAAAAGTTCTATTGCTTCAACTAAAGATAGGTTGTACTTCGGAAAATTGTTTCATTTTAATTGTTCTATCTTAGAAGCAGCACCTGTTGTTGCAAAATCAAGCGATGTCTGGGCATCTGTAAAGACTAAAGTATAAACCGGAACAAAACAGATACAGGCAATGTTAAAAATCAACACACTTAGCCTGTTTGTACTTAGCTATAAAGGCAGCATTTTTTTTCATTGCAATTAAAAGCAACAGCCAAAGGGTCTACAAAACCACAAGGAAAAGCACTATTTTAACAAAAAATAAGCTAATTTAAATGCGATTGCGCTGAATTGATTTCCATTTAGATTGAAAACTCATCAATGTAGCAAGCAGCTGTAAAATAACTCTCCACTATTTATATTTCTCGCAGAAACAGAAACGGAATTAACAGCTGCAAAAAAAAATCGGAGTACATCTACAAAGCTGGCAAAAGACAAAGCAAAATATGAAATTATGAATGTTTCGGGAACCTTCGCCTCTCAAAGTCTTTTACAAATCATGTTTTAGAATTAGAAGGAATTGTAGGCTACTGTTTGTATAAACAACATGCTGTGATGATTAAAATGTATTAAATGTTTCAGCAAAAATAGTGTTGGTTTGGAAATTTTCTTAATTATGAAATATCAGGGGTGTGAAGGAGGAGAGTATAAGAGGGTCACCAGTCACTTAAACTGCGCAATTCATTTACTTGAAACTTTTCTGTTTTGAAAACTCGAATGCAAAACAAGGAATAGCATCAACATTCCAAGAATACGTCATTTAATGAAGTTGGTGTTTGGCATATTGTGACCAGCCAAGTATTTACAAACACATTTATGACATCATTATCGTCTTTTGCTTCCATCGGAGTTTTGATTGTCTTACGTTTCTTAGGGTGTCCGACGTTTTTTTCGTAAACAGTTGTTCCTAAAACAATTATTCGTAAAGCATTTTTTCGTGCATGCAATTGACCGTAGCCTAATACTAATTGTTCGTAAAACAGTTACAATTCTTTACAAATAATTAATTAGGGTAGCATATATGCTAGAGATGTGCTAAATGTGACGTGCTGTAGACGAGCAGACAGAGAGTCCCTGATTCAGAATGGCAGCGAAAAAGGAAAGCCAAAACTTTTGTATGGTGGCCAGCTTTATTACTAAGATTATAGTGCACTTAACTCACAAGGGCAAGAAACTACTTATTGGAAATTTGAGCATTTTCAAAGGAAATGTCCTGCACAAGTAACAACAGGGGCGCCGAAACAATTTTTGTTTGGGGGGGGGGGGGCAAGATTATGAAAAAGGGCACTTTTGTTGCTGAAAGGCCAATTTTTTTAAACTTTTAAGATAAGATATAGCGATAATGCTCATCTATCAGCTCACTATCGAGTAATGATACAAGTGTCCGGTATACAAAGAAGGACATCATGCTATGTTATAATGATGTAACCTACTGTGTTGCAGAATTTGTGCTGTGAATATTATTTTGAGCTTTTGATTGAAAGCTTTTAATTAACAATTTCAAAAATATTTTCATTGTCGAATATCTCAAAAACTAGAGCCAATTCGAAAAAACTAAGTGCATTTTCGGAATCAGGGGCCTTGAAATACTTTAAAATGACTCTCACCTTTACTTGTGCCAAAAATTTTTGTTGGCCTGTGTTATAATTAGGCTAAAAGCGAATAGCAGAAATTGCTATATTGCAAAATGTGCAGTAGCTAACATGACTTTAAAAGAGCACCATTGCCCCCCTGTCCCTTCACGATGCCCCCCTTTCCCCCGCTTCCGGCGCCCCTGAGTAACAACTGAGAAATTGTTCACAAACAATTGACCTATCACCTGTTTACGAACAATTCATTATACGAACAATTGATGTAGCCTATACGAAGAAATGATTTACGAAGAATATGTTTACGAAGAATTAATTTTACGAACAACTGTTTACGAACAATTCACCTATAACCGTCTACCTCTAGAAAAACCGAACTTTTTGAATCCAGCTGACAACTAACATAAAACAAACTGCTGTTAGAAATGAGTTGATTTGCTTCTCACTTGACCGACGCTTCCTGATCAAGTTTGAACCAAAACGCCAGATTTGTGTCTTGAAGCTATATTTATCCGTAAGGCAGGCTGAAGTAACAAACTAATGCTCCTGCAAACGAACGTTTGGAAATCTCATTGCAACATTTCTTTCTTTGTAGCTTTTGTCAATTTTAGGATTAAATTTTAAAACAGCCTTAAACATTTAAGATTTAAAAAAATGAGAGATATAAAATTATTACTTTTCAGGATATGACTACCAGTGCTGGTTTGCTTTGAAAAATACAACCTTCTTTCCATGTACACAAATGTAAATTATATTTACGTCATAAATACAGTAATTAAACTACCAAACAGATTATCCTATTTCTGCTCATCATGACGATGCGCGGCTATTAGTTTTACAAATAGCTTCATATCACCTGACAGCAAAACGTTTTATTCAGTCATATAAAAAGACAAAACATTAAAAGCATTCTATTGCATTAACACGTTTGAATCAGAGGGGTTGTAAAAATAAGTTGGGCCCGATAGCTTATCAATGAGCTGAGGGTCCAAAAATAAAAATACCTATAAAAACATATTTTTAAAAAGTTACTGTACGAATAAAAAAAAAAGGATATTAGGCTGCAGCCCCGATAGCTCAGTTGGTTAGAGCGTGACTCCGTGAACGAAGAAGCTTTAAGATCAAGGGGCGCTGCTTCGGGGTGTACGCTTGACCAATGCATTCTAAGGACTGCTCTCCACTCAGCGGCACCTAATAGATGGAATAATTGCCCAGCAACAGCACAATCAACTATGTTAACAAATGCAACACGATGTCAGTATTTCAACAGTTTTTCGGACAACTAAGTGACATTTCCTTCCTGAAAGCAACGGGTATCACTCCATACTGTAGGTTACTTTTCACTTTATCAAACTATAGGCTACTAGGAAAGATTTTTGAATAACCTACTGTACTCAAATCTGTTGCAGCTGACGAGTCAATTGCATCTTAGTTGACAAGACTTTTTACAAAACATTTCCTTTTCACTAAATATTTAAGATGTCATGCTGTTCGTAAATGGCAACCTGTCAATGAAAAGACATTTTCAAAATCTTTTTGAAATATTACGCCAATGATATTTTATGTAGTTTCTAAAGCAACTCATCAAATGAAAATAAAAATCTTGACCGAAAAAAATTGACATTAACCTTAGATATTGATCTTAACAAAATCTTCTTTTAATTTTTCTTTTTAAGCCAAATGTGAAAATGAATAGTGCGGCTTGGACCAAATGTCATCGCAAAAAATATACAGTGTCTGGGTTAAGTTATTAGAAATCTATATGTCATAATAAACGTTTATAAAAACAAATCGAAAAACGATTCAGTGAAAGTGGTAAAGACTTTTTACAATATTATTCCTAAAAGCTTCAGCATTGCGCAGTTAAATTGCAAATTATTGCAGAGGTTTGCCAGACATATTATTCTTTTATGAAATATAAAATCGATATGGTGGTGTAGGTGCATTTCACTGAGTTTGCTTATTTATTATTTCTATGATGGAGCAGCATGAAAAACTTAGTTTTGGTTTTGTAGGGCTAGCAATTAAATGACCATAAAATAAACTGAATTGGCCTATTTAATGAAAGGAAAGCCTGCTTCTTTTTTCATTACAACAATGCAATTTTATTTCAGCTGTTGCTTTATAACTGGAGTAAGCCGATGTGTTCTGTGTGATTTAATATAGGCCTACTGTATTGTGGTTTTGTATAGGATTTCTTGGTTGCCCTCAAGATTGGATTCTTTGTGCTTTTGCAAGCTAAACCATATTATAATGTCGTTATATATACGATGTTTTGTTGTTTTTCTCTACAATTTGTAGATGCGGAACACACGAATACAACTATAATTGTAGAGTGAAAAAGATATGTGTCATAATACATCACAGATAGCATTAAGATTTATTTGTAAAGCAATCTATTACGCTTGGTGCTATGACCTTTCAAAAAAGAGAACCTGCCAGAAGAAAAATCGTAGTGCAATAGATTGAGTTTCGCTTTTAGCAGCACGGTCGTTGCTTAGGCTACTTCACAGTGTAGATATTAACGACCTGTTTTAGCCTGATGCTTCGATTTCGCTGTGGTAATAAGCTATTCGTCATAGCACATGACCAGGGAACTGTGTTTCAAAAGATAGTGCAATTTGCTATTACCACAGCGAACTCGCAGCATCAGGCTAAAGCAGGTCGTTAATATCTACATTGTGATAAAAAAGCGTAGGTTTTAATAAGAAAAAAGGTCGTGCTACAACACGGTTTGACACGCAAAGGCTGCTCTACACCATGTTTTCTTTTTATGCAAAATTTTATCACGCATCTTTGCTCAATATAGATAAATAATAGAACTTCGGTAGAGAGTTTGTCTTGTTGAACCATAGGCATACGAAGCCGAGCAACGTGATCAAGTTTAACATCTTCAAGTTTATTACATTTACATAAAAATAAAACTAGTTTTATGTTGATGTAAATGTAATAAACTTGAAGATATGTAGTTGAATGAGTTTCGGTTCGTCATAGCACATGACTAGGGAACTGTGTTCCGAAAGCTAGTGTAATTTGATATTGCCAAAAAGAACCCGCAGCATCAGGCTATAACAGATCGTTTGAATCTACACTGTGAAGTAAACTTGAAGATGTTAAACTTGATCACGTTGCTCGGCTTCGTATGCCTATGGTTCAATAGATACATAAATTTTGTGAAATGGTATTAAAAAACTACATCTGCTTTACTCTTATACTCTTAGTGTAATTCAGCTGTAAAAAATCTTAAGTAAGAAATTAAATAATAGTAGGCTTTATATTATCTTACGTCAGCGTTGGAGAGACTTTTATAGCTGATGGCAAGTTGAATTGTTGCCAGTTTTATATTTTGTTCAATGTTGCTTAGAAAACATATCGAGTTTATGCTAAAGGACGTAGGTAAAAAGAGGCAATTGCAAATTGAGGAATGCGAGTAAATGAGATAATTTCGAGTTTCAGTTCTTCGACATCTTGCCTACTGTAGCTGTGTGGTTCAACTTCAAGGCAAAGCTCTTGCGGTTCTTCAAAAATAGTTTTGATGGATTCTAGGTTTCATCAATAGCCTATCTGAAAACTATTTTGTGATTTTAGCTTTCATGGCATTTGGTTAAGTTCTTGCCTTGTCGCATCCACGCTTACGCCAGGGGATAGAAGATTTAGATTGAGTGAACAGAAAAGTAAGGAAGTCAATCTTTGTTACCAACCTCAGGCATGCATTCAAGTGTCCTGCCAAAAACACAGCCTCCTGCTCTTGAGCGGTGTCGAACCGATGCCCTTTCAAACGTCTAGGGCTCTCACCTCTCGGCTATGCAGCCGAGTTCTTGCTTGATTCGTCCGCTCGAATTCAAAGTTGGACTACCATCTGCAAGTGTAGCATTGAAGTTATTGAAGCCCACTCGATTTCCTTGTTCAAATCGACTCTTCTAGAGATAGAGTTTCAATTAGCATGCTTCTTCCATCAAACAATTGTGTGGAAATTCCAGGTTTTCAATCAGATTGTATGTTTTTCAACAGATTGTTGAAAAGAGCTCCAGCTTTTGTAAAGTTGAGGACTTTGACCACTATGTTCAGGATACCCTTTATGGTTTGATATAGGCAGAGTTTAGAATGCTAGAGTTTCGTGATAAACAATGCAATGAATCATTGCACTAAAAATGGATTATTTTTTTTCGCATATAACGAAGCCAGAGTGCAGAACAAGCGCAACAAAAGTTTCGTCTGCACACAACCCTATACCAGTGATTCTCAGTTCCCAAAGAAATGTAAACAGCAAAAACAGTAGGCTACAAGACATTGAATTCACTGCATACTGCAAACAATATAAAGAATGTTGAACATCTCGCGCCTCCCTTGTGAAAGGATTGACGTCCCTCTAGGTTTAGGGAGATGTGCTCGCCTGGTTAAGAACCACTGCACTAAAAAACACGCGACAACAGCAGCATCAACCAAAGAAACATGAATAGAAGCATCCTTAATGTGAACAAAAACAATATATACAAACAAGAAAAAGTTATCTGAAAAAAGCACAAATGAAGGCTGTTATTGAAATGGAAAAATTCTGAAAAGACTATGAGCTTGCCATGTGGCACGACTGACGGAAATTGATAGGCATAAATAAATACAGAATGGAGTAGTGTACTATTATCATCATTTGAAGCCTTTGGTGGCCTACTGCTGAGCGAAGGCTTTCACATTTTTCTTCCAATCTAGTCGATCGTGTGTTTTTGTATACCGGTACCAGTTTGTTGTTCCATATTCTTTGTGAATCTCGTCTCATCATCTCATTTATAGCTTTCCTGGTTTGTGTTTGTTTTTGTCAGGGTGTTCAAGTTCACCGTCTACTTCGATCCTTTTTTCTTCATTAATTTGTTTAAAAAAATCTTCCAGGTCTTACTTTTTGAATGGAAATGGTTCAGAGTGTTTATGCAATCGAATCATGGATGTGTGTTTTATGAAAATATTTCTGAAAAGTTTGATGTATGGTTGATCAATTTCTTGTTTGTTAATGCTGTTTGCCAGTGCTGAGATGACAGCAGATGTTTCAATAGAGTCAAACCCTTTTTTATAATCTACTAGTCCATGGCCACCTGGAGATGCGGCCTGATTTGTCACATTTTGCAGATTTTGATTACAGCTACTGCTAGTGTTTGACTGACATTTTTTTAGATGTTTTTATTTTTTGCGGTTTCCTAATGACATAAAACTTGTTTGTTGCCTTGGAGAAGCAATAGCAAATGAGAAAAAGTAAGTTGAAAAACGCAAAATCAGACTGTTACTGAAAATTAACAGTCTGACTAAAATCTTCGAAATCAAATTTTCTTTGTTTTTTAAGATGTGAAGATGTTAAAACCTATTGTGTCATCTGGGGAAAAGAATAAAGAAAGCCTAAAAATCTAATTTTTAGAAAAATTTATTTAAACGTTCGCCTAAAGTTAGAAAAACCTGAAAATTTCTGCAAAATGTGACAAATCAGGCCGTATCTTTAGGTGGCCATGACTAGTCCAAGGCAAAGTGGAATATTTTATTCATTTATTTCCTCGATTAGTAGATTGATGGTATGCAGCATGATTGAAAACCATTTCTCAAACCAGCCTGATGTTTAGGTTGTTGATAGTCTAAATGTTTAGTAATCCTTTTATTAATTACTCTGGTAAAATCGGAAGTAAGCTAATGGGACGATAATTGCCCAAGTCTTTTCATGTCCTTTTATATGCAAAGAATGATGATAGCACTTTGCCAGTGGGAAGAAATTTGACTTGTTTTCATGCATTCGTAAACTGAACAAGCGGGAAAAGGGTTGTGAAACTATTTCCTTTGCATTTTAATTATATCAAGGGTGATGTTGTCTTCTCCGGATGCTTTATCTTGATCCATCGGATTAACTGTGTTTAATTTCTGAAATAATTTTATAATTTCCATCTTTGTCTTTGTCATCGTTATTATCCGTTGACTGCTTTCTGGTTGACTGCTAGAATAGAGGTTTTGACAAAATTATTTTGGTCTTTCTAATATTCTGTGTCTGAATTTCATGATAGTGCCATCTTGTTCTTCTATACTGGTCATAATAGTTTTTTGTGGCGGATTTAAACCTACGATCTTGTCGAATTGTTTCTTCAATAACCTCAGAGTTATATTTTCATACATTTTGTCTTTTTACTTATAAGTTGAACCATAGAAAAATAAAACAAAGTAGGCTAACCTTAGGCTTAACTTTTTTTACACACAAAAAATATAACATAATTAAAATAAACTCAAACGTTTTCGACACGTACGTGTGTCCTCATCAGGAATTAACTCTGCAATATACATTCCTGATGAAGACACACGTACGTGTCGAAAACGTTTGAGTTTATTTCAATTATGTTATATTTTTTGTGTGTAAAAAAAGTATGTTAAACCCGCTAAGGTTTGTCTTATTTTTCTATGGTTCAAAAAAGCAAACTCTCTACCAAAGCTTTATCATTACTAATAAGTTTATCAAGTTCTGGTTTTTCGATTTGTTCCCGCGTGGGCGTTTTTGTGTTTGCTTTCTCTTCTTCTTCATGAGATTTATAGTTCTAATTGACTTTTTCAATTTTTTTTCTCGTTTTAGTTCTTTGTACCTCTGCGCTGTTTTTGTGAGATTGAAAGTACTGTAATGTGATTATTTAAGTCGTCAATTGTATAATATTTTTTTCTGATAGCAGATCACCCAAAGCTTAAAACTTTTTTTTTAAGTCCAACTGAAATGATGGTTTATAACGAAGATCTATTCACAACATCATGTTATGGGTTCAGAATGACTTCCTTTATTCACGTCTGTTAGTGCTTCTTGGCATTTTATGGTCGCTTCCAGTGTTTTCATGATTACGAGCTTGAACATTTTGAAAATATTCAGCTCTGTTAGTAATATATGCAGTCTATCTCATTGCGTATTTCATGGTTTAGAGGAATTTAATGGACTGCAAGAGCGCTAAAAAGACCAATTATTATTTCCATTTCACATCTTGTGTTTTGCAATGAAAAGCTTATAATATTTTACACTGCGTCAGCTAAGTTTGTCAAAGTTTGTAGAAGGCTGAGTTATCATATAGTCACTTTGCTTGTTGCAACTATTAAAATATTTAGACCTCCAAAATTGTCTTTTGTTCCCCTAACAGTTTATTTTTGGCTACGTCACTGGTTTATACCAAGTAGCTGAATGCAGCATTATTGTGACTTAGCAACGACAAGTAGGATCGTTATAACGGAGTAGCTCATTTAGTGTATTGTGGTTACTGATAACGTTTTTGCGGCGATTAAAGTCGCTTAGTTGTGAAAACAATACATGGAAGTAGATTTGCTCAGTACGACTATATAGGCTACTTATTGTATGATACGAATGATCCCTACATAACCTGAAGCAGACATTAGCCTACTTAGATTCTAAAAAAAGCAGCTGTTTCTGCGTCTCACTGTTTCAGACAATAGAAATAACAAGTGCTGTCATGTCTCTCCACTGCTTGCCAGTGAGCAATATCACGTTTTTGTTGATTTTTTTAAAACTGTAGTGTTGCTTCACCGGCTAAAGAAATATGATGCTGTAGTAAATGCATTTATTTTATGTGTAGCCTACAGTAGATTCAGCTCAAATTGTTGCAACAATGGAAAAATTACACTAACATATACTGGATAAAGTAGCTTTAGTATGTTATAATATTTATTAACCTAGGGGTTCTTGAATAAACTTTATTGTTAGTCTCTTCGTAAAGTTATGTTGCTACAAAGATCCGACGTGTAATTTTAGGTTTAAAAGTTTGGAATGGTTTTATTTGGCCTATACACAGGAATTTTATTGATCGGTCAATTAGCAACTGTTCTATTTTCTGGGTGGATATAGAATTATACGTTATCACTTGAAACAAACGAAAACCATTATTCAGTTAATAATAGTACACGTCTTGTTTTTAAAGGAAGCAGTCAGTCAATTGTGTGCACATTGAAAGCAAATGGTCTTCAATGTCCGACATTTCAACCACGCATAGCTTCAATCATTGCAACAGAGAGGGAGAAAAAATTTAACTGCACATTAAGGTTTAAGATCGTATCAGAAGTTTGTGTTACGCGTCAGTACAAGAAAAAGTAACAAACCTCATCAGATTTATGACATTTGTACAGTACTACATGTGATTCGTATGTTAAAACATAAAAATAGTGTTTATCAAATTAATAAAACTTTCTAAAGTACAAAAAATTGGACTAATTTGTCTCCGAATTTGTTATTTTTATGAACATAAAGGTTACAGTTAAACCAACGCGAAATCTGACATGGTAGATATTAAGAAATTAATTACTCAATACAAGATATCTTACAAGCATTCATTTGCTTAAACAAATTGTTTGTAATTCAAGGATGTTAGTTTTTTTGCTGCGGCATAACAACACCGACTTTGGTGGAGAGTCCGCTTCGTTGCTAAGAATTACTTGTTAGAATTACAGTTATAGTGCATAGTTAAATTTATCTACTAATCCTCACTTTTATGTATATTGCAAAGGGTAAAATAAATCTTGATGAGGACACAAGTGCGTGTAGAAAACGTTTGAAAGTTTATTTTAATTATGTTTTATTTTCTTTGTGTGACAAAAACAAAATATGTTAATCCCATTAAAGTTACTTTATTTTGTATGCCTGTGGTACAACAAAACTAGGGTAGAATAAATATTCAAGCGTTGAAGCTCCGATGCACAAACGTTCTAAATTCATTGTACTTAAAGCAACTTTGGTCAAAAATAAATCTATAGCTTCCACATTTTTAATTGTAATTTATCACTTTAGTAGCCTACTCATCAGAACTTTGCAAAATAATACATAACTATAAAATTGGGTTGACCTTGTTTTTTAACCCTTTCAGTGGCCAATTTTTTTCTTTATTTTTGCATTCATTAATTCCAACTAAATGGAGTGTAGTGAAAAAACAATTAAGAACATTTTGTATTCTACAAGTTCTCGTTGAGCAGAAACTGCGGTTCCCAGCCTTTTTTCTACCACGGACCGGTTTTAAAATGAAAATAGTGTCGCCCACAACAAAAGTGAAAGGTTGGCTAAGAGGGTTGAGTAGCTACAGTATGACAACATCAGTATACAGATTCTTTTAAGCTACAACTAAATCACTTATCTTTGACAAAATGACCCTACATAGAATTTCCGAAGCGTCATTCAATAACTAATTCACTGTGGTTGTTATATTATAGAGTAATAATCAATCTGAATAAAAGCGTTGTCTTATCGCAAATAAAATGATAAGATTTGTCGTTATATTTGCTTTCGTATCTCAAGCCGCGGGACAAACAGGTAAGTATTGTTGCAATGGATTACTTGCAATCTTTGGGTTAAAGATTTTTTTTTTATACTTGCATTTTTAAAGCAGTGACATGTAGAGTTCATTTAATGTTGAGATTTCTGCACTGAACTAGTTTTTCCAAGAAAGATGTGTTTCGTATCGCCACCGTATTTCAACAGCACAAGTAAAATTTGAACTCTAAAGACATTAACAAGAAGTTATATAAATTGTATATTTTTATAATTTACTTTGAAAGAAAAATAGCAAAACAAATGCATATTATATTTCCATAACATGCTATTACTTTTAAAAGTTTGCGGGTTCAATGCTACTGCCACTAACGAAACTCAATCACTAACAAGCCCAGACTGGCCTGCTAATTACAGTCCGGACCAAAATTGTGAATGGATTTTAGAAGCCATGACAAGGCACCATGTAGCTTTGACTATTCACTTCTTTGCGACGGAGCCAACTTACGACATATTACAAGTAAGAGTTTTATTGTAAAATGTTCACATCTTATAGGATATAGGCTACCAGGTTGATTTCAAAATAGGTTCTGATTCTGAAAGCCAGTTCTGAAAGCCACCATTATTTTGTGTGGCTTTCCACCACAAGAAGGCTTTCTACCACAAGAAGAGGACAGTAATTGTTACAGAATAAATACTTATTTAAGCTTTTTTCCAACAAAGGTTTTTTAGATAACAAAAATAAGCCGGTCGCTTCCTGCTTTTCATAGAAAAGCACATCAAGTACAAAATGTGACTCATATAACTAACCACTCCAGAAGCAATGTCAGCTTTGAAATATACGTCTCAGAATCACCGTTGTACGTCAACAATTATAAATGATGAATTTCTAAGCATTGATTCAAAATCTTTAGCGGTTGTGGGGAACAGTGGTGTACTTTCAAAAAAACGTTAGTTTTTTTGTTACTTAAGTAAAAAATATCTTAGACATGAAATAGAAGTTGAACGGGCAATGTCTGAAGAGGACAATAACGATAATGCTATTGCATTTACTCTTTTGACTTGGGAAAAGCAATTTAAAGGTTCTATAATTTTGATGTTATAGCCTTAAGGTGCGTCTACACGAGAAAGTGTTCTTGCTTAGAAATTCTTGCTTAAGCTAGTTTTTAAGCTTGTTTCGTCTACACTCACAATCTCAAAAAAAGATTTTGCCTGCTTGAACGCGGTTACGTGAGTATTTCAACCGCAATGACGTCACGTTTCAAAAAGTTCGCGCCAAAGCAAGAAGTAAACCAAACTGTTTTTTAACAACTAGTCGGCAGTCGCAGTGAGCTGGCACTTTGAGTTGTTGCAGTCATTCAATGATTTAATAATGGCTTTCAAATGTTAACGTGTGTTATTTTTGTTGTGATGATCATGGTCAGAAATAAAAACAACTGAACTCAACTTGCGTAAAAAATGCTGCAAAAAGATAAGGTTGCAAACGCGCAATTTACTTCAGAAAGAAGTGTTCCGACACCTTAGTGAAGTTAAAAAGTTAGAAACAGGCGTGGCCAGAGAACACTGGAAGCATCAAATACAAAACAACAACTACAAACTTCCTAGTTGCTTGACCAGCAGCCAGACTACTGATTGCAGACCTGAGGATTAGCCGCGAAAAGATTTCTAAGCAAGGGAACTCACTTAAGCGCCCAGTTTTTCGCTCTGGAGCGTATTTTTTCTCGGGCACTCGCTTACTCGCTCAGTTTCTTAAAAGTAAGCGGCACAAAGTGCGATTAACTTAAACAAACAAGAAGTTTTGCTAGCTTACGCAAGAAAACAGTCGTCGTATAGACGCACCTTTAGGGACAATTATTTTAATCTTCAATTTCAATTGGTCACTTCAAATTCATCAACATCATTTGATCACTTTAAAGGAAATTGATTTATTTGTCACCAGTTAAACTCTTGGTAGTTCAATATTCGGTGTCAAGAGCTTCGTACCTTACTGTATTTGAATGACAACTTCTCATTTAGAAAAATATGATGGGTATAGCTGCTCACAGTGATGCCAGCAGAGTTGGGCATGCGCTACTTTGAAAGTAGCGCGCTCCTCGCTGCCGCCACTTGGGAAAAAGTAGCGCGCGCTATCTCTATTTTTGTTTAACTTAAACTGACACGGGAAGCACTTTATGACGTCAAAATGACCTTGAAAACGATGGATTTCTTTTTGTTTACGTTGTCATTTTAACGTCGTTATAGAAAACACGTTCTGGGTAAAATTTATTGCTAGGAAGCAGGGACATATCTTTTAAAACACGGACATTTCAAATAGCGAGTCCCTTATAAGTCCTGCCCGCTTTGGTTTAGCACGTCTCTACCAATGGAGAAAAATCTCTCCACAGCAGCACTGGAAGGAATGAGATGTTGTGTTCATGTAGACGTTATGAATCGGCACTAGAAAAGCTCAAGAACTTGCTTCTGTCTAAACAAAAGGCCTTCATAATTAACTTTTTTTTCGTACCGAACTTTCATGTGATGACATAAACACACCAACAAAATTAGCCTCAGAATCGTGACTGGTGTTAGTGTCACCCTTGTCGGTATCATCGTGACTGAATGTTTCTCTCAATAATCTAATGATTTCTGCTTTGATTTTTCACGCATTATTTTTGTAACTACAATGGGTTTGCATAGACTCTAGTCTAGCGAATGAAACTTTTGTATTTACGTGAGTCTTGTTAAAACGTGATAAGGCACAAACCTACAGCTTGTTGCGAAATAAGTTACAGTAGACTATGGTGACATATTAATTAATATGTTAAACACAATTTTCTATTGAAAACTGCTATATCATTCTTTGAAAATAGTTGTTATTCATCACAAGCTTAGACTGAAATTTAAAGAATGAAATTGCCGTATTAATTTATCACTATCGTCATGCAGCGCTCAGGACCATAATTTTCACGATAAATGTGGCGCAATATAAATACTGTTATTGTTATTAAATGGACATTTTTTTCTGCATTGTGATCTTACAGCCGAAACACTGTAATGAAACAAAAACAGCGTCATTGTACAAATCATGCAGACTGCAATTTTGTTACCTCACAAAGTAAAGTTAATTTTTTTTTTGTATTGTTTGCAACAGCAGAATAAATTCAATTTGATTTCAACTACGAATTGATAGATATAATACATTCTTTATGTATCGAGTATTTGCTATACAGTATCGATCGGTCTAATTTTCTGTACAAAAGTTTAAAGTTAAGAATGAATTCGACCGGTTTTTGTCGCTGCTACTTGTTTAACTATTCATTCCATTGGTAAAAACTTGTCACTATGCAGAAATAACGTTTTAAACATATCGTTTAAAGTCTAAACCTTAAACTGAAATGGTTAAAAAAGCCACAGGTTGTTAGAAATATAAACAAAATGGTGTCCTGGGATATTCATTTTTAGCTGTTAATAAAGAAAGTATGTTTTCTGCGTAGATGAAAATTTTAAAAATAATTGAAACCGTCTGATCTGATGTAACTATCACTCATATTTTTATTATTACTCTTGAAAATATTTCTAATCACTAAATCTCTTGCTTGTTCGAAATAATGGCGTTTTGTACAGTCACAAAACTTTTTTCCCAAATTTCGTTTCTTCAATAAAAAATATTACGACTTTTTTTTAACAGTAAAAAGTAAAAAAATCAATTTATAAACAATAACAAGTTATAAACAAATAGATTTATAAATTTAATAATTTATAAATAATTAAATAGATTTTTCCGATCCAGTGGATTACTATCTACTTTAAATTATGTTAGCACACTATATATGCATCCTTTTAGAATCGGTAAAGCCATAAGAAGACTTAATGAGAAGTAAACGAACTTTTGCTTTGAAAGTGTGAAGGAAGTTTGAAAAAAAAAATGATTTCGAAACTATCACAAAATGGAATGAAATTTTGTTGTCAAATATTTTTAAAGTGTTGTTTCGAACATCCTCACTAAATATGCTGCGTACCGATTGCAGATATTCGGAACACCTTCCAACTTGAAGTTTTCCGGAGTAGAAGTATTTGCGAACGTAATGTATTCAGTGAACTCGACTCTCACTCTGCAGTTTACCAGTGACGAGACAGTGCAAGGGCTTGGATTCAATGCTTCTTTCACAGGTACTTAATAGCCACAGTGATTAGCGTATTTGTGAAGACGATATTCAAGACTATCGGGAAAATGTGACCAATGAGATAAACCTGCATGAAAATTAAATGGTTAAATAATATAACTTTGAGCATACATATTTATCATTTACGACATATCACAAAAGCAAAAAGTATAAATTAAACTCTAAAACAAACTAGCTTATGCTGACTGATGTTTACACAGTAACAAGGAAACAATTTTATAAGGTTACTGGGTTTTGTACAAAGATCTGTAGTGCAATGCCTGTTCATGTTAACGCTTCTGTTTCCCATTCCTGAATCTTCTTCTCTCGTGTTGTCGCTATATATCAGAACACCCATCGGTTAGTCACCATCTGGTGTCAGACCTTCTATACCATGAGGTGGTTTGTACAGCGGCAATCCTTACTTATGTGATATGCCGTCTGCATTTCACCACACTCACATGTGGCACTCTCTGCCAAGCCCCTAACGTAATGGCAACGCAACATGTTTGCACTTTAATGTCCAACACCAGTGAGTAAGCGGTTACGCTTTGATGAGGCGAACCTAGAGAGGCCATGACCAAACTGGTATTCAGACGGAGATCCGAATACTCGACGAAGTAAAGATGTGCTGTTTGACCATTGTTCACCACACGCCTCATGACACCACTGTTTACTGGGGTGACCACCAGAAGCTTCCAGCAGGTCGTGTGCATCGCGTACAAATTGCTTTCTTGATTTTTACCTCTGCTTTGGAGGTTTTCTCAGTGTAGTTGCATGTAGTAGATGCCGAAGTTTAGGGCTTTACGGCTTAGTAAAAGAACATCATGCTGGCGTCGTAGTGTAGCTGGCTCAATATCTGCAAGGGCAGGCAAACAGTCAGTTGGAGTTGGTCAGAGGCAACCAGTAACAGTTTGCAGGCAGTTGTTGATTGGCACATCGACTAGGCAGTATGGGCGTTTCTGTACCTCGTAGCAGCACACTGTTTAGCAGGGGCTTAGAATAAGTCTAAACCACTTGTTTTCAGCATTAAGGGGCTAGCACCCCACCTTGTGCCTGCAAGACCTGCAAGATCACCCCTGTATCTACATTGAAGATATACTTTTGAGTTTATCAAGTTTGATTTAAAGTAGAAGATGTTAATCAACTTACTAAATAGTTTAAACAACATTGATATTATCATATTTGACGTTACTGTCGATTTAGAAATTGATCATATCCCAGCCCCTGCGTCAACAACTGTCCCAACTCCAACAAGACGTCCGAGTAAGTGAGCTATAAGTTTGTCTGTTCGTTACATTTGCAAGGCACGTGTGTAAGCTTAACGGTGCCATACACATTGTAGCATAGGCCTGCTTGATTTTATGAAGCGCAATTTCTCAATTTCTGAAGCATATCCATCTACATTATTTTTTTACAAATTGGGCTATTGAAATAAATCTAAAATAATTTTTATCGAAGCGCATAAGTAGCAAATTTTTCACCAAATTTGAAAGTTACTTTGGAAACATTCTTGTTTTTGAAAACTAAGCTATTATAGTCTACTTTGCTCAAAGTAAAATATTTTAAAAATTTTAAAGTATGTTGAATAAACCTTTCGAACCAGAAACTCCAATACAGTATTAAAACTTGTTGCCAATAAAACCGTTGGTTATTCATGAAAAACGTTGTAACATATGGGAGACACTTTAACTGCTCTTTATATGAATGACAGCACGGTTTAGAAAAGCAATAGCAATTTATAATTGCTAAATACAGTTTCTAAATACAAAGAATAATATCAGAAATAAACTTCTAGGAACTTGTGGAACTGATCTCATAGCAACATCAGCCAGACAACCCCTTACCAGTCCAGGATACCCTTTCACGTACCAAAACAACTTAGATTGCGAATGGGTTATAACAGCAAGAAATGGATATTATATCGAACTGATATTTGATAGCTTCTTTACTGAAACTGATTTTGATATTTTAACGGTAAGTTTCAGAATGAATTAAGTTATGAACGCCAACTCAATCTAGTATTTCTTCTTTCAATAAAAATTTATTTAAAGTGAAAATAAAAATAACTTTAGGTCTGCTAATGTTGCTGCATTATGGTTGGTGACTAGGAAACAAATTCGGTCTGATATTTACTTGTACAAAAATTTTGCATTATTTTTGTCCGTGATACGTCGCAGGTCAATCATGATAAAACACGGGCATACGCTAAAATGTTTTGTTTCTGTTTAGATTATTGGAACTCCGTCAGTAGTTCGACTTTCAGGAATCGTCGTCCTAAACACTTATTATTCTACTAACTCAACATTAACGGTTCAGTTCAAAAGTGATGATTCAACAGCCTATGATGGGTTTGCGGCAACATTCGTTGGTGGGAAAATTGTTCTGCTTGGTTTATTTTTATGTTTGTGACCGTTCAATTGAAAAAACGCAGCTAAATTGTACAAAGAAGAAATGCCAAGTCGGCACTGAGACCAAGCTTAGTGGGCGTATCTGAATCGGTTGGTGAAAAAGTGCATATATTGTAGACCTCAATCAGTTATGTTCTGCTCATTAGCTAAATTTGACGAGTCGACTTAAAAAGTTTTGTATCCTAGCAATTTTTGTCAGAGCATGTCACGTATTCGAAACTAGTTGTTTCACAAAAGATCAAATCGATTTCTTTTTGAAGATCGTTCAGACCTTCCCACCACGCATCCACGCAGATGACATGACAAATTATGTGAATTTGTATCGGCAAGAAAGTAATCACATCCACTTCCTACTTGCGTAACATGTCTGCACCATAACGTAACTGAGTAACATGTCTGCACCAAAACGTAACTGCGTAACATGTCTGCACCATAACGTAACTGAGTAACATGTCTGCACCAAAACGTAACTGCGTAACATGTCTGCACCAAAACGTAATTGTGTAACACGTCTATACCATAACGTAACTGCGTAAGATGTCTGCATTCTCAATGTCATTTCATCGGATTTCGTCATGTTTGTCGAATTTCATAAATAGAAATGCTTATTGCTCTTTACTTAAATATCCTTTTACCTAAGAAAGTTGTGTATCTGAAAGTAACCTATTTGGTTCACAAGAGGCTAACGGAAAAGGCCACATTTAGTTCCCGCATGGCTTCGAAGATTATTGAGCTTCGCAATAACATTCGTCTCCGCTTCAATGTTTTCCTTCTGTTGTGTTGCATCTATACGATCACAATGTGTTACAGGCTATGTTTTCGCAATGGGCACAACACAAAACTGGTTATCATTGTTAATATCAGGTCACCTTTCCATTGGCCCGCAAGCATATGCGCAGTCGAGTTTTCCTTTTAGACTTATATTTCATACTTTCAACTCATAAAATATTGTTTAAAGTTTTCCTTCAGGTAGAACGAAATTTTCCCAAATTTATATATCGAAATCATTTAAAATTTTTAATGGAGTAGCATCAGCTTTAAAATAGACTATTCTACATGAAGTGAATATCTCGGTAACCGGCCCTGCGTCAGAAGCCTCTACAAGTATGCGAAACTACCAGCAATAACCTATCAAGGCTTTGTCAGTCCAAGGATAAAGATTCAAAACCAAACCAGCATTGCAAAATCTAAGACTAACAGAATAGGACAAGAGAAAAAGAACATTAGTTTGTTTTTTCAATATTTACGCTTATGCTTTTTCAATTTTTACGCTCATGTTTTGACATTATTGCGTCACTGTTATGTTGTTTAAAACATTACTTGTAGGCTTTAACTACCCTTTATCAGAACTGACGATGCACTAGCAAGTGCGAAATATATTTTCTGTTACATCTACTGACTACTGATCCCTGTTACCTTAGCAATTGAGGTTTTAGCTTAGTTTGTTTTATGGTTCGTTTGTAAGAGTCTGCTCGAGACTTGTATGAACTTTAAAAACTGTAGCTTATTTCATATTAGCATATAAATACACTATCCAACTATCCAGGTAGCCACTTTATCTGGTCCAGATCTGGTAAAGATCTGTTTAAACCCGTACCCGATCTGGTAAAGATCTGGACCAGATAAAGTGGCTACCTGCATACGTTATATGGTGAATTAAGAAAGATCAATAGCATACTTTGATATTTGATTTCCTAAACTTTTGTCTTACAGAAATAAATGCTCTTCCGTCGTCAGGAACAAATGCAGATAGCGGTAAGAGAATTGAAAACGTTTGATGCTTTGACGCGATACACTTAGAGTTAGACTATAATAGACGTTTCATTTGAAAAGTCCTGATAAAAATACTGAAAGGAAATTATTACCTATAACAATTTATTTAAACTTTTGTGTTTGATACTTTTATCCTGTAATTATAAGCTATTGAGAGAAGTGTTTTTACCTGTAAATAATTACAACTAATTCAATTGAAGTTAATAAGCATTAGATTTGAGAAATGAGCAGAATTTATCATTTACAATCAACTGAACATGTTTACAAAAAAAATTTTGTTCTTTGAATCAGTTCTTAATTGTTTTCCGCTGCAAAGTATATTATAAGTTAATTTTTATAAAAAAAATACCTATGCAATAAGTCGGTAATAAACACTTGCATAAACTCATTTCATGTTAATTACCCTTTTTACATTCTGATTTTATCCACCAATTTATAAACATGTGCAGACAAGTGCGGTTTCACAGCTGCAGCAACGGACGAAAGCCAGTCACTGACCAGCCCAAGATGGCCCTATTCGTATGGAAACGACAAGCGCTGTGAATGGACATTGATGGCTCAGGATGGATTTCACATCCAACTAACCTTTCACACATTTAGCACGGAAAGAGTTTACGACGTGGTTACGGTAGAAGAATGAATTTTTTTCTTAGTACAGTTTTTGAAGTAACTTGATAACCACTAAAGATTTACTATGTTTATAGCTTGATTAAACCCGCCGGTTACAAACTAAATTATGACTTTTGATATTTGTCAGCTTAATTTAAATATCAATAGACCTCATTTCACTATAATCAAAAACAAACAGCAATACCGTATAAATTTACAAAGGCAAGTTATGAGACTTAAAAGAGATTGTTTACAGTAATACGACTCTTTTGTACCGCAAATAGCCTACCCAGACCATATCACCGGAATGAAATTATTTGTGTTGACAAATCTAGTAAAAACCTAAAATTTTGAGGTTCCCACTGTTTGTTTCTACAAAAGTATTGCATAAAAAGTACGAAAAGCAAAGTTCCAGTTGTAAAGTGGCCAAGCTGTAATTTTGGAATGTCCGTAAACGGGGATCTAAGTACATTTTTTTCGCAAAAGAAATCTTTATTTTCTTAATTTTTGTAGCGCACGTTACCAAATACCTCTCAGATCTGATATCTTATTTTGGTTCAGTACAATATAAAACCGATAATAACCAGCGACTCACCGAAAAATTACTTTCACATTACTTTGAAAAAAAAGTATTACGTGTAATTGTAGATAATTGGAGCCTTGTCAGGACGAGAGGAATTATCCGGAACGTTGATATTTCAAGACTCGTTTTACTCGACAGCTGAAATTCTTGTAGTGCAATTCAGTAGCGATGGTTCTACTCAGGCACTTGGATTTAATGCCACATTCAGAGGTGAGCTGTGTGTGACTTAATTGTTAATGGAATTAGAATAGAATTGCTATACATTACAGCAAAACCATCCCGCTTCAAACGTATAACAGAGAAACAATAAATAGACCAACAAACCGGAAAATAATTTGCAAATGGCAATCCAATGCTGAGAAGTAGGCCTTCCAACATAGCCTTGGACTAACTGTTGTTTCTTATTGTAGACAAAATGTAGATTATAACTACTTAAGCTTATGCAATAGATTGAGTTTCGCTTTTAACTGCATTGATCTTTTAGCAGCATGATCGTTTTAGCAGCTTACTTCACAATGTAGCAACCTGTTTTAGCCTGATGCTGCGAGTTCGCAGTGGTAATAGCGGTTTGAACTAGCTTTCGGAACACAGTTCCCTGGCAGTGCCGGTCTTTGGGGTGTGCAAACCATGCGATCGCACAGGGCCCGCAAATTAGGGGGCCCGCAATTTACTCAGAAAATGCAGTAATTTTGTCATTTCCAATGGAAAAATTCAACAAGTGAATTCAACAAAGGATTTAGCAACAAAAAAGCATAGAGACTCAACAGGTGCAACCTATTTTGTTCCCTGAACATTTCGTACTCTGAAAAGATCAAGAAAAAAAAAAACAACAAAGCCGAAGTCGCTGATCGGAGTTGCCGCAAACATTTCAAAATTTCTCTTGATTTTTCAGGGGACGAAATAGGTCGAAATTTGATTTTGTTACTCCGATTTCAGGGTACGAAATAGGTTGCATCCAGACTCAACATGGAGACATAGCTTTATTTCCGAAAAATTCCAAAGAAAGCATGATCTTATCCTTTTGCTGTGCCACCGGACAGCACCATTTTATAGTAATATTCATACACAAATTTTTGTTGAACATGCTCTCAGAATGCCCCAAATTCAAATCAATTTTTTTAAATTTTCTGGGGGAAGCCCGCCAGACCCCCCGGCCGCTGGGTGTTGCCTTCGGCGATCACGCCGTCAGGCTTCGCCCGCCGACCGTCAAACCCCACACCCCTTTCAAAATACCTTGCTATGCTACTGAATTGGATCATTGGGGCCGCAAAGCATATTCCGCACAGGGCCCGAAATACCCTAAGACCGGCACTGTTCCTGGTCATGTGCTATGACAAATGGTGTTAACAGTCAGTGAGTTGTTGTTTTATGCGATTTTTTTCTTTGGCTTGAGGCTGCTGTTTAGATTGCTGTCTGTTGAGTTTATGTGTTGTCAGGCGATGTCATAGTACAATTTTGTCGAATCATTTGATAGATTAAGTGACGTAATTCTCCTCTTTCGGCACGGTTGTTGATCTTTGAACTCTGTCTATTTATGAAAATGACCTTTTTGAAGCGCAAGTGCATCGCGTTATTCCCTCTGGCAATGATTGTAAATTCAAAGGTCGGCAAGGCACTTTTGTTGATGAAGACGGAACGTTTATCAGAGCTCAGGTGTTCTTTCAGGCGGGAGTGAAGTGGGCGGATCGTGCTGCCTATGTAGATTTCTCTGCATTTCTTGCCTATCATCTTGTAAACACAGTTCTTGTTGGTACATGAAATATTTTAGCTTATTTCCACATGGAGTAGTCTTTGAAAATAATACTTTAATTGTATGCATTCTTTACCAAGCCTCTACTTTGAGTAGAGCCGTCAATAACTCACTTTCAGAGCTGCAAAGATAAACTCCCAAACAGCAAATCAGCCGTTTTTATATTGATGCAACGTCTGCAGACGTTGAATCTATGTACAAAGCGGTTAATTTGCTGCTAGGGCTCTTATTGTGGAATACGGATTTATTATTATAATGACTAATTGAATATGTGTAGAAATCGCTGATCTCCCATCTGTATTGCCAACAACACAGCCTGGTTCAGGTTTGTTACCTTTGCTGCTGTTTTAAGCCTACCCAGTGTAACTCATAGACTAAATAAAATTTAACCTCACTTTTAATCGATGACAATAATAATGAATTTATTTATAAATAATACGTTTAGTTTTAAATTTATTAATGTTTTTATCTATTAAATTGCCAACCCACTTTTCGCTCACTGGCAAAAGCAGCGGTTGAGAACTATGTGGCAAGAGCTAGTGGTGCGGTACTGATGAGCCCAGCTTCATGGGCGAAACAAGTGTCGATCGCTGAGTTCTTGCTACACTCGACTGCGGAGAAACACAACCCCGATTTTGTTTTTTAAATATTAAAAACTGTCTTTCTGACAAAGAAATATCATACCAATAAAACGATCATATTTATTTTTCTAAGGTGGTAATATTAAAACTAATCACTTGTGCAAAATGATATCTCATTATCAAGCTTATTTCAGTTTGTATTTTACTGTAGAATAGGCATCACTGTGAACCGTTCAGTAGCACCCACTGTTAAAATCTTGTTGCCCGACTGTCCTACAATTTACATCAAAACTGTTTTAAGTTTTTAATTCAAAGGCAGCTTTTTTATACAGAAAAAATATGTGGATTTATTAGAATGGCGAATTCCAGCGCTCAATTTCTGACTAGCCCAGGATGGCCTTTGCCATACGGTAACAACCTTCAATGCGAGTGGGTCCTTATAGTCAGGCGTGGCTTCCATGTAAAAGTTGAATTTCACACATTTTTTACTGAAGAAAGATACGATTATGTAACTGTAAGTATCCTTTGTATGTAAAAGCTTTTCGAGTCAGTAACAAATAAAAAAAAAGTCGACGTCTATTACAGCCGACATAGCTAAAGTGGTCTAACGCAATGGCAACGATTGGTATTAAATGTCAATAAACATCAAGTGGAAAGTAGATTAAATCTCTTTATTAAATTACGCTGATCTACAAAAACAGAATTTCTTTGCTCCATGAACTTTGAAGACTAATTTAGAGTATTTTGGGGTGCTGAATCCGAATCTGACCTCAGATTTATTCTATCACGTCAGGTTTGTGAGATATGATAACAACAAATTGTTACTTTTGTCAAAAGTGGGAGATTTGGCGTTGCTTTTACCACCAACATATGCAGTGCTATAACGAAAGGTTAGTGTTAGACAGGTCAAAGTAGTCTAAATAAGGTTACTGGACAAGCATTGCCATAAGCCCGCTTAAATCTTTGTGGTTTCATGCAAAAGATTGACGGGGGAGGGGGTCAGTTATACTTTTAGCCTCCTTTTTAGCTTGTTATTACTGCCTTGTTAACAAAGTTGCTTAGAAAACAAATTGGACTAAAAATTATAGTTGGTGAGTGTATTTCAGCTACTTATGCACCACATGGCCTGGATTTCTGGATATAGCACACTGTATATGTGCAATAAACGCAACGTCAAATCTTCCGCTTTTGACAGAACTAACAATTTGCTGTTATCATATCTCACAAACCTGACGTGATAAGATAAATCTGAGGTCAGATTCGGATTCAGCACCCCAAAATTACTGTACTCTAAATCAGTTTCAAAGTTCATAGAGCAAAAGTCGTGTAGACCAGTGTTATTATTGAGATTATGCAGCATTTTACGTGTAGAATATATGTTTTTTTTGTTTATCACGAATTAAATGTACAGTTTGTCTATTCATTTTTGTTTCTTTAGATATATAACAAATAATTAAATCTTCTTTGAGCTGTACTTGATCCAAGATAGAGACAAGCATCCATCTTCGCACTTCTTTTTATGCTCGGCTACAAAAAATGTTACATTTTTACAATCATTGATATAATGAAGTCTTCTCTTCTGAGTTACATTCTTGCTAGAACATGCTGTCGTTCTCAATTTGTGCATAGTTGAAAGGAATAGGTTTAATATCATGTACGGTAATATCGAATATGCTTGACAAAGATAACATGACGATGCGGGAATTTGCGTCGTAAATACATATCAACTCATCTTGTTATGTTGCAACATTTTGTAGGTATCTTAATTGCACCAGAATCCTTGTTCGAATGATCTTAAATGTTTTTGCAGTTTGGCAGACAGTTATAATCTTTTTAGATTTGTGTTTGAAAAGTTTTGCCATTAAATCGTGGAGACTGTTTGAGGTACCATTACGTTTTGTTCAACTAAACAGCAATAATTTGTTCATTTTCTTTTCAAACCAGTACACAAAACGGAAACTGTACGCTATTTAACGAAAAAAGGTATTATTTTGGCAACAGATAGAAATAATTAGGCTAAACACGATTTATGAAATATTCGTAAGTTGTAAGTTGAACTAAAGTATAACTTAAACTTGGCATATTGCTATAGGCCTTGAATAAAATGCCACATTTTTTGTTTCAGATCATGGGAACAACACAAAACAGTGTGAGACTATCTGGAAGTTTAACAGAAAACATATTTTATTCTAAAAACATCAGTTTAACGTTGCAATTTGTGACTGACGCGTCTACAACAAGGCCTGGATTCAATGCAACCTTTATTGGTAAGACAATTTAAAATCTAAAAAGTTATGAGCTATTCGCTAAGCAATATCACAAGATGTTAACAGCAATAACCGGCTGTAGTTTCCACGTTTTATTTTCTGCGTAGCAATCTACTACTTGAAGTTATTGTACTGTATTTGTGTCAAATGTTAATCGTTCAAGAGAAGCAGCGTTGAATCAAGTTTTTTAGAATGTTTCCAAGCCGTTATTTCAGCTTGTTTAGGTCATTTATTGGTATAAATTGAGAGAATTTACTTTCAAAAAATGCTTTCACAATATCAACATGTTTGTGTTTGCCAATGAACAAACTTACTTTGATGATTTCCAGGTGCAACAGATTTGAAGTTGTTAATCCGAACGAGCTATAGCAGGGGTTCCCAACCTGGGGACTATTGCCCCCTAGTAGGCCATGAGCGTCTAATCCAACACTATATAACAAATGAAATACATTAAAATTTAATAAAATACTACATTTTGCAAGTACATTTTGCCCAAACCTTCATGAAATGATCTTTAATTCCCGGTTGTTTCAAAAATAATATAATAATAAAAAATAGGGGGGGGCCATTGATTTTTTAAAATTTTCAAAGGGGGCCAAGGTGTAAAAAAGGTTGGAAACCCCTGAGCTATAGACTACTAAGTCTAAACAAACGTATACGCTTTGTCACGTAATACTTGCTATTATTACTACATTGCTATTATTACTACATTTATGGTTGGATGCACCATGAATGCAACCAACAATGGGTCTGTAAAAAATTAATCAAAGCAGATTGAAAGCAGCTTATATTCCGTGAATTACTATAATTTTTTTTTTCTGGACCAACAGTAATCCGCTGATTAGGATTTCCGATAACTGATCTATTGATGAACTTTGTACAATCTGATTCTCGGTTGGCTAATTAGATTCCTGACGTAATCGGTCGCTTAAAAGATCCGCTTTTGCCGCATTCAACCCTCATAACTTACTGTTTGAAGTTTCTTGAAATAACTAGGCCTTTGTTTATAGCATTTATTGTTTACACTTAAAACGTTGCTTTGTATGTAGAAGCTGACGAACTTCCGACTTTACCACCTATAACTATTGATTCTTCAGGTAAAACAATTAAATTAACTTGTAACTTTCTATCTACTAGTTATTACTCAATTGCATTCGGTTGCTATGTGCCTTTCTTTATTATGTTTCAAAAAATGTATTTTTATGCTTACGACTTTTGAAATTGTATATGTTTGATATAAACAAACATCCAATTAACCGCATAAAGATCAATACAAACATTAAAGACCCACGACAGTAAATTTCAAGCTGTAACTGTTGTGTAAGAAATACGAATGCTGCGTAGTACAGTAAGTTGACGTATGTGTCAAATATTTTTTTACCAATACAATAATACGCTTGTGAAGATTAAATTTGTTATCAAACACCCAGGTCTGTATCTTTCCACTGCAAGTCTCTTTTTTCGCTTTTATATCTTACAGCGGTCTTTTGGTGAAATTTCAGAAAACAACTGTATGAATAAGATACAGGCTACTCGTAGCAACCAAACAATAACCTCACCAGGATGGCCAAATCGGTACGAAAACAATTTAAACTGTGAATGGATTCTAACAGCCAGAGAAGAGCACCATGTAATGCTGACGTTTCAGAGCTTTTCCACTGAACCAAGATACGATAATTTGGTAGTAAGTGTCTTATTTTTTCCACTAAACATGTTCATAGGTTAATAGCACTCTCGTCATAGCACATGACCAGGGAACTGTGTTCCGAAAGCTAGTGCGATTCGCTATTATCACAGCAAACTCGCAGCATCAGGCTAAAACAGGTCGTTACGTTGTGATGTTCATAGGCCCATGTTACGTTTGAAACGAATTTTATGAGATTGTTGCTATCACTGATAATTAATCAAAATATTTTTTGCCTGTTTGAAGTTTACAGAACATTCTCTAAGTTATTTCAAGCTGATTGAATGTGCAGTTCTGAAGTTATATAGTCAAAATTAGTCAAAATCTGACGAAAGGTTTAAATTTGGAACATTTTCTATGACCGTTTATTAAAGTTAGACTCTGAAACAATTGTAATTCTTGGAGCTTACTGATTGTTATAGATGGTTTTGTTTTTACTGAACAATCTGGACAACAGATGAAACTGGTCATGATGCCTGAGTCTCTGTGAGCCTCAATTTTCTATTTGTCATGTCTGCAGTTAAGCTCGTCATTTGAATAAAGTGTGTTTAGCTGAAGTACCAGCAGCCTACAGAAAACCTGTGAGCACATCAAGCAGTAAGCTGTTGTGATCAGTAGAGTGATTAACTCTTCTAATCTTGCTTGATCTTTCGTAGAAATAGTTTGGCTGCCGATTCCATTGCTATGTTTGGTTTCTATCGCGTGAAAGCGAAAATGACAAAGATTTTTATAATTGCTACAACTTTATTGCTAGATTTTGGGAAAAGTAGGACCTGTTGTAAGATACTCGGGAAGTTTATCTGAAACGGTTTTCTATTCCAAAAATTCAAATCTTACACTACAATTTACTACTGATGAATTAACACGAGGCAGTGGATTCAGAGCAATTTTTATCGGCAAGTTATAGCCTAATATAAACTTTAAGCTATTGTTGTTTAAGCTCAGTTGGTTAGCGTGTCACTTCTGGATCGAAGAAGCTTCAAGATCAAACGGCGCTGGTTCGACTCTCGGGGTGTGCGCTTGAGCAACACAAGTTAAGAACTCTTCTTCATTCAGCGGCATCTAATGGATGGAAAAATTGCCTGACAACAAGACTTCAGTAATCGGAAATTTCACTCTGTCAATCTCGGTAACCTGGCCTGCGTCAGTAATTCAAAGCCTCTACAAGTATGCGAAACTGCCAGGAATAAGCTCTACAAGCAGCTTTTCCAGTTCGAAGATAAAGATTCGATCAATCAATCAATAAGCTTTCGAACAACTTTAACAATTAAAGCTGCAAAACATAATAAAAAAATATAATATTTTAAAAAGAGTATGAAAAAGCGTTCAAAGCAAATGTTACAAATGTAGACCATAAAGTAATATAACTGTTAACTAACTTGAGGCATGTTACCAAAACTGACTAAGTATGCGATAGTGTTGCAGAGAGTTGAAAATGACTATTGATGATCAAATAAGCACAAAAGTAACCCTGTAAATGAAAGGACCGATTGCTTACCCAAGCAGAAGCCAGACCATTAAAAACTGTTGACTCACTAATGTAGTTTTCATTTAGTAGCTTGGGTGTTCTGCGCTATTGAAGCCTCGTCAATGAAATAACCTAAATTGTGTGCTTTTTTTCTGGCTTGACAAGCAAATACTTAACCTTGTGTTTTTAGAAATTGATACCATTCCCACGAACACAAGTAAGTGGTGTTGTTTCAATTTATTTATAATTACCGCATTTAAGAAATCTTAATATTGACAGGAAGATATTTTCTATATAGCCTACAGCTTGTCGTAGAATAAACAAAATAGTTTAAGAAACAAAACGTAGAGTATATAGATCAAAAATATACTACTCTGAAGTTAGAAACTATATACGCACCAATAGGCCTACAGACCGCAGGACCAATTTTGAAGTAGAAATTGGATTGTAATTTGTTTTATCGTAAAGTTTTTCATAAAAAAAACACGTGTTTGTGAGATACTGATGATTGTTTTAACTGCTTTTTTTATTGTTTTTTTCGTTTTCCTAGTGAATAGTTGCAATTATTTGTAGGCTATTTTGTTTGCGGTTGTTTTTTTTTGTGCGTGATTGGTTTAGATTCGTACATATTTGAAAAGTTCTTATGAGAAAGGCTTGCTTTTGATTAACTTACTGCTGTTTCTATTCAATGCTGTTGTGATTGACAATGCTAAATTTCAAGTTGTTAAGTTGCGAACGGTTAGTGGCTACAGAGGCTTTTTGATCTAATGTATTCAGTGAATTTAGACAAATGTTTCAAAAATTAAGAAAAATATATTCCAAAAAACAGCAATTCTACTGCCAAGCTATGATTGTCTGCAATAAGAAATAGGCCTGTTATGCCGTAAGTATCTTTATTACTGTATTTTAAGGGAATGCGAAAATCGTTAGGTGGGCTAGTAACGCAGTGGCGGAGCCAGGGAGGGTTAACCCCCCCCTTTGGCGCGCGTGTGGCGTCACGATATGGAGAATGATGCTTTCAGTCTCTTTATCCTTGAGAATGATGCTTTCAGTCTAAAACAAAGTTTAATTAATTCTAAACAAAACTGCATTAAAAGAGCGAGTTTTGCCAATACCAAACATTCAAGCATCTCAGCCAGGAATCAGCAACAAGAAAACATAGAGGCTTAGCTTTATTTCCGAAAAATGCAGAAGAAGACGTGATCTTATCCTTTTGCTATGCCACCAGACAGCACCATTTTACAGAAACATTTATACCCACATTTTTGTTGAAAATTCTCTCAGAATGCACCAAATTCAAAGTAATTTTAAAAACTTTCTGGGGGAGGCCTCTCCAGACCCCCACCGCTGGGTGTCATCTTGGGCAAATACGCCGTCGGGCTTCGCTTGCCGGCCGTCAACCCCCCCCCCCCTCCTTTCAAAACTCCTGGCTACGCCACTGCTAGTATGCTATTCACACGAGATAAAAATAAACTATAAAATAAGAACACAATTGGACTAAAATTTTTCTTTGTTGTAGCTTATACTGTAGCTAAGATCTACTGTACATTTACGGTGTAGACAAGGTCTGTTTAGTTGTTATCTAAACAACAGTGTTAGTTTACTTGAAGTCTTTTTTCAGACAAATGTGACTACAATGCCACCGCAACAGATTTCAGCCAAATTCTAATCAGTCCTGGCTATCCAAGCGACTACCTCGATAATTTGCGCTGCGAATGGCTAATTACAGTCGCAGACGGATTTCAGATTGAGTTCAAAGTAAACACAATCAACACAGAAACAGATAGAGACATCTTTACGGTAAGCTTCCCACGTTTAAAGCAGCCACAGTTTTTTTTATGATAAAATAATGTATCTTCAAGCCCTTTACCCTTCTATTCAACAGCACGCCCACTCACTCACACTAATTCACACGTATATTTGACTTCATAAACAAATGCATAAACAAAAAGATCAAGGTAGGCTACTGTATAATATAATGTCTTACAGTTTTGGAAATAAAAAAGTAATGCATTCCAGTGATTAAACTACATTTTGGAAGTAGTTCTCTAATAAGAAAATCTTACGAGCTTTCATGTTATTTTTAAAACATTCAAAAAATTTACACTGTCAGATTTGAAAACGTGACTTGAGTGACTGGTTTAAAAGTGTCTGCACCATGTTATATTAGAAAACTCATCAAAAATGAGATTCAAAAACTGATGCCGAACCCGGATAGACAATTAAAATCTTCTGCACAGAGATTTTCTTGACTCAGAAATATCATTTAATCTGTCAAATCTACCACTAAATGAGAAAATTAGATTTTGGAAACCATGGTTAAATCGTGCTGAACTTAGATTATAGGATCTGAAGTGTCGTTGAGTTGTGTGGACACTGAATATGTTTCTCTTTCTGTAGATTATTGGAGCCTCAAGTAGGCCAATACGGCTATCCGGAAATCTGAATATAAGAGGATCCTATTATTCATTGAACCGTTTTCTACAGTTGACGTTTCATTCTGATGAAAGTGTTGAAAGAATAGGTTTTAGTGCCACCTTCAAAAGTAAGCATGAACAAGTTCATTCGAAATAGGTAGCAATCAAAAATGCTTTAGTCATGCAGATGCTGATGCAAGTTTTATCAGAGTCTGTGTTTAACAAAAAATACAACCAACAACGCAACAACAAGCTAAAGTACAATATGACTTTCTGATTTGTTGAAATGACCAATTTATCAGTTTCTGGAGAATTTCTACGGGCGGCAAACTCAAAATGGTCCAATTTTCCATGGCTCAATTAACTTTTTCGCTATATTCATTAATTATACCTCTTTTTGTTAGTAAAAAAAGATTTGTTTTGTTACTTCGCCATCGCTAATTAGATTCACACCTTCAGAAGATTTTAGATTATTGGTAACTAAATCATAAATGGATTACCGGCATTAAATTTCAAGTAAACCAATGGGTAATCAGTAGCGTTGCCAAGGAGATCCAAGAGGTACATTTAGACCCCGGCGCAGGATGAATTTATGGGCCTGCAACCTTTCTAAGAGACCTGGGAGCATGAACAAACCAGCACGTATTCTTTGGATACAGTAGGTTTATGTTGATTTAAGGCCCAAAAGATCACATTGGTACCTGGCCCAAATTATTCTCTCAACGGTCCTGTGGCTGATTATTGAAATTTAAACTTACAGGAGTTTTTAAAAGTACAGTAGCTTAAATGCAAAGCCGCGCGAGCAATGACAGAAGAAATGTGCATGTATCAAAGTTTGCAGATCATCTTAATTTTTTATAAGTTTTCGCAATTAAGTAGCATCAAATAAAAACCTTTTTCTAATTTCAAGCATGCACATAATATGTTAGAAAGTTTTTTGTACGTTTACAAAATTAGTTCGCCTACTCTGTCACTCTTTTTTAAATCCATCAAAATTTAGCCCACTGCACGTCAAAAGTTTTTCACTTATTTGTTGGGAAATCAACGCTGTTAGCAGGAAAATAGATAAATCGTTATAAAACAAAGAGTAGACTAATGCAAAGTTTTTTTTGTTCCTTTTTGCAGGAATCTTAAAAGTAGATGTGCCGCTGTACACAGCTGCAACAGGTAAGTACTGTATAGGGCAGGCGTGATTTTCCATTTTTAAGCGGTTGGAGGTTTTGCAAATGCTTGAATTCTGTGCAAATTTCTATAAAATTTTAGCTATTTCTAAACCGAGAAAGCCTCTGAACATGTGCCTAGTTATTTTGTTTGGTACATTAAATCTGTACCTTGTGTCGCATAGGCCACAGCTTTGCTGCAACGTTAGGCTTGATGTGAGTATCTAATGGGTTTGAATCTGGTTGATTAAATCATATCTACTGATGATTTACAATTTAAAACTTGCTTTACTCTGTTGCTGCAAATGCAGGTGACATGTCTAACCTATAGAAGTTCCGATAAAATTTTCAGAAGTTTTGTGAGTGATGTTGCGTTCACCGAGTCAAAATTGTATAATTAGATTGTGTCATCTTTAACTATGAAATTATATTTTAGATACTTGTCAATTTAATGTTTTTGCTGTCAACATCAGTCAAGTTCTTACCAGCCCGGGCTGGCCTAATGAATATTTTCACGATTTGGAATGTCGGTGGAACATACAGGCTAGACCCGGTTATCATGTAAACTTAACCTTTTACAGTTTTGAAACAGAAAGCAAAGAGGATTATATAAAGGTTTGTAAACGATTTGTCTTATTCTCACATTAGATTAGCAATTTGCCAAATTTAATGCAAATTTTTTTTCACTGCATGCATAACTTATAAGTTAGATATAGCCTAGTTGTGGTCACGTTAATGTCCTTACATTGTCTATTCAAGTTATTTCGTTTTCATTGTGTTTAGTAAGCCAAATTAGAAGAATTTTTAATGACTAACAAAAGAGTATCATTGATCTTTTTAGATAATTGGATCGCTTCACAATCCTCAGCTTCATATATTCGGCTCAGTTCAACTAGATTCTTTCTACTCTCTCAAAGAAAATCTTAGTTTGATTTTCGATACCGGCTATACTAGAGATGGTCCAGGCTTCATGGCCAGATTTGTCGGTGAATAATATCTTTCGTATTACATTTGTTGTTCTTCTTTTTTCTCGTTTGAACCTTCTTCGCCACTCCAAGGGTCGAGGGGCTCTGCCTTTTACCACCCTTGGGCAGTGGCGGCGACGCGGTCTAGATGTTTGGGCAGGTGTCGAGCAGCCATTCAATTGATTTGTCATCCAGTTCACGCAGACCACGCACACCATTTGGCGCATGGTAGATGGCGCAATTACAAATGGTGTGGTCTACGGTTTGTTCCTCCTTGCCACACTCACAAATCGCGGATGGAGCCATCCCCCATTTGTGCATGTTGGAGCGGATTATTTTGTTGTTGTTGATTATTTTGGTTAAAGTTGGCCTAAATAGCTTTACAGCCAGTCAGGGCCGTGTGAGGACCTTCTTGCTCCCTCCGAAATCTAATAGTAGGCCCCTATATGTTTAGTGATGGCTCTTAAAAATATGACAGGAAATAAAAGGTTTGTTTTAAAATTTAAGTTAGTCTACCATTTCGTAAAAAATCATTCACGACCTTAGAAGAATTTCAATAATGATTCATTTCTTGAAGATTTGCATAGCTTTCAGTAGGTTAAAACTTCGAAAATCTATCTGAGGTGTTCCCACTTCAGCTTCACGTAGCCTTTAGTATTTTCAAGGCACATTTCACTTAACCTATCTCTATCAACACTCAAATTTATCAGTTTAGTTGTTAATTAACCAGGCTATTTGATTGAGCAGCGTTTACTTCTAAATATTAGCCTACATATTATTTTGTTAGTTTTTTTTTGTGGAACACAGATTCAAAGATTCAAAATCAAACCAACCCAACCAGTAGCGTTTTACTCTCTTAATCCACTTTTGAAACTATGCATGCCCATTGCCCAAGGTCGCTGGTTGGGTGAATAAAATGTGTTTGAGTGAGCAAAGCAAACGAGAAAATTTTTGTACAAATGGAAAAAAATATTAAATGTTAGTCTGCACAGAAAATTGCAAACCGAAAAACGCTGCAAAAACCAATTGTGCGTGGGCCCCCGAACGGAGGTGAGCCCCCAGACGAGGTTTGGAAAGCAGTAAATACAGCCTTGCATGACAAGCTATTGATTATGATCGAGCTTTGGTAGCAGCTTTTTCAAACAGTCAAAAATATTAAACAAACGAAAATGAGTGGGCCCCAAAACAGTCGTGCCCTCCAGTCTGGGGCACGGAGCGGTTAACATGGCCCTGCAGCTAGCATACGTTGTCAATAAGACATGGTTTTTACTGCAGTGAAAAGATAAGAAAATAAAAAAGTGTTATAAATGAGAGTTATTAACAAAGCCTACAAGGCTAGTTAGACTATAGTTTTTCTAATGCATACTTTTGAAGAAAGTTTTAGTTGTATTTATTTTTGAAAAAACTTTTACAAATTGAAAGGTTAATTTCTATAGAATACCGGCAGATCACCACAGCCGTATGAAGACAAACACAGGGTTGCAAGTCGATATTGAAAAAAGTAGGGGATAAATCGATATCGATAGTCAAACAAAAAGTAGAGAAATATCCGATTTCGATAACCTTCCAAAAAAGTAGAGAAATATCCGATTTTAATAGCCTCCCAAAAAAATAAAGAATAAGCTAATCGATATTAAACGCAATTAAAAAAAAATACAAATCAAGTATCTGATTTTATACTGCCTACCAGTGCTTCCTTTCTGCTCAATCATGCATAACTTCAAACAAAATGTGTATTCTTTCAACTCCGCTTTATCGGCATTGTTCGATTATATCGTTTTTCTCGCATGAACGTCAAAATACGTTATGATATTTTTTTCCGTCGTATGTTATTAAGTAGAATTAAAGGCTTGAAAAAAGTCGCAAAACAATCGAATTCACATAAAAAAAAAAGTAAAGAAAAACCATAAACGATATTGGCGGAAAAAAGAAAAGACTATGACGTAATCGATATTGAAAAAATAGAGAATAGCGCTATCGAATAGCGATTTGGAACCGATACTTGCAACCCTGGACAAACATTATTACCTTAACCTGTTAAGTGCGCAATTGCGCATCCCAACTATTGTCGTTCAAGCCAATCGATCTCACTACGCGCTAAGTTGACAATGCACGATTTCGATACTGAGCCTTTCACGGCATATTTAATTTCGATTTGTGCGCTTTGCCTTTGTCTGAAAGGCGCAATTACAACGCGTGAGGAATCAAACAACATTGTTTCCATTGACAATTGCAGTTTGACAAACACAATGCAGAAATAATGCAATTACATCAGAAAACAATAGTCCAATATTGAATTCTCCGAAATAGTCAAAACCACAAAAGGAACAAAAAGTACAAACAAAATTATAAGAAAAGCTTGTTGCGCTGCTGGCTCCCCAAGACTCTACGAAGTAATAACGCGATGAAAAAGACTGGGAATTGTCAAAATTAAATACGCACAGTTACGCGAGTTACGAACTTAGCCATACAAGTTAAATCAGCTTGTTAATTGCTGAGTGACCAACAGAAACGAAATTTTGTAGTATGTTTGTAAGATCTGTAGCATGAGTAGACAAAGTATGGAAGCTATATCTACGTAATCAGCGACAAGCACGACTGCACGATATTTATTAAGACACCAAGTCCGTATGATACCAATAATTTCATGACATTGTACACAGTTAATCTTTTTGGTACACCGTGAGAGATTTTTTTGGTTAATTTTCCTCTACTTTAAACCCTGATCATTTTTTTTTTATCATGCATGCAAAGTATTATTTAAAATTAAATTTAAATCAATTGTAGCAGATAATAAAATTAAATTACTTTCCTTTTTCAGAAATACCAAAATTGCCATTGAATCCTTCCGTTATCTCAAGTAAGTTTAAAAATTGGTGTGCTTTGTAAAGAAAGCTTGTAATTCATAATACAGATAGAACAAACTATCATAAAACTGATGGTTCTTTAACTTTTAAAATCTTGTGCCTTGTAAGCTATATCAAACTTAAATTTTGAAAAACATTTTTGGAATTTTCCTCAAATTTTGGAACGCCAGGAAAATGCCAGAAGAAAGTTCACAAAATCTCGTCTAGATGTTCGGTTTTTTATTCTTGCATTTTGGAAATTTAATAAGGCCACTTGTATAATCAACTGCCCACTGTGAATTTTGTGAAAGTCGTTATTTTACTTCAGAGAAATTCGGCTAAGATTACTGTTGCTTAGTGAGAAACTTCTAAGATCTTCAACAAGCTTATCCAAGGGTACAACCTCAAACTTTATAAACTAAGCCTGTTTTCTGAAATTTATTATCAACCGTGCTGAAATTAACATTTCATCAGGAGTGCCTCTTCAAATTCGAAAAGCAAGAGCCCTTTTTTAATGTAGGATACTGTAGCTTACTAGGCAACGAAAAAAAGAGAAATTTAAGATAATTTAAAAAAATAAAATAATCATAAACTGCCGCAATTAAATCCAAAAGTTTCACATTTTATTACACTAAAAACTAAAGTTAGAGAAACAATTACAAGCCCAAACTCGCAAAAGCTAAAAACGAAGACATTGTTTAATTTTATTTTTTTGTAGCTTACACCTGCAACAATGGCATCGCTATAACAATGGATTTGGTATGCAATGGAGTGGACGATTGTGATGGAAGCGACGAGATTGCATCAGCTACCGATTGTATTGACTGGGGAAGCGAACAACTCAAGTAGGTCTACATATCAAGCTATTTGAAAATGCGCTAAATTAATTTCGATATTTAAGCGAAACAACACATTTTCTTGTGGTAACGTTTTCGCAGTTGCTAAATCAATTAAACAAAATAGTAGCCTCTTATTCTCTTTTTAAAGTACGATACTCTAGCTTCTTAGTAAATGAGAACAATCAGATTTGGTGACTAATGAAATTTATTTAACAATATTTATGGAACTTTTGCCGTCGTACAAACGGCTTTGACAGTATTTTTATTCAAATAGAATCAAGCAATCAGATAGGTATACAGACATCAGAATCAGTTTAGGCTACTCATGTGAGCTGCCACCAGTAAGTCACAAACACTGACATCTTCTACCGCAAAAAAGCTCCGCAGTCAAGCTTGTCTGTTAATGGTAATGTCATAACTTTGTTTATCAAAGTGTTCCAACTAATTTGCTAAGTAATTTAATTTTGAGTTACAAATTTTTAATCGGACTTTTCACTCTAGTAGTGTTTCAGGATAACATTTGTGTTCATACAAGACAAGCACATTCGAGTTTAAATTAAAAAAAAATAATAATATGTGCTCAAAAATCTACTGAAACAATGAAATTACGTTTCAGTTAATAAACATCAACAAGGAAAATACATTCTTAACCTTCTAATACATTTTAAATACATTATACACATTCTGGAATTTACAAAGTGTCACATATTTTGGAAAATAGTGACAACCGTAACTTTTGTATGCAGCTGTACATTGCCGTCTAAAAACAAGAAGAGTAGCTGTCTACTCAGTAAAGATTCTGTTTGCAATGGATCTTATTCTATATCCAACTTGAGGCCATGTTCTCTCAACTGCTCGACATATTATCGATGTCAAAATAATCGCTGTCTTCCAAGATCAACTGTTTGCGATGAAGACGTATGCAGGGGTTGTGAAGAAGATGAAGAATGGACGTCAGGAATTGGATTTCATTGCATTAGGAATAGTCGAATGTGTCGGATGCCTCAGCAGTTACTTTGGGATGGTATGAAAGATTGCGACCAAGGAGAAGATCTGTGTTACATCTCTTCGGGATATAATGACGGAAGGTGATGTAAGCAAAAATTATAATTAAACAAATAGTAGTACACAACTTATAGGCTACACAGAGCCATATCCACAGAGCAAACGATGAAAAACATTACTGTTTTTATCTTCAGTGCTATATTAATCAGTGTTTTTTAATTTTTCTTGAGCCACAGAACACTTTATGCACCAAAGTAATCTTGCGGAACACCAAACAAAATTTTATAATGATGCAATGAAATAAACAACTCAACAACAATTTATTCACTTTTTGGTGTCTGGGCCTGTTTGGATGAGCACAAAGTTGATATTAGAGCAGGAATTACAGAAAGACAAGCGCGAAGCTCTTGTAGTTTTGATTTTTGCCCAATGTTCTATGCCCCACTAGACTAACAAATCTATTGCGAAACACCTGACGATCTTTTATGGAACAAAAGTGTTCCGCAGACAATGACAATGCCAACAATAAAAAAAAAAAATACATTTATAGCACTGAAGATGAAGACAGTGTAATTTTCGAAACATTTGCTAAACATGATTTCAGTATCTACATTTTGGGCTCTTTATTTCTTTATCATTGATCAAATTAGCCTAGTTATTTAAAGTTTAAACAAATAACCAAAGTAAGCAGGATACTTCAATTAGGCCCATATAGTATAGGCTATATATTTGACAAATCTAGTAAGCGTACAGCTTTTCAATTGAAGGTTTGGGAGACACTTACCGAACACAATTTCTGTCAAACATTGCTGTCATTAGACAAAAAGCTTTCTGATGTTGCCTACAAATCTGTCCTTGGTAAACGAATAAATTTACAAGGTGCTATTTTATAACAGCTTACTTTAACAAAATGTAATAACAAAATAAAATGTAATAGTAATATAGTAATAAAATGCTTACTTTAACACGGGGTTTTTGCTTTTATTTGACTACGTGATTTCAGAGATGTGCGGCATTTTCCATCAACAAGATTTGATACATCTCGATGTTTCAAATGCTTGGACGATTCTATAATTATACCTCGAAGGAAAGTATGCGATGGAATATTTCATTGCTCCGATTTATCAGACGAGTGTTTGTGCGAAGTAAATGTTCCTTCTCTGTGCCATTCAGTAGTTAACAAACTGTCTATAACCTCCGACCAAAAACGGTAAGTTGGGCACTTTAATAAAACTAATTAAATAACTATTTATAATTTCATACTTTTTTTTAATTTCTAACAATATTTAAACAAGCAAATTTTTCATCAAGTTGTGATTAAAACAGCGAGAGCTGTCTGCCTTGCCTACTGCGCTACTGTAGGCCTATAGAACACATGAAAGCTACATAATTATTTGGAAATGTATTTCCGAGAGAGAGCCATATACTGTAATGCTTTAACACTTAATACAACTAACATATAGTGCAGGGGTTGGCAACCTTTCGTATGCAGTGCGTCAGTTTATGAATAATATCAAAATATCAACAGCTCGCGTGCCAAACATTTTTGTATGTTTGGTTTTGTATTGGCAACTATCTGATGTTAAAATTAAACAGTAAAGTTGACTGAGTTAACAGACAAGAAACAAATTTGTTTTATTAACTTTATTGGAAAACATCGAATGCAGTCATAAGAGTCACTTTTTAATGAGATCCTTGTCCTGGCTTTTTCTTGCTTAGCTCTGTAGTATTAGGATTATATTTGGACACTTTAAGTAGAACACATGCTTCCGAATGATCTTCCGTAAGTAGGCTGCGATGTGGACTGAGAATAAAATTCATGTGCGAAAATATTTGTTCACACAATTAAGTGGAGCCAAATGCAGATAGCAAAGCTATTGACATCTTCGAGACAGCTAAATTTCTCCGGCAAAGCTTCCCAGCACGTCAAAATGCTTGTTTGTTTGTTTTCAATCGTTTCCAGCGATTTCCGCAATTTGACGAATTTTGATGTCCACAATAAGGATGCTTTGAAACCGATCAGCTGCATCTGGAAGTCTTCGATGTCCAACCATTCAAATGCAGATAAGTTCAAGTCTTCGCTGCTCTCGGGCTTGATGAGAAATGAAAATACTGAACCAAAATGTTGAAAATCTTGAAATCTATTGCAAAATTGAGACGTTAGATCCCTCATGTACACATCAATTTCAACTAACTGCAGACAGTGCACACCGTTTCGACCTCCCGGTCTCATCAGTGCAGTAGTTACACTGGAATAATGGCCATGGAGATATATATACCTCCATGTGACATTTTCAACTATGTTGACTTGGTGATCCAATGAGAAAACCTTCAGGTATTTAAAGTAGCGAAAAGTTGCAGTTTGCATGTCCCTTGTATAGATATCCAATTTAGCCACAAAACCTTTCCATGCCTCAAAAAGATCCATCACCGTTTGTTGTGAACCTTGCAGACGAAGATTAAGTTCGTTAAGGTGGGTGGTGACATCTGCAAGAAACATTTGTTTTACAAGCCACTTTTTATCCTCCAGTTCAGGGTAGACCTTGCCTTTCCCTGCCAAACAGACCCTTATCTCGACTAGACATTCAACAAACCCCAAGAGAACCTTACCGCAGTGGCACCTAGGGTGGCACCACTGCTGCAGATTGAACTGGAAATGTGTGCAACCATTCAGTTAGCGCTAGTGTTAGTGATGTAATAATAATGTTAGTGATGCAATGGTTGCACTTTCTTAAGGTGCTATAACGTGCGCGTCCAATCATTTGGCGTGCCATGAAAAATCATCTCGCGTGCCACATGTGGCACGCGTGCCAGGGGTTGCCGACCCCTGATGTAGTGGGACCGGTGAGCAGTAAAAGTGTCGAATGGAAACGAGAAAATGAGCTGGAGGGGTCTGACTTCTCCCAGAAACTTTTGAACAATTACTTATAATTTGGTGCATTCTGAGCGTATTTTCAGCTCTAAATTGTAATGAAAAGTTAAGATAAAACTCCTGCCAGACAGAGGCCACCATCAATAGCTCACGAGCCATGGGTTCCCGACCCCTGCTGCTGCAATAGTGTTACTCATTTTGAGATGTCCGTGTTTCGGCTACTTGAAACTCTCAGTAGGCTATCCTAGGCAACTAATTTTTTTCCGTTTTATCTTTAAATCCACAAGCATTTTCTAAGTAGGCTACCTTACTTCGGTTTTGTCCAACTGCCATTTCTTGTTCAGTTAATTTTTTTCATTGTTAGTCTTAGTTTTAACGTTCCCGTTCTGGATATTTTAACATTACAGTGGCATAAAGACGTTGTGCGATATCGGACAGGTTTCTTGTGGAAATGACACTTGCATACACCGATCTGAAGTTTGCGATTCCAAAGCTGATTGTAATAACAACTTTGACGAAAAGTAAGATCAACGTGTTCTGTAAAGTACAGTAGATATCAAATCAATGTGCCTCAGACGAGTATGTATAATATACACTATATGCAAGGTGTTCTCTTACTTGATACCAAGCCTTGGGAGATGAGAAGATAAGGTTCTCAAAATACTAATCCTTCAGCACTAACGAGAGTGGAGTGGCCAGTCCTACCTCTTGGGCCTCCTTTTTGATGGAACTTATTATTACTTATTGCTAATTCTACGTAACGTAGCCTATGGGAAAATTCACCTGACTTATGGGTCGAGAATAAAACAAACGTTTCAAACATTTTTCTGATTATTTAGGCTGAAGAGTGCAATAGAAAACTGTTTCAAAAAATTTTGTTTCGTTTCGATGCAAAGTTTTTTGTTTTGATTTCGTTATCATTTTTGTGGAGACTTTTACTACGCTACCTGTAGCGGATAGCAGGTAACTTAACTTTTCCGCTCATACCTAGCTGTAATACTAGTCTACAGCGACATTTCCGGCACAACAATGTGGCAGAAATGATCCGAGAACGAGGTCTGTGCTTCTTTACTACATGTATGATTTCATTGTTACCACATAATTTAAAAGATTGCAATCGTCTTTCCACAACAGAACATAATCCAAATCAGAAGTCCAACCCAGGAAACTGCACACTGAACGTTGACTGACGGAGACAGAAGTAATATCACTACTGTACCAAAATCATATTATAGTGAGCTGCACCAAAATTATACCGTACTCTGACATACTCCCTGCACCAAAAGTAAAATTTTCTGTCTGTCGAATTGTAGGCCAGAACGCGATATACATAGTCGCTGAGGAATCAAGCATCTGTAGGCTAAAACGTTGAAGAGACAAAAAACTACGCATATGTGATTGAAACTGCCGGTTGCAAGAATGCTTTAGCTTATTAGCATGCGATTTCTTGAGACACGCAAATTCCTAATGGCGCTTCAAAATTCCAAAGCACAACTACAAAATTACTTGAATTACCGGGTAACGTTACATATATGCAAAAGAACGACAATTTCACGACGGTAACAAACCTAAGGAAAGTTGAAAAGACCTAAGGTGAAATCCCGAAGCACAATTGTAAATTTCACGACGGTAACAAACGTTAAAAAGACCTAAGGTGAAACGCAGGGCGCTACACTACCATTAAGCAAAGCATTTAGCAGCCCTAACTGGGCCTCATGCAAAAACATGTTCCAGGATTACCTTTTACGCAGAAACACACATTATGGAAGGTACAGTATTGCAGCACTAGCCCATGCATGGCTTATAAGTTATTACCTACAAAATGGATTTACAGAAGCACTAGCCTATGTATGACCTACTGTATAACCTACAAAATGGATTTACAGAAGGCTATCTATCACCATCACATAACATCAAACTTAAAATTGTTTTGTTGTAGCCTACAGCTTATTGTTTTGCGTGCCAAAACGTTGCATGTTTTCCACATTTGAAAGCATTTTACAGGCAATGCGACTTGCGAGTGTTTATGAGCATTATTCGTTAGCAGACCAAAAATGCATGCTACATTAGATGGTAGGCTATCCTATTGGTAAACACATTTGGATTCTTACAGAGACAGTTATTGCAATGGCACACTTCAATGTAAAGACGCCTTGCTTTCAGATCAAGGAAAACCATGCAGGTCAGTGGAGATCTTTGTGGTATTCTTGTCAAAAATTGTTTTACAGTTATCTATATTAAAGCTAGGTTATTAGTTAGGCTAATTAGAGGATTGCATCATCATCTATATCACTCAATGCAGTCTATCTCTGTAGGGCAAAGTGGGGCGTGTTGTCACAGCACGATTTCCATGCGATAACCCAAACGTATAACTACGAGTTTTCAATGGAAGGCATAGTTTTCAGTTCTCTTTCGTACAAGCAGTGAAGGTTAATAAATTTGTCACCACAGCAGAAATTATGAGGAGTGCCATTGAATTTTGGGCAAAATTAGGTTTTATAACTAAACTAAAAAATGGTCTGGCAAACTAAGGTATGATCATAACTCATCAGGAAAGATACCATTCGTTAGCTTTAAGCCTGCTCTTTTCATCATACCAAACAGATAAGACATGCAAGTAGAGATGTGCACATGGTTGTTGAAACCACGTGATTTCATACCACCGGGCGTGTTGTCACAGCTGTGACTACACGCCCCGTGGTGTGCATTTTTAATATTAAGAAACATAAAAATATTTAATTAATATTAGATAATGATACACACATTATTCGATAGTGACACATAATTCTCAAGATGAAATTTTTATTGTTTTTGACAATGGGCATAATAAAATTTTTACCAATATATGTTGTAAATTAAATTTTTTTTGTATTTCGCATATTTTTTTATTCGTTCAGCCCGTATTAAAACCATTTTTTATTGGTTTCTGTCTATTTTAGTCATAAAGCATGTGCAGAAATTTTGTGACAACACGCCCCATGCTCTGTGACAACACGCCCCATGCTCTGTGACAACACGCCCCGGGGTGGGGCGTGTTGTCACAGCCCATTCACTTGCATTAAACATGCATTTATGTAAACACGAAATAATCCAGAAAAACTTTAGCTGTAGCTAAAAGAAGTCGAATGATACCTCTTTCAATTGCACTATCTCTCGATACTATTGGTACAGAACAAGATATATGCTGATTTGTAAAAATTGTAACAACACGCCCCACTTTGCCCTATAAGAAAGAAAGTTACAGGTTATAGCCTACATCTTATCTTTGCAATCGTTTTTCTTTTTATGATGTAAGTGTTTTAATAGTGTTCTTTCATGCAGTTTTTTTGTTGTATTATTTCAGATGTCTAAAAGTGGATTGCCAAGAGGTCCAAACTATAGATGTTGATTTAGCTGTCAATAATGTAGTTGGGTTTGCTTGTGATGGAAATAGAGAATGCCCCCCGGCTGACCGAATTGACAGCAGTTCACTTGAGGGAAGTTATTGGAGAAATTGGAGAAGAGGTGTTGGGAACCCCGCTGATGAATGTGAAGCGCAGTGTTCAAATGCTTCAAGTATCAGTTGCACGTCAGAGATATTGGGGGATTTGAATTACGAGTTGCAAAGTATTTACCCAACAACTGTTTGCACTGAAGTAAGTGACTAAAGCTAATATTTTATTTCACTTGAACTTAACTTTAACATGCATAACATGGATTAATATTACTCAAGTGGTGTTACTCATGTTATGCACTAGCGTAAATTTTTTCATGCCAGCAGTTTCTGGTTACAAATAATAGGCTGCTGTACCGAAATACTATACATTGTTCCAACTATGAATGGCCGTAGCATGTTTATCCAGAAATTATAAATACCTATAAATAATAATGAGTTAGTTAATTTATTAATGTTTAAAAACAGCACAACTCCGTAACGATTGTAAGCTTTAATAATATAATTTGCATCATTATTGTGATCATACTCGTTTCTTATTGCCGCGATTCATGCCGAATATTGTTTAAAATCAAACACGTTCCGCACAATCCGACAAAAAGTAAAACCCACAAGATGCATCGATGCCATGCATGAAAGTCTCAATTTTTTGATGTGGGGTTTCTACTCAGGGCCTTCCTTTGATTGTCAGAAGATGTGATGGCCTTATAGAATGCCAACAAGCAAATCATGATGAATTGAACTGTGGAAATAGGCATTATTGCAAAAATGGTAACTACATTAGCATATCTCTGGAAAGAAAATGCGATGGTCGCGTTGATTGCGAAGATGGATCTGACGAAACAAAGGCAGCTTGTCCCCACAGAGTATTTTGTCCATCCTTAAGCAACACTTTGGTAAATGCAGTATTTGCAGAAGTTTTTACAGAATGTTATACGTTTGATACTGTTACCCTGACTGATGCATATAAAGTCTATAGACAATACCATTATTTCTAAAATTCAGTTAAGCAAAATAAAGTTAGACTTGCAATAGATTGAGTTTCGCTTTTAGCAGCATGATCTTTATTTACTTAAAAATATGAAGTAAACTTTACATTTGTGAAGTAACGCTAGACTTAGTCTATAATGCGAGAAAATACAATAATATCTTAGGCTACTAAGGCAAAAGCAAAAAGGGTCAGCTCCCATGTAACCTGATTTACAGAGAACGTTATGCAATGAAATTCGTAGTTTGCTATCGTTCTAAACTTTGAAGTCATTTTTCAGCTGGCGAATTAACTTCCTGTACTTGCACAGGTGCTGAGTGCTAAACAAATATTATAACCGTCCAACCATATGTCCTTGCATTGAATAATTTTACTTTCATGCGTTCTTTGTATCCTTAAAGGCATGTATCTTTGCTGTGTCACAAAATATTTCAAAAATAGGTTTCAGTCAGTCGGGAAAGATTGTGTGATGGGCACATTGATTGTGATGACAATCTTGATGAAAAACGTTGCTATGATGATAGACGCTTTTATTGCGAAAATGGAAATCCTTTGTTCGTTAGTGAAAACCAGGTTAGTCAAATGAGTAGCCTAATCTATTACTCAGAGTGAACATGAAAATAGCTTTTTGTCAAAAAATCCTCAAGCATAAAACATTTATTACTTAATAGTAAAAAGAAAACAATTGTCGGCTCGTCTTGGGTGATCAAAAACTGGCTGCTCTCTAGGAGTCTGCCAGTGTAGTCTAGGAACATCGTATATCTGGGGTGGTGAACAAATAGTTCTTCTGCCCCAAAAGGTCACAGGACGAGGAAGAAACTGTTTTGAAATGTAAATTTTTTTTTTATAATGCTTCTTAGATATTCGATGGACGACAAGACTGCAGTGACTTAAGCGATGAGTGCCCAACAAAAACAGAAGCACGCAATGAAGACGTCTTCTCATCTCGTTATCAACTGATAGCAAACCCAATATTGCGATACCTTGTGTGGGTGATGGGGATGCTGGCTTTAGTTGGAAACATGGTCAGTTTCAGTGTCTTAATCTAATTCAATCAATAGAATCTTTTATAAAGCTACATAGTTTACAGAAGAAGATTAATCTGGCAGTTAAGAGTACTGGACTATATTTTGTTACAGCATCGTAGCTTAAGCGTATTTTGCTTCGTTTGAATGCAATTTCACAGAATGAACTAAACAGAAAATGGATTTATGTCATGTCAAAAAAATTGTTATTACTCTTCTTGTTTTTCCTAGGTTGTCCTCTTTGGAGAAGGAAAGAACATAAAAGATATAGCAGTAAAAGGAGGATCTGTTCCATTGCGAACTAACCATATGTTAGTTTTCAATTTGGCTTTAGCCGATCTTCTAATGGGGATTTACCTCATTATGCTTGGTGTTGCTGGAGTTCTGTACGACGATGTCTTTTGTTTACATGATATTGAATGGTTGTCCAGTGCAGCTTGCACAACAATGGGTGTGTTGGTTGTCATTTCCAGTGAGACATCAGTCATTACTTTAGTGATACTGACTTCCTGTCGCTTGTATTCTATTCTAAAGGTAAGAGAAAATTGTATTGTTTTTTTTAGGATGAATTGTTTCTCAATTGTATAATCTACACAAAAATAATGTGATGAAATAGTTTGGTTGCAGTGTCACATGCCATACAAGGCTTATTATTAGGGTGGGTCGCGAAATGGACTTTTTCACCAATTCGAAAACCTCAAATGGATATGTGAAATTAGGCCCGAAAAAATACTCCATGCCAAATCTGAGCTGATTTGGACCAGAAATAGCTTGCGAAAATGCATTTGAAATTTCAAAAAATATAGACTTTTGGGCGAAAATGGCATTTATTATTTTTTTATCCCGAACTTAAAAACAATTCTTCTGTGATCCAATATTGGTGAAATGCATCTCCTTATACATTTTAGATACCACTATACCCTTTTCAAGGTCACAATTCACCTCATGATTATGTTAAAAACTACTTTAAAATGTGAACAAATTGCTAAATTATGCAATATTGCATCATTCACAAAGTTATACTGTAAGAGAGAGGTAGTGTTAATGTAGACTGATTACAATGCTGTCAAAATTGAAAATAACCAGAAAAAATGCATGCCCGATTGTTGGTCCTTCTAGAAAGCTACCCTAGGCACAACTTCCAATATCTAAGGATATTTTGAAGAAAGTGAATCTCCTTAGGGAAAGATGCCTGGGGGGTGGGGACGAAGAAGCTGTCCTTTCACAAATAATGTCAGATGTGAAATCAATTAACCTCAAAATCTGTACCAATATTCCACTAATTCCAGACAAGACTATGAAAACCAATATGGTTAGGTTCCTTAAAGAATATGAAGATCTCAAAAGAAACCATCTCACCAAGAAAAAAACGGACTAACCTTACTTCAAAAGAACACAACTGTGGATGTGATATGAAAGCTCATATAAAATGCAAGTGCACAAAAGAGGATCAAATACCATTGATTGATCTGCATTTTGTGTGGGATCAGCGGTTAAGGGATAGTGGTCGCTCAAGTTCTCAACTTCAAAGTGTCGATCCAACTGGAACTGCAGCACTAAGAGAGCAAGTACGGAAACAAGCAAAGAAAGGATCTAGATCCGCAGCTGCACATTGCAGCACATTTGCCAGTGACATTCAAGGAGACTCTACTAATACTGATGATACCGATGACTCGTCGTCAATTGTTTCCTCTGTTACGTCTTCACTTGAGGATGTTGTTGCTGATACGCCAGAACTGTCAATGTCGAAAACGTATCAAGTTCTCGATTGGCTTCACAAAAGAAGATTTTTAAAAATACTGTACGCGAAAGTGAAAGATATGGTGTGTCCATTCGAGCAACAGCAGTGATATGTACCGCTCTCTTAGTTGATATCGGCATCGTTACGGAAGATGATACTTCACAAATAATTGATAAGAGTAAAATCCAAAGAGATAAGGAATATCTTAGAAATGAAAATGTGGATTGCAATTCCATCGCAGTGTGCCCGGCTTTGGTCGAGGATGTGTATTTTGATGGCCGTAAAGATCAAACACTTGTTCCACGATCAGGAAGCAGCGGCAAGCACGTGGCCAAAGATGAACATTATTCTGTAGTGAAACAGCCTGGTGGCAGGTACCTAACTCACTTCACTCCTCAAAGCGGACAGAGTAAAGACATTCAGCAATTCTTATCGGCTGCCCTAAAAGAAAAAAATTGGCTGACCAGTTTGAAGTTTATCGGATGTGACTCAACAAATGTTAACGTTGGAATGCATGGCGGGGTTATCGCATTATAAGAAAGTCATTTGGACCATCGGCTTGTCTGGCTGATATGCATGCTGCACATGAATGAGTTGCCATTCCGGCATCTTTTTATCAAACTTGATGGAGAAACTACCGGTGATAGGTCAATAGGTCATTCAAAAGACCTATTGGGCAGCTTTGTAAGTCTGCTGAATACCTACCTATCGATATCAATTTCCAACCGATCGAGAATGCCCCACCTATCCGAGAACTGCCTCAAGAGATTGTCTATGATTTATCGGATGATCAACGGTATCTGTATGATGTTTGTGCAGCTATTCGAAATGGATCTGTACCAGTCCTACTAGAGACCATCAATCTGCCCCTTAAACCATGCTCGATGGTTGACTTTGGCCTCCAGAGTTTGCCGGTTGTACGTTAGTGAACATGGTCGTGTTGGTAATGTAAAGGCCAACCTTGAGGCACTAGGGAAGGCCAAATTCTGTCGAAGCTTAATTCAAGAGCCGAAGAAGGATTTCATTTCATTTGTGCACCAAAGTGGCAGTTATGATGGAGCAACCATTGATGAATGAATTAACTGACTGCAGCCGAACTGCTTTCATAGTTGCTTTTGCATAATATGTTTCTATGTACTTCAGCTTGAATGGTACAAAACTTCGAACAATTGAGAAAACGCTTTAAATGTGTGCTGCAATAAAGCATTTTATCAATTACTTTTAGCCTATACACACTAGTATACAGTATAATACATTGCAGTATACAATACACGTTATTTCAATTGTATTCGTCATCACGCATATTTGGCGTTTTTTTCACATTTTCAAACAAGTAGTTTTGAGACATAATCCTAGTTGAATTGGCCTTTAAAGGAGTACAATGACATCTAAATTGTATAAGGGCATGCATTTCATCAATATAGTGTGACAGAATTTTTTTTATCAAGTTCTGGAGAAAAAATGGTAAATGGCATTTTTCCCGAAAAATCAGGATTTTTGGGAAATTTCAAATGCATTTTCGCAAGCCATTCCTAGACCAAATGAGCTCAGATTTGGCATGGAGTGTTTTTTTGGGCCTATTTTCAAATAACCATTTGAGGTTTTCGATTTGGTGAAAAAGTCCATTTCGCGACCCACCCTACTTATTATGGTGTTTCTTACATTTAAAAATAGTGTAGGCTAACTTCAGCTGTTTCTATCTCATTTTTTACCCAAAGAACTTCAAGAAGGCCATCGTATTTTTAAAATGATTTTGTTAATTGTTTTTTGCAAATGTAGTAATAACAGTAGTGTGTCGTGATGAATAAAATAAGTGGGATGGTCTAGCCGCTTGGCCCTATAGCGGACAAGGTGCTTGGTTTTCAATCATGTTTAGGCCTACTTAAAAAGTGCTAATGTGCTTTAGTATTCATTCCAACATATCCTGATAGTGTATCAAGTTTCCTATTAGCTTTAATCTAGTCTATAACTAACAATTAAAAGAATTGATAAAACTGCTATTAGACGATCTAATTTAGATCATTGTTTTTATGACGTTTTTGTATTGTAGGACTACTGTAGGCTACCATTAGCTACTTAATATTTTCTATGACAAATATCATGTTAATATCGTTTTGAAATTTCTGTTTTTAGCCTTTTGATTCAAGAGAAAAACCTACTGTTGGATTTCTTGTTTTCTGCATCGGAAGTTCTTGGATTGTTTCTACAATTTTAGCATTCCTTCCACTGGTACCAAGCCTACAATTTATGTTTACCGACAAAGTGTTCATAAACAACAACCCTTTCTTCCAAAATGCAACTGTTAACTTTGGTTCTGCCAAAGCCTGGAGTGAAAAGATGCTTACATTTCACCCGAGCTACAATAGGTCGATGAGTGAGAAGTCGATTCTAATTCAACAAGCTCGTTCATGGCATGAGCTTCAAAAAGCATTGGGAGAACCCGCCGTCTCAGAATTCATGAACATTACGAATCAATTTGGGTATGTTGAATTAATAATTAAATACGCATTAATATTTGGATTTTTTCAAAAAGTTATAAAAGCAATGCTGTGTTCCCAGACTTGTGTAATCAGATCCGCCAATCGACATTTGACAAGACTACTGGCTTAACTTTAATTTTTAGTAGTTTGACATAAGGGATAGGCTACAATCGCCAATGCCGCAAGTAACATATTCATCATCATCATCATAATCCATCGTCGGTTTGTTCCCCACTAGTGGGGGTGGCCGATTGTTTCCGCGCAGCAATTGTTTTTATCCCTCTTCTCCATTTCACCATTTCAATATTGCCCTATCTATTCCCATCTGTCAATAGTACCGGTAGTCTAAGTGTAGGCTACTAAGCAAGAGCATAATTTATTAGATTTTCACAAGATCATCCTCATGACCCGACGGTGTATCGAACCATAGACTACTTATTGACTCATCGGAAGATATATTATCTTCTAGGTCAAGGAGCCGCATCCGATATGTCCGCATCTTTTCGCTTTATTGACCCTTGCATTGTTGCTATAGCCTAACTATTGTCTTTCTGTGACGGTCAAAGATGAAAATGAAGAGAAAATCATATTTTAAACACTTAACGCAGTGGCTGAACCCTTGTAAGTTATAGCCTACCTCGGCATTGTGGAAGACTAACAGTGTTCTACATGAAAAATGTCAGTAGTGGGCAATGGTAGGGACTATAATGATTAATTGGACATTATCTTATTCAATGTGTGTGTTGTTTTCAGGTATTACAGTGCAAATAGCGTTTGCATTCCTCGGCTTTTCGTATCGTGGCAAGACAAAGGGTGGGAATTCGCTTTATCGACAACAATATTCAACTTCTTTGCATTCTCATACGTGGCCACTGCATATGTTTATATTCTTTATACGACAAATAAACAAAGAAAAGAAAGAGAAAAATTGACATCAAGGATGAGTAACGCTGAAAAGTCTGGAAACAGTAAGCATGTCAATAATAGCTTGAATGTAGGCCTCATAAAAATAAATAAACGTTTTGTTTTTTATGTTGGCGTATTGCAATCTGTAGGTCGCTACAGCAGATGAAGTGTTTGGACCGTTAGACGCTTTAACATGGGATAATTTTTCCCATGAACCAGTTGACTGTGCAGTCATTATGACCCTTCAAGTACTCAGCCAGAAAGTTGATTCTTGCTTTGAACTTTGTAATTAACCCCATCTTACTAGGCTACGAGCTGTTTTCGTTCGAGGAAAGCACGTCACGGGCTATCTTGGCCATTGCTAATTAAACGCTAATAACGGGAGCTATGAAAATCGCAAGACCAAAATATTTTACAAGATGATAGCCATGTGTATTGTGCGTATAGAAATTAAATTTTTACCCAACTAATTTATTGAAATAAAATGTTTGAGATGAAGACGTCAGAAAGTCGGGTTTTATTCTAATTTCCGAAAAAAAGCTTCAAAATTGAAATTTTTGAATTATAACATAAAGTAATGCTAAACTGAACAAAAAATTACTTTTTCTCATAAATATAAGGCATTTTTGGGCGTTTTTACATTTTAAACTATTTACACTAGCATTTATATTGCACTTACATTAAATTATTATATAACTTATAACTAGCATTGCACGAAAATGTCAGGTCACCTGAGACGAAATGCTTATTGTGAAGGGCAGGAAGGTAGAAAAATTACCAGTGTAGGTTTAAAAAATTCGCAAAGAACATAAACTAAAAGTCAAGAAATTTCACATTTTTAGCATATTTTCTTCTGAGAAATATTTCACTACTAGACTGGGGCATTCTCATAAAACCCCATGTCGCTACAGATAGGGTTAAAGAAGAAAAAAATAGTGATGGCAAGGATTGGAACCAAACTCACGTCATTGAAATGACTACTTTTCTAACCCTCGAACTGCTAGGCCACGCTACCGACGTCGAAATGTACACTTAATTTACTTTTTATCAAAAATGTTTCGAGAAGAACGCTGACAATACTACTGTACGTGCAGGTAGCCTAACAATCCATCTGCTGCAGCGACCAATCGATTACTAATAATAAACAACAAAAATACTAATTCGGTGGTTACTCCCTAGTATTCACTTAGTCAAGGTTTTTAAGTAGCCTATTTATCCTTCCGTTGTTAAAATTCTTAAACTTCCGTTGTTAAATTTTTTCCCCCGTTATTACCTGACAGCTATTGTTGGTGCGGTGTAAATTAGCTTTTCAGATGCTTAATAAAAACCAGATGATGAACTGCCAAAAATTTCGCATTTTGCAGCTTTATTACAAAATAGATGCCGTGTTGTCGCCACTGACGTAGCTAGGGAATGTGCCGCCCGGGGCGGATTCAGATTTTGCCCCTCCTTCAAGAAAAAGCATGTGAAAATGAAATGCGTTTTTTTATCAGATTATAATCAAAAATCGTAGTCTGAAAGTGCCGCCCCCAGACGTGCCGCCCGGGGCGGTCCACCTCCTCCTGCCTCCCCCTAGCTACTCCACTGGTTGTCGTTTGATTTCATTTTTTTGCGCTAAAAATATAACTAGATTTTTGAGGTCTGCCTAGGGGAGAGTGGGGAAAGTTGGGCCGTTTTTCACATTTTTGAATGTAAATCACTCAACTCTATGTCGATTGTAGAACGCTATGCATCATTATGATCTTGATCCTTCGAGTAATTTTTTCTGAATTTTGAATTTATTCTAAGTCTTTCAGGCAAAAAGGTATTAAGGCTTAAAAAACGATAACTTTTCGGCCCAATGTACCTCCACCCCTGGGGTATATTGGGCCGTGCATGGAGCACGTTGGGCCGGTGTGCAGAACAATAAAGAAATAACCATACTAAATCAGTGTTAACTGCAAATGATGAATTAATATCATAAATAGACACTTTCCCGAAAGGACACTTTCCTAACAGGACACTTGCCCGAAAATAAAATGTATTTTATGCAATGTTCTTTCAGGGAAGTGCAATTGCTGGTAAGGGTCCTTTCGGGCAAGTATCATTTTGGACAAGTGTCCTTTTGGGTAAGTGTCCTTTCGGGCAAGCGTCTTTCGGATAATTGTGTACAGGTTCCCATAATTACAACAAAACATTTTTAAACAAACAATGCAGAAATAGGTCGAAAATTAATCTTTTTCAAAGTGGCCCAACTTACCCCAACAGCAGCTCCATTGCTTTGTACAACTTGCCAGACTGACCTGTGAAAGATTCGACAAAATTGAGTACCATAAACTGACACTTATCCCCTGGCGATATAAATATATATGAGCCACTAATAGCACTTTCAGTTACAGTTCTGCATGCTTACGTTTCAAGTAGATAATTTTTCAAAAAAACACTAAAAACTAAACTTTCTTACTTCACTCATAAACGGTGACTGCAATCAACTTCACCTCACCATTGTATGATCTGAGAACGAAACGGCATCACATGACGCCATCACGTGACATGCAGTGATTGTGTATCGGAAGATATATGGGTGGCCCAACGTGCCCCACCGGCCCAACTTCCCCCACTCTCCCCTACCTATCCTATGCTTGTGGCGAAATTTGTTTGCCAGAAACAATCTTGTATACTAATTATGTTTTACTATTTTTAGAAATGCAAAACAAAATCATCCGTCTTGTTGCAACCGATTTCTGCTGCTGGGTACCTATCACAATCATGGCTTTTATAAATTTCAGTGGAATTCACCTTCTTGACGTGGCTTATGTATTTGCCGCAATCGTTCTTTTACCCATCAACAGTGCACTTAACCCAATCCTTTATTCGGATTTTCTTGATAAGCTAATATTCAAGACCACTGCTGCACTTTCATGGTTCCGAAATTTTTTCACAGATAGAAACAGCTCGTCTTCTGAGTCCTCAAAAAAGGAAACATCAGTTTAAATGAGTTTTAGAGATTTTTATTCTTTGAATTAAATCAAGCCTACATATAGGCAGTGTTGTACGCGTCATTGAAATAAATTGACGGCGTCAGCGCGAATTGCCTAAAAACTTTACGGCGTAAAGTACTGCGTAAGCTCTTAAAGAATTTGACGGCGTCAGCGTCAGCGCTAATTTCTAGCGCTATTTTTTGCCAGCGTATTGTAAAACGGAAATATTTTAACTGTTTAGGCTAACAATAGCTATAAATAAACAGCAGGTATTATGTTTTGAGACTGTATTGTAAGTAGCTGCTTAACCTATTAGTTATTTCCTTGTAGAAACACAAGCATTTCAAAACGTTTGTTTGACAATCTGCTGCCTTTGGGACGCATATTGTCCTTTCCAAGTGAAAATATGCGTTCCACAGCAGCGATAGTTGGTACTGGTGTGGTGTATTTCAAAAACAAGTCTTGAAAACGTTTTATTCAATTCAATTCAATTTATTTTTCTTTGTCAGAATGCAAAAGAAATGATATTGTGAAAAAGAAATACAGTAACAAAACCAACAAAAGAAAAAGGTGGCAAAACCTTAATGGTTTAAGACATGCATCAAGGATCTAATATTTTGGTATATGCATCTATAAATATAGTTACGCACGGCCACCGAACCTTTACTCGGAAAGGTATCACTATTCCAAGCGTGCTGTGATGGTTTAGCACAGGGTTTCCCAAACTGTGGTCCGCGGACCACTGGTGGTCCGCGACGACTGCACAGGTGGTCCGTGGCGATATGACTAGAAAGTCACACATATAGGCTACATTGTACAGTACGCAGTAGCGTAGCCAGGAATTTAGAATGGGGGGGTTTTGACGACCCATCGGCGGGGGGTCTGGGGTGCTTCCCCCAGAAAAATTTGAAAAATTACTTTGAATTTGGTGCATTCTGAGAGCATTTTCAACAAAAATGTGGGTATGAATGTTCCTGTAAAATGGTGCTGTCCGTTGGCATAGCAAAAGAATAAGATCATGTTTTTTTCGGCATTTTTCGGAAATAAAGCTAAGTCTCTACGTTTTCTTGTTGCTAATTCCTGGCTGAGATGTTTGAATGTTTGGTATTGGAAAAACTCGCTCTTTTAATGCAGTTTTGTTTAAAATTAGGCAATTTTTTTTTAGACTGAAAGCATTATTCTCAAGCATAAAGAGACTGAAAGCATTATTCTCAATATCGTGACGTCACACGCGTGCCAAAGGGGGGGTTGTAACCCCCAAACCCCCCCCCCCCCCCCCTTGGCTACGCCACTGACAGTACGTACCTTGTCAAAGATAGCCTAATTGCCGCAGTTCTTTACAACTTAAATGATTTCGAAAGCTTTTGCTATCCAGTATCGTAAATTTTACTTGTTGCACCTTCGTTGCAGTTAAAAAGTTGTTTACGAAAAATTCTCGTATTCAACATTCTCATTTTAACTTGTTAGTGTGAGGTGGTATGGGCATGTTTTGAGAAGGGATGACGATGATGTTTTGAAAAGAGAGCTGGAGTACCAAGTGGAGGGTCATAGAAAACAAGGAAGACCTAAAAAAACGTGGAAAAGACAAGTTGAGGAAGAAAGCAACAAGGTGGGCTTGACAAGAGAGGACGCGTTAGACAGAGTGATGTGGCGGCAGTGTGTAAAGGCGATTGCGGCACTTGGAGGTGAATCCGGCCACCCTCGGTAACGGGGACATTACCGGATTAAAACTGGACTACTAGTAAAACTTGTAGAACGCATATTTGAACTGCGAGAGGAGCTTTTAGTTTTCTGCAAGCGCACAATGCTGACTTGGCTTCACTAGTAGCCGATGAAATTTGGCTTGGGAAACTTGCATACCTGGCAAGCATTTTTAACCTTCTAACCCAATTGAACTTGTCACTTCAGGGAAGAGATGCAAAGATTTTACTTACTCAAAGCAAAATAACAGCATTCATAAAGAAACTCAACATATGGAAAACAAGGATAAATGATAATGTTGTTGATATGTTTCCTGTTATGTGTGACTACATTACCAACAAACGCTTAATTAATACAGAGTTGATTTTCTCTGACATTACACAACATTTGAAATAGCTTTCAGCACATTTCAGGAAGTACTTTTTAACCCTATTTCCTGTGGGGGGGGGGGGGTCGGTTGGGACTTGGTACTTTTCAAAGCAATATTATTAAAGAACTACGCGATCCACAGCTTTGAAATTTCTTGACTTTTCCTAAAAATGATTCAAGTATTCATTCCGCTTTAAATGACGTTGCTATTGTCTATAGTTTTAGAGATATGGCATGATTTTCATAACATACTCTGATATTTTACCTAGCCCTTTTGTTTTCAAATTATACGGATTAATAGGATTACTGAGCGCCGCCGTGCGTGGAACTGCGACGCAGATATCTCATGATTTGGTTTTGTTGTAAAGCATTCAACCGTAATGATTCCGCCTTTTGTTTGCAAACTCGAGTTTTGAGTTGCTTTGATTAATCTTTTAATTACATCTGAGTTGCTTTGAAATTATCAGAGAGCATCCGATAAGCTATGCTGAAAAAAATGTAATTTTACGTTGTTTTCTATGGCGAATACATTTTGTTTCTAACTTATAACAAAAAGCAGTAGGAAAGTTCTTGACAAAACTCTGTTTATCTCATAAAACAAACATACTGATGTGGTAAGTTTCTTGATTTCTTGTCGGAAAGCAAGGAGTGCGTTCTTGACCCGCCAATAAACTTTTGCATGTACCTGTACACTTATATTCACATGAATATTTATGGATGTTGTGAAAATGTTTTATGAAAACGAGAGATTGAAGGATACTGAAAAGAACTTGACACAGACTATCTAAACTGCTTGGCTTTTGTGGAAAAACACCCGCAGCTAAATTATTGTTCTTTGACAAGCATTGTGCATACTGTATCATCACTGAATCTTTACCTAAATGGTAATTTTGCAGTTGCTTGAGAGATTACAAAATTATTTTTTTATACGAGGATTGAAAAGTTTTGATATATCTCAGCAGAAACACTATTAGGACCAACTCAATAATTTCAAACTTTTCATTCAAATGTTGGTCTACAAAAACTTATTTTCACAAAACGGTGTAGGCCTATATCTTTTTCTCCATAAATTTGGACGTTTGTGTCATTTGGAGCAAAGTTGTTTGTTGGGTTGAAAGAATCTGAAATCAATGCCTCGTTTTTGTAACGTATCGTAACGTAATCTATCAGTCAGCGCTTTTGTGCCTTTTTGTTTTCGAATACATTTCCCTGAAAAAAAGATTGGCTTTTGTAATAACGCCATCAACCATAGAGTTGTATTCTCTGACTGCATCTCAAACGCTATGCCATACTCAGCAATTTTTCTAAAGCATTGTTACACAAAATGCATATCTGACAAAATAAGGAAAATATGTTGAATTGAATTATATTTTATACGAATCGTTTTCCTTACCCTTGAAAAAAAGAAAGAACGATTTTTATCGTTTGGCATAAAAATATGTGTATTGAAGTTCACCTTGGTTTGCATAATGAAAATCACCTCAAAGAATTGCTTGAAGTGATTTTCGAAGCTATTTGCTCCTTCGCGATGATATCAAATCAATTATTGTTTCTATCAGATGAAACCTGTTCAAACTATTTTTTTTAAAACTATGGTTCATTCAAGAATATAACACTTTGTAAATATAGCTTACTTCATTTTTGTGTTTTTACTTCGATTTTTTCACAAGCAAGACTTTACACAAAACAAGTTATTTGCAACGTGAGTCGATCGACCAGAGTAGCCTGAATGGACCAGAAAGCTGTAGCCAAAACTTGATTACTTTTTATCAAAATGTTTGCACATTGGAAACAGCAATCACTTTGTTTCAAACCAGCAAATCACTTTTTGTCATTGGTTCAACGTCTGCAGACGTCTAAACTAATATACGACGAAATTGGTTTTCTGGGTCTTCGGTTCGGCAAAACATCATTATGATGTATTGTGACGTGGTCAATCAGCCAGCAGTAGTTTATGCGTCTTTTGTTTTTGGATGTGTGTCAATTACAAAAGATGGCTTTGCAGTAACGCCATCAACCGCAAACTGCATCTAAAATGCTATTTCAAAATTTGAACAGAAAGAAATCTTCTAATGCGTAATAAATAACTTGACACAAAATGCATGTCCAACAAATTAGAAAAAAAATGTAGAAAACGTTATTTTGCAAATCTAGTTAACAACATGAAAAAAAACACTTCAATCATTTTGACACAAACGTGCATTTTTAAAATATCAACAACCTTCAATTTTGCCCAAGGAAAAAGTCAACACTTTAGTGATTTTTTGTTTTTTTACGACAATAGCACTCGGCCTGAAAAAGATTTTTTTCAATTTTTTTGTATCGTTATGTCACGACTTTGAGTTTGTTACGCAGAACGGGAGTTCCATTTGGCAAACGACCTCTTCTATAACCTACCAACACGATTTGACTAAACGATTATTATCACTACATTTTCTCACAGCTGTTTGAAAATTGTTTCATTCAAAGTGATCATTGTTGGTAAGTATTGAAACATATCACGTTGGAATGCATCGTGACATAGTTTATCAGTCAGGAGTTTTAGACGCTCTTTATTTTTGGAGTGCATGATGGCCTAAAATGGAACAAGCTCCTATCGAAGGAAGTCACTACCTTTAGATAGGTTGTTGTTCAAATACCACGTGACACCATTAGGCTACCTTACTTTTCTGTATTCAATCGCTACCCAGACAGCAAATCAGACACTTTTTACATCGATTCAACCTCTTCAGACGTTGAAATAATGTTAAAAACGAATAAATAGCTTCCTGAGATGTGCTGTGAAATGCAAAGTGTTTCTTGATCATACATAACCAAATTCGACAGTGTGAATGTGAAAAAAAATTTGCTTGATTTAGTTCCAATATCAAGTAATGACAGTACGTTTGAAAAAGTGTAGACTATAAACATGTGGCTCAAAAAAAACTTGAAATAGTTTTTTGCGGTGATTATGTCTCCTTCTCTGCAAATGTTGAAACAAAGCAAATTTTTTTACAATGCCTCCGGCAAAACAACAAGCAAACGCGAGTCGGACGCCAATTACGATTTCATTGAAGCGTGGACGACGTCTCCGCGTAAGAGATTAAAATCTACACAATGGAATTAACCCGTCACACTCAATTATAAGTTAATTAAGAAGCAATTTCTCAAGTCAAATAAAAAAATATGACCAACCATCAAATTATTTGATTTTTCAAGTTGCGCTGTTAAACAAATTGCAAAAGAGTTTCGATGTTATGTTGTCAGATAAATTATCTACACCATGTGAAAATTTGATTGATCTATCTTGCGTAGTTTTTGAGTTACACGAGCTCAAAGTGATAGTGTCGAACCGACCCCCCCGTCCGCAAGTCAACTGGCCAAAATACGTCACAGGATAAAGGGTTAAAAGAGACATATGAGAATTTTGACTAGATTTTAAACCTTTTGTTGTTATGTTTAGTTTCAATCAAACAGCTATTGCATCTTTCTGGTTGAGTGTTGTGGAAGAATACTCATTGCTATGTGAAAAAGCAACTAAAATTTTATGCCTTTTTCCACGACCTACATGTGTGAGACAGCATTTTCAGCTGTTACCAACATGAAGACAAAATACAGGTCCAGAGTTTCTGTGGACCTTGACTTACGAGTTTGCCGTTTACAAATAACTCCGAGGATTGATGACTTATGCAATAAGAAGCAATCCCATCCGTCCCATTCATGTTGTCAGTTTTTTAAATAAACAAAATTCGGTTTTATTAATTTTTACCTTTGTATTGGAATTAGAGGGGTCCGCGAATAGGCTAAACAGATTCACAAATAGTAGTCCGTTGCCCAAAAAAGTTTGGGAAACCCTGGTTTAGCATGTATAAATCTTTTAACGAGGTCCATTGGTCCACTGCACCAACATCGCTCTTTTCAGGGGCATAGAGCTCTTGAAATAAAGTATCTTCAACGTCCGCGATGCCATTCATGGATTTTTCGCTTTCTGTCTCTGATCCCTCGTTCTCAATACATGGGTGATCACCATTTGGCGAACTTCTTCCGCGTGTATTCCAGGGAGCCATTCCAACCAACGCAAAAGCCGGTAATTCGGATGAGTCGCGCTGGCCAGAATACATTGTGAAACCATAAGTGAAACTCTTATTGTGAAACGAGATTTTTCATGAAAACAAAAATTGACGCTTAGCGCTTGACGCTTAAAATCGGCAAAATAGTTGACGGCGCTATCACTTCCGTCAACTGAAAAATAAATTGACGGCGCTAGCCTCAGCGTCAACAAAAAGTTGACGTCGTCAATTTGACGGCGTCAACGTACAACACTGCATATAGGCTATATCTTGACTGAACAGTTGCCTTGACAAATGTTGGTTTCAATTGTTGTAATAGTTTTTGATACCAAATACAATTTCTTGCGTGATGCTAGGGTTGAGTCAAGCTTGGTTTGGCAACTCATATGTAGTCAAATCAAGTACGTAAGCCTATGGAAGTTTCATGATTTTGCTTCATTGACAACTTCCACAAGCTAGCCTCCTCACGACAACAACGTATTAATCCAGGTCGTGAAGGAAGAATACCAATTAAATATCATTTAGGTCAGTGCCTCTAGACTCTGTCACTTGTTGGTCAGCCTTTGCCATTATTATTACAACTAAAGCTTGAGACTGCTATGTCAGAAAGTCGTTGTGTTTCGAGAGTTAAGGTGTCGCGCAAACATTTAGCAACGTCTAACTCTGGGCAAGAAACTTTACGATAACTGCCTCTACCCAGTGATCGATTTCGAGTAATGGGTAGTACCAAATTTAAGTCATAAGTAAAGTAGACAACAGGAAACAGACATTGCCGTCGGCTGCAGCGTGGGTCAGGTGTAGCCTACGTCGGAAGGCGTATACCGATGCATAGCGCTCAAGTCCGCTTTCCGCAATGCAGGATAAAGATAATAAACAAACAAACAAAGAATGCGAGATGTGACAACAACACGCTCTACAAGCACTATGCCACTGTAACACAAAGTTTCATCTTCAACAATCGACTGTCCAGCGTAGTTGTGAAGACATGTTTAGTCATAATTCATGCAAAGTTTTTCAGCTTCTTGCGCCCCAGTTTAAGAACCACTGGTCAAAACAATGCATTGTACAACTGTTGGTTAGATTATGGCGCAGTCAGGATGGTAGCGATCGAAAGACCATTTAAGATTTTAAGCAGTCATTTAGTCAGCCACCACCAGTGGCGTACGCAGGATTTTTACAAGGGGGGGGGGGATTGACCAGGGAGATCTAGAGAAGGGGATACGAAGGCTTTTATTACGTCTGACAATAGAAGGGCTTCTATTTATCTTAAATAATCTCTGTTTATGGCAAAATGACAATTGGCACATATAATAATTTAATAAACTTTGTTATGACAACCTGCATTGCACTATTACAACCAGGTATGGGTATTCAATGAATGCTCATAATTACTTGTTAATTCGACTAGCCGTATATTTGCTTCACACCTAGCCAACTGCATAGGTTTTGTCAAAAAAACAGCTAAACTGGTAACCATTCAACTGTCTTTTCATACAAGTATTCTTTAAATTTGTTCTACCTAACCCTTTTAAACTGTCTTGTGTAGCTAAGTGTAGCTTACCAGCTGTACTGCAAAACTTTCTGCAATTATAAAAAGAACCACATGTTTAACGCGTTACCAACTACCGCCCTTCTAGTGTGATGAGAATCAGCAATCGCTCTGAGCCTTTATATCCCCTACTCTAGATATCCTTGGCATTGACAAGTAGCGTAGCCAGGAATTTTGAAAGGAGGGGTTTATACGACCGACGGGCGAAGCCCGAAGGCGTTTTCGCCTAAGACGATACTCAGCGGCGGGGCCTCCCCTAAAAAATTTTGAAAAATTACTTTGAATTTGGTGCATTCTGAGAGCATTTTCAACAAAAATGTGGGTATGGGGTGTGAATATTCCTGTAAAATGGTGCTGTCAGGTGGCAAAGCAGTTCTTGTTGCTAATTCCTGGCTGAGATTTTTGAATGTTTGGTATTGGCAAAACTCGCTCTTTTAATGCAGTTTTGTTTAAAATTAGGCAAGTTCTTTTTAGACTGAAAGCATCATTCCCAAGCATAAAGAGACTGAAAGCATCATTCTCAATATCGTGACGTCACACGCGTGCCAAAGGGGAGGTTGTAACCCGCAAGCCGCAACCCCCACTGGCTACGCCACTGGCCATTGATATCCCCGACGTCTTCATGATATCCCAGTATGGTTTTAGTTTAGACTTTATCCATTTAGCCTATCCATTTCTTTCTCATTAGGCTATAATAGGCTTACAGAACACTATGCTACATTGGCATACCTGGGCTGGGGTAGGTGGATTGGGCCATGTATTTCGTATTGGCTTAGTCTATAGAACAACATTGTAACATTGTTAAAAAACCTGACTTGGCGATTTTCCACGGTCTTTGTGTTTAACATGCTACCATAAAACGATTTTCAATAGAATTTTGCCCCATTGCGGTCTGACCACCATTGTGCGCGTGCTTTTGTCAGAGCTTTCAAAACAAGATTGGCCTGAGCAACGAAGCGTGCAACTGTAAAGAACGTCATAAAGTCTACGTCATAAAGTCTAGCAATCAACCGATCACGCAATAATTGTTACTGCGGGCGATTTGACTGTAGGCTATGTATGTATTTACATCAAAACAGCACATTTTAACATCAAAACAGCAGACAGTTTCCTCAAAACATCAGATTGGTAACGTGGCTTTTGTTATTGCTGGACTTTATGACGTATTCTCGAGCAGTGTTTGCACGTTTTGGTCATTTTGAAAAAAATGAAAATAAATGAAACACTGGATTTGGGCCTTGCCAGCGCCATTGAAAACAAATTTTTTTGGGTAATTGTTTTTGAAATGTATTCTTGAATGTTCAGTTTACTCATTTTAATGCTTAATTCCGGTTTGAAATTTTCCTTTAGTATGCCTTTAAATGCCTTAATCTACGTCGTTAACTACCGGTACTAAAACATTTTAAGGGGTGGGAGGCATGACCCAATGCCCCCCCTGCGTACGCTAGTGGCCACCACTGAATGGAGAGCGGTCCTTAGAATGCGTTGCTCTAGCGCACACCCCGAGAGTTAAACCAGCGCCGCTTGATCTTGAAGCTTCTTCGTTCACGAAGTCACGCGCTAACTAGCTCAGCATCGTGGCTGATGAGGTTTATCTGTAGGCTATGGTAAAGTTTCTATTGCAGGATGAACACTGGAAGGATGGTTGGCTAAAAATTCTTGTTCAATGCTTGGGCCTTTGCGCAGTTCTCGCATTTTGATATCACGAATCAACATCTATAGAGAACTCTTTCATGGAAGCTTTTAAAGTGTCTTTAAATCCTTGACTACCCACTTGGAGTTTGAGGTTGGTCAGTTCTCTGCTCAGCAGTTCTTTTGGAATGCGATGGTTCGACCTCTGGTGGACGTGGCGTGCCCATTTAATTTGAGTCTATGTTTTGTGAGAGAAAGAATCTGTTTTGTCTTTACATATTTTACAAAAAGTAATGTTAAATTTTCCCACACTATTCGTAATAAAAAAATGCTTATATTTTAAAAAGTAAACACTAGAACCAAACCATGGAATCGAAAATGATGAAAAAGTAACGCATCAACTATAAGGAAAAAATTGTGGGTTTCAAAAAGGTGAACCATCACACAATTATTAAGAAAGAGAAGCATGAACTGTAAGAAAAAAAGTGTGAGTTTCGATAACTGGAAATTAAAATTTCTCTTTTGTTGATTCTATGGTTACTGGTTAGGTTTTACAATTTACCGTAGGCTACTGTATTTTTTAGTTCAACACAGAAAATTGGAGGGAGGCACTTTAACATGGAAGTTTCTCTTATGGAAAAGTCATTAAAGACGAAAAGTTTCAAGTAAAAATAGTGCCGTACATTGGTCATTTATTCCATGAAATTGTGGAACTTCTACGAAATTTAGGAAAGAAGAGGCGGCTGATTCTTAACTAATTCATCTACTTGTTTTAAAGTATCAGGTTTGGTGGCCGTGCTTAAACTATATTTATAGATGCATAGATCCTTTCATGCACGTCTTAACCCATTATGGTTTTGCCACCTTTCTTTTTGTTGGTTTTGTTACTGTATTTTATTTTCACAATATTATTTCTTTTGCATTCTGACAAAGAAAAGTAAGTGGCCGAGTGGTTAGCGCGTTGGGCTCGCAGTCGAGAGCCTGCATGTTCGACTCCAGCCACCCGCACTATGCTGTTGTTTCTCTGGGCAAGAAACTTTACGATGATTGCCTCTACCCAGTGATCGATTTCGAGTACCAATGTTAAGTCATAAGTAGAGTAGACAATCGGAAACAGACATTGCCGTCGGCTGCAGCGTGGGTCAGGTGTACGTCGGAAGGCGTACACCGATGCATAGCGCTCAAGTCCGCTTTCCCGCAATGCAGGATAAAGATAAAACAAACAAAAGTCAAACAAAATTGAATTGAAAAAAAAAATGCAATAAACCTGCAGAACTGGTAACTTAACGTTATAGGGGAATAACCTTTTCCAAAACCTTGCAAAACTCGATCTGCCCAATCTCCAGCTCAGAACCTTTTCTCCTGTTATGAAACGTTTTCATAAGAGAAAATCCGAGTGCAAAATTTATAAAAGAGAGTCATTTAAAAAATGAGGAAACAGGAATTGTAATAGATATAGATAGTAAATAGTTTGTTGGTTTTTATATTAGCTCCATTAGCTCTGTGGTAACGCGCCCGGCTCAAGATCACGCGGCCCTGGTTTGGCTCTCGGAGTGTGCGCTTGAGCAACGCATTTCAGGACTGCTCTCCATTCAGCGGCACCTAGTGAATGGAATAATTCTCCCAGCAACAACACTTCAACAATCTGAAAACTTCACTCTGCCAAACTCGGTAACCGACCCTGCGTTAAGAGCCTTTACAAGAATGCAAAACTACGGTACCAGAAATAACCTATCAAGGCTTTGTCAATCCGAGGATAAACATTCCAAAACCAAACCATATAGAAATCCAGCAATTCTATACTAGTTCTAAGTGAAAATTCATATTCCATATAGGCTAAGTCCCCAAACTTCAACTTTAGGACAAGTTGCTTTGATGAGTTGGAATTTTTGGCTTGTAGTTTGGTCATATTCATTACCGTATGTATCGTATTTGATTTGTTTACCATGTTTTATTCATTCATAGTGCATAGATGATAGAAGTTAGAAATTTTACCAGTAAGCATAAGCCAGTCTATTTCCTGAATGCAGAATATATGTGCATTTGAGGACCTGAACTGTTAGAACATACCGGTACGTTAAGATTATAAGTTACAGGACACAAGTTGTCATATAGTTGATACGGGACTAAGCATTGGGTGTTTAAAAGGTAAGGTTCGTCATACACATGACCAATGCACAATAAAGATGGCATGCGCTTGAGCAACGCACTTTATAAACTGTTCTTCCTTCAGTGGCATCTAATGTATGGAATAATTTCCAGGCAATAACACTACAGCCTGGGTTTTTTTTTTTTGCTGAGACTTTTCGGTCATTTGTCCGAAATGGCTTGAAAAAATTCGGTCATTTTTTATTTATTTCGGTCATTTTTAGTCATTTTTGGTCATATTTTTTCTTTTTTTCACATTTTTTGGTCATTTTCACATTTTCTGGTCACATTTTTTCGGACATTTTGACCGAATTGACTATATTTTTTTCGGACATTTTGCTAAAAAATCGGTCAATGACCGATAAATGACCGAAAAAAAAAACCCAGACTACAGCAATCGAAAACTTAACTCTGTCAAAGTCGGTGATCAGGCCTGCAGTGCATAAGTGGTTCAAAGCCTTTACAAGTATTCGAAACTGTTGGGATTAAGCTCTCAAATAAGCTTTTCCAGTCTAAGGATAAAGAATTAATCAATCTATCAATCATACTGAGCTTTCTGTACCAACAGGAGTAAGGCAACAAGTTTCTTCTTTTTAGTCTTTAGCAACTACGGCCACCCAATTTATTGTACAGTCCTGGGTAGGGTTGAGCAATGTTTTTCATATTATAGCCTATCATACGTGCCTGTAGCTAACTGCTCTAAGCTGCTGCTGAGTCAGAGTCTGCCTCGCTTTCTGAGCTAGTCTTGTTCTGAAACGATCCCTGTTCTATATCTAGAAAGCTAAAACCTCAATTGCTAAGGTAACAGGGATCAGTAGTCAGTAGATGTAACAGAAAATATATTTCGCACTTTATATATATTTTAAAATATTTTATGTTTTAAAATATTCTATATTTTAAAACATTATAATACTTGTAGGCTTTAACTGCCCTTTATTAGAACTGACGATGCACTAGCAAGTGCGAAATATATTTTTTGTTGTAAACATCTAGGCTACTGACCCCTGTTACCTTAGCAATTGAGGTTTTAGCATACTTGTGCCTGTTTATATATCATTTAAAAGTGATATAGCCTATAGGCTATATATCTAACTATATATTGCATGCAAGTATTTTGCTTCTGTTGACTTGTTTACACAATGCTAGGTTTATATATATACATGCATTACAATTGTTGATGTACTATAACTTTCAGCTCACTAGTTTTATAGGAACTATCTTTATTATTTTCATGCAATGCCATCACATAATGCAGTTACACAAAAAGTAGAAAAGTTTGGTTTGTACCAAAAAAGAGCTTTAATTTTTCTTTACTTTGGCTCAATTATTAATGGGTCTGCCATTATGCTTTGTGGGATTTTTGTGATATATACTCCACCACACCGCTGCTATATACCAGAAATTGATGACCTCATCAACAAGTCTTCCAATGGATTGCCGGATGTTACTGTTGAGTGAGTTTAATCTTATTGTATCATATGCTTCATATAAATCTAGATTGGTTAAGTTTTCTTTCAATGGTGTGCTATATTAGAGGATTGTAAATAGTGGGTTGCAACCCAAATGTGGATCATGAGACCTTCCACTCTGAATCACGGAATTTAATTTAAACGTCAAGAGAGTTTCAAGAAATTACGTATAGCCTAGCAAATAACTCATTTTGCTTCAATGTAGCTATGGCATAGTGACAGATAGTAAAATTCATTCATTATAAATGAAGTAGGTAGAACTACTTTTTAGGTTTGCTCTAAAAAGTATTTGCAGAACCTTGTGCTAGATAACAAGGCTGTTTTTTGTCTATATAATAATATTTATTTGCATCAGACAAAGCTGTCCATATCCAAAACAACGAAATAATACACAAACTGCAAATGCACAAATAACGAACACCAACAACGAAATAACAATGAAAAACAACGAAATGATACACAAACTGCAAATGCACAAAATCTCACCAAATAGGCTATCAACTGTTACAAGTTTACAGACAACGGTACGGTAGTGTTACAAGTTAGAAGAACTGAAAGTATTCAGAACGATATAAACAATCAGATGACATGGCAGCCATCAAAACTAGATAACAGCATACATAGAATTATTATAATGAAGACGGTAATTTGATATACGATGGCAATCAGACCTCATCAGGGAGGCAACTATAGAGTAAGACGATACTTCGCATCTTCCAACAAAAGAAAAAAACATATTTCCGAAGTAATGCATCAAATGTTATGATGTTGCACAAGACTTGATGTTCACGTACGCTATAGTGTTTAGGCAAATTGTGTATAATTCTAAATGCATTTGAAGGCAACACGCAGGCGATTAATGTGCGAAGCAGGACATTAAGGCGCGAACAAAACGGCGCGAGACAAAAAGGCGCAGAAAAAACGGCGCAGAGACAAAAAGGCGCAGAGGCAAAACGGCGCAGACAAAACGGCGCCAAAGTCAATGTATAAAACGATAATACTCTGCAACCATAACGAAAGTTTATGTGTGAATAAGGATTCTTGGAGCTGGTATACAAATCCCCCCCACCACCCTTGGCAACTCATGACAAAGAGGAATTGACCAAAACATGTGAAAAAAATAAGGAAAAGGTTCTGAGCTTGTTACGTTGACTTTGGCGCCGTTTTGTCTGCGCCGTTTTGTCTCTGCGCCTTTTTGTCTCGCGCCGTTTTGTTCGCGCCTTAATGTCGTGGACCGATTAATGTGACGTTGATGATAATTTTTCCACAGATGACATGCATACATTAGAGTACAATATGAACGGAATAGAACATTTTCAATATCACTGGAGCACTTGTAAAATTTTGATTTTAATTTGTTGGCAGAACAGTAGATTGATCGCACTTGATGATTTATATCCTTGTCGTCACACATTGCCGTGTCAAGAAAAATACCCAAATATTTGACACTGTCTACGAATTTGATCTCACTTCCATTGAGATGTACAATCGGATTCAAATTTAACTTTAAGTGATTGGTTTGGAAGTACATAGCAAAGGACTTTTTGCAGTTAAAAATAACATCGTTAGAAAGCGCATAATCTTCACACACATTCAAGATACTCTGCAGACCATGAACAATTGGAGAGATACAACAAATATCATCAGCAAACACCTATGTAACAGCCTGTCTTGGTTTTGCTTAATACAGTCGATAGATATACACGGCAAATAAGTAAGGACTGAGGACACCACCCTGTTTGACACCATTGCTGACAGAAAAAGACTGTGAGTAATGACAACCCCAGCGTATGTACATCCGCTGATGGGTATACCAATAAACAATTAGACGAACAAGACATATCGGCACTCCTCGTTCAATTAGTTTCTTGAATAGGAGGTTGTGGTTTACCCTATCAAATGCTTTCGAAGCATCTAAAAATACAGAGAAAACAGGACTTCCACATTTTCTGTAGTAAGACACAGCTTGCTTAAGTACAAAAATGCACATATCTGTGCTATGCTTAAGTTTAAAGCCAAATTGATTATCATTTGTTGTGAGACAATCATTAATAAAAAAAAGTACAACATGCTCAAATAGTTTAGAAATGACAGTAGCAAGAGCAATAGGTCTGTAGTTTGCAATGTCTCTTACATCACATAATATGTATAATTGTATAATACGATATGCGACTACGTATTTCAAATCAGGCCTAGTAACACTGTAATAAAAAACTAAAGTGCTGCAATAAGACTCTTCTATATGTAAAGATTAACATGATTTGTAGAGCATTTGTAATGCATTTGGTACAGTTTAGTAATATTTTGTATATCATAATTTTTCTTTATGTGAAGCATTGCAAATATCATGTGATGGCATTTGTTGTTGTTTTTCAATTTTTTATTGATCCTAAATACTTATAATATAATGTTTTTCATCAATTTAAATAAAGCGATATGACAATTCTGACAACACTTGATGCTGATACCATGGATATTTCTTCTTTCAATTTTTTAGATATCAGCTTCTTTCAACTCATTGATTATATATAAAGAATGCAATATATGCAACCATAAACAGACATAACTCAGCAACAACACTACATTTAGCATTATAAAAACAATAAGCTAACGTTTTTGGCTAGTCACACAGCCTCTTTTCAAGCCTATAATGTATGTATAAGAAAATAAAATTTCTTTTAAAATTTTTTTTATTTTCATATAGGCTTAAAAAGGGATGAATAACCAGGCGAAAACGTTCCCTTATTGTTTTTTTGTTTTTATAATGTTAAGTGTAGTGTTGTTGCTGAGTTATGTCTGTTTAATGTTTATGGTTTATAAAGAATAGGCCTCATGATGCTTTTCAACTGCAACACTGCATGGTTCAAAACACTTCTAGCATGTATATATTATATGTAAAATTTGAAAACAGTGATAGAATATTTTCCATTTTAGGTTTTTGGCATTTGAAAAATTTAAATTTGCTCTAACGTACTTAATACTTAAATCTATATATAAGTTTTTTTTTTATGCAAATGCTCTATAATACTGTTATGTGCTTGGCACTTGGCAGTGATCTGCAGAGTGATTTACAAACCTATATCTGATGATCAGACCCCTATTTTATAGTATGGAAAAATTTTATTTTATATATAATAATTTGCTATTACCAGCATCCTAACTTAGAGCTGGGCGATATTGGTAAAATAATTTCGATACGATATTACCAAAAATAAAACGATATTATCTAAGTTTCGATATTTTACGGCGAATTGCAAAGCACGGCTATTTACTAAAGCTAAGCAAAAACAATATAAAAATGTTGATTCTTAAACTCAGAATTTCAGATGTTTTTTTGTTGTTGTTGTAAGAGTGTTAACTGTTAGTGCTGTGAGTAGCAAAACAAAATAAAGTATCTACCCAGCTGTAGCTACCTTAGGCTACGGCCGCTACGCTATGCTACGTAAATTCAGTCAGCTTGCAACTGCAAGTTTCCTATCGTATTTACCGGACTTCTTCCTTCGCAACACGTGGGAATCAATAAGCAGGATTGCGTAATCACAAAGACTGCTCGCAATGCGTAAACAATGCACACACACTTGTGGTTTGTCTGCGCAAGCGAAAATGTTGCTAATAACACAGGTTAACAAAATTTGAAAAAAAATTTTAATCGAGAATGGGAGTAACTTTTCTTAGACCACAATTTGCTGCTGATTTCAAATCTGGCGCTAGTTTTGCTCTAGCACATCAGGTTTTAAAGTTATTGGTCTGAAAATTTTTGACCAGAAACGTCAATATTGCGTTCAAATACCGATTTTGTCGCTACAGTTTTCAAATTTAGATTAGCTTCAGAGAGCAGATTGTTTCAGATTTGTGCATTGCTTTCACAGATTCAACACTATTCAGTTGCATATTTATGCATAGACACTATAGAGTGCAAAAAATGCCTCTTAAACCTTGCCTGAGGTACTAAATACTTGAGCTAGCACAATACTGAAGTGTCAGGTTTTTAAGCTCCATGTATTATATTTCAAACAGTCATGGTTGACGCTGAATGTGTGCTTCAAACAAGCTACGGTACACAAGATCAGCTGCAACACCTTGCATACATCAAATAACGAACAAACAAAAACCCAAGAAAAACGCTCAGCATGATACCAAAGATAGTGTTTAGAATGTTGCAATGACACTTAGACATTGCTGCGTTAAAATCGCTGGGCATATGATTTTCGTTTAGGTGTACATGTTGGATCATCGCGATGCAGCATCCAGCAGTAATCACCCATCATCCTTTCGTTCCAGAACCCTTGATAGCGTGCTTCCATGCTTTGGATATCTTGGTGAAACCTTTCACCTTGTTCATCACTCACTGCACCAAGGTTCTCAGGGAAAAAGTCCAGGTGGGAATGAAGAAAATGAATCTTGAGGGACATGTGGCAGCCCATGTCATTGTAAGTTGAGGGCAACCTTTCAACACCTTTTCTGAAGGAAGCAGCCTTGAAATTTCCCAAAAAGTTAGAGCATAACCATTTAAAGGATTGCCATGCTCGACATTCTGATGAAGTGAGTGATTTTTCAAAGTCAGTATCTTTTAAAACTTCTCTGTGGACCAACAAATATTCCTTCTTTAAGCTTTGCATGACTTAGTTTTGGAAATTTCTTACAGAGGTACAGAAAACCGTTTGAATTTGATATGTAACGGCGGCAAAAGAATTTTGTCAGGATTAACTAGCGGGACATTTTGGATACTTTCTCTTCCAGGATTGTAGGAGCTTCTTGTTGGCCAATCCTTTTTCTGGTAGTGCTCAGTAGTAGCGCGACTATCCCACAGACACAAGAAACAACAGTACTTTGTAAATCCCCCTTGCATCCCCATTAAGATTCCAATCATTTTCAGATCTCCACAAATACTCCACTCATAATCCCTTTAATTAATAGCATTGAGAAGAATTTCGATGTTTTCATAAGATTCCTTTAGGTGCACCGAGTGTGCTATGGGAATGGATGGCTTTTCATTTCCGTTATGTAAAAGAACAGCTTTCAGGCTTCTTTTCGAGGAATCGATGAAAAATCGCCACTCATGAGGATTGTGAACTTCTCCCAATTTGTGAAAAAGTTCTTCAATATCATGACAAAAGCATAGGGGGGCATCAACTTCAAGTAGTTCACAGGGGGCCATCAACGATCGTTCGTTCGATCGATCGTTAGCTTCTATCACTTGATCGATTCATGCAATGTTCACATACGAAGCCGTAAAATTGTACGGCTCCAGTTCATCAATTGTACGGCTTATCATTGTTTTATTATGACGTCACACTTAATTTGCAAATAAAAAACTGCTTTACTTGCCTGTAAATGTGGCATGTCTTCAAAATTTTAAAATTGGAATATCTAGAAAACATGATGTGCTAGGAAAAAAATAAAGACATTTTTGAAATCAGCGCACAAAATGCTTCTAGAATCAATCAATCACGAGCTCGATTAAAATTTGCTGTTGACCAGTGTAATTTCAGTACATTTATAAACGATAAAATCGGAGCTTTGTAAATAAATATCGCTGCCGAAAAAATATCGTATCGGAATATTGAAATATCGCCCAGCTGTAACCTAACTTGGGTCTCATTATTGAAAACTAGCAAATAAAATATAAATGAAAGTGTGATACCTCGAAACAGAACAAACAATTATAATTAATGTTGACCAATTGGATTATGATATCTTTTTGTGGGTTGTACCAGTGAGAAGATTTGAGGTATAGAATTTGCAATAAAAGTGCTATTCCTATATCACATTATTCACATATAATATATTCAACATTGGCTTTACAATGTAAAGTTTACATGCTACTGTTGTCTTCCTCTATACTTGCTGAGTGCTTACTGCTGACTGTATGGTATATAATACAATGTAAATCTTTATGTAAATAATATCTAACAAGAGTATCTTCGATAGTTCAAATGATTCTTCCCATGAAGACAAGAGTGATCTTTCTAAGTACATTCCAATAGAAGAAGGCCCTGATGCCAAGCCAATGTGGAGTCAATGTTATCGATACATGGATGGCATTCATGGTATGTTCTCTTCTACAGTATTATAATCTTTGAAAAAGTGAAGTGTTTCAACTATTGTAGAAGTAGATTTATGATTTCAAAAATGATAATTTTTTTGGAAACATCGTGAGTCTGGGGTGGTAATAATAGGATAGACCCTCGGCCCCAGTGGCTCACACGACGACCACGATTGTTAGTTTGTTACCAAAATTTGTTCACATTTTCAGAAAACAAAACTCTGTCTTCCAACCTTACAATCATTCCTTGTGATCAGGGTTGGAAATATTTTCCTGTTGCAGAAGAAATTTCTGCCGTTATGGAGGTATGGGTAATTAGCATTTGGTAATTTCAGCTACAAAAATGACTTTATAAATCTTTCGGTTATATACCCTACATGTTTTTGTTAATATATATGTTAATGTTTTTGCTCACTTTTAGCATATTCCTTTCGATCATACTAGTTTAAAGAAATAACAAATCTGCCTAAGTTAAGACAGAAAAAAAAGCATTTACCCTTTGAAACGCTTCAGTTTTGTAATATAAAACAGCGCATGTAATCCAATGGAAGATCTGAGATATAACACTACTTCAGTCACATTTTGTGGAAATTGTGTAACGTATCATCAAAAATGTGTTGAATAATGGTCTATGCTTGTCTCTGCGCAAAAACTTGATTTAAAAAACGGCTAAACTTCGCTGTGATACACGCTGGTGTTTGCAATTGCATACAAACAAAAGATTAAACAACCTTGAAAGAACTTTAACTTGCTTTGTCTCAAAAGTTGTATTTTGGACTTACGTAGTTCTTCAACTTAGGTCTTCAATTTGGTCCATTAATATTTATAACATACCGGTGTACGGTAGCAATTACGGGTAATACGATAATTACTTAGTTTTTTTTTGCTTAAACCAAAATACATGCGTCAACTTGAAACATTGCTTATTATGACTATTCTTATTACCGCTAGAATCTAATTTCTTGAATTTTAGATCCATCTCAGATGATTGTTTTGTCCTAGCTCAGTTGCAAATTCTTGTCTTTTTTTCTAGTTTTTATTTTTAACAAATTCCTGCCATTTCTTAGCACAAATTCTCTTAAAAAAATCACACCTTTTAATAGGCTGTAAAACTACGTTTCGCTGAGGTCCAAATTTAAAACTTAAATCCAGTCTCATTGTCTCACAACAATCACTCAAGTTTCAAATCATCACCTCAACCAACGCTTCAAGACAACTTTCTACTTTCACTTTACTACGCTGAAGAGATCTGAAGATCGAAACACTGGCCTTTGTCCGTAGTTACTTTTCGTAATGTCTTTTTAGACATTCTTTTTGAGTCAATAATACTTGTAAAGAAATAAAAAAGAGTTAAAAGGCATGTAAATTTCACTCTGTGTGGAGCTACATGTACTTGAGAGGTTAACTGTTATTTTTTTATTCACTTGTTGATTCATTCATATCAGTTTGTATCCTCTGGGGATCCTTCTCTTGTATCATGGGCCAATCCTATAGATGTTTGCTGGTACACCCCTTCATTTTCTTTGAATTTTTATACTTATATGTGCCGCTAGAATCTAATTTCTTGAATTTTAGATCCATCTCAGATGATTGTTTTGTCCTAGCTCAGTTGCAAATTCTTGTCTTTTTTTCTAGTTTTTATTTTTAACAAATTCCTGCCATTTCTTAGCACAAATTCTCTTAAAAAAATCACACCTTTTAATAGGCTGTAAAACTACGTTTCGCTGAGGTCCAAATTTAAAACTTAAATCCAGTCTCATTGTCTCACAACAATCACTCAAGTTTCAAATCATCACCTCAACGAACGCTTCAAGACAACTTTCTACTTTCACTTTACTACGCTGAAGAGATCTGAAGATCGAAACACTGGCCTTTGTCCGTAGTTACTTTTCGTAATGTCTTTTTAGACATTCTTTTTGAGTCAATAATACTTGTAAAGAAATAAAAAAGAGTTAAAAGGCATGTAAATTTCACTCTGTGTGGAGCTACATGTACTTGAGAGGTTAACTGTTATTTTTTTATTCACTTGTTGATTCATTCATATCAGTTTGTATCCTCTGGGGATCCTTCTCTTGTATCATGGGCCAATCCTATAGATGTTTGCTGGTACACCCCTTCATTTTCTTTGAATTCTTATTACAGTTTGTATTTGCCTAATTTGTCACCTCCAGGGAATGAGAGTAGTGTGAGCGTATTATATAAGTGAACTGGCAAATTAGGAAAACAGGTCAGGCTTTTGTTAGAACTTGCACATGCTTCAAAGTACGAAAATATGTTCGCTTTACATTGATATAATGTACTATTGAGGGTAGTTTTCGGAACATTAAGGTTATTCGTTAATCTTGATCACAAGCATTATCTTGTCTTTTGGTACAGTCGATTTCGCTCAATCATTGCAGTAAAATTTGCACCATTGCTGCAAAATTATTGCAGCGTTTCTATCATTGTGTGTGATAAGATGCTGAGCAGCAAAGAACTACCCTATGTAAAATACTGTATGACTCACAGACACGTTTTGACTGTTTCTACTATAGATAATTAGATATCATGTATATTTCTCAATACTCCATGCAAACTAAGGGTACATTTAAGATACTGATTCCAAAACATACAACAACTTAAAGTCCTCGTTTAAAGTTTTCAACAATTCAAGTTCGTTAAAACAACGTATAATTTTTTACCTCTCAGTTTGATCTTGTGTGCGGTCGAGCGTGGCTGGGTCCTTTAGCACCGTCTGTCATGATGTTGGGAGTCATGTTTGGTTCAATTGTTGGGGGATACATATCAGACAGGTGACAAACATAACGTCTTATGTAATAAATATATAGCTTATTCACCTATGTTTTCGAGTTCGATATAATTTAACCAAACGACTTTTAGTTTAAAAACTGAAAGGCAGCTTGCTGTTTCTCTCAAATTGTAACATTTGATCTCATCCGACTCACAATTGAAAGCGTTTGTCAACGCTAACTCACCAATTGCACACTGCACAGTCCGCTCCGATAGCTCAGTTTGTTAGCGCGTGACTTCGTGACCGAGGAAACTTCAAGATCAAACGGCGTTAGTTCGACTCTCAAGGCGTGCACTTGAGCAACGCACGTTCAGAAGTGCTCTCCATTCAGCGGATCCAATGGATGGAATTGGAATAATTCCCCGGCAACAAGACTTCAACAATCGGAAACTTTACTTTGTCAATTTTTGTGACCGGGCCTGCGTCAGTAATTCAAAGCCTCTACATACAAGTGTGCGAATCTGCCAGGATTAAGCTATCGAAGAAGCTTTTCCACTCCGAGGATAAAAATTCAATCAATCAATGATTAGTTGCATGGTTTCGTTTTTCTTGCAAGACTTACCGTTGGGATGGGTTTTTAAAATAACTTAAGTGAATTAAAACGGTATTACATGTTTTAGATCTGATTTAAATGCAAGGTCATTATTTTTTTTAGATTTGGACGACGCTTCACTTTGCTGGTGTGGTGGGTTATTATGTGTGTCTGCTCGATAGCACTTGCTGTGCTGCCATCATGGAAGATGACGTTTCTTTTTTGGTTTATCGGAGGAGCTGTTGCATTTATTCGATCTATAATAACGATGATTCTGGGTTGGTATGATATTTTCTGCTTTCCGAGCTTTATAATGTAAGGTAATGCAATTGTAAATAAATATGCAATGTTGGCTATCCCTCTCTCCATGCATTGCGTTCTGAAATTGATTTTACTAATTCATGACCCCAGCTAAGACCAATGCTTTTCAACTTTTTTTGGAATTTACTACAAGTTAGTCTTTTTCAAGTTAGCTTTCATTTAATCAATGTACATTGTATATTCATACCAATCAAATAATTTACTTTCATTTCAATACATAAGGTTTGACTGATATTGTACACAAATAGTCTTGATTCGCTCCTTGATATCAGTTGGGAGGGGTCTGATGCTCAAGCGATTTACTCAGCTAATTGTTGGTGTACTGTAACATGACAGCACATGCTCCCCTTTAAACTAGTTTGACACTTTGCAGATTTACGCTGTGACTGCAGCATTCACATTACCAGACTTTTACAGCACAGTTGCGAGTCGCGACCCACCCACTTCACTCACTTTCGCATACACACGCGACTATTTTACTTTAAAATTACCTAGAACTTGTGATGTGACTGATCTTACCAACTGTTGGTTTTTGTCCGTAGGCTTAGTAGGCCTACAAGTGCAGATATGGCATCAACGTTAAAATGAGCTATTGTGAAATCTTCTTTTCAATTTACAAAATTTTCCTTTGCTCAGTAATTTCATGCTTGCAATACTTGAAACTGTCGCCTTGCGTCAGTTTCTCTTTCAAATTCTCTAAGTATCGAAAGCTACCAGAATATAAGCTTTGGGAGAGTTTTTCTCAGGTCGAAGATAGTGATTCCTACAATAAATAATAATAATTAAGGAACTTATTTTGATATTGCTTCAGAGTGATTGAAACTATTTTTTCTTGAAACAAAAAACAATAAGAGCATTATATCTGTTTTTCTTTTTAACAGTAATCGAGGTCACGCCACCCAAATATCGTCACGTTGCTGGAGTGGCCAATATGCATGCCGTTGCGATCGGTTACATGTTGACACCATTGATCTGCTACTTTCTGAAAAACTGGCGTTATGTTATGGGAGCATACGCTGCTCTTCAAATTGCTGGATTTTTTCCCGTGTTTTAGTAAGTAGCTTTTAAAAGTTGCTTTCAAGCTTTCTGTAGGCTAATGTGTGAAATACAGAGTAACTGCTGAGTTGCAAAATCTTGTCATAATTTGTAATCGGAAAGTTTGTTATGTAATCTCTAACTTACAGTAAATCTTAAGTCATGTGTTTGTAAAAATGCAGCATCTTGAACTCAACGTGATTACCTGTTTCAAAACATTTTCTCTTTAACTCAGTCCAGGCTTGTGTATGGAGGGGAAGATATAATTATTCTTATTGTGGTAGCCAGTGGGCTCAAAGTAAACACTAATGAGTGATTATTATAATTAAACTTAATACATTTAGTAGGCTAAACTTGAAGGTAGAAAGACAACTTCAATATTCACGTTTAATCTAATGTGCACAAACTGCGCATGTTAAGCCACAGCTACGTGATCATGGCGGGTGTCGAACCGGTAACCGTTTGAACGTTGATCAGCCGTTCTCATCACTCAGTCACGTAATTTCTTATTAGTTGAAAACGCTCAGTGGTTGTCTGACAACTGAGTGTTGCCAGAACTTCTCAATTAAATATTTTTGATTTCATTTTATGATGCTAAATTTACGTTATGTGAGCGCAGTTGGGTTAAAGAATCGGTTCGGTGGTTGGTAGAAAAGGGAAAACACAAGGAGGCGCATTCAGTTGTTAACGAAATAACGAAAATTAACAACAGAAGTTCTCCGGAAATAGAAGAAACGCCATTGAATGTGACTGCGGAAAGTGTGAGTTCATTTTTATGAGGATTGCGATTAAGTTTTTCAAAAATTGAAACCTAGCATTATCAACAGCATGAAATCTGTTTTTCTATACATGAATACCTAAAGTTCAATTGTCTGCTTGCTATATGCTACTTTCGGCGTGCTGATTGTTGAAACAACGTATGCCAATTTCGAAAATAGTTTCTCTTTACTCCCCCCCTCATATTCGGTAAGCAATCAATACAATAGAATTATGAACTATATGAAATTGTTTTTTGTTATTTCTTTGAAATTGCAGAAAAATCACCAAAAGGAGGTATCAAAATCAACACATCAATTGTCATATTTGCATTTACTGAAAGTGGGATTCTTGCGCAAAAGGTTGCTGATATTTGGTATGAGCTGGTGAGTTAAAATTATTGGCTGCATTGGTTTGATTTGAAACCATTCTAACCATTTTTAATTTTTGGCCATGTTTAAAGTCCATGAAAGATATGCAACTTGATTTTCATCGTGATACTATGAGAAGCTTCGAGGTTATTTAAGTCAAAAAAACAGTCACAATTAATTTTTAAGTCATTTTTTTTTCTTTCAGCGCCATCTTTTCCTTTTTAATATTTATCAAACTTATAACATGTTTTCGATTGGTTCCAATTAAAACGTATCGATCCATGCGTTGCTTCATTCAACTAGCTTACAGGAATGGCTTTGGTGTTCTGGGCTGTTGCAACTATTTTTTACTTTATTTATGTGATATCAACGGCATGATCACCATTTTTTCTTCATTGTTTCGAATAAGCTTATGGTTGTTGTTTCTTTTGTTTAACAATGTTTATTTTTAACTACCAGTTTGGATTTTTTTATCTTGTTAGGTTTGCTGCTACGATGAATTACCACGGCTTGTCTATTCACACCAACAGCCTGGGAGGCAACAGATATATAGCTTGTTTCATTGCTGGCGGCGTAGAAATCCCTGGGCAACTGTTATGTCTGGCTTCCATGAAGAAATTCGGAGGACGTGTGACTGCCATGCTTATGACCGGTCTAAATGGACTGTGCTTGCTACTGATTCCGCTTTTCATCCAAGCTTGTAAGGAATCTAATTGTAAACTTTCGTTTACAACCATTTGACCTCAACAGGGTCAAATGGTTGTAATTTCAAATGTTTCTGGTCATGGTTTCAAAAAGCAGTGTTTCATGTACAAATAATTTCTTTGTATTTCCGTTTTACTTCGACGAAACCTCATTTTTATCCAAATTATCAGGTAACTGACTTGTATCACGGAAATTGTATTTCTGTTGCATCTTAGTAAAAAGACAACTATGTTACCAGCTCAATACAACTGTGACTTATATCCAGTGAGTAAAGTGGAAAAAACTGTAGTCAGTTTGCGAAGTAATTTTAAACTGAAACAGCAGTGAATATACGTTAAGCTATTCACGACCATTCGTGAACATGTCGCCTGCAACGCTCATATGTGTATTGGAGATTCTCAAAGGAAGCACACACCAAACAATTTTGCGGCATCCGATCTATTTTACGTTTGTCATGGGATCCGTTCGGCACGTTTTGTAAACGATATCCATCGTTTCATCTGGCGTGATATTCTTACTTGTTTGATACACCAAATGAGAGATTAGGCTATGTGCAGTGTTGACGGGGTTAACAAGCAACTTGTTTTGCGTCTATTGTGACAATACACAATATATACAGTTCAATCACAGATTGAGCATGACGGATAGCTGAGAGCGTCATATGACAACACGATCATCGAAAATGCTCTCAATTTAGTGTCATGCTGAGACACAACTGCATGTTCTTGAGTGATGTTGATTGTTGGTCTGACGTCTTATCGAGCATTGTGTGGTGCTCTCATCCCTCGTTCATACAGCCGACAATACGTGTAGCGTAAAGTAAAGTGAAGTTCTGTTAAAAGTCACACAAGCTTTGCCTTGCTCAACAAAACCGTTGATACCAGAAATTACTGATTGATTTGATTTTTGTCCTCGGACTGGGAAAGCTTCAAGAGCTTAATCCTGGCAGTTTCGCATACTTGTAGAAGCTTTTTAACCACTGATGCAGGCTTGGTCACCGAGATTGACAGAGTGAAGTTTCCGATAGTTGTTGAAGTGTTGTCGGGGAATTAATGTATCCACTAGGTACTGCTGAATGGAGAGCAGTCCTGAAGTGGGTTGCTCAAGCGCACACCCCGAGAGCCGAACCAGCGCCGCTTGATCTTAGTCGGGCGCGTCACCACTGAGCTAACAATAAGAAAATGGAGCAATCAAAAACGTGATTAGTTTGCTGCTTATGTACAATTGTACATCTAGCTAAAATCTTCTGAATACTTTTTAATTTCAGCTTCAAGAGTTGCGATGAATGTTTTCAGTATGATCGCCAAGCTGTTCATCACTGGATCTCTGACAAACATTTTGATTTTCAAAGGAGACTTGTTTCCAACTTTGTTAAGAAATCAGGCGTATGGAGCTGGCTCGTTCTTGGGAAGATTTGCTGGTATTGCCATTCCATTTATATTGTATCTCGGTAAGCTTTGGTTGTGAACTGTGTTTAGCCAAAAATATTTAGCCTATCGACCCATCTTTTCGGCTAAGATTGAGGTTTAAGTTTGAAAGTATTCTAAGCTTAATTGCATAGGTCTTGCTTTGGCATGTTTTTATAATGCAGCTTCTGGTTCCAGATTAATTTTCGCCTTCCTACTATGTTTGCTTGTATTGTTAGGTTTAAGTTTTATATTTGAGATTTACTACCCTGCTTTTACCAATAAAACTTGTATCCGCGATTAATTTTAACGATTCTTTTATTCGCTTGTGTTGGATGCAGACTTAAGCTATCCAAAAATCTAGACATTACTACCAAAGGTATCCTATAAAACTCAGCACTGTGTAGGCTACAATGAGACAAGTTTGTCCGTTTTTCTTGCTGCTTCCGCTCCCATCAATTCTTTAGGATCAGTTATACATTTTATCCATCTCTGCCTCAAAGAAGGCATTTTGTCATATATGGTGATTTATGGTTATTTTTAGCTAATTGTATCTTCCACAGTATCTGCCCTTGGATTGCCGAGCATTCCATTGTTTTCGTCACGGCCTACTCCAAGACCTTGAATGAAGAGCAGTCCTTAAAATGCGTTGCTTAAGCGCACATTCCGAGAGCCGGACTAACGCTGCTTGAACTAGACCACAGTTGTTACCGATAATCTGGTGAAGACGAATGGCACTCAGTGGTTGATTGCAGCCCCCGTAGCATTTTTTCATACTAGTCACTCCATTTTTGGTGATATCTTTGGTGCTTAGTAATTGTAATATCCATAAAGCGACCGCGTCGCCCCATTTTGTTTTGTTCATAATTTTCTCTTGACGTCACAACCATGTTTTCTTATTACGTCACAACTAATTGTTTTGATGGTTTTTGAGTTCATTGCTTAACAGCAACTAGGTGGCTGTAACTCAGATAAGAAGTAGTGAACATAGTATTTGGCAGTTGAAATTGTGTTTTATCAAGGTTTGTAGTCTATTGCCGTCTCTAACTGTTTGTTATACAGAAAATCTAAATTAAGCTAAAGTTACTAAATAATTGTGTCGGTTAAAAAACTAGTTTAACCGCTAGCATTTGGTTCTGTTCTTTGCCTTTAATACAATCATTAAAGCCACAACCACCGAGTGCAAAGCGCGTTGACAGAATAACACCGACAGAAAGAATCATAAACTGTGTTTGGATTTCTAAACTAAAACATACCTCTATGTCAATCTTCGGGTCTGACCGACACCCTAATAGAAGACTACAGTAATCCTCTATTTTTTTAGAACACAATTGGTTTAGCGAGAAATGAAACATTCTTAGTATGAAAGGAATGTTTTTACCAAATATGAAATATTAAAAAAAATCGTTCCATGCCAAAATAATGCCTTCGCCGCAGAATTTAACTTTCTGCAGAAAAGTAGGGCTACCCAGTATCCAACAATGATTCCAGCACCTGTGTGCACAAAGATCAAGCAGCGCCTGTTCGGCTCTCGGAATGTGCGCTTGAGCAACACATTTCAGGACTGCTCTCCATTCAGCGGTACCTAGTGGATAGAATAATTCACAACAAATCTACGACAATCTGTGGTTCAAAGGCACTATAAGTATGAGAAACGGTGAGGAATAGCCTTTCAGAGGCTTTCTCAGTTTGAAGATAATGATTTAAACCAACCACATTAGTTGCTACTGCAGCATGAGATTGCTTCCATTCATCATGAACCAATGAATGTGTAACTCTACTCTCCAAGCACAAATAAACCGCGGAAATTTCTTGAATACCCAAATATATAAATTCACTTAAGCATGTTTATTGCCAATTACTGTTATCGCGTTATCATTTATGAACTCTTTTTTTTGGTTTTGAATGCTTAAATTCGTAACATCTTATCGTCGTGGTGTTAAGCAATGTTTTATAACTTAGGAACAACGTATCATGAATCAATTCCTTATTTGATTATGGGTTCAACAGCGGTTGCTGCTGCTATTGCAATGTTCTTCATACCTGAAACAAAGAATACGCCAATACCTGATACAATGGATGACGCCAGAAACCAAGAACGGTAGTAAACACTTTAAAATACAAATCCATGTTTTATCGACTTTTTGCATTAAATTTGTCATATTGTCTGCTTCTGTTTACACTTTGTTTGAACGTTAACAGTTAAGCTACTGAGCTTCGTACCAGAGATCTGTTTTTGTAATGATGCAAAGATTTTTTTGTTTTTTTTTATGAGTTATACCGTGGCGTGGTAAAAGTGACCTCTTTGAGATAAGTTGTTTAATTTAATTTTAAATCGCGCATTTTCTGCGCAGATTAATTAAAACAAGATGTTGCTACCATGGCAAGAATACCCGAGACGAGACTGGAGATGCAGACAAAGAACTTTCTGCTTCTGCTGGAATAGTGCAAGTTTAATCTTGATCACAACCGACGTTATTTACGTAAGCTTCTAACGGTGCAAGTTCTTCTGTCCAGAAATTCTGGTGCCCCAAAATAGTCTTTAGCCTCTCTTAGATAATTTTCTTCCACTGTTTGTCCGTTGTAGTGACTGTAATTGCAGCTTACTTAACTTTATATTGTAGGCCACGCAACCCTTTATCTGCCACGGGATCTTTGAAGAGCCCAAACATTTGAAAAATTGACGATTTTAACAATCAGTTTGAAACTCTGATGTTTTTCTGAAAAATTCGTGTTGAAGATTTTTATCTGTGCTTTTCCAATCCCAAGCTACGATTGTTTGCAGTAAAAAGGTCACAAACGGTGAACTGAAAGAAAATTGTGTGTGCTAGTTAAAGGGTTAAGGACGCTTCAATCAAATGAACGTAATATGGTGTTAGCCTTAATTTTGTGCTATCTATGCATCTGACAATAATTTAGATACTTTGAAGTCCATTTTAAGCCTATAAAATACAGTAGAATGCGCCTAATTCATCACCTTGTGGGGATCAGAAAAAGTGATGAATTAGGCGAAGTGATGAATTATGCAAACAGGTCAAAGCTATAGGAATTGTGCCAGGGACCGATAAAAATTTGACGAATGAGGCGAAGTGATGAATCAGGCGAATTCCACTGTACTATCAAACCGCCGTTTGTTCCACTTTTGCAAGTTCACCAAGTTAAGATAAAGATATATTCTTGGTATACTGTAGGCTACACTGTAGTGTACAGTTGTACACTGCTTACCGTACTAAAGCTATCTGGTTGTCAAGGACGTGTTGAAAAGCAACCTAAAAGGTTGTTGTAATAGAATAGAACGATACTGTATCAGATTTTTATGCATAAATAATGTTACTTCTCGTTACTACCGTACTGCAATATTTTTATTGATTTCTTGTAGTTACTACTATGGCTGCAAAGTGTTAATTGACGCCTTTGCGTACTCTAAATATACCAAAATGCTATTGGTCAGCATTAGGCTAATACATCAGTAGCCTAGCTCGCAAGTGGTGCTTTAATCATAAACAAATATTTTGCTACAATAAAACTGCTACAAACCATTTCGTGGTTTTCTCTTTAGAGTTTATTTCTGTTTTTGAACTAGATTTAGTCAAGTTATTCCTGGCACTTTCACTTCGACTACTTTTAAAGAGTCAAGGTAACCATATGATCAGCGATATAACGAAGAAGCATAGGCTAAGCTGCGTGGAAAAAAAGAGTGTGGTTTTAAAAAGTCGGTCATTTATCCATCTAAGATATCTGCATTTACAATGTAGTCCAGTCGTTGAAGGGTTTTACTTTGACTTAATTGGTGTAAAGCTGACATTTTGCACATTGGTTCTGTTCATTGTGTACAATGAACAAAAAAATATCCCCGTGAAAAAATTTTGGTGAAAAAAAGTTATCCGCTATTTTCGAAATTCCGCCATTTTTTTCAAAATGGCGGATGTACTAATACTGAATTATTCAATTTTTTATGAAATTATTGTTTGTGTTGATGCTCATTTAAAAATAAAATTCATACTGCAATTATTTCATATTGGCAAAGTTTTGGTCCACCGTGATTGCCGGAGGAAGTTTACGGATACACGGAAAAAGGGTTCAGGGAAAATGCCTGCAAAGAAATTACGATTTGTGACAAGGAAATTCAAGCTTCTGAAGCCTCCATTATACTGCGTCAAAAGGGTGCTGATGGGATTAATGCTGCCAGTACTAATAGAGGGGACAACATTGTTGCGACAGCTGGTCGAAAAGTACACATAGACTGTCGTAAACGTTAGCCTACACCAACCCAATCGATATACAGCTTAAGAAAAACAGAGAGGAAAGTGGGTCCTGCGTCACGAGGAAACGAAGTGTTCGAATTCTTGATGGCAATTTCCACAGTAAGACTCATTGTTTGTTTTGTGGAACTCGAGTTCTCACGGACAGACCTGGCTTTAGTTTTGTTAAAACAGATGTTTTTGCAAGGACTAATTAGTTATATTAGAGTGTTGTGCGAGACGTTTTGACGATTGGTCATTCGCCGTGAAAGGTCGTATTGAATAGGCCTATTACGGTGGCGATTTGCATGTTGCAGACTGTTTATACCATCATTCTTGTAGTGTTAATTTTATATATGGATTTATCGTAGCCTACCCTTGCAATGCGGCAGAGTACCTGAGGGCTGAGGCAAACGTCGAAAATCTGGGCGACCGAAGGACCAGGCATTTCTAAAGATGTGTTCCCATCTTGAACAGAATGATGAAGAACATTTAACGATATCAGACCTCAAATATAAAATCAAGGATCAAAATATCTGAAAACCCAATTATAGAAACAGTACGGTGAATCTATTTATAGCCTATAGCTGAAGGTCAGGGCCTTTATGACATTGTCACTATAAGAGAAAACATCCGAAATCCTCCGACTAATAATAGTCGTGTTTTATTTGCACCCATTGCGATACATAACATACAGTAACACTGCGATCACAGATGCGATAAAACAGACGACAGGAAGCAGCGAAGTGACATATAGTCTTCGAGTCAGCTGCTCCCCTTATTTTGGCTTGCCATAAAGTGCCTTTGCCGAGACACAACCGCGTGCTCTGGAGCGGTGTCGAACCCACGTCTTTTCGAATGTCGCGCAGACGTTCTCACCACTCGGCTACGCAACCGACACTCAATCTCGGTCCTACTCTAATGTACTTGCCTGAAACTTTGCGAACACTGTGGAGTTCCTTATTTGAAGGAAAAGACACAAAGCGAAAGGTTGCAAGTATTGGCCATGCTGTCATACCACGAGTGGTGATTGCACCATTGCAAATTGGTCTTGCTGTTCAAAGACGTCATTTGTACAGGTCGAGATTTCTTGTTGATACTTTACACAATATGGGATATTGTTCTTCTTACGCAGAAGTCCAGAGGTTTGAAAAGAATGCAGCTGATTGTGTAGCATCAGAACCCATTGTTCTAGACTAGAGAACATAGACCTACTCGAAAGTACAATGTTATTTGCAGTTGACAATGTTGATCATAATATTATCACCCTGGATGGGAAGGGGACTTTCCACGGGATGGGAATGATTGCTGCCTTGATATCGGGTCAGAAAGCAAACCGTATAATTCCAAGGCACAACTCAACATCACAGAGAAGACTAGGATTGAAATCATGCAACTCCGCTTTGCCAATGAAGCGCAGAAGACATCACCGAAAACGGATTTAGCTGCTTCGTGCCACATAACACCCCACCAGTGTCTGAGGGCTGGGTTTGCCCCAAAGGGTGATGCTACTCTGAAAGACTGGGCCAATTACTTCCTTCTTCCAAAGCACACAGCAGTATCCATTGTGAACCAAGGTTGTCAAGCGATGGCTGTGATTTTTGGGGGCACGCGAACGGATTCCCTCTCGTCACTGTACTACAGAGTACTAAGAAAAAAAGTAGTCTCTTTTCAATCATTTGTGACACCAGAACGCCTACCACCTACTGAGTCATCAACAAAATTTCACTGTCTAAGGGTTTACTACCAAATAATGGTCTGGCTAGGACAGGAGAGTGATATGGAAACTTGCGGGTGGGGTTGGAAATTGGAAGGCAGTCAGTTTGTGACAACAGAGTCGGATATGAATGCGGCCCCAGATTCCCTCTTATTGATTATCCAATGCAACTGCCAGGTGTAGCTGTAGGCAGAATAATCTACCCTGTACCTCAGCATGTGGACAGTGCAACTTGATGCCTGTGTCAATACGTACAATCAGTCATTACTGGATGAAGATGATGACCAGGACTTATTAAGCAACTGAATGTAGATAACTTAATAAGTGGTCTGCGATTCTTGTGCTGTCAGTGTTTCACTATTGGTTTTGTTTCATATAAGTCTTTCCATTAAACTAATGAATTAATTTCATTTTGATTTGTTTTTATGAATTCCTTACCACCTTAAACCCAGGGATAGACGCCAGAATTAGAGCTCTAGCATGAATATTAAGTGAATTATTGTCACTATACTGTTTTGGCGGCCATCTTGAAAATGACAACTTTCCGGTGCTCTGATTCTCCTAGATTTTTAATATATTATTCTTGATGATAAATACTAGAAAAAGCGTTGGAAAACCTTTTGTAGGAATTTTTGGGGGTCAAATATTGACCTGACTATAAGTGAACAAAATTATCGTTTTTGGAACTATTATATTTTGTTAATGTCACTTCGTTTAAAGTCAAATATAGTTGTTATTGAGTACTTACTTGCTTATTAATTGTGACAAGAATAAGATCATATTTTAAAGAAGCCGTAGTATGACGATACTTCGGAAAAATATTCAAATTTTGTTTATCCGCCAATTTGAAAAAAAAAAATGGCGGATTTTCAAAAAAGGCGGATAACATTTTTTCCCCAAAAGATATTCACGGGGATTTTTTTTGGTCAGTGTACAACTGTACATAATCAACAGAAACAATGTGCAAAGTTTCAGCTTTACCCCAATTAAGTCAAGGTTCAGCCCTTTTTTCGCTTCAACGACTGGACTAATGGTTTCTGTAGCTCCTGCGGCTTTTTGTATGCGGCATTATTGTATTCCCTTGTGTCTTATTGATGTCGTGAAAACCTGGAGGGCTTTAGTCCCTGTAGTTTTGCTATAAATCAAGTGTGTCATGATTAGGAATTTGGAACGTTAACTAATCACTTGAGCGCATTCTTGCAAAGCATTTGGTAGTTAGGTATAGAGATGTAAAAAAACGGTTTTTTTTGTTTTTAAAAAAAACGAGCTCGTTTTTTTTGTTTTTTATCGTTTTTTTTGTTTTTTATTCGTTTTTTTTGTTTTTTTTACCTATTTTTTTATTAAATGTCACAATATGCAGCAATTAGGGTAAACTCATTGCAATAGCGTCTCTTTCAACAAAAAAATAGTCTCATAACTCGTATAACATCTTTCAAATGAGACAATATGTCTCTCAAGTCTCAACACACGAGCCATAAAGGTTTCTCATCGTCTCAAATAGTAACACAGTGTCCTATGGTTGGCACATCTCAAGTATTGTCTGTAATTTGGTTCAGCCAGTTGTTAAATGCAGTACCACACTCGTGTACAGTTTCGAAGCCACCTGGGATTTTGGTTAATGGGCATGTTACGTTAGGACCAGGTGGTCAGGGTCCTGTTTCTCTACTTCACAAAGGCACTTTTCACCAGCACACCACACCATTACCAGTACAACGTCAAGAGATTGTTCCAGTTAGAGATGTAAATGCAAAAAAAACGAACCGTTTTTTTTTAAAAAAAACGTGTTTTTTTTCAAAAAAAAATTGAGCCAAAAAAAACACTCGTTTTTTGGTTTTTTTTGTTTTTTTTGTTTTTTTTTCATAGTTTTCTGGAAAAGTTGCAATTTTTTTGCAATTTACAGCTTAGTTTCATTATAGTGCTCTTGAAAAACATTAAATTACTAAAAATAGTTTTATTGGTGTGCTGAAATTCCTAAGTGTTTGTGTTTGGCAGCATATGTTCTTGCATAGTCCTATGAGGACCTATGTTGTTTCGCCTTCTTCTTCATTCTCTGGCATGTTTGTGGCAGTAGACCTGACAAACATTGAATTAATGAAATTTGATACATGACATAATGTAGATGAGTTAATTTTTTTTTCCTTTTATGGAAGTTAGCCTATGATGTTAGTATACTGCAGTGACGATCGGTGAGGGAAAGCAAGGAAAGCAGTGCTTACCTTAGCAAAAACTATGCAAAATATAATGACTGAATTCTAGGTTTAACTTCTTATTATTTTTATCACGTCTATTTTAACTTGAAAATTACTGTTTTCGTGGCTAGAATTACTCGTAACGCTTGTGAGTAGTCTAAGACCTCACCAAACCGCATGTCTTGCCTATAAATGCCAATTAACGTAAACGCTTCTGTCAGAAACAACCACTGAGGCTCCAGGTAAGCAACTATCAAAATTGCTTACCCAAGTTCAAAAAACGCCTTCGTTTTAACCAATCCTTACTCGTATTGCAAAACGTCACCAGCTGCTTAGCCAATCAGATAGGTTAGACTTGCTTAAGGTTAGTCTTGCTTTCCCAGTGACGTCAATGCATACATTTGCTAGAGCGACTAGACTAACTCGTCAGAATGATCTCTCGTCACGGTACACGCACAGCATCATAATTGCTGTTTTTTGATGTCTCCTCGCCATGTACTTTAGCCTACTAGCTTTCCTAGTCATGCCTTTGCCCTTTTTACAGCGTTGATATAACGTTACTTCGCCAATGAACGTTCAGGTGCGGGTGCAATATTTAGTTCGTTAACCCTTTGACCGCCAGCACTCATATTTGAGTGCAAGTCTAAAAACCACAATATCTTGCGAACGGTGGCATCGTTGATGCTCGTTGACCTTTCAAATCAAAGATGAAGCAATGGAGAAGTAAAATATATATTAAAAAAATATAGTTTGTATTTAGACTTTTTGAGATTTTTACTGCCAAACTTGGACAAAAATTTTGCTTGGATTTTCCGCGCTCGCTTCAGACGAGAGAGCGTTACCGTCGCGCTAGAAACTGTTTTTTCAGTGTTGCCGATAATATTTCAAACATTTTATTAAATTTCAACACCAAAAGAGCTCAAAATTTAGCTTTTATTTGGGGTTGAAGTGAGAACAGTATGAAAAAAAATGCAGATAACTTTGCGAGGTCAAAAATTAATTAATATAACTGTATAAAATAATCTTTTTACATTTTTGAAAAGAGAAAGAATTGCTCTTCGACATTCATGTGAAGGTTATTGAGGGAAGATTCATACATGAGAAATTTAGGGCCAACAAACTCGTGATCACTCATGCGTGACGGTAGGGTAAATTTTTGGTGGCGGTCAAAGGGTTAAGCTTCTATAAGCAGGAGGCAAACTTATCCAGCTTTTTGTACAAATTGCTTGCGGTTGTAATGTTTAGGCCTAAGTGTTAATTTTTGTAGTGTAGGCCTAACTGAATATCTGAGAATGAACATTCATGACGAATTAAACATTTAGACAACTATTATTCCATGTCTAACACAGGATTTTGGTCCTGCAACGTTAAAATTAAGATTGTTCATGACTTCTAAACATTAAATGGATGTATGATCACCACATAGGCGAAGCACAATTTGACAGATTTTTATTTTTGATTTGTTTTGGAAATGCTCTCAGAGCGCACCAAATTGGAAGTGTTTTTCAAAAATTTCTGGGGGAGGCCCCCCAGACCCCCCGCTGGAAGTGTTGCCTTCGGCAACACGCCTTCGGGCTTCGCCCGACGGTTACGCCCTTCGTGCCTACTACCTTGCTGCAGCATATTTCCAAGTTGCTTTCCCAACGGTTTAAGCCACCGAACGTCACTGGTATACTGTGGTACTGGTTATTCTTGTACACACTCAATGGGTTGACGAAATTTTGACAAAACAAGGTGGCAGTATTCAGTACACACATTTACCTTGTTTGTGGACGTGATAATTTACTAATGCAAGCTATTGCCAATAGCTTGTTTAAACATGTTTTGTAACTGATAGCTTGCCAACGATGTATATGCTTTATAAATGTTGAAACAGAAGTATTCTTTTCGTGTGTTGCAAGATCTTGGATTGGACACTTCGTCATTGATGCTTCTTGCAGATTATTCGGGACATATAATGCAAGAGACCTTATCACTGATATTTTTAGCTGTCAAAAGTTAGTGCATTTGTCAGAAAAGGTTTAGGTTAATGTTCCTTTCAAATGCCCACCACCCATGTTGACTATTGCTAGTAACTACCATTCTACCAACCTTGAATGAAGAAGTTTTTCCTTTAAAGTGGAGTTTTTCAGCACTGCTCAGTGCTCAGTGTTCACATAGTGAATAAATGCTTTATAATGCTTTTCCTGACAAGAATAAAGTTTTACCCATATTCCCACAATGCCGGATAAAGATACAAAACAAACATCAAAGATGAAAACTTATTTTATTTGAGAACTAGGCCTACTGTTTTTTGAGATAAAAAGAAATTGACCTCTTGTCGTTACGCACCAATAAAACCATGATGCAAACTTTAATTTTTTTTATTGGGCAGAGGAAAGATTGACGAAAAGTTAGGCAAAAACAAAAAAAGTGCTAAAGTCTCAAAGTTCTGCAAACTAGTTCAAATTGGATGGATTAAGTGCAACCAATAACCATACTTCTTTTAAACATGTCTATGACAGCACAATGGTGTGATTAAGGGAAAACAAACATGACTATGGCGTCACAAAGGATTATTGAATCTCTTCAGGGAAAATAAAAAAACATCAAAACGTTTCCATCTTTCACTACATTTAAATGTGATTTGGGCTAAAAGTTGGGACTTTAGCACTACACTGCTTTTGCCAAACTTGTCATCAATCTTTCTTCTACCCAATTATTTTTTTTTTTAATTTACGCACCATGGTTTTATTGGTGCGTAACGACAAGAGGTTAATTTCTTTTTAGCTCAAAAAGTAGTAGCCAAAACTTGTTTTAATATTTATAAACAGATAGCCCACCCCATAAAACATGGGGGTAGAGCTAAAACTTATGTAAATATGTTGAGCGGTTCTTGAGATATGGCCGTTTTTCTATTGCTCCTTATCTATAAAGCCACTTAGTGGCTAAGGTTATTTCACTTATAACTCGAGAACCGCTTGTGTGATTTTCATCAAACGTGCAAACGTGATGAAAATCACACAAGCGGTTCTCGAGTTATAAGTGAAATAACCTTAGCCACTAAGTGGCTTTATAGATAAGGAGCAATAGAAAAACGGCCATATCTCAAGAACCGCTCAACATATTTACATAAGTTTTAGCTCTACCCCCATGTTTTATGGGGTGGGCTATCTGTTTATGAATATTAAAACAAGTTTTGGCTACTACTTTTTGAGCTAAAAAGAAATTAACCTCTTGTCGTTACGCACCAATAAAACCATGGTGCGTAAATTAAAAAAAAAATAATTGGGTAGAAGAAAGATTGATGACAAGTTTGGCAAAAGCAGTGTAGTGCTAAAGTCCCAACTTTTAGCCCAAATCACATTTAAATGTAGTGAAAGATGGAAACGTTTTGATGTTTTTTTATTTTCCCTGAAGAGATTCAATAATCCTTTGTGACGTCATAGTCATGTTTGTTTTCCCTTAATCACACCATTGTGCTGTCATAGACATGTTTAAAAGAAGTATGGTTATTGGTTGCACTTAATCCATCCAATTTGAACTAGTTTGCAGAACTTTGAGACTTTAGCACTTTTTTTGTTTTTGCCTAACTTTTCGTCAATCTTTCCTCTGCCCAATAAAAAAAATTAAAGTTTGCATCATGGTTTTATTGGTGCGTAACGACAAGAGGTCAATTTCTTTTTATCTCAAAAAACAGTAGGCCTAGTTCTCAAATAAAATAAGTTTTCATCTTTGATGTTTGTTTTGTATCTTTATCCTGCATTGTGGGAATATGGGTAAAACTTTATTCTTGTCAGGAAAAGCATTGTAAAGCATTTATTCACTATGTGAACACTGAGCACTGAGCAGTGCTGAAAAACTCCACTTTAAAGGAAAAATTTCTTCATTCAAGGTTGGTAGAATGGTAGTTACTAGCAATAGTCAACATGGGTGGTGGGCATTTGAAAGGAACATTAACCTAAACCTTTTCTGACAAATGCACTAACTTTTGACAGCTAAAAATATCAGTGATAAGGTCTCTTGCATTATATGTCCCAAATAATCTGCAAGAAGCATCAATGACGAAGTGTCCAATCCAAGATCTTACAACACACGAAAAGAATACTTCTGTTTCAACATTTATAAAGCATATACATCGTTGGCAAGCTATCAGTTACAAAACATGTTTAAACAAGCTATTGGCAATAGCTTGCATTAGTAAATTACCACGTCCACAAACAAGGTAAATGTGTGTACTGAATACTGCCACCTTGTTTTGTCAAAATTTCGTCAACCCATTGTGTGTGTACAAGAATAACCAGTACCACAGTATACTAACATCATAGGCTAACTTCCATAAAAGGAAAAAAAAATTAACTCATCTACATTATGTCATGTATCAAATTTCATTAATTCAATGTTTGTCAGGTCTACTGCCACAAACATGCCAGAGAATGAAGAAGAAAGCGAAACAACATAGGTCCTCATAGGACTATGCAAGAACATATGCTGCCAAACACAAACACTTAGGAATTTCAGCACACCAATAAAACTATTTTTAGTAATTTAATGTTTTTCAAGAGCACTATAATGAAACTAAGCTGGAAATTGCAAAAAAATTGCAACTTTTTCAGAAAAATATGAAAAAAAACAAAAAAAACCAAAAAACGAGTGTTTTTTTTGGCTCAAGTTTTTTTTGAAAAAAAACACGTTTTTTTTTAAAAAAAACGGTTCGTTTTTTTTGCATTTACATCTCTAGTTAGGTAGTAGAATCGGTAGTTTGATACATGTAGCCTACACTAGAGTGTCCCACTTTTAGGCGACTTTTCAGGAAAATTAGGTTCGGGTCAAATTCTGACTGGAGTTTGGTGACTGATTTAAAAAATGACGTTATTTTTCATTATGACGTCATATTTTTTTTGTTTGTCGTATCCAAACTTACACCCGGTAGTTGAAGATTTAGATTAAGTGGACTGGAAGGTAAGGAAGCCAATCTTCGTGTCCACCTTTTGGCATGTCTTTAAGTGTCCAGACACAGCCGCATGCTCTTGAGCGGTGTCGAACCGGCGCCCTTTCGATTGCCGTTCCATGGTTCTCACCACTCGGCTATGCAGCCTATAGCCTACTATATGCAGACTATACGTCATCTTAATGTGCCACCTAGCGGATTTTGGCCTTAACACGAATATGGTAAGGGCTAGGCTGCTAGAGAATTGGAACTTGTGCCAAAATGACCGGAAGGGACCATTTCCTATTTGTTGTCAATACAATATGAAACGCTAACTGCAATAGAAAAGGAGTTATTTTGAAACCTTTTGAATTAACGTGTTCTGATGGTTTAAAGATTTGTTTTCTGCAATAAACTCATACATGTAGACATCCAGATATCATCCCGATAGTGCACCACCGATGTGCTCGGGATGCTGCTGCAATATTTTACAGCTAAGTATGAGCGGATGCTTTGGAGTTTGGACTACCCGACGTTTGCTACAGTTCCCAATTAAACCCGTTGTGCTACGATTTTTTATTGTATGTTTCAAAGGGATTGTTCCTAACTACGAACATAGATAAGCTTGACACCCTGCACAAGCCGAATTTGGTTTGCTTTTTTTAATTTTCATCTTCGGACTTCCAAAGTCTCGAATAGGTTTTTCTTGCTAGTTTCGCATAGCCTACTTGTAGAAGCTTTTGACGCAGAGCCGGTTGGATGGAGAGCAGTCCTTGAGATGTGTTAATTAAGCGGACATCCCGAGAGCCGAACCACCGTAGCTTGAGTCTGGCGCGTAACCACTGAGCTAACTGGGCGGACAAAGGCTAAAGTAAATTAGGCCTACACATAAAAAGTTGCGTGATAGTTAGAGACTTGCTTTGGATGTTAGGCTACTTACTGAAAACTGAATTCAAGGACATGAGCAAACAAAATTGGCGTGGCTAAGAATTTAAATTAGTAGCCCATGAGTAGCCTAAAAGTGTTTGCCACGTGGCTTTACGGTAGGCCTAAACTGATATCCAGAAAAGCTGTCCAGGAATTTATAAAAATCAAACTGCATTTTACAGTAATATATTGTTAATTTTGAGGCGGTAGACTTTCAAGGAGCTGTATCCCAAGTAGGCTGGTATAAAAACTAATGAGATGCAAGTTAGTGGTTCTACCCATTAGCCAGCCAATTTTCCAAAAAATAAATGCATCGTTTTCTGCACGACCGGTGTATTCCAGTGCGTTTAGAACCTAGAAAGCAGATTAGTTTTGTTTTCAATGTAGGCTTATGGCTTCTGCAAATTTTTTTTCTTTTAGTTTTGTACGAAAAACTTTGCAGTAGCCTACGGTAAGTTTAAAGACTAGGCTACAGATGTTTGGGCACTTGTATTGAAAGCACCCTTTTCAGTTTATTTTTGGCTGCTCTTTTTTTATGTAGGCCTAGGCTAGTGGTTTTATCGAACACTCTCTGGAAATCACTATTTTTTTTATAACAAAATAGCCCTACTGCTAAATTCACATGCGAAATTATCTGTTAATATCAAAGTTTATTTCAAATTTGCTGCTGCTTTACGGTCATAAATAGCCTTGGGCTGAAAGTAAGAAATTCGTAATTCTCATCAATTATAATCTAGCCTTCAACTGAAAGCAGCATAGATTAAGTCAATTTGGTGTAGCTTAACCGTACAGCAATGCTAAAACATTCATATGCTGTGGGCTAAAACTCGAAGCCTATCGACTGTCGATAAAACATAAAATCAGTTTAAATCTTCAAGAAACTTCCTACAAATCGCCTAAACCCGCAGATTGTTTTCGAGACCAGTAAACAGAATATCTGAACTCGACCTTAAAGAATTACTTTGACAGCTCTAGGAGATCACATTAGTGAAGGATTATTTTGCCTGAAGCCTGATGAGGATCTCTTTTTCAGCTTGTAGGCCTACTTTTACCATTATTAGATTTCAATTATCACGCAGGCCTATATGCACCTCAAGTGATAGAGTAAATAACTTTAGATTGACAGATCTCAGTTCAATGCTAGATCAAACCAAAAACTTTAAAATTTAGAGGTCTAAGCCTGTGTGTTTAGCAGCGGCAAAAAAAGTCAAGGAAGTTAAAAAAAATATAGATTGTCGTAGCCTAATTAGGCTACTATTCAGCTACTTGCACAGGGTAGCCGCATTGAGACGACATGGTGGTAATTTTGAATTTTATTTATATTCTTGGGTCACTTACAAAAATGATCTTCGTTAGTCGTTTAAATTTATAGTGCTTCAGAATCTAACATGAGCGAAATAATGTTATTTTTAGGCTAGGCCCAGTTAGCCTAATTGGTATTTGTTTTATAGGCTACCCAGTAGGCTAGGCCTACCCATTTGACATAGCTACTTAGGCATTCTAGTTGTTACAATTCAGTGCAGTTGGCTGCAGGTTTAGTTTTTTAGAATCAATATAGACAGTAGCTACTATTGACGTAATAAAATTGCTCCTATTAATCCGTACAAAGTAATTTTTCTGCTCTTAGGCTAGCCTACTGTCTTTGTAATGTTTTGAGCTGCATGTCTGGCCTATTGGCCTTGTAGCCTAACTCAATAGGCCAACCTAGGCTACTTCAACTAAAAAGTAATTTTTCTGCTCTTAGGCTAGCCTACTGTCTTTGTATTGTTTTGAGCTGCATGTCTGGCCTATTGGCCTTGTAGCCTAACTCAATAGGCCAACCTAGGCTACTTCAACTAAGCATTTTTGTTTTGACAACAATAAAATTTTAAATTTGAATGACTTTCAGGTAATAACTTCAAGGTAATAACTTCAACAGGTAATTGATGTAATTGATTGAGGTAATTGATTTTCTTCTAACAGATAATAAACTTCATTTTCAGGTAATAACTTCAAACTCAGTCTTTGCCAAAACATTTTGACCAACATTACCAACAGCACTGTCTACATTAGGCTACCACTGCATTAACTGCTTGAATCAGATGACGAAACAACATAACACGTGTGTTTATATTTGATTGTTGTTGCTCTAATATTGTGCCATTGATATTAAATATCTGAGCATATCAACCCTAGGGCTGGCAAACAGAAGTTAATACAAAAAACGTTTTTATAGAAAACAGTTAAACTGTAGCCAACAAAAACATGAAATTAAATGTTGAAAAGTTCACAAATTGTTTTCATTTAAAATACTTTTTCACTTCGTGCAGGCTTATAGTTAGTTGCTGTGTTTAAACGCTCACTGAAGTGGAGTAGGCTGTATCTGGTCCCGCAACTGTTGATTTTGAAAGTTTATAACAAATGCCTTGTTTGACCATATCTAAAAATGATAGCCTAATCTAAGCTATTTTCGTAGTATAGGAATTAAGTTTTGTGAGCATAGCATATAACTCATGGTAAGATTGATTTATTCAATAACTGAATATTTCTGCTCAAATATTTTACAAACAACTACATTAATAGGATACAAAAAAGCAAAAAAAAACTCATAAGGTTACCAGAACCCAGCGCCAGCAAGGTTTCAAAATTCTACCGATGAAGAAAAGTGGGCTAGTGTGTATAATCCTAATGAATATCTGTAATAAGATAACCTCAGCTCGCAAAATGCCAAGCTTAAGGCCTACATGTAGCCTATCTTACTTTCTGCAGATGTTGAATCGAAACTTAACGTTCTGCCCAAATTTCAATACCAAATAGGCTACAAAAGTTTCCAAAATTGTCGTTGCTACATTCAAAGAAAAATGTTAATGTATTTCAAACAAAATGTTAATTGCCATGTTAATGTATTTCAAACAAAATGAAACACTATAAAGCTACTAAACTGGTAGAATGTTGAAGACTTATGGTAAGAATTGATTTATTCAAATAACTAGACATTTTTGCCCAAATGAATTTTACAAGCAACTACATTAGTAGGATATTGAGAAAAAAAATCTTCATAAAATTGCCAGTTCCCAGCAGGCTTTTAAATGTTACCCGTAAAGAAATACAGCCTACATGTTGGTGAATATCAGTGATAAGTAGGGCCCGCAAAAGTCAATAAAGTCAAAATGTTATAAGGACCTCGTTTATCCACGAATTAAAGAATAAAGTTGTTTTCAGCACCTAGGGGACTGTTTATAAGAATTTTATAGGTCAAAATAAAGTCAAAGTTGACAATAAAGTCAAACTTTTCAATAGTCAAAGTTTGTCAAATTATGGCTTTTGACAAATTTTTTGTTGAGAGTAATTTTGTCAAAATCCTTGTGGAAGTATTGTACAGTAAATCAGGAACTGCGACACAACTAAACCACATTAACCCCTAAAAGCAGGAAATATGTCACAATGCCCACTTAGATGAGCAGTAAACTTTTATCGCAAATGATCAGTGGTTTCAACGCGTTTTTGGATACTAGTCTCGTGTAAAAACACAATATTTTCGCGATGACAATAAACATGTTGTGGGCCTATTCACGTTTCTTCTTCTTCGGACTTTATTTCCCTTCAAGTGAGGTTGCTGAATGCTGATGTCGGTCACAGTCTTCTGTTTTCATTTTTTTATTTCAACTTATTTTGCAACACAGCCTCTTCCTCTTTTCTTTGGTCTTCACTTTGGTATCCCAAGTTCCAAATGTCCCAATCTTTATCCGACATAATCTTCATCTCTCAATACAGTCAGCTTTTGTTCTAACCATCTACTGGTGTCTCTCTCAGCTTACCTTGTAGTTGTTTCCTCGCAATCTCATTTATCCCTCAGTCCAACTTTGTCAATCCCAGAGAACAGTACAGCTGCATTTTCATTTCGCCCACTTGCGTTTCTCTTCCTATGTCTTTGTCAAGGTCACCGTTTCTGTCTTAAAATCAAATCAGAATACTTAATTTCAAAGGTTCAACCAACTTAAAACTTTAGTCGTGATAATCAATTAACCCTATCTTACGAGCTGTTTTCGTACGCGGAAAGCACGTGCTAATTAATCGCTAATAACAGGAGCTATGAAAATCGCAGGACCAAAGTATTTTACATGGTAATAGCCATGTGTATTGTGCGTATAGAAATTAAATTTTAACTCAATGAGTTTATTGAAATAAATTGTCTGAGATGAAAAAACTTCAGAAAGTCTGTTTTTATTCTAATTTCCCGAAAATAGCTTCAAAATTGAAATTTTTGAATTATAACTAAACTCAACAAAAAATTACTTGTGCTCATTAATATAAGACCTTTGTGAACGTTTCTACATTTCGAAGTAATTGCACTACCATTTATATTGCACTAACATTAACATAGATAGCCTATAACTACCATTGCACGAAAATGTCTAGTCACCTGAGCCGAAATGCTTATTGTAAACGGCAGGAAGGTAAAAAAATTACCAGTTTAGGTGTAGAAAATTCGCAAAGAATAAAAACTAAAAGTCAAGAAATTTCACATTTCTAGCACATTTCTTTCTGTGAAATATTTCACTATTTAAGTGGGGCGTCCTCATAAAACCACGTGTCGCTACAGATAGGGTTAAACAAAGTACTATTCCACAAAAAATGTAGGTCGCTCACAAAGACGTAAAATAAAGAACAGCTGAGGTGTAAAGCGCGCCGGTGAAATGATTAACAAAAACCAGAAGAAGCATATTTGGGGGATTAATAAATTAACTTCGCAAAAATCACAAAAAGCAAAAAAAAAGTATTATTACTATTTTCATTTCACACAACATAGCTAGTTTATAAAGTTTTGTTTCAAATTTCCTCGCATTTTTCAGTTACACAGTAGGCCTAGTCCAATTATCCATGTCACGTCTTCATCACTTGTTATGTTTTCATTAACTGTCAAATCAAAGTATTTGAATGCCTTTACTTGTTTCACCAGCTCTTTCATCCTGAATTTCAAAAATTTTATAGTTTCTTGCACACGCCAAGTTGTTTTTTTTCCAACTGGCTTAATTCAGAAACTTCATTGCTTGGCCTATTATAAGGGTTGAAATAAATTTATGGTTTTGGATCTGTTTCAAGCTTGCATAGTTAAGTTTGGGCCTAAAACATACAACTCACTTGTAGCCTAATACTGGACGCCGCCTATAAATTCTTTTATAAAAAACTAACATCTTCCGATGCCCCACAATTTCTTTCTATTTATTCGATAATGTTTAACTAACTGTTTTTTTTATGTTTTTCGCTAAAGAAAGTTCTTGCGCATGTTGCTTCTTTTCCCAGTCAATTTTGTTTCTGCTATTCCATAGTTTAAACATCAATCAAGCAGCTCACTGTTTATTTTCTTCGCGCAACTGTAAAATGTTTATTGATTTTAAAAATTTTGTCATCAAATTTCATAGCACCGCATATGAAAATATGTTTTGCAGTGCCATTTATGGTTAGTGGGTGCGTACAAAATGGAGAATGCTCTGCTAAAACATGTGATCAAATTCTAGCAGAAGTACAAAAGCAACAAACAACTCCTTACACCATCAAGTGAGTATAGACTTATGTGTGAACGTTTTAAAACATTCTTTAACAGTGCTAAAATTCCTCTGACAGTTTATTAGAACGAAGAATATGAAAACTTTCATGCTATTATTTCCTTGAGATGGGTGCTTGGCTGCTTGCTGTGGCAGACAACGTAAAACATTTTTTTAAGACGATAAATCGATTAAGTGCGACACAGAGAAATCCAGCAAAATTTACAAGCCCAGAAGTTAGCTCATCAAAGGCGCATCAGCTATGACACAAACAACGCCGAAGTGAAGCTAAACAGTTTGTTCATTGATTGTCACGTGTCTAGAATAGCCACAACAAACACAAGCAACACTACAGCAGAAATCTGCTAGCTCTGGGTTACCTTACCTACTAATATAGCCTACAGTTTATAGCCTAATAGACCTACTAAAGTATAGAGCAGTGGTTTAACCTTTTTTCTTCCTTAGCCATTTTTATGACCGAAAAATTTTGTAGCCAACTATTTGTTGATGAAGATTAACCACTGAAACACATTTAATGTCGTAATACTAGGCTATTAATCTATTCCAATCACGCATCAATGAAAACTTTGTTGCCAAACATTGTTGATCAACACACATTGATTTAAATATTGCAGAAGCACTCAACGTAGGTATATAATTCTAAAACAGTTTTGAGTCATTTATTTGCAGAAAAAAGAAAGTCCTGATTTGAATGAATACTTAGCCTACTGCTGAAAGACACATAGCATAGGTCTACAGCCCATTTAACCCTTCCATCCAATGGAAAACTGGTCCCCGCCAACTTACAGTAATGCGGCCAAGAAAATAGCTCATAAGTTTCCTAATCTGTACTACTGATGACAAACATTCTGCTTCATACAACTGACCACTCTTAAAGGCAGCAATATTTTGATACATTTTCTTTACCGATACGTTGGTAGGAAAATAATACACACCGTTGTCCACAACTTGCAAATTGATAAAGTTTCAAACATATTTTCGCAGAAACATTCTTTTCAAATTGCATGGGATAACCTTGTCAGTCATCACAATATTTTAGTGGTATTGAAAATGACTTTCCTAACAGCTCCATATCAATAATAGAAATTTTGGAAAATTATCTCATAATTCATTTCTGCCATCTGCAAAATGTTTCAATTTTGCAGTTGATAAAATAATGTCCAAGTCAGTGCAGTCAACCACAGCTAAAAGCGCCAAAAACATTTCAAAACTTTCTCAGCTTTTTCGCTTTTCAAGCTTTTGCACAAACCCATTTTGAGTGCCGATGAAGTCAAGTACAATTGTAGTTCTTTTTCATTAGGCTATAGCTTTTGATTTACATTATGCGATTAAGTTTGTAAAAAATATCTACTAAATAGGCTACGACACTTGAGATGTAAATGAGCAATGTTGCACTTGATCACATCGTCAGACTAATAAAATAATGGCGTAACTCACTTTTTGACGAAATTGAGATATTAGTGTTTTGTAGGTCTCTAAAATATAGCGCATCTGCCATATAATTTTCTAAGACCTACGTTAATGAGAAAGTGGTATTTTCGTAAAAATGTCAAATGGCCTAACTCAAACGCATGACTTAGGCCATTTTATAAATCTTTTTCATCGTTTGCTGGAAGTAAAGCTTTCCTCCAACAGAGCAGATGGTCAGAAGACGACGATCTAAAAATTGTACAGAAACAAATCTTCCACTTCATCACAAGTCTAGACGATTAATTTAGCACAAAATAATTGTGTTTTTTTCTATTCTATGTATCGTAATCTTGGCCATTTCCAAGTAACTACCCTACTTAAATCAATCTGTTTTCTCTCTGTTCCTTTGAGAAGCTTCATTTTTCTAGCACTCTGGTAATGCGACTTATCACCACACACTGTGATACAGGTCAGATCTTCTCAATGCACCGTTTCTCGGAATCTTCTTGCATCCATGGCAGGTTATTGTAGAAAGCCATTGTTGGATACTTAATTAATTCTCAGCTTAATATCACACTTTGCAACTTTATAAGCTCATTGTTGGTTCATCGCCATCATTCTTGAGTTTCACTGATGGGAGGAGAACATAGAAAAACATAGATTTCAAAATGTTTGAATTGACTTTTATGTGTAGGTAAATGTGCTAAAATGGAAAAAGAGGAATATAACTTTTTGGCGAAATTTCTCAATGATTTGCCTATCGTAGTGTCCATTACTGTACATGCCCATTACTGTAGAAAGATCACAACGTACAGAAAGAAGAAATTATTGTACCCTGAAACTGCCATAATCCAACTTCATCGGCAATACAAAGAGCTTGCTGATTGCTGAATCATTAGGAACATGATCATTGAGCACAGCCTATTTTAGTAAAGTATTTCATAATGAGAACTTCTCCGTCCTCATCGTCGGCTCCAGCTTGTGTCCGAGCATTGGTTTGTCTTCAAATTGAATTTGGCTTTGGATGGTTATGTCGTATGTGGCTTTAGAGGTCCAGTCTCTGACGGAAAAAGACGTGGGAAAAAGGCACTGGGAGACAATCATCATAGATCCGCCGCCAATGTGTGAAACTAGGCTGGAGGCTTCCAACTCTACCAAGCTTGCCCCCGTTACCCGTGATATCATTGCCATTGGGCTTTGTTTGGTTCAGGTCCAAATTGAGACAAAGGCATTTGCTTGTATGGTTGTTTAAGGTGGTCGTAACTACGCGAGGGCTACGCACACACTCTTGGCCAGCTCCATGTCCACTGCGGTCCAATAAGATCGAAACGTGCAGCTTCAGGGGAACTGGTTGCAACGGGATGCCGGGTGCTCTGTTCAGACCACATAAGGATCAGTGCGACGTGTGTATTTCATTCAAATACAGTATTATTACCAAGGAACAATACGATGACCATATCAAGTTGAAGAATGAAGCTTGAGATGAGAAGACGAAAGACAAATAGTCCGCTAGCACAGTAAAATCCGTATGGACAATGGATTTACAGGCTGTACTTCTGTATCCCAAAACTAAAGCAAACAGTATGTATTATAAAACCAAGCTGCAGGTACACAATTTTACACTATTCAATCTTCAATCAAAAGATGCTTATTGCTCTATTTGGAATAAAACAGAAGGTGATTTACGCAATGAAGTAGGCTATTCGCTTTCTTGCAGTTTAGTCATTTCGAACGAGTAGTTTCTGGAAGCCCCGGTCTGAAGGAGATAGTTATGTGGAGTGATGGGTGTGGATATCAAAATAGAAACTCTAATGTCTCTAGTGCCTACTGTGCCTTTGAATGGAAGCATGGCATCACTATTAATCAGAAGTACCTCGTGGCTGGTCACACTCAAATGGAGTGCGATAGCATGCACAATATATCGAGCGAAAATTGGTAAACGACATTTTTACAACGAGAGATTACGAAATTACCATCCAGAATGCCAGGATCAGACCACATCCCAACAATGTACAGTGGATGGATCTGCCACAGCGGTCACAGTGGGTGGATCTGCCACAGCGGTCACAAATAAACTTAGGCGACACTAAATGGATTTCTTTTTTTTCAAGCCATCTTCTAATCAAATTGAGGAAATGCAATGATCTCCAATCTATGAAACATGTTATGTCAACAGGGTGTCACTCCTTTTTTGATAATTTGCCTCATCACTGATAATTTATTCAGCTTGTCTTGCCAACTCTGTTTTTAGGCGAAATATGCAGTCTGGCATGAAATATAACTCAGATGGAGTTGCTATTACATTAGGGATTTTCCTGTTAATTCTAGTCGTATTATTACTGTTATTACGTCACCGTCAAAAAACTCATATTGATAAACTCAAAATATCAAATGGCCTAAGTCATGACTGTGCATTCGGAAAATGGCCTAAGTCATCCCAGCACATTATGGGATGCAAAATGAAGCAAATCAAAGTATACATGCTCATTGTACTTGTGTCGACATGCTATTTTCGTTTAACTGTACAATAAATATGATAAAAACAACCGTGTAGACAGTTTTTTTCGATTAGGCCTCAAAACAAGAAAAAATGAGTTACGCCATTATTTTATTAGTCTGACGACATGAAAGAATGCTGGGAGCAAGCACTCCATACCCCCTACCACGCTATTTTGTTTTTTTGATCCACAGCTTTCACATTGTCTGTTTTATTATTATAAAATTTATTTTGTTAAAACTCTGGTGCCCTTATTTTTTTTCGAGATCCGCTACTGAGTAACACTTTCATTACCTAAGGCTATTATCAAGTTCAGCCACGTAGCATAAAGCTGGCATGATTAATACGCTAGTAGGCCTATCAGTTCCTTAAATATTTCTTGTTTCAGTTCTTGTGTTACTTCTTGATGTTCGACCAACAATTGAAATGCTATAAAAGGAAATGGAATCATCACAAGCAGACGTGGAAGAACTGCGATTGGTGGAAATGCTTCAATGATTTCATCAAGTTTGCTCGTGATACTTTTCCACTTCATCACAATCTTGATAGCGATCAGCAAAGTGAATTAGAGAAAAAAAAAGCAGTGGAAGGTTGAATGACCCAAGATTTATCATAATGGGCATTGAGAAATGAATTTTGTCTCACAGTGTGATGCCACAATGCAATGTAAATGGCCTACGGTTTCGATTTAACCAAGATTGGAAATGTGAATCGGCTGAAACTGTTTACTCTAGGCCCACGACTGCTCCATAATATACCACTTTAACTATATACTGTAGCTATTTCTAGTGAGTTTATTTGCAAAGAAGGGAAGCTAACTTCGGCGAGCATGAATCGATCAACCGCTTATCAATTTTCTCAATGAAAAGATTTCTTTGTAACAACTTAAATATTTTAATCAACTGCTTTTTAATTATACGCCAAGGGACTCTGCTGTATATTAAACTACCATGCTAGCTTTTGTTGAATCGGAAATTGCTTATTATTTCATAACGTTTTATTATCGATTGAGGGAATCTTTGTCTTCGAACTGAGAAAGTCTCTTATAAGTTATTCCCGAGAGTTTCGCTTTGGCCTACTTGTAAAGGCTTTGAACCACTGACGCAGGCTCGTCGACAGAGTGAAGTTTCCGATTGTTGAAGTGTTGTGTGTAAAGTATTCCATCTACTAGATGCCATTGAATGAGAAACTGCCCTGAAATACTTTGCTCAAGCATACATTCCGAGAGTCGAACCACCGCCGCTTGATTTTGAGGATTCTTTGTATGTTATGTCAGGCGCTCACACAACTTTGAACGTGGAAGAGCTTTTATGTCAGTTGACAGCATATTTGGATCAATTACAATTGTAATTGTACTTGAATGTAATTAATTACACGTTTTCATGTAATTGATATTTTTTTGTGTAAATAAATCTTGTATAAATTACAATTACATCTGGTAAATTGCCGCATGATATCAGTACTTTTGTTGAGCCGCCAGTTGGGATTCAAAAGGGACTTCTACATTGCAACCTCATCTTTATCAAATGCAATTCTATTTGTCTTTGAAAAAATCAACCTGTAAGGTATTAACAATGTAATGTATTAAACAGTAATTGTAATTTGAAATTTTTAGAACATTGTAATTATAATATAGTTAAAAATGCTTATGGTGAAATTGTAATGTAGGCTAATTGAAATGAAAATTGTGCAATTGATCCAAATCTGATTGACATACCTTCAGATTTGATAAAGGAGTTGCGGTTTTCATCAAATTTTATCTATGTACAGTAGGCTACAAGCATTTAATTTTTTTTCCGATATTTTTTTGCTCGATATTGTGAAAATTGTGTAAAACTGCTTTGAGTAATCGAATAAAAAAAGTCTGACTTGACCATAAACTTGGGCCTCACTTGACTGTATAAACTGAGCGTTAGCAAATGAAAACGCATTGAAACAAAGTTAAACTAATCCACAAAAATACTTTTCGACAAATAGCAAGTTTTCACGAAGCACCAAATCCTCGATTAAAAATTTAAGAAAAAGAAGAGTGTACCAGCACTTTGTGCAGAGCTTCATGTAATTGAGAAGTTACTGACCTTTTTTTATTCATTCTACGATTAAAGCTTGGTGATAAATCATTTAACAATCCAGCCAACAATTCTTGAGGAAATTAGATGGACATCTCACGTCTACCTGATCCCAAGCAAACGATTAGTGAATGGTGATGACTACTGAGAAAACAAACTACGATTATTGCTAAGTAGGTTCCCATAAAAATTATTGTCACGCACTTGACTTGAAAGTTAAGTGGTGAAATTTTTCACTCATGTCAACTCATTACAAGCTTTAGCAAACAGCAATGCTTATGCGGTGTAGTCTCATCTCCACAGTGATGTACAGAGCACAGTAGATATAGAATTAGCCGAAAAATATGATGCGCTTTGGGAATCAATAGCGAGAACAACATGCGGCCGACAGTTCTAGCATGTAAGTTACTCTTAAAATCACTGGTATCCATCCTGCGATGGAATCTTAACCATGCAAATTATCGTAATCTAGGGTTGACAGACATTTTTAAGCACCAAGGACTGCCTTTGCATTTTTTTTATTAAAACTGAAAGTTTTCTTTGTCCTTGAAAAATATTTTATTGTTCTTGGGTATTTCTGGCATTCTTGAAAATCCTTATACATTGTGTTAATCATACATTGTCCGCTCCGATAGCTCAGTTGGTAAGGTGCCTGACTTTACAAACTTTACGAAAGAAAGAACTGCAGGATCAAGCGGCGCTAGTTTAACTCTCGAGGTGTGCGCTTGAACAACACATTTCAAGGACAACTCTCCGTTCAGCAGCATATCCATTGGATGGAAAATACACAGACAATAAAACTTTACCAATTGGAAACTTCACTCTGTCAAATTCTGTAACCGGGTTTGCGTCGGTGCTTGAAGACCATTACAAGAAGGCTATGCGAACCTTCCAAGATTAAGCTCTCAAAAAGCTTTCTCACTTCGAGAATAGATTCAATCAAATCAATCGCTTAGGCTGCAGTATTCTCCAAATCTGAGTAGCCTACTCGACCGAGGTGATACATTTCTTGAAACGTTGTCCTTAGGCCTAAGCTGCTTCAATTCAACGCTTATGCTAACTTTTGCAAGATGTTAAGCCATCTACTGTAAGAACATGAGTTTATAGTTATCTTAAGCGCCTTTGATAGTACCTGCTGTTGTTGATGACAGTGTGCTGCTACATAATTCATCAAGTAGAGTAATAATAAATCGAAAGGTTTGTTTGTTATAGGCCTATTGGTAAATAATTGACAAAGAGACAACAAAACTGGATCTAATTGCTTTAATAGAGCGAAAAAATATTAAATGCTCCACAAAATTTTAGCTAATAGTATACTACTCAGTTAAGTATATTTTATTTGTCTTTAAAGATAGCGAGTATTCTACTATTTGTTTGTGAAGGTGAAGTGAAGCGGATTTTTCGTTCAGGATTTCTATTAAAGTTTGTCAGTTTTCATTTTAAGTTAAAGGTGAGTCTCATACTTGAATCCAAGCATCTGGGGATGAGAAGATAACGTTTTCATTATTTTAAGCCTTGGCTTGGGCACTAACGAGAGTATGATGGCCTGTTCCTTTCTCTCGGCCGCCTTTCCTTCAGCAACCACGCCTACTAGGGTGGATCAAAAATGACAAAAAAAACTTTTTTTCTCAATTTTAATTAGCTAGATATGGCAAAAGTTGCCAATATATCACAAAAACACAATGTACAAAATCAAAGAGGTTTGAACAAGTTTTTGACCTCCCCCCGCGTCATACAAATTTAGGCACTCATACATACAAGAACTGCATGGCAAATTTTTTTTCTATTTTAACTCGCTCTGTAGACATGGCAAAAGGTTCTAATATAACACCAAATACAATGAAAATGTGTGTGCTTAAGAGTTTTGACTTTACCCTCTTTTAGCATAATTAATTTTAAAGTGACTTGGCGGATGGACCACCCGCGGTTCCAACAGGTAAACGCCTATTAACATTCACCATCAGATGGCCGAGAATAGACTCACAAGCTTAAACTTTATATGACTGAGTTGACAGGTGGCCCACTCGCAAAGTCACTCCCTATTAATTTATGCGCTTATACATACAAAGATTGCAAGCAATATAATAAACAATTACAAATTGAAGTGAGTAAAGTCACGTTTAGACTCAAATGTTGGCATTAACTGCCGAGAAGCAATTTGAGCACGAATGAAGCCGTCTCGATATTTCGGTTCACAAACTGCTTTAGATGCATCGGTAACCAGCTTCAAGAGCCTTTCAACAGCCTGCGTGTGACATGAAAATTTTGGAAAAATACAGTGGGAGTCACATCTATCATGATGAAGTGCCGGAGTATGAGTTGCGGTGTATAACTTTAAACTGGGTCGATAATTTTCTTGTGCTTCTAACTAAGATATCGTGATGTGGTTATCATTTGGTGAATGTATCCTCCATCTTTGCAAGATGAGTGTGATTTTATTGCGAACCACATTGAAGCATAAACTCGGATAATGAACATAACCAATGCTTGCTGTTTCTCATACGGATTGTTATCGCTGACATATAATCTAAGGCAGAGGTTCCCAAACTGGGGTACATGTACCCCCAGGGGTAGGCTACATTTCGACTTTTCAAGGGGTACCATACATTAGATTAGGTATAAGGATATTGTTTCCATAACTTCTAATCTGCCTTAAAATATTTTTTATCACCTGATGATGTTAATAATTTGAAGACCTGAGATTAAGAACTCCTTAGTAAGTCACATTTTCACCCCAGTAGAAGCTTTAACTACAACTACAGTAACTACCAAGTTCACATGACTTATTTTGTCCAATCACAGCACACAAGACAAAACAGCAGATTGATTGCTGTGAGAACCGTAATTACAAAGGCTAGCCTAGAAAGGGATGCAATGAGGAACTGATTGAACTCCAACATGATGGCTTTGCACGCGATGTGTAGCCTACTCTGAGAGAAATTTAAGTGATTTTTTGTTTACGATGTGCAAGTCGTACAAAAAGATTGCGGAACCTGCTATTCATGCATTGTTGTTGTTTCCATCAACATGGTTGTGTGAGTCAACATTTTCAGTGCTGCTTGGAATCAAATCAAAAAACAGATCACAGCTCAAAACACCTGAACATGATCTTCGTTGTGCTGTTGCTAATGTTTCACCTCGTATTAATGAGCTTGTTGCTAAAAAGCAGGCTCATTCATCGCATTAGCTAGGATTGCTGGGCTTATTTAGCCGATATATTGTTTGTTTGATTGATTGTAGTGTTTGTTTAACCTTGGATTACATTGTTATGAATGACTTTGTGTGCTTTGATTGGTACAAAATATCATGTATGCAGTCTTCTAATGCAGCTCTACTGTTAATTTGTTGCAATATCTAAACTTTGTAAAGACAAAAATATGAGAAAATTTTGGGGATACACGAGCGAATCTATAAATTGACCAAAGGGTACCCATGAACAGAAAGTTTGGGAACCCCTGATCTAAGGGTTCTATTAATTAGCTGTAGTCAGCCATCGTGAGTGTCTGAGTGATTCAAGCATCCTGGGTTTCGCATCGCCAGAGCAATGCTACATTCACCAGTGCAGTCAAACTGGTACGGTGAATGGTGAAGATTGATGAAGGGAAGCACCGAGTAATAATAAAACTAGCCATCGCCAAGTAGGATTACCGGTACTAGTCTAAGTTAGCTGTCTTTTAATCTGTAATAAGAGCACACAACTTTTATTAAACTTTGTGGAACCTGCAGTGCAAGCAAATTCCAATAATTGTAGGCTACTATAAAGCTTCTTTTGTATCTACAGTATAGAATTGTTATTAGAGAAATTAATGATAGCCTATTAGGGAAATTAAAACCTTGCGGGGGGCGATCAAAAAATTGTCAAAACCCAAAAAAAATTTGCATGTATGTTATTATGGGTATTTCGCACCTTTTTGACATAGGCCTACTAACTTAAAAAAATAAAAAATTTAGATTTTTTGATCCACCCTAACGCCCACCCAATTTATTACACCCTGGGTAGAGGTAAGCGGTGTTTGTCATCAACCAGCATAAGCCGGGAGTCGAACCAGGATTGCATAATTGGAAAGCAACCGCCTTACCCGCTGCGCTATCTCACCGCCGTTATTGTTTTACGTTCGGATATTTTCTAGCAAAAAAGTTGAGGAAATCCATATTTTCGGCATTTCAAGCGATATCTACAAGCTCAACAAGCATCAGTTTAATTCTGAACAAAATGACGTAGTTTTCAAAGAAGTCAGCTTAAATTTGCATTGGTGGAACTGGAACTTTAAAGCAGTGCCTCTGTTGCTGTTTAGAATACTTGAATTAATTATCGAGTCAAACAAAGAGATTCCGCCAATGCTATCTTAGCTCGAGGCAAAAACAAATCTTGTTTTGCCAAACCTTTCAAAACCAACGAAAGACATAAAAATAATTTAGGAATTTCGGTTCCTCATTTTGTTGCATGTTTTTCTTAATTTTAGCTTGCACGATATTAACTCTCAAATTTGAAAATCATTTCTTGGCAGAATTGATTTGTGTTTGCAAAGCATTAGCTTCCCAGCCAGCAAGCCCATATGGGCCCCATATACTATTTTAATGGGCTTGTGGGCATGTGGGTTTTATGTGGGTTTTTTTGTTTTTGCCATATGCGCCCAATATGGGCTTTCTTGCAGAATGTGTTGCTAAATGACAAGGTGGAATATAAAACTTCCAATCTTCAAATGCGTGATCATATAAATGCATTTTAAGAAATTTAGCCACATAAAATTATTGATCATGGGCTAAGCATGAAATATTGATGGGCTTCCCACTTTGTTTATGGGCAGACCATGGGCTGCCCACTTTGTTTATGGGCAGACCATGGGCTGCCCACATTTTTTATGGGCAGAACATGGGCAGCCCACATTTTTTATGGGCAGAACATGGGCTACCCACATTTTTCATGGGCAGGCCATGGGCTGCCCACATTTTTTATGGGCAGACCATGGGCTGCCACATTTTTTATGGGCAGACCATGGGCTACCCACATTTTTCATGGGCAGGCCATGGGCTGCCCACATTTTTTATGCGCAGACCATGGACTGCCCACATTTTTTATGGGCAGACCATGGGCTACCCACACAGTGATTCAAAGGTTTGTGGGCAACCCATACTAATATGATATACACCTCGATCAGCATTTGTCTTGACTTTGAGATTTTTTAGTTGTCTCAAACGACTTTTGTTGATCTTTTAAACAAACACAAAATGAAATTGAACAAGCAAAATTACTGGAGGCACCTTGCTATGCATTGCGCAAAGCTCACTGCTTGCAGTTGGAGCACTTTGGCAAGGTTAGCAGTAGTACTATTTTTTGTGCTTACGTACAAACGTACAAATAGGAAAATGTCACATGGAGTTATATACCTACTCGTGCGTTGTTGATCAAATAAAACAGTTCATCATCGTGTGCGCTGTCTGCAGTTGACTACTCGTGCGTCGTTGACCAAAATAAAACAGTTCATCATCTTGGCTTACGCCGATTGAGCACTTTACTGGGGGCACCTTGCTATGCATTGCGCAAAGTTCACTTCTTGCAGCACTTTGGCATCTGTCTGCAGTTATATACATATGGGCAGCCTGTATTAGATTTATGGGTTACACATGGGCAGCCCATATTAGATTTGTGGGTTGAGTGTGAGCAACCCATAAATGAATATGGGCAGCCTATATGGGGGCAATGTGATGCCCGCGGACACAATGTGTATAGGCCCCATATGGGCATCTCACATGGGGCCCGTACATCAGCCCATATGGGTCCCCATGTGGGGCCCATATAGGCTTGCTGGCTGGGTTATTATATAAATAAAACCATAAAATTAATGCAAAGAAATTTATTCTCACACGAGTCAGTTCAATCATATATAGCTAAATATCGATTTCGATCAGCTAGTGTTAGAAGCTAGATCATCTTCAGTTAAGCTTATTCAAATAGAATAGTGAGAGAAAATGATGAAGTAGTGCAGAAACTGAATTGCCACAGTGGCAAGTCATTATCACACAGTCGGTTATTCATTTGAAGTTACATTTTGAAGATTCTATTTGAATAAGCTTAACTGAAGATGATCTAGCTTCTAGCTGATCAAAATCGATATTTAGCAGTGACGATCGGTGAGGGAAAGCAAGGAAAGCAGTGCTTACCTGAGCGAAAACTATGCAAAATATAATGACTGAATTCTAGATTTAACTTCTTATTATTTTTATCAAGTCTATTTTAACTTGAAAATTACTGTGTTCGTGACTAGAATTACGCATGTGAGTAGTCTAAGTCCTCACCAAACCGCATTCCTTGCCTATAAATGCCAATTAACGCAAACGCTTTTGTCAGAAACCATCACTGAAGCTCCAGGGAAATCAACTTTCAAAATTGCTTACCCTACATTGAAAAACGCCTTCGTTTTATCCAATCCTCAATCGTTTTGCAAAACGACACCAGCTGCTTAGCCAATCAGATGTGTTATCTGGTGTTATGGTTAAAGTTGCTTTCCCAGTGACGTCATGCGTATCTCATAGCGGCTGCTTTTGGTTTCAGGCGAAAGGAATACAGCCTCTACGCATGAGTGATTTTCGGGCTTGTAACTATAGGCTACTGAGTACGCTGAAAATAAAGCTGGTTCTCTTACCAAAAAAAACATAGATTCTACAATAAGACATGCAATTCCAAAGGGTACATTAACCAACCAGTACTGAAACAGCACAAGAGTTTTTTAAATTCTTTGGGTCAATAGACTGACATCACAAGTTCAGAGCAAACATACTTGTGTACTTCAAGAATGGACTAGCTTAATTTATAGGCTAATTATTTGCTCTTTACTAGTGCACCAGTCCAATGCATGTCGTAAATGCTTACAGATGACATTGACAATAAGTTTTGTGCTCAGTCTAAAAAAGCAGCCAACATTCTAGACTAGTCCCAGTTTGATTGATTGATTGAATCTTTATCCTCGGACTGGGAAAGTCCGAAGATTTTGTTTTGGAAATGCTTTCAGAGCGCACCAAATTGGAAGAGTTTTTCAAAATTTTCTGGGGGGGGCCCCCCAGACCCCCCGCTGGAAGTGTTGCCTTCGGCAACACGCCTTCGGGCTTCGCCCGACGGTTACGCCCCTCGTGCCTACTACCTTGCTGCAACATATTTCTAAGTTGCTTTCCCAATGGTTTAAGCCACCGAACGTCACTGATATTTAGCTATATACTGTATGATTGAACTGACTCGTGTGAAAATAAATCTCTTTGCATTACAAGACATGTAACCGAGTCGTTCATATCAAGCATTGTTGTGGGTTTGACACCTGTCAGAAGATACTTCATTTTCTTGAACCACAAAATTATTATTACTTATTCTTCTTGAGTGTGTAGCCTACCATGCTCGTTCCAAAGGCGTTCATGCATAGTTCTTTCCATTTATCCTGGTATTGGACTGTATTAAAAATTGTTGTGGCTGTGGCGTGAAGATGACCTTTGAGGTTAGGCTACTTGTGAGCATATAAGTTGTTTATGAGGTTATGAGAATACAAAAAAGCATTTTTAACCAGAATATTTGCGCTACTAATGGGAGCAAAGGCAGTTAATTGTTTAGTGCGTGTTGATAAAAATTATTTGGTTTTATAAAAAATAGCCACTAACGTTATGACTTAGGCTATCTACTTTGTTTTTAACCGATATTCTGGTTAAAGGCGTTTATTACTTTATAGCCATTCGAAAAAGGGTGAGAATTGGTTGGTCTTTTTCTTTTGAATGGCAGAGATTGTTCAAATTTCAGGGCAGGTGGTGAATATTCAGGTCAAGGCAACTATGTCCAGTGCTGCCATAACATACATTTAATTTACTGGTTTGTAGACGGACCACTCAAGGATGAAATGATCAGTAGTTTGTTCTACCGTGCCACATTAGCAAACCGTTGAAGAAATCCAACCCCACATTTTCATACCGGAATGAAAGCGTCCAACTTCTCTTTTATTTCGATTTTGATTGATCTAAGTCCTAAATGAACTGCAGCAGATCTAGTTATGCCGGCCGCGCCATGAGAGTCTATACTCTATAGTGTCTTTTTTTTATAAACATTTGGGATAATTGACAATTCTTAGTTAATAGAGTTCAGTACTAAAGTTTCAAAATATCTGGAAAATACTAAGTTTTTCCTCAGAAATTGTACTTGCGGATAACACTTAGCTTTGTTGTAGGCTACGACTCCTTGGTAACTAATTTCTCGATCTCCATTGGCAGTGTTGTTAGGCCTACAATATATCCCAGTTGATGGTACCACAGTAAATGACGTAAACTATTCAGCCACAATGTGAAAAAAACAACGAAAAAAGACATGGACTTGTTAATTTGCCTCCAGCTCTCTGCACCATTTGTGTTGAAAACGTTTTGAATTTTTTTTTTTTTTTTTCTTCATGTATTTCTTCGTGTCTTTCACTGCTGTGCTAAACATAGTGATTCTATTGCAAGTCAAAGGCTGATGAGCCAATAATAAAGTAATCGAATTCAGTTGCAAGCTCAGACATTATTTTGTCAAAATAGTTTGCTTGCAGCTTTTTTTTGAATTGCGTGTTGCCAAATGGTTAATAGAGGTTAAATATCATAGTTAATAGAGACAAAAATGTAGAATTCTAAAAGTTTTATAGTCTAGGAAAAATTGTATCAGAAATTGAACCTTGCAAAACTGCTTGGGTTTTTAATCAAACTGCGAAAAAAACGTTTGAAAAGTTAATACATTGCATTTACTACGCAACTGCATATAAGTACCACCACTAAGACTAATTGCTTTACGACGCCATCAGCGTCATTTAAATGTGTAATAACAAGACTAGACGTGGAATCGTGCCAATGTCCACTAACATCAAAAGCGAAACTCAACGTTTGTTCCAGACGGTTGTTCGCCTGGTCAAACGTCATGTAGAAACCGTTCGAGTCTACTGAATATTACGTCATGGAAATTCCTAAAACATGAGCCAAAATTGCGCCATCGTCCGTAAGACTCGTGTCAAACCTGTTTAAACCTGTTTCAGTTTGAAACCTGTTTGGACATGAAATGCTGCGTCGCTCTACTGCTGGCGTGCCTTTGAGTTATCACAAATTTTTCTGATTCATTCTTGAAGTTGTGTGTTGGAAGTCGGTCGCACATTTAACTGGTTTATTTGGTGCTTGCTAGCTGGACAAATTCTCCGTCTTTTATCCAAGTAATCTGTATCGTAGTGACAGTTTTTAGAGGTGCAAGGCGTTGCATTTCGATTTCGATAGCCGCGGGCTAATTTTACAGGAATACACTTTTGAAAAGACGTTTCGAAAGAGTGTTTATTTTTCGGTCACCTACATGCAGACGAACGGATTTGGGAATCTTATGTTACAATTTTCCCACGAAGAGATTATGGTTTACCGCTGTGACCAACGTTTGTGATTATTACCCTTATCTTTGATGGCGGATTGGCATTCTACGGTTCTTATACCTTCAATAACCTTTTCGAATTCTTAAGGAGCACCACAATACAATTTCATTTGTTACTGAAAACATGGGGCAAGGGTGCTTTTACATCAGTTTAGGGAACGTTCAAATATTATGTAACGCTTTTTTCCGAATTTTTGACCCCCCCCTCCCCCATGTAACGCCAAAGTGACGTTTTTTTCAACCCCCCCCCCCCCCCTCCCCCATGTAACGCTTTTTCACTACGAATTCAGCACAAAAAAACTACCATTCCGTACTCGAAAGCGTTACGTAACGTTTTGCTTGAACCCCCTCCCCCCCGATGTGACGCTAACGTAACGCTTTGCATAAACCACCCCCCTCCCCCTCGAAGGAGTTACGTAATATTTGAACGTTCCCTTAGACTTTAGAGCATGGTTTCTTAACCAGGAGTGCATGCACCACTAAAGGGTGTGACACCTGTTTTCAGGGCATGCACTCATTAAGTTGAACCATTAAGTTAAGTTATAAAATGACTTAAAAAGCTATTCTTGTTTACAAGGTTTTACAACATTCTGAATTGTAGTTGACTATTACTTTTCAGCCATTTTAGGAGGAAATGCGAAAACGTAATGGTGATTTTAATGTTGCGCCAACAAACAAAAAGATTAAAACTCACTGGTTTGGAGAAATGAAGATTGCATGTCAATCTTTTGACTGAATCTTTGTTTTTGAGTAATGACTAAACAAAAACCAAAAGAACTAGACTAGAACATAAAGCAAGACTGAACAAAATGTTGTGCTCTGTAGTTTTGGTCGTGTTCCTACTAGCACAAACAGAAGGTTTGGAATGTCAGAATGGTGTTGAGTTTTCGACAAGCGTTCTTGGTGTAGGTCCAGTTACAAGCAAGCTGACCACGATCACCTGCGATGGTTTGGGAAGTCAGTGTCTTCGCGTCGACTTTACAGCTACCATTCAAGGAACATCAACAGGTATAGCAAGTGTAACTATTAAAATATTGTTTTTTTTTATGCTTACCGTAGCCTACGTGAAATTACTCTATTACGTTGCGGTTTACTAGTATTTCAGAATTACCTGTATGGCAACTGAAGAACTGTTGCGTGTTTTAATTCTGATTCTTGCTGCTTTACTCTATTCATTTTATCAGTATGTTTTTGTGTTGTGCCATCGTTGCTGAACCGGTTGTGTTAACCTGTTTTATCCACCTTGATAAAGTCAGTCGTGCTGACTGACGAAACGTCGGAAATACAAAAGCTAGTTATCATCTTTAACATCACGAGGTAACCTAGTAAATAGTCACCAGAAGAACGCAACTTAATTTTATGACCTACTTGTAGTTAATTTGGTTTATTTTGTTCGCTTACTAGTTTGTTTTCTGTGTTTGCGCATTATAACTTTCGTTGTGATTATAATTTCTGCACAAAGTGATGATGGACAAAATATAAAGTCCGTTTCGGGATGCTAGAACATAATATTCCCACTGTGCACGCTCACAAAGTGTAGCTTGAAGGGGAAACAGCAGTGGCCGAGTGGTTAGCGCGTTGGGCTCGCGGTCGAGAGCCTGCATGTTCGACTCCAGCCACCCGCACTTGCTGTTGTTTCTCTGGGCAAGAAACTTTACGATAATTGCCCCTAACCAGTGATCGATTTCGAGTAATGTGTAGTACCAAGTTTAATCATAAGTAGAGTAGACAACCGGAAACAGACATTGCCGTCGGCTGCAGCGTGGGTCAGGTGTAGTCGGAAGGCGTACACCGATGCATAGCGCTCAAGTCTGCTTTCCCGCAATGCAGGATGAAGATAATAAAACAAACAAACAAACAAAACAAAAACAAACAGGTTACGATGTTCATTATTTTTTGTTTGCATGTTGCTGCAAATGTTTAGTTTAAGCCTGCATTTTAGCCAGTGCTTGAGAACATATCAACATAAATAACTGCGCTTTTCGATGCCTCAGTGGTGCAGCCCCACAATATTTCTTAACAAATCATTTCTTCAAAAGTCATTGTGGCAAAAATTAACGTAGGCCCACATATCTATCTTGGTGTCGGTTGGACACAGGGCGAAAAGTTTATCCTTTTACCGTCCCGGGTGCCTTTTGAGTTGCAGTCTCTGGTTGTTGCCATTCGCTTTATAAACTTGAATTACGTGGACTCACCACGAGAAGGTTGGCAACTAGAGTCATTACAGCTTGATCCTCGCTAACGAATGTGTTGTGTGGCGTTATGAAGAACTGTCAAACTAATATACAGTAGAAAAAGTCAATTATCGTAGTTTACAATGTGATTTTCATACTTTCAAAAGTAGTTTTATAAAGATTAAATCTTTAAAACTTACATAAAAATTGGTAGGCTATAGACTCTCTACACAGGCAAAACATTTTTTGAGAAACGCAAAATACCGATGAAATATTTATTGTGAAAATGCATCGTTGTAGAAATTGTTCGTTGCAAGGATAATTTTTTTATCTTATTATTTAAAAAAAAATGACGCAACAACCCCATTGTTTGGAAAGACAAAACTGTTTTTGATCTTTTATGACCTTTCGAAGAAGACTTATTTCCAATCATTATCATTGTCCAGCTGTCTATTGAATATTTTAAAATATTTCGGCTTCTCATTTCGGCCAGCAACATGAACTTTAACAATCACAAAATCATCAACATGCTGTAGGCTACACTTCTGAGACTGACTCTTCCCAAACCGATTCTGACGAGTCAGTATAAAAGTTTCACCGAAATCATCTTCAGAATCCATGAGCTTCCTTCCTCAAGATCTGACCTAAATAATAAGTCACTAACAAGTTTTTTCTGGATAAAAGCCGTTGCTTTTGCAGTGTGTCTGTGATCACAGACCGAAATAGGTGGTAAGGCATTCTCTCGGGACATCAAGCTGTTTACTGAACAGTTTGGATGTTCATCAGGACAATTATTGTTTCTAGCACTAGTTACAACGTCAGGGCCGTTAACAGGATTTCTCGGGCCTGGTTCCAGTTTATTTTCGGGCCCCCTTCATCGACAATGTTATGAATATAAAGGTTGTGTACAAACTTTTATTGATGTGCTGTTAAAATGAGGATGACACATGCCGTTCAAAATAGAAAATTAAGAGGAATATCATTTATGGCCATACCAGTGTACCTACTGCACTGAGGAGGCCGGAAGGCCGAAACAGTGTGCACTGTCTGCAGTTATGGACGCTCTTTACTGGAGGCACCTTGCTGTGCATTGCGCAGAGCTCACTGCTTGCAGTTTGAGCACTTTGGCAAGGTTGGCAGTAGTACCATTTTTGGAACTTAAATTCCACAAATGGGAAAATGTCACATAGAGGTAGCCTATGTACCTCCATGGCCATACCAGTGTAGCCTACCTTCTGCACTGAGGAGGCCGAAAGGCCGAAACGGTGTGCACTGTCTCCAGTCATTTATATATATATTATTATATCCTCAAAGATTTGTTGTATCCACGAATTTCCCTAACTGTGCAATTACGCATTAGGGATTTCTCCGTAAACCTCGAAATCTTTGCTTTCAATCACGATGTTCGTCGGTATGTTTAAAGTTGTTGGAGTTTTCGGCTGAAATTAATTCTTTGTAAAGTAGACGCAAGTAGCTACAAGTGATTATCACCAAAAAGTATATATTCAGAATTAAAGAGTGAGTGAAATAAATATTTCGTGTTTTTGAAAAAAAATTCGTGGTTAGGAAAATCACTATACCCGGAAGGGAGCCCGATACTTTACGATCTGACGGCTGAAGTGGCTGTTTTAACCTCTGATGGCAATTTCTTTAGATCTGATTATACTAAGACCTTGATAATGTTTGAAGTCGCGAGGAATCTTTTAAATCCGGGCCCCTTAAATATTCCGCCCCCTAAATATTCCAAAAGTGCCACCTAGAGTCCTAAACCCCCCTGTCAACGCCCCTGTACAACGTTCATCTGATGAAAGTAAAAGCAACGACAAACAAGTTGATTTATTGTTTTACTAACGCTTCGCGCACCATGACAATGCGCATCCTCAGAGCAAATAACATACAAAATAAGATTTACAAAATTATATACTGCAGCGCGGTTGAAGGCAAGAAAAAATGAAACACTCATTATTTTAAAGATTGGCCAAAAAATTTTCAAAAGTTTTTTCTTGCCTGTAACCGCACTGGAGTAGACTATATAACTTTGTAGTTTGAGGATGCGCATTGTCATGGTGCGCGAAACGTCAGTGAAGCAATAAATCAACCTGTTTGTTGTTTCTTTTACTTTCACTTTCATCAGATGAACGTTGCAACTAGTGCTAGAAACGATCAAGCAGTTTATTATACAATTTGGGTAGAGAGGTTATAACTTTCTAAACCATAAATGGACATAACTAAGCAACAACACTACATTTAACATAATAAAAACAAAAAAACAATAAGCGAACGTTTTCGGCTAGTCATATAGCCCCTTTCAAGCCAATAAAAGAAATATTGTAAAAGAAATCAGATTAATCATACATTGTCATAGCAAAAATATGGTTTAATCAAATGTTTAGATTAGATTAGACTATATTTTTGCTGTGATCTTGTATGATTGTTTAGTATTTTTCTTTTACCATATTTCTTTTATAGACTTGAAAAAGGTTATAAAACTAGCTGAAAACGTTCACTTATTTACGACGTAGGCTATTGCTGTTTTTTTGTGGTGATTGTGTTTTAATGTGTTGTAGAGCCGTATGTCGTTGGCCAATGCGTCCCGTATGGTAGATGCCCTTTGATCACTTGCGACCAAGTCACATCAAACGTTGGCCAACAATTCTCTCTGATTTTTTCCAAGATCATGTAAGTAGAATGCTAATTGAGCCGAAATTACCTACTCATCGTAGTGAATGAATCAACAGTTGGTTCGTCTGTTAGAAAGTTACGACCACCTGACGCCAGCAACAACGTAACTAAGCCATATCGAGACATATGTAGCGACATATCCCTATGGCTGTAGACTTGGAAGGATTTTGGCAATTGTGGAGTTGGAGTCGTTATAAAAAGACCAACTCCAACTCGATACAAAATGATAAACATTAAAATTTCTTCATAGCACATGACCGGAAAACTATGTTAAGAAAACTAGTGCAAACCGCTACTACCACAACAAACCTGCAGCATCAGGCTAAAGCAGTTCGTTTGCATCTACGTTTGTGAAGTAAACAACGATTATGCTGCTAAAAGCGAAAATAAATCTATTGGCTATAATTTTTGTTTGAAATCTATTTTTGTAGTGTATCTTGTTCTCTAAAACTTTACCAGAAAATAGCAGTGTTTGCTCTTGTCAGTCTTTGCGAAAGTCGCCGTTTCCATTTTGATCCCAACTTAAGTGAAAATGAATTTTATAAAAATGAAACAAACAAAACTTAAAAAATCTGGAAACTGTGAAGAAGCCTGAGTGGGCCAGTTATAAACTGTCGGAGTCGCACATTATTGGCCCATCTTGACAGCTCGTCAGTGATTCAATGCTTCTACAATTATGCGAAACTGGCTCTATCATGCTTGCAGAGAAGCTTTTTATGTCCGATCTTAAAGATTCAACCAACCAACTAATGCCGCGCGGTCGTCCAACAAACTTCAGTAGCCTAGGCCTACACACCTGACATACTTCAGCAAAACTCGCCATGAAGCTAACAATCTTGATGAAAACAAAATCATTTCAAGAATAGAGTTTTTTTTAAGTTTTAAAAAGTCTTTTTGTGATAACTAACCAGACAAAGGTTATGCTAAGTAGCATACAGTTCCAACGAGATCCTTTACCTTCTAAAGTATTTTTTCGGCTAATTTCAAGTAAACTCCTACCTTTTAAATCAGCTGCTGATTTGAGACTTGCTTGCGGCGTGTCTTATGCTGCCGATTATGTCAATGCAGTGTGATTAAGCAAAATAAGCAAAGAATTCCTTCTCTTGCATCATCCGACAAATGTATGTAGAGATACCCTCTCTTTATCTCACAAGAATTATGACAATGGGTGTTTCAACGGAAATCAAGCAGATCCAAATTATTTACTAAAATCTAACTTTGTTTTAGTTCTTGCACGACGTATTGCTGTTCCACAAACAATTGCAATGCCCCCGACGCGGGTATATCTAACTATCTATGATCTAACCCTCCAGTTTTCACACCTCTACCAATACTACCGATTGAATCAGATCCTCGACGATGTTATAGTGGTATAGGCTACAGTTTTCCATTGACATTCCTGGAGCAGGACCCATCCAAAGCCACCTTACAACTGTCGATTGTTCTGGTGTTGGAAATCGGTGTCTCAGGGCAGACATCATACTACGTGTTGATGGATTAGCAGGTATAAGCTTACTAGCCACTAGACGACTCGCAAGTCAATCCTCCATGGTGTTCTGCATTATTTTTTACCCAAACAGTTATTCCTAGATGTTGTTTTAACAAAGCGCACTTTTACTATTGTTATAAAAACACATCAGCCAACAAACATAGGGTATACAATTAAAATGTAGTGGTTGCTCGGTTGCTTGGTGGTTAGTGCGTCCGCCTCTGAATTGGTAGGCATGGGTTCGATACCTTGTCGGGTCATACCAAAGACTTTTTAAAAATGGTAGGCTACTGAATTGTATTCCTGCTTGGCAATGGAATGGATTCGGGTAATAATGTACTCAGTTACTTGGGACGGTACATTACGGGACGCCAACTCCGTTGTTCCGCCAACATTAGAAGGGTCAATTGCCAATTTGACATTTTTTTACGCTTTGCTGCTGGCTTGCTTTTAACTAAAAACCTTAAATTATTTTAAAACCAACTTGACTCTTCTTATATAACCCATAAAAAGTACCATATTTTGTACATTAGAAAAAATCGTAACCCTTCTAGTGTTACGGATAAGCCAAAACCGGACGTAGTTTCGCATCCCTATATGATCTACAATCCCTATCAGTTGCCCCTCTGTTTGGCTGCATTGACACTGTCTGCTTTGTTAAACGCTAAGGAGCAACGCATTCCGCGATGGGTACAGCGCTATATAAAAACAAGCATTATTATTACTTACCACATTTCTTTCGAGCGTTTTTTAACTTTGGTTTTCCTCAGCTAAATTAACGTTTATCCAGCCAGAAGTAGCTCAACAACAATAGCAGCTGCATGCGATTTGGCTGCAATGCTTAACTGGGCTTGTTTCTGTTTTCTGACTTTGTTAATCGCCAAACAAATTAATACTATAATAATATATTCAGTTACTTAAGCTGTAAAACACATCATTTACACGATTATGAGGAAAAAAAGCTTGTTTTTGTAAAACCTAGATTTTTACTTACAGTAGTTTTTTTAAATAACTAAAAAATATACAGCTTTTGTGGCCATCCATATCATCTAGATTTTAGACATAATAGCTCCATGTCTGTTTGCCTGGAGTCATGGATCTCGAAAGGTTCTCAAACTCTACAATATAATTCAATCAGAAACCCTCCAAACATCGAAAAACTATAAAAATAATTTCCAGGAATTGATTTGGCAGACATGACATTATTAGAGAATACGCATTACGCAAGCTGTCTTTAAAAAAAATTAAAAAGTAACACCAGTCATTTCGATGGCATGGGTTCGAATCCCACCGCTGTCGCCATGTTAACAAAAGGGTGAGAGGGAGAACATATATTACGTGTCACCTGTACTAGGTGCAACTAAAGAATGATTACTCTGAAATCTGAACACAGAACTAAGAACACAACGCGTACCAATTATGACGTCACACAATTGACGTTGATGCTTGAGGTTCCATCAACACTGATGTTTAGTCTGCTCTTATTCCGCTAACAAAGCAAAACGCTGTTCAAAGATGAAGTCCTGGATTGATATAGGCGTAGGACTAGGTGGGACTCAGGTTTTTAGTACAAAGTACTGTGTTCTCAACACAATCTTAAAGTTTTAATTTTTATAAGAAAAAAACAATTGAACACTTTTTCAAAAGATTTTACTGTATTTTTTTGACAACTACTATGTTTTTTTCAGTCTCGCAAGTGATGGCCGCATGTGTCAGGAAACATCAGTGCTCCGGTTTTACGTGCCATGAGTTAGTATCGGAGTTTCAAAAGGAAGTCCGATTCCATCAACAATTCTTTCCTTTATCTGCCTCAATCGCGTAAGTGCCTGAGTGAGTGCTTGAGACTAATTATTATTTTTATTCAGCTTTCAGAAGACTTAAAAGCCATTTTGTTTCTCCTGTTCGATTTCAAAGCTGTAGACTAAACTGCTAAGAATTGAATACGATGGAAATAAGGTGAGTTCCATACTTGATCCAAGCATCGGGGAACGAGAAGATATAGTTCTCATTAAACTAAGCCTTCGGCACAAACGAGAGTAGGATGACCAATTCCTTTCTCTCGGCCGCTTTTACTTCAGGAACTACGCCCACCCAATTTATTACACCCTAGGTAGAGGTGAGCGGTGTTTTTCAACAACCAGCTTAAGCCGGGAGTTGAACCAGGATTGCATGATTAGAAAGCGAGCACCTTATCCGCTGCGCCATGCCATTACATTACAATAGTAATAAAAACATCAAATCTTCAAAAACAGAAAACAAAGCTTTTGCCATAAAGGTGATATATAAACATAGTAGCCTAGGGTTCCCATGGATCTTCTTTTTGGAAGATATACGTTTTTAAGGAAAAAACATTTTGTTCTCCAAGGGCATTTAAAAATACTCAATGATTCTCTTTTTTTGCATCCTAATCAGTTCCTTGGCCTAAATGAGGAACTGAAGGACACTTTATGCTAAAATAATTTTAACAAAACATAATACTGTATAACAGAGGCAGGTTAACCCTTTACACGCCAACGTTCCCAAAATGGGAACATGGGGCTGAAGTCGCCCACAGCTTTACACATACCTCATTTAAATTTTTTTTGTTTTGGATATTGTTGTTGAAGGCTTATTGTTACAGATGCATTTGTTGAAAAAATAATATTTGCAAAATTTTTCCTTTATGAAAGCGATGGATTTAGTCAAAAATCATATTTTTCATCTTTCGAAAAAAAGTGCTTCTCGAAAACACAAAGCAAACTTTTTTTCAAAATATTTGCGTTTTTTATGTGAGTTTATTACTAATAATTTGTTTCCCCTACCATTTGCTTCGTAATATTTAACATTTTTCTTCACATAATTAAATTTATACGTTGTTCCCAAAATGAGAACGTTGGCAACATGTGATACACAAATAACGGAGTTTATCTCAAAAAAGTTCTCACTACTTTTACCAAGAGAACATTTTCACAGCTTGATGATATCACAGCTTGATGTTTTCACAGCTTGATCTTAAGCAGAAAACACTTCCATGACTTCTATCGAAGGAACGGAAAGAGCTTGCAGATGGCGAAAAAAAAGACAAAGCATCACTAAGCGACCCGAAAGAATTGCATCCATCCGATAAGGTTCAAGCTCATGGAGGAAAAAGCATGTTTGAGATATTTTCTCTGTTCTTTACTGATGACATATTCTCTTTACTCGTAGAGCAAACAAGTTTATATACAAGGAGAGACAAGAATAGGATAAACTTCAAAGTTGATAAGGTTGATATGAGAAAACTTATTGGCTTACTAATTACTGTCAGTGGTTACCACAATCTTCTATCAGAAAATGACTATTGGTGCACAGCAGATGGCATGGAGGCACCAATATTTTCTAAGACCATAAGCAGAGACCGTTTCCGCAATATAAAAACGTATTTGCACCTGGCTGGCAATCACAATCTAGCTCAGTTTAAAATGGCCAAGGTAGGCTACTGCCGCTGTTAGATCTGCTAAGGTCAAATTGTCAATGATTTGGTACATTTCACCAGTTACTAACCATTGACGAATCGATGGTTCCTTATCAAGGACTACACAGTGCAAAACAATATATAAAAGGAAAGCCAGTAAAGTTTGGTTATAAGTTGCGGATGTTGTGTAGCTCCGATGGTTATCCCTACAACTTCGAATTCTACTGCGGTAAAGACGAAAGAGGAGCTGAACCTTTGGGAGCACACGTAGTTGAGACAATGCTGTCATGTGTTGCCGACAAAGACCAACATATTATTCTCTTTGACAATTTTTTCACAAGCCATCAACTACTTACTGATCTTGCTGGAGAAAGCATCAGAGCATGTGGTACAATTAGAGAGAACAGGACTGGTTCGTGTCCTCTCTCCAGTGAGAAAACCTTCCAGAAAAAGCCTAGAGGAGAATTTGATTACTGATCAGACGACATTGTAATTTGTGCCAGATAGAACGATAATTGTGCTGTCGCTGTTGCAAGCAATTACTGCGGTGTAGCACCAACTCAAACAGTTCAACGAAAAGTAAAATATAAGGGAAAATCAGTGACACAACCATTTATGATTGCTATGTACAATCAGGGAATGGGGGGTGTGGATGTATGTGACAGGTTGCTATCTTCGTATCTTCTTACAACTTCGATTGAAAAAATGGTGATGGAATCTTTTTGCCCATATTGTCAATCTTTCAATTGTAGCTGCCTTCCGCTTTTATTATCACGGAAAACAATGTTCTGAAAACCACTTTCAGTTCAGGCGCGAGATTGCTCGGTCATTGGTGAAAATGGAGAAACCAAGCCGTCGACTTAGGGAACCTACTGCACCTCCGTTTGCAACAGTGCGATTCGACTCGTTGAATCATTTTCTTGTATCATCGTCACAAGGAAGATTTGTATTGTACAAAACAATACAAGGTTGCAATGCACAAAATGCGAAAAACGGATGCTTACGTTATGCAGTGACGTATACCATCAAAAAGAAAGTTAGTGACAGGGTATATAGTTGTAGAAAGTACGGTAGTAGAAAGTACAGTGGTAGAAAGTACATTTGTTGTTTGTGGATCTCTTAAACGTGTGTACTTTTGTTTATTGTCTTTTTCAATGCTATTGCATCGAATAAAGTAGGCTACCCAAGCTTACGTCGTATTCAAATACAAAGCACGTTACGATATGTTTTGGTACCTTTACATGCCAACGTTCCCATTTTGGGAACATAATAAAAAACAAACAAAGAAATAAAAATTTTAATTTTTTTTCATAAAATATTCTTAGTTAGACTAAAAACTACAATATATAAAAAAATCACTAACAAATAACCAGAGATAGTCATCGCCGCCTGTAAAGGGTTAAAACCAATTAAGAAACGTTTTCTTTTTACTGTTTTACATTAAATTTTTGCAGCAAAATTTTAACTATGTACTTCAGCTATTTTTGCTTCACTGTTTAAGTTTATGACATGTAAAAACGAAACACTTTGAAACATATGCAATGGTTTAACTTTAACACATAATGATTGCACATAAAAGATTGACAAAACATACATGTTATACTAAACTTTTCCACACCAATAAATTTTAAGCATACCTTATTCTCAAAAGTTGTGGAGTTTTTCTTCAGCATAATCCCTCATTTGAACAGTTTTCTTCAGCATTATCACTCATATACAACGATAACGAAGAATGCGCTTCCTCTCCAATTGTTATAATCGCAATGATCAAAAAAGAAAGATTTTTGTTTTTAGTCCAAGTAGGGACAATTTTTGGATTGTAGGCCTAGCATCGTCAAAGATGATTCTACTTTTCTTTTAAGTGAACAAGCTGACGAAATGCTAGTGACTAAATCAAATAATTTATTTTTTGTTTTTATGTTGCTGAAACTTTACTTTCACTGAGTTTTGTAATTAATTTAATGCGTCAAATTTGGCTACACTGCGCTCGTTTGTGCAGTAGCTCATAGAATAGGCATACAAAGCAAAACAACAAGCAGGCTAACTCTAGATAAACTTTATCAATAACATTAGTCAACATTTTTTATGCTGGGGTTGTTTATCAATCTTGGGGTATATTTCGGGCAATGAATCCAAAAATATGGCGTTTTTTTTTCAAATTGGCTCTAGTCTTTGAGAAATATTCAAATTTGAGGTTCAAGAACGATCAAAAATAATAGAAGTTTCTACCACTAGTTGCAACGTTCATCTGATAAAAGTAAAAGCAACGAAAAACAGGTTGATTTATTGCTTCACTGACGATTTGCGCATCATGATAATGCGCATCCTCAAAGGGAATAACATACAAAATAATGTATGTTATTCGCTTCGAAAATGCGCATTGCTATGGTGCGCGAAACGTCAGTGAAGCAATAAATCAACTTGTTTGTCGTTGCTTTTACTTTAACTTTTATCAGATGAACGTTGCAACTAGTGCTAGAAACGATAACCGTCTTTATGAACACTAAAACTTTTCAGTATTCATAATAGCGCCCTCGGCGCGAAAAACTTTTTTGCACGAGGGCCCCCATCAGTTAACCTCGCCCCTGCCAACAACACATACTGTATTTACATGATATTAAGCTAACTCTTCTACGCTAATCTGATCGACTGTTACTGCCCTTTCGTTCGTTTCAGTTACTACGCAATGCATTGCTGTTCCACAAATAATTGCAATGCCCACGGAAGTGCCATCTCTCCATTCAGACATCTCACCGTAGGTGTAGCAGTTATAAGGAGAATAATGGGTACGATAATCTCAAAAACATTTAAATACTCAAATAAAACTTAGCAGGTTTCAAATTAGTCATCGATCTGCATTTTTATTTCAGTTCCTGCAACACCTTTTGTTGTTCTACCAATAATTGCAATGCCCCTGAAAAAGGCATACCTCTCCCTCCTGTCGCCCCATTCTCGACAAGTACTACTCGAAGATGTCAAAGTGGTCTTCAGTTTTCCATTGAAATTCCTGAAGCAGGACTCATCCAAAGCCACTTTACGACTGTTGATTGTTCTGGTGTTGGTAATCAGTGTCTCAGGGTGGACTTCAAACTACGAATTGATGAAATAACAGGTGAATAGACTATTCCCAAGTCATAAAGTTACATGGCATTTTGCATAAGTTTTTGATTGCCTGCCTATTCTATTTTGTAAAGATATTATTTGCCTTAATTACTGTAGCTTACGCCTTTATGTAGCCTAAATTCCTTTGAAGGAGTAACTTAAAACTTCATCAGACGATTGTCTTTGATCGAATTGAAACAAAATATAATCTCTGAAGAAAGTTTAAAACAAAACGAAACTTTACATCAAAAAATTTTGAAAAGCGTTTGTTTCATTTCAAGCATTGTTTGACGTATACGGTGTTTGTCTCAAACAATCAGAAACCTAAATAAACAGCAACTTTTCGAGTGCAAATATGCCATCCACATTAGACTCTAGCTTGCTTGCAGCTTTTAGGGATTTTCGTGCGTTTCCTTTTGGTTTTAAGATGCCAATTAAACAAAAGTTGTTTTTTTGTTTTAACAACACTGTAAATAGACTAATTGACCGAACGGCAACATTCTGAACTCTTTGAAGGTGCAAAATAGTACAATGTGGAATGTTATGTAGCAATGAATTGAAATAATCAAACTGAGATGTTACAAGTGCATGAATAAACAAAAGTTTTACCAACATCAACATTTATAAACTATCTGATAGAAGTATTGACAGAACAGAATTTCCAACCCTTTGCAGGAATACATTCGTTAAAATCTGATGATGATGGCGTATGAGCGATCTTTCCAGGCTAGATTGGAGGGCAGGAAATCTTCAGCCACTCAGCAGCCCCGTCGTCCAGGACCCTCAGACCATGCGCACCGTGTGGAGGCTGGTGGGTTAGGCAGTGATGGATGACATGGTCTCCGGTCTGTTCTGTGGCACCACACTTGCATTCTGATGAAGAAGCCAGGCCCCACTTGTGCATGTCCGAACGAAAGCGGCCGACGCCAGTTTGCAGGCGGTTTAGCCCGACCCACGCAAGCCTTGCGAGGGACATCCCTGGTGGACGGGGATCGGCGTCGGGTATGAAGTCACGGAGCGTGGAGGTGTGATTTTGCCACTCCGTGTTCCACATGTGGTTCGTCCAGTGTGCCGCACTTAAACCAAGTTCTTCTGCGTTCTTGTTGTGCGGCAGGCACAAAGGGGCGTCTTGATTTCAGCCGCTGCTTTATAAGTGGTGGTCTCTTGAATGTTGCATGGAGGAGATGGTCGGGGTCCAAAGCGCGGCGAGCGAGAGAAATCGTGGCTCTTTTACGGCGTAGCTCAGCGGGTTGGATGCCTGCTAGGATGGGTAGGCAGTCCGTTGGAGTGGGACGCAGGCATCCAGTCACAGTACGCAGTGCGTCGTTGATGGCGGTATCAATCTGGTGGGTGTGAGAACCACGACACCAGACCGGCGCGCAGTACTCGGCGGTGGAATGAACAAGGGCTAGGGTAGCTGTACGAAGAGTTTTAGCACCAGCTTCCCAGCCGGAACCCGCCAATCGCCACAAAAGTGCGACGCGTGTAGATAGTTAAAATCTATTTAGTTTTTTTAATTTCAAAGATATTTCATTTTAGTTTTTAAGTCTTATTTTGGTATTTACCTAGTTACACAGAGTTAGCTCAATAAATTTAAGCAGCATACTAAACTACTTTCAAGACGCCATCAAGAATTTTAACTGTCATTACATTAAAGCTGGGAGAGATGTTCTAACACTTAGGTTTTTTTTAGTTCTTTCATCGCGCAAATACATATAGCCTATACTCACTTAGAAGCTGTAAACTTTTAATTTATTGCTAATATCAATCCGGAAATATGAGTTTAAATTTTTTTTACATTTTTGCTGAAAAAGCGTTTTCATGAATGCCATTTCCTACTGCTTCTTTCTCTTGCAGCAACTTGGATTGTTTTTAGTTTTCTGGCTTTGTTCAAACAAATTAATGATCTGATGCATTATTCACTTACTGGTAGTTCAAATGTAAAACATATCATTTGCGCATTATTGACAAAAAGTAATATATATCTCTCCGAAACTTCGGATTTTCGATTTTTTTTGTAAAACTAAAGAACTTCTATGTTTTAGTGTCGACAATTTAGACGCTACTTTGCACACTATTGATGTGTATTATTAATATTTTTAGTATCGACAAACTGCTGATAGAAAGTGGATATTCTGATCATTTTGACACTATAGTCCTTTGTCTCTATCTGCTGTTTGCCTGGAGCTACAAAAGTTGAAAAGTAATTTTACAGCAAAAAAAAAATGAGCACTCTCTAAACATCAAAAAAAAAAAAAAAATTCAAGTATCAATTTTTCACACATATGACCACGATAGAGAGTGAACACCTTTTTTTTAAATAAGAAAAGCTGTAGGTTAAAGTCAATTGCTTGGTTTAAAGTATTTTCTAAATACAATCTTAAAGTTCCAAATCTTGTAAGAAGGAAAGTTTTAAACACTTTTTTCAAACGATTTTACGGCATGTTTTTGATGACTATTGTATTCTGCAGTCCCGTATGTAGTGGGAGATTGCATCAAGAACGGACAGTGTTCTGCTTTCAATTGCCATGATATATTGTCGGAATTTCACAAAGCAATGCGAGACCGACAACATTTTTTTTCTTTTAATTCTGCTACAGTCGAGTAAGTGTTTAAGATTGAATTTTTCACTTTTTACTTTAAAAGCTTTCAACAGGTTTGAAAACTAATCATTTGAAAGCCAGTTTTTCTGTTTTGTTTGAAACCTGTAAGCTTATAAGCTATAATTAAATACAACAGGAATAAAACAGATAACTTTTTCTAATAGAGAAAATACAGCTTTTGTAACGAAAATTGCATAGATATAAATTTGGTGGCTTGGTAATTATGAATGTGCACTTGTACTGTCGGCCAAAGAAGAGCACATTTGAAACCTGGCAGCTGATGCTAAACTCACAAACTAAAACTTTTCTCTAATCGTCTTTGAAATAAACAACATTGTGTTATATTGACATGTCGGTGCATAGCTTACGAAGTTTTTTCTCTTGCAACAAGCATTTACGGCGTTATAGCGACTGAGAAAAATATATCTGTGCACTGTTGCAGAAACAACATAAAAAGTGTAGTTTCAAAAGAGCTTTAAGTCACATTTTACTGAATTGGAGTTGGTATTGGAAAAAGTGCATTTTGGCTTAATACCAACTTTTATTCATCTCAGTGTTGTTGCCCAAATTTCAGTTTTCTATCTCACTGATTACACGAAACACAAAATGTTTCACTTCAAAAGTAACTTAGTCCTGTCTCAAGTTTGGAAAGTTAATTTGAGAGTTTTAGTCTTGAATGATGAAACCAAAAACCGGCTGCTCTCTGAGAAGCCTTTTAATGTAACCCGGAAACATCGTGAATTTGCATGGGGTGGAACAAGTATAGACCCTCGGCCCTAGAGACTCACACGACAAAAAAGAAGAAGTTAGTTTGGTTAGGTTAGATAGTCCAGCACAAAGAAGGTCATGGTTCAGGTCAAAAGCATAAGAAAAAAGACTTTCAGTATTGCAATATATTCATAGTTTTGTTGCAAAAAATAATAACTTTTTTCAGTTTGTGATCATGCAATCGTTTATCAACATTCTACCCTAAAAAGTTTTCGTTGTCATATCTTCATAATCCCCTTTATTTTAGGGCGCAGTTTGAATAAATCGCGTATTGTAGCTCACCTTATTTTTGTAATGTACGACACACGAAACGATTGCCAAACATAACGTGAAATAAAATATTTTTTAAATAATTTACAGAAAATTTCTCTAATAACTTCAAAAAAGTCAACAGCTAGATCTTCCGTAGAATAATGAAAAAAGCACTTGGTCATTAAAATCGAACACCAATTACAGTAGCCTAAGCGTAATTTTTTTTATGTTAATATGAATGACAGTGCCAAAATAAAAACAGGGTGCCAAACAGCATCTATGAGTATGTGTAATGGAAGCTATTACATTAGAAAATACTTTGTATCTGTTTTTTAATGCAATTCGTATTACTTTGTAGATCGTGCTCCACCCATTGCTGTTCGACGGACAATTGCAATGCCAAACCAGCAAGTAAAAATGCAAAATCTTCGTTTTGGAAGTTTTTCTTTTTTACCCTTGCTGTGATCTTATTCCTCACATTGATGAAATAAAATCGCAAAACTTGGGTTCTCATTTTATTACTAAGCCTTCGACAATAAAGAGAGAAGGGTGGCCAGTTTTTTTCTCTTGGCCGTCTTTTGTTCAACAACCCCACCCAATTCACTGCACTCAATGTAGAGATGAACCGTATTTTCAACGCGATAGCTCTGTATTCAGTGGCACATATAGTGGATGGAATAATTCATAGACAGCGCTACTTCAACAACCGGAAACTTTACTCCGCAGATCTCGGTAACCTGGCTTGCGCCAATCAATGGGTCAATGCCTCTACAAGTTAGTAGACTATTCGAAATTGTCAGGAATAACTTATAAGCTTTCTCGATCCCAGCATAAATATTCATACCAAAGTAATGAAGTAAAAGTTAAGTTGATTTTATAATCCTGTCATGCCTGAGCATTCAATTTTCCAGTAAACTTTTATTCGCCGCAAAATTTGTTTACAACAGGAAACTGAGTTATCACCGAGATTAACAGATAATTTTTCTTGCCTTCATTTTACCAAAATACATAGCCTACTAAACAACACAGCCTGCCTGGTGCCACAGCGGCCATGCCATTGCCTCATCAACCGACAAATCAACGCCGTAATGTGTACTGACTAGATGCCTGCGCTCAACTCTAACAGAGTAGCCTACAGGACAATTCGTGCAGGCATCCTACCTGCTGAGTTTTCCAAAAGGGAGCCATTATAATATACACCTGCACGCCAGGCAAAAGGTCCGAACCAATTGCTTCACGTAAAACTCTATGTCCCACCTCAGGAGTATTCCTGGCGATTAGTCAAGGCACCCCTTTGTATCAGTTGCCTTAGAATTGATGCAACCATTCAGTGATCAATAACACCAACGTAGCAGATTACATGAAAGACGCTTGGAATGCTGCATGCTATGCCTCCAACACCAGATTCCATAGTTTATACCTCACCCGGTGGTACGCCCTCCTGGTATGAACTTTCCCTGGATGAGTTGGGTCAAACCCAATACTGTAGAATTCGGAAAGGATTTGGCCGCTTCCATTCCAATACGCACAAATGGGTTTGTCTCCCTCATCAGCCTGCAAATGCGGCGTGGAAACACTGCTGAGTGCTGATCATGTCGTTCTTGAATATTCCATTTACAAGGCACCAGCAAGTGGAATACATGGTACCTATAGTAGCAGCACTGGACGAAGTTACACTCACCTGGATTACCATCACTTGCCCTGAAATCTGAGAAAACCTGTCTCACACAAAAAAAGAAAATGTTTTACAATGAGACTTGTAAAATTTTGTGGAGCAACCTTTTTTTCATCTGTGAGGGAGGGCCAACATACTTAACTTAATTTGACCGCGGGCAATATCATCATTTCATATAGGCCAATGGTTCTGAGCGACAAAACTCCAAAACATAACACTATTCTACACAGGAATGTAGGTAAACACCCACACGTTATGATACGTAAAATATCTCGACTGGTAGGTAGGCTATCATGATTTTTGGAGAGAGGTGATATTTTCCGAGTTGATATTTTCCTGGTAGATATTTTCCGAGTGCATATTTCCAGACGGGATTTTTTTGTATGGACTTTTTTCCGTGTGGACTTTTACTGATTGTATACAATATCGCTTACCAACTTAAAAATATACCAAATTTAAATATACAAAGTATAAGTACATCAAATACGATATAGTTACTACTCTCTAAAACCTCTGCAGCCTGTTTCTCCCTAAAAGGGAGATCTTCAGAAGGTCCTTGTTCGAATAGAGTATTATTCAAAGTATAAGTATATGCATATTATTTAAATTGTTTCAAGTCTCATAGGGTAACTTTATGTTTGAGTTGAAACAGTCAATGGCCTATGCATATTTTAATTTCTCATCATTCCTTTAAAGCCGTGCAATACCCTTGAATAAATTTAACGTGGTATAGCTTACTCTCTATTTCCTCAATACAGAATATCTGTATTTTGGTACTCTTTTGTGCATGCGCGTAGTCATGCGCACAAATCAAATTATAGCCACTTTCCTGGTGTTTACGATAAATCCAAGACCAAAAAACTGTTTGCGGCTATCTTGCAACATTTTTAACATGTTTTAGTACAGTAGCAAACAATATTCGAACTTTAAGTGCCATAAACAAAAAATGATGGCCTTGCAATGCAAAGCAATTTTATGTGAAAAGTAATTTTCAGGGTAGGCTAGACGGGTTTTGGACAAACATATTATACCAGAGGTCTTAGAATATACTGTTGTATCCTAAAATCAGGGCTAAAGTTGAAATTAAAATTAACTCCACCCCTTATAAGACACAATAATTGGTTTTGGGAATCTTTATTCTCTGACTATCCTCTGACTGAAAAGCTTCTTTTTGATCCTAATCTAAGCAATTTCGCTCTTACGCAGGCCCATTCTTCAAATTTACAGAGCGAACTTTTCGCTTGTTGAAGCGTTGTTGCTTGTGAGCTATTCCATCCAATAGATGCCACTGAATAAAGAGCATTCCTTGAATGCGTTGCTTGAGGAGTCGAACCAGCACTGCTTGATCATGAGTCGAGAGGTCTTAACCACTAAGCTATCGGAGCGGACACACATCAATATGGCCGAATCAATATGTGAGATGCGTCTCAAATTCGATTATTTTTATGCTTAAATGGTTGCCTGCACAGAATTGTAACAAATTTGCTTGACTATTTTACCACAACTTTAAAACACAATGTATCAGCAATGTAAAACACAACTGACTTTAATAAGTGCTTTTGCAAAATTTCGTTAATAAAAAATTTATTTTGTAACTTTGCGGCAGTTTTTTGTGTTTTTCCCAAAAGCTAATGGTGACGTCATGTGGCTGTCCAGAAATCAGACTTATCAAATAATACTTTACTGGACAGTGGACAATCGCCATGTAATGCTAACAGAAACACTGCGTGGCTACCCGGATTACAACATTAGCCTATTAACTAAGTTCTTTAACTAAACTTATAGAGAAAGACATTCAACATCGATAACACATGGCGACTTGGCGAGTATATATCTTTATTTATTTTCACATCTGCTGTTACAGATAACTTGTTAGGCTTATAAACGTCCACCCAGTTAGCTCAGTGGTTACTCGCCCGGTTCAAGATCACGCGGCGCTGGTTCGACTCTCGGAGTGTGTGCTTCAGCAACGCACGTCAGGACTGCTCTCCATTTAGCGGCACTTAGTGAATGGAATAATTCCCCTGCAACAACACTTCAACAATCAGAAAACTTCACTCTGTCAATCTCGGTAACCGGCTCTGCGTACAAGTATGCGAAACTACCAGGAATAACCAATCAAGGCTTTGTCAGTCCGAGGATAAAAATTTAAAACCAACCAACCAGGTATTTTTAAATTTTTTAGCTCAACTGAAAAACATTAGCCCGAAATTTGAAAGTTTGTGCAAAGAAAAACTGAAGAAAACAAAATCGTTTAGGTCAAAATGATAACTTTCAATTTTATGAAAGTTGGTTTTGGAAATAAATTAAACCCAAATAAATCAACTGGTCACAACCTACTAGAACTTTGGGGTCCACAGAATGGAAGGGCTTGAAGCCATTCTTTTTCTGATTGTTAAGTGTGCAATGTGCATATGCTGCATAAGCCAGTTATTTTATTAGGAGAGAAATAGAGAAGCCATTCACATATAATGTAGTTGGCACTTGGCAGTCCGTTTCATCGCAACACACTCGCACGCGGCAGAGGCCCTCGTGTTCCAGCGTGTCAAACAAGCATTACAACGGCCGTTTCTTGTGATTAAGCGGTTCAGTGGTAGCCTACCCAATTATCTGATGGTAGCTTACAGGTTGAAGAGTAGATAAAGGTGATTGGAGATGGGACGATAAGGTTCTCACAATTCGAAGCTTTCGGCAGTAACGAGAGTAGGGTGGCCAGTTTCTCTCGTTGCCTTTCCTTCAGCAACTGCACCCACCTAATTTATTCCACCTCGGGTAGAGGTGAACGTTGTTTTTCAACAACTATCTTAAACCAGAAGTCGAACCAGGATTAAGTAATTTGATTGCGAGCGCCTTATCCGCTGTGCCTTAGGCTATCCGCTGCGCCAACCCACCATTGTAGGGTATAAATTTAAAAAAAAAATGCAAAAAATTCATTACCTGATTGAATTTAGCCAATGACTGTTTCAATTGACTTAATATTGACGTTTGTTTTTAAAATTGTTTAGATTAAACAATGTTTTAATACTACTTGAGTATATACGTCGTCTCATTACTATACATTACTATTAGTGCCGAAGGCTTAGTCTATAAGAACCTTATTTTCTCGTTCCCCGATGCTTGGATCAAGTATGGGACTCACCTTTACTTTTAGTATAAATAGAGCATAAGCTGCGATTACTTTTTATTGGTTTGCTTTGTCCTTGGTCTTAGCGGTTGACATGATTTCTTTTTTGGACTTTTCTTTGTCTATCCTGCTCTTTTTATGATGAGCTAACGCATCACTAGTGTTCTCCTCACAACCATCAGAAGTATTGATGGCGCACCAAGACAAATCAACATAGCAACTGTCTATTTTTGATGAAGTGAACACAAAAATCTGCAACCTCTCAAAAGCTAGTGAAATTTAACTTTTTAAGTTAAATTTCACTTTTTAAGTTGGAATTTTTAGAAAAATTATGTTAAAAAATGATTGCTGTAGGTCATGTCAAGTATCAAGAAAAGGCTAGAATTTTTCACTAGGCTAGAAGAAAACAATTAACCAAGGTGGATCCAAAATACAAGAAATTGGATGTTGGATGCACAAATACAAATAAAAGTATACGAAAAATAAATTACATTTCGCTGGTGTTTGAATTTCAGAATTCAAGCTCGTCTCATTTGGGATTTTGGTCACCTACGTTACCAAAACTATATGATTCGAAGAACGAAAAATTGTAGCCAATAACATAACCAAAATCAACTTTTTTTTACAGCTCTGAATAGTTCCCTGAAGTTGAAAAAGTTGACCTCTGTCTGCAGTTAGCAATGCCTTACAAATCACAAAAAAGAGCTTCAAAGTCGTGTAATTTTCACTTTTGGTGGAGCTACGTATGCATGAGAGCCTGAAAGGTTGCTGTTCTTTTTGTTTTCAATTCTTCAAACGTTATGAATCAGTTAGTATTTTTGTGGACCTCTCATTTTCTGCATGGGCTAATCCGACAGATATTTGCAGGTATACAGCACCTTCTCTTCCTTACAAAAAGCATATTTTTTGTAATTTTTTTTACTCATAAATTTTGAAAATTAGGTTATTATTTTTTTCTTTTTTCTTTTCCTAATTTAGAATTCTACTGAAGTGTTGTGACCGCACTATATTTGAAATTGATTAGTGATTATCTTGTTTCAGTATCAAACACGTTATAACGTTCGCATTTTGTCGTTTCTACCTTTTCTAAGGCTCTGTTGTGTTTGACAAATATTATTTTTTGTTGTGAAAGTCAGAAATAAAAACAAACTAAACTAAATTGAACTGACAATGGTTTTTCTACGTTGTTACCGACAAGAGTGATAGCCTACCAACACCAGTTACGAGACTGAATATGAATATTCGTTTTGGTACCATTGCATGTAACGTCCGTACGGAAAAAAGTCAATAGCGGAGGCCTTTTTCAGACAGAAGTAAGTCCTTGACCTTTCCTAGTGCCTATTTTAACGTCTGTTTATTAATACAGCACTCCCTTCCTTTCGCTCCGACAGCTCAGTTCCGCTCCAATACCTCAGTTGGTTAGCGCATGATTTCGTGGACGAAGAAGCTTCAAGATCAAACGGCGCTTGTTCGACTCTCGGGGTGTGCGCTTGAGCAACGCATTATAAGGACTGCTCTCCATTCAGTGGCACCTAATGAATGGAATAATTTCCCGGCAAGAACACTTCAACAATCAGAAACTTCACTCTGTCAATCTCGGTAACCGGCCCTGCGTCAAAAGCCTCTACAAGTATATGCATAACAATAAATTTCACCTAGCACGTGTTTCCCACAACGACGCTGAAATGGCGGTGTAAACGCTTGATGTCATTCGTTTTCAAGGTCATTTTAACGTCACAAATTGCTTCCTGTGTCAGTTTAAGTTAAAACAAAAGTAGTTGGAGAAGTAGCGGTATCGCGCGTTACTTAGCGCATGCCCACCACCTCTATAATAATTTTTTTTACATTTACATGAATGATGAAACCACAGGATTCTACTTGAGGATTGCTATAGGAAACAATTTTTTTGATCTTTAAATTTTTATTCAACCTCATCCCACCTTTATTTTAAACGTAATATGTTTATGTTTGACGTTTGTCGCCTTAAGGCGGGAGTTCAACCGAGAGTGCACGCACTACTAAGGGGTGCGAGACCTGTTCCAAGGGGGGCAGAGATGCTGAATCAATAAAGTTAATTATAAAATGACGTATAAAGTTATGTTTGTTTGCCGGGTTTTAACAAACATTTTGAACTGTTGGCGACTATTACTTTTCAGCCATTCTGAAAGCGGATGCGAGAACTGGTTGATGATTTCAAGGTCGTGCCAACAAGGCTCGGTTAAGAACCACAACCTGGAAGCAGCTGACTCGTTGACTGATATTCATTCGCTGCTTCCTGCCTGAAGTGGAATTTAAGTTGTTTAGGATTTTAGTTGTGGAAGTTTTTTTATGGTGCTATTTTTTGTACTATTCTTTGTAGTAGGTTACTGTACAGTGTACAATAGGCCTACCATTTCTTTTTTTTCTCTCTCAACCACGTGGTATAAAGTTGGCGTGATTCTCGAGCTAGTATCAGTTCCTTAAATATTTCTTGTTTCAGTTCCTGAACCACGTTTGTTTAACAAACAATTGTGGTGCTGTAAAAGGATATGACATCATCACAAGCAGAAGTAGGAAAACAGAGATTGATGAAAATCCTTCAACGATTTAACAATTTGATTGTGATGCAGTCATCCACATTGTCACGATTCTGATAGTGATTGGCAAAATGAATCAGAAAAAAACTGCAAATAGTCCAATGGTCCAAGATCTATTACAATGGGGATTGAAAAGCGAGTTTGTTTTTACTTATAATTCTATGATGCTGATATTGTAAACACTGTTTTAGTAAACCAAGTTGAAATGCAAGTCATTTATGCTTGTTTCATAATACAACGCTTTTATTTGAATGTTTCTGTTTCGCAATTTTATGCTATTTTTAAAGAAAAACAACAATGGCAAGGGAGAGTCAACAATTTCAACAATGAAAGGTTTTTTAAATTAATAAATTACAAATAAATTACAAATTACAACAATTTTTAAACTTAATAAATTACACTAAGAGGTTAGATTGTTGTGCAAATGCCAGCATTTGATGAATGCAAAATAGCAGTAGGATTTTTGTAACAATTTAAAAATTTAAATCACTACTTTTCAATTTTAAGGCAAGGGACTCTGCTACATAGCTTACTGTATTGACCTGCCATGCTAGCTTTAGTTTTGTTGGATCTAGAACAAGGGTCTCAAATACGCTGGCCGCGAGGACCTTGGGGTAGGGCCAGCGTACATTTTTGAATTTTCAAATTGTTAGCAATTAAAATTCGTTCTTATTCACTTAATGTAAGATAAAATTCACTCTAAAACTGCTAAAAAAGAAACTGAAAATGCTCATCAAACTTCACACGACGAAAGCGTTAGCTTATTGTCATGCCTCTGTATAGCGTACCAGAAACCCGTATTGTTGCATTATAATCACATTGCCAATTCACTCCTTTGCCGTTATCGCAATAGCAACAGAACCCTGATAGCCTATTTGCGGGCTTGCGGCAATCATTTCTTCAAAGATTTTGTTTTTTTGCGCCTTTTGAGAGTCGGTTGCAAGATCTTTGCTCTCTAGGTCCAAGTCGTTTTGTTTGCATTTTTTACAGTGTTTCTTTATCTCTTTGTTTTTATTACTACAGTATAATATCTTTTTTCCAATCTTACGTTTTTGATGCGTACATACTACCTCTTTTATTGCATCCTCACTGTGTTATTTCGTTTATTGAACGGTGATTGATAAACTGTTTTATCAGTATCGACAATGTAGGTGTACAAAAGAATTGACACTGCGAGAACCCAATAAACGTAGCAAGGTCAGAGACTTCAAAGAACCGGTCTGCTACACCAGCGGCAGTGGGGAGAGGTGTGATTTTGGGGTGGCGATGCACCCGAGGGAAAGTCCACCACCCCAGGTCACAGAGACCAAGCTGTGAAGTCGAGGAGCCTGTAGAATAGGGTGGCTCGTTTTTGAACTTTTTTTTTAAATTCTCTTGGGGTAGTGGGGAAATAGTGCCAATGAGTGAGAAAACAATCATGACAAAATTTGAGATTTGTAACAAATTGTCTTCAGCCTCCTCATGGGGCCCAAAAATCAAAAAATGGGGTCAAAAACAAAATTTTTTCCAAAAATGTTTTTAGTTTGGGTAGATACAATATTGTTTAGATATATCTAAATAACCTAAGAAAAAAATTGGAGTCATTTGAACTATTCCTTCAGCTTCCTCACAGCTGCTGAAATTTTTCATTTTCCTGAAAATTTTGCATGTTTTTTCATTTTCCTGAAAATTTTGCATTTTTGTTTGTGGTTACATAACTACAAACTTCGTCAGTGAAGTAAATTCAAATAAAAGACGTAACTTTTTCCTACCAAATTAACCCAATTTCATTAAAAAATGACGCAACAGCTCAGGGCAGGTCTATAAAGAGAAATACAATGACGTTTTATAGTTGGCAAAATGTCTAACGCAATTATGTATTTTGATTGCCTCCTGCTTGGAGAATAAGAACCACGTGAGTGACCATTGCACCAAGCTCTCAAGTAAGAAGTTTTGCATTTTAATTGTTGAATTTTTGTAGAATTGCGTTATGCTGTTCCTGATCAGATTACTGAAATTACACGTCAGATCACGAGTTTAGCATATGTTATCACGCCTGAGGCAACAAGTATTTTTTTGGTAAAAACCCAATGAAAGATCACGAAAACAAGCGAGAAGTTTCAGTTCCCCATTTACGGGGCATTTTTCGTATTTTTGTCTAGCATAATACGATATTAGTCTTTTGAAAATCATTTCTGGATAGATAATTGGTGAATGCAGAGCATTAGCTTATCTGCGCCTGAACATTGATAGTGAATTTCAACATCATACAATTGTCAGAACTTTTCAGAATTTGGATTTAGCCTACTTTACAAAAGTGTAGGCCTATGTTGAAAGAATCTTTTTTTACCGTTTTTTTTTTAGCAATTGTGAGTATTTTTGGTCAGAAAATTTACCTTCTGCGATGGCTTTCAAACAAAATGGCAAATAGATTAACATTTATCTGTACGAAACACCCTGTAAAGAAATCATGATATTTTTTTAAATAAAAATGATAAGTTTCATGAGCAAAATTTCAAGATTGAATAGACTGTAAAAATGTCGTTACCCAACTTCCGTAAGCTGTTCTTTACACTCGTACTTCTCGAAGCTCGTTAATGTTCAAATGATCACAGTCGCGTTTACGCGTGTCTTCAGCAAATCAAGTCAAATTTGTGATTTCAGTAGCATCGAAAAGATATTAGGCCTACTGTCTAATCCAGTGGTTCTCAACCGGGGGTCCGCGGACCCCAAGGGGTCCGTGAAGCGATTTCAGGGGGTCCGCGAAAGTTTCCGAGTTTTCGGCATGATTGATAAATTATGAAATTTAAAAATTGTTTGTGGTTTGTTTATGTACTAGCCTACAGTGATTCTCAAATTGTAAGTCGCAACGCATTGGTGCGTCGTTTGAAATTGCAAAGGACATGGCACAAAGGTTTGGTTTGGTTATAACTAAAAATATCATCTAACTGACTTAAACCTTTTTAATAAGGCTATGTTGGCTATGTTCAACTTAATTCTTTTGAGACAGCAGGTTGTTGATATGATTAACTTAGACTGCTGACTAACGTTTGCATTTCTATCACCACTCACAGTTAGTCAGCAGTCAATAACCACTCACAGTTTTGCAATGACTGCGATTATAACGAATTAATATTGATTACAAATGAAAAAAGGGAAAAATTCTTTGTAACGGTCGCAAGTATTCTATTAACTTTTGATAAAATTTATAGAAAAAACGTTTAAATCAGTATACAGATTACTGATGTTTGATCCTGTGTGTCAACATATAGCCTAGCTCATAACATAAGTCCATCTCATCAATCGTCAAAAGCGTTGCAAATTTAGCAAACTCTTCTAAGTAGGCTATGTTTTTTGTTTATTTGTCATATCTTTATCCTGCATTGCGGGAAAGCGGACTTGAGCGCTATGCATCGGTGTACGCCTTCCGACGTACACCTGACCCACGCTGCAGCCGACTGCAATGTCTGTTTCCGGTTGTCTACTCTATTTATGACTTAAATTTGGTACTACCCATCACTCGAAATCGATCACTGGGTAGAGGCAATTATCGTAAAGTTTCTTGCCCAGAGAAACAACAGCAAGTGCTGGTGGCTGGAATCGAACATGCAGGCTCTCGACTGCGATCCCAACGCGCTAACCACTCGGCCACTGCTTATGTAGTAACATAATATTATGATTCCATGAGGAGACGCAATATACCAAAATTTCAAGTAGAATTTTTAAGGGTCCGCGATCGCTTCGAAGGCACCAAAAGGGGTCCACCAAGACAAAAAGGTTGAGAACCACTGGTCTAATCTATAGGACTGTGTAAACAGAAATAATTTTACTATCAAAACTTGTTTCTTGTATAATTTATGTAAATTTAAGGAGTGTACAGAACTGCTTACCCATAACATAAGCAAAGCTTTTAGCAAACAATATTGTAAATTTGCCAAATAACGACAAAATCTTATTTCCGTTGTGATCGTAACATAAAAGATTTCAGAGGCAAAAAATGTTATTTTTCATTTTGTTTCAAAAGAACAATGTTTGTTTCGCTCTGAATTTGTGACGCCATAAGAAGATTGACTTGATTGTGCAAGTTTCAGCCCACCATGCTCAAAATTGCAACTGACAAACGAAGACAGGAAAAGAATTGGTTCCCTAAACGGATAATGCTAACATTGGATCCTTTTTTAATACGTTTTACATTAAAAACGTGACATTTACACGCGTTTACTTAAAATTTGCATTTTATAAAACTGTAGCGGAATTCCCAAAATTAAATGAGTTCGTGATTTTCCATTTTCCGGTTCTAGAAGAAACATTCTTGTGATTTTCCGAAATTTGGCTCTCTCAAAAATAACTTTAACAATCAACATGTCATGTTTGGTTTATAATTTGGGTGGAGAGGTTACTTTTTTTAGTCATAAACGGACATGCTGAACAACACCATAGCATTTAGCATTATAACAAGCAAAATTAAAATAAAGCGAATGTTTTCGGCTACACATGTAGCCCTTTATCAAGTCTAAAAGAAAATATTACATAGTGGAAGATAAGACCAAACCATGAGAACGAATGCAGGTTGGAAAACTAGAAGACAGGCTGAGAGAGACACGCCTTAAAATGGTTGAGTAACTTGGTAAGGAGAGACGAAGATTAAGACAGTGTGACAGAAGATATGGAAATAATGGGAATGAAGGAGGAAGATACTGCTGACAGAATGATGTAGAATTGTAGATGACTGCATTCTGCACCAGCATCAACACTTGAAGTGAGAATAAAGCCAGAAAAAGAAAAATGAAGCCAGACCATATCTTTGTTATACTGTATGTTTTTCAAGTAATTCTTATACAAAGCAATATTTTCATTTAGGCTTGATAATGATAAAGGCTATCTGTGTAGCCGAAAACTTTAGCTTTATTTCATTTTTGTATAGTATAATGTTCAATGTCGTGGTGCTGTTCAGCAACATGTCTGTTTATATTTGATTAGATAAAAAAAAAATATTGTACGCAAAAAGCTAGAACACTACGTAAAAACATGTGCCGCAGTTATTATTATTGTAAATACACATAGCCTACGAAAGACCTTACTTAGTGTATAGAAAACATTTCTTTTGAAAATTCTGCTTGTACTAGTTTTTTTTATGCTATTACCGTATTAAAACAAATACAGTAAAGCAAGGTTCAAATGCATGCAAGTAATTATTTTGGGATATTGAAATTAAAAGTGGGCTGTAGAACATGCCATTCACTCCACTATGTTTCTGTATATAGTATTTCTCCGATTTTTGAAAGGAGAAATTTCCTATGTTTTCTCAGTGTTCAAAATCCAAAAAACTGAACAACTCTTGCAGTTGAAGATTTATACTAAAGTTTTAAAAAAATTGGAAAAACTCTAAGTTACACATAGTATTATGTAAACTTTCTTTTATCATAGCGATAAAACTTCCGTAGCCCAAATTATAAGCCTTGACTTTGCCCTAAATAGCACTGGTAGGCCGCACTTTGAATACCCTCATTCTAGCACAACTCAATAGTAATTTCTCCACTGACCGCATAGTCTGTTTCAGCACCACAGTTAAAAAAATTTCAATTGACTCTCACAAACTATGGTCGTCACAAAGTAATCAACCTTATTTTCGCTAATTTTTAACATAGGTAACCAATAAAAGACCCCTCCCTGATTTTTTGGTCACCTCCCCCTCAAAATGTATCGGTGACAAATTCAAAGAGAGCAATTGGGACGATTGCTTCCTTCTAAAAAAAAAAAGTTATTAACAGTGTATTTGCAAAGTTACTCTGTAGGCTGCTGACCGGATCCGCCCCTGCAGTGCATTGCGTATAGACCAGGCCAAAAATAGTTGCAATGACGTAGGTAGATGATGCAGCCACTCTGAGAGTGACCTTTATTCACGTGTATTTGCGAAGTTGCAGTGTAGGCTACTGACTGGATCCTCCTTCGCAGTGCATTGCGTGCAGACCAGGCCCAACATAGTTGCAATGACGTAAGACTTCGTAAGTTATTCATCCACAGTGAGAATGAGGCAAAGAAAGAGGCTTGCAGTTTTTAGTCTGCCTCTAACCAGGTATATTTATTACTTCACAGTTGGAATTCTTTTTAATTTGAAATCGTCTGCATGGAAAGGTCATTGATTTTTCTACACACTGTCTTGTTTTTTACTGCTTTGCCAGACTTATTCTAAAGCGATTCAGTAGCAAACCATTGGTTGAAAAGCCATCAACAAAGGCAGTGGAGGTAGTTTGAAAACTTATACCTAAAGTTTGAAAGCATTCAACTGATGGTTAGGTTAGGCCTATAGCAGGGTTTGGCCAAATTTTGGCTCTTTTATAAATTGGCATGAATGAATTACACATGTATTTTTTTCCATTTTGCACTCTATTTTCTGCACAACATACTCACTTTATTTCACCATGAAGCTTGTAAAGTCCAAATACCGATCAGCCTAATTTCAAACATCTTGCAGCCCAGGTGGAAATTCACGATATCACCACTCAGCACTTATTATTATTATTCGCTAGCCTACACTTCACAGTATGTAAATAACTTCGTATTTTTGTTGTGTTGAGACCTTTTTAAAACTAGATTTTGTGATGTACAACTCCAACATGATGCAGGTCTGGCCCCCCTGGGTTATAGACTCTTTATGTGAGCTTATGCGTTTGTTTACAAGTGTCATTGTTCGCAAGTTTAGCAGCCGAGACGCTTCAAGTTTATCAAAAGTGTAAAACATGGACAATTAAAAGTAGGCTTCATCACCAACCCCTTCACTGTTTGAGTTAAGAGTTTTCGGTTTTTGTTTTTTGCAAATCTCTTTTTTCAATAATTTTAATTTTTAATTTGCATCAAAAGCTGAAGTTTTTGTAATCGGTCTTGAAAGTTTGTAAAAATAATAAACTGAAGTATTGATTAACTCAAGAACGTTATCGTTGCTATTTAAATGCTTAATGACATGACCAGTTTTAAAATCTAGTTAGACTGTTGGAATCTACTAAAACCGAAAACGAATATTGAACTTCCAAAAAAACGAGCAACAGAACTTATAGAAAAGAATTAACTTAAGTTGAATGTCAGGCAATAACAACAAAAATATTAACAGAATACTGTGCATGGGCTGCAAGAACTTATTTTTATGGATAAATCTAAAGGTTGAGTTGTTTTCTGTATTTGAGTCAAAATCCATCAAGTGCGCTTTAAAGCAAAAAGGTTTCATGATTAATTTTATAACATTTAAAAAAGAAGTTAAGTAATTGTTACTCTAGTGCTTTATTAGGCTACATATCGCCGGTTTCCATTCCATACTTCTCGTTTCCAAACAACTTTTTTCACCACTTGTGGAGATGAAAATACAATCATACTTGCAGCTGAAGCGGTAAACCAGGACAAGACTACTTTTATGTTGATGGAAATATAAATTGAAATGTAGCCTACGTCTTTTGACTAAATCTTTTTTTGTCAGAGTTGTAGGCCACTGCCAAATACAATTCTTTAAATCTTTTCAAAAACTGAATTGAATAAAATGTTATGCTCAGTAGTTTTTCTTGTGTTTGCACTTGCGCAAACAGAAGGTCTGCGATGCAAAAGTGGCGTCCAGTTTTCCATAAGCGCTGAAGGTGTAGGTCCAATTACCAGCGAGCTGTCCACGGTCACCTGCTCCGGTTTTGGAAGTCAATGTCTTCGCGTCGACTTTACAGCTACCATTCAAGGAAGATTAACAGGTATAGCAAGTGTAACTAGGAACGTAGCCATGGGGATGGCTTCCGGGAGCAATCGCCCCCGAAATTGTAATCTTGCACTTTTCCAAAATGTTTTTAATACTCTTACAACGTTTTAATGACATTGCATTAAGTGTCAAATGACGTTTCATAACTGTTGGCTGTATTCGTCGCGATATTTAAATTTTTTTTTTATTTCAAACACTATTTGCTCCACCAACAGTTGCTTTTACCCCTTAAAATTTTCGTTTTATCTGCGTAACCGACTGCAACTATTCACATACTTTTTAAAAATTATCCAAACTAACTCGGCTGTCCTGCGTACTTAAAAAGCACTATTATTAGCCTTAGCAATAAAGGAAATTGAAATCTCAGTTCTATATTTGCAACAAGCGTGATTTCAAACTTTTTGGCAAGTTCATTCCATTTCATTTCATTATAAAAAAGAGATCTTTATTTTCTGTAGATAGTAATAATGAGCTGTGTTGCGTTATCGGTCGCACATTCTCCTCACAGTATTTAAAGTTAAAATTATGAAAATTACAGCTATCGTGTTTTCAATGGACAATGGGTTTATTCAGTTATAGGCTACTTGCCCCGTGGACAATACATGGAAATACAAATACCCCATTGTCCATAGCCTAAACTACTTAGTTTGAGAATGTATTTTTCTGATAACCACGTTCTACTATGTTTCAGTACCGTATGTTGTTGGTCAGTGCGTTCCCAGTGGTGGATGCTCTTCCGTCACATGCAGTCAAATCACATCAAGAGTTCGACAGCAACTTCAAACTTCTGCAGTGATTCAGTAAGTTAAATGTTGATTTAGCCGAAATTATCCGTTAATCTTAATAAGCCCACTAACAGTAGTGTAAATAAATGAAATAAGGTTCGTTGGTTTTTGAAAACTGCATAATAATTTGGATGGTTTCATAAAAGTAATAACCCATTCAGATTTAAAATAATTAAATAGCTTTAATTTTCCTTGTAGCTTTAATTATATTAAATTGTCATGATTCTGAGTACTTTTTTATGAAATTGTCCAAATCAACATGACACGCAGTTGCAAATAAACAAAATGTATAAGATTTTGCTATTTTTACACAATACAACGCAATTAGTCCTTCAATATAAAATTGCCAAATAAAGAGCCTGCAGCAAATGCACTATTTTGTGCAACTTGCAGTTCTTGCAATTAATGCAATTTTATGGCATTTTATGTAACAGTTAAAATCTGTGTCATCTTCTTTACTATAGCCTAACCAATGAATATAATATTTAGCTGTTTTTGCATTTTGCTGCGCCAAACGAAAGAGAAACCACCTGCTTTACAAATTTGCAAACTTACTGTAGATATCAGGATGACCTGAGTAACATTCTAGCACGAATAAGCATTTAGGCAGTTTGTTTGGGGAAAATATGTTACCAATACGATTATTGCAAGTCATATCCTGATAAATGTATTTACATATAATCTTAAAAGTCACTGACAGGTTATATTATTTAACGTGGAGATTTGCAAAAGCAGGAAGTGTCCCACTTACTGCAAGCATTAAAACGTTCGCTAAACAAAAAAAATTGTCACATTTCTACAACTTCCTAATACAAATGCAAAGTTGCTTTTTAATAAGGCAATCAAAGCTTTTTTATATTTTTGCAATAGTTGTCTGAAGTTGCTTATGTCAAGCTACTGCAAAATGTGCAAATCCACAAAAATATTTTGAAATGTTTCTTTATTAACTTATCAATGCAATGATGCTTGTGAACTTATCTAAAGAACTGGAAACCAGAAAGGAAACCCATGTGAAGGCTATGCATTAGTTTCGCATAAATGTAACATGCTTTCTAAATTTCCTTTAAACATTTAAAATAAAATGCTTTGTGTCAGTTGCTCAGTGAAAACTTTTTCATGAACAAAACGATTAGTGACGTGGTTGACGAACCAAGCAGTGTAGTTGAGAACGGCAAGCAGAATGGTAAAAACGAATGCAATGGTCGTCGGTTCGACACTGCTCGAGAGCGCGTGTCTGGGTATCGCAAGATAAAATAATGAGACTCGATGACCAGACGTTCTTTCGCTGCTTGGAGATATCTGTTGAGTTGCACTTGTGGTAGCAGTGTAGCTTACTATATGCTGTTGCGTTTGAAGTAAAATAATAGGCTACATGATTATTAATATTATGTTATTATTATTAACAAATCGTTCCAGCATTGCTTCCACGGTAGCTTTCAATGGCCAAGCACTTAGATCACAACAAAATATAATTTGTGTAAAAAATTTAAACAAATTTTATCAAACCTTTGGCAGTAAGCTGGACATCTTGTAGCCTACTTTTTCTAAATCTTTGATGTAACGTAGGCTCTATTGGAGTTTCTATGCTATAGAAAAACATGTACCCTAAGCTGACATAATAATTCCGTTAAGCTATCTGATTAGCTGTTATTTTTATTAAATTCTGTTTCAGTTCTTGCAAGACCTATTGTTGTTCTACAAATAATTGCAATGCCCCTGCCGAAGGCATATTTCCCACCCCTGTCGTCACACCCTCGACAACATTACCAATGGTATCGGGGGCTCGAAGATGTCAAAGTGGTCTTCAGTTTTTTGCTGAAATACCTGGAAGTGGACCTGTTCAAAGTCGCTTCACGACGGTAGATTGTACTGGTGTTGGAAATGAATGCTTAAGGGTGGACTTTCAAGTACGAGTCAGTGGACTATCAGGTAGACTTCTCACAGCTAACAAGCATGAGTAATACACTAGTCTACATACCTTTTCACTTAGTCCAAAACGATTATATGTTTTACTGCTGTGTATTACAATTGATTCTTTGCCCTGCTATAAAACTTTGTTTCTGCTTGTAATGTAATTTACGTTTTTATGTTTGAAGCTGACTTTCCTTTGACTGGTAACTTGAACTTGATGAAGCAAATGTCGGCAGTCAAAACAAAACAAATTTAGTTGATCAAAAATGGTTTGAAATAAAAAGAAATCTTTTACAAAATATTTTTTAACATTTCATTTGAAAAAGTGTTAGTATATTTTAATTTTGAACAATTTCAAACTTAAATAACTGGTAATTCTTTGTTTCGAATGGCACAAGGTTAACCACTCTAAACTTGAGCATGCTTTTGATTGTAAAAGATTTTGTGCGATAATTTTCGTTTCATGTTTATAAAGCAATAAAAAATTAGTTTAAAACAATACCGTATTCTTTTAAATTTCACACAATTTTTGTGTCAAACAATTTTATTCCTAGACAAGCAAACATACCCTACATCAATTGTGACTAAAAATAGTCTAATCGAGCTTAGGATTGAACTTCTCTATGGACCTACGTTGTTCGCTGTTGAATTTTAGCATGTGAAGATATAAAAATCTTACCTTTTGCTACATTTTATTGAAATAAATTTTCAATAGTTTGAAATCAAATATTATGCTATGGATTGATGAATGTCAAATTCAAATCTTGGCTAAAGCGTTCATTATTACAATATTCTCTTAAAATTCGGATTCATGTAAAAAGAACATGTTGAGTACTATCTAAAAGTTTTTATTGCTTATTTTTGACAACTACATTACAGTCCCGTATGTGGTTGGCCAGTGCGTCAGAAACGGTCGATGCTCCGCTGTCACTTGCAGTCAGATCACATCGGCATTTCGAAGCCAAATCCGAAGCCAACAACGGTTCTCGTCCGTTTCTCCAAGAGTCGAGTATGTATTTGAGAAGAGGTTTTTAAATTTTTATTTGAAGCCTTCAAAACAAAATTTGAAAGTCATTTTTCTGTTTTGTTTAAAACCTAAAAGCTGCTAAAATAAATACAATAGTTATGTCTCAAGCAAAACTTTTAATCAAGGTTGTAATGCAAAAACAATCTTTTGAACACATTTTAAACTTGACAGCTGGTGCTGGACAAATAGCTGTAACTGTAGCTACGGTTGAGATAACCAACAGCAGGATATGCTGTTGTTCAGGTGTACACACAGTTATTTGCTGCAAAAAACATTGATGGAGTTGTTCAGACTGAAAAAAGTAGATAGCTTTTTGAACATTCGTATAGAAAAGTTTGGGCCTTGTTGCAAGTTTGGTCAAAACTGATTGAAAAATAGATTTCAAACGCAATTATAGTGCACAAAACGACGCTACAAATGGCAATGCAACATGTTTGCAAACGTTAATGATTTTCCTTCAAGGATTACACCCCATTAAGTCTACACGATTTTAGTTGTAATAACTGAAGCTGCTTTGAAACACTAAGATTTTGATAGCCTTGCACAAAATAATTTAAACGTGGCATTCACCATTGCAGTAGGCTACTGCACATTCTTAGTTTGTAATGTAAAAAAAGAGTTTGTGGTCATACAATGGCTTATACTAATTAATCAATATAAAAATTTTCCACCTCTATCCTACACATTGTACGGAGTGGTTAGACTAAATCGCGTATTGTAGCTGGAGAACAATATTTCTTATTAGGCCTACTTGATACGATTTCCAAAAACGTAAAAAAATAAAGTGGATTCCAAAACATTTGACAGTAAGATTGCCAGTTGACCACCAGACCCCACGTGGCAAAATTAAGAAACCACTTGGCTACTTGGTTGTAACATTGAGAGACCGTTTATTGTAAACGGAACATTTTAGACGGAAACATTGGGGATCACACCAAAACAGTCATATAAAGAGAAAATTCGCGTCAGTGATTATGATAATCGGAAGTTATTAGAATAGATAACACTGTGTAAGTTATGTCACTTTTCAATTGAAATTTTGTTACTTCATAGGTCATGTGCGACTCATTGCTGCTCAACAGACAATTGCAATGCTAAAAAGAGAAGTGGAAATGTCAAGCCAGAAAATGGAAATTCTGAACTAGGAAGAAGAACATACAATGCCAAGCCAGGAAGTGGAAATATAGTTGTTTCCAGTTTTTGGGTGTTGTTCTTCCACACCCTTGTTTCAATCTCACTCCTCGCAATGGTCAAATAAGGACAATAAAGTCTGGTTTTTGTCGATAATGAAATAATAATATTCAAAAAACCTGTACAGAAATGACTTTTTAAAGCAACGGGCTAACTTGCCCAGAACTTGTCAATACAAGAAACCTACCACGACAATTTGTTAATTTTTACACTAGAACTACCAAACTTTTTCACAACCTAAAACAGTCAAGTGGTCATTTATGACCGCTGTTATAAAATATCGATTTTATTTTATGTGTACAGCAGCATGTTATAGTGTTTCGCATGCTTAATCTTATCAACATAAACTTGAATAACTTTATAATAAAACAGGTAAATTCTTCTGTATGAAAGTGAATATTGATACATGAATTGCAAGATTAGATCAGCAAGGCTTCGCGAATTTCGTGTCAAAAATCAAAATCTGAAAAGCATTTGCGAATAATTTCGATAAACAGACAAAAAAAGGTAACTTTAACTGGTTTACATATTGTACAATTTAGTAGAGAGGTGACTTCTTTTAACCATAGACAAATAAAACCTAACAACCAGACGGAATTTAACATAATAACATGAAAAAAAGTAAACATTACAAACGTTTTTGGCCATACTCATGTTAGCACTTTTCAAGTAACCAACTGACTGGTGTTCTTCATAAATTGAAATAACAGATCTGATCTACATACACAAAAATCGAAAAAATAAACGCATAAGAGTGAAACGGCAAGGCAAAGGAAAGACAAAATCACATGACGCCTAATTGCCTAAGAAAAAACACAACTTAATCACTCAAAATGACGTGAAAACATTTAGCAGATAGGAGGCACCTGCGGCAAACAGCTGCCTATTGGGGCAAGGATTGAAAGATTTCATGAGCCTCATGGATTTTAGTATTAAATTCAGTGAAGCATTTACGTACAGGTCCATGATACTATATTAAAAAGCACATCGCTTCTTGTGTAACATGCACTGACAATGTATCGATCGACCAATTCAAAATTATCTCTCGAGGCAGATCTGAATGCCAAACCAAGATCATTGAAGTCCTAAGAATCAAGCGTAATCACCCGTCTCTCAACAGGCAATTATTTGCCTGTGGTTCGTCTTTCCTTCTGTGTATGTTTTAATTGTTGTCACATGCAAAACTGTCAGGCATGTGCAAGCATGAGAAACTGTCAAGATAGATCTCTCAAAGGAACGTTCTCAGTCCGTAGATAAACATCAAAACAATAATACAAATAATTTAAAACTCTTTGTCAAACAACACCCGACACCCTTACTGTTTGAACACCAAGATAATACAGCCCTGGAGATATATAAAGCAATGACACATACAGTAATATGGGGCGTGGGTTACACATTATATCAAAAGATACTTTCAAGTTGAGAGTTAGAAAAGAATAAAGTTTGCATGACAAAGATGAACGCTTCAGTCACAATTCGTATCCAGCTTACGCCGGTGTTTTGAAGGTTTAGATTAAGTTGACGAGAAGGCGAGGAAGCCACAGTGGCGCCGCCAGACCTTCAACAATGGGGGGGAAAAATTTTGACAGTGCAAGACAGTAGCGTAGTCAGGAATTTTGAAAAGGGGGTGTTGACGGCCGGCGGGCGAAGCCCGATGGCGTGTTCGCCGAAGGCGACACTTAGCGACGGGGGGTCTGGGGGGCCTCCCCCAGAAAATTTTGAAAAATTACTTTCAGTTTGGTGCATTCTGAGAGCATTTTCAACAAAATTGTGGGTATGAATATTCCTGTAAAATGGTGCTGTCTGGTGGCATAGCAAAAGGATAAGATCATGTTTTCTTCGGCATTTTTCGAAAATAAAGCTAAGTCTCTATGTTTTGTTGTTGCTAATTCCAGGCTGAGATATTTGAATGTTTAGTATTAGCAAAACTCGCTCTTTTAATGCAGTTTTGTTTAAAATTAGGCAAACTTTGTTTTAGAGACATAGGTTGATTTGCTTTTTTTATGCGAGATTATTACAGTTTTATTATTTATCAATTTTCTCCTTAGTTGATCCAAAAAACGATCTTATTCCGGTAAGTCACTAACTTTTATGCTTTAAAGTCAACCCAAAGTTTAGAAAATGTAACGTCATAGACGTCATACATCTTGATGAGTGTCAAACAAAAAGCTTTGAGCGAATGAAGTTACTTTATTTCTGATATATTCAAGTTTTGTATAACGAATAGCTTTTTAGACGTTAATCTATATCGAACAAGCGATCTCAACAGTTACAGATGGCTTGCATCCTTGTACAGTTTGACGTGAAATTACATCATAGGCTAAAGCTTTTCTTGCAAACAATATATTAAACTACGCAATATAAAGCAAAGCAAACAATATAAAGCAAACTCTCTACCAAAGCTTTACAATTATTAACATCCGTAAATTCAATTTGAAAGGTTGAAACCCCCAACCCCCCTCCCTTGGCTACGCCACTGGTGCAAGACATGCAAGACAGTGATATATTATTTAATTTCTCTTGTTTTCTACTGCTATAGTCTACTGTAATATAGACTACCAAAAGTCCTACATTTTTGACATGTCTGATCTGTTGAAAAAAATAAATCACGGTTTGATTCCGTATGGGACTTGCAACTGCCATTGCTAGCGAAATTCTGCGTAGCTGCACTTTCTGATTATCCAACAGTCTGTTAGTTAAATATGCCTCATGATTTGGACTAGTCTGTCAGTTGATAGAAAAATTATCAAATACTGCACTGAAACGCTGTGAAAACGTTTTTCCATGCTTACAAAATACAGATGTCAAGATAGGACACAGAGGCGGCCACAATATGCGTATTGCGTAGCCGTAGCCTTATGACATTGCGAGCATTAAAGTGCCCCTGACAGGTTGGATCCAAGTATAGTAACTTTTTAAAGCATTTCCTTGCGCAGAATCATACTTAGCAAACTTTTTAACGTTAACCTCGTAGCTCGACTGGTTAGGGCGTAATTTACATCAAACGACGGCTCCGCAGCGCCACCACAGGCGAAACTCCATATTTCACTGCTCTGGGACGACTTTGGTGGTATTACGTCATTGTAAGTCGGCGTTCTTAGCGACGGATGAAACATACGTTTCCTAGATGTTATTGCTGGATCACAGTTTAGTCGGAGTTGGTACAAGCGGTTGCTTTTTTCAAAGATCTGTTGTTTTTTACAGTTTAATAAAACTGTACTGGATACGTTCCTACAAAACCTAAAATATACTTGAAGTGAAAAATGAAGAAATTGTACGAATCATCATTCATATTTAATTCATCATCACTATTCATAATAAATAAAAGTTCTCTCTCTCTCATAATGTGCCCTCAGTACGTACATAGGCTAGCAGAGTCTATACATGTAAAAGCCTAGTTTACCTGTACAAGGGTACGTTTTTGTAAACGTTGTTGTTTAGAAGTGCTGAAATCATCATCAGCAACTGGTTGCATCTTTGCTGTTATAGATGGTAGCCTATGGCAAATTCCTTCAAAATGTAAAGTTTGCTCAAGCCCATTTTTACTTGAGTGGTATTAACAAAATCATCTTCAGCGAAGTGAAGAGAACATATATGACTAGTTTTGTATGGCCCATCCTACTTTCGAACACTTGAAGAAAACTTCTACCATTTTCTTCTCAGCACCTTGTTTTGTGGGAAAGCGTAAAAAGAAACCACACGGTCTTTGTCACTGACACTGTCACATATTTATTTATTATTTATTTGCGTCAGACAAAGCTGTCCACATCGAAAACAAAACAACGAAATACTGTAATACACAAACTGAAAATGCACAAAGATCACAGCGAGCCACCTTGGATGCCGTCGGTTTAAAAGCTCACTAAATAGGCTATCTACTGTCACAAATTTACATATAATGAGCGTTGGAAGAATTGAAAGCATTCAGAACGATAAAAACAATCAGATGACATCATGTCTGATATAAAGCGATTTGAGGAGTGTATGCAATCGGTTAATAAACGAAAACATGTTTTTTCCTCAATAAAGCATCAAACGTAGTTACATTATTCATTACTTGATATTCACGGGCACTGACCTAACGAGGCAAATTGTGCAATATTCTGAAAGAGTCATTGTAAGCAACACGTAATCGTTTTATACTAGAAGATCTAAACTTGTTCCACAACTGGGATAAGTAAAACGACATACAATAAGAACGAAATAAACTGTTTTTTACAGCGGGTGAGCATTTAGAAAAATTGAGATTTTGCATTATTTGCAGCACAGTACTGAGAGCGTACTTGCCTTGAAATATAATTTTCATCTGAGAACTATCAATAAATACACCCAGATATTTTACAGAGTCTGTAAACACAATTTCAGAATTACCTAGATGTAGCAGAGGAGCACGTAAAAGATAAAAGTTTTTTGGGGAGAATAACATACCAAATGACTTTTTAAAATTGAAAGTAATTTCATGTTCAACAGCATACATGTGGCAAACATCTAACAAATTTTGTAAGCCACACAAACTAGGCGAGATGCAGCAAATGTCATCAGGAAACATAATATGATTTAGACAAGAGTTGCCAACATAGCAACCAACTTTTGTTTTATTGAGATAAGAAAGCTGATCAATATATATATACGGCAAAAAGATAGGGGCTTAACACCCCACCTTGTCAGACTCCGCTGGACACAGTAAATGGTTGGCACAGGTGACCTTCCCACCTCACTTGCATGGTTTTTTTACTATAAAGGCACAAAGGTCACCAGTATTCCAATAAGCGAACAAAATAGATAGGCAGTAGGCACGTTACGTGTGATAAGCGTTTTAAACAATAAATGATGATTGACTTTGTCGAAGGCTTTTGAAGCATCCAAAAAGACAGAATATACAGGAGTGTCATGACTGATATAAGAGGACACTGGTTGTTTTATTAAAAAACACTCATTTCAGTACTATGACCAGACTTAAACCCAAATTGATTGTCACTGGTATTCCAGAAAGGCAATAGATGATTCACATAAAACGTTCAAACAGTTTTGAGATTACTGTGGCTAGAGCAGTAAGTCTATAGTTACCTGAATCTTGAATGTCGCCATTCAAATTCTTTACAATCGGGACTAAGACAGTGTTCAAGCAAGAATTTGGTACAGTGCCATGACTAAGACACATATATATTAAAAAGTACACTAATATAAAAACAAATAATCAGCATAAACAATATGTTCAGCTGAAATTTTGTCAGCACCAGCAGCGCGGTTTATGGCAGTTTGACAAGCAAGGAACCAATTGTGTCCATGTTGCAACAAAAGTTGTAATATTTATCCCTAGAAGAAATACATGAGTTAACAAATTCTTTTTCAGTGTTGGTTTTGCTAGAATTTAGCAAGGAGCTGTAATGATGTTTTCACATCTCAGCAATTGCTTCAGGACCTTGTGCTCCACCAACATGTACAGGAAGAGAACTCTTTTTGCAAGTAGACTTTTTTACTTTCTGCCAAAATGACTTGTGAGCTGTCCAAGTTGAGTGCTGAGGCAAGCACATTTGCTCTATGTTGTTCAGAGGCATGATTACAACGGCGAAAGGCTTTTTTAAACTCCTTTCGTTTGCTCTGCATCAACTCATATAGTTAACCATTTCACTGTTTCCCATTTTTCACCTACATGATGTAACTTTCTCTGGCAGTAGCATGAGCTTGCTTAACATGATTATTCCAACCAGGAACAGAAAATATGTTACATTTCTTCTTTACTCCAACAAAGATTTTATCAGAAGCTGCTTTGAGAGCATCAGTTATAATATTATAGAAAGAGTCTATTGAGGCAACATGAGAAGCCTCTGAACAATGAGAATTATTGCATTTAATACTTTCAGTTGGCAAGGAAATTTGGGATAGATATTTTTAAATACAACAATACACATGAACAGCAATTTTTAAGCATTGCCTCAACCATAAATTAAAGGTAGCCTACTGTTTGTGAGATACTGTTGTTACACTGCAAATGGCTATAGCCAGATTAGGACAAATAAAAAAGTATCAAAATTGTAGCCCTATGAAACTGCAATTTCAATTGAATTGAGATGCTGTTTGATAAAAATAAACTCAACCTATTTGATCAAAACCTGGTAGTAATAGTAAGTTCACTTTTCTATTTCGGTAATTCTTAATTTGCACATGCTTTAGACCAACAAAGCCCCACACATTCACGTTTTGCAGTGGCCGTACTATACCTAACCAAGTCACCAGTCACCACAGATTGTATCCTTCCAGCTTACGGTGACGTCACAGCGTAGTTGCCGTTTTTATTTTCGCAATAGAATGAGTGTCAGATTCGCCGATGTCAACGAAAGTTTGCAAGCGTGTAACTTAGTAGCCTGTTGATATTTTTTACAATTTTCTGGTCAGAAAAGTTTGTTAGCGTCACCTTTTTGATATCTTAGGTAAATTTCGCAAATTTATTTTTCTGTCAGAGGCACTTTAAGGCCAATAAAAGTTAATAGAACAAATTTACTGTGACGGCCACCAGGCATAGTTTAATTGCAATAAATGCTCTGCAAATTATTTTTTATTCTTAATATTTCTTTTTCCTTTCCACGAAGATTTCATCAGGAGAATGCACAATATCAAATGATAAATTTAAAACACAAAGTTAGCGAACAATTCTTATATTTCTTATTAAGATGCCAAAAATGCAGTATGACGGAACAATAGGCTACAGTTAAAGTCAACATGTTTCTTCGTTTATTAGACGTGAAAACAAGCTTCACTTATAGTAAAAATAATCAATTAAAACACAAACCCCAGCCAGCTAATTCTGCTGCTTTTTACATCGATTCAACGTTGTAGGGCGTTGAATCGATGTAAAAAATGTACAATCTTCCTCACGGGGACGCAGGTCTTACAATTTATACAATTGTGCATGAAATCCTCGTGGATAGGAAGAAAAAATATTAAGAACAAATAATCATTTAACACCGGTGGAGCATAATTGCAGTTTAATAAACTTTAAATAATATTAACACTTAATAGGACATACCAAGCTGTTGAACACTCGACAAGGAAAGCAAAATGCGGCATCCTTAGTTTCTGAACACTCCAGCCAGAGATAGTCATCAAACCATTGTGAGCGAAATTTTCTACCTTTAACTTTCGGATAGTTGGCCTTGACAGTTTTAATTCGTCCTCTACTAATAACATAATTACATGCTTCACGGCATTTTGGCAAAGGGAAGGTAGGATCAAATTTATAATCTTTTAAGTCCATTGTAGAATTTTAGTTGGTAAATAGTAAGATTTACTGAATCACTGCTCTAAATAAAGAACACTGATTGTACGATTTAACAAAATCCTCATTTGTTGACATTTGACAAACCTTTTTCCAGAATTCATTTACAAGGTGATACGCCTAAGCATTATATCACGACTTATTCAAATAGAATCATAATTAACAAATACTCCAGAAAATCTAACATGACCTTTCTTAAATTACGATCAAGAGTTCATTTCAATAGCTCAGTTAACAAATTCAGTAATCTATTTCTAAACTGCTAAACAATTCTATCCATTACTACGTGACCCAAAGGAATGTTCGCTTAGCTGAGCTATTATTGGTGAATTTGAGAAATAATGCGAAGTTCTTCTATTTGAAGCGATGGATTAGGAAAAAGGTTATTCCTGATGCTGAATGTAAAAACGTTACAGTTGCATAAAAAGGCGTTCGTTAACGTTTATGCTGAATATTTCACAATACAACAAATTTTCGAGAAATTGACACAAAGAAATACGTTTACAAACAAGTGAACCCATTTAGCATAGAAATTAGAATCAACGTCAAACTGTGCTATGCCAATGTATACACAAATGTAATCTCGCAATAATTAATCAACTGGAAAGAATCCGACAACACAGGCTATTTTCGATGCGTTAAAAGTTAAATATAACACAATTTCAGAAATATGGGCTCCACTGTATGACAAAAAGTGGCATAGACTCCTTTTGAGTCTGAAAACTGTCAGAATCTAAGATAGTTAATAGACTTGTTTTTTCCGGACGCTGCAGACAAAGGGAGAATGTAAATGTTTTTCTGTAACCCAACAGACAACCTAATTTCCAGATACGAAAGTTTTGATTTCGCTCACACAACTTTTATTTTCACAAAAGTGATGTTACACTGTGGAAGCAAATGACCCTTATGCTTATGCAGCAAACAAATTAAACTGAGCTAAAGAATTACAACCGCATGAGGTAAAAGATGATGTATTATACACAACTAAAAGTGAAATAGCCAACCTAAGCAAGAACCAATCTGCTGGGCTGCGACTAGAATCACAAAATCATAATAATAACTGCAGCACAAAGAAAAAGTTAAAATAGAAGAGAGAGCTTTCTAGCCCTAACCCCCCCCCCCCCCCCCCCCTTGCAAACTTGACTTGACTTCAGGTTGGGATCCAAATATTAAAAAAATATATATTAATATGTAATAATAAAAAAAAAATTAAAAAGGTGATGCCCAAAACATTGGGGGGGCAGCTGCCCCGCCTGCCCCCCCCTGCCGGCGCCACTGGGAAGCCAACCTTCGTTTCTACGTTTCAGTTAAGCCTTTAAATATGATTCTAAAGACACATCCGCATGCTTATGGCTACACAGCCGACGTGATTAGCACTGACTAATTATTAGAATGATTATTATTAACCTACTAGTGGTTATTAATCTTTGTAGGTCTACAGTTATTTTTTTCAACTTTCTTTGTTTTAAAAGTTGATTGTGTCTGGGGTACGCTCGTTCAATTCAATCGGTTTATTTTGTTCTGACGGCAAATAAACAATAATATACAGCAGGGGTGTGCAACGTGCGGCCCGCGAAGAAAAACTGTGCCCTCTTGTAATAAAGGTTGCACACCCCTGATATACAGTACAAAAACACAATAAACACAAATAATTTGCGCAACAAGGTTGGCAGCAAAAAAATAAAACGTCACCAAAGTCAGCTGGTACCTAAATATCTAAACAAAACATGCAAAAAATTAAGAACATTAGTAAGCTAAATAAGTTTGAGAACCACCGCTCTCTCTGATATAATAATCATAATGCTTGTTTTTATATAGCGCTGTATCCATCGCAGAATGCGTTGCTCCTTAGCGCTTAACAAAGCAGACAGTGTCAATGCAGCCGTATAGAGGCGCAATTGAGTACATAATTTGGGGTAAATACATTCGGGTTAGGCTACCCGAATCCGTTCCATTGCCATTGCTCAGTGCCAAGCAGGAATTGAATTCAGTATCATTTTTAAAAAGTCTTTGGTATGACCCGACAAGGTATCGAACCCATGCCTACCGATTCAGAGTCGGGCGCACTAACCACCAAGCCACTGAGCCGGTACATGCAGGGTAGGCTGTGCCAAAAAATGGCGGGGCAGACCTGCTTCATGTTGGAGCAGCATATCAGAAAATCTAGTTTTAAAAAAGCAGCTACACAGCAAAAAATCAAAAATACGAATTTATTCGCTCACTGTAAAATGTAGGCTAGCGAATAATAATGTTGTGCTGAGTGGTGATACTGTGAGTTTCCACATGGGCTGCAAGATGTTTGAAATCAGGCTGATATGACGTTGAAAATGATTGGAGCAGTTCCTTCAAGAGTTGGTTTGTCAAAACTAAATGATGTTCGAAGTTTACAAACTTCATCGTGAAATAAAATGATGCACAACACAACAGTATGTTTTGCAGAAATAGATTGCAAGATTGAATAAATGCATGTGTAATTCATTAATGCTAACTTATTAGAGGGCCGCAATTTAGCCACCCCCTGCTATAGCCTATGCCTAATCGTCAGTTGAATGCTTTCAAACTTTAGCTATGAGTTTTCAAACTACCTTTATTGCCTTTTTTATGGCTTTTCCACCAATAGTTCGCTACTGAATAGCTTTAGAATAAGTCTGGCACAGCAGTAAAAGACAAGATATTAGTGTGTAGAAAAACTGTTTACTTAACAAATCCAGTTTGCTTAATGCGGAACAACAAACCAGTAGCTACATCATTACCTTCGTTTGACATTTGTTAGAACATTGACAGCAGTGCTGGATATACATTAATAATAACATCTAGATTATCTGAACGTGCAGACCATCTAGTATCAGATACCGAGTGCAATGCATTTTTTCCAGACGTAATTCCCTCCTTTTTCAAATGTTTTTTATACAAAGAATTTCTCTTGGGAGAACAGTTCATAAAGCGGTAGGCTAAATGTCACCAATTGTTTCAAAAGTTATTTTGACTGTCTCCACAGTTGCAATAGTGTGCTCAAGCACAAGATTTAATCGGTGTGCAAAACAATAAAAATACGGTATATCGACAGTTTGGCACCCGCTGCAACTAGGTATCAGTTCAGTTCAGTTGTTTTTATTTCTGACCATCATATCAAAACAATACACGTCAACATAGCAAAGGTTGAGAAAAGGGTAGAAGCGACAAAACGCGAACTATACACCTTTATCCTTGCCTGACATGTTGGCGGCCCCATCAAAACTGTTGTCCATTAGGTCTTTCAAAGGAAGTTTAACATCTCCTAAAACTTTTACAATGACATCCGCTAAAGATTTTCCAGTCAAACTGAATATCTGTTCTTCAAACTTCGTTCTTGTATTTGAAAATCTGCCACATAACGTGTTATGATAGACATGTAGGCATTTTTATTTGATTTTACCTCATCGCATTCAATTGAGAAGTAGCCTACTTAGCAGCACGCACCTGATTGCAGATAGCATCAGTTACAATACTGCTATAAATACTGAACAACTCATTTTGGCTGACATGAGAAAAGTATGACACATTTTGAGGGTGCTTTTCTATAAGAGGTTTGTGGTATTTTGACAGACACTGAAGTTCTTCAAGAAAGTTTCCCTTGTTTTTACATAAGCTTGATTCGTCATGTTTACGAAACGCGACATTCTGCTTCGCTAAATGGCGTATAACGTCGAATATTACCTTCACAAGATGTTCGTGGCTTTCTCGTTCTTGTCTCCTCTCAATTCGAGAACTGCTTCATTTAGCTGGATATCAACTGATATCACTGACTTAAAGTTTTGCATTCGTTCCAAAGATAGCAAATGCATTCGTGATTTTGCATGCTTTGCAAATTTTCCAGTTCCACTGGAGGCATTTTTCCTATTTTTGAAACCTTCTTTGCTTTTTTAACTTCTTGATTTTTTACTTGGAAATTCGCATTTACTACTACTTTATAGGCATAGCCGTAGGAGATGGAGGGACGGGGGGGACGTTGCTCTCCCGCTGAAGAAAAAAAATTGCGAATTTGAGCAAAAACTCCATTTATACTGTTATTTGGGCAAATCAATCTTACCATGATGTTTCAACGTCTCACCAGTTGAAAAACTTTACATAACTGTTATAATCTATGAGATGCATTATTATTTTTCAATGAGTGTAAAATGTATTATCGTCGATTTTGAAAAGTATTCCATGTGGTATTGCCATTTGGGCAAAATGATAAGTTTCCATTCCACAATTGCAAAAACAAATGTAAAAGAGCACAATTGGCGAACAGAAGTAAGCTTATTACTGATATTCACAAACATGTTGGCTGCATTTCTTCATGGGTAAGATTTAAAAGCCTGCTGGATATTGGTAACTTTATGAAGTTTTTTTTGTTTTTTCTCAATATCCTACTAATGTAGTTGTTTGTAAAAATCTTTTGTGCAAAAATGTGTAGTTATATGGACAAATCAATTTTTACCATAAGTTTTCAAATATTCTACTACTTTAATAAATTTATAGTGCTGCATTACGTATGAAATACATTAACATTTTTCTTTGAATGTAAAATGTAGCACCGACAATTTTGGAAACTTTTGTACTTGGTATTGAAGTTTGGGCAGAACGTTAAATTTCGATTCAGTATCTGCAGACTGTAAATGTAAAATAATGCATTTGGCAAGCTGAGATAAGCTTATGGCAGATATTTATTAGAATATAGGCCTAAACACTAGCCTACTCTAGCACTAGCCTACACTAGCCTACAAACACTAGCCTACTAGCCTTATCGTAAATTTTGAAACCCTGCTGGGTTCTGGTAAACTTATGAAGTTTTTTGTCCCTTTTTATATCCTATTAATGTAGTTGTTGGTAAAAATATTTGGGCAAAAATATCCAGTTATTAGATGAATCAGTCTCACTATGAGATGCTAGGCTCACAAAACTTAACCTAAATGCTATGAAGATATCTTATCACTTTTAGTTATGGCCAAACAAGTTAAGCGTTTGTCATAAACTTAAAAATCAACAATTGTGAGGTTACATGCACACCTCTTTTGTGAGCAGTTGATTCCAGCAACTAACTATATAGGCCCGTGCAAAGTGAAAAAGTATATTAAATTAAAACAATTTGTGATTTTTCCCGCATTAGATTTCAAGATGAATGAAGAATGCAGAGCATTAGCTTATCTGCGCCTGAAAGTTGATTGTGAATTTCAACATTATACAATTGTCAGAACTTTTCAGAATACAGATTTAGCCTACTTTTCAAACGTGTAGCCTACGTTGCAAGAAATCTTATTTTTACAGTTTCTATAGCAATCGTTAGTATTTTTGGTCAGAAAATTTACCTTCTGCGATGGCTTTCGATTAAAATGGCAAATAGATTCACATTTATTGTACAAAATAAATGTAAGGAAATCATGATATTGTATCATGAAAACTCATGAAAATCATGAAACCTGTAAGGAAATCATGATATTTAAAAAAAATAACAATAATAATGTTTCATCACGAATTCAAGCAAAATTTCAAGATAAATAGTAAAAAATGTAAAAATATCGATACCCAATTTCCGTACGCTGTCCTTTATACTTTTCGACAGGGCCGGATTAAGGTTTTGATGGACCTGGGGCTGTATGGAAATCTGAGGCCTATATTTCATTCCCCTCATTGTAGGCTACGGTACCAATCACAATTAAAATAAAATAACAAAATTTATACCCGAAGTGCAGTAGCCTATTTAGCCTACTTAACACATTCAAATGCATGTTTTTTGGATTTAGACAAAGCTAAGCTGTTAATAACATTATCGGTGTCTATTTGCTTCAAAATTTTGTTTTCAATGCAGAGAAGAGCTAAGGAATGCAACCTTTTCTGGTCCATGAATGAACGTAGTTGATTCTTTTCTCTTTTAAGCACTAAAAATGAGCGCTTGCTCGAACAATGAGAAGTCATCAGACAAAGATACATTCTTGTTACAACAGATACGTTAAGAAATGCATACATAAACTCATTTCCATTGATGAATCTAAACATTTGAGTTTCTTTGCTGCATTCGCTGTTAAAATAGTGTTGTTTTAGCAGTGCAGTAAAATAAATCATGTCTTCAGGCAGTGATTCTTCTAGAATCTAATTCTAGGTCATCTGGATATTAGTGAAGCAATGTTTTAGCACTCTCTTCAATTTTACAGTTTAATTCCGCCCGAAATGAAAATCTTATTTGAAGACGATGGTATGCTGCAATTCGGGATTTCATACACAAAATAATTTGGTGAATGAGTGGCAAATATGAGTCTACTATGAATCTGCTCGATGGATCAAGTGATGTGTCTTCAGATCCGCCTTCGCTATCCAGTATCCAAGCATACTTTTCTTCTCTTCTTTCTTGAAATTTCTTCAATATAATAATGATAGCCACTAATACTCTACCCTTTTCTTCGAATTCTTGAAATTGGGATCTTTATGTTTGAACAAAAGTCATGTAGGCCCTGAAGCAAATTTGTTGCCTTATTCAAAGTAATTTTGCTATCCTGCAGCGCCCGACTAGTTTTATGAAAAACTATGACATCATAAATTCTGCTTATAAGTACATTAATTTGTAAGTGAGATGTTTGCGTGAGTTAAAACCAGAGATAAAGTTGTAGAGCACGCTAGGTCTCGTGCCCCCTTGGAAATTAGCTGACGCCCCCCTGGGGAGGCGTGCCCTCTATTTAAGAACCACTGGTTTACACAGTTAGCATTCGTTCCATGATTTTCGTCCTTTATTCTTTCAATCCTGCTAATAAGTACTATGTCAGTTGCTCTTAGTAAGTTGTTATCGGTAGGCCTATTTTTTTTTTGGTAGGCCTGGGGCTGCAGCCCCATCAGCCCCCGTCTTAATCCGGCCCTGCTTTTCGAAGCTCGTTAAATGTTCAAATGATCACAGTTGCTTGTACGCGTGTCTTCAGCAAATCAAGTGAAATTCTAATGCCATTCTGTAGCACCGAGAAGATATTACTGCGTATAGGCCATTGTAAACAGAAATAGTTTTTCTATCAAAACTTGTTTCTTGTATACAGTAGGCCTATGTACTGTAGATTTAAGGAGTTTACAGAGCAGCTTACCCATAACATAAACAAAGCTTTTAGCAAGCAATATTGCAAATTTTGCCAAATAAGGACAAAATTTTATTTCCGTTTTAAGCGATTCTTAGCAGCGCAACTTTTTTTTAACTTTTTTTAATGATTCTGAGCAGCATCAAAAATATGCAAAACCTATGTTATAAAATGTTTTATGCTGTTTCCAGGAATTTTAAAATGCAACTTTTTACAACTTTTTTCTTTTTAACTGCAAATTTTCTAAGTATTGTATCAAAAGGTCAAAGGGAAAAAAAACAATACGAAATACATCTGCTTTAGTGGTGATAGAGTGTTAGCCTACCTTGAACTGAATAGTGACTAAACCGCAGTTGTAGAAATGCTGTGGAAAAACTTAATCTGGCAGCATAAGCGATGCTTGAACATGTTAAGGAGGCTACATTGCCAGCTAAACATTGTAATTTTTCACGTAGCCTATTTAGCATTGCATGTAAATAAATCAAACAACTGGAATACCGCGGTTTGAAATGCACGTGCATACGAGCAACGTTCATCAAGACGCTTCCTCAATCTTAAACCAATTTGACATAAAAGATTTCAAAGGCAAAAACATATTTCTTTATTTTGTTTCAAAAGAACAATGTTGGTTTCTCTTTGAATTTGTGACGCCATAAGCAGATTGACTTGATTGTGCAAGTTGTAGTCCACCACGCTCAAGATTGCAACTAACAATGGAAGACAGAAAAGGAGTTGGTTCTCTAAACGGATAATGCCGACACTGGGTCCTTTTTTAATACGATTTGCATCATAAAAGTGACATTTAGGCCTACATACATTTACTTAAAGTTTGAATTTTTATAAAACTGTAGCGGAATTCCCAAAATTAGATGAGTTTGTGATTTTCCAGTTTCCAGTTTCAGAAGAAAGATTCTTGTGATATTCCGAAATTTGGCTCTCTCAAAAATATTTAAAAAAAAATTAATATGTCTTGTTTGATTTATAATTTGGGTTGAGAGGCTACATTTTTTTAGTCATATATAGACATAGCTGAGCAACACCATAGCATTTAACACGGTGGTTTTCTCAACCAGGGGTTCGTGAAGCGATTTCAGAGGGTCCGCAAAAGTTTCCGAGTTTTCAGCATGATTGCTAAATTACGAAATTTAAAAATTGTTTGTGCTTTGTTTATGTATTATCCTACAGTGATTCTCAAACTGTAAGTCGCAACGCACATGTCGTTTGAAATTGCAAAAGACATGGCACAAAGGTTTGGTTTTTTAACTAAAAATATCATATAAATGACTTCAACCTTTTAATAAGGCTATGATGGCTATGTTCAACTTAATTCTTTTGAGACAGCAGATCGTTGATCAATGATGAACTTGGAAATGCAAACGTTCGTCAGCAGTCTATTCCCAATCAAAGTTTTGCAATGACTGCGATTATAACAAATTAATATTGAATACAAATAAAAAAAGGGAGAAACTCTTTGTAACGGTCGCAAGTATTCTATTAAATTTTGATAAAATTAATAGAAAAACATCAAATGAGCATAAATTACAGATTTTTGATCCTGTGTGCCTACATAGCTCATAAGTCATAACACAATTTCGTCAATCTCATCAATCGTCAAGTGCGTTGCGATTTGCGAATTCAGCAAATTCTTTTAAGTGTGTTGCTTCGAAACTTATGTACTGTAACATAATGATTCCAAAAGGAGACGCGATATACAAAAATTTCAAATAAGTTAGACATTTTTAGCGGTCCGCGACTGCTTCGAAGGCACCAAAAAGAGTCCACCAAGACAAAAAGGTTGAGAACCACTGATTTAACATTATATCAAGCAAAACTAAAATAAAGCGAACTTAGGCTACACATGCAGCCCTTTATCAAGCCTAAAAGAAATTATTACATTGTACAGTATAAGACCAGACCATGAGAACGATGCAGGTTGGAAAGCTAGATGACAAGCTGAGAGAGACACGCCTTAAATGGTTGGGCCACGTTGTAAGGAGAGACGAAGATTATGTCGGAAGAAGGATAAGACAATTGGAATTTGGTAAAAGAAAGAGGGGATGGCCAAAAAAAAGATGGAGAGATTGTGTGGAAATAGTAGGAGTGAAAGAGGAAGATGCTGCTGACAGAGTGATGTGGAGAACTGCAATCTGCACTAGCAACTTCACTTGAAGCGAGAATAAAGCAAGAAGAAAAATAAAACCAGACCATATTTTTGTTATACTGTATGTCTTTCAAGTAGCCTACTTCTTATACACAGCAATATTTTCATTTAGGCTTGATAAAGGCTATCTGTGTAGCCTAAAACGTTAGCTTGATTTCATTCTTGTGTGTTATAATGTTAAATGTTGTGGTGTTTCTCAGCAATGTCTGTTTATACTTGATTTGAAAAGAAAAAAAATATTGTACGCAAAAAGCTAAAACACTAAGTTAAAACACGTGATGCAGTTATTGTTATTGTAGCCTAAATACACATAGCTTCCTAAATATCTTTTTTAGTCTCGAGAAAACTTTGCTTTTGAAAATCCTGCTCGTACTAGTTTTTTTTATGCGATTACCGTATTAAAACTAATAAAACAACGTTCAAATGCATGTAAGTAATTATTTTGAGTCAAAGAAGTTTAATGTAGGCTAGGCTAGGCTATAAAACATGCCATTTACACCATTGTGTTTGTGTAAGCCTATATAGTATTTCCCCGATTTTCGAAAGGAGTTAAATTTCCTTAGTTTTCAAAATCCAAAAACTGAACACCTCTTGCTGTTGAAGATTTGTACTAAAGTTTTAAAAAATTTGGAAAAGCCACAAGCTGCTGTCACAATCAATATGCGAAGCTTCGCGACAGGCTACATTATGCGTCTTGACTAAGCGTGCTGTTTTAATTGTATAATTCTTACGAAATGTTATTATCGGTTACTGTCCTATAGTGATCTTTGATTGCAAAATTCTTATTATGTAATGTACTATTTCTAGAAGATTCTGCATACGTGCAAGATTAGAAGGTCTCCAACTTGATCGAACAATTTGTCAGGTAGTAGGTTGTTATGACGTCACAAAGATGTTTACGGGTAGTAAAACTTGACCAGGAACGATGAGTTTTTCTGATGCAATATTATGGTACTTTCTAGAAGTTACCGGTCAAAACAATCTTGCTATAAATAGTGGCATAATTTGCGTAATATATATAGAGATGGAGATTATTATTGAGATCATTATTGATTGAGAGTTGAATTGAAGTTGAAGTTATTAAATAGAAGTAGATGAGAGCTGGTGCTATTAAAAGTTGTGATCGAGATTAGAGTTGTATGAGAAGAGAGAAATATTTTATTTCGTCTGTTGCGAGAATAGTACGGTACAATTATGCACAACACGAATAAAATAGCACCATAGCAATCTGGATACCACAACAGACAGAAGCAGCGAAAGACTATATCAGTCATCGAGTCAGCTGTTTCCCTGTTCTTGTGACAAGTGTCAAGCATCGGCAAATTGCGTTGAAACAAGATAGGCTGACGTTCTGATAGTTCAATTATAAACTTTATTTCGGATGTTTAAAAATATTAGAAAAAAAAGAAAACTTTTGATTCAATAAATTCTTGTAGCAAGCGCGTTTAAACTTCAGTGCAACCAATAAGAGTTCAAGCCAATAAATAGTAGCGTACAAGCAAAAACATTTTCAGTACAGTATTACAAAAATGATAGGCTGCACAAAACTAGCTCAATGTGACCGTGTAAATTGAGAAAGAAATTAAATAGATTGTAAATAAGAAATAATTGAGCATAAGCGAATAACACAATAGGTCAATAATGTTTTCTTCAGATGAAATTTAACAAATCAAATCAAAATTTAACAAATTACAATCGACTACGTACTTCACTCACAGTTTGAATTGAAAATAAATTTTGTTGCTTTATGTCAGTGGAAGAGTAACAGGTGCAATGGTGCAATTAAATCGTCATAAATTGTTATTTTGGGCTTAAACTTTGCAATGACACTTTGCCTGGATTTGATTTGTTAAATTTCATCTGAAGAAAACATTATTGACCTATTGTGTTATTGCAAAGTTTAAGCCCAAAATAACAATTTACAACAACTCAGTAGTAATTTCTCCACTGACCGCATGGTCTGTCTCAGCACCACAATTAAAAGTTTTTCAGTTGGCTCTCACCAACTATGCTCGTCACAAAGTGATCGAGCTTATTTTCGCTGATTTTTAACATAGGTAACCAATGAACAATCCCTCCTGGTTTTTAGATCACCTACCCCTTCAAAGTGCATCTGTGACAGACCCAAGAAGAGCCATTGGGGCGATCGTCCCCTTCTAAAATACAAAGAAGTATTTTTATTCACGGTGTATTTGCAAAGTTTTAAGGTAGACTACCTGACTAGACCTGTCCTTGCAGTGCATTGCGTATAGACCAGGCCCAACGTAGTTGCGATGACGTAAGTTATTCAGCCACAGTGAGAGTGAGGCAAAGAAAAAGTTTTGCAGCTTTTGATCTGCCTCTAACCAGGTACAATATATTTATTACTTCACAATTGGAATTCTTCTTGATTTGAAACCATTTGCATTGATAGGGTCATAGATTTTTCTACACACTATTGTATTGTTTTTTTTTAATGCTGTGTCAGACTTATTCTGAAGCGATTCAGCAGCGAACTATTGGTTGAAAAGCCATCAACAAAGGCAGTAAAGGTATTTTGAAAACTAATGCCTAAAGTTTAAAAGCATTCAACTGATGATTAGGCATAGGCTATAGCAGGGGGTGGCCAAATTGCGGCCCTTTAACCCTTTGAAGGTTGGGGGGGGGCTGTCAATTCAACTTTATTGTATCAACAGTTGTATCTCTAAAACCACTGAGGCTGCGACTACGAGATTTATTGACTTTCCCTAACTTTTATTCACCTCTATTGAGCTAAAATTTTGAGCAAATAAAGATTATAAATTGAGAGATATAAGGCATTTCTAAGCACATCCTCTGAAATATTTCATATTCCATTGTTCAAAATTTTCCCACCAGCTGGATGAAAGTAATTAATTTGGCCCTCCTAACTGTTTCACAGCGTCAAGGGAATTGGCTGTATGTAAAATTATGTAAAAAAAATTTAATCACAACATTGCAATGCATGTTCTTCATTACTCTACCAAAAAATAATGTGTAAACTCACGCTACAATTACAGTCATAAGTCACCTCAACATTTCAACGTATATGAGCAGTTCTAAAATTCACATAGTTTTAATTTTCGGATATGCTCAGCGTGAATAATTTTACAAAGTGAATCCCAAATTTTAAAACCGTGTCTTAAAAAATGACAGAGATATCACTCCAAAAGCATAAGAAGAATCGACAGCCCCTCCCCCCCCCCAAACTGAGCAAGACTCCAGGAGCCCAACCTTCTATACTAAGGGTTAATAAATTAACATTAATGAATAACACATGCATGTATTTCATCTTGCAATCTATTTTCTGTACAACATACTGTTGCGCATCATTTTATTTCACGAAGAAGTTTATAAAGTCCGAACATCGTTAAGTTTTCATTAACCAACTCTTGAAGGAACTGCTCCAAACAGCTTCGACATCATATCAGCCTATTCAAGAAAATAAAGTATCTTCTGACAGGTGTCAAACCCACAACAATGCTTGATATGAACGACTCGGTTACATGTCTTGTAATGCAAAGGAATTTATTTTCACACGAATCAGTTCAATCATAAAGAGCTAAATATCGATTTCGGTCAACTAGCAGCTAGATCATCTTCAGTTAAGCTGAAAGCTAACAGCACAAAAAATGAATGATGAAAGTGCAAAGGTATGAAATACGTTTCACTCTTGCTACGTCAAAGAATTGATGGAAAAAACCAACAATCAAAGGCAAAATGAAAGAAAAATGACACGACAGAGTATGGTATTAAATTGTAGGCTACCATCATAAGCTTAACCAGGAAACATCAACAATACGAAAAATATTGGTTATAAAATTTTTTCGTATTGTTGATGTTTCCTGGTTACAACATATCGCCTGTTTCCATTTTATATTTCTCGTTTCCAAGCAACTTTTTTCACCACTTTCGGAGATGAGAATACAATCATACTTGCAGCTGAAGCGATAAAACACGGTTACTTTTTTGTTGGTTTAAAATATGTAACTTGAAGCGTAAGTCTTTTGACTAAATTTTTGTTTATCAGAACTATAGGCTATTGCCAAATATAATTCTTTAAAATCTTTTCAAAAACTGAATTGAATAAAATGTTATGCTCAGTAGTTTTTCTTGTGTTTGCACTTGCGCAAACAGAAGGTCTGCGATGCAAAAATGGCGTCCAGTTTTCCATAAGCGCTGAAGGTGTAGGTCCAATTACCAGCGAGTTGTCCACGACCACCTGCTCCGGTTTTGGAAGTCAATGTCTTCGCGTCGACTTTACAGCTACCATTCAAGGAACAATAACAGGTACAGCAACTACAACCACGAACGTAGCCATGGGGATGGCTTCGGGGAGCAGTCGCTCTCGAAATTGTTATCTTTCACTCCTCCAAGATGTTGTTAATACTGTTACAACGTTTTAATGACATTGCATTATATGTCAAATGACGTTTCATAACTGTTGGCTGTATTCGTCGCGATATTTAAAAAAGTTCTTCATTTCAAACACTATTTGCTCCACCAACAGTTGCTTTTACCCCTTAGAATTTTCGTTTTATCTGCGTCACCAACTGCAACTATTCACATACTTTTTTAAAATTATCTAAACTAACTCGGCTGTCCTGCGTACCTAAAAAGCACCATTATTAGCCTTAGCAATAAAAGAAATTGAAATATCATTTCTAGGTTTGCAACAAGCGAGATTTCAAACTTTTTGGCAAGTTCTTTCCATTTCTTTTCAATATAAAAAACAGATCTTTATTTTCTGTAGAGAGTTATAATGAGCTGTGTTGCGTTATCGGTCGCACATTCTCCTCACAGTATTTAAAGTTAAAATTATGAAAATTACAGCTATCGTGTTTTCAATGGACAATGGGTTTATTCAGTTATAGGCTACTTGCCCCGTGGACAATACATGGAAATACAAATACCCCATTGTCCATAGCCTAAACTACTTAGTTTGAGAATGTATTTTTCCGATAACCACGTTTTACTATGTTTCAGTACCGTATGTTGTTGGTCAGTGCGTTCCAAGTGGTGGATGCTCTTCTATCACATGCAGTCAAATCACATCAAGCGTTCGACAGCAACTTCAAACTTCTGCAGTGATTCAGTAAGTTAAATGCTGATTTAGCCGAAATTATCCGTTAATCTTAATAAGTCCACTAACACTAGTGTAAATAAATGAAATAAGGTTTGTTGGTTTTTGAAAACTGCATAATAATTTGGATGGTTTCATAACGGTAATAGCCTATTCAGATTTAAAACGCACTGGCCAACAACATACGGTACTGAAACATAGTAGAACGTGGTTACCAGAAAAATACATTCTCAAACTAAGTAGTATAGGCTATGGCCAATGGGGTATTTGTATTTCCATTAGCTTGAATTACGTGTCGTTTTTAATTGTTTTATACTGAATCCTTAATCGTTGATCCGAAACCAGAAGAAATCAAAAGTTGAAAAGAGATTAGTAAGTGAGCCAGATGATTTAGTTGTTATTGCGAAAGTGCTGAAATAAATAAAGAAAAGGCTACAAAGAAAGCTTAAAGTTAGATTCAGATCACCGTTCTGTCGTGCGACTGCGAATAACTGGATGCTTAGTTCCAAATCTCAGTCAAGAAAAGAAAGAATTTAAAGAAAAAGTGAGTTGTTCTGAAAACCCCCCCCCCTTTTTTTTTATCCCCACCCCCATCCTAGTTAACTATTTCCACCCCAATCAAACCCTGGGATCTGCAATTCCAGCCCGGGCTTGGTATCCCTATCTTTTCCCCCGAAGAACAAGGTTTAAGAAGAAAAGGAAAAACATTTCACAAGAAAGGAATCATATAAAACTGTAATTATCTATGTCGTGTTAATTGTGTACTACAGTAATTGCTATATGTTCATTGTTTAACCTAAATTTAGCTTTATCGAGTTTTAAATTAATTCCTAGCCTATTTTTCCATTTCACTTTGTTGTTTCATTTTTTAACCTTAATTCTAATCAGTTAGTATCTTGCTACTTAAATTAATTAATTCGTAGACTTGTGCCTCTATTGCAATAATAAATCCATCCGAAAATCCTTTTTTTTTTTACCCAAATTAAACACCCTTGTTCAATTAATTTTCGAAATCTCGGCATTCAAACTCCTGCATTGGTAATCTAGTGTTGCCAGTTGTCTGCCAAATCTTCCTTTTCTTGCATCTGAAACACGCATCTTCCATTACTTCCTTTCTCCTTGAAGTGTTCACTTGAATCATAACCTTATCTTGTTAAAATTCTATACCGTATAATTTGAACAATAATCCTCTCTTTATCTTTAAAGTCTTTTGAACAATTGTTTATCGATCCTAACTAATCGTACTTCAAATCAAAGGGTCACCCTATTTTTTGGTTTAAGTTTTCAGTAGTGACGTCACAATTGACTTTTTAGTCAATTGTTCTCAAAGCATTTTTTTAACCTCCTAGCTCATCAAACTTATTTGCAGTACCGTAATTAACTGATATTCAAAGCGTAATTGCATTTAGTAACGTTGAGTCTATGTAAAAAAAATAATTATCAAATTTTAAGTAGTAACCTCTGATTCAACCCTCTTGTAATCCGTCAGTAGTTCTTTGTTTTTGTAATCCGTTACCTTTAATTTCTAAACTTTGAGCTGTCGCTGTAAACTCCGAAACATCTTAAACTTAACCAACTTTTTATATATTATATTTATACATTTTCTACTGATTATGTCACGCCCTTTAAGTCGCACAGGTTCAAAGACTTTTCAAGATAACCTGGCCGGTGTTGATTTTACCTCCTCGTCTGCTGAGTCCACTAGTTTAGGCTGGCCGACGAGGAAGCAGGTTCCTGTGAGTGGGCACTCAGTCCCACTCAACCCAGATGGTGAAGCCTCACCGGTAGACTCTATTGCTTTCACGAACTCGTTGCTTCGTCGTGGCGACGAGTGTCCGATCCGTGATCCCACACCACACAGTGGCTTACCTGTCGCATGCCACGAGTCAGCTCCACTATATCTGAGGTCGAATAGACTGCAGTCCGTCTGCCCTATTCGCCTCACCCTCCCCAATCTATTCCCCCTTCTCTGTCCTTTCTCCACTTGCAGGAGGGCATCTCGACCTTACCGAGATGTGCAGGCGTATCAGGACCATATGCGAGCATTCCATGGTTCGCGCGCCGAGTTCCTGATCACCTGTAGCAGGTGCTGCCGTGTTCTCCCTCGAGCTTACAAGCTGGATGGGGCCTTAGAGCACTGGCGATCCTGCCCCAAGGGCCTTCAATTGCCAACCTGCCTTCCCTGGCCGAGCAATGACCCGACGCCGTCGGAGAGCCAAACCAGGCCCCCTATGATGACCAATCCTGGGCCTTCCTACGTCTCTGTTGTTAGGCATGGAAGGCGCCAGCCCTCGACTGCAGGCGCATCGGTCGAGGGGTCATCCCTTCCTTCCTCTTCCTCTGTCATCCGCTCTCAAGTCTTCTGGCGCCAAGGCCTGGATAGCACTTCCACTTTGCCCCCCCCACCTGACTTTATACCAGAACTTTTCCGTACTGTTCTATCCCATTCAGGCAAGACTTTGCTCAGCCCAGCTGATGCTGACAGCTTGCCTGATCTAGATGTGCTGTTTCTTCCTCGCCTGTCTTCGGCCGGACCTGGGTCGGAAAGTGGGGACTCTTCCGACTCGTCCGACTCGTCGAACAGCAAATCTCTTTCCTCTTCCTCCACTTCCTCGCCTGATAGCCCAACCACGGACGGTTACGGCCCTACTGTCAGTGCGAATCCTTTTCTATATGCACCTCTGCGCAAGCCGACCTCCACCGGAGCCGTGGCAGTGGACTCGCTCGGTTTATCCAAGCCGGCTTTGCGCCCATCTTCCCTACCTCGGACGGCTACCACCGGAGCTGAAGCTGGGGACTCAATCAGCTCTTCCAAGCCGCCCATGCAGACCTCTTCTTCCAAGTCTCTCCAACACTACCCATCTCAATCCTCCTTATCTTTTAATCCTGTTTCCATCTGTCCTATACAATCTTGTACCTCGACGCTGTCTGCCGAAGCCCGACCCTTTACCCCACCTACCCAAACCACCCACAATGAATTCCATTTAACTATCTCTTCCCAAACCTTGACTCGACCCCGAAGCGACACCATGGCATGCAACCAAGCCACGCATGACCCCGGACTCCCACAGACTACCCCAGGGATGTCCATCACACCCAACACTCAACGATCCATCCAAGACCCTGTTGAACCGGTCAGGGAAAGTAAGACGAAGAGCTCCAGGCGGGCTCTTTGCAGTTTAGTGAACCTTACTTTAGCGGGTGGCATAAATTTCGACCAGTTCTGCATTGAATTGGAAGATTGGACCGCTGGCACTTCGCCGCCCAAGAGGACACGTCCTCGCAAACCACGCTTCAATCGTGGCGCCCGGGCTCGCGCGGCTCGCCGTCGTTCGAACGGGGGTTCTCCTCGGTCGGACGGCGGGGGTTCGCGCGGGAACGGAGCCCGATATCGTAGGGGAGTGGAGTTGCGAGCCGCCTTCTCGCGGGACGCGAAGGGAACGGTCCGTCGGATTGTTGAAGGAAAAAATTGCGACCTTCACTGCGAAATTCCCCCTCAAGAAATTGAGGAGAGATTTCGACGTGACATGACCGCTCCTAAAGCTGGGAGTTGCTCGCGGATGCCTGAGTGGATGAACGCCCGCCGTTACGAGTATGGCAATGTAAACCTCTCCCTCATCGATGACGGTGAAGGTCCCATTACGGCCCGGGAGGTGGAGGCGGTCCTCCAGTCGCTTGATGTTGGTTCCGCCCCTGGTTCTGACGGATTGTCCTACGGTTTCTGGAAGACCCTGGACCCAAGAGGGGGACTCTTGGCCAGCCTTTTCGAGACCTGCCGGATCAACCGTCGTGTACCGGACCAGTGGAGAACCAGCAGGATCACACTCATATGCAAAGACCCTGAGGGTGATCTGCACGACGTCAGCAACTGGCGGCCCATCTCCATCTGCCGAAACATATATAAGATTTACGCCGCCGTATTGGCCCGACGCCTGCAGCGATGGGCGGTGGAGGGGAATGTTATCAGCCGAGAGCAAAAGGGATTCATGCCCACGGAGGGCGTCTACGAGCATGTGTTCATGCTCGACACCATCCTCTCGGATGCACAGTCACGCAAAAGGCCTGTGTCGGTTGCGTTTCTGGACATTCGAAACGCCTTTGGCAGTGTCCGGCACGAATGCATAGCCGAGGTCCTGCGTCATTTCGACGCCCCCACAGACCTTATTGAGTGCATCTCCGACATATACGTCGCTAACACCTGCACCGTCCGCTGCGGCAATGGTGAAACCGACCGTATCCCTGTGGGGCGGGGAGTCCGTCAGGGCTGCCCGTTGTCTGGGCTGCTATTCAATTTGGTCATCGAGGTGCTCCTCAGGGGCGTCCGTGACAAAACGGATTGCGGCTACAACCTTCCTGCTAAAGAAGACATCAAAGTACGTTGTATGTCATATGCGGACGACATCTGTCTCGTTTCTTTCGATCGCGAGCAGATGATCTCCCTCTTATCTACTACTGATCCCTTCTCTTCCTGGTCCGGGCTACGGTTCAACCCACGCAAGTGTGGCACCTTATCCTATAGGAAAGCGTCGGCGTCCCGTCTGCGGGTCGACCCGGAACCTTTCTCCCTAGCCGGGGAGGAAATCCGAGTCATCCCCAAAGGCGAAACGTACAAATATCTTGGCGCTCGAACCGGTTACGCCTCGGATGCGTCCCTTACCCAACCTTTCATCTCCACCCTGGAGAAACACATTTCCTCTTTAATGAAATCTTTCCTTACTCCAAGCCAGAAACTTCTGGCACTTAATTCTATCATTCTTCCGTCCGCGTCATACCATCTGCGAGTGCGGCGCTTCAGACAGTATGAGCTTCTGAAGCTCGATCGACTGGTATTGCAGTGTTTGAAGGTGGCGTGGCGTCTTCCCAGGTGGGCGTGCAGCGCTTTCTTTTACTGTAAGCCTGCATTGGGGGGCTTTGGTGTGTTTAATCTGTGTCGCGAAAGCGACACGCTTTCGATAGCCCAGCCTTCAAGATGCTGACGTCTCCTGACGACCGTGTCTCTGCCATCGCTTTCGGGCAGCTTAGGCGTTGTGCCAGTCTGAGGTTCGGCACTCCAGATCCTACCCCGTGCCAGCTAGCCAGTTACTTGAATAAGGACCCCCCTCCTGAAAGTGCCCGTTCTCGACCGTGCCCAACAGGCGAAAGCTTGTGGGGCCGCGTCCCGGCGACTACCCGTCGTCTAAATGTACGTTGGTCCGCACGCCCGGATGGCGGTCTCGAGTTGACCGCGGGGAGCTCCAAAATCACCCCTCCCCTAAGAAAAAAAGTGGTTCCGACCCTCCACCAACACAATGACTTGTGGTGGAGGAGACAGTGGGAATCCAAACCTGACCAAGGCAAGACGGTCAGTGCCCACTGTCTGTCCGGATTTTCGAACTCTTGGACTCGGCGACCGGAGCTCCTGGATCACGCGAATCGTGCATTTGCTTATAAAGCCCGCCTAAACCTACTTCCCTTGAAATCAAAACCAAGCCATGGCCACCCATATAAACCTGCCATATGTCGCGCGTGTGGGAAAGTGGAAGAGACTCTCCCTCATATATTGAACCACTGCCCTACCGTGATGCCTGTTGTCACGGAACGACACAATTCAGTATTGTGGGAGATCGTGTAGCATGTACCTGCCGAATGGCAACCCTTGCTTACCATAGATAGTACGGTTCCACAACACGTGGAAGCGGGCGGTGCTGATCTGCGCCCTGACATTGTCCTGCAACGCCCTGACGGTGTCACGGTTGTATGTGACGTCACTTGCCCGTTCGATTACGGCGCGGATTCCCTTCGAAAAGCCGCCGACAGGAAACACGACAAGTACGGCGAGTTATGTGTAAACATATTGGAAGACAGGAAGCGCCCTTGCAGGGACGTCCTGTCACTTCCGTTCGTCGTAGGCTCCCTCGGGAGCTATGCTCCGTTGAGCTCTCGAGCTTTGGCGGCCTTGGGTGTTCCTGCTCGTGGGGTAGCAGAGGTGGCTAGAAAAGTGGCCTCCCTCTCAATCGAAGGTTCCCTCCGTGTCTGGAAAGCTTGGAACGCCGGGCTCACTCGTGGAGGGGCTACGTCATAGAAAAGACGATTCCAGCGATCAGAAGCTCAATTCCCCAACAACAGAAGCTCTGCAGTAAGCATCCGAGCGCGCAAGACAGCAAACCTCAAAACCCGCCAGTAATTGTGTGACGTCATAGTATGTTAAATCCATTGTTTCATTATCAATTTACCTGTAAACAATTGTTGTTTCATCAGCATGCTGCAGCTCAATGAAGAATACAATCATCATCAATAAAATAAAATAGCAATATATGAATTAAGTATATATTGCATATCGTGAATGGACTCATATCATCTATCAATGACGTAATATCATTAACAACACTGGATCTGTATTTTCATATTTCAATATTTTAGACTATCACACACTACCTTCTCCCGATACGCTGCTCTTTCCCGCTCGGATCAACCTCGCGTTGCTTTTAACTCATCGATAAACATGATTTCCTGATCAACTTGATGCAACCTCCAAAGTTTCATCCCACTATTCTATATTTTTCCTGGTAACGTAGCCTAGTCATATCTACGCTTCGATCGCTAGTCCCCCCGACCCATCTGGGCGAACCTGCCTCAACGTCTGGCCAGTGCACATCCGTGCTCGTTGGTTTAACGTCAACACTTTTTCGGTAGGTAAAGCATACAATATATTCCCACTTACCATCTTTTTTTTTACACCAATTAATTGAGCCTTTGCTCCAGATTTTATATAATTTTCGTCTCCCACGAGTATTCAAATCGTCCTTGTAGCTAAGCATCTCTTCCTCGTGGGAGACCCCAAAGTTTATCCGGTCTGCCTACGGGCAGACCGGGTATAGGAGTTAAACGTACCTGTGTTACGGTTACGTGATGGAGACGTGGGCGCTGCCTGGCTTTATAAAACTTCTGTCGCCCGGCCCGTCGTGAGCTGACCTTTTTGCGTTTGCAGAAAGCAAAGCCCGTCTCCCTGGCCCGTTCCGCCATTCTAACTTTTGCGGACGAGTGGCACAAAATTCTCGATCCACACTTTCCTTCCACAGGTACCTAGACTCCCCAGCCTGGCCCCCGCGACCTAAGCTGGTGGACTTCCCTTCCGGGTGCATCGCCACCCCATAATCACGCCGCTCCCCGCCTCCACGGGGCGTGGCAGGCCGGTTCTTTAAAGTCTCTGACCTGGCTATGTTTATTGTGTTCTTCTCGCCGTGTCAATTATTTTGTACTCGTGCGTCGTTGATCGAAATAAAACAGTTCATCATCAATTAAATAGCTTTAATTTTCTTTGTAGCTTTAATTATCTTAAATTGTCATGATTGTGAGTACTTTTTTATGAAATAGTCCAAATCAACATGACACGCAGTTGCAAATAAACAAAATTTATAAGATTTTGCTATTTTTACACAATACAACGCAATTAGTCCTTCAATATAAAATTGCCAAATAAAGAGCCTGCAGCAAATGCACTATTTTGTGCAACTTGCAGTTCTTGCAATTAATGCAATTTTATGGCATTTTATGTAACAGTTAAAATCTGTGTCATCTTCTTTACCATAGCCTAGCCAATGAATATAATATTTAGCTTTTTTTGCATTTTGCTGCGCCAAACGAAAGAGAAACCACATGCTTTACAAATTTGCAAACTACTATAGATATCAGGATGACCTGAGTAACATTCTAGCACAAATAAACATTTAGGCAGTTTGTTCGGAGAAAATATCTTACCTATACGATTATTGCAAGTCATATCCTGATAAATGTATTTACATATAATCTTAAAAGTCACTGACAGGTTATATTATTTAACGTGGAGATTTGCAAAACAGGAGGTGTCCCACACACTGCAAACATTCAAAAAAATGTTCGCTAAACAAAACAAATTGTCACATTTCTACAACTTCCTAATAGGCCTACAAATGCAAAGTTGCTTTTTAGTAAGGCAATCAAAGCTTTTTAATATTTTTACAATAGTTGTCTGAAGTTGCTTATGTCAAACTACTGCAAAATGTGCAAACCCACAAAAATATTTTGAAATGATTCTTTATTAACTTATCAATGCAATGATGCTTGTGAACTTATCTGAAGAACTGAAAACCAGAAAGGAAACCCATGTGAAGGCTATGCATTAGTTTCGCATAAATGTAACATAATATGCTTTCTAAAATTACTTTAAACATTTAAAAAAAAATTCTTCGTGTCAGTTGCTTAGTGAAAACTTTTTCATATACAAAACGATTAGTGACGTGGTTGACGAACCAAGCAGTGTGGTTGAGAACGGCAAGCAAAATGGTGAAAGCGAATGCAATGGTCGTCGGTTCGACACTGCTCGAGAGCGCGTGTCTGGGTATCGCAAGATAAAATAATGAGACTTGATGACCTCACGTTCTTTCGCTGCTTGGAGATATCTGTTGAGTTGCACTTGTGGTAGCAGTGTAGCTGACTGTATGCTGTTGCGTTTGAAACAAAATAATAGGCTAAATGATTATTATTATTATGTTATTATTATTAACAAATCGTTCCAGCACTGCTTCCACGGTAGCTTTCGAGGGCCAAGCACTTAGATCACATCAAAATATAATTTGTGTAAAAAATTTAAACAAATTTTATCAAAGATTTGGCAGTAAGCTGGACATCTTATGGCCTACTTTTTCTAAATCTTTGATGCAACGTAAGCTCTATTGGAGTTTCTATACTATAGAAAAACATGTACCCTAAGCTGATATAATAATTCCTTTAAGCTATCTGATTAGCTGTCATTTTTATCAAATTCTGTTTCAGTTCTTGCAAGACCTATTGTTGTTCCACAAATAATTGCAATGCCCCCGCCGAAGGCATATTTCCCACCCCTGTCGTCACACCCTCGACAACATTACCAATGGTATCGAGGGCTCGAAGATGTCAAAGTGGTCTTCAATTTTTTGCTGAAATACCTGGAAGTGGACCTGTTCAAAGCCGCTTCACGACAGTAGATTGTACTGGTGTTGGAAATGAATGCTTAAGGGTAGACTTTCAAGTACGAGTCAGTGGACTATCAGGTAGACCTCTCACAGCTAACAAGCATGAGTAATACACTAGCCTACATACTTTTTTACTTAGTCCAAGACGATTATATGCTTTTCTGCTGTGTATTACAATTGATTCTTTGCCCTGCTATAAAACTTTGTTTCTGTTTGTAAATGTAATTTACGTTTTTATGTTTGAAGCTGACTTTTCTTTGACTGGTAAATTAAACTTGATGATGCAAATGTCGGCAGTCAAAACAAAACAAATTTAGTTCATCAAAAAGGGTTTGAAATAAAAAAAAAACTTTTACAAAAGATTTTTTAACACTTTATTTCATTTGAAAAAGTGTAAGTACATTTTAATTTTGAACAATTTAAAACCTGAATAACTGGTAATTCTTTGATTCGAATGGCACAAAGTTAATCACTTTAAAGGGGACCTGAAATGAAAAATGAAAATTTTTTTGGTGATTCTTTGGTGTTTAAGCATTATCTTTTTCAAAAAATTTTTTTGATATACTTTTTTGTTTGGCAAATATAACGAAAAGAAATTCAGCCACTGGGTGGCGCTATGTGCCTTATGACGTGTTTGGTTGTTCACTCAGTTGGCAGCTTCATACATTAACACTGGAAGCGTTGCACAAGTCGTAATTTTTAAAGATGTCTGAAATCAGAAAAGGATTTTTGTTTGAACCAAAAAGACAGCGCCTTGACAGAGATGACTGTGATTCGGATTCGAGCTCCGACAGTGCCAGACCCGACAGCAGTCGGATGGAGAATTTAAAATGGTGTAGGTGTGGAAATTGTGCCATCATGCCAACAATGATGGAAAATGAATGTTGCCAGGAGAGTGACGCCGTGGTAGCCAAAACGGACATAGCCCGCCTATGCATAAACCAGGTCGGCAGCTTTGAAAAGATGTGCCTGGATACAGAAGTGTTAGAAGCAATTATGGCTGCACTAAAGGATGTGGTCGGCGAAGATCTCCGAGATCCAATGTCAAACAGGTCAGTTTAGATAGTTGTAAAATATTATCCAAATTTTGCAGTTTTAGAACTCACTTGGTGAACTTTGTTCTTATATATGTGTGTTACACATAGCCTATGGTAGTGTAAAAAAATCCAAAGGCCAGAGTTAGCTTACCGGTACCATCGTATAATGTACTGTACATGCACCCTTGCCTGGGTCACAAATCCCAAGGTTTCCAACTTTCCATTTTTACTCTATGTTGAAAAGTTCTAGCCTAGGGCTTTTCTACATTGTGATTTACTGATAATGTTGCAATGAAAAAAAAATGATGATTTTACACTTCTCGGTAAATCACATTTTCTTTTACAGGTCGTACAGATATGTTGCTTATCGCAGCTTCAACTTCTGGATATATGGAAAATTGGGTCGAAAGAGCCGTAAAGTAATTCCTGCCTGTGCAGTCCTTGCAATCCGCAACAGATTTCCTGAAGAAGATGGCCAGTACGAAGGATACAAGGAAGCCATTGATAACCACTTGCCTGATGATTTTTAATGAAAATTATCTTGCTGTTTATTGTATTCCGGTTATTAATAAAAATTCTTTTGTAAATACAGTTTTCACCTCTCCAGAATTTTGCTTGGGACAGTATTTATATTCAAACTGTCAGTCAGATAAATGCCTGTCACCTCTCCAAAAAAATGTCAATAGAGAAATAGGAAAAATTGATGTGTGGATGAAATCCAATAAACTTTTATTAAATTATAGTAAAAATACTTACCGGTATATGATCCTCTGCAACAAAAAAATGCAGCTGAAAATTTTAGTCTGTCCGTCAGTGGCTGATCCATCGAAAGGAAGAAAAGTATAAACTATCTAAGTGTAACTTTGGATGAGCGATTGACAGTCATATTATTAATCTTAGAAAGCAGCTTGCAAAGGTCTGCGGCATAGCATTTAAGCTGAGATACATTGCCCCATTACCAATATTACAAACTTTATATTATGCTTTGTTTCAATCCAAGATCCAGTACCGTACTCAATTATAAATTGGGGAAGAGCAAACACTACATTGCTTGCTCCACTTCAAGTGTTACAAAACAAGTTCATCCGATCCTGCCTATTTTTGCCGAGGTCCACAAATACAACTGTTCTTTATCACCACTGTTGCCACTCTCTTGTCATGGAAAAGTACTAGATTTGACTGAAAAAAACACTAGATTCACAAAAAAAACACTAGAATCATAAATACACGATCATTTACATGCACAATGTACAAAAATGACAGCCAATGGCGTTAGTGAGTGCTAAAAGTCCTTAAAATTTCAAAATAGAACTGAATTTCCTTGAAAGTGAGAGCCCTGAAGTCATAGCCGTAGGGAAGTAAAACATTTTGGGGGGGCGAACAAAATTTTCCAAAATTTGGCCTTTGCAAATATATTGTCAAAAACGCAGTATTACTCACAATCATCTCTGTGTTAGTGTAGTCTAAGAACTCCACACTCATCAAATGTAAGCTTACGAAATGCAAGCCTACTATAAGGTAGGCTACGCTACCTACTTTAGTCTACTTTGAACACTTTTCACAGTCATTTGTGTGTATTTTTTTAAGTATTTATGGTAAATATCTCAAATTTGGTCATCATTGGGTGTAACTAAACAAAAAACTCCAGTCCACTTTGAAAAGCACTACAAACACATTGATGCAGCCAAACAACAATAGGTGAGGGCTACTTTGAACATTGTCCAAACTTATGCACACCAACATAGCGGTAAATCGCTAAAAAAAACACTAGATAGCAGAAAAAAACACTAGAACACTAGATGCAACCCAAAAACACTAGATCTAGTGGAAAAACACTAGGAGTGGCAACACTGTTTATCACCAATTTAATGTGCTCAGAATTAACGATATTATTAAATTAGAGACTGCAAAATTTATGTACAAATATGTGCACAAAATGCTGCCCTGGGCCTTGGCTGCTTTATTTTTGTAAACAAAATTCACCATCATAAAACCCGTCAGAACCAAAAGAATGATTTATATTTGCCTTCTGCAACGTCAAACTCTGGTAAGAAGATGCTATGTTTTAATGGAGTGAAACTATGGAATCAAATACCAAAAGAAATACCGTACAAGAAAAGTCTTATAATGTTTTTAAATTTAAATATAAAAGTTTATTAAAAAATTTATACAATGATCACTCCTAAAACATATCATCTGCTTATTTCCCTGCACAGTTTTTTTTATGTTGCCCTGTGTTATTCCGCTGTTAATGTATTATGTAAAGTGCTGGTATTGCATATGTGTTAATGTTCTTAATTGTGGGTCTATTGTTTAAATGTTTGGGTGGCAGCTGACTTTGGTGACCTTTTGGTCTTTCGCTGCCATCCTTGTTGTGCGAATTATTTGTATGTGTTTGTTTGTTTTTTCTTTCTTTTTCGCCAACAAAACAAAAATAAACTGAACTGTTGAAAGAAATGTACACCAGTCTTGTTTGACAAGGAAATAATAGTTGAAAGATTGAAATGTCCTTCCATTCGTGATGAATTCGCTATGAAACAGTATGATACATGGTTAACAAACTTTTTTTAGTCCTGGGCAAAGATCAAAATGCTAATCTTATTCCTAACTCTAACCCTTATCTTAACCCTTCCTAACTTTAATCCCAACTCTGGCAACGCCTGATTGTAAGCATGGCATTAAGCGTGGAAAAATAGCCACTTCCAATTGTGTATATGGTGAGGAAAAATGTGCAAACACTGATAAAATGTAACTTTAGTATAAACATTTCACTTATAACATTTAAAATCATAAGGCTACGGTACATGGAATCGCCAATATTATAAGACCGTATTCATTTTTTTGGAAAATTAAACAAAGATGATTAATACTGCTGCAACGCCGACATTGTTAGGCGTATGTTTTTCCCGGGGCTCCAGGTCCCCTGCTGCCACAGGCAAGCATATTAACCCTTCAAAGGGGGGGTTTCACGACTGCCAAGTCGCTCATTGTTGCCTGGTTTCGGAGGATGTTTGAAGTTCCCTGATTGGGGTAGGATCTCTACACAAACATGTAGTGCAGTCGAGCATATGTAGGAGCAGATAAACCTCCACGAACAGCTAAATCAAACAACTGGGCATATTCCTCTGGTACACAGTCTTGGATTTTATTCTTTGCAAGCAGAGCACTTTCTTATTACACTATATAGTGTAAACATAGCCATAGCCTAATTATAAAGTGTAAAAACAGCATAACCTATTTAACCCACTTGTGTAAAATTCCTGTATCCAGTCTGTTAATAGGAACGAGACAAACAACATCCTTATAACTGCCATGTGCAGACAGGACCGTGAATGCTAACACTGTCTTTGCCGGTACCGTATGCCATCTTCTATATGAAACAAAACTACGGTATGTGTTTATAGTTACGGTATCTACCCTGCCAATGTTTTACTGACCTGTTTTAAAGCTTTGTTCATTTCCTTCTTTGTAATTCGATCCGAACGCCCACTCTTACTCAGAGATTTGAACCCAGGTCGATCAATTTTTGTGGCACTTCAGTAACAGTGGCTTTCACATACCTCGAAAAATCAAAGACAGAGGGGACAGCTTCAGGGATGAGCAAATGTTTAGGTGTGGTGCCCTGTAGCTCTGCCTGAAGATCACGCTGGTAATCGCTGGCCAGAAAATGGTCGCTGCACACACAGCAGTGCTTGTTGACTGGTGGGTTTTTGAGTTTCATCGCAGAGATCCATTTCTTCAGCTTGTCTTGATTATTCAGAGGTAAACGATGATAGTGTACCCCTTTCACGTTTCTTCCATTACTACAACCGGGAGCCATACAAAAAAAACATCTCAACGCGTAAAACTCAAGTATAAAATTGTTCTCTGTATAATATGTAGCCCAATTGTTTATAGTTTGTTTGTATACAACCTAGTGGTTCTGAATTATTCTGCACAACCAAACACGTCATCAAAGATTTTGACCAATCAGAATCCTTTAAATCAATATCCCTTTTATTAGATTTTTGAGCTAATGACAAACTCAAAAAAAATTTTATTGTTACAAATCGCTTTTTCTCATAAAGATCTATGAATACAAAAGCTATATATTTTCGTTGCAGTGCACCTTTAAACTTGAACATGCTTTGATTATAAAAGATTTTTGTGCGCTAATTTTCGTTTCACGTTTATAAAGCAATAAATAGTTTTAAACAATAGACTTTAAAATTTCACACAATTTTTGTGTCAAACAATTTTATCCCTAGACAAGTAAACATACATCAATTGCAGTGACGATCGGTGAGGGAAAGCAAGGAAAGCAGTGCTTACCTGAGCAAAAACTATGCAAAGTATAATGACTGAATTCTAGGTTTAACTTCTTATTATTTTTATCATGTCTATTTTAACTTGAAAATTACTGTATTTGTGACTAGAATTACTCGTAACGCTAGTGAGTAGTCTAAATCCTCACCAAACCGCATGTCTTGCCTATAAATGCCAATTAACGCAAACGTTTCTGTCAGAAACAATCACTGAGGCTCCAAGGTAAGCAACTATCAAAGTTGCTTACCCAAATTCAAAAATGTCAAAAAACGCCTTCGTTTTATCCAATCATCACTCGTTTTGCAAAACGTCACCAGCTGCTTAGCCAATCAGATGTGTTATTGTGAGACCAGGTGAGTCTTGCTTTCCCAGTGACGTCAATGCATACATTCGCTAGAGCGGCTAGACTAACTCGTCAGAATGGTGCTCGTCACGGTACACCGCACAAGCATCATAATGCCGAAATAATTGTTGCTGTTTTTTGATGTCTCCTCGCCATGTACTGTACTTTAGCCTACTAGCTTTCATAGTCATGCCTTTGCCCTTTTTACAGCGTTGATGTAACGTTACTTCGCCAATGAACGTTCAGGTGCGGGTGCAATATTTAGTTTGTTAAGCTTCTATACGCAGGAGGCAAACTTATCCAGCTTTTTGTACAAATTGCTTGCGGTTGTAATGTTTAGACCTAAGTGTTAGTTTTTGTAGTGTAGGCCTAACTGAATATCTCAGAATGAATATTCATGACGAATTAAATATTTAGACAACTATTATTCCATGTCTAACACTGGATTTTGGTCCTGCAACGTTAAAATTAAGATTGTTCATGACTTCTAAACATTAAATGGATGTATGATCACGACAAAGGCGAAGCACAATTTGACAGATTTTTATGTTTGATTTGTTTTGAAAATGCTCTCAGAGCGCACCAAATTGGAAGTGTTTTTCAAAAATTTCTGGGGGAGGCCCCCCAGACCCCCCGCTGGAAGTGTTGCCTTCGGCAACACGCCTTCGGGCTTCGCCCGACGGTTACGCCCTTCGTGCCTAGGCCTACTACCTTGCTGCAGCATATTTACAAGTTGCTTTCCCAACGGTTTAAGCCACCGAACGTCACTGATCAATTGTGACTAAAAATAGTCTAATCGAGCTTAGGAATGAACTTCTATGGACTTACGTTGTTCTCTGCTGAAGTTTAGCATGTGTAGATATAAAAATGTTACCTCTTACTGCATTTTATTGAAATAAATTTTCAACAGTTTGAAATCAAATATTATGCTATGGATTGATGAATGTCAAATTCAAATCTTGGCTTAAGCGTTCATTATCACAATATTCTCTTAAAATTCGGATTCTTGTAAAAAGAACATGTTGAATACTTTCTAAAAGATTTTATTGTTTATTTTTGACAATTACATTACAGTTCCCTATGTGGTTGGCCAGTGCGTCAGAAACGGTCGGTGCTCTGCTGTCACTTGCAGTCAGATCACGTCGGCATTTCGAAGCCAAATCCGAAGCCAACAACGGTTCTCTTCCGTTTCTCCTAGAGTCGAGTATGTATTTGAGAAAAGGTTTTTAAATTTTTGTTTGAAGCCTTCAAAACAAAATTTAAAAGTCATTTTTGTGTTCTGTTTAAAACCTAAAAGCTGCTAAAATAAACGCAATAGCTATGAATCAAGCAAAACTTTAAACTTTATGTTTTTACGATAGATAGTCTACAAAAGCGACTGTTTGTATAATCAAGGCTTTAGCCCAGGGGTTCTTAACCTTTTTTCCCTTATTACCCATTTCTGTCCAGATCAAAGTCCCATTACCCAAAATCTAATTTTATCTATTTTACCATATTAAAAATATAAAACAGCGTTATTCAGCAAAAACAACATTTAACGTAAAGAACGGCATCAATAGTTTCAGTGAGACATTTGCGCTGTTTTTGTGTACAATCGATGCAATATTGGGTGCGATTTTGGATACTGCACAAAGCAAATCTGACTTCAGATCTAACAGCTTGTTTCGAAGTTTTGACTTCAAAGCAACAACACTTGAAAATGCTGATTCACAGAGATAAGTGGAATGGAACATAGTCAACAATGTTAGTGGTTTTGCACAACTTTTGGATATGCTTATTGCTTTCCCCATCATTCCCCAGAATTTTCTCAAGCTTTCATCTTCAAAAGAATATAGCTCGCTCGTCTCAACACTAACTCTAAATGTACACTTAGCTATATAAACTACTTCAAACAACTGCTAACAGCAACGCAGCCATCAAGCTTGCTCATAAAACAACTGTAACTGAACTGATTATACAAGAAAAATCTTACTAATATGTCACAAAAATGAAATACATAAAACCGGCAACAAAAATGATGCGAAAAATAAATCACTATGACGAAAGAATTCTAAAAATGATAAAATATCACTGTGCTTGTTTGGTTGTTTTGAACGGACTCAAAACATAAAAAAAGCATAAGTAATAAAGCAACTTTACCACTTACAGAGCTCTGTGACATTGTTTGTTACATCTATAATTCTAAATATTCTGGTTCAGCTGATTACCCACCTGCTATCCTGAAATTACCCACATGTGGGTAATTACCCATAGGTTAAGAACCACTGCTTTAGCCTAATGCAAAAACAATCTTTTGAACACATGTCAAACTTGACAGCTGGTGCTGGACAAATAGTTACAACTATAGCTACGGATGAGATAACCAACAATAGGATATGCTGTTGTTCAGGTGTACACACAGTTAGTTGCTGCAAAACACATTGATGGAGTTGTTCAGACTGAAAAAAGTATACAGATATTTGAACATTAATTTTGTATGGAAAAATTTGGGCATTGTTACAAGTTTCATCAAACCTGATTGAAAAATATACTTCTAACGCAATTAATGTGCACAAAACAACGTTATAAATGACAATGCAACATGTTTGCGAATATTGATGATTTTCCTTCAAGGAAAACAGCCCATTAAGTCCACACGATTTTAGTTGTAATAACAGAAGCTGCCATTGATTTCAAACACCAAGATTTTGATAGCCTTGCACAAAATGACTAAAACGTGACAGTCAGTATTGCAGTAGGCTACTGCACATTCTTAGATTTTGATGTAAAAGAAGAGTTTGTGGTCATACAATCGCTTGTATAATTAATCATTACAATATTTTGCCACCTTTTTTCCTATACATTGTACGGAGTGGTTGGACTAAATCGCGTATTGTAGCTGGAAAACAATATTTCCTATTACTTGATACGATCTTCAAAAATAAAAATAAATATAGTCGATTTCAAAACATTTGACAGCAAGATTGCCAAATTACTCCAACAAAGTTAATCACCAGTTCCCTAAATTGAGAAGCCACTTGGTTGTAACATTGGAAGACCGTTTATTTTAAACAGAACATTTTAGACAGAAACATTGGGGATCACACCAAAACAAACATATCAAGAGAAAATTCGTGTCAGCGATTATGATAAATGGAAGCTACTACAATAGAATACAATGTGTAAGTTATGTCGCTTTTCAATTGAAATTTTGTTACTTCATAGGTCATGTGCGACTCATTGCTGTTCAACAGACAATTGCAATGCTAAAAAGAGAAGTGGAAATTCCAAGCCAGAAAGTGGAAATTCTAAGCTAGGAAGTAGAAGTTACAATGCCAAGCCAGGAAGTGGAAATATAGTTGTTTCCAGTTTTTGGGTGTTGTTCTTCCATGCCCTTGTTTCAATCTCACTTCTCGCAATGGTCAAATAAGGGCAATAAAGTCTGGTTTATGACTTTTTAAAGCAACGGGCTAACTTTCCCAGAACTTGTCAATACAAGAAACCTACCACGACAATTTGTTAATTTTTACACTAGAACTACCAAACTTTTTCACAACCTAAAACAGTCTAGTACTCTAGTGGTCATTTATGACCGCTGTTATAAAATATCGATTTTATTTTATGTGTACAGCAGCATGTTATAGTGTTTCGCATGCTTAATCTTATCAACATAAACTTGAATAACTTTATAATAAAACAGGTAAATTATTCTGTATAAAAGTGAATATTATTGATACATGAATTGCAAGATTAGATCAGCAAGGCTTCGCGAATTTCGTGTCAAAAATTAAAATCTGAAAAGGATTTGCGAATAATTTCGATAAACAGACAAAACAAAGTAACTTTAACTGGTTTACATATTGTACAATTTAGTAGAGAAGTGATTTCTTTTAATCATAGACAAATAAAACCTAACAACCAGACGAAATTTAACATAATAACATGAAAATAAAGTAAAAAATTATGAACGTTTTTGGCCATAGCCTACTCATGTCCGCCCTTTTCAAATAACCAACTGACTGGTGTTCTTCATAAATTGAAGTAACAGATCTGATCTACATACACAAAAATCAAAAATATAAACGCATAAAAATGAAACGGCAATGCAAAGGAGAGACAAAATCATATGAAGCTTAATTGCGCGAGAAAAAAACACAAATTAATCACGCAAAATTACGTGAAAACATTTAGCAGATAGGAGGCAACTGCGGCAAACAGCTACCTATTGGGGCAAGGATTGGAAGATTAATGAGCCTCATGGATTTTATTAAATTCGGTGAAGCAATTACGTACAGATCCATGATACTAAATTAAAGAGCACATCGCTTCTTGTGTAACGTGCACTGACAATGTATCGATCGACCAACTCAAAATTATCTCTCGAGGCAGACCTGAATACAAAACCAAGATCATTGAAGCCCTAAGAATCAAGCGTAATCACCCGTCTCTCAACAAACAATTATTTGCCTGTGGTTCGTCTTTCCTTCTGTGTATGTTTTAATTGTTGTCACATGCAAAACTGTCAGGCATGTGCAAGCATGAGATACTGTCAAGATAGATCTCTCAAAGGAACGTTCTCAGTCCGTAGATAAACATCAAAACAATAATAAAAATAATTTAAAACTCTTTGTCAAACAACACCCGACACACCTTACTGTTTGAACACCAAGATAATACAGCCCTGGAGATATTTGTTTTTGTTTGTTTGTTTATCTTTATCCTGCATTGCGGGAAAGCGGACTTGAGCGCTATGCATCGGTGTACGCCTTCCGACATACACCTGACCCACGCTGCAGCCGACGGCAATGTCTGTTTTCCGGTTGTCTACTTTACTTATGACTTAAATTTGGTACTACCCATTACTCGAAATCGATCACTAGGTAGAGGCAATTATCGTTAAGTTTCTTGCCCAGAGAAACAACAGCAAGTGCGGGTGACTGGAGTCGAACATGCAGGCTCTCGACTGCGAGCCCAACGCGCTAACCACTCGGCCACGGCTGCACGGCATATATAAAGCAATGACACATACAGTAATATGGGGCGTGGGTTACACATTATATCAAAAGATACTTTCAAGTTGAGAGTTTGAAAAGAATAAAGTTTGCATGACAAAGATTAACGCTTCAGTCACAATTTGTATCCAGCTTACGCCGGTGTTTTGAAGGTTTAGATTAAGTTGACGAGAAGGCGAGGAAGCCAACCTTCGTTTCTACGTTTCAGTTAAGCCTTTAAATGTGATTCTAAAGACACATCCGCATGTTCATGGCTACACAGCCGACGTGATTAGCCCTGACTAATTATTAGAATGATTATTATTAACATACTAGTGGTTATTAATCTTTGTAGGTCTACTGTTATTTTTTTCAACTTTCTTCGTTTTAAAAGTTGATTGTGTCTGGGGTACGCTCGTTCAGTTCAATCAGTTTATTTTGTTCTGACGGCAAATAAACAATAATATACAGCAGGGGTGTGCAACGTGCGGCCCACGGGCCAAATGCGGCCCGCGAAGAAAAACTGTGCCCTCTTGTAATAAAGGTTGCACACCCCTGATATACAGTACAAAAATACAATAAACACAAATAATTCGCGCAACAAGGTTGGCAGCGAAAAAATAAAAAGTCACCAAAGTCAGCTGGTACCTAAATATCTAAACAAAACATGCAAAAAATTAAGAACATCAGTAAGCTAAATAAGTTTGAGAACCACCGCTCTCTCTGATATAATAATCATAATGCTTGTTTTTATATAGCGCTGCATCCATCGCAGAATGCGTTGTTCTTCAGCGCTTTACAAAGCAGACAGTGTCAATGCAGCCGTATAGAGGCGCAACTGAGTACATTATTTCGGGTAAATACATTCGGATTAGGCTACCCGAATCCGTTCCATTGCCATTGCTCAGTGCCAAGCAGGAATTGAATTCAGTATCATTTTTTAAAAGTCTTTGGTATGACCCGACAAGGTATCGAACCCATGCCTACCGATTCAGAGTCGGGCGCACTAACCACCAAGCCACTGAGCCGGTATATGCAGGGTAGGCTGTGCCAAAAAATGGCGAGGTTCATGGATTTTTCCTTAACTTTCTGAAAAGTTGTAGTGGACTTTTACAAACACAAACGTGAAAAAAAAAATTGAAAATAATGACGTCACACGGTCGCGCTGGGCGTTTCTATCGTTACCACTGCCCATTTTCATAAAAAATTGTCATATTTCGAAAACCACAGGAGATAAAAAGATGAACGTTACACCAAAAGCTGCAGAAGTGGCATGTTTATATCTGCTCTAAGAACATTTTTTATTCTAGGACTGCTTGAAAAATATTTATAAGCAAAAAACTCAATTTGACTATTTTTTTGTAGTAGGGAGATGCAGGACTTATTAGACAATTTTTTCGTTTTTGCTCTATTGTCTTATTTTGTATCAAAATAAGACAACATTTTTAGAGAATACGGCCAAGGTCAATGTTTATTGACTGTGTAAATATCTTGACAATCGAAATAATTTTTGTGAGGTTAAAGCTTATACAAACTTTTTTGAAGTGTGTATAATCGATCCTGCCCCTGAAGGACCAATTATACACAAGCAAACGTTGAAAATCAGAACATGTTTTTTCACTTTTATTGAAAAAACAAGCACATAAAAATGTGAAATAATAATACTTAGTGTTTATAAACATTTTAATTGCCAAAGTAAGATTAGTTGGCGTTACATCAATAGCTCTTAATTAACTGTGTAAGAGGCGTCTTCATAAGGGGGTGTTAAACTCTTTTCCGCCACGACCAAAATTCACTATTTTTGTTGAAATGACTTTTGGAGCGTACATGCAATATAATGTTGCTAGAAAAATAAGCTTTATTTTTAACCCTTAAACGCCTATGTGTTTCACCAACCGTTATTACCTATCTGGGTCTCAAATAACCCGGCCTGTTAAAGGGCATTGCTTCATCTTTCAATTTGTACATCTTTCTCAAATATGGTTATGAAACAAATCACTGTGTTGCAATTGCACTATTATACACTCCAAAGCATAATACTTTGAAAAAAACTAACAAAATTTGCAATAATTGCAAATGTAACATTTTTTTTTGTGCAAATATAGCCGAATTCAAGATCAACACTGCGAACTGTTAACAACAGAAAAGAATTGAAATAATGTAACTTCAAATATTATAACTTATAACTTCAAAACTCAACAAATGCTAAAGTTAGTGAAAGAAAAGCAATTAATTGCAATTTTCTACTAGGGTACTAGGTGCTCTAATGTGGTAGCCTAGCCATGATGACGCTAAGCACAAGAATCATGCTGCACAATAGGGGCCATAAAACCGTGACTTGTAGGTGATCGATACAACACGGCTCATTACATTCCTCGCACACATGAGGTGTTTTACGATCCAGAGAAGATGAACAGATGTGGCACCGCCGTCTTTTACGCTTTCCACCCCCATGTGTAGCTGATGATTGAGAAGAGTCGATGTCAATTTTGAATCAACATTTTTGCAGCGATAGTTTAGCAGCGTTTGGAAGCTGTTTTACTTGCACTCGACGTTGTAGCCATGGATGAAGCAAACTCATACCTAAGTTTGCCAGAAATATTCGGCGTCGATGACTTGCTTCTTTTTCCCTTCCTGGAAATTTAGCTCGGAAGACCACCATGCTATTGATACCCGCAATATTGAGGCAGTTGTAGAAGTAGGCAAGTGGCCAGCCATTTGTCCTTTTCTGCACACTGTAGTTGTGACAAAGTTGGTCAACTTTGTCAACAGCTGCTTTAGTAGCATTACAGTCTTGTATCATGTCAGGTAAACCTTTATCTGCATCAACTTTGCTATCATCAAGACCGGATTTAGGGGGCAGAGGGTGCAGGTGCCCCCCCCCCCGACTTTTGAAGGGCCCCCCTACGTGGAAAAAATGTGATTTTATGTTATTATTATTTTTTTTCTTTCAGCCTTTGAAGTTTCTTCAAAATGCTGTGCAGTGCAGTGCTGGATTAATGCTACTGTAGACGTAGAGGTGTTTTGTTTTGCGCGGGGCCTCCCCGATCTAAAAGTGCCCCTGGCCCCCCATTAGCTAAATACGGCTCTGGATATCATTATGCATAGTTGATAGTAAAACTACAACTTTGTTTTTCCTTGGCACATACGATACTAACGTTTGCCTGTCACTAAAACCAAACAAGCTTGATCCAACCCTTTTCGTCTTTGTTGTTGCAAATTCAACGGGAAGTTCTCGCCTATTTTCAACTATACAAAACTTTCACCAATAATTGAAAAGATAGGAAGTTGCTTTATGGTTTATTTATTATACGAATTAGGTTAATGTTTGTGGTAGCCTACTTTAAAGAGTTACTGCTGGCAAAATAAACTGTTATTCAAAAAAAGTTGCACTATTACCTAACATGGGTCTCTAGAGACCCTATAAGTTTTTTCTTCTAAAACAGCAGTAACTATTTTACCAGTGGAATATTTTTAAAATTATAAATGTGAAATGGGAGAAGAATAAATGCTTTGAGAATACTGGAAGTCACACAGAATATGGCTAGACGTCCCAAAAGATATGGATGAAGTAAAGACAGCTCGGGTCACTAGAGACCCACATAGGCGTTTAAGGGTTAAAACGTACAAAAGTTAATTCTTCAAGTTCCTTAACTCATTGTATAATAGGTTTTGAACGTTACTGTAGGTTCTTCAAGGATTCATTTCAAAGGTGTGATAGAAAATCTTTGAAGTTTGGCGACATCATCAGAGCAGGTTACTAAAAACGCCGTTACCGTTGTTGATTATAGCTGGAGTTAATGTGACAAATACCAACAAAGACACATTTTTCGAAGTATTGCTTCATGTAGACTCTTTATGGACAGACATAAAACGAAAAACATTGTTGTCAGTGATAAAATTTTGCAATATCAAGCAATTGCAATATCTCTGGCAATAAAGAGTCTACATGAAGCAATAGTTCGAAAATGTGTCTTTGGTATTTTTCACCTTAACTCCAGTTGTAATCAACAACGGTAATAGCTTTTTTAGTAACCTGCTCTGATGATGTCGCCAAACTTCCAAGCTTTTCTTTCACACCTTCACACCTTTCAAACGAATCCTTGAAAGACCTATTAAACAGTAACGCCCAAAACCTATTATACAATGAGTTAATAAGGTACTTGAAGAATTAACTTTTGTACGTTTTAAAAATAAAGCTTATTTTTCTAGCAACATTATATTGCATGTACGCTCCAAAAGTCATTTCAACAAAAATAGTGAATTTTGGTCGTGGCGGAAAAGAGTTTAACACCCCCTTATGAAGACGCCTCTTACACAGTTAATTAAGAGCTATTGATGTAACGCTAACTAATCTTACTTTGGCAATTAAAATGTTTATAAACACTAAGTATTATTATTTCACATTTTTATGTGCTTGTTTTTGCAATAAAAGTGAAAAAACATGTTCTGATTTTCAACGTTTGCTTGTGTATAATTGGTCCTTCAAGGGCAGGACCGCCACTTCTGCAGCTTTTGGTGTAACGTTCATCTTTTTATCTCCTGTGGTTTTCGAAATATGACAACTTTTTATGAAAATGGGCAGTGGTAACCATAGAAACGCCCAGCGCGACCGTGTGACGTCATTATTTTCAATTTTTTTTTTCACGTTTGTGTTTGCAAAAGTCCACTACAACTTTTCAGAAAGTTAAGGAAAAATCCATGAACCTCGCTATTTTTTGACACAGCCTACTTGACATGCTTCTTCGCGTGTATTTATTCAAATTTTGCAGTTTTGACTTGAGTTTTAAGCAATCAGAGCTTGTCTCCCAGATACAACTAAGAGCCTTCATGCCAGGCATGTCATCCTGACATTTGTCATCCAAGTCTAGGTTTCGGAAACCAGACGCTGATGAGTCTACATTCAAATGTGACAACGCTGGAATTGCCTTACCATTAGCACTCTACATAACCAAATGAAAATCGGGCTTTTAAACAAAGAAATCGACTCGTTTACAACCGATTCTGCATCACAGAAATATCAAGTCATCCATATAGATATTTTCTCGTACAGTGTTTAAAGTCAAGTCCGATGCACCAGTTACACTATCCTCTAAAATCTTACAAATCGCAAAACTCGCTACAAAGGGTTAGCTCTTAAGTTCCCAGGCATGCCGCATGAACCTATACGGCCGCATAGCGCCATTAATATCATCATTGTCATACCACGGGAAGCGCAATTACAAATCTCTTTGCTCTTCAGGCACTTTTACCTGAAAAAATCATTTAGCAAGATCTAACATAAAAGCATAGAGACCCATGCGAAACCGCGCAAGAACACCTGCTAGACTGTTACGCAAATCTGGGCCGGTGAGAATCCAATCATCTAACGTTCTTTGAATGGTAGCTGTAAAGTCGACGCAAAGACATTGACTTCCAAAACCATCGCAGGTGATCGTGGACAACTCGCTGGTAATTGGACCCACACCTTCAGCGCTTATCGAAAACTGGACGCCATTTTTGCATCGCAGACCTTCTGTTTGCGCAAGTGCAAACACAAGAAAAACTACAGAACGTAACATTTTATTCAATTCAATTTTTGAAAAGAATTTAATGAATTATATTTGACAGTGGCATCCAGTTCTGACAAAAAAAGATTTAGTCAAAAGACTTAGGCTACATCTCAATTTATATATTTTAAACCAACATAAAAGTAGTCGTGTTTTATCGCTTTTCTCATTTCCGCAAGTGATGAAAAAAGTTGTTTGGAAACGAGAAATATAAAATGGAAACAGGCGATAAGTAATAAAAGCACTAGGGTGGCAACTACTTGATGTTTTGTGTTAAATGTTAACTTCCCAACAATAATGCTTGTAAACAAAGTGCAACAAACCTCTGGTAAAGAGTCTATGGCCCGGGGGGGGGGGGGGGGGGGGGGCAGACCTGCTTCATGTTGGAACAGCATATCAGAAAATCTAGTTTTAAGAAAGCAGCTACACAGCAAAAAATCAAAAATACGAATTTATTCGCTCACTGTAAAATGTAGGCTAGCGAATAATAATGTTAAGTGCTGAGTGGTGATACTGTGAGCTTCCACATGGGCTGCAAGATGTTTGAAATCAGGCTGATATGACGTTGAAAATGAGCAGTTCCTTCAAGAATTGGTTTGTCAAAAATAAATGATGTTCGAAGTTTACAAACTTCATCGTGAAATAAAATGATGCACAACAGTATGTTTTGCAGAAATAGATTGCAAGATGGAATAAATGCATGTGTAATTCAATAATGTTAACTTATTAGAGGGCTGCAATATTATCCACCCCCTGCTATAGCCTATGCCTAATCATCAGTTGAATGCTTTCAAACTTTAGTTATGAGTTTTCAAACTACCTTTATTGCCTTTTGTATGGCTTTTCAACCAATAGTTCGCTACTGAATAGCTTTAGAATAAGTCTGGCACAGCAGTAAAAGACAAGACATTAGTGTGTAGAAAAACTGTTTACACAAATCCAGTTTGCTTAATGCGGAACAACAAACCAGTAGCTACATCATTACCTTCGTTTGACATTTGTTAGAACATTGACAGCAGTGCTGGATATACATTAATAATAACATCTAGATCAGTGGTTCTTAACCTATGGGTAATTACCCACATGTGGGTAATTTCAGGATAGCAGGTGGGTAATCAGCTGAACCAGAATATTTAGAATTATAGATGTAACAAACAATGTCACAGAGCTCTGTAAGTGGTAAAGTTGCTTTATTACTTATGCTTTTTTTATGTTTTGAGTCCGTTCAAAACAACCAAACAAGCACAGTGATATTTTATCATTTTTAGAATTCTTTCGTCATAGTGATTTATTTTTCGCATCATTTTTGTTGCCGGTTTTATGTATTTCATTTTTGTGACATATTAGTAAGATTTTTCTTGTATAATCAGTTCAGTTACAGTTGTTTTATGAGCAAGCTTGATGGCTGCGTTGCTGTTAGCAGTTGTTTGAAGTAGTTTATATAGCTAAGTGTACATTTAGAGTTAGTGTTGAGACGAGCGAGCTATATTCTTTTGAAGATGAAAGCTTGAGAAAATTCTGGGGAATGATGGGGAAAGCAATAAGCATATCCAAAAGTTGTGCAAAACCACTAACATTGTTGACTATGTTCCATTCCACTTATCTCTGTGAATCAGCATTTTCAAGTGTTGTTGCTTTGAAGTCAAAACTTCGAAACAAGCTGTTAGATCTGAAGTCAGATTTGCTTTGTGCAGTATCCAAAATCGCACCCAATATTGCATCGATTGTACACAAAAACAGCGCAAATGTCTCACTGAAACTATTGATGCCGTTCTTTACGTTAAATGTTGTTTTTGCTGAATAACGCTGTTTTATATTTTTAATATGGTAAAATAGATAAAATTAGATTTTGGGTAATGGGACTTTGATCTGGACAGAAATGGGTAATAAGGGAAAAAAGGTTAAGAACCCCTGATCTAGATTATCTGAACGTGCAGACCATCTAGTATCAGATACCGAGTGCAATGCATTTTTCCAGACGTAATTCCCTCCTTTTTCAAATGTTTTTAAATACAAAGAATTTCTCTTGGGAGAACAGTTCATAATGCGGTAGGCTAAATGTCACCAATTGTTTCAAAAGTTGTTTTGACTGTCTCCACACTTGCAATAGTGTGCTCAAGCACAAGATTTAATGGGTGTGCAAAACAATAAAAATACGGTATACCGACAGTTTGGCACCCGCTGCAACTAGGTATCAGTTCAGTTCAGTTGTTTTTATTTCTGACCATCATATTAAAACAATACACGTCAACATAGCAAAGGTCGAGAAAAGGGTAGAAGCGACAAAACGCGAACTATACACCTTCATCCTTGCCTGACATGTTGGCGGCCCCATCAAAACTATTGTCCATTAGGTCTTTCAAAGGAAGTTTAACATCACCTAAAACTTTTACAATGACATCCGCTAAAGATTTTCCAGTCAAACTGAATATCTGTTCTTCAAACATCGTTCTTGTATTTGAAAATCTGCCACATAACGTGTTATGATAGACATGTAGGCATTTTTATTTGATTTTACCTCATCGCATTCAATTGAGAAGTAGCCTACTTGGCAGCACGCACCTGATTGCAGATAGCATCAGTTACAATACTGCTATAAATACTGAACAACTCATTTTGGCTGACATGAGAAAAGTATGACACATTTTGAGGGTGCTTTTCTATAAGAGGTTTGTGGTATTTTGACAGAAACTGAAGTTCTTCAAGAAAGTTTCTCTTGTTTTTAGATAAGCTTGATTCGTCATGTTTACGAAACGCGACATTCTGCTTCGCTAAATGGCGTATAACGTCGAATATTACCTCCACGAGATGTTCGTGGCTTTCTCGTTCTTGTCTCCCCTCAATTCGAGAACTGCTTCGTTTAGCTGGATATCAACTGATATCACTGACTTAAAGTTTTGCATTCGTTCCAAAGATAGCAAATGCATTCGTGATTTTGCATGCTTTGCAAATTTTCCAGTTCCACCGGAGGCATTTTTCCTGTTTTTGAAACCTTCTTTGCTTTTTTAACTTCTTGTTTTTTTACTTGGAAATTCGCATTTACTACTACTTTATAGGCATAGCCGTAGGAGATGGAGGGACAGGGGGGACAGTCGCTCTCCCGCTGAAGAAAAAAATTTGCGAATTTGAGCAAAAACTCCAGTTATTTCAGGGCTACCATATGTCCTCTTTTAGGAGGATTTGTCCTCTTTTTTCATAAAAATGAATTGTCTTCCGAGGACACTTGAAAATTCTCAAATGTCCTCTTTTTTGCATTGCTATCATTTTCAACAAGGTTTTATTTTATGTGACCTTGGCGAAAGCTAAATAAGGCTATAAAGCAACAATACCAAAAAGGAAAAGTATGTTTTCTGTGAGCTGTGGCAGAAGTAGGCTATCCTTGTTTAAGAAAAGTGTTTATTGACTTTGAAGTTGACAATACATTGCTTGCTGTGAATATGGTAGATACATTTATTTCTGTGGCAAACGAAGGCAGTGTTACTCGATGACCATGTCAGATGTATTTCTATTGTTCGACTCTTGTGTTGCCTATTTGGATGAATAGACCACTAATTCATTTTCCGAGTTTACACATTGGTTCACATCCTTTGATTGAACACTTATTGCTTATGCTTTCTTACACCGAATAGGATAACGCTTTTCAGCGTTGTGTGGAAGTATCTGTCAGAGAAAAATGTTGGCATTGATGATGTTAAACTGTTCGATCTATAGGCTACCAAAGCGAGTGCAAAAGCGTCTTAAACCTGATAGCTAGCTGGCATTAGCTTTGTTTAAATGATGGCACATTAGAAAATGGACAGAATAGTTCAAATATTGCAGAACTATAGATTTTTTTAATGTATTGTTAAAAATCGGGCAAATCTTCATTTGCAATAAGCTATGGCTCAAAATGCAAATGTAAAACACATGTTTTCTGTGCAGAAAATCAAATGCCAATGTTCATTCAGCCAACGTTCATTGACTGAATTGACGAGGTCCATTCCGGGTAGCAACTTTCCAAAAGGTACCATTAAAAAATCCCAATCGAAGTTTGTTTGGTAATTGCAGAAGAAAAAAGAGCAATAGCACTGGTGGGAATCAAACCCACATCGATAAAATAACTATCTATATCACCGCCCTAACTCTCTGCGCTAAGTCAGCCGATTGAAAACGGATGACTTAATTTAGCTATTAGGCTATTTGCGTTTTTCTCTTGTTGCTCAAAGGGGATTTTTTAATGGTACGTTTTGGAAAGTTGCTTCCGGGTATTCTTGGCCTATGGTGTGTAGCACTTCGATGGGTTTTCTGTAGGCAGAGGACATCGCGTTGATGTTGCTTACAGAGTTCAGCAAGAATGGCTGATTTTGCTGAAGAAAACCCTTTGATATTGGCTGAGATCACCGTTAGAGCAAGCCCTAAAAAGGGCTGGCTAGGCGCTAGAGTAGGCACGGTTGTCGTGTGACGTGGTGAAGACATTGGTTTCACTTCTGGTGCTTGTTAGCTCTGGTCGAAGTTACTTGTAGTGAAGGCCATGTAGAGGCTGTCTTGATCTTCCCCCAACTCCCAACTCCTCCCAACATCAGAAGAAGCGTAACCAGCAGAAAGGAAAGGTCTTGCCAGGACATGAATTTGAGACACCCACTGGGTGGCCAAACTCCAGCACACAGGCGTCTGAAGTTAAGACAAAGTTTCCTTGCCTCAGTTGTCCTATTGGGTCAAGACGATGTCGCCGCCAATGTGCGGGTTCAACTATGGCATAAGGGAGTGGCAGCCGGACCGACATTGGCCAACATGGAGCTCACACCCATGGAGGGCCTTCCTCCGGGAAAGCGTGAACTGTGGAAGTATTGGCGATGCCTCAACCGCTTAAGAACTGGTAGGTCTATTGGCAGGTGTAAAACTTTGATGGGACACTGGGGGTATTCCATGGGGAGCACAAATTGCAAATGCGGACAGGAGCAAACGATGCAACATCTACTCGAATGCTTTGACCTAAAAGCAAGGTGCTCTGCACAGGATTTGGCCGAGTTCAACGATAGAGCAAGAGCTTGCGTGATGCCCTGGGCTATGGCCGTGTGACACACGATGAAGAAAAAGATTGACTGAAGCTGACAAATAGATATGTTATGTTTTTTATTTGTCACTTTTGCTACATAGGCCTATAATCATCTAAGAAGATGTTAAAATTGGCTAAACGTAAAAATCCACTGGCATTTTACTTGCTTACTAAATATGTCCTCTTTTTGGCTGATGAAAATATGGTAGGCCTAAGTTATTTGGGCAAATCAATCTTACCATGATGTTTCAACGTCTCACCAGTTGAAAAACTTTACATAATTGTTATAATCTATGAGATGCATTAATATTTTTCAATGAGTGTAAAATGTATTATCGTTGATTTTGAAAAGTATTCCATGTGGTATTGTCATTTGGGCAAAATGATAAGTTTCCATTCCACAATTGCAAAAATCATATGTAAAAGAGCACAATTGGCGAACAGAAGTAAGCTTATTACTGATATTCACCAACATGTAGGCTGCATTTCTTCATGGGTAAGATTTAAAAGCCTGCTGGATATTGGTAACTTTATGAAGTTTTTTTGTTTTTTCTCCAATCTCCATAGCCTACTAATGTAGTTGTTTGTAAAAATCTTTTGTGCAAAAATGTGTAGTTATATGGACAAATCAATGCTTACCATAAGTTTTCAAATATTCTACTACTTTAATAAATTTATAGTGTTGCATTTCGTATGAAATACATTAACAGTTTTCTTTGAATGTAAAATGTAGCATCGACAATTTTGGAAACTTTTGTACTTGGTATTGAAGTTTGGGCAGAACGTTAAATTTCGATTCAGTATCTGCAGACTGTAAATGTAAAATAATGCATTTGGCGAGCTGAGATAAGCTTATGACAGATATTTATTAGAATATAGGCCTAAACACTAGCCTACATTTCTTTATCGTAAATTTTGAAACCCTGCTGGGTTCTGGTAAACTTATGAAGTTTTTTGTCCCTTTTTATATCCTATTAATGTAGTTGTTGGTAAAAATATTTGGGCAAAAATATCCAGTTATTAGATGAATCAGTCTCACTATGAGATGCTAGGCTCACAAAATTTAACTTAAATGCTATGAAGATATCTTATCACTTTTAGTTATGGCCAAACAAGTTAAGCGTTTGTCATAAACTTTAAAAATCAACAATTGTGAGGTTACATGCACACCTCTTTTGTGAGCAGTTGATTCCGGCAACTAACTATATAGGCCCGCGCAAAGTGAAAAAGTATATTAAATTAAAACAATTTGTGATTTTTCCCGCATTAGATTTCAAGATGAATGATGAATGCAGAGCATTAGCTTATCTGCGCCTGAAAGTTGATTGTGAATTTCAACATTATACAATTGTCAGAACTTTTCAGAATATAGATTTAGCCTACTTTTCAAACGTGTAGGGCTTACGTTGCAAGAAATCTTATTTTTACAGTTTCTATAGCAATCGTTAGTATTTTTGGTCAGAAAATTTATCTTCTGCGATGGCTTTCGATCAAAATGGCAAATAGATTCACATTTATCTGTACAAAAAAAACTGTAAGGAAATCATGATATTGCATCATGAAAACTCATGAAAATCATGAAACCTGTAAGGAAATCATGATATTTAAAAACAATAACAATAATAATGTTTCATCACGAATTCAAGCAAAATTTCAAGATAAATAGTAAAAAACGTAAAAATATCGTTACCCAATTTCCGTACGCTGTCCTTTATACTTCTCGAAGCTCGTTAAATGTTCAAATGATCACAGTTGCTTGTACGCGTGTCTTCAGCAAATCAAACGAAATTCTAATGCCATTCTGTAGCACCGAGAAGATATTACTGCGTATAGGCCAGTGTAAACAGCAATAGTTTTTCTATGAAAACTTGTTTCTTGTATACAGTATGTAGGCTACTGTAGATTCAAGGAGTTTACAGAGCAGCTTACCCATAACATAAACAAAGCTTTTAGCAAGCAATATTGCAAATTTTGCCAAATAAGGACAAAATTTTATTTCCGTTTTAAGCGATTCTTAGCAGCGCAACTTTTTTTAACTTTTTTTAATGATTCTGAGCAGCATCAAAAATATGCAAAACCTATGTTATAAAATGTTTTATGCTGTTTCCAGGAATTTTAAAATGCAACTTCTGACAACTTTTTTCTTTTTAATTGTACATTTTGTAAGTATTGTATCAAAAGGTCAAAGGGAAAAAAACAATACGAAATACATCTGCTTTAGTGGTGATAGAGTGTTAGCCTACCTTGAACTGAATAGTGACTAAACTGTAGTGACGTTGCTGTAGAGCAACGCATTCTGCGATGGATACAGCGCTATATAAAAACTAACATTATTATTATTATTAAACCGCAGTTGTAGAAATGCTGTGGAAAAACTTAATCTGGCAGCATAAGCGATGCTTGAACATGTTAAGTAGGCTACCTTGCCAGCTAAACATTGTAATTTTTCACGTAGCCTATTTAGCATTGCACGTAAATAAATCAAACAACTGGAATACCGCGGTTTGAAATGCACGTGCAGTCGTGCATACGAGCAACGTTCATCAAGACGCTTCCTCAATCTTAAACCAATTTGACATAAAAGATTTCAAAGGCAAAAACATATATTTCTTTATTTTGTTTCAAAAGAACAATGTTGTATTCTCTCTGAATTTGTGACGCCATATGCAGATTGACTTGATTGTGCAAGTTGTAGTCCACCACGCTCAAGATTGCAACTAACAATGGAAGACAGGAAAAGAGTTGGTTCTCTAAACGGATAATGCTGACACTGGGTCCTTTTTTAATAGGATTTGCATCATAAACGTGACATTTAGGCCTACATACGTTTACTTAAAATTTGAATTTTTATAAAACTCTTGCGGAATTCCCAAAATTAAATGAGTTCGTGATTTTCCAGTTTCCAGTTTCAGAAGAAAGATTCTTGTGATATTCCAAAATTTGGCTCTCTCAAAAATATTTAAAAAAAAATTAATATGTCTTGTTTGATTTATAATTTGGGTTGACAGGCTACATTTTTTTAGTCATAAATAGACATAGCTGAGCAACACCATAGCATTTAACACGGTGGTTTTCTCAACCAGGGGATCGTGAAGCGATTTCAGAGGGTCCGCAAAAGTTTCCGAGTTTTCAGCATGATTGCTAAATTACGAAATTTAAAAATTGTTTGTGCTTTGTTTATGTATTAGCCTACAGTGATTCTCAAACTGTAAGTCGCAACGCACTGGTACGTCGTTTGAATTTGCAAAGGACATGGCACAAAGGTTTGATTTCTTAACTAAAAATATCATATAAATGACTTCAACCTTTTAATAAGGCTATGATGGTTTTGTTCAACTTAATTCTTTTGAGACAGCAGATTGTTGATCAATGATTAACTTGGAAATGCCAACGTTATTCTGCAGTCTATCCCCACTTACAGTTTTGCAATGACTGTGATTATAACGAATTAATATTGATTACAAATGAAAAAAGGGAGAAATTCTTTGTAACGGTCGCAAGTATTCTATTAAATTTTGATAAAATTTATAGAAAAACATCAAATGAGCATAAATTACAGATTCCGCGACTGCTTCGAAGGCACCAAAAAGGGTCCACTAAGACAAAAAGGTTGAGAACCACTGATTTAACATTATATCAAGCAAAACTAAAATAAAGCGAACTTAGGCTACACATGCAGCCCTTTATCAAGCCTAAAAGAAATTATTACATTGTACAGTATAAGACCAGACCATGAGAACGATGCAGGTTGGAAAGCTAGATGACAAGCTGAGAGAGACACGCCTTAAATGGTTGGGTCACGTTGCAAGGAGAGACGAAGATTATGTCGGAAGAAGGATAAGACAATTGGAATTTGGTAAAAGAAAGAGGGGATGGCCAAAAAAAGATGGAGAGATTGTGTGGAAATAGTAGGAGTTAAAGAGGAAGATGCTGCTGACAGAGTGATGTAGAGGACTGCAATCTGCACTAGCAACTTCACTTGAAGCGAGAATAAACCAAGAAGAAGAATAAAACCAGACCATATTTTTGTTATACTGTATGTCTTTCAAGTAGCCTACTTCTTATACACAGCAATATTTTCATTTAAGGCTTGATAAAGGCTATCTGTGTAGCCTAAAACGTTAGCTTGATTTCATTCTTGTATGTTATAATGTTAAATGTTGTGGTGTTTCTCAGCAATGTCTGTTTATACTTGATTTGAAAAGAAAAAAAATATTGTACGCAAAAAGCTAAAACACTAATAGTCTGGGAGCCTACGACAGAAGATTTCACCCCATAAGGTACAAAAGGTTTGACCCCTTGAAGTTACTGGGGTCAACCATGTCACTCACAAAAAGTATGGAAGATTGACCGCACCGGGTGGATCTGGACCCTAGAGCCCCCTAAAAAGCCCAAAAAGGGGGTTAATTTCACCCCATAAGGTACATGGACCAAACTTGGTGAAAACGAAGTTCTATGTCAGGACATCACAAAAATATCAAATCTAACAATATTTTCGAGTGGAAAGGTGATGTAAGACTCCCCCCAAAGTGACCCCCCAGGGGGTTAATTTCACCCCATAAGGTACATGGACCAAAGTTGGTCAAAACGAAGTCTTATGTCAGGACATCACAAAAATATCAAATCTAACAATATTTTCGGGTGGAAAGGTGATGTAAGATGCCTTCAAAGTGACTTCCCTTAATGTGACCCCCTCGGAAGGTTTATTCCACCCCATAAGGTACATGGACCAAACTTGGTCAAAATGAAGTCTTATGTCAGGACATCACAAAAATATCAAATCTAACAATATTTTCGGGTGGAAAGGTGGTGTAAGATGACTTCAAAGTGACTTTCCTTAATGTGACCCCCTCGGAAGGTGTATTTCACCCCATAAAGTACATGGACCAAACTTGGTCAAAACGAAGTCTTATGTCAGGACATCACAAAAATATCAAATCTAACAATATTTTCGGGTGGAAAGGTGATGTAAGATGTCATCAAAGTGACCCCCAGAGGGTTTATTTCACCATAGAGTACATGGACCAAACGTGGTCAAAACGAAGTCTTCTAGGGCACCACAAAATATCAAATCTAACAATACTCTCAGTTGGAAAGGTGATAAAAGACCTACCCAAAAGTGAATCTCCTCCTATAGTTTAATTTACTTCATCCCTTTCTCGAACCAACCTTGGTGTAACGAAAGTGCTATGCCAGGACAGTACGAATGGATTAAATTTAAAAATATTTTTATATAGGTTTTGATGAAATACATTCACAAGCTGTCCCATGATGCATGAAATGGAACTATAGCCTACTTTACAAAAAGTTTTTGTATAAATCATATTAAGTCAATCGAAAAAAGGCAACAGGACATGACAATACATGGCTTTGTAACACCAAAAACAGAAAGTACACAAGAAGCATATAGGCTACAGTAGCCAGAAAATTGATCCAAGATCTTGATACCACCACTAAATGTGGACTTAATCGAACAACTGACTATCCAAATCAAAACGTTTCGAAATGAATCATTTGGAACGTTAATTTAGGCAGTAATGAACATTTTCCAGCTGCTACAATAAATAACCTAATAAACCCAATGCAGTAAATTTTTATTTAATGCCATTTGCTTCATGTCTCCAATCAGTTATCGTAACTGTTCATTCATAAACAGAGATTGTTCGTGTAAATGTAAACGGTCGTTTCTTTATTCTTCATTGTCACTGATGTCGCTTTCACTTTCTTCATCTTATTCTTCAGATTCATACAATTCTCCTGTTATATACAGAGATAAAGCAAGCTGTCTGCGATGTACCAGCCCCAAGCAATGTGGTTATCCGCACGTCTGACACTGACTGTCTTGTAATTGGCTTAGGTTGCTATGGAACTTTTGATCCTTCATTAAAGATATGGATAGAAGCTGGCTTGCAAAGCAATAACACGCAGCGGTACATCAACATCAACCAGCTGCATAGGCCTACCGCACTTGGAGTGACGATTTGCAAGTGTGTACCTGCATATCATGCCTTTACAGATTCTGATTACACCTCGTCATTTAGCAGGAAAGGGAAAGTGCGGCCGCTGAAATTACTCCAAGGAAACCACGAAGCGCAGGCAGCTTTTAGCCAACTCGGACACGACAAAGAAATTAGTGAAGACACTATCATCGCCATAGAGAACTTTGTGTGTAACATGTACAAAAACAAGAAAATTAATTATGTCAACGAAGTCCGTTTACAAATGTTTTTAGACGGCTACAAACCCAAAAAAGAAAATGAAAGGATATCATGCATACCAGAAGCTACTGTAGATAGTAGTACTCTACCACTTTGTTTACGAGTACTTCTCCAGAAGACAAGGCGCACACATCTCATCACAAGATGGTGGTTATCTTCAACTAGAAGTGAACAAGCAGCAACGTTGCTGCTAGAGTATGGCTGGAAAGAAGAAGGAGGTTCTTATAAAGTGGTGTGGTTTGAAGGTAAAGGTATAAAGCATCTTTAGATGTCTCTGCGTGGAATCTGATCTCATCCAGGAAAGTCAAGAAGAAGGTAAACAGCATTGGATGTCGCTTGGGTTACCCTTTATAAATATAAAACTTTCTCCTGGTCTATCAGTCGTTTACTTTCTTACTGTAAACATTAGCCAATAACTGGCTGTAAAGTTTCGTTTTAGGAACCTATAACCAATAGTTTCTGCAATCTTGAGAAAAATGCCTGGGTGCACTAAATAACAAATAAATGTTGAACTTTTTCCAGTTAATAGTAAGTTGCAATGTTGCATTATTCGAAGAAAAATATACGTCTGTAAAAGATAATAAAATTACTATTGTATGTTACGCATATCTGTAGTGCATAATAGCAATTGTTTCGTACAGTCTTTATTTCTCTGTATATAACAGGAGAATTGTATGAATCTGAAGAATAAGACGAAGAAAGTAAAAGCGACACCAATGATTGATTGATTGATTGAATCTTTATCCTCGGACTGGGAAAGCTTCTTGCAGAGCTTAATCCTGGCAGTTTCGCATACTTGTAGAGGCTTTGAATCACTGGCGCAGGCCCGGTCACCGAGATTGACAGAGTGAAGTTTCCGATTGTTGAAGGCTTGTTGTCGGGGAATTATTCCATCCATTAGATGCCGCTGAATGGAGAGCAGCCCTTAACGTGCGTTGCTCAAGCGCACACCCCGAGAGTCGAACCAGCGCCGCTATTGATCTTGAAGCTTCTTCGTTCCAGAAGTGACGCGCTAACCAATTGAGTTACCGTTTACATTTACACAAACAATCTCTGTTTATGAATGAACAGTTACAATAACTGATTGGAGACATGAAGCAAATGGCATTAAACAAAAATTTACTACATTGGGTTTATTGGGTTATTTATTGTAGCAGCTGGAAAATGTTCATTACTGCCTAAATTAACGTTCCAAATGATTCATTTCGAAACGTTTTGGTTTGGATAGTCAGTTGTTCGATTAAGTCCACATTTAGTGGTGGTATCAAGATCTTGGATCAATTTTCTGGCTACTGTAGCCTATATGCTTCTTACGTACTTTCTGTTTTTGGTGTTACAAAGCCATGTATTGTCATGTCCTGTTGCCTTTTTTCGATTGACTTAATATGATTTATACAAAAACTTTTTGTAAAGTAGGCTATAGTTCCATTTCATGCATCATGGGACAGCTTGTGAATGTATTTCATCAAAACCTATATAAAAATATTTTTAAATTTAATCCATTCGTACTGTCCTGGCATAGCACTTTCGTTACACCAAGGTTGGTTCGAGAAAGGGATGAAGTAAATTAAACTATAGGAGGAGATTCACTTTTGGGTAGGTCTTTTATCACCTTTCCAACTGAGAGTATTGTTAGATTTGATATTTTGTGGTGCCCTAGAAGACTTCGTTTTGACCACGTTTGGTCCATGTACTCTATGGTGAAATAAACCCTCTGGGGGTCACTTTGGTGACATCTTACATCACCTTTCCACCCGAAAATATTGTTAGATTTGATATTTTTGTGATGTCCTGACATAAGACTTCGTTTTGACCAAGTTTGGTCCATGTACTTTACGGGGTGAAATACACCTTCCGAGGGGGTCACATTAAGGAAAGTCACTTTGATGACATCTTACACCACCTTTCCACCCGAAAATATTGTTAGATTTGATATTTTTGTGATGTCCTGACATAAGACTTCATTTTGACCAAGTTTGGTCCATGTACCTTATGGGGTGGAATAAACCTTCCGAGGGGGTCACATTAAGGAAAGTCACTTTGAAGGCATCTTACATCACCTTTCCACCCGAAAATATTGTTAGATTTGATATTTTTGTGATGTCCTGACATAAGACTTCATTTTGACCAAGTTTGGTCCATGTACCTTATGGGGTGGAATAAACCTTCCGAGGGGGTCACATTAAGGGAAGTCACTTTGAAGGCATCTTACATCACCTTTCCACCCGAAAATATTGTTAGATTTGATATTTTTGTGATGTCCTGACATAAGACTTCGTTTTGACCAACTTTGGTCCATGTACCTTATGGGGTGAAATTAACCCCCTGGGGGGTCACTTTGGGGGGAGTCTTACATCACCTTTCCACTCGAAAATATTGTTAGATTTGATATTTTTGTGATGTCCTGACATAGAACTTCGTTTTCACCAAGTTTGGTCCATGTACCTTATGGGGTGAAATTAACCCCCTTTTTGGGCTTTTTAGGGGGCTCTAGGGTCCAGATCCACCCGGTGCGGTCAATCTTCCATACTTTTTGTGAGTGACATGGTTGACCCCAGTAACTTCAAGGGCTCAAACCTTTTGTACCTTATGGGGTGAAATCTTCTGTCGTAGGCTCTCGGTCTATAAGTAAAAACACGTGATGCAGTTATTGTTATTGTAGCCTAAATACACATAGCTTACTAAATATCTTTTTTAGTGTCGAGAAAACTTTGCTTTTGAAAATCCTACTCGTACTAGCTTTTTTATGCGATTACCGTATTAAAACTAATAAAACAACGTTCAAATGCATGTAAGTAATTATTTTGAGTCAAAGAAGTTTAAAGTAGGCTATAAAACATGCCATTTACACCATTGTGTTTGTGTAAGCCTATATAGTATTTTCCCGATTTTCGAAAGGAGTTAAATTTCCTTAGTTTTCAAAATCCAAAAACTGAACACCTCTTGCTGTTGAAGATTTGTACTAAAGTTTTAAAAAATTTGGAAAAGCCACAAGCTGCTGTCACAATCAATATGCGAAGCTTGGCGACAGGCTACATTATGCGTCTTGACTAAGCGTGCTGTTTTAATTGTATAATTCTTACGAAATGTTATTATCGGTTACTGTCCTATAGTGATCTTTGATTGCAAAATTCTTATTATGTAATGTACTATTTCTAGAAGATTCTGCATACGTGCAAGATTAGAAGGTCTCCAACTTGATCGAACAATTTGTCAGGTAGTAGGTTGTTATGACGTCACAAAGATGTTTACGGGTAGTAAAACTTGACCAGGAACGATGAGTTTTTCTGATGCAATATTATGGTACTTTCTAGAAGTTACCGGTCAAAACAATCTTGCTATAAATAGTGGCATAATTTGCGTAATATATATAGAGATGGAGATTATTATTGAGATCATTATTGATTGAGAGTTGAATTGAAGTTGAAGTTATTAAATAGAAGTAGATGAGAGCTGGTGCTATTAAAAGTTGTGATCGAGATTAGAGTTGTATGAGAAGAGAGAAATATTTTATTTCGTCTGTTGCGAGAATAGTACGGTACAATTATGCACAATACGAATAAAATAGCACCATAGTAATCTGGATACCACAACAGACAGAAGCAGCGAAAGACTATATCAGTCATCGAGTCAGCTGTTTCCCTGTTCTTGTGACAAATGTCAAGCATCGGCAAATTGCGTTGAAACAAGATAGGCTGACGTTCTGATAGTTCAATTATAAACTTTATTTCGGATGTTTAAAAATATTAGAAAAAAAAGAAAACTTTTGATTCAATAAATTCTTGTAGCAAGCGCGTTTAAACTTCAGTGCAACCAATAAGAGTTCAAGCCAATAAATAGTAGCGTACAAGCAAAAACATTTTCAGTACAGTATTACAAAAATGATAGGCTGCACAAAACTAGCTCAATGTGACCGTGTAAATTGAGAAAGAAATTAAATAGACTGTAAATAAGAAATAATTGAGCATAAGCGAATAACACAATAGGTCAATAATGTTTTCTTCAGATGAAATTTAACAAATCAAATCAAAATTTAACAAATTACAATCGACTACGTACTTCACTCACAGTTTGAATTGAAAATAAATTTTGTTGCTTTATGTCAGTGGAAGAGTAACAGGTGCAATGGTGCAATTAAATCGTCATAAATTGTTATTTTGGGCTTAAACTTTGCAATGACACTTTGCCTGGATTTGATTTGTTAAATTTCATCTGAAGAAAACATTATTGACCTATTGTGTTATTGCAAAGTTTAAGCCCAAAATAACAATTTACAACAACTCAGTAGTAATTTCTCCACTGACCGCATGGTCTGTCTCAGCACCACAATTAAAAGTTTTTCAGTTGGCTCTCACCAACTATGCTCGTCACAAAGTGATCGAGCTTATTTTCGCTGATTTTTAACATAGGTAACCAATGAACGATCCCTCCTGGTTTTTAGATCACCTACCCCTTCAAAGTGCATCTGTGACAGACCCAAGAAGAGCCATTGGGGCGATCGTCCCCTTCTATAATACAAAGAAGTATTTTTATTCACGGTGTATTTGCAAAGTTTTACGGTAGACTACCTGACTAGACCTGTCCTTGCAGTGCATTGCGTATAGACCAGGCCCAACGTAGTTGCGATGACGTAAGTTATTCAGTCACAGTGAGAGTGAGGCAAAGAAAAAGTTTTGCAGCTTTTGATCTGCCTCTAACCAGGTACAATATATTTATTACTTCACAATTGGAATTCTTCTTGATTTGAAACCATTTGCATTGATAGGGTCATAGATTTTTCTACACACTATTGTATTGTTTTTTTTTTACTGCTGTGTCAGACTTATTCTGAAGCGATTCAGCAGCGAACTATTGGTTGAAAAGCCATCAACAAAGGCAGTAAAGGTATTTTGAAAACTAATGCCTAAAGTTTAAAAGCATTCAACTGATGATTAGGCATAGGCTATAGCAGGGGGTGGCCAAATTGCGGCCCTTTAACCCTTTGAAGGTTGGGGGGGCTGTCAATTCAACTTTTTTGTATCAACAGTTGTATCTCTAAAACCACTGAGGCAGCGACTACGAGATTTATTGACTTTCCCTAAATTTTATTCACCTCTATTGAGCTAAAATTTTGAGCGAATAAAGATTATAAATTGAGAGATATAAGGCATTTCTAAGCACATCCTCTGAAATATTTCATATTCTATTGTTCAAAATTTTCCCACCAGCTGGATGAAAGTAATTAATTTGGCCCTCCTAACTGTTTCACAGCGTGAAGGGAGTTGGCTGTATGTAAAATTATGTAAAAAAAATTTAATCACAACATTGCAATGCATGTTCTTCATTACTCTACAAAAAATAATGTGTAAACTCACGCTACAATTACAGTCATAAGTCACCTCAACATTTCAACGTATATGAGCAGTTCTAAAATTCACATAGTTTTAATTTTCGGATATGTTCAGCGTGAATAATTTTACAAAGTGAATCCCAAATTTTAAAACCGTGTCTTAAAAAATGACAGAGATATCACTCCAAAAGCATAAGAAGAATCGACAGCCCCTCCCCCCCCCCAAACTGAGCAAGACTCCAGGAGCCAACCTTCTATACTAAGGGTTAATAAATTAACATTAATGAATAACACATGCATGTATTTCATCTTGCAATCTATTTTCTGTACAACATACTGTTGCGCATCATTTTATTTCACGAAGAAGTTTATAAAGTCCGAACATCGTTAAGTTTTGATTAACCAACTCTTGAAGGAACTGCTCCAAACAGCTTCGACATCATATCAGCCTATTCAAGAAAATAAAGTATCTTCTGACAGGTGTGAAACCCACAACAATGCTTGATATGAACGACTCGGTTACATGTCTTGTAATGCAAAGGAATTTATTTTCACACGAGTCAGTTCAATCATAAAGAGCTAAATATCGATTTCGATCAACTAGCAGCTAGATCATCTTCAGTTAAGCTGAAAGCTAACAGCACAAAAAATGAAATGATGAAAGTGCAAAGGTATGAAATACGTTTCACTCTTGCTACGTCAAAGAATTGATGGAAAAAACTAACAATCAAAGGCAAAATAAAAGAAAAATGACACGACAGAGTATGGTATAAAATTGTACCATCATAAGCTTAACCAGGAAACATCAACAATACGAAAAATAAAAGTAATTTGCGTTCTTCTGGTGACTATTTACTAGGTTACCTCCTGATGTTAAAGATGATAACTAGCTTTTGTATTTCCGACGTTTCGTCAGTCAGCACGACTGACTTTATCAAGGTGGCTAAAACAGGTTAACACAACCTGTTCAGCAACGATGGCACAACACAAAAACGTACTGATAAAATGAATAAAGTAAGCAGCAAGAATCAGAATTAAAACACGCAACAAGACACCTAGAGGTTAAACTGAATGCAGTGAATGCCTAAAACCAGTAGGCTGCTTTCCAACAGCGTAAATTTATCTATCTATTGGGCCACCGTCAAGAAACATTGAAAAGTCATCAGACAAGACAGAAACCAAGGGAATTGGCAATAACAATGATAGAGAAGACGCACTGAGAATGGAAAAGGTGAAGTTAAAGTTAAAGTAATTTTTTTGTACACAGAGGGAAAATTCTGACCATCTTTCTGGTTGAGAGCATGTTGTGCTTTCTGGTTTATGTACCACTTTTCTGTAAATAATCTTTTTGTGTAATCCTTTTCAGTTTTAAGAATGGTAGCGTTGGTCCAAGGAAATACAAAAGCTAGTTATCATCTTTAACATCAGGAGGTAACCTAGTAAATAGTCACCAGAAGAACGCAAATTACTTTTATTATAAAATGCCTGGTGAACAGTCTCTCTCTGTTTTTAATACGAAAAATATTGGTTATAAAATTTTTTCGTATTGTTGATGTTTTCTGGTTACAACATATCGCCTGTTTCCATTTTATATTTCTCGTTTCCAAGCAACTTTTTTCACCACTTGCGGTGATGAGAATACAATCATACTTGCAGCTGAAGCGATAAAACACGGTTACTTTTTGTTGGTTTAAAATATGTAAATTGAAGCGTAAGTCTTTTGACTAAATTTTTGTTTGTCAGAACTATAGGCTATTGCCAAATATAATTCTTTAAAATCTTTTCAAAAACTGAATTGAATAAAATGTTGCGCTCTGTAGTTTTTCTTCTGTTTGCACTTGCGCAAACAGAAGGTCTGAGATGCAAAAATGGCACCCAGTTTTCGATAAGCTTTGAAGGTGTGGGTTCAGTTACCAGCGAGTTGTCCACGATCACCTGCAATGGTTTTGGAAGTCAATGTCTTCGCTTCGACTTTACAGCTACCATTGAAGAAAGATTAACAGGTATAGCAACTGTAACCAGGAACGTAGCCATTGGGATGGTTTCGGGGAAGAATCGCCCCCAATTTTGTTATCCTGCACTCCTCCAAAATGTTTTTAATACTTTTACAACGTTTTAATGACATTGCATTAAGTGTTAAATGACGTTTTATAAATGTTGACTGTATTTAGTCCCGATATTAAAAAGAAGCTCTTCATTTCAAACATTAAAACATTTGCTCCCAAACAGTTACTTTTATCCCCTAAAATTTTTGTTTTATCCACGTCATCAACTCTACCTATTCACATATTTTTTTTTTAAATATACAAACTAACTCGATTATCCTGCGTATTTGAAAAGTACCATTTATTAGTCTTAACAATAAAGGAAATTGAACGGGTTTTTAAATTATGACAATGTTTGAGCCAATGGCGCAATTGGATAAACATCTGACGTTGTGCACGAAAAAACCTCAAGATCAAGCTGCGCTGGTTCAACTTTGGGTGTGTGCTCTGAGCAAGGCATTTCAAGGATAACTCTCCATTTAGCGCCACACAGTGAATGGAATAATTCACAGACAACAGCACTGGGACAGTGCTACAATCGTAAAATTCACTGTGACAATCTCCGTAACCGGGCCGGCGTCAGTGGTTTAAAGCCTATATCAGTGTGCGAAACTGCCAGGAATAACCTATCAGAGACTTTCTCAGTCCAAAGATTAAGATTCAAACCAACCAATCAACCGTTCGCCTAGGTAACTCTCATGCGCAAAACTCAAAAGAAATCAAATTATCTCTCTTGTCCACCATAGGAGACAAGACGAATTCACGAGCGCGCAAAAAAAGACAAAAATCAAACGCGGTTGCATTGTTTCGCTAAAAAAGGGGGAATTGTCCGCGAAACTTTGGTTATTATTTCTCATAATGCCTAGCAATCTTGAAGACTATCATCTGCCTAGTAGGCTACAAGGAACAATTTGGTTCAATATGTAGCTAACTGCTCTTGGCTGATGCTGAGCTGCGTCGGAGTCTGCCTCGCTTTCTGACCTAGTCTTATTCTGAAACGATCCCTGTTCCATATCTAGAAAGCTAAAACCTCAATTGCTAAGGTAACAGGGATCAATTGTCAGTAGATGTTACAGAAAATATATTTCGCACTTATTCAGTTCATCGTCAGTTTTTGGTTCAATATGCACCTGAATAACCTATAATTTTCAAGGTTTAACAAAAGTGCTACTTTTAACTGTTTTACACCTAAACTATCCCTTTGTCTCTGATTTCTACAATTTCAACAAACCAAGTTTCAAACGTTTTGGCAAACAAGGTTTAAATTATGTCTTTTCAATATAAAAAAACAACAGATCCTTGTTTTCTGTAGAGAGTAATAATGAGCTGTGTTGCGTCATCGGTCGCACATTCCCTTCACTGTATTTGGAGTTAAAATTATGAAAATTGCAGCAATCGTGTTTTCAATGGATTCTTTCAGTTATACTTGCCCCGTGTACAATACATGGAAATACAAATACCCCATTCAGGGATTCATACTATAGGGATCGCCAACTCGGTTGAATATCCGACAACCGGAGTGTAAAAGTGTTGCCAGATAGTTTTTATATTTTTAGAAAAAATATTGTTTTTGCATTTTTAAAGTAGTAGTTGCCCAAAACTTGCCCGTAAACAAATATTTTAAAACTAATCTAAAGCAATTTTATTGTTCACTTTCAAGCTATCATATTTTTGGCAAATTTACCCTCTCTTGTACATAAAACATATTAAGCCTACTTGAAAAATAATTACCGGCTTCAACACTTAAAACATGAAGCTCTTTATTCCTGAGGTGTATTTTAATTTTCTCAATTTTTTTTGTTCTAAACTGGTTTCTAATAATTTTTTTTACACCTGCAAGTTTTATTTAAGTTTGGTACATAAATTTAGAACATTCTTATTGCAAAGTTACGCAACTACAAACTACTTTAACTCAATCTTGTGCAACTTTAAACTTCAGGTTAGTTTTAAACGGACAAGCTTTGGGCGACCACTACTCTTTAAAAATGCCAAAATAATATTTTGTTCTAAAAATACAAAAAATATCTGGCAACACTTTTACACTCCGATTGTCGGATTTTCAGCCGAGTTGGCGATCCCTATACTATGAATCCCTGACCCCATTGTCCATAGCCTAAACCACTTAGTTTGAGAACGTATTTTTCTGATAACCACTTTCTATGTTTCAGTACCGTTTGTTCTTGGCCAGTGCGTTCCAAGCGGTGTATGCTCTTCCATCACATGCAGCCAAATTACATCAAGAGTTCGACAACAACTTACTCAAATTTCGACAGTGATTAAGTAAGTTAAATGCTGATGTAGCCGGAATTGTCCGTTGACCGTTAATCGTAATAAATTCACTTACAGTTGTGTAAATAAATGAAATAAGGTTCATTGGTTTTTGAAAACTTCTTATTTGGATGGTTTCATAAAAGTAATAGCCTATACTCAGATTTAAAGAAATTAAATAGGCTTAATTTGTCTTATAGCTTTAATTATCCTAAATTCTCATGATTCTGAGTACTTTTTTATGAATTTGCCAAACAGTTAGCAGCAAATACTTGCTGCTAACAAAGAGTTAGCAGCAAATACAGTATTTTGTGCGACTTGTAATTTTTGCAATAGATGCAATTTTATGGCATTTTGTTTAACAGTTAAAACCTGTGTCATGTTCTTTATCATAGTCTAGCCCAGTGGTTCCCAACCTTTTTTGTTGTCACGGACCCCTTTAGACAAATTATTAATTCTGCGGACCCCTACCTCAATTTTGCTTGAAATTCAATTAACATACTATTGACTATTGTAATAATTATGCTACTCAACTACTGTACTGTGTCATATTGCATTGTCCCTACGACTGTGGCAAATATCAGGTTAAACAGTTGCTCAAATAAAAAAATGAATGAATTGTTCAAGAAATGTCAGCAGTATTTGAATATTAAGGTGACCCAAAGTGCCATGCCAAAACTTTTTCAACGTAAGCAAATTTAATGAGAGAAATGAAAGTAAAAAGATCGCTTTCTTTTTTTCCCCAAAATTCATCAAGGCAATCACGGACCCCCAAATGCTTTCTCACGGACCCCAGGTTGCGAACCACTGGTCTAGCCAATAAAAACAATCACAATCTTTGTTTGCATTTTGCTGTGCAAAAGAAAAGAAAACTCAATCCTTACAAATTCGCAAACTTATAATAGATGTTGGGAAGACCTGAGCAACATCTATCAAAAATAGATATTTATGCAGGTTATTATGAGAAAATAGGTTGCCTATACGATTATTGCAAGCCATCTCCTGATAAATGTATTTACATATAATCTTAAAAGTTACTGACAGGTTATATTATTTAACGTGGAGATTTCCAGAAGCAGAAAGTGTCCCACACATTGCGGACATTAAAATGTTTGCTAAAAATAAAAGTCATCACATTTTTACACATTCCCAAAACAAATGCAAAGTTGCTTTTAAATAAGGCAATCAAAGCATATTTGTACTTTTACAATAGTTATCTGAAGTTTCTTATGTCGCAAGCAACTACAAAATGTGCAAACCCACAAAAATATTTTGAAATGAGTCTTTATTAACTTATCAATGCAATGATACTTGTGAACTTATCTGATGAGCTGGATACCAGAAAAGAAACCCATGTGATTGTGTAGGCTATGCTTTAGTTTTGCATAAATAGTACATGCTTCTTAAATTTACTTAAGGTACTGTATTTTTAACATTTCTTCATGTCAGTTGCTCAGTGAAAACATTTTCATGAACAAAGCGATTAGTGAAATGGTTGAGAAATCAAGCAGAGTGGTCGAGAACTGTGAGCAAAATGGTAAAAACGAATGCACGACGTTCGAAATGTTGTTAGTTCGTTACCGCTCCAGAACGCGTGTCTGGGTATCGCAAGATAAAATAATGTGACTCGATGACCACACGTTCCTTCACTGCTTCCAGATGTCTGTTGATTTGCACTTGTGGTCGTAGTGTAGCTTACTATGTGCTGTCGAGATTGACGTATAATGTTAGGATACATGGTGATTATGATTATTATTAACAAATCCTTCCAGCGATGCTTCCAAGGACAAGCGTTTAGATCACCTCAAAATATAATTTGTTTAAAAATATTAAACAAAATTTGACAAAACTTTGGCAGAAAGCTGGACATCTTGTAGCCCACTTTTAAAAGTTCTTGATGTAGCGTAAGCTATGTTGGAATTTCTATACTATAAAACAACATGGCTACCATCAACTGTAAGATACAATAATTCCCTTTAGCTATAGGATGAGCTGTTATTTTTTATTCAATTTTGTTTCAGTTCTTGCAAAATCTATTGTTGTTCTACAAATAATTGCAATGCTCCCGCCGAAAGCACATTTCCCACCCCTGTCGTCACACCCTCGACAACGTTAGAAATGGTGCCGGGGGCTCGAAGGTGTCAAAGTGGTTATCAACTTTTTGTTAAAACACATGGAGGTGGACGTGTTGAAAATCACTTTACGACGGTAGATTGTACCAGTGCTGGAAGTGAATGCTTGAGGGTGGACTTTCAAGCACGAGTCAGTGGACTATCAGGTAAACTTCTCAAAACTAACAAGCATGAGTAATACACTATACAAGTATACATACTTTTTACTTAGTCCAAGACGATTATGTTTTGCTGCTGTGTATTGCAATTGATTCTTTGCCCTGCTATAAAACTGTGCTTCTGTTTGAAAATGTAATCTATGTTTGAAGTTTACATTCCTTTGACTGGTAAATTGAACTTGATGAAGCAAATGTATACTCAGTCAAAACAAAAAAAATTTAGTTTATCAAAAACGGTCTGAAATGAAAATAAATCTTTTACAAAAAATTTTTTAACATTTCATTTGAAAAATGGTGAGTACATTTTAGTTTTGAGTAATTTCAAACCTGAATAACTAGTAATTTTTTCATACGAATGGCACAAGGTTAACCACTTTAAACTCGAGCATGTTTTTGATTGTAAAAGATTTTTTGCGTTAATTTTCGTTTCATGTTGATAAAGCAATAAAAAATTAGTTTCAACAATAGACTTCAAAATTTTACAACATTTTGTGAAAACAATTTATCCCTAGGCAAGCAAACATAAATCAATTATGACTAAAAAGTAGCCTAATCGAATGAAACTATCGAGGGCCTTCCTTGTTCGCTGCTGAATTCTTGCATTTGAAGATATAAAAATCTTACCTCACTTATTACACTTTTTTCAACTAAATTGTCAATAGTTCGAAGTCAATATATTATTATGTTTTGGCTCGATGGATGTCAACATCAATATCTTATTTTAAACGTTAGCATTATCAAAATACTCTCTTAAAATTCGGATTCTTGTAAAAAGAACATGCTGATTTCTTTCTAAAAGATTTTATTCTTTATTTTTGACAACTACATTACAGTTCCCTGTGTGATTGGCCGGTGTGTCAGAAACGGTCAGTGCTCCGCTGTCACTTGCAGTCATATCGCATCGCAATTTTCTTCTAGAATCGAGTATGTATTTAAGAATAAATTTTTAAATTTTTATTTAAAGCTTTCAAAGCAAGTTTGAAAGTCACACTTTTGAAAGCCATTTTTGTGTTTTGTTTAAAAGCTGTAAACTGCGAAAATAAATACAACAGTTACAAAACAAACCACACTTTTTCAAAAATATAAACTTGAAGTTTTTTACAATGGAGTTGGTATACAGCAGATAGTCTACAAAGGCGACTGTTTGTCCATTCAAGGTTGTAAGTCAACAACAAATTTTCAAACACATTTCAAACCTGACAGCTTGGTGCTCGATTTTTCTTCATTTCTTTGGACACTTTAAAACTTAATAAAAGCTTGCAATTTAAATAATTTAGATTTTTTTTGTGCTTATAGTTTTAATTATACTATAGTGTGGCCCTTGAACAAATTCACATTTTGAATGCGGCCCCCGAGATAAAAAGTTTGTCCACCTTTGCTATAGAACAACATACTATAAACTGTAACATATAATAACATTCTTTAACCACAGGATTAGCTGTTATTTTTATTTCATTTTGTTTCAGTTCTTGCAAAACCTATTGTTGTTCTACAAATAATTGCAATGCTCCCGCCGAAAGCACATTGCCCACCCCTGTCGTCACACCCTCGACAACATTACCAATGGTGCCGGGGGCTCGAAGATGTCAAAGTGGTTTTCAAATTTTTGTTATTACTCCTGGAGGTGGACGTGTTGAAAGCCACTTTACGACGGTAGATTGTACCGGTATTGGAAATGAATGCTTGAGGGTGGACTTTCAAGCACGAGTCAGTGGACTATCAGGTAGACTTCTCACAGGTAATAAGCATACACTACTGTACATACTTTTTACTTAGTCCAAGACGATTGTGTTTTGCTGCTGTGTAATACAATTGATTCTTTGCCCTGCTATAAAACTTTGCTTCTGTTTGTAAATGTTTGTAAATGTTTGTTTGTTTGTTTGTATGTTTATCTTTATCCTGCATTGCGGGAAAGCGGACTTGAGCGCTATGCATCGGTGTACGCCTTCCGACGTACACCTGACCCACGCTGCAGCCGACGGCAATGTCTGTTTCCGGTTGTCTACTCTGCTTATGACTTAAATTTGGTACTATACCCATTACTCGAAATCGATCACTGGGTAGAGGCAATTATCGTAAAGTTTCTTGCCCAGAGAAACAACAGCAGTGCGGGTGGCTGGAGTCGAACACGCAGGCTCTCGACTGCGAGCCCAACGCGCTAACCACTCGGCCACTGCTGCCGACGTAATCTAGCATGAATCTATGTTTGAAGTTTACATTCCTTTGACTGGTAAATTGAACTTGATGAAGCAAATGTCGGCAGTCAAAACAAAACAAATGTAGTTTATCAAAAACGGTTTGAAATAAAAATAAATCTTTTACGAAACATATTTTAACATTTCATTTCATTTGAAAAATCGTTAGTAGCCTACATTTTAGTTTTGAACAATTTCAAACCTGAATAACAAGTAATTCTTTGATAAGAATGGCACAAGGTTAACCACTTTAAACTCGAGCATGCTTTTGATAGTAAAAGATTTTTTTGCGCTAATTTTCGTTTCATGTTGATAAAGCAATAAAAAATTAGTTTAAACAGCAGACTTCAAAATTTCACAACGTTTTGTGAAAACAATTAATCCCTAGTCAAGCAAACATAAATCCATTATGACTAAAAAGTAGCCTAATCGAATGAAACTACCGAGGGCCTTCCTTGTTCGCTGCTGAATTCTTGCATTTGAAGATATAAAAATCTTACCTCACTTATTACATTTTTTTCAACTAAATTGTCAATAGTTCGAAGTCAAAATATTATGTTTTTGATCGATGAATTTCAAGATCAATATATTATTTTAAACGTTAAAACATTATCAAAATACTCTCTTAAAATTCGGATTCTTGTAAAAAGAACATGCTGATTACTTTCTAAAAGATTTTATTGTTTATTTTTGACAACTACATTACAGTTCCCTGTGTGGTTGGCCGGTGTGTCAGAAACGGTCAGTGCTCCGCTGTCATTTGCAGTCATATCGCATCGGAATTTTCTTCTAGAATCGAGTATGTATTTAAGAATAAATTTTTAAATTTTTATTTAAAGCTTTCAAAGCAAGTTTGAAAGTCATTAGTTTGAAAGCCATTGTTGTGTTTTGTTTGAATAATGCAAACTGCGAAAATAAATACAACAATTAAAAAACAAACCACACTTTTTCAAAAATATAAACTTGAAGTTTTTTACAATGGAGTTGGTATACAGCAGATAGTCTACAAAGGCGACTGTTTGTCCATTCAAGGTTGTAAGTCAACAACAAATTTTCAAACACATTTCAAACCTGACAGCTTGGTGCTCGATTTTTCTTCATTTCTTTGGATGCTTGAAAATTAAATAAAAGCTTGTAATTTAACTAATTTAGATTTTTTTTTGGGCTTATAATCTTAATTATACTATCGTGTGGCCCTCGAACAAATTCACATTTTGAATGCGGCCCCCGAGATAAAAAGTTTGTCCAACCTTGCTATAGAACAACATACTATAAACTGCAAGATATAATAACATTCTTTAGCTACAGGATTAGCTGTTATTTTTATTCTATTTTGTTTCAGTTCTTGCAAAACCTATTGTTGTTCTACAAATAATTGCAATGCTCCCGCCGAAAGCACATTGCCCACCCCTGTCGTCACACCCTTGACAACATTACCAATGGTGCCGGGGGCTCGAAGATGTCAAAGTGGTTTTCAACTTTTTGTTAAAACTCCTGGAGGTGGACGTGTTGACAGCCACTTCACGACGGTAGATTGTACCGGTGCTGGAAGTGAATGCTTAAGGGTGGACTTTCAAGCACGAGTCAGGGGACTATCAGGTAGACTTCTCACAGCTAATAAGCATGAGTAATACACTATACAAGTATACATACTTTTTACTTAGTCCAACACGATTGTGTTTTGCTGCTGTGTAATACAATTGATTCTTTGCCCTGCTATGAAACTGTGCTTCTGTTTGTATACCCTATAGTAATTTATATGTTTTATGTTTGAAGTTTACATCCCTTTGACTGGTAAATTGAACTTGATGAAGCAAATGTCGGCAGTCAAAACAAAACAAATGTAGTTTATCAAAAACGGTTTGAAATAAAAATAAATCTTTTACGAAACATATTTTAACATTTCATTTCATTTGAAAAATCGTTAGTAGCCTACATTTTAGTTTTGAACAATTTCAAACCTGAATAACAAGTAATTCTTTGATACGAATGGCACAAGGTTAACCACTTTAAACTCGAGCATGGTTTTGATTGTTAAAGATTTTTTGCGTTAATTTTCGTTTCATGTTGATAAAGCAATAAAAAATTAGTTTAAAACAATAGACTTCAAAATTTCACAACATTTTGTGAAAACAATTTATCCCTAGTCAAGCAAACATAAATCCATTATGACTAAAAGTAGCTTAATCGAATGAAACTATCGAGGGCCTTCCTTGTTTGCTGCTGAATTCTTGCATTTGAAGACATAAAAATCTTACCTCACTTATTACATTTTTTTCAACTAAATTGTCAATAGTTCGAAGCAGGGCGGATTTAGACTATGAGAGGCCCTAGGCAATTCCATTTGTGAGGCCCCTCCCTATTTTTGAGCTCAGAATTTCTGTTTAACCAACATCACATGTCATTGCTTAATGTCAAAAATATGAGTGAATTAAACTTTTCGTTCTTTTCATTTTCCACATTCTTGGGTGCAAATTTTTAATTAAAAGAATAAAAATTTAGTTAAGGCAGTTTTGCTTTTAATTTAATTTCTTTGATTAAACAACCGTGACAATAATTGTAAAGTTGATTTACGAAGACATAAGAAATAGTTACAGCCATCAAACAGAGTAACATTGGGCTACCAAATTTTTTTCTAGCTTTCGTCAAAGCAAAATCATGCAAATGTTAATCAAAATTTATCTGTTTAAGTTTGTCACTTTCAATGCACAGAATGCTCAGTGCGGACAAACTTTCTTGAGACATTGTCGATCTCAGTTTATTTTTGATGCTTTTGAGCCTTGAGAAAGATCTCTCTCCTGAGCAGTTAGTGACCATTAAGCTTAGAAACAGTCTTAATATCGCTTCATTAGGAAAGGCAGTGTTAATTTTTTTCTTGCACATAATTTCATAAAGGTCTCCATGAGACAAGGAAATAGATTGCTCTTCTGTACCGGTAAGCCCTTGGTTTTGTGTTTGTCTCACGTACCAATGAAAATGTAGAAGTTCATCAGTAAGTTTCGGGTCAACATCTTCCGGATGCCCTGCTTTTAAAAGTTTTAAACCTTGGTTGTCCATTTTCATTTTCAGTTGTAGCCAAAACTCTGGTGGCCTAAGGTTATCACTATCATAGAGAGCATTGTACGCTTGAGGCAAAGCTCCCTAGTCCCTATTCTTCTTGCAAATTATCTAAATCTTCTTCGTTAACAACAGAAGGAAATTTGATGCTTCCACTCTCAAAATTAAAAAACAAACAACTCTAGATTCTCCAAGAAAACCACTAGACCACTAGATTATTTCAAAAACCGTTAGATCTAGTGGAAAACCACTAGGAATGGCAGCCCTGATGTCACCTACAGATACTGTTTTTTGCAGAGAAGACTACGGTACTTTAACACAGAAGCTTCCAGCAGAATGCGAAGACTACCGTACTTTAGCATAGAAGCTTCCAGCAGAATGCGAAGACTACCATACTTTAGCATAGAAGCTTCCAGCGGAATGCGCGTAATAATTGCCTTGATCATGATGCAAACGACGTAATCTTCTTCTATCGAGTCTTCTAAAGTTCGTTGATACACCGCAGATTGACACATTCTTCCGCAACGGAGTTATACTCTGACAGGTCCCACCTACTGCACCGGGTGGCAAGCCGAGGGCAAACAAGAAGGTGGTCCACTGTTTGGGGCTCGGTGCCACAGATACATGCAACAGGGCCCGTGTCGTAGCCCCACTCCACCATTGCAGACTTAGTGCGTCCAACACCGGTTCGGAGTCGATTTAATGTTCTCCACTTTGCCCAAGGAGCGTTTGTTCCTGGGGGGAGGGACTCTGATGGTGGGATCTTCATTTCAGTGTATGATGGGTCATTTTCGAATAGTTGTTTTCATTGCTTAAGTCTTGTTTTTTCTTTTGTTGAGGGTAGTGGCTGGACGTGTGTTAGGAAGCTTTTTCTTGATTTCTGCAAATTTTTCTTGATTCTTGATTCTTGAAATCAAGAAAAAGCAGTAATAATGATTGTTTACAACGTGGTTGAATCCAGTTGTGTATAGAATTGTCTACTCTGAAAAGCTTGATATCACTTTAGGTAGGGTTTAAACTTGTCAAGTTTTTGAAAGAATTACAAACTTCGAAACCGAATTTCAAGGCCCCTGGAAGTTGAGGCCCTAGGCTTCAGCCTGCCTAGCCTATTGGTAAATCCGGCCTTAGTTCGAAGTCAAAATATTATGTTTTTGCTCGATGAATGTCAACATCAATATCTTATTTTAAACGTTAAAACATTATCAAAATACTCTCTTAAAATTCGGATTCTTGTAAAAAGAACATGCTGATTACTTTCTAAAAGATTTCATTGTTTATTTTTGACAACTACATTACAGTTCCCTGTGTGATTGGCCGGTGCGTCAGAAACGGTCAGTGCTCCGCTGTCACTTGCAGTCATATCGCATCGGAATTTCGAAGCCAACAACAGATCTCTTCCGTTTCTTTTAGAATCGAGTATGTATTTAAGAATAAATTTTTAAATTTTTATTTAAAGCTTTCAAAACAAAGTTTGAAAGTCACTAGTTTGAAAGCCATTGTTGTGTTTTGTTTGAATAATGCAAACTGCGAAAATAAATACAACAGTTATAACACAAACCAAACTTTTTCAAAAATATAAACTTGAAGTTTTTTACAATGGAATTGGTATACAGCAGATAGTCTACAAAGGCGACTGTTTGTCCATTCAAGGTTGTAAGTCAACAACAAATTTTCAAACACATTTCAAACCTGACAGCTTGGTGCTCGATTTTTCTCCATTTCTTTAGACACTTTAAAATTTAATAAAAGCTTGTAATTTAACTAATTTAGATTTTTTTTGGGCTTATAATCTTAATTATACTATAGTGTGGCCCTTGAACAAATTCACATTTTGAATGCGGCCCTCGAAAAAAAAGTTTGTCCACCCTTGCTGTAGAACAATATACCATAAACTGTAAGATATAATAACATTCTTTAACTACAGGATTAGCTGTTATTTTTATTCCATTTTGTTTCAGTTCTTGCAAAACCTATTGTTGTTCTACAAATAATTGCAATGCTCCCGCCGAAAGCACATTTCCCACCCCTGTCGTCACACCCTTGACAACATTACCAATGGTGCCGGGGGCTCGAAGATGTCAAAGTGGTTTTCAATTTTTTGTTAAAACTCCTGGAGGTGGACGTGTTGAAAGCCACTTTACGACCGTAAATTGTACCGGTATTGGAAATGAATGCTTAAGGGTGGACTTTCAAGTACGAGTCAGTGGACTATCAGGTAGACTTCTCACAGCTAATAAGCATGAGTAATACACTACATAATTTTTTTTTTTCTTAGTCCAAGACAATTATGTTTTGCTGCTGTGTACTACAATTGATTCTTTGCCCTGCTATGAAACTTTGCTTTTGTTTGTAAATAATAATTTATGTTTTTATGTTTGAAGCTAATTTATCATTTCTTTGATTGATAAATTGAATTTGATGAAGCAAATGTACTCAGTCAAAACAAAACCAATTTAGTTTATCAAAAACGATTTGAAACAAAAAGAAATCTTTCACAAAAGATTTTTTAACATTTCATTTAATTTGAAAAATTGTTAATACTTTTTAGTTTTGAACAATTTCAAACCTGAATAACTAGTAATTCTTTGAAACGAATGGCACAAGGTTAACTACCGGTACTTTTAACTCGAGCATATGTTTAATTGTAAAAGAGTTTTGTGCGTTAATTGTTGTTTCATGTTGATAGAGCAATAAAAAATTAGTTTAAAACAATAGACTTCAAAATTTCACAACATTTTTGTGTCAAAAAATTTCATCCCTAGTCAAGCAAACATAAATCAATTGTAACCAAGAAGTAGCCTAATCGAGCTAAAGAATGAACTATCGTGGGCTTACGTTGTTCGCTGCTGAATTCTAGCATGTGAAGATATAAAAATTTTATTACATTTTTTTCAACTAAATTTTCAATAGTTAGAAGTCAAAATATTATGTTCTTGATCGATGAATGTCAAGTTCAATAATCTTGTTTTAAACTTTAAAGCAATATCAAAATACTGTCTTAAAATTCGGATTCTTGTAAAAAGAACATGCTGAATACTTTTAAAAAGATTTCATTGTTTATTTTTGACAACTACATTATAGTCCCGTATGTGGTTGGCCGGTGCGTCAGAAACGGTCGATGCTCCGCTGTCACTTGCAGTCAGATCACATCGGCATTTCGAAGCCAAATCCGAAGCCAACAACGGTTTTCTTCAGTTTCTCCTAGAATCGAGTATGTATTTGAGAATAGGTATTTAAAGTTTTATTTGAAGCCTTTAAAACAGAGTTTGAAAGTCATTTTTCTGTTTTATTTAAAAGCTAAACGCTGCTAAAATGAATAAAACTGTTATAAATCAAGCAAAACTTTTTAAAAAAGAAAAACTTAAAGTTTTTTTACAATGGAGCTGGTATACAGCAGATAGTCTGCAAAAGCGACTTTTTACATAATCAAGGTTGTAATGCAATAACAATTTTTCAAACACATTTCAAACCTGAGAGCTCGTGCTGGAAAAATAACTGTAACTGTAGCTACAAATGAGATAATCAACAGCAGGATGTGTTGATATTCAGGTGTACAGTACACACAGTTTTTTGTTGCAACAAACTTTGATGGCGTTGTTCAGACTGAAAAAAGTATATAGCTATTTGAACATTCATGTAGAAAAGTTTGGGCATTGTTGCAAGTTTGATCAAAACTGATTGAAAAATAGATTTCAAACGCAATTAATGTGCATAAAATGACGCTATAAATGGCAATGCAACATGTTTGCAAATGTTGACGATTTTCCCTCAAGGATTACACCCCATTAAGTCCACACGATTTTAGTTGTAATAAACTGAAGCTGCCATTGATTTGAAACACTAAGATTTTGATAGCCTTGCACAAAATAATTTAAACGTGGCATTCACCATTGCAGTAGGCTACTGCACTTTCTTAGTTTGTGATGTGAAAGAAGAGTTTGTAGTCATACAATCGCTTATACTAATTAATCATTACAAAATTTTAAAAATATCCTATACATATTTTATGGAGTGGTTAGACTCAATCGCGTATTGTAGCTGGAAAACAATATTTCCCACTACATAATACGATCTTCGAAACTATAAAAAAAAATAAAGTGGATTCCAAAACATTTGACAGTAAGATTGCCAAATTACTCCAGCAAAGTTAACCACCAGATCCCATATGGCAAAATTGAGAAACTACTTGGTTATAAGATTGGGGTCTACCATATGTTTATCGGCAGCCGAGTGTAGCAAGAATTAATAGCGATAGACACCGTGTTTTGCCCACGAGGCTGGGGTCGTCAATATCACACCGTATTCTTGCCACAAGAGTATTCGACCGCCGCTTTACCAGTCTGTTTAAAGTAAACGGAACATTTAGACCAGCATTTTTTAAACTGGAGTAAATTTACCCCTGGGGGTAAATTTCCACGTTTTAGGGGGTATATGAGCTATCAATCAAAATATCCAAATCAGTTGATGGAACAGAAAAATTCTACCAGCTGTAGGTATTGGTATTGTAGATATCTTCACCGCTTGACGCAGATGATTGGAGATGATCTCAATCGAAACTTAAAGGATGACATCATCAGCTATCTTCAAAACTTGCAGGAGAAGTTTGAACGATATTTTCCCAAGATAAATACTGGCAGCATTTTGATGAAAGTAGCGAGAAATTCTTTTGTATGTAAAGTGAAAGATGTTCCTGAAGCAATCCAAGAAAAATTTATACAATTAACAAACGATTCTTTTGCAAAAGATGAGTTTCACTCTTGCAACCTAGAAAATTTTTGGGTTAAAATATAAATTTGCTATTCAAGGATAGATACTCAAGCTCTGAATATTCTCCTTATGCTTTCTTCAACTTACCTATGCAAATGCGGCTTCTCTGCATTGCTTATACCATCAAATCTAAAGCACGAATCCAACTTCATGTTGAATCCGATATTTGCTGTGCATTATCTACTACTTTACCAGACATTGAACTACTCGTTGCCAAAAAGCAAGGGCAGCCATCACATTGAATATAACTGATGTAATTTCGTCAGACTAATAAAATAATGGCGTAACTCACTTTTTGACGAAATTGAGATATTCGTGTTTTTTAGGTCACTAAAATATAGCGCATCTGCCACATAATTTTCTAAGGCCTACGTTAACGAGAAAGTAGTATTTTCGTAAAAATGTCAAATGGCCTAACTCAAACGCATGACTTAGGCCATTTTACAAATCTTTTTAATCGTTGGCTGAAAGTAAAGCTTTCCGCCAACAGAGCAGATGGTCAGAAGACGACGATATAAATTGTACAGAAATTGAGCTTCCACTTCATCACAAGTCTAGACGATTAATTTAGCACAAAATAATTATGTTTTTTTTCTATTCTATGTATCGTAATCTTGGCCATTTCCAAGTAACTACCCTACTTAAATCAATCTGTTTTCTTTCTGTTCCTTCGAGAAGCTTCATCTTCCTAGCACTCTGGTAGTGCGACTTATCACCTCACACTGTGATACAGGTCAGATCTTCTCAATGCACCGTTTCTTGGAGTCTTCTTGCACCCATGGCAGGTTTTTGTAGAAGGTCATTGTTGGATACTTAATTAATTCTCAGATTAATATCACACTAAGCAACTTTATAAGCTCATTGCTGGTTCATCGCCATCATTCTTGAGTTTCACTGACATGGGAGGAGAATATAGGAAAAGATAAATTTCAATACGTTTGAATTGACTTTTAAGTGTAGGTAAATGTGGTAAAATGGGAAAAGAGGAAAATCACTTTTTGGCGAAATTTCTCATTGACTTGCCTACTGTAGATTCCCATTAGGCCTACATGTAGTGTCCAACTGTCCACTACTGTACATGCCCATGACTGCAGAAAGATCACAACGTACAGAAAGAAGAAATTTTTGTACCGTGGAATTACCATAATCCAACTTCATCGACAATACAAAGAGCTTGCTGAATCATTAGGAATATGATCATTGAGCACAGCCTATTTTAGTGAAGTATTTTATAATGAGAACTTCTCCGTCTTCATCGTCGGCTCCAGTTCGTGTCCGAGTATTGGTTTGTCTTCAAATTGAATTTGGCTTTGGATGGTGATGTCGTATGTGGCTTTGGAGGCTCAGTCTATGATGGAAAAAGACGTGGGCAAAAGGCACTGGGAGACGATCATCATAGATCTACCGCCAATGTGTGAAACCTGGATGGAGGCTTCCAACTCTACCAAGCCTGGCCCCGTTACCAATGATACCATCGCCATTGGGCTTTGTTTGGTCCAAGTCCAAATTGAGACAAAGGCCATTCGCTTGTATGGTTGTTTAAGGTGGTCGTAACTACGCGAGGGCTACGCACACACTCTTGGCCAGCTCCACGTCCACTGCGGTCCAATAAGATCGAAACGTGCAGCTTCAGGGGAACTGGTTGCAACTGGCTGCCGGGTGCTCTGTTCATACCACGTAGAGATCAGTGCGACGTGTGTGCTTCATTCAAACACATTAATATTACCAAGGAACAATACGATAACCAGATCAAGTTGAAGAATGAAGCTAGAGATGAGAAGATGAAAGACAAAGAATCCGCTAGCACAGTAAAATCCGTATGGACAATGGATTTACAGGCTGTACTTCTGTGTCCCAAAACTAAGGCAAGAAGTATGTACTATAAAACCAAGTTGCAGACACACAATTTTATACTATTCAATCTTGAATCAAAAGATGCTTATTGCTCTATTTGGAATGAAACAGAAGGTGATTTTCGCTGTGAAGTATTCGCTTTCTTGAAGTTTAATCACTTCGAACGGGTAATTTCTGGAAGCCCCGGTTTGGAGGAGATAGTTATTTGGAGTGATGGGTGTGGATGTTAAAATAGAAACTGTAATGTCTCTAGTGCCTACTGGCCCTTGAATGGAAGCATGGCATCGCTATTACTCAGAAGTAACTCGTGGCTGGTAACACTCAAAGGAAGTGCGATAGCATGCACAGTACTATCGAGGGAAAATTGGTAAACGACATTTTTACGACGAGAGATTACGAAATTATCATCCAGAATGCCAGGATCAGACCGCATCCCAACAATGTACAGAGGATGCAACACAGTAATTTTATGAAAATCGATGGATGATGCTTGTTGAGTATCAGGCCTGGAAAGAAAGCTGGAGCTCCCACGGTTCATGATCTTAGAGGCCTGAATCATGCAAGCAGTGGAAAGGTATTGTACAAGGTCCCATTATGTGAGGCTGCACAGTGGGAGGATCTGCCACAGCGGTCACAACCAAACTTAGGTGACACTACATCGATTTCTATTTTTTCAAGCCATCTTCCAATCAAATTGAGGAAATACAATGATCTCCAATCTATGAAACATGTTATGCCAACAGGGTGCCACTCCTTTTTTGATAATTTGCCTCATCACTGATAATAATGTATTCAGCTTGTCTTGCCAACTCTGAACTGTTTTTGGGCGAAATATGCAGTCTAGCATGAAATATAACTCCTATCGTTAGCTTGGAGTTGCTATTAGGGATTTTCCTGTTAATTCTAGTCGTATTATTACTGTTATTGTGTCACCGTTAAAAAATTCATGTTGATAAACTCAAAATATCAAATGGCCTAAGTCATGACTGTGCATTCGGAAAATGGCCTAAGTCATCCCAGCACATTATGGGATGCAAAATGAAGCAAATCAAAGTATACATGCTCATTGTACTTGTATCGACATGCTATTTTCGTTTAACTGTACAATAAATATGATAAAAACAACCGTGTGGACAGTTTTTTTCGATTATCTCAAAACAAGAAAAAATGAGTTACGCCATTATTTTATTAGTCTGACGATTTGTTACTTTCATTTTTTAATAAATGAACACCATTTTATATATTGGGGGCAGGGTTAAATCTAATATTCACCTTTGTTGAAAGGGTAAAACATACAAAAAAGATTAAGAACCACTGATTTAGACGGAAACGTTGAGGATCACACCAAAACAGACATAAAAAGAGAAATTTGCGTCAGTGATTGTGATAAATCAGTGTTTCTCAACCTTTTTTTGTCCAACGCCCCCTTCATGAACTGGTAAAATGTTACCGCCCCCCCCAACAAAATCGATTAATTACGAAAAGCGAATATAAAAAAATAAATGCTATTAATACTACAAAAAGTGCTCAATGCCAAGCAAAGCGAATTAGCCTACATCAAATATATGCTAGTTGCCCGTCTTTAAAACCCTTACAGCCTATTTTACCTTTAAAGGGGGATTATCAGAAGGTCTTTATTCAAATAGAATTCTATATCTATTAGAATAAGGACCTTTTGATGATCCTCCTTTTAGGGTAAAACAGGCTGTAAGGGTTTTAGAGACTAGTAAGTAGTAACTATATTTGATGAAAAGCAAATATATATTTGCGAGCATGAAAACAGTAGGCAAAAGGCCTACTGGTAGTCAATGTGAACCTTGGGCTTGGTGAGAAAGAGCCAGTTTCTTCACATCCGCTGTAAAGCCAGTGAGAAACATTCGAAGATCACCTCTTATGGATACCGTAATTGGATATGTCAAATGGGCTTTGCTGTTTGGTACGTAGCAGAACAACACAGCTGAATCCCTTTTCCACAAGGTATGAGGTAGGAAATGCTACCACCAACATAGGAGCTTTGACGAAATCGTTATGCTGGGCGGTAGATGTGTTAAACCAGAATGGTCCTAATAATTAAAACGCCCCCCTTTAAGCCGAGGTAATCAAACCGCCCCCCTGCAAAATCAAAACGCCCCCCGGGGACGGTACCGCCCCTGTTGAGAACCACTGTGATAAATGAAAGCTACTACAATAGATAACACACTGTGTAAGTTATGTCACTTTTCAATTAAAATTTTGTTACTTCATAGGTCATGTGCGACTCATTGCTGCTCAACAGACAATTGCAATGCTAAAAAGATAAGTGGAAATGCCAAGCCAGAAAATGGAAATTCTGAACCAGGAATTGGAAATTTCAAACCAGGAAGTGGAAATATACTTGTCTCCAGTTTTTGGGTGTTGTTCTTCCATACCCTTATTTCAATGTCACTCTTCACAATGGTCAAATAAAGACAATAAAGTCCGGTTTTTGTTGAAAGTGAAATAATAATATTCAAAAAACCGGTTTAGAAATGACTTTTAAAGCAACGGGCTAACTTGCCCAGAAGTTTTCAATACAGTGAACCTACCACGACAATTTGTTAATTCTTTGTTGGCACTGAGCAATGGAATGGATTCGAGTATTAATGTATTTAGTTGCGCCTCTATACGGCTGCATTGACACTGTCTGCTTTGTAAAGCGCTGAGGAGCAACGTAGCCTATTCTGCGATGGATACAGCGCTATATAAAAACAAACAATGTTATTATTACGCTCACTTTGAGAACGTAACGTCATTCATAAGACTGCTATGCATTACAATTATATTTTAAAACCAGCACAAGTCAAGTAAAGAAAAGCTTGCTTTTGTTTATTTCTGCCTACGCAATTGGCAGGACAACACACTGAGAGTAATTATGACTACTTGTTTTTTTTTTGCTTAAAAGTTTTACAAAGTAACCATTTTTATGATTATTTGCTGAAAATGAACTGCATCAACAGCAAATAAATAAACTAAACTTTTTCAAAAAAAAATAAATATGTTTATTGAAGCAAAATTAGCGTAGTTCAGAATTGGCGCATACTATAATTCCTGTAAGTAAAGCAGTTATTTATTGCAATTACTGCATTGAAATATGTTTGCTTCCTTTGATTATTCTTTTTCTTAGTTTAATGAATTTTGCAAGAGTTTTCAATGTTTTTTTGAAAAAGTGATTGGAAATAGTGAAAATGTTTTCAGTTGAACTTCAATGTTTTTCTGATTATATCGATAAACGAGTGAAATAGGCCTAATTGCTGAGTTGATTGGAAAAGTGTCTAACTCCTAGAAATTCTAGTTGGCTTTCTTCTCAAAAAATTGATTTTTTGAAAGACGATCTCGACATCTGACGTTTACTTGTCAAAATGCAAAATTTGAAAATAAGTTCTGCCAACAACCAACGGTCTTATCAGAGACAATATTGAGAAAAGACAATGGAATGGCTTGTTTTGCGATCGATGTCAAACTGCAATAAGCCATATTATGCAAATTTACTATGCGCCGAACAAAAGGATGATGGAGCGAGCCAGTCGAACAAACAACCCCACTAATACTCAATATGGTTGGATGACTGCGTGTGCAACCCTTTCGACTTTTAACAAGCGTTTCCGTTGGAAGAAGAGGCATTTCATAAATAGTTTTCACAACAATAAAGTCCACCACAACAATAATAACTACCGCCCTCCGCCTAGTAAAGCCACGCAAGTCTCCAAGGTCGGATAAGATCTGCATTGACCTTGTGCACCATGCTGGCTCTATTCTCAAGTCCTGGTTACGTAGATTCCTTTCTTTCTGCTTGCGTCACCACACAATCCCAAAAATCTTGAGAAGAGCTTTAGTGGTTGCGATGCTTGAGCCTCACAAGGACACAAGCCACCAAAAAACTCACGAAGTTGTTGTCCGATATCTCTTCTCTGTGTTCCTTTCAAACACTTGGAAAGGCAGATTTATGCTCTCGTCAACCCAACTATCGACCCGCTCTTCCTAAAGGAGCAAGCTCGATTCCGGCGCGAAAAATCCACTGCGGATCAAGCCACACTCTTAACCGAAGACATCGAGGATTGCTTTGAAGAAAAAGGCCGGCGATGTCTTTTTAGATTTTACAGTTGCTTACGACACCGTATGGCACCGCGGTCTTACTTGCAAGCTGCTTCGCCTACTTCCAGACCAATATATGGTCCATATGATCATGGAAATTGTCAAGAATTGAAGCATCGCCTTCACCACAAAGCAACTCACGACAAAGCACACTGAGACGCCTGAAAAATGGCGTCCCATAGGGATCAGTCCTGGCTCCACTTCTCTTTAACATCTACAACCACGACCTGCCAAGCACGGCCTCGACAAACTACGCATACGCGAACGACTTGGCAATTCTCCATTCCACAAAGTGGTGCGAAAACCTAGAAGACACCCTGAGCCAGGATATAAACCCTCTTTACTTACCTCCAGAAATGGCGACTGAAACTCAGCGAAACCAAAACTGTGGCAGCAGCTTTCCATCTACACAACCGGAAAGCTAATCGTGAGCTGAATGTTCAGTACAACGGAAAGTCCCTGTCCTTCTGTCCCGAACCAAAACGCCTTGGAGTGACATTGGACTAATCGTTCACCCAACGCCACCATTTGGTGTCACTACGCAAGAAACCGTCATCGCGAGCTGCGCTGCGAAACGAGCACACCTTTGCGTATGGTAGCCCTACCCCCTTGTCCATTCTTCAGCAGAGTACTGTGCACCTGTTTGGTGCTGCAGTGTTCACTGCCTCAATATCGACACTGCTCAACAAAGCACAGTAACCAGATGTCATCGTCCCACACCATTAAACAATCTTCCCATTCTTGATGGCATTCAGTCTGCCGAGCTTCGTCGCGAAGAAGCCACTCGGTCTCCCGATCCACAGGCATTGGAGCCCAACCTTCGTCTTCACTCCAAGATCTCTGCTTCCTAAACGAGCACCCCAGTCGACTAAAATCAATTTTTGATCAACGAAGCTGATGAACAAAACATATCCGCGGCTAATTAGGTGGATCATAAATGGAAGTTAAGCACCACACTCCAGTCGGTCATCCCCAAAACCGACACCCGCCCCATCGGCGTAACGCTACAAAGACAGGCATTGATGCGCCTTAACCGTCTTTGTAACGGCGTCAGGCATTTCCGCTCAACCATGCACATGGCCTCTTCCTCTACTTTGTGAATGTGGTCTCGAGGAACAGACCGCAGACCACATCATTAACGCTTGTGCCATCTTCACTTTCACCTAGTGGAGTGAAAGGTGTGCGCATATTGGATGATGAAACCAAAGGCTGGCTGCTCCACTGAAGTATCCTTCCAGCATAGTCCAGGAATATCGTGAATCTGGGAAAGTAAAAAGATAGACCCTCGGACCAAGAAGCTCACGCGCCGACGACGAAAAACTAGCCAATAATGATTAGTAAGAAAGGAAAGTTAGACATTATTTCAAAAATGCAAAAAAAACAACATACCTACTGAAAACCATTGAAGCAGGCATTATTGACAAAGTGAAGTTTTGCTGTTGAAACTTTATCTGTTAATTATTCTCTACACTAGGTGAGAGTATGGACAAAAGGTTGTGTCTCAAATATTTGCTGTGGATGACTGTATCTTTATAAGCAAAACAACTGATAAATGAATGGCTGCGTAAAAATGAAATGAACATATAATTTATAAATATAACGTCTATGGGTACAATAAACGTATTATATGGCATAAGCTAATACTACGGGGGTAATTTTAATTTAATATATAGACCTGAGTTTAGGATGCAAAAATATATTTTAAACTCTCTGGTATAGTGTCTTTGAAATTTTCATTTAACAACTACTTTTTAGAAGTAGGCAAGGGAAGATTGATGCGTTCATGCGTTTAAATCTCAAGATTTGGATAAATACTTCTCGAATTTTACTTACTTATGTCAAGTGTCAAGATGCCATAAAAATATATAAAAAAAAATAGTTTTTTTCCATCTCCATCAGATGGTTTGGAGAGAGTCAGATTTGTGTAATAACTAATGCCTTTCAGAATTTATAACTTTTTAATGTCTTTAATAAAAATTCATCCATTTTAGGGAATCTACATAGCGCAACTTGTCACGCAGAGTAGTCTATTTAGATTTTAGACATAGCATGTACTGTACCATATAACGCCATTTGTGATTCGTTTTGTTTTCTGAGTCCAGATCAGCCTATATTAAGCTGACTTGTGTGTTGCAACGAGATGATTGGATATTGGCTCACTTTCTGCATGGCTTTGAACATAACTAATGAATTACTTGTGTTTTTGATTGAGTTCAGTAACGTGAGTTTGGCGTAATGGGATTGCCTTTGTAGTCCGGGGGCAGAGATGGTTGACCCCCTGCATTGTTGTATTAACTTTTTTTTACTGTTGATCTTGGTAGCCAAGGGTCTCTATTTTCAGAAGCTGCTTGATGACATGTTGTCGCCTGTGGGCAATTTGAGAAAGTCAAGATGGCGTCCAAGATAGCCGCAATTACTTATAAATGATCATAACTCCCTATCCATTCACCTTAGGAAGGTGATTTTCGCCTCTGTACCTAGGTTGTAGGGGTCAAGCTATCCATTAGAACTCAGTATTATCTTAATATCGTATAACACACATAATTGTAATTTCCAAGATGGCGTCCAAGATGGCCGCCATTTCCTATAAATGACCATAACTCCCTATCCATTCACCTTAGGAAGGTGATTTTTGTCTCTATACCTAAGTTGTAGGGGTCAAGCTATTCATTAGAACTAAGTATTATGTTAATATCGTATTACATAATGATAACTTCCAAGATGGCCGTCGTACCACTATATTATCTTAAATAGCCTACTATTCAATCTTGGAGGAAAGTATGAAAAGGAAAACGACAACAGGTGTTATATTATAACAAATTTTCTTTAATTGTAATTCTGAATTCTCACACAGACTTCCAAAAGTATATTATACAATTCATAACTATGGATGGCTGCCACTTCACCAAGTAATCTACACTGTTCTCTAAGCAGACTGAGACGCCTGAAAAACGGCGTCCCACAGGGATCGGTCCTGTCTCCACTTCTTTTCAACATCTACATCTACGACCTGCCAATTACGGTCTTCGCAAAATACGCTTACGCGGACGACCTGGCAATTCTTCCCTCCACAAAGTTGTGGGAAAATCTAGAAGACACTTTGAGCCAGGACATGAAAACTCTCTCAGCTTATCTCCAGAACTGGCGACTGAAACTCAGCGAAACCAAAACTGTGGCAGCAGCCTTCCACCTCCACAATCGGGAAGCTGATCGTGAGCTACACGTCCAGTACAACGGAAAATCTCTGTCCTTCTGCCCCGAACCAAGGTATCTTGGGGTGACACTGGACAGATCGCTCACATACCACCACCATTTGTTGTCACTGCACAAGAAAATCACATCCCGCGCTGCGCTACTCAAGCGCCTGGCAGGCTCTAGCTGGGGGGCGAGGGCTGACACTTTGCGTATGGCAGCCTTAGCCCTTGTCCACCCTTCAGCAGAGTACTGTGCACCTGTTTGGTGTCGCAGTTCTCACTGCTATAACATTGACACTGCTATAAACAGCGCCCTGCGCACAATTACCGGATGCCTGCGTCCCACATCATTGGACAATCTCCCCATTCTCGCTGGCATTCAACCCGCTGAGCTTCATCGCGAAGAAGTCACTCTGTCCCTCAGTCGACGGGCACTCGAGCCTGACCACCTTCTCCACCACAAGATCTCTGCTCTCCCGAACGAACACCCTCGTTGACTGAAATCAAGACACCCCTTCGTGCCAGCCGCTCAACTTCTGATCAATGAAGCTGATGAACGGGACATCTCTGCGGCTGCTTGGGCGGACCAGGGATGGACTTCTGAGTGGAGGTCGGGCACCACCAGACTCTATTCGTTCATCCCCGACGCCGACACGCGCCGCATTGGCCTAACACTACCAAGGCGGGCATGGCTGCGCCTCAACCGTGTCCGTACGGCCCTCGGGCTTTTCCGCTCAACCATGCACCAATAGGGAATGGCCTCTTCCTCCTCCTGTAAACGTGGTGCCGAGGAACAGACCGCAGACCACATCATCAATGACTGTACCATCTTCAAGCCACCTAACGGAGTGGAAGGTCTGCGTGTCATGGATGATGAAACCAAAGACTGGCTGCTCTTTAATAGCCTTCCAGTGTAGTCCGGGAACATCGTGAATCTGGGGTGGTAAAAGGATAGACCCTCGGCCCCAGAGGCCCACACGACGACGACGTATAGTTTGCTTGAGTGACTTCTTGCCACCTGCGCTGCCTATTTTCGACATGAATATGCTGGTCGCCAACGTTTTGGGTGTTTCGGATCTTTTTGAAACACACAAGTTTCACCACAAAACAAACAATGTACTTTGAAGATAAACTCTGGTAGTGATGACCGTCTCCTGGTCTTAGGCGGAATGTAAGACGAGTAACTTTATGGATTCTTCCTTTTGTGCCTTTGAACCTGGAGGCTTGAAGTGTCCTATGTTGAAGCACAGTTTCTGTGACGTTTAACTGTGCAATCAGAATCTTCACTAACATTTCTTCAAGAAGTTCATGATACCTGTCCCCATAAATTTTGCTATGCTTGATAAAGTTTGAATACTGACAAGACCAGTGTCTCTCAACGGTTCAGTCTTATTCTCACTACTAAATTTGGACAGGAAAAAGCACTGTTCTCTTCTCGATTCATGTTTTACTATTGGTAATCGTCATACTATACTATAGGCTACGGGCAGCACCTAAAAAGACAACAGTGAATCATTAGTGCCCGTCTACTACAATATGATATTTACATGGGATTTATGGGGAGTTATGGTCACTTGTAGGTAATGGCGGCCATCTTGGAAATTATCTTTATGTATGTAATACGATATTAAGATAACAATTAGTTCTAATGGATAGCTTGACCCCTACAACCTAGGTGTAGAGACAAAAATCACCTTCCTAAGGTGAATGGATAGGGAGTTATGGTCATTTATAGGTAATGCGGCCATCATGGACGCCATCTTGGAAATTACCATTATGTATGTAATACGATATTAAGATAACACTTAGTTCTAATGGATTGCTTGACCCCTACAACTTAGGTATAGAGACAAAAATCACCTTCCTAAGGTGAATGGGTAGGTAGTTATGGCCATTTATAGGTAATGGCGGCCATCTTGGACGTCATCTTGGAAATTACCATTATGTATGTAATACGATATTAAGATAATACTGAGTTTTAATGGATAGCTTGACCCCTAAACCTAGGTATAGATACAAAATCACCTTCCTGAGGTAATTGGATAGCGAGTTATCGTCATTTATAAGTAATGGCGGCCATCTTGAATTTCTCAAATTGCCCACAGGTGACAAGATGTCATCAAGCAGTTTTTGAAAATAGAGACCCTTGGCTACCAAAATCAACAGTAGAAAAAAATTAATACAGCAATGCAAGGTTAAGGGAGAAAATGACATTTGGCTCCCAGACTATTGTGTTTACTGACAAAACTACTTGACAATTTTTTTTCAAAGCTGTGTAGTTTTTCACTTTTAGGTTACAAGCCTAATATCACAGTTTATTATATTGTATTGGCATTTCAGTGAATTCACCTGAAATTGAAGAATGCGTACAACTTTATTTAAACCTTCTCGCATAATAAGCATAATACTTGCATTTTTTCTCCAAAATTTGACCATTCAAAAAACAAAAATAAGCAAAAAACTGAAGGTGGTAGAAAAAACTGAGAATATTCGTCCTCAGCACATCGAAAATATCCAGAAACAGTTCGTGGCTGCTTTGTTTTAGTTTTGTTTTGTGCGGCGATTTTATGCTGGTGTCCATCACGTGACAGTGATTTTAATGTGGGAAGCCACAGGGTGGGCTTGAGAGAGCAATCGTCCTCCTAAAAAAATTATCGTGCCTTTAACTTTTGAAGACGTTGTATTACATGTTGAAATTTATCATAAATGTTTTGACTGCATTCAGTAGCTGTATTTTTTTTTAAATTCTTTATTTTAAGCAAACATTTGCCTCCAACAGTTGCTTTTTCCACTAAACTTTTTTTCTAGCTATGTCGCTGATGTCACTGTGTGAATCGTAATTTTTATTTTTCCTCTTGTATGAATCAAGTTTGTTCAATATGAAATAAACATAGCAGCATAAAAATTAAACTTAGCAACAGACAGGAAGCAACATAAAACCACTACAACAATGTTCGAGTGGACTGCTTCTAGTGCTTGTCAAAAAAAACGCTTCTATTTCAAGCAGACATTTCAAAATGCATGACATGGAAATCGCTTAAAAATATTCTGAAAATTAAATTGATGCAATTTTTTAGTGTCAATAAGCCCTTGTTAAGATTCTGAACATGTTTTTATTTTAAAACAAAACTTAGAGCTGAAAAATATCTTTAAATAAACGAGAACCACAAGCATAACTGCTTTAATAACTGATGGAAATAATGACAATTTTGTTGTAAATTTGAAGTCGCTTTACAACTGCTAAGGTCTTACAGCGACAATGCTCATGCTTGCTTTTTATTTTGCATCATATTTCCAGTGTCATCACGACTAATTCTCACTGCGTTAAGCAAGAAAGACTACTATAGGTTGCGTTTTAAAGTCTTCGGAATGTGAGCTGACAGGAAAACGAACCCAGCCAGACCTACCAGCAGTTTAGCCGAACACGAGCTGGTTGCTTTGGTAACTGACATGTGGAAATATAACAGAATGTAACGTTACCACGGAAAGCGCAAGTCGTTCTGGCAAGAAACACAGAACTGACAGAGGTAGAGTTGTTCTGGACAACTAAACTACACTAATATGTAAAAATATAATATAATTACGTTGCTTTATATTACAGGATTTTATTTAAAACGTTTAACATTCAGCTTGCATTAGCTTCAAGAAGCCAATTTGCTCTTTTCAATAAAGTGTGATTAAAAGCTTTAACCGATGTCATTTAGCTCTAGAGTTTAAATCATTGATTTGTCAAATTGCAAATTTAAAAATATGATTAGTCAACAACCGATTACCTTCACAAAAACATTATTAAAAAAAGACAGGAAGGAAATAGCTTTTTTTGCAATCGATTATGAAGTTTTCGCTTGCTGCTGAAGCATTGTTTATGAAATCTTGCCTCCACTAGATAAGAAGGTGAACAAAAAGTTGTGTCCCAACTATTTGCCGTTGAATGACAATACCTTGATTAATAGAAACCACCGATAATTAAATAAAGTTGGTGATGATTGTATTGTCAATGGATACATAAAACTGAGCCCATGCTATCCTGTAGTGGCCTACATCTGATGTTTTTATTTAAAACTACATTCTTTTTAGGTCGTGTTCCTTCTATTGCTGCTCGGCGGACAATTGCAATACCAAGCCAGGAAGTGGAAAATAATTACTTCTGGTTGTTGGATCTTGTTTTTCCTTACCCTTGCTTCAATGGTATTCTTCGCACTGGTCAAATAAAGACACAAAAATATGATTTTTTTCAAAAATTGAGCTGTAACTGGGCTATTTACAAAACTCCTTCGAAAATGCTTTCAAAAACCTCTTACTATGAGTTTCACCTTATTCGAACTAAAACTATTGGGATTATTTAACCCTAAAACTATTAGTAGGGATCGTTATGTACGGTACTTTCGTGTTTTGTCGCTTTAAAAATGATTTTTCTCTTAATTTACTATCAGATCTATTAAAAGATTTTAGGAAATCAGGGTTTCAGGTTTTTAGTCTCCTGGGAAAAGGCCAGGGGCCTTAGTTAATGCTTGGCCAATAGTTATGGTAAAAGGAAAGGGACTACTTGAAACCATACTATTGCCTAAACCTCAAAGCTAGACCACAAGGTGGGCTGCAATGGTAAATCCATATATCGAAACAGATATAGCCTAGATAGATGGATGGATGGATGGATAGAGTAGGCAAGTAGGCAGGCAGGCAGGCAGGCAGGCAGGCAGGCAGGCAGGCAGGCAGGCAGGCAGGCAGGCAGGCAGGCAGGTAGACAGGTAGACAGAAAAATAACACTACCCCAGCAGATAAGTTGTTGTCTGTCATCCGTCTATTTGCTAATAGTCTTGTAGATATTTATTATGTTTTAGATAAGAAAATGGTTAGAAAATCGTGTTTTTTGTTGATAAATGCTAACGACTTATCTTTAAATTACCAAATTAGTTTTCAAATTAAGCATTTTTTGGCGTAATATGTTTTGATAGACGGTGCCCCAAGCAAGGTATTGTTAGTCGCTTTTAACCCTATCTTAGTACGAGCTGTTTTCGAATGCGGAAAGTACGTCACGAACAATTTTAACCTCGAGCTAATTAATTTGTTTTGTTTTTTTGTTTGTATTATTATCTTTATCCTGTATTGCGGGAAAGCGGACTTGAGCGCTATGCATCGGTGTACGCTTTCCGACGTACACCTGACCCACGCTGCAGCCGACGGCAATGTCTGTTTCCGGTTGTCTACTCTACTTATAACTTAAATTTGGTACTACCCATTAGTCGAAATCGATCACTGGGTAGAGGCAATTATCGTAAAGTTTCTTGCCCAGAGAAACAACAGCAAGTGCGGGTGGCTGGAGTCGAACATGCAGGCTCTCGACTGCGAGCCCAACGCGCTAACCACTCGGCCACTGCTGCCAACTATCTCTAATAACGGGAGCTAAGAAAATCACAGGGCCAAAATATTTTACAAGATAATAGTCATGTGTGTTGTGCGTATATAAATTAAATTTTTACTCAAAAAATTTATTGAAATAAAGTGATTTAGATGAAAAAACCTCAGAAAGTAAGTTTTTATTCTAATTTCTTGAAAAAAGCTTCAAAATTGAAATTTTTGCATTGTAACATAGAGTAATGCTAAACTAAACTGAACAAAAAATTACTTTTCCTTATAAATACTGTATAAGGCATTTTTGGGCGTTTTTACATTTCAAATGTAAAATTGCACTAACATTAACATAATAACTAGCATTGCACGAAAATGTCTAGCCACCTGAGACGAAATGCTTATTGTGAAGGTCAGTAAGGTAGAAAAATAACCAGTGTAGGTTTAGAAAATTCGCAAAGAATAAAAACTAAAAGTCAAGAAGTTTCACATTTCCAGCATAAATCCTTGTGTGAAATATTTCTCTACTACTAAAGTGGGGCGTCCTCATAAAACCCCGTGTCGCTAAGAATAGGGTTAAAGTGAAAATATTTTCTTTTCCTCCCCTTTTGGACCAGCTACGCCACAGTCGTTAATGTAGAATGGGTATGGCAATCTTATAGTGATGAACTAATATTAAAAAAAGCATTTGAGAATTCTAAAGAGAATCTGAATAACAAGTTTCAACAATTCAAACTTTTTATCTCGTTTTTCGACAATAATATGGAAGAAGTTTATTGGTGGCCGTACTATCTAATGGAACCGTGGTAATGCTTTTCTCGCAAACTGATTTCGTTGTGTTTGGAACAGATGATTAGCTACAACATATCCTTATTTTTACACCACCCCAGAGCCTATAGATTTGTATTGCACTATATTGAGGTTGTAACAGACCATTCCAAGTTTAGTTTCGTCAACCAAAACGCGTTGACATTCTCCTTTATTTGATCAATAGCTTACTTTATGGTACAGTAATGTTGATAACGTAATCTGTTACATATGTTCTTCGACGTCACAGTCGAAGAAATGGAAAGATGACATAGTCTGCACTCACTGGAGAGTGATTAAACGAAAATGTTTGAAAATGTCTATGCGGAAACAATCGGTTTAACCACGGTCCAGCGACGGATCCATGAAGGAAATTGAGGCGATCTCTGCACTAACTAAACCACAGAAAAATAAATTTTATCCATAGTTTATTTGCGAGGTCAGGTTAATGTAGACCCACACACCATTGTATTGTGTTGCATTCGCCCGCCGCCTTTCCGCAAGCCACTTGCTGAATTCTGCCTTGGCACGGACAAGGCAAGCTCATCTGCTGAGGGCTATAGCTACAATGCTGAGTTGTCCTTTGTCAGAAATATCTCACAACTCGCCATCCTATTATAGACACAAATGATTCGTTAGCCTCAATGACAATCTCTTGCGCTGTCATATTGCTGGCTACTCTGATAATTTTTTTTTAAGCTCGTTCAATTTTACATTGACGCTGAAGATGAAGGTTTAAAAACATTTTCCTCGAATTGCCTGGAACGCTCAGTAGCCTATATAGACTACATCCAATGAAACAAAATGAGATTCCCGAAGTAGCCAGCAATATGATAGCGCAAGACAGTAGTTCTCAAACTGTGCGTCGCGACGCCCTGGTGCGTCGTTTCACTTTTCCAAGGGCGTCGCAGAATAGTTCTATTTCTTGGCTGAACTCAGTTTAAGATTATAAAAATGAGGTTAACCCTTTGAGGACCGCTGGTTCGCACATGTGTCCCATGCACTTAGCCGATCACACCGCAATTAACTGAAAAATTTGCCACTGCTGATACCCTAATGCAGTATTGTATGTCTATCCTTCAAAAAAAAATTGGAAACTCTGAATCATTTTTCTTGGTGTTATTTCAGTCTGAAAACAGTGAAGAGTTGAGGTTACAAGTGCATTTTTTTCCCTTCAAATTTGCGAAGCATATTTATTTACATTTGTCCAAGCTCGAGTCGAAATTTGCAAAATACTTCCTGGAAAATTTTTTAAACTACGAGTGGTTTCGTGATCCTTTCGTGGTAGAAAATCCTGCAAATTTTTGGATTCAATAAATGACGATTATCCAGGTTTGGTGAAAGAAAGCACTGCGAATTATTATCCCATTTGCCACGTCGTATTTAGGCTATGTGAAGCAGGATTTTCTGCCTTGGAGGTGATAAAACCAAATATCGATCACGAATAAACAGTGAAAGAAAAATGCGGGTGGCAATTTTAAAAATTCTCCCAAGATTCAATGAACTTTGTGAAAACAAACAAGCCCACACGTCACATTAAATAATATACATTGCTTTTTGTTGTTGTATCAATAAACAAAACTTTAATAATAAGTTTCTTCATTTACTTTTATTTGCTGGTGCGTCGCAAGTCCAGAAAACTTTTCCAGAGGCGTCGCAACAAAAAAAAGTTTGAGAACCACTGGCGCAAGAGATTGTCATAGAGGCTAACGAATCGTTTGTGTCTGTAATAGGATGGCGAGTTGTGAGATATTTCTGGCAAAGGACAACTCAGCATTGTTTTAAAGTGCAAGAAAAACGGTGTCCGGTCGTTTGGTCAACAGACATTTGGTCGACAGTCATTTGGTCGACAGACATTTGGTCGACAAGACATTTGGTCGACAGGACATTTGGTCGACAGAACGTTAGGTCGACAGAACGATTCATTTTAGGGTTAGAGTTTGGGTTAGGTTAGACCGTTAGGGTTAGGTTAGGGTTAAGGTTAGTTAACTATCACCACGTCTTGAATTATCACGTCTTGTGCTTCTCGCATTTGCTTTGTTTGTGTCACTATCTCGTGTTGTGCTTCTGTCAATTTTGCGCAATTCTGCCTGATTCCTTTTCTAAACAATTAATTAATTTTTTACTTCTCAAATACTTGACCCGTTGTTCTGTGTAATTTTCAATTATCCTGTTGTGTGAGCAAGGCAGTTTCTCAAATGTTTAGATTAGACCATATTTTTGCTGTGATACTATATGATTCCTTAGCATTTCTTTTAATATGTATTTTCTTATAGGCTTGAAAAGGGCTGTATGACTAGCCGAAAACGTTCGCTTTTTGTTTTTTGTTTTTTATAATGTTAAATGTAGTGTTGTTGCTGAGTTATGTTTCTTTATGGTTTAAAAGAGTTACCTCTCTACCCAAATTGTATTAGGCTACTCTTATAAACATAGAGAAATAAAACAAAGTAACTTCAGCGGGTTTAACATGATGTGTTACATACAAAAAATATAACATAATTAAAAATACACTGTAACGTTTTCGACACGCACGTGTGTCCTCATCAGAAATTACATATCTGCAATATACATAAAATGAAAATTGTAAGGTAAATTTGACTTTGCACTATAACTGTAACTGTATATTCACGACACTCCAGACTGAAAAGCACAAACTGAACAAGTGACACAGGAATGATTACAAGTAAATTATACGGTGGAAAACAGATCACATGTGGTGTAAACTACAGGCATTTGACAAACAATTAGAACACACACAAGAGGAACGATGAGCCACAGGCGAATAACTGCCGGTTGAGAGACGAATTATTACGCTTGATTCTTAAGGCTTCAATGATCTTAGTCTGAAATTCAGATCTGCCTCGAGAGATGATTTTAAATTGGTCGATCGAGACATTGTCAGTGCACGTTTCACAGGAGGCGATGTGCTCTTTAATTGTACTTTTGGTTGTTAAGTTTGGGTTTAAGTGCTCCCCGGCCCTTGTCAACAAATGTCTGGTTGACATACCAATGTATGTCTGACAACTAAATTTATACGCAACATTCGAAGAAAGAGCAAAGGGGGTAGGCGACTTCAGTTGAAAATATTGGTGCACTTTAAATGTTTTACGTACAGGATGAATGTCACATGAAAATTTCTTTTTTATAAGTTTAGCTAGGTATTTTGCAAAGCTTGTTGAATCTTTTCCTAAAAAGGGTATACTAATAAAAATAACTAAAATCTACTTCTTCAGACGTGTCTTTTGGTTCATCAGCCATGAAGGTATTAAAGACTTTATTGAAAAAGTGGGAAGGATATCCATTTAAATAAATTATATTTTGCAATTTCTTGATTTCTTTCTAAAACAACTGATTATCAGCACACCAAACGAGCACGAGACAACAGACACAAAATAAACCAGATTTCCATTTGTTAGGGCATAGAGCGTTATAATTTAAAAGCAAGCCAGTGTTGGTAGGTTTTCGCCAAATCCAGGTGTCAAAAGAATTGGGTTTAATTTCAATTTCAACATCAAGAAAAGCGATGGTATCATTAGATTTTTCAAGTGTAAATTCGATATTTTTATGCTGCAAGTTTAAGAGGTTTAAAAATTTTAAGCACGATTTATCATCATCAAAAATGGCAAAAATATCATCAACATAACGTATATACAGTTTGGGATAAAAATCACGATAGAATTCAAATATTTTGGTTTCGATGTGTGCCAAGAAGAAGTTTGCCAGTGTTAGGCCCAATGGGGAACCCATGGTGACGCCATCTATCTGTTGAAACAAACTATTGTTGTACAAGAACATGCCTTCTGTGGCTAAATGTAATAATTTTATGAAATATTTTTTCTCAATGGGCGGTCGATTAGGTTGGTTTTCATTAAAAATATGGTCAGCATTTATAGTAATAGTTTCTTTTAGAGGCACGTTGGTAAACAGAGATACAACATCAAAACTCACCATGCGACTATTGGGTGGACACTTAAAATCTTTTAACTTTTCCATAAATTGATTAGTTGAATTAAGCATGTAGCTATTACTTTTATTAGGTACGGTTTTATAATTTTTGTCTAAAAATTTAGCCAGTTTGTATTCCGGATTGCCAATCATGGAAACGGCTGGTCTCGCAGGATTGTCTGGCTTGTGCACTTTTATTAATCCATATAATTTTCCAGGACAACTGCCGGTTGGAATAAGAAATTTTACAACACTTTGATCAAATTCGTTTAGATTCTTTCGAATGTAACATTGAATTGACCTCTCTTTAGAAATAATTAGGTGCACTTTTTTATCGTCATCAATTTTAATAAATTTTGTATGATCATTAACAACTAAAATCATGGAAGCCTTAAGAATCAAGCGTAATAATTCGTCTCTCAACCGGCAGTTATTCGCCTGTGGCTCATCGTTCCTTTTGTGCGTGTTCTAATTGTTCGTCAAATGCCTGTAGTTTACACCACATGTGATCTGTTTTCCACCGTATAATTTACTTGTAATCATTCCTGTGTCACTTGTTCAGTTTGTGCTTTTCAGTCTGGAGTGTCGTGAATATACAGTTACAGTTATAGTGCAAAGTCAAATTTACCTTACAATTTTCATTTTATGTATATTGCAGATATGTAATTTCTGATTAGGACACACGTACGTGTCGAAAACGTTACAGTTTATTTTTAATTATGTTATATTTGTGTATGTAGGCTAATACATCATGTTAAACCTGCTGAAGTTACTTTGTTTTATTTCTCTATGGTTCAACAAAGCAAACTCTTTACCAAAGCTTTATCTTATAAACATGGTTAAGAAATGCTGTATATTCAATTGCAATGAAAATTATAGTGAAAAAAACAAAGTTGCAGTGTTTAGACAGCCTAAATGCCACCGGGAACATTAAAGATGGCTTGCCGCTATCCCAAGGGATAATATTCTCGATTCAAAACTTAACTTAATAATAACTGTTGAGACTGAGAGGTCTTTTCAATGCAAGAAACGAGTCAAAACACGGCTCAGCGGTGCCTTCCAGTGCCGGATTAACTATAGTAGCAGATGTAGCAGCTGCTACGGGCCCCGCGCTTCACAAGGCCCCGCGCTTGGTGAGCAAAACATTTTTTTTTTGCAAAAACTGTTGAACATAGTTGGTAAGTAATTTTTGGCTTGCAAACTGGAATGACATGGGAGAATATTATAGTTGTAGGATTAAATTACTTAGTCCCAACGTCTTATCCCTTCCTAATTATTGTAAACTTTAAAAACCGGTAATTTCCACTGGAGGCAACTGCCTGATCGAGTGCCACGAGCCCACGATACTAGTTGTTTGAAAGATTATTTGACTGTACTGTACACCAGTGAGAAGAGTATCACTCTTGCCGATTGCCTTGGACAGAGTTATTACAACGCATCCAACATGAGCGGGAAATATAACGGAGTAGGCCTCAAAGGCATTTGTCAAAAAAAATGGTGCTATTGCAGAATATGTTCCATATGCTATGCTCATTGGTTGAATTTAGTTGGTGTATGCGCTGCACAATCGTGTCCAGAAACAGTTCAGTTCTTTGACTTCGTTGAAAATATCTAAGTTATGTAGGCTATTCTTTGCTGCTTCAACACACTGGTGGTCCGTTCTGGAGTGTTCAGGTGGTGGAGTGCTAAAGAAGCTCTCTGAAACACGATGGTCCGGAAGAGCTGATGCTATTAACGTAATTAAAGAACGTTTTCTTTTCAAAAAGGAGACACTAGAGAAACTTGCAAATGACTAAGTGCAAAAGACAGAGTGTCGACAGCAAGCAAATGGACTCCTCGAGAAAATGGAGTTGCTCGAAATTGGAATCTTAGTGGCTTTTTGAAATAGCTTACCCGATCCCTTCCAGGAAAGTCAAGCCTCTCTTCAAACAAAGCGGCAAAATCTCAACATTGCTTCAGCGTTGTATGCCTCTATGGCAGGATCCTACAGACTTTCAGAGAACAATTCGCTAAGTTTAAGTCAGAGGCGCAGAAGCTGACTCAAGTGCCGGATTACCGACCAACAAGCACAAGAAGAATTGTCTAAAATCGAACGCACAATGAGAATGTAGGCAGTGGCCGTTAAGTTTGAGATGCAATGGATATCAACTAAAGACAGATTCCCGGTGGAAGTTTTTCTTGCAGTATTGAACAGCCTACAATCTGCGCTGGAGAAACGTCGCAAGGCATACACCAATTCGTAAAGCTATTGATTAATGATTGTTCCTCTCCATAACTCAACTATTTCACTTCGATTAAAGAAGACAATATTGACACCACGTTTCCTAACATTGACAATTTGTTACGCATTTATCTATGTGTGATGGTAACTAATTGTACTGGAGAGAGATCATTTTCAAAATTGAAGTTAATTAAAAACTAGCTTATCTGCGAAACACGATGGGGCAAGAGCGGCTACACTACAGTATAATCACAAAATGTCAAATCTATAAAATATTCAATTACTTCCCAGTCATTATCTGTACATCAAATCAATCTGCTACAGGCCCCGCACTTGGTTAATCCGGCACTGGTGCCTTCTGATCTGCTCTCAGACTATTCCATTGCCATCGTGAAAGATCAATGAGGTGAAGATAAATCGAGTTGTAAGGCTACTGGCCTAGTTGGCGGAAGCGATGAGTGGACTTTTAATTGTGGTGATATTTGGTGAAAATGTTATAAACATTTATTATTTCACAATGTAAATTTTAACGACCTGTTTTAGCTTGATGCTGCGAGTTCGCTGTGGTAATAGTGAATTGCACAGCAAACTCGTAGCATCAGGCTAAAACAGGTCGATAAAATCTACATTGTAAAGTAAACAACGATCATGCTGCTAAAAGCGCAACTCAATCAGTTGCAATATTTATTATGTTTTAGATAAAAATTTTGAAAAATGAATTTTATATTGATATAACCTAGCTACATATATCTTTTAAACGAGTAAATTAATTTGCCAACTCAGCATTTTTTGTTGAAATAGCCAAATCATTTGGTCAAAAATCTTGGCCTCTTTCAACATTTTGGGCCGGCTACGCCACTGATAATAATAGTCCGGTTGCCAAATCCAATTTTTTGGCTGAACCTGGAAATTTTATGCAAAGGTTTTTTTTTTTATTGATTTTGGTAGCCTAGAGTCTACTCTTTCAGAATCTGCCGGGTGCACTCCGCGCACCCTTGAGCGTTTTGAGAAATTCAAGATGGCGTCCAAAATGGCTGCCGTTTCAGATAACTCCCTATAACTCAGTTAGTATTTGACCTAGGATGATAATTTTGGTGTCTAACTATATTTTTGGAGGGGCAAGGAATACATTGAAGCTATTTATTTGACTGGTTGGGGATTGCATCATGTATAAATGCAATAATGCCGCTAATAGGGCTGCCATATTACAAATTTCAAGCAAAAACAAACAAATTCACTTGTATTTGGTCTAGAATGATAATTTTGGTGTCTATCCATATGTTTCACTGACAAGGAATTCATTTAAGGGATTAAAACATTTGCATATAAATTATATCACAGCAAAATCCAAAATGGCTGCTGATATATTTGCTGAATACTTACTGTAAATTTCTTAATCTCGAACTCCCACTATGCTACGTAATCACTTTGCTTTCTGACTGATAAGCGCGAACTTGCGTCTCAGCAGGCTTGTAAGAAATATCGTAAAATAAGTATAAAGCATTAAGTATAAGAAAAGTAAGAAAGTAAGAAAGTGTTCTTATAACGAGGTATTACGCTTTAAGCGTTCAGCTGTGAAAGCTGCAACAATGGAACGATCCTGTCTTGGCATATCTGATGCATCAGACGGTTAGGTACAAGTAGTTGTCGATACTTTTGATGCTGAAATCTCGTCGCAAAACTGAAAACTTTCCACCTACTCGTTAGCTGTTCTGGTTACACATCCTGAATCACCATCTGATGCTGATCGTATACCATAGAGAGACAATCCCACGAATTTCAAAGGAGGAGATGTCGGAGGCAATAGAATATGATGTCACTATACAGAGATATAATGGTTCCTAGAAACCAAAATGCCCGAGAGTGTTGCTGTTTGAACAGTTCTCTCACTCAAGTTACTTGCGCAACAGGCTACTCTAAAACAAAAAGCGGACAAAACTGACTTCGCCTCCTTTCAGGATGTTCAGAAACAGAATTGTCCCGAGTACAATGGCCACAACACAGCTCTTACACGCAATCAAGGCCAAACAGAACAACCTAAAACTAAGACGGCATACCTACCTTTAATTGATCCTGTGCCATCCCACCCAGATACAATAATGACAGCAATGGTGGAAGCTCAAAGGGTGACACATAATGCTGACCAAAAGTTTGTGTTATTCACCTGTGACTTACAACTATATAAAGTTGCATTACATGTGAAGTGGGCTTACCCAGAAAGGTTTTCAGATGTCATCCCGCGCTTGGGTGGTATGCACTTTTTGATGAGTTTCATAGACTGCATCGGGGCTCTGATGAAAAACAGTGGACTGGAGGAAGTTCTGAGTGATGTGTTTGGAGGAGTCGCAAAAATGTTGACTGAAAAGAAATTTCTGCAGAACGTTCGAGCATTGAGAATGCTGGCTGAAGAAGTTCTTCGAGGAGTACTTGATTGAAATACACTTGAGTCAAAGGAGGATTTCGTAGAGGTCTTGGAGAACATAGCCAAAAGGAATAAGACTGCCAAACTATGGGTGGACATGTTGATCAAACCAGTGTTCCTTATCACGAGGTTTGTCCGAGCTGAGCGGGAGGCTGATCGGCTGTTGCATCTTGAGGCATGCAAACAAATGCTTCCCTATTTCTTTGCCGCTGGTCATGTGCATTATGCAAGGTATAGGATGTGCTACCTAAGGGCAATGGAAGCCCTCCCAGAAGAGGTACTAGTCCAGTTCATGAAAGGGGAGCATGTGATGAGGCACCTGCGCGGACTATGGAATGGCCTATGGAGTGATATGTTTATACTGTAGAAACTACTTTCATGAGATATGGACATGCCCCAAATGGCATCATAGGAATAACCTTGAAGCCGGATACGCTCAAGATCTGGGCATTGAGTCTTCATACATGTAGTACTGTGGAGGCTGCTCTGGGCGAAATGCTTGGAGATTCTGGAGACCAGGGAAGTGGGCATAAGGAAGAAAAGAAGGCACGGATAAAGAATGACAACAAGGACCGATAAGCCATAAGGACGAAGCTTCAAAATGTATAGATCCACTTGATCCCGAGAAACATCCAGAGGATCTAGTGAACATTGCAACTGGTCAACATGGAACCCCGGCAGCGAATGTGCAGGAGGCTGTGCAGAAAGGATTCAAACAGATGTGCAAATTTGGAGAGAATTTACCTGATGGCTTACATGAAACAATTCACAAGACCGTGACTACCATGGTGGCTACAAAGAAACATGTGAATGTGGGAGGTAGTAAAGTGTACGACATGAACGTCATATCCTCCAGGGTCATAGGCCAACAGGCTAGTGGGCGTGATGTTGACATAAAAGATGTCCTATTCTACGAAGTGGCCCCAGTACCAACGTCTATGTTTGACCCCACAGAAGAAATGAGAGCTGCAACATCAAAGTCTTCCTTAAAGCGACAGCTTCAGGTTGAGGTATCTGCTCGGACAACAGCAAGTGAAACTTCAGTAGTTTTGATTGATGGTTCAGCCCTACTCTGGGTGATTTCTTGGCCTGCAGAGGGCACCACTACAGACTACGCAAACAACTTGAAACACGCCATTGCCAAGAGACTAAAAGTTGGGGACGTTTACCTAGTGTTCGATCGGTCAGGCCCGGATTTAGGGGGGGGCAGAGGGGGCAGTTGCCCCGGACCCCCCGACTTTTGAAGGGCCTCCTTATGTGGAAAAAAATGTGGTTGGCCTTTAAAGTTGGCCTTTAAAGTTTCTGCAAAATGCTGTGCAGTACTGGACTGATGCTACTGTAAACGTAGAAGTGGTTTTTCGCGCCGTGGGCGCGAAAAATTTTTTTGCACAGGGCACCCCGATCTAAAAGTGCCCCGGGCCCCCCGTCAGCTAAATCCGGCCCTGCGATCGGTACTACGATTACAGTACTAAGAGTGTCACCAGAAGTGCTAGGGCCACTGGAGTTAGCCGAGTCCACGAGCTGCAGTTGAACACCAAGTTACCACCTCAAAAAAACTGTATTGACAGTGACCGAAAACAAGAAGCAGTCGATAAACCTGATTGTCAAACTTCTGATTGAAGACGAGTCATTCCATGAATACACCCAAAGTCACAAGTTGATAGTGATTGGTGAGGACGTTGCCCCATTTGAGATCAGCCATGGTGGTGTAGTGATCAGAAGGGCGGACCTTTCAAGTAGTCATGAGGAAGCGGATAATATCATTGTCCAACAGGTGATGCTGTCTGCTCGAAATAATGAAGAGAGTGATATAACTGTGATATCCGATGACACTGACGTTTTCATTCTCTTGCTTCATTATTATCACGTTGGAAGCATGAAAAATTGTATCACCATGGAATCACCAATTAAGGAACGAACAGTCATTTACATTGGAAAAACCGTAGAGAAGCATGTGTCTTTTGTGAATGAAAAGCATGGGTCTTTTGTGAATGAACGCCTGCCCATGCTCTTACTGGGTGTGATACGGTAGCATGCTGCTATGGGGTTGGCAAAGGTACTGCATTGAAGGTTCTGAAAGATGGTCACTCACTGTCACTTTTAGGGGTCATTGATTCTCCCATAGAATCAATGATTGCGCAGGTAACCACATTCATGTCAGCCTGTTACGGTCAATATACTACGAGCAAATCAATGTCCGAAGCACGCTGGAGGGTATGGGCATCCAAAACGGGTCGGGCCTCCGCGGTACCACAAAAACTTTGTTCCCTTCCTCCTACAAGTGAGGCCTTTAGAGAGAATGTAAGAAGGACCCATCACCAAGCCATTGTGTGGCGTTGACTGGAAGACAGCAATCCGCCTGAACTTGATGCAGAAATGTACGGATGGGTGAAAAACTCGAAACTTAAAACGCTACAACCGGTCCTCCTTCCCGCAAATGTTGAACCCACCCCAGAAACTGTCATGATCAGATGTGGATGCAAGAGTGACAACCCCTGCAAAACGCTTTCTTGCAGCTGCACAAGGGATGGTTTGAAATGTGCAATGTTCTGTGCGTATTATGCTGCAGGTTTCAGCCAGACTCTTACTTAGCATTTTAATTCAATTGGACAGCATCACAGATTTATAGACTAGGTGATTTAATGACGGGATGATAACCACAACTGACTGTCTTGTGACTGTGAGAGAGGCTTGTACATTACTAATGGCAACATTTGTGATAACTAATGATTACATTTGTGAGTGATGTTATATGTTAGATGGTATTTCACAAGTAAAAGTCGCAGAAATAATGATTTTCTATAAGTATTCAGCAAATATATCAGCAGCCATTTTGGATTTTGCTGTGATATAATTTATATGCAAATGTTTTAATCCCTTAAATGGATTCCTTGTCAACGAAACATAATATGGATAGACACCAAAATTATCATTCTAGACCAAATACAAGTGAATTTGTTTGTTTTTGCTTGAAATTTGTAATATGGCAGCCCTATTAGCGGCATTATTGCATTTATACATGATGCAATCCCCAACCAGTCAAATAAATAGCTTCAATGTATTCCTTGCCCCTCAAAACATATGGTTAGGCACCAAAATTATCATCCTAGGTCAAATACTAACTGAGTTATAGGGAGTTATCTGAAACGGCAGCCATTTTGGACGCCATCTTGAATTTCTCAAAACGCTCAAGGGTGCGCGGAGTGCACCCGGCAGATTCTGAAAGAGTAGACTCTAGGCTACCAAAATCAATAAAAAAAAAAACATTGCATAAAATTTCCAGGTTCAGTCGTACTTCTGCCGGACTATAATCACACTTCAAAGTATGAGACACGCGTTTAAGACAATCAATAACACCATACACATTTTGAAACACTGTATGTATTTACACGGGAAAAAGGCATTCTTCTGATCACTGCATGCTCGATATCTAACGAGAGCTGACATTGCTAGGTCACGAGTCAGATATCAGGTTCAACCAACTCAGCAGTCGTTGAGAAAATTATGTTGGATCAGACAGTGCTTAAAAGCTTTGCTGAAATAGTAGAAGCTATGAAATAGAAATTTTATGTAAATCCAAGGAAATGAGTAACAATAGAATGTAAGATTTCCGATAAACAGTGGGAAAGGTCTTGCTTACTTGTTTGTTTTAATTTTTTCTACATCTGGTGTCAAATATTTATGCAAACATTTGCGATCACTTTTGATGTTCAGAATTTGTAAAACATTAATTTTGTTCAGTTTTTGCAACGTCACAAGTTTAACAAGTGGCAGGAGATACATTTCTCACTGTTTACTTGACAAAAATATTTATGAACAGAAGTGTTGATCAGTTCTTGCAATATAATGGCATGCTACATTCTTTTAACACGTTTAGAGCAGTGATTCCTAACCTTTTTAGCTTTGTGGCACCCTACAGAGGAGAAAAATATTTTGTGACAATTCAACAAAAACGATCTTTCACCTCGAATTCTAACCGCATAAGAATGTGCAATCTGTGGTGTATCAACCAAACTTACTTTAAAAGACTCGGTAGAAGAACTCGAATGCAGTAAGTTGTTGGAACAAACCTTAACCGTTTCAGCTTGTCTGCTTGACATTCAGCTCTAGTGTAGTGAAGAAAGTAGGACGAGCGCATCTTTCGAATTTTGACTAGCCTACAGTGCAGACTGAGCAAATCCCCAGATATCAATTTGTCATTTTTACATTAATTCAACGTCTGCAGACGTTGATGTCAATGCAATGTCCGAAATGAGTCAAGTGACGGATTTTTCTGTCTGAGTCAATAAAGTTTACTGAAAAAAAAATAGAGAACGTTTGGATGATATGTAGGAGGCACATTTCCTACAAAGAAGTTTATGTCTTTTTGAAGCTTTAGTAACGTATTAAGAACATTGCCGAAAGGGGACTACCACCTTTTTCACTTACCTGATACTGTGGAGTGTGGACTACTGATGCTATGTCAGCAAATCTTGAAAGCCTCTACAGTCTGCAAGTGTGCGAAACTACCAGGAATGACCTATAAAGGCTTTGTCAGTCTGGGAATAAACATTCAAAACCAACCAATCATATGTTTTCCACGATAAAACAGAGAACAAAAGCATGCATTCAAGAAGCCACCGTCACTGCTTCAGAAGAAGTTAAGTACTTTGTATGGATGATAGCTCAGTTGGTTAGCGCGTGACTTCTGGAACGAAGAAGCTTCAAGATCAAGCGGTGCTGGTTCGACTCTCGAAATGTGTAGGCCTACTTGAACAACGCATGTCAAGGACTGCTCTCCATTCAGCAGCATCTAATGGATGGAAGAATTCCCCTCAACAAGACTTCAACAATCGGAAACTTCATTCTGTCAATCTCGGTGAGCGGATCTGCGTCAGTGATTCAAAGCCTCTACAAGTATGCGAAACTGCCAGGATTAAGCTCTGCAAGAAGCTCTCCCAGTCCGAGGATAAAGAGTCAATTAGAGATGCAGCGAACCCAAAATTTTTATCCGCACACCGCACCGCAACTGACTCATTTATCTGCGCACCGCACCGCACACCGCAATTTATCTGGAACTTTGACACTGCACCGCTTGCGAAATTTTTTTTCCCCACGAGCTTTCTGTCTTATTGATTCTAGTCACTCTAAAAGTAAGATTTTCCGAAAGTGTTTTGAGAGATTGGTTGATTCAGATTGCGAAATAACTATTTTCCAATGAAATTCTGCAATGATAATAAATTATAAGCTTTCCCTAACCCTACTTTTTTTGAAAAGCTCTTGTGCACGCAAAAATTAATTTAAAGAAAAAAAAAGTTTGACTTCGACGAGCGTCGAACCCTCGTTCTCACGAGCAATAGGCAGAGGATGAAACCACTGAAAATGCCAACGAGAAAATGTTGCATTCACACGGTTTTAATACAAACTTTTACCAAAATATGCAAATGAGACAGAAATCTCGTGGGAAAAAAATTTCGCGCACCGCACTGCACACCGCAAAATACAAAAATTTTAAAAAATATTTTAACGCGTTATTTTTTTAGAAAGTCAATTGTAGCAAAAAGCACCCATGGCATATAACTGGTAACCTACCAGTACAGTTGTGCACTAATTGGCTAGGCTAACCAGATCATATTCTCTTATCAGCAATGCATCTAAGTTCTGAGACATAATACAAACTAAGACAAATAAAATGTTCCTGGATCCAGTATCAGGACTTTTGAACACTTTTTGTAAGCAATAATGAAATTTTAATGTCAGTGGCTATATGAACTACACACACACAAGAGTAAAACTTCTAGCCTGAACTCACTGGGCTAACTGTTATAGTAACTAATGCGGTAGTTGCGCTAGGCCTATAGCCTGGTAACTGGGAGCTGAGCTTATCAGCTAGGCTATTAGCCTAACCAAAAACATTCGTACAGCTTCCCTGACAAGCCAGCCCCCAAAACCCTGTCAACCGCAAGCCATTTGCAATTTTCATTTGCATAGCTTTCCAGCTTAGAGTTTCTGAAGGAAAAAAAAAAACCGATCCGTGTTTCCAATTTAAATTTGAAGTTTCATAACTGATTTTCTTGAAAAGTTGAAAGTTTACGTTTACGAAAGTTTAATTTCTTGAAAGTTTATAGTCCGGCAGCCCGTGACGTATTTGTAACATCATAAGGTACAAAAGGTTTGAGTGTTTTATCAACCTTGCCCCACTGTGGGATGTTCAGAAACCCACATCCGAGGTTTCACTGCTGGGGCGTTTGGGGGCTACGGCCCGGTGAAAAACCCATTTTGGGGGTCAAAAAAACATCATAAGGTACAAGAACAAAACCTACGCCAGATTTTATGCCTTCACTTGTAGACTTTGGAACAGGTCGATTTGGGTGCCCCAAGTGGGCATTTCCAAATAAGGGGCCCCCAAAGTTGGGGCAAAATACGTAAAAATAACATCATAAGGTACAAAGATGGAACTTCTTTCATCAGTTGGGGCATGTTCCACTGAGTACGAAACAACTTTCTTATGGCCCCAAGGTGGGGCTTAACCTCATTTTGGGGGGTATTACCCCTAAAATTCACAAAATTAACATCATAAGGTACATGGATGAAACCAAGTGTAGGTGATAGTACCTCACTTACGGACTTCAGAACATTAAAATTTGATCGCCCCAGGTGGGGCATTCCCGAATAATGAGCCCCCAAAGTTGGGGCAAAATACGTAAAAATAACATCATAAGGTACAAAGATGGAACTTCTTTCATCAGTTGGGGCATGTTCCACTGAGTTCGAAACAACTTTTCTTATGGCCCCAAGGTGGGGCTTAACCTCATTTTGGGGGTATTACCCCTAAAATTCATAAAATTCACATAAAATTCACGGGCATTCTCGAAAAAGGAGCCCCCAAAGTTGGATCAAAATATGTACCGGTAAAAATAACATCATAAGGTGCAAAGATGGTCCAGGGGGTACTTTTGGACCCGGGCCCGGGATAATTTAAGGGGCCCGGAACCTTTCCAAGGGGCCCGGGAATTTGGAGAAACCACCGATATAGGCCTAATGCCAGTAGTTCTCAACTTTTTTTTAGAGAATACCTTATTTTTTTAAGGGAGAATTGCGTTTTTTTGTAGAAGTGTCTTGATTTGGGGCTTGAGAATCTCATTGGTACCGGGCTCGAAATATCCTCTCAACGGCCCTGGCAGTAGCCTACCACACGCTGAGTTTCCATTCCATTTGGAATCCAGACCTCTTAATTTAATTCGTTAATACGTGCAGGTATCGTAAAAACTTGTAAACTAGGGAAAAATACAACAGCAACATAATAGCAGCAGTAGTTGCATCGATACTGACATGGAAGCAGCAGCTTCTACCTCCGCAAAAATACTTAGATCTGATTCAGCCATTTCGATATCCTCAACCACTGGAGTCTTTGAGAAGAAATGTATATTTTGTTGCCAAGTGGCAAAGAAACTTCGCGGCAAAAAGCAGGATTTGATCATGTGCGCATTGCGCAACCAAGAACTTTGAAGAAAATGTAAAAAGGTATGCAAATATTCTGCGCGACGACGCCATGCTGGCTCGTGTATCGCATATCGACTTCGTAGCCAAGGAGGTATGCTAACATGCCATTTGTCGCACATCTTACCAAAAAAAGCAGACACATTGCATTCAGCTTCCGCACAGTCCAAATGGAATGAATTGCATATCGTACGGCAGGCACACAAAATCGCTTTTGAACGTATTTGTTCATGTTTGGAGAATAGTGCTTTCGAGAATGAGGAAGTTCATTTGATGATAAATATTTTTAATCAGTAGCCTACGCTACACACATAGGCGAACTATTTGAAGATTACGATTCATCCAACAAATTTAGGGTGCAACACTTGCAAGGGAAGCTTGTGCAACATTTTAATCTCTCTAAACACTAGAATAAGAATTTTACATGTGTACATTTGGTCAGTTCTGCTATATGGCTGTGAATCCTGGACTGTATGCCCGAAGATAGAGAAGAAGATCAACAGTGCTGAAATTTGGTTCATTCGTAGAATGATGGGAATTAACTGGATGGATAAAATCACTAACGAAGAAGTGTGGAGACGCTTTGGGTGCACCCCTGGCGTCCTCATCACAACTATCAAAAAAAGGCAAATGACATTTATCGGGCATGTCTACCGCAAACGCGGAATTGAACACTCGGCAATGATGGGGCGATTTCCTGGTCAGAGGCACCGGGGACGTCCACGTTTGGAAATCTTCAAAAATCTTTCAACATGGACAGACCAAAATTTTGAAAACCTAATTAGAAATATGGACAATCGATCGTTGTGGAGACTCACGGTAGCCGACGCCTTATTCAGGCATGGCCGATGATGATGATGATACAAATACAAAAAAGCAATCAAAAGTTAGGGTACATGATCTACAAAAGTACTATGGATAAGTCCATAGCTTCAGAGAAGGTGACTGCCGAAAGAAGCCGTGCGGCTATAACTGTTCGTGATGTTGCCTTTGTGATTCGTAAAGAAGTGCTTAAAATGCCAAAAAATCATCTTCCAGAAGAATTAGGCCTATCAGCGAGAGATGTCATGAAAGGGGAAGCTGATATTCCAAACGTTTTGCTTCAGTTTTTTACTCATTTGATATGTGGACCAGATGCACGCAAGGGAAGCAGTGAACAAAAACTTAGGAAAACTGCGTCTTTTTCTCGGGGTGTGATATACAGTATGCTGTTACCAACGGGCGTACAAAACCATCTAAGCATTTGCAAATCAGAATCGCAGTAAAGAGTCTTACGAATAGCAAAAAAGTGATTAACATCCTTAATCGTCTCGGGCACTGTGTATCATATGATTGTGTAGAGGAAATCGAAACTGAGCTTGCATATACTCATCTCAAGCAAAACCGTGCAACTCCGCAAGGAATAGACTTACAACCTGAACGTTGCACCGGTGTAGCTTGGGATAATTATGATGCTTTTGTCAATACTGTGGATGGAAAGGGAACCCTCCACGACACAGTTGGCATCTGTTTTCAGAATCTGGTTGTAACTTCGAAAACAGAAGAAATTGCAGAGGAGCCTCAACCTGAAGATGGAACCTTTCGGCACAAATCGAGGAAGCGGAGGTCACTGGCAGCTGATGTTGTAGATCTTCAACCGTATAGAAAGCGGAATCGGATGACAGAGCTCGTTTTTTTGGCTCTTGAGGATGAAAAGAGAACTCAAACGCACAAGGCTTTGCAAAACTTTCCTACGATTGATTCATTGTGGATGGTGTCCCTTGCCTTGGGTATTCCAAGGACACCTATGTGGGTCGGATGGAATGCAAAAGTATTCGAAGAACTTCCCAAGACAGAAGATCTCGTACCTTCCGCAGATCAACCAGTCTCCCACCAGTCTGCAAGTGGTTGCTGAAACAATGAGAAGATCTTTGCAGATAGCAGATGAATGCCAGCAAGAGTACATGTGTGTTACGTACGATCTGGCCATTGCAAAACCTCACCATTCAAGAGCAAGAAAGTCCAAAATATGACCGCTTGTTCATTTACTGGGTGGTTTCCACATTTGCATGGCGTCCTTTAAAGCTATGGGTAAGTACTGTACTTGGATGGTTCAGGTGGTCCATACATCCTAACAGAAGCTGGTATTCTTGCCGAAGGATCCCTTAACGGGTTTCTGCGTGGTACTCATTACAATAGGTGCAAACGAATACACGTTCTTTTCGGAGCAGCATTAGACATTTTGCATTTTAATCAATTCTTGTTACAATGCCCTGCTAATGAAAATCTGGACGAAGAACTACGTCGTTTATGTATTCGTCCATCCCAGTCAACCATTGGCTTTTTGGATGACGATGTTAAAGACTTTTTAAGTTTCTACCAAGATATTCCAAGGAAAACCGAAACAGGAGAAAATGGCAAGACTGCCCATAGTACTGGTATGGATACTTAAAACTTGTCAAGACGTACCTCCTCTTTGCTCGGAGTATTCATTCTGCAAATCATCAGTTGTTTGTGTACTGCATAGGAGAGATGTCAAGCGTGTTCTTCATTTTCAATCAACCAAATTATGCAAGATGGATTTTGCGACTGTAGGATAACATGCTAAAAATGGAAGAAACTCACCCTGGAATAAGTGATCTGTTTGAACAAGGCATCTTGTCCGTAAAAAAAACTGAAAAAAACCTCTGTGGATGTGCTGTTGATCAAACTTTGGAGCAAACAATCAATGCAGAATCCGCCAATCGACTCACTGGGATTTTACCAATACAATTGGTGTCTTTCACCAATTCAATTGGTGCCAGACAGAGATGGGCACTTACCCACTTTATGCGCCGATCGATCCTTCACCACTTCTATGAAGATCTGGGGATGACATCAGCAAAGGAAGCATCATTTGACCTTCGTCCTTCAAGCATCGACAGAGATCGTAGACATAAGGATATAGCGCTACGACTATTATATTTCAAATAAAATTTTCTTTTGTACATAAAACAGGACAGTGACCCTCTGACCGGCCAACCGGGAACGTTCTCGAATTTTCAGTAGGCTAATGGTTAGCCGCCAATCCACCCTTGCGTACAATATATATTTTCATAGTGATACATTTTAACCTAATAAGCAAATGTTACGCTGTGTAGATATTATATCTTACATGCTTCGTTGATTTTCGAAAATATTTGCAGTCGTTTTGAAATATATACTAGAGACACTTGGTTTTATACCTTATGATGTTAATTTTGTGAATTTTAGGGGTTATCCAGTGCTGTATTCGTAAAAAAAGCACAGGGTATACTGTCAGATTTGCCAAAATGATAAATAATACACAACTTGAAAAATACTAATCTTTATACTACCGTAACATGAATTATCAACATCAAAGTTGGACGAGAGGTACCAAAAATTGTTTATTTTTCTATGAATACATTTCAAACAGCCTGCCGAGAGGAATCTACATCTTCATCCTCTTTACAAATTTGGGATCTAGTATCCTTAGCTGATTGGTGGTTTCGCAGCCAGGATCTTACATATTTTTGGCGTTAAATTGAGCCACAGGTGGTCCATTGCTGCAATAAACATCAAACAGCTCACATTATAAATGGGCAAAGATGCTCTTAAACCTGTGATAATAGTTGGTTGGTTTTGAATCTTTATCCTCGGACTGGCAAAGCCTTGATTGGTTATTCCTGGTAGCTTCGTATACTTGTAGAGGCTCTTGAAGCAGGGCCGGTTACCGAGATTGGCAGAGTGAAGTTTTCGATTGTTGAAGTGTTGTTGCCAGGGAATTATTCCATTCACTAGGTGCCGCTAGACGGAGAGCAGTCCTGAAATGCGTTGCTCAAGCACATACCCCGAGAGTCGAACAAGCGTCGCGTGATTTTGAGCCGGGGGCATAACCACTGAGCTAACGGGGCGGACATTGTTCATTAAAGTGAAACCACGTTAACATTCTGTTGTCGAACAAGGTAAAGCTGAAATAGCTGCCAAGAGAGACTTAAATTATTGGCCACAATTTCAACTTTTTCACTAAAGTCTCTTGATCCTTGGATTGACTGTATTTCACCAATATCAAAGTGTTTACAAATTCTTCTCACCTCTGCTTCTCTATGACGCAAATTTTTTTCTATAAGTTTTTCAGGTTGCAAGTTAGCAATATCAACCAGTAGCTTACCGTTGTCAATGTCGGCATTAGTGCAAATTAAGTCTCATTGCAATTCTGCTAACAATGCTCTGAACGAATTGGTTCGCGTTAATAGGCACAATGTGAGAATTCTGTATCAGAGGAATATTTCTGAACATTAAATTATCCTACGCTGCTAAAGCCAACTGTGTTTTTTCTCTCCTGGATTTTCCTTGAAAGTCTCAATAATTCGTATTGTTCTTTTTATTAAAAGTTCGGCTCAAGGTAAAGTTGTACTTCGAGACTGAAGTTCAATGGATATCATGGATAATTCTTGCAGAACATCACACATTAGGAATCAGTAAGGATTGAATACGCACTCTCTTTGGAAAACCAGAGGGTATACTATTTGTTGCTCGAAAAGCAGAGTGTATACTGCGTATACCGCCGTATACCCTCGAATACAGCACTGGGCGGAGCCATAAGAAAAGTTGTTTCGAACTCAGTGGAACATGCCCCAACTGATGAAAGAAGTTCCATCTTTGTTCCTTATGATGTTATTTTTACCGGTACGTATTTTGATCCAACTTTGGGGGCTCCTTATTCGGGAATGCCCCACCTGGGGCGACCAAATTTGATGTTCTGAAATCCGTAAGTGAGGTACTATCACCTACACTTGGTTTCATCCATGTACCTTATGATGTTAATTTTGTGAATTTTAGGGATAATACCCCCAAAATGAGGTTAAGCCCCACCTTGGGGCCATAAGAAAAGTTGTTTTGTACTCAGTGGAACATGCCCCAACTGATGATACAAGTTCCATCTTTGTACCTTATGATGTTATTTTTACGTATTTTGCCCCAACTTTGGGGGCTCATTATTCAGGAATGCCCCACCTGGGGCGATCAAATTTTAATGTTCTGAAGTCCGTAAGTGAGGTACTATCACCTACACTTGGTTTCATCCATGTACCTTATGATGTTAATTTTGTGAATTTTAGGGGTAATACCCCCCAAAATGAGGTTAAGCCCACTTTGGGGCCATAAGAAAGTTGTTTCGTACTCAGTGGAACATGCCCCAACTGATGAAAGAAGTTCCATCTTTGTACCTTATGATGTTATTTTTACGTATTTTGCCCCAACTTTGGGGGCCCCTTATTTGGAAATGCCCCACTTGGGGCACCCAAATCGACCTGTTCCAAAGTCTACAAGTGAAGGCATAAAATCTGGCGTAGGTTTTGTTCTTGTACCTTATGATGTTTTTTGACCCCCAAAATGGGTTTTTCACCGGGCCGTAGCCCCCAAACGCCCCAGCAGTGAAACCTCGGATGTGGGTTTCTGAACATCCCACAGTGGGGCAAGGTTGATAAAACACTCAAACATTTTGTACCTTATGATGTTACAAATACGTCACGGGCTGCCGGACTATTAGGTTTACGAAAGTTTAATTTCTTGAAAGTTTAGGTTTACGAAAGTTTAATTTCTTGAAAGTTTAGGTTTACGAAAGTTTAATTTCTTGAAAGTTTACGCGGCAAGCGGCGCGGCTTTGTCATTTCAACCTTGCGCGGCACGCGGCGAAAAAGTCAAAAGCGGTCGCGTACGCGGCGCGGCTTGCATCACTAGAGTCAATCATTGCAATATAAACACGAGAACGTCACCATAGAATTGACAAGAAAGAAGTTGTAATTTTCCATTTTCATTTCCTTGTCATTCTATGATCACGTTCTTGTATTTATCAATTGAAAGCGATCACAAAAACATTGCAGAAACGTTTTTGAACCTAACTGGTCTTTGTCACATGAATCCCACCCTTTGGGCAACAGCACGCCCAATCAACGGAAACAAGAAAGTTTGCAACGTTTACAAATTTTGCTCCTGGTATGTTCGATGGATCACTTTCCCAGAGAACAAAATCCGTCATTTTTACATTGATTCAACCGTTTTTCAACGTCTGCAGACGTTGAATCAATGTAAAAATGACAGACTTTGTTGTCTGGGCTATGAGTGATGATTGTTGCAACATGTCTTCCTCATTGTTATTAATCTTGTTGACTGTTGCCTGCTGTTGAATCTTATTTGTTGTAGAATTTGCTGCGTGTTTAATAAAGGACAAAATTTTAAAACCAATAAGTGCTCGTGAATAGAATGTTGCGCTTTTTATTTTTGTTTGTGTTTTTGCTTGAGTACACTGAATGTCTGCAATGCCAGAGTGGTGTTCAGTTTTCAATTAAAGTGCCTGGATCAGGTCCGGTTTCCAGTAAGCTTTCTACGACCACCTGCACTGGCTATGGAACTCAATGTCTTCGTGTCGAATTTGAAGCCACCATACAAGGAACATTAACAGGTATGAAAAGTTTAATACTAGCATCACCGGATTTTTCAACCTTTCTAAACGACCACATAGCTTTGTTTTATAGACCATAGTAATATTTAAAAAATCTTCTTTTTTTTTCTTCCATATAATTTTTGATTACCCTTGACCAGAGGTGTACAGTAGAGCAGGCTACTTTTAAAATACCAGCCTTTGTAGTAGTGTGAAAAAAATATTTGAATCATCGTCTTTTTCATTGTATTTAGATGCTATAAGTATCTGCTTTACGTGGATCCCTTGTGGACTTTACGCCCATTCAAGGTTAAAAAGTGTCGCAAACCCCCCTTTTTTACTTTGTAGTAGGGTTGTTAAAAACAAACATATTTCGCTTCGAGGCATAATTTATTGTTTTCGAAATAATTCTTGTAGTCTCAAAATGCAGAAAGCATAAAAATTTACAATTTGATGTGATTTTGCACCAAGTTTTTTTTTTTAGTTTGAAAACGATGAGCAAAATGAAGAAGCACAAATTATACCTATTTGGTGTAACGATTCAGAAGTTTTCGCTATCCACAACTTACCAAGGTTGCTAAAATATTTAGCCTACTTATCAATTTCCAGATGTAGCCTACTTTAAATTTACCAAAACATCAATTGAAGAATTTAAGCCATTCGACAATGTCCAATAAAAAATATTTAGTTCATTGGAAAGTGTCGGTTTCTTAATTTACTACAAGTTCTATGACGTTTGCTCATTTTCTTGTGAATGCAGCGTTGGGCAATTTGCTCCACCAAAGATGCTTGATGCATAAGTTGAAAATCAAGCAACGCAATATTTTTAAAGTTGAGTTAGGCACTCTGACTCTACCGTTTTTAATGCAAAGTATTATTTTAAAATTAATTGTGTTCGGAAAATAATTGTTAGTCTGATTTGTCGTTGTTATAAAATGATGCTTTTTAACAAAATTGACGGAAGAAAATTGGAAATCGCTGTAACTTCATTTTATGACCATAGAAAATCCTGGACTGATGCATCGTTCCTGTACCTTCTCCCATCATTATACTCGTGCTCACTGGATTTCAAGACAAAAAAACATAAAAAATGTAGGCTATTCGAAAAGAGCACCATTTCGCAACTAACAACATTAGTAACCCGAGAGCATACTAGCGAACTATGGCTAGTGGCTACCTGCGGCACCTATCTCTAAGTACAGCCATGAAGCAAACAAATGTAAAAACATTAGAATTCGTTTCCAACGATGGCAAAGCTAACACAGGTTTTGTTTGCTCTTTCAACTTATCACAAAAGAGCGTTCGTGGTCTGCCGCAGGTTGTATTGTCCCAGACAGCAAATTAACCGTTTTTTACATTAATTCAACGTCTGCAGACGTTATATCAATGTAAAAAACGGTTGATTTGCTATCTGGGGTAGTACTAAAGTGTGCAATGTCAAACTTCACGTGGTTTCTGACATGCTCTTTTTCAAAGCAGCCATTAAAAAGTTTAGTCCATGACTCGTTATGTTTCCATTGGGAAAGCAAACAAATTTTTATAAAATTTTGAACCAGACTAATTGAATTTTGGTAGGTTATTATGTGTGGGCTACGTATTAACGGAGACTGTGCTATTTTTTGCTTTTGGAAAACCACTCACTGAGCATTTGATAAAATGTCGTTCTCGTATCGGGATGCCCTGAAGTTATGAAAGGGAGGTTGGATAAAAACATAATGGTGTTTTGTGCGCAATGTGTCCATATACTGTAGGCCTATAACGAAACTTAATTCCACAACTGTTTGTTTGAATAACTCCTCTTTGATTTACTACGGTTTGTAAAAAAATAGGTTCGATTTCAACAGATCTTGTACTTGATCAATAGGTAACTCAGGTAACAGCGGAAAAAAGCTTACGCCATTTACTACAAAGATGCGGGGTTGGCATCAAGTATTGCATATTATTATAGGCATCATAGGGATGTTAATTTGTTAACGTAGATAATAAAAACAGGATATGGTATCATATTTTTGCACATGGCACTGTAATATTTGAGTCGTCTTCAATAACAATATCTTGTTAGCTGCACAGCAGGTGTTATCTTGTTTGTGGAATAATTTTCCAAGAACAAGATTATGATATCTTGCGTTTAATCAAAGTTATTGCTGAAGGTCCATTGTACACTCTGACCTCAAAGCCAATTTTAATCTACACCCAGTTGTCTCAAATTAATCAGAATAACTGACGCAAGCGTGCTCCAGTCACGTCTAATACTGCAGCACATTGTAAAAAGCTCACGCACGCATGGGTCTTCAAAAATTAATTGATATTATAAGTAATTATATTTACTAAATTTTATTTTATTTTACTACTTTTATACGATAACTCTAGCTATTGTGCACGATTTGGATACGGTTCAAGTTTTAGCAATTAAAGCTACGGTAGTTTAATTCTAATGCCGTAAAAACCTTAAATTCTTTTGAAATTTGCCTGGTCACCAATCTTCAGCCAGCAACAAAAGCATGTTACTTTGTTGCGATATCAAGACGTTCTGCGTGTTATTCCCTTTTTCGGGGGAGATTCTATGGTTTACTTTCAAAAATAGTTGAAAGGTTCATAGCTTTATTTACTTGGTGATGTTCCGCATAGCGTTTCAGCTACTGTTTCGGCAACAAATTGTCAGTCGGCGTCTCTACATAGGCCAAGCATTCAGCTATAAATAAATGACGATTACATTGTAAAAGACATGCACAGACCGACTTCGATTTGCTGCCATCACTAAATTCTTGCTTTTTCTTTGATCAACATTCAATAATATCAACTAATTTAGTTTCATTGCATTGTATTGGCAAAAACAAAATGCTTTTCTTGCGTGGATTTTACGTTTTAAACTTCATGCAATGCAATCAAAATCGTGTAAAGCCACACTGCAGAAGAATAACACAGTCTTTCACTTCTTTTAATGTTGTTTTTGAAGGAAGTGCTAGATTCGTGCTAAATGCTCAGTGTGATACCAAGCTTTGTTACATTGAAACAAATCAAAATTGCCGGTAAATTGGTTGTTTTGAAGCATTTGTTTTACGTAGCTATTGCCTTGAAGGCATGATGCAACCAGCCAACCAAATCACTCTTCCATTCACTCTACAGAGGGTCGAATCACACCGAATCAAATTTTGATAAATGTTTCCAATCAGGCAACTCTTTTTTCACTGAGCTCAGAGCAAACGCCCAAAAGTGTAAAAGGTTGTCACGGTAGCTTTGTACCTGCGCTTCACTTTTGGAGGTAAAAACAAGATGCTCAAAAAACTCCAAAAAAAAGTAAAATATGATGGCGCAAAACACCTAGATTCCCGCTTTATTTTTTCAGATTGTTCAAACTCTTATATATGGCAGTCGTTCGGAACGAAGATGGCAGGTTAAAAAATCACATCATTTGCAAGCCCTCTTATGGCTAAAAAGCACGATGCGTGACTGGCCGGTGCGACCTTAACAATAACATGGAAAGCCTGCCTTTGGTGATGATGAAAAATTCCCACGGTTTTATCTATTGCGACACTTTTTCTTTTGGTTGGTGATGGGCATTTCTTGATACTTGGAGACGGTCTCGTGCACATGAGCCACGCATCTTTATCTTCTTTAAGGTTAATCCAATGTCAAATGTGTGAGTTGCATAATTTCAGTGATTTCTTCAGGGTGGTAAGGTGATCTTGGGGAGTATATGATTGTCCATCCTGGAAACATAGCCGATCCAATGTCGTTGTCTTTTTAACAGAAATGATTCAATACTAGAGATTGATGCCTGTTGGAGGACTTCAGTGTCTCGGACATGTTTGCTCCGGTGAATGTTCAGAATAAATCTGAGGCAACGCTAGTGAAAACGTTCCAGGAGTCGTACATGCTGGCGATATAGTACCTAGCATTCTGATCCATAAAGGAGAGATGTTAAAACAACTGCCTCTTATACCATGATGTTTGTTTCCTTTTGTATGTCATGATTGTTCCAAACTCGTTTGTGAAGCCTGCGGAAGGCAGAATTTGCTTTGGCCTGTCTGCACTTTATTTCCTTGTCAATCTTAGCATATGAAGATATGGTGTATCCTTGGTATGAAAACGTCTGCACTACATTGAGCTCTGATTGGTCGACAAAGATATGAGGATGGAAAAATACTTCCGCAGGTGTAGGCTGATGTAGCACTTCTGTCTTTTTTAGGCTAATCACTCACCCGAACATTTTGGCAGCTTCTGCAAAACAAGAAGTAAGCGTTGCAGTGCTTTCTCTGTGTGGGCAAACAAGGTTGCATCATCAGCAAACAGCAGTTCATGCATTGGCTGTGTTTGTATTTTTGTACGTGCTCCAAAACGCCGAAGGTCAAACAGAGAGCCATTAGTACGGTAACGTATGTAGATACCATCCTTATCAGAAAGATCTTTAACAGTTTCTTGAAGCATTACAGTTCAAGATGCTAAATAGTGTTGGTGCTAAACGCAACCTTATTTTTCAAACTCTCATGTAGTAGGCTACAAAGGAAATGAAGGGTTGTAACACCAAACATCTAAATTCTAAAGGATGGGCCCACGATACAGGAAAAGAATCCACAGAGGATACAAACTAATATGCATAAATATTCTGATACTAAAATACGATATTTTTTTATTCTTTCATATAGTTCATTTTCATTTAATTTTAATCTTATTAACTTAAGTTTTGTAAAGCTTTTCTTGTGGCTTGATTATAAAAAAGCATGAAAGAAAAAATAAATAAACGACATTTAGTTAACCTTCCAGCACATCCAGCGCCCCAACGTTTCTTTGGCATATCATAGCTTACTGCTGCTTTGTAGCCTACTAGTGGGTTGAACCAAAAGGATTTCTTACTCAAAAAATATTCACAACATCCAATGGCAAGTTACGTCACTGTTGATGATATGTAAAACTTGCTAAGCAACTAGCCTACCCCAGAGAACCGGTAGCATCAGGCTAAGAGGTTGTTTGTATCTACATTTGTGAAGTAAACAACGATCCTATGCGGCTAAAAGCGAAAGTCAATTTATTGCAATTATTATAACGTTTCCCACTTACTATAGATGTCGTCAACATTTACTTTCGCACCCCAATCATCATCATCCTAGTTTTTCTGCTATTCATTTATTCAAATGCCTTGTGATCTACAACTTCTGCATGATCCTATGACATAGACTCTATGAATACTTAAAAAAAAAGAATCAAAAGATGTGCTCAATATAATATTGATGGAAGATTAAAACAAAAGATGGAAGAAACTTTGTGATCTCATGCTTTGTTGGTTGGCATGTCACGCTTGAGGTACAAAAAATCCGCTAAATAATTAATTCGTTTTGAAAGCGGACCTTCTATTTGTGGTTTACCAAACTTATAAGGGCAAAACGGTAGCCTAATGCTGTGTTTTAATCCACACTAACTTTTCACGCGAGTCAGTTCAATTTGATACAGCCAAAAATCGATATTCAATTTGCTGGGATCAGGGTTGTGCAAAAGTGTAAGCATGAAGGACCGCATTAAAGTTTGAAGAAAAAATTAGGAGCAGCAAATGGAGAAATTCGTTGACTTCAAAGGACTGAGTTTGCTGTTTAAACCAAAGTATTTTTGATGCGTGCGACTGTAAAAAACTACTCTTAAAATATCATAATCGCACATTCTTTTATACTGTAATCTTCCTGTCCTGAAAAGCTTTCTCATGTTTAATAGTATAATCAGGTTTAGCATATTTTATGATGGTTTTCCTTTACTTGGAATAATTGCTCTTTAATTCTTTCAAAAGTACTTTCCTGGATGTTCTGTGGTGAGTCTTATTACTTCCGATTTTGAAAATTTCATTATCAGATCACCGCTTCAATGCGTGATGGAAATCTACAGGTAAATCAGCATCAGGCATTGCAGAGTGCAAAAACAGTGTTGCAGAACGCGTTTTCGAATACTAAATTTTCATCAGTGCACCTACGTGTATGAACGCAATAACAACGGTTAAATTTAAACTTAATACAATACATTACAAAGATTATAAGGACATATTCTAATTAATTGGATACGCTACTATGTTACATTGTAAACCAGCTCAGTGGCCGAGTGGTTTCGCCTTCGGCTCTGGTGCTGGTAGATCTGAGATCGCTTCCAGGTCGGGTCAAACCGAAGACTTTAAAAACGGTACCGATTGTGTTCTATCCTGCATAGCGCAGTGAGAATGAGTCGGGTAATAATGTGATAACATCGTAAACCTGATACAAATTAAAAATGAGCCCTGTCGCTAAAAGACTTTAGCTGTTGTAGAGCGACAATAAATAAAACCATAATATTATTATTATTATGTTACATTGTATTATAATCACTGAAATCATATTGAATTGATATTAATAACTAAGTACTGTAAATTAGTATACTTCGGTAGATGTTCATGTAATGTTCAAAGCAAAAACAGCACTTTCCGGAGGTTCTGTGGTGAGTCTTATTACTTCCGATTTTTTCGTCAGAAGATTTTTTTCTTCTTAATGTTGTAGCCCAGTGGTATACTTCCGGTATACTTCAATTGTGATGGCTGTTTTTGCTTTGAACATTAAGTCTGTTTTAACAAAAAAAACTTAAGCGAGTAATGTCGGTCTGGAATTGCATGCGGGAAGTGATTTTCTGATGTCTCTGGATTTATTAATATTCAATTGAACTCTGAGAATATGTCCTTATAATCTTTGTAATGTATTGTATTGAGTTTAAATTTAACCGTTGTTATTGCGTTCATAAACGTAGTTGCACTGATGAGAATTTAATATTCGAAAACGCGTTCTGCAACACTGTTTTTGCACTCTGCAATGCCTGATGCTGATTTACCAGAGGTGGGCACCCGCTACTTTTAAAGTAGCGCGCTACCCGCTACCGCTACTTGGACCAAAATAGCGCGCGCTACCGCTACCCGCTACCAATTTACAACAGTAGCGCGCTACTCGCTACCGCTACTCGGACCAAAGTAGCGCGCGCTACCGCTACTTCTTCCGCTACTTTTGTCCAAAATGACAGTAGGAAACATTTTTCAAGTCCCGAGTGACTCAAAAGTGACCTTGAAAACGAATGTCATCATTCGTTTACACTGTCATTTTAACGTCGTTATAGAAAACACATTCTAAGGGAAATTTATTGTTACGCATCTTTCAAAAACACGAGCATTTTAAAATGAGAGTCATTAAGTCCTGCCCGCTTTGGCTTTAAAGGGATACTAAAGGAAAAACCTGACTTGGTGATTTTCCACGTTCTTTGTGTTTAACATGCTACCATAAAACGATTTTCAATAAAATTTTGCCCCATTGCGGTCTGACCATCATTGCGCGCGTGCTTTTGTCAGAGCTTTCAAAATCAGAATGGGCCTGAGCAGCGAAGCGTACGACTGTACAGTCTACGTAACAAAAGACGAGCAATCAGCTGATCACGCAACAGTTGTTACTGCCGGCGATTTAACTGTAGGGTATGTGTGTATGTACATCAAACCAACATATTTCAACGTCAAAACATCAGACAGTTTGCTCAAAACCTCACATCTGATGTTAAAACATCAGATGTTGTAACGTGGCTTTTGTTATTGCTGTCTTTTGTGACGTATTCTCGAGCTGTGTTTGCACTTTTTGGTCATTTTGAAAAATAAATGAAAATAAATGAAACATTGGACTTTGGGCCTTGCCAGCGCCATTGAAAACAAATTTTTTTCGATAATTTTTTTTGAAGTGTATTCTTGAATGTTCAGTTTACGTATTTTAATGCTTAATTCGCGTTTGAAAATTTCATTTAGCACATCTTTTCCAACAGAGAAAAGTTTGTCCACCGCAGCACTGGAAGGAATGGGGTGTTGTATTTAATGAGCAGATGTTTTAACTCGGTATTCGAAAAGCTCAAGGACTTGCTTCTGTCCGAAAAAAAGGCGTCCACAATTGCTGTTTCCTTCTGCACCGACGTTTCATGGGATGGCGCCAATACAGCAAAAAAATTCATTCTCGGAGTCGTGACTGGTGTTGGTGTCACTCTTCTCGGTATCAACCTGGCTTGATGTCTCGCGCAACAGTCGAATTACATCTGTCTTGACTTTTTCTCGCATTGCGTCAGCATCATCCGTGGAAACGTAGGCTAGTGCATAAATAGTAGCCACGACGTCTTGAAGGAGGGATGACGACATGATGCGGTAACGTATTTCATTTCGTTGAATCGTTTCTTCACCCCTTCAAGGACTTTCACTCTCAACTCCTCACAGGTCACAAAATCACTGATCTCGTCAACTTCTTCGCGCAAATTGTAATGATTGGAAGCAAGACTCGGTAATACGCTTTGGACTTGCCGATCACACGGAGATATTCGCCGAAAAAGTTGACTTCAGCTAGAAATAAATGAGCTGTTTAGAAATAAGATAAACTATGTTGTAACTTCTAAGTTTTAAGCACAACAAAATTGCCCTGTAATGATTTCTTTTAACAAAAACCATCGTGTAAGAAAATTTTATCAGCAACAAATATCTTAGCTAACCATTTGTCAACAGGTTTACTTTAACCAATACTATAAAACCTTATTTTTGGACATCTTGGCATAGGTGATGACTGATGAGGCAATGCTCACTACATGTAGTCTATACGGTATTCTATAAACCATATACAGCTTTACTTCGGCTATTATTAAAGTGAAAATGAACAGTATCAATTTCATACCTTGATCGCAGGATCGCAGCTCCACACCAGAAAACGAGATTCCCAAAAGATCGAAACTTTGCAACTAAACCGATTATATAGGCTATATAATATAACTGCTTGACCACGCCAGCGTTGCGTAAAAAACGAGTATTGTTTTCACTTTAAATTAAAAAGTAGCGGGTAGCGGGAGTACGACTGATAAAAAGTAGCGCCTATCCCGCTACCGCTACTTTGGAAAAAAAATAGCGCCGCTCCTGCAGCCGCTACTCCAACTAAAAAGTAGCGCCGCTACCGCTACTTTTACCGAAAAAGTAGCGCCGCTACAAAAGTAGCGCGCTACTTCCCACCTCTGAGATTTACTTGTAGATTTCAATCACGCCTTGAAGCGGTGATCTGATCATGAAATTTTTAACGGTTCGAGAAAAAGTTTTCTCTGCTTATAAAACGTTGAATGGTAGTTTTATCAAATATTTCTGAAAACTTCCTTGGTTTCGTATTATCTAATTTTACATTGTATACAGTATGACAAAAATATTGCCCTTAATGATGTAGCAAAAATAATCGTGTACAAAATTTTTATTAAAGCTAAACAACTATGATCCAAGCTAAACATTTGAAGACAGATAAAAAATGAATATATATGAGAAATAGGTTGCGGCACCCTAGTGTAATTCTTTGTTCACCTCGGCAGACTATATAAGTGACCTCCCATGCACTATATCGCAACAGTATGGCTATGCGGATGATCTAGCTCTTCTATATGCTCACAGGAACTGGCATGAGGTGGAAAGAAAACTTTAAACTGACTTGAAACTGGTGGCTGACTATCTGGACAAGTGGAGGCTCAAACTGAATGCGTCGAAAACAACAATCTCTGCTTTCCATCTGCCAACTTTGGCTGGCATTGCTCCTTCTCATGTCCGTAGGGAAGAAGCCTCTTACAAACTGGCTCTACATGCGAGACTCGATCCTCAACACCTTCTCCACAGTCACTCCCAAACAAATGGACCAGTCAGACCTCAACGCCTATCATCAAGGCGCCCATTCCATCGATACGCTATACAACTTGTGGATAAGAACTTCAGCTGCATGGAAACATGGGCCCAAGAATGGAACGAGCTGCCACATATCCCTCCCCAGTTTTCAGTTATGCCAGCACTCTCCATCCCTCCTGGAGCAGACCTCTCAAGAAAGGCATGGGTCACATTGAACAGGATCAGATGTGACGTTGGCTGTACTGGAGCTAATCTGTTTAGGTGGGGGTTGCATAATTCGCCGATATGTGTCTGCGGGGCGGTAGAACAAACAATGCAACACATACTCCACGAATGTTCCATCTTACGACCCCCAAGTGGAATCACTGGTATTCGACAACTGGACCCAACTACCGTATCTTGGCTGCACGAGGAGGCATTGCCAATCTAAGCTGCTACAAGTCAAACGAGAGAAGAAGAACCTCGGCAGACAATTAATATTTCACCTTTGCAACTCCTGTTTTTCGCTGTTTTTTTTCGTCAACCTTCGTAGAGAAATTTCTTGCAACAAAAAACTCACAATTGAGAACTTTTTTTCAAATTATATTTCACTTAAAGCAAGCAGCTAAAATTAATTAAATAGTGTATGGTTGTTCAAAACTTGAATTAGATTCCTTATTTTATTTTGACACAAGAACTTTGGTTCAAACTTTCTTTGGATTCAAATAATAAATATTGTGGTAATTGTATTTCGTTTTTTTTTTTTTCTAAACCACTTTCCCCTTGAAGGGATTTTATTTCGCTTTTTGCCATCAAATTTGTCTGGTTTGAAAGACCCAGGCAAAAGACAAAGTTGTCATCTTGTAGAATACAACAATCAATTTAAAGCTGTATTTTTTGCACGGTTATCTTCTGTTTCAGTGCCCTATGTCGTTGGCCAATGTGTCCCATATGGCAGATGCTCTGCTGTCACATGCAATGAGATCACATCACGAATCCAACAACAACTCACTCAGGTTTCTTCCACGATTAAGTAAGTTAAATCTTTATGTATTCAAAATTATTTATTCATCATAATGTTGTTTCGTAATCGTATGACGCAACTAGTCCAAGCAGTTTTTATTTAGTCTATCCATAAGGATGTTGTTGTATTGGTGGGCTGTGAGGTATCCAGTCTAGATATGATGACTGAGGTATCCAGTCATCAGATAAAAGCAAAAATTGGCGTATTCCAACTTACATATGTGACGTCAGGAAAGAAGCTTGCAAGAGGCAGAAGCTTGGTTACTGGCCATTCCAATATGAGATAGTCTGTGGACTGATTTGGGACATTGCATTTTGGGCAGTTTGGTTGAGTTGTCATTCCCCATCGGTAAAGGTTGTCATTTGTTTTAGTTTGTTTTGATCTTATGCGGTTTGCAGTGAACCATAATTTTCTGGTAGCCTCGTCAAAGTCTGGGAGAGCTTTTGTTGGATCTTTCATTAATTTTCCACGAGGAAAAATTTTGTTGTTTAAGAAGTTCTGCCACTCCATTATAATATTAACCCTTTGAAGGTTGGGGGGGGCTGTCAATTCAACTTTTTTGTATCAACAGTTGTATCTCTAAAACCACTGAGGCTGCGACTACGAGATTTCTTGACTTTTCCCAACTTTCATTCACCTCTATTGAGCTGAAATTTTGAGCGAATAAACGTTATAAATTGAGAGATATAAGGCATTTCTCAGCACATCCTCTGGAATATTTTATATTCTATTGTTCAAAATTTTCCCACCAGCTGGATGAAAGTAATTAATTTGGCCCATGTCTCGTTAATCCTAACTGTTTATGTAAAATTATGTAAAAAAATTTTAATCACAGCATTGCAATGCATGTTCTTCATTACTCTACCAAAAAATAATGTGTAAACTCACGCTACAATTACAGCCATAAGTCACCTCAACATTTCAACGTACATGAGCAGTTATAAAATTCACATAGTTTTAATTTTCGGATATGCTCAGCGTGAATAATTTTACAAAGTAAATGCCAAATTTTGAAACCGTGCTTTAAAAGATAACAGATATATCACTCCTAAAGCATAAGAAGAATCTACAGCCCCCCCCCCCCCAAAAAAAAAAACTGAGCAAGACTCCAGGAGCCCAACCTTTTAAGAGTTAATCGAGGGTGGATTGGTTTTGTAGAAAGGGCGTCTTGATTTAAATCGCGAAGCTTTTGATGCTTAGTCAATTTGTTGAACTACTGGAAGATTTTCTAATGAGTTGAGAATTCGTGGGGGGAAATATGAAGTTGCTGCGCTAATCTTCGGATGTGTGGTGGAGGAATATTGCACATTGTTGGTAACCATTGTGTGGTACATTTTCAGTGTTCCAGCGATCAGACGCATTGTGGTTCTCAACTGTACATCAACTTTGCTTGCATGGACTGACTGTGCCCAGGCAGGTGCACAATATTCAGCAACAGAGTAGTATATTACCAGAGTTAAAGTGCGTAGTGCTTGTTAATCGGCATCCCATCATCATAATGGACTGTATAAGTGGTTGTAATGAACCAAACAGCAATGATTTGCTTTATGAGCCAAGACAATAAATTTCGAGGTGGTTCTCAATACCCTAATGGAATTCCCCCAGTATCGACATCGCAGAGAAGTGAAAAAATGTTGACGTAAAACGAATCGATACAACCTGGTTTGCTGATAGTGGTTTGCAGATGGCACTGATGTACTGATGTAGATTATTATGATGTCATCACACTCTAAGAGAGTAAGATTTACCATATTTTAACTATAGGTTATATTTCTTTGCAAAAAAAAAACGTTATTTTTGTGTGTTTTTATGACAGCTTTAATCGACAAGTGAATTTTTCTAACGAATTTAAGACTTCCTGGTAACTGATTTTCTGATGTACAGCGACCTGTTTCCCTGTTTTCTATCAGTGCTTTTATTGGAAACAGGACAGCAACTTAAATGTTGTACACAAATTTACCCATCAAGTATGTCGAAAAATGCAAAGAGTCCTGAAACTTTTGTCAATGGCTGTACTTTTGTAAGCAGCCTGCAGGGAATCATAGCTTAGTGCGCCATGTTCTGTCTCGTTCAAAGGCGTTCGTGCTCAGCTTTGCACCGCTTGGCTTCCTCTGTTTACAAACTCTAGAGACCGGTTTGAATAACATTACAACAGATTAAGATTGGGCATTAGCAATTTTAATGCTTGCTTGATACGTTGGGACATGAAGGGTGTCGGAATGCTGGGTGTCGGAATCGCTGGGTGTCGGAATCGTGTAAGTTTAAAAGGAAGGTTGAACCCTAAAATGTTTGGACTTCTTATTTTTGGATGACCATGAATTGTTTGAATGATGATCAATAGCTTTCAGCAAAGGCATCGTCATAAACGGATGCCGTTTTGCTGAATTCAGTCTGCTTAGGTTACGTAGCGGATAATCGCTTTGCAATCATGGATGGAAGTCATGGATGGAAATCATGGATGTAACACGGGTCGGTTGTAACACTCTAAAATGCGCCACCCACAGACAAACTGGAATCACGTGATTAACATAGCGCATGCGCCTTTCAGTTCATTTCCGCCATTGAAAGTTTGAGCAGGCTTCCTGAAGTACAAACGAAGTTGTGGACAAAAACATTTATTTCAGTTAATAAAGTAACTTTTTTTACTTATTTAGTTTTTGTTAGTGTTGTTCAACCATTTAACTTAAAAATTTGTAAAGCACACAGTCTGATTAAGCATTAATTATAGTTTATTGGTGCATACTTTATGAACTAGTCAGTTGACTGGGCAAGTGGTGAACGAAGGTAATTACTGACTGCCATGGGCCTGGGCCGGTTGTAACAAATTGACTGGGGTTGGTTGTAACATTTGAAATGTGTTACATCTGACCCCGAGCAAAACAGTATAATGTATTAAATTTATAAATGTTTCAGCCTAATTCTAATTTTAATCCTGAAGAACTTCGTCCATTGCCAAAAGCACCACCAAGACAAATAGTTGGATCCTAACAAAAAAAGATGCAAGCAGAAATTTTAACGGATGCGCCAGCCAAGAAAGCAATAGGAGAAGCGGAGAGACATAACCCTGCTAAAGCTAAATGAAAAATAATGCTGCCCAAAAAGTCGACAAAAAGAAAACAAAATAACACCCCAAGAAAAAGCGAGCCACGCTAACTGATTCTTCGGATGACGAAGAAAATTACTATTTGGTTTGTATGGAACATTTCAAACGAGCTTTGGATTCAATGTGTCGTCTGTCACTTGTGGGCCCACAGAGCGTGCACCCCCGACATGAATTATTCGTATTTATGTCATAACTGCGACTCGGATGATGAAAACTAATTTGCTAGATAACTATGGTAACCGTACCTTGCGATGTTGTCTCATGTGCATAATGAAGATATTATTTTTGCTGCTTTTTTGGTTTACCTTCGAGTTGCTCAAGTTGTTGGCAGTAGCCTATACTAAAAACCACCAATTTCGTTTAGGCCGGTTTAGTAATCCATGCCCATCCAAGCCTGCGGTTTCAGCTGTAGGCTAATTGAACTTAACAGTAATCGAAATTTGTTTAATAGTAGTAATCCTGTCCTTTTGCACCTCCTGGTTACACCCGCTCTGAGACCTACAGCCTTATAGTAACCCAATTGGTCTATCGTAGGCTAATACTTTCTGTTACACTTGAGTTTAACATTTCGTTGAAGTATAACAATAAAAATGCATTTCCAATGCGTTTATGCGGTTGTTTTCGTTTGTTACAATTCGCCCCTTCAAGTGTTACTACCGACCCGAGCACGGGGCGGGTTGTAAGACTTTTTTCATCGTTTTTGAAAGGTCATAACTTTAGCTGTGGACAAGATATTTTTATAGAACCTGTGGCAACTTATTGCCAAAAGATTGTATTTTTATATGGCGAAAGTTTTATTTCATTCGTTCGAAAGTTAAACAAGCCATCAGGATTAGATAATATGTCAATATTGTTACAACACGCCCCGGTCTCCCCTATCAAATTTAATAGAGCAAGGAAATCATAGAATGGTGACCAGGCAAATTTCAAAAGAATTTAAGATTTTTACAATTTAGAACTAAACTAGCTTTCATTGCGGAAACTTGAACCCTATTCAAATCGTGCGATACAATAGAATTTTAAATAATTTTTTTAAATACTATTTTAAATACAATTAAAAATACAAATAAACAGCCTCATTCAATTTTCAACAACACATTTTGTTTCAGTTCCTGCAATACCTATTGTTGCTCTACAAATAACTGCAATGCGCCCAATGGAGGCATAGCTCCCCCTCCAGTTGTCACACCTTCGACTACATTGCCGATGGTCCCGGGTACTCGAAGGTGCCAGAGTGGCGTTCAGTTTTTTATTAACGTTCCCGGTGGAGGACCCGTCCAAAGCCAGCTTACGACTGTTGACTGTTCTGGTGTGGGAAATCAGTGTCTCAGGGTGGACTTCACAGCAAGTATTTCTGGAATCACAGGTATTTGTTGGCTGCAGAAAAGTGAACTAAAATTTATGCCTTTCAAAGTGGCTTTAATGCCTCACTAACATCCCAATTAAAAGAGTGTGCTCAGTTTTCCGCGACGAATATGTTTTCTTAGGGTGCGTTTTAATGAAGGAACACTGCTTATCCAATTAGCGGAAATTTGAACCAATCCCTTGAAGTACTGTAATAGTTATTTATAGGCTTAAGGGAAAAAGCAAATATTTGATGAAAATTTGCTTTCGCTTTTCATGTTTCTTATTTCAAGTTGGGGAACGTTGCGACATGTCACACAAAGCCAGCGAGTGTTCTTGATTGCAGTGCGCACTTGAGCATATCTAGGATCAACAATTCGATTGGTGATAATGCCCTCGCCCTCTTGTCATTTAAAATAAGCAGAAACGTTTAGATGGTTTTAACCACAAAATTCCAGCAATTTCTGAAGTGAATGATTAACAACTATTTCTTTAGGTTAAGTTCCGCTTTCAGCAACATATTTCTTTTCATTGTATGTAACAGTATCTATTTAACAACCCACATATTTACCGCGCTTTTGTGTCTGTGGCTTACTTTTTCCAAAAATTATTGCGTTTTCTGTGGGCTACATCTACCTCAGAATTTACACAAGTGTCTTTCTTTGTGCCAAAGTTTTGTAGTAAGATTATCAAAAATCTCTCTTGGTTATTACAATTTTCAACAGCAGATGAGCAGATCTTTTGTGCTTGTATATAACATAGATAAAAAAGGACATACTGTATAAACATCATGTTTTACTCTGAGCCCTTTGAAACAACATACGCAACACAACACAGACAGTTGGAAACGGCAAAAAGTGCTTGCGTTGGCTGAAGAAAAAATGATATTATAACTTTCTCTTACAACCAGGGCTGTGGAGTCGGAGTCGTGGAGTCGTAAGATTTTGGCGTGTCCGAAGTCGGACTCATTAAAAACGGCCAACTCCGACTCCGGCTTGATGAATAAAATTTTGTTTGCAATATATTTTTTCAAAATATTGTAAACATAATTATTTTGTTTGTTGTTTTTCATATTGCGCTTGAAAACTTTACCAGAATGGAAATGTTGGTTCTTGTCAGTTAATTACAAGTTGAGTGAAATTAATTAAAAAAATAAAATAAATAAAAAAAGACAAAAATTCAGAAAAATCTGGCAACCTTCCAAAATCTGGCAACATTGAAGCCGGAGTCTGCTAGTTTCAAACGGAGGAGTCGGAGTCGTGTATTTTTCGCCCGATTCCACAGCTCTAAACTACACTGTCTACACAGTTTAAAAAATGTTACAACATATAATACTTTTTTCAGCTTTTATTATTATTATTTTTCTTCTTCAATTACCTTGCCTGAACCAGGCATCGACGATCTCAGATAAATAAATAAGAAATCATTTTAAATAATACTTCTGTTATTTGTATTTATTAGTTTTTCATAATAGTGTTTTCTTACAGTGCCGTATGTTGTTGGTCAGTGCGTCACAAACGGCCAGTGCTCTGCTCTCACATGCAATCAGATCACATCGCAAATCCGCAACCAACAGCAATTATCTTCTGGTGCTTACACAATTGAGTAAGTTTCGCAGAATAATTGCCTCATTATATTGCTAGAAATAGACTACCCCAAATAGCAAACTCCGTCATTTTTACATTGGTTCAATGTTTGCGTCTGCAGAGGTGCAATTAATGTAAAAATGACTGATTTTGCTCAGGGCCGGATTTAGCTGATGGGGGCCCGGGGCACTTTTAGATCGGGGGGCTCTCGTGCAAAAATTTTTTTTGCGCCTACGGCGCGAAAAATCGTCTCTACGTCTACAGTAGCATCAGTCCAGTACTGCACAGCATTTTGCAGAAACTTTAAAGGCCAAAAGGAAAAAAATAACACAAAATCACATTTTTTCCACATAGGGGGGCCCTTCAAAAGTCGGGGGCCCGGGGCAACTGCCCCTCTGCCCCCCCCCCCCCCCTTAAATCCGGGCCTGATTTTGCTGTCTGAGACGATAGTATCTTGGTAGAACGGATCATTTTTGGATTAGCAAAAAGCTGAAGTTTAAACCGTTAAATACAAATAGAAAGTCGGTTACTTAGTCAAACAACACCAATTTTCCAAACACATTAACAATGAGTTTCGTAGCAAGGCTGGTAAGTAGCCTAGTGAAGTTTGAAGTAGTAGTAATTTTGTATGTAGACTTTACTTTTGAAGATGACACGTTGATGGTGGAAAGTGTGCATTTCTATCAGTAAGAATTATTTTCTGTCAATCCCACCAACAGCGAGCAGTTGCACCGATTACGCACAATGTTGACATGACTGAGAAAAATCGACCTAGATCTACCATTTTCACAATTCATTGTATCATCATCTATTCGGGCGTGCCCGGATGCAACTTTCCAAAAGGTATCATAAAAAATCCTCTTATGTTAAAACTTCGGAAGAACAACGGAAAAACGCAAATCGTATCTAAATCACGTCATTGGTTTGGCATCGGCTGATTTGGCGCAGAGGGTTAGGGCGATGTGGGTTTGATTCTACCACTGCTATTGCTGTTTTTTTCTTGTGTAATTACCAAATAAAGTTCAAAGTATTAAATGTTAAAGTGCCTACCCTACTGATCAGCGCGACTCTGATTGGTCAAATTTCAAAGTAGGGAATTTTTTTTATGGTACCTTTTGGAAAGTTGCCACCCGGATGATAAGAGTTTTACCAGGGAAGTAAGATTAATGTTTTCGTTCTGATTTAAAGCATACAGTATTATTATTTGTTTGATCTGCAATGCAAGTGAAGGTGGTAGTGAAGAAAACACATTTGAAACGGAAATCTAAGACGATTCGCAGATAGTAGGTTTCTAATTCCGGTTGTGTCCATCACGTGATCAACCATTGCCTCCTGCCATGTTGTAACAAAACAGATCTATTAGTACTCACCTTTTGTTAGGCTTTAATAAACTGAGTAAATTAAACAACAGGTTTGGCAACTACTTAAAATCTATTTGTACTACAGAGCTTTTTTCGACGACGTAAAGGCGGCTTCATCAGTAGCCTACTCTTACTGAAATAGAATCTTTCAACAAACTCCGGAACAAACTGTTTAAAAACTTTTCTCTGCGGAACATAAAATAGCATAATGGATAGATGGGATGATACTCCACAGCATTCAACACTTTTTAGCCAATGTATTACAATGTGAGTTCCAAGACAACAAATTCCATCATGTTGACTGATTTTGCTGGTTGGGTTAAAGCAGAGTCACGCACAATCAAGCAGCCACAAGAAAGTATAAGAAAGTATTTGCGGACCCCTGGCCCAACGTAGCCTGCATGAGCAACAACCTTTTGTGCTGCGAAGGGCCACACGATAGCAGAAACACCAGATCAAAGTGATGCTGTTTTCAAATAAGCAAACACTGCCCCAGACAGCAAAATCCGTCATTTCTACATGAAATTTATACATTAAAATGTAGCCTACATTGATCTGTCAGCGTGAGGGAAGGTTTAAAATTTACATTACAGCTTACTGTTTGGTCAACATCAGTATTTACTTTGTAGTCAGGTAGTGCAACACGGTGCTTGACTTGCCAACGCCAACGCATTACAACAGAACATATGGGCGAGCTTTGTCATGGTTGGTTGAGCAAACCCTCTAGAGCTACGGAAGCAAATACCTTTTTCAGTAGCCTACACTGCAGCTTTTAAACTGTAAAAATACGCTGCGTCACAGCATGATAACTGTCCTAAATAAAGTACAGTGCTTACCTAAACTTTAAGACCACCTGTTCTTTTTTTACATTCAGTACGGTAAGTAACGTAGGTTTAGGTTTATGTAGGTTAACGTTAGGTTTATGTAAAATTGCACACACCCTCCCCCCGCGAGGAAAATCTTTTTAAAGAAACCGGTTACCTTCTGTTAAAACATTATTTGATATAGTTTTACTGTAGATATAGGCTAAAAGCACTTTCAAGACGCGCAATTTTAAACTATTTTGTTAAAACTTTATGGGGAAAGCCCCCCACACAGGCACACCCCTCCACTGGGTAGGCTACTTCGGTTTTGTTCACTCGTTGCCGGGCTCGCTGACGTGTGCAATGATACTTACTTGTCTCTCTCCCGAAACTGTTTGCTGACTACGTACCTGCTTGGAATTGTTGTAGCCTATCAAATATTTTCAGATTTTTTAACTCGGCTTTCTGGTAGTGAAAAATATTAACGAGTGTCTGGTAGCCAGGGGCGCCGGAAGCGGGGGGGCAGGGGGGGCGGATGCCCCCCCTGCCCTCAATTTTTCTGAAGATGGAGGGGCAGGTGGGGCAATGGTGCCCTTTTAAAGTCATGTAAGCTACTGCACGTTTTGCAATATAACAATTTCTGCTATTCGCTTTTAGCCTAGTTTCATCTTTCATTTTTGCCTCAAAATAATATTTACGGCACAAAACTTTGCAACACAGTAGGCTACAGGCCTTAAAACTCGTTTTTTTTCCGGCAGCCGTCGTGGCCTACAGGGAGCTCCTTCTCGGCGGCCAAATCTGCGTGCTTGGAGGCCAAAATACAAAATAAAATTAACGATAGCACAAGAAAATAGAATTAAACTTGCAACAATGCTAAAATGATGACTTATAGCGTTGTTGAAGTCTGGGCCTGGGCGAAGTCCTACAATAGAATCGTTGCACCACGCAATAACTGCTTTATCTGGATTGTAATCTAGTAGGCTACTGCGGGACCATCTAACGATACTCGCTTGAGTGTCTCCAATGTGGCTGATTTTAAAGAAGTTCGCCACTCACCTAGAATTCTGTTTAGCAACGAAAAATAACGTTCGACATGTATTGACGGTGACGGCAAGGTAATAAAATAAGCATTTCAATGATGTGAAGGACATTACTAAAAGAATCATGATGTTTGCAAAATATGATCAAAAAATGTTTTTCCCTGGGATGTCAACTAACTTAGTTCTCCTTTTTAACAACGATTCAATGTCCGACAACATCAAATCGACATAAAAACGACAATATTGCCAGCCGATGTAAATTAGCACTTCGGATTAAGACTTTGTGAAAATAAACGTCGGGAATTACAAACAAGATCGACTTACAGCGCTGGTGATCGCAGATGGATATATTCCATCAATACCGTAACAAATATTTCCGCACAATACAACAGTGGTGATTACGACGCGCCGACCTAATTTTGCATCACTCTTTGATACTACATATTTTCGACAGTTAATCCACGATCATTCTATTACGAAATTAAGCAATTGGCTAGAAGAGACCGGCGGCCAAACTTGGCCGATTGAGTAGGTAGCACCGGCGGTGATTCAAGCACTACTTAGCGGCCATGGCCGCAGGCTGCTTTAAGGCTTGACAGTAGGTTACATTATTATAACATAGCATGATGCCCATCTTTGTATACCGGACACTTGTAGGCTATCATTACTCAATACATAGTGAGCTGATAGATTAGCATTGTCGCTATATCTTATCTTAAAACTTGAAAAAAATTGGCCTTTTAGTAAACAAAAGTGCCCTTTTTTCGTAATTTTGCCCCCCCAGTCAAAAGTCGTTCCGGCGCCCCTGCTGGTAGCCTACGGTAAACCCAGAGTGGAAACACTGGCACTGGCGAACCATACTTGTGTGGAGAAAGCTCTACAACAAACTTGAATTTGTCAATATAGTGTGGTATCACTGTTAATTTATCAATTCAGGTAGGAAACACTGGCACTGGCGAACCAAACTTGTGTGGAGAAAGCTTTACAACAAACTTGAATTTGTCAATATAGTGTGGTATCACTGTGATTTTATCAACCCAGATCGGAAACACTGGCACTGGCGAACCACACTTGTGTGGAGAAAGCTCTACAATATATTATACAGCACTTGAATTTAACAATTTAGTGGGGTAGCCTAGGCTACTATCTATTTCTTAATATTTATCCCACTTCGCATTCTTTCGAATCATTGATAAATTCAAAGGAATTTTTTCAATGAATAGTTCAGTGAGAAGTTTTACATTGGAACTATTTGTGGAACTGATATGGGCTGGATTCTTATGTTGGGATTTCTCGGCGAAGCTGAAGACCTAGCTATTTTTAGACAGTGTTATTTACGTTTTAGGTTTGCCATGTTATATGCCGACGATTTAGCGAGTTTAATCCACTTGCTTTTTCTTGGTCTAGTTTTTTTCAAAGCTTTCCTTTGGTTTAGTTTAAACTGTTAAAGGGCGTATATACAGAAATGCAACAATATTTGAATAAATCATGTTTTATTAAATTTAACCTTATTATTTACATCTTTTATAGCCGATGTTTTATCTGTAGCCTATAATTTATACTGTAGGCTATTAATTTACAGTAAGCTATACTACAGTAGAACTCGGTTAATCCGGATTCGATTTGACTGGCGATTCCATCCGAGTTCTACTGTATTTTAAAACTGCACCACTGTTGTTGTTGCGAACACTTCACTTTATTTACAAACGAAACACTGTAGGCTACATAGTTTTTTTGTAAAATAAGCTCACCGTACGGTAACTTATAGCCTACCATTAATTTTTAGGTCATGTTCGACTTATTGCTGCTCGGCGGACAACTGCAATGCCAAGCCAGGAAGTGGACATATAATAGCTTCTAGTTTTTGGATGTTGTTCTTCCATATCCTTGCTGCAACTTTGTTCCTTGTACTGGTCAAATAAACCGGCTTTGTCTAGCATCACCCTGGTCAAATAAACACAAAACTCCGGCTTTGCTAAGTACCGGTATCTCCGAGAATTTTTTTTAAATCAGTGTACATTAGGGTGGGCCGTTTTTGACTTTTTTTCGAAATTCAACAACGGCTAGTCATAAAAAGTGGCACATGCATGAAAAAATTACGTGTGCAAAATTTCATCAGTTTGGGGGTGCATCTTCTGCCCCCGCAGGGGGGTCAAACTTTCAATTTTTCGAAAAAAAGTGGGAGATTTTACTTTCCGTTTTAACCTAATTTTTTTTTATAATTTTTCTTATGGCTAGTTATAAATTGTATGTGGGATGTACCCAGAACTTTCCTATGTAAAGGCATGTTCGAAGCTTAAGGTATACTGCCCCCGCATCGACGACCAAAATGCTGAATTTTCACCAATTTGAGATGCAATTTTGTCATTGCTCAATGAACAAACTTGTCGCAAAAGGGCGAGATGGTACGCTCATTTATGTTCTGTCAATTAACTTTGCATGATGATACGAATGAGGTACATCAGTTCACTTGGTATCGCCACGTTACTCTTGTTGGACCATGTTGCTTTGCTTTGCTGACAAACTTTGCTGACTGGTTTGCTTCGTAGTTACGAACTGAGATAAAAGAGATAAGCAGTAGCAAGTTTGATCAGTTGCAGCTATAAAACGCAACTTATAAATTACAGTGGTCGGTTTGTTCAGATACTTTACTTCAGAATAAAAGCTATATGAACTGCAGGTTCCGTAAATATAGTGTAAACTTACGATAATCTATGAGGCTAGCAGACTAGTTAGGCTTAATATTGCCTTGTGACATAGAAATAATTCATACGAAAAGCATAGGATCTAGTGTGTCAATAGCTAACGGGATTCTTGAATATCTTGGATCCAATAAAATTAGCTACGATAATGTAATGGCAATTGGATGCGATGGAACCGCAGTAAACACAGGTCAAAAAGGCGGCGTGATAAAGCTCCTGGAAGATCATTTCCAAAAGCCGCTTCAATGGTTAATATGCCTACTCCACGGTAATGAATTGCCTCTTAGGCATCTTATAAAAGAACTGGATGGCAATACTAGCGGACCTGATAGCTTCACTGGGCCCATTGGAAAGCAGCTAGCCACTGTCACACAACTAGATGTTGTAAAATATAAAGCAGTTCCGGCACCAGAGATTGAAATTGATGAAAATGACCTCAGCACTGACCAAAAATATCTTCTACACATGCATAGAGCAGTGAAAAGTGGAGGAATATCAATTCATTTCGCATCTAGGAGTCCAGGTATGATGAACCACTCAAAATGGTTGACCACAGCCAATAGAATTATACGTTTGTATGTTGCAGCTAACGTACCATCAGCTGTATTGGTGGAACTTGTGGACTATGGTATTATGAATGTTTACATTCCAGTATGGCTTGCCATTAAAAAAGAAAGCAATTTCACTAATGGCCCAAAACATTTCTTTAAAATTCTACACTCTGCTCAGAAGCTATCGAATAAAGCTCGCAATATCGTCAACAAAGTACTACAGAGGAATGCGTTTTATGCCCATCCTGAAAACATTTTGATTGCAATGATATGTGATACCGAAGAGTATGTAAGGGAACTAGGATGGAGAAGAATTTTCAATTCAAGAATATTATCATCTCACAGCACTCGTCAGCAAAAATTCACCCTGCCAATATTGCAGTTCAGTTCCGAACGTTACTTTGAGATGATAGACTGGCAAAATATTCCAGTTACGGAACCCCCAATGATGCGTGGTGTTGACAGCAGTGTGATAGAAGAGCACATCAAAGCAAAGATGCCTCCCCAACAGTTGTTTCCTATGTTTCCCTCCCACACACAAGCAGTTGAGAGAGCCATTAAACTCGTGACAGATGCCTCATCACATGTGGTGGACAGCATTGAAAGAGATGGGTACATTAAAGCAATATTACAATCAAGGAAAAAAATTCCTCGGTTTCAGTCGAAACAAGATTTTATGATTCATTAGACTTACACCAGCACTAAGTTTGAACAATAATCTGGTGAACTGGTTAAAAGTTCTTCTTGTTTGTTGCATTTTTGACACAATTTCGTTTTTTTTTTGTTAACACAAGTTCTTTTTTATCGTTACATTGCTGTCAAACAAAGTTTACTCCTGTATGTGGTTCTTGTAGTAGTAGCCTATCAAGTGAACGTTTAATTTTGGTTTGTAACTGACAAATTTGTGTAAACAAATCATGATAACAATTCACGTCGAAACTGTACAGTACATTCCATTTACGGAACCAGCAGATCATATTGCTTTTATTCTAAAGTAAATTATAGGTTGCGTTTTATAGCTCTAACTGATCGAGCTTAGGCTACTAACTTATTGCTTTTAATATAAGCAAGACTACGTATTATAGTTTGTCAATTCGTATTATCATGCAAAGTTACTGGACAGAACATAAATGAGCGTAGGCTACTGCGGTAACACCATCTCGCTCTTTAGTGACAAGTTTGTTTATCGAACAATGACAAAATTGCATCTCAAATTGGTGAAAATTCAGCATTTTGGTCGTCGATGCGGGGGCAGTAAACATTAAGCTTCGAACATGCCTTTACATAGGAAAGTTCTGGGTACATCCCACTTACAGTTTATAACTAGCCATAAGAAAAATTATAAAAAAAATTATGTTAAAACGGAAAGTGAAATTTCCCACTTTTTTTCGAAAAATTGAAAGTTTGACCCCCCTGCGGGGGCAGAAGATGCACCCCCAAACTGATGAAATTTTGCACACGTAATTTTTTCATGCATGTGCCACTTTTTATGACTAGCCGTTTTTTAATTTCGAAAAAAAGTCAAAAACGGCCCACCCTAGTGTACATATGTTTTAATTCTTGCAACCCTACCACGACACTTTACTGTGGCCTATTAATTTAGTATTGGCTGTAGGTTACATGGTTTTCTACCCTTATCTCTCGGTAGACCCTTTTTTTGCTGCTGTCAAAGCAGTTGCAAAACCTTTATAATTTTTGATAAGTTTAGACATCATCTTAATTCTGAAGTAGCCTATCACTGTCATGACAAGTTGCCATAAAAAGCTAATGTTTTGTACATGGCTTGGGACAGCAGTTCAGTTCACAACATTCAGTTTTAAACCAGCACAAGTTGAGTGCTTGGTGAAAGGAAAAATACATGGCTAAGCCATAAATCGCAGGCTATAGGCCTACTCTTTCAAACTGCAATGCTGAAAGCTGAGGTCTGTTGTTTCTATTAGGAGAAGTGGATATTTGTGAAGTATAAGCAAGCAACCTGGTATTCCTATAGCCTACTAACTCCTGTTCACGATAACCACCATGAACTGAGGAAGTGAGCAGTTGCCTTCAAGCAATTAAATCTACCGCGCTTTCCTTTCATCATATTGCATGCAATAAAAATGTCACATGAAAATACGACGTACTTTGAGACTATTACAAATCTATTTAAAAAGATAATTAATAAATGCAATACGACAGTAAACTTTTTTTTTTTTCAATTGTAGTTTATGATTGGAGTCACGCGTTGCAACACTAAGGGGCGTAAGGGCTTCTTTGGTGAAAATCTCTTATGCAGCAAAGATGGCTATCAGCACACTCCACTTAATCTAAATCTTTAACCATCAGGCGTAAACCTGGATAGACCTACGACCTCTTATGATATCCACGCTAATGACATGATAATAACACTTCCTGCGAGTTAGTAGCCTAAAGCAGAGTACAGAAAAATGCTTTTTTTTCCATTTTACATAGCCTCAACAGCGATGATGTAGGCTAAATGTTCTGGTATTTTAGGACAAGCATAAGTAGACAAAAAGGCGGTACGTCCTCTGTGTAAAATAGGCTTTTCTAACGTTCATTTGGCTAATTGTTATCTAAGAAAATGATAGGAAATGAACTCCAAACGAAATTGTTTTTTTAGCTGTTTTTTGCCCATACGATATCAGTCATGAAAATAAGACAAAGATATTGCGAATATACAGTGACGTTCGGTGGCTTAAACCGTTGGGAAAGCAACTTGGAAATATGCTGCAGCAAGGTAGTAGGCACGAAGGGCGTAACCATCGGGCGAAGGCGTGTTGCCGAAGGCAACACTTCCAGCGGGGGGTCTGGGGGGCCTCCCCCAGAGATTTTGGAAAAACGTTTCCAATTTGGTGCGCTCTGAGATATTATACTTCATTCTCAGATATTCAGTTAGGCCTACACTACAAACACTAACACTTAGGCCTAAACATTACAACCGCAAGCAATTTGTACTAAAAGCTGGATAAGTTTGCCTCCTGCGTATAGAAGCTTGACGAACTAAATATTGCATCCGCACCTGAACGTTCATTGGCGAAGTAACGTTATATCAACGCTGTAAAAAGAGCAAAGGCATGACTATGAAAGCTAGTAGGCTAAAGTACAATCGAGGAGACATCAAAAAACAGCAACAAGCTTTGTGGCATTATGATGCTGTGCTGTGTACCGTGACGAGAGACCATTCTGACGAGTTAATCTAGCCCAGGGGTTCTTAACCTTTTTTATCTTGTTTACCCCTTGCCGAATGAAAATAGTAAAATTTACCCCCACCGTTTTGGTGGCCCCTTGTGATGTCATCGTGTCCAGTCAACCATGCAAAGAAATGCAAAACATCCCTTTTTGTCTGGATTTACCTTGGCAAATATCAAAAACAAGCTGTTGATTTGCCGAAGACACGATTGTCCTTGACGGGGTCCTGTGAAAAATAATGTCTACTCAAATGTCCTAAATAACTATGATAAAAGCACACAAGAATGTTTAAGTTTTTTTTTCTTTTATTAATAACTGACACGCAATTTCAACGGTCAATCAGTGAGACTTTTGTGCTTGCTTTCCACGAACAATTTTGGAGATTCTTGGAACAGTCGTTGAAAGAGCTACTCGCATGTCGTCTTTGGAAACTAAGCGAGATTGATGTTTTTGTTTTAATAGTCAACAATGAAGAGAACCCTGCTTCACACAGATAAGTAGTTGGAAAAGATATAATAACTTCAAATGCACGCTTAGTCAGCGTAGGAAACTCTTCGACTAATCCACACCAAAACTTGGAAAAGTCACCATTGCACGATAAGAATTTGGAACAAAGCGTTGTTGAACATTGAAGATCAATCAATTCATCTTTGCAAAGATCGTCGTCAGCAATACTTTCTAACTTGGCTTCGAAGGGATGAGTTATCCAAAGAGCAGTAGCCTAGTTGTTAAAACTTTCACCTTCGAAGCAACCGTCAAAGGTCTTTTTTAAGGCGGCAAGGTGATGACTGATGGCATATTTCGACTTCGAGGTTAGAAATCTCGTTGCAACATATATAGACCTATACTGACTTTCCAATCATCAAATGTTGGAAAATTTGCGTAAATTCCTTTTTGAACTCTTCTACTCCACAGATCTAATTTGTCTGAAAGCCCTGAATTTTATCATGTACATCTATAATGGTAACACTTTTTCCTTGCATTTGCATATTGAGCTGGTTCAAACTTGAAAAAATGCCTGTAAAGTAAGTCAATGCACCAGTAAATTTGTTGTCGCCCAAGTGCTTACTCAACGGGGATTTGCGTTCTACAAAAAAATGTCGATTTCGCCATGCGGTAGTTCAAAAACTCGAGACAAAACAAGACCCCAAGAGAGCCACCGAACTTCGGTGTGGTAAAGGAGAACAGAGTGTTCTGATCCCATCTGATCACAAGCCACTTTGAAAAGACGATGATGATGAAGTTTGCTTTAATTTATGATTCAGTAAATTTACCCCCTCGGTAGGTAAAATTTAACTCCAAGGGGTAAATTTACCCCCGGTTAAGAACCCCTGGTCTAGCCGCTCTAGCGAATGTACGCATTGATATCACTGAGTAAGCAACTTTACCTTACCATAACCATAACACATCTGATTGGCTAAGCAGCTGGTGACGTTTTGCAAAACGAGTGAGGATTGGATAAAACGAAGGCGCTTTTTGACATTTTTAAAACTGGGAAAGCAACTTTGATAGTTGCTTCCCTGGAGCTTCAGTGGCTGTTTCTGACAGAAGCCTTTGCGTTAATTGGCATTTATAGGCAAAACATGCGATTTGGTGAGGACTTAGACTACTCACAAGCGTTACGAGTAATTTTAGTCACGAATACAGTAATTTTCAAGTTAAAATAGACGTGATAAAAGTAATAAGAAGACCTAGAATTCAGTCATTATATTTTGCATAGTTTTCGCTCAGGTAAGCACTGTTTTCCTTGCTTTCCCTCACCGATCGTCAGTGCGAATATATAATGAATAGTAGCCTAGCCTACAGCGGTGTAACCTATTCCTGTAACCTATGGCAGTAGTTCCTAACCTGGGTTCGACGGGGTCAATTTTTTTTAAAGGTTCAATAAAAGTTCTTTGAACTATGGACATTTAACAAACGTTTGACCAAACTGCAAAAACACTAAAATGTAGAACAGCTTGCTTTTACGAAGAAAATGAATGTGGTTAAAATCCATTCGGAAAATATGCTCGTGGATAGCCTATAACTCCGAGTGGGTATTTTATAGTCGGGAGATTTTTCCTATAAATATTTTCTGTAGGCTATAGATTTTTTCCGCATGTATTTTTACCGTTTTATTGAGCCTCGCTTGACTTGCATATTGCGCAGCCTGTAAAGATTTGTAGAATTGCTAAATTTGTTTCATAGTGATGTGACGTAATCTGGCAACCAGCAGTGGTAATTTTGATTGAACAAAAGCTGCAGTAAATGCGGTAATTTTGATTGAAAAAATATTGTAAGTTTATTTTGGTTTGCGCGATAATGATGTAACATATTAAGTTTGATTTGACGTTCGACGAAAACGTAGCATAGGCTATATGTTAGAGGTTCGGTTTGTAGTTTGATAGTTTCACTCTTGAAAACTATCTTGATCTTCCAATGAGCCTATGACATTGCTTTGGTGATCTGATTGTAATCTTTAAGATCACATATTTTTGGTGATCTTGATCTTCAAGATCAACAAATCTGGTGATCTTGCTCATTTTTGCATATAGGCTAGCCCATCAACTTGAGTAGACTTAGGCTACCTGACCAAGTGACTAGGCGCGGATCTAGGAGTTTTTTTCGGGGGCGGGGGAAGCAGAAAATTTGAAAATCAATTAAAAATAAAGAAAAAGATAAAACAGATATGAACAATAATACTACGACATATACGATATGCCAGGAGTTCCCAACCGTGGGTACTCGTACCCCCAAGGGGTACGAGATTAAACATTAAGGGGTACGAAGATCCTTGGGCCGCAGAACAGATTCCACAGAACAGTTTTATTTTGGAATTGTAAATGATATTATGCCATTACGGTCTTTGCTTTGGAAAAAAAATATATATCTACAAATAATTGTTATTATTAGTATGCTATAAGAAGCCTCATTGTCTCATAACAATGTATTTTTTTACTTGCTGCTGCTGAAAATGGAAACCTTGTCAATTTTCCTTGTCTTGATCAAATTGCAAATACCTCTTTGCTGCAAAATGTCAAAAATGAAATTATTTCCCATTTGAAAATGCTGGTTGATTCTTTCGATGGTTACTTTTTTGCTGGTGAATTGAATTATTTCCAGCATTGGATTATAAATCCATTTCTTTTTGATTTAACAAAAATGTCGGATGAAGATAATTTGAAGGAGAACATCGTCAAAATGAAAAGCTGCCAAAAATTGAAACTGCTATTTGACAAACCAAAGTTAGAAGATTTTTGGTGTGTTGCTATGAATCTTTCCCAAGTCTTGCTATGGAAGCTGCAACTGGAAGATGGTTTACGTGTTGCTTGCCTTGAGTAAAATCGAACCATCGTGGAGCAAATTTCATCAATGAAGCAGCAGCAAATATCTACTGAGAAGTGGCAAACAAAATAACTGACATTTCATTTCTTTTGGTAATTTTTGCATTTTAGTGTGAAATATCGGTTTAACGTTTAATTGAGCTATAAAAGCAATTTAATTTAGCAATAAATACCCGAAAAATTTAATCAGAATTTTTGGGGGTACGAAGAATGCTCTGACCTGACAAAGGGGTACGAACAGCAAAAAAGGTTGGGAACCCCTGCGATATGCTATAAAAAAGACATTAAAACAGCCATTTTCATCAATTGTGAATGTTTAAAAAATAAATTTTGCTTGAATAAAAATTGCTTAGCATTCAAAGTAAACTTGAAATCTGGTTTAACACCCTGTATGCAGTGTCCATGACCAATTGGATATTTTATGTTTGCAGGCATATATGGTAATTGATTAAAATATATTGAAAACTCCATCACTATGGGCTGTGTGAAGCACATATTGGATCCAATCCCACATACTCAACATCGCCCAATTCGCCTCCGAATCAAGGCAGTTGTTACTCCAAAGGATGTCCCATATCAACGACGATACAACTTTCGAAAAGCTAACTGGAAGGGATTTACTTCAGATCTGGACTTCCACATCGCCAATTTACACACGTCATCAGATAAATACCCTGACTTCATAGAAACTGTACGAAGAGCGTCAAGAAAAAACATTCCTAGAGGCTGTAGGACACGTTACATCCCTGGTCTGAATTCAGACTCAGCAGACCTCTATGAAGACTATAAAGAAAAGTTCCAATCAGATCCTTTCTCTCACTCTACAGTTGAAGCTGGAGAAAACGTGATGGCAGCTATCGCCAGCGAAAAGAGAAAAATGTGGCAAGATATGATCGAATCCACAGATCTGTCTCATAGCAGTCGGAAAGCCTGGAAAACAATTAAATTTGCTGTCGGCCGACTACACTAAACCAGACCACCACTACACTGTATCTGCCAATCAAATTGCCCATCAACTCCTTCTAAATGGCAAAAGCAAAAATAACATGAAAAAGCAGTCTAAACCCCGGCTAATAAGACCTCAACATGAACGCAACCCTCGTCTAACACCTCCTTTCTCAATTGAAGAACTGAAGAAGGGCATTGAATTTCTGAAACAAGGTAAATCTGCTGGATTAGATGGAATTTGGACTGAACAAATTAAACATTTCGGTTCAATCGCTCTCAGATGGCTGCTAAAGTTTTACAACAACTGCCTCAGCTCTTACCAAATTCCTAAGCTATGGAGAAAAGCCAAAATTATTGCATTGTTGCAACCAGGAAAAGACCCAACTGACCCTAAAAGCTTTCGTCCTATATCTTTGCTCTGTCATTTGTTCAAGTTGTTTGAAAGGCTGATATTAAACCGATTGCAACCTCTCATAGAAGACCAACTCATTAATGAACAAGCAGGTTTCCGACCTGGTAAATCCTGCACAGGACAACTCTTGAATCTAACACAGCACATAGAGAATGGGTTTGAAGAGGGTTCCGTCAATGGAGCTGTCTTTGTAGATCTATCTGCAGCGTATGACACTGTCAACCATCGTCTCCTTATATCAAAGATCCTCAATATCACCGAGAACTTTCGATTCACTAAGCTGATACAATCATTGCTTAGCAATCGCCGTCTCTATGTTTATTTTTGTGGCAAAAATAGCAGATGGAGACAGCAGAAAAATGGCCTACCACAGGGAGTGTTTTAGCCCCCATCTTGCACAACATTTATACAAACGACCAACCAATCCATCCTGGTACAAGAAGCTTCATATACGCTGACGATTTGTGTATAACAACACAACACAAACACTTCACTTCCGCGGAGAGAGTACTCAGCGATGCTCTGGATGGGCTGACAACATACTACACAGACAACCACCTGCGTGCCAACCCCAATAAAACCCAAGTCTGCGCATTCCACCTTAGATCCCGGGATGCATCGCGCCAACTAAACATTTCCTGGAATGGAACCAAACTGGCACACTGTATCAATCCCACATACCTCGGTGTCAAATTAGATAGGTCCCTCACATACAAATCCCATATCGAAAAAGTAAGAGCTAAAGGTGGCTTCTAGAAATAATATTTTGCAGAAACTCGGAAACTCTGATTGGGGTGCCCTACCTGACACAATACGGTCAACTGCTTTAGCCTTATGTTATTCGGTTGCAGAATATGCCTGCCCAGTCTGGGAACGCTCAGCACATGCCAAGAAAATTGACCCCATATTGAACCAAAGCTGCCGTCTGATTACAGGTTGTCTCAAACCAACCAACATCACGTCGCTGCACATTCTGTCTGGAATTGCTCCCCCCAACATCAGAAGAAGCGTGACCAGCAGAAAGGAAAGATCTTGTCAGGACATAGATTTGAGACACCCACTGTAGGCCTATGGCCAAACTCCAGCACACAGGCGTCTGAAGTCAAGAAAAAGTTTCCTTGCTTCAGTTGTCCCATTAGGTCATGACGATGTCGCCGCCAATGTGCGGGTTCAACTATGGCAGGAGAGACTGGCAGCCGGACCGACATTGGCCAATATGGAGCTCACACCCATGGAGAGCCTCCTCCCGGAAAACGTGAACTGTGGAAGTATTGGCGATGCCTCAACCGCTTAAGAACTGGTATTGGCAGGTGTAAAATCTTGATGAGACACTGGGGGTATTCTATGGGGAGCACAAGTTGCAAATGCGGACAGGAGCAAACGATGCAACATCTACTCGAATGCCCTGACCTAAAAGCAAGGTGCTCTGCACAGGATTTGCCCGAGTTCAACGGTAGAGCAAGAGCCTGCGTGATGCTCTGGGCTACGGCCGTGTGACACACGATGAAGAAGATTGATTGAAATTATAATGAAGACTAAAAACTATAAAACAGCCATTCAAGGTTTTAGATTGTTTCAACTGACGTCATTTGGTTCAGCGTTGATTTCAGCTGAGTCAGCTCCAACAAATGTTGCTATTAAAATGTATATATGAAGTTGTATGAAAGAAAATAACGGAGTCTGATCGATGGATGATTTCAACCATAATAATAGGCTAATAACAAAAAATGATTCCCTCCCCCTGGGATAAGTTGAGTCCACGGTGGGACTTATATCAGCTGTTCAGAAGCATATGAACACACTGATGCGGAAACACACAATTTTAACAATCCCTCACAAAATTTCGCACCTGCCTGAAGCAAAAGTTTGGTGAAAATATTTTTAAAAGTAAATAAACGACGCAATTGCAACATTTTGACGTAGGCTATTTCAACGAGAGTTTATATATCGAGCAGTAATCCTTGGTGGGCTAATTTAAAAAATCAACACCTTTAGCAGCAAAAGAACCTGCCCAAATTATGTCGAGGAAGAAAAACAACCTGAGCATGGTGAAAAGCAAATTTTGATCTTGTCACAAAACAATACTCAATAAATTATTTTCAAACTAGTCGCGTAGCTTACAGGTGTAGCAGTCCAAGAATTACTACGAGCCAAAAGTTACCAGGGTTACCACATATTTCATTTCAAATATTAGGCTACATATTTCACACGCTTAACTTACCACAGTTTGAGTAGCACTGGCCTATTGTATTGTGTTTTAATTATATTGTTGAGTTTATCAGAAGGTATTCATAATTTTGTAGGCATAACATAATTTTGTAGGCATAACAAAATGAAATTTAGCATTATAAAACACTATTAAAAATTAATGCATTTTATCAGTAGACAGTAGACCCACCAAATTCTTGCATAGCATAAGGCCTAAGCTTATGCTGCAAAGTATTAATATAGACCTTGGCTACGATTCATTTAATGTGCTCACAAAAGGCTCTTTCCTATGACTAGGCTACTGCCTTAACGTGGTGATAGAGCTTCAGTGCCTCAATGACCTTTAGAGGTACATATAACCAGGGATGGGCGTGATCTTGGTATTAAAAATCAACTTTTTTTTGGTGATCTTGATCTAAGATCACTTTTTTTGTGTGATCTTCATCTTGAAGAACAATAAGATCAAGATCACTTTAAAATTGAAGTTTACTTACTAGATAGAAGCATTGCTTTAGAACTCGTACTGAGCAACGTAATTTGTGGCGGCTACTAACATTAAGCTACTGTTAATATGATATGTTTCCAACAAATAACGATTTAAAGTCTCCATCTAATCTGGTCAGTGTTGCCATTTCAAAATTGAAAATTTTTTCTGTGTTGGTCATAATAAAGAAGTCAACTTCCGTGTACTTTATGTTGACGTATAATAAAAAATGATTTACCTTTGTTCACAATTTCCATGTGTGAATTTGAAAGAAATGTTTGCTTTCTTTGACCCAATTTTAGATGTTTCAAAAGTCTAGAATAGCGGTGTTAAAAAATCTGGACTCTAGCTGACTTTGGTCATGTTGTAACGCTTCTGAGTTGGTGAGATGACGCTGCTGAGTTTGAAGTAAAGCTTCTGGATTGGAGAAGGAAGGCTTCTGGGTTGAGGGGTAGACGTTGCTGGTTGGATTGACTTGAAAGCAACACTAGACTTGGGAAATCATCTTGTATTGCGTCAGTTGTTGCAGCAGCGATCAGAGCGAATTCAGAAAGCGTCACGTCTTGCCATAAGAAACGTGTTGATCGAAAAGGGAAGATTCATACCTAGTCTCTTAATTTATATGCGAAACAATATTCATCCGCGGGTTGCAAGGCGCAAAGCTAATTAAATAATAATTGAAACTTGAAAGGGCTAAACAATTGAATTATGAGAGCGTTGGACTGCACTGCAGAATAATGGCTGGTGACGAATATAAGACAGCAGTCGGTACATACGTTGGCCCCAGTCAAAACGACGTTGAAACGTAGATGAAACGTCGTGAATGACGAATAATTAGGTTATGATGTAGTGACTGAAATTGAATGCTGGGGCGCAACTGTAATTGAGAATGCAATGATAGTAAAATTTACAAGTGTGGTGGACAAATTAAGTAGGCTACACAAGCAGGTAAGCTGCCATGGCTGTCCAATGTCCATGCCCCGCCTCCGAAGAGATAGGAGTTGACATCCATGGAAGCAAACCAGAAAAGTAAAAAGTACATAGGCTAAGCGGTGCGCGCGCAGGGTTGTGCGAGACATGAATGTCCGAGAGTCATACTATTAGTTCGAGTTTTTTTGATGAGGGAGGACGAGACGACAGCAGTTGATTTGGAAGTTCGGTGATGTATATGATGAGCACGACAGCAGGTGATAAGCAGTTCAGTTAGTAGTCCATTGATGGATGACGAGCACGACAGTTGTTGAGTTGTGAGTCAGTCGATATGGGACGAATAGCCTATGACAGGAAAGAGGCCAGCTTGTATAGTTGCAAGCTGTGTGACATGCAGCCATTGCATGTCGAAAGTGGCGCAAAATAGCGGCACTGGGTGGGTTGACGGCGCGGTGTGCTTCTGACGCAGAGAAGGCTTGAATGATGAACGATGCAGCAATTGCACGTCGAAGGTGTGTCGCAGGGAGTAGCGACAGATATGGGGTTAACCATATTGGTTGCGTCGGTGGCTGTGGATAGCCGTATTGAGGGTCATCTCCGTGGAGGCATCTCGTGTTGAGGTATATGATGAGGGACTGTTCAACTCAGTGCAAGTCGTGAAGAACATGGGGTGCTGTGGTGCCATGTTGAAGTGGTCTCATCAGTGAGCTTGTCGTGTCATCATCGTGGTGTTGAATTGAAGTTCCTTGAAGTCTCGCATCAACCTCTCGCAGCAACCGTGTTGATAGGCAGGTCTGAAACGAAATTGATACAAAGTAGCGACCGCTAGAAAGTTACACATAAGCAGTTCAGACACATTAAAAAAAAAGGCGATGCATGCGGGGATACAAGTTGTTGAATTACAAGGCATGAGGTGGTCATAGCGGCAAATGCCGGCTGATGATGGGTAGGAAAGTAGACATGAAACTATGAGAGTTGTAGTACAAAGGTACTGAGTAGTTTCAGCACTCATTAAAAAAAGCGACAAACACGAGCATAAAAAGTTGTAATGACGTAGCAGGACGTGGCATTTAAAAAAATAGCGACAAAGGCAGGTGAAAGCGGCTACATACCGAGATAAATCGGTAGGCTGACATGTGGGTTTGCAGCATGTGAAACAATACAGTAGGTGTATGGCAGTTGCTTATGTAAACACAGAAATATTTGCGCTGGCAGTTGACCAGCGCGCAATGAGACATCATGACGTAGTTAGTTGACATTGCTGCGGTTTGACTACGTCATGAAGGCGATAAACTTGATTGTACGGGCGCAGAGGTGGATCCGTCACCCTTACATTAATTCAACGTCAGCAAACGTTGAAACAATGTAAGTATGACGAATACGTTGTAAGGGGAGTTAAGCCACGAAAAACTGTAGGGAATCGATGCATAGTGCAGAGATTTTGATAAATATTGCTGGCAATTACCTGTAGGCTACATTAGTAGATAATTGAAATAGTTAATTGCAATTACTTAAAGCAAGATAAACGCGGGTTGCAAGGCGCAAAGCTAATTAAATAATAATTGAAACTTGAAAGGGCTAAACAATTGAATAATGAGAGCGTTGGACTGCACTGCAGAATAATGGCTGGTGACGAATATAAGACAGCAGTCGGTACAATGTAAAGTGGTTTATTGCAGCAAATCAACCAGACCAAGACTTGTTTAGAGTCTGAGTATGGAGCGGTTTGTCTGACCGCAAACCTCTGAACTTTTTTGATAGCAGACAACAGTATTAAGGTTGCCAGATGGGTAAATGGTGTAATAAACGTTGACATAATACAGTGAAAGTTAAAAACTCCCACATGAACCTGACAAAAATTTGGTAAAAAATGATACAGTTCAAAGTTTATTTTTATTTATTTGTTATAAATAAAAAGTATAAAACTAACTGCAAACTTTGCTACTTTTTCAGTAGCCTACTATAGGCCTACTGTAATTAACCTCGGCTTTGGGTGTGACGCTTCGATTCTACGCAAACTACGTCAACTATTGATAGGCCCAATGTCAACAGTCACTAACTTATTACAATTCTTAGGCCAGCGATCGAGTAGTTAAAAGTTAAAGTTAGCAATACCAACTGTATACCTTTACCCAAGTTGCTTATAGTACCGGTAATTATTTTTTGCAACATCATTAATCAAAAACTTCATTTTTTCAAGTACACAAAAAGTGATCTTGAAAGTGATCTTGATCTTCAAGATCACGATCTTGATCTTTAAGATCACATAGTTTGGTGATCTTGATGATCACCTATTCTTGGTGATCTTGATCTTCAAGATCACCAGTACTGGTGATATTGCCCATCTCTGCATATAAACTACCAGCTGGAGCATCTGTTCTCTGAAGGGCCACCCAAGCCATGTTGGTCGAAAAGTAGAGGCTAGGCAAAATGTAGCCTAGTCCCCGACTAGGGCAGGAGGCCCCACTAATCCAATAAAAAAAATTCCTAGCGATGGTGAAACAAATTAATCACTCTCTTCCAACTGTAATGTTGCCCAGACTTCGACAACTAGGCCTACAACATGACTCCGACACTAATAAGTTGATTGAACTTATTGTAATAACGTAATAAATGTCAGAATGTAAGAAGAATATAAGAAACTGGCGCAACACTGTCAAGGAAGCCTATTTAAAGGCAACCAATTATGACGTCATGAAAAGTGCGTAAAGCAAAATGCGAGACGCTGGTAAGGGCAAATTCCCACACAAAATTATGATGCAACGGTGCAGTTCCAATAGGCTACAATAGCCTACATCCCCCTTTGTCTGAAGAAAAAAAAGAACTATCTAACGATACACAAACAGATTAAAATTATGGAAGGGGCTACTCTATAAAATGCAGATGCAATAACGATGTCACGTTTACTACACAATTCTCCAGTTACTCAAGGTAAACAGCAAGCATTGAACTTATAGTTTGTATACTCTCGTTGCGCAAACTCCGACAACAGCACCAGTCTACATTTTTTGCATGATGCAGTAGATGCACAGCACGAAATCTCCACGTATCGCTGTAGGCCGCCGCTACAGTACGATTGAAGTTACACATAGGCCTACACCATAGCCTATCTATCAGTCGGTTTCACTATCCGGCCAGAACGGGTCATACACGGTGCTGGCATATTATTTTCGCATGGTACATTGGGCTCGATCGTCATTAAATTCATCAGCAGCAACGTTTTCATCAGCAGAAAAATTTTCATCAGCAGCAACATTTTCATCAACTGCAAGTAGCTGCATTTCTCTACATTTGACTGTGGGTATAATGGGCTAGATTCAACCATAGGCTATGCCTCCACTTTTTAAAATTATCTACAACATATCCTAGTTGGAAATTCATCTCTGACTTTGTATTGTTGCTTGCATCGAATCCATCTCTATACTCTGACACCATGTAATGTTGCACAGACTTCGACACCGATACTAAGTCGATTAAAGTTATAATTGTAGTCACGTAGGCTAATAAATGTCAGAATGTAAGAAGAATGTAAGAAGCTGGTGCAACACTGTCAAGGAAGCCTATTTAAAGGCGACCAATTACGACGTCATGGAAAGCGCGTGAAGCAAAATGCGAGACGCTGGTAAGGGCAAATTCCCACACAAAATAAAGAGTGCAACGTTGCAGTTCCAATACATTACACCAACCTGACTTCTGTCAGCATGGAAGCAGTAGCCCATACAAGCCAGCCTACTGCTTGTAAAATCACATGGACTCACCTAAAAACATCAAGGGTCGAATAATGTAGATGTCGAACAATGATAATGTCATGTCTGTTTCCTTTTCTCTCTTCATATTGAGAGCAGGATTGATATAGGGTAGGCTATAGGCTAGGGCTAGGCCTAAATCAGTTTGACTGGATAGTGGATAGTCAAATAAAGGTTGACTACGAGAAACTCGTTTAAGGTAACAAACTAAACACTTAAACAGGTCCATAGATTTAAGAAGAATTAAAGCAGAAGTGGTAGTGTTGAGCAGAGTGGAGAGAGAAACCTTTTATTTTGTCTGCTGCGAAAAAGAGTAGGCCTATACGGTACAAATATATTCAACAACAGACAGGAAGCAGCGAAAGGCTATATTAGTCATCGAGTCAGCTGCTTATCGTGTTTTCAATGTGACAAATGTAAAGCATCGGCATTACGTTGCAAACAAGATGAGCATAAGTTTCGCAAAAATGTAAATAAAGAGTTAAAGAGGAGTGGATCGAGCCAGAATCTTTTTTTTTTATATATCTTTATCCTGCATTGCGGGAAAGCGGACTTGAGCGCTATGCATCGGTGTACGCCTTCCGACGTACACCTGACCCACGCTGCAGCCGACGGCAATGTCTGTTTCCGGTTGTCTACTCTACTTATGACTTAAATTTGGTACTACCCATTAATCGAAATCGATCACTGGGAAAAGGCAATTATCGTAAAGTTTCTTGTCCAGAAAAACAACAGCAAGTGCGGGTGGCTGGAGTCGAACATGCAGGCTCTCGACTGCGAGCCCAACGCGCTAACCACTCGGCCACTGCTGCCGATCACTGATTCATCTATAATCTGTTCAATTTTCAGCGGAAAAAATAGATTCAGAGTTTCATTTTCCACAAAAACTTTCGGAGTGGAGTGGATTCGGTGTTTGGTTTATCAACTTGGCATTTTAACTAAATTACATAGGTTCCTTATAGTTGTTTGTGTATTTATGTGTTTTAGTTTTAATATGGGCAACCTTTTCTGATACAAATAAATAAATAAAAATAATTTTATTTGTAGAAAAAATAAATAAAAGAAAACTGTTCTCACGTTTTTCCACCAAGCGGCAATGCTTCACCTATGAGTGTGCATTGTGCAACACTGACTGACTGAGCTGAGAGCATTTTATAGATCCAGTCATCCAGTTTCCAGTGGTGCCACTGCTAGTGTTTTTCCAAGCTGGATCTAGTGTTTTTGGATTGCATCTAGTGTTTTTTAGCGATTTAGCGTTATGTTGGTGTGCATAACTTTGAACAGTGTTCAAAGTAGCTTGACCTATTGTTTTGTTTGGTTGCATCCATGTGTTTGTAGTACTTTTCAAAGTGGACAATAGGGTGGCCAAAAATAATTGAAATTTTTTCTTTTTGTTTGCACACCCTCTCATTTGAGTAGGATTCATGAAAAAATGACACTGTGAAAATTTGAAGTGAATCCGACAAGAGAAAGTGCTCTCCCACCGACCTCAAAGTTTGCTTTCTTTGGCATAATTCGTCAAAATTCCTTGAATATGTGACGTAATTCTTTTTTGACTTATCTATATTGCAGTTGCAGCATTTTTGTGTTAACCATTGTTTTACTCTAAATTTATCATACAATAAGTGTTCCACATGCAGAAAAACAGAAATAATTTACACAAAATAGATCACATTAACAAGCGTTTGGTATGAAATTAAATGCACTAAACTTTAGCTAAAATGCATAAAAGTACGTTCACCAGTCACGATCGCAATGCTTCAGGTGACAACACGTTGCCCAGAAATTGCAAGAGAAATGTTTGTAAAGAGTCAAGCCATTGGTTGACTTTATTGCACTTGTTGGAAGCAGCTTTCTGTGATGCTCGACCACTTGATAGAGGAGCTGGCGCTGTTGTTCATTTTCCGTAAGGACTTCATTGAAGTCAGTAGCTAATTTGACTGCCCAGTGCCCGTTCTGCACCATCATTGACGGCTTTGAGATGACGCCAAACTTTGCATGCTTCTTTATAATCATCACGATCACGCCATGTGTCGACAGAAGCAGTGACTCGAATAGGTTAAGTGAACACTGTGATACAAACTGTGCCAAAGAGAGACCTTGAAACTTGACAATTTTGTTTGGGGCAACACAACAAACATCTTCGGAAAATGGTTCTTTCTTAAGAGCATTAACGATTGCCTTCTTTTCATCATCTGTGTTATTATCACTGAATAAAGGCAGTGCAGCAAGATCCTCACTGATGTACCACAAGCGCAACCTCAACTTTTTTCTGCCACTTAAGAAATTGCATTGTCAACCTTTTTATAATCCTCTGTGAGCTGTAACATTGCTAGGTCATTTGTAAGGGCAGATATTGATGAAGGTGCTGCAAACCAAAAATGGCATAGATGGTACGTAGTAGTTAATATTACTTAATCTGCAACTGTACTGCACGCAAGTGGCAGTGTAATCTTATTGACCTTCATCTTGTAGTAGAGACGGCGAAGAACCACACCTCATACAGGCAGCTGACGTGGCCCTCAAGAGAGTCAACAAATGGACACCCACTCTCTAGTGTTGACTCTCTTGAGGGGCCATGTCAGCTGCCTGTATGGGGTGTGGTTCTTCACCACCTCTACTACGAGATGAAGATCAATAAGGTTGTGCTACCACTTGCTTGCAGTACAGTTCTTGTGAGTGAAAGCTAATATCGCTACCACTGCAAAGACTCACGTTGTTACCAAACTAAAACGCATCCATCAAAAGCATATAGGCACAAAGGGAGGCGAAATTCAGCTTCCCAGCTGACCTCAGAAGCTGACTTCACCCAGAGCTTAAGTGCATTATTTGATATTGCACATGCTAACTGGGAATGCCGCACAACAATACCAGAAGACTGCCAGTTTTTGATAGACCAATGTGGTGCATGACAGATACTGATGACAACAGAGCATCGGCAAGCTGCTGCAAAGTGTAGAAAGCGCAAAGATGATGAACAGAGACGCAACAGAAATCGCATTGATCCAGTACCATCAAGTGCTGCTGCTTTCTCATCTGAAAATGATCAGCAGATGATGAAAATTCTTCCAGTGACCCACTGTTTGCACCGTAAATCCAAATAACATCAAAACAAAAGAAAACCCAGTAGGAGCAGCCATTACCAAAACGCTGCATTATCGATAATCCACTGTTTAATGCAGCACTGAACAGAACTATAACATCAAGTCGTCAAGCAATGATGATCGTCACTCAGCTGCTCTTGCTGCAGCTGGAATTGATATAAATGAATTGTCAATGTCACATTCCTCTGTCATGAATGCTCGAAACACCTCACGTGAAAGCCTGGCAGCTGCAGTGCGGCAAAAATTTAAACCAACAGTTCCACTTGTTGCTCATTTTCATGGTAAACATTTGACTAATGCCAATGGCACAAAGTGCAAATCTTTGGCCATTGTAGTTTCTGGTATGCATGTTGAGATACTGCTTGGCATTCTGAAGCTGCCTGTTGGAACGGGATCACTAATGGGCCAAAAAGTAGTGGAATTCATACACGAGTTGTAGCAGAGCATTTAGCTGCACTTTGTTTTGACACGACATCAAGCAATACGAGAATCCACACTGGAGCTATCACTGTCGTCCGGCAGGCATTTAATCGAAGGCTGCTATTTCTTGCTTGCCATGATTAGAGATGGGCAATTCAGAATAATTCACTATTCCAGAATTATTCCGGAATACTAAACCGAATCCAGAATCGAATCCAGAATACCGAATCTTATTAACTTCCAGGCTCCAGCAACACAAAAAGTAAAAAATTTCAGACACAAAAGCTACACAATCAAAGTAAATTAATGTTGGTTGCAATGCAACACATTGAAGCATTCTAAATGACTGCCAGCCAAACGGGAGCAGTGTTGCCAGATGATGGAAGCCGCTTGGCAACAAAAAGTAACTAAAATTTTACCAGATATTTAAAACACCCTAAACAGGCCCGTAGCCAGTCGGGGGCCAGGGAGGCCTTGCCCCCCTGAAAAAATTTTGCCCCTCTGGCAAAATTCCAACGTTCTCAAGCAACAGCTACAATTATAATGATTTTGCCCAAAAAAATTTTTTGCCCCCCCCTAAAAAAAGTTGGCCCCCCTTGCTCTGCGGTCTGGCTACGGCCCTGACCCTAAATAAAGCAATTTGGCTTAAATACAAATAGTTTTTAAGACATAAGACACTGCCATCATCCATATGCAAACCTCTTGCAAAACGTTTTCTATACGAGCAGGGATTATTTGCTAAAAAGTTTTAAAAAATTGAGGGAAAATTTCTTGAAAAAAATTGAGGGAAAATTTCACCAGATTTCACCAAAAAGTTATCTGGTTCCAAGGTCAAAAAGCTTGGCAATAAAGACCTCCAAATTTCACCAGAGTTTTTTAATTTGATATTCTATTTCCCCATCTGGCAACGCTGAACGAAAGCGCAACTTAGTTGCTGTCAAGCGGCAGACGAAAAGAATCGCTCGGAAGATGCTGATGTGGCAGGTATGCTGGGGTGTTTCAGAGCCAACTCCTTTAGCAGGGGCATCTGCTCAATGTTGTTATGCCCACCTGTCAAACTATCGCAGAGTCGCATACGCACGTGGATTGAAAAAAGCATTGTGCATGTGTACAAAGCGTGAAGAAAATTGCGCGCTTAGTTTCTTTGATTGCTCATGCGAGCGAGTAACGTAGAGTTGCATGCGCCGTGCGCGCACAACGCGTGCACAATGTTTTTGAAAGTGCGGAACTGCGGATGGTGTCAGTGCAAAGAAAAAGTGAGTAAACCACACTTTTTTTCAGGTCACTGTCTCCAGCTGACAGCTTGCACAAGACTTATTATTATTATTATTATTGTAACTGTCTCCGCCGCCAGTGTAGCCAAATCGTTTGGCATCCGCTGGCTTCGATCAGTCTTTCAACAAGGTTGATAGGATCTTTAAAACTTTAAAACCTTTAAAACCGAATCGTATTACCCGGTTTTATTGCCGTTTCGGATTCGGATAGTTTAGGATCCGAATTCTTCTGGATTCGGTATTCTGAATTGCCCATCCCTAGCCATGATCTCAAAGTCGTCAATGATTGTGCAGAGCGGGCACTGGGCAGTCAAGTTAGCTACTGACTTCAATGAAGTCCTTACGGAAAATGAACAACAGCGCCAGCTCCCCTATCAGGTGGTCGAGCATCACAGAAAGCTGCTTCCAACAAGTGCAAGTAAAAGCCAACATGCCAACAGCTCCATTAAATAAAATCAATGGCTTGACTCTTTACAAACATTCTTTTGCTTTTTCTGGGCAATGTGTTGTCACCTGAAGCGTTGCGATCGTGACTGGTGAACATACTTTTATGCGGTTTTAGCTAAAGTTTAGTGCATTTAATTTCATACCAAACGCTTGTTAATGTGATCTATTTTGTGTATTATTTCTGTTTTTCTGCATGTGGAACACTTATTGTATGATAAATTTAGAGTAAAACAATGGTTAACACAAAAATGCTGCAACTGCAATGTAGATAAGTCAAAAAAGAATTACGTCACATATTCAAGGAATTTTGACGAATTATGCCAAAGAAAGCAAATTTAGAGGTCGGTGGGAGAGCACTTCCTCTTGTCGGATTCACTTCAAATTTTCACAGTGTCATTTTTTCATGAATCCTCCTCAAATGAGAGGGTGTGCAAAAAAAAAAGAAAAAATTTCAATTTTTTTGGCCAACCCAGTGGACAATGTGCTTTTTGTCCAGTTGCACCCAATGATGAATTAATTTGAGATTAAAAAGTACATGTAAAGAACTGTGAAAAGTGTTCAAAGTAGCCTCACCTTATGGTACGCTTAGTCGCTTACAGTTTGGCTGTGGATTAGGCTATAATGGTAAAAGACGAGGGACCGGACCATTTTATTTTGGATGCAACCTACCGGTAGTTCGTACCCTGAACAGTTTGTACCCTCAGTTCGAACCCTGAAAAAATCGAGAGAAAAAATTAAAAAAAGCGGAACCCGCTGATCGCAGTTTCCGCAAACATTTTAAAATTTTCCCTTGAAAAGATCAAGAGAAAGATAGTACAAAGCCTAAGTCGCTGATCGCAGTTTCCGCTAACCGTAACCCTTACCCTAATCCTCGCTGATCGCAGTTTCTGCAAACATTTTTCTGAACTTTCCGCTAACCCTAACTCTAACCATAGACTAATCTATGCTCTAACCCTAACCCTCGCTGATCGCAGTTTTCGCAAACATTTTGCCGTAGTTTCCGCTAACCGCAGTTTCAGCTAACCCTTACCCTAACCGTAGAGTACATTAATCTATGCTCTAACCCCATAGGCGTAAATTTTTTCTTAGAAGAGAGGAATTCTGGGTGGGCGAGAGTTTTCAAACAGATTTCATTGAATGTGTATGTTTGCAATGGTTAGTCTTGCTCACAAAGACTGCGTTTAGCGTCGCTGCAGCAATTAAGCTTTAATAGGTTTGATGTTAGCTTTCTTACGCCTTGCGATCTTATGAGCGCTGCTAAACTAAACAAACTTTTTTATGTTTTCCTTTGCGACCTAAAATCCGCGTGACTCGTGAAAATGGCACCTTCGGATTTGCCGCAAAATGTTCGGACAGGTGACTGCTGACTGTGCAGATATTGCGGTTTTGTACCACGCCAAGCTAACGTACAATGTGGTCATTCAGTCACGCAGCACGAATTCAGTTGTGAAGTAGTCCTAAACAGAAAAAGGTTGGTCAAATAAAGTAGTCCTGAACAGAAAAAGATTTATTTGACCAACTTTTTCAGATTTAAAATAATTTTTCAATTGATCACGCTGCTTACTGTACGTTTGATGAAAATGTATTCAGATTTTCCGAAATGGAAACAAGATGCAGCGTGACATTATACAAAAAAGCAAACGTAACCAACACGGAAAGAAATGTAACCTGTTGGAGCTAAAGTAACAAGTACCATCAGGGTTAAGACGCATCCACTGGAATTCAAGGAAAAAAGGCTTCTTTTGCAACACACGACCTTCCTGAGCTGGAAGCTGATCCGGCTGCATGCTAACGTCAAATGGAGCAGGTAGAGATCCATGGTCATGCTGTCTTCTACAACTACCGGTGCATTGTCTGAGACCTACTGTCCATTCTTGAAGCACTGCTTTCTTCATCAATGTCATTTCTACGTTCATTCGTGCTGGACGTGGTTTCTTCAGCGTTATCATCTCGACGCCTTTTGGAAGCTGGTTTTAAGAATGCACGAATAGATGTTTGGCTTTGCTTCATGTTTAAATTTTCAATAATGAAATGACAACACCGCGCGGTGCCCCAATTTATACCCAGCAACAAGTTTGTGAGAAAAGATTTGTAAAAAGCGATTGTTTCAGTACGTCTTTAGTTTGTATCGGTTAGTTTATTGTCATGTTCGTTATGATGTCATATTCATATTCCCTTACGCTGACCCGGAACTGAAGTTTGATTGCGATGTAACCAAAGTGTGACCATTCGGAGAAAAGATTAAACGTGGCTTTCTCTCACCAGGAATTGCCAGCGTGTGGCCGTTGCCGTAGCAACAACAATGCAGTGAGTACCGAAAATGGTTTGCAGATGCTGATTTTTGTTTCTAACCGCGACGATATTCAATTATGTAAGAGAGTGCGGTAAGAAGAGTGCGGTAAATGCGCGCATCCGATTTAGCGTTTCAAGTACAGACACACTTGTCAGCGCAATTTCGATTACCACGAAAAGCTAGGCCATGCGGATTCTAATTGTCTTGGCTTTCTGCTCTAGACAGGTTTTCAACGAGCGACGTCCCAAGAAAGAGAGAGAGAGAGAGATTTCGGCGGTTTTACAGCATATTGGCTTGATATCAAATCGTGCCCAAACGCCTTTTTTTCAACGCAGCGTTGTTGCGGAATTGCTTTGTTCTGTCGGATACCTAGCGAGAGACATATAGTAAAACAATAAGTTGCACTGCAGTTGGTTGGATAATTCAGGCTTTAACAAAAACGGAAATAATAGTAACGAACACTTTATAAGTGTCATGAAAACAGGGTGGGCGAAACATATTTTGCCCACCCTCATTTCACGGCAGGGTGGGCGTCGCCCACCCTATTTCGACGCCTATGTCTAACCCTAACCCTTGCTGATCGCAGTTTCCGCAAACATTTTTCCGGAGTTTCCCCTAACCTTTACCCTAACTCTAACCATAGAGTAATTTATGCTCTAACCCTTACCCTCGCTGATTGCAGTTTCCGTAAACATTTTTCCGCAGTTTCCACTTACCCTAACTTTAACCGTCGAGTAATCTATGCTCTAACCCTAACCCTTGCTGATTGCAGTTTCCGCTAACCCTAACCCTCGAGTTGTTTGCGGGAACTCCGATCAACGACTTCGGCTTTGTGCTATTAAACTGCAATCAGCGAGTGCCGCTTTTTTTCAATTTTTTCTCTCGATCATTTCAGGGTACAAACTGAGGGTACAAACTGTTCAGGGTACGAACTAGGTTGCACCCTTTTATTGTGCTCTTGTAACCTTTCCACTCGAGCTTTGAAGGTAAAACACAAGGACCTTATCCAAACAGGTTATTTATTATATAAGTGCACATTAAATTTTATAGACAAAGCTCTGCACAAAAGATACAGTATGTATCTCAACAATTTAAAACAAAGGAGTGATTCACATGGCATGCCTTGTGACGGATGCAACCTAATTCGTATCATGAACAATTCGTACCGTTAGTTCGTACCTTGTAAAGATCGAGAGAAAAAATTAAAAAAGCCGATGTCGCTGATCGCAGTTTCCGCAAACATTTTAAAATTTTCCCCCTGGAAGATCGAGAGTAAAAATAGCACAAAGCCGAAGACGCTGATCGCAGTTTCCACAAACAAACTGAAAAGATCGAGAGAAAAAATTAAAAAAGCAGAAGTCGCTGATCGGAGTTTCCGCACACAAACAAACTGAAAAGATCGAGAGAAAAAAATTGAACAAAGCCGAAGTTGCTTATCGCAGTTTCCGTTTTTCCGCAAACATTTTAAAATTTCTGGTAATGATCCTAGGAGTTTGCCGAAGTCGCTGATCGCAGTTTCCGCAAACAAACAAAAACTCTTAGGATCACTACCGGAAATATAAAATGTTTGCGGAACCTTCTATCAACCCTAACTAGGGACGTTACAATATGGGACGCACAACTCTGTTGTTCCGTCAACATTAGAAGGGTTAATTGACAATTTGACATTTTTTTACGCTTTGCTGCTGGCTTGCTTTTAACTAAAAACCTTAAATTATCTTAAAACCAACTTCATGGTACGAATTAGGTTGCACCCCCTTGTGACTCTATTACAGACACAACACACATCTGAAATTTGTATCAACTTCAGAGCTCTCACTTCAAGGAAATTTCCTTATTTTAAGTAAATGTAGTTCTATTTTGAACTTTTAACACTTACTAACACCATTGGGCCACATTGGCTGTCATTTTTGTACATTTTGCATGTAAATGATCGTGTTTTTATCATACTACACTAGTGTTTTTTTTGTGAATCTAGTGTTTTTTTCAGTCAAATCTAGTACTTTTCCATAACAAGAGAGTGGCAACATTGTATAGATCCTACGTTGGCTTATTGGCTAGGCTAGGGGCCCGTGACTTTCCCAAGGGGGCCGGAAACTTGAAGAAATCACCACCTACTCTTTAGATATAGTGACTTTTTCTTGGAGGTGTCTTGATTTGGGGTCCAAAGATCTCATTGGCAGGGAACCCAGAAGAGTTGAGCCGATTTTTCTACGGTACTTTGGCAAATATCGTATTTACCGCAATTTTCAAGTTACACAAATAACTTATTTTGCAAACTGAAGAGTAGCGTAACCATTCACTTTTATACGCAAAAAGGAACTAATCTAACATCACTCATGGCCTTGAGAGTGTAAACTATAAAAGGCCATGCATCATTGCATAGCCTATATGTGTAGGCCTACTTTGCCAATGAAATAAAAAAGTCAATTGTCTTAACTCTCCCGAGAACATTGTCTGCCATCAATAATGGGTCAATAGTTTTTTGGCTTAAACAGTGGTTTTTGCACATTTCAAATTGTAACTAAAGCACTTTTCCAGCAGTTTGCGATCACTTCAAGTGGTAGGTTGGGTGCAACCTAATTCGTACCATGAACAATTCGTACCATGAACAATTCGTACCATCAGTTCGTACTTTGAAAAGATCGAAAGAAAAAATTAAAAAAAAGCTGAAGTCGCTGATCGAAGTTTCCGCAAGGTTAGGGTGTTGGAGTATCAGTTAGGTATTGGTATCCGCAAACAAACAAACTGAAAAGATCAAAAGAAAAAAATAGAACATCGCTAATCGCAGTTTGGGTTTTTCCGCAGTTTCCGCAAACATTTTAAAATTTCCGGTAATGATCCTAAGAGTTTGCCGAAGTCGTTGATCGCAGTTTCCGCAAACATTTCAAAAGGGTTAGGGTTGATCGAAGTTTCCACAAACATTTTAAAAGGGTTAGGGTGTTTCCGCAAACAAACAAACTAGAAAGATCGAGAAAAAAAATAGAACGAAGCCGAAGTCGCTGATTGCAGTTTTCGTTTTTTTGCAGTTTCCGCAAACATTTTAAAAGGGTTAGGGTTTAGGGTTGATTGGAGTTTCCGCAAACATTTTAATAGGGTTAGGGTTGATCGGAATTTCCGCAAACATTTTAAAATTTCTGGTAATGATTCTAAGAGTTTTTGTTTGTTTGTGGAAACTGCAATCAGCGACTTGGGCTTTTTTTAATTTTTTCTCACAATCTTTTCAAGGTGCGAACTGACGGTACGAATTGTTCATGGTACAAATTTGGTTGCATCCGGTAGGTTACTGTAGAAGTGGAAGTGCCCCTTTGAAAAAAGGTTGTCAATACTGTTATCATTAGGCTACCATCCAATCATCTTGTCGTTATAGCCTACACTTTTTAAAAGGGAGATTTCCAGTTCACTGTTAGCTCAATTGGTTAGTGGGTCACTTCTGGAACGAAGAAGCGTCGAGATCAAGTGGCGCTGGTTCGACTCTCAGGGCGTGCGCTTGAGCAACGCATGTTAAGGACTGCTCTCCATTCAGCGGCATCTAATGGATGGAATAATTCCCCGGCAACAAGACTTCAACCATCGGAAACTTCATTCTGTTAATCTCGGTGACCGTGCGTGCGTCAGTGATTCAAAGTCTCTACAAGTATGTGAAACTGCCAGGAATAAGCTGGCAAAAATCGGACTTGGGAAACTGTCCCAAAACCGCATTTTAAATTTACATAGCGCGCCATCTAGCGGTTGTAAATATTTTCTTAAAGTAAAATGCAATTTATGACGCATTTACACGTAATTGACACTCACAAAGTGTATATTACGTGAATTAAAACTTTTAAAAAAAGGTTGTGATCATGGGTGTCGGCAGTGAATAAGTCGGCATATTCATTTGGTTGATGAACACAAGAAATACATACATGCCAAAAAGGAATCTGCTGCCTTAATTAAATTTCGAGAAACACTGACAACACGGTTTGTGATATCTGCTAAGAATGCCGAAAATCTTATTAACAAAAACAAAACATTGCTACCAGAAGATAAGGCAGAAGATATACAGTTTCTTAAATTACTTGAAACAAACCAACCAGCATCTCTTGGACCCCTTGATCTAGAAAGAGGTTGAAACGCTTCACGAATTATGCATTGAAGAATCGAATAAAGGTAATAAAGTATGATGTATGTTTGTTCCCAGTATGCTTAAAGCCCAATGATTTTTAAAGTAACATACGTATTAATTTTTGATACGTATGCATAAACAAGACGTTTTTTACAGATAAATGCAGATTCTCAGCCATCTACCTCAGGACTTAATTTCCTCTCCTCGTCATCTTCTGATGTCATCTTGCCCATAAATTAAGTCGAATCTACATTGAGAATCTGCATTTATCTGTAAAAAATGTCTTGTTTATGCATCCGTATCAAAAATTAATAGGTATGTTATTTTAAAAATCATTAGGCTGTTAAGCATACTGGGAATAAACATACATCATACTTTATTACCTTCCTTCGATTCTTCAATGCATAATTCTTGAAGCGTTTCAACCTCTTTCTATCAAGGGGTCCAAGAGATGCTGGTTGGTTTGTTTCAAGTAATTTAAGAAACTGTATATCTTCTGCCTTATCTTCTGGTAGCAATGTTTTGTTTTTGTTAATAAGATTTTCGGCATTCTTAGCAGATATCATAAATCGTGTTGTCAATGTTTCTCGAAATTTAATTAAGGCAGCAGATTCCTTTTTGGCATGTTTGTATTTCTTGTATTCATCAACCAAACGAATAATTTTGTTTTAGATATTTTGTTTTGTCATCAGTTGAATGCAAGCGGGCTGCCATACTTTTGCTCGACATACTGCTGTGTCCCAAGCTGCGAGCTTCCCACTCTGGTGGCTACGAGGATTTAATTGAAGATGATATATATTTCTGAAGAACATCTCCAGTAGTTGGTCTAAATTGTCCTTCCTTAAAATGTTTTAAAGGCTGCAAATTACCAAGCAAACCACCATTGTTCATTTTACTCTTCCTCAGCTCCATGATGGATACATGAATACACACGGAATATTAGACAGTAGAAGTGTATACAATACGTTATATAATCATACAAGATAGGCTACAAGTAGAAAATGCTTACTGATCAATAGTGAAACCTGAAATGCATTACAGAAGGTTATCGTTAAGTTCAGCTGACTTGCCACATGATTTAGATACATAGACTACATTATGGCTGGGTGAGAGATGAAATTATGAAATTGTGGCGGACTGTGACCATCTTGCACTTGATCAGAGCTCTTTCCAAGCAATAAAGCATGTATTCTAACATCAAGTGCAATGGGTACCCAGATATTAGCTACATTGAGATGATCGGTTCCACGTTATACTGTATATGACTCCAGGCATTTTACGTTTGTGGTGTCTAAGGAATACATCTCGTTGTAGGAATGAAGCGACTGTGACAAAATCATTCATGCATGACTGTTCGTATCAATTTTTTAATAACTTTTTTTCTGTTGCTCTGAGACACTTTTTAATATATTTTTTGAACTCCTTACCCCCAAAAACCCCTTGACAGCAACTTTCACCATTTTTCTAGTATCATTTGGCAATAAATTAACAAAAATCAGTCATGCGTGACTGCGTAATCTGGGTACTTAAACGGTCATAACTCTGGTACCGATTGTCCAATTTTAATATTTTTTTTTTATTTCTTTAGCAGAAGAAATGCTTTCAGATAATCTAGATATCAGGATACTGGGTTAAAAATAACGGAATGGCCCGTTTCGGCTAGTCCGATTCGGCTGATCCGATTCGGCTAGTCCGATTCGGCTATTACCCTTTTCGGCTACAGCCCGATTCGGCTAGTCCGATTTGGCTGATCCGATTCGGCTAGTTCCCTATTGGGCTACAGTCTTTAGCGGTTAGTTCCCTATTCGGCAATTTTTTGAAAATCCAACGATAATCCTTCTGTAATCCAACAAAATCCAACATCGTTTCTTTTGCATTCCGACAAATTTAGCGAAAAATGTTTGAATAATTAAATTTCTTTTACAGTTGAAATTATCGAAGCTTTAGATGAGTGGGGTTTTGACCTAACCATTGAGATCTTAAAACTAAAAAGCGAATTAAATTTATTTTTGAACTATTACTGTTTGCTCAGATGAAATTGACATGTATCATGCGTCGCCGTCTGCATGCAAACTTAGAATATATTAGAATCCTCAACTATTACAAAATTCTAAATCCAACGACGCTTTCTGTTTATTTACTGTAGAGAATTTTGTATTTTGATCTCGAAGCTTTAGATGAGTGGAGTTTAGACCTAACCACTGAGATCATAAATCATATTTATGACACCGGTTACATCCCTAGTGATATGGTACGTTCCATATTCATAACTTTACCAAAGAAAACCGGAGCAACAGAATGGTCACTCCACAGAACAATTAGCCTTGTGAATTACGTAACAAACAGCTTACTCCAAATCATGTTGATGCGATTGAGACCAAAACTACAATCGGAAATTTCAACAGCACAATTTTTATTTGTTCCAGACAAAGGGACCACAAAAGGAATTTTTACATTAAAAATGATAACAGAGAGATGTGTCCGATCTCCAGATCTTATCAACGCTTACAGTGAGATGATTTTGAGAGACATCGAACATATGAATGGAGTAAAGGTTGGGGTACAAAATGTAACAAGCTTGAGATACGCTGATGAATGATGATACAGTCCTGATAGCAGAATCTGCAAACGATCTACAGGACTTATTAAATTGTGCTGTCAATAACAGTACACGAATGGGTAAGAGTTAAATTCAAACACAGAATGTATGACCGTATCAAAAATGAAAACTTATCCAAATTGCAACCATACATTCAATGGTGTGTTGCACTCAATGGTGTGAAACAAGTTGATAAATTGAAATATCTTGGGTACACTATAACTTGCGATGGCAAAGTGACACTGAAATTAAAAAGAGAATCGCTATAGCAAAGGATACTTTCAGTAAAATGACCGTAGTCTTCAGGAATCGCAACATGACAACAAAGACCAAAATTAAACTTTTGAAAGCATATGTAATATCAATTCTAACCTACGGATGTGAATGCTAGACAATAAGTAACGATATGATAATAAGAACAGTTAGAAGGCGCCAGATGCAATTTGTAGGTCATATTTACCGACAGGGAGATTTGGGATGGGAAAAAGAAGCAGTGGCCGTCAAAGATTAACTTATTTAAACAGATTGAATCAATGGGCCACAAACACAACAGTTAAAACGAACGATTTTATACGAATGGCAAATGACAGAAAAGATTGGAAGACCATGATCGCCAACGTCTGTATCAGATGAGACACATAATCATCATCAATCGTTTCTTTTGCATTCCGACAAAGAAAAATAAATTGAATTGAAATTTAGCGAAACATAAAAAGCGAATTGAATTTATTTTTGGACTATTAAATTAAAATGTTGCTCACATAAACTTGACATGTATCCTGCGTCACCGTCTGTATGCAAACTTAGAATATATTCGAATCCTCAACTATTACAAAATTCTAATCCCTAGTTTAACAAGTCAATACAATCAATACGGTACATAACAAGTAGGGTGGGTCGAAACGGACTTTTTCTCCGATTTCATTGCTACAAACTTTCTTTCTTGCGAATAATCATAAAACGACATTCCTGAAAGTTTGAGCTTGATCGAACATCGTCTTCATTTCTAAAAATGCTGATTCTTGCCAGTGTTCACTACCTGTGAAATAAGTAGGGCCAGTAAAAGTCATTAAAGTCATATTTTTTTGGTAATGCAGAAAGTTGTCAAACCGATAACAGTGAAACAACGACGTTTCTACGGTGTCTATTTAAGAAGTTATAAAGTCATAAAAAGTTATATTTTCTGTTTTAGATCATAAAATATGACTTCATTTTTACTTCAAAATACAAAGATTGAGCCGGAGTAACTTTGTAAATGCAGTTCAAACAGCTCCTGTAGACATTGAACTTTGATAATAATTTGTGGAAGGGAGGCAATGAGAGTTCTCACGCTGAGTCTCACTTAGCATTGGAAGCAACATTTTTATTACTTTCTGTAGCCTAGTAATAGCGCTTGCTGTTTGATGTTAATTTGCATTGTGACATCATCTTGACACATTATTTTGCAACACACAATCCAGTCTCTGAACATTATAAACACTTGCAGTAGGCCACTACGTCGCTAATAAGCTGAACCGTCGTAACTCCAAAAATGCAGTTTTGAGAAAATTGAATTTTAAAGTTCACGCTGTGTTTGCTGTACATTGTTTGATCTTTCTAAAAGTTCTCTAACGGAAAAACATGAAAACTATATATACATTGTCTTTCATGGAGCTTTGTTGTTGAAAAAAAGATAATTCTTTTTTGCAAAAATTGAACGTTAGAAAAATGAGTATGGACATACGATAGTTTAACAATAAAAAATTGTCGAAATGTAGTTACAATAAAACAGCAAAATTGTTATGCGAAATAGAAAGAAATATAAGTAAGCCTTGAATATCAACATGCAAAAAACGATTGAAAGAAAAATTACCTAAAAGAAAAGGGAGTGTTAACGTGAAACGTGTAAAATTACTTTCAGAGCAGAGTATCGTAAGTCCCATTTTATTATTTTGCAAAACTATCGTAACTCCAATTTGCGATAGTTCATCATTCTGTATCATCAAAACTAAAGCAGATGGACTTACGATGCTTTAACAAAATAAACTGTAGTTTATAAAGATATCAAATCAACCAAAAACGCAATTTTGAAAAATTTGGACTTACGATAGTTCAGCTTAACGGCGACTAAGTCAACCAGTGCTGAGACCTCAAGAGTCAAGGGTACTTTTCGAGTACAGAGCTTTGACTCGTACTACTAAGTAGCTGGTTTGGTAGGTAGGCCTACACATAGGCGCCGACTTTTATTTTTGCACGGGGTGGCAGATAGCACAATATGGCAACCTATAAACTTTCAAACTGCATGTTTTTGTTTGATTTTTACTAAGCATTCGAAAATTGCATTTTTTTAATTTGAAAATAGATATTCATTTAGGGGGTGGAGCTAATTTTATTTCTGAGTATTTTATAGCTGTCATAATTTATAGCGATATTAAGCAGTTTAAAATTTTTCAAAAAAGATTTTTGGGAGAGGCAATGGAAAGATCGTATTTTATTGATTAATAAATCCCATTGTAATCCTAACAAATGTAACAATGACTTATGAAAAGTAACAAATAAAACGATCCCAACAACAAGGAAACAAATCGTAGCCACGTGTTGCGTAATCTTCACGTAGCTTGCTTGATGTTACGCAAGTATCATGCTTGTGACAAAAACAATCATTTTCTTCGCAATACTGTATTGGTTCACCTCTTGCTTTACGTTGACTTGAAGCGAAAACCAATAATCAAAAAAAGATTTAAACGTCCGTTCAAATTACATTTATTTGCAGTAAGTAATGTAACCTAAACGGGGTGGCTGCCATCATGCCATAGAGGTTATGGGGTGGCGTGGCTGGCCACCCCGCAAGTCGGCGCCAGTGGATGCATTAGACATTTGAATTTTTGTAGTGATTTTCAAGTGAAATAGAAGTGTTTTGTTAGTTGTTCGAGTGTGTTATTGTTCAAAATACATGTAAAAACTTACATACGAGTTATTAATTAGAGATTAGCATAAATTTGATGCTTAAAACAAAGTCATATATTATCATATATTTCAAAAAATAAAGTCATATTTTTCAATTTTTTAGGTAAAAAAATGGCCCTAGTAATAAGTAATAGCACAACGTCACTATCAAAGCAGTTGTTATTATTAGGGTAGGGCAGTCCGTGGTGCATTCCCAGGTCCAACGTCAATGCAGGTGAACAACGGTTGCAATTATTACAATTCAAGTACTTGACATTTCTTGGCACATTTTCTCAAATGATCAAAATATAGTCATCATAATACACATTATTACCTGATTTGTTGCCACACAAGTGTTGATGCGAGCCTTGCATTTCTCATCACGTCGGGAACAACGCCAGTATTTCTTAAGCCCGTCTGGACTATATTGAGCTAGTTGAAACATGAAGCCATCATGTAGAAAAACCTCACCTTTGCGCTGCGTACTAATCGATTCCTCTGCCATGATCAAGTAACATCAACTGAGAGTCTAACGAAGGAACTAACCAAAGGAATTTCAGGTCATGTAACGCCGAAACCCAGGTTTACTCTAAACTGCCACTTAGGTTTTAACTTCATCTTTTATTGCAAACGCTATTTGGCAACTGTCTTTTTTTCGTTGACACGTTTTCGCTGAGACTTTATCTCATTAACCCCTATTGGTAATCATGAAAACTGTTGTTTTCATGTAAAACACATATTTTGAACGAACCCAGACATCAAAACTCGTCATTTTTACATTGATTCAACGTCTGCAGACGTTGAATGAATGTAAAAATGACAGATTTTGCCGTCTGGGAAGGCACTCAAAGGTAAACACTGAATAAAATGCAAGAATGCAAAAGATACCATATTGTCGAATTAAAATACAAAATTCTCTAAATAGACAGAAGAACCGGACATACATTTCTCTGTTATCATTTTTAATGTAAAAAATCCTTTTGTGGTCCCTTTGTCTGGAACAAATAAAAACTGTGCTGTTGAAATTTCCGATTGTAGTTTTGGTCTCAATCTCATCAACATGATTCGGAGTAAGCTGTTTGTTACGTAATTCACAAGGCTAATTGTTCTGTGGAGTGACCATTCTGTTGCTCCGGTTTTCTTTGGTAAAGTTATGAATATGGAACGTACCATATCACTAGGGATGTAACCGGTGTCATAAATATGATTTATGATCTCAGTGGTTAGGTCTAAACTCCACTCATCTAAAGCTTCGAGATCAAAATACAAAATTCTCTACAGTAAATAAACAGAAAGTGTCGTTGGATTTAGAATTTTGTAATAGTTGAGGATTCTAATATATTCTAAGTTTGCATGCAGACGGCGACGCATGATACATGTCAATTTTATCTGAGCAAACATTGATAGTTCAAAAATAAATTTAATTCGCTTTTTAGTTTTAAGATCTCAATGGTTAGGTCTAAACCCCACTCATCTAAAGCTTCGATGATTTCAACTATAAAAGAAGCGATATTACAACATTCTCTAAATAAACAGAAGACGTTGTCTATTTTATGTGAGCAAACAGTTCAATTTAATAGTTCAAACATTTTTCGCTAAATTTCATTTCAATTTGTTTTTCTTTGTCGGAATGCAAAAGAAACGATGTTGGATTACAGAAGGATTATCGTTGGATTTTCAAAAAATTGCCGAATAGGGAACTAACAGATAAAGACTGTAGCCCAATACGGAACTAGCCGAATCGGATCAGCCAAATCGGACTAGCCGAATCGGGCTGTAGCCGAAAAGGGTAATAGCCGAATCGGACTAGCCGAATCGGATCAGCCGAATCGGACTAGCCGAATAGTAGCAGACCCTAAAAATAAAGGGGTTTTAAAGGGAATTTTTGTAGTTTTTATGAAAAGTTGTTGCTAAGCAACCACGAATAACTTCCCAGACGTTGATCGAAAAATAATTTATGCATATTTTTGAAATCAGCATTGAAAAGCCATGCAGAAAAGTCACAATATAGATGAAAACAAAAAAAGTCCGGGGATTGGGGAGGTCTAATGTTTGTGATGTATTTGGTCATTTATTACAGATTAATGATTTTCACACAATTATAATCGCTTACGTTAAAGTGTAATTCAACGTAGACTATATGACATTATGACACTTTAACAACATTAGCAACTGAAACAAATGGTGATACAACGTTGGCAGATGTACAATCAACGTACAATAAAAAGATATACATCAGCGATTTGAGCGATTAATGTCGATCTGGAGACAATTTAATGTTGTTTATTCAGTATTGGCGGCGGTGGGATGGCGCTGCGGATAAGGCGTTGGCTTTCCAATTATGCAAACCTGGTTCGACTCCCGGCTTCAGCTGGTTGTTGACAAACACCGCTTACCTCTACCCAGGGTGTAATAAATTGGGTGGGCGTAGTTGCTGAAGGAAAGGCGGCCGAGAGAAAGGAACTGGCCACCCTACTCTCGTTAGTGCCGAAGGCTTAGTACAATGAGAACCTTATCTTCTCATCCCCCAAAAGCTTGAATCAAGTATGGGACCCACCTATTCAGTATTATTGCTTTGCTTCAATAGAAAAGACAGCGTATATTTAATACAGTATATGCGTTCACTTTCATTTACAAATCATTCATTGCAAAAAATATTTTACTTACAAAAACTACTACAGTAACAATTTAAGGTCCCGTTCTAGGGATGTATCTTAGTCCGATAGTCCGATTCGGTGAGTTCCTAACCTCTAACCCCTAACCCTAAAACGGCAATGATAATTAGGTTACGGTACCCAATAATTTAAAATAAAAATTGAAAAAATTCCTCGTTAAGGGATCGGACTCACCAAATCGAACTCACCGAAACGGGCCATTCCGATAGAGTGTCAAGCAATTCATGGTGCGTAAATAACACGGGAGAGGCATTCAGCTGTTTGATTCGTACGTCTTTCCAAGCACCCGTCTTTACAGCAGTATACGGCTTGACTAAATTGCCAAAATTACCTAATTCCAGTAGTTCAGTAGCACTGACGTGTCGTTTTTCAATAACTAGTGGTCGAGTTGCCATTTTTGGTGTTTGACAATTTATAACGCCCATTACATGCGTTGTATCATGACCTGTCAGAGTATCTTCGTTAAAATCGAAGTTATCTGCTACTTACTGACAGAAAGAGCCGGGATGACTTGTAGAGTCCATTACCTCATCCGTATTATCACTATTTGCTTGGCTTACTGCAGCTGATCGTTGAAACGCTATTACTTGACCATAACTTGCACAAAGACCAAGGGATGATAGTACATCCAAGAGAATACGCGATCTTGTGACCTGATGTATAAAAATGCCAATTGACAATAAAAGAGGAGAAATGTAAGATAGCCTGCTTGCTGACTGCAGAAATACATGGGAGACACCGATTTGTAGAAGTTTCTTCTTTAATTTGGCTGATTCGCTTCGCGATCGAGGCATTACTTCAGACATCAAGACTTTAAGCGACTCCGGTATTTCGGAAGCAAGATATAGTCAAGTGGGGTAAAAAAAAATAGTGGGGTTATTGGGGTAAAAAAAACACTTACCATCTCACATCTAAAATGAGTAGATATTCACTCAACTTTTTTAGTGTCTGTTTAAGTGGTCTTTGGAGATTACTTTGAGGGGTAGAGGAAAAAGATTGGATTTGACAAAGAAGAGCTATGTTAAATAGAGTAATATGGCCAGCGAAGGGTGCAAAAAAAGGTTCGGAGGAGTTTATTAAAGGTTTTTGCTAAATTTTAGTGATAGGTAGTAGAAATGTTTTAATGTTATATTGTGAGCACTGGCGCCGACTTACGGGGTGGCCACGCCACCCCGTAACCGCTGCGGCGGGGTGGCAGCCACCCCGTTTAGGTTACATTACTTACTGCAAATAAATGTAATTTGAACGGACATTTAAATCTTTTTTTTGATCATTGGTTTTCGCTTCAAGTCAACGTAAAGCAAGAGGTAAACCAATACAGTATTGTGAAGAAAAATAAATGATTGTTTTTGTCACAAGCATGATACTCGCGTAACATCAAGCAAGCTACGTGAAGATTACGCAACACGTGGCTACGAGTTTTTTCCTTGTTGTTGCAATCGTTTTATTTGTTACTTGTCATAAGTCATTGTTACATTTGTTAGGTATGCAATGAAATTTATTAATCAATAAAATACGATCTTTCCATTGCCTCCCTCAAAAATCTTTTTTGAAACATTTTAAACTGCTCATAATGTCGCTATAAATTATGCCAGCTATAAAATACTTGGAAATAAAATTATCTTGATGATTGATAGCTCCACCCCCTAAATCAGTGGTTCTCAAACCTTTTCAGCTTGTGGCACATTAGAAAAAATATAAAATGCACGCGGCACACTTACAAAAGAAGAAAAGTTGCTTTAAAAAAATTATTTTTACATGTCAATGCGATGGATGTGCTTGTTTGTATCAATATAAGCTTCGACTGAAACGAGGTTGCATTGTTGACAAACATATACCCGAATTTCATCGTCAATTTCAAGCAGTCTCTCTCGTTTACAGCTTTTAATTTCAGTCAAAACAGAAAAGCCATGTTCACATAGCCATGAAGATGCAAATGGCAATATAATTCTGATTGCTTTTGCACGGATCATGAAATAGAATTTGGAAGCAGACAGCCAAAACGCATCCAAGTTTTTTTGTGGAAACAGCGTTTGAAAAAATGGGTCGTTTCGTAAATCGATGAACTGTTCTTCTTCTGCAGAAAGATTGCTTGATTCATTGCTTCCAAATGGTGGGAAGTACTGTTAGCAATAGCTAACATAGCAGCCCAATAGTGACGTGGCAATTACCCTGCTGTATCGGCAATGCCATAATTGGCTTCATCGTCACATGTGCTTATTTATCATTTATTGAAGGAGTTAAAGCGCTTTTAAGTCGCATGCTTGTCTGAATGGCTTATTTTAAATATTTATACAGTTCTTTTCCAAAATTTCAAAGATTCGCGGCACACTTGAGAATCTGTGGCGGCACACAGTTTGAGAATCACTGCCCTAAATGAATATCTATTTTCAAATTTCATTAAAAAAAATGCAATTTTTGAAACTTATTGAGTTTTATTTAAAAAGTGCACTTAGTAAAGTCACAGCAGTTTTAACGTTTTGCAAATTTGCACGTTAACATGATTCTATTCGAGGAAAGCTGCACTCCCTGCCAATTCCCATAATAAAAGCAACATTTTTCAATTACTTAAGATTTTGGATTATTTTCCGATTTCAATTGGAGTGTACTGTCATCTACTTCATGCTTTAATTTCTGCTTTGTTATCTACTTCATGCAGTAAGTTAATATTGCGTGGCAAACTGTGAGGCGGGAATGTATTGGTCTGACATAGGAGTTGCTTGTTACATCATAAAAAAAATTACGAAACGACGTACTGTAACAGTCTGAGGCGGGAATTTATTGGTCTGACATAGGAGTTGCTTGTTACACCATAGAAAAAATTACAAAAAGTCGTCCAGTTAAAGTTTTCGCCGACATTCCAGTTTTATTCAGCTTAAAGATGCCATCGAAACGCGTTCAAAATTGCAGCCCTCCATTGAGTCATTTTTTGTTGCGTCTAGTCAGGATTTCAGCCAGCATGAAAGTGACCAAAGCCTGAACGAAACGAAAGTGTGCCAATGCTAAAAAGCGTTAGCACGATCAGGGAGGTGGAAGAACCGAGCACGAGCAGGATAATCGTTATTGAAGGGAGAAGCTATCAAAAATCGTGGGAGAGTGAATTCCCGTGGCTAGAATACGATAGATGCAAAGATAGAGCATTCTGTCCGATTTGCAACTATGTCGCAACTGCTTGATCTATTTGCAAGCAATGAAACAATTTCAATAATGCTTCCAAACATGGTCTGCATTGTGAAAATATACTTTGCCTTTGAAAATATACTGAAAATATATCGTTGCCTTCCACCACCTGCGAGGCGGAGCGATTGTTTAGTGCACTCAGGTGCATAAAAACCTACTTGCGATCTACCATGACGCAACAGCGATTGAACCACGTCCTAATTTTAAATGTTTATCAAGCTGAAGCTTCACGGTTACAACTTGACCAGTTGATTAACAGTTGGATTGACAGAGCTGCTGTTCGCAAAAATACTTTTGCCAAATGTTAAATGTCAGAGCAGCAACGTAACAATAAAATTCACGACATACCTCCTGTGCTTTGTTTTAAAATTGCTTTGTAAATTATCGAGCTACAAATCAGGTGTGAAAGACAGTTGCATCTACGAAACACGCTTAGTAAAGATCAAACAAAAACATGCAGTTTGAAAGTTTTTAGGTTGCCATGTTGTGCTATCCGCCACCCCGTGCAAAAATAAAAGTCGGCGCCTATGATTGTGAGTACTATATTGTGAGGCTACTAGATGCAACAAAGACTGGGGCCTCCAAATGTTTGTGTAAATTATTATTGAGGTGTTTTTTTTACCCCAATAAAATTCGTTGATTTGGGGTAAAAAAAAACAGTGCATTTTATGGAATGTTTTGGCTTTGTATTGGTGTTATGTCAACTGCCAAGCAGTATATCACCAAAAAATACAAAAACAAACTTCTGGATGCATCAGTGCCAATGTATGCATGTGTTATGCACAATCAATTGATGTTTTCTGGAGTTGGGGGTCCGAGCTTAAGGTTAGTGTTGCGGGTTAGTCAATCAATAGCGCATATTGAGAGTACAGAGTGATCCATTGATTGATAGTGCACAATACATACAATCATACATACACAAACTGTTGTTTTATTTTCTGTCTGTTGTTTTTTAGTTGTATGTTCATTCACAAACTGCTGGTTGATTTTTTAGGATTCATGATCCGCGAAATTTAATCGCCCACTTGCATGTTCAAACCAGAGCTGCAGATAAAATTCAGGATGGCGTGCATAAGTATACTAGACACAATTTTTTGTCTTGCTGCTGTTTTTATTGCAGTAATGAGACTTTGCGATTTCACAATGTGTATTTTAATAAAAAGTGCATACAAAAATTGTGGGCAAAATCGTTTACATCATCATCATGACCCATCCGGTCAGTTTCGAGTATGGGTTCAGCATCTCTCACAGTCCTTGATATATGAGTTACACAAAGCTTCTTTCCTCTGATGGAGAATCATTTACATTACATATGAAATCAATAGCAAAACATATGAAATCAATATTATAATAATAAAGAAGAAGAAGCTGCTATACTAACAGGTGTTTTTTTTTACCCCATGAAAATTTTTTTTTACCCCAAAGCTGGGGTAAAAAAAAATTCAGGTATTTTGGGCATAATTTCCAAACCAGTTAATGGATTTAAAAAGTTTCATTGGGGGATGATAGACATACATGGTCTGCATATTGTGACCAACTTTAGTGGTCATACTTGATAAGCTAAAAAATCTAGGATAATCTTTCTGAAAAAAATTTTTTTTTACCCCACTTGACTATACTCCAGATTAATATCTTCAGGAACAGGATAAGATGTTTGAGCGTTATCAATTTGTTGAATTTCTTCCTTTATAACACTTCCAGCTTGCTGTATTAGTTTTTTTGACTCTTTATCTTCTTCAAAACATGATTCTTCATAACAATCGTTTAAAATCTTATCCACATGTTTCTTTAGCGTTACCACATTAGGTTTGCCTTTCACCTCAGTGATGCTCAGTTGCTCATCAAAGTGCTCCAGCAAACGTCGTTTTAGATGTTTGCTACTATAAGTTTGAACGTCGCTGGGTAAAAATGTCGACGTTTGATCGCGTAGCTCTTGCAATGTATATTGCCTACCTACTCGATTAATTTCATTCATCCACAAACAGAGTTTTTTGAATGCTTCTTCCTTCAACGAATCTGAGTTGCGGGAGTTGAGCATTAGGGTGGAGTGAAAACACTTTTTTCCTCATTTTGCTTAGCTTGGGGTTGGAAAACTTGCCAATTACTACTAAAAACAGTTGTGCAAAATTAGAATGTAATCTGACGACATCTTGATCTGCCACCAGCCACTTGAAAATTCACTATTTCCTTCTACATTAGGGTTGATCAATTTAGGGGGGTGTAAAAAATTTTTCCTCATTTTGCTTAGCTTGGATAGCCAAAACTTGCCATTGAGCATATAGAACACTGTGCTAAAAGTATATTTCGATCGAGCAAATTTTTGATCTGCAACCAGGCCATTACTTATCGACTAAAAACGCAAAAATACAAGCAAATGTATATTTGAATATGTCGTTAGCATAGAGATTTATTACAATGCAATGGAATTGGTAATATGTATCAAACTTCATCACTTTCGATGAAATAGTCACGTTTCTATTCGAACTTGGGCATTTCTTGTCGTGATTCAATGCGTGAGCGTATAAATCCATCTCGCAAATTAACCCCGCACACCGCCGCTGAAGCTTCCGTCACCAACTTGACGCACCTTTCTACCACCTGTGTGTGACATGGAAATCAAGGGAATAAAAGTTTTGGAGTGTCCTTAGCTGCAATCATGTCTCGCAATTCTTTGTCCCCCATGTTTCTTGTCACAGGAGGCTCGGTGAGATTGAGAGCCTGCCAGTCAACCATATCGTAGCATTTGTTGGCGTCAAACTTTAATGGCGGAATGCAGAATCGTCGCATTGTTCTATATTCGTGATGGCTTGATCGAGCTTTTTGAATTCGCTTAAATCCAAGCTCACGGATATCACTACCAATGGCAAATTTAAAGTGGTAAATAAGAAGCATGCCCATGCGGTGAAGCAGGAATGCAGGTGGCTCTGGAACGCCCCAAGCGTAGATAGTCATTTGTTAGCCCCCTTCAGCAACAGAGAACTTGCATTTGTCATTAAACAAGTTAAAAGTGGGAAAGCACAAGGGCCCGATAATACCCTTCCAGAATTCTTAAGGCACTGTGATCTCAAATATTCGGCATGGATGAAAAGCTTCTATTCTGCTTGCCTGACCCTCCAGGCCATACCTAAAATCTGGCGAAAAGCAACTGTAGTAGCACTAGCCTACTTAAACCAAACAAGCCAGCTGATGATCCTAAGAGCTATCGTCCAATATCACTACTCTGCGTTCCATATAAGATCCTGGTACGGCTACTGCTAACTAGACTCGAGCCAGTTGTATTCCCAGCTACCAAAAGAACAAGCTGGATTTTGGCACGGACACTGTACGACTCATCAAGCAGTCAAGGTGACCGAGGATATTGAGGAAAGTTTCGAGAAGGGCAACGAAGCAGGAGTTATCTTGGTAGACCTCACTGCTGCCTATGATACTGTGTGGCATCAATGGCTAACCCTAACGCTTCTCTGCATGATCCCAGACAAAAAGGTAGTGCGATTTCTCGCAAACATTCTGGCAAATTGGACCTTTTTGCTGAAGACGAGTGATGGAAAGTGCAGCCGGCCCAGCCGCTTAAGAAATGGTGTTCCGCAAGGATCATGCTTATCACTTCTACTATTTAACATCTACATCAGTGACATGCCAGAGACTACGTCACGCCAGTACGGCTATGCTGATGATCTGGCACTATACTCCATTCTGACAAATATACTGGCATGTGGTAGAGGAAGCACTTACAGATGACATGGCCCAAATCGCAGACTACCTGAAGCTTTGGATGCTAAAACTGAGCCTGGCAAAGATCACTGTCACACCTTTGCAACATGGAATCTACTCGCCAATTGTCAGTCTCTCTCAACGGAAACCCACTTCCACACAACCACAACCCATGCCACACCGACCTAGGAGTGAATCTCGACCTACAATTAATCTACAAACACCATGCTGAAGCCCTCCACGCTAAGCTATCAGCACGCAACAATTTGCTGAGATGCTTAGCTGAAACATCTTGGGGTTCTAGTACATCTGCACTTGGTACAAGTGCTTTTGCACTTGGTTACACCACCTCGGAATATGCTTCCTCCACTTGGTGCCGCAGCGCACACACTAGCAAAATTGACACTGCCCTCAACACCACCATGAGAATAATCACTGGTTGCCTGCTTCCAACTCTCACCGACTTTTTGCCGGTGCTATCCGGCATCGCCCCAGGTAGACTGAGTGGGGAAAATCACGTACACAGTCTAGTTTTACAAGCTATGTCAAGGGATGACTACCTCCTCGACCAGATTGTCATAAACTCATACTCCCAAAAGTCCCAGCGCTTGAAATCTCGACGCCCCTTTTCCCGACATGCTGCAGCTATCTGCAAGTCTAACTTCCACTTTACCGAAGTTTGGAACAGTGAATGGTGAAAAGTTGCGAGACCAACCCAATTCACAGGCCCTCCCAATACTAACACACTACCTGGAGCAGAACTACCTCGGAAGGAATGGGTGAAGCTCAATCGCTTGGTGACTGGGGTGGGCCGTTTCAACAGCAACATGTTTCAATGGGGACTCACCGACTCACCATCTTGTGCATGTGCCTCAGAATCTCAGACTGCAAAACGCATTATCTAACAATGTCCTGTATATCGACCCCAGGACAGATAATATATTATATGGAATGTGGACCTCACAACGCCCGATGAACACACAATCCATTGGCTGCTGTGCCTGGATGTAACAACGTGATCTGCGGCGGTCTCAAACGCAAGGAGAAGAATCTTCTCGAACTTTTTGGGAAGATGCTCCATACACGAACCAAGAGATTTTCCAAGAGGACCGGAAAATTCACGCGGTCCGGTTGTTAGTCCATCCAGATGTGCAAATACATGTCTCATGAGAAACGTGTTCTCCAGAGAAATGGATACTTCGCGCACTCAAAAAACATTACGATGGCCATGATCACAGATGAGAGGCAAATAATCCGTTAGCTTGGACTTAAGTGAATTCAGAAATCCCGATTAAGACATCGCGAACAGAAAGCAATGCGACGATTCTGCATTCCGCCCTTAAAGTTTGACGCCAACGAATACTACGATATGGTTGACTGGCAGCTTCTCAATCTCACCGATCCTCCTGTGACAAGAAATATGAGGAACCAAAAATTACAAGACATGATTGCAGCTAAGGACACTCCAAAACTTTTATTCCCTCGATTTCCATGTCACACACAGGTGGTGGAAAGGTGCGTCAAGTTGGTGACGGAAGCTTCAGCGGCGGTGTGCGGGGTTAATTCGCGAGGTGGATTTATACGCTCACGCATTGAATCATGACAAGAAATGCCCAAGTTTGAATCGAAACGTGACTATTTCATCGAAAGTGAGTAAGTTTGATGCATATTATCATTTCCATTGCATTGCAATAAATCTCTATGCTAACGTCAAATTCAAATACATTTGCTTGTATTTTTGCGTTTTTAGTCGATAAGTAATGGCCTAGTTGCAGATCAAAAATTTGTTCGATTGAAATATACTTTTAGCACAGTGTTCTATATACCCTATGGTAAGTTTTGGCTACCCAAGCTAAGGAAAATGAGAAAAAAAGTTTTACACCCCCCTAAATTGATCCACCCTAATGTAGAAGGAAATAGTAAATTTTCAAGTGGCTGGTGGCAGATCAAGATGTCGTCAGATTACATTCTAATTTTGCACAACTGTTTTTAGTAGTAATTGGCAAGTTTTCCAACCCCAAGCTAAGCAAAATGAGGAAAAAAGTGTTTTACCCACCTAAATCGATCCACCCTATTGAGCATACTACCACTGCTTTCACCAACCTGATCAGATTTTATAGTACCGTTACTAAGAAATCGCTGAAAACAATCTCTGTGATATATAGCTTCTACAGCTCGTATATCTCCTGCACAAAGTATCCTAGATTTTACTTGAATTGAGATGTCATCTGTTCTCTTTTCACATTCCGCTATTAATGTTTCCTGTAGCAAACTTTTCTTTTGTTTTTTGTCAACAATTTCCACATTTTCTATCGAGGAAAATCATTTTGGATGCTGCTTGAAATTTTCAAGATTTATTTCTTCACCGCAAATCAAACAATGGGTTTTATAGTCGTACGTAGTTCTCCTTAATCGCGAAGTTTTAGATTGCGGTTTCTGCTCATCTGCTTGTTTTTGAGCAAAAGCTTTCCGATTCGTATAATTTTTGTAGCAAATACAGTATTATGGACTGCAATTTCCCGTTGGTCGCCAATATTCTCATTTATTTGATCACGATACTTAACAGACCACTGGGTTAGTGTTGATATTGCTTTAGAACCTAGCGTTCTTCCATCCTTTCCACAGACAACCACTTCCTGACAAATTTCGCAGATTTTACTTACATTGCTTTCCATATTGGCTCAAAAACTCAACCTTTTAGACTACTTGCTTGCAAGCGTATTAAAACTAAAGAATTGGTAACAAGCTGTCCCATAGCTCCGGCCACTTGTCAAAATCAGAGCAAGTTGGCAACCTGCTGAGAAAATTGCTCCATTTTATCTAAATTTAACGTCTGGCGACGTTGCATCGACAAAAGAATGGCTACCTATGTAACGACCTATTTCTTCAGATAAATACTTTTGTGTTGCTTTGGCAATGATGTAATCGATTTAATGACTTGACTGGTCTGATGTTATAGTTGTTATCTAACTCTTTAATTACGCTTTTTCTGAAATCTTTTCTTTGTGAAAGTTCAAGGTATAAATCATTACCAAATTTTATGTGCCTGTAATTTTCATGTTTGTCAGGATACGTTGTAACAGACGAAATTACATTTTCCGAAATCAATCTTAGTTAATTAGCATTTTGTAGAATTTTAAAACCACTGCACTATCATTGAAGCCTAGTTTGTGTTACATGAGGCGCTCAGCAAACAAAATATGTTAGTTTGCGTCGCCAGACGTTGAATCAATGTAAAATATAAAATTCTGCTGAAGGGTAATTTTAGACACTGTGTTAATCATCCTTGTTTCACTTAAAATTCGCGAATTACCATGACGGAAAATACTTATGTTGTTCTTCCGCTAGATGGCGCGCTGGTAAATAATTGTCCCCCTCAAAAAGGCCTTTCCCCAAGTCCGAATTTTGCCGAATTTTAGATTTGGGGTCTCAAACAGGTAACCCATCTTTTTATGAAGAAAAATGGTTGTTATCAAAAATGTCCATGTCCGGCTATTTTTATGTCAATTCAATGAAATAAATTGACGGCGTCAGCCTGAATTGCCTAAAAACTTTACGGCGTAAAGTGCTGAGTCAGCTCTCAAAGAAATTGACGGCGTCAGCTAGGGTGTGACAGCCGCCCTGACCTTTTTAGAATTTGCCTACCTTTTTTTTGGTGGTGAGGTTTTACCTGTATAAGATTCCTGTAAAGTTTCAAAAAAATTGGTCAAGGTTTAGAGGTGGCCCGTGGCCACTAAAGTTTTTGGGGGGTGCGCGATGTATTTTTAGGGGTGCTTTTGCTATATCTCGGCTCCTAGACATGATAAAAGGTCGTTCTATAGCTCAATCGATGCAGAATAAGCAAATTTGTATTAGACTTGTGAAGAAACTATTTGCCTAAAATGTTTAGTTTTTGAGTTATTTGAGAAAAACCTGTTTTTTGCACAAATTTTGTGAAAAATTGTTACATATGAATTGAATATTTTATCATTTTCACTTTTTTTTTCTTCTTAGGAACACCTGGAGAAGTACAGAAGATGTAACTCTTCAAAGTTTAAACCTAAGTTACCTTATGTTTTGTTAGAAGCATAGAAACTAAACACTAACATTGTGTTTACTGTTAGGGCAATTTTTGTGGTGGTAAGGGCTAATTTATATTACATGCTATGTCACAGTTTAAAGATCATCATCATCAACCAATTTTGATTATACAGGCCATGAATTAATCCTCATGTCGAGGGTGTGGCCTGTCTGTCGAGAACGAAGTCTTCCCCTCCACACCTCATTTATTGGGTTGACAGAGTTCATGTTCAGGGCTACAAGGTCATGTTTTACAAGTTCTTCCCAAAAAAGTTTTGGTCTACCTTGACCCCGCTGTGCTGCGATGTTAACACATCTGACCTGTGAGGTCCAGCTTGAGCTGCGCTCAACGAGACCAAGCCATCTCAGTCTGCCTAATTGGAGGACTTCACTGATGTCTTTTATTTTGAGCTTTGATAGAAGTGTCCCAAACTGGATGTTGTCTTCAGGCTTGACTAGGCGAGTCCATCTTACCATCAGAGCGATGGCCAGCAGATATGAGGATCAAGAAGGGGATGATTGTGAAGATCTGCTATGATGCCCTAGCACAGGGATTTGTGATGGATGATTATGAGGAGCTAGTCAAACTAGTGCTTTTGCATCTTGGTGAGGGAGCTGAGACCTTTGGAGGTTTTTGTACATCCGGGTGCTTGTCACCACGCCAGATGGATGGCCAAGATTTTATACTGCATCAAGATCGTTCTTCTCACTAAAGTTATTAGAGATCTTCCTGCAGGTTTTATATGTTCAAAGCAACAGCTAAAGAAAATCCAAAAATTTGTTCAGCTTGTTGTATATTCCTATGTGCCATGGTGGCTAACCACTTTTGTGTCAACTTCTGCTCCTTGCAACGTACCTAGAACTTATCAACGTCAACGAGTATGAATAAATCGAAAGCAGTATGGCCAAAGCAGCTCTTAAAGCTCTAAAGGGGCACATGTGATATCTTAATGAAGAAGTTATCCCCCTTACCCTTTTCGATAGCAGTGTGTCTGACGGGACAAAGCAGAAAATTGTTCAAAAGCTGACAAGCTTCGAAGATCCTGGACATTCTTTGAAAAGAGAAGCAATTGATTTTGGCAAACCCTCCTTTCCTTCCGTTGCTACAAAACCAACAGATGACTTGAGCTCCTTTGTTGGAGAAGATTCTTGGAGCTTCTTCAGAATCTTGAGGATTGACACGACCTTTTTAAGTGTTGGTGTTGTCGATTGGTGCCAGAACGGCAGCTACTGTGAAGCAAAGAAACAGGTTTCAAATCTTTGTGTTGTTAATGATGCAGCAGAAAGGGGTGTCAAACTGTGCCAAGACTTTATAGACACTACTAAGACAGAAGTTTCATTTCAAAATATTCTTCAAGTAGTTGAGAACAGCAGAAATTCTATGCCCAATCAGCGTAAACAATACATACATCCATCTCGGTGTTGGTTTCTTACATTGTGATTTTTATCATCGCTGTTCCTTGCTCTCAAATGTATTTTGTGATTTTGTTTAACATTAACTAAACATGTGAGTTCATCATTTCATTGATTTTCCATGTGTTTTAACCGAAGAAGAAAAGGTGCTAAGAACATTTTTCTCACAAATATGCAAAAAACAGGTTTTTCTCAAATAACTCAAAAACTAAACATTTTAGACTAAACATTTGTTCACAAGTTTGATATAAACTTGCCTATACTGCATCGATTGAGCTATAGCATGACCTTCTATCATGTCTACGAGCTGAGATATAGCAAAAACGCCCCTAAAAATGCATCGCTCACCCCCAAAAACTTTAGTGGCCACGGGCCACCTTTAAACCTTGACCAATTTTTTTGAAACTTTACAGGAATCTTATACAGGTATAACCTCACCACCAAAAAAAAGGTAGGCTCTGTGAAACCAAGTTTTAAAAATCATGGGGCGGCTGTCACACCCTAGCGTCAGCGCTAATTTCTAGCGCTATTTTAGCCAGGGTCTCACAAAACGGAAGCATTTCAACCAAGTTTAGGCTAACAATAGCTATAAATAAAGAGCAGGTATTATGTTTTGATACTGTATTGTAATTAGCTGCTTAGCTTATTAGTTATTTTCTTGTAGAAACACAAGCATTTCAAAACGTTTGTCTGACAATCTGCTGCGTTTGGGACGCATAATGTCCTTTCCAAGTGAAAACATGCATACCACAGCAGCGCTGGATGGTGTTGTATTTCAAAAACAAGTCTTGAAAACGTTTACTCGGATAGGTAGCCTATCACTGTTCCAAGCGTGCTGTGATGGCATATATATATATATGATATATATACATTTTTAACGAGGTTCATTGCACCAGCATCGCTCTTTTCAGGGGCATAGAACAAATAAAGTATTTTCAACCTCCGCAATGACATTCATTGATGTTTCACTTTCTTTCACTGATCCCTCGTTCTCAATAGCGTACTGCTTATGATATGAGTGATCAACATTTGGCGAACTTCGTCCGCTTGTATTCCAGGTGACTATTCCAACCAACGCGAAAGCTGGTAATTCGGATGAGTTGCGCTGGCCAGAATACATTTTGAAACAAGATTTTCCATGAAAACAAAAAATGACACATAGCGCGTGACGCTAGCCTCAGCGTCAACAAAAAGTTGACGCCGTCAACGTACAACACTGGTAAAAAGCAAAGATTTGTAAAAAGCGATTGTTTCAGTATATACGTCTTTAGTTTGTATCGGTTATTTTATTGTCATGTTCATTATGATGTCATATTCATATTCCCTTACGCTGACCCGGAACTGAAGTTTGACTGTGACGTAACGAAAGTGAGACCATGCGGAAAAAAGATCAAACGTAGCTTTCTCTCACTAGGAATTGCCAGCATGTGGCAGTTGCTATAGCAACAACAATGCAGTGAGTATTACATTTTTTTCAACGCAGCGTTTTTGCGGAATTGCTTTGTTCTGTCGGAAACCTAGCGAGAGACATAGCGTAAAGCAAGAAGTTGCGCTGCAGTTGGTTGGATAATTCAGCATTTAACAAAAACGGAAATAGCCTAATTGTAACGAACACTTCACAAGTGTCATGAAAACGAGAGTGGGCGAAACATATTTTGCCCACCCGGCCCACCCTATTTCGACGCCTATGCATATGTATATATACTGTATAACACATTCATTCACACAGGTGTGTAGATGCAGGCATTCTACTTCAGTAAATAACAATACAATCATTATCATACAGGGTTAAATGTAGAGTTGTGGCAAACACAATTATGTCAGAGATAAAAACATTTCTGTATGCATGGCTGGGAAAGAAAAAGCTAACTCCATCTTATGATATCCAGCCTAGTGGTTCTAAAGCTCGACCTAAGTTTATGTGTGAGGTGAGAAGCTGGTTTTTATAATATATATTATATTCTAGTCTAGCTGGACATAGGTAACTATGATCGACTACATTGAACTTCAGGGTAAGAAAACATGACATTCTGACATAGTGACGCAAGACAATTGTTTGCGGCCCACCTGTTGCAAGAGACATCTTATTGTGAGACGATTTCATGCAAATCCTACTAGGGTTGATGTGGGTATTTGCGACCATCGAAGTAATTACGTCCACTTCATAAGTTTGTAAATATTTTGCAATTGAAAACAATTTGACAAAAAAAAATTTAACAGTTTATTTATCAATAATTTTATCACAAGTTGTGTAAGTTTTGTCTTCTTATGCTAACTATATATATGACTTGTTTTTTAGTTTTCAAATTACGTTTTAAAAAAAAACTCCGTTTTTTATAAAAATAAAATTAATATGGCATCCTGATTCCTGACTTTTAAGCTTCATAAAAAGAAATATATCAAGAAGAAATGGTTTTATCAGGGTCCACATTTTGTTGCTGTTATTGCATTATTTATTGCATGTTTTTTTATGGATTGTTTTATTATGCATATCACGCAAAATTATTTCATCAGAATGACAGCCATGTTTGGATGCATTTTGGAATTAAAATAGCTATCACAAAATGCGCTATTGTAATTTTAATGCACACAACAATACCATCAAATTATGACATGTGTCACGTTTCTTTCCATCTCTTACCAGGAAAGAGACTTGGAAAGGATTAATGACATAGTTTAATGGGATATCACCGAAAAGCAGTCAATTAACTGTCGAATAGTTCGGAATGGCCCGTTTCGGCGAGTCCGATTCGGCGAGTTTAATTCGGCTAGTCCGATTCGGCGAGTGCCCTATTCGGCGAGAGCCCTTTTCGGCGAGTTCCTTATTCGGCGTTTTTTTGAATTTTTTTTTTTAAATATCGGGTATCGTAGCCTAATTATTATTGCCGTTATAGGGGTTGGGGGTTAGGGTCTTATTCAACGTTTAGCGACGTTAAAACGATGTAAAAGCGGCAATAATAATTAGGCTACGGTACCCAATAATTTAAAAAAAAATTCAAAAAACGCCGAATTGGGAACTCGCCGAAAAGGGCTCTCGCCGAATAGCCCACTCGCCGAATCGGACTAGCCGAATTGGACTCGCCGAATCGGACTCGCCGAATAGTAGCAGACCCGAATAGTTCGCTAGTGAAATGATATATGAAGATACTTGAAGGACTCCAACGAATAGCTCAACACTTCCAGCAAATAATAATCTAAGTAACAATAAACACAAACAGCAATAAATTCCAACGCTTATAATTCTTAATCGACTTCGTGATTCACTCACAGCTTTTCATATGATTCTAATTTCAATTCTTGAAAATCATATTTATAAACTTAAACACTTACTCTTTCATTAGGAAGATATCTTTATACTGTTAAGCATGTAATAATTGGGTTGTATTGTATTGTTGTGTGTATTAAAATTAGGGTCTGCTACTATTCGGTGAGTTCCTAACCTCTAACCCCTCAACCTAAAACGGCAATGATAATTAGGCTACGGTACCCGATAATTAAAAAAAAAATGAAAAAATCACCGAATAGACTAGACTAACTGAATCGCACTCACCGAAACGGACCATTCCGTTAAAATTACATTAGCACATTTTGTGATTGCTGTTTTAATTCCAAAATGCATCCAAACACGACTGTCATTCTGTCAGAATAATTATGCGCGATCTGCCTAATTGTAATAAAACAATCTATAAAAATAGTGTTAAATAATGCAATGACAGCAACAACACATGGACTCTGATAAAAGTATTTTTTGTTGACATATTTATTTATTTTTTAAATTTTTTATTTTTTTATTTTTATATCTTTTTTTTTTTTTTTTTTTTTAATTTTACTTTTATAAAAAAACAGAGTTTTTTTACGGCAGTTTATTTGACCGGCATGACATTTTTTTTTTCACCTTCCCTTTCAAAGCAAAAGACAAGAGGAGAACAAATAAAAAAAGTACATATATAATATAACTTCTAAATTCAACAGTCTCCTTCAACTGAATCATTGGTGTGTGCGGTGTTTATCAGGCTGGTATTCCCAAGGATAAGAGTTTGATACTATCCGGAAGCGCTTCCTTTTAAACTAAATTGCCTGCTAAAAAACACTGCCTAAAAGTAAACTGAACATTGATGAAACCATTTTTTAAAGAAGTATTGTAACTTTTTACAGCCACCAAACTAACGTAAGAGCCAAAATGTAATGCATCGTTTGGCAAACAACATGGTCACATTCTCTTATGACAAACGAAAACTTACCCAGAGAAATTCTGAAATTCCAGCAAATTAAAAAAAACTCTAACTTTATTGTAACTCATATTGATTCCACTGATTCAGTTGGAAAAAAATTGTATATGCTTTTTTTCATTTGTTCTCTCGTCTTTTGCTTTGAAAGAGAAGGTGAAAGAAATAATAACTTACGTCATGCCGGTCAAATGGTGGTTTAGATTAAAAGACTGGTGCGGTCAAGTAGCCACTGCCGTTTTTTAAAAACGTAATTTGAAAAGCAAAAAATAATCACATGGCCTAGTTAGCATAAAAAGATTAAACTTACACAAGTTGTGATACCATTATTGATAAATAAACTTTTAATTTTTTTCTGTCAAATTATTTTCAATTACAAAGTTTTTAAAGTGAATGCATTTACCTCGGTGGTCACGAATACGCACATCGACTCTAGAGTCTATAATCTGTTGAGTATGTCTTGCTCTTGCCTTGTGTACTGTATAATATATACTTTTGTTTACTAATGTTTAATTCCCATCATAAATTTTTCACTGGATACTTGCTGTATTACAAGAAGTTATCTAACATATCGCTCACCTAGAACCAAACTATGTTATGTCCAATTTTTGCAAAAATCACTTTTTCAACTTTTCTTGGGTTTTGGACATAGCTCTATCTGATGGCATGCTCAGATTTCTTTTATGTCAATTATTTTAGCTTTTAGCCTATGTTAAGTCCTGCAGAAATTTCAAATTTTTCAAACAGAACTGTGCTATGTCCTTCCCTGGACTTAACATAATGTCAACCTATTAACTGTGTCTGGACATAACATAGTATGTTGGACTTAAACTAGTTGCTACTTTTGACTGATTGAAAATGCTGGACATAATACATGTTGTGAAAAGGTGATCTTCTGGTTGATGTATTGATGGTAAACTCTCAGCACATTTTTGACATTGTGTCACTCAGGGATGACACAGGCTGTGTAAGGCTGGTTGCTATGGGTCATTTAAAACTAATCCTACCATAGTGGCAATCACTGATTTTAGCCAAGTTGTTGACTTCAAAAAATTTGTGAATGATTCACCACAATACTCACATATCATTCGAGGCTCAACTTTTGATTCTGGGGTTCACGTCTTTTAGGCGCAGACAGTTAAGCGCCGGTCAAATAGGTGCGCACACTGTGGCATCAGGATATTTGGGTCTGCTACTATTCGGTGAGTCCGATTCGGTGAGAGCCTTTTTCGGTGAGAGCCTTTTTCGGTGAGAGCCCTATTCGGTGATTTTTTTGAATTTTTTTTTGAAAATTATCGGGTACCGTAGCCTAATTAAAACTCTTAACCCCAAACCCCCTAACCCGAAAACCCAAACCCCCCAAAAAAAACCAAAAAACCCCAAACCCCCAAAAAACCCCAACCCCCCAAAAAAACCCAAACCCCCAAAAAACCCCAAACCCCCAAAAAACCCCAAAACCCCAAAAAACCCCAAAACCCCAACCCCCCATAACCCCAAAAAAACCAAAAAACCCCAAAACCCTCCAAAAACCCCAAACCCAAAAACCCCAAAACCGCAAACCCCAACCCTCAAACCCCCAAAAAATCCCAACCCCAAAAACCTCCAACCCCAAAAACCCCCAACCCCCTAACCCCAAACACCCCAAAACCGCAAACCCCAACCCCCAAAAACCCCCAACCCCAAAAACCCTCAACCCCAAACCCCAAAAAAATCCCAACCTCAAAAACCCCCAACCCCAAAACCCCCCCAACCCCCTAACCCCAAAAACCCCCAACCCCAAAAACTCCCAACCCCAAAAACCCCCTAACCCCTATCCCCTAACCCTATAACGGCAGTGATAATTAGGCTACGGCGCGCAATAATTTAAAAAAAAAAACTCACCGAATAGGGCTCTCACCGAAAAAGGCTCTCACCGAATCGGACTCACCGAATCGGGCCATTCCGGGATATTTAGGTGCACAGCACTGTGGCGTCCACTCATTTAGGTGCTATTCCTAGTAAAGTCTGCAGATTGTATCAGCTCAGGTTTGGCAAAACCTAGTCGGAGTTTTGACGGAAAACTAAGTTATTCACTCAAGCCTACCACCCGCTTGAATATAGCCTACGGTATATTTTTTACTAAAGCATTGCCAGATACAGCAGCTTCACTCACTCAAGCCATGACTAACCACAAATAAATGCACGCGCATTAACAAAACAACATATTTTTTTTCAATATAACATTTTGTGTGAAAAGCATTGCCCTACCTGCCAAGCTGATACAATCTGCAGACTTTACTAAGAATAGCATGTAAATGAACGGGTGCCACAGTGCTCCGCACCTAAATATCCTGACGCCAGTGTTGCCGCCTATTTGACCAACGGTCCAACGCCTAACTGTCTGCGCCTAAAAGACTTGCTCACTGATTCTGACGGTGAAAAAATACTGTGGACCAAGATTATGCAATTAAAGTTTTGCTAAGTAAATCCAGTCAAGCTATACTTCAAGTACAAATATTCAGAGTCGTCTTTCAGTGAGATAGACTTCATAAAATCAAGTCGACAGAGCAGCAGACGACTTGCAACTGAATTTTCATTGCCGTTAGTTATGGAACTACCCAAATGTTACAAATCACAGCTGGCAGTAAAAAAGGACAAAAAAGCCGATTTGATGAAATTATGCAAAAATACCTCATTCCTCCACACCACCACCACTTTTATGCAGACATTCCAGAAGTAGCTCAACAGTGAACACCAATGCTAGTTTTGCTTTTGTTTCAGCTGGACTCATCTTGACTACAGTACTCTTAAAAAGAACTGTTGAAAATTCTGACATACTAAGTATCAATTTTGCTGATATTTATATCAATTTTGCTGATCGGCCACCCCCACTAGTGGGGAACAAACCGACGATGGATTATGATGATGATCAGGTTGCAGAGTTATTATCTTTCCTTGTAATTTCATTATGTTGTTTGTTCGTTCTGTAGATACTGTTAGAAATTAGCATAGAGATTTTATTTAACCATTCCTTGAATTCTAGTTTCATGAATGCATCACTGGTTTGTGACAATGATTAAGGTTGTCAGATCAACTAATTTAGTAAACACAGTATTGTTTAATAACTTACAGTGTTATGATTGGGATGTTTTTTAATGTCCAGATGTTAATTTAGTTGAGCTGTTGGAGATTATTTCAAAGTCTGATGAAAGTTGGTGATTAGGCAGCTAAATTTGATATTCAGAAATCTCAGTTATGGTTCTATCTAACAAACGTGATTGCGGCATTGAGCAATAAATCTTTCAGCTATTTACTAGCTAGGTTTTTTGTGGAGGCCATGTATCAAAAGTCCAAATAAGACCTGGCACATTTTATAGCACTATTGCAGAAGATGTGTAAGAGTATGGCAAAGAAACAAGTGAACATAATTAGAGCTCGACCGATATATCGGTCAGCCGATATGTATCGGCCGATATCAGGTGTAGCCGATATATCGTATCGGTTATTTTTCGCCGATAAACATCGGCTAGCAAGAGCACACTCAAAACCAGCCATACATGCCTTTAGAAGAAACACAAGTTGCTCAAACGTGCTTGCATAGCACAAACAATTGCTGTGAGAATATAATTTCCCGCCCATTCTAGTGCGCGCATCTAGAAAATGTTAATGCTGTATCCCTTAGCTTCCATTCAAGCAGGAAAAATTTCGAGTTTTACGTTGCTTCAACGATTGATGACATTTAATCAGTGTAACAAAGGTGAATTTTTCGCTAAGAATCGATGGGAGTGCGGGTGTACTTCTACACTAACCACGCACAGCTTATTTCAAGTCTTACGTCACAATGACTGGCTTTGATCTCCGAGTGATATTGATAAGACAAGATTCGTTACAAAATTAGATTATACGAGTAGGCTATCGCAGCAAGATGCAGCAAAATTTGTCAAGTTTTGGTATTACAGTAAGAAAGAAAAGGTCCAGGAAAAATTAACTTTCGTTCACATGACATGCAAAAATAAACCCAAAGAAAAAATCCTAGTGAAACTTTGCACAGAAGAAAATTGTAGCGTCATTGTAGAAGTTGCAAAAATAAGAAAAAAATCCTGGTGAAACTTTGCACAGAAGAAAATAGTAGCGTCATTGTAGAAGTTGCAAAAATAAACCCAAAGAAAAAAGCCTAGTGAAACTTTGCACAGAAGAAAATAGTAGCGTCATTGTAGAAGTTTTCCGATTTGTGCCCAGAGCATTGTGACGCAAGAAGCCACACGACCTCTTTCGGTGGAAGTTATGCGGCGTAATTAAGCAAGCAACCACCTGCGCCGAGTCCCGGGCGGGTGGGCCGCGCCCGCCGGACATTTCAGGAATTAAAAAAAAAATTAATTCAATTTTAAGTCCAAAAATTTCTGTAACCATCTGCCACCTTCTAATACTAGCCTACTTACCTTATTCGCAAGGTTTTGTCGCCATATGATAGGCCCTACTAGACCTACTAATTAAGCGATTAGTTTTCGTCAATTATTGCCATGTTACATTCATGCAACGTTAATCAACGTTGATTCGCCGTTAAACGAGCAAAAGTGTCCAGCCGCGCGGTTTGTCTCCACTCTGCCACTCGTAAGCCCAGTGCTATAAATCAAGTAAATTGCGCAAACCTGTGAGGAACTTCATTCGCAGCAAAAGTCTGACCGCAATTTCCACTGCTGTTACATCGTTTTAACATCGCCAGATGTTAAATCGGTTTAAAAACTCTAGCATTGTTCTTCAAAGGAGTAATTTTCTCTCAAACGACGTCATCAATTAACTCTGCTGCTAAAATGCTCTATTTTGTCGTCTCAACCATCACAGTTGCGTCTGTTACGTCACTGATATTAAACTGTGCACTACTGCACAGTGCACACGTGTTGGTTTGGCCGGATGAAACAGTTGGTTGTCATTAGTTGCAATTCAGCTCCTTCGTTATATAACTGTTCTAATTGTAGATTCAATGTAAGCTCGGTTCAATAGCGCAGTTTATCGCTAGATATTTGCAATTTATAGTAGTAGGAACTAGGAAGCCTAGATCTTGGACCTAGGTGGTAGGAAAACAACAGTGGAGTTCTACATTATTATTGGTGATCACGACGTGACGTGACAGTATGTGTTCGCCCGCCCAGCTATTTTGAAAACTCGGCGCCTATGACAGCAACCAATGCATAAACTTTCTTGGACTGGTTTGTTGCTTAATAACCTTGTTGGTAACAAATTTTTTGTAGTTGATAAATATCGGCCGATATATATCGGTATCGGCCTAAAAATTTCATAAATATCGGTATCGGTATCGGCCTGAAAAAGTGATATCGGTCGAGCTCTAAACATAATATCACACAAGTGAAAAGATTGTGTAGGACCAAAACAGAAAATCATGGTTCTACACTGTAAAAAAGTTTACAACTGCTACCTGGATGCTTCCATCTCAATTTATAGCTCCATCTAAAATTGTTTCAATGTAAAAACAGTGGTTACAATACTTCAATCGATTTTATAAATATGCTATGTCCGTTATTTTATGAAATTACCAGTTAGAATTTTCAAAACCAAACAATGTTAAGTCCGTCCGATACATAAAAAAAAACACTATATTGCTCACCCTAGTGGTTAAAAAGTATCATAAATGATGCCCAACAACCAGCAAGATATTACTAGTCACACTGGTATAAAATATTGCATATAAATATCGGGAGATAATTTACAAAAACCCAATTCAAAATCTATTTTCCTGTTTTTCTCAAAACTTGAAAAATGGACATAACATAGTTCGGTTCTAGGTGAGCGATATATTTGAAACAAAAAACCCAAGCTACGCACTTACACAAATGCAACATTATTAACACATTCTATTTATGTGTGTACTGTGTACAGTATTATCTTGTGTACTGTGTAGCATATGATTTTTTCCTTTGAATATTCTGTTTGGTGATTTAGGTTCGAGTAAATGGAATTCCCTACGTTGGCATTGGAAATTCGACCAACAAAAAAGATGCTCAGACCAATGCAGCATATGACTTCGCGAATTATCTTGTTCGAGCGGGTGAACTATCTGCTGCTGAATTGCCTTCCAAAGTGGTAAGATATATATACGGTACTAGATTTTAGGTTTGATTAAATCTTTATTCTCGGACCGAGAAAGCTTCTTGCAGAGCTTAATCCTGGCAGTTTTGCATACTTGTGGACATGTGGAGGCTTTGAATCACTGACGCAGGCCCGGTCACCGAGATTGACAGAGTGAAGTTTCTGATTGTTGAAGTCTTGTAGCCGGGGAATTATTCCATCCATTAGATGCCGCTGAATGGAGAGCAGTCCTTAATGTGCGTTGCTCAAGCGCACGCCCTGAAAGTCGAACCAGCGCCGCTTGATCTTGAACTTTCTTCGTTCCAGAAGTGACGCGCTAACCAATTGAGCTATCAGGGCGGAGCTATTCATACTGAAAATGTATATACTTGTTGTAAATGTATGTTTCATACAAACAAAACAGACAAAATCATGTTTCCTACAAAGCACATAATAATATGTTTCTGCTAATGACCTTAACTGCAGAAATATTTTGTGTTTCTCTGCTTATAATTGATTTTCAAAATATGTTATTTCGTTTTTGTGTTTATATGCTAACTGAAATGTAGCCTACTGTGCTATTGGTTGTTGATTTTTTTTTTGAACATATGCCACACTCTATGTCACTTTGTAATAAAGATATAGCCTATATATTTTATCTGCTGTTTGTTAGAAAGAGAAACATCTTGTTGCTTGAATTTTACATTGTATATAGATTTGTAGGAATAAGTGTTAGAATACGTACTCAGATTTTCACTTGTGTCATATAAACCTTTACATGTTGTATTTCAGCCAATGAGTTTTCAGTCGCAAACTGTTGCAGTGGACAGTGGCAGTACCGATCAACTCCCCTCCGGTCTTGTGCCACCTCATGTTCTGCTCAAGTCTGAGTCTGATGCTTCCAAGTTTGTATTTCATGTGGTTTTTATGATATTGGTAATGCTAATCAGGTATATATATAATATTAGGGTGGGTCAAAATTTGGACTTTTTCTCCGATTTCATTGCTACAAACTTTCTTTCTTGCGAATAGTCATAAAACGACATTCCTAAAAGTTTAAGCTTGATCGGACATTGTCTTCATTTCTAATAATCGCGATTTATAAAGGTACCTGAAGCGATTTTTTTAAGGCTTGAAAATGCATTGTTTTTAATAGACAGTTGTTTTCACGAGATTTGAAAACGTCATAACTTACTTAATTATTATTGTAAAAAGATGATTTATGGGTCAACAGATTCAATACAATTAGGAGAATTCATTGTGTACTGACTCCGAAAAATGATGACGTCATCAATGACGTCATTAAACAGTAATTTGCAAATAGCGATAAAACTGATAATCCTACATGCTTCATCTTTAAGTTATTTGATAATGAATTGATGTACTTCCAAACAAAAACATCATGCTGGTACTTGATGACGTCATATACATTATTAAAATGAAACTGTTAAGATAGCATCAAGAACAGGTGGCAAGATTTTTGTTTGCGTAGATCACTACAGTGTTGTTCAAACACCTGGAAATCAGTATTTAACTGCTGACAGTCCAATATCAGGAACAGCTGAAGATATTACAAATGCTCTCATGGACTGTATCAAGAAATATAATATGGTACATTGTGTCAAAGTAGTTGGGTGTGATTTCGTGAATGCAAACACTGGATTTAAATCAGGTGTGATAACTGGACTGGAACAACGCCTTGGTCATCGTGTGAGTTGGTTTATATGCATGCTGCAGCCAATGAGTTACCCCTTCGACACGTCTTCACTACATTAGATGGACCTACCACTGGTGACACACCATTTAAAGGGCCAATAGGGAAGCTTCTAAGTAGTCTAGTAGAGTTGAATTTGAAGAAGTCAACCCTTATTTGTGCCTGTGAAGAATGAAGATGGGGCCAGGAAATCGTTTGCTACCTAACCGGAGCACATAGTAAAAGATCTATCGACTGATCAAAGGTATCTGTACGAGATTACCAATGTCTTTAGGAATGACTATGTTTCATCTAAACTGATGTACGCAAAGATTGGTCCGTTAAATTATTCCTGGTGGCTAACTTTCGATTCACGTTGCTACAAACCATATAATAGCCTACATCAGTGATCACAAATTGCCAAGTGACATTGCAGAAAACTTGAAAATAATTGTTGCGCATATAGTCATTCAATATGCCCCATGTTGGTTCAATATAAAATGTGAACCATTGTACAAAGACGGAGCAAAGCATATCCTTAAATCATTGCAGTGCTGTTCACTTTTGCCTGATAAAATTCGAGACATTGCGTTGAAATATGTTAAAAAGAATGCCAATTTTGCACACCTGGAAAGGCAGTGTGGAACAAATCTTTGAAGAGTAATATTGTTATTTAAAATCAAGCAAATCATAACTAACTGATAACGATCCATTATATCTATCACAAACATATTTTCCAATATTTTCCAGAAGCCATCATACTGAAATGTAATTTAATAGTGTATATGACGTCATCAATTACATCATCAAGTAGGGCTACCATGTGTCCTCTTTTAGGAGGATTTGTCCTCTTTTTTCGTAAAAAATGAATTGTCCTCCGAGGACACTTGAAAATGCTCAAATGTCCTCTTTTTTGCATAGCCATCATTTTCAACAAGGTTTTATTTTTGTGTGACCTTGGCAAAAGCTAAATAAGGCTAAAAAAGGAAAAGTATGTTACCGTTACCTGGGGATACTTTGAACGATTTTCGTCTTTTTTATATCGTAAAATTTTAAACTCTGAACCAACCAACCTGATTTTGCAATATATAATATTAGGGGCTACATATACCCCTATTGACATGTGCAAGCAATGTTAAAAAATTTTTGCAGAAGTTACCTTTTTTTGAAATTATGTGGTGTTCAAAGTTTCACGAGATTTTGGGGTTACTTTGAACGGGCACTAAATTTCTTTCTGTGTTCAATATTTTTTTGTGTATCACACTGCTTTGAACAGAAAATGGTATTTTAAACACACAAGTCAACGAATATGTACACACAACAGTCAGTTTATGACATTTAACCTTATCTGGGGGGTATTTGAGACAAGGGGAAGGATTCCTCCAAATAGTGTTCAAGATTTATTGTCTCCATTCTTTTTCAAGGTCAGGGAATCGGAACAGGCCACGATTGTTAACAGGAATAGCCTCAAAGTTATGTTTCAAAACGTCTTTCCATTCATAATCGATTTCATCTTTGAACGTTGGCCAATTCCATCCTACGTTTTTGCAATTCCTTGGTATGGATGGTTGGTTTTTGAATCTTTATCCTCGGACTGACAAAGCCTTGAAGGTTATTCCTGGTAGTTTTGCATATCTGTTGATCTAGACGCAGGGCCGGTTACCGAGATTGGCAGAGTGAAGTTTTCCGATTGTTGAAGTCTTGTTGCCAGGGAATTATTTGTCATTTTGTTCATCAGAAACTTGCTCCAACTTCCAGATCATTTTCATCGCAGTTGGATGGACTTGCATCACTCATTATCACTTCATCATCTTCATTTCTTGCCTCACTTGCAATAGAAGCCTCATCTCTTGGCACACATTTTTTCTTACTGCTTGGAACACTTACTTCTGGATCACGTACATCTTCATTGCGAATGCTTTTACCCGGTTCTACAGCCATTTTTCTTGTTCAAAAATACCGTTCAAAGTAACCCCATCAGTAAAATAAAAGCTTAGCTCGCCAGAAAACCCTGATTTTCGTAAAAAATAAGAATAATACAAAAAAATCCGTTTAGATCTAAGATCTTGATGATATTTCCAACATCTGGTTAAAAAACTGAGCTGAAATACCATCAATCGGCTGAGAACCAGATAGAAGTTAGAACACAACACTTGATCATGGCGTTTTGCTAGAATCACTCATTTATGAAATTGTGCACTGGAGCGTGAAGTAAATTAAGTCTCGAACCAAATTTCCAGACCTAATCGAAAGTAATTTTACCATGGACTAAGAAAAAGTGACTTATAACCCGAAATTCCGCTTTATTAGGGGGTTATTAACAAAACTATTACCCTGTCAACTAATTTTGGGGAACTGTTCAAAGTTTACCCCGGTTTCAAAGTATCCTCATTTTACGGTACCACAAAGGAAAAGTATGTTTTCTGTGAGCTGTGGCAGAAGTAGGCTATGCTTGTTTAAGAAAAGTGTTTATTGACTTTGAGGTTGACAATACATTGCTTGCTGTGGATATGGTGAATACATTTATTTCTGTGGCAAACGAAGGGGTCTGCTACTATTCGGCTAGTCCGATTCGGAGAGTTCCCTATTCGGAGACAGCCTTTTTCGGAGAGTTCCCTATTCAGAGATTTTTTTTATTTTATTTTTTTTATTTTTAGTAATTATTATTAATTATTATCAATTTTGAAAATTAATTATTTAAAAATTATAGGTTTACTCTAAACTGCCACTTAGGTTTTAACTTCATCTTTTATGGCAAACGCTATTTGCCAACTGTCTTTTTTTAGTTGATACGTTTTCGCTGAGACTTTATCTCATTAACCCCTATTGTTAATCATGAAAACTATTGTTTTGATGTAAAACACATATTTTGAACGAACCCAGACAACAAAATTGGTCATTTTTACATTGATTCGAACGTCTGCAGACGTTGAATCAATGTAAAAATGACGAATTTTGCCGTCTGGGAAGGCACTCAAAGGTAAACACTGGATAAAATGCAAGAATGCAAAAGAAACGATATTGTGGAATAACATACAAAATTCTCTAAATAAACAGAATAATCCCATACATCTCTCTGTTATCATTTTTAATGTAAAAATTCCTTTTGTGGTCCCTTTGTCTGGAACAAATAAAAACTGTGCTGTTGAAATTTCCGATTGTAGTTTTGGTCTCAATCTCATCATCATGATTCGAAGTAAGATGTTTGATAGGTGATTCACAAGGCTAATTGTTCTGTGGAGTGAGCATTCTGTTGCTCCGGTTTTCTTTGGTAAAGTTATGAATATGAAACGTACCATATCACCAGGGTCTTTCCGGTGTCATAAATATGATTTAAGATCTCAGTGGTTAGGTCTAAACCTCGCTCATCTAAAGCTTCGATAATTTCAACTATAAAAGAAACGATATTGTGGAATATCCTAGTATGCAGGCCTGGATTAACCATTGTGCTAGGGTGTGCTAAAGCACAGGGGCCCCGCAGACACAGGGCCCCACTTTTCCTAAAAATTAAATAAATAAAATAACAAATTTTTTCAGAAAAAAATTTTCAAGAAAAAAAAATTAAGAAAAGTGGGGCCCCTCTGTCTAAAAAAAGTAACACATTTATCAATATATCTCCCCCTTCACGTGATATAAAAATATGGTTCTTGTATTTTTTCTTTGGCAACACCGCAGCAAATAATTGCAATTCTGAATCTGAAGTTTAACCCTGAATGAGACACAGAGACGTAACAGTGTTTTGTTGCATTATGTCTTTTTGCGTCACAATTCGGCATAATGTACTTGGGCTTGAGAGTGACAGCTTTTCGGGTAGACGATGTAGTGGGAAGTCAATGCTAGATAGCCTACACAGAGAACAAGAATAAGATAGAGCCGCAGAGGTAGAGAGAGAGAGGTGAGGGACGAGGGCAGAGATACCGCCACCGCCCACCGGCTAATCTGAGCCTTCTCAGCATAGAGTGTGATAAACTGCAACTTCTCAATTTTGATGCTATCCTTACAGACTTTGAAGCTAGAAAAAAGTCGTTCGACTGAATTTCTTGTTAGTTTTCTAAATCCTATTGGTAGTTAGTAGTGAATGTAAGAGCAGTTTAGAATACAAATTCAGAATAACCTTTTATTGCAATTTGCAGTGTAGTGTGCAGTACTAACAGTGGTCCCTTGCTACAATGTTTTCCCTTGCACGGTTTCCTTGATTTAATGTGTGTGATTTTGCATCCATTATAACGTAAACATTGTTGACTTAATTTGCACATGCTTATTTAATCATCGATCATGTGCTACTTCAAAGTTATCTAACTTACCTAAGCAAGGCTCGGTTTCCTCTGCAAGCGAAACCAGCTTACTTCCATTACGCTCCACGTAAGATGGTAAGGGCCCCCATAAAATTCATTAGCACAGGGGCCCCATTTGACCTTAATCCGGGCCTGCTAGTATGCGTATCCTAGTCAGCTAAAGTTCTCTTCTACACGATTTCAACCTTTAGCAATGTTAAAACGATGTAGAAACGGCAATTTCTGCTGGTCGGAATAACTAGTCTACGGTATTTCAACGTTTAGCGACGTTAAAACGATAGGCCACACATTTGGATATCTGTTACTACAATGTAAAAATGAACTGTTAGGCTAACTTGGTTCTTGGAACAAATTTGTACTGGTCGGGATAACTAGGCTACGGTACCCGATAATTTCCTTTCAATCCAAGCTGTAGGCCACACATTTGTTGATCCAAACTACCGGTAATCATTTTAACTTTCAAAAGTACTAACTTATAGACATAAACATGATTTTTTTTTTGTAACATATTTTTTTATTTTCCCTTCATATCTTACATTTTTCTGAAGGTGTTGCGGCCGTGCCAAATTTCTTTCAACTCAATCACTTACTTTGGTCACAAGCACGTTTTAACGTTTGCGTTTTGTCGCTTCTACCTTTTACTCGACCTTTGCTTTGTTGACGTGTATTGTTTTTGATATGATGGTCACAAATAAAACCAACTCAACTGAACTGACATGACGAATTTTCATTCAATTGTTCAAACATTTTATTTCTATTTTCTCTGCACGATTTCAACGTTTAGCGACGTTGAAGCGATGTAAAAACGGCAATGATAAATAGGCTACGATACCCGATAATTTTCTATTTTTTTCTGCACGTTTTCAACGTTTAGCGATGTTAAAACGGCAATGATAATTAGGCTACGGTACCCGATAATTTTTAAAAAAAATTTCAAAAAATCTCCGAATAGGGAACTCTCCGAAAAAGGCTGTCTCCGAATAGGGAACTCTCCGAATCGGACTCGCCGAAACGGGCCATTCCGCAAACAAAGGCAGTGTTACTCGATGACCATGTTAGATGTATTTTTATTGTTCGACTCTTGTGTTGCCAATTGGATGAATAGACCACTAATTTCATTTTTCGAGTTCACATCCTTTCATTGGATGCTTATTGCTTATGCTGTCTTACACCAAAGAATAGGAAAATGCTTTTCAGCGGTGTGTAGAAGTAGCCTATCTGTCAGTGAAAATTTTGGCATTGATGATGTTAAACTCTTCGATCTATAGCCTACCAAAGCTAGTGCAAAGGCATCTTAAACCTGATAACTAGCTTGCATTAGCTTTGTTTAAATGATGGTAGCCTACATTAGAAAATGGACAGAATAGTTCAAATATAGCAGAACTATAGATTTTTTTTTTTAATAAATTGTTGAAAATCGAGCAATTCTTTATCTGCAATAAGCTATGGTTCAAATTTCAAATGTAAAACGCATGTTTTCTGTTGAGGAAATCAAATGAACAGTAAAATGTTCATTGACTGAATCTGACCAATAAATATGTTATATGTTTTGTATTTGTCACATTTTGCTGCTGTTTAAACGTAAAAATCTACTGGCGTTTTACTTGCTTACTAAACATGTCCTTTTTTTGGGTGATGACAATATGGTAGGCCTACATCAAGTACCAGCATGATGTTTATGTTTGGAAAGTACATCAATTCATTATCAAATAACTTAGAGATGAAGCATGTAGGATTGTCAGTTTTATCGCTATTTGCAAATTACTGTTTAATGACGTCATTGATGACTTCATCTTTTTTCGGTGTCAGTACACAATGAATTGGATTCTCCTAATTGTAATGAATCTGTTGACGTATAAATCATTTTTTACAATAAGAATTAAGTAAGTTATGACGTTTTCAAATCTCGTGAAAACAACTTCCTATTTTAAGGAATTGTTGAACAACGTAAGTAAGGTAATAACAAAACAAAGCACTTATGATGTTGAAATAATACAGTTTAAATCAACGCGTGATTTTTAAGAACGTCGGTCTTGGATTAGTTGTCTTTGAAAACCAAATCGGGATATTTCTCAGTCGGCGGCACCACATTGTTGCAGATTGCAATGTTCAGGCTTTGTTATGGAATGAAGCAGAGAACACTTCTATTCTTTTCCCAGCAATTTTTTTCATTCTCAAGTTCTTCTTTATTATATATTAATATATCATTTACCTCACATTTTAATGCATTATATATACCTTCATTTAAACATTAAAAGTTCCATTGTTAATAATTGATAGTTCACCACAGCAACGCATAAAATCAAAACATTATTTAGTGCAGAGGTTCCCAACCTTTTTTACACCGTGACCCCCTTTAAAAATTTAAAAAAATTAATGGCCCCCCTATTTTTTCAACCTTATGAAAAAATTAAGAAACATCATTTTAATTAAAAAACTTGGAATTCTTATATCATTATTTTTGAAACAACCGGGAAGCAAAGACCATTTCATGAAGATTTGGGCAAAATGTACTAGTATTTTTAATAAATTTTAATTTATTTCTTTTGTTATATAGTGTTGGAGTGGACTTACAGATAATAAATTAAAAAAATTATTGTTTTTCAAATTTTTCCATGGCTCCCTTGAAAAACCCTGATGGCCTACCAGGGGGCCATGGCCCCCAGGTCGGGAACCCCTGATTTAGTGTAAATCAAAACATTATAAGTGTATATTCAAATCAACAACCTGTTTACTGGATGACAAATAATATTAAAAAACATATTCTGAATGCTTATCAAAAGTAGTCTCCAACTTTTTCCAAACAAGAAGACAGTTTTAAAATGAAGAAATGTGAAAGATAATTCCGATCTATCATTAAAAAACTCATATTCTACCGAATTACATTGTCAACTCTATGGAAATAACAATACCACTTCATGTCTTTCAGCGGTGAGAACGCCTACTCAGGCAATGGATCAAACTTTTCCTTTCAACGAGCTGGGCCCTCTCAGCGTGGTGGTGCTCTGCATGATTACTATGATAGGAAGAGAAAGTTGGAAGAAGAAGAGGTTGTGTGATTATTGATTTGATTCAATGTGTGGAGTCAGCAATAAGATTGTACTACTTCGCAATCTAGCACCGCTGGATGCTAAAACAATCAGTAGTCACTCCTGATTTATAATATCAACTGTAAATGGTCTAAACAAATCTTTGGTAGCATTTTTTTAATAAGTTTTGCAGTACTCACAGTAAAACGGTTAGCATTCATTTAAAGAAGTTGTTAAAAAAATGGTATAAAATTGGTCAAATGTATGCTAGTATCTGTACAGTTTGCAGACAGACTTTAGTTAATCAACTTCCGTTTACTCTAGAAACGTAACGTTTCTTACTGGTCTGCTACTATTCGGCGAGTCCGATTCGGCGAGAGCCCCTTTCGGCAAGTTCCCTATTCGGCGATTTTTTGAAATTTTTTTGAAAAAAATATTGGGTACCGTAGCCTAATTATCATTGCCGCTTTTACATCGTTTTAACGTCGCTAAACGTTAAAATAAGACCCTAACTCCTAACCCCTGATCCTAACCCTAAAAAGGCAATGATAATTAAGCTACGGTACCCAATAATTTAAAAAAAAAAATCAAAAAATCGCCAAATAGGGAACTCGCCGAAAAGGGCTCTCGCCGAATCGGACTAGCCGAATTGGACTCGCCGAACCGGGCCATTCCGTTTCTTACATATAACCTATATCTAAAATATTTCATTTCAAATTAGCTGCATAATAATGATCGTGTAAAAGTGTATTATAGAAAAATGCCCTTACCCAGACAGCAAATCAACTGTTTTTTACATTGCAATGTAAAAATGTTTAATTGGCTGTCTGGGTATTTAACATATCAACGAACATGCTGTTTGATTTGAAAACTATTTGCAAGGTCAGATTTGCAACTTATCTGTTGTGTTTAAATTTCAAGACGTTTGAATCCGAAGAAATCGATCTCAACGCAAAACTTCACGGCAACTGGACTGTAGACAACGCAAAAGGAAGACTTCACCAATTTTTTCAAAAAGAACGTATCAACCCCGATTATAAATATAGCCAAGTTGGCCCCGATCACAACAGGTTTTTGTCGACTGTTCAAACCGCGGTTGGGTTGAAAAGAAAGTGTGCTGCGTGATGCAGCCTTGCGACAACAACTGATGCCAACTAACCACCGCATACAGCATCATGTAAAGAATACAAGCATTACGTAGAGTAACTGTTTGTTGTCTTCCACCAGTGGCATCAGCTGTTGTTAAACCACGTGTTTGCGGCACACTTTCTTCAACAACCCATCCTGCTTTTTAGTAATAGAGTGGTGAGTAACATTTTGCAAACAAATGCGTGCTAGTTTGTTAATACTGCTTAAATTCTCTTATTTTTCACTTCATTTCTTACAGGAGCTTTCTGGCCGAGTTGGCTGTTTATGTGAAGAAATTAGGAAGACGTGAGTAGTCCTTGTTTTGCTGATCGAATATTAAGAACGCATAGCCCATACAAAACGAATTCATGTTGAACGGAAACAATTTCTATCTTTAAGATGCCTTCTTTTTTATAGAACAATACCAGCTAGTTGAAGCTGCCATTTTTGTATTTTTTTGCAAGGGGACTTTTTGCGCCTTCGCTGTCCAATTGTGAAATATATTTACATGATGACAGCATTAATTGATGGCTGTAGTTGTAGTCTTTCTTGAGTCATTTCATTTGTTGTCGATAGATCTGCATGCTCGTGAGCACGGTTCTAACAAGAAGAACGCCTCCCAATCTTGTGCCTTGTCGATGGTCAGGCAGCTCTTTCATTTGGGAGCTGTCGAGGCCTACACTGGGGTTACTGCAAAGAAGAAGGCCGTTGATGAGGTATATGACCCGTGTGGTCCATAGTCTATTTATCATTATTTTTAAAAACTCACTAAGTTCAAAGGTTTCGCCTTAAATCTTTATTCAAAATACAGAAATCCTTGGAAATTCAAAACACTAAAATTGTTAAAAAATTTTGGAGCTGGCACTAAATTGCGCAAAGTTTTGCTCTGTACGACATACAAGGCATATGCGCTATCAACTTATTAGGAAATATAAGAATGAAGTTAGCGAAATAAATTTCTGTTTATTTTTTATATAATTCTTCACTAAGTGATCTTACGAGTTTAATACCAAGTCTCTCTGTTTATACCACTTGATAAGAAACCTTAAAAACAGTATTAATCTTCATTTGGCGTCACACATGTGCATAGGCGTCGATTTTTTCTTAGAAGAGAGGAATTTTGGATGGGCGAGAGTTTTCAAACAGATTTCATTGAATGTGTATGTTTGCAAATTCGCAATGGTTCAGTCTTCGAAATTAGCATATTTTTACTTTGGCAAAAACGTTGCCGAGGCCAAACGGCAAAAGTTGAAATTGCCTCGCGGCAATTGCTGTGAACATTTAGTAGGAAAAGATTGTACTAAAACATGTAAAACGAGAAGCGAAAAATATACTAGAGTAGTCTATCACGAACGCATTGTTTGATTTGTTGTGATGTAATAATACCAAAAGTAGTGATAAAGCGAGCAACGCGATACGGACGCTGTTATGACAATTCACGTTAAATAACTCATGGGGGGAAAAGTAAGTTAATTTTGGGTTGATTCAACGTTCGAGTCAGCACATATCGATTTAATTTTCCTGGCGGGTTATATTGCATAACAACAATGCCCAATAAGAAATTTACGTTTGTTTTACATTAATTTGACATCTAGCGACGTTGAATTATCAATTATCATACAATAACGTTAATTGCTCAACCAGGGACAGGTAACATATTAAAATCTGCCTGCGAGAAGATTGCCTCGATTTACGTAAGATTATAAGCCAACATAATTTCGGCACAATTGGGACACTGCGAGCAACACAAAGTCTGTTTGATGAACTAGTCAGAATCGGTATCATCAGATGCTGTATCAGCTGGATGAGATAACGGAAAGCGAGGCGCAATAAGGAGTATAGATCCTTACAATAATTTGACGTCTACTGGAGTTAAATCAATGCAAAAAGGGTGATATTTCTATAAAAGATTCTCCCAGCTGGGCACGTGTCTAAGCGCCGGCGAAGTAGGAAGTAACCCAAATAAAACATCCAGTAATAGTAAGATTGAATCAACATCCTAGTCTGGTGTAGTCTAAGAAAATTAGTTTTTTCTTGTAATCTTGTGGTCCGTACAATCACCTCGGCAATTGCCGACGCTAATTTCGAAGGCTGCGGTTAGTCTTTCTCACAAAGACTGCGTTTTGCGTCGCTGCAGCAATTAAGCTTTAATAGGTTGGATGTTTTCTTTCTTGCACCTTGCGATCTTATGAGCGCTGCTAAACTAAACAAACTTCTTTTATGTTTTCCTTTGCGACCTAAAAAGCGCGTGACTCGTGACCTGTTATCTAGTGACGCCTTCGGATTTGCCGCATTTTGGTTTGTAAAAAGCGATTGTTTCAGTACGTCTTTAGTTTGTATCGGTTATTTTATTGTCATGTTTATTATGATATCATATTCACATTCCATTACCCAGGGGTTCTTAAACTGGGTCCGTGGACCCCCACGGGGTACGCGGACTAGTTTTAGGGGGTCCATGAAGGCCCAATGGAAATTTTAGTGTATATTTTCAAAAATGGAATATTTTTTTCAAAAGAAAAGATATTAACGTCAAACAATGCTGATGATTTCTAGTTTGAGTTTCTACTTTTGTTACGTACAGTTTTTTTGTTACGTACGTTTATTGCGTCACTTTCCACATAATTGTTTTTACCGCTATTTGAACATTGCAAAATTTTATCAGTTGCAGCTAAGCTAGACGTCAGCTAGGCTAGGTTAAGATTGTGAAAGGTTTATGCACATTGCACATCCCCTTTTGGTAAAGAGATCCATGGCTGCTATAATCCCTTTTACGACTACATTAGGGTGTCCCACTTTTAGGCGACTTTTCAGGAAAATTAGGTTTGGGTCAAATTCTGAATGGATTTTCGTCACTGATTTCAAAAATGACGTTATTTTTTCATTATGACGTCATCTTGATGTGCCAGCTAGCGGATTTTTGCTATTTTGGCCTTATCACGAATATGGTAAGAGCTAGAGACTTGGAACTTGTGCCAAAATGAGCGGAAAGGACGATTTCCTATTTGTTGTCAATACAATATGAAACGCTAACTGCAACCGAAAAGAAGTTATTTTAAAAAAACATGTTTTTGCTCATTTTTGGACGAAAATATGAGAAACACGGCAATTTTGCTACTGTGACGCTTTTATTTTTCGATTGTTAAATTGCTGTGCTGCGCCACATTGTTTAACAATTAAGTACAGTGGTAGTTAGTCTAGCATATTGTATTTACAATTGATTTTGCATGCATATTGCAATTACTAATACTAGCTAACTTTAAACCCTTGATCATTTCGTTCAATAATCTATCAAACAAAACCACCATTCAACAACACAACACAGTTCAATGGGATTATTTATCACACCATACAGTGCAAAGCAGCACAAATGCGCAAGTCTGTTTTGGCCAAATCATCTTGGTCATCTCGAATCAAGCCGTTCACAACGCGTTTCAGTCTGCCAATAAAGCGCTCTGTTCCTCGATTGTTGTTGTTGATCATACGCAAAAACACTGATGGAGATGAAAAACATGCAATGCGTGGAGCCATCTTACTTCGGAGAAAAAAATCACTTAAAGTGCGCCTGACAGGTGGGATCCAAGTATAGTAACTTTTTAAAGCATTTCCTAGCGCAGAATTACACTTAGCGAACTTTTTAATCTTAACCTCGTAGCTCGACTGGTTAGGGCGTAATTTAATCAAACGACTGCTCCGCAGCGCCACCCCAGGCGAAACTCCATATTTCACTGCTCTGGGACGACTTTGGTGGTATTACGTCATCCTAAGTGGACGTCGTTAGCAACGGATGAAACAAACGCTTCCTAGATGTAATTGGTGGATCACAGTTTGGTCGGAGTTGGTACAAGCGGTTGCTTTTTTCAAAGATTTATTGTTTTTTGCAGTTTAATAAAACTGTAGGCTACTGGATACGTTCCTACAAAACCTAAAATATACTTTAAGTGAAAAATGAAGAAATCGTACGAATCATCATTCATATTTAATTCATCATCACTATTCAAAAATAAATAAAAGTTCTCTCTCTCTCTCTCATAATGTGCCTTCAGTTGGCCATTGAAATCCTGTGTAACGGTCATCTGGATCTGGAAAATTGTTTCGGATTCGCCAAACAATGCATGACGGCATCACAATCCGATTGTCGCTTCCGAGAGCATCACCTTGTAGTATACACTCCAACACATGCCTGTAGGCATTTTTACTTTAGTGGTATTAACAAAATCATCTTCAGTGAAGTGAACATATACGACTAGTTTTGTATGGCCCATCCCACTTTCGAACACTTGAAGAAAACTTTGATCATTTTCTTCTCAGTACCTTGTTTTGTGGGAAAGTGGGAAAAGAAAGCACACGGTCTTTGTCACTGACAATGTCACATAAACAGCAATTTGTAGGCATTGCCTCAACCATAAATCAAAGGTGCTGTTTGTGAAATACTGTTGTTACACTGCAAATGGCTATAGCCAGATTAAGACAAATAAAAAAAGTATGAAAATTGTAGCCCTGTGAAACTGCAATTTCAGTTGAATTGAGATGCTGTTTGATAAAAGTAAACTCAACCTATTTGATCGAAACCTGATAGTAATAATAAGTTCACTTTTTTATTTCGGTAATTCTTAATTTGCGCATGCTTTAGATCAGTGGTTCTCAACCGGGGTGCCGCGGCACCCTGGGGTGCCAATTGTAATGCTCAAGGGTGCCGCGAGATATTGCAATATTGCGGCCCATTCTTTATTTTAACTTTAACTCGTTAAGTGTGGAATTTATTTATTTATTCTAACTCTAATCCACGGTAAGCCTTTGTTTTCTCGCCTAGGAAAAACAGCGTGAAACAGATTTTGACTCGTTGCTGTTTTTTCCATAAAAACGTTTAAAACGCATCATCATTGCCAGGTTTCATGATTTTATTTTGCGTTTTACGGTGCACAAAGTCAAATTGCAGTGATGGATTAACGGATTGTGTGACCCAGCACGATTATAAAATTCCACGATTGTTTGCGAACCATTATAAAATAGAAACTTTTGCATGGGGGATACCTGCGCATACAAACAATCGAGAAAAGGCTAAGTTATAATTGATTTGTTCTTTATACTTATGAATATATTTTGTGAATTGCTTTGCGATTACAATTGGGTCTCCAAATTAGTGGATTTTCCGTACAAACGAACATTAAAACTAAAAAACAAGAACGACTGCTTATACAGTAGTCGAGGAAGAAGTGTGGGTGGCTTTGTCGAATGTGTCTCGAGATATTAAGGGACTTTGTGCAAGAAGTCAAGCCCAAATTTCACACTAACTTTTAAATAAATACATTTATTTACGCGCGCTATACTGTACAACTCATTCTGTGTTATTTCATACAGTTATTTGAAATACAGAAATCTCATAAAATTGATCTAGTTTTGCCAGGGTGCCGCAAACTATTTATCTCTTTGATAGGGTGCCGCAAGGTCAAAAAGGTTGGGAACCACTGCTTTAGATCAACAGAGCCCCACACATTCACGTTTTGCAGTAGCCGTACCATACTTTACCAAGTCATCACAGAGAAAGAATGTATCCTTCCCGCTTACTGTGACGTCACAGCGGTGTTGCCGTTTTTATTTTCGCAATTGAATGAGTGCCAGATTCGCCGATGTCAACGAAAGTTTGCAAGCGTGTAACTTAGTAGCCTGTTGATATTTTTTACGATTTGCTGGTCAGAAAAGTTTGTTAGTGTCATCTTTTTGGTATCTTAGGTAAATTTAGCAAATTTATTTTCCTGTCAGAGGCACTTTAAGTTGTTACGCTTCAAAAGCGTCTGCTCGATATCAACGTTTCTTGGAAAACTTTTCTATTATGCCGCAACAGCAGCAAAAGGCGGAGCTTCAGCGTGGAGAACTTAAAGCAACGTTTTTAGGGCTCAACCATTGGGATGCATGCTTAATGAAATGTTTCAGAACAGCGTTGAATACTGGTTCATCAACAGATTTATATGCAAGTAATAAATCTCTTGTAAGCAGTACCAGTTGAGGGACCTTCAGCAACGGAAGGTTTAAGATGGATGACTAAAAATGCTGGCAAATAAGCACAAACAATAAAAGAAACCATACGTTGAAGTTTAGGGATATCCTGAGGCCCAACACAATACCCAAAAATCAGCAATTTTAAGTAACCACTCGCTGTTGTTATTCAACGCGCATGCGACAACCTTTCTTGACGATTAAAAAGTAGGGGTTTCAAATTTCCTGGAACATTCATCACTAAATGAACTGCCATAGCAAGAAGACACATATAGTCGCTCCGAAAAGATGAATCTTTGTTTCTTTCTTGTGCTCAGAAAACTAAGATCTTGGCTTTTAAATGATTTGCGCTATAGCTGTGATGAAACTTTACAATATTGTCGGATTTTCATATCTTGGGGCTTAAGTTTTGGTATTTTTTTAATTATGTTCATCAAACCACCATTTTCGTATGCAATAGGGCCTTTCACTTTGCCTTCCAAAAAGCTTTTTGCGTGTGTAAAATAAATCTCATTTACATGGAAGAGACATTCAAGAGTGTGCACCACTATTACTACCACTGTACTTAATTGCTAAACAAGGTGGAGCAACTTAACAATCGAAATAAAAGCATCACTGTAGCAAAATTGCCGTGTTTCTCATTTTTTGTCCAAAAATGAGCAAAAACATGTTTTTTCAAAATAACTCCTTTTCTGTTGCAGTTAGCGTTTCCTATTGTATTGACAACAAATAGGAAATTGTCCCTTCCGGTTATTTTGGCACAAGTTCCAAGTCTCTAGCTCTTGCCATATTCGTGATAAGGCCAAAATAGTACAAATCCGCTAGCTGGCACATCAAAATGACGTCATAATGAAAAAATAACGTCATTTTTATAATCAGTGACGAAAATCCATTCAGAATTTGGCCCGAACCTAATTTTCCTGAAAAGTCACCTAAAAGTGGGACACCCTAGACTACATATTTATGTGAGTCAGGATTTTCATCCTTGGTAACTATCAAAACAAAGAGTCGAAACCGGTTGGATGCAAAGGATGACATGCGTGTTGACTGTTGCCCTATCAAAGACGAAGTCACAATTTCATGTTTTTGTTGAAGACAAACAGCAGCATCCTTCATATTAATGAAATTAAATCGAAGACATTGAAAAACAATCTGCATCGCTATTTCTTAAATTTAATAAAGCATAAATTTTTTTACCTCAAATCTAATGTAGTTACTATACTTTCTAAACCCTTGACAGCCTGTTTCAACTTAAAAGGAGGATCATCAGAAGGTCCTTATTCAAATGGAAATAAATTTTGTCACCAATTCATTTTTATTTTATTGCGTCATGTCCAATTCATTCTGATCAAAAAATTTTTTGGACTAGGCCATGAAGGGGGTCCACACAAACAAAAAAATTTTGTAAGGGGTCCGCATTAAAAAAAGTTTAAGAACCCCTGCATTACGCTGACCCGGAGCTGAAGTTTCATATTGACGTAACGAAACCATTCGGAGAAAAGTTCAAACGTGGCTTTCTCTCGCCAGGAATTGCCAGCTGTGCAGTTGCCGTAGCAACAACAATGCAGTGAGTAGCATTGTTGCGGAATTGCTTTGTTCTGTCGGATACCTAGCTAGAGACTTAGCGTAAAACAAGAAGTTGTGCTGCAGTTGGTTGGATAAATCAGCGTTTAAGAAAAACGGAAATAATTGTAACGAACACTTCACACGTGTCATGGAAACAGGGTGGACGAAACATATTTTGCCCACCCTCGTTTCACGGCAGGGTGGGCGTCGCCCACCCCGCCCACCCTATTTCGACGCCTATGCACAAATTGCACATGTGTCGTTTTTCTATCAATTTTCCAAAAATTAAAAAGAATGCCGTCTGGCAACACTGATGTTAGCATAAAACTGAACGGCTTTGCATCGTTACCAAACAATCGGCAAACAATTAAAATGTGATATATCTAATAGTTGCTCATGCTCTTCCATTCCATGCAACTTTGTCTTGTAGGTTGAACCGTTCCCTGTCAGTGTAGCCCCTGAAATTGACGATCGGCTGACGAAGTTGCTTGAGAAGCTAAACATCACACCGGTTCAGCCGCCCGCCGAATGCCCCAACCCTGTGAACCTGGCTCTGCCTAAAATTCATACGGTCGTTCCCACTGAGGTGAAGTGTGATGCTGGAGTGATCCCTTGGTCTCCTCCACAAGTCAATTGGAATCCGTGGACCAGCTGCAACATTGACGAAGGGCCGTTAGCAAACGTAAGAACTGAAAACTGGAAGTTTGGATCCGCAATTGCTTGTAACTGCGCCCATTGTAGCAATACTAGAAAGAAAATTTAACAGTTTTTAACGTAGAAGAATTGTGAAAAAAAAGCACTTCATTGAAGCTCATTTATATCTTGACTGGAAGCCACGCCGAATCACCGATGCATTGACTTTGGTACAATACCGTGATTTATATGTTATTGATTAAGGCTAAAATTTAAAAAAAATCTTCTGGAAAGATGAAGCGCTTTATGTTTTTTCAAAGAAATAAAGTACGTTCATATGCGCCACATACCGCATGCTATACTGTGCTCCTGTACTCATATGCAAGTTTTTTTTACTGATATGCAAAACAATTTTAGTGGCATAATTTAATTTCAGTGCACGGACGAACAGATCAGCCGTGAGCTGAAGAACGCAATGGACTACGCGTGGGAAAACAACTCCAGAATGCAGGAAGTAAGTAACTCTTTGTCATTCTATTCAAATAACTCTGTCAAAAGATTTTAAAAGCTCAAAATATCACTGTACCTTTACACTGAATTTCTTCGGTAACTTTTTGCTTTTTTGCTGCTCAACGAATTTTGGTACCATATAACTTGTGATGCTCATGCCTACTATTTCCACTTTACACGTAGAAACAACGTTGTATTTTCATCCTCTTGAGCACAAAACGTACCCAGTTAGCAAGTTGGTTGGATAAAATCAGCCCCTTCGCACGTTGGATCAATGTACAGTAGAAGGGACTGACTAACTGGCTGAATGCCAGACAGCAAAATCTGCAGACGTTAAATCAATGTAAAATTACGGATTTTGCTGTCTGAAATAATCGACAATATATCGTGTGTCGTCAGATGGCCACAGAACGCAACAAGCTTCCAATGCAACATTACAAGAACGAACTTCTCAAGCTTGTCGAGCACAATAACGTCATCATTGTTCGGGGACAAACCGGTTCTGGGAAAACAACGCAGGTTGTCATGGTTGAGCGCTAGTAGCCGTTTTTAAAGTAGCAAAACCATTGTATGGAATTCTTTTTGACACCAGATCTGACCAAGTGTACTTTATCTTTTAGTTTTATGAGATTTATCTTAGCATATCCGAAAACGCTGAAGATTTGGCTACCTTGCCTACCGGTTCACTTAATTTAAATCTTTCCCAACTGACTATAGGTCTGGATTCAAACTAATTTAAAAATTGTGGCTAATGCCTACCTTTCGGTATCAGCCTTTGAAGAAGAATCTGCTCCACTGTACCCTAAATTGTGACCCAAGACGTTGTCTAGGGCGCATGGTGCGGTTTTCTCAAGAAATTTTAACCCAAGACTTCACTATTCAAGCGTGCTTGACGTGAAACGTTGGCTTTTTAAGTTTGGAAAAATCCTTCCGGCTCATCAACATTTATCTCCTGCGTTCCAGGTTCCTCAGTTCATCCTGGATAGCTTCGTCGGGTCGGGTAATGCGTCTCGATGCAACATCGTGGTAACGCAACCACGCAGGATCAGCGCTGTTTCCGTAGCAGAGAGAGTCGCAGAAGGTTGTTGCCCTTGTGACTTGAAACTTTTTATCTCTTGTACTTAATACACGCGCAAATCGAACGTTAAATCATTCCATTAACGTTGCTTGGGAAACTCCCATCGGATCAGTTCATGTTGGCGTCTAAAGCTCGGCGTCTTGTGACAAGTCGCAGCCTGTACGATTACGCTTTATTTCGTACTGATCGTATTAAAATGCACCTTAACTTTACTTATCTACGATTAGACGTTTTTACTCTGGTCTTGTAAGATGAGCATTGTTACGATCAAGCTTGCAACTCAATGGCATCGTGTCCACCCGTTACAAGTCGACAGGATCGGATGCAGTCCAATGACTTTACTGCGCTTTGTCAACTTTTTCATACAATAATTTCTATTTTTACATTGCCCGAGTTTTATGAACAACTTTGAAAGCTCACGAGGAGCCGAGAAATTTTGTTTAGATGGAGCGATCCATCTGCCGTCATTTTAGTCGAATTAACTGCGTGACAAATCTGCGTAAAGATTTCGACCAAGCACAGTACGTGAAGAAGATTCTTTCATGTATTTTCCATTCATCTATTTTCTATTAATCACCTACAGAACGTGGAGAAGAGCTTGGATTGAGCACTGGATACAGCGTCCGGTTTGAATCCATCCTGCCCAGACCTCATGCTGGCATCCTCTTCTGCACTGTCGGTGAGAAGTCACTATAATGTTTTGTCCTTTCGAAGATTTCTCGTCATCTGTTGTTTGGATTTTCTGAATTGTTAGCATTCATGTTTTGTGAAAATCACATTTTATAAGTTTTGTTGTTCGATTTACCAAAAACACAAATTGACAATCATATTTGTAATATTTTTATGTTGAAATTTTTTCGTTACATCACCTCTATCAATCCACAAAACATTTTTGTTAGTCAAAAGTGCAACGATGTTAAAATAAATAGTTATGATGATTTTTTCGTAAACCTTGTTATTCCTTGGTATATAACTAAATATGTGATGTCTTGTTTGGTAAAGAGGTGACTTGTACGTTTGCAGGTGTGCTTCTTCGAAAACTGACCAATGGGCTGCGTGGAGTTTCTCACGTGATTGTGGACGAGATTCACGAACGTGACATTAATGTGAGTTTGATGAGAGTGACGCCAAGAGGTCTTTTAAGATTGCTAGACTGGAGCTTTTCAGTTGTGTCTAGAAATTCGCTCGCTTTAGCGCACATTTAGAAGGGTAACTTGGTAAAAGATTAGCTTTCAACACTTTTCGCCAACCGTTTTCACATTGAGGCTTTTTTAGGCCGATAGTTGAAGATTTAGATTCAGTGGATGGGAAGACTAGGAATCCAATCTTCGTGCCCACCTTCAGGCATGTCTTTAAGTGTCCTGCAAAGACACGGCCGCTTTTTCGAACGTCTTACCAGGGCTCTCACCAATCAGCTAAAAGTTTTATTACGGTTACATCACAAATTTTTTCGCAATTCCAACGTTTGTGAACTTCGTTTTCAGACCGACTTTCTTCTGGTCGTCCTCCGAGACATCGTAGTAACATTCCCCGGCATACGAGTCATTCTCATGTCGGCCACCATCGACACCACGATATTCAGTGAATACTTCGACAACTGCCCCATTCTAGAAGTCCATGGCCGGACACACGAAGTGCAAGGTAATGTGTTTGCGTCGTCTTGTCAACGGAAGGCATTGTTTATACCAGCTGGGTCAAAACTTAAAATCTGTAACACGAGTACAATCACTTGGTTATAGCAAACAACACTTTCTCCACATGAACTACAACTTATATTTTAAAGCCACTCCCATGATTAATGATCTACTATGAGGTAACTAGGGGCGGGAGTTCATTGGGTAGGTCACAACTGAGCAATCTGTTGAAGAACATGTATAGAAGTCGCCATCCTTCAATTGCGATGCAACAAACGCTGTAGAAATCCAACGGGATCTCGACTGAAATGACAGTTTTGAGTCTTCAGCATCTAACATGAACGTTCAAAAAGTATTGACAGCAGAACCACCCTCTGCTTGTTGGCATGTCGGCATGTATTGAAGTTACATCGAAGATTAATTTGACAGAGTATTTCCTCGAGGATTGCATCGAGATGGTGAAGTTTGTTCCTCCTCCTCGGGTGTCTAAGAAGAAGGATAAGAAGAATGACGATGATGACGACATGCTTCCGAATGATACCGTGAGTTGTGGTTTCACGAAAGAACCGCATAAAATGTTTCAATGCGGTGTGGTATGATACATGATAATTACTAAAAATTGTGCTACTTGCAAAAAGACCATTTTCGCAATAAAAATATCGAGAACCTTAAATTTCTTGCTTGGAACTTTGTGATAGAAATAGATTGAGTTCAAACGATATGCCTGCGTGGGTTGTTTTGATGTTATAATATTAACATTTATTAAATGTTTCAATACCCAAATATACACCTTTTTTTTTTTAGGAAAACTTAAATTTGAAAGTTGGAGAAAAATATTCGTTTCAAACGCGCCAGGCTATGGCGCAGTTAAGCGAACGTGAAATGAGTTTTGAGCTGGTCGAGGCATTGCTGCGATACATTGGTGGTGAGTTGTTGCGATGAAAATAACACGATCATAATAATACGTAAAACGATATTATTGTAAAAGTTGGTCGGTAATCAACACCCTCTTTATGACGTATCTGTCTTCACAAATTCTCTGAATCTCGGGGCAATCTAATTAAAGAACGAACCAGCCACTTGTTAACAAGTTACCAAGTGACCGATCGATTGCTCAGTGAGGTTTTCTCAAGGCCCTGTTTTTACTAATGAAGATTGTCTTGTAAACCATGTCATGTCGTGAATTTGGTTTTCTTATTTGTATTTCATATGGACGGTATGGACATCACTCTGCGTTATTACTGTTGTTTAAGATTGAACTTAATGAGCTCTGTGTGTGTGTGTGTGTGTGTTTTTCAATTACTGTTGTTTAAGATTGAACTTAATGAGCTCTGTGTGTGTGTGTGTGTGTGTGTGTGTTTTTCAATTACTGTTGTTTAAGATTGAACTTAATGAGCTTCACGACCAGTTATCAGTGTTGTGATGTTAGTAGTGTTGTGATGAAGATCAGTGTTTGTGTATAAAGTTCCCTTCGCCGACACTATGGCTTTAAACTCTTGTGTGAGTTATAACGTTTACTTTTTAATGTTTATTTTTTGTCTAGAACTTGGTGTACCAGGAGCTGTTTTGGTTTTTTTGCCCGGTTGGAATCTCATTTACTCTCTGATGAAGCACCTTGAACAGCATCCATTGTTTGGTCAGTGCAACCGTTTTGCTACGATTGGGTTTACTAATTGCCAAAGATCGTGTTCATTTGTGGTGTGTTTTTGTAGGTGGTCAGGCCTACAGGATATTGCCACTCCACTCACAAATTCCCAGAGAGGACCAGCACAAAGTGTTTGTCACCGCTCCGCAAGGGGTCACTAAGGTATCTTCGCACAGTGTGAAACACCTTTTTGGTTAAGTTATCACAAAACTACACGGTGGGATGGCGCAGCGGATAAGGCGCAAACCTGGTTCGACACCCGGCTTCAGCTGGTTGTTGATAAACGCCGCTCACCTCTACCCAGGATGTAATAAATTGGGTGGGCATAGTTGCTAAAGGAAAGACTGCCGAGAGAAAGAAACTGGTCACCCTATTCTCGTTAGTGTCGAAGGCTTAGTGCAATGAAAAACCTTTTCTTCTCGTCCCCCGATGCTTGGATCAAGTATGGAGCTCACCTTTTTTTTTATCAAAACTAAGTTTTTTGGTTTAAGCTTTTTTATTGGCCGTATATTTTCGCCAACTAAAACTTATTTTTGGCGTAGTAATACAAACACATAAAAACAATTAGGCATCTTCAAAACCCTTTTCAAAATCGAATTATTTTGGCAATGTTTCCATTACTTCACAGATTATCCTTTCAACGAACATCGCCGAAACCAGTATCACAATCAATGACGTTGTATTCGTCATCGATTCTTGCAAGTATGTGTTTTGAAAGTTGGAACGTTAAGGAATGTTGGCGTCCCAAACCCATGTGATAGCGCTAATCCTTTCAACCGTATTGCTCTTGACGTTTGGAAACATTTAAGTCCATTTTGTAATTTGATCTTTACGTCATACAGTGACGTACGTTAAAAATTTAAACAATCCGTTTTAACAAATCGTGACTTGTTTTTGTCTTCAGTGTTTTTTTCCAATTGTTTGGTAGCGATTCTTGTTGACGATATATAAGAACCAAGGTTATCTCCAGGGTGAAGATGAAGATGTTTACGTCACATAACAACATGACCAACTACGCCACCGTGTGGGCGTCTCAATCTAACCTGGAGCAGCGCAAAGGTCGCGCCGGACGCGTGAGACCTGGTTACGCATTTTTCCTTTGCAGCAAAGCAAGATATGAAAAGTGAGTTAATGACGAAAAATAAAATGATTGATTGATTGAATACTAAAGTTGAAGTGTGAATATGTTGGCATTGTTTGCGTTAGGACAACGTAGTTTTATCGCTTTTGTACATTTGTGCCACTGAAGAGACGTAGCCAGCACATGATTTTTTTATGCAATTGTAACATTGCTAGACGTTGAAATGGTGTGAAACAAAAAGTTTTTGCTGGATGGGTTTTGATCATAGGAATATGTTGTAAATTTCAGTAACTCTGTCTCATGGCCTATCTCAAAACAAAAAAAGCTGTTACACAAGTAATATTTCCGCACATGAGCAAAAACTTTGTTGTACGCTTGTTGTGTGGAGATACCACTTGTTAAAGTGTCTGATTTTGAACATTTCTGATATTTGTACAATAAAAAAACATACATTTCGTAGACTGGAATGCCACTCCACACCTGAAATCCTGAGGACTCCACTCCATGAAATTGCGCTCAGCATAAAATTGTTAAAACTTGGTGGCATCGGTCAATTTTTGTCAAAGGTTAGTGAAAATGCAACATACGAGAATTGATAGTAATTCAAATATAATTATTAATTGTTCTCAACAATTTAACTTTTTAGTTTTAACAAAGATTTGTGCTAAAGTGATTTTTTGTTGGTCGCATTTTCGTAAAATATAAGATCAAGCGCTTTCAACGACGCATTTTCCTCTAGGCTCTAGAGCCCCCTCCACTGGACGCGGTCATTGAAGCGGAACATCTTCTTCATCTCATAAACGCACTGGACCGTAACAACGAGTTAACCAAGCTAGGAAGGATTCTGGCCAAGATGCCACTTGAGCCTCGGCTTGGAAAGATGATCGTCTTAGGATGCAGCTTCTAGTAAGGACGTTAGCGAAGACGTAAGCACGTGCTTCGCTAATATGCAGTGGTTTTGTTCTTATCTATCTAGAAACATCTGGCAACCCTGCGTACATTGATTATATTAAGGTCCTCTCGAAAAAGTTGGCCAAGAACCGGTTCTACAAATTGTTTTGCTTTTAGGAAGAGGTTTGCGCGAACCGGTCAAATCCCACCAATAGACAAAAGCCTTTAAAAACTTTAGTGTAGAAATATTCATTGCCACTTCAATGCTTTTGACAGTAGCTCGTCCGAGTCATCTTTTGACAGTAGCCTGTAGCCTTTGACAGTAGCCTTTGACAGTATTCGAGATACAGTGATACGAAGTATGATTCTCAACTTTCGGCTCATCTTACAACATTTCTCTATTGAATCTTTTGCGTTCCAGCATCGGCGACGCCATGTGCACAATGGCCGCCGCATCCTGCTTCCCGGAGCCGTTCGAGATGTTCGGGAAGCGATTGGCCTGGAAACATCGCTCGTTTGCCGGCGAACGATTCAGCGATCACGTCGCTCTGTTGATGTGCTTCAACGCGTGGGAGGACGCAAGGTAACTGGTGAAAATCAACAACATCTTTTAGGCTCCTATTTTGGGTTAGAGTCTGTCTAGCCAAATAAATCAATTTTTTTACTGTAATTCAGCTGCAGATGTTAAATTAATGCAATATGACGGATTTTGATCGATGGATTTAAAGTTTTCTTTTTCTGCTATTTCAGAATAGGCGGCGAAGACTACGAGGCAAGATTCTGTGAGATGAAGCAGGTTTCTCAAGCGACTCTCAGGATGACTTGGGAAGCCAAGAACCAGCTAAAGATGATCCTCATCAACGAGGTAAGCCATCGGCACAAAAATTACAAACTTATCGTTAAGCTCCAGTCACCGCTTAATTTAAATTTTACCAGTTGTTCAATGTTCATGCTGCTGTTAGACGCGTTTTCGTTCTGTCATTGTCAGATCGGACGAGAAGTCACAGTTTTCTTTGAACTGTTGAAGAAGTCGATCATTATATGTGTCGAAACGTATGTAGTAAATCGGTACGGCAAGGAATTGATTTTGATATGTTAGCATCCGTAAATCGCTTCTGTTGTTAATCCATTTTTATCACTAACACTGACTTCACTAAATTAACGAATGAAATCAACAAATATACATAAAAGCTTAAATTTGTCGTTGAAACAGATCAGATTTTGCATTGCGACGTTGTTCTAGAAAACTGTGCTTAAATATCAACAATTGCTCTTATGTCGTTTGTTAGTGCAGTCATGCACCCTTTGTAGCTAAACCTTCATGTCAAAACGTTTTCAGGGTTTTCCTGAGGAATGTTTGGCAAACCAGCCCTTCAACAACTGCGGTCCCGACAACAAACTGGACGTAGCGATATCACTTCTGTGCATCGGCTTGTACCCGAACGTTTGCATGTATAAGGAGAAGCGTAAGGTGGTGTGTGAGTCCAGGGCTGCTCTCATACACAAGTCATCCGTCAACTGCCCGTTTGGAAACAAAGACTGTACTTTCCCGCTGCCATTTTTCGTTTTTGGGGAAAAGGTAGAAAAATATTATGAACTCCGTTTCATGTAACTTTAAAGATGTTTTTTTTTTCAAAAGGCATATTTTCTTGTTATTTATTTTTCTCGCTCTTTCTCTTCATTTTGCTTCAAAGGAGCCCGGTCTTCATCCCGAAGCATCACAGTTATATATATGTAAATTTATGCGGTTTAAAGCAAGCACCAGTGTGGTTTTAGATTCGGACCAGAGCAATCAGCGCAAAGCAAATGACGATGGTGAATCCATTGCAATTGCTTATGTTCACTCCCTGCGCCGTAGTTGCACACGAGAATTATGTCAAGGTGGACGACTGGTGAGTGGCCTTTGTATGTTTTAATTACAAGTCATTTTAAAATAACCTAAAACTGTTGACAAAAAGATGTTCACTGCTCGGTCCATGAAATATTGAAAATTCTTTTAATAATTATGTGTGTTAATGGTGTTTTGAAATTTGAATGTTGGTTTTCATGTTTAACAAGCATTATGTAAAAACGGAAAGAACAAGTTAGTCCTTGGTAGCCTGCTTGATCTCTGCCATTCGAGGGAGTTTTCTTGTATTCTTTTCTAAAGGTGAATTTGTTCTATGCAGCTGCGAGTTAGTCCAAGTCCAGATTGTGTTGATAGAAGTGTATTTTCAAATGCAGGTCGTAGACGGTTTAAAATCAATCGATTGTATCAGTGGTTCTCAACCTTTTTTGGCTGTTACCCTAATCTCCACCCTGAAGTGAGCCAATTACCCCCACGATTAATTTTCAAAAACAATAGTGTTTATTGCTATGTATTTCAAAGGGCTAACTATGACAATCAAAATGCAATACAATACTGAATACAAGATAACAATGGGCGGTAAACATTCAATGCAAAGATTGGGCTTGGACTTCAGCCGCCAGCTTTGTGATCCTGGGCTTTGTGGTACTGAGGGTGATTCTTGTGTCGCTTTCGAAATCCAGGCGATCGCGCTTCTTTGTCTTCGTTCCTATGACAGTTGAAAATCCTTGTTCGCAGTGATACGTTGTTAAAAAGATGTCAGGATATTTGCCCGTGTCGCTAATGTTGGTGTGTCCTGGAGTCTGCCAAACCAGAAGGGTTTCAAGCCTTTCCTCTTGAAATCAAGTTTCAACGCTTCGTTCATTCGAAAAGTGATAAATTCTTCTTTGGCCAGAAAGTCGTCATCATCCACCTGGCTGTCATCATATGTGAAGGGCTCAGTGCACCATTGCAGACTAGCCGTGTCCAAATTCGGAAAGTAGTTGTCCATCTTCTTGGCTAGCTGACCTAACTGGTCAGCTATGTCCTTCTTCAGCGCCGCTGTCAACTCAAGTCCATTACCTTCGAGGTACATGTCAAGCGTCTGAAACTGTTAACTGCGCTACTGTGCCTCTCCCAACTCGCTTGTTCCACAATTTAATCTTTGCGATAAATGCTGCTACGGCTACCTTTGTGTCGATCACAGTTACATTCTTGTCCTGAATTAAAAGATTGTCTTTGTTCAATTCACCAAAGATATCAGCTAGGTAGCACAGCTGGGAAATCGACTGTTAGTGAGGGAAGCATTCGGCCAAGTCGGACTTCTTTTCTATCAGAAAAACATGGACAGCCTCACGAAGTTCGACCTGGCGAGTTATCACTTTGCCACGAGACAGCCATCGTACTTTTATGTAGTACAACAATGCTTCGTATATTTTTCCCATTTTCTTGCACAGTTCCTTGAAAAGACGGCTGTTCAATTCCTTCGCTTTTATAAAGTTCACAACCTTCAGTGTTTCCAAATCGGGTCTCGTTACCCCCCTAAAATAGGCAAATTACCCCCTTGGGGTAATTTACCCCCAGGTTGGGAACCACTGGATTGTATAGTTTTTCTACATTGTTCATTAGTGAGATTTTATAATTACACATTAGCGTTAAGTCTCCTGTGCAAGTTCGTGCATTGTTTGACCTCCATATTTTTTAGCTTTGTTAGTGAGTACCACATTGCATCCTGGTGATTTGTGGTTGCAAAAAGTTTTGATAGCTATCAGCAATTCATGCATTTGAAAAGGCCAAGTGGAGGTTGTAGAGGTGTCTGTATGTCCCAATTTGTCCAGTGAAAAAGCAAAATGCTTTCTGCCTGGAAAAACAGCTTCATACTGTTGTTTTTATTTCTGACCATCACAGCGAAAACAATAGTACTATACCGTACCACTATACTGTGATGGGTCTGCATATCAGTTTGAAGCTGAGCACTCCGATTGCACAGGGCAAACTTTTACCACATCTGTTCCTTGCAGGGTTTTATTAGAGATGAGCTTCCAAACTGCTGCCAAGATCGTTGCTTTGAGGCAAGCGGTATCAAAGTTGATAGTTCAGAGCACCACGGATCCAGAGACTGTCGTTGATCCTCCTGTAGAGGAGCAGGAGCTTCTTGACATCATAAGACAACTCTCCAAGATCACAGCAGCTGGCTCATCAGCAAGTGCGCAAGAAGCTCTTCAAAGGTGGGGTTGGTTTTGAGTTGTTCGGCTTTATCCGGCTTTTGAAAAACGAATGTTATCCTCCAGAGAGGCTAAGTAACTGCTTCTAAGCTAACGTTATTACTATGAATAAGTAACTAAATCTATTGCATCGTTAGTTTTCGGCCTGATGGGGCCCCTCCTCCACCGAAAGCTTTCCGGGGTCGTGGTGGAGCTTCTTATGGAAGAGGAGGGGGTTACGGTGGAGGATACGGCGCAAGAGGAGGAGGATATAGTGGAAGAGGTGGAGGATACGGTGGAAGAGGGGGATATGGTGGAAGAGGTGGAGGATTTGGTGGAAGAGGTGGTGGTGGTTATGGCGGCAACAGAGGATCGAATGGAGGTGGATATAGGGGAAGAGGACAGGTGATTTTAAAACTAATAATTTCCATTACATAATGCAGATTGTTCGGAAATGTGTCCACTGAAGGTGTTAGATTAATATTTGTGAAACCTAATAAGCTCTACGTGCAACAGTGTTTGCATAAAGTTGACACATAGATTGACTAAAATCTACTCTCAATTGCTTATTTTATATAACCGAGTGAACTAGTTTTTTGGACTCAACATATAATTTTTATGACATTTTTTCACCAAACAACGCAACTTTAGCAGCTCAAAAAATTTCTACTGACGCGTAAAGCTTTTTCATTGCTAATCATCCTAACTCGACAGGATGGTGGGAATTGGGGAAGAGGAGGAAGTTCTTTCCGTGGTGGATTTCAGAATTCACGAGGTGGATCTTGATCGGACCATTAGAAGCTCACCTTGCAACTCAACTGCTCGCCACGACTTTTACCACAACGAACTTAATTGCTTTTTTATTATCAGAGAGTAGCCAATTGAAAATGAAGGACTTTTGCTGATTTGTTGTACACTATTGATCATTTCGTTACTCTCATGATGAGTTTTTTGTTGTTTTCTCCGTTATAATGTCAAGTGGAACGAAACTGCTGGGTATGTTCGCGTGGTTTTGGTACAATATTTTAGTACGTGGTTACAGTAATCCTCCTGGTTGATATAATCGTTATCTAAATATCGTACGGAATTCAATAAATAGGAGAAAAACGGCACCAACGTGTGTTGGAAAGCAGCACAGTTCCACCCACAATAAACGATGGATTTCAACAGGGGTCATCAATTTTTTTTCAATAGTGGGCCGTATTACTAAAAGTTTTGCGACTGGAATGAATAATCTTTATGTAGAGTCGCTAGATAGAACGAAAGCTTGGTAGCCTATGTATTGCAAAATTAACAAATCCTTAGCAACCCCTTGGAGCGAGGCGAGAACCGCATGTCTGTAGACGAACTATTTTGATTAACTGGCGTCGCGGCCCGTAGATTGGTCAACCCTGGGACATAGCTTGGAAGAATGTAGACACTAGACAGACTCGCCTTTAAGTCTTCTGGGACCGACACCTAAAACGTAAAGTCTTGAGAAACGAAACATATGATGATTGATTGCTAGAATGTGAAACCGCTAGGAAAGGTGAAGGCTTCAAGTCCCTGACGACGGAGCAATGACCGAGGTTAATAAAATGAGATTTCCTTTTGGTTGCCGGAAAATAATCCGATTTAAATAAGTGGAAGGAAAGCCAATCTTTAAGCTCACCTTATTGACTGCCCCTCCTAGGTTTTTCGACATGCACAGAAAGGAATAAATCAACTACAATAAAATTTTATCCCGTCATGTCCGAACTGCTACCAATCTTCATCAATGGGTCCATCAAAACACACCAATTTGTTCATATTACGAAAAAAACAGGCAAATTAAATTATTAATCATTTGATTTTAGACTGTCCATGGACTGCACTACCCGGTGGTTTCCACACAGTTTACCAATGAGAAAATATATTTAAAAACTGGCTAAAACACAACGAGCTTTAAGTGAAAATGCCATAGGAAACTACTACTATCCCATCTTACAACATGTCATTAAGACTCGAAGAGCAATGCTAAAACAGCCGACGAGGTAGAGAATACAGTAATTAATTAATCATGTAGAGTCAAACTGCAACCTCAAGGAAAACTCACTAAAGTAAGCTAGCGCACTCAAGATTCGTACCCGTACCACAAAATGCAAATTTTTAGCAGTTAAATAGGCACTTGTGGACAGCGCATGATGCCTTCAGTAGCGCCAAAAATCTGTATTGTCATTGTATACAACAGTAGACAAGGATCCAGTTCCATACTTCCAACATTTGATTTCGCATTTTGACAAAAATTGCTCCGCAGGTTTGTTATTGGCCGAATGTAACATCACCCATGGGCGCCGATCCCTATAGGACAGCGGGGACATGTCCCCACCATCTTTTTACATTATTTTTATAACGTAAAAGGGAAAATATTAACCGAATGTCACAATTTTATTAGTCAGACGTTTAAAATCTATTGAAAGGAAGGGACAACATTTTTGTTTTATGGGAGGAAACCCCGTAGCTGTCAAGCTGAAATAAAAAATCTCAACCTCTTGCTAAATATGTGCATTGTGGGGCACATATTTACTAATCTAATTGTATCAAAAGCTGTTGTAGCTTCACCGTTTATTAGAGATGCTCCAAGTTCCACACAAGAACTTGGAAAGCTAGGCCTATAGGCTAAAAGGTTTCTGGGAAATTTAAGCATAGCCTATGTAGGCTACCTGAATCTTTATTCTAAAGAGTCTTTGCCTCAGGCTGCATCAAAACTGAAACTAATTTGTCCAACCAGATTGCTCACACGTGCAGCTGCTGTAAAAGCAGTGCTTGATAATTCTAACGTCAGTATAATAATAAGTCAGTAGGCCTACTGGAAGCCATAGAAGAAGCCGTGAGTCAATTTGATTCAAATGTAGCAACAACTGCAATTTGGCTTTTGAAGCCTTTTTCTCGTGGGTCAAGTGTGCTTAGGTTATTAGCGGCATTGTCTGTCATTCAGTGTCTGGAACGTTTTAACAAAGCCTTGCAAGGTTGCACGGTGACTGTGGCAGTCATGCTTGAATGTGCTGAACTTTGTAGTAGGCCTACTGCTCCGCCATCTACGCAATGAAGAAGAATTTCATCGTGTCTTTGTAAATGCTGAGAGGTTAATGGAAGATTGCAACCCTGAATCATTGAAACTGTCACGTCCCAAAAAGATCCCAAATCGTCTTCAGCATGGACATGGCTAACCTCCTCAACTATCAAACACCAGGGACAAAATATTGGTCAGAGTATTTTGCAGTCATTGACAGCGCCCAGCAAAATCTTACTGACTATTTCAAGTCGACCGTTCTAGACTCTAGAGCAGTGCTACTCAAACGCCGGTACGCGAGCACTTGGCTGCTGGTACGCGGTCAGGTAGGAGAAATTGTAAATTGAGTAATTTGTTTTATGTTGATCAGAACGTCTATATAATAATTTTTAGGCAACGATAATGTTCAATCTGCGTTCCCAGCTATAGACTGTTTGGTGGCCCGCTACTACGACGACTTCCAGTTAGTTCACTAAGAAATGTTATTTTGTAATTGTTATCCATTAATTTAATGCAAGGAAAAAATGCTTCACTTTTTGCAACAGCAGATAAAATTGACAGCATGTAACGAAAGCATGGAAGATTCGAGTCTCGAATAATTGTTACGACATGTTTCCTAAGTTAGCTACCGTACTGTAATTGACGATGCTGGAGACAAGTTGGACGTAAAATGTGTTCAAGATACTGCCACAGAACATTTGTCAAATTTGGTGGAACGTATTCAACATTATTTTCCGGAACAAAAAGATCCACGAAGAGGAAATGAATAGATTCGAAACCCACTTGCACCGGTAGGCACTTTAACAAGCAGATTTCTAATAAACCACGAACCAATCAGAAGCTACGCTGTTCATGACGTCTTCCAGGTTGCGTCTTGAAAGAATAAAGGGAAAACACAGAAACGCGTTGGATATGCATGCTCCTCTTTGAGCAGCTTTGTCTTCCATTGAACCGCAATTGGATAAGCGCTGGTTGCAAATAAGCAAGCGCACACTTCGCATCAAAATTTGAAAGATCATTAATAAAAGTGTTTTTTTACTTGTTTTTTTTTGTATACGGTATTTGTTACAAAACTAATAATGACTTTGCTCTTGTCTTTTTTTAGCAAATTGACCGGGACGCCAAGTGATGGAAAGTGCTCAGCCGGTACACGGCATAAAAAAGTTTGAGTAGCACTGCTCTAGAGCACTACAGAATTCTACAAGGATCACTCTTTAGTAGAAAGATACAATCACATGTGGTAGACGATTATTCTGAGTTCTCTGACACAGAATCCCTTGCACAAGAACTAAGTTATGCTTCTTTCGAAAGCAGTACAATGGAAAGTGGGTGGAAGATTTTTAAACGATAGGCTACCAAGAAGATGCCATCCGCTGGTCGGCAAATGTTTCCGAAAGTGGAACTTTTTGTGCGACTTTTGCTCATTTCACCAGCCAGCTCGTGTTCAGCTGAATGGTCATTTTCAACTTTGCGACGTGTCAAAACTTGGTTACGATCTACCATGACACAGAAACGACTAAATCATGCAATGGCACAAGGTTTTGAATTAGATCAACCTTCATGACCTCTCCAAGAACTTCGTTTTTAATTCGCCGGAGACTCGTTGCCGAGTGTTGGGACGTCTGCTGTCCAATGCTGACAATTAAAATATATACACATCGCATCAGACTTGTACCTACTGTATTAGTTTGTTTGTCAGAACAGACCCCCGATCTTTCTAGCTCGCTTCGCTCGTCGCCCCTTCCTACCTTTCCTAGTAATTTGTCCCCACCAATTTTAGAGAGCGATCGGCGCCCATGACATCACCTAGCAGCAACGAACGGTTTCATGACGCCTTTGCACATAGCCACTTTGCTTCAGATCAATCAAGAGGTTATGCGTCATATCACGTAGCGACCGACTGCAGTTCATTTGTGATCCAGCAGTTCAGGCGTTGGTTGTATTTCGACAACTGTATAAGCAGGGCTCCCTTTTTGAGAATGAACCCCGCCAATAATATACAACCTCTGTTTAAGCCAGGCAATAGAGTGCCCCATCCTTGCCATTGCCGGAAAGTGACGTTGCTGAACGTTTATTTGCCACCATTTCGTAGCAGTTGCGTCATGGATACGTAGATCGGGAACGACGTTATCACGACTTTGTCCAAATATCTCTCCCCCTTGGATAACGCAAAGATCCCCACCTGATACTGCGGCGTGGTGTCGGATAGCTTTCTTCAACGGAACCATCGAGCATTTCGCTTCAGAGATGACCTGAACAAACAAGCAACAACTTGGTTGTGACCGGACCTCGAACCGGAAACTATAGATTTGAATTGGAAGGTTTATTTTATTGGATCTGGAAACTCTTATCATTTTATTTTTCATCACTGGCATGTGCGAAAACAATGAAAGGTTCCAAATGTGCGTGAATAGTGTCTTGGGTGGCATTGAGTAATGAGTACGGTAATCTATCATACGAAACTTTTACGCCAATTAATTAATTCGATTGTTGGTTACAATTTTTTCGAAGAAAAAATGATAGGCTATAGTGAATTTGGCAAATAAAATATCGCTGTAACACTTGCATTTAAAAATCATCACAACAAAAGTAGCTTTCAAATGCAAAATAAGACAAACCTTGTGCAAGACATCGCTTAAGTCAGAGTTGCATAGATTAGCCGATCTCCCAACGTTCAAAAGGTCTGCGCTTTTAGAATCCCTTCCGCCAATGATCACCAAAGAAGCGGACTTTTTTCTTGTTTCTAATTTGTCAACTACGAGGCAACACGTGTGGCCAGATCTAAGCAGGAAATTAATAAACAAATAATTCAGCAATTTAAATGTAAAATTATGGGACACACAACAAAATAACACGATCTGAAATATTTAAACACTAGGTGATACAACTGCTGGATCACAAAAGGCTTAAATACAGGGCTGTCGAGTCGGGCGAAAAATATACCACTCCCGACTCCACAGCCCTACTTCAATGAACTATTCTACAGCTTACCTTGATGCTATATGATCTGGAAGTTCTTTATAAACAGCAAGCCGTTTGACAGGGTCAACAATGAGGTTGTAAACACTTCCAAACCTTCGCTGCATTCTCACTCCACCTTCTCTGCCGGTTACTATCATTTCGTTGCCATAAATCAAAGTGCAGGTGTGACTGCTGAGGCCTACAAAACGGTAACACAAAATTGCAATTCCATCTCACAAGTAACAATGAAGTTGCATCAGTTTGATGTTATTTGAAGTAAATGCAATGACACTGTTATACCGGATGGTGGAGTAGACTGAGGCCCTGGTTGACACAACGTCCATGTTTTGTCCATAAAGTCGAACAACCAAACATCTGATGTTCTTTTCTTCCCATCCCATCCTCCAACTATGCAAATCACTCCATCACTTATCGCCGCCGCTGTGTGATGTGATCTGTGATTTTTTTTAACTGGTTGCATTAAATTTTCTTTCACTGCCTAGACTTTGATTTTCTTTTCGACACTAAACAAACTTTACTATGTCGCCTCCGTGAAAAGCGCACTGAAGTGAGATTTTTCCAAAAATAAGTTTGCAATATATTTAATTATATATTTTGCATAATATATTTCAAATACTCATTTTTTTTAACAATTGAAACTTTTGAAGATAGCGAGAGACAGAAGATACAAAGATAGAAGACGAAGATACCCAACGAACAAGTTAGGTTGGTTTCTGCGCTCGAAGATTTTCGTGCATTTTGCTTTGATTTCGAGTTGACAACGAAACGAACTGGCTCAGTGATTAAGCACCCGACTTTGTACACGAAGAAATCTCAAAATCAATCGGCGCTAGTTCGATTCTCGGGGTGTGCGCTTGAGCGACGCAGTTCGGGACTGCTCGCCATTCAGTGTAATGTGAAAAGGGCAACGTTTGTTGACTGGGACAGCATCAAAAAATTATAAATACTGAGCTTCTTCATTACGTGTGTACAAATGTAGTCTACATGCGAGTTTAACGCCGTACGATTTCAAACAGTAGACACCATTGCTAACTACATTTGAATAAAAAAAAAAGTTTTTTGCAAATAAATGATAGGCAGTAGATATTGGAGGAAATTCTTATCTTTACCCACGATAATTTTCTTTAAATAAATACAAAAACTGTTCTCTTACCTTGATGGACCTTGGCTTTTAGCTGATACTGGCAGCAATGTCGAAGAGTCAGCATCAAACACAATTACGTCATTTAATGGCATGCCACTGCACGAATAGTCTTTCATTCCACCATGCAAATAAAGCTAGAATTAAGAACAAATAACGCAAGTTTTAATCAAGCGAACATAAAATATTTCTCAGTAGGCTATATTGTGTAAAGATTTTGCATTGCAGAAGGTTTATGCTGATATAAAATATATTGTATCCTTGTATGCATGTCATCTGTGGGAAAATTATCATCAACGTGACATTAATCGCTTGCGTATTGCCTTCAATAACGCATTTAGAATTATTCACAATTTTCCCAAACAATATAGTGTTTGTGAACATTATAACATTTGATAGATCAGCACGGAAATATGTTTTTTCTTTTGTTGGAAGATGCGAATCGTCGTCAAACTCTATTGTTGCCTCCCTGATGAGGTCTGACTGCTATCGTAAATCACGAAATGGCCCGTTTCGGCGAGTCCGATTCGGCGAGTCCAATTCGGCTAGTTTGATTGGGCGAGTGCCCTATTCGGCGAGTTCCCTATTCGGCGATTTTTTGAAATTTTTTTTTTAAATTATTTGGTACCATAGCCTAATTATCATTGCCGTTTTAGGGGTTGGGGTTAAGGTTGGGGGTTGGGGTCTTATTTCAACGTTTAGCGACGTTAAAACGATGCAAAAGCGGCAATGATAATTAGGCTACGGTATCCAATAATTTAAAAAAAAATAGTAAATTGCCGAATAGGGAACTCGCCGAAAAGGGCTCTCGGCGAATAGGGCACTCGCCGAATCGGACTAGCCAAATAGTAGCAGCTGTTTGTATACTACTGTAGCCTATGCCTTTTATTATTGTATTTTTCCTTTTTTGCATGATTTGAATATGAACAGTATAGCTTTGGTAGAGAGATAGTTTTTGTATACCATATACAGATAATTGCTCATACCTTGATGGGATTGAATTGCATAATTCATAAACAATACATATAATTCATAAAATATAATTCATGAACAATACATATATATTTAATCAAAAAATAAAGAGCCCAAAATGTAGATACTAAACTCATGTTCAGCAAACAAACGTTTCGAAAACTATACTGTCTTCATCTTCAGTGTTATAAATGTTTTATTTATAATAAATGTTTATATAAATGTTTACATTTATAACACTGAAGATGAAGACAGTATAGTTTTCGAAACGTTTGTTTGCTGAACATGAGTTTAGTATCTACATATATTTTGTTTATCATCATCATAATCCATCGTCGGTTTGTTCCCCACTAGTGGGGGTGGCCGATTGTTTCCGCGCAGCAATTGTTTTAATCCCTTTTCTCCATTTCACTCTGTCCCTTGCATCTTCCTCCTTCAGTCCGACTTTTTTAAATTCATCCTTCACTTGTTGTTTCCACGTTCTTCTTGGACGACCGCGTTTCCTCTTTCCATCCACCTTTAGATCTAGTGCCTTTCTAAGAAAACTTCCTTCCTCCCTCCTTATCACATGTCCATACCATCTTACTCCATTTGCCCTTGCCAGTTGGTCTATGGTCTCTCTCATCTCTAGCATATCCAACAATTCTTCAGTCCTTTTTTCCCTTCTCGTTTTCACCCCACACATTGCTCTCACCATTGACCTTTCCGTTCTTCTCAGGATTGCCAGTTCACTCTCTCTTAATATCCATGTCTCGCTACCATATAGCATTGCAGGCCGCACACAGCTCCGATATACTTTCCCTTTCATCCTTAGTGAAAATTTTCTGCCATACAACATTTCCCCACATTCCCTGAACTTTGCCCAGCCCAATCTTGCCCTTGTTGTCACCGCTGCTTCACATCCACCACTTCCATTTATCCGATCACCCAGATAACAGAAGTCTGTCACTGTTTCGATGCCATGGCAAAACTCATCATCATGGCTTTCCACTTCATTCCTTCCTTTACTGCACTTCCCACAAACAAAACACTTCGCCAATCTTGTTGCGACTCTCTTGACATTAGCACATCTTGCATGTACCCACTTTCCACAATCCTTGCATTGCATTGAATTTCTCATCACTCTCTTGCCACGTATTCCACAGGGATCTACTTTGCTCTCAACAACTGTTCCTTCTGCTCCACTCACCATCACTTTTGTTTTTTCAAGATTCACCTTCATACCCTTGGTTTCAAATGCTTCTTTCCATTTCTCAAACTATGCAATTCAATCCCATCAAGTTACTAGCAATTATCTGTCTATTGAATATGGACATCCTTGTCTGATGCAAATAAGTAAAATTAATAAATATTATAAAAACATAACCTATATCAATGACGTTTAACAAATTCTTGCAATATTAAGAGGGTAGAAATATAAAGTTTAGGGCCTGACATTGTTACTGAACTGGTTGAGTAGGCTATGTGCAATTACCATGAAATAAATTAGGAAATGGACAATTTATTTCAACCTTTTCCTTATAAAGCTTGAACTAATAGCCTACCGTTCCTTATTATGCAAATAAGCAAAGCTTAAAAAATTTGTTTCTCTGTTGATCAACACCAATTAAAAATTTGTTCAGATAAACTGTAACATATGCACAATGAGAAGATGTTTTTAACAATAAGTAATGTAATTTATCTTTTGGAGCTTATTTTGTTTTTCATCAAATAAAACTAACAATAATGTGTCTTTTTATATAACACTATACCCATGCCAGATATGCATTGCTTTTGGTGAGCTGTACAAAGTGAAAATTGTCAGAACCAGCTGCAAAGAAACACAGCAAAGTTTCTACACCATTATCTAATGTAAATTCGTTCCTTTGCTAAATGCCAAGCAGAAATGAGATTTGGTACGGTAGGCTACCACATATGAAAACTCTTTGGTATGACTCAGCAGGGTATTGAACACGAGTCTATCAACTTAGAGGTGGACAATCTAAGTACTGAGCCAGTTAAACTTCATTTACATCTTGAAACACAATTACATAAATGCTGACACTTTTTAATGGCATCTTCCCATATTTAAACAGTCTCTAATCTAACGGAATGGCCTGTTTTGGTGAGTCCGATCCCTATTTGGTAATTTTTTCAATTTTTTTTTTAAATTATCGGGTACCGTAGCCTAATTATCATTGCCGTTTTAGGGGTTACAGGTTAGGAACTCACCGAATAGTAGCAGATCCCTAATCTAATTAACCTTTTAGAGGAAACATAGGTTTACCATTCTTATGAAATAGCCTGCATTGTCACATACCTTGCCATCACAAACTGCTGCAGCATGAAAACATCGTGAAGTTGAGAGTGAGACAGAAATCTCTTTGATATCCCAATTCATTATGCTGTGAATAATTTATGAAAAACTAATTTGAATACTCTATGAAATGCAAATGACTGGGCTTTTGATATCAATTCCTTTCAATATCAATTCCATATTTGATATCACATGATGTTTCACTTTCAACAAATGTAGGTAACTAACCTACATAAAAATCAACCATGGTGAATAGTCCCCAGGGAAAAAATCCTTTTGGTAAATCTCCCAAGTTTTTCAAATGGACAATTGGACATAGTGGATAAGCAGCCATTACTCAACTGTTTAGTAGGTATACAGCATTTTCAGCAGCTTTTAGAAAACTAAATAATTATTTAGTAATTGGTAGTGCTGCTTTTTAAACATGCAAGTAAACTTTAACTTAATCGCTGTCACCAAGTAAAACTTTGATTGTATTTCAAATGAAATATCAAAATTAAATAAAAATTACAATATGTTTAAATAGGCTACGATGATCAAAGCAAAAGTTTGCTTTAAAATGCTTTGTTTCAAGCAGGGGAATTTTTCCAAAGGGATATTTCCCAGGGATTTTTACTGATTACTTATTTCAATTATAGAAATGTGGGGACATGTAGAAGTAATTAAGGCTTCAATTAAAGAAAAAATGAAAGATGCAATAGCCTACTCAAGTTTCACCTTTGTTTGGTGCCTATCAGTGATGATGCAGCATTAGTAGTGTATACTGCATATTCATGTTGTCTTAAGTTTAATTGATCTACTCAGAAGTTCGGTTTCTGCTCAAGATAATATGATATATAGATAAACCACTAATGATCCAACTAAGGGTAAAACTTAAATATGGGGTCTTCCATTTTTGTTCCATTGGGGCCTTTATTATTTAAACCCAATTTAATAACAACCTTCAATTAGTATAAGTTTCTTCAGAAATATATATCCCTTCAAGTTCAATTCAACAAGATTTAGTGAGTTGCAATATCGTTAAGCTTTGAGAGAACATTTACTTTTCTGCAGCAAAAACATGATAAACAAAGCCAAATCACATAATTCAATATTAGTTTAATTCAAACATAACGAGAACTTTATGGAGCTCTAAGTTGGTTAGTTGGTTTTGAATCTTTATCCTCGGACAGACAAAGCCTTGATTGGTTATTCCTGGTAGTTTCACATATTTGTAGAGGCTGTTAAGTCTTGACGCAGGGCCGGTTACCGTGATTGACAGAGTGAAGTTTCCGATTATTGAAGTATTGTTTCCAGGGAATTATTCCATTTACTAGGCGCCGCTGAATGGAGAGCAGTCCTGAAATGCATTGCTCAAGCGCACACCCCGAGAGTCGAACCAGCGCCGTGTGTAATTGAGCAGGGCGCATAACCACTGAGCTAACGAGGAGGACTAATAAAGAAATTAAACATAGGATAAGCTGATGCAAAAGTGACAGAGATTAAATTTTGATATATTAAAGTGGAAAATGATAGTTCTGATGCTGAACAACAAAACCTAGTATAGACAACGACATGACACACAGCCCAGTTGTTATAGGCTACCGTACCACTTAACTAGGTAGGCTACAGTACATATCAGGCAAACACATATCAATATTATAAATCAATTACAAAATAACAACTTTTGTCCTGTAAGCTTTCTATACCAAACAAAATCCAATAAAACAAACATTCTTTGGAGAATATCAACACAAAGAAATTCCCAGATAAATGAATTGTAGCTTATGTATAGGCCTACTGTAGCCTACTGTTATTACATATTACCATAGGCTATACTAATTGACAAGCTATGGTTGGTAATTTAAAATATTTATTATTTATTTAAAATACATCCATATATTTTTTTTTTCGTTGTGATGGTCAAAAATAAAAACAAACTGAACAGATAAAAAAACAGCATTCAGCATAGACATACGGTACGGTAGTAGCCTACATTTTTTCAAGTCTAAATCAAATTAATTGACCTACTTGCCATTGGAATATATGTAGGCTATGTTGAAAATATATCATTGACAAATAAAAACTCTTAATTTCGGCAACTGTTTGCGGCAGGTAATACAAAGCATAAAGATGAAAACATCCAGGCTTCCAGAGTAGACTTAATCATCAGTCAAGTCAAAGTCAAACTTGCAAGTCAATGTATGAATTCAAAATTAGCGATTGCGATATAGGGAACTTCCCTCATAAATCAGCAAAACAATTTAAATTTTTTTATTTTTTATTATATCACGCAATAGCATAATTTTTTCTTTCTTTTTTACTAAAGAGATTTATTAACATTTTTTGCGAACTCTTTACTGCTTTTGACAACCTGAAATATTTCCAATTTCAGCTCTTGTTTTACATTTTGCTCCTTGATTGATTTTTATTTAACCGACTCATTGGTTGTGAAAATAATCACCATGACAACGTCGGAGTTCCGTTCGATTTTGTCTACCTGCAGGTACGGTAGACTACTACTGGGCTGCATTATAAACATGGTTTCAGCGCTTTCTATTTCAAAAAGTTAAAATAAAAGAGCAATACCTTTACTGTGGTTGGTTAAGCTATTATGAGCTGTAACTTTAATTTCTGAATTGTGTAAAACTTGTAATTTTTCTAAGTTTGCAACAATATATTCAGAAAAACAAACTTCTTTCTAAAGCTCTGCTAGAAAATTCAAGAAAAAGAAGTAACGTTGGCTTCAATACATTATTTTTAACTAGCTAGCCTGTTAGAAAATTTGTTAGCAAATGAGCAAAAAGTACGAATCTTGGCATTTTATGATTTTCATAACAATCAGTGGAATTTTATTGTGAACTAACTAATTTGCAAAAAGGATATTCCATGTTTCCGGTACTTAGGCCTAGCCTACCTATTCCAAGCTACTAAATAACTTTCAAAAAACTATTATTTTCATCTAAATAGAAATAAATAGCACCACAACAATTACAGCAGTAGGATTTAAAATCATTTACTCACTTTTTCTTAATTTCAATTTTCTTCATCCTCGGCTTACTCAGTCTGAGAATGGATATTCAAACCAACAGCAGTTGTTTTTCAATCTCAGTGGTGAACTCTTTTTATTCATTGAAGTAGTGTGCCTGCCTCTGCACACTAGTGTGTATGAATGTGTAGTTAGATTTACTGTTATGGGGTGGTGGCTGACTAGATGACTGCTTATGGTCTTTCGCTACCTGATTTGTCTCCTGATTGCGCCATAATCTAACCAACAGTTGTACAATGCATTGTTTTGACAATTACATTTACTCTGCTTGTTGTTATTATATGGTGCTGTTAAAACAAAATAAATTGACTTTATTTTGTCATACCATTTCAGAAAAATATTTTTATGTAGCCGAGTAAACTTCTACTATAAGGCCACTTTTGTATTTACGGTCAGGGCTCCCATTCCTGTGTTTTTAAACCCAGATCTAAGTTTTTTGCTACTTTGGGTTTTTAAGTTGTTTTTTTTTAACTTTGATACCTGGGTTGTTTTCTGCATTTTTAACTGTTCCTAAATAAGTTATCTATTGATTTTACATAAAACTATAGAAATCGCGAGCTGAATTACCACCTGGGTTTTTTTTTGCTGAGACTTTTCGGTCATTTGTCCGAAATGGCTTGAAAAAATTCGGTCATTTTTTATTTATTTCGGTCATTTTTAGTCATTTTTGGTCATATTTTTTCTTTTTTTCACATTTTTTGGTCATTTTCACATTTTCTGGTCACATTTTTTCGGACATTTTGACCAAATTGACTATATTTTTTTCGGACATTTTGCTAAAAAATCGGTCAATGACCGATAAATGACCGAAAAAAAAAACCAGATTACCACTGTAAGTAATCATTTTGCTACAAAATAATTTAGCGTGGAAAATTGTTTGTAGCCTATGATATAATATAATCATCAATATTCATAACTGATTTGGTAAAATCGATTAGAGAGAGAAACCTTTTATTTTGTTTGTTGTGAAAAAATATATACGGTACAATATAAACCGGTACAAATATACCTGTATTCAACAACAGACAGAAAGCAGCAAAATACTATTAGTCCAGTCAATCCAGCTCAAATTAGGGCTTGACCCACCACTAATTGCAAATGTTTTGACCCATACATTTTCTGAAAGCTTACATCATACAGAATAACATACTAAAAATCTGCCACGAAAAACTTAGTGGAACACCCCTTTTTGGGGGTAAAAACAAAATGGCTGCCATGTGTCCCAAAAATCTTCATTGTAACGTATCTTTTCACCTAATTCATGTAATTTAGTTCTGTAAAAGAGCTCGTTCTATATTTCTGGTACAAGGAATTTATAAACAGACACTGGAAAGTTGAAAAATGAGATAAAAATTGGTCTTAATAAAATTTTACAACAAAATTTAAAAATAAAATGGCCGCCATGAATCTCAAAAATCTTCGTTTTTCCTTATTATTTAACCTAATTTGCACAATTTAGTTCTGTAAAAGACCTAATTTTATCAAACAATTAATAGTTCAAACCAAGGCATCATCATCAGAGTCAATGTCTTCCATTGGGCCTAATGACGAATTTGAACATGACCCATGACATTCACCACATGCAACTGTACATTCTAAACCAGATTTCCGGCATGTGCATCGAAGTGTAGAACAGCCGGTCTTGCAGTTGCAGACAATCATTTCCAGAAACTGAGATGGAGCTGGAGGTTTGTCTGTCATCACAGACATCAGACTGCCTTCACTAAAACGCCAACCCTATTTGTTCCGGTGGCACATCTGTCTCATGACCCAGCCACACCTGCACTTGATGATATACCCTGAAACTGTGAAACCTCGCTGCTGATGACGTGGGAGGAAGAGAACATGAGTCTACTGCAGTCGTACTTCTTGCTGTCTTTCCACAGAAAATTTGATATCTTAGATCGTCAAGATTGTCATCTTGCCTTCCATTGTACATGGCAATTAGAGCCGACGTCCCTGCTTTTACAACATCATTTGCATTTGCAGAGAATGACATGAAAGTTGCTGCAGCTGTTCTGAAGATTTTATCAGTTCATAATTTTGTAACAGCTTTTTGTTTGCCTATTCCAAATACCCTTGAAGTGGTATCACATCCTAACAGTGCATGGGCAAAGAGAAGATTATTTGATACAGTGTCTCCAAGAAGTTTTCTGGTGACTGAAATGTTCCAGCACTTTGATGGTTTTTTAGTGCCCTTTTTAGATGCTGTTTGCAACTAGATGTTGTGTGTGGTATTACTCTTCTTGTAATGTATGAGCAAAATCAGAATGTCAGTATCACTTGCTAAAATTACAGTGTCTTGTTGCTGTGCAGAATGCAGATGACATCGCGGTTTCTACTATCAGCACATCTGCATCTCCTCTGGCAGGTGGACAACACATCCTGCTCTTTCGAGTCTGTCCCCTATCATATGGATTAGTCGCTGTTTATTTTTATGGTTAGCAAGAAAGTCTTCCTTTTTGGTTTGGAGCTTCATTGTTGGATCGAAGATTACTTCAGCCCCAATCCTACCAACAGTTCTTCAGAAGTGAGCACCATCTTTTGTGGCAGGCGAATCTGTGTAACCATCAAACACAACAATACAGGCTCCATATTTGGACATCACATAATGAGTGTACATCTGCATGATTTCATCCCATGCAGCTTCTTTTGTCCAAGGAAGTTTATGGAGCAGGGCACCTCCATCTAGTACATGCTGGACTAAGGGCTTAAATGGTTTTGGAGCAGACTCAATTGATGAAGACCACAAGAAGTCAGCCAAGGAGGCCTTGTTGGCTGGTCTAATGATGGACTTTGATTCAAACAAGGCTGATGGAAATTGACAAAGTTGATACTAGAATACCTCTGGTAGCTGATTCGTTGTTGTGCCAGCACAGACTGAACGTTGAAATAGGAAGATGGGATCAACACTCACTTCCCTGTCCATGACTTTGGCCGATTCTTTTGCACCCATGGTGATGGCTTGGTGTTTCTTTCTGAAGGAATGCTCAGTCACGTTTACTCCAGGCATTAGTGCAAGGATTTTCATACCTACATCCCATGCTGAGTCACAGTTGACACTGTCATGAGCTGCAATGCCTGTCACTATGCTTCTCAGGCTTGGTGGGCCATCCTTTCGAAATGGATTTCTCACTGTCAAATACTGAATTAGATCTTGAAGATCTTTCATATCTTTGCTCATCCTTGCTGGGGTACTCTCTTTGTGTTGCTCACTGATGAGAAATTTCACCCCTGTGAACTCTTGCATGGTTTCATTTACTTGGGCGCATGCTGGTGCAGATAGAACCCAGATGAGTCGTTGTGTCTCTGTCAATCCACGCCCCCTTGTAAGTCCACCCCTTGACTTCAGGCTCCTCATTAGACATCCTTCTCATTGTTCGATTGTCAGGTCAGTCCAGAGACCAGCCCAGCATCTGTCTGTGCGACGAGCAACGTGATGTCCTTCCATGAAGTGCTTGTGGACAAGAGGCATCTCACTTTGAAGTTTGGACATCTTGGCTAGGTACAAGTGGATACTTTTCACATAGTGATTGTGACCTGATGCTGCCAAGTACGGAAGTATTTCATACATGGACTGCAGATGCAATGGCCATAAGCCTAGTCGCTCTGCTTTAATGAATCTGCACAGGATTGTGACCATCGAAATGTATTGTAACCAAAGTCGTGCTGTTCTAAATTTTTTTAGAGTGTCTTTAGTTTGCTTTTAGGTTGTCTTTAGTTTGCTAATCACCATCAAAAACTTTTGGAATGCTGTGGCCAGTGCGAAAGTTGACATTACAAGCAGTATGGTAGACTGCATCTGCCGCTGGCAAATCGTGTACATAGAGGACTCTCCCCTTGACAGCATCAGCTCAGGTTCCAGGAAAAGCAACACATGTTCGACTCCAGCCACCCGTACCTGCTGTTGTTTCTCTGGGCAAGAAACTTTACGATAATTGCCTCTACCCAGTGATCGATTTCGAGTAATGGGTAGTACCAAATTTAAGTCATAAGCAGAGTAGACAACCGGAAACATACATTGCCGTCGGCTGCAGCGTGGGTCAGGTGTATGTCGGAAGGCGTACACCGATGCATAGCGCTCAAGTCCGCTTTCCCGCAATGCAGGATAAAGATAAACAAACAAACAAGTAGCTTATCACGGAAGTCCAAAGCTCTAATCGGAATAAGCTTATGATCATTTTTTTGCCATCATACATATCAGGACATCCAAACAATAAACAGTTGTCTCTGTAAGAGAAAGTGCATTCTGAATGCAGTGAGTGTTGACGATGATCTTCATCTTGATCTTCCTGACGCTTTTTCATTTGTACCAAGAGTGCTTTTGGATTGGTGTAGCGTTTTCTGCACTCCACGTGTACAGACTGACCAACAACAATGTTCAGATTTTCTCCTCTCTGTGCACTTGCTTTCACAATTTTGTCAACACCTTTCGTTGTCAAAGTCACAGCTGCATCACATTCCAGTATAGAATTCGAGCGAAAACACATTCATTCATAATGTAGATTGTAGAGATATCAATAAAGTCCAACACACTTACAAGAAAGATATACAGTCTTTCCCAGATCATCAGATATAGAGAATGAGGTCTGTTGCAGAACTAAATTTTTCAGGCAAAGCACTAAAGCAGCGCAATTTTCACGATAGTTAGGCCTACGTCATAATACAAACGGTAATGTTTGTGAAATATTGATTTGCAAGTTGAAGAAACATGAATATGATTAAACTAGCAAACTTTTTAAGGGTTTATGTTCGATTTACAGTGAGTTATTAACATAGCTCTTTTGCAGAACTAAATTAGATGAAAAGATATGAAAAAATTAAAGATCTTTGGGACACGTTTTTGTCTAATATTGCAACTTTCCAATGTCTGTTTTTGAATTCCTGTACCAGAAATATAGAATGAGCTCTTTTACAGACTTAAATTATATAAATTAGGTGAAAAAATATGGAAAAATGAAGATTTTTAGGACACATGGCGGCCATTTTGTTTTTACCCCTAAAAAGGGGGTTCCACTAAATTTTTCATGGCAGATTTTTAGTATGTTATTCTGTATGATGTAAGCTTTCAGAAAATGTATGGGTCGAAACATTTGCAATTAGTGGTGGGTCAAACCCTATTTTGACTGAACTATATATGGAAAAGCTGCTGAAAATGGTAACCTCTCGACACTTTTTCATAGTATTCTCATTGTCCTTTTGAGTTTTTGGTTTCTGTTTGAACTTCTTTGCGATTACTTTGCATCAGAGTTATATAAAATATATATAAAAAAAAAACAATGAAAACTATTAATACTACAAAAAAGTGCTCAATGCTAAGCAAAAAGGCAAAGCAGAGCAAATTAAATCAAATATATTTATTACTATATTTGATTTAAAATATATAGATATTACTATCTGAATCCTTAACAGCCTGTTTCACCTACACGGATCATCAGAATTTCTTATTCAAATAAAATAAAATTATAAAAATAATAAAATTCTATTTGAATAAGAACTTCTGATAAACCGTGTAGGTGAAACAGGCTGTTAAGGATTTAGATGGTAATAACTATATTTCATTTAATTCGCTCTGCTTTGCTTTTTTGCTTAGCATTGATCACTTTTTGTAGTATTAATAGTTTTCATTGTTTTAACATATATAGATATATAATATGCATTATCACTATTGCATTGCTGTATTATATATTGCCTACAACAATTTTTTCGTGAAAAAAAACTTACATAAATATTTTAAAGGCTATTCATTGCAGGTTTATTTTAATTGTAACAGAGTGGTGGTATTATTTACTGATTGTGTATCCAGTAAGTATATATTTGGTTTCGTTTGAATCCATTTTTCAACATCTGCAATGAATAAGAAAAGTCATAAAGTTGCTGAAGAAATGTATAAAACATCATGTCAAAGACATTGTAAGTGTTGTTTATGAAGTATTTAGAGATTGTTGATATTTATTACTTTGTATTAAATCGATTTAACATTTATATGATATACCTAATAGTATACAGTTTATTGCGATATTAACAGAGATTATTTTGAAGGGTGAAAATATGTACTATTGTACTAAAAGTAGCACACCAGTTGCAACTAAACATATATATATAGTTTAGCCAACTGAATAATCAGAAATCTGGCACGTTTAATAAACTATATTGGTTCCAGTCATAACATGAATAAATAAAAAGCCATAATTATGTTTCCTTTTACAATGTTTAGTTTATTTTTGTGTTACCAAGTTTGGTTACAGTCTTGGTTGTAATGGAGTAAACCTTTTACTACAAATGCAGAAGTAGGCTACTTTCGTTTTCTATTAAAAAATAAAATCTCTTTTAACGTAAGATGTTTTGATGAACAATTATCCTGTTCTACTGTTGAAATTTTAGTTAATAAATCCGAAGTTGAAATGTTGATCGGATGTTACTACAATTTTTTTGATGGAGTAAAGATGGACAGAAACCAATTCCGTGATATTTTGCACCAAAAATTCAACATGACAGAAGATTTGCTCATGGACAGAGGTGGGTTTCAATTGTATAAAATGGTAAACGTTAAGTTTAAACTATAAACCAAAATCAAACTAAATAAAAACATATTTTAAAGCTGAATCTTAAACTACAGGATGCTATGCTTTTCATGTTTAACAAGTAAACTATTAGTGTTGTTGTTTGATACAATTACATCCATGGCTTCTTATGCATTGTTGCTTCGAAGTCAAGTCATGCCTTCAATATTTGTTAGTCTAATCATTCAACAATCAGGCTATTGATGTTTTTATTCCAACGGTTAATAGGCTACAATTCTGTGGCAATATTGCCAAAGAGCATAGCTTGTTTGGATGAGTTCTTTAAACATATTGTTGTTTTCAGTGTTCAGAGCCTTTGATAAAGACAGTGATTCTTACATCAGCCTTTCAGAATGGGTGGAAGGTTTATCAATATTCATACGAGGCAATTTAGACGAGAAAATTGAATGTGAGTGAATAGACTAACGTTGTATGAAAACATTTGTTTTGTTTCATAATTATATACATTTTGTTCTTTATTTTCAGTGTTATTTTACTTCATTCCTATAGTTGTAAAAAGACGCAACACTTCATCAGTAGCCTAGTTTGTGTGACCTGAGCTGTTAAATCTCTCGTGGACCCTAGAAACGACAGATATCTCCACTTTTGGCTAATAGTAATTTGACAAGTCTTTCGTGTCATTGACAGGTTATAACAGTAACGTGGTTTTGATATAGCGCTGTATCCATGTTAGATATGCGCTTTACGAAGCAGGCGCTTTCGATATAGCTGTGTAGTGTAGCCTACAAGCGCATTCGATGAGGATGTTTTGTTTCCCTAAATCAACATCCTCAATACTGAGCAAGAGATTCAGTGCCATTTTTATAAAGTCTTTGGTGTGACCTGATGGAATGTCTGGTCTACATCTTCTGAAAAAGGCGTGCTCCACTGGCAACTCCTTCACATCAATAATCACCTTCATTTATATGTTTTTGCAGATGCATTCACCGTCTATGATCTCAACGGAGATGGCTACATATCACGGGAAGAAATGTTTCAAATGCTCAAGAATTCCCTAGTTAAGCAACCCACCGAGGAGGATCCCGACGAAGGCATTAAAGACCTTGTTGAACTGACCTTAAAGAAGATGGTAACCGCTCGATACTTTTCTCACAGTATTCTCATTGTACTTTTGAGTTTTTGATTTCTGTTTAAACTTCTTTAAGTTGTCAAACCTGCGTCATATAAGTTGGTAGTTCACAGCATGGCTCTGGAGTTTTTGGAAGCACACGAAAAAGATAATTTTGTTCGGTTTCTTGATATGCCACTTTCATTGCGTTTCTCGTTTCCTATCTCTTTAAAACAGACTTTGGTCACGTTTGACCTGTTTACAATTGTGAATAATTTTTGCATTATTCGAGATCAAGCCTATTTGCTGCCTTTCCTCGAATTTTACTTCATGCAAAGTGCTCAACTAATTTATGCTTAAATGTTAGGCTATCGGTTTTAAACGTCGCTTGGACTAATTGGATTTCTTTTAAAGTTTTCTAACATACGTAAAAGGATTTTGAGGAAACGTTAGGGAGTACTTGCATTGGTGCGAGGGTAGGCTAACAAAAATGCAAAAGTCACATATTTTGGTAGAGATACAAGAAACCAGAAATGATGTTAGACACCGGATTTTATTTTTTAACGTAGCGCTATATTTTTCATGACGTTTTTTAACTATTTCAGGATCATGACCACGATAGCAGATTATCTCGAACTGATTTTGAAACTGCGGTCAAGAGTGATCCTCTTTTGCTGGAAGTATTTGGCCCGTGTCTACCAGATGAAAAATCTGCTGAACTTTTTGAGACAGAAGTCATGTATCCAAAGAAGACAAGAATCTAAATCCATTTTCAGTATTTATAAAAAATTTATTGTGTGAAGTAACCTCTCACTGTGCATGATATCTTTCATTCGGGAATGCAGCTGCAGTTCACTGTAGGCTATGAGAATAGAATACAACCATGAAAAAACACTGCTGATTTTCTAGAACTGCTGTTTTTAGATCCTGTTTGATCTGCATTTACATACCGGTATTGTCTGTGTGGCTTATTCAAGAAATAGAGCTCGGGTTAAATGTGTACTACCATCAGTAGTTGAGTAAATGTTTGCAAACAATTTTCTGTTTGCCGGTTAAAGTCAAGCATACGAAACTGTTCATAACCCGCTACATGCAGAGTCTAGTATAGGACCGACACGAATAAGAATGTAGCCTATGTGTTATGTCATGCATGTAGTCCCACAACTGTCCATGATTACAGAGCTGTAGTTGACAAGAGAAGCGAATCACTTCTTTCTTGCGACATATCAGCCTACAACAATTTTTATTCAAATTTTTGTAATCACTATCTTTAAATTTTTTTGTAATCGTAATTTTACAAGTACTCGTTTGTTCGTGTTTGTGTTTCTTTACCGGTGTGACCACCTTGTGTCTGATTGGCTGCAGTGTAGCCTACTGTTTAATGAAGGGTTATATAAATTTATAACGTGCAGGTCTTTCTTCAAGTCGACCATCGCCAATTTGAAGGGTCCACGTCTTTTTGGCACATACAGTTAGGCGCCGGTCAAATAGGCGCGCACACTGTGGCGTCTGGATATTTAGGTGCAGAGCACTGTGGCGCCCGTTCGTTTAGGTGCTATTCCTAGTAAAGTCTAAATGAACTGGCGCCACAAACGGGCACCTAAATGAACGGCGCCACAGTGCTTCGCACCTAAATATCCAGACGCCACAGTATGCGCACCTATTTGACCGGCGCCTAACTGTTTGCGCCTAAAAGACTTGCTCCCAATTTGAATGTCTCGTCTGCATTAATTATTAGCATATGCGCAGTTGCGCACTGCAACAGGCTTATGGTGATTTAATAGGCTCAAGTTTTATTCAGATTCAATAACAGTCTAGTCAATTAAACTTCATCATAATTTGTCAGCTTGTAGGGGGCCCATAAAGAGCTTCACAGCACTTAACACAAAATTAAGTACAACTACAGCGTGACGTCTACCGCCAGATGCAGTGCAGCCTATGTGACCTGTCCACGTGGACGTGTGTAGGGGTCTATCGCTAGAATAAATGTATGGAAATATGTGATGTCATGTTTATTTAATAGCCCATTATTCAAGCCAGTCATTATAATGCATGCAGCGGTAGACTTCACTCTACAGTGGCAACGGAGGTAGCCTCAATATGCAGCAGCGAGGTTTAGCCGATGTTCTAGCACAGCGATCCCCAACTTTTTTCTCTCAGGGACGGTTTTAAAATGAAAATAGCTTCGCAGACCGGTAATAGGAAAGATGAAGTTTGACATCTCGACTACGTATCGGGCTATTTTTTGTATCGCCTTCGACTAGCTTCAACACACCTTTCGCCTTTTGAGGAAGATTTGTAAAATAAAATAGACAATGTAGCCTAAAAGTGGAAGGGGGAAAGAAAACTATTTTAGCAGGGGGATTGATCACCAGAAAAAAAATTGACTAACATTTAACGTTGTTTTGATCACCGTAGGCTGTGCATTTTAGGCCAAATAAGTAGCCTAGGCTAGGGCTGTTTTTCTATCAAAACACACACTTTGTATTTGACCAATAGGCCAAGTTATCATGAAATTAATACTGGATTTCTTTAGACGTTTGAGTGTGACAAAGTTTTGATTTAGGATAAAATTGAAGCTACGGTTTAAATGTAGCCTATTTTCTTTCACGCCTATACAGAAAGATTTCCATAAATTATTTGCTGAAGGTTTGTGTAGCATGGTGTGGGTTAAAAGTAAACTTTCCAACATCCATTTGAGATTTCCCCACCTTTCGTAACTTAGCCTATAGACCAGGGGTGGGGAACCTGCGGCCGCGTGACTGTTCCATGTGGCCGCGTCAAAATTGGGCTCCTTGTTTGCAAAAGTGAAATCATTTGAAGCTAAACTAACTTACATCTGTGGAAAGTAGGCTACAACTTGAAAACAATAACACCGCACATTTCCCTACCTTGCAAGAGCAAAGGCCTTTTACAACAGCCAAATATGCCTCATGTGTCAGTCTTATGGAGACATTTAATGCAAGATTTTTAGACATAAGCCTAAATAGTAAAGAAATGGAGTTAGATATTTTTGCCTCTTCTTTCAGTGTGATTGCAACTGATGTTCCTAGTAACTTCCAACATGAAATAGTAGAGCTCCAGAGTGACGGTACGTTAAAAGCGATGTACCAAAACATTTCACTGCTCAACTTTTATCAACGCTACATAACTTAAATGCTGATGATTTTCCAGTCATGCGGAAACATGCTTTGATAGGCTATAGGCCATGTGTCTCTGTTCGGAAGCACCTACCGTTGCGAGCAATTTTTTTCCAAATTGAATCTAACAAAAAGTCGGCTTCGCTCTACTAGACTGACTGATAAAAACGTAGAGATGCAGTTAAGAATTGCAACTTCTTCCGTGTCAGCAGGCGTCACACGACTCACCAAAAATAAAAACTTTCAGCCATCCCACTAGCTGTGAAAGTGAAATAAATCATTGTCTACTACGCTGCATTTTTTATCTGTAAATAAAAGTTCGAAATTTTTAGTGGCCCGGCTATGTTATTTCTCATTTTATGTGGCCCGCAATAGGCCTACTAAAAAGGTTCCTCACCCCTGCTATAGACTAACATCATAAGCTACAAGACACATTTCACCTCATCCCTAAAATAGGTCAATTAAGTGTTGGGTAGGCCTACGGAACCGTAGTGTAGGATACTAGTTAGTGAGCAAGTTGTTTACTTGGGAACAGGGCCTCCGAGAGAAGTCAGCACTGGTCGGGAAACAATACGAAAAATGGGCCCCATAATATTTTTTAGCAAATATACAGCTAATTTGTATCTTGCGTTGCATGTTCGTGTTAAGCTGAAATTAGCCTACTTTCCTCAGCATGAAAAGAACTTCGTTCAATGTAAAAATCATCAATAATCACTGGATTACACTTGCAGCAAAAATGCCATTGAGGCAAACTATTTTGTCTACAAAGCTTTGTAAACACACAATAGGCCTACAGGCATCAAAAATAGTTCAACCAAGCATTTAATTCAGGAGTGACCAAACTTTTTTCCACGCGAGCCAGATTTGATAATAAGTGTTCGCGGGCCAACCAACAGCCACAATAATTTTTCTGAAAACTGCAAGTTGAATTTATATGATTTTTGTGTGTCTGCAGGCCAAAAATAACACATTGTACAACAACAGGCGCCGGCCATACAAAAACATCTCGTGTACCGGAGTTGGCCCGCCGGCCGGACTTTGGACATCCCTAATTTAATTCAACCCTTTCTGGGACTTTTTGCAATGCAAAGTTACGGATCACAGCATCAAATGATAAAATTTCGCGACGTCTGAATATGTAGGCTATAGTTAGGCTTTTCAATCGGTTTTGAGTCATAGGCCTACTGGAGCGCAAACAAATCTTTACAAATTTCAGTAATTGCTAAAACCACGTTCTCAAAGCGCAACCGTTGAAGGTAGCTACTGGAACACAAAAAAAAATCATAACAAAACTATTTGGAAAAACCTTTCGAAATATGGGGTGGTTCGTTCTGGTTTGCAGCTGAAGTTTGCTGTGTGGCTTTTTGTCAAAAGTACCAACTCATCCAAAATGTCTTGAAAAATATCATTGTTGTAGTAGCCTACAAAATGATTTAAATTTGTCCTACATGCCCGCAACTGCACAACAGACATACGATGAAATTTTCATGGAACTTCAAACTCATCGACGATATGTTTGAGTTTGTTGATACATTTGTCAATTCCAACAACTATCGAATCCTTTGCAATGTACGGTAGAATACATTTCCTTCGAATGATTCAGCTAGTTAAGTGGAGTTATCAAAGCGTTCTGTCCTCAGGAAAAGAAAACCATTTTCTTTTAAATTTATAATTGCCACTGCAACTTTAGCTTGCGAGTAGTAGCCTACTCTTCTCAGCTTTCTCTTACTTAGATTACATCTTCCTTTAATTTCATTAAATTCATCAGTGAATCTTGTTTAGGACGGTAATCCACATAATGCAAAGCAGTCACAAATTTAAAACTGCTAGTTGTAGGCTACTTTAGCATTGACTCAGCTTCCGATCAAGCTCTTGTTGGTTCCAACTTGATGCATTTAAGAAACGTCTTTAGAGCTTCAATTGCAAAAGGGTAATGTACAACATTGGGTTTGACTGCACCACGCCTTGATTACCCTCTCGAAGTCAATTTTCTTTGCAAGATGATAGGACAGCTTTCTTTAGATTTTTCAGAATTTTTCCTCTGACTGGGCTATAACTTCTTTAAAGATGCCACAAGCTTACAGATAATCAATTATTAAAGATGCCAAAAATGATCAGACATTTGAACAACGCTGTCTGTAGACAACATTATGAATTCCAACTAGATTTAGCCTAAGCAACAACATCCATAAAGAAAAAACTCACTACCTTCCAAAACCACATCATGAGAAGCATGACCACCAAAAGGCTACTTGACCACAAGAAAACAGAAGATCTTTTAACTATGACAAAACTACATCCTATTGCAGCAATAATAAAATCAAAAGGTTTAAAACTGTTCGGCCACACTAACAGATCACAATTCGGAACCAGCAAAGTTTGCACAGAAGGAAAAGTAGAAGAAAAAAGAAAACGTGGCAGACAACCAAAACGATGGCAAGACAACATCCAATCTTGGACCGGACTCAACTTGACGACACTGGACGAGCTGGCTCAAAATCGCCACTCTTGGAAGCAAATAACTCATGTTAATGCGCATTCTGCTGCAGGCGGAGATGATGACTGATGATGATGATGATCCATAAACAAAAAATATACAGGATTTACTTTCTTTAATCGTGCTTGGACTGATACCTTTAACTTTAACAGATAACTTATGTTGAATACAACTTCCTATGCCTGGCCAACGCAGATTTTGAAGTTAAGGTTCAGTTGTCAAACAAAATAGTTCCCGCTAAGCTAAAACAGCACTACTTTTCAAGTTGAAACTATCAATACAATCGAAACCGTTCAGTGATACAGAAATCATTTTAGCTTCAGATTCTACGTCTAGAAGCTGTTCAATATCGCCTACCTTAACACGAAAATGATTTGTTCTTGATGAGAAGCATCGAGAGTGACATTTACAATGATTGAGAAATAGGCTACTTGGAACTACGCACTTCATTTTTTACTTTAGTACTAAAAATGGGCCCCCCTCAAAAGTGCAAAAACAAAAAACTACTCGTTTTTCCTTTACAATGTTTTGCTAGGGGGGAAACTGGCCCGACTTCCCCCCCCTCTCGGAGCCACTGCTTGGGAATACTTCATTAGTAGCCTAGCCTACAGTAGCATGGTTTTTAAAGGACCCTTAAAACTTCACAATTAGGCCATGGTAGCCTATAGTCCCAACTTACTATTTTGTAAGTTCACTGCTGAACTGAAACCATGCGTTCCCAATTCCACCGGTTCGGTTCATAACATGGAATTAAGCGAGCATAACAAGTAGAAAATTTTGCTAAAACATAGAAAATTTACGCGTTTTTTTTCGATGTTGAGAGAAGTAGCCTACGTTTCCAAGTGCCCCTACCAGAATCCGTTACTGTTTCGACAGATAAACAACACCAAGTAAAAGGTAGGCTAATATTAATTTATAGGCTACGTATTTTGTGCATGGCTGCAATTGCTTCCATTGTAATCAATTTATTCTATGGCCAGGGCCGGATTTAGCCTAAGCGCTGCCCTAGGTAGATACGAAAAGTGCTTCCCCCAAAAAAATTTTTCAATGGTGCGCTACGATCAGTGGCGTAGCCAGGAAAAAAATTGGGGGGGGGCCAAATATTTGATGATCTGAAGAGAACAACAAAGTGTTTGATTTAAGCCATCGCCACTTGATGTGCAGTGGCGTATCCTGGTGGGTTGAGCAAGGGAAGCAATGAAAGTGGTGGGGGGTTAGAGCGTGCCGAAGGCACGCGTAATCTAGGGGGGTCCGGGGGCATGCTCCCCCGGAAAATTTTTGAAAAATTACACTCAAATAATGGATTATAGCGCTTTCTAGAAACACTTTTAGGGTAATATTTGTATGAAATTTATTAGCAGATAAACAGCTATTAACTTATTAAAGGTAGCTCTTACACACCAACGGGCAAACACTGCAGCTAAAATTAGAGAACACCAAAAACTCAGCTACACAAAAACTCAATAACTACACAAAAATCCAAACTTGGAAAATTTGGGGGGGGCCATGGCCCCTTTCGCCCCCCCCCTGGCTATGCCTATGGCTACGATTTAAATTTTGAATTCCTTACAAAAAAGTTATTTACACTGTTTATTTGAATAGGCTACATCAATGAATGTCATTGTATAATGAACTAATTGTTTAAAATCGCTTCCGGCGGGCTTTTTCTCTTGCAAACAAATCAATAATTTCTTCAAAGTCTGTAGAAACAAGTAAAGATGAGTTAATGCTCAAAAATGTGAGATCATTCATTGTTTACATAGCCTACTTTAAGCATCAAGGCAAGTACACAAAATAGCCTGCAACTTTTCCATCAACCTAACATTGACTAAAAGCATTTTTTCTAGGCTCCTTTAAATTTACTAACAGTGAAACAAACCGAACAAAGATTAATAAAAATTGCAGACAAAGCCTAGCCCTCCATACTAAGCGAGACAGATAAATAAAAGAAGCGCTAAGCAGTAAGCAGCACATATTGTTGAAAACCAATCAAGCGTGAAGTACTCTAGGGGCGATGACTTGCCATACGTGACTTGCTGCACTGTTTATGAATGTGTGTGATGTGATAACATATTTATTAATTCCTATATATTCCACCTTGATAAAGTCAGTCGTGCTGACTGACGAAACGTCGGAAATACAAAAGCTAGTTATCATCTTTAACATCAGGAGGTAACCTAGTAAATAGTCACCAGAAGAACGCAAATTACTTTTATTATAAAATGCCTGGTGAACAGTCTCTCTCTGTTTTTTCCTATATATCTGTTGTGAATTATTATATTCACGTGCAGTGTTATCAATGTAATATATTCGTATATTTTGCCGCCCTAGGCAACTGCCTACTGCTAAATCCGGCCCTGTCTATGGCTAAGGACATAGCCTACTTTGAACCAACTCGAATTCTTGACGGCCGTTTTGGACGTGTGTTCGCCCGACCTGGTATTTTGGGGCCCCTGTTCTAGCAGACAGAATTTAGGAATTTATTTAATGAGAACCCGTTTATGCAAAAGCGAAGAAAATCTTTGCTGATCTGCCTATTTTCGCTGTAACCCTCTAGCTGTCAACATCGCAAGAACAAATAGTAGGTTAAAGCAAGCCGTCCCGCCTATTTCGTTATGTGTAGGCTGCACTATTATACTTTCTGGTTTCAAATGAGCCTGGTCATCGGCCGGAAACACAAGAAGTCGACCAGTTGTCTGCAGTGACTCCTCCATTTATTTCTATTGTTGGCCACTTCATTCTTTAAATTAGTTTGTAGTTGGCTACTAAATAGGCCTACATGATTGGTTGATTAAAACAATGAAAACTATTAATACTACAAAAAGTGCTCAATGCCAAGCAAAAAGGCAAAGCAGAGCGAATTAAATCAAATATAGTTATTACTATATTTGATTTGATTGATTGATTATGTAGCCTACTAGGCCAACAGTTGACGAAATTCCGATTTTGTTTTTGAATGACGTTTTTCGGCCAGTAGCTAATAAAACTAATCTGAATATTTAACAAATCTAGTCATTAACCAACCGAGGTCTAAACTAGAACAACCGAGTGAGATTGACTAAAACTTCATGTACGTTTTCATATTATAAAAAACTGTGAGGCAAAGCAGCCTGTTTGAAGACAACTTTTGCTCGCTTTACGCCGGCTGTATCAAACGTTTCGATCACTAACAGACGGTGGAAGACTTTAATTGGGCATATTCTAATCTAAATGCATGTAGGCTAGTTGCAAACAGTAAATGAATGTGAATTTATCTTTTGCACTTGCAATATTCTTTATTGGAGGGCGTAACTCGGGCAAAGCATAGAATGCAAAACACACTGCAATCAAAATCATTACAATCAGTCATTTTTTAGCTAAAAAGCAATTCAATGTTGTAAAAGTTCATTTCTAAATATAGAATCGGAAACTCAGGTAATTCGAACAAAATGAATACGGTTTTACAATAATAGTGCTAATACGCATTATTTTCCAATGAAACATCTATAAGAAAATTCTGTAAATTTGCACTGTAAACACTTTTAGGCTACGGTGCCACACTTAACACAAATTTGCGTGATTTCATGGCTTGGGTTTTCCAAACGCCATAAAACCTTTTATACAAAAGCCTTACGATTGTCTATGGGGCATAGTATGTTACGGCGATAGTGCACAACTTCAGCATGTTGCAAACATGAATTTTTGTTTAACTTAAAAAACACATCAGTCAGAAGACGTGTCACGGGTTTGTTGTTTTTTTAACCATAAAAAAAACACAAAAGTCTGAACCTTGCCAGTTACAAAACTGCCCACTACGGAACAACGAGATGTGTAGGCTACCACCAAGAACTGTGTCTACAAGATCATATGCAAGAAATGCATAGAAAACTGATTCAACCAAGGTTCTCAGCAATAAGGCCTAGCAACACAGAAACTCAACAGCCAGCAGCCTCAAGCCAAACAAAAGAGCCGCATTAAAGAACGATTCACTGACTTCAACAACTTTCGTCATAGCACATGACTAGGGAACTGTTCTGAAAGCTAGTGCAATTCGCTATTACCACAGAGAACTCGCAGCATCAGGCTAAAACAGGTCGTTAATATCTACATCTTAAGTAAACAAAGATGTTTTCAACAGAAAAATAATTAAAAAACAAAAAAAATTCAAAAATGATTGTTCTACGCACTGATTAGTCTGAACAGTAGTAGGTGTGGTCTTTGGTGATTCTTCGAAGATACGATTTAAATTTTAATGCCACGTAGTTCAAATTGTAATGTGATTTCTTCCGTGCGGAGAATCTTGTGCGCTTTGAGTTGGCACCAAACAAAATTGCATTAATTTCGAAACGAAAGAACAAAATACTTCGTTGAAAAACTTAATTCGAAACGAAACGAAGAAATTTTGCAGCAAACAAAATGCTCAAAAATTCCTTTTTCAAACATTGTTTAATTTTAAAAGCTGTCCCAAACAAAAATCGTTAGCACAAACAAGATTTTGTTTTGATGTATAATTCCTAAGTAATTTAGTTACTACGAGCTCGAGACGCACAAGAACACCAAAGCTTTTGAGCTTGATTGATTTACTATCATAGCTATTGGGGTTTATGAGCGTGTAAACCAGAATTTTTTCTGCCAGAACAAAGTGAATTTTTGTTTCGACCAAAATTCCTTCGTCATGTTTTGAAATCAGTTTCTTAATGAAACCTCTATTTCAACGATATAAAATTTACTTAAAAAGCTTCAGAAGTGATTTCTAATTTTGATGGCGGCATTGACTCGGCACCTCTAAAAACAATCATGCGGCTGGGAGCACTTCATTCTCAAGTTGCAAACTGTCAACAACCGTTAGTGCCGTTAAAGTACAAAGCAAGTTAGTAACTTACAAACGAAACAGTCTAGCAAACCCAAAATGGGTGAATATCTCTCTGACCTCATGTTGATGTATGATATTGCATATTTAACATTAAAACTGTCAACAAGTTTGCTTCTAACCAACCATCAATGTCAAGATGATTCACGTTAAGGCTTCGGGGGAGTAGCCGAAAAGCAAAGTTGAAAACGTTTGTCAAAAACAAACAGACATCCCTTAAAACGTTTTCGCGAGTGGTTGCAACCAGGGATTCAATCCCTGGTTGCAATAAACACTTGAATGGAATTCAGTGAAAAATGACATTGTTTGCTGAACTACGTTAGAAGCAAGATCAACTCCTCCACGTGCAAACGAAGTTACAATTGGATTTAATGTTTTTTTGTTGAAATGAGTAACTATAATTGCAAAAGTTTTTTTTATGTATTGTCTAAGACTCTAAGTGAACAACTGAATAGTGTTCACACTTGTTTTTACCACTCTGTGCTATAATAACCATCTACAAACATAATAAAAGCGAAAGAAAGCTCTCTCCGCAAGTACATAACAGTAAAGTAGCAATTGCAGTAGAATGCTATTCTACACTACGACCAAACAGAAAATCAGTCGTTTTTTTACATCGAATCAACGTCTGGCGATGAATCAATGTAAAAAAAACGATTGATTTGCTGTCTGAAATGACACTACCATGACTGTCAATATTATTGATTAATTGGCAAATGCATGTCACACCAGAGCAAGCTGCAGCAATTAAATTCTTAGTTTGATTTACTGACAAATTAATTTTACCTGTCTGCAGATATGGAAAATAAATTCTACCGCGTCAGAAGAGAATCCAGCGTAACCTAGATGTTGAATCAATGTAAAATGGCTGATTTTGGTGTCTGGAAAACATGTTGACCGTCGAACCTACGGCATCTACATTGAAAATGCAAACAGCTGACAAACGGGAAAAAGTTAAATGCCAAAAGGGATGGATATTCAGCAGCAACTTTACCGCAGTGAAGAATATGACATTAAACGTGGACAACTGCAATACGGTTTGTTCAATGGAAAAAAAAATGTTGGAAATGGCCAAACAAACTTGAGATGCGCAAATCTAAATATTGCCGAGAAAGGGTATCCCAGACCAGACAACAAAGCAATCGTATTTTTACATTGATTCAACGTCTGCAGACGTTGTGAAAAACGGTTGCTTTGCTGTCTCGGATAGTAGTATACCACAAAACAGATGACAATACGAAAAACGTAACTTTGCAATGCATGGTATTTGATAACCAGCCTTCAAATCAGTTCATCACCAATTCAGTGGCCGGGTGTGGAGTTGGTGGAATTGACACAGAATAGAAAATCATTGCAACAATTGTAGGATGGCCGCGTCATTGCGAAAACACGTTGATGTTTGCAAAGATAAAGAAGAATGGCACTTTTGCTGGATAGGTAACACAGTGGAGTAGCAACATGTCAGAATTAGCCAAAAGATTGAAGACAAAAAACTGTCATGCTCATACAGTAGCAACGATTTTGACAATACTAAAACAAGAACGAAAAAGCCGTTTGCATGAATAGACACAGAAACAGGGCTGTGGAGTCGGGCGAAAAATGTGACATTGTACGACTCCGAAACTCCTCCGTTTATAACAGACCGACTTCGATTTCAATGTTGCCAGATTTTTTTTAAATTTTTGATCTTTTTCATTCTTTTCAAAATTTAATTTCACTGAAGTTGAAACAATAATTTTTCACAAAAAACTGACAAAAATAAACACTTCTATTTTCTAGTAAAGTATTAGAGCGCATTACGGAGAACAAGGATCGATGTTTTGAAAAAACATAGTCAACAAAAACTTTATTGTTCATCGTTTTGTATCAAGCTGGAGTAGGCCTTTTTTAACGACTTAGAATCAGGACACGCCAAAATCCCTTCGACTCTACAGCCCTGCACGAAGGTATGCCTCACTGACTGTGTACATTAAAAGCGTTACGTTGCAAAAACCATCACTTGCACCATTGCCCACATTAAAACATTGGTGCAAGACCAAAGTCTAAGTAATGCAGCAAAAAGCGATTTCATGCCATAAAATGGATAAAGCACACACTTGTCTTTGCGAAAACCTTATTTTCATGTATACCAGTATTTTACATGTAGTGTGCAGTGTGCACTCAAACATTCTTCTGTTTATTTAGAGAGAAGGTCAAGATGTACCAACAAAAGAAGTTTGATTGAGCTTCGGCGGTCGGACATGCCCTGACTGCATTGAAAAATCGCGTCAGCACTGTTTAAGACAAACTTACGGTTAACTTTGCTATTTTTAGACGACTATGAAAATAGCTTTTTTTTTCATCGGCCATGTGGTTCTTTTGTGATGAGGCTTTTTCCAATGTCACTGTTCTCATTAAATATTGAGTTGATCGTTTGAAGCAGTGGAAACATTTGCTGAAAAGAATGCTGTCCCAACAAATGAAGCCGCATAAAAAACTAGGTCTATGACTTGTGATCAATGCAACATCTCTTGGTCAAAGACAAAACCAACCCAGACAGGAGATCAGACGTCTGTAGATATTGAATTAATGTAAAAAACGACTGAGTTCCAGCCTGGAAAACGACATTTGGTAACATATATAGTTAACCAAAAACGACAAAAAGTGAGAACCTGGATCTCGTTATCAATCTTGTGGAAACATCAGCTTTTCCAAAGCAGCACCAGCCAGAATTTAAAACAGCTCTCGGTTTTAAACGGTGGTAAAATATTTTATAACTTAATCAAAACCGAAAATAACTCGTTTTCTATAATAAAAATGAAAAAAAATAGAAAAATATTTTGAAAAACATGTCTCTATCACTGTTTGCTTCTCGGTGTAATAAAACCATTTAATTTTTGAGAGCATCTCATCGAAAAAGTCCCATTTTGAACGATCTAATCATTCGCACCATTAACTTCATCTCTGTGTGTCGCAACCAAGAGTTCTAGACCAAGTGTGATATATATCACTTACTATGAGTAAAGCGGCATTTTGCAGATTGACCGACTTGAACAAAGCAGAATACAAGCCGTGAACGCCAAACAGGTCTCTTTTCTGCCAATGTCAATATTCGAAGCAAATCTTCCAGTGAAGTCATGGCAAAGTAATTTTGAGGAAACACTGACGTGGACAAGGGTGGGTTTTGAATGAACCACCTTTCGTGAAGTTGACAGATTTCGCAATTCATTTGTTTAAACTAAGCAGGGTTTCTCCCAAACTTAAGCCGTAACTGTTCTTTAAAAACCCAGGTTAAAATCGTCTGCGGTCCAAGCCTTACAAACGCAGGAGTAAATCCCTGAAAGAAATGCACATATCATTTTTATTCATGTAGCACGTTGTGAAAAAAATAATGATAATGACATAGATCTCCAGAGCAGAAGAGTTGAAAGCACCCGTATTGACAATCAATCGACACTAAAATAAATTGGAAATCGGTATTATCGTACATCAGAGATTGACGGAGTACGAAAATCACCTGCTGCAAAGAAAAAAACACAATGTTGCAAACAAAACTACAAGCTCAGTAGTGTGTTGATTTGATAATAACTTTTAAAATACTTTCGTAAAAATAACATACTCAAACACAGCACTACTGCAAAACATCAAGTAACAAAAAAAAAACTTACTTTGAAAAAGCTGAGAGGTCCCTGCTTTGCTGAAGCAATGACGCAATGCCAAGTGCTCTAAAAAGTAAAACGACTTGGAAGAACAGAACTTAAAATATATAGAAAATCTCAACAAGTAGCGGTGAGCTCGCTAAAACCACCTCAGAACTACGGAATAGGCTTTACAATGTCCACAAACGTTGCAATAACGTGTGATTTTCTTGAAAACTTCAAAGTACAGTATCTCATTAATATTACCTTGTATTCTCCAGGTTTGGCATTCATAAGTCGCGTTTTCATCACATCGACAGGCTGTGTCATTGCTGTAGCAACACCACCCTGTTAGGCATAAGGAATTCGTTAGAAGATATCAAAAGATTCTCTACTGAGCAAGATGCGGCACGAAGTGAAGAAATCCTATTTAAAACTACAGCATCACTACCAAAAGCAAGCCTGCATCAATGCTTGGAAACCACCCATGTGTACAACATGTTTAAACCTAGATTAGAGGCCAGTTACGACACGTCTGGGCACAAAACGCAAACGCACTTTACATCTGCAAATTCAGAAGTGTATTTTAATCAAAGAAACACGGAGTGGGTTCAAACATGCGTTAGACCGACCCATGATTTTCAATGACTTTTCACGGCATTTAAAACAAAATGCATGAACCATAGAAGTTCCAATCAAATCGAATAATGAGTTTACACGTTACCGGTACCTTTAAGATTGTCTGGTGCGGTCAAAATTGTAAGGCAAATCGTGACAGAAAGACATAAAGAGAAGCGGGTACTTACAGCAAGGAAACTAGCTAAGAAATGTGTCTTAATTGTGTCCTCGAACCACGATGACCTCAGCAATATTTCTTTGATTTGGTCGTAAAATGCAAGCTGTTAAATACATCAACCAACAAATTAATATTTAGCAGTTTAACACTATTAAACTCCAGTATTAGGTTTTTGCTCAGTCCCTATCGCTGTCGCATTACCGTGATATAATAGTGAAGTCATGCCGAGCGTTTAGCTAGTTTCTAACTAGTTCTTGAGACATCGACCACACGTGAAATCTTTAACGGCGATAGTTGCTTTAGCAATGAAAGATAATGCCTGCAGGGTAGGCGCCCCATAAGACAGGCTTTCATTGTCTAAGCACCAAGCATCCCGATACAACCAAACTTGATGGAAGTTGCACATTAAAGAGTCTTTACATATATATTATGCGACCACAACCAGTAGATAAAGTATCTCACAAAAAGCGTCTGTGGATAAATGGTTGGTTTTGAATCTTTATCCACGGACTAACAAAGCCTTGATAGGTTATTGGTGGTAGTTTCGCATACTTGTAGAGGCTTTTGACGCAGGGCCAGTTGCTGAGATTGACAGAGTGAAGTTTCCAATTGTTGCCAGGGAATTATTCCATCCATTAGGTACCGCTGGATGGAGAGCAGTCCTTAGAATACGTTGCTCAAGCGCACACCCCGAGAGTCGAACCAGCGTAGCTTGATCTTGAACTTCGTCGTTCACGAAGTCACGCGCTAACCAACTGAGCTGTCGGGGCGAAATACACAACGACAATCGATCCATTCCTGTCACTCAATTAACTACAATACCAGATACAGTGACAAGTGGCAACGGGCTGCATATTCAAATGATACTGAACGTGCAGTCAATAAAATATCAGTTCGTATGCAATCACGCGCAAGGCGATCGACAACTTGGTCCAAACCAACCTGTCCGTTAGTGATGAGGATTGCTCGAGCAGTTGCCATGCCAACGCCGTTGAATAAAACCGAGAAGCCTTCTTTTGTGGCAACTTGGTACAGTCCATCGAAAACGTGCTTGTAACTTGTCCATGTTAATGAAGTTGTTAATACACGCAAGTAACAAAATCAGTTGTTTTCATATTGATTCAACGTCTGCAGACGTCGCTTTTTGGCTAGTTGGCATATACCGAAGGTTATACCAACTGCACAACATGATACGTGACTGGGTGCACGACTGAATCACAACAAACACTGAAAACAATAAAAACGCAGACGTTTTGCAATTTTTCTAGAAAAGTTCAACGCAACAATGAATTAACGTGCACCAACAGTGAAATGAACTTATTTTTTTGTCCAATTACAAATCAATGTATATACAATTCCTACACAGCCATTTTCATTCTCTGAACCATTGTTTTGCTCATGAGAAAATACCCAGACCAAAAACCCCGCCATTTTTACATAAATTCAACGCTTGCAGTCGTTGAATCAATGCAAAAATGATGGATTTTGTTGTCTGGATACTGAGTCATGCAAGAACTTGTTGAGCATGAGATTTAAAGACAAGGTTCCCTCACTACCACCAAAAGAACACAATTTCAGAGATTATATACAGGAGTTGCTGAAAGTATGCGTTTTACACACAAGACAAAATGAAACTAAACTTCCACCTACTTTCGTCTCATGTGCTTTTCCACTTTAATATCATTCTGCATCCGCACATTCACCATGTCGCATGGAGTTCCAACTATTCCGCCGAAGAAACCTATCAACAAATAACTAGATGGACAAACACGAACAAAATAAAATTGACACAGGAAAAAGACACCTTTTGCACAGTGATGCTTAGCAGTACTGTAGTAGGTTGAACCGCCATGAAGTTGAGAATAAAAAGATTAACATGAAATTGAAACAATATATATTATACATTGTTTTATGACCAGAAACTGAAATCAACGATTACTACAAAGAAGCCATATCTTGCCCAAAAGTACCGTAATTTTCATTACACTGCAAACATTGATTTTCACTTACACTGCGTTATTTAAGCGATTATGCGCAACCTTCAAGAAGGCTAACTACCGGTAAAAATAATCTGAAATTTAAAAATCTTTTAACAGACACAGTGTTAATTAATAAAAGGAATCGTGATGTATGAGCTGCAGGTCACAGCACACATATGTCTGTTCTGCAACATCCTAACCATACCTCCTGCAGAAGCAAGCATCATCTTCTGCAGCAGCGTCGGGTCGCCGTGTGGGACTGCAGCTTGCTTTAAAGTGTCGTATATTGCAAATCTTGTCAATGAATAGGTCAACTAGATAAGAATTAAGACTTGTATGAATAAAACATTTAATTATATCGGTACTAGCAACACTCGACAGCACAGCTATAGTTGTGTTGGTATACATATCAATAGAACAAATATATACGGTACAACCAGTGGCGTATTTAGAAATTTTGTTAGGGGGAGGCCAAGACATTGTGTCAGTCAGCCTGGTAGCGGTTGAATCGGCGGCTAGTGGCCAATGGGGGTCTGGGGGTAGTACACATGGGGTAGTCAACGGTAGTAGGCTACACAGAAAGCTCAAAGTTGATGAAAATGGCAGTTAATTGGTTCAAATTTTTTCTACTTGGGTTAAAATTATACTTGTTTGACCCTTTAAATAGGGGTGGGTTATATCAAAATGTCATATGATGCGTCACAACGGGGGGAGGTGGTTAGCTGAAACCGTCAGATAAGAGGAGAGGGGGGTCCAAAATCAAGAGCCAATCCGCAGAAGTAAGTTACTGTTCCGATCAATGAACCAACGAAAGATATCGAACACTTCAGAACACAAACAATAAATTAGTCATTCCGACCTCTAATACCTTTTGAACATTCTCGGCGATTCGCAATGACAATTTACAGTTTAATGCGATGGCTGCGCTTGGCAAATATATCAATGACTGCATCATACTCGAGTACAATATCCTTGTTTAAATACATCTGAGCTAGACCATCCAAACGTGGCTCGGTCATGGTCTTGGTCGTGCGGTAATAATTTGTCAGGTACCGGTACTTTAGTGAACTGAAACATCGCTCATTGGAGGCAGTTGTAACTGGAAGCGTAGCAAAGATTCGAAGTAATTTATGGATAATTAAATCGGATAAGTGCCGAGTTGTTCAGCCGCTTGACACGCATCCACAAGAATCGTAGGTCGTTTATCCACAGAAACTGCAAGCCAATTCACTCTCCATCTTCGCAATTCAATAGTAGCTGCAAAGCAATTGCTTGGTTCAACATCCAGCATTTCTTGGTAGAAGTCGAAAATCTCGTCGATCGTGCAGTCCTCATCTTCATGAATCAATGAAGGCAGAAATGTGCTGACTTTAAAAGCTAGCGAGCAGTGCTCATTGAATCTCTCGTGAATTTGTGCCAAGCAATTGTCAAGAAAAGGAGGAAAAACTGTTGACAAATTACATTGCAAAAAGTAGGTTCTACCCCCGCCCCCGCGCTAGGATGAATCATCCAAGCAATTATTGCGCTACAACTTTTTTTTTTTGCAAAATTTGTATTTTATTTTTTTACCTGATTATTAGGGGGAGGCCATCGCCCTTTATCCTCCCCCCTAAATACGCTACTGGGTACAACTATAAAAGTATGTAAATAAATTGTATCAAATATTATATACTTTGTTATTTAATACCATAAAGGTAAGGTTACAACAATTTAGTTTTGGAGTCAAAACATTTTTGCACACACAACTTGTTCCCTGTCACATTGGAAAATAACCAAATGCCATTATAACATGGCTATTAGCTAGCATTACAGGCGTTTCATATGATGATCAATGTTGATACTGTATATATATATCTTATTAAATTTGCATAGAACCTGGACCTGGTAATAACTGTTTCTTTCAACTTAGAGACATGCGGTTTGGCTTTGAAATTGTATTGCATTTACCTGTCGTCCAACAGATGCACTTATTCCATTGTACAAGGCTAAAACCCCTTGTGTTCGAACAATGTTTAGAGCCAATTGTGAACCCCGAGCTCCAGCACCTTGTTGAGTTTGTAAATGCACCTGACAATACACAATATAAAACAGTGTTTTGTGTTATAACGATCTGTGTTCTACTGTGTGTCTTTACATTTTGGGTTTTACGGATCAAACATGGACTAGCTTGTCCAATACTCTGATACAAATAAGTCATCATCTCTAATAAATAAAGAAATAAAACAAAGTAACTTCAGCGGGTTTAACATGATGTATTACATACACAAATATAACATAATTAAAATAAACTCAAACGTTTTCGACACGTACATGTGTCCTCATCAGGAATTACATATCTGCAATATAAATAAAATGAAAATTGTAAGGGAAATTTGACTTTGCATTATAACTGTAACTGTATACTAACGACACTCTAGACTGAAAAGCACAAACTGAACGAGTGACACAGGAATGATTACAAGTAAATTATACGGTGGAAACAGATCTCATGAGGTGTAAACTACCGGAATGGCCCGCTTCGGTGAGTCCGATTCAGTGAGTCCGATTCGGTGAGTCCGACCCCTTAACGGGGGATTTTTTCAATTTTTTTTTTAAATTATCGGGTACCATAGCCTAATTAGCATTGCCGTTTTAGGGTTAGGGGTAAGGGATTAGGGGCTAGAGGTTAGGAACTCACCGAATCGGACTAACCGAATCGGACTCACCGAATCGGACTCACCGAATAGTAGCAGACCCGTAAACTACAGGCATTTGACAAACAATTAGAACACACACAAGAGGAATGATGAGCCACAGGCGAATAACTGCCGGCTGAGAGACGGATTATTACGTTTGATTCTTAAGGCTTCCATGATCTTAGTCTGAAATTCAGATCTGCCTCGAGAGATGATTTTAAATTGGTCGATCGAGACATTGTCAGTGCACGTTTCACAAGAGGCGATGTGCTCTTTAATTGCACTTTTGGTTGTTAAGTTTGGGTTTAAGTGCTCCCGGCCCTTGTCAACAAATGTCTGGTTGACATACCAATGTATGTCTGGTTTGCGTCACGCAAACAACTAAATTTATATATACACAACATTCGAAGAAAGAGCAAAGGGGGTAGGCGACTTCAGTTGAAAATATTGGTGCACTTTAAACGTTTTATATATATACAGGATGAATGTCACATGAAAATTTCTTTTTTATAAGTTTAGCTAGGTTTTTGGCAAATCTTGTTGAATCTTTTCCTAAAAAGGGTATAATAATAAAATAACTAAAATCTACTTCTTCAGGCGTGTCTTTTGGTTCATCAGCCATGAAGGTGTTTAAAACTTTATTGAAAAAGTGGGAAGGATATCCATTTAACTAAAACATGTTTTTCAATTTCTTGATTTCTTTCTGAAACAACTGATTATCAGAACACACCAAACGAGCACGAGACAACAGACACAAAGTTAAACCAGATTTCCATTTGTAAGGGCATAGAGCGTTATAACTTAAAAGCAAGCCAGTGTTGGTAGGTTTTCGCCAAATCCAGGTGTCAAAAGAATTGGGTTTAATTTCGATTTCAACATCAAGAAAAGCGATAGTATCATTAGATTTTTCAAGTGTAAATTCGATATTTTTATGCTGAGAGTTTAAGAGGTGTAAAAATTTTGAGCACGATTCATCATCATCAAAAATGGCAAAAATATCATCGACATAACGTAAATACAGTTTGGGATAAAAATCACGATAGAATTCAAATATTTTGGTTTCGATGTGTGCCAAGAAGAAGTTTGCCAGTGTTGGGCCCAATGGGGAACCTATGGTGACGCCATCTATCTGTTGAAACAAACTATTATTGTACAAGAACATGCCTTCTGTGGCTAAATGTAATAATTTTATGAATTCTCTATGGTTCTACAAAGGTTCTCTATGGTTCAACAAAGCAAACTCTCTACCAAAGCTTTATCTAATAAATAATACTAAGAATATTAACTAATACTATTTTCTGAAGTGCGTAGAATTTCCTTCTGAAACTTCACAGCTCATTTATATATGCCATAACTCATCGCTTCCTAAACTTTTATAGCTGTCACCAAAAACAAACATTTTTAAGTGGAAATAGTATTTCTTCAATGAAAGTCTCTGTTCAAAATGAGGCGAAATCCAACAAATTGCAACCACTAAAAATTTTCCACAAGGCAAAAACAAAACTAGCTTGTTTATTCCAAAAAACTACAAAACTGGAAGTGGAAACTCTGGAAAATATTGTCTTGAAATTATAAGGTGATGGTGGTTATAGATTATGACATCTGCCAATAAATGCGAAGCTGTTTTATTATGTATCAGTGAACCTTCAACCCTGCCTTCAACCTTATAGAAAATATGCCAATGCACAGTGTGAATTAAATGTTTTTTGAAAAATATAACTAGTGACCTAATTATAGTTAGATTCATATTCTTGTGTAAGCAAATTACACATAAACGCAACAATTTTTACACATTTAGCCAATTTGGGAACAGCTTCCATAGTGAATTCGCTTCCACAGAAAAACATCAAAATAACAGATTTATTTTGTTTAACTTTTAACTTGTACCTTTAGTAAGTCCAAAGGATGTGTACAACATGCGGCAGAGGCAGATGCAACACCGCCATGATACCACAAAGATATTTTTTTAGTTGGATCAGCAGTCATTATCGAACTTTTATATAACGTCTTCTACAGTATAACCTTGAAAAAATATTCTATTGAAAATAATGAACATTTAAAAAATATTTTAATAAAACTACCTACATAATTTGTCTAACATCAGAGTGGTCTTATGTTAAGTTAAAAGGCTATATTTACCATATGAATATATTGTGAATATAGCCTACTGATAGGTTTGAGTGTTCATCAGGATAATTAATGGTTCCAGTACCAGTTGGAATGTTTAAAGAGTGAAAGTTATCCTATACTTTCGTTTACTCAAGCAAGAATTTGACCTCAATATTCACTCAGGCGTATTGCATGCAAAAGCTCTGTATCAATCATGTTGCAAAATGTAAAGTCATCCATATAATACAAAATAAACGGAGCTGGTACCGGTATATTACCAGGGGGGAGGGCCGGAGGGGGGAACTTGTATACCAGCTCCAAATAAACATATAAAGTCGACAGCAATAAAACAACTGCATAATTGAAACTTTAAAATTATAATATATAATAATGCATTGATGAAACCTTTTTTTGAAAAATATGTGTTGTTAATTAATCAACATCCTGAGCAAAGATTTCATTCAATTTTGTTTTTCATTGCTGGCTGTCACAGTTTCTTTCTATCTCTTACTAGGAAAAAAGACTTGGAAAGGTTCAATGACATAGTTTAATGGGTATAACCGAAAAGCAGTCAATTAAATGTCGAATAAGTTCTACTGGTGAAATGATAATGAAAATTCTTGAAGGACTTTCAGGCCTCGAAATTCACGGCGGACATGTCCGCAGTTACAGCATGCGATGTCCGCGGGAAGTACCATCTAGATCGGTCATATTTGTCCGCCGAGAAATAACATAGGAACTGGCGATACAAATCGTCATTGCATAGCACAATTGTTGCAAGAATATAATTTCCCGCGCATGTATAAAATGTGAATACTGTATCTCTTAGCTTCCATTAAAGCAGGAAAACTTTCGATTTTTACTTTGTTTCAACGATTGATGACATTGAATCAGCGTAACAAGGGTGAATTGTTCGCTAAGAATTGGTGGGAGTGCTGGTACTTCTACACTAATCACGCACAACTTAGTTCAAGTCTTACATCACAATGTCTGGATTTGATCTCCAAGTAATATTGATAAGGCAAGGTTGGTTACAAAATTAGATTATGCGAGTAGGCTATTACAGCAAGATGCAGCAAAATTTGTTAAGTTGTGGTATTACAGTAAGAAAGAAAAGGCCAGGAGAAATTCATTTTCAATCACATGACACGCAAAAATACACCTAAAGAAAAAAGCCTAGTGACACTTTGAACAGCAGAATATAGTAACGTTAGTGTAGAAATTTTCCGACTCGTGCCCAGAGCATTGTGACGCAAGAAGCCACACGACCTTGTTCGGTGGAAGTTAATCACTTATACGGCGTATTAAGCAGTATGTCATCACGGCGCTTTGACTCTTCAAGCGCACGTCGTTGGTAAGGTGAAAGCGTTTCAGAGTGATTGAAATTTTAAAAAGCCTTCTAAACCGTTTCTATAGTTCTCAAATGGCGAAGAATTATCAAGATAAAGTGATTAAGCATGACGATCGACGCTAAAACTGGTGTGTCCGGCGTGAGACTTAATTTGTCCGCCGAGATAGCTGCTCAGACCGGACACGTTTGTCCGCCGTCAACAAAAACGAATTTCGAGGCCTGACTTTAACGAACGGCTTCACAAATAACTCTAATTTCGAACACAATTTATATCAGCACCAATTCTCATCTACTTGTATTCAATTACTTCAAATCTCAATCACCAATAGTCTCTGCACCTATTACCAATCCACAACTCATAACACAACTCTTATCATCAACTCAAAATCAACTCATAACCAAAAAGTCTCAGCGAAAAAAAAAACAGGGTACATGACATATATACAGCACCAAAGCCAAATCAAGCAACCACAACTTCAGAGAAAATGAAAGCAGCTTAACCTTAATGTTTAAAGTGGAGATACAAAATGTGTCAGGCTTGAGTGAACAGGTGAATACAGCCTCAGAGGCTACTGGTATGTTTACAATATATATATATGATAAAAATAACAAAGTCTGCATATAAATTATAAATGCTACTTCTACTGACTCGTGTAATTAGCAATGCCTTTAACTATGCTCACCCAATCTCAGAAGTGGGCACCCGCTACTTTTAAAGTAGCGCGCTACCCGCTACCGCTACTTGGGCCAAAGTAACACGCGCTACCGCTACCCGCTACCAATTTACAAAAGTAGCGCGCTACCCGCTACCGATACTCGGGCCAAAGTAGCGCGCGCTACCGCTACTTCTTCCGCTACTTTTGTCTAAAATGACACTAGGAAACACTCAAGTCCCTAGTGACACAAAAATGACCTTGAAAACGAATGTTATCATTCGTTTACGCTGTCATTTTAACGTCGTTATAGAAAACACATTCTAAGGGAAATTTATTGTTACGCATCTTTCAAAAACACGAGCATTTCAAAATGAGAGTCACCAAGTCCTGCCCGCTTTTTTGGACCCTAAGTCCAGCACATCACTAAGTCCTGCACATCTTTTCCAACAGAGAAAAGTCTCTCCACCGCAGCACTGGAAGGAATGGGGGTGTTGTATTTAATGAACAGATGTTTTAACTCAGTATTCGAAAAGCTCAAGGACTTGCTCATGTCCGAAAAAAAGGCGTCCACAATTGCTGCTTCCTTCTGCACCGACGTTTCACGGGATGGCGCAAACACTCCAAAAAATACATCCTCGGAGTCATGACTGATGTTGGTGTCACTCTTCTCGGTATCAACCTGGCTTGATGTCTCCCGCAACAGTCGAATTACATCTGTCTTGACTTTTTCTCGCAGTGCGTCAGCATCATCCGTGGAAACGTAGTGCAGAAATTGTAGCCACGACGTCTTGAAGGAGGGATGAAGACATGATGCCATAACGCATTTCATGTTGTTGAAGCACTTGTTGAATCGTTTCTTCACCCCTTCAAGGACTTTCACTTTCAACTCCTCACAGGTCACAAGATCACTGATCTCGGTCAACTTCTTCCCGCAAATTGTGATAGTTGGAAGCAAGACTCCGTAATATGCCTTGGACTCGCCCTGGAGAATGTCTAAAGCCTGGCAGATAGGCTTCATCACACGGAGATATTCGCCGAAGAAGTTGACGTCAGCTAGAAAAGACCGAAACTTTGCAACCAAGCCGATTATATAGCTGCTTGACCACGCCAGTATTGCAAAAAAAACAAGCATTTTTTTCAATTTAATTTAAAAAGTAGCGGGTAGCGGGAGTGCGACTTAACAAAAGTAGCGCCTCTCCCGCTACCGCTACTTTGGAAAAAAATAGCGCCGCTACTGCAGCCGCTACTCCAACTAAAAAGTAGCGCCGCTACCGCTACTTTTACCAAAAAAGTAGCGCCGCTAGTAGCGCCGCTACAAAAGTAGCGTGCTACTGCCCACCTCTGCCCAATCTATGTGACCGTTTGCTCACTGGTGCAGACATGTGGCGTTGGGGCTTAGCAGAGAGTGCCGCATGTGAGTGTGGTGAAATCAGGGATATCTATAACTACGGGATTGGAAACTCTGTGGAACTGAAAACCATGTTATACACCAGTAGGGTCATTTTTCTTTGTGCGCTGCTGTGATAAATAATCACATAAATTGACCTCAAAGGGTAGCAAGTAGTAGGCTAAACGAACAACCAAAAGTGTAATCATTAATTCACCTGTAAATTGTAAGGTCTATGCTTGCCTGATTTGTTTATTTGTTTGTATTCCATTAGTGCAGTTATGTTGTATTTTGTTTGCTGCTTAAAAAATTTCCAGAATGACTATTGGTTTTAGTTCTGATGACGTCGTAAACGGATTGGTTTCGCACTGGATCGATCAGTGAACAAGTTGATGATACAACCGAATATTTCACTGATTGCTGAACACTCCTCATTTACTTCTGATCCGATTTGCAGTACGCACAATGCTAAAGAACAACAGTAGGCTGTTTCTGGACTCGTTGCATTCATTCATTTTTTGGATTCATCGTCTTTTTTTCTAGCAGCGTAAATGTACTTTTATACATCAATTAAGTTTATGTGAGTGTACATTTTGTATTATTATTGCAAAATCTAACTTTGTATATCTTTTAGTCGGTATTTTATTTTGTTAATCTTTCTGTAGTCCTAGTAATGTGATGACCCTACTGATGTATAGCACTGGATAGAGTTTCCAATCCCGTAGTTATAGATATCCCTGGGTGAAATGCAGATGGCATATCACATAATTAAGGATTACGGCACCCTCTGCACAAACTACCTCATGGTATAGAAGGTCTAGTCTCCCTTGACAATAACACCATGTCTAAGCTATATTATAGCAATAACACAAGAGAAGAACTAATCAGAATTTTTCTATTCATTCGATTTTGATAGCTGAAGGTGGTTGAATTAAACAATCCTTGTAATATGTGACAAAACATACATCCAAGTAGCTAATGCAATCATATTGCAGTTCAGACTTCAGAATGCTGCAGCAGTTGCACCTTTTAAATGTTTAGAACAGTGATTCCCAACCGCGGCTCTTAGAGCCGCATGCGGCTCCAAGCTAGCCTTCTTGCGGCTCTCATTGACCCCTGAAAATCCCACAAAAAATACAAAAAATCTAATTATAATAATTAGGGCGATTACTTTTTGACTTGTCAAAATTATTTACTAAGTCAAAATTGTTAACAAACTGCATTGTCGTGGTGTCGTAGAGGTTGCACTGTCAGTGAACTTTTCATCTTACACCTTGTAGCCTACTGTTGTGAATGGCCCATTGTCGGCTTATTGTGAATCATAAACCATTAAGTGAAATAATTAGGTTGATATGGTGTGGTGCTCAACACACCTCAAAAGTCAAAACGTGTAAAATTTCTGGTAGGTCCTTTAAAACAGACTGAGAAAAGCAGTAAGTTATTGCCGCTATAAAACTGTGATTGAATAATCAGCCATTCGCTTAAGTTTTAGTATACGGTATTCAACCAAAAATTATGTCAGATCAGCCTTCAAAAAAAAGCACGTACTCTTCAGCAGGAGAATCGGGTCTTTCAAAGCGCTTGGGAAGAAAAGTATTTTCAAATTGAGGTAGACAACAAAGCGCATTGCCTTCTATGTCCTGTGGTGATAAGTAGACAAGTAGTGTAAAATCTTTTAACATTGAGAGGCACTACAAAACTCATTCTACAAAATATGATTGCTACCAAGGAGAATCAAGGAAAAGAAAGTTGGAATCTCTTAAGTCGGCACGGAATAAGCAAACAAATATGTTCAAGGTTAGTAATAAATCTGAAGGAAAACGCAGCTTGCAGGTGGTGTTAGGCCTACAACACATTTCCCAACGCTATCTGACCATCGAACCAATGGATCATTTGAAGCATACAGCAGACTTAGCAGTAACTTGATTGATGAGTTCAACCGCCGCATTAACGGAATGAATTTATTTTTGCCAATGGTGAACATGTTTGCAAATCCTATTGCAGTTAATGTGGCCACTGCGTCTGATAATTTTCAATTGGAGTTGCTAGACATGCAGTCAGATATCTAGCTCAAACACATCAACTTACGTATGTGAAGCACTTTTCAGGAAAATGATCAGAATCAAAAATATATATCGCAATCGGTTGACCGATGACCACCTCAAGCAGCTATTGCATCCTTTGCATTTGTGCCTCGCTTTGACAAACTTGGCTCAAAGCCAATGCCAAGTTGGACATTAAATTGATTTGTGTTATTTTTCTTGTTAGTGTTGCTATTTGTTGGTAGCTTTCATGCTTTAAAATTTTCGTTATAATTACTTGAATGTTTTCATGCGGCTCCATATGTACTCTGAAGTTTCAAATTGGGCTCCGACACCAAAAAAGGTTGGGAACCACTGGTTTAGAACCTCTCACTCAGTCTTATCAAACGCACTTTTCGATTCGAAACGTTCAAGTTGAGTTGACACAGAGTGAGAGTTGCCAGACGTCCCCGGGTGAACTTCTTCGACGCGTAAAGTAAACTCTCCAAACTAGGGACTATCTCTAAACGCAACTTCATATCAGACATCTTTCTACCAATTTTTCAATTGTGCCGTATAGAATGGGAGAAGGTGGAGATATAGGCGTAGCCAGGAGGCCAAAGGGGCCACGGCTCTCCCAAATTTCTAAAACTTTAACTGCCAATAATTGTATTTCTAGCATTTTATTAGCAAACAGTCGGTCTTTTCTTTATTAAACCTGTTCCATACAATGTTAACCTTCATTGCAGACCATCTATATTGGTTTTACCACTCATGCAAGCCTACTCGATTATGATCTTCGCCATTGAAAATACATTGTATCTTATTTGCAGTTAGATAGCTTGGTCGAGATGGTTTGATTGATTGATTGATTGATTGAATCTTTATCCTCGGACTGGGAAAGCTTCTTGCAGAGCTTAATCCTGGCAGTTTCGCATACTTGTAGAGGCTTTGAATCACTGGCGCATGCCCGGTCACCGAGATTGACAGAGTGAAGTTTCCGATTATTGAAGGCTTGTTGTCGGGGAATTATTCCATCCATTAGATGCCGCTGAATGGAGAGCAGCCCTTAACGTGCGTTGCTCAAGCGCACACCCCGAGAGTCGAACCAGCGCCGCTATTGATCTTGAAGCTTCTTCGTTCCAGAAGTGACGCGCTAACCAATTGAGCTATCGGGGCGGACAATTTGTAGGCGATTTGTAGGCCTACTCGAATCTCGAACGTTTAGCCATCTTATTAGGCCTATATTAGTTTTATATGAGAGGGAAACACATAAACGAGCAAAATTAGATATTTTTTCGACAAGATCTCAAGATTCCTAGAAATTCATCGAGAAAATTGTTGACCACCAAGATGTTGGTCATCACAAAGAAGCAAAATTTTCGTCAAAAGCAAGGAAACTGGTCAAAATGCTTACGCTAGCATGCAGGCAAAATATGTTATGCAAACGAAAAAAACAGTAACATAATGACTTGTCTTCCACTGTCAAGATGTGATGTTCTGTGCCTCAAGTAGCCTCGCATCTTTTAGTGCGGATATTTCTAAATAAAGGTAGTTTATTTAAGCTTATTCTATTTAGACTATTTTGCATTGACGCCGAAAATAATGATTTCAAAATCTTTTTGCTCGAATTTCCGGAAACTCTCAGTAGGCTCGGCCTCTGTAGGCTAAACCAGTAGTTCTCAAACTGTGCGTCGCGACGCCCTGGTGCGTCGTTTCAATTTTCCAAGGGCGTCGCAGAAGAGTTTCGTTTCGTAGCTGAAATCAGTTTATCTTATAAAGATGAGGTTAATCCAATTGATTAGCAGTTTCAGTTGTCATCAAAGTTGTTAACTTCATTAAAACACGCCCACTGAAGTCAAGCGTTTTCAAAAAACTTTGTGGAGAAATAAATGCAGCGCATCGGAGTTTGCTCTTTTAATTTTCATCCAGGTGGCTTTCGCTTAGAAAATTCTTTGAACGCTTCTACGAATTGGTGGATGAACTTGAGACTTTTTTGCAGCAAGAAAATAATCCACTTGCAGATTGTTTAGCTCAGAACAATTTTTTGTTGAAATTGGCTTACTTTACTTGTGTGATATCTTCGCCAAACTGAACATTTCTATGCAAGGGCCGAATAAAAATGACATTTCAGATAAAATTGCAGCATTCGTTAAAAAGCTGCTATTGTGGAAGAAAGATATAGCAAACCTGTCTGGAAGCTCTCGATACTTCACTTTCTTGTCCAATTTGCTTGAAAAGAAAAGTATGACGCTGCCTTCAAATTTGTGAAGCATATTTGGGCAACATTTGTCCAAGCTCGAGTCGAAATTTGCAAAATACTTCCCGAAAAATTTATCAAACTACGAATGGATTCGTGATCCTTTCGTCCAACTTACTCCACTGTCTTTTACTGCACAAGAAAAAGAAGCCTACATTGACCTTTCTTGTGACAATTTCCTGAAAAGGATGTTTAATTCAGGAAATCCGGCAAATTTCTGGATTTCAATGAATGGCGATTATCCAGCTTTGGTGAAGAAAGCACTACGAATTATTATCCCATTTGTCACGTCATATTTATGTGAAGCAGGATTTTCTGCCTTGGCGGTGATAAAAAGCAAATTTCGATCACCAATAAACACTGAAAGAAAAATGCGGGTGGCAATTTCAAAAATTCTCCCAAGATTTAATGAACTTTGTAAAAACAAACAAGCCCACACGTCACATTAAATAATATGCATTGCTTTTTGTTGTTGTATTAACAAGCAAAACTTTAATAATAAGTTTCCTCATTAACTTTTATTTGCTGGTGCGTCGCAAGTCCAGAAAACTTTTCCAGAGACGTCGCAACAAAAAAAAGTTTGAGAAGCACTGGGCTAAACCATAGATATCTTACATATAGATATGCAACTCAGTGGTGCGTAACAATGTTTGAAGGCTAACAGCGTAGCTATGGCTGTATGCATTTACTTCAAACTTGGCACAGCAAAACAACTTTAGTTTTAATATATTTTTTTTGTTTTTGTTTAAATAAAACTTTCTTCGTTTTCAAGTTGACGTATGGATTGCTTGTGATGACGTCACATTTTCGTTCCGCATGGACTGCTTTATGAAGATTCTAGCGATTGGAAACAAATCAGACTAACTTTCTGGCGGCTGCATCAAAATCAAGGGACAGCATCAAATCGTAGCATGGACTAGTAAACTACAGTTCGTTATCGTTACGGCATCACCTTAAGGTTTCCAATAGGCTCGTCTAAGTTACAACCACTTGAGGAGTGTACCTTTTTGCAGTAGCTTGGTTGCTGTATTTCAATATAAATAGGCTATGCCAAATTGTTGCATTCCTGGATGTACTTATGAATATTCAAGTGCACACAAACGTTCACTGTTTTCTATAAGACGTCCAGATCTTGGCAGGACTGAAGAAGAAGAAAGCATCGATCCGATTTGACAAAGTTTATTTTGTCCATACGTGATGCAAGCAAGGGTGATAGATTCAAAAAACTTCTTAAGATATCTATGGGTTAACCTAATGAAACAAATGAGATTCCAGGAGTAGGCTAGTCAGTAATATAACAGTGCAACTGTGCAAGAGATGGTCATCGAGGCTGACAAATCGTTTCTGTTTGCAACAGGATAGCTAGTCGTGAGGTAGTTCTGGCAAAGGACAACTCAGCATTGTTTTAAGGTGTACAGCAACGCAAATAAAAGCTTTACGGGAATCGCAGAAATAAATTTTGTTTCAGCAGAATCGATTTCATCAAGTAGCCTACCGGCATTTTTGCCCATCTCTTAGGATAACAGTAGATTTCCAAAAAAATTGTCCAGCTATATGGTACATCAACAATGGCACCTCTCTTGAGTCGTGTAGGCTACAAACATGCATTCGCAATATATGTTATTGTGGCGTTAGGCCTACCCGCAACAACTGGTGAAGCTGAGAGGTTTTTTAATGCAAGACACGGCTCAGCGATGACTTCGCATCTCTTCGTAGACTAACCTATATGCAAGCTACTTTACTGCCATCATGACAGATCAATGAGGAGAATCTACCCATCCTAGCAGGCATCCAACCCGCTGAGCTACGCCGTAAAGGAGCCACGATTTCTCTCGCTCGCCGCGCTTTGGACCCCGACCATCTCCTCCATGCAACACTCAAGAGACCACCACCTATAAAGCAGCGCTTGAAATCAAGACGCCCCTTTGTGCCTGCCGCACAACAACTCCTTAAGAACGCAGAAGAACTTAGTTTAAGTGCGGCACACTGGACGAACCACATGTGGAACACGGAGTGGCAAAATCACACCTCCACGCTCCGTGACTTCATACCCAACGCCGATCCCCGTCCACCAGGGATGTCCCTCGCAAGGCTTGCGTGGGTCAGGCTTAACCGCCTGCGAACTGGCGTCGGCCGCTTTCGTTCGGACATGCACAAATGGGGCCTGGCTCCTTCATCAGAATGCGAGTGTGGTGCCACGGAACAGACCGCAGACCATGTCATCCACCACTGCCTAACCCACCGGCCTCCACACGGTGCGCATGGTCTGAGAATCCTGGACGACGAGACTGCCGAGTGGCTGAAGATTTCCTGCCCTCCAATCTAGCCTGGAAAGATCGCTCATACGCCATCATCATCATCAATGAGGAGAAGACAAATAGAGTTAGGCTATTGGCCTTGTTGTCGAATCATTTGTTTATATAAAGTCAAAAGTTTTGCTGCATAGCTTACAACGTAGCCTAAGCTCTCATATAAAAGGAAGTACAGAGGTTGAACTAAAATGTAGGGTTACGGTAGGGCAGTGGAAATTGAAAATAATCGTTTGAAAAAGATTTGATCAAAACGTGAGCTTGTTAGTGAATAGCCTAGTGATCATTTAACTAAACCCATGGCAATAGGGAGACTTCGGTGTCTGAAGTATCTCCAAATACATTTTTACATTTGTTATGTACAAATAATAAACATGACTAAGTTAGGTCTAAACGAAAACTTTAAACCACTTTGCCACGATCTGAAACAATAAAGGAAGCAGTTCAAAAAGCTTTGAAAAAAGTTCAGTATTCGACAATGTGTGTTGCATTACAATACAAAGCGATCTACACTTTTGATTATCGCATGTTCATTGTTCAACGTAGGCAAACGAAGATTTCTAAGAAATAAGTCATAACCAAAATAGTTTTATTTAATTAATTTGTAGACCTACTTTTTTGTTGTGATATTTTTTAAATTGTTCCATTTGAAATAAGCCAATTCTTTTGAATATGTAGGGGAAGTGTGGGACCTATCGGACATTGGGACTAATTGGACAGCGGTATTTTTCTGTTGTTTGGTGTTTTTTCATGCCAATATTTTCTGTTACGTAAACCATATTTCACTGTTTACCACGTGTTCTTATGACAAATCAATGAACAATATAGATGTTGTGATAAAAGGTATGTTTTTGTAGGCTACCTCAAAGTAAAAAAAGACAGAGGTAGGCCTATAGTCCTTGTCGAATTTGTAGATAGTAAACAAAAGAATTTAGGATCTTTAGTGTTTTTAAATGTATAGGCCTAAAGTATGCTTAAACTTTTGCATGGGGCAATGACACTTGAATCAGTTGAATTTTAAATCGCAACATTTTTGCAAATGATTCAGAAATGGCTGTCAGGGGACTTTTCGGACGTAAGATTAGATTTTTAAAGGTGTCTGAAAGGTGTCGTTTGCAGAATATAGTCTACGATTTTTACAGTTGTATTAATGCTAAAAAAGAGAAACAAATTTGTCTAAAGGCGCCGATGTTTAAGAAAAGTTAAGAATTTCTCTTTTTTAGCATTAATACAACTGTAAAAATCGTAGACTATATTCTGCAAACGACACCTTTCAGACACCTTTGAAAATTACGTCCGAAAAGTCCCCTGACAGCCATTTCTGAATCATTTGCAAAAATGTTGCGATTAAAAATTCTACTGATTCAAGTGTCATTGCCCCATGCAAAAGTTTAAGCATACTTTAGTTTAAGCAACTTTAGTTTAAGCAACAAATTTGTCTAAAGGCGCCTATGTTTAAGAAAAGTTAAGAATTGAACGTTTTTACACATAACCTATAACCTACAGCTTTAGGTGAGTTTGAAAAGATCATAGGGGGCCATTCGTACACTTTAGCAATGTTATTTAAATGCAAATTAATTTTACGGAAGTTAGGCTATAACTGTAGTTCTTTCTTTTTAGTAGGCTAAACTTGTGACCAATGTGAGTGTAAAAAACAACGAAAAATCTTTAATTTGGACAAAGAGATTTTGCAAAAAATGAAATAAACTGAATTTTGTCCAATTGGTCCCACACTTTCCCTACATAAACAGGCCTACCTGTCCGAAGTTTCCACTAATGGAATGACTTGATACACATTACACATGCTATAGCCAGGCCCGGATTTAGGAAAAATTTTTTGCACGGGGGCCCCCCGATCTAAAAGTGCCCCGGGCCCTCCATCAGTTAAATCCGGCCCTGGCTATAGCCTATCCGTACGTTTCTTCATAAGTTATAATATTTGTTACTAAAAATGTAGTTATTTAAATTTACTACCCTCTTTAGGCTACGCAATAATTTTGAACATAAACGTTTATCTTCCTTTTCTATATTTTTCATCCAGCAACCAAACTTCAAAAATCTGTCCGAGGTGTCTCCACCTTTTCCTGTAACTTGCCAAATAAGATAATGAAAAAAAAGTAACTTAAATTGAATATTCCCTTCTTAAGTAACCTACGCGAAACTAAAATAGCCTATATAAACTACTGTAGCTTTAAGCAGGAGCGAATCCAGCAAGTAGTGTCACGATTTCTTTCTATCTCTTACCAGGAAAAAGACTTGGAAAGGTTCAGTGACGTAGTTTAATGGGTCAAACCGAAAAGCAGTCAATTAAATGTCGAATGGTTCTACTATGAAATGATAATCTAACTTCTTGAAGGACTTTAACGAACGGCTTCTCAAATAACTCTAATTTTGAACACAATTTATATCAGCACCAATTCTCATCTACTTGTATTTGATTACTTCAACTCTCAATCAACAATAATTTCTGCACCGACTACCAATCCACAACCCATAACACAACTCTCATAATCAACTCATAATAATCATCATCAATAAATAATCATCATAATAAATCATTACGCAAATTACACCACTATTTATAAAAAATTTGTTCGGTCTAGTAACTTCGAGAAGGTTACGTAATGTTGCATCACACGAACTCATCGTTCGGTCACGTTGCATTGAGCGGCATAAACAAGCAAGTTTAAAGAAGACTCTAGAACTGCACGTAGCAATCGAATGACCTAGAATACACGTTACATAATACAGATTTCGTAATCAGAGGTTACTTCAGGATAATGACCGATGATAACCTATAGCATAAGAATTTTACAATCAAAACAGCACGCTCGATCGAGATACAAGCGGCCCGTCGTAAGACTTCGCACATTGATTGTGACACTTAAGGGGGGGGAGGGGTTTAAGAAAGAACACAATGGTTTATAATGATTTCAACACAACTAAATTAATTCAACCTAACAAAGACATCGTGAATAAAGTTAATTTTTTTAGTTTTGGATGGGAGAAGGAAGCCAATCTTAACGTCCACCTTCAGTCATGCCTTTAAGTGTATTGCTAAAGTCACAGCCATATGCTCTCGAGCGGTGTCGTACCAGCGTCCTTTCGAGCTTTGAACCAAAAGCTCTCACCACTCGGCACCTTATCATCATTGGCGTATAAGAAGATCTTTCCAGGCTAGATTTTAGGGCAGGAAATCATCAACCACATCAGCAGTCTCGTCGTCCAGGACCCTCAGACCATATGAGAACTCCGAAACAGGATTTCGTTCTTGGAGTCGCAAGCTCCAAAATATAAAAAGCTAGCACAAACGAAGGATTCATGGCTCTTTTGCTATATCTATAGGCTACAACTCTAATGATGATTAAGTTCCTGATCTGATCCAGACGTTGGCGATCTGGTCTTCCAAACTTCTCTGTCATTTGAAATTCTTACAAATCGTTACTTTTGATTGTTGTGTTGGTAGCTCAATGCTTCAAACTGTTTAACCGTATCTGTTACTGCTTCCTTGGCGGCAAGAGTTACTGGCCGAGACCATCAGGCCTACGTCTCTCTTATTGCTAATTACTCCGTCGGCTTATATCAAATAACAACGGGAAAAAGTATGCCGTTGGTCAAAAGCCTTATCTATCACTTCAATCAATTTATTTCGCAAAATATATTCGTGATTGCGTATTTTAGGTAGAAAAGGTGATAAAGACTCAGTTTTTGACCTATTTTCGCCATTTCGTGGTCAAATTTCTCAGTTCACATTTTATTTTGAAAGTCTTCTTGCGTTGAATACAGAATTTCATCAATTTTTTTTCCGTTTCTGTGCAAACAGTATTCCATGCACTTTTTGCACTACAAAGCAATTTGCGCAAATAACAAATTACCTTCCTAATTATTGTCTGCCAGCAAAGAATGACTCATATCGCGTCAGATCGCGACTCCCTACCCAGACAGCAAAATCGACATTACATCAATGTAAAAATCACGGATTTTGCTGCTTGGGTACAGAATGGAATTTTAGCGCCGCCGACAAACACAAAACGAAACCGCAAGCTAATAGTAAACTGTCAATCAAGCTGTTGAATATCAGGAAATTTCTTGCATTTCATAACTGGCTGTGACAAAAGGTTTATTGTGAACTTCACAATTATCCGATACCAACATAATCGGGATTAAAAGTTGGGGCAAGAAAAAAAAGTAAAAGTCAAGAAATCTCAGGTTTCTAGCGTCACTGCTTCTATGTGAAATTGCTGAATTAGCAGAGGGCGGGACCATAGGGTCTACGCCAGTAACAGGTAGGCTACGGTTAAATGGGTTAACACTTTGCTCCTCAAAGGGAGGCCAGATTTGGCCCCCCCCTCATACTTCCTTTAATTATTTGAAGCACAGTAACGCCATGCACTTGGTTTTTCTTGACTTTTCCTAAAATTGCCAGGCGGATCTGATGATATTAAATTTGATGCTAAAAGTTGTGTAGTTTTCCTGTAAATTCAAGATTTTGGTGAATTTTTGCTATTTCTAGCTCACTTCCAGCAAAGCGTGAAATGGATTACATTGCGATGACAAGCCATAAGCTCATAATTGCTTCGTGCATCGATATGCGTGAGCAGAGAGAAGCATCCTCTTGCTTTCCTTTGTTTGGTTTGACCTCAATAATACAAAGCGCGTTATTTCTTATGCTACAAAGAAAGGCCAGTGATCGTAAAGCTGTTAATTAGAAACAATAATAGCAAACGTTTTTTGCGTTATCAGCTCTACAAAGAAGAATAGCAATCCACGATCAAAATAGTAGGCTATGGAGGCCACAAACTATTCAAAACAGTTGTTTCAAGCAAATAATATTCATTGACGAATAAAAAACGTTACAATAAGAAATCTTCTCTTGGATAAAGACACGAAAACCTGGTTTCGAAATAAACGTTCTATGGAAATGCTCTCATTGACAAAACTTGCAATTGAGGAAATGAATCACTGCAAATGCTTTTGGGAGAAGCCGGAGAAATAGCGTTTTTGCAAACAGTAATTGTGAGATACACTCAAAATTATGAGATAGGCTCCATTTACACGTATCAGCTAACTCGATGGCGTCCCTTCAATGCTTTATGTCGCCTACTTGTTGTTATGTCCTGTATTTTTGTTTCATAGTGCACTGTGTTTTGTTCCAACGAGCGCAAAATAAAGATGATAATGCCTCATCTACATTACAAAATATTTTGTAATGTAGGCCTACAAACAAAATGTACAATGTACATTACAAAATATTTTGTACTGTAGACGAGGCATGAAGTTAGGCGTCACATAAGACAAACAACAAATCAGCTTTCTTCATCATTGATTCAACATCTGAATACGTTGCGCCAATGTATAAGAGGCCGGCTATTGTGAAGACCCGCCATTTATAAACGATCCGATTATACCAAAAGTGGGACAAACTAGTGGATCAAAGAATGAATAAACAATGCTGAGAAAACTAAATCTAAGTGACGAACAATACCGATGTCTTCATTTATCTTGGAAAAATGCTGCCTAAACTTATCAACAAAAAATACCGTAAATAACGGCAAGGATCCCGAAAGCAGAATTTGCTCGACTTTGGCATGAATTTAGTCAGACATCTACAGTAATAATTCCACACATACAATAACGGGCTCTCAACTGCTGTAAGATACATAATAATCAACCTGGTTCTGGGCGATTTGTGTAACAGTTTAGGGGAAGACACTACTTGAAATGATGCACCACACAAAAGATTTTCAATGAAGACTGAGTCTAAAAACCGATGTGGATTGTGCTGCACAATAACTTCAAGTTTAGGACAGAAGAGGCACAAAATATCACGATAAAAATAAAAACCTTGTGGGAAATTTTCGAGAATCATAACACGATGCAAATACCATAAACGCTTAGTTTGCATGCTGCTCTAAGCTGGCCGGCAACTACAAAGGTAGACAATAGCCTACAGGCAGTTTATAATTCGATAACAGCGCAATAAACATTATAAATACGTAAACCGACAATATTCTTTTACAAACGTTTTACGTCTAATAGTAAATTTTCCCCCAACAATTTTTTGTGAAGCACTTGCAAACCACGGTTTTGTAAAATAATTCATCATTATTATTTTTTACTTCTCGGATATTGTAAAACGTCATCAGCAAAATCACAAAAAAAATTTCATTACTTCAATGTAGTAGGCCTAAGAATTTTTTATAAAATTGTAGCCACGTTGTTTCAACAAAGAAGCCATTTTTTAGCAATATAAAGTTATGGATAATAATTTGCAATCCTGCAAATGGTTGGAAAGAATCTAGGAAATCTTCTCACAATCTGGCACAAAATGATTATGTTTATTGTATCTCTGTAAAATTTTTTACGACAAACTTTGAAGCTTTGTTATAATCATTTTTATCTTTGAAGTCAAAAGTTTTTTGTTTTTTTTGGCCAGAAACATAATCACTGCCTTGCTGATGTTGTCGCTTTTACGCGTATTTTTAGTGCTTCAAACAATAAGGACCCAGTCAGCAATCCAGTCCTTTTACATTGATTCAACATTTGTAAACGTTAAATTTATGTAGATTTGCTGACTGTGGGTTATTTCACATTTCTTTTGTTTACGCATGTTCCTCAATTCGCTGTTGCATTATTACGACGCTGGCGGACTAAAAATGTATTTTCAAATTGATTGACAGAATCTTCAATAAAAAGTGAGCTTCCAACTTAGCTTTGTTGATGTAAATGCTGTATTTTTTGTGGATGTAATTTATGAGTCATGTTTATAAACACCCGTAAGCGAAATGACTTATGATGTGGCCTGCATGATATTTGTGATGCGACTTGACACAAATCCACAATTTCAAAAGCACCTAATTTGAACTTAGAAATTTCAGATAATTTCAACAACATGTTCAATTGTCTTCTCTCTACTAAAAATATTCATACTACGAACTCAATTGTAGACCTAAAATACACAAACGAAGATGTAAACAGCTATTCAAGCAGGCTAAGCTGTTACTTATGAAAAATTTGGTTCCATAAAACTAGAAGCTAGCCATGAGTTTTGGAATGCATTAGTTTAGGATAAAAATGTAAGACAACAAACGCAGTTTTGATTTTTTTTCAAATTCGTGTAACAATGCTACTCTGACTGATTGTAACTATTTTAGAATCAGTGAGTAGCTTACAATAAGATTTGCTCGCAAGTCGTAAATTCTAATCAATGTAATGATTCGGCACACCGCACACACACTTCGTGCGTTCGATCGAGCTCTTTGTTATTTAGAAGTTTGCATGAAATCGGATTAGCACGGTAATTAAATAGCGGCAAGTTAAATCAAAATTGTCGTTTTTGGGTACCTTTGCAAAAATTGAAATATCAAGTTTAACATATAAAATTTTAAAATAATGACTTTTCAAACTTATAGACAAATGATTTGCTTTCACACCAGTGCAACTTCTGTTGAAATAGCATCAGCGGATAACACGTAACAGCTGATTGAATTTGATCCAAAAACGGCCCCCCCTTGAGCAGTTAACTTCCAAAAAAACGTTGAAAAGCAAAGGGTTAATCTTTGCCGAACTCCGCTTCTGTTTCTTTGTATCATGCCCAATAATGCTAGTTTTTCCAAATCTCCATGTGTGTGAATATGACCTATAAATTCCATCTGGCCCCTTCTAACTGTTGTTAATAATCTCTTTTCTATTAACGGTGTAGCAATCCATTATTTCAACATATAAGTTTTCCTGCCTTTTACTAAAGTTTCTGTAATTTTCCATGCAACTGCTCCCAAAGAAAATAGAAAAAATGGCGCACACAATAAAATGGTTTGTTCGTCCTTTGACGAGAGCTCTATAAAATCGGACGAGCTCCATTACATCAAACCAGCTCAATTAGACAAAGAGCTCTATCAAATCGGACGAGCTCACACGCAACTAGCTCACATCAAACCAGCTCAGTTAGACCAGTTCAGCTCTCAGAAAAACATTAAATTGATTGTTTAATTAAAATGTAATAACTCGTGATAATGTTTCACGATCCTGTAATTTCATTAATCTGTACTGTTTAAATTCAAATTGTGTTATAGACCTACAACATTATACGAACACCTTCTGATAACTTGAAATTATAATTCGAATAACAATTGTGTGGAAATTATTTCATGGAGTCAGATAGCCAAACTAGATAAATTAGATAGATAGAAATTTCACCAAGCAGTTAGACAGCCTTCATCTTAATTCAACTTATAAACAAACCATTCTCATACTTAAACTCATACTTAAATATAAACAATCCTTATACGTTAAATATAACCTAAATAAAATATTACCACAACGGCAATTCCAGAACCTTGCCATTACTCATTTTTCAGTCTAATAAAACTCTACAGATTAAAAAATATGTGACAACAGCGTAGAATTTTGGCGCAAATTCTACGTAAGAGAATGTCTTTTTGACTGGCACTGAAAAGTTGATGAGCTTGAAGTCATGTGTCGCTTAGAAGAACACGGTTTTGAAACCGCAGCGTTTCTTAACCGGGGGTGCTAGCACCGCCTTGGGGGTGCTGAAATAGACTGTATAGGGCAGTGGTTCTTAAACTTTTTCACCTTGCGGCGCACCAACAAAATATAAAAAAAATAATTCGCGGCACATTCACTATAAAAACAAAGTTGCTTTGAAAAATTTTATTCTGCAAATTTTAATGCGATGGGTGTGCCTGTTTTTGGAAATAAATAAAATTAAAACGAGGCTCGGTCGTTGCCAAGCATACCCGCATTTCGTCGTTAATTCAAGAAATCTTTCTGCTTTTTGTTTTTAATTTCTGTTAGAGCAGAAAATTCGTATTTACACAGCCATGAAGATGCAAATATCAAGGTTATTTTGATGATTTTTGCACCGATCATTGAATAGCATTTGTAAGCAGATAGCCAAAAGTCATGGAGATAGCCAACTACCTGCATGCCTATTTGCATTAGCTTATTTTCCAAAATTCAACAAAGTTCCGAGGCACACCTGAGAATCTCCCGCGGCACACTAGTGCGCCGAGGCACAGAGTTTGAGAAACACTGGTATAGGGGGTGCTAAATGCATGCAGTATAATATCAAAAAATGCCATTTTACTTTTCTGCATGTTTTCATCTTTCTGCCAGTATCAGCAGTTGTCATATCAATGATTGCTGTTTCGAAGTAGCCTATACATGATTTGCTGTTATTGTAGTCATCTCCCAGTCAAGTACGCAAATTGATCCTGAGTAGTTTGTGCGAACTTACCTGGTGGGTGCTTTGTTGTAATATTGTTGCTCACCTCTCGCTTCCAGAAACCACCATGGCAAAATACGTTCCCACAAATCACTCATATCCAGAGTAGATACAGCTTCTTGGCAGACATGAGTGATCATAGGCTAATAGACTAAAGGAGGAGCTATGATTGACATGCAAGTGAATCAGAGTTGTCGGACAAAATTTCGTCCTTCCGCTTGCTGATTTCTGGTGTGATCAGTTGACAGCATATCCTGCACTGGCACGAGCAGCATTGGAATTGATCGTTCCATTTCCGACTAACTACTGTAGGCTATACCTGTGTGAAAAGGCGTTCTCCACCATGCTCCAAATCAAAACAATTGGCCGGAACCGTCTTCAACATGGGTTGCTCCACGATATGAGAGTGGCTGTGACCAACACGAAGCCTCGAATTAAGAAATTGGTCACACATAAGCAACAACAAAAATCACATTGATACATGTGTAACTAGTTACCCAGCTGGGTAACTTAAGTGTGCTTAAGTTTGTCCATGTTCTTTCACTATTCTCGGGTATTCCTATTTTGTTTATCACCAATCACCAATTTATCACTAAACAAAATGATCAATTTGTACTTCGCTTTCCTTTCAATAGTGCAGGCCAAAGTTTAATGGCGGTGCCGAAATTTGACATGCTTTTTGATCGCTGGCGGTATATTTTGTATATTTTTGTCGCCTAACAAACGGTGCTGTTGTTTTAAGAGAGTTGATTCACTTACATATGGTTATAATTGAATTTCTGTTGGTGAATGAAAGCCAATTACCAAATCCTGAATCAACTTCGTTAAAACAACTGCACAGTTTGTTAAACAACAAGAGACTTCATTACAAAATATATCGCCAGCGATCTGAAGGCATGTTAAAATTTCGGCTTCAACTAAACTTTTGGTCGGCACTGTAGTAGTCGTATGTCAATGATAGATTGATAGTTAGGAGGTGCTAGACTGTTCAGGCCTGTTTACAGTGGTGCTAAAGTCAGAAAAGGTTAAGAAACGCTGCTCTATAACAAACAAACCAAGTTGATTCAACAGGGTAATGCGGTCTTGTGTTCTGTTAGGTTATGGTGGCAGATAGTTCACATGGTCGTTTTCCATAAAACCTTTTCCAATTTATGACACAGGATAAATTTTAAACTGCTCACTTTACAAATGCGGTTCCCGGTCATTTGGTCGACAGGACGTTTGGTCGACAGGACGTTTGGTCGACAGGACGTTAGGTCGACAGAACGATTCATTTTAGGGTTAGTTAATTAACCTTAACCCTAACCTAACTCTAACCCTAACCCTAAAATGAATCGTTCTGTCGACCTAACGTCCTGTCGACCAAATGTCTTGTCTACCAAACGTCCTGTCGACCAAACGACCGTACACCACAAATGCAGTCACAATGAATTCAAGAGAATCTTGTCTACGATACTTTGATGATCAATACGTAAATGTTCACTTTGCTGAACTATTATGCTGATGTAGCAAGCACAGAAAAATTGTGTTAGGCCTATATAAAGACAAGAGTAAAAAAAGGGACCATAAATAGTGTGCTAAAGTTGAAATACGCAGGCAAATAAAAGTAGCCTAGTTCGCTAACGTTGATACTGAATCTTTTGACACATTAACAGGCTACACACGTAGGCTATGCCCAATCATAGACAAACAAGTGCCATTTAAATATTAAATCAACCAAGCCACGCTATGCCAATGTTTGAATGGACTTTGACAGACACCATTTAATTCTCAGTCAGTGCGCATGACAGCACAAGCTGTTTTCAAGGAAGCACGATTTCAATATATCAAGAAAATGAAATAGTTTCTGACAGGTTTCAAACTCACAACAATGCTTGATATTAATACATTCCAGTGTTAATAGAAGAATGAGGTGAACTGTGCCTTGTGACTGTGCCTTGTGACTGTGCCTTGTGTATCTTCATTGGTTTGCTTTTGAAGTTTGTTGATTATAGCCATGGATTTTTCAGCACAATATTGGAAAAATTGAAAACATTTTTCAAAAAATCTTGACCTGATTAAAAAACAAAAAAACAAACCCATATTCGGATTTGGCACCCTTGAATTTCGAGTTCGGTTGCACAGTGTTAGCCTACTATCAATTCACCACGCCAGAAAGTTGCTTCATCAACATTACGTCAAAACAATGCAATGTAATCAACCGGAACGAGGGAAATTTGCTACCAAAAGCTTATAAATTTTTGTTGTTAAGCTTTAAAATAACGTTCGTTTCATTTTGTTTTTACTTTCCTTTAACCGCACTGCAGTAGGCCTGTATAACTTTGTAAATTTTATTTTGTATGTTTTTCGCTCTGAGGATGCGCATTGTGATGATGCGCGAAACGTCAGTGAAGCAATAAATCAATTTATTTTTTGCCTCCACTTTCATCAGATGAACGTTGCAACTGGTGCTAGAAGCGATATTTTTCTTCATAAACAACCAAACATTTAAGTATTCAAGGCAGAATTTGTCAAAATTTTCTGGGGTTATGTTCCTATTTGCATTTTTGAACTTAAAATGTTACACTGTCTATATTGTCTCATAGAGTTTTTGCTTTGTTAAAACTCTGGTTCCCCACACCCTTTTCACATTTTTTTGTCTAGATCTGCACATTTCACTTCTACCCAATTGAATCGCGACAGCTAGAAAAAAGACAAGCAAGTGAAAGAGGTTGCAAAGGCAATAGATGCTTATGCAACAACACATCTCTTCTACAAAATCGTTTTAATAAACGCTATAAAAGACTAAATAGTACTTTTGGACCTTTTGAGTAAACTATTTCGAATCACAATTTGCAAAAAAATATTTTAATTTTAATATTGATTTCCGGTCGATAATCCACTCAAAATCGTTGCCATTTTCCTACCGCAATGACTTGTGGCCAAGCAAATTAACGTAAACAACCTTAACTATGTGTTACCCCTGTGGCTGTGTGGTACGTAATGATGGCAATGAGATAAAAATACAAATATAGGACTAAGAAAAAATCCACATCAACAGATGCCATGAAATATCTTGTCTTTACAAAGATTACAGTCCTTAGAATTCTAGTCAAATCTCTCGGTGATGTAGGCTACGTCAATAACCAGATCAGGTAGGATAAACTTTTTACCCTTTTTTTCTCACTAGGTGAAGATCCACAGCTGTCAAGTAAAAATCCAAAAAACTCTTATAAATGATGGAAAACACAAGTTACGGTAGCCTATTTGATGACGTAGCAAGGCTTAAATAAATACACAGTAGCCCATAAGTTTATTCAGTGTAGCAAAGTCCATAAATAATAAACATACCCTTCCTGGATAAAAGGTTCTTGCTGAACAATAGGCTGTGAATGAATAGCGCTATAAACAAACGTCAGACAAACAAATCCACAACAAGATCAAACAGCTGATTTAAATCGATTGTGTTTACCGATGAATTATATTTGCTCATGTCCGCGGCATTGTTACGCGGGCCAGATAATTTCATTTAAAACAAACCGACTACCAAAATTTCCATGACTCGATTAGTTCCTCCGTGGCGATTATATAAAAATCAGCTCTTGTACTCACAGGTGTCATTAGCAAACTTTTAGTAGTCAAGTAAAGGTGAGCCAACCACACTAGTATAACAAAGTTTTGATTTCAATTTGCAATACCGAAAATGATGAATTGGAGTGCTGTAAGTACAACTATTATTTTTTATTTGCTTTATAAGAGAAGACTCGAAAATATTTGCAGAATAATATAAGAAAAATGGAAAAAAAATAACCTCTCTACCCAAGTTATAATATTTATAGAAAGTTTAAAATTAAAATGATTTTTCCAAGCTAATATCTCTTATAAAATACACTCATCATGTCGGATAGTTTCTACATCATGATGAAGTTCCTTCCTCTCGTCGAGGGTTGGAGGCAATGAAGCGCCAAGTTTCTTTGTTGTGAGATTTTTCTATCGCAGTTTTCTGACCAGTTTTTAATATCACTTCTACAAAAGATATTAAAAATAAATGACACTAAACTTAAATTTACTCTTACGGTTGCATTAAAGCTGTCTTAATTTGTAAAGCTTTGAGAACACCACATAGCCTACCTGCTTTGGGAACAGCTCTGCATAAAACAAGATATTATCATTGACAGTGAAAATGTGTCTTTCAAATAAGGTGATCGGTGGTGTTTGACACCCACAGTCCTAACCATGTCAAGCTGGACATTGCGGCTTTCGTTTCCCATACAATAGTTTCAAAACAATTCTGAACGAAACAGTAGACTATGCGTTTCAGATTGAAAAATCTTGGCTAAAAAGCCTTAGCACAATTGCAGTGAAATACACACTTCTCGTAGATGTTACATTTCTGAATTTCTATTGTTATTTACATTTCTAATTCACACTTCTAGGTTTTGATTTAAATTTATATTAAATTAACTGTAATTTTTATCTACAGAAATAGACATTATAAAAATAAGATTTTTTTTACATCAGTTGGGTTCAAAATAGTCGAAACATATATCTATACATATCTAGACTTTATTTGCAAATTTATGTGTTCCGTCGTATGCTAAGCCGTGCTTTGTGTCTGGTTAAAGGCTACTGTATAGTGTATATTGACTGCACTTGCAGCATGTTGACAGCTTCTTGATAGGTCCGCAAAAATAGTCTACAGTAACCTATATACAGTGTTAGTTAGGCTCACCAAAACAAAATTTTACTGCGTCGTTACTGACAAACTGGTTATGCAATTACTTTCAAAGTTAACTTGTTGTCCTTGTTATGCCTTCAACAGAACAAACAAAGATCCACATTTTGCTGCTTTGCAAATAAAGTTCCATTACATCAGTTTTGCGTTCCAAAATGTCATTACAACATAAACATTGGTAGGGTAAAACAAATTAATAGTATGATCGGATTGGACCGTAATCTGATGATGTAATAGTTAAGTCCATTTCTAAAAGAGGCATATTGCTATCCTATAGTGATGGTTGTACAACAAAGAACAGTTCATATTATGTTTCAACAAAAGGAATGTAGAACTCAATTTCGCTTTTAGGGGAATTCGTAAACCATACCAAATGAGGCGTTTGGGAAATATCGGTTGGGGCTTTTGTGTTAATGCCTATGCCTAGCTGTCAGAATTAGATGTTTTTATATTGATCTGAGCTATGTGAAAGATGCCGTCTTTGTTAGCTTTGTAAAGTTTTTATTAGCAATGATATTTCATGAGGGATTTGGACTTTTCTATAACAGAAAAACATTTTAGGCTATTCTTGGAGGGCAAGTCAATGTAGTGATGTTCGCATCTCATGGCAAAATTTAAATGACGAAGAGCAAATTATCTTTTTTCGATCGCAGCTGAAGCATTTTGAGGAGACATCTGTCTCCTGCCAGTTAATTTTCTGATTTGATTCATGACATCGTAATTTGAACTTGCAAAAATGTTTTATAAATTTTTGACACAATCAACTTAGTAAACAGGAGCAAGTCATCATTTTAGGGGGAGTTAAAAGTAATGCTGAATTTTCTATTTGTTTTAACAGATTAACAACAACTCTAAGATTTTCATGGCACTGTGGAAATAAACGCCCGATCTTTTTTAGTAGTTATGTTGCGTAATATAAATAAATCTTTGATGAAATTTTTAAGCAATGGTTGCCGGGATAACTTATAAGTTGACCAAGAAAATATAAACAAAAATATTTTAAAAGTTGAAATATTTCGGGTAGGCCTATAGGCTACATTTCATTGTAAAAATGGACAGAAATAAGTCAAAGGTTCATATTAATTGAAATGTATTTATGATTTTTAGATCTGCCTGTTTGTGGCTAGTTGGTGGTTTATAAGTGCGACAGCAAACAATGCTACTCGACCGGCGCAAGTTCTCTTCACGAAAGCAACTAAACACATGAATCCGTCAGACGTTGAGTAAGTTAAGAACGAGTTAAACTTGTTTACAACTATAGCTTTGCGTATATTTCATAGAACACTGTATTATCAAAAAGTGGGAAAAGCTGAAAAAAGCGAGCTGGTACTAAGACACTTCCTCAAATGGGCGATTTACTTGATAATCAGAAGCAATCACCAAGAAAACAAATTAATAGTTTTTTCTAAGTCTAAACCAGTGGTTCTTAATTTTTTTTACACAGCGCCCCTTTTCAAAAATTTTCATGGTCTGGAGCCCACTATAATAAGTGGGCGCTGTACTAAAGGGGCTGTACTAAAAACGATGAAGGATATGGTACAGAAAAATTGTATCGGATTATGACATAACTGTACATCACATCAGATAAGGCGCGTTAAACTACACATTACGAACATTCCATAAAAGAATGCTTCTTATAGAACAGATTCTATATCTACTAGCTAGGTCTACAGTTACCATAGGGCTAGTTGGCCTAAACAGAGCACGAATATACAGTACATTGATCTAGCAGAACTACTAAAACAAATTTGTAATGAGCAAAATATATTTACACCATTTGAATATATAGCGGCCCCTAACTGCAGACAGTGCACACCGTTTCGACCTTTCCGGTTTCAGTGCAGTAGGTACACTGGAATGGCCATGGAGATACATACCTCCATGTGACATTTTCCCATTTGTGGTACCTAAACACCAAAAGTGGTACTATTGCCAACCTTGCCAAAGTGCTCAAACTGCAAGCAGTGAGCTTTGCGCAATGCATAGCAATGTCTCTCCAGTAAAGTGTTCAATTGGCGTAAATCAAGAGCGTCCATAACTGCAGACTCTAAAAGTCAACAGCGTCCCCTAGGAGTGGTAGCGTCCAGGTTAAGAACCATTGGTCTAAAACTTAAAATCATTTGGCTAGACTATCACTCACAATATTATGTCAATAAATCTTTTAAATGTTGCAGAAGCGCGGTTTTCGTCCATTAGGACTCATCAGTACAACTAATCGAAACGAAAATAAATTACATTTTAAATTTATGAAATATCAGTAGCCTACAAATAAAACGAAACCCACTAAAAATTACACTTTTAATTTGGTAAAAGTTGATAACTGTTCAAAACCTCCATTGTCTTTTTTTCTTTATTCTTTTCTTCATTATAGGCTATTAGTGAACAAATTAATAAATAGACCAAATACAGAAAATTTTCAACAAACAAATATTAAAATTTGCTTAGTCTGTCCAAGCACTAGCAAGTAGCAAACAGTTGAATAAGTTAATTCAGTTCAATCGTAAGAAGATTTGATAAAAAGTTTAAAACCAAGTATTGTTTTTGAAAATTTAAAATGTAATGTTTAGTGCGTTTCGGTTTAGTTGTAGGCTACTAATATTTCATCAGTTCAAAATAAACTCTCTGTTTGTTTCGATTAGTTGTAGCCTACTGATGAGTCCTAATCAGGGGCGGTTCTACCGGGTGGGCCTGGTTGGTACAGGCCCACCCAGGTTGACAGTGGGCCCATCCAAAATCAGATTCTTGAAAAAAAAAACATATTAATGTTTAATACTAGAACAACCAAGTGGCACTAAATTGTCTGTGGCATCACTATTTCACAGCATTTGTAAGAGATATTCGGTAACACTAAGTTTTTGTATGCTGGCCCGCCGTGGCATTATTGGTGAAGGCCCACCAAGATATTTCCTAGGCCCACCCATAAATTACTTTCTGAATCCGCCACTGGTCCTAATGGACAAAAACCGCGCTTCTGCAACATATAAAAAATTAATTGAAATAGCCTATACTGTTGTTAGTGAGAGCCTAGCCAAATGAATTTAAATTTTAGACTTTAAAAAAGTTATTGATTTGTTTTCTCAACACTGTAATATGATACACTTTCAGTATGAATCTGATACGTTCAACTTCTTTATTTGAACCCTTTTTTTTATTCACTACTCGAAGGATTGATTGACTGAGAAATAGAAGAACTTGAACTTTAACTTGACGGGCTCTGCCTTTTACCACCCTTGTGCAATGACGGTGATTCGGGCTAGATATTTGAACAGGTGTTGAGCTGCCATTGTATTGATTGGTCATCCTGTTTGCGCAGACCATGCACATCGTTTGTCGCACAATAAATGGCCCAGTTGCAGATTGGTGTGGTCTGCGGTAGCTATGTTCCTTCTTGTCGTCATGTTTCTCATACAGTGTAGCCTACATTAGCCTGCATAAATAGACTATGACTGCCATCTAACGGTTACAAACAAAACGGTAGGCAATAGTTTGAACGAGGTGCTTTATTTAGTTATTTGAAGCTGATTTTTTATCGTATTAAAACAACAAAATGACCAGAAAAACGTGAGAAGAAAAAATACAAAATTAATTTTTGAAAGAAATTATCACATTTTCTATAAAACGGTTCAAAAGCAAAATACCATTCAAAAGTTTACCGGCTAAATGTCATAAATTGTAATGAATTTGAATAATATTGCTTGCTTGTCGCATGTCTGGTTTGTATTTTTAAGTTCCGGATGAAAATTTTATTTTGCTTCTCTGCTAAACTAAATTTAACAGTTGGTGGTTTTTAATGCAACTGTATATAGCCTAACAACTTCACAAACTTTGTCAAAACATTTTACTTCTGATTTGGTGTAATCTTCGTCGGCTATACACTCTTCCTGTTTGTTTTAGGCAGCTGAAGACCTTGAATTGCAAAGTTACAGGCACCAATGAACGAGTCGATGACGGAATTGCTAAATGGGAAAAGGCAACCCTTGAATGCGACCGACCTTACAAAAACTTGCATACCTCCATTGTTATTTGTGACCAGCATTGCATTGACCCTGCACGCTGCAAGCGTATGCCACATTTGACGCCTTGGCCGGTCCTTCATGAGAAGACAATCTACTTTCTCGATACAGCTGGAGAAGAACATAGTGTCGTAGTAGATTTACCGATTGCTTGTGAATGCCGACTTTTAAATAACAAAAGCCCAGCTTGCCCAAGCAAAAAGAGAAAAAGAAATCGAAATCGTCACGGAAAAAAGAAAAGAAGAAACTGATTAAACCTTGAATAATGACATTAGATTTAATAATAATGTGTAGGCAAGTTATCTACACGATGAAATGTAACAGCTTGCACGGTTTGTATTTGTATCCGAGCTCTTTGATGCTACGAATCTAAATTAGTAGGCCTAAAGAGGAGACATAAATATATGAAAGTAAACTTCGTGTCTTTTTGAACATTTGGGAACATTAAAAGTGTTCACGAATTATCTGATGCTTTTGGTGTAAACTTTTGTGACATTTCTGTACAATTTTGAAACTGTGAAAATTTTTGTAAATTTCTATAATTTTTTATGAAATGCCGACCTGATTGTGAATCCATTGTTTTTGTTTCTGCCATAAATAATAATATTAACAATATGTGTTGAGACTTCTATCAAATGTGTTTTGTATCAACAAGTTTTTAATCTTGCGAGCTCTAAGTTTTTAATCTTTTTACGGAGCATAATCATAGCCGATTAACCATGAGGCACACGAGGCACAGGCCTCAGGCCCCCTGGTTTTGGAAATCACCAATTTTTTTAAAATCGTACGTGTAGGTAGTGAAAGTTCTTGTGCCAATGTGTGCACAAGTGTTTCGCTTGAAGTCTTGAACGCGATCAAGCGAAGGATTGTAGCAGCCTACCAAACAACAAGACAGGAGGAATCGCAACTGATAGGCACGTAGACAGAGCCTAGACGTTATGACTGACGAATGCCACTATTGAGCTTGTTACTAGTGTTACATTATACTTCAGTTGGTTTCTTATTATTGGGTTTGTTCCTTCTTACTCTGTTAGTCCTGATGGTAGAGCCTAATGCTGTACGGCAGCGATTCCTTTAAAGAAAGCAAGGATGATGATCAACTTGTTTGTTTTTACATGAATAATGAGTAGTCTAACATTTATATCACGCACGATCAATCAAAAATTGTTTCGCATTAGAGTTAGGGATTCAGGGTTAGGGGTAAGAATTAGTGTTACGAGTTAATCAATCGACAGCATAGTGCCATTGAACGATCAGAGCTCATGGTTAATCGATTGTGCTGCGCTATGTCGTACTAAACTTACTGCTAGTGCTAAAGCCGCAATTGTAGACTAAATGCTAGTATATGATTACTATTAATGATAGCAAGAAAACGCGATTAGGCATGCTATGCTGACAACACTGTGCTTACAGCAACATCTCTGGACGGTCTACTACAAGCACTAAGATATATACCGTACCCAAAACTTCAGATATCAAGAGAAATATGGAATCCAAATTAATGACTTAAAAATCAAGCAATGAGAACTACTAGAACAAAGAGTAAGTTATCCTTACCTATCGCAGAATTTCGATTAAGACAACGATGAAACATCGTAAAAAATAACACAAATAAAGTAAAAAATACACACAAATAAACACAAATCAAGTAAAAGATAAAAAATAACACATTAAGACAACGATGAAACATCGGAAAAAATAACACATTTCTTCTTTCTCTCAAAACTACTTTTACTATACCATTTTACATTTAACTGCTTCACAATTTTTCTGCTTGTAGAAAATCCCTTAAACTAAGTTACATGTGCTGATGGACTTCAAGTTTTTTTATATTTTTGTTATGAAACGTTTGACTGATCATTCATGACGGTGCGATAAAACAGGATGGATCAACCGTTACCCGGCTCAACTAACCAAACTTTCCCTAGATTTAAAAATCTGGTAGTAGTAGCTAATGTGACTAAAGTAAAGCAGTGTTAGAGTTAGTAGATCAGTGGGCAAAGCTGTTAAAAGGACAATTAGAGCCCTGTACCAATGAGAGCCCTGAATTTTATAAATAAAACAATAGAATTCCAAAAAATATACAGCTTTTTTATGCCTTTGAAGATTTCGGCCCCTTTAAATAATCTTTGGCCGGGTTTAAAAATACCTCCTGTATCTCAATATCAACATCGTTGTCAGTAGGTGTACAAGATATAGGCCTACACTTACAATACAATGCCTTAGTGTAGGCTACTATTTCGATTCATCCACCGGCACGTGGATGGATTGAAATTTTCAAAAGCTATCAAACAATTTGATATTTCGTGGGATTCTTGTTACTTGCACCGAAAAGGCCTCTTCTAAAGCTTAATTCTGGCTGGTTCGCATGCTTGCAGTCATCGACATAGTAGGCTACACATTTAAGTGTGGTAGGCCTACTTGTTGTTAAAGTGTGGATGCCTGCAAATAATTGTATCCACGAGGTGTCGCTAAACAAAGATTTCGTTTTATTCTGATCATGACAGCAAAAACTATATACGCCAACTTAACATAACACAAAAAACGTAGAAGCGATTGCTTAAAGTAGGAAAGGCTATATCAAATATCGCATTATCCCACATACAGCTAAAGTCAGCTTTCAAATCTTCTTCTGGCTTTATTCCCACTTCAAGTGGGGTTACCTGGTGTAGATAGCAATCCTCCCCATTACTCTGTCAACAGCATCTTTTTCATTCACTCTCATTATATCCATATTCCGACACACAGTGTTTCCATCTGCTTTTCGGCCTTCTTCGCTTTCTTTTACTAACTTCCAATAGTCTCATTCTTCTTCCGACATAATCTTCGTCTTTTGTTATTTAACTAACTGACTGACTGACTGACCGACCGACCGACCGACCGACCGACCGACCGACCGACCGACCGACCGACCGACCGACCGACCGACCGACCGACCGACCGACCGACCGACCGACCGACCGACCGACCGACCGACCGACCGACTAACTAACTAACTATCTATCTATCTATCTAACTAACTAACTAACTAACTAACCAACCAACCAACCAACCAACTAACCAACTAACTAACTAAATAATTAAGCTATCTCCTAAATACAAATAGGTTACAGTACTTTGATTTACAACAAATACTTTTTTGTTACAAATATTTGTTTGCGTAAAAACGGCATATCTTTATGAGTTATTTTAATCTTCAATTTTTATCGCTTTGCGAGGACCTTGTATAAGAGTGGGATTTTACCAAGTCAAGCATCTGCACTTAGATGCTAGAGAACTGCATTTCTGAGCTTGGTAAATCAACATAAACCACTTGAAATGAAACACTTGCACAGAAGCTGGATCCTGGAATTTTAGCAAACTCGTAGAAGCTTTGAACCACTAAGTTAGGCTGTGTTGCCGAGATTGACTGAGTGGAGTTTGTTTTGGTTGTTGATCAATTTGAGTTCTTTCCTAGGACTAACTCTGAGAGCACTTTGTAGCCTATCACAATCAACTACTAGGGTTTTTGAAAAAGTCCTTTTTGTTGGCCGAACGCAATTTGTTTGAACCGCGGATGGCGAGTATCTCCAACACAGAGAGCAGAGTGCCCAGCAGTTGTGAACCATTGAGTCGGTTTGTTGTTGAAGTGTTGCAGCATACAGATTATTTTCACCACTAGGTAACACTAAAGAAAGCTAAAGAGAGAGATCTACTTGAAATTGGTTGTTCAAGCTTTGTTCATTCGTTTGCAAAGTCGAACTCACTCACATCCAACCAAAATATTTGGGGTGACAGTCAAGGGATGTCATTGCACAGGCGTCTAGGGAGCGTAGTTGCCCCGTTTTTGTCAAAAGTGTTGCCACGTTGGGAAAAAATCTGCAACTGTTCAATAAAAAGCCGCAATATTAAATCAATTAAAAAAATTATAAGTTGCAGGAAAATGTCCATTTTAATCTAAAATCGTCATTTGAAGAACTCAAACTGATGTGTTATAATTGTTTTATGTAGCGAAAGCGTAACAAATTCTCATTATTTTTTTTTCTAGTGACTACCATATTTACTACCAAGATAGGAAATTGAATCTGAATCATCTGAAGAACCCTTTGATGAAACAGCTCAAATCAACATGTTACAGTTGCTCCAAAATCAGTAAAATCTTTAATTTATTTAATTTACACCACGGCATCATAATTATTTGAGCAGCCACTTAACATCAAATTGTTGGAATCTGGTCCATTTTGTTATTATCAAGTTGCCCAAACCAACATGATCATTGTCGGCCATGCCTGAGTAAGGCGTCGGCTACCGTGAGTCTTCACAACGATCGATTGTCCATAGTTCTTAGTAGCCTAATGATATGGTTGCTGATTTCATTGAACACATATAGGCCTACAATATCTATAAATTTCATTCTGCATTATGCTGTTTAGGCGGCTGCGGAATAAAGAAAAATTTGATTAAGTAGCCTATGTGTCCATGTCCATTTGTTGTTTCTGCCGATTCGATCCGGACATATATGTCCTATAACCACTATAGTGGCTAGTAGCCTATCATAGTAGCCTAGTCTGCAGTTAGAATAATGTGTTAAACTCCAGTAAATAGACGTTTGGTATGTACCCGCTATCTAAAAAACTAAAAGGACACATAAAAAGACAATATAAGTTCTGGAAAATTCAATAAAATAGTGCACGTTTGCGCAGTTTTTTATTCTATCTTTCAGAGCATTTGGTACGCACGGCTATGAATCGTGGTCAAAGTGTAGTTCGTTGTGTCGTAAGTGCAATAAACTTTGCCATTTTGAATTTTAATATAATAGAATTATATTATTCTATTGACGTAGAACTACTACGCAATATATTCTATAGGATATATTGATGATTATCAAGACTTACTGTAAATGTTAGTTTTTTGTTATTGTTAAATAGATCCTTTCTTCGAAACACGAACTGAATCGCTTGAGAAAACCCTGTCAAATAGCTTTAATCCCTAAACTATACATTTTCAGCTAATCACGTTTTTTTGGATGACGTTTTGATCATAATTCCCTTCAGTTTTTTTTTAGGAGCAATTTTTGTCTTATTTAGTTCTTTTTTAGATGAAGCAAAACTTTGTTTAAATTTGTTTCGAAAAAAAAAAAATTGCAAACAGCCCTTTTCGTCAACTTGGGTATCACAACGTCGTAAAACGAAAATGGAAACAAGGGCCCCAAATGTTAACATCACAAAATCGCCTTAGGCCTCTGGAATAACATCCACGTCACAGGTGAGCGCCCTACATCATCTATAAAGTATTGAGAAAGTCATCGCGCGTTTGCGGCTGTTATGACGACTTCCGCTAACGGCGCTGCATATTCGCGCTTTTCATAAAAAACGCGTGGAGCAACTTTTAAGAATTTAATCGTATTTCCGCAAGCGATCGTTGCACTTTACTATTTTTTTTTACTTGCGAAAGATGTTTTTCACTTATTGGCAACTACCGGTACTTTATTCCATATCAAATTTTTAAATCGACCTGCCCTAGTGAGCAGTGATATAATGAAAAAATCATGGCTCTGATTGGTGGAGCCAACAAAAGTCAGGAACAGAAGAGTGGGCGGAAAAACACGCCACCTCTCTTATCTTGAATTGCAAATGTAGAGTTTATTATCGGTCACGCGTGTGAAAAAGGAAAAACATGACACGTGTAAACCTGTCTGGAAAATTACAAGAGCTTTTCCTGCGAAACTCCAGCGTCAAAACAAACTACAAAAAACTATTCGGCGATTCGATCATCCAAAAGATATGTGCGCTTCAGTTAAAGACCACCCGAAGAGACGGTCATCCGTCTTGTGAATTGTATTGATCAAATCAGAAACCCGGCTAATTACTTTGCTTCAAGGGTATTGCGTGTACACAGTTCGAAGTAACCTTTTCTTCGTTATCTTTTTCATTCTTCTGTCTGAGTAATGAGTTTGTTGTGAGAACAATGATGGAAGTCAACCTTCCTTCCTGAATTCATTCATCTTTTTTTCCTTTCATCTTTTATGAAAGTTTGTAGATTCAGGGATGTTAATTATTTCTTTTTCAAGGAATTTCATTTTAAAATTCCAAAGGTTTTTATAGTGTGAGAAAAAGGGACGTGTAGGCCTAATAAGTTAAAATAAAAACATAACAACCTCTAATTCAAGTACAGAGGTTGTTATGTTTTTATTTTCACTTATTCTTGCACTGTTCGAAAAATAAAGAAACTCATTTATTTTTAGTTATGTCATCGATTTCTTGGTATGCATGTAAAATATTAAAAAACAGGCCTTGCCTTCAATGTAACTTTTAATTGACAACTTGGTGTCAACAGTGATGGATCCAGGGAGAGTGATTAGAAAGGTCGCCCCCTCTAAAACACAGAATAACTTTATTCATGATGTAGGCTTATTTGCAAAGTTGGTTTAATGTAGAACCTAAACATCATTTATTTGTTGAAATCGCCCCTCCCCCCTAAGGCTTCTTGGTGGATCTGCCCGGGTATCAGTGATTGAGTTATGCGGTTCCTGTGGTGTAGTCCAACGTAAATTTTTCTCAATCACTGCTCAACAAAACTTAACACGCTAACCATATGACTTATAAAAATACTTTCACGTGCCGTCTCGACATTGAATAGCAAACGGTTCAATTTGAGGTTGCCAAGCTCGAATATTTTTGTGAGAATTATTATGAGTCACGCCGAAAATATTCGACTTGTCTGTGGACCAGTCATGATCGCTTTGAGCAATGTCAATCAACAGAAATAACTCTTTGGTTCAAGGAAACTCTTCACGTTTTACACGACGGAAGGGGTGGTTCTTTCTAATCGGTTTAGTAATCAAAATTTCACAATGACAACACTCACTTTTGAGTATTGAGATAATATCTTGCACATTGCAAGTGTATATAATTTTTGTTTTGGTGAATCATAAACAGGTAATATCGGCAGGCAACAAGGCAATCGGGTTGAACGACATTAGTCAAGCAGAACGAATTCGAACTCACCAACATGACGCAGTCAGAAAAAATAAAAACTTGAATTCACCTACATCTAAGATAAAGGGTTACCAACTGCAAACAATATTTTAAAATATTAGAAATATCACATTTAGACCAAATCATTACCGGTACCGGTAACTTAATAGGTTAAATTAAAACCAGCATTCCTGGACTATTTTGATGAAAGAATGTAAATGTGGGCAAATCCCGCGAGTAAACATCCATAGAGACGCAAATTGCTTTGATCTAGGCGAGCGAGTTGACAAAAATTTGCATGACCAATAGCTTACATAGTATATCATTTGCATATAGTTTCAAAGGTAAATGTTTCCTCCCAAAACAGGCCACTTGCGGTTATCATACGTTTGAATTTTATCAATCCCACAGACATGAACAACACACGGACTTCCGCACTTCGCACTGTTATTCTCACCACTCAAACATCCAATTTGAAATGAAATAAAATAATTTAGATTTTTGAATTGTAGACATTACAATAGTTTGATAACGATTCATGTAACAGTGAATGCTGAAAGAATCGGATGATCATCAGGATTATCATCTTCTCTAGCAATAGATACAAGTTCATCTGAAAAAATTTGTAACTGCTGCTACAAAAGAAAATCATGTGAAAAGCAAAACATACTACCCAGGTGTGCGTTATACTTATTGCCATGGGTGACACTACCGAGCTGAATTTTTTTCGGGGGTTTTATCGGGGAATTTTTTCTTGGCAGATATTTTTCTGAGAGATGCTTTCAGGGGAGATATTTGCGTACATTTCTATAATTCGACCAGTTCAAAATTTCAAGTCAAAAGACTGTTTTAAAAAATAAAAGCTTGTACACCATCAGTCTAATGATATGTTTTGTTGATTGCCTTTTGATGTTTTCAAAACCGGTGCTGATAGCGGAAATAAAAAAAAAATGGAGATATGATTATAAAAAAAAAGAATATTTTTTATTTTGATCTATCGTGATATTTGCAACGTTCCTCATTCGAACATTCTTCACCGGTCCTAGGCTGGCGGTACTCTACCTTTTACTTCCGTCGAGAGATCACTTCAATGCCTCTACCACTCTTTAGTCTCCCAATCGAGTGGAAGGTCTGCGCGTCTTGAATGATGAAACCAAAGACTGGGGCTTTCTAGTAGCCTTCCAGTGTAGTCCAAAACATCATGAATCTGGGGTGGTAAAGGATAGACTCTCGGTCCTAGAGGCTCACACGACGACTTCCATCGAGATGGTGGTAGATCCCCAGACTACATGTCAAGACAGGTATCTAGCGGCATTATGTTGGAGTACGGTAGATCAATGACTGGAGACGACAGAAACAGCGCAAGTAATTAATAAAATAACAACCGTACAAGAAATTATGAGAAATTGTTTTTTCTCATCATACAATGTTCCTTTCTCTACGATTCATATATCTACTATAGAGTAGTTCACACATGACTTTTAGGTTCAATAACAGCTCATTCATACCTTGTCACATGTCAGAGGCGAGCTACAAGAGCAGATATATCGCCACGAGTGTCTGTGAATTAAAGTAATGCCTGTGTCAGCGTCTCGAAACTAAATCTTTCCCAAATTGGTAAAGAAAGCTTTTAACACTAATACAATTCTGTTTCAAAAATACATCTTGCATCTTCAAATATATTTTATATATGTAACGCAATTATCTTTAGTAACCAGATTTTAACTTTATTGAATGTAAAGTAAATGCATCATTGGTTTTAATGAGCTATGTTTCGATATTTTAGTGGTGTGCAACTTCAAACTAAAACTTCATCACCCCCACATGCTTTCTTTTAGTGTTTGTTCTGCAACTACCCAGGCTGCGAAGATGGGTCAAACGTTTTCAAGCAAATAGGCTTTTGATAATCTAAATTTGATTTCTGCCTTATTTAATTAAATGGTAGGCTTATTAAAACTACATTTATTGAGGTGCACAGTAACTATTAGAGTGTTACATAGATTTAAAGTCATTGGGACCAAGGCAGCCATTTTAATTGGGATGTAACGCGCTTGACATAATCCTCTCTTAGTGAGCATCTGCAATTGTTTTTTAATAATATAAACTCAGCCAGCAAGTCAGCCTCTTCAGCAATCCCAGCCAGCAAATCAACGTCTGTAGACGTTGAATCAATGTAAAAAGAGGATAATTTGTTTGTAGGGAATGTATCGTAGATTTTGCTTTCCACACAAAGTGAAACCATAATATGTAGCCTGCTGTGTTGCATTCGCAATCTGTTCAATCATGTCACATTGCCAATTTGCCATACACAATTACGCAGTACTATCCTGATATTTTTTATTGGACACAACAGCACTGTACCATTGATAACTATCTAAGAAACACTGACATTGCTTCGGAAAGCGACATGAAAAGCAAATAGAAGATGCCGGGGTAATGGTGATAAGGTTATCAGCCAACTATGGCGTGACACTTTAATTCTGATGGTTTGCATTCTTGGAGCTGAGCTGGTGTTTATAAAAAAAATTCTTGCACGATATAAACAGACGAAAGTTTCTCATTGATTTTACGAAAAGAAATACTTTCGAATTTGTGCGCTCTCTTTCAGACCTTAACTTATCATTCCACAAAGCTTAGCCGCCAAAATGTATTTCTAGTCATTGATGTATTTGCTCCAAAACTATTCACTTTGTTCCCCTAAAGTTTATTTGTCTGCCTACGTCACAAAATGTGAGCACTGTTGAAGGTAGTTTTTAAGTTTAGCAGTCACACTTTTCCTTAGTAAAGATGTTTTTAAAACTTTGCAGCGGGCTCTGTTTAGAAGCTCTGAAGCCTGGTAGCACCATTCCCTCCTCCAACAGCAATAATAAATAGGTTGAAAACTTAAAACAAAATTTTCAGCTTTTGTGCAACAGTATACTAGGCCTATGCTTACCACTGTAGCAGCTGTAGGCTATAGTTTGGAGCATAGCCTAATCTTGCCTGTGATAAAATATCAGAAACAAGTAGATGAGTAAAGTAGTTTTCCTTTGATATAAGTTTCACTTGTACAATGCACATAAGCACATGGCAATTGATGCAATGTTTTATTACCAACACAAGTGAAACTAAAACGAAAAGCAGTACGCCAATAAAAATGTACACAAATGTTTCTGAATAGAATATAGCAAAACGTACATTGAAGCGTCGCCTGTACACAAAAATAAGTTAAAACAAAATATCAAACTGGAAAATCGTGTTCCAAAAAGCTGAAATCTGCGATAATGGCAAGCAATTTATGAATGCATTATGAAAAATACTTTTCAGCGTCTCAATCAACATGGTTGTTAAATAAAAGTTAGCTAAATCACAATTGCCATAGGCCTACCATTCTGCTCACTTGCAGGGGTAAATTTGTTGAAATTTTGTACAATCGATACAGTCTTGTAGGCTATGCAAAAACAACAGCTTTTGCCGTGGGGAAATACAATCGATAAACTTTAAAAATTAAAAAATTTTCAGTTAAAATTAACAATTGATGTTTAGGATAATTATGTAAAACAGTTTCAAAATATTTACGCAGAATGCAATCTTTAAAAAAACTTAAGCATGAAATGGAAGCATAAATAAACACAAATGCTAACACATACAGATTTGCTATGATACGCTACTCAACGAAAGTATAGAAAAGGATGACAAAAATCACTGTAACAAAATCACAAAAAAATACATTGAAATATCCTTCAACAAGGGCTGTGGCTTGAACCTTTCAACCCTTCAGTGTGTCTGAATTTGCTTGGCAGCATTGAAACTTTTCGGTAGGCAGTTTAAAAAAACATCAACTATAACTTTTAGGATAGACAGAAGGGGCGAAAGCGGTTTCAACAACATCCCAAATCTTTTGTAAAGTGAATTGACTTTTTCCATTAAATTATCAAGAAGTGCTTTCAATTGTTTTGCGTTGGCTAAGAATGTAGGTAGCCTTACAAACACAGATTATATTACCACAATTTATCTATTTTAACCTAACACCCAAAGACAAATTTTCCTTTTATATAAAAAAGCACACAATCTGGAGTTTTTGAAGCTGGCGTTACAAACACAAACGTTGGATTTCTATGATCAGGCTTTCGGAAACAGTGTCGGCCGCAACGATGCAGTTCTGATGGCAAGATGCTTTTATTGTTTTAAATTAACATATAAATGATTTCAATGGATGATATGGGGTGCCAGAACTAGCAAAATTTGTCCCTGTTTGGCTGATTTTAATAGTTGAGATCGCGTCACACGATAAAATAATTACACAACTAATGTACTCAAGTAACAAGATGCCTCGCTCTCAAACAGAAAATGGTTGATTATTATCAAACTGTGCAGTATATTGAAACTTTTATTTGAAACTTGATTTTTTAGGTTTGACAAGCTTTGTATCAACGAAGGTTAGCATTAAGTTTCTTTTTGTGATCACAAAGTTGGTACTGCGATCCAATTCCGCCCACTAAGACCTGCTACTTTGAGAACTTTTTATGAATGCTCTGCTGAACTGCATGTAGTGACAACAGTGTAGCCTGTTATAAAAATGTTATTAAATTGATCATTTAAGCTTATTTTATTTAAAACCTTAAATTAAACTTGATTTTTCTTACAAAGAATATAAAACTTTTGAAGGGATAGAGTTTAACTCGAAACGCCTCCTTATCTGCGATGTTTAAACAAAGCTTAAATATATTGTTATAAAAATGGAAAATTAAACGTTAACCCCTTTGTATACGTTTCATCAGACTGCATATGCCAGAGAAATTGGTGTTTGCCGTCATGCGATCTATTGTTTTCTGGGTGGCCACAGCAGCTAAGCTTCCCTGTGTTATTGTAAGAATTCCATTCCGGTTTTGGCCGGATATAACCAGTTCTCTGCATTGACGACTCCTCGATGTTCTGCTGCTATGTCTTGGTTGTTCACGATAACTACATAATACCGAGCCATCTGAATAATCGGAGTGGACTCCATCGTGAGCCATGGACCTTAAATTAGGGCAAGGACATCTTGTATCAACAGAAAGTTCAAACTCTTTTGTCAGATGCAAAGGATTGCTGGCGTTTATGTGTTTACCTCCCAACAAACCGCTGTCATCTTTGAAAACTTGATTGATTTCAACTCTTACCCCTCTGTATGAGGTCCCAACATAGTGAGGAGTGGTTCTTATCAACCGTCCAGAAACTACAAAATTGCTGTTGCAGAAAGCTGTGGCCAAATGTCGGCTACAAAATGGACAATTTTTCGGCGCTGGGGGAGCTTCAAGAAGATTAGGTGCACATTGCTTTCGGCAAGCTGAGATGTCGCGGAAGTTGTTCGCGTTTCCTCCACATCCTCCATACGCAAACGGCTGAAATTATATAAACCTTGATGAAATTCAAGCGCGTGATAAAAACATTCAATTACAGAATTGTAAATTAGTTTGACAATCCCGTAAAAGCTCGATATCAAAAAAATGCTCACCTCACAATCACCAGATGTGGGATTGTAATACAGTTTTGCAACGTAGTTATTGCATGATCCTTGATCACGTGGTAGATGGCACGCATTTATGCAGCTTCCTTCGCAGAGCTGTTTACTGGTGTACTGTAAAAAAAAAACACTAGGCGTTAATGAAGTTGAACAACGTTTAGAAAATTATCCAAAAAATGTAGCAACGCTGCAACTAAAAGGCTTAACATGTCACAATTCTGATGCGTTCCTTTCCAAGCAAAAGTTTTAGTACTTTACTTTCAACTTAGACTTGTACACAACGTTTTTCAATCACCTTTGTTCTTCAATCTACTCTTCAGGTTAAAGCATTAACAGTTTTTAAACTTGTTCCACCGGAGGTATCATAAGGCTTTTGCAATTAAGAGAATTTAGAACAATACTTACTCCCATGAGAAATTTCAACAAACCCTTTTTATAGTGAGACCTAATTAATTTTTTTATCTATTCAATTCAGCTTATGAGATCTACAACTCCAAAGTTACCTTATTGTGCATGGTGCTGCAATCTCTAATAGCTCTTTCAAAACAACGTCTCGAGTAGGAACTGTAAGACCACACAGTTCGATATCTTCTCCGGAACAGTGGATCTCTACATGTCATTGATGCAATATTGGGACTAGTTAAGCATCTTTGCCTGTATGTTGGTTCCTCTGGAGCTGGTGTGCTAGGAGCTGGTGTGCTAGGTGCTGGTTGATCTGAAAGAAAAAAATAAAATGTATATAAAGAACAAAAATTAAGGTAATCTCAGTCTTTTTATTAGAATGTACAAAAAAATACAGACGTTTTTCTTTTCAGTAAAGTTTACAAAAAAAACGTACCTTGTACGTTCAAAGGAAAGTCGATTTCTACGGAACCAAGTGGGTTGGTGGCTAAGCAGGTGTAAGTTCCTGAATCTGATGGTTCCGCTCTGGAAATTGTCAACGTTCCACGGTTTGCTGCAATCAAGATCCTTCCACCATCGTCCGAGCGCATGTATTCGTTTCTATTGTTTTTCTTCCAGTGGACGACAGGCTTTGGGGAGCCTCGAACAGGACATGTAAATACCACAGAAGAATTCGGATCGGTAGAACGTGGCCTCGGAGCAAAAATCGCTTCTGGAGCACTGAATATCTTCTTTGAAGAGGAGCCCTGAAACGAAAATATTAATATGGAAATGAAACTCTTTGTAAACTGGTTCATTTTAAACATAGCCGACTGGTCATCGGTGTAACGGAAGCGCGACATTATGAGTGCCAAAAGAAGTAAAGACGACTTTCGTGGAAAAAATTATTATTAAGATTTTGTTTTAACGTTAACCTAAAGTTCTAAACAAAAATCGAGTTCTGATAGGCCACGTTTGAAAAAGGTCTTGTACCGACCCTTTTCTTTGTATAACCTTTTCTTTAAAAGCACTTGAAACACTGGACAACCTTTTATAGTTTGGTTAAAAAGTATAAGGTAGATTAATATAAGTGATTGGTCTCCTTCTAAATAAAAACAAAAACCTGACATGACGCAGCATATGCGAACTTCTTTTTTTAATCGAAAAACCGCAAAACATTTTCCACAGTTTAAAAAATTGTAATTTTTAAATTATTGCCCGAAGTTCTCAACTGCAGTCAGAAATCTAGCTGTCTACAATCTTCAAGCTAAAATTATTGCTCATGAATAATGTAGAAAAACTTGTATCAAAACATAAAATTTGGCATAGAAAGGATATTTTACTTACAATGTCGGATCGGTCGGATACATTATAGAAAAAAGACTTAATGAGCCAAGCTGCTTTCTGCGAATGGCGATATGTAGTTGTCTGTATAGTTTGCAAGTCTAAATGAAGACTAACGGCTCATCTGTCGTAACAGGTTAGATGCCCTTTGCAACTGATAGTTTAAATTCTATAATAAGACTGTAATCGTTTTTCGCAGAAGTCATTAAAATCACCATTTTGTTTGCTCGAATAAACTGTATTGATCTAAATTGGCACTTGGTGATCTATGTAATCTAACATTTATCACGCCTACTTGGTATGTTGCTGTTTCCCAGACAGCAAAATCTCTCATTTTTACATTGATTTGATTTGAATCAATATAAAAATGACAGATTTTGCTGTCTCGGTTAAGACATTCTATTTGTGAAAAATTGCTTTCAAGCCTCGAAACCATTAAATCAGTTTTTATTATTATTAAATCCACACGTTTGCAGACGTTGAATCAACGTATGGGAAATGGCCTTATGTGACAAGGATACTTAGGATCGGACATAATTGTTTTATGAAAGCAGTTTTTCAATTTTGTCTGGTTGAAAACGAAAACTAGACCTCATGTTTTGGATTTTATTGCTCAACAAACACTAAAACAAGACACGGTTGTAGAAAAAAAACTTTGCAATTGATGTTGCTTTATATAGACTTATATGTTTTTGCCTTAGGTTTCAATATTCGACAGTACGCCATTCAAACACATTTTCATGGCTGCAAAACTATTATTTTTGATTTGTTTCATAATAATAGAAACTAACTCTTATTGTCACATAGCGTTTACTAAAGATTTATTAACTCTCTCTCATACTCTCTGACACTTTGACACATGATTTGCAATCTTACTGACATGGTCAATTTTAAAAATAAAGTGCTTACGATTTTGTCGAGTCATTAAAAAGCCACAACTAAAGATTAGCTTTTCTTTGCTATTATTAATTATCAAAGCTTTCACTGTTATGACGCATTTTCAGATTTGCGTCACCAAATTTTTTCAAAGGTTGTTTGATTCAAAAATAAGTCTAGTTCATTGGACTGTTGAAAATTTTTTTGTTTGAATCATTACTCACGCAGTTATACAGAAAGTCAACAAACACAACAAGAAGATACGGAAGTTTTTAAGCCAAAATGATTGCCCAAAATCTTTTGTAAAACATCTTTGTTTAAGATAAGTCTGGAATGAGATAAGAAAAATCTTAGAAATCCCACAAGATCAGGATTTTTCCAAGAAACTTATCACCTCAGACTTGTTTTCCCGTATTTCCGATAAATTAATTTCCCATTTATCTTTTTCACTCTAAGTCATATCGACACTGAGAGATAAGACTCTCGTGTGTTGTATTTGCTCCGATACAAAAACTTGGGGTCGGACGGCTAGGTGAAAGGTAAGAATATTTAATTGACATTCAAACGAGCCTCGTATTAACGATCAGCAAGAGCACGTGACTACCCAGACGTTGAATAAATGTAAAAATGACAGATTTTTGCTGTCGGGGTGCGTCTTCTTGCCAAGAATCTTTTAACGTCTCGTTTCCAGACCATAATCTAAATCATGATATTGCAAGTAATAATCTGCAATTGTGCTAACGTTACGTCAACCAAACGTGACTAGCTTCTTCATGAAACCAGGACGCGTTAGAAAGCTTATGGACTAAGCCTAAGGACTTCTGACATAAATTGGATAGATTTTTCACAAGTAGATTTATCTTCGAAAACGTGTCTGATACGAAATTGGGGCTTGTAAGTTTCAAGCTTTCCCGTATTTTACAGCATAAAAAAAACAGTCTCAATAATGGCAGCGAAACCCGCGACTTCCAAAATGGATATGTTTTAATAATGTGATATTGCACGACTGGGTTGGTCAGTGAAAGTAAAATTTTGGTTCCATTTTTACGACAAAAATGCTGGTATAGACACAAGACATTAGAGCGGATTTAAAATTGTACCCTTAAGTATAGAGTAGGTATGATAACGTTTTGGATATGGATCGAAAACATTCAAAAATAAACAACAATACAAAATTTAACAACAGGCTATTGTTTTAGAGGCAACAGCAATCACTAACTAAAAAAAAAATTGTAGTTTATAAATATAATATAATTCATAAATACAACTACAAAAAAAAATTGGTTTCAAGCCCTACTATAATTCTACATACAATAGAATTGAGAGAAACCAATTTTATGCCTGTAAATTATATCGCTAAATTGCGTCTAAATGATTTTAAACAAACTGTCTTTGCATACTTTTATATATTTGTGCAGCAACCAAGAAGTGTATAATGTATGAATTAGATTTGAATATATATTTTTTTTCATTCTTGAAGCGCTTTTTCCAATTTCAATATATGCTTAAGTCATTTGGACAAAAAGATACGTTTCAGAACACAAATAACTAGAAAAAATCTTACCTCTGATCGATTTGCTTTGGTTTGACCAACAATTAAAGCAGCACAAAGTGCGTACAAAGCAAAAGAAATCATTATTTTTTCAATTTTGCTAGATTGCAACTATAATACACTATACGTCTGTTGAAACATTGAAACAATGTTTACACAATGCAAAGCATAACCTGTAAGTCGCTCAAGCCACCATGCGCTTTGACTATCTGCAGCTTGCAATCGTTTATAAAGAGTTATCAGTGATTACAGTGTACACATTTTTTCCTTTTTTTTTACTATAAACGTAAATTCTCTTTCGGTGATTTATTTTCCCTCTCTCTCAATTTTCTCATTGTCAAAAGAGCGGACGAAGCAGGGCAGTCAATGAGAGTCCAATAACACAGCCAAAGTAAACAAAAAACTTACCGTAGTAAACATAGTAGAAGAAACATCTTTGTATGATTCATCTGGTTGAAATGCGTTTGCTTTCGATTGTTTGGTTTTGCTGAGCTTTACTCAGCCATAAAAACTTTCTTTGTTTACACTGACAAAAGCAGATTCTTTACAAAATACACAAAAGTGGTACTACCACTATAAACAATACAAATTCTTCCGTTGATCGTTGAAAATTGAAACCGTAATGGAAATCAGGTATTTCACAAACACAATGATGCAACATTGCGTGGGCTTTTTCAAAGACAAAAAACGCCAAGCGCTATCATCACGTGATCTTTAAACTTTACACTACATCTCGCTTTTGACTCTATTGAAAGAAAAGTTGGGCAAAACAACAAAAACTCGTTCATAAATTTTGAAGCTCTTGGAAGTGAAAAGTCGCTGAAGGCAACACAAACATGCAACCAAGATCAGGACTGATGGCATTTAAAGCAAAGTCAAATGTTGTGATATTGAAAATTTTCAGAGGTGATTCGGAGATATGAAATGTTGAAATATTGTAGTCTTCTCTGACAGCAAATTCCGTCATTTTTACATTGATTCAACGTCTGCAGACGTCTGCAGACGTTGAATCAATGTAAAAATGACTGGTTTTGTTGTCTGGGTTGTTCTTTTTGCGCTAGTGCATGCAATCGATGTGTTTTGAACTTCTAAAATTAAATTTTCCAATCCGATTTCTACGAAGTTTCGTGTACCTTGAAGTGCCACCCAACTATGTTCGTTGTTCAGTAGGCCTATCCCAGACACCTCAGCACAAGACCATATTCAAAAGTAAAAAAACTACTTTTAAACGCAAGTTACTTTAAAACTACTTTAGTTGATAGCAAGATTTTTCCTTTTCCAATGACAGACTTTGATTGTTTTCAAAAATAAAGGCCAAGTATTTGTTTGTTTTTAGATTATATGATTATTTGCCAACTTATTGATTGCTAGATTTTTACTTTTTTACAATTTTTGACAGAAAATGTGATAAGCCAAATAATAACAAATGTTTTACAATAACAACTATTTTTCGTTTGAAGGAAATCCAAACGACATCACAACTTATTCAAAATCATAGACTATGTGCGTTCCTCAAAAACTGATTCTTGTTGAAGGTCTGATAGCAGCACCCTTATTCTTCTGATCACCATTTCAAAATTCCATTCTAAAAGATTTCCCCACACAACCCTAGCAATCTTAGTTTTTGCTTTTATGGCGCTTCAAGGGGGCTTTGTCGGCTGCAAAGCCTTGACCAGACGTTAGAAAGGACGCCGGTTCGACACCGCTTAAGAGTATGCCACTGTGTCTTTGGCAAGACATTTAAAAGCATGCCTAAAGGTGGACACTAAGATTGATTTCCTTGTCTCCCGGTCTACTTAATCTAAATCTTCAACAACCAGGCATTAGCTTGAATACAACAACAAAAAACGGAGCCATTTAAAAAGTGTCGCTCAGGGTTGAACCTCAATTGAAATGCAACGTGCAATAATCTGCAACAGCACGACCGATTGGCTAGACAACCTACAAGGTAAAAGCATTCTCGGAAATGATATGATTACTTGTTTCATTGTAATCCAGAAATACCTCAAGATTTCAATAAAAGAATGTTACTCGTAAAATCTTAACAACTGATTATGAATGAGGTCGTTGTTCGTGCGAACCTTCGTATTGTGACGCCAATTCGCTTTCCATCCCTGCTATCACAGACAGCAAAATTCGTCATTTTTACATTGTTTCAACGTTTGCAGACGTCTGCAGACTACGTTTTCAACAAGGACCAGCCTTTGATCTGCAGACGTCATGTCTGTAGACGTTGAAGCAATGTAAAAATGAGGGATGTTACTGTCTGGGATCGTGCTATTTCCAACTAGTAACATCAGGTTTGATTAATTTACAATAAAAACATTTGTAGAGCTCGAATCTCTTTTATAGTGGCACAGGTGAACATGAGAACCATAAAAAGGTAACTTACCCATGGACACTAGAAGTCAGAGTAGTCGGGGAAGGGGGAAAGGACAATTACCCTCCTCCCCAAAATATTTTAAATAAACAATTCACACTCTGTTACAGTATCTTTTGGCAAGGTTTTGCTGTTGATTGAGCTTGAAAGTAGGCTACTATTAGAAAACAACTTTAAAGTATTTTTTTAAAGTTTTTTTGGATGAGACGCCCCGTGGGTGCTCCGCTTTTTTGGTGACTCGTTCCCAAGCTCACTCACACGTGCAAAAATATTTACTTGCCCCCTCAGAAATTGTGTGCTGGCTACGCCCCTGCTAGAACTAAAAGGCAGAAAGGACTGAAGCTCCATAAAATTGGTTGCACCTCTTGGATAATTCTCACAGTATTGTAGTTATACTTTTTGTTCAGATCTTAACACTACTGCAGAGCTTTGATCCAATCTAAAAAAAACGCTATCTATATAGCCTAACAGCGGATCAAGTGTGCTAAATCAGTCGATCGCAGTCAACTTGAAAATCGCGGATTGGCCCTAGTCGATCGAGAGGTATAGGTAAAGAAAAACGGTGAAAAAAACAGAAAGTTATTTCCTTATTTTTCACACAAAAAGATCGACCTGTTTGATGTTGTTCATTTCTCTGTTTCTGCTTTATGTGGGATTTTCATGTAGCTTACAAATCAACGCTACTTTTTGAGAAAAAAGATATATTTTATTGTAACTCACTGACACAATACTGTAGCGTTGATTTCCCTGGCTTGTTTTGAAAACTTGGAAGTGGACAATTTGTTTGTTTGAACTGCACATTCTTAATGTGCACACCTGATAACTTTTGTCGCAAACAGTAGCATTGACAGGACTGTCCAGGGCCGGGAGTACTTTCAGATCTCAATTTAGAAAACATTCAAAAACCCATAATCTTATCATGTTACTCAGGCACAAAAAACAAAAAACTCTGCGTATTCTTTTGAATCTTATTGTGATATGATGCTTTTGTATTCATCCAATTTTAATTTTTTATCAGAAGCAACTCCTTCTTTAGGAGAACTTGTCTTTACCAGATTTAGCCCACTAAACAAGTCAGTCGTGTCTGATTGACGAAGCGTCGAAATAAATGCAGATTATGACCACACACTCCCTTTTGTTAGTTAGCTTATTTTACACCAGAAGAACGTATCATGCAAATGAACTCCTTCTTTGGTTGAAAACTCCGTTGTTCCATAATGAACATACTACAAAGTTATAACTATTATTGAAGAAACGTTTTTTTGTTTGTTTGTTGATATGCACTTTTTGTGGGGCCTGGATCTTTCATTGACACTGGGTCCAAATCACCCTCTTATCCTAACTGTTTTGGTCAGAAATATTAACACCATTAGCCTACAACGTTTAAACCCTGTTCAAAACTATATGCTTTCTGCAGTGCAGCAGTACCATGAAGCGTTAAAATCAGTCATACTTTCAAGACAAATATGCAGCCTAACCAAAGTAGTTTCTCAAATCCATATGTGATTATCGATCACATCATGGTTTGGATACAGACAAACTTTTCGCAGAAGTAAAAATTTAATTTAGTAAAGTGCTCTGAAATTTATTTCTAAAATTTTAAAATTAAAAAATAATTTCCTGAAGATGTTTTATTTAAAATTTACTGTTGTTATATTTCTGTTCAATTTTCGAAAACAGGAAAGCAAGGCCATATTGTGCACGTCATTTGGCATATTTACAGAAAGCTTTAAGACCAAATGGGCAGGCAGCACTAACTACTTTGCTGAAATCTGTTCAGTTCAGTTTGTTTTTATTTCTGACTATCACAACCAAAGACAATATATGCCAAACATAGCAAAAGTCTTTAAAAAGGTGGAAGCGACAAAACACGGACCGAAATAAGATAATCATTTCAAAATATAGCACGGTCGCAACACCTTATCTTTATGCTAACTGCCCAAAATATGCTTGAAAACACGGCTTGAACTGCTATATACCAGAATCAGTTTCAATCTGGCATTGGCATCATTAAAGGCAAACAACACACATGTGATTTTTTTCTGAAACTGTTCATCCGCCTATTTTAGATCTTTTAAAATTAATGCATAGGTCAATACTTTCATAATCTTCGAGCTAGAAAGAATTCTAAACCTTTTGATTACCCCTTTTGGTTACATTTTCTAAAAATTCAAGCTTGCAAAAAAGCTTTTTTTAAATTCTCACTTTTGATGCTTCATTACAAGGTTTATCAAAACTAAACACAAGAGTTGATGGTTTTAGCTTTTCGTGGTTGATTTATCATTAAGCTTGTTCAGACTAAGTTTGTACAAACTCACGTATTTCCGTATGTAGTGCGTAGGCTCAATTTCCTTACAGGATTTGATTCCACAAATCATTCCACAAAGTTACTAAATGAATTTATACATTTTTTTGATGTAGGTTTGAGTTGCATTTTGAGCACGAAATTGCTGCTTTAACAACACTATGACTCCACGTAGCCTTCACGTTCCCAAAAATTCTTGTAATCGCCTGAAAGCCTGCAAAGATTCTCAAATGTCCGGAATTATAAGTTATCGCGTGTAGTTTGCGACGATTAGAGTAGATGGTTTATCACGTATGTATTTTTGATTAAACCATGTGGTTTGACAGATCTTGTTGTGAAGTTTTTTGATCTTCAAGAACAGCTGTCAAAAAATTCTTTAAATAGTTGCTTTTTTGCATTGAAATGATAAGGAAATAATCCCACATGACAAGTAACAACAAATCTAAACTGCTTTAACATGGATATGACCTTAGTAGTAGTAAAGTCGTATGATGTGCGCACTGGACATTCCATATGCTCTTCCATGAATGCTCTCTCCAGTTCTGACTTTCTTGTCAAATAGTCGTATTTTAATGGGATCATTTGCACTTTATTCGTTGACAATTCTCCGCAACAGCATTATCTGTTAACTGGGCAATTGTAATTATTACTTGTATAGTTTGTTTTTGTTTTGTTTTTTGCATGTTTGATAGTAAATATGGACCTATTGGTCTGATGCAAATAAATAATAAAAGAAATGTGTGCGGTGCTTTGGCGCTTCAACCATTCTTTAAAAATGCCATAATGCTGGATTCGCACTGTGGGTATCCAAAGCTGCTGAAAGCACCCCAACTGTATGTAGTGTTCGAACAGTGCGGGCGTGTTTGCTGATGATCCTGTTTGCTGTTACCCATTTTTGTCTGTTTGCTGTGTGAAAATCTGGAAGAGCCGTTGTTGGATCAGTGATAATCTTTTCCCCTTTTGGCAATCTGCGAGCCAGTGTTGGTTCCATTTATGATGCAGATCCAATTGTTGTAGCTGTTAATTTTAGTTTCGATAAGTTTTGTGAGTTTAATTAATTGGTTTCGGGACTTGCTCAATTATTTCTTGGATATTGTTTATTCATAAAGCTTTCTCCACGGTAAAAACGACTTCTTCAGTATCTCGTTCAAATAGATAAAAGCACAACATGAAACCAAGCAGTTTCAGATGTGTTTTCTTTCCAGCGAGGGATAGGGTTGCTAAAAACATAATCACTCCCTTTGGTCGCTAAAATTATAATTATCCAGGTTTGCAAGTTGCAACAGATTATTTACTGAATGAATCTGCTTGGTCATATCGCTGTTTCTCTGTCAAAACAAAACTTAAACTTTGTGCCTATTTACGTCGTATTTTACGCTTGTGTAGCTCTTAATGTTAATGAAATATTTTATTAATTGCTTGGCCTATCAAATCATGTGGACCTACATGAGGTTGCAGGTTAACCAATTAAAAAGTTGGCAATGTGCCTTTCATAAGACACTTATGCGAAGCCTGGTCAAGCACTTTCGTTGACAAAGCCAAACTTGCATTTTTGTTTCTGCAGCAAATAATTACGTTCCAAATTTGCTTGAATAATTTTTTTAAATCTTTTACATTAAGCCAGTGGTTGTTAACCTTTTTTTTTTTTTATCATGACCCCCTTGAATAATAGTCATGTGCCTCGCGCCCCCTTAGATTTTAAATAAGCATCAATAAATCATACCAAAAGCAATCGAACATTAAGTAAATAAAACAGGCCATTAGTACCGGTAACATTAAGTAAGGTGATCGAGCATTAAGTACATAAAACTGTAAAAAAGCAATTTGAACAAAAAAGTAAAAATGAAGCAGCGTCGAGAAAATTTGATAAATCTGAAAGAGTTCAGCGCAAAATAGTTTTGTAAACTTCTGGTCTAACTAATAAAGCAAGAATTACTGAACACAATATGAAATGAGATGAAATACAAAATATGACGAACAGCATAGGTCCTATAGGACATTAAAATAATTAAAAAAAATTGAAATTGTTGTAGAGCTCGCGCCCCCCTCGGTTAAGAACCACTGCATTAAGCTAAACGTGAAAACCGACCATAAGCAGTTGGCATTTATCGTTGAATAAATTATGTTTTTGTTCTTTCAACACCATGTCTTTTGAAGTGTTGCTTTTCCTTGTTTTCTCAAGAGATGCGTCTCTTTTCATTATATTGCACAATATAAGACCAAAGGAGGTTAATCCATAAACAAAGCTCATATCATTGTTCAAAAAAACTAAAATACTTTTTAAACTGTTCTTAATCACTTATTAATGATTCTTCATGATATGGATCAATATCTTCACCATTGGAATGTCTCCAAATGAAGGCAACTAACTTCCAAAATAGTACTTTTTATCTCTCCAAACATGCATTTACACCTAGATTATATGATTTCTTAAATATTTCTAACATCTAATGTCATTTTATCCTGTCTGGAAAGTCGGCGTTAATTTGTCTTCTATGACGCATTAGTCTGGTATACGCCTAATTTGAAAATCCTGTACGTTTTAATGTCTAAATATATTAGCTATCCACGCCAAACTGTAAATTGTTTAGTGAATTGCAAAAATTCGTGCATCCTGGTGCAAGAATTATTGCAAGCGACGATGCAATCAATATAGTTCTGTTGGCAAGCAGACACAGCCAAACTTACAATTTGTCAGAGCAAAGTTGCATAAGCTAGACTTTTGCACCATCTATCAGCTAGCCTATAGAATGGCTTAAAAACTAGATAAAAAAAATAATAATAAGAAATTGTCTTTTTCATGTTGTTCAACTACTTTCAACCATTGAAAGGAGAACATGAGATTTCCTAAAATCTTATTTGCAATGCTAGAGTCGTTCAATCCTACCTGCAGTCTTTAACGTATTGATGTTGAACTCAGGCTCAGTACTAAATAGCATAACAATATGGTTGCAAAACACGAATGCTTGCTGTAGCTATAGCTAGTGAGTTCTCACTTCTCAGTATTGTCCTCAATACTTAGATAGAACGCTTTCTTTCTACTAATTTGTAGAGTGGTGTTATTGGTCACGTTAAATGACAAAAAAGGAATGGATCAGTTTCAATAGAATCTTATCCCGTCATGCCAAAATTGCTACTCCTCTTTATCGGTGGGACCATCAAAACACACCAATTTGTCCAATTTACGAAAAAAGCAAGCAAAATGTTGATCACTTGATTTTAGATTGTCGATGGACTGCACTTCTTGGTGGTTACAAAATAAGTTACCAATGCGAAAATACATTTAAAAACTGGCTGAAAGACAACGAGCTTCACGTGTAAGAGTGTCATACGAAATTACTACCGTAGGCCTTCTGCATAAAACGGCTATAGAGACAAAATCGATAGGTTATGATTTTTTTGCACCCACAGTTGCATCAATTTTGCGCACTTTGTATCATTAGAAAACAGCAGGAAAGTCTTTTCCCTAAATTTCTTTTCCTGATGTTAATTTGGAGTTATCAAGGATCAATTTTAAGTTTGGTCCAGGTCCAAATTGAGACAGAGGCCATTCGCTTGTTTGGTTGTTTAAGGTGGTTGTAACTACGCGAGGGCTACGCACACACTCTTGGCCAGCTCCATGTCCACTGCGGTTGAATTATATTGAAACGTGCAGCTTCAGGGGAACTGGTTGCATCGGGCTGCCGGGTGCTCTGTTCATCGAGGCCCGTCTTACAGGATGCCTGACACTGCCCTCTTCCGCCAAAAAATTGCCGTTGGGGACTTTTACGTGTGTCTATTAGCCCCAGGAGTTTTTAGGAGTGAGCCTAGTTTTCAGCCTGGGTTCACCTCTACTCCGCGTTGAGGCATCTCCAATTTTCCATAGAGATGGGAGCTGAACAAAGTCAGCTCCCTAGACACTCCGATTTCGTAGATGGCGTCCCACGCCCCCGTCCCTCCATACAATGTGTCTTTTGCCCACGTCTTTTCCATCATAGACTGGGCCTTCAAAGCCTCATACGACATCACCATCCAAAGTCAAATTCGATTTGAAGACAAACCAATGCTCGGACACGAGCTGGAGCCGACGAATTTTAAGTCGACACATTTGAAGTTGATTATTGTAGTTATCGATGAAAAATAAAACTAGTTATTTTTTCTTGAATAGGAGTAGCCTGTATGAAAATGCTTTCATTGTAAAAAATGTAAAAGAAACCGGAAGTTATTAAAGATGTAGTCGGAAAATTTTCAGACAAGCGATATTTAACGTCTTAGCTTCTAAACGATGACAGCAGTCACAAATGAAGTTTGACATCTAAAACTTAACCGGCATATCACAATTGAGGGGCAGTATGAAAATTGTATTGCCAGACAAAAGAAATGAAGACTCATGATAACAATAACACAACATTTTCGATTGTGTAAACGTGAAATGTACTTTCATCTTAATCCAATTGAGTAATCGTTGTAGTAATTAAGCCCATCATCCAGCAGCGTAAATGATAGAGTACCAGATCCTGGAAACGTGCAGAAATGAAAGCACTTCTTATTGTTTCGTATTTCATGACAGAATTATTAGTTATTTTGATGTACAGTATTTTTAGCTTGATGTAGTCCAGTGGTTCTCAAACGTTTGTGTGCTGTACTGTTATCTGTTACCCTTTTTTAAATCTGTGCATTATTATCTGCTCAAACAATGCAAAATGACCTAGCTGCAAACATTTTTTTCACACATAAATTAAATCAGTAGACTGGCTAATCATAGTAGGCTTAAATGGTATTTCTTTCATCGGTTGGATGAGCTTGGCAATCCGCAACGAGTTTTTTAATATTCGGATACATTTTGTCAATCGTAAATCTCCACGTTTTCTGATGGTAAGAAACTTTTGCGATTTCTTCGCTTTGACAGCAATGACGTCACAACTGAAAACACTTTTTCTACCAAACATGACGTCAAAAATTAAAGAACTGTAGTCCACGTCGATCCACATGAGCAGGTATTTAACAAGTTTTGCAATCATTCAATTTTTAGAAAATATGCTTTCACCCCCAACTTTGAAAACCACTGATACAGTCTACTGCATTGAGCAAACACCATCATTCTCGCCAACATTTATGTAAATTCAAAGAAAATGAAGGGGTGTACCAGCAAACATCTATAGGATTGGCCCATGATACTAGAGAAGGATCCACAGAGGATACAAACTGATATGAATGAATCAACAAGTGAATAAAGAAATAACAGTTAACCTCTCAAGTACATGTAGCTCCACACAGAGTGAAATTTACATGCCTTTTGACTTTTTTTTATTTCTTTAAAAATAATGTCTAAAAAGACATCATTGACCCAAAAAGAATGTCTAAAAAGAAGGATTAACTTGAGAGGTTAACTGTTATTTTTTTATTCATTTATGTAAATGACTGCGATTTTATGTGTCTTTACAACGCAAAGCATCTATTCGATGTCGTATATCTCTAATACTTTGTTTTTACTTTCAGTTAACTTGTAACTGTTCAAAAGTGTATTGGTGAGCACTTTGCCGTGTGAGCACCATCTCGGCTTTTTTCCGGAAATCCACTAGCAAGTCCATATGTTAGTGATGGCGTCAACAATGTGTTTGCAAACGGCCTGTTCAAAATTAGAGCGGGGAAGCTTTAGCTTGGGGCCTCACACTCTTTGCCAAAGGCGACACCCAGCGCCGGGTGGTGTGGGGGCCTCCCACAGAAATTTTTGAAAAATTACTTTGAATTTGGTGCATTCTGAGAGCATTTTCAACAACAATGTGGGTACGCATATTTTTGTAAAATGGTGCTGTCAGGTGGCATAGCAAAAGAATAAGATCATGTTTTCTTAGGCATTTTTTGGTAATAAAGCTAAGTCTCTATGTTTTCTTGTTGCTAATTCCTGGCTGAGATATTTGAATGTTTGGTATTGGCAAAACTCGTTCTTTTAATGCAGTTTCGTTTAAAATTAGGCAAACTTTGTTTTAGAGACATAAAAAAATGAAAGCATCATTCTCAATATCGTGACGTCACACGCGTGCACCTTTCACCTTTTCATGAATTTTCGCCACCTTTTCATGAATTTTTGGCTACAAATTGTAAAACTTGAAAAGAAAAATGTCTGAATTAATATCAAAAATTGAAAACTTAGACTTTCTGAATCGGTATAAAAATATTTTTTGTGAAGTTAGGGCAGTCTATTCGTGATTACTCGTTAAGCGAAAATGTCACATGAAGAGAGGTCATTTCATGGATTTGTTCACGATCTTAAATCATTGTTGGAATTCACCTAATCAGTTCTAAAAATATTCTTTACTCATCAAAAATGACTTTTAAGACACCTTGAAGGGCAGGTATCTTTCTTGTTTCCTTTTAACTAAACGTTTTTTTTTTGCACTCGGATTAATGCAATCATTTGGAATGACGTAATTGAAAAGTGTTTTACGTCATGATGTAGACTAAACTGTCATGAGCACAGATGTAAACAGCTCTGTTTTAGAATGAACTTTTTATGAAAAACACACCACAACCAATTGGTTCGATCCCGCAACGCGAAAAGTTGAAAATAAAAAACACGATCGTATACCTTCACCCGCACGATAATAATAATCAATTGGCACGTAACCTACGTATTTGCTGAGGAGTAGGCCTACGGCGCAGAAAGAAGAACTGGCCAGTTAGCCACTCTTCTTAAAACGGTCGCCGGTGTACAAAGTACAGTAAGCATCCATTTGCAGTCTACCAGAAGCTGGTAGCCTACTTTATAGGCTGCCTTTGCACTGACTGGCTGGCTCAAGTTTATAAAAACGAGCTTATTTGAATAAATGGCCTGTTTTGTGAAGTGAAAAACTCTCAATTATAGTAACCTTCTGTTTTCTTTTATTAATCGCTTCCCTAAGTTTATGATGTCATATACTCTTTATCGCAATTAATTTGGACATGACGCTGTAAAATGATACTTCAGACTTCGGTTTCCATACACTTGCTCTCACTGTTCCCTTTAAGAAAAATTTTCAAATAGGTTACATAAAATCGACGATCCGGGCAAAAACAGAAGTTTCAAAATAATTCCGTCTTGCTTACGTTGAACTCAACCACAGTGTTGCCAGTCCTGGTTTGGAGAAAATCCTGTGTCACGTTCGTTTGGTGAAAATCGTGTAAAATCATCTTAGCTTTTTTCAAAATAAACACTGAATAACTGTTTGAAGAGAAACAAAAAAGAGAAAAAATGTTGACGTCAGATGCGTAGCTCGTAGGAAACGAGTGCAAAGCACATCAAGTTAAAAAGGTTCATCTGAGGTCAATGCCACACAGACGGCGGTAAGTTTAGATGTAACTAAGACATTTCCGACAGACCAAGGTAATTCAAATATCATAATCGAACATTCGAACTGATGATTTTAGTCGGCAATGCTAATGGCCGTCTCAACCGTGTTTCTTATACTAAGTTTTGTGTTGGTAATATGCAAAGTAAATATTTGAAGTAATATTCGACTGTGATACATATTTTGGGCCAACGAAAAGCTACTGTATGTACATTGTACAAATTGCAGTGAAAAAAGGTTTTTTAAAATTTTAGTCTTCAAGCATTTTTCATATTGTTAAATGGTGAAATGCCAATACCACACACATATGACGCCGCTATAATTTTATTGTGTTTTATGTAAATAAACTTCAATTTAAATATTAGTTTATCAAAGATGTAAATGACCTATTTAGACAACTTGATTAACCCATTCACATTTTGACCTTTTTAAAGCGATACGCTTATAAGGCTAAGTTTTATATAAATAACAACACACGCTACAGATCCGCAGCCGCTTCTGCTAACCCAGTTGGCAGAATTGGTTCTTTTTATATTAATTTGTTGAGACTTGTTTGAAACAATATTTCATTTCTTTTTGTTGCAAAATTTTGTCGTCATAACTTTATTTCATTTTCTTTCGACTGTTTCGTTTGGCTCTTCGAAACGCTTTTCACAAATTAAAAGTTCATTTTTAGTTTTGGTGAAAAAAAGAACGTTTTATTAAAAGCCCACAATGAGACCTCTGCTGGACCCCCAAGAGCCAACTATCAAATAGAAAATCAGTCAGAAACAGGTGGTAAGTTTTTATGCCATTTGCTCACTTGTAAGCTTATTGCTATTTCTTAAATGGGGTTCTGCTCTTTGGAAAGTGGAGACTTTTTCATTGAACATGAAACCGCTTAGAAGCTGTTAAGCGACAATCTACACAGTATGGTTTAGGCTTTATAAATGATTTGTTTAACGTATGATTAAAATTATCTATTTTGACCTTGAGAAGATCTCGAAAGAATTATTTGCGGAGGCATCACAACTATACGTTTCAAATCAAACTGTAATGGCAAGAAAAAATAAAATGGCAAAGATTCTGCCTGAAAAAGAGTATTCAGGTTGGAAGTTTGACCGGAGTGCCAAAAACACAACTGCCTTGTTTGGTCATCAATTGTTAGCCTATCTGTTTTCTGGGCACGTGATCAAGTACGTCCATACTGCTACTGCCTATATGTTCACGTTTGTCCTGTGCCTTCCAAAGTTAGGTTCCAAAGCCTTCCAAACCTAAGTTTTAAGTACTCAATCATCATCAACAGCCTTGCATGCCAATAGCATTTTAATGACCTTCCCAAAACCGTCCTTCATTTTGAAAGAATTCATTAAGATTTACGTTGTTTTAGCGTTTAAAATCGGTTTATTATCGGTGTGTTTGTATGTTCTCTCAAACCCACTAATACACAATCCATTGCAAATAAATTTAATCACCACAATATTGTGCTTTGTCAAGTTGGCACAGTGAGACAATTTCTTGAAATTATTTCCGTTTGTCTGACCAGTGATGACTAGAATGGTGCTTTCCTATTGAAGTTGTGGCTGACCAAGTTTGTTGTGAGCTTGTTTATGCCGATGACAAGTCAAGTTTGACCAAATGAACAAACTGTCGCGATGACGTAACACGGCAAATAGTTGCATATGAACTAAGCAATTTCTACCTGTTGTTGTATTGCCGGACACAGTTACGTTGACTGAAAGGACCAGAGGTACTTTTTCACTCTAGCCCTGGAGGATTTAAAGCACACCGGAACCTCTTCCGGGGCCCTCGTCGTCGTTCGTATGAAGCAGAAAGTTTGTGGTCAGCCGAATGGAAGGACTTGGAGCCAACTTTTCGTCAGATCGTCAAGTGTGCGGAGGCCTGTTATTCCATTGGGAGGGGAATAGATGGGATACCCAAAGATGATGTGGTTAGCTGTTTGCTCCGTCGCACCGCACTGACAAGCAGCAGAGTCCCTTATGCCCCAGCGTGTCAAGCAAGGATAGAAGCGGCCAACTCCGGTTCTTATTCGGTTCAGTGTCACCCACTCCCTTCTCTGAAGTTCAGAACCAAGTGGGAGTGAAGAGGCAGGAGAGACATCGAATAGAACGAGGCGAGACTTTATTTTTGGCACAGTGCTCAATTCCTCGGACCAGGCATCTGACGTGCTGAAATCAGCGAGCTAGAGTTTTGCAGCATGCCTTACAAAAGGGCACTGTGATGGTAGGTGTTGTATGATTGGGACATTGAGAGTGGATACGCAATTGTGTAGTATGTGGTTGGGATCAGCACAGGCTTTATTTACCAACGAAGACACCAGCGCTTCTCTGCGTACATTAGCGGGTAGGATACCAGACAGCACTGGAAGGTATTGCTGTGGTGTTGGTTTTAAGCATCCAGTAATAATGCGCATTGTCTCGTTCAGGCAGGCGTCTAATTTTTTGGTGTGCTTGCTGCGACACCATGCCGGAGCTGCGTATTCCGCAGCACTGTAGGCAAGCGCCAGGCCACCTATGCGGAGGCCCTGGAATCATGTAGCCACCTATGTAGGCACCTATTCAGGAGCCCTGAAAGTTGATAATATACGCCGCATATTCTATGTCTGTAATGTCTTTGGCGGCATTCTTGTTTTTGGAAATCGGAATATTTCCGAGTCCTGTCAGTTCTGGTTATTCTCACTCTCCTAACCGGACATGTGACTTTCTAAACTAATTTGTATTGTTCAAGGTTTTTGTTTTCGTTTTATGGTACTCTTTTTCAACTAACTTAGCCCATTGTGGCAAGAATTAGTGATGCTGGTGCGATACTGACGAGCTCAGCCTCATCGGCGAAACACGGTGTCTATCGCTGTCAATTCTTGCTACAATCGGCTGCCGAGAAACATAACTTAGCCCACTTTACTTTTGTTGCACTGTATGGCATTGGCAGGAACAAAAAAAATGGTTATTTTTTTTACTTTTTATTTTTTTGAAGTCATGCTTTGAGCTAAGCTTCCTGTAAGACATAAGTTATTTGAAGACTTGTAGGTACGTGCAACAACAAGGATAACCCAATTGTTTTTCTAACAAGCATTGTAGTTAGGAAAGGAAAGTTTCGCGAATATTATGGCTTGTCACACAAACCCAAGTAGTCTAGACAAAAAAGCGTGTTTTGAATGAGCTTTATGTGAAGATGTAATGCTTCTGGTTCAAAATATCTCAAGCAAAACGAATTTTATTCAACAATATTCTATCCTTCGGGCTATAATTTTTCCGTAACAATATCAATTTTTCTAAGCGGCCTGTTAGACCTAAAAAAAATTGTTTTTTTGTTGTTACGGTAAAATTTTCGAGATTACGAGCGTAATTTCCAATATAGGTAAGCTGACCTTCAAATCCTCCAGGTCTGGTAAAACGTATTTTTGTGGCAGACATGGATTAAGTTGTCTATGCATGTCAGCTCAATAAAAAAAAAAATTTAATTAATTAATTTATATAATTCTTGAGCAAACTGGAAACGTGTAGTCGAAATAAAGTCATTTTTCCTTTAAACCAGTGATTCCCAAACTGTGTGCCGCGGTACACTAGTGTGCCGCCACAGATTCTCGAGTGTGCCGCGAATCTTTTTGCAATTTTGGAAGAGAACCGTATAAATATTGAAAATAAGGCATGCAGACATGCATATGCGACTTAACCCTATCTTTGTATGAGCTGTTTTCGTAAAAGTACGTCACGGGCTGTTTTCGAAAAGTACGTCACGGGCTATCTTAGCCCCGTGCTAATTAATCGCTAATAACGGGAGCTATGAAAATCACAGCCAAAATATTTTACAAGATAATAGCCATGTGTATTGTGCGTACAGAAATTAAATTATTTCCAACAAATTTACTGAAATAAAGTGTTTGAGATGAAAAAACGTCAGGAAGTCGGTTTTCATTCTAATTTCCAGAAAATAGCTTCAAAATTTATGTAAGTGTGCCGCAAGCGTTTTATAATTATTTTAGTGTACCACAAGCTGAAAAAGTTTGGGAACCACTGCTCTAAACTGTTCCTCAAAAATTGTGCATCGACTCTCAGAAGGTCTACTTGAAAAAACAAGAAACTTGTCATGGGGATACAACTAAATATAAACTACAACAAAGATGTTTGCTTAACCAGGGGTGTGCAACGTGCAGCCCGCGGGCCAAATGCGGCCCGCAAAGAAAAATTGTGCGGCCCGCGACGATGTGCCAATTTTGAATTGTGTGCGGCCCGCAAAACGTGTTCATAGTTTAGTTTAGTCTGGTACGTGCGAACAATTCATTGTAGAGTGGATTATTGTGTACCAGCCGACTTCGCATCTTCTGTTAACCATTTTAGAAATCTCCCACCGGCCACCGCTATTCCTATTGTAGTTAATTATTTGGAATGTCAGTAGATCAGAGGCACAGAATTGCACAGAGAATAGCTGAACTATAAATCCGTATTCTGACGGTAATTTTTTTAAAGCAGTGTCTTATTGATGTCGCAGAAGAAATGTGCCCTAAAATGAAGAGTGAAATTTGATAAAATAAGTCTGTCACGGTGGACTTGCTTGTGATATTAGTGACACTCTCAGGGATAAGGTGAAGAACTTTGTTTCATGGAGTTTTGTGATTGATGAAAGTAGCCTACTGACCAGAAGGACACAGCACAGATGGCCATTATTGTAAAAGGAGTGGACAAAGACTTGAACGAATCGGAAGAGCTTCTGTCACTACAGTCAATGAAGGGCACGACAACTGGTGCTGACATCTTCACTGAAGTAATTGATGCTTTTGACAAGTTCGAACTGGACTTTTCCAGCTTATGTGGAATCGCAACTGATGGTGCTTGATCCATCTCCGGAACTGGCATTGGATTCATAGGTCTCTTGAAGTCTGCCTTGAGGGAGAGAAATATCGATGATGACATAGCAATTTTTCATTGTATTATTCACCAGCAAAACCTGTGCGCAAAATCTTTGAAGTTCAAACACGTCTTGAGACCGGCCATCAAGGCAGTAAATTTCATTCGAGCACGAGGGCTCAACCATTGTCAGTTTCAAAAGTTTCTGGATGGTTTCAATACGACACATAAACGATCTACTTTACTTTTCCGAGGTGCGTTGGTTCAGCAAGGGTTGCATGTTGCGACGACTTTACGAACTGCGTAAAGAAGTCGTGAATTTTTTGAAACCTAAAGGGTACCCAATAGCTGAAATGGAAGACAAAAATTGAATATGCGATCTAGCTTTCTTGGTTGATATAACTACGCACCTGAGTGATCTCAATACAAGACTGCAGAGAAAAAATCAGTATGCGAATGAAATGCATGGTTACATAAAAGGCTTTATGAACAAATTACGACTTTGGAAACCCCACATACAGACAGAATATGTTTTCCACTTTCCAACTTTGAAAGACTATGGAATGCATCCTGAGGAGAAAACTGAATTTGCAGACCAACTTGAAAAATTATTGTATGAATTTTTGGCTCGTTTCAAGGACTTCAAATCTCATGGACATTTGTGTACACAGTAGCCTATGTTCTCTTCGCCATTCAATACAGACATTGACAAAGCACCAGCTGATGTCCAACTTGAACTGATTGATCTTCAAGAGCAAACGGAATTGAAAGCAAAGTATTTAAAAATGAATCTTGGCAATTTTTACCGAAAACATCCCAACCAAGATGACTTTCCACATTTGAAAAAATTCATGGCTTCAAAAATCGCTCTTTTTGGCTCAACGTATTTGTGCGAACAATTTTTTTCTAAAATGGCCGTCATAAAATCTCCCTATTGATCGGTTCTGAAAGACCAACACTTGGAAAATGGACTTCGAATTGCAAGCACTTCCAAGTAAATTTGGAAAAAGCCGTCGGGAAAAGAAGCCAGCTACAAACTTCTCACTGAACTCGTTTAAATTCGGTGTGACAATAAATTTGAATAGCAGTTTTCTTCAGAAATTTATGGGTCTTAACTTATTATTTCTGCAAAGAAACCCCTAATAATGCCATAAGAATAACAAAAAAAACTACTTTTATGTGCCTGCAACTACTAGAAAGTATGAGTTAAATAAACGTGCGGCCCGCGGTTTCACCCAGATATTTATATCTGGCCCTCCTGTAATAAAGGTTGCACACCCCTGGCTTAACCAGTCAATCAATCCATAAGTGAATGGTTTATTTGCAACATATTTGCCTGCTGTCTACAGTAAAATTCAATGCGCAAGAGATTTTCCTTAATGCGGTCAGTTACAAGAACTATGACTTGTCTTAGCTGATAGGTCGACTTGGTGCTTTAAGCCCATGGACGTCAAATAATGAATAAGCCTATGAAACATTTCAGGTGTTAAGAGTGTTTTTACATTATTACATAGAACCAGGCGCGAATCTAAGAGTTTTTTTCGGGGGGGGGGGGGGGGGCAGAAAATTTGAAAATCAATTAAAAAGAAAGAAAAAGCTAAACAGATAAAATGATACTACGACATATACAATATGCTAGAAAATAGACATTAAAACAACCATTTTCATCAATTGTGATGCCGAGGGACTAATATCAGCTGTTTAGAAGCATATCAAACCATTTGATGCGGAAACATACAATTTTTCACAAAATTTCGGGAGGGCCCGGGCCCCCTGGGCCCCCCCATAAATCCGCGCCTGCATAGAACATACTTGAATGAGGCCGTTTGGATCAGGCATGCAAGCTGCTGTGAACAATGCAATGATGTGCAGTAGGCTACAATAGTTCACCTATCTAAAGAAAGCGTAAATATTAAATAGCATATTATAAACTATTTCATTGATGAAACATAGTTTAAGTTAAATCAGAATCTTGAATTGCAGAGGATACTTTCATGTTGTTTTGACACGAAAATGCTGCAGGCTCAAACATATACTGTAGGACCTCATGATACAAAAGTTCTTTTTTCCATTCTTTAGTTGCCTTGAATGTGTAGCCTACTTTCTGCAACATTTAGCTGAAACTTACAGCTTCAAGGCACACCAAATTGCATTTCAAAGACGATAAGTGTTTATTTGTTTGTTTTTGTTTTATTATCTTTATCCTGCATTGCGGGAAAGCGGACTTGAGCGCTATGCATCGGTGTACGCCTTCCGACGTACACCTGACCCACCCTGCAGCCGACTGCAATGTCTGTTTCCGGTTGTCTACTCTACTTATGACTGAAATTTGGTACTTCCCATTACTCGAAATCGATCACTGGGTAGAGGCAATTATCGTAAAGTTTCTTGCCCAGAGAAACAACAGCAAATGTGGGTGGCTGGAGTCGAACATGCAGGCTCTCGACTGCGAGCCCAACGCGCTAACCACTCGGCCACTGCTGCCGACTTGGACGTAGTTGTTGTGGATGGCACGTAGTTGGATGGATAGGTTTCAATCTTTCTCATTAAGTTATGTAAAGACTAAAGAGTAAAGACACATTTGTGGTTTATGCCAGAGATTATAAAAAAACATGAAATCACCACGTCAACTGAATAACAGCCAAAAATAACCTGGCTTTTCTTATTCGTTGAAGTCACGTTTTTGGAAATTATTTACATTTCTTACCTTGCCAGTGCCAAAGCGTCAACAAATAAAAATCAAGTTTAACAACTTATTTGATTGAAATGATGACGTAGCAAAAGCACGAACCTTTTGTAGCCAAAGCCATCACGAAAGAATCTACGTGATGGAATTCAGTTAGTCTGGACTTGAATTTTAAGCACGAGGCTGCCGTTAAATTTTAAATACGAGCACATTTTGAAACCTTTCGAAGTCTTTCAATAAATTGCGGATTTTGAGAGAGGTTGGGCTTTAGCAGCTAAATCAGGGGGAATTTGGTTTCGTGTGCCTCCATCAAAAAAATGAAACAAAAAATACTTGAATAATCACGTCACATTCATTTAGGCCAGTGGTGTTCAAAAAATTTTTTTCTGCGCTACGCTGAAAAATTTATTGAACTTGCCACACACTCATGTGATACGACTGAAGTCATAGGTGTACAGCACATTGACGAAGTTATGTTACAAGAATTCGTATGCTAATTTAATGTTTTTCTGTAAATATTATCAAAAGCTGATAGAACTTTTGCAACTTTTACAAAGCAGCTCTCACTTTTTTCATTTGTAATCAAGATCTGGTTGCAATTACGATCATGGCATAACTGTGAGTACCAATAGGCTGCTGAGTGCTGACTAACGTTTGCGTTTCATAAGTAGGCTAAGCATTGATCAACAATCTGCTGCCTTAAAAAATGAAGTTAAACATACATAGCCAAACTTATACAAAATATAATTAGCTTTTTTATATGAAATTTTTGTCAAAAAATTCTAGTTAAAAATGTTGTATGAAACTTTTAGTTGAAAAACCACTGAATAGCTAGCAGGGTTGTTTCTCAAAGCTTTTGAATCAATGGCGTTTTTAATTATTAACTATGATCTGTCCTGGAATCCAATCGAACCTAAGGCCGTACGAATCAGAACAAAAAGTCTTAATTTTAAAATTGATTTCAATTTCAAATCGAAACTCAATTTATCAACTTAAATCAGAGTTGTTTTTTTTTGGTTAAAATTGGAGCCCCTCAGTGTAGTTCAAGATTGTATGAAATAATGTTCTTGTATTTTTTTTAGCAAAAGCTTTTGATTGCCTGCCAATAAATATGCCTGTATCAAAGTAAAAAACGACAATAGTGTTCACATATTTTGATTCTATCGCTGAATCAAATTTTACAAACACTCGAACAAACCTCAGCAAACAGTGCTGAGGTCCATCTTGTCAGTTGGTGGCGCTGTTAATAAAATTACAGTTAGACAGGTGACTAACTGAGAAAATATTTATCCTCAAAGTGAGAAAATCTTTTTGAGGCTTATATAAGAGCAACAACAAACACTTTATTTTGAGTTTATTGTGACAATATACAGCATGCTGTTACTAGCACAGATACAGCACGAAGCAGCGAAAAACTGGAAAAGTCATCAAGTGATCTCTTTCCATTTTGGCATATCATTATGACTCTTGTTTTATTTTTGCTAAATGTTTTTCTAAGATACCACCTAGTCCCCAGCACCACCTTGTGCAACCTTCAGAAAGTAGTCCACACGTATTCACCACTCCGCGTAAACCTGGCAAGTGGCAAGTTTACTTTCAGTTGGAAGATCTTTGAATGACAGTCGCAGGAACTGTTTCCGTTGTTGGGTCGGGAGCATGAAGTTTCCATTAAATACTGAAAGCCTGTTGTAGTTATCTGATAAAATTCGGTATCCTTAAGATTTTTTGTTGGTTGGATTTCAGTTCAGCAAATATTTCGATAAGACGCATTTTGTAGCCTACTTTGTCATACCAGTAGGTAAATAGATTTAGAAAAAGGTCACACATTATCAGAAATCATACTGTATTCAACAAGTACGGTCCAGAAAGTCCAGAAAGACTCTTTGTCGTTTTGTATCGCATGCAACTGTATTTGCCTGTTATCAAATAAGCAACTGTAGCCGACTTTCGATAGTTTAGGTTAGGATTTCATCGAACGTCCTGTAAGTCCTATCCGAGCTGCGTTTGGGTTCACTAAGTGAAACAAGTCCTGTTTGTCCAAACTTATGATTTATTAAAAAACATATTTTACTTTTACTTCAACATTGCAGTACGTTAATTCAAACGCTTCTTCTGATTGATTAAATCTTTAACCTCAACACATTTTCAACCTTTCAGGTTGAGAATAGGTCTATTTATTTTTTCTAATCTGACAATGGTAAGTGGTAAGCGACTATAGACCCAAAGGTATATTACATCAGAACGAAGAGCTGTTCGGACTATTTTGTATTGCATTAAAACTTCCTCGAAGTTACAAAATTTTCAAAATAAGTGAGATACAATTGGATAAAAAGTCTACACTCTAGCTAGGCTGCACAAAAATACATTTTTAAAAGTAATAGTTTTATTTTAATGATTTATTGCGACTGGTTACATTGACACTTAGTTGGACAGTAATTAGATGTTTATTATGCATTCATACTGTTGTTTTTCGAGATTGAGCTGAATAACACCGATGCAAAAGTAAAGAAATGAAAGCGACCTTGACAACCTGCCAAATGGCAACATGATTTTAAGTTAAATAGCGTAATGCTACTTGTGTCACTAAAGATAATAATCCATTGCATGTTGACGTTAATAAACAACATCGGTTTTAAATAATCCTGTTTCTTCTTGGTTAGCAAGTCTGTTTTTTTCGATTTTTAATTAATGCAGAAAGGCTATGACCTTTTTTGTAATGAAATTGTGAAAACAATGTCAAATATGCTGGCCTGGAATAAAAACTGCAACTCTTTCAGACACAACGGTTTTTTAATCAAACTCTTGCGACACAAACACAGCCTGTTCCAAAGTTCAAAGTTTCTTCATATTTATCACGTCTGGTTTTCGACTTGAAATGCTGTCAAGTGGGTTATTTCAATATAACGTTGGTCTGTTCAATGAAAGCCTGTATTTATAGTCTTGAGAATTGACCATGCATTGAGTCGTAGAGTGGTAAACTGAGAACACCGATCAGTTGAAGACCCGGAAGTACCACTACTGACAACACAACCTAGCAATTTTCACGTCTGCATTTTTTCTTTCACCAATGTCCTGTCTGGACAGTTGAAATGGATTACTGCCATTAACCTTGACGTAAATTTCGTTCGCTATGGGAAAGTGGCCAAATCCAGCAAAAGAATGTTTGAAGCGGCCAAGCTCGGTAGGTGGTCATTGATTGCCAATGACTGGAGTTAACGATGAGGTATTTGTTTGTTCTCGCACTAAGATCAATCCTTTCCGGCTTTTCCAAATAGCAGCATTTCTTGGATTTTTCGGATAACAGTTCCTCTAACAGTTGATGGATCTTCAACCGCATAAAACAAACAGAATTGAGTGATCCTAAGATAACGTAGCGGCATGATTGATTGAGTTTAAAAACACATCGGGCTTTAATGTTTAAAACGAAGAAGGAAATAAAACAGATTCTTATCTTCCTAGACAGCAAACCAGCCTTTGTTTGCCTCAATTTAACGTCTGCAGACCAAAAAATCAGTGTAAAATGAATTGATTTACTAGGCGAATGATACCGGAGACTTTTCAACAGTGGTGGAACTGTGAAGGAAACTGAAAGGTCATAGTCATGGTACCGTTGAGGTAGGCTACTTATGTAGCCTAAGAGATAATATGTGACATCAAAACGAAAATCCTGAACGAACAAGGACTCCAGCTAGAGGACTGTGGAATGTACTATGTCCAGGGGACTTTTGCAAGATTATTATATTTTTTGTTGCTTTTCGCACATTTTTGATTGCAATTATGTAAATTAAAAGTATGGCCTACACTTTATATGGTATTTTGAAATAGACAAGATGTTTATGAAATCATTGGCCTCAGACTAAAAAGTCTTGGTTCGATTCAAAATCAGGTGATACCAAAGGTTTAAAAATTCGACTAGTTCTATTCTTTTTTAATACTTTATAATGCACGTCCGAGTGATTAGAATGTTTGAGCGACGAAGGACGTAGGTTCAACCTTGTTCTAGAACACGCGGCTGTGTCTCGGCAAGACAATAAACGGCACGTCAAAATAATGGGAGCAGCTGACTCGATGACTACGTATCTCTTCTCTACTTCCTGTTGTTTGTTATGCTGCATCTTTGACCGCAGTGCACTGTATGTTGTCGCAATTGGCAAAAATAAATCATGGTTTTATTATTATTATTACTGTATATTCTGCATTTAAAAGTGCAAATTTTTTGCCAAGTTATTGCAAAACTTGTGTTCACAACAGGATTTTAACGGTGACTGACTCGAACAGAATCTTGTTTAAAAATAAAAGGTTTGTAAAAGTGAAGGGTTTAGTGCTTACAAAAGTCAGTAACCTACTGGGAAAAAAATCTGCTTCTAGAAAAATGGAAAGTTACAGAAGTATAACTACGTGCGACAGCACCTAGGTGCTAAATTTCTGATCAAAACTGTACGATGACAATTGGAAAGAGTTTTATTTTCGTCTCTTCATGTAAAATTACGTTTATTACAGCAATTTGTTAAAGCTTTGAAATTCAAAGAAATTTTTCAAGAAATCGAAACAATATTTCCCAAATTGTCAGAGGCCAAACTTATAAGAAGAATATTTGTTGGCTACCAAACAACTACCATGTTGATGTCAAGATCCCTGGAGGTAAAAAAGTCTGAAATGGAAAGAAAGGCATGGCAAGCTTTATGAGGCGTGGTTACGTTTTTGTAGGAAAAATAAAGATCCAAATTATAAAGAGATAGTGAAGACACTCATCACAAGTTATCAGAAGATAGGATGCCATTTTAAAACTTAACTTTCTATACTGTCATCTTGACTTCTTTCAAGAAACTTTTGGGGACTTTATCGAGAAACATGGCGAGAGATTTCACAACGATATTTAGCCAATGCAAAAACGGTATCAGGGTTACTGGGGCAATGCAATCATGGGCGATAAACATGGTTGGTTGGTTTCTGAATCTTTATCTTCGGACTGACAAAGCCTTGATCTTGAGCCGGGGGCATAACCACTGAGCTAACGGGACAAGCATGTGGTTTTTGAAAAGAGAAGATGCTTTTGGTCATAAAAGAAAAGCTCATTCAACGTTCAACATTTTTTAAGTTCTTAATTCTTTGAAAACAGTGTGTTTTTTTTTTAAAACTTGTGATTAACAAAGTGCTGATTAATCGTGATTCTCGTATTCAAATAGACCAAACAGAAGATCACTACGAGTTAAAATTTATTACTTGAGCTGTTGAGCATCATGAAAGTAGGCTACATAGGATCAGGGATGGATTTAGCTGATGGGGGGCCCGGGGGCGAAATTTTTTTCCCGCAAACTTTCTGTCTCATTTGCATATTTCTGTAAGTGTAGCCATTAGGCCTACTGGTTACCGCACGGCGCGCGTAACTGTTTTTACCGATTTTCGCCCTCACAGCAGCCGATTTTCGCCTTCCAGGTCCAAATCTAAACATTGAACTTGAAAAAATACGTAGCCTGGAGATACACCTAGTCTAGTCAAGTTTAAAAAAGTTCAGAAAAGAAATCGATTTTGGTCACCAGTCTAAAAGTAAGATTTTCTGAATTGATTAAGAATTAACCCTAACCCATTAGCCCTAACCTTACTTTTTTGAAAAGCTTTTGTGCACCGAAAAAATTACTGTAGGCCTAAAGAAAAAAAAATGACTTCGATGCGCGTCGAACCGATGTCCTCATGATTGTAAGGCAAAAGACGAAACTACTGAACCAAACGCGCCAACGAAAAATGCTTGCATTCACACGGTATAAATACAAACTCTATACGGAGTAGCAAAAAGTTCGTGGGAAAAAAATTTCGCGGCCCAGGGCACTTTTAGAAAAAAAATTTTGCAAGCGAAAAACCACCTCTAGGCCTACGTCTACAGTAGCATTAATCTAGCACTGCACTGCATAGCATTTTGCAGAAACTTCAAAGGCTGAAAGAAAAAAAATAATAACACAAAATCACATTTTTTTCACGTCCGGAAGCCCTTTAAAAGAGGGCCCGGTGCACCTGCACCCTCTGCCCCCCCCCCTTAAATCCGGGCCTGCATAGGAGATAACAATACAGAGTATCGGGAAAACAAAAAATGTAATTACATCAAAAAGCATCGACAATACAAAATACTAACATGATTTTCGAAAAACCCAAAAACCACAAGGGGCATAAAAAAAGGCTTAAACAAAAATAGTATTGTGTAATGTTTTTCTAACTGGTAGCCAGTCGTTGTCTTTGAAGACAAGAAGGGGCGCCAGAAGCGGGGGGCAGGGGGGAGCGGATGCTCCCTGCCATCATTTTTTTTTGTGGATTGGGGGGGCAATGGTGCCCTTTTAAGGTCACGTAAGCTACTGCATATTTTGCAATATAGCTATTTCTGCTATTCGCTTTCAGCCTAATTATAATCTTTAATTTTTGCCACAAAATAATATTCACGACACAATATTCTGCATCACAGTAGATTAGGCCTACATCATTATAACATAGCATGATGCCCTTCCGTACCTTTCTTTTTTGTATACCAGACACTTATTGTATCATCACTCGATAATGAGCTGATAGATGAGCATTCATCGCTATATGTTATCTTAAAACCATGTTAAAACTTAAAAAATGGCCTTTCGGCAATAAAAGTGCCTTTTTTTCATAATCCTGCCCCCCCTCCACGGGGGGCAGGATTACTCGTTCCCGCGCCCCTAAAGACAAGCTGCTGGACCAAAATAACTTGCTGATCTGTTTGCTTTTTAAAATGTACTTAGGCTGAATTATTGATAGCCTATAACATTTTGGTTCACAACTTAAAAGTTATTTATATTATCGGAACTTAAAAGTTAAAAAGAAGAATTTCTGATCAGATTTCTGGATATAAGATTTATGCGTGATTTCTTTATTTTGGAAAACCTTTGTTTTCATGATATTAAAACTATTCTATTGATGTCCGCCTCGTTAGTTCAGTTTGATAAGCTCCGATTTTATATTCGAAAAAACCCAAGATCAAGCGGCGTGAGTTCGGCTCTCAAGGTGTTCGCTAGGGCAACGCATTTTCAAGATTGCTCTCCATACAGCGGCTTACAGTGGATGGAACAATTCACAGATAACAACACTTGGATAACCGGAAACTGTGCACTCTGCCAATCTAATCGGGCCCGCGTTAATAGGCTACTTCAAAGTCTCTATAAGTAGGCCATGCGAAACTGCCAGGAATCGTTGTCAATCCGAGGGATAAGTTAAGTTGACTACCAACTTGATGTAGTTGAGTGAAGAAAGAAATGTTTTTGTTATTCAGATTTTCTTTATTTTTAGATCTTTTCTAAGAAACGTGATCAAATACACCCCTCGACCTAAATCTGGATCTGAAAGGCTAATTAACTCAAGTGAGGAAATTGGCAAAGAAAGTGTTTTAAAAAAAAAATCGTTTCTAAACAATAAAAGACTAAAATCAGGGTAGCTATACTGCAGATTCTATGAAAAGAAAACACATTAACAATATTTTAAATTCTTTGTTTACAAATAAAATAACAAACATAAGCACGTCTATCTCTGTCAGTTGAACAGGTAAGCTACACACCACTGGTGAAACATTGCCCAGTCAAAATAAGATAAATTGGAGCAGAAGCTTTTGATATTTGACTAACTAATTACGTAAGCTAGTTATCAATCACTACATCGGATAGTTCATTTATAATTTGTACACATAGACAGAAGTTGTATCAAACTTTCGTGCCAGTGGTCTGTCTGCGGTTGTAGAGGGTAAACTAATCGTGATAATATCAAAGATTTTTTGCGATTGGCATCAACGCCCTTTGAAGTACTAATCCGCTTTTTCACACATCCGCTTGCTGATTTGGTAAAAACTATAATCTAAATATTTTTAAACATTTGACGGCAATGGCTGGTATCAGCCTGTTCTTACCACACAGTAGTCAAGCGTATTTCTTGTCTGGGCGGATTAATACAGGTTGAAAATGTCTTAAAATCAAGGTCACATTAAGGACGAGTTTACCGAAGTCTCATCTAACAACAATTTAAGCAAAACTAAAGCTCAACATCTACTGAGAGCTGTCAAATCTAAACTTAATTCTCGACTAGATCAGCATTTTACGCGGAGAATAAAAATTATAATATGTTTTCACACGAAGATATAACATAAGCTGCCAAGTGGCCTCTTCAGCAATTTTTTTTCAACTGTGGCAACTCAGTTCTGTAATGCACTCAGTTGCGCTTCTATGCGGCTGCATTGACACTGTCTGCTTTGTAAAGCGCTGAGGAGCAACGCATGCTGGAATGGATGCAGTGCTATATAAAAAAAAAAACAAGCATTATCAGGGCCGGATTTAGCTGATGGGGGACCCGGGGCACTTTTAGATCGGGAGGCCCTCTTGCAAAAACTTTTTTCGAGCCTACGGCGCGAAAACCCACCTCTACGTCTACAGTAGCAATAATCCAGCACTGCACAGCATTTTGCAGAAACTTCAAAGGCTGAAAGAAAAAAAACAACACAAAATCACATTTTCCACGCAAGGAAGCCCTTCAAAAGTCGGGGAGCCCGGGGCACCTGCACCCTCTGCCCTCCCTAAATCCGGGCCTGAGCATTATTATTATCATTAACTTAGCACAATTGGGATGCGTCATTCTAGCAGGCAGTATGACCGTCATTAGTCGCAGAACATGAATAAATGCTCTATGATATTCTTGACAATAAGAAGTATAACTTTTCTTCTTTTTTTATAACTTTTTCTCCTCAAACCCGTTAAGGAAGCTTTTTGTATTTTATTTACTGCTTTTCAATTGCTTTTCGTGTAGGCTAATAGCACTTGTAGCCTATATGAGCTCACAGTAATTTTATCCTGCATATGCTCACATTACAACAACGATATCTCTTCGCATAACAACGTGTTCATTGGTTCAATTTTTTGTTGATGATTTCAAATTAACCTACCCAACTAATATACTTTTTAACCTCCTATCTATACGTGTTATTGTTATTGATCATTTACCCAGGTCTATTCTCAACCTGGTTTTTGGAAAGCCATTAAAAAAATTGCAACCGTGCTTGAAGCGTGATTTGAATTTCAATAAGATGGTATCTTCAGCAGTTAGTCAACTCATGAATTGCAATTCATATTAAGTTTTTAAATGCTGAATAGACATCCACACTGTTTTTCTATAAAAATATTTTATGTTGCAATTTTAAACACATGATAATAGTTTGAATAGGCCTAATAATAATCATTAACGATCAAGTATTATATGAATAGTTAGTTTAAAAGTTTTACTAAGCACGTTCCAACTCCAAAATGAGAATATATTTTATCGATAAGTTTTGCAGTTTGCTCACTCCGATTTTATCGTTAATGGAAATTTTTTTTGATTTTTACAAATATAGTTTAAAAAACTGTCGTGAGATCTTATTCTTATCTAACGTTGTATCACAAATTCGTCTGATCGGAAAGCTTTATCGTCTTAATCTTTCTGATTTTAAAGCTTAAAGGCCGAAATATAGCTCCAGTCTCTCACGCTATATTTTACTTACTAGGAAATGCGTGGTTTACGTGAAAATACTTCATATCTTGTGCAGTGCAGTACTTGGGTCACAAAGACAAAATACAATCTTTCTTTTTAGCTGGGACGTTTAAAAAACAGCATATGCTTTTGTGTGAACAACATACTACTTTAATACCAAACGTTTCTTTTCATGTTGATTCGTTTGATAGAAATGACTTCGAAAATAAAAAATGACATAATGTGTTCGTGTTTGAGGGCGTTTTCTTATTAAGTTTGTAAGATTCAAACAAAACTTGAATAAAACAAAAACTTAATTTATGTCTTCTTCTTGCTTGTGAGGCAGCAATTCAGGCAACATCTCCTAATTGTTGTAACCAGAGTAATGTCTTCATATCAGGGTCTATGAGATCCACATGTTCTGCAGGTCAAAACACTGGACAGTGATTAATGGTGTGCTGTGCTGTTTGAATAAATTTTGAAGTAAACATGAATAAAAACTCAAATGCATTTACTCAATCGAAGGCTTTCATGTTCATTTATTAGCCTGCCGCTACACGCAGTGAACAATATAGACAAACCTGCTTTTCTACATAGGCCAATCCCGTTCACCAAGAGAGGTGGTAAGTTCAATAACAACTTAAAGTTCGTAAAATAATATTCTCAAAATGCTATCAAGAAATGACGTAGACGGCCATGTCTGAGTATGCTGTATAACGAGTTTTTGCCTTTATTTTGCTTTTTGATCAACGCAAATCCGGTAAGAAATGTTCAACCGAAAAAGTTTACGCCCCCGCGATCTATTGTACTTCAAAGAGTAGGCAGGTTCAGGTAACACTGAGATTGATTGCAATAGTAGCATTGACAGTTTATCGCAGAACAGTTTTGTTAAAAAAACACGTATTTAACGCTCTCAATCTCAGCTGAGGTGTCTTTATGTCTTTGAAGTATTGTTGATTGTAAATTCTTCATCCACATGATGTCACCAAATGAAAACCTGCCCTTTAAATTAGCTAGGTTGTTCAAACTCACATCAAAGTCAAACCATAGTTTCTTGATGTTGCTGTTATTTTGTTCACAAAGTCAAGCGCTGAAGCGATTACAATATTATTCATAAAAGCTAATTTCAAACTACTGTATTAAAATCAAAAGCACAACATTTCATTTTCTAAGACAAAAAATATGACTTATAAGTAACAGATTTGCTACGACTTTTTTATTGTATTTATTAGTTTTATTGTAAACGCACTATACACTGTAAGTTATTATTATTAAGTAATTAGACTTGAAATTTTAGTTGTAGCAATAAATTTGACAGACATCAAAATTTGCAAAGTCAGAATCGATGACCAAATCGTCTTAAGCATTTTTAGAGTTAAAATAGACACTAGACATATCGCCTATCAGACAAATGTCTTCAAACCCGAACTTTGAAATTGAATTAATTTGTTAATTATGACAATAGGAAATATTAATCTTTCTGAAATCAATACAAAAATAACATAGAAACCCTTTTTACTTTTTCAATAGGAAACGCATAACCAAAATAATTATTGTTCAAAATAATAATTTATATTTGGCTCTCTAGCGCGCTAAAGTGAAATTTGTTAATAGCTCATCAAATGATAGTGAAGCAACATATGACTAATTTTTTTCCACCACTTATCGACAATACCTCATGCTATTTTTGCCTATTAAAAAATGCGGTGTTTTTCTGAGCTATCAGCAAATCGGCTAAGCAACTTCTCGCTCATCACAGCCTATCAATAAATGAGATAAATGTGTACATCAGGGGTCACCAACCTTTTTTGCATGCGGGCCACTTTGGCACTAAGGAGAGCTGTGGCGGGCCGCACTAATAAAATTTTAGGTAGGTTGACTCTTATGCTAGAAAAGAACGAATTTCGTACCCAGTATCCAGCGTTAGGCCTACATGTTGTTAATATTTGTCTTAAAATACCGCAGCAACACAATTTGTCGAACAACGCTACTGCCAGGCCAATTAAGCTCCTTTAACAACACTTTTGACTTTTTTAACAATGTTTAATAAACGAGGCCACTTGTTTTGCGCACTTATAGCGAGGCGAGTGATGGTTTCATCAAAATATTCATCGCCAAGTAAGAGTGGTGTTGTCACTTCGCTTCACAAATGATATCTTGCAATTAACAATTTCAGTAAACAAGGAAATGTTTGACACATCGCAATACAGGCAACAATAGTGACCTGCAAACATATCAGCGAAAAATAGGCTCCAATAACAAGGAAAAAGAAACCAGGCACCATGAAACAAACGTTTGTGGAAATCACCGAAAAGTCGTAGTTCTATCGTAATTCTTGAACAGTCTTCCCTCTAAAAAAGCAATGAGTTGGTTTTTCATCCTTCTTGTGAGAGTCTATAAAACCGTCTTTCTTTTATTATAGACAACTGTCACATGCGGTGTTTATTAGCGTGGCAAGAATTTGTTGAATAACAACATTTTGCAGTACTTGCTTCGGCAGTCCATACTAAAATTGGAACGATACGGAGAAGATTAGCATGGTCCCTACGCAAGGATGACACGCAAAATCGTGAAGCGTTTCATATTTTGCCAATTTATTATAAATTGAGTTGGCACACCGACCTATTTTGCTAACAAAATCTTGCATAAAGAGAATACTGCTCGTAAAACACAATAACCGTGAAACGCACACTAGTGTTCACATGATATTTGCAAACTTAAAATAAGCAACCCAATGCTCACAGAAATTCGAAAACAGACGTTTTGATCAACCACTGGGACAATGTGGCTGGACATCGCATTGGAATAACTTTAAGCAACCCTCATCTAGAACTATAATCTGATTGGTCGGTCGGTGGAATCGTATGCAAAGCGAAAATATGCTTCCCGGAAAGTATTTTTTGCCTTCGTGCTCTTTAACTCCTCAAGAATTGGTTGTACTTGTACGCTGATACCTTCCGCGGGCCGCAGCGATACAGCGTGGCGGGCCGCATGCGGCCCGCGGGCCGCCAGTTGGTGACCCCTGGACTGTACATTATAGATCTTCCATAGCCTATGCGTAGGCTATGCATTACATAAGATTGTAGGCTAGTATTTACTTGAGTCGAAACTTTGGCCAATAAGCAAGTGTGGATGTGGCATAACTGTGCAAAAAACAAACCGGTAGAAAATCGTGTTTTGGTTTTCTTGGCCACCCTCGTCAGAACTTTGTTAGAACCTCATCATCACATGATTGCTCACAGCATGTACCTCCCTAGCGCCTTGTAGTGAATCTTGTAAATCTTAATGCAGTGAACTGTGTAAATTCCTTGGCAACAAGATTGCAGGGTATTTGAATCTTTCTTTGTCCTCAATCTGGGAAAGCTTCTTGCAAGCTATTGATTTCAGACAGTCGCGAGACAAGTAATGAGAGTAGGCCTAAAATTTAAGGTAATAGGTAATGTGAGAGGCCGGTGTTAGAACCTAGACAAATTTTCAAGAACTTTTTTTCTGATTGACAATGGCATGAACAAGGATTCACACCTGAGTCCTGACGATCAAAGTGTAAACATGAAATCCGATTTCGTTTTTTTTTCTCTCTTTTTATAGAATTGACCATTTTAAAGCTGTTTATATTTGATCATTACTGTCAGCAATCACTCAGTAGCCTACTTCATGAAATTGTAGGCCTACTAACTTCTTTTGTCACTTCGGCATAGCCTACACAAGATTTGTCTTGTTACCAAACACTGATTAAGTTTTAAAAAATTGAGTAAAAATTTTTTTCGGACTTCATGTCGGCTACAAAATATGCATGTGCAAATCCTGTGTCCTCTGGTGGTAAGAGTGAAAACAAAACTAAGGAAGACAATTTTTGTGAACGTCTTATAGGCACAGTAGCATAGGCCTAGGAGCCAGGGATAGCCTACATTTGGACAAGTTTGATACAAAATTAAGCAAGAACTTTCAGCATGTTTTAAAACTGTTATTAAAATTGAACTTATTTTTGATTTTTTTGCTCAATAATAGTTATGCGTCATGTCAAATAAAATGCAACCGCACTGCCAAACTATTTAATTAATTGGAAATTTTGCAAAATGTAATAAAAATTTGAGAAAAAACTTTCAGCATGTTTCAAAAAATTCATTAAGATTGAACTTATTTTTATTTTTTTGCTCAAATAACCAAAATTATATTTTTATGTTGACTTTAACGCAAATAAAATAAAAATAAAAAAAAATATTGCACTTGAGCATGATTTAAGTTTTCAACATCTGAAGATGTCCATATGCTTGCAAGTTTTATGAAAAATATATCCTAATCGAAATGTTCCAATATTGACTTTGAAAGTGATGCTTTAAAGCAGGGGTCGGCAACCTACGGCCCGCGGGCCGGATCCGGCCCGCCAAGCAAAATTATCCGGCCCGCAGCATTTTTGCAAATTGTAGTTGGCGGGCCAAAACGAACATCCCATTATTTTATGCTGCCATTTGGTTTTACATAACAGAATTAAGATTACTAAATGTTATGTAAAACTTTCGCAATTTTTACTTTTCCATATTTATCCGTAACGCTCACTTGTAATCACGTAGCCTGTGTACTTATGCCGCAACAATGCTTAGTTAGGGCATTGTCGCCATTTTGAATTTCCTTGATATTCTTTCTCTGCGAACTGCATTTTAGAGAGAGCGACGTTGCAGGCCTGACAGATAGTTTGATAGATTTGAAGTTTTAAGAATTAGTTTGTTTGAAGGTTGATAATTTAGAAATATGTGTAGCTTAGGAAGCAGGAATTGGCCTTTTTAGTGACAGCCGGTCCAGACTTTTAAATTACTTTATTTTTTAGAGTTATAATTTACTCCCAGTTCCATTTTTCCGTTTTTTTCAACAAGTGATTCTTGTCTTTGAAGAATTTGCTACTTGTTAGAATCCACCAAGCATAGGAAATTATCACAAAGCGCCTTTGTACCCGCGACCTATCGATCACGGGTCGCTTTGTTATAGTAAACTAGGTTTGGGGCAAAATTTAGCTTAAGCTTGCAGAAGGTAGCATCAAGGTACTTGGCAGTTTCACCTTGAAGTCCGGTTATATTAGCCTATTTACTGCATGCTAGTTGCAGGCTACATGAGTTGCGTTAGTAATAGTCAATTAACCGTATATTTAACGGCAAGTTGAGAACACAACTTACTGATGAGTGATGACCACTTGCAAGATGTTATGATTCTTGCCTCATCCAACCTATCACCTGACCTTCAGAAACTTTCTAGCAGGAAACAACATCAAATATCACATTAATGTTGTGCTGTCAATAAATAAAGTACTTGGTGTTTTTCGTTACCAATTGTTACTATTTTTCTTTATATTAATCTATATAAGCCTATAGTAGCTAAATATGGAGATACTCTGATAAGAACGCCAATTTTAACAACATTATGAAAAGTAAAGAAAACGGAAGTGCAAATGGAAAACTTGTACGGCCCGTTGACATCTGCGCAGTTTTGTTTTGGCCCGCGACTGAAGAAAGGTTGCCGACCCCTGCTTTAAAGTTTAAACACATAATTTACAATATCAAAATGCTCAGCTGAAAACGTAGTCTACAAGTTTAGTTCATAAAATTTTAGAAATAAACTTGTAGCCTAACTGGTAAACTTGTTAAGATTTTAGATCATTATGACAATTCGTATTTGGAAGTAGGCTACATATAGGTCTATTATTATCTTATTGATGTGAAATGTTTTTTCTCCATATTAAGTTACGGTATTTGTATTGTTATGGTGCTGTTGCATTATTTGGGTGATACTGGTAGTTAACAAATTACATTTGCAGTGTATACCAGACTATTGGGAGCAGTGTAGAATTTTTAATTGGGTGGTCTATGCTTTGTTGCAAAAATAGTTGGACGCATTTAATTATATTGGGGCAAGAATTTTTTTTCACCCCTAAAAACTAACTTTTTTCAACGCCTATCCTCAGTAGTGTAACCTGCTTTTGGTAGGTGTCCTTTGCAGTGTAGTGCAGATCTGCTCACTACTCAGTCACACAGCATTCTATTTTAATAAGATGCACTTTAATTGAATTAATAATTAAGCGCTCGACTATGTGCGCAAAAACCGCAAGATTAAGCAGCGCTTGTTCAGCTGTGGAGGTGTGCGCTTAAACATCGCATCTTGGCATTCACCGGGACTGCTTCAGCTGCACCCAGTAGATGGAATAGTTCACAAACTACAAGCGGAAACTTTACTCTCTCACTCTCTGAGACCGCTCTACAAGTTATCTGTACTGCCAGGATTAAACTCTCAAAGACTCTTTCTTAGTCCAAAGAAAAAGATTCCAACGATCACTCAATTTTGTAAGCCTTACTAAAATCTTCGCTTCTCGGTACGTTACACCGATTTTTCATTCAAGAAGAGAAAACGGGTATGTCCAAACGTACATGGAAAAAGCAGGCGAAGAACGAGGCAGACAAAATTGAAATGAAAGAGAAAAATTCGATTGACAGAATAAAATGAAAAAAGTGGTGAAGACAACCGCTGCAAGGAAGGATTCGGCCGATCAAACCGAATTCGAATGACAATGCTTCCTTCATGTAGAAATGAAGTGTATAACACACGATTAGCATTCGAAAAATAATAATCCTTCTACTTCATTAAACCAATAGAACTTATGGAATTTAAAATTGTGTTTGATCAGCTTTTCTTTTTTGTCTCGTGAAAGAACAACGCAATGTAACGCAAGAAAACAACGAATATTTCTGAGAAAATCGATATTTCAATCACGTCCACTACTTGGCGCCAGTGAGGTAAAAATCTAGATATCGTGGTACTTGAGCCAAATGCTTGATGAAAAAAGTCATCGTCGTCGTCGGCAAAACCACAACAGGTTGGGTTTTGAATCTTTATCCTCGGACTGAGATAGCCTTGATAGGTTATTCCTGGTAGTTTCGCATACTTGTAGAGGCTTTTGACGCAGGGGCAGTTACTGAGATTGGCAGAGTGAAGTTTCCGATTGTTGAAGTTAGAATGCGGCCTTAGAATGCGTTGCTCAAGCGCATGCCTCGAGAGTCGAACCAGCGCCGCTTGATCTTGAGTCGAGCGCTTAACCGCTGAGCGATCGGGACGGACAATAGTGTAAGACGTGCATACGATGAAAACCACTAGGCAAGGCCACTGAATCTAACAATTTGAACAAGCAGGTTTCATAAACTATGTAAAATCACCAGTCATATCAGGTTGCTCGCGTGGTCTGCCACCTACGCGTCCGGCAGTTTTAGAACCACTATGCTGAAGAATAAGACATTGAAAGTGGGAATCTGGCATATCTCTAACAATTTCTATTCTCGATACCGTAGTTCAAAATTGAGCTAGCCTGAAAATTTGGTAAACCGTTTTGACTTCACAAACAAGCAAAACTGCTTTCTTTTGAAACGAAGTAGCTATGTTTTGCACTTTTGTACACCCAAAGGTCAGATTGAACCTTTGTATAGAGCAGTGGTCACCAACCTTTTTTGCATGCGGGCCACTTTGGCATTAAGGAGAGCTGTGGCGGGCCGCACTAATAAAATGTTAAGTAGGTTGACTCTTATGCTAGAAAAGAACGCATTTCGTACCCAGTATCCAGCGTTACATGTTGTTCATATTTATGTTAGAATAGCCTACTGCAGCAACAAAATTAATCGAACAACGCTACTGCCAGGCCAAGCTTCTTTTACAACACTTTTGACTTTTTTAACAATGCCTAATAAACGAGGCCACTTGTTTTGTGCACTTATAGCGAGGCGAGCGGTTTCATCAGAATATTCATCGCGGTAGGCACTTTAACATTTCCCACTGGTCGAAGAGGTACACAATCATGCGTGACATGTTCATTCGCGATTCAGCTGATTTCAGTCATGTGACTCGTGACGTAATATTCTAATCAAAAATTTTGATACAAAGAAATTTAACTGAATGCTTCACCACAACCACCGTTGCCTAATGGTTAGGGCAGAGGAGTATAGTAATTTCGATTTCGTGGGTTCGATTCCCACCCTCTGCTAATACTATTTTTTCTTCTGCAACTGAACTGAGTGCAAGAAGGATCTTAATGGTAGCCACTTTAACAAGTCGAAATTGTGACTAAAACACAAATATTGATTGAACATGTCACGCATGATTGCGTACCTCTTCGACCAGTGGGTAATGTTAAAGTGCCTACCATTCATCGCCAAGCAAGAGTGGTGTTGTTACTTCGCTTCGCAAAAGATATCTTGCAATTAACAGTTTCAGTAAACAAGGAAATGTTTGACACATCGCAATACAGGCAACAATAGTGACCTGTAAACATATCAGCGAAAAATAGGCTCCAATAACAAGGAAAAAGAAACCAGGTACCATGAAACAAACGCTTGGGGAAATCACCGAAATATCGTAATTCATGAACAGTCTTCCCTCTAAAAAAGCAATGAGTTGGTTTTTCATCCTTTTTGTGAGAGTCTATAAAACCGTCTTTCTTATATTATAGACAACTGTCACTTGCGGTGCGTATCAGCGTGGCAAGAATTTGTTGATTAACAACGTTTTGCAGTACTTGCTTCGGCAGTACATATACTGCTGTATAATTGGAACGATACGGAGAAGATTAGCATGGCTCCTGCGCAAGGATGACACGCAAAATCGTGAAGCGTTCCATTTTTCTTAAAAAAAAAACGTTTTGCAGTACTAAGCTAAATTTTTTCATAATACAATCAGAAAAAGTCTCTAAATTTATATATATTATTTTGCCAATTTATTATAAATGGAGTTGGCACACCGACCTATTTTGCCCACAAAAACTTGCATAAAGAGAACACTGCACGTTAAACACAATAACGGTGAAACTCGCACTAGTGTTTGCATGACATTTGCAAACTTAAAATAAGCAACCCTATGCTCACAGACAATTTCGAAATTCGAAAACAGACGTTTTAATCAACCACTGGGACAGTGACAGTGTGGCTGTACATCGCATTGGAATAACTTTAAGCAACCCCCACCTAGAACAACAATCTGATTGGTCGGTCGGTGGAATCGTATGCAATGTGAAAATATGCTTTCCGGAAGGTATTTTTTGCCTTCGTGCTCTTTAACTCCTCAAGAAAAGTATTTTTGGTTATACTTGTACGCTGATACCTTCCGCGGGCCGCAGCGATACAGCGTGGCGGGCCGCATGCGGCCCGCCATTTGGTGACCCCTGGTATAGAGCTAAAGACCTTTTCGAGAATCACATGTTTAGAATCTCAACTGATTAAATTTTTATGGCCTCGCCTCAGTGGCGTAGCTAGGGGGGGGCGGGGGGGGCGGCACGTCTGGGGGGCGGCACTTTCAGAGAGGACGTTTTTTTTTTTTGATAATGCAAAAGTACACGAAAAATAAAAGCAAACAGAATGGCAACGTTCAAAACACAGGGCCCGATTTAGCCTAAGCGCTGCCCTAGGCAGATACGAAAAGTGCCGCCCCCCAAAAAAAATTTTTCGATGGTGCGCTACGATTTATATTTTCAATTCCTTACAAAAAAGTTATTTGCACTGTTTATTTGAATGCATCAATGAATGTCATTGTATAATGAACTAATTGTTTAAAATCGCTTGCGGCGGGCTTTTTCTCTTGCAAACAAATCAATAATTTCTTCAAAGTCTGTAGAAACAAGTAAAAATGAGTTAATGCTCAAAAATGTGAGATCATTCATGCGATCATTCATGGTTTACATACTTTAAAGTGCAACTGCACGATTGAATTAACATAGGCTAGAATCCATTGCCAAGACATCTGGAACCTGTTGAATAACTCACTTCCTTACAATTGAGGCCCACAGTCGAGAAACCGACCCTTTTCTCACGCTCTCTAGCGCTTCTCTCTCACGCTACCTGGAAGTAGCAAACTCGTCAACGCCACCTAGCGATATGACGTCAGTTGGAGTCGAGACCAAACTAGCCGAGATAGGCTTGGTTGCTACTGAATGCGCAAATTTATAAGGCATCCATAGTGAAGACGCATCTTTCAGCCAGCATTATACAAATTTAGTTGTTCATGCTTGTGTGCCAGGAGTGGTTTGCGAAGCCCATCGCCGAAGGCTAGTTTCGTAGATTACAACAGCCAAACTTGGTTATATCGAAAATATGTTGTATTGTACACCAGCTCAGTAGCCGAGTGGTTTTGCCTTCGGCTCTGGTGCTGGTAGATCTGAGATCGATTCCAGGTCGGGTCAAACCGAAGACTTTAAAAACGGTACCGATAGTGTTCTATCCTGCATAGCGCAGTGAGAATGAGTCGGGTAATCATGTGATAACATCGTAAACCTGATACAAATTAAAAATGAGCCCTGTCGCTAAAAGACCTTAGCTGTTGTAGAGCGACAATAAATAAAACCATAACATTATTATTATGTTGTATTGTACGGTATTGCAGGACATAGTACAGTCGACTATCATGCGATAACGCTTTAGCATTCATTGGGACTGTCTTCGGCGGTGTTGACATCTCCGTTCTATAAAAATAATCTAGATGAAGCTAAAAAAAGACTAGAATAAGCCAAATTGAAGCAGAAATAAAGAAAAGGATAAACCAACATACAATACTGATGACAAATCACATTACGACACACAAATCGAAAACAAACCAAACCAAAAAACACCAAATCGAAAAATAAAAATAAACGAAACGGTTGCAATAAACCAGGTTAAATCAAGACTAAAATGTTAACACTGGTCTTTGGAACCCAGCATAGTCTCCATCGTCACTGGGATACTTTCTGCGGATAAATGACACAATGCAGGATGGCAGCACGACTCTGTTGGACTTGCCCAGAACTTCTCCATCCAACAGCCACTCCAGCACCTGCCTATAGGCGACCAGCCTGAATTGCCTGGGAAATGTAACAGCAAGTCGTTTAATAATGAATGGAACAATTACGCAACCAGCTCTTGAAAGGCTGTTGAACAATGAACAGTAAACAAGCTCAAGTGAACGCACTCATAAGAAAAAGAGATGTCAATAGAAATGTAAACCTAATAGCCTACAAGGCAATGAAGGAATATACTTCATATACTGGTTCCACCCATATGCAAATGGATATGTTTTAAGAGCATACTAGATATGCCGGTTATAACATGCAATTGTTACACTACTAAGGTAACTCTACAATACTCCACCAATCTTTTTGACTATTTTATTTCAAATATTGCTGCCCTTCAATTGTTGTGTCCCACGACTTCTCGGATAGTTCATATTCAGACGACAGATAGAAAAATGAAGAATGAGCAGATGCATCTCTATTTTTAAGTGGGGTAGAAGATGCAACTGGCTTAACCAGACCGGAAAGCAACATTGTTTCAGTGTTCGTGCCCACGGTATTTCGTCCAAACCACGTTTGGGTACCTGTTGAGAACTAATGCTGTAGTAGTGGCAGTGGCACAATAGACTGTTATGAGTAGTTGTAAATAAGCAAAAAGAAACATTTTAACATTGACTGCAGAATCAATCAAACTTTAAAAAAAAGATAGCAGATAAGCACTTATTGATAGGTGACTCACCAACAGATCGCTTTGTAGTCTGCTCCTGTTTTAATGAAACCTGACAAGCCTTGGATTGGAAAGATGCTGTTTCACACCGGGTGGAAACATCCGAATGACTCACTTGAAAACTCGCAGCTAACCATTTGTTTGTCAACATCCGCATTCCGCAACCTCCAATACCTAATATGTATTGTAAAGTACACTTTGCTTTATTAACAACCATTGAAGATTATAACGTTTTGAAATTGGTACCATGCCAGTATTAGATGCACTTGAATTGTACATAAGAGATTAATGCAACAGCATTATGCGGTGATTTTGACTACTGGGTAATTTACAAAAAAAGAATGAAATATGATAGAACGATAAACCCCTCGGCCACCACCAGAGATAAAAGAGGAGGACATCACCCGTAACTGAATACAAGCAGCACATTAGATTGAACCTGTAGCCTATATTAATTATGTTGGTTCATCAATACAACAATGCAAGGCTACATACTGTCATCTCATCATGCATAGCAACGTCAATGGAATCTTCAGCAGCAGACGGCACAGCTTGTTGAGATGCAGTGGTTTTACTTTTCTTGGTCGAACCCGCACCCATTTCATCATTCATGGCCTACAAAAAATTGACAATTAATATCAGATTACTGTATGTCTCACGCACCTCCTGAACACATATGAAGACCTGGGTAGCACAATTGTAGTTTGGGCAACATTGAATTATGATCAGATTATGAATCCCACTAGCTACATTCTGTAAAAGTTAGGAAAGAAAACAATCTGGACATCAAATTTGTATAAAAAATTGCTAAGCCACATATTCTGAGCCAAAAGTTGTTAATCCCAATTGAGAGATAAAAGGTGTTATGTCAAAGTAAGTACCGACCGTAAGCAACACAGTAAGTTTTGCAACCTTGCTGTTTTGCAAGGTTGTGATCTGTTGTAATTAGACTATATAATAACAGTGGTACCGGTATTACATAACTACTTAATCGTTTTGAGCAGATGGCACATTGTATGTTCATAAAATTTAAAACAAGTAGGCCTAAAAACATTACATAGGATATGCAGCCTATTTCTATAGCTTCTATTGTGTAACTACAAACCTTCACTATTGTCCGCTTTTGCATTCGATGATCTCTATCCAGCTTAGATGCAGTAGCATCAGACGTACCGGTAGCAGAAGTACATTTTATGGTGGGAACAGCAGATTTCTTCAGAATGTAACGTTTGCAAAATCCCATATTAACTTCAAAATAATTTTCAAAATCCTGCTCAAGAAAGTGATTTGAGCAGATAACACTGGTAGGGAAGGGTCCATTCCATTTGCGGACTTAATGAGCAAACTTGCACCAGTTAATTCGCAAACGTTAATCGTTAGGAAAGGCAAAAAATGTCACCTTTGCACCAGAAACAAATTTTGTGTGATAGAGCAAATTTTCACCATTTTAAATGTTTGGCTCAGAACTACAATAATCTAAGAAACGAAGTTGCAAGAGAAATGTTTTGTTTTAAAAGTTTTATATATTTGAACTAAAGACTTGAAGCTTACAAGAATGTCACATAACATTGGTTAAGATGTACCGTACTTTACCTTGCATGGCCTATGACAGCTTTGGTCTGTCCCTTCACCAACAATTTCAATGGATAAGTCAACACACCTGGCTTATTTTTTTCAAAAAGAGCCTATACTACCTGTCTTCACATAAAAAGCACGTGCAACAAGATCGAAGCAGCGAAAAAAAACTTCCTTCCTCTAGGTCTAGGACAAACACAACTAGCTAAACTAAAACTAGTAAAAGACTTGTAAAACCAGTTGTCGCTTCGATCTGACTGACTCCAACTGACGTCATAATCTGCGTGTTGCGCAATGCAGGCGGAACGTGGCCAAAAATACAAGCGCGTGGAAAACCATAATTTTGATAATTTTTATTGAGATAATTATAGCCTTAAAAAGTAAGGGCGAGGTTGGTATTTATAGATTGAAACATGCTCTTTCAGATAAAGTGCGGTCAAAGTCATCGTGCAGTAGCACTTTAAGCATCAAGGCAAGTACACAAAATAGCCAGCAACTTTTCCATCAACCTAACATTGACTAAAAACATTTTTTCTAGGCTCCTTTAAATTTACTAACAGTGAAACAAACCGAACAAAGATTAATAAAAATTGCACAGACAAACCCTATAGTCCTCCATACTAAGCGAGACAGAAAAATAAAACAAGCGCTAAGCAGCACATATTGTTGAAAACCAATCAAACGTGAAGTACTCTAGGGGCGATGACTTGCCATACATGACTTGCCGCACTGTTTCTAAATGTGTGTGATGTGATAACATATTTATTAATAATATATATCTGTTGTGAATTATTATATTCACGTACAGTATTATCATTTATCAATGTAATATATTCGTATATTTTGCCGCCCCCAATAATTTGCCGCCCTAGGCAACTGCCTACTGCTAAATCCGGCCCTGTCAAAACATCTTAAATATCTAAAAACGTTTCAAATTTTCATGAATTTTTCTGCCGTTATGTTTTTAATACGTTACAAAATTCCTACTAGCCTTTATTAAGCAGAGGCGGAAACATGCTCTTCAAATTTGGGTAGCCTTGTAAAAGGTTACAAATTGATTATTTTAATTCTACAGCAGTTTTTGTGCTTTTGCATTTAGTAGGCTATATTACTAAATTATAGTGGTCAGTGGCGTAGCCAAAGAAGGGGGGTTGGGGGTTTCAACCCCCCCTTTTGAGAAAAACTAAATGGAGAAAACTGAATCACTCTTTGAATTTTACGAAGCAGATCTGCCGTGTATAAACGTCCTTGCTATTAGGCTATATCTGAACTGCGTATATGTGGTATCGATGTCTTTTCAATTCTTCCCAAACCAGCTTGCCAAAAAGTGCTGTAAGTGCATTGCCATTTTTCCCGCAGTCAACGTTTCCAAACATTAATATTTTACTCCGCATTCTGGCTACTCTTCCAGTTAGCCTACCACTTGCACCAATGAAAGATCTTTTTCTGCTCTTCAAAGACTTAAACTTATTTAAGAAATTCAACCTCTGAAAACCCGATTAAATGGTTTGGCTTTGGTTAATCTGTATAGAAAATTGGTCCCAACTGTTGAGGATGTCATTAACAAGATGTGCGAAAAGGTTCGTCGACTTCCTTTTTCCCTTTAGTTTCATCAGTATCAATGATTTTTTGCATTCTTATTGCTTGTGTTGATGAATTTTTCATAGCTGTTAGCTGTATTATGAACTTGTGTGTCATATTATGCTTTATAATTCGAATGACCTTTCATAATTCATATAGCAGGGTGTGACCGCTCTACAACTGTTCAGTATCCATGGTATCCAGCTAACTCGTGCAGTCGATGGAAACACCGCAATATCTACAGCTGTGAAAAATTGCACTAACCTTTTATAGCCTATACCCGATTCCAGTGATTCGTTATGCAAAACTTGAATATATCAGAAATAAAGTAACTTCTTTGTCTCAAAGCTTTTTGTCTGACACTCATTAAGATGTATGACGTCTATGACGTTACATTTTTTTAAACTTCGGGTTAACTTTAAAACATAAAAGTTAGTGACTTACCGGAATAAGATCGTTTTTTGGATCAACTAAGGAGAAAATTGATAAATAATAAAACTGTAATAATCTCGCAAAAAAAAGCAATCAACCTATGTCTCTAAAAAAAAGTTTGCCTAATTTTAAACGAAACTGCATTAAAAGAGCTAGTTTTTCCAATACCAAACATTCAAATATCTCAGTTAGGAATTAGCAACAAGAAAACATAAAGACTTCAGCTTTATTTTCGAAAAATGCCGAAGAAAACATGATCATATTCTTTTGCTATGCCACCGGACAGCACCATTTTACAGGAATATTCATACCCACATTTTTGTTGAAAATGCTCTCAGAATGCACCAAATTCAAAGTAATTTTTCAAAATTTTTTGGGGGAGGCCCCCCAAACCCCCCGCCGATAAGTGTCGTCTTCAGCGAGTACGCCGTCGGGCTTCGCCCGCCGGCCGTCAAAACCTCTCCCTTTCGTAATTCCTGGCTACGCTACTGATAATGGTACGTTCGTCTGACTTTACACCGCAAATTGAAAATAGCACGTTGCGTATTGCAGTGCTGATAAAAAAAACGCATTTCATTTTCACATGCTTTTTCTTGAAGGGGCGGCAAAATCAGAATCCGCCCCGGGCGGCACATTCCCTAGCTACGCCACTGCCTCGCCTTCAACAAAGATAGTTTATGTTTGCCAAACAGTCGTGTCAAAAATTCATTGCAGTGAGCAGCGCGCAATGATTTCATATTGCAACCCAGCTGGGTACGACACAGTAAGCTAACGATTCGAAAGCATCTGAAAATTGCGGATATATTTTGACTTGAAAACTGAAATGGGCTGTCAGTGCTGCGAGTGCGTTTCCTTCAGGAAGTGTCATCATGATGTGACGCAGACGAACAGGGCCGGGTTTAGCCTAAGTGCTGCCCTAGGCAGATGAGAAAAGTGCCGCCCCAAAAAAAATTTTCGATGGTGATTTTCGATTTTTTGATACAACACAGGCACTTGTTCTCATTTGTCCTCAATGCCGCCATTTTTATAAAACTTCACGAAATTAAAGTTCTTTCGTATACTAGTCTTACTTTTTGGCTTGTTTACATACTCTAAGCATCAAGGCAAGTAGGCTACATAAAATAGCCTGCAACTTTTCCATCAACCTAACATTGACTAAAAACATTTTTTCTAGGCTCCTTCAAATTTACTAACAGTGAAACAAACCGAACAAAATAAAAACTGCACAGACAAAGCCTAGTCCTCCATACTAAGCGAGACAGATAACTAAAAGAAGCGCTAAGCAGCGCATATTGTTGAAAACCAATCAAGCGTGAAGTACTCTAGGGGCGATGAATTGCCATACATGACTTGCCGCTCTGTTTATAAATGTGTGTGATGTGATAACATATTTATTAATTGCTATATATCCATGGCGATCTGTACTACTGGCCTTCCCAACGTGGCAACAGCCAATAATGTGGGGGCCTATACGAAAATTCAATTTAACAACTGAGATAAGTGTTAAAACATATAATCAGCAATTTTCATTGGTCAAGTAATGTTTTTAGCCTAAAAAAGCCAAAACGTAATTAAGATGTAATATTATTAAATAAGTGGCAAGAAAGCAGGACAATAGCCACATGTTAAGAATTCCATGAAAATCAAGATATCAACAGAATCAAGGTACACGAAATCAAGAGTGACCCAACTTTCAAAACACTCAGTATGTTAAAAAAAATCGTTTTTTAATCCAAAAGCATTTGTTTGTTAGTAATTATTCATGCAAAGACGCCTTTTTTACACCTAATACCTGTTAGTTGCCAAAACTTAATAGGCCTCCACATTGTTTGGCTGTTGCCACGTTGGGAAGGCCAGTAGTATAGATCGCCATGTATATATCTGAATGTATCTGTTGTGAATTATTATATTTACGTCCAGTATTATCAATGTAATATATTCCATAATATTCGTATATTTTGCCGCCCTAGGCAACTGCCTACTGGTAAATCCGGCCCTGCAGACGAACAAGTCAGATGCATAGCCCATTGGTGAGAGTCCTGGTACGAAGCTCGAAACAGGGGCGGGTCCAGAAAGTAGCCTTAGGGGAAGGGGCAATTTAATAGGTCTACATTAATGCGACCTTACAAATACACCTTAAACAAAGTTTCCTTTGTGCTTGAGTCTAAATTTACTTGTTCCTGAAGTTCAATGTTTCGCTAAGCCTAGAAGTTTGAAACCAGAACAAAACCATTTTTCGGAATATTTTGCTTTATGCGAGCGCTAGGACATGAAAAAGCACATTCCTGACAACAGAATCGGTCATTTTTACATTGATTCAACGTCTACATTTTTTCAATTTTTACCGGTGGAAAAAATGACAGATTTTGCTGTCCGAGATGTTTACATTAATCGCAATTAGGCAACGCATTGTGTCTTCAAACCCTCAATCTGGATGTATGACTGCGTACAAGTTGCTTTCCGCCTACCTGGGCTGTTCTGAAAACAGCGGTGACCCTGAAGCGCTGGCCGTTGCATTGCACAAGATTAACATTGATCCTGTGAGAAAAGTGTGATGGTATTTATTTTTAAAAAGTCCGTTCGTATAGGGATTGACACGATTTTTCACTTAATATGAATGTACTTTTGCTAGAATTGTTCAAAACTTAAAATGGAAGAACACAACTAGCATTTGTACGAAAATGATCCCAGGCAAATAAAGAGGAATAAATTGTTATGAAACAATTTAAGAAATGATTAACAGTGTAACCTTTCTCAAGAGTTTAAAACGAAGGTATGTAAAAACATAAGATAAACTTTTCACAAGCTGGTAATGTTAGGAGACAGCTTGCCCCTGTCAGCAACTTAGTCCTTTTCTAGGACTAATTTGCCGGTTGGGTAATTAAACACCATACAAGTTCAGGTAGTGCTTGCTTTGCTATTCGTCAGTGGTTTTCAATCGTTCTGCCTACCCAGAAAGTAGCGACCCAAGTCGCGTGTGCAGCACAGAGAGATACGACCAAAAATATAGTGCGATCCTCGCCACTTGGGATTAAACCACAGATTGAAAACCACTGCTCTGAACAGTTAATCGCAGTGCAATACTTGTTAATATAAATAAGCGACTGAATGCAACTCGTTTCAAACCGCCATGATTTTATGATGGCGTTTAAAGCAAGCGAGCATTGCTCTGGGTTTTGAAAGCAAGCGGCATTCGCAGCGAGCCACAAATATGCTGAAATACGTTTCAAGTGACAACATTAGGAAGTTAACGCGTTGCAGATGATACGAATGAGGTAAGAGCAAAGGTACAAGTTTAAATTTGGCCTGTTTTTAAAAATTACCTAAGGGAAATCGGGAAGGACATTACCAAGCCATCAAGTTGCTCTATTACATCACTTCAACGTCGCTAGACGATATATAAAGTTTTTTTGCTGGCTGAGTAATGGCAGTCTTGCTTTCTGAATTCCAATCAAGGTTAACCAAACAATTTACAAAACGATGTCACCTGAAAGACTGCACCACTCAATAACATTGGAATTACGATGGAAGTTACTCAGTAGTGCGTAGTGTGGTCAGGTTAATTAATGCAATCAGTCGAAATTACAGTCATTTGTTTCGAATGCAGCAACAGCAAAATCCGTCATTTTTATATTGTTCAACATCTGCAAACGTTGAATCTATGTAAAAATGACGGATTTTGCTGTATGGGTTAAGATACTTCACCAATCACAAACTGGAGACCAAACAAGGAAGATAGAGAAATGCAACGTAAAAAACATAAATTCCCTAATGAATACGAATACCAAGTAAAAGACTTCGTTGTTTAAACGTACATCTTACATCATTTAAACAAAAATATCACTGTAAAATGACCAACGCTAAGGCGGAACTCCGCAACCAACAAAATATTCAGACAAAAAATCAATAGTTTTTTACGTTGGTTTACGTCTGCAGACGTTGAACCAATGTAACAAACGACTGATTTGCTGTCTGAGATACGTCGACATAACCCTGCAACCGTGACAGATCGTCGATATCCTAAGTGTGTTTGGCTTGGAAGGCTTTCATGAGATCGACTAGCTTTTGTGTTTCTTCTACAGTGACAGCGTTATACAGGGAAGCTCTTATGCCACCGACGGACCTGCAAAGGAAGAGTTTTTGAAGGCTTTGCTAGGGGTGTTGTGTCTAAAACTTTTAAGTGGTGTTTTTTTTTAGTTCACATACCTATGGCCTTTAAGACCAAGCATATTCACTTTTTTGGTCTCTTCGACAAAAGCCTCCTCCAGAGCCAAGTCACCATCAGGACCACCGATGCGGAAAGTGATGTTCATCCTGCTGCGGCTGCCTTCCTCAATGGCACAGCTGTGACAAGGTACATTGAACTAGACTGTTTTTATGTATTTTTAAATCAAATTTACAAAGGCAAAAGCGAAATAAAGCAGACATATCTCAGCAATGGATGTGAACGGCTAGGAATGGTTGAAGCCAATTTTACCTCAATGATACAAAGGATTAAATAATAGGAGATGTTCTACTGGTGCAAATTGAGCTAAACTATCACAAGATGTATACAGTGACAATTTGCTTTTTCAGATACAAAGGATTGTTATTATATTAAAAAAATATATGTATTTGAAACTAAAGCAAGTGAAATTTTGTATTAAAATGTTTTAATCACATCCATACAAACGACGGATGGCAATAGTCGTTGCAAGTAAGAAAACTGTTATTGGCTACGATGCAGTTCAAATAATGCAATAAAGTTTATAGAAGCTTACCAGTAAAATCCGTTGGAGTCGTTCAAGACAGAATACACAAGTTGCGACTTCAACGCGCATTTCTTTGCCATGCTGATCAAACCACCTGAGCTCTGTATCCATTCCAGAACTAACCCGGTAAGGTAAATGCTGTACAACAAATTGAACATGTATTAACCAATTAAAAAAAAAATGCCACAAAATCTGGTAAGAGCAAATATTAGAAAACAGTGTTTTAAAAGTAAACGTCTTAAGTTGCCATAGAGAACATTTTCAAAAGTTTTATCACAATATAGCCCATACAACTGACATAAAATTGAAATTACCTTTAGTCAAACTATACAAAGCTTGTAACATCATTTTAACCGTTTACAAATTACTAGATTGTAACTCTAGCTGTCAATTCTGAACTATTTTGTACTCTTGTTGCGAGTAAACTTGTGTAAGATTCCAGTGATAAACCGCCTGAAGATCACTGAGCAAACGCATGTATGTAAAGCAAAACTCTTGTTGCACCTGTAGCTAGGTGGCGTGTTGTAAAGGGAGTTCATCCCTATCTGAATTTTGTAATCCAAGATGGTGGGACACTGTTTCATGCAGAAGCCGACCAGGTCTTCGCGAACGATAGCCAACGTGACCCCAGCACAGCCGATGTTCTTTTGGGCTCCAGCGATGATAATGCCGAACTGAAAACAGATAAACAAGCCTCACAATACGAGCGCTGACAACAGCCACGGAAATCAGACAGATCACGTATTTATAAGAACAATGGCTGAAATGCAGGCAGAGTACGACACGAAAATGCTTATAATCGAAACTTTCGTGATTTATATGTTTATGGGTGTAGAAGTTAATCCATTAAAAATATGATATAGAAATTGCTGAGCCACTCCACTAGTCTTATCGGTATCATTTGGTTGTGTGACAATTCGTCCGCTAGCGTTTGTGTTTAAAAAGCAATATTTATTTAGCTTAGCAATTAACCTATACTGGTGACGTGACTAAAATAGTATTCAGTTGATCTTTTTATTGAGAAAAAAATACCGCCTCCAAAATAAGGTGTTAATGATTTAAAAACGAAACCTACCTTGGTTACGTCAAAAGGTCGAGACAACATGTTTGAGGACATGTCCACGACGAGAGGGACATCCCCCGTGTCAGGAACGTAAGGAAACTCCACCCCGTTGACAGTCTCATTGTCGCAGTAATACACATACGCCGCATTCGGATTTAGATTCAGTTCCTCTTGTTCAGGCACACCTGTAAAAAAATAATCGAACTGTTGAGGGTTTGAAACGTGGGCAAACGACATTACAAACATGCTGCAAGTATTTCTTGAGCAGAAGACAGAACGGCAATTAGCCAAATTAAACGGTACCAAGCTTTTAGCAAAATGTCAGCACTTACGTGTGTACTTGTCAAAGGGAGCGTGAGCTATATTGACTGTTCCATACTTTTCTGCCTGCAAATGTACAAATGACAGATACGTCAAAATGACAGTACAATCAGGTTATTTTTTGGATTAAAAACTGTTCCAATAGAAAAAGAGCATTTTGACTAAATACCACACTTTATCCGAGCACAGTAATTACCTCTTTGACGGCTTTGGCTGACCATGTGCCAGTGACTATGTAATCAGCAGTGCAGTCTGGGGAACGCTGCAACAAATTCAAAGGAACGGCACTGAACTGAGCTGTGGCGCCACCTTGCAGAAAAAGGATTTTATAATTGCTGGGAATGTTCCTGCAAGTAAAGAACAAAACTAAATTAAAACAATGCTCAAAGCTGTGAGCAAGCGTGTAATTACTGGAAACGCCAAAAAGGTTTTTAACAATGTTGTGTAATAATCAGTATGGAATGCACCAAACAGTGATAAAAAAACGAAGATAATTAGCAGGCCTACCATAAAGTTTCTAAGAATGAAAATAAATAGGTTTGGAAATTAGTCCACTGTATACTTACAAAAGTTGAGCTAATGTGTTCTTCGCACCATTTAAAATGTTGGCAAATTCCTTTGATCTGTGGCTCATTTCTGAACAAATAAATACCGTTTAATGCACCTTATAAAGATATGGGTAAGATAGTCATCACATCTCACCAAGCACAAAGGTACAGTACAATAACATGTATACCAAATCCACATAGTGTGAACATACACACACAGCAAGTACATTACAACTTAAAAGTGAAGGTTTCTTACCCATAACACTGATTCCATGATGCTGAAAGGTAATGATTTCCCTCTGGGCTTTTTGTAACACCTGCAGATAGCAGAGTCTATCAAATTTACAGAAATGGTGGATCGGTTAATATATAAACCTACCAGTCAAACAATCAATAAACAGGTCACCACAGTACACAAAACAACCAATCAAACACAAGCAAACCAATAAAAAAACCAGGTCAAAATGGGGGGGACTAGTAATCAACTCACCACCACATCATAAAAAACCCATGTCACATTATTAGCCTATACCAGGTCAAAACTTGATCTTAAATTAGAAACAAATATATACAATATCAACACTGTTCGTACACATTCAGAAGACATGGAACACAACAACTTACACAAATATGCAATCAATTAAAATGCTTCATTACACAGCGTTCAAAACTAACACCAACAGAAATACTCAATATTTTCCAGAGAAATTCAAAAAGCCTGTTTTAGTGGTGTTGCAAACACAGCAATGATGATTAACTTTAGTACAACCACAAGGTTCATGACATATGCTACAACCAACTTCACTTATTTACAAAAAAAACATTACACAGTACCGTACTGTAGTCTGTAACAAAATTACCAAACCGTAATTGCAAACTATATTCACTCACATAATCACCATATACACTGGTTAAATCAAAGATACACATAACAATTTTCAAACAAACAATACTGTCCACTAAAAGTAAAAACAGTGAATTGTAACATATATAGTCGATATGCATATTTGCAACCATTTTTGTTTCAAGGACCTCTAAAAATCACATTTGTTAACTTAAACAGTTACTCTGGCTGATAGAAAATTGCCTCCATTTTGTTATATGGTAAATCAATTTTAAAACAAGATTTAGAACACTAAAATTAACTCCCTTTTTGCGATCAGTCAACTTCTCAGCAAAACCAACTCACAACCTAGGGGCACAGGTGTAATTTGAATACGTACTGGTACTTCAACAAGCACACAAATAACATTTCTACACAATATGAAATCAGCTTTACCAAGTGTATTTCAAGTTAGTAAAAGAAGTGTTTGAAATTGTTATCAACACAACTTGCTTACTTACTAGTCTGCTTACAGCCCACATATAATGCTTTAAGTTACTTACAATAGAAAATTGATTTACTATTATTACAAACATTATTGTCATGATGCAATTACTTACAGATGGTGAGATTTTGGCAGGTCCTGGATTGAAGTTGATAACTGGATTTGGGCAGTGACAGACATTACTTGCTCCATTCATAGGCTTCATGGGTGCTGCCACTGCGCCATTACTAACTGAGGTTTGGGTGGTTGTGTTTGCAGAATATACATCAATTGAACCAGTTTCTCCAGTCAAACCCATTTTGATTATTCTCAAATTAAAGACTAAATTGGAAGAACACAAGCGGTTAGTCAATTTGCCAGATTTCCTAGATAAAACAGGCCTGCTCAACATAACGCGCAAAATTCTAACAACGAAAATCAAGCTCAAGCCCACGCGATCAGCTGTTTGAATATTTACATCCGTTGTTAAGCATGACGTAACAATTACTAAGCTTTTCAACAAGGCACCTCAGTCAATATTAAATCGCCATCATGCATTAAAAAAAGAAATTAAAAACCTATAGTGGACACCATTTCGTCGGAACTATCAATCCATTGTCGCTGTGTCCAGCAAGAAAAAAATGATGCAATGAAGGTGCATGCATCACGTCATCTGTTTTGTAGTGGAATTGCACCGGCAAATGATCACGCGCCGGCTGCGTGATCAACCGCGTGGTCGCGATTTTACCAAAACTTTTCCATCCCCATTGACACGCTTCAGTTGAAATGATTGTTGCGAAACAAAACGAGATCGTTGTGGAAAATTTTTGGTAACTTGCAGAAGATGCCAAAGTGCATCCCGACAGATTAGATTCAAATCTCATCTGCATACCACGCCATATTTAGAATAAAAGTTACGTAACAAATTGCTGCAAAAAAACAATTAACATTCTGTTTGCAAAAGTACTATAAATTATATGCTAATAGAAAGTACAGTATAAATTTTAGCGTTAACAAATTTGCTGTGATTTGTGCCACTACCATTTAGCTACACCCTACACACAGCCTACACTCACTTTACTTATTGAGCATTTCTTTTTTCAGTTGGCACCTTCAAAAGAAAATCAAAAGTGTATTTATAAAAGCTGTTTTTGTGATATAAATACATGTATTTTTGATATAAAGTTTGTGTATGCGCAAAGAAGATAATATTAAATAGAAAAATAAAAGATATAGCTTCCTGGTGTATTCTTCATTGAGTCTACCTAAATGCGTTGGTGTCAGTGGATTTTCTTTTTGTATTGGTTCTTAAATCGTGAATGAATATCAAACCGACAAGTAAGACTCAGCCATCACGATCCATATACACACTGCACAGGCCTTGACAGCGTGCAAACTGGAAGTCTGACCGAAAGGCGATGTTTGATGTGGAAATGTTTGTTTGTTTATCTTTATCCTGCATTGCGGGAAAGCGGACTTGAGCGCTATGCATCGGTGTACGCCTTCCGACCTACACCTGACCCACGCTGCAGCCGACGGCAATGTATGTTTTCCGGTTGTCTACTTTACTTATGACTTAAATTTGGTACTACCCGTTACTCGAAATCGATCACTAGGTAGAGGCAATTATCGTTAAGTTTCTTGCCCAGAGAAACAACAGCAAGTGCGGGTGGCTGGAGTCGAACATGCAGGCTCTCGACTGCGAGCCCAACGCGCTAACCACTCGGCTAAGCTAAATTTACTTTTTATCTCTTTGAAATGATAGTTTTGAGAATTCAAACAGCAAAAGTGTGATCACTAAATCCCAGAACACTGTGAAACTGCTAATATTACGATAAAAAAATGACAATTTTTTTTCATTTGCCAGTGTTGCCAGATGTTTTTTGGATTTCCAGCACAAGTGCCAAAATCTACTCCGTTGTTTGAATGGTAACAATACCACAAAAGTAACTCAAAATTACACAAAATATACACAAAAGCTATATTTATTAATTGATACTCAAATTATCAACTTATTCTACAGGGGCTCTATCCACTTTTAGAATTCGGGGGGGTGATTTTTGGACAGTGGGCTAAAATCGTCATAGTCATTTCAACTTCTAGGGGGCTGCGCCCCCCAGACCCCCCATTGCAGCATCAGCTTCTTTCTGATCGAAGCATAGGGTTTCCAAGTCGTTTCACAAAGTATGTTTCGGAAAGGGCATTTTTGGGTAAGCAAACTGGTAGTCACTTAACAAGAAATATTTCTGGCACTGCAAATGAAAACTCGAACCAATCATAATGTACGTTTTTCGTGACGTGAAAAAGGGCGAAAAGAAGATGATACAAAGCAAATCAAGTGCTGGATTTTCTACCAGCTGTTTGTTTGTTTGTTTATTTGTTTTTCATATTTTTACCCTGCATGGCGAGAAAGCGGACTTGAGCGCTATGCATCGGTGTACGCCTTCTGACGTACACCTGACCCACGCTGCAGCCGACGGCAATGTCTGTTTCCGGTTGTCTACTCTACTTATGACTTAAATTTGGTACTACCCATTACTCGAAATCGATCACTGAGTAGAGGCAATTATACTCATAGTGAAGTTTCTTCCCCAGAGAAACAACAGCAAGTGCGGGGGGGGTGGAGTCGAACATGCAGGCTCTCGACTGCGAGCCCAACACGCTAACCACTCGGCCACTGCCGCCGACTAAGTTGGCAGCTGGTTGGCTTTTTAGGGGTTAGGGTTAGAATGTAGTCATTTCATTGACGTGGGTTCGATTCTCACAACTGCTATTGCTCTTTTTTCTTCTGTAATTACCAAATAAAGTTCAAAGCAAAGATTAACTCTCTGGCTAAGTGCGAGAAAGTCACAATTAGACGGTAGCCTCTTATAACATGTTCTGATTGGTTGGCGGTGTCATTCTAGTCATTTGCAGTGGCAGAATTTTTTCTTGTTAAAGTGGCTACCAAGCAAGCTAAGTTAAAACACAGTGTAAACGCCTGGCTCGTAGTGCAGGGTTGCCAAACCAAAAAATCATATTGAAATGAAATATATATTCATATTGATAAAAAATTCAAAATGTGCCAACAGCGAAAATATATTTTTCAAAATTTGATCAATAAAATATCACAAAACCTTTTCAAAGCCAAATGAGTGGGGGGGGGGGTGATTTTGCATTGATCACCCCCCCACTCCAATTAGTGGGGGGGTGATCACCCCCCTCACCCCCCCTTGGATAGAGCCCATGTATTCTAGCAATTTTGGCTACTAACAGATCGGCCTTCAGTCAAATTTTAAGCTGCACGTTGTCATGGCCTGTCTATAAAAGATGCCATGGATTCAGCCATTCAAGCAAAGACAAATAGCAAGAATCAATGAGTTGTCAAAATCATCGCCTTTCTAAAGGAGAAATAGGACTCTATGTAGATTTTTTGTGATATAGGCTGCCATAGAGCAGAAGTATTAAACTCAAATATAGGCAACTTCCGGTCAAAATTTAAAAATCGGCACCAGTCGCGGCAAGACTGGTTCAATATGTATTGCAAAATTAATTTCAGGAAACTTTCATGTATTACGTCAAAAACTAACTTATTTGAACACTGTCTGCAAAACACCATGGCATAGGCCTACTTTACACCATAAACGCCCGATCAGAGCAACTGAAGTTCGTAGGCTACACAACCACATTGGCAGCGAGCTTATTTTCAGAAACATGATTAAAGTTTAAAAATATAAAGTCAGGTCAAGTCGAATCTGAGTGACTTATACATACACCCGTAGTTTATAGTGTTTAGTTTCAATCACATTAAATTCAGTATTGTTTATTTTATGCTAGTCAAAGTAAATTTATTATTGATTATAACCATAGCCGTACGAGACCAAACCATTTTGGGGGGGCAGAACGTAAATTTTCCCAAATCGGCAGGCTTTTATAGAAATTGCTCAAATATAATGTATGCGGTGCATGATAAGTGAAAAACTAACATAACAAGATCACCAGCTAGCTAGAATTTCTTACCCAAGTAATCAAGATAGAACAACTGAATAATTATAACTTAAAGTTATTGATGTTGTGGCATATCGGCGGGTCAAGTTTACAGAGAATTTAATTTCATTCTGATGACCAAAAGTTGTTGCATCACGGATAGTATCGTTTTATAGGGGTGTCCAGAAGGTACTTTTGGACCCGTGCTCGGAATAATTTTACGGGCCCGGAACCTTTTCAAGGGGTCGGAAATTTTAATAAACTGCATCGTATTCTTTGGATACAGTGCGTTTTTCCTATAAATGTCTTGATTTGGGGCTCAAACATCTCATTGGCACCAGGCCCAAAGTATTATTTCAGTGGCCCTGATTACGGGCCGGATTTGGCACGCGGGTGAGTTTAACACATGTGCTATAGAAGCTCATTTGCACATGATATGATGCGGACAGTGGCAGAAGCAACTTCTGTTGTTGAAGAAGACAGCTAAAGCTAGCGGACCTCTTGCTGCGAACAGCATACAAAACCTCGCACGGAAAATTGCGCATATTAGAGTAGTTTTTTGTCCTTTTCATAAAGGTTTCACCAGAAGCACAATTTTTGTATTCTGTTGGTTAAATAAAACGAACACGCTTCATTTTGCAATAATTTTTTTGCATGCTGTATACAATTTTGTATACTTAGTGTAAATTAAACCCATACTTAAAGGCTAAAGCATAAAGTGAAAAGTTGTTTATTTAACATGCACCTTAGCCAGTTACCGATCAAGCTCCCGCACTTTTTTGAATTAAGATAGCTTTGCTAGCTTGGCGATTTTTTTAATACCAAGGCCCATTGTTGCGTAGGCCTACATCCGAGAGGTTACTCAGTAACATGGCGGAGCTAGGCCATGCTCTATAAATACGACAATTCCTGTTTATTATTTAAAACATAAAATATATTTAATGGTAGCCTAGGTAAGGCCCTAGACTAAGACGCCAAAGTAGAAACAACGTTCTGATTTTTGATTACATCAGCTACAAGCCTATAACAAGCCAACCGTAGTTCTCATCGTGAGCCTCTAGCCTACCAGTCTACCTAGTCAAAACCTCTACTATGCGAAACTGCCAAGATTAAGCTCTTCAAGAAGCTTTCTCAGTCCGAGGATAAAGATTCAATCAATCAAATCAACCATATTTATATCACTATCACTCAATTGGCATGATTTTCATCTTTTATGAGATGACTCAACGCTTGAACATAAATTCAAATAGGCCTAGGCTACTAACATGTAATTCGTTATCACAGAGCCTTCGTGTGGGCTACCTCATAGTTTGCAAAAATATTATTTTTGCTGATGTTAGAATTGCTACTCACGAAGGCTAAAACATGGATGTAAACCAAGACGGACTATATAGAGGCCATGACAACGTACAATGGGATTGTTAAAACTGGGGGCAGATAGTGACGTCATAGTGCCATTGTCTTCAATTGAACCGACATTGAACCGTACGTTAGGCTAATATTTATAACACTGAAACGAAAGCTGTGGCACTGTCTGGCAGCTTTAAAAAACTAATATGTTGTTACAGAACGGTAGCCTACTGAAAGTTGAAATAAATCACCAAGTACGCTACTCGTAAACAATTTATATATTTTTTAATCTCGTATCAAACGGGCCCACCACAAACTTGTAAAAGGAAAAATACAATTAAATCGTTCATTTGATATTGTACCACACCAACCTTGAAAATTGCGATGGATCAGTCATGATAACACTGAGATATTTAAAAAAGTGGTAACTTCACTAGCAAAAAGTATCTAAAAAAAACAATGCACCACTACTCGTAGCCAAGACTCGCTTAGTTAAAAGATTAATACTTTGTTGATGAGTGGTCACAGCGGTAAACCATAATCTCTTCGTGGGAAAATTGTAACATAAAGTTCCCGGATCCGTTTGTCTGCATGTAGTGACCGAAAAAGAAACACTCCTTGAAACGTCTATTCAATAAGTGTATTCCTGTAAAATTAGCCCGCGGCTATCGAAATCGAGATGCAACGCCTTACACCTCTAAAAACTGTCACTACGATACAGATTACTTGGATAAAAGACGGAGAATTTGTCCAGCTAGCAAGCACCAAATAAACCAGTTAAATGTGCGACCGACTTCCAACAAACAACTTTTCGAATAAATCAGAAAAATTTGTGATAACTCAAAGGCACGTGAGCAGTTAGTGTGACGCAATATTTCATGTTTAAACAGGTTTCAACTGAAACAGGTTTAAACAGGTTTGACACAAGTCTTACGAACGATGGTGCAATTTTGGCTCATGTTTTAAGAATTTCCATGACGTAAGATTCAGTAGACTTGAACGGTTTTTGTATGACGTTTGATTAGGTGAACAATTGTCTGGAACATAGCGGCCCCTAGTTATGACAGTCTGACATGGCATAACTAAAAAAGAATTGACGACAATTGTGAGCCAATGAATAAAAACACATGATACACAAATTGTTTGAATCACTCACGTTTAAGTTAATATGCAAATACAAAGGGCATGCAAAGAATGAACAGCAATAAGAGTAAGCACGACGATACAAGAAATTGGTACCATAGGTAGTAGGTACACGCAAAAAATGACGCTATATACAATGGTTGCGATAATAACCGACTGTTCTGGGCTCAAACAAGTGTCGGCCACCGCAGACAAAACCAGGCTCAAACCCTAACACTTAGGTGTTCTTTACGGGGGCGAGGCACGAAATATCCCTTAACACATAGTCTACTTTCACTTTCCCTGTACTCTCATCATAGTTGCAGACGGCAACTTTAGCTCTACGGACCACAGGCTTCCCTTTCCTAATTTGTGGAACTACCTCATGCACCCTCCCAAGTTGATACTTCCCACGTTTACCAATGTCCTGGAGAGAACCTACCACTACAAGTTGACCAGGCTCCAAATTCTCGGCCATTTTTAGCCATTTTTTCCGGCCCTGAAGACCTGGCAAGTAAAAATCGATCCATTTACTCCAAAACTGATGAGAAAGTGACAAATTGAACCGATAATCCCTTCTTAATTGGTCACGATCATGTGGTTGCCCAACAGCACAGTATGGGTCTAAGTATGGGGTCAAAAGTGAGGCAGGGGTGATGACAGTAAAATCCCTAGGGTCGTCACTCAAAGGTACCAAAGGGCGTTCGTTCACGATCCGAACGGCACTGCCTGTGTACGTAAGCAGTTCAATAAAATTGGGCTTACGAATTGAAGAGTCCAAAATGTGAAAAAAGTACTGCCGAAATCTAGCCAAGAGATCTGCCAGAGGGTTTAACAAGTCAGGACCCGAAAACATTACATCCTTAACACAAGTTCCTCGAAATTCAGACTTGCCATCGTAAACAATGCGCTTTTTTAATTGTGACGTAACAAAGTATGGTAAATACCACTCAAAACCCTTCACATTTCCTGCTTCACCAGCACGCTCAATATAACCATTAGATTTAAGGTCTTTCATGGTGTCAGTAAGGAAGTCACGAAGTTCAGGTTGTTTTAAAGCCTTCTTCCTTAAAGCAGCAACTCTATCTGACGCCAACACAAAATTGTTAGGTAGATCAATATCTTCCTTCAACGGAACAGGTATCTCAAATCGACCATCTTTCAACTCAATATTCGGTTCAACAAGTTCTCTAGCCAAAATGTCATTGCGAGACAATTCACAGGTTTCATTTTGCAAGGTCAAATCCTGAATGACTTTATTCAGGTCTGCTATTTCCATATCGCGAGACTCAATTTTACGCTGAAAGCCAGAGATGACATCCGACTCTGAAGACGTCTGCACTCTGCACACGTTAGCAACGCTTTCATCTAAGGGTGACTTACCACCACAAGCCAACCAACCGAGAGGGGTGAGTAAAGCATGCGGTTCACTACGATTTTCACCAACACGTTCTTCTTTTGCCCACATCAAATAAGCGTTGTCGTTGCCAATCAGTACATCTACAGTACTACAATCATTCAAATGAAACATATTCACGTCATGAAAATGACGGAAACCATTTAAATCTTGTTTATGCGGTAAAGTTTTAACATCGTCAGCCCAAGCTCGGTTAACCACCGAAGTTATATCACAAAACAGTTCATCTGTCTCTAACGACTGGATGTTGAGTTTAACAAGGTCAGCACAAGTAGCTTTCTGACCAGCCAGGGTATCCATTTTAAACGACGCTTTATCGTACGGTTTAAGACCAAGTTCACACACCAAATCACTCGAAACAAACGTCAACTGCGAACCAGGATCATGCTGACAATACACCAACTTCGATTTGCCAGTCATTGGATTCAAAACACGAGCAGCAGTAACGCGGTTAAAAGCTGCTTTAACATTTCCAATCTTAACATTACGCACAGGAACTCTGGCACGAGCATCATCTTTCCCAACAGAATCCAGAGAATCACGTGACGTCACATAAAAATCATGCAGAAGAAAATAGTGTTTCCTATCGTTGTTAGGCCCACACTTACGACAGTTATTTGCATGAACGCAATCCCTAACCATATGCTGGCGCAAACAATTCAAGCATTTGCCAGCTTTCACAATGACATCTCTCCGATCTTTAGGTGTCAAGCGCAAAAATTCTTTACAATTAGACAAAAAATGATATTCAACTTGACCACGTGACGAACAACAAATGCATGCCGGCAGGTGTTTACGTCTAGCCTCACCACCGCGCGGTGCGCCAACAACAGTCGAGTACTGCGAACTCCCTGACATCACATCATCGTGGGGTTTTACGGACGTCTGCCTAACCGGACATGAAGGCAATTTTCCTTTGCCAAACTTTTTAAAATGCTGCGACTCACCAGAATCGCCCATTAGCATAATGCTAAAATCAGTCGACTTACGCGATTTCTCCCGTACTACAAATTCAAACAAACTCTGAAAAGTAGGCTCATCAGTGCCACCATACTGATCACCTAAAAAGTCAAGATAACGCTGCTTAGCGTCAAACAGGAGTCGCTTAGCCAAATCCAAAACAAAACGTCCTTCCAATTTGTCACGCTGACCATAAGCTTGCGCGTAAAGCAAACACTGCGACAATTCATCTTTAAACTCTTTCAAATCACTGGAAGAGATCGAAGTCAATTTGCTACCATAGCGATACTTTCTAATTTCTGGTTCTGCAAAAAGACCTCCACGAACCCCAAAACGCTGGGACAAGCGAGCTAACGACATTTCTATCCTGTCTTCCTCTGACAAGCCAGGGGTGTCGGAAACCAAATTAGCAATCGTTTGCGCAGCTGTTCTAACACAAGCTGCTTGTAACAAAGTCAAACAAGTCCCCTTAAAGGGCGAAGCTGCCATTAAGGCCGTAACACGATTTTTAAAGAAGATAAATGGCATATTATTACCATCGTAACCAATCAAGGCCGCCTTATCGAAAAACGTCCTACTATTTTGGTATTCAAAAAAGCAATCCTGCTGTTGAGAACTCGATTTAACGGGAGAAGACAAGCTATATCTCTTAAGGGGCTGAGTGGGCTCAGTCACGTGCACAGCCCGATCACGATCCTCACACGTTAAAATCAGGAGACGCGATACGCCTCTCACAACCACCCAAATTACGTGTAGCTGGGCGATCAAAACCTAGCGGCGCAGAAAACTGTGAAGGGGGCAAAGCATTACTACTAATGGCGGCCCCGTGACCTGTACGCTCTGGGGGAGGAGTTCGGTTGTAATTCGCAGACCTTGGCTCTACAGCATTCGGAAGACCCTTAGCCGCGGCCCCGAGACCTCCTGAAACAGCTGGAAAACGTGTGGATTGCCCTGGTCCACTCACAGGTTGAACGGGCGTTTGGAAAAGGTTATGTAAATTAAACTGCGATTGATGTTCATTTCTGGAATGCCTAGAAGAGCCCTTCTTAGAGCTACGCCGAGAGCCCACCTCTGATCGATATTCAGCTAAAACTACCTCTTTACGTTATTCAGCCCTCAACTGAGCGTCTTTGAGTGCGAACTCAGCAGCTCTCGCTTCGGCTCTCGCGGCGGCCTCAGCTGCTCTCGCTTCGGCCTCAGCTCTCGCGGCAGCCTCAGCTCGAATGGCCTCAGCTCTCGCGGCAGCCTCAGCAGCTCTCGCTTCGGCCTCAGCTTGTATCTGGAGCTCCTCTCGTCTTAGCTGCAGGTTAATTTGTGCAACTATCCGAGACGAAGTCCTAGACATCCTAGTGCTTACATTTGAGGCGCTATCCTCAGGATGTATGTCAGCATCCAACATATCTGAGAACTCACTTTCTTTTTGTTCAAAGTTATTTTTTAACGAGTTAAATTCGGGATCTACCCTATCACGAAGTTCTGCCAAGATTGCAGAGTTAAAGATTTTAGTCAAAAGAGCATGGAAATGCCGTAATTCCTCTTCTAAAGTAGATAACTTAGATCTAAAAATTAACAGTTCCTGCTTATCACTCAAAGAACCTAGGGCTACAGAAAGTTCCCCAATTTCAGTCAAAATATCCCTTCTAAGATGCCGGGCCTCTCGAACTGACTTAGCCTCATCGTTACTGGGTCCCTCCCCAGAATGGCCTGCCCGACCGCAAAGAACATCATCAGGCTTAAACTCAGTCGAGTCTACGGCGGTCGAGTCCCTGTCGCCACCGAGTGTAGACATATTAAATGTTGGGGCTAAATTTACAATTAAAAAAATTACGTTACACAAACACACAAAATTATTAGGCTACAGTAGTTATAAAAAACTTAACTGCAAAGACCGTAAAAATACAAAAAGAATTTAAATGCACAATACCGTAGTTGTACGAGTATATGAAGTCCTAGAGTTCCACAAAACTTGCTTGGATTCTTCCACTTGAATCTACAAGCACAGATGGATTGTCTTTTAATCTTCTTTCTTGCCAATGAATGTCAAAGTTATTTTTCTTCAGTACCGAACTGAGAAGAAATGTCTTTACTTTTCTTTGCTTCTGTAAGAGTGTAGACTACCAACCAACAAATCTTCTTTTATTATTTCTTGTACTTCTAAGTAGTTCTTCTGCACTAGCTGACAACAAACACGTCGTTTATTTTTATGCCTTCAAGTGCTTCTTGGCCTACCAGCTAACAAAAATCGTCTTTTATTTTTGGCTTTAATTTCTTCTTGACCTACCAACTGACAAGAACTCGTCTTTTATTTTTTTTATGTGCTTCTAGTGCTTCTTGGTCTACCAGCTAACAAGAACTCGTCTTTTATTTTTTATGGTCACAGCGGTAAACCATAATCTCTTCGTGGGAAAATTGTAACATAAAGTTCCCGGATCCGTTTGTCTGCATGTAGTGACCGAAAAAGAAACACTCCTTGAAACGTCTATTCAATAAGTGTATTCCTGTAAAATTAGCCCGCGGCTATCGAAATCGAGATGCAACGCCTTACACCTCTAAAAACTGTCACTACGATACAGATTACTTGGATAAAAGACGGAGAATTTGTCCAGCTAGCAAGCACCAAATAAACCAGTTAAATGTGCGACCGACTTCCAACAAACAACTTTTCGAATGAATCAGAAAAATTTGTGATAACTCAAAGGCACGTGAGCAGTTAGTGTGACGCAATATTTCATGTTTAAACAGGTTTCAACTGAAACAGGTTTAAACAGGTTTGACACAAGTCTTACGAACGATGGTGCAATTTTGGCTCATGTTTTAAGAATTTCCATGACGTAAGATTCAGTAGACTTGAACGGTTTTTGTATGACGTTTGCTTAGGTGAACAATTGTCTGGAACAATGAGATAATTCCATATAATGCAAGAATCTCACAGCTTCTTGAATTTGTGACCATCTGGAACATTTACTTGCTGATAGAGACGTTATAGAGCATTTTACTCCAGAATGAAATGCTTCAAAGCTCAGATTGTCATCAATTCTTAACACAAACTTGGGTATGTCGGAATCTTGCATAAATTCCTTGCATTGAAAAACAAGCGTCTGATGAGCCCGAAATACAACATCATCACCTGCTAAAAAAGGAAATTGAACACTAAAAGCATTAGCCAGGACATTTTCAAAGCTCACAATAATGTCACTTTTGTGGTAGGATAGTTTTCTGGCCAATGGCGTTCACAAACGAAGTTGTCCTTTAAATCTGGAATATTATCCCTTGGGATAGTGGCAAGCCATCTATCACGTTCCGGTTCGCATTTAGGCAGTTTAAACACTGCAACTTTATTTTCTTCACTATAATTTCCATTGCAATTAAAGACACAGCACTTCTTAACCACATTTACAAGAGTACTAATATATCACAAACAATGCTTCACAACGTAAAACAAATCAAATATAAGATTGAATCAAATATAGACGTACATTAGGACGTTAAATGGCCTATCCATCAAGGCTGTTCAAAACAAACATATTTCGAAATATGGGTACTTATGGTGCATCCTGACTCATTACTAGAAAGGTAACCGGGTTGCTCAAGGGTAGACCCTCCAGGGGCGCCGGAACGGTTCTTGACTGGGGGAGGGGGCAGGATTATGAAAAAAGGGCACTTTTGTTGCTGAAAGGCCAATTTTTTTAAAGTTTTAATATATAGCAATAATGCTCATCCATTAGCTCATCATCGAGTAATGATACAAGTGTTCTGTATAAAAAGAACAATGGCACGGAAGGGCATCATGCTATGTTATAATGACGTAGGCTAACCTACCTGTGATACAAAATTTTGTGTCCTGAATATTATTTTGACGCAGAAATGAAAGATTATAATTAGGCTGAAAGCGAATAACTGAAATTGTTATATCGTATTGCAAAATGTGCAGTAGCTTACATGACTTTAAAAGGGCACCATTGCCCCCCCCCATCCACAGAAAAATTGAGGGCAGGGGGCATCCGCCCCCTCGCTTCCGGCGCTCCTGAGACCCTCCGCCCTAATAGCTCAAATGACGACCAGCAATTCAATTAGGCTATGCTGTTTCGAATCAAATCATCCATGAACGTAAAAACAATCATTGTATTAACAACCGGATAAGCAGCTTATCATGCAATAGCACTGGGGGTTGGAAAACTTCTTGACTGATGATTTCAATCTGTTTATTGCAAAAAGCTCCAAAATATGGATTCAGGGGAAGCCAAGAAAATATAATTTGCTTCAAATCAAAATGAAATGATAAAAAAAAACACTCCGGAAAAGGCAAAAGTAAATTATTCGTTTTCTGCCTCACAGAAACTGACAGGCCTATTTGAGATTCTCAAACTAGTAGCCTAGTCTAGTAGTTTTGTATGGCAGTTTCATACACTCAGCTGGTGATCTCAAGAACTGCTGACTTGTAGCCTAGGAGACTCTCTCATTCATATAGACGTCAGACGTGTTGGGTCAAATTTAGTCCGGCAGCTTATTAGGCCTACGTTCTGAGATTCTCCAGTCTTTCACAATCGTTTCAAACGCACAACCAAATGAAATTGCTTGGATTTTGAAACGATTAAAAAAACATATTTTGAAATACCAAAACAAATCAAAGTAGGCTATTTCTATTTCAAATATCGATCTATCTCATCCTTATGCTGATGTAGGACACCGATAAATCACATTCCTACCAAGTTTTGAGTTGTAACTTACTGTAAGTAGGCTACTGTACCGGTACTCATTAAAGTAAAATAATTCCTGACTACCCTGAACTAAACGCACTGCAAAATGGAAGCATCTGTAGAGAAATTCAATTGAAGACAATGGCACTATGACGTCACTATCTGCCCCCAGTTTTAACAATCCCATTGTACGTTGTCATGGCCTCTATATAGTCCGTCTTGATGTAAACACAATGTGTTAACAATGTTGTACTTGAAAAAATCGATGACTTCATTTGCAGAATTTAAATGGCTGTAGTTGAATGATCTTGCTGCAGCCTGCAAGCAACTGTTGAAGTTTATGTCGGACATGAGAAAACTGTTGACAACAAAGCTAAAACGAAGCTAAACTGTTTTACGATAAACAATGTGTTTAATATAAAGAAGGTTACAATATCTATAAAAACTCGACATTTTATAGCTTAGGTTGCATCCATCGGTATTGTAGCCTATTGTTGAAATGACTGTTTTGAATCAGCAAAACCAGTAAATTCACGCTATTTTGTTGAATTTACAGACGAAATTATGACTGTTTTGAATCAGCAAAACCAGTAAATTCACGCTATTTTGTTGAATTTACAGAAGAAATTATAGTCCACTACGCTCTCGCATTGTTGGAAAATGTGTTTCAACGGTTGTTAGCATAATATAAGCCTTGTCCAAAATTAAATGCTCATAGAACACGAAGAAGATGTTCAATAATAGAACGACGAAGATGTTCAATAATAGCAATTTTACTTTTAATGAAAGCAGCTCACTCCTTCCACCACCCCTTATCTAAAACAAAGAAAGGTGGGTTTATTCACGGTGTAGGCTACTTGGAAGATCTGATTTTGACTTTCATGTGTTTGTGTTTTATACAACTTTTAATGGACGCTTGGACGGCACCGAATGGATGGAATAGTTCCCCTGCGGCTGCGACAACACTTTAGCAATCGGAAACTTCACTTTGTCAGTCCCGGTGATTGCTGGCCTGTGTCAATGGTTCAAAGTTTCTATAGTCTACAATTCTACATCTACAAGTATGTAGTAGTAAGCTTTCCCAGTCCGAGGATAAAGATTAAATCTATCCAGTGGCGTAGCCAGGAAGTTTGAAAGGGGGGTTTTTGACGGCCGGCGGGCTAGGCCGGACGGCGTGTTCGCCAAGACGACACCCAGCGGCTGGGGGTCTAGGGGGCCTCCCCCAGAAAATTTTGAAAAATTGCGTTGAATTTGGTGCATTCTGAGAGCATTTTCAACAAAAATGTGGGTATGAATATTCCTGTAAAGTGGTGCTGCCCGGTGGCATAGCCATGGGCGCCGATCCCTATAGGACAGCGGGGACATGTCCCCACCATCTTTTTACATGTCCCCACCATCTTTTTACAATATTTTTATAACCTAAAAGGGAAAATATTAACCGAATCTCACAATTTCATTAGTCAGACGTTTAAAATCTGTTGAAAGGAAGGGATAACATTTTTGTTTTATGCAAGAAAACCCCGACCGTAGTAGAAATATTTTATTATGCGGGGAAGCCCTGTTGCAACTAGCAAATTCTATTTGTTTTGGTTAGCCTACGCCAGGGCCAGACAGTGCAGAGTGTTAGAATTGCTTAGAAAGAGTCGTAGGCTACAAGCATATAGTGCAGTATGCTTAGCTTGTGTTACTTTTGTGTAAGAAAAAAAGTGTTTTTTGAGTTATTATTACATTGAGGTTAAGAAAATTTTTTAAAAACCATAGACTGACAATCGATAACAACTTAATAGCCTAACATTGAATTGCATAATTCAAAATTAATACAGAAATGAAATAGATACATAATTTCAAACGTTTTCGGCAAAACTTTCTGCCCTCTTCAGGAAAATATCTTAATTCATCTAAACAAAACAATTATTCGTGAAATGTTAATAATCAATGACTGAAATTCAATAAAACTGCACTGACCTGCGTACAAGCAACAACTGACGAACAAACACAAAAGGTGGTCGTGGTCTTGTGTCTTTGTAAATGCTGAGAGGCTAATGGAGGATTGCAAGTTGCAACCTTAAGTCATTGAACCTGTCCCGTCCCAAAAAGACCCCAAATCGTCTTCAGCATGGACATTGAACATGGCCCTTGTCAATCTCCTCAACATCAAACACCAGAGACGAAATATCGGTCAGAGTATTTTGCAGTCATTGACAGCGCGCAACAAAATCTTACTGACTATTTCAAGTCGACCGATCTTGAGCACTACAAAATTCTACAAGAATCATTCTTTAGTGGAAAGCTACAATCACATGTGTTAGACCAGTGGTTCCCAAAGTGGGCGCCAGCGCCCCCCTGGGGGCGTTGGCGACCATGAAGGGGGCGCTGGTTATAAAGTGGGCGATTGGGGGGCGCTGAGAGTAAATCGGGGCAGTTAGAAGAGGATTGCAAAGCATTTTTGTCATGTTTCGCTTCAAAGAAATACAAAAGAAGACGGTGACTATAAGAGCTCCGTGGCAAATATTGTGGTAATTATGTAGGCAACCTCGCTTTGCATTGCCTTACAAGTTAGTTGAGGTCGTAACGTAACGCATAACGCATGATAATTTGAAGCACTGCGATTACGCAAATCCGATCTTACAGTCCGAGAGTATTTTGATCTAGCGTTCGTCTTAATTTATCTTTGAAGACTGTCATCAAATCAGTGAATAAAATTAAAGCGCACGCTGTGAATACACGCTTTATTCAAACGATTGTGCAATGAGAACGATGAAGCTTTTGAGCGCTTACTACTCCACACCGAAGTACGATGGCTTTCCAAGAAAAATTGCCTTGCACGATTTTATTCCCTGATTGAAATTATTGTGGAATTTCTAAATAGTTGTGACCCTGGCCTTGCGAATGACGTCCTGGTTGTGAGAAATAATATCGCCTACTTGTCAGGCATATTTACCAAATTTAATGAATCAAAATTATCCCTTCAGGGTAACGAAATAAGCTCGTGTTGTATCAGCGAAATTTAGCCAGACGAGAATTTTTCCAATTCTCAAGCTTGCATCAACTTGATACCAGTGACAAAGGCATATCCGATGTTGATGTAGAGACGTACAGCAATCATCTTGAAGAAGTCCACAAAGGCATGGGAGTTCGATTCCAGGATGTATTCCAGTTAGAAATCCATGACTGGATAATCGACCCATTCTGTGATATTTCCGAACATGGAATTCTTGAGGAGGAACTGATAAAATTGCAAAGCGATTTTGCACTCAAACCGAAGTTCAATATCTCGTATCAATCGTTCTGGCAACAGAACCAAATCAAAGAGAAATACCCTCACGTGCGGAATCGGGTCAAAGTTTTTATCATTGCCTTTCCCAGCTCATACTTGTTGGAGCGTGCTTTCAGTGCCGTAACAACGCTTCTGGATAACAAAAGAAACCGTCTTGGCATAGTCAGACGGGGAGACTTAAGATTGTTCCTATCCAAAGTGAAACCTGATATCAAGAGGCTGATCTGCACCAACCTCATCCGTCTCATTAGAATTGGTCTTTAAGTTGTAATGAATGGAGAATAACTTTGGTTTTACTTTTTTTTGTCAAAGGGGGCGTTTGATGCTCTGTTCGTTGTCCAGGGGGGCGCTATTAAAAAAAAGTTTGGGAAACACTGTGTTAGACGATTATCCTGAGTTCTCTGACCCAGAGTCCCTTGCACAAGAACTATGTTTCTTTCGAAAGCAGTACAATGGAAAGTCGGTGGAAGATTTTCGAATGATATTCAAGGAGATGCCATCCGCTGTTCGACAAATGTTTTCGCAAGTGGAACTTTTTGTTAGACTTTTGCTCATTTCACCAGCCAGCTCGTGTTCAGCTGAACGGTCATTTTCAACTTTGCGACGTGTCAAAACTTGGTTACGGCCTACCATGACACAGAAATGGCTAAATCATGCAATGGTCTGCCATGTTCACAACAAAGTTTTGAATTCGAACAACCTCCATGACCTCTCCAAGGACTTCGTTTTTAATTCGCCGGAGACTCGTTGCCGAGTGTTTGGACGTCTGCTGTCCAATACTGACACTGACAATTAAAACATAACTTACATCGCATTAGACTGTAGCCTACCTACTGTAGCCTATCTGTTTGTTTGTCAGAACAGACCCCCGATCTTTCTAGCTCGCTTTGCTCGTCGCTCCTTCCTACCTTTCCTAATAGCAGGCCCGGATTTAGGAGGCATAGAGGGTGCAGGTGCCCCCTTAAGGGCCCCCGACGTGGAAAAAGTGTAATTTTTTTTTTCAGCCTTTAAAGTTTCTGAAAAAGTCTGTGCAGTGCTGGATTAATGTTACTGTAGACGTAGAGGTGGTTTTTCGCGCCGTAGGCGCAAACATTTTTTTGTACGGGGCCCCCATCAGCTAAATCCGGCCCTGCCTAGTAGGCTAAATGTCCCCACCAATTTTAGAAAGCGATCGGCGCCCATGGGCATAGCAAAAGGATAACATCATGTTTTCTTTGGCATTTTTTGGAAATAAACCTAAGTCGCTGTTGTTTTTTTGTTGCTAATTCCTGGCTGAGATATTTGAATGTTTGGTAGTGGCAAAACTCGCTCTTTTAATGCACTTTCGTTTAAAACTAGGCAAACTTTGTTTTAGAAACATAAAGAGACTAAAAGCATCGTTCTCAATACCATAACGTCACACGCGTGTCAAAGGGGGTTGAAACCCCCAACCTCCCCCCCCCCTTGGCTACGCCACTGAATTTATCAATTTTTAGAAGTTGAGGAACAAAGTTGTCCATCTGGCAACACTGGTCCAAACACTCGCTCGCTAGTCAATGAAATAGAAGACCGCCGAGGTCAAAGTGCATGCCTGTGATCTATTTGCTGACTGGCGTTTTATTGCTTGTTCATCTTTTCATAAATAGAAAGCCACAGAAGTCAAAGTGCATGCGGTGATATGTTTGCTGACTGGCGTTTTATTGCTCGCTCACCTTTGGCAATGATCGCCCGACTTGTTAGGGCGGTCTGATCTGTCTACAAAACTCCATCCAATGTTTGCCTTTGTTGCGTAACCTTTGCAAAGGTATGGCGGTTAGCTTTTGTTCAACATCTTCATGTGACCTAGTTCGATATTGAGAAGAAAGGTTGTAGGCTATTTTGACCTACTTGATGCCTTGGCTTACATGTTTGTGTAACGACTACTAGGGCAACCAAAAGTCAATAAAGCCAAAAATTTTCTGCCTTGTTCAAAGTTTATAAAACGTCCATAAACTAAATTTGAGGCTGACAAGAAGAGAGGTTTTAAAGTTATTATAATGACGCACTTTAAAAGACTTTCAATATGGTTTTGCAAAGTGACATTCCAAGCGCGGCCTTGCAAAATGTATTTTGTAGAGCAGCGATTCTCAACCGAGGATGCGTGAAAGTTTCCGAATTTCCACCATGATTGATCTACAGTATTATGACGTTTAAAATTTGGTTGGGCTGGCTTAATTAAGAGAAATCGAAAGCAGCCTAGCAGCATTTACATTTTTGCCATGACTGTGATAGTGTGATTTAAACGAAATAGTGATTGCAAATGAAAAAAAATAGAGAAACTGTTTGTAACTTGAAGGTAGCAAAAATTACGTTAATTTTTGAAAAAAATAATGGAAAAACATTAAATCAAAATATAAAGTAGGCTACTGATTTTTGATTCTGTTTGCAAGATATAGGTCAAAACATAACTTTGTTGAAGTTATCAATCGTCACAAGTGAGTCGCGAATTCACCAAATTCTTCTGAGTGTGTCTTTCAAAATTATAAAACTTTTATTTCCGTTACGCGATATAGCCAATACTAAAATTTCAGATAAAAACTTTTTAGGGGTCCTCGACCGCTTCGAGTGCACCAAAAATGGTCCACCGAGAAAAAATGTTGAGAACCAGGGTTGAAAATTTTCTACAAACAAATTTGGTGTGATGTAGCTAAATTGGTAACTTCAATCTGTTGCTAACCATTGAAAATATTTTCTAAGGAAGATTGCAAGTTCTACATGAGCAGGCCTAGTATAGGCTATACTATGCGGTGTGTCAATACAAATCAAAACAAAAAACTAAAATACTCATAACACGTGATCTTACGTAATACATTGTCGCGGTTTACGTTCACAAAAATTACGCTGAGATAAGTTGAAGTAGGAGGTGTGTGCGTTCTGTGAGAAATAACAGTTAATTTAAAAGTAGGTCAACAATTATTATATCTTTCTTAAGGTATAATATTGACATTCAAGCTGTTTGCAAAGTATGAGCTTAGATTTTAGAATAAAGCTGTCAAGCTAAGTTATTTTCCACGTTTTTTATTGTAATATTTTCTTCTTGTAAACTTTTTAATGCCTAGTTGCCTATTTATTATGTTATGTCACTTGTTAGCTAAAAGTCTTTGACTGAATGTGAAGCTGTAAAGTCCAAATCAATAATTTACAACCTTACACGTTTCCTGCAATTTGCTGGCTTTGATTTCTGCACTGCACTTGTTGCCCAGGATCAAGAAAACGATTGGGTTTCATGGCAGCTCAGTGACGTAGTCAGATTTAAAAGTTTAGGGGACAACAAAACTTCTTTGCGGGCGGAGGGGGCAAATGATTGTAATGGCTGAAACAAAGTATAGCCTACATAAAAACATAAGCACGTATCTAGCTAACCAGTAATTTTCTAAATTTATCTGACTAACTGACACAGTGTAGCTGTAAACAAAATAATGTGATATGATACACAAAATAATACAGAGTACTCAAACGTAGATGGGCTAATTCTGTAACCGTCCTATCTAATATTTATGCCTTTTTTATCATTCAGAAAAAAAAGCAACGGTTTTCCAAGGCAAAGATCTGCAATGTCCTTGTGCATAGTCAAACAAGTAATTTTAATGAAGGCCAAGATATTTTTAAGAGAATTATTTTCATAATTTTTCAGTTTTGATTAGGCTACTTCTTTTTGAGAAAGGCTTCTGTAAACTGAATAAGCGTTTTCAAGCCCAAAATCTGGTTTACGTAGGATATGGCCTATTATTAGCGGTCATCGTATGCGCTTGATAAGTGTAAGACAAAACGAATTATGTGGTCTCGAATTAATTTGACGCATTTTTCCCGCAATCGATTGCAATCCAAGAGATAATTTTCTGTCAAGCTTATTGAAATGAAATCAATGTCAAAACATGACTGAAGTAATTTAAATCTAGCCAATGAGTTGTCTGCGTTAAATGGATTCTGGTCTGTCTTTTAAGGGAAGAGTGGATTTGAATTCCACTTCTGACACCACATTGTGTTCGTTTCAAATGAATTAAAAAAAGCTTAAATCACATCTCAGGTAGCAGTACTTGCGACGTCCAATAGCAGGTGCACGCAAATTTGTTTTATTTTATTTGCATGTTTTATTTTAAATATCTACACTACAGTCAGTGTACCGAATTTGCAGAAAAAAATGTAAGTTTATAAACAATTGAAGGTTGGTAGTTTCATTTGCTAATCCACGCAAACCTTTGACTTGCTGTTCGGATACAGATACAAAGTACACATTCATTTGGCAAAGCGTGTTTATTGAGTACGATCTTGTTAGCATTGTCAAACGTTATATCAATCTAGCGACTCTATTCAAGCAAAGCTTTTGTCTTACTCCTTCGCAGTTTAAGGGTCTGATGTTCTGGGTAGGCAGAGATCTGGAATGTCTGTATAGAAAGTAATAAAAGCCACCGATGTAAAATCTTTGTATTTGTATATCAACCCAAACCAACTATGTGATCACATCACAAAACTTTTATGTCTCAGAGAACGAGGCATTACTTTAGACATTGCTTTTCTACGATTTTAAACAAAGAACGAAATACAACACTGCAAAGGTTTTATATGAGAAATTCTGTCAAAAGTCTTAAGTGAGTTTGTAAACAACAACTAAGTCTGCCTTCATTCAGAGACCTTAAAATTAGAAAAAAATGTTATCAGCGTAACACATTTTACCTGCATCATCAGCTTGAGATTGAGAGCATGCACAATAGGGCAAAGGTCTGAAAAACATTAAACTTGTTTAGATTTATATAAAAATGATCCTCTACTTGGCAGTCAGCACAAACCCAGACTGCAAAAAAACTTTATTTTTACAATGATTCAAAGTCTGTAGACGTTAAATCAATGTACAAATTACTGATGCTTTGTCAGGGAAGGTGATGACTTTTTAGAACAGCTTACAGCAGCACAATATATTGATTGGCTGTACGTTGTCAGTACCACATAAAATATTATACAAAAAATTATACAAAAATTATACATGCAGTACAATATAGTACTCAAACATGAAACAGTCTGAACTCTTATCACATTGCACATTGCTTCGAGCTCTTTTCAACAGATTTCGTTGTAACTTACTTGCATTTATCAATGCAAGTTTAACGTGCATAATAATCAGTTCAAATGTTTACTCTACTATAAAATGCTTGCAGCTTAAAAACGTTTTTTGGTTTAAAATTGTTACTACTTCGGCACATAATTGTAGTTTAATTCAATATCTGCCATACCATAGCATTATATAATTGCATAAAATATTTGGGTTGCGGTTACCAAGACATAGCAAATTGGTTTTGATTGAGGGTTGAACCTGAAGCGTACTTAATGGAGGGGCAAGGGAGTGCACTTTTCATGCTTGGTTCCAATTTTTGTGCGTGAAATACTGCATGCAGAAGGCTAGGTACTAAGTGATCCTCACACATGGTCAGGAGTCATTTTTGAGGCACGTTCATCTTTGGCACAAACCTCGATCCGTTACTGGACCGACAAAGAGCCGAATAAACCCTTTTTGCAGTTTTCAAAATTGAATTTCATTCGTATGCATTAAATCAACGTTTGCAGAAGTTAATTGAGCTAATCTAAAAACAACGGACTTTGCTGGCTATAGCCTTAGTTATTATAATCTATAGATTACCGCCCTACCAATCAGAGAGAATCAGCTAAGTAGCCTACCATACGTCACACAATTACGTACCTTCGAACGTAGTCCACGTATGATAGGCTGTTGGCATCGGACGACGAAAGTTCTGAATAATGTGAAACAAAAAACAATTTTGGCATCTTGCTTTTTCATGAAATGATAATATTGTCATTTCGTAATGTAGATCTTTATAAACTCTTTTTTGTGTTAAGCTCTGCATAATGTAAGGTATAGATTTATGCTGATGAGTTGGCTTGTGATTCAGCGCACCATACCCTTACAAAATATCGAAATAAGCGACACATCTATTTAACATATTTTCTAAAAACTTTAGTAATGCCTTTTATAGCCGCAGGAAGTGGAAATGCGGAGAGGGGGGGAGGCGGAGGAGGGAGGCACTCCCTGCGGGGGGGGCACTACCTGCTATAAAAAATTGCGAATTTAGGCAAAACTGTCCAGTTTTTTAAGAAAATTGCAAAAAATCTCTGTATGCTGAGTTTTTAAAAATATATGTTTGCATGGAGGCATATTTCGTTTTTTGTTCGCACCCCATACAAAGTTTTATTCTTCTACGGTTTTCAAGATAAAATTACTTTACTTGGAACGATGCGTACAATAATGGCTTGTCGCTCTTGTTTTTCTGTATCATAAGGATTTTAACCAATGACATATACAAAAAGAATTCGTTGCTTTCAATAAGCAGAGATAGACTGTCGGCCTTAATAAAAATACTATTGGCAAATTGTAATTAAGTGTTTCAGATAAATGCAATTTTGTCTACTTCATTATAGTTTTGTGAACAACGCAACTAAATGTTACTTTGCAACATTTTCAAGCTTTAAATGTACAAAACGATAAAAAGAAACTGACTTGTGCAAGATTTGAACCGAAAACGTCGAAATTCCTGCATGGCAATGGCTGACATGGCAACCAGATACTCTCTATCTTCCTCTGAGACACTGACGTCAGTCAGACTTTCAAATGAACAAAAGAATTCCAGCACTTCGAGAATGTTCGTTCGCAAATTTGCTAAAGATCTGAAAAAAGGGCAATCAAGCAATTTGACACGCTTTTCGGCAATGCAATAAAGTTTACTTTTTTCAATGGTAAAATGTTGATGAAAATATGGTCCATATAAAAGCTTGGGTAGTAACTAATAACTTGGGTAGTAAGTAAATAAGCAACTCAGGGATTTTAGCAGGATTCTTTCAAGTTTGTTTTCTTATTCTTTTTAAGTTAATTTTGAAAAAAATTATACCTTAATTGATTGATTAATGAAAATCGGTACCCTTGGACCGATAGCCTCTTTGAAAGCTTAATCCTGACAGTTTCACATACATGCAGAGACTTTGAACCAGCAACAGTAATGTAAACTCGGTTATCGTATTTGACTTGAGTGAGGTTTTCGCTTGTGGAAATGTCTGTGAATTATTCCATCCACTAGATGCCGCTAAATAAAGAGCTATCTTTGAAATAGTTTGCTTCAGCGAACATCCTTGCATTCACCCGTTGTAATATCTTGTGGTTAGGCCATATCGCTCGCAAGTCGCAAAGCGTATAGTATATAAAGCTGAGCTTTTAATTCGGACTTGTCTTCAAAACAGAAGACTAATTGCGTTCTTGTTGTTGTTTGTTGTTGTAACTTGTAACCATGTTGTTTAAGTGGCAAAGGTCCATTGCAAAACAGCCAACGTCAGCAGTTTGTTTAGTGATGGACAAGAAGGAATGTAGAGCCTATGGTCAAACAGAGGTCTGCTGATTTGTGAAACGACACGGCTGGTCATGTGAGCTTTATTTTCAAACTCACAACTTCATTTTGACAACATTTTGTAACGAAATTGTTTTCCTTTTTTACCTAAAAATGTCTTTGTAGCCACTTCTTGTTAAATTTAGATTTGTTTTTAATTTACTTTTGTTTTTCCACAATGTATCAAACATCTTTCAAGAAGTAATAGGCTAACTCAATAGACCTACGAAATTCATCGAAACAAAAATGTTACTCCACGGCACATATATTGTTATGTTGTAAACATATTTCACGCTTTGTGACTGCATCGCAGCATAAAGCACGTTACAGCCATTTAAAATAAAAGCATATGCGTCAGACCACGAAAAGCAAAAGTTACATTGAAATTAATGAGACTGTTGACGTCACACGCGTCACGCACGTCGTTGAATAAAGACCGCATGAAAATAACGTCATAACAGGTTTTGTTAATGACAAACTTGTTTTAACAAGAACAGTTATGGTGCTAAGCAGCAGAGCAGAAATACTTTGCATCTACAATCTACATTAATTTATGGCTACTACTCATGTTCCGTTCTTATTTTGCACAGAACTTAAAAAATAAAATAAATAAATTGCTGGTAAAATTTGCCGAAAGTCTTTTCTTTGTAGCCTACATTCCTTTGGTAAAAAAGCAGCTGACCAGTTGATCCTCGTTTCGATTTCGAATGTATCAAACTTGTAAGCCTATCGGTTTTTAGCCGTTTTTCCAAATCATATTTGCAACATAGAGTTAAACTACAAACAATGAGTGACTTAGGCTAAGCGTAGGCTACCCATAGCCTACTATAACGTACAAAAACCTTTTTTTATGCGTTGCTAATAAAGGATTGTTATCTGTCAAGGAAAAAATATTTTGTTTTAACTAGGTTTACGGCATACAATCTTAAAAGTAAATTGATAGCATCATTCAGGTTATCCTCTATAGGCTGTTCACCAGGAGTTTAGTTAAATAACATGATATACGTTCTTTTGGTAAATACTAAGCTAAACTATCACAATAATTATGTAGGCTATGAGGTGATGATCTGATTTTATTGTGATTGTTCAGCTTAGTTTGCACCAGAAGAACGTAGGCTATATCGTGTTATTTATAACTTATTATTCCCCATTACCAATTTGAAAACAAAAAAAATATTTGAACTATCACTTGGAAATAGGCTATCATAAGGAAACCAGCCTGCTTTACTTACTGACAAACATCTTCCTCATGTCTCGCCCATACAAAACTGTAGTAGGCTGAGTTTGCTTGTTGTATTAAGACGTCCCACAAATTATCATCATGACAAGCTGGTACATCAGCAAGGTATCTATGAGGAAAATCGCTACCGATGGGAGCGCTGTGGCAAAATGTCGTGATCGGATCGTTTCCTCTTGCGGAGGTAGAAGAAAGATTCCGAATCGCTCCGATGAAGAACTGTGAGTTCAAACGCAAACACTCCTTTTAAGAAAATGATTAAACTCTAAATATGTTATTTTAAAATTTTCTTTGACAAATTACAATTAGGAACTACAGACATTGGCCTACCCAAAAATAGCTACAGCCGTTCATTTCAAAATACTTTGCCAGTTATAAATTTAATAATAAAAGAAACTGAACATTGATAAAAAAAAAAGATTTATTTATTGAATATAAGCTGTAGACTACTCTTCACACGAAAAATAAACTTGGTAACAAGTGAAGAGCAGATCACAAAAAAAACTTTTATGTTTCAATGTACAGTAGAAGCAGGTATATTATTAAAATGAGCTAGAGATGAATTTGTACCCTATACATTCATGCACACATAGGTTGCAGTACCGAATCTCATAAGCTAATCGTCTACGGGTAACTATTGTAGTTCACCTCTGAGTTAAAATTAGGAAGATTTAAAGAATCCAGTTTATTCCGGTTGCGTCCAGTCAAGCTGGTTTCAGCAGGCATTTCTTTGCTTTGCTCATTGCATTTTTTAATCTGATTGGCGACGCAGCTGGTGGCGCAGTCCAGAACTTTTCTGAAAAAAAAAAGTTTATTTGTAAAAATTTATGGACCACTTTTTTAAAATTTACACAATTTTAGAACATCTGCTTGTCCGGGAACAACGTTTCACATAAAACTTTGAACCTGAAGTAGTTGTTCAATAAAATTTTGATGATATAAACTGCCTGGGAAGTTGTGATAATGTAGGACTTGTAGGATCTAATGTAAATACTTGAAAAATCTTCCAAGAAGCTACCCAAGGTCATAAGACCACTTTTTAATTTTACTGCTGTTGCATAAGACCACTTTTTTTAGTTTACAGCTGTTGTTTATTTGTTTCTCTGTATAAATGAATTGTCGTTTATTAAACTATGACATCACATTGCAAAATGTGGCTTTTATACACGTAACAAAGCAGGGCTGTTCAAAAGAACATACAATTTGCTTTAGTTGCACTTTAGGAGTCAAAGAATGCAAGCCTAGCCTCCACTCAGTTTCTTTTTTTTTAATTTCTGCCTATTTTCAAAACAATAATTGTTGTAAATAGCACTGTTTTCGCATTAAGTATCGCGAGCTGTCCAGTCTTTGGAATGCTTGCTTTGTGCTTGTTCCCACTCGTTTTATCATTGTTATAACGTCTGCAGACGTTAAATCAATGATAAAACGAGTGGATTGCTGGCAATGATGTTGCAATGACATTGTCATTTTGACATATCTCGCATTATCATGTGCCAGGAAATGCAATTCAAGTTTTATAACCTCATTTGTTGAATCAATGTGGTGCCTGAGGACATGGAAAAAGATTTTAGTAAAAAAAGAGAGAAACTGTTTACCTTCACCAGGCATTTGAAAAATAAAATGACTTGCTGCGTTCTTCTGGTGAAAATCCTGATTATCTAATTTTAGAAAGACGGTTTATGCTGATATTGTCACTGCATTTAAACAGTGATGGTCTTTTTTGTAATGAAATTGTGTTGTGCAATTCTGTTTTTGTAGTTTTTTTTTGTAGTTTGTAAGCTGCGTTTAACGCCAGCAACATGGCCCGATGCAAATACAAAATATTATTCTTTCTTACATGCAACTCTGAGGTCCAAAGTATTTCACAGGCTCCGCAAAAATATCTGTGCACTGCAACACACGTTGGACTGCTTCTTTCACTGTACAGCTTGGTAAAAATACAAGATCTCCTAAAAAAAAAACAGGTTTTACGTCATTTAGGAACCTGCTCTGTAGCTGAGGGGGACTTTGAGTCCGACCCCTTAGTCGGGTCATACCAGAGACTTCAAAAACGGAACCGATTTTTTTGCACAACACAGTGAGGTTAGGTTGGATAAATAACATTGTAAATATGACGCAAATTGATAAAGAATACTGTCGCTAAAAGAGCTTAGCAGTTGCAAAACGACGATAAATAAACTGTAGACATTATCATCATAATTATTAAAACCTTGAGAAAAGTTTAAACTGTAGAAATTATTTTGTTTTCATCGAGGTAGGAAACATTTTTGCTAACAATAAAAGATCAAAAACACTCGTCTATAAAATCCCATTTCTAAAAAAATAGAATTAGCTTTTCATGGAAACCAGGAAGACCTGTATCGGTGTTTTCAGTGGAGGAAGATGGCGTTGAAGACGTCTGAGTTGTGCTGGTGTCTGGTTGTACGTTAGGACGTGAAGTTTGTCTCATTGTTGTCGAAGTGGTTGTCCTCACCACTTGCCCAGTTGGTGGAAACGGAATGTCAAAAGATCTCTCACCTTTTAAATAGAATTTTTGTAGAAGGGGACTTGCAAATGCATGGTAGCTTTTGTATGTTGAAAATCTTGCACCTAATTTTAAAAGCAAACCTTCAGATTTCATTTTATTTTTTTCTAGTTACGCATGTGATGCCGCCAGTTAAAAATAAGTTTTGAAGTTATCTAAATGATTACTTGCAATATCTGAAATTAGGTTACTGATCTTCAAATTAGCAAGCCATTTGAGTTTTGTCAAACGAAGTTTAGTTGTGATTCAAAATAAAACAAACTAACTTACTCAAACTAATTAGGAAACTTCGAAAAATGATTCGAATTTTTCTTTCAACGATTTGTCTTCCCCTCTGACTGAAATAAAGGTAAATTTATTTTGTAGCAACCGCATTTTCTTTTAGCTTCAAATATTGTGTAATGATAGAAATTCAAAATGCTTCACATCGTAGCTAAAGAAAGCGAAAGTGATTAGCTTCAGTGCAGATTAAACACGGTACTAACAACAGGAACAAATAGTTAAGAGTAATGTTACTTGTTTAGTATTTATACCGTTACTGTTACAAAAACCTTTAAAGTAACATCTAATTCAGCGTCTCATCCAAGCGAATTTAATTTTTGCACACAAAATTATCTTCCTTCTGCTATCTTTCAGTGGCTAGCCATACTTGCACAAGGTCGTAAACACCACAGACCACAACATAATTAAAAAAAAATAAAAAAAATCAATACAGGATTATCCCAAGCATAGGCAATAGGCATGTTACCTAGACGTGTTGTTGACATAACCTGTGTTACTGTCAGTCGAAAAATAAATTAAAAATAAAAAGCAATTTATTACTGAAATCGTTTAAACAAATCGTCGACTGACCGTGATAAAAGCATGTAGCCCAAGAGAGTGTTTCTGGGATAACCTGATATTTTCACAGTGTTACCGGCAGATGAAACCCCAGTGCTGGTCACAAACGATTCCACTTCAAATCTATAGTTATTGCTTGACCTCCATTGCTGCAAGAAACTTTTTTACATGAATAAAGGCACAATGGCAAAATAAAAGTTCAGCCTGCCACCATGCAAACAAAATGCAAATTTATCACTTAATGAACTTAATTTCAATTTCACGAGCGTTTTCAATCTTCGCATACGAGTGGATGGCATAAGTGAAGATATTCGTTGGGTAGGTTAAACTGATGCCTTTCACTATATTGTCTGTGTCCTGTTATTAGGCTACTTTATATTTTTTTATCGTTCTTTGGCTACCATCATTATATCACTTCCTATTAGTGAAGGTTTGCCACGCCCGCCCTGTTAACTTAGGAGTTAAGCGCCACACTTTGTACACGCAGAGAGCTCAAGATTAAGCGGTACATTGGTTTGGCTCTCGGGGTGTGCGCTTGAGCAACGCATTTTAAGGCTGCTCTTCATTCAGCGGCATCTAGTGGATGGAATAATTCACAGACAACAACAATTCAGCAACAAACGGAAACTCTATTTTGTCAATTTCGGTAACCGGCGTTGCATTAGTGGTTCAAAGTCTCTACATGTACACAAAACTTCCAATAATAACCTATCAAAAGCTTCGTCAGTCCGAGGATATAGGACCAAACCAAGCAACCAATGCACCATTGTTTATGATCATGAGCTCTTCTGAGACGTCTTAGCAACTTAAGTTTAATTTGTTGGGCTTAGATTGGTTTTGAAGGGTTTTCCTCGGACTGACAATGCCTTGATAGGTTAATTCCCGCTAGTTTCACATATTTGTAGAGGCTTTTCAAGCAGGGCCGGTTACCGAGATTTACAGAGTGAAGTTTCCGATTGTTGAAGTGTTGTTGCCATGGAATTATTCCATCCATTTGGTGCCGCTGAATGGAGAGCAGTCCTTAGAATGCGTTGCTCAAGTGGGCACTTGTAACCTCAATAATATGTAATGAAAATACATTCTACAGCAGGGGTTCCTAACCTGGGAGCCATGGCCCCCTAGTGGGCCATGAGCCTGTTTCAAGGGGGCCATGGAGAAATTTGCAAAATAATATTTTTTATTTATTATCTCTTATCTCTAAGTCCACTCCAACACTACATAACAAAAGAAATAAATTAAAATTTAATAAAAATACTACCGGTAGTACATTTTGCCTAAATCTTCATGAAATGGTCTTTAATTCCCGGTTGTTTCAAAGATAATAATATCATTCTAACTACCGGTTACTGTATAAACAAGTTTTTTACTTAAAATGACGTTTCTTAATTTTTTCAATAGGTTGAAAAAAATAGCGGGGCCATTGATTTTTCAAAATTTTCAAACGGGGCCAGGGTGTAAAGAAGGTTGGCAACCCCTGTTCTACAGTAAGCTACTTTATTTTATGAAAGAAGACCTATTTCAAACATCGCTGTAAACTACACTCCAGTGACATGCATACCCTGCTACTTCCGATAGTGAAGTAGACTTCGCAAACACTCGGGATTTCTCCAGTGCCATGGATGTGAAAGACGTTGTACTGAATGCGATATGTTTTTCCTCTCACTGTACCATTATATCGAATGATTTCTCCACGTCCCCTGGCTCCATACGTGCTATTCACCTGAAAACATGATAGCCTATCAGTCTTAAGATGTGCAATTTGTATTTCGTTTAAAAATATTTTAATACTTACCACTAAAAATACACCAAATATAGTTACAATAATTTGATGTAACTCGCTCTGCTTGGCATTGAGTATTTTTTTGTAGTATACAGAATATTTCTCTCGTTGCGCGAGAAAAAAAAAGCAAAAAAAAACAGAATATTTGTTGTTTTACACAAAACTAAAGTTTTTTGTGGAATACCTTTTCACTTCTGTCTTTTTATCATTTTGTGTTGTTGCCTAAACTGTTTAAAGGGCGGGGAAACCCAAATTAACTTTGCGAGTTTTTTGTTTCAGCGTGATGTCATTGTGTACAACATGCGTTTTAGCAATCAAAAAATCCAAATTTTGTTGCCCTCGTCTCGCTAAGCCCCTTTTGTTTGATACCCGTTTGCGAGGTCTCGCGCGCATCAAGCTGTGATGCTGTTCGCTGTGACGTCACAAGGTACATATAGTTGTGACCAAAAGTTTAAGACCAGACTTGATTTATAACGATTTTTGCATTACTTCAAAATACTGCATCAGATATAAGATGATGCATAAAGATGATGCAACTGAAACAATATGATGCAGTATTTTGAAGTAATGCAAAAATGGTCATAAATCAAGTCTGGTCTTAAACTTTTGGCCACAACTATATGTACCTTGTGACGTCACAGCGAACAGCATCACAGCTTGATGCGCGCGAGACCTCGCAAACGGGTATCAAACAAAAGCGGCCTTAGCGAGACGAGGGCTACAAAATTTGGATTTTTTTTTTGCTAAAACGCATGTTGTACACAATGACATCACACTGAAACAAAAAACTCGCAAAAAGTTAATTTGGGTTTTCCCGCCCTGCTGGTTGTTGAAAAACACCGCTCACCTCTACCCAAGGTGTAATAAATTGGGTGGGCGTGGTTGCTGAAGGAAAGGCGGCCCAGAGAAAGAAACTGGCCACCCCACTCTGGTTAGTGCCGAAGGCTTAGTATAATGAGAACCTTATCTTCTCATCCCCCCATGCTTGAATCAAGTATGGGACCATCTTTACCTTCACTATGATAATACTTAATGTAGTCGCTTACCCTCAAAGTGTAAGTGTGAAAATCCGTGTCGATATTTTCTATCCACATTAAGGCAGCAAATGGATAGCTTGTAGTCGTCAGAAAGTCGTAAGTCGTAATTGTAGTCGTCAAAAATTCGTAATCAACATATCTGTAAAATATTTTGCAATGGTGATAATAAAAAGCTCTGTAGTTGTAGCTTAAAGTGCCACAATTTCAATGTTAGAAACCTATCAGCTTTACTTTGCCCTTTAACTGCCACGCTTTTTTTGATGCATTTTTAAAAGTTTGGCTTTAGCAGGCCTGTTTGAACTATTGTATTTTGAGAACAGTAACTGCCGTTGTTGTAGTTTTAAAAGTCTTTTGAAGAATGTTTACAGATTTTGTGTATTTTTTTCAAAAATGCTTTAAATAATCAAACTTTCTGACAAACGACAAAAATTTTATGTTTTATTTTTGTTTTTGTTTGGACATTTGAAAAAATAATTCAAACTTCATCAAGCAAAAAAAAAATTTGTTTTTGTTAATAATTGAAAATTGCAGAAAAATTCAAATACAAACCTGGTAATTTTTTCTTACAGAAAATACAAGACTTTTTCTTTCTAAAAAATTAAGACCCATGCAGTTTGGCAAACAAAGACCAGAGTTATGGTGATTGCAAGCAATGTGTATCTTTTAGTTAGGGCTTGGGCTTTTTAAAGAGGCCGTGGCAGTTAAAGGGTTATCTGATAGTTTAATTAAAGCCGTTTATTGTATGGCTCACTGTAAACCGTTTAGTAAAAATAAAAGAACTGAAACTTCAACAATTTTAAAACAATGTTGAAGAGTAAATGTATCCACCGTTTCAAAACAGTTGTAAACTATTTAAGAAACAGCCTATTTAACTTTTTTCAGTACAAGAAATTTTCAAATGATTGTAAGTTTATAAAAACAAGGTTGGCTGTTGTGAACAGTTGAAGTCATGAAGTCCGTCAATAAAACGTAAGTTATTGGAGACAAATATTATTGGTTTTACTCCACAACTTCAATTTAATGTAAAGTTTAATCGGCTATGCAGGGTTTCCTTTTGCAAAAAAAGGATAAATTACCAACCTGTATAGTAAATTGTAGTTAGCTTGGGTGAAAGATTCGTTGTCTTTGCGAAAAGAAACCTAAAAATAAATTGTCAATAAGCAAAACTTCTTGTAACGTACAAGTCAAAATAGGAATTGTTAATTTAAAAAAAAAGGTTTCCTTCAGATGAACACGTTTGCGTTATGCCAATCCACACTTTCCTTATCAATTTTTTCATTTTTTTTCGTTATAAAAAAAAAGTAAAAAATGGTCAAATTACAACGGCTGCATTCTGCTATGCTTCTGCATCAGCTGATTTTTGGTTTATTTATTTTTGAGATAACTATTGGAGATTAGGAAAATAATAGCTTTTGCAGGGGGTTCAGTGAGTTTTTTAAACCCGAGTCTTGGATCATTTTATGGGTTTGGAATCTTTTCAAAACTTTTTTTTCAATGTTTCCAAGCGTATATTTGGAGTTCTATTGTTTTCTTTAGAGGTACCTTTTTTAAAGGACTCCGGTCGGATACGAGACCAAAAATATCTTTCCAATGGCCTTGGTGAACAAGTACCCACCTGATTACCAACATCATACATCTGTGAACCACCATTCGCAATAGAATCAATGGGTGGAGTGACGTCATCGTAAGCATACGAATTCCAGTCGTTTATGACGTCGTTTGTAATCTTTGAGGACAAAGAAGTGTAAACGGATAAAACTTCTTCCACAATAGAATCTCCTGTAAGTATTGGTTGGTTTTGTTGACATCTTAGCCTACAAGCTTAGCCAACGATGACAAAAGATTTTTGAATAATTTTGTTTAAATTGCAAGTAAAAATTGTTTGTGTTCTTTGCAAACAATAATCAATCACAGTGGCGTAGCCAAGGGTGGGGTTTTGGGGGTTACAACCCCCCCCTTTGGCGCGCGTGTGACGTGACGATATAGAGAATGATGCTTTCAGTCTAAAGAAAATGCCTAATTTTAAACAAAATTGCATTAAAAGAGCAAGTTTTGCCAATACCACACATCTCAGCCAGGAATTAGCAACAAGAAAACATAGAAACTTAGCTTTATTTCCAAAAAATGCCGAAGAAAACATGATCTTATCCTTTTGCTATGCCACCAGACACCACCATTTTATAGGAATATTCGTAACCACATTTTTGTTGAAAATGCTCTCAGAATGTACCAAATTCAAAGTAATTTTTCAAAATTTTCTGGGGGAGGCCCCCCAGACCCCCCGCCGCTGGGTCGTCAAACCCCCCCCCCCTTTTAAAATTCCTAGCTACGCTACTGATCAATCAGATTCAACTACTTTTGCAATAAAATATAAAGTGCAAACGAAAATCAAGTGTCAAGTGTAGTGTGATTAACACCCAACTGATTAACTTAATTTTATCTTTCTTCACTAATGTGAACGACGAAATACAACGGCGAAGCCATATTTGGTGTTAGACGTTGCTTGATCGTGAAATAAAAAGCTGCCGGTTTGACCGGGTCGAGATTAGAAATCACAAAATGTCCCAATTAAACGTCGTAAGTTCATCCGACACAAGAGCAATAAACTGAAGCTTGTACTTCAAAGATTTTACAGTTGAACTATTTTTGACTGAACAGTGCCTTGGCTGGACAAGAGAAATACCCTGAGTGTACATGAAGGAGATACTATGTACGCTACTCATGTAATGGTACTCATGTAATGTATAAACTCATGTACGCGTACATGAGTTTATATTTGACCTGGACTCTGATTGAAATCTACAGTTTCAAGCAAACTGCCGAATGAGAAAGCTTCCGTAGTTGTCTCTGGTGTCGACGAAGGGATTGGACTTGTAGTTCTTCTTGCAACAGTTCCAGGCTGTGTTATTCAAGGTATGAAAAAATGGTTAGAAAATTGCAACTTAGTACAAAACAGTTTTTAAACACAGTAAGTTGCTGAAATTAAAATTCTAATAGAGAACTCAAATTTTAGCAAAGATTCTATAAAGTATAAATTGCTTCAGTCAGTCAGAAACAGCTGATTATGCTTCTGCATCAGCTCACACAGTATTGGATAGCAAAGTTAGTTATAGCCTACTGAACAATCTATTGCACTGTAGTAAACCGCGAAAAACTGCACCACTGCGTGTTTTATTAAAGAACTTAGGCCTACTTCATGAAGCAAAAAGTTTTTAATACGGTTTGTTTTTATTATCGTGTCCAGGCTTATGCCAGGTCGTTGAAGATTTAGATCAATTATACGATTAAGTGAACCAAAGGACAGAGAAGCTTATCTGTGTCCACCATCAGAAATATTTGAGTTTCCCGCTACAGACATCGCCGCATGCTCTTGAGCGGTGTCGAACCGGCGCCCATTCGAACGTCGTAACAGGGCTCTCACCACTCGGCAATGCAACAGACATTAAATACAATGTCATTACAGTTGCGAGATATAGAGCTTTGACACTAACATAACAATCGGTCGTTTTCAATTTTTTCCATGGTTGTCGGTTCGATAAAAACAGTAGATTGTCGTTTAAAAGTGATTTTCGATGGATGCTGTTCGATAAATTGCCGTAGTAAACATGGTATAGGAATTATAGGTTATACTCAGTGGTTGCTTTGGACTATAACAGCTCAGAATGCTAAATTACCTGTGGGAGGATGCTATTTTGATTTCCTGCAACAACAAATACAAACATTAAAAACAGGCTATTCTGTGTGTAGCTATGTCATCGTTGAACACCTAGCTCATTATGCACGTAACATTAGCCAACAAAGACCATTTTTTGGTATTCAGAGGGACGAAAAGAAGACTGAAAAGAAGACCATAAAGAGACTAACTAAATTACAGTTCGACAGGTATTGCTGCAGGTAAATAATTACTCCTTACTAATACCCGATACCAAAACTGTTTGTGTGATAAAAGTCTAGTGATCAATTATCGCCTGATTAAGGGTAGGATGCACCAAGTGGATGTTTTAAGCGGTTGATTAAGCAGCACCTTGTGGTTAGTTTGGCTAATTGTAAATCAGTTTATGCGAAGTTTATTGGTGGATCAGTAACGAGGGATTCTAATCAGCGGATTACTTTTAGTTCACAGTAAAAAATTAGTTTGCACCATAAGCTGCTAAATCGGGCAATTTGTTTAATCGGTGGTTGACTCACTGTTAGTGCATCCATCTTAAGTGTCAGTTATCACCAAATCAAATATTGGTATGCAATCGTCAATGCGGTAGCCAACAGGAAGAGGTCTGAAGACTCGCTAGGATGACAAATAAGGCATTTGACTGAATACGTTTTTAAGGCTTTTTCTCTCATTGTTAGTGCTATTATAACCTACTTTTTATGCCAAAGAAATATACTGCAGGCTTACAAAGTGATAAACCAACGGTTTGAATTAAAACCTACCAAACGAAAAGACCATGGTGGACAGAGCTGTGAAAACTTCGTTTTCTGTAATCAAAATTCCATCGATCCTGCAACATGGAAGGCTTGAATTTATTACAAGTGGAACAAGCTAAACTACTTCTGAACTCTCCATATGCTTTAAACTTTGCATAAAAACCGTTGCTTTATTGATAAATTCGAAGTAACCAGTGCACTGCCCCCAGAGCATTTTTACTTTCTCTAATTTTTATGTCGAATTGTAAAAAAATGTACCATCGATGGGCCATTCTGATGACGCTGATGATCAACATAAATAAGGAAGTTGCTTCTGAAACGCATTTTGAAACAAAAAATTGAGTTACTGAATTTGATTGAGACACTCACTTGGACAGGAGCATGTAGCCAAGCAGCATGCGGTGTGGTGAACCACTGACTCGCACAACGTTAATTAGTTCATCTGTTTCTTGGCTAAATTTTACAACTTCGAAAGCGTCGGCAGCCATTGAGTTCCATACCTTTTAGTGTAGAAAAATAAATCTCTAGTAAAACTTTGGAAGGTAAGCATTGTAAGTTAAATTGTTTGGACTTTAGGTCAAAATCACCAAATTATGGACTTTACGTCAAAGTCTTTTTTGGGGATAGCCTGAAACAAAGGTAGGCTATGCCTCATACCAAACATGCCGTTACCAGATGAAACAAACCAACCGGGTGAACTCTTACAAAAATCCTTTCATAATGAACCTAATCAAAAGGGGATTACATGAAGACTAACCATCTCGGAATTTGCAAAATATATAAGAACCAAGCTTAATGAATCAAGCTATTTACTGGATGTATAGTCTCTGCTGGAGTCTGAGAAGCCTTCATCCTAATTAAGCCTGCATTTACAGTAAAAAATGAAGTACTCTTCATACCTTATGCCTACTGCCATAAGCTACCACCGGGAAATAAATGTATGCTAATTGACAACTTTATTTAGTTGATTTGGAAGACTATTTTAAACGAGTTCAAATTTTTTAGTTGCGCGGGAGTGCGAGTGGGACGATGTAGGTCTACTTGAGGGGAAGTTGGTAAAGCTCTCCAAGTATAGTCATGGCCCTTTTTCACTGTTAATGTTCTGTATGACTGGGAAATAGCAGAGGTAAGATGCTTACGTTACGAAACATTTTTTTGACATTTTATCCATTTTCGCCAAATTGGTTTTGAGAACTCACCTGATTCGAGTGTACAGTGAAGTATACTTCACAAACGCTTGGATCGAAAGCAGAATGTATTTGAAAAACTTTGTAAGAAACACTGAACTTTCCAATTTCAATTGCATTGCCATTGTACAAAGCTATCCCTCCATCTTGATCTGCTCCAACATTCCCATCAACCTGAAATGAAATTTCTCAACAAACAAGCAGCCTATTTGACTGAAGAACACGTTATATTGATATACAGTGCTCGCATATGAAATGTTGACATGAAATCATGTTTTGTTTTGTGCCCATTGTGACAACATACAGTAGGTTACACTGCGATCGCAGATCAATATATCAGGAAACAGCAAAGTGATATGTTGGTATTCCAGTCAGCTGCTCCCTTTGTTTGCGGTGTCAAACTCGGTGTCCGACGTTTTCTTCGTAAACAGTTCTTCGTAAACTTAATTCTTTGTAAAACAATTCTTTCCAAAGCATTTATTCGTGCATGCAATGGAGATTTGGTGTATACGAAGAAATGCTTTACGAAAAATTCTTTTACGGATTTCATTTCACCAACGACTGTTTACGAACAATTGTTTTACGAAGAATTGCTTACGAAGAATTGCTTTACGAAGAATTGTTTACGAAGAATTGCTTACGAAGAATTGCTTTACGAAGAATTGTTTACGAAGAATTCGCCTATAACCGTCAAACTCACGTCTCGAACGTTGCGCAGACGTTCTCACCGCTCGGCCACGCAGGCGATTGAGTCATATGCTATTTGCTGAACTTGGTGATGAAGCAATAGCCTACTTAATTATAAGCAAATTATAGGCTACTCGTCACTCATAGTAGCAATGGGTTTTGCAACCGATTGCTACTGTGCTCAGTGATCCGCCCCGTTAGTTCAGTGGTTACGCGCCCGGCTCAAGATCACGCGGCGCAAGTTCGACTCTCGGGGTGTGCGCTTGAGCATCGCATTTCAGGACTGCTCTCCATTCAGTGGCACCTAGTGAATGAATAATTCCCCGGCAACAAGACTTCAACAACCAGAAAACGTCACTCTGCTAATCTCGGTAACCGGCCCAACGTCAAAAGCCTCTACAAGTATGCGAAACTACCACCAATAACCTATCAAGGCTTTGTCAGTCCGAGGATAAAGATTCAAAACCAACCAACCAAAATCATCACCTGCAAGGTGAACGACAAGGAAGTTCGATTTGAGTTTTCTATCCAAAGCAAGGCCACGAAAGGATGAATGGCTCGAGCAAAAAATTCAAAGTCGTTATGACTGCAACGAGAAACGTCATACGAGTTAGGCTATGTAAAACAAATTGTGCAACATCAAGCAGATTTAAGAAAATTTTAATCTGTAAATTTTAATCTGTAAACTTTAATATGTAAATTTTAGGTAAATTTGACCCTAGAGATCCTACGTTTATTGCAAACAAGAAACGCAACTTGCATAGTAGGCTACCTGCTTTTCATAGTTATGTACTTACAAGCGAACTTCATCGTATACACCTCGATTGTACAATTCTTCGTTTTTCTTATATCGAACCTACGAGGTAGTAAGTAGGCTAAAATTATTGTTAGTTTTTAATAATTAAACTGTAGCCTACAATAAGCCTATTAGGCTATGGTAGGCTACTGTACCTGTGTGCAACTTTTAACAACAAAAACACGCAATAGTAATTCCCAAATCGCAATGTTAAGAGAATGTGAATTTATGTCAAAGTAGCTCAATCTTGATCGAATGCTTCAACAAAAACACATGGAGCTTGTCGCTTTATTGTTTTTCTAGACCTTTTCGCTTTCGGTATCATGATTCATGATCAGAAATAAAAACAAACTACTCAATTTAACACAGTTTTTAAGTTATTGCAACCGTTCGTTGCTTCAAAATAAATTAGATTATATTAAATACCATAAGAACGAAATTTAGTCAGTCTGTGAAACACAAGGAACCTGAATTACGTTTCGACCCGCATAATTTTTCATAACTTTGTTTCGTTAAATATTTGTAAGGCCAAAGTTGATGACGTCATTACTGTTTAAAAAGATGTCGTATCTCATATGAACGATTTAAAAGCATTTACTTTGTTTCCGTAATCAAAAACATCATTTCCACCATCAACGATTTCACTTTCTTCACTGTCATACTTGTAGGAATACCAGTCTGGTATTCTTTGTATTATTCTATTGGAAACACCTTCAATTCTTTTCACCAGTTTTTCCACCATTAATTCTGTTAATATAATTATTGTTATTTTTCGGTTGCACAAGACGATAAAGAAAAATTGGAATTGAAATAAGCCACAAATTTATTCAGAGCTTTTGGTGATTCACGTAGCCTAGTAGCTGAAATACATTTTTAGCCCAATTATATTGTGTGACCGAAGAAAAACTGTCAATTTAATAAATTCTACAAAAAACGTTTATTTATCTCACTAATTGCATTATTTTGCTCAAATCGTGTGGCGGTTTACTTGATACACCACATACTTATGTTCATGAACGATACCTTTATTTTCTCCGTGTGGTGAAAATATGAAATGACCATCAAAATTGCCAAAATGGTAACACCTTTGTAGAGGCTAAATATAATTTTTTGGCTATCAATAAGGATGGAATGAACTTGAATGTTTTTATGCTATCAAGCAACACAGCAAGTATACCGTAGGTTAAAATACAAACCTCTTTGCGGTCGAAATGGTGGGACAGGCGTAGGCGGTGTAGGTCCTGTTAAATTTGTGTTAAAATAAAGTTATAAAATACCAACCACTCTAGATGCCTTTTTTTGAGTAAGTGTAAATGTACAGTTCAGTTTGTTTTTATTACTGGCCATCACAACAAAACAGCAACGGTCGCAACAAATTAAATGTAAAATTAAACAATTAAGCTATGGCCTACTTTTATGACATGTGTGCTGCTGGGGAACCAGCAAAAAAATAATGGGAATGATAAAAAGCAAACTAGTCTATCGTCTGGCAAAATTATAGACAAATTTTACATTTTGATGAGCTTCAAACAATGCTTATACCTTCCTTTATTCAATTTAGAAGCAATTTAATTGCTAAACGTCCTATAGATTTTATATTTCATGCCTCTGGCTCAGAATAGAGCTATACTTGCTCACATTATTTGTTGTCACTGCATTTCTTGTCTTATTAACATTGTGAAATGCTACTATAGTTTTTATTGCGAAACCAACAACAATAATCAAACTTTCTATCGGTTACAGTCACAGATCATTTTTGTCACGCGTTTAACATAGCCTCCATGTATGCAAACCTAGAGTCTAGGTCCTAGACAATGCAAAGATGTAAGATATGTACTCACTGTCTGGAGAGTTACTTTGAATGATGATGCGCAATGTTTCATTGAGAGCTAACTCGACTTCTTGTTTTGAAATTTGCAAACTGGTAACCCTGAAATTACAGTAGCCTGCATAAGAACTTATTTTAGCATCAACCTCGACCTGAGGTCTACTCTCCGTCGTTTAACCTACTCAAGACCTTGCACGTTGACAAAAAACAACTTTTAAAAAACATGATTCTACGTTTTATTATTTAATTTTATTAGCACCTGAATGTTAATTTAATATGAAATATTTTGATTACTGTATGTAGCAGCTATATACGACCTTAATCTAATTCTAAAAGATTACTCAAAAAGTGTTTTTTTTTCGGCAGTCGAGTGTAACACAAATTGTTGACAGCGATAGACACGAGTTTTACCCATGAGGCTTGACTCAACCTGTATCGCACCACTAATTCATCATGCCACAGCGTTCACGACCGCTGCTTTTGCCAGTCAATCATATCTGGAGGTTACACCGGTATGGTAGTGAAACCCATTGGTCGTTATGCTATAGTGAGTAGTCAGCCTTGCGCTGACGCCATCAAATTCGCTCCTTCTAAACAAGTAGGCCTAAGTTATTTGTTTCTTCCCCAAAGTTTGGAGTGAAAATGTAGCCTACACCTTTGAACAATTGCGGTAGGTTAATTAAAATTTTATATAGGCCTACTTGGAATATAAAGAGTATCCTAGAAGTATTCGTCTATATTGTCCTTGCAGAGTAATAGTGCTTCTGATTGAATGTGGTGGTGCACCATCCGCCGACAAGGAGAAGCTTCTAGGTCTTACCACATCTCTGTCCTATAAGACAAAACAAAATAGTAAGAGATAAAAAAATAAAGCATATGCCTATTTGTCATATGAGAGGTTTAAGTAGCTTTGTACCCTACTATGAAATACAATACAGTATAAGGTATTTTACAAAAGTGCTTAGCTCTTATGGGATCAACAAAAACTGAAACTAATTGAAAGTTTGTTCACATTTTTGGAAAACTAAAATAAAAATGGAAAGATAATTTTATGATGCAAGAATCAAAGTGTTGCATTTGAAAACTTTACTAAGTCATTACCACACAAAAAAAGTTTATACATCAAACTCTGTAACTTTATGGTTCTAAAGTTAAATTCGTTGAGTATAGGCTAACTAGATTTCATTCAAATCTATTCCAAACATTAGCCTAAGCTTCCAACTACCTGTGTATTATATATAATGTAATACACTTCACATATGGAAGGGCGATTTTCACTCGATCCGTATAGTTGGTATACAATGTACTCGATGAAGTAGCTTTCTCTTTGCACCATGCCTCTAAATGTCTCATCGTTGGCTCCAGATTGTTGACTAGTGAATGAACGTGTCTGAGAAAAGTTGTTTGTGATAAAATAAGCAGGCTTGGAAGCAGAAAGAGAAATTCTATTTACAGTAGTTGTAAGCGCACGGTGAAGCACACCTGCTGCAGCGACAAAATGTAAACGTGATTCACATACTGTAGAAGAGAGGGGACGCACAGTCACATCTTGCCTGTCTGCTGCTATTGTTGTTTTCACGGTCAACTGTTCTACATGCAAGCAAAGTACAGATGTAAAAAAATAATGGTTAGCTTATTTTATGTTGTTTAGAACCATTACATTTATGTTATTTAATGTTTGGTTTAACCACACCTTGAGCTTAGAAAGTGATTACGAGCAAAACGTGAACAACAAATATTATTTTCCAAGAAATTCATTTTATCTTCATCCAATACTTATGTTCCTGGCTATAATTTACGCTAGTTTAAATAGTTATAAACAATAGCTTATATTTTATGTAAGATTGTTTTCATTGTAGTAATCTTATTCTTGTGTTTGAGTCCGCCGCAGATCACGTTGTTACATCCAGGCGCAGCAGCCAATGGATAGTGTGTTCATCGAGCGTTGTGAGGTCCACATATCTGTCCAGGGGTCGATATACAGTACAAATGGTGGAGGAGAATCTGAGCCACATACTCAAGGTAGTTAGTCGGCGAGGCCCCATTGGAATATGTTTGTATTGAAACGGCCTACTCCATTCCGCAGGCAATTGAGCTTCACCCATTCTTTGCGAGGTAGTTCTGCTCCGGTTGGAATGTAAATATTGGGAAGGACTGTGAACTGAGTTGGTCTCGCAGCTTCTCTCCATTCACTGTTTCAAACTTCGGAAATGTGGAAGTTGGATTTACAGATAGCTGAACCGTGTCGAGATTTCAAGCGCTGGGGCTTTTGAGAGTGCGAGTTTAGGACAATCTGGTTGAGAAGGTGGCCATCCCTTGACATAGCTTGTCTGACCAGACTGCGTGCGTGGTTTTCCCTAAGAAGTCTACCTTAGGCGATGCCTGATAGAACCGGTAGAAAGTCAGTGGGAGTTGGAAGCAGGTAACCAGTGATTATTTTCATGGTGGTGTTGAGGGCAGTGTCAATTTTTCTAGTGTGTACGCTACGGCATCAAGCGGGGAAGGCATATTCGGAGGTGCTGTAAACAAGTGCAAGAGCACTTGTACGGAGTGTGGATGCACTAACACTCCAGGATGTTCCATCTAGGCATTTCAGCAGGTTGTTGTGTGCTGATAGCAAAGCATGGAGGGCTTCAGCATAGTGTTTTTAAATTGTCGCTCGAGCTTCGCTCCTAGGTAGATGGAACACGGGTTGTGTGGGAGTGGGTTTCCGTTGAGAAAGACTGGCAATTGGCGCGTAGATTCCATGTTGCAAAGGCAAAAAGGTGTAACAGTGGTCTTTGCCAAGGTCAGTTTCAGCATCCATAGCTTCAGGTAGTCTGCGATTTGGGCCATGTTACTTGTAAGTGTTTCCTATACCACATGCCAGTACTTGTCAGAATAGAGTAGTGCCAGATCATCAGCATAGCCGTACTGGCTTGACGTAGTCTCTGGCATGTCACTGAGGTAGATGTTAAATAGTAGGGGTGATAAGCATGATCCTTGCGGAACACCGTTCCTTAAGAGGCGGGGCCGGCTGCACTGCCAGTCATTCGTTTTCAGCAAAAAAGGTTCGATTTGCCAGAAAGTTTACGAAAAATCGCACTACCTTTTTGTCTGGGATCATGCAGAGGAGCTTTAGGGTTAGCCCTTGGTGCCACACAGTGTTATAGGCAGCAGTGAGGTTCACCAAGATTACTCCTGCTTTGTTGCCCTTCTCAAAACTTTCCTCTGTATCCTCGGTCAGCTTGACTGCTTGATGAGTCGTACAGCGTCCGTGCCGAAATCCAGCTTGTTCTTTTGGTAGCTGAGGATCAACAACTGGCTCGAGTCTAGTTAGCAGGAGCAGTTCCAGGATCTTATATGAGGCGCAGAGTAGTGATATTGGGCGATAGCTCTTGAGATCATCAGCTGGCTTGTTTGGTTTAGGTAGTGCCAGTACAGTTGCTTTTTGTCAGATTTTAGGTATGGCCTGGAGGGTCAGGCAAGCAGAATAGAAACATTTCAACCATGCCAGACATTTGGAGCCACAATGCCTTAGGATTTCTGGAGGGATTATATTGGGCCTTTGTGCTTCCCCGCCTTTAACTTGTTTGATGACAGATGCAAGTTCTCTGGTGCTGAAGAGAGCTGACAAATGGCCATCTGCGCTTGGGGCGTTCCAAAGCCTGCTGTATTCCTGCTAGGGCTTGCTTCTTATTTGCCACTCTACATTTACCATTGGCTAGGAGCTGTTGTGCTATGGCGTTAGCAGTTACTGGGCATCGTTCAGGATTGAAGGCGCGGCCTGTAAGGCGATTGAAGATTTTTCATGCAACTCTTCTTGAGTTGGTGAGGTCAATACCTTGTGCTGTATCTTCTCAACGTTGTTTACGTCTTGCGTTGAGGTGTTGCAACAGATCAGTGGCAGTCATGGATGTTTCTTCACTGATTTTTGAGGCCAGGAACGCATCATAGCGTTTGTTGCATTCTTCGGCCCAGGAAGGCATGAATTGACGACGGAATCCACTACTTCGCTGCTATGAGTAAGGTTTTGCAGAAGGCTTTACAAGATTTCTCCAACCGGTCAGAAGTTGGTTCTGGAAGGTGCCGGGTTTTCTTTTCAACCAGGAGTGTGAACTTGGTCCAGTTTGCCTTGCGAAAATCGCACTTCTTCACAGGTTTGCTTGGGACTGGGTTGAATGGGTTTTCAGGGGTGATGAGCAATGGTCTATGTTGGGACTTAGGAAAGGGTCTAAGGATGCTACGTTCTATTAAAGGTCCTTTTAGGTTGGTAAAGGCCAGATCCGGATTGGTTGTTGTTTTCTATCTTTCTAACAAAAACTGTCTGGTTCTTTTGGGTTAAACAGTAACTGGACACCGGTGACAGCTGCTCATGATTCAAGCGCTATGCCGTCTGCATTTGAATGGCGGTAGCCCCAGGTTGTGCTATGAAAATTGAAGTCTTCGGCATACATGCATGGTGGAGCAAAGGCGGAATGAAGTTAGCTTGCAGACGTGTATTTGGTAATTTATACACGTTGATCAGAGCTGTGCCCTCGATTTCAGTGGCTTTCCATTCAACTTCACAGTCAGGGTTGGATGAAGCAATCGGTATCCACTTAGCGGAGTTCCTTACATATGTGGCTGTTCCATGAACGTTGCTATTGGTGCATGCTGCCAGGGTATATCCACTGATCTTTGACTTCGATAATTCCGTGGTGTGGGTTTCTTGTACGAGCATTGTTGTCACGTTATGCTCTTTGTGCGAGATGTTCCAAGATGTTGCATTTGACTTTAGTAAGGCCTTCAACGTTCAGCTGCAAAAGAGTTACTCCGACAGTAGGATGAGTGTCTCCCGTTGGACACCGGTCTGAGGGTTTATCCTTTTACCATCCCGGTTGCCTTGTGAGTTGCGGTCTCTGGTTGCTGCCTGTCGCTTCATAAATTCGAATTACCAAGACTCACCACGAGGGGGTTGGCAACATCAGCCTTCGATTGTGGCTATCATTCTTGAAAACCCATTTTAACCTAGATAAACCGAAAATTGAAATTTTGTCAGTACTTACCTGTAAGTAGATCCTTCCACTAGGTGGAGCTTGGTTAATCCACATCAAAACAGTGAATGGGTATGTCATAACACTTAACAAAGAAAAGCCGACGTTTCTGAAAGACGATAAAACGTAAAATTTAAATTTTAAACTTTGTATAAATTATACTGTATGTAAAAAAACAACGATTTCGATGAACTGAATAAAGAAATCTATAGAGTTTAACAAGAAGATAATATATAGGCCTGTGTAAAAATCACTCGCAGAAACATTACTGCGAGGCATATAAGGTAGTTTAAGATTTTGTTTTTGTTGCTTACTCGTAAACGTCTCCGTACAAAATAACCGTTGGCCTCTCTTCCAGCCGAGTCCAAAATGCCACCTAAAAATCAAAACAAGTGAAGTGCTTTTCAAAATCAAAAAATGTACCTGACGTTTAAAAAGTTCAAGTTTAATTATGATACGCTATCGAGGTAGCACAAACGTTTAGAATAACACAATCTGTTTCTTAGACGAACAATAATAGTTGCCTTCTGGTATAGCAGCCGTTGTGCCCAAGTGTGGGAAAAAAGCAGTTGATGGATGAATGACCAGTAGTCTCTATCATTAATCTTTTTCTTTTAAAAATGTTTCGATTTGTTAAACATCTTCCTGGCTGTTCAACGATAGTCAGTAGGATCGCTCGAATTAAAAATATCTTATAATTTCGGTACTTCGGTAGACAGTGATTTTCTTGGCACCCAAAGCCAGCAAAGCAATGCAACACAATGGGATAAAATATATTTCACATATTTACAAATACTTCTGAACAGTCCAACTTACTGTTTTAGTAGCTTAATTATGTCTGGCCATCACAATGAGAAACAAAACATAACAAATGTAGCAAAGGTTCAAAAAACCAAAGTAGAAGCGACAAAACGCAAACTTTAACGTACTTGTAGGCAACAATAAGCGAAGCTTCTATTCCAGACAGCAAAATGCGTCATTCTCAAGTTGGTTCTATATACGTTCGCAGACGTTCAATCAATGTAAAAATAACAGATTTTGCAGTCTGGGTACAAATGAGCTGAGCTGCCAAGCTAAAGTTTTCTCCGGCAGAGAATTAATGATTTACCTCATTGCCAGCAGTGTACATATCAAACCGTCCGTTAGCAATTGTGGATGGCGTGCCAATGTAATCATCGTATTCGTATTTATGGAAATCTGGAACGTGACTAATGATGTCTTCAGAGTAGTGTCCAATGTCTTCCAGAGCCAATGCCAAAGAAAACTCATCTGAACAAAGTTAATTAATTGTTTGTTGTAAAAAAGAGTGCAGGTCTATTACACACAAAAAGCAAAATTCGCAACAAGTCCTTTAAAGATTGGAGTTGGAGCCAGGAATGTTAATTTTACTCCACAGCACTAGTCAGCGGTTTTACAAATGTGAAAGATCTTCAACTGTAACATTTGTTAAGCGTTAGCCTGCTTTAAAAAGAGTAACTGAAGAGAAGTGAACGTAAACGCAAAAACTCAAACTGGTTTAGTCACATCTTTCTCAGAGGGATTCAAACACGGACAGTGTAGCATCAAATAGACCTTCTTTTTATTGTTTGTTTTATCAGGTTAAATATATGAAGTTATATAACTAGTGGAACGTTTTAATTATATTTTCATTTGTTTATCAGTACAAAAGCATCACAGTCATTCCGTGTTGTTGTTGACACTCCTGTATTTAATTAAACCATTTCAATAGAATTGCAATCTTCTTATACATTTAGCCTACTCAATGTCTGTTATTGCAATTATTGTTAGTTGTTTGTAAAGATTTCATACCATTTCATGAAAACTTGTCGCATAAAGAGAAAATCGTTAGGCGTGTGATATTTTTTTCTAATAGGCAGAAAAAGTAGTTGTGCAGCTTTTTTCTAGTGACCAGACTGAGTAGATTTCTCAGCAAGTTATGTGGCAACTTGACCAATGATCTTAGGTCTTGTTGGCTCCTTACCGTTTGTAGATTGTTGGCCATATGCAGGCATCTGTAGCAGCGCCAAAGTGAACAAAAACGCAATGCAATACATTGTCGTTAAATGGCGTAACTTTGAAAAAGTCATGTCAAGACCGTATGCATCTAAAAGTCATATAAATGTTATCTAAGTGTTAATTTGATACGGCCTGATATAGAACCCAACTGTAGCGCACCCAGCATGGGGCTAAGGGGGCTCAAGCCCCCCTCAAACCCTCCACCAAAATTGAAGTTTTTGTATGTTTCCCATTAATACCTTTTGCTTACAGGTTAGATATGAATAAGACACAACAATACAACAGGGCTGAACATTAGAACAATATATTTTACATATTTACAAATAGTTTTAACAGTCGAACTTTTTCAGCTTAACTTAAGCCCTCATCAGAAAATAACCTGAAAATATTTATAAAAATGCAATAAACTTCAACTTCTTAAAGGGAAAATTACATTAGGAAAAGGCAACTACATGAATAACTATAAAAAAATTGCACCACAGGGAACGTGATACCTAGGCCTACATCAAGTAAATGTTGAGGAGAATAGACTCGCCTCCAGTAAATAAGTTAATTGTTTGTTTAAATTTGGATTGTAGCGTTTGATTAACTCTGCTTCGTGAATTTTAGTGTCAAATTGGGATTTTCCCTCGCGTAAAATTTTAAATGAGTCAGCAGAGAATTTTCGATCTGTACAAAAAGAACATCCATGATATGGTCTTTGATGATAGGCCTACTTTTAAAGTTCAGATGCTCTCGTGGTCAAATGTCTGGTGGACATATAGGCTACCGATGTAGGCTACCGTAGGTCAATGCTGCATCACACGGACATGTAAAACTGTACCGGTATACGAAATTTGAGCAGAGAGACGAAGGCGTCTGGGACTTTAGTTCAAAATGCGAACCAATTTTGAATGGTTTGTAAGTAGGCAAAACGTCCACATCAAATTTACCGTACTGTTTACAAAATTAGTGTTTTGTTTCAAACTGTTTTTGTGCTAGTTGTTGTTTTCGCACTTATTTGTGTTGGCAAACAGAAAGCTAATTCTATTTTGTCATAGGGGAGAGTGGGGCTAGTCGGAAAGTTTTTTTTTTAAGTGAAATTTAAAACAATTGGTGCATAACCTGACAACTTGAAGCGGCTTAAATTATCATCTATGATGTCCTCTATCATACAACCAAAAATAAGTATTGAATCAATTCAGCTTTTAATGAAAATTTAAAATAAACAAACATACAATTGATTTTTCAACTAACCCCATGCCTGGGGTTAGTTGAAAAACGTCAGTTTAATGCCCACTAATGAACTGGATACTCTTTTTTCAACCAACAAACATTTACATGGGGTTGTAAGCAAATATGTTTACTTGCTTTAAAATCAAAATGCAATGAATTCTACATCTATAATCATCGAAAAAACATTTTTTAATAAACGCATTGTTAAAACTTGTGATGCTGCATATATAGCACTTTCCAAGTTATTCAAATTAAAATCTTACAATGTATGTCTGCTTAAAACAGGTACATTGGAACTTATACTACTTATTATCGTACCACGACGATATACTCGTAACATAGGCTACTACATAGTCATACCGCTATCAAAACATTTTCCAACTAACCCCACCCACTATTTTCCAACTAGCCCCATTAGCATATGACAAACTATTTTCCTAAAATATTCAAGCATGGTGCAATAAACTAAAATTTGTTTATTTCTTAGTGTTGTAGAACACCTACAGCTGACACACACCAAAAAACTTCTTCCTATCTTTAACGATATCGACGCATGAGATGTTTTTAAATACATGTACGCTAAAAAATTTACTTCGAAAGTAAGAAAACACAAAATTGTCAACCAAACCAACATACCTTGACTCAACAAATCGAAACTAACATGGATTGTGTGTTTTTACAAACTACTTCACATGTTTGCAGTAAATATTTAAAAAAGTTATGGAGAGTTAAAAAAGTGATCATTTTTCAACTAACCCCGCCTTCCAACTAACCCCACTCTCCCCTATATGAGAAAAAGGTCGACATCTACAAAAGATTGCGAGAGTAGACGTAGGAATGAGGATGCTGAAGGTGCTAGTAGCATGGAGTTCACTATAGGCCAACTTGTAAACTGATTGAGAGAACAAATCCTGATGTATCGGCAGCTGGTGGGTTGTGGGCCGTGAGTGCCTTTAAATAATCAAAGGGATGGGTACTGGGTAGCCTATTGGCCTATTGTCACCCTCATTATTATCGCAAATCACTCGGCCAACATTTCTGAATTAGCCCCCCCCCTAAATTTTTTTCTGGGTGCGCTACTGGAACCCAAGTTTATCGAATGACTTTTTACTAATTAATTGAATTTCCCTTAGCAATTGTGGATGACGTACCAACGTAATCATCGCATTCGAATATGAAAATCTAGAATAAAACTAATGATATCTTTGATAATAATCTAATAATCATCCTTGACACATCAGTTAGGACTGCAATACATCATTAACGTCTTCTCTATAATTTTGAGTTTTTTGTATTTTAATAGACTGCCTACCAAGTTGTACCAACGACAATTGTTTGTTTTCACTACCAACTTTCATATATTGATATTCAAAGAAAATGAAGGGGTGTAGTCTACCAGCAAACATCTACTGTATAGGATTGGCCCATGATATAAGAGAAGGATCCAAAGAGGATACAAACTGATATGCATAAATCAACAAGTGAATAAAAAAAATAACAGTAATCTCTCAAGCACATGTAGCTCCACGCAAAGTGAAATTTGTATGACTTTGACTCTTTTTTATTTCTTTAAACATAATGTCTAAAAAGACATAATTAAAAGTAACTACGTGAACAAATTTTAATCATTACTTAGCACAACCTTTCTCAAAAAATCTCACTTTCCAATTGGCGACAAAATTATGTTTCGCTGGAGTCCAAAATTAAAAATTAAATCAATTCTCATTGGATCACAAAAGTGACAAATATCACTCTTAGAAACCATCATCGCATAACTTCAAAGCAACTTTCTACTTTCATTTCACTACGATGAAGAGATCGGAAAATGGCCACTGTCCGTAGTTATAGGCTACTTTTAATTATGTCTTTTTAGACATTATTTTTAAAGAAATAAAAAAAAGAGTCTAAAATCATACAAATTTCACTTTGTGTGGAGCTACATGTACTTGAGATGTTACTATTATTTTTTTATTCACTTATTCATATATTGTATTGCTCTTCAGTCAAGAACAGTTCGGCTATTTATTTGATAGTCCTTTTTTTCGAACATAGACTTTTCTGTTTGAATTTCCGATTTATGTCTTTCTGATTTTCTTTTCATATCTGATTGTGGGTGATATAAAAATCTAATGTGGAAAGGCTTGTTATGTTGCTGTATAAGTACCTCGGCGTATGCGGAGGGGCATTGATCCGTGATTAAGTATTTGCTTAGTTTATAACAATATTATTATTTGCTTTTACAGTGCTATTCAAAACAAATTGAATGCCGTACTTTAGTTCGTTAAATCACTGAAACGTTTCGTTAAAACGAGAGGCAAAGCCCAATGCCCTCTTCCTCTGCATACACCATTGTCCTTATACTGTATTTACGAAATTCCGTTTTGACTATTTCTGTCTCTGTGACATTGAAGCTAATCTTTAATGTTCTGTGTGTTGTGATCATGTACCTCTGATGTAATTTGTATACAATTAAAGTCATAATAGTTATATGATCTCATTTCTTCAACATTTAGACACATCATGATGGTTCATAAGTAGCCAACAAAGTACTTTAAACCCTCTAACTTTTTTTTGGTTTGAATCACTGGTTCAAAACCTATGGTCAAGTAAATCTTTCAGTAACCTCAATGTTTTAAAAATCCTCTTTCTTATCTTGAAAGCTCATGTAGAGACAGTCTATCTTGTTGATTTTATTGTAGCTTGCATATTCTAAAAACATTAGCTAGGTCTACAGCAAGGCTAGTTCACTGTCAGGCTATTTTCTTTTATTGACTGGAGTGCACGGAATAAACTAGCAAGTTTTATAGCCTATGTAGCCTACATTAAGAGGGAAACTAAAAAATAACGTAATGAATTGTTGATTGGTTGTTTAAGTGGTGCTAGTTACATTTTTGGCTGTGTTATCTGTCTACAAATCAAATCAAAATGTAGGCCTTTGGTCTCGTTTAATTTTTTCAATAAACTGTCAGGCTAAGTTGATGTCAACTTTATGGAGATGTTAAAATAAACCTGTTTAAAAGGTAGGCTACATAACCCACACCATGGCCACCTAAAGATACGGCCTGATTTGTCACATTTTGCAGAAATTTCCAGGTTTTTCTAACTTTGGGCGAACGTTTAAATAAATTTTTCTAAAAATTAGATTTTTACGCTTTCTTTATTCTTTTCCCCAGATGACACAATAGGTTTTAACATCCTCACATGTTGAAAAACAAAGAAAATTTGATTTTGTAAATTTTAGTCAGACTGTTAATTTTAAATAACAGTCTGATTTTGCGTTTTTCAACTTACTTTTTCTTATTTGCTACTGCTTCCCCAAGGCAACAAAAAAGTTTTTTGTCATTAGGAAACCGCAAAAAGTAAAAACATCTCAAAAAATGTCAGTCAAGCACTAGCAGTAGCTGTAATCAAAATCTGCAAAATGTGACAAATCAGGCCGCATCTCCAGGTGGCCATGCCCACACTAAATTTTCTATTTGCCTTTTATAAACTAACTGATATATTTTCCAGTTTTATTTTCATCGCTGTAGGCTACTACATAACCTGACAAACCACGATTTTAAAATAAAAGGCATGTGGCGACGTATCAAATATATTAATTACGTTTTGAGACTAAGACGTGCTAATGATAAGGCAGAGGTAATTAATTACTGGGTAACGTAGTTTTAACTGCCAAAAAGTCTTTTCTGTCGGCATTTGCAAAGATAGTATTAGATTTGCATCATCATTCAATGCCATCTACAACTGATGGGACCTGAGACTTATGGTGCCGTTTGTGTTTAACCTCTTGTGATACTGCTTTATAAATACTGCTACTGCTTTGTGGTAAAGTCTTAGGAATAGTCCAGACTTATACAAATTATAAAAAAAAATAAACATTTGATTCAAATGTGTTTGAAAAAAAAATTGAATTTGTTGTAGTAAGTTTTGCTTGTGTTGGTTGGTTTTGAATCTCGGACTGATAAAGCTTTGATAGATTATTCCTGGTAGTTTCGCGTAGGTTGCTTGTAGAGGCTTTTGACGCATGGCCGGTTACCATGATTGACGGAGTGAAGTTTCCGAGTGGGGAAGTGTTATTGCCGAGTAATTATTCTATCCATAGGTGGCGCTGAATAGAAAGCAGTCCTTAGAATGCGTTGCTCAAGCCTACACCCGGAAAATCGAACCGGCGCAGCTTGATCTTTATTCACGAAGTCACGCACTAACCCTAGGCCTACCATATTTTCATCCCCTAAAAAGAGGACACATTTCGCCAGCGAGTAAAATACAAGTAGAATGTTATGTTACGTATGAAGAATATTTTACATCCTTTTGGATAATTATAGACCTATGCAGCAAAAGTTACAGCAAAAAAACAAACACAAAAAAAAACAGACAAAGTTGTTTTTCGCAAGCCGATTTGTTACATTTGTGTGACAAAATAAAAATGTGAGGCAGGCAGTATCTGTGGGTAGCCATGCTTTAACTTTTTTCAGAAAAAAAGGATCAGCTTTAACGAAATCATAAAATTACTTGCACTAAATATAATTGATTTTGTATACAGCTGTTAATGAGATGCTAAGGACAGACTCAACTAAAAGGCTGATTCCTTCCTTGTACCATTGTTGCTGCATCACCAGGGGCGCCGGAACGATTTTTGACTGGGGAGCAGGATTATGAAAAAAGGGCACTTTTGTTGCTAAAAGGCCACTTTGTTTAAAGTTTTAAAATACGTAAGATATAGCGATAATGCTCATCTATCAGCTCACTATCGAGTAATGATACGAGTGTCCGGTATACAAAGAAGGGCATCATGCTACGTTATATTGATGTACCGTAACCTACTGTGTTGCAGAATTTTGTGCCGTGAATATTATTTTGAGGCAAAAATGAAAGATTATAATTAGACTAAAAGTGAATAGCAGAAATTGTTATATTGCAAAATATGCAGTCTTACATGACCTTAAAAGGGCACCATTGAACCCCTTGCCCCTCCATTCACATAAAAATTGAAGGCAGGGGACATCCGCCCCCCCGCTTCCGGCGCCCCTGCGCATCACCGATAAAAATTTATTCTACATTTGCACCCACATAAATTGTAAGTAGGCTATCCAACTATCCATGCCACGATTTATTTTGAAATAGGTTGTATGTTATACATAGTGCACATTGGATTATTTTTTTCGATTTGCTTCACTTGACAAATTAGCCAAACCATTAAGTTGGCAATCAGCAACGTCTACAAGCGCTGAATCAATATAAAATAGATCTGGATAAAATAATTTATTGTAAAAGTGTGAGAACCTTAAAATGTAAACATGTCAAACTCTTTTGCAAGTTTTTGCGTTTTTTAATTTTTTATTTCTTTGTGATTTACTCATTTTCTTAATTTTCTCAATTTTTTTTAGTTTGTCCCAATTTTTCGTAAATTTGTTGATCAGATCTCCTCAAATGAAGCAATTCCCTCACAAGTGGATCTGCAGTTCGCTCGCACTCATCACTGACCGCCATGTGGCTACCTACGACAATCGCAAAGCAATGTAGTTTGTTTCAATGAAAGCCTAAGATTGTTTAGAACAACAGATCAAATAACTTAGTAGGCTACGCCAATGTTTTTTTCGAAAATCTATAAATCAACATGTTGCATTGGTAGAGAAATGATTGGAAATTGCTAAAAAGTCACATTGCAATGAAATCCTGTTGAAAATATGAGCAAGAAAACTGAAAATATAAAAAAGAGGACATTTGAGCATTTTTGGGTGTCCTCGGAGGACAATTTATTTTTCTTCAAAAAAGAGGACAAATCCTCTTAAAAGAGGACATATGGTAGCCCTAACTAACCCACTCAGCTATCGTGGGCTGTCTAGCACAAAGGCTACCAATAAAAAACTTCATCAACCGACAAGGAAAGAGCCTTATTATGCATGGTACGGTAACAGCGACTGAACAGACTACAGTAGAGGGTAGCCTATAGCCTATTAGGCTACTAAATTTTCGAATCGACAAACACGCGGCACATGGTTGCTTAACTTGGTTCATGAACATAACATAGGTTATTTTGTTGAAGAAATTTGGTGTTGTTAGGCTCTTATATATAGGGCTACCATATGTCCTCTTATTAGAGGATTTGTCCTCTTTTTTTAAGAAAAATGAATAGTCCTCCAAGGTCATTCAGAAATGCTCAAATGTTCTCTTTTTTGGTATTTTGAGTTTTCTTGCTTAAATTTTCAACAGGATTTTATTGTTGTGCGAATTTTCGGCGATGGCTTGTATGCAGTGCTGTGTCAAGGGGGGGCCCGGGCCCACCATCTCAGGGGGCCCACAAGTAATAGACTTTTGCGCGTCAGTGTCATGTTTTTTAGCTGCTAAAGTTTACTGCGTGTACTTCCATTGAGAAGATAATTTAGGTCCGATACCAATGAGATGCCGGGCCTGGGCCCTTGTACCAAAATATCTCAAAAATCACCATGTTATCTTGAATCAAAGTTAAAATAGGCTGCGACAACATTAGTAAAATCATTTGTATTTGAAACAAAACAGGTTGGTTGCAATTGAATACTTGAAATCAAGAAGGGCCCAATTCCCACAAAGGTGTGTTTAAAATAAATGTGTTGTACGGTAGTTATTTTGTGATGGAATTTCAGGGGGCCCACAGGTAATAGACTTTTGCGTTTCAGTAACAATGCGTTTTTTAGTTGTTAAAGTTTACTGCGTGTAGCCTACTTGTCCATTAAGAAGATAATTTAGGCCCGGTACCAATGAGATGCTGGGCCCTTATACCAAAACATCTCAAAAATCACCACATTATCTTAAAGAAAAGTTAAAATATGACAACATTAGTAAAATTACCTGTATTTGAAATAAAACAGGTTGGTTGCAATTGAATACTGGTACTTGAAGTCAAGACGGGCCCAATTCCCACAAAGGTGTGTTTAAGATAAATGTGTTTTAATTATTTTGGTTGTTTATTTTTTCGTATTTTGTGGTAGAACTTTGGAATTGGCAACTGTTGAACTGAAACCACTTTATACACTGGTAGGATCACCATACTTTGTAAGCTACTGTTAAACCACAAAGTAGACAGCTCATTTTAAATTGATTGTCATAAATGGGAAAATTATGTAAGACATTTGCATAACTTTATTGCAATGCCTTGTCTAAATTTTGCAAAAGCATACATTGAAACCTTTCTTTAGCATACCGGGTAAGGTAAAAGCGTTCATGTTTTGTAGGTTAGCTTCTCTTTAGCATAAACTTTAAGAGTGAGGTACGATTAATTTTGAAGTCTGCCAATAACTAAACAAGACACATAAAATACTTTTTGTAATACTGGACTAGCTGAAAGTTTGGTTGGTCTATTGATACCCCTTTTAACAATAAAGTATTTTTCTACATCTACTGGTATAACTTGCAAGGTAAAAGACTTTTTTGAAGTGTCATAAGCTGCATTAAGGCTGTTGCACTTTTAGCTTAACGTTTTGGTTTTACAGGGTGTTTTGTTTTCTTAAGCTTAACTTCAAAGTGAATGTTACTGGTTTAGAACTGGTAGTCTAGTTCTAGAATGGTGTAACATTGCTATGTACCAAGATTTTATTCAGCATTTCATAAAGAAGATGTCTTCTTTGAACTAGCAACATTCTTGCTTTGAACATTTCAGATTTATAAACAAAACTCTCTAAGAGGAATTCTTTGAAATGGCTGACCATGGAGGTTTGTCAGAACCAAGCAAACTTTGCTTTGCCATTATTGCCATTGAAGTACATTCGTTTACTATGATTGCCAATGGTGCAGACGTGCTGCAAAAGTTTTGCAGATGTTCCAAACAAGGGAATGTTTTTCTCAAAGCTCTTTGCATAGTTTTTTTTTCAAAAGTTATGTTCAGCCAAATGTTAAACCTTGAGATCTTTACTCATGTCTTTAATTGCTGTGGTAAGAACCAGATAAAGTGACCAGCAGGCCACAAGCTGAAGAACAACCACCAAAAGTAAGGCAAACAATTCAAAAACTGACCTCAAAGGTCAGCAAGTAATAAGCGGACAGCGTACATTGAGTAGTGTAATAATCAATTCACCTGCCTTTAGATGTAGGCCATAAAAATGTTTGTCTTATTTGTAGCCTATTCCATTTCTGCAGTCATATTTTGTTTACTGCTAAAAAATTGTAAACGGTAAACAAAATAGCATTTCTCATAGATTAATTAGCATTTCATTTTTAGCATTTACAATCCCGTAATTATAAATATCCCTGACTTTACAGAGGTAGCTATCGGCAAGTGTAACCAACATACATTTAGATACCAGTATAATAAGTATTTTATGACAGTTGCCAGGATGTTGTTTGTGATTTCAAATCGTTGCTGCTTTATATTTCATTTCTTTCATTCCAAGCAAAGATGAAGGTATAACTTGATAGACCTGTGTTTACTATAAATTATATTTTTGCTGTGTTCTGTACACTGCTGGGTTGATGGTTTATGAAGTTATAAAAGTTTAACTAGGTAGTAGTTATTGTGCAGTAAGCATTACAACATTTCATTAAGCACCAGTAACCTATGAAGGCTTTCTGAGTACTGCAAAGTTGTCAAATGTCAGTGAGTAATGAAGCTGTTAGACCTTACCTAGAAACCTCTTAACTAGTGTTGCACTGTAAATATTGCTCCGTTTTGTTAAAGTTCATAGTAATTTTCTTATGTATGCTGTGATTCCTGTGAAGTAGTTGCAACATGTGATAAAGTTATTAAACTTCATCTACATAAGTCAGCATTCATGCCCATGCACCATTCCAATAACAGCTGTTTTTAGCATGACCAATGGTGTTTGCATATGAAAAAAATAATTATAATACATGCAGCCCTCGAAATTAGCTTCCATCTACGACGGCAAAAACATTGCCGTCGCCAAATCAACAAACCTTGGATTGCGGCGGCAATTGCCGTAATGCTTTCATCAAACGAAATTTTATGCGCTTATTCTTCGTGTTTCATACGGCGGTAGCGGAGAGCATCACGCAAGCTATTTTATGCGCTGACAATGCTCTTGTGAACTGCAAAAAGTTTGCAACCTTGTAAATACTGGCTTAATTGTTACGAAAAAGTTATTCTTTCATCGAATGCTTATTGTTTACCGGTGTCGTTGCGAATATAAATCATGGTGAAGGATACAGTTAAAAAGTGGAATTTACCTGCTATAGGTTATCAAACAGAGGGAACAGAAGGAAAAGTTAGTGCGGCATTTTGCACAATTTATAAAGAATTTTATGACGGAAACAAATCGGAATTAGAAAAGCTACGGGGTCAAGTTAAAAAAGTAGAACAAATTTGGATATATAAATGGTTTTTCGGCAGTAAAATAATGCTTCCGATCATATGGCATCGCACGTTCACGAACGGGCAGTTTTGCCTCTTCAATTATTCCAGTGACGACGCGACAACCTCATCCTCCGATATAGCATCTGATGATTCCGATTCTGACTAGTTCTTTATCCAACAGACTATGTGTTGCTCGCACGCAGTATCCCAATTGTGCCGAAATTATGTTAGTATAAACGTAAATCGAGCCAATCTTCTCGCAGGGAGCTATTAATTTGTTACCGGTACATGTTTGAGCAATTAACGTTATTTTATGATGGTTCAACGTCGCTAGATGTCGAAAAACAAACGTAAATTTCTTCTTGGGCATTGTTGTTACCCAGGCAGCAAAATTCGTTATCTTTGCATTGATTTTGTATCTGTAGACGTTGAATCGATGTAGAAATGATGGTTTTGCTGTCTGAGTGCGCAATATAACCTGCCAGGAAAATTAAATCGATTTGTGCTGACTCGAACGTTGAATCAACCCAAAATTAACTTACTTTCCCCTGAGTTATTGGCTGTGAATTAACGTAACAGCGTGCGTATTGCGTTGCTCGCTTTATCGCTACTTTTAGTATTATTACATCACAACAAATCAAACGATGCGGTGGTGATAGACTACTTTAGTATATTTTTCCCTTCTTGTTTTACATGTTTTGGTACAATTTTGTCGTAATAAACGTTCACAGCAATTGCCGACGCAATTTCAACTTTGGCCGTTTGGCCTCGGCAAAGTTTTTGCCTAGTAAAAATATGCTATAAAATATAATATTTTTGAAGACTGCGTGAGTGTTCACAGCAAGTAAAGTGGTCCGAGGTGAGGTCTTGGTACGATGTTTCTGCTGATTAAACTCCCGCTGCGAGTAAATAATACAGGAAGAAATTTTGAACAATATTTGTCCTAATTAAGTGCTCATTTTGCGGCGGCATTTTTATTGCCGTAGCAGAATGGCCATTATGACGTTTACAGCGGCATTTACCACGGCAATTGCCGAGTGCCGCCGCTAATTTCGAGGACTGTACATGTAGTGAAGTTAATTCAACAGTTAGATTACAGCAACTGCTGCTTATAATAATTGTGCTTCTTAAATTCAACAACCACAATGTTCCAAAAATAAAGCAATTAATAAAAAAAAATGTTTTAGTGAAATATAGCATGATTAACAACAGGTTTCTAATAATAGTGTATCTTGTGTGAGTAGGCCTAGTTAATAAACCATGTACGCCATTCTGTGCTGTTATAAATTACCACTGTTCTGTTGTGAATTGAAAGTATATCACTAGATTGGTAACTACTGTTTTTATCATACTAAAGTTCCTGATTATGCACATTTGAGTTTTGAGTACACTTGAGTTTTCATGTTAGCATTTTGAATGGGTACTTGGGTAGCTTTTTGAAAGTATTGTAATGGTGAGTGGTTTAATCAATCAATCACTGGTTTATGTTTTTTCACAAAATATTACACCAAATGCACTGGTACATTACATAAAAGTGAGAGAGGAAGGAAGCGAAAGACCTTATGAGGTCACCAAGTCAGCCTCCACCCCAGTGATCCTATAAGGCAAAACATAATTACCACTTGGTGAAATTGTTAAAATGTTGTTTGTTAAAGCATTTTTTGCACTTCTAAACTGTTTTGCTATGTTATGGCTATACATTTAAAAATAATAGGTTAGTGAAATTTCAGATGCCAATTGTAATTTTTGGAAAAAATGGCTTTCAAATGTAACTAACCAATTTAAAATTCTTATAATTTTGTCAATTCTTGTCCGATTTAAAAAATTGTATGAACTCAATGTGATAAGCATGTCAAATTTTTATGCTAACTTCTACTGTGTGATATATACTTTACTGATATAAGATCTGGGTTGCATGACCCCTACGCTTCATGACCGTTGCCAGTATGTTTAGAAATCGTTAACACTTTTGGCTTTCATTGCAAGCAAAGGTGTAGCACTGTAGCTATGACTTGATGGACCTGTGTTTGCTCTTATTTACATTTGTATTGTTTTCTCAACTGGTGAGAAAGTCTAGCGAAGTGAACCACCTTTCCATATCAGTGCAGTTAACATACACACTATATTATCATAAGTCTGCTTGCCGATAAGGGGCCCAAAATTATTTTGGCCCCGGGGCCCACCAAGGGCTTAACACAGCACTGCTTGTATGTGCTTTCCAAACAGTTTTCTGCACCAATGTAATATTCAAACATGATTCAAAAATTTGGCAAAGCCTATCTTGTTGCTCCGTTGTTGTGTAAACAATCAGACGTCTACTGTATTGTAACATATCAAACACCATTGTTTCGCGGTTATCGGAAATTTGTGACGAAATAAGAAATTTGTGCAATCAAAAAAAAATGAGTGGGCTATGTAGGCTAAATCACGAGGAAATACATTTAAAAATGTGACCTAAAAACAGAAAAATGCAATAGAGTTTATCGTATTTATAATTCACGGCCCTCTGCAATGCATACTTTTACAAAAAAAATAATCTTTTTACTAAGATTTTATTAAATTAATTCAACGCTTGGAGACGTTATGATTACCAACTTAAGAGTTTGGCTCGTTGGTCAAGTGAAGAAAGTAGGAAAGAATGTCCAAAAGTGCACCTTGAATAACATAGCTTACGGTAGGCTATCACAAAAAGAAATCGTGGCATAGATACTTTCAGTTTATGCAGATGAAAATAGAACGCATTTTATGTACGATTCTCGTTTCAGCCTCAATGGTGCATGGAAAACAAACAGCCTTTTAGTTACCGGTATCTCAGTCTGTTTTCAGAATCTTAACTATTGAGTAGCATACAATTTCAATCATGTCTCATTCCAACAATTTTGTGATTTCAAAGTTGATCCTTTCTCACTGAGAAATTTAAGGTATTGCTACCTGAAGGTGGTGCCAGATGGTCACAGCGGTAAACCATAATCTCTTCGTGGGAAAATTGTAACATAAGATTCCCGGATCCATTCGTCTGTATGCAATGACAGAAAGAAACACTCTTTTGGAAATGTCTATTCAAGAATTGTATTTCTGTAAAAGTAGCCTCAAAGCTGTCGAAATTGGAACGCAACACCATACGCCACTAAAAACTTGTCACTACGATACAAACTACTTAGATAAAAGACGGAAATTTCGTCCAGCTGGCAGCACTAAGCAAAACAGTTAAATATGCGACTAACTTTCAAGCAACAATTTTGACGAATGACGAGAATAATTTGCAATATCTCAAACGCACGTAAGCAGCTATGTGACGTAATAATGATAGGCAATGATAAGTTATTCAAGCACCTGTTCAAGCCTGGCCCACACCTGCTCAAGTCTAGCTCACACCTGCTCAAGTTTGGCTTACACTTGTTCGAGTAATTAAAGATTTAACGATCATGTAATGTTATGCTGCAGCTGCAAATGTTTTACAGGTCTTGCAAACGATTCTGCAATCTGCTCATTTTTAGCAATAGTCCATTACGTCAGACGCCAAGATTCAGTAGACCTGAACGGTTTTATATGACGTTTGATATGAAAATTGTCCGTAACACCAGATTTGTCACATTTTGTAAATTTTGGCGATCGTTGCTATCTGACTTAAATTTTTTAAAAATCAGATATTTTCACTTTTTGCTGACTCGTAATAATATGAAAGCTTTTTGTTGCCTTGAGGAAGCAGTCAAAAATGAGAAAGACTAGGCTATATTAAAAAACGTTAAAGCAGACTGTTGAAAAAGTCCTTGTAAGCAAGTCCTGTTACCAGTCTAACTGAAATGTTATAGGTTAAATCTTCGTTTTTCCAACCCTTGTGATGTTGAAACTCATTGTGTCACTTGGGAAAGAGAGCAAAAGATGTTAAAATATGATTTTTAAAAATTTCACTCAGACGGTAACCAAAAGTTGTAAAATTTGGAAACGTGTTGCAGAATGTAGGCTAACAAATCAGCCCATATAAAGAGGCTGCAAAATACTCAATATTCATATGCCAAATCTGGCATATAAATTTATGTTGTTGTTTTTTTGCTGTAACTTTTGCTGCTCTAGCGTAAAATTATCCAAAAGATGTAAAAGATTGTCCAAACGTAAAATTTTTGCATTTTGCTTCCTGGTGAAACGTGTCCTCTTTTTGGGCTTTGAAAATATGGTAGGCCTATTATATGTATTACTTAATTTTCGAATCGACAAATACACGGCGCACGGTTGCTTAACTTGGCTCATGAACATAATATAGGCTATTTTGTTGGTGAGGTTTGGTGTTGTTAGGTGCAGTTTTGAAAAACAATAACATAACCTACCAGTGGCTTCATGACAACAAACATTTTCTCCAAAAGTGTTAAATCGAAGACGTGTGTTTTAACAAACAGTAATACCGTAAAAAGTCGGTCGTCCCATTTTTTATTCAAGTGTCGGGTATGAGAAGATAAGGTTCTTATTGTAGCCTATTAAGCCTTCGGCACTAAGGAGAGTAGGATGGCCACTTTGGCCAGTAGGGCCTATCGTCGCCACCCGCACTTGCTGTTGTTTCTCTGGGCAAGAAATTTTACGATAATTGCCTCCACCCAGTGATCGATTTCGAGTAATGGGTAGTACCAAATTTAAGTCGTAAGTAGAGTGGACAACCGCAAACAGACATTACAGTCGGCTGCAGCGTGGGTCAGGTGTACGTCGGAAGGCGTACACCGATGCATAGCGCTCAATATGTCGATTTTTTTCACTTCTATTATGGTTTAACCGTACGTGTAGAACATATGGTAACCCAAATTTCTCATATTACTGTGACATGCCACTACTACATCCCAGCTAGCGATGCCTGTCATTTTTGCATTAATTCAACGTTTGCTAACGTTGGATCGGTGTGGAGGTGACGAGTTTAGCTGACTGGGGTATAAAATTATTGTTTTATCAACGCAACTCTATATCAAAGCACGCTTGATATCTTCAAGCAGTGACGTTCGGTGGCTTAAACCGTTGGGAAAGCAACACTTCCAGCGGGGGGTCTGGGAGGCCTCCCCCAGAAATTTTTGAAAAACACTTCCAATTTGTTGTGCTCTGAGAGCATTTCCAAAACAAATCAAAAATAAAAATCTGTCAAATTGTGCTTCGCCTATTTCGTAATCATACATCCATTTAATGTTTAGAAGTCATGAACAATCTTAATTTTAACGTTGCAGGACCAAAATCCTGTGTTAGGCATGGAATAATAGTAGTCTAAATATTTAATTTGTCATGAATGTTCATTCTCAGATATTCAGTTAGGCCTACACTACAAAAACTAACACTTAGGCCTAAACATTACAACCGCAAGCAATTTGTACAAAAAGCTGGATAAGTTTGCCTCCTGCGTATAGAAGCTTATAACGAACTAAATATTGCATCCGCACCTGAACGTTCATTGGCGAAGTAACGTTTTATCAACGTTGTAAAAGGGGCAAAGGCATGACTATGAAAGCTAGTAGGCTAAAGTACATGGCGAGGAGACATCAAAAAACAGCAACAATATTTTCGGCATTATGATGCTGTGCTGTGTACCATGACGAGAGACCATTCTGACGAGTTAGTCTAGCTGCTCTAGCGAATGTACGCATTGACGTCACTGGAAAAACAACTCTAACCATAACACATCTGATTGGCTAAGCAGCTGGTGACGTTTAGCAAAACGAGTGAGGATTGGATAAAACGAAGGCGTTTTTTGACATTTTTGAACCTGGGGAAAGCGACTTTGATAGTTGCTTCCCTGAAGCCTCAGTGGTTGTTTCTGACAGGAGCATTTGCATTAATTGGCATTTATAGGCAAGACATGCGGTTTGGTGAGGACTTAGACTACTCACAAGCGTTACGAGTAATTCTAGTCATGAATACAGTAATTTTTAAGTTAAAATAGACGTGATAAAAATAATAAGAAGTTAAACCTAGAATTCAGTCATTATATTTTGCATAGTTTTCGCTCAGGTAAGCACTGCTTTCCTTGCTTTCCCTCACCGATCGTCACTGTTTTCAAGACATAACTACTCTGGGTATAATTGAATTTCCGCAAGATGATGATGTTGTTTTTTCTAGTTTGTTTTATTTGTTTTCGTCATTGATTCGTATCGCCAAGTTGTATCTATTTTGTGAGTCGTGCAAGGCCTGGTGCGTTGCGCTTGAAATGGCTTTGCTCGTGGTAGAATTTCTTTCTGGAGTTTTCTTTGCCTGCCTTGCTCTTCTTTGCTATGAGCTAAACGCATCAAGACGTGTTCCCCTCACGACCATCAGCACTCTTAATAACGCACCATGGCCGATCTTCATAGCAACTGTCCATACAAATCTTAAATATATCAGCTAAAGCTATTTGGGCTAATAAAGCTATAGCCTAAATAGCCTATATGTTGTTTATTTATTTTTTTGTAACAGCTTCTTTTTTTATTTTTCCTTTATATCTTAAATTTTATGCAGGATAAAGATGCAGGATAAAGATAATAAAACAAACAAAATACCTTTCTCTTGGCCGCTTTTCCTGCAGCAATTATGCTCACCCAATTTATTACATCCTAGGTAGAGGTGAGCGGTGTTTTCAACAATCAGCTGAAGCCAGGAGTCGAACCAGGTTTCTTAATTGGAAAGCCAACGTCTTATCCGTTGCGCCATCCCACTGCTTAGTGATATTGTAATAGCACATCTAAAATCATGCTTACGCGCAACAAGACCTGTTCCTGCTTTTTGATGGTCACCAAAGCCGAAAAACCTTGCTGCGTCATAGACATCTGTCTCCGTTTTAATGTTGGCATTCCTGGAATGGAACGCTATTTTGAACGAGAAATTATCGATCGGTGGTATTCCTGTAACCATCTTCTCCAAAAGCAATTGACGAGATACTGCACAAGTGCACAGCCCGATATCGGTCACTATGCAAGCAGTCCTTTTCGGTTGAATCACTTGGATTAAAAAGTAGCCAAGCTATGTAGAATTGAGCATGGAGTGGAGCCGGAGTTATCCCGATTTTCAGAAAATGGAGTGGATTCGGAGTTTATTTAATTAATGTTGCATTTTAGTCAAATCAAATAAGTTCCGTAGCCTATAGTTCTTTTTAAAAATGAATAAAAAAAGAACTATCTTCACAATTTCGAGCTGTCGGAATGCTTAGAATAATGTGTGCCACAAAAAACATTTAGCTTACGGCTACTAAAGTAGACAAAGATTCGTGGACCTTTGCGCTTTTTGTGTCATAGGCTACGCTTTGGCAAATGTCACCTCACTACGTGAAGGCTAACCTTTCTTTTTGTAATAATTAATAAACTGTGTATGTGTAAGTAGGCTACGGTACTGTAAATTGTTTTCAGGATTTTTCACTGTTTTGATTTTGTGTATTCTTTTTTCCCGCAATTTATGGCTCAAAAATTGAGTATAGAAAGCTGGCTTTATTTAGGCAATGGCCAATGTGCCTTTTTAAGACCCACTGAGCAATTAGCAAATCAACTATCATTTTAAAACTGTGGTTAATTAATATAGGCTATGTTATAGAGGATGTTCCAAAGAAGTACTTTGAAGATGCTAAAACACAATAAAACACACATTAGTAGCCGCTTTTTTCATTTCATGAGGCCTTATTGGGGAAGGGTAGCCTACCTTAGATCTAGGCCTATTAATAAATTTTTTGATCGATTGCAATCGATAAAAAGTTGGCCACCCCTGGTGTGTGCTCACAAAGAAAATACGAGTCCGCACCATGCATTGATCATTAAAACAGGGAAATAAACGCTCAGTTTGTAGCCGATAGGCTACAGTAGCGTAGGCCTATAGGCTAGACTGTTGTGCGTGTCCAATGTTTATGGAGATAGGCTAATAAGACGCTATCGATTTATTAAGCAGAATTAAAGGGTTGTTTCTTGTAGCCTACATAGCTTATTGTGTAGCCTAATTGCAGTTTTGTTTTAGCCAGGTAGTAAGATCTGTTTTCATCGGGTGCGAGTTGTATGAATCGAAAGTTCATAGGCCTACCAATTATTTTTGAGAAATGAACACGGTGTCGTGGCAGGTGGTTTTAGAGTTTTCCTACTCAAAAATGATGACACTAACACTTAGGCTATATGCTATATCTTTACACTTTTGGTGGTTGGCTGCGGTTTTGAATTTTTATCACCAGACTGACAAATCAAGCCTTTGATAGGTTATTTTTGGTAGTTTTAGGCTAGGCCTACTACTTTTTCAAAAAAGACTTTGAAGCATTGAAGCAGTGCCGGTTACCAAAATTGACAGAGAAATTAAGTTTCCGTCTGTTGTTAAAGTGTTGTTGTTTGTGAATTACTCCATCCAACAGGTGCCATAAATGGAGAACAGCCCTAAAATGGGTTGCTCAAGCGCACACCCCAAGAGTCGAACAAGCGCTGTTCGATCTTCGGGAAGCAGCTGCGGTTAGATGACTGTAATAGTGTTTCGCTGCTTCTTGTCTATTGTTGATATTTGTACGGTACCGGTACTATATATTCTCGCAACAGACGAAATAAAAGTATTCTCTCTTAAAGTTTCTTTATGTAGAAAGTCGTGCGCTTATAGGGGGAGTGACGGGGAGAGTCTAAGGGATTGAGTACTGATTCCGGAATGTCTGACTACTAAATATTGCGTTAATATTATCTTTCAATATCTAACAATGGTTGATCGCAAAGGCATTGCTTTAAACGTATTTATATCAAAACTAACCATAACCAACAAAGCAGAGATTTTGATATCTTTTTATTGATAAAAATAGAACATCAACACTAATCAAATAACATGTTCAAAAGGCTTTTAAAAAAGCATGCACCCGATAAATAAAACGCCAAGAAATTAAAAAAAAGTACAATTAAAAAAATACCATCTGGCAACTTTGTGGTTTGCGAGGTTTGCAGGTTTGCTAGGTTTGCTACATTTAAAGACGCCATCTAGATAAAGTATCAGGTTCAGGACAATGCGTTTAAAGATTTATCTAAAGAATAAAATAATGGCTATATTTACTGAACTAGTGTTGCCTGCTAAATAACAGGGATGGTAGAAGTAGGGGATAAATTGCTCACTCAAAAAGAAGGTGGACAGCTGGAGGGTCAATGACTCAAAGTGTTATGACAAAATTTAGTGCAACTATAGCTTGAGGTCTACCGCAATATGTCGAATATCCAGGTGCAGCGTGTGCACAAAGTGTGTATTCCCAAAATAAATGTATGAAAATATGTGATATCATGCTTATGTAATGCCATGCTAGTCATAATAATGCAGCAATAGATTTCACGTTACAGTGGTAACAGAGCTATTAACCTCACACTGCTGTAGCAAGTTTCTGTCGATGTTCTACCATTCTCAACCTCGCGCAAAATATAGCATTTCATTTGCTAAACATGAATTTACATAAAAGCAAACAAAACTTTTTGCAGTTCTGCCAATTTTTTAATTTCTCAGTGACCCTCCAGCTGTCCATATCCAGGGTTCGATCTTAGCGGTAGTCCGCTAGCCAATAGCTAGTGAAAATTTGCGCGGACTAGTAGAAATGTTGTAGTACTAGTCCGATTGGCTAGTGAAAATATTCGCCGGTGAAAAGTTTTGGTCTACAAAATGGCGATTGGCGACGTCACTCTGAAATATTATACTGCAAAAATTTGCTTGCCAGAGGCGAAATTGCACGAAGAAGGCTGCAAAGTTGGTCAACTGAACACGTGACTACTTTTTTCTCGCAACTTTGCTAGACACGACACGTGGTAATATTAATACGTCCCCAAGCTTGAACATTTTTACAAACAATATTTTACTTGACTTTCATTTCGTTTTTTTCCCTCTTCTTTGGATTGCTACCTTGTCGTAGTTGAAAAGCTAGTGTGCCTCCGTGACTTAAAGAGTTATGCTGACCCAACAAGCCGTCTCAGGTCTGACGGTAGAGGCTTAACCAAACGCAATCCATCCAATAGTCCACTTCTTTTGACAGTGAAGGAATATTATGTATTGTACCACCCTGGCGAGTGGCGTGTCATCTCGTACTACAGATGCACACAATGTAATATGAAAACATAAATAAATATTAAGCACACCGCATGCCACATTTATTTTTTATGTTTTAAAATTGCATTGTTTGCGTCTGTAGTGCAAGAAGGTGTTTTTGTGCGTATTGTTGCTCTCTTGTGCGTACTGAAATCTGAAAGCCTTTACTTTAGTTAGTTTCAGTCTAAGCCAAAACACTTTGATAAATCTTAATACGTCATCAGACAAGTGAAAAGTCAGTAAACTGGTCGGACTAGTGAAAAGTCGTGTGGGCTAGTGAAAACGGAGAGCAACTAGTCCGGTGGGCTAGTGAAAAAAAAAGTTAAGATTGACCCCTGATATCGCAAGAAAAATCAATAAAGCGAGTCGTCCCGTTGTTCCACTGTCCCTAATAAAAAAAATTCTGCTTTAATTTGAGAAAATTTTAAAGCTGTTGAAGACAATATACCCTAACCCTGACAACACCTGCCACAAAACAATGTTTTTTTTATTGCAACCATGTCAACCAGTGGATAAATGTATTGTACCCAATTTGTGAAATTAAAGCATTGCAAAAGAGCAATTAAAAGCAATTCTATCAAACACATTGCAAAAAATTGCTGCAGTACCGGTACATTGTTTGATGTTAGCATGTATTGTATATATATGATAAAATAGCATACATGCAATTCTTTAAAATTATTACGTTATGTTCCAGGAATGGCTTTGTTTCATTCGCAAGTTGCAACATTGTAAGTAAGCTGAAAGACCTGCAGTACTTACCATATGAACATACATTAATAGGCATGGATCTTAGCTATGCGTCTTATTATCATGGACCCCTTTGTCGTGGTGAAGCTGAACAGATTCTTCAAGGAAAACTTGTAGGTTCATATTTGCTGAGAAAAAATGTAACAATGCCTGATAAGTATGCTTTGTCTGTGACTGCAAGTGACAAAATTATTCACTACGCGATTGAAAAATCTCCACAAACTCAACTGTACAGCGTTAGCCATGGTAGTGGACATGAGAATCCAGTTTTAGTTTGTGAGCACTACTTTCAAAACAGTAGTGGTTTAAAGACAAAACTTGTATATCCGGTTTCTTGTGAAAAACAACTGTCAAGTGTTGGATCACAAACAGATAGGGTCTCCATGAATTCCAGCTCAAACTATGAAGAACACGATTGGTTTCATGGAAAAATCACCAGACAAGAAGATACCAGACGCCTGTCAAACACTTATTATTTAACTAAAAAGAATGGTATTTTTCTTGTACGTTCAAAAGATGAAGGAAAGTTTGTTCTTAGCTTAGTTCATGCTGAGAAGGTGCATCGATACATCATCTCCCGTGATCCCAAATCAGATGAATATTTCTTAGATGAGAAACAAAAGAATCTTCGATTCAATTCCATTGAAAATTTATTAGATTTTCATCAGAAATATCCTCCTGAAGTCACTGGAATTCAGTGTCAATTATCGATTCCATGTTGTCGAAGTTCTGTTGCGATTAATGAAAAAGAAGTGAGTAAACTGACTTCTAATTCAGCAACTGATGGTTTTATGAGCTCAGTAAAAAGTCTTGCCTCAGCTTTGGCCACTGAGCTCAAGTCAATGCTCCCTGTGAATAGCTTAGACATTAACTGGTCAGATACTTCAGGACAAAGCAAGGAAAACGAAGAAAAAGTTATTGCAGTCCCGCCGAAAAACAGCACTTTCAACCGGTTTAATAGAATGAGTATGCCAAAAGAGAGTATTGGTTTTTACAGTCCTTATCGAAATGAGAATGGGAAGACTCGCAAAGCTCATTCTGTTGCACCAGGTCTTTTTATTTCAGCAGATAAAATAAAGTTGATGGGTGAACTTGGTAAAGGGCATTTTGGAAGTGTAAAACAGGCTGAATGTATTTTGTTGGGTGAAATTGTGCCTTGTGCTGTCAAAATATTAAGTGGGAGTGATGTCCAAACCAACAAAGATAACCTTTTGAAAGAAGCTGCTCTTATGCAAGGGTTAGATCATCCTTTCATAGTTCGTCTGTTAGCTGTTTGTCAACCGAAACATCAAGATGCAAACTTAATGATAGTTCTCGAGCTAGCCCCACTGGGGACTTTAAAGAATTTTATACGCGGCCATAATCCTCATACATTTTCTGAGCATCGTATTCTTGTGTTAATGAACCAAGTCTGCGATGGTATGGCATACCTGGCACAAAACAACATTGTTCATCGTGATTTGGCAGCTCGCAACATTCTGATGGTGTCAGAACACTTTGTTAAGATTTCTGACTTTGGCATGTCAAGAATTCTACATGATACAGAAAACTTCTACAAAGCTAGCAAGCCAGGATCATGGCCACTTAGATGGTACCCCCCCGAAGCTTTGCTTCATTACAAATTCACTTCAAAAGGAGATGTTTGGAGCTTTGGTGTGACTGTATGGGAAGTGTGCTCATTTGGGAGTCGGCCTTATAAAGGTATGAAAGGCAAAGAAATATTACAAATGATTGAGAGTGAAAAGAGACTAGATTGTCCCATTGGCTGTTCTCCAGGGCTTTACAGTTTGCTTTTGCAGTGTTGGATGTACGAACCAACCAAACGACCTTCTTTTCAAAAAATTCTTGAAGTTTTTGAAGACTTATTGAAGCAGTAAAACTTTTGATCATTTGAAAATGTAACCATAATCTGGGTATTACAAAGTTTTCTTTTACCTTTTGAACTGTATATATTTGGTTTTCAAGAACATTAATGGAAAAGAAAAGTTCTGTGATAATTTGATATATATATAATTTAGTCAACACAAACAGCCTAGACATATACAACCAAGCAACCACACGGCATTTAACATAATGGATTAAAATTGAACATAAACATAAACTATAAGCATAAACTTGTAGCTTATAGTTTATGTTCAATTTTAATCCATTATGTTAAATGCCGTGTGGTTGCTTGGTTGTATATGTCTGTGGCTGAAGAAAGTAACCTCTTTACCAAAATTGTATTACAAACAGCCTACTATTTTAATGAGTGTCATATACACTATCATATATAATACAGTAGCCTATGTTAGAGGTCCACAAATACTTGTTGGCACGACTCAAAAAACAATCATTCTAAATCTTCGTGACCCAAAAAGCATATAATTTTGCACAAAATACTAATAGACTACTTTGCAATTTAGCATCAATACAATTCAATTTTTTTACTGCCTTCCCCGCTTATCAAGCCCATATTGAGACCGGACAATTTTAGGCTTGTTAGGCGGCTAGGCCTACTAAAGCGAGGAGATGATTCTCCGCCACTTCTATACCTTCAGTAAGTCTAGTTCTAATGAACCAAATTGGGCTTAATAAGCGGGTGGACTTATTTACCGAAGGCTTGATAAGCTGGGACTACTGTACTACCATCGAAAGGATAAATTTTTTTGTACAAAATTCTTTGAAACTTAGCACATCAAAGAGTATATGATTGTATTTATTTTTGCCAAACAAATTATATGATAGTAAGTTTAAACGCTTTTGCGACCCACAGTGGATGTTGGGCTGCAACCCACTATTTGTGGACCCCTGGCTTATATAAGCAGAAATACTTCAAGAAAACTATGTAACCAGTATCAGAGAGATGTTAATGCTGCATTTCTTCAAACTTTTAAAAGATATTTGTATGTTTGCATAGCCTAGTGCAAATATTAAAGTTGTCATAATGTTATTTTGTAAATAATAATTTTTGATTACCGTACCTACCTTGTCATATAATGATAGTGGTTTATAGTGGCAACTCAATTCAATGTACAGAAATTTATCGTTGAACTAAAATTAGCATTGGCATTTAAGTGCTAAGGTACACTCTTCGACCTTCAGAAACTTGCTTTTACATTTTGCAAATGCGTTTCAACGTTGTGCTTTGAAAGTCAGTTATTTTGACACAACACATAGAGTTGAACCTAACTAAATGGGGCCTGATATGGACATGGGTTTAAAGTGAAGAATCGTACACTTTGACAGCTGTTTTTCTGCACCGAGATTTATGTATCTTGCCATTGCTACATGCACCAATTTGTGTTTTTGTTGTTGCTTCGCACTGTCATTGAAACTTTTCTTATTTTGTAAAAGCTTTTCAAGTAGGCTATGGATTCTATTAAGTCATAATTTTACACAATTTGTTGAATGTTTTCCTGCAACGTTACTTTGTATGTTTTAAAGATATTGCAACTTCGTTTGTAAGAGTTCTTGTATTATTTGCAAAACTAATTCGTAGTTTATTTTTGCCTCATATTTTAACTGCATTGCTCCACTCTATTTTTAAAACTGCCTTCTACTGTATCATTGTTGCATTAATGTCCTCAATCAGCTTCACAATGAGAAAGCTGTGTGTATTATGCAAGTTCGCAGTATATGATACAGTTTTTACAAAATGATTACGATGCGTCCACGCATACGAGTTGGACGGTTTTAATGCTTATTTCTAATGCAGTAACCACAGTAGTTAGTGTTTCAGCAGGCGGTAACAATACTTGAAATGCGGTAACGTTTTGTTTGCATTGCAATAAATTTGTCAGGTGTTCTTTGTTTTCTGTATGTGAGTGTTGCCAAATGCATTCTTATATTTTTTTTTAAATTTTTTGTGGCATAGTCATTTAATCGACTCTCCCTTCAACTTATGCATTTTTCTAACATTTCTACTAAGTATTCGGCTATTGTTATTGAAATAAACAATGTAGCATGTTACTTTGTTGCACGGAAGCCCTATTTATGTTTTTAGTTATGACGTCAGTCACGTAATAGATAATTGTAATTCTATAAGTCGTTCGAGATGAATACCGCTATTCCATTGCACTCTTGGCATCTTAGTCTTTTCATCACATGTTCCGGTCTTGACGTAAGAAAATTACATTGTAAACAAGTGATCTGTATGTACACTTGACAACTGCATATTTCATTCCTTTTGTATTTGCTTTTGATTCAACAGTTATTTCAATAATTTTTCAAGTTCTTTAAAGCAGTTTCAAAGTTTGTATCCAAATAAAGGTGATTTGTAGCATCATATGCAATGCATTGAAACCACTATTTTATCTCTTGCCAAATTTGTGCTTATGTTTTATACTTCCCTTTTCAATGTTGCAGTTGTTACTTAGCCCGCAGACAAGTAGTTGATTTTGCAGTGGTGTCTCACATCACACAAAACCTAAATGTTTACCTTTTTTCTTATTAACAATGGATTGCAAACTGTAATGTTTTTCAGATATATTTAGTAAAGTTTTCAAGTTTGTTTATCAAGCAATTTTCTTCATATCAATTTCGCTTAACTTGCGCCAAAAAATTAACAAAGTAAGTACGGTAATGAAAGCAGTTTTCTTTCTGTTTGCATTTTCTATTAACTTTTTAACTTCTGCCACAGTTAAGTTAATATCTTACTGTGGCGTTGTGTCCATCTCAAATATACAGTGCGTTGCTCTCAGTGCATCACAAAGCAGACAACGTCGGCTCAGCCGAGTACGTTATTATAGCGGCGCAACTAGAAAAAATCAAAGGGGGGTCGGCAACGAGAGTGAAAACTAACAATTATTTGTAGAAGCGGATATATCACAGTTAGATTGTTAGAATATTAGCCTAGTGTAAATTGACAGCGCAATGATCCAATTCTGTGACGTGCGAAGCGACCTTTTTCGCTCTGTCTGCGCTTGCTACTCATTCTCAAAAAAAGTTTTTCGCGCTTTCGAAAGTAGGCAGCAAATTGTTTGCTCTCCAGGCCCACATTTTAAAAAGTAGTCCATACAAGCTTAGGGCCTGGATTCTGGATACACGTCCAGTTTGACAAGATTGTAAAGAAAATTTAATTGCCGTTTTTTTGATACCAAAAATAAACTTAGCAGATAATAGTAGCGTCAGTGAAGAAGTTTTCCGACTCGTGCCCAGAGCATTGTGACGCAAGAAGCCACACGACCTCGTAGGTGGAAGTTAATCAATGATGCGGCGTATTGAGCAGCTACACGGCGCTTTGACTGTTTAAGCGCTCGTCGTTGGTCTGATGAAAGCCTTCCAGAGTGACTTCGCTGAAATTTTAAAAAGCCTTCTAAAACCGTAGTCATAGTTCTCAAATGGCGAAGAATTATCAAGATAAAGTGATTAAGCATGACGATCGACGCTAAAACTGCATGTCCGCCGAGACAGCTGCCCAGACCGGACACGTTTGTCCGCTGTCAACAAAAACGAATTTCGAGGCCTGCATTTGTTTTTATTCGACCGTTGACACAAGTTTGCGTGAATAAATGACGGTCTGTTAATATTTTGTATTGCGGTTTATGCGACTTGAGCGTGAAACAAGCTTGGTATGCGTAGAACGTAGCTTGAACTGACACACGGTAGTACGTAAGTCTCAGTCTAGTTAGTCGGCCTTCTTGAAGTTGCAAAGCTTAAAGGGGGCTGTCATACCGACTAAACAGCCCCCTAGTTGCGCCCCTGCGTTATTACACTTCATTCATTTCTTTTCTGGGTGTCAATCAAGACTAAAGTTCACTATTAAAAAGTCCTTGGTATGATCCGACATGGTATCGAACCCATGTTTGCCGATTCAAAAGTGAATATTTCAAGCACACATTAAATTAACCCGTTTCGGATACGCCGATTCGGAGATGATCGTTTCGATGCGTTCGTCTGGAGAAATTTCAACAATTATTTACATAGAGTCATAGACTATTCCTATATATTCATTGTTCATGTTCGAATGGTGTTACATTAAAGTGAATGTTGCATTAGCTGTTATCTTACGAGTACTCATGGTAGTTTGATTATAGGTTAGGTGATTAATATGCATTTATGTCATTTGGCATGTGTCTGCGTCACACCGCGTATGGTACTGCCAAGAAATGTGGCGATATATCGGTATCACTATCAGCTTATGTACTGTACAATGTACATTTACTTCACTGTAGCAGAAGTCTATAATGTAAAAAGAACTGGTTTTCTAGCAGATTTTAGCTTATTGTTTCATTACCTCGACTTCCTTCTGTTAGCACCTGGTTTAATTAGAGACGATACATAAACACACCAACGAAACTTAAAACTAATGTTTTATGCAGAAAATGAGTTAAAAGAATGTTATTATTATGGGAACATCATTAGTATGGCAGCAAGCTTTGGCGTTGGATGCCCGCTACAACGCCTATCGTACACCTAACAACGCTCAATTTCGTAAGTAGCCCTGTATCTCCACTTTTAGACAATTTGACAACTTTGGTACCCTCATTGTCACGGACAAGTTTTGTTTAAAACGCTTAGGTTTTATTGATGCTCTGCACCCAACCCAAGCTTACAAGTGCTATGTGACACTGATTTTTCTAACGTCTAACCAAGTTAGCCTAAGTTGTGTTAAAATGAGATTGTGAACGTGTTTTTACTTTGTGTGAATATTAGTAGGCTTCTATTAATTCTGTATATACATATTATTCTGAACAGGAACGCAATATATCCGTAGAAGAAGTCAATTGCTAAGAGAAAATGCTAAAAACGTAAGTAGAAGTCTTAAATAACTTGGTAGCAGTTTTTTTGTTCATGCTTAAAATGCTTCACACATGCTATATGTGTGGTTGCGGATATGTCTTGCTAGACTGGTGCGAAACGTGACGTTTTGGTAGTTGAACAAGATATGTTCTATGGTGACTTGTTTTAGTCTGCTGTATTGGCTGCGTCATTCGGACAAGATTTAGAACACAGAAAGTTGCATCTTTATAACGGTACTGTATTAGATGAATTTTGTTGGTGATTGCATGGCCAATGTGAGATTAGATTTCTTGTATTCATATTTCCTTCATATGATTCTTCAATCACCAATCACCATGTTTAAATTTTGATGAGGTAAAAAGATGTTGTTCTATCGTGACAATTCTGTTGTTTGCTGTGTTTAAGGAAGAACAGAATGTTCTGGTGAATGCATTTAAGTCATGTTCTTCTTCAGTGAACGTCAGACCAACACATGATGTTATATATTGGCGCATTTCAAGCAGTCTATGCATGAATTACTGCAAACTATGCAAGTGCTTTGGCATGATCATCTTAAATTGATGTTCCTTCGCCGGTTTTGCGTATAAAAAAATATTTAAATATTTTAAAAGTCTGCAGGACACCGGTTTATATATCATATATACCGTTTATAATGTGCAATCGAGCTCCTGATATTAGTAGTGAGTAATTCAGATCATAATTTCTAAATCAAAAATATTGCCGAGTTTAAGCTTAGCTGCTCTGACAAACACTGAGTTTGACCTTAGAACAGGCACGGCCAGGTATTGTTGCAGCAAGAATGCTGCGAATGATAGTAACCTTGGTCAACGTAAATGTCCGTCTGAGGGGGAGCTGAGGTCCTCATATCTCACCAAGTAGATCACATTGCTAAGACTATGGTTTGAAATTTGAGATCACTTTTCGAAACATTCCTTGTGGCATACGAAGAAATTCTGTTTACCTGATGCTTTTCCGCTTCAAAGAATATGTATTTGTAGCCTCGGCCTACGTCATTACTATGTGTTTGTTCGGTCGTTATTTTTTCGTTCCAGTTCAGTAGGTTTTTTCTGCAACCCAATGCTGTTCATGTACAATGGAGCTATGTGACAACTCTTACACTTTTCGATGATGTGGGTTGGTCGCTTATTTCATGGTTTTATGTATACTGTGCGGTGGTTTATTAAAGACATAATAAATGTAAAATTTGTTATATTTCTAATCCAACGGAAATGTAACGGTGAGTCTTTTCAGCGTTTTGCAGAGCGCTACTGCAGAAATGTTCATTTTCACAATTTTTATGCATATTTCATCAGAGCGGTATCTCCAGAAAACTTACTTCTTGTCATGTGTGATATTTGATGTTGATTTAAATCCGAAACATTGTTCATAATTAGGTGATAATTTCGATCTTGCAGGTGGACACTGCTGTGAGAAAGCGGTATCTGCGACTACGGGCCCAGCTTCTAGCTCAAAGATACGGTCCTGTGTCTGAAGCAAGGTATGTTGTCTATACGACCTTAGTAGTGGCATGATTTCAATGATGTTTAAAAAGATGATGGCTCTGGTTTGGTCCACGGTTTAGATTTTAGAACCAGCAATTGTAAGCGAATAAACCGAAACTCTCATAGAATAGGTTACGACAGGGAATGTCGTTCTTACTGTGAGTTTACAATTACATGTTTACTGTAATCAGCATCAAACGCTATAGATTATTGCCCAGCTCTTATGTTATTATATTTAAATTGCAGTAGCATGAGGAGTGGCAGTATTTTGGGGAGCACAACACAGTTGGATCGCATTGAAAATTCCCAGGCTCAGTTGGTGAGTTTTGTATTTATTTCTGCTTTAATATATGACATTTTAGCAAACCTTGTCACACCTCCTATCACATCACGTTTTGAAGATATACTGATGAAAATTGTTATATATATATATTTGCTAAAGGCCTGCCCTACTGTACGAAAGTTTTTATTTAAAAAAAGTAAAAGCATTGCAATTGAGGCCAATACAAACGAATCCACTTTCACAAACGATTCTATTTGAATAAGCTTAACTGAAGATAATCTAGAATAGATGTTAGCTAATCGAAATTGATGTTTAGCTGTTTATGATTGAGCTAACTCGTGTGAAAGTGGATTCGTTTGTATTACAAGGCATGTAACGGAGTTGTTGATATCAAGCATTGTTATGGGTTTGTTTGACTGTGGATGTGGCGCTATATAAATATTGTTATTATTATTATCAAATGAGGCCTTCAAATTTTGAAAGTTTTTCGCTTCAAAGAGTGTGACCACTGGCCACATCTGCATTTAGCAGCAAGTTGGCTTGGATATGCAATGGCACCTGTGAGCTGGGACAAACCATTGTTATAATTACAGTAATAAAAACCGTCAATACGCAAGCAATGGAAGGTTAATTAAAAGTATGGACGAGGCTGTGGAGCGTGGAAACACAAAAAGACGATTGACAGCAGCGCTATTCGGCTGAATAATCTTGTTCTAACAAGAACCAGCGAGAACGAAGCCAATAAAACAGTAAAAGTTCGTTTTCGGCCCTCGAAAAGCAACCACATCTGACTAGTAGTTTCATGCAGTGATGAATATTATTGCTCAACCCGATGATTTTGTTGTCATTCAAGTGTTACTGTTAATGGCACAAGAAAACTATGTTTCTCCCATAGTCATACTGTAGCAAAATAAAACAGATCGTAACATTTTAATATGATAAAAATTAAACAGCATTGTAAGTTTAAAATTGTTGTATTTGAATAAAATTGTCCGGTAGTCATCGCCTGAAATGTTGTTCGACGAAGTTCGTCGTAGCCGATTGACAAAACGTCGGAAAATTTCGGACCGCCGCTTGTGGCATTTTGTGATAATTTTCACTACAAGAGCGTATCATGATTTAAATCTTTGGAAGTGAAAGTTTGTGATCAGGAAATCACCATTTCAGGTTCATGACGATCGAAAGGAGCTATCGCCGAAGAAATCTACCGGGCGTCTTGTTCCAACTTATCAGGCGGAGGCAAGCAAGTAAGTGGCGATCTCGAGACATGATAACAAGCGATAATTTTTCAAAACTTGACAATGACTACTTGCTACAGACTGATGTTGCAATGTTGCCAATAAACATTCCATTTATTTTTGGTTATTTCCAAGATCTAAGCTTTCATAAAAGCGCGAAATGCGAACGAAAGCTATTTTCTCCTTTGCTGGAGAATCTAAAAAAGTTGGAAATCCCCGTCACAGTTCACTGGTGCTTGTTTGGATTCTGCTGATCACTTGTTTCGAAACAGGAACTCTGGGTATAATGTCGGTACTTTTTCTTTTGTTCAATATTTCAAAAACATCTTGCTTGACGCTGACGTTATTATCCAGCAGTGTGATGTACGTCTTTTGCTTTATCATTTAGAGCTATGGTCGGTGGGAAAAGCGTCAGTGAGAACTACGCCTTTGCAGGAATGCATCACATATTTGATGATAATGTTGGCCATGCAGGTATGTTTTTGTCAATTAACTTTTTTCTTTACATAACTCCAACTCATGTCCGTACTAACCCAACTATGTTGTGGAACTGCAAAGTGCAAATCGCACCAGCAGCATTAAATACATAGCTGGTGGACGGTGGTCATGCCTTAGGTTTTAATTATAATACTGTAAATAAAATACTTAAGCATTTATGGTCTTTTTTTATCCATATGGCACATAGTGTTTAAATATCTGAGACCAGTAAATTTTTGCAATCGTTTTGTAAGTTTCTCCGTGTAACATGGTCATCGGTGGTCATGTTATTTTCCATCAATGCAGCACTCAAATATTCAGCTTTGTCAGTCCGTTATTTGGATGCTTATAGTCATCGATTTTTTATCTGTTTGATTATTTTTAGATTACCACAGTTTTCTCATAATTTAAGAGTAGGAATGATTTTACTAGTTGAGAATGCAAAGTTTTGTAATTTTTTAAGAAATTTGTCTCAGCGAGCCCTAACTCACTTTTGGAACCTTACCCGGTAAGAGTTCAAACCCATTGTTATCTTTCCTCATATTGTAAACATTATGATACTGAGTGTTTTTAATTCTACGGTGTCGTTGAAGTTTATCATTTCAAAGCGAAAAAGTCTTTGGTGATACATCATCTACAGGCCTTTCGCGCTTATTTTAGTAAAAACTACTTAATTTTTAAAGTCTCTGTTAACTACGTGGAAGCTCTTCATAGCAAGCATCAGCATCGTAGAAGTATCATAGCTGCAAGCAAACACTAGACATATATGCAGTACATAATGTAAAAGGCCACCTCCACCAGCTTGCACCAATGTGATTTCGTTTTTATTACATTTGTTCCGTTTCCTTTAATGTTCGATGTTTTGCAGCAACCTCAGTGAAGTTTGCCAACGACGAGAAGCACCTACTCGCCTACTCGTCGCTGTCTGGGAGCGTCAGCATTTGCCAGCTCGCTCCTGACGCCAAGGTGCTTCGAACGTTAAAGGGACACAGTGCAGGTGTAACAGGTAGTCAATTGCTCACTAATCTGCTTTCCAAACCTTTAAATGAAACTGTTTTAGATTTAATCGAATTCTTAATTCATTCTCTTCTATATTGAGTCTACAAGTCATTTGTATTGTGCAGTGATATTGCAGTGCTGCCATGTTAATATAAAAATGTTCGGACCTGTGACAAACGTTTCAACCCCTATCGTTTTGATTCCTAACCCCAGTCACACTCTATATCTTGTGCAGACTTCGCATGGTCGCTGTCGAATGACCTAATTGTGACCGTATCTAACGATGCCACCGTAAAGTTGTGGCAGACTGGGAATGGGAACAACCTGCGCAACATAACAAGGTGAGAATGCTCTTTGCTTTTCATTTGTCTGGGTTTCCAAGTACTGTTAGGATTGACATAAAAAATAGTTGAGCTATTGCAAGATGATAATCCGCATTTATTCCGACGTTTCGTCCATCAGACACGATTGATTTCAGAAAGCTTGGTCAAGCCACAATTGCCTGTGCAACATATGGCAGAACACAGAACCATGCTGCTGTAAATAACCATACAAGCAATTTTTTTTGCATTTTATAAAGGTTGATCTATTACGTAATTTTCAAAATTGCTTCGTTCTTCCTTTCGTATGAGAGGTTGTTTTTTTGGACTACATTTCATTGGGGTCAAATGTCCGGGAGAATTTATGATGCACTTCTTAAAATTCGTACTTGATAATTGCCTGTGCAAAGGTCTTCAGTGCACGCCCTTTCAAGTGATCAACATATTTTGTAATTCTAAAAACTAATAAATTACGAGATTAACCGACTGTGGTTGAGTTGTAAGTGTTGGCAGTTGAACAGCCCACTTAAAAGCAAAGCTCCATTTAGTGGCAACGTTTGAAAAATGGCTATGGACTGCTGCATTGCTATTGCTGCAATCGGAAATTACCGTACATCTTCCAAGGTTGACTTATGTCAGTGGGTCATGGCCTAAGTGCGTCTGAAACTGCTAAGACTAAACTTCGCTTGGGCAGCAAGCTTTTTCAATGTGAGAATGAGTAGCCTAATGAGTATTTTTCTCGATTCAATCAACTCGTTTAATCGTCAATTCCTGTCTGTTCAGTTTGATGATCGGAATGACGGAATGTCCCATGCGGTGTTGTCTTTTCCAGCCAATCAATAACAACATGGTCGTGCTTGGAAATAGCAGTGGTCAGGTCACGGTTGTCAATATATCGACAGGCAAGACGAGAAAGGTAAATGGTCATTTTCAAATCGATTTGACGTGGAAAATGATGTAATTTTTCGAACTAAATTGGGCGTTTTAGTTGGTTGAATGTTTATAACCACAGAAGTCATTGATCCACGTGGAATGTCAAGCTACTTCGACCAAACGAGTTTTTTTACGTGTTACCTTTGTGAGTTTCTGTAACACGAAGCAGACAACTGACATACATTTAAAGCTCACGTATAAGCTTCTGTCTTACTGATCATTTGGAACTGTAATTAGGCCTACACTGAAATTTGGTTTATCCGGGATGGCTGATGCTGTATAATTGCTATCAATATTATCAAACTTTGAAAAGCGCCCGGAAGTCTTCATGTCATTCTATCCTTTATTTATAAACACGTTTGACCGTATGAGAGATATTGTATACTGATGTAACATCCGGTCTTCCATGCAGGGCGCCAATGGGAGGTTGTCTGGTTCTGTCATGAGCATGTCATTTGATTCTTCTGGGAAGATTCTGTGGGTTGGCAACGATCGCGTGAGTTTGTGCAACTTTCTTTCAAGGGGGTGTGGGGATTTGTATAGTCATCAAGACCCCGATTGAACAAGGCGTGAAACTCGGATATGACGTCTTCAATTCTCGTTCGATCCGACCTTAGCAACTTGTTTCAACTTTCATGTCATGCTTGTTTCCTGCCTAGGCCTTCGTAACTGGCTGTTTGCTTTTATTTCATAGTTAAGCAGGTTTGAGAATTTACTTACTTGCTAGACGAAATTGATTGGTTCAAGGCCAAGGCATTTTTTTTTCTTGTAATATTTTCAAGGAATGGAAAGTTTTGTTTGCAAAACTGTCACAGTAGTGAAAAAGTTCTCGTCGTATTTCAATGCAAAATATTTTTCTTACCTGATCTCATGCCATTCTCCCAGGGTACTATATATTCGTTTTCATTTGACCTCGCCACTGGTCAGTTGAGGAAAGGTCACCAAATGGTTGTCCACGCGGGCTGTCCAGTCACTTCCATCCAGTCCCGTTCCTGGATCAGCAGGGAGGCTCGAGACCCGTCTGTGCTTGTCAATGCAGCCGCTGATGTTCTGTGTTTGTACAGGTGGGTTGTCAGACGATGGCCCTCGTGTGATTTTTATGGTCAAATAACTTTTCTGGTCTGTGGAGCTGCTTGAAATGTCTCACTGTGTTTTGAAGAGCTCTCTATTAGATCTCTATCAGTAAAAATGTGTATTTGAAGAGCTCTCTATCAGTAAAAACGTCGCAATAGTTGTCAGTTGTCACCATCACCACTTGATGCTAATCCTTATTGACACATTGTCTGCCTTGTTTCCAAGCTAATGGCGGTGGGATGGCGCAGCGGATAAGGCGTTGGCTTTCGATAAGAGCAAACTTGGTTCGAATCCCGGCTTCTGGTTGTTGAAAAATATCGCTCATCTCTACCCAGGGTGTAATAAATTGGATGGGCGTAGTTGCTGAAGGAAAGACGGCCGAGAGAAAGGAACTGGCCACCCTACTCTCGTCAATGCCGAAGGCTTAGTATAATGAGAACCTTATCTTCTCCTCCCCCGATGCTTGGATCAAGTATGGGGCTCACCTTTTACCACGCTAATGCCCGATTGGTGAAGAAATAAATTCAATGGACAGAAATGCAAGAAAGCCAATCTTCGTCTCCACCTTCAGGCAGCGCCTTTGTAAATGACACGACGATTTTTGTAGTAATTGTTCCGCTTCGTTGACCGCAACAAGCACATTTGTATGGTCCATAGCTTCACGCAACCTTGACTAATTTCCCAAAAAAATAGTAGGTTGGAATCAGTAATAAAACTTAGTAAATCTTAGTCAGTAAGACATAGTAACCGCGACTGTCCCGGCAGGATGCTCATCGCTCAATGACATTCGCAAGTGGTGACAAAAATTGGCTTCCTTGCATTCTCAACCATTTGCGAGGCATAGGACTCGATATTTTAAAAGAAAATCAAACTTTATCTGTCAACAGAGTTACTGACGAACGAGGGATGTTGCAGCACAAACGAAGCTTTCCTATATCTCACAGAAAACATCATTTAAGAAGCGTGTTCTGTCCGTTGATGTCGTTCCGCCAAGGAGCATGCGTCGGTCAGTGCTGTTCCTACTGCTTTCATTGAATGTTTCTCACGGTGAATAATAGGTCGATGCGCGGCTCACAGCTGTCCTTTTTTATTATCTCTCAAAACATTCAGTTTCACATGCGTTGTTCCTAACCACTTTTTACATTGATGCAACGTCTGCAGACATTGAATGGTTTGCCGTCTGGGTAGTAGCCTATTAGTTGTTCAATGTTACTTGTCAGTCGGGCCGGGTTCCCCAACCTAGGAAAATCGGTAACTTAACTTTGAGCAGTTGCCTTTATCTCTGCAATAATTGTTGCTTACCATTCCAGTAACCGCCAGCGAAGACATGAGTGTTTGCTTCTTCGATATCGAGCGCAGCTACAAACCTTGCGTCAACCGGTTACAAGGCCACTCCTCAATCGTGCTTGACGTTTCTTTTAATTGTGACGAAAGCATGCTAGCTTCGTGCGACACAGAGGTACAACTGATGTTTTATGTTCAATCTTATTAAACAAATTGGCGTTGTATTGTACGTTGAGTTAAGTTGTATTGCTTGTGGTGAAGTTGTTCAGTTACACATGTAGGGCTGTGTAAAATTTGACTGCAAGCATGAGGCGAAAAAACACAAAGAATGCTTTATGTTTACAAGTTACTGAGAATCATTGTGTTTAGTGTTATTTGACAAACGCACGTGGTCTCAAGGTACCGGTATTAATAAAGTTTGCTTTCACTGAAATGCTATTTTCCATTGCAGGGCGTTGTGATTATTTGGAAAAGAGAGCAATGAAAATGAAGTGTTTCTGAATAAAAGTATCAGCCTTGTTCCTGACACAGTTTGTTCTCAATGCAAAACCTTTCTGTTCGCTTCAAGAAGAAATGGGCACTTTGTATTTGTGAGAAATTATGTTGCATTAACTGCATAAAAACTCTGCTGTTTGAAGTTTTACCGGTTGCAACAATTGTCATTGGTATATTCTTTGTCAGACCAGAAGTCACCAGATTTTTTTAAGAGCCAGGTGACTGAGAAGTGCTCTTTTGGTAGAGATTTATCCAGCTGTCTGCAACATGTTCGTTGCAGGCGAATTAAATTTTTCATAGAGCGTTAGCTTTTAATAGAATTTTTATTCACCGCTACATCACATGCTTTGCATAGTTCGGCTTGCCGGGTGTACGAACCTCGCGTGAGTAGTTTGGTGTCCCGCGGCCAAGACTGATTTTTAACACAAGCGTGATCATTGATTTTACTGATGATTGTTGTATCATGTGGCTTGGTGGTTTTGTGTTAAGCCGAGATTGCATTTCTCACTTAGTGAATGTTTAATGTTCATCCACGATTACCTGGTGAGTGGTCACATTGCAACTTCGGTATGAAGTGATCTTGAAAATCGGAGCTCGGTATATTGAAGAAACCTTCAGCAACGTAGTATTTATTGATCTTGACTTTTATAACGCAATTTAAACAAAGTATGAGAAATATGATTATAAAGGATTTTTATGCATTATCTACAGTCGACTGTGACAGAGAAGCGGCAGTCTTCTGTCGGCACCGCGCTATTCCTACCACATCTTTGTCAGCCAGTTCAATATTTTTCTTGTTTTGATCTTCTATTCAAGATGCAACAAATCATTTTACTTTATACTTGTCATTTTGATATTATTTGTGCGCTTTAGCAATAAACATAATTACTGTTATGCGTGACCACCGATTGATGATGTTGGAAAAACAATGCTGGGAAAAATTCCAGTCGGATTTAACTTCGTCGTCTGTTAATTGGAACTCCTCAACATTGCGCAGTCGACAAGTTTCCAGGGCGTATTATGGTAAGAACATGTTTAGCTTGCCACCTCATGATCGTACATTCAAACTTTTTTATCTTGACGCAGCCTGGTAACTATGTGTGGCAGTTATGGAAGAGAAACACGAGAAAGAATCTCTTGTTTTCATGTTGTCTACGTATTATAACGCTCTGGCAATGTTGTCTCCTAGTCTTCGACAAACAGCATTGCGAACTAGAGATACGGCAGCATATGGACAATATGCAATTAAGCCACCATTCTTTAGGTTCAATGTTGAGAGGATGGAAGAGGTGTGTGGTAAATGGGGATAAATAGAAGGTTACTATTCTATAGCATGTCGTTACGTTGCAGTGGGTTATAGGTGAATTGTTCGTAAACAGTTGTTCGTAAAATTAATTCTTCGTAAAACAATTCTTCGTATAGGTGAATTGTTCGTAAACAGGTGATAGGCCAATTGTTCGTGAACAATTTTTCGCAACAGCAAGGTTTGTCTTGCAATTTCCGATGAAGGTGCATAGGCTAATGCAAGTTTTCCAGAATAACCAAGTGACGACGACACAAACAAATAAGTACAATAAAAAAGCGCATTTTTTGTATCCTCAAAGCAAACTCTGCACTTGTCTCGTACTGCTCCTTCAGGCCACTTGATTGCGTCTTTCTCCAAATCACAAATGGAAGATACAGCCACGGTGAGTTGAAAGTGGGTAGGCTACTCCCTGCTTATTGCATTGACCATGGCCATCTCAAAGTCAGTCATGATTGTCTCTGGAAAAGCAACAACAGGTAACTTCTTGATCTTTTGCAACAGATGAATGTATGTCCCCCTCTTTTTATCCCCCAGCAGGGCATACACCAGAGGCGCTGAAGTGTTTTCCTTCAGTCCGTGTATTGTGTAAAGCTGTTCGAACAGTGAAGGCACTGTCTTGAAGGTGCCGTCAGCATACCAGTGCTTTGAACGGGCAAGGAGCTGCAGATGTCTTTCAGTGGCAAAGAGGACCATACGGTTATCTGCAGGCCCAGAATCATAGGCCAAAAATGTGACGCCAGCAAACGTATGCTTGTACTCTACTGGAAGCACAATGTCACGGAGAGAACGTAGGATTGCTGGGCCTGCATTTTCCTTCAATCGCACTTTGGTGACTGTCCTTTTCATGCTGTGCACACTTGGCAGTTTTGCTGCCGTGGCTTGACTGAGTCCAATAACAGTAGAACTCGGTTAATCCGGATCTTCGCCTAATCCGGATAAAACTGGAAGTACAATGATTTGTAATCTTTTTCTTGAGAAACAGCTTTGGATTATCTTCGTCTATTCCCGACAAAAGTTTGCGCTTTATCCGGATTTGCTTTCGCTTTATCCGGATTTGCCCGACAGTTTTGCCATTTTATGCTAAAACTAAAACTTTGACCGTGATTTTTTGTAAGTTTTCCATAGAAACTCGTTTTCGGTAACTGTTTTCATAAGTTTTGAGTGACTACAGATTATTCCGACACGCATGTCTGAAGATGTAACTTTTGCCAGTGTGTTCTTGCGTTAGACGTAGAGTCTACAAATACAGTAAAACTCGGTTAATCCGGATTCGATTTGACCGGCGATTCCATCCGGATTAGGCGAAGATCCGGATTAACCGATGACGGTTCTATCAAGCCTGACGTTACCTAGATAGAAGGGTATCGGTAAAAATCACCGAAATTGAACGCATTAGTGTGGTCATCTGCCAATTCCGAGACGCGCGATCACCACATTAGCAACCCAGTGATAGGGTTCTTTTAAAATGCAAGTAAAATGAATGTATTTGTAGACTCTGCGTCTTACGCAAGAACACACTGGCAAAAGTTACATCATCAGACATGCGTGTCGGAATAATCTGTAGTCACTCAAAACTTTTGAAAACAGTTACCGAAGACGAGTTTCTATGGAAAACTTACAAAAAATCACGGTCAAAGTTTCGTTTTTGTTTCCCGGTCAAAGTTTCGTTTCCCCATGTTACAGTAGGCCTAATTGGTCTTGTAAGTCTAATTGATGGCGCTACGAAGTCAGTGCGGGTCTAGCAAAGGGTCAGTCGAGGCGGAGGAAGCAACTAGAGCAGCGGTTCTTAAACTGGGGGGCGCGAAAGGTTCACAAGGAGGGCGCGAGCGATGTCAAACTATGTGACTAAACTAAATCTGCTCTTGCAGGGCAGAAATACTAACCGGATTAATAGCTATGATTCCATTCGAGCATTTGTGGCACCGCCGAATACAAATAGGAAATGCAGCTTCATTTCCCAACCTAGATACTGCACTTGACAAAAAGCAACTTGAACTGGAAGGATTGAAGTGGAGGCTCACCTTCAGCTTTTGAAACAAGAATTCGAACGCTATTTCCCAGACTTGGGTGACACCGACCTTCCAGAATAGAAGATGACAAGAAATCCCTTTCGTGTTAACGAGGACATTCTTCCCGACGATTTGCAAGAGGAATTCTTGGAAATAAAGTGTAACTCCACTGCAAAAGACGATTATGAAGCAATGCCACTAACTGATTTTTGGGTTAAATATTTGCACATATACAAGGGAGTGGGTAGCGTGGCGATACGCACACTTCTTTCGTTTTCGTCTATTATCTGTGCGAAAGTGGCTTTTCTACACTTTTGAACATAAAAACAAAACATCGAAACAAACTTATTGATTGTGAAGCCGATCTGAGGTGTGCATTATTATCAGCTACAAAGCCTCGAATTAAACTTTTGGTTTCCGAAAAACAATTACATCCCTCACATTGATGAAGGCTAAATATAAATTCCTGTAGTCATTACACTTTAATGTTTGCTAATTTTGTAGTTTGGTGGGGCGCAAGTTTCGATGGCACGTCAAAGGAAGGCGCGGCTCAAAAAGTTTAAGAACCCCTGAACTAGAGCAAAGAAGAAAAGAGAGACAGCAGCCTCAGAACTCCTCTGATTTCATATGTCCAAACTGTGGACGAAACTGCCACGCCAGGATTGGACTTCAGAGCCACATGAGAAGCTGCCGTACCCAGAGTGCTACCATCATCTGAAAAGATAGAAGGATGCCTACTACTACTAATTGATGTCTTAATTAGGCTACTTGATCCATTAACCATTTTTTGTTTTTAAAGCTGCATATTTTTAATTGCGTAGCATTTTAACCTAATTCATTTGTTTTAATACCACCGTTTTAAACTAAAATTAAATGATTAAAGTGCTGAACCGGTTTCCTTAATTTTTTATCTTGCGGGGGGGGGGGGGGGTCTTCTGTGACAATCACAATTCATTTTTTAACTTGCCTATGAAGACTCAAAGTAAAAAGTTCGGGAAACTTGTAATTTTTTTTTTTTTTAATTGTTGGCGCAAACACGTAGTGAACGGCAAACTAACAAAAGGGAAACTGGAAAAATAACTAAAACGTAATTTACCGATGCTTGACATTTGTCACATTAAGATCAGGGAAGCAGCTGACTCGATGACTGATATAGTCTTTCGCTGCTTCCTGTCTGTTGTGGTACCTAGATGGCTATGGTGCTATTCTATTCATGTTGTGTATAATTGTACCATGCTATTGTTGCAACAGACAAAATAAAAGTTTTCTCTCTCTCAAAGTTTTAGTTTTAGCATAAAATTGCAAAACTGTCGGGAAAATCCGGATAAAGCGCAACTTTTGTCCGGAATAGGCGAAGATCCGGATTAAATAATCCGGATAATCCAAAGCTGTTTCTCAAGAAAAAGATTACAAATCATTTGTACTTCCAGTTTTATCCGGATTAACCGAATTCTACTGTACATTCATTTTACATGCATAGCCTACTGCATTTCAAAAGAATTCTATCACTGGGTCGCTAATATGGTGATCGCGCGTCTCGGAATTGGCAGATGACCACATTAATGCGTTCAATTTCGGTGACTTTTACCGATACCCTTCTATCTAGGTAACGTCAGGCTTGATAGAACCGTCATCGGTTAATCCGGATGGAATCGCCGGTCAAATCGAATCCGGATTAACCGAGTTTTACTTGTAGTTTCTGCTGAGACTAGGTAACTTGAGGCATCACGACTGTCTTTTGCTGCACAACGAATATTTTCCATGACCTTTGCTGCTCGACATGACCAGCATGATTGTGCTCACCTCTGGATTGTACAATGGCTGCCATTGCAGTTGTTACTCCTGCAGGACATTTCTTTTGAAAATGCTCACATTTCCAATAAGTAGTTTCTTGCCCTTGTGCGTTAAGTGCGCTATAATCTTCGTAATAAAGCTAGCCACTATACAAAAGTTTTGGCTTTCCTTTTTCGCTGCTAACAAACTGTAATGCCATTCTGAATCAGGGACTCTACACTCTGTCTGCTCGTCTACACTAAAAAAAAAACTGTAGCCTAACTTTTATGAACATTTGTTTACGAACAATTGTTTTACGAACAACTGTTTACGAAGAAAACGTCGGACACCGTTGCAGTGTGTAGGCTATGCGATACATGAAAGGATTCGTTTTCATACTGCGCAAAACTTACTGTGGTGGCCTCATGGCTACAATCACCACACAGATGTGGTTTCGAGCAAGCAATGTATTTTTAAATTTATGCAAACAATCATGCTTCCAAATATCTCCGGTCAACTTAGTCTCTAAGTATCGCAAACACAAGATTGGACAGGAACATTATACTGATGCATATCCATCGCTGGCAGTAATGGGCACCATCTCACACCCATTAAATGGACAATATAAAAACCAGATGTCTTAAAAGTGGCGTTTAGGCCTAAAAACAACTTTCAAAGTGATTAGTAATGTACAACCAGATGGCTAAATGCCCCAAAAAGTCATGTGACCTTCAAAATCGGCAAAAATATCTTACACTGAGAATCAGTTTAGCCAGAAAACTGTTTTTCGGCAACGCCCAGAAGGTCTATGTTTAAATCTGCTATAAGAGCTTGTAAAAGTACCACACCAATCACAAATTAGTAATAAAACAAACACTTATTAAAGCAACAATAATTTTTTCTTCATATTTGAATTGATATCTCAGGCAAATTGTTTTCGCCAATCTACGGAAAAAATGACGTTACGTGAAAAAAACTATGTGTTGCACACTTGTATTGCTATCAAGCCACCTTGTTACACTTAATTGTTGCCTGTTCTTTAAAAAATATACCACCACAACTAGCAATTTACTAGTAAAATACATGTCACACAAAATTGTTATCACGATACAAAAATTGTGATATGATTAACAACAAATCGGTCAGATGAACAAACAACAATGCCATGATATTGCCAATTATGCAAAAGTTCCATAATAAATAAAAAAAATAGTTGAGTGCATGCAGTAAGGGTCTTGAATATATCACGATGTAATATCCAGAAGTGTACGTACGTACGGTGATGTGTAAGGTAGCCAATGCAGTGTGCAAGAAATATAGTGGACAATTTCAACACTTACAGAAACCATGATTAGCATTGCAATACTAATTTGTTTGTAAACTACAAAGCAGCGAAAAATTTTGCTATTGTAATAAAGACAACTATGACAATGAAAAACTACTAATCAGTAAAAAATACAGCTCTCCTCATCATTATCCTTTCAAGCAAGCAAAAATTGAACAGTTTCAGAAATAATTTTTTTTTATATATAAATGACAATTGACAATACATTTTCTATGACAACAATCATCACAAAAAATAAGATTAGTTTCACTTCCATATTAAGAAAGCTGGTTTAGCATTATCAATCTTACTTCACACGCTTGTAAATTTTGTTTAGTAAGTTTAAAAAAATACATTTTGGTATAGACTTGTCTTCAAAATTGTCTACCTCAATACGTATTTCCTGGTAAGTATCCATCTCGTATTTTGCAAACAAAGAAGGCAAATCTAAATCTTCATAAATCTGTTTAACAATGGCAATCTTTTCTTTATCCTTTTTTCCATAATTCTCTTTAAGGGTTTCCAATTGAGTTGGACTTGCAATTGTAATGGCTTTGACAATAAGCCAAGAACACTTATTGTCTTCAATGTCAGTCCCTATTTTTCCTGTGATATCTGGATTTCCAAAAAGGTCCAGATAGTCGTCTTGTACTTGAAATAAGCATCCAATCTTTAAAAGAATATAGCTTGCTTTTGAGTGCAATTTAATATCAGAAATCCCACTCAAATACATTGCCACAGCAACTGGTAAATAAAATGAATAATATGCAGTTTTATACTTAATGATTGCCAAATACCTTTCTTCCGTGAACAATGAAAAATCTACTTCAGGTCGTTCTGAAGTTGCCATGTCAAGACTTTGTCCAAGTTCAGTCTTTAACATTATCTTGTGAAATAGGTCGAACAAATCTGTGTAACAAGGCAAGTTTCTGCAATGTTTACGAAGCAAAGTAAAAATGCATGATTCTAACAATAAACTATCATTAATGGCTTGATAGCCAACATCATTATTGCGATACCAACACAACTGTCCACGACGAGTTGTTGATTGATCCATAATGTCATCTGCCACCAACAGAGATGCCTGCATTATTTCAACAGCCCATCCAAGTATCAAGGCAATTTTTTCTTCCTCTGGAGATATGCTCTCTCCTTTGAGATTTTTAAATGATGACACCACAGTCAAGCCCCGTGTTCGTTTTCCAAAAGGAACATTGTACTCAAGAATTTCTTTCATTCTTTTGTAACTCCATGATACCTCATCTTCATTTTCTGAAGTGGACAAATCCTCAACTATGGTTTGAAAAAAAGTATCAAAAGTGTTCCATAGTTCATTTTTTGCATTCATAATTCAAAAAATTATATCTCTTACACTGCTTGGTAAAGGATGTAAATTACATGAAACAAAACAACTTAGCCAGGTAGTAAATTACAGTTTCAATATTATATGATGCCCTCAGTGATGAATCAGAATTATCATCTTGTGACATGTAAGTTGACTAAAAGTATACCGCTGCAGAATATACTGTATAAAAACAAATAAATGATAGGCTACCTTGATATTTCAATAGCCTCTTAATAGACCCAACTTTTTGTCAGCCATGTGCCCAAGTACATAGTCAAAGCACCTGCACAGAAAGCTAGCAAAGCATCAAGTCAGTAAAGACATCAGATCCAGTTGTTGGTTAGATTATATTCAGGATGACCAGATGTAAAAATCGAAAAAGGAAAAATCATCACAAGCCAAATATCAGAACAATAAAGGCCAAACAATACGTTTTGTAAAAATACAATAAATCTCATAAAAATTGGAAAAAAATAAACATAAGAGGCTAAGTTTTAATCAGACAGTAAATCATCATCATCATTACGTTCCTTCCTCGTATTGAGGGTTGGATACAATGCGCCATTGTTCTCGACCATGAGCTGTTCGTACTGCATTTTCATAACATAATTTTGTCCATAATTAAATGTAGCCTATTTGTACAGCATTTTCATAACATAATTTTGTCCATAATTAAATGTAACCTATTTAATCATTCTATTTTGATACTGACTGCCTCATCGTAGCAAACAATCATTAAACTTACTTTTATACTAAAAATTGTTCTCGACCATGAGCTGTTCGTACTGCATTTTCATAACATAATTTTGTTTTAAGTTTTAATCAGACAGTAAATCATCATCATTACGTTCCTTCCTCATATTGAGGGTTGGATACAATGCGCCATTGTTCTCGACCATGAGCTGTTCATACTGCATTTTCGTAACATAATTTTGTCCATAATTAAATGTAGCCTTTTGTACAGCATTTTCATAACATAATTTTGTCCATAATTAAATGTAGCCTATTTAATCATTCTGTTTTGATACTGACTGCCTCACTGTAGCAAACAATCATTAAACTTACTTTTATACTAAAAATTGTTCTCGACCATGAGCTGTTTGTACTGCATTTTCATAACATAATTTTGTCCATAATTAAGTGTAGCTGTTCGTACTGCATTTTCATAACATAATTTTGTCCATAATTAAATGTAGCCTATTTAATCATTCTGATTTGATACTGACTGCCTCATTGTAGCATACAATCATTAAACTTACTTTTATACTAAAATTTTTTTAAAGATGATTGTGTTTATGCTTTTAACAGTACCTTCTCGACAACCTGAAAGTCAAATGCCTGGTAAACAGACTTTAGCTTCCAAAAATTAGATTATATAATACTGATGGTCTTTAGTTGTTGTTTGCTATTCCTTGTATGACATCAATTTTGTTAGTTGCAAGGACTTCAATGTTAAACTGGAAGATGTTGACAAGTGCTTCTTTCTGATAAGAATGTTTCTTCATTCTCAGGAGCCGAGGTTTATCCTTTTACCACCCCAGAAATACCCTGATTCTAGGCTTACCCCACTATTCTAGGCTATTTTGTTGTTAACATGACAGTGATAGTGGCCATCAGTGGCTAAAATTTGCTATTTCACCCAGAGCCTACATATTTTGAGGTTACCCGTAATAGATCCCTTACGTATTGTTACCATCACTGGTAAAGCTGACATCTCAAATCGGCTTGCTGGGGTGCTTGGCAAGCACAAATTGAGGTTCAAGTGATGACAGCTAGCATATTGCAACCCTGACTTTGATTTAATCGACCTCTAGATACTGCACTCCTGCATGGTGGACTAGCCAATCAATGACATTATAGCGTACTGTGACTGGATGCCTGCGACCAACTCCAGACCACTCCTTGCAGACATCCAACCTGCTGAACTTTGATGAAACGTCTTAACTACTTCCTTCACACAAAACTCCACATCCCACGCCAAAATCTCCCTGGTGACTGAAGTTTTGCTACCATACCCTTAAACTGACTTCCATTCAGTGATCTCCTACTAGCATCTAGTAGCCTTCCAGCTTAGTCTGGAAAAATCATGAATCTTGGGTGGTAAAAGGATAGACCCTAGAAGCTCACATGATAACAATGAGAACATTATAAAGAAGATACTTGGAATGCCATCGACACCATGGTTTATACCTCACCTAATCGCTCGCCCTTCTATTTTGGACCAGCTTGGCTGACTTAAGGGTCACGCTAAATAGAATTTTAACAGAAGTTGGCCACTTCCATTCCAACATGCACAAGTAGAGCTTGGCTCCCTCTGCGAAAGCAGCTCATAGGAACAAACTGCTGACAATGTCACTTTTGAATGTTCTGTTTACAAAGTATTATACCAAATTACCATATAGAGTGCATGATCAGCAATGATGAGCGATACTAAATCCATATGGTTTTCTATCACCTGTCCTAAACAACCATGTCTCAATCAGTCTCACACCAAAGAAGAATTTGATCGTTCGGATAGGCTTGAAGGCTTCATAAAACACCTTTAAGCGTTGCCACCTTAACTAAAAAAGTCATCAGTTGCAGTGTAATTCTAAATTAAAACAAAAGCAGAAACAAACTGCTCAACAAATAATTTCCAACTAAGAGTGTTTCAGTGCAAAATTTCTTGATTTTGGCCATGGACACCAAGATCGCCAGTCAAACTTCATATAACTCAGGACTGACAAATTGAAAATAAAAAAGTCAATCTATTTTAAGAAAAAAGCTAATATGTTATGAAAAAAGCCAAAGATAATTGAAATAAAAATATCAAGCATTGATTGCAATAAATTTTTCATATGATGATGTCCTAACGTTATAATCAGAACAAATATTTTGACGTGTTAAGAAAAAAGTCTTGAAACACTTTTGGCCAAATGATACGTTCGAGTAGTTTTGTGGCCGTGCTAACTACTGATATATAGCCTACCGTACTATATAATTTTTCATTCAGGCACGTTTTAAACCTTTCAAGGTTTTGCCACCTTTTCCCGTTCGTTAACGTGCTGGTAGGTTTATATCGATTTTTGTAGTTAGTATCTTTTTCGTCCCGGACGCGTTAATAACAAAAATAAAAAAATGATTGATTGAAAAACAGCAACATATCAATGTGACCTACTTTGAAAATAGATTTGCAAAAAGCAGCTCTAGGCTATATTTATCACATATTGTGAATACTGGTATAGCCCATTCACTATGCCTTTGTCCCTATGAGGCAGAATTGCCAGATATTTTTATATATCCAGCTCAATTGCCATTAAAAAGCAGCCCAATCATTTGCAAGTTGAAACAACACCAGATAGCAGAAAGTTTGAGTGCTTGCAAAAATTAGTCAAAAAACGAATTTTAGCTAGAAATAACAGTTTGGTTTGAAATAAAAAGAAATCAATCAGTCCAGTACTAACAAAACCAGCAACCGCTAAAATTTTCCAGAAATTACGAAACCGGCAATTTTGCTCTAATGAATATGCGCTCAGGCGTGTTAAACTTGACCTCCCGTATCTTTTTACGAAACGAAAGGTTGCGCATGCAGGTAACCGCATGACGGCGGCAGCAATAAAACAAATTTAAAGCTATAAAATTATACATTAATGAACCTTTTCTTTATTATGTAGGCTATTGTTGGTATTTTCATTCAACCTAACAAACTGGGACGTGGACCTACACTGACCAGCTGGTTGCTGCTTGCCGGTCCCAAGCCCCAGAGTTGCCAGAAAATTCTGGAAGAACCTATTGATGATGATTATGTGCCTGGTCTGATACAGACGCAGTGGCTCCGAGAGGGGTAGAGAAGTTGGGCCAGTTTCTCCCCTAGCAAAACATTGTAAAGGAAAAACGAGTACTTTTTTTGTTTTTGCACTTTTGAGGGGGGTCCATTTTTAGTTTTACTAAAGTAAAAATGTAGGCTACCAACTAAATAATCAACAAATTCTTAAATGAAGTGCGTATAGGTCTATGACTCAAAACCGATTGAAAAGCCTAACTATACATGTTGTGCATCAATTCAGACGTCGCAAAATTTGATCATTTGATGCTGTGAACCGTAACTTTGCATTGCAAAAAGTCCAGAAAGGGTTGAATTAAATCAGGGATGTTCAAAGTTCGGCCAGCGGGCCAACTCCGGCCCACGAGACGTTTTTGTATGGCCCGTTCCTGTTGTTGTACAATGTGTTATTTTTGGCCTGCAGACCCACAAAAATCATATAAATTCAACTTGCAGTTTTCAGAAAAATTATTGTGGCTGTTGGTCCGCGAATAGGGAAAGGTGGGGCAAGATGGGACGTGGGGCAGGACGGGACACCGTGGATATTTTTAAAAGTATTAGATTTAGCAACCTCTACCCATTTAGATGTTACAGGATACCATGATTCTCAATGACTTGCAAAAAAAGAGATGTTCAGAGAAACAACGTGGTCGTGGCAGCAGGATAACTGATTAGAGGCTAGTTGCTATAAGAAATCTTATCAAAACTTTTCACATTTTAGCATGATTTCAGAAAAATCTGGAAGATGATACGTGGTCTAGAGATACAGTAATAAAAGTGCTTTTTGGGGTATCTGACTTTTTAGATGTGAGTTGCATATATAATACACAAACAGAAAATTTCAAAATGCCAATCATTGGGGCAAAACGGGACAGAGCTGCTTGGGGCAGGATGAGACATCTGTCCCGTCTTGCCCCACTGAAGTTATCAATTTTCAATGATATGCTAGCCCAACTTGTCACGTAAGCAAGGCCTACTAGGTAGTGCAAATGCTAAGTTAACTAGTAACTTGAGAGTTAGGCATCTATTAGTAAGCTTTGCATCACACCCTCCATTAGGGCAACACCTACTATAAATGGTAGAGGAGAGGTTAGATGAATTTTGTTTTATTGTAAAGTTGAAGCAGTTTTAGCATGCTGTAGCCAACCTTTGTTAAAACAGTTATCATTTTAGCAATAGGTGGCTTGATCGTACAACATAAAATGGGTTGTCACATAATTATGTTATCATCTCTTGATTATTATTATATTATTATCTCATTAAACTAAGTCAAAGCCTCTACAGACTAAAGGACCACCTTTTTGTCACAAAGTTCTATCTTTGACTTGAATAAATACAATTGAACAAGCAATCAATCAATTGTCTGTATTGAAAGTCTAAGATAGTTATTCTTTGTGCAAAAAATGGTGCCACGAAAACTGTTCTGCTTGTAATGGGCGTGGCAATTTTGTATGGGATTTTTATGGAAAAAAGTAGACTGTCATTTTGCCCTGATGTCATTATGTGTGCTGTAAATGCAAGTCATTTTTGAAATTACAAGATATATCAGTGGATTTGTGGTTTTACAGTTGATTCCCTAAGTTATAAACAATACTGTAATGAATTTTAGTGACAATGGGGCAAGATGGGACATGTGTCCCGTCCTGCCCCGGGTGTGGGGCAAGATGGGACAAATTATTATTTTTTTTTTTTGTTAATTATGAGGTCATGCGATACTGACTGAGTCTTTATATCTTGCTGGTTGGTAGTGGTGTGCAATAGGAATAACATGAAACCAAAGTTGCCGATATTGATAAAAAGGAATTCTGCAAAACATCGATTAAAGTTAAGCGTCCCGTCCTGCCCCACCTTCCCCTACTTATCATCAAATCTGGCTCGCGTGGGAAAAAGTTTGGACACTCCTGAATTAAATGCTTGGTTGAACTATTTGCGTTGCCTGTCGGCCTATTGTGTGTTTACAAAGCTTTCTAGACAAAATAGTTTGCCTCAATGGCATTTTTGCTGCAAGTGTAATCCAGTGATTAGGCTATATATTGATGATTTTTACATTGAACGAAGTTCTTTTCATGCTGAGGAAAGTAGGCTAATTTCAGCTTAACACGAACATGCAATGCAATATTTGCTAGAAAATATTATGGGGCCCATTTTTTGTGTTGTTTCCCGACCAGTACTGACTTCCCTTGTAGGCCCTGTACAGACGTTGGCGATCATAGTCTTCCAAACTTCTCTGTCATTTGCCATTCGTATAAAATCGTTCATTTTGACTGTTGTGTTTGTGGCCCATTGATTCAAGCTGTTTAAATAAGTTAATCTTTGTCGTAATTGTCAACCTCTGCTTCTTTTCCCTGCATCATCCCCAATAGTGCTAATTTTTCCAAATCTCCATGTCTGTGAATATGACGTGGCCTACAAATTGCATCTGGCGCCTTCTAACTGTTGTTATTAATCTCTTTTCTGCTTTTGCCAGTTTCATAATTTTGTCATTACTCTTCTTTTCAGTCCAAGATATCTTCAACATCCTTCTCAGAAACCACATCTCGGCAGCCTCTAGTCTTTTCTTCATATCTATTACTGTAGCCGATTACTGTAGCCTGTTACTAGTAGCCTATTACTGTAGTTTAAAATTTGGACATTTTAGTAGCCTAGTAAGTTACAAATAATGCAAAATGTGTTATTTGTGGCAAAACCTAAAAATAAAAATGGGTAGGCTACTGTGGGATAAGCTGCTTTGCAGACTACGTTATGGTGTGTGAAAAGACGAAAGAGGAAGCAGAACAGAGGCTGAAGATTTAGAAAGCACCAACAAAGAATCGAGGGATAAAAAAAGCAGGTAAAAACAAAGCCGATCTCAAACTCCAGATTTCAACAGAAGATAATGATGAAGAGAAGAAAATTGTTTGTTTGTTTGTTTATCTTTATCCTGCATTGCGGGAAAGCGGACTTGAGCGCTATGCATCGGTGTACGCCTTTCGACATACACCTGACTCACGCTGCAGCCGACGGCAATGTCTGTTTTCCGGTTGTCTACTCTACTTATGACTTAAATTTGGTACTACCCATTACTCGAAATCGATCACTAGGTAGAGGCAATTATCGTAAAGTTTCTTGCCCAGAGAAACAACAGTAAGTGCGGGTGGCTGGAGTCGAACATGCAGGCTCTCGACTGCGAGCCCAACGCGCTAACCACTCGGCCACGGCTGCCGACAAAATGAAACAAAAGCAGGGAGATAAAATAAAACCAGTGAAAGAGTTCAAAAACCTTTGACTCTGTGAACCGGAGCAAACAGTTATGCAATACCGATCACATGCAAGTTCGTACGGCAAACGTGGTTATAGGCCTATATCCTCTTTTTGCGAACAATTGGTCTTGTGGTCCATTGATTAAAACGAGTTGAGAAACCATAATCTGGCGAGGTGGACTGAAATGCAAAAACCAGTGTTGTAGCCTACGCGTCAATCAAATAAATTGACGGCGTCAGCGTCAGCGCGAATTTCCTAAAACTTTACGGCGTAAAGTAGCCTACTGCGTCAGCTCTTAAAGAAATTGACAGCGTCAGCGTTAATTTCTAGCGCTATTTTAGCCAGGGTCTCACAAAACGGAAGTATTGCAACCAAGTTTAGGCTAACAATGGCTATAAATAAAGAGCAAGTTTTGTGTTTTGAGAGTGAGACTGTATTTTAATTAGTTGCTTAGTTTCTCAGTTATTTCCTTGTAGAAACACAAGCATTTCAAAACGTTTGTCTGATTAATTTGCTGCGTTCGGGACGCATAATGTCCTTTCCAAGTGAAAGCATGCGTTCCACAAAAACAAGTCTTGAAAACGTTTGCTCGGAAAGAGATCGCTGTTCCAAGCGTGCTGTGATGGCTTAGCAATTAGCATATATAAACCTTTTAACGAGGTCCATTGCACCAACATCGCTCTTTTCAGGGCATAGAGCTTTTGACATAAACTATCGTCAACCTCCGTGATCACATTTATTGATTTTTCGCTTTCTTTTTCTGATCCCTAGTTCTCGATACTGCTCGCGATATGAGTGATCACCATTTGGCAAACTTCTTCCGCTTGTATTCCAGGTAGCCATTTCAACCAACGCGAAAGCCGTTAATTCGGACAAGCTGCGCTGGCCAGAATACATTGTGAAACGAGGTTTTCCATGAAACCAAAAAATGACGCATAGCGCTTGACGCTTAAAATCGGCAAAATAGTTGACGCGCTATCACTTCCGTCAACTAAAAAATAAACTGACGGCGCTAGCCTGAGCGTTAACAAAAAGTTGACGCCGTCAAATGACGTACAACTCTGGCAAAGACTAGTAAGATGTTACGACCAGTGGCGTAGCCAGAAAAAAATTTTGGGGGGGGCCAAATATTTGATGAATTGAAGAGAACGACAAAATGTTTGATTTAAGACATCACCACTTGATGTGCAGTGGCGCATCCTGGTGGGTTAAGCAAGGGAAGCAATAAAGCTGGTGGGGGTTAGAGCGTGCCGAAGGCACGCGTATTCTAGGGGGGTCCGGGGCATGCTCCCCCGGAAAATTTTTGCAAAATTACACTTAAATAATGGATTATAACGCTTTCTGGAAACACTTTCAGGGTAATATTTGTATGAAACTTATTAGCAGATAAACAGCTATTAACTTATTAAAGGTAGCTCTTATTTACACACAAACGGGCAAAAACTGCGGCTAAAATTAGAGAACACAAAAAACTCAGCTACACAAAAACCCTACAGAGTAAGCGATTCTGAAATTGCTTCCACAGATTAGTTAAAAGAAGCGTAAATCGCGTAAACTTTGCGCGATTTACGATTTGCAAAATTTATTGGTGTCTTTTTGTGTGTCTAAACCAAGTCCTGGGGGGTGTTAATAGCCAGATGTCTTGGAAAACAATATAAATTTATACAAATTATATTATATTTTCAACAAAGGGTTCAACTTCGGAATCCAAACTTTGAAAATTTGGGGGGGGGCCATGGCCCCGTTCGCCCCGTTCGCCCGTTATTTCAAACTGATTATTTCGTTTCGGTATCAATATTACAATATTATCAACGCAATTATGGTTACGCAATTATGGTTACGCAATTATGTTTACGCAAGTATGTTAACGCAATTAAGCAAGTATGTTAACGCAATTACGCAAGTATGTTAACGCAATTATGGTTACGACCGTGTATATTTCAAACTGATTATTTCGTTCGCCCGTTCGCCCGTTCGCCCCCGTTCGCCCGTTATTTCAAACTGATTATTTCGTTTCGGTATCAATATTACAATATTATCAACGCAATTATGGTTACGCAATTATGTTTACGCAAGTATGTTAACGCAATTAAGCAAGTATGTTAACGCAATTACGCAAGTATGTTAACGCAATTATGGTTACGACCGTGTATATTTCAAACTGATTATTTCGTTTCGGTATCAATACAACAATATTATCAACGCAATACTTTCTTTTGTGTAACTATTTGAATGAGAGAGTGCAGACTCGACGACCTCCTACGCCTTCAGGGCTACGGTCTTTCGCACTCTCTCATTGGATGCACACTGTCAGTTTTTGTTTTATGTGTGTTTCGGCGTTTCGCATCCAAACAAAAATAAAATGACCATCCATCCATCCATCCGTATCAAGCACAAGCACGTTATAAAAAACGGTCGCATTTTTTGCTTCTAGCCTTTCTTTAAATCCCTGCTATTATGTTAAGCATAGCCTAACATAATTGTGTTTCGTCATGATGGTCAAAAAATTAAAAAAAAGAAAAAAGAACTGAACTAACTGCGATTTTGAAAAACTTAACATTTTTCATTTTAGCCTATACCCGAGACAATAGGACTATAGACTACACGACATTAGCGAGAGATTTTTTTTTAAATTGGCTGAGTGGGCTATTAGAAATGCACATTCAATGTGATAATCGACAACCGTGCCAAGAGGGATTAACGGATTCTACAAACTGTGCGACAGCGATCAAGCTTGGCAGCACGAATACTTAACTCATGGCATTCGAGACAGCAGCTGCATGGCGAAGAGTATTATTGCCCTTATAAAACAACGATAAATAGCCTGACTCCTGCAGCCTACCACTATAGTCATCACAACCAGCTCTGTGGCCGAAAGGTTTCGCTTTTGGCTTTAGTGCTGATAGGTCTGAGATCGATTTCAGGTCGAGTCAACCCGAAGACTTCAAAAATGGTAGGCTACCGATTGTATCCTTGAGGATAAATTAGGTAATCATGTGGTGATATCGTAAATCTGATACAAAATTAAACAAGAGCCCTGTCACTAAAAGACCTTAGCAGCTGTAGAACGATAATAAATTAACCATATTAATATATTTCTCATTATTGCACACGACTCGAAAACTGTGTTCCGAAAGCTTGTGAAAAACCATTTGTAGAATAAGCTACGATCATGCTAGCTGGCAGCTGCTAAAGGTGGAACTTAATCTATTTTCCGAATCTGTTACAAAAGTTTAAAATATTTCCCTAAAAATTGTTTGATGTAGTGAACTGCTTTTATTTCTAAATTTCAGGCTGATTCACTTTGCTTGTTCACCCTTGGCTTTGATGATAACTTTTCTAAGCCTACTTTTTTGCAACATAATGAATTATAAATTTCATCTATTTTGTGTATTCAAAAGTAAAGTACGAAATAACAATAAAAAAAAGTAAGAGAAACAGGCTTTACGGAACAAACAGAGCTGTGACATACACGGTAAATAATCGATTGACTTTATGCTTAAGCCTAGTAAAACGATATGGTTATAGGCTACCCTGTGACTGCAACACTCAACATAGCATGAGCAGTAGCTTAATAAACCATAATTCAATGTAGACTAAGTTGGCTAGACCGACTTGAGTGAACTATGCAAAAATGAATTGATGTCGATCTTTGCTCTATACTATTAAATAAACAAATAGTTTTTCAAAAAACGTTATTTTCAACGCTATAACTTACACCGAAGACATACACTAAAAAGACAATATTAAACCCATGTAGGCTAAGTGCATAGGCTAGTCTTAGTTTATTAGGTTTGGCCTATAGCTACGCTTTATGAAGCCATGCTAATAATAGCTTGCACCCAAAAAGTGACCATAGGCCTCTTGTAACTATTGTAAGTTTGCCCTCTGGCACCAAGGACGTAACTGACAGAGAGCAGGATAAGAAATCTTATCCATAGAAACCTCAAAATAGTAACTTGGACCATACAGCTGATTTTGTTTTGGATCAAAACTATGGGCCATGAACTCTCTTCAGCTGCAATTGCTCACTGATAGCTAAAGTTACCCACCTAAAAAAGAGCAATATTAATCTAACAAAGATAAATTAATATTTAGGTTTGATTGATTACATTTGTATTGCATTGGTTGCAAACTTTTCTGAAAAATATAAGCCCATTTTTCAAAGTTGTAAGACGTAAAAGTTTTTACCGAGGTTGATTACACAAACGAATACTGTACACTTCACAAATGCTTGACTTCATTTTTGGTTCTATCGCACCAGTCATTCTTTGCTCGCCATCTGTGTTTTTGCTCTTTGAACTACGCGTGAAATATTTATGGATCAGTTAAAGTCGTCCATGCTTTATAAAAAATAAGATTGCAGCGTTTTGTCCAATAATAATCAAGTTAGCAATTCACTGTGAAAACGGAAGGGTAATTTTAATGATCAACAAGTGCCTAATTAAGCTAAATTAGAACTTGGCCAAAAAGTTTTCAATGGCAGCGACATCACGTGAGCGGCATGAATCGGCTTCCGCTTTCTTGCATTGGGACGCTCGTACTCTGGCGCCAGACAACGGGAAACTTCAAAACTGTAAGAATAAGTTTTTCAAAATAATTGCAAGACAACTCCTATTTTGCGGATTCATTAAAGGATTGTAAAAAACATATCAAAGAATTGAGAAAATCTGAAAGCTTAGCTTTGGAATTTTCATTGCCTAATTGTAGATGTAAAGGCTTAGAACCCTTAAATCAGACCCACTCACCGAGGTTATAGTGTAAAGTTCCTCTTATTCAATTGCCACTGAATGACGAAGTGTCATAGATATGGAGGTCTCACAACAAGGTGTTTATAACTTTTCAAACTTTGTATACGATTGCATGCCAAAAAAATTAACTTTACCTAATAGATGGCATAAATAAAGCAACTAAATTTTTGTTACAAGACAAGTCTATCAACTTAGCCTACCTTTTTATGTTGGTGTGAATTAAGGTATGATCCAAACATACGGTGAAAGTCCCTTGAACAGGCCTTACTACTTCCATTTTAGCCTCGCTGACAGTAAACCGTGATTTAGTGCAAATTTCGTCTTGCAAAGGAACCTGTTGGACAAGCATGAAATATTTTGTCATGTTAAACCACATGCCAGTGGCGTTGAGAGCCGAGAAGCTGGCCTACCTTTCGACTCTAAAAAAAAGTGCTGATTTATAATGCGACGTGAAAGCATCGAAAGAAGAAAATACATCTTCAAATAAGGCAAACATAAAGAAGGGAGATTTGTGCCAGACTGCCAGTGTATAAAAAATTCCCTTCCCCTACAGTATAGTATCTGGCAAACGATAGCTTACTAATAAGTAATTTCAATAAAATTACTCATAAAATTCGAAATACAGTTTCTCAAAAGTGGTTGTTTTATAAGCCAAGAACGTTCAATAGAAATAAATTAAAAAATAAATTGTTTTTGTCACATCTAGACCACTGCAAGCTACGTCCTGGGTGAATGTTTAGATAAAGTGGACAATGAAATTAACTCTTTAAGCATGTCACGTGTTTTGCCACAACTGTGCGTTCTTGATTGGAGTTTAACCAACGCTCATTCGAGCGCTGTGCAATGGCTATCACCGTTCGGCTACCCAACAAATGCCTATTTTGGTAGAGCTTCAGCCTAATTCTAAAGTTTTGCCAATAATGCGCATCTTCTGTGTAGCTGAGTGGTGAAATACTATACTACTTACTATCACAGTAGTAACTACTATTATGTCATCTACTTGTTACCTGATAATACTAGTTGGGTTACATGCATTCTTACCTTAGTTCCACGTTTTATCAATTTCAGCCGCTTTTCATTATCCACTAAGGTGACATAGAGACCATCAGCTCCCGGAAATCTTGCCTGATCTGCAAAAGTAAAAAATAAGTATTAAAAACGTATTTTTGTATCACTTTTTTTAGCTATCTGACCCGTCTTTAACTTGTAGACACTGCTGCCTTTAAGAAAACAAGTAAAGAAGCTTTGCAATTTAGCGGAACAACTATCTTGATTGTGGGTCAAAAGCACCTTCAGATCAGGCAGACGCATGGGAAGTTGTTGCTGGGTACTCCAAAGCTTAGAAAGAAAATAAGCTGGTTACGTCGTGTGGCTCAGTCTTGCCTAGTTATACAAATTAACGTTAGGCTACATGCCAGCGTAACTATTACAGTCTTCTGTAATTTCGAAAATTAACACGTTTCGAAACAAGGCTAACGTTATAATTTAGATTTGTACCAAATGTATGTTATAATTAAGCTATAAATTATAACAGTTCCATGAACAGATGCTTCTTCTACCTTTGTTACTTCCAGATAAAGCAACAGGAATCAAAGAAACTCTGTAGTAATTGGTTTCTTCAAGTGTTTTGCTCAGAATGAAGTTTCCATTTATTCCATACTGAAAATAAGATATTTTGTTATTAAAAATGCGATCCCATAAGATCCCCAATCCTTAATGGAACTCAATAAATACATTGAAAATAAGATAGCTTGAAGCTTGGTTTAATTGCAACTCAAGACAGCAACAAACTAATTCTTTTTTGCATTGACAACGTCTTCAAGGGCACGGCAACAATTCAACAATGCAATGTCTGCAGACGTTGAATCCACATAAAAAGCCAACAGTTCTTTCTTTGAAACGAAATTAAACGAAACTAAACTGAAGACTTCGAAACAAGTAAAAACGATTATAAATATTTTTATTTCCAACAGCCTTAAAGACCAATGGTTGTAGCCCACTACAAAGCTTTCGTCTCGTTCAAAATGTCCCACCATTTGCTATGAAGTGTTTGCTTACTTTCTTGTATCTAAACTGCGTGTATGCTGCCGGGGGTCCAGTGTCGTTTGATATATCAACAAGTTTTCCGAGCTTTCCGAAACGGCCTGAAATTCAGAACTCCTGTTAAACTTACTTTACAGTGTAAATACAATACATCAAGATATACTGTAATGTCCACAACATTGAAGTAGACTCCTTTGCTGATAAAATTTAGGAAAAGTCTGTAAATATTGAAAAAATATAGGTCTAAAACCGGCACGAGCTTAGACACAGAGAGAGTTTAGTTCGTTTGTTTTGACTGTGTTCAAAGAGTTAACAAGGTGTTGTAGTCGTTTGACGCTTTCTAACCGAAGGATGATTCTTTCACGAACTGCAGTGAGATGCTGCTAGGCTTCAGTATTGTGTGGTGTAAAGATTGGAAAGTTCTACTTTAAATTGTAGACCGACTAAATAATTTGAACCATAGGCATACGAAGCCGAGCAACGTGATCAAGTTTAACATCTTCAAGTTTATTACATTTACATAAACATAAAACTACGCAACAAATTGTTTTCGACATCACAAGATGTCCTCTTCAGGAATAATATACATTCAGCTTAACTACATCTGAAAAAAAATTACAATGGTTAACTAAATCTATAAACAGAAAAAGACAAAAACTGCACAGTACTTCTGACTAGCTCAAACTCAACGATACAGGTTCCACGAGAATCAAAGGTAACTGCATTAAAAGGTGTTAAACAGATCACATGATATGGTAGAAAGGCAAGGTGCGAAAAACTAATTTTAAAATACAGAGAGCAAGAAAGACGAGCCGCAAGCATGCAATTGTTTGTTCAAAAGTGGATTGTGACGTTTTATGTACAAGGCTTCCAAGATCTTGGTTTGATACTCAGACCTGCCTCTGGACATGATCTCAAACTGCTTGATAGAAACGTTATTTTGGCATTCTGTACATGAAAAAATGTGATCTTTAATTGCGCTTTTCTGTATAGAATTCAATTTCAGGTGTTCCCCAGCTCTAGTCGATAAATGTCTTGTTGACATACCGATGTATGTCAGGCTTGCATCACGCAAACAACTGAATTTACAAACGACATTAGAACATAGAGCAAAGGGCGTAGGCGGCTTCAGCTGAAAATATCTGCCTACTTTGAACGTTCTATATAGGGGGAAGGTGGGGTGAGTTGGAACAAAAATTATTGTTTTGCCTCTAGAAGCCTCTTTTGCCGCTTTCACTTTTTCAAAATTCTTAAAACTTCACAAATGGAGAGACTAATGGTAACTAAACATTTTCGCAAATATTTAAAGTTGTATTACGCTCATATAAAAAAATCTGATAAACTCATCTCAAACCTGAACGTTCTAACTCACCCCACTAGTGGGGTGAGTTGGAGCATGCAATGGGGCGAGTTGAAAAAGTGAATTTATTGTGTTTATTTGTGTATATTTTTCGAAACTTATACTTTCTAGTTGAGCCGTATTCGTACCGGCTAATAGCTGTCATTGTTTACGATCACATGCATGCAATGTCACATAATAATATAGGCTATTTATGGCGATGAGCTTGCAAAAACGTTTCGTATAAAAACACACATTATTTTCTAATTGTGTTGCTTTGCAGACTCTAAATTGAAAAGGTTGTAGTGAATATAATAGGTTGTAACTGAGCATAGTCAGTTCAACATTATTCCTAGCCTAACTTCTAAGTTCTTATACAGTGGAGTGAGTTGGAACATGTTCCAACTGGCACCACAGCCACTGTTCTAACTCACCCCATCAATGGAAGCATTGAAAAAATCTAATTTTACAATCTACACTTTATTTGAACAAAACTGACTATGCAATACTTAAAGTACAAGACTACTGGTAATCATTGCGCAAAAGAACTTTCTGTTGACAAACGCAGCTATAAGTTTATTAAACTTTGACAATCAAATTTCTTTTTGACAATTTTAGCTAGATTTTTTGAAAATCTTACCGAATCTTTTCCCAAGAATGGTATATCAAAAAAGTTGCTAAAATCGTCTTCTTCGGGTTTAACTTTCGGCTTCGTATCCAAAAAAGCTTTTAATATTTTATCAAAAAAGTATGACGGGTATCCATTTATCTATACAGAAAAGCGCAATTAAAGATCACATTTTTTCATGTACAGAATGCCAAAATAACGTTTCTATCAAGTAGTTTGAGATCATGTCCAGAGGCAGGTCTGAGTATCAAACTAAGATCTTGGAAGCCTTGTACATAAAACGTCACAATCCACTGTTGAACAAACAATTGTATGCTTGCGGCTCGTCTTTCTTGCTCTCTGTATTTTAAAATTAGTTTTTCGCACCTTGCCTTTCTACCATATCATGTGATCTGTTTAACACCTTTTGATGCAGTTACCTTTGATTCTCGTGGAGCCTATATCGTTGAGTTTGAGCTAGTCAGAAGTACTGTGCAGTTTTTGTCTTTTTCTGTTTATAGATTTAGTTAACCATTGTAATTTTTTTCAGATGTAGTTAAGCTGTATGTATATTATTCCTGAAGAGAACATCTTGTGATGTCGAAAACGTTCGATACTTAATTTGTTGCGTAGTTTTATGTTTATGTAAATGTAATAAACTTGAAGATGTTAAACTTGATCACGTTGCTCGGCTTCGTATGCCTATGGTTCAACAAGACAAACTCTCTACCGAAGCTCTACTAAATAATTTGTTTGATAGGGCTAATTGGTTCGAGTCAATTTATGAGTTGAACTGTTATTTAAACAGTTAAATACAACCATAGCCATGGCTATGGTTTTATTTAACTGTTTGATAAGACCTTTAACTGTTTTAACTGTTTATAAAACCTATGGCTACATTCATAGCCATAGGTCTCCCTCTGCCACCCATCTCCGCATTGGAGATGGAGGCAGGGGGCGGCCGCTCCTCTGCTGAAATAAAAAGTTCTGAATTTGGGCAAAAATGTTCAGTTACTTGGAAAAATTAATCTTACCATGATCAGTTTACAAACTTTACACAATTGTTATAATTTATGAGATACATTGACATTTTCCAATGAATGTAAAGTGTATTATCATCAACTTTGGAAACTATTGGATGTAGTATTGAAATTTGAGCAGAATGACAAGTTTTGGTTCAACATCTGCAAAAAGTAGCCTAAGTGTAAAAAGAGCACAATTGGCGAGCAGAGGTAAACTTATTCAATAGCATGTAGGCTACATTTCTTCACGGGTAGGATGGATTATTACTATTGCAGTTATTTATAAAAATCATTTGGGAAAAAATGTCCAGCTATTTGGAAAAATCAATTTTTACCATGAAATTTTAACACTACCAGTTTAGGAACTTTGTTTAGTGCTGTATTTTGAAATACATTAACATTTTTCTTAGATTGCAAAATGTAGCATCATCAATTTTGGAAGCTTTTGTATTTGGTATTACAATTTTGGCTGAATGTTAAACTTCGATTTAGTATCTGCAGAAAATAAATGTAAAAGAATGCAATTGGTAAGCGGAGGTAATCTTGTTAAAGATATTCATTACGATACTAGCCTACATTTCTTTTAAGGTACAACTTTGGAAGCCTACTGGTAACTTTATGAGGTTCTGTTTTGCAGTGGTGCCGAAGTAGGGGGGGATGGGGGGATATATCCCCCCAATATTTTGGCAGCATCCCCACCAATAATTTAGAAACAATATTTGTTATGAAGTTGTACTTCGATTCAGTTGTTTGCAAGCATATCGAATTGCTGTTGTTTTTCTTTTATTGATGCTGGATCACAGTTCTAAATTGTCTTGGATTTGACGCTAGGCAATGAAAGGACCTTCATTGAAGGTATTAAGGACGAGTTGGACCAGGCCACTGGCACTGCAGTAATGCTTTTGAGAGGACTCATTGTATTAATCTCCTGTGTCGGTCTTGTGTCTCTGGTATGCAATGGATTAATCTCCTGCGTTTAATCGCAGCTCGTAACTATAGTGTCTGCTGTTCTACTTTTACGACAATCGCATCAACAACTTCGTCTATTTAACTTACATGCGTGTTTTGTATCATTCTATGCGCTGCAGTGCTTCAACACGTGAGTCGTGATCCTGAAAATTACTCTAGAGAAATATCGTGATTTGGAGTTTGAGAACAATTACAAAAATGCAGTTTCACGTCCCGAAAAATTTGCTGCTAATTTTTATCACGTCTTTGCAAGCACCGCGCGGCAAAGAAGAGTCCCTGAAAGATTGGGTGGAGGCTCGATGGCAGCTATACTGCAGACACTGAACTGCATTATAAAATACTTTACAATCAGTTCATGGACAGAGTTATCTCTGAACTGACCGAACGGTTTGAAAGTAGCCTGAATTCCACATCGGCAAAGTATAAAGAACTTGCACGAATTTTCAAGACCGGCTTAGTTCCTGCAATAGTCAAAAATTGTCCAGAGCTGAATAGACAATCGATGAGTTATCAAATTGATTCATTTGGAAAGGCAACAGGAGCAAAATCTCTATGCGATGCTAAAAGAGCTTACCAGGCATTGTCCGAGTTGGAAAAACCTCCTATTCTTAAATACTCCAGCTGATTAAGATCCTCTTAGTTTTCCCAGTAAGCTCTGCTGCTTGTGAGAGGTCGTTTTCCAATCTTCGTAGATTGAAAACCTGGCTGAGAAGTACTTTGGGACAGGAAAGGTTGAATGCTAGCATTATTTGCAACATTCACCAAAATATTCCTAATGACATCAGCATAAATGACATTGCTAATGAGTTTTCAATGCGCACTACCGTAAGACGCAATATGTTCGGTTGTAACAAGTTCTTGTGATGTGTTTGAAATTTATTATTTTTGTCATAAATTTGCAGATGTTCTTCTGTAGCTTCGACTGTTTTCCGTCTCCTGACTAGTGACTTAGTCCTATAGTGCACTAAGTGTAGTGATTCTAGTGAAGGAGAGGACAAGAAGAAAAGTATAACTTCTGTTTTTTTTTTGGAAAAACTAAGTATTCATTGAAAGGTCATAGGTTCGAATCCCGCTGTAGGTGGCCTACTAATTATTCTTTGCTTGTCTCTTAATCTTACAGCAGTCATTCACAAGAGCACTGGTAGCACTTTCATCTCCATGATAGCATGCTGTTAGCAGCTAATTTACCGAGGTCCGGTGATTGTTTAATAAACTTAATACCGGTATCATTAAAATTGTGTATAAAAATATGTATCCCCCCCAATGTTCAAAATCGTCTAAAATTTGACAAAATGTTGATTTATCCCCCCAATCTTCAACTAACTTCGGCACCACTGCTGTTTTGGCCTCAGAAACCTGTTTAGGTTTTTTTTTTCTTTTTGGTTATATCCTAACGCAGTTATTTGTAAAAAATATTTAGGCAAAAATATTCGATTATATGACAAATGGTATTGAGTTACTTTAGCTTAATCATCTCATTTTGTGCTCACATTTTGGCAACTTGATTTTTTAAAACTACTATTTTCAATAAATACAAAGTGTATTGAGCTTAAAGTTCAACATAAAAGTTACAACGGACTTCAGTCATTCTTGTAGATTTACACGTTGGTATAGCCTGTGGGTACAGGCCGTTGTGCTCACAACACCTAAGTTACATAAGTTACTAAAAATTCAAAACAATTTGTGAACTTTCCAGTGTTTAATTTTATATTGTTTGAGCTACGGTTTAACTGTTTTCTATAAAATAGATTTTTGTATGAACTGCTGTTTGTCTTTGCCAATCTTAGGATTGACTTGCTCAGCTATTTACCATCCATGACACAGTAGGCTAATATAGCACCAACGATCAATTGTTATGGCACATGTTATGGTGTTTTGTCATCTACTTCATGCAGTTGATATACCAGGCAAGTTTAATCTCAACTTTTCACTACAATTTAAAGCTGAAAATACTCTCAGAATGCACTAAATTAAATGCATTTTTTTCACAATTTTCTGGGGCAGGTAGCTCAGACCCTTCGCTGTTTTTCTCACCTTCAGTAAACACATTGCCCCACTTTTACAAACGCATCACCTGCCACTACATGTTAGTTGTATTAAGTGTTAAAGCATTGAAACAATGAAAACGATTAATACTACAAAAAGTGCTCAATGCTAAGCAAAAAAGCAAAGCAGAGTGAATTAAATCAAATATAGTTATTACTATACCCTTGACAGCCTGTTTCACTTAAATGGATCATCAGAAGGTTCTGATTCAAATAGAATCTATATTTGAATGAGAACCTTTTGATGATTTATTTAGGTGAAATAGGCTGTCAAGGGTTTAGATAGTAATAACTATTTGTGTTAAAGCATTATATGATTCTCACGAAAATACATTTAAAAAAATGTAGCTTTCATTTCTTGCTTACCTAAAAAGATTCCTGACCCCTGTATTACACTGCCTCAGAGATTGTGAGTAATGTTGCGTCTTTAAAAATATATTTGCAAAGACAAAATTTGGGCAAATTCTGTTCGCCCTCCAAATATGTTTTACTATTTTACAGCTACAAATACAACACTTTTATTGCAAACCTGCGGCAATTGCCTGCTTGTACGCGACGTGTCCGATTTCAACTCTGCAGCAGAACACTTCTGTTATCAGTTCATCTGTGCTGGTTCGCAAAACAGCCTGAAGAAGACAAATTACGGTACTTTCACTATGGCCTAACGTAACTGGAATGACGGAACGTTTTGGGGAGAAGCGCTTTAGCGAAACGATAAACAAATGACCGACAATGGTGGTTGGATATTATTTTCTGAAGTAGCCTAAGCATGAAGCTACTCCACAAAGATTTTAATTTGCTCAGTTTTGTTTTTGTTTTTTTCACAGAAAAAATGCTGGTCAACCCATGTGTTCCATATAATTTGAACAAAGAGATCAGTCTGTTATAAAGATATCTATCTTTAATTTAAAAAACTTAGTGAAAGACAAGTTTTAATAAAACATTTTTAGGAAGCCTACTAAACAATAAATCAAAACACAAAATAAGACGCTTTACCTTAAATATTGGTACATGACATGTTTTTATGGCAAAACGGAAGTAGCTAAGAACGCTATTGGCCAGAATCTAAAAAATACAAAACACGTCATCAAATACTACTGCGGATAAGTGGTAAGTGCCAATACAGACCTTTATGCGGCATGTTTGTTCAAATTCGCATTAAACCTCACTCAAAGACTGGACATGGTAGGAATAATTATTGTGCTAATTAGGAGCAATTAAGAAACAATCTATTAATACAACATTTCTGTTCCCAAGTGATCAACAGCAATTGTGAGTAGGCCTACCTACTTTGTAAAAACATGTTTTTAAATGGGAAAATATTTAGAATTGGATTGAAAAAAGTTGGTTAACCTCGTAGTTTCGCGCTTGGTAGGCTACATCTCTTGTAGAATTGAAAACCTTCTTTGTTTTAACCTATTTGAGTTTTTTTTGCTAGGTAATTAAATGATTGTTTTTTATCTCTTCAAGGTGCTGAGCAAAAAAGTGACTAAACGATGCTATTTAGAGTAAAAAAGAAATCAAAGTTTTGTAGGGCCAAAAAACTAGCAAGTAAGTTAATTTACATTATCTGGTGTAGGCTTGGAAGCAAAGTGAGCATCTTCTGAGCATTGCGCGGGTTTGTCATCCAAATTTTCGCTGTTGATCTGGAATACACAGCACATTGTTAAGAAAATCGAAATTTTAACGAACTTGTGTAAGCACAGCTGCGAAAACCAATGACCTACTCAGCTAGCAAATGTGGTCGTTTGCTGGTAGTGCATCCACGAGTGAACCATGATGAAACTTATTGTGTGCAATTTCGAAAATGCATAGAAAATCAAAGTATGTTTTGACCACTTATCAAATCACTAAAATTGCATGCACAAAAGAATACCAGATATAGAATCGTCTCACCTTACAAAAAAGTATTAATTTAAATGTATTCTTTCTGACAAAAACTTACAATGCATTAAGCTAGTCTACAACTGGAGAGCAAAGGTAATTGATAAAGTTTTGGTCAAGAGTTCACTCTGAACAACAAGCATATCAAACTAAGCAATAACACAAGATTCAGGATTATTTTAATTCAATTCTAAAGAAATTAAGCACGATTCATGCAGTAAAATTGATATCAGCGACATTCTAATATCTTGTATCAAACGTGGTGTGCAAAACAACCATCGAAATGTGATCATGTTGATTTGCATTGCTTGTATTGTATGCCGTTAGTATAATCCATCAACAAGAAATGGTTCAAGCCATTTTCGGTGATGATTATTATTTGATTACTTGAACAATTCATCATGTCCGCTTGTAACTGCTTGTTTAAGAACTTATTATGGAAATGAGCTATAAAGTTTTTGGATTTTCTAGCAAACCTGTCTTGAAGTATTTGCCTTGTTTGTTATTGCCGTGGCTTGTTTATTAGCCAGTACCAATCTTTACAATAGTTTAAGTATTAGAGCCAAAGTCTCATGTATTGTAAAAAAAACTGCAAGATAAGTCATCAGCAATTACCGAAGGAAACACTCTCCGTAAGTTGTTGGTTGCTAACGTCACCACTGATCTGTACCACGGGTCAACATCACCCAACATTTTGCTTATTTCCAGGTCGAAAGGAACACACCCACCTGAACAAAAAATAATGTTTTAAAGCATTACAAAGTGCGATGGCCTTAAAATAGAACCTTGCAGGGTATAATAGAAACTTTTTAATACGAAGTGCAAGAACTGATTTGTGAAAATTACAACTGATAAATTCCAGCGTTAGCTAGAGAAGTACTAACTTTGAATTGATCCAAACTCATCTGAAAACGCACTTCCGCCGACCGGGATATAGTAAAGTCTCAAATCAATGTGATGTCTCAGCGGTGCACGGGTTAACTGCCGACGTCTGTATTAAATGAAGATGGTAATGTTTCAAAAATAGCAGCACTTAAATACTTTCGTTGTATAACATCTCATTGAAAAAACACATTACTATCTGTCAAAATAGGTATCAGCTAACTTTCTTCGTATGTTTATAGCCTATCTGGATTTTTTTTTTCAACCTATCTCTATGAAACTTAACAAAACATTTTAAAACAGTTACGTAAAGAGCACCAACACTTTAAGTGAATTTATACTACACTGTAGGTGCAACTTTGGACATTATATATTTCATTATGTCATTCCCACCGCAATTCGTAGTAAGCTCGCGCCATGTCTCCAACGGTTCTGTCACTTCCTACAAAAGCAAGATTGAGGATCTTTTTCTTGGAAGATGATCCCCGGAAGTGATGGGAAAAGGAAGATCTGCTTTTGCGATTCCTCCTTCAAACAAAGATTGCTGACTTTGAGACTAAGTAATATTGAGGTAATGATGCAATAAAACGTTTACGATTTTTGCCATCACATTATAAGAATACACCATCGAGCCATTTATTTTCTACTGTAGTTATCTTTAGCCAGTTGGTCGTTTTCCAAGCATATTTAAAGAAAACAACTTTATGAGTATATTGAAATTAAAGTTATCAAAACATCTTTTTGTTAAAGCTTTGTTGTGCGAACGATCATCCATCCACAATGAAAAACATTTTATCTATCAGTAAAACACTTAGAAGTGGCATTATTCTATCAACGTATAGATTACTGATCCTTCATTACTTTGTGCTTTCACCAATTCTACGGAAAGTAGCAAAACCATATTAGCTTAAAGTTTGAAGATGAATTTGTTTCATTTAATAGCAGATTGATGTGGGCCGTTTTAGATTGCCGACTTGTCGAAAACAAAGCCATCTGTAAACCAACATTTTGCACTACCTAAAGAGGAAAGGTATGTGTATAGCTGATATGAGTTCTTAAAACAATTCGATTGAATAGCCAATAATGCACAAATATTTATGTAATATAAATAATTGCAAATACTCTTACTAACAGGCAATTAGAATTTTTTTAGATGAGCTTATAGTTTACAAAACATTGAAGACAATACATAATTTTTAGTGTATGTTGAACTAAATATGATAAAGTTTTAAACGCAGTTGTTATAGTGGTTAGATAATACAAAATTTATAAATATTATATTTTGCTTTTAAGCTCAAATCGTGATAGGCCTATGCTAGGTTTTGTAAATGTTTTTATACCATCATTTGAACCAGCTGAAATCGTAGATAAGCAATTGGATTGGAGTAGAACAAAACATGCATTATTTAAAAAATGATGTTTTCAAATTATTACCTTAAAACATGCTTTCTAGCAAACTTCACTCCTGCCACGCCTGTACTTTCCCAGCATCCACCTTTGGCAGCCTCCGGAGTTCCTGTGCATGCTTCATCACTGCTTTTGTCTCCTGTGACACCAGAGTCCATTCTGAAAGAATAGTTAGTTTGGTTATTAAGGGACGTCTTTCGCTGCTAAGGTAAAATACTTAGGCTGAATTCAAATCAAAAGAAGCGTAAGCTATCTATTGCAAATTTCAAGCACGCTGAGTCAAAACACATAGTTTGTCATTAGCTTTAAATTTAGAGTAAGTTCTAATTATTTGTGAAATTTTCATTTCTAATGCATTGAAAGCCAAAACCCTACAACCTCATGGTCTATTTGGGGGGCTAATCTTTGCGAGTGGCTGAGTCAATAACAAATTGGGAAAATTTTGAGAGGAATAACAGTGAACCAAAAAAATCTTATTTTTTTTCAAATATTTATTTTTCGTGAATTTTGAAGAACAATTTTGGGGCTCGTTTTTGATAGCACTGGAATGAAATAGTCACCAACAAAAGTTTCATATCTCCCGTACAGTAGTTTACAGACATATAAAAATGCATCTTTTAATAAAGCCAGAAACGTGTTTCATATTGTGAAGATATTAATACATGCAACATAACAAACACATAGTTGTATAGACAGGAAACAGAGCCGACCTGTTCCTCACTTCATCATCGTCGTCGAAAACTTGCATCTTATCATCTGTAATACATACAACATCTGCTGTACATGCAGCATTACATGATGGCTACAGTTGTTTGTACAAACATGTAAAAATCATTATAAATTGCAAGTTTTAAAGAGCCTTTAGTGTTGCCAAGCAAATAGAAGTAGAAAACATGACTTAGCTTTTAACACAGAAAGGCATAAACTACTCTGAATCATTTCACAGTTAGTGAATGTTTCATCTACTTCATGGAACAAAAGCAAACTAATAATTCTTGCATTGTTTGAAATAATATTAACATGTGAAAAAAGGTTAAAAATCACCACTGTGCTTGCAACACCATTATTATAACTATACACTCTTGACTTTAAGCTTAGAGCACAAAAATAAGTTGCTTTTTTGCATAGACCCCACGCTGACTCTATATCGACCAATGTCCTACTTCTCATTTCCATTGTTGAAGCAAGCCTCTGTCATGCATGTCATACCTAAAGAAAGCTTCTTGGACAACAATGTACTATGAGATTTGGAGACAGCGCTCGTTTTGTTGAAAGGGTTTAAGTTGTCACTATCAAGGGCGTCGAAACTGAGTGCTTTAGGGACTGCAAGAGAGATAGATTTCTGTTTAGAGGATGAGGAAGAATGTCTTCTCGATTTCTTCTTGCTTAACTTTCGCTTTACTGGAAGCACATCATTTTGAGTTTCAAGACGGATATCTCCGGCGCTTTGGAACAGCTGCATCACGTTCCCACGCTTCGGTTTATCCTTTTTCTTTTCTCGATGTGATTTCTTCAGGGGGAGTGATGTAGTGCGCCATCTAGGGACGTTCATTCCTTCGAAGAAACCATTAGATTTTGCCGGCGTGGAACTGACTGACACTGAAAACGTTGCAAAAACAGTTGTTAATTTTCATGTAACACCTGCGGTGCATTATTAACCAGTAAGATAGACGTAACATACAAGTATTCTACGACACAACAAAAGGATAAACAAAATAGTGATTTCCTCAGACAATTTTATATTCAGTGAAACCACGGACTCTTTAAGTAAAGGACTGGAACCTCCCATGCTCGAGGTTTGTAACTTGAGTCCAAATGATTAACTTGAGTCCTAGGCAAAAGTGACTTCTAGCGAAAAGCTAGAGACACAATCTTACAATCCATATCAGGGTTTTTGAGGATGGCCAGTTCAATGGCATTAATTTTCAACACCGTTTGATGTCATTTTCAAGGTCAAAATATTATATTTTAAGGTCAAATTACAGAATTTTGGTAACTTTTGTCCATTTTTGAGTCTAACTCGTAAAGCAAAACTGTTTGAAAGAAGTCTGTGACGAAACATGATATTGTGCACCTACTTCATCTATTCCCAGCTAGCAAAATCCGCACTGTTTGTATTGATTTGGAGTCTGCAGACGTTGAATAAGTGGAAACATGACAGCTTTTGCTACCTAGGTTGTGTAAGATATTTTCTCTACACTGCCTAAGTTGTTTGAAGTTCACGTGTTTACGAATGGCGATATATTGATAAATGCCCTTTTTGGCGGCATAGCTGCTTTTTCTTGACGATTCATCAACTGCACTTGATTAACTGGAAATGTGGGGCAAGACTTCTGTTCATTTGTGAACTTGGATTGTGACAGCGTTTTGTCAGCCAGTTCGGACTTAGTTAGTAAGCCGAGATTTGTAGAATTCGGATAAGCAGCTTGAAAGAGATTGCTTCATGTGAGTACAAATTGATTACTAATTTGGCTTTTGCTTTGTGTTAAACGTCTGACATATCTATCAGCTTTGTACGCGCTGGGTCCACTTGGAAAAAGGCTTACTTAATGACAAAATTTTATTCCGCATGATCTACGTATTTTCGACGTATCGTAACGCGTTATTTTCATTTGCTATAGCTGAATTGTAACAGCATTTGAATCCTGTGGAATCACTCGGAATTGTGGTTTGAAAGATTGTTGTCAACTGTCTTTTTTGTACATAATGCCTGTAATTTGCATGACAAGACTGAAATGCATTGCCGGTTTCATTTTGCTGAGATGTTATCCTTTGTGAATGCATGCTTGTACTACTTTAGCCAACATTCTATTGAAAGCTTATGTCCTCAATGTAAGGGGCAAAGAAAAGTCTTTGGGATGCCTCAGCAGGCAAGAAAAGCTTTCCAACTAGTGATAGACATTGTCTATTATGGTGTCATGTTGTTATGTATTGTCACTTTGTGTATTATATTGTAATCATAGACTCCTTTAGATAATAACCATAGTGTTGAGAAATACATATGTTGTTTATGTAATAACATGTTTCGTCACGACTTCCTTAAAAATGTTTTGCTTTACGAGTTAAACGCAAAAATGGGCAAAAAGTACCAAAATTCAGTAATTTGACCTTAAAATATAATATTTTTACCTTGAAAATGACCTCAAACGGTGTTGAAAGTAACACTATTGAACTCGCCATCCTCAAAAACCCTAATATGGATTCCAAGACTGTGTTTCTAGCTTCTCTAGAAGTCATTTCAGCCCAGAACGCAAGTTAATTATTCGGACTCGGGGTTTGATACTTAAGGACAGTCCACCTCACCGGCCTATGGCTTGTGGTTTTGCTGCAAACATTAAGTTCTATCTGAACGGAGTTGCACATCATTATCATCTTATAGTATATTACCAATTGCATATCACTAACGTAGAGCCACACAAATATACACGTAAATCTTTTAGTTTGACAAGTGAAATAAGATAATTTACTTGATTCCTTCTTGACCTCTTCATGATTTTTTTCATCTTTAGGTAAATGAGGTTTAGCAGGAGAGATGAATTGAGCTTTTTCTTCTGATGGGAATGAAAAATCTCCAGGGCTTGTTAAATCTGGAGTACGTGCAGATGAACTTCGTCGGATTCCACGCATCATGCTGATTCCTTTTCGGCCTAAGGTCATAAATCTGTGCTTGGCTTTCTTTGATCGGCTTGAAGTTGGCTTGTTATTTGGTATTGAGGATGTGAGTGGATTTTTTGGCTCGAGAGGAAGTTTTAGGTTGTTTTTCATAGAAGGAAGATCAGAGGCATATGATTTGCTCCGTCGTGTTAACGCATCATTGGGTGAAAGCAAATTCCCGGACCTTCTTTTTACATTCTCTAACTCTCTTTTCTCATCGTCAGACAGCAATCCTGAATATCGAAATGAATTTGCCAACTTGTCGAGATTTTCACCCTCATTTGATTTAGAACCAGAAAATCCTTTTTCGCTAAATTTTTTCCAAAAATCACCTGAATACATTTCTCCAGATGTTCTTGGTGATTTATTAGGGGAAACCAAAGGTGACTTTCTTGGTGAAAATCCTGGTGACTTTATGGGTGATAATCCTGGTGGTTTTATGGGTGACAATCCTGGTGATCTTCCAGGAGATTTTGCCGGGGAATCCTGCAAATTAATCCAAATTATAGCCTACTCAAACAGCACCACAACTTGTAACTAGTGTGATTGAATTTCAGTTCAAGTATTTTTCAGAATCTAAATTGCATTATCCTGTATAAGCAGCATAAAAAGCTTTACTTCAATGATAGCAATGGCAGTAGATTAGGTGAAACTAGTTTTATGTTGAAGCTAATACTAACCAGCAGGAAGAACCAATATCTTAGAAAATTGCCATATCATTAGTTTTTGAAAGAAACTTTACAAACCACAAACGGTAAACATATCAAAACCAATTTCTTTTGCCACTAGGTTACTTTGTGACATAATAATAAATAGAATTTAAATGACTGCATTTGCACTGAAAGACATCTCTTTCGAAAATTTGTAGCCAATCAGCAAGATCAGTCTTGTTAGATTGATTCAACGTGAAGCAACGTAGTATCAATGTTAAAATGAAGGATTTGTTGGTGAGAACGTGATACGTCAGAATACCTTTTCTCCTTCTGGATAGTCGTCTATCAATCCACTGTCCCGTGTTCCTTCTGTGCTTAAAAAGCTTGCACTTTTTTTAACAAGATCTAAAAAGAAATCAAATTTCCTTCAATTAATTGCAACGCTTGCAGTAGACTATATTGTTAATAGCATAGCCTACATGTTGCTTTACATTGACAAACTTGGCTATCAACAAAACGGTTATAGGCAAATTGTTCGTAAGCAATTGTTCGTAAAGCAATTGTTCGTAAGCAATTGTTCGTAAAACAATTGTTCGTAAACTGTTTTTCGTAAAATGAAATCCGTAAAACAATTCTTCGTAAAGCATTTCTTCGTATACATCAAACTTTAACTGCATGCACGAAAAAATGCTTTAGGAAGAATTGCTTTACGAAGAATTAATTTTACGAACAATTATTTTACAAACAATTGCTTACGAACAATTGCTTTACGAACAATTGCTTACGAACAATTTGTCGGACACCAACAAAACGATAACCATGTAAATGTATCAGCAACATCTTCTCCTATAGGTATTCACGTTTTGTACAAAAATTCCTTTTTTTTATATCAGTATTATAAGCTGCAATATCGCAAGTGTTTTTATGGCAACAGGTGTATAAGTTTTCACGCAAATGCTTGAAAATATTCTCACATCGTTTTTGTGCAGTGACATAACCACTGCTACTTCGTCTTTTTTCAGACAAAAATTCATTGGCTGTGGACCGGACCAACTCAAAGATTGCGTCCGATAGCTGGTCTTTGTCAAAGTGTTTCAGGATGATCTGTAGAAAAGGTGAATGATGAGTGTGAGAGTAAATGGTCAAAATGTTAGACCAACGCTCTATGTAGTTCTAAAGATTTTACAAAGTTTTAAGATTCGTTTCAAGACACTGCTAAAGTAAAAACACTGCTAAAGTACTAATTCATGAGGGATTAAGTCTTACGAAAAGGGTCCAACATTAGCCAATACCCAAGCTCTATAGATGGCACCGCACCATCACTGCAAGACCATCAAATTGAAAGAATTGATATACATTTGTTAAATTGAAAGAATACATTATTATACATTCCTCAATTTCGAAACAGCCTTGCATCGCGTTCAACAATTTCTTTTTGGGGCACTAATCAAAGCAACACAGGAAGCCAAAACCTAAAATTTGAAATATAAAAGAGTACTTCTTCTTCTTTTTGCGTTTGAGGCCGCCGCAGAAAGAAGAAGTAAAAAAATGTGTCTATGATTTTAAAATCACCAGAAACGTGTGCTGCCATTTCAGGAACTAAAACCATCTTGAGTAGAGCTAACCAATACAACAAAATGAACCACCAAGATACTGTGAGGTGTTTTACCAGCATAACGTTTAGACATACAATTAAAGTTCATTGATGTGTACCGACTGCAGTTTCACATTTGTAGGCTACACTTTTATGTTTTTAAGTTACGCCTGCAGCTTAATGATTTAGATAATGGACTAAATAGGCATTCAGGAAGATAAATTTCGTGCTCATCCTCAACCATTTAATATTAAGCGCTTAGTCAAAAAATTCCATGTTCTCAATGGATGTGGTACCAACGTTCTTTAAAGTGATGATCCGTTTCCCACACTATGCGTTCCCATGTCACAAGCAAACTGAGTTTTTAAACTAAACACTTGTAAGAGATTTTCAGTAGTTTAGCTATCACATCAGTACCTTATTGCAAGTATTTTTTTTCAAAAATTGATTTAAAAAAGGTATGCTTTTACCGTTAAACTGGCCTATGAATATACTTAGTAAGAGTTTCATTGAATATAGCCTACTCATGATTAAACTGGCCTATGAATAAACTGTTAACTTAAACACTATAACGCCATTTTACTTGAGTGTAGTTCATTTTTTCTGCAGCAGTCAATTCCTTTACTTGTTCTTCTTCGACCAGCACACGATTTGACTTTGAAAGGCTGTTTGTTTCTTCTGATGCAGCCCTGCCCAGAACTCGATTTAACTTTAGAGAGCTTTCATTTTCTTCTGATGCAGCTCTGCTCAAATGGGAACGAATCCTTGGAGGGGAGATAAGACTTGAAAGAGCTGGAGAGGATTTGCTTGAAGCAGATGCTTTGCTGAAAACGGACTTGGTATCTTGCTGGTGTCCTTCCCTTATAACAGGTAGACCCTCTTTCGGAGATTGATTATCTGTCCAAGGCAAAAATATACAATTAATTGATAATGAGTTGTAACTGCACAATTCTTTGTACTTAACGATTTCCGTTTTTCACGTTTGTAAAACTGAAAGTCTTTCAAAACTGTATAAAGTATCAATGCCGCGTTAAAGAGTAAAGGTTTTCAGTTTTAATTTTTTTCTGAAAGTTTAATCCTTTTCAGACTAACGAGTAGTCTGGTTCCGTCCAAATCTAAAACTTTGATTAATTACACAAAAACTACTGATAATATCTCATGATATTACTTGAGAGTGTCGGAAGCTTGAGTGAGTCGGAAGGAAAAGTTAAAAGGTTGTTGGTTCGACGACTACCAAAAGCACACAGCTGTGTTTTCTTAAAAAACATAACCTACTAACAAAGATTTTTTTTTTGTATGTGCGAAAAAGATCAAAGACACAGATTAGCTGATCAAGATTTTCGTTTTTGTATTAATTAATCTAAACATTTCATTACCGGTTTCAAAACATGGTCTGAATTAAATAAAGAAAAACATAGTACAGCATGTATCTCACCTTCGTCAAGTACTATCACTTTTGAGAGAGATTTGAGTTGTTGTTTGATAAACTCTTGCGCAGACTTTGGGCTGTCCATTGATAGAGCTTCTTCCGTTAGTCTCATTGCTTCACAATTTATTTGTAACAAGCGTGATTCCGAGCAAGACTTTAAAGAAAATCATCAAGTAAAAAATACAGCCCTGGATACAATAGTAGCCTTTTCATAAAGCAACTCTGCTCTATTAAATTAAAGTACCTTATGTCACTGGTCAGTGGTCACACCACAAAAACAAAGCCAGTTTTGCAGTTTCATTTAGGCCTACAAATATTAGCCTACACTTAGTCTACTGCAGGGCTACTCAACTAATGTTCGCAAAGGTCCATTTTAACAAGTTGAATATTTTCGCGGTCCGGTGAATATTTCATATGCAACCACGAAAATTAAACAACCAGTAGCCTACGAGCACCCAAACACTTTTTAGGTAGTATGTAACACGACTTGGATTTTTGTCTGACACAAACAAAGAAATAAAAAAGGAAAAAATGTATTGTGTTTCTTTGTAGTGTAGCTGTGTGGATCGCACATCAGAGAAGACGGCAAAGCTATGGGGGGTCTGGGGGCGAAGCCCCCAGCTCCCTGGATAATCACAAAAAATTGCTTTTTCCTAATGGGAATCAGTTTAAAGAGGCCCTAAAATGTGGCAATGAAGTTATTCTTCCAGAAGTCCGAGGTCCACCTTCAACACCCAGAAGGTCCGGATTTGAACCGCGGTCAGCCAGTTGAGTAGCCCTGGTCTACTGTTTTAATGATAACATTTCAAAGGCAACGTCCGCTCCGTTAGCTCAGTGGTTACGCGCCCGGTTCAAAATCACGCGGCGCTGGTTCAACTCTCGGGGTGCGCGCTTGAACAACGCATTTTAGGACCGCTCTCCATTCAGCGGCACCAAGTGAATGGGATAATTCCCCGGCAACAAGACTTCAACAAACGGAAAACTTTACTCTGCCAATCTCGAAAACCGGCCCTGCGTCAAGAGCCTCTACAAGTATGCGAAACTACCAGGAATAACCTATCAAGGCTTTGTCAGTCCGAGGGTAAAGATTCAAAACTAAACCAAACTATATTGTTTAAAAGACATAAATGGATTTTACTTACTCTTACAGTAAAAAGTAAAGATTGTACAAAAATAAAAATAAGAATAAACAATATAAATGGGAAATAAAGATATTCACAGAAAGGAAAATGTTATTTGATCTATTTTTGAAATGTGCTTTGCATGAAAAGAAAATTAGGCTACGGTATAATAGAATTCCACTTATTTTAATTACATTTGTGCTTTGTTTACATGACGAAAATTTGTATTCTTATTTTGATAAATGTCTTTAAGTAAACAGGCAAATTTGCGAATAAGCAGGTCTAAAATATTAACCCTTGTGACTTCCATTAAGACGATGATTAGCTCCAAAATTCATCATCTAGTTTTTGCGGTAGTCACTTATTTTTTTTGCAACTACAACCTTTTCTATAGCGAAATAAACAGTATGCTACTTGTCAGTTTGAAACGTAAGAATCAATTTCGACACGACCAGCCTAGCCTCTATTGATGATGACACCAGGCAGTGGCTAACCGACGGGTGCCATACAGTAATATTAGCGCCTACACGTGAGAAGAAAAATTTTGCAACAAAAAGTGAAAATAATGTTTTCATTCGGTACCTCGAGTGCTTGTCTCAATAAAGGCATGTCACAACCAGAAGAACCAAACACGGAATGAAAAATGTGTTCCACTGTCAATCTTTGTTTCTGGCCCTCGTTAGAGGATATAAAATTGCATTTTTCGGCCAGATTTCGAAAAGCTGTTTCTACAGTATTCCAGTTTCCGTTTTCTGTGTCCAGAAACACATTTGTAGGTGTTCCCCTGAAAATGTCAACGGCAAATGTCAGCTTTCAAATTATTTCGTTTCAAAATCAAAACAATTTCGTTTTACAAAAAACAAAACTTATTGGAATCTTAAAATGCAGAAAGAAGAGTAAAATTCCGTTAGGTATAGTCAAGGAGTAAGGACATCGGCACGACCCCCAAACAGGCGTCGCTTGTGTCTTGGCAAGGCACTAAAAATGACGCTTTGAAGTGGGCTACTGCAGTTTAACTTTTCACCATCTTTTATACATAAAGTTTCGCTTCCAATCGCTTTTTATCAAAAAAGCTGTTTCAAACAGCCCTAGTTATGATATTTAAATGTTAATTTTAATCTCCGTGTTTGTTTGAGTCAAAATAACGAATATGAGGTAACTCACAAAGAAATGTTGTTTGCTGTTTGACTGTCTTCTTTTGTTTCGTGGTCTTGAAAAAATATTTTTCGTCTGAAATAGCCTGAAATAATTTTCTCATTTTAGTAGGCTATTATTATGTTATTATGCTTCCTTGTTCATGTAAGAAAGTCAAAACGAAATAAAAATTTATTGTATGAAACGAGAGCAAAACAATAAGGTCACCTACATTAAGTCAGCTACTATTCTAGAGCTGATAAAGAATAGGTTATTACGTAACCTTGCTGTTGGAGAGACTTTAAACAGTTATATTTTGCAGTTTACATATGCAACACCACGAGAACACAAATCTGCAATTATTTTAGAGTGATGTGGCACAACTAAGCCGCACCAAGCCGCACCAAGCATTGGTGAGTTTAAATTAAATTCACAACACAATTTATGAAAGACCATCAAGTGGTTGACAATTACTCTCCACTACAATCTACAAAATGGTAGTCACCTGGAGATTTCATTTCTACATGAATTAAATCTAATGCCTCTGTGGCGGTAGCAGACACAGGTAAGGGCATCAAAATCAAGCTTTGTATAGTACCATACGCTCGTTCCAATAAACTTGTTGGCACATGGGGGGCCTGAAGAAAAGGATAAAAAAAACTGTTTGTTTACATATAGCCTACTATAGATCTGCAGTAAAAATGCGTGTATAGCTTTGGTGTACAATAAACTATACAAAAAGTAATTAAATCAAAACCAAAGCATAGTTACCGTTACAATTGCTTCACAAAACACTTGGAGGAGAGACAACAATTTTGCTTCTTCATTGTACTGGTTACTTGATTTGTCTATCCTTGTATAAATCTAAATAAAGCGGATAAATAACCCAAAAATGAATTTCAATTAAATGTAAGACGTAACAAAAAGTAAAAGTAGGCTTTGCATGTACCCAACTTGTCTTATAGGATGATATGAGAATGCTGCTTAACCCTATTCGAACTGACTGGTGGACGGGTTCCGTCCATACCAAAAACTTTCATCGATTACATAAAAGCTACTGGTTCAAATTAACTGAAGTTTTATGACTTTTCATAAAAATTATTCATCTTTGGTTTAGTAATAAAATGACATTTTTGTGTAGTATAGTTTTTTAGTTATCAGCAGTTTTTGACACCCTACTCCCAAAATTGTCTGCAAAATTATTAAAACATTAATCAGCGTGAAATTGAATAGGGATTAAGAGGGATTAACTCCACCACTTTATTTTGCGTCAGTTGTTGGAAGAAAGTAGGTCATGTCAAGAAAGTGTGACTGGACCGTGCTTGCCTTTAACGAAGAAATTAGCGATTTCAAGGAGATTATGGCGGAGACATCAGACAAATTAAAAAAAATTGACTACTTTTAGCAAAAAAGCAATAGTAAAAAACTGGTAGAGTATGTGTGTCTACTTAAAATTTTAACCAGTTTCTCAATAATTTTGCTCTAATTTTGAGAAAAAAGCAACCTTGTAACGTTTTTATATCAAAAGTTATTACAAAATGAAAGTGTGGATGGAATAAGTCCACACGTCAGGCCATTAGCTGCCAAAAATAGCTTGGTCAGAACAGGGTTAAGCTAAGTAGGAATTATCAAATGAAAACAGACATAAACTAAAAAAATATTTTAATAAGTTACACTTTTTTATAAAATGATAAAACTATTGAAAAAAATATTATGGAAATATTTTTAATTAATAAGCTAGGCTACTCATTAGTAATCACAAATTAGGCCTGCACTTTCTTTTTATTGTCATTACTTCAAAGTCCATTTCAAGCTAAAAAATTGCTCATGGCCATGCACAACATCTTAACTGTTTAAAAAACATATAACCAACCTTTTCAATTAGTGATCTTATAGCTTCAATGTAAGACAATATAGTGTCTTCATTTTTTTCCACTTTGTATCGCAAAGTTGTGTATTTTATACTGTTTCCAACTAAAACAAGAACGTTATAGAAGATGAAAATTCAGCGCACAAACTTAAGAAACTACACCACAAGGTTTCTTATGGTTTGCAGATAGTATTCACTAACTGGAACACTTGCTCAGCTTGAATAAAAACTAAGTAAAGGAAAAGTTAACACAAAAGGTAATAACATTTTTCAACTAAAAAAATGGGTTCTACTTTATTTTTTAAAACAGAAATAGCATTTCTGTTACAAGTGGTCAAGCAGATTGTGATATTCTTTGACTAAAATGTGTGCGAGAAACAGAAGAATTCCAATCGTTCTGCATGAACAGTGTAGATGCAAAGTTATGACGCTCAATAACACAGACAAGATATATCGTGTAACAAACTGACTTTCTTCATGTGAGCTCACGCATGATTGATCTATTTTGACTCAAAGCATAGCTTTTTGGAGGTAAGTTGTCACAACTGCTTTCTTCCATTTTACTTGTGATAACTGCGTGTATGTTGCAAAGACCACACAAATTTGCAGATGTAAAGGAAACAAAAATATCGTCTTCTAATGATTAGCTGATATATAGGGGAGACCGGGGCACAGTGAATCACAAATGTTTATTTTTGCATTTATTCACATTCAAATCAACATAGAAACATCAAATTTTGTCACACGATTCCGCATAATCTAAACTATACATGACTCTAATGCAAGATCTGTTGCACTTTTAGTTTTTGAAATTTTGCATTTTAAATGTAAACAAAAAATTGATTCACTGTGGACCGGTGCCGGTACACAGTGAATCACGGTTACAATCAGTTACTTTTTAAAAGTGAGACATAAATTTCTTCTTGTAAATAGGCAAAAGGAACAGATCCATGAGCTACACAGAGGCGTAGCCATGGGGTGGGGGAGGAGGAGCCATCCCCTCGATTGCAAGCTTGCCTCCCCCGGCATTGAAGTTTTATTTTTGATGATCTGCTCTACAGCTTCTTTCATCAACTCCGGAGGAGTAGCACCAATTTTTCTTGGCTTATTTCTAGCTCTAGGCATATTTAGTTACAAACGTATCTAAAATAAAAAAAACTTTTTATACACATATCACAACATGCTAAAGTCCGGTACACAGTGAATCAAATCCGCCATTGATTCACTGAGGCATGATTCACTGTGTACTATGCCTATCCTCAAAACAAAAATGAGAAAAACATGCTTTTCTCAAACGAGTTTAGTTTTAAGTTTTATTCCTGTTTATGCCCACTTATAACTGTACTTTTTTATATAAACACTCTTGCATAAGTTTGACCATGCACAAAGATATGATCAAAACTCTTCAACATAATTTTTTTACTTTTTACTAACGAAATCGACAAATTCTATCTTGGACAAAATGCTGAACTATGCTCCGCCTGTGGTTTTGCACGTGAAACGAAAGCTTTACTGTGGTCACGCAACAGTGATTACAGAGAAAATTTAATATATACTTTTTACGTTTGATCGGGTGATTCACTGTGTACCGTGATTCACTGTACCCCGGCCTCCCCTATCTTTGGATACATATAGCAAACTTAGTAAAAATAGTATTTTTTAACCAGAATACACTAAAACAACACTTGGTACTGAAAATGTCTCGTACAAATATAGGTTTTAGGCCAGCTACTCAGAATACAGAATGGATGTAGGTGTTACTAGCGCATTATAAACAGTAAGCTATTTCGTTTTTTATTTAGAAGAAAAAGAGGCAACGCATTTTTAAGTGAGTTATAACTTACCAATTTCTAAGTAGTATACTCATAAAACGTTACTAAACAGTCAAAAATTTAAGTAGAAAAAAAATTGCTTCAAATTGAATGGCATAACACGACAAGACCATCTAAAACCCTTGCCTGGAAGAGCAGTCAACGCAAGCTAAAATTGGATTCCCAAAACACGTTTGACGACCGGCTTGACAAAATGTATTATCTTTGTGGTCACAGCCTAACAGCAACGAAAATTACGAGACTGATTGATACCAGCTAGATGCCGGCCTGGACTTTATGATCATAGGGCAAAGTTTCAGAAACATTTGAGTCGTCTTAAATCTTTTCTGGATAGGCTAATGAAAGCAATAGATAGGTATTTTTCTAGATTGACTTTATAGTTTAGCAACAAAATTTGATGGTCGTGAACAATTTTATAGTTCTCTGCTTGCGTTATTTATAAACAATAGTGCCACTCTTTTTGTAAGCCAGTGTTTTTCAACATTTTTTGAGCCAAGGAAAACTTTATGCATTAAAATAATCTTGCGGAACACCAAACAAAATTTTATAACCATGCAACAAAATAAACAAACACAACAACAATTTAGGCACTTTCAGTTTGTCTCAGTGCGATATCTTGGCCTGTTTGGATGAAAGTTGATATTCGGGCAGGAATTGCAAAAAGACAAACACGAAGTTTTTGTGATTTTGATTTTTGACTGGTGTTTCATGGAACACTAATCAAAGTAATAAATTTCTTGTGGGGGATTTCTTGCGGAATACCTGACGATCTTTCACGGAACACTGGTTGAAAATCACTGCTGCAAGTTAGGTTACATGCCACAGGCTACAGATAGGATGCACGTTTTGTAAATACAATAACTTACAACTTTTAATTTCTTTTACGTAAATCACTTTTTAGGCATTGCAGCAATAGTCGGTTTCTGATATGAAACGAGACAATATTCTTGGCCAGATATTTTATGAATCAGCTGATATCTCGTTTAAACTGACAAAGTTGTTGTACGGTAATATTTATGTAAAAAATAATGGCATTTCATTGGTGAAAATTGACGATAATGTTTTTAATAAATCATACTGTATATATTAAATTGTTGTTGAAATGAACAAAAGCTCTGGCAAAGTAGGCCTATAATTAAGACAGTTACCCATTTCATGATTTAAGCTTTTCGAACTTTGAGCATCTTGATCGGAATGACAGTTATTGAGAATATCAATAAGTGCGTGTTCCCATTTTCGTTCAGCTATGTTGTAAATGTTGGGAGGTTTGGATATTCTCTTCATGATCTGTAAACAAAATATCTTCAGATATAAGGATTGTATTAATTTTACTTCCGATGAATTTTGTAAAGCAAAAAAATATCAGGGCAACAAGAAAAATTACTAAACTTAATCAATAATCATTCTGAAGTATTGTGTTAAGAATGACACAAAACTGTACTAAAAATTCAGTTTTTATTTGTGTTTATGAAATGGTAGAAGGAACATGAAACAATGAGAAAGTCCCATGAATAAGTGAATATAAACATGTGAATTGTGGAGCATTCGTGACAATCAATTGTTGCCAGATGGTCTACGCTGTACAGTCAATGTACATTACAAATAGTTTGATGATAATTTTTTTGTTCAGTTTGTGTTTTGAAGCAGTCCAGTTTAGTTGATTTTTGATCATCGCAACAGATACAAAAAATGTTCTATAGCCAAAGTGTACAAGTTTAGAAAAAAGCCACAACGTCTAAAAGCAAACGGTTAAAGATGTTGGATAAGAAAGTGACATAGGCCTAATATAGCCTAATAAAAAAAATTCACAGCACCTATATGCCCAAAAATGGAATAAAAGATAAAAGAATGGCTGAAAGTTATACATCACTTAATAGTTTATTACTTTTAAGGTGTTTCTGCAACATTTAACACTTACAGATTGCTCAAGCGCAGTCGCAGATTTGTTCCAGGTTCGAGCTGCAAAACAAGAAGCATAAAAAACTGCAACTCGAGTAAAATTTGCCTGTTTTACATAGCTTCAATTCAAACGTCGCAGACTTTGTTGACGTTTTCGACGTTTCGATGTTGTCAGACTTCGTATAGACGTCGTCAGACAACGAAATAATGTAAAAATGGATATGTTATCCACCTGTTATCCACTGTTATCCACCTGTTATCCACTGTTGGATATGTTATCCACCTGTTATCCACCCAGGTAAACTACTTTCGTAGAAACGTTCACTTATGGCGTTGATACTTGTTAATTGCGTCATTGTGACAATGGGAATCTTTATCCTTCGACTATGAAAGCTGTTTTGGTAGCTTAAACCCGGTAGTTTTACAGTAGATACTTGTAGATGATTTAAACCACAGACGCGGGCCTGTTCACTGCGGCTGACAGAGTAAATTTTTCGCTTGAGTGTTTGTATCTGAATTATTTCATCCACCAAGTGCCTCCGATCGAAGATCAGTCCTTAGCATGAGTTGGTCAAGCACGTATCGGAGAACTGAGCTAGCGCTGCTTGCTCATCTTTCAGTTTCTTTGTGCACAACGTCGGGTGCTTAGCTAACTCAGCTATTACAGAAAGACTATTTTACTAAACTTTTTACGTTCAAGGCAACATCACTTTTTACTAAACTTTTTAAGATATTACCGATTACTTTAAAATTGACGTCAAAATAAAAACCTTAATAAACGGTTATTTCTTGTAATATCAATGATTTGGAAACGCCACTTGACTAACAAATGTGTTGGTCGACCTTACTCGTTATGATTAAGTCCGTTTAAATGTTATAGCATTTGTTATGAGATAGACTGAGCAGGATAGGAAATTAAACATGAAATAAAATGAAAACAATTTTCTTCACTTCAACGCAACTTGTATGGTTTACTTTCTCGGTTCAATGTTCTATTCATGGCATTGTGCATAGTTTTTCTGCAACTTTAGTATAATCTTTCGTCTTTGAAATGATAGAATATGTTTCTAGCCGTAAAGAACATTGTCGTCAAACTTTAACAGACGCCAATGCTTATTTAACTTAGTGGCATTATAAACAAACAAACTCCAACTTGGAGAGCTGTCAACTTTGAGATTCATGGTAGCGACTGATGAAAGTTTGGAAGAGATGTGGGATAGAAGATTTTACAGGGTAGGGCAAAACATTTTTTATCCACCTCATTGCCTGCTTTACAAATATGCTCTATACTGCAATATGCCGACATTGTATCCCGTTATTATCATGCAATCAAACGAAACCTCGTAGCTAAGTGTCTAGTGGACATAGCCTACCTACATGTGTCATATTTGTATGATACAAACAAGTAAATTTATAGACAACGTTGAAACGGGGGGATCGGAGAACAGATCCTATCTAGTAAATGAAATATACGTGCATACCAATTGAGTTTGAAAGGTGCCTACCTTTGCTCCATACCAAAAAGACCTCTCTCATTCCACTGAAGTCCCATCTCGATAAGTCGAAAGTGTTTACTAAGAACGATATGGAATAGATCAACTCTCTCAACTTGGTGACAGTGTCGGGATCATATTCTGTGGAAAAGCATGATTATTATTGATCTCATAATAGAGGCTTCATTGATTGAGGGAGTCTTGCCTTGAAGTTATTGGTTTGACATAGTTAAAGTGACAGTACTGAGTGGTGATTAATAAAGCCTGTCCAATCGTACTCTCCTTGCTATGATTAATTTAGGAAGTTTTTATCCTCGGACTGAAACAGACTCTTTCGAAAATTGATTCTGGTAACTTTGCATACTTGCAAAAGATTTGAACTAGTGACATAGACTCGGTCTCCGAGATTGACAAAGTGAAGCTTTCTGCTTAATATTGTTTATGTGTTGTTTTTTGTTGTATCCAGGCATACGTCTGGTGGTAAAAGATTTGGATTAAGTAGACGGCAAGACAAGCAAGCCAATCTTCTTGTCCATCTTCAGGCATGCCTTTCCGTGTCCTGCTAAAGACTAAGCGACATGATTTGCAGCTGTATCGAAGTGTCGGAATTAAACCGCGCCCTTTCGAATACCGTACCAAGGCTCTCAACATTCGGCTATGCAGCAGACTAGCGTTGTTGTGTGTCAAATAGGGTTATTCCATTTACTGATAGCCCTGAATGAAGACCTGTCTGTGAAATGCGTCGCTCAAAAGAACAGCACATGGATGGTTGAACGAGCATTGCTTGAATGAGGGCTTGGATTGTTATAGGCTACAAACAACATAACGTGTATTACCAAGATCTACAGTACAAAACATTCCTATTGAAGCCGTAAACCTACGATTTGTAGCCTATCTGTTTGTGTTTGAATTACAGTAGGCCTAAGCTAAAACTATAAACTCCACTGTCCTGGTTGGATTGGTTTTATATGTTCATTGTAAACTTTTCATTCACATTTGCTATCAAAATCTTTAAAATGAAATGCCTTAGAATCAGAAGCGAATGATAAGAATGAACTTTAGCGATATACAAAAAAGCTTTTTTTTTAAAAAAGACTTTTCAAAAGAAAGTTGAACGAAACTTTTTATGCCGTTATTTTCGGTGAGGCACATATCTATTGCATGCTCACGAAGTCTACTGAGTTAAACGCATAGCGCTTTAGGAAATGTTCTCGCGAAGCATATTTTATAATTGTCTGCAACCAAGTTGAAAAAGCACCCTAGCTTTATATTCATATCAGGCCTAGCTCATTGATGAAAAGCTATGACTGTAAAAAATTGAAGTAAGCAAGCACGATTTTTATGTGACGTCATACAAAGTTGCAAAACTCAGCAAGTGAATAATCGCAAACAAAATAAATTCCGCGTAAGAGCGTGTATCAATCAAGCGGTAAACAACAGCTCGTTTTAAGTTATTTCAACCAATTTGCTTCCTTCACACAAAAAAACGTGCCTGACGTATCTTTAGAGGCTGTCAGTTGCTGATACCAGAGTGTTTATAAAAGCTATTTTGCGGAGTACGCTGACCAGTGACATTTCTAGTGACGTAGTTGCGACCATTTCTTATCATGTCTCGGGAGATTTGAAGTTGCGTATTTTTACACATATTTACTCATGAATGTATGATTTAAAGTTTTGCATTGTACAATGTACAGTAGACTGGTTGATGCCCAAACAGATTTGGCAAAAGAAAGTGAAATATTTAATGCAATCTCCATTAGTTTCACTATAGGTTTCTGTGGAGGCTTTTTGGCAATCAGTTGAAGTATTTGCACAAGGTACTACGCCGTTTCTATGTTTAAAAGAGTCTAGACCCTAGACAAATTTGTATAAAAAATTAAGTCTAAACTTTGTAAGTAAATATTAATGCAGTAGTCTATCTCACCACAAGTACTGTTATAATTTGTACCAATAAAATAATTCTACAAACATGATAAATAAGAAGGTTCGATCTAGTAAAGTACAAAATTTGAAGTCGGCTGCATTGCCGAGCGGTGAGAGCCCTGGAATGTGTCTTTGGCAGGACAATTAAATGCATGCCTGAAGGTGGCCATAAAGATTGGCTTCCTTGCATTCCCGTTCACTTAGTCTATATTTTGCTGGTATTGTCTATATCGATTTTTGTAGTTAGTATCTTTTTCGTCCCGGACGCGTTAATGACGAAAAATAAAATGATTGATTGATATTTTCAATCACCGGGCGTAAGTCTGGATACGACAAAAAAAATTGATTCAACTGAGGCTACGCATTGACGATTGGAAGTGAAGCAATCTGTTGTTGAAACTAAACAAGATTTCACTCCATGACAGACGACGGCTCGAAGTAAGATAAAAACAAAACAAACAGCTTTGAGTTTAAAATCAAAATATGATTTATTGTAGTGTGGAGCGTCCTAATCTGAAGTGGTGTCCATAGTAGGCTTCTTTTTCTTTAACTTGACGGCTACCGTGCTGGTTTGCCTTTTCTACAATAAATCCTTTGTCCATTTTTTCTTACAAACTCACAGATTCCACGCTCTTACTTGTGCAATCTTCCTTGTGGTTTTCATTTCTTTTTTATACTTAGGCTACAATGTATAGCCTACAAATTAGCTTGTCAACGAGAAAAAAGGACAGCTACTTTTTTAACCTGTTTTAGTGCATATTTAAATATTTTAACCCTTATCAGTATGACATCAGCCCAATAGCTTACAGTGACAAACATAGCCGCAGGAGATGTAGGGGACAGAGGAGCGGTCACTTACCCGCTGAAAAAAAAAACGTTGTAAACTCTGGCAAAAATGTTCAGTTATTTGGGCAAATCAATCTTACCACATGATGTTTCGACATCACCAGTTTAAAAACTTTACACAATTGTTATAAGTTATGAGATACATCGATAGTTTCAAATGAATGTAAAATGCATTATCATCGATTTTGGAAACTATTGCATGTGGTATTGCAATTTGGGCGAAATAATATGTTTCGACCCAACATCTGCAAAAATTAATTCAAATGTATTTTTTCACAATTTTCTGGAGGAGGTTCCTCAAACCCTCCGCTGTTTTACATTTTCCGTAAGCACATATCCCTCCTTTTACAACTCATCACCTGCCACTACATATTAGTTGTATTAAGTGTTAATGCATTATATGGTTCTTATGGAAATACATTTGTAAAAGTGTAGCTTCATGATTTCAGACCGATTTCCGACAGCTTCAAAGGCTTCCGACCCTTGTACTAGATTATACACCACCTCCGAGGTAGTGAGTGATGTTGCATTTTTGAAAGTATACTTGCAAAGACAAAATTTGGACAATTTTTTTGTCCCCCTAACATTTTTTACTCTCCTACGTCTATGGATTGACAAACATGAGTGTGTTAATTTCATTTACCTGAATCGCTGCTTTGTGGAGTTGTGAAGATATCTTCTAATATGTTGTCACTGCTTTTACGCTTAACTCTGTTGTGCTGAGCACTTAAGTTATCTGCTGGCGCAAGAGAATCCCTCTTTGTTTGTACAATCCTGTTATCCGCACTGGTCCATCGGCGGGGTGTGGTGGCAGAAGGCCTTCCTCGTTTGTGAAGAGGTGATAACTCGATGGTTGACGCTCGGTAATTCTCTTTCACTTTGAGGTTTTCGCTGGATTTTTTAGGACTCTGGCTTGGATTTGAAGTAATGTTCTTAATCATCCGAATGGCTTCTTTCAATGGCGTGTGCCCTGCAAAAATCATGGTTTAAGTAGCTGTTATTTGTTTTATTTTAAGACAGTAGAGTTCCATTTTATTATTTATTTAAGCTATACGGTAGGCCTAGTTTAGTGATTATACAACTGAGGTTACAAATAGGGAAGAAGGTGAAATGACACAGCGTTTTGTATTTGTTGCAACATTTTGATCTCTTTAGTAAGAATTTTAAAACATATTGTTGAATTTTCATAATGTTATTTTAAAAGATGTCACGAGTAACGTATTCTTCTTTCAATTCGTATATTACGTTTACATTAGCATTGTAGGCTACTGATTAAAAAATCTCAAAGATTGAATACAAGCTCCCTTTATTATCGACGTCACCAAACTGATGATCGCGATAAAGCTGCCGGCATCCTCCTAGCTTGAACGTGCACTCCAAACACATTTCAAACATTATGCAATAGATCCTTTTCTCGTAAGAGTTACGTACCCAATCCGTAAATGAGAGCGATATATTTGTATATGAGGCATTTTGCATATCTGAAACAGAACATAGTGCAATAGATGTTAAATCGTTTCAAATCAAATCTGATGAATAAGTTCTTAAACACAAAAAAATTAAGAAGGCTACTTCAAGAAATCAAATCCAGTGAACAAAATAACAAGACATACTATGTAAGCTACATTAAAGCTAGTACGCTATGTCAAATCCACAGCTGCTGTTACATGACACTGCATAATATGCATAACCAAATCTTTATTTATTTTATTTTCCGAGTCAGGCTGCATTTTTGTTTTTGAGTAGGTGAGTTATTTTATTCTGTAATTCTGCTGTGCTGTTTCGGCAATTACTGAGTAACCTTTAGTTACGCGATCTTTTATTGTGAAATCTGCTTCTAGAAAATTTTGTCTACGTGAAATTTTGGAAACGTCTTGGAATTGTTCACCAGAAGAATAAACTCTTGTGATGTTATATTACCTTTGTCACTGGAAGCGTTTGGTCCAAGCAAGCCTGTTCTAAATAGCCGCGTGATTTGATTACAACATTATTAAAGTTGTGTTGGGAGTTGTGTATTATAGGAATTAGAAGTTGAAATGAAAAGTATTTTGAAAACGATTATAGAGTTCCAGCCGATATTGAATAGAATGTAAATGTGGAAGTTATTGTCAATTGTAAAGTAGCTGATGCAAGTAGTAGTGTATATTTATTTTGAAATGGACAAAGACGTTTGCTGTTCAGAATTTGATTTCTTTACATGTTAAAAGTGGTGAACCATTTGTCTGTTCAAGCATTTTATCTATCATTTCACAAGAAGAATTATTCGACCATTTATCTGACTGTTTAACGTTTGATATCCCAATAAACTACGTCATCAATCTTTCCAAAGTCTCATTACGTGTAAGAACTAGAAGGAATTATAACAAACTGCAACAACAAAAAATTGTAATTTTGAAATGAAAATGAAGCAATATTAAAAATAATAGCTTGATTGTTAGTTTTAAAGTTAAATTTTATATCAAAGAAATAAGGAAAAAATAATAGGCTATGAAAAGCTCTGTCTAGAACCTAGATAATTTTTCTCTACCACGAGTCCGCGGACTCAAATGAGTCCGCTAAAGGTTGTACATGAGTCCGTAAGCGCAACTTTTTTAAATAATTTTTTTCAGTTAATTTCTTTCAAATTTACTTTAGTGTTGTTGTCAAGACTACTTTATTTTCTGTAACTCATATGCAGCTTTCTGTACTAAGTCTGCGAATATTTATGCGGACGTCAAAAAAAATCCGCTGTCTGAAAAATTAAGAACCGCTGAAATTTAGGAGATCACTTTCGTGGAAGGCGTGCCCTCAACAAACGGTGAATAACATCTTCATCAAATTTATAACACATTGAATCAATCAATCAACCAAGAACCTATTGAGTCACTGCATGACACCGAAAACGCTGGCAAAATATACGAGCCTGGCATCCAGTTTATCAAAAGCGCATATGCTATGATAGGTATAATGGTACATACGATAATGAAGATATCATACAAAAATTAAATTCACAAATTTATATGAAAGACACAGCAAGTCTACATATCGATAATTCAACTTTCTATTTTTCCATATTAAAAGGCTACACGCTTTGTTTAGAACAATGAGCTATAAAAAGAGAAACCACAGATAGCTACTAAAGAATATAAATAGAAACAATTTATCTATATTAGGTATTTTCCAGTTATCTACTGTGATAATATTTCCGATTACTGCTAAAACAAAACATTTTAATAAACATTATTATATAAATAGGTCTATCTGTTTGCAGCTAAAACATAAAATCAAAACTTTCTAGCTGTGGCTTTCTTCTCTGTTTTGTATTTTGAGAAGGGAACTTCAGGATTTTTTTTTTAATTCAACAAAACATAACAATAATAAATAAAAAGAAGGTGGAAATATTTTTCTTTTTTTATATTTCTTTTTTTATTGTATAAGCATAACATAAGCCTGGGCTACTAGGCTGCAACCAAAGCTGGATTACCCAATAAACAATATGAATTTAAGAGGATATTCCTTAACAAGTCATGATGTCGTTACTCCATCACCAGAGAGTTATTTAGATGCGAAGAATGAATATCACAATCATTGTTTACGTGCGTTTTAAATTTAATCTTTTGTAAAGACTTTAGTGGGGTTCCAACTAAAAGATTAATTTCAGTATGCTTCAATCAATTATTGACCATGAAAAATTTTCACCACTGGAAAGTTTTGTGACATTTTACCTACTGCACATTTCATTCACAAAACACATGCAACTTACAGAATAAAAATGCCAGGAAGTAAATTAAACAAAACAAAGGTTCTGTTAATTTTGACATTATTTAGTATTTCTTTGACAAAGTAAACAGGCACACTTACTGCTGTTGCGCTTCAGGACTACTGCAAAGCCGATTCCAAAATGCGTCGGGGTCTTCCTTGGAAAAGACATCATTGACAAAATTGTCAACGAGATCAGACATCTCATCCAAGCCACAGTCGTTTGCTGTCGAAATTCCCAGCAAATCAACTCTTGCCATGTTGTAAAGCCACAAATTTAAAATGCTATACCGTTTTTTTTTACAGTAGACCTATTTGGAGAATAAGGAGCTAAATTATACAACGCAACTAAACATACGAAGAGCATTGATAATAAACGAGCAGTGTTATTGTTCACATTCAGTGAAACACTTTTAAAAAGACTGACTACAAGCGAAATTGGCATTGCAAACTAACAACTCAGCAAGACCTAAAAGCGCATGACTTCTTTTCCACAAATCGGTTAGGTGGTGAAAGAAAATACTTTACAAGAACAAACTCCAGGTGCGAAACTATGCAATGTTAGAGATCTAAAAAGTCCAGACCTGCGCATTCTTTTAAATAGAGTGCAACAGATTCATGAAAAACTGGCCTATTCTGTAAAGAAGCCTTTTGAAGAACGACTTTCTCAAACCATTGTAGTTTTTCCACAACAGGTCTTTAAAACTGCTACAACCTTTATAACACCAGTCACTAATAGTGATATTTATAATTGTAGAATCCAACGAAAGTCATTTGTTTTAAAGTTAATATTAAAGTGTAAAATGATCTTTTTCAGACGTCTTTGCACTCTTCAGAAGTTAATTCAATGATGGAGACAGCAAACTACCTCGCACTTTCAGTAGCCTACTGCGGTCATATGCTAACATAATGGAATTAGACAAGCCCACGCAATTATACTGTACTGTACATCTGCACTCAACATATCTAGACAAAACAATTGTGTTTTTTTCCTTTTGATATTAACCTTGCAGCTTAAATTTCCATCGTTTAGATTCAATTTTTCTAGAAATGTTGTTTGATACTTTAACTCAAAGCTACTCATCTTTTAAACAATGGTAAACACACTGTATGCTACTGCTCAGCAAAACCACGTCTGATTGTTTTGTGCAGTAGCCTAAGCAGTTTTATAAACATCTTGTGCTAGGTCTACACTACAATACATAGCTGATTGATAGAAACTATTCTGCAACGTCGTAGATAGACTAATATCAATCACATCACCAGCCCAAGAATCAAATAATTAATTATTATCAATTCAGTCCCTGCTTCTGGTAAACCTAAGTTTAATTATGAGTCCATTCACACCGAAAACATGTTGTTTTGTTTTGAGCTCCAGAGACAAGAATGGCTGACAATAAGCCATCCCAGGAAACGGAGTCGACTGTTCTAACTTCTGCTTACGCATTGGTGTGTTAGAAAATCTGCTGCATGACAGTGAGATATAGTGAAGTAAACAACCAACATAAGTATTGTCTGTCCCATGTATTCCTTAACCAACGAGACTACCAGCTCTTCGCCTTCTAGGCTACATGACTCCACATGGAAAACTTTCCGCATTAAACCAACCACCACAATGATCGAAAACATCAGTAACAGTACAAGCAGTGGCCGAGTGGTTAGCCCGTTGGGCTCGCAGTCGAGAGCCTGCATGTTCGACTCCAGCCACCCGCACTTGCTGTTGTTTCTCTGGGCAAGAAACTTTACGATAATTGCCTCTACCCAGTGATCGATTTTGAGTAATGGGTAGTACCAAATTTAAGTCATAAGTAGAGTAAACAGCCGGAAACAGACATTGCCGTCGGCTGCAGCGTGGGTCAGGTGTACGTCGGAAGGCGTACACCGATGCATACCGCTCAAGTCCGGTTTCCAGCAATGCAGGATAAAGATAAACAAACAAACAAACAAACTTCCCGTATAACAGTGAGAATAAGGCAAAAATGGATTAAAACAATAATACAAAAATAAACAGCAGGTAATAGCTGAAATCAAAACTTATTTTAGAACGATTAAATTAAGTCATTGTATTATTAATAACACAATAAACGATGGTAACAATTTCCTTTTTGGGTTTTGATTTTGTTAAACAGGCTAACGTAGCCTGCTTGCTTTATCAAGGTCCTATTTCAGGTCTCATTCTCGATGATTGCACTACTCTCATCTTGTTGCACATGGAACTGTTTTTGCACTTGCTATAACCTTCCACACAAACTCTTTTGCATAGTGACCACCGTGATCCAATTTTGCTCACAAGAGCATTTCAGTTTTAAGTTCTACAACTTTTCCTTAAATTTTCTTGCCAATCTGACAATTTATGCTGCGTTTTAGAAGATAACAATCTACTGTGTAGTTTACAACAAAAACCTTGCAAGGGTCAAAGAGTTGCAAAGTAGCTTCAACATCAACCTGCTAAAGCTTCCAGTTGCAAGATAGTAGCAAAAGGAAATGACGTGGAGTGGTGTAGGCGGTGAAAGCTAAATGAACTTTTCAAGATAGGTTTTTTCAAATAACGCTGAGAAGAGATAAATACAGTAGTAGCGCGTTTTAAAGATGTGTGAAAACTGTTGTTTTTCAGTCTAAAACCAGCAAGCTCACCCCTCCAGGGGCCCCTATGGCATCCAAGTATTAATAAGTCGTCCTCAATCTTTTAGCACTCAATTAAAACTCACAGTGTTTTGAATAAAAGAATCCCTCCTTTAAATCAATATTTTTGCATTACTTCTCCGAACAACGTGCCAACGAACAACGTTAATGAAGTTTAGTAAAATTTTGTTATTTGTTACATTTGGTCCTACGTTTATTCTTTCACTACTGCAGATTAAAGATAAAACGTTTTCAGACAATAGGTAGAAAACAGTTTTTACTGACTGTAAAAAGATTCAAGGTACCGTAACATGCAGTCTACTGCATATGCGGTATAGCCCAGTGTTGCCAGATTTTTTTTAAAAAAAGAGCCCAAAAATGCGCCAAAGCAACTTAAAAGTAGCCCAATTTGCCGTCGCGACGTTGACGGTTGAGCAACGAAGGCACAGGCTTTCTAGGGGGGTTTTTGGGCATGCCCCCAAGAGTCATGGACAAAGCAACATCTTTGTCCATCATGCTGATTGTGTAGATACAAAATACATACATTAATACAACATACAATAAGTACAATGTTCAATATTGAATCAAGCATTGTTCAATAGAAAAAAACTTAGACGAGCCAATGCTATACAGACTTCATACAAATTCCTATTTTCAAACTCAAAATACAAATGGTTCCATAGTAGATGCTAATGCATAGCATAAGCTCGTCAACTCAGATGAACTACCAAGAACCAACACCCAACAAAATTCTATCATCAACTGCTGAAGCTTCATTTTCATATATAGAGCTGCCATGCTTCCGCATTGATGACCGGGGATCAAACAGCATTTTTCCAATTGTTGCAGCAAAGTTCTGATCCTCACAATCGCTGACAAAAGTTGAAGTCCGATACGATTTCGCAGTTTGTTTTTGATTGCAGAAACTCTCGAAAAGGCTCGCTCAACCACCGTAATGCATTGCTGATTGGTATAGGCTACATTGTTAGTGCCAATTGAGCAACTTCTCTAAATTTATACTCCCCTGCAGCATTTCTAAACTCGTACACCTTGATACAAAAAATACAAGAATCTATCATTGTTTTTTAATGATACAAGGAAGACCAGTTTACATTCAGTAAGTTTCTCCACTGACATTCAATTTTTCCCACTTTAATTTATAGCTTAGACACCAATAAAAGCTTCAAAAATTATGGTACGGTACTAAACCAAGATCATAACTACCCTATAATTTCCGATATTCGATACAAGTGCAATTTTGCTTTCGCCACTCGCCAGTCAGTCCTTCCATTCTCCCGGATGAAAATAAATACAGCATTGCTGTAACAACAGTCAAAGCTGCTAATGGTCAGCAGTAAAATCAATCCTCATGCCGAATCAAAAAAATAACGTCATTTTTTCAGTAATAAACCGAAACTTTACCAACATTTTCAAAGGCTGGTCGGATTCTACCAATTATTCAGTTCTGCCAACTCAAAATTCACTGTCAAACAACTTAAAATTCTGCCAAATTTAAGCGCCATCTCGCGCCAAATCAGAGACTGAAAGTAGCCCAAAAAAGCGCAAGTCGCAAATCAACATTTTTTGGCGCCAAGCCCAACTAAAAGTAGCCCAATTGCAGATAAATCGCCCTATCTGACAACACTGGTATAGTCTACTGCTTTGTGACAAGACGGGTTGCAATAAGAATAGTTTATAATCTTTTTCTTTGTCATTTTTTGGCATTGTCTATAAACTGCTGACTAATTGTTCTTTGCCACCGGAAATCGCGAGTTGGGAGAGTGCTGATACAATCACAGCAACGTAGGTTATTTGCTGATTCATGGTGCTTGCAGGAGTTTGTAACCCATTGGCGATTTTAGGTTATAAAACTTTTCGCTTATTAGTATGATTCATGCTTAGCCTACATGAAGTTTTCAAAAAAGAAAGTTTGTTTTCTGATGTTTATGGTATTTTATTTCACAACTGGACTGTTGAGTTCAAGTTAAGACATCCTTGCCAATTTTTTCATCCCTGTAACAAATTCAACTGAGGGTGTTCAAAAAGGTTTTTCATTTATTCTGTTATAGACTAGCTATTTTCAAACAAGTTATAAACTCCAGTAAAGCCTATTCACATCAATGCCAAATATGCCAAATTATAATTAGGCTACATCAAATATATTTATTACTTTCTAAAACCTTTACAGCTTGTTTCACCCTAAAAGGGAGATCATCAAAAGGTTTTTATTCAAATACAATATTTATTTAAATAGAATATTCGAATAGAATATTCAAACCTTATTCAAATAAAATATTTATTTGAAAAAGGACCTTCTGATGATCTCCCTTGTAGGGTAAAACAGGCTGTAGAGGTTTTAGAAAGTAATAACTATATTTGGTGTAATTTGCTCTGCTTAGCTTTTTTGCTTGGCATTAAGCACTTTTTGTGGTATTAGTAGTACACTTATTTATTGACCAAAGTATAATTACATATCAAAGTCATGTCAAAGTAAAATGGCTCGAAACCTGGAAACTAACCGCTGCTGCACTCACTGAAGGACGTTTGCTCATCGCTACATCTGGAAAGAGCTTTCTTTGCGTCTAAATAAATTTGCTCTATAATGCAGTGCACACAGCAAAATGTGATAGTCGAATATACTACGTGACATTTGCCTATAATAGGCTACTGTACAAGCAGGCTACCCATTTGTTAGTGAATACATGACAAATCATTTTAAAGTAACATACCAAGTAGAAGATAATGTACCGGTAACAAATATGTAAAAGTACAGGTCAATGTCGTGTTGCCTATAGGGGAAAGTGGTGTAACGTGGACCAGTGTGTAATTTGGACCAGTCCCCTAACTCAAAAAATAAAAATCGTTTTGTCAGTATTTTTGAACAGCTTGAAAGAAAAAATAATAATAGCCCGGATGTGAAAAACTCAGCTCATTAGGTTTAGAAACGTGGACGGGAGATTGGAATTTGTGGTTTTGGGTATGCTGATGTTATTTTGGGGAGTTGATTGCTAAGCGCTGAGACGTTATTGGCATGACGTTTGAGTCTGATATGATGTTGTTATTATCTTTAACCTATAAGGAGATGTTGTGCTCAATTACAAGACTTGTAACCAAGTGTGGAAGTCATAGTTGGTAATTTTTAACAGTGCATGACAGTGTGTAATTTGGACCAGTCATCTCACCTATGCAGCATCGCGTCAGTTCAAAATTCCCAAAGCTGTAGTGTTAAAACATGTCCATAACAGGCTACCAATAAATATGCTACACAAGTGTCAAAAACCATTGGTCGACAACTTGATCTTCCCGAAAATATTGAAGATCAACTGGTCAAACATGTTTTGGAAATGGAGTGAAGATTTTATGGTTTAGGGGCCATAGATTTAAGAAAGCTTGCATATGACATTGCGTCTGCCAATAATATCAATACCCGCTTCAACAGTGGAAAGGGTCTGGCTGAAAAAGATTGGCTTAAGGGATTCTTGAACCGTCATCCAGAAATTTCATTTCGAAGACCTCAAGCAACTTCAGTTGAAATTATATACTCCAATGGTCCAAAATACACACCCCAATGGTCCAAAATACACACCATATGTGTAATTTGGACCATTTTTGAACATTTTTTATTGCTTAATTATTCTGTATTTTTTTATTGTATGTGATTTATATTTTCTACACTGGTTTGCAAGTACCTAGACTGTATCTGGGTGAAAAATAATACACATTGACCGGAAGTTGGCTGAGTTGTGCTTATTTTTCTTTAAGGGGTTCAAAATACACACCTTTCCCCGTATAAAAAATTCATGCCATCCATCATCATGGCTATATGGCAACTCCGACGCTAGGGTTGACTGTCGATTGTTTCCAATAATTTCAATCTTCCCCTCTTCTCTTGGCGTTGAATGTATGACCAGCCATCACATTGATTTACATAACCTCTATAAACTCTTTTCCGTCATCCCGTATACTTCGTTTTACATCTTTCTCCTTCTAGCACACCTCCAATAACCGCTTAATTAAGCTTGAATGCCAGACATAGCACTACAGTATACTTACAAACCACAAACATCTTATGAACCATTTAATTGAAAGCGTTCGCTTAACTGCTCATGCTCAATTCGCAAAATATTAATTTCTTGGACCATTTTCTTTTCTCATTTTAGCCTAGCTATAACTAAGAAAATGTTTAGCACAAAAGACCACCAGGGCATGTAGACCAACCACAAATAGCCCGCTAAATACTTGTAATAATAGGCTATAAACACCAATTGTCTCCTGTGCAAAACTCAAATGCCTTTTTCAGTTTGTTTTTGTAAAAACGTTTAGCCTACCTAACTTGCATCCTGGTAGACTAATATGCTACCTCTAATCTAAAAAAATTGTTTCTGCTTTCAGTTTTATGAATATGTTTTTGCGTATGAAAACATCAAATCCATGACTCCCCGGCTTAGTTCACGTGGTTTATGCCATGGATTTCCAGAGAGAATGGAAAGTTCCGTAAAAAACATTTTTGACATGTTTAATTACCATTTTAACTTGCAAAACCTATCTAAACTTCAAAGCTAATGAAAAACAAATAAGGTTCACTTGTTGACAACGGATGTCTCATTTTAACACAAATATTACCAAACAAGAAAACACTGCCAATTACCAGCTGTTGGGCTTTTGAAAACGATTATGCCATTCGAGACGTGCTATTAAAAACGCATGAATGCATGATTATTGATTACTATTTATAGATACAAGAAAGAGGCTGTTACGAAGTAAAAAAAGAATGTATTTTTGTGATTCATTGACTGCTTTTAAGATTAGTCCTGAAAAAGTAAAACAAGCTTTGCTTTCATAGATTAGGCTTAAGTTTTTCTCAAACGCTTTTATTCCTTAGGCTACCATCAAATCTTTCTACATCTGTGATGTTACACTGAACAGTGAACAAGCCAAAGTAGCGTAGGCTATACAGCGTAGGCTATACAAGTGAAGTTGTAGACGACATCTAGTGTGGCCAAACAAGAATAATAGGGCTTGCCAACTACTTTGGCCTTAGACCTGCTTTTCACAGCCAGATACATAAGCTACAAGATTTTATAATAGGAAGCTAATGTTATGGTTTGTGTCTATGTTATCATTCCAGATGTTGCATAAAGGATGCACAATAAATCAAACAGGACAGTAGAAGACCAGTTATTGAGAGGGTGTGCACAAAGGTGACATCGATGCTTGACCTAAGCAAAAGCGTATTAGTTGGTTGGTTAGTTTTGAATCTTCATCACCAAACTAACAAAGGATGTTAATTGAGAAGTTATTCTGAGAGGTTTTTCTTTGAACTGAGAGGTTATTCCTGACAGTTTCGCATACTTATGGAGGCTTTGAACTCCTGTCGCATCGCCGATTACCTAGATAAGCAAAGTGAAGCTTCCACACTTGTTGAAGTGTTGTCTGTGAGTTATTTTATCCACTGTGAACTCAACTGTCTATTAATGTTCTTCCGCTAGGGAAAAAAAAACAGCAAACAGTGGCTATGACAAAAGCAATCATGTAGACCAGTGCTTCCCAACCGGTGGGTCCCGACCCATACAGAGTAATGGGGTAATCCCTTGCACTTGATTAGATCGTTATTGTGCCAGTTTAAAATTTTAGGATGACTTCATCATGATTTTTGACGTCACATTGGCGTCATTGTTAGAAATAAATCTGAGGTCTATTTTCTGTCAGACTAGACCCATTAAGAAATTACAAAAGATGTGTATAGGTACGTTACTTGAAATAAACAAAATTCCTTTTCACCACTAGTGGCGCTAAGTGCTGCTTCTTAATCTTTTTAATGACCCCACACTTCTCAAAATCATGCCAAACATTCAAAACTTGATTTTTACTGGTGAGCTATCAGTAAGGCACTGGATGAAAGAGTTTTAAGTTGAAATAAGAGTTCAATTATCAGGATCATGGCTACAAACAGGCAGGGTATTCCATCATCTGAGAGCAAAATGGCTTTTATTTTTGGATTTACCTTTTAATTAACTAATAAAAACGTACCCTTTAAACTTCTAAAGGAAAAATTAGAATAAGTTGGAAAAATAACAAACTATTGGCTACGGTCAGTATACAATAACAGAGCAACAACTATTGCTTCAGCAATATTATAATTAGTGCAGATATCCGTTGCACGTAATTATTTTGCATCATTTGTTAAAATAAGTGCTAATAGTAGGCTATGCTACGTTATTTAAAGCCAATCAGACTTGAAGTACATATATTACAAGTGTTCCGATAGTGAACGTCACAGTTATAGCTGAGACCTCTAGCCCTACAATTTCAGTTTCTTTAAAATTGAGTGTTTGTTTTGTAATCTTCTTTAATAGAATCGTCATAAGCAGCTTCCTTTTTCTTTGTTAGTCTTCTACCTTCGAGCAGCATCAAGCCAAATGTAATGGCATTACACACAGAGCATCCAAGCACGATATACATGACGTTGAAAGGGTTGATGTCAAATAATATTCCACCTACAGGCACAAGAGTCATAGTGCCCAAAGCCTGACCGGCTGAAAAAATAAATATGTAGTTTCCTGACATGTTTGTGTACTGAGAAGCCCATGATACTCCAGCAGGGTAAATCGTTGCTTGAAAAAAGCCATAAAGAAACGTAACAGCCCAAGCAACAGGGGCTATGGATTCCCCAACGATTGCCATAACCACCATACAAATAATAGTTCCCACTAAGTCAATAATGATGATAGTACGAGGAGTAAGGTATTGAAGAAATACTACACCCCCAAGCCGTCCAAGACCAAATCCAATCCAGAACAAAGAATTGATAAGTGTTCCATTGCTTGGCTGAAAAAAAAAAGGTTAAAACTGTAAAGTTTGAATTAACAGACCTATATGAAAGACATTTTGTTACAAGAATTCGTTTTACAACATATGAGCAATAGGCCTACCAATTATTTACTGTAGGCTACTCACTGAAAATTGTAAATCTGAACATATGGAAATGGAGTAGATGTAGCTGTTATAGGAAGTCTCTCCCGCCACACAAAAGTAGTAATAGACACAAATCAGAACGAACAGCAGAATCAATCCTTTGATGGAGTCCTCTTTTCTATCTTCAACTATTTCGCTTTTAGTTTTCCTCAACTTGGACTCCAAACGGTAACAACTGAGAAACAAGAAAACCATGCAGACAACAACGAGCACAGATCCGCAAATAAGATATGCCCACACAACAGGATTTATTTCAGTTGAACTTCCAAATTTTGTGGTTGTATCGACACCAGTTACCTGCAAAACAATTCATCTTGATGTGAAATATGTGTGTACAAAAGTTGGCGTTGTTAAACGTGGTAGGCCAATCACTGAACACAATTCTACGACTGAAATGCCTATAACTTTGATTGGGATGGTAGATGGAAAATGTCAAGGATGGAAAGGTATGGAATATTCGGACGATAGGGTGGAAGACAGTTTTCCATCGTTTCATCCCAATTCCATCAAGGCCTTTCTAACACGTATCAAAAAATACAAAAATTTGTAAAATAGCCTAAGTTCAATAAACGTTTTCGTTGGATCACATTTCTTAAAGTGAAATAAGTCAATTATAGGTTCGTAGGCTATTCAACCGACGTAACTTTGCGAACAAAAAGTTGACAACACTCACACCTCGTCAGTGGCAGCATTCATTTCACTTTAATTCGTACAGAGTCTACACTATAGACCTACAACTGCAGAAATCACAAAACTTGCAGTGAAGATGGAATGGAAGAAAATTTTCGAGATGGAATGGAAATGGGATGGAAGAAAATCTCAAGATGGAAGAAGTAAAAAACGTCTTCCATTTTATTCCATACATTGACTATAAGCATGAACCAAAGCGGTAGGATTGACTAAAATGGCATACCTAAATTGAATAAACTCAAGCTCCGTCCCTAAAGTTCACCTGGTTTAATATCCCGGTTTTCAAAGTAACAACAAGATCAAGCAAACTTAGCAAAACTCTTGAGAAGTGTACTGGAGCAACAGATTTCAATGTCAACTCTCTTTAGATAATTTACTGCCCACAATAAAACTTCACTCTGTTACTTTTGGTGACCGGGTCTGCATAAGTAGCTTAAAGTCTCAACAAGTACGCCATGCAAAGCTTCCAGAAGTGAGCTTCCTAAATAGTTTTCTCAGTTATAAGATGAAAATTTTTGCAATACACCTATTATTCAAACAGTTTTGGTATAGAAATCGTACCGCCATTGATGTTGTTGTGGCATTGAAGTTGTTATCTTCATCATTCCGCTTTGGACAAGTTTCGCTGCTATCCTGTTGTGATAAGAAAGGTCCAGCTAAATGTAAACAACACTTATATTCAGTTAGTGTTCAGTGCCTCCATGACCTGGATCGTCACGTTGTCGACGTGCGGAGGCTTGATGCTCCTATCAAGCGCGCCCAACACAGGGTTACCCATGTTGGAACGGCTGCGGATGAGATGCCTGACTAAAAACGATCCAAACCCGACTCTATAAATATACAAGTTTCGTCATACGAAACAACAAGTTTGTTTAATGAAATATAGACGTGACAACTTTATGCTGCTTTTGTAACACCGAATATTTTTTGGTAATAAATTTTTATCATTCCTTCAGAATAGTGCAACTTAATACTAGCCGACAGTAGGAAACAGCTTAAGCATAGGCCAATTAAATCAAAACAGCCCATTGAAGATTTTGAAACAATTCTGGCTATGTATATTTAAAACACAAAACTCACCTAAAATAGGAGCAAGAAAGGCACCCACTGCAATCATGAAGTGATATCCAGAAATGAGACCTCGAGATCGCTTTTCTCCCCATAATTGCAAAATCAAAGCTTGCATCCCTGCAAGGGAGTCAGGTTATCAGTGTCATGATAACCAGTAGATTTCGTGTTTTTTTTTTTACTTTTAGCCTTTTCTTTGTGTAACAACGTCAATAGTGCTGTTGTATGGCATGTGATTTAAGAGCCTTGTGCAAATACATGGTTTTCACTTTCCAAATATACCGGACCTGTTTGATATTATCCTCATGCAAAATTAGCACTCTACTATCTAATCATCGCCACTAAGTTTACTTTAACGCTTCTCTAGACACCTAAATCGAGCACAAATCGAAAATTTGTTAAGTAAACCACTCTGACATTTACCTACCGGCGTCTAAATACCCGAAACTGATTCCTCCAATCATAACAACAACTACAAGTAACCACAAGTCCTCAATCCATGGGGTTGCTATGATTACGCCACTGAGAATTAACGAAGTGATACCTGAAAATTTTGTGAATACAGACCTGAAAAAGAGCTTGAGCTTGATTCTGCGCAAAAAAAAAACACTAAAAATTACCTATAGGCAATAGCTATAACAAAGAGATACATTTGGACACAAACCTGGGATGATTTTAGGGGCAAGAAACCTTTCCAAGGGGCACGAGAACTTGAAGAAACTATCTCGTATTTTTTTGATATAGTTCGCTTTCTACAAAGTTTATTGATTTGGGACCCAAGAATCTCATTGGTATCGGGTCTAAGTTATCCTCCCAACGGGCCTGCCTCCAGGCACTTTTTTATTTTATTCCATGGCGCTTTCTTTGAATTCCTGGTGCTTCTTCTTCTTGCATTTGATGCCGCCGCAGATCACGTTGTTACATCCAGGCGCAGCAGCCAATGGATTGTGTGTTCATCGAGCATTGTGAGGTCTACAACTCTACATATCCGTCCAGGGGTCGATATACAGGACAATGGTAGATAATGTGGTGTGAAGTCGGAGAATCTGAGCCACATGCACAAGATGATGAGTTGGCGAGGCCTCATTGGAACATGTTACTGTTGAAACAGCCCACCCCAGTTCGCAGGCGATTTTCATCCACTCCTTCTGAGGTAGTTCTGCTCCGAGTGGAGTGTTAGTATTGGGAAGGACCGTGAATTTAGTTGGTCTCGCAACTTCTCTCCATTCACTGTTCCAAATTTCGGAAATGTGGAAGTTAGAGTTACAGATAACTGCAACATATCGGGAAAAAGGGAATCGAGGTTTCAAGTGCTGGGGCTTTTGGGAGTGCAAGTTTAGAACAATCTGGTTGAGGAGGTGGTCATCCCTTGACATAGCTTGTAGGATAGTTTTGTAGGATAGCTTGTAAGATGGTGGTTTCCCCTGCGATGTCTACCTTGGGCGATGCCTGATAGTACAGGCAGAAAGTCAGTGGGAGTTGGAAGCAGGCAACCAGTGATTATTCTCATGGTAGTGTTGAGGGCAGTGTCAATTTTGCTAGTGTGTACGCTGACGCACCAAGTGAGGAAAGCATGTTCGAAGATGCTGTAAATAAGTGCAAGACCACTTTTTGGTTGTGTGCATGTACTAGCACCCCAGGATGTTTCAGCTAGGCATCTCAGCAAGTTGTTGCGTGCTGATAGTTTAGCATGGAGGGCTTCAACATGGTGTTTGTAGGTTAATTGTCGGTCGAGCTTCACTCCTACGTAGGTGGGACACGGGTTGTGTGGGAGTGGGTTTTCGTTAAGAGAGACTGACAATTGACGCGTAGATTCCATGTTGTAAAGGTGAAAAGGTGTAACAATGGTCTTTGCCAGGCTCAATTTCAGCATCCATAGATTTCTGTTGCTTAGCAAAAGATAGTGCAGATGTACATACCTTTTGTGAATGCAAATAGCTTGTACATTGATAGTCCTACGGTAACTCTTATTCATGAATTACTTAGTTTGTTCATTCACTCTTTGGTATCGAGCATATAGCCTGTTTGCCAGCGTAAAAGCAAAACTTTAGGCGTTAGACTACTAAGTTATATTGGAAAATTGAAATAATTTTTTGTATGGTTGTACTTGTATTAGTGTTTTGTTAGTAAAAGCATTTTGAAGTACACAAAGTTACAGAGAGAATTTTGTGTTACGTAGCTTCTACCAACTACATTTTCTTACCAAATCCCAAAAGTTTGTCAGTTCTCCGCATGATGGGGCCAGTAAGTATACCTCCAACAAGCAAGCCAAGAGATCGACCGCTGAATAACCACGACACGTCACCAACCGTTGATCCAACGTTGTTTGCGAGAGTTAGCAAAGTTGGTCCGTGAATTGATATAAATAAGCCCTGAATGTTCAAGTAATAATATATGGTAGTTTATTTGCATTAGCCCCAAAACGTTTATGACATCTTTGAAAAACCCATAAACAACACCATAGTCTACATTGTACAATATTATGTATTCGTGTCCAAAATGAAGTGATGATACTTGTGAATAATCTAATTTATAGAAAGTGCAGTTATAGGCTAATGTGTCATAGTTTTATCAGCTGAGATCACAAAGACTCTGAAACCCCTCTGAACCAGCAATTTCTCAACACAACTGTCTCTGTATGATAATAATTGCTTGTCTCGAGAAAACTTCAAGTTCTTCAAATTAGTACAAGAGTTTCGTAGTATCGAGCTTCTGATGTAACAAGTTAAGTTAATTGTTAAAGTATAAAAGAAAAACTTACACTGCCGATTCGGGCAAAGGAAATAGAAAATAGCAGAAGAACAGATAAACATCTTGACCCAGTGTGTTGTTCTTCTAGATCGTTAACGTTGGAGTCAACATCTGACTTCGTGCTGTCGCCATCTACATCAACTGCTGTTGACAAAAGAATGAATGAAAGTATAAAGCATTCTATCAATGCAATTACAAAAATATTTGAATGTTAGGATGATACACTAGACCAGTGGCAGAGCTGGACTAATCTCTAAGCTATGTATTCACCTGCTGAGAGCATTAAACTTGCATCATCTTACACGCTTATCTTACATCATCACCACAGAAAAATAATGCGATCATCAGGAATAAATACAGTGTTTTTATGATAATTTTTACTTAAATTCACATGATTTTTCAATCCCCATTAGATAGAGTTACTGTTGCAGATTTTGTTTCTTTATCGTCCTTTGTTCATCTCATCCTCTTGCGCATCACCATATTTACATTCTAGCGCACGATCTTTGGTCCCTATTTTTCTATTCTTGTTTTCCAACTGTCTCTTGGTCTTCTTACATAATTATCTTCTTTCATTATTTCGTGTCGTAGCAAACTCGACATTGCTTTTTTCACTTTTTCTTATTTTGCCTATTTATATTTTTCGTACAATTTTGTTTCTTGTTTTCTTTTTGCTCTTGACAAACATCTAGTTCATTATATCGTTTGCTCCACGTTGGTCACAGCAGTAATAAACAAATGTCGTTGAGCTCTTGAATTCACTTTTTGTTTTAAAGCAAGACTTAAAAATAATGCTTCATTGGACACTTTTTTTTACACAATTTGGTGATGCCACCTTTTTTCTTTTGCGGTTGGGCTATCGCATTTACGTAGGCTATTTCTACATTGTAGGCCTAATGGTGTTCACGTTACTGATACAAAATTAAGTTCAAATAACGCTAAAAGTTGGAATTTTTCTTACGTTTCTTCATCTTATTCTTGAAGACTTCTTGTCGAATACTAAAAAACCTGGATGTTGTTGTCAATTGTTAGGTATATGTAAACAAAGCTCCTGAAAATATTCAGATTTTCTGCTTTAAGAAAATGAGATCACAACCCGGGTAACCCCTAGAACACAATAGATTTTGATAAGCTATCGACACTGTACAACGTTCGGATTAATTTATGGTCTAATTCTTGCCTTGTATCCCAGTCTCTTAGAAAGATGTTTTTTTTTTTATTACACAATGGTTGACCACAGATTTGTAATTATATATTTTAGCCAATTTTCAAGAAAAGGTTTCATGGGATAATTTAAGCATGGAAGATGCTAAATGAAAAAAAAAACAATAACACCAGCACTGCAGCACGGTTACATTATTTTGAGTATAATTGGCATGTGTACCAATTCATACCTTAACTCCTAGAGTAGAACGGACTAAACATATGAATACTTTTATTAAAATCAAGAAAATCTATCTACAAAACTGCCAGTTACAACAACTTGTATTCTCATCACGAATGGAATCAATACTGGCTCGCAGACTTGTAAAGGATAAGAAATCTCGTCAGCGACTTAACAAAGATTTCTCCTAATTCCACTGTAGGCTATACAGCAAATAGACAAGAATGGGAACAGGCCAACAAACTTAGTAGTAAACACGTTCGCACTGCTCAAACACAGCATAGATGGGCACTCTGAGCGTCCCTGAATGACCTCACTGCAAATGTGGCATTCAAGACGTCGATCACCTGGTCAAGGATAGTCCAGCAACTAAAATTGATGGGGATATGGATCAATAAATAGCCTGCTGTACAAGTGGCGACATGTTCGAACACTGATTAAAACACCAAAAAGGCTGGATACAGTATGAAATGTGCAATGCACACCATACGATTCTACTCTAGGCTTATTACAGTAGTAGCGTAGATCTAAATTGTAGGCGTAGTTTACTTTTCAAAAACCTTTTACTGCTTAAAACTTGTAAAACGGAGTTTTAACATTGTGAGAATGTTCAAGGATGAAAGTGACAATCATTTTGAGTGCTTCCACTTCAAATGTCTCAGGTAAGAAGCGGAATTAGTCATCAAATCGGTCGTTAAGCCACGCAAACCATTCATAGATTAACTTACAATCATATCATAAAATTATTTTCTTTCTTTCATTAGCGTGTCGGGAATGAAAAATATAGTAGCCTACTAGTTACAATAATCGATATATCAGCAAGTTAATGTGTGGGAAAGGTGGCAAACATTCGTCGTCGTCGTCGTGTGAGCGTCTGGGGCCGAGGGTCTATCCTTTTACCACCCCAGATTCACGATGTTCCCGGACTACACTGGAAGGCTACTAGAGAGCAGCCAGTATTTGGTTTCATCATCCATGACACTTGAAAGCAAACCTTGAAAGGTTAAGACGCGACTGAAGCCACGCCCCGGTTGGTTCAGTGGTTACGCGCCTGCCTCAAGATCAAGAGGTGCTGGTTCCCGGGGTGTGGGCTTGAGCAACGCATTTTAGGACTGCTCTCCATTCAGCGGCTCTACTGGATGGAATAATTCTCTGCTAACAACACTTCAACACAAGCGAAAACTCTACTTTGTCAATTTTAGTGATCGGCCCTGCGCCAGTGGTTCAAAGCCTCTACCTACAAGCAGGGCCTCCGAGAGAAATCATGACTGGTCGGGAAACAATACTAAAAGTGGGCCCCAAAAGAACATTTTTCAGCAAAAATACAAGTAACGAATTCGTATCATGCGTTGCATCATGTGTCTTAAGCCGAATTTGGCTACTTTCCTCATCGTGAAATTGAATTCCTTTAAAGTTTCGATTTTAAACAACGTAGGTATAGGCCTATATCTATATGAAAAAACTTCTTTCAATAATTATGAAAATCAACAAAAATCACTCGACTATACTTGCAGCAAAATTGCCATTGCTGCTCAATATTTCCTCTTGAAAGAATTGCAGTAAAGTATGATGTGCACATGCACACCTCATATACATAGTGCCTCTGGCCACGGCCGTCGAGAGAAGAATTTAGGTCCCGTACTAAGACGATTTTCCAGCCCCAAATAAAGACACTTCCAAGAAAAATGCACCATATCCAAAGAATGTAGTATAGTTTGTTCAAACTCTCTTGTGTTAAGGCAGTGCGGGCGTGTTTTCTGATGAATTCTTGTCTGTTCGAAAAATAATTTTATAGCTGTATGGCTGTATTGGGCAAAGCTGTATAACTACCCATTTCATTCAAAAATTTGTTTCTTTTTAGGTTGAAAATTTTTTATTTTAGTAGTATAAATGGGCCCCCCTCAAAAGTGACAAAACGAAAAACTACTCGTTTTTCCTTTACAATGTTATGCTAGGGGGGAAAGTAGCCCGACTTCCCCCCCCCCCTCTCCGAGCCCCTGCCTTCAAGTATGCGAAAGTGCCAGGATTAAGCTCTCAAAGCAGCTTTTCCAGTTCGAGGATAATTCTCAAATCAAGCAATCAATCAATAGTTGTTTATGCCAGGGCTGTGGGGTCGGGCGAAAATTATACGAATTTGACTCCTCAATTTATAACTGGCACACTCCGACTTTAGTGTTGCCAGATTTCTGAGAGTTGCCTAATTTTTTTAAGTTTTGTCCTTTTTCACATTTTTAAAATTTAATTTCACTTAAATTGCGATCAAATTGAAACGGCAACTTTTCCATAAACTGGCAAAAACAAACACTTATATTTTCTGTTAAATTTTAAGAGCGCAATACAGAGAACAAGAAAAAAAGTTTTGAAAAAAGATTGCAAACAAAAATTTTATTGTTCATCGTTTTACATCAAACCAAAGTAGGCTCTTTTTTAACGAATCCGACTCCGGACATGCCAAAATCCTTCCGACTTCGACTCCACAGCTTTGGTTTATGCAGTAGGCCTACTGGTATAGCCTATGTCTGTATACAGCTAACACGGCCACAAAACCACAAAGGCAAAGGCGCCAATTTTGGCTTCATTCATCATTTTAAACAAAAACAACTATTTGAAAAATGTTTAAACAGAAAATTGTATAGAGTGCTCTTAAAAAGTGACCTGCTTTCATAAGCTTTTGGTGTTGATGAGAGCCTAATGAAAGCTGTAGCCATAGCTTACAAGCTCTACATCTATCATTCTATATCTACATCTTACTTCACAATGTAGATACAAACGATCTCTTTTAGCCTGATGTTGCGAGTTCGCTGTGGTAGTGGCTGTTTCCTGTTTGCACTAGCTTTGAGAACACAGTTTCCTAGTCATGTGCTATAATGAATATCTTACTATATCTTAGCCAGTGACGATCGGTGAGGGAAAGCAAGGAAAGCAGTGCTTACCTTAGCAAAAACTATGCAAAATATAATGACTGATTTCTAGGTTTAACTTACTATTTTTATCACGTCTATTTTAACTTGAAAATTACTGTATTCGTGACTAGAATTACTCGTAACGCTTGTGAGTAGGCTAAGTCCTCACCAAACCGCATGTCTTGCCTATAAATGCCAATTGACGCAAACGCTTCTGTCAGAAACAATCACTGAGGCTCCAGGTAAGCAACTATCAAACTTGCTTTCCCAGATTCAAAAATGTCAAAAAACGCCTTCGTTTTAACCAATCCTCACCCGTTTTGCAAAACGTCACCAGCTGCTTAGCCAATCAGATGTGTTATGGTTATGGTAGGTTAGTTGTGCTTTCCCAGTGACGTCAATGCGAACATTCGCTAGAGCGACTAGACTAACTCGTCAGAATGGTATCTCGTCACGGTAAACGCACAGCATCATAATGCCAAAAAGCTTGTTGCTGTTTTTTGATGTCTCCTCGCCATGTACTTTAGCCTACTGTACTAGCTTTCATAGTCATGCCTTTGCCCTTTTTACAGCGTTGATATAACGTTACTTCGCCAATGAACGTTCAGGTGCGGATACAATATTTAGTTTGTTAAGCTTCTATACGCAGGAGGCAAACTTATCCAGCTTTTTGTACAAATTGCTTGCGGTTGTAATGTTTAGGCCTAAGTGTTAGTTTTTGTAGTGTAGGCTTAACTGAATATCTGAGAATGAACATTCATGACGAATTAAACATTTAGACAACTATTATTCTATGTCTAACACAGGATTTTGGTCCTGCAACGTTAAAATTAAGATTGTTCATGACTTCTAAACATTAAATGGATGTATGATCACGACATAGGCGAAGCACAATTTGACAGATTTTTATTTTTGATTTGTTTTGGAAATGCTCTCAGAGCGCACCAAATTGGAAGTGTTTTTCAAAAATTTCTGGGGGAGGCCCCCCAGACCCGACGATTACGCCCTTCGTACCTACTACCTTGCTGCAGCATATTTCCAAGTTGCTTTCCGAACGGTTTAAGCCACCGAACGTCACTGATCTTAGCCTACTATTCAACTTAGACAAGACTATAGCCTACACAAGCTATCTGGATTAATGCTGTTGCTAAACGTAGCCTATGTGTTTTTGTTGTTGACAAGATGATTTAAACTTAAAAGCAGTTATAGCCTACATTTAGTTGTGATATCTTTGTTCAACTATTGCCAGAAAATCTGCAATTTGTAAAATGCTTTCTGAAGAATTTTCTAGAATGTTTTCTTTTGAAATCTACCTTGCTAAGCATATAGGCTCAGTTCTCGTTAAGTTTTTGTGCAATCACTGCATTGGTTGTTTACAGAGTGCGTTTTTGTTTGCTTCGCAAGGCCTGGTAATATCGTTATCGACTGTCACACTCTTGAATAGACCAAACAGCATGGCAGAGTTTTGTGTTGTCAAATGTGCAGCATATTGTTATTTGTGTGAATTTTACTAATGTGTAACTGCTGCGGTCAATCATTTGTCCTAGATCAGGGGTGCCCAAAATCCGGCCGGCGATACGTTTTTGTATGACCCGTGCCTGTTGTTGCACAATGTGTTATTTTTTGTCCGCAGACACATAGAAGTCATACAAATTCAACTTGCATTATTTCAAAAATTAATAAAACCACATTTTCTCACCGACAGACCATAGGAGAGAAAAGTGAAAATCCTTGTTGCGTCATAATTGCGAATTCAATTATTGTTGCCTGGAGATAAAAGGAAATGAGTAGTAGCCTACAGTCTACAGCCGTGCATTTATTAATTTTCTCGCTAGCAAATTTGACAACCGCTTTCGAAATTTGCTGCAAATGTAAAGGATTTATTGCTATTTACTCACTTCTTTCTGCTTGAAACCTGATGAGTCTCCAGCTCAAATGCAGCTAATTGAGCTTCTCTGCAAAGCTGACTGCAACATCTTTCTCTTGTGCCTCGCTCGCTAGTGCTCGATCCAGACTTGACCTGGTTATTAAAATCAAGACGTCAGTTTCCTCCTTCACAATAACACAGCTGTGTATTTACAATGTTTCTAGATGTGATATTTTTTGTTGAAAAGCAGATACGGTAACTTATACAACCTAACCAGGGGCGTAACTAGCACAAAATTTTGTGAGGGAAAGTAACTAGGGAAAATGTGGGACCAGTGGGTCACTTTTGACGTTTTTGCATGTGCAGGTTTTATTTGCCTCGTAAAATGGGATCTAGAAGTCTTAACATGAATTTTATTCTATCCTTCAACATACCACAGCATTTAACTCAAAATGTAAGAAGAGAAAAGTTGTTTATATTTTGCTTGCAAAAAATACAACTTAATTGAACCATTGGTCCCACCCATGGGGACCATTGGTTCAAGGGTTGGGGACCATTGGTTTATAACATCTTGTTGAAGAAGAACTCAAGCACCGTCCAAAACAAATGCAATTTGCATCTGCATTATTTGCTTATTTATTTTTATTACTATTTGCATGGTCTTGCAGTTTAATTTATATTTCTAGCAACCAAAGTATATTAGGAAATTAAAGTACATGTCCCTTAGAACGTAGAAGCCATTCTGACGTCATCACTATCGAGTTAATGATTGCATAGTGGTCTGTTAATAGGCTACGTTTAAGGCTGCAACCAACTTTAAACTTGAAGGATGCTTTAGAAGATGCTGAGAAATTTGATTATCTCTGTGGTTTGTTTACTCGGTAGGCGAACAATACTGCTGATTCAGCATTCAGCTGATCCACTGGTCCCCACCAGGTTGTGAACCATTGGTCCCCATGGCGGCCACTTGCATTTGGCATAGCCTTAGTTGAAACTTGGACTAGCTTTTCAAGTCTGTTATTTGCCATCACCTAACTTAAATGGATTGAGAATGTTTCCTATTAAACCACATTCTATAAGCACTTTGCTCTATAGTACAAAATACAAATTCTATAAGATGCGAAAATTTTACTTTTTTGCCTCAAAAATCGTTTTATTGTCTCAAATCTTACACAGACTTCAGTTTTGTTCAAAGACTCGTAGACAAAGATGGCGTTGTATCTCAATACCACAGTCAAAATTTCAAATATCTATTTTAAACGGAAAAGATAAAAAGCTTGCAAGTGTTCCTTTTGATCCGCAACTCAATTGAGGCCAAATAGGCTACAAAAGCCTACAACACGTTGTGCAATAAGCGCGGACTACAGCTCATAAAAACGCATCGCAGCCGGGCTTTGGACACTCCTGGTGGCTTATGGTCTAGGCTACAATAGGCTATATGTACTACAAGCAGAGATGGGCAAGATCACCAGTATTGGTGATCTTGAAGATCAAGATCAAGATCACCAAGAATATGTGATCTTGAAGATCAAGATCAAGATCACCAAACTATGTGATCTTGAAGATCAAGATCAAGATCGTGATCTTGAAGATCAAGATCACTTTCAAGATCACTTTTTGTGTAGGCTACTTGAAAAAAAATGGTTTTTGATCAATGATGTTGCAAAAACAGAGAGAGACTGTTCACCAGGCATTTTATAATAAAAGTAATTTGCGTTCTTCTGGTGACTATTTACTAGGTTACCTCCTGATGTTAAAGATGATAACTAGCTTTTGTATTTCCGACGTTGCAAAAATTAATTGCAAAAATTAGATGTTGCAAAAATTAATTACTATGAGCAACCTGGGTAAAGGTATATAGTTGGTATTGCTAACTTTTACTTTTAACTACTCGATCGCTAGCCTAAGAATTGTAATGAGTTAGTGACTGTTGCTATTAGGCCTATCAATTGTTGACGTAGTTTGCGTAGAATCGCAACGTCACACCCAAAGCCAAGGTTAATTACAGTAGTTTTGAAAAAGTCGCAAAATTTGCAATTAGTTTTATACTTTTTTATTTACAATAAATAAATAAAAATAAACTTTGAACAGCATCTTTTTTACCAAATTTTTGTCTGGTTCATGTGGGAGTTTTTATTCGTGTTACTAAGTAGTTTTAACTTTCACTGTATTATGTCAATGTTTATGGCACCATTTACCCATCTGGCAACATTGATACTGTTGTCTGCTATCAAAAAAGTTCAGAGGTTTGCGGTCCGACAAACCGCTCCATACTCAGACCCTAAACAAGTCTTGGTCTGGTTGATTTGCTGCAATAAACCACTTTAAATGACCAAAGTTTGCTAGAATCCAGATTTTTTAACACCGCCATTCTAGACTTTTGAAACATCTAAAATTGGGTCAAAAAAAGCAAACATTTCTTTAAAATTCGCACTTGGAAATTGTGAACAAAATTAAATCATTTTTTATTATGCGTCAACATAAAGTACACGGAAGTTGACTTCTTTATTATGACCAACACAGAAAACTTTTTCAATTTTGAAATGGCAACACTGACCAGATTAGATGGAGACTTTAAATCGTCTTTTGTTGGGCACATATCATATTAACAGTGGCTTAATGTTAGTAGTTGCCACTAACTTCTTTGTACAGTACGAGTTCTAAAAAAATGCCTCCATCTAGGAAGTAAAATTCAATTTTAAAGTGATCTTGATCTTATTGTTCTTCAAGATCAAGATCACACAAAAAAAAAGTGATCTTAGATCAAGATCAAGATCACCAAAAAAAAAGTGATCTTGAAGATCAAGATCAAGATCACGCCCATCTCTGACTACAAGCTTGTAAAACTTCGTCAAAAGTATATTATTGAAATTATTCTGTGTCAATTAAAAAATAATAAGAAAACTAATCTTCAAGTTTGAATGAAACCTTGTTAAGGGGCTGTCCATAAAAGATGTCCGCAGTAAAGAGGGAGGAGGTGTTGGACATTGCAGATAAAGGAGAAGAAGTTCATGGGATGCTGACATCCTTTTTTATAGTAGTCTACAAGCAATAAAATCATGTTACTATAACCATCTGACCCGCATTCCCATATCGATTTCACAACCAGGTTTCGCGTCTGATTGGAAAAGCTGGAACGTTTCAGACAAGCACAAAATAGTAGGAATGCCCATTTCAGAATAACGGATTCCATAGAATCAGTTCTAAATCTAAACCAGATCCGAATCATGGTATCAGAATAAGATACTTTCCAAATGTTTGCCGTTGTTCTGCCGCATTCTGGTTTTGATTACACAAAACTTTTTGCTGACCAAACAGGACGCAGGGACAAGACAATAAAACTGGGACTGTTACGGCTAACTCAGGACGTAGCCTTTGGCTATAGTTCGTCTATAATATGGTCCGATCGCCTATAGTCTGCACGTTTTTTCGAGTGTCCTACAAGTCAGCAGTTGTGAACTGAGCAAGCGACAACTGAGCAAGTGACAACTGAGCTAACAACATTTGAGCTTGTCTCTGAAGTTGGCAATTGATTAAACTGAAAAAGTATTACCGTAAGTAATAACTGAGCAAGCCGAAATTGTCAGTTATGTCAGTTAGCAAATTCAGTTTGGCAAGCGAAAACCAAGCAATTCCGACGTGAGCACGTAAATTTCATTTATAGCCTACTGAGTTGATAGTAGCTAAAATGTAATTGTTAAGTTGAAGCACTTTCTGAGCCTACGAGTAGTCTGACGACCCCTTTTTTCAACCTCTTGGAAATGCTGATTTTGGCAAATTTTGTAAGTTATGCATGACAAGTCGTCCAGTTCCTGTCATTTGTTTGAAGTTAATGCAACTTGTTCGCAGTAGCTGTTATTGTAAAAAAGTTTGGTGCGCAATTTTTGAAACGTGTGGTAGCCTACGAATCACAACACAATTTTGTATAAAATGTTGTAGCCTAAAGCTTGGAATCACTTCATGTGGATCTGAAATACTTAACTATACGGTATTTTAGATTGTTTCTAAACAGCCACTCCGGAAGAAGTAGGTCTAGTGTAGCCTATATTTGTAGTCTCACCCAATTAATAAGCTACAAACTTATGGAGCAGCAATGGTCACTTACACTTCGAAGATATCGGTAGTGTTATCCGCACAGACAAGTGAAGGTTGACGCAGTATGCGGATAGTTTACGGAAATGGGGGAGGGATGGTAATTTCTTTGCAATTTATGAGGACGTCTTTTATGGACAGTTTCTAATTCTATCAGAAATGTAGCCTATAGGCTAGTAGCCTACGTTTTGGAAACCTATTTTCGGATTGTTTCTGTGCCTTTTGAGCCGAATATAGAGAGCTTTGACGTTTGACTCGCCTACATATCTAGTGTCCAAAACCAATGTTGCGGAAGATGATTCTCTAGGGGGCAAGATATCGCGCTATTTCTTCGCTCCCATCGGTTCTGCACCAGGCATGGAGGAAACATGTGGGCCTAGGCCCAGTGGCGTAGCAGCCACTTGGCGGTTCTGGCTCTGCGTCAGGGGCGGCAGGTTGCAAGGGGGCGGAAAAATGAGGCTACACAGTGCACCTAGCACGAGAAACGAATTAATTAATTATAATTTACATCATATTATTCTAGAAGCGATTCAACATTTTTCTTTCTTTTCCTTCTTATGTTTTTGGAAAGTAATCCTGCGAGAATCTCAGGATACTTAAACTTACTTGCAGCAAAAAGGACTGCTGTTAGCGCAATGCTCTAACAAGATGAAAGCGTTTGTCAACTTTTTAGTGGAAGAACGAGATCATCTGGTTAAAGGTTCTGTGGATGCAGCGATCAAAAAATGCACAGAGCTAGAGATTCCAGTTGAAGATCGGAGAGTTCGCAGAAAAAAGAGGATGCCTGGCGAACACGCAGAAGATGCTGGTCTTAGTGTTGTTGGAGAAGTAAGACCATGCATGTTTCAAGCTTTGGAGAGATTTAAACTTGAAGCTGAGACTAGGTTTAGCCTACTGGCATAGCCTACCAAGTGCTACTCAAACTTTTTTATGATGTGTAGGCTACTGGCTGAGCACTTTCCATCACTTGGCGTCCCGGTCAATTTGCGAAAAAAAGACAAGAGCAAAATCATTATTACTTTTATAGATGAAACCAAGCAACCACACGGCATTTAACATAATATAGCCTATTAAACTGAACATAAACTAGCTACAAACGTTTTCGGCCATACACATGTTAGCCCTTTTCAAGTGAACTTGAAAAAGGCTAATTGTTCATATTGATGGCCGAAAAGGCTTTACTTGAAAAGGGCTAACATGTGTATGGCCGAAAACGTTCGTAGATATAGTTTATGTTCAGTTTAATATATTATGTTAAATGCCGTGTGGTTGCTTGGTTTCATCTGTTTATGGTTGAAGAAAGTCACCACTTTGCCAAAATTGTATTATTACTTTTGTAACAAATAAACAAAAAAACAAGTAAAAAAACACTTTTATTAATGGTCTTTCGAATTTTGATGCGAAGTGTGCGCTTGCTAGTGTGCGCTTCTATGTAAAAACATACTCAGCTCACTGCAATCATCTGATATTTTGAAGTCAGAGTGTGGCCGATCGATTGAGCCTCTCACTTCTCTACTCGTTAGCCTACTGGGCGCTGCAGGTATAGTCAAGCACGTGGACACAGCACAAACACACAAAAAGGATGATCATCTCGCATCGAACATTGCGATACTTTGTTGAAATAATGGAAAACAATTACGAAATAACATTTCTTTGTGACGTAACTGGAAGTCGTCGTAGTAGCGGCCACCTAACAGTCTAGAGCTGGGAAAGCAGATTGAACATTATCGTTGCCTAAAAATTATTATGTAGACGTTCTGATCAACATAAAACAAATTACTTAATTTACAATTTCTCCTAACTGACCGCGTACCAGCAGCCAAGTGCTCGCGTACCGGCACCGGTACGCGTACCGGCGTTTGAGTAGCACTGGGCCCTACACCACTTGAATGATATGTTTGGATTTTTGAATCCTCACGCGCTGCTGCAAAGCGAAAGTCATAATGGATTCACCAAGGCTTAAAAAGCACTTATGACGACGGAGTAGACTTTTTGGAGTTAGCTGTCGAAATTGACAGATTTAAGATGCTGGTGCAAAGCAGTGAAACCACGTTTGATCGTAATGCAACAGCGTTTGATGTTTTACAGTGGTTAGCTAAATCACACCTACTTGATTCGACACCATATTTATGCTTGTGTCTGAAACTTTATCTTACCATTGGTGTTTCAATTGCGAGCTGTAAGAGGAGTTTCTCAAAGCTCAAACTGATAAAGTCGTGTTTACGTTCTACCATGAATGAGGATCGGCTATCAGCTCTATCGATTCTTTCTGTAGAAAGAGACTACGTTCAAAAACTTGATTTTAAAGATATTATCGCTGATTTTTCTTCGGCGAAGACTCGAAAAGTTCAATTTTGAGGCCGCTATTGATGTTTTATTTGCCCAATACATTTGTTGTCCATTTTTTGTCTTTTATTTTTGGCCTTAACGCTGAGACAGTGAGACTTCTTTCTCAAGCAATATAGAACTTCTGAGACGCGGCACATTATTTGTAATTATTGTTATTGAAAAGATTGCTTGAATATGAAACTATTTCAAAATTTGCTGTAGTCTACTTAGGGCGGCATTTTCAACGAAAGCGAGGGACGGCAGCATATGCTCCTACGCCACTGCCTAGGCCCACTTACTTTATTTTCTGAGTGGGCCTGGCCCACCCACTTTTGAAAGCCAAATTTCCTTGAAAAGGTAGCGAAAACGGCAAATCAGAGAGGGAGTTCCAAAAAAAGGTCTTTACTCCTTTGATAGCTCAATCTATCAATCAATATAATAATTCTTTCTGATATTTATGGTTAAAACAATGATATCGTTATATGCACGTAGTTTATACTGTAGGCTATAATGATGTAAATTAATACTCCCAGGTGATATTATAAATGTGTGTGTATTGTTGCTTTTTATTTGTGTGTAGGCTACATCGCCATATTTTGTACAGCGCTGTAGAGCAATCCGTCCCGGAGAGCAATTTAACGATTTTGTTAATTTTTTCGCTAAATCGGGCCCAAAAATGGAAAATTAGGCTATCGCTTGTTGGCACAAAAGGCAATCATGAAAACACAATGTATAAACGATTTTAAGTAAGCTTATCAGGAATGCAACAGTGTTATGGGGGGTCTGGGGGCTTCGCCCTCACAAGTTGGATTGACTTTGACTGCTGCGCCTCTGGGCCCACCTACTTTCAAAATGGTTCCTCCATGCCTGTCCCGCACTTCCATGCTTGAATTTATAAATTTAGTGTGGTAGGGTATTCTGCACCTTTGATACAAAACATCTGTGTTTGCTTCACGCTTTTACGCACAACTTTTTACTGTTGTGCAACATGTTAACGAGCTATTAGCAGCCTAGGCCCTACGTTAGTTTTCGACGAAATGTCTAGGGAACTTTTTTTGTTCATTTTCATGGCGATGCCTCCATGTGGTGTATCGAACCCAGGCATATTCTTAGCAACTTCTGGGGCTAATAAAAGGTAAAGATAGTCCTATAGGCCTACTTGATTCAAGTGTTGGGTATGAAAAGATAAGGTTCTCATTGCACGAAGCCTTCGGCGCCAAGCAAAGTAGGGTGGCCACTTCCTTTCTCTCGGCCGCTTTTTGTTCAGCAATTATGCCCACCCAATTTATTACACCCTAAGACCTCGGTAGAAGTAAGCGGTGTTTTCAACAACCAGCTTAAGCCGGGAGTCAAACCAGGTTTGCGTTATTGGAAATCCAACGCTTTATCCGCCATCCATTGGACTAATAGGCACTTGCAAAAGTCCCCAACAGAAATCTTTTATTGGTTGAAGAAGGCAGGCCTCGATAAACAGAACACTAAGCAGCCTGTTCCCTGAAACTGCGTGTTTCGACCCTGTTGGAACGCAATGGGCAAGCAGCTAGCCAAGAGTGTGTGCGTACATAGCCAAGACCACACAAAACAATCGACTGGCCTTTCTTTTAATTTAAATAAAGTGTCAAACAAAGTCCGACGGCGTTTGTCACGGTAACGAGCGCAGGCTTGGTACAGCTGAAAGCCTCAAGCCAGATTTCACACATTGGTGATGGACCAATGAACTGGGGTGACATTGGGTTCCGGTAGCAAGATTCGTGTCTGGACTGGCCTATCTAGGATTTCTCTCCGCATGGGGAAACCCCTACAAAAGATGGGATAAACATCGGACACTGCAATTTCTATTTGGCTAACATATCGCAGATTACACACTTAGCGGTCGCAGCTGACGACGACGTAGGCTAATATTTATCTAAGGTTCTTCTGAAAAGTAAATTTTGCGGTAGAGGTTTAAATAAACATTTTAATCAGAGCTAAAGTTGATTTTAACACAACCTTCGCCGCCCTCTACAACGCATGACATTAAAATAATCGTTAACTTTGCTTTAAATGATCACTGTTTGATTGATTGAATCTTTATCCTCGGACTGGGAAAGCTTCTTGCAGAGCTTAATCCTGGCAGTTTCGCATACTTGTAGAGGCTTTGAATCACTGACGCAGGCCCGGTCACCGAGATTGACAGAGTGAAGTTTCCGATTGTTGAAGTCTTGTTGCCGGGGAACTATTCCATCCATTAGATGCCGCTGAATGGAGAGCAGTCCTTAACGTGCGTTGCTCAAGCGCACACCCCGAGAGTCGAACCAGCGCCGCTTGATCTTGAAGCTTCTTCGTTCCAGAAGTGACGCGCTAACCAATTGAGCTATCGGGGCGGACTGTAATAAATATCGCTATTCTTTTAGGCAGTCAATCTGAGTTTTGATTGCTCATTTCACACCCAACATTGCAAAAGCGATGAAGATACTTTGGCCCAAGTGAGAAACCATTTGGATTGTTCTGATTTAACTAAAAACAATCTATCTCTGCATTCTACGAAAGTCTTTTGTATACTTTGACACGACAGAAAGCACATAACAAAAATTGTATTACAAAAAACATTGTCTTGGAGATCAAACGGCACAATTGCAGGCGAATGTTTAACCTACAGCGATCTGTGTAGTTATACACATTACACAGGCCTTGACAACGTGCGTACAGAAGGCCGATGTAATTTCGATTTTGAACTCACAAGCTAAATTGAATTTATATCCCTTTGAAATTATAGATTTGAGAATCTAAATCGCCAAAGAGTGATCACTGAACTTTAAACCACTGCAAAACTCCAAATTTTACGTTTAAAAATGACAAATCTTTCCCACTTGCCAGACGCTCTTAGAATTTCCATGTTAGCACATGTGCTAAAATCTAGTCCGTTATTTAAATTGTAACAATAGCACAAAAGTAACTCAAAATCATACAAAATATACGCAAAGACTATAGCTGAATACTGAAAGCACTAGCGATTTTGGCTACCAACTAATCGGTCTTGAGTCAAATTTTAAGCTGCACGTTGTTATGGCCTGCGTATAAAGGACGGCATGGTTTAGTTCATAACGATCTACAGTCACAGGCCTTCCCAAAGTGCGAATGCGAACTTATGATAACTATTCGAGGCTAATGTAACTTTGATTTTTAACTTCGAGTTGAATGTGCTGTACATCTCTTTGAAATGATAATTTTAAGACCATGAATTGCTGAAGTGTGATGAATGAATCTCAAATCACTGCAAAAATCTTAGTTTCGTGTTACACGCCCTTTCCAGTGTTGCCAGATACTGGTCAAATTTCTAACACAAGTGCTAAAATCTAACCCAATATTTGCATGGTAAAAATATCACAAAAGTAGTCAAAAGCTCTATTTATCAACTACTGAAATTACAAATTTATATTAGTGATTCTGTGTGCTATCAAGCATAGCAGATCGGCCTCCAGTCAAATTTGAAGCTCGCACGTTGGTATGGCCTGTGTTATAGGTCACCATGGTTTAACAATCAGTTTGTTTTGAAAACTAAAACATACATGATGATTAAAATAAGCCGAAAGTAAATACCTCTTTAAGAACACAACAACTATTATCAGATTCGTACAAACAGTATGTTACACATAGAGATCAACATAGAAATGCGATTTAATGCTTTACACACTTACACAGGTATATTGGTTCTGAAAAAATATTATTTGCACACTTTCGATGAAAGCCATTTTGATTCTTATTTTTGATTTCAGAATACTAAATTATATTAAATTATTGTTTGTCCAAATAAAACCATTTAATACTTTTTTTAATGTTGAATCTTACAGCTCTCAACAAACCCCTTCAGATCAGTACAAAATAATCAAAATAACAAGTAAACTGAATGGACCAAGTCGTTATGACGCGTAACTTGAATTATTTCTTGTGTGCGTGTTTGCGCTGTTCAGAGGAATCGCTTACTAGCAGCAAAATTACATTTTTACGCACGAGCCCGAGTCATGAAATTGTTAAAGTTAACCGTGAACATATTCAGAATGCATTCGCAATCACTTGGTCAGCACTGGTACCCAATTTCGGTTCTAAAATTTAGATCCGCTTAATATTCATTGTTAATCTAATCATCGCACACTCCGGTACAGCAAGGAAACTGGAGGTGGGATGGGTGGCATTTGATGGTTTGCTGTCCTGTGCCACTGTTGGGCAAAACGTATTGCATCAGCAATCAGTATATGGCTATGCATTAGGCATCACATTTCACTGACAAAAAACAATCGATTTAGTTAAGGCTGATTAACACAACACATATGTGCGATCAAGATGTCACAAATTCACGTGCATAATGAGTTCATGAAAATGCGATTTGGGGTTGAGCGTGTCGTGCAAAGTTCGTCGGCCACTGCTCCGCACATTGTCAACAGATCAGTCCAATTTACATTGATTTAACGTCTGTAGACACGGAAACAATGTAAAAGGGAAGTAATTTACTGACTATGCAGCCATCAGGTAGTGAATACTTTCCATTTTAAAAACAAGAAAATCTCCAGCCAAAACATTAGGTACAGAAGTCAAGGTTTGCAGAACTACAGTATTTTTTTTTATTTAGGATCAATGTTTAATTATTTAAATTAAAGAAACTTGTTTATATGCAATTCTTAAAAAATTAGTATACTGGTCAGCAGGCGCGGATTTATGGGGGGGGGCCCAGGGGGCCCGGGCCCCCCCCCCCGAAATATTGTGAGGAATTATTGTTGAAATTCTATGTATCCGCATCAAATCGTTTGATGTACGTCTAAACAGCTGATATTTGTCCCAAGGCGGACTTAACTTATCTGGGGGGGGGGGTAATTTTTTGTTATTATTATGGTTAAAATCATGCATCGATCAGACTCCTTTATTCCGTTATACAACTGTAAATGCATTTTAATAGCAACATTTGTTGGTGTTGACTCAGCTGAAACCAATGCTGAACCAAATGACGTCAGTTGAAACAATCTGAAACCTTGAATGGCTGTTTTATAGTTTTTAGCCTTCATTATAATTTCAATCAATTGCCGTCTATGCTTGCAAACATCCAATTGGTCATGGACACTGCATACAGGGTTTTAAACCAGATTTCAAGTTTACTTTGCATGCTTAGCAGTTTTTATTCAAGCAAAATGTATTTTTCAAACATTCACAATTGATGAAATGGCTGTTTCTTTTAATGTCTATTTTATTTTATGGCATATCGTATATGTCGTAGTATAGTGGCTTAGCCAAGGGGAGGGGGGGGTTACAACCCCCCCCTTGGCACGCGTGTGACATCACGATATTGAGAATGAAGCTTTCAGTATCTATGTCTCTTAAACAAAGTTTTCCTAATTTTAAACGAAACTGCATTAAAAGAGCGAGTTTTGCCAATACCAAACATTCAAATATCTCAGCCAGGAATTAGCAACAAGAAAACATAGAGACTTAGGTTTATTACCGAAAAATCCGAAGAAAACATGATCTTATCCTTTTGCTATGCCACCAGACAGCACCATTTTATAAGAATATTTATACCCACATTTTTGTTGAAAATGCTCTCAGAATGCACCAAATTCAAAGTAATTTTTCAAAATTTTCTGGGGGCTGCCCCCCAGACCCCCCACCGGCCGTCAAAACCCCCCCTTTCAAAATTCCTGGCTACGCTACTGTCGTAGTATCATTGTTCATATCTGCTTTATCTTTTTCTTTCTGTTTAATTGCTTTTCAAATTTTCTGGCCCCCCCCGAAAAAAACTCCTAGATCCGCGCCTGCTGGTCAGTACTCACTTCATTTAAAATCAATGCATTTCAAAATGTTTATAACCAGACACTCTGCGAGATATATTTCCAAATGTGCTCTAAAGCAGAGTTTCCCAAAGTATCAACCAGACTACTCCGAACTCATGCCATGCCCCCTAATCAAGAATATTATTGCACAAAAGCACCCACACACTTTATCAAGTCCCGGACCAAGTTGTGATGGGCATTGCCCACTGGATAAACTAGCAAGTCACAAGTCCATGGTAAGTGTGGACCTTTATTTTGTCTTCAGATTGATAATTATCTTTGTTAGTGCATGTAGCCTACTGTGCAATCTTTTTTTTATATCGCCAAGGATCACTAGTGGTCCATGGATCACAGTTTGGGAAAGCCTGCTGTAGACAAAAAGCTCAATAAAAATATACTTTTTAAAAAAGGGTCACTGAGTAAAATGCTTGACAACAATTGTTGTAGACAGCATTTTTGATCTTTTTGTTTTCATAGCTTCTTTTTAAAAAATAGCATGTTCAATAGAACTTAAAACAGATATAGTGCTTCTGAGGGTGGCCATTACATCCATGTGATTGCAACCGAAATGGCACATATATGCAACATCAAAGCGGATGACAATTTACAAAAAACGCCAGAAACAATATGCTAGATATAGTACATACATACCACAGCATTGAAAATCCTTGACAAGTGTTGTTCAGAACCAAAGGTTGAGACAGCTAAAAGATAATGGAAATTGCATGAAAAACCATTTTCTTTTTTAGAAAACATAAAGCAGCTTTCATGAAAGCAAACATAAGAGCTGTTTTATGTTTTCCTTTACAATTACAATATATGGTTATATACCGTACCTATTTTTTGTATGGTGATGTGCAGCACCTTGGATCTTTTCCTGCAACATATACTCAGAAAAAATTAGTACAATGTCGTAAATTAATACAGTTTTAATAATATAGCCAAAGAGAGATTGATCAGTTTTGGATTCAAATTTATTATGAAAGCTTTAAAATATAATCATTCCACATCACTAAATGATATAAACAACTTTGAATATATGGTACATATTTAAGAGGGTTTACTTGAAATTGCTGTGTTAAACTTTAGACTAATGACCATAGGCGTCATTTCAGGGGTGCGAAGGGTGCTTGAGCACCCCAAAATGAAAATCTGAGGTAACAACATAAATGCGAGAGCACCCCTGGGCCCTGGTTTGCATACAAAATACACCAATTCAAATAGAAATTTGCATTGCTAAATAACGTTTTTTTTTCTTTCTTGAAAGTCGTTTCACCAAAGCGCAATATTTTCAGTGTTTTACATTTGTGTGTGGCACGCAGCGCCACGCATATCAAAGGCAGACATGATTGTACTATTGCATAACAATTAAGCACAAACATGCGCACTGCGTTAAGAAGTGCCGTTCGAGAGAAAACAATTTGTCTCAAACGTCTACAAAAACATTCTGCAAACGGCGTCAGATGCAATCGTTAGCCGTTTCTCTTCTTCATCATACCGAATGGCAGACTTGCTACGAGAGCTGCTAGAGCAGTGGTTCCCAACCTTTTTTATCCGGTGGACCCTTTCAGTCAATATTCAAATCTAAATTCCCCCTCTATAAATTTAGTTTGTTAAAAACTCGTTTACATTAATATTTTAATTTAAGTTTTGTAAGATAAACTAAACTTTCACTAGCCTGTAATATTCCTTTTCATATTAAAATAATTTAATTAATGAAGAACGTTGCTGAAAAGTATTTTATTCAAAGAAAAAAGAAAAAAAGAGACACAAAGACCAGCTGAAAGTCTCCCACAATCATGCAAACATTGATCTGGATTCATGGGAACAACTTGCTAGTGACAGATCACTCTGGAGAAAAAGAACTAGGGAAGGCACGAAAATTTTCGAAAAAAAAACAGGATACAAAAAGCCTATGAAAAACGAAACACTAGAAAAGAAAAGCTGAAACTATCACGTCCCCCACCATCCATACAATGTAATTTTTTCAAACGTTCTTTCCATCATAGACTGGGCCTCCAAAGCCACATATGACATCACCATCCAAAGCCAAATTTGATCGGACACGAGCTGGAGCCAACGACATTCAAAATATAAGAGTCAATGCATTTAACAGTCTGTGTGAAGCTTGTGATTTTTTGCTTCGACAGCTGATGAATGTGGAGAAAGAGTAGACCTATTGGAAAGAGCATAACGAATATCATTCTCCACGTCTAATCTGTTTCTCTGTTTTCTTTTCATCTGCAAGAGTTGAAAAACCTGATTTGCATAGATAAGTGGAATCAAACGGAAGGATACTTCAAATAGCTTTCTCTGCCACTTTGGGATAGAAATTACACGTTAATGGCCAAAATCCAGTGATTGATTATTTTCTCTGAATAAGTCTCTTGCGCAAGAATTCGTTTTGAGTTCTAAAAATTCATTCTGCAATTTATCGGGAAGTTTTTCCATCAACAATGTGAATTAATTTCGTATTAAATCAAGCTCATCGTCATAAAGTTCAGGAAAATATTGAATGAATTCCAGTTCTAATGCTGTGAGATGTTGCAAATCAATTCTTTTTCCAACTCTTGTTCTTTGCCGTCAACAATCAGCACCGATGATAATTCGTTAAATATGGTGACAGGTTCAATTGTTCATTCTAACTTTTTTCTTTCAATCATCAAGCTTGCTTGTGAAAGCTTCCAAAGCATCTTTAAATGCTGAGCGGTACTGGCATCTGCTCCTGGAAAGGGCTACCCAAGCCAGGCTGGTCGAAAGGTAGAAGCCAGACAAAACGTAGTCCCCCCGCGATCAGGACAGCAGAGCCTTCTAGTACCTTAAGACAATCTCCTTATGACAGTGACATAAATCAATCACTCTCTTCCAACCTGCCTTGAGCCAGCATGGAAGCAGTACAGTTTGTAACTTCACATGGGATACAGATAGCCCATGTTGAATTGTTGATGCGCAATCTGCTTCAAACAGAGATGGCGATTGAATATATACCGTATATTGGTGTTTTTCCCTTGCATTTTCAGATTCAGTTTATTCAATGGACCAAACATATCAAACAAATAAGCCAGGAATCTAATCCATTTGTCATCATTCAGCAATGAAACAAATTTCAATTTTATTTAAAGGTCAAAAAATAATTTAAAATCGTTTCTGAGCTAAAACACTCGCTTGGTTACGTTTCCTGATGAAAACCATCGAGTATTTGCATGAAAAAGAAGTAGGCCTACGTGATGGTTTGCATCCATGTCAGTGCACAGTTGCTCAAATAATCGGGAGTTAAGGGCTCCTCCTTAACGCTTTAAAGATTTGGTCTAGGCCAACTTAGGCTACTAGGCTTAAAAAGCTTTACAATCCTAAAAACAAATTCCCCCCTGAAAATTGCAAAATTCCCCCCTAGTGGGGAATTCCCCCCCGGTTGGGAACCACTGTGCTAGAGAATCCCACAATGAAAGAAGCCGATGTTACGAAGGTAAGCAAATTTTATGATGGTGACTGGGAACGCAAGGATTTGCTGCGTGAACGCTAACAGTGGTTCGCTTGTTGCAAAAGTGACGGTGATGTTGTGACAGTGAATACGCTACGTCAGAAATTCATTGCACAGCCGTCAATGGTCGATGTAATGCCTAATATATTTGCAGCTTTGGTAACTTACATTGTTATGCCGACTTCTTCCTGTGAAGCCGAACGTTCCTTTTCGTTATTACGACGCTTGAAGACCTACCTTCGCAGCACTCAAACGCAACAACGACTGAACAATTTGGCTGTTATAGGTAGTCATCGCGAATTGGCGGAGAAATTAAACATGGAAGAACTTGTCACGGAGTTTGTTTCCAAGACAACGACCCACAGAAACAAATTTGGATGTGATTAATTTATAGCAAGCCGCATTATAAGGCAGACGTGAACAAATTAAAGTCGAATATATTTCAATATATCACTTTCGCCTCGCATGTAATACTTGTTTTCATTTCTATCTGATCGTTTGACATACCGCTGCAGTCTATTCGATTACACGAACGACAAAATTATCTTCTTTTATGGTGATTCGACATTTCATGACGTAGGCTAAACATGGTTGAATTTACTATTAGATTGAGTCATTTGTTTAACATTTTCCATCGGTTAGGTTTTCAATTGATTAGCCTATATTGACAATTTTCATAAGATAACTTAGAGCACCCCTAATTTCGTCAAATTTTTTAAAAAAATTACGCCAATGCTAATGACCATATTTTAATTAAACATAATACAAAAGTCACAGACATGTCATTTATACTCCACCAATAGTTTCCAAGCTCAGAAAGAAAGAAGCCAAAGTGCACACCTGTTACAAAAAACAACGATAAAACATACTTGTGAGGGATGCCTATATCTGGGCCTAACAGTCTGAGTTATCCACTTTAAAATTATTCATACATAGTATTGTACGGTACGTTATACACTTGTCAATTGCCATAAAGTAACGAGATTAAGCCATGCAGAAGAGATCTTAAATTAACAAATAAAGTTGAAAATAAAGTATAATAACCGACATTTTAAAAGCAGATGCTGATCTTGAATGTTCTTTCTCTTCTCTGCCAACCTGGTAAAATAAAAAAAATACACAAGCATCATAAGAGTCACTATACAGAAAAAAATTTATACAAGTTCAAGGCAGTCTTTGTACGACAAGAGATAATGTCAATCAGTGTAGAAAAAGAACAGTTTACATCATCGGCCAATCAGACTTGGCTATTTCAGTAAGAATATAATCTTACACCAGAGTAGTAGTGTCACGATATATCCAAAGATTCAACATGACTTTCATTGCATTTGTGACACATTTCAAATGATACATTACTTTGAGAGACATGAAGACATATTCCTGACGTAGATGCAGAATCAACTTTAGGACATTTAGAGGGATGCTGATTATAAGGAGAAGAGTGGTAAGTATGATCAACAGATGAAAATGCTCTTTTTCTTTTTGGTGGCTCAAAAGCTCTTTTAGATATTGTAATTCCAGGGACTTTTGTGACTGCTTTTAAAATATTTGACAACTCACTTCCATTTGCCAACAAACTGCGCAGATACTTTACTTCGAAAGTGAGTTCATCAATTGTAGTTTTCATGGAACCATGTTCTGTTTTAAACTGAGTGTTTTCATCTGTCAATTTTTGAATGGATGTTTCAAGGTCAGAAATATACTTCTTCTTTTTTTCACGATTTTTTCGAGCAGTAATGGCATTTCGAGAACATGATTTTTGTACATTATCTGGAACATCAATTGCTTCTAGCTTTTCTTTTGCACTGTCGTTTGTAATTACTGAAGATTGATCATCACAATTATCATCACTATAGTTTGCTGATTGAAGTGAAGTTTCACAAGGCAATGTTATGTTTTCAGTAGGTTGACTGTTAAGCATCATTGACACATTATCAGCAAAAACATCACTTTGACTAATTGAAGTGCATTCATCTACCTTCCCAAGTTTTGAACAGTGTTCTGTTGTCAAATTTAAGTCCTCAGTTGTGCATGGTGTTAAAAAAGATGAAAAATCACATTCAGTTAATGATTCTGGATCCTCAAAACCTGTTACAGGTGCAGAAGACCACATCTGTTCTTTGTAAAATTTATTCAGTAGCAATTCAAATCCAAAATCTGTTGCTAAAAAAGCCATACAATTTGTTTTAACAAATAAGTTACCGGTACTATCTGCCTTAACAGCAATATCACAATTTGTGTAATTTCAAAAGATTGATCTAAAAAATACACCGTGCAACCCACAGTTTCAATTGGCTGCCTTATTTTTGTGCAATGCTTCAGCTAAAACCTGCAATTTCTTTCAAATTCAGGTTGCCAACACTCCAACAGTTCAAAGCCTAAAATAGACCACCGTCATTCTGGCAGAATAGTTTTTCCGCTTTCCGCCTAAAAAAGTCATCCGTGAATAAGTGCGAGGCATAAAGTGCGACCTGACATACCTTCGAAAAACCTTAAATAAAACAAAAACTCGCAAAACGTGCCACTTAAATTTTACATGCATTGGATTCAGTATTAAATTACCTTTGCAGGGATGTGCACCAATAGGTGGGCATTTGGAAGAAACTATCAGCAGAACGCTCCAAAGATGGAGGATATATTTACGATAAACATTAAAATAATGCGATTTTTGTATAATAGACACCACTTCAAACATCTTGAAATAAAACTTTAATCCGCAACACGTGCCACTTAAATTTTGCATGCATCGGATTTAGTAATAAATTACCTTTCCAGGGATGTGCACCAATAGGTGAGCATTTGGAAGGAACTCCCAGCAGAACGCTTCAAAGATGGAGGATATATTTACGATAAACATTAAAATAATATGATTTTTGCATAATTGACACCTCTTCAAACATCTTGAAATAAAACTTTAATCCGCAACACGTGCCACTTAAATTTTGCATTCATCGGATTTAGTATTAAATTACCTTTCCAGGGATGTACATCAATAGGTGGGCATTTGGAAGGAACTCCCAGCAGAACGCTTCAAAGATGGAGGATATATTTACGATAAACATTAAAATAATACGATTTTTGCATAATAGACACCACTTCAAACATCTTCGAATAGAACTATAATCCGCAACACGTGCCACTTAAATTTTGCATGCATCGGAATCAGTATTAAATTACCTTTTCAGGGATGTGCACCAATAGGTGGGCATTTGGAAGGAACTCCCAGCAGAACGCTTCAAAGATGGAGGATATATTTACGATAAACATTAAAATAATGCGATTTTTGCATAATAGACACCACTTCAAACATCTTGAAATAAAACTTTAATCCGCAACACATGCCACTTAAATTTTACATGCATCGGATTCAGTATTAAATTACCTTTCCAGGGATGTGCACCAATAGGTGGGCATTTGGAAGGAACTATCAGCAGAACGCTCCAAAGATGGAGGATATATTTACGATAAACATTAAAATAATGCGATTTTTGCATAATAGACACCACTTCAAACATCTTGAAATAAAACTTTAATCCGCAACACGTGCCACTTAAATTTTGCATGCATCGGATTTAGTAATAAATTACCTTTCCAGGGATGTGCACCTATAGGTGGGCATTTGGAAGGAACTCCCAGCAGAACGCTTCAAAGATGGAGGATATATTTACGATAAACATTAAAATAATATGATTTTTGCATAATTGACACCTCTTCAAACATCTTGAAATAAAACTTTAATCCGCAACACGTGCCACTTAAATTTTGCATTCATTGGATTTAGTATTAAATTACCTTTCCAGGGATGTACATCAATAGGTGGGCATTTGGAAGGAACTCCCAGCAGAACGCTCCAAAGATGGAGGATATATTTACGATTAACATTAAAATAATACGATTTTTGCATAATAGACACCACTTCAAACATCTTCGAATAGAACTATAATCCGCAACACGTGCCACTTAAATTTTGCATGCATCGGAATCAGTATTAAATTACCTTTCCAGGGATGTGCACCAATAGGTGGGCATTTGGAAGGAACTCCCAGCAGAACGCTCCAAAGATGGAGGATATATTTACGATTAACATTAAAATAATACGATTTTTGCATAATTGACACCACTTCAAACATATTCGAATAGAACTATAATCCGCAACACGTGCCACTTAAATTTTGCATGCATCGGAATCAGTATTAAATTACCTTTCCAGGGATGTGCATCAATAGGTGGGCATTTGGAAGGAACTATCAGCAGAACGCTTCAAAGATGGAGGATATATTTACGATTAACATTAAAATAATATGATTTTTGCATAATTGACACCTCTTCAAACATCTTGAAATAAAACTTTAATCCGCAACACGTGCCGCTTAAATTTTGCATGCATCGGAATCAGTATTAAATTACCTTTCCAGGGATGTGCACCAATAGGTGGGCATTTGGAAGGAACTCCCAGCAGAACGCTTCAAAGATGGAGGATATATTTACGATAAACATTAAAATAATACGATTTTTGTATAATAGACACCACTTCAAACATCTTGAAATAAAACTTTAATCCGCAACACGTGCCACTTAAATTTTGCATGCATCGGATTTAGTAATAAATTACCTTTCCAGGGATGTGCACCAATAGGTGGGCATTTGGAAGGAACTCCCAGCAGAACGCTTCAAAGATGGAGGATATATTTACGATAAACATTAAAATAATACGATTTTTGCATAATAGACACCACTTCAAACATCTTCGAATAGAACTATATTCCGCAACACGTGCCACTTAAATTTTGCATGCATCGGAATCAGTATTAAATTACCTTTCCAGGGATGTGCACCAATAGGTGGGCATTTGGAAGGAACTCCCAGCAGAACGCTTCAAAGATGGAGGATATATTTACGATAAACATTAAAATAATGCGATTTTTGCATAATAGACACCACTTCAAACATCTTGAAATAAAACTTTAATCCGCAACACGTGCCACTTAAATTTTGCATGCATCGGAATCAGTATTAAATTACCTTTCCAGGGATGTGCATCAATAGGTGGGCATTTGGAAGGAACTATCAGCAGAACGCTTCAAAGATGGAGGATATATTTACGATTAACATTAAAATAATATGAATTTTGCATAACTGACACCTCTTCAAACATCTTGAAATAAAACTTTAATCTTATCAGGAATGTAGTAGAACATCAGTAGCTTTGCGGTATGGTAGGAAGAGAAGCTTTCTACACTGTTTAATTTGAAAAAGTTGCAAAAGCTTTTTCAATTGCCTTTGTAGCCAAATTCAGTGCATTGTTTCTGCAATAAGCTAAACCAGCTCATTAACCCAAAGATAAATACAGATGGTACTGTAGGTTAAAGATTATTTACTTGTAGCGTCTGTGGCATAACATGTGTGTTGTTAAAAATGCTTAGATTGCTGGTGTAGGCTATAGCTTATAAGCTTAAAGCGTATTTGAAATGAATTTCTTTGAATGAAAAGAAGCTTTATTCCATAATCTGCAGTTTGAATTGAAATATCTGTAAACATTAGGCTAATACCAAAGAATAAAGGGAAAACATAAAATTAAAAATTTATTTTAAAACAAAGTTTGATTATGAAAGACCTTATAGACTATTCATTCATTGAGCGACGTACTTTCTATGTTTAACGGTGCTGATGAGTTCCACTAATAATTCAAACTAATACAAATAACAAAAGTAGGCCTACCCATGGCCACCTGGAGATGCGGCCTGATTTGTTACATTTTGCAGATTTTGATTACAGCTACTGCTAGTGCTTGACTGACATTTTTTGAGATGTTTTTACTTTTTGCGGTTTCCTAATGACATAAAACTTTTTTATTGCCTTTGGAAAGCAGTAGCAAATGAGAAAAACTAAGTTGAAAAACGCAAAATCAGACTGTTATTGAAAATTAACAGTCTGACTAAAATCTTCGAAATCAAATTTTCTTTGTTTTTCAACATGTGAAGATGTTAAAACCTATCGTGTCATCTGGGGAAAAGAATAAAGAAAGCGTAAAAATATAATTTTTAGAAAAAATTATTTAAACGTTAGCCCAAAGTTAGAAAAACCTGGAAATTTCTGCAAAATGTGACAAATCAGGCCGTATCTTTAGGTGGCCATGGCCTACCCAACCAGCAAAACTGGTTCTATTCACATTGATTCAATGTCTGCAGATGTTGAATCAATGTAAAAAAGACCAGTTTTGTGGGCTGGGGCATGGATTTCAAAAAAAGGATTTTTTTCCAGAAAGTTGAAAACGATGTACAAACAATATCAACTTATTTTTCATTTTGACGTCCTAATCAGAACGTCACCCTATAAAATATTGTGTTAACAATAGCTAAGTGGTAAAACACTATGAATAATGGCATATACCGCACCAAACGCTTTTTGCATTGCTTAAACAAAATATTAGTTCTTGTTTACTGCTTTGCAGTTGAGACTGAACTAATATTTTAAAAAAAACAAGTATGTTTATCGAAATTACCGTTTTGGAAATACGATTCAATGAGAAAGAACTTGCTAAAAGTAATCAAAATGAAAAATTAGTGGGCATGCAATGTAATCATATCCAATCAAAATGTTGGCAAAAACAAACACAAGCAATAATTTCATTGAAAATCTTATCTGAGTGAGAAAACTTGTTGGAAACTCCTTCCTAGCAGTACTTCACAGTTACAGATATTTTCAATCACAAAGACAGGACGTCACCAGGGTCAAAAGTATGAATTGCCACTTTTATTGTGTTGTTGCCTGTAAATTATTTCATCCTCTTGGTGCCGCTAAAGAAAGCTGTTCGTGTAGCGCAATGCTCAAAGACGTGTTCCGACAGCTGAATCATCGCTCTTTGATTTCGAGAAATTTGAGTTTGCTAAACTATTTCCAAAGTATTGTCGGAGCAAACAAACGAGTTCAACTATAACAAATTTATGAGAAATGTTCAAAACAAATTTTTTTCTATGAAAAAACTTTTTTTCACTGGAATGTCTTTTTAAAATAAGTTTGTTTTAAGCAGTACTCAAATTTACTGTACGTTTGTGAACAATTGTAGAAACTGGGCAGCTTAATAGTTTTAGAAATGAGGAGTGATCGAAACGAACTTAGAGAAACAAATATAAGGATTGTGAATTTATGTAAATATCGAATGACTAACTTTGAAATTACAGAATCAAGACCAAAACAAATATTGATTACCAAAGCCTATTGCTCACCATCCCTATGGAAAACCATGTTCTGCTGAAACACATCAGCTCAAATCTTACAAAATGTTGTCAGTAATCTTTTTTGCCCCAGAGCCCGTGATTTTTATCACAGAACAACATAACAGCTGTTAAACATTTACCTTGACATTTAATCCAAGCAACAAAGATGAAAAGAAGCAGACCTCCAACCTTTAGACTGGGGAAGAAAGTTTTTACAAAGAAAATAATATACATTTGTTATAACGATTTCCCCATAGGACATGCACGACATGAAGAATGATGTTGCGAACAATTTTTCATTTGCAAAATGACGATCAGCGATTACAAACTCCGAAACACGAGATCTCTCGTAAATTTGAAAGAATCGAAAAAAAAAACGACTCTAAACGTTAATCCATACCCAAGAATTTATTAGGTTTACTAATTGCAAAAAGAAGAAGGTCATGACATATCACCTTATTGAATTCTTCACGCACACTGCATAAGATACAATCAGACTGAAACAGATTTATGTTAGTCGAGCTTTATGTGTTGCGAGAAATACTACAAGTTAAATGTTTCTATCTGCAACATGAAAATTTTGATTTGAACCATCAACATTTTGATAAACATCGCTTCAAAGAATTGATTTTGAACAGAGTATTTTCAGAATACCTGAAAACGACATTCTTCTAAAACGAAATGAAATTTCGAAAAAAGGAATAACGATTAAGTTTTCAATGAGACGAAATCCTACAAAGCATGCCAACAGCGTCACGATTAACTTTAATAATACCTCCTACCCTACTTTTCATTCAAAAGTGGACCTCATTTCTTTTTCGATATTTGACTACTGGATTCTTTTCATGTTTTTACAAAGGATTGGTAGACTTTGTAATCATTTTAGCTAATTCATTGTTTTCATAACACACTGAGAACCCTCCCAGAGCGAATCGATTTATCAGCGAATCGATTTATCAGCTTTCCGCCGAAACAGCTCTTGCCCCAGACAGCAAAATCCGTCGTTTTTACATTGATTCAAAGTCTGTAAACGTGGAATGTAAAAACGACGGATTTTGCTATCTGGGGCGTGATCATTATAATCTCTTTTGCTTTCTGCTTTTCCTTATTTTCTGTTCGCTCGTATACAGAGTAAGGCTCGTATACAAAGTAATTACGTTTTATAACGTGTTTTAATTGTATCGTCGTATTGAGCTAGCTGGTAATCACAGATGGCTTGGAAGGCTGTTGTTTTAACTTCAGTTCTGTTCAGTTGTTTTTACTTACTTCGACATCAGGGGTCTCCAAAAACAACAAATCACAATTTACAACGATTTCGTAATTTTCAGACCTTTCTCATGATTTGCATTATCGTTTCGAACTGATAACTTGACAAAACGAAATAGCTTGGTTGGACTTGTTTGCGTTTTTCGTACATAATATAGTAGGGGAGAGGAAACAAATTTTGCTTGATCTAATGTTTCTTGAAATGTTGTAGTTTTGTTTCTAATAGCCCCAGTTAGCTTACAAACAACAAATTGTGAAGCTAATATAGGTAATATTGCATTATATAGGTAGTATTGGATAATATTTGTAATATAACTGCATTCACAAATATAAGTAATAGCCTGCGACAGAACAACACATCGCATGCAAAACAAAAAGTAGAAATAAAACAAAAACTGACATCAACTGCAGGGCCGCTGAGAGGATAATTGAGGCCTGGTACCAATGAGATCCTTAATCCCCAAATCAGGACACTTCTAAGAAACAAAATGCACTGTATCCGAACAAATCTCGGTGGTTTCTTCAAGTTCTCAGGCCCTTAGGTAGGTTACAGGCCCCTAAAATCATCTCGGGCGTCCAAAAGTATTTTCTGGACCCCCCTGTCAATGCTATTGTCAACATGCAATAAGCTTGTTACACATATCTTTCATAAAGTTAGGAGTTGGACTTTGTTGTCTCATGGCCATGGTTGTCTCTGGAAATTCTTTATGGACCCATTGCTTATAATTCATGAATCTAAGCGTTGGATCCGATCCTCATCTTTACTTTCATCACAGACCAAACCAGTATAAACTTTGTTGAAATATTTTTGAAAACGTGTTTTCCATCGAAGGAGGGGTTGGCGGTTGCTAATAATACTTCGTCCGTTATCGCCAGAAAAAATAATCCTTCAGCAATTTCAGTCGGAGTTGAAGGCTATTCCAGATAATATCGGTGCTGACAATGCTGTCATCGAAAAGTGCAAGTTCTTGTCTAGTATCCTCTGTTACACCTTTATCATTACCTAAGCGTTCACAACCGTTTTCTGGAGAGTATATGACAGATCTGTCATGTCTCCTGGGCAAAACTAATCGGTTTCAAACACAAATCAGTAAAGGGTTGATAAAAAAAATAATGAAATTTCATAAGCCTTTTCACTTCTGTGTCAACAGTAACAGCTTTCTCAATGCTTAGGTCTACTTAGTTTGGTGACTGTATTTCCTTAGAAGTGTAAAAATGTAGCCTCAAAGGCAATGGTTGCATCTTGTGTATGATTGACATGATTTTGGTATATACATTGCAATGCAGAGTTGAGGTCGTGGCTATCTAGTCTAAGGACAATCTTGTGTTTTTACTCGACTTAAAATTTTAGATAACATTTTCACACAATATGCAAATACTGCACAGTATCCTATATATATTTCTTGCGTGTTTAGTTGATTTCAGCAACATGGTCCTGTGTTTTGCCATGTTAGACAGGTAGCCACTACCTGGTCTCGCTCCCTAAAGAAGTCAGTCGTGTCTGATTGACGAAACGTCGGAAAAAAAGCAGATTGTCACTTTATACATCGTCATCGTGTGGTAGTTTATCTTAATTTGCACCACTAGAACGCATCATGTTATTTAACTAAATGCCTGGTGAACAGACTCATTCAATTTTCAACAGCAGCCTATACTTCGCAGTTGGACCATTTCTTTTTTCAAGCATTGATAAAGATATTAACCACCTAACAAGCAATCAGACGTTCAAGAGGAACAATATCCTGCAGAACAGCTTTGGTAGCTACTGTATAGTCGAAAAATTGGTTTTGTACACAATTTCTTTGTGTATTCAGGAAAAATCGAATCATTGCCTGATCAGCCAGACTTTGGAGCCAGCTCCAATGTGGTAATAAATTTATGCAGATCTGTTTCAAGGGGTCTTGACCATTTGCTTTACTTTGACAGATGGTTTACATCTATTCCTCTTGTGACCCATCTGGAAAAATCAAAAATACACTGTTTAGGGACTTGTGGCAGTTAATCGGCGTGGATCACATTTTCCGGTGACAAAATCTTTTGAAGTCTGGAAGGGGTGCTCATGAAGAAAAGAAAGTTGTGGTTGATGGCACGGAAGTGCGTGCGGTAAAATGGATGGGCAACAGATCTGTCATTTCATTGTCCACCTTTGCCTCTGCTCAATCAATAGGAGATTGCAAACGGTGATTGTGAAGGAGTACAATCAGTTTATGGGAGGCGTTGATTTTCAATGTATGACGATTATCCAGCTTTGGTGAAGAAAGCACTACGAACTATTATCCCATTCGCCATGTCGTATTTATGTGAAGCAGGATTTTCTGTCTTGGTGGTGATGAAAACCAAATATCGATCAGGAATAAACACCGAAAGAGAAATGCGAATGGCAATTTCAAACATTCTCCCAAGATTCAATGAACTTTGTAAAAACAAACCAGCCAACAAGTCACATTGAATAATATGCATTGCTTTATGTTGTTGTATCAATAAACACAACTTCAAAAATAAGTTTTCTCGTTAGCTTTTACTTGCTTGTACGCCGCAAGTCCAGAAAACTTATCCAGAGGCGTCGCAACAAAAAAACGTTTGAGAACCACTGTCATAGACATTTTTGGAGTCTTTTAAACTTAACATCGATGGTGGGGTTGGCGGGTTGCTAATAATACTTCGTCCGTTATCGCCAGAAAAAATAATCCTTCAGCAACTTCAGTCGGAGTTGAAGGCTATTCCAGATAATATCGGTGCTGACAATGCTGTCATCGAAAAGTGCAAGTTCTTGTCTAGTATCCTCTGTTACACCTTTATCATTACCTAAGCGTTCACAACCGTTTTCTGGAGAGTATATGACAGATCTGTCATCATTGTCATGTCTCCTGAGCAAAACTAATCGGTTTCAAACACAAATCAGTAAAGCGTTGATAAAAAAAAAATAATGAAATTTCACAAGCCTTTTCACTTCTATGTCAACAGTAACAGCTTTCTCAATGCTTAGGCCTACTTAGTTTGGTGACTGTATGTCTTTAGAAGTGTAAAAATGTAGCCTTAAAGGCAATGGTTGCATCTTGTGTATGATTGACATGATTTTACTTTTAGTATATGCGTTGCAATGCAGAAATAGCCTACAGTAAATTTTGATGTTGTGGCTATCTAGTCTAACGACAATCTTGTGTTTTTACTCGACTTAAAATTCTAGATAACATTTTCACACAATATGCAAATACAGATCCTATATATATTTCTTGCATGTATAGTTGATTTCAGCAACATGGTCCTGTGTTTTGCCGTGTTAGACAGGTAGCCACTACCTGGTCTCGCTCCTTGAAGAAGTCAGTCGTGTCTGATTGACGAAACGTCGGAAGAAAAGCAGATTGTCACTTTATACATCGTGTGATAGTTTATCTTAATTTGCACCACTAGAACGCATCATGTTATTTAACTAAATGCCTGGTGAACGGACTCATTCAATTTTCAACAGCAGCCTATACTTCGCAGTTGGCCCATTTCTTTTTTCAAGCATTGATAAAGATATTAACCACCTAACAAGCAATCAGACGTCCAAGAGGAACAACATCCTGCAGAACAGCTTTGGTAGCTACTGTATAGTCGAAAAATTGGATTTGTACACGATTTCTTTGTGTATTCAGAAAAAATCGAATCATTGCCTGATCAGCCAGACTTTGGAGCCAGCTCCAATGTGGTAATAAATTTATGCAGATCTGTTTCAAGGGGTCTTGACCATTTGCTTTACTTTGACAGATGGTTTACATCTATTCCTCTTCTAAACCATCTGGAAAAATCAAATATACACTGTTTAGGGACTGTGGCAGTTAATCGGCTACCAGGGATCACATGTTCCGGTGACAAAAGAGGTGCTCATGATGAAAAGAAAGTTGTGGTTGATGGCACGGAAGTGCGTGCGGTAAAATGGATGGGCAACAGATCTGTCGCTTTATTGTCCACCTTTGCTGCTGCTCAACCAATGGGAGAGTGTAAACGGTTTGACAAAAAGAAAAAATGTTCTAAAACGGTACCTTACCCTGCAATTGTGAAGGAGTACAATCAGTTTATGGGAGGCGTTGATCTCATGGACTCTCTCATGGCTCTATATCGAATCAAAATAAATCATTTTTTAGATCTAACTATAATAATCTGCTGGCTGTTGTATAGAAAGGACTCTTTCGCTGTCAGTGGTTCTGAGAAAACATGATGCTTCAAGAATTCAAGCTTTGTATTGCTGAAGCTCTGCCTCTTGAAGGAAAACCTACGACACCTCGTAAAAGAGAGCTGCTATCACAGACAACGACTTCACAATTCATAAAAAAAGAAATTAGGTGTTGCTACCAAAGCAATACCTCCTGTTGAAATCCGAACTGATGGGTACCATCACTTTCCAGTAGTGATGACAAGAGGAAGATGCAAGAACCCCAATTGTAAGGCAGCCCCTGCGTTTTACTGCGAAAAATGCAAAGTGCATTTTGCATTACCAAGGACAAAAATTGCTTTGTTGATTTTCACCGAAATTACACTGTTGACAACTGGTATTTCTAATATGTTTCAAATGTGGCTTCTAATTTTTTATTGTGCTTTTACTTGGAGATTTCCGTGCGTTTGAAGTGGTGCTTCTTATGACGATGCCATGTGGCGTAGGCTACGCAGGAGCCGCGGTGCACCGTCTCGACGACACTCCTCAACTCAATAATCACCTACGCAAGTCAATAATGGGATTCCTGGGGAGAAGTAGCCTACTGCTAGTAGCCTACAATACAACCACAACCAAATTATCAGCCACAGCCATTCAAAAAGCGTTGTGCCATATGTGTTGACGACATCAGAGGAACGGGATATTCCAAAAAATGAAATAATCTCATCAAAGTTTCTCATCGTTTCTTCAAATGCAATATGCCTTTGTATTCAGCTGGTCATACAGGCAAATGTTAAAAATTTCATGGAATCAAAAGATCACTAACGATGAAGTATTATCTAAATTCAATTCAAGCAAATTCTCTTACAAATAGTCAAAAGAATAAAATTGAAGTATTTCGGACACACAATAAGGCAAAACTCGTTACAAAGATCATTAATAGAAGGGAAGATAAACGGTAAAAGAAACAAAGGCAGACCAAGAATGATTTGGACATCAAACATCACTAAATGGACAAAATTAACTTATGAAAATGCAGTACGAACAGCTTCTTCTTCTTCTTCGTTTGAACCTTGTTCTTCGCCACTTCAAGGGTCGAGGGGCTCTGCCTTTTACCACCCTTGGGCAGTGGCGGCGACGCGGTCTAGATGTTTGGGCAGGTGTCGAGCAGCCATTGAATTGATTCGTCATCCAATTCACGCAGACCACGCACACCATTTGGCGCATGGTAGATGGCGCAGTTACAGATGGTGTGGTCTACGGTTTGTTCCTCCATGCCACACTCACAGATCGCGGATGGAGCCATCCCCCATTTGTGCATGTTGAAGCGAAATAGTCCGACGCCAGTACGCAGGCGGTTGAGCCGCACCCAGGCCTTCCTTGGCAAATGCATTCCGGTTGGATGGTGGCTGGTATCGGAGATGAAACTTTGGAGTCTTGAGGAGTTCTTCTTCCACTCCAAGCTCCATTGGTGATCCGCCCACGTAGCCGCACTGATGGGCTACTACTACGAACAGCTCATGGTCGAGAACAATGGCGCATTGTATCCAACCCTCAATACAAGGAAGAAACATAATGATGGTGATGATGATTTGTGCTCAAAGCACACGTTGAAATTATGTACCGTATTTTCTTGAATAGAAACCGCGGCTACTTTTATTTTTATTTTTTGAACGTTTTGTGTGGCTTCTATTCGAAGGCGGCTTCTATTATGTTTATATGAACGTTTTTGTCTTCTAATTGGTGCTCACTGCTCGGTGGGCATTCGAGTTTCGAGTAACAAGAAAACGTAACCAGTAAGTCAGCTGCAATTTTAATGTACCGGTATCTTTTGTGAAACCGCTAATCCGACAGCTGCTATTATGTTCGCATCTGTGTGAAGCAAACAAAACCAAAAGGAAATACCTTTTGCTTTACCTGCCGCCTTTTAATTACAGTACCGTGCTCATCCAACTTTATGCAAAGCACTGAAAAAAAATGAGCCGGCTCCAACGCAATGTGTAGTGTGTGTGCTGGTGTATTATATTATATAGCTTTACGTGCGAATCTTACATCGTGCTTTACTTCTGAAATCTTCGATGCTAGAAGCCCATAGATATTTTACTGGTTGGAAAATCTGGCATTGTTACATTATGTTACAATGTAAACAACGACTAAAATTTTCAGTAAATAATGACGGTTTACATTGTTGTGCAATGCAAAAATGACTAATTATATCGGCCGGATATCAATGGTTTCTATCGTTTTCAACATCAAATTGAAACAAAAATTGCATTTGCTTTTCACAAGCCAATGCTTTCCGAAACTTATAATGTCTAGTTTTCATGGAAACAAGCATCCCTTATCAATAGTACCTAAAGTATTGCCTTTTTTGTTTGTGTTGTTTTGCCTTACAATCGCATGAAAATATTTCGATGTGAGAAGAGCAGCCTACTATTGAAATTATATGAAATTTCTCATTTGCAAATTTGTTGTTTAAATTATTGATTTTCACGACAGCGTCTAACAAAGAAGCAAAAGCCGTTCCAGTTGCACTGTAGCACGTTTATGACTAACCATGTGGGATACTCACTAAAATACAATTATAAATAACGCTAGGTTGGATTACTTCTTTTATTGTCTATTTCTACCAGACAGTTTACTTGCTACGTCGTAAGTAACAACTAACAAAGACAACATAAAAGACACAAAAAGAAAATACAGTTGGACAGAAACTATTACCTGAAAGTGGTAAAACAATGAGTACAAGCAAAGCAGCCATTATCTCAGACACAAGATCCATCCTTTACGTTGATCGTCTTCAGACGTTAAAAAACGTAAAAATGACAAAGTTTTCTTTCTAGGAATAGTTTTTAACAAGAACAAAGAAATTGTCATATGGTTTCAACAAAAGAAGTGATTTCACGGTAGTTTCAAAGTTTATGGTAATAGTTGACATGGAGCTACAATAAAAAACAATTAATTTGTAGGCTACCCGATTATTACCCTTCTTCAAATTTTTCAAACCTTTAGATACCGCACAGGATTGATAGAATAAAGCTGTCACCGTTTATTAGTCATGTTGTAAAGAAGTAATTTTGCTGTACCATAGACAGAAGCAAAACAAATCAATTGGGTTTGAATGACGCTATTGAAACCCAATTACCCATCGGTCTATCATCTGTGTGAGGTGTAATCTGTGTATTGTAGTCTCTTGTTAGTCTCTTGTTATAAAAGCTGAAAATTACGTTTTGTTGGTTACTTGAAAGAGAAGTTATTTTGTTGTACCATAGAGTAGACAACTAATCAATCTCAATTATGACAGTGTGGTCCAAGTGCAGACCCGCGAGCCAAATTTGGCCGCGAGCTCCTTTTTTTTGCCCAGAGAACTAATAGTCAGCTTTGCTTCAATGTAGCAATATCACTTCAATTTTTGTTTCTTTGTTATTGTAATTGACAAAAAACTTTGTGAACGATCCTTTGTGATGCATAACAATGTTTTTAGTTACTCGCCTTGTTGTCCTAGCCTAAAACTTACCAGTTTCGCAAAACCTAAGGGTCAAGATAATGAGTAGACTACTTGTAAAAAAAAGAAAGGTGGAAGAAAGATCATTTTAAAATAAAGAGGAAGAAGATTATTTATTTGCAGAAAATTTAGGAAAACCACTCTGTCTAGTTTGCCAAAAAAAACAGTTTCAGCTGCTAAAGAGTATAACGTCAAGCGCCATTATGAGTCTTTTCACAAAAATAAGTTTAAACTGACGACATCCAAAGTGGTTCTCTGTGGCCTTTGGCTATGCGATTATGGGAGCCAGATCAGGCCGCAGAATCAAAGTGTTAAACGTAGTAGCATATTTTGGGTGGAGGGTAGAATATTTTAACATTTTTGTTTGTGCTGTATTTTGTGTGCGACAGCATCGCTGGTCAGATAAATGAAGCGTGAATTGGATGGTGAAAGAATTGTTTTCGCTTCGTCGACGAAGAGACGCTGACCTAATTTACTGGTATCTCTGTGCGGTCGAGTGTGGCGAGGATTGACAGATGCCTCAGAAATGTTAAAGTGTTAAACGAAAGCGTTGTTTGTACGTTGTAAATTCTTTTCGCTGACCAAGTTTTTATGTGCAGTAGGCTACTTGTTTTGTTTAGTTTAGTTCCAATTCCAATGGCAGAGCTAGAGGTAGTCATAATGCAGAGAAAAGCACGATTTAAAATGAAGTTATGTTATTTGTTTAATTCACAGCAAAACTTTGTATGAAACCTACTGTAGGGGATAGTGGTATTGTTTTGTTTGTCGCTGTGACTTCATCGTGGATTATCAACAACTAGTGAACTAAGTTGTTCATATACATGAATTTCCCCTTGAAGTAGAATATTGAAATCAACTACGTAATTGCGTTACTTTGGACGATCTGCACCTTGGACGCGAAATAGTTTGGTAAGTAACATTGTGACTTTTTTCTAGTACCGTACTATAATTGTCAAACTAATTAAACCAAAGTTATTGACTTTTTGTCTATCTACAGTAGTATTCTTTATGTTGTGTATATATGCTGTAACACCAGTCTAAATTGTAACAACAAAAAACATGTAGGTCGTAGCAGATTATTATATATATTCTGTAATCTGTGTATTTTTTGTTTACACTGTTTGTTTTTGTCACAACTTATAAAACCAAATGCTGTCAAGGTTAGGTCTAAAACATTTGACCAGTTATCCATTTAAACCAGTGGTTTCCAAAGTGGGCACCAGCGCCCCCCTGTGGGCGTTTGCAATCATAAAGGGGGCGCTGGCTATAAAGTGGGCGATTGGGGAGCGCTGAGAGTAAATCGGGGCAGTTACAAGAAGATGATAGCAAAGCATTTTTTGTCATGTTTCGCTTCAAGGAAATACAAAAGAAGACGGTGACTATAAGAGCTCTGTGGCAGATTTTGTAGCAATTATGTTGGCAAAGTCGCTTCACAGTGCCTTACAAGTTTGTTGAGGTCGTAACACGTGACTTACTTTGAAGCACTGCGATTACGCAAATCCGATCTTTCAATCCGAGAGTATTTTGATCTAGCGTTCGTCTTAATCTATCTTTGAAGACTGTCATCAAAGCAGTGAATAAAATTAAAGCGCACGCTCTGAATACACGCTTATTCAAATGATTGTGCAATGAGAATCTGAAGCTTTTGAGCGCATACTACTCCACACCGAAGTACGTTGGCTTTCCCAGAGAAATTGATTCACGATTTTATTCGCTGTTTGAAACTATCAAGGAATTTCTGCAGAGTTGTGATCCTGCCCTTGCAAATGACGTCCTGGTTGTGAAAAGTGATATCGCCTACTTGTCAAACATAGGCTATTTTCCTAATTTAATGAATTGAATTTATCCCTTCAGCGTAACGAAATAAGCTCGTGTTGTATCAGCGAAATTTAGCTAGACGAGAATTTTTCCACTTCTCAAGCTTGCATCAATTTGATACCAGTGGCAAAGGCATATCTAATCATCTTCAAGAAGTACGCAAAGACATGGGAGTTCGATTCCAGGATGTATTCCAGTTAGAAATCTATGATTGAATAATCGACCTATTCTGTGATAGTTCCGAACATGAAATTTTTAAGGAGGAACTAATAACATTGTAAAACGATTTTGCACTCAAACCGAAGTTCAACATCTCGTATCAATCGTTCTGGCTGCAGAACCAAATCAAAGAGACATACTCTCACGTGTGGAATCGGATCAAAGTTTTTATTATTGCCTTTCCCAGCTCATACTTGATGGAGCGTGCTTTCAGACCCTTTTTGGTAATTTGTCCGATATGACTTGAAAAAATTCGGTCATTTTTTATTTATTTCGGTCATTTTTTCTGATGAAAATATTTCCTTTCAAGTAGCTGCTCCAAACCAAAATTTGCACTTCCTGACTAGCTACAACATTAAGTTTCGCTGAGAAACGTTGTCGTGTTTTATCTGAGAAAAGTTAGAACAGACAAACGTTTCTTCAACGTTCATCAGCGAAACTCAACCTTGCAACATCCGGCCGCAATTGACCGAATTGACTATATTTTTTTCGGACATTTTGCTAAAAAATAGGTCAATGACCGATAAATGACCGAAAAAAAAACAGGACTCTAGTTTTGTCATTTGACTAGAAGAAGCAGTTAAACCACGAACCCATACCGGTAACTCTTTATTTAATTTGATTAAGGGAACGTTCAAATATTACGTAACGCCTTCGAGGGGGAGGGGGGGGGTTTATGCAAAGCGTTACGTTAGCGTCACATCGGGGGGAGGAGGGGGTTCAAGCAAAACGTTACGTAACGCTTTCGAGTACGGAATGGTAGTTTTTTGTGCTGAATTCGTAGTGAAAAAGCGTTACATGGGGGAGGGGGGGTCAAAAATTCGGAAAAAAAGCGTTACGTAATATTTGAACGTTCCCTAAATAGGTGAAGCAACTTACATTGCATAGAATTGTCTGATAATATTCTATTGTGAATTATTTAGCGTGAGAATATTTAATATTTTTTGGCAACTTGTCATGTTTTGCACGATGGTTTTGTTGTGTCTACTGTTCTAAGTACATATCAAAGCCAAGAGAAAGTAACTGGCCACTCTCCTTTCGTTAGTGCCGAAGGCCTAGTGTGATGACAACCTTATCTTCTCATTCCCAAAACTTAGTAACTGAGTTTGGCACCACATTTACCTTATCTATTAATTATGCACAGCTCATAGTTATTTTGTATTTGCAGATCGCTGGAGAGCTCTGCTGTGCTTACCACTTGTATTCAAAGAAGGAATACAGCATTTTGTGATAATTGGCGCTGTAAGTCATCAGTCTACCGCTAGCTATAATTGATTACAATTACATTTTTTACTTAAACGGTTTGATGCTGTTACCTCGCAGTATCCGTATCATAATGCACGTAAGCACTATGTAAGGTAGGAGGCACTACTTCACCTATTAGAATGTATCAAAATAAAAACAAAATGGAAAAATGATGATCATCGTAGAATGTGTATGACTGTCTTGCAATATTAGTAAAAGTTATATCTCATTTTATATCCCGCATTCACATTAAGCGCTTGCTTAATGAAACAAAATTTGTCGGAAAATGCTTCACAACTCATTACTCACACCTAGTGGTCAAAATTGTTAAACCGTACATCAGCGGAATCATCATCATTTACAGATGATGATTCCGCTAATTCCGCACCTAGTGGTCAAAATTGTTAAACCGTATATCAGCGGAATGCCAACTCTATTTTCTTCGCAATAGTGCACTCTCCAAGACAGAGCGTTAAAAAAGAGGTGAGATCACGGGCTCTAAGTCCACTGACGTCACAAATAAAAGAGAGAATTTTTTTTCCATTTTTTTGCTTGCAAAAATGCGCATGGTTTTTATCGGGGCTCTGGAATAGGAGTTTTTAAAAAAAAAGGCAAGACTGCAACTCCGGCTGCATACAAAACGATAAACAATGTTTTTCAATTTTAAACTGCATGCAATTAGATATATAAGACCAAGCTTCTATTACTTACAACAACACAACTTTAACGCACAACGTTTCATAGAACCACTGATTATTATTCTTTTTGTATTCTTTTTGAATACTCCAAAAAACAATCTGGAGGTCCTAAAAAACCTTACAACACTGAAGCCGGAGTCAGCCAGTTATAAATCGAGGAGTCGAAGTCGTAAATTTTTCTCCCAACTCCACAGCTCTCGTTTTGACACATTAAAGCTTTGGATGTTTTAAAAGAATTTTGTTTGAGCAAATGAAATTTCAAGAATCGTGGTGAGAAGCAAAACTAAATAAAAGAATTGAAACTGAAACGAACCAATAATTTCAAGTAGCTTTAAGATTAATTCGAAGTGTTCGGTTTGCCCTATTTTCTAGAAACGTAAGTGCGTTTGAAAACAAAACCGTGTCATGACGAATTTTTGTTTTGTTTTTTTATGCACAAATTCTGCAAAAAAGTCAAAGTGTTCATGTTAAAGGAGTTTTTTTTTAACCATAAATAGACATAACTAAGCAACGAGACAACATTTAACATTGTGAAAACAAAAACGACATAACAATCGTTCTCGGTTATGCAATTTGCATCTAGTAGTCTTCATCAAGCCTTTAAAACACCTTGTACCTTGAATAAGAAATACTAAAGATTAGACAAAAATATACAGGATAACAACAAAACTATGGTCTAATCTAAACAATTGAGAAACTGCTATATCTTGCACACATACGAAATGAGAACTAAAGTTACAGCTCTTAAAAAAAGCGTTTTGTTTTGCCTGATCGAAGATGAAATTAAAAGTGAAATGAAATGCAGATGAGATGATCAAAATTGAATTGAAATTTGAATTTTATTGGATAAATATTTTATTAATCAGATCATAAACAGTTTTTCGAGGGTCACATTTTGCTGCTGAATATTTCATTTGCCTGCCATTTTTATATTGGTGCGAAATTGTTACATTGCCAATAACTCTGTAAAGCTTATTTGTGTGCCATAGAGATGGTAGTGTGTCACAACAACACAATTCGTTAGCATCGTATAAATCTATACCTTTTCCAAGTATAATCAGTTTTACCATAGGCCTATAATTCTTATAAGGTTGGATCAATGCTAATGTTACATATTGTTTTACAGGATGACAGTTTCAGCTTGACAAAAGTCACAACTCCTTATCTGGAGCACATCCGAGGGATTTTCTCTACACGTGCAAAGGCAACTGCTATGCCACATCGAGGAGCCTGAAACTGCACTGCTTCTGCACACGTATTGGATATTTGATATTAACTTTCCCCAAGAAGTCGCCGAAACGCTACAACTATTAAATTACCTGTGTGACATTTCCCGGTTTCCGTTGATATTAGCACACCTGTGCAAGCTTTAATAAATCAGTTTTGAATAACAATTTGGTAGTGCTGGTGTAAGGCAGTGATTTTTAACATGATTGTGTTCCTCGGTACACTATATCGTTCCGTAAAAGATCGTCAGGTGTTCCGCAAGAAATTGTTAAAATGGACTAGCGTTCTATGGAACACAGGTCGAAAATTAAAATCACAACTGCTTTGCGTTTGCCTTTCTGCAATTCCTGCCCGAATATCAACTTTGTGCAATTGTGCTCATCCAAACAGGCCAAGATATCGCATTGAGAAAAGCTGAAAGTGAATAAACTGTTGTTGCATTGTTTATTTTATTGCATTATGGATTAGCCCATATTATAAAATCCGATTTGGTGTTCCGCAACATTATTTTAATGCATAAAGTGTTCCGTGGCTCAAGAAAGGTTGAAAAACACTTGTGCAAGGAACACTTTTTACGCAACCTGACGGATAGGGAGGCAGAAAGTGCAACAAAAAAACAGGAACACGAATTAATGCGATAAAAAAAACAGTCTGAATTGTAGAGTGGACATTTCCAACTCAAGCAAAAGTAATAAGGTAAAAATTAGGACCATCCTAAAGGGTGGAAATTTAGACAGCCTGAGACTAAATGCTACTGAGGTGGAAATTTCCACTTCAGATGAAGGGTGGAATTTTACACTTTTTGTGGTGGAAAAATCCACCCTATGAGTGTATGGGCCTAGGGTGGAAAACAGAGACTAGGGTGGAAATTTCCACAGTTTAGGGTGGATTTTGCTGGGGGTGGAAATTTCCACCATTGCTCAAGGGTGGAAATATCCACCATTTTTGGTGGAAAAATCCACCCTACAGAAGCATAGGGTGGAAAACAGAGACCACCCTTAGGGGTGGAAATTTATATACTTTTTGCTTAACAGTGTAGTGTTCTGAGCGTGGGTGTAGGTTGCAACAGCTTGACTAAAACCAATGACGATTGGCATGTCCCTAGGAAGAGTTTTAAATTTAAGCCTACTTCTGACGCTCAATCGTTAACGCAATGCATTTCAAGAAATCGATTTTCCTCACTAAAAGATTTTGTTGATGGTGATGACATTTGCCAAGATCAGCTCACCACGTTGAAAGTTACCAGTGACATGTTTGCAATGAAAGTAGGAGGTGGCCATTGTGAATCAGTACTAAAAACAGCAAAAGAAATAGGCATGTACTTAGCCAAACACAATTTGCCATCTTTGAAAAACAAATCAAACCTTGTAGATTTTTTGCTTTTCTCCACTTTTCTTGCAAAAAGTACTGCCTCCAAACGAAAAAAATCTTTGTCGGCTTTCTGTTGGAAAAACAAAGACTTAATAAATCGTTTTAAAACAACTTCCGTTTCTACATCAAAACTTGCCACTTCAAAATTAGCTTATGACTTAGCAAATTCCATCAGTAAACATTTGAAACACTTTCCTCGTGGTAAACACCTTCCTCCTTCTTGCGTCAGAGCAATGTTAAAGTCAAACCGTCGCTTATCGTCCTCTGTTCGTTCTAAAGTGAGAAAAATTACGTATAGGTGGCGTCTTGATTCCTTCTTCAGAAAAACTGTAAAACGTTTATATCTTGCGTGTAAACAACAAAAAAAGGAAGGTGACTTGACATATCAACCCAGCAGGCCTACATCAACTTCAGAAAATGAAAAATCATGCAAGGCTATTCAATACAACAGCGCTGATATTGAAAATGAAACAAATGATGCCTTCAACTGCGACAGTGAAAAGTTATTATCAACAGAAAATCACGAAGAGACTTCATTGTACTGTGTGTGTAATGAACCTAACGATGGATCGTTTTATGTTCTCTGTGAAACTTGCTTAAAGTGGTTTCACCCTCGCTGCATATTCCCCCCAAACAATCTGGCATTAGCGCTCACAGAAAAACAATGGGACCGCGTTGGTAGTCGCCTTGTATGTGAGGGTGTAAACGTAGTGATGCATTCGTCAAATTCGGCATTTTGTCACAAAACTCTTCAAGTAAACACTAAGTCCATTGAGGCTTTAAACATTTCATCATCACCATTTCAGCAGAAATCAAGTTTCATTAATAATGATGCAAATTATCTTTCTTTAACTCATCTTGATGATTTATCATTGTCTGATAATATGATAGGCCTAGATATAAACATATCTCGCTGTAATGAAAGTTTGGGAAAAGCTGCAACTCACAACGGAAAAGCTGAAATAACTTTTTTCGAAACAAAAATTGATATGAATAAGGCGAAAACAAACAAAACTTATCAGCCAAAAGCCGAAGTTTATGATCAAAAAAAAAAAGTTTCTGAACTAAAAATCCAAATTGATGATAAAAAAAACAAAATTCTTGGTGCAAAAACTGACATTGATAATGCAAAGAATGCAACTGAAGTGACAAAAAACAACATTATTGACGCAAAAACCGACACTGATGACGCAAAAACTGACAATGATGACGCAAAAAACGAAATTGAGGGAGCAAAAAACGACATTGATGACCCAAAAACCGACACTGATGACACAAAAACTGACATACATGACGCAAAAACTGACATTGATAATGCAAAGAATGCAACTGAAGTGACAAAAAACAACATTATTGACGCAAAAACCGACACTGATGACGCAAAAACTGACAATGATGACGCAAAAAACGAAATTGAGGGAGCAAAAAACGACATTGATGACCCAAAAACCGACACTGATGACACAAAAACTGACATAGATGACGCAAAAACTGACATTGATAATGCAAAGAATGCAACTGAAGTGACAAAAAACAACATTATTGACGCAAAAACCGACACTGATGACGCAAAAACTGACAATGATGACGCAGAAACTAAAAATGACGAAACAGATGGTGTTCATAGACGCTATGACAACCAGATACCTTCAATTTCCGATGAAACATTGAATGAGTTAGGAAACTTTGCCGAACCAATATCATAAAAGCGTGAACGACGTTGTGAATGGGTTGATGTGACTAATAAGTCGTTTTTCCTTACGTTGGATGAATGGAAAGAGATGACCCTCAATCGCACCAAGCATCGATTTTCCTCCAATCTGTATCGCGATGTTATATGCAAACAACTTAGAAAAATTTATGACAGTTGCGTTTTTTGTTTTAGAAATAATTATTTGGTAGAACCAGCAGCGGTTGAATCCTTAAGTAATGGTGATTCAAAATTTTACAATGGTCATACCAACGTGTATTGCAAGCACTCGGGTTGTTGTGGATGCTCAGTAAAAGGGGATGTACGTATTTTTTCATATGTTGATAAAGTTGAAGTTGTCGTAAATGTGATGGGGAAACGTAATCATGAAATGCATTGCGTAAAACGTAGGCCGGTTGCGGGGAAGCAGCGTAAATTACTCATGGAGAAATTACAATGCAAACATCCCAGCGAAGTTGGCAGAAAGTTGGTGGATGACTTAACTGAAAATGAACTATATCACGGTGCATACAATTTTGCTCCTGCCTCGTCTGTTTTGAGAAATATAAAAAGTAAAGGTAAGCTTTGCAATAGATATTCTAAAAATTGGATGTATAACAACAATCGCTTGAAGTATGAGTTTGAAAAAAAAAAGCGAATCTTTATAAGACGCATAACTACATACCCCCCTGGCGTTATATTGTATTCTAATGCACAAGTGAAACTTTATCGAGATTTATGCCCTGTAGATATAATATATTTTGATGCGACAGGAAGCACAGTTAAAAGGCAGGATGGTGAAAAAGATTTTCAAATTTATTCGCTTTTAGTCAGAAGCCCCTACGTAGGAGGTCCAGCGCTCCCAGTGGCAACAAACATTGCAACGAATCATGATTCTGAAAGCATACGGAGTTTTTTAGGTAAATTTCTAATGGACACTGTGCAAATTTGTGGAAAGGTAAAAAAACCAGCGTTAATGATGATTGACGGATCAATGGCTATGTGGAATGCTGTACTAAGTGCGATGTGTAATGAAACAAGGTTAGGTTATTACAACAGATGCTGGCGTGTAGTTTCAGGAGAGGCGACAAAATACGACTTGGAAAAAACTTTCGTTCATAATTGTTTGAGTCACGCCATGCGTGCAGCTAAAATTATGGTTAAAAAATATTACAAACCTAAGAAACACACATTAACAGTTATGCATTGGATTTCTTTGTTATTTGCATGTACAACCCTGTCTGAACTAGATGAAATAATGGAAAGTATTATTTGGGTAACCAACTGCGAGAGTACGTCTTCCAAAGTTGACTATCATTTTAACAGACTGCATCAGGGCTTTAAATTTTCAGAACTTTTGTCAAACGTAACAAACGAAATAGAAGAAAACGAAAAAGACGAACTCAACGACTATTTTCATACCAGTATGCGTGACGACCAAAAACAAGAATTAAATTCTCCATTTTACTTACGCTACCACAACCAACTTATGGCGTTTCTAAATTCTTCTGACTTTTTGGATCACCTCAATGATCCTTCTCATTCAAAGTTGCAGCACGAAAATGTTTACATGGATAAGAACTTTTGTTTAAAACTTATTGTAATTATTCTGAGTAGAATATGTACCACTTCGCAGCTAATTCTTGGAAATTTGTCCCGGCATTCGTCACATGAACGGCCAAATTACCAAGCTTACTCCCAGTATTCTTTTTGGTTTAAGCAAGTCATCTCATCCAAACTTAAAAATATTTCTCGGGATAATTTAACACAAGGTATCATCGAGCAGCATTTTTGGGATTTGAAACAAATTTATTTAAAAGGAAAACGTGTTGTAGGTATCGATCATTTTGTAGAAGAGTACGAAAACCAAATGAGAATGAGTGAAAAAATATTTTCTGTTCATTATATTCACCAGGGTTACGAAAAAAGTTACATTTCGGCCAAAACGTATGCTGATCAAGCTTCAAGTAAACATTCGAAACATCGCACTAACTTGGTAGTTTCAAAATTTAGAAAGCCAAAAAAACGACGTTCAGATGGATTTTATACTACAAATGAATCTAAAAAACATATTCGATATGTCAATGCTGTTAGCGAGTCCGCACCCACAATTTCTATGTGCAATGCGACTGCTTTTGTCCACTCGAAATGCAATTATGCAAAGATTCGTGACTTTTGGACAGCAACAGCCAAAGATTTTGAATACATGGCTGAATTTTCAACTTGGGTATGGAACGGTTTGGCAATAAATCGTAACTGTTTGTCGGATACCGCCGTTGTAATCGATAAAAACTACGAAGTGTCTTGGCTAGATTTACTCACAGCATGTAACAATCCTTGCAGTAAAATTACGAACGAACTTGCCAAGCATTACCAAAATTCTTCTGCAGTTGGTTGGTTAAGCAAACGTCTCGTAGACGCCTACTTTTTACTAAAAGCCAGTGAACCAAGAAACCGAAACGCCATAGGGGTTTTAGATTGCGACTCCACAGGGAAGATTTTGCAAAAATCCCCAATAAAGTCCGTGAAATTTTTCAAAACAGCGATGACAAAAACTGAGGAAAAATTGCTACCGGTCGTTCTCCTTCCTTTCTTGTGCAATGGCCACTTTCGTTTGTTACACTTTTCCACCCAAAATAAATTCATACATTGTTACGATTCTTCGAATAAAGAAATGAGTACAGCCTTTTCAAAGTTTCTACATGATGGTGCAGATTTCCTAGTAGATTTCTTGGTAACTAATCAGTTATACACAGGGAATTACAGTGTAAGTTCTAAACATATCGTGATGCAACCGGACAGTAATACTTGTGGGGTGGCAGTTTGCATAACTGCTGATATTCTTTGCAGCGACATGGATCTGAAATCTCAACATTCAAAAATGGATCTTAATTTTTTCACATCTTATCGACATTGGATGATTTATTATATTGTTTCAAATGCTATAAATGTTCATTCTGATTTAATAAATGCATTCAAATGTAATGCCAATTTACCACTGGGCTTGATGAACGTAGGAAACTCTTGCTGGTTTAATGCTGTATTGCAAGCACTTAAATGTGTAATAGCAGCATGTGATGTTCCAATGTTGCATTATGAAAACGACAAACATATTGAAACACTGGACAAAAATATGTTTCTGTTATTACGTAATCTTGTTGGTCGTCGTCGTCGTATGAGCTGTTCTTCCGGACTATATGTTTGGGCATGATGTCATCAGCCACTCGACAGTTTCGTCATCCAGGGCCTTCAGTCCAAGCGTTCCATGTGGTGGTTGATGGATTGGGCAGTCATGGACGACATGATCTACTGTTTGGTCTGTGGCGCCACACTCGCATCGCGGTGAGGGAGCCAGACCCCATCTGCACATGTCTGAACGAAAGCGACCGACGCCGGTTCGTAGGCGGTTAAGCCGGACCCACGCAAGTCTTGCGAGGGACATTCCCGGAGGGTGGGGATCGACGTCGGGTAGGAAATCACGGAGTCGGGAGGTGTTGTTTTGCCACTCCATGTTCCATGTGTAGTTCGTCCAGTGTGCCGCACTTATTCCAAGATCTTCAACGTTGTTCAGAAGCTGTCGTGCGGCGGGCACAAATGGGCGTCTTGATTTCAGTCGCTGCTGTCCTCCAGGTAGGCGCTGGAGTATACTGTATCTTGTTGGTAATGCGACTGTAGAGGAAAAACAAATTAAAAATGCTTTGAATGATATTAAAAAAAAATTTCCATTGGGGCGTCAACATGATCCAGCAGAGTTTTTTGCCGAGTCATCATTACCATTGCTATTGAAGCACTGTGACGTGACATCGATATCGAAATACGTCACAGTTCATCAGTGCAATTCTTGTGGCAGAAAAAGTAGGCTTGATGAGAAAAGAAGCGAAGAAGTCTTGCTGATGTTACCAATGTATGATTCTATTCAGGAGAATAATTTTTTATCGCTTTATATTAAAACGTTTCTCAATAGTAAAGAACTCTCACTTTGTAATAATTGCAAAATGGTGATTCATACCACAAATACAAAATTTTTACGTTTACCCAAAGCTCTAGTATTGTGTTTAGCTAGAAATACTGGCCTGCGCAAATCCAAAAGACAAGTCAAAGCAGACAAAAATTTAACTCTTGAAGATGCACACGGGCTTCAATATAACTATAAACTCGTAAGTGTCATTGCACATTTAGGTGAGGAAAAGGAGAATGGCCATTATATCTGCTATTGCATCGAAAAATACAATGCGGTTTGGAAATTTGATGACAAATTAGTTCGATCGATTTCATACAGTGACATGGTAAAAACAATACAAGATTGCGGATACATGTATTTTTACGTACAAACTAAAAGCGTAAACGATACAAAACGTGAATAGACACATACACATTTATAGAAATTTCAAACAAGAGTGGTGAGGAGACTATTTGTGACACATGAGTTAAAACATTTACTATTTTTGCATTTAACTGATGTCAATGATAATTCAGTAAACTAATCTGAAAGCATTGTCTTGTGCTCTCAATTTCTATAGTCACCATGCTACGCCAACATGTCTATAGTTATCATTATTATTTGTGTCTTTATCGAGTCACAGACTTAGTTCTGCATTTTAGATCGGCTAACTTGTTTATCAACATTTACACGTTTTAGTAGCCTATACTTTGGTTTAGGCTATGCAAATTGAAACTTTTAAGAGGTAGGCCTAGCCTATGTACTCAACTTTTAAACAATAAGGGTTCCATGTAACAACAGCGGGTTAAGTTTGGTGCAAAAATAGTAATTCTCGAAATATGTTATTATTCACCAATATAGCAATTGTGCTGATTAACCAACTTATTTCAAGAATTACTATTTTTGCACCAAACTTAATCCACTGTTATGAATAGGATAGCCTACAGATCTACCGAAAAACTTCGCTCCAACTAATTCTCCATTGTCTAATTTAGTGGTTCTCAACCTGGGTGCCATTTACAACAGCCTACTCTGGGGTGCCGCGAGCTATTTCTCATATTCATTTTTATCTGTTTTCACATAATTAATTATAGCTAGAATCATTGTTGCTGATAAGAAGTTGGAAGCACGTTTGCTTTTGTTACATCATTAATCAAGGGCTTTAATAAAGGGCTTTTTTATGATCTAAAAAATCAAAAGATATGACTTTATTTTTTGAGATACAGGGTGACCCAAAAAGATTCGTACCCATGTTTTATTCGATTTTTTCACATTTGGAACACATCTTGGAAAAGCCATAAATTGACTAAAAATTGACAGAAAAAGCTAAAACTCTGGTCAATGGTCTTTCATAAACTGAATAATGTGTGGTTGTAATTTGAAATAAATAGCTTTTCAATCAAAGTCACAATTGAAATTTTCATGGGTACGAATCTTTTTGGGTCACCCTGTATATGACAATATATGACTTTAATTTTTAAACATCAAGTTTATGCTAATTTTCATAATTAAGAATAACATATTCGAATTCGAATAACATATTCGAACAACGAACCCAAACTTTTACGTTATATCACTTTAAAATCTCAAGAAGAATTCAAATGTCTAACTCTAATGCATCTAAGTACAATTTCATTTATTGGACCTATATGCATATACAATGTTTGCGTCTGCAAAATTTATGTTTGGATATAGCATTGATTTCAAAAAGGAAAATCATCGCTCCACATATGCTAAAGTAGGAACAATTTTGCCATACAATGATGGAGAAATGTCTGGTCTACTCACCTTTACACTGTTTTCTAAGCGTTTCTTGATGCTTTTTCTCCATTGCACAGAGTATAGCCTAATGGTCTATGTTAAAGTCTTTGTCAATTACAGCGAAATTGCGAAAGCAGTCGTTGAATTCGCTATAGCAGAAAAATCAATAAATGCTCGCCTATCACTCATTACAAAAGCGATTTTTTTTGTCACTAAAGTTACTTTTTTTTAGTTGTACCAATTAATAAAAAAAGTGTAAAACCAAAATTTCATGGTTATGGGGTCAATATGCTTGTCCGCCCCGTTAGCTCAGTGGTTAAGCGCCTGGCTCAAGATCATTCCGCGCAAGTTGAACTCTCGGGGTGTGCGCTTGAGAAATGCCTTTTTAGGACTGCTCTCCATTCAGCGGCACGTAGTGAATGGAATATTTCCCCGGCAACAACCCTGGCCTAAATTGTAAAAACTGCAAATGAGAGCGATGTGGAATCATTAGTAGAAAGTGCACTTGCATACAACCTCGCCAATATCAAAATTAATGTAAATCCTGACACAATTAATTGTCACGTATCTATGCATGGTTGTCGTCATTGTTCAGTCAGATTCACACCAGGCAGGTAGAATATGGCTACTGGCGATAGGTCCTGCCTCAACAAAAAACCTAGCGACCGCATGAGGTTGTCTCAATGGCGCGGTAGGAAAACCTTGTATATCACACCGATAATAGTTCTATTCGAAGATGTTTAGAAAAGTGTCAATTATGCAAAAATCATATTATTCTCTTGAATATCGCAAAAATTTCCTCCAGCATTTTTGAACCGTTCTGCTGGGAGTTCCTTCCAAATGCCCACCTATTGATGCACATCCCTAGAAAGGTAATTTAATACTGAATCCGATGCATGCAAAATTTAAGTGGCACGTGTTGCGGATTAAAGTTTTATTTCAAGATGTTTGAAGAGGTGTCAATTATGCAAAAATCATATTATTTTAATGTTTATCGTAAATATATCCTCCATCTTTGAAGCGTTCTGCTGGGAGTTCCTTCCAAATGCCCACCTATTGATGCACATCCCTGGAAAGGTAATTTAATACTGAATCCGATGCATGCAAAATTTAAGTGGCACGTGTTGCGGATTAAAGTTTTATTTCAAGATGTTTGAAGAGGTGTCAATTATGCAAAAATCATATTATTTTAATGTTTATCGTAAATATATCCTCCATCTTTGAAGCGTTCTGCTGGGAGTTCCTTCCAAATGCCCACCTATTGGTGCACATCCCTGGAAAGGTAATTTAATACTAAATCCGATGCATGCAAAATTTAAGTGGCACGTGTTGCGGATTAAAGTTTTATTTCAAGATGTTTGAAGTGGTGTCTATTATGCAAAAATCGTATTGTTTTAATGTTTATCGTAAATATATCCTCCATCTTTGAAGCGTTCTGCTGGGAGTTCCTTCCAAATGCCCACCTATTGGTGCACATCCCTGGAAAGGTAATTTAATACTAAATCCGATGCATGCAAAATTTAAGTGGCACGTGTTGCGGATTATAGTTCTATTTGAAGATGTTTGAAGTGGTGTCAATTATGCAAAAATCGTATTATTTTAATGTTAATCGTAAATTCATCCTCCATCTTTGGAGCGTTCTGCTGGGAGTTCCTTCCAAATGCCCACCTATTGATGCACATCCCTGGAAAGGTAATTTAATACTGAATCCGATGCATGCAAAATTTAAGTGGCACGTGTTGCGGATTAAAGTTTTATTTCAAGATGTTTGAAGAGGTGTCAATTATGCAAAAATCATATTATTTTAATGTTTATCGTAAATATATCCTCCATCTTTGAAGCGTTCTGCTGGGAGTTCCTTCCAAATGCCCACCTATTGGTGCACATCCCTGGAAAGGTAATTTAATACTGAATCCGATGCATGCAAAATTTAAGTGGCACGTGTTGCGGATTATAGTTCTATTCGAAGATGTTTGAAGTGGTGTGTATTATGCAAAAATCGTATTATTTTAATGTTTATCGTAAATATATCCTCCATCTTTGGAGCGTTCTGCTGGAAGTTCCTTCCAAATGCCCACCTATTGATGCACATCCCTGGAAAGGTAATTTAATACTGAATCCGATGCATGCAAAATTTAAGTGGCACGTGTTGCGGATTAAAGTTTTATTTCAAGATGTTTGAAGAGGTGTCAATTATGCAAAAATCGCATTATTTTAATGTTTATCATAAATATATCTTCCATCTTTGAAGCGTTCTGCTGGGAGTTCCTTCCTAATGCCCACCTATTGGTGCACATCCCTGGAAAGGTAATTTATTACTGAATCCGATGCATGCAAAATTTAAGTGGCACGTGTTGCGGATTAAAGTTTTATTTCAAGATGTTTGAAGTGGTGTCTCTTATGCAAAAATCGTATTGTTTTAATGTTTATCGTAAATATATCCTCCATCTTTGAAGCGTTCTGCTGGGAGTTCCTTCCAAATGCCCACCTATTGGTGCACATCCCTGGAAAGGTAATTTAATACTAATTCCGATGCATGCAAAATTTAAGTGGCACGTGTTGCGGATTATAGTTCTATTCGAAGATGTTTGAAGTGGTGTCTATTATGCAAAAATCGTATTATTTTAATGTTTATTGTAAATTCATCCTCCATCTTTGGAGCGTTCTGCTGGGAGTTCCTTCCAAATGCCCACCTATTGATGCACATCCCTGGAAAGGTAATTTAATACTAAATCCGATGCATGCAAAATTTAAGTGGCACGTGTTGCGGATTAAAGTTTTATTTCAAGATGTTTGAAGAGGTATCAATTATGCAAAAATCATATTATTTTAATGTTTATCGTAAATATATCCTCCATCTTTGAAGCGTTCTGCTGGGAGTTCCTTCCAAATGCCCACCTATTGGTGCACATCCCTGGAAAGGTAATTTAATACTGAATCCGATGCATGCAAAATTTAAGTGGCACGTGTTGCGGATTATAGTTCTATTCGAAGATGTTTGAAGTGGTGTCTATTATGCAAAAATCGTATTATTTTAATGTTTATCGTAAATATATCCTCCATCTTTGGAGCGTTCTGCTGGGAGTTCCTTCCAAATGCCCACCTATTGATGCACATCCCTGGAAAGGTAATTTAATACTAAATCCGATGCATGCAAAATTTAAGTGGCACGTGTTGCGGATTAAAGTTTTATTTCAAGATGTTTGAAGAGGTGTCAATTATGCAAAAATCATATTTATTTTAATGTTTATCGTAAATATATCCTCCATCTTTGAAGCGTTCTGCTGGGAGTTCCTTCCAAATGCCCACCTATTGATGCACATCCCTGGAAAGGTAATTTAATACTGAATCCGATGCATGCAAAATTTAAGTGGCACGTGTTGCGGATTAAAGTTTTATTTCAAGATGTTTGAAGAGGTGTCAATTATGCAAAAATCGCATTATTTTAATGTTTATCATAAATATATCCTCCTTCTTTGAAGCGTTCTGCTGGGAGTTCCTTCCAAATGCCCACCTATTGGTGCACATCCCTGGAAAGGTAATTTATTACTGAATCCGATGCATGCAAAATTTAAGTGGCACGTGTTGCGGATTAAAGTTTTATTTCAAGATGTTTGAAGAGGTGTCAATTATGCAAAAATCGTATTTATTTTAATGTTTATCGTAAATATATCCTCCATCTTTGAAGCGTTCTGCTGGGAGTTCCTTCCAAATGCCCACCTATTGGTGCACATCCCTGGAAAGGTAATTTAATACTGATTCCGATGCATGCAAAATTTAAGTGGCACGTGTTGCGGATTATAGTTCTATTCGAAGATGTTTGAAGTGGTGTCTATTATGCAAAAATCGTATTATTTTAATGTTTATTGTAAATTTATCCTCCATCTTTGAAGCGTTCTGCTGGGAGTTCCTTCTAAATGCCCACCTATTGATGCACATCCCTGGAAAGGTAATTTAATACTGATTCCGATGCATGCAAAATTTAAGTAGCACGTGTTGCGGATTAAAGTTTTATTTCAAGATGTTTGAAGAGGTGTCAATTATGCAAAAATCGTATTATTTTAATGTTTATCGTAAATATATCCTCCATCTTTGAAGCGTTCTGCTGGGAGTTCCTTCTAAATGCCCACCTATTGATGCACATCCCTGGAAAGGTAATTTAATACTGAATCCGATGCATGCAAAATTTAAGTGGCACGTGTTGCGGATTAAAGTTTTATTTCAAGATGTTTGAAGAGGTGTCAATTATGCAAAAATCATATTTATTTTAATGTTTATCGTAAATATATCCTCCATCTTTGAAGCGTTCTGCTGGGAGTTCCTTCCAAATGCCCACCTATTGGTGCACATCCCTGGAAAGGTAATTTAATACTGAATCCGATGCATGCAAAATTTAAGTGGCACGTGTTGCGGATTATAGTTCTATTCGAAGATGTTTGAAGTGGTGTCTATTATGCAAAAATCATATTATTTTAATGTTTATTGTAAATATATCTTCCATCTTTGGAGCGTTCTGCTGATAGTTCCTTCCAAATGCCCACCTATTGGTGCACATCCCTGCAAAGGTAACTTAATACTGAATCTGATGCATGTAAAATTTAAGTGGCACGTGTTGCGAGTTATTGTTTTATTTAAGGTTTTTCGAAGGTATGTCAGGTCGCACTTTATGCCTCGCACTTATTCACGGATGACTTTTTTAGGCGGAAAGCGGAAAAACTATTCTGCCGGAATGACGGTGGTCTAAAATAGCATTTAGGGCAGCAGCTATCAAATGTTGCGCAACATCACGAAATCCAGCCACAACTAACGTAAGCGAAACGTTTTTCACGTAGTTGCTGAAGTGATTCGGCAACTATTACCTTTTTAGAAAGGACTTTTCGATTTCAACAGTTTTGAGTTGTACTTGTATGTCAGATTTATCTGTTCTTGAATATCACATTCAAATACTCACTTAGCGCTCACTAAAATCCCCTCGCCAGTGCCCCGTTTCTGCAAATGCCATCGCTTCCCAGCCAGTGCAAAATGGGGTGTGCAAGACAAAATGTGGTAACATTTAAAGTATAAGAATGATTTTCATGTGGTAACATTTATAGTTAAAGGTCTAATGAGTGTTTATATTTTAATTAATATTAAGACTGTCTGACTACCTGATGAAAATTCTACTTATCAAATTTAGCTATCTGACTCCAATAAACCCTTTCCACACAATTGTTACTCGAATTATAATTTTAAGTTATCAGAAGGTGTTTGTATAATATTGTAGGTCTATAACAAAAATGAAATTAAATATTACAGGATGGTGAAACAATATCACGAATTATTACATTTTAACAATCTTCCAAATTGTTACGTAAAATTACACAATCAATTTAATGTTTTCTGAGCTGAGCTGAGCTCTCGCCAAATGCGAACTAGGCTACCCATTTTATTGGTTGCTCCCTTTTTCCTATTTAGCCTAGCCTACTTCTGGAACAGGTTGCATGGAAAATTACAGAATCATTAACTGGTTCACTACAGATAAAAGAACGGAAAATTATTAGACGTAATAATGGATCGCTAGTCGCTACAAAAGGACCGCACGGCATCCTGCCTTGTCGCAATGGATGTGCTTGCCCTGTGGCGAGTGGAAACACCACAAGACAAAACAATCTCTGAAGACTTCACTCCAGAGGAGATCACCAATACCTTCCGCCTCGTGAATCTAGACAAGTCTTCAGGGCGGATAAGATCTGATCTGAGTTTGTGCTCCATGCTGGCTCTGCCCTCAAGTCCTGGTGTAGCGATCCATTATTTCATCGTATATAAGTTTTCCTGCCTTTTACTAAAGCTTCTGTGATTTTCCATACAACTGCTCCCAAAGAAAATAGAAAAAAGGGCGCACACAATAAAATGGTTTGTTCGTCCTTTGACGAGAGCTCTATAAAATCGGACAAGCTCTATCACATCAAACCAGCTCAATTAGACAAAGAGCTCTATCACATCAAACCAGCTCAATTAGACAAAGAGCTCTATCAAATCGGACTAGCTCACATCAAACCAGCTCAGTTAGACCAGTTCAGCTCTCAGAAAAACATTAAATTGATTGTTTAATTAAAATGTAATAACTCGTGATAATGTTTCACTACCTCAACAATCAATGACATCAATTGCCCAGCAGTCGACCGGCGGTGATGTTCATAAAGGAGTAGACTTTCTTCCTTTTGTGTCAAAGTCTGGGCGATCAGTCAACCGCCCGCAACGTTTAATTACCATTGTGTAATATTTCTTCCTGTAATATGATTCAAACTGCCTGGCAGCTCATGCGGTTAAAGCTGCAAATATTTACTTGTACTTTGTATTTTAATATTGTAATTATGTAACTTTATACTGTATTTTTTGTGTCTTTTTAACAGCGCCAAGCTGTTGTGCTAAGACGAATGGTCTCAAGGATTGTCCACTCCAGCATTCGTCCATTTGTTTATTTTGCAGTCTGCAAAGCAGCAATGTAGGCTAGGTTATTTTTGTTTGTTCTAAATAGGCTACATGTTGTTTAAACCATGCAGTTGTTTGCAGGGCAGTTACAGCTTTTTCCAGTATAGCCATCTCATGTACTTTGAAATGAGGTGCACCTCAGCCACTGCGGCAATTCTTAGATGTCTGGCCATACAAGCTGGCCAACCTGCTTTTCAAAAGCTCTTGCCTATACACTGTAGGTTATATAGCTTCATCGCAAGAAAAATGCAAATATTGCATTAATACGAAATCGTTGTCTTTTTCTCCACTGTCTGCATCTTTTCCAATGCAGATCCAGTGGTTGTCTATTTCAACCTTTCTCTCTTTATAGGTTGTCTGCTAAGGTTTTTGTTTATTGTGTATGGTTGAATATGACTGCGAGTGGCATGCAAATGCGCGCATCTAACGGTTGGCATGGCATGTTACTAACCTATTTAACCTATGTTGGGCAAGCATGCATATGTCCACCAAACATTACTTTCCTTACTGCATGAAACAACCGCATGGTTTTGAATCATGTAGCCTACTGTATCTTTTTTTATTTCTATGTTTTGTTTGCAGTTGCTGAACGACTGTTCAGACTTATGAACATTTACGATTTTGTGAATGGTATTTAGACCTGTCGATGCCTATGTTCTTTTGTTTTAATTAGTTTTGTTTGCCTTTCAAATCGTATCTTTACATTTTGTACAGGTCGACTTATAAACGAAGTCGCTAAATGTTTCAAAGTTGAACTTGTAATCAATTTGCTTTGCCTTTTTCAGAAATCATCATGAACAACCAAGATCAAAAACGCAAGTGTTCTGCCCTTTTCACCGCCTGCAACAAAAAAAGTGCTTCAGAGCCACTTGCAACCGACTCTCTAGCGCCTCACAGCGAATGTCAAGGCCGAATGTCAATGATCTCCAGCTGCGTTGATCTCTAGCAAACAAAAAGGAGACAAGGCTGCTGCTGCATTTGCATCAACTCAATCGGCATGGTCTGCTTTTCAACAGAAAGAGCCAGACAAACAATGAATGCCTGCTACGGTTTTCAACGGCGCTTACAAAACAATTAATGTTTCTACGAGGTGGACTCTTCAACACAGCACAAACTCAGACATTCCTTTGCGGAAGGCGGTGGAACCACGCAGAATCACTTCGCGACACGATATCACAAACACAACACCACATTATTATCATAAACACTAAACATACTTATTTCATACTATGTCTGTTAAAATTGTGTTAACGTTTTAACTCCTTAAATTTGAGCTAAACTTGGTACCCTTGGTTCCAATTTAGCCCAAATTTGGAGGGGCCTCTGTAGCGATCCATTATTTCATCGTATAAGTTTTCCTGCCTTTTACTAAAGCTTCTGTAATTTTCCATGCAACTGCTCCCAAAGAAAATAGAAAAAAGGGCGCACACAATAAAATGGTTTGTTCGTCCTTTGACGAGAGCTCTATAAAATCGGACAAGCTGTATCACATCAAACCAGCTCAATTAGACAAAGAGCTCTATCAAATCGGACTAGCTCACATCAAACCAGCTCAGTTAGACCAGTTCAGCTCTCAGAAAAACATTAAATTGATTGTTTAATTAAAATGTAATAACTCGTGATAATGTTTCACTATCCTGTGATTTCATTATTCTGTACTGTTTAAATTCAAATTGTGTTATAGACCTACAACATTATATGAACACCTTCTGATAACTTAAAATTATAATTCGAATAACAATTGTGTGGAAATCAGTTCATGGAGTCAGATAGCTAAATTAGATAGATAGAAATTTCATCAGGCAGTTAGACAGCCTTCATCTTAATTCAAATTATAAACAAACCATTCTCATACTTAAACTTATACGTTAAATATAACCTAAATAAAAAATATAACCACACTGGCAACGTAAATTCCTTTCTTCCTGCTTGCACCACATGACAATCCCAAAAATCTAAAGAAAAGCTTTTGTAGTTGCAATCCCTAACCCTCAAAAGCCACCAGAGGACCCAAAAAGTTATCGCCCGATATCCGCTTTGTTCCTTTCCAAATCCTCAAAAGGCTGATCTATGCCCGCGTCAACCAATCATCGACCCGATCCTTCCAAAGGAGCAAGCTGAGTTTTGGTGCGAAAAATCCACTCTGGATCAGGTCACATTCTTGACTCAAAACATCGAGGATTGCTTTGAGGCAAAAAAGAAGGCTGGTGCTGTCTTTCTAGATCTTACAGCTGCCTGCGACACCGTATGGCACTGCAGCCTTACTTGCAAGGTGCTTCGTCTGCTTCCAGACAGACATGTGGCAGTCTAGACAATGATCATGGAACTTATCAGGAACGAAGCTTCACCCTCACCACCGGCAATTCACGGCAAAAACAGACTGACCGCCAAAAAATCATGTCCCACAGACCTGCCAAGCACGGTCAACATTATTTTGTACCCAACATTTGCATCCTACATTTGCAGACCTGCCAACATTTGCACCACGACCTGCCAAGCCGCAAAATACGCATACGCAGATGGCCTGGCAATTCTCCACTCCACAAAGTTGTGGGAAAACCTAGAAGACACGCTGATTCAGGACATAAAAAGCCTCTCAGCTTATCTTCAGAAATAGCAATTGAAACGCAGCGAAACCAAAACTGTGGAAGCAGCTTTTCATTAAGTTACACATCCGGGAAGCTGATCGTGAACTGATTATCTATAATACTGGAAAACCTTTTTTACGTTGATGCAATGTCTGCACTCGTTGTAGCCTACTACTGTAGAAGGGAATTAATTCGCTGCGTATGACCTTATAAACCTAGGTTTCACTTTTTAATCTCGTTTTGAACAAGTTCTCTTGACCGAGGGCGTTGAAGTCCTCTGCAATTTTTATATTTTGACATTTTTTGCTACAGCAGCATGGTCTTTTTCTAATTAGGAGACACTATAAAATACTCCTGACAAACAAATGTTAGGCATTCCAGATTATTATCATTATTAGTTATTGCATTTACGAAATTTTATTATTAAATCATCTATACACTATTCAAATATTAATCGAATTCCTGATGGCTTGAGAGAAATACTCATTTCATATCAGGATTTGTTTCTCAAACGCAGTGGCGTTTAATTCTGTCATCGTCTATCGACAATCTCAACTCAAAAAAAATACAACAATCGAGATTCATAAGCTACTTCTCGCCATTCAAGTAATCGTCACATCAGCAGCAGTCCTGTTGTTCTCTGGGTCATCTGTCAATTCAATTCGAACACTTCAAATTATGTTTATCATCACATCAAATTAAAGAAGTGTGATAAACCTCAAGACCCTGCACACTGCACAGTAAAGAGTTTTCAAAATTATGCCTCATTAAAGTACTGTATATTGAAAGGAAATTAATTTCTTGTCCATGTTTTTAAGCCTCAATATTACATAGGAGGGAAAAATGTTCAACTGATTTTGCGTTGTTTTGATTCTCTAATCTCTACCAGTTGGCGGCATTGAGTTGCAACGCCATAAAAATTGACATGGTGACAAAAAGGAATTATGCTCTGCAAAGGAGAGGATTCGTATAAATTTTGAGTAGGCTGTAGTATAAATATAGCAAAACGTATGAAACTTACATTAATTTTTCAATTTTGTCCATTTCGTTAAAATTTGGTTGAATCAGAACGTGAGGTTACTGAGCTACTTAAAGCAAATAACAAATAAATCGTTGTTTTATTACTCTGAAAGGTTTCTATCATACAATGAAACAACCACAATTTATAGGCCTACGGCTGCATTTAACGTTAGGTTTTGAAGATGAACATTATCTGAGCTTAATCTTTTCATTATTCAGGAACTTCAGCTTTGAGAAATTTAAAATCAATTGGAGCTGTTTGTGCAGGTCATTGCAGCAAGTATCTGAATTGATTTGAAGAGCTCATAGCTTGTTGATACAGGAAGTAGATACAACGCTTCAAGACTTTTCAAGACGCTGGAGCCTACTCCACTGAAACTCTGTCAAGTGCCCTCTTTAAAAACTAACGGAGGACCTCAATTAAGGTCTTTAATTAAATTGGTGAAATAAGAATAGACGTCGGAGGTTAGGGTAATTGGGTTTACATCAGCTAGGCTATAACAAAGATATTAGTTTAGCAATCTAAGAATTTTAATGTCATTCTGCTCAAAATGTATATGAAGTGAAGCAACCAGAAACATAATTTCAAAGGAGCAAAAAAAACTTAGAGGGCAACTATATTTTAATGGTTAAAATTGAAAATGTAGGCTACATAAAAACACATCTGTTGTAGGTTATCTTTTGGTAAATGTGTCATATAAAGGTGGCGCGGTATGTAGGCTAGTAAGGTTATTATAAAGTTGAACTGGGGTAAATATCTAAATTTATGTAATTTTGAGATATAAAATATAATATTTTTGGGAAAATTGTCTTTGTGGCTACGTCACAGATATAAAGAGATGATTGATTATTTGGTTTGACCTAGGAAAAAAACGCCTGGCAGGCAGGAACTGAGCCTCGAAGGGCTGTTAGAAAGTCTTTAGAATACCGTACTGTATATAAATTGCGGCTTTTTGGAAAATTTAGTTTTCAAAATCGATTCCACTAAAAAGACTACAAAAACTATCGTAAATGATTAATACAAAAAGCTGTTGCAATTCCAGGCATACGCAAAGAATCTAGATGTTATTTTATGTCATTTCATTTCCACTTGATTACAATTGACATGTGCTACAACTTGCAGCTTTACTTTTTCCAAAAAAGTAAGCTTTTTGTCGGGAGAGACAACACACTGGGTTGCCTGCCACTGCCTGAAGATCGAGTTTTAACAATGTATTTAAACTTTTATTTTATTTTTTGGCGGGTTTACATAAAGTCAAAATGTTAAGTCGGCTGCATTATTCTTACAAAAGCAAGCTTACAATGAACCAGGATGCTCACATTAACCTTGCGAATCAGTGAAAAGACTAAAAGTTTTTATGATTATTAATGTTATTATTTGAACTTGACTCTCAAACATCACTAAACAAACTTTCAAGTTATACTGTATCAACTGAATAGCGCCGTTGTGAAAACTACGTTTAAAAATAACAACTTGTTACGTAAGTTTGATTCGCAAATGTTGTTTTATCGCTTTCAAGATAAAACGAAGTTTCTATGCAACTGCGATATAAAGCACGGATTAAATAATAAAGGTCTTGGATAATGTTGTGACTGCTTTGAGCCAAATGTTTGTGTAATTCAAAACCATGAATTGTTCTTTGAGCATTGGCAATTCCAAGCTATTGTATTCAACGAAATGTCTACAGGCATCAAAGTTTGTATAATCTTCAGAAAAATGTTATGAAAGCCTTATCAATACAAAGTAAAAGTGAGTTTAGGAGCATTGGTTAAAATGTATAGCTCCATTGTTTTTCTTTGCATGAAATAAAAACTGTTCGGTTTTAAGTTACTGTACGTAAATGCTAAAAGTATCAGCGGTTGTAGTTGAAACCAGGTTGACCTGAAATAGAAATATTGTAAAAGTATCTTGAAAAGTTTGTTCAGGCATCACTTGGAATAAAAGTGGTGAAGGGAAAAATTATATATAGGTATAAGCCTACTGCATCTTCCCGTGAATCATAGATAGTTACAGTAGTAATTCTATGTCAGTTTTTGTTCCTGATGCGATAAAGGCTTTACTTCTCGGTTTTTCGTGGTATCACCTTCTAATTTTTTATGAAGCAAAAATAGACTGCCAAATTGGAAGATTAGGCCTACTATTAGAATCACATTGCTAAAACTAAAAAGTAGAAAATTTTAAACATTTAATAATTAGCATCTATAAGCTTATTAAATGCATAAAACAAGACAGAAACGATCTTTAATTTGCTTACAAATCTGATAGCTATAGATTAACATATTTCTGGTTTGAATGCGTCGACAAAAAATAGAAAATTGAAAACGAAAAACTGAAGCAGTGTTTTTAAATTTTTTAGTGAAATATACCTATTTAAATCCAACTACAACAAGCGGGTTTTGCAAGATTGGGATGGTCAAATTTTAGCAAGCCTTTTATTTAAAATGTTAATCTGTACTAGCATTCATATGGTCTACAAAAAGCTTACGATGCTAATTTACATTACTTCTAAATATTGGCTTTTACAGCACTTTTTAAAACAATAACAACAGCATGCCTTGTGTAATTCAATCCGCAAATATTCCAAAAAAAAGAAGATGCTCACTTCCAGCATTGTATGACAAACTTCCAGGTTTGGATGAGTCTATGGAAAACCAAAGGAAAAAGTGAGAAGCCTATAGGTCTATTAGGCCTACTTTATTGTGGGTGAAGTAGCCTACTATCAATGTAATTATTGACTAAAATTTTCATTTTGGATGTGAAAATTGCTTCAGATTTACAATTCTCTTAACTTACACCATTCTATGTTTGTGAAAGCGTGTTGAAAAGAATTTATTTCGTTAAAAAGTCAAAAAGAACTCACAAACACGCTGAGAATTACCTCTTCTGTTTAATACGAATGTAAAATCGAACAAAATCAAAAAGCTTGCCGACCCAAGTTGCGCCTCGAAACTGAATATATATATATATATTTTTTTGCTTTTCTATTGTATAAAAACAATGATAAATAAAATAGTATGAGATGTTTTCTAAAAAATGTAGACTTTTCGGCTGCATTTGAACTACACGCCTTGAAAAGCGCTAAGAGCAACGTATAGCCTACAAGAAAACATACTTTTGCATTGTTTTTGCCTCAGCTGTGGATTAAAAACTTTTTTTGTCAGTTACAACAGGGTCATGTTTATTTTTAGATCGTTCATTACCCGTAAGCTCAAGATTAAGGAAGATGTGTATCTTTCTGATCACACCGTGGCGGAAGATGACCCTCGGATCATGAAGTCCCTAGAGGCAATGAATCGCATTCGCAAGCGCACAAACTTTGATCCACGTTTATTGAAAGACAAATGTTGGGCCGCGAAAGTATGCAAAGATCTTTCTCTTGGTCTTGCAAAAATCGACGAAATAGAAACGGAAAGAAAACGGATGGAATTGGGTTGTGCTAGAAATCTAGAGGCAGAAAAGTTGAATCTTCATCGACGATTGGAGAAAATGGTCAATTCTTCCAAAACAAATTTGCTTAAACGTGGGCGTTCTAAAAGCGTCGACTACACGGCTAACAAGTATCTTGAATTGGCATATAAGAATATGAGTGCCTCTGCAACAAAAATATCTCATTACTGCAACCAGCTAGAAGCCCAAGGTGGATTCATCACACAAAATATTAAAAATGAAGCTCAGGAGCTTTTCAAAGAAGACGTTTCTGCTGAAGACTTTGAAGTAAAGTGCGATTTTGTGAAAGAAGAAACAAAGTTGCCAGACATCAACGAACATCACTTTCCCGACACTTTGTGTCTACAAAGAAGAAATGAAATTCTTTCAGTTCATTCTCGAAGAAGGGCTATCTCTTATTCTGAAGATGACCACTCTTCTTTTTCTATAAGGTCATCCTCCCTGCCATTCATTGGGAACGCTAAGTCATCCAAACTTGAGAATAAGTTTCACCGATCGTCTTTATCTGTTCCAGACAGTTTGAATCTGATGGTTTGAATGCTGTTTGTCAAGTCTTATAACCTTGCTTATATGACCGTTGAACGAAGTGGTTCATCAGCTGTTGAAGTTGGAAGAGGCACGCCAGTGCTGCAGCATGCAGTAGACTGCGGGACGGAACTAACTCTACAGGGGTGGATTTGTGCTTAATAAGACTTTTATATATAATTATCCATTTCTTTGGCTTATAACGCTCACTGCACAAGTCGCCAAGTACAAAAGTAGAGTGAAGACTACATGTCAATTTGACTGCAGGTGTTATAACTCCCGCCTATTCCTTTAATCTTGTCGCCAATATAGCCTACGCGTCACCATTCAATGATGGGGAACAAGCGTCATAAATAAAACTTTAAACTAATAGGTTTTCTTTTAAACATAAAATTTACTTGAAAATTCCAGGCACAGTTGAATTAGAATAACCGTCTAGCTTCAATAGAATAGGCTCATTTGGCCGCATTTGCCTTCATGTGGAGGGAATGAAGAAAAAAAATGGCGTCATATGAAAAGCAAACAGCTTCTTTTGTTGACTGTCCTATTTGCTTTGGTTGTAATATTATTAGATTTGTTGTTTCTTCATAAGAGCCATCTGTTGACAAAATCTCTTGCTGGGATTGCTGTGCTAACTAGTTTTCAATTTGCAGTAAAATACTGCCACCAGAAACTACCTAGATACAGCTAGTTGAGTTGTATGTAACCCAATGTTGGAATATGTAAAAGTGTTAACGGGGTTATAAATGGAATTACCCTGTCTGCTTATAGCTTTGGTTGATGAGTCGCTACACCTTGATTACAGTTAAGTCAATTTAGACCAAAGTTGTTTGTTTTCGGATTTTAAAAATTACCAAAGTCAAGATGAAGTGTTACAGTGTTTTCAACCTTTTGATCAGTCGATCAAAAGCTTCGTATTTACATGTGAATAAAATGTTCAAACAAGCACTTGACCTTCATGTTACTGACTGACTTAAGCAAGCTGGCTAGTTTGATATTTTCAGGCTAAACAAGTTACGTTGCCAAAACATTGCGCAACTTCGACTGTCATTTGTAGAGTTGTCATATTGCTTTTAACACGAGGGGCGCTCAGCAAAATATTTAAAATAACGCAAAACTCAGACAAAAAAGACAAATATTTAACACAAGGAACAACAAATGTGAGAAGTTGGACGTACAGACGCAATTTGACATGCAGTGCTAAAGTAAAAAAAAAAAACTAATTTGCTGGTAGAATCTACTTTGAAAAATCTAAATGCTGCCTTTTGCATTTTCGACTTGTAGAGATAAAAAATAAACAGTTCTTAACCATTCAAATCAATTTGACGCAGGCAAGCTACTCGTTGAACTGTTTCAACTTCAAAAGCAGTAAAGGTAGTGCAGATTCGAGCAACACATTATACCCATAACTTGTTTTGATAAGACGTTACAGAATAAAAGGAGAAATATTTCTCGTATTGTATCAGTAATACTTCTGTTTAAAATCAAACAGTTTTGAATGGAGGTAAATCATGAAATAGAACAACGAAAAACTTTAAGCAACAAAAAAAAGTAATATTCCTAAATGTGCATACTGCAGAACATAGAGTTGTTAGAAACTAGTAGCTTCTTTTACAGTTACACATAAAGTGGAAAGAACACAGTCTCCTACAAGAAACCTCCATACTTCAAGCCAAGCAGCCATGTTAGGGAGAAATGATCACATAGCTCAAATGGGATAAAATCATGCAAGTGGTTCAAACAAATGCATTAAAATTGCACTGGCGACATTGCTTTATAAAAGCTGTAAACAGTTTTATTAATAAAAAAAAAGAGCCCAAAATGTAGATACTAAACTCATGTTCAGCTACTAAACTCATCATGCTGAACATGAGCTTAGTATCTACATTTTGGGCTCTTTAGTTTTTGATTAGTTTTATGATTCATTGATCTGTTATCAGCAGCAAATTTAAAACAATAATCAGAATGCCTGATTGATTCAAGAAAATATTTTGATGCAATTGCAGCTCGTAAAATACTACTGCACTACTTTACAACATGATGTACTTCAAGAAGTAACTCTTAATGTTGTTACAGTGTGGCACAGTTAAACGTATTCAAAAGTGTATTTCATTTCGTAGGCTATTTGTTTCAAACAAAATATTGTTTTTTATTAAAAAGTTTCGATTTTACCAAAGCTTTGATTAGCTTAGCCTATAGAAATAACGTGTTGCTCTTGGTTAGTTTGAATCTTCATCCTTGGACTGACAAAGCCTCTGATACGTTATTCCTGGTAGTTTCGCGTAGGCTACTTGTAGAGGCTTTGAACCACTGTCTGTGAATTATTCCACTCACTAGGTGGATTCAATCCACTAGGTGTAGCTCAAGTGAGAGTAGTCCTAAAATGTGTTGCTCAAGCGCACACCTCGAGAGCTGAACCCGCACCGCTTGATTTTAAGGTTGGTTCGTGTACAAGGTTGGACGAATGGACGCTTAACCACTGAGAAGTGAAATAGGCTTACAAGGTAGAAATTTACCACAACCATAGGCCTACAGCGGAAAAATCGAGTGCATTGCTACTACAGTTACAGTACCTTGACTTCGATAAAACACAAACGCAAAACTCCTCGGTAAACATAGTAGCCTGCTGTTGCAGTAAACCTATATATTTGATTTTAAGTGTTATGCACTTTTTGAATTTGTTATATTTTAATTCTTTAAAGAGCAAAACGCTGAACTTTTTCTATGAATTGTTACTTCTGATTGCCCAATTGGTGATATGCATCACCTCTTCTTGTTTTGCAGTAGATGAAGTACTTAAAATCAAGTTATTTGATGAGGTAATTTGTTCTTTTTGTTCTTCTATTTTCACAGGAGACAATACAACCAAAGGTAATTCTTTATTATTTTCATATTTTTGCGAGGAAGTTGTTTTCGTAACGGCTGAATCAACGGCAAGCGTGCTATGAGTTGCGAAATGGCTGATTGTCTGTTGATGTTGGCGTGGTGCAGTTATAACAACAATTTCTTCAGTTCGTGCGTTTTCTTCTGTTTTGCAGAAAGCTGAACTGTTGTTTTGGTTTGTGTCTTTAGAAAGTCGTTGAATTTCATTTGTGATTACCACCTTCCCACTGTTGCAGTCTGTGACATCACACGCTTGTGTCGCTAGTGGTGCGTTGCAAGTTGCACTTGTTTTAAGAATAATTGCTTCTTTAGCAACTTCTTTGGAACATGGAAGTCTTACTTCCGAATCAAATGGAAAATGAATTTCAGCTCGGGTGATTGAGAACTTCGGTTGCTTTGACTTCAAAACAGATTTATTTTTAAAAGCTTGATGCGGTATTGGAAGGTTGTCGATCAGCAGTGTTTCCCGCACCCGCTTTACTAAATAACTGATAGCCCCTCCATCTTTACATCCTCCTTTTTCTAGCTCTTGTTTCTTCATCAGCTCTGAATATTTCCAAGTGTCGGAGATCCGTACTCCACTGTCCGTTGCAATAGAATCCTTGGCGTGACTTTCGAAGTAAGTTTTTAACTCTTCCTCCATTTCTTCGGAAAATCCTTCAGAACCTGCATAAGTTATCAAAATTGTTAAACACGTGCAATTCAAAAAAAAATTTAGGTTATGCAATCAATCGAATTGTGGAGACGACAAAAATGATCTCCATCAGAAGTAGGCTATAGAGCGTACCAATGATTTTCTTTATCAACGCAGCAGCCACATCCACAATGTGAAGTTCGTATTTCTCGCACAGTGGGATGGCCATTTCGGCGATTTGTTGTTTGTTTGGCTGACTAATGCCCAATGGCTTGTCAAGCACATTCAATAGATCACTCAACTCTTCTACAGAAAGCTAAAAATAGAAAACATTTGATTTCAGTGATTTTCTTTCGACTCGTTATTGTAACAGCTTGTACCGTTGCATGATTTATAAATCCAAACATAATAATACGTAATCTCTCGTAGTATTTCATTGGCCCTGGACAGAAGCCCAGGCCTACAGAACAAAGCAGACTCACACGATAAGCGTGAAATAAAGTTCTAATGACTTCACGGCTTTAGGATAAACTGTAAAATTACTAATCGTCAGGGGTGTAGTCAGCACAAAATTTTGGTGGGGAGAGAAAAATTCCCCTATCTTACGCCCCTGCTTACCGTGTAGGCTATTTAACACAGATCTGCTGTCAGGGCCGGATTTATCAGTAGGCAAAGTAGGCAGTTGCCTATAGGGCGGGAAATTATTGGGAGCGTACATCTCCGTTGAGTGCATACATCTCCGTTCATTTTTGCGATCACTTTCCTCGGATGAATTTACTGCTGGAAATATTACTTTTGCTGTGCTGGCGAATTTTATTGTAAAGAGGCGACTGCAGGAACTAGAAGTATAAGTTACCTACTCAAATGTTCTAGTTGCAATTAGAATGGTACTTTTCATAATGGTCACCAGTTGCAGCGCGGAGCGATCATTCTCTATTTTGAAGCTGATCAAGAATGCACGGCGGTCTACGTTGAAGCATGATCACATGAATGATCTCACATTTTTGAGCATTAACTCATCTTTACTTATTTCTACAGACTTTGAGGAAATTATAGATTTGTTTGCAAGAGAAAAAGCCCGCCGGAAGCGATTTTAAACAATTAGTTCATTATATATACAATGACATTCATTGATGTATTCAAATAAACAGTGCAAATAACTTTTTTGTAAGGAATTGAAAATATAAATCGTAGCGCACCATTGAAAATAATTTTTTGGGGGGCAGCACTTTTCTTATCTGCCTAGGGCAGCGTTTAGGCTAAACCCGGCCCTGTCTGCTGTAGCTCTGTATCATATTTGACTAGACCAACTGTGCACATTAGAAGTGTACACTACAACTATTATTTGGTAAATACAAATGAAAACATAACACAATAGTCATCGCCAAATAACCATGACGTTTTCTAAAAGTATAATTTTACAAAACAAAAATTTCGCTTCCTCAGTCTTGATTATAAAAATTCAATCAATCAATTAGGTGTGCACAATTTTTAAGCTAAACCGCACAAACAACCTCATAAGCTACACGAAGTATCATCAGAGGAATAAGCGGTCTTTAGCTAGGCCTACTTGAATTTAAAAAAATGCAAACTTTGCTTCAAAACATAAAGTAGCCTAAACAAAATTAGTCTGGTTCGGTAACTTGTGCAGTTTATTAATAGAACTTTCACCATCGTAAAAGCGTCTTTTTCAGTATTTCATTCACAAAGAAAACATTGGTTTAAAAGGATCATCTGCCGTCCATATGAAGGCTTACCCTTCCATTCGCACTTTTGTCAAAACGTTGCCACATGTCAAAGAAATGCTCAAAGTCATCCGCCGTTAGTTCCTCGTCGTTATCTTTGGTCGCCATTTCAAAGTTTTCGAGAATGATGGCGATGTACATATTGGTGACGATCACAAACGTAATCAGCAAGTAACTGAAAATAAGTTCATGTATTTCAGTCGTTCATAGTTTGCACATTCAGCTCATGGTCTCCATTTTGTAACCTAATCCAATTATAAACATCTAGTCTGCTCAATAACCGAGCGGTGAAAGCACTAGTACGGCACTCGAAACAGCGCTGTTCGACACCGCTTAAGACCATGCTGCGTGTCTTTGGTAAGACACTTATAGGCATGCTTGCAGGTAGACACGAAGCTTAGCTTCCTTGCCTTCCTGTCCAGTTAAGCTAAATCTTCTACAGTACAGGCCGTCAGCCTGGATACGAAAAATATATATATCTATATAAACAGCTTGATCACTTGCAAAGACGGTGTTTTGCATTGCTCAACGCTTACCTAACAAAGTAAAAGTAGCCGATAAATGTTGTAGACATGCAAGATCCGGGTCTTTTATCACATCCGGACTCGTCACCCTCCACATAGAGAGTAGGCTCCATGAATCCATCCCATCCTGCGGATGTTGACATCTGTAGAAGGAAATCGACTTATTTCAGATTTTGTTGTTGATACTTTTTTGTTTGTTCAAATAGCCTGCAGCCGGTTAATTGTCTGTCTGTGGTACATTGTTGTGACATAGAACATTCGAATCTGTTTTGTTAGTCTCGAGGTAATTTGAATGCTGTCATTCGACATAATTGCGTTAAGATCGATCCTTTGTTTCTGCTAAAGAAAAATTAGTCTATTTTGAAAATTATGCAAAAAAGAAAAGGGAAACTAACTGATAATAACCTAGGCAGTGGCGTAGCAGCCACTTGGCGGTTCTGGCTTTGCGCCAGGGGCGGCAGGCTGCAAGGGGGCGGCAAAATGAGGCTGCACACTGCACAGTGCACACAGCACGAGAAATGAAATAATGCAAAAATAAATAAAAAGTAAAACAAGAAAATGATTTACAAAGAGACAGCTAGCACACCTTAAAAAATTTAAGGATAGAACAACAGCTAAAAAGCTCGAGTTGCTTCTTGCGTAATGTTGGATAGCTGTAGCCTGTACTCCGTCTGTTGTTCAACTCTTAGTGACATTTATTACGTCATAAATCTGTTGTTATAATCACGATTCATTTTCATTCGAAATGATGAAGTTGAAATTACGCTCTGCCATGAATCATGATCGGCTATCAGCTTTATCGATTCTTTCTATAGAAAGAGACTACGTTCAAAAACGATTTTGAATATATTATCGCTGATTTTGCTCCGGCGAAAGCTCTAAAAGTTCAATTTTGAGGCGGCTATTGATCTTTTGTTTGCCTAATACATTTGTTGTCCATTTTTTGTCTTTTATTTTTGGCGTTAACGCTGAGACAGTGAGGCTTCTTTCTCAAGCAATATAGAACTTCTGAGACGCGGCACATTACTTGTAATTATTTTTATTGAAAAGATTGCTTGAACATGAAACTATTTCAAAAATTGCTGCAGTCTACTTAGGGCGGCATTTTCAACGGAAGCCAGGGACGGCAGCATATGCTCCTAGCCTCCTACTCCACTGAACCTAGACCCAGGAAGCTGATTGGATAATGACAAACGCAGTCAATATGTGCTTCTCGTGTGCTAAGAAACTAAATCTCTATTTAGCTCTATTGCAACTACAATCTATTTAGCCAACCATAGCACTTTAAAGCAAAAAGCAAGAAATATCTATATTTAGTCTTTGATAATAGTGTGAATAAGGATATTATAATGATATTATTTAAGGAATTCTGTCAAACGTATTTCAAATAGTTGCAAATTGTTGATATTACTGGTGTATATTTCACATCAAACATACAATATCGCATGTTTTTATATAAAACTAAATCATTACAGATAAGCATCGCTATCAGTGGTTTACAAGATAGATAATTTTAGCACAACGTATAGAAGTGCAGCATCCAATGTCCTTTCCGTCCATGACGAGCAACAAGATTCAGCGCCATTTTCACAAAGTCTTTGTTACAAGGATGACCCGACAGCATATCGAACTAATGTATGAATAAATAAACCACTGAGCCAGTGCACATGATCCATCTCAACATAACGCAAATATTTTAAAATAATATTCCATTCTGTCATACCTGAAATAGCAAAAGAAAGGTGTTCGGAAAAGTCTCGAAATTCAGTATGTCGTTGATTGCTCCTCGTTTCAACACACGACTGAACTGTGACATTCCAAAAATGGCGTAAATGAACATGAACAGCAGCAACAAACTGCCGACGTTTATCAGGGCAGGAGCAGATAGCATAAGCGCAAACAGCAAAGTCCGAATTCCACTGGCAACCCTCGCTACACGAAGTATTCTCACCACTCTAACCATTCGAAGCATTGGAAGCCAAGGCGAGGTGGAAATGATGGGTCCGCCATTGGACTTACTGTTGAAGACTAAGATAATTGAAATGATGTTCACTGCAAAAAGAACAGCATTGAAAACAAAGTTTAACGGGATCTAAATACGATTACCCAGTAAGGTAAGATGGCCAAGTTAGCGAAATCTTTGATTTTCAATCTAGTTTGACACCCAGCTTGAGCTAGTTGTTGAATAATAGCCTACCGCGCATTCGTGCACTAAGTCAACTTTTCTAACGCAGGACCTGTATTATCTTACACAAACTTTCACCTTTGTGCAGAAAGGACAAAATGTTGTTTTTGTCGTAGGCCTACTTTATTATGAAGTGAAGTATGATACTAGAGCCCGAATCTGATATTAATCAGGACAATGTTATTGTTAATAATACAACACAGCAACACTACAATGGGATTTCTGTTGTTGGTGTTGTAGCTACAAAGCCAACAAAATAAAGTGGACATAACCAAAAACAAACTCTGTTAAACAGCCTACCGACTGATACGTTGAATTTGTGGCCTAATGTTGGAATGCTAGGAGATTGCTGACATCTTAGTCTTAAAGCATGGTGCAGATTAGTGGCTGTTCTTGTTCTTATATTCTGCTAGTAGCCTATGATGATAAGATTACTCTGAGTCAGCTTATTTGCACCAGAAGAATATAATGCACTGAACACGCAAATCAGCGACTTATTATTAACTTGAAAATGTTCAACATTGGTAGCTACATCTCTAACTTACCTAAAAGTGACACTACAATCAGGAGAAAGTCGAAAACATTCCAGGGTATGTAAAAGAAAGAGTGTCCCATCGCTATAACTCGGAGGGTGATCTCAATCGTGAACAATCCGATGAACACGTAATTGACGCATTGCAATGCCAGATCCTGAGCTACGATGAAAAGGATTAGAACAGAAAATAAGACTAATTTGCGCAGCCTTTAAATGTTACGACCCTGTTTGTGGTGACCTAATATTTAACTTACTTAACCTGTTATGTTATCACTTATCAGACCTGTAAACGAGAACGTGAAATCAAATAACTGGGTCTTTATTACCAAACTCAAACATGAAATTTAAAATTCTAGAGTTGATACACATTTTATGGTACACAATGGGAACACCAATGGGAAATTGTTTGAATTCGAGCTTGTTTTGGTTTTTATGCTTGATGTATTTTTAAATTTGAAATTATAAAAATAAAAAACATATAAAATTAATTTCATCAACCCAGTGATGATCATGTTCTGCAGTAGAATAACAAACGCACGTAAAAAAAATCTCTAAGTTTTACAAAACTTTTTTTTTTTTATTACTTTTCGTCATCCCTTCGTATTCGATGGCCATCGCAAGCAGGTTCAGTATCGTTACGATCAATACGCCAAGTTCAAACTTGTCGCTGGTGACGATTAGGTAGAGTCGCTCTCTCCAACGTGACTTAGGGACTGGCAGTAACTGCCTGGGAAGTTTCGTTTTCAGTTTCTTCATGGCACTGTAAGCCTTTTTTTGGGACTGCAAAAAAATAGAAATCAAAGTTGAAAAGGATGTGATCAATGTAATTTAATTGGCTACAATAAAATCAACATTTGTACACAGATTATATCGCATTTTATTGCATGTCATTTGTGTCTACCTTGACATAATAACTAATAACCGACCATCTATTTATAAGTACCCTTTTTATCTGCTTGCATTAATTTATGTTCTTTATTTACTGTGGCTATAGCAACTTTAGTACCAAGTAAGTCGTACGGTCGCGATATGTGTTTTAAGTTAGCAAATTTTGTGCATCCGTCAGATGGTTAAACACTTCGATCACTCGGCTGAAAGTCTTAATCTATAAAATGTTGAGTAAAATATAATTTTCAATGTACTTTCTTGACCGAACCAAAATGTCTAACTCTAAGTGACTTAGTTATTTTGATGATTTTGGCTACTGCCGAGTATTAAAAACATGTACCGTAATCCAATGTCATCCAATCTTCAACGCCTTTACTAAAACAAAAACTTACTTCACTCAGAAACAGTTCTGCACCCGCCAATTCAAACTTTTTTTTCTGTTGATTGAAACTGTCAATGACAACCGATATGAAGAGATTGAGTGTGAAAAAAGCTCCCAAAATTATGAAAGCCACGAAGAAAAAATACATAACAATGTGATTGTCTCTGATTGGTTGATCATCTATATTGCTGGGTACGTCAACAGCAGCAAACATAATCGGCATCCAACCTTTAAAAGTGGCAACCTGCCGTTTAAAGCAGCAACAGTTAACTTTTAACTACCTTAAAAGTTTTAATAATTTAAAACAGCACACTGCAGCTAAGCTACTGAGTGTAAAATTATCACACGCACTTTTGTTCAATGCTGTTGTTTGAAAAAATAATGCATTTTTGGAACAGATTTTTTCAAAATTAAGAAACAAATAGCCTACTTGTGGTACTTCTTATGACTTTCTATATTTTTCACTACATGTTCGTAGGCTAAAAGAGGCTAAAAGGTTCAGTATCGTTACGATCAATACGCCAAGTTCAAACTTGTCGCTGATGACGATTAGGTAGAGTCGCTCTCTCCAACGTGACTTAGGGACTGGCAGTAACTGCCTGGGAAGTTTCGTTTTCAGTTTCAGTAGAACAGTAGAACAATGTACAGTAGAACAATGTACATAATGTACAGTAGAACAATGCACAAGAATGATTAAGGCCACTATGTAGGTTATTTAGAAGAGTCTGTTAAGGTATAAAATACAAGCTGTCAATTTGCAAAACGATACATTTCTGCACAAATTATCATTAAGAAATACACCACCTCTTAAAACGGTGAATGCAATAAGACAACATCATCTATTGAAAGCTTTGTCAACCAAGCTGCTATTGGGCTGTTACTCTTTCAAACGTTTATTCATACAAATTTAGTTCCACTTCAATTGAAACAGCTCTTGTGATCACATCAAGGACTTGAATTAAAAAAAATAAAATAAAAACACTTTGATTCTAACCACTTTTTGACTTTGAAAAGCAGTTATAGAGGCCTTATTACAAAAAACTGCAGAATGGTGTTGTAGTGTATATTGCAGAGTATTTTAAAATGTGGAAAAACGCTAATTCCAATTCTATTATTACCCTGGGCACTGAAACAGTGGACCACTTTGTCACCTTTTTAACATGCTTTATAATGCTTTATTATTTTTCTAATTACAAAGAATTACTCATTGTCAACACTTACCTGCAGCAAGGATATGTAGGCGATTCCAACATTGTCGAAGTTGATCAGTAAGTTTGACCAATGAACCTTCCCTTCTGTGTAATTGGCCAGCTCCAAGCAGGTGGAACGATTATAGACTTTAATCGGCGACGGTTCGTATTTATCCAACAAATCAGGATAGCTGCACAAAATTTTACTATATTTCAAGGGCAGAGGTGGGCAATAGCGCGCTACTTTTGTAGCACCGCTACTTTTTTGGTGAAAGTAGCGGTAGCGGCGCTACTTTTTAGTTGGAGTAACGTCTGCAGTAGCGGCGCTACTTTTTTCCAAAGTAACGGTAGCGGGAGAGGCGCTACTTTTTGCCCCCCTTACTATATTTCACAGAAAGGAATATTTTACCAAATTCTATGATGTGATCTTTACTAACTGCTACCATAACCATGTCAACTCCTAGTTTTGATAAAGCAATTGTTTCAAAAAAAATTCAAAAATGTTAATATGCATGAAGCTCAGCTGGTAAATATTATTTAGATTTGAATAGTAGGCTACCAGGTCTGGAATGTTGTGCCCTAAGAATCCTTACAGGGCGGAAGAAAGGTTAATTAAGCTTGCCCTCTGGAAATCAGCATGAATAGGCTAAATTTAATTCTGTCAGGGTCAAAAGAGAATACGTCTGCTTAAAAAATTTTACTGCTTTGCTTCAAAAAAAGTTCATTTTATTCTTGGTTTGAATAATTTTGCGTGGAAGACCAAGTAGCTAACACAAAGAAGCATAGAAGTCAAACAAATTTGCCATAAACTGCAAACTGATTTTGACCTGAACTGAAGTTTTATTGGGACTCTTCTGCTAAACAGCATTTTTAATCTGGTCGACCTTAAAGTGCCTCTGACAGGAAAATAAATTTGCTAAATTTACCTAAGATACCAAAGAGATGACACTAACAAACTTCCCTGACCAGCAAATAGTAAAAAATATCAACAGGCTAATAAGTTACACGCTTGCAAACTTTCGTTCACTTTCGGCAAATCTGGCACTCATTCAATTGCGAAAATAAAAACGGCAACCTCGCTGTGACGTCACCGTGGGTGGGAAGGATACATTCTTTCTCTGTGGTGAGTTGGTAAAGTATGGTACGACTGCTCCAAAACGTCAATGTGTGGGGCTCTATTGGTCTAAAGCATGTGCAAAATGAGAATTACCAAAAGGAAAAAGTCAACTTATTATTACTATCAGGTTTACATCAAATAGATTGAGTTTATTTTTATCAAACAGCATCTCAATTCAATTGAGATTGCAGTTTTTCTAAACTCTTGTAGGGCTACAATTTGGATAATTTTTTATTTGTCCTAATCTGGCTATAGCCATTTGCAGTGTAACAGCAGTATCTCACAGACAGTACACTTAATTTATGGTTGAGGTAGGCCTAATGCCTGGAAATTGCTGTTTATGTGACAGAGTCAGTGACAAAGACGTGTGCTATATTTTCATGCTTTCAAACAAAACAAGGTGCTGAGAAGAAAATAGTCAAAGTTTTCTTCAAGTGTTCGAAAGTGGATGGACCATACAAAACTAGTCGTATATGTTCACTTCAATGGAGATGATTTTGTTAACACCACCAACCCGATTTGGGTCTTCTCAGCAATGAGTGGCGTGCTGGGAACTGTAGGTGGTGCGTTTGCCACAAGTGCGAGTCTATGTCCCAGCCCAATGATTGTGTATGTTGCCATGAAGTGCCATAGACGAAAGGACTTTTGACGAAAGACGCATCTAGCTATGTTACCAATTTGACCGATTTTGAGGCACACTTACATCCTGCAGTTCTGAGGACCTTTTTTGTATGAGGAGCCGGAAGAACTCGAGAAAAAAACAATAAACCGAAAGGAGAAAACGGAGACCTATCAAAAGAGTAAGGATGCTACATTAGGCTAAAAATACCCTAAACGCTAAAGAATGCACACTAAACGAAGTGATTTTATTTCCTTGCAGGCAGTATCGGTAATTAGTCGCTTACAGGCATGTATTGGAGTGGATACTACAAGGTGGTGCTCTCGGAAGCAACAATCGGATTGTGCTGCCATCATGCATTGTTTGGCGAATCCGAAACAATTTTCAAGTCCAGATGGCCGTTACACCGGATTTCAATGGCCAACTGAAGACACATTATGAGAGAGAGAGAGAGAACTTTTATTTATTTATGAATAGTGATGAATGATGATGAATTAAATATGAATGATGATTCGTACGATTTCTTCATTTTTCACTTCAAGTATATTTTAGGTTTTGTAGGAACGTATCCAGTACAGTTTTATTAAACTGCAAAAAACAATAAATCTTTGAAAAAAGCAACCGCTCGTACCAACTCCGACCAAACTGTGATCCACTAATTACATCTAGAAAGCATTTGTTTCATCCGTCGCTAACAACGCCCACCCACGATGACGTAATACCACCAAAGTCGTCTCAGTGCAGTGAAATATGGAGTTTCGCCTGTGGTGGCGCTGCGGAACTGTCGTTTTGTATAAATTTCGCCCTAACCAGTCGAGCTTCGAGGTTAAGATTAAAAAGTTCGCTAAGCATAATTTTGCGCTAGAAAATGCTTAGAAAATTTACTATACTTGGGTCCAACCTGTCAGGGGCACTTTAAAGCTTCAAAGTTTTATTATCTGTTTTTTATTAATGTTTAGGCTTAGGCTACTGGGTAGCTGTGGCTGTAATTAAGCTCACCTTTTGAAATCATCAGGATGCCAGACTTTTTCCCCCGTTTCTCTCCATTTACACGAATGCATCTTTCCTGCGAAGAGGTTCACTCCCATAATGGCGAAGACCAACCAAAATATTAAGCAGATGACAAACACATTCAAAATGGACGGAATTGAACGAAACAGGGCATCTGTCACAACCTGAATAAAAGTCCAATTGTTTATTGAAACCGTTTGAACCTTATAATCCAACCAAACAATCCACTTTTTTACTGGTTGAATCTAAGCAGACATTGCTTGGAACTAGTGTTTGAAAGCATAAATCCTTGCTTTGGGGGATTATCGAAATTTTGAGGTTTTTCAACTTTATCGTTTCTTGGTTTTCAGTAAGAAGCCTCAAACAGAAGGAGAACGCTTTCAAATCAAAAATCCATCATGGTCTTTCATTTCACATGCGTACAGTATACATAATTGGTTTGCACTATGGCGTAAGTCGCTGAGGCTTTGACAGTTACGTCAGTGACAAATGTATGCAACAATGCACCAACTAGATCAATTAGATCATATTATTATATTATTCGTTGTATGAAAAAAAATACATTTCTTTGTGTCGAAATCAACTGGTTACTCAACTTTCTTGACAGAAACAACCAGAAGCAAACAGCTTTGATTTTGCAACCAAATATAATGAAATAGTGAGAGTTAGAATGAAGAGTGAAGTGGTATGGGATAGGGGACTGCTGCGTTTCAAATCTATATCAAAGAGTTGCCATAACGTAGCGCTGATAAAACAGTGATTAAGAAAAAGATACGTTGAATTCAGGCAATATTAAAACTAAACAAGCAAAGGAAACAAGAGGTGGATGACACACATGCGAAACCGAAAGCAAATTACATAAATAAAACATTACTCAACATAAATAGATTACAGAGCAGCAACAAACTCCACTTTTTTAATTTCTTTTATTTCAATCATTTGTCTCACATACTTCTTGAAAACGTGTAGTTTTTTTGAAATTCCATCAATTGAAATTGCAAATTTAGAGGACAAAATGTGGCTGAAATGTTTTAAAACGAAGACAGACTAAAGAAAAATCATAATACCCTACATTTAAATATTAAGCCCTGTTCATAGGTTTATCTTGGTATTTGGTAGCAGATAAAGAAAACGAATAAGTGGCCTACCTTGATGCCATGAAATCTTGACATTGCCCGCAACGGTCGAAATGCCCGTAAACTTCTCAAGACTCGAAGAGATGAAAGATCCGTTGGACTCCCTTTTGACAATGATGCGGATATTTCTAATCCGAGAGATACCAGGGAAACCTGGAAATCACCTTTTAATCACTTAAAGTAAAAGTATTTGTTATTGAATTTTAGGCTATAGGTATTTTGGTGGCGCAATTCAGTGAAGAAGTCGCAATTTTGTGGAGAAAGCTCGCATTAAAATTTAAGTCAAGTCTCCACGTATAAATGTCATCGATAAAAAAAAGATACTTTTAAACACTTAGATTTGTGATTTAAAACAACAATAGTAATAAAAAAAAAACATTATATGTATTTTTGTATCAGTGATACAATGAACTGTGGTATTTTCTATTTCAAATTGACTGTTGTTTTGCTTGTGCAAGCACATTGTAGTGCATGCAATTGTACTGCAAGTTGTCATAATGGACAAAAAATATTTTTTGTTATTACAGTATATAGAATAGTCAGTTGCTCCGATTTTGGATTTTCAAAAGACTTATAAGGACTCGTCCAGCTAACAAGTCAGTCTTTTTTGCATTGATTCAACATCTGAAAACGCGAGACTGATTTGTCGGGTGGACAAGACTCAAGTCAACTCACCACCACTATAGCAAAGTCCAAAAGGCACCAGCCGTTTGTGAAGTATTTCTTAAATCCGAAACCGATCCATTTCATGAGCATCTCAATCACAAAGATGACCGTGAATATTCTATCAAATACGTTTAGAATCGACTTCAACCTGGGGTTTTCGTCCAAGTGAATATCTTCGAATACCTGACACAGCAAATATTTCACTTAACAATTAAATATTTAAATTGGTATCAAAAATATGCTCTAGCCTACATAGCCTACTAACAATAAACAATCATTCTAACAATTTTGATTTAAAAAAATTTATAATGCACTACTTTAATCTTGAACTTGAAACAAGGTATTACTCTTGCTGAAAAACGATTTTCAGCGTTGGTTTTTGACTTATTACAATAAAATCCTTTGGAAAACAAACGATAAGACGTAATCAAAAACCGCGCCTCTATCGTGTGAGTTTTTGTTTCTTTTGTGGCGATTGATTTGAAAACGTGTGCAAACGATTTACCATTAGTTTAGTTCAGGGCTAAATACAGTCGGTAATTTACACTGGAAACTGTCCACAAAGGGTTTGCACAGAAAATTATTTTCTGAATGCGGTCGCATAAGAAAAAAAAATGAGAAGCCCGGGTTTAGTTTATTTAAGTTTTTTTTATCTCAGTTAAATTATAACTTTAATTACCATTATTTTAATTAATTTAGATAAGTGTCAATTTACTCCACGTTGTTAGAATAAAACACTATTTTGCTTTTAGCTATAGCAATGCCATAGATACAGTGCACCATATCTTCCGAAGCAAAGGATAGATGCACTCAGCAATCTTTTGAAGACAGTAATGAAAGTGTTAATGCAAGTATCGTATCACTATTGCGTCAAAAGGATCAGCAAAAGCGTTTCAATTTTCCAAATAAAACAGTTGTTTTGGATAGATAACATTTGCTGATAACTACTTGTAAGTCATATTGTGTAAGATTAGCCTGCCACACCACAAATTTGGTAAGTTGATCCTAGTATCGCATCGTAACTGTTGTACAATAAACTACTAACAACTGCATTGCATCGAGGTCAACTTTCCAATCTGTAGTACACCATAGAGCAGGGCTACTCAACTGGCGGACCTTGAGGTTTTGGAAGAATAACCTCATTGCCACGTTTAAGGGCTTCTTTAAACAGATTCTACTGGGAGGAAGAAATTTTTACTTTGATTATCCTAGTTGCTGGGGGTGGCTTCCACTTTCAGACTCCCCAACACTTTCTCAGAAATTCAATTCAAGTCACATTTTACCTAAAAAAGTGGTTTGGTACAGATAGTTTAACTTTCGTGGTTGCGTGTAAAATAACTTATTCACCGGACCCCTAAAAATATTCCACTTGTCAAACTGGACCTTTGTTAAGATTAGTTGAGTAACCCTGAGGCATAGAGCTTATTATATGTGAAAGTTTTTTACTTACCAAAGCAACGCTGCTAAGAGTGATAACAAATATGATAAACGTTTCAAAGACATTGTGTTTGACAATTTTGTTCATCTGTTGACGGAAGTTTGACCACCTTTCTTTCCACGCCCGCTTTTTTTTGGTAGCGAACTGATCTTTTTTTCGTTTCTTTGTGTCCCCTGGTCTTTCCAAGTACGCAGATTCGCATTTCTCAAAATTGCACTTGATGACGCCAGCCACAATATCCGTTTGAGAGGCAATTACTGAATTCTAAACAAAAACATTTTTATATAAAGCTTTGATGTTACTCTAGCTAAAATCGGAAAAAAAGTTGTCTTTAACCTTGAATCTGGGGAGTGTACATATTTTCATTAAACTGCCAGAAGTTCTTCAGGCAATGTACGTACGCATGGGCCTGTACGTACGAAAATGAATAAAAAAAAAAATAATTAAATAGTGCAAATGCTTGCTTGTAATCAATTTGTTTCAGCTCGGTATGACGATGAGTTGCGAAATATGTTATTTAATCATTCATATGGTTGTCATTGTTTTATTTTTTGACAGGGTGATAGAAACATTTGTTGCTGATTGCTGAACATTAGCATTTTAAACACGCATTTGCAAGCGTTTAGCTGGCCACTTAATTGGCCTACTCTGTCTACACCTGGACTGCGGATCTGTTTAAAACAATATGGTCAAGAGCATTGACGTAGTAAAAACAATTTTATGGAGACAAAAGCAACTGTTGTGGGAGAAAACGTCATTTAACATAAACTACAATGGTATTATAACGTTGTAATGGTGTATAAACAATTTTCTTTTGCCCCAAAAAGCCCCTCCGCAGTTACGTCCCTGGTCAGGAGACAGGCGTGACCTGTACTATAACCTACATTATTGCATCCATTTGTTTCGAAACCATTGGATTCGTTAGTTGTTTGCGAGGCATTGTCAACTCCTGTCAGGTCTGAGCTGCGTTGTTCTCTCACTGTAGACTTGCGCCGCAAGTGGCCATTCTTTGATCGCAAAGAACCAGTTTCGCATACAGCTTGGTTTGGGACAACATCCGGTTTGTCGTAAATGAGACAACTCTTCTGTAAGCAAAAATTAATTTGGTTTGGTACAAGTTGTCATTTATTTCAAAACATGGCTAACTTTTATATATTCAAGTAGCCTACACTGGGTAGTTAATTGCTTTGGCTTCACTGTTCAATTTACGATACGGTAATTATAAATGTTCACATTACCTGCTAGAATAGATACTTCTACATCAGCATAAACGTCTGCTCTCAGATGTGAAACAAATACAAGTAGCCTATGTTACCTTATTTCCATCAGCGTTTTGGTTGTCCAAATTTCCAGAGGGCGCACGATGCTCCTTCGCACTCTTCCTTTGTAGAGCCGGTCTAAGTTGGGAGGGGGCTATTTTTCTACTTCTTGTTACTCCGTTGGATAATTTAGGCAAGGCCTAGAATAAGAAAAGAATTTACACATGAACAATTTTTGCATAAAATGATAAAAAAGCCATACAGCAAAAATGTGCAACAAATTTCCAACTTTGAAAAGTTTCAAGAATTGGTGAGGTTGCACTTTGTAAATTCGGAGACGCTGATTTCGAATATGGGCTTGGTTTTTTACAATCACGGAAGAATTTGTTGAAAAAACGTTTTCAATTTTTCCAGTATTATGTTTAAAAATCCAATAAAATGAACATTATATGCATGACTAATCAACAAAATTCAAAATCAGACTAATAAAAATTTCATGGAAACAAAAGATCATTAACGATGAAGTATTATCCAAATTCAACTCAATCAAATTCGCTTACAAGCAACCAAAACAAGAAAATTGAAGTACTTTGAGCACACAACACGGCAAAACTCCTTACAAAGATCATTAACATAAGGGAAGATAAATAGTAAAAGAAACAAAGGTAGACCAAGAATGATTAGGACCAGGGGCGTTGACAGGGGGGTTTAGGTGGTACTTTTGGACCAGGGCCCGGAATATTTAAGGGGCCCGGATTTAACAAATTCCCCGCGACTTTAAACATTATCAAGATCTTAATTTCATCAGATCTATAAAGAAATTGCCATTAGAGGTTAAAACAGCCCTTGGCCTTTCAGCCGTCAGATGGTAAAATACCGGGTCCCTTTCTGGGTACCGGGCCCACTTCAGCTTTCTAGTGTTAAAATAGCCACATCTGCCACCAAACAGTAAAATAAGAATTTAGTCTAATATTGTGATTTCCCTAACCACGAATATCACCCGAAACACGAATTTCAAAATAAATAGGCTAATATTTGTTCAAACTCAAAAACTGAAATGGCACAGGTAAGAAGATTAGTATCCCTATTTCTGCACTAAAAATTAGACCAAAACCGCTTTTCCGATTTCAGCAATCAGCAAATGTTTGACCTAGGGCCAAACACCTTTCCGAATTCAAATTGAAAACTGTCTGACTGTCTGCAGTGCTGTAAATTCTCTTCTAGTAAGCCTAGAATGACCAGTGAAACATCAATGGAATTGGGAAGTAATACTCTAGTGCCATGTGACAAATAAAAGTTCAAAAAAGCAACCGCTAGATAGAGATAGTAAGTTTTGCGGTTCAGGAAATTTTTTAAGATTGTATAAGATTTGTAAAATGACCATGCTTAAACGACATCAATAAAAGTTTGTACACAACCTTTATATTCATAACTTTGTCGATGAAGGAGGTCCGAAAATAAATTGGTACCGGGCCCGAGAAATCCTGTCAACGGCCCTGATTAGGACAACAAACATCTTTAAATGGACAAAAGTAGATTATGAAAGTGCATTTCGAAAAGCTCATGTTCGTGAACAATGGCGCATTGCATCAAACTTTCAATACGAGGAGGAGACATAATGATGATCGATGATCCTTGTAAACCGGCATGTGTTGTTACAAAGAGAAGAAGGGTAGGCCTAACTATCCTTAAATTTCAATTGCATGTTAGGTCTGAATTTTACCTTTTTTCCAGCTTTGCGAAGAGATTTTAAAACCCTTTTAGCACTTTTTCCTTTTCCTTTTCCATTGCTCAAGGCATCGCTGCTGAAGGAATTCAGCAATAAGGCAAGAAATAGGTTTAACACCTGAAAATGTCATAAAAGTGTTTTAGTATCTCAACCAATTTTCCATAATTTGAAAAAGCTTTGATGTCTTGAAATAAGATGTGGGTTATTTGGCTGCGTTGATTAAGCGTGGCCAATATTTTATCGACTTCACAAGTCAATTCTTGCTCTCAGCCTATTCGAAAAATGACATCATCAGATAGGTTACAATTAATGGGCATTCTTTTTCATGTAAGCCGTCCGTAGCTTCAATCAAATAGTGGCCGTAGCCCGAACGTTATGTCAGGGGCAAACGATACAAAAATATAATAATAAACACTCGTAACAACAATTTAGTATCAAAATAATTTTTACAAGTATGGAAAAGTTTCCAAAAGAAAATTACACGGGGAGAAGCATTGCCTCGTTGACTCTGTAAGCTATTGACTAAGTCTCTAAGAACATGGGAGCAGAAGCGCAGTCCATGTTGACTTTTGAACCCAGAGTGATTTTTCGGGAGCGGAATCTTTTTACAGGGCCTAGAAACTTTACGAAAGCACCCCATGTTCTTTAATTGTGTAATGCCTTTGCATCCAACTCTCAGTGTTTATAAAGAATCCGGAGACATAGTAAGAGATAGGCCTAATCTCTGCCTAATCTAATCAAAAAATAAACAGCCCGAAATGTAGATAGCCTATTAAGCTCATCTTCAGCAAACGTTTCGAAAACTATATTGTCTTCATCTTCAGTAGGCCTACTACAAATGAAGACTAAACATTATGAAGACCGTAGGCCTATACCGTAGTTAGCCTACTGAAACATTGCTGAACATGAGCTTAGAATCTACAATTTGGGTTATTTTTTTTATTAGATTAACCAGGCGTTCCAACTATTGCTCCTAAAATCCCTGCTTTATTTAGAAAAGCTCCCTATTTCCTCGATGACGTCAGCTGTCACTAGGCTACTATTTTCATATGTTACCCTGACTTGAAAAGTGTTTATTTTTAAAGTTATCTCTTGTTATAGGGTTATGGGACAGAGATGGCATTAGTAGGCTACCAAGCCCAAAATATTCTCTCAACGGCTTTTCCTGGTAGAAAATAGGCCTACTTTTCATGGCCAATATAGTTCAGGCCCTTAGGGGCAAAAATGAGCATCTTTAGGCTAAACGTGTTACACGTTGTTTTTTCCATTTTTTTGTAGTTGATGAATCTAACTTCAATTTTAGTGGGTGCCGCAACTTTTTGGGCCACGTGATCACCCCCAAATCGGGGATTCCCCCCAAGTCAGTTTTGAGCTCTTTTCACGGCATTTTTATGCAATTAGATACGTTATTTTTTTACATTTGGACTGACTGCCACTACAAAATACACGAGATAAAAATCACACAAAATTATGTTATTAATGACGTCATTGTGACGTCATGTATTAATTTTTTGCTTGTTTTTTTCTTATTGTAGTCGCTTGTTTGTTGTTGGTGTTACTTTTTTGGTTACAATAAGTTACCAATGGTTTTTCAACTGATTTGATTAGTATTGAGTGTCAGTACTAACATATTCAAAATCTTAAGGAATCCAACTTCCAGAAAGTGGTTATTTTCAAGATAGCTTCCAAGATGGCCGCTAAACCATTGAACAAAACAGTAAATTGACCAAAACTCGGTCATTATATGACCAAAACATGTAGTTTTGGTGTCTATATCTAGGTTTTTATACCCTGTGAAGTCAATGAGACTATTCTCAGAATTGTTGAATTATCTGATAGCCTATAAATTCAATATGGCAAACCAAGATGGCCGCCAAACCATTAAAATAACAGTAAATTGACCATAACTAGGTTATCATATGACCAAAACGTGTAGTTTTGGTGTCTATATCTAGGTTTTTATACCTTGTGAAGTCAATGAGACCATTCTCAGAATTGTTAAATTATCTGATAGCCTATAAATTCAATATGGCAATCCAAGATGGCGGCCAAAACAATTAAAAATGTACAATAACAATGTATTGTTTATTAATAAACCCGGTAAATTTCTATATATATTTGGGTTAACTGAGCAGGCATAAAGAGCTCATACGATGTGGTCATGTAGACTCTTGACATAATCAGCGTAAAGAAAGCAAATGGATCAAGTATTACTAATGGTCATTGCTGTCACTCTCGATATCATCGTCTGTAATTATGTGATTGCTGTATGGACATTGGACACATGAACCAGTTCGGCATGGTCCACATCCAGCATGGTATGGTAGCACATATCTCCGGCAACTACAGTGAGGTGAACACGATTCGCAATTGCAGTGATCATTTTCAGTAGGTTGTCCGGGGCAGCTTTCATGTCCGTCATGATTGGAACCATCTGATTATTGTCTACTTTCCATCCCCAGTCTAGAGCATCCATCATACCATCGCAAGTAGCCTACCCATCCTGACCATAATCTGGTAGTAAACTCTGAGGCAGTGGAATTTGATAAAGGATGATGTAGGTGGCAAACGTTCAGGGTGAACAAAGGATTTGGCTGTTTTAATTTTCTTGACCAATGTATTGTATCGCTGTGTTTCTAGGTTACTACTGCCATCGTTGCCAAACATAACGGTCATAGCTTTGTTTCCAAGATCCTTAATGATGTGGTCTGTCTGATTTGGGAGAATAAAGCAATTTGCACATTCTTTGATTAATTATTGGTTGACTTTTCACTAGTTTCTTGAAAGTATCTTCTTCCCGATACCAAATATCCTTGACGTTGAATCACAACCGGTGAATGAAGAGGAGCTGTAAGCATAATTATGTCTGGTCCAATGATTGCTTTAAGTTTGTTGATGTCGTGTATCTTGGTTGCGTAAGCCTTTTCGGAGCGGAAGTAGAGGTCTTTAATGTCTGGGTCAGTGTCAGCATAGCGCAGTATCAATATTAAAAGGTCCGTGTATTCACCAATTAAAGTCGTACTATGTCGATGAGGGCTGTCCATCTGCCGTCTTGACGATGTCAACATCTGCATCACCTGGAGCGTTCATCACATTGCAGCTTCTATTCCTCAGTTGAGCAGAAATTAATCCTTCCTTTTGTTGGAAGCTCGAGGCAAGAACTGCTTCTTCTTTCCAATGAACTGGGTGTCTACAGTAAAGTGAACAACCGGGTGGACGTTCATGCCGCGTCTTTGATGGGTATTGTCTTTGATAGACGGACCACCATATCCATCAAAGACCACCGTTGCTAAGCGATAATGACGAATGGTAAAATCTGCATACGACTCTGCAATAGACCCATAACTGTCTCCAGTTTCCATGGCACTCGATGCAACAAGAACCCTCCATCAGGGACGTAGTGATCGGTTTTCGAGGCAGATTCTTTCACTACTTCATAATCGGCTGACATCACACTGCTGGCATGTTCTGTGATGGCAGTAGCTATTTGAGGCTTATCTTCTGCAAGAAACAGGGTCTGGATGTTACGTGGCTGTCACAAGTAATACTCGTCTTCCTCTCAACTGGTCTGAGTTTTTGGTAAATGACAGAAACAAAACTGCGTTATATCAACTGGTTCAACAAGCTGTGATAACTTCAGTCGATTCAAACTTGTTTACGATTGTTGTAACATCGTTAGATACAGCTCTTAACAATCAAACATTGGACATGTCTGAGGTTTCCCCATGTGATCACGAAGAGGCAGACACCCGTATGTTTCTCCATGTGAAACATAGAAAATTCGATGCCATAGTCAAAACAGTAGATACTGATGTGGTAATTATTGCAATTTCGTGTTTTGACAAGTTAGAAATCTGTAAACTATGGGTTGAATTTGGGGTTGGAAAAAAAACTCGCTTCATTCCAATCCATGATATTGTTTCATCTTCACCTCAATCTCCGATGATTTGCGCTTCTTTACCTTTGTTTTATGCTATCACAATCTGTGATACTGTTTCGTCTTTGAAAAAAAAGGCTTGGGATTATTTGATGCTTAATCTTACCGCAATGTGTGGCTTATTTAACTCTCTGAATTTCTCAAGCTCACCTAGTTCTATAAATGACATACAAAAGTATGTCATAGCTCTTTATGGCAATGGTCCTCTATTACGGATGTAGACGAATGCCGTTATATGATGTTTACCAATGGTTGCACTATTGAAAAGCTGCCACCAACGTCAGCTGCTCTGATGCAACATACACGCAGAGCGATACATCAAGCTGAAATACGGAAATCAAGCCTCGTAAATGTTCAGCAACTACCTTCTCCTTTAGCTTGGGGTTGGAAACATAATGATGCAAATCAGCTTGTTCCGTTTTGTCAGTCTACTTGTGGCTCTCGATGTTCCTGTAAGAAAAAATCCATAGAATGCACAAGTCTTTGTTCATGCGAGTACGAAACATGCAATTCGACCACAAAATATCCAATCCTCTCTGATGTTTCATCTTCAATCCACATTGACGTTTCATCTCCAATCCACACTTATCATTCAAGAAATGCTTTTGACTTTCTAAACTCTATCTTGTAACTTGAAAAAACTTGTCGTAGACGAATTTTTTTAACATCAAATTACTTATGGTAGGAATTTAACATCGAAAACCGCTAGTTTTTTCATCTTGAATTAACAGTGTTAAGACTCTGACATTGCATCATCTGGAGTCGTGTATTAATTTGATTTGTAGATCATAATTAGGCCTACACATCATTTTAAATTTTAAAGTGGCATGACCAAAAGGGAAATTCACCCCTGGTAGCTGCTCTTCTGGTTATTCCCTTGATGACGTCGTTATTGCGTCATACTGTACTGGAATTATTGTTATTGCTTGCAATTGTAAAATTTTAAGCATTTGCAAAACTTATAATGAGAGTATTTGATCGCTTTTTTCGGAATAAACTTACCTTTGGTTTCTGAAATTGAAGTTGTCTAGTTTTAATAATGTAATGATGACGTCATAAAAGATGCAATCATGACGAAACTACTTTTAGGAATTGTGAAATGGTTTTAGTAATCGGTACTCCAACTAAAACCAACAGCAAACGACCAAAATAGGTTAAAAAAGCAAAAAAATATATGTGATGACGTCGTATTGACGTCATCAATCAAATTATTTTGTGTTTATTTAGTCTCACTTATTTGTATGTGCTTTTTAAGTTAAAATGTGCAAAAATCAAATATGTAATTGCACAAAAATGACTTAAAAAGAGCTGAAACGTGATTTCTGGGGAAATCCCCGATTTGGGGGTGATCACGTGACCCAAAAAGTTGCGGCACCCACTAAAATCAAAGTTGGGTTGATCAACTGCAAAAATATGCAAAAAAACAACGTGTAGTACGTTTAGCCTAAAGATTCCCCTAAGGGCCTGAACTAATAAGCAAAAATTCCAGGAAATGTTGTATAAGCAGAGCCACTATATATAGTGACTCTGGCATAAGTGTGGAAGCTTCATTTTCAAGAGAAAAGAGAGATGAAGATATTTTCTAATTCCACAGGCCAGTGGAAACTCGTTCATAAAGGCTGCTACCAGTGCTACCCTTAGGCTACCTTAGATGATACGGACACATCGGCCAATATAAATAGGCTATCCAATCAAAATTACGCCCCTTAGCCTAATTAAAAATCACCACATTCACGAGCAGCCACAGGCTTAACTACGTCTTATGTCTAGTCTATAATATTACGATGCAATCTATTATTAGGCTAAACGAAATTTTAAATTTCTAATGCTGTAGCTCAGTGGTTCCCAACCTTTTTGTCTTGGTGACCCCCTTTAAAAAATTTTGTAGATACCGCGACCCCCACTTATATTCTTTCCTAAATGCAAGTATACTATTAACAAATAATACAACAAAAGGCAGCACTAAAAATGCTTTACTTGCATTTCTTGACAAATCAATGCGATGGTTGACCTTGTAGGTCTGCAGCTAACCGTGAAATTCGAGTTTGAGTGCTACTGCTAGACAGAGCCAGTCTCATGTCGTCTTCCACATCCATTCTATTTCTTTCCTTCGTTTTCATATGCAGAAGAGCTGAAAAACTACTCTCACTCTCACTCTCAATAAGCGTGACTGTAGGACCTACAGTCACGCTTATTACATCACAGTGGACGCATACTGATGCAATAATGTTGTGCTACAAGCAATCCGAATGAAATGGTACCTCGTCCTACTTACATTCACTTTTGTTGTTGCATGAGCAACAGCTTCGCGACCCCCTATAAAATGCTCTGCGACCCCCAGGTTGGGAACCACTGCTGTAGCTGGAAGCTTACTTATGTAGCCCAGTGGTCACCAAACTTTTTTCTTTGATGGCCGGATTGCTGCGAGACTAACAGCTGCGGGCCGGATGCAAATTGCGAAAAGATAGACAACTATTTAGAATCTCCATTGACTTGAATTAAGCACAATAAATAACAAAGTCAGCGGTGGAATAGCAAAGTTGTGATTAAATCGAAAGGTTACTGGAAAAGTTATCCCCTGGTGTGATACACTATAGGGCATCTTGCTCTTGAAAAAACATTACATCTTTCCAAATTTAGCCTAGGCTGTCCCCATTTGTGATGGCCTAATGATAAACAGCAACGTCAGTCCTTTACAAAAAGTTTGGTAACTTTTTTCCTTAACAGTTGTAGTGCAGCTGTTATTTCCGCAGCACATGGCGGGCCGGATGAAATCAGTTCGCGGGCCGGTTCTGGCCCGCTGGCCGTAGTTTGGTGACCCCTGATGTAGCCAATACAAAGCTTCTTACCACTAAGTTTCCAACAAAAACTACTCCAAGGAATATAAAAAGACAAACAGGGATCATTCCTGGATTGTTCTTTTCTTGTACGGAATTCATACACTGCCACATGCTTTGTATCCACTCTCCACACTGGATCCGAAACACTACAAGAAAAGCATGAGGAAAGTCGTTCATGTGCCATCGCAAGGGAATACCCTGAAATAAGTGCAAAATTCATAGCTATAGCTGGTCAACTTGACAAATTTTTTCAGTTTCAGTTATTCCTTCTCCCAAACCAACATCTGTAGTGTAGTGGGCTAGCTAGAAGATAAGTTTATTTTAAAAATAGTAGGGAGTTATCTAAGTATTGCATTCAATTCACGCTACAGTACAACGTTCCTTCAAGTGAATGAAGTCTTCAGTGACATCATAATAAAAAGAGATTACATGCATTGTTAATCACAATAAATGATTTTTAAAAATCTAGGCTAAATTCAGGTTTTTCATGTCAAGTTTTGTGATTGCACAAATGTAATGCATTTAGCTTACTGCTGTCGCAGTGTAGTGTAAAGAATGTTCGGATTTGGTCCTTCAATTGGTAGTTCCGTTAGAAACAGATTAGGTTTTGGGCAGCAAGTTTCAGGACATTTGAGCTTAGGAAAAGATTTCGTTGCAAAATTTTTTAGGCGAATTCGAGGGAAAAGTGATGCCCCAAGCGAGCACAGTGCTGATGACGAAGAGTCGTTAATTTCAACGTCCACTTGGTCTTCAGGGTCAACTACAGCGATTAAAAAGTAAGTTTTTGTCTTTAGTCCAGTAGACAAATTATATCAGAGGATACGAGGATCTATGTAGGCTACAACATTATCATGCCTATGGCCAGCCCATGGAGATAAGGAATTCTATGTTAAAGTAGCTGCAAGCTTATTTATTTTTCCATACTGAAATCACTTCTTAATTTTTCAAACGATTTTTTTGAATGTGCTAAACCGCCTTATCATGTACCTACGTAGGCTATGCACTTTCCGGTAGAAAAAAGCTGTCTGCATATTTTGAAATTTTATAGAAAAATCTTTGAGTACAGCTGTTCTAAACTTATGGGCCATAAGTTATGGCACATATACATTTACACAGAATTATTACCAAAACAGCTCGAAAACCAGTAAAGTTGTGAACAAGTTTCTTTTGGCTGTGAATAATGTATTCTAAGTAAAACTTTTGTCTTTATTTTCTTCAATAAAGACACATGATTCCTTATTTGAAAAGCATATTATACAGTATATAATTTCTAGGAGATTCATCTTAAAAAAAAGATCTTGGGGAGCTCTAGATGAAGAAGAAGATGAAAGAGTTGATCAACATGGAGAATATCTTACTGTTCTCATTATTAGATTTCTGAGTGGAATTGTGCTTACTCAAGGATTTTACTTGCTTCTGACGTATCATAGCCAATGGAACCCCAAATTAGCTGCTTTCTATACTGGAGGGATAGGCTTTTTTGTAGCTGCTGGAATGTCCTTTTCCATTGTTATAAGAAGCATTATTGCACTGGTATTACCAACTTTATGCACTAGCAAAGGAAGGTAAGGGTCTAAGATAATATCTCATAGTCTTCAAAGAAAGTCATTCATAGGCTACAACTAATCCAATAAACATTGTTATCATTTCTTCAGTCGAAGTTTCTCCGATAAACTGAAATAGAGATGTATTTAGCCATAACTCTACGCAACTTTATAGACATAATGTTATAATAAAGGTTGAATAATGAATAGCCTCACCAAAGTAACATCAATATCCAAGTGGCATTGTAACGCTGTTTGTTGTCTAAACTCTCTAAATTTCACAAATTTGAATTTGGGGTGTTGCGAAATGTACTTATACATCAGAAGTGGGCAACCTACGGCTTTTGTGTGGCCCGTTCAAACATTCAAAATTGGTACTTTTTCTGGTTGGCCAGATGCAATTTATCCTGCATGCCTTTTATAGCCTATGTACCAACGTGTTTTTTGGCTACAAAAATACTTTTTAAAACTAAACACTAATGGGTCTACAGACGTAGACTGGTGGTTAGTTCTATGCAGTGATGTACGCGCATACAAAAAATATTGACGCCGTCAGCGTTAACGCAAACGTTCGAAAAACCATACGTCGTATGCGTCAACGCAACTTGTAAAAAAAGTTGTCAGCGTCAGCGCATACACTAGCGTAAACTAATTTTGTTTGCTAGGTGCCAAACATTCACACGGTATAAACCACTCGAAACAAACAAGTTTTATTTTGAATTTCCACGAAGAAACACAAGCATCTGAAACTGTTCATCTGACATTTTGCTCTGGTTTGGTTCCAATATGTCTTTGCCCATTGAAAACATTCTTTCAACTGCAGCGCTGGAAGGTATTGGCGTGTTGTAGCGAAAAAAAGACATTAAAAAGTATGCGTTGACGCTATGCGCTAAAAAACCGCGAAAACTTTACGGCGTATAGCCTCAAGCGCAAACTATCCAAAAAAATGTGGCCGCAAGCGTTAGCGCAAACAAAAAGTCTACGCCGCAAGTATGCGGCATAGAATTTGCGACGTATACGTACATCTCTGGTTCTATGAACGTGTAATGCACACTATTAAAATTAATATTGTAAAATTATTGTGCGTGTGTGCACTGTGCAGTGGGTCGGAATGGCCCGTTTCGGTGAGTCCGATTCGATGAGTCCGATTCGGTGAGTCCGATTTGGTGAGTCCAATTTTTTTAATTTTTTTTTTTAATTATTGAGTACCGTAGCCTAATTATCATTTCCGTTTTAGGGTTAGGGGTTAGGGTTAGAGGTTAGGAACTCACCGAATCGGACTCACCGAATAGTAGCAGACCCGCAGTAGGTAGAAGATTAAAAAAAATAAAGTTTTTAGATTCGCAAATCTTTGTAGCAACAGTTTTTGTTCTTTACAAAGATGGGCACAGAAGGTGAAAGAAATTTTCAAGCGAGTAAGTCAACGCATTATCAAAACTGACAGCAGAAAATATGCATGGAAAAAGTAGAATTTATAAAGGATTGCTTGATGTCGGTTGCAGAGGTCGTTTGTCCAGAGAAAAGGCCCTTATTTTCAACAATCAATTTTTCCAAGGACAGTTACAAGACGAATTCAAGATACTGTATCTCTGTGAATGGAGGGAGCTTAAAGGACAATCTGAAATGAGCTAAAAAGACAATACGAGAATAGGTTTCATATTGAACAAATACTTGAAGTTAAGTTCGCATGCTCTTATGTTATTAAGTGAGCATCGTTGCGCCCCGACGCTCTATTATTGCTACTTCATTCGGCCCGCGCATGCAAAAAGGTTGCCCACCCATGTGTTGCATCAATTAATCGTGGCATAGGCTAGTTAATAAACACTGGGATCATTGTTCTGTTTTGTTTTTCTGTTTTTAACAGGAGCATTATATTGGCGTTTATTCTGATTATGGTGATGACTGGCCCGTCAGCAAATATAGCCTTCAACTACAGAATAATGACTCGGTCACTAACTTGTGGCGATGAACTGAGTTATAACATGACTCAAGGTTTGAAGTCGTTGGTGCACGAAGGACAAAATTCGATACTTGCATCAATGGACGATACTGTAGATACAGTTATTGAGGCTGTTGCGGTAAGATGTGAGACTTGTATAGGTTGTTTGTCAGTAATCCAGATATGTGTGAATAGTTGAGTTTACTGCATTTAAAGTTTAGATGCAAGTATTTTATGGCTGGATCATCCTGGATGCACATCCTGGCACCAACTAGGCATGTCATTGAAAGTGGTATCCACTCCTCCGACTAAAGACTGCTTGCGAAGTCTTGACTACGTGTTTTTATCGAAGTTCGCCTCTCTAGATCCGTCTAGATTGGCGAAAACAGGCTCGCCACGAGTAGGCTCTGGGACGGTCTTGTTGTTAGATAATCTGGGATGTGTACATCAGTGACCAGGGAAAGGCTATTGACTTGTACATCACCTGCTGAAAGGTACTACCCTCCATAGCCCAAGAGCCTTAAGTTTAGGCAAACTAAGTTCAAACTAACAATTAAAAAAAAAAAAAAAAAAAAACTGACGGTGAAAGTGATGGTTTGTTTAGGAAGCTGAGGCAACTTTTATAAGATTTGCAGAATCCGTACAATCAGTTGCTGACGTAGTGGCAAGCTTCAATGATTTCATCCGCAATATGCAGTCTATTTGTGAAAATAAATTGGGAGCGTTCTTTTGCATCATTCCTGCATTCGTGGCAAAACAAGCCAGGAAACTTATCACGACGCCGCTGAACAACGCTGTGGACCGAGTAAAGGTGATAAGAAGGAGGCTAATTGAAACTATGTACAGTAATGTGATTTTTTGTAATGTATTTGAAAGCTTGCTAAGGGCTGTTGCATAGCCTACGTAGTGTTTTGTATGATTCAACACAATGAGGCAGATGAAACTTATCTTCTGTATCCTTCGGCTAGACATAACATAAGGTAGGCTACATGCCAAGTTATCTGGCTGCTTAAAATCATATGAACAGTAATCTGATTGATCAAGAGCACTGGATTTTTCATAGCTCTAGGGCTGTTTAAAAGATCAACAAGAATAAATTATCGGCAGCAGTTTACATTTTACTGAACGGATCAGGAGCGCCATGTAAAAAGAAACAATGAGAAGTCTTGCTACGGCCAATGACCGCAAGATGATTTTCTGAGGATGACTTTTGTAGAGTATAGTAGGTTACATGTTTAGAACTCTTTAGTACTAGTCGCTATACTTGCTTCTATATTTGGAGAAGTAAAAAAGAAAACAATTTAAACACAAAAATTGCTGGAGAATGCAAATGTTTTGTTTTTAAAAGGTAAAAGTCACACGCTATGTGTGACTAAATCGTTATTCTCTTTTATTTTCTTGTATGCGGTTTAGGAAGAGTTTGAGTTTGAAATGACGTATTCACACGAACTTCAGTATGACGTCGATTCGACGAAATCAATCCATGAGATCAGTAACGACATCTTGGCTGAAGTCACTGATAAAATTGGTTTTGTCACCACTGCGTTTGATTGGATTAAATTGGGAATGACGTTTTCTACTGCTTTCGTTGTTTTGAAGGCGATGAAATACAGGTTCGTCTAAGTGTCTGTAGGCTGCAAAGTAATCTGGAAGTTCTTAGCGATGAATACTCATGAATAGGCGTTGCGACATTTCTAATCTAATAATTTTACCTATTGTGCAGCATCGACGATACAGGGAGAACGTTTTACTTCTACACTTTGTTCACAGTACTTCATTTTCGTGTTGATTGTCGTTTAACCAATAGGTTGCTTTTATGCTCAACTTAGGACAAGTTGCATGAGCATTTCGGATACTGTAACGCAAGTTATTTTGTGCCATTTAATGATTTTTTTTACCGGCGTTGAACTGGTAGGAACTTCATCCTGAACATTTCTGGCATATACTGTAAATTTTCAATATAAGCGTTGGGAAATTACTATGTGTAAAAAATAAAAATTTAATGAAATTATTGTAATCTAAGCTTAAAAGAATGTAGTAATCATGACAGTTCAGGTTCAAATATCTCACTTCAAACGAATTTGACAACAACTACATCACAGACCAGTTTGTGAAGCTTGACAGGCGTCGTAAAAAGCAAGGCTATGTGGCTGTGTTGCCGTTGAAATCAAAAGAAATTTCACTCTATGTCAGACCTACCAGGTTGGTGAACTTTAAGTTGCAATTAAAAGGACAAACAAGTCCTTCAATCTAATAGACCTACGATGCTTTTTGAACAGTTTGCATGAGTTTAGTGACAAAAGTTTAGAACAGTGTTTCTCAAAGTTTTTTTTGTCTGTTGAACCCCTTTTTCTTTCTTAAAGTAATGGAGAACCCCACAATTTTAAAACAAGGAAAGTTTAAGGATATGACGGTACGATGATCAAGTGTACCACATTGAAAGCAGCACAGAGATCCCTCGATAATCTGTACCTCTTTTAACCGGCATTCGACCAGTGGCACTATTTTGCACAGAGAAACGCAAATTTTCGTGTAAGCAAAAGGCAGAGCTACTTTCGTAGCCTTATAGGCGAATAATTGCATATCTCGCATGAGTGGATATCGTGTATATTACCATGCCAGAAATGTAAAACAAAGAAAAATGCCAACCAACTCTTTAAAGAACCCAAACCTTAAAAAAATACACACTATTTGCAATCTGCATAACTCTGCTCTTTGTTTGACAAAATGCACGGGTCTTACTTTTTCAGAAAGAGGAAGACTTGTATTTTCTAGAAGTTGAAAAAAATTATTCGGTTTGTATTTTAATTTTTTTTGCATTTTCCATCATTTAGGCTACAGAGAATTTTCTTTTTGCAAAGTGATGTTTGTTCGTTTTCTACTTCCTATAACACATAAACACCACTTTCACAGCCTATGTGTGGAAAGCCTGACACCTAGCGGCTAAGTTTAACGCAGTTTAAAGCTTTTTTTTATGGTTAAATGTAAATGTAAACAAGAAATCAAAAAATGCAAAATTTTGCAGTTTGTCGGAAATTTTAGTCATTTGAAGCATTTACAAGAAAATATATACAATAAATATATACAATAAATAATATACACAAATAAATAATATTTAATATTAAATAATAAATAATATAAAATATACACAAATATATTCGAAAATATCGTCAAAAATAACTTCGATGTTTTGATTTTTTTGTGGAAGTTAGGCCTACCTTACTCAAAATACAGCGGCATAAGATTAAAGCCTTGTTTAAGTCAAGTTCTGGAAAATGCATTAAAAAAGCGATCAGTTAAAGGGTTTTAGGAAAGCAAATTGACCAACATAATTTTGTAGTCAATGAATTAATATGATTTAGTGCTGACTAATTAAAACTTTCTCACGAACCCCAGTTCGAAAACCACTTGTTTAGAATTTATAAACAAATGTGATTGTGCTTCAGATGCTGTTTTCAATGAAATGTAGTTGTCGCTTAGATAAAAACAAAGAAGTCAATTTTTTTTATTAGCATTTGTTTTTACAATAGAGGTTTAGTTATGATTCTGACGAACAGTCGTCATCATCATCATGCTAAATTCGGTTTTGTCCCGACTTGCGGGAGTAGCCGATTCTTTTCTTGCAGCTATTGCCTTCATTCGTTCACAGTGAAACCTCAAAATGTTTTTATTGTTTTGGTCTTTCAGAATATGGATGTCTCGTCAAGAACTCAAAAAGTTTGCCAAAGGACTTACTTTCCTAACTTTTAACTTTGGCTACACGGTGATTGTTCTTTTGGTCGACTATGGCTTCTGGAAGCTTCTTACAGTTCTTACATTGTCTTTGTCATTGAGAAAACAAGCTGGAAGATTGGTAAACCAACTTGTGAAAGAAGGAGCTACAAGTGCTGGGGAAGCCGTGGGGTTAGGCGAGCAAGCGGAATCTGCAGCAGAATTCTTATCTACTCTAGCTGTTGGTGGTTATGGATATGTTTCTATGATTTACAGGCAAGGCAAAAGATTACTTTGGACGTTACAAGATATGACTTCTCTAAGTCAAAATAAACGTATTATAATCTTTTTCTTACATTTCGCAGAGCAATCGCCACTGGACTCGAAAGAATTGCCAGTGCTGAAGGTTACGAATTTGCAATAGAAAAATGTCTTCCTGAACCTAAAACTCCCGATTTCGCTCAATACTCCATCGTTCTCACTCTATTTGCTATCTTATACATTATTTGCTTGTTCGAGCCTTATCTTCTTCGCATACGAAGACGCATTATGGCCTCTTTTCATCCTAAAAGAGAAAAGTTGCGCATCATGTTTTTGAGGTCAAAGATCTTATCACTCCGCGGCATTGGTTCCAGAGGAAATCTTTCTGCATCTGCACTCAGAAGAGCGTTTTTCGATGTTCAGCGTACAAAAGAGGAAGAAAAACTGGATTACTTTGGAAGGCGAGCTCACAAAGGAGGGGTAATTAAGTCAGCTTCCGATTCTCTTTAAATATGCACAAATAATACAGTAGTCCCAGTACTAATCTTACCGTACTAAATTTGGCAAAAGATATGACTAAATGAGCATAATAGCTTGACCCACACGGTGTACGCTCCACAGCATAAAGCAGACAAGGACATTAGTCAACAACCAATGGGTAGATTTCTGACCATATAATATAGGTTTCCTAGTTTTGGCTTCAACTATAGTGTCCTTTTACTATTCCAAGGTTAACTGGCGACATATGGACATTTTCAAGGCCACTTTCGTAACAGATAGGCTACATACATTTCAGATAATCGGCTGTGTGGCAAGAATCATATCAAGACGAACAGCCTACAGATGCTACGTGTGCAAGCTCGCTGGTGGAGTTGATCACAAAAACTTATTTACAAAATGCAAAACTTTTGGATGTACAGGCGTTTATTGTGTGGAATGTTTCGAAGAATTGCACAGGTTCGCAGACCCAACATTTTCTAATTTTCTATTTCCAGTTTGTAAAGTTTTTGTTATATTCTTGAATTAAGGTTAGCTTCGCCCGGGTTAGTAAATGCACAGAAACTATCTCATTTACTCACTTCTTTTTGAGTGTATTTTATCGTTGAGAATGTTAAATGCCTCATATTTTGCATTAGTGTGAAAGATCAATACGAAAAAAATAAATAGATCAGTTATTCCCTAATTCTGACTTTCATTTGGAAAACACCTTGGTATTCTTCAAGATACATTTAATCATAAAACATTGTAGAAACATTTAAACATTAAAACATTGTAGGGTACCTATCAACCGCCGTTTGATAGATTTAGGTTACTAGGCATAATGATGAAGGCTATGGTTGACAAAGATTACAAATTTTTGCAATTTCTTTTTATCTCTTTGCACCTATAATGTTATTAACTTTTATAACACAAGTGCGTGAAAAAACACTTTGTGAACTGGGTCTGCTTTGGTGTTAAGAAATTGTGATTTCGAAGGGCTTTGGTGTTGTGGCGCATAGAGGGATGTTTAGTTCGATTTGATAAACTGTTCAGCTGGTAAACATTGCATCAAGTGCGACAGCAGTGTAATCCAAGACTTCAAAACCATATTGCAATATTTTGGCAATGATTAATCTTCAGCAATTATAATAAGATGACCTGGAAAATCTTTTTTTTAACAAATTAATTTTATTTTTTAGAATGTGCATGCTTTGTCTGATGAAAGAAACGCAAAAAGTGAAAAAAGGAAAGAAAGGAGGCTCCCTTGAGGCCCTGGAAGATCTCAGTCCCGAAGCAGCTTTAGTTATTGACTCAAGTGGCATTTCAGATTCATCCGCGACCTCATCCGATGATGACGAGTCTGACGATGACGCCACATCGAGGTCACAAACTAGAACAGTTCGTTTCGATGACGGAAAGAATGAAACCACCTATTTATCGCTTGCTGGAAGCGAATATGATAATATTGGGAAGGAAAAATGATTTATCTACTCCAGAGGTTCCCAACTTGGTTTCTACGTCCCCTGCAGGACCCATAAAAGTTATACAGGGGGTGATCAAACGTGTTGGTTTCAGGACAAATCATTAGGATAAAAGCACTAAGATTCATATATTTAGAAGAAACTTTGCGAAATCTTCACTCAAGGTTACTTCTACAAGTTTATACATTTGAAAGTTTAATAGTTTTGTGACTGATGCAAATCTACATAAAGGCTGTGAACCACAATTCGTGTATGGTCGTGGAACTTGACAACCTTGCAACGCAGACCGATGGATGACTGTAGTTAGTTGAAACGATTGCAAAAGCAGCCAGCCGCATCAATAATGCAAGAGTGGAGCCACCCCAAATGAAAACCTTTTAACGATAAAAGTAATGTCGGTCATATTGCAGGATTCAATTTTTTTTCTTGCGCAACAACGATTTAATTTATGCGGTTGAAAAACATCACATTGATAGGCAATAAAATACAACTTTACATGTCACTTAAAGGATCAGCTCGGTTGCGGTGTTTTGTTTAAGGTTTTTATTTGTTACTTTGTAAAACTGATACGCGGCATAGCTTTCTTCACAATAAAATACTCCATAACTAATAAAAGTTTCATCTAATTTTTCTTCGTCTCGAATGTCATCTCGCGTTGCCTCAAATGTCCCAATTGTGGCTAATTTTTCCTAACCCCCGTTACACCAATGACTATGAGCACACAATTTACTACACCCCAAGCAAGAAGGTGTACATTGAAAGTTGTGCGCTTTATTGATTGAGTCCTGAGTAGTTATGAAGTAGGCTAAGCTACACCAAATATTCAGCTTGGGATTTAAAGGCAACAATAACCAGAACCTTAGTTTGTTTATTTTTTTAAGTTGATTGTTACTCTTTGTGTGTTCTTTGTAAACAATTCATTCGTAAGAAAATGAATGATTTTTGTTGTTTTTGAGAAATAAGCATATTGCATGTGATTTTTGATTTCCTCTGTTTACGAAAATGTGTGGCTGTGTTGTTGGAAATAATTCAAGATTTGATAAAAAATTTAACAGGCCAACATGAAAAGTTCTGTGCAATTTTTCGTTTCGTGTAAATACTCGCTGAAAGTTTTTTGTCGTCAAAGTGTTTACTTTAAAAGCGCGTACCCCACCAAGGTTAACTAAATAATTAATGTCTTCGTTGCTGATAGCTACGATAAAATTTTCAGTCTTGCACTGGACGCTGTTGTAATATTGCTGATAAAAAAGCTTGTAATTACTTTTTGTTTTACAAGAATCTGTCCAGATTTTTTGAAAAAATCATGATTATTCTTACATTTTTTTAAATGACATGATCAATGATCATATAAGAAAACATTTCACAACTATTTTTATTACAATTTTTGAAAAAAATAAAATACTGTTTCGAAGCGAGTTGATTACCAAGAAAGCTTTAAAAATCAAATTGGTTCCATTTTCGTTTATAGTCTATTTTTCTGTTTTCAGTGAAGACCACAGCCATGAAAGATTAAATAAATTCCAATCAACTCAGTAACCTCCCATAGTTGTTATTCAGAATTCACTGTTTCTGAACAACCTAAAAAAGTTATTTTTGGGAGGCTATCGTATCGCGTCGTTGCTTACAAAAAAAATTTAACACGCCTTGCAAAGGAACACAGAAACACATTTATGGTAAGTTTGCTGCAGTTGAAAAGGTTGGCTGAATGTGTATCTTCAGACTGAGAAAGCCTCTGAATGCTATTCTTTCAGTTTGCATACCGTAATTGAAGCTTTGAACCACTTATGCAGGCCAGGTCATCGAAGTTGAAAGAATGATTTTTTTTTTTATTTAAAAGTGTTGTCAGTAAATCATTTCATCCACTAGGTGCCGCTGAGTAGAGAGCTGTCCTGAGTTAAAGTTCAGAAACAACATAAGCCCATGCCAAACGTAGCAAAAAGAGTAGAAGCCACAAAACGTTACTCAAGCTCACATCGCCAGCGTTACTTGGCTCTGTCGTAGCCTGTGGTCACAGCGGTAAACCATAATCTCTTCGTGGGAAAATTGTAACATAAGATTCCCGAATCCGTTCGTCTGTATGTAATGACCGAAAGAAACACTCTTTAGAAACGTCTATTCAAAAAGTGTATTTCTGTAAAATTAGCCCGCGGCTATCAAAAATGGGGTGCAACGCGGTACACCACTAAAAACCTGTCACCACAATCCAAACTACTTAGTTAAAAGACGGAAATTTTGTCCAGCTTATTCAAGCAATAAGGAAAACAGTTAAATATGCGACCAACTTCCAAGTAACAATTTTAAAAATGATTTGCGATATCTCAAACTCACGTAAGCAGTTATGTGACGTAATAATGAAAGGAATTGTGAAGCAATTGAAACAGGTGTTCAAAGGTGATGATGCAATGTTTCATCAGGTCTTACGAACGATGGTGCAATATTTGGACATTTTCTAGCAATTTCCATGACGTAAGATGCCAGCTAGGTTAAGTAGACCATAACGGTTTTATATGACGTTTGATTTGGTAAACAAAATTGTCGGAAACAGCTTGCACTAGCGTTTCAAATTCGGACAAAACCCGAGTTTCCAGTATTTGAGAAGCAAAATTCCGAGGTTTTAATAAACTGTGACTTGGCCCGATAAACAAAGACAACAAAAAACAGCCTAGCCTACACTTATTTTATCGCTGAAACACGTTGCTCTCAAGTGATGTTTAGAATACTAGTCTTTCATACGAAAATCAAAGCGATATCATTCAGTCTGTTTCCCAGTTTTGTAATGCATAACCCTTAGGCGAATACACTTTTTTGGGCTCCACTGACGTGGGCTTGATTGTACGCAAGGTATGATGAGCCTTTCAAGATCATGTTTTTTGTCTGTAGCTTGAAAACGATGCATTTCCTTTTTCACTATTTCGTCCTATTGCACTTTTTTAACACCTTTAACTATAAATAGTAAAAATAAATCGACGTGATTTTGCATTGCGGAGGCTGCAGGAAATGATGTTGTATGGTGCTATTTTGCCTGATTGTGATAAATGCGTATAAAACTGAGGGAACAGCTTGACTGAATCTTTTAAATTTTTTTGAGATAATTTATAGCCTTTTTCACATTCTGTCTGAAATTTTGGGTTTGCTGATTTTAAAACCCGAATTCTGTGTACCGTAACAAAAAAAACGGGTTCCAACAACCCGGGTTAGAAACACTAGCCTGCACTCATGTAACTGAGCGATTGTCGGAGATAGATTACGAGCCTGTAGCCTAGCTGAGAGATAAACTCACAGACCAAGTTTCAAAAGAGGAAATTAACGTCAGAAACTGGCACGATTTTCAAACGAACTAAAATCTTACCGTAAGGCTGTCGAGATGATAGAGGTTTCCAACTGTTTGCATTCCGGCAAGTGCAAAGATGACAAGGACAATGAGTAGTACTAGAGTCAAGTAGCTAACCTTTCCGAGAGAATCTCCTATCATTTGCATGAGCTTGCTCAATGTTGGCCAAGACTTTGCTAACTTTAAGATTCGAACCTATTTAGAACAAAAAGATTAAACGGTCGTATATGGACCTAATTTGCTAGAAAACATTACAAAGGGACAACTTTGTGCGATAGGCCTGCAAAGGAGAAGTGTGACCATTTTTGGGTGTTCACTTTTGTAAAAAACTTGGCACAGTCTAATTGTATTAAAAAAAAATTGGAGGTGATTTGATGAGCGTCCACAACTCTTTTATAAATACTGCTAGACTATATCTTGCTGAAAAAAGTAAACACCCCAAAAAATGGCCACGCTACGCTTGTATACTTGTTATAACTTATAAGTGTCTGACAATTATGATTGTGCTTGTATGCAAAAGTCAAGGTAAGCAAGTTCCAGCTGAAATAGCTTCATATAACTTATAGGCTAATTCGCCGGTGTCCGACGTTTTTTTCGTAAACAGTTGTTCGTAAAATTAATTCTTCGTAACATAATTCTTCGTAAAGCATTTTTTCGTCCATGCAATTGACCGTAATACTAATTGTTCGTAAAACAGTTACAATTCTTTACGAACAATTAATTAGGGTAGCGTATATGCTAGAGATGTGACGTGCTGTAGACGAGCAGACAGAGTGTAGAGTCCCTGATTTAGAATGGCAGCGAAAAAGGAACGCCTAAACTTTTGTATGGTGGCCAGTTTTATTACAAAGATTATAGTGCACTTAACGCACAAGGGCAAGAAACTGCTTATTGGAGATTTTCTATGTTATGATGTAACCTGCTGTGTTGCAGAATTTGTGCTGTGAATATTATTTTGAGCTTTTGATTGAAAACTTTTAATTAACGATTTCAAAAATATTTTCATTGTCGAATATCTCGAAAACTAGAGCCAATTCGAAAAAAACTAAGTGCATTTGCGGAATCAGGGGCCTTGAAATACTTTAAAATGACTCTCAACTTTATTGGTGCCAAAAAAATTTTGTTGGCCTGTGTTATAATTAGGCTAAAGGCGAATAGCAGAAATTGTTATATTGCAAAATGTGCAGTAGCTTACATGACTTTAAAAGGGCACCATTGCCCCCTGTCCCTCCATGATGCCCTGCCCCCGATTCCGGCGCCCCTGAGTAACAACTGAAAAATTGTTCACAAACAATTGACCTATCACCTGTTTACGAACAATTCACTATACGAACAATTGAGGTATACGAAGAATTGATTTACGAAGAATTGTTTTACGAAGAATTAATTTTACGAACAGCTGTTTACGAACAACTGTTTACGAACAATTCACCTATAACCTAATTCGCCAATGTAAGAATTATTATCATCGTCAAAACATCATTAAAACAATTTTTGCATAAACACCTGGGTCTTTTTCTCCAGACGAAAAAATAATCGCTTGTTTTTGTATCCTGCGACATAACATAATATCCCAATAGGATGGTCCAAGATTTTGAGAAGATTGCAAGAGCTTTTAAGCATAACCTCGTGGGCCGGCCCCAACTAGGTTGCCAAGCAATATTGGTGTTCGACAGTTTTTTGTTTTTTTTTAAATTAAAATGAGATGAGTACAATTTAAAATTAAAAGTATTATAGTCCTGCATATGCGTTTCAATTGTACGTAATCAACCAAGTTTCTTTTAAAAATATTTCCTCTGCCAATGAGCGTACAAATGAGCCATGGTTTGGACCACCCACCTAAGACAGCTTAACCTCTTAGTCTTACCAATCTGATGAGCCTGAAAGCTCTCAACACTGAAAGTCCATTGGGAAGTTCATCTGATATGACAATTTCAAACAGGCTGAGCGTGACAACAACGAAATCGAATATGTTCCAAGTCACTTTGAAATAATCGTAGGGAGACAGTGCAAACATCTTCAGTACCATCTCGGCAGTGAAAAGGTATGTGAAAATCTGTTTCAGATATTATTACTTTGATAACAATAAAACAAATAGTTAAAACTGAAAAATTCCAATTTAGCCCAAACACTGACACTGACAGGATTCTTTTGCAGGCAAAGTTGTGGGAGTTTAAGGGTTTACATGATAAATGGTGACATACTGTAGTGTATGTACAGTAGTTTAGGATACAAATTCTACAAAAAGTTGCCACGGCAAGCATCTTAATTTAGCTTTTTAGAACCTCAATTTGATGTTCACGCTGTACAGTGAGCCTATTGTGAACGGGCGGCAACATGAACCACAGTTTTACAGCAAAGAAACAACAAAGATTATAAACATACAGTATACATAAACTGAAAACACCCGGTATGATCGATAGTTAACCTACGGGGGACCAAGGGTCTTTACTACACGGTATAGATTTTAAATAAATAAGTTTACAACACAATATGAAATCTACATTTTAGTGCGAGCCATAATACAGCGTGCCCTGCGAAATTATTTAATTGTGTAATGTAAAAGTTACTTTAAGAAGGATGTAAGGTTTTTAAGCATGAACCATAGCTTGTTGAATAAATAACAAAATTTGCAAAAAAAATAGCAACATGAAACAAGGATGGTTTGGTAGCATGTGCGCGGTTAAGCATCGCACCTCAGGAACATACACTCAACGGCATATAGTAAATGGAATACAGTAGTGCACAGTACAGTATAGGCAACAACACTTCAAAGCACGTGGAAACTTCAAACTTCCGGCTATGATGATTGGACCTGCATTAGGTATTCAAAGCCTCTGCAGTCCTCATTTAAGCAAAAACTAGCAGAATTATGAACTTCACTTCGTGTTCCAATCCATGAAAATATTATCTGATCAAATCAACACTTGTCACAAAAATGAAACGCTGAAAAAGGTAGACACTTTTACGTATTGCACTGCCCGAAAAGGTAACCGCAACCATGCGTGACATACGACATCGCTGACGTTGGTAGCGCTATCATGCGTGACATGACTCAACACGTGATTAACTGGTCGTCTTTATCGAAAGATTTTGATACAAAGAAATTTAACTGCTTGCATCGCCACAACCAACGTTGCCTAATGGTTAGGGCAGAGGAGTAATAATTTCGATTGCATGGGTTCGATTCCCACCCTCTGCTAATACTATTTTTTCTTCTTCAACTGAACTGAGTGCAAGAAGAATCGTAGTGACTGCAAACAATGGAGTTTATGAGAAAAGTTGTGACTAAAACACCAGTAATGTCATATACGATACGCATGGTTGCGGTTGCCTCTTCGGGCAGTGCAATACGTAAAAGTGCCTACCGCTGAAAAAGACGAAATGCGGGTTATCGCAGTTTTGACTTGAGCATTATGTTACTTTATTAGGAAGCTGAATAAGTCTTACTTTATTCGACATCGATAAAAAAGCGTCAAAGCTTTCTTCTTTAGGCTCCTGTTCCAAAGCCATGACGAGCGTGTTCAGAATGACCAATGACACAGTCAACATTTCGGCCGTAGAATTCATGAAGAAGGTCTTCAACTTGTTGCGAATTTGACAAAGACAGCTATTTCCCACACAACATGACCATCTGTCAAGAATTTTGTTATGACATAGGCCCACTTTTCCATATCAATATCAGATGAGGCTTACAATTATAGGCTACAGTAAAATCTTTTGATTTTTGGCAAAGTAGGTGATCAACTTTGTAACCATCACTGCACTTCTCTGGTATTAAAATTTAGTCCACCGTATAGTACAAGTAATTTATAAAAACGTCACCACAAACATCAAGTTATAACTGGTTCAAAAGTGAGAAAAACTAACTGAAAAAGATGATCAGGTACTATAACACTTCCTCAAATGGGCGATCAACCTAACACAAAAAGCAATCATTTAGAAAATAAATCATAAAAAAAATAAATTAAATTTTTTTATAACTGGTTCTGTATGTTTTTATTTGACATATGTTTCGGTGAAGATATTTGTCTAACTAAAGAGACAAGTCTTTTGACAGGTATTGCATTATTAAAAATTTGCCAGACTTTTTTCATGAAGATTACTAACAAAGTTTCCAGGGCTTTAAATTTCATAATTAATCATAATTCTAAACAATTAGTAATAACAACAGTCTATAGTACGATAAGAAAAGCAACATAAGAAAAGGCACAATCGTATAAAAAACTTACAATAGAAATATTTCTTTAAACTTTTCACAGGGGCAGCACCTCTCCAACACGGATTGATTTTTTGTTTTCGAATGCATTTTAAGTTTAATGGAACTCAAAGCCGCATTTCTTCTTTTTTTCATTGCTTCCTGTAAGAAATTGGAAAAGATTGAAGCACTTGCACATTTATAACAAAATTTAATCTTCCTGCTTCCACAGAGCAGATGGATGAGGGTCTACCCGGTGAGCTGTCTTGTTTCAAGCTTTATAGGAGATGATAGTTGTCATTGATTTTGTCATCATGTCTCGATTTTGTGATTTCGCTCTCATTTGGTTAAGGGGTGTGTTAAACATGATACCAAAAACTTTGCTTTAGATAAACTTGCAACAACGCAAAAAGCGCATAATTTTATTTTGTGCATACATTTGGAGTTTTATAATAATTATAAAAAATAAATAAAGAAAAATTTGGTGATTAAAAGAGTGAAAACGACAAACAATTCCGTATGTTGAGCCTACATGCGCCAATGTCCGATTCTAAAAAGTCATCTCGGTTTGCGGCCCTGTGAACGAACTCGCACAAGTGAAAGAAGACGTGTGGATACGTGGTAGTGGCGCATTTGACTTGAAACAAAAGCCTGGTGTTCGCTGCGCTGTTTAAAAGTTCCCTTCTTGCAACCGTATCTTGCACCACTGAACCAGACTCCTTACACTGATTTACTCGTTTGATGTGCTCAAGTTGATGGGGTATCTGAAGACATTAATCTGCCTTTATTATGAAACTTGCTGGAGCCCAACGGCTCAAAGATGAACTATTAAAATAAATCAAACAAAAATACTTAGAAATAATAAGAAGTGTTGATGCTACACATTAGAGTATCCCATTTTTGGGCGACTTTTCAGGAAAAATAAGCTTGGGTCATATTCTGAGTGAATTTTTAACGCTGAATTTAAAAATGAAGTTATTTTTTTTATTGTGACGTCATTTTGAGATGCCACTTATCGTCATTTTGAGATGCCACTTAGCGACGACGACGAGCCGCGAGTGTTGGGGGAACGAAGGGGAAAATGAAGGAAAGATACAAATAGGATAGAACATGAGACTACGTTTGTGATTGAAGAGATAAAAAAAGCGACAGGTGACAAAGAAGAATATTCAAACAAAGCAGAAAGTGGTTATCTTGAGCAGCTTTGGAGCAAAGATCATGTGACCAAAAGTAAATGTTTTGGTCACATGATCGTATCGACCCTTCACTTCTCTGCGACAGCAATCCGACCAACTGTCTTGACTCCAAAAAATTCTGAGCTAGAACATCAAAATCATCAGTGCATCGTAAACAAAAAAGATTTGGTCTAGAACGTTTCGAGAAAACTAATCTTGAATTAAGTTTAGTGATTCAGAAGTTCGAATTTTACTTTTTCGTGAAGCTCCATGTCGAAAATGTACAGAATTCTCCCGTGTAGCATTGCAGGATTAAATAATTTTAGAACAAGATAAAAGTGCACATCACATCACAAAAACTTTTTCAGGAATCTGGTAACGTAAAAAATTAAACTCACAACATCACAGAAAAACTGATTGTGTATTGGCACTGGTCAGGGGCGTAGTCATGGAGGGAAGAATTGCCTCCACCCGAAATATTTTAAATAAACATCTCACTCTCTGTTACAGTATCATTTGACAGAGTTTTATTGTTGATTTAGGCTGAACGTACTCTCAGAACGCGCAATTTTTAGGTGTTTTTTATTTTTTCTGGGAGATGCCCCATCCCCATGCCCTTCTGGGTGTTTCACCTTTGTCAATTCGTTTCCGGGTTTACAGACATGTGCATATAATACATATTCACCCTCCCTCCTCTGAATTTTTGTGCTGGCTATACCCTCGGCACTAGCACATCAATACATTGACAATGTAGGCCTACTTCAAGGGCCTGTTAGAAAAACTCAAATAATATTTTCAGCGCGGATTTCAAATAAAGGTTGATGTTATTATAAAAAAGTTGAAAAAAATGAAATAACACGTTTTGCCATGTCAAATGTACATCAGAAAAGACAATAAACGAGTTGAGGAGTCTGGGGGGAGCCCCCAGCAGTTACGACAATCCTCGAAAATATTACCCCTCCTGTGTAAATCTGTTAGAGGCCCTGACTTACAACGATGGGAACTGAACTTCATGCCAAACGCAAAGATGGTGTTATTACGTTATAAATGGTAAAGATTTTGCCACGTTATGCGTCGCACAAAGATTGCCAAATATGGTCGTAGATCAGATAAGTCGGTTGAATGCTACTTTTTAGACGGAAAAGCACAAAATACCATTTTTTTTCTAAATAGCTTGTTTTCTGTTGCAGTTAGCGCTTAACCATGTATTGAAAGTAGATAGGAAATAGACACGTCCAGTTATTTTGGTACAAGTTCCAGCTCTGTGTTTTTACTATTCTCGAGATAGGACCAAAATTGCATAAACTTTCTCAGTGCCATCTCAAAATGACGCCATAATAAAAAAAAATAACTTCATTTTTAAATTCAGCGTTGAAAATCCATTCAGATTATGACCCAAGCTTTTTTTTTCTGAAGTCGCCAAAATGGGTCACCCTACAATATATTATTATATTTAGTTCATAACTTGATTTGTTAAGTTGCATCAGTTATAAAAATAATAAAACTATTATAGCTTGCGTAGCCAATCTACTGTAATTATATAAAATTTATTTTGAAAAAGTTCTTCGTCATAGCTTTCGATAGCTGACGTAGGTCTGCTTATTGAAAGCATGAACTATCAAGATTCGAAATTACTATTTGTCCTCTGCTGTAAATTGCAGAATAAGATGCAATAGATTGAGTTTCGCTTTTGGCAGCGTGATTGTTGTTTTTCTCACAATGTATATTAGGGTGGAGTGAAAAATTTTTTTTTTTTCAAATCAAAAAATCAGATTAACCAAAATTGGCGTATGGACCTAAAACCAACTTCTGAGATGGTTTTGGGTTTGTGCCACCTACACCGAGGTGGCCCATAATTTTTAAAGGTCATCCGAGGGTCAAATTTCATGAAAATCTCATAACTTGGAAACCGGTTAAGCTAGAATGTTGGTTTTTGGCTTAAAAGTTCCAGAAGGTCCATGTTTATATATGCTCTAATGCAACTTTTGTCTCTATTTTAACTATATAAGCTGATAATAATAAAAAATGACATTTTAGTTTGAAAGCTATGCAACCAAGAAGTGAAAATGCTATAGTTGAACTATTTGCACCCATAGTTATGTGTTAAAGCATAATAGGTACAAACTGACTAAGTACTGCTTAAAATACTTTCTAAGTAGTTAGTACAAAGGATATGCAAGCAACAATCATGGATATGTGACAAACAAACTCAAAAAAATAATGTAGCAAAGACTCAAATGCAATAATGTTACAATGTTATTTGACATTAAGTTTCAAAATTTACATCTTTGGTTTCCATGAAATTTATAAGAAACTACTTACAATCAGGGTCACATTATAAAAATTATCATGTGGTGAAAAAATATTGAAAACCTTCAACCTGAAAACATTAGGACTAGTATCAAAGTCACAAAAAATGTATTTCGATTCTAATCAATTCCAAATTAGGGCAAGGCTGACTTTGCTTTGGTAAAGACCCTTGGTAAAGACCAACCTTAATCAACCACTGTTTGCAATGAGTGTTACAGAAACCATGACATCAACTCATTTATAATTACACATATCCAATAGCAATACACTGCCAGGGGCTCTGAGAATGGGGGGAGGAGTCGGGCAACTTTCCCCCCCTAGCATAATATTGTAAAGGACAAACAAATGCAGAGAAGGATGGATTTGAAACAGCTCAAGTAGGCTTCTTGAATGAGGCAGCTTTATTTTGAATTTCCTATATGGCCTGGTTACACTTGAAAATAACACAAGCTACAGTAGATCAATTACTCCAAAAATGATATGACCCTCAGAGTCAAACCAGCGCCGTGTGATCTTGAGCCGGGCGCGTAACCACTGAGCTAACAGGGCAGACTTACGCCTGGCCAATGCAGTTTTTGAAGTCAAGGTTCCGTTGGTCAAGCAAAAATAGTAGGCTACACGCTTAGCCAAACGCAGCAGCACCAGTTTTCAAGTGAAAACAATAGAAAATTGATGATGCAGAAATCAGTAGGCTTAAGCATCAAGTTTTACGTCTTGAAACAGTTTAACAATGCCTACCTTAATTCGAGAATGATTCGTTCTTGATGAGATACATTTGAAGTTGCATATGCTATGATCGAAAAATACTTGGAACTGCCTATTTTATTCAAAAATTTGTTTTTTATTTAAGTTGTTACGCTATCATTTTAGTGGCAAAAATGGGCCCCCCTCAAACGTGCAAAAACGAAAAACTACTCGTTTTTCCTTTACAATATTATGCTAGGAGGAAAGTTGCCCGACTTTCCTCCTCTCGGAGCCCCTGGCTGTGTATTGCCATTGGATATGTGTAATTCTAAATGAGTTGATGTTAAGGTTGGCAAGGGTCTTTACCAAAGCAGAGTCAGCCTTGCCCAAATTTGCAATGGATTAGAGTCGAAATACATTTTTTCTGACTTTGATAGTCCTAATGCTTTCAGGTTGAAGGTTTTCAATATTTTTTCACCACATGATATTTTTTATAATGTGACCCTGATTGTAAGTAGTTTCTTATAAATTTCATGGAAACCAAAGATGTAAATTTTGAAACTTAATGTCAAATAACATTGTAACATTATTGCATTTGAGTCTTTGCTACATTATTTTTTTGAGTTTGTTTGTCACATATCCATGATTGTTGCTTGCATATCCTTTGTACTAACTACTTAGAAAGTATTTTAAGCAGTACTTAGTCAGTTTGTACCTATTATGCTTTAACACATAACTATGGGTGCAAATAGTTCAACTATAGCATTTTCACTTCTTGGTTGCATAGCTTTCAAACTAAAATGTCATTTTTTATTATTATCAGCTTATATAGTTAAAATAGAGACAAAAGTTGCATTAGAGCATATATAAACATGGACCTTCTGGAACTTTTAAGCCAAAAACCAACATTCTAGCTTAACCGGTTTCCAAGTTATGAGATTTTCATGAAATTTGACCCTCGGATGACCTTTAAAAATTATGGGCCACCTCGGTGTAGGTGGCACAAACCCAAAACCTTCTCAGAAGTTGGTTTTAGGTCCATACGCCAATTTTGGTTAATCTGATTTTTTTATTTTAAAAAAAAAAAATTTTTCACTCCACCCTAATGTATATACAAACGACCTGGTTTAGCCTGATGCTGCGGTTTGCTGTGGTAGTAGCGCTTTGATTGATTGAAAAAAAAGAGATCAAAAAAGAAATCAAAAACGAGATCAAAACGTTAATTTTACAAAGCTACAGTGCATCGTAAATGATATGTTATGGAAACCAACTTGTCAGTTTCTTCGGAAACTTGATTATTCTCTGCTTGCTTCATGGAATTTTGTGCTTAGGCCTACGTTATCATCAATATGTTTTTGTTTTTTTCGTGCGTATGCTGTTGTTGAAGCGCGGGAACGTTTCAATTATTTCATTTTTTCTCTTGTAAGCTTATTTTAAATGGAAAAATCGTAGTTTCCGTAGGGTGGCAATTGACTAGTAGACCGTATGGTCGTCTCGTTGTCTCCCTGTCGGTATGGAAACTTGTGTAAGTTTTGTACTGTGTATATTGCATATTTCAAACATGTACCTATGTTCCTGTTACTGACAAATAAAACATTGATTGATTGATTGAATTTTTATCCTCGGACTGGGAAAGCTTCTTGCAGAGCTTAATCCTGGTCGTTTCGCATACTTGTAGACTGTAGAGGCTTTGAATCACTGACGCAGGCCCGGTCACCGAGATTGACAAAGCGAAGTTTCCGATTGTTGAAGTATTGTTGCCAGGAAATTATTCCATCCATTAGATGCCGCTGAATGGAGAGCAGTCCTTAACGTGCGTTGCTCAAGCGCACACCCCGAGAGTCGAACCAGCGCCGCTTGATCTTGAAGCTTCTTTGGTCCAGAAGTCACGCGCTAACCAACTGACCTATCGGGGCAGACTATATACCCGAAAGTTGGTGCAAACCGCTACTACCACAACCAACCCGCAGCATCAGGCTAAAACAGGTCGTTTGTATCTACATTTGTGAAGTAACAGAATAAGTAGGCCTAGTTTAATTTAATATCATTCTAAAGTATGCCTATCACGCATTTACGCAAACGTTTGCAATATATATGCTTTGAGATAGAGCAGCAAATAAAGCGCTCGCTATCCATACATGCAAACTTGGTTCGACTCGCGGCTTAAGCTAATTGTTTAAAAAAACACCTCTCACTTCACTAACGAATTGAGTTGAGTAATTGCTGAAGGAAAGCGGCAAAGAGAAATGAACCGGCTACCCTACTCTCTGCGGAAGCGAAGAGTTAGTATAATGAAAACTTTAACTTTTCATCTTTCATCCTCCGATGCTTGGATTCAAGTATGAAGAGGTTTTACGTTTTTCTTTTTTTATTTCCAGCTTTTCTTTTCTTGGGGTGAGATGTTGCAGCGGATAAGGCGCTGGCTTTCCAATAATCCAAACTTGGTTGGACACCCGGCTTGAGTTTGTTGACAAACAGCACTCACCTCTACCCAGGGTGTAACAAATAGGGTAGGCATTGTCGCTGAAGGAAGGCGGCCGAGAGAAAAGAACTGGCCATCCCTGCTCTCGTTAGTGTCGAAGGCCTGGTATAATGAGAACCTCATCGTTTCATTCCTCAAAGACCAGTAACTGCTTATGGTATTTTTACCTTCCCTTTTTTAATAAATGCATTCTTACTTTTTCTTGTAGGAGTTCTCTTTTTTCCTCCTCCAATGAGTTGGCCACACTCTTTCTTTGATCTTCATAAGAAGATGCTACAACAGCCAGGATCAAATTGACAAGGTAATATGATCCAAGGAAGATCATCGCGAGAAAGAAGAACCATGCAAGTTGACCTAAAAGATAAATAAATTTAGCCTATATTCATGTCTAAACAATTTTCCGTGTATTGATGTGTAGTGACGTAAATTTTGATGTATTTTACTCACCGACACTGGTTTTCTTTTTATTTTGTGTTTTCATTCATTAATTAAGTTTTTAGCATGGCCTTACTTCTATTTGTTCCCCTTTCCGGAAATAACATTTTTCAACGTTTTCTGTGTCCTATTTATGTCGTTACCGATTTTAACAATACGCACATTTCTCATTTCAGCTGGACCTGGTGTTGCAGCTGTAGAAATAACTTGGTTTTATATCCCATTGGCTGGAGGAGATATACAACACCCTTAGATCGTCTTCAACAAATTTTACAAATTAGTTTTCTACACAGTAATCAGATGACTGGAAAAATCCGTTAGTGTGCTTTGTTAGCATGCTGCGAAGGTTCTGGTCCAAAAGAGTTCTGTACCAGATAAGTCAATGACATTCAGCAATACCGACATGAAGGAAATGTATTCCAGCAAAAAAGGTGTTAGAATCTATAATAGCTGAGCTGTTTAAAATGTAACAAATTTCAACAGGCCTGTCATTTAACCCAAAAAACTTAAGTTTGAAAATCTAATAATATGAAAACTCACGTTTGCAAATTTTCATGTCTTGAAATAAGCATGCTGGTATATGGTAGTGGCATGTGGAGGTAGTAAAATATATTCTGTCTATAGACACACTCACTGATGCTTTGATCATAAATGTACAGTATATGAGTTAGCTCTCGCCTCTCAGCCCAACAAGCTGCTGCAGTGGTCGATTGAAGAAGTGTGTTTTAAAGAAATAAAATTGTTTACGAAAAAGACGACGATGTTATTTGAAAATAAGTGACAAATGATATTTGATCGAAATGCTGACAATGATCAGTGGTGTATTTACTATTGAAATTGTTTAAATACGAGACGTTATGAAAATAGCCAAAGCTTTATTTTTCTTCTCAAAAAAGCATGCGGAGTTTGTATGTTTGTACAGCACCTACAGAAATAACACAACTCTCGCAACTATTTTTGCATTTTGTTACGTTTTTCTTTGTTTTTGTTGACAGGAAACGCATTTGACGTTGAAAATGTCAAAAAGTTTGGGATGACGAAAAACAAAATGGGGTATGCATTGCTTTAGTAAGCTTTTATTCTAATGTCAAAGTGTAATTCGATTGCAATGGCACTGTAGTGTTCCGTCTGGGGTGGATGCTGAAGTTATAAATTAATAATTAGGATTTATTTTAAATTGTTATTCATTGGTCAAAAAATAATTGAAATAGCACTTACATAAACTGTTTGTTTGCGACTTTCAGAATATTACAAAATTAAAAACGTTTTAATTGTTAAAATTTGTTGAAACTTAAATTGCATAAGCCAAGTGTTTCGTTGGTATATAGCCTGTTGTAAATTAAATTCGCGGAATGAGCACCTGTAATTCCTGAATCTGCTGTGATATTATAATAACCACTACTCTTAAAAACAGGGTTGTAGAGACCGACCAAAAATACCCAACTTCTTGTCATAAAATGCATAAAAAAAAATTATTTAAAAACCTAATCTTGTTGTAAGCTTTGTCACAAAGATTTCAGCCAACTGATGACGACATATTTCAGCCTCCAGTGATGACACTTTCATTAGCCTATGATTGAATGCAATTACCTTTACCATATAATAACTTTGAAGTAGCCTATATTTTTCCACATCCTCTTACCATTCGATTCTAAAATTTGCAAGTACAATTCTTCCCAATTATCTTGAAGAGAAAGACGAAAAACGGAGAGAAAGGCAAAAAGAAAATTGTCAAAACTAGTGAACCCATAGTTAGGGTTATTTCCCCTTCTCAGGCAAATACTAAAATTTGGACATGTCCTAAAAATAACAGAAAAAATCAATCAGATAAAAATACAGGATAGCTTTTTGTTCATACTGTAATCAAAAGTCAATTGAAGTTTTTATATTTGCAGTAATTGGAGTATCTCAATAAACGACAATAGTCACAAAAATACATGGCTGATTCAATCTCAGCAAACAATCTGTACATTTTTAGTGCAAAATTGTTTTTGTTTTTTTCTGTATTAAAAAGCAAATTACGTATGTGGGGATGCAAACAAGACGTTGTATCCTCACTACCTTTTTAAACGTGCTTTGTTTGCTTTCATACAATCGAGTGTGTTATTTTTATAAAGTATGTGGACCTAGGCTATTATTTTACATAAAATAATCTTTTGACTGATTACAAAAGCAAATTTGAGTTCTATGTTTTGATATCCGTTTTTCCAGCCCTTTCCGACAACAGTTTGCCTTATTCAGAGATAGCGTATTGAAAGATTGTCATGTTTATATCAAAACAATAAACAGCTGCATGCCACTACACAACAGAACAAATCTCTTTCCACACTTACAATGAGCTACTGTGGTTTCCACATATTTGATAAATTCCCATCTCATTCTTGAGGTAATGCGCTTCATCATCAAACCATTTTTGAAGATTAAAACTATAGCCTGAAGAGTTAAATGTTTTGTTGCTGGGTATTTTGTAGTTCCAAGACTCCCGAGAACTCTGATTATATTTTATTGTCCTCGATCCATAATCTTCCAAGGACCGCCAGTTAGTGATTGGTCGTGGGTCTGTGGTAGAATCTAACACTAAGCTGCTGGCGACTGACGAAGTTGAGTTTGAATAAAGAGAAAAGGCTGTAGATATTTCTTCAGCTACCGTCGACGAATACGAATAATTATACCTGCAAAACATATTACTTTAGTGAGATCATCAACCGGTCATGCCACTGCTGGTAAATAGTAGCGTTGAAAGGGGTTCAGCGGGTACTTTTGGAACGGCCTTTTTTTGGGGGACCCGGGAAGAAACAAAAACACCGCGTATTTTTTTGGTCCTTTTGTTTTCTTCTAAAGGGTCATGTTTGGGGACCCGGAATAGGCTATCTCATTTGTATCGGGCCATGACGTAATACATCGGGTCTAAACTATCTTCTCAATTGCCCCACTGGCATATGTCTCACGCATATATTTTCATACCATTCTATCTTTTGCTGTTTATATTCAGGTGATAGGCTACCTAATATACTAAATAAGTAAGATAATAAGTTCCAAATAACTACGAAAGGGTTAGGTCAATATATTCATACCGCCCAAAACTCGTTCATTTAAATCATGACAAAGTATATGAGTTTTTATAGTTTTACAACAACAAACCCAATTAACACGTTAACAATAACCAATGTTTTACAAATTTTTGGTAGACCTCTATTTTTCCGCTTTAAATCATAGCCTACTATTCAAATTTAGATCATATCTCTTGTTAATGAAAACCACGTGAAAGCTAATCTTCGTTGCGAAATAAGTTAATCAATAAACGAACCACCAACGCCAAACAAATGCTGTAGAATGCAAAAAAATATTTGAAAAAAATAAAGAACATTTCTAGTTTTGTCAAAATTAACCTGCTTGAACAAATTTTGGTACTCGTCTTCTAAACAGTAGATGCGATTTCATGCAAATAGCAAACATTATCCGAGAACCACGAAAAAACAATGAGATAATAGTTATAGGGCAAAAATGTGTTGAAAAAAAATTCTTTCTCAGAGTTAAAATGTAAAACTATTTCTTTAAATGTACTTTTGTGATTCAACAAACTCCTCACTATAACTTTTAATGGGCTTTTTGTTGAATTACAAACTTGTGCTGCACGCTATTTATCTATCAAAAAGCGATAAAGTGGATTAAAAGAATCAACTTGGTTGTATAAACAACTTGATGGAACGGTGCAATCTTGGTTATGCGTCAATTCAAACCCGATAATTCAAAACGGTCAATTCGAAGCCGATAATTTATTTACGATAAAGACAATAACCCTAACCTTAATCCTTCGTCTTTGAATATCGGGTCTAAATTATCTGCTTTGCATTGTCGGCTTTGAATTGCCGTAATACCTGCAACCCTACATAAGCGAAGTGTGCCGCTTGCGTCCTACTGATGGCATGATCGTATGCAATCCCATTAAGTTTACAAGTGAATAGAAGTCAATAGCCTGCGCAGTGTGCAGGCTAGTTTTTTGAGTCAAGTTGAAGACAAAACAACAATAGCAAAACAAGAATAAAAATGTGAAACGTCATTTTTCAAATTATCATATTTTGCATTCCAGATTATCGCCAAGTTGTCGCCTATTGATCACAGCTTACTGGAGAATGCGATCAATAGGCGACAACTTGGCGATAATCTGGAACGCAAAAAATATAAATCCACAGCTCATTGGAGAATGCGGATTTATATATTGAACGAAGTCTTGTGGTTCGTTGATTTGGTTGATTATTGAAACATTAACCTCGGACTGAAGAAGCCTCTGATCGGTTATTCCTGGTAGTTTCGCATGCTTGTGGAAGCTTTTGACGCAGGGCCGGTAACCGAGATTGACAGAGTAAAGTTTCCGATTGTTGAAGTGTTGTTGCTGGGGAATCACTCCTCCCACTAGATGCCGCTAAATGGAAAGCAGTCGTGAAAATGCGTTGCTCAAGCGCACACCCCGAGAGCCAAAACAGCGCCGCGTGATCTTGAGTCGAGCGTCTAATTAGCCACTGAGCTAACGGGGCGGATAATGGTTGGTTCAACAGACCTTTTTACGTTGTTTACATGTTTTGAAGTTTATAGGTTGAACCATGTCAATGTGTGATCACATCAGCAGCTATATATTGAAGAAAAATCTACTTCTGAGCGCAGATTTAATTTTGATTTAAAATTCAGTCAAATACTCTATTTTATGATGCCTCATAGATGACACGAGAAAAGAACTCCCGGTTTCGACGCAAGTCTGATTTAGGCCTACAATCTGCTTTGGCAAAAGTTTAAGAATAGGCTACTCTAAAAGTTTTGGACAAATGCACGAAGCTTCGTTGCGTGTGGCCTCTTTACAGCTGCTGCATATTTCTCATTAAACACGTTGTGTAGTCCATTTATGTTATGTTAATGAATCTACTCCAGTTCAAGCTAGAACCTCTGGTTGTGGAATTTTTACTTTTAAATTTAAAGTTGCCTCTCAACAGCCAAGAACCATTAAAACATGAAATTAAACAGGTAAGTCGTCAAATAAATTATAACCCAGCTAACTGCACATGTTTGTTAACCTTTGAGAGGAAATCAATTTTGGAAGAACTTTGTAAGAGCAAGACGCGTTCAACTCAGTGAGGAGAGCAATTTTAGCGTTTCAAAAATGTAATAAAAATGTCCGATTACTGTGTCCATCCTAAAACAAGAAAAGTAGCCTAACAAAAATAAAAATGCACGACTTTTCGGTCAAACAAGTAGTGGTGATGATGATGATGGCGTATGAGCGATCTTTCCAGGCTAGATTGGAGGACAGGAAATCATCAGCCACTCAGCAGTCTCGTCGTCCAGGACCCTCAGACCATGCGCACCGTGTGGAGGCCGGTGGGTTAGGCAGTGGTGGATGACATGGTCTGCGGTCTGTTCCGTGGCACCACACTCGCATTCTGATGAAGGAGCCAGGCCCCACTTGTGCATGTCCGAACGAAAGCGGCCGACGCCAGTTCGCAGGCGGTTAAGCCTGACCCACGCAAGCCTTGCGAGGGACATCCCTGGTGGACGGGGATCGGCGTCGGGTATGAAGTCACGGAGCGTGGAGGAGTAGTAGTGATTCAATCGAATAAAAACTTTTCAAAATGGCGAACAAATAGGCTACAACAAGCGATAGTAGAAACTTAATATTTGCAAGTGTGCCATAAATAGCATCCAGAAACCTTCCAAATAGCCTTATGGAATTCTATTTTAACATCCCTTTGCAATATTTGTATATATGACTGTTATCTCACAAGTGAAACAGACTTATTCTACCGCAGCTAGTTAGTCAAAATGGTTCACTGACCTGGTCACCCAGAAAGTGATACAATATTTCAAGCATTTGTCAAAAGAAAAACAACGCTCGATTTCTAATTTTCGTGCGATAACTATATAATTTAACAGCATTTGATGTTATAACGATATAAAATATGTTTACGCTCAGCATCAAAAAACTCTGTCACATACAAATATTATAAAGTCAACAGTAGCGGCCTTAAATTAATATTTAACTCAATTTCGATCATTTTTAATCAACAGTTATTAATAAATGCATGATTGTGTATGTTTAAATGTAATTTCTTTCAACGAAACGAAAAAAATCCCTTCCATGAACGTACTCTCAAACACAGTTTTTTTTACTAATTATGTATTCTAACAAATATGGTTCAGATAAGGCAACTTCCCGGTATTATAAGAAACTTAAAAATATACCAAGAAGGAAATGCCCTCTTCAATAATGTTGCAAATATTTTGTGGTATATAAACCTGGCATGGCCTACCATTTACTCAGAAGCAAAGATTTGAACAACGGAAGAAGGTCGTCAAAAGAACGTCAGGGAACAAAACCAGTGAATTTTTATAACACTCTGAAACATTTTTCATCTCAAGAATGGCACTTCTATTCATTTTTACGTTGATCGCATTTGCCACGTTTGCTAGCTCAGCTAACATTCCAAAAACACCATCAACTTGCGGTTTGCACTTCAACTCTGAATCTGACTACATATCTTCTCTTAACTTTCTGAAAAGTAGATTTCCCGGAAGCAACAGTGATTTGCCTTCAATCGAGGTAAAAACTTCATTTGCGACAACGTTTCAAACATCAATAATAATACCAAAATAACAATGCATCAGACTTTAATTGCTTAAAACATTATTTAACAGAGATAAATTTAGCGCCACTGCTGTTTATGTACTTTTATTTTTGTGTATTTTTTATTCGAATATGGACATTTTATATTCTGCTCAATATTCATAGCTTATTATTTCGAAAAGCCTTTATACTAAGCGGTACTTTTATGTAAGCAATATTTAAACTAATAAGATTTTTTTTAATAGGGCAACAGCATAACTGATGTGGCGTCTGTGAGAGAAATATGGTCGAATTCTGAAGAAGTTGAAATCATTGAAAGAAGCTATAAAACAGCTGGGAGAGTCGTCGTGCAATTGTTTAGACTTTATTCCTGGCTTCAAAGCATGAAACATAAACTAAGGGTAAGAAAACTTAATTTCAATTATCATTTTGACTTGGATTCATTTTTTAGCAATTTTGCAATGCCAAAATCTCAGCGACTTTGACATAGACCATTTCTCAGGCTCATGCACGTTACCTAGTCTATAAGAAACGCAAACAATGCCACATTATGGCTCAAGACAAAACATATTTTGTGCAACCTGTTTCACAATTGAATCAGAAGTCTTTACACCAGAAGTTACTTTTTTTTACATTCTATAGCATCGTTATTTAAAAATGATGTCTTGTATTTACAGGGAAACCCGATGGATTGTAGGCCTAAGCTTAATTTGGATCTTACACGATCTTCTTCAAGTGAGGTAAGAAATTTCATAATTAAAAACTAAAATAAAAAGTTTTATCAATGCTTGCTTCTTGAAATTTTGTCCACAATAAAGTTTAACAAGTCAAATATAATCGTTCTATTTCAAATATTTTAAGAAAAAAAAGGTAGTACCTGCAAACATTTGTCAGATTGACCAAATGATGCAGTTTTGAGGTAAATTAAGAGATAATTTGAAGCTTATTGTTAACTTTCATTTTGAAATAATTCTTCTAAAGTTTTTGGTCTTTCCAAAAGATTTTATTGTGTTTATTTGCTATCACCCAAAATAAAGTATAGGCCTATAGACGTATTTAAATATAGACGTATTTAAATATACAGCAAGTTCGACGTACAGCACGTTTTGTAAAACAAAAACGTAGTCGATTTGTCGACAAAGGTCTATTGGGTGATGATAGACTTTTATCGAAAGATAATTTCAATACAAAAAACAGATTCAAGACTATTGTTTTTACAGACTTGCAACCCGATGTCTTTGAATGAAAGATGCTTTGAAAATTTAAAACGGAATACCATTGTTGCTATGAAAGCGGCACTGAACTGGCCAACAATGGTAAGCAACAGTGGTTCATTTATAACGTGGATTTGATTAACTTGTAGTTCTGCAAGGATCTCAAAATCTGATTTTGTTTAATAAGTTACACATCTTTGTGGGTTTTGCATATTCAGGATTTGAACTCAAAACGTCTTGTACGTTTCGTTAGTTTGATACGGTTATTATATTGCTTTCGATCTTTCTTGAAGAAAAAAAAGAAAAAAAGTACCGGTATATTGAACAATTTATAAAAGAAGCTGTGCATATGTCCATGAAACTTTAGTAGTCTCACATAAACTCAAAAACTTGGTTATACTTACAAAAAATTCTCTCAATCCATACTAAACCATAATATAACTTTTAAAATTGAGTTGTTTCAAAAGTTTGTTAGTTATAGCTTGGCTAGCTCAAGTCCAAAAGTTCACTTTTAAATTATTTGCAGGATATGCATTCACTGAAGAAAGCCATTAAATGTCAGTTTGGAAATCTAATTCATTTGGATTTGAAACCGAAGCGTAGCCAAGCCTGTTTCATTTTCAGTTACTATTTTCAATATCAATTTGACGAGCTCAAGCATGTTGGTGTGTAAGAGAGGTGTTCGCGTGAATTGTCAGGGAGTTGATGTCAATTTGGTGTTGTAAAAACATTTTTAAAACGTTTTTGTTCAGATTGAATTGTTTTAGTTGAATCTAAATCCATTCTATGGCGCTTTCACTTCACAATTATTTAAATATTTATTACAACTTTTATTTATATAATTTATATATTAAAGTCTTTTTGAACTTTTTAGTTTTGTTTTCTAATTTATAAATTTTAACTATTATCGCCATTTGTTTTTGTTTTATTTAATATTCTTAAATTTTTTATTATTTTTGAATAACTTATTTATGCAAAATATATAACCAACTTTTGTACTTATTTTCAGCATGTCACTAAGTTATAACTAATTTCTTTTAAAAAATGCTGCTTTACGTCTATTTTCGTATTTTAGTGAGCATTCGAATTTGAGTGATGAATAATAATGAAACAGAGTTGCCCAACACACATTTGCTGTCGTTTTGAACGTTGTAGGATGTCTGTATTTTATTATACTTAATTTTATCTCTATTTTTATTTACTTTTTTCTGAATCCGCATGGTCACACTGAGCCACACTGAGCGGTCTCCTGCAATTTTTATTTTTCTGAGTCTTTTATGACATCACAACCAAGTTTTTGAATGCAAGACTCTCAAAGTAAAAACTTCGGGAAACTTGTCACTTTTTGAACTTCTTTTGTGTTAAATCGCCCTTGTTGCTCTTGCAAGTATTAATTGTAGGTCTATTTTACTATCGACGAAACAAAAGTTTTCTTTTTTCGCTGTCTTTTCTAGGTTTGGTGGCTGTGCATTTTTGAGATTATGTTTTTCAAACACTGTTTTATTGATGCACATTTTAAACCTTTTGGTTTTGTCATCTTTTCCTTTTGTTGGTGTAAAATTCGTAAGTTTACTTTATCATTCACCACATGTTCGCGCCAGTAATGAAAAATAAATTCAATTGAATTGATTTTCCGCACAAGTTTATCTATGGTCATCAGGCTTGTTTGGGACATTCGATTTTGTTGCGATTAAAAAGCCAGACTTACAGGTAGCCTACGTGGCAGAAAATTATCAAAACAAATCTGATTTCGCGCTCTGGCAATGAAGGGTATTCTATAATGGTTTAAATTTAAAAAGAGGATTCTTTGTTGTTTTCTGTCGAAGCTTGAGACTGCTGCCTTTAGAAAGTTCAATGCGTTCATTTTCAACTTTTACGGAAAAGCCACATCTTTTGACGGAAATTTAACAGCAAAGGAGTTTAGAATATAAAGGCTTCAAGAAAGTGAATATTCTGGAAAATATTTGCTATAATTGAGTAAACTTCTGGATTATTAGTGCTGAAATGTTTAAACGAGCAATAGATTTAAGATCTTTGCTGAGGAATGGAAACAAGTTGAGCCCTTTATCTTTCACCAATATTTTCCCAAAACTTAATTTTTCTTGAACCCCTAACATAATCGACAACTAAAACCACTGAACTGTTTCTACCAGCGGCGCATGGTGATCATTTTTTACCTTATTTCTTACCTGATGTGATAGGATTTCAAGAATCACTGTAAGTCAAGCATGTGTTTGAAACTTTCCAAAAAAAGGAAATACCCTACAAAATGGTCACCGTACATCATTGTCTTCTACCTGGCCGAATTGCTTAGACTAGCTGGATTAATTCAACTTGACAGACATATTTTAATGGTAAACCGGTTTTACACAAACGTTATCATGAATGCGGCAATCAGAAAGAAGTGAACACTGATCGCGACGAAACTTGACGTCTAAGTTCAAAGAAACGTTCAAAAAACGTCATGTTATAACTATAAGACACCTAAGCTCACAGTAAAACATGAGCTGAAACTGGTTTGAATTGAATTTGTCATGGTCAGCAAAAGTTCTTCACTGGAGGACAGGTTTTCATGATATTCTGTAGTTCACAGTCTTTACAACTACTGTGCAGACAAGACCTCAACTGGTTCTGATGATATCTGCTTTGCAGCAATATTTTTTTCTGTGCAAAAGGCAAATACAATGATAGATCCCATTCAATACAGCCCTCCCAATCAACGCTTTTGTATTTTTCCTTCGTTTCTTTTTATTTTAAGTATCTCTTTTAATAGCTTTGCGGCGGCCCACTGGTGATGAACAGTGGTGTAGACCAGTGGTTCTCAACCTTTTAACAGTGGGGGACCGGCAAATTTTTTGAAAACTGTTCGCGGACCAGCAACCAAAGATCGTAGTGAATAGAATGAATATTTGTAACGTTTTGTCAACCAAAGTTGTCGTTGCGCACCATAGTGCAAGGTTTTAGCATATGATTTGTATTCAGGACAAAAATTGGAATAAAACGGCAATCAAATCAACTCAAACAGGAAAATGTCCATTTGCATACAAAATCAATGTCAGTGGGAAATTTGCTACTGTTACGCTGCCAGTATGTGAGGCAAACGAGATATCAAAAAAGTTTCTAAAACAAGTAACTCTGTTTCGGCATCCAGGCGATTTCTTTGCTTTGTTATTAAAGCTAGATATGAAAAAGAATTGTCGTTTCTAAATTTTGTTTCTAAATCTAAATTTAAAAAATTCACATTTTTGCACAATTTTCAACCACATATCAAAAATTTAAGAAAAATGTGAACACATAATGTATTAATGTGTTCACATTTTTCTTAAATTTTTGATGCTTTTGTATCTGCTTTACGAGGATCCCCGATTGACTTTATGTCGATACGGGTTTAAAGTAATCGCCCCTTTTTTTTAATAACATATCAAAAACCCTACTAAAATTTGGCAAGACGCATGAGATCGATCAAACTGGAACATCATTGTACATCGAGGACTGTATCAGCTATGATAGCCTACCTACAGAGAGAGAGTTGAAACAATTACCATCGAATCGATTGTTTTGAAAGTTAGGCTCGAATTCGTTTGCAAGAGATAACCAGAAGTGTGACAATGATGTTTTTCGAATCTGGACTGCAAAGTAGAAGCACAACCTATTGTAATTCAATCAGAGTTTCTTTTTCATGAAGATTAAGGTCGCATGTGTTGACATCATTGATGCATGGATTGTTTATCCAAAAGTTTCCATGTCGAGGATCTTCATGTTACGCAAAATGATCGTCAAAATTGTTAGCCAATTCTTTCAAGTGTTATTTCACAATGCTCAGCACCTCTTTTTACTTTTTTCACCACTCCATTTCACCAGCATTTTCCACAGCAAATCGGCTTGTCTTCATTCCATTCTGAAGCGCTATTTTCCGCATAGCTTAGTCTTTGAAAGACAAGATCTTTGCTTTCTCAAACTCCGGTTCTGGCAAATTTAAATTGCAGGTTTGACTTTATCCCGGAACTTCAAATTTATCCAATTCCAAATTTTCGTCTCCAACGACTTTGAAATTTTTCAAAATCAAGGGCAAAATTTCCTATTTGGTTATGTATTTCTGTGTTTCAAAACTTTTTGAAAACTACACGCAATTTGTCACAAAAACATTATCAACGGCACAGAATTAGGTCATCAAAAAGTTCACCTTTATTATCAAACAATTTTACGTGGAGATGTGTCAGTTTTACAGCTGTGCATGTTTCACAGTGCGATCACAATTTTACAATATCTTAATGACTCCACATTAAAATAAGCTTTGCAGAAAGTAAGATCTTCTGCGGACCGGCAAAAAAGTTACACGGACCGGCACCGGTCCGCGGACCGGCGGTTGAGAACCACTGGATTGTAGACCAGTGGTTCCCAATACGTTTTTAAGGCGACCCATTTAAAAAAAATCAGTTTGGTAAAATCTTGCGACTCAAGAAAATTGTCGTAGTATTTTCAAAGCCATACAAGATTGCGTTGCTAACAAACAACACTACAAGGGCAGTAACTTTTTCCGAAAATAAATATGTTTGTCAAATCATTAATGTGATAGCTGTGCTGGCTTGCTGTCATTGAGTTTTTGAAATGGAGGCATTATTTTGCTAAGGCATAGCCGCATGTCGGCTTTAACTTCCAGCCGGTTTCGGTGTTTAGTTTTCAATGCGCACATGGCGCTAAATTCAATCTCATAAAGCCAAGTTGTTGCAAATGGAATCAGTTTTTGAATCACTAATTTTGAAACTGTGAGATACACTGGGATACACTTTGTACATTGGAAGTCCAAAAGTGGATGTTTGCAGAATCTTGGGGGTATTTGTCTACGACGGACGCAAAAAAAATATGATTTGCTGCTTCTGTCGTTATATCCATAAACTGTTCTGCAACATGGACGGGAAGTTGAGGCAGATCTTTTCCAGAAAATGGATCCGTTATCCAATCATTTTCGCTATTAGGTTTTAGAGATTCTCCATAGCAGTGCACAAACTTTTTGGCAAATTGTTCCAGGTGTCCAGTTATGGTTTGTTTAATATCAACTTCCTTGCCACAAATATATTGCGTTAGCTGAGGAAACATATCGTACTCATCTCCAGTGACATAACTTTTTCAGGGTAGGCTATGAGTTGTTTGTGGCAAGCAGAAACTTTTGCGGCGTGATCAATCACCGTAAAACATGCCGTAAAACCATTGCCTTGCATAGATAAATTTAGAGAATTCAGAGAGTCAAATATATCGGCAAGGTAAGCAACTTTTGCGTTGAAACCTTTTGCAAAAACTTCTCGGCTTATCCCACGCAGTTCTGTTGCCTCAGGAAAACAGCAATCTCCTCCCACAAATTACAAACTCGCTTCAGGACACAACCTCATGACAACCATAGCACTTCTGTGTACAGTAGCAATGCTTGATAATAATCAGAATCCATATCAGTGCACAAAGACGAAAACAAACGCCGATTTGGTGGACTTGCATTGATGGTTTACACACTTCCCAACATCATTCAACACTTTGTGCAGCTCTTGAGTCAGCTTTATTTGCAGCAAGGGCCTCTCTGTGAAGAACGCAATGAGTCCATACAGCACTTGGGGCTTGTCTGATACGTTTTACTTTACTACACCAGACTATGTGTGGCCCAACGCGTGGAAAACTATCATAGTTTGTCCTACATAATGTTCGTGGCATATAGTGCACATTGCAATGTATATCCCGTAATTTTGGCAAGTTAATTTATGCTTGAGACTGAAATTTTTGTTGGGTTTACGTTTAATAGAGGGTTTATATTTAATAATAATAATAACAATTAAATAAAAACGAAAACTGTTAATAGTTCTTGCGCTACGAACATGCTACAAAGCTTTCCAATTTCTCGACATGAAACGCTTCATGACCTGTGTTTATGTTTTCCAGTTTTGTGATTGATCTCTTCACGTTTTAAATTTTTTTTATTGTTATTTTTTCGCCCAAAATACAATACATGTATGCCTGAAAAACAAGCGACTCAAAAAAATAATCAGGCAACCCAACTTTGGGTCGCGATCCATGCTTTGGGAACCACTGGTGGAGAAGAATCATGAAATTTATACTTTGGAACTATTACAGTACTACTGGTACAGACGCAAAAATAATGTTTTGTTCACATTTCCTCATTGTTTGTACCATTGTAAGGCCTAACTGTAAATAATAAACATTGCTATTAAAAAAAATTAATTATTTATGTAAGCCTGCGCAAACCACTAAAAGCTTCATTTCACTTATAAATTCCAAAACCTATTAGAATTCGGCAGAAAAATTTGTAGTTATCGTATTCGTCATAGCCTAGCACATGACTAGGGAACTGTGTTCTGAAAGCTCGTGTAATTCGATATTGCCACAACTAACTCGCAGCATCAGGCTAAAAAAGATCGTTAAAATCTACACAGTGATATAATTGCAAGGATGAACAACCTACATTTGTTATAAAAAAACTTTGTTACAAAGCTATTGCGAATTCGCCACTTTTCCCTAAAAAATAAATATATAGGCTACGTTGCATGTAAACAAAAGTCGATAAATCATCGTTGATAGGCTAGACGTACACTTGTACAGTAGTATGTACGACTGTACGTACACAGTAGGCCTACAGTGTACAACATATATATCAAAAGTATCTTGTTAAAACAGGTGATGTGCTACACTTTGGTTAGCAATACTAAATTGTGCATGATTAGTAACTTGGATTATTTTCGATTCTTAACGGGTTTTGCTGGATAAATACACAAAAACTTCAAAAACAGCCCAGAAATAACATTGCCTCTCATGTATCATATTTTGAACACGACAAAGCTGGAAAACAATGTTTACTGTACGACTTTGGTTTCATGAAAAGAAATTTGAACAAGATGTGGTTGCAATAAGCCTAGCTTGTCTACAAGGAAACACTGGAGCTCTAACGTGTACGTATTTAGTAGAAAAACTCAAATAATGTTTCTCAGCAATAAGGAGCGTGACACAGGCTACAGTAGCCTATAGCGCATAATTTAGTTTTAAAAACTAACTTCATAAAGAAAGAGAAAGAGGTTTTATGCTTTTATCTTTAGAGATTTTATTAAGCCTTCAATTTAATATAGCAAAACACCGTTGTTAGATGGCAACTCCAACGCGCAATTATTGCTCATCATCATGTGAGTATCCCTTGAATTACAATCACACTAAGTGTAAAACATGCCTAAAGAAGCTCATTAAAAAGCATTATTACAATTATTTCTTACCTACATGTTTGGCTAATCAATTATTGAAGATGATAAAAACTACGCAGTTCTCTAACCTGTCCTGCACGAACGAACTGTTGAAACCTGGGAAATCGTCAAGTTGCTATATATCTTATCGTAATCTTAATCCAACAACCACCATAAACCATTTTCAGTCACCACAATTGTACATCTAACTTGAAACAAAAAGAAAGAAAACAGGACACCAACTTCAAGTAAGACGGTAACACCTTCACTAGAATTGGTTGAGAGTTCTAGATTAAAAACAAATTTCTAAAAATCAAGAACTTCTCTCTGCACTTGTCCGCCAAGTGAGTCCTAACTGTTGCAGGAATATCGCATCACCAGTGATAAACCACATAACTCTTTCAGAAGTAGTTCAGTTCAATGCCACAAAGTGGGGTATTTGAACAAATGTTTTTTGTCAAAGTGAAAGCCTTCACAAAATGTAATAAATATTTCGAACCAAAGTGCATTCGTCGTAGATGACGACCGATAGGGCCGAAGGTCTCTCGTTTTACTACCACGTGCGTTGTCGATAACTAGCCAACACTAAGCTTAGCCAACACTAAAAAGCTATGCGTGAGAAGCTTAAATTTTGTGAGTGATCCAAGACAAGCTTTTCTATCTGGAATAGGCCTACTCGCAAGCTTACTAATAAAACAATTAGAAGTAACCTGTACAACCAAAGGCCATGCAGCCTGTTAGGAATTTTAGGCCCTTTCTGATTAGTTAGATTCTTGTGCGTTTCTTTTTTGTTTCAATCACATGAAGAAGCAAAGTGGCTTGGAGTTTCCAACGAAACGAACTTTTTTACTCAAAGACTTGGTTTAATTTTGAACAACTCTTGCACAAAGTAGCTCGATCTTTATCAAAATACAATACAACAAAATTTTTAGCAATTTGTAGATAGAAAATTACCGCATCATACAGCTAGAGTAAATTAGTCTATCAACACAAGAAAAAAAAAACTTTTAAAAATTTTAATAGCATAGACCAAAAGTCTACCTTGGTGGTTTTGTGTTAATTGAAACGTTTGAAAGGACGCTGTTGTAATTTTGAATTATGAATCTCATTTCATCCAAAGTGGCTTGGCCAAACAGATTGCCAATTTTCCTTCCACACTTTTCATCAAACAAACAAATCTGGCATTCTGAAGCTGTTGTTGAATCAAGCGGAGTTGCATTTGAGCTAAAATAAAAGCTTATTGTGAGAAATTTGATTAATTCTTTCACAAAGCCGGCCTTCAAAATAAACCTGTTTTCACTCGGCATACACCTGGAGTCCTGGACCCTACTTTAGATTCTTCAATGTTATTAAATTATTTACATTGCAAAAGAACCCGTGTCTAAACCGTTTTTTGACAAAATATGCAAATGAAGACGGAAGCCTACGGTAGATATGAAGACTGTAGGCTATTATCTGTCACGATATCGACATTAAATCTTGTATTTTTTATCAAATTGACACTCAAATGACTAACAATAATGCCTATGATCAATTCAAAATGTTCTAAGATTGCATGCACCTAATGAAATAATAAATTGTGTTAACATAATTAGATGATCTTATTTTTATCTTACCGTTTATCTAAACAGGAATCATACTCTAGCATTCCGGGGGGAAGAAGAACACATTTATGCTGCAAGGTACCCCTGAAAAGTTGTATGCCAACTAATGAGAACATAGAAAATCCTAAAAGGCTAAGAAGCATTGCGTCTTTGAGAGCCTTTGTCGATGCAAGAAGAGCAGATACAATCATGCGAAGACCTGAACAAGCAATTTTGAATAAAAGTTTATCTCAAAATCAACACCATTCTGATTCAGCACCAAAATCAACAGTTTGTAGCTTTTTGCTTCTTGCTAAAAGTTCCAGAGCAACATTTACGCCAACACAAATTGTTATTAGAGTGCTACAATTTTAAGAGTTGTTAATCCTTTCAGCGTTTAAATAAACATAGAGTGTCTGAAACTTGTGATGCAATACAACAAAAATTACGAATTTCAATTGTAGAGAGTGGCAGTAGAAAAAGAATGAAACTATTGAATTTTGGGAAACAAAAGCGAGGAAGAAAAACACAAGATAGAGTGGCAGAAGAAATTTAAACAGTCCGGATAAAAAAAAAGAACGTTGCTGACAGACGACTGCAATCTTCACCGGCAATCATAGAAGAAGAGGAAGAAGAAGAATTGTGGGGGGCTAATACAGAAGAACAAAAGTACATCTCAAGCAAGCTTTGAACAAATCTTGCAGAGCATTTTTCAAGTTTAGTTTATTTTAAAAGAGTTCTTTAAAAATAATACCAACCTGGTATTACAGACACAGTTTTGAAAACTCGGAGAACTCGAAGAGCTCGTAGAAACGTTAAGCTGCCAAGAGGCGAGTCCTCTTGGCCATTCATACCTTCTGAAGACGATTGAGCTACAATCACTAAAACGTACCTTTAAAAAAATAATGTTCAGCTTATGATTCAAAAATAAAATAGTAGCAGAGTGAAACACTACTTAACATAAAAAAGTTCATCTAGGGAAAAAACATACAATAACACAAAATGTTGCTTTTGAAAAATTGTCTGAAAAAATTCTGAAAAAAATGTTTGAAAACGCAATTTTTGCCTGTCTCATTTGGTTGTCTGATAGTCTACAGTAGTGACAGAATATTACCCACAACCAGATACCACGCTTTGCAAGAGTTTGATATTTTCAGTAACAAATTATTTGTTTTGTTGTAGTGGGGACCCATGAGCTATTAAAATACATTTTGGTCCATGGTGCAGTGTAAAGAAAAGTGCCGACCACTGTGCTGAGATGTCGTGCAATATTTTTTTTTTCCTTTTGTGCTTTGGCTATGTTGTAGTCGGTAAATTATAGAATGATTAAATATTTTAAACTTTAGTCTAAAGCAGCTATGTCCAACCAGCGACCGCCGGCCGTATGCGGTCCGCTTGAAAGATTTGTGCGGCCTTGTCATAACTTTTGTATTCAATTTTATGTTGAAGTGAAAGTAAAGTGTGTTTCAATTTGTTTTGGTAAATTTTTTGCAGGATCCAAATTGGCAAACCCTCAATACGTTCGATACTCATTTGAGCCTAAGTTATTTTCTTTACCATGTCTGATTGGTGATGTTTGTCGGACTGCAGCTAAATGCTACGAAACAGCAGACTGTGATTTTGTCACTCAAGAATAACATCAGGGAAATTAAAGTTGAAATATTTTGATGAAAAAAAAACAATGACAGCTGATTCATTTGCATAATGTTTCATTTTAAAAGGATTTGACATTGCAATTTTTTTAAACCGGTTACAGCTACTGCCTTTTTAAGACACCAACAGAAATTTTGGCCCAGAGATGTATTTAGGTTAGACGTAGCTGCTTTAGAATAATGTGATAAAAGTATGCAAACTTCAATTCACAAATTATTTTAGCATTAAATTGTATCTTACGCAGCAAGTATAACTACAAAATCCAACCAATTCCACGCGTCTCTTAAATAACTGAAAGGATGAAATATGAACCCACGTCCAACTATCTTCACCAAAGCTTCAACGGTATATATTGCCGTAAAAATATGTCTAAAAGCAAATAAAGTACTTGTTAGATTTTAGACTAACAGGCCACCTTGTAGGCTGACTTTATAAGCCAACTAAGTGATTTCTACCACTTTACTAGAACTTACAACTCGAAAATACTAAAGAACGAATTTTTTTAGAGTATTACGTTTGCCAAATTCTCAATAGTTTTGCATAACCGATGTAGCATCTTTACGGCGACATTCTTTTCTGTTGTTTTTTTTTTCAGTGTTTAAATATTTTATATCAGAAAACTTATTTTGGAGAAAATATTTAATCCATAATTTCTTTGATGAAAGTGGATGGAAAAGTTATAAATCATTTAAGATGCTAATTTTATCGGAACAAAAACATGAGACAAAACCTAACAAAACATAATCATAAGTGTAAACGTTCTTTTGACATTCTCACACTTTTGTAGTTTGCAAGAAATACAGCACACCTTTTGAATAGAAGAAAGATTTATCAAACGGAAATGGAAAGAATTAATATTTATTTGTCCAACTTACTCGACGTATTTCTCCGCCCATTCCGCTTTTTCATTTCCATTTATCATCATGATGAGGCAGTTTACAAGAATCGTAGTGATCACCAGCCCGTTGAACCATGTAGTTTAGTGGTTAAGTAAACCAAAACAAAGCAATGCCTGCATGTTACTTAAAAAGCACATCTTCTTTTATACAAAACTTGTCACTTGGCTCGATAGTGTAGAAGATATTACGGAAGTGAGCTTATAAAGCAAATTATTTTTCATCTTACAAATGGATTTATACAAAACTGTCAAAATAGATTTACAAGTGTGTTTGTGAGCATATGATGATGAAATTACTGACCATCTTTAAAAAACATTCAAATTTTTATATTAAGATAATAACCATGGCAACACTGGCTTTTAAAAAGAATTAAAGAAAACCTGGGGTCGCAAGAGCATAAACAAAATTGATTGAATGCAAAATGCGTACCAGAACCGTATAAATCCAAAATGTTCAATGCTGGATGGGATGTGAAAGGACAATTTTCTATGAATCTAATTAAAATTAAGCAATTAAAACAAGCAAAACTTTAAAAAGTAAATTAATGATGATGGCGTATGAGCGATCTTTCCAGGCTAGATTGGAGGGCAAGAAATCATCAGCCACTCAGCAGTCTCGTCGTCCAGGCTTCTCAGACCATGCGCACCGTGTGGAGGCCGGTGGGTTAGGCATTGGTGGATGACATGGTCTGCGGTCTGTTCCGTGGCACCACACTCGCATTCTGATGAAGGAGCCAGGCCCCACTTGTGCATGTCCGAACGAAAGCGGCCGACGCCAGTTCGCAGGCGGTTAAGCCTGACCCACGCAAGCCTTGCGAGGGACATCCCTGGTGGATGGGGATCGGCGTCGAGTATGAAGTCACGGAGCGTGGAGGTGTGATTTTGCCACTTCGGGTTCCACATGTGGTTCGTCCAGTGTGCTGCACTTAAACCAAGTTCTTCTGCGTTCTTAAGGAGTTGTTGTGCGGCAGGCACAAAGGGGCGTCTTGATTTCAGCCGCTGCTTTATAGGTGGTGGTTTCTTGAATGTTGCATGGAGGAGATGGTCCGGGTCCAAAGCGCGGCGAGCGAGAGAAATTGTGGCTCCTTTACGGCGTAGCTCAGCGGGTTGGATGCCTGCTAGGATGGGTAGGCAGTCCGTTGGAGTGGGACGCAGGCATCCAGTCACAGTACGCAGTGCGTCGTATCAATCTGGTGGGTGTGAGAACTACGACACCAGACCGGCGCGCAGTACTCAGCGGTGGAATGAACAAGGGCTAGGGTAGCTGTACGAAGAGTTTTAGCACCAGCTCCCCAGCCGGAACCAGCCAATCGCCTCAAAAGTGCGACGCGTGTAGATAGTTTTTTGCGCAGTGACTTCAAGTGCCGGCGGTACGTGAGTGACCTGTCCAGGGTTATGCCGAGGTATGTAGGTTCGGCACAGTAGGGCAGGCGTTCCCCGTCAATCTTGATGTTTATCTCACGCTGTGCCTCCCGGTTGTTAAGGTGGAAGGCCGCCGACACTGTCTTTGACTTGCTGAGCTGTAGCTTCCATTTCTGGAAGTATGCTGATAGTGTTTGCATGTCTTGGCTGAGGTTTCTCTCCACTGACTGCCAGTTTCCTGCTGAGTGCAGGAGTGCCAGGTCGTCTGCGTAAGCATATTTCCTGGAGATGGAGGGGGGCAAGTCGTAGGTGTATATGTTGAACAGGAGAGGAGCCAAGACTGAGCCCTGTGGGACGCCGTTTTTAAGTCGGCGTAGTCTGCTTCGACGACCGCTACCGGTTGTGAGGGTAAAACTGCGGTTTTGCACAAGTTCCATCATCATATGGACCATGTGTCTGTCAGGGAGCAGACGGAGTAACTTGCAGGTAAGGCCGCTGTGCCATATGGTATCATAGGCAGCCGTGAGATCAACAAACACGGCGCCAGCCTTCTTCTTAGCCGAGAAGCTATCCTCAATGTCTTGGGTCATAAGTATGACCTGATCTACGGTTGATCGTCCGTGTCGGAAACCAGCTTGTTCACGGGGGAGCTGCAGATCTATTATTGGTTCGACACGGGCGTAGATGAGTCTCTCGAGGATCTTGAAGGGGATGCAGAGCAGTGAGATTGGACGGTAACTCTTCGGGTCCCCTGGGGGCTTCTTCGGCTTAGGGACTGCAACCACAAGGGCTCTTCTCCAGATTCTGGGAATTCTCAGGTAGCGCAAACAGCAGGAAAGGAAGTCTTTTAACCAGGACTTTGAGGCAGCAGCATGGAGTATCAACTCCGGGCATAGGTGGTCAGGGCCCGGGGCTTTACCTGGCTTTATGTGCTGGAGGGAGGCGGAAAATTCTTCCGGGGTGAACTCACCCTAAATGTTGTCCCCGTCTGGGGTTGTTACCCTCCAGAGGTCCGTCATTTCTTGCAAGACGGATCTATCTGATTCACGGTCTCTCGATTTGTATTTCCCGTTCTCCACAAGTTGTGAGGCGATGGAATTTGCTGAAACGGGACATTGTTGACGAGAGGCACGTGATCTGCCAGTTAGGTTGTTCAGTGTACTCCATGCTATGCGGCTGGAGTGCGTGAAGTCGATTGATTCAACGGCTTCTGTCCAGCGCTCCTTCCTCTTTAAGTCCAGCCTTGCCAGCAGAGCTGTGGCTGAGCTGTTGGTGTCATTGCCCTGAGAGGCGTGGAGGAAGTCGGAGTAGAGGCTTTCGCACTCCTTATCCCAGCACGGTATGTAGGTCTTTCGTCGGCCGCGGGAGATGGATTGTTTTGCCGCTGATGTTATTGCATCACAAAAGTCCTGGTAGGCTTCTTCCACGTTGTTGGTGTGAGGGGATGGGAGATACTGTGTGGCTTCATTAGTGAGGAGGCTATAGTACTCCCAGTTAGCCATTCTGAAGTTCCATCGATTAACAGGCTTGCTCGGGACAGGCATTATGAGCGTTGGAGCCGTGATAATCGAGGGTCGATGTTGGGACCTGGGAAACTTCTCTAGCACACGTCTGTCCGGTTGGCAATTATCGGGGTCATCACTTGCGAAAGCCAGATCGGGATTTGTACCAGTGTTCCAGCGTCCGGAGAAGAAGCTCGCTGCACCCTTGGGATCGTGCAGTAGGGTGAGGTTGTTATTGGCTGACCATGAGGCCAGGCTTTCTCTGTCGGTGTTGAAAAGTGAATTAAAACTACATCAATAAAACACATTTATATGGGAAAAAGGATATTTGTTGATGAGTATCCTGATAAAGCTTAATCTCAGCTTGCTTTCTCTTCCAAATAGAAAAAGCGATTTTGCTTCGCTGAATCGAAAAATGGTCCGGTTCTTATTGAGCACAACAAATGTCTGAAAAGACGTCACAAAGAATATGATTAAAGTTGTGACGTCAGAAGTCATAGGTCTATACTTTTTAGAGTCATTTAAAAACTTCCAATCCTATGTGTAAAAAGCATAAAAAATACAAATAAAAATGCTTCAGTCAAAACAGAGTTGGTTTTTTTTTTGTATAAGTTTTACGTACGAAAACATGACAAATGTCTTGACATTGACTTGCCATGATTCTAATCATGTACGCATTGGCATCGATGCAATAACAACATTAACAACACAAACACCAGGTTTGTTCCATTTCTTAACAGTTGCAAATCTCAAATGAATTGTCGTTGGGGTAGGTAGTGTCCCACAATGGTGGTTTTTGTTTATAAATTTTAAAGAGTACCAATCCAAATAGGTTGACAATGTTTTACAACCTCCTTTTTTCGGATTATTTTTAGCGCAATTTTTTATGCGTTTAATTCCATATTTTTATGCTATGAATACACGTTGGCTGGTATCAAGGTGCATACGTAATTTTACGTAGATTTGGAACACATTTGGCAAAAATTTGTAGTTGTGTTGTAGTTTAGGCAACCTTGCAACTTAATAGTTCTCCAAACGACACTTTATCGAAAAGGATTTTTTTTCTGCTATTTACGGAAACAAGGTTTTATCAAATCAATAATTGTTATGATGAAGAAAAGGATTGCTACAAAATGTTGTCTTTACGTCATTAATGGCCCGAATCGTTTCGATTAACAAACTTGTTTCAACAACTGTGTTCTTTCCGTGTTGACATCAAATGTACAAAGTTATCCAAGAAAAATTATCACATTTCAAACAAACGTTCAGCATTTTTAGGCCACATATCGAGACAACAAATGTGAAATGTTATTTGGCTTCTACACGTTCGAACATCGTTTGAACGTTGGAATAATTTCTTAGAATCCTCTTTATTGTATTTTGGTTTTCCATTTGGTATTCTAAGCGCCCAACTTGAAACTCGACCAGAAACAATAATAAATATTTTATCAGAAGGTTGTTCTTTGATGTTAGATGGCAAATGCGTAAATAATTGAGCTGCAGTAATACTGTAATACCCCAAACACCTAAACCAGAGATACAATAGCAATTCACAATTTTCCCTTTCAATTCTGAATGACGTGTCAATCATGCCAGTTTGTGGGGTTTACCACATATTTGACCCAAAGTGGATTTACAGTTACCGTGAAGCAACCCCTGACACTAAGCTACTGTATATTTTAATCAGCCCGCTGTCCTCCCCGTTAGCTCAGTGTTAAGCGACCTGCTCTTGATCAAGCGGCACTGGTTCAGCTCTCGTGGTGTGCGCTTCAGCAATACATTTCAGGACTATTCTCCATTCAGCGGCACCTTGCCAATAGAATAGCTCACAAGCAACAACACTTTAACAATTATGGAAACTTCATTCTCTCAATCTTGGTAACCGGCCCGTCGTCAAAGGTTCAAAGCCTCTACCTACAAGTATGCGAAAGTGAGAGATATAACCCATTCAAGGCTTTGTCAGTCCAAGGATAAAAATTCAAAACCAACCAATCATTGTCAATGGCAAATATCGATTATCTACATGACCTAGGCCTAGCCGTGACTCAACAGGGATAACTAATGTGAATTTTTATTCACTATGATCTAAACCCTTCAAGACATTGAACTCAAGAGAGACGTTGATCTGAATGCTTCAGATGTTTAATTCAAAGTTACAGTCAATGGAATGTGCAATTGTGCATTGATCAGGTGATGTAACGTATTGACAACCATTATTTTAAAAAGGTACAATTCAAAAGATATTAAAATTATAAATTCAAATGCTGTTTCATTTTATATCTGTGTTCGTATTTGAGCTTTGTAGCTCTGAATGGAGTTTATGATTGTAGCATCGAGTCTAAAACACCTTTAATGCTTCAACGCAACTCATTCATTCTTCATCTACTGTAGCTCCAACCAACATTTCAGTCATGCGATTGTGGATGAAGGTTGTGTTAGTTGTGCTGAAAATTTATAGGCGTATGCAATGTGCACAATCACACACACTCGGAAAAGTAATACCTTACATAAATGTTATAGTGCTATAACAATAACATGTGTAGTCAAATCCTTCAATCAAATATAGTGTATAAGAAATATTCAATGTAATAGTATGCTGTTCTGGAATTAATTATCAGTTCACCCAAACCTGAGTTTGATTCTATTGGTCGCAGAGAAAGTCAGAAACAAAAACTTTCAATGCATTGAATATGCACAATAAAAGAATTGTAAACTGCTTAGTGACCAACATTCCTCGTGGCCTCCTTTTCGACACTCACCAATTTTCACCTCGTTACACCATGCGAAAAAGTAAAGACCATATTATGTCCATTTTTTTGGATACTAAATAAAGCATTTTTTTTTAGCTCAACTTTGATAACCAGCTTCTAATTTAAGCGAAGATTTCGCTACTGGCCTGCACTAATTAACGTTTGAAAATTCACCATATTTATAACAACTCTCAAGATTTTCATGGAACTATTGTATGCTTCGATGGTGGTGTGTGGATCAATACGGTGCAACAAAAAACTTAAATGAAAAGTGTTGAGAAGACGCCTGTGCGTGAATTAGATTCAGATATGACGTCGACTCAGGTGTGATTGATGACGTGTTTGAATGACGTTGATATGTGATAATCCAGACCGCAAAATGTGTCATTTTTACATCGTAAATCAATGTAAAAATATAATCAGAGAATCAATGTAAAAATAACAGACTTTGCTGTCTGGGAATGTATACTCTAAAAATACGCATACTGGACAATCTACCATCTAGGTACAGTATGACAGAATTAGGTCTTGTTAAATGATTAAACCAATGAAATTGTGTAAAGTTATGAATCTTCAGCTGACCTAAAATGTCAGCACAAAAACTGAAGACAAATGCATCCACAGTGTAATGGCTACAATGAAAGGGACAGGCTGATCAATAAATCGTTAAAAAAAGAATTAATTGCATTAAACCAAATGCTTAAGCACCAGTTTGCGTAACCTTTGAGGGCCAAGCTTACATGTCGACGAAAGTTTGATAACTTTTAATACATTTTATTTACCATGAATTGCTTCAATTTTCGGTTCGTTTAGCGGAATCTTTCAGACTAGATTTTAATCTGAATTGATGACTTGTTATTTGCAAACATAGTAGACTAGGCTAGCACATAAACTAGGGGTGTGCAAAGTCCGGCCCGCGGGCTAAATCCGAACCGCGAGACGTTTTTGTTTGACCAGCGCCTGTTGTTGTGCAATGGGTTGGTTTGGCTTGCAAACACATAGAAATCATGCAAATTCAACTTGCATTTTGTAGACAATTAATCAAAACAGTACATTTTCACAGATAAAAGCCAGGCGAGAAAAATTAGAATTACTGTTGCTTTATTTGCGAAATCAACTGTTATATTGACTGGAGAGAATGAAATAAATGATACAGTCGAGCACTCATTGTTTTCCTTTTCTTGCCAGCAAATTCAACGATCGCTCTCGAGATTTTGTCGCAAATGTAAAGGACTTATTACTATTCACTTCTTTTTGCTTTAACTGGGAACAATGAACCTTGATCAATGCCTTCCCCACCCCCGAAATATTTTAAATAAAAATTTCACACTTTGTTACAGCATCATTTGAAAAGTTTCACTATTGATTTAGGCTGAAAGTAGTCTCAGAATGCGCAATTTGAAAGTATTTTTTCAAAAGCTTCTCAGGGAGCTATCCCATACCCCTTGTGGGTGCTCCGCCTTCGATGACTCGTTGCTGGGTTAAGGATGATAACTCAACAAAACTGTCCAAAATGTAACACTCCAAATCAGTCCACAAACCATATTGGAGTGTCCAGTAACCAAGCTTCAAGTAGGATGCCTCACAGCCAACCAATGCAACAACGTCCTCATGGATTGGCTAAATGAAAACTGCTTGGACTTATGACGTCATACGAAACAACAACCCACATGCGCAAAAACACTTATTTGGCCTCCTTCTGAAATTTTGTGCTCGCTTCGCCTCTAATCAGTTACATCCTTTGCATTAACAGCCTAGGACCTAGGTAGCCTAGACCAACAGCCTAGACCTTGTAGCCTAGGACCTAGGTTATATCCGGTGATATGTATACAACAATATAATTAAATCTGCATAGGCGATTGCTGTGTTACATGAAAATGACATTAAATAATACAATATTCCGATGTATGCATCTTCCTTTACTCAGCAAGATTGTCAGAGGCTGTTGGCAGGTGAAAATTTCAGTATTATCAAATCTGCCCCGTCAGCGAAAAAGTTTAGACACCCCTGACATAAACCATATAACCTTACACCTACCATTCAATCATGTAATTGCTCAAAATTATTTTACTCTAGTCACAACCAAAAAACGATGAGCTTAAACTAAAACTTCTTCAAAATAGATTTGTACGGTACCTTCTTATCTTCATAATAAGGATCTGGGTCATCAATCGGAACTAGAGATTTTTCTGCGTTTTTTGAAAAGCTAAAAATAATTCGTCTTTGTTCTTTCAGGGAGGCCAAAGGTTTGTCCTGGAATAAACAAATGAAAACAATTTTGTATTTAAAGTGACTTGGACTATCACCATGAATCCATGATTGACTACTGCCCAAACAGCAAAGCCGTCATGTTTACATTGATTCAACGTCTGCAGACTCTGAATCAATGCAAAATGTATTGAAAGTCAGATTATCGGTTTATGATATCAAACAATCGCTACAAAAGTTCAGTTCGAGCTCTGCAACACAACTAGTAAGGGCCAAGAGAGAACCACACGCTGATGGCATGCCAAGTACTTTTGTTTGCTTGTATTTTGCATCAAAAATGCGTCTCAATGCGTTCATTTTAATCAGTTTCAACCTCACACCTATCGTGATTCAACCATCAATGCTTTTTCAACGTTCATCACACATTAAAAAGATGTACTTTCGGTATCTTTTCAACGTTTATCAAACAATAAAAACTTGCACTTTCGGTATCGTTTCAATGTTGCTAAACGTCAATTGCCTTGCTATTTGCTTTGTCTTTTTGCAGTTTGGCAATTTGGGACCTGGCTGCTGAAAGAGTTATGCAAAATTTCAAAAGTTGCAATTAAGACAAACAGCAAAATCATGTACTTGGAAAATTCCAAGTTTAAAGTCTTTAGAGTGGTAGGCCTAGTTTCGTTTGGCGTTGTCACACTTGAAGCTCGTTGTCTTTTCACCAATTTTAAAATATGTTTCCGCATTGGTAAACTGTGTTGAAACCACCGGGTAATGCAGTCCATGCTGGACAGTCAAAAATCGATTGATCAACAGTTTGCTTGTTTTTTCGCAGTTTGGACAGATTGGTGTGTTTTAAATTTGATAACCCCATCGATGAAAAGTCATAACTTATAGCATCAGTCCGGGCATGACGGGATAAAATTCTATTATAACTGGTCCATTTCTTTCTGTTTCATGTTGAGAAACCTGAGAGGGGTATCGTTGGATCGTCGATAATGTCTCCATCATATTGTCAATGTTTTGTCCAATATTCTTTCCATTTATGACTTAGAATTAGATCATAGTTCTTGGTTGTTTGGTTGTGAAACGGATGACGTGATTTTAGTCGGTGGGTGTTTGGTTTTTGCTGAATTAGGTTGTGTAATGGTGAGTTACTCCTCATATTGCCTGCTTCTCGAAGTCTTTGATTTAGCATGGCTGTGATTTCTCCTCTTCTCAAATGTGGTGGGGAAATTCCGCTTATCGTGGGTAGCCATTGCATTGGAGCGCTCCGGTGGTTATGTACATTGACTCGTAATTGAACGTCAACTTTTTCAGTGTGTGGACAATGCACATCGTTCCCACACTGGAGCACAGTATTGCGCCACTGAGTTGCAGAGTGCTAGAATGGGAATGTGCAAGACGTTTTGAGACGCACCCCAGCTTGTCCAGCTAGATTTTGATTAACGAGCTTCTTGTTTTGAGTTCAGCAGCTGCAATGTATTGGAAATGGCTTTTGAAATTTAAGGTCTTGTCAAGTGTAACTCCGACATATTTGAGATGTTTTTCGTATGGTAGTATTATTCTTTCTGTTTCAATATTTAGTCTCCGTTCTGCAAGGTGGTTGGGTGAAAAACAGTTATACCCTAACAGTTTAAGCGGTGTTCATACGCACGTGGGCTACCATTGTTTAAAATAATCTCTCAGATCAGATAGATCTTCAGTTAATGTTTCTTCTATTGCTTGTAAGGATCTGAACTGGACGGCAATAGCCCAGTCGTCGGCGTATCTAAATTTGATTGAAGTTGTAGTGGTGATTCTAGTCACAGTAGTCAGTGTAGCCTATAAAGTGGCAATGACAAGCGACTTACCAGACACTGAGTCACAAAATGAGTTGGTTAACTTGTCCCTAGATTTACTGCTAATCGTACAATCTAACTTACCTTGTTAGGATGGATTGGCACGACAGGAATTGCTGGTTCTTTTGTTTTGCCAAATTGCCTGCCTCTTATCATCGCCATCTTTTTGTTTAAGTGTTATAATGCAAATACCAACAAAATCAGAAGTAAAGTAACTTACAGAAAGTAATCAGCATCCTCACAATAGCCTAATCTGAAAACGTAATGTGTTAGGACAGTTGCTCGTGGCTACTGACTAAATTATTTTATAATTCTCTATAATTATTGAACCATAGAGAAATAAAACATAGTAACTTTAGCGGGTTTAGCATACTTTATTTCACACAAAATATAACATAATTAAATAAAATAAACTCAAACGTTTTCGACACGTACGTGTGTCCTCATCACGAATTAAATCTGCAATACATAAAATGAAAAATCGTAAGATAAATTTGACTATGCACTGTAACTGTAACGACACTCTGGACTGAAAGCACAAACTGAACAAATGATACGAGAATGATTGCGAGTAAATTATGCGGTGGGAAACAGATCACGTGAGGTGTAGACTACAGGCACTGGACAAAATCTATAATTATTGTTGCAGTCTATCACCAGTTGTAAAACACCTGATCACTATTAAATAATAAAACACTTATAATAGGTTAGCCTACGTCAAAATGTACTTAAAGTTATGCAGATGCACCTAAATTTTATTTGGGAAATTAATTTTGGGATAGGGAAACTACCAGTAGGCCTAGTCACAAGACGGACTATATAGTCCGTCTTGCCTAGTCAGCAATGATATATTTTAGCCACGTTAGGATAACAATGAGAGGTTATTGTTTGATCATTAAGCTCTCAAACAGCATGAAAAAAAAAAGAAAAAAAAAAAAAAATGATGAACTGTAACGTGCCTGCCAGGTTTGGCATGCCAAAATTAGTGCTTTTTGTGCAGTTGCTACGCATTTTAGGCTACTAAGTACGTCTTAAAACGAGCTATACCTGTAGCGCAAGGGGTTCCTAAACTTTTTTCTCTCGCGGACCGGTTTTAAAACGAAAATAGCTTCGGCAACACGAAAAACAAAGTTCGGCATCTACTTTATGTCTAATTTTCAACAGCGAATTAAACGCACTTTCGCACTGCGAGTCGCCTGCTGATAGGGTTTTTAGAAGCACCATACACAAAAACAATACTGTTCTTTGTCGAAGGTAAATGACCAGTTTTTAAGCTACACAGTACACATAATGGGGTAAAAACAATTAATAAGAAGTCATTAGCATTGCTCAGTCAATGAGACCCATGGGCTTGTTTGTTGGCAACAAGGTGATCCCAACGCGTGGTGATGTCAGACAATGAGATACGTAAGGTGTGGGTAACGTCTAACCTGCGTTTCATGTTTGTTTTAATTGCTGCTATTGCTGAAAAATCATTCACAGAGATAGGAAGATAGGAAAGATCGTTTTTGTAACTACTTCTGAGTATTGTGTGTTAGCTTTGATCCAAAAGAAAGTCAGAGAATAAATTTAAATAACAGATTTCAACCCACCGTCGTTTGTAATTTCAATGAGTTGATGTTCTTCTTTTGGCAGAATGGAGGTTTTGTCGGGTGTATCATGTGCAAATAGCTCGAGAATCGTTTCAATGAAAGCCTCGGATCGCTTGTTGCTGGCAAGTGGGAAGTAACGTTCAAATTCGCTTGGAGGTTTTGATTTGTGATCAATGCACCAACTCAGAAAGTAAAGTCTCAGACTCGCTCTCTTCCAAAAAACGTTGGAAAAATGTCTAAGTTACCCACTGACACACGATGTTTCCATAAGCTCAGTTTACTTTTAAAACCATATATATTGTCTGACAACTTAAAAACTGTGGTCATTTCATCTTGAAGTGACAAATTAAGTTTATTGAGGAAGTTGAAGTTATCACACAGATAGGCGAGTTTGCCCAGCCATATTTTATCATCGAAGTAGATGCTGCAAGTGGTGATCGTTTGTCAGCTAGAAATCTCTGTTACATTTTTTAAATCGAATACTTTGTTGAATGACCTACCCTACATCTTGGCAACCACCTCACCCTCACTTCAGCGGGCAAGAGGAGGCGTATGTATCCTGCTGCCGTGTTTTTGCAGAGTTGCTGAAAAAGACGGGAATTAAGAGCGTTGTCTTTTATTTTAACAGCGTCATTTAATACGCCATGAAGTTCTGGTGACGTTCTTCTGCTAGCTGACATGTCTCTAGAAATGATGCAGTAAGTAAACTTATATTCAGGTGCAATCTTTTTGACACGAGATGTAAAACCGGATAGCCTTCCCGTCATAGCGGCAACTCCGTCAATGCATATTCTAATGCAATATGACCATTGACCATCCAAGTTTTTCAGCCATGCAGCTGCTCAAAAGCTGCTAAACGAGGTGAAATTGTTTTAACCTGTTGTGTTAGTTGGCAATGAAAGGACACACAAGATGTTTTTATGCAATTCTTCTTGGAAGATGCATCGCACATAAACCAAAAGAGCTGCTTTGTTTTTAACGTCAGTTGATTCATCAACCTGCAATGCATACCATGGAGACTCGTTAATCCTTTGCAGTAGTTGCGTTTTATTATCTTCTGCTGAGTCATTGATTCTTCGTGTGACAGTGGTAGCTGAAACAGGAACATCCCCTATTTTGTTAGCTGCAGCTTCGCCAAGCATTTCACGGTAGATATGCTTTGCTGTAGGTAAAATCAAATCTTCTGCAATGGTGAAAGGCTTTTTTGCTTTAGAAATTCGGTTAGCTACCAAGTATGAGGTTCTCAATGTAGCCAGATTTTTGGAGGTGGTTGCTTTCAGCAGTCACTGTTGCCCAGTTTGCTGTGGTTTTCTTCGTTGAAAACTTTTAATGGGTTTGTCTCTTCAAGTAGGGTGTTTTGTTTCGAGATGCCGCAGTAATTTTGACGCACATTGATCACTTGTAGCAACAAAACCAAAGTTGAGATAAGATTCATCATATTTTTGGCCGAAAGTGGCTTTTCTATTCTTTGCTGAATGCTGAAAGTGTAGCTGTCAGCATTTTCTTCACTTGTCCTTTTTTTTACTTCCACCAAAGTAATTCTTAAGCGAAACCTGCTTCTTGCTCATGCTATTTTGATAGTTTAAATTTTGTATGTTATACAGTACTTCTAAACTAAAATGCTGCAAGTAAATTACCATTCACCACCTGTTCAATTTGACACTTAACCTGTTTTTGGAAAACCATAAACCAGTGTCTTTGTTACATCACAGTTTCTCCATCAATCGCGCTTTTGCTGATAACCTTCAAAAACAGTTTTGGCAGTTTATGAAGCTTTTTAATGCTGGCGACATTGGATAAATAGCCTATGATGGATAAAGAACAGGTTATAGCTAAGATTTATTTCCACATATCAACTGCATGGCTGCAATTATTTTTACTGTAATCGATTTATTTTATGGCGAAGGAAATACTTTCAACCAACTCGCACAATGACGGCCATTTTGGAAATGCGTTCTCGACGTGCTTAGTGCCTTCCCCCAACCAAATTGACAAACAAAATGTTTGTTTTTTTTTGGATTTTGCTTGCTTTTCGCTCGACCACTTAATGTAGCATAATATATTCTTACTTAAATAATAAGTTAATCATGAAACTAAGCCATATGCAATGTTAAAGGTATGAGATGAAATGTGTTTTATATAGGGAAAAAATGGGCACATTTTTAACAGACTTTTGAAAATTTGTCTCAAACAAAAAGGCAAAAAGCAACGGAAAGCAAGATGAAGTTTGTTAAAATATTCCGGTGGTAACTCTGAACTATTCTATTTTAATTTTTGCATCTCAGCTTTTTATTGTTTATTTCTGCCGAGAACTTTTGCGTTTTTGAAGCTCTGGTAACACCATCTCAATCAATCAAGCTTATTTCGGCATAGTTCCACATTCATTTTCAATGTAGGCCTTACACATCAGGAGATATAACAAATCGCTTTTTTTAATATGGAAACTACACCATGGAGGCACCGAAAAAACCATGCGGTTATCTAAGTCAAGGTGCCCATCTCTTAACATTGGTTTTCTAGATCTAATACTCCCTACAGTAAATTGATTTCTCTCAGTCCCAATACTATCTGACTGCAATAATTCAGCCCTGGCTATATCAGTAACCCCTATGAAGCCTAACAACCTGTTGTAAAGTGTCAGTTTTTGCTGGAGAAGTGGGATAAAAACATGAGGAATTATTATCGATTATTCCTGTCACTAGATTTAATTTCTTGAATAATGTCTAAAAGAAATATTCAAGCTGTAACTGCATTGCATTTTAACTTATTTTTATGGGTTGGAAAGCTATGTAAACTACTTTAAAAAAATTCTCGGATTGCCTATTTTGTATTGTCGAATTTCAACTATAATTTCAGCCTTTTTAAACATTGATGCTATATTTGCAGACGTTCAATCAATGTTAAAAAAAGCTGATTTTTCTGGCTGTATTTCTGCTATCCAACTGGATGTTAAGCGCGCAGATATCAATTGCAAGCTAAATGTGTCCAAGTTTTTAGAATGATATAAAACAAAAGATTTTCATGACCTAAAAATAAATAAAATTTTGTCAATAAATGATACAGTATTGGTTCATTTGTAATCGTTTTGATTCATTTCAAAGTAAGTTTCTCAGTACAAAAAAAGTAGTTTAACTTTTATTTAGAAAACATAGCAATACTTTGATTTCTTCGTAACGCCTTCGAACTTAGATATTTATCCGAATTCCAAAATTCAGAAAGTGTCGTAAACTTCAACATGACTGGCCTTGCGTTATTCAAAAATAATAATTCGAAGGAAAACAATTCCTTTGTCTTCACTGAAATATTATTTTTAACCAGTTTTCTTAAATTAAAACTATGTTTCATTTCTACCATAAAAAAAAAATGTAAACACGTCTGTTGTTAGCCTTGAATTAACCGTAAAATGGTTTTATCCAAGAAAAAGTTAATATTCCATCAGTTATTCCGGGTGTTTTAATTTTCTTCACTTGGTTTTTCCTTTTGACGATTATCTCCACAATACCGTACTACAGCAAGTATTGTATAAAAGGCTAATACTGGGGAAAAAATGAAGAAAACCACAATGCCTACTTAAAACAATTGTACAAAAAAGTCTGTACTGTAAGTGATATTGTGTAATGGTAACATTGCCCACTTGACGTTTTCGATTATCAGTCGATCGAATGTGGCAAACTTAATAAACGTATAAGTTTTAGTAATGATTTTATAAAGTTTTCTGTGTGAAATTAAAATGCCAGTGCAACGAAAACATGACACAAATAGTAAGTAAATTGCATAATAATTCGGTGTAATATATTTTTCTTATATTTGCGCTCAGTGAAAGTGTTATATTGGAATTAAAATGCAAGGGAAACAACACAAAAGGTAATTGAATTATTCATAGCATATAGAATTAGATTAATTCTCAAAAAGACAGAAATCAGGTCCTAAGGGAAATAGCTTCCACTTGCATTGTTGGTAATTCTGTTATTGAAAAATTCTTTGATTCAAAGAAAAAAACGCATGGAAATTAGCATATGTACATTGGGCACAGTTGCAGCACAACAAACTTGGAAGGTGATCTGATGGAATAGTCTAAGGATTATTTTTGACGCGATCGATTTTATACATCTTGACAAAAGACTTAACTCTTCGCGCCCAGCGTTTTCCGCAGTTTAATCGAAAAACTTACTCGGTTCTGACAGGCTTCTTGCAGGGCTCGATTTCTGATAACATAATCCTTGAACCTAAAAATTTCCCTAATTCTTTTCCTATCCAATAGCTACACACATTTCAAAAGTAATCAATAAATTTCTAAATAGTTTGTTTGAAAACAAAGCTTTGTGGTATTAACCACCATTATTTTATCATAATGCTAAACCTTTCGCATTAACTCATAAATTTTAAAATGATGCTGGGCTGGAAAGAATTATAAAATCTTGTAATGAGTAGTGATAAAAAGGTTTGAGAAGGATTGTTTGAAACAAAAGATTTTGCTTCGTTTTGACGGAAAATTCTTTCACAATTTCATTTAAAAAAAAAGAACCTTCGATTGTGTTGTCAATTGGAAACAAAATAGTTGTCGGACTTGCGAGCATTCAGCAAACGAATTATTTTCAGTCTCAAAATGTTATTCATATATTTCAACATTAAAGTAGATGCTGTGATTTTGGTTGAATTAAAAAATAACTGTGAAAAGTTTTGTTTCAAAAAAAAAAATTTTTGAGCAGCAGCTCTAGCAATAAAACAAAAATTTAAGAGTTATTTGTTGTAAAAAAAAAGCTTTGACAACTTAAGGCTAGTGCATTACAACCTTGAGTTTCAACTGAATCATTGTCAGACAACAGAAAACTTTATGGTTTATTCTTTTTCAATAGCGCATTAGACCGTTGCCAATGGACTTGATGTCGTCCATGCGAACATTGTCATTTAATAAATTTTCAGCAGTTTGTGCAAGCAAATTTCACCGAGAAGTTTAAATTTAGTTTACATTAGGTTCAGTAGCGTTGACAAAGATTCTTAAGGGCACTTTTGGAAAAAAGTTTGAAATAATTTTCTTTCCAGGAATCTTCCCAGGTGGCCGGAACTGGGAAAAAATGCTGCGTATTCTTTGGATTGCTATTGAGATATAACACGCTAGCATCATCGATGGTTCTCTCTAACCTTAATTTTTATAAAGAAACATAACTTTAAAAAAAATATAAAAATAAATTATATCGAAGGTCGTACAGTGCAAGAAAATATTTGAAATATTCAAAGTATCAAAGGGATTTACTCTCTACCTTGTGCACATCACTGCTCGTATGGCTTTGAAGAAGACAAAACCAATCTGGTCATTAGACCTACATCTAGATCTGCCTACATAGCTCGAAACTGATCTGGTCGTAGTTGTTGAGTGCTCTCTTAGGCTGTGTGGTAAATTTATTGACCTTTTTTAAAATTCCTATTTTGCTTTTTTTTTGTTTGCAACACTTTTCTGGATATGCTAAAGTGCTAAACTATCACACATGATCACAGAATTAACAACAAAGAAGTTTTAATTTATTGTTTTCGAAACCCACACTTTTTTTTACAGTTTGTGCTTCTTTTTCATCCTTGTTAATTTTATGGTCATGTGTAATGGTTTAGCTGTCTAGGCAACACCGAAGCTTAAACTTGGCTTAGTAACTTTGAAATCTTTTTATCGCTTTGTATAATACGTTTTAAGAAAGCATGTGAAATTCCTTAAATCAAACTGTATATTTTCAGCACACCGGGAACAGGACTAACATCACGCTTAAAGCAAATCAGCAAATTTCAAACTTTTCTTTCTACTTTTGTCCAAAGTTTCGTGCGGTTTATTAAAAATTGATGCTTTTCCATGTAAACCATAGTGCCATGGTAAATATTTCAAAGGCTTTTCGTTCAAAACGAGATACCAAAAGGTCTGCGTCAGAATATCTCAATGCATTAAAATTGGTGAAATTTCATTCCACTAGAGTTCGATTTCTTTGCTGCAGATTTTCCCATCAGATTGCGCAATGCGACGTCTATTAAGCGCCAGTAAAACTGGATCGATGAAAAAATATCGCCCCTGCTCAAGTTAATCGTGGCTGTAAAATACCAATACGATACTTTGTTATAACAACTCGTTTCATGGACTTTTAGGCAAAGGAAACTCTTAATCAATATATTAAATATTAAGAAAGCAAGCAAAAATTGCAATAAAACAAACATACAAAGACGCCTCGTTGAGACTCTCTGGAAGCATCGATCGTCCTAAAACCACTTATTAGTTGATACTAGCATTAGCGCAGCACGCATTAAGGGAATCCATGATACAAAAATTCTAATGTTGTTGTTTCTGTCGCCTTGTTTCTGTGGTGCTTTCTCGCATGGCGTACGTTGTCAATCCCATTGCATAACATCACAAAGCCTTAAGTTTGACAAAAAGAAATTCCTTAAATAGTTTTTAATCGTCGTCATTCCAACAAGAATCTTGTAGGAGTTTGAAGATTTAAAATAACCTTGATATATTTCTTACAATATTTGATCTTGCTTTTGATAATTCAGCAAAATGAAATGATTGATTCAAAATTGGTTTAATAAAATTGCTATGTATATTGATAGATAAAAAATCTCAGGGTGCAAGCTTACACGCAAATTTAAAAAATAAAATAAACATTTGAGTAAAAATTATTAAAGGGATTTGTTTAATTTTTTTTTAAATTATTTTCATAAAGAATAAAATTTCCTATTTTAAATGATATCTGATAAAAAAAAGTCATTTGTAAGCCTTTTTGGTAAACGTCACCACACAAAATAATGTAACAAAATGCAAATGAGAGCTCAAAAAAATAGTTTAACATCCATATCCACATTTATAGTCTACTTCCATAGCTACACCATATTCATATTAATAATCATACCTAAAGTCCGTTAAATTCGCCCAATTCTTGTACAGATTATTTTCTTTTCAGATCAAGGCACTTGACATCGAGCCAATGGTCCATGGGGTTGATCCCACTATATAGACTGAGACTGGGTTGATCCTGTCCCCGAAATCCACCAGTGGGCCCCTATGTTTAGCGATGGCTCATAAAAAAATGCGTTAGGTTGTGTCAGCAATCTCCTCAATTTAGGGAAAAAAATTATCATGTCAGCAGAGTAGCCTGAACAACTCTAGGATTTTTAGAAAAAAATAGTAAATATGCCGACAATGCAGTAGCTGATCTGGACAAAAATCGAAGGACCATAGTTTTAACAAAGTAAAATTTTAAGACAACTTAAATAGACAATGTAAAACTTCTTAACCGATAAAGTAAAGTTGAATAGAGGGTGTTGAGGGATTGCATATTTAATTTTTATTAGTCTTCTTTTGGTGAGTTTTTAGGAATTTTTGGCGCAATAATGTTATTTTTTGTAAAGATGCACACATTGTAGCCTATGTAATATTGGCAGGTTTTTTTGTAACCAAATTCATCAAATGAGACATGAATTTGGGTAGGAGGTTTGGCTAAAAATTAAGTTAGCCTACCATTTCAAAAAAACTTCATTCACGACTACAGAAGGATTTCAATAATTTATTTGTTGAAAAATATTGCAGTCTAACATGGTGATAGCGTTTTAGTAGGGGTGGTAGAAAAACCTTTCAGAAAACCTATCTGAGGTGCCCTCACCTTCCCTTCACCCTAGTAGCTTATTTAAACGTTCCATTAACGTTGAAATTTATCAATTTAATTGTTAATTAACTAGGCTATTTGACTAGGCAGTGTTCACTTTGGAATGTTACATTATTATGTTAGTTTCTTGTGAGACACAAAAACGTTTTATTCCCTTAATCCACTTCTGAAACTATGCATATCCAACATCTGGTTAGGTGAATAGAACGTGGATGAGGAGAAAAGCGAGAAATATGTATAAAAATGGAAAATAATTACTTAATAAATGTTACATGTATTTACAAGAACGCTGCACAAACTAAATATGCGTGGGCCCCCAGACGAAGGTGGACCCCCAGCCAGGGATTTGAGAAGAAGTAAACACGGCCTTGCAAGATTTAAGTTATTGATTATAGAGCTTCTGCAGCAGATGTTTTTTTTTAAACAGTCAATAACATTGAAACAGACTAAAATGAGTTGGCCCCTTAATAACCGTGCCCCTCCGTAACCGGGAGGCACGGGGAGGTTAACACGGCCCTTTGCCTAAGAAATAAGAAATATCCCTAGGTTCATCAACGTATAAGTCTGCCCATGATGGATTATAATTGGAAACGTTTTCATGAATGTGTTGTTTTTAAATTTGATTGATAAATAAAATGCGAAATAAATTTACTTTGTTATTCTAAATACTCATAATTGTTGCTTAGTCCTGAATCTACATTTGGCTGTGGTACACTTTAGTGTTTCGTCCGTTACATTTTGATATCCAGCACAGAGTCCAGCAGAGGCCACATACTACGCTTTTCGTGCAAACACGAACATTCGTAAGCCGTTCGTGTTTAAATATTTATTTGGGAAATTTTGTGCGACTGTTTTGAAACACGAAGATTTTAACTTTAACAAAATTTTGTACCAACAGTCCAAATTTCTCCAAAATAATTGCACAAACAAAAAAAAATGATTCAAGTGTTTTTGACATAAAAAAATCTTCGTGCTCGTCTTCGTAAGTTTTGTTCGTGTATTACACGTCACCTACTGACAAGTAATTATGACAATAGACCTACTACATCTAAAACAATGATTACTAACTTATTAGTACCAACTAGCCTACTCAAGTCTAAAATTTTACTAAAACATTTTGCATAAATTTGCAATCGTTTTCAGCCAGCTTCGCAATCAAACAAGTCATAGCAGCTTAGTCATAAACAGCAAAAATATTCCGTAGACGGCTTTCCGAAGAAATGAACTTCTGCTTATTATTTATCGTATTTCTTCATCGTAATATCTTCCAGCAAAAAAAAAACAAAGTATAAAATGCCATTACAAGTATGCTAATAAATATTTCCTGCTTGGATGTGCTAAAAACTGCAATGAAGTTTAGCAAGCACGCTTGGGTACAGTATGACGTCACACGTAAAAAAATTCGTAAAACTTACGAATGGTCTTGAGTCTTGACCCTTGACCATTTGTGAAAATTGATGAAAAATTGCTCTTTCTACGAAGATGTTTTAAAAATTATGACGTACAAAGAGTCTTCATACGAACAGAAAAATCTTTGTAAGATCAAAACGATTTTTCACGAACAAAATGAAATATTCGTGAGAAGAAACATATCTTATACAAATATTCGTACGTTTGGCTCGTATCGAATACTCTCGTATAGCCTACTTAGTTGTCAAATTACGAATATTCGTGTTCGTAAGAAGAGCATAGTATGTGGCCAGTCAGAAAATAATTACATCTGACAAAGTACAACCGAAAAATAAAAAAGTGCTTATTTTTTTATTAATTGACAACTTTATGTGATGTCGTGTGCTTGCTTGTGCAGTTTATGTGCTTGTCGCATTTTTTCCATGCAATTGAACATGTCTGAAAAAAATTTCTTTTGTATCCCCAAAAACTACCCTTTTTCTACATCCACGATTATTTTTCTTCAAGTGAAGCGTCCCTGTACTGTACAGGGTATCAAATTTCCTCATTAGATTCTCATTTGTTTGTGTTCATAAACTCTTGTTCACTCTCTCTGTACTCGGAACATAACAGTAAAAGAGTAAAAAAAATTTGTTTGGCTTTTTTGAGGGCAAGGTTCTTAATTACGTTAATTACATAAAACATTCAATAGTTCCTTCGCTTATAAACTTATTCACAGATTGTTTTGTTGAATCAATATTGAACTAAGTTAAATTTACCTGGAAATTATGAACGTTTTTCGACAAGGTTCAGTGTTCTACAATCGATCATTGTAAAATGATAACACTTGTTCAACAAATGATAGAGAAACATTTTGAAACATTGTAAATAATTTAAACTTTTTGCATCTCGAAATAATTACATTTTTAAAAGCTTCGGCTTTTTTGAACGTATACTTTCGTACTTTTAAGTCTTCACAGTTAGATAGCGTGCAAAATTTTTAAAGCTGATAAAGATGTAAAAGAAATGTTATTAGATGCAGACGTTTTTGAACCTTGCAAAGTCTCCTTTGCTTACCTTTTTAACACAAAAAGTTTAATGTCGGCTTTTGTGCATTGTTAATTGCATCGTTAAAACCATTAAAGTGAAAAGTGATCGAACATGTTCTAGTTTTGTCTCGTTCTCCGGAATACTTTCATTATCATCATCATCATCATCCAGTCATGCAACTGCAACTGCCTCCACATATTATGTTTCCACGCCATTTTGTCTTTCGCTGTTTTCATAATAATTTTATTAAAATACTTTGTTGCTCAATAAATACTTATCATCTTTCAAAACTCGTCGGGAAACCACAATCACAACTAAAAGAATTAATAAAATATAAGAATTACCAAAGTAATGAGTTGTCATTGTCTGTTTTAATTAGCACAGTGGCAAGAACCATGAATATACTACAACCATAGTGTGTGACGAACTGATCAAAACACGATAGCCTAGTATGAAACCAAAAAGTGAAATATAAATAACTGAAAAAGAGCATTTTTTAAAATCATTGTGCACTTTCCCTGTGGCATATGTTTTGAGACATACCAGACAATTGCGCTAATTGTTTGCTGGATAAAGGCTAGCCTCATGCAGTGCCAATTTGATTCGTCGATGTTTAATTCGAGGGTTTGCAGCAGAATTCTAAGATGAGGTATCATAACACTTGGGTCTGACTGCTGGTATCGCTAATACAGATGGTGGTTCGCCTGATCTAGCATTCAGTGACGAGGTGATGCCAGAACGACGGCCGGTTCTCATGCGCCATGTAGCGGCAATGTTATACTTTTGTTGGAGAGTTCGTCTTGTCGGCCACGAACATTGCAATGTCAAGTAACATTGCCGAATTTAACAACTTTATTTTCAAACACGAGCAAAAAGTGCGTACAGACGAATTTATATAGAACGCATTCGACACAATATAGAGTAGCCTATTTATCATGAATAACAATGATAAGATTTAACTACACCAAAAAAAGCAGCATACTGCAGCAGTTACAGATTGAATTTAGCCTATATACACTAGCACAGTAATTGATACTTCTGACCAACACAACCTCAATATCACACAGAAGAGTTATACGTAAATACCTACACAAAACGACATGAAACAGATCACATGAGCTATTGCAAATCAGCAAAATACGAGAAGCTAATCAATGAAAACACGATGTTCCAATCATAAGTTATAGTTTGGGGCAAAGCTCCGGTGGCAACGTTCTGCGCTTGCATCTAGCGATATAGTTGCTTGATGTTTTGCGAAGAAGAGTTGGTTGAGTTTGCTCGCTTAACCTTAAAGGGGTACTAAAGGAAAAACCTGACTTGGCGATTTTCCACGTTCTTTGTGTTTAACATGCTACCATAAAACGATTTTCAATAAAATTTTGCCCCATTGCGGTCTGACCACCATTGTGCGCGTGCTTTTGTCAGAGCTTTCAAAATGAGATTGGGCCTGAGCAACGAAGCGTGCGACTGTACAGTCTACGTAACAAAAGACTAGCAATCAACCGATCACGCAATAATTGTTACTGCGGGCGATTTGACTGTAGGCTATGTATGTATGTACATTAAAACAGCGCATTTCAACATCAAAACAGCAGACAGTTTGCTCAAAACATCAGATGTGGTAACGTGGTTTTTGTTATTGCTGTCTTTTATTACGTATTCTCGAGCAGTGTTTGCACGTTTTGGTCATTTTGAAAAAAATGAAAATAAATGAAACACTGGACTTTGGGCCTTGCCAGCGCCATTAAAAACAATTTTTTTTTGGGTAATTGTTTTTAAAATGTAGCCTATTCTTGAATGTTTAGTTTACTCATTTTAATGCTTAATTCCGGTTTGAAATTTTCATTTAGTATGCCTTTGAAGTAGTTTGAGTTGGTGTTGATTTAAAAACAGCTTCTGTATTTTGCTGTAGGCTACCCCATACAGTCATTGTTCATGTTATAAGCTCACAACTTTATTTACTGCATACCTTTCTAAATTTAAAATAGACAGAAAAAGTTATTCTGAATGTTATCTTTCATTTGCATTTTAGGGTCATTGCTATGTAAAGGTGGCTTAATTTCTCGGCAATGCATGTTATCAACCTAACGGGTGGCTTTGGGGACGCAGCATGTAAGCAGTAAATTTACAGAACAATACCGATAAAGTTTTAAAAGTCCCTCAAAAACAAAGATAGCAATTAAAGACTTGGTTAACAAATTACCTAACAATTAAATGACCTGTTTCAGGTGTGAGGTGAAATGTGCCTTGTATGAGCTATATGCAAAAGGTGGGGACACCTCAGATAGATTTTCGAAATTTTACTTCAAGCACACACAATAAGCTACTGCAGGCTATAAACCATCAACAAATAAATTTTGAAATCCTTCTCTAGTCGTGAAAGAAAGTAACTAAAAACCGTATTTAAAAAGTAGCTTCAATTTTAAATCAAAACTTATCACTCAAACTTTTAAAGAAAATCCAGTTTTAATTTAATGATATTGGTCAAATAGCTACAAGGTGTGATGCGTCTTGATTGAAAATCATTGTTGGTCCTAAAAGTGCTTAAAAAACGATTAAAACAACGTTAAATTAGTCAAAATTTTCTGTGAAGCAACCCTCCCAGACCCCCTTGCTGCGTTAGTTTCCTTTTCCAATCTCAACTTTTACTTTCATACATTGTCTATTTCTATTTTAAGAATCTTGCTTAAAGTGTGTTTAAACCGCTATAAACAATTAGACCTGTATCCTACGTCAACGTCAAACTTCGTTTTTCCTGCAGTATTGCCGGTTCCAGAGGCCATTTTTATTTTAAAACCTCTCCGTGAGAAAAAAAATTGGTTGGGGACCGCTGCTGTAGTATACTGTGAGGTGTTTCTAGTTTGCTTGTGATGCATCAGCTAGTTTAAGAAAAACACACAATGGCTGTCAATTATTGGGCAGATATCACAGAAACACGATACAATAAAACTCAAGCTGTAGATGTGAAACTAAACTTTTTCCTTTCAAAATTATTTACCCTACTGATTCGTATGCCTCATTCAATGAAACACAAGGAATAAAATAACTTTGGTTAAAGCTGTTAAGCTACTCTTTAATGTAATTGGGGAACAACCTACATGCAACACTTGCCCGGTAGCCACTTTAACAAGTCGAAATTCTGCCACTGAAATTGACTAGAATGAAACCGCCAACCAATCATAAGCTACGGTTTAAGTGACGTAAAAAATGGCGAAAAGAAGATGATAGAAAGCAAATTAAGTGATGGATTTTTTGTCAGCTGGTTGGCTTAGGGGTTAGGGCTAGAAAGTAGTCATTTCACTGACGCGGGTTTTGTTCCCACTACTGCTATTGCTCTTTTTCTTCTGTAATTACCAAATAAAGTTCAAAACAAGCACTAACTCTCTGGATTAGTGCTAGAAGGATCACAATTGGACGGTAGCCTCTTATAACATGTTCTGATTGGTTGACGGTTGCATTGTAGTCATTCGCAGTGGCAGAATTTCGTCTTGTTAAAGTGGCTACCCACTTGCCCCACTTGCTACTTTCATACTATTCTACCTTCTACATCGACAAACAATGAATCTATACTCTCTTAAATACAAGAGACACTTGGCGAAATCTTTGCTTTCATAAAAAATAAAGTAAAAAACGATATCGTCATGTTGTACAGAAACGATATACAGTTTTCAATCTTGCCACTAGTTTTTATTTTAAGCTACCAGAAAAATTTATACTTCTACAAGAAATCACTAAAATTGCACCGTAAACAGTAAAAAATAAAGATATAAGACTCCATCGATCAGTATTTGTGAATTGGTGTTCAACTCTCTCGGCTTTCCAAGTTGTCCGTTGTCAAATGCTTAATCAACCCCATCTTTCAATTCCCAACGACTTTTTTCAAAGAAGCCGAATCAAGAGTAGAAAATTACAACATGATCTCATTTACGTTTTGTGCGAAAAACAACAGTTAAAATAACAAGAGAATAAACAAATTGTGAAACTTGATAAAGTAGTGAAAAAATTTGGCTTTGCTACAGTGGGTGCTTTTCCGGTTGCAGATAAGGTGTTAAAAGTCAATGCAGAACAGTCAGATAATTTTCTTTCATCACAGGAGCATCTTTCCGAGATCAATGGTTGACACAGCGAAGCAAGTGGATTGGGAACAACTTGACTTTCTTGGTTTCTGCATTTTTGAAAGGCTTGATTCAGACAAAAATCTGAGCAAGTCTTTCCGGAAAGACATGTCTTTGCAGTTATTTCTGCAACAAATCAAGAACATAAAGTTTCTTGCCATTAGGCTACATATAAAGTTTCTTGCCTCCACAACAGCGTCGCAACCCTTTGACCGCCACCCAAAATTTACCCTACCATCACGCATGAGTGATCACGAGTTTGTTATCCTTAAATACCTCATGTATGAATCCCCCCTCAATAACCTTCACATGAATGTCGGAAGAGCAATTCTTTCTCTTTTCAAAAATGTAAAAAGATTATTTTATACAGTTATTTTAATTAATTTTTGACCTCGCAAAGTTATCTGCATTTTTTTTCATACTTTTCTCACTTCAACCCCAAATAAGAGCTAAATTTTCAGCTTTTTTGGTGTTGAAATTTAATAAAATGTTTGAAATATTATCGGCAACACTGATAAAACAGTTTTTAGCGCGACGGTGACGCTCTCTCGTTTGTAGCGAGCACGGAAAATCTAAGCAAAAATTTTTGTCCAAGTTTGACAGTAAAAATCTCAAAAAGTCTAAATACAAACCATACTTTTTTAATATATATTCTACTTCTCCATTGCTTTATCTTTGAGTTAAAAGGTCAACGAGCATCAACGATGCCACCGTTTGCAAGATGTTGTGGTTTTTAGACTTGCACTCAAATATGAGTGCTGGCCCTTTGACCGCCAGCACTCATATAGTGCCAAGCGAGAACAAAAGCCGTGAAGCAACAATAAAAGAAGATGAAAACTAGACTTACTTTCACAAGACGTCTTATTGAGTTGAAACCCCGCAGCACAACTGTCACAAGATCTACCGGCAAAATTACCTACTACTAGGCACTACCAGGCTACTAATCCTACTACCAGGCACTCACCGCCAGCACTTCATTAGTGCCAAGCGAGAACAAAAGCCGTGAAGCAACAATAAAAGAAGATGAAAACTAGACTTACTTTCACAAGACGTCTTATTGAGTTGAAACCCCGCAGCACAACGGTCACAAGATCTACCGGCAAAATTTGTTCTGCATTTGCATTGCCCCGATTGGCTGCATCGAGATAAAGAAGATCCAACACGACTGCACGCACAAGCTGAAAGTTAAGAACATACAAAGCAATCTTAGCAACCCTTCAGAGCTACCGGCTATAATCAAGCCTGTTGAGAGGATAATTTAGATCCAGTACCAACGAGACCACGAAGCGACATCCATGCAAAGCATAGGCCTATGCTGTGATTTCTTCGAATCCCCGGGCTCTTAGAAAGGTTACTGACCGCTGAAACTATCTCGGGCCGGTCCAAAAGTACCCCTGGAACCCCTGTCAACGCTACTGGCTATAATGGTAAGTTATTACACTTACCACCTTACAGTAGTTTGCTTGTAGAAATCGATCACAGGTAGACTGCGATTTTAAATATAAACAATTAAATTTCTACAGAAAGACCTTTATACTTAGATCGTATCAAACAAAAGTTTTTTTTGTAAATGATTTTTTGTTACAAAATTGCTGAAACGAGTTTTTTTCGAAAAAGGAACTTTTTGTTGCGAAGTGGGAATATATTTATGTAGTTTCCTTTACCAAACTTAGACTGCAAAAATATCTTAAGCCCAAATTCGGGTTTTATCAGCTTGTTTGTTCAATGACTGACCCACAAGATAACTATTGGGGGAAAAACAGTTAAATGTCGAAAATTCCACACTCCACAGGGTTTCCGCTAATGGCAATAATGCAATCCGACAGACAAAACCTAATTCAGGGGCTAAAGCAAGTAGTCGTAGGAGGGCAATTCCAACAAAACACAACAACGTGTAGGTATCTACATTAATCCGACCTCGCAAATAAACTGTGAATAAAGTTGCTTTTCTGTGTTTTACGGGAGGTAATCGTCCCAATCTCCCCCTCTAGATACGTCACTGACATGATTATTGTCAATCGCAAAAAGCAGAACGATATGGACAAGCAGGCTAGACTCATATTCGCATGTCGTGTAGCTTCATTCACGCAGTAATACGATCTCAGCTTAGAAATTAAATAATTATTTATCCTCAAAATTTTGTTTACTCCTTTTTCTTTTCTTTTTGTTGAAAGGCTTATTGTACGCTAAAAAATCTAAACTTTACAATATTTGTGCCAATCAAAGAACTCCTTAGTAGTTATCGGCACGTAGCCAAACGGTCAATATAAATCAACACAAACGAAAAAACTTTGAAGAAATATTTAAAGCTCTAACCATGTCCGAGAGCCCAGCAATATTTTTTTTTCGTTTATTAATAAACGTGAAACAAAGATTCACTAAATAACAGTTGATCAAAAGCGCCTCCTCGACAATTTAACGTTTTGGGGACATCTGCTTTATCTCATTGCTTCATCACTTAAGAGTAAGTAGTCTGTGTTTAATATTGATGACAAAAATGCTTTTAGAATCGATTTTAAATATGCATTTGTTTTGACAACTTTCGTAGATGAGAAAGTAAAAACGTATAATTGCAAAAGGGCAATTAGGTCGATTGTACCTTGAAGTTGGCACGAGTTTATGAAACAACAGGAAACGGTATCTCGTAAAATATTTACAACGCCATTACAATAATTGTTCCAAAGTGATGAATACTTTTCTTTGCATTATTGAGTTTGTTGTAAAGAAGGCTACAGAAAAACAAATCATTTGCAGCGACTTTAAATTCATAAATAAACTCTTATCTGTAAACAACACTTGCTTTAGCATTTGTCATGCTGCGTACCTGATAACAAGGTTGGATTGGCAAAGCGTTCTAGGCGAAATATTTACAAATAAAACCCATTTCACATTTATCAAGCATGTTTTTTTTATATCGAAATAATTTTTACCTTTTTCAATCCGTAAGTATTGGTATATTTTGGTTGAATGTACTCAAACAAAAAAAAATTCCTCACTTCTTATACATGACAGTGGTGGCCGCATCGGCCCAAGTTCAAGCGGCCCCTGGACAACGTTTCCAAACTCCAGGTGGGTTAATGTTCCCCTGATCTCTTCATTTTTTTAAATAAGAAATATTTTTAACGTGAATTTTTCACTAGCTTGTAAAAACATCTGGGACATTAAGGTAACTTACTTAATGCATAGCCCTAGATGATAACCATGCTTACCTCGGCAAGTATCTTCATCATTCATTGAAGCATTTGGTGTCCTGTAGTAGCCATGCTTACACCTGTGGCATTTTTGCCCTTCAGTGTTATGCATGCAGTCGACGCAAACTGTACCAAGCCGTTTCAAAACTTCGCAGCGATTGCTGTGATTATTACAATTGCACTTGACCGGCTTGTGGTTAGGACGTTTGAGCGGCCACTTTGCGCGATAATGATCCGAAAAGAATGATAAGCCTGCAAAACATTTCAATTAAGTAAGACTAACAAGTTATTATTATTAGTGATTAGTAGGGAAACCTTTGGCAACTTTTTAAAGCTTAAAACAGCTTCCAAAATAAACAAGACTAAAGTTACATCTAAATTAGTTACTAGTTCATTAAAAACGTTAACAGCCTGTTTCACACTTTAATAGAACTTATTCCTTTGAAAAAGTTCCGTCTGATGATCCTATTAAATGTGAAACAGGGTGTTAAGGTGTTTAGTGAACTATAGCATTTCTTGTAAGAGTTAAATTAAATTTCAAAGCAACATACTTTGAACTATTTCTAGGAATTTTAAAACACAATTTTTTTTCATTTTTAAAAGCAACCTTTTCCAAGCATTACACCAAAATAAAAACTAATAAGGAAAATTTGTTGTTTTGACTGTTAGGCTACAGGGATCGTGTTGGGATAAACTTGTATTTTAGATCATCGGCTTCAACTAAATGGTGATGTTAAAGCGGTTGTGGGAATGTCCTTGCCAAACATGACTGTCTCCGCCAACATTATTTTACAGTCAGGGGCGCCGGAACGATTTTTGACTGGGGGGGCAAGATTACGAAAAAAGGGCACTTTTGTTTACTAAAAGGCCAAATTTTTTTTCAAGTTTTAAGATAAGATATACCGTAGCGACAATGCTAATCTATCAGCTCACTATGTATTGAGTAGGCCATGCGCAGGCGCGGATTTATGGGGGGGGGGCCCGGGCCCCCCCGAAATTTTGTGAAAAATTGTAGAAATTGTATGTTTCCGCATCAAATGGTTTGATATGCTTCTAAACAGCTGATATTAGTCCCTCGGCATCACAATTGATGAAAATGGTTGTTTTAATGTCTATTTTATAGCATATCGTATATGTCGTAGTATCGTTGTTCATATCTGTTTAGCTTTTTCTTTCTTTTTAATTGATTTTCAAATTTTCTGGCCCCCCCCCGAAAAAAAATATTGATGGAATATATCCATTTGCGATCACCAGCGCTGTAAGTCTTGTTTGTAATTCCCGACGTTAATTTTAACAAAGTCTTAATCCGAAGTGCTAATTTACATCGGCTGGCAATATTGTCGTTTTTATGTCTATTCGATGTTGTCGGACATTAAAAAGGAGAACTAGGTTAGTTGACATCCGAGGGGAAAACATTTTTTGATCATATTTTGCAAAAATTATGCTTCTTTTAGTAATGTCCTTCACATCATTGAAATACTTATTTTATTACCTTGCCGTCATCGTCAACACATGTCGAACGTTATTTTTCGTTGCTAAACAGAAATCTAGGGGAGTGGCGAACTTTTTTAAAATCAGCCACATTGGAGACACTCGTGCGAGTGTCGTTAGACGGTTAGATGGTCCCGCAGTAGGCCTACTGGATTACAATCCCGATAAAGCAGTTATTGCGTGGTGCAACGATTCTATTGTAGGACGTCGCCCAGGCCCAGACTTCAACAACGCTAAGTGATCATTTTTGCATTGTTTCAAGTTTAATTCTATTTAGGCCTACTTGTGCTATCGTTATTTTTATTTTGTATTTTGACCTCCAAGCACGCAGATTTGGCCGCCGAGAAGGAGCTCCCGGTAGGCCACATGGCTGCCGAAAAAAAAAACGAGTTTTAAGGCCTGTAGGCTACTGAAGCGAATAGCACAAATTGTTATATTGCAAATGTGCAGTAGGTTACATGAATTTAAAAGGGCACCATTGCCCCCCCTGCCCCTCCATCTGCAGAAAAATTGAGGGCAGGGGGGGCGGCCGCACCCCCTGCCCCCCCGCTTCCGGCGCCCCTGTTTACAGTATACGCAAATTAGGCTATTAGCCTACATAACCAACTTCATGCAGCGTTGTGAGAAGTCAACAACACATGCTCGGTGAACAATCGTTAAAAGTGGTAAATTTTCAACCGAGAATGTTTGAAAACGTTTGGCATTGAATGTAAAGAAATCACATGAACACAGCACTGCGGTTTCAAATCCGCGTGCACAATTGCAACTTATTAATAGCAACTTTCCTTGAAAATAAATGCACTTTTTCACTTTTTTAATGCAACAATAACTTGTCCCAGTGATCAGCAATCGAATTGGCGGTCACAATATAGTCTACATTGTAGGCTAAAACATTGTCATTTTGATTTCAAGAGCATAGACATTTCAAGGAAAACTACTGCACAATTTAAAATCGATTACTAGTGCAACAAACTTTCTGGCCAGCCATACGCTTTACACCAGGGGTCGGCAACCTACGGCCCGCGGGCCAGGTCCAGCCCGCCAGGCGCTTCGTTCCGGCCCGAGAGCAGTTCCAAGCAAAAGCACGCAATTCGGCCCGCGACGATAAATAAGTTGTTTTTCGCATGCTAAAATCATAGTGCAACAAAACCACGGATACTACCTCGTGCCATGGGCGTCCGCACAAAGGGGCAAATGAGGTCAGCTGACCCCCCCTGGAAAGTTGTTGGATGAAAAATGAAAAAGCGAGAACATGCAAAAATAGGCATGAATTCAATGAAGTTGTTCGTAACATTGAATCATACAGAAAAGAACAATCAGCCACCAATTTAGTTAATCAGTTCTTGAATAAAAAGTGAAGTCGACGTGGGTCTTTGCTGAATTTTTCGATGACTTTTTGGATGAACGAATTTTTGTCCGAGTTTATTCGGCTTCTGTGGACACTCATCACACACAGCCCAGATAGCCTGTCGTCAGACATGTTGATCTGAGCCATGTTTTGACCCGCCTCATTGTGCTGAATGATCTTTCTACCGTACAAGTAGTGGCGGGGAGGGTCAGTAATGTTATCATCGTTTGACGTAGGCTACAGCTGGAAAAAGTTCCATATTTTTCACCAAGTCCACAAATTCCAATTCTTCCTGGTCTTCGGACTGAGGAAATTTTCCTTTTATGGTTATGTCATACCACGACATGGCGTCCTGCTGAAAATTGTTGTAGCTGTAGAATTGGTGTATGGTTTTGACCAGGGCTTTGTAGTCTGAACGGTCAAATTCTTCCATCTGCGCTGGATGCAGTCGGTATAACATGAATGCCGGCATGTTCGTCTCTGAGAAGCGGCTTTTCAGAGACTGGATTAAAGAGTCCATGTAAGGAACGTAAATGGAGCGGCGATAGTATTCCTCATTGGTGCCACCAGTATTTGCTCTGAATAGGCTACTTGACGGACACATTGCCGTGGGACAGATATGGTGACACCGATTTCTTCGGCTGACTTCAATGCCGCTGTATAAATGTTTTCTACAAAAAGTGTTTCTGCATTTTGCCGATGATCACAAAACATTGATACGAGTTTGTCAATGTGCTTCTTGACACCTAACATGTTCAGTTGGACTGCCTGAAGGGCTTGGGTGACAGGCTCCAAAACCTATAGCGTTACTACAAAAGTAGCGGTTCCAGAAGCGGTTGGCAGCTGGTGTGCGGTCTGCCGTCCCTTTGCATTCGATTTGTGCTGCTTTAAATTCTCCAACTGCCTGTGAATTTCGGTGAAATTTTCCGCGAAGAGTCTTATACTTTATATTTCGCGCTCCACCTCGTTTCACATAACAATGGCGTGTTTGGTATTAGGCATCTTCGTTTCGGGCTCTCTCTAAAAAAATTTACTATAGCCTTCACTGTTCCAATAGTGTTCCGTACATCCGAAACTGCATTCAGATTGTTGACCACGAGGTTAAGGCGATGGGCTGAACAGTGGACAAATACAGCAAACGGATAGGCCTACTCGCTTCTAATACGTGCCTGCGTACTCCATTTTCTTTGCCTACCATAGTGGAGCATCCATCGTATCCTTGACCACGTAGTTTATTTAAATTTAGACCGTACTTATTACACTGATTTATTATTGTCCCCGCAATCGTTTCTGCGTCCATTTCGTTCAGTGACGCAAAACTAAGAAACTCTTCTCGAATGACGAGATTTTTTTCGTCGAAAAACCTCACTCCAATAGCCAGTTGCTCTTTTCCTGAAATGTCAGCGGTCTCATCCGCTAAGATTAAGAAGCCAACGGAATTGTTTGCTTCAGTAACAATTTCATCTCTAAACGTTTCTTCACACAAACTTGTCATCTCGTTTTGTATACGAGCCGATGTATACTTAACATTGTCACTTGCGTGCTCCATGTGATCTTTCAAAATTCCATCACCAGCTTCAATTCTAAAACTTAATAAATCATTCACATTACCGGACTTGGAATCCTTGACGGTGAAAGTGAACCCACCTTGACCCCCCCTAACCGAAAACCTGCGGACGCCCATGCCTCGTGCTACAAATTATATGCTTCATTGCACACGTTTCAGTTTTGTGCAAAAGCTTAACTAGACTGATTCAATAAGATGATGCAATCTTGAACAAGCCAGATGACATCACAATGCTGGAAATCAAGAAAAAGGAAATTTTTGCTGGAAATCAAGAAAAAAGGAATCGCACGACTGTGATTGCAACTGGTTGATATATTTCAAAATTTAGATTCCAACAGTTGGTAGATTCCAACATTAAATTGTTACACACATTTGTTCTTTTAATAATCGGTTTCAAAGTAATAAATTCCTTTTATCATATCAATGAACATATTATATAAGCATGAATAGGAATGTAAAACGGCCTGCAATTTAAGGGTAAGATATTCGCGTTTCAGAAAAGCTGTCCCGGCAGTTACGGCCCGCCAGTATAGTTTATTTTATCAAATTGGCCCGCGGCTCAAAAAGGTTGCCGACCCCTGCTTTACACAAATAAAGCTTCTTAAATTACTACAAAAGACAGATAAAAGCTTAGCTGCTTCAAGGCCGAGAAATGAAATCAGCAGTATTTTAAAAGGGATCGGTAACGGTAAGTACTTTGATTTTAAGAAAAAAAAAAAAATCATATACTTAAACGTAAATTTGTATAGTTTTTGCTAGTGATCACTCTTAGAAGATTTAGGAGACCACAGGCTTGGCGATGCTTAAAAAAGAGTCTGTAACTACAAGATTAAAAACAAATGTGGCAGCAGAAACAGATAAAATAATTGAAAAGTTAGCCTGTCTGTCGTCAAATGTTATGTGTGTTTGGCCCTCAGCCACAATAACTCAATGCAAATAAATAATTCATCAGACAACAATAATTTGCGCAAAGCTCTTGAAAATGTCAGAGCATAGCTTCAATTCTTAATCTATGAGAAGCAAAGTAAAGAAATTCGAATTTATCCAGAAAGATTCTATTCGGGCAGTGATTGCCATTTTTTTGCCTGTGTTGTTGCTGTTACAGCAGTTGCGGCACAATGATTTTTAATAAAATTTACCACTTTATGCCTAAGCTTGAGGTATCATGCAGCAAATTAAAGCTAATGTTTTAATTATAACTTTCAATTGAACACACTGTAATTGCAGAGCACTGCAAGCACAAGCCTTAAACCGAAATGTGAGTTTGCATCATTCGACTTATTTGAAATTAGAAAACTTTACTTTGGTTTTAATTTTAAATCCAGACTCAGAGTAGGATCAATTACAATGTAATTGTAATTACAATGTAATTGTTATTGATTACACATTTTCATGTAGGCTACTGTAATTATAATTGTACTGTAGTTGAGACTTTTTGTTGTGATGAAATTGTAATTTTAAATTTTTTTAGTCCAAATTGCAATTACACTATGTAAGTTGCACGCATGATATGATACAAGACACCCATTCGTGCCAGCCGCTCAACTTCTAATCAACGAAGCTGATTGACAAAACATCTCTGCTGCTAATTGGGCTGACCATAAATAAAACTCTCAATGGAAGTCAAGCACCACCAGACTCCATTCGTTTAATCCCGATGCAAACACTCGTCAATCGGCCTAACACTACCAAGACAAGCATGGGTGCGTCTCAACTGTCTACGTACGAGCGTCGGGCTTTTTCACTCAACCATGCACCAATGGGAAATGGTTTCTTCCTCCATTTGTAAATAGAACGCTGAGGAACAGACCGCAGACCACATCATCAACGATTTCACCATTTTCAAGCCACTTAATGGAGTGGAAGGTCTGCTTGTCTTGAATGATGAAACCAAAGACTGGCTGCTCTCTAGTAGCCTTCCAGCTTAGGCCCGAGAATATTGTAAATCTGGGGTGGTAAAATGATAGACCCTTGGCCCCAGACGCTCACACGACGACGACGATTACTTTTGTTGAGCTGGTGCTAGTTGCGTTCAAAAGGCACTTCTTCATTGCAACCTAATCGTTATCAAATGCAATTGTATTTGTCTGTGAAAAAAACAATCTGTGAAAAATCATCGATGAATATGGCTATTGAAATATTCAATTTTTAAAATTGAAACGTGTCATTAATAACATTTGGAAGTATTTGTTGTTTGAAAGTTTCACTGTAACTGGAATAGTAATTAAAAATTTTAATGGTGTAATTGTAACGAAACTGAACTGACAATTGTGTAGCCTAATCGATCCAACTCTGGTGTTTTTCGGATAAGAATTTTCTCTTATCAAACACGTTTTGTTGTTAGTTGTTCTTAGTGCAATAATGCACTGTTACTTTCATATCTGCAGTAATAACGGTAATATAAAAACAATGGCAGTCATACATGGATTTCCACTTCCTGGCGGCGTGGTGGAAAAATAGCTTCCGGGTGTCCAACGACGCATCCAAAACAATGGCTTGCATAGCTCACACTCCGAGCCATATGTGTTATGTGCGCAGTTACATGTAACATTGTTGCCTGTTCTCATGCATTCGCCTGCATGCCCATTACATTGGCAGCTGAAAAGAAACGTGCCAAATTACAATTCAAATATAGGATGAAAAAGTGGTAGAATATAAACTACTTTTCTCGCTTCAATTATGCAGTTGTATTCTTTTGTTTGTTGAGAGCTTTTTTCGAAATAGGAGTTTTTATCTTTCTTTTCAGTAAACAGTAAATACACTTTTTGCCATTTGTGAATCTGAAGTAAATGGCAAGTTGTTTCAGGTCTGATAAGACCAATTGTCGTTTGTGCTTGTAAGTCAAAATTAAAAATTCAGGCTGCTGCAGGTCTAAATTACTTTAATAATAGCGATCTGACAGTATCACTGCACCTTTTTCCATTTTAAAAACGAAACACCAAGTTGCACAAGACTTGACACAAAATAAAGATATTTACCGAGCTGAGATGTGCACCTTTTTTATTCCGTAGTGGTCTGATTGTCTCACATCCGCAGGTAGCATATCTGTTGATCCATGAAGTACCGGAGGGCGCAAGAGACGAATACGCAAGTTGGTGATTTCCAGAAAAGAACGCAATTTGCTGTCGCTGTGTATGGACGAACAAAGGTGTTCCTAAATTTATGTTTCATTATTCAGTTTTGAGAACTTCACAAAGCATAAAAAATTATTTTATTAAACGTTTTAACAAAAACGAAATCTGCATTGACAGCATTTAGGGGTACAAACTCCTTGATATGATGTGATTTACACAAAGGGTTGTAAAATCAAATCAAAACACTGGACTTAGACTCCACATTTTTTTTAAAAACTAACGCCGTCCTTGACCCAATAACTTAGCAAAGGACTATGACATGCTAAATACCCTTAATCCTGCTCAGCAGCGTTGACAGGAAGTCCGGGGGGTAGTTTTGGACCGGGACCCAATATGACTTTGACGCCCATAACCTTTCCAAGGGGCTTGGGAATTGAAAAAACTATCTTGTATTTTTTTGCACATGAGGCTCGAGGATAACGGCACCAGGCCCAAATTATCCACTCAACAGCTCTGTCGTTATAAACACGGCTAAATTCATCCAATTCTACGACCACGCATTTCACTACGTTTGTGACGGACCTTCAGACAACGACCAACACGTCATGCACACTCCCACGTTTTTATTGTTGTTCAAATAAAATCTCACCTCTCCTGAGATTTTGCCGAATTGTGAACTCAAAAGTTGAAAAGTGAAAGTGTACAGTGCAAGTCAGAGTTTATTTCCTTAATAGCCTACCTCCAAGCATTGTATAACCAACAAGTTGTGTTCTCTAATGTTCAACAGATTTATTGATTAATAAGAATTTTAAAATATCAGCCACATTATGCTCTATAATCAAAATGACATTTCTAAGATTCATTAGCATGATCTATTAACTGCAGAAAAAAAAAATGGAAACAAAACTTCAACTCTTCAAAAACATGATTAGCTCGTTGATTCTTTCTACGTCTGATTTATTTTCAGCAAAAGAGCCGTCATCAAGGCCATTTCCAGATGAAAAATTGGAATTTTTACCAATCAATAGTCCGGGCCAAAAACTTGCAGTTGCAATACCCTCGAACAACATAAAGAGAAAATGAAAAGTGAAACAAAAGTTTTCTTTGAACAAAAGATACGAGACACTGAGATGGGTGCAAAATCACTTTAAAGTTCAGGCTGCTTTAAAATTTAAAATTATAGGTTAACCTACACAAAATGCGGCGTGAGAGCGGTTACTTCTGTTTCCAGACCCTTGAAAGATTCTGGCTTTCTAAAATCATCACTGGCCCAACAACACTTCTGGGTGTGTAAATTCAACGCTTTTGCCAGCTCCTAGGCGTTTTAATGATGTAAAACTTCCACCGTGCTGTTGCCCAATATTGGCACAGCTTTTAAAGAAAACAAAGTAGGCTAGTTATGTGTTATCTATAAATTTCATAGTATAAATTCTGGTTTTGTTGATTTGAAATAGTAAAGCAATACTAAGTGCTCTCGATAAAACAAAATTTCATGATGTGATGTAAAAGATATTAAATATCGAGCTTTTGTAGCAGTATTTCTATTTTTTTAAATGCTTTTTCCAAAAAAATGTTGGGCAGACCACAAAAAGTGAGCCCCTAGACGCGGTGAGCTCCAATTGACTGGGGGTACGGGTCGGTTAATGCAGCCCTGTCTCTAACAACATCAAATGGTACGGCAAGTTTTTATTAAAGCGAAAAATGAAAAATAGTTGTTTTGTTTTTTAAATAGTAGGCTATTTTTCTCTAAATATAATAAAATATTTAACCCAAAAGGAACAAAATAATTAAGCGTGCACTGTAACCTTACCAAGAAAATATGAATTATTTATACAGCATAAAGAAGTTGGAAAGTTTCATTAAAGTATTATTACAAAACATTGTAAAAATATCAAGAAAGTGTCATTGGTGAATATATAACAAAATAAAAGGTTGATCATGTATTGCAATGAGGTTTGTCGTTTCTGAAATGCGGAGCATAATTCAGTTTTGCAAACTTGCTTTCAACATATAAATAAAATACTTTTATAAAAGTGTTCAAATGGAGTATTACAAATATGCTGAGCACGCACAGGCCTACAAAAAACATACAAAAATTTATCAATCAAAAGTTTTACAAATTCAGTTTGCGTTTGCTGCTTCTTCGATGCAGAGCAACATGCAGGTCCGTTGAGGAGATAATTTAAGCCTGAAACCAATTAGGTCTCTGGGCCCCAAATTAAGACACTTCTAAAAAAACGCAATATACAAAGAATACGGCCCAGACAGCCACGTTATCTGCTCAGATCCGTACTCGATCGCAAGTTTCGAAATAGTAGGCTACCATTAAAAAATCCCTTCGAACTTTGTTTTGGTAATTACGGAAGAAAAAGAGCACAGCAGTGGTGGGAATCAAACCCACGTCAATGCAATGACTATCGCCGCCCTAACCCTCTGCACCAAGTGAGGCAGTGGCAGCCGATGAATTAAATTAGCTATTATTATTGGCCTTTTTCCTTCGTTGCTCAAATGGGATTTTTTAATGGTACCTTTTAGAAAGTTGCTAGCCTACCCGATCTGGCAAAGATCTACCCAGATAAAGTGGCTGTCTGGGGAGGTGGTTTCTTCAAATTCCTGATCTCCTTAGAAAAGTTACTGGCTCCTAAAATCATCTCGTGCTCATGTTCAAAAGCACACCCTTAACTTCCTTTCAACGCTACTGGCAACAGAAATTTCTGTCCATGAGTGGAGAACAACTCACTGGCTACTGAGAAAGTTTAGTAATTTGTTGTTGTAGTTATTTTGCTATAGGCTATCTGAATAAAAAATAAATTTGTGTAATACTGTAGTGAAGAGTGGCATTCGATAAAGGAACCCAAGTGAACATAGGGCTTTAGTTTTAGAAGAATCGATTGGCATATCCAAACATGGATTTAAAGGAACCTAAAAGAGCCTCATTAGGCTAGTTTCATAGTTTAAGAAACTGTACCTTGGTCATCCCAAATGCTTTCAATGCCCTTATTCTCTTGTTTATATAAACAAAAGCCAGATTACGTTTCTTCCAATCTTTATTGCTGCTGAATTCATCTGAGCATAGAGGGCAAACAGCTTCATTTGAATTTTTGTAGGCTTGATTTGGATTTCTATAGAATATTTTTTTGAGATGTCGTTAAAAGAATAATAGTGATAAAACACATTGGAACGCCATCCGCAAATCATAAAAGCCAATACTTAGTTCATGTTAAACGATCTGGTTATTCACTTCGAATTAATTTTAATGAACTTAATTGCATGCCTTAACCCTATTTCCTGTGACGTATTTTGGCCAGTTGACTTGCGGAGGGGGGGGTCGGTGCGACACTATTACTTTCAGCTCGTGTAACTCAAAAACTACGCAAAATAGATCAATCAAATTTTCACATGATGCAGATAATTTATCTGACAACATAGCATCGAAAATCTTTTGCAATTTGTTCAACAGCGTAACTTGAAAAATCAAATAATTTGATGGTTGGTCATATTTTTTTATTTGACTTGAGAAATCGTTTCTTAATTACTTTATAATTGAGTGTGACGGGATAATTCCATTGTGTTGGATTTTAATCTCTAACGCGTGGACGTCGTCCACGCTTCAATGAAATCGTAATTGGCGTCTGACTTGCGTTTGCTTGTTGTTTTGCCCGAGGCATTGCAAAAATCTTTCGCTTTGTCTCAACATTTGCAGAGAATGAGACAAAATCACGGCAAAATAAACTGTTTCAAGTCATTTTTGAGCCATATGTTATAGTCTACACATTTTCAAATGTACTGTCATCGCTTGATATTAAAACTAAATCAAGCAATGAGCTTTAGTGAACATTTTATTTGTAACAATTGTGTTCAGTTCAGTTTTCTTTTCACACTCATACTGTCCAATTTGGTTATACATGATCAAGAAACACTTTGCAGTTTACAGCACATCCCAGGGAGCTATTTATTTGTTTTTAACATTGTTTCAACGTCTAGAGACGTTGAATTGATGTAAAAGTATCTGATTTGCTTTCTAGCTAGCGGTTGATACAGAAAAGAAAGGTAGCCTATTGGTGTCACATGGTGTTTGAACCACAACCTATCCAAAGGTAGTTACTTGCTTCGATAGGAGCTCGTTCCAACTTGGACCTTCATGCACTTCAAAAACAAAAAGTGTCTAGAACTCCTGACTGATAAACTATGTCACGATGCATTACAAAACTGATTTGTTTCCATACCTACCAACAATGATCACTTTGAATGAAATAATTTTGCAACAATTTTGATAAAGTGAAGTGATAATAATCGTTTAGTCAAATCGTATTGGTAGGCTATAGAAAAGGTCGTTTGTACATTGCCAAAGGGAACTCCCGTTCTGCGTGACAAACTCAAAGTCGTGGCATAACGATAGGAAAAATAAATACATTTAGCAAGATATCAAATCTTGCAAAAAAAATCTTTTTTAGGCTGATTGTTATTATCATACAAAAAAATCACTAAAGTTTTGACTTTTTTCTTCGGCAAAATTGAAGGTTTTTGATATTTTGAAAATGCACGTTTATGTCTAAGCGATTGAAACGGCTTTTTTATGTTGTCAACTAGATTTGCAAGATAAGGTTTTCTACATGTTTTTCTAATTTGTTGGACATGCATTTTGTGTCAAGCTATTTCTTACGCATTAGAAGATTTCTTTCTCTTCAAATTTTGAAATAACTTTTTAGATGCAGTTTACGGTTGACGGCATTACTGCAAAAGCCATCTTTTGTAATTGATACATAACCAAAAACAAAAGGCGCATCAACTACTGCTGGCTGATAGACCACGTAACAATACATCATAATGATGTTTTTCCGAACCAAAGACCCAGAAAACCAATTTTGTTGTATATTAGTTCAGACGTTGAACCAGTGACAAAAAGTGATTTGCTGATTTGAAACAAAGTGATTGCTGTTTCCTATGTGCAAACCTTTTGATAAAAGTAATCAAGTTTTGGCCACAGCTTTCTGGTCCACTGAGGCTACTCTGGTCAATCGACTCACGTTGCAAATAACTTATCGACATTATTGGGTAGGCTCACACTGAAGTTGTTTTGTGTAAAGTCTTGCTTGTGAAAAAGTCGAAGTAAAAACACAAAAATGAAGTAAGTTATATTTACAAAGTATTATATTCTTGAATCAACCACAGTTTTAAAAAAAATTAGTTTGAACAGGTTTCATGTAATAGAAACTACAATTGATATCATCGCGAAGGATCAAATAGCTGTGAAAATCACTTCGAGCAATTGTTTGTTATGATTTTCATTTTTCATCATGCAAACCAAGGTGAACCTCAATATCATATTTTTATGCCAAACGATAAAAATCGTTTTTATTTTTTTTTAGTTACTTTTAGGAGACAAGGAAAACAATCCGTATAAAAAATAATTCAATTCAACATATTTCCCTTATTTTGTCAGATATGTATTTCGTGCAACAATTTTTTAGAAAAATTGCTGAGTATGGTATCGCGTTTTAGATGCAGTCAGAGAATGCAACTTCGCGGTTGATGGCGTTATTACAAAAGCCAATCTTTTGTCACGGAAATGTATTCGAAAACAAAAAGGCTCAAAAGCGGCTGACTGATAGGTTACGTTGCGATACGTTACAAAAACAAGGCATTGATTTCAAATTCTTTCAACCAAGCAAACAACTTTGCTCCAAATGACATAAACATCCAAATTTATTGGGAAAATGATATATGCCTACACCTTTTTGAGGTAAGCTTTTGTGAAAATAAGCTTTTGAAGATCAACATTTGAAAACAAAGTTTGAAATTATTGAGTTGGTCCTGATAGTGTTTCTGCTGAGATATATCAAAACTTTTCAATCCTCGTAGAGAAAAAATAATTTTGTAATCTCTCAAGCAACTGCAAAATTACCATTTAGGTAAAGATTCATTGCTGACAATACACAATGTGCAATGTTTGTCAAAGCACAACAATTTCGCTGCGCGTGTTTTTCCACAAAAGCAGAGCAGTTTAGATAGACGATGTCAAGTTCTTTTCAGTATCCTTCAATCTCTCGTTTTTATAAAAACGTTTTAACAACATCCATAAATATTTATGTGAATATAAGTATACAGGTACATGCAGAAGTTTATTGGCGGGTCAAAAACTCACTCCTTGTTGCTTTCCGACAAGAAATCAACAAAAAACTTCCCACATCAGTTTGTTTGTTTTGTGAGATAGACTGAGTTTTGTCAAGAAATTTTCGTACGGCTTCTTGTTATAAGTTAGAAACAAAATGTATTGGCCATAGAAAACTATGTAAAATTACATCTTTTTCAACATGGCTTATCGTATACTTACTCTCTGATATAATTTCAAAGAAACCCAGATGTAATTAAAAGATTAATCAAAGCAACTCAAAACTCGAGTTTGCAAACAAAAGGCGGAATCATTACGGTCGAATGCTTTACAACAAAGCCAACTCACGAGATATCTGCGTCGCAGTTCCACGCACGACGGCGCTCAGTAATCCTATTAATCCGTATAATTAGAAAACAAAAGGACTAGCTAGTAGCAGGCTAAAATATCCGAGTATGTTATGAAAATCATGTCATATCTCTAAAACTATAGACAATAGCAATGCCATTTCAAGCGGAATAAATACTTGAATAATTTTTAGGAAAAGTCAAAAAATTTCAAAGGTGTGGATTGCGTAGTTCTTTAGTGATATTGCTTTGAAAAGCGCCAAGTCCCACCCGACCCCCCCCCCCCCCTCCCCCACAGGACAAAGGGTTAAATGAAAAACGAACTCTTAGAGAGATCCTTGACGGTTTAAAAATAGTTTCTCAAACTGTCAAAATAACAACACTAGCTGTTCACCCACAATGAGCTGGAGTTAACAAATGGATAAACATTTGTATATTTCTAGTTTTAAATTGTGGTATTAAGTGCAATCACACCACACCTTTTGTTTAGGTGTAGGTAAATATACCATTTTAGCATTTTAAAATTTCACCACTGGTGTTTTCAATGGGCATATGGATAAAAAGTAAGAATGCTGCACTTACATCTTGGAAACTGCAAAGTCCCTCATGCATTTGTTTGAGAAATATTGCAGCACCGTCCAAGTGTTTCCGTAATCCGAGGATTTTTCGACAATCATTTTTTCAGGATAACCATCATTAAAATCAATAAGAATGTCATCTGTAAGAGTAAAGTCATAATTTTGTTTCTTCTTATCATCAATCATCTTTGTGTACGAAACAAATAGCCAGACTCATACAGACTCAAAAAATAAAAATGAAAGTCTCCGCAACCGGTGAGGTCTGACCAGTGGCGTAGCGTGATCATATTTTGGGTTATTATAACTTTTTTTAGAAAACTTTAGTCTACTTGTAAAAAAAGGCCTGGGTGCTGTTCAACCGAGTTAGCTCCACCGTTTGTTTGTTTTGCTTTTTTCTTTTCTTTTTTTAATACAATTAACCAGCAGCCTATGGGCTTTGCTTACACTTTTTAAAAAAACGAAAGCCCGCAACAATGGTCACGCTACGCTAATGGATCTGACTTTACATTCAGATTCAGCTTTAAATTCGCTATATACCGTACCATTAATGAACTATGGTGATAACACCAGTATATTAAAATCTATACAAAAAAATTGTCTATTATATATAGATTTGCAATTAGACACCAGACTAGAGCATTAACAACAATAAGAAGTTTACAAATTTAAGGGATTAATAAAAGTTTAAAAAATAAATGTGCTCTTATTTCAGAGAATATAATGAATAGTCACAAACGTGGATAAAATAATAGATTGCTGTTAACTACCTTTATTTATAGAGAAATAAAACAAAGTAACTTCAGCGGGTTTAACATGATGTATTACATACACAAATACAACATAATTAAAATAAACTCAAACGTTTTCGACACGTACACGTACATGAGTTTATTTTAATTATGTTATATTTGTGTATGTAATACATCATGTTAAACCCGCTGAAGTTACTTTGTTTTATTTCTCTATGGTTCAACAAAGCAAACTTTCTACCAAAGCTTTATCTTTATTTATGTTTAAAACTGACAAAACATTTGGAAACAAACTCAAAGCAATAAATGATTAAAAGCTAGCGTTACCAACTTGTCAAAATAAACTTTTTGGGCAGCGTTAGGGTTATGTTCACTTTAAAAGCGTTAGGTTCAGAGCCTTTCCAAGATATGCTCTGCCACCAATTCCATTGGAGCCCATCAATCATTGCTATAGGTTCATGTGACAAATCCTCGCGTGATGCATCACAAGTGCTGCACGCAAAGGGATTTCTCTGCAACACGAAAAGTTTTTTTTTGTTAAATTAGGAAAAGGATTTTTTAAAGTTGATTTGATTATGTCACCGTGATCCAACAGAACAAGCGCCAAACTCGTGCTTTGTAAACGAAGAAATAAGACGTTGAAGCAAGATTGATTTAACAAAAGCTTCAAGGCCAGATAGTTAGTTTGCACTGTGGATGTGGCGTTATATACATGTTGTTGTTTTTATTATTAACTACAAACTGCAGAGTAGACCTAGTATATTTCCTTTAATAGCATAGTCATCGCCGTTTGAACATCTAACAAAATAAAACAAGCGCACTAAAGGAGTAAACTTGAATGACTGTAAAAATGCTCATTAACTAAAAGATATTTTCTGACCACTAAAATTTAACGAGAAAAATTACATTTTTGTTTTGCACCAACTGCACTTTTCTTACCAAGCTGCAAAACTTCCCTGGAGGTCTCCCGCAGGTGGCGTTTTCTGGTTGGATTTCAATCTTAGCCAGCGCTGCTGTATCCACTGCGTTATTTTTAGGCTCGCAAGCAGTGTAGATCTTCTCACCTAATTGGAAGTTTGTACAATTATAGTCACCAACTGCCAGTCAGGTAGATAAATTGTCATTAACATGTTTTCATTTTGTCGTTATGATTCGTTTTATTGGAACGTAAGCCAGTCCTTGGACTCGAATGATTTGTACGGAAATATAATCCCGTTAAGCTTTAGATTTATAGCAATGAAATATTGTATTGGTTATAGGAATCTGCATATTTTTCATGTGATAGTCAAAAACCCAAAATCAATAATCCTACACTGTCAAACAGGCCTACATTTTCAGATAACAAGTTTTACTTAGTAAATGGTCAAAATTATCCTTTAAACAGCAAAAATTCGATGTAAGACGTTTTGGAGTTACGAGTTTCTGTCTAGTTGAAAACGTTTTGAGCTAACACGTTTGCCATACTACAGTATAGTAGCAATAAAAATCACCAAGGAGGTTACAAAATTGAGAGCCAGTCATATAATCATCATAAAGCTTAACTGGCAAAAATACAGCCAATAAAGTTTAACACGGTGATAGTCTGCATTTATCCCTCAAAAGTAGCCGCAAAATTATCTTTTTGTTGTAGATTGTATGTTGCCTAGCCAGTACCCTATATCGTTCCTTTATTGCATTCATTTAACATCTACGAACGTTGAATTAAACCAGTGGTTCTCAAACTTTTTTTTGTTGCGACGCCTCTGGAAAAGTTTTCTGGACTTGCGACGCACCAGCAAATAAAAGTAAATGAATAAACTTATGATTAAAGTTTTGTTTATTGATACGACAACAAAAGGCAATGCATGTTATTTAATGTGACATGTGGGCTTGTTTGTTTTCACAAAGTTCATTGAATCTTGGGAGAATTTTTGAAATTGCCATTCGCATTACTCTTTCGGTGTTTATTCGTGATCGATATTTGGTTTTTATCACCACCAAGGCAGAAAATTTTGCTTCACATAAATACAACGTAGCGAATGGGATAATAATTCGTAGTGCTTTGTTTCACCAAACCTGGATAATCGTCATTCATTGAATCCAAAAATTTGCCGGATTTCCTACTACGAAAGGATTGCGAGTCCATTCGTAGTTTGAAAAATTTTCCTGGAAGTATTTTGCAAATTTCGACTCGAGCTTGGACAAATGTAAATAAATAAATAAGCCTCTGCTTCGCAAATTTGAAGGGAAAAAATGCACTTGCAACCTCAACTCTTCACTGTTTTCAAAATGAAATTACACCAAGAAAAATGATTCAGAGCTTTTAATTTTTTTTTTGAAGGATAGACATCCGAGCAGCAAATATTTAGTTGACTGCGGTGTAATCAGCTAAATGCATGGGACACATCTGTCCTAGCGGTCCTCAAAGGGTTAACCTAATTTTTATAATCTTAAACTGAGTTTAGCCAAGAAACGGAATTATTCTGCGACGCCCTTGGAAAAGTGAAACGACGCACCAGGGCGTCGCGACGCACAGTTTGAGAACTACTGAATTAAACTAAAAATAAGCTAATTTGCTGGCTGGGTAGACGCAATCATGTTGCCATAATCCACCCCAATAGCTCATTCTACAAAACTTACCATTAGCATTGTTGTGTTCACAAACTCTGCCAAGACACGGGTGGATTTGTGCACGGCAGCCATAACAGCACCACAACATGAAGAGAAAGCGATGAAAAATCATCTAAATGTATAAGAATGTTTGTGATTAATTCAGCGCCAGCAAAATCTCCAAAGCAAAAGCTTTCTCTGAACATTTATTTTACCAATGGCAAATGATAATTGTTACGAAATTGATTTGATAGTTATTGGTAAAGAAGGCATTGGTGCTAAAGTGATTCGACGATCTGCAGACGAAGGCAATACAGATAAATAGAAGAAATGGATAAAGTGTTGAGACCAGACAAATTGGATATTGATCCAAGCGAGAAGGAAACAGAATGGGCATGGCAGCATTGGATAAGGACTTTTGAGACTTTCTTGGCGGTTTTGCCCCAAGAAAATTTAAACAAGTTGAGTGTTCTATTCAATTATGTATCTCCACGAGTGTATCGCTTTATTAGCAATACCACTTCGTACGAGGAAGCTAAGCTTCAACTTGAACAAATTTTCGTTCAGCCAAAAAACGAAATATATGCTCGCCATGTACTCGCAACTCGAAATCAACACAATTCCGAAACCATTGCCGCATACTTGCGTGCATTACAAGAGTTATGTAAAGACTGCAATTTTCGTCAAGTCTCAGGAAAAGAATACGAAAACGAATATATTAGAGATGCTTTCATAAGAGGAATACATTCTTCGTGGATCCGTCAGAGGCTCCTAGAAAACAAAACGCTTACTTTAAGTGAGATGACGGATCAAGCAAAATCCTTAGAAGCAGCTATAAATGATTCGCAATCTTATGCAACTCAGAACGCTATTAATGCCACCTATCCCGAAGAATCAGTCGTGGAAGATGTTTCTGAAAACACTTTGTCGACCTCTATCAATAAGGAACAGTGTATGTTTTGTGGGAGAGCAAGACATTGCAGATCTGTTTGTCCAGCTAAAGAAGCACATTGCTTTAATTGCCAGAAATTAGGACATTTTGCTAATGTGTGTCGTGCAAAGAAAAGTGTTAATGTTATGAAAACTAAACCAACTAAAATATCTGCTTCCATTTCTTATTCTACAATCGGAGCAAGTTTCAAACAGTACCCTGCACCAAGATGTACATTGGGATCTGTCAAAGGTTTTGTTCCTAGTTCTCTTTCAAAGGCGGCGGCCCCTGTTGTACTGAGCGACAAAACTGTTTCTGCGTTGTTTGACAGCGGAAGTTCTGAGAGTTTCATTCACCCTCGCATCGTAAAGTCCCTCAATCTCAATTTGGTCCCACAAAGGAACACTATAGCTTTGGCGTCTTCGAAATGTTCCGCTGAACTTTTGGGTTATGTGACAGTAGACGTCTCCTACCAGAACCACGTATACCCAGGTATGAAGCTCGGTGTTCTTGACGCCTTATGCGCGGATGTCATACTCGGATTAGATTTTCAATCTCAACATGAAAGTGTGATATTTCATTATGGAGGGAAGAAGTCCAGTGTTTCTGTGCCTGTGTGCAATTTTACCTTTTTGAAGATTAATCCCCCAGAACCATTTAAACATCTAACCCCAGACTGTCACCCCATCGCTACGAAATCACGAAAATACTCTCTAGATGATCGGACATTCATTCGCAGAGAAACCACTCGTTTGCTGCAAGAATCAATCATCGAAGAAAGTCAGTCACCTTGGAGAGCTCAAGTCGTGGTTGTCAAAGGACAAAACAGCAAAAAAAGGTTAGCAATCGACTACTCACAAACTATAAATAAATTCACACTATTAGATGCTTTTCCGTTGCCTAACATGGGAGAATTAGTGAATGAAATTGCTCAATACCGAGTTTTCAGTACGGTCGATCTAACTAGTGCGTACCATCAAGTCCCTCTTCGAATAGAAGATCGAACATTTACAGCGTTTGAAGCAGATGGCGGGTTATACCAATTTACAAGGCTGCCGTTTGGAGTCACTAACGGAGTAGCTTGTTTTCAACGAGTAATCACTGAAATCATCAAAGAAGAACACTTAGAAGGGGTCTACCCATATTTAGACAACATAACTATCTGTGGACACAATCAAAACGATCACGACAAGAACCTCAGGAAGTTTATGGAAGTTTCCAAGAGAAAAGGAATCGTTCTCAATGAAGCGAAAAGTATTTGGACCACAAGGAAGTTACCAATACTTGGCTACGAAATTTCTGAAGGTGAGATCAAACCGGATCCGGACAGACTGGAACCCTTACGTCAAATGCCTGTGCCAACTAATGCGAAAGAGTTAAGTCGTTGTTTGGGATTTTTTTCTTATTATTCAAGGTGGATACCCCGTTTTTCTCATCGTATACAAACACTCACCAAATGTAAATCGTTTCCTTTAGATGAAACAGCCGAACAAACATTTGAAGATCTTAAACGAACTATTGCCGAAGCTGTGGTAATAGCTGTAAACGAAAAAGCAACTTTCGAAATTGAGACAGATGCTTCAGAGAACGCCTTGGCTGCCACCTTGAATCAAGAAGGAAGACCTGTTGCTTTCTTTTCACGGACACTTAGAGGCTCAGAACTAAAGCATCCAGCTGTGGAAAAGGAAGCACAGGCAATTGTAGAAGCTGTTCGCCATTGGCGCCATTACCTGGCTTGTCGTCATTTTGTTTTAAAAACTGATCAAAAAGGTGTTACTTTCATGTTTGATCAACGACACAAAGGTAAAATCAAAAATGACAAAATTATGCGATGGAGACTTGAACTGGCTGGATACCATTTCGACATCATGCATAAACCAGGAAAGGACAATGTAGCTCCAGATGCTCTCTCAAGGATGTCGTGTGCTCTTCCTTCAAGTGAAACCTTGTACAAAATACATGATAGCTTGAATCATCCTGGAGTTACAAGACTGGCCCACTTCGTGAAGGTGCGTAATCTGCCTTATTCAATTGACAATGTAAAACAAACTGTAGCTGATTGCAGAATATGTAATGAACTCAAACCTCGTTTTCACCGCCCAGACGAACGACACCTGGTGAAAGCAACGCAACCATTCGAACGTTTGAGTATAGATTTTAAAGGACCTCTCCCATCTCGTAATCGTAACAAATACTTCTTGTGTGTCATCGACGAATTTTCTAGATTCCCATTTGCCATACCCACTCCCAGTATGACCACTGAAAGTGTAATCGAAGCGTTAACTTCATTGTTTACCGTTTTTGGAATGCCTGGTTACATACATTCTGATCGAGGGTCTTCTTTTATGAGTCATGAACTAAAACAGTTTTTGTTGGAAAGAGGAGTAGCCACAAGCAGAACCACGCCGTACAATCCTGCTGGAAACGGACAAGTCGAGAGATGCAATGGCGTTATTTGGAAAGGTATTCAACTAGCCCTAAAGTCGAAACGCTTACCTACTGAGTGCTGGCAGGATGTACTTCCTGATGTCCTACATTCGATGAGATCACTCTTATGCACAGCTACTAACGTCACTCCACATGAGAGACTTTTTAACTTTGTTCGCAGATCTACAAGTGGATATTCAATGCCTACGTGGTTGTCGACTCCGGGCCCGGTGCTTCTTAAACGCTATGTACGAAAGTCTAAAAACGACCCGTTAGTTGATGAAGTACAACTAATTGAAGCTAATTCACATTACGCTCGTGTAGAATATCCAGATGGACGAACCTCAACAGTAGCTACAAAGCATTTAGCACCGTATGGAGGATCTTCCGAAAAACTGGAGATCATACCCAATTGTGACAAAGTGTGTGGTCCAGATGATGAAGATGCCCATGAAGAAAATACTACCAGTACTAGTAAAGTCGCCGAACAAACTGACTTCACCGAAACTCCTCCAAGAGCATCGGAATTGAACAATACACCGATTTTGTCCAAAGAAGCCGTCTCTCCAATTACTGATAAACGGTCTGACACTGTTACGGACGATCTCACAAAAGAGCGAAGTGATGTCGCACCAGAAACATTACGTCGATCTACTCGTGAACGACGCCCCGTGGATCGTTTAATGTATTATTAGTTATTGTCAAGATTTTGTTAGTATGCATTGCTTTCATTTTAAAGTTTGGGAGAATGTTGTAAAACTATTAGTTCCCTTCTCTGATTGGTTGTGTTTAATTGATCTCGCGTGCTCTGTGCACAGTCGACGTGTTTGGCTTCTGGCATGATTCGCGAAGCTCTTGTTCAACAGTTCTCTTTGTCCACTTTTCAGTTGTGTTGTGAGGGTTGTGTAAAGTTTAGGTGCTAACTTTATGTTTATGTTTAGCTATGTTTTATAAATTGACATATTTAATTTACTTAATAGGATTACCATAACAAAGGTTTTATAAAACATAGCTAAACATAAACATAAAGTTAGCACCTAAACTTTACACAACCCTCACAACACAACTGAAAAGTGGACAAAGAGAACTGTTGAACAAGAGCTTCGCGAATCATGCCAGAAGCCAAACACGTCGACTGTGCACAGAGCACGCGAGATCAATTAAACACAACCAATCAGAGGAGGGAACTAATAGTTTTACAACATAAAGTGATTCGACGAAAACAAAATAGACCGAAATTAAACATTTAATTACCATTCGATTGGTTAGTGGAGGTTAGAGCTTTGAACGGTATCAAGCGTACCGACCAGGGCTGTGGAGTCGGTGTCGTGGAGTTGGAGACTGAGTAGGAGTCGTATATTTTTCGCCCTGTCGTGGAGTTGGAGACTGAGTAGGAGTCGTATATTTTTCGCCCGACTCTACAGCCTGGTACCTACTCTGCGGCCTAGAACTTCCACGATAAATTTTCCTATTTGAAAAAATGTTGTTTTGAAATTTGCGAAAGAGAAAATTTAAAAAGAAATAATCGAAATGAAAAAGAAAATATGATTAAAAAAATCTACAAATAATGAAAGCTCTATTTGATCACGTTGAAAGCACTGAAAATTCGTTAAAAAAAAGTCAAACTTGTTCTTTTTAGTCCTAACACTCTACAGAAAAGAAAACTTTACTTACATGCTAGTTATAATAGCCTACATAACAGTTTTTCATGCCCCACAAAGCTATTATTTAAACAAGTTGAAAATGTTGATTTGTAAAGTACCCTTGTAAAATCAAAAGCAATTCATCCAAAAGTGCATGGGTTGTGCTAGTAAACGTCAAGGGCACTCAAAGGGTTAACGTCTTACCTCAACAATGAGCGTAAAATTTTTGGAGATACTGTAAATATCTGTGGTTTACAGCTGGGCTTAATAATTATGCTAGATTATTTGGCTTAAATACAAAACCAAAGTAGGTAAATCAAACTTTTCCAGCCTAATGCAATTCAGTCTGTGGATCTGTAAATGGACTGCAAAATGACTCTTCTGCGTAACAAAATAAGGTTTAACAACAATGGTGGAGTAGGCTACGTCTGCAGGCTAATAAACTACACAAGTTAACCAAGTTTAGCTGAAGTAAAAACAGATAAAATTCCATATTTTATTTGTAACGATATTTTCAGAAAACAGTTGGAGCAGCGTTAGGGGGTTTATGGAGTACTTTTGAACCGAGGCTCGGAGAATTGAAGAAACCATCGGCCTAATCGTTGGATTAAGTGCATTTTTCTTAAAAATGTCTTGATTTAAGATTTAAAGATCTCATTGGTACTAGACTTAAATTATTCTCTCAACAATTCTGAACAGTTGCGTTTATCTACAAGCATTTCAAACAGAAATAGGCCTACTTCAGTTATGTGATGTATCCAAAAACATTGGCAAATAGGTCATTTTCAAGCATTTCATGTACAAAAGACAATCTTCGGCCAACAGTTTACTCAGTAAGCTGAAGTTTTCCTCAACACTACAATAGGCTACACGAAGCTGCTTAGCAATGCAACATTTAACTTATAATGCTTCCTGAGTACTGAACGAATGTTTGGTCAGAGCCAGTAGTGTATCCAGAGGGACTTAGTCACTTGCCCTTCCACAAAAAAAAAAACATGTGAGGGTTCACAGTTTTAGCAAAATTTCCCACTCGCTTTGCTTGCTAAATTTCATTGTATCGACTTTACCGGTGACATAAGGCTCGTAGCCTACTCGTAATTAAAATCAATAGAGGATTTAAAAGCGTAGGAGTTTGACAATTTGCATATAAAAAAAAAAAAAAAAAAAAAAAAACGAAAAATCAATTTTCTAAATTAGAACCATTGTTTGCTTAACTAGGTAGTGTAGATTAATTTAATTAATCTATTTCGATGGTAACAAAGATATGAGAAAGGCTTAAAAGGCGTCGAGAATTTCGTTGTTGTTGCCGCATAAAATTTCTACAATCGCTTTCAGGTCACAATTCAGTTCAAGCAGAGAATACAGACGCAGCCTACTAGCCACATTGAAGCACGTTTATTTCATATTTTTCTTTCTCACTATTTATTTTGGTAAAATTCTTGAAAAAACTTAAGTTAAAACTTAAAAGTCGTACTTGAAAAGAAAAAAAGGTTCACATTTCAAAAATCTAGGAAACGTTAAAAAAAAACATCTTATTACGAAAGGTTTGAATATGTTTAAATTTGCTCAAAATTAAAAAAAAAAAATTGCAAAAGTAATGACGTAGGCTACGGTATTAAAACTGGAAAAGTCAAACAAAAATTCTGCGTAACCACATTACAAAACTCCAACTGCAATAGGCTTACGATGCATAAACCGCTCAAATTAGAACTCATTGACTCAATGTTCAATTCAAGCAAAATGCTCTTACAAACAGTCAAAAGAAGAAAATTGAAGTATTTCGGACACACAATAAGGCAAAATTCATTACAAAGATCATTAATAGAAGGGAAGATAAACGGTAAAAGAAGTAAAGGCAGACCAAGAATGATTTGGACAACAAACATCACAAAATGGACAAAATTAACTTATGAATGTGCAGTACGCACAGCTCATGGTCGAGAACAATGGCGCATTGTATCCAACCCCCCATACGAGGAAGGAACAAAATGATGATGATGATGACTCAATGTAGTCATTCAGTTGATACCTACTGTGATGAGTAATCTCCAACCAACGTATCTTTTTTACATTATGTAAAGCTAGGCTTGTACATTTATAACGCTTTAATAGTTTGTAAAATAGCGCTAAATATAATTTTTTTTTTCGTTGGTAACCAGAAAGTTATGTGAATAAATTAAGAAAATAAAATTCTTTTCAAACTAAGAAATGAAAGAATAAGTGATAACGTTTCGTAAAGGAAATGAAAGCTTTCATGGAAGTAGCCTACTTCTTCAATCTTAACATTCTTGAAAAGTTGCATGCTTTCTAAAATAAATTATTTCTCGCTCAATCTCATGTTTAATGTTAAGCTAGAAGTTACAGCATAAATTGAGAGCTTTGTTAAGCAGTAGTTCTATTGTTTTATCATCTTTGCACTGCAAAGTTGGTCTATTAAAAGCTTATAGAGAAGAATCGATAACACTGTCACTGATAAACGTGATATACTGCCTTGTAGCGATACAACTGAACTTATAAACTCTTAAAATCAATTATTCAGCATTCTTGAAAATGTGGCTGCAAAATAATAAAACGATGTCCTTATGTTTACGTTCTTGAAGTGTTGTTATGACTTCAAAAACACCCATCTATTTTTAAAAACTTAAATAAACATAAAGTGGAATGAAATTTCCCCAAATAGACGTGAGGTGATCAAAAATATATTGTACCGTCTCTCAAAATTATTTATTTCAGACTTTCTTCGAACCTGCTTGTTCGTTTCATTTAAATGCAAAATTTCAATTTCAGTTGAATTTATCAGTTTCTTCAACTCACGTTAATCTACATGTACATAAGGCTGTTGAGAATCATCATTTGTGTTCCAACCACAATACCAACTTTACACAAATGGCGGCTGCTTCACATTTCTAAACATCCAATCCAGCTTTTCAATCAATTCAGCCTTTCAAATCAACGAATTTACATTTTGTTTTACCAATAGCTCAGTTTAAACCAATTCCATCGATTTTATTTTTAGCTCATTTCTTCGGACATTGGAGAAATATTTCCTCTTGAAAGAATCCTTGCCCTCTGATTGGTTATACTTTGTTCCATGACTTACAATCACTTACGATTCACAGCAGGACACACGTTAAGCGTAAGAATTATTCATCCAAATTCTTGACCCGCGCTTCTCACTTATGAACGAAAAAGTATCAAATCAGCTAAAAACGACAAACTTTTGTCAATGTATAGGCGATTAAGCCACAAATTGCAAATTCTCTCAAACTTGATTTTTAAAATCTCAAACTATCCAACATGACAGGCTGCACTGATATTTAAAATAAGTTGTTCTAATTTTTAACTTATAGGCTACTTTAATAAACCAAATGTTAGCAAAAATATTCCAAGTTTGGATAACTTCTGAAAACAACAACAAAACTAGGCTACTTTAAGAGTGATAGCCTACTCTAGCTTGAGGTTTATTGCCATTTTATCAACCCTTTTTCACTTAAATCCTTATGATTATGTAACGACCCTATGCTGGTTTAGTAAAAAGTTCTTTTTGAGTATGACGTGACCTTTAAGTTTAAATAACCATGCATCAAATGCTTAGTAAAAGTTCTTCCACAAAAAAGTAACTGATGGCTCTTCATATGGGCACGTATCTTCAATACCACCAAAAATCTTTAAAAACCAAGTTTCTAAAATTAAAAATGACTGAAGCAGAAGTACTGCAATGTGCGCAACTCGTTAGACGGAAAAACTCCAACAACTTGAATAGGCTATATTTTGACAAGTATAGTGCCAATGCCAGAGAAAGTCTTGTTTAGACTAGATACCATTATACTTGTGGTTCTCAACCCTTTTCTCTTGGCTGACCTCTTTTGGTGCCTTCGAAGCGGTTGCGAACCCTAAACAAATTTTATCTGAAATTTTGGTATATTGCATTTCCTAACGGAGTCAAATGTTTCATAAGTTTCAAAGCGACACACGCATAAAAATCTGCTGAACTCGTGACGCTTTTATGACGATTGATGACATTGACGAAGTTATGCCAACATATTATGTTGGCAGACAGGATCAAAAATCAGCAATCTATATGCTGATTTAATGTTTTTCTATAAATTTTATGAAAAGATTAATAAAATTTTTGAGACTGTTACAAAAAAAATTCTCTTTTTTTCATTTGTAATCAATATTTCGTTGTAATTACAGTCATAGTAAAACTGTGAGTGTTGATAGACTGCTGACTAACGTCTGCACTTTTAAGTTAAGCATCGATCAACAACCCGTTGTCTCAAAAGAATTAAGTTGAACATAGCCTTATAAAAAGATTTAAATCATCTACTGTAGGGTATATGATTTTTCAGTTGGAAAACCAAACCTTTCTGCTATGTCCTAAATTCCAATCGACGCACCAGTGCGTCGCGACGGACAGTTTGAGAATCACTGTAATACACATAAAGCACAACCCTTTTTTAAATTTTGTAATTTATCAACTATGTTGCAAATTTTGACGCACCCCTTGAAATCGCTTCCGGGACACCTTGGGGTCCGCGGACTCCCGGTTGAGATCCACTGCATTAGACTGACAATTTCACAACACAACGCACTTATTAAACGTTGGTTTAACGGTTAACCAATCAAGTTTATAAACAAATCTGCAACCCAACAGCAGGCAACAAACTGAATATAAAATCTGGCATTGGGTTTGATTAATCTTTGATTAGTTTAAGCCTCAGCTTGCAAGGTAGCTTGAAAACCAACTAAACGCCAAAACCATTTTGAATTTGGGTTAAGCTAAACTTAAAGCAGACAACAAACTAAACACAGACCTGGCCCCTATTTTAACTATCTTTGTTTAGTTCAAAACCAAACTGATGCAAGGTCGCTTGGAAAATCAAGCAAACACCTAACGAGAAAGAACATGTAGGCCTAAGCTTGCATTAAGATTAAATTTCGCAAATGGGTAGGACACAATTTTATGATAGCTTGTTATACCGTTGCCATTTTATTTCATGCAATTTTTAATAGAGCACTGTCGATGACGAATTCATTGGATAAAACCGATGAGCGTTGGGTTGTGCAAATAAAACTACAGTATGTTACAATTGCAATAAGCGTGGTCTCGCTTTATTTTTGCCCAAACCTGGTCAAATCCATGCTGAAACCAATGCTGTATCAATAATGACAAAGTTAAAAAGGGATAAAAAAAAACTTTAAAAAAAAAACTTCTGTTTTGACCCAAACGTCTTGGATTTTTTTTTAAACGTTGTGTCAGATTTAGTATGTTGATAAAAAAAAATCATTCTGTTTCCTTCAAAATGCACAAAATCAACCTTTTATAGACTTAGCAATAAGCTACAAATGATTTAAATACAGAAGCCATTTACGACATGTTTGTTTAATACCGTAACAAAGCAAACAATAGCCAGGGCGTACCTGACAAAGACAAAAGCAGGGAAATATCTTCTCCAGCTAGAAAATAATTAAAAATGTCTCTTAGGCTATGCTTCAAAGCAAGAAATTTACACCAAGAATAGGTCAAGGAACCATTTTTTGGTAGCCTACCTTTCTCAAACCTCTAGTTATATTACTGGTAACAGTCGACGGCAAAATCTCTCCATTGCTTTACGCTTGCGTTTAGTGTAATTAAATTTTTAATGAGATTCGCTATAGCTACATTTTCTGCAAATTACTATAGTGCTCAATGCTAATTGCTTAGGTCATTGGGTTCAATGACATTCTCAAATGTACAAATGGACTCGATACACACCAAAAGTCCTGGTTTATGAGAACATCCACCTTTTAGTATATTGGATTTTATCGACCCAGTGCAAGATTTTAATATTGGTAGAGGTGGGGAACTTCAGAATTAGTGATGGAACAATCAAAAGTATGTTGTATATTATTTTAACTTTGTTATGACGAAGATATTACATGACATGTGTGAAGTCTTTGTTACGCAAAACTATGCTAAAAACACAATAAGCAAAAGAAAACTGCGGAATATTAGCTGCAACAGTAAGATTTATCCTGAACTGAGGTATGTCATGCATTTTAAAGCGCCATGATGCAAACCACTTGTTGTTAAAAAGAACATGCAGATACGCTAGTTTTGAGGGCTCAGGGCAATTGACCCATGAGCACCTTTATAAACACAGCCCTGAATCGATTTATAGCGCGTCTGGCACATTTTAAATTAATGATATTCACTTGTACTGTAAGCTCAAGTCGATTTTGCAACCGCGTCGCAATTAATTTTCTCTGAAAATTAACGTGACCTTTCTTTCTGTAACCAACTATGCACTTTCGTTGCTCATCTGTCCCACCAACTGCCTATAAATTTGAGAGAACAAGCGCTCTTTAAAAAACTTTCTTCTTGCCTATTTTGATTTTCTACTTGTATTTCTTAATATTTTAAAACACCATTCAAATGTGAATGATTTATTTTAAAATAAACTGAATATAGGTTAAGTATAAAGCATATTGTAGGCTACAGTTGACTAACTGACTTGCATATTTTACAGTATGTAGGACCTACTGTATTATAGGACGCGCAAAACAACCCAAATTTGCCTGCTGTGTAGATTGCTTAAATTGACGTTGAAGCATGGATACATTTCTGTAGCCATTTTATAAGTTTTAACTTCAGCTATCAAGCGTTAAACCTGATTTTTTAACCTGTTTTGCCAGTGTTCCTTTGTTTCTTTATCGGCTACATTTAAACCTAATTAAAAGTATGCCTCTCATTTTATTTCTATTCAAAGTTGTCAGAACCGTAATCTGTGTACAAAGAAAATCATAAGCATGTGATAACAAGTAAGCCTATAGACTTGCTTTGCGAAAAATGGTGTCACAATTGTCTCAGGTTTCGGTATTGCCAGCAAGCCATGAATAATTCATTAGGTTGCCGAGACCCGTTTGTTACCTTCGGCGTTGCTTCAAAAAGCGATAAACTGCTTATTAAATTGAGTATAATTGCTCAAAAACTAAATCGAAATTCGATTTGATACTAAATTTCTGTTTATGCTGAAAAGAAACGGTTTAATAGAATGACTGAAAGGTAATTTTGCTAAAGCGAAGAAACTTGAGTTTGTTATGTTTGTTAAATTTGTTATGTTTACCTCTGCTATGTTTGTCATATACTGTTTTTTCGTTGTGATGGTCAGAAATAAAAACAAACCGAACTGTTAACCCATGATGACCACCAGGCATGGTCATTGGTGACGACCAACAGTGGTGCCAAAGTAGGGGGGTGTTGGGGTGTTATATCCTCCCAAATAATTCAAAAAAAATTATTTACTGTAAAATTGTACTTCGATTTAGTTGTGTGCAAGCAAACGTTTGTCGGAAATTGTTGATTCTGGTCTACTGTGTACGCTAGAAACAAAAATAAAAGCACAAGGAATTTTAACAAGCTTAGTTAAAGTTGAAACATATTTGGGACTTGTGCTGATTTTGAAGCCTTTGGCACTTATGGAGCAATTTAGTATCACGTTGTAAAGAGAAAAGCTTGACATTGACTCTTGTGAAGAGCTGTTTCAGACCCTAAAAATCACTCCAGAGAAATACAGTAGAATTCGCCTGTAGTGATTTTGGCTATAGTGACACTTCGCCTATAGTGACACCTGTTGCAAAGTCCCGTTTGCATACGCAACAGTTGAGTAGAATTCGGCTATAGTGACACTTCGGTTATAGTGACACTTTTTCCGCGGTCTCTTCAGGTGTCACTATAGGCGAATTCTACTGTATCGTGATTTGGAGTTTGAGAACAATTACAAAAATGCAGTTTTACTTCCGGAAAAAAATGCTGCTAATTTTATCACGCCTGTGCAAGCACCACGGCAAAGAAGAGTCCTTGAAAGATTGGGTGAAGGCTCGATGGCAGCTGCTGCAGACACTCAACTGCATTATAAAATACTTTACAATCAGTTGATGCACAGAGTTACCTTTGAACTGACCGAACGGTTTGAAAGTAGCCTGAATTTCGATTCGGCAAAGTATAAAAAACTTGCACGAATTTTCAAGACCGGCTTAGTTCCTGAAATGGTCAAAAATTATCCAAGCAGAGCTGAATAGACAATCGATGAGTTATCAAATTGGTTCATTCAGAAAGGCAACAGGAGCAAAATCTCTGTACGATGTTAAAAGAGCTTACCAGGCATTGTCCGAGTTGGATAAACCTCTCTATTCTCAAATACTCTAGCTGATTAAGATCCTCTTAGTTTGCTCGGTAAGCTCTGCTGCTTGTGAGAGGTCGTTTTCCAATCTTCGTAGATTGAAAACCTGGCTTAGAAATATTTTGGGACAGAAAAGGTTGAATGCTAGCATTGTTTGCAACATTCACCAAAATATTCATGACATCATCATAAATGACTTGCTAATGAGTTTTCAATGCGCACTACCGTAACACGCAATATGTTCGGTTGTAACAAGTTCTTGTGATGTGTTTGAAAGTTATTATTTTTGTCATAAATTTGCAGATGTTCTTCTGTAGCTTCGATTGCTTTCATTCTCCTGACTAGGGACTGTGTTCTATAGTGCACTAAGTGTAGTAATTCTAGACAAGGAGAGGACAAAAAGAAGTTAAGTATAATTTGTGTTTTTTTCAAAAAACTAAGTATTCATTGGAAGGTCATAGGTTCGAATTCCGCTGGAGGTACCAACTTTTCTTTGCTTGTTTCTTAATCTTGCAGGAGTCATTCACAAGAGCACTGGTAGCAGTTTCATCTCCATGATTTTTTATCTGTATATTATGCTGTAAGCAGCTAATTTATTGAGGTCCGGTGATTGTTTAATAAACTTAATACCGGTAGCCTACCACTAAAATTGTGTATAAAGATATGCATCTCCCCCAATGTTCAAAATCGTCTAAAATTTGATAAAATGTTGATTTATCCCCCACAATCCTCAACTAACTTCGGCACCATTGACGACCAAGGCTGTCGAGGCGATATTTTAGGCCGGTAGCCCGGTACCAATGTAATTCTTGGGTTCAAAATCAAAACTTTTTGTAAGAAAAGATCACAATATCCTAAGATTACGCTGTAGTTTCTCCATGTTCTCGAATCCCTAGAAAAGTTTTGGGCCCCTAAAATTATTCCGGGCTCAGGTCCAAAAGTACCCCCTGGACCTCCCTGTCAACGCTACTAGTCACGACTAAGCACAACTCTCTTCAACTCTTATCGAATGTATTTTTTGTATTTGTTTAAAAAATATATGTTGAACTTGATATTTTGACTTGGTTTGTATGCGTGTGGACAACGAGACGAATTCTGCACCAAAGCTCCACATTAGACCTTCCCAATCCCCGGACTTTCTTCTGTTTTCTTCTATATTGTGACTTTTCTGCATGGGTTTTCAATGCTGATTTCAAAAATATGCATAAAAATTTTTTTTCGATCAACGTCTTGGAAGCAGGGAGTCGAACCGAACCCGAACCGGATTTTTGTAAACCGGTTTTGGTGCGATTTTGTCTGAACCTTAACCGGAACTGAACCGAAAATTTGAGTTAGCTTAAACCCTAACCGAACCCGAACCGGTTGAAAAAAGCGGTTCACTCCAGCATTACGTCATTGTTCGCATTGTGGTAAGTGAAGTTGTACGTAGCATGTTGTTATCTTGGAGGCCACATTGTACGGATGAATTATAGCCTATACCGTAACACACGATCCACTATCATCGATGCTTTGGAGAGGAAAGTTTGAGGTAAGCAACTTCTGTTCTGTGACATCATAGACATTATAGTTTGATTGTAACTTGTGCAACAAACAACAAAGGCAAGTTAATTGAGCAAAGCAGTGTTGAGATCAGTGTTGCCAACCTTGCGGTTTTCACGCCCCATTGGGCTAGTTAGTAGTTGGGCAATAGTAGGCCTAGGCCTAATTTTATCGGACCCGAACCGGAACTTATAAAACCGGTTTTAAGTTTCTTCGAACCCGAACCGGAACTGAACCAAATTTTGAAACAATCTTTGAACCAGAACCGGACCCGAACCGGAAAAATCAAACGGTTCGACTCCCTTCTTGGAAGTTATTCGCCGTTGCTTAGCAACAACTTTTCATAAAAATTACAAAATTCCCCTTTAAAACCCCTTTGCTTTTAACCTGGTATGCTGATATCTAGATTATCTGAAAGCACTTCTTCAGCTGAAGAATTAAAAAAAAATTATTAAAATTGGACAATCGGTACCAGAGTTATAACCGTTTAAGTAACCAGATTACGCAGTCACGCATGACTGATTTTTGTTAATTTATTGCCAAATGATACTAGAAAAATGGTGATTGCTTCCCTTGCTCAACCCACCAGGATATGCCACTGCACATCAAAGTGGCGATGGCTTAAATCAAACACTTTGTTAAGTTGCTGTCAAGGGGTTTTTGGGGGTAAGGAGTTCAAAAAATATATTAAAAAGTGTCTCAGGGGAACAGAAAAAAAGTTATTAAAAAATTGATGCGAGCAGTCATGCATGAATGGTTTTGTCGCAGTCGCTTCATTCCTACAACGAGATGTATTCCTTAGGCACCACAAATGTTAAATGCCTGGAGTCATATACAGTATAACGTGAAACCGATCATCTCAATGTAGCTAACATCCGGGTACCCATTGTAAAATACTGTAAAATACTTGATCCAACTACTTGGCCAGAGGACACAGTGATGACATACGGAGAAAACGGAATTATTGAAGCGGCAAAGAGATTGCGCTTAGATGAACGCGAAGCTGTCAGGGGACTTCGTGAATATGTAGCCTATAACTACGAAAAAAAGATCCCAGAGTCTTCACAATTTGATAACACACTGTAGGCTAACTGTTTCAAGTTTACTCTTTATACGAATGGTCGGTTATCCGCTGAAAAAGTTTTCACCAGCGAAGTGTGTTGGATCTTGGTTGCGCCAGGGACGTAGGCTAACTCGGCAATTGAGACTCGAAATCGCCAAAGGTCTTATGGTTTTGAATACGATCAATGTCTTGAAAAATGGTGGAACTTGTAATTTTTTGTGTTATTGTCTCACTAAAATACAAATATTTGCATTGAACAACGTCATATCATCTATAGACTATGATAATTACTTTAGCAACGTTTTAAACACGTACATCAAGTGTCTTGTTTCAAAGTCTTATAAGGAAATATTTTTGAATTTCTTCAACGGCACCTAGCGCATTTGAAAAGTAAAAAACTAACGTTCCGGAAGCTAATCTACTGGAAATCCACCACTGCCAGTGTGTATTGGCAAGCCACCATATCCTTGAAGGTAGAAGTAAAGATTGGCTTCTTTATGCCTTTTTCACCATCCATCTAAATATTTAACCACTGGGCAGATGACCGGACACAATAAAAACAAAATTATTACGGTATTAAAATGTTCAAATGTCACCGTAGATTGGATGGTCTAAAATGGCTAGCGTGGAAGCAACACCGTTATGGTTAGCGAATCGCAACTGCTCGCTGTACTGGAAGTGCTCAGCCTTACGCTGATAGCCAGGAAGAACGCCTCCTTCTTCGCAGATAAAAGGACAGTTGCGAAAAAGCGCGATGCATGCACATTGTTTTGGATATGGACAGCTTTGTCTGATGCAAATAAATATTATTATTATTATCAAAACGTTTTAGGCAAAAAAAATACGCGACAAGAAAAACTACTGTATTTATTTTTGCCTGATAATATTCAGGATTCGAACTTTAAAACATCAAACGACTACAAACTTTGTCAACATTCCCACATTCTTTGATTGTGAAGTTCTATATTGTTATTGTTGAAATTCTTCTGCTAACTACGATTCTCTCGCTGAAAAATATTTGCTTCATAACAAAACAAAATCACCTACAGTAACTCGAAAGATGTTTGATTAAATAGAGCTTTGTTACATCATTAAACATCTACACCAGTGGTTCCCAACCTTTTTTGGCTGTTACCCTAATCTCCACCCTGAAGTGAGCCAATTACCCCCAAGATCAATTTTCAAAAACAAAGGTGTTTATTGCTATGTATTTCAATGTACAATGCAATACTGAATACAAGATAACAATGTGTGGTAAACATTTAATGCGAATTTGGGCCTGGACTTCAGCCGCCAGCTTTGTGATCCTGGGCTTTGTGGTGCTGAGGGCGATTCTTGCGTCATTTTTGACATCCTGGCGATTGCGCTTTTTTGTCTTCATTCCCAAGACAGTGAAAATCCTTGTTCACAGCGATACGTTGTTAAAAAAGATGTCAGGAAATTTGATTGATTGCTTGAATCTTTATCCTCGGACTGGGAAAGCTTCTTGCAGAGCTTAATCCTGGCAGTTTCGCATACTTGTAGAGGCTTTGAACGCTTTGAATCACTGACGCAGGCCGGTTACCGAGATTGACAGAGTGAAGTTTCCGGTTGTTCAAGTCTTGTTGCCGGGGAACTATTCCATCCATTAGATGCTGCTGAATGGAGAGCAGTCCTTAACGTGCGTTGCTCAAGAGCACACCCCGAGAGTCGAACCAGCGCCGCTTGATCTTGAAGCTTCTTCGTTCCAGAAGTGACGCGCTAACCACTTGAGCTATCGGGGCGGAAACTAACCAATTTAATGCCCGTGTCGCTAATGTTGGTGCGTTCTGGAGTCTGCCAATCCAGAAGAGTTCAAGTTTCAGCGCTTCGTTCATTCGGAGAGTGATAAATTCTTCTTTGGCCAAAAAGTCGTCATCATCCGCCTGGCTGTCATCACGTGAAGAGCTCAGTGCACCATTGGAGACTAGCCGCGTCCAAATTCGGAAAGTATAGTTGTCTATCTTCTTGGCTAGCTGGCCTAAGTGGTCAGCTATGTCCTCCTTCAATGCCGCTGTCAATGTCAAGTCAAGTCCATTACCTTCGAGGTAGCCTACACGACGACTTGTCGAGTGTTTGAAACTGCGCCACTGTGCCTCTTCCAACTCGCTTGCAACTTAACCTTCGTGATAAATGGGCTACTGCTATACGGCTACTTTGGTGTCGATCACAGTTAGGCTACATTCTTGCCTAGAATTAAAAGATTGCCTTTGTTCAATTCACCAAAGATATCAGGCAGGTTGCACCCACTGCTGGTTAGAGAAGTATTCAGCTAAGTCGGACTTCTTTTCTACCAGAAAAACATGGACAGCCTCACGAAATTCGACCAGGCGGGTTATCACTTTGCTACGAAACAGCCACCGTGCTTCTGTGCGGTACAGTAATGCTTCGTATCTTTTTCCCATCTTCTTGCACAGTTCCTTAAAAAGACGGTTGTTCAATTCATTCGCTTTTATACTGTAAAGTTCACAACCTTCATTGTTTCCAAATAGGGTCTCGTTACCCCCAAAAAATAAGCAAATTACCCCCCGGGGGTAATTTACCCCCAGGTTGGGAACCACTGATCTAAACCTTTAAATTTGCTTGAACCCAAAGCACAATATCCTTTTTTGAGAGTGTTGCCAGATGGATTTTTTTCCAATTTGGGAAAATTTAAATAATTTAAATGTCCATCAACAAAAAATTGTGATGGGAAACCTTAGCGGTTTTAAAAATTTTCTCTTTTATAGACACATACAACATTGTTGAAGATGCTGCAATATTTCACCACCTAATTATTGTAGCTAGCACTATCTTTTTCGTTCCCCACACCTCAATGACGAAAAATAAAATCGTATAATATAAAGCAAAAAAAATTATGTTTTTCAGTTACGCCAGTGTTTTAAATGAAATGTATATAAGTGGTTTATAAACTATGGTTTTAACTCATTAAAGTAAGGTAATTTATTGCAGTGTAATGGTAATTTAGTTAAGGTAATTTATTGCATTTAGTGGTGCATTTGGGCAATTTTAGTGCTGTGTTTAAAACAACACTCGTAAACGTGTGGCAACACAAAGTTGGAACTGAAATCATTTTGACCCTGAACAGTGATTATGACAATTTATTTGTTTCGATAGGCTAATGCCGTGTGAACGGTATGAAAGAATGAAACAGTACGTTGCGTGCTAGCAGGTACAATCAGGATGAGCAAAGAGCCATCAGTGGTTGTCAATTCATTTACCACCAGAAGACAGTAACTCATTAAGCTTAATTTTAAAAATGTTTGTCACAGTTTTAAAGGGGTCGATGTTACTTAACTTAAAAGCTTATTACCAGGTAGGCTACCAGCGATAGTTGATTGTATCTAGACTTTCAGAAGCAAAACCGACTGCAGCTGAGACTAAGTAAGCTGAAAATCCAATTATTGTTTACCAGATAAGGTGCGTTTGGTTAAAAAGTCGGCCACCCATTTGTAGAGGAGGAAACGGCCATCAAGTGCTCAATTTACTTTCATCTACGTACCCTATAAATCTGCATCGCATGCACGTTTTAAACTTCTGTTGTTTTGCCACCTTTTGTTCCTGTACACTATTTGTAACTTTATCATTGCTGTTGTTTTTGGACAAAGAAAAATAAATTGAATTGTTGTATCATACAATCAAGTCACAACAACTTACGCTATGCTGATTGAAAAATGCTAAAAATTTGCAAGTTGGGTGCTTGCATTGCTGCATGCTTTCTGATTTTCTTTGCGTTTTTATACACACCTGGCTTCAAGATTAGTCCTGTGGAATTGGAGTATCCTCGCCGCGTTTTTCACAACTTCAAAGAATTAAAGTAAGCTCAGACCTTAATTACAAAGTGACCTCCAAAAACGCAGAACTTTGCAAATCAAATTTTGTGCTGTTTTTGTCTTTTTCTAGGTCAGTAGGTCACCTTATTTATAAACTGGTTGTGGCTATTTTTCCCACAAGTGTTGCCAGATAAGGAATTCTGCCGTAATTTGAGAGAAGTTAAAAGTCATTGAAGACAAAAACTTGTATTTAAGAAAATTTTAAATCTCGAGCAGAGAAAAATCCTTACCCTTGATTTTATCTTAAACCCAATGCTAGCTCTGGCAACACTTGCTACGAAAAAATGTTTTTTGATCGTAACCATAGCAGCTACCGTCGAAAAATATACACTTCGTTATAAATTATGTATGGTTCTTCTTTCGTATGAGAGGTTGATTTTTGGACTACGTTTCATCGAGGTCAAATGTCCGGGCATTCTTTGAGCAGCCACTTGATTGAAGAGTCCTCCAGCGTTGGCAGACCAACTGCCTTTGGTGGAGTAAACGTCGGGCAGTTGTAGAGGATGTGGTCTGCTGTCTGTTCCTCTGCACCACAGTTGCATGCCGTAGATGTTGATAGGCCCCATCTGTGCATCAAGGATGCGAAGCGCCCAACACCCGTGCGGAGGCGGTTCAGCCGTACCGTACCCAGGTAGGTCGACTGAGCTCCTTTCCTGGTTGCATGGGTCCAGCGTCGGGGGAAAAAGGTGTGGAGTCTGGAAGTGTTGTGTATCCACTCCTCTTGCCAGGTGTTAGCGATCCAGGATGAGGCACTGGTGTTGTGGTCCAGCAAGGATTGTGCTTGAGCAACAAAGAGCTTCCCGATTTGAGGCGTTTCTTTATTGCCTGTCTGGTGATGTAGCTGTGGAACGCATGGTGTGGCTCCAGTGACCGGCGATCCAGTGAGAATGAGGCAGCTCTACGAGAACCATACAGGCCTACAGGGGCGCAGCACTCCGCGGTGGAATGGACAATAGCCAGGGTTGTGGTGCGCAGATTTGTTGCTGTCGCACCCCAGCTCGTCCCTGTCGTGTCAGTCGACGAATAAGGGCAACGCGTGATGTTACTTTCTTGCGGAGTGGTCCCAAGTGGTGTCGGTACGTGAGAGTCCTGTCCAAACTAACACCGAGGTAGACTGGTGTGGGGGTAAAAGGCAGGACGTTTCCATCGATATTGATGTTCAGCTCACGCTTTGCTTCCTTGTTATTTAATGTTTAGGTGGAAAGCGGTCGACACCGTTTTAGATTTACTGAGCTTTGGTCTCCACTTGTGGAGGTAGCCTGACATCTTAGCCATATCTTGAGTTAGGGTCCTTTTCAGTGGAGACCATTCCGAAGCGTTATGCACCATAGCCAGGTCGTCGGCATAGGCATACAGCTTAGATGTTATTGGCGAAAGGTTATGGATGTAGGCTACACATTAAAAAGAAGTGTAGCCAGGACGGATCCCTGAGGAACACCGTTCGTGAGACGTCTTGACCTGCTTCTTCGTCCGAGTCCGGTGGTGAGGGTGAAACTGCGGTTGTACACAAGCTCCATAATCATTCTGATCATGTGCCATTCTGGAAGAAGGTGAAGAAGTATGCAGGCCAGGCCGAGGTGCCACATGCTGCAGTGAGATCAATGAACACGGTACCACTCTTTTTCTTTTCCTCAAAACAATCCTTTATGTCTTGGCTCATGCAAGTGACCTGTTCTACAGTTGATCGGCCACGGCGTCATCCTGCTTGCTCTGGTGGTAAGAGTTGGTCGATGATTAGATCGACTCGGGTGTGGATGAGCCGTTCGAGGATTTTATAGGGAATGCATAGGAGTGAGATAGGACCGTATAGCTCCTAGCGTCATCCAGGGGCTTGTTGGGCTTTAGTATGGTTATGACGTCAGCTCATCTCCAGGTTTTGGGTAGTGTATGGTTGATGGAGCTAAATGCTAACTTAAAGAATGCTATAATCAGTGTTGTGGAGTTGGATTGTATGGGAAAGCGGGAAAAAAACGGACATATGCCAACTTTTAAGTGCTCTATTTGAGCAAACAAATCAGATACAGAAAAATGGACTTATTGCGTTATATGAAAAATTAAAAAGTCACGTAACAACAACTGTAAAAAGAATTTGCCCCAGCTGTGAAGCAAAACCATGTAATTATGTACCAGCCTATGTATTTATGCCCTAGTCTATGTGTTGTGTATCCAGCCTGTGTTGTCCAACCTATATATATGCTTCAGCTTATGGAGCAAAGGATCATGCAGTCATCACCATTGCTCTTCAACATTTACAGCACATCATTGATATGCCTAAAACTATGTCACGTCATTAGAGCTATGCCAATGATTTGAAACCACTCTTACAAGAACTGATTTATGGTAGAAGAAAGTACTTACAGCCGATATGGTCCTAATCGTAGAACATCTGAAGTTGTGGAAGCTGACATTGAGCCTGATCAAGATTACTCTCACATCTTTTAATATGAACAGACTGCCGGCCTCTCGTTTAAGATATTTTTGTTTCATTACAATGGTTATCTTCTAGTTTTTTATGTCGTCGTCGTAGTCTATCTTCTGCGGTCTGTATTTGTTTTGTCATTCTAAAATCTAAACCAAGTTTAAGGAAGGGTTTGGAAGAAAGAAAACTGTCTAGTAAAATTCATATTTTGTTTTTCTACAGTGCATCTGAGATGAACTCTTTACAAACATCCATTCATATTGAAGGTACCGGTAGTTAACCTAATTATATAGTTAATAGATTGAGTTCGCTTTTAGCAGTAGGCTATGATCGTTGCTTACTTCACGATGTAGATATTAACGATTTGTTTTAGCCTGATGCTGCGAGTTCGCTGTGGTAATAGCGAATTGCACTAGCTTTCGGAACACAGTTCCCTGATCATGAGTTATGACGAAGCTATAGGGAACTGTGTTTGTTTGTTTGTTTATCTTTATCCTGCATTGCGGGAAAGCGGACTTGAGCGCTATGCATCGATGTACGCCTTCCGACATACACCTGACCCACGCTGCAGCCGACGGCAATGTCAGTTTCCGGTTGTCTACTCTACTTATGACTTAAATTTGGTAGGCTACTACCCATTACTCGAAATCGATCACTAGGTAGAGGCAATTATCGTTAAGTTTCTTGCCCAGAGAAACAACAGCTAGTGCGGGTGGCTGGAGTCGAACATGCAGGCTCTCGCCTGCGAGCCCAACGCGCTAACCACTCGGCCACGGCTGCTCCGAAAGCTAGTCCAATTCGCTATTATAGGCCTACCACAGCGAACTCGCAGCATCAAGCTAAAACAGGTCGTTAATATCTACATTGTGAAGTAAGCTAATTATTATTTATATTCAAAAATTTCTCGATTGTCGTCATCTTAAAAGTTTTTGCGTATATTTTGCAATTGCGCTTTTTTTCGTTCAAAGGAAGTTGAAATCTGCAAAAAAAAATTTTACGTAATACGAAAATTTTTTTGATTTCTTATGAGTCATATCATGGAAACTTGTTCAACTTTTTTTCTGCTAGAGTTCTTTTTCTTATTTCATTTTTTTTTTTTGTATCAGTATCGCTATGCTGGCAGTGGACTGTGGGAAAAAGTTACAGCAAACTACAGAAAAGCAGTGATGAAAGCAATTAGCTGAAAGCTTTTCTGCGTTCGTGTGCTGTAGTCTATTTGCTATGAAACGACAGTTTCACAGACTACAACCAGTTCACTCCGATCGATAACTCAGTTGGCTAAGCGTCCAACATTATACACCACTAAACCAAAACATCAGGCAACGATGGTTTGGCCCTGTGGTGTTCGCTTGAGCAACGCATTCCCAGGACTGCTTTCATTTTGCGGCACTAAGTGGATGGAATAATGTACCGTATAGACAACTCTTTATCAAGCGGAAATTTCACTCAGTCAATCTCGGTAACCGGGCTTGCGTCAGTGGTTCAAAGCTTCTACAAGTAGACTATGCGAAACTGCCAAGATTAAATTTTCAAAACAGCTTCTTCGTCCGATAAGGTTTAGAAAAGGCCGTGATAAACAACATAAAAAGCTGAAATACTGCGAAAAAGGTTGTAGTTGTAGCGTATCGTACCTATAGGCTACCCTTTGTTCTTAGTGTTGTATTTTTACTAGGCTTGTAGTCGATTGCACTACAGTAGTAGACTCACTTAATCAGGGGCGCCGAAAGCGGGGGGCAGGGGGGCGGATGCCTTTAAGTTTTCTGTGGATGGGGGCCGAGAGGTGAAGCAATGGTGCCGTTTTAAGGTCATGTAAGCTACTGCACGTTTTGCAATACGATATAACAATTTCAGCTATTCGCTTTTAGCCTAAATTTTATAATCTTTCATTTCTGATTCAAAATAATATAACACGATACAGAATTCTGTATCACAGTAGGTTAGCCTACATCATTATATCATAGCATGATGCCCTTCCTTGCCATTGTTCTTTGTAGCCTATACCGGACTCGTGTATCATTACTCGATGAGCTGATAGATGAGCACTATCGCTATAGCCAGTGGCGGCTCGTCATAAGGGACTGCGGGACTGCAGCCCCCCCAACATGTTTGTGCATAAGTGAATTATATCACATATAGATAGCTTTGCCATGTTTTTTTTAATTTAATTCGCTTGAAGAATTAAAAAACTCTTAATAGTAATTTTTTTTTGTAATCAAAAAAAAAATTTGTATTACAAAAATTAATTGGCAACTCTGGGTCTGCAAATTTTGCAGGGTAGGCACTTTAACATGCAGATATCCAATCCAGCACGAACCAATCAGAAGCTACGCTGTTCATGACGTCATCAAGGTTGCGTTGAGAAAGAACAAAGGAAAAACGCAAATTCTAGCTAAATTAAGTCATCGCTTTGCCATCGGTTGGCTTGGCGCATTGGGTTAGGGCGGTGGTAGGCTAGTCATTTCATTGACGTGGGTTTGATTCTCACCACTGCTATAGCTCTTTTTTCTTGTGTAATTACCGAACAAAGTTCAAAGTAATAATCAAGTCTGTGGCTGAATGCTGGAATGGTCACAATTGGACAGACAACGTAACATCTGGTTGGTTCGTGGTGGATTGGATATCTGCATGTTAAAGTGCCTACCATTTTGCAGGTCCTGTATTGCTTGTTCTTTTTTTTTATGACGTAGGTTTTTCAGAAAAAAGTTTTCTAGCATCACTGAACAAGCGCTGTAGGGACTGCAAATAGAACAGACCCTGGTCAGGGATTCCAACTTTGGTTCTCGTAAATCTTTAGGGTAAGCGTGTGGAAGCTATCGGTGATTAGGTGAAGGGATCGTAGATTACTTTACTTGATCTGTGTTTTGAGAAGTCACTGAAACAGACTAGTTTTGATGTGAAGTAAAGCCAATTACTGTAATTATTGGTGCTCTTTCACAATTCGCCCTGTTGGTCAACAACTGAATGATGACGTTTTCTACGTCACACAGGTTGGAATGGACTATTATAAAGGAGGAAGTACGGGGTGGAAATGCAATGAAAAACACCTGAAGGAAATTGTCTTCCATTTCTTGTTCAATTTCAACAGATTTACCATCGTTGGAAAGCACAAGCATAGATCTAACCAACTAAGTTAATACCAAGTCCCATAATAATACTAGCTCCATCTGGTGGCCACCTAAACTTGACCAAATTCAAGCCATTATCAAAAGTTTACTTTCAATGATAAAAACATTAAACGACAGCCAATTAAAAGAACATGTTACTGTGTTACTAACCCTAACTCAGTGCATTTATAACTCAGTCCGGTACAGGTTTATTATTACATTAGGTTAGCCTACTATGGTTGATGCAGCCCCCCCATATTTTGAGACCACGAGCCGCCACTGGCTATAGCCTATCTTATCTTAAAACTTTAAAAAAAATTGGCCTTTCAGCAACAAAAGTGCCCTTTTTTCATAATGCTGCCCCCTCCCCCAGTCAAAAACCGTTCCGGCGCCCTTGCACTTAATAACAATAATATTGTTATAGTTTTATTTATTGTCGCTTTAACGACAGATTAGGTCTTTTAACGACAGGACACATTTTTAATTTTATATCAAGTTTACGATGTCATCACATTATTACCCAACTTATTTTCACTGCGTTATGTGAGAAAGAACACAATCGGTAGGCCTACCGGTTTTAAAGTCTTTGGTTTGACCCGACCTGGAATCAACCTTAGATCTACCAGAAACCACTCGGCCACTGAGCTGGTAGTATAGACTCATCTAAAGTGATGTTTAAAGCCACGCAATTTATACTGAGAAAATAATGTAATGGAGGTAAAGAGTAGGCCTACTAAGGCGCTGGTTTGATTGGATTGCCATGTGAGTAATGAAATCAGACGTTTGTACCCTGTAGACAAATATGTTGCATTTCAATAACGAAAGACCAGAACACTTAGTTGTTGTAGGCCTACGTATTGCCCTAACCCTAACCCTATATAAAAAAAAAAAACTTGCAGTAGAATAGTCAAAAATATTCACACTCTTGCATTGCAGCTAAAAATATATTTGAAAAAATCTTTTTTAATCACTTTATTCTCTGCTATTGTTTGCTGTAGCTACACATTATGGATGCTTCGTGTTGGCGGAACTTATGGGCAAGACAGCTATAATTACCCAAAGCCAATCAATGACTGTAGAAATGTGTCTGATGCACTGCTTTTCGAGGTGTGTTATGTGTAGAGTTTAAACCCTAAACTACAGGTTAACTCCACGAGTTGCCAACAAGTGGCCAAAGTTTTCGTCTACTGCCTGAACTGAATTGCAGATCACTTCTCCAAGTCTGGTCGCTTAAGTGCTAGTTGCCCTATACTCCACTCTATTTCAAATACCACTAGGTTAGCAAAAGTATAATGATACAACTAAAGACACAATAAGACACAAACACAAACTATGAGAAACAATTACAATAAAAATGGCAGCTCTTACCTTCACAATAGACGAAGCAAAAAGAAAGAGCTACCAGCAAAATGCGAATATCGTGCGCTCGAAAATCAACCGAGCGTGAAACAATTTAATCATTTAAGAAAGGGAGTCGAGTTTCTAACATACCGGCCCCGAAAATGCGTATGACATTTTCTACTTTGTGAAATAGACGAGACTTAACATAATGTACTGGGTGATCGTAACATAACATATCCTGACATCAGAAATTCAAGCCTGACCAAAGCGGTCAACTAACAGAAAAATGCGTATGAATAGAATGAAATACACAAGGAATCATGTTACAATTCTATACACAATAAGGCTCTAAGGAGTAACGACATCGACGGATTGGAAAGCTGACGCTAGACTTCAATGTCACAATGCACAACTTCAAGGTAAAGTAGGCTACATGTAACAAACTTAAGCCACTTTGGCTGAAGACATAAAATTGAAAACACGCATAACTTGTCACCATTGTCAGCGGTATCAGAGCATGCCGAGGCAGCGAGTGATACAGTGGAAAATAGAGACCAGCACATTACACATTGGCTATCAGTATACGAAATTCTCACATGCCACAGCAACGTCGAGCTGAATCGATAACGAGCTTCCACACAAATAAACACCAATACAGGCATGCAACACATTGCAACAGTGACTGGAATATAATATTACGTAGTCGTTTCACTCAAGATTAAAACGTCATTCTAATGTTGAGTGAAGCCTTCAGTCACGCTACAACTGAGAAGCACTGTAGCTACAATAAAACTGAGAAACAACCACAAAACCGGAGATAAACAATAGCTGAGATAATGTCAGAAGTAATTAGCCAGATTAACTGAATGAAGCGTTCTCGAAAGCAATAACAAATTATTAAAATAGATTTTAAACAGATTTTTGATACTAAGTCACATTACAGAACTAGTTAGCAATCGAATCCTGAATAGGCATGAGTGATAATCCAGTTAAAATCAATACCACACAACCGTAATACGAAAATACAACACAAGTTTCTAACCTACATGAGGTCATGACACAAACATGCACATTATGCGACCATTCTCACCTGTGTCCGAGCATGCAAAAGCAGCGCATGACACAGCCGAGAATGGTGGCCAAAAAATTCATCAATGAGCGTACCAACCTGAGGACGTACAGGTACCAGCAAATGTTACTTCATCAGTTGTGATGCTCATCAGTTAACACAAGGCCAAGGCGGCAAAACAAGACAACTGACATGAGATACTACGCAGATATGCTTCACCCAATATCAAACATGGTTGTAATGTTGAGTGAAATCTCCAAGGTCATAAGACAAGAATTTAAAAGGCGACGTTAATTGGCACCTGATCAACATTACCGTAAATAAAGTGTTACTAGTTAGTGTAACAAACTAACAATAGATAAACAAAATAACAATGTTGTCACCGCCACCACCGTAAACAACTAACCTACTACAGAATACTAAACAAGTCAACAATAATAAAAGAGAAAAAAAAGGGCCTTTGAGATAAAACGCCGATGAAAGGCCACAAGGTAGGCCTACTACAAAATTAGTCAAAGTCGGTTTTACAGTCCTGCAACAGACAATTTCAAACATAGTCTTGCAAATGTCCCTCGAGCAGACAGATCTTCCTGATATCCCTCATGAGCACTGCATCCGCTGTTCGCACGCGGACCCTCCGCACAAGACCGTCCTTGTCGGGAAAGCATTCTTCAACGATGGCTTTAGGCCAGGTGCCCCTTTTAGCGTTGTTGTCCATCAGTAGCACGAGATCACCTGGTTCAAGGTTGGGTGAAGTACCCCACCACTTCTGCCTAGGCTGCAGCAAGGGAAGGTACTCACTCATCCAACGGCTCCAGAACATTTCTGCTAGGTATTGCGTCTTACGCCACGACCGCTTGTATCGATCACTCTTCATAAAAACGTCCGGCGGCAATGAGTCGTCGATAGAGCCGGTTAACAACATTGATGGAGTTAAGGCACTTAAGTCTCTGGGATCTGTGGACACGTCTGTTATTGGACGGTTGTTAAGGATCGATTCAATTTCGGTTACCAGGGTAAGCAAATCGAAGTCGTCGAGAGTGGCTTCACCAACAACAGCACGCATGATTTTTCGAATGCTACGAATCATTCTTTCCCAAACGCCACCTGCGTGGGAACAAGTCGGAACATTAAACGACCACTCGATATTGTCCTGGAGCATTGCCTCCTGAAACTGGTGGCCGTTCCAAGCTTTGATACCGTCATTCAGCTCTCGTTCGGCGCCTTTGAAATTCGTGCCGTTGTCACTGAACATTAGCTTTGGTTTTTGTCTTCTGCTGGTGAACCGACGAAAGGACTGGATGAAAGCGGAGGCCTCCAGCGACTGGGCGATTTCTAGGTGGACGGCCCTAGTTGCCATACAGGTAAAAACGACGACGTACCTCTTTACGTCACTTCTGCCAAGCCTTACAACGAGCGGACCCATCAGATCCACACCTGTCGCAGCAAAGGGTGGGTTTCCAGCTGTGACCCTGGCCTCGGGAAGACTTGCCATGCGTTGACTTCCAGTACTGCTATTATAAAGGCGGCACTTAAAGCAGGAATGAAGCACTCTTCGCACGGCTGCTCGTCCGCGCAGTATCCAGAACTGTTTACGAATCGAATTCAGGACATGAGACACTCCACTGTGGCCTTCCTTCTCATGGTGGTCCTGAATTATCATGTCAGTTATTCGATGCTTGCTCGGAAGAATGATTGGATGTTTGGTTCGAAAAGGGAGAGCTGAATGTTGTAAACGCCCATCCGAACGCATGATTCCGTTGAGAACAAAAGGGCTTAGTTGACGCAACTCCTGGAAGTAGCTGGCGTTTCGCATTTCTTGGTCGGAGTGTAGTCTTTCTGGTGACGTACAATCGGATACGTTTGGCAACGCACGCATGGCGTCATGAAAGGCGTCCCATTGAACTTGCTGTAAGATTGCTATAGTTGCGTTTTTCAGTTCATCCACGGTGAGACGTCCTACAACCGGAGGCGAGAAACCCTGCAAATACTTCCATTTCATGAATTGCTTCCATTTCAACCACCAGGCGGTTAGTCGTTGTGCGGTCTTGTACTTAGAGCAGCGCGCTAGCAGCTCATGCAGATAGCTCACGGGAGATGTGACGATGGCGCAGATGTTTGTCTTTTTCAACTCCGGATCATCCGAGGTAAGGTCCTTGATGCAATTCGGTTGTTGAGGCCAACTAGCCTCGGGTTTAAGTAAAAATGGCGGCCCCTTGAACCACAAGTCAGCAACATCAGCCTTGTCAGGCATTAACCCACGTGATGCAATATCAGCGGGGTTTTCTTCAGTAGGAACATGGCGCCACTGACGAGGTACAGTATGTGCGTGAATTTGTTGCAGGCGGTTGGCCACAAAAGTTTGAAAACGGGTGGAAACATTGTTAATATACTGAAGCACTATAGTCGCGTCTGTCCACAAAACTACGCTATCAAAATTGAAGTCCATTTCGCGACAAATGAACGAACACAACTTTACGGCGATGGTGGCGGCGGTCAATTCTAGACGCGGGATGGTTACCGGCTTGAGAGGGGCGACACGGGACTTTCCCATACAAAACATGTTGTCAATGTGACCGTTGGCATATACAATACGAATGTAGCATGCAACACCGTAGCCTATGCCGCTGGCATCACTAAATACGTGCAATCCAACATGGCTGATTACCTGCTCCTGACGTTTGAGGCTTCGATGGATGGAAATACCACCAAGATGAGGAAGTCCATTCAGCCAAGCCTCCCACGTCTGTCTTCGCGACTCCTCGAGTGGATCATCCCATTCCGTTCCGCTCTGACACGCTTCCTGCAAAAGCTTACGGGCTGGCAGGATAAAGGGCTGCACAAACCCCAGGACATCATACACCTGGCTAACCATAGACAGCAGACCTCTTCTAGTAAATGGTTTTTGTTCTATGTTCACCTTTACCGAAAAACAATCCGACGAGATGTTCCAATAGACACCCAAGGCCTGCTCCGTCGGTAAGTCATGCAGACTCAGGTCCAACACCGACGACGCTCGATCTGCTTCTGGAATAGAGCTCATTACGTCAACCCTATTTGAAAGAAATTTGGTAAGGTTAAACCCACCACTGGCCAAAAGTCCTTTTAATTGGGTAACTGCTGTGACAGCTTCTTGGGAAGTGTTGTACGACTTAAGAAGGTCATCTACATAAAAATTTTTATCTACAGTTTGTAATACTTCCTCAGTAGCTGCAGTTACGTTGTCACTGGCAGTTTTCTTGAGGGCAAACGCAGCACAACTCGGAGAGCATGTAGCTCCAAAGACCAGAACGTTCATCCTGTAGTCGACCGGGGTCTGGCTCATATCTCCATCCGGCCACCACAAAAATCGAAGGGCATCTCTGTCCTTCTCAGACACAAAGACCTGGTGAAACATGGCCTTTATGTCTGCTGCTACAGCGACATTACCTTGCCTGAATCGCAACAAAACACCAGTTAAATTATTGTTGAGGTCTGGCCCCTGTAAGAGTTTATCATTTAAGGAAACGTTTTGAAACTTAGCGGCACAGTCAAATACTACACGGAACTTTTTTCCGGTGCAATGGTGAGGCAGGTACCAGACGGTATCCGAACACTGTAATTTATCATCAGGCACACGACTAGCATAACCACTTTGAATGTAATCATTAACTTTCTCGCAATACTTACTGTGCAAATCCGGATTTGCACTTAACTTACGTTTCAGACCTCCAAGACGCTTTTCTGCCACAAGTCGGTTGTTAGGCAGTGTCGCATTCTCCTTCCATGGCAGTTCCATCTCATAGTGGTCTCCTTGCTTGCGAATGGTGTGTTCCATAACCTTCAGTGCTTGCCGGTCATTCAAAGAGGGCGCACCTATTTGGGGTTCATCGATGTCCTGAAAATCCTGATTTAAAATGTTAATTATCTGCTGACATGAGCTGTCAGCAGGTGACGACTTAACAAACAAGCATGTCGAGCAAACACCATTTGCGTCTGATACCGACTCGTAGTCTGACCCAAAAATAGTCCATCCTAGAGCGGTATGTAGCGCAAATGGCTGCCCAAACTGACCATACCTTTGCTCAGACGTTCTAAACATCTCATGAGCATTAGCCCCTATTAGCAACTCTACCTTTTTTGACTGCAATTGGGGAAGGTTTACATCTGCCAAGTGAGGATAACCTTTCAACAAATTGGCACCAGGGATGTTATCTTCCAAATGAGGCAACTCTCTTAGCACTCTACACGAAGGAATTCTAAAAGATTGATCCTCATTTATTCCCTGAACACACAACTTCCCTGCACTTATTCCACACTTGCTTACCCCACTAATGCCTTGCAGCTCAATATCATCCCTTTTTGTTTGCAATTTTAATTTACGAACCAGGCTTGTGCTACACAGGCATGTTGTCGAGCCTGTGTCCAACATAGCATATGTGGTAACGAATGAGTTTGAGCCTTCTTCCCACACTTTTACAGGGACAATGTTAAGCATAGCAGCACCCTTGCGACCTGAGCTTTTACGCGTCATGGCTACAACTTCCCTTTTTGACAAGTCGCCTTGTTTAGGTCTTAAGTGGAGCAAGGAATTGTGCCTTTTATTACAAATTTTGCATGACTTTTTGAATGAACAGTCAGCTACGGTATGACCAGGTTTCAAGCAATTGAAACAGAGTTTACTTTCCTTTACAAACCTATGACGGTCCTCTGCTGTTTCCTCCAGAAAGGTAGCACAAACCCACAGCTGATGTGATTTACTGCAAAACTTACACAATATAGACGGGTTACTTACCTTAACGTCGTCATTCACAGCCAAAGTCTTAAACCTGTAACGCCGATCCTTGCCATCTCTGGTTCGAACGTCTGAGTCATTCCTCTTTTCCTTGAGATGGAAGACTTGCTGTGCCCATTCTGTTTGTGCATATGAGGCTGCATCTTCCACAATATCGATTAGGTCAGAGAAACATGGTCTCATGTTAGCCTTTTCTCTAGCATGAGACAGAATCGAAAATTGCTCTCGAACCTTTAATGGCAGTCGAGTTAGAATTTTATGTAATAATTCAGAACCATTGAGCTCAGTTAAAATACCTTTGCTTTCAAATAAGCACCTACAGTTATTCATTTTAATGGCAAGCTGGCTCAATTGTTCTGAATCACTCTCACGGATGGAAGGGCCCCTGGTAAGTTCATCCTTGGCCCTTTGCATCAAACGCATGTTACTACCATACTTACCATTTAACAGGCTCCAAGCCTTGCGATAACCATCGCTCTTGTCCATGTAAGATGAACAGCCCTGTATTAGGTCAAATGCATCACCTTCCAAATACATTTGAAGGTACATCAACCGATGATGGTCATTTGGACAGTATGGCTCTACAAATGTAAAAAACTCCTGCGTAAAAGAACTATAAAAGGAGACATCTCCATTAAATTTCTTTAACGTGAGTTTGGGTAAATGCATTGGTGGGGCATGCTGGGATGGAGGTGCTTGATGCAAATGCATAGGATATGCATGCTGAGTGTGAGGTAGCGACGCTCGAGGTGAATGCATAGGTGGCGTAAGCTGAGATAGCGATGCTTGGGGTTGCTGATAGGGACTGGGCTGATACGCTGACCCCATACGAGTACCTGCCATAGCATTATGCTGGATTGGCAGCGTAGGCCCAAAAGATTGCCCTAGAATAAAGCCTGGAGGAGGGCGAGGTGACATAGGCCCAAAAAACGGTTTATTGTCATCAACCTCATGCATCTCCTGCTTGGGAGTTTCATCCAGAATCAAAAGGTCAGATTGGTGACGACTAAGTGGGCTTTCAAACTCAGTTAGGCCTATGGGTTTGGAATGAAATGGTTCACTGGGACCTAGGTCCACAGCACCTTTCAATGGCAGTAATGAACTGTCTCCCTCCACATTTCCTAATTTGCTCTTGAGCAGAGACATCAATTGTTCTTGCCTATGATTAGCTTCAGCCTCCCTCTCACGAGATAGTTTTAATTCTTGCTGCATCTTTATCAAAAGAGCAGCAAGGTCAGGGTTGGAAGCTTCATGATTAGGTTTAACAGTATTAAAACCACTAGCCTCAGAACTCATGTCTGTAAATTTACAATTAGTAAACACAATAATTATAACCCACAAGTAGTTTAACCAGCAGCCTATAAACTGACAAGGCTACGGTACTTTAACTATTGTCAAGATAACAAAACTACAACAATTAATGAAAGCTACAAGAGAAATTAGCTTATACAAATGATTACAATTAAACCAACTTACAAATCAACAAACAAACGACAATGGTATGGACTGACACACAATTGCTTAGTGCAATCCAAATACTTAGCACATACAAAACTTACCTTTTACTAACAGACCAGGTGAATGTCACATACGGTACCAAGCTAAAGTTACTAAATAAAAAAGTTTTGTAATTTTATAGCGACAAAATTACTATATAAAAACAATACTACACCAAAGGGAAAAGCTTCTAAATTTTATTGTAATGATGTAGAGTTTAAACCCTAAACTACAGGTTAACTCCACGAGTTGCCAACAAGTGGCCAAAGTTTTCGTCTACTGCCTGAACTGAATTGCAGATCACTTCTCCAAGTCTGGTCGCTTAAGTGCTAGTTGCCCTATACTCCACTCTATTTCAAATACCACTAGGTTAGCAAAAGTATAATGATACAACTAAAGACACAATAAGACACAAACACAAACTATGAGAAACAATTACAATAAAAATGGCAGCTCTTACCTTCACAATAGACGAAGCAAAAAGAAAGAGCTACCAGCAAAATGCGAATATCGTGCGCTCGAAAATCAACCGAGCGTGAAACAATTTAATCATTTAAGAAAGGGAGTCGAGTTTCTAACATTATGCTTCTTTTTTATGATTAAAATTGTTGAAATGTTTTATCTGGCTGATTTGATTCTATGTGGAAATCTTTATCCTCGGACCGAGAAAGCTTTTTTGAGAGCTTAATTCTGACAGTTTCGCGTACTTGTAAGGCTTCAAATCACTGACGCAGTCCCGGTGACCTGGTTTGACATCTGGAGTAAAGTTTCCGATTGTTGAAGTGTTGTCGTCTGTGAGTTATTTCATCCACCAGGTAGGCCTACCGCTGAATAGAGAGTTATACTTAATATGTGTTGCTTAAGCTCACACAGTAGCGTTGACAGGGAGATTTCTACAGGTACTTTTGGACCCTGGTCTGGGATGATTTTTGGGGCACGGAATCTTTCCAGATTTCCAACATAGGCGAAGTGCAAAAATCTAGCCCAATGCTTGTATCGTCAAAATAGCATAAAAGTAACCCAAAATCACAAAAAATATACACAAAGACTGTATTTATTAATTAGCCTACTAGGCTACTCAAAATGCGGTAGGATGGCGCAGCGGATAATGCATTGGCTTTCGAATAATGCAAACCTGGTTCGACTCCGGCTTGAGCTGGTTGTTGAAAACACTGCTCACCTCTACCTATTTGGGTGGGCATGATTGCTGAGGAAAAAGAGCAGAAAGAAACTGGCCACCTTACTCTCTTCATCCTCGACACTTGTAATCCTGTGCTTGTAATCAAGTATGTGACCACTTTTTCACTCAAACTATCAAGATATACCGTCTAGCCTCTAGCAATTCTGACTGCAATCAAGCGTAGCAGATCGGCCTCCAATCCAATGTAAAGCTCGCACGTTGGAAAGGCTTGCGTTTATAGGTCGTCATGTACGAAGGTTAAGCTAACTTACAATATCGGAGTTTGCTTTATTTGTTCGTTTTACGTATTTTCAAATTTTCTTTTTTACATGTGCTAGCTGAAGATGCTATTACTATAGCGAAATCGATTCTTACTTAATAAATAACACTAAGAGGTTAGATTGTTGTGCAAATGCCAGCATTTGATGAATGCAAAATAGCAGTAGGCCTACCAGTCTATAAACAAGTCTGTAAATTCAAAGGAAGGAGTTAATCTTGCGATTACAGGAAGCGATCAAATGCGGGATTGCTAAATGGAGACACTTGTTTCTGTGCAAAATTGTTATCCCACTTTGTGCATGTCAAGCCTTTGTCATCAGAATGCAACGTACAATGCGATGGGGATTCTCAAAAGTTGTGTGGAGGAGTAAAAAGTGTTGATACATATTATGTCCAGCGATTGATAGGCGGTGAGAATAGAAAACAGGTTATAAATAATGGATATGCTTTGAAGCTGATGTGTATTAATTTGCCATATGTGGAATTTGTTTATTCGACCGGATTAAACATCTTTAACAAGTATGTTTGTAGGCCTACGCAAATCGATGCATTTGAATAAAAGTTTTCTCTTTCCGTACATTATTTCTACCACACAGGTTTTTATGCTATGTGAAAGCACATTCATCCTTTTTTCAAGCACGATAGGTAAAGTTGCATTAAAATGTTGCCTGCTGTGAGCAAATGCTAATTTTAGGTTTGTCTGCTGGGGAAGAATTTGTTAAATCAATGCTTCTACGGAATTTTGATATTTCTGGCTTGTTTGATGATGAAGATCCTCTGCCAAAGAAGGTTGAAAATCCCCAAACGTGTATTATATTGTGTGGCGCTCTGAAGCAGGCTGTTGCTCTATACAACAAACAAAATATATGTGCTTGCCGAAAAATCACTAAAATGTAAGTTATCAGAGTGAAAAACACAATTTGAAATGTTAGATTGGCTTTATGCAATAATTTTTCTTCTAGGTGCCCGCCGTAATAGGATGCACGTTTTTTCCGGTCACTTCTCTCCAACGTAGTGGCCATGGTTAGCAGTGAAGCTTGTAGGTTTAATTTGCGTCACTTTTTAGACTCTATTTATGAAATTAAGTCTCTGTCGGCCTCTTTTCAGATTCTTTCATTCTTCCTTGTAGTGCTACGCTTTTTAACGCAAAACATAACCAAAAAATGGACGGTTTCTTTGTGATAGTTGATATCCGCTCCTTTCTTGCTCCTGTTCTTCCTTATCATATGCTTTTTGTTTAGAATATTTGCTAGAAGGAACAAAAATCGCTTTCATTCCCAACCATCAAACAATGTGGCTATTTATCGCACTCTAGCGGAAGATGAAAGATGTGATAATATATCTTTATTACATTCTCCTTCTTTGAAACAAATTGGTTTGATTTCTTTTCCTGGCTCTGGAAACACATGGATTCGTTATTTGCTAGAAAGAGCAACTGGTATTTACACGGCTAGCGTATATGGCGACCCAAGTTTGGCTTCACAAGGTATGTCAGAACTTTCAAATTGTGTAGTGCAAACATGATAATTGTTCAAGAGTGGTTTTAGGTACCAGGGCTGTACTAACCACCTCTCGTACCCCCCAAGGGGTTGTTTATGAATCCACTCATTTCAGATTGTTTAATGTTTTATTTTTCTGCATTATTTTACATTATTTTAAACATTATCTGCGGCGTCAAGAGTGTTGTATCACATTTTTTGTTTTCAATGCAAAATTTGTCCAAATGACTAAACTAATTGCTGGAAACTAAAAAATTATTGTCAATGCAAACTGAGTATGGTAGACTGATCTTACACAACATGACTTATTGGCTATTATTAGCAAATGGGTGTTTTTTCGATTCGCTTTCGTTTCAATTCGATTTTTTTTTTCGAATGCCTCTCCTTGAGAAAATCCTGCGAACATCACTGTCTACTCCTTTAGTAACCTATGTGGAAAATAACAATTGTTGGCTACATATCTATACTGTTTTGGTTTATTTTAATCATCATCATCCAAATTCGGTTTTATCCCCACTAGTGGAGGTGGCCGATCCTTTCCTTGCAGCAATTACTTTCACTTCTATTCTCTATCTCGTTCTGTCCATCGCATCGTCTTCCTTCAGTCTGACTTTATCTGCCTCATTCTTCACCTGTTCCTTCCATGTTGTTATTGGACGTCCCCATTTCCTCTTCCCATCTGTCTTTAAAGTCAGTGCCTTTCAAAGAAAACACGTTATTGGTTGTTACTTTAATGTCACAATTATTTTGCATTCTTCTAAAACTGCTTTCTATTGTTAATGTAATGAAGGATTTTTGGGAGAATACAAAACAGCTTTGAAGTCAGCATACCTTGTTAAGGATCATATGAACTTAAATGGAAACACGATGAGAAAATACAATGCTTCGATACTGGTTATAAGGAATCCATATGAGGCACTGGCATCGGACTTTAACAGATTTATGACCAACAGCCACAAACAAGTTTTAGACCAGGAAGTGTACACGTATATAGGTAAGCTTGCATCATTCAACAGACTAAGCTACTCCGTAGAACTGTGCACTTTTTGGTGGAAAATTTCAAAATTTGAGGAAAATGACTTTAAACAGGCTTGCTATTTTCAGAAAAGATAAATCTTGATAAGCAGCGTTTGTGCAAAGTTTGTATTTTATGGTAATAATACCCACATGTGACATCCATATGCCTTACTAAATATGCCTGTCTTGTCAGTTGTCTAACTGGTGGTTCCGGATTGCTTGAAAAAAATTATAGGGTTGTTGCGGCTCAGTAAGTAGCAACCGGCTCATACATAGCTGTAATCATGACAGCGACATCCCGAACACATGTAGTGGTGGAGATGACCTGAGAACGAGGCACATAGGTATTTCTTGTATATCAGTTTATGGCAATGGAAAAGAACGAATCGTCGCCATCAGAACGTGAAAAGAGGCTGACTGGTCTGACACCAAAACTTAGTCATACACAGAACGCAGAGGAAAACTGCAGAACAACGACATCCACACCAGAAACCAAACTTAAGACTAACAGTAAAAATAGAACAGTTGAGAAGGAGCGATCTTCCTGGCGTCAGTACTACCTGACTACAATCGACTGACAAAGGCAGCGGTTGAGAACTATGTGGCATGAATTAGTGGTGTGATATTGACGCCCATGCCTCATGCCTCAGTCTATCGCTGAATTCATGCTACACTCGACTGCCGAGAAACAGTAATAATAGAAGTTATACCCACACTAAGACATACTGGTATAGGCTACTGGTATTAGTTACTCTTATACAAAGCGCTGGTTGCTTCAGCTTAAGAGAAACCTGCCTTGAGACGTGCCGCACAGAGCATGCAGCCACGACACATTGATTGCAATGCGCCATGTAACAATGTGTGATAGTAAAACTAACGCAAAACCATGTGTACAGTATGTATCGATGTCCCAATTGCAAGAATGCAGCCAAGCTTTCTATGGCATTGTGTAGTAAGAATTGACAGCGATAGACACGTGTTTCACCTACTTGGCTGGAATCATCAGTATCGCACCACCAATTTATGCTTAAAAAGTTCTCAACCGCTGCTTTTGCCAGTCAGTTGAATTCTTATCCCAGAAAACGCTATGCTCGTTGTTCTATAGTGAGTAGTCAACCTTGTGCTGACACCAGAAAGATCGCTCCTTCTAAAAAGTTATTTTAATGTTGTTTCAGAATTTAAGAAGTACGTTGCGGAATGGTACTCCAATTGGCTCCGTATCATCGAATGGGTTGTCGGGAGCAAAAAAGAATATCTGTTGGTTTTTTTTGAAGATCTTGTGAAAGAACCTATCAAGAAAACAAAAGAAATGGTAGAATTCATGTCAAAAAATTCTGATTTAAAGGTGGCCAATTTAAACCAAAGGTTGCTTTGCGTCAGGCAAAGATTGAATGGGCAGACTAAAAGAAAAAGTATGAAATTGACGTTTGATCCATTTACTCAAGTTATGAAAAGCAAGATTAACCATGACATTCTCGAAGCAATGCGCCTATTGGAATTAAATTCTCATTTTTCAAAGTACTTAAAAGCTTAAGAGCAGAATTGAATCTTCTTTTTTGTTTTACAGATTCAAAATAAAACGTGAAAATCTTTGTTCGCATTTCATAATGACTAACATTAAAAAAAAAGCTTTGATAGAGAGTTTGCTTTGTTGAACCATAGGCAGACAGCATAAACTGAACAAGTGATACAAGAATGATTACGAGTAACTTATGCGGCGGGAAACACATCACATGAGGTGTAAAGTGAAAGCATGTGACAAACAATTAAAACACACAAAAGGAACGATGAGCCACAGGCGAATAACTGCCTGTTGAGAGACGGATTACACTGGTCTACAAATTTCAACTTTTTTTTTCAGGTTTGGGTTTTGACAATTGATTTTGGCTAATTTTGGGGCGGTGAATCCGAAAATGAACTCAGATTTTCTCTATCACATCAAGTTTTTATTCTATCGTTGCCATTATTTTATAAAATTGACCAATTTTTACCCTTTTCAGTGCAGTAAAATGTCAAATATAATTATTTTCTGACAGCTATAAACTTTCAAACATAGAGATATTTTTACACTAAATTCATAAATTGGTTCAGATTTCCTCTAAAATAAAAAAAATTCCTGTTATGATAATCGTAATAGGACATAGTGGAGATTGGCAGTGTTGAGTTTTTCCATGCTGGCTTGAACTCCCTGTCTTGGCTTCTCAGGCGTTATCTGTGGGTCAGCTGCTATCTCTGTGCAGTGTGCAGATGGAATATCGTAGAAAGACAGCTGGTGAGAGTAGATTTGACTTAGTAATAATATTCTTGCTTAGTAATGAAGATTTATTTAGAAGTTTCATAAAGCACATGTACATTGTACAGACCAACATCAGAGTTCAAGCTGAAAAGTGGTTTGTAGAAGGAAAAGGTTTTTTCTAGAGATGTACCGATACCAATATTGTGGCTGATACTGATCCCGATACCGATATCACTTTTTTAGGCCGATACCGATACTGATACCGATATTTTGGCCGATACTTTGGTGTTACAAAAAGATGCAATTTTGGTATTTGCAAGGTATTATATCAAATGCTAAGTTTTACCTTATTTGCATAAAACTATTAAAAAAAGCTTTCAATTGGTATAATTTATTAAAGATTCAAGAATCCAATCTCAACCGCATTTTTGTGTCATAATAGTAGGTTTTAGTAATGAAAGGCCACCATAATTGAGGACTAGGGTATAAGGGAAGAAACATTACATCATAATTGGGGTTTCTGAAAAATTAAATAAAGTGTTTGCGCAAACTCTCCAAATAGGCTATCATAATTGATAATAAGATGTAAAATATAAACCAAGTGATTTGTGTAGTCGTACAAAACTATTCGACAAGTAATATGCAACCTAAGGGCGCTTGTCGTTTGGTTGAAAAGCTTTTGCCAGGCCAAGACCACCCAGGCAGCAAAAATGCACAATCCCGCATCGCCCCCACGCTGCTAAACGTTCAAAAAAACTATGCAACCCGGCTGCCCCCAGCAAGCCGGCTCCACCAGTCCGCGACCCAACTTCCACCCCTCGCTGCAACATACCCACCAAGCCCAAACAATTCCACGGCAGAACTAGCAGGCCCAACACGAAAGCAATGGGACCACGAATCCTCACTAAACCAATCAAAACGGTCCTGCCGCGCCCAAGACGACAACCCCATTGCGAAGAAAGGAGCGCCCCTCCCGGCCACCAGCACAAGGCCGAGCACCCACCAGCACAGCGAGCAGCTGCGACCCGCCAACCACAACGGTGCAGCTTCCACACTAGCCATTTCAATTCTTGTCGATGTCAATTCTTGCTGCAAAACGGCTGCCGAGAAACATATAGTTGATTGGATGGTCTAAATGGCTAGCGTGGAAGCCACACCGCTATGGCCAGCGAATTGCAATTTAGCCCGCCACACCAGTGAGTGCCCAGCACCGCGCCGACAGCCGAGAAGAACGCTCCCCCCACAACGAGGCCGCCATCCCAGGTGCAACAAGACCACTTATTGACCAGCCCAGCGAGGACTCGTAGTCTCACCGCTCCCACCCACTCCGCCATGACATTGCCCAAGCTTGGCGAGTCCACCATAACTAAATGCGGAAACCAAATCACAAACCGACAGAACCAGCCCATCAAAAAGAACCAAGTTACACGAGTTACACGAGTCCCCCAAACGTCCAGCAACGCAAAAACGATGCAAAATTATACACATTTCCGCCACCTGGGCAGTCCTGGCCTGGTTTTATCCTCTGTTGAGAGTAAAAAAGAAACACAAACGATAAATATTGGAGAAATTGAGTCTCCTTTACAACTTAAGAATCGAACAACGCAAAACTTCTGAAACAAAACGTTTTGTTTTAGTGAAAGAATCACTGTAAGCAAACAATGCCAAAAGGTGTGCGCATGAAGTCATGGGAGTGTGAGGTATCAAAAATTTGAACAGGTTTTTATTTTTCTACATCAATGTGACGTTAGTTACTACTTTAAAAAATCTATATCTTTGCTTCTGCAGAAAATTCGCAGCAAACGCCTTTTTATTACATGTTTAGTATCGGCCACAGTATCGGCCAAATTTTGCCGATACCGATGCCGATACCGATACTCAAAAAATGGCCGATATCACCGATACCGATGCCGATACCGATATATCGGTACATCTCTAGTTTTTTCATACTTTATTAGTTTGAGTTCAAGTCGGTTAGAGTTTTTGGTATAGTGGTGTTTCTGTGGAAAAACTTGCTCTTAGAAAACTACTAACAAAGAAAGGTTATATTTGATCTCAAGCTATGTCTGCTTCCAGCAAAAGAGGAAAATGTTGTAATGATCCGGATATATTTAATTACATTTGTGGATGCTTCATGTTGAAGTCTCAACAATGCAATATTACCACGTTTGTAAAAGGGGCATATCTTGCTTACTTTAAAGTCAAGTTGGGGGACCAGGACAAAAGCTGGGCTCCTCAAAAAGTGTGCAAGACCTGCGTTGAATGTCTGAGAAGTTGGTCGCAAGGAAAAGGTTCACAAATGAAATTTGGAATACCCATGATTTGGCGAGAGCAACAAAATCATGTTGACGATTGTTATTTTTGTCTTGTTAGTGTGAAAGGAGGGTATAACAAAAAGAGTAAACATCGTTTGAAATATCCAAATCTGGATTCGGCATTGCGGCCAGTTCCTCACAGTGATGAAAGGCCACTGCTAGTATTTACATCACTTCCAGAACTACACGAAGAGGCTATTTCTTCTTCAGAAGAATCGTTTAGTGAAGGAGAAAGTAAAATCTTTCAACCAGCACCTGAGGATCTGTCAGACAAGCCAAGTCAGATCTGTCAGACAAGACAAGCAGTTTAATCAGATGGAATTAAATAATTTAGTGAGAGATTTGTATTTGCCTAAGCAATCTGCGGAGTTATTGGCATCAAGGCTACAGGAAAGGAAACTTCTCAAAGCTGGTACAAGGGTGACATTTTATCGCAAACGAGAAGAAGAACTGCTTCCATATTTTGCTTCCCACAATGATTTCGTTTATTGCAACAATATAGAAGGGCTTCTTCTAGAAATGGGATTACCACAGTATGATGCAGACGAATGGAGACATTTCATTGATAGCTCCATACGAAGTTTGAAGTGTGTTCTACTTCACAATGGTAACGTGTACTACAGTTCTATTCCGATAGGACATTCGGTGACAATGAAAGAAGAGTATCAGTACATCAAAACCGTTCTTGAAAAGTTAAAGTACCATGAGCATGGTTGGCTCATCTGTGTAGATTTAAAAATAGTGAACTTTTTGCTGGGGCAACAAAGTGGCTACACCAAATACCCATGTTTCCTATGCTAGTGGGACAGCAGGGCCAAGGATCAGCACTGGAACAAAGAAGAGTGGCCTCCAAGGCTCACCTTGACACCTGGAGACAAAAATATCATACGTGATCAGTTAGTTGATATCAAAAAGATCCTCTTGCCTCCTCTTCACATCAAACTTGGTCTCATGAAACAATATGTAAAAGCTTTGAATCATGAAGGAGAGTGTTTTAAGTACTATATATGTTATGCTTTTCCTGGTCTCAGTGAAGAGAAAAAAAGAGCTGGGATTTTCAATGGACCACAAATCAGGCAATTGTTAAAGAATGAAAATTTTGTAAAATCAATGGTGCCATTCGAGGCTAGAGCTTGGAACGCTTTCGGTGCTGTTGTGAGAATCTTTTTGGGAAACAGAAAAGCAGAAAATTATAAAGATCTCTTAAGGGAGCTACTGCTTAGTTTTGAAGATTTGGGATGCAGGATGAGCATCAAAGTTCACTGTTTGAAGAGCCATACGGATGAGTTTCCAGAAAACCTTGGGAAAGTTAGTGTAGAACAGGGTGAACGTTTCCACCAGGATATTAAAATTATGGAGGAACGTTATCAAGGTCGGTGGGATTGTCATATGATGGCCGACTATTGCTGGAGTTGCCGACTATTGCTGTGACTGTTTCTGAACTCGCCCTGCCCAAGTCCCTTTGAGTCAATCTTTATTTTGGCACTTAGCTATTTCTGTGTGTGTCTTCAGAATTTCTGCACTCCATTGGAATGTCTATGTGCATATTGTGTGAACTGTAGGCTATATTTCAGATAATACTTTGTCACTGTCCTATCGACATGTTTGTCAGCATAATGTAGCGTTTGATGTTATTATGGTTGCTCTTTTGCATGCCTATTTTTTATTCCAAGGCATGAAATTTTAATAAAGACAACGCAAATTTGTGTGAATATAATATAGAATGCTTGTTTGCTAATTAAAGCTAGATTATTGCAGGTAAAACAGTGTTTATTGAATCAGAATTCCTTGTTTTGACAACAGAGGGGGGGCAAAAATTGATTTTTTTCAAAAATTAGGGATATTTCATATCTCAAAAACGTAATGTGATAGAGAAAATCTGAGTTCATTTTCGCATTCAGCGCCCCAAAATTAGCTAAAATGAGTTGTCAAAACCCAAACCTGAAATTTTGTGTAGACCAGTGTTATTATGTTTGATTCTTAAGGCTTCCATGACCTTAGTTTGAAATTCAGATCTTCCTCGAGAGATGATTTTGAATTGGTCAATCGAGATATTGTCAGTGCACTTTACACAAAAAGCGATGTGTTCTTTAACTGCACTTTTGGTTGCTAAGTTTGGGTTTAAGTGCTCCCCGGCCTTTGTCAACCACTTGTTGCCATCGCAAATTCGTAATTTTTTTGTCAAAATCAAGGTTACGAAAGACATCAATTTTGTCTGACAACAGAAGTTTCTAGCTAAGAAATTTTCTATTACCAGACAACACAATAAAACATATGTAGCTGATACCAAAATTTCCAGTATTTTTTCTTGCTTAAAGTAGGGATTGTAGATCATAGGGATGCGAAACCACTGTACTACGACAGTTTATCGAACGACTATTGATCGAACGACAGTTAATCGAAACGACTGTTGATCGAACGACCATTAATCGAACGACAGTTAATCGAAACGACTGTTCAGAGAACAAAAATTAATCAAACGACTAACCCTAGATAAAATTTGTTTCAGGAGATTCGTCGTCCGATAAACTGTCGTTTTGATAAACAGTGGGTCGATGAACTGTCGTTTCGATAAACAGTCGGTTCGATTAACTGTCGTTTCGATGAATTGTCGTTACATAAACTGTCGTTCGATAAAGTGTCTTTCAATAAATTGTCGCGTCACGCGAAACAACATCCACTTTGGCTTATCCGCAAGGGTTAAGTTTATTCTGATTTACAAAATAATCTGCAAGGGTTAAGTTTTATTCTGATTTACAAAATAATGTACTTTTTATGGGCTATACAAGAAAAGCGAAGTTGGTTATAAAGTAATTTAAGGTTTTTAGTTAAAAGCAAGCCAGCAGCAAAGAATAAAATAATGTCAAATTGGCAATTGACCCTTCTAATGTTGGCGGAACAACGGAGTTGCGCGTCCTGTAATATACTGTCCCTAGGTTAAAGTAAGCAAACATACGGATGCGAATGTTTGACGATAAGTAATGAAATGAAGAAAAGATTAGAGGCTGCTAAACTTGATAGGGGTAATTACAGAGGCTTGAAACTGCTTGACCAGACCATGAAAATACTTGAGAGAGTGACAGAACAATTGATTAGGCAACAAGTGCAGACTGATGAAATGCAATTCGGCTTCATGCCAGGTGGAGGTACAACTGACGCCATCTTCATCATCCGTCAACTTCAAGAAAAACACCTTGCCGTAAACAAGACTCTCTATATGGCCTTTGTAGACCTAGAAAAAGCCTTTGATCGAGTGCCAAGGAAGGTGATCTGGTGGGCCATGCAAAAGCTGAGTGTTGAGGAATGGCTAGTACGGATAGTACAATCAATGTACCTGAATGCTAGGAGCTATGTGCGTGTTGGGGATGGACACAGTAACACTTTCAAAGTAGGCGTAAATGTGCATCAGGGTTCTGTGTTGAGCCCACTGCTCTTCATCATTGTCCTGGAGGCCTTGCCACTCGAACTGCGCACAGGCTGTCCTTGGGAGCTGTAGTACGCTGATGACCTTGCCATTATCGACACCTCATTAGAGTCACTAGTTGACAGAACCGCCGCCTGGAAGAAGGAAATGAAAGCAAAGGGCCTAAGAGTGAATATGGGAAAGACCAAAATAATGATCTCTGGCATCAACCAGAACTCCCTAAGAATATCAGGAAAGCACCATTGCTCGGTATGCCTAAGTGGAACCGGTAGAAACTCTATCTTTTGCACCAATTGCTCCCACTGGGTCCACAAAAAGTGTAGTGGAATTAAAGGGTCACTCAGACCGGACCTACACTACTCATGCCCATGCTGTCAGGGCACAGCAAGACCGATAGAGATGGCAGGCCGATAAGCGAGGTTGAGGTTGAAGGTGGCACACTTGAAGTGGTAGCTGACTTTTGCTACCTTGGTGATACCATGTCTTCTGGTGGGGGGTGTGAGCATGCGGCTATAACGCGGTGCAAGACATCCTGGAAAAAGTTTAGGGAACTCCTCCCTATCCTCACAAACAACTTTCTGCTGCAACCAGAGGTCAAGTTTACTCCAGTTGTGTGAGGAGTGTCATGCTCTATGGCTCTAAAACGTCGGCTACTTTAGCAAGCACCTTCAAGCGCCTACAACGTAATGACAGAGCGGTGGTAAGATGGACCTGCCTAGTCAAGCCTAAAGACAACATCCAGTTTGAGACTCTTCTATCAAAGTTCAAATTAAAAGACATCAGTAAAGTCCTCCAATTAGGCAGACTGAGATGGCTTGGTCACGTTGAGCGCAGCTCAAGCTGGATCTCACAGGTCAGATGTGTCAACATCACAGCACAGCGGGGTCAAGGTAGACCAAAACTTTCTTGGGAAGAACTTGTAAAACGTGACCTTGTAGCCCTGAACATGGACTCTGCCAACCCAATAAATCGCGAGGTGTGGAGGGGAAGACTTCGTTCTCGACAAACAGACAGGCCACACCCTCGACATGAGGATTAATTCATGGCCTGTATAATCAAAATTGGTTGATGATGATGATGATGAGATGTGTTTTCTCTGAAGAATATTGAAAATCAGTTGGACAGAAAAGTAATAAAAAAGTTTTGGAATTGGCAACAACAGAAAGGAGATAAATAACAACAGTTAGAAAGCGCCAGATAGAACTTTTACGTCATATATTTACAAACGTGGAGATTTGGAAAAAATAGCACTATTAGGCATGATTCAAGGAAAAAAAAGCAGAGGTCGGCAAAGATTAACTTATTTAAACAGCTGTTCCCGACAATTTTCACCAAATCAAACGTCATATAAAAACCGTTCAAGTCTACTGAATATTACGTCATGGAAATTCCTAAAGCATGTGCCAAAATTGCACCATCGTTCATAAGACCTGTTTGGACCTGTTTGGGCCTGTTTAAACAGGAAATATTACATCAGCTTAAACACCTGTTGGAATGACTTCATAATTGTCTTTCATTTATTGCGTCACAGTTACTTTCTACGTGAATTTGAGATATTGATATCTATTCTGGTCATTCGTAAAATGATTGTTTGAAAGTTGGCCGCACATTTAACTGTTGGCTTAGTGCTTGCTAGCTGGACAAAAGTTCCGTCTTTTATCCAAGTAATCTGTTGTGTAGTGACAGTTTAAGTGGTGTACGCGTTGCACCCCCTCGTTTTTGGTAGCCGTGGGCTAATTTTTACAGAAATACACTGTTTGAAAAGAAGTTCAAGTGTGTGTTTCTTCGGTCATTATATGCAGACGAAAGGATCCGGGAACTTTAAGTTACAATTTTCCCACGAAGAAATTATGGTTTACCGCTGTGACCATAAAAAATAAAAGACGAGTTCTTGTTAGCTGGTGGGCCAAGAAATTAAAGCATAAAAAATAAAAGACGATTCTCTGTCTAGTGTTTGACACAGAAGCACTTAGAAAAAATAAATAAAAGACGAAGTTGTTGGTTGGTAGGCTACAAAAGCAAAGAAATAATAAAAGAAGATCTTGTTGGTTGGTAGTCTAAAGAAGCAAAGAAAATTAAAGACATTTCTTCTCGGTAGGCAACTGAAGAACTTTAAGCTAAAAAGTAAAGACATTTCTTCTCAGTTTGGTACAGAAGAAAAAATAACTTTGACATTCATTGGCAAGAAAGAAGATTAAAGGCAATCCATCTGTGCTTGAAGATTCAAGTGGAAGAATCCAAGCAAGTTTTGTGGACGTTTGGACTTCACATACTCGTACAGCTACGGTATCGTGCATTTAAATTCTTTTTTGTATTTTTTACGGTCTTTGCAGTTAAGTTTTTTATAACTACTGTAATTTGTGTGTTTGTGTAACTTAATTTTTTAATTGTTAAATTTAGCCCTAACATTTAATATGTCTACACTCGGTGGCGACAGGGACTCGACCGCCGTCGACTCGACTGAGTTTAAGCCTGATGATGTTCTTTGCGGTCGGGCAGGCCATTCTGGGGAGGGACCCAATAACGATGAGGCTAAGTCAGTTCGAGAGGCCCGGCATCTTAGACGGGATATTTTGACTCAAATTGGGAAACTTTCTGTGGCCCTAGGTTCTTTGAGTGATAAGCAGGAACTGTTAATTTTTCGATCTAACTTATCTACTTTAGAAGAGGAATTACGGCATTTCCATGCTCTCTTGAGTAAAATTTTTAACTCTGCAATCTTAGCAGAACTTCGTGATAGGGTAGATCCCGAATTTAACTCGTTAAAAAATAACTTTGAACAAAAAGAAAGTGAGTTCTCAGATATGTTGGATGCTGACATACATCCTGAAGATAGCGCCTCAAATGTAAGCACTAGGATGTCTGAGAGCTCGTCACGGATAGTGGCACAAATTAACTTACAGCTAAGACGAGAGGAGCTCCAGATACAAGCCGAAGCCGAAGCGAGAGCTGCTGAGGCTGCCATGAGAGCTGAGGCCATACGAACTGAAGCTGCCATGAGAGCTGAGGCCATACGAGCTGAGGCTGCCGCGAGAGCTGAGGCCGAAGCGAGAGCTGCTGAGGCCGCCGCGAGAGCTGAGGCCGTACGAACTGAGGCTGCCGCGAAAGCCGAAGCGAGAGCTGCTGAGTTCGCACTCAAAGACGCTCAGTTGAGGGCTGAACAACGTAAGGAAGTGGCATTAGCTGAATATCGATCAGAGGTGGGCTCCCGGCGTAGCTCTAAGAAGGGATCTTCTAGGCATTCCAGAAGTGAACATCAATCACAGTTTAATTTACATAACCTTTTCCAGACGCCTGTTCAATCTGTAAGTGGACCAGTACAATCCACATCTTTTCAAGCTGTTTCAGGAGGTCTCAGGGCCGCGGCTAAGGGTCTTCCGAAGGCTGTAGAGCCAAGGTCTGCAAATTACAACCGAACTCCTCCCCCAGAGCGTACAGGTCACGGGGCCGCCATTAGCAGTAATGCTTTGCCCCCTTCACAGTTTTCAGCGCCGCTAGTTTTTGATCGCCCAGCTACACGTAATTTGGGTGGTTGTGAGAGGCGTATCGTGTCTCCTGATTTTAACGTATGTGAGGATCGTGATCGGGCTGTGCATGTGACTGAGCCCACTCAGCCCATTAAGGGATATAGCTTGTCTTCTCCCGCTAAATCGAGTTCTCAACAGCAGGATTGCTTTTTTGAATACCAAAATAGTAGGACGTTCTTCGATAAGGCGGCCTTGATTGGTTACGATGGTAATAATATGCCATTTGTCTTCTTTAAAAATCGTGTTATGGCCTTGATGGCAGCTTCGCCCTTTAAGGGAACTCGTTTGACTTTGTTGCAAGCAGCTTGTGTTAGAACAGCTGCACAAACGATTGCTAATTTGGTTTCTGACACTCCTGGCTTGTCAGAGGAAGACAGGATAGAAATGTCGTTAGCTCGCTTGTCCCAACGTTTTGGGGTTCGTGGAGGTCTTTTCGCAGAACCAGAAATTAGAAAGTATCGCTATGGTAGCAAATTGACTTCTATCTCTTCCAGTGATTTGAAAGAGTTTAAAGATGAATTGTCGCAGTGTTTGCTTTACGCGAAAGCTTATGGTCAGCGTGATAAATTAGAAGGACGTTTTGTTTTGGATTTGGCTAAGCGACTCCCGTTTGACGCTAAGCAGCGTTATCTTGACTTTTTAGGTGATCAGTATGGTAGCACTGAGGAACCTACCTTTCAGAGTTTGTTTGATTTTGTAGTACGGGAGGAAACGCGCAAGTCGACTGATTTTAGCATTATGCTAATGGGCGATTCTGGTGAGTCGCAGCATTTTAAAAAGTTTGGCAAAGGAAAATTGCCTTCATGTCCGGTTAGGCAGACGTCGGTAAAGCCCCATGATAATGTGATTTCAGGGAGTTCGCAGTACTCGACTGCTGTTGGCGCACCGCGCGGCGGTGTGGCCAGACATAGTGACATACCGGCGTGTTTTTGTTGTTCGTCACGTGGTCAAGTTGAATATCATTTTTTGTCTAATTGTAAAGAATTTTTGCGCTTGACACCTAAAGATCGGAGAGATGTCATTGTGAAAGCTGGCAAATGCTTGAATTGTTTGCGCCAGCATATGGTTAGAGACTGTAATCATGCAAATAACTGTCGTAAGTGTGGACCTACCAACGATAGGAAACACTATTTTCTTCTGCATGATTTTTATGTGACGTCACGTGATTCTCTGGATTCGGTCGGTAAAGATGATGCTGGTGCCAGAGTTCCTGTGCGTAATGTTAAGATTGGAAATGTTAAAGCAGCCTTTAACCGCGTTACTGCTGCTCGTGTTTTGAATCCAATGACTGGCAAATCGAAGTTGGTGTATTGTCAGCATGATCCTGGTTCGCAGTTGACCTTTGTTTCGAGTGACTTGGTGTGCGAACTTGGTCTTAAACCGTATGATAAAGCGTCGTTTAAAATAGATACTCTGGCTGGTCAGAAACCTACTTGTGCTGACCTTGTTAAACTCAACATCCAGTCGTTAGAGACTGATGAACTGTTTTGTGATATAACCTCGGTGGTTAACCCAGCTTGGGCTGACGATGTTAAAACTTTACCTCATAAACAAGATTTAAGTGGTTTCCGTCATTTTCATGACGTGAATATGTTTCATTTGAATAATTGTAGTACTGTAGATGTACTGATTGGCAATGACAACGCTTATTTGATGTGGACAAAAGAAGAACGTGTTGGTGAAAATCGTAGTGAACCGCATGCTTTACTCACTCCTCTCGGTTGGTTGGCTTGTGGTGGTAAGTCACCCTTAGTTGAAAGCGTTGCTAAAGTGTGCAGAGTGCAGACGTCTTCAGAGTCGGATGTCATCTCTGGCTTTCAGCGTAAAATTGAGTCTCGTGATATGGAAATAGCAGACCTGAATAAAGTCATTCAGGATTTGACTTTGCAAAATGAAACCTGTGAATTGTCTCGCAATGATATTTTGGCTAGAGAACTTGTCGAACCGAATATTGAGTTGAAAGATGGTCGATTTGAGATACCTGTTCCGTTGAAGGAAGATATTGATTTACCTAACAATTTTGTGTTGGCGTCAGATAGAGCTGCTGCTTTAAGGAAGAAGGCTTTAAAACAATCTGAATTTCGAGGAACTTGTGTAAATGATGTAATGTCTTCTTGCCCTGACTTGTCTGACTTGTTAAACCCTCTGGCAGATGTCTTGGCTAGATTTCGGCTTGAAAGATTTGGTTTCATGGCTGATGTGACCAAATACTTTTTTCACATTTTGGACTCTTCAATTCGTAAGCCCAATTTTATTGAACTGCTTACGTACACAGGCAGTGCCGTTCGGATCGTGAACGAACGCCCTTTGGTACCTTTGAGTGACGATCCTAGGGATTTTACTGTCATCACCCCTGCCTCACTTTTGACCCCATACTTAGACCCATACTGTGCTGTTGGGCAACCACATGATCGTGACCAATTAAGAAGGGATTATCGGTTCAATTTTTCACTTTCTCATCAGTTCTGGAGTAAATGGATCGATTTTTACTTGCCAGGTCTTCAGGGCCGGAAAAAATGGTTAAAAATGGCCGAGAATTTGGAGCCTGGTCAACTTGTAGTGGTAGGTTCTCTCCAAGACATTGGTAAACGTGGGAAGTATCAACTTGGGAGGGTGCATGAGGTAGTTCCACAAATTAGGAAAGGGAAGCCTGTGGTTCGTAGAGCCAAAGTTGCCGTCTGCAACTATGATGAGAGTACGGGGAAAGTAAAAGTAGACTACGTGTTGAGGGATATTTCGTGCCTCGCCCCCGTAAAGAACACCTAAGTGTTAGGGTTTGAGCCTGGTTTTGTCTGCGGTGGCCGACCCTTGTCTGAGCCCGGAACAGTCGGTTATTAGCGCAACCATTGTATATAGCGTCATTTAGCGTGTACCTATGGTACCAATTTCATGTATCGTCGTGTTTATTCTTATTGCTGTTCATTCTTTGCATGCCCTTTGTATTTGCGTATTAACTTAAACGTGAGTGATTCAAACAATTTGTGTATCATGTGTTTTTATTCATTGGCTCACAATTGTCGTCATTTCTTTTTAGTTATGCCATGTCAGACTGTCATAACTAGGGGCCGCTATGTTCCCGACAATTTTCACCAAATCAAACGTCATATAAAAACCGTTCAAGTCTACTGAATATTACGTCATGGAAATTCCTAAAGCATGTGCCAAAATTGCACCATCGTTCATAAGACCTGTTTGGACCTGTTTGGGCCTGTTTAAACAGGAAATATTACATCAGCTTAAACACCTGTTGGAATGACTTCATAATTGTCTTTCATTTATTGCGTCACAGTTACTTTCTACGTGAATTTGAGATATTGATATCTATTCTGGTCATTCGTAAAATGATTGTTTGAAAGTTGGCCGCACATTTAACTGTTGGCTTAGTGCTTGCTAGCTGGACAAAAGTTCCGTCTTTTATCCAAGTAATCTGTTGTGTAGTGACAGTTTAAGTGGTGTACGCGTTGCACCCCCTCGTTTTTGGTAGCCGTGGGCTAATTTTTACAGAAATACACTGTTTGAAAAGAAGTTCAAGTGTGTGTTTCTTCGGTCATTATATGCAGACGAAAGGATCCGGGAACTTTAAGTTACAATTTTCCCACGAAGAAATTATGGTTTACCGCTGTGACCAACAGCTTAAACCAGGGTTGTCCAACCTGCGGCCCGCCTGAGATTTTTGTGCAGCCGGTTAATCATTTTCACTCCAAGTAGTATTTTAAACTTTGAATCTTAGCCTAATTAAAATGTCCCAGGCAGTTTTTAGGGGCGTAGTAATAGTATAGTATGGGAGCAACAGGATTTATAAGTCCGATTATCTAAAGTTCGATGGCTGAGTAGAGCAGCCACCATAAAAAATTTCAATTATTGTTACCCGAAATAAAACAGTTCGTGGAGAAAAAAAAACAAAACGTGAAATTGATAGAAAATGAAGAATAGTTAAATGATTTGTCTTAGTTGACGTCGCAGAAATGCTAGCTGAGCTCGATTTGCATTTACAAGAGAGAGGTCAGTTGTGTACTTCAATGTTCGAGCGAATAAGTCGCTTTACTAGGAAATTAAAACTTTTCATAGCACAACTGAAAGCTGGCGCAATTGTATAGTTTCGTAGTCTATCTGAAAGAGCTCAAGACTGTTCTGTAAATTATGAAAAGTATGGTAAGTTATGTGAATGACTGGTTTGCTTGTAGAACTGAAGATTTGCTTGAAGAATTTACAGTCAGATTTTATGACTTCAAAAAGATTGAAATTGAATTAAAATTATTCAGTGATCCAGTTTCATTTCAGTGTGATAAAGCGCCACCCGAATTCCAACTTGAATTGATGAACTGCAAAGTTGAGAAAGTTTGAAAACTTTCCACAGAGAACACACTCTTCCTTTATTTTATAGAAATTACATTCATGTAATGAACTTAATAAATTAGTTAATTTGTTCAGGAAATTATTGTGCATGTTGGGCAGCACATATTGTTGCAATCAGTTGCATGAAAAACATTTAAAAAAAACTGCAGAAAGAAACAGGCTGACCGAGTAACACCTAGCACACATCCTAAGAATCAAGACAACGTTCTTTAATGTAAATTGCAAAAGTTGATAACATCTTAGCTTGAAAACAATGTCAAAGATATTGTAGAAATAAATTTTTGTTTTTTTCTATGTATATGTTATTTGTTCCCATTTTCAAAGATGAAATTAAAGGTTTTTAATTGTTACTTTATGTACCCATTTTTCTTGAAACTTAATAAGTTCTGCGGCCCATTGAATTATTTCAAGTGACAATGCGGCCCACTATAATAAAAGGTTGGACATCCCTGGCTTAAACCAATGGGCCATAAACACAATACCGGTAATCAAAACTAGCGACTTTATAAGGATGTCAAATCACAGAGACGTTTGGAAGACCATGGTTGCAATCGTCTGCATCAGATCAGGCGCATAATCATCATCAAAGGTTTAACCTACCTGGAGGTGCGGCCTGATTTGTCACATTTTGACTACGGCAACCAAAGCTGCTACTGTCTATATGACTTCAATTTTTGTTAACTCGTAATGGTATAAAAGCGTTTTGTTGCCTAGGGAAAGCAATAAAAACTGAGAAAAAGTAGCCTAAATTATAAAACGTTCAATTAGGTTAGCAGTCTGACTGAAATTTTCTGACTGAAATTGTCTTTGTTTTTCAAAATCTTTTCAAAGGCCCAATTTGTCAAGAGGGGAAAACAGTAATAAAGATTAGCCTACGGTTAGAAAATTTCATTCAGACAGTTATCAAAGTTGGCAAAATTTAAAAAAGCCTGCAAAATGTAACAAAGCAGGCCGTGTCTTCAAGTAACTGTGGTTTGATCGGGTAGGCTACAATTTTCACCTTGTAGGCCTATATGTAATAAATAACAAAATAGGTCTACTATCTTTAAACTGAACATTGGAGAGGAACCTAAGCCAGGACATGAACTGAACTGAACTTAACATGAACTGAACTTAAACTGAACAATGGAGAGGAACCTAAGCCAGGACATGTCAACTATATCAACATATCTCCAGAAATGGAAGCTACAGCTCAGCAAGGCAAAGACAGTGTCGGCGGCCTTCCACCTAAACAACAAGGAATCAAAACGTAAGATCAACATTACCACCGATGACGAACACCTCCCCTACTGCGCCGAACCCACCTACCTCGGCGTAACCCTGGACAGGTCACTCACGTACCGACGACACCTGGAGTCACTGCGCAAAAAACTATCTGCGCCCGTTGCACTTTTGAGGCGGCTGGCGGGTTCCGGTTGAGGAGCTGATGCGAAAACCCTTCGCACAGCTACCTTGGCCCTTGTCCATTCTACTGCTGAGTACTGCGCACCAGTGTGGTGCCGCAGCTCTCACACCCGCCACATTGACACCGCCATCAATGACGCACTACGCACTGTGACTGGATGCCTGCGTCCCACTGCAACGGACTGACTTCCCATCCTTGCAGGCATCCAACCTGCTGAGCTTCGCCGTAAAGGAGCCATGATTTCCCTTGCTCGTCGCGCACTGGACCCCGACCACCTCCTCCACAGTACATTCCAGCGCCTACCTGGAGGACAGCAGCGACTGAAATCAAGACGCCCATTTGTGCCCGCCGCACGACAGCTTCTGAACAACGTTGAAGATCTTGGAATAAGTGCGGCACACTGGACGAACTACACATGGAACATGGAGTGGCAAAACAACACCTCCCGACTCCGTGATTTCCTACCCGACGTCGATCCCCACCCTCCGGGAATGTCCCTCGCAAGACTTGCGTGGGTCCGGCTTAACCGCCTACGAACCGGCGTCGGTCGCTTTCGTTCAGACATGTGCAAATGGGGCCTGGCTCCCTCACCGGGATGCGAGTGTGGCGCCACAGACCAGACAGTAGATCATGTCGTCCATGACTGCCCAATCCATCAACCACCACATGGAGCGCCTGGACTGAAGGCCCTGGATGACGAGACTGTCGAGTGGCTGATGACATCATGCCCAAACATATAGTCCAGAAGAACAGCTCATACGACGAAGAAAACTGAACATTTAGTACAATGAAAGTATTGTCCAAGGTTTAGTAACTGTTTCACACATGGTGTGTGTGCGTTTGGTCTATCATTTTATTTTTTTGTAGCTAACTAGTGCACAGAATAAACAACGATTACACAATGCAATAAACAAATATGCAGCAATAAAATATTAGCATATACCAGCGCTTCTTAACCGGAGGCGCTAGCACCCCTTGGAGGTGCTGAAATAGACTGTAGGTGGTGCTAAATTCATGCAGTATAATATCAAAAAATGCCATTTTACTTTTTTGCATTTTTTTGTCTTTCTGCCATTATCAGCAGTTGTCATATCAATGATTGCTGTTTCGAAGTAGCCTACATGATTTGCTGTTATTGTAGTCAACTCCCAGTCAAGTACGCAAATTGATCCTGAATAGTTTGTGCAAACTTACCTGGTGGGTGCTTTGTCGCAATATTATTGCTCACCTCTCGCTTCTAGCAACCACCATGGCAAAATACGTTTCCACAAATCACTCATATCCAGAGTGGATAAAGCAGCCCTTCTTGGCAGACATGAGTGATGACAATTAATAGACTAAAGGAGGAGCTGATTGACATGCAGGTGAATCAGAGTTGTCGAATAAAATTTCGTCCGTTTGCTTGCTGATTTCTGGTGTGATCAGTTGACAGCATATCCTGCATTGGCTTTATTGTAAAAAATTTGACTTTATTGTAAATTTTGACTTCATTTTAACCTATAAACTTCTTAGAAACAGTCTCCTAGGTGCTAAAAACAACTTTATTCTTTGATTCGTGGACAGAATAGGTCCTTAAAAAATTTTGACTTTGTTGACTTTTGCGGGCCCTAATAATTAATAATCACTATTCTCGGGTTTTCCTATTTCTTTTATCACCAATGACGACACTAGTTTTGAAGAATAAACAAAAGGATCAATTCATACATCGCTTTCTTTTCAATAATGCAGGCCAAAGTTTAATGGCGGCGCCGAAATTTTGATATGCTTTTTGATCACTGGCGGTATATTTTGTATTTTTTTGTCGCTCAACAAACTGTGCTGTTGTTTTAAGAGAGTTGATTCGCTTAGATATGGTTATAATTGAATTTCTGTTGGTGAATGAAAGGCAAATACCAAATCCTGAATCAACTTCGTTAAAACAACTGCACGGTTTGTTAAACCAGAGACTTCATTACAAAATATATTGCCAGCGATCTGAAGGCATGTCAAAATTTCGGCCATTACTAAACTTTTGGTCGGCACTGTATGTAGGCTAACAACCGAACTTTGCAGGGTCATTAATAGTCCGGGGCTGGTGAGGTTGACCTGTACTGAAATACTGAGTGGAACTTTTTTGTAGAAATACTTAGAGGGGTCCTATAGGAACAATTTTAGAGATGTTGCCACCTTCCAAACCCTGGGCAACATCCCGATTTCGTTCGGTTTCCAAAGTCGTAAAATCGGGAAAATTTGCCAAGACAAAATTTGGAAAAAATCTCAATTGATGCAAACGTAGGCATGTTATATATCATTTTAAAGGATTTTTTGTCCTGATTAATAATATTGAGGTCTTAAAAATTCTATTGACTTTGAATTTAAGTTATTTAAATTAACAATTCTCGATTTTTTTATAAAACATCGTAAGAAAAAGAGGATTTGACCACAGTTGACAACACCAAAATCTGAACCGTCGAAGACACCCATTCCGAGACTGAAACAAGAGAACTTAACAAGGAACTGAAAGAAACTGAAATGAAGTATTTCAAGGGGCAAAGGAACCCCCCTATGCCAGAATCATTTTGCAAATACCAAATACTGCCACTGAAGATATTGTGTCATCAAGCTTTGAGTTTGAATAGAAGTAGATGCGACGATCTTTCATTTATTAAGAAGTATCATGCATCAGAGTTATCTCCTGACTTCAATGGATATAATTGCAGGCAGCTGCGAGAATCTGGCATCTCGTTGAAACCAAAAGCCAAGGTAACTTTCTTACCACTCATCGATAAAACACCATCTGATCCCTCAACAATTTTGAGTGTGATGCGTGAGGCTGAAAGAATCACTGTTCAATCAGGGCAAGGATTTACTGTTTTCACATTGGATCAGCAACTTTACAAAGTAGCTTTAGATGTTATCTGGTCTGATGCTTTACGATGGAACCACATAATCCCAAGACTTGGTGGTATGCACTGGTTAATGAGTTTCATAGGACGTGTTGGAGTTCTAATGGAAAACAGTGGTCTTGTCCCTTGGTTACAATCTGCTTTTGCAAGTGTACCGAAAATGATGACTGGTAAAAAGTTCCCTATGAACATGCGCGCACTATGTTTTGCTGTCATGAAATTGCTTAAGCGTTTCATAGATGAAGTATATTCCTTTGAAGATCTGGAGAAAAGAATGGAATTTTTAGCACAGAAGAGTATGATTGCTGAGCATTGGATTAACAATCTGATACGGCCAGTTCTGCTTATGATGTTGTTTGTACGAGCAGAACGAGAAGGAAAATTTCCCCTACATCTTTATGCATGTCACCAAATGATTCCTTACTTCTTTGCTGCTGGACATATCAATTATGCAAGGTTTTGGTAATGTTATCTGCCGAAAATGTCAAGGTTACCACCAACAATCATCAACCAGTTTTTGAAAGGAGAACATGTTCTGCGCCAAAGAGAAGGCATATTGAATGGTATTTGGTCTGACATGATGATTGAAACCTCCTACATGAAGTTCGGTAAAGGTCCTAATGGAATCATCGGAAAGACAACAAAGCCAAGAACCTTGCAAATCTGGGCCAAACGTCAACACTCATGCAATGATGTACTCCAATCTTTGGATGCCATCAGAGAGAATCAAGAATGTACAATGCCAACTCACAAGGAAGAAAAAGAAGGAAGGATGAAAGCAGATCTTACAGACAAGGTAAAGCTCCAAAATTTTCTTGAAACATGCCTCCATCCCCTCGATTTTTCAAACCATCCAGAAAGTGCTCTTTGCAACATTTATACTGGTCAGCTGTCTGGTACTAAAGTAAATGTCAATAAATCGGTGGAGATCGGTAAAAACCAAATGGCTTCATTCCAGAAATCATTACCTGATGGTTTTCGATCGGCAATAAAGAAGGAAGTTGTTACAATGAAAGACACAGGCAAGTCTGGAACAAAGAACAAAACAGCAGAGGTATACAACATAGATATAATTTTCTCAAGAGTCATGTATTTGTTGTCTGCTGGTCGTATCCAGTTGGAGGATCTTTTCAAATATGAACTTGCACCCGTTCCAACAGCACTATTCAAAGACACAGGAGAAGGCAGATACTCTACATCAAAATCTGTTTTAAAAAATGCTTTGAAAGTCGAAGTCTCTACAAGGAAAATTATTCCTGATGCGATAGTAATTGATGGTTGTGCAATGCTTCACAGTGCAATTCATTGGCCTAAGGGAGGAAAGGTGAACGATTTCATTGCTGGCGTTCGATGTTACATTTCTAAAAAGTTGGCGAAGTCAGATGTCTATTTAATCTATGATCGATACAAAGAATTCAGCATTAAATCTGACACCAGACAAGAGAAGTTGGATCAATTTCAATGTTCCCATACATTAAACAAGTCAAGCCCATTGCCTTCCAAAGAAATCACCTTACGTGTCACTAAAACCAAAGTCCAACTTATTGAAATGGATAAAGCAGATTTGATGGGAAATCTCCCATCAGTTTCCAACAAACTCATCATCACTTCAAAAGATGACACCCCAGAGGAACTTCACTATGGTAGACATTCAGAAAGACATGACCTGATGACGACACAAGAAGAAGCTGATGTTATCATTCCTCGTCAGGTTTTTGCAGCAATCACTGATGGCAAATCATCAATCAAAGTTTGTTGTGAAGATACGGATGTTTTCGTTCTTCTGTGCCACTCGTATCAAATCAAATAGTGGGAACCTGAAGTATTCATGGAAGGATTTAAAGAAGGCGAAAATCTGATCTCTATAAAAGAGTCTGTTCGAAAGCACATAGATGTCATTGCCCAGATCATGTCCATGAATGCAATGACCGGTTGTGACAGTGTACCTACGATGTATGGTGTGGGTAAGAAGAAAGCTCTAAGTGCCATCAAAAAGTCACCCCTTCTTCATCTTGGCAACGAAACAGCTGGCGAGGATGAATATATCAACGAGTGCAAGAACTTTGTGGCTACTTGTTACAATGGAAAAAGCACGAGCTCTGCAGATAACAGGTAACTTTCTTCTTTATTACTCGTAAAAAAGTGTCAATAATTTTTTTCGATCAACTCTTAATAAACTATTGTGAACAGCAGCCCAAATAAGAAAACCAGCTGTTGAAAATAGCGCAAAGCGTTTCGTAATCCTAGGTTATATTCGTCAGTCATCAGATGCAACTGTGATAATCACAACCACAAATCATAGTAATAGATAACTAAATACAATTTTGCTTTTCAGGGAAACTATTTGGCGACGTAAAACCGGGGGAGTCAAAATAACTTCCACACCACCACCTCTTTGTTCGCTACTACCAACAGATGAAGCTCTCGAACTTAACATCAAACAAGCAAGATAGTAAAGACTGGTTTGGGGATCGTGTCTCGATGGTAACCTACCAAATTTGGACCCTTGCCAGGTAGTTTAAAATAGATAGACATTTATATTTGAATTCTGTTTTAATTTCTGTGTAACTAGGCATTTATTTTATTGAAAAAGATTGCTATACAATTCAAAAAGATCATAATTTTAGTGTTTCTTTCTTCTGGTTTCTTTTAGTACGGATGGGATAAAGATGAAGAAACCAAAACACTCCATCCAATTATGCTACCAACTGGAATCAAATCTGCTCCTGACGAGACCTTAGAAATCAGTAGCTGTGGATGCACAAGTTATTATTTGATATGTATGATATCATATCAGTCGGTCACATGAGACACGAATTCATTGTTTTACCCTTCAGTTTGGCTGCTCCATCCATTTTTAAAAGAATGAATTGACAGCCATGTTTAGTGGTAAAAAGACAAGGATTATCATGAACATGAAAAACTCTAAGACAAAGTCTTATTTTTTCAGCTTCGAAATGTAACACAAAAGCATGTTCCTGTTCGAAATCGAAAATTGGCTGTACCGATTTTTGTACATGCAGCGATTGCGAAAATGAATGGAATGTTGGCAATAGTCCGAGTGAGAGTGACAGTGACAGCGACGAAAAACTTTTATCTGCTAAAGAAAGACTATGTATTTTGTTAAATAAAAAGAAGAGTTCAGTAGTTTTTCAAAATAATGCTTCTCCAAATCCCTTTTTTTCTTACGATGTTTTATAAAAAAATCGAGAATTGTTAATTTAAATAACTTAAATTCAAAGTCAATAGAATTTTTAAGACCTCAATATTATTAATCAGGACAAAAAATCCTTTAAAATGATATATAACATGCCTATGTTTGGACCAATTGAGATTTTTTCCAAATTTTGTCTTGGCAGATTTTCCCGATTTTACTGACTTTGGAAACCGAACGAAATCGGGATGTTGCCCACGGTTTGGAAGGTGGCAACATCTCTAAAATTGTTCCTATAGGACCCCTCTAAGTATTTCTACAAAAAAGTTCCACTCAGTATTCCAGTATAGGTTGACTTTAAAAACCCACTTTCAGCCCCCGACTATAACGGATCCTGCATCCAACAGCTGTGCTCAGTGGCGGCTCGTGCCATGGGGCTGCAGCCCCACCTGAAAGAATGAGAAGAGAGAGAATGTGTTTTCCTCTGTGTTTGTCCGACCCGGTTCCTTTTTCACTTAAGAATTGCGGATCGAAAATTAAAATATTAAACTTTCGTTTGGCAACACCGATATTGGGCAAACTGCTCTGCAGCCCGAGATTCTGGATTTCAAGCGCTCTGATTGGCTAAAAACTATCCTTGAAGCTCCACCTCTTTTGGTATTTTACAGCAATTTTTGAATCTGTTGGGGCTGCATAGAAAACAGCCCACCTAACCGAATAACTTTACAGACTTTTTGAAGTTAGTTTTTATTTCACAGAGTAGCGATGAGCTATGAATGTATAAGTGTTAGCTGTAGAGTTAAGGTACCGTATTCAACAGGTTATAGGAAGTGCTAGTCCAGCCTAGGGCATCTCAAAATCACTTGAACCTTGTATGCAACGGCTAGGCTAGTCAAGACTAAGTTCAATACCAGTAAAGTTTGTCTCCAAAGCAATAGCATAGCCTACTGTTAGTTTTTTCAAATTATAGTTTAGAACTAGGCTACATCAACTTTTTAATAAAGTTTGAATGCATTTTTTCAAAATTTGGGGTAAAAACATGCACAGAACGCTTCAAATTTAATGTAATTTTTCTTGGGGGGACCCCCCAGACTATTTATTGCAGCCCCACTGCTCACAAACACCACCAGCTGCCACTGGCTGTGCTTTATTTTGCACGACAAGAACGGCTACCAGGTTAGGCCTCAATTCATCACATTACTGACTCAAGCTGACTGATGTTTATTCAAGTACACAAAAAACACTTACTTGTAATCCACGGACACAAGTCAACCATCATCAGAAAGATTATTGAAAATATGACCGTCCACCGCTCTAGTCGAAAAGCAAAAGAACGCTTTTCGATAAATGAAACACAAAGATTCAAACTCATGCGGCTGGAGGTCACTAAAGCGTGAACGCAAAACAAGAACATTAAAAATAGGAAAGGGATCGCATAAATCGTTTCTACACTGTAGGCCTAGTAGTCGTATGTCAACAATCGATAGTTAGGGGGTGCTAGACTGTTCATGCCTGTTTACAGGGGGGGCTAGAGTCAAAAAAGGTTAAGAAAAGCTGGCCTATACATTATACAATCAGCAGCAGTAGGGCTACCTAGCGTACAGGGGCGTATCATCAATAGAAGCAAGGGAAGCATTGCTTCCTCTGCTAGTAGCGTACCCTACTAGTACGGACAAAAAACGATAAATAGGCCTAATGTTATACAGCTTAGTCTATCTTATTGTGTCCGAAGGCTATCAAATCATTCGGACATTTTATTTATTTTTTTGTACAAACGTTTTCCTGTGATACCAGTGAAATAATGGATCATAAATAGAACACTTTGCATTAATTCTACTAAAATGTCCGAATTTCAAACTAGTAGGCCTACTGTTCGAATTCTTCCAGGATTATCTGGCAACTCTGTCCTTATAAACTTCGCACTGTATTGCTTCCGACTGACATCATTAATTCATTATCGCCTACACGTGTTAACTGGTGAATCAGCAGGAACTGGCCAGCAGGCCTACACAATAATCAAGTTGTTTATAATCTCCACTACCATTAGCCTACTCTGTTATGGCCTAAGCAGTGCGGATTGGGAGCTATGTTCTTTGGAATACTAAATTCATGTCATAAATTAAATCCCCAATTTACATGAGCATTGGACCAACACAATGGGAATTATAACCTCAAAACTTGAGTCTTTGTTTAAGGCATTTGAAAGTCAACCTGTCCGAGTTCTTATGCTTGGTTTGGATGCTGCAGGTAGGCTGGGCTGACTTTGCTTAGCATTGAGCACTTTTATTTTCATTGTTCACATATTTTCAATCATCAGAACTGATGATGTTGAAATTGTGGTTCAGTCTCACAAATTTGGTAGCCTACCGTTAGTTTATCTCCAGATATCGATGAGACAGTAAAACAGCTGGAGCTAACCATAGGAAATCGTTTATCAAAAGTTCAATCCTTCTTTGTAGATGTAGCCTACTGGTCAGCATAGCCTAAGTGACCTTTTTTAACTTACCTGACACATCGGTTTTGTTGTCAGAGCTGAATAGTTAGTGAGCTGTGCTCTATGCAGTTACAACAATTGAGCCTTTTCGAGACTTGGCTACTTGTGTCTTGGTGGCTACCCGTCTTCAGTGCAATTGTTGCTTGCCTATAGCAACGGTAACTTATTCTGTCCTCTTTCTGTGCGGCGTTTGATTGTAGGCTACTGTTAGACGTGTCTGATTCAGGCAGGGCCAGATTTATCAGTAGGCTAGGCAGAGTAGGCAGTTGCCTATAGGGCGGAAAATTATTGGGGTGGCAAAATATACGAATATATTACATTGATAATACTGTAGGCTACGTATGAATATAATAATTCACAGCAGATATATAGCAATTAATAAATATGTTATCACATCACACACATATATAAACAGTGCGGCAAGTCATCGCCCCTAGAGTACTTCACGCTTGATTGGTTTTCAACAATATGTGCTGCTCAGCAGTGCTGTATTCGTGCTCAGCTGTTCTTTTAGTTATCTGTCTCGCTTAGTATGGAGGACTAGGCTTTGTCTGTGCAATTTTTATTAATCTTTGTTCGGTTTGTTTCACTGTTAGTAAATTTAAAGGAGCCTAGAAAAAATGTTTTAGTCAATGTTAGGTTGATGGAAAAGTTGCAGGCTATTTTGTGTAGCCTACTTGCCTTGATGCTTTAAAGTATGTAAACAAGCCAAAATTAAGACTAGTTTACGAAAGAACTTTAGTTTCATAAAGTTTTATAAAAATGGCTGCATTGAGGACAAGTGCCTGTGCTGTATCAAAAAATTGAAAATTACCATCAACAAATTTTGTTGGAGGGCAGCACTTTTCTTATCTGCCTAGGGCAGCACTTAAGCTAAATCCGGCCCTGGATTTAGGCCGGCTTTCATGTCTCAGAAAAATTTAGACATGGAAGCCAGCTGGAATCAGACACGTAGGCTATGTTCTGTAAGATGAAGCGGTAAAAAACTAAGTAAGATGACAAATGAAGTTCGCTGGTACGTCACAAGCGCAAAAATGATGTCAATGTTTGCGTTTTCACTTAGCCTAGTCTGAGTCTATCCCATTTTTTTAAATAGTAGTAGCCTAACATTTTGGTACATTTCAGGAAAAACTACAATACTCTACCAGTTAAAGATAAACAAATTGGTGAAAACAATTCCCACCATTGGGTTCAATGTTGAAACAATAACCCCGTGCAAAGGGCTCACATTTACTGTTTGGGACGTGGGAGGTCAAACCAAGCTGCGAAGCTTGTGGAAACATTATTATCAAGAAGCGGGAGGTTAGTAAATCTTTCTTTTTCAATTGTGTGTTAAAATGTCTGAAAGTTTTAATTTATGATTGAAGCTCAAACACATAACATTTAAAAAGGGCAATTGGAAAATTTACACCCGTAGGCCTAGCTTGCTAATAGGCTAACTTACACAAAAAAATTGTAAGGCGTTTGTAGCCTGAATGAGCTAAGCTGAGTGAAAAAAACAAGTGATAATCTTTCTTCGCAACTATTTTTGTGGTTGTCACTGCAGTAACATTAAAAGCGATTGATTTTTAAGTGGGCTATAGTCAGAGATGGGCGTGATCTTGATCTTGAAGATCAAAAGTGATCTTGAAGATCAAGATCGTGATCTTGATCTTCAAGATCACTTTTTTTTGGTGATCTTGATCTAAGATCACTTTTTTTTGTGTGATCTTGATCTTGATGAACAATAAGATCAAGATCTCTTTAAAATTGAAGTTTACTTACTAGATAGAGGCATTTTTTTAGAACTCGTACTGTACAAGTAGTTAGTAGCAACTACTAACATTAAGCCACTGCTAATATGATATTAGGGACGGTAGATACCGGGACGCGCAACTCCGTTGCTCCGCCAACATTAGAAGGGTCAATTGCCAATTTGACATTTTTTTCACGCTTTGTTGCTCGCTTGTTTTCACCTAAAAACCTTAAATTATTTTAAAACCAACTTCATTCTTCTTATGTAACCTATAAAATGTACATTATTTTGTAAATCAGAAAAAATCGTAACCCTTCTAGTGTTGCGGATAAGCCAAAAGCGGATGTAGTTGCGCATCCCGATATTCTACTGTCTCTAATATGATATGTGTCCAACAAAAGACGATTTAAAGTCTTCATCTAATCTGGTCAGTGTTGCCATTTCAAAATTGAAAAAGTTTTCTGTGTTGGTCATAATAAAGAAGTCAACTTCCGTGTACTTTATGTTGACGTATAATGAAAATGATTTAACTTTGTTCACAATTTTCATGTGTAAATTTTAAAGAAATGTTTGCTTTCTTTGACCCAATTTTAGATGTTTTAAAAGTCTAGAATGGCGGTGTTAAAAAATCTGGACTCTAGCCGACTTTGGTCATGTAAAGTGGTTTATTGCAGCAAATCAACCAGACCAAGACTTGTTTAGGGTCTGAGTATGGAGCGGTTTGTGTGACCGCAAACCTCTGAACTTTTTTGATAGCATACAACAGTATCAAGGTTGCCAGATGGATAAATGGTGCAATAAACATTGACATAATGCAGTGAAAGTTACAACTACTTAGTAACACGTATAAAGCCTCCCGCATGAACCAGACAAAAATTTGGTAAAAAATGATGCAGTTCAAAGTTTATTTTTATTTATTTATTATAAATAAAAAGTATAAAACTAATTGCAAATTTTGCGACTTTTTTAGTAGCCTACTACTGTAATTAACCTCGGCCGTGGGTGTGACGTTGCGATTCTGCGCAAACTACGTGAACAATTGATGGGCCAAATAGCAACAGTCACTAACTTATTACAATTCTGAAGCCAGCGATCGAGTAGTTATAAGTAAAAGAGCAACACCAACTATATACCTTCACCCAGGTTGCTAATAGTAATTATTTTACATCTTTTGCAACATCATTGATCAAAAACTTCATTTTTTTTTCAAGTACACAAAAAGTGATCTTGATCTTCAAGATCACGATCTTGATTTTGATCTTCCAGATCACATAGTTTGGTGATCTTGATCTTCAAGATCACCTATTCTTGGTGATCTTGATCTTCAAGATCACCAATACTGGTGATCTTGCCCATCTCTGGCTATGGTGAGACGCAGTTGCAAGCGTAGGCTGTTATAGTAGTGCAGTCGTGGGAGCTTATAAAAAGTGGTGTTTGTGGGAAAATTTTTTTATCAAGCTGATACTTTTCTCAGACCTTCCCCATATTATGCAGATGGCTCAGAAAAAAATCCCCATCAATCGGATGATGGGAACCCCCCTTTTGGACCCATTTTCCAAAGGACGTCACAATCCCTTTATGAAAATTTTATGTTTTTCAAAATAGGACATATTATACATCATTTTTTAGCTTTTTTCAAGGGGAACAACTTTTTCTATTAACAAGAACCCTGAAAATGTACAGAAAAAGAGTTATTACCGATTAAGCAAAAGGATAAATCTGTCAATTTCAGGCAAATTTGAAATTATTCGTCACTGTTGGACTTATTCTTCTATATTCTTTAACAAGAATTAAACAAAGTAAGCGAAATGTAAATTGAAGCTATCATCAAAAACGATAAAGATGTTGCTTTCCTCCTCGTCTTGTCCCGTTTCATATCTTCATTGTACGAGAATTCGTTTTCTTCGGTACCAACATCAACGTTACGCAGAAGTGAAAAAAAGTCTTCATTCTTAAGTTTTTCGTCTAGTCTCTGGAATATGTCGTTCATACAAATTATTAGTTAGATACGAAAAAGATGTGAAACTATCTTTGTATTTCAAGCATACTTAGGCTACTATACTATTACATTCCACACCATGACATTCACCACACGAAGAAACACATGCCATTCCACAATTGCGACAGGTGCAAGTTTTCGTTCCACATGGATTTTTCGTTGATTTCTTACATCTGCATCTAATTACTTTGGTCAATGCTTCTGGTGCTATAGGCATATCCGTCATTATTGGGACAAATTCGTTGTTGCTATTGTTTCTCCATCCCCATTCACAAACATTGAATTTAAATTCTAAAGACGTAACCCATGGAAGTAGGCTGCTCTTTGGCTCGGTGTTAGCTTTTCGTTGCAATGATCCCTTCGCATGCCATACACTAGGGTTGCCAGATTGGGCGCTTTTACGCCCAATTGGGCTACTTTTGATTTCTCCAGGCGCCAAAAATTCGCGTTGGGCGCGATTTTTTAGATAGCGCCCAATTGGGCTACTTTTTTTTAAAGTATAATTTAACTTTTTATGTAAAAATTGTGTCATGTTTAAGATTTTTACCTAATTCGTAGTTATTTCATTGAGGAGGAGCATTTTTGGAGACCTCGGTCAGGCAGGGTTACCAATTTGGTAGGCTATAAACATTAAACATGCCAATTTTCAAAAATTCGCATGTTTAGGATTTAATATCTGGCAATCCTGTCAACTTAAGTGATCCAGGTTTTCATGAAAATGCAGTGAGTGGACATCAGTTCAGATTTGTTTTTATTTCTGACCATCGCAACGAAAAACAATGTATGTCAAACATAGCAGGGGTCTAGAAAAAAGTAGAAGCGACAAAACACGGACGCTATAACGTGCGTGATGCCAAAGCAGGACAATCAGTATCAGTTATGGCATGGTCGCAACACCTTAATCAAGTTTTTACAAAATGTAGAAAGATAAGAAAAAAAGGCTAGTGAAGGCATTTTTTGTGTTTAGGTACCTACCTGTTTGTAGTTATTTTAACAAACAGTTGATTGATTGAATCTTTATCCGCAGACTGGGAAAGCTTCTTGAATAGCTTAATCCTGGCAGTTTCGCATACTTGTAGAGGCTTTAAATTACTGACGCAGGCCCGGTCACCGAGATTGACAGAGTGAAGTTGTCGATTGTTGAAGTGTTGTCGTCGGGGAATTATCCCATCCATTAGGTGCCACTGAATGGAGAGCAGTCCTGAAAATGAGTTGCTCAAACGCACACCCCAAGAGTCAAACCAGTGCCGCTTGATCTTGAAGCTTCTTCTTTGTTCTTGAAGTCACGCGCTATGCGCTAACCAAGTACAGTACCAATTAACTGGGCTATCTGGTGAATGCATGGTTGCCAATCTGTTTGAAAGATGTGAAGAACTGGAAAAACACTTAAAATTTGGGACTGATGATCAAGCGCTCCAGAATAATTTTGTATATTAGCCTATCTATTTGCTTGGGCTCCATTTTGGGCTCCATTTTAGAACCCCCAAAAAAATTGGGCTACTTTTGGGCTACTTTTTGCATAAGCTTGGGCTCTTTTTTATATTAACCTCTGGCAACCCTACCATACACATGTAACTGTCATGTCTCAAAGTAAACAAAGATAAATATTACATAGGCCTACAGGGTATCTAGAATTGGACAATATCTTGAAAGTGTAAACATTATTATATAATCCCTATGTAAAAATACATACCTGAGTTTAGTAAGCGTTGAATCTTGATTGCCACAATACCAGATCTTGAATGCAGTTATAGAGGCTTCTCCGACCTCGTTTTGGGAACTCCAGACATTGCTGATAATTGCAGAATTCTCTTTCAGCATTTCTGATTTTCGCAAACTTTTTTTCCCTTTTTCAAATATCGATGACGTTGTGTCGCATCCTGACCATGCATGGAGGAAAAGAAGATCTTCTTTAATATCTTTAATACTTGGGTTGGCTTCTTTGATTCTCCAGGCTTTGTTGAAGCGCTCCTTGGTCGAAGTAAATATCATCATGAGTGTCAGTCTTCCAATGATGCAGTAGCCTAACATAGTAATTACATCAGTATCATCAGCAATGACATTTACTGGACCTTTTCGAAGAAGAGCATAATCAAGGGATTTCGCTACAATGGAACCGTCAGCATCATCAGAGCATTTTGCCTCGCGTAATTAACCGCCATGCGATGGGCCTTTCTCCTCTGCTTTGCAGTTTTATTCTTGTGCATTTCGTTTTTCAATATTCATTGTATAGATCAGTTATTTTCAATGTAGATGTTATTGTAAAATCATCAGAGCAGTTGTGAACTTCAACTTCGGATTGTCTCAGAAGGGTAGAAACAAACTTGATGAATTCAGCCTTGGTTTCGATGCAGCTGAGGTAGCGATCTTGAGTAAAAGGAAGTGAATTGCTAGGATCAATTTTCACAAACGTGCTCTGTGGAACGGAATTTCGGCGCAAGTGCTCGTGACTTTTAGTACTTTCGTCATGATAAACATCAAATACAACTACAGCATGGGTATAATGTTTTTGGATATATTTCATATACGAATTTCAAACTTCCGAAAACTTCATTACTTTTTTCCAGCAAACTTTATGTAGTAGGCCTAATGTACCACCGTCGATATAATAGAAGTTGCTTGTTGATTTCCTCTAAGGCATGCGACGAAGAACCAGGCAAAAGAATTTTTCGAGAAGAAGGTTTGTCAGGCTTTCTCATCATGCCTTCCTTGAACATCGACATTGGCTCTGAAGTCAACTCGAATTCGAAAAATTGCTCAAGGCTTTCCTCGCTTTCAGCAACAGCAAACATCCTATTGAACATGACTTTCGAACCAATACCACTTGCACTACTTTTTGTTTTGTTTACTTCCATTAAGGATTCTAATAGTTTGAACAATTGATTGATGCGATAGTAATTGCTACCCCATTTAAACCTTTTTGGATATTTTGACCAATTTGCTCCGCTTGTTCACAATTGACGTCATCTTTTCCGGCGATGGACACTAGACCGTTTGATGGAGAAGATAGGTTTACATCTGGTACTAAGAATGGGTTTTTCGTTGTTAACCAGGCCAGAAACTTTTACAATCTTCGTAATCCCTCTTTTTTCTTGAAGCACCCAACTCTTCATGCTGGTTAGCCTACTTCATAGAAACCGAGCCTTGTTTAGTTGCGTCATTGCTTCATGAATACTTGCCGAGTGACTCACACCAAAAACCCAAAGATGTGGAACACTTTCTGCATACTTTTCCTTCCGTCAATCCTCCACGCGACTTAATTGAGCGCATAAGAGCTTACTCGATCGCAAGATCTTTCCAAATTCCGGTGAAGCTTTTTGCTGTCCTCTTTACTGTGTGCTGCTCGGTTAGAAGTTGATCGTAGGCCTACAACCATAGATGAAAAGAGAATTCTGCAATTATCAGCAATATCTGGAGTCATGGTGTGGAATGTAATAGTATAGTAGCCTAAGTATGCTTCAAATACAAAGATAGCTTCACATCTTTTTCGTATCTATGTATAATAAGTATGAACGACATACTCCAGAGACTAGACGAAAAACTTAAGAATGAAGTTTTTTTTTCACTTTTGCATAACGTCGATGTTGGTACCGAAGAGGAGTGCTCTTACAATGAAGATGAAACGGGACAAGATGAGGAGGAAAGCAACATCTTTGACGTTTTTGATGATGATGATAGCTTCAATTTTTGTTTCGCTTACTTTGTTTAATTCTTGTTAACAAATGTAGAAGAATAAGTCCAACAGTGACGAATAATTTCAAATTTGCCTGAAATTGACAGATTTATCCTTTTGCTTAATCGGTAATAACTCTTTTTCTGTACATTTTCAGGGTTCTTGTTAATAGAAAAAGTTGTTCCCCTTGAAAAAACCTAAAAAATGATGTATAATATGTCCTATTTTGAAAAACATAAAATTTTCATAAAGGGATTGTGACGTCATTTGGAAAATGAGCCCAAAAGGGGGTTTCCCATCATCCGATTAATGGGGATTTTTTTCTGAGCCATTTGCATAGTATGGGGAAGGTCTGAGAAAAGTATCAGCTTGATAAAAATTTTTTGCCACAAAAAACCTTCCACGACTGCACTATAGCAGTCGTTAGGCTACGTGACACGGCTTCATTGCACACGTAGAATAAATGAGAGTAGCCTAGCCAACAGCTTTAAGTCACCTCCATCGACGCAATACATTATTTTCATTACATTGTTATCATAGTTTATAAAACGCTGTTGATCGGGGTTATTGCATCAGATGAAAATATAAAAACTCCGACGGCTCATGTTTTTAAAGGTCCAACGATTTGTTGGGCCATCTGTTGATATGATTGATATCGGCTCAGTAGACTTTTATGACTTCATTTTGCAGGTTTGATTTTTGTTGTGGATAGCGCTGATCCATCTAGATTCGAAGAAGCAAAGGATGAACTTTTTGGTATAATTTCTGCAGCGCAAATGTCGGCGCTTCCCATTTTAGTTCTAGCAAACAAGCAAGACTCTCCCTGTGCGGCACCACTCAGTATAGTGACAGACCAGCTCGCTTTGGCAAACATTCCTGAAACACAAAAGTGGAAAGTCCAGCCTTGCTCGGCGCTTAAAGGAGAAGGGATAATGGAAGGTCTACAAATGTTTTCAACGATGATGAAGGAAGTGCGAAGGGCAAAGAAATTAACAAACCAACAATGAAATCGACTCAGTAAATGTCTGAAAACAATTCTGCAATGTAGTTTAATGTTATTGGCAGACCTATTTTTTAAGTGTTTGTTGCAGAAACACCTTGAAAGGCTTAAATAGAAGGACTCAAAGGACTAATATCTCAGGTTTTCAAACTTGGATCCCAAAATCTTAAGGCCACTATGCGCATAAAAGACTATGACCTACTGTAGGCTACTATGGCTAACTGTTGTTAAATCTATGGAAAATGCCCACAAAATAGTAGATAAAGAGCAAGCAATGTTTGTCAATGGTTACAGCACAAATAGTTTGTGACAAAACGGTTGAATTCAAAGTAGGTTACCAGTGTAATGAAGTGTGAAACCGTCAAAAACAAGACAAAGTAATGTGAATTGCGACGCTTTTTTACCCAATTTTATGCAAATGCGTTCGAAAATTTGGAGGGAGTGGACTTAAGAGAGGACAACTGTAGACGTTGTAGGCTGCGGTGCAGATTTAATTGTAACATGACAATGCAAGTGGGGTTTTGCAATGGTCCATTTTTATTTACTGAGTTTAGCTTTGAGCTATGAGCTAAACTTTGAGTTTAGCTTTTTTGTAGTGCACTTGTTTTGGACGAAGGTTAGAACAAAATCAGGTGTGCCATATAACTGCTTGTCGTAATAAGTTAGCCTAAAATTGTAGATCTCGCTCCTGGGGAATTTCAAATGGTTGCAAATATTGAGATCTTGTGAATCCAGCAGTCGATTGGAATGTTAGTTATTTATATTTATACAAATTACAATAAATGTCCATGGATCCAAAAAAGATCGAGAACCGGTCATAATAAATTGTTTATTTACGATACTTTTGTTTAAATTACTGTACAAAAAGATGCCGAAAACATGTTTATGGATATCGTGGTAACTACAAAGGTGAGTCTTAGGGGAAGGGAAGGTAATTTGATACGGAAGGTAATTTGATACACCCCCCTACAGAAATGTACAAAAAATATTAGTCAAAAATATTGTCATTAGGTGGAAGATCTGTGAAAATAATGCCTACAAAAAATGCACCATGCAGCTAACTCGTGCTTTTGTGGCATAAAATTGTAAGTGTGTTTTTTGAGTATTTTCGTAAAATTTTTACGTCTGGAAAATTAAAGAAAAGTTCCTGAAAGATGAAACCCAAACTCATTTGACAGTTCATTGATAAGGCTTCAAGGGCATATCACGTTTTTTCTGCAATGTGCATCCAAACATACAAAAATCAGAATTTTTTAACTTTTTTTGAAAAAGGTAAATTGATGCATGTGGAGAAGGTAAATTGATACTGTATATTAAATTTTTTTTGTGACTGTAAAAAATGTTGTTATTGATCTAGTTGATTTAAATAAGTTATTCTTTATTAACTAGACCTGCTACTTTGGGGAAACAACTATTATATAGGCTTTCGTAGGCCTACACGTTATCTGCTGTCAAAAAATGAGAACAACGCAAAGCACCCCCCTTGATAAAGAACTCCAGCCATTCATCCTTCCCATGTCCATCCCGTTGCAGAAGCTTCGCCGCACACATAAGTCTCAACAGTTACCCTTGCACCCAAGCATGCCAACCACATATTAAATTTTCATTTATTGCTTTGCTGTCAAAGGGGATTTCTGTGTTAGTTTTACTGTGTCAAATTACTTTCCGGGTGTATCAATTTACCTTCCGTAGAAGGTAAATTGATACATTTGAGTGACGTTTTTAAAATTTCAATTTAAAAAAAAGTAACAAAAATAGAAAAATGAAAATGTTTTTAAAAAGTGTGTAAGGGATCAGACTTTCACTTCAGCTTAAAATCAATAATTTGTGTCACGTAATTTTCAGTTAAAGGCATACTAAATGAAAACTTCAAACCGGAATTAAGCATTAAAATGAGTAAACTGAACATTCAAGAATACATTTCAAAAACAATTACCCAAAAAAAATTGTTTTCAATGGCGCTGGCAAGGCCCAAAGTCCAGTGTTTCATTTTTTTCAAAATGACCAAAACGTGCAAATACTGCTCGAGAATACGTAATAAAAGACAGCAATAACAAAAGCCACGTTACCACATCCAGTGGCGTACGCAGGGGGGGGGGGCCATTGGGCCATGCCCCCCCCCTTAAAAATGTTTTAGTAGTTAACGACGTAGATTAAAGCATTTAATATGTTTTGCATTGCTCTGTCAAAGCAATTACTGTAACAATGTTGTTTTATAGACTAAGCCAATACGAAATACATGGCCCAATCCACCTACCCCACCCCAGGTATGCCAATGTAGCATAGTGTTCTGTAAGCCTATTATAGTGATTAGTGAGAGAGAAATGGATAAAGTCTAAACTAAAACCATACCGGGATATCATGAAGACGTCTGGGATATCAATGGCCAGTGGCATAGCCAAAGGGGGGAGGGGGTGGGCCTTGGGGTTTACAACTCCACTTTGGCACGCGTGTGACGTCACGATATTGAGAATGATGCTTTCAGTTACTTTATGCTTGGGAATGATGGTTTCAGTCTAAAAAAAACTTGCCTAATTTTAAACAAAACTGCATTAAAAGAGCGAGTTTTGCCAATGCCAAACATCTCAGCCAGGAATTAACAACAAGAAAACATAGAGACTTAGCTTTATTTCCAAAAAATGCCGAAGAAAACATGATCTTATCCTTTTGCTATGCCACCTGACAGCACCATTTTACAGGAATATTCATACCCACATTTTTGTTGAAAATGCTCTCAAAATGCACCAAATTCAAAGTAATTTTTCAAAATTTTCTGGGGGAGGCCCCCCAAAACCCCCGCCGCTGGGTGTCGTCTTAAGCGAAAACGCCGTCGGGCTTCGCCCGCCGGTCGTCAAAACCCCCTTTTCAAATTCCTGGCTACGCTACTCTCAATGCCCCCCCCCTTGAGAAAATCCTGCGTACGCTACTGACCACATCTGATGTTTTGAGCAAACTGTCTGCTGTTTTGATGTTGAAATGCGCTGTTTTGACGTACATACATACATAGCCTACAGTCAAATCGCCCGCAGTAACAATTATTGCATGATTGGTTGATTGCTAGTCTTTTGTTACGTAGACTGTACAGTCGCACGCTTCGTTGCTCAGGCCCAATCTCATTTTGAAAGCTCTGACAAAAGCACGCGCACAATGGTGGTCAGACGGCAATGGGGCAAAATTTTATTGAAAATTGTTTTATGGTAGCATGTTAAACACAAAGAACGTGGAAAATCGCCAAGTCAGGTTTTTCCTTTAGTACCCCTTTAACAGGCAAAAATGTTAAAAGTGTATCAAATTACCTTCCCTTCCCCTAGCCTAGGCTACCAAAGAGTTGTATAGCTTCCAACAGGAAGAAGCAGAACGAAACCAATGAATTGATGCAATGCCAAATGAACGTTCCAGTTTGCTAAAGCTGATTTATGCTTGTACCGTACCGTACTGTAAGTACTAACCATTGCAATTGAATAAAAGCAAAGAGAGGAAAAAGACCGAATGGACCACCATCGATCTTTCCAGGAGTAATTCAGTCATGTTTGAAGCGGGTCTCCTCAGTGCCGAGAAGTACAAAAGTTTCAGCTGAGGCTTGAGCAGCAAAAGAACAATTTCGAGCAGATACACTGGATATAACATCGGATTTTTCATCATTTTGTAATGCTATCGTGAAGCAATTTAAAAAAAAACAACAACATGTTATTCGCAATGATGATACAGTAATTGATTGAATTTTTATCCTCGGATTGGGAAAGCTTCTTGCAAAGCTTATTCACCGAGATTAACAGAGTGAAGTTTCCGATCGTTGAAGTCTTGTTACCAGGAAATTCTTCCATCGATTAAAGGCCGCTGAATGGAGAACAGTACTTAACGTGCATTTGCTCAAGCGCACACCCCGAAAGTCGAACCAGCGCCGCTTGATCTTGAAGCTTCTGCGTTCACAAAGTCACGCGCTGACCAACTCAGTTATCGGAGAGGACGTCGCGGGCTACTCGTCTTTATGGCTAGGGTGGAAGTTGGGGCCTCAAAAGGGGAATAGCCTAGGGCTTTTCTTTCTCTAAATCCGGCCCTGCAATCAGCAACACTGAAAGTGATTATAACTTGCTTTAATATTGACGAAACGGTTGATCAAAATTCACAAGTGTTGTAATTGCTCGTCTACGTCGCGTAATATGTTGGTGCACAGTCCTATCACACATCGTATGCTGAGCAGATGAGAAATTATAAGTAGTACAAAGTATAGAAATCACCACAAAATAGGTCTTCAGAAGATATGGTACATCACGTCACCACACTGGGAGGTTGAGAGGATCATTTTGGCCTGAAAACACCGAGATCATCGGGCCCTAACAAATACGACGTGGCTTCATGAAGTTCCGGGGCCGGGTGCACAAGTACCCCCCTACCAACGCTGTTGCCATCACCAAGCAAAACAAATCGGGTTGCGGAGAAAACAAGTTTATATTCTATTTCACAAATTACTAACTTTGCCTAGTTTAGGGAAATAAAAGCAAAACGCTACGCTTTCTTTATATATTTCGATTAACTTCTTCAACCTAACATTACCATCACTTTGACAACATGGAACACTATGAGTAGACAGTTATACACGTATCAAGAGATACCTGCTTTATATCGACCAATCATAAGGCTTGTGAAATGAGAAAAGCAATAGATTAGATATGCAACACAGCAATTGCAAGTCTACATGCAACATATCTCTAGTTGATCGGCCAACATCAACCAAATCGAAAACAAGTAGAAGTTTGAACGATTTTTTGATCAGTAATTCATTACCTTACAGTACCATGTCAACAGTTTTCTTTATAGTTAGAACTTGAGGCTTCGGGTACATTCAACTTGTGCTAACAACAACCAGCAGTATTTCACACAGAGCGCACAACATTCTGGCGCTTTCACATACGATGGCTCATGATACGAAATAGACCACGTTTCATAAAACTGTCCCAGGCCTCTTTGAGTGAACTACACAAAGTTGTTCATCCGTTTGTTTATATTGATCCTTGGCGTGCATAACGACATCATGCAACACAAGGTGCTGTTTAAATATCACGCCTCACTACTCTTCACCCCATGACATCAGTGGTCAATTAATGACTCCATATTGCATCACGGTTCCGACACCCCTTTCCTTCTCCAATGAAGTCATATGGATATTTAAACGGCTTTTAACATGAAATTACGACTTTTTTAATTAAACAATTCTTCAAGTAATGTTGAGAAATCATGTTACAGTCAGTTTTAACATACAAAATTAAATATTTTATGGGACTGTCCACCAAGAGCGTAGAAAATAATCTTGCACTACTATGGATGAGAAATTACTTTTCGACTGAAGTTTATGAGACGAAAAAGTGCAATTAACTGAGAACGAAAACGATCGACAATAGCGATAAGAAAATTATCTATATATTGGAGTCGGCAATAAACTAACGGAACAAAAAAATAGCTCAAGTTGGTATAAAACCGCAATAGGAACTGAATGAAAAGGTAACATGACTGTTAGTTTTTTAACTTTTTGCCCCGGTATTTCAAGTAATCGTTCAAGTAATTGAACGCTTGTCTCACTTGTATTCTATCGTCTGGTTCGATCGATACGTCGTGAAGTGTTTCAAAGTCGCGGTGCAGCTCAACAACATACGAATCGTCCTAAAAAGTCACAGGTTTTCTTGACGCTGGTTTGAAGCCGAATCTTGGCAAATCCAGACACCAAATCGGTCTTTTTTACGTGGATTCAACGTCTGCGTACGTTGATTCTATGTAAAAATGGACTGATTTCCTGGCTGGAAAGTAAATAAGACATTCAAATGATGTTTTCACTTGATCTTTTACATCAAGTAAAAGGTTTTAAAAATAACTAAAAAATAATTCTTGCACAGCCGTGGTTTTAAGGACTCGCGAAACACGGCTACTGTACCACACGTGGAGATCAGTTGCTTGAATCGTATCCAAATAAGTTGATGAAACCACTAGAACTGAGGTTGAGAAGCTCTCGGATGAAGAGAAAAACAACTTTTCAAAAATTGGAGATGTGGTGACGTCACACTTGGTGACGTCAATGTTTAAGAGAGCCATAAACTTGCTCATAAAGCGCACGATCTTTGACCAACATGGCATCCCACTGAATTTCTTTTGAGAAAGGGTGCAGGACTTGAATTCTATCGTCGGGATCGATTGATACGTCACGCAACGACTCGCCGTCACGTGACAATGGTACAACGAGCTTTTCGTTCTAAAACAAGAATGTGGACACTGGGTACCCGACAATGCATTGGCCAGCTAATACAGCTCGAGTAAATGCAAAGAAAAGCCAGCCAGCAAATAAGTCAATTTTACATTCGTAGAATCAATGTAAAAATGGACTGATTACCTGACAGGGAAAAGCCTAGGCGTTTAATGTTAGGGTACACGTGGCACAGCGGCAGTGCATGAGAGAGAAATAACTTTACATGGTTCTCACTACTCGATGCATGCTTGATCTCGCCAATCCAATGTCTACAGGGCCGATTGTTTGATGATGAAGTTACAGAGGTGGACATTTGCGGTGGTTAGCATAAACTAACAAATATTTTTGGTTACAATAATCTGTTAATGTAACTTATCTTAGAGTAAATAGAGCAACTACTTTTCGACCAAAACACGAAAACATAGTTCGCAAGGAAAACCAGAACAATCCAACTCACATCCTTGCTGACGTAAACCAGCCTTTGCTTCCGTATCTCGATCTTGGTAAGTTTTTGGATTAAAAGCTTCAAGTTTCCAATGGTCATGGAGAGTGGAAGACGACGTTTGACCGGTTGGAATTCGGGCTTGACCGGCGCTTCAATCACGACGTCTGTATTCGAAGATACTTTAATAAGCCGGATACTCATGCTAGGAGCTTCATAACTTGCAATATAAGCTAAGATGATGAAATACGATACATCAAAAGCATGTCAAACCTCCTTGTGTCAAACCTAACCACCATAATAGGTAAACTGAGCGGCAAATGTAATTTCAATTTAGCATATCAGTTACCAATGAACCTATTAATACTCATAGCCGTTTGCGGAACAGTTGAACCTTTCTACAAAATTAGTCACAGTAATCATCAGCCAGTGGAGAGTTGTTAGAGATTTAAATTGTAATGTTTTTCTTTCGAAGCGAACTCTCTCTCACTACTCCTTAAATCAACATGCAGCAAAAGCAGCACTGCATAACGAAACCGCTGGATGGACCGGACGCGAAAGTTTTTTTCCCACGAACTTTCTGTTACTTCGCGTAGAGTTTGTGTCAATACCATGTGAACGCAAGCATTTTTTCTTTGGCGAGTTTAGTTCAGTGGTTTCATCTTGTGCCTTGTGTTCGTGAGGTCATCGGTTCGACGCCCATCGAAGTCAATTTTTTTTTCTTTAAGTTAATTTTGGCGTGCAAAAAAGCTTTACATAAAAAGCAGAGTTAGGGTTAATTCTTAATAATTCAGAAAATCTTACTTTTAGAGTGACCAGAATCAATTTCTTTTGTCAACTTTTTTAAACTAAGTGTGTCTCCAGGCTACGTTTTTTTTTCAAGTTCACTGTTTAAATTTGGACCTGGAGGGCGAAAATTGGCTGCTGACTTTGAAAAGTGTGGTAAAAAATGAATCGGTAAAAACAGGTACGCGCGCCGCACGGTAATCAGTAATGGCTACACTTACAGAAATATTTCAAATGAGACAGAAAGTTTGTGGGAAAAAAAATTTCGTTGACCGGACGACGCAAAAGCATCAAAAAATTGTCTGAAATTTAAGTTGCAGATTTTTCAATGATGTTCTCGCTTTATAGCAGCTTAAAATATGAGGCTGGCTCAAGTTTGGTCTAAAGAGCAAACTAACGCTGTTTCGTGACTTATCGTACTGGAATACGTAGTTATTGCAACCTAGATACTTCACAAACAACACTTAAATACGTATTCAATGTGACAGTTACATTGATGTGGTAAAATTTGTTAAAATATAGTGTTTACATAGCAAAACAAGAAGTTGTTTGTGAAATTGACTCATTTCATAAGATTTTCTGATAAAAGCTTAATTAATGCATCCAACCACTAAGTAAACATTATAAACTAAAGCTCATAAATAAACGTTAACAATCGATCAACAGTTTTCCTTCCAGTCGGCCACTCACCAATAAGGTTTCCCTTAATGGCTGTTGTTTTCTTCAAAAGTTGATAGTCAGCAGGTGCACCGTATACTGGAATGGTAACAAGTTACAATTATCGCTGTAGCTTGTAACTTTTTTCACCTTGTGAGTGACGCTTAGAGCATGATCTCATATAATGAAGAAAAAAGATGATAGCAATCGAAAGTTTGGCAACGTAAAAATTCACAACATATATTTGAGATCATTTCTAGGAGTAGTAACAATGCTATCTGATGAACGTTCCAACTACTGCTAGTAATAGAAATAATAATATTCCTAATGAACACTCAAACTTTTTAGTACGGTATTCACTATTCATATATTTGAGAGAGTTCTCAGTGCTGCAGAGGTAGACAGGGTACGATTGGCAGAAACAAACTTAGGTTCAACAGCACATTGAGAAGCTATGAAAAGTGGCTTCAAACTTTTTTTGTATTGTGTCAAATACACACAAATATAACGCAGTGTAACAACGTGGCTGTATAATCGCCGGCTCTTTCAAACAACGTTCTTTAAAACTTTCAGCTTTCGAACTGGTTATATCCTTACTGTTAATAAGGTCTTGGAATCTGGGATGATCTCTTAAAAATTCCTCCGATGGATTATTTAGCTCGGGATCCTGATGTCCTCCTGCGTTCTTCCATTCCAGTCCGTACTTTCTCAGGTAATCTAATTCGGCACTTTTTCTTTCGTTGACCACAATCTTAAAAATAGCATTTTTTCGATCAATAAGTTGATAAGCAATGCCGAATTATGGTAAAAACAATTGCGTCGTGGTAAAAGAGATAGTGGCAGCTGAACGAAAGTACATGCATTCTATTGCTATCTCCTTACTGTTGTTTCAACAACTATGAGTTAAAGAAACAATTTTCCGAACAAGACTATTTTTTATGCAACACGTATAATTTAAGTCTTGAAATGTGGAAAAGAAACTAGCTTATACCAACTGAAATAATTCACTGCTAATGACATCCCATATTAATTGAAGTGAACTAACACCAAATGAACCAAGTAGTCCACAAAGCTTATTGAACAAATTATGGACGCGATTACCCAAATTAGGCCATATAATACGTGTTCCAACTACACAGGGAAATTTGAAATCGCATGACAGGGGCGTCAAACCCAAGCACAGTTTGGACCAAAATTTAAAAATCGGCACCAATCGCGGCCAGACTGGTTCAATATGTACTGCAAAATTAATTTCAAGAAACTTTCATATATTACAACAGAAACTAACCTAGTATTCACACTCTGCCTACAAACTGCCATCCAGTATGAAAGGCCCTATCAGAACAACTGAAGTTTTAACATACACTGGGACAAATATTCAATTTGGAAAATAAGTAGTTTTGCAAGCGATTTTTACACATTGGCAACGCATTTATGGATTACAATAAACTTGATCACCAGTAATACTCATCCTATGGACCAAAAAATGTTGCATCACTGACCGGATTTGGCCACGGGCCGGAAGTTTGACACATGTGCCGTGTAGTTTGCAAAGGAAGAAAAATTAAAAACTTAATTAAAATCACCTTTTGGTAGGTCAAAAAATACTGTAGCAGAGCACAAACGCAACGAATACTCACTGCGCTTCTGTTGTACGTTTTCAACTTTCCAATCTTCGCAACAATGATCTCTTCCATCGTTCGATAATCTTCTAAATCCATAACCTTGCAGTTTCGGAAGGTCAAGGTATCCACGGCAGGAAATTTGTTGATTTCGTTAAAGATCTGAAGCTGAAAAAGAACGAATAAGATACAGCATAATCATAATGTCGCATTCAGGCAGTTGTGTGAAGTTTCAATCAAAACAATTTGTATCATATCTTAGCTATGTATAACTTCGACAAGACATATTCTCCTTTGAGAAAATTCCCTTTTTCTGACAATGGTCCTAAATTTATGTCACATTCTTCTGTTTGTTACAAAAATTGTGTTATCTTTCTGCGCAATGCTCAAGTCTAATTATTGCGCCTGTAAGATACACGTTGGTCAACAGCAAATTTTAAACGGCGATCTGATTAGGTGATTCTTGAAGGGTTTTTGGCGCTGATTCCGAAAATGTCCTTATTTTTTGTCTAGTACATCAAGTTTTCGAGATATTTGCGTTTTAAATTTTCAATGTTATGCTCATAGCGATCTATTAACAACGTGCGAACTGAAGCCAAACCGATGTAATTTCGATTTCGAAATCTTTTAAGCTAAATTTACTGTATAATATATCCCTTTGAAATGATAGTTTTGAGAACCTAAATTGCCAAAGTGCTATCACTGAATCTCAACTCACTGCAAAACTCCTAAATTTACGTTAAAAAATGACAAACCTTTTTCTATTACCAGTGTTGCCAGATACTTGTTGAATTTCCAGCACAAGTGCAAAAATCTAGTCCATTATTTGTACGGTAACAATAGCACAAAAGTAGCTCAAAATCACACAAAGACTATATTTATTAAGTAATAATCAAACTATCAACTTATTCTAGCAATTTTGGCTACTAACAGACCGGCCTTTAGTCAAATTTAAAGCTGCACGTTGTCATGGCCTGTGTATAAAGGTCGCCATAGTTATGCTATATCTTTATTATAGGCAGATTGTGCAATGCAGTGTAATGCAGTAGCCAGTAGTGATGTAATTCATGACGCATTTCATCTGTGCCTGACTGACGTCGTTGATAAGCACAGTATACGGAGGACCTTTTGCCAAGCAAAATAAGTGGTATGTTGAGCAGTTAACTCCAAAAGTAGGTAGTGCTTCATTGCACGTCTACTATCCTATGCAAACTGATAGAAATAACAAGTGATTTTTACTCACTGTTTCAAACCGATTCCTCGCCAACGATATGTGTTTGAGATGTTTGAATTCAGTTGGACAAACATCTATCTCAGAAAAAGCACAGTCATTCAAGAGCAAGGTTGCCAACCTAAAAAGGAAAAAAAAATGAAGTAACTTTAGTTGTCACAATGTTACTTTATAATAGACAACAATGTTTCCCACTGCAGTCTACTTTAGAAACAAAATATCATTTTCAAGTTGTTTGGATGTTGAACAAAGTCGAACTTTGAAATGGAGAGCTCAAATCAAAAATGTAGAAAGAAAATTTAATGTCTCTTTTGATGCCACCTCACAGTACCAAAGAGATTTGAAATAAAAATACAATTGGTTTGACAATATCTTGGAATGAAATTACAACAGAAGGTTCCGCTAACGCACAACTTGTCACTCGTATCTTAGACTATACTTGCATTTCATAGACAGTTTGCGTGGGAAGATGGGGCCAAAGACTAGCTGCTCTTCAGTAGCCTCTCGGTGTTGTCCAGGAAACATCGCAATTATGGAGTAGTAAAAAGGATAGGCCTCGACCCGGGGGAGGAGAAACAAATACGACGGTCACTGATCGCATATTAGTTTTGCCAGATTGTTTTCCGCTTGTCGAAATAATTTGGTTTTGTTCCAAGGTGGTTCAATAAAGCCGAGTTTATTGACAGCAGTATGATAACGAAGTGACCGCTTCCATGAGAAGCAACTTGGCATGAAAAAAAAAACAGGTTTCTAGTTTCTAGCTGCGCGAATAAGTCATAACTTCTAATAATCAACATACTTTGGAAGAGAATCGAAATTCCTGACGTCATCCCAAGACCGAATCGTGTTTTCGGATAAATTAAGAAATTCTAGTGAATAGAACACATCGCTTGGAATAGGGGCCATGTCGGTGATTAAATTGTCCACCAGGTGAAGATTACAAACACCGGGCCACATTTTGCTGCAAGTGAGAACCTAGAAACAATAGACAAGAGCGATTATGTTATCTTAGTTAGCATTACGGCAAGTACACATTACTTTGCATACACTTCACTAAGCACGTCATCCTCAATTTTGAGATGTGCCGGATAATTGAGGAGAGAGTAAGCTATGCCAGACACTTTTGTAGAAACCTATTGCGCCTTGTAGATTATGTCTTGTTACGTGACGTTACATTTTCATGAAAAAAGGTTTGTTCATTTTCTACCACAATGTTACAATAAATGAAATTATAATAAGGATTGAACAAAAGTACGAGAAATGATCACCTCACTCCAAGTCATCTGACATCTGTTGAGCACGAGAGTATGCAACGAATCAAAAGCAGACGACCGTGTTAAAGCAGCATCGGATACTGTGAGTAGATTTTCGCTGACGTTGAGCAATTTGAGAGACTTGAGCTGCATGGCAATGTCACAAATTGTGTCCCAGGACGACAGCAGGTTTTTGGAAACTTCCAGCTCTTTGATATCTGAAGCACACGGTTTTGCAATAAGAAATGGGACTTTAAAACAGAAAAAAATGGCCTTCTTGGTTCTGGAAAAGCATTATTCAAGGCAGATACTTTGACTTCAGATGTTGCGTTCTACCAGCAAGACTGTTTGCTGCTAGCACTGTACGGCAAATGCGTTCCATTTCATTAATAATATGACGCGAAATACTTTGCTTCTCTTTGAAAATTAACTCTTGTAATATCAAACTATATCGAGTGAAGAGTCTGAAGACGTGCATTGAACACTAAAAAAAGACAAACGTAGCTGCGGGGGACAACCTTATTTGAAAACGGTGTGCAGTCACTGTGCATCCCCCTGTTCTTACATTCATAAAATGAAATTGATTTTTAAAAGTTTGCCAATTTCTTTTTTGTTTGCATTTTTATTTTATACAAAATAGAAATTATTCAAAAGCTGTTAAAAATAAAAAACGAGATTTTGAAATAGCTTATCAATAAATGTGAGGTTTTGAATAGCAGATCAGCTTACTTGGAACAAAGTGAGACAGCACGCCCGGTCTCCCAGCGCTAGATATGAAATTGTGTCGCAATCCAATTTGTATCAATTCATTTAACTTCCTGAAAAGAGATGTTTTCACTATTACGTTAAAAGTTCTTATCTAACGACTGTACCCTGTACAAGCAACACAGGTCACAGCTGTGTGTGTATGGAAATGCTCTAATTAATAAATTTATGAGTTATATAGTACATGATATTTACAGTTCATAGAAAAAACCCTATGGTCGGCAAATAAAAAAAATGGCGCGATCAAGCAGATATAATACGACATTTTGCATTAGCAGTTGGTCAGCATATTTCAAAAACAGACCTCCATTCAGCAGTGCAGTACTTAGTGAAAGAAACAGATTATAGACAAGAAGCTAACTTCAAACAATAACCTTTAGTGACCAGACTTATGTCAGTGGTTGAAACTTAGCTGCAAGTATGCAAAACAACTGAAGGTAAAGCATCAGACGATGCTTTCTCAATCAATGCCCATTTTCTAATACAATGTTAAAACAGCTTAATAGCAGAATAACATGTAGATACCATTAGTGACTGATTAAATTGTTAAATCGGATAGGCTTAATAAATCATAATCACAAATCCCATTAGGCCTACTTAAGTTAAATATATACAAACAAATACCAAAAAAGTACATTCACTTTCAGTTGAACAACAATCAGGGTTGTCGGTATTTTACCCAAACCAAAAAAAAACACTTAAAAAAACCCATAAAAAAAACAGTGCATCATATTTGTCCATTTTTTATCAGAAAATTGAAAAAATGAACCAGTACTACAATGTACTTAAAGCAAACTTCAAATTAGGACTTAAGGATGTGATTGTGAAGGAAATTTCCAAGGATAAATTGAAAACACAGTGAATACTTCTGTACACAAAAATCAAGTAATGCCACTTTGTACTACACTAAAACTCATTTATGCAAGAAGGCCTCATACTCATAGTTAAACAGCCCTAGTGCATTATTTTATTGAGTTATGCCAGCATGTACTATGAGTGAAAGGCACTTCATTGGTAAAAAGTAGTATTTGAGGTGAAATAAGCATGAATCTACCTTTTTTGCATCTTTTTTGACCCAAAAAAACCTGGGTCTTTTAAAAAAAAAACATGCGGGTTGGGCTTTTTAAAAAAAAAACGGGTTTTTCTCAACCCTGACAACAATTACACAATTCTACCACATCATGTGATCTGTTTAACACCTTTTGATGCAGTTACCTTTGATTCTCGTAGAGCCTATATCACTGAGTTTGAGCTAGTCAGAAGTACTATGCAGTTTTTTGTGTTTTCTTGTTTATAGGATTTAGTAAACCATTGTATTTTAGTCCGATGTAGTTAAATTTATGTATGTATTTTTAAGTATGTATGTTATTCCTGAAAAGGAAATCTTGTAATGTCGAAAACGTTCGATATTTAATTTGTTGCATAGTTTTGTGTTTATGTAAATGTAATAAACTTGAATATGTTAAACTTGATCACGTTGCTCGGCTTCGTATGCCTATGGTTCAACAAAACAAACTCTCTATCAAAGCTCTATCAATTACACAATTAAAAACAACATATGTTATTGCATAGTCGAGTGGTGAGAGCCCTGGTGCAACGTTCGAAAGGCCACCGGCTCGACACCGCTCTAGAGCATGTGTCTTTGGCAAGAACTTAAAAATCGTTGTTGAGTGGCGGCCTTTCGACTATGGCCCTGGATTTCTTTCATATATGAGCAGTACACTGCTCTAGAGAAATGTCAATGACCCTTCCTAGATCTATGGCCTGCTGAACTGAACTACGGTACTAATATTATAACCAAATTATTAAATCATGCGTTGCCTGTGAATGAGCAGTTATCAATATATATAAATATCATAAACTCACTCAAATTGCTTCTGCACTTTATCCATTCCAACACTTTCAACTTTTTTGCTACCACCACTAGTTGACAAATACATAGTATCTTCATCAAATATTATGCTGTCATCAGCAGTTGTGTATCTTTCTCTGATCGCTTCATATATTGTTATTCCTTTGTTTAATTTATTTGGTCGAAGGAAAGATCCACCAGTAGGATTTCTGCACAAGTATCCAAAATTTTACAACTTTCTATAGAAACAACATATGGTAAATAAAACTTAACACAGAATTAACAGATTTAAAAATAATTACAAAATTACTCAGGTTTACAAGATGACATAGCTCGCCTACTGAATACCAGGACAACCTGGAGAATGGAAGACTGAATGTTATTTGAAACAACCTTTTAAAGATCAAGGTTTTTAAGTGATAAGCAATGTATTTGATATATACATACAATTTGCCCTGATTTACTATTTATTGTTTCATCAAATAATACTTAAATACAGTAGAATAAGTGAATTCAAAGTCTACTTTTACACATTTTACAAAAACGTGATAAGTCCACAGTATTGTTAACAATGTGTATGAGTATGGGCTACACTGCTATTTTTCAACTCCAAATACCAAATGTTTTTGTGTTAAATATTGAAATCACAATAAAAAACACATATCCACCAAAATGTTCTACTGTAGCAGAAGACTAGTATTACCATATTGAGAAGAATAAAAGTATTCTGCATCTGTTTTTGTTTGAATAAGGTGATGTTATTTTTATAGCAAAATCGATACTTTAATCAATTCTGCATCAATAAAAAGTGTTTTATTGCTAAACTACCACAAATAACCTATCAAGGCTTTGTCAGTCCGAGAATAAAGATTCAAAACATCAACCAACCTATTCAGAAACATTCATGTATAATTTTCATCATTGATATACAAATGTTTGGAGCTGGTGTACAAGTCTCCACGCTGGAAAAAAACGTTATGAGATCATAGACAGGAATCAACCAAACACGATAATAATGTGAAACTAATTTACCTTTGCTTTACTGTTAGTGTTCATATATACTTCAACCCACGTGACTTGGTCGATTCCTGTCTATGATGTCATGGTATTTTTCAACAGGACTGAGACTTGTACACCAGCTCAAAATGTTTAATGTAAGGTTTCGTTATTTCCATGATTAACTTTTAAAACAACATTTCTGAACAATTTTGGCTGAATGCCTACTTGCATGCAAAATATGAAACACCATCTTTTGAACCATTATGTTTTCCTCTGGCTGGATTATCCCATTCAATGCCAGCCCAGACACCTAAAAAGAAAATAGGATACTGGTTGAGCAAAACTATAATTTCTTTGAAATAAAAAGACAACCTACAAGATTTAAAGAAAATGAATGGGTGTACCACTGTACCAGGAATGGCCCACGATACAAGACAAGAATCCATAGAGGATACAAATTGATATGCATAAGAGTCAACAAGTGAGTAAAAAATATTAACAGGAAATAAAAAAAATTAAAAGTGAATAAAATAAGCAAAATTTAAGAGTCAAAAGCCATGCAAACTTCACTTTGTGTAGAGCTACAGTACATGTACCGGTACTTGAAAGGTTACTGTTACTTTTTTTATTTACTACAAGATTTAAACCTGGACAATACTACACATGAGAAAATTGAAATTCTCAATAAGTAATGCAGGCTAATTGATAAAGTTGAAAGCTTATAGTGTTTCATTTAAAGAGTGTGGTTAATTCCATGGATAAACCACAATTTAAACGAGTAGGCTAGACTACAAGAAATCGAACTACATACGTACAAAAAAACTTCTTTTTTAAGTATTAAATTATAGGAAGTGGCTACATTTACGGCGCCGTAAATACAGCCGTTCCATGCCTTTTTTTTAATGTTTACGTCGCTTTTACTGCGCATGCGCGCTGTTGCTGGAAAAAAAGTACATATATTAAGTCAACCCTGCTTAATCGGACCACATCGGGACCAAGCCAAATTGGTCCGATTAAGCGGGTGGTCCTATTAAACGGGGAGAACAAATTTTGTTATTTTTTTCATCGTTTTAGAAAATAGTTTAAGCATTTTACAATTGCGGCTATAAACACAACCAAAACACCATCAACAATCAAAACAAAATACAGTACTGTACAGTAGTCACTAGAAAAATGCATCAAGGGTCGTCTGTCTTTTGGCTTTATCAGCAATTTTTCGGACTGTCTGTACACAAACATCCAAATGCTTGTGGAGGTCTTGCTCGGCTCCTTGTTCGACAAAATACTTTTGGAGTATTGCAACGCAATGCTTGGCTTCACGATGGGTAACCTTAGGCAAAGGTTCGGCCTCATCATCTTCGTCTTCTTGGTCGTTGCCTTCTTCTTCATCATCAATTTTGCGATGCCTTGCCACGCTATTCTCCGTTAAATCTTCGTCACACACTTCCTCCCAGCACTGTATATCGTCGTCAATACAATTGTATTCATCTCCACCAATTATGTCACTCAATGATGCATCAAAATTGATGTCCTCTACCTCTTCATTTGCTTCTGTGTGACCGCTTGAAATCCTGCATGTCGGAAACAGTTTTGGACTGTTGTTTGACATACATCCCTCCAGCTTTTTGCCAGCAGATTAATGGCGTCCAAAATCGAGATTTTTGAGCTGTTTTCTATGGCTGTTGAATTCGGATTCAAAAGATCTTCGTCAATGTAACGAATGATCATGAAGATGAGTTCTTTACGATAGAGCGTCTTGAGGTTTTTTATTACCCCCTGATCCATCGGCTGGATTATTGAGGTTGTGTTAGGGGCAGGGTTGCAAGTCGATATTGAAAAAAGTAGGGGATAAATCAATATCGATAGTCAAACAAAAAAGTAGAGAAATATCCGATTTCCATAGCTTCTCAAAAAAGTAGAGAAATATCCGATTTCAATAGCCTCCCAAAAAAGTAGAGAATAAAGAATAGGCTAATCGATATTAAACGCAATTTTAAAAAAAATACAAATCAAGTATCTGATTTTATACTGCCTACCAGTGCATCCTTTCTGCTCAATCATGCATAACTTCAAACAAAATGCTTATTCTTTCAACTCCGCTTGATCGGTATTGTTCGATTAGCGTTTTTCTCGCATGAGCGTCAAAATACGTTATGATATCTTTGTCCGTCGTATGTTATTAAGTAGAATTAAAGGCTTGAAAAAAGTCGCAAAACAACCGAATAAAGAATATCCCCGATTCACATAAAAAAAAGTAAAGAAAAACCATAAACGATATTGGCGGAAAAAAGAAAAGACTATGACGTAATCGATATTGAAAAAGTAGAGAACAGCGCTATCGAATAGCGATTTGGAACCGATACTTGCAACCCTGGTTAGGAGGCAAAAACTGCAACCTAATGTTTGCCAGCTCCACATGAGGATGGGCAGTACAGTTGGGTCTGCTACTATTCGGTGAGTCCGATTCGGTGAGTCTGATTCGGTGAGTCTGATTCGGTGAGTTCCTAACCTCTAACCCCTAACTCCTAACCCCTAACCCCTAACCCTAAAACGGCAATGATAATTAGGTCACGGTACCCAATAATTAAAAAAAAAATTGAAAAAATCTCCCGTTAAGGGATCGGACTCACCGAATCGGACTCACCGAATCGGGCCATTACGAGTACAGTTATCTACCAAAAGTAAAATGTTTTTTTCTCGTGCCAAACAGGCATTCCACTCCTTCAGCCAATTCGTGAACAACTCACCTGTCATCCAGTATGACACAGGAAGCTTCTTTTTATTTGCACAGTATGACACAGGAAGCTTCTCTGTATCTATACCCTTAAAACACCGGGGTTTTTTACTCTTTCCTATCACTAGGAGTTTTCGCTTGTCTGTTCCTGACATGTTGGCACAACATAGAACTGTGACTCTGTCCATAGCTTTTTTAGAACCTGCGAGCTGGTCTTTTGCATGACATAGCGAACCATCTGGTGTTGCGCGGTAATAAAAGCCTGTTTCGTCTGCATTATAGATGTTATCTGCCTCATACTCTTCCAGCAGCTTTGGTAGCTCTGTCTCGATCCACTTTTCGGCACTTTTGACATCTGCACTTGCTTTTTCACCACAAGCCCTTTTGTAGACTATGCTACGACGCTTCTTCCAACAATAAAGGAAGCCTTCAGAAGCTTTGACCTCCGTATCACCCAGTTTGACTGCGAACTCGGATGCTTTTGACAACAGTATCGGACCAGTAATTACCTGTTCTTTTGTCGATACCGCGTCAAACCATTCTGCCAATGCTTCGTCGACGTCTGCTGATTTCGCACCTCGTTGGCGTTTACGCGAAGCTGTAGCTGCACTACCATTATTCTCATGCTTTGCCCATAGATCTTGCAATTCCCTCTCCTGTACACATAGCCTTCTTAATGTTGACTTTGGTAGGCCAACAATCTCGGCTAACTTCCTCTCTGACGTTCCCTAAGGCTAGTTTTTGATTTTGTTAAAAATCTCTATTTTTTCTTTAAGTGTTCGATCTACGCGAGTTATTGCTGCCATTTTTATTCAAGCACTAAAAGCATTCATTCATTCTTCTGTACAGTACAGTTTTCGGTGCTGCATTACAACTACTGCAATTCTGATTAGATGACAATTGACCTTATGACGTGACAACAAGCGTTTGTTTATCTGTAGCCTACTTCACTTTAAAATGGCTTAGCGAGAACGTAGCACGTTGACCCATCAACAACTCTTGACGCGTCACCTCGCAGAAAAATGTACAAAAAGTAAAAAAAGTTAACCATAAAGGCCTATTTTAGGGCGGAGGGTGGTCCGTTTAAGCGGGGAAAATTGTACAGAAAAATGGATTTGGATTCGGGACCAGTGCAAAATGGTCCGAATAAGCAGGTGGTCCTATTAAACGTGGGCCGATTAAGCGGGGTTGACTGTATATAGCCTACAACTTCTAAATTCAACTGTTTTTGCGAAGTGAATCTGTGGCACGTGCGATCTTTGTCTGGCTCGTACTCCCAACGATATGAGTTCATTCTGACCATCACAATGAAAAAACAGTACCGTATATGACAAACATAGCAGAGGTCTAGAAAAAGGTAGAAGCGACAAAACGGGGACGTTAGCGTGCATGATAGCAAAGCAGGACAATCAGTATAAAATATGGCACGGTCGTAACACCTAAAATTTTTATAAATTTAGAATTTTTTTTTACTCATTTTAATTGTTAAAGAAAAAAAACTCACTAGCCTTTTTTTACTCTTTGTTTTAAATTTATAAAAATTTTATTAAGGTGTTACGACCGTGCTATATTTTAAACTGATTGTCCTGCTTTGGTATCATGCACGCTATAACCTCCGCGTTTTTTCGCTTCTACTTTTTCCTAGACTAGACCTCTGCTATGTTTGTCATATACTGTTTTTCGTTGTGATGGTCAGAACTAAAAAACGGCCACAAAAATGCGTAGCCTAACGATTGAAGAATTGAGTTTTAAAAAAAATCACCTCTGGTGGTATCGAACTCATATCCATGTGAGTACGAGCCAGACAAACATCGCACGCGCCAAAGATTCACTCAGCAAAAACAGTTGAATTTAGAAGTTATATATGCACTTTTTTCATTTGTTCTTTCGCTTAGATTAGAAAGAGAAGGTGAAGGAAGAAATAAATACGCAGCAAGAGCGCAGACGCAGCAACAGCGCGTGCGCAGTAATAGCGACGTAAAGATTTTTAAAAAGGCATGAAACGGCTGTATTTACGGCGCCATAAGTGTAGCCACTTCCAAAATTATAATAATTCAACATTTTGGACAGAAATAGGCTATGGTACGGTGGCACAACCAAAATATGTTGCCGAAATTTTGCTTTATTTCAGTAGGCTAGTCTATTACGAGTATAAACCTAAGTTGTTTCTGACAGAATGTAAGTGTCACCTTGCCTTGCTGAACAACCAAATAATGACATCTTAAAATCAATACAAACTCACCTTTTGTAGGGGGAACTGGTCCCAAGAATCTTACAGTTCCGAAATCCCCATTAACTTCAACTCGACAACCCACAGTCAAAGTAACTTCATCCATTGCACTGTCACTTATAATCTGAATAAAAATGCTTGTGAACTTTATTAGTCATGTGCACTCTGTTATGATGTTACTTCTTTTTTATTGTAGCCTATACCTAGGTATCTATTTTTTTTTTTTTTTATTTGCAATTGTTTCGTTACTTAGCTAAGTAGTGTTAGCTAGTGTTAGCAGTGACCACTTGTTTTTTTACTCTGTAGGGTAGTAGGTCTAACGCTCGTTACATGAATGTTTATTATATTAAGTAAATTGGTTGCTCTTACTGCATAGAAAATTAAACTTGATTCATTGATTGACAACTAGAGTAACTTTCTAGGCTTTCCCTCAAATTCAATCTAGAAGTTGCCTAAAAAAAATCTGAACTGTTTTGGCCTTTTCCGGTTGGTGCAAAAAAACAACAAATAAATGTTTCAAACAGAGTTGCCAGACTATGAAAAAGTCTTAAAGGGGACCTGAAATGAAAAATTAAAATTTTTTTGGTGACTCTTTAGTGTTTAAGTATTATATTTTTCGAAAATTTTTTTTGATATGCCTTTTTGTTTGGGAGATATAACCAAATGAAAATCGGCCACATGATGGCGCTATGTGTCTTGTGACGTCATCGGCTGGCAACCAAGTAAACAGCTTGATGCATATTGCCTTGAAAACGTCGCATAGGTCATTGTGTATTGAGTAATAGAAGATCAGCATAAACAAGATGTCTGAAACAAGACAAGGATTTTTCTTTGAACCAAAAAGACGGCGAAGAACACCATTCTGATTCGTGCTCTGACACATAGCCGTACGAGCCAGGGGGGCAGCCGCCCCCCCTGTTGTTTCAAAACGTCGCAAGTCCGGGCAAAATCTTAAAATTATTAGGGCAAAAATTGCTATATAAAAAGCTACAAAATTGCATGAATTAAGAAAAACTATAAATTAATATCTTTTACCTATCAAACTAAGTACAGCCTCTTATTTGCACAAGAAATGTGCCGCAAAATTTTCATTTGGCACACCCGTACTGATGTATTGTATTGCATGGTGATCAAACTATAGTATGAAATGCATTTAACCAACTGCATCATGCCAATTTGGGCAGCCACCAAAATATGTCTCTAATACTTTTGTGAAACTGCCCAAATCAAAACACAAAATTTGCTATATAGCTAATTTTATTAATTTTCACAAATGCATCGTGTTGATTTGGGCAGCTGAAAGGCAGTGGCTATTTGACCGGCTCCGGTCTTTGAATCTGAAACACTATTTGACCGGTCATGACGTCATTACATAAGTACTTTTTTCTTTTTCTCTTTCAAAGCAAAAGACGTGAAGCGCCGATATAAAGTTCTAAATTCAACACGTTTTCTTCAACTCAGTCCGTGGCGCATACGTTGCGTCTCGGGTTGCCATTCTAGAGGGGATGAGTTCGATGCTATCCGAAAGCATTGACGTTTTTTTCATTTTTTTTTATCTAAACTTTGAACCGAAGCGCATTTTTGTGGTCAATTTTTAATTTGAGTAGCCTACAGCCCATTTTTTTATGTCTTTTCAAATGTGAGTAATAAAGTTAGAGTTTTTTTAATTTGCTGGAATTTGAGAATTTCTCTGGGTAATTTTCCGATCGTCATAAGTGACCGTGTTTGCTGAACGACCCTACATTTTTGCTCTCAAGTTAGTTAAATTTTTTAAAGAAGTATTGTATAGGCTATAACTAACTTGAGAGCAAAAATGTAATTTTCTTTTAAAAAAAATGGACGATTGGAAAATTGGACCACTTATCACGATTGGAAAATTACCAAGAGAAATTCTCAAATTCCAGCAAATTAAAAAAACTCTAACTTTATTTCTCACATTTGAAAAGACATAAAAAAATGGGCTGTAGGCTACTCAAATTAAAAATTGATCACAAAAATGCGCTTCGGTTCAAAGTTTAAATAAAAAAAAATGAAAAAAAGTCAATGCTTCCGGATAGTATCGAACTCATCCCCTCTAGAATGGCAACCCGAGACGCAACGTATGCGCCACGGACTTAGTTGAAGAGAGCGTGTTGAATTTAGAACTTTATATCGGCGCTTCACGTCTTTTGCTTTGAAAGAGAAAAAGAAAAAAGTACTTATGTAATGACGTCATGACCGGTCAAATAGTGTTTCAGATTCAAAGACCGGAGCCGGTCAAATAGCCACTGCCCAGCTGAAAACATGAAATTATTTGATGAAACTGATTAGTCTGTCTGTTTATGCAACTGCCCAAATTAGCGTGAGGCAGTTTACCCAAAATGAACAAATTCATTAATTTTTCCCATTTACATAACTGTATCGTTTAGATTAAGGCAACAAAAAATATGAAATTATCTGATCATAGTCTATTTATAAAACTGCCCAAATTGGCATGATGCAGTTGCCTCGCATCAAAATGTACAAAGTCTTTAATTTTTTTCATAATATCCATAAATGCATCATCTTGATTTGGGCAACTACAAAATATGAATTTATATAAATCTGGTGAATAGCCTACCGGTACTTTTACAAAACAATTCGGGTGGGGAGGTCACAGTACTTTTTCAACCATAAATGGACATAGCTAAGCAACACCACCACAACATTTAACAAAAACATGTTATACCTGTTAAAAGTACTGTAATGTTAAGGTGTTGCTTAGCTTTGTTTGGTTACTTTTATAAAGAGGTTCTGCTACTATTCGGCGAGTTTCCTATTCGGCCAGAGCCTTTTTCGGCGATTTTTTGAAAATCCAACGACGCCTGCAAATCCGATGATTGAATATTATTCAATATTCAGACATTGAATCAATGTAAATACGAACTGTTAGGCTAATTGGGTTCTTTGAATCCTACGTCACCGTCTGTATTAGGGTTGCCAGAGGTTAATATAAAAAAGAGCCCAAGCTTATGCAAAAAGTAGCCCAAAAGTAGCCCAATTTTTTTGGGGGTTCTAAAATGGAGCCCAAAATGGAGCCCAAGCAAATAGATAGGCTAATATACAAAATTATTCTGGAGCGCTTGATCATCAGTCCCAAATTTTAAGTGTTTTTCCAGTTCTTCACATCTTTCAAACAGATTGGCAACCATGCATTCACCAGATAGCCCAGTTAATTGGTACTGTACTTGGTTAGCGCATAGCGCGTGACTTCAAGAACAAAGAAGAAGCTTCAAGATCAAGCGGCACTGGTTTGACTCTTGGGGTGTGCGTTTGAGCAACTCATTTTCAGGACTGCTCTCCATTCAGTGGCACCTAATGGATGGGATAATTCCCCGACGACAACACTTCAACAATCGACAACTTCACTCTGTCAATCTCGGTGACCGGGCCTGCGTCAGTAATTTAAAGCCTCTACAAGTATGCGAAACTGCCAGGATTAAGCTATTCAAGAAGCTTTCCCAGTCTGCGGATAAAGATTCAATCAATCAACTGTTTGTTAAAATAACTACAAACAGGTAGGTACCTAAACACAAAAAATGCCTTCACTAGCCTTTTTTTCTTATCTTTCTACATTTTGTAAAAACTTGATTAAGGTGTTGCGACCATGCCATAACTGATACTGATTGTCCTGCTTTGGCATCACGCACGTTATAGCGTCCGTGTTTTGTCGCTTCTACTTTTTTCTAGACCCCTGCTATGTTTGACATACATTGTTTTTCGTTGCGATGGTCAGAAATAAAAACAAATCTGAACTGATGTCCACTCACTGCATTTTCATGAAAACCTGGATCACTTAAGTTGACAGGATTGCCAGATATTAAATCCTAAACATGCGAATTTTTGAAAATTGGCATGTTTAATGTTTATAGCCTACCAAATTGGTAACCCTGCCTGACCGAGGTCTCCAAAAATGCTCCTCCTCAATGAAATAACTACGAATTAGGTAAAAATCTTAAACATGACACAATTTTTACATAAAAAGTTAAATTATACTTTAAAAAAAAGTAGCCCAATTGGGCGCTATCTAAAAAATCGCGCCCAACGCGAATTTTTGGCGCCTGGAGAAATCAAAAGTAGCCCAATTGGGCGTAAAAGCGCCCAATCTGGCAACCCTAGTCTGTATGCAAACTTAGAATATATTAAACTTAGTTATTTTTGTCATCAAATTACCTAGCCTAACTATATTTTTAGAAGTAGTGCTGCCAGACCTTTTTATTGTTGTACTAAAAATTTGTATCATCAAAACTACTTTAATTGATTGAACAAAGTTTATTTGAACAGAAGTAGTATGTCTGTGTTTTATTACATTTAATTATAATTTCTCTATTGTTATGTACTTTTTTCTGAATCCGCATGGTCACCCTGAGCCGGTTTTCTGCAATGTTTATTTTTCTGAGTTTTTTATGACATCACAACTGAATATTTAAGTGGCCTTGTTTATTATTTGTGGTGTGTAAAACAATATTTGTTAATCCTACTTACCATGCTCTTCAAAGATGAATTCATTTGTTCTATCTTGAATACTTTGGTAAGAAGTTCTAGCTAGCTGGTGATCAGTGGCATAGCCAAGGGGAGAGGGGGGGGGGGTATTGCAAAGAGCGAGTTTTGCCATTACCAAGCATTCAAATATTTCAGCCAGAAATTAGCAACAAGAAAACATAGAGAATTGTAGCTTTATTTCTGAAAAATACCGAAAAAAACATGATCTTATCCTTTTGCTATGCCACTGGACAGCATCATTTTACAGGAATATTCATAACCACATTTTTGTTGAAAATGCTCTCAGAATGCACCAAATTCAAAGTAATTTTTCAAAATTTTCTGGGGGAGGCCCCCCAGACCCTCCCACTGCTGGGTGTCGTCATAAGCGAAACACGCCCTCAACCCCCGCCCTTTCAAAATTACTGGCCACGCCACTGCTGGTGATCTTGTTATGTTACTTTTTCACTGTTATCATCAGGGATAGTTATCATGCACCGCATACATTATATTTGGGCAATTTCTATAAAAGCGTGCACATTTGGGCAAATTTACTTTCTGCCCCCCCAAAATGCTTTGGTCTCGTACGGCTATGCTCTGACAACACCAGTTCGGACAGTAGTCGGATGGAAAATTTGCATTGAAAAAATGCAGGAAAATAATTTGCTTGAACCAAATGGTTTATATCAACTAAAAGTAGCCGATGTACTGTATTTAGAGTTGCCTAATATTATGCCTACCCTGCCAATGTTTTACTGTCCTAAAAGTTTCAAAGTCTTGTTTTTTTCTCGCTTTGCTATTCGATCCAAACGTCCGATCGTACTCACAGACCTGTGTAGTGTACCTAGGTCGGTCGAGTTTTGTGGGTACCGTACTGTACTGTATTGACAGTGGCTTTCACATATCTTGAAAAATCAAAGACAGAAGAAACAGCTTCAGGGATCAGGTGTCTGGACTTGGTGACTTGTAGCTCTGCCTGTAGATCACGTTGGTAATCGCTGGCCAGAAAATGATTGCTGCACACACGGCAGTGCTTGTTTACAGGTGGGTTTTTGAGTTTCATCGCTGAGATCCATTTCTTCAGCTTGTTGTCATTATTCAGAAGTAAACGATGAAAGGATCAATCAATCAATCAATGTTTTATTTTTCAGTAACAGGAACATAGGTACATGTTTGAAATATGCAATATACACAGTACAAAAGTTACACAAGTTCCCATACCGACAGGGAGACAACGAGACGACCATACGGTCTACTAGTCAATTGCCACCCTACGGAAATTACGATTTTGCCATTTAAAATAAGCTTACAAGAGAAAAATAATAATTGAAACGTTCCCGCGCTTCAACAACAGCATACGCACAAAAAAAAACATATTGATGATAACGTAGGCCAAAACACAAAATTCCATGAAGCAAGCAGAGAATAATAAAGTTTCCGAAGCAACTGACAAGTTGGTTTCCATAACATATCACTTACGATGCACTGTAGCTTTGTAAAATTAACGTTTTGATCTCTTTTTTGAAACAATGAAATGATAAGTTTTTTAGCCTACTTGGAACCTCTGACCAGAGCATTGGTCCCAATACCTGCATGGACTTCTTGCCAAATTCTGTGTTTGATCTGTTTATAAAATAATTGTTGCTTGTTTGATATCTTGTGTTATGCTGAGGAATAGATGAAGCATTTGTAAATAAATCACAATACGTAGACGGATACTCATTCATATGAACTTTGTACATATGTTTTTTTATTTCAATGTTATGCATGTCTTTTAGTTTCAAGATGTTCATTTTGAAAAATAAAAAATTAGTGTGAGCATAGTAATTTTGTTTCGTAATTATTCTTACAACCTTTTTTTGTAATTTTATTAATGGATCCAGTGCACTGTCACAGGCCTTTCCTCAGCTTGAAATACAATATTGCAAATGACAGTAAATCAAAGCGTGATACACATCTTTTAAAGTGTCTGTGTTGACATAATTTCTGAGTTTAAGCAACGCCCAGGATCCCCCGTTGACGATTTCCCGGTTAGTACAACCGGGAGCCATACAAGAAGCCACCATTTTGAGAGCGTAAAAACTCCCTTAGCACAAAATTGTTCACTTTTTCGGTAGCCCACTCGATTTGTTCTTTGTGTTTGCATGCAAAACAGTAGACCTTGGATGCGGCATTGCCAGCCAATGACGTCATCAAAAATTTTGACCAATCAGAATCATTCAATTCAAAAAAAGTTATTTTAGGTTTTTTAATTAATGGTAACACAAAAAATAAAAAAATTGTTGAAAAACGTTTCATTTCAGAAAGATCTACAAATACAAAAGCCATGTAGCCTATTTTCGTTGCAGTGCACCTTTAAGGCCAAAATAATACAAAAAAAAGCCAAGATTGATTGATTGAATCTTTATCCTCGGACTGGGAAAGCTTCTTGCAGAGCTTAATCCTGGCAGTTTCGCATACTTGTAAAGGCTTTGAATCACTGACACAGGCCCGGTCACCGAGACTGACAGAGTGAAGTTTCCGATTGTTGAAGTTTTGTTGCTGGGGAATTATTCCATCCATTAGATGCTGCTGTATAGACAGCGGTCCTAAGAATGCGTTGCTTAAGCGCACACTCCGAGAGAAGTGGCGTAACTACCCATTGGATCTTGTGGATAAATCCTGGGGCGGCACTTGCTAGAAGGCGGCAAAATGTGATAATGTTTTAAAGTTTAAACGAACAAAGACAGTCACAATTAATTCTCGGAGAGACTCAGACTTAAACAACCTAAGTTAACACTGATCTAAGTGAAACCAAAAAATTAAACAAGTTATGCCTATAAACCATGGCGATCTATACTACTGGCCTTCCCAACGTGGCAACAGCCAAATAATGTGGGGGTCTATTAAGTTTTGGCAACTAACAGGTATTAGGCGTAAAAAAGGCGTCTTTGCATGAATTATTACTAAAAACAAATACTTCTGGATTAGAAAACGAATTTTTTAACATACTGAGTGTTTTGAAAGTTGGGTCACTCTTGATTTCGTGTAGCCTACCTTGATTCTGTTGATATGTTGATTCTCATGGTAGGCCTATTCTTAAAATGTGGCTATTGTCCTGCTTTCTTGCCACTTATTTAATAATATTACATCCAAATTACGTTTTGGCACTGTATTTACAATTTTTAGGCTAAAAAACATTACTTGAGCAATGAAAATTGCTGATTTCATGTTGTAACACTTATCTCAGTCGGTAAATTGAAATTTCGTATAGGCCCCCACATTATTTGGCTGTTGCCACGTTGGGATGGCCAGTAGTAGGCTATAGATCGCCATGCTATAAACCAATTTGCAACTTTTTTAGATTGTGCTTCACCATGTGGTATTTGTGACGGTTTAATGATAAGGCAAACCGGGGCGTGTTGTTACAGGTTTGGGGTTTTCAATTTGTGCTTTTGCTATATAAAATGCAAGTGATTTGGTTATATCATTCGTACGTTGTCTACTTACACTTCCTTTTGCCACTAGTTAAACTTTTTAACCGCAAAAGGATTTCAAGAAAATCAAATTTTTGTAAAAAAAAAATTGATTTTATATAGCAAAAGCACAAATTGAAAAACCCCAAACCTGTGACAACACGGCCCGGTTTGCCTTACAAAATCAAATTTTATTACATGGAATTTACACATTTATAAACAAGTTGAAATTAATTCAACAACTGCTTTGGGTCTTGTTTCCTTGCCTTATCGACCAAGGGTTCGGTAGTTTATGCCAAATTTTGCTTCTGCTTCTCGTAAGCTGTGACTTGCATCTGATACATATCCTACAGCAGCATTAACTATAGAAGTATCATAGGAAGCTCTATTAGTTATTCGCTCATACGATCGAACCATTTCAATGTGACTGAATAAGTTTTATTGTAAGCTTATTGTTGATCGCTGTCGTCTCTGTAGCGCCCTGCGTTTCACCTTAGGTCTTTTCAACATTCCTTAGGTTTGTCACCGTCATGAAATCTACAATTGTGCTTCGGGATTTTCACCTTAGGTCTTTTCAACTTTTCTTAAACGCCTGTTACCGCTTTGAAATTATCGTTCTGTTGCATATATGTAATGTTACCCAGTAAGTCAAGCAATTCATGTAGTTTGGCAAGTGTGCTTTGGGCTTCCTGAAGTATGATTAGGAATTTGCTTGCCTCTTAAGAAATCGTATGCCAATCAGCTAAACGCATTCTTGCAACCGGCACCTTTCAATCACATATGCGTAATTTTTCGTCTTTTCAACGTTCTGGCTTACAGATGCTTCATTCCTCAGGGCCTATGTATATCGCGTTTTGGCCGACCATTCGACAGACAGAGAATTTTACTTTTGGTGTGAGGAGTACGTCAGAGTACTGTATAATTTTTGGTGCAGTCCACCATAATATGATTTTGGTACAGTGGTGATATTAATTCTGGCTCCGTCAGTCAACGTTCAGTGTGCAGTTTCCTGGGTTGGACTTATGATTTGGATTACGTTCTGTTGTGGAAAGACGATTGCAATCTTTTAAGTTATGTGGTGATAATAAAATCATACTTGTAATAAAGAAGTACAGACCTCGTTCTCAGATCATTTCTGCCACATTGTTGTGCCCGAAATGTCGCTGTAGACTAGTATGACAGCTAGGTATGGGCGGATAAGTTAAGTTACCCGTTGTCCGCTACATCTCTATTTAATCAAAGACACAATCAGGGATTTATTGGGTTTGATTCGGGCTAATGCAACGTTCACCTGGCGAGACAAATAGCAACTGAACCGACACAACGAAAAGTGACATAGATTGCCCAACATGGACATCCTGGAGGTCACGTAACAATAATAATCACACCAGATCATGTGTTGCAGATGCAAAGGGGTAACACTAACATCCAATATATCAACATCCCTTCTTGTTTACATGAGTGTTTGTACAGTACAAAATAACAGTTACAAAACATAAATAATATAACACTAGGCCTACTCACAAAATCTTCACCAAAATAATCACATAGTTTCACTGGAGGTCTACGATTTCTCAGTGGTCTTACATCTGCGGTAGATCTGTCATCATTGCAAAATACATTGTTACAAGGAGGTACATAATTATTGTTGTTGGCTCTTGAATCGAAATACGATGTATTTGATTCATTATCATCACTTTGGCTTTGGTTTTCATGTCTATCAATACGAATATGACACACGGTTTCGTTTGTATGTGACACCATTCATAGACTTAACGATGTAAGTGCGTGACGATAGTTTTCTCACAATGGGGTTGTGCGATCCACTCGGTGGCGCTACAACTGGGTCCTAGCAACACGCTCGCAGTGATTGCTTCAAGCTTTAGCACGCTTTGCGTAACGCGCGTACAGCTGATATGGGTGGGATGGGAGTGCAGTGTTGTGTTGATGTGAGGGTAAGAAGGTGCATATTACAAAGTTTGATACATTTTAGGCTTGATTTAACGTTGCTGTGGCTATAAAAGCAAATAAGTAAACAGGCTTTTCGAACACATTGCATGACAAGGTATCGACTTGTGGTGACAGGCAGAGAGGGAGACAGAGCAGTTTTTGTAGCTATAATCCTTTAATAATGTCCTTGAAGTCTATGATTGTGCTGTCTCTTCCTTGTAATAATAAATTGAGATGATTTAACTCCGTAAACATGTCAGTTAAATAAGCAAGATTTTCTTCAAAATTATCAGCATTTATCACATCAATCATTTTTTTTCAATCATGCCATTTTGTTTTTGGATTTGTTTGGCAGTTTGCTTCTTTTGCATTTCACTATCAATTTTATTCTGCATAAATGCCTTTACTTCTCTTATTGGCTAAAATAATCGATTCAAAGCATTGCCTTTTGATTCAAAGCATTTGCCTTTTGTGACATTAAATAAAAACTCTTCTTTAATGTCATCTTTTATTTTGTAATGGACGTAAACTAGCATCTGTGTACAAGATCGAACTCCAGTGGACTCATCCACTGCAATGCTGAACAAGCCAGATTCTTTAATTTCCTTCACAACAGTCTCCTTAACATTTTCTGCCATTTCAAAAACTTGTCTCTGCACTTTTGTTGGATAGTGAAACTTGCATACCCTGCCATCACCTTTTATATAGGCTACCAAGTACTTATAGGCTACTTGCATACCATGCCTTAACCATTTATATAGGCTGCCAAGTAGCCTACTTGCATGTTTAACTGTATGATGATTGATGAATCAACCATGTTTGATGGGTGTGCGGAGCTCACACTCTGAATATACGCCACTGCAATATCCAGGGTTGCCATCGACATGGACCCCAAAATAAGGACGACAGAAAAATTAAATTTTCATACAAAATAAAACAAACGTTTTTGAACAAATCTCAGCATTTATACGAGCCATTATATATCACATAAATACTTGGGTTTACACATTATATATCACATTATATATCAACTAACCACTTGTTAGATGAGACCTGACAGCGGTTGACAAAATTAAATATACGATTTCGGAATAGGGCATGAAACGTAGGAATATGATGGTACGTCTGAATACTACTAATGCTAACACGCCTCGGTAATTTATGCAATGTTCGAAATGCATTATTGTAAGCCACACGCAATTTATTCATACTTGAGGATAAGTATCTGGCCCACAGTTGACTGGAGTACATAGGTAAACAAAACGTGCGAAATAGTAGCCTACATTCATTACAACGGAAGAGCAGTTAGAAAAGCGTGAACGTAGCATGTTCGCTGTACAATATAAAGCTTTAACTTGGCGGCCCTATGCTCACAGATAATTTCGAAATTCGAAAACAGACATTTTAATCAACCACTGGAACAGTGTGGCTGGACATCGCATTGGAATAACTTTAAGCAACCCCCACCTAGAACTATAATCTGATTGGTATAGGTCGGTGGAAGGTGGAATCGTATGCAAAGCAAAAATATGCTTCCCGGAAAGTATTTTTTGCCTTCGTGCTCTTTAACTCCTCAAGAAAAGTATTTTTGGTTATACTTGTACGCTGATACCTTCCGCGGGCCGCAGCGATACAGCGTGGCGGGCCGCATGCGGCCCGCGGGCCGCCATTTGGTGACCCCTGGCCTAAGTCATGTCTGTGCATTCGGAAAATGGCCTAAGTCATCCCAGCACATTATGGGATGCAAAATGAAGCAAATCAAAGTATACATGTTCATTGTATTTGTGTCGACATGCTATTTTCGTTTAACTGTACAATAAATATGATAACAACCGTGTAAACAGTTTTTTTCGATTATCTCAAAACAAGAAAAAATGAGTTACGCCATTATTTTATTAGTCTGACGATATGTAACCGACATCAGGGTTGCCAGATTATGAAAAGGTCTTAAAGCCAAATTAATACAAAAAAAACCCAAACTGATATTTATCTGTTTCTATTGAAAATAATACATGACTTTTGACTATTTTTCGCAGCAGACAAAATAAAAGGTTTCTCTCTCGCCGAAGTCGCTGATCGGATTTTCCGTTGCAGTGCTGTGGCGTACGGTGACCATTTGTTGAGTGTTCTTTTTTTTCCAGCAGGCTTTAAACACAGGATGCAACCTAGTTCGTACCCTGAACAGTTCGTACCCTGAAAAGATCTAGAAAAATATTATAAAAAAACCCGAAGACGCTTATCGCAGTTTCTGCAAACAAACAAAAACTCTTAGGAACATTACCGGAAATTTTAAAACGTTTGCGGAAACTCCTATCAACCCTAACCCTTTAAAAATGTTTGGGGAAACTGCGATTAGCGACTTGGGCAAACTCTTAGGATCAAATTTTAAATTGTTTGCGGAAACTGCGGAAAAACGGTTCTATTTTTTCTCTCGATCTTTTAAGTTTGTTTGTTTGCGGAAATTTTGATCAGCGACTTCGGCTTTTTTTAATTTTTTTTCTCTCGATTTTTTCCTAACCCTAACCCTTTTAAAATGTTTGTGGAAACTACGATCAGCGACTTCGGCAAACTCTTAGGATCATTACTAGAAATTTTAAAATGTTTGCGGAAACTGCGGAAAAACAGAAACTTTGATCAGCGACTTCGGCTTTGTTCTATTTTTTTTCTCTCGATCTTTTCAGTTTGTTTGTTTTCGGGAACTCCAATCAGCGACTTCGGCTATTTTCAAATTTTTCTTTTCGATCTTTTCCTAACCCTTTAAAAATGTTTGCTGAAACTACGATCAGCAACTTCGGCAAACTTTTAGGATCATTATCGAAAATTTTAAAAAGTTTGCGGAAAAATGGAAACTTCGAACAACGACTTTGGCTTTGTGCTATTTTTTCTCTTGATCTTTTCAGGGGGGAAAATTTTAAAATGTTTTCGGAAACTGCGATCAGCGACTTCGGCAAACTCTTAGGATCATTACCGGAAATGTTAAAATGTTTGCGGAAAAAAGGAAACTCCGATCAACGACTTCGGCTTTGTGCTATTTTTTCTCTTGATCTTTTCAGGGGGAAAATTTTAAAATGTTTTCGGAAACTGCGATCAGCGACTTCGGCTTTTTTTAATTTTTTCTCTCGATCTTTTCAAGGTACGAACTGAGGGTACGAACTGTTCAGGGTACGAACTAGGTTGCACTTGCACCCGATTAGCGACTGCCGTTCTGTTGTATTTTTTTTCTCCATTTTTTTCATAAGACGAAATAGGTTGCACCCGATCTGCGCAATAGTCGATTCTGATTGCGAAATAGTTAGAGTTGCCAGATTGCCGAGTCAGACTGCGCTCAGTCCGCTCACCTTCTAAGCCAGCCAGTGGTGCCAGATCGCAGGAGGTATGCTAACGTTTCTTTCGCACGCCGATCCAGGTTTCGATATTTTGTAGCGAGCAATTTTTCCATTCTTTTCAGCACAAATCACATGTTATTCGAGAAGTCCTCTCAGTTGTTTAAATGAGACCACATAGCGTGATTTGTTTCTGTTCAGTGTTTAGTCTGAGAGAAACTTAAATGTAGGTAGGCCTACGTACAATCAGGGGCGGATTAGAAAACTGAACTAGCCCGGGAATTTAAAAATAATAACGGTCCACTTCTATCAAAATAAATTTAGCATAAAAATGCTCGTTTCACAAACAATTTATTTCATTTCAGAAAAAGTCTTTCACCGGTAATACGATGTAGGCTATAAAATTAGACATTGTAGTACGTATTTGTATAGCAAGCTTCGATTTGTAACTTGAATTATTGTCAGTGTTATTTAAACAAAGAATAAGAATATAGCGCTACGACTACTATATTTCAAATAAAATTTTCTTTTGTACATTAAGCATTAAGCAGGGCAGTGACCCTCTGACCGGCAAACCGGAAACGTTCTCGAATTCCCAGTAGCCTAATGATTAGCCGCCAATCCACCCCTGCGTAGGCTACAATATCTATTTTCATAGTGATAAATTTTAACCTAATAAGCAAATGTTATGCTGTGTGGATATTACATCTTACATGCTTTGTTAATTTTCCAACATATTTGTAGACGATTTGAAATAGCCTATATACGAGAGACACTTGGTTTTATACCTTATGATATTATTTTTTTGAATTTTAGGGGTTATACCCCCAAAATGAGGTTAAGCCCCACCTTGGGGCCATAAGAAAAGTTGTTTCGAACTCAGTGGAACATGCCCCAACTGATGAAAGAAGTTCCATCTTTGTACCTTATGATGTTATTTTTACGTATTTTGCCCCAACTTTGGAGGCTCCTTATTCGGGAATGCCCCACCTGGGGCGACCAAATTTTAATGTTCTGAAATCCGTAAGTGAGGTATTATCACCTACACTTGGTTTCATCCATGTACCTTATGATGTTAATTTTGTAAATTTTAGGGGTTATACCCCCAAAATGAGGTTAAGCCCCACTTTTGGGCCGAAAAAAAAAGTTGTTTTGAACTCAGTGGAACATGCCCCAACTGATGAAAAAAGTTCCATCTTTGTACCTTATGATGTTATTTTTACGTATTTTGCCCCAACTTTGGGGGCCCCTTATTCGGGAATGCCCCACCTGGGGTACCCAGACCGACTTGGTCCAAAGTCTACAAGTGAAGGCATAAAATCTGGCGTAGGTTTTGTTCTTGTACCTTATGATATTTTTTTGACCCCCAAAATGGGTTTTTCATCGAGCCGTAGCCCCCAAACGCCCCAGCAGTGAAACCTCGAATGTGGGTTTCTGAACATCCTGCAGTGGGGCAAGGTTGATAAAACATTCAAACCTTTTGTACCTTATGATGTTACAAATACGTCACGGGCTGCCGGACTATGAAGACAGTTTAATTTTCGAAGCGTTTGCTTTCATATGAGTATAATTTCTTTTTTTTTGGCTCTATCCTTTATGCTCAAGTTGACTAAATGTTTCGACCATTATGCTCCAAAACAACAAATCAGTTAATGAAATTTCTTTTTCAAACAACAAACAAAAGCCCATGCAAATCATACAGCTATCTAATGCAGCATTGAAGCATAAAATATTAAAAATAGGCCTAACATTGAAGCATGCGTCGGGGCAAGTTGTCACAGCTGTGACAATACGCCCCTTACAAATTTCATTTCTGCACAGATGATAAGGGTTGATATATTGGATGTCAGTGCTACCCCTTTGCATCTGCAACGCATGAACTGGTGTGATTATTATTATTATCACGTGACCTCAAAGTTGTCCTTGTTGCGCAATCTATGTTACTTTTCGTTGTGTCAGTTCGGTTGCTATTTGTCTCGCCAGTTTGTCTTGTAGTAGTGCGTATCAAACCCAATAAATCCCTGATTGTGTCTTTCAGAGACGACAGCAATCAACATGGTGGCAGCGAGGATTATTATGAAATGCTAAAGTGATTAAGTTCAGAAGACAAGCAACTACAATAAGCTTAGACGCGAGAAAACCTGCCTTGTTGGATACACAATGCAAATGTGGCGCAAATTTTCCCACATTGGAAAACCGAAGTAGAAATCCACATGATAGCCAGTGGAGCGTCTAAGAAAAGTCAGGAGTTTCAAACAGCAACAATACTCAACTGTGCTGGTCCTGAAGTAACCAAAGTTGCAAAACAATTTACATACTTCAGTGAAGAAGACAAGAAGAATCCACAAGTCTTGCTGGAAAAACTGCAAAATTTCTGTACGCAAGCAGAAAGCGAACTCGTTCACACTCGAAGATTCTGGAAAGCCAAAGTAAGTGAACCCTTTAACTTTTTCCTGACTGAATTACGAAAAAAAGCAGAACTATGCAATTTTGCCAACTACACCGCACGGATGATACGCGATAAAATTGGGATATCCGTATGTACGAAATTACAAAGCATCCTAAATAGAGAAGAAAATCTAAATTTGGATAAAACAATCAAAATTTGCCGCAACTTTGAATTAAATCACCGAATTGTAGAAGAAACCGACTATTCTGAAACAAATGTGCACAAGCTTGATCGCAAATGTAAGGAACACGAATACAACAAAAACGCAAATAGTCACATCGTTGCTGAATGTAAATTTTGTGGTCGAAAACATTGAAAAGGCAAATTCTTTTGTCCCGCCTATGGAAAACTTGTACTCACTGCAAAGGAAGAAATCACTTTGAAGTTGTTTGTAAAAAGAAAATTCATCAAATCTATGATGACGCAGTGAAGCAATCGCCACACAACGAACGTAGTGCCGACAGCCAGTGCCGGTCTTAGGGTGTTTCGGGCCCTGTGCGGAATATGCTTTGCGGGCCCCAATGACAATGATCCAATTCAATAGCATAGCTAGGTATTTTGAAATGGGAGAGGGGTGGTTTGACGGTCGGCGGGCGTTGCCTGATGGTGTGTTCGCCGATGACGACACGCAGCGGCGGGGGTCTGGGGGTACCTCCCCCAAAAAATTTTGATCAATTACTTTGAATTTGGGGCATTTTGAGAGCATGTTCAACAAAAATTTGGGTATGAATATTACTGTACAATGGTGCTGTCCGCTGTCAACAAAATCGAATTTCAACCTATTTCGTCCCCTGAAAAGATCGAGAGAAATTTTGAAATGTTTGCGGCAACTCCGATCAGAGACTTCGGCTCTGTTGTTTTTTTCTCTCGATCTTTTTAGGGTACGAAATGTTCAGGGGACAAAATAGGTTGTGTCTCTATGTTTTCTTGCTGCTAATTCTTTTGTTGAATTTTTCCATTGGAAATGACAAAAATTACTGCATTTTCTGAGTAAATTGCGGGCCCCCTAATTTGCGGGCCCTGTGCGATCGCACGGTTTGCACATCCCAAAGACCGGCACTGCGACAGCGCATACCTTCATGGAGTGAAAAATGAAACTATTAACTCGAGGCTAACAACACTGCTGAAAGTAAACTCTTTCAATGTTCGATTTCAACTAGACACAGGAGCTGATGTTAACACGATCTCAAAGAAATTTGTAAATGAAGAGCAAATATCCAAATGCACGAAAGAACTGACTATGTGGAATGAAATATCGATGAAGCCCGTTGGAGAAACTACTTTAAACGTTTGTAACCTGAAAACTAACAATGTTTATGCTGTTAAATTTATCGTAGTAGATGATAAGTACAATTGTCTGCTTGGCTTAAGAACTATCCAAGAAATGAATCTTATTTCTGTTAATCACGGCGTTTTCATTGCTAATGTTAACTGTGATGCTGAACTAGGTGATTTGGGCACTGTTTCTTTGCAGATTGATGCTAATGTTTGGTCGAAAATTTTGCCTTGTAGTAAAGTGCCAATTTGCTTTGAAAGAGCAAGTGAAAACTGAGCTAAAACCTTGCACCACAAAAGAACCTTTAAAACAACACAACGAAGGAACTTTTCCTTTCAAAAAATGTGGTGTTGATTTGTGTGAAATCAATGGTAGCCTAAATCTTATCTTACAATTTGGTAAAGAGGTCACTTTCTTCAACCACGGACATATACAACCAAGCAACCACACGGAATTTAACATAATCCATTAAAATTGAACATAAACTATAAGCTGTTGTATATCTGAATTGTGAAAGAACTACAGCTTATCGATACTATGTACAATCGAGCAACAGTTTACAATTAGCAACCACTAAGCGAGAACTACAATACTAGACTGATCATTGCGCATACGATAACAAGACGGCAACAGTGGGTCATTGTTACGTCACACACGAATACCACAACCCCCCTTTTTCTACAAGGAAGTTGTGAGCAACAGTTTGTTTCTCAACGTCCGGAGCTTTACGTACGAACATAGTCATTTAACTTTGACGGTCCTTTGGCACGTCGCCTGCTCCGTCGTGGAGGTATCTGTCGCACATTAACATTGTCATTAAAACGAACTTTCCGATTGGGCGAAGGTATCTCATCCTCTCCTTCGGTTGTCTTGTGAGTTGCGGTGGCATCATCTATCTCTGATCGCAAAAATCGTCGATTACGCCAGCAGATTCGACCACTGGGTAGTTTGATGTTGTAATCACGGTTTTTACCTATGCCAACAACTTGACCGATACGATCCCATTTATATGAAACTGGGTTTTGTATCCGTACACTTTGACCGATAAGAAGGGGATTGAGAACTTTAGAATGCTTGTTATAATTTTGTTCTGCATATTTCTTCATGCTTGCTGCAGCTTTATCCCAATTGTCAAATTTATTTTTCCACGCTTCACTAAACGACTGGATCCGGGCCGGTACGATCGATCGTATGGGAGATCCATATAAAATTTCAGCGGGTGATAAACCATGAGCTTTCGGAGTATTTAGCCATTCTAGAAAGCCTTCACAAAATTCTTCGCTGTCAATGCTGCCTCTTTCAGACGTTTTAGCAAGGAGGTTCTTCATAGCCTTGACAGCAGCTTCAGCGTGTCCATTCGACTGAGGATAATGAGGTGTGCTGCGCACAGAGGTAGCACCCCATCTTTTTAGAAATTGTCGAAATCTACTGGAAGTGAACTGAGGTCCTCCGTCTGTTCTCACGCGGACTGGTACACCTGTATCTACAAAGTATTTCCTGATAACACTGATCACCTGTTGAGAAGTTGGATCGTGGCTAAACTCTGTGATCTTTATCCATCCAGACAAACGATCAACATACACGAGATAACACTTTCCCGCGTAACTGAAAAGATCCATTGATACTTCTTCAAAAGGGCGAGTTGGAGGAGGATCAAACTTCATTGGCTCTTGCTGTTGGCTGGATGAGTGCTCTTGACACTTGCTACAAGATTCAACTGTAGTCTTTATGTCATTGTTGATAGCTGGCCAATAAACAGTTTGTCGGGCACGACGTTTGGTTCTGTCAATGCCTTGATGAGAAGAATGCAGCTTGGTCAGGATTTCTTTTCTTTTAGCCTGAGGCACCACGATGCGATGACTGTCCAAGAGAATCAATCCATCTTCGATCGACAACTGATCTTTTAGTTTATTAAAAACTTGAGAAGCAGAATTCGGCTGCTTGTCTTGAAAATTGTTTTGGATTGATGCTATAAGCTCTTGACTTTGTTGATCTGTGCGAGTGGCTTCTTTGAGTTCTTCCAATATAGGATCAGCACGGATGGCACCTTCTTCGTTTCTGAGGATTGCAAACACCTTGTGTATGGTCGTACTGACGACTTCGTCAGTAAACAAATCGTCTTTTTCTGGGTCTCTACATGGAGCTCGGGATAGGGCATCAGGGATTTCATGATTTTTGCCTTTTCTCCAGACAGTTTTGAATATGTATCCCCCTAGCTTTTCTTTCAGCCGTTGAATTCTGGGATTGTCTACCATATCCAAAGTTTGATTGTCCAGGATTGACTCTAATGGCTTATGATCCACGACTATGTCAAATGTAGGCAAACCTTTGAGGTAAATTTGACATTTATTTATTGCCCATACCACTGCGAGTAACTCTAGTTCAACCATGGCATACCTGGATTCTGTTTCAGTCGTAAAACGAGATCCTGCCTTTGTGAGTTTCCATGTGTCATTATGCTTCTGTAAAAGAGCATACCCTAATCCCTTGAGTCGGGACGCATCAGTTTGAAGCATAGTAGGTAGCTTCGGATCAAAGGAAGCTAGGATGGGAGGACTGCAAAGGATTGCTTTTGTCTTCTTGAATGCTTCATCGTGAATTGGGGTCGAAACAAAAGCGTTTTTGGGTTTCAACAAATCTCTAAGAGGAGAAGCGACTTCACTCAGTCTGCACGTGAATCCTCCTAGCTGATTTGCCATACCCATGAAGGAGCGAAGACCTTTAAGGTTACTGGGGGTGGGAAAATCGGAAATAGCTCGTATTTGTTTAGGATCTGCTGTTATTCCATCCTCACTCACCACATAACCAACGTAGTCAACGGTGGTGCACATGAAGTTAAACTTACAAGGATTGAGTGTGATTCCATACTTTCTGCATCGATTGAGCACTTCGACAACGGTGTCGAGACTTTGTTGCGCTGTTTTGCTGTAAACTAGAATATCATCAACAACTTTTTCGACAAAGTCAATGCCGTAGATTGCTTCATCACCTCTGGCACAGTACTCATCTTGGGAGGAAGTTAATCCCATAGGTGCTCTTAGAAACTTAAATCTTCCGTGTGGAGTAATAAAAGTAGTGAGGTCCTGGCTTTCAGAAGCTAAAGGGACTTGCCAATATCCTTTTGCCGCATCCAATGTAGTAAAATATTTTGTCCCAGATGGGATATTTATGATGGCTTCATGCGGCGTTTTTGATGGATAGTAAGGGCGTCGAACGTATTGGTTTAATTTTTGAAGATCAACACATAATCGAATACCTCCTTTTGGCTTTGGCACCACAACGATAGGATGAACCCAATCAGTTGCTTCTGTAACTGGTTCTATAACACCAGCTGCAACTTGTTTTTCAAGTTCTTCTTTAAGAAGGTGTCTGTACGCCAAAGGAATTTGACGAGGCGTAGATACAGCATATGGTTGTGCTTCTTTCTTCAAAGAGATTTTCATCGGCTTGACATTCATTTGACGGAGTTCGCCATCGCTAGCAAATACATCTTGAAATTCATTCAAAAGTGTATGTTTCATCTGATCGACTTCTTCTGGAGTAGGTTGATTTGAAATATGAAACTTGCTTTCTTTTACACTTGAAATTAGCTTGGCAGTATGCAATTGATGCAAGGTTAGAGGTTTAGGATAGTCTGGTGGCAAAATACTAAGTTGCTTGCAAACATACCATGCGAGTAGAAAATCTTCAACTTCGTTACACACATAGATGGTTTCTTTTGAAGACATTTCTCCATACTCTATTTCGCAGTGCAAAGTGCCAATGCATGTAAGTGACTGTCCATTCGCGGTCATCAAAGGGTCGTTAGTTGGTGGATTTAACATGCTAAGATCGTATCCTAACTGTTTAAGCTTGCCTGTTCCTATAAGGGTGGCTTCAGCACCGGTATCCGGCGTGGCTTGACTGGAGCCAATAACACTTCTAGATTTTGCTGATCGCAATGTAACTAAAATTTTCGGAGCTGGTAGGCTATCCTTGTGCAATGAATTAATAGCACTTCGTTTAACTTGACCTGTGTGTTTCTTGCTAGTTACGCGACTGACAGAATTTGACGTTTTAGAGTGGCATACAGAAGCAAAATGTCCAGTTTTGCGACATTTTAGACATACCTTGTCTTTAGCAGGACACTGGGTTTGTCCTCTGGGTGGGCAGTTCGGTTTTCCACATCTTCTGCATGATTTCACATCTCTCTCTCTAGATTTATATGGACGTCGCGGAAATTTATTTCGGTTAATGAACCTGCTCCGCGTCCTTTCCATGGCAGCTTCGTCTGATTTTGCAGCTTCTTCTGATCTGCAAACATCAGTTACTTTCTGAAAAGTTGGAAGCGGCGTGATGGCTAACAATTTCTGTCGAAGTTCCTTGTTTGAAATTCCAGACATAACTTTTGTAACTAAGCGGCGATCTAAGCAGTTCACACAAAGATCGGCTTCTCTAGCTAACGTTTTAATAGCAATAAGAAACGAATCAAAAGATTCCCCTTCGAGCTGTCTTCTTTCTTCGAAAGCTACACAATCCAAGGCTATGTTGCGTTGGCTTCGAATGTAACCCTTTACTTTATCGAGAACTTCTTCTGGTTGAAGCTCGGTGTCATCAGGTATGAGTAAGACATGTTCCAGAGCTTCTCGCATTTCTATAGAGAAAAAACTTCTCATTAACGCTAATTGGCTGTTCCGAGATAGCTGTGCTGCTTGCGAGACTGTGACGTAATCGTTGTACGACTTCCGCCATCTTGAAAATTCGCCTAACGAGACTCCTACATTAAGTACAGGCGGCTTCTGCGCATCTGCTTTTGAGGGTCTATGATTCCCGACCTCACTGTGCCTAGTTGGTGGGCAATCTTCTGCAGGCGTTTGCGGCTGAATCATTTGGGCAATTAGATTTTGCATTTGTTGCTGACTTTCAGCTGTCTGCACTTCAGCGCGATGTTGCATTTCTAATTGCGATTTTAAAAATTGTTGAAGCCATGCTGGGGTGGCTGAGCTTGCGGCCACTTCATCAGCTTCAGTGACTGTGGGTTGCGCTGCAGTTAATTCAGATAATTTCTGCTTAGCTGCTTGAAGTTCAGCTTCTAATTCTTTGCGCGACTTTGGCATGATTAGAAATACTAGGTAGCCTAGGCTAACCCAAAACTTGCTAAACTCAGCTGACAATAAATCTAGGCTATAAGCAAATTTAATGTCCTTCTAGCTTTCTCTTGGCTCGGCTTTAAAATACCGGCGACGCCATGTTGTATATCTGAATTGTGAAAGAACTACAGCTTATCGATACTATGTACAATCGAGCAACAGTTTACAATTAGCAACCACTAAGCGAGAACTACAATACTAGACTGATCATTGCGCATACGATAACAAGACGGCAACAGTGGGTCATTGTTACGTCACACACGAATACCACATAAGCTACAAACGTTTTCGGCCATACACACGTTAGCCCTTATCAAGTAACAAAAAAGTAACTGCTTATCATATCTACACTGAAAATGAGTAACTGATCTAAACACTGAATTGAAAAAACGAAATGCAAAATGAAACGGCATAGCATAGGAGAAAGGCACATCTTGTTACTTGATAAGGGCTAACGTGTGTATGGTCGAAAACGTTTGTAGCTTATAGTTTATATTCAATTTTAATGGATTATGTTAAATGCCGTGTGGTTGCTTGGTTGTATATGTCTGTAAATCTTATCTAGTCACTGTTGACTATTACTCTAATTTTATAGAAGCCGATTTGTTGACATCCACAACCACAATGTGATAATAATAATCACACCAGTTCATGCGTTGCAGATGCAAAGGGGTAGCACTGACATCCAATATATCAACCCTTATCATCTGTGCAGAAATGAAATTTGTAAGGGGCGTATTGTCACAGCTGTGACAACTTGCCCCGACGCATGCTTCAATGTTAGGCCTATTTTTAATATTTTATGCTTCAATGCTGCATTAGATAGCTGTATGATTTGCATGGGCTTTTGTTTGTTGTTTGAAAAAGAAATTTCATTAACTGATTTGTTGTTTTGGAGCATAATGGTCGAAACATTTAGTCAACTTGAGCATAAAGGATAGAGCCAAAAAAAAAGAAATTATACTCATATGAAAGCAAACGCTTCGAAAATTAAACTGTCTTCATAGTCCGGCAGCCCGTGACGTATTTGTAACATCATAAGGTACAAAAGGTTTGAATGTTTTATCAACCTTGCCCCACTGCAGGATGTTCAGAAACCCACATCCGAGGTTTCACTGCTGGGGCGTTTGGGGGCTACGGCTCGATGAAAAACCCATTTTGGGGGTCAAAAAAATATCATAAGGTACAAGAACAAAACCTACGCCAGATTTTATGCCTTCACTTGTAGACTTTGGACCAAGTCGGTCTGGGTACCCCAGGTGGGGCATTCCCGAATAAGGGGCCCCCAAAGTTGGGGCAAAATACGTAAAAATAACATCATAAGGTACAAAGATGGAACTTTTTTCATCAGTTGGGGCATGTTCCACTGAGTTCAAAACAACTTTTTTTTTCGGCCCAAAAGTGGGGCTTAACCTCATTTTGGGGGTATAACCCCTAAAATTTACAAAATTAACATCATAAGGTACATGGATGAAACCAAGTGTAGGTGATAATACCTCACTTACGGATTTCAGAACATTAAAATTTGGTCGCCCCAGGTGGGGCATTCCCGAATAAGGAGCCTCCAAAGTTGGGGCAAATACGTAAAAATAACATCATAAGGTACAAAGATGGAACTTCTTTCATCAGTTGGGGCATGTTCCACTGAGTTCGAAACAACTTTTCTTATGGCCCCAAGGTGGGGCTTAACCTCATTTTGGGGGTATAACCCCTAAAATTCAAAAAAATAATATCATAAGGTATAAAACCAAGTGTCTCTCGTATATAGGCTATTTCAAATCGTCTACAAATATGTTGGAAAATTAACAAAGCATGTAAGATGTAATATCCACACAGCATAACATTTGCTTATTACCCAGTAAACATTGATTGTTGGGGCAACATTGGCAAGAAGTTGGCCGCAACATTGGCAAGATGCAGACGCCAACATTGGCAAGATGTTTTATGCACCATTTGGATGCATCTGGCCAGCGTTGGCGTCTGCATCTTGCCACCGTTGGCTTCTGCATCTTGCCAACATTGGATTATGCATCTTGCCAACGCTGGCTTCTGCATCTTGCCAACATTGGCTTCTGCATCTTGCCAACGGTGGCAAAATGTTTTATGCACCATTTGGATGCATCTAGCCAGCGTTGGCGTCTGCATCTTGCCAACGCTGGCTTCTGCATCTTGCCAACGTTGGCTTCTGCATCTTGCCAACATTGGATTATGCATCTTGCCAACGCTGGCTTCTGCATCTTGCCAACATTGGCTTCTGCATCTTACCAACGTTGGCAAAATGTTTTATGCACCATTTTGCTTCATCTTGCCAGCGTTGGCATCTGTATCTGGCCAACGTTGGCAAGATGGCTTGTGCACCATTTTGCTTCATCTGGCGCCTAAATTCTGGTTGACTTTTATGCACCATGATGCTGCTTCATCTGATCTATTGACTATTGTGATGCCCGCGCTTTGACCAAGGTTGGCCATGCGAAGCAAGCTGGTGCATAAAACATCTGAACAGCATTGGCATCTACATTTGCCAAACGTTTCTGTACTTAAACCTCGCTCATCACCAAAAGTTTATTGTTGAACCTAGCTAATCCTTGGGCGAAAGAACAGCAGCAACACAGATTTATAAGCAACACTTCTCCCTTTGTGACAAAGCAAAGTAACAGCCGAGCTTCGTATATTTTCACATTTATTAGAAACAAGCCACATCAAATCGTATTGATAGATGGAGATTCATTGCACATCAGCAGCTTTTTCTTGTGTATCTTTATCATTGTGAATTCCTGCGAATGAAACAAAAATATTTAATTCAAGAGGGCTGTTTGGCAACAGTGTAGGAATCATAGGCGTAGCCAGGGGGGCAAAAGGGGCCATGCCCCCCCAAATTTTCAAACTTTGGATTCCGAAGTTGAGCCCTTTGTTGAAAATGCAATAAAGTTTGTAGAAATTTATATCGTTTTCCAAGACATCTGGCTATTAACACCCCCAAGGACTTGTTTTACAGAAAGACAGAAAAACACAAGAAACAGAAATTACAGAAAGACACCAATAAATTTTCCAAATCGTAAATCGCCCAAAATTTACGCGATTTACATTTCTTTGAACTAATTTGTGGAAGCAATTTCAGAATGGCTTACTCTGTTGGGCTTTTGTGTAGTTATTGAGTTTTTGTTTAGCTGTGTTTTTGGTGTTCTCTAATTTAGCCGCAGTTTTTGCCAGTTCGTGTGTAAGAGCTATCTTTAATAAGTTAATAGCTGTTTATCTGCTAATAAATTTCATACAAATATTACCCTAAAAGTGTTTTCAGAAAGCGCTATAATCCATTATTTGAGTGTAATTTTTCAAAAATTGTTCGGGGGAGCATGCCCCCGGACCCCCTTAGAATACGCGTGCCTTCGGCACGCTCTAACCCCGCTACCAGTTTTATTGCTTCAACCCACCAGGATACGCCACTGCACATCAAGTGGCGATGGCTTTAAATCAAACACTTTGTTGTTCTCTTCAATTCATCAAATATTTGGCCCCCCCAAAACATTTTTCTGGCTACGCCACTGTGTAGGATTTTGATCAGTTGTCGTTCAGGATACTACGAAGTTAATTAACAATCTGCAATATCAATGTAATATCCCTCTCTCCAACGTGCGTGACAAAAAACTTATCATTTGATTCTGCGCCACGCAGAGCAATAATCAAGTTCCAATACATTCTAATTGCGTGTACAGTAGTTATTCAACAACTAAAGCAACACATGCGCTGTTGTCTTTCAAACATATAACAAGCTCACCAAAAGTTAGTTTTTGCCGTTTTCAGCCACCTTGCCTGTCCTTCCAATTTCGAAATCACTCTGAAACTCTTCATCAATTTGCTGCACGGCAGCAGCTTTGTCGTGCGCCATCACCATGTCTAATCATGAAAGTAAAAAAAGAAGTGTTAAATCAGTATATAAATGCCGACATAGCCTACTAACCACCATGTTCGTTGTTCATATCAATGCGAATACACCACTAAAACATTTTCATACATTACTCAATACTCTTCACAATTACATCATACATTAATCAAAAGAACAAAATGGCATAGTTATGACATAATCATTTAGTCGTAATAAAAACATTTATCCGTACTCACCAAGAACAATCTTTTTCAGATTCTTTTTTAAACAATCAAACGAGTGCTTAGACTTCACGACGTTTTTTTTTTCCTTTCTTTTTTCTCGACATGCTTTGAACTGTGTTGTGTTCGATAATTGGTAATAAGTCCACTGATACAATCGCTTGCATTTTTGCCAACAGCTTGACTTAAATTTGCTATCTGCAAAATGTAAATCGAATGTAATGACAGGGGTTTCATCCATCATATTAAAAAGCTTCAGCACTTGTTACAGACATTTTCGACTGTTACAAATGACAGCCAACGTTTAAAGTTTATTTCGGGATTCCTGTCGTCTGTTTTGTTGTGTATGTAGGTCGCAGTGTAGGCTACTGTAGGCTATGTTGTCGAAATGGGCGCAAAATAAAACATGTTATTATTATTATTATTCAGTTGACGGCAATGAAAGCTACATTTGCAAATACTCTACAACCATCACAGACCTATCCACACGACATAAAAATACAAACACATTCAAGCAGTCAGGCAAACACTGCCGGAGCAGCAGAATCAAAGATTGAGCAAAACCCTACACATGTTGTGGAACATCACAAGCTCTGCTACTTTGCTGATATCTTCTTAGCACTCATCTAGAAGCACTGGCACTAAATTTGTCACGAGAATATTTCATATGAAAGTTTTCCATTGGTCATTGAGTTTTATAACTTTCTCTAAATTGAGTTTTATAACTTTCTTTAAATTGTGTAAACGTAGCCTAGTGACAAAAACGACTTTACACAATTATTTCAGGTTCAATGAATAAAAGACATTCACTTACCAGGTTTTCATAAACATTGTCGTAAGTCATTCCTATAGTTTCATTTTGATCATTTCTAAAACTTCTTTCGGCCGTAATAGGCCTATCTCAATTGAATTCGATTTTTTATATTTTCGATGCAAGAAGCGAAAATTCCTCTTAGCGCTGTTCACATAAGCATTGTGCTTTCGGCTCTCCACGTAATTGTGTATTGAGCACAACCGCCATGATTGAACAGTCGAAGTGAATCGAGTGATGTCATAATCCCTTTAGCAAAGGATTACGTCATGGCCTTTGTCTTCCTTCATAAAAAAACCAAGTTCTTCTGCTAAATTGCATCTCCTCACGTTGATATAACACATCGCCGCATTCTAAAGCTTTGTTGCCTCTTTCACTTCAACGCGTCATATTGCCCAGTCAAAGTTTAAGTAGTGACGTCATAATGGAGTTTTCACAACAATTATTGTGCCTGCAGTATTGTTCTATGCACCGCGAGAGGAGAAAAAACGATTCGCCGCATCGTTGAAAGTAAAAGTAGCGATCGTTTTGTGAAATCTCGCTTCAAGAAATTGAGGAGAGATTTCGACGCAACATGACTGCTCCTGAAGCAGGCCTATTGTGCAAGCTTTGCTACATTTAAAGCAAAGACGCCCCTTTGTTGGCGACACGAGAATCTCACCCACGTGGTCAAAATCAGACAGTGAGCGAGACTGCTCTCAGAACAAAATCAACAAGTGATACTGCATCAATCGATTTTTTTTACATTGATTCAGCGTCTGCAGACAGGTCAGCAGCGCAGCGGCAGTGCAGCCGCAACTCAATGATTACATGATCACCACAATCATGCTGCTGTGTCGAGCGCTACTAAACATCAACAAGTGAATTCGATTAAGCTTACAAGTTGTTTTAAATTTTCTTGAACTGCACGCAAATTTTGAGGTTAGTCCTGAAAAAATGTTTTCAAAAATATTACAAAACATTTTAGTATAGTTAAACTTGAAAATTAAAAAAGCTTTTGTTAAACACAAGAAAAAAATGAAGACCTGGCAACTTGAATTAGCAACCACGTTTTTAAGTTTATCGCTTGTTAGTTACTTTACCAACGTCTGCAGACGTTGAATCAATGTAAAAAGAACGGATTATGCTAGTTGGGTATTGCAGGCGCCAAAGCCTAAACTTTCTGGAAGTGTTCTCTGAATCACAATACATTTATTGCACTAAATTATCTGAAGCAATTGAATATGAACAAACGATTTTTATCATGGCGTTGTTGGTACAAGAATACGGTATGCGAAAGAAACTGTGTTTTTCCACTAAACCACATGAGTCATTTAGTTAAAGAGTCATTTTATTGTTGGCTATTAATATTTTCAAAGAATAAATCCAGTGAAGCTGAAATAAAGTAGCCAACGTTGCAATTGTTTATTTTGTAGAAACGCGTAGGGCGAATGGAAACTTTAAACTGGTTCGGTATCAAGCACGTTATCGCGTTCGCGTTTTGTTGCTCCTACCTTTTTCTAGACCTCTGCTCCGTTTGGCATAAACAAACTTGGCAAACTGTTGGCTACACTTCTGACCAACGCTGGTCTTAAATATTCATAGTATACTTGTACGGTATCAAAAAATAATAACAGCATTGATAGCATATTATAAAAATGTAAAATTGTAGCAAAATCATGGTATACATTTGCATAATTTTAAAGAAAACACCGAAATTGTTATGAATCGGCACAACGCTGGCAATGCTTCTGACCGATGTTAGCCAACCACACAACTGTGTTTTGAAGCAATACCACATGAAAAGAGGTTTGTGTTAGTAATTTTAAAGATTAAAACAAATAAACCTGAAATAAAATCTTTGAGACCTTTTTGAACGCATGATAAGAAATAAGTTATTGAAATTGATGGCGTATTGTTGGCAACATGTTGGACATAATTGCCAATCTTGTGCCCTCACATCCAGCATATAGCCGACATTGCAATTGTTTATTTTGTGGAAACGTGTAGGGCAAATGGAAACTTAAACTGTTTCAGTATCAAGCACGGAATCACGTTCGCGTTTCTGTTGCTCCTACCTTTTTCTAGACCTCTGCTCCGTTTGGCATAAACAAACTTGGCAAACTGTTGGCTACACTTCTGACCAACGCTGGTCTTAAATATTCATAGTATACTTGTACGGTATCAGAAAATAATAACAGCATTGATAGCCTATTATTATAATGTAAAATTGTAGCAAAATCATGGTATACATTTGCATAATTTTAAAGAAAACACCAAAATTGTTATGAATTGGCACAACGCTGGCAATGCTTCTGACCGATGTTAGCCAACCACACAACTGTGTTTTGAAGCAATACCACATGAAAAGAGGTTTGTGTTAGTAATTTTAAAGATTAAAACAAATAAACCTGAAATAAAATCTTTGAGACCTTTTTGAACGCATGATAAGAAATAAGTTATTGAAATTGATGGCGTATTGTTGGCAACATGTTGGACATAATTGCCAATCTTGTGCCCTCACATCCAGCATATAGCCGACATTGCAATTGTTTATTTTGTGGAAACGTGTAGGGCAAATGGAAACTTAAACTGTTTCAGTATCAAGCACGGAATCACGTTCGCGTTTCTGTTGCTCCTACCTTTTTCTAGACCTCTGCTCCGTTTGGCATAAACAAACTTGGCAAACTGTTGGCTACACTTCTGACCAACGCTGGTCTTAAATATTCATAGTATACTTGTACGGTATCAGAAAATAATAACAGCATTGATAGCCTATTATTATAATGTAAAATTGTAGCAAAATCATGGTATACATTTGCATAATTTTAAAGAAAACACCAAAATTGTTATGAATTGGCACAACGCTGGCAATGCTTCTGACCGATGTCAGCCAACCACACAACTGTGTTTTGAAGCAATACCACATGAAAAGAGGTTTGTGTTAGTAATTTTAAAGATTAAAACAAATAAACCTGAAATAAAATCTTTGAGACCTTTTTGAACGCATGATAAGAAATAAGTTATTGAAATTGATGGCGTATTGTTGGCAACATGTTGGACATAATTGCCAATCTTGTGCCCTCACATCCAGCATATAGCCGACATTGCAATTGTTTATTTTGTGGAAACGTGTAGGGCAAATGGAAACTTAAACTGTTTCAGTATCAAGCACGGAATCACGTTCGCGTTTCTGTTGCTCCTACCTTTTTCTAGACCTCTGCTCCGTTTGGCATAAACAAACTTGGCAAACTGTTGGCTACACTTCTGACCAACGCTGGTCTTAAATATTCATAGTATACTTGTACGGTATCAGAAAATAATAACAGCATTGATAGCCTATTATTATAATGTAAAATTGTAGCAAAATCATGGTATACATTTGCATAATTTTAAAGAAAACACCAAAATTGTTATGAATTGGCACAACGCTGGCAATGCTTCTGACCGATGTTAGCCAACCACACAACTGTGTTTTGAAGCAATACCACATGAAAAGGGGTTTGTGTTAGTAATTTTAATGATTAAAACAAATAAACCTGAAATAAAATCTTTGAGACCTTTTTGAACGCATGATAAGAAATAAGTTATTGAAATTGATGGCGTATTGTTGGCAACATGTTGGACATAATTGCCAATCTTGTGCCCTCACATCCAGCATATAGCCGACGTTGCAATTGTTTATTTTGTGGAAACGTGTAGGGCTAATGGAAAGTTTAAACTGTTTGGGTATCAAGCACGTTATCGCGTTCGCGTTTTGTTGCTCCTACCTTTTTCTAGACCTCTGCTCCGTTTGGCATAAACAAACTAAAATGAAACTACTTTGTTGGCAAACTGTTGGCTACCCTTCTGACCAACGCTGGTCTTAAATATTCATAGTATACTTGTACGGTATCAGAAAATAATAACAGCATTGATAGCCTATTAATAAAATGTAAAATTGTAGCAAAATGATGGTATACATTTGCATAATTTTGAAGAAAACACCAAAATTGTTATGAATTGGCACAACGCTGGCAATGCTTCTGACCGATGTCAGCCAATCACACAACTGTGTTTTGAAGCAATACCACATGAAAAGAGGTTTGTGTTAGTATTTTTACAGTTTAAAACAAATAAACCTGAAACAAAATCTTTAAGACCTTTTTGAACGCATAATAAGAAGTATTGAAATTGTTGGCGTAATGTTGGCAAAATGTTGGACAAAATTGCCAGCCTTGTGCCAACATACCCAGCATATAGCCGACGCTGGCCCAGCAATCAATGTTTGCTGGGTAGGTTAAAATTTATCACTATGAAAATAGATATTGTAGCCTACGCAGGGGTGGATTGGCGGCTAATCATTAGGCTACTGGGAATTCGAGAACGTTTCCGGTTTGCCGGTCAGAGGGTCACTGCCCTGCTTAATGCTTAATGTACAAAAGAAAATTTTATTTGAAATATAGTAGTCGTAGCGCTATATTCTTATTCTTTGTTTAAATAACACTGACAATAATTCAAGTTACAAATCGAAGCTTGCTATACAAATACGTACTACAATGTCTAATTTTATAGCCTACATCGTATTACCGGTGAAAGACTTTTTCTGAAATGAAATAAATTGTTTGTGAAACGAGCATTTTTATGCTAAATTTATTTTGATAGAAGTGGACCGTTATTATTTTTAAATTCCCGGGCTAGTTCAGTTTTCTAATCCGCCCCTGATTGTACGTAGGCCTACCTACATTTAAGTTTCTCTCAGACTAAACACTGAACAGAAACAAATCACGCTATGTGGTCTCATTTAAACAACTGAGAGGACTTCTCGAATAACATGTGATTTGTGCTGAAAAGAATGGAAAAATTGCTCGCTACAAAATATCGAAACCTGGATCGGCGTGCGAAAGAAACGTTAGCATACCTCCTGCGATCTGGCACCACTGGCTGGCTTAGAAGGTGAGCGGACTGAGCGCAGTCTGACTCGGCAATCTGGCAACTCTAACTATTTCGCAATCAGAATCGACTATTGCGCAGATCGGGTGCAACCTATTTCGTCTTATGAAAAAAATGGAGAAAAAAAATACAACAGAACGGCAGTCGCTAATCGGGTGCAAGTGCAACCTAGTTCGTACCCTGAACAGTTCGTACCCTCAGTTCGTACCTTGAAAAGATCAAGAGAAAAAATTAAAAAAAGCCGAAGTCGCTGATCGCAGTTTCCGAAAACATTTTAAAATTTTCCCCCTGAAAAGATCAAGAGAAAAAATAGCACAAAGCCGAAGTCGTTGATCGGAGTTTCCTTTTTTCCGCAAACATTTTAACATTTCCGGTAATGATCCTAAGAGTTTGCCGAAGTCGCTGATCGCAGTTTCCGAAAACATTTTAAAATTTTCCCCCCTGAAAAGATCAAGAGAAAAAATAGCACAAAGCCAAAGTCGTTGTTCGAAGTTTCCATTTTTCCGCAAACTTTTTAAAATTTTCGATAATGATCCTAAAAGTTTGCCGAAGTTGCTGATCGTAGTTTCAGCAAACATTTTTAAAGGGTTAGGAAAAGATCGAAAAGAAAAATTTGAAAATAGCCGAAGTCGCTGATTGGAGTTCCCGAAAACAAACAAACTGAAAAGATCGAGAGAAAAAAAATAGAACAAAGCCGAAGTCGCTGATCAAAGTTTCTGTTTTTCCGCAGTTTCCGCAAACATTTTAAAATTTCTAGTAATGATCCTAAGAGTTTGCCGAAGTCGCTGATCGTAGTTTCCGCAAACATTTTAAAAGGGTTAGGGTTAGGAAAAGATCGAGAGAAAAAAAATTAAAAAAAGCCGAAGTCGCTGATCAAAATTTCCGCAAACAAACAAACTTAAAAGATCGAGAGAAAAAATAGAACCGTTTTTCCGCAGTTTCCGCAAACAATTTAAAATTTGATCCTAAGAGTTTGCCCAAGTCGCTAATCGCAGTTTCCCCAAACATTTTTAAAGGGTTAGGGTAGGGACTTTATATTACGGGACGCGAAACTCCGCTTATCCGCCAACACTAGAAGGGTCACTGCACAATTTAAGTAGATACGCAGTCACATCGAACAGCACCATCAATTTTGAACATATGAATGTATTGTCACTAAAGAATGGCAACAACGTTCTAATAAAGTAATAAATGTATCAAAACGCTTATATGACATTTATTAATAAACTGACATAGGCCTATGCATATTGTATGCTACAGGCTATATAAAGCTATGTTGCATACATTTCACATATCAGAGCATTATAAACAATATTCACATATCAAACATTGTCATGTACATAACATAAGTAAACAATTACACAATGTATAATAAATATGGTTCTTCTATAACCAAGCAACCTCTTCTCAATATATATTTAATGATTGCTTACAGTTAGTTTTTTGAAGGTAGTTTTTGAATTTTTCGCGATGAACTGGCAACCAAATCTTTTTTAATGTCTTCAAAACGTTAAGTTCATTCTTTGCGACACAATTGAAAGCAGTTTCTACAATCATTTTAAAGCTTGCATGACCAGAATCACACTTTAAAGATACGATGACAAGAAGGTAATTAAACTGAGACACTGCGCATTCCGTGAGAGCGGAAACAAAAATATTACGTTGATTTCCAATAGTGAACAGTCCTCCTTTTAAATTCCTTTTAATTTTCCACTCTAACACTCTAATAACACAGCATAATAATGGTGCACTGCAAGAGAGGTTACAATAAAACATAGTTCTGTTGGCTTGGATAAACCACCACGATCAGCTAAAGCAAGAAGCTTGCAACACTCATTGCTTTCTTCCACTAAAGTGTCATCTTGACCGGCAACAAGAAGTTCCTTGCAAGCATTACATTTCCTACGAGGACAAATGCAAGAAGTTCCTTGCAAGCATTACATTTCCTACGAGGACAAATGCTTCTGTCAATATACCCAGCAACATAGTATGCCACATTCATGTCAGATGTGGATAGGTCATCTAATGTCACAATCCTAAAAAAATCAACCACCAAGTTACTGACAATGCAACTTTTGTTGCTGTAATCGCTGGGAAATTTAAGGATGACAATTTGGCTCCAGCTAGCAAAGCTTCTTGTTGAAGTAAAGACAGCATCATCTTGTATTTTATTACCTGAAACATTGAGTAAATGTAGTATCTATCTAAGAAGCTTCAACTAATTTCGGCATAAGCATAATCTTTGGGTAATGACAGTACTTTATGAAGATAATGTGTTCTAATATGTATATTTTTTCTTTGTAATCAGTCATACAAATTTTGGAGGTAACATGCCAGAAAGCTTCAGTCTCCACAAATAATTAAACAATTAAGAATAAACAAATATACTTCTTCATGTGTGCCTTTGCAGCAAAATGTTATATAATATTTATGTGAAGTTGCTCTAACCTTTAAACTGATGTTTCACAAACATCACTTTCCACAAATTCTCCACCATTTTGATAAATCGAGCGGTTTCAAGAAAAGATGGGTGATCCTCAGCATAAAATTCCAATCCTCGACTAGTTGATTCATGGAAAATGTCTTAAAATGTGTCATATGTTTAAGAGTTAATACATTGCAACTTTCAAGAACACTGAAGTTAATGTAAATGACAGTCATGCAAAATTGATAAGCAAGCATATTTCTTTATATTGCAAACAAGCATATTAGATTACAATATAAAATAGACAAAACCGGATAATTGCATAGTCCAATTGTCAAATTTTGTATGATACATGCGATTATCCAATTGTGTTATGGTTTAGTATTCAAGAATCTCATGCGATAAAACGGTTTGTGTATTTAACCAAGATATATATTGAACCATAGGCATACAAAGCCGAGCAACGTTATCAAGTTTAGCATATTTAAAGATTATTATATTTACAAACAGTAATATTTACAAACAAAAATCATAGAAAAGTCTATTGAATTCAACAATCCCGTTCATATCACCTTCATTGACTTCAAAAAAGCGTTTGACAGTGTTAAATTACCCTACCTTTGGCAACTTCTGGATAAAACTCCCATCAACAAAAAAAATACATCAACCTCTTGAAAGCAACGTACGACGATTCTAAAGCACTAATCAAAACAGACATCGGAACAACCAGACGAATTGGTATTATAAAAGGTGTTAAGCAAGGAGATGTCTTGTCTGCTATCCTGTTTTGCATCGTAGCGGCTGCAATAATCTCAGAAACAGAAAATAAGTGTACAACTGGATTCACCATCGGCGGTCATGTAATATCCAACTTAAGCTACGCAGACGATATGGCCATTTTGAATAATTCTAAACTGAAAATGCAGGAATACCTAGATGCTCTGTCAAAAAATGCTGCTAAATTCGGCCTCCAAATAAATGTGTCCAAAACCAAATGTATGACAACCGACAAAACTAACAACACACTCAATCTCACTCTCTATGGAAAACAAATAGAACAAGTACCAGAATTCATATATCTTGGCCACCGACTATCCGCAACCAACGATGGAAAGACTGCAGTGCAACACCGAATTGGCTTAGGCTGGGCAGCATTTGAAAAGAACAAAAAGATTCTAACATCCAATAGACTCCCAATCAAACTGAAAGCAAAAATTTTCAACACCTACGTATTACCAGTCGTGCTGTACGGTCTAGAATGCGTAAATTGGACATCATCAACAATGAAAAAACTCACTACCTTCCAAAATCACATCATGAGAAGCATGACCAACAAAAGGTTACTTGATCACATAAAAATAGAAGATCTTTTAACTATGACAAAACTACATCCAATTGCAGCAATAATAAAATCAAACGTTTTAAAACTGTTCGGCCACACTAAAAAATCACAATTCGGAATCAGCAAAGTTTGCACAGAAGGCAAAGTAGAAGGAAAAAGAAAACGTGGCAGACAACCAAAACGATGGCAAGACAACATTCAATCATGGACCGGACTCCACTTGACGACACTGGGCGAGTTGGCTCAAAATCGCCACTCTTGGAAACAAATAAGCCATGTTGATGCGCAATCTGCCGCAGGCGGAGATAACGACTAATGATGATATTTACAAAAACACAAAACTACGCAACAATTAAATATCGAACGTTTTCGACATCACAAGATGTCCTCTTCAGGAATAACATACATACAACTTCAGGAATAACATACATAAAGTTGTATGTATGTTATTCTTGAAGAGGACATCTTGTGATGTCGAAAACGTTCGATATTTAATTGTTGCGTAGTTTTGTGTTTTTGTAAATATAATAATCTTTAAATATGCTAAACTTGATAACGTTGCTCGGCTTCGTATGCCTATGGTTTAACAAGACAAACTCTCTACCGAAGCTGTATCAAGATATATATGTGATAAATCAATTTTATCTGCACAAGTCAAAATTTTAGTTTACGATTAACAAAACGAAATAAAACAAAGTAACTTCAGTTACTTAGATTAACAAAAAATACTGTAAACATACTTTTTGACTTACTGAGAGCATGTGTCAGAAAAACATGGCTTGCATGAGTGTTCCAAAATGTGTTCAAAGCAAGAAGTTGGAATATCAAAATCAATCAATCAACTTTTAATTTTTTCATGGTATTGCTCGCACCCATTTTTCCTCAGTTTAACATCATTGGGAAATTTGAACAGAGAAGTTTTAACCTCGCTACTTGATTTATATCCAGTTGTACATCCGGGTACATAGCAAGTGTTAACCATTTTATGAATTAATGGTCAAATGCATTATATATATAGTTATACATAAATAGTACTAAAAGTATAAGAATGATTAGTACGTTAAAACTACAGAATTACCTATGACATCAATACCTTGCCTAGGTTTTATGTGTGAAGCATTTTCTGGTATAAAAACTGTTTTATTTGAGACAAGTGACAGATTTTACATAAATAAAACAATTAAAAAGTATATAGGCAATCCACTTAGTTTTCATTCTGCTAATAACAGGATTTCTGCTTTATTTAGAATTTTACACTTTTACAATTTTTACACTTTACAATTTTTACACAATAGAATTTAGAATTTTACACAATTTGCCTTAACATTATAGCGTACGTGAACAATGAACATCAAGTCTTGTGCAACATCATAACATTTGATGCATTCCTTCGGAAATATGTTTTTTCTTTTGTTGGAAGATGTGAAGTATCATCTAACTCTATTGTTGCCTCCTTGATGAGGTCCGACTGCCATCGTAAATCAAATTACCATCTTCAGTATAATAATTCTATGTATTCTATTATTTAGTTTTGATGGCTGCCATGTCATCTGATTGTTTTTATCGTTCTGAATACTTTCAGTTCTTCTAACTTGTAACACTACCGTACCATTGTCTGTAAACTTGTAACAGTTGATAGCATATTTAGTGAGATTTTGTGCATTTGCAGTTTGTGTATTATTCGTTGTTTTTCATTGTTGTTGTTCGATGTTTGCAGTTTGTATATTATTTCGTTGTTTTGGATATGGACAGCTTTGTCTGATGCAAATAAATATTATTATTATTTGAACAAATGAATAATATTTATTACCTACATTACATGACATCTAATAATATTTATTACCTACATGACATGACATCTAAGGTTTAACAAATACCAACATACCTTCAATGTCATCATTATTATAAACTAATTGACTACTGTCACTGACTGACTAAAATATAGAGCAGACTATAAGACTAAAGAAAAGTTTGAAAATAGTCTCCACTGCTAAACTGTGAACTGGTTTGAAGTGCAATAGTCACACCAACAAATTGTTGCCACAGTTGATACCTATATGATATATCCCACACCAAATTAACGTGTTAGGCTTTACTAGTGAATGCTACAGTCCATAAGCAAAAGGTGGCCATAGATTCAATGCAGACATTATAACTTGTTTTAGCAAAGTCCAAAGCCAACCAAACTATAAGCCTGCCTTGGGCTAACGTACTTCTCAAAAGCACTTTAACAAATTTGTATAGTTAACAACTTATTTCCTTTAACTTCTCCGAATTGAAGTACCACAGCAACAATCTTTTGGTTACTTCTCACTTGCAGATACGCTGCACGCTAGCTTACTGCTAATCACTAAAAGGAAGTATCCTGAAACTAGCCCTTCTAGTGTTGGGATAAGGAAAAAAACGGATGAGGCTTCGTATCCCGTAATATAAAATCCCTAGTTAGGGTTGATAGGAGTTTCCGCAAACGTTTTAAAATTTCCGGTAATGTTCCTAAGAGTTTTTGTTTGTTTGCAGAAACTGCGATAAGCGTCTTCGGGTTTTTTTATAATATTTTTCTAGATCTTTTCAGGGTACGAACTGTTCAGGGTACGAACTAGGTTGCATCCTGTGTTTAAAGCCTGCTGGAAAAAAAAGAACACTCAACAAATGGTCACCGTACGCCACAGCACTGCAACGGAAAATCCGATCAGCGACTTCGGCGAGAGAGAAACCTTTTATTTTGTCTGCTGCGAAAAATAGTCAAAAGTCATGTATTATTTTCAATAGAAACAGATAAATATCAGTTTGGGTTTTTTTTGTATTAATTTGGCTTTAAGACCTTTTCATAATCTGGCAACCCTGATGTCGGTTACATATCGTCAGACTAATAAAATAATGGCGTAACTCATTTTTTCTTGTTTTGAGATAATCGAAAAAAACTGTTTACACGGTTGTTATCATATTTATTGTACAGTTAAACGAAAATAGCATGTCGACACAAATACAATGAACATGTATACTTTGATTTGCTTCATTTTGCATCCCATAATGTGCTGGGATGACTTAGGCCATTTTCCGAATGCACAGACATGACTTAGGCCAGGGGTCACCAAATGGCGGCCCGCGGGCCGCATGCGGCCCGCCACGCTGTATCGCTGCGGCCCGCGGAAGGTATCAGCGTACAAGTATAACCAAAAATACTTTTCTTGAGGAGTTAAAGAGCACGAAGGCAAAAAATACTTTCCGGGAAGCATATTTTTGCTTTGCATACGATTCCACCTTCCACCGACCTATACCAATCAGATTATAGTTCTAGGTGGGGGTTGCTTAAAGTTATTCCAATGCGATGTCCAGCCACACTGTTCCAGTGGTTGATTAAAATGTCTGTTTTCGAATTTCGAAATTATCTGTGAGCATAGGGCCGCCAAGTTAGAGCTTTATATTGTACAGCGAACATGCTACGTTCACGCTTTTCTAACTGCTCTTCCGTTGTAATGAATGTAGGCTACTATTTCGCACGTTTTGTTTACCTATGTACTCCAGTCAACTGTGGGCCAGATACTTATCCTCAAGTATGAATAAATTGCGTGTGGCTTACAATAATGCATTTCGAACATTGCATAAATTACCGAGGCGTGTTAGCATTAGTAGTATTCAGACGTACCATCATATTCCTACGTTTCATGCCCTATTCCGAAATCGTATATTTAATTTTGTCAACCGCTGTCAGGTCTCATCTAACAAGTGGTTAGTTGCAGTTTTTACCTCAGAGTGTTATGCTTCTTCTGACTATGCGTCTCACTATAACGTGACTATGTACTAGGAATTGTAGATCATAGGGATGCGAAACTTCATCCGCTTTTGGCTTATCCGCAACACTAGAAGGGTTACGTTTTTTTCTAATTTACAAAATATTTTACTTTTTATGGGTTATATAAGAAGAGTTAAGTTGGTTTTAAAGTAATTTAAGGTTTTTAGTAGAAAGCAAGCCTGCAGTAAAGCGTAAAAAAAATGTCAAATTGGCAATTGACCCTTCTAATGTTGAAGGAACAACGGAGTTGCGCGTCCCGTAATGTACCGTCCCTACTATGTACGCATAGGTTTTGCTTATATATGTAACCTTGTGTGTTCTGTGACTTGTGTTGTGTTTATGAATATGGGCCTGTCTCTTTAGTGCCTGATGCAAATAAATCATAATAATAAATAAAATAGGGTTGCATATTTTAAGTTTGCAAATGTCATGTAAACACTAGTGTGGGTTTCACCGTTATTGTGTTTCACGAGCAGTGTTCTCTTTATACAAGTTTTTGTTGGAAAATTAGGTCGGCGTGCCAACTCAATTTATAATAAATTGGCAAAATATTATATAGCCTACCGTATGACTTTAAAGACTTTTTTTGATTGTATTATGAAAATATTTAGCTTAGAACTGCAAAATGTTTTTTTTATATGGAACGCTTCACGATTTTGCGTGTTATCCTTGCGCAGGGGCCATGCTAATCATCTCTGTATCGTTCCAATTTTAGTATATGTACTGCCGAAGCAAGTCCTGCAAAATGTTGTTAATCAACAATTCTTGCCACGCTGATAAGCACCGCAAGAGACAATTGTCAATAATCAAAGAAAGACGGTTTTATAGACTCTCACAAAAAGGATGAAAACCAGCTCATTGCTTTTTTAGAGGGAAGACTGTTCAAGAATTACGATAGAATTACAATTTTTCGGTGATTTCCACAAGCGTTTGTTTCATGGTTGCCTGGTTTATTTTTCCCTGTTATTGGAGCCTATTTTTCGCTGATATGTTTGCAGGTCACTATTGTTGCCTATATTGTAGGCCTACCATATTTTCATCGCCTAAAAAGAGGACACGCTTCGCCAGCAACTACAATTTTACGATTGAAGAATCTTTTACATGTTCTTAGATCATTACAGTTGTACGCAGCAAAACTTACCAAAAAAAGCAAAAAAACTAGAAAACAGATTGACTGAACGTTTAACTTATTTTTTCTCATTTCTATAGTGCTTAGTGCTTCCTTAAGACAGCAAATTATCTTATATTTGTAAGAGTCAGCAAAAAGTGAATAAAAGAGCTAATTTTTAAACAGTTTCAGTCAGACAGCAATGATCGCAAAAATCTGCAAAATGTGATAAATCAGGCACGACCTCCAGGTCAAGCCTTAACTTTTTTCAACAAGGAATAGTCAGCTTTAACGAAATTGTTAAATTGTTTGCAAGAAATATGACCCAAACAGTAGGCTGCACATTACCGTTAAGGTGCTAAAACGGTGTGAACTAAAACGCTGTTGCCTATCCAATCCATGCGACGATTTCTTTTGCTGTAGGTTAAGTGTAAACGCAATCTTTACGATGAGAATGCTTGGTGAAAGAGCAATCGAAGTCCAACAAGACCTATATCTAGCATTTGTAGATTTTAAAAAAGCCTTCGATAAAGTTTGTCACGAACAGCTTTTTGAGATGCTGAACAACATTAACGTTGATCACAAGGACCTGCGCATAATTAAGAATGTGTATTACCAACAACAAGCTGCAGTTCGCCTACCGGAAGATCTTTCTAGATATTTTGAAATTCAACGTGGGGTCAGACAAGGCTGTGTGATGTCACCAGATCTGTTTAACTTGTATAGTGAAATAATTCTCGGAGAAATAGAAGGTAGGATGAGGGAGTTTTAGTGAACGGCATCTCATAGCGACATCCCCGGACGGTTTACAAACACTAATTAACAAAACTTCAGACATCAGTGCAAAATATGGAATTGAAATTAATGACAAAAAAACAAAATGCATGACTATCTCCAAACAAAGTCCTGAAGCCCACTTTGTACTTCACCAGGGAGGCAACACAATTGAACAAGTGTCTTCTTTCAACTATCTTGGTTCTCTCTTGACAGCGGACGCACGATGTAAGAGAGAGATACGAAGAAGAATAGGCCTAGCTAAAGACGCTTTTAATAGACTACAACCTATTCTATTGGATCGCAAGCTTTCTATTCTTCTGAAGGTGCGACTTCTCAAAGTGTTAGTGTGGTCTGTTCTCCAGTATGGTTGTGAAACATGGACCTTCAACACAGAAACTAGGCGTAACATTGAAGCAGCTGAAATGTGGTTTTACAGGAGAATGCTCAGGATTTCATATACTGATCACATCACAAATGCAGAAGTTTTAAACCAGGTACATCAAGACAAGGAACTATTGAACAACATAACTCAAAGGCAACTCAAATTTCTCGGTCACATTATCAGAAAAGAAGATTTCGAAAATCTCTGTCTAAGCGGCCGCCTTCTCGGGAAACGTGCTCGTGGCAGACAACGAACAACATTTATATCCAATTTCAATACATCAATCAGCCAACCAAGAACACTTTGGGACACTGCGCGACAAAGGGAACACTGGAAAAATTTACGAACTGAGCATCTAGTTCATCAAAGGCCGCATCGGCTATGATACTGTTGATTGAGGTTAGGTGTTTTACACATTGCACTTTTAAACATTCGTTTCGATTTGTTTCAAGTAACAAACGAACCAAACTGAGTTGGTAATCAACGATGTCTACAAGCGTTGTATCAACAAAAAATGTATGAAGGTAAAAAAATATTTTTTTTGTGAAAGTGTGAGCATGGCCTTTAAAATGTCGTTTAATATCTTATAGTGAACCAGGCAATGGACGTTCAACAACAGTTCCATAAAATGTGCCAATTTCTTGTAGAATTTATAAATCAGCATATGTTACATTGGTATACAAAATGTTTAGAAAACAAATAACCTACAAGCCGTCGCTGAAACGTCATCAAGCAATATAATCCCGTTGAAAATATAAGCATGAAAACCCAAACTGTCAAAAAAGAGGACATTTGAGCATTTTTTAGTGTCCTCGGAGGACAATTCATTTTTCTTGAAAAAAGAGGACAAATCCTCTGAAAAGAGGACGTATGGTAGCCCTACTATATTGCGATGTGTCAAACATTTCCTTGTCTACTGAAATTGCTAATTGCAAAATATCTTTTGTGAAGCGAAGTGACAACTCCACTCTTGCTTGGCGATGAATATTCTGATTTTTTTGTTTGTCGTATCCAGGTTTACACCTGGTAGTTGAAGATTTGGATTAAGTGGACGGGAAGGCAAGGAACCCAATCTGGGTACAAAATGCGTTCTTTTCTAGCATAAGAGTCAACCTACCTAACATTTTATTAGTGCGGCCCGCCACAGCTCTCCTTAGTGCCAAAGTGGCCCGCATGCAAAAAAGGTTGGTGACCCCTGACTTAGGCCATTTGATATTTTGAGTTTATCAATATATGAGTTTTTTAACGGTGACATAATAACAGTAATAATACGACTGGAATTAACAGGAAAATCCCTATTAGCAACTCCCACCTAACGACATGAGTTATATTTCATGCTAGACTGCATATTTCGCCCAAAACTCCAATCTAACGATAGGAGTTATATTTCATGCGAGACTGCATATTTCGCCTAAAAACAGTTCAGAGTTGACAAGACAAGCTGAATAAATTATATCAGTTATGAGGCAAATTATCAAAAAAGGAGTGGCACCCTGTTGGCATAAATCATTGTATTTCCTGAATTTGATTGGAAGATGGCTTAAAAAAATAGGAATTCATGTAGCCTACTTTAGTGTCGCCTAAGTTTGTTTGTGACCGCTGTGGCAGATCCTCTCATTGTGCAGCCTCACATAATGGGACCTTGTGCAATACCTTTCCACTGCTTCCTGGATTCAGGCCTCTAAGATCATGAACCATGGGATCTCTAGCTTTCTTTCCAGGCCTGATACTCAACAAGCATCATCCATCGATTTTCATTAAATTAGGCTACTGTGTTGCATCCTCTGTACATTGCTGGGATGCTGTCTGATCCTGACAGTCTGGATAATAATTTCGTATTCTATGGTCGTAAAAACGTTGTTTACCAATTTTTGCTCGATAGTTCTATGTGCATGCCATCGCACTCCATTTGAGCGTGACCAGCCACGAGGTAGGCCTACTTCTGAGTAAGTTACCGTATGCCATGCTTCCATGCAAGGGCACAATTATAGGCTGAACTCCGGGGTTTCCAGAAATTACCCGTTCGAAATGATTAAACTGCAAGAAAGCGAATACTTCACTGCGTGAATCACCTTCTGCTTCATTCCAAATAGAGCAATAAGCACCTTTTGATTCAAGATTGAATAGTGTTAAGTTGCGTAGGCCTACCTGCAGCTTGGTTTTATAGTAGGCTACATACTGCTTGCCTTAGTTTTAGAAAACAGAAATACAGCCTGTGAATCCATTGCCCAAACGGATTTTACTGTGCTAGCGGACTCTTTGTCTTTCGTCTTTTCATCTCAAGCTTCATTCTTCAACTTGATATGGTTATCGTATTGTTCCTTGGTAATATTACCGTAGCCTACTGTATTTGAATAAAACGCACACGTCGCACTGATCCTTACGTGGTATGAACAGAGCACCCGTCATCCCGCTGCAACCAGTTCCCCTGAAGCTGCACGTTTCGATTTTATTGGACCGCAGTGGACATGGATCTGGCCAAGAGTGTGTGCGTAGCCCTCGCGTAGTTACGACCACCTTAAACAACCATACAAGCGAATGGCCTTTGTCTCAATTTACACCAGGACCAAACAAGGCCCAATGGCGATGATATCACGGGTAACGGGAGCAAGCTTGGTAGATTTGGAAGCCTCCAGCCCGGTTTCACACATTGGCGACGGATCTATGATGATCGTCTCCCAGTGCCTTTTGCCCACGTCTTCCATCATAGACTGGGGCTCCAAAGCCACACACGACATTACAATACCATCCACAACCAAATTCAATTTGACGACAAACCAGTGCTCGGACACGAGCTGGAGCCGACGATGAAGACGGATAATTCTCATCATGAATTACTTCACTAAAATATGCTGTGCCCAATGATCGTATTCCTGAGAGAGAGAGAGAGAGAGAGAGAGATATTGTTTATTTGCCTTTTTAATACGACTCGATATAAAGAAACACAATTTCCTGTTTTATATTGTACTGTTAAATTTCGTGTGTGTATTGTTTTTTATTTTGTAATGTATACAATATATATTTGCGTTCAACTCCGACACCGTTCCCAGTGGCTCCGAGAGGGGGGGGAAGTCGGGCCAGTTTCCCCCCTAGCAAAACATTGTAAAGGAAAAACGAGTAGTTTTTGTTTTTACACTTTTGAGGGGGGCCCATTTTTAGTACTAAAGTAAAAATGTACCAACTAAATAATCAACAAATTCTTAAATGAAGTGCGTAGTTCCAAGTATTTCTCACTCATTGTAAATGTCACTCTCGATGCTTCTCATCAAGAACAAATTATTTTCGTGTTATGGTAGGCGATGTTGAACAGCTTTAAGACGTAAAATCTGAAACTGAAATGATTTCTGTATCACTGAACGGTTTCGATTGTATTGATAGTTTCAACTTGAAAACTGGTGCTGTTTTAGCTAAGCGGGAACTATTTTTGCTTGACACCTGAACCTTAACTTGAAAATCTGCGTTGGCCAGGCATAGGATGTTGTATCCAACATAAGTTATCTGGGAAAATTAAAGGTATCAGTCCAAGCACGATTAAAGAAAGTAAATCCTGTATATTTTTTGTTTATGGATCATCATCAGTCGTCATCTCTGCCTGCAGCAGATTGCGCATCATCATGAGTTATTTGCTTCCAAGAGTGGCGATTTTGAGCCAGCTCTCCCATTGTCGCCAAGTTGAGTCCGGTCCACGATTGGATGTTGTCTTGCCATCGTTTTGGTTGTCTGCCACGTTTTCTTTTTTCTTCTACTTTTCCTTCTGTGCAAACTTTGCCGATTCCGAATTGTGATCTTTTTGTGTGGCCGAACAGTTTTAAAACTTTTGATTTTATTATTGCTGCAATTGGATGTAATTTTGTCATAGTTAAAAGATCTTCTGTTTTCGTGTGGTCAAGTAGCCTTTTGGTGGTCATGCTTTACATGATGTGATTTTGGAAGGTATAGTGAGTTTTTTCTTTATTTGAGTTTTTTGTTTATGGATGTTATTGTTTGGCTAAATCTAATTGGAATTCATAATGTTGCCTACAGACAGCGTTGTTCAAATGTCTTATCATTTTTGGACTAATTGATTATCTGTAAGATTGTGGCATCTTTAAAGTTATAGCCCAGTCAGAGAAAAAATTCTGAAAAATCTAAAGAAAGCTGTCCTATCATCTTGCAAAGAAAATTGACTTCGAGAGGGTAATCAAGACGTGGTGCAGTCAAACCCAATGCTTTACATTACCCTTTTGCAATTGAAGCTCTAAAGACGTTCCTTAAATGCATCAAGTTGGAACCAACAAGAGCTTGATCGGAAGCTAAGTCAATGCTAAAGTAGCCTACAACTAGCAGTTTTAAATTTGTGACTGCTTTGCATTATGTGGATTACGGTCCTAAACAAGATTCACTGATGAATTTAATGACATTAAAGGAAGATGTAATCTATATAAGAGAAAGCTGAGAAGAGTAGGCTTCTCGCAAGCTAAAGTTGCCTTGGCAATTATAAATTTAAAAGAAAATGATTTTCTTTTCCTGAGGACAGAACGCTTTCATAACTCCACTAAACTAGCTGAATCATTCGAAGGAAATGTATTCTACCGTACATTGTAAAGGATTCGATAGTTGTTGGAATTGACAAATGCATCAACAAACTCAAACATATCGTCGATGAGTTTAAAATTCCATGAAAATTTCATCGTATGTCTGTTGTGCAGTTGAGGGCATGTGGGACAAATTTAAACCATTTGTAGGCTACAACAATGACATTTTTTAAGACATTTTGGATGAGTTGGTACTTTTGACAGAAAGCCACACAGCAAACTTCAGCTGCAAACCAGAACGAACCACCCCATAATCTCTACACAAGGAATTATTGATTGCAAATTTCGAAAGGTTTTTCCAAATAGTTTTGTTATGATTTTTTTTGTGTTCCGGTAGCTACCTCCAACGGTTGCGATTTGAGAACGTGGTTTTAGCAATTACTGAAATTTGTAAAAAATTGTTTGTGCTCCAGTAGGCCTATGACTCGAAACGGATTGAAAAGCCTAACTATACATGTTGTGCATCAATTCAGACGTCGCAAAATTTTATTATTTGATGCTGTGATCCGTAACTTTGCATTGCAAAAAGTCCAAAAAGGGTTGAATTAAATCAGGGATGTCCAAAGTCCAGCCCACGGGCCAACTCCGTGTGGGAAAAAGTTTGGACACTCCTGAATTAAAAGCTTGGCTGACTATTTTCGTTGCCTGTATTGTGGTTTACAAAGCTTTCTAGACAAAATAGTTTGCCTCAATGGCATTTTTGCTGCAAGTGTAATCCAGTGATTATTGTTGATTTTTACATCGAAGGAAGTTCTTTTCATGCTGAGGAAAGTAGGCTAGGCTAATTTCAGCTTAACACGAACATGCAACGCAAGATACAAATTAGTTGTATATTTGCTAAAAAATATTATGGGGCCCATTTTTCCTATTGTTTCCCGACCAGTGCTGATTTCTCTCGGAGGCCCTGACCGTTCCATGTCAAATAAGCTATGACAACACACGGGTGTGGCAGACTTGATGACCAGTTCGGTCCTTCTGCCACTCCCATCATCGTCAGCAAACATTAAAACAACCTAGTTCACATTGTAATCTTGTATTGTTTTTTCCACATGTGCTGTTGATGCAAATAAAAGAACTTCTCTCTTCTCTACATACAAATCAAAATATGGCAATAGAAAGGTCTGGCAGCACCGAACAACCTTGCGGATTGCGGTTAACAAGTCAAGGTGCTCTGGTGCTGCCTGTCATCAGTCATCTTACATTGCAGCATCAGACATTATAACTGTATCAATAAAACATAATGATGGATGGAACAGTAGCTTCGAAATCGAATTGAACATATAAGGTTTTGTAGAATATTGAATCAAGACCAGCTGGGAAAACATGAGCATATAATGAATCATATCGGTTAAGAACACAAATACGAGGTTACATGAGATAAAATAATTTAACTGAACAATTTTAACGATTTAATAAGAACTTAACAAGGTAATTTTATAAAGTTTTTTAAACAAAGCAAGGTGTTTGATTTTAATACATTCATCCAATTCACTCCACAATTTAGTAGGCCTACCCCGATGTGTCAGAAGATTGTGTGCCACGGATTTGTTTATTTGTGGAAGAAAATACTTCATTTTATTTAGTTGTCGAGTGTTGTGCGAGTGAATATTATCAAGTTTTATAAAACGATCTTGCAATACAGGCGGTAGATTATTATTGGAAACTTTATGCATAAATTTGGCAATTTCGAGTTTGTAAATATCTTCACGTAAAATATTCAAAGATTTGTATAAGCTAGTGACGTGACTGAATTTTGTACTTCTAGTGATTGCGCGAATAATATTATTGTGTCTTACGTCAACTTCCTTGATTAGTGTTTTACCTGCAGTACGGTACCCCATATAGTAATACCGTATTGAACACGACAACATAGCCTACTAGACTATAATATAACATAAGCAATGTTTCCTCTAACACATAGTTACAAAGGCGATAAAAAATTCCAGAATATCGAGCCAACTGCAGCGACAAATGTTTAATGTGTGACGACCAGGTTAGATTTTCATCGACATGGATTCCCAGGTACTTAACTGTTTTCACTCTTTCAATCACTGTTTGGTTTATACACAACCTGAAATTAGTTTCAACAGTACGCTTAGGTACTTTGTTTATTAAAATGTAGCTTGTTTTAGAGTAGTTTAAGGAGAGTTTGTTTCTTCGTAGCCAAGCATCAATTTTTTGTAGTTCAGTATTGGTTTCTGTTTGTAAAGATTCCAAGTCTTCACCACGTAAAGCTAGATATGTGTCATCCGCAAAAAGCACGGTAGAAAATTTAGACATTAAAGGAAGATCGTTAATATACATTAGGAAGAGAAGGGGTCCCAATGTTGAACCCTGAGGGACTCCACAAAGGATTTTTTGCAAGCTTGAAGCAGAATTAGACAATTTGGTAAACGGTATTGGTATCGATTGGTAAGATAAGGCAGTGGCTATTTGACCGGCTCCGGTCTTTGAATCTGAAACACTATTTGACCGGTCATGACGTCATTACATAAGTACTTTTTTCTTTTTCTCTTTCAAAGCAAAAGACGTGAAGCGCCGATATAAAGTTCTAAATTCAACACGTTCTCTTTAGCTCAGTCCGTGGCGCATACGTTGCGTCTCGGGTTGCCATTCTAGAGGGGATGAGTTCGATGCTACCCGGAAGCATTGACTTTTTTTTCATTTTTTTTTATCTAAACTTTGAACCGAAGCGCATTTTTGTGGTCAATTTTTAATTTGAGTAGCCTACAGCCCATTTTTTTATGTCTTTTCAAATGTGAGTAATAAAGTTAGAGTTTTTTTAATTTGCTGGAATTTGAGAATTTCTCTGGGTAATTTTCCGATCGTCATAAGTGACCGTGTTTGCTGAACGACCCTACATTTTTGCTCTCAAGTTAGTTATATTTTTTAAAGAAGTATTGTATAGGCTATAACTAACTTGAGAGCAAAAATGTAATTTTCTTTTAAAAAAATGGACGATTGGAAAATTGGACCACTTATCACGATCGGAAACTTACCAAGAGAAATTCTCAAATTCCAGCAAATTAAAAAAACTCTAACTTTATTTCTCACATTTGAAAAGACATAAAAAAATGGGCTGTAGGCTACTCAAATTAAAAATTGATCACAAAAATGCGCTTCGGTTCAAAGTTTAAAGAAAAAAAAATGAAAAAAAGTCGATGCTTCCGGATAGTATCGAACTCATCCCCTCTAGAATGGCAACCCGAGACGCAACGTATGCGCCACGGACTGAGTTGAAGAGAACGTGTTGGATTTAGAACTTTATATCGGCGCTTCACGTCTTTTGCTTTGAAAGAGAAAAAGAAAAAAGTACTTACCGGTATGTAATGACGTCATGACCGGTCAAATAGTGTTTCAGATTCAAAGACCGGAGCCGGTCAAATAGCCACTGCCGTAAGATAACTTTTCATCAGCTCAAGAGCAGTGCCACGTACGGTATTCCGTAGCAATGTTGAAGTTTATTTGTCAGTATGTTGTGGTCAACTGTATCAAATGCCTTTGACAAGTCAAGGAATATGTAACAGGTATAGAAATTTTAGTTCACATTGTTTAACAGATCGTCATACAGCGTGCTTATTGCCATTGCAGTGGATGTATTTTGACGAAATCCAAATTGTTGAGCACTCAAAAGGTGGAATTTTTCTAGATATGTGTAAATTCTAGTGTGAAGAAGCTTTTCAAATATTTTACTAAAAGGAGATAGCAGTGATATTGGTCGATAGTTGGTGGAATTATGAGGATCACCTTTTTTATAAACCGGAATAACCTCAGCAATCAGGGAACACTCCAATAGTGACGCACAAATTAAATAGTTTACTTAGGAATAGTTTACTAGGAAGTTACTGATGATTCAGCAAGCTCTTTGTATCGTCGATGAAGTTGGATTATGGTAGTTCCAGGCTACAAGATTTTTTTCTTTCTGTATGGGGTGACCTTTCTACAGTAATGAGAATCTACAGTAGACAGGTCACTGAGAAATTTTGCCGAAAAGTGATTTTCTTCTTTTCCCATTTTAGCACATTTACCGTACCTACACATAAAAGTCAATTCATACGTGTTGAAATCTATGCATTCCTATGTTCTCCTTCTCCCATCAGTGAAACTCAAAAATGATGGCGAAGAACCAGCAACGAGCTTATAAAGTTGCTAAGTGTGATATTATGCTGAGAATTAATTAAGTATCCAATAATAGCTTTCTACAAAACCTGCCATTGGTGCAAGAAGATTCCGAGAAACGGTGCATTGGGAAGATCTGATCTGTATCACAGTGTGATGTGATAAGTCGCCCCATCGGCCTGACACTATCAAGACAGGCATGGGTGCGCCTCAACCGTCTCCGTACGGGCGTCGGGCTTTTCCGCTCAACCATGCACCAATGGGCAATGGCCTCTTCCTCCTCTTGTGAATGTGGTGCCGAGGAACAGACCGCAGACCACATCATCAATGACTGTTCCATCCTCAAGCCACGTAACGGAGAGGAAGATCTGCGTGTCATTGATGATGAAACCAAAGACTGGCTGCTCTCTAGTAGCCTTCCAGTGTAGTCCGGGAACATCGTGAATCTGGGGTGGTAAAAGGATAGACCCTCGGCCCCAGAGGCTCACACGACGACGACGAGTGCTAGGAAAATGAAGCTTCTCAAAGGAACAGAAAGTAAACAGTTTGAAGTAAGTAAGGTGGTTACTTGGAAATGGCCAAGATTACGATACATAGAATAGAAAAAAACATAATTATTTTGTGCTAAATTAATCGTCTAGACTTGTGATGAATTGGAAACTCTATTTCTGTACGATTTAGATCGTCGTCTGCTGAACATCTGCTCTGTTGGAGGAAAGCTTTAATTCCAGCAAACGTAGGCCTACCATATTTCCATCCCCTATAAAAGGACATGTTTTGCCAGCGAGTAAAATACAAGTAGAATGTTACGTATGAAGAATTTTTTACATCCTTTTGGATAATTATAGACGTATGCAGCAAAAGTTACAGCAAAAATCAGACAAGTTTGTTTGTTTCTCGAAAGCCGATTTGTTTGATTTGTGTGACAAAATGAAAATGTGATGTGATAATGTCATAAAAATGTGACAAATTAGACAGTAGGTCGGCAGGTAGCCATGCCTTAACTTTTTTCAGAAAAAAAGGATCAACTTTAACAAAATCATATAATTAGGCCTACTCGCACAAAATATAATTGAAGTTGTATGCAGCTGTTAATGAGATAACTTACTAAGGACAGACTCAACCAAAAGGCTGTTTCTTTTCTTGTAGGCCTACCATTGTGGCTGCATCATAGATTAAAATGATTCTACATTTGCACTCACATAAGTTATAGGCCTAAGTAGGCTATACATGCCACGATTTATTTTGAAATAGGCTGTATGTCATGCATAGTGCACTTTGGATTATTTTTCGATTTGCTTCATTTGACAAATTAGTCAAACCATTAAGTTGGTACGGTACTCCACAACCTTTACAAGCGCTGAATCAATACAAAATAGATCACAGTAAAAAAAATAGTTTATTGTAAAAGTGTGAGAACCTTAAAATGTAAATATGTCAAACTCTTTTGCAAGTTTTTGCTGTTTTTCAATGTTTCATTTCTTTGTGATTTACTCCATTTTTTATTTTCTTATTTCTTTAAATTTGTCCAATTTTTCATTTTCATAAATTGGTTGATCAGATCTCCTCAAATTTACAAGTGTATTTGCAGTTCCACTCGCACTCATCGCTGACCATTAGCCTATTTGGCTTTTAAGACAATCGCAAAGCAATGTAACAGTATGTTTCAATGATGGCGTATGAGCGATCTTTCCAGGCTAGATTGGAGGGCAGGAAATCTTCAGCCACTCAGCAGTCTCGTCGTCCAGGACCCTCAGACCATGCGCACCGTGTGGAGGCCGGTGGGTTAGGCAGTGGTGGATGACATGGTCTGCGGTCTGTTCCGTGGCACCACACTCGCATTCTGATGAAGGAGCCAGGCCCCACTTGTGCATGTCCGAGCTAAAGCGGCCGACGCCAGTTCGCAGGCGGTTAAGCCTGACCCACGCAAGCCTTGCGAGGGACATCCCTGGTGGATGGGGATCGGCATCGGGTATGAAGTCACGGAGCGTGAAAGTGTGATTTTGCCACTCCGTGTTCCACATGTGGTTCGTCCAGTGTGCCGCACTTAAACCAAGTTCTTCTGCGTTCTTAAGTGGGCCTAGTTGTTGTGCGGCAGGCACAAAGGGGCATCTTGATTTCAGCCGCTGCGTTATAGGTTGTTTAGAACAGCAGATCAAATAATAGGCCTACGTCAATGTTTTTTTGAAAATCTATAAATCAGAATGTTGCATTGGTACAGAAATGGTTGGAAATTGCGAAAAAGTCACATAACAATGAAATCCTGTTAAAAATATGAGCAAGAAAACTGAAAATGTAAAAAAAGAGGACATTTGAGCATTCTTGGGTGTCCTGGGAGGACAATTTCTTTTTCTTTAAAAAAGAGGACAAATCCTCTTAAAAGAGGACATATGGTAGCCCTAAGCAAACGTTTAAAAAGATTTGTAAAATGGCCTAAGTCATGCGTTTGAGTTAGGCCATTTGACATTTTTACGAAAATACCACTTTCTCGTTAACGTAGGTCTTAGAAAATTATGTGGCAGATGCGCCACATTATAGGGACCTACAAAATACTAATATCTCAATTTCGTCAAAAAGTGAGTTACGCCATTATTTTATTAGTCTGACGATATGCTTGTAGGACAGCATCTTCCAGGGACAGCGGAACGATTTTTGACTGGGGGCAGGGTTATAAAAATGGCACTTTTGTTGCTGAAAGGCCAATTTTTTATTAAGTTTTGAGATATATATCTCGGTAACCGGCCTTACGTGAAGAGCCTCTGCAAGTATGCGAAACCAGGGGCGCCGGAACGATTTTTGACTGGGGGCAGGGTTATAAAAAATGGCACTTTTGTTGCTGAAAGGCCAATTTTTTATTAAGTTTTACGATATATATCTCGGTAACCGGCCTTACGTCAAGCGCCTCTACAAGTATGCGAAACCAGGGGCGGCAGAATGATTTTTGACTGGGGGCAGGGTTATAAAAAATGGCAGTTTTGTTGCTGAAAGGCCAATTTTTTATTAAGTTTTAAGATAAGATATAGCACAAAAAGTAAAAGGGCACCCATCCACAGAAGAATTGAAGGCCAGGGGGGCATCTGCCCCGCCTGTCCCCCCGCTTCAAGTGTCCCTGTGCAATAATACCAGGAATAACCTATTAAGGCTTTGTCATCATTGCCCCCCCCCATCCACAGAAGAATTGCGGGCCAGGGGGCATCCACCCCTACCCCGCTTCCGGCGCCCCTGTGCGAAACTACCAGGAATAACCTATTAAGGCTTTGTCATCATTGCCCCCCCAATCCGCAGAAGAATTGGGGGCCAGGGGGCATCTGCCCCCTCGCTTAATCGCATCTGCCCCACCGGCCGTCAAAACCCCCTCCCCTTTCGGGTTATTCCACATCAAATCACCCAAAAAAAATAAAATTTTTAACACTACCACCTCCGATTTTCTCCAAATTTGGTTTGTGTGTGAGTTCTGGATAAAAAAGCATGAATTTCAAATTTTATCAAAATCCGGCCAGTGGTTTTGGAGATATGGGCCTGTGAAATTTCGTATTTTGGCGGAATATGGGGGTACCCAGCTTATTTCAGAATGCCATTTCTCCGCAACCACTGGGTGTATTTTAATGAAATTGGTGTCATTTTGCAGGAAATTGGTCAAGGATTTCATTTCTGTGGTTAATTTTCAAAAATCAGCATGTTTGGGGGTAATGACCTTTTGACCTTTGCTTTGACCTTGACTTTGACCCTGTGGATCACGTGATACAAAAAAGTTGTCTACATGAAGAATATTCTTTGACACTATCTCTATAACATATGAAAAAATGGGAAGACAAGAAATAAAATCCTTGAACAATTTCCTGCAAAATGACACCAATTTCATTAAAATACACCCAGTGGTTGCAGAGAAATGGCATTTTGAAATGAGCCGGGTACCCCCATTTCCCCCCAAAATACGAAATTTCACAGGGCCATATCTCCAAAACCACTGGCCGGATTTTGATAAAATTTAAAATTCATGCGTTTTTGCCCAAAACCTAACCACAAACCAAATTTGATGTAAATCGGTGATGGTGGTGTTAACAGCACTGGGTGAATTGAGCTGGAATGACCCTTTCAAAATACCTAGCTACGCTACTGAATTGGATCGTTGTCATTGGGGCCCGCAAAGCATGTTCCGCACAGGGCCTGAAATACCCTAAGACCGGCACTGCTGAGCTCACAGGAAGAGAGTTCCGACGTCCCTAAGCTCTGTGTGCCGTTATTCATTCATTCGATTGTGCAAGAGATGATGTAAAACTATTTATTTTAGTGGTTTTCGCGCAATGAAATTCCACGTGTCGTGCGCATTACCGTAATAAGCTTCGCGCATTAATATTTTTGAGTGAAAATGCGCGTAGTGATTCTTTAATTACGTGCTTAAAAACGCGAACCGGAAGTGAGTTTCTTCAAAACCTCCGCGCATTTGTCACTTTACCTATATTTAATTTAAGGCAGGGGTCGGCAACCTACGGCCCGCGGGCCAGGTCTGGCCCGCCAGGCGCTTCTTTCCGGCCCGCGAGCAGTTCCAAGCAAAAGCACGCAATTCGGCCCGCGACGATAAATAAGTTGTTTTTCGCATGTTCACCGTTACCCAGATGGCACAGAACGGCCTATAGCAAACGTTTCAAAGATATTAACAGCTTCGCAGAGAAACTATAGTCAAATTCAGAAAGAGGCTTTGTCGATAATTTTTGCGCTAAAGAAATTCTATCAATATCTTTTTGGTAGATCATTCATTTTGGTCACAGATCATAAACCATTGCTTAGTCTTTTTGGCCCGACCAAATCGACACCTTCTTTGGCAGCAAATCGTTTGGCTCGTTGGGCACTCTTTTTGTCGCAATTTACATACACTATTGAGTACAGGAAGACGAAGGATCATCAAAACGCTGATGCTTTGAGTCGCTTACCAGCAGGAGGGGATAAAGTCTTCGATGAAGAGGAAAGTGCGGATGACATTGATATCGTCTGTGCTATCGATGCTTTGGATTTGCAGGTCCAGACCCCAAAGGCCGCCTCACTGCGTAAAGAATCTTCTAAAGATCCTATCATTTCCACGGTAATGCGTTTCATTCATGAAGGATGGCCGGCCAAGTCTTCTCCACAAGACCCGGTCGAACCGTTCCGTAAGTACGCAGACTCTCTTTCTACTTGTTACGGATGTCTACTTTACGGTTCCAGAGTGGTCATCCCTTCCAAACTTCGTCCTTCCGTCCTTCAGTTGCTTCATGAAGGACATTTCGGCATTGAGAGAATGAAGCAGTTGGCAAGAACGTCCGTCTACTGGCCAAACATTGACCGAGACATAGCGGAACTTTGTCACAAGTGCAGTACCTGTGGCGAATATCAACCGCAATCTAAAACCCAGGTCCAATCATGGACGGTTCCAGAAGCACCGTGGAGTCGCTTGCACATAGATCATGCGGTAGAATTCATGGGTTACCATTGGTTACTCAGCATTGATGCTTTTTCTAAATACCCATGTATTCATGCTACTACTTCTTTATCTTCAACAGCTACTATCAACCTGCTAGAAGAAGATTTTGCTCATTTCGGCTATCCCCATACTATAGTTACCGATAATGCTACTACTTTTAAATCCACAGAATTTCAAACTTTCTGTAAGGAGAGGGGTATGGTACACATCACGGGTGCACCTTACCATCCGGAAACCAATGGAGCGGCGGAGCGCCTCGTACGTACGTTCAAGCAAGCACTTCGCAAATCTTCCCTACCCCCGAAGCAGGCCGTCTTGGAATTCCTACAGCAATATCGACGCACGCCCACTCCGAGTGGCTACTCTCCAAGCCAATTACTCAACAATCGTCAGATTCGAACCAAGATCGACACGCTTCTCCCTACACCGTCTCAAGTGGTACCCCGACAAAACCCTCACAACACCGACGCCTCCGAAGGTACCAAACGACATTTCAAACCGGGAGATCCCTGTTACGCGCTATCATTCACTCCACGACGGAGCCAGGATCCTCGTTGGGTTCCAGCCGAGGTGATCAAGCGACAGGGTAGCCGAATCTTCCTGGTACGTCTGCTGCCACATGGTCCGACGTGGAGGCGCCATATGGACCAACTGCAACCTCGCTACGCATCATCGGAGGACCAGGAGCCGGGAGATACTCCTGCACCAACAATCGACTCTTCCGCTGTCTCCACCTCAGCCCGAACGAATTCGGACGACACACCGACTGTACCGGAATTCGGGCCACACAACCCACGAAGGTCGAGCCGTCGCCGCAGACCTCCGGCCCGTTTCGGACTTTGAGAGTTATTGTTTAATTCGGTGTCTTGTTCATATTTTTCTTTGTGTATAAAAATTATCGGGGGAGGTGTTATAGTCGTCATTTTATTTACGTTGAATATATGTAACTCGTGACCAGCGTCACTACATAATCACCGTTCAGCGTTTTCTGGTACAGACGTTGGAATTGATTACCACCGCACTGCGCGTGTAATCAATTGAGCGTTCTGTACCACGTTCCTTAGTTGATTGTTTTGCGTTTCTTTCTTACTATATATTGCGTTGCTTTTATACACTGAATCAGTAAGTAACAAGAGGTAAATGGTTTTCTCACTTGGTTGGCTATCGCTACAATTATTATTGTTTATTTTATATTAAACGTCTGGAAATACAACACCTAACCACAAACCAAATTTGATGTAAATCGGTGATGGTGGTGTTAACAGCACTGGGTGAATTGAGCTGGAATGACCCTTTCAAAATACCTAGCTACGCTACTGAATTGGATCGTTGTCATTGGGGCCCGCAAAGCATGTTCCGCACAGGGCCTGAAATACCCTAAGACCGGCACTGCTGAGCTCACAGGAAGAGAGTTCCGACGTCCCTAAGCTCTGTGTGCCGTTATTCATTCATTCGATTGTGCAAGAGATGATGTAAAACTATTTATTTTAGTGGTTTTCGCGCAATGAAATTCCACGTGTCGTGCGCATTACCGTAATAAGCTTCGCGCATTAATATTTTTGAGTGAAAATGCGCGTAGTGATTCTTTAATTACGTGCTTAAAAACGCGAACCGGAAGTGAGTTTCTTCAAAACCTCCGCGCATTTGTCACTTTACCTATATTTAATTTAAGGCAGGGGTCGGCAACCTACGGCCCGCGGGCCAGGTCTGGCCCGCCAGGCGCTTCTTTCCGGCCCGCGAGCAGTTCCAAGCAAAAGCACGCAATTCGGCCCGCGACGATAAATAAGTTGTTTTTCGCATGCTAAAATCATAGTGCAACAAAACCACAGATACTACCTCGTGTGGAGGTTATTGTTGACATCAAACAGCAGTTTGCTTCCCGGTTCCAGGACATGCGAAGGCACAAACACGAATTCGCGTTACTGGCAACACCTTTTGATGTGGATCCAGCCGATGCAGACAATAGCGTGCAGATGGAACTGATTGAACTTCAGAATAATACAACGTTAAAGTCGAAGTTTCACGTTACTTCTCCGGAAGTGTTTTACAAAGAACATGTATCTACAACCCTATTTCCGAAATTACGAGATAATGCGAAAAAAAATTGCATCCATGTTTGGGAACACTTATCTTTGTGAACAATTATTTTCCAAGATGAACTTTGCAAAAAATAAACCTCGATCACGTTTATCTGATGAACATGTTAATGATGTTTTACAAATTTCTTGTTCCAATATCAAAACTGACTTTGGCAATTTGGCAAAAAAATGCAAACAACATCAACATTTACATTAAATTGTTACACACATTTGTTCTTTTAATAATCGGTTTCAAAGTAATAAATTCCTTTTATCATATCAATGAACATATTATATAAGCATGAATAGGAGTGTAAAACGCCGTGCAATTTAAGGGTAAGATATTCGCGTTTCAGAAAAGCTGTCCCGGCAGTTATGGCCCGCCAGTATATTTTATTTTATCAAATTGGCCCGCGGCTCAAAAAGGTTGCCGACCCCTGATTTAAGGCATCCCTCTGAAACACCAGCCCGAGACGTATCCTATGCACCACTGAGTCAGTTGAACATAATTGTCGAATTTAGAACTTATATAGGCACTCTTCTCGTCTTTTGCTTTGAAAGAGAAAAAGAAAAAAGTGCCTATATAGTGACGTCATGGCCGGTCAAATAGTGTTTCAGATTCAAAGACCGGAGCCGGTCAAATAGCCACTGCCTTTATTTAATGAGTGCCAGTGAATGAGGAGCTGTCATTGTCCTTGAAGTGTATTTACTGATGTCAAGCAGTGGTATGTTCATCATCGTGCTTAAATTCCCATGCCGAAAATTGAACTGCTGTTTGAGGTCGGCTATTTTTTGCTTGCAAAGCTGAGTATTTACATAACTAAGGTAAGGTACCGTACTGGCGTAACATCATTTTTGTTAATATAAAGTTGTGCAAGCAAAAATATAGCAGCTTTGTTTTCAACTAAAAACACAGCTGTAAACATGTGACTATTTTCCAACTTTGGCAATGGACTATTTGGGGAAGTGTTATAGATTAACATACTGGCACTCTTCTAAGCCAAAATTCTCAACGCATTACTGGTACGATAGCTAAAAAGGCACAATCCCCTCTGAACAATGCTGGGGAAACATATTTCCACTCAGCGTATATGAAGGTCTTTTATATACCTAGTGACAGCCTCGGAAAATGAGAAGATGACGTGCTTACTGTACACCGCCTTCAACATGGTAAAGGTGGTGTGGCCAGTTTCTTTTTCTTGGCCGCCGTCACTTGAGCAACTACACCCTCCAAATTTATTACATTCTAGTAGAGTTGATTAACATTCATCAACAACCAAGTTGAACTCAAATAATAAGTACAGTACTGCATTTTTTATTGATTGCTTGTTGACTTAGTTTTCTTTGGATTACAGACGAAATCGGTTAATAATATCAGCCATTCGCTAGACGTTTTGATACGATTATCCAATTGATAAGTGTAACCAATTTGCTCAAGAAAAGAGGTTTATTGTGATCAAGCGTTGTTGTTGGAAATGCGTGTGGCACACTGTGGGTGTGTATTAACTTGATTGCATTGGGCTCCACAATGTTGTGGTTTGGTAATCCTACACAACTGTTTGCAAGTTTGATTAAACTCAAAGGGGTTCAATAGTGCTTTGTTACACAGTGCATTGCCAGTGATTGGTTGTATGATCAAAGCAATTTCCCGCAAATTGTGTCTATCAAACTCAGGGATATCTAGAGAAGGGGATACGAAGGCTTTTATTACGTGTGACAATAGAAGGGCTTCTATTTATCTTAAATAATCTCTGTTTATGGCAAAATGACAATTGGCACATATAGTAATTTAATGAACTTTGTTATGACAACCTGCATTGCATTATTACAACCAGGTATGGATATTCAATGAATGCTCATAATCACTTGTTAATTCAACTACCCGTATACTTGCTTTACACTTAGCCAACTGCAAAGGTTTTGTCAAAAAAACAGCGAACTGGTAACCTTTCAACTGTCTTTTCAAACAAGTATTCTTTAAACATGTTCTACATAACACTTGCAAACTGTCCTGGTGTGGCTGAGTGTACCAGCTGCACTACAAAACTTTACCAAAACCAAACAAACAAAAATAACCGCATGTTTAACGCGGTACCAAATACCGCCCTTCTAGTGTCATGAAAATCAGCAATCGCTCTGAGCCTTCGTATCCCCTTCTTTAAATATCAAACTCCTTTCATCTGTAACGCTCTCTGTGAGGTCACAAGACAAACTTTGACCTCCTGCGTCTTTGTTTCAAGCATGCTATTTTTAGATCTGATGTACTGTGATTATTTCATTTGTCCATTCTTTTGCCTTAACAAAGTCCAGCTGTGTGAGATTAGATCTTTTTTGCATGATGTCTTGCGCATGAGATCACAGCACGGTTTTGATATATATATATAACGGTCAGATTTTTATATAATAAAACGATTGGTACATTTAAGCAGTACGGTATGCGCTTCACCTATTTCGTCTGTATTTATCTTTCCCATTATACTTTAACTGGCAAGTCATATATATAATTTCTTCAGATCACTCTAAATATACAAAAGAGATTATGAACAGTTTAGGGCCTGAGTGTACCCCCCTTAAGTGGGAGTATGATAAGTGCTTCAATGTGTGGTTCAGAGATCACTATTTAAAAGGCGATACTACTGATGTTTGTGGAGAATTGTTTAAAAAGTATCAAGCATGTGTCAAGAATGCCATGAAAGAACAAGGAATGGACTTTACAGAATTGGAGCAATCAATATTGGGAACTTCAAAAGAAAAACAAGCTCCTACTAATACTAACAATGACCAGGCAAATATCAGCGAGTGAAAATTACTGTTTTAATGCAGAAAATTCTGTTGATAGATTGTTGTTACTAAATTTCACACCTGCAGTAATCGAATGTTGGAAATATTGACATAGTTGTTACCCGAAAGGCCTTCTAAAATGTTTCAGGAAAATATAATGATAACTGAACAATGAACATGGTTTGTAATGCTGCTCTCAGGTTAACTGCTGTTGATGTTATAAAATTTTGCAAATTAGATTAGGAGTGGGCATATATATTAGCTTGCGGGCCAAAAACTTGTAAATGTTGGCCCGATTGGCACCAAATCCTATAAATTGCTTGTTATTCTCCTATCTTCAGCTACTTAGAATCGGATTGGATCGAATAGTTGATGATCGAGGTTGATTGTGATAGTACCTATTTGTTTCTGTTATACTGTATCCTGAAAGTTAACATTTTTCAATGTGTTTCATGGAATTTACAAGATTGAAAAAGTTAATTTCAAGTCACATTTTATAAAAAAAATAACCTTGTTTGTTATTTTCTTATGCATCGTTACAGTGGTACACTTACAGTCATACAGTATGTTCATTTTTCATATTTGATGATTGAGTTTTTTTTAGTAATTATGCTTTGAATTGTTCTTTGCAATGCAAACTTCTGTTTATTTTATATTGTCACTGAAACAAAATGGTTTGTTGGCAGAATCAATGACTTACAATAAATGCCCCGTGCACAGGAGATTGTCTACACACCTTAGGTGGCCTTAAGGTTTTGCAACACAGAGCTTAGATTGATTGGTGAATGTGTTATTCTATCGTTTAAATCACTTTTAGAAAAATACTATACTGCATGGTGTGGTCTACAATTGTTTGTACAGTACAGTTTTCTTTTAATGGTTTAACACTAAAGCTGGACACTTAAAGTGATTTCTTGTCTTTATGTGTTGCATTGATATGATCGTGTTTGGAAAATGACCAGCAGTTTCAAGTTGGTTAATTTGTCATATTGTGTCATAACTCATAAGGTTCACTGGCAATTACTTTTTAATAACAAATTTACTGACACTCCGTTATTGATCATACAGTAAAGTGTTTCAAAACTTCATGACAGATCTTAAGTTAGTTGTGTGATAGTCATGTGGAAAAAAGTGTCATTTTAGTGAAATATGCCAGTTTCATTATTTGTATTTACTAAATATGTGTAAAATTTGTTGCATGACTCCACATTAGCTAAGAGCATTGTCGCAACATCCATTACAACTTACAAGTGTAGTGATTTTTTGCTTTTCACTATAATGGCTTCTATTATAGGTCAATCGTTTTCATGTGTTTTGTTATGAAGGAAATGTATTGCATTGAAAGATGCATGGAATGCATTGAAAGAAATTCCTATGATTACTTTCGTGTTGAAACATTTTTTTACTTTCTTGCATTAAAGCTCCTGAAAACCTTTTTAAGAAACACAGCCAGTGTGTTGGAACTCAGCGGGTTTAATTAATTGCTTCAACAACTACTGATTTGATGTTTTCCAAAAGCAGCCTACTTCTTTTGGGTCTGCTACTATTTGGCTAGTTCGATTCGGCTGGTCTGATTCGGCTGCAGTCTTTTTCGGCTGGTTCGCTGGATTTACTTAAGGATTTTGTTTGATTGCCGAAGGATTGTGGTTGGATTTTCAAAAATTTGCCGGAACTAGCCGAGAAAGACTGTACCCGAATGGGGAACTAGCCGAATCGGACTAGCCGAATCGGACCAGCCGAATTGGACTTGGCGAAACAGGCCATTCCAACTTCTTTTATCATCCAGCATAGCAGCGTTAAACTTAGCAACTGATCTAATGTGGGTCACTCATTTGAACCAATCATTCGCATGAATGAAATATGCAAGCTTTATCAGTGTATGGAATGATAAAAGTATTTTGCAGATCACTGCAGCCTATTTATTTTCCGTGCGCGGACATTTTGCCGAAAGACATTTTGCCGAAACCCATTTTGCCGAAAGACATTTTGCCGAAAGGACATTATGCCGAAGGACATTTTGCCGAATGAACAAATTGCCTAAAGGACTAATTGCCGAACGGACTAATTGCCCAAAGGACTAATTGCCGAATGGACAAATTGCCGAAACAATTTGGAAAAAAATTACTTTGAAGTGACACAAAGTCTCGTTACTATGCAAGCAGTGCTTTTGAAATAGAATCACTTTGCTACTGTTTGTTTGCCTAAAAATTACTTTGAAGCAACACCAAGTCTCGTTACTATGCAAGCAGTGCCTTTGAACTGGTAATTATTTTGAAGTGACACCAAGTCGCAAGTCTCATTGCTATGCAAGCAATGCCTTTGAACTGATAATTATTTTGAAGTGACACCAAGTCTCGTCACCATGCAAGCAGTGGCTTTGAAATACTGTAGTAATTACTTTGCTACTGTTGTTTGCCTAAAAATTGCTTTATATACAGTATCCACAGTTTTTGGAAATCAGTATTAGTTTGAAGTGACACCAAGTCTCATCTATAAGTATTAGGGTGTTGCAGGCGCCCCGACCCTCTCGGATTTTGCTTACCTTTTTTGTGGTACTGTGTTTAGCTCAGTAGATCACAAATATAAAGTTTCATAAATTTTCATCGACGTTTACCTCCACCGCCGAGGCCATTTTGAGGCCCACTTTTTGAAATTTTTTATGTATTTTGCCACTAGAGGGCAGTGTATAAGTTTTGCAATATTGGGGGTACATTTAAAAGATGCTCTATGATGTTCTGAATTGTTTAAAAAAAAAATTGGAGAAATGGGATAAGTATATCCTAAAATATTCAAGTTTTGTCACTAATTTTTTGCACAATACTGCCCCTAGTGGTAAAAAGAAAAGTTAAAATATCTTGAAAACTACTCATCATATTGTTATGAAACTTGCATGCACCCCCCCATTTTCATGGGTAAGGAGTTTGATTTCAGCAATATTTTTGCAAAATATTACCACTAGAGGGCGGTAGTTCTAATTTTGAACTATTTTCCTGTGAAAAGGCGATATTGTTGCATTTCTTGAGCTGTGCTTCTGAAGAATACAATTTCATGGTTTATGCACAACAAAGTTTATTCAATTGTAAAGAAACTGCATGCATGCATGTACTATATCAATAAGTCCAAACAGGCAATGTGAGTCTTAGTTAACACAATTTCCGCAAAGGCAGTTGTGCATCTTCATTGTGTTGATAAACGACGTTTTCTAAGATTTGGTATCTTCGATTCTCCTCCACCACTTGAATATAGTTTTGCAGATTTTTTTCTTGTTTTGCTAGATGAAGAAAGTCAGATACCACTTTTACCCCTCTCTCTGCTGAATCTTTACAGACTTTGAGTGCACTTATGATACTATTAGCAGAAGCATAGCCATCATCTATTTCCCACTTTTTTGGGTGTTTGACAAGAAAAGTTGTTGAAATGTGCAAAAGTTCAAATAACATTTTGCTGCTGGCATTTGCATAGGAGCACAATGACAGTGAGTTACCATTAACAATGTCTGGCAGCTCTGGCTTACCGTATCCATTACCAAACCTGTTTGTAACCTGGCCATGGAAACTTGCATTTAAACGCAGCAGAGTTCCAGCCAAAGCTTCCTTTTCATCAATAGTGACTTGTTTGTCCCATAGAACTAAGGGGATCAGCTCCCCAGTTACATACCATGTGTGCCTACCTAAAGCTTTTAAAGCAGCAAGACTGATAATTTTGTCTACTGCAGCATAGCTTTTGATGTCACTTACCAGTTGCAAATCTTCTCGGGGTGCTGATGCAGCAATTGGACAGTTGAACCACCATCCATTAAATACAAAACTGCAAAGGTCAACAAATCACTCTATGTTTTGTATTTGTGACTTGGAAATGATTCCTTGCGGTAGAAAGTCTTGCAGCATTACTATCTCATAGCAATAGAGCTGCTTTCCCATCCACCTTGCTCGATGGACAGCAGAGAGAAATGCATGCAGCAGAGAAATGGCCTTAAAAAAAAGAAAAATTTAAAACAACAATACCCAAAAACTTTTTTCAAGCCATCTCTTTGCTGCATGCATTTTTTTTTGAAATAAAGCTAGACAAACCACTTCTCTGCCTAGCATGCAGAAAACATATTGGAGAAGTTATACTTTCTCATGTGTGAGAAGCCCTGTAAGTCGAAACGTCAAGATCTCCAGGCATTGAACTATTTGAAAGATTCCGGAACAAAGGATTCAATGCAACCCCACATGCTGCAGCTGTACTGCACACCAAAAATCCTCAAGAGTTGGGAGAATTTGTAACAACTCAAAGCAGAAAAGTGTAAGCACATAAAGTTTGAGAGAGATATGCAAAATTATCAGAGGGGTGATTACAAAGAACTTTTAGACCTGATGACGGTGTAGATTGGAATCAACAGTGGACAGTACAACTTCATGAAATGTGGTACAGTCCATCGAGCAAGGTGGATGGGAAAGCAGCTCTATTGCTATAAGATAGTTATGCTGTAAGACTTTCTACCGCAAGGAATCATTTTCAAGTCACAAATACAAAAATTAGATTGATTTGTTGACCTAAATGTGCTTTTGTATTAATTTAATGGATGGTGGTTCAACTGTCCAATTGCTGCATCAGCACCCCGAGAAGATTTGCAACTGGTAGGTAATATCAAAAGCTATGATGCAGTAATGGATACGGTAAATGGATACGGTAATGGATACGGTAAGCCAGAGCTGCCAGACATTGTTAATGATAACTCATTGTCATTGTGCTCCTATGCAAATGCCAGCAGCAAAATGTTTTTTGAACTTTTGCACATTCCAACAACTTTTCATGTCAAACACCCGAAAGAGTGGGAAATAGATGATGGCAATGCTTCTGCTAATGGTATCATAAGTGCACTCAGAGTCTGTAATGACACAGCAGAGAGAAGGGTAAAACTGGTATCCGACTTTCTTCATGTAGCAAAACAAGAAAAAAATCCGCAAAACTATATTCAAGCGGTGGAGGAGGATTGAAGAAAGATACCAAATCTTAGAAAACGTCGTTTATCAACACAAAACTGCCTTTGCGGAAATTGTGTTAACTAAGACTCACATTGCCTGTTTGGATTTATTGATATAGTATATACAGGTAGTTTCTTTACAATTGAATAAATTTTGTTGTGCATAAGCCATGAAATTGTATTCTTCAGAAGCACAGCTCAAGAAATGCAACAATATCGCCTTTTCACAGGAAAATAGTTCAAAATTAGAACTACCGCCCTCTAGTGGTAATATTTTGCAAAAATATTGCTAAAATCAAACTCCTTACCCATGAAAATGGGGGGGTGCATGTAGTGTTGGGCGATATATCGAATTTTCGATACGATACGATATCTTTTCAATATCGATATTTATTTCAATATCGTTCGATATTTTGACTATTACAGCCCTAACTCGTAACTGCAAACTCCTACAAAAACGTTGCCAAGGCCAAACGGCAAAAGTTGAAATTGCCTCGGCAATTGCTGTGAACGTTTATTACGAAAAAAAAACTGTACCAAAACATGTAAAACGAGAAGCGAAAAATTTACTAGAGCAGTCTATCACGACCGCACTGTTGGATTTGTTGTGATGTAATAATACCAAAAGTAGCGATAAAGCGAACAACGCGATACGCACGCTGTTACGATGATTCACGTTAAATAAAAGTAAGTTAATTTTGGGTTGATTCAACGTTCGAGTCAGCACCAATCGATTTAATTTTCCCGGCGGCTTATATTGGTTATATTGCGTAGCAACAATGCCCAATAAGAAATTTACGTTTGTTTTACATTAATTCGACATCTAGCGACGTTGAATTATCATAAAATAACGTTAATTGCTCAACCAAGTACCGGTAACAAATTAATAGCTCCCTGCGAGAAGATTGCCTCGATTTACGTATGCACTAACACTGTTTTTTTTTTTTTTGGTCATTTATCGGTCATTGACCGATTATTTAGCAAAATGTCCGAAAAAAATAGTCAATTCGGTCAAAATGTCCGAAAGTTTGGTTGAAGTTTCGCTGATGAACGTTGAAGAAACGTTTGTCTGTTCCAACTTTTCTCAGATAAAACACGACAACGTTTCTCAGCGAAACTTAATGTTGTAGCTAGTCAGGAAGTGCAAATTTTGGTTTGTATCAGCTACTTGAAAGGAAATATATCAGAAAAAATGACCGAAATAAATAAAAAATGACCGAATTTTTTCAAGTCATTTCGGACAAATGACCGAAAAGTCTCGACGAAAAAAAACCCCAGCACTAACATAATTTCGGCACAATTGGGATACTGCGAGCAACACAAAGTCTGTTTGATGAAGAACTAGTCAGAGTCGGAAGCATCAGATGCTGTATCGTAGGATGAGGTTGTCGCGTCATCACTGGAATCGGACACATCAAGAGGCTCATCGCTTGGCTGTAAATCTACACTGTCTTCGCAATGAAGCGTCCACGTTTTGCTGCTTTCGTTCTTTGATACCCATCCACACGCCTCTTTCGCAGAGCTCCATCAGGGTGTTGACTAAGGAGCAAATCTATGGCTGTGGCATAACGACCGGGAGGAATGTCTAACCCTAACCTTACAAGCGCTCATTTGGCCTCGGCATTTTCATTGCCGACGCTAATGCGCCATTCATGCATCTGCGTCGGCAATCACCTCGGCAATTGCCGGCACTAATTTCGAAGACTGAGAAATTCTTTTCTTAAATAGAACAACAATATCGAAAAGTATCGAAATATCGAGTATTTTTTCAAATATCGTATCGTTTTGTTTTTTTCAATATCGCCCAACACTAGGTGCATGCAAGTTCCATAACAATATGATGAGTAGTTTTCAAGATATTTTAATTTTTCTTTTCACCACTAGGGGCAGTATTGTGCAAAAAATGAGTGACAAAACTTGAATATTTTAGGATATACTTATCCCATTTCTCCAATTTTTTTTTTAAACAATTCAGAACATCATAGGGCATCCTTTAAATATACCCCAATATTGCAAAACTTATACACTGCCCTCTAGTGGCAAAATACATGAAAATTTTTAAAAAGTGGGCCTCAAAATGGCCTCGGCGGTGGAGGTAAACGTCGATGAAAATTTATAAAACTTCATATTTGTGGTCTACTGATCTAAACACAGTACCACAAAAAAGGTAAGCATGGTGAAACCAAGATTTAAATTTCATGGGGCGCCTGCAACACCCTAATAAGTATAGGCTATGCAGTCTCCACAGGTTTTGGAGATCAGTATTAGACGTTCGCTTATACATATAACACTTCTGTTGGATACTTACGTGCTGTCGCACATAATTTGTGAGTGAAATCTGTTTGTGAATGACATTTATGTGTTATTAGGTTATGATAATACATAAAATGCATTTGTATAATTTCGGCAATTTGTCCATTCGGCATTTAGTCCTTTCGGCAATTAGTCCTTTCGGCAAAATGAGTTTCGGCAAAATGTCCATTCGGCAAAATGTCTTTCGGCAAAATGGGTTTCAGCAAAATGTCTTTCGGCAAAATGTCCGGGTACCTTATTTTCACCACAAGAAAATAATGCAATCTAATCTTTCATTCACAGTGAGTTGCGACAAAACCAATGTAGATCTTTGAATTATTATATATATACAAACTATGTGGAAGTTTTTTCGACTATAGGTCAAGTTAACTACAAGTTTGTTAATTTGTGCAGATTGTTCTGATTGTCATAAGTATTGTATCTGAAAACTGTTTAAAAGAAGAATCATCAAAACATGGGTATGTACCACTACCATATACACAATTTCACATGCGGATATGTTTTGTTTAATTTAATTTTTGTTAGCATTCCAAAAATTTTGAAATTATAAAAGTGTGTTTTTCATACCATTCACTAAATAATATACTGGGTACATTATTTGTTGTGTTAATAATAATATAATATGAGACAGCAGTACATATTTATTTCGACTATCACTTGCCAACTTATTGATCGAGATACAATATTTCAGCTTTGCGACTGGGTTTAATCCAAATGGCTGTAGGCATCAATAAAATGGAAAATATTGCCAAAGCTTGTCAGCTAATTCGTGAGGCAGCTCAGGAAGGGGCCAAGCTCATAGCATTGCCTGTGAGTATGTATTTGATCAAACTACTGATTCACATTATTAATGTTGTTCAATGAAAACAATTAAGTAGTTTTGGAAATGACAACTGAATTGTCTGCTTTGCATGGCATTAATCATTCTTCATCCTGTAAGTCGAAAGGACGTGGGTTCGACACCGCTCCAGAGCCCGCGGCTGTGTCTCGGCAAAGACAAATGGCAAGCCAAAAATAAGGGGAGCAGCTGATTCGAAGACTATATGTCACTTCGCTACTTTCTGTGGTCTGTTGTATCGCATTTGTGATCGCAGTGTACTGTATGATATCGTAATCGGCGCAATTAAAAACAAGATTATTATTATTTCTAATTGTTGTTTGTTAGGAATGCATTAAGTGTCATTTGTAGTAGAATAAAAAGGAGAACAGATGTGGAAGAGAGAATTGCAACTAGTCTGTCAAAAGGCCGAAGACCAACAATGTTAATGTTAGATTGTTATCATTGACAGTTAACATCTTAACAATGTTATTTTCAGGAGTGCTTCAATGCCCCGTACGGAACGCAATATTTCAAAGAATATTCCGAATCAATTCCCGGGCCTACGACCAAATCACTCGCTCAAGTTGCAAAGGAATGCGAAGTCTATGTCGTTGGAGGTACAAACAAAGGATTAACGTAACAAATTGATCTCATTAGCCCATTGAATTAAATACCAGGGCTGTGAAGTCGGGCGAAAAATATACGATTCTGACTTCTCGATTTGTCACTAGCCGTCTCCGTACACGCCAAAACCCCTCTTTACTCCACGGCTCCGACTCCACGGTAGGGCAGGTCGATTTTAAAATTTGATATGGAATAAAGTACCGGTAGTTGCCAATAAGTGAAAAACATCTTTCGCAAGTAAAAAGAAATAAGTAAAGTGCAACGATCGCTTGCGGAAATACGATTAAATTCTTAAAAGTTGCTCCCCGCGTTTTTATTGAAAAGAGCTAATATGTAGCGCCGTTAGCGGAAGTCGTCATAACAGCCGCAAACGCGCGATGACTTTCTCCATACTTTATAGACGATGTAGGCCTACCTAATCACAGTAAGTTGGCAGAATTTTATAAGAATAGGAGACCTGAACAGTGAAAAAGTTATTGTTTAGCTCGAATTGAAATTAAGCACTTAATTCAGTGATAGACTGTAGGCCTAGTGCTTGTTATAAGCCTGACGCGTCTCTAGATACTTAGGCTATTCATTAGATTGAGTAGCCTAATCAGCTTATCATTACAGCATTGGAGATGTGCTTCTTATGAATATAATAGATCGTTTTGCGAAATGATTTGAAAAGCCAGTTGATCTAAACAAAGCTTTTTTTAAATCTTATTTAATTTCAGCTAGTATGTGATAAACTTTCTTGTTTACAAACTCTTATTGAAACATGCCAAAAGAAAATCCGCGTTTAACACGACAAAGTGAACAGCATCATGGAGGAGGCCCTTGCGAGCTTGCCAAAACGGAATTATTAGCCAATCTTTAAAACATTGTGTTCTATTTCTCTTGCCTTCAATCGCACTTTTACTGTTGGTCGTCACCGCTTCGAATTTTTATTTTTATTGTTGGAAGTTTTTACGTAATTTAACGTGGCAAGTAACCGCTCACACATCATTGGCCAATTTTTAAAATATTGTGTGTTTTATTTTTTCTTGCCTTCAATCGCACTGCAGTATATAACCTGGTGAAATTTTATTTTGTATGTTGTTCGCTCTGAGGATGCGCATTGTCATGGTGCGCGAAACGTCAGTGAAGCAATAAACCATCTTGTTTGTTGTTAATTTTACTTTCAATTTCATCAGATGAACGTAGCAACTAGTGCTAGAAACGATAATTGTCCTGATGAACACCCAAACTTTTCAGTATTCAAAACGGAACCTAGCACTTATAAACAACTAATTCAATATTATTACCACCTTAACAATGCTAAAATTAAAAGAAATATTTGGGATAATGTTTTGCGCATCAGCGAGGATTTAATTAGTATCTGGCAGGCAGTAAGCTAAATCATCGCCTACGTTTGATTTCTGACAAAGCCACCAACAGAAAAATTAAAGATTTATTGAAATTGGTTAAGAATATAAACTGCATACACGCGAAAGGCCAAGCAAAAGCTAATCTGGGCATGTATTTGTTCGCTGGAAGTTGTGGCATGCAGGGATACTCGTGTCAACTGCAAGCTCTTGGATTGCAAGAAAGAGCACATTCTCTGTGTATTCTCTGCAAATGCCAAAATTCCATTGGAAGAAAGAGCTTATCTGATCGATCAATCATCAAACGCTAAAAATTGGTCCTAAAGGTATCTTTCAAATGTTATTGGTTGATCGATCAGCAGTTTCATAAGCACAAAATATTGAAAAATGGCTACAAAAACCTCCCCATGACTTCCACGAGGAGGAAGGCGACATACCTGGACCATCAGAATTACCCGAGGCCGAATGGATAAGTAGCTCAAGCACGTCAAGTTCGGCGTCAGACAAGGTAAGCACGATTTATTTAGTCGATTGAAAGTGATTGGCTGCATATGAATTGGTACCACAATGAAAACATCAACACGTGCATCATATTGATGTTATTTAATAAGCTCAGTGCACAAAGAGTATAAGTAACCTAAAAATTTATATACCGAAACTATTTTACCTTTGTTTGCCATAAATCTCTGATGTTTGAATGTTTATAATTTAGGCCGGTAACATTTGATTTGTATCACAGATTTATGATTACCGTAAGTTACTTTTTTTTGTTGATGTTATCGTGTTTTATTTTAGGACAAGCAAGAGTGCCGGCCTGCGAATACAGCACCGTAAAATTTCCTTTTTTCCGTTTAGAGCTTGTGAGGAGTGACTGTATCATCGCTTGGCAATGCATTATTACATGACATAAAACATCTTTTGAGACCGTAAATTGATCTCCGTCACATTATTATGAATAAGTCCAAACTGGATCGAGCCAAAGCAAAAACCAAAGTTATCGGAGAAAAATTACAGACAGCAGCAAAATCTGAACTGTTTTTTTCTTGGCGTCGATAGTAAAAATTTTAGCAGTCGCTAACTTATTTTTGTATTTTTCTAGCGAGCACAGGGCAGCAAAAAAGATTCCATTAGTCAACTGGAATGCAAACGAGTGGCAAGAGTTAGTGGATATCAGCGATCTTGAAAGCCCAAACCCACCACTGACAAAGAAAGTTTCAAATTAGTACCTTCAATCATTCGTTGACAACGATCGGAAACTGAACATTTCTGATGTACCTTCACATTCGCAAAGTGTGGAGAGATGCGTAAACTGGTTTCGGAAGCCAACTTTCACTCACTGTAGTTCGCGTATACTGAATATTTGTTTCATTTTTATTAATTTTTTACTTCGAAGAGTACGCCTGAACATAAAAGTTTTCATTTTGAGTTCCCGAAGGATTGAGTCAAAGCAGTTTAAACGAAAAATAAGCAGCCATTTTCGAAGTTGGTTTTGCGCCATCTAGCGATAGTGCAATTTTCTTTCAAAAATCGAAAAAAATTCAAATCAATTTCCGCAAGCCGTTTCTCATCCGGTATGGCTGATATTTCACAGAAGTGAGTTTTTCAGCTAAATCTAACTACCGGTAGATTATTCACTTTAATATTCCAAAAAAAGTATAAAACCGACCTGCCCTACTCCACAGCCCTGTTTAATAGAGAAATTTTGCTGACGATAAACAAAAAACTGCGCCTGCTTGTTATGTAGCAAAGGATCAAATTAACGGATTTAACTTCCCTGCTTTAATTTTCAAAAATAGTTAGTTTTTTTTGTGTTTGCATGTTTCAGGTTCGATACCAGAGTGTGACGATGGGAAGATTTTCAACACTTGCTCTGTATTTTCACCAAGTGGAGACATGATCGCTAAATATCGAAAGATGCATCTGTTTGACATTGACATTCCCGGCAAGATACGATTCCAAGAATCCGAGGTCCTAAAATCTGGAAATAATTTTGCCACTTTTCACGCAGGTTTGTAGAACCTTCATGTTTTGATAGTGCGTCATTTTATTAGCATTTTGATGATATACTGGAAGTTCATGCAACACCTCCCATAGGGTTCGGTGGACATTATTAAAAGGTTATAGCATGCATAGATTATAGTAAAAATACTATAATTCATAGATTTAAGAGTCAATTTGATAAATGTTTACTCTGGCCATTCTTAAAAGCGGTACTTTAAATTGGTATTTTTTGAAAAGGTTTGGAACCACTAATATGTACGATGCATGCATCCATATTCCATAGTAAAATAGAAACATTTCTCGATACATTGAACAATGGACATGCATAGTCATTTTACCCGCTTAGTCCCATTGTTTGGAAATACACCGGTTGAAAGAAGATTTCAAATCCACAATATTCAAATTGACAATGTCCCAGCTGCATTTTTCACATCTTTCATAGGTTCGTATATGGTTGGTCTTGGGATTTGTTATGACATTAGATTTCCCGACCTGGCACAAATCTACGCTGACAAAGGCTGCCACCTTCTGCTCTATCCTGGTGCTTTCAACATGACGACTGGCCCTGCTCACTGGGAGCTGTTACAGAAAGCAAGGTTTGCTAGTTTTTCATCTACTGTAGATTCTAGAAATTTAATTGTCTTACTCTTGTTTCACCGCGGGTTTACTCACAGTTGAAATTGACACTGAACTAAAATCTTGGTGACCAACTGATGTCACTTATACAGTTATACACCGTAGATAGAATTTAGCTGGTTTTTCTGCTCGCCAGTTTTCTCTTTGGAACACGAAGTTTTGTCTCTCTGCTTATCCAAGTGAAGGTCAATAGTAGTTGTTATGAGAACCATAAATGTTTTTAAAAAAAAGCTTAAAAGAGTTCCGAAGTCGTGATCTAACGTTTCCCTTCAGGGCATTGGACAACCAACTTTACGTGGCCGCAATATCACCAGCGAGAGATGAATCGGCTTCCTACCATGCTTGGGGGCACACGTCTGTGATCGGGCCTTGGTGAGAAATCCTTCCACGTATGATAGAATTCAGAGCGCTTTTGTTTACCTTTTTCAAAAATACGCTTTCAATGCTTTTTTAATTTTGCTACTTTTGCTTTGGTTTGCTCTGTGCAAGATTTGTGGCCAGAATCGTCTGACATTTGTTGTTGCCTCTGGCTTGCTTGTGTTTGCTTGTGACTTTTTAGTTAAAGCTTTGTGCAATTTTACTTTTATACCTTTTTGAAATTCGGCATTTGAATTCCAGGGGAGATGTTTTAGCGACGACAGACCACAACGAAAGTGTTATCTACACAGACATAGGTCAGTTTCTATTGTAGTAATGTACTATCTACAAGGCTGGGGAGCAGAAAAAATTAAATAGCGAGCTGTGGCTTCATCAAGTCTGCTTTAAAATATTCGCCGCAGCTCGACACAGTAGGCGCCACGCACACTGTCGTCATTCTGTACAGTACAAGAGGTAAAGGGCCAAAATAGACAAAATTAAATCGTCGGAATTCTCCATCACCACCGGTGGCAGGTTTTACAATTTACATGTTACCGTTGAGGCCGCACCTGCCGGTCACGCATCGGACTTTTCACTTTCAGCCCTAGGAGAGCTTGCAAACGACGTGATTTTAAACTACCATCTTCTTCCACATAGCCTACTTTGTTATAGGGCAATCACAAACCCATTTTGTTCTACCCGCTTCGAATGTGGACAATGCCACAGCACTTGCTGAAACTTCTAAGAAAAATACAAGAGTAGCAAAAAGTATTACAACTATTCGATTGGAGATTGTTTACGCATATTGCGCGACGTTTGAGCTGGTAACAAGTTTAGTAGCTCCGGTTTTATCAAGTTTAGTAGTCCTCCGTTGCATTATCCCATGGTAGACGAACAGAACTAATACAGTGCTTTGTCATCCAAGTCATCTAGGGCAGTGGTCTTCAACCTTTTTTACAAAATCGCCCCTTTGTTGAAAGTGCGGGTCCAAATCGCCCCCTCAAACGAGGCCTCAAAATTTACGGCGGCCGTGGCCGCCGAAGGGTTCAGAAACGGCCACCGAAAGTAAGCTCTGCTCGGCCGCAGGTAACTCGAGAAGGATACAAGTAACTATCGAGGGCTTTGTATGCGTATTGCGAAAGCAAAACTCGTTTTCTTATTACCATCGGAGATTCAGCTCGTTAACGCGAAGCGCTGAAGCAGAAAACTTACGTCAATCATAGACGTTTTTGTTGCTGGCCGCCGGAATCGCTTGCCGTTCGGCCATACTGGTTGCCGGGTGGAAAAGTTAAGTTCGAGGACTGCGAAACGATTGCCGTTGTACAAAAGTTCATGTCGCTAAAAATTTACATACAAAACTTCAAATATCCCAACAATATAAATAAGCAAAAGCAAGCACATTTTATTGAAATACAACAGCTCGTGGAAGCTAATTAATGCGACCCTTGCGCCTGGTGCTTATTTGCAAGACTAGTAATAGCTGGGTGCAAGCCAGTCAGCTTAAGTCGAATTGCATTTCCTCCAGTCTTGTTCATGTCAAGTTGGTTTCGGTATTTATTTCTCATGTGCAATACTTCACTAAAACCTTGTTCAACAATGTATGTCGAACGAAAAGCCAATAAATACAACTTCACTTTTGCCCATAGTTCCGGAAATCGATCATTGCACTTGATCCAGAAATCTTCCCATCCATGTGCAAAAAAAATTGCTCGAGCTTCTTCGTTACAGTAAAATCGCCCCCCTAAACAGTAAAATCGCCCCCCAATTTCAAAAATTGTACAAATCGCCCCCGCAATGGCCAAAATCGCCCCCCGGGGGGCGATATCGCCCCCGTTGAAGAACACTGATCTAGGGGATAGCACAATTTTGGAAATAATTTCATGTATGGGCCTTTGAAAAATAGCACTTTTTCAAAGGTAAAAAATTTTAAAATTAGTGTACTCGCACTGTTAAAGCAACGCCACTTAGAGGAATAAAATGGCGTTGGTTAAAGTCATATCCCGATTATATCCTAATTTTCTTTGCCTAGGTTATGACCCTCATTGTACTTACTTTTTAATTTCAAACGGCTTCTAAAATTCAAACGTGACATTTATTATTATTCGTAAAATCCTCACCCTCTTTGTCTTACATCAGATGTCAACACTATGTCGGGAATCAGGCAAAACATCCCTTTGAGCGCGCAGAGAAGACTTGACGTTTACTCCAGAGCTGCACCCAAAAGAGAGAAGGAGGAGACAGACCCTGGGAAGAAAACAACTAATTTATCTGGTTATAATATTGATGTTAACCAGCATATCGATTGAATTGTTAATTTATTTTTTATTGCTTTGTAATTTAAAATTGACTTAATACTGCCCTTTGCTTTAAAAAGTACTTCAGCTCAAGCACAGTCTCAAAAACATTTTTTGTTCTGTGGTTAGCCTTTAATATAATCACTGCAATAAAGCACACTGTATTGTGCAGTGACGTGATTAGTTCTTATTAATGAATAGCTTTTTTGAAATGTGTGGTAAGTTCACAGATATACTGTACATAATCGAACATGGTGAAGTCGCTTTTCTTGCCATGGTCAAGAGATTTTGTGATATGAAGAGAAAAAAGACCACATCATCTAAGGTCGTCACAAGAAAAGTAAACATTCTTCGGCTACACTGCTTGAAATTGCATTGCATCTTTGTTTAAGTTGTTTGAGCAAGATGTTTATTTTGAATTGTCCAAGACTCGACACTCTCGGAAATGTATTCTGTGTACAGTTTTTAAATAGTTTTGTGCTGTATGAAGTTGTTTAAATTTTTCTTGATTTCTTGGATCATGTTTTTTGATAAATTTATCTTCGTTTAATTGTGAGATCATTTCTCGAATTCAGAAGATTGAATTCTTTAGGCAATGTGCAGTCAGTGGCGTATTCTCCATGTATACAAGGCATGTACTGCATGCGTTACAATTCTGATTAAATCAAAAATCTTTCAGGAACAACGAATTTATGCGTAGAAATTGAAAATGTTAATAGCAGAACCTCTTCGTTCTCTTTATGTTCGAAACAACTGTTCATTTTCAAAATTTGGAAACTCTGCTGACCTTGGCAACCCTGCATGCTGAGGAGAGCTCAGCATGCGTTAATACAATTTGCCTATTCGCCGCTTTTTACCACACTGTGGCGCAAATGGGACCAAGGCATGCAGATTTGAAATTGGATTCAAAACAAAAATCACTATCTGGGGATATTCCCATTATGAAAGTTGTAAGTTATCACTGACACTAGTAACGTGTTTGTTCTTTTAGATTTAGACAATGAATTTTTTAGTCTATTTCAGTATTAGGTTATAGATAAAAAAAAAAAGCAGATAAAGGTGGCATTAACTAGGTAGAAATGGTTAACTGCCAGCTCATCTCATTTACTGATAAACTAATACTAAAATTCAAGTGTTAAGAGGCAATCTGTGATTCTATGTTATTATTCAGCTGTTGAGTAATTTTCTAAGCAATATTGTAACTTACTAGTGAGAAAGTAATACTGGGCTATGTGTGATTATCAGCTAAGTATTGTAAGTAAGGCTCAGGTTGCAAGAAAAGCTATAAAACCTAAGGCAAATTTGCAAAAATTTCCTGGGGAGGCATGCCCCACCAGACCCTACACTGGCTATGACCCTCTCTCCATTGCATGCCTAGAAAAATCAACCATGATACGCCACTGTGCAGTACACCGTCTAACTACCAATACAATTAGAACAACTATTACGTGCTTCACGACATGTTATAAAGCGCACAGCTAATGTAAAATCTACCAATGGTGCTTTAACTGGATTACAAAATATTACCGTAATGCATGAATTTCTGTAATGCTTTCATTCATGAAGTTTGTATGGTATCCATTTGTTTTTGTCGGTGCCATAAAATCAATGTGATATGAAACAACCACATTGGTGAAACTCGTGTCGAAAATACACTTGTGTGGGTTTTTCAAAACAATCTACTGTACAGTAGCGTGTAAGCTTAATTGTGTATGATTTTAGGCGACTTTGAGTACAGTTATCCCCTTTTAAATGTCTTCACATTTTTACGTCATTTGTGGCTTCCAATCGAACAAAGTTTGAGCATTACATGGCAACTTGAAAGAAGCTATTTCAACTTAAATAATGAACTGAAAGTGACGAAGTTTAAGTCGAGAACCTTTGTTGTCTCCAGATTCTAGAATCGGTTGGTGTTTTGCATTTTTGAAGCGTTCTAAATACGTACAATTGTTGCATTGGTATATTTAACAATCATCGCTTCAGTATTTTGACGCGATGAGTAGGCCTAGAGTTATTTTTGCAAGGGTCATAAAGTAACTTTCAACGCTTAGTTGACGCACGATACCGCAACAAACTTACCAATAGTTTATTTTGTTTTTAAAAAAGTGTCCATCATCTGCTGTGATTCAAATAAAGTGACAATCTGTGGGATCCCATTTTGTGTGCATGAGGATAAGGTCCCGTTTAAGGCACCGATCATAGAGTTCAAAGCCTCGTTGCAATAACGTAATGTTGGTTTGATGACGGGTGGCGCACTTTGTTTGGTTTTAGCGTTGCGCAACAAGTTTGTTTTTGTTTTTTTGTTTTTCATGTATTTATCCTGCATTGAGGGAAAGCGGACTTGAGCGCTATGCATCGGTGTACGCCTTCCGACGTACACCTGATCCACGCTGCAGCCGACGGCAATGTCTGTTTCCGGTTGTCTACTCTACTTATGACTTAAATTTGGTACTACCCATTACTCGAAATCGATCACTAGGTGGAGGCAATTATCGTTAAGTTTCTTGCCCAGAGAAACAACAGCAAGTGAATATTATGTGATCATCGACTGCGATTCAGTGAAGCTGAAATAGTTCTTTCGGTATAGGGAGAGAATTTACTGCCAGGTGTATTCTGACGCATGTTTGCAGACGTTGTGTCAATGTGAGAAAGACTAAACTTTTGAAAGAAATAGGCTATGACCTGAAACCGACACAGGAGGAAATGTACAATAGGGTGTTTCATTTTTTCCACACTTTCGAAATTAAAAACGTTCGGGTTTGCGTATGATGGGATTTTGGACACTGATTTGAAAAATGTAATTTTTATTCCAATATGACGTCATTTAGATGTGGCACCGCGTGGTCGAAACTCGTGGGGGGCTAAAAATAGGGGGGTTCCCGTAACTCGGTAACGGAACATGATAGAGAGACGAAATTGGTGTCAAAATGCGCAGAAGGGCCGATTTCCTATACCTTCTTAAGAGACTTCATTGCCGTATCTTCCTCGCAAAACGAATTATATCGAAAAAACGTTTTTTACAACTAATGCACTGCATCCTACTTGTTTTGTTTCTAAATAAGTACTTTTTCGTAATATTTCTTTCAGTTCAGTTTGTTTTTATTTCTGACCATCGCAACGAAAGAAAAACAATATATGAAAAACATAGCAGAGGTCTAGAAAAAGGTAGAAGCGACAAAACGCGGACGCTATAACGTACATGATACCAAAGCAGAACAATAAGTTTAAAATGTGGCACGTCGCAACATCTTCTTTAATGGTCTCGAGGTAACTATTGTGTAGCAAACTTGCAATTGTATACGTACCGTAATGCAAAGCTGAGCTTGGTGCTGCGAGTTCATTGTGGTAGTATCGAATTACACGAGCTTTCGGAACACAGTTCCCTAGTCATGTGCTCTGACGACAGTCATAGTCATGACTGCAAAATAGTCATGACAGACATTCGTCATAGCACATGACTAGGGAACTGTGTTCCGAAAGCTCGTGTAATTCGATATTACGACAATGAACTCGCAGCATCAGGCTTAAACAGATCGTTAGAATCTACACTGTGAAGTAAGCAACGATCATGCTGCTAAAAGCGAAACTCAATCAATAACAAAATAACTCTTTAACAGCAAACAACGCTACTATATAATAAGCACTATCATTCCATGTTGCACAAAAATGCACGAAGTCGCAAATCGGCACGGCGGTTGCTTTCATCACTAATTCGCTCTCCTATAACATTTTTGAGCTTTCCGATTCGTCGCTCAGTGGAACGATTATTGTTATCCATCGACCTCCAGAAAGACGGAGGTACATGGGCGCACATGACGCATGTTGCAAATTGACTTTGGACCGTGAAAAAGTTCTTCAATCTCGCTGCTCGGCTCTTCAACAGATTTCGAATATCAACAGTTTCTGGAAGCGAAGTAGGGGTTTTCACAATTTCAAGAGGAAACGGTGGAGATTCAGAAAAAAGACTCAAAGCTACATTTTCTGGAGACAGCCACATGTGAAAGGATATCGCTGAGTGTTGGTTTTTCAATACTTCTGATTTTGTTGAGCAAGGCACCGTCTTGCATCATTGCCGGACCTTTCGTCCTTCCTTCAATCAATGATATTACATGGGTGAGGTAAATTTCATTTACATGAAACAAGCATTCTAAAGTGTGGATGGAGTGTTCCATGTTTTCATCAAAGAAATCTTTTAAACGTTTGTTAACGCCCGACTTTTTACCAGTATTGACCGCCGTAGTGTCTGCCATCACTGAGTAAATATTAGGCAAAATACTGTCGCAAGCATCTTGTGTGATGGTATTGTACAAAATCTCACTTGTGACAGATGTACCGGAGGAAAAAGATTTAACTGCGATCAATGCTTCCGCCTTGACACGCTTCTCATCAATAAACTGGCCAAGGAAAACATATCGATCCGAGCGGTTAACCACACGACCATCGTAGCAAAGTTGCAAAAATTTGCATGCACATAGCTGCGCTTCAACTTTCTGCAATGCCATCATACGAACCTTTTCACGTTGACGGAATATCGTCGATGGTGAAGCAGCGATTTCAGCACCTCCACAGCACAAGAGTTGATCGGATTGCTGACGGATGCTTGTCATTCGGCGGTCTGCGAGTATGCAACTTTCATTACTCACTTTCAGAGTCTTGAGTTTTGCGTACTGGCTCCCACCTGTGATCGGTTTTAGCAAAAAAGTTGAAGCAGTTTCGTCTTCGTCGGAACTTTCCAAGTTAGCCAAAAGGGTCTCACTCTCAACTTCCATTATTTTTCGTTTTCTTAGCTTTGTAGCAGTAATGCATGGTAAATTTGCAGCAACAGCTCTACTGGCGGAAGCAGAGGGTGAATTAGTATCCACTTCTTTCCTCATTCTTTTAGCTTTTTCCATCGCTCGTTTTGAAAATTTATTATCCAGACTCCATCCTATCATCATCTTTCTATCACTTCTCTGATCTAACAAAAATTCAACCTCTATCGCTGGAATACGATCTTCAAATGCACATGCGCACAGAACTTTGCCTTTGTGGAATTTCAGTTCCTACTCATGATTGCATTTACATTTGCAAATATCGAATAACTTACTTAGCCATTCTTCCTCATGACTGCTGGTTTTCTTTTTTCCCCTCTTTAAAGATAATTTCCATTTTCCTAGCAGATCTTTTAATTTGGTTTGTATTCGGTTCTTACTCAAAATTGGCAGACCAGACTTAATCCACACGCCTACGATGTCTTCTAGTAACTGCTCATTTACGTCTTTAAATCCTGGGGGTTTCTTTTCAAATTTTATATTAATTTTAGTCAATTTGGCTCTCAGATATTCAAAATGCCCAATAACTTCCTTATTCAAGGGCAAAACATTTCTCATTCCTCCTGCAGCCATTTTACACTACCTTCCTTCTGAATACTACTTAAAGCAGTAAATTTGCAATTTTGAGCTGCAAGTATTCTGGAATACTACCATTCTGTCGTCATGAGTACTATTATTCGCTAACAGTTTGTAAGAAGGGAGAAAAAAATCAACTTATACCTATAGCAACACCTTGTACATGCAAAATATTGTTTTTTCGATATAATTCGTTTTGCGAGGAAGATACGGCAATGAAGTCTCTTAAGAAGGTATAGGAAATCGGCCCTTCTGCGCATTTTGACACCAATTTCGTCTCTCTACCATGTTCCGTTACCGAGTTACGGGAAATCCCCTATTTTTAGCCCCCCACGAGTTTCGACCACGCGGTGCCACATCTAAATGACGTCATAATGGAATAAAAATTACATTTTTCAAATCAGTGTCCAAAATCCCATCATACGCAAACCCGAACGTTTTTAATTTGGAAAATCTAAAACGGTGGAAAATCTAAAACTGCGGTGGTGGAAAATCTAAAACAATTGAAAATAATAAAATTAGTTTGCGTTCTTCTGGTGACTATATGCTAGGTTACCTCGTGATGTTAAAGATGATAACTAGCTTTTGTATTTCCGACGTTTCGTCAGTCAGCACGACTGACTTTATCAAGGTGGCTAAAACAGGTTAACACAACCTGTTCAGCAACGATGGCACAACACAAAAACATACTGATAAAATGAGTAAAGTAAAGCAGCAAGAATCAGAATTAAAACACGCAACGATACCTAGAGGTTAAACTAAATGTTGTTTAGCTTTAGTTTAACCTCTAGGTATCGTTGCGTGTTTTAATTCTGATTCTTGCTGCTTTACTTTACTCATTTTATCAGTATGTTTTTGTGTTGTGCCATCGTTGCTGAACAGGTTGTGTTAACCTGTTTTAGCCACCTTGATAAAGTCAGTCGTGCTGACTGACGAAACGTCGGAAATACAAAAGCTAGTTATCATCTTTAACATCACGAGGTAGCCTAACCTAGCATATAGTCACCAGAAGAACGCAAACTAATTTTATTACCAAATGCCTGGTGAACAGTCTCTCTCTGTTTTTACTACAATTGAAAATGTTAAAGGAAACTGTTAACTGTAGGCTACAATTGGTGCGTTATGAGCTATGGCTTCTGTTTTTTGGTATGCTTGCATATGAACAACACTTGCTTGATGCAAATAATATAGTAATATGAAGGTGGCTTGAAAGCCTGCTTCAGAGGATCAAACAAAGAAGAAATAACCATTAAACATTGTTGACTGATTGCCATATAGCCTAACAGAATGATGTCATCACTGGTCTAGCTTGTGAGAAAATTTTGAAAGAGAAATGGACAAGGTTTGTATAATTGCACAGTCTATAATTGTGTGATATGTCATTGAATCTTATACAGTAGGCTAACCTATACCGATTGTAAAGATTTCATGGGACCAAAGAAAAAAAGTCCATATGAGTGGATTCTACTGTAAAAGGTCTATTTTAACAGTGAAACTTATTTCAAGGACAGTTCTTTAAGTTGCAACTGACTTGTAGCCCATGGCCTGCAATATTGGCTGCGGTTGTGGTAATCGCTGAGATTGATGTGATAGGCCTATGAAGTACGGTAGCCTACAGGACTGACATGGCCTATTTGACTTTTGTTAGCATTGGCATTTGGCCAGATAGAGCAACGCGGCCTATCGACACATAAATGTGTAACTCCATCTGGGTCTATGATGAATAGGCCGTACAAACGTGACCGAATTATTCAGCGGCACCTCGACTAAGAACCGCAAAGTTATTTGATGCTATAACTATATTTTGATGCAAGGCTATTTGATGCTGATAACATAAACTCCTTTCTGCATTAGCTCATAGATGTGTTTTATAACTTATTGTAATTACTCCATTTTCTCTTATTGGAAGGGCAAATAAAGCACATCTCTCTCTTCCACAGCGTGAAATAATTTACGAGCAACAGAAATAAAATGGGCTACGCAACCTCAAGATGAAAATATCAATAAAACAAAAATTATAGGCTAAGTTTCGGATCTAAAAGTAACCTCTAAATCTCACTTGTCAACGCAACTGGTGACGGGATTTGCATCAATATAGGCCTAAAAAAGTAAATGTAACTGCAGACAGTGGTAGCCTACTCTACACCGTTTTGGCCTCCTTAGTGCAGTAGGTAGGCTACACTGGGTATGGCCACGGAGATATATACCTTCGTGGTCCGTGTGACGTTTCCCATTTGTGGAACCCATGGCCACCTAGAGATGCGGCCTGATTTGTCACATTTTGCAGATTTTGATTACAGCTACTGCTAGTGCTTGACTGACATTTTTTGAGATGTTTTTACTTTTTGCGGTTTCCTAATGACATAAACTTGTTTGTTGGCTTGGGGAAGCAGTAGCAAATGAGAAAAAGTAAGTTGAAAAACGCAAAAAAATCTTCGAAATCAAATTGTCTTTGTTTTTCGACATGTGAAGATGTTAAAACCTATTGTGTCATCTGGGGAAAAGAATAAAGAAAGCGTAAAAATCTAAATTTTATAAAAACATTCGCTCAAAATTAGAAAAACCTGGAAATTTCTGCAAAATGTGACAAATCAGGCCGTGTCTTTAGGTGGCCATGGTGGAACCTAAGCTCCAAAAGTTGTACTATCACCGACCTTGCAAAAGTGCATAAATTGCAAGCAGTGAGCTTTGCGCAATGCACAGCAAGGTACCTCCAGTAAAGGGCTCAATCGGTATGAGCCAAGAGCGTCCATACATGCAAACAGTAGCACACCGTTTCGGCTTTCCGGTCTCCTCAGTGCACTGGGTATGGCCACGGAAATATATACCTCAGTGTGACGTTTTCCATTTGTGAAACCTAAGCTCCAAAAGTGGTAGCCTACTTCCGCCAACCTTTCCAAAGTGCTCTAACTGCAAGCAGTAAGCTTTGCACAATACACAGTAGGGTGCCTCCAGAAAAGTAATCAATCGACATGGGCCAAGAGCGTTCATAACTGCAATGTAAGTATTGGTCACAGCGGTAAACCATAATCTCTTCGTGGGAAAATTTTAACATAAAGTTCCCGAATCCGTTCGTCTGTATATAATGACCGAAGAAACACACACTTGAACTTCTTTTCAAACAGTGTATTTCTGTAAAATTAGCCCGCGGCTATCGAGATGACTGGTGCAACGCCTTACACCTCAAAACTGTCACTACGATACAGATTACTTGGATAAAAGACGGAGAATTTGTCCAGCTAGCAAGCACCAAATAAACCAAGTATGGATATTGGATAACTGAAAGGATAAAGCTTCTAAACAACCTTTTTTTTTATCGAAAAATAAATAATTTCAATATCAATCAGGTGACTCCACAAATAATAAAAGTAAAATGAACTGAACCGAGTTTTATAAATTAAAAAAGAAGATTTTTTTTTTTTATGTTGAGAAACTAATATTCATTCGTCTTGAAAATACAGTACATCTTTTGAACAGCCGCATGTTTTTTTCCACAAAAAACAAATTTACGCTAGGAGCGCTAAAGAACTTGTTGCCATGGCGATCATTCTGAAAGAATAACTCAGACTTGTGGTGTATGGTATTTTGCTGACTTTTGTAACTTGATAATTGAAAAACAGTTTTCTTTGATCTATTTGTACAAATAATAGAACCAAAAAAAATAAGCAAAAATGGCTGCTGTCATCCCTCAGCAACCGGAAGCAGGTACATATACCTTTCAGAGCAAGCCTAGACCGGTGCAGGGTCGTGCCAAGTACAGATTTCAGTTTGATGAGCCTGAAGCACCTATTCCATATGGAAATATTATGTATGATAGAAGAATTGTAAGAGGAAACACTTATGCTCAAAATACGTTGCCTGTTAATGCCCAACCAGATCCAATTGAAATTCAACGACAGCAAGAAATTCGCCGGCGAGCTATTGCTAAAAAAAGAGCAAAAGATCAATTACGTACTCGTTCTCCTGATGCTGTTGAGGGTCGAAAACATGTCGATGTACAAACAGAGCTATACTTGGAAGAACTAACTGATCGCATTGAAGAAGCTGATGTTGATACACAAACTGACGCTTTCTTAGATAGACCACCTTCACCTCTGTTTGTTCCAGCAAAATCTGGAAAAGATGTGGCTACTCAAATTTTAGAGGGTGATTTATTTGACTTTGAGATTGAAGTAAAACCAATTCTTGAAGTTTTGGTTGGAAAAACATTAGAACAATCACTCTTGGAAGTTTTAGAAGAGGAAGAGTTATCAAATCTGCGACAGCAACAACGAGAATTTGAAGAACTTCGAAATGCTGAACTTGTTGAAATGCAGAGGTTGGAGGAACAAGAAAGAAGACATAGAGAAGAGAAAGAGCGACGTATGAAACAGCAACGAGAAGTTTTGAAACAAGAGAAAGAAACTGCAGAAAAGATTGCTGCTCGTGCTTTTGCTCAAAGCTATCTTGCTGATTTAGTACCATCTGTGTTTAGCACACTGCGAGATAGTGGATACTTTTATGACCCAGTCGAGCGAGACGTTGAACAGGGATTCATTCCATTCATAATGGATGAAGTAGCAAAAAGAGTTGATAAGAGTATCCTTGGAAGAGCTGTTCTTGACGACATAATTCGAGATGTTGTAAAACAAAGATTGCAAGAGTTTGAAAAAATCCCTCAGCCAGTTACAAAGAAGTCTTCAGATTCACTGAATGCATATCAACAAACATAAACTTGCTCAAGTGTTTCAACATGCTATATTAATTTTTATTTTATGTTCTTTTAATGTTTCTATGTATATACGCAAGTCAGTACCATCCTATAAATATTTTGTTTATGGCATGTATGTATTGTTACCGGTAATTCAATACATGTTTAATTTTTTTTTTTGGCTTACAGTTTTATTGTGTTAAATACTTGGAAGAACATCATGTTAAATTTGGAATGTTTGGATTTATTTTGTTGCTGGTGCTGTATGTTGCATATGCATATCATCACTTTACAATTGCTAAATGTCTAATCTTGTGCTTCGTATTTGAAATTAAATGATGCAAAACATTTTGTTTATTATTGACACTTGTATACCCATTTGTGATATTGATCGCATACTGATTTTTTAATAAATAAATTTCCGAAATAAACTTTTGTTTACAACATATGGACGTGCAAAGCTATGTTAAACTGACAACTTAAAACACTGAACTAAACATATGGCATACATTTTTATGTAACATGAATCACTATCTTGGTATGTCGCTAACAGAAAATAGCAATCCAAACCAGGAGAGTACTTGATACAAGACAGAATGGAAGACTTCAATGGTTCATTTGAATCATTGTGAAACCTGTTACCTATACAGACTGTACAACGGGTCCTCAACCAAAGAAAGTCAATTAGAGATTTCAATAGAACTTGTCATTGTTAAAGTTCTTATGATGATACTAGTTTTACATGAATATGACACTTTTTATTGATGTTTTATAGCTAAAACAGACTTATTTGACATGTTTTATGTTTTCTTTGTATGTAGTTACTAAGAAAGATGCACAATTGTGAATGCACAACAACCATGCATGTGCAAACCCATTTCAAATTTATTTTTTTTTAGTGTAAATTTTTTGGTAGAAACAGCTGATCTCATTTTGTAAAGAAATCTGAAATATATATTTTACGTTTTCATGTTATTACAAGTATTTAAAACGTTGATCTAATGATCTGTGTACTGTAATGCTTTGTTAAATATTTCTGTTTTTTATCGTGGCAAACTTAAATAGTGGTTTCACATATTTACATAAAGCGATTATCTCTACGTTGTGTAACCCTTTGAAAATTTCTTTGTTTCTGATAGATTGTTTACACCATTCCATAATAGTCATTGTGGTTAGCTAGCAAGAACCATTTGACAACTTCAGATAACATCACTTTGAATAGCATTAATTTATCATAAGTTTGGGTTATAACTTTGAATACAAACCAGAAAACATTAGAATTCTTGTCATCTGGCGACTGACATTTCAATGTTTTTTAGTCACACAAACGCAAAAATTATTTTTGTAAGCTTGAAAATTCACTTTTCAAATGAACATTGAACAAGTTGTATTCTATTAATTTTATGTCATCGTTTTTTATAATTTCTTTTTTAGTTCATCATGATCCTAAATAATTAATCAATTTTTCACTTGTAACATGCTTTTGACATCTTGTTCTGTAGCTTGATTGTGGCTGATAATGTTTTCATAAATGCTACTTATGTCAGTTACTTTTCACGTGTGACATCGCAGATCATACATCTTGCTATTTTTTTAGATAATGTCTAGAAAATCATTATGCTATGGCTTTACTAAAGCATTAAACAATAAATCCAAATGAGCCAATACGTTTTAAGAGTCTTGAAATATGCTTGTTTCCATTTTTCCTGCTTGGTTATAATGTAATGATTTCAGGTTTTGTTATTTTTAAACATCAATACCGGTATCTGTAATGTTGGTTGATATTGTTATTTTTACTCAATATTTTTGTTTTGTTTTTAAGACCTTTAACTTAACAGTCTAAAACTAGAAAAAAATACAAAGTTGCACGTGCCAAAGCCCAGTTTTTTTATAATTGGGTTATTGGTTACACGAGGAAATGTCGCACACACAGACACAAACACTTCATCGATCTGTCGTCAACCCCACAAGAAACCACGACTACTTGTATGGTAAGAATCTTTGTTTTATTCTAATATGCATTACTGTATGAGCTTATGTTAACATGTCAGTAGCTTATAGGATTTCAAACGTACATAGCCTATGACATTACCATACTTTTTTGTAAATATAAATGCCAGGAAATAAATCTTCAGCAAAGCATTGATTAGATTAGAGTTTTAGTAGCTTTTATCAAATGCAAATTGTGACTTCACTTATTTATAATATATATAGTAGTACTCTTACAAAAAAAAAACTAAACCGGCTATTCTAAAATTTGCAATCAGCTAAAATTTGTAACTACTAGCTCTGCTACCTGCATTGAGCACTTTGTTAATTGCATTTGATACAATTTATTCTTGTAGTATATTGTTATGGATATTTTGCACTACCTATGCTTACAGACTTGTCCCTGTGCAACGTACATGTACTTTTTATTAGTTTTTTTACATAACTCTATAATATACATAGGTAGATATGTAACATGTATGCAAAATCTGAAGCTAACAAACACAAAAAATATGGTTTACAAGTCAAATAAAATTTTGACATAGCCAAAACAGGGATCCCGGTATCTGAAGAAGGGGATACGAAGGCTTTTAATACATCTGACAATAGAAGGGCTTCTGTTTATCATAAATAATATCTGTTTACTGTAAAATGACAATTGGCATCCATAGTAGTTTATTAAATCTTGTTATGATAACCTGCATTGCGCTATTAGCATCAGGCCTGGATACTCACTGCATGCTCATGGTTACTTGTTAATTCAACTACTCATATTCTTGCTTTACATCTAGCCTACTGCAAAGGCTTTGTTAAAAGAAAAGCTTACTGGTAACTTTTTAACTGTATTTTCAAACAAATATCTTTAAATATGCTCTATGTAACGTTTACTAACTGTCTTTGGTAGCTGACTGTACCAGCTGCACTACAAAACTTTCTGTAATTTTGAAAAGAACCTCATGTTTCACTCGCTACAAACTACCGCCATGGTAGTGTCATAAGAATAAGGCAATCGCTGTGAGCCTTCGCATCCCCTTCTTTAGATATCCCTGAGCCAAAACCCTAAAATACAATATTGTTTCAAAAGCTACTATTTGAAACTTTTAGATCCTACGTACACATTGTCCAGTGAACAAGACCATGCCCGAGATTCATTCAAAGCTCACACAAGAACAGATCGAGTTGTGAGTACTAATCAGTGATGGCTTTTTGATGCTTTGGCATTATCTCATTTGAGATACGGTTTGTTTGTTTGTCATATCCAGGCTTACACCCGGGTTAGGGTTAGAGTGAGATACAATAATATTGTAACAAAATGATGTGTACACTGTACACCGTAGTATGACAGAACATAACTCAATAAATCATCTAATGACGAGGATTAGTTTGTCAAAATATGCAGTGAAGCAACCTGTTTCAATTGCTGACCTTGTGCTTTTGAACTATGAAATCGTGTTTTGTTCGATTTAAAGATAAATATTTCCACAATCTAGCAAGTCAATTTTATAAATCTAGCAAGTCAAAACTATAAATGATTTTGTGAAGAATTAAGTTAGTTTCATCTGCAGTTAAGCTAAATTGTTATATTTTGTTAAAACTCTCACTCCACGTCGTTGCTGGGTCTTGTCGGTTTGTTTGCATGCCCATGCGTTTGTTTTTACCGGATTAATTAGAATGTTTCTCATGGTTGCATAATTTGAAGCATTGTTTCAAAGTAATTTGCCCCAAGAAGTAGTTTTATTCACAAAAACGCTTATTCTATAAGCGCTTTACAAAGATTCTGTATTTCATAGCAAGCACACTGCACGACATAAGGAACAGAGCATCTAGTTCATCAAAGGCCACATCGGCTATGATACTGTAGCAGTAGAAGTAAAGTTGTAGAAACAGCTGAATTGTTTCAATGTAAACTATGCAAATACGTTTAGGAGTTTTTGTTTGTCATGAGCTGAGAAAGGTTGAAAACTTAAAGTCTTTATTAGATACATACAATCGCTATTTTATTTTTAGCAACGAGTGCCAGAATTCCGGCAGATGTTTTCCGTGCTCCCCCATTACCCTCGATTTCAAGTTCGGCTGGATGCCACTGACCCAGTTCCCAACTTTGTCAGCCGCGCATGGAGAGGCTACAGCGAACAAAATAGGGAAGCTTTGATTAGATACACAACGTAAGTTGTGCAAGTGGTCTAGTAAATCTAATTTCTCAAACTCGAAAAGTTAAGAACTTTTATTTTATCCGAAGTTTTCACAAGCTGTTTGATATGTAAGTCATATTACATCAAAACGTATCTTTTCATTGGTTGAATCGTTAGACAAGTGATTTTGAAATTTTTCTTCACAGGAATAGTTTTGTCAAAATGTTTATATATGGACGGTGATCGGTTGTTTTCAACACTTAGTGGCAGTTGACTTTTCAAAATCTGACCCTGTGCAGACTAATCAAGTTTCTGTGATTAATTATGCATAATATTTATCAACTTTCTAAATTTGTAACTAGTGAAAAGCTGAAGATCGAAGAATTGTGGATTTTCTTTGATGAAAGTCTAGCAATCAAACTAAAGACTTCTTGTTCGTATTTCATTCTGAATAGCCTAACATTACAAATCCTGTCAAAGCGATTCCTCTTTTCAGCTTTAATTACGACCCATCAGTCAAAGTCCCCGCTGTGAAGTATGAAAACGCAAAAGTGACTGGGCAGAACCGATACAAGTATTTCCGTCGGCCAATTATTCCTTTTCTGCAACAAGTCCCACCTGAGGTTCTTCTGCAACCTACCAAGTAGGTTATTGTGAATGTTGCGTGTATCCGTTGTCTTCCTCGTTTTCCGTCATGTTATTTTGGAAAATTGATGGCAATTTTGTAGAACTTTTTACCTAGAAAGTAGTTGTGCTATTTTGTAGTGTAACCCTTTAACATATTTGTGCAAAATAATGATAACGTTCAGAATGATAATAACATTCATATATTTCGCACAGTCAAAAAAATATTAATAGATTTTTAAAGTTAATTAAAACAAATATGTGAAAGAAACTTACTCACAAACTAGATAACGCCTTCTGTATTAATGCGTAAAATAAATTCTCAGTGCCAATTCTCAGCTGAGCATTTTAAAAAATTTACAAACATTTGATGTTTGCAACTTTTTAATGGAGCAAGCATGTCGGTTGAATGATGAGAACATTTGATGACGTTCGTAAGGACGTCCATCCCACACTGCTCTAGAGTGCGCGACTGTGATTTAGCAGAACACTTATTGGCATATTTTGCAGTTACATGAGAGCAGCTGACTTGTTGACTGTAGAGTCTTCCGCTGCTTTCATCTCTGTTATGCTGCATCTGTAACTACATTGTATTGTATCTTCACTCACGCGAAAAAAATGATTGCCAATATCATTAATATTGGTTTAATGGTATCAGTTTAATGTCACGCAACATTAAATTTACAAAAATTACGGTAAATTTACCGTTAAAAGTGCACTAACTCTTGTTTTAGTGTTGATCCATTGGCGCCTCCTGTTGACCTTGCTCAGAGACCACCTACCCCAGCAACCCGTACAGTGCTCGTGCAAACGGACTACAGGGATTCAGAGGCGCAGACGGATCCATACACCCCAGAGTACGTGGTCCGCCCTGGGAGCGCTCCAGAGCTTCTCACTTTGGCAACACTGACATACAGTAAGAGATTTTTACAGCTGCTACATTTTATTGTATCAGCGAATCTGTCGTTTTTTACATTGATTTAACGTCTGCAGACGTTGAATCAATGTAGCCTAAGAAACGATTGATTTGCTGTCAGGGTTGTTGATACCTTTCAATTGATGTAGTATTATTTGACGCCAAAATGCTCGATATCATGTCAGATATGCTTTTTTATTGCTAAAAATTAAAATTTTCGTTAACCTCTATAACAGCTGCTGTTCAATGTTCACGTGAGATATTTAACTACTACATATAACTTACGAAATGTGTAATTTTTATCTGTTTTCTGAAATAGACAGCAGACAACCTATTTTGTTTCGTTCTTAGCACTCTTTGGATCTCTGATTAATTAAGAGTGTTCTGTACCTTTGTTTAAAGAAAGCTTGTTGTCTAAAACTTTCAATCATCTTCGTGAATTTTCAGACCACGGGCTGCCTGCTGGTCTTGCAGAAGTTGAAATGATTGAAAGGGCGCGGGCCAAAAGAGCTTGGGAACAAACTCTTCCTCCTCTCAATGATGTTTCTCAGTTGGATAAACGCAAGAAGATGATGGACGACATGGAGACCAAGGAGTGGCTGCTGCGTGAGCAAGAAATTGAAAAGTAAAGCACTACCCTGATGCTACAGTATATCATCGACTTCAAAGCTGAAGACAAATTTTGCAGCGATTGTTTGAAGCTTATAAGTTAGAATAGAATTCGCGGTTGAAGTATTTTCTTGTTTCCTTTGTTCGTTTAAGTTTGATGATTTTTTTGGATTTTAACAACGATTTTCACATCAGATTTGATAAAAAATCAGAACTTATTATTTTTCATCTTCTAAACAGCAGAAACAAGTTTAAACAGCGTAAAGCCCTGTTGCCAAACGGCTATATGTGATTTCCGAGTCGGCTACGGTCTTCAGTTTGCTATTACAGTAGGGATTTTAGATCATGGGATGCGAAACTACATTCGCTTTTGTCTTATCCACCACACTAGGCCTCTTTTTGTCTGATTTGCAAAATGTTGTACTTTGTATGGGTTATATAAGAGTAATAAACTTAGTTTTTAAGTTTTTATTGAAAGCGAGCTTGTAGCAAGGTGTAAAAAAGTTGTGAAATAAGCAATTGACTCTTCTAATGTTGCCTGAAAAACGGAGCTTCTCGTCCCTTTATGTAACGTCTCTATATCACTGAAAAACTGTCTGTTTGTGGCGTATTGGCTCTTGCTGGTTTCATCAATTGTCAAATGTTTGTTCTAGACTTCAAGAGGAACGACTTGAGGTCCTCCAAAAGCTTCTGCATCAGCGGGAAGTGAAGCAGCAGGAACTAAATGACAAGCGGCTTGACAAGCTATGGAGTAAAAAGCAGAAAGCCAAGGATAATAAGATTCATAACATCAGAAAAGAGCACATAAAAAGTAAGCTCAAGTCCTAAATGAATTTATGTTCAACTCATCTTTCGATGATAGTGGTAAGCCTACATTTGCTTGCAGAGCTCAGTCTGAAAAGAAAATTGCAATTTTGCAGGGTACTCCATTAAGCATTTGACACTAACAAGGTTGTAGATTCCATATGCAAGTGAAATTTGTAAGCACTACTATGCTTTGATGAATTGATAGCAAATCTCTTGGAATAAATTCTGAAATAATTGTCATTGGGCAGTGGGCACGTTGTGGTGTTGCAGTTACTGTATAATAAAACTTCCGTCGGAAATTTTGAAAACATCTGGCAACACTTCCACTAACGCACCACTGTCTTGGCAGAATGTTGGACATCCCATACGTCTAGAAATCTCTAGTTTAACTTTTCATAGAGGATTCTGCGGTTTGAAAATGGTTTATGCAATTCAATTGATTCACCGATTACTTTCTCTTCTAGCCATCCGAAAACTTACTCTCAAGCGCCAGAATGTGGAAGGAAAATTTGAGCGTCGTGATTTTATTAAGGAATACGGCGAGTTTGGATCACAAGTGCATGCGCCTATCACAAGGATTGGAGTCTTTCTAGACAGAGGTTCTGAACAGTATGTGGTCCGAAGTCGATATCTCAACACTTTTCAAGGTGAAGAGCTTGTATGTAAACGTCGCTGTTCTTAAAAGATAGGAGCAGTTTTGTGTGAAATTAATTTTGTTTAAGATTCTTGCTCCTGAAAAAAACTTAATCCGGGCTGTCGTTTTTCAAGAATCTGTAGACACCCTAGCAAAAGAAGTAAGTGTTTGTAATAATTTAGTTAGTAAATAAACGTAATAATTTAATGTTAGGCATGAAATGAATGTGTTTAGAAAGAGAGAGAGAGACCTTTTATTTTGTCTGCTGCGAAAAATAGTATACGTTACAAATATAAACCGGTACGAATATATTCAACAACAGACAGGAAGCAGCGAAAGACTATATTAGTCATCGAGTCAGCTGCTTCCCGTGTTTTTAATGCGACAAATGTAAAGCATCGGCATTACGTTGCAAACAAGATAAGCATAAGTTCCACAAAAATGTAAACAAAAAGTGGATTCCTGATTATTTAGATATAACAAATGTGTCGTTATGTTTAGATATAACAAATGTGTCGAAAAAAGGAGAGTCTCTACAAACTTCATTTTCACTGTTTCCCGTTACTTTTTTCACAACCGGATGTGGCGTTTTATAGGCATTCTAGAACTTGAGGCGTCACTTCCTGACTATGTTACCCAACCAAGGATCCGAGGACCGAAACGACCAAATGTCAACCACCAAAGTTTCATCAAGAGGAAGGAGCGGCAAGCGAAAGAGCTCGCTGACATGCACATAGTACGAACCTGTGAAAGAGCTTGCTGTGTACTAACTACGAGATATATCGAAATATCTTTTTTGCAGTTTATACCACCATCAGGGCCATGATGATCTACACAAGCCTTGTCAACTTATATTTATGACTGGTGGTCGATTCAATTTTGACTTTCAACTCTAGGCTAAATGTACAGTAGTCTATTTTATAGCCCTTTGAAACGATAGCTTTGAAAATCCAATTTCAAAGTGTGATCACTGAATCTCAAATCACTGAAAACTCTCAATTCTACGTTACAAAAATGGCGAATTTTTTCCTGCTACCAGTGTTACGAGATGCCCTTCGGATTTCCAGTATACAAGTGCCAACATCTAGTCCGTTATTTGTAACCTATGGTAACAATAGAACGAAAGTAGACCAAAATCACACAACATATACACATATACTATATTTAATTATTTATCAACTACTATTCAAACTATTAACGTTTATTAGCGATTTTGACTACTATCAAGCGTAGCAAATAGTCTTCCAGTCAAATTTGAAGCTTGCAGGTTGATATGGTCTGTGCAGGGTATATAGGTCGCAGGTCGCTATGATCAGGGCCATACATAGCTTGTGTGGCTTTTCCCCACCATTTTCTTCACCCTCACGTAAAAATGATATCGATGATAGCCTACTAAAAGCACGTTCTCAACTTTTGTTTGTTTTTATATGTCATCGTTCGTTTTATGTTGCAGGCAATCAAGGAAGCGAATCAAATGGGCAAAGAAGTTCCGAAACCTCTTCGCTTCTTACAGAAGGTTGAAAAGCCTATTCCTCGTCCACCCACTCCAACCGTGGATACTCCTTCGCCTGTAAGTCCAAAACTTGTACCATGGCAAGAAAATGTAGATATGAAACACAACTGGAGTGTAAAATTAGCTTCAGGCTTATCAAGTTTAGCATTTTACTTCTATCCTTTCGTATACGTCTACGTCCACTTCCACCCTGCAAACGGATAGACAGCCTGCGTGTCGGACAATGAGACGAAATACTGGCTGCTCTTTAGTAGATTCTCGGTGCAGTCCAGGAAACATCACCATATGGTAAAAAGACAAACTTTTCTTTGAGTGCTCTTCTGTCATCAAAAGCTTAACAAAACAAGTTTTAAAGGTAACTTTCGTTTTCAGGACACAGAAAACGCGGAATTGGCCACCATTTTCATTCAAAAGGTGATCAGAGGAAGAGCCATTCAAAATATGATGTTTGAAGGAAAAGAAAAACGCAGCGAGTTGATCAAGGAAGTGAGAAGCACTCATGCGTTACAGAGAGCGCAACAGCAGATAAAGAGAGCGGAACGGCAACATGTTGTGACTTTGCAAAGGCAAAGAAGAATCTTCCAGCACAAGGTGATGGCAGGAATCGAGGTGTTGCAGACCTAGACAAATCGTAAAAAAAACGATTGATTTTCTGTATGAGGACTTGCATCCTTGCTGTTACTGATTCTGCAAAGTTTGCCATTTTTGCATTTTAGTTGTAATCTAAGCTGCAAGAAATAGCAACGTTTGGTGGTAACGTAAAAAGGTTTATTTTTTGTGTTACATCATTGGTTGTTTGCCTTGCTAAAACGTTGTTAAGATGTTAATGTTTGGTTGCTTTCAATGAAGGAACGACAGTCGATTAAAACTTTATTTTGTTTTTGTAGGAATCGTTCGTGGACGAAGCCCTGTCGCAGTTGGAAGGTGAAACGATTGGCGACATGCTGGACTTCTTGTCGAAAGAGCTGGTGAGGTTGGAGGAAGAAAGACGCATACACGCTTTCAGGTAGATCTGCTGGGACTACTCCTTGTAACCGTATTTCAAAATTCGGATAATTTAATTTGCTTTTATGTGTCGTCGTTTATATATCATGTTTTGCGCATGATTTGATCACGTTGAAAGTAGATGTTACAGTAGCTGCAACCACGCACACACCTGTGTACTTTCATACGTATTGCAAGCTGAAAGTATTTCATGGACAAAATTAAAAAGAATTCTTTTTCTGTTATTAGTTGTTGTAAACGTTTTTTTAAAGCATATCACGTGAATTTCGTGATCAATTTTTAATGTAATTAAAGGCAATGATTAGCCAATAGCTATTGTCTTTTTCTCCCTACCATTGTCACATGATTTGCGGTTGCACTGACATACACATCACGTGATTAAAACTGACAAAAACTCTTCAGCATGTTGGCTGAGCGAAGACGCCGCATCCGGGAGGCAGAGGAGTCTGGGAGGCGACAAGTGGAGCAACGGAGGAGAAGAGAAGAAGACGAAATCTTCAAGCAGCTCATGAAGGTCCATCAGATGACTGTCGACACTTATCTGGAAGATGTGATCCTGAACTCCGTGGACGGGACGGCCGACGAGCAGGCACGACAGGAAATTAGAGAACACGCTGATAAAATTAACGACCTGGCTTATGAAATTGAGGAAAGGTTCGTTACTTAATACTGTTGTATCAGTCCTATGTTGGCAGTGCAAAATCTTTATTTAAAGTGGCTGGTGTCAAATTTCATCTACCGATTTATCCTAAACGAGAACTAAACTTGCAGCCGAGTGGTGAAAGCTTTGGTTCGACACCGCTCAAGAGCATGCAACTGTGTCTTTGGCAGCACACTTAATGACATGCCTGACGGTGGACACGAAGATTGGCTTCCTTTCTTTGACGTCTACTGTACTTAATTTAAATGGCAATCGTCAATCAACAAGCATAAGCTGGTTACGACAAAAAATATTATAGTGACACGGTCAGACAATCAATGACACGACAGACAATGTTTGAAGCCGACACACATTCTTACTCCGTCGCTTTATCCGCCCCGTTAGCTCATAGTGGTTACGCGCCCGGTTCAAGATCACGCTGCGCTGGTTCGACTCTCGGGGTGTGCGCTTGAACAACGCACTTTAAGGACTGCTCTCTATTCAGTGGCATCTAATGGATGGAATAATTCCCTGGCAACAACACTTTAACAATCAGAAATTTCACTCTGCCTATCTCGGTAACCGGCCCTGCGTCAAGACTAAGAGCCTTTACAAGTATGCGAAACTACCAGGAATAACCAATCAAAGGCTTTGTCAGTCCGAGGATAAAGATTCAAAACCAACCAACCTAAGTTATTTGAAGCAAAAACAAAAATGTCAACTGCAAACACATCTTAATTTTGCTGTGAACGCACTCAGTAACTTAAAGTCTTGCTATAAATTCTATCCTTTTAGGCGAACTTTACTACAATCTGAAGAAATTGTTTCGGAGTTGGTCCACAGCTTTCTACTGCCTGAGGTTCTTCAGATAAACTCACGGGAGAAGAGTAAGTATTTCAAGCAAAGTAGGCTACTGCTCACTCAATTATTCTTATCACTTATCTATGACGTAAACTTTAGGCTGTTTAAAAGAATGCTTTTTCTCCTGATTTTAGTAGAGTACCTCAATGTTTAATTTCGTCTAAAACATCTCACAAACGGATTTTGAAAACGTTTGGTTTAGTTTTAACCGTGTAGTGTCAGTTAAAAATGTCACACCTTGAAGTCGAACCAAGATCTACGATAAGCAACAGCAAAGCTTGTGTTGTGCGCTTGATTTGAAAAGATCAACAAATGCTTGCAAATTGTTCCGAATCCGATAACAAGCCATTCTCAGATAGAAAAATCCGTCATTTATACATTGATACAGACATTGAATTAATGTAAAATGACGGATTTTTCTGTCTGGGTAATTATTTGAACAATTTTGTATTTTCAGTCAAGAAACAACAAAGAAAGCATTTGCTGGCAGCTCACAGAATTATTCATGCAACCACAGAACCCGTTATATCAAGCATTGATGCTAGAAAGGAAAAATATCACGAAGAAAACCAATAGGCCTAGAGGCTGCTCACTATCGCATATTTCAAGTTATTCTTGATTCGACTGTACTCTAAATTATATGTTACTTTAGTGTTTTTACTGTTGAATCAACGCGTGGAAGAGCGTGGTTTGTTGACCAGCACAGTTTTTTATTGTGTTTGCCTATGTAGTCAAAACATTTTTTCAGAAATGTGTTGTTTACATATTCAGGTAACCTATTCTCTTTATTCGCAAAGAAGTTCCAATAAGGTTTGCTTCAATAAAGAATACAAGTTTAAAGTTTCGACATCTGCTGTTACACTTAACCGATTTGGTTGACAGTTTATGATTCAGTGCGCCCAGAATGAACAGAGGTAGTTGAGAATCTAACGTCTCCTGAAATGTATTAACGCGACTTTCTTCGTGCAGTAGGTTGAATCTTTTTTAGAATCTCAAGTCTATTAAGCACTTTTAGCATAGCCTACCCGTAAATCAACGCCCCCCAATCAGCCAATCAGGGGGCCAAAAGCTTTTGCAAGATGGCCCCAAACCATTTTAAAATATTACAGTTTCTTACGTTAACTAATAATTTTTTTAAACTGACTTTCCGCAATTTTCTATTGATTAATTTGTGAAATGTGTTACCTGACTGCATTTTGCCTCTATTGACTTGAGTCATAAGTTAATTGTCAAAGTTTTACAATAAGATTTTTTCACTGCGTTTAAAAATTATCAATCGCATTTTTTTATCGTTTTGTTCTATTTCAGTTTCTTTTAGTGCTTTATTGGCGGAAGACTTTGCTGATTTCACAGTGGACCTCAAACAGTGTTTTCTGTTAAAGTGGGCTGAAAAGGGTTGGCAAGCACCGACCGTAGCTTGAATTGCCAAGCAAGAGTTGGACATCTGCTTGGGCCACAGTTTGAAAGCTCTAGCATAAATGTTGCAAAAGCTTTGTACAGGTCACCTTGCGTTAGCTTGGCGTATTCATTTAGATTTTGGAAAACATATATATCTGCGTTTCAGACTTTGCATTTTCGCGTTCGGGTCGAAATCCAACGCCCGCTTACAACTTTGTAATATGATTTTATATTTCCTCATGAGTTTGCGCAGCATTAAAACTGACTTGTGATTACTCAGAGACTGGGAAAAAAAAACTTTACGAAGGAGCTGTTATACTATTATCTGACGACTCAGGTGGTTCAAAAGCTTCATATTGCGTTAGATTGGGTAGGAATGAAGAAAACAGCGATATATGACATTTGGACAGCCCGAGTCTAATTGTCTTCTAGCAGTTTTGCGTATGATTCAGTGGGCTACTGAGACTGTTCAAATAAAAATAAAAAACGCTTTTTGAACATACAATAGGAACGAAGAATCAAACTCGTCGAATTTCTATTTTTGACCAGCGTTCTTTTTCTTCGGCTATCAGGCATCGACGACTTCGTCGAATATACGGTCCCTTTTATACGAATTACTAACGATCATGATGAGCCTTGTCCAATGGTAGCAAACTTAAAACTAAAGACAATGTATTGATTGTATAACGCACTACTAAAAGCGACGCTATTGACATGAGAAAACATAAGAAAACGAGTAGAAAGCTTGGAAGACCACATAGAAATGCTGACTTCCAAAGCATGTAGAATTCAAGAATAAACTTTTACATGCAAAAGACAAAAACACTTACGTACATAAAATAAACAATGTAAACAACCACTTAGTTTCTAGATTCAGCTGCTCGTATGGGTCCCGAAAGTTCCAGATCAATATTTATAATGCGTTTTGCTCTGATTGCTGTGGTGTTACGTAAGAAAACAGAATAAAATTACCAAGCTAAGCTACATACACTAGAACAAACGAAACCAGTATAAACAATCTTCACAGAATCACAGTTATAACTAAAGTACACATGCCAACTTCAATCTTCACATAAACACAAAACGGTGTTTGGCGTTGTTTTACTGTTTAGTTGGTATAGGATCAACAGATTTTATAATTTGCTACATTTATACAGAAGAAAAGCATGCATCAGTGATTAAATATACGGGATTGTCTTACAACCTTGGCTGGCTTTGTTTTCTGGTTAGAACAATATTTGTCTTCAAAACGAATTAATGTTAAATTTTCGATAATTTTTATTTGGTGTGATGGACAGAAATTAACACAAATTGAAAACAAAGCACAAGATATGACGGGGATGATTGCAGTTTTGCTCAACAGCGCTTTACCAATCTTTAAAATGTGGAACTAATTCCAGTTTGAACTTCAATAATCAGTTTAAAAAAACTCTGTGCAATCACTGGTTTCTAACGCTCATCTTCATCAGTTTTCAAGTGCTAATTGCATGTTCGTGGTTGCTGGCCTCCCAATAGGGCTGTTCAACGACCACATGATGCCATTAAAGGAGAGGTGTCAAAACCGTCCTAATGTGTTATAGACTCTACAATGTAGAGGGTAACGAAAATGCCATATTAGTTTCAACCAGAGAGTAAAGCAAACCACAAAATGTCGTCATACGATATTTGAAAAATCCCGAAACACAAATTTAAAGATAATAAAAATAAAACTCTTAAATGGAAAATAAATCCAAGCGCAGGTCTTAGATCTGCGTTGCGTCTGCAATAGCGTTACGTTGACAGGAGGTGCTTTTGGGCCCAGGATAATTTTAGATGCTCGGGAACTTGAACCACCTCGTATTTTTTGAATATGGTGCCTTTAGTAATATGGTAAGTACTTTAGTGGAATGGGCGATGATCACTGATGATACCGATTACCGCTTTACCTCAACCGCATCATTCGATGTAATTGTTCAGGTCCCGTCGGCACAGCACTTACGCCAATGTCATAATTAATCGTTGGTATGGTGCCGTTTCGGTCTGCTACTATTCGGAGAAATCCCAATTCGGAGACAGCCTTTTTCGGAGATTTCTAAAATCTTACAGCTGTATTTGTTTATTCAAAGAAATTAGCTTATAATTGAGGTTACGCAAATAAAGTTTCAGCAAAAAATAAAACAGTTGTCAAACGGCGTTTTGATTAACAATAGTGGATAATAAAATAAAGTTATCTCACAGAAACAATAACTTTCTCGTTTGCAAGGGTATGGGAAGGTACACAAAAATCGCTTACCAAATGATGCCTACGAATTCTCTAAATTAACAGAAGCCGTCGCTGAATTTAAGAAATCACGAATCGGTTTTCTCCGAAAAGGGCTGTCTCCGAATTGGGATTTCTTCGAAGAGAGCCATCCCGGTGCGGTTTGAACCAATCCAGACACATCGGCCGACACAACGCAAACCAACGAAATCAAAGTAGTGTTAGAATATAATACTATGCTAACAAAAACAAGATAGACCCCTGCATAAACGTAAACAGTTATAATATATAGGCTACAGTAAAAGTCGGTTAATCCGGATTCGATTTGACCGGCGATTCCATCCGGATTAGGCGAAGGTTCGGATTAACCGATGACGGTTTTATCAAGCCTGACGTTACCTAGATAGAAGGGTATCGGTAAAAATCATCGAAATTTAACGCATTAGTGTGGTCATCTGCCAATTCCGAGACGCGCGGTCACCACATAGACTACTGGGTTTTTTTTTCGGTCATTTATCGGTCATTGACCCGTTTTTCAGCAAAATGTCCGAAAAAAATATAGTCAATTCGGTCAAAATATCCGAAAAAATTTGTCTGTTCTAACTTTTCTCAGATAAAACACGACAACGTTTCTCAGCGAAACTTAATGTTGTAGCTAGTCAGGAAGTGCAAATTTAGGTTTGTATCAGCTACGGTACTTGAATGGAAATATTTTCATTTAAAAAAATGACCGAATTTTTTCAAGTCATTTCGGACAAATGACCGAAAAGTCTCAGCGAAAAAAAAACAACCTGCATTAGCGACCCAGTGATAGAGTTCTTTTGAAATGCAGTAGGCCTATGCATGTAAAATGAATGTATTTGTAGACTCTGCGTCTAACGCAAGAACACACTGGCAAAAGTTACATCTTCAGACATGCGTGTCGGAATAATCTGTAGTTACTCAAAACTTTTGAAAACAGTTGTAACCGAAGACGAGTTTCTATGGAAAACTTTCAAAAAATCGGGCAAATCCGGATAAAGCGATAGAGAAAGCGCAACTTTTGTCCGGAATAGGCGAAGATCCGGATTAAATAATCCGGATAATCTAAAGCTGTTTCTCAAGAAAAAGATTACAAATCATTTGTACTTCCAGATTCTATTTGAATAAGCTGAAGATGCTATTACTATAGCGAAATCGATTCTTAACTTAATAAATTACACTAAGAGGTTAGATTGTTGTGCAAATGCCAGCATTTGATGAATGCAAATTAGCAGTACTTCCAGTTTTATCCGGATTAGGCAAAGATCCGGATTAACCGAGTTCTACTGTACTAAGAAATCAATACGCTGAACAAAATAAAAAATATAATTTTGAAAAAAAAGCGTTAAAATTTCTCGACATGACCGTCAGCGCTTTTGTCTCAGCATTTCGTCATGGATTTGACGATCAAGTTCTGTGATGATGCGGTCGTTTTGAGAATATACTCCTGTACGGAGAAGGGTGTCCCGCTCTTCTATGAGCCTAGAAACCCGTTCGTTTATCTCGTCATTGTCCATTGGTTTATCTTGACAGGACTCTATAGCAATGGAAGACTGTCCAACATCTTTACGTTCCTTGATAACTTGCACACTATTTTGAATCTGTTTTAATTTATCTTGGTCACTTACTAAGGCCGTTTTTTCATCCGACACAAGGTACTGGAGTTTTAGAGTCTCTAACTCCTGTTGTTGTTGCTTTAGATTAGCCATTGCGTGATCTTGTTCCCGCTTCTTCATTGCGGCCAACTCTTTGAGGGTCCTTCCCCACTGCTGCTTGTAGTGCAGCTTTGATTTGGTAGCAGACTCTAATTTGCGTTCAACTTCGGCTTTTTCCAATCGTGCAAGGTTCAGCTCAGCTTGGAGACGGACTTCTGGGCGAGCACTTTGCTCGTTTTTGAAATCATAAAACTGCCCCATCAGTGTGGAATACTTCTGTTCTAAATCATTGACTTGCTTCAAAAGCTTCTTGTTATGTTCTTCAATCAATTTCTTTTTCTCTCTTTCTAGCTGGACTTGATGGACGCAGTCATCTTTCATTCTTTTGCTAGCTTCTTTAGCTTCAGCAAGTGTTCTTTCTTTTTCTCGAACAGCGTCTTCCCGGAGTCGATTTAATTCTTGCTCTGCTGCTGAGACTTGCTGCTCTCTTTTCTCCAGCCCACTGATAGTTTGTGAAAGTTTCTTTTCCAATGACTGGTACTCAGAAACTTGTTTGGCTACAAGCAGTTCCCTCTCTTTGTCTCGCTTGGCAAATTCATCGCCTAATAATTTTAAATGTTGGGCTTCCATTTCTTTCAGCTTTTTGGTAAAGTTCTCCTTTTCTTGTGACTTCCATAGTTCTAATTCAACTGCAGCTTTGTATTCATTGGTTTTTCTAGGGTCATCATTTTTTGTTTTTCTCGGGGATTTAACTCGATTCGTAGGAGGCTGAAGATGGACGAGAAGAGGAGGAGATTCAGCCTTGTCCATTTCTGGAGGACGAACTATATTTTGGTCCACAACAACACCAAAATCCTCAAGCACAGTTACAACATTTAGTTGAGCAATCTTTTCCTTTTTTGTGGAAGAGAGCACTGGAATGGTACCATGGCAAGTTTGTCGAAGCCCAGTCTTGCCTTTGGTATCTTGATCAGGAACAAATTTCATTCGAACCGCCTCTAGCACCTGCGTAAGAACTAAAGTAGCAATTCCCAACAAAAAGTCTTTTGTTTCTTTATCCTTGTGCCACACTTCAAGAACAATGGGAAAGCTGCGAAACGTGGAGGTCAGCAAGTGATGAGGACATGCAAAATCAAACACACATTTAGACCGAGGAATTCTAATTTCTGAATAATTTTTTGCTTCTATTGCTCCTGTGAGAACAGGAGAAAAACTGCCAAAGAAAGGATAAGAGTACTTGATGTAAATGTTGGCGGGAATAGGTAGCAGTAAAGTGTTGATTGATGTTAAATCAAGAGTGAAGCGAAAGTGCTGCAATGGAGAAGGGACATTGGTGTGAGTTTCTGTGGTTGTTAAACCTGAACTGTTATCCTCAACTACTGGCTGCAAGTTGGATTTCATATCAAAATGATCGCTAGACGAATGGATACTTTGAGCATCATCTTCAGTATTTACTGTGTCTTCAACGTTAGATTTCTTTTTATCTTGAAGATTTTCATGATTTTTTGGATGTTTTTGTTCTTCTGGTTCATCCAGGACAGGAAAAGGAATAGGATGATGATTCGTATCTTTCACTGGTGGTTCATTTGGAGCAGCTTCGGGTGACATTTTTGTCTTTTGAGATACCATCGGTACTTGTACCGTTCCAAGGTCTTCTGTGATTGATTCTTTCCTCAAAGTTAAAGTGACAGTTAGTCGTGGCTGTGCAGCTTTTGATTGTAAACCTTTACCTGGAGGAATTAAACTGTAGACTCCGTCAACCACAATGGCCTCTGAAGTGACTGCAGTCATATGCTTTTTACTAATTAAAGGTGTAAAGGAAACACTGGCTGTTCCAAGAACTTGTTCACCGCAACATAAATGTACTTTCATTTCCGGATTTTGGGTGAAGAAAGTTTTTATTGAGTCTAATGTGGTACGAATTCGTATAGAAGCTCGTTCTGGGGTAATATCAGGAGATAAAAGATTATGAAAAGAATCATTAGTTATATCACTGCCAAACAATGAATAGTAAAAGAAAAATCCTGATATGACACTTGGAAGCGGTTCATCTCCATAAATTAGCTGCTCTAGATTAAATGCAGACCCCAGAGTGACAGCAAGAACAAATACTTCACATGATGATTTGTTGGGGCCAAGTTGAAAGTAGCCTTCATCTTCATTTAAAATCGCTTCAATTTTATTTCCAGACATCTGCACAGAGCGGGGAGGTGCATCATTTGCTTTAAAAAGAGATTGAGCAGCAACAGTGTCATCTTCTAAAGTCATAGAAATTTTAATTGCTGGCTTCAGACGAGAATACTTGCTGCTGAGCAAGTTGTACCACTTTGGTGGTCGAGCTTTCTGCTGGGCTCCTCTGAGGTCTAACAAAATATAACCAATGTTTTCACGTACCATTGTAGTGTTATCCTGGGCATAGCATTGAAGTTTGACTGGAGTTCTTTGCATCTTATGCTGATGCAAAGCTTTTCTGTCCATTTCCCATGCCAGTTCAGTTGTAAAATCAGGTGCTTCAACATGGCCAATAGGATCAGTAGCTAAAAGTTCACCATCAAACTTACATTCAATAATTAATTGATGTTTTGGGCGTGATGGAAAGTTCCGTCCTTCCAATATGGATATAACTACAAGATATGCCTCTTTTTGCATTGCTATGTAGGAGCTACTTCTTTTTGTACAATTTATGTTAGATATGCACAAACAAAAACTGATACAGGAGCTGCAAAACAAATTTATAGTATTTAAATAAATAACTTAAAAAATTAATCTAACATAGAAATAAATTCTAAATTACAGAACAATTTGTAAATTTGTCTGAACACAAACAGTAAATATTGTGGGCCAATTGTCACATTTTTCTCAGTCTTGCTTCATGCGTTCATGATTATTTTACCTATTTTCTGTCACTGAACAAACTTGAATATGATTTTGTTTAACAATAATGGTCTCATTTTTTCAGAAATACAAAAACGCACCATATCCAACAAAGACAAGGTGGTTGTTTCAAGTGTCCAAGCCTCTCAAAAAAGTTACAGGTAGAGCTCGACTGATATATGGGTCAGCCGATATATATCGGCCGATATCAGGGGTAGCCGATATATTGTATGAATATCAGCTATATTTTGCCGATAAACATCGGCTAGCAAAAGCACACTCAAACCAGTCATGTATGCCTTAAAGCCACATTCAATGAAATTTTCAAACTGGAATTAAGCATTAAAATGCATAAACTGAACACTCAAGAATACATTTTTAAAATAATTACCGAAAAAAAAATTGTTTTTAAGGGCGCTGGCAAGGCCCAAAGTCCAATGTTTCATTTATTTTTTTCAAACTGACCAAAAAGTGGAAACACTGCTACAGTATACGTCATAAATGCCAAGAGCTCCAGCAACATCAAAAGTCTTTTCGCACGCTGAGTTGCAAAGTTCGGACGTGTTGCATTCAAAGGAGTTTTGCAGGATAGTTTTACACGCTTTTTAAGTTTCTAGGATATTTCGTTGAGTAATAGTAGCATTGCTACGAGAAAGGTGAGGTACGGTAGTATAATTCTAGTAGCATTGCTAAAAATTAAATGTCCATAAAATCAATATTGCATCATTGTTTGACTATTGTAGAAACAATATTGCATCATAGCAAATACTATGCCTGACTTTTGTGTTGTGCTTGGCTGTGACACGACAGCATTGCATAAAGTTAGTATGTTTGGGTTTCCCAAAGACAGTAGCCTACACAAAAAAAGGAAATGGAATAAATTTGTCAACACCACAACTTGTCATTGGAGTGGACCAAAACCACACCACAGAATTTGTAGTCTGCATTTTCAAGAAGCAGACTTCAAAATTTTTCTTCAATTCCAAATGGGATATGCCAAAAGACTTGACACCCGGTGCATGTCCATCAATTTTTCCTTCTCCACCAGAAAAAAGTGCAACAGCTGAAAGATCACATTTGACTTCTTCCTGGCGACCAGCTTATAGAACACGCCAAGTTAATGAAGTAATGTTGATTTTATGGTTTATTGTATTTATTTAGAATTACAGTATTAGGTTTTGATAACCTGTACGGTACCGCAGGGCCTAATTTACAACAAGACCATTAACCTAGTGCAGGGGTTCCCAACATGTGGGTCGCGAACCCAACTGGGGTCACCTGACAATTTGCCTGGGGTCACCTGAGGCCTTCTGAAAAGTTTAGAATTTCATTAGTTTAGAAACTTTGCCACAAGAATTCCAAGATACAATGAAAAGCGTTGTAAGTGTCGTGAATTTTGTATAAGCTAGTGCTTTAAACAGCCGCCTATTTTCAAAAGTTTGCAGTGAATTGGATACATCCAGTAATGTTCTGTTATTTTACACTAGTGTGAGATGGTTGTCCAGAGGCAAAGTTTGGAAACGTGTTTTTGATCTTCGTGATGAATTAAAAACATTTTTTAATCAAAAATCTAAACCACAGTTTGAAGCACTATTTGGCGACAAAAATCAACTTCACAAAATTGCTTAAATTGCTTGGTGTCAAACTCGTATGTTTACTTTGTCATTCTGTACTTGTTTGCGCCAGCAGCAAAAAATAAAATTGAATTCACTATAACATCGTTAAAAACAGAATGAAATGGTTCACCAGGCATTTGATAATTAAAGTAACTTGCGTTCTTCTAGGCTACTAGGTTACCAGAAGAACGCAACCTAGTATGGTAGCCCCTAGTCTAGTCACCAGAAGAACGCAACCTAGTATGGTAGCCCCTAGTCACCAGAAGAACGCAAGTTACTTTAATTATAACATCATTATTGTATGCGTGGTTTATATAGTTGTCAATTTTTAGGTGCTTTAGGTTACTATAAATTTTTTGTGTCATATTGGAGAATTTCTGCCTCTTGGTTTCCAATACGAAGAGGAAGATAGTATGGTGGTTGAAGTGAAAGTGATGATGAAGAAGAAAGTATGCTAGAACCTGAACCCTATCGTTTTGAGCCTGAGTACACAGAGGCAGAGATCAATCAGCTTTACCTTGCTGATGTGACTGACGTTTCTCAGCAGGAGGATCGAGTGGGGAACACTGATTGGTAAGCAAATTTAGATATTTGACAACATATACTGCATTTGTTTAGCTTTACTTAACATAAAATAATTAAATCACCGACCGTAGCGGGATAAGTGCTCACTGCTCAGCTTTGCATTGTATTTCCCTATGGGATTGTAAGGCCTTGAACCTACAACACGTTGAAAACAACTTTACAAATGCAACTGAAATTATAAGAAAATGAAATCTTAACGCTCTTAAGTTTACCTTGCCTAATACTAGTTATATTGCAAAGTTGAATTTTCCCGTCCCGGTAGCCTATGCAATGAAATATTACTAGGGCAATTATTTTTTGGCCTAAAAATTGAAACTATTGACATTAAAATTTGTTTTGACAAATTTTCAGGTATGAAGAACTCAAGTAGTTAAATTACGCATCATTGTACAAAATGCTGTACAACACAGCTGCCGCAACATGACCTATCAAAAATTTTACACATTTTGAGGTGTGTTGAGCACCACACCATATTACCTAATTATTTCACCTAATGGCTTATGATTCACAATAAGTAGACAATGGGCCATTTACACCAGTATAAAGTAAGCTAAAAAGGCAAATGTGATCCCATACTTGATTCAACTTCAAGCGTTGGGTATGAGCAGATAGGTACTCATTGTACTAAGCCTTTGGCACTAAGAAAGTAGGGTGGCCAGTTCCTTTCTCTCAGCCACCTTTCCTGCAGCAATTATGCCCACCCAATTTATTACACCCTAGCTAGAGGTGAGCGATGTTCTCAACAACCAGCTGAAGCTGGGAGTCGAACCAGGTTTGGTTGGTTTTGAATCTTTATCCTCGGACTAACAAAGCCTTGATAGGTTATTCCTGGTAGTTTCGCATACATGTAGATTGTAGAGGGTCTGCTACAATTCGGTGAGTCTAATTCTTATCCGTTACACCATCCCTCTGCGCCAAAGTAGGCTACAAGGTGTAAAATGAAAAAAATTCACTGACAGTGCAACCTCTACGACACCACAACAATGCAGTTTGTAAACAATTTTAACTTTGTGAACAATTTTTGATCTAACGCTACAATTTTGATAAATTTTTGACTTTTTTTGACAAGTAAAAAAGTAATCACCCTAATTATTACCAATTTTATATCAACAGGTGTTCATGTTGTCACTGTGTGGCAATGGTTGAGCAACATCAAGCTTTGTACTACTGTGAGATAGATACAGCACAGATGAAAGACATGCTGGATGGACAATTGGACATGCATGATTACATTTACTCTGCTTGTTTGTTAATATATGGCGCTGTTGAAACAAAATAAATTGACTTGACTTGCTATCGCCTTATTTGTTTCCAAGTTATCAATTCCGTTCAGTAAAAATAAAGTAAAAAAGAATTTTTTTAGGTTAAATTAAAATGGCCTTAGTAATATGTAAGTCTGCACCAAGTAAAAAATGCACTAAACTATGAAAAGCAATTCAATGTCCTGTTAAATCTACATAAAATCGCTCATTTTGTTGGTCCAAGAAATGTAGCCTATGTGATCAGATGAGCGTGAATTTACACAGTAGCCTATGTAGAGTTGGTTGATTGTGTAAAATCATGTGTATGCCATTTCTTTGAATGCAGTATTTGAACTAGACAAAACAATATTTAATTCTCCAAGTATAAAAACTACCGCTTGTAATCATAGATACTCTGGTTAATGAGAGAATACATACAGTTAAATCGCCCGCAGTAAGAAATATTGCTCAATCAGCTTTTATGACGTAGGCTGTACAGTGGCACGCTTCGCTGCTCACGCAAATTCCCGTTTTGACAGCTCAGACAAAACCACGCGAGCAATGGGGGCCAGACTGCAATGGGGCAAAATTTTATTGAAAATCGTTTTATGGTAGCATGTTAAACACAAAGAACATGGAAAGTCGCCAAGTCAGGTTTTTCCTTTAGTATCCCTTTAAGAAACACAAGTTGCTCAAACATGCTTGCAAAGAGCACATTTAAACTCTTTTGTTTTAATTACGTGCATGCGGCTGCACACAATCCATTTTTGCACGCAGCACGTGGGTATGGTTTTGAATGTCTAGGTTTTGTGCATGTGGAAGGGCACTCTTCTAGCTGCTTATTTAATTGGTGCTGCCTGGTTAGAGTTCGCGCTCCAATTGCTGTGTTTATGCTTCTGTTTATCGGGCTAGTAGTGGTGACACTGGTCTTTGTGCGAATCCTAACAGAAACTCTTGTTATGTTGGACTGCTTTACGATGACAAAAGATGTTATTTCTTAGCATGAATGCTGAGAAACTATGATTTTTGAACTACAATTTGAAACTGTTGAGCTTTGATTATTGGGTTGAACACAAAACAGTACGGTATTGCATTTGGTTGTTTCTGTGTTTTTTTTGTGTGCTTAGAGTTAAGAATGGTTTTTCCATTACAGCAACCAATGCATAACCGTTTTTGGACTGGTTTGTTGCCTAATTGTTGGTAACAAACGTTGTTGGTAACAAATTTTTTCGGAGTTGATATCGACCTAAAATTTTTATAAATATCGGCATCAGCATCGGCCTGAAAAAGGAATATTGATCAAGCGTTAGTTACAGGCCCCTCAAAATCATCTCGGGTCTGAAAGTACACTTTGGACCTTCCTGTCAATGTTACTGCCAACAATCGCTTGATTAAAGTGATTGATTATGAGGTAGATATTAACAAAGATCAGAAACCATTCTCTAGCCAGAACATCACTACATCAAGTAATAGGCTTGCTTCCCACAATCTAGTTTTACAATGAGACCTGACAGGCTGACAAGGTATATTGTAAAAGCTGAAACAATGAAAAAGGCAACTAGGCAGTTTACACTCAGCAATCAGCATGTGAGGAGAAGCAATGATTGACTTATACACAAGGTAAAAAATTACAATCTTATCATCATTTCCTTGCACAACCATACAGCGTGTCTTTCTAAATAATCATGTGATTAATTCCTCCATTAGTAGCTTTAATCTCATTTAATTACCCGTCTTTTGATTCCTTCCTCTCTAATTTCACTATACAGAATGAACAAAAGTCATTGGACTTATGTCACTTTTAAATGCCCTTTAATAAGCTAAATATCTTGCTAAACTCTTCAAAATTTAGGTGTATTGGTAAGCATTATTTCTAAGGTTTAAAATGAGCCAAAGATAAGCTATCATTCAGCTCCATCGCGTAAGGAAAACCAACTCTGAAATCAACAAGCTTTTAAAAGTTGCCGAATGCATCGTTTACCATGTGAATAGATTTAAGAAACTTGGTACAACTGAAGATCGTCCTAGAGTGGAAGACCTTGCACTGCTTGAACAAAGAAAGTTGTTAACTTGAGGCTGTCCGAGAAAGGATGAGAAAAAACCCAAAACAGATCCAACCATCAAACGGCCAATGACATTACTGTGAGCAACACTTTAATGAGAACCATTTTGGAAAAGGATCTTCAGTTGTCTCAGGACTGACAAGATGATAAAACGGCAGTACCTTACACCTCTTTAAAACCAAAAGAGACTTGAAAGAGCACAGAGTCTTCTCAGAGAACTGAAGGCAGGCATGGCATGGAATAGTGATAGAGTTTATGCAAAGTCCTCAATAGATATTAAAGATTCTGGGAAAACAGTTTACCACCATTAAAAACCGTTTTCTGTTGTGGTGTGGGCCACCATCTCCAAAACTTGGAAGTCACCCTTGATTTTCATGAAACAAGGGATTAAAATCAATTCAGATTGCTACATCAACGATATTTTCGTTCCAATCCTTCAAGAGATGAAGAAGCACTACAAAGATCAGCCGTTCACATTTCAACAAAATGTGGCCTCCCTCATCGCCTGATTTGAATCCCTTGGTCTTTTGTGTGTGGTTGTTAGTGGAGACAAAGGCCTGTTCTGTTGCTCACCCAAGTGTTGATGCTCTGAGAAGCAATTGCTCTTGCGAGAATGGGCCAAAATACCTCAAAAGGAGCTTCGTGCCTCTGTCGAAAACTTCTGATATACCGGTATGAATGGAGACTGGAGAGCAGTTCTTAACGTGTCTTGCTCAAGCGCACACCCGGAAAATAGAACCAGTGCCGCTTGATCTTGAAGCTTCTTTGTTCCAGAAGTCATATGCGCTAATATCAAGTGAGCAGTGACTGAGCTATAATGACCTAAGTAGCCTAACTGAATTTGATGTAATAACCTCAGTAAACAGGTTTAAATATATTCATAAATTTTATTTGAAATGAGTTGCAATCAAAATAAAAATACCTTTCCTTTACCACTTCATTGCCTAACATGCGCTTTGCCGCTTACTGTCAAAACCTCAGGATCAACCAACCAGTCTTGTTTTTGAACATTTCACGGTTCTCCTCCTTTTTTAAAACCATTCAAGCATGACATTAGTTAAAACGAGTGTTTCTAACTAAGTTTTTAAATAAAGTTTAATCAGTATTGCCAGATGTTTAGTGTTGCCAGAAAATTAAAACACGAAATTGACACCAAAAAAGAAAAGTATTTTGTAGGTAGTTCGCAAACATTCTACAAAACCAAGGATACAAAACTTCCAAATGGTACAAAAAGCATTGAAATATTTCATTTTGTTGCATTGTTTGAATTCTATTTGTTAACTTTTTATTTTTGTCTGTTGAACGTAACAAAGTTATTTGCAAACAATATCATGATGACATTGCATTGATGACATTGCAAGTTAATGATGACATTGCAAGGCAAACCAGATTTTCATACTGCATAGCGAACATGCTCAGATATAAATTCAACAAATGTAGTGTTCATGTAAAAAATGTGCTTTTTTGTACCTACTGTTCTGCATTTTATGCTTCTCCCCTTTGGTGTAATTATTTAATATCAGCTATTAATCGTGTGAAAGTTGCATATAACAGCTCGTTCAGAATTCTGTTCAAATTGCCTAAAATTTGCAGCATTAGTTACATCCAAGTAAACCACAACGTGAACACTTTTTATGCCCTGCTACGGAAGAGCATTGCTAGCTTTGTAAATCAATGCTGCAGCTCTTCTAACTCCTATATCAAAGCGTTAATGACCTCTGAGTGTTTCGCTCGTTCAATGTATTTACAACATTATAACCGTACAATGCTTGTTGTTTGATTTTCAATTATTTTATTTGTATGTGTGTGATGGCGTGTTTCTATGGACATCTATCTTCTGGTTTAAACCAAATAAATAAATAAATAAAATAAAAAAATAAAATATGCAAAATGCACTCCTTTTGAACTCATTTCAGTTTTGGGTAAACAAAGCCTACGTTACCCACTTAAACATCACTTAAACCAAAGAGTTGATCTTACTTAGAACATTGTTTGGTAATTTTAATGGAGAAAAAAGAGTTATGGTTTGGGTGGGAATCGAACACGCGTCATAAAAAAGACTACAAATGCCTTAATCTTCTACGCCAAGCTGTGAACTACAAAACATTGACTTAATTTACTTTATTTCAGACATACTTTTTTCTGTTTTCTCTGCAACTTCTTCATAGCAAACTCGAACATTTCAGCTCCGTTAGCTCAGTGGTTACGCGCCAGGCTCAAGATCACGCGGCGCAAGTTCGACTCACGGAGCGTGCGCTTGAGCAACGCATTTCAGGACTGCTCTCTGTTCAGCGGCAGCTAGTAAATGTAATAATTCCCCGACAACAACACTTCAACAATCGAAAAAATTCACTCTGCCAATCTCGGTAACCGACCCTGTGTCAAGAGCCTCTACAAGTAGGCTATGCAAAACTACCAGGAATAACTAATCAAGGCTTTGTCAGTCCGAGGATAAAGATTGGAAACTAACCAACCAACGACACCGTCACAAGAGGAGATGAGAATTTCATCAACACCATGGGGAACGTCATCATCTTGCTTACGAGCTCATCCATTCCACCACCCACCAGGTCAAGAAATAATAATTTTAACTGGATCTCGAACTTTATTCGTCGTAAGCTACTGTGTGATATGCACTCTCACCTTAGAAAGAGCTCAACATCTTGCTTCCTGGGCCACATCGAAACGGGCTTTTGCCTGAAAAAGCGTTTATTTTATGTGTGGTTTTCTTTCTCCATCCTATTATTATTATGATTACTGCTCATTCACATCGATATGGAAATGGCAAATTCAATCCACGACACTTTTCATTAGGCTGTTATTTCTTACTAGGCCTAGGGGGAAGGTGAGGTAAGTTGTGCCAGTGGGTAAGTTGAGCCACCCCCCGTAACTCGAAAAATATAAAGCTCATCAACTTTCTACTGCCACCTACCTGACCGTTTACCTTATTTGGAACTGTTCTGTAAAGATTATAGGTCTTTGTCTTGTAGAAAGACAGAAAAAGAGTTTTGAGTGATTTTGGGTAGTTTTTTGAACTTTTTGATAAAAAAGTTTTTTTTGAGTTATACAAAATGTCTGTGGCATACACCAGTGTTGATATGTATAACAGTAATCACTAATGTTAGCTTATTCAGAAACTATTAAAGTGAGGTTGCTAGCTCATGTAGGTCTGGAGAAATTTCAGTTTAACTTTTAATGGCGACCTTGTGGTAAGTTGAGCCAGTGATGTACAGGTAAGTTGAGCCGATGGCTCAACTTACCTCACTTCAGCTGCCAGTGTTAAGTGATGATATATGTAGTCATTAAATAGCTAACAAAGTGTATTTTACTCTTTAATAGTCTAACTCTTTGGAAAAATAATTTGTCCATTAGTCTATTGAAGTTTGAATTTATTTATAACCTGTAGCCTAGCCTAACTTAGTAGCAACATGCCTCGCAACCGCAAGCGTACAACAGAGCGTGGTCAAACTGATCCAAAATTATGGAAAATGCTGCAAAGCATGTTCAAGATAACGGAATGTCTATACCATACGTGCAAGTGCAGAAGAATTTGGAATCAATAGAATGACACTTCAGCGTTACATTGCCAGAAGGAAGAAGAATGCTGGTTCATGTTATGGTTATAGCAATGTTTCCGATGCACAACGCGTATTCTCGAAAAGCCATGAAGAAGATTTAGCCAAGCATGCAAAGGATTTAGCCAAACGATTTCATGGTTTATCCTCGGCGAAGTTTCGAAAGCTGGCATATGACTTCGCTGTGGCAAATAATGTGGAGATGCCTCGCAGCTGGACAGAAAATAAAGAGGCCGGAGAGTTTTGTGTGCTGTTATGTTGAAGAATTTAATAGGTCTACCTGGTCTACACACCTAGGCCTACAGTGTGATTTCCCATTTTCTTAATCAGAAGCCTCAACTTTCATCCTTATAGTCTACATTACTCTAATAATTTGCTTTATTTTTGATCTAGGAAAAGAATGGATGGTGGCTTTCAACAAACGACATCACCTCTCCAACAGAAGGCCAGAAGCAACTTCATTGGCACGTGCAACCGCTTTTAATAAGCACACCGTTTCGGAGTTTTTCATAAATTTGACCAGCGTTCTAGACAGGTAGGTCAATCCATTGATTTTGTCTTTTGCTCATGACTAACAAACTCAATAAAAACATGACATTTGAACTAAGGCATTGCTTATATTTTCAGGTATCAATTTTGTCCATCAGATATTTACAATGTCGACGAAACAGGCGTGACGATGGTCCAAGTGCCACGAAATGTGTTGTGCGAAACGGGGCAGAAGCAAGTAGGCTCTGTCACATCAGCTGAACGCGGTGAACTTGTGACTGTTGTGTGTGCACTATTAGTGCATCTGGAAATACTGTTCCACCGGTTTTTATTTTTCCCAGAAAAAACTATCATGATTACTTCCTCGCTGGAGCTCCCACGGGATCCAAAGGATTATCGTCTCCATCTGGTTGGATTAATGAGGACTTGTTTGCCATATATTTGCAGCATTTTGTTGAGAATGTTAGGTGTTCAAGGGAAAAAAAGATTCTTTTAATTTTGGACAATCATGAGTCCCATGTTTCGTTCTAAGCTGTCACCATTGCTCGGGATCATGGAATTGTGATGTTAACAATTCCTTCCCGTACTTCCCATCGTCTGCAGCCATTGGACAAGACAGTCTACGGACCATTTAAGCCCTATTTCAGCAGGGCAATGGATTGCTGGATGCGAAACCATCCAGCGCAGAGGTTAAAGCACCATAACCTGCCAGCTTTGGTCAACTCGGCATATTTGTCTGCAATGTCCCCAAGCAACATTTTGTCAGAATTTAGGAGCACAGGAATATGCCCTTTAAACATAGACATATTTGCTGAAGACGAATTTGATCCCAGTGAGCTGACAAATCGCGCCATGCTTGCTAATTTGGAGGAAGCACATGCATCTTCATCGGCTGCTTCACATGTGGAAGCTAATGCTTTTCCTGCTACCAGGCCTGCCGCAGATTTGAGTTCTCCTGAATCGAGCAACATTAATTCACCTGCCCCTTCGAACAGCCACTCTCTTGCTGCAGCTGCACATAACTGTGACTCGCCTCATGCTTTACAAACACAGGCGCCAAGTTACTCTTCCAACGCAACTAATTATACACCTCCTGTTGTCTTAATTCCATTTCCCGAAGCACCTCCTCGAAAGGAAAAGCGGAGTCGAAAGCGAGGAAGAACAACCATTTTAACTGACACCCCGGAAAAACGTCTCATAGAACAGAAGTTTAATGAACGGCAAGAAAAAATTGCCAAAGCGCAAGCTAACAAAGAGAAAGCGAGACTTGCTAAGAAGCCTAGAAAAAAAAAATTGAATTTCACAAACACAGAAGAAGAAACTGCATTTTCAAGTCAAGATTCAGAAGAGTCTCTGAGCGTGGCAGACGATGAGCCTACAAATCATAATACCAAAAACACTGCTGAAAATGATTGCGAGGAAATTTACAACGAAGGAGATTTTGTTCTTGTCCAGTTCGTAGGGAAAACTCGACCTGTGCATTACATTGGTCAAATCGAATGCTTCAATGAAGATGGAGAAATTGAGGCCAAGTTTTTAAGAAAAGTGCCTTACATTGGTCAAATCGAATGCTTCAATGAAGATGGAGAAATTGAGGCCAAGTTTTTAAGAAAAGTGCCTGGAAAGTCCGAGAAAAAGTTGTCCTTTGTCTTTAAAGAAGACGATGAGTGTGCTTTTCTTAAAGAAGATGTCGTGAAGAAGCTTCCTCACTAGGGCAGGTCGATTTTAAAATTTGATATGGAATAAAGTACCGGTAGGTGCCAATAAGTGAAAAACATCTTTCGCAAGTAAAAAAAATAAGTAAAGTGCAACGATCGCTTGCGGAAATACGATTAAATTCTTAAAAGTTGCTCCCCGCGTTTTTTTTGAAAAGCGCGAATATGTAGCGCCGTTAGCGGAAGTCGTCATAACAGCCGTAAACGCGCGATGACTTTCTTAATACTTTATAGATGATGTAGGCCTATCTAATCGCAGTAAGTTAGTGGGATTTTATAAGAATAGGAGACCTGAACAGTGAAAAAGTTGTTGTTTAGCTCGAATTGAAATTAAGCACTTAATTCAGCGATAGACTGTAGGCCTAGTGCTTGGTATAAGTCTGACGCGTCTCCATATAGCCTACTTAGGCTATTCATTAGATTGAGTAGCCTAATCAGCTTATCATTACAGCATTGGAGATGTGCTTCTTATGAATATAATAGATCGTTTTGAGCAATGATTTGACAAGCCAGTGAATCAGTTGATCTAGATATTTTTTTTTTTAAATCTTATTTAATTTCAGCTAGTAGCCTATGTGATAAACTTTCTTGTTTACAAACTCTTATTGAAACATGCCAAAAGAAAATCCGCGAATAACACGACAAAGTGAACAGCATCATGGAGGAAGCCCTTGTGAGCTTGCCAAAACGGAACCTAGCACTTATAAACAACTAATTCAATATTATTACCACCTTAACAATGCTAAAATTAAAAGAAATATTTGGGGTATTGTTTTGCGCATCAGCGAGGATTTAATTAGTATCTGGCAGGCAGTAGGCCTAAGCTAAATCCTCGCCTACGTTTAATTTCTGACAAAGCCATCAACAGCAAAATTAAAGATTTATTGAAATTGGTTAAGAATATAAACTGCATACACGCAAAAGGCCGAGAAAAAGCTAATCTGGGCATGTATTTGTTCGCTGGAAGTCGTGGCATGCAGGGAGGCTACTCAAGTCAACTGCAAGCTCTTGGATTGCAAGAAAGAGCACATTCTCTGTATTCTCTGCAAATGCCAAAATTCCATTGGAAGAAAGAGCTTATCTAATAGATCAAACGCTAAAAATTGGTCCTAAAGGTATCTTTCAAATGTTATTGGTTGATCGATCAGCAGTTTCAAAAACACAAAATAATAAAAACGGCTACAAAAACTTCCCCCCCGACTTCCACGAGGAGGAAGGCGACATAGGCTACCTGGACCATCAGAATTACCCGAATGGATAAGTAGCTCAAGCACGTCAAATTCGGCGTCAGACAAGGTAAGCACGATTTATTTAGTCAATTGCATTTATATATCGAAACTATTTTACCTTTGTTTGCCATAAATCCCTGATGTTTGAATGTTTATAATTTAGGCCAGTAGCCTAACATTTGATTTGTATCACAGATTTATTATTACCGTAAGTTACTTTTTTTTTTAATGTCATCATGTTTTATTTTAGGACAAGCAAGAGTGCCGGCCTGCGAATACAGCACCGTAAAATTTCCTTTTTTCCGTTTAGAGCTTGTGAGGAGTGACTGTATCAGCGCTTGGCAATGCATCAGGCCTATTAAAAACATCTTTTGACACCGGAAATTGATCTCCGTTACATTAGGCTATTATGAATAAGTCCAAACTGGATCGAGCCAAAGCAAAAACCAAAGCTATCGGCGAAAAATTACAGACAGCAGCAAAATCTGAACTGTTTTTTTTTTTTTTTTTTCTTGGCGTCAATTGTAAAAATTTTAGCAGTCGCTAACTTAATTTTGTACTTTTCTAGTGAGCACAGGGCAGCAAAAAAGATTCCATTAGTCAACTGGAATGCAAACGAGTGGCAAGAGTTAGTGGATATCAGCGATCTTGAAAGCCCAAACCCACCACTGACACAGGAAGTTTCAAATTAGAACCTTCAATCATTCGTTGACAACGATCGGAAACTGAACATTTCTGATGTAGGCTACCTTCACATTAGCAAAGTGTGGAGAGATGCGTAAAACTGGTTTCGGAAGCTTCGCAAGTTTCCTACGGTTTCGAAAATCGTCACAAAACAATTGTTGCCAAAGCTCTCAGTAGAAATATGCGCCCGCTATTTCCGTCTAAAGGTCATTATCGTCACTCATACGACGACTTGCAGTCCGAGCTGTAGCTCAGCTAACCAACTTTCACATACTGTAGTTCGCGTATACTGAATATTTGTTTCATTTATATTAATTTTTTACTTTGAAGAGTACGCCTCAACATAAAAGTTTTCATTTTGAGTTCCCGAAGGATTGAGTCAAAGCAGTTTAAACGAAAAATGAGCAGCGTTGGTTTTTGCGCCATCTAGCGGTAATGCAATTTTCTTTCAAAAATCAAAATTCAAATCAATTTCCGCAAGCCGTTTCTCATCCGGTATGGCTGATATTTCACAGAAGTGAGTTCTTCAGCTAAATCTAACTACCGGTACATTATTCACTTTAATATTCCAAAAAAAGTATAAAATCGACCTGCCCTATTCCTCACCCGACAACAATTGGAGGAACTTTCCGCCGTCAGCAGAAATTCCGGTTTCCATGCTCTCTTGATCAGTGGCATATTGAATAACTAAGACCTGACAGACAATGGACATTAATTTAGCAAATTCACATTTGGAGGTTTATTTAATCAGGATTGTGCTGTATTAATTCATCGTTTCATTTTCTGTTCAGCAGCTCAGTTAACACAATCTGCTAGTTCTACATTGATTCAACGTCTGTTGACGTTTAATCAACGAAAAAGTGGCGGATTTGTCGGCTGGGAAGTGCTCAATTTCACAGTCGAACAGTCACAACAAAATAAATGTATCTTTTCACATGTTGTTCTGTCTTCCTGGTAGCAGCTGTGTATTAACTGCTACACAACCTGTCTTCTTCCTAACGTTTGACTCAAGTTTCACATATGTTGAGTGAAGATTACATTTTGTCAACAAGAGACGGGTTCAATCTCGGTGACCGGGCCTGCGTCAGTGATTCAAAGCCTCTACAAGTATGCGAAACTGCCAGGATTAAGCTCTGCAAGAAGCTTTCCCAGTCCGAGGATAAAGATTCAATCAATCAATCAATTGTGATGTGGAATAGTCACTGCAGACTCTAATACGGGACGTCCGTCCGATAGATTCGCACATCGTAAAAGGCCGAACAACCTTTTCGCCAACTAGCGAAAGCACGAGTTAGTAAATAGAGAAAAAATAATGAGAGATTGTCGCTCAAGCGTGACAGTGCATCGAAATGATGATGTCACCATTGCGTCACAGTCTATGTTACAATTCGGGAACAAATAGCTGCGCAATAATTTCGTGAACACATGTATTGCATAGCATTTTATATATACCATCGCTACAGCTTTTGTTATTAAATTTAAACGAGTGGCTCAACTTACCTCACACACCGGCTCAACTTACCTCGTAGAGTAGGTAAGTTGAGCCAAAATGACATAGTGTTTGAATGATGTTTTTTTTTTTCAATATTCCTATGGGTTATGAAAAAAATTTTTTTTAAAATTGAGGCCAAATCATCAACCATTACGCTGCTACTTTCACTTTTATTGTAAACCAAGCGGTTTTCTCAGCAGAAGCGTTTAAGTAAAAGTGGCTCAACTTACCTCATCCTCCCTACATGAGTGCTTCTTTTTGTTTCGACTTGCTGTTTGTTTTTGTGGCCGTGGTAACTGCAGACATAAAGCCTAATAAAAGATTTACTATTCAGGCACGTTTTAAACCTTTTAAGGTTTTGCCACCTTTTCTGATCATTGACGTGCGGGTAGGCCTATATGGACTATTGTAGTTTGTAGTATTTTTTTCTTCCCGGACGCGTTAATGACGAAAAAAGTGAATGAAGACTTCAATCAATCAATGTTTTATTTGTCAGTAACAGGAACATAGGTACATGTTTGAAATATGCAATATACACAATACAAAAGTTACACAAGTTCCCATACCGACAGAGAGACAACGAGACGACCATACGGTCTATTAGTCAATTGCCACCCTAGGGAAATTACGATTTTGCCATTTAAAATAAGCTTACAAGTGAAAAAATAAAATAGCTGAAACGTTCCCGCGCTTCAACAACAACATACGCACAAAAAAAAACATATTGATGATAACGTAGGCCTAAACACAAAATTCCACGAAGCAAGCAGAGAATAATCAAGTTTCCGAAGAAACTGACAAGTTGGTTTCCATAACATATCACTTACGATGCACTGTAGCTTTGTAAAATTAACGTTTTGATCTCTTTTTTGAAACAATGAAATGATAAGTTTTTTAGCCTACTTAGAACCTCTGACCTGAGCATTGGTCCCAATACCTGCATGGACTTTTTGTCAAATTCTGTGTTTGATCTACTGTATTTATAAAATAGTTGTTGCTTGTTTGATATCTTGTGTTAAGCTGATGAATAGATGAAGCATTTGTAAATAGATCACAATACGTAGACGGATACTCATTCATATGAACTTTGTACAATGTACATATGTTTTTTTTATTTCAGTGTTATGTAGCCTATGTCTTTTAGTTTCAAGATGTTCATTTTGAAAAATAAAAAATTAGTGTGAGCATAGTAATTTTGTTTCGTAATTATTCTTATAACCTTTTTTTGTAATTTTATTAAAGGATCCAGTGCACTGTCACAGGCCTTTCCCCAGCTTGAAATACAATATTGCAAATGACAGTAAATCAAAGCGTGATACACATCTTTTAAAATGTCTGTGTTGACATAATTTCTGAGTTTAAGCAACGCCCATGAACCTTTTGCTACTTTTCCACAAATTTTATCTATGTGATATTTCCATGTTAATTTGTTATCTATGTAAACGCCAAGGTATTTTATTTGATCTTTTTGTTGAATGCTTGTGTTACCAATGTTAATGTTAAAAATTTTTATGTGTTTTTTATTTGTTATTAGCATGTATTCAGTTTTTCACATTTGTCGCTCATCGTAAGATTGGTGTAGTCAGCAAATAGTTTTACATTGATGTTTGTTGATTTTGGTAAGTCATTTATATACAGTAAGAAAAGAAGGGGTCCCAATGTCGATCCTTGGGGCACACCGCAGGTAACCTGTCTAGAGTTTGAAGAGATTCCATTGACGACCGTGTGCTGTAGACGATTGCTGATAGGCCTATAGTCTTTTAACAATTGTAATGGAAGGCCCCGAAAACCATATGTTTGCAGTTTCTGTATGAGAATAGTGTGATCAACTGTGTCGAAGGCTTTAGCTAAATCAAGAAATACAGAGCAAGTTGTATTTTTATTATCTAGGTTAGTTAAGATGTTATCACAAACGTTTGACACAGCTAACGAAGTGGAATATTGTGGTCTAAATCCATACTGATGTGGTGTGATCAGGTATTTTTTTGTTAGATAATTGTACATTTGTTCATACAGGCATTTTTCCAATATTTTGGTGAAGGGGGACAATAGTGATATGGGCCTATAGTTGGAACAATTTTTCCTGGAGCCACTTTTGAAGATTGGGGTAACTTAAGCGATCTTTAGTACATCAGGATATACACCTTTATCGATACACTCATTGAATAAGTTGGTGAGAAAAGGGGCGATTATTGGTGATGATAGTTTGACAAATTTTATAGGTATTCTATCATGTCCTGTACTTTTAGAGACAGAAAGATTATTAAAATGTTTTAATACTTCTTCTTGATTGTAGTTAGGGCAATATATGACAATATATGACCTTACCCCAAAAAAATTGCAACAAAAGTTTTTTCAACTGATTTGATTAGTATTGGGTGTCAGTATTGACATATTCAAAATCTTAAGCGATCCAACTTCCGGAAAGTGGTTATTTTCAAGATGGCTTCCAAGATGGCCGCCAAACCGTGAAAATAACAGTAAATTGACCATAACTCGGTCATCATATGACTAAAACATGTAGTTTTGGTGTCTATATCTAGGTTTTTATACCCTGTGAAGTCAATGAGACCATTCTCAGAATTGTTGAATTATCTGATAACCTATAAATTCAATATGGCAATCCAAGATGGTGGCCAAACCAATAAAATAACAGTAAATTGACCATAACTCGGTCATCACATGACTAAAACATGGAGTTTTGGTGTCTATATCTAGGTTTTTATACCCTGTGAAGTCAATCAGTCCATTCTCAGAATTGTTGAATTATCTGATAGCCTATAAATGAATATGGCAATTCAAGATGGCCGCCAAATCAACAAAATAACAGTAAATTGACCATAACTCGGTCATCATATGACCAAAACATGTAGTTTTGGTGTCTATATCTAAGTTTTTATACCATGTGAAGTCAATGAGACCATTCTCAGAATTTTTGAATTATCTGATAGCCTATAAATTCAATATGGCAATCCAAGATGGCCGCCAAGCCAATAAAATAACATTAAATTGACCATAACTCGGTCATCATATGACCAAAACATGCAGTTTTGGTGTCTATATCTAGGTTTTTATACCCCGTGAAGTCAATGAGACCATTCTTGGAATTGTTAAATTATCTGATAGCCTTTAAATTCAATATGGCAATCCAAGATGGCTGCCAAAACAATTAATAATAAACAATAACAATGTATTGGTAATGGTTATTAAAAAACCTGGTGAATTTCTATATATATTTGAGTAAACTAAGCAAGCATAAAGAGTTCATACGATGTGGTTATGTACTGTAGACTCTTGACATAATCAGCGTAAAGAAAGCATATGGATCAAGTATTACTAAAGCTCATCGCTGTCACTCTTGATGTCATCGTCTGTAATTATGTGATTGCTGTATGGGTTGACACATTAACCAGTTTGGCATGGTCCACATCCAGCATGGCATGGTAGCCCATATCTCCGGCAACTGCAGTGAAGTGGACACGATACCAAATATCCTTGACGTTGAATCACAACCGGTGAATGCATGAAGGAAGAAGAGCTGTGAGCAATGAGCATAGGCTATATCTGGCCCGGTGATTGCCTTCAGTTTGTTGATGTCGTGTATCTTGGTTGAGTAAGCTTTGTCGGAGCGGAAGTAAAGGTCTTTAATGTGTGGGTCAGTGTTAGCATAGTATAGTAACAATATTAAAAGAGCCGTGTTTTCACCAATTAAAGTCGTACCATGTCTATGAGGGCTGTCCATCTGCCGTCTTGACGATGTCAACATCTGCATCACCTGGTGCGTTGATCACATTGCAGCTTTTATTTCTCAGTTGAGCAGAAATTAGAGAAATTAATCCTTCCTTGTTGGAAGCTCGAGACAAGAACTGCTCCTTCTTTCCAATGAACTTGGTGTCTGCAGTAAAGTGAACAACCCGGTGGACGTTCATGCCGCGTCTTTGATGGGTATTGTCTTTGATAGACGGACCACCATATCTATCAAAGACTACCGTTGCTAAGCGATAATGACGAATGGTATAATCTGCATACGACTGTACAATAGACCCACAACTGTCTCCAGCTTTCCATAGCACTCGATGCAACAATAACCCCCCCATCAAGAACGTAGTGATCGGTTTTCGGGGCAGATTTTTTCACTACTTCATAATCGCCTGACGTCACACTGCTGGCATGTTCTGTGATGGCGAGAGCTATTTGAGACTTATCGGCTTCTCGGAAAAAATGTCTAGCTTCAAACAAGGCGGGTTGGCGTGTACTGAGCTCGTGCTTCATCACTTCCTGCATGGAGAGATCACCTGTTTGATTAAGGATCTTGGAAACAAAGCTATGACCGTTATGTTTGGCAACGATGGCAGTAGTAACCTGGAAACACAGCGCTGCAATACATTGGTCAAGAAAATTACAACATCCAAGTCCTTTGTTCACCCTGAACATTTGCCACCTACACCATCCTCTACCAAATTTCACTGCCTCAGAGTTTACTACCAGATTATGGTCTGGATGGGTAGGCTACTGACGATGGTATGGATGCTTTAGACTGGGGATGGAAAGTAGACAATAATCAGATGGTTCCAATCATGACGGACATGAAAGCTTCCCCCGGACAACCTACTGAAAATGATACACTGCAATTGCGAATCGTGTCCACCTCACTGCAGTTGCCGGAGATATGGGCTACCATGTCATGCTGAATGTGGACCATGCCAAACTGGTTCATGTGTCAACCCATACAGCAATCACATAATTACAGACGATGACATGGAGAGTGACAGCGATGAGATTTAGTAATACTTGATCCATGTGCTTTCTTTACGCTGATCTTCTTCTTCATCGTGTGTCACACGGCCGTAGCCCAGAGCATCACGCAGGCTCTTGCTCTATCGTTGAACTCGGCCAAATCCTGTGCAGAGCACTTTGCTTTTAGGTCAGGGCATTCGAGTAGATGTTGCATCGTTTGCTCCTGTCCGCATTTGCAACTTGTGCTCCCCATGGAATACCCCCAGTGTCTCATCAAGGTTTTACACCTGCCAATACCAGTTCTTAAGCGGTTGAGGCATCGCCAATACTTCCACGGTTCACGTTTTCCGGGAAGAAGGCTCTCCATGGGTGTGAGCTCCATATTGGCCAATGTCGGTCCGGCTGCCAGTCTCTCCTGCCATAGTTGAACCCGCACATAGGCGGCGACATCGTCATGACCTAATGGGACAACTGAAGCAAGGAAACTTTTTCTTGACTTCAGACGCCTGTGTGCTGGAGTTTGGCCATACAGTGGGTGTCTCAAATCTATGTGCTGACAAGATCTTTCCTTTCTGCTGGTCACGCTTCTTCTGATGTTGGGGGGAGCAATTCCAGACAGAATGTGCAGCGACGTGATGTTGGTTGGTTTGAGACAACCTGTAATCAGACGGCAGCTTTGGTTCAATATGGGGTCAATTTTCTTGGCATGTGCTGAGCGTTCCCACACTGGGCAAGCATATTTTGCAACCGAATAGCATAAGGCTAAAGCAGTTGACCGTATTGTGTCAGGGAGGGCACCCCAATCAGAGTTTCCGAGTTTCTGCAAAATATTATTTCTAGAAGCCACCTTAGCTCTTACTTTTTCGATATGGGATTTGTATGTGAGGGACCTATCTAATTTGACACCGAGGTATGTGGGATTGATACAGTGTGCCAGTTTGGTTCCATTCCAGGAAATGTTTAGTTGGCGTGATGCATCCCGGGATCTAAGGTGGAATGCGCAGACTTGGGTTTTATTGGGGTTGGCACGCAGGTGGTTGTCCGTGTAGTATGTTGTCAGCCCATCCAGAGCATCGCTGAGTACTCTCTCCGCGGAAGTGAAGTGTTTGTGTTGTGTTGCTATACACAAATCGTCAGCGTATATGAAGCTTCTTGTACCAGGATGGATTGGTTGGTCGTTTGTATAAATGTTGTACAAGATGAGGGCTAAAACACTCCCTTGTGGTAGACCATTTTTCTGCTGTCTCCATCTGCTATTTTTGCCACAAAAATAAACATAGAAACGGCGATTGCTAAGCAATGATTGTATCAGCTTAGTGAATCGAAAGTTCTCGGTGATATTGAGGATCTTTGATATAAGGAGACGATGGTTGACAGTGTCATACGCTGCAGATAGATCTACAAAGACAGCTTCAGTGACGGAACCCTCTTCAAACCCATGATTCTCTATGTGCTGTGTTAGATTCAAGAGTTGTCCTGTGCAGGATTTACCAGGTCGGAAACCTGCTTGTTCATTAATGAGTTGGTCTTCTATGAGAGGTTGCAATCGGTTTAATATCAGCCTTTCAAACAACTTGAACAAATGACACAGCAAAGATATAGGACGAAAGCTTTTAGGGTCAGTTGGGTCTTTTCCTGGTTTCAACAATGCAATAATTTTGGCTTTTCTCCATAGCTTAGGAATTTGGTAAGAGCCGAGGCAGTTGTTGTAAAACTTTAGCAGCCATCCGAGAGCGATTGAACCGAAATGTTTAATTTGTTCAGTCCGAATTTCATCTAATCCAGCAGATTTACCTTGTTTCAGAAATTCAATGCCCTTCTTCAGTTCTTCAATTGAGAAAGGAGATGTTAGACGAGGGTTGCGTTTATTTTGAGGTCTTATTAGCCGGGGTTTAGACTGCTTTTTCATGTTATTTTTGCTTTTGCCATTTAGAAGGAGTTGATGGGAAATTTGATTGGCAGATACAGTGTAGTGGTGGTCTGGTTTAGTGTAGTCGGCCGACAGCAATTTAATTGTTTTCCAGGCTTTCCGACTGCTATGAGACAGATCTGTGGATTCGATCATATCTTGCCACATTTTTCTCTTTTCGCTGGCGATAGCTGCCATCACGTTTTCTCCAGCTTCAACTGCAGAGTGAGAGAAAGGATCTAATTGGAACTTTTCTTTATAGTCTTCATAGAGGTCTGCTGAGTCTGAATTCAGACCAGGGATGTAACGTGTCCTACAGCCTCTAGGAATGTTTTTTCTTGACGCTCTTCGTACAGCTTCTATGAAGTCAGGGTATTTATCTGATGACGTGTGTAAATTGGCGATGTGGAAGTCCAGATCTGAAGTAAATCCCTTCCAGTTAGCTTTTCGAAAGTTGTATCGTCGTTGATATGGGACATCCTTTGGAGTAACAACTGCCTTGATTCGGAGGCGGATTGGGCGATGTTGAGTATGTGGGATTGGATCCAATATGTGCTTCACACAGCCCATAGTGATGGAGTCACTTGCAAAGATGAGGTCTGGGTTTGAGCCTCGTTTCCATCTTCCGCTGTAAAAGGAAGGGGGTAACTTGGGGTCATGTATGAGCTGCAAGTTATTATCGTCAGCCCATTTTTCAACAGCTTCTCCATCCTTAGTGGTGTTTCTATAGCCCCAACTCGAGCTGTGGCTGTTGAAATCACCAATAAACAAGCCAGGCGTACTGCCATTTTGCACCATCAGATCGTTTGGTATGAAGGGTTCATTTGGGGGCTTATAGACAGATGTTACGTCTATTCCATCGAGGTGGAGAGTCAGGCATTCGATGTTATTGCTATTATCGGACGAAACTGAGTTAATGCGTGATCCAGATCTTACGTACATAGCACTGCCATGTTTCCCATGAGGGATTTCGTTGACGAGGTCCATTCCGGGTATTCTTGGCCTGTGGTGTGTAGCACTTCGGTGGGTTTCCTGTAGGCAGAGGATATTGCATTGATGTTGCTTGCAGAGTTCAGCAAGGATGGCTGATTTTGCTGAAGAAAACCCTTCGATATTGGCCGAGATCACCGTTAGAGCAAGCCCTAAAAAGGGCTGGCTAGACGTTAGAGTAGGCACGGTTGTCGTGTGACGTGGTGAAAACATTGGTTTCACTTCTAGTGCTTGTTAGCTCTGGTCGAAGTTACTTGTAGGGAAGGCCACGTAGAGGCTGTCTTCATCTTCCCCTTCATCTTCATCATTTACGCTGATTATGTCAAGAGTCTACTGATGTACATGACCACATCGTATGAACTCTTTATGCCTGCTTAGTTTACCCAAATATGTATAGAAATTCACCGGGTTTTTAACAACCATTACCAATACATTGTTATTGTTCATTTTTAATTGTTTTGCCAGCCATCTTGGATTGCCATATTGAATTTATAGGCTATCAGATAATTTAACAATTCTGAGAATGGTCTCATTGACTTCACATGGTATAAAAATTTAGATATAGATACCAAAACTACATGTTTTGAACATATGATGACCGAGTTATGGTCAATTTAATGTTATTTTATTGGTTTGGCAGCCATCTTGGATTGCTATATATTGAATTTATAGGCTATCAGATAATTCAACAATTCTGAGAATGGTCTCATTGACTTCACATGGTATAAAAACCTAGATATAGACACCAAAACTGCATGTTTTAGTCATATGATGACCGAGTTATGGTCAATTTACTGTTATTTTATTGGTTTGGCAGCCATCTTGGATTGCCATATTGAATTTAAAGGCTCTCAGATAATTCAACAATTCTGAGAATGGACTGATTGACTTCACAGGGTACAAACACCTAGGTATAGACACCAAAACTACATGTTTTGGTCATATTATGACCGAGTTATGGTCAATATACTGTTATTTTGTTGATTTGGCGGCCATCTTGGATTGCCATATTGAATTTATAGGCTATCAGATAATTCAAAAATTCTGAAAATGGTCTCCATTGACTTCACAGGGTATGAAAACCTAGATATAGACACCAAAACTCCATGTTTTGGTCATATGATGACCGAGTTTTGGTCAATTCACTGTTATTTTAATGGTTTGGCGGCCATCTTGAAAATAACCACTTTCCGGAAGTTGGATCGCTTAAGATTTTGAATATGTCAATACTGACACCCAAAACTAATCAAATCAGTTGAAAAACCTTTTGTTGCAATTTTTTTGGGGTCAAACCATATATTGCCCTAACTATTGACAGGTTTTAGGAAAAAGGAGAATGGGACACTTTGCAATTTCAGTAATGAGCCAGGAGACGGTAGAGGGATTTTAGATGCCATGGAAGGACCAATTTCTGTGAAATAATCATTAACATTGACTTCTGATTGGTTGAAAATCCGTTCTTGTAAATTCTGACTGGTCCAGTTTAATTTGTCTCACAAATTTTTTTTTTTTATGATTAGGGGCCTACCAAAGCCTACTGCACGCAAAATAGCCGCAGAAACGTTGCTTTAACACCGATTGGTGACCACTGAAGCAATATTTTATTTTGGAACCACTGTTTTGACGTAGCCTGCAAAAGTCTCATTTAAACAGTGTTGCTAAATAAATAAATTTTTCCAATCAAGCAAAATTCAAGTAAATATTAAATTACAAATGGAGAAAACTTATAGGCTTTGGAAAACTTGAACGGGCTTCGAGTTCTACCACTTAAATAAATAGTTTTTTTTTCCTTGTACATTATTTTTAATCGGCAAAAAAACACTTTTAAAACAGGTGAAGACATGTGTTCAGAATTCAGTTAATTTTGCAGCTGGCGCAAAACTTTAATTGTTTTGTTGATCAAAAAAAAAATAATACAAAATGCAAATAATTCAAACAACAAAGATCGCAGGGAAAGCAGCTATAGAGACCGCGTTCGGTTTGACAAACCTGGGTGGTTGGTTGAAAAGTATTGCTCTGGGCTGGTATTGTTGACAAGATGTTTGGAAAAAGCCCGCCGGCGTTGGATAAACTCATTCATCTGCATCTGGCAACGCTTATTAAAGGCTAAATCATGTACTTCTAGACCAGGGGTTCTTAACCTTTTTTCCCTTATTACCCATTTCTGTCCAGATCAAAGTCCGATTACCCAAAATCTAATTTTATCTATTTTGCCGTATTAAAAATATAGAACAGCGTTATTCAACAAAAATAACATTTAATGCAAAGAACGACATCAATAGTGTCAGTGAGACATTTGTTCTTGTTTTTTTTGTGTACAATCGATGCAATATTGGGTGCGATTTTGGATACTGCACAACTCAAATCTGACTCCAGATCTAACAGCTTGTTTCGGGATTTTGATTTCAAAAAGCAACAACACTTGAAATTGCTGATTCACAGAGATAAGTAGAATATATATAGGCTACATGCAGGGATGGCTACATGGTCAACAATGTTAGTGATTTTTGGATATGCTTTCCCCAGAATTTTTCCAAGCTTTCATCTTCAAAAGAATATAGCTCGCTCGTCTCAACACTAACTCTAAATGTACACTTAGCTATACTACTTCAAACAGCAACGCAGCCATCAAGCTTGCTCATAAAACAACTGTAACTGAACTGATTATTATACAAGAAAAATCTTATTATTATGTCACAAAAATAAAATACATAAAACCGGCGACAAAACTGATGAGAAAATAAATTACTATGACGAAACAATTTTAAAAATGATAAAATATCACTGTGCTTGTTTGGTTGTTTTGAAGGGACTCAAAACATCAAAAAAAGTGTAAGTAATAAAGCAACTTTACCACTTACAGCTGTGACATTGTTTGTTACATCTAATTCTATATATTCTGGTTCAGCTGATTACCCACCTGCTATCTTCAAATTACCCACATGTGGGTAATTACCCATAGGTTAAGAACCACTGTTCTAGACAGTGGTGCCACTCCTAGTGTTTTTCCACTAGATCTAGTGTTTTTGGGTTGCATCGAGTGTTCTGGTGTTTTTTTTTGCTATCTAGTGTTTTTTAGCGATTTACCGCTATTTTGGTGTGCATCAGTTTGGACAGTGTTCAAAGTATCCCCACATATTTTTTGTTTGGCTGCATCAATGTGTTTGTAGTGCTTTTCAAAGAGGACTCAAGTTTTTTTGTCTAGTTACACCCACTGATGACCAAATTTGAGATATTTAGCATACATACTTTAAAAAATACACACAAATGACTGTGAAAAGTGTTCAAAGTAGACTAAAGTAGGTAGCATAGCCTACCATAGGCCTATGGTACGGTACCGTAGGCTTACATTTCGTCACTTACATTTGAGGGTCCACGTCTTTTAGGCACAGACAGTTAGGCGCCGGTCAAATAGGCGCGCACACTGTGGCGTCTGGATATTTAGGTGCGGAGCACTGTGGCGCCCGTTCATTTAGGTGCTATTCCTAGTAAAGGTTGGAGATTGTATTAGCTCAGCTTGGGCAAAACCTAGTCGGGGTTTTGACGGAAAACTAAGTTACTCTTCACTTAAGCCTACCACCCACTTGATTATAGGCTACGGTATATTTTTTACTGATGTTTAGTGTAGTTATTATTTGACTTATATAACTAAAAGTGAACTCAGTCATGTTCAGAAACTTGAATAATTTATCGATAAAGCTTTCGCCGACGCAAACCTGGACTAACAACAAATAAATGCTGAACACGCCCATTAAAAAAACAATGTATTCAATATAACATTTTGTGTGAAAAGCATTGCCGATTTAAGCAGCTTCACTCACGGAAGCCATGACATATTTTTCTGTTCAATACAACATTTTGTGTGAAAAGCATTGCCAGAAGAAGCAGCTTCACTCAGTGAAGCCATGACTAACAACAAATAAATGCGCGCGCATTAGCAAAACAACATATTTTTCTGTTCAATTTAACATTTTGTGTGAAAAGCATTGCCCTACCTGCTAAGCTGATACAATCTGCAGACTTTACTAGGAATAGCACCTAAATGAACGGGCGCCACAGTACTCCGCACCTAAATATCCAGACGCCACAGTATGCGCGCCTATTTGACCAGCGCCTAACTGTCTGCGCCTAAAAGACTTGCTCCCACATTTGATGAGTGTGGAGTTCTTAGACTACACTACCTCAGAGATGATTGTGAGTAATATTGCGTTTTTAACAATATATTTGCAAAGGCAAAATTTGGGAAAATTTTGTTTGCCCCCCAAAATATTATACTCTCCTACGGCTATGACTTCAGAGGGCCGTCTTTAAATGTAGCAAACCTAGCAAACGTAGTAAACCTAGCAAACCTCGCAAACTTAGCAAACCTCGCAAACCACAAGGTTGCCAGATAGTATTTTTTATTGTATTTTTTTAAATTTCTTGGCTCTTTATTTATCGGGTGCATGTTTTTTAAAACCCTTTTGAACATGTTACTTGTTTAGTGTTGATTTTGCAGATGTTCTATTCTCATCTATAAAAACATTTCATAATCTCTGCTTTGTTAGTTATGGTTAGTTTTGATATAAATATATTTAAAGCAATGCCTTTGCAATCAACATTTGTGAGATAGCCTATTGCAAGTTAATATTAATGCAATATTTGGTAGTCAGACATTCGGGAATCAGTACTCCATCCCTTAGTTAGACCATGGTTGGGTGAGTTCACTAACCACTGGTTTTCTAAAAACCGGGCTGCAGACGATAAATAAAACTTAACTTTTGCAGACGACCGTAGTTCCAGCTCTGGGCTACGCCGTGTGACACAAAACGAAGAAGTTCCTAATGACAAGTTTTTGTGTGTGTTTAGAAAGTAAGGGATATTTTGTGAACGAAACCGGTTTTTCCAAGGTTTGGTCATTTGAAGTGTGTTTAAAATACCTATATGCTTTGGCTCTTTTTTGGGCTACTTGCAAAAAAATGGTTTGTTTTTGGGATTGGTTTGAAACGTGTTTTTGGCTGGGTAATTTTGTGAAATCTGGCAACTCTGCAAGGTTTACTTCTTTAAATGTAGCAAACCTAGCAAACCTCGCAAACCTCACAAGGTTTGTGCATTTGTACAATTACCTAGTGATGGTAGCTACTATCTAGGCTATGACTTTTAATAAGGTCTGTGCATTTGTCAATTGATAGTTATGAGGTTTTCTCAGCAGGCGTCTTTCAGGCTGTCGCGAACTCCGAATTCCTCGCAAAACTAGAGAAGGTTTCTGCATTTGAAAGCCTACCGCAATAGGTTTTCATAGTCTCCCTAAAGAAGATAGATTTAGACTAGCAGCAAGTAATGATAAGGTTGTCTGTAGTCTAGGCCTATCTATTTGATGCAAACTATGATTAGTTGAAAACCTCATCGGCCATCAATTATAGAAACCTTTCTCAAGATTTGTGAGGTTTGCTAGGTTTGCTACATTTAAAGAAGCAAGCCTTGTAGAGTTGCCAGATTCCACAAAATTACCCAGCCAAAAACACGTTTCAAACCAATTTTTTTTGCAAGTAGCCCAAAAAGGAGCCAAAGCATATAGGCATTTTAAACACACTTCAATTTACCAAAACTTTTGGAAAAACCGGTTTCGTTATAAAAAATTCCTTACATTTTAAACACACACAAAAACTTGTCATTAGGAACTTCTTCCTTTTGTGTCACACGGCGTAGCCCAGGAACTACGGTCACCTGCAAAAATTAAGTTTTATTTATCGTCTGCAGCCCGGTTTTTAGAGGACCAGTGATTAGTGAACTCACCCAACCATGGTCTAAGGGATTAAGTACTGATTCTCGAATGTCTGACTACCAAATATTGCGTTAATATTACCTTTCAAGTTTCAACATCTCACAAATGTTGATCGCAAAGGCATTGCTTTAAATGTATTTATATCTAAACTAACCATAACCAACAAAGCAGAGATTTTGATATCTTTTTACTGATAAAAATAAGACATCAACACTAAACAAATAACATATTCAAAAAGGTTTTAAAAAACATGCATCCGATAAATAAAACGCCAAGAAAAAAAAATACAATTAAAAAAAATACCATCTGGCAACTTTGTGGTTTGCGAGGTTTGCTAGGTTTGCTACATTTAAAGACAGCCCTTCAGAGCTCTCACTTTCAAGGAAATTCAGTTCTACTTTGAAATTTTAAGGACTTTTAACACTCACTAACGCCATTGGTTGTCATTTTTGTACATTATGCATGTAAATGATCGTGTATTTATGATACTAGTGTTTTTTTTGTGAATCTAGTGTTTTTTTTAGTCAAATCTAGTACTTTTCCATGACAAGAGAGTGGCAACAGTGCTTCTAGACTACGAAGTACATGGCTAAATTTAACAGAGATTACTTTTCTTTCCTAAGTTTCCTTCGATTCAGTTCAGTTTGTTTTTGTTTATGACCATCGTAACGAAAAACAATATATGCCAAACATTACAGAGGTTTAGAAAAAGGTAGAAGCGACAAAACGCGGACGTTATAACGTGCATAATACCAATGCAAGACACTCAGTTTAAAATATGGCACGGTTGCAACACTTTAACTTACCTCACTTATATATGTGGAGTGTTGTATCACAATGTCAATATATTTTGTTTTATCTAGAGATAGTTTTTTTTAAAGTATATAGGTAAACCACTAAAAAATTAAAGATGCACTATCCAAATTATCCTTCAAGGATCTAAAATGTGTGTCTGTTAATTCTTTAAAATTACAGTGATAGGCTAGTAGCCTAGGCTTAGCCTACTAGTAGTGTTTTGAGTAGACTGGGCCTGTTTGTTTCGATCTTGGTAAAATGCAGATATACAAAGATTGAATGTAATTGTTTCACTACTACACCAGCACTCTGTAACTAGATGTCAAGTTTTGTTTTTGCAATAAAGCGGTTTTATTCTAATTACTGGATTAAAAAATTACAAGGGTTATTTTATGATCACTTTTAGTGTTTGGTAATGTTGCATTTACATAACAGTGATGTCCAATCAAAAATTCGAAGCTCATTTGTTATAACAACTGTAACACAATGTGTACAAGAGCTTGTTTTGAACAGCATTGATGCTTCAGCTTCTGTAATTAAAGTATTTTTGGACACTCATTCACCCACTGTTGAAGTCAGTGATAATGGTTGTGGATTTACCAGGAAAAACTTGGAATTTGCAGGTAAATAATCATGTCTGTATGTTTATACAATACAATTATAAACAAAAACCCATTCTTTAAATTTGATGCTTGTCTAGCTTTAGCCTGATTGGTCCAAAAGAATTAAAGATGCACATCATTAAAATGTGTACAAGTTTCATATAAATGCCAAGATTAAGCATTGGTTCGAATTTCTTGTTAAAACACTGATGAGAAACAAATTGTACAGATTTGGTGTGATCTAGGCCAGGGGTCACCAAACTACGAGCCGAAACCGGCCCCCGAACTGATTTCATCCGGCCCGCCACGTGCTGCGGAAATAACAGCTGCACTACAACTGTTAAGGAAAAAAGTTACCAAACTTTTTGTAAAGAACTGACGTTGCTGTTTATCATTAGGCCACCACAAATGGGGACAGCCTAGGCCAAATTTGGAAAGATATAATGTTTTTTCAAGAGCACGATACCCTGTAGTGTATCACAGCAGGCCGAGCAGGGGATAACTTTTCCAGCAACCTTGCGATTTTCATCACAACTTTGCTATTCCACCGCTGACTTTGTTATTTATTGTGCTCAATTCAAGTCAATGGAGATTCTAAATAGTTGTATATCTTTTCTCAATTGGCATCTGGCCCGCAACTGTTAATCTCGCAGCAATCCGGCCCTCAGAGAAAAAAGTTTGGTGACCCCTGATCTAGGCCAATGTACCGGTACATAAATTAAATAGGTTTAATTAATAGCCTACCTAGTTTACAAAATAACAACACATTAAAATGACAACTTTGGTCAGAAGCTTGGAGTTCTTTTTTTTTAACTTGGCTAGCTATAGTGCAGATGTTCTTTAACTTTTTTTAACGCGGACCCCTTAAAAAAAATTTGGTTTGCCTGGACCTCCTTTATGGCCTAGTCCGAGAAACTTTTTTGGTCAGCATGAATTGGACATAACGCAATAAAATTAAAATCTATTGGCAACAAACTTGTTTTTATTCGAATAAGGACCTTCTGATGATCCTCCTTTCAGGGCGAAGCAGGCTGTCAAGGGTTTAGAGAGTTGTAACTATATTTGATTTGAGGTAACAAAATTTATGTTTTATTCAATTTAAGAAATAGCGAATGCAGATTGTTTTTCAGTATCTTCGACTTTATTTTGTTAATGTGAAGGATGCTGCTGTTTGTCTTTAACAAGAACATGAAATTCCAACACGCATCCAACCGGTTTCGACTCTTTGTTTTGATAGTTACCAAGGATGAAAATCCTGACTCACTGACTCGCCTGAAATATATAGTCGCAAAAGGGATTATAGCAGCCATGGCTCTCTTTAACAAAAGAAGATCTGCACAAAGCTTTCACAATCTTAATTAACCTAGCCTAGCTGACGTCTAGCTTAGATAGCTGCAGCCTGCAACTGATGAAATTTTACAATGTTCAAATAGCGGCAAAAACAACAATGTGGAAAGTGCTGCATATAATAAACGTAGGTAACAAAAAACAGAACACAGCAATAACAGCTATCTGGAAACGCCAAACTAGAAATCATCAGCGTTGTTTGAACTTAATCTCTTTTCTGTTGAAAATTTAATCTATTTTTCAAATTATACACTAAGATTTCCATTGGGCCTTCATGGAACCCCTAAACCTAGTCCACGTACCCCTTGGGGTTTCACGGACCCCAGTTTAGGAGCCCCTGCTCTAGTGCAATGTACTGGGCAGTTTTGTTTGCAAAGTCTGCTATACTTTTTTGTAGAGTGAAGTATATATAATATAAAAGTATTTTTGTTTCCCCTTGTATGAGCCCCTTGAGTTTGCCATCCATGTACAGTAAAGTTGCCAAAATGTGTTGGTTATGCCTTTTTACTTGTTTATATTAATTATTATATGATTTTCAATTTTTTATACATTATTTATTCAAGCAACAAAGGTTTTGAATGATGAAAAGCTGTGAAAATGACAGTAGAAGTATAAAATTATGTCAGCTGATCAATCTGTTTTAATTTATTTTTATGAATTAAATTTTGCACAGAATGTGAATAGTCTTTAAAATAATTTGAGAATCTGCTGCTTCTTCACCTTGCCCAGATTAATTCACAAGTGTGTAGTTTATTTTATAAGAGATACCGTTTTTTAGTATTACAAATCTTATTGTATTTAACATTGTAACAGTAGATGTTCAGTGAGCTCTTACACTGACGACATTAAAAGTGGTTACCTCATAGCCTAATCTTTGAGCACTGTACCGGTATATAATATATGTTGTTTGTATTATTTCATTGTTTTAGATATGGTCATTGGTCAGCTTTGTCTGATGCAAATACTACCGGTAATAATGTAATAAATTAATAATACAGTAGAATTCGCCTATAACGACACCTCTAGGGGATTGCAAAAACTGACGTTATAGGCCAACTACCGCAAACTATTCCAACACTGTCATTTGATTAAAGAAAGAGGTGTATAATCCAGTCAGGTTTACTGTGTACCACCAAACTGAAAAAAGTCACGCAGAAAAAACAGTAAACAAAGAACTTGTTTAAAAAAAATAACCTACAGCGAAAGGTACAGGAAATTTGCGCATACAGCTCGTTATATACAGTACCGGTGTCACGATTTCTTTCTATCTCTTACCAGGAAAAAGACTTGGAAAGGTTCAATGACGTAGTTTAATGGGTCAAACCGAAAAGCAGTCAATTAAATGTCGAATAATTCTACTAGTGAAATGATAATCTGACTTCTTGAAGAACTTTAACGAACGGCTTCTCAAATAACTCTAATTTCTGCATCAACTACCAATCCACAACTCATAGCACACCTCTCATAATCAACTCATAATAATCACCATAATAAAAAAAAATTACACAAACTACACCACTATTTATATAGTTGGTTGTTCAGTCCAGTAACTTCGAGAAGGTGACGTAGTATTGCATCACACGAACTCATCGTCGGTCACGTAGCATTGAGCGGCATAAACAAGCAAGTTTAAAGAAATCTAAAGAATGTCACGTAGGGGTAGAGGACTGTTACATAATACAGATTTCGTAATCAGAGGTCCATTCGTTAACAACCTTGTGACATCATGACAAACGATATTGGCAATTGTGAAAACAACAGAACGTTTCAGATACAGAATGATTTAGAATTACGTTGCAGAACAACGACTTCACAATTAGAGGTTACTACTGGTCATTGACCGATAATAACATACCGCACCAGAATTCTACAACCAAAACAACACGCTCGTTGAAGATACAAAGCAAGCCATCGCGAGGCATTGCACCTTGATTGTGACATACGCCCCCCCTTAGAATATTGTTGCAAACAATATAACAACACAATCAATACAAAACACACCACAAAACAATTAATTACTCAATAATCAATTCTCATAAGTCCATCGTTGCATGATCTACCAACGATAGCTTTTCTCAAAACAATAGTCACGTTTTCTGCGAAAGTTTCCAACGTCCTCAATAACTTCAGTGCATCGGCGAGCGAGATGACCCATCTTCTTACATCGGAAACACCTCCTCTCCGGACAGTCCTTGGCGAGATGACCTTCTTTGTGACAGTTGTAGCAAGCCTTTTCATCAAAAGAGCAGCTCCTGGCTATGTGTCCAATCTCCCCACATCGGTAGCAGTGGTTGTCACGGCAACGTCTGTTTTCCGAATGTCCGCCGTCAGCAACGCACTCCCTAGCGAAGTGTCCGCGTCTACCGCATCGATAGCAAACTCCAAATGGTCGTCGCCTGCCCCCTCTCCTCGGTTCTTCGCGCTCGTAATATCCGTCATCGTGAGATCGTTGCTGATTATCTGCAGAACAATCTCGAGCAAAGTGACCATTCTTGCCACAAGAATAACAAGTAACTTCAGAATTACTCTCAATAACATTTCCGATTATAAGATCAACTAAAGAGTTTTGTAAACATAACGCTTTCACAGTCCCACTACAATATGGAGTTTCGATATATATCTTCGCTAACGGTCCTTGGATTGAAGTGTTATTTATTGACATCACAATTCCAGTTTTTCCCGTTAATTGACTGTCTTTAACCAAATCTCTCCTCACTATTATACCAGTAGAACCAGAATCACGTAAAACTTTTACCTTTTTGTTTCCAACTTTTCCATCTACTACTGGCAGGTAATCTTCAGGTATTATTTTTTCGCAAACATCTTCATCCGGTCTCTCCTCCTCAAGCGTGGGTTCAGGAATCATTAACGCACAACCGCATCGATAAACGTCCGTGTCTTCATCTTTTCCAGACTAATTGGATCGGGACAACGACTTGTCCTTGCATTCCTTCGCTTCGTGTCCTTGCCTATTGCAACGATTGCACCACTTCCTCGATTCCTGATGATTTCTGTTAGTCTTCTTCCGGCAGTTAACAGACTTATGACCTAAGCCATTACAATTAAAACAACGTACTTCTCTTGGAACAGCACCTCCTTTAGAATTATTTGTTTGCTCCTCGTCATTATCGCATGACAGTGTTTCTTCAGTCGACAACTTCTCATCATGAGCAACTAAATACTGTTCCGCCACACTGGCTATGTCTTCTAGAGACTTTGGACTTCTCTCCATTAAATAAACAGACAGATCTTTTGAACATGAATCTGTGAATTGTTCCTTAACTATAAGGTTTGCCAATCCGTCCAATGATTGTTCGGCCCCCGAAAGTTCAAACCATTTTAACAAAAGGTTTCTCAAACGTTCAATAAATTGACCTGGGCTTTCGTGTTGTTCAGGCTTTGCCTCACGGAATCTTTGACGGTATCCATGCTCGGTAAAATTGTATCGCTTTAACAGAGCTAACTTCAATCTGTCGTAGTTCATGGCTTTTTCTTGCGAAAGTCTTGAATATACATCAAGAGCTTGTCCCGATAATAACATGCTTAGCTGGGTAGCCCACGTCGACTTCTCCAATTTGGCTATTGTAGCATATCTTTCAAATCTTAACAAGTAACTATCCAACTCATCTTTTTCTTCAACAAATGATGGCAAATCTGGACGTCTAACTTGCGCCACAATAACATCTCGAGCATTATCATTAGTAGAATTAGATCGCTCACCAATGTCCAGCTTTTGTCTTTCTAATTCAAGTTTTAACTTTTCCAATTCATATTGCGCTCTTCTTTCTTCAGCTTCTGCTTCGCGCTGCGCTTGTTTCTCTTCAGCTTCTCGTTGAGCTTGTTTTTCTTCAGCTTCGCGCTGCGCTTGTTTCTCTTCAGCTTCTCGTTGAGCTTGTTTTTCTTCAGCTTTGCACTGCGCCCGCTTCTCCTCTGCTTCAGCTTCAAGTTGTGCTTTCCTTATTTCACGAGCAGCTCTTCTATCTTCTCTTTCGTCAGCTTCTCGCTGAGCTTTTTGGTCCATTATCTTGTGATACTCTTCCATCACAAACTGAGACTTTTCATTACCAGTCAGCCCCATTCGTTCAGCCATGCTCCCTAAGTCTTCAATCATCTCATGTTTGACAGTATCCGCCATCTTGACATTAATTTATTATTCTTTCAATAAATCTTCGGTATTCTTCGGTTTTTCGGTTAAATTTTTTCGGTTTAATCCCGGACGAGCCCCCAGAATGTCACGATTTATTTCTATCTGGTTACAAGAGTAGGTGCTCACTGCCTACCTACAATCCCTCCTCGGTCTGCCTCAATCATAATTGCAATTGTTTCTTGATTTATTTATTGAGTTAGTGAGTTGGGATAAAAACTTGATTTTGTATAAACTTACATTGGCTTTAACACGACAACTTAAATCCGTGGTACACATTCATTTCTCTAGCTTGCTTTTTTCGATAATGAAATGAAACTCAACACAAAGGCAGGCAAAATTGTGTCCAGAAACAACGGCTCCCGGCACGCAGCAAAAGGCGATAATCAGTTGTGAAATCTCTTTGCCACCAGGCAAGCCACGTCACGCAGAACACAGAAACAACGCAAATTCAACGTTGCTTAATTCAACCAGCCAAGTTACAAAATTCATCCCAATTTCAATTCTAATCAAGAGGGCAATCGACCCGCCGGAACATTGCGGCCCCTAATTATGGCACATAATTAAACAAAGGTTGAAGTAGAAGGGTCGATTCCCGACATGCAATACACAGAAAGTATGTACATTAAAACTACACAAAAACGGTGATTATCCTTTGATAGCAGTGCAAGGCACTTGGACACCCTGGCCACAATGGCCTGGCGAATACTTACACGATTAACGATTAATATCTACGTTAGTTTCATGAGACATACATTGTAGCAAACAAATCAAACGCACTACACAGTAACTAACTAGCTACTTATAATGACGCAAATCACTGAGATCGCTGGCGAATACTTACACGATTACTATTTACATCATTTTCATGAAACACACAGTAGCAAACAAATCAAATGCATTACACAGTAACTAACTAGCTACTTATAATGAGGCCGATCACTGAGATCGCTGTAGAGCATACATTACTAGGACATGTTGTTGAGTTACGCATATTGGGGCCCTGCGGATGACACATAGAGATACGCAGGTTAAAAAACAGATTTGCGCGGTACATATCTACAATACACTACAAATTTAAATGAAAGGCAAGGGTGGTACAGATGTCTCCACGACACCCGCTAACAACAGACCAGGGCGGGGCCGGGTCCAGAACGCAGTCAAGCATCCCCCACAGGAGCAACGCACGATATATCCCTTAGGACCAGATCCACTTTGACCTCACCCGATGCCTCATCCACCACTGAGACTGCCACCCTGACGCGCCGGACAATCGGTTTTCCTTTCCTAATTTGGGGGATGATCTCATGGACTCTCCCCAGACGGTACCTCCCTCTCTTAGTTATATCTTCTGGGGAACCAACCACCACTAATTGGCCAGGCTGTAGGTTTTCCACCAAACTGGCCCACTTTTTTCTACCCTGCAGGGAAGGTAAATAGAAAGAGATCCATTTCTCCCAGAAACTGTGAGATAGAGCCAGGTTATACCTATAGTCTCTCCGTAACTCATCTCGGTCATGAGGATTTCCTACTGATGAAAATGGGCTCAAGAAGGGGTTAAGGAGTGCGGCTGGGGTGATAACAGTAGAATCCTTAGGGTCATCACAGACAGGGACTAAAGGTCTTTCGTTGACTATTCTTGTGGCACTACCCGTAAATGTAAGAAGTTCAACAAAGTTGGGTTTCCGTGATGAGTTCCCAATAACGTGGGAAAAGGCAATTTTGAATTGCTTGACCATTGCTTCCCAGGCCCCTCCCTGGGCCGGGGCATACGGAGGAATGAACTCCCAGTTAATTCCCTTTTTTCGCAAAGAAGTTTGAATTTCAGAAGACTCCAGAATTTCTGGTAGTCTTTTAGATGCCGCTTGAAATGTGGTCCCGTTATCTGAGTACATGTTACGTATAGATCCACGCAAGTCTACAAATCTGGTAAATGCTAAAACAAATTCATTGTAAGATAGTGACGTCACAAGTTCCACATGGATTGCTCTACTCGCAAGGCAGGTAAATAACAAACCCCATGCTTTCTTTTGGCTTCTTCCCTCCACAAACGTCATTGGACCAAAATAATCTACGCCACTGTTGAAGAAGGGTTTGTCATAGGCCGTGGTTCGTGGTAATGGTAGATCCGACATAAGCTGCCTGATAGGCTTTGCTTTCTCTAAGGCACATGGAGCGCAATCATGCAAATAATGTTTCACCGAGGAATTACCATTTGCAATCCAAAAACGTTGGCGAGTAGATAACAGTGTCTGTTGCACACCACAGTGATAGCTATCACAATGAGCGTCAAGGACAACTAGCCGTGTCAATGCGTGCCTCGAAGGCAAAATAAGAGGATGCTTCGCATCGACAGTTATTTCGGGAGACTTACTCAAACGACCTTCAATACGAAGTCTCCCCCGTGTGTCCACACAAGGACGATACTTTTTTAGAGAGCGCAACTCTCTCAAGCACTGTTTATCAGCGCCAGCTTCGCTCGAAGCAAGACGTTTTGTTACCACATCGATCGACTCTGGCAGACCGTCACAACTTAACAAATCTCTATACACTACTTTCTGTACGTAGGAAACAACCCTATTTAAAGCGTCCTCTAGATAAGATGCATTTAACTTTGGTTTTACATACCCATGTTTCTTGCATTTGGATACAATGAACTCCGTGAAAGCTACAAGATAGGCGGCTCTCTTTTTCAACACGTACAGAGTAGGTGCGGTTTCGATCATCTTGCTAATGGAGCCAGTTGCATTTTCTCTTACCGTCATCTCCGGCGACAGTTCCATTTTACGAATAGCAGCATCTGCTCCATTCATCGTTGGGACCTCGCCTTCCTGCATGAGAAAAGATGGGCCGCTCAACCACATCTCTCTGGAACCTGCTTTGGTGATGGCGTTCGGTCTGGTTCCAACGTCTGCAGAGTTGAGATGTGTCGGACAGTAATGCCATTCGCTCACCTCTGACAAGAGTAAAATACGATTTAACCTACGAGTAACAAACTTGCATAATCGTAATTCAGGGTTTCTGATCCACTGAAGGACAGTATTCGAGTCACACCAGAAATGTTTTCTAAGATCAGGCAGGTGGAGTGCATTAGCTGCCTGGTTTAACAGCTCCGTAGTATTAAGCGCGGCTACAAGCTCCTTTCTGGCAATCGGCCATGCACTTTGATGCTTGAGGACAACCCTACTTTTGCCAAAAACGAAGGATACACAAGGGACTCCATTACACAGCCTACGTATATACACCACGGAAGCAAAGGAGTGATTGGAAGCATCACTGAATCCATGTAACTGATATACGATATCATCTGCGCAACACGGCTCGGTGTTTACAAAATACCATCTAGGTATAGAAAATTCTTTCAGCAAATCTAAAGAATGAAACCACGACTTCCATTCTTTTATGTAGTCGGGTGGCACTTCGGTGTCCCAATCAAGACCTTCAATAGTTAAACGCTGCAGAATTAACCTAGCTTTCTGGAAGAATGGCGCGCCGAACCCTAATGGATCGAAATTTTGGCCAAGTTGGCTTAACATTGAGCGACGTGTGTACTTCTCCAAAGGTCGGAGAGAGCACTTAATGTATAATGAATCTGATTCAGTTTGCCACACGCAACCTAGAGTTTTTGCTACTGGTAAGTCTGTATCGTCTTTTTCCAGGTCAACATCGCGAAAGGAAGAAGCTAACATCTCCTTTTTGAAGTTGGACAAAACATCCAACGCCCCTTTGTTGGCACTCCATTTCACCAAACTAAAGCCTCGGCTATCGAACAAGTCAATGGCTTCTTTTGCAATCTCACTGACCTCATCAAGGCTATTTCCAGAGAATATCAGATCGTCCATATACATATTTTTTCGAATGGTACTCAAGGTCAGGTCACTGGCTCCAGTGGGGTTTTGTTCAATCATTTTTTGAATAGCTAAGCAGGCGATGTATGGACTGCTTTTAATTCCCCAAGGGTGTACACAAAATCTAAACGGAATTACTTTGCCCTTTTCGATATCATTATTCTCAAACCATAGCAAACGGAACAAGTCGCGTTGTTCCATTGGTAATTGAATCTGGAAGAAGCACTTGGTTAGGTCTGCCATTAGGCCAAACTTTCCCAATCTAAAGCGAGCCAGAACTTGTGTTAAAGGGTTTAATATGTCTGGGCCCGACAAAATCACATCATTAACACACCTACCCTTAAACTCAGATTTGCCGTCATATACCACTCGCTTTTTTGCTTGAGATGTCACAAAATATGGTAAGTACCACACACATGCCGATGAGTCGTCGTCTTTTACTAGCTCGATGTACTCACTGGACTGCATTTCAGTCATCGTGTCTACTAAGAATAATCGAACATCAGATTGCTTTAAAGCCTTTCGTCGTAAGCTCAGAACACGGTCAAGAGCCAAAGAGTGGTTATCCGGTAATTCAAAGTCGGTTTTTAACGGTACGGGCATTTCAAATCTCCCATCTTCAACTTTCATTTGCGTCTCAACAAATTTTTGTGCTATGACATCATTGCGGGACAGTTCTATCGTTTCATCTGATAGGGTTAAATCCTTTATTACATGTTTTAAGCGACTGATTTCAATCTCCTGCGCATCAAAACTGTCAAGACTAAGTGACTCCTCAGCGACGTTACCATTAATGGCAACACGACGTACTTTAGAATTACCAGAGATCATAGAACCTCGACCTCCACTAGCCAGCCAGCCCAGTGGGGTTAAAATAGCATGGGGCTCTTCTAGGGTGCATCATCTGCCCTTTTTCGTTTAAATTTTGTTCTGCAGTTGTCAGAAGTGTTCCTTTTGTCAAAGTAAACACACCTGTGAAGTTTTATGCGAAATGATTTGGATCTAGGGGTACCACATCGCGAATGAATTTTTGATATATAGACGTCAAGCGAAAAATGCGAAAAGCCTAGTTTCAGATGGCATGTCTGTGGTACACATATGTACCGTTAGTCCAAAAGCGTTAAATCATTCATTTTAGGGTTTTTCTCCTTAAACTGCAGACCTTTTGATCATTTTATTGCAAAAAAATTCGCTGAAATTTATCTAAACTTTAACATTCACTGTTTTGGTCACAAAACACCAATAAATGCACATTGTTTTGCTGAATTTGCAAAATTCTGTATTTTCGGAATTGAAATAACACAGTTAGAAAAGGCACAGTTTCCTGCTCAACAAAATATGTAGTATCCATTAAACATTGTTGTTCATTTTCTTCTTCCGTAAATTCGGACACTGCCGATAGCTCCTTCAACAGTCTGCAGAACAGTTGGGAATCTCTGTTCAGACCTTGTCGATGAAACATAGTCGCATCCAAGCTTTACGCCCCGTTCAGCTGCATCATTCACTACTCTCAGCTGCCTTACAACTGTGTAGCAAGCTGCATATGAAGGACAGCTGTCTCACTGAAGAACATTTTCTTCCATGAAACTTGTACAATGGCCAAGCTTTAATGCTGCAAAAAGGAACCAGGAATCTTCATTGATTAGATCAGCCAACTTGGTGGCTGACAACATTGGAATCAACCTTGGTTTTCCAAAACCTTCTACAAATCTTTTTAATGGCTGTCTGAAACTTTTCATTTTCTTTAGTATTGCTCTTGCCATTGCTGCTTTCTCAGCTGGCAGTGTCTTGGTGCTGAAAAGGGCAAAGGGAACAAATTCTCCAGACAAGTACCATGTGTGTAGCATGAAATATTTGAGCGCTACCTCTGCTACCAGCTTGTCTTCTTCTTTGTATTGGTGTAAGACTTCAATAAAGCGCAAGTTGTTTGTTGGTGCGTTGACTTGGCACGGTGCTAAAAACCAGTACCAGCCATAGCACGACAAGATAAATTTGACAAGACGTTGAAACTTTGCAATTTGAATGTAATACACCATTTGCACGTCATGAACCAGTATGTCTGATAGAATGCAAAGGGATAAGTGTTCAACCATGTCGGAGTCGGTGTTTTTGTTATAGCAAAATACTGGATGCACAGTTGCTTGGGCATGTGTCCAGTGAAAGCCCTGGATTTCATTTTGCACATGAAAGGAATAATGTCGGCAGCCGTGGCCGAGTGGTTAGCGCGTTGGGCTCGCAGTCGAGAGTTCGACTCCAGCCACTCGCACTTGCTGTTGTTTCTCTGGGCAAGAAACTTTACGACAATTGCCTCTACCTAGTGATCGATTTCGAGTAATGGGTAGTACCAAATTTAAGTCATAAGTAAAGTAGACAACCGGAAACAGACATTGCTGTCGGCTGCAGCGTGGGTCAGGTGTATGTCGGAAGGCGTACACCGATGCATAGCGCTCAAGTCCGCTTTCCCGCAATGCAGGATAAAGATAAACAAACAAACAAACAAACAAACAATTCTCTGAAAAGTTCATTGCAATCAAAACTTCACCTTCTTGCAAATTTTCTTTTCTGGACTTGTAATAATTTGATTGAGCTTTGGACACACAACTATGTGAAAGAAGTTAGATCAGCTTCTCAATCAAGGTTTCTATGAAATCTGAAACACTCGTGATCAACTGATCATCGTAACAATTTCTGCTCTATCAACTGTTGTCCACTGTTTAATAGTGATGTCTTCATCATGATCCTCAAACAGCGAGTTGAGGTGGCTTCTCAAAACTTCTGAAGATGAACATTGGTCAATGGTCACACTTGCAAAACATGCATTCTCTTGAGGTAATATCACAGACTATTAAAGAATGCAAGTCTGTTAGATTGTGCCAAACTTCCCGCCTCTATCAGTAACTTGGGATTCTCATGAATTAGACAAACACAAACTGAATGGGTTCCGGAAGCTCCTGCCAAAACGCACCATTTTGGCCTTAATGTGAAAAATTTTGATAAACCAATCTTCATATCTGGTTGTCTCTTTTTAAACTCCTGATACAACTCACTTAGTGTCACCAAAACCAATCTGTTTTGTTGATAGCATTTTTTGCGCACGGACACTTTATCCTTTTGTCTTGGAAGTAACCTACTAAATTCATCATCTTCATAGAACTTCAACACATAATCAATAATCTCTTGAGGGAAAGCCCTTTGTCGACGTGGTTGAGGTTTTGGAAGATTGGTTTTGGTGACACTAAATGAGTTGTATCAGGAGTTTAAAAAGAGACAACCAGATATGAAGATTGGTTTGTCAAAATTTTGCACATTAAGGCCAAAATGGTACGTTTTGGCAGGAGCTTCCGGAACCCATTCAGTTTGTGTTTGACTAATTCATGAGAATCCCAATTTAACGTTGTAACTCCTGTATAAGACGTTGTAACCGGCCACGGAATTGGTTTTAACGTCTCCCCTCAGTTAGTTGTTTAAACTGTGCTACCCATCCTTCTTTCACTTTTAAAAATACATGGTACACTTACTACAGCAAACTACCTCGTTTCTACTCAATTATCCCACTTCATATATGGAAGCTAGAAATCCAAGGAAATTATCTTTCATTTAAGCCAAGTTGCAGAAAAATCGAAGTAGAGTGTTTTTTGCTATAAGCGATCAAAGTTTCGTCATGCATGACTGATCACAAATAGTCATGTGGGAAACTAGCCACTTGGTGGCCTGTAGTGATATAACAACAAACAAAAATATATCTTTTCAGAACCTCCTTACTTTGGATAACTCATATGCATTGGAATTTTCAAGTTACCATTTGAAACACCTTCATAATAGCCTAATAGGTCAAACAAAATTTGCAGTTAATTTTTACGCATGAGCGATCACGAAAAGGGCCAATTTTCAATCATCGATATCCCAAAAAGTACTGGGCCGATTTTGGTATAATTGGTTTCACGTTTCTCAGAATTGCACAGAGATTCTACATATGAAATTTCATAAAAATCTACGACATATGGTTCCACAACTGTACCAGTAGCCATGAAATGACCCCAAAATAACAAAAAATGACATAATTTAATCCAATTGTGGTACCCCTAGATGTTAATGAATTCTTCTGAAAAGTTGCACATCTTCAACAATCATAAAAAGGAACATTTTAATCCACTGCAGAAAATCAAAGAAAAAAATGAGGGGCAGATGATGCACCCTAGGCTCTTCCCGAGTCATGCCAACACGTTCTTCTAATACTCGCATCAAGTAAGCATGGTCATTCCCGATTAGAATATCGACCGACATTTTGTTAGGTAACGAAATCAATTCAACATTATCGAAATGTGAAAACCTATTTAAGTCTTGATGCTGCAGCAATGTTTCGACATGGTCACTCCAAGGTGCATTTACCACTGCTTCCACATCACCATACAGTTCGTCAGTAACTAAGGATTGGATATTAAATTTAACCAGATCAGAGTGTATTTCTTGTTTGCCTGCTAGAGTGTCCATGCGGAAGGATACATTATCCGTGGCTTTTAGATACAATTCTTTAGCCAATCGGCTTGAAACAAATGTGAGCTGCGAGCCTGGGTCGTGTTGACAGTAAACCAGAGTGGTCTCTCCATTAGATGGGTTTATGACTCGCACAGCCGTGACACGATTAAACACTGCCCTCTTATGAGCGATGCTTACACTACGATTAGTGACGGCAGGTGCCGTTCTAAGACCATTGCCATTGCCCGATGTTCCTTGAGGACTCACATAAGCGTCGTGCAGTAGATAATAGTGCTTAAATCGGAAATGTTCGCCGCAGCGCCTACAATTACATGATTGGGTGCAGTTTTTTGCTTCGTGTCCTAGACGTAGGCAGTTTAGACAACGACCAGTCGTGGCGATGACATCTCGGCGTCGCGACGGCGTCAAGTTTAGGAACTCAGGACAATTGGGTAGTCTGTGACGCTCTTGCTTATTCCTACTCTCACAATAGATACAAAGTATGTCCTTCCTCGTACCCTCAAAAGAGCGGCTACCAAACGTTTCTTCTCGGCTCCCAGAACAAAAGCCAGACCCGCGACTGCTACCTTGGGTGACATTTCTGACAGGCTGTGCTGAGGTTTGACGAATACGCATAATGTGATTATCACTCGCCGACCGTTTTGTATCTTTTCTAGCAACGACTTCTTCCATTAAGCGTATGGCGAAGTCCGTAGAGCGACACGTCTCTTCGCAATTTACGAAATCCATTAGGCTTTGGAAGCTTGGTTCCTCGGTGCTATCATATTGCTCTTTCAGATAGTACAAAAAGTCTTTCTTCGCATATCCAGATAATCGACCTGCCAAGTCTAGTACAAAACGTCCTTCTAGCTGATGGCGCTGGTTATACGCCCTAGCGAAGAGGGTACACTGAGCCAGCTCGTCTTTGAATTCCTTTATTGAGGATGATGACATCCCAGATAATTTATTGCCATGCCGTATCCGCCGAATCTCCGGTTCCGCGAGAAATCCGCCTCTAACGCCAAAGCGCTGCGACAAGCGATCCAACGACATATCGATCCTTTCCTTTTCGCTCCAACCAGAAGTATCCGATGCTAAGTTTGAAATGGTTTGCGCGGCGCTACGTACGCAGGCTGCCTGTAGCAAAGTCAGCCGATTTCCCTCAAATGGGCAACTCTCCATTAGTGATTCGATACGGTTTTTAAAAAATATAAATGGCATGTTGTTGCCGTCATAGTTGATTAATGCGGCCCTGTCATAGAAAGTGCGACAATTATGATATTTATAGAACCAGTTTTGTTGATCCTCAGCGCCTCTGTTTGCATTAAGCCCTGGCGGGGGTGTCATAGCATGTCGAGTTTCACGGCCATCATCTTTAACTAGTGGTAAATTACATCTCTCATCTTTAAGATCTTTCCTTACAGTTAAGGGGCATGTTTGTGACGGTTTCACAACCTTCTCTCTATGAAAATCACGTTGATAATCATAATGAGGTTCTCTTTCCGCGGCCCCATGGGTCCCCCCGGGCGGTTTTGCCAGAAAATTATCTTTAGTCCACGTTCTATACTTGTTTGTGAGGGCGTTTCCTGGAAAGAGCTTTCTTAGGGGAGTTTCTCTATGTGGCGGTTCCATTAAATTCTCCTGTTTAGCCTGGCTCTGTTTAGGTTGGGCATCTATGCTAGCGGCCCCATGAATGTCATGGGATCTCCCAGGCGGATTGATAATGTCAGCGTCCCACCTCTGGACCTTTTCTATCGCTGTAGGGATGTAGTCGGTGACTCCGAGACTACTGGCCGTAGGCCGTCGTTGCCCGCGCTCCGACCCTTGGTCCGATCCACATTGTGAAAACAAGTCAAGCTTACTTTGCCTTGCTCTCAGTTCGGCTGCCTTGATCTGCATTTCAATTTCGGCTCTGGCTTCGGCTTCCTCTGCTTCGGCTCTGGCTTCCTCTGCTTTGGCTTTGGCTCTGGCTTCCTCTGCTTTGGCTTTGGTCACCCGCATCTGTTTTTCCCACCGCAACTTCTCTATTTCGAGCCGGATTTCAATCTCTTCTTCTTTTGAACGGCGCGAGCGACTACTCGAAGCACTGCTGGTTGATTTTCCTTTTATTGTACCTAATTTTGTATCTACCTTGGAGATTTGCTTCTGTTTTATAGTACGTCTCAATTCCTCAATCTCTGACCTGACCTGTTCTGTAGCTTCAGATATCATAGTGCTATCCTTTAGTTTATTCGCAAGTTCTAACAGTTCTCCAAAGTTGCCCTCTAACTCCGCCATATCAACCAAGGCCCGCTCTAGCAACGCTTCATCATGTACCATGGGGAGACCTCTCCTTAATTCTCCAACCCCCTGCAGCACCTCTCTTTTTTTGTGTCTGACGTCCCTGAGCACAGCTTCTGCACTGGAATCAGCATGGGTAAGGCTGCCATGAACCCCCTGAGGATACACCTGCCCAACGCCCGGGTGTTCCGCCGCACCACCCCCAGACGCAGCGCCCCCTGTCCCACTGCCAACGGGAAACGCACGAGATACCGGATGGCCACCGTCACCTTCCATTTATCAATTTAAAAAAATTACACTACTGTATACTATAGCCTACACACACTAAAAGCGACACACGTAACGTAATGGACAGCGTAACCAACATTAATTAGTAACTTACCGCTCTCTGAGTTACGGTGGAGCAAGCCTTTTGACAAACAATACAGTATTTTACACAAGTTGTTATACACAATTAGGCTCCGGTACAATAGAGTTCCAGTTTACAACACAATTAAAGTACGGTTATATTAAAGTCCTTTCGTTGCAGGAATGTGCTGACCACCCCTTCAGAAGTCTTCCTTGGTTGAAATTTAAATTTGTTAGTCTTTAAGTTAGTCCTTTAGTTCTTGTTCTTTCAATTCTGTCAATTTTGTTAGTTCTTTTAATTCTTTTATTTCGTTATTTAGATACTTTATAGTTCTTTACTTCAGTTGTCCAATTATCAAGTTTTTATTTTTGGTTACAAGAGTAGGTGCTCACTGCCTACCTACAATCCCTCCTCGGTCTGCCTCAATCATAATTGCAATTGTTTCTTGATTTATTTATTGAGTTAGTGAGTTGGGATAAAAACTTGATTTTGTATAAACTTACATTGGCTTTAACACGACAACTTAAATCCGTGGTACACATTCATTTCTCTAGCTTGCTTTTTTCGATAATGAAATGAAACTCAACACAAAGGCAGGCAAAATTGTGTCCAGAAACAACGGCTCCCGGCACGCAGCAAAAGGCGATAATCAGTTGTGAAATCTCTTTGCCACCAGGCAAGCCACGTCACGCAGAACACAGAAACAACGCAAATTCAACGTTGCTTAATTCAACCAGCCAAGTTACAAAATTCATCCCAATTTCAATTCTAATCAAGAGGGCAATCGACCCGCCGGAACACTATCTCTTACCAGGAAAAAGACTTGGAAAGGTTCAATGACGTAGTTTAATGGGTCAAACCGAAAAGCAGTCAATTAAATGTCGAATAATTCTACTAGTGAAATGATAATCTGACTTCTTGAAGAACTTTAACGAACGGCTTCTCAAATAACTCTAATTTCTGCATCAACTACCAATCCACAACTCATAGCACACCTCTCATAATCAACTCATAATAATCACCATAATAAAAAAAAATTACACAAACTACACCACTATTTATATAGTTGGTTGTTCAGTCCAGTAACTTCGAGAAGGTGACGTAGTATTGCATCACACGAACTCATCGTCGGTCACGTAGCATTGAGCGGCATAAACAAGCAAGTTTAAAGAAATCTAAAGAATGTCACGTAGGGGTAGAGGACTGTTACATAATACAGTTTTCGTAATCAGAGGTCCATTCGTAAACAACCTTGTGACATCATGACAAACGATATTGGCAATTGTGAAAACAACAGAACGTTTCAGATACAGAATGATTTAGAATTACGTTGCAGAACAACGACTTCACAATTAGAGGTTACTACTGGTCATTGACCGATAATAACATACCGCACCAGAATTCTACAACCAAAACAACACGCTCGTTGAAGATACAAAGCAAGCCATCGCGAGGCATTGCACCTTGATTGTGACAACCGGTAGTAGAGAAGTTCATTGTTTATTAGCAAAAAAGGCATTGATCTTCAGCTGTTTTGGTTTTGACACGGATTTCTCTACCACATAGCGTTCAGCTTTTGCTAAATAATGTAGGATTTACTCGCTATCGTCGTGACTTCGGAAGTATCGATCTAGTTGTCTGATTGACTTCAGGACTTTTTTTTCTTCACACGGAAAAAATTAATTGAAAAGTTAATTAGTTTATACAGTACTGCACGTACATTCGTACAACTGTTGTTTTGAGTTGTTTAAAGGTCAGCTGTGGAGCTGCTTTTTACACGTGATAGTTTTTCACGCGGGAAAAAAGTCAATTCAGTTAATTAAAGTCCCTGCTGCGAACGACGTAGCAAAATAAAGGGAAAACATTTTGCAAGCAGTAGCGCTAACTGGATCAAAAGACTGACCGTTCGGGGTGAAGGTGATGGCTTAAAGTGATGTTATAAACGAACAATGACGTCTGGGGACCAATTTAGGGTGCTGTTACATGCGAATTGACGCTATAGGCGATGCTGTTGTAGCCGAACTACGATGTACGTAAAAGATAGGAATTCTGCCGGGACCGAGCGAAATGTGACGTAATAGGCGAATTGACGTTATAAACGAAGCCGTTATAGGCAAATTCTACTGTAATTAAAAACTCTCAGAATTCAAGTTTTTCACAGATTTTTTACAAAAAATATTAATTTTTATTTCAAGATTGTACTTATGTTTTTTTGATGATTGCAACAATCTTAATATGACACATTTAATTTTTACTGCTGATTCCATTTAAGCTGCTACTTCTATCAACTGATTTTAATAGGCCTACTTATTTAAACGTAATTTATTTTTACTTCAGAGTGCAACTAAAATACTTGTCATGTAGGGATGCACTCAAACATAGTACAACCTAGAATATATACTTGTTTTTACACTAATGGAAAAACATGGAACAGGCTGTCAAATTTTCAAACGCATATTTCATCATGCTCGTGTTTAGGTACCAAGTACTTCACCAGCAAATGCTCCAGTCTTTGTGATCTTCAAACAAAACTGAGTCATTATGGCTACAGAGGAGAGGCTTTGTTTAGTATAGCCCAGATGTCTTCAGAATTGAGAATATCAACATCTCATCTTAATGAGATGTTTTCCAAAACAATTTCAAACTTCGGAAAAAATCACCAATGTGTGACAGGAGATGATAATTGCACCAATACTGGAGGCGGCAGCACTGTGATTGCTTGTAATCTTTTTTCAAACCTTTCTGTTCGTCTGCGTTCGTTTGTTCCTTTTACCGAAATTGAACACACCAAACAAATGCTAAGAGACATTGCTCTTGTCCATACCTCTGTTTCAATATGTTTTTGTGAAAAGCAAAGTGGTTTTCATATGAAAATTGGAAGAAGTATCAGCTTTCATGCAAGGTGAGAATACTGCTACATGGAGCTAATAGTAGCGTCATACTTTCAATGATCATTATTTAAAGCCATGTTTTTTACATATACAGTCTATAGGATACGACAACTGCATTGATATCAGTGATTAGACTGCAAAGTAGGAAATCTAAAAGTCAATCAAATATATATTTATATAGACCTACTGGTAATTCAACAATTTAGCTTATGCATGTAAGACAAAGGGGTACGGTACATTGGGGTCTGCTACTATTCGGTGAGTCCGATTCGGTGAGTCCGATTCGGTGAGTTCCTAACTTCTAACCCCTAACCTTAAGCCCTAAACCCTAACCCTAAAACGGCAATGATAATTAGGCTACGGTACCCGATAATTTAAAAAAAAAAATTGAAAAAATCCCCCATTAAGGGATCGGACTCACCGAATCGGACTAACCGAATCGGACTCACCGAATCGGACTCACCGAAACGGGCCATTCCGGGTACATTGAAACCATTGATTTCTTTCGATGATCTTTATTAGTTATTGAGTAATTTATTAAGTATATATATATAATGTATTATATAATATATACTTTATTAGGGTCTGCTACTATTCGGTGAGTCCGATTCGGTGAGTTCCTAACCTATAACCCAAACCCCTAACCCTAAAACGGCAATGATGATTAGGCTACGGTACCCAATAATTTAAAAAAAAAATTAAAAAAATCACTGAATAGGGATCGGACTCACCGAAACGGGCCATTCCGACTTTATTAAGTAGTGAGCAACGGGATGATACTTTTGCTCTGTTAGATAAGAGTCTATGAAATTACCCTATACTTTTGATTTAAATATTACAATTTCAACAAAATATACTATATTTTCTAACAGTTGACATTTAAAACTTTATTATTAGGGCAAATCAACTGCTTGGTATCAATCTGGAAAATCACATATCCAAAAAAATAGAAAAATTTACTGTTGATGTATATTTTTCCTCCATTGGACATGTAAAGAAATCCATTCAATACGTGTATGTAAATAAAAGAATAGTACATCAGGTATATACTGTATTATGAAAGGGTGTTCTCAAACAAAAGCAGAATATTTATTGGATATGAACTGTTTTATTCACATGTTTATTTGTGAAAATGTATGCTAAATAACACACATTCTATACATTGTATGTTATACCAACTTGCTATATTTAGACTAAAATCCACTCCATCATGAAAGGAAAAGGTGTGTGCAATCACTTAACGAAGAATACTGTGCAACATTTAAACATTACACATTCAGCGTATATACTTCTCATTACGTGAGTTTTTGTATAAACTGCATTATTTATTAGGTATGTTTCGGTTTTCTAGTGTGTGTGTACAATTGTATGTTATTGTATACGTAGGGCGGAATTCAGATTTGCGTCTCAAAATAAGTCAGTGTTATGCGTAAGTCAGACTTATATAGGCCAGGCTTATACGAGAAGCTTATTTGCGATGCAGAAACTCGACTTACGCGCGACTTATATAAGACCGTATTAAGCCTCTTCGTTTTCGCGCGAAAGAGAAATTGCTATAGCAACTCTTTGGTTGAGGTAATGAAGCGTGAAACTGAAGGCTGTAAAGCTGAGCTACATTCCTGCTGAACCACCAAATAAGGCAATGTTGTGCTTTAAACTCACAACTAGAAAAAAGCACTTTTTATGATGTTGAAATACGTTATAGTTGCATCAGTAAGTCGTTCGTTAACTAACGTAGATGCCAAGTAATCCATGACGCAACAGATCTAGCACAAAAAGTTCATTCACTAGCAAGGAATACTCATTTAACAATGAAACAACGTAAAACAACGTTATGCCAATATGCAAATGGCTTTCGTTTACAATAATTCATAAATTTGAAAGAATCAGGTTACTCAAGTTATTTTTGATGCCTAAATAGGAAAGTTTTGACTTTGCTTGCACAATCATGGCCAGGATTGACACATGATGCGCGGATTTTTGACAACAGCATCATTCGAGATAAATTTGAGAAAGGAGAAATTGATGGAATCCTATTGGGTGACAATGGGTATGCACCGAGAAATACGCGCTACAATTCTGCAAACAGAACTTTGACTAACCCCGGCCAAGTTGCCATCGCTTCTCTGGAAATGGCCAGCTGCAAAAAATCGAAGGCTTATCAATAGCTGCAGTATGGGCGGTATTGCATGCAATCGGGCTGTCAACGTTTCGTCATTTTTAAACAATTCAAAGAGTTCCATAGTTGCAGTTTTGCTAAGACGGAAACGTTGACAAAACTGCTTGTCGTTAAGTTGATTAAAAGGATTTGCATGATTGCGAGCAGGCCTTTCAATGTGAATATTTGCATACTCTTCATCGAAGAGTTGCCTAAAAGCAATGGTTTGCAAATTTGTGAGAAAACGAAAATACAATTATATGCAATAATATACTGTGACCTAAGTATCAAACCAAAACCTGTGTCAATAACGCCATGTTTCAGATGGACTAACTAAACCTAACTTTTTCAGCTGATCTGTGCCCAGACAGCAAGATTCGTCATTTTTACATTGATTCAACGCCTGCAGACGTTGAATCAATGTAAATATAACGAGTTTTGCTCTCTGGGTGGTCCTTTCAGTAGAGCTGTTCGCGTCAAAAACTTTAGTTAAATCATTCCTCGCTTGATTATTTTGGAAAGGCTTTTTTATCATTTTTTTATTTATTTTCCACCACTGGAAAGTCTTTGATGAGGTCAATAAGCAGTTGGCGTTCAGAATCGTTGTAATTAAATCCTCTTGGTATTTTTATTGAAATAAGAAATGATAATGCAATTTACATTAAAGGGTTACGGGAATTTGTATAAACTATGTTTATCTAAAAGCGCAGTAAACTCGCTCATCAAGTTGCTCACTGAATTTAGTAGTTCATATCTTAGCGATAGTTAACTGACGCGAAGAAGTGCTTGCGTATAGCTGAGCTATATTCATGCTAAATCAACAAATAATGCAATGTTGTGCTATTTAAACCTACAACTAGAAAAAAGTCGTTTTTTGTGACGTTGAAATAGAAACGTTGTAGTTGCATCAGTAAGTGGTTCGTTAACGTACCGTAGATGCCAAGTAATCCATGACGCAACAGATCTGGCACAAAAATTTCCCTCACAAGCAAGTAATACTCATTACGCACTGAAACAACGTTAAGACAACGTTATGCCAATACGCACATGGTTTTCGTTTGCAATAATTCATCAATTTGAAAGAATCAGATAACTCAGGTTATTTTTGATGCCTTGAAAGTTAAAAATAGTACAATTGTAGGAATACTGTTGCCAGTTTATGACTAAAAGGGCGGGCGCATAGACTCCCTTTGGTCTGAAAACTGTCAAATGTAAGATAGTTAATAGACTTGTTTTTTCCTGGCATTGCAGACAAAGGAAAAAGTATGACCAATCACAATTGTATGTTTGCAAAAGTGATGTTACAAGCAGTATTACTAAACTGCGTGTCAGCGTCTGGTTATTCAACAACACAAAATAGGCATTTCAAAATTTACACCACCAGCAATAACACTAGTAACCTACTATTGTCAGCGTCTGAAAGCAGTCTAGTTATTCAACAATCAAGCCAACTGTCAGACCGAAACTCTGCCTGCAACCAAGCTAAGATAACAGGCACACCTGCTTCACATTAAAAACTATCAAAAAAGTTTCGTGGCCTTTGCACCAGACGGTCTATTTTAAAAAAAAAATGCTGTAACAAACCTCCTACTTTCAATACTTCCAGTGTTAGCCAAACACTTTTTCCTTCAACAGAGGCTTAAACCACCTTCGCAGGTGGCTTATATCTTTCGGCTTTTAAGCCGAGTATAAGCCTTGCTAAAGCGTAAGTCTGCTTTCTGAATCGCAAAATCGACGCTTAACGCAAAATTTTGTCCAGACAGACTTAAGCCGCCTTAAGTCTGGTTTCTGAATTCCGCCCGTAGTGTGGTAATAGCCTATATTTATTTTTATGTGCAAAGGTGGTTTTATTGAGATTTTTAATGTTAATTAGCTGTCTAACGAAAATTCTGTCTTCCTGATGGATATTGTAACTAATTTGACCATCCAACTCCATTAAACTATTTCCACACAATTGTTGCTCGAATTATAATTTGAAATTATCAGAGGATGTTCTCATAATATTGTAGGCCTATAACAAAAATGAATTTGATCATTGCAGAATCACGAAACAATATGAGTTTACGAATTATCGCATTTCAGCAGTCATCCAAATTGTATGCGTTCTAATTTTTATTCTCTCTCATGTCTGTTCGTCTCAGTTATGGGAACAGTTTTATTTTCTGTTCTCTTTTTTCTATTTAACGCAGCCAGGGAATGCAGCTTAGATGGAAAAATACAAAATCTTTAGAAAATGATGTATGGGTTAAAATGGTTCACTTGTTAGGAAGGAAAACATGTTGGCGTGATACCGGATTGCTACAGTAGTACATGTCAAAATATATTTTGAGCAAGATTCAGTTGTTGGTTAACTTGTTAAGAAACTTCATCAGTCATTATTCTGTCCAAATAACCTTTAATCTAGGGGTGATTTGGGTAAAATGTAATCAAAACACACCTGTGCCGGTACGTTCAAACTAGCTAAAACATCTAAAACAACATGTCATATAAGATGAGCACACTTTCGTACTTTACTACTCCCGTCATGTGCTAAACTTTGTTTTGTGAAAACTTATCTAAAATCAAAACAGTTTGATTGTAAGTTGTAATAAACATTTTGTCTTTTATCAAATGTTTGTATGGCACCTAATGATGATTTCATGTTTCTTGCTCAAAGGTGCCCATTTGACTGGTATGACATTGGTCTGGAGCCAGGAAAAACGATGGTAGAATTTTCAAATTGGAAACTTATTTTATCTACAATAGAAGACATGTTTGTTGACAGTTCAAGACAAGGCGTTGATGCTAACAATAAAACTCTTAACCTCAAGGAAAATAAAAAGTTGGAAACGGTATGATGCATTTTATACAGTATAATAAATAATTGCAAACAAATTTAGCCACGGTGATTCAAATCACAGTGTGTGCACCTAAAAAGCTTACTTTAACGGCCGCTCAACACCTACTTTGGCGACCGGGCCTGTGTCAATGGTACAATCCCTTCCCCACATTACTGCAAGCAAAACCCTGGTTGAAACTTTCTTTATCTAGAGATAAATTGTTGAACACAAAAGATCTGCAGTACATAGCCTGCATCAGTTAGTTATTGTTGAGCATTTATGGTTTAACCAGAAGGTGTTCAGTTCATACAACTGTAACAATGCATCCGGCGTATGAGGTTTGCTTTGGAAATTTCAATTTGCAGAAGTGTTCGACCAATGCCAAGCTGAAGAACAACGAAAGCTGTGGGACAGATTTTTCAACAAAATTCGACGTTTCCACAGATCTGGTCTGTTTGGCAGGGAGAACCGCTAAAAGAAAGCATTGCACTGAATGCAGGGACGAAAACGTGAAGACACTGCCATGTTTGGATCACGGTAAAAAAAGAATGTCCCAAAATTTGTGTCACCGCTAGTGTTTGATGATGTATGAGGTAACATGCGCGCCATGAGCTTTATATCGATATCGAATACCAAACCGACCATATATATTAAAAAAAAAAATTATCATCAGGTTCAATCGATTGCAAGCAAAGTTGCTCTTCACAGTTGCTTTATCAAGATATGGCTGCAGAAGCTAAGAAAAAGAAAAACAACTCCGAAGATGGACTGTGTCCAGGTAGTATCTTGGAATAAAGTTTAATATAGCATCCGTTGATACAACGTTAAGCCATTTTCTGAATATCAAGCATTTGAGATTGCAATCAGTGATAATATAACAAGTAGGCTTATTTATCATTTTCAAATACACTTTTAAGAGTATATATATTACACTGTCAATATTTTAGGTTGGGTGGAAAAGTATGCTCCCAAAGTTGGAAGGTTTTATATCAACTCAGCAACCGGGGTGACATCTTTTGTTAAGCCAGCCGAGACTTCTTCGAATGATGGCAAAGCGTTGGCTGGTAAGCTGTGCCATCGGAAAACTACATAATATGAAGTTACTTTAAATTTAATTCGTGCCATATCAAATCCACATACTTTAAGCTTCGAAAAGTAATTTACTGCAGAATACACGAATTATTATAACAACACACTTTTCTTTCAAACCAGCAATTCAGCATTATGATTGGCTTGTTTTGTCAGATAATAACAAACGGTTTATGTTGTTAGATTGTGGCCGACCATCGCAAAAGAGAGGTTATTCAACAAAACAACTCTGCAGGTGGCTTGTCGTTCTCCGCTGTGTAGTATTAAACTAGTATTGTATCAGAGTGTTATAAGTCTTGTTTGCAATTCATTGTTGATGCCTTTTCTGTTGTTGTGTAATTGAGTTATTCAACCTGTCATGATGAGCAATTGTGTATGGTTTGCCGATTATCACCAAGATAAATTTTGAGCAACCAGTCTGTCATCTTAGATTCTCACAGTCTAAATACCGACTGCAATAGTGTTCGTTTACGAATCTCTTCGCTTTAGATAGAACTCAGCTTTCGTTTTGTTAAAAAAAAACTCAACTTAACGTCAAAACACGTAAAGCTGACAAGTCATTTTTTTATGATCGTCAACTATGCAATAAAAATAAAATAATATCTACTGGAACTTAGGAATGCATTTTCGACGTCACGGTCTTCACTTGGACGCATACCGTCGCATCGACATCTTCACAAGACATCCTCGGTGGATGACGTTTCGCATCAGCCTTCAATTGCATTTGATGTTAAAAAGAATTTACAGGTAGCATATTTTGTGTTTTTTGCACATGGGCGTGAAAAAATAAATAACTGTTGTGAAAACCAAAATCTGATATTTTCATCTTGATTTAACGATTGTAGCTTTAATAAATTATTATCCTTTGCTGCTTACAGGTCATTGGGAGCTGTCTGAAAGCACAGTGTAAACTGTCAAAGACTCATCTGCAAAACTTGCAGGTACTTTACATTGATAATCAAGCTGCAATAAAGAGATGAATTCACAATTTTGACGAAAACACACTCGGCTTGAAGGTTTTGGCTTAAAAGTGTTTATCTGTGTCTTAAAGAAAATTTCGTTAAACGGTTAAACCTACAATGAATAATTCCTAGTTTTTATAAATTTTCATGGTGGTAAATCACAGCCTACCTGATTGTGAAATACGTTCAGGTAATCGGCCAGGTATCAAACGAATTCATCGCCTGTGTAGCAGCAGAGGATTTTGCTACTCATCGATCGATTTTGTTGTTCGACCAACACGCTGTGCATGAGCGGATAAGATTAGAAGCGTTTGTTAAAGGTTTGTTTCTAGTTATGCGCATATTATTAATATCGTTATGTCTTTAATTTAGGCGATATTTTCATAAGTTATCTAGAGGAAGAGAAAACAAGTGTTGCAGAGATGTGCAGACTTAATTTCAACAAGTTTTACATTCAAACATGACACTTTTTGCGCAGAAGCTATGGATGAAGGCCAACCACATCACGTTAAATCGATTAAACTTAATCAACCCCTTGAACTCGACGTGGAGAAAGATGAGCTTCGAGCATTACAAGGCAATAGGAAAATATTCGAAAACGCTGGATTAGGATATGACGTTGTGGATGGTTTGCGTGCAACAGGTGAATTGTTCATCAAACTTGAGCCATGTAGCCTACTGGAAATACAACTCATTTATCAAAACTGTACAAAAAAGAAGTTTTCTTGGGTATTGACTAAACAAGATAGTTTTTATTTTATTTTGTCAGAAAGGATACGAATTACTAAGATACCTGCCCTGTTGACTTGCAAAGACATCAAAAGCGCGTTGAAGGAACTGATAATTGAACGGACTGAGGTAGGGTTATGCAAAGGGTTATCAATGCAAAGTAGACTCAGTTCGCAATTGGGGGTTGATATAAACCTTAAGCTTTTGGTTGCCTCCTTTAAAATCGAAAATTGCCTTTGTCTGAAGATGCTTTCTAAAGTCTTTACTAAACTAGCTCTGATACGTTTATTACTTGTGATAGTCCACAATATCCATAGTCACTCGAGCAGACGTTTATGATAGCTTTTTCTCGTGGGTCAACTTATTTTTAAATAATTGCTCAGAATTGAAAATAGTTTTCTTTCAGATTCTTCAGCAAGGACCTTCAGTTGGTGTGGCGATCCCTCCCACTTTGTTCAACGCGCTGTGTTCGCGAGCCTGTCATGGAGCGATAAGATTCGGAGATGCGCTCTCGAAAGAACAATGTTCGGGTCTAATGAAGAGACTTGCCTCGTGCAAGTTGCCCTTCCAATGTGCTCATGGCCGACCTTCCGTGTGTCCTTTATTGGACTTGGATGAACTAACTACCACGAAAGCAACACCATGTCAGTTCAATATTTTAAAGGAAAAAATGCTATCCATAAAAAAAATCTAAAGAAAAAGTCCTCGCAAACAAACCGTTTGGTAAGAAGGATTGGTAATCTGTGATGTGATGAGCCATGCCATGAACAATAGAAAAACTATAGAAAGAAAGTAAGAAATTATTTCATTTCAGTTTATTAACCAAAGTAACTTACATAGTCATGGAAGAATTGAAAGTATTAAGCATTTTATGTTTTCTTTTGCTTGTTAATTTGTTCTTACTATTTTGTGATGTTAACACAATTGCTAATTCTAAGTTTGGCTTCGTAAATCACCATCCTTTTAAGTTGACAACAGTAATCTGTTAATAAATTCTGTTTGTTAAAATAGAGGCTGCCTTAACACAAGGATGTGGTTTTGGTAGTATACCATAAACTACATTTTTTACACGCATATTTATTTTATTTAATAAAACAATGAAAACTATCAATACTACAAAAAAGTGCTCAATGCTAAGCAAAAAAGCAAAGCAGAGCAAATTCTATTTGAATATTTTGAAGAGCTAGATTCTATTTGAATAAGACCTTCTGATGATCCGTTAGGTGAAACAATTTGTAAAGGCTTCAGATAGTAATAACTATATTTGATTTATTTTATTTAATACGTATTTATCGTACGTTGAATTTGAATACTAGTACGTTGAACACTTTGAATACGTAAGTACGTTAAATACTTTTTATTTGTTTTATGAATAGTAGCCTACAAGTCTTTACTTTGAATTTATGTCAACTAAGAATAAAAACTTTTATAAGCGCTTACTCTTTCTTCGTCAACCGTCGTCAACGTCAACCATCACATGAATGTAAAGCGGCTGTCTCTCGTAACTGACTATTGTTGTGTTGAGATTACTCAGTCCGTTAGCGTCTATCACAAATCTTGTGTATTTCACCCTCGCGTTAACCTCTTTGGGAATATAGTTGTTTAGACGATCCTTATCATGCTCCATCATGAAATACCTGCAGCATATTGGTTATCATGAAAGCAATGGATCTCTAGGTCAATAATGCCAAGAATTAGTTTTATGATCATTGGTCATGCACAGATAATATTTAGCATTGAGATCAAGTGAAGTGGAATAATTCAGGATAATTAAGAAACCTGCATAAGTGTGACAATGGTCTCAACACCAGCAAGTCCTTTATTCTTATTCTTTCGTCCATGTCATTATCCTCTCCTCCCCACCCCCAATAATCATTAGGATATCCATTTACCTGAATAATGCAGAATCTTAAAATTGTTTGGTTCTCAGCACAGTAGATAATTTAGATGTAAAAAGGTACCAATTTTTACCCGTTGTGCCATCTTCTTCGTATGAGCTTGTGAGGCCGATAGTATATCCTTTTACCATCTCAGACTACATTTTGTTCCCGAACTACACTGAAAGACTACTAGAGAGCAGCCAGTCTTTGGTTTCAGCATCCAAGACATGCAGACTTTCCACTCCGTTAGGTGAGTTGATAATGTGGTCTGCATCTTTGCGGTCTGTTCTTCAGCACCACATTCACAAAAAGAGGCCATTCCAGCACGACCTCCGGCTTAAGCTGGTTGTTTCCCGAATCTCAGTAACTGAGTATGGGACCTTCTTTACTTATAGTCTACTGTAGTGTACGTATCATGAGTACGTTTTGGATTCTGGTCGCAGCCTAGGTAAAAGGTAAAGGTGGTCCCATACTTGATTCAAGTGTCGGGTATGAGAAGATAAGGTTCTCATTGTACTAAGCCTTCGGCATTAAGGAGAGTAGAGCGGCCAGTTCCTTTTTATCGGTCGTTTTTCCTGCAGCAATTATGCCCACCCAATTTATGGGGTGAGCAGTGTCTTCAACAACTAGCTGGAGCCGGGAGTCGAACCAGGTTTGCATAATTAACAAACGTCTTATCCGTTGCACCATTCCACCGTCATTTTTAGCTTAGGTACTGAGCGTTATTTTTTGTTGGTCAAAACAAACCTGAAGAGGCTTTTAAAATAATAGGCTACGTGACGCTCTTTTGGGAGGGAATGAAAAAAAGTAACTGACATCATAAGTTATATGATGTTTATGAACTAAGACAAAATCACCTTTATGAATTGTTGTTCACTGAAAGAGAGCACTCCTCCAACAGTCATTCCGCAACACAATGGTTTGTAGTTGAATTTGTTGAGGGAGCACGCAAGATGGTAAACTACTTTTGCATTTTCTCCTAATCCACACCTGTAAAAATTCAAACGAAGCTTTTGAAGGAAGCTATTTTCCAATCACCAAATTAAAACTGCAGTGAGTGAGATTAGAACAAAAACTGGTTCCAGTATTTCATTCCTAAAAATATATCGCATTTAGTAGCTACTTGTAGATATTCTTGTCGTTTTTTGGAAGCATATCCACATCATGGAAAATGAAACAATCAAAGTGATCTCGGAATATTTTTCGAATAAATTGAAACCCACTGTTCATTAATCTTCCTTTGTTAAAAGTTGTGTTTCCAGCTTGTTCAACAACGAAAATTTGAAACCTGTCAAACACGCAAAACAAACAAAATTTAAAAATGAGGCCAACATTGGTTGGTTTTCCGAAAGGTTATTTCTAACAGTTTTGTATAGGCTACCCTACTCAGAGCCGTTGAGAAAATAACTTGGGCCCAGTACCAATAAAAGCTTTGGGCTCATAAGACATTACCGAAAGAAAGGCAGCAATGGCCGAGTGGCTAGCGCGTTGGGCTCACAGTCGAAAGCCTGCATGTTCGACTCCAGCCACCCGCACTTGCTGTTGTTTCTCTAGGCAAGAAACTTTACGATAATTGCCTCTAACCAGTGATCGATTTCGAGTAATGGGTAGTACCAAATTTAAGTCATAAGTAGAGTAGACAACCGGAAACAGACATTGCCGTCGGCTGCAGCGTGGGTCAGGTGTAGTGATGCAAGCCGCGCCGCGCCGCGTACGCGGCCGCTTTTGACTTTTTCGCCGCGTGCCGCGCCGCGCCGCGTGGAAGGTTGAAATGACAAAGCCGCGCCGCGCCGCTTGCCGCGTAAACTTTCAAGAAATTAATTTTTCGTAAACGTAAACTTTCAAGAAATTAAACTTTCGTAAACGTAAACTTTCAACTTTTCAAGAATCAGCTATGAAAATTTAAATTGGAAACACGGATCAGTTATTTTTCCCTTCGGAAACCCTAAGATGGAAAGCTATGCAAATGCAAATTGCAAATGGCTTGCAGTTGACAGGGTTTTAGGGCTTGCTTGTCAGGGAAGCTGTACGAATGTTTTTGGTTAGTAGCCTAGCTGATAAGCTCAGTTACCAGGCTATAGGCCTAGCGCAACTACCGCATTATTTACTATATCAGTTAGCCCAGTGAGTTCAGGCTATAAGTTTTACTCTTGTGTGTGTAGTTCATATAGCCACTGGCATTATAATTGCATTATTGCTTACAAAAAGTGTTCAAAAGTCCTGATACTGGATCCAGGAACATTCTATTTGTCTTAGTTTGTATTATGTCTTAGAAATTAGATGCATTGCTGATAAGAGAATATGATCTGGTTAGCCTGGCCAATTAGTGCACAACTGTATTGGTACTAGGTTACCAGTTATATGCCATGGATGCTTTTTCCTACAATTGACTTTCTAAACAATAACTCGTTAAAATATTTTTTTTTAATTTTGTAATTTGCGGTGTGCGGTGCGGTGCAGTGTCAAAGTTCCAGATAAATTGCGGTGTGCGGTGCGGTGCGCGGATAGATGAGTCAGTTGCGGTGCGGTGTGCGGATAAAAATTTTGGGTTCGCTGCATCTCTAGTCAGGTGTACGCCGGAAGGCGTACACCGATGCATAGCGCTCAAGTCCGCTTTCTCGCAATGCAGGATAAAGATAAACAAACAAAAAAATGCTTCAGCTGGAATTAAAAGTAGGCACACCTATTCTGCTTCCACACTTTTGTTGCAGTGAAAACTACAACGAAACTTGAAACTGAATGAAAGCACAAAATCCAGTATGCGAAAATGAAACGATATGGGCTTCAGAGGCCTGTAAGCTACTGCCTGAACTTCCGCGAAAACAAAAAGCCTGTCATATGAGATTGGTGGAGCTTGCATTAATCAGCTGAAATGATGCTTAAACGTTGGATTAATTGATTAAAACTACTTTTTGTTGAAAGAACACTTTTAACATGATAGGCTAATTTTAGGTCGTGTCCAGTAACAAATTTTAGGAGGTAACCAGTAACAAATTAATTGAGGAAATTTAATATTATTCCACATGTCAGTGAGCGCGGCAACGAATCGGCGAAGCATCCGGAAAGGAGTCTGGGGGGGGGGGCATTTCCCAGAAATTAAAAAAAAAAATATCTCAAAATTGCGCGTTCTGACAATACTTTCACTTCAGCCTAAATCTGAAGTAAAACTTTGTCAAAAGATGATGTAACACAGGTTGAAATGTTTATTCAAAACATTTCTGGAAGGGTAATTAGGCTACTCCCCCTGACTACGCCCCTGGTTGTAGCATAGGCTAAGCCGAATTTCTTTGTACGATATACAAAAACTGTTCTAGGCTACCTACCGCAGAAGCTGTCTTAATAAAATTGGGTGCAGATGACTGAGTAGAATCTGCAGATGGTGTTCACGATGCCGGAAAGGTACAATGATTGCCACTGTAACATTAGGCACGCAGTGATCAGATTGAAAGATGCTTTGGTTTAAATAGTGTCCAGTGTTCAAATTATCATATGCGGCTTTCAACTCATTTAAGTTGATGTGTAAATAACCCATTAATGCAGTTGGTTTTCCACAACGCTGTCGATAACCTTTGGAGATATTGTAATAATTCAATTGTTTCAAATTTAAACTTTCAGTAAAATTGGTTTGATTTGATTCATAAGAACTCTTGTACGCATAGCTGTCAAGTCCACTGGAATAATTATACATCCACCACACATTTGTAGTCACTGAGAAAAGTATCACAAGTTTCAAACCAAAACGGACTGTTAGAAAGTGCATAATAAATGTAGCCTAACCTGAAACAATCCTGTCATTAGATTAGTTGAAAATTACATCACACAATCACATTTCGTTAGCCTACTCCACCTAGCTTACCCGTTAGCCTACACCACCCTGAATAAAGTGACACGTAGGTTAGTGGCCTAGCTATCTTAAGCTAGGTTATATGATACGAAAATCAAACTAAAGATTTTTTGGAATATATTCCATACTCAGCATAGCTAAGGTGTAGCTCAGAGACAGACCACATTCACATTTCCAACACATCACTGACCTAAGCAATATGTATTCCAAAATCCAAGTTTCCAATTAGTCAGCCTTTATGAAATGTACCAGTGTTGCCAGACGTCGCCAAATGTAAGATATTTGGAAAAGTTAATATCACTATCACCATGGAACTACAGTACTATGTGTTACGGCCAATCTCTGTACAAATCAAACGTCATATAAAAACCGTTCAAGTCTACTGAATATTACGTCATGGAAATTCCTAAAACATGAGCCAAAATTGCACCAGCGTTAATAAGACTTGTGTCAGACCTGTTTAAATCTGTTTGGACCTGTTTGGGCCTGTTTAAACATGAATGCATTGGTTCACTAGCTCGAACACCTGTTGAATGACTTCATAATTGTTTTTCATTATTGCGTCACAGTACTGCATACGTGAATTTGAGATATTGATATCTATTCTGGTCATTCGTAAAATGATTGCTTGAAAGTTGGCCGCTCATTTAACTGTTGGCTTAGTGCTTGCTGGCTGGACAAAAGTTCCGTCTTTTATCCAATTAATCTGTATTGTAGTGACAGTTTTTTTAGAGGTGTAGGCGTTACACCTATTTTCGATAGCCTCGGGCTAATTTTACTGGAATACACTGTTTGAATAGACGTTTCGAAAGTGTGTTTATTTTTGGGTCATTGCATGCAGACGAACGGATTTGGGAATCTTACGTTACAATTTTCCCACGAAGAGATTATGGTTTACCGCTGTGACCACTATGTTCTAGCCCAGAATAAAAGTAGGCTAAATTAGTACAGCAAGTATTGTAGTGTAATCTTATCGGAACTCCCAGAAAAAAATCTGTTCATAGGGCGTAGGCTACACTGCATAAAAAACAGACAAAATACCGCATGCGATGAGTTACTTGTGAACAGCGATTTTGATGTGTATTCACAGCCTCTAGCCAACATTTTTCACTAAACCAAAAATGTTTACAAAAATCTCAAGCAAAAAACGTAACTTCGATTAGATTTAGGCTTCTGAACAATCTTGCAGCTCTGATGATAAGTAGACCATAATTAGAAGCCTACAAGTTTTTAACCTTTCATAAGCCCAGATTTATTTTTGCCTCTGAGTAGGCTATAATGCAGTTACCATGGTTTTGTTTAACGTAGTCTACCTCAATGCAATTTATTTTCAATTTTCCACTACCATTGAAATTTTTTATGCAGCTTATGCTATTGATCTGAACTCTATTTTCAAGGTTTATGGCATAGGCTACATAAGCCTACGGACCAGGGCTTTGGAGCCGGAGCAAGGAGTCGGAGCCCCGGAGCCGTGCATTTTCAACGGAGCTGGAGCCGGAGCTCGTCGTGAAATTCAAGTGGAGCTGGAGCCAGTTGTTTGAAAAATAGCTCCGGCTCCGATGTAGCCTATTTCATAAGATTTTACTATTGACTGAATTCACATAATTTAACAGCAACCTCTCACAAAATTAAGAAATTATTTGCGTAATCAAACGTCGAATTACCGTAACGAATATATTTTGAAACGCAGTTCCGCATGACATTTTGATGAAAGTACCTTAAATTTCATAAACTTGTGACATTTTTTAGCAACAGTTGACTGCAGGCAATTTCAAGCTTTAGAAATTAAATTGATATGTCGTCATTATTTTAATGAAAGCACTTTTTGGAGCCTGGAGCTGGAGCAGTGGTATAAATAAGCTCAGGAGCTGGAGCTAATTTATGATAAAAGAGAGCTCCGGAGCTGGAGCAACTTAACATTTATGCCTGCTCCAAAGCCCTGAGTAATGACGAGTGGAATAGCCTACTCAGTACCGTAGGCTACTCCATCTTGGTTTAAATGAATCTTTGAATGTTTTTCCTCGGACTGGCAAAACCTTTCATGGATTATTCGAAATAACCAGGAATAACTTATTCCTGGCTGTTTTGCATACTTGTAGAGGTTTTCAACCACTGACACAGGGCCAGTTACCGAGATTGACACAGCAAAGTTTCCGATTGTTGTTGAAGTATTTGATGTATCGAAACCCGTTTACTGACTTTTAAGAAAATCAAGAAACCCTGGCCGAATTTTGCATATGTAGGCTATTCACTTTTGTCTGTTATGAGTCTTTTTTGTGTTGTGTGCAGGGCATAGGCTCTATCCAAGGGGGGTTAAGGGAGGTGATCACCCCTCCACTCATTGAAGGGGGGGGGGGGGTGAGCAATGCAAAATCACCCCCACTCATTTGGCTTTGAAAAGGTTTTGTGATACTTTATTGATCGACTTTTGAAAAAAAAAATTATTTCATCTGTTATCACTTTTATGATTTGATAACCCTGAACTACGAGACAGGCGTTTAAACTGTGAAGTTTTAAGTTGGATATATGGAGGGCTGCCATACCGTCCCTATTTCTAAGGTTTGTCCTTATTTTGAAGGGCCATGTCTTAGAAAACTTAAATGTCCTTATTGCTAAGAAATGTCATTATTATCGACTTGCGTTCTTATTTTGTCTTATTTTTTAACAATTACAGAACTTCGATCGTTTTCCTCTGGTATCCGGTGTTGCATAATATTCTAAAATTAGTCTAATTAGTTTCCTCTAGTCATCAGATTCTTCAACGCCAAAGCTGGAGTGCGAGCTCGTCTTCTTGACCCGCGATCGATGCCAGGCGAGACCTCGGCACAGATCACGAACTTTATTCTCTCATCTATTCAAGAAAATGGCCTAGACATGAAACTGTCCAAACAGCTGTCATCCTTTTGTGCCGATAATGCACCAGTAAATTTTGGAAGGTCACAGCATAGTGGAAAAAAACAACGTCTTCTCTCGTCTCAAAGAGCAAACATTGCATCTAATCCCAGTCGGCTAACCTGCTCATATTTTGCACAATGCAGCAGAGAAGGGATCAAAGCGCCTCACACTTGACATAGAAACAATCTTACTAAAGATTGGTAGCCACTTCAAAAGCCAAACTGGTAGAACGATGAGGCTCAAGCATTTCTGTGAGAAGCTTGATAGCAACTGCTCGACTCTACCAACACACACACCGACTCGTTAGACCACACTTGATGCTGTAGGCCTACTCGAGCGAATGATCGATCTCTGGAAACCACTCAAAGCCCATTTTCTTTCGCTGAAACATCCACCAAGAATATTGAAGGATTTCTTTAAATGAGAAGAGTCACTGATCATCGTATCATTCCTCCACAGCCCTTTCTTGCTCTTCAATAAACCACTGTTACTCCTGCACAAGTCGACTGCATTGTTTCCAGAACTGGCAAAGATAGTTGAATTTTTCAAGATCAAAATATTACAATGTTCAGGGTTTTTCGAAGCTACAACAGAAGAACGTCGATGAAGAGCATGCTAAGGTTCTCAAAGCGAGCTTCCAGGAGTTCTACAGCATTACGTTGGAATATATCAACAAGTGGTATCGATTTGAGAAGCATCCAACGCACATTAACTGAACCGTGCTGAAAGATCAAGCAATCGAGTACGAGGAAGTCAAGGGGTCGGCGAAGCAAGTTGATCCACTAATGGCAATGAAAGATGAGCTGTTCGATGAGGTCTCGGCTGTTAACGCTCTGCTTAAGAAGATTCCAAATGATGTGTTCCGAAAGGAGGCACCTGAGGTCAAGTGGATAAAGATCTTTACCGGAAACAACTCTTTTCCGCTGCTCTACATGCTGGTTAGCATAATTTTCTCCTTTCCGGTCAGCAATGCGTTTGTGGAGCAGGTGTTCTCTCTTGTTTTGGCGCAGTGGACCAAGGAAAGGAACAGACTTAGTGAAATGACAGTCAAATCCCAGCTATAAGTAAAGATAAACTTAGACCTGAGCTGTCGTGAGATCCATGAAGCAATTTCTAATAACAAGGAGTTGCTGGAGCAGATTGTTTCTGGCAAAAAGTATGGAATGTGATATGACACGGCTCGTATAAATACAAAGTATGTCCAAAAACGTTTTTTAAATGCTAATCTAATTTTTTGGTTGTCCTTATTTTTGGGTCCATGTCGATGGCAACCCTGGTTATATGCTTACCCAAAAATGCCATTTCAGAAACATACTTTGTGAAACCATTTGGAAACTCTGTGCACGTTGATGATCAATGAAGCTGACGCTACAATGTGGGTCTGGGGGGCGTAGCGTAGCCCCCCCAGAAGTTGAAATGACTATGATGATTTCAACCCATTGTCCAAAAATTACCCCCCCCCCCCCCGAATTATAAAAGTGGATAGAGCCCTTGGTGCAGGGCCGTTAAAACAATATTTTGGGCCCGATATCAATGAAATTATTGGGCGCTAAATCAAGAAGTTTGTAAGAAAAACGCACTCGTCTATATCTAGTCTATATCCAAAGAATGCGCGGTAGCTTCTTCATGACCCCGGGCCCCTTGAAAATTTTTCGGTCCCCTTAAAATTGTACGCCCCTGGTCTAAAAGTACCTTCTAGGGGACCCCCGCCAACTGTACTGGTTGTGCGTGTCTTGTTATCACTGCAAAATTGCATTTAGCCCATTATTATTGCAAATAAACTAAATTAGAAAAAAGAAAATGGCCTGGGTGTATTACCAATGCGTTGATCAAATGAAGGGTAAAATTTGAAATATAACAAAAAATTGCCTACTAAGGCTAAACTTTCATGCCAAATTAAACATTGGTGTTTTTGGAGTGCCCTCAATCACATGAGTTACGCTACGCCACTGTATGCTAGCCTTAACTTGGCAGTGTCTCTTATCGAAATTGTTGCCAATTTGTCTTGGAAAGATTTTAAAGGATTTAACATAAGTAAAGTTATTCCGCGTTTGACATTGAGCCAAACACAGCACATAACCAACAAAATACGAAACGCAATCAACAGGGCACTGGGGCACAGTAATCTTTCAACTGGGCTGTATGCGACTGTTGGCATGAGGAGAATTAGTTCAGTACATCTAACAAATATGCTCCTGTCAAAGAATAGTAGAAACGGGCAATTTCTGCCATTTTGTGAAGATGAGAAAAAAAGGCTTGATCTAAAGAAAAAAATATAGCCTAGTTTTATTTACCTGTAGACTACTATATAAAAAGAAACAAAAAACAGTAAGCTTGGCTCAACTAAAACAACTTCCTTGAGAAATTAATAATAATAATGTTATGGTTTTATTTATTGTCGCTCTACAACAGCTAAGGTCTTTTAGCGACAGGGCTCATTTTTAATTCATATCAGGTTTACGATGTTATCACATTATCACCCGACTCATTCTCACTGCGCTATGCAGGATAGAACACAATCGGTACCGTTTTTAAAGTCTTCGGTTTGACCCGACCTGGAATCGATCTCAGATCTACCAGCACCAGAGCCGAAGGCGAAACCACTCGGCCACTGAGCTGGTGTTTTGAGAAATTAAAGTGTCCATTCAAACCATTGATCTTGTAAGAAACAAATTATAATCAGGGGAAAAAGCTGCAAGCACATTACAAAAGTAAAAAGAAAAGCATGGAAGAGAATAAAACCTACTGCTCTCTAGTGGTCGAAAAAATAAACTCAGCTTGTGGGGTTGTTGTTGCTGGCAAGAAGAAAATAATCTTAATGAAAATTTCTGCATGCATTGATTAACTGTTACCACTTTATCAGTGCAAATATTATTTATCTTCAATACAAACGAATGACAACAATTTATCATGACAGCAATAACACTAATGCAACGAAGTTAATTTACTTAGATTGAAAAGGGCAAATCGGTCAGCCAAAAAGTAAAATTTAATTTTTCAAACATGATGAGCAAAAACTGTAACTGTTCGCTAAGTGCGCATCAAACATGTCATATTGTAAATACTGTTAACTGTTGGTTCTATAGATTTTAAAGCAAACTTTAGATTGTTTAAAAAGTTGGAAAAGGTTTTCTGGAAATGTGAGGATTTGTAAAAGTAACCTAGTTTAGGCCCTGATCGAACGAAGACACCATACTCGAGTTTTACCCTTGTTTGAGATCATCAGTGGTGCTTATCCAAGTTGTTTTGAGCAAGAATCAAACTTTCAACTTGGTGAAAGTAGCTTTCTTAAAATTGGAATTTTGCATTTTAAAAATAATATCAAAAAATGCATTTAGTTTCGCAATCCGCGCTTTGGTTCTTCAGTGTTTAATTTTAATGTTTCAAATCAATGAGGAGTGTCATGCACAGTTGAAAATTTAAATAAGGCCATTTTACTATCCTGTTGTACTTGTGAACTATCGAATAATACATCGATTGCGATTGATGGTAGTTCCGCTATTTACATATGGCCCATAAGCTTACTGTATGAGTAACACAAGATCCTAAATGATATTTTCTTAAGTCAAGAGACATTCTGAGAAATATTTCCACCTATGGATTTCAGCAGTTTATATTTTGTTTGCTAAAAAGTTAAACTTTTCAACAAATTTTATTGCACATAAAGGGCAAAATCACTAATTCATGTTTTACCAGAATTAAACATGTTGAAATCAAAATATTGGTTTGGTTTGGTTTTGAATCTTTATCCTCGGACCGACAAAGCCTTGAAATGGTGCTAACAGCTAATTGTCTTCATGGAAGCATGGTGACGTTTCTTCAGGTGTTCACTCTTTTCAGCAAGCTTTAAACACACATTAGGTTTTCACTTTGCTCAATAACTGTTCAAGTGTTCAGATCATATCAAAATAAACTTACGTGTAGTAGGCTAAGATATAAAGAGGCACTTTGCAAATCAAGCTTATGTTTTAAACTTTCTAAAAAGTATGAACACCCAAAAAAATAGTCACTGTACCCCACTGGAAGATTGAAGTTATTTATTAAGCTACAGACATAAATCTTAATAGTTCATGTAGGGCCATGTCTTAGTTCTTCTCAACGTAAGACGTATTCAAAACAACTGTATGACAACCTTTTGCCCCTATTTGTACCTCCTCAAGCACGACATAAATGAGCATTAAAATTAAATTAGGTTATAAAGTGATCAAACGATTGTAAAATCATTTTGACCTCTACAACATTTTAAAGCGTAATTTATCAAATTTCGAGGCAGTGGTTTAAAGGTTCATTTTGCAACAGGCCATCGCAATTGAATGCGCTGGGTGGTAGCATTTCATAGAAAAAGATGAACCATTTCAGCGTTTCGGTTTCACAGCATTAAGTTTCTGTGGATAGAAGCGACACCATTAAATATATTTTTGATGCTGTTTATCCTCCACTCAGAAACTTAAATTTTGTTTTGTTGTGAAAAAGCCTATATTGCAATTAAAATATGGCCATAGCGGTAGAGTGGCCCAGTAGATAAGGCGCTCGCTTTCCAAACATGCGATCCTAGTTCAACTCCAAGCGCTGATTGTACAAAAAACACCGTTCACCTCTTCCCAAGGTGCAATTAACTTGAAGGGCTCAGTTGCTGAAGAAAGGCGGCCGAGAGAAAAGAACTGGCCATTCTATTTTTGTTAGTGCCGAAGGTTTAGTTTTATGGGAACCATATATTTTATATCTCTCCAGATGCTTAATTGGGTTCAAGTATGGGATCACTTTTACCTTATCACCGTAGTACATCGATGTTATCGGGTTCGACAAAACAAAAACGTTACAATTCAATTTTATAGAAGAAACGATGTTGAGAGAATAAAATACAAAAACAAAACCAACAACAGGAAATTTGGCAAAGACTTAAGGCTTTGGTAGGCTATTGTTTATTTCGTTTTGACACAAAATTCTAATAAACAAATAAAAAAGTAATAGTTCGTTTAAACTGGCGGTGATGTATCTTGCATGGCTTTGTTTTGTTTGTTTTCAAATAACTTTTTGGAATAAAAATATATTGAAGCGACTAGGTATATTGTTTGATGTTATCAACGAGTCAAGAAATTAATGTAAGTCGGAACAAATAGAAAATGAAGTTGAAAATGTTTATTCTGGTTTGCGTAGAGTCCGTAGACATTCAAACACAAAACGAAAAGAAAAAACCTCACTATCAAAAAATCGCAGCCGGTGGTACTTATATTAATTCTAGCTTATTTCAAATTCATGTAACTGAGATGCTGTAGATCACATGTAAGACACTTGTTGTCATATAAGAAAATTCAGCGAGACCAGTAGGCCTACTCTGTGCAAGATTTTCATTGCAGCGTGCGTTGAGAACGGGCATTCACTTCTTTGCTGATCACAGGCGTTCTGCGTAAAGTATCAAGAGAATACTAAAATTCTGTTTCTTAGCTTTAAACATTAAACAACGGTTATATAACGTGTAAGCTAGACGATTCGGAGAACTGGCAAAGCGCCCTTGCGTTAATAACGTTGCATTAAGCAATTACATAACGACCTTTGAAATAGAAGCTGTTTTGGCAATTTACGTTGCCAACTTGGCTATCCTGCTCACTTGTCAAGGGATTGATTTTATATTTTCACAATGTTGTTTTGTAATAAAGTCCCTTGTAAGCCTATTTTTAGAAACGCTATTTTTACTCTCACAAACATTTATCGTCGAAACAATTATTTTTTTAGTATTATTAGTGTGTATCAGATGGAGACGTCCATATTCACGGACAAAAACATAAAAAACACAAAAACCAAAGTTTATACTGTATATACAACACAGTAAGCCTAATACGTTACAGTCTGTATAAACAACTGTAATATGATCACTAGCAAAAGTCCTGCTGGATCGTGCGGTTTGTATGCAATCCCTTGTAAGAAAACTTCACCTGATCATTGCGAATGCTCATTGAGTTTTCATTACGTCAAAGCAAGCACGTAAAGTATATTTTCGTCATCTTCAGTGCTATAAATGTATACAAAATTTTATAACACTGAAAATGAAGACAGTATAGTTTTCGAAACGTTTGTTTGCTGAACATAAATTTAGTATCTACATTTTGGGCTCTTTATTTTTTGATTAGTTGCTAGTGCAACTAGTCTATGAAGTTTGGTTTATAGATAACATATTTTTTTGCCCCTTTCACTCCTTTAAAACTTTCTACTGACCCTTTGTGGGCCCATGAACCCCAGAATAGAAACCATTGCCGTAGCAAAAGGATTGAGAGATTTATAGCAGTGTTGTGCATACCTATAAAGTTGCTTTCACGAGCTTCAAAACTAGAATTATTTGATATAACGCAACATTCACCAGAGCCAGTAAAACGGGACGGGGACATATTATAAAGAATTCAAAATGAGTCGTCATGAACAAACCTGATGCAATTGGCTGGAAAACGGTGGTGGTTGTGTTGTTAGCACTTAGCATCGATAAAATATGTGCAATAAGAAAGAAACAATGCGTCTACAAAGTTTAAGTGCAAATGAAAATTTTTTTGAAAAAGCAGTTTTGAAGCAAGAATAGGTTATAAAGCGTAAACCATTCAAAAAATCCATGTTAATGACCGTCAATGACAACAACGTTTTTAGCAACTATCGTTTCTGCATTGCCATTGCCAGAAAAAGTTTACAATTAAGCTACATCGTTGAATTTGTTTGCATACAACAGTCGTTACACCATATAAATTTCGACAAAAGAAAAATATCACAAACATTGCTCAGCAAAGAGACTAATCGTTTTTTCTTCTGTGTTGTTGTTGCATGCGCAAAGAGAATAGCATTGATATAACTAACATTTGATTCTCTATTTCCTAACTAACTTCTCTTTCGAGTTTGTGTTTGTTCAGTGCGGTGTTTTACGTCTTTACGTCAAAATTATACAACGCAAGTGGGATAAATGTACGGAACACAAAGCTTATATACCTGTCACACATCCAAGTGCCTTAAGGTAAGCTATCGCATTTGGCAGAAGGCAATTGTCTATCCTACGGAAAACTTTCGATCACATTCTGGTTATATGCATAACCATGGGCTTCATTTCACCCAATTTGTAATACAGTTAATTACAGCTTGTTTGCTAAGGTTTATTTTTACTTTCGCCTGTTGTCGTGTTATAATTAGCTGGCCCTTGGAGAGCTGAAAAGATAGCGTGATTGCACTGCGCCAAGACAGGGCTAATTTGTGTTGAGAATATGGCAACATTTTCTCATTTGCTGATAGAAAACGTTAAACAAAGTATAGACTTTAATGATTTATAAAAGGTATGCTGCACAAGTTGACTATTGTATATTTTTGTACTTTTCATAGTTTTACAAAAAAAAAAAAAAAAAAACTTGAAAAATTAAACTACGTATGTCATTGTATAACAAAATTTTATCAAAGAAGTTGGTTTCAATAAATCTAAACCCGTTCAATAAAAGTTATTCTTCCGATATTGTATTGAATAGTGAAATTTTGTAATTGATTAACGTAGAATATTAAGAATACGAAAACTCTAGAACAAGTGAAACAACAAGGGGCTTCTGCATCAGTAAACTTCCCTCTTACATAAGCCATTTGTCAATGTTAATGACACTTCCTTTTACAATTTTATTATTTTGCCACTACCTCAGGTATGACATTATTGATGGCTTTCGCATGAACAAAATTTAGTGTTGAATAAAAATACATTAATTAAGAAAATTAAGATGGCACTCAACAGTGCAATTTTGTTGCCGGACAGGTAAATTATATATGCCCAAGTCCTCGGCCGTGTTGACTGAGAATTTTTATGACTAAATTCCCGGCGAATAATCTCATATTATATTAAGGCAATTATAGATACCTGGCAACAAATCACTTTGAAAGCAAAGCAGCAACAAACAAAGACTTAATTTAATAATAACTCTTGCGAGTAGAATGCTGCACAATGCACATTGCTCGAAGCTGCAGGTTTTCGTTTGACTCGCTACAAGCGCTAATGTCAGAATAAGATAAACCTATAAATGTGGTGAACTCCTGAAGAGAGTCGAACAAAAACCTGCAGATTCTAGCCATATGCAACATTCTGCTCGTAATTTTCAAATTCTGAACTACCAATCAACTTTTCCAATAATACCTCTGTAACTAATGATGCAGAAAATTTAAGCAGGCAAACATTACTTTTGATAACCATCACATGCATTTATTTTTTATTTTACATTTATTTAACTAAACATTTCATGAGTTCAGAACAAAATATTGAAACGAATACAAATTGTTGAATGTGGAATTAAATACCAGTTCACTGCCATAATATGTACACTTATCTACGTACTAAGCATACCGTATGTTATTGTACTCTTTAGCCGAGGTTTTAAGTACCACTTTATTTCATTTACTGTTTATAACTTTATGGACTGACTATATCGTATAGAGCCAGTGCTTACAATGTAAACCACATAGTCTGAAAGGTCTTTGTCTAATACAAGAGACAGGAGACTGCAGTTTCAGTCGCAGAGAGCTTGCGTCGATTAATTATGTCGCAATTGTTTTGAAAGTAGCCTACATTCCTACAAGGTCATGGTTAAAAAGAATCAAAACCATTTCAACTTAAAGCTCTAAAACTTTTTTTCACTTTCCTTCAACTTCATATCTACCAGTGGCTGAAATACTTTGACGTTTCTAAGCTTGTTTTAAAAAGTTTTGCGGAATTCGTCTTTCTTAAGAACAGTGAAAAGAGCCCAAAATGTAGATACTAAACTTATGTTAAGCAAACAAACGTTTCAAAAACTACACTGCCTCATCTTCAGTGCTATAAATGTCTATACTATAGACATGTTTATGTGCTGTAACATTTATAGCACTGAAGATGAAGACAGTATAGTAACGTTTGTTTGCCGCACACGTGTTTAGTATATACATTTTGGGTTTTTTATTTTTTGATCAGTGAAAGCATTGTTTGTTGAATTGCATGACCCGTGTGGCTGCAAATATGTGTGGAGTTGTGTAAAGATTTATTGGGCAATTACTACAGGCTTTTATTTTTTCTGATGGTAATGTAAATAATTATTTCTTAGTTAAGCTGTGATCAATTAAACTTTAATGCTAAGAGCATGTATGATCATTAAATTTATGTTCATAGCTGTCTTTAATTTTTCTATCAGAGTTTTTTAAATTACAAAATTGGTTTTAACAGTTGGAAGACTATTATTGCAACAATAAAAGTCTCTGATGTCGACAATATGCCAGTTGGTGCGTTTTTTACGAATGCTCATTGATCTATTGAAGGGTTCTTGTCTTTTTACGCTGAATACCAGTCTCCAACAAATATCTTTCAAGGTAATATAAAATATATTTGAGGCTCTCCGTGGAATATTTGCAGGGAATTCCACAAGTTTAGAATTTCTTTTTGATTGCCACAGATCCTTCTGGACCTCATGATAGGCCTACCAAGCCCCATGTAGCCTGCATGCGCAAATAGCCTTGTTTATGTCACCGTTGAGTGGTAATGCCTGAACATCTAATAAATGAGTTAAATCAGCTCATTAATTCATAAAAAGTCGGGGAAAAATAGCACACAGACGTACCAGTGCACGGCTCCTTGAAGATACGGCCTAGTTTGTCACATTTTGCCAACTGTTGATAACAGTCTATAATCAACTTAAGTTTTCCAAAAACCTCTTTTTCTAATTTTTTATTGCTTTCCTAGGTGCCACAATATGTTCCAAGATATTTTAGGTTGTAAAAGATGGGGAAAATTTAATTTTAAGCAAATATCATCTAACAGTTACATTTTCTCATCTTTTACTGTCTTCCCCATGTGACATAAGTTGTTACTTGTGATATTATCAGGCGGGGAAAAATTGGAAAACATAATTTTTAAAAACTTTTTAGTCAGACTGTTAGCAACAATCTGCAAAATGTGAACGATCCCGCCACATATCTGGGCAGCCATGGACAATACTAGCAATTTGATCCAACCAGTTCAGTTCATACAACAGTCCATGTCTACTAATTAGGCTTACTTCGTCTTGTTGGAGAGAATGAAAATAACATCTTAGCGTACTCAATTTCTCTTGATTGCTTCCCTTGATACGCAGTTTTCTTTATAATGATCCGAATTCAAGTTTATGGAAACACCTTATTGGACTGAGACACGTTTGTCTCACTCTTTATTAGTTGGTGCGTGCAGATAGGCGTTGCAATTCAGGCGACCATCCCCAAGGTCCACACCGTATTTATCTAAATTATCTCGTCAGATACACAGTTTTACGTCAATCTTACGTTTACTAACGTGAACTTTCTGGAACGTTACGTTTTGCGCTACGCATTGCGCCAACATTGCAACACTATTTCAACTGAGATCGCTTCAGTAATAGTATCGTTCAAGCTTCTGTTGAAATATCATAGATTTACACCGATTCAACATAAATGATAAAAAATACAACCGATTTCCTCACGCGTTATGTCAGCGTGTGATCTTCAATGATTATTACTTGTATCACTAAAAATGATGGAAGTAATCTTTCTGTGTAAAATGCCAAGTTAATGCAGTTGTTTCCAAGCGAGCACCTCAGGAAAGGATAGCAAAGTCAAAAAGATCGATACGAAAAGTTTCTTTGAAAGAAGCCAAGCTTTACCTAGAAGTCGTAATGGGCGCAAAATCTAACAGGATTATTTTTATAGTAAGTATGACGAGACTACACATATCTCTTCTTGTGTAATGAATATTTTACTGAAGACATACACAATTTAAGTGTTTTGGAAAAGTAATGATGCAATAATTACGAAATATCAAGCTAAAAACAAATATTATAGGCGTAGGCCTACACATATAACATGCTATCCTCTCTGTGAAGTGAATTTACCAATTTTATGGATAGGTCTAGCTAGTGCACAGGTATATAACCGATTTAACTTCGCTTTGTTGTCTATCTAATTAAGATGAATCGCAGCAATTTAATGTGCGAGCACTGCAGAAACTTTACTCTTTTCAAGCAAAGTCCAGTCAACTGGAAGTGGATGAGCGATAAACATGTAGGCTGTAACTACATTGGATAGCAAAATGTTGGTCGATAAGTTTGTTAGTTACTTTGATATATGTCATGATATTTCAAAAAACGACGTAACATTATTCAAAGAAATGTTTGTTTTAATGAAAGAAATTGGATTGTTTGCATTGGTTTTACAACACACGTTTGTAGCTTGTACAGTTGCAAATAAGCCTACAGTAGCACAAAAGCAGTACACAGCAGACAAGAGTTAGGAAAAAATTATAATAGTCATCCTGTCAGTAGCTCTTATGATAATGAAAATTAGAACTAAGTAAAAGGACGAGTTCTTGATGTTTAGCGTTAGATGTTTTACTAAAATTTCACGTTTCATTTATACTATGACAAGATACAGTAAAGAGAAAAATTATTTATAAAAAGATGACCCATATAATTTATGAACTAATTACGAGTGTTGCAATTTAAAATGATTTACAAATTGAGTTAAGTGCTTGCAATGAGAGACTTAATACACTTATCAAAGCACCAAAGCTAAACTATAGGCTAAGGCTAAGCTACATAGCTCCAATACTCTTGCAAGCAACTTTATATTTCATATCTATGTTTTGCTATGGAAGTTCAGAACTATTTAGGTGAGAAACGCTCTAGCAAAATTTGTAATGTAGGTTATTGGAGAAGATGTCTTTTTGCTTTCTAACTTTGCTCATTCTATGATGAAACATTTCATTTTAATTGAATTCTACATCGCAAATTCTTTGTTAGACTTGTTCTTGCTGAGTTAAACTTTAACTTTTTTTGCAGAAAGGGCTATTGATACAAAGTTGATTGTCCATGTTTGATTAATTAATCACTTTAAGTTGGAAGACCAATCCCCATTGAAACCCACTGCATCTTCAACCTTGTCAGTTGTGCGATAAAGTTAAGATGTAAAGAAGCAATTACTTTATTTGTCCTATACTCTCCAGTCTACAAGCGTAATCTTTTTTTTATGATTCTATTTGTTTACAATCTGTTGTAAAATATATGAAAGTATAAATCAAATAAATCCAATTTACCAAAGTAACTTTCACCTTCAAACAATTTTGTTTTGAACATTCTTTTACTGATGACGTATCCATTGAGTAATCATGCACCCGATAAGCAATGTAATGATTAACTAATTATGAGGTCAAAACAGAGTTGTTACGAAGGTTATCGCCAGTTTGAAAAATGTTTGCAGGTGAGACAGATCAATGCCGGACGAGATAAAAAAAAGTTAAACTTGTATTTGTGGTACGCAAAGAGCATAAAATAAACAAGACTGGTGATTTGGAGTAATTTTGCCCTCCCGATGGCAGTACCTTTGTGTTATACGCCACGTAGTGTGATTCCAAAAGTCTGTTGATATAATATAGTCATAAATAAAGTTGTAGAATTACGTCAAGCTCGGGACTACAACAGGGAAATCTTTGGAAAGTGGCGCAACTCAAGATACACGTCGAGGGAGCAAACACAGCGGAAAAAGGACAAATGATGACATTTTATGCAAAGTATAAGAAAGAATTTTTTTTTCTTTCTTTTTTTCTTATTTATAGTTTGTCTGAACATGTCGCCATTTGTCCCTTTTCAACTGTGTTTGCTCCCTAAACCTAACACCGAAACCTAACTTTTAGATTCATCCTATCATAGGGTGGTTTGTTCTTTTATTTCGTGTAACATCGCAGCTTTTGGGATGGAAAAACTTTACAGATAAATGTTTAATAAGAACAATTGTCAAGCAAGTTTCTGAACTTTTAAAACTTTCAAACTAGCGACAGTGGAATAGCCTACTGGGACGACTCACTTTCCTGTCTTGAGAAATTGACAGCTGGAGGGTTGCTAAGATTTAAGAAGTTCAAAAATTAGAAGAACTGCAAAACATTTTCTTTGCTTTCAGGTAAATTCATTATCATCAAAAATCAAATGAATTGCTATACTTGGTTAAAATTTTGGGTGCTAGAAAATCTGCAAAACCTTACTGCAGCAGTGCGAGGCTACCGACCGTTACGGTGTTGCGTGAAGTCAACCCCCTCATTATCATGACTTGAATACTATTAGATAAACATGATATGACATATTTCCTACATTTATTTTGGCGATACACGCTTTGTACACACGTGGACAGGTCATATAAACTGCACCTGAGTATGCGACAGATGGCAGTAGACCTCAAGCTGTGGTTGTATCTAATTTTGTCATAGCATTATGACCCTCCAGTTGTCCACCTTACTTTTGAGTGAGCAATCCCCTACTTCTACAATCCCTATTTCAAACATTTAGCATTTGAAAGACTTTTTTCAGCCTCTCTGTGAGACCCTGAAAGCCGCATTTGCAAATTACTCATCAAAAAGTGGTTATGTAACAGTTTAAGCTGCTTCGAGGCTTCAAGTGTAGAAAACGTTTTAAAAGTGTGACTATTCTTCTAATCTCCCGATCATAATATCACAACTTCGGTGATATTTTCGTGGTGTGCTACACAAGTCATCGGGTATTTTATTTTGATCATAAACCATAGCACCAGGTTACATGTGTAATAATGAATCAGTATTCATCATCAACAAAGAAACACAGTAAGAAAAAATGCTTTTGTACACTTTCAAAGTAGAACCAGGATAAGCAAACACCCCAGACAGCAAAATAATGTAAAAAGCTTACCAGATGATAGCAATGCTCTACAAAATTTTAATTGATTTCTGATCATGCTGGTTGAATTTGTCAAGTGGGCTATTTATTTTTCTTGATTTCAAAACTGCTTTTAGTTTTTCTCAAGCATGACGCGTTTTTAAAATAATACAAAATTTAAGTTTTCGCGTGAAAACAAGTGCAAAGTCAACTTTTTTTCTTTCTTTTTTTTAAACAAAAATAATATTTATAATCAATCATGCATTGCGTGCAAAAATAAACAATGCAGTAGAAATTTGTAAAGTATGAAAAAGTATAGTAGTTTTGGTAATTAAAAAGCTTTTGAAAAATCGATCGACTTTGACTGACCAGTGACCATTGACGAAAGTTCGATGTAATTCGTCGAGACACAATGCTTGTTTTTTGCACCGGGGATTTCCCAGGGAATAGACGATTTTTTTATTGAATTCTTTTTAAAAACAGCGTTGCCAGACCGATTGTCTCGTTGAATGGTTTTTGGCTGGTAAGTTAGAACTATTATGTATGACTGCTTATAGAAATTTTCCTTGAGTTGGTCCATAAAAGGGTAGAAGCGGCAAAACGCAAGTGTTATATATCATTCTTGAGACCGCAATGCTGTACGTCAATAGGTGCAAAACTTGACTCGGTCGCAACACCTTTAATTGCTTTGATCTTCTTTTACAGTAGGCATTCACATTTGTGCGATAAAGTGCATGCAGGCATGCACAGCATTAGAGTGTTGCTAAATGCTAGCTAATATTTTATTAAGAAAATTGTTTGGTGTTTTCTATAAGTCGTTTCCTATAAGTAAAAGTATCTTTCAACTTTACCTTGGACTAATTTGTAAAAAAAATTACATGATCTGCTCCCAGTTTGTGCACCTAATATATTTTACCAACCAAGTGCTTTGGTAAGTATGAACGAAACATGATGACTGAAAGACAAAGTTCAAAGTCCTATTTCTACAGTTGTTAATCAAACATAAAATGTTGTTGGTCTGAAGCAACTTTAAAATACCTCTTCACACGTTCGGAATGCTTCGTCATAAGTCACTCGGTGTGTCTTCACATAAACCATCAATCACTCATAAAACAAACTTCAACTTCAACACCAAAATGTTGTTTCAAAGATATTTACAAACAAGCCGAATACTTTGCTATTTGTTTTCTTCTGCTGTTCAAACACCCACGGCAGAGCAATTGAAAACTTTCTCATGCCTCAACTGATTAAAACGGCTTGAATGCGTCTAACTAAGCACTAATTTCAGATTGAAATTTATATGTACAATATAAACACGCATCATCTTTATAGAAACTTCTCCTATTTGAGAATAGTAGTGTTCGCATTGGTGTAAATGTCTTACAAACGCCTGTGCGTGAGTTGTACGTAAGTTCGATTGACGCAAACTTGACCACGCACGCTCAAAAAGCACACTTTAATAGCCACAAGCGCCGTCCATTGACAAGGAGAACAAAAATAACGGGAGCTGGTGACATGTTGAGTACTTTATCTGTCTTTACGGCTATTGACTTTAAGCTGAATCACTTCATTCGCTTCTTCTTCAGTTGAGTATTTTAGTCAGTTTGGGAAGTTCTGCTCCAGAGGTTGCTGAAACATTTTTGTGTACATAACTGTGGTATTCTCGCGCGGGCTGCGGTGATCGAAGCCAAACGTCCCAGTATAAAATATAAATAACAGCCTTCTACGATTTTTTGTGCACTGGGGTCACATGTTGGCAAGAATAATATTCCTATTGGACAAAATTCCGTAGAACGAAATGAAGTCATTAGAAACATAATAACAATTCAGAAAAAAAGAATTTGTGTGCATGAGAATTTGCTTACTCAGAACTTTATTTTTAGAAGATGCAAGCGATTTTATGGATTTATTACAAGTCGCGGCCATTTGTACTGTAATATAAGATTTATGTTGTCATAAAAAGCGCTGGTTGTAAATTTTTACCAAAGAACCATTTATCTTTAAAATTATGAATGATGCTGGTGATGATGATGGTGATGTCAAGCGCTTGGTAGTTTTTCACACTTAGTTTACCTTTCGAGACAGTCATCGCCAGCATGGGTGCAGCTCACCCGCTTTCGCACAGAATCGGTATTTTCCGCTCAAACTTTCACTGACCGTGAGCGGTATCTTGGTGTGAGTGTGATGATATTGTACTATCCTCCGTTTACCAAATGGCACAAAAAGAGCTCATCTTGGACAATGAGGCAAACTACTAGTTGCTTTCCGATAGCTTCTTGCTTTATTCCAAAGAAACACCGTCAACTTGGAGTGATGAGAGAGTTGACCTTCGGCTTCCAAGAGTAAAGACTCAAACAACGACGCTTGGTTGTAGCGACTTAAACCATTTACTCGGGCCTGGTCTTCGATATCATTTACTTAAAGTTTCCTTTGTGTTGTTGAAGTGTTGTTGCCTGTAAATTACTTCATCCAATTGATTACCGCTGAATGGAGAGCTTTCATGCTCAAGGAATGCGCAATATATTTCAACTAAATTCGGATCACAGGAAAGCAACCAAAAGGAAAATAACGGAAAACAATCAGAAAAACAACAAGAATATTTGCGATCGGGTAACTGCTTATGCTAGCCAACCAATGTCGGTAGACGTTGAATTACCATAATTTAAAAAGTACTTGGCCAACAGTAATTTGGTTGGGTAAGTTTGCAGTATGACGGAAACGGGAGAAAAGCGTTATTCAATAAAAAAAAAAAACAAGAAAAAACAACCATGTAAAGATATGAAGACCACACAAAATATGTTACAAAACATTGTGAAACAGGCTAATTAATTGTAACTATTTAAGCCGTGATATTGCGTGTTTACGACAGACCATTAGCTTCACGGTTTGGTTTCATGTCTCCCACGCACCAATCACATCAAGACAAGACAGGCTAACTGAAATATCTCACAATGTGGAATCCCTGAAAAATAATGGGTATTCCATTGGAGCTTGGCGGTGGGATGACGCAGAGGATAAGGCGCTGGCTTTCCAATAATGCAAATCTGGTTCGACCTCCGGCTTAAGCTAGTTGTTGACAAACAATGTTAGCCTCCACTCAGGGTGCAATAAATTGGGTGAGCATAGTTGCTGAAGGGAAGGCGGCTGAAAGAAAGGAACTGGCCACCCTACTTTCATTAGTGCCGAAGGCTTAGCATGATGAGAACCGATGCAAACCTTTTCCTCCATGTCTTCCTATTCCCCAAAACTCAGTAACTGAGTATGGAACTTTTACTTTTTACCATTGGTGTTTTGCTTGCACAATGATTTTAGTCCTGCAAGAAGGATGACATTAGTTTATTGGAACAGGTGGCTTTCCGCAATTTAAAGAATTTTTATTTCGAAACATGAATCTAAGTCCTAAAGGCGTTTGTCACTTTTGTCGAAACTGCTTCTGAAACTTGTCATTGTGGTCCTTCCACATTACAAAAAACGCATCTTATCTAACACAAGTACGCAACATCAAAATATCATGGACGATCTTAGTTGCACAAAAAAACTAACTTTGCTTTGGTGGAAAGTTGGAAACATACAGTAGTGTGCTTTCGTTTGTAGTTGACTAAACGTCAAAAAAAAAAACTTTAACAAACGTGAGATCAAAAGCGTGCTAGTCATCTTGCAGGTATGCAAGACTAGAATTTAAGCTTTGGCGAAGATTTCGCCATAAACCACGTTTTCGTTGTTATTCGAAATCGGCCGTGCCATGAAGCCAAGGCTTATTACTAACCGAACCATGCTGTTATTTTGCATAGCTGTAACGCTTCACAGTGAAAAAAAATATCCAAACAGAGACGGTTGTTCTTAGTCAGAAAAGTGAGGTTTATTCAAGGAATCACAAAAATGATATTGTGACGTGAAAGAAATTGGGTTGAAGTTTAGTCATGAAATAGCATTGAATATCTAGTTTTGTAAAGAAACTTTGCTTTTCTCTGCACTTCAGCATAAGATAGCAGAAAAATTCAGGCATAAGTAAAACGCAGCACAACGATAAAAAATTAATGCAATTTCTTCAAATCTCCATAAAAGTGAACATGCAATATACAACAGCCTATTTTGTTCATGTTGTGTGTCCAACGTATCTGCGTGATGTGTCTTCACACTTTTGTTTTGAGTATAATAATGATGTTAGCGTAGGTATGTAGTCACAGGTTTTTTTTCCGGTTCTTTCAAGTGGTGGTTCTTGTAACACACAACCACAGTAATTCGTGTGCAGCAGGCGAGGTAGCCCACTTTGGGAATCGTTTATCTTTGTTGTTTTTTTAGCACAGTAACATTTAATTGTTTATTGGTGTTTGATTTTTCTTAATTTCTCTTTCCATTCAATACTGTAGCTTTTTTGCGTCTTCTTTGTTTGTGAGTTTACATTAAACCTCAGGCAAACTTGTATCGAAACCGCATTAAAAAAATTGTTTGTCACTGCACGTGACTATTAATTTCTGAAAGTTTTTTAAAGCTCAGATTTGGTTCAAAACAGTCAAGAATTTTATGAAAATGTGGAAATATTATGGAACGGCCTGTAGCGCTTTGATAGAACTTGTTTTGCACTGAACTTGTTTAGCTTGCGTTTCATAGGATCCAACCTCCATGGGTGGTACTTGTATAAATTGCTTTTTTTCTGTTGATGGAATAAATCACGTAACTCAATGTTTCATCAACGTAAAAGCTGCAAACGCTCTCACTGTTCATGATGTTGATAAATTGGTAAAGTTGTTTAATTCATGATTGAAACTCAAATCTCCTACAGCTCGATCAAACCAAGAAAGCTTTGGGTATTTTAACTTTCGGAAGCAGTCGTGTATTACCATGCAGTCGTGTTGCTGCAAGCCTTTATTTCTGACCTGACGGTTAACAATAATAACAATACTCATAGCCGTAGGAGATGGGGGGCAGGGGGGCGGTAGCTCCCTTCTGAAAAAAGAGCGTTGCAAATTTGGCCAAAAATGTCGGGTTATTTGGGCAAATTAATCTTACCATGATGTTTCGACATCTCACCAATTTACAAACATGACATAATTGTTATAACTTATGAGATATATTGATATTTTCCGATGAATGTAAAATGTATTATCACCGACTTTGAAAATTATTGCGTGTGGTTTTGCAATTTGGGCAGAATGATAAGGTTTGATTCAACATTTGCAGAAAGTAAGTGTAAAAGAGCACAATTGGCAAGCAGAGGTAAGTTATAATTATTTTCACAAATCAATTTTTATCATGATTTTTCAACATATTACCAGTTTAGGAGCTTTGTGTAGTGTTGTCTTTTAAAGTAACTTACATCAACATTTTTCTTAGAATGTAAAATGTAGCATCATCAATTTTGGAAGCTTTTGTATCTGGTATTGCAGTTTGGGCGGAATACTAGCCTACATTTCTCTATCGGTACAATTTAAAAAGCCTGCTGTGTACTGGTAACTTTATGAACTTTCTGTTTTAGCATTGGAAATTTGCTTGGCATTGCTTTTTATATCAAAGTTATTGAGCGACTATACAGACACAGTAAGTGCATAAAAAATGTATGAAAAACAAAGTTTCTTTTCAGATCATCTTTTACAAAAAAAGTTTCCTTTATTTTACCAAAATAAAATTTGTTTTGATTTTTTCTACTGGTGACACCTTCTGCAAGTAGGCTATTCTTTACAGCAGTGGTTCTCAAACTTTTTTTTGTTGCGACGCCTCTGGAAAAGTTTTCTGGACTTGCGACGCACCAGCAAATAAAAGTAAATGAATAAACTTATGATTAAAGTTTTGTTTATTGATACGACAACAAAAGCAATGCATATTATTTAATGTGACGTGTGGGCTTGTTTGTTTTCACAAAGTTCATTGAATCTTGGGAGAATTTTTGAACTTGCCATTCGCATTTCTCTTTCAGTGTTTATTCGTGATCGATATTTGGTTTTTATCACCACCAAGGCAGAAAATTTTGCTTCACATAAATACAACGTAGCGAATGGGATAATAATTCGTAGTGCTTTGTTTCACCAAACCTGGATAGTGGATAATCGTCATTCATTGAATCCAAAAATTTGCCGGATTTCCTACTACGAAAGGATTGCGAATCCATTCGTAGTTTGAAAAATTTTCCTGGAAGTATTTTGCAAATTTCGACTCGAGCTTGGACAAATGTAAATAAATATGCTTCGCAAATTTGAAGGAAAAAACGCACTTGCAACCTCAACTCTTCACTGTTTTCAAAATGAAATTACACTAAGAAAAATGATTCAGAGGTTTTAATTTTTTTTTTGAAGGATAGACATCCAATACTACGTTAGGGTATCAGCAGTGGCAAATATTTAGTTGATTGCGGTGTAATCAGCTAATTGCATGGGACACATCTGTCCTAGCGGTCCTCAAAGGGTTAACCTAATTTTTATAATCTTAAACTGAGTTTAGCCAAGAAACGGAATTATTCTGCGACGCCCTTGGAAAAGTGAAACGACGCACCAGGGCGTCGCGACGCACAGTTTGAGAACTACTGCTTTACAGTATGCCACTTACAAAATATCTAAGTCACCAAGATAAAACACCACACTTGTGTTTTTCAACGTCTTAAATTACCATCTGAAGATCAGAAAATCGAAAAAAAAAAAAAAAAAAAATTTTGTTTACAGAAAGCTGCGTTTTTCCAATGCAGTTATTTATAAAAACAACGCTCTAAAATCTAAATTAGAGGAAGTAAAAGGAGATCTGAATTACCGGCGTATGCCTCCGGCGAAGAACCGCGGTAGTACATTATCTTGAGCGTTTTCTTGCAACATCACAATCAAGCCAGCTGCTTATCTGAGAGGGAGTTCTTGTCTTTAATTACCGTTAAGCCTGCGGTTGTTTTTGGTAACGTATCTGACAATTGAGAATCAGCATTGAGTACGATATTGGAAATGCAATCTTTCCCGCCAGCAAAGCAATCGTTTTTCACATTGATTCCATTTCCCAAGTATTTGTATCACTGCCGAAAACAGCTGATATGCAGGTTGTGATTGAGGTAGCCTGTCCTGTCAGGTTTGGTACAATATATTTGCTCATGCCGCTTTTGCTAAAGTCGCATGAGATTTTATACAACAGTGTCAGATAGACTTATTTTGTAAATTCCCAGCAGCAAACAAGAGATATTATTGTCAACACATGCAAATTTTGAGCAGCATTAAAAGTTTTGTCCAAAATGTAAGGGACGTGCATTGGTGAAATTACAAACTGTGATAAAAATCACTTGTTTGTTTTAGCTTTAAAAAAAAAGAGTAGCTACTTGTTGCAATTGTCTTTTTTTTTTCATTGATCATTTAATCATTTGTTCCTTGCCAATTGTTTTATTTGTTGTAAAGAGCAGACCACCCCAAAGCAATATGCAGTAATCATGCAAAAGTAGCAAATGTAGATTTTTTGTGTTTTATAAATCTTTTGACATCCCAGAATGTTATAATGACTTATGACACAAGAAAATCAGTGACAAATTGGGACCCTTGTCTGGATATGTCAATCAACATTTGTACATTTCAACAAAACAATGCAACTTATCCACAGTTGGCTATGTGTTAACGAATACAGCTCTGGGCTACCCGTCATTCAAACTTCACTTAAATAGCAAAACGTAATTTCGCGTAAATAATTTCGCATACCACCAGTGACATGGTGGTATGATTCGAAACGGAATTAATCGAGTGTTGTGCTAATTGTGAGCTGTGGAAGTTGAGAAATTACTTAGTTTAAGAATTGCAAATCATGTTTTTGTACCGGTACAAAGCATAAAAACGTATTATTAAGGAAGCTAATGAAATTTTAAAAAACGTCACACATTTTGATGTCACTTGGTATGGTTTTGTAAGAGGATAGAATTTACTGTTTATGTTTTGTTTTTTTTCTGTTTAGAAAGGTGCTTAAATAGTTTACAAACCTGCTTTAGCCTATGTCTCAAAAAGACACAGCATGTAAATAATACATCTTGAAAATATACTTTTTTTAATATGAAAACCTCACAAAATATCTCCTTTTAGATGAGGTGACGTTAGTGTGAGTCAGCAAGCTATGTCTGTGCCTGAAGCGAGTTAATTTGTCGTAAACATTTGTTTGCGGTGCCGTTTTGCTAATAGTTTGCAGGTCAATAAAACCGGATTTATTTCCCATCTATTCGTTTATGTGACAGCTGCCTTGAAATAAGCTGTTGTTTGTTTGATTTCAATGAAAAACTTGACTGTTTTTCGACTGAGAAAGTTTTCTGAGAAGTCGACTTTTAACCACATGATCTCGTGACATTAAACGTAATTTTGTTTGCGCGGTGCGTGGACGTCAACCGGCGACGTAATCACGTAAGCCAATGTTGCGTCATTTTGTTTTTAGCATATTCGGAAAGTTCCAAAAAGGTAGGTTACTTCGGGCCAAAATGATTGGAACGCCTGGTCAATCTAATCAAAAAATAAAGAGCACACAATGTAGAGTTCATGTTCAACAGTTTAGTATCTACATTTTGGGCTCTTTATTTTTTGACTAGATAGTTACTTATGTATAGAAATGGTTTGTTTTTTTACTTTACGTTGAAATTTTTCTTTGATGATAGCAAAACCACTAAAACTTCATATTATTTTTATTTTGTAATAATACTTTTATAAATATACAGTTTAAATGCCATAAGCGGTGGAAATATGCTTGATTCTTTGTTTGACAGCGATGTAATGGACAATCCAGTTATGCTTTGAAGCCCTTTATGGTTCTAGCCAAGGGTGGATAAACTTTTTTCATTTCACGCCAAACACTTTTCGTATTTTTGCTTGATTGGCATAACAAACTATAAATTTGATGGTAACCTTCTCCTTGCAGCGTCTCGTGCTTTGTTAACTGCTTTAGCAATATTTGCCAACATTTATGACAGGCCTGATAAGTCAGTGACGTAGCCTGGATTTCACTCGCGAGGCGTAGGATTTCTAACTCTAGTGTTGCTCATTACCGAATTGTTTTGACAACCAATTCGGCATTTATATTTGCACTCCCTGCAAGTGCTAGTCACTAACGTATCGGCAGTTATTGAATTTAATTGCTTAGTTTGTGAGGGCGTAACTCTTACGTACAAACATTTTAAAAAATTCATTGTCGTATCGATGAAGTATTTTGTTGCTCCACAACACCAAAAAATAACGGCATTAAATTAGGCTGAAATCGCCTAAACACAACTGCATAGATTTACAAAATGCGAGTGCGTACAATTCTTGTGCAAAAACATGAAAAAAACACATGTTTTCTGCACGACGAGAAGCCAAGAGTGTCATTTTTTTATATTGGCTTGCCAGTTGCCGATTTATAAATAGGCCTTGCCTGGTGTAGGCTTTTTATAATGCGCAGTAAAACTGTGTACTTTTGGCCATAACGACTTGTTACTTTATTTAATTATTTATTGATCAGCATCTGCTGAAAAAGCGGAGGCAGTCCTTTAGCAGCCATCAATCAATCTTATGTACAAAGTATCATCGTAACTGTTTGGATCGTCTATTGAAATCTTTATCATTCTACTTTTTTGCAATACGGAATAAATAATTATTATTTTTTTGCAACAGCTACAACAGCTACAACTGTAAAAAAAGGCCTATATTGATATAAGTCTACTGTTTAATGCGTTTTCCTCGGCATCGCATTCTTTTTGTAGATGCAACTCCTTCTTTTTGGTGGAAAACTACCTCTTTATTTGATAAATTGCTTATAATATGGGAAATGATATTTTGTTTCGTAAAGAAATGTCTTTTTGGTGGACTTTGTCCTATTATTGCTAGTCTAGCAGACTCAAAATAACCCTTTCAACTACCCTGGTTACAGCACCTAGAAATGATAACACAACAAACCATTACAACAACAAAAATTTGTTTTTTTCCTGCTGACAGCGAAAAAATGGAACATAACACTAGTTGCAAAATGCATTTTTTTTGGATGTTTAACATAAAGTAGCCAACTTTACACTTTGCAGCAGGCTGCAACATCTTTTTTGCAGTACGGTAGTGGCTTGTTTCATTTTTGCTTTTGATTGGTGGCATTTAGACAAATACAGTACTTATCTTTACAGAGTCGAAAGTTAGCAAAGACGCTTTGTTTTTGCTTAGTATTTTTTCTTGCTGATGAGGCCGTGTCGTTGCCCTTTCATGGATAGAGTTACCTCTTCTAACAATGTTTTAAACTTCTTTGAAAAAGTTTCACGATTGAAAATTTCTTAGTGAATAGAGTCGTACCTCTTTCAACAATCTACTGCACTAAATGACATTTCGTTACGAGAATTTCAGCATTAAAAGAAATTTAAATGCGATTTTAGCACTAGACTAAGTATTGGCGTAGCCTGCAGTAAAGGTTTAGCTTCTGCAAAGTTATATCAGTGTTATAGTAAGTTAGTTCAACGGTATCGACTGCTAACATTGAGTGATGGTCTACGTTACCAGTAGCGTTGAAAGATGAGTCCAGAGGGTACTTTTGGACCGGGCCAGGAGAATTGAAGAAACCACCTTGTACTCTTTTGGTTATAGCCTATTACGTTTTTCTTAGAAGTGTCCCAATTTGGGGCCAGAGAATTTCATTGGTAGCGGACCTAAATTGTCTTCAACGGCCCGGTACGTTGCGTTATGTGGTCGCAATGGACACGGGCTACAACCGCTCTTTATTCTTGGTATAATCAACTGCTTGTACGTAGCCTATAATTTATAGTTCTACTTTTAACCGGTGTTCATTCATATCCCTAGAAAGTTTGTATTCAACAGGCAGAGGTTTATTTCTGAGGCTTCCTTTCAACGGAGAGGAATAGTTTCTTATAAAGCTGAGCTCCTGTCTTCGAACTTGTACCGTGTTTTTATTTAGCATTGCCTAACATCACCTTGAACTGCTGCACGTTATCCCAGATAGCCTTGAATCTAATTTATCTGAAGAACAACCATGAAGACATGAAGTGTTTATATTGAAATAAAGTACCACATGCCAATTTTTCGATAGGTTTGCTCCACTTGATACTTTTGGTGATGTCACGTAGCCTATGCAAACGCGTCAATGATTTCGGAAAGGAAACACCAATAAAGGAAGTTGCTGGATGACTGTACAATGAGGACAGCAGTTCGGCTATAGCATGAAGTTTGTAATAGGCTTGCTTACCTTGCTGACTCAGTTTATATGTGTAAAGTTTTGTTCGTTTTGTATCATAATTAGCCGAAAAAACCCTGCTTTTTATGAGATTCAACAAATTAAATCTGAATGAAAATTTTGCCGTAGTTTATGAGCTGTCTGTTTGGAAAGCGTTTCTGGAGCGGTAGTTTAAAGTAAAACAGTCTACTTCATATAAAAAGTTGCTGTAGCCTACTTTGTTGAAGCTAAATCTTCTGGAACCAGTTATAATACTGTACATTTAGTTTTAGTCGGATTAGTTTGTTTCATCATCGCCACGTGTTGAGTCATCAGTCACCAAAACAAAACATATTTGCTGTTTTCACTCCTCGCCACCGCGGCTATGCTTTGTGATCACGTACCAACGTTTTTGGTCAATCACCTGTTCTACGAAATAAGCAATAAATATTTGGTGGGACTTTTTTTTCATATAAATAGCATATAGATGTTGATGTTGTCAAGCTGATATCCACGAGAAGAGAAAAATATTAAAGTAGTCTTTTTACACATAAGAAGCAGACAGCTTGAAATGGCTGTGCTTATAAACAGAGTCTTCTGGATATGCAAAAAATGAAACTTTTTAAGACCTGAATTGTTGGTATTCGTCTGAGGTTTGCAACTTATAGCCTACTATGCTGAGCCACCGTCACGAATAGCCACATTTTGTACGGTTCCGTTTTGCGCTCAGGAAGACTGACTGACTGCTGCTTTGTAGCCTATCAGAACGCATTAACTACAGATAAACCAAAAGTCTCCATGGACTGTCATACCTCGTGCACACATGCATTTACCTTTTTCTGGACCTTTGCTTTGTTGACATGTATCGTGTTATCTGTGATGGTAACAACTGAAATAAACTGACCAAGCATATAGGCTATAAGCTAGTTTAAAAATGAAGCTTTCTACAAAAATAGCACTATAGCCTACTACAAGTAAGCCACGCCAACACTCAATATACTGTAATTACGTTTGTAAGAAGCTGATGTAGCAAATTCATGCATGCACACCGCGATAAAAAAAGTTACAAAATGCGTTCTTCTAATTTAATGTATATAAGCTTCTAACTGTATATAAGCGCAAAGCAAGTTATAGTTTTTGTAATTAAAATTGAAGTGTTTACTAACAAATACAATTTCGTTCAATATTTTTAATGTCCACTGCCTTCCACACGTTGCATTAATTTTGTCTAATGGACGTTTTCTTTGACTGCAGTCTGATAAAGCTAACAAACTGTTTACCCTATGATTAAAACTTAATATTATTAATTTAGAAATACGTACTACCGCATGAGGTTATGATATAAAATGGAGTGCAATAATCATTTTGACGTTGACAAAGATTTGGAGACAGACGAAGAACGATTCGACAGTGGTGAAGAGTATTACGAAGAAGAGTTAGATAAAATTGATTTACTTGAAGGCCGTAACCCAAAAGATCCTAATAACAACGCCAACAGCGCACACAAGCGAGGTGAACATTCAAAAGCAATCGAACAAAACTTAGGATACATGAGCCACGAAAAAAGGGGTTTGAGAAAAAAGAAAAAAATTATGACAACCGAACCTGACTTTGATGCTGTGGAATATGAACCCATACTCACTGACGAAAATGAAAGTTCAAAATCAACCAAATCCTTGGAGTCTTTGAACTCCAGAGAAGATTGCTTAATTGCAACTGTCACAATCGAAAAAGATAGCATTGTTTACGAAAACGAGAATCCTGATTCTGAACAATCTTCTGCAATTGCATCCCACTCAAGTGGAGATGAAACTGAAGAAGAGACGCTGATGCAAATTTCAAAAACGAAAAGACAACGTCGGATTTCCTCTGATTCGAGAGGCTCAGGCCATAACTATAACTCTAACAATAGCAAAAAGAAAGCTTTACTTTCCAATGAACAGAACAAATCTGTTAACTTTAGTGATTCCTGCCAGGAAAACAGGAATAATCTGCCTTCGGGAAGTTCATCTTCTAGTTTTCGACAAAATAGATGTGAAACGAAAGGTCGATATCGTAGCGTGCAACTTTCTTCAATCAGGCACTTGCCAAGAACAAGAGCAAACAGACCAGCAACGTTTGTTTCCAAGAAACTAAAATATGGGCAACGACTTATTGAAAAAGACGGAAGTTCAAATGTTCTAGTGACGGTATGGGCTTTGGTTGATATAATTGTTATTTTTGTTAATCTTTTGTGTTGATAATATCACATAATGATAATGATAAGATACCATATAATGAATTTGTTCGTAATTCTGTTGTCTAGAGGCAATTACAATTGAGTAAATTATCAAAGATAAATCCATGTTCGTTGTTTATAGATAGACTAGAGACTTCAAAGCGTTAAGCATAGCATTTTTTGAAATCTGTATCGATTTCTTTTTCAAACGTTGCAATAGATGTTGAATGTTGATACCACTGACGTTGAAGATTCTTTATAATTTTTTATTGTTTTTGTAGAAAATCAACAAAGTTGATCTCATCAACCGATATTTCAGCGATATATTTACAACACTTTTGGACTCTGGCTGGTCTTGGGTGCTTTTCATCACTGCCGCTGTCTACGTTGGACATTGGTTTATTTTTGGACTTGTATATTGGCTGTTTGCTGTTTTGCATAATGACTATGCAAGAATCATTGAAGCGTCTTCATTCGACGCCAATTCAACTGAAATAGATAAAGACCCTTGTGTTTATAATGTTTACGATGGAGTCACTGCCTTTATGTTCTCCATGGAGTCTGAAACTACAATTGGTAAGTCTTGGCGTTCAAAGTTCATGATTTTAAATTTATTTTCAGGTCTTTTATTTCAAAATACAATAGCTACATCACCCGAGATTCTTTGCCACAATCATACCTACACTAGTGAGTAGTGACTAAAAATTTGGAATCAGTGGACGAAAAGGCAAAGACGTTTTTTGATCCACTTTTGAACATGTTGTTAAGTGTCATGTCAAGACACAGCCACTTGTTGTCGAGGGGTGTCGAAGCGAAGTTCATTGGGAGCGTCTGGCGAGTACTCTCTACTAGTCTCTAGCCAACTTGGTCTCGTAGCAATTTAACCAGGAATAAAAAAAATAATAATAAAAACAGTTTTTGTGCGGCTTCTCTATTTTATTTGTTCTAAAACCATATTTTTTTGAAATTTGAGATTTCTTGTTACAAGAGAGTTTATGGCTATATAGCTTAGCAAAGTTATGAGTTATAAAACTTTTCCGTTTGTTCTGCTACTTTTGTACGTATTTTACAATCTTTTTTGTGACGTGATCAAAGTTGTACTTAGCGGCCAGTGCAGTAAAAGTACAGTACCTTGTTGACAGTTTGTATTGATAGTTATAAAACTTTGGCAACAAAAAACGTTACATGCATGCTAATACAAGTGCAATGTAACAGACAAGAATCTATCTTGACAGATGTTCTGTTGCGTTTTCGGTTTATTCTACCCCGGGGAACCACAAAACGTACCATTCTGGCTCATTGTGTAACTGCAAGGGCTTGCAGAGAAAGATTAAAATATTCAAAAAGACATAGGCCTATGCACAGTTTGAGCATGTATGAGCAACACCAGTCGCTTCCGTAGCTGTGTTTATGTTGACAACAAACAAACCCGAATATACCAAGGCGGCAGAGCGTGATGCTTATCTTACATGACACCATTGGTCTTTTACACTAGCGCAGCTTACACCAATCGCCTGGTAATAAAAATAATGTTTGCAAAGGTTTTTTCCCTTATGACGCGTAAACACGTGGTAAGATCTCTCAACATCATATTGTTAAAGCAGTTGTGAATACCTTGCAATTATAACTTTCGCATGGTGCGGATGTGATAGATTTCTATGATAGGCTAAATGCATTGCTGTGGTTAAGGGCAGTCTGCAGTTTGTGTTGCAAAATAACTGATTTGCTAGGTTTTAAGCCTATTTGTCGGCTGCATTGCCTAGTGGTAAGAGCCCTGGAACGACGTTCGAAAGGGCGCCGGCTCGACACCGCTCAAGAGCATGCGACTGTGTCTTTGGCAAGACACTTAAAGGTATGCTTAAAGGTGGTCACGAAGATTGGCTTCCTTGCCTTCCCGTCCACTTACTCTAAATTTTCAATCACCGGACGTAAGCCTGGATACGACAAACAAACAAAAAACAAGTCTTTTTCCAGCATATAGTCTGTTTTGAGATTCTTACGTTCAACAAAACAAAAATCGTTGTTGAAGGATTTGGGTAAACTTTTTTTTATCTTTCAGGTTATGGCTTAAGAACAATCAGCACTACTTGTCCCCATGCAGTAATTTGCCTTGCTGTGCAATGCATCATATCAGCTATATTTGACACCTGGGTAATAGGGATGTGTTTTGCCAGACTGGCAAGGCCTGATGCCCGTACAATTACCACTATGTTTTCAAAGCAAGCCGTCGTTTGCAAAAGAGATGGCAAACGGTAAGAAGTGCAGCATAGCCTATGTTACCATAAATAACTTCATTTTAAGTGAAATAACATGGAACTCTATTTGAAGCTTTTGCTTTGAATAAGAATGTTCGATCCACCCAGTAGCGGATCTAGGGAGGCGATTGCTCCCCTAAGACTCAGTAAAGCAATTTTTTTCACGGCGTATTTGCAAGGTCGGATTAATGTAGATACCTACACATCATTGTGTTTTGTTGGAATTACCCTCCTCTCTAAGGCTTCTTGCTTGATCCGTCCTTGGATCCACCAGATATCATAATGTAGCTTATCTGAACGATTGCTGATACGTTCTCTCGAAGTCACAGATACTAACCATTGACTTGTGGTCTATTAGATTTATAACAAGAAAACAAAATTTTAATCGGATTAAAAGCGGTTTAACTGGCTTGAACGAAGTACCGCAAAAAAGACAAATTCTCCACGTGTTTGGAAATAATACATAAGGCATACCGACTAACTTATGACGTGTTGCAGATGTTTGCTTGTGCGGTTCGCAAATTTGCGGAAAAGTCTTCTTCTCAGCGTTTCTGTCAGAGCCCGCCTAATCACATTGAGAAGTAAGTATCTTGACTGGTATTCGTTGGGCCAATCTTTGTTGTGGAGAAAGCGCAACTGATGCAACTGTCTTCCAGCAATAAAAATTGGCCAGGGATGTGGCTGACCGGATTAAAAGAATAAACCACTAGGCCTACTTCGGAAAACTCAATACAAACTCAAAACCAGTTGCGGACGTGACCATTTTTTGGGTATAGCCTATATTTAGTTTTTTCAGCAAACTTTGGTTTAGTTATGTTTAAAAAAAGCCTTGGATGTGGTTCAACTGAGTCAACTTCATTGTTTATTTTATCAATACAAGTAGATTGTACGCTTAAAATTTGCTGAAAAAGTAAACACCCCAAAAAAATCCGCGTTACACCCTTGCGCAAAACCCCTTAAATGTTTTGTGCAAAAAATATAAACTTTGCTTCAAAAATGTATCCCCGAATCACTTTAGCTACGGTACTCTTCCGGTTGTTCGGCTACATGCGTGACATTACCAGTGTTGGGCACGATAACTCATTTTTCAGTTAAGCGATAACGATAATCGATAAACGAAAAATGCCTAAAGCGATAACGATAAACGATAAATCAAAAAAAGTTAAGCGATAACGATAAACGATAAAATTATCCCCGATAATGTCCGATAACGATAATTTTTTTTTCTTGATTAGCGCTGCACCATCCCATATGCAGCACGAACTGTTTTCATCAACATGACGAAAAATCGAACATAATATACCGTAAAGGGACAAAACTTTTTGTAAGTTATGCATGAATAGAATCGCAACAGCGGCAGTGGGTATCGAATCTTCAACCTCTTGATCCAGAATCAAACCACTGAGGTAACCGCCGTGCTTATAATTATACCTTCAGATACCAGTTGGATGCTTTTATCAATTGAGTTACACTGCTGCTTACGTGCAGTAGGCAAAATAATTAAATCAAATGAAAATACCATAAAAAAGTCCAAACTTTATATTTTGCTTTCTGCTTAAAGGGCTGTTTACAGCAAAGTTAGCAATAATTGAAAAAATTCCAAAAAACGCAAAATGCTTGAAATTTTATCAGTAATCTTAAGCGTTATTGGTAGTAAAAATGTGCATAGCCTACTGTGAAATCCATCAAGCTTGTCAAATTAGTCGTGTTTGTTTTAGAACAATAACATAATTATCGTAATTTACTGATAATTTCAGATAATTTTTTTTGTTTTCTTTGTGAACACTATCATTAAAGCAATGGTAGAACGCTGAGTTGTTGAGATAAGAATTACAATTATAGGCACTGTATTAGTGGGAATAAAAATATTTGATTGAGGTAGGCTATGTCGCATAGGTAAATGAGAAAGGTTATACTGTATTTAGCATAATTTTACCACGCAACTCGATGCGCCTATTGTCATGCAAAAACTACTACAAGATGCAAAAAATGTGATGTCGGTCTGCATGTCAAATGTGCATGCATGTCAAAACAACAAGAGAATTGTTGCATGCATTTTATTGCATTGCAATTCGCAACTCTAAAAATGATTGTGTTGTCAGGGCCGTTGTTGCAGGGGTGGGCGTGCCCCCTCCCCTGACAACGACCTGTGCACACACACTTCAAGCAATGAAGAAAAACTGGTTTCAATTTTAGTTTCATTAACTAGGTGGTTAGTAAAAATATTACTTTTCATGGTCTTTCCACTTGTGTGTTGATCCGAAATAAAATTTATCGGCGATAATCAAATATTGCCTTTGGCGATAACGATAAACGATTTATTAATAATATATAATATATAATTCAGCCTACTAGTGATGTTGTCTTTACTATCACGAATGGTTTACATGTAGGCCTACGTAGGCCTAGGATGAAACTTTTCAGGTATCAAAAAGTTACGTTGTAAAACTTTATTTTCTGGTATTTCAGGTGCTCAAAAAGATGAAAAAAATGCGGGATTTCAAGGAATGCTAGAACAACGCCAAGTAACTTTTGAGAATGCTTCTTCCGCTCTATTAACTGCTCCTATTGAATACAGACACATGATTGACAAAGATAGCCCTTTTTACAGTAAGCTTTTTATTATGCCTACGATTAATTTTATTTCTAATTTCAAACATCTGTAGGTCTATAGAACCTTTCAGCTGACCATAAAACGGTGTTTGTAAAGTTTTGTGGACTTTGTTGTGGAGTAAACTGCTTCCATGACATGTCCAGTGTAAATACTTCCTTCTTATATTTTTTACATTTTGAGCCAAATTTACTTTATTTGCAAACTATATTTGGGCCAAAGAAAAGCTTTGAATGAATGATGCAGGCCGGTTACAGTGTAAAGTTAACTAACCTATTTAGCTGAGTGAAAAGGATTTGTGAACGTGTGTTTTTAACTATTCATCTCTAAAGCTGAACGATCTTCCATCGACTTTCTGACTTTACTATTACCAAACATGACGTGAACTAGTAGAACGGTACATGTTCACAATGACAACTTTATATCGCCATTCGAAGCAATTCTTTTAGTCGAAACAAGCTTCTTAAAAAGCCAGGGAAGTTTTAGCCAAATGATACGAGCTATGCGCTTTTTGTGTAAAGTTAAACACTTACGTATAAGCTTGAATAATAAATCAGTAAACATTTGACAGGCGTTTTGTGTTCGTTTTCATAACGAAGCGAAATTACTTTTCTTGAAACCAAGATAATAGAGCTTCGGTAGAGAGTTTGTCTTGTTGAACCATAGGCATACGAAGCCGAGCAACGTGATCAAGTTTAGCATCTTCAAGTTTATTACATTTACATAAACATAAAACTACGCAACAAATTAAGTATCGAACGTTTTCGACATCACAAGATGTCCTCTTCAGGAATAATATACATACAAATTAACTACATCTGAAAAAAATACAATGGTTAACTAAATCTATAAACAGAAAAAGACAAAAAACTGCACAGTACTTCTGACTAGGACTTTTTTTTTGTCTTTTTCTGTTTATAGATTTAGTTAACCATTGTATTTTTTTCAGATGTAGTTAATTTGTATGTATGTTATTCCTGAAGAGGACACCTTGTGATGTCGAAAACGTTCGATACTTAATTTGTTGCGTAGTTTTATGTTTATGTAAATGTAATAAACTTGAAGATGCTAAACTTGATCACGTTGCTCGGCTTCGTATGCCTATGGTTCAACAAACCAAGATAAGCTTTCTACTTTTTGTTGTGCTTTCATTAACTTGCTCAAAAAATCAAAAATTAAAGCAAAAAAGAGAAGTTGCAAATTGTTTCCAGAGCAAGGTTAATATGAACCACCTGTCTCGTGGAAACGAAGATATTGTACCGTTGCGTAACACTACTTTCATGATTGTGCAAAGCTTTTTGTTCACACAATGACAGCGAGTCAATGCCTAAAAATAAATTTTCAAACAAGTGAAGAAGAATTAGTTGCATTGTGTATTTTTCCACGTCTATTCAAACCGCCTCTTCACATGAACAGTAGGCAATGTTTGAAAAATTCAGGCATTCGCTCTGGCTGTTATGAACTGGTTTGCATTGTGTCTTTTTGGCAAGTCTATTCAAAACTGCTTTAATGCGATGATAAAGGCAGTTCAAAGGTGTTCAAGAATGGCTACACCTTGTATAAATAATGATACGCCCACTAGCCCTTGCGACTCTAATTTGTGGATTACGTAGGAAGACTAAATGAACCAGTTTGTTCATTCAAAGCGCTGCATAGAGTCTAGACAAGTTCAAAGCGTAAACAGCAACGAATTAAATCATTTATAAGAGCACTACGAAGCAAGCTTTCGGTTGTTGAATCATGTTTTGATGTAATTTGTGAGTTGTTTACACGATCTATTACTCTTTGATAATTGCACTAAACAAGAGGTGCAGTAACTCGCAGGAAGATTGATAGTGCAGACTTAATTCTTGGCTTCACTTTCACAAATAAACGCTTTAACGCTTTTGTTTTTATTTTTACGTTTGGTCGTTTATTGCATGGGCTCTATCCAAGAGGGGGGGGGGGTGTAAGAGGGTGATCACTCCCCACACACACTCATTGGAGTGGTTGGAATGACTAAGACGAGTTGAAAGTTGTTCTTAAAACGACTATGACGATTTTAGCCCACTGTCCAAAAATCACCTCTACCCCCCCGAATTCTAAAAGTGGATAGAGCCCCTAGTTTATTGCGTTCAGTCTTCTTGTGCATGAGGTGAGAGCATCCACGTTATTTCGTCCAGACGCTGCAGCCGTGGGGTTTAGGGGCCTATGGCTTGCTACTTGCGGAAGAGAGTATAGAGACTCGCATAGGGCTGTTTGCAGCAAGAAAGTTTTACTCGATGAAACGTGATTTAAGTCGAAGTTCTTCACAAAGAACTTGAATTTGAAACAACGTTAATTAAGTGAAGACAAAACAATTTCGCGCGATAGGAAATTCAGTTTTTTTTTTTGTGAAAAAGTTTAGAAATGTTTTTGTTTTGAATACACAACCTCGGAACTAATATTTCTTGGAAAAACATTGGCAAAACCATTCATTTTAAGTTATTTCCACCTTCCCAAGTTTTCATTTGTTTGTTTCGAGTTCGCAACGAAAAGAAATTGCTTTCATTTTCAAATAAGCTAAAATGCAATTCGTCGCTGAAAAGCTTACATCAATTTTGCAGAGCGGTTGGTTTGTTGCGCTTGTTGAACTGCATGACTGTGCAGTGTGAGAAGAAACCCAGCAACAGCACGGGATTTTTACATTTATAAAAATCAAAATTTGTTGTTAACCTTACCTGCATATGATGCCGAGAAACAGTTGAGTTGAAAAAAAAAAAAAAGAAAAAAAAAGTTGAGTTTTTGGAAATACATATCTTTCTTTTTTATCTCGGTATTAACTGATTAAGCCACATCATTAAATGAAACCAAACGTAGCCGGCTCGTATAGCTTAAGTTTGAAGGTCACGTTATTGTATTGGTATTAAAGCCATTTCCTTACCAAATAATTTTAAAATGTCAACAAGAAAAAGTCTGAAGATATTGGTTTGCAAAGTTTGACGTAAGTTTTCATCCTTAAAAGTCTATAATCGGTTGTAACTGCGTAATAAAAGTTGTAATTTCACTCAACGTAGAAGCAAAAAAAGTCAAGATAATTTTACGGTTAAAAATGCAAACATTAATTTCGTGGATGACATATATCGCGGGTAGATTCCTTGCTGGAGGCAAAAACGAGTTGAACCTTTGACGGATTGATTGCATGTACGGTAATGTAACAAAGTGTCTATTGTTACAGGAATAAAACCAGATTTGTACAATTCTGTTGATGGAAATGATTATTTTGAATTGGTCTTCATTGTCACTGGCACCTTAGAATCAACCGGTCTTACAATGCAAGCCCAGACTTCGTATCTGAGTTCTGAAATACTGTATGGTCACAGGTGAGATTGCTTGGCTTGTTTGTGATGATCAATGACCACATTGACAAGTGCTAGCCAACAAGTCAGCATATTTTACATTGATTCAACCTCTACAGACATTGGATTAGGCCTAATCTAATGTAAAAAGGCCGTGATTTGCTGATTGCAGTAAAACACATTATCCTTGTTTTTGTAAAGAAAAAAAAGCTCAGCTCACAATGCTAGACAGAGGTTATTGTTCCTCTTTCTGTTGCTGCCAGCAACAAAAATGCTGGAGTCAATTTTTGATGCTGGCAGTTGGGCCCGGTACCAATCACATTCCTGGGAGTTTAAAACGGAAAAGTTAAGTTTAAACGGTTTTAGGCCCCTTGAAATTGCTGAAAACCCTGAAAACGTTCTCCACTGAAAAGGTTTTAAACCCAAGTCCAAATGTACCTCCATGGTCCATGGACTTTCCTGTCAACTGTCAAGTCAACGCTTCTGCATGTAGTTACTTAGAATATAGCTATAGCGATTTGCAAGCTCTAAAGTTTTATATGTAAATTTTTGATTAGTAGATTGCAAATAGAATCTCTATTCAGAAGCTGTTTAAACCTAGTAGTGACTTTGAAAACATTATTTTTAGATTTTCACCCATCGTTTCCAAATCGCATGAAAATGGAAGATATGTCGTAGATTTCCAGTATTTTCATGACACGGTAGTTGAACCTCCTTTGAAAGAAGTGATCGAAGAAACAAATTGTCGAATCCGGGACACTACAACTCCTCTTCTAGAGGAGACGGAAGAAGACGTTTTATCTGCAAGTGACGATGTCTTTTTAGGCAACAACGCTGACACAAAATTAGCTGAAAGCGTTCTATAAAGTTTTAATCAGTAAAAATCCGGAAATACTTTAGTAGGCTATATATCAATCCAACGTTATCGAATGCTAAACTGTGCTGCAACATCAAGGTTTTTTGTGTTATACTATTTTTAATTGTGATAACAGGCATACATGCATTGTTAGTCGTGACTATTTGGTGCTGTTGTGGAAAAAGTGCGATGTTATGTGCTGTAGCTTACTGCTGTCAGCGAGCCTGCTAAGCAAATTCAATTTTTTCAAACTGAATAAATTACACGTCACATAGAAACACGCATCATTGAGGTAAACGTGGTGCGAAATGTTAACAGTATGTTTTTACACAAAGTTACAGCTTTTGAACAGTAGCCTATTGTTCTGACGACAATCGTTAATTTGGTATTGCGCTAATGAACACATTTGCTTTAGTGCCAAAATAAACTTTTAACAGGAAAAATACAACCAGTTTTTATGGGCTACGAAAAACTTTCATTTTTGCAGAAATCGTTTCAAGAAAAACATTTTTGTAGCAAAACTCATGCAACTGCTAAAACACTGGAAGTGTTTGCTTTCGCTATTGTAACTTTGTTAAATATTATCACAACATCAAATAGGCCTATGTGTTTTCGTCCGGAAATTCATGCGGCCCAACTGTACAGTATGCTTGAACAATTTGGCTTGTATTTATTTTTATATCCACAGCCGACTTGCTTCGACTGTTCACCTTTGATGCTATTTTTGTTGCTTAATTTGTAGGCTACGTATCTCTGTGGGACTTAATTAGTTTAATTTATTACTGTTTCATTGCGCGTTTTAGTAAATTTCATATTATTTTCACTGGGGTTGTTGGAAACAGTTTTGTCTTTGTCAAAACAAATTGCTGTGAAGTAAAAAAGCGAAGTGAAATCAAAACAGAGACAACTAATTTGGTGTTGAAACAAAACCAAAGGTTCCAAATGCGTTATTTTCGAGCAGCCCTAGTTTTTACTCACTGCACGTTCAATGTAGCTCAAAGAGCATACCGTACCTTCAAATATTCAAAATTTAATCGGTACTAAAATTATTACTGTTAAAGGTGTCTGTCAATGGTCTACAGTTTCTCACTTTGATATCAAACAAACATTTTCGTTTATCTTTTGTATATTACAGTATAGCTCCAGCTGTATCGATAGGCTGCTAAACATTCAAACGTTGTAAATATGGTTTAGTTTGTTATGTCTTTATTGAGACCCTTAATTATTTTAGATATCCTATATTGTCCACTTGCAATCAATGGTTTGTTGACTGCAAGTATCCTAATTTGGTACATAATTAGTAGTTTATTTACAAAAATATACAGGAAATGTCTAAAAAATCTCATTTCACAAGATGTTTTAAAGTCGGAAGTCACAACCTAAAAATAAAAAAATAAGTTCAAAATGTCATGTGGTGTTTTGTGTTTTTAGTGTTTTTTATTTTTACTCATTTTAGATGTGTCTTCCTCACTACGTCACTTTCAAAGGCAAGATGTTGTCCTTTGACGAGACTTTGTCGAGTTAATGCTGCCAAGTACTTATGAACAGCTAAAGAATAATGCGATGTAAGAACACGTGTTGACCCCCTTCTGCTTAGTGTTGTGTTGACCCCATATATTGACCCGTGTTGACCCCATAATATTGAGTGAATGCTCAGCATAACCAAGGATAAAACATCTAAAAACACAGTGAAAAAATGTGTTTAGAATCGTCTAACTATGCTAACAATGTTTAATTGCAATATTTTGGGAACAAAAAACTCGAAACAATAACAACGGTTATTACAATTGCTTTTAGTTCTTGAATTAGAAATTCAGTGTTGATCAAATTTTTGAAGATATGTTTTAAAAGAAATGTTCTGTGAATCGCAATTTTACCTTAGGGTAAAAAGAACCAGTTTCTATTTTGCTTTCAGTGTTACACTTTAGCTTATCATTGCTGTAAGAATACTGTTTAACTATTTTGTGAATGCGCAGCGTAGGCTACATCTTTCCCCAGTAAGCTTGTGTAGTCAATGTTCAAGTGTTTTGATGCTGTTACATTCTACATCCAATCAGGTTTTGACCCAAGGCGGATAGTGGCACTACTATGAACTACCTGAAAGTGAAATGAACAATATTTTGTGATTATCAACTGTCTGTCAGTGTAATGCATTATGTGTGTTTGCCCTGACATTCTTTACAAACCCACAATTCTGGTCAACTTGTCTAAAACTATGAAAGCTAGGAAACTATGAAAAATATGGAAAATGTAAAAATATCCGTTTTTTCTAGTGAATGTAGAGTGTACGAGGAAATATTTTTTTACGCTTGTGATTGGATTTAGACTGTTTGATTGTGATTTAAGTTTGTTGGTTTCAGAAAAACTTCTTTAAAAACTTTAAGCAGCAAACAGTTTATTTTTTACTTTTTTTGGTTCTTTGCTGTAAACCCACTTTCGGTACTGCATGCTCTTTGTTTCTAGTATCTGACACTACAAAAAACCTCCAAAATATTTTATTTAACCTGCTCGCCATTATAAACTTGATCTAAAGTAAGCCAGTAAAAGATATAAAATACATTTTGAGGAGCATGAGAAGTTTTATTTTTTTCTTGTAATGCTTATTTGAAACTAAGGAACAAAGCCAGTGCAAAAACAAATTAGGCTTTACTCAGGAGGAGGAGATGTCTAGGTCCTCTAGTCTTGTCTATGTCGCAAACTATTCAGCTTTTCGTGATCAAGTGCCTTTCCTCAATCTTCTACTGCATTAAGCTTATGTTCATGAATAGTTTTACCTTAATTATATGTTTTATCGATTTATTTGCTAAATGGTTTATTGATTGAAATAGTTATGGTGAAAACAAAGCTGCCTATTTTATCATGTTTTCAAAACTGTTTTCAAAACTGTTTTCAAAACATGACACCAGACAAACTATATGATAACATAGGTCATTTCTAACTACACTTTCAAAGTTTTACATTGTTAAATGGCGTTTTCTACCTGTTATTTTTGCGGTGGTTTTTATTCAACGTACTCTTTTGAAAGTAATAGGCTATAACTATCTGAGGACAAAAGAGTAAACGTTTTTTTGGCAAGTAAAAAACACGATGTTTTCATCAAAGATGCGGCTGGGTACATTTTAGCCACGCTGACGATCATAAACATTTAATCCCATCACTTACTATTAAATCTCTAGTCTAGATAGATTGATGTTGCTTCTTTTACCAACTGTTGTACCCAATGCAACACAAGATTTATTAATTTGAAGCATTGTACCACAACCATCAAATCAACTCCTTTTTCGTTGATTCAACGTCTGAACTAAGACGTTGGATTAATGTGCAAGAGGAGTGATTGACTGATCGGGATACGGTAACTTCCCTCAATTGCGCTGTGTCATAATTACGTCTGTGTAATCAAGGTTACGCTTTGTAGTTTAAAACTGTCATTTAGTCTTTCCGACATTGTTTTCGCCATTTTATTGGTTGAGCTTGTTTGTCAATGTTTTGTTTACCTGGCAAAGTAGTTTCATCGATGTTTGCATACCGCTACAGAAAATCGCAATAACCTGAAAATTAGGACATAAAAAAGGAAAAACTTTTTTGCTATTTACTTGAGCTTGGTGTCAACTGTGTGCTTGAATCTTTTATACAAACTTTTGTTTGGTTTGTTAGGGTAGAATATTTGTGTGCAGCCCAAAGGTAAATAATTAAATTGGCTAACTGCCGTCCAAATGTATCGGAAAGCATTTCTTTCATTAATTCAGTTGTGTTAAATTATTGTCCACTATTATCTGTGCCGCACTCTATGCAATGTTTGAGCGCATAATTCATTAAATCATCTTCTAACATGACATGTTGTCTGTTCTGGACGGAACCGGTTTGTACTAGTTTCCAACGAAATAGACTGGCGCGAACACTGGTTTCAGACTTGCCCCGGCAAGCAAATACTTCACTTGCGCAATACTGTACTGTCCGTTAATTGAAGAGAACAGCAAATAGACCAAATCGTACGAAAATTATTTCAATTGAATCAGATTATAATAAGGCTTAATAAAGAGCCCGTTGCGCAAAAAAGAAAGAAAAAAATTGATAGGCGTACACAGTTGATGAATTGCACAGTTTCATACACTGTTAAAAATTTTCGTAATTTTACTGTCAAAAGAGCAGTAGAATATTACTATCTTGTTACAGTACTTGAAATTACTGGCCATTTTGTGGTATATTTACTAGACAAAGACGTTTTTTTACTCCAAATATAGTAGAATCACTGATTGAGCAGTTTTAAATTTTACTTCTTTTCGTAGTAGATGATTTCACTTCTTTTTTGGAAGTGAATTTACTGGTCTGTGAAAGTGTTTTGCAATTTTACTGACAAAAATAGTAAAATTTTACTGACTTTTTATAGTTTTTTTTTTAACTTGCATTGGCAGTAATTGTACTATAGGTACGGTAGGCTACATGGGCAGTAACATTTTATTAACACCGTTATTTTAGTCCGATTAGGCTACTATACTCCTGTGCAGCAATATATTTAGCACTTCTACGAAACGTCAACCTTTTTTCCGGTCAACATATTTACGGTCACACCAGCACATTCTCGAAACAGTGGGATGCTACGTTATGTCATGCCTTTCTGTTTTGATATCTGATATAGGCTACCTTGGCCAGCAATATAGAGTTCGTGGGTTAATTGAAACAATCATGACTGGAAGGAAAGTTTGCTAGAGATCCGAACTCACGGGCTTCCAACAAAAATGTTTTAATTGTTTGTAATATTGGTTCCTTAAAAATGCACTGAAAGTACTAGAGAGTCGAACCGAACCCGAGTTTTATAGTCAAACGGTTCGACTCTCTGACTAAAACCCGAGAATTATTATCACTTATCAGTCGTCAGCCAATGGGCTGGCGAATGTTATCCTGGTCCGCGCTCAATTTCCCGCCTTTCCGCTCAGAATTTGCAGAGTCTGATTAGCGTTGCCAGATGGGGAAATAGGATAACAAATTTAAAAAAATTCTGGTGAAATTCAATTTTAGAGGCCTTTGATGCCAAATTTTTTGACTTTGGGACCAGAAAACTTTTTGGTGAAATCTAGTGAAATTTTCCCCCAATCTTTTTTTTTCAAGAAAGTTTTTTAAACTTTTAAGCGAAAAATCCCCGCTCTTATAGAAAACGTTTTGCAAGAGGTTTGCGCATGCGTGACGGCAGTGTCTTATGTCTTAAAAATTATTTGTATTTTTAGGCGAAATTGATTTATTTAGGGTGTTTTACATATCTGGTGAAGTTGTATGCAATCTGGTGAAATTTTATGTACTTTTTGGTGCTAAGCATCTGGCAACACTGAGTCTGACAACTGAGCATGTGCAAGGATGCAAGCATCAAGCATGGTTGCAGGAATAGTGCAGTAACTTAGTTACAGCTGGTTTTGTTGCAGTCATAAGTTTCAGATAGACAGAGGAAGCGTGTCAATAGCAAAAGTAGCATCGTTAAACCTGTATCACTGAACAGGTAACAAGTTTAATCCTACAAATGGTATCTTTGCTGATTTTTTTTATGTTTACCATGGACAAATGAGAACAATAGCGTACCATTGAAATTAATTTATTTCGATGCTTTTAGTAAGTTAACTGCATTAAACTGCTACGAAATTACATAGTTAAGCAATATGCACTGAACAACAATGACTTAGATCACACAGGTCGGTCTGTCAGTCAATGCAGTGAGGCTCTGCCCCCTCCCTACAATTTTCTAACCACTGCACCCCTGAGTCAATGTGAAGAACTACCTAACACATCTTCCCAGTATACCAGTATTGTAGCCTACTGAACACACAATGTTGAAGTAGTCGAGCTCTGTTGTAGTAGCTTCTAGCATACGGACTTTGGATTGGAAGATCCAGTGCTGGAATCGTACTATAAAAAGATTAGGCAGTGGCTATTTGACCGGCGCCGGTCTTTGAATCTGAAACACTATTTGACCGGTCATGACATCACTATACAGGCACCTTTTTCTCTTTCAAAGCAAAAGACGAGAAGCGCGTGTATAAGTTCTAAATTCGACAAGTTTATTCAACTCGATACGTGGTGCGTGCGATACTTCGCCGGCTTCTATTCTAGAGGGAATGAGTTTGATACTACCCGGAAGCGTTCTTTTTTCTTTAACTAAATTTTGACGCGAAGTGCATTTTTGTAGTCAATTTTTAATTTCAGTTGCCTACAGCCCAATTTCTTATGTCTTTTCAAATGTGAGTAATAAAGTTAGAGTTTTTTTAATTTGCTGGAATTTGAGAATTTCTCTGGGTAATTTTCCGTTTGTAGCCGTGCTAACTACTGATATAGGCCTATAGCCTACTACATAATTTTTCATTCAGGCACGTTTTAAACCTTTCAAGGTTTTACCACCTTTTCCCGTTCATTAATGTGCTGGTAGGTCTATATCGATTTTTGTAGTTAGTATTTTTTTCGTCCCGGACGCGTTAATGACAAAAATAAAATGATTGATTGATGTGACCGTGTGTGCCGAACGAAGCATTACACTTTTGCTCTCAACAAGTTAGTTATATACAATGCTTCTTTTAAAAAAATGGTAATGGTATGTAAATGTAATGCAACTCAAATTAAAAATTGACTACAAAATGCACTTTGGGTCAAAATTTAGTTAAAAAAAAAAGAATGCGTCCGGGTAGTATCGAACTCATTCCCTCTAGAATAGGAGTCGGCAAAGTATCGCACGCGCCACGGATCAAGTTGAATAAAATTGTCGAATTTAGAACTTATATACGCGCTTTTTGTCTTTTGCTTTGTAAGAGAAAAAGAAAAAGGTGCCTGTATAGTGATGTCATGACCGGTCAAATAGTGTTTCAGATTCAAAGACCGGCGCCGGTCAAATAGCCACTGCCAAAAGATTACTAGGCATGGCTGCTGCAACTGTCTTCAAAATGAGAAAATATTAGGTAGCCTACACAGTTTTAAAAAAACAAGCTGTGACCCTAGCTAGAGAGTATATCTGCCATATCTGGTGCTACGCCTTGCCCATGAGTAGCCAGGGAGTAACGACATTAGAGATGCAACTCCATTTTACCTCAGAGTGAAACATCTGCCGTCAGTTGCAGTTTATAGGCCTAGTCAATGCCCAGGACTGTTAAAAAGTGAGAACTAAATAATTGAGTGGTTTATCCAGCTGTGGTGATAAAACTTGTGGTAGGCTGATCTTTCGTGTGTGACCAGCATGAATAATTTGAGCAGAAGGTCCAGGGTGGTAAACGATAGACCCTCAGCCCTGGCCAAAGATCAAGAAGGAAAAATCACCATTAGGCTACAGGAAGAGGACCAGTACTTATTACCGGTATTATTCGTGACAACGTCTCATAATACATGTTTTAAACCAATTTAGGTTTTTTCATGCTTTCCTGAGCATGTGTTGTATTTCATTTCATTGAATAACTTGATACTTGGATATTATCCTTGTGCATTTATGATGTGCCGGGAGACAACTGGCGGCTGGGAGACAACTTGCCATCTCAGTGGGATTAGTGGAACTGATTACAACATATTTTAAAGAAGATTGCTCAGCGATTTATCAATGCTTTGAGGTAACGTACATCTATTATTATTTACTTGCAAACACAGATTTTTTAATACCCAACCTTCCCATTCCCGGAAGAACATCTGACACATACTTTGCAAATTTATGTATAGCTTATATATAACTTGTGTGATATGAACACCATGCTACTACTGCTAATAAATTCTATTTCATTGCCTTCTTAGCGATAAGAGTGCCGCTATATGAGTGTTTGACAATGTTTGTATTATTTTCAATATCTTAAAAATGTTAAATTCAATTTGTAGGATTCAGCTATCTCCCAGTTTGAAGAAACTCGTGTACCAGCATCCAATAATTGTGTGTTTTGGTAAGTTGTGAATGAGCGTTTGTACAATTTTGACTGATGTACAAGTGAACTTTTGAATTGCTCACCTAAATATGAAGTTGGTAAATGTAAATATGCACTAATTTCAGTCTTCGTAGTTTCATTTGTGCCTCATTGCATCTGCAGGGCCCACTCTTGCCAGTGCAGTGAAGTTTGTCGTATTCATCGAAGGCAACCTTGCAATGGAAACCAAGTCATTTTTTTGTAGCACTGGTTTACTTCTTCTGCTCATATTACGTCTTTGCAATGTCATATCCAGATAGTGCAGCTGCAAGTCTGGAGTTTATACAGAGGTATGTAAACCTGTAATGTGTTTAATTGTTTATGTATGAGCTAAGGAATAACAATAATGGAACTCCCTCCTTCACAAAGTCATTCATACCAGTGACAAGCTGGTCTGGCTGGAGTGGGATTCAAATCCACGAAGTTCTTGACAGTGTCTCTCTACTGCAGCTAGTAAGAACTGCACCCATTACCGGAGGGATTGCGTCTTAGACCACTCGGCCATCCAGACTGATTATTAGAGGTGTTAAACTGTTAATACTAGTTATGTACGCAAGTTCCAAGCCACAACTCCAGAGGATGACGATTATTCTAAGGTTTGTGGAAGTGACAACGCATTCTGATCAATTTGAAGGTTTCACTACACGATGGTATTGTGGTGTAGTTACAAACATTGCTAACTATCACGGTCAAATTTGAAAAGATCCACTGATATAACTTGTGTTGTTTCCTCAGATACTTTGCTCGCATTGGGGTCATCCGTCATGACAAGAAAAAGTGAGATGTGCACCCTAAAGTACTCCGACTGTGCAACGAGGTCATGCTTCGGCAGGGATGTTTGTTATGAAGATTGAAGCAAGTCAAGAAATTCACTGTTCAGTCGCTGCTGCTTCATGCTTCGCCGAAATATAGCCTCGGCTGAACTCTGCAGTTAAAAAAGCGAATTCACGTGTTCGTGAAACATCAAACAAATAGCTATACTTGTAACATCTTGAGAGATATATTGTGAAACATTGTCGCCAGTGAGGTCTGCTGTACACAATAAATTTATATCTGCAAATGCACGTGTGTAATATTTACTTGTAGAGAAAGTCATTTTACTCTCATAATGCCGTTTGTCACAAAAACTATTCGGGAAGTTATTTTGCTGCCTGTCCAGAGCAGTAATTTTACTGATCAGAAACATTTAAAAAATGACTATCCGGAGCAGTAATTCTACTGATCAGAAACATTTAAAAAATGACTATCCAGACCAGTAATTTTACTGATCAGAAACATTTAAAACATGACTATCCAGAGCAGTAATTTTACTGATCAGAAACATTTAAAAAATGACTATCCAGAGCAGTATTTTTACTGATCAGAAACATTAAAAATATGACTGTCAACGGAAGTAAAAATACTTCCATTACAGTAAATAAAATTACTACTTAGAAAGTTATTTTGCTGCCTGTCCAAAGGACAGTAAAATTTTTTAACAGTGTACAGCGCTTCTCAATCAGTGGGCCGCGGAAATACCAAAACAAAATATGATAAAGGAACTGTTTCGTCACAGATGTGTGCCGTGGACTTCGCTATGATGCGATTGGTTCGCTATTGTGGACTTCGCTACAATAGCGATTGGTTCGCTATAATAGCGACGTCCACGCGTGTGCGCTGATGGCGCTGCATCAATAACCGAGATTGATCATGGTGTCATACGCCATCATCATCATCATGGTGTCGTTAAAACAATTTTGGAAAGAACAAAACAAGCGAAATGGAATCACTGCTCCGAATCCTTGCACAGAAATCTCTCGCTGCAAGGCAAATGTCATCAGAACTTAACGAGGTCACGTCCATCACGACAAACTGCACTGTGTTTAAGATGCTTTGCTGACTTATCTCTTGCAGCTGCTGTTTGAAGGTGTTGCAACCACGCCAAATTGTTTAGCTTGTCCTAAACCAGTGGTTCTCAACTTTTTAACAGTGGGGGACCGGCAAAATTTTAAAAAAATGTTTGCGGACGGGCAACCAAAGATCGTAGTGAATAGAATGAATATTTGAAACGTTTTGTTAACCAAAGTTGTCGTTACGCACCATAGTGCAAGGTTTTAGCATATGATTTGTATTCAGGACAAAACTTGGAATAAAACGGCAATCAAATCAACTCAAACAGAAAAATGTCAATCCATTTGCATACAAAATCAATGCCAGTGGGAAATTTGCTACTGTTACGCTGCCAGTATGTGAGGAAAACGAGATATCAAAAAAGTTTCTAGAACACGTAGCTCTGTTTCGGCATCCAGGCGATTTCTTTGCTTTGTTATTAAAGCTAGAGATGAAAAAGAAGTGTCGTTTCTAAATAGCTAGTTGAAACAGTTACAATCAAATCGATTGTTTTGAAAGTTAGACACGAGTTCGTTTGCAAGACATAACCAGAAGTGTGACAATTATGTTTTTCGAATCTGGACTGCAAAGTAGAAGCACAACATATTGTAATTCAATTAGGCTTTCTTTGTCATGAAGATTAAGGTCGCATGTGTTGACATCATCGATGCATGGATTTTTTATCCAAAAGTTTCCATGTCGAGGATCTTTATGCTACGCAAAGTGATCGTCAAAATTGTTAGCCAACTCTTTCAAGTGTTGACTCACAATGCTCAGCACCCCTTTTTACTTTTTTCACCACTCCATTTCACCAGCATTTTCCACAGCAAATCGGCTTGTCTTCATTCCATTCCGAAGGGCTATTTTCCACATAGTCTTTGAAAAACAAGATCTTTGCTTTCTCAAACTCTGGTTCTGGCAAATTTAAATTGCAGGCCTGACTTTATCCCAGAACTTCAAACTTATCTAATTCCAAATTTTCGTTTCCAACCTTGAACGACTTTGAAATTTTTCAAAATCAAGGACAAAATCCCCCATTTGGTTATGTATTTCTGTGTTTCAAAACTTTTTGAAACCTTTTTGAACCTCACCGCACGTCACTGGTAGCAAAAGCAGGCTTTAGAAAAACCCGGGCAAAAAGCCCGGGTGTTTTTTTTTTTTTTAAACTATTTGACAAAGGTAGTTTCATGCTTATTTCACTTCAAAATGAATTTTAGAGTTAAAGCAGGAGCCGGAGAATACTTTCGGAGCAGGACTAGAGTTGCCAGATTTTTTCTCTCAAAATAGTGAACATTTTGAAAACGCGCTACCGCACCCTCAAAATTCTCAAACACATGCCAAAAACGCGCAACCGCACCCTCAAACACATGCAAAAATACGCGCGACCGCACCCTCTAACACATGCCAAAATACGCGCGACCGCACCCTCTAACACATGCCAAAATACGCGCGACCGCACCCTCTAATGCACGCCATGCGCCTAAATGTGTGCAACCACGCCCAAATATGCAAAGAATTATTGCATAATATTGTGCAAAAAATTGTTGCAATACTATGTGTAATATTGTCTGACACAACAATTTGGTTCATAAATGATACCACAGATGAAAATTAATAAAATCTTACTTTCTTGATCTTCTTTAGCAAGTATAGTGCTCAACTGAACACAGGTTGAATCCATGTAGGCCTAATGGGCTAGCTAGTAGGCTATCTTGCAGTCAGGGTTGTGAGTATCGGTTCCAAGTCGCTGTTCGATAGCGCTATTCTCTACTTTTTCAATATCGATTACGTCCAAGTCTTTTTTTTTGTTTAATTAGAACAGCGTGGTCCAACTGCAGGGGCGGGCCAAACTTGGCGCACGAGCTCCGTTTTTTTGGCCCGCGAACTGATAGTCAGATTTGCTTTAATCTAGCAATATCACTTCAATTTTTAATTTTTTTTTCTTTGTTATTGTGATTGACAAAAAAACTTTGTGAATGATCCTTTGTGATGCATAAAAATACCACTTTGTTCAATAATTTTTCCCATGGGCGTGAGAGTTAGTACACAGCCCCCAAAGCTTCAATTTCCATTATGAGAACTTCAGAACGATCCGTTTTTGCTGTCAAAGAAAATGGAAAATCCTGCAAGCTTTTGGAAGTTAGTGTCAAAGAAGAATTTTCCCCTTTTAAAAGATGCTGTTCTGAACCTGTAGGCCACTCGATGTTTGGAAGTACATAGGCCTACATTTGCGAATGTAGGTTTTCGGCAACGAACAATATTAAAACCAAAAATCAAAATCAATTTAAAAACTAGGCTCTTGCGTTCGTATGGCCACAACTACGATTCTCGTGGATACCAACGCTATATTGTCTAAAATTAAAATCTAAAGTTGAAGAAGTTAAAGATGATACCCCTTTTAGGGTGAAACTAGCTGTAGAGGTTTTAGAGAGTAGTAACTATATGCAGCCCTCGAAATTAGCTTCCATCTACGACGGCAAAAACATTGCCGTCGCCAAATCAGCAAATCTTGGATTGCGGCGGCAATTGCCGTATGCTTTAAAGTTTAAACAAACGAAATTTTAATCGTTTATTCTTCGTGTTTCATACGGCGGTAGCGGAGAGCATCACGCAAGCTATTTTACGCGCTGACAATGCTCTTGTAAACTGTAAAAAGTTTGCAACCTTGTAAATACTGGCTTAATTGTTACGAAAAAGTTATTGTTACATCGAATGCTTATTGTTTACCGGTGTCGTTGCGAATATAAATCATGGTGAAGGATACAGTTGAAAAGTAGAATTTACCTGCTATAGGTTATCAAACAGAGGGAACAGAAGGAAAAAGTTAGTGTGGTATTTTACAAAATTTATAAAGAATTTTATGACGGAAACAAATCGGAATTAGAAAAGCTAAGGGGTCAAGTTAAAAAAGTAGAACAAAATTGGATAAATGGTTCTTCGGCAGTAAAATAATGCTTCCGATCATATGGCATTGCGCGTTCACGAACGGGCAATTTTGCGTCTTCAATCCAGTGACGACGCGACAACCTCATCCTCCGATACAGCATCTGATGATTCCGATTTATACATGATATTGATATCCGACTAGTTCTTTATCCATTTTATCCAACAGACTTTGTGTTGCTCGCACGCAGTATCCCAATTGTGCCGAAATTATGTTAGGATAAACATAAATCGAGCCAATCTTCTCGCAGGGAGCTATTAATTTGTTACCGGTACCTGTTTAAGCAATTAACGTTATTTTATGATGGTTCAACGTCGCTAGATGTCGAAAAACAAACGTAAATTTCTTATTGGGCATTGTTGTTACCCAGGCAGCATAATTCGTTATTTTTGCATTGATTTTGCGTCTGTAGACGTTGAATCGATGTAGAAATGATGGTTTTGCTGTCTGGGTGCGCAATATAACCCGCCGGGAAAATTGTAAATCGATTTGTGCTGACTCGAACGTTGAATCAACCCAAAATTAACTTACTTTTCCCCTGAGCTATTTTACATGAATTAATGTAACAGCGTGCGTATTGCGTTGCTCGCTTTATCGCTACTTTAAGTATTATTACATCACAACAAATCAAACGATGCGGTCGTGATAGACTACTCTAGTATACTTTTCCCTTCTCGTTTCACATGTTTTGGTACAATTGTTTCGTAATAAACGTTCAGAGCAATTGCCGACGCAATTTCAACTTTTGCCGTTTGGCCTCGGCAAAGTTCTTGCCAAATAAAAATATGCTATAAAATATAATATTTTTGAAGACTGCGTGAGTGTTCACAGCAACTAAAATAGTCCGAGGTGAGGTCTTGGTGCGATGTTTCTGCTGATTAAACTCCCGCTGCGAGTAAATAACACAGGAAGAAATTTTGAACAAGTTTTGTTCTAATTAAGTGCTCATTTTGCGGCGGCATTTTTATTGCCGTAGCAGAATGGCCATTATGACGTTTACGGCGGCATTTACCACGGCAATTGCCGAGTGCCGCCGCTAATTTCGAGGACTGTATATGTCATAGTCTATGTATTATTTGCCAGCAATAAGCCCATGAATCGCTATTCAAAAACATTGGCCCGCAAGATAAAAGAAAAAATGTTTTTGGCCCGCGATGAAAAGAAGTTGGACCACGCTGAATTAGAACACTCCTACTTGCTTATGTAGTTAACCATATTTTTCATGCGACTGTGCTGCCTTAAATAAAGGTTTGTTTGCAGAAATTTGTTCTTTAAATTGTAAGCGCCTAAAAGGTATGTTGAAGAATAAACACAATTCACTTATAACAGAATAAACAGCTAAACGGTTTCGCTCATCTGTCTATATGTTGCCAATAACGCTGAAAATTCTTTCAACATTGGCATTAGGTACAGGGGGATAGACATTGCATACTGGACAACTTTTAACAAGTTAGGTGCAGTTTCTTTCTGAAAGAAGTTAGTCCACTTTTCCAGCGACGATCTTAACTTAATAGCCACATCACACATGATTGAGTAGCTTGCCCACATAGTCTATAAACTAACAGTTAAATGGTCAAACTTCTAGGCTGTTAGTTGCTCGGGCTAGTGGCTTTCAGTTTGTCAGCTACCTAGACTGTACAGTGTACATTCCACTGTTGGACCAGCTCTGGTTGGACTTCGTGCTGGCCAAGCCTGGCTTTGGCGAAATTACACTGGAGTAGCATAGTAGGGGTTTTTCCCAAAAGCACCAGAATCATGTGCTTTTAGTCTTTAAGCAGCAGAAGTGTATGGTTACTGGTTAATCCATGGCTAAGCTATTGGCTAAAACATATTGACAGAATTGTTGACAGAAATTAATTGTTGACAGAATTGGTAAGAATAGCAGAATAGTGAACATGTTCACTATCACTATTAGCAAAATAGTTTACAGTGAACATTTTCTTAAAATAGTGATTTGTTCACTAAAATAGTGAACATGTGGCAACCCTAAGCAGGACCGGAGTCGGAGTCAAAAAAAGTGACTTCTCTCGTTCACCTCAGCTAGTGCTGAGCATGTGGTGAATGCAAAAGTTAATGAAGAAAGGTTAGGATTGGTCAGATGATTAACTTGATTATGTTTTAACAAGATGTTATGTCTGAGCCTTGGTAGAGAGCTTGGCTTGTACCAGATAGGCTACATATAACACTCAGAAGTTTAACGCTCAGTAAAGTTAACGAATTTAACATTAAACACACAAAAAAAAAAAAAACATGAAAAACTGCTAAATCCAACATTTTCGACACCAGTGTCCTTTTCAGAAATAATTATAAGCTACATCTAAGAAAAATAAAAAAAATGAATTTAAAAATTTTGCATTAAAAATGTACAAGCGACTAGGGTTGCCAGATTTTTTTCCTCAAAATAGTGAACATTTTGAAAGCGCTCGACCGCATCCTCAAAGCAGTGGCGTAGCCAGGAATTGTGAAAGGGGGGGGTTGACGGCCGGCGGGCGAAGCCCGACGGCGTCTTCGCCAAAGGCGACATCCAGTGGCGGGGAGTCTGGGGGGCTTCCCCCAGAAAATTTTGAAAAATGACTTTGAATTTGTTGCATTCTGAGAGCATTTTCAACAAAAATGTGGATATAAATATTCCTGTAAAATGGTGCTGTCTGGTGGCATAGCAAAAGAATAAGATCATGTTTTCTTGGGCATTTTTCGGTAATAGAGCTATGTCTTTATGTTTTCTTGTTGCTAATTCCTGGCTGAGATATTTGAATGTTTGGTATTAGTAAAACTCGCTCTTTTAATGCAGTTTCGTTTAAAATTAGGCAAACTTTGTTTTAAAGATATAGAGACTGAAAGCATCATTCTCAATATCGTGACGTCACATGCGTGCCAAAGGGGGTTGTAACCCCCAAAACTCCCTTCTTGGCTACGCCACTGTCTCAAACACATGCCAAAGCCTAAAATACGCGTAATTGCACCCTCTAACGCATGCCACACGCCTAAATGAGTGCACCACGCCCAAATATGCAAAGAATTATTGCATAAATAATATGCAAAATTTGTTGCAATGCAATATGTGATGTTGTCTGACACAACAATTTGGTTCATAAGTGATAGGCCCTACCACAGATGAAAATTAATAAAATTTTACTTTCTTGATCTTCTTAAGCAAGTACCGTTATAGTGGTCTACTTATCACAGGTTGAATCCTCAATTGCCAAGGTATCAGGGATCAGTAACTGATCCCTGTTATCTTGGCAATTGAGGTTTTAGCTTTCGAGATATGAAACAGGGATCGTGTCAAAACAAAACTTGGTCAGAAAGTGAGGCAGACTCCGACTCAGCTCAGCAGCAGCCTAGAGCAGTTAGCTACAGCTAAAAGGTAGGCCTATGTTAAAGAATACACACAATTCACTTTTACGAGAATAAACTGTTAAACGGTTTCGCTAAGTGGCGTAGCCAGGAATTTTGAAAGGGGGGGGGGGTTTGACGGCAGTCGGGCGAAGCCCGATGGCGTCTTCGCCAAAGGCGACACCGAGCGGCGGGGGGTCTGGAGGCCTTCCCCAGAAAATATTGAAAAATTACTTTGAATTTGGTGCATTCTGAGAGCATTTTCAACAAAAAATATGGGTATAAATATTCCTGTAAAATGGTGCTGTCCGGTGGCATATCAAAAGGATAAGATCACGTTTTCTTGGGCATTTTTTGGTAATAAAGCTAAGTCTCTATGTTTTCTTGTTGCTAATTCCCAGCTGAGATATTTGAATGTTTGGTATTGGCAAAACTCGCTCTTTTAATGCAGTTTCGTTTAAAATTAGCCAAACTTTGTTTTGAGGCATAGAGACTAAAAGCATCATTCTCTATATCATGACGTCACATGCGTGACAAAAGGGGGGGTTGTAACCCCCAACCCCCTTGGCTACGCCACTGGTTTCGCTCATCTGTCCATATATGTTACCCATAACACTGAAAATTCTCTTAACATTGGCATTAGATACAGGGATAGACATTGCATACTGGACAAATTTTAACAATTTAGGTGCAGTTTCTTTCTGAAAGAAGATAGTCCACTTTTCCAGCGATGATCTTAACTTATTAGCCACATCACACATGATTGAGTAGCTGGCCTACACAGTCTATAAACAAACAGTTAAATGGCCAAACTTCTAGGCTGTTAGTTGCTCGGGCTAGTGGCTTTCAGTTTGTCAGCTACCTAGGCTGTACAATGTACACTCCACTGTTGGACTTCGTGCTGGCCAAGCCTGGCTTTGGCGAAATTACACTGGGGTAGCATAGTAGGGGTTTTTCTTCAAAGCACCAGACTCATGTGCTTTTACTCTCTAAGCAGCAGAAGTGTATAGTAGCTGGTTAACCCATGGCTATTGGCTAAAATATATTGACAGAATTGTAGACAAAAATCAATTGTCAAAATAGTGAACATGTTCGCTATCACTATTAGCAAAATAGTTTACAGTGAACATTTTCTTAAAATAGTGATTTGTTCACTAAAATAGTGAACATCTGGCAACCCTACAAGCGACACCTCTCAACAGCACCATCAACAACTGACAGACAATTTTTTTTTTTTAACAAAATAATAGTTTTTATTGCAGCCTGATACTATTATTGCTCACAGGTGTCCAATTCTGTAGTAAAATGTTGTGTGGTGTGCAATACTTCTAAGCAAACATCACACTTTTTGTCCAAGACAAAGGGGGCCCGGAATGACTTTTCGTACCCCTAGTGAAAATTTCTCTCAGAGGCCCTGGCACCGTGCTATTCTAACAACAGACAAAATAAAAAAATTTTCTCTAAAGAATACACTGCAGTTTTTTCATGTTTTTGAGCCTTTTGAAAAGTTTCCGCGCTCCTAAAACTATCCCGGGCCCGGATCCAAAAGTACCCCTTCGACTCTGTCAACTCCACTGGATCCGTGTCAAAACAGACGTTTTTTAAGCATATTTTTTGGGCACTGACTTGTCAGCTGCTTCGCAAAAAAAAACGATCATAAAGAATGAAACCGGTTTTGAGTTTTCAATGTTTTTATTCAGGGATTCATAAAAAGTATTATAAATTCCTGTTTATAAAACTAATAAAAGTATGTTTTGTATTCCAAGCAACAAAAAAATACGCGATCGGGTTAAGAATTCAGAAAAAAATTAAATATGCTAGTGCACATTTCCTTTAACATAACGTTTCAACATCCGGGACACACAAACAAAACGTATGATTATTGATTGCAACATGACCAGTGGTGCCACGCTTGTGTTTTAGCACAAGATCTTGTGTTTTTACTTTTGATCTTGTGTTCTTGTGCTTTCCGATCGATTTTCGGCTAAATCTTGTGTTTTTTGATCAAAGTCAAACTAATCGTTGCTACCATGGTTTGTTTGGAAGAGAATTAAGGACTGGCACTAAAAGGTTTCTGGTACCGTACTTAGGCATATTGACCAATTTTACTCATTGAGTTATCAAGCATGACAAAATTAGCTAAAAACTTGATCTGAAGAGAGTACGGTATGTGCTCGTCATCAGACTCAGAGGTTATATTGCTCGATACCAGATAACAAGAGCAGCGAAAAGAGTACATCAGCATCAAATAATGACAATCATTCACCAAATCCCAAAACAAAAAAGTGGTAAAACAGCCTTTTAATTGTCAATGGTTGAATGATCCTGATTTTAAAAGTTCGATATAAAAAGACAAAACTGATCGATATGTTAGTTTTTTGTGAGATTTGTGATATTAAAGTAAAGACCACGAATCGAAAGAGAACAGTGATTAGTAAGCATGTATCTTCTCTAAACTGTTGATTTCAGAGTCGTGTTATTCTTCAAATTGGCACAAAATGAGTCGCAAAGGTTCAATTTTGCAATCTTGTGCTTTTGTATCCAAATCTTGTGCTTTTTTTTCTAAAATCTTGTGCTTTTTTCGAATTTGCTGTGGCAGCATTGAACATGACAGTAGGGCAGGCATGATTATTGATTACCATACAGGACTTAGTTAATGCAGTTTGCAGTTATTTTCTCAATTTCTCTTATTATTGTGGCATGGCAAAGTTTCAATTTTGTTGTTTTTTCTTGCATTTTATAGTTTTTGTTGATAAAGTATGCAGGAAATTTTTGAATAATTGTTTTCTTTGCGTGTTTGAACTAAGCCTAGTAAGTGCAATGAATTTAATACCAAAGACTATGTAGTTATTCTGTTTAGTTTTTAAGTTATAGCGGTTTTACTCAAAAACCAAATTTGAAGGGGTGAGGAAGTGGTGGTAGGGGGGTCTGGTGACCACCATAGGCTATTTTTTTAAAAATTGAATCTGACCTGCAGGCCTCAAAATTCACGGCGGTCATGTCCGCCGTCACAGCATGTGATCTCCGCGGGAAGTACGGTATCATCTAGATCGGTCATATTTGTCCGCCTAGAAATATCGATATAAATTGTCATTGCATAGCACGAACAATTGTTGCGAATATTATACCTACATAGTTTCCTGTGCATTCTAGCGCGCATCTAGAAAATATGAATACTGTATCCCTTTGCTTCCATTCAAGCAGGAAAACTTTCGATATTTACGTTGCTTCAATGATTGATGACATTGAATCAGCATAACAAAGGTGAATTTTTCGCTGGTCAATGAGAAAATATTTACAATTAAATCGCACGCTGTAGAAATTCTTGGCTGATTGCTTGTCGCTGGTGACAAAGACTGTATAATCGCACGCTTTGCTGCTCACGCCCATTTCCATTTTGAGATTTCTGACAAAAGCATGCGCGAAATGGTGATCAGACCACAATGGGGCAAATTTTATTCAAATTTGTTTTATGGTAGCATGTTAAACACAAAGAATGTGTATAATCGCCAAGTCAGGTTTTTCATTTAGTATGACTTAGTTTAAGTAAGTAGGTGTCATCTCAATTTTACAAAACAATGCATTTTGATTGCAACCATGGCCACCAGTGTTATAGATACAGTCGAGCTGTCTTGCTTTGTCTAGAAAAATAACTAATAAAAGAAAAAAAAAATACATGTCTCTGACTCTCACTGTAAGGTCACTAGACTAAAACTTTCAGACTCAAAAATTGGATCAATCAAGAGTTGTAGGGTAACAGTTTTCTGTTTTTCTTTCAGGCAAACAGTTATTAATTTGCATGCACTGGTGTTTCACTTGCATTGAAAGCGTGCCCACAGAGTTTATGTATTTTTCTACTAAAAACAGTAAGTCACACAAACTCATAAAAAAAAATTTTGTCTAAAAAATTGTTTGATAGTAAGCCCAGCCTATGTGTAGCTATCTATTTGGTATATTTAGAATCAATGTAAAAGTCTAAGTTTGCTCCTCGGGCAATAACTTATTTCTCTGCTGTCACAGGTTTGTTACAATTCGCTTTTCTCATGTTTATCATATCATCAAGTTACACTTTGTAAGATGTCTGTATGGAATTTAATGCCAAACTTATGTGTATGTATAATCTTTTCTATCGTTGATTTATAATTTTTTCTCATTTGCATTTTTGTTTCAGCTTGTACACATAAATTTCCATTGCATAGAAGACTGGAGTCGTTTGCTTATCGTCCTTACGTTTCTACATGTCATACCAGTACAAGCACACGAAAGTGTCTGAATGGGAGCAACGACCACCATCAAAAGCTAGTTGATTTATCTGCTGATGTGCCTGTAACCTCAAAAGTATCATTTAAGAATAACTTATGTGGATGCTTAAAGACTACTAAAAAACAAAATAAAAAAAGATTTGTGTCATTAAAACACCCCTTTATCAAACGCAACTCAAGTAAACACCATTTTTTGAAAACCTCAAATACATCTTCATTGCAATGGCTCGCTATAATGTCAACAGAGATGTTCAAGATGACTTCTATCGCTACAAAATGCCAGCCATTGTAGCTAAGGTAATTGTTTTCTAATATTGAACCATATGATATACTTAAAAATTGCAGTGGGAATAATTCAAAGGGTATATACATAATACATACCATCTGTACTTAAATTTTTACAGACACCCAACCCATCCTTAAAAACAGATTGTTGCTTACATATAGTATAGATTATTCTTATTTAATATACAAATATATGCACTGGTATGTTATGTTCTTGTTTTGCAAAGTAGCAGTTCAGTGTTTAGCCTATTTTAGTGATCTTTCATGTGATCTTTTAATGATAGCAAAGTCTGTCAATTATGGGTCTTGTGTTTCATAGCATGCAAGTTCCATTAACCACAATTCAAATACAGGTTGAAGGGAAAGGAAATGGTGTCAAAACTGTAATAGTTAACATGTGTGATGTTGCCAAAGCTCTTGGTCGGCCAGCTACATGTAAGTATATTTCTAAGAAGTACGGTATTTTCTGTAATGATGATATTTTGTTTCATTTTTCTGAAATAATAATCTGCTCATTGCTCGATACCGTAATGAAAGTATGGTATATATACAATTTTTTTTTGATGGTTTCTCGAAGTTTATAATTCTTTCACAAGTTGCAACATTTATATATTTTTTTGTTTCAGACACTTGCAAGTTCTTTGGGTGTGAGTTGGGTGCACAAACTCAGTTTGACATAAAGCATGATCGCTACATCGTAAATGGTTCTCACGATAGCATGAGGCTTCAAGATATGTTAGATGTGTTCGTCAAGAAGTTTGTTCTTTGTCAGGAATGTGACAACCCTGAAACAAACATGGTATGAGCCGATTTGTTGCAGACTTCTTTTTTATGTGGCAAAAGTCATTTTGGCTTGGATGTTCTCAAAAATCCCATTTTTGGTGCTGCTTTTGTTTTTTTATTTGTAGAAATTATAATATTTAGTTTGGAGGTTTTAAGACATTTTTAAAATATTATAATTTCAAGTGTAGTTAACTAAAACAATTTTATAAATTAACAAATATTCATTTTTTAATTATTAGTAGGTACGTGAAATGAGAACCATGAATCTGCTAGTTGTTGCTTCAACAAGTATTAGTGCACATTGTGTGTGTTTGCTCTCAGGGCATAAAGATAGTTTTTGCCTTCTTGCCTTCTGACTTTATGCCTTCTTGCATTTTTTTGCCCACGTTGGCATTAAACTTGTCTCTTATCAAACTTTGCCTTCATCTGGTAGACTGGTACTATAAATTTTTTTTTCTAGAATTAGAGAAGCTGTTTATTTTAAACTTTTTGCTTTGCATTTGGCAGATAGTGAAGCGAGGCAGCATTGGACTTGTTTGCAAAGCTTGTGGCAACCAAAGTCTTGTGGACCTTCGCCACAAGCTGTGCACTTATATCATTAACCATCCCCCACAGAAGGACAAGAAAGACAAAAAGATTAAGACTAAGAAAGAGCAAAATGGTTCTAGTGAAGATGATAAAGAAATGCAAGCAAATGGACAAAACGATAAAAAGGTTTATCATCATAATCCATCGTCGGTTTGTTCCCCACTAGTGGGGGTGGCCGATTGTTTCCGCGCAGCAATTGTTTTAATCCCTTTTCTCCATTTCACCCTGTCCCTTGCATCTTCCTCCTTCAGTCCGACTTTTTTAAACTTATTCTTCACTTGTTGTTTCCACGTTCTTCTTGGACGACCGCGTTTCCTCTTCCCATACACCTTTAGATCTAGTGCCTTTCTAAGAAAACTTCCTTCCTCCCTCCTTATCACATGTCCATACCATCTTACTCCATTTGCCCTTGCCAGTTGGTCTATGGTCTCTCTCATCTCTAGCATATCCAACAATTCTTCAGTCCTTTTTTCCCTTCTCGTTTTCACCCCACACATTGCTCTCACCATTGACCTTTCCGTTTTTCTCAGGATTGCCGGTTCACTCTCTCTCAATACCCATGTCTCGCTACCATATAGCATTGTAGGCCGCACACAGCTCCGATATACTTTTCCTTTCATCCTTAGTGAAAATTTTCTGCCATACAACATTTCCCCACATTCCCTGAACTTTGCCCAGCCCAATCTTGCCCTTGTTGTCACTGCTGCTTCACATCCACCACTTCCATTTATCCGATCACCCAGATAACAGAAGTCTGTCACTGTTTCGATGCCATGGCAGACCTCATCATCATGGCCTTCCACTTCATTCCTTCCTTTACTGCATTTCCCACAAACAAAACACTTCGCCAATCTTGTTGCGGCTCTCTTGACATTAGCACATCTTGCATGTACCCACTTTCCACATTCCTTGCATTGCATTGAATTTCTCATCACTCTCTTGCCACATATTCCACAGGGATCTACTTTGCTCTCAACAACTGTTCCTTCTGCTCCACTCACCATCACTTTTGTTTTTTCAAGATTCACCTTCATACCCTTGGTTTCAAATGCTTCTTTCCATTTCTCAAACTTTCTCTCCCGATATATATTTATATGAGAGTTTATTGTCATTTGATGATCCATTCTGGTTCAGGGACTTCTCCTTTTCAAGGTAGATCTGGTGAGATGTAACTTTCACATTGAACAAAACAGTTTCTTTGCTGGGATTGCTGACAAGGTCAATACTAAACACACACTCACACAGCCTCGTTTAATTTCATAATTTATATGTGGTTTATGATTATCCAAATTCGGTTTTGTCCCCACTAGTGGGGGTAACCAATTCTTGCCTTCACTCCTATTCTCCATCTCGTTCTGTCTATTGTCTTCCTTTAGTCCGACTTTGTCCTCCTCATTCTTCATCTGTTCCTTTCATGTTCTTTTTGGACGCCCTCGTTTCCTTTTCCCATTTACGTTGAAAGTCAATGTCTTTCAAAGAAAACTTTCTAACTCCGTAGTACATGTCCATACCATCTTACTCTGTTTGCCCTGGCAAGTTGTTCAATAGTCTCCCTCATCTCAAGCACAACCAATAACCATCAGTTCTTCAGTCTTTTTTCTCCCTTCTGGTTTTTACTTCAAATGTTGCTCGTTCCGTTTTTTTTCAGAACGGCCAGTTCATTCTCTCTTAACATCCATGTTTTGCTGCCTTACAATATTGCAGGCTGCGCACACCTTCAATAGACCTTTCTTTTTTAATGAAAACTTTTTTTCCATATAACATTTTTCCACATTTCCTGAACTTTTCCCAGCCTTTCCCTTGTCACAGCTGCTTTGCATCCACCGCTTCCATTTATTTGATCAAGCAAATAGCAGAAGTTGGTCACTGTTTCCTTTCCACAACGGAAACTTTTTTACAATCCTCAACTAAATCTTTTCCTTTATCAGATTTCCCACAAATCAACGATTTGCCAGCCTTGCTGTAGCTCTTCTCGGTTTAGATGCATTATAGCACAGTATATGTAAAGTTAAATTCTGAATTCCAGAATATTATAGTTTAGTTTGAATAGGTATTCACTTCACACCCAGTAATGCAATTATGATAGGAATACACCATCTTGACCCTGGCAGCTTAACGTGAGTCTATTTGGCATAAAGTATAAAATCCGTTATACACAATTTGTCGTAATTAGATAGTTTTGCCACTTTTGAGTTTCTGTCCCATTTTTTTAAATGGCCGCCACCACTATTTACATAACTTTAATTTGTAAAAGCTTGAACAAAAAAACTGTGGCATGAGCCTCGCGTGACGTCACAAACTGTTTGTCGCTTGTCACTGAATTCACGTCTCGTCATGCATTGGTGGGCAGGTTGTGAGCAACGGGTTCGACGACGATGATTGGTCGGTTGACGTGTCACCTGAGGCTGTTGCCGGGAGACGAGTTGAGATCACATCCGGCGTGAGGAACTTGACAGTGTCCGACGATATCGAACGAACTCCAACTGAACGAGCCAACATGCTGTACGTTTTCATCAAAAAGCACATAAGCGCTGGCACTATCAACACAGTGAGTTACAGCGGTTAAATTTCGCGAAGTTTTGCTGTTTGAGAATATCTTCTGAAAACTGATTAAATGAAAACTTTGTTCAACAGCAGGTGACCAATTAGATTCATAAACCTGCTGACATTTTGTGCTTCACACCTCCGATATGTGGTTAGATTTATGTTTGCATTATGGCTTTTTGTGTTTTGAATTGGACCAAAGCATTACATTTGTTACCCTTCAATGACTTTGTTTACTTTCTGGGTGGCAATAGCAGAGAAGCCAAGCAAAGTCATTATGGGTATGTCTTGAAAATTTCGGTATGAACACACCCTTGGATGTGTTGGACGCTTGGTCAACCTTACATCCTTATAAAGTCTGAAACTGGTTCTTCCTTTCCTACCCTGCAATCAGTAATCAAAATAATTAATTAGCCACGGCCGTGCAAGCGTACATGCTTGAAACACATCTCTTTTATGGATTGTTTTTGAAATTATTTTTCTAATTGATCGAAAAACCCAGACAACAAAATCCGTCATTTTGGTCAACGTTTGCAGACGTTGAATCAATGCAAAACTGACGCATTTTTCTGTCAGGGAAGTCACTTCGTGAACAAGCGCTGCGCCAATTACTGTTCAGCCAACTGAGGTTGCCCTTCTTACAGCGCAATCGCCATGTTGAAACTACGCAAAAAAAGAATAATTTTGCTAATTGAATCATTTCATCAACAGGCTTCCAAGGAAATCGCCAACGAAGCTGACCGCCTGGAGATGAAAGGCAAAGCCCCTCTCATTCTAGTTGAACTTGTGTGCGACCAAAACATGAAAGAGCAAGTTAAAACTTTCAGAAATCACTTTCTTCGGGTGAGTTGTCATCAATGATACTTTTTGAGAAAAAAAAGCAAGGTTTATTGGTTTAAGTTTATCTTGGTTTATCACAACTCACTGTTAAGTTTTGTCGTGTGATGTCTTAAGTTAATTGTTAGAACGCACGCAACATCATGCTGTTATGTTCAATCACGTACACAGCATCGAGCAAAGGGTTTTCCGTGGCATGTTGTTTTCTCGATCTTGGCGGGTGTTTAGTTCACTTTGTATGAAGAACGTACGACGTACATTCAATAAATGTTGAAAAGCGTATTAATGGACGTGTCATTGCTTGCTAACTACCAGACATTTCTTGCTGCTTTCACTTGTCAGACGTGTACATTTTCAAGGTCGCTTGTCCGTAGATACCCAGACAGCACAAACCTTTTTTTACATTTTCCACGTCTGAAGACGTTGAATCAATGCAAAAAATGGGTATGTGAGCATTTTCACATACTAACCGAACATGTCGTCACTATTCAAAATCCATTCTATGTTTATTGACATCACTTCGCGTTATTACTAAGCATATCTTTGCAATCGTATATTCTGAAGCAAAGGATGTGCCTGAAGTGTGGAGAATTCTTGTTTTTTGTTGAACCTCATTCGGTCACGCATGGCCAGAAAACCAGCAATTGAAAATATTTTAACATAGACTTGAATGGTGTTGGCCACGTTTTTCTATCAACAGTTTGCTTTTGTTCTTGTATAGACAAGATATAAATAGAGACGTCTTGTTTTCCGTTTAAGCATTTCTCAGATGTTCTCTGATCTATAAGATTCACAAACTTAAAAAAAAAGCTTAAAATACCTTCCCCAGGCAGCAAATCTGTCCTTTTCATATTGATTCAATGTAAAAATAAAACGACTTGCTGTTTGGGTCTTATTGTTCAATTTATGCTTTCCACATCAACGCATGTGCATTAATAGAAAAGAATACACACCTGCTGAAAAAGGTTTTTTGGGTACTTCGTTTAAAAGAATTTAAACAGAACATCAAATCAAACGAGTCAATTTTCAACACTCGACCCCGCGTGGTCTATTGCCGCATAACAAGTGTTGTGTTTCAGCTGCCGTCGGCAGTTGTGGTTGCAATTTTATACTTTTTCTTTTCCTGACTCATTGGTTAATAAGTCTTAACCATCCCAGATGGAAAATATCCTCTTTTACGTTGATTCAACGTTTACAACTGGGATAAAACAGGCTCGGTCGAAATCCATCGTTGTAAACAAGCATTGCCATTTCAAGTTACTGCGTTTTAATGTTTCAGTCAGTCCACGGAATCTATTGCTTATTGGTGCAATAGCACGACACGTTTTTCCCATCGTCAACATATTGGTTTTATAGGCACGATTTCCATGTTCGTGTTTAACAATAGTTGTTTGCTCGACCACACATCCGATTGACTAGCTATAGCTATTCAGTTCACGCAGGAAGACGCTTGTGGTTTGAAATTATAAAGTTTTGGTTAATGCGCTGCTTTTCTTTAAAACAGTTTTAATAAACATCTACATTATTTTCACATTGCAAGTCCTTACCACTAACTCAACTTTGATGCTGGTTTAAAACAAATGAATAAGTAAAAGGGGTTAACGACATGGATTACACGAACATTCTACTCCATTGCAGTACTGTACCTATAATTCGTAAAAGGCTGTTTTGTTTTTCAGCTTTGCCATGGCAACCAAAAGGCTCAGAAGGCATTGCTGGGTGGATTTGAAAAGATGGTGGAACTTCATCGCACTGCGCTTCTTGGGAAAGTTGCTTTCATAGTCAAGGTCATTTTTATGCTTACTCAAATGTATTTTGTCGTAGGACATCTAGCAATGTTGACATAACGAAATCCTTTTCTTCCTTGCCACGATGAAGTTTCATGTTTAACTTAAAAAGTCGCTTTGTTGCAGTTTAGTTAGAAGGTAAGCAAATGTCCACTGGTTAAAGGCTAAAATCCCATTTACATATCAAGTACAATAAACGCCAGGTCGATCGTATCCTGGATTCCTGGCCGGGGCGACTTGACACCAATCCCAGTTTCAAACTGAATGTGCAGAAATTCACGCTTGTTAAGTTTATTGTCGAATCAAATAATTGTTTGTCTGTTCACCTAATAGTTCTTGTGCGCAGGTAAGAAAGCTTTCTTGGTTGAGCTTTTCAGCCAACTTTGTAGCCTAACTGATATTGTCTGTGCTGAATTTTAGGAGTTTTATGACCTGGACATCATTGATGAAGAGGTTCTGATCCAATGGGGCGAACATCCGAGCAAGAAGTATGTGTCTAAGGATCTAAGCAAAGCCATCCATGCCAAAGCTGCTCCGGTCATCAATTGGCTTAAAGAAGCTGAAGAAGAAAGCAGTGGTGAAGAAGAGGAAGAAGTGAGTATTTGCAGTAGCATTGACAAAGGGGCTTATGGGGTAATTTTGGACACGGACCTGAGATGATTTTAGGGGCCCCATAAGTTATGGGCCATAACCTTTCCATGGACCAGGAAACTTGAACAAACCATCGCGTATTCTTTAGATATAGCTTAATGCGTTTTTTTAAAAGTGATTTTGGGCCTTTAAAGGTGATTTTCACCTGATTTTAGGCCCGAGGATCTCATCGGTACCGACCCAAATTTTCCTCGCAACGGCGCTGAGTATTTGTGCTCACAGTTTGAATTCTGTACACTGACGAAACAGTATTCACATGATTTGCCAACGTTAAAAAACGTTTTATATCGTTTTAGATTGAGATCGAGTATAGTCACAAAGCGGGTATGCAGCTCAAGGTTGAAGACAAACCAACAATACCGATGCATGCCGGCAATGGAGATGCCGATCAGTCCGTCGGTGCCGATGTTGACGACGACGGCGATGATGTCGACATTGATGACATGACATATAACAAAGCTTAACCTAACTATTCCATTTTATTTCGTGTATAGTTGTTGTTATGCCCTAATTTACCAGTTAATTTTGATAAATTTCTCTGTTTATTCGTTGTAATGACTGATTGCTTTCAGAAGGGTCACTTAGCACATTATTTTGTGCCAATTTATAATATTGTCGGTAACTCACTGAATTTTGTCACAAAATATTTGCTGCTGCGAACATCTCAAGCAGTAGCGTAGCCAGGAATTTTGAAAGGGGGGGGTTTTGACGACCCAGCGGCAGGGGGTCTGGGGGGCCTCCCCCAGAAAATTTTGAAAAATTACTTTGAATTTGGTGCATTCTGAGAGCATTTTCAACAAAAATGTGGTTACAAATATTCCTGTAAAATGGTGGTGTCTGGTGGCATAGCAAAAGGATAAGATCATGTTTTCTTCGGCATTTTTCGGAAATAAAGCTAAGTCTCTGTTTTCTTGTTGCTAATTCCTGGCTGAGATGTTTGGTATTGGCAAAACTTGCTCTTTTAATGCAATTTTGTTTAAAATTAGGCCATTTTTTTTAGACTGAAAGCATCATTCTCAATATCGTGACATCACACGCGTGCCAAAGGGGGGCGGGGGGGTTGTAACCCCCAAACCCCCCCCTTGGCTACGCCACTGAATTCTCAAGTAATGCTTAACTGGAGTGCTGCTACATTTATTAAAGTTGTGACGCAAAAGAACAGTGTGAGGATGTAAACAAAGTACATTTTAGAAACCGTGCACCGGAGAGTGAATGATATAAACATTCCATAGATGTTGACACGTATGTCATAGCGGGAAAAAATTTGAAATGCGTGTCGGTGGTTATAGAAAAAATATCAATATAAACTATTAAATCTCAAAATTACCTTTCTGTCTTTTTTTCACTTGTTAAAATACTCGTCTTGTATGTCATAATCACAATTGACCTGATGACAAAGTACACCATTTGTTTTGATACGTTTTCAAAGTCGCTTGTAGCGGGCACTGAAAGCCTGAAACGGAGAAATATTGTACATTGCGTTGGCTCTCAGCAGTAATGGTTTCCTTTCCCTTCTTGTACAGAACTTTTGTGTTTTGCTTTTTCCAGTTAAAAAACAGTCGCCTGTTTGCGTTACTACAACGTCCCGCAAGCGTTAAATAGACGCATTGAGAGCGAAATTTTTAACTGGTGCGGTGTCCAATAAAAAGAAATTGCAAAAACTTTAATCTGGTTTTGTTGTGTGATTGATGTGGCAACTTCAGAAGGAAACCTGGACACACCCACAATAATGTTTTTGTATGCCGCTGTTCCATCGCAGATATGCTTTACAAAGCAGTCATTGCAGCCGATCACATTACTGTGCATTCTTTTGCTCTGGTGTCAAGCAGGAATATAAGAATCACTTCAAAAAGTCTTTGGTATGACGAAGCAGAATATCAATCCCACATGTGGTGATCCAGAGACGCACACTTGAACTAACAAGCGGAAAAATACAATAAAGTGACAAAGAAACTTCAACTGCAAACAATGATAATATTTCACCTTTGTTAGAACATCGGTTTCACCGTTTGCTCAGTTAACGTTCCTACTTGAAAGGTCGTGCAACAAAGGGAGGAGCGTTGATTGACTACTATTGTAATCAATGATTGATTGTGGGAATCCGTCCTTGGACTGAGAAAACAGTTTCGCATAGCCTACTTCGAATCAGCTGTTCTCGCAAAGATTGAAAATGAATGGGGAGAGGATGCCTTCAAGTTGGAGAAGTGTGTTGGCATCACTGTACAAGGGTAAAGGTAATGCAAAAGAAGGCTATAAACACCTGAAGATGCCATAAAAGTGATCAAAAGAGTAGGCTATATGAAGAACGTATCGGCAAGAGAGTTGAAATTTTCTACATACAAATAATTTTATATGTCTGGTATCAACACTCAATAATATGCCAGGGGCGTAACCAGCACAAAAATTTTGGAGGGACAAGCAAGTATTATTGCACATGTCAGTTAACTACCCCCCCCCCCCCCCCCGGCTGATTAGGGGCCTACACATTTTACTCCGTCTAATGTTTTTGACTTAAAAAAAATTAATACAGAAGCTCGATAATAATCAATAGCTTAAATCATGCAAGTCCGTATTTATTGCCTTACAATCCACCGACTGGAGGCCTACCTGCTACCTCCATCTATCTATGATCTAAGAGCCCACTTATATTTAGTAGTTTGTGCAGCGTTTATACAAAAAGTTAAATCTTTTTCTTAGACATTTAATAACTGAAGATGGGAGGTGTGAACATGAAATTCTAAGACGGATAGAAATTGCAAGAACTATATTTGGAAAAATGAAAAATGTTTTAATCAATCAAAGTTTAAGTTTATCAATTCGTCAACGCATATTAAAATGCTATGTCTGGTCAACCCTTTTATACAACTCTGAAACTTGGACAGTGTCACAAAAAATGGAGAAACGGATCGATGCCTTCGAGCTCTGGTCATACAGGCAAATGTTAAAAATTTCATCGAAACAAAAGATCACTAACGATGAAGTAAGTTATTATCCAAATTTAATTCAAGCAAAATTCTCTTACAAATAGTCAAAAGAAGAAAATTAAAGTATTTTGGACACACAATAAGGCAAAACTCGTTACAAAGATCATTAATACAAGAACAAAATGACGTACCTTAAAATATAAAAAAGCTGTCGACGGTGTTTCCAGAAAAGTCATCTGGTGAGAGCCTGAAGGTAGAAAGAAGCGGGAGCAGTGATAAAAATGAATTATAAATGGAAGCAGCTGACTCGATGACTGATGGTCTTTCGCAGTTTCCTGTCTTTTGTGGAATCTAGTTTGTAATGGCGTTATTGTATTCAGGGGCGCCGGAACGATTTTTGACTGGGGGGAGGGGGGGGCAAGATTACGAAAAAAGGGCACTTTTGTTTACTAAAAGGCCAATTTTTTTTCAAGTTTTGAGATAAGATATAGCGATAATGCTAATCTATCAGCTCACTATGTAGGCTATTGAGTAATGATAGCCTACAAGTGTCCGGTATACAAAAAAAGGGCATCATGCCATGTTATAGGCTAATGATGTAACCTACTGTCAAGCCTCAAAGCAGCCTGCAGCCATGGCCGCCAAGTAGTGCTTGAATGACCGCCAGTGCTACCTCTTCAATCGGCCAAGTTTGGCCGCCGGTCTCTTCTAGCCAATTATTTAATTTCGCAATAGAATGATCGTGGATTAACTGTCGAAAATATGTAGTATCAAAGAGTGACGCAAAATTAGGTCAACGCGTCATAATCGCCACTGTTGCATTGTGCGGGAATATTTGTTATTGATGGAATATATCCATCTGCGATCACCAGCGCTGTAAGTCTTGTTTGTAATTCCCGACGTTTATTTTAAAAAAGTCTTAATCCAAAGTGCTAATTTACATCGGCTGGCAATATTGTCGTTTTTACGTCGATTTGATGTTGTCGGACATTGAATCGTTGTTAAAAAGGAGAACTAGGTTAGTTGACATCCAAGGGGAAAAATTTTTTGATCATAAGTTATTTTACAAAATTATGCTTCTTATGTCCTTCACATCGTTGAAATACTTATTTTATTACCTTGCCGTCATCGTCAACACATGTCGAACGTTGTTTTTCGTTGCTAAAAAGAATTCTAGGGGAGTGGCGAACTTCTTTAAAATCAGCCACATTGAAGACACTCGTGCGAGTGTCGTTAGGTGGTCCCTCACTACTGGATTACAATCCCGAAAAAGCAGTTACTGCGTGGTGCAACGATTCTATTGTAGGACGTCGCCCAGACTTCAACAACGCTAAGTGATCATTTTAGCATTGTTGCAAGTTTAATTTTATTTACTTGTGCTATCGTTATTTTGGCCTCCAAGCACGCAGATTTAGCCGCCGAGAAGGAGCTCCCGGTAGGCCACGATGGCTGCCGAAAAAAAAACGAGTTTTAAGGCCTGTAGCATACTGTGTTGCAGTTGCAAATTTTGTGCCGTAAATATTATTTTGAGGCAAAAATGAAAAATTATAAATAGGCTAAAAGCGAACAGCAGAAATTGTTATATTGCAAAATGTGCAGTAGCTTACATGACTTTAAAAGGGCACCATTGCCCCCCTGCCCTTCTATCTGCAGAAAAATTGAGGGCAGGGGGGGGGCATCCGTCTTCAAAGTTTATGGAGCAAAAAAAAATTCTTTTTTTGTAGACCAGTGTAATCAATTCTTTCTGTCTGCTTTGATAGCTTGAGACCAAGAAGTGCTAGTATATTCGTGGCGGTTTCTTCCGACAAGATAAGGACAGACAAGTTTTCGTTCAAGTGACTCAGTCATGGTGTGGACTAAGATCTTGTTGGAAGCTGTTACTTCTCGTGCAAGCGACAATAGAAAGTCGTAAGAAAAATAAAAATTCATCTCGCCATATGAGAAAGCGTTTGTATTCGTCCTTATGTTGGCTACTGCGGACGGACGTTGAAAACAAGTTTCCATTCTAAAAAAAAATGTAATTTAAGATCGCATACAAGAAATTGCAGTATAAATGTAAGCTGTTTATATAATTATATATATCTTTTTTTTGCATCAGACCGATAAGTCCATATTAATTACCATACATGCAAAAAGACAAAAACAAACAATTCAAGAATAATCACAATAACTCCGTTAACAGATAATGCTGTTGCGGAGAATTGTTAACGAGTAAAGCTGCAAATGACACATTTGAAATACGAAGATTTGACAAGAGCATCAGAATTGCGGAGAGCGTCTGCAGATAAGATATTGCAGATAACCATTGCAAGCAATTTAGCTATCTTACCTTGCAAAACTGTCCGAATACCAAACATAGTCAAAGTCTTTTGTTTCCATGGCCCCAATAATGTGACATATACACCGACCAGACATAATGTCTTTTTCAGGCGGACTGGGTGTTACATAAGGATACTGTCGCTGTAGTTTTCGTCGTTCCATTTCGTCACTTGTACCTTGCAAGTCGCATAACTTTGTAAAGGCCCATCTTTTAGTTTCAACTCGTTCTCTCAAAGTTTCAAGTCTAAAAAATAAAGTTGATTGATTGTAGAAAGTATAAAGTACTACATGCCGCTTGACGATATCCTCGGAGTGAGAAAGCCTTTTTGAAAACTTAATCTTCGCATGGGTGTAGACTATTTGCCTCTGAAATGTCGAGGCTTTGAATCACTGACACACACTCGTCGTCACCGAGATTGACAGAGTGAAATTTCCGCTTGATTTTGAAGCGTTGTTGTATGTAAATTATTCGATAGACAAGGTGCCGCTGAATGGAGATTGAAGAGCAGTCCTTAAAACGCGTTGCTCAAGCGCACACCCTGAAAGTCGAACAGACGCCGCTTAATCAGTGAGGCGCTTAGCCATCGACGATTCTTAAAATACAGGTCACAAATAAAGCACAGAAATGCGATAACACTATTTTTGCAAGCCGGCTGCATTGCCGAGTGGTGAGAGCCGTGGAACGACAATCGAAAGGATGTCGGTTCGACACCGCTCAAGAGCATGCGGCTGTGTCGTTGGCAAGACACTTAAAGGCATGCCTGAAGGTGGACAGGCTGGACACGAAGATTGGCTTCCTTGCCTTCCCGTTCACTTAATCTAAATCTTCAACCACCGGGTGTAAGCCTGGATACGACAAACTGCAATCGGCATACTTGTTATAGTTGAAGCGGCTTCCCTTTCTTTCTTTATGAGCCAGCCCGGCACTAAGAACAACATTCTTCCAGTGCTCCACGTACGGATGGACATCTTCAATAGCTTCCGGATCAATGGCCTCAAAACAGTCCCTTGGGTTCTGCCGGTTGTTCATCCACCTTTTTAAGTGATAACCAGACCACTCTTTCCACGAGAAAGGTCGACTCTCGTCACCTAGGTTGGCTAAAAAAAGTGTAAAAGTACGTTGATAGCAACATAGACTCAGCGTACTGTTTGCGAGCACTTTAAGTCACATGGAACACGAACTTTTAATTCATAAATAACAAACTCGGACCGTTTCTTAATTTTGATGAACTTTTCTAAAATTGCGTGTAAAAAAACAAAGAACACGAGGATATGTGCTGTGCTCTTGATAGATGTGGAACGAACGCCCTTGAGTTGTGCAAGGCTCTCTCCACTCGGCTAAGTAGGGGACAAGTACTGAAGTGAAAAAAGTGGACAAGAAGTGAAACCCTGTCACAATGTAGTGTTTTTCGTCTTACCGTGCGAGGTGCATGAGGATGCCATTGCATCCAACAGCCACTCCCGTTCATCATCCAAGCCAAACAAAAGCTTCATCGCAATGATGAGAAGGGAAATCGCTACCAGCTCAGGTTGGTAAATCTCATCTAAAGTACTTTTCTCTTTGCGACATCTGGATAATGGCAACATAAAATTAAAAACAAAGGCACGGCTCACACCACACCAAAGAAGAATGGCAAGACGAAATAGTTTGCCAAGTCAGCGTCCAGCATCCGCTTATATTGATGAAATGGTGGTAGAGTGGCGCAGTGGTTAAGCCGCTTGCTTTCCAATCATGGTTCAACTGCCGCCTCAGCTGGTTGTTAAAAAACACAGCTCATCTCTACCCAGGACATAATAAATTGAGTGGCATAGCTGTTGATAGAAAGGCGACAGAGAGAAAGGGACTGGCCACTCTACTTTCGTTAATGCAGAAAGCTAAGTATAATGAGAACTTTATATTCTCATCTACGGATGCTTGGATTAAATCATTGTGCTTCACTTTGTGCTATCTTTATGGTATTTCCACATAAGTGCTTCAATCGAGGTAGCCTTTCGCCCAAATATTGTCAACATTTTGTTGTAACAATATTTAAAGTCGAACTCTTACCTTTTGTAAACGAAATCACTTTTTTTCACTAGACAATCCACAAATGCACAAAAAGAAAAAGGCAAATTCAGTTCGATGACGTAACGAGCGACCAATTGCTGAACATCAACGTCGGGAAGAGGTTCCGGGAATTTCAAAAGCTCGACAATGGTCATCGTCTCCCTGGATATCTGATGAAAAGAATGCTAACTGTGACAGGAGGATGGAATGAGTGATTGTGATGGGAGAATGCATGTGATGGTAAGGTGCGTGTGTATGTCGCTATTTCTCAGTTTCTGGTCAATTTATTAAAGCGGGATAAACTGAATGATAGAAGCATTTGCTTTAACGAACAAAGGATGGGTATCAATTTATCTTTGGACAGGCTCAACAAGAAGTGAATCAGTGAAAACTTCCAACTGAACGATTAAGAGCTACATAAGTTAGGTTACAGGAGATTGTTGTTGTTGATGCTTAGTGTTTGACCAGCAAAGCTTGGAATCAACCCCAACAACCGGAAAACATGGAAAAAGAAACTGCAAAAACTGGCAGACCCCTGCTGGAGGGGACAAACGCCAGGTCTCATATAATAAAAAGGAAACGAATGGATGATGAAATCTTGGAGTAATAACACTCCGCTGATGTGACATAAACGTGTAGATTTGAAAAATTCTACAGAATTAACTATTCCCGATGTAACCTACCAGCTTGTAAGATGGAGTTGAAGATGTTGTAAAAGAACCCAAGTCATAATCAGTCAGTTTCATGTGAGGAAGGAGCGACTTTACACAATCTGAAAACATTGCCCTTCTTGTAACAAGTCAACTTGATTTGCAATAAAGTTAAGCTAACGATTTTCCGCCACATCAAACCAAAGGCTTTTAAAAGGACATTACCCCATATTTCTACTTGGATTTTCAGTGAGTATAACTATAAGATCTAAATAATAAACAAATAAGACATAAAGAAAACAAATAAACATAAAGAAAGCAGTGTGTGACACTGAACGCATCGCATGATTGAGATAAGCGTAAGATATATATAAAAAAAATGAAACAATTTGTACAAAGCAGGCACGACATACCAATGTAGGGTAAATATCCTTGTTTTATCCAAACAATTAAATCACCGATAGTGACTGGCTCCCTACACCACTGCAGAGCAATGTTTAGGAGGACGGCAAGAGTAGACAATTTCAGGCAATTGTTGTTACTTTCGTTTGGTAACAAATAGGTTTTCCTGCGATATGTCACATGATTAAGATTAAGTGAAGTTTGGTTCCAACTTCCCCCAGTCAAATATCACAAATGAGTCTTTATTTGCAAAAGATCAAGATGTTAGAGTCTGAAAGGTTGCACAAAGTTGGTACATGGCTACATCGTGTGAGAAGCTAATCATCGCTTAATTCATGTTGTTTTTTTTACAACTTTTTTTCTGCAACACAACTCACCTCTAAACTCATCATCGAAGATCGCATTCTTGGACTCAAGTGATCTTTTAAACCGTATTTACTCGACTATAAGACGCAGAATTTTATACTAAATGTTAACGCACAAAGTCGTGGTGCAACTTACACACGAACAATTTGAAAGTGCGACTTACACATTTCACCAGGCCTGAGTTAAGAGTGTGACTTATGCTCGAACAAACACGGTAACTCACCTTCCACGCACTTTTGCGCTGTCATTTTTTTCAGCTGTTGACACGGGAAGAGACTTCGAACTAGTCACGGACTCGTTAGATGAGGAGGAAGATTTCTCATCACTCGCTAACGAAAACCACTCTTCATCGGATCGCCATAGTCGATCTGGAATATATCCTTTTTATAACTGCAGACAGTGCACACCGTTTCGGCCTTCCGGCGTCCTCAGTGCAGTAGGTACACTGGGTATGGCCACGGAGATATATACCTCAGCGTGACGTTTTCCCATTTGTGGAACCCAAGCTTCTTTTTATAAATGCATACGGCTGTATCGACACTGTCTGCTTTGCAAAGTGGTGAGAAGCAACGCATATCTGCGATGGATATAGCGCTATATAAAAATACACATTATTATTGTTATTATGGCCGGTGCAAGCTTTAACAAACTGTCACATTACAAGATTACGGTCCACGACCTTCCCGGGAATCGTGATCGTGACAGTTGGCAGCTTTAAAGCAGACATTTGGCAAGATAAAAGATGTCAAAATAAATAATTCTTCGAGAAAAGTAGGTTTGGTGAACTGATTTAGCCATGTATTGCTAACAAGCGTGTGTTTGATAAATAGCTCTCTGATACCGCTTGTAATTTCTTTACTTGCCATTCTTTCGGACAAACTTTCCAAGAACAAAATGTCCTTTAGTAGATGGACTAGCGAGGATATTGAACAATCTTACATGTTTTGTTACAAGTGGTGTGTGTCACTCTCTTCCCAGACAGCAAATCAGTTTTTTACATTGTTTCAACGTTTGCAGAAGTTGAATCACTGTAAGAAATGACTGATTAGCTGTGTAGTGTGTGGATTGTACCTTCATTGAGCAAAGTTTCAAATTTCTTCCTTTTAGCGCTTCTTTTTTTCGGTGCATCAACATCCGAATCGGATTCGGACAGAGTCTGCCGAAACCTAAAACAGGGAGTACATACTGTGACAGTCTGTGACACGTGCAACAGGTAGTTAAACAGGGAGTACTGTGACAGTCTGTGACACGTGCAATAGGTAGTTAAACCGTATCGTCTTCATTTCGAATACGGCACAACGCATGGTACACGTTTAGATAATGAGAAGTGCTGCAAAAGTAAGGTCCCACTTAAAGCGGAAGATCACAGTTCTTACAACGAACTTAATAGAGCAATACAAAAAAATGAAAGCAATTCCAAAAAGGAGTATCTTTTACCTTCGTTTTCGCGATCTTGTACGGGATGCAAACCGGATTTTTAAAAATGTATTATCTCTCTCTGGAAAAACACTATGCTTTAAACATTTTGTTCCAAATTTTCCACTGAGAAACTTGTCCCTAAACGTTGTGCTGGCTTGGATGGGCTTCCTCAGTGCTTTTATAGTGGGATCAATAACAGCAAACCCGTTTATTTGAATGAATTTAAACCATATTTGTTTGACTACATCACGCAATTCAGGGGAACAGCCAAGACGAATAAGAGCATCGACTTGGGATTTCAATATCACCTGCAAAATAAGTAAATAGCATTCGGTATTCACAAACGGAAAATTTGACACCGCTTCTATAGAACCAACTTACTAGGCCTATGCTGTGAGACATGGTGATTAGACATTGTTTTCTTAGAACAATAAATAAGAGACTTTCTTTCAGAGTTTTGGGAAGCTTGAAGTAGAGATCAACAATTAGTTTATGACATTTTGTTGTGGCCGATTCGGTGGGAGACGATCGCTTCTGTGCTGACGTTTTCGTAATTTGCGTATCTGTGATGTTTGTTTGGAGCAGTGATGTACGCGCATACAAAAAATATTGACGCCCTCAGCGTAAACGCAAACGTTCGAAAAACCATACGCCGTATGCGTCAACGTAACTTGTAAAAAAAGTTGGCGGCGTCAGCGCATACTCTAGCGTAAACTCATTTTGTTTGCTAAGTGCCAAACATTCACACGGTATAAACCACTCGAAACAAACAAGTTTTTTTTTGAATTTCCACGAAGAAACACAAGCATCTGAAAGTGTTCATCTGACATTTTGCTGCGTTTTGGTTTCAATATGTCTTTGCCCATTGAAAACATTCTTTCAACTTATTCAAAATTTGGAAAGTTTGATAAAAAAATGCAAACAACAGCTAAGACATTAAAAAGTATGCGTTGACGCTATGCGCTAAAAAACCGCAAAAACTTTACGGCGTAGCCTCAAGTGACAACTATCCAAAAAAATGTGGCCACAAGCGTTAGCGTAAACAAAAAGTCTACGCCGCAAATCTACGGCGTAGAATTTGCAGCGTATAAATACATCTCTGGTTTAGAGAAATTGCAGAAAACATTTGTAGGTAGGCGGCTCCCATTTTATGCAGTGTTACAGTAAGCTGAATGTATATTAGCTGCTATCTTGCAAGTAGCCGCTCGATTATGAAACTGGTAATGAATGAGCATTTATGTCATTCAGCATCAGAGGTGGGCACCCGCTACTTTTAAAGTAGCGCGCTACCCGCTACCGCTACTTGGGCCAAAGTAGCGCGCGCTACCGCTACCCATTTACAAAAGTAGCGCGCTACCCGCTACCGCTACTCGGGCCAAAGTAGCGCGCGCTATCGCTACTTCTTCCGCTACTTTTGTCTAAAATGACAGTAGGAAACACTCAAGTCTCTAGCGACGCAAAAATGACCATGAAAACGATAGCGACGCAAAAATAGACCGTATGGTCGTCTCATTGTCTCCCTGTCAGTATAAGAACTAATGTAAATTTGCATTGTGTATATTAATTGCATATTTCAAACATGTACCAATGTTCCTGTTACTGACAAATAAAACATTGATTGATTGATTGAGAGTCACTAAGTCCTGCCCGCTTTCGCTTAAGCACATCTTTTCCAACAGAGTAAAGTCTCTCCACCACAGCACTGGAAGGAATGGGGGTGTTGTGTTTAATGAACAGATGTTTTAACTCGGTATTCGAAAAGCTCAAGGACTTGCTCTTGTCCGAAAAAAAGGCGTCCACAATTGTTGCTTCCTTCTGCACCGACGTTTCACGGGATGGCACAAACACTCCAAAAAATAGATCCTCGGAGTCATGACTGGTGTTGGTGTCACTCTTCTCGGTATCAACCTGGCTTGATGTCTCCCGCAACAGTTGAATTACATCTGTCTTGACTTTTTCTCGCAGTGCGTCAGCATCATCCGTGGAAACGTAGTGCAGAAATTGTAGCCACGACGTCTTGAAGGAGGGATGGAGACATGATGCCATAACGCATTTCATGTTGTTGAAGCACTTGTTGAATTGTTTCTTCACCCCTTCAAGGACTTTCACTTTCAATTCCTCACAAGTCACAAGATCACTGATCTCGGTCAACTTTTTCCCGCAAATTGTGATGGTTGGAAGCAAGACTCCGTAATATGCCTTGGGCTCGCCCTGGAGAATGTCTAAAGCCTGGCAGATAGGCTTCATCACACGGAGATATTCGTCGAAGAAGTTGACGTCAGCTAGAAAAGACCGAAACTTTGCAACCAAGACGATTATATAGCTGTTTGACCACGCCAATATTGCAAAAAAAAACAAGCATTTTTTTCAATTTAAATTAAAAAGTAGCGGGTAGCGGGAGTGCGACTGAAAAAAAGTAGCGCCTCTCCCGCTACCGCTACTTTGGAATAAAAATAGCGCCGCTACTGCAGCCGCTACTCCAACTAAAAAGTAGCGCCGCTACAAAAGTAGCGCGCTACTGCCCACTTCTGTTCAGCATACTGTGTCAAAATGAACTTCTGAATAGGCCTAGCTGTTTTTCTATGTGCTTGTCGCTGTTCGTCTCCACAAAGGTATTTCTTTCCTTTAAATTCCAACCTTTACGACGCCAATCTAGCGCAGTTGTTGTGAAATAAAATGGGAGAAGTGACCGGTGTTAATTATGTTACTTTTACGTCACAGGTTAGAACTACTGCTAATAATCATGTTTTATTTTGTGCCAATTGTAACAACATACAGCGCGGGTGCTCTGGAGCGGTGTCAAACCTACGTCCTTTCGAACGTTACGCACACATTCTTACCACTTGGCCACGCAGCAGCAAAACAGAAGGTGTGCTGAAATGGTCATCTGCAAAGTACTGTCTACGAATCGGCGTCACCAAAACTACGTATAAGAACTAGCTTAGTTGCTCTTTTGTACCTTCTGGGATAAAAATCGTGCCAGCAAAATTTTAACGTCTACTAGTCGCGGTCTCAATAAGTGACCGACATCTAGTCTGAAACTATCTATACACACAGGCTTCGCAGAGGTACAAACCCGCGATAATGACTGGAGGCCGACAAAATTTTGATTTTGAAGTTTATACGTTTTTGTTTCTTTGAAGTGATAATTTTGCGAATAAAAATTGCCAAATTTGATCATTGACTTTCAAATCACTGCAACACTCCTGGTTTCACTTAAAAAAAGTGACAAACTTTCCATTTTACCAGTGTTGCCAGATGCTCTACAAATTTCCAACACAAGTGCCAAAGTCTAGTCCAGTATTTATGGTAAAAATAGCGCAAAAATAACCCAAAATATACATAAAGACTATATTTAACAACTATTGCCCAGATTAATATTAATTGATACTAGCGATTCTGACTGCTGTCGGCCTCCAGTCAAATTTGAAGCTCGCCCGTAAGCAAGGCCTGTATATATAGGTCTCCATGTCTAAAGGAAATTGAGCAACAAATATATCCATGCTGTGGGCCACACTCAAATACAGAATACACATTAATATACAATGTATCTTTAGTTGCCTCAATAATAATTGTTGCACCTGAAAACCTTCTACAGTGTACCAGGGCTTCCCCCTGTCTTCTTGATCACAAGGTTTAGTGGATTTTCGATTCTTCTTCTTGGTTTTTCGAAGTCTTCTGGAAGCAACACCAGCAGTTCTATCAACGTCTTCTTCAATAACATCCTGGGATTGAACATTGCATTCTTGACAAAAGTACAATCCGTTGAGCAATTCAAATTCTTCACCACCGCAGTTTGGACAAACAGGCATATCGGCCTTCAGCTGGTAACTACAAGCATGATGACCAAGCAAAATGGTAGAATGTTAGCACCATTCCTAAAACGCAGTGTTGGTATTTTTGAAAATCTTCACTCTAGATAGCCTACTCTGCCTATCTTGTATAATTGTATACTCAAATACCTACACATCATACCCAGTGTACCAACTGCACTGATGAGGCCATTTAAGCCAAAACGATGTGCCACTGTCTGCAGTTATACCTATCATATAAAATTATATATTATGCATAAATCACATTTTCAAAACATGGTAATTTTACTTATGAAGCTGGCATTTCGGCGTTTTTTCCATGATGCATTTTTAAAATACGATTAAATTTCAAACGTAGCGCTTTTCCAATTTCCACTAGTACAAATTAAAAGTTATTTTTGAAATACACTACTCTTTTATTTCTACTCAGAGCGGTACAAGTCTCTAAAAAAAACAAATAAGGCGTTTTCTTAATCAATGCTATGATAAAATTAACAATTCTGTTTTGTTTTAAGACCTTGATCAAGCCACAAAGATGTCATTCGCATTTGTTGCATTCACAAACATGGTTTCCCAAAATAGAAATTCAGCAGTGGTCACTTTTTGTGTTCAAGTGCAAAGTGAAAGGCAGCTCGCTTAACTTATATGTTACCTGAAAAATCATATGCAGTTTGTTTTTTAAAAAAACAAGAAACAAGCATTGTTTGTTTGTAAGGAATTAATGTAAAGATAATGTTTACTTGAAGAGCTAAAAAATGAGTTTACTTATGCATAATTAGGCCATTTATATAAACACACATGGTCATAAGACTGCTGATAACATCTTTGATACATTCACAATTCAGTCAGAAAATCAGTCTTTCAAATGACATTGCGTTGAACAATGTCTGCAGATTTTAAATCAATGCAAGATGACTGATTTGCAGGCTTGGAAATTAGTTCAACATTCAAAAACTGTGACCTAGATGCAACATGGCAAGCCGCAGTGTGTAAAGTAGGGTGGAGTGAAAAAAACTTTTTCTGTCATATTAATGAAGAGGGGTGTTAAAAGGGTGTCATAAGGTCTAATATTGACTTTAAAATTATTTTTTTGACGTGGCACCCAAAATCGAGCGTGCCACCCAGCCCCATGGGTCACGCAAAGGTCAAAATCCACGAAAACAGCGTAACTTTTTTTATAATGCTCCTAGAAAGCTGGGAGTAGGCTTAAAAGTTGCAGAACAGCTATGTTCCTATATGCTCTAAAAGAACATTTTGTTCTAAATGCATCTATTGAGCAGATATTCCAAAAAAACGTATTTTTTCCATTTTTGGGGGCAAATTTAGATGAAATTGCATTTATTTGATACTTAAATACATTTTTTTACTACACTTTGTTCATTTATTTTGGGTGTTATTATGGAGTCTACATATTTGGACAGATGGGAACCTTGGCTATTTTAATTGAATAGTTATGGTTGGTTACCTATGACGGTAGTTTGTTGGTAGGTAGGCCTATTATACCATACCGTCCTTAGCATTAGCATATTGTAGCGGACTTAATGAAGCAAGCGAATACTATCTTTTAATTTGATATTGTTATACATTCATCAACATTATAGAGAGTTACTTACAAATTGAACAGGATATTTAGAACAGCACATATCTAGGTATTTAAATTAAAATAGAAAATGCACAATCAAACCATAGCTAAGCCACAATTCGACTGACCTGCCACCATCCCCAGTCCACAATCGAACAATTGTTCAATCTGCAGGAAGTTTAATTTAAAGCAACAGTAGTCAGCTTCGAGGAAATACATGCATATAAAACAATTGTACAGTAAAACCATAAAAAGTGTTACAAGAATAGTAGGTATTCAAATCATCATAATATTAGTCCATTAAGAAGCAAAATGTTTCTTGGTGTCGAAGCGTTTCATTAAACACCGAGAGTTAATTTTTGCCTGATCAATCCGTCACGTCTTTCATAGCCAGCAACTGAAGACGATGCCTCGGTAACAAGTTTAATGTGCCTTTCAACAGCTTGACTATGACATGGATGACACAATGGGGTGGATCTTACTTCTTCAAGCTGAACATTATTCAAGTGTGTGATTGCCGGATGTTTAGAGATGTCAGCCACGTTTAAATTGACCATTTTAAAATATTCTTTTGCTTTAAAGTTTAGCTTTGGCACCAAGAATCGTCGCACATCAACATTATCGTTGCTTAATTCACTTCCCCATCTGATTGATCAACAAATCCACCTTCAAAATCACCCATATCCACATTTTGAGTTGCCACTACGTCATGTTTTTATGGCTTTGGATGGAACGACAAAAAGCCCGGATACCTTTTCTGGAAAAATTGGAAAGGAGTAAAATAGAAGTGTATTTGATTGGCCAGTTATTAAGTTTAAGCCCATTTTAAACCAAAATTTTCCGTTGCTCACAAATGAAATTGTGGATAATCTCAGCACTGATCAGCATTATGCCTATAAAATATGTTGGGCGGTTATTCTCGGGCATGTGGACTATGATTTGGAACTTCTAGAAATTGGGCCAATATTTCACTCCCAGCGGTTGACTCTCGCTTGCAGAATAATGCGGTATTATGTCTCAGTCGAAAAGCCATCTGCAATGCTTCAATTATTGACTGAATTTTGCATAAAAGTATATTTTCCAAAATGGTTTCAAATTAAGTGAGAGAATCGAATTACAAGTGATGCAACAAATCTGTTTGGCCTCGTTTAAAGGATCGTTAAATTTCCAAATAAGAGAGTCAGGGACATTTCACTGAAGGTTGTGCAAAGAAATGCATTCTCTGCTCATCCTGAAAACATACTGTTAAGCATGCTATTGCTAGCAGATGGAAATGAAGATGTGAGGAGGATGGCTGTTAACAAGATTCTATCAATTAGAGGTTGTTTATCGAATTACACAATTGAAAATATAGATATGGGTGATTTTGAAGGTGGATTTGTTGATCAATCAGATGGTGAAAACGAATCAAGCAACGATAATGTTGATGTGCGACAATTCTTGGTGCCAAAGCTAAACTTCAAAGCAAAAGAATATTTTAAAATGGTCAATTTAAACGTGGCTGACATCTCTAAACATCCGGCAATCACACACTTGAATAATGTTCAGCTTGAAGAAGTAAGATCCACCCCATTGTGTCATCCATGTCATAGTCAAGCTGTTGAAAGGCACATTAAACTTGTCACCGAGGCATCGTCTTCAGTTGCTGGCTATGAAAGACGTGACGGATTGATCAGGCAAAAAATTAACTATCGGTGTTTAATGAAACGCTTCGACACCAAGAAACATTTTGCTTCTTAATGGACTAATATTATGATTATTTGAATACCTACTATTCTTGTAACACTTTTTATGGTTTTACTGTACAATTGTTTTATATGCATGTATTTCCTCGAAGCTGACTACTGTTGCTTTAAATTAAACTTCCTGCAGATTGAACAATTGTTCGATTGTGGACTGGGGATGGTGGCAGGTCAGTCGAATTGTGGCTTAGCTATGGTTTGATTGTGCATTTTCTATTTTAATTTAAATACCTAGATATGTGCTGTTCTAAATATCCTGTTCAATTTGTAAGTAACTCTCTATAATGTTGATGAATGTATAACAATATCAAATTAAAAGATAGTATTCGCTTGCTTCATTAAGTCCGCTACAATATGCTAATGCTAAGGACGGTATGGTATAGTAGGCCTACCTACCAACAAACTACCGTCATAGGTAACCAACCATAACTATTCAATTAAAATAGCCAAGGTTCCCATCTGTCCAAATATGTAGACTCCATAATAACACCCAAAATAAATGAACAAAGTGTAGTAAAAAAATGTATTTAAGTATCAAATAAATGCAATTTCATCTAAATTTGCCCCGAAAATGGAAAAAATACGTTTTTTTGGAATATCTGCTCAATAGATGCATTTAGAACAAAATGTTCTTTTAGAGCATATAGGAACATAGCTGTTCTGCAACTTTTAAGCCTACTCCCAGCTTTCTAGAAGCATTATAAAAAAAGTTACGCTGTTTTCGTGGATTTTGACCTTTGCGTGACCCATGGGGCTGGGTGGCACGCTCGATTTTGGGTGCCACGTCAAAAAAATAATTTTAAAGTCAATATTAGACCTTATGACACCCTTTTAACACCCCTCTTCATTAATATGACAGAAAAAGTTTTTTTCACTCCACCCTAGTGTAAAGTCTCTTTAATAATTCCATGAATGACATCCTGTTGGTCAACGTGCATAATAATGGTAGTATCATGTTATAAGTTCAACATGCGATCACAATCATAACTCTTATGGTTCACACATGAAAATATCACAATCATTGACATGGCACATACACATATTTTGACAACAACTTCATATTCAATTGCAAATATAAAACGATAAAGTTGCAAATATATAAATTTTATCATCACTTAGTTAAAAGTTAGGTCTAAGAACAAGGATGCAACATTCAAATACTGTAACATATTAATACAAAACCGATAAAAATTGAACAAGCGACTTAATACATATATACAGTACTGCATGAACAAATAAACAGTTGAAATCAAAGAACTTTCAAAGGACTGGCTAAAAATGACTACAACTGTACTACCATGATAGGTCCCATTGTAGCTCCTCCTCCTTATCAGGCATTCTTAATGACTTCAAAAATTATTTTGCTGCTAATTTGTATTACGTCTGTTAACATATAACTTACATCAATGCAGAAACTGTACATTACCCATAAAATTAGCGTCAATGCATCAACCTCATGTTTATAAACAAAAAGTGCATTTTGCTTTTAGAGAATCTTGAAAATAACTTAAAACCAAAAAAGATGCATGATAGCTGATTTCATGACCATTGACCACAGTAGTACTTGTTAACAGGGCTGTGGTGTCAGACGAAAATTATACGACTTTGACTCCTTGATTTATAACTGGCCGATTCCGAGTTCCGACTCCAGTGTTGCCAGATTTTTGTGTTGCTAGATGTTTAAAGTTTTTGTCATTTAAAAAAAAAAATTAATTTCAATCAAGTTACAATTAAAATTGCAGCGGCAACTTTTCCAAAAACTGGCAAGAACAAACACTTCTATTTTTGTGGTAAAGTTTAAGAGCACAACACAGAACAAAAATTGAAAATAGATAGCAAACAAAAGTTTTGTTGTTCATCGTTTTGCATCAAGCCGGAGTTGGACTTTTTTAACGATTCTGACTCCAGACATGCCAAAATCCTTACGACTCCACAGCCCTGCTGGTTAATATGAATTACTTAACTGTATCCAATAGACACAGTTTAAAAGAATTCCATATGTGTTTGAACGTACAGTAATAAAAATAACTCACACTTCAACAAAATGCCATATTATAACTGATAAACCCTTCAACAGTAAGTATTGCAATTACCGAAACTGCTGAGGAACTATTTCCAACCAATCTTAAAACATTCAAAATAAGTGTGAAGGTTGAAAAATGCTTAGATAACCATTAAACAGTCATAAATTGATCTAAGCTAAGGACCAAAGTTACAGTTTTTGAAAAAATATTCTTAATAGAAGTTATGGAACAATACAAAAATATTGTTTTTGAACAGATTGAGGTAACCGTATCCAAATTGGATAATTCAGTGATCATATAATGTGTACATTTCCATTAACAGAAATCTTCAACACATAAACAATCAGTTCTCCAACAAAAATCACTTTTCCTATAGCAATAAAATAGTATAATTATATATTTTCCAAATTGTTGTCAATACATAAAATCAAGAATCATAGTATCTGTTTTTCTGCACATTAATGTTCTGTTAAAACAGTCACTTTTAATAATTATGCATCTGGTGGCAATTTAGGCACAAAACCTTTTTCACGTTACATGGTACATCTGTGCTCCTCCAAGGCAAGGCACTCATGACCATTGACCATTAGTTTCAATCTATTCCATAATTGCACTGTGTTCAAAAAATTGTCTTGTCATGACCAAAACATCTTAAATAGGGGTTATGGCATGCTAATAATTCTCAACAACAAATTCCATAACTGCACCAGTGCACCGGCTCTGATGTGAAGTATTCATAAAGTTCAGTAGCAATTTTGAAAATTATTTCAAAATACGAACAGAGATCAATATTTACAGATTGAAATACACAGGAAAAAAAATGAGTCATAAAAATTAAAGGTATTGCACACTTTCTACAATAATCTACTCTAGTGAACAACTGTTTTGTAAAGAAAAATACTACGTTATGTATTGTATACATAGGCGCCAACTTTTATTTTTGCACGGGGTGGCAAATAGCACAATATGGCAACCTAAAAACTTTCAAACTGCATGTTTTTGTTTGATTTTTACGAAGCGTGTTTTGTAGATGCAATTGTCGTTTCACACCTGATTTGTAGCTCGATAATTTACTAAGCAACTTTAAAACAAAGCACAGAAGGTATGTCGTGAATTTTATTGTTACGTTGCTGCTCTGACACTTAACGTTTGACAAAAGTATTTTTGCGAACAGCAGCTCTGTCAATCCAACTGTTAATCAACTGGTCAAGTTGTAACCGTGAAGCTTCAGCTTGATAAACATTTAAAATTAGGACGTGGTTCAATCGCTGTTGCATCATGGTAGATCGCAAGTAGACTTTTTATGCGCCTGAGTGCACTAAACGATCGCTCCGCCTCACAGGTGGTGGAAGGCAACGATAAGTTTGAACGCTTTTTTGGTGGCATCTTTAAGCTGAATAAAACTGAAATGTCGGCGAAAACTTTTACTGGACGACTTTTCGTAATTTTTTCTATGATGTAACAAGCAACTCCTATGTCAGACTAATAAATTCCCGCCTCACAGTTTGTCACGCAATATTACTGCATGAAGTAGATCAGCGTGGTCTAACTTCTTTTCATCGCGGGCCAAAGACTTTTCTTTTTTTATCTTGCGGGCCAATGTTTTTAAATAGCGATTCATAGGCTTACTGCAGGAAAAAAAATTATACATAGTCTATGGCATATGGTTACTATACTCTTTAAAATCTCTACAGCTTGTTTCACCCTAAAAGGGGGATCATCTTTAACTTTATCAACTTCAAATTGTAATTTTAGACAATAGCGTTGGTATCAACAAGAGTCGTAGTTGTAGCCATGCAAACGCAAGCGTAAAGAGCCTCGTTTTCAAGTTGATTTCGATTTTTGGTTTTAATATTGTTCATTCCCGAAAACGTACATTCGCAAATGTATGTACTTCCAAACATCGAGTGGCCTACAGGTTCAGAACAGCATCTTTTAAAAGGGGAAACTTCTCCTTTGACACTAACTTCCAAAAGCTTGCAGGATTTTCTTTGACAGCAAAAACGGATCGTTCTGAAGTTCACATAATTGGAGTTGCTCTGGGGGCAGTGTACTAACTCTCACGCCCATGGGAAAAGTTTTTGAACAAAGTGGTATAGGTTTACATCACAAAGGATCATTCACAAAGTTTTTTTGTCAATTTCAATAACAAAGAAACAAAAATTGAAGTGATATTGCTAGATTAAAGCAAAGCTGAATCAGTCTGGGGGCCAATAAAACGGAGCTCGAGGGCCAAGTTTGGCCCGTGGGCCTGCAGTTGGACCACGTTGAAGTAGATAACAAAGTAGAAATTAAAGCATGAAGTAGATGACAGTACACTCCAATTGAAATCGGAAAATAATTCAAAATGCAAAATCTTGAGTAATTGAAAAAGGTTGCTTTTATTATTGGGAATTGGCAGGGGGTGTAGCTTTCCTCAAATAGAATCATGTAAACGTGTAAATTTGCAGAACTTAAAACTGCTACTTTACTAAGTGCACTTTTTAAATAAAACTCAAAAAGTTTCGAAAATTGCATTTTTTTAATAAAGTTTGAAAATAGATATTCATTTAGGGGAGCAAGTCTTTTAGGCGCAGACAGTTAGGCGTCGGTCAAATAGGCGCGCACACTGTGGCGTCTGGAAATTTAGGTGCGGAGCACTGTGGCGCCCGTTCATTTAGGTGCTATTCCTAGTAAAGTCTGCAGATTGTATCAGCTTGGCAGGTAGGGCAATGCTTTTCACACAAAATGTTGTGTTGAACAGAAAAATACGTCATGGCTTCCTTGAGTGAAGCTGCTTTAACCGGCAATGCTTTTCACACAAAATGTTATATTGAACAGAAAAATATATTGTATTTTAATGTGCAAGTACGGCATTTATTTGTTGTTAGTCCAGGTTTCAAGTTTCCGAACATGACTGAGCCTATATTCAAGCGGATATACCGTAGCCTATATTCAAGCGGGTGGTAGGCTTGAGTGAAGACTAACTTAGTTTTCCGTCAAAACCCCGACTAGGTTTAATAACGAGCAAAGTCGCACCATTATGCTTGCAACTTGTAGCCAGGGTTCATATGTCTTATAGAAATGTATTCATGTAGTAGAGCGTTGTCTCATACGTACTCGCCACACGACCAATCCATCCCGAGTAGAAGTAATTGCGAAAGATAACAGATTAAGTAAGGTTCCATCTGGCTGCAACCCCCTGCTGCAACCTGTGTTCAGGATGCATAGCAAATGTCCTGTGGAGATGTGCTAATATCAAGAGTACCGTAGTAGAGCGTTGTCTCGCACCTCATCTCCATTCGCGCATTAACAAAACAACATATTTTTCTGTTCAATATTTATATAACATTTTGTGTGAAAAAGCATTGCCCTACCTGCCAAGCTGATACAATCTGCAGACTTTACTAGGAATAGCACCTAAACGAACGGGCGCCACAGTGCTCCGCACCTAAATATCCAGACGCCACAGTGTGCGCGCCTATTTGACGGGCGCCTAACTGTCTGCGCCTAAAAGACGTGGACCCTCATTTAGGGGGTGGACCTATCAATCATCGAGATAATTTTATTTCCAAGTATTTTATAGCTGTCATAATTTATAGCGATATTATGAGCAGTTTAAAATTTTCAAAAAAGCTTTTTGAGGGAGGCAATGGAAAGATCGTATTTTATTGATTAATAAATCCCATTGTAAACCTAACAAATGTAACAATGATTTATGACAAGTAACAAATAAAACGATCGCAACAACAACAAGGAAAAAACTCGTAGCCACGTGTTGCGTAATCTTCACGTAACTTGCTTAATGTTACGCAAGTATCATGCTTGTGACAAAAACAATCATTTTCTTGGCAATACTGTATTGGTTCACCTCTTGCTTTACGTTGACTTGAAGCAAAAACCAATGATCAAAAAAACATTTAAACGTCCGTCCAAATTACATTTATTTGCAGTAAGTAATGTAACCTAAACGGGGTGGCTGCCACCCCACCACACCACATCGGTTACGGGGTGGCGTGGCCACCCCGTAAGTCGGCGCCAGTGATTGTACAGGCCTCGAAATTCACGGCGGACACGGCGGACATGTCCGCCGTCACAGCATGTGATGTCCGCGGGAAGTACCCTCTAGATCGGTCATATTTGTCCGCCGAGAAATATCGCAGAAATTGGCGATACAAATCGTCATTGCATAGCACGAACAACTGTTGCAAGAATATAATTTGCGCTGGGAGTGCAAAATTATCGCATTCCAAGCGCGCATCTAAAAAAAGTTAATAGGCCTACTGTATCTCTTAGCTTCCATTCAAGCAGAAAAACTTTCGAATTTTACGTTGCTTCAACGATTGATGACATTGAATCAGCGTAACAGAGGTGAATTCTTAGCTAAGAATTGATGGGAGTACCGGTACTTCTACACTAATCACGCGCAACTTAGTTCAAGTCTTATGTCACAATGTCTGGCTTTGATCTCCGAGTAATATTGATAAGGCAAGGTTGGTTACAAAGTTAGATTATAAGAGTATAGGCTACTACAGCAAGATGCCGCAAAACTTAAGTTTTGGTATTACAGTAAGAAAAAAGAGGCCCAGGGAAATTTCTGAAAGTGAGAATGAGGGCGATGAACCTACTACTAGGAATTTTAGTGGTGATAGACGCATATATTAAAGGAACAGCGAATGTAAGGATTAGCTCTGTCAAAGATCACAGCACATCGTTTACCCCAAGCCATCAATTTCCGGTCATCAAGGCCATCGACAATATGAGTGACAAAAAAAAAATCAAAATTAAGAGGTTGTTTGAAATCGCATATTTTATCGCTAAAGAAGAGCTCGCATTTACGCTTTTCCCTCAACTAGCCGGTCTGGAGAAAAGACACGGAATAGATCTTGGTATCATGTATCTTAACGACAAGCAGTGATCTCGTGGAGATTGGCGCACGTCTTTGAAGATCGATGTTATTGAAGCTCTAATCATGCGCATATGTTTGAATGGCCTTGACTGCGCTGATTATAACTCCGAGCCTGTCGTGGTCTCATGGAATACTGATACTGTACTATTTTGGAGAGGCGACCGCATCACGGAGAGGGGAAAAAATAATTGTGCTTTTTCTAATGTTTTGTTTATTCTTTTCGTCACTTTCGCTCACATGTCACGCAAAAATAAACCTAAAGAAAAAAGCCTAGTGAAACTTTGCACATTAGAAAATAGTAGCGTTACGCGTTAGTGTAGAAGTTTTCCGACTCGTGCCCAGAGCATTGTGACGCAAGAAGCCACACGACCTCGTTCGGTGGAAGTTAATCAGTTATGCGGCGGATTATTTTTTTATTATTTATTTGCATCAGACACAAAAAGTCCATAGAATTTAAGTTTTTAACAATCATCATATTATCATCATGATCATATTTAGTAGCTACACGGCGTCAAGCGCACGTCGTTGGTCTGATGAAAGCCTTTCAGAGTGATTTCGCTGAAATTTTAAAAAGCCTAAACCGTAGCTATGGTTCTCAAATGGCGAAGACTTATCAAGATAAAGGGATTAAGTATGACGATCGACGTTAAAACTGGTGTGTCCGCCGTAAGACTTAATTTGTCCGCCGAGATAGCTGCTCAGACCGGACACGTTTGTCCGCCGTCAACAAAAACGAATTTCGAGGCCTGTTGTATATATAAATATTATATGCAATAATTATACATATTTGTATTACTGCAGACTACAGAAAACGTTTAATTAATATAGTGATTATAAACCCGAGATCAAGACAACTGCACTGCAATGATTGGCTGCAGCGTGGTTACAGCCTGAAGAAAGCGAGGGCTTGCCAATGCACAAGAGCATGCAGCTGTGCCTTTGACAAGATACATAATGGCATACTCGAAAGTGGACACACAAAATGGTTTCCTTGCCTTCATGTCGAATTAATCTAAAATGTCAACTACCATGCATAAAGTTTGCATATGGCAAAAAAATAAAACTGCACTGTTATATATGAAACATTCGAAACAAAAAGTTGGAATGCCAATACTCAATTACTCATGGTACCCGTACTTAAACTGGTTGCATTGCCAAGAAAGTGAAATAGAATGCCAAGACTTCATATCCTTGCTACTAAATATCTATTTCTTCAATGATGCTGGAGATAACCATTTCATTATCACTATCAAGCGTCGAGTAATTTATTTGAGCTTTCTTATGAAACAAATATGCAATGATTGCTACAACAATAAGTGAAAGAATGTCAATTGGAATCCATATTGCAAGATATTCATGTTTTGTCAATGACCAAGATGGTTTAGCAATGCCTTGAAGTAATGGACAAGTTGTGGTAGTGACAGCCCATACACCTTGACACATAGCTCTTGAAAATGCCCAATTTGTGTTGATTGTGTATGATATTATTGATACGTTCATAGCAATAACTTCTGTTGTGCTCATGCTATAGAGTAGATTAAATGCTTCGATGCCAAATTTCTCAGGATTGTCAATCACATAACCTAGTACAATTTTAAAACCAGGAGCAAGGGCCTTGACTATTTCCAATGATTGTCCACTACCTAACAACCACAACACATTATGCTGTGGTATACCTGACTCAAGAAGAGTGTTGACAGTAACATTGACCCAATCATAATGATTTGGATGATTGTATGATGGACGAGACAGGTCAAAAATAATATTTTTATTATGTTTTCTAGCAAAACTAGCCCAATCTTTCAAAGAGAGAATTTTCTGATGCATAATGATGTTTCTATCAGCCTCACTTAAGTGTTTATTTGTTAAAAATGGATCACTTTTGAGATACCATTCTCCTGCATTTAACTGTCTTAGTTCATCCCAAGAAAAAGAACCAGCCGCATCATGTTGTCGTTTCGGAAACACAACGGATACATTAGTGGTTCGAAATAAGGTTGAATCATGCATTAAAAATGGAACTCCATCCATCGAGATTCTGACATCTGATTCAAACGCATACACACCACAATTCAATGCCTTTTTAAATGAAAACAATGTGTTTTCTGGAGCTTGGGTGGGTGATCCTCTATGACCAAATAAATGAGGTTTCAGAACTTGGTTCTTATTCAGTCCAATGCATGGTGAATGAAGCCACAATGGAAGTGACAGTAGAAATACAAAAAATACCATATAAGATCCAATGATCGAAATTTTAACAGCAGTGGTATTACTTCTCTGAATTAGATAACCGATAAAGATTGCAGATACTGTCCAGAGCATTAAAGCACAAATTTGCAAAAAAGGACTAGTCATGTCAAATGATACAACAACTGTGCGCCATTGATCATTTTTGTCTGGCCAAAAATACCCAATCAAAGTGAATCCTGCGATGGAAAATGTTAAAAATGATACAACCACCACCTTGTGACAAAAAGAGAGATATAGATGTTGTTTGTGTAAACCATGAAGTAAGCCAGCAAATGTGACCACAAAGGCATACACAGCACCAAGAACACTAAAAACAAATATCAAAATGTACCACTGAAACCAATCTTTAATTTCATCATAAATAAACTGATTGAAATCAGGAGAATCATTGCCAAGTACACTCCAACTGTACAACCAAAATGTACCCATCAAATAAGAAAGAATGGTCATCACAAAAAATAGCTTCTCTAGGATCTCATATTTTGGTACATGGTAAACACTGGCCACTTTCCACTTGCATGAGTATATCCCATGTGAAATCACTGCAATTTTATTCATTTCAGCCTCCATTGTATAACTTATAAAAATAAACTTAATTACATCTCTGAAACAAAAAAAACATACAAATTTTAAGTGCACGGAGTGAAAATGACTTTATATTCCATGCAGGCTGCACGCATCCCATGTGAAATCACTGCAATTTCATTCCTTTGAGCCTCCATTATACATCCTATATATATAAATAAACTTAATTACGGCACTTCTCTGGGGGCACCTTGACTCAGATAACCACATGGTTTTTTCGGTGCCTCCATGGTGTAGTTTCCATATAAAAAAAAAGCGATTTGTTATATCTCCTGATGAGTACATTGAAAATGAATGTGGAGCTATGCCGAAATAAGCTTGATTGATATAAAGAAGGAAGTGGCTATACTTACGACGCCATAGCCGTTCCAAGCCTATTTTTTATCTTTACGTTGCTTTTACTAAGCATGCGCGCTGTTGCTGCGCCAACCAAACTACTAATGTATTTTTTTTCTTCTTTCACCTTCTCTTTTAAAGCAAAAGACGAGAGAAGAAGAAATGAAAAAAGTGTGTATAAATCTTCTAAATTCAATTGTTTTTGCCAACTGAATCAGTGACGCGTGAGATATTTGTCTGGCTCGTACTCCCAAGGATATGAGTTCGATACCACCAGGAAGAGCGGTTTTTTAAACTAAATTCTAACCCAAAGTGACTTAATCGTCAGGCTACGCATTTTTGTGGTGAATATTTAATTTTATTATAACTGCAGACAGTGCACACCGTACACACAGTGCAGGCACACCGCAGACAGTGCACAAGATGATGAACTGTTTTATTTTGATCAACAACGCACGAGTACAAAATAATTGACACGGTGAGAACACAATAAACATAGCCAGGTCAGAGACTTTAAAGAACCGGCCTGCCACGCCGGGGAGCGGCATGATTATGGGGTGGCGATGCACTCGGAAGGGAAGTCCACCAGCTTAGGTCGCAGGGGCCAGGCTGGGGAGTCTAGGTACCTGTGGAAGGAAAGTGTGGATCGAAAATTTTGTGCGACTTGTTCGCAAAATTTAAAATGGCAGAACGGGCCAGGGAGACGGGCTTAGCTTTCCGCAAAGAAACGCAAATAGGTCAGCTCACGACGGGCCGGGCGGCCCGTCGTGTGGAGCGACTGGTACCGGCAGAAGTTTTAAAGCCGGGCAGCGCCCGCGTCTCCATCACGTGACCGCAACACAGGTACGTTTGACTCCTATACCCGGTCTGCCCTTAGGCAGAGCGGATAAACTTTGGGGTCTCCCACGAGGAAGAGACGTTTAGCTACAGTACAAGGAGAATTTAAATACTCGTGGGCAGGGCTGCGATTTTTTCTTCCTTGTCGAACAACCAAAAATTCTGTGTTTGTTTGTCGAATAGTAATATGACGTCACAAGAGTCAGATAAGCGTTTGGCCGCGAATTACCGCACAAGTTGTGTGGTATCAGAGTCACTTAAGTTTTTAATCGCACACTGGTTGAGTGATTGCAAAGGAGTATCAAGCGCTAAGTTATGTACCTACCAGACATGTATATTATTTGTTTTGCTCCAGGAAGAGAACTGTTGTAAACGCGAAACTGAGGATCGCAAAAGAAAAAATCCCTTAGGCTATACCGCTAGCGTAACCTACCTGGGTTTTTTTTTTCGCTGAGACTTTTCGGTCATTTGTCCGAAATAATTTGAAAAAATTCGGTCATTTTTTATCTATTTTGGTCATTTTTAGTCATTTTTGGTCATATATAGTCAATTGACTATACATTTTTTCGGACATTTTGACCGAATTGAGTATATTTTTTTCGGACATTTTGCTAAAAAATCGGTCAATGACCGAAAAATGACCCAAAAAAAAAACCCAGTAACCTACTGCGAGATTTTTTCCTTTGGCATTTCTTTAGTCTCGCTTACTACGTAAATGGTTATGCACGTACCCGCACGCAAGCACAGTTAGGAGCGAAATATGCAAGTTCGTTGAGAGGTCGTTTCAACTTCCTGATGAGCTTGAACATCTAATGAAGCCGTGCTATCGCCAGGGCCTGACCTTATATTGGCAGACAGAAGCTCACCGACCGAACTTGAAGGTTGTGCTTGGGCAAACTCAGAAACGTTATCACTGTCTCGTCGAGAAAAGAATGTATTGATGCGTTATTCCTTATGCACTTGAACGGGCTTATCTGTTAAATTTTATTGTTGAAAAGTGAAAACGCAGTAGGCGTCTTTTTATCAAGCATGCTTTTGCTTACCACTATTAAATTAAACCTGTTCAAAATGGAGAATGCTTTGCGGTGCAAGTATAGAATCCGCCACCCTAGTCAACATGACGTCACAAAACGGACGCAACTACTACATAAGGGGTGAAAAAAAGGATGCTGAAAAGCGGCGGAATGAAGGTGATAAAGCGGAATGGATATGGATTTTTTAACAATTTTACTGTGTTTTTACAATAAAAACATTAAACCAACGTCGAGTGTTGAATATAACTACCTAGAATGACATAAAATTTACCAAATTGCATCAATTCAGCTAAAAATTTACCCAATTAAACTTTAAAAATAAAAATATGAAACGTTTGCAACTAAATGTGTTGTAGCTATCTAAGTTCAGCTCGCATTTTAATTTTTACAATAAAAGTACCAATCTAACGCAACTGCAAAGAGTATGTCTTGCTTTATGCACCTGGAAAGTTTCACTATCTTATCTACAAAACGGGCAATCGTCGTTCAAACGTAGCCGCTGGGCGACACTTTTTTCCAATGCATTGTAAAGGCGAATTGATCCTTATTCAGTATAAGCCACCCCCTGGTTGTTGTGATCGGTAAATAGTGCTTCCACTAAACTTGCTGTAGTGTTCTCGTTTCTGCTCGGATTTTAACAATTTTGCCATCGTTGGAAAGCACGATCATACATCTACCCGAATCAATTGGCTACAAATCCAGAACAAGTACTATCTTTATCTTGTAATAACTTAAACTTCACCAATTTGTACCGAATCTCAGCAATTTAATTTTTACAATAAAATTATTAATCTTTTACAAATTGAAAGAGTATGTCTTGCTTTATTCAGCTAAAAAGTTTCAGGTTCATATCTTATCTACCAAACGAGCAATCGTCGTTCAAACTTAACCGCCCAGCAAAGCTTTTTTTCAATGCATTGTAAAGGCGAATCGATCCTTATTCAGTATACGCCACCCCCTGTTTGCAGTGATCGGTAAATAGTGCTTCCACTAAACTTGCTGTAGTTTTCTCGTTTCTGCTCGGATTTTAACAATTTTGCCATCGTTGGAAAGTAAAATTATATATATACCCGAATCAATTAAATGCAAGCACAAATTAAGCACCAGATTTATCTTGTGATAACTTAAACTTCACCAACTTGTAACAATTCTCAGCAATTTAATTTTCACAAGAAAATCATTAATCTTTTACAAATTGAAAGAGTTTGTCTTGCTTTATGCACCAGAAAAGTTTCAGGTTTATACCTCATCTACCAAACGAGCAATCGTCGTTCAAACTTAACCGCCCAGCGAAGCTTTTTTCCAATGCATTGTAGTGGCGAATCGATCCTTATTCAGTATAGGTTACGCCACCCCTGTTTACAGTGATCGGTAAATAGTCCTTCCACTGAAAGTGCTGTAGTTTTCTCATTTCTGCTTGGATTTTAACAATTTTGCCATCGTTGAAAAGTACAATTATATATCTACCCGAATCAATTAAACACAAGCACAAAGTAAGTACTATCTTTATCTTGTGATAACTTAAACTTCACTAACTTGTACCAATTCTCAGCAATTTAATTTTTACAATAAAATCATTATTATTTTGCAAATTGAAAGAGTATGTCTTGCTTTATTCATCTGAAAGGTTTCAGGTTTATATCTCATCTACCAAACGAGCAATCGTCGTTCAAACGTAGACGCTCAGCGAAGCTTTTTTTCAATGCATTGTAGTGGCGAATCGATCCTTATTCAGTATACGCCACCCCCTGTTTGCTGTGATCGGTAAATAGAGCTTCCACTAAACTTGCTGTAGTTTTCTTGTTTCTGCTCGGATTTTAACAATTTTGCCATCGTTGGAAAGCACAATCATACATCTACCCGAATCAATTGGCTACAAATCCAAAACAAGTACTATCTTAATCTTGTAATAACTTAAACTTCACCAATTTGTACCGATTCTCAGCAATTTACTTTATACAATAAAATTATTAATCTTTTACAAATTGAAAGAGTATGTCTTGCTTTATTCACCTGAAAGATTTTAGGTTTATATCTCATCTACCAAACGAGCAATCGTCGTTCAAACTTAACCGCCCAGCGAAGCTTTTTTTCAATGCATTGTAAAGGCGAATCGATCCTTATTCAGTATACGCCACCCCCTGTTTGCAGTGATCGGTAAATAGTGCTTCAACTAGACTTGCGGTAGTTTTCTCATTTCTGCTCGGATGTTAACAATTTTTCCATCGTTGGAAAGCACGATCATACATCTACACGAATCAATTGGCTACAAATCCAAAACAAGTACTATCTTTATCTTGTAATAACTTAAACTTCACCAATTTGTACCGATTCTCAGCAATTTAATTTTTACAATAAAATCATTAATCTTTTGCAAATGGAAAGAGTATGTCTTGCTTTGTGCACCTGAAAAGGTTCAGATTTGTATCTCATCTACCAAACGAGCAATCGTCGTTCAAACTTAACCGCCCAGCGAAGCTTTTTTTCAATGCATTGTAAAGGCGAATCAATCCTTATTCAGTATACGCCACCCCTTGTTTGCTGTGATTGGTAGATAGTGCTTCCACTAAACTTGCTGTAGTTTTCTCGTTTCTGCTCGGATTTTAACAATTTTGCCATCGTTGGAAAGGAAGATCATACATCTAAACGAATCAATTGGCTACGAATCCAGAACAAGTACTAACTTTATCTTGTAATAACTTAAACTTCACCAATTTGTACCGATTCTCAGCAATTTAATTTTTACAATAAAATCATTAAACCTTAGCAAATTGAAAGGGTATGTCTTGCTTCATGCAACTGAAAAGTTCAGGTTTATGTCTTATCTATAAAGCGAGCAATCGTCCTTCGTATTTGGACAACACTGATACATCTCACATCTAGGAAAAGAGCAAGATGCTAGCCGTTTTTGTCATTCGTCCAGTTCAAAGAACACGCAACACAATTTAAACCCTTTGAATTGGGATTGTTTGGAGAGTAGCTCATAGCCTTCCTACCAGTTCTGTAGCCAAAGGGGGGGGGGGGGTTGGGGGTTACAACCCCCCTTTAGCACGCGTGTGACGTCACGATATTGAAAATGATGCTTTCAGTCTTTACGTCTCTAAAACAAAGTTTGCCTAATTTTAAACGAAACTGCATTAAAAGAGCGAGTTTTGCCAATACCAAACATTCAAATATCTTAACCAGGAATACGCAACAAGAAAACATAGCGACTTACCTCTATTACCAAAAAATGTTACGTTTGAACGACGATTGCCAGTTTTGTAGATAAGATATAAACTTGAAACTTTTCATGTGAATAAAGTAAGACATAGGCTACTCTTTCAATTTGCAAAAGTTTAATAATTTTATTGTATAAAGTAAATTGCTGAGAATCGGTACAAGTTGGTGAAGTTTAAGTTATCACAAGAAAAATATGGTACTTGTTTTGGATTTGTAGCCAATTGATTCGTGTAGAACTGTAGATGTATGCTCTTGCTTTCCAACGATGGCAAAATTGTTAAAATCCGAGCAGAAACGAGAAAATTACCGCACGTTCAGTGGAAGCACTATTATCGATCACAGCAAACAGGGGGTGGCATATACTGAATAAGGATCGATTCACCTTTACAATCCATTAAAAAAGCTTCGCTGGGCGGTTAAGTTTGAACGACGATTGCTCGTTTGGTAGATGAAATATAAACCTGAAACTTTTCATGTGAATAAAGTAAGACATACTCTTTCCACTTGCAAAAGTTTAGTTAAAAAAAAAAAAAAAGTTTGAACGACGATTGCTCGTTTGGTAGATGAGATATAAACCTGAAACTTTTCAGGTGCATAAAGCAAGACATGCTCTTTCAACTTATAAAGGATTAATGAATTTATTGTGAAAATTAAATTGCTGAGAATTGGTACAAGTTGGTGAAGTTTAAGTTATCACAAGATAAATCTGGTACTTACTTTGTGCTTGCATTTAATTGATTCGCGTATATACAAAATTTTACTTTCCAACGATGGCAAAATTGTTAAAATCCGAGCAGAAACGAGAAAACTACAGCAAGTTTAGTAGAAGCATTATTTACCGATCACTGCAAACAGGGGGTGGCGTATATTGAATAAGGATCGATTCGCCTTTACAACGCATTGGATAAAAGTGTCGCCGAGCGGCTACGTTTGAACGACGATTGCCAGTTTTGTAGATAAGATATAAACTTGAAACTTGCTAGGTGCATAAAGCAAGACAAACTCTTTCAATTTGCACAGACTTAATAATTTTATTGTATAAAGTAAATTGCTGAGAATTGGTACAATTTGGTGAAGTTTAAGTTATCACAAGATAAAGCTAATAATTACTTTTCGCTACTGTTCAATTTATTCGTGTAGATGTATGATCGTGCTTTCCAACGATGGCAAAGTTGTTAAAATCCGAGCAGAAACGAGAAAACTACAGCAAGTTTAGTTGAAGCTCTATTTACCGATCACAGCAAACAGGGGGTGGCGTATACTGAATAAGGATCGATTCGCCACTACAATGCATTGAAAAAAAGCTTCGCTGGGCGGTTAAGTTTGAACGACGATTGCTCGCTTGGTAGATGAGATATAAATCTGAAACTTTTCAGGTGAATAAAGCAAGACATATTCTTTCCATTTGCATAATATTAATGATTTTGTTGTAAAAATTAAATTGCTGAGAATTGTTACAATTTGGTGAAGTTTAAGTTATCACAAGATAAAGATAGTACTTACTTTGTGCTTGTGTTTAGTTGATTCGGGTAGATATATAATTGTACTTTCCAACGATGGCAAAATTGTTAAAATCCGATAAGAAACAAGAAAACTACAGCAAGTTTAGTGGAAGGACTATTTACCGATCACTGCAAACAGGGGGTGGTGTATACTGAATAAGGATCGATTCGCCTTTACAATGCATTGAAAAAAGGCTTTGCTGGGCGGTTAAGTTTGAACGACGATTGCTCGTCTGGTAGATGAGATATAAACCTGAAACTTTTCAGGTGAATAAAGCAAGACATACTCTTTCAATTTGCAAAAGATTAATGATTTTATTGTAAAAATTAAACTGCTGAGAATTGGTACAAGTTGGTAAAATTTAAGTTATTGCAAGATTAAGATAGTACTTGTTTTGGATTTGTAGCTAATCGATTCGGGTAGATGTATGATCGTGCTTTCCAACGATGGCAAAATTGTTAAAATCCGAGCAGAAACAAGAAAACTACAGCAAGTTTAGTTGAAGCACTATTTACCGATCACTGCAAACAGGGGGTGGCTTATACTGAATAAGGATCGATTCGCCTTTACAATGCATTGAAAAAAAGCTTTGGTGGGCGGTTAAGTTTGAACGACGATTGCTCGTTTGGTAGATAAGATATGAACCTGAAACTTTTTAGCTGAATAAAGCAAGACATACTCTTTCAATTTGTAAAAGATTAATAATTTTATTGTAAAAATTAAATTGCTGAGAATCGGTACAAATTGGTGAAGTTTAAGTTATTACAAGATAAAGATAGTACTTGTTTTGGATTTGTAGCCAATTGATTCGGGTAGATGTATGATTGTGCTTTCCAACGATGGCAAAATTGTTCAAATCCGAGCAGAAATGAGAAAACTACAGTAAGTTTAGTGGAAGCACTATTTACCGATCACTGCAAACAGGGGGTGGCGTATACTGAATAAGGATCGATTTGCCTTTACAATGCATTGGAAAAAAGTGTCGCCCAGCGGCTACGTTTGAACGACGATTGCCAGTTTTGTGGATTAGATATAAACCTGAAAGTTTTCATGTGCATAAAGCAAAACATATTCTTTTAGTTTGCTAAGATTTAATGATTTTATTGTAAAAATTAAATTGCTGAGAATCGTTACAAGTTGGTGAAGTTTAAGTTATTACAAGATAAAGCTAGTACCTATTTTGTGCTACTGTTTAATTGATTCGTGTAGATGTATGATCGTGCTTTCCAACGATGGCAAAATTGTTAACATCCGAGCAGAAACGAGAAAACTACAGCAAGTTTAGTGGAAGCACTATTTACCGATCACAACAAACAGGGGGTGGCTTATACTGAATAAGGATCGATTCGCCTTTACAATGCATTGGAAAAAAGTGTCGCCGAGCGGCTACGTTTGAACGACGATTGCCCGTTTTGTAGATAAGATAGTGAAACTTTCCAGGTGCATAAAGCAAGACATACTCTTTGCAGTTGCGTTAGATTGGTACTTTTATTGTAAAAATTAAAATGCGAGCTGAACTTAGATAGCTACAACACATTTAGTTGCAAACGTTTCATATTTTTATTTTTAAAGTTTAATTGGGTAAATTTTTAGCTGAATTGATGCAATTTGGTAAGTTTTATGTCATTCTAGGTAGTTATATTCAACACTCGACGTTGGTTTAATGTTTTTATTGTAAAAACACAGTAAAATTGTTAAAAAATCCATATCCATTCCGCTTTATCACCTTCATTCCGCCGCTTTTCAGCATCCTTTTTTTCACCCCTTATGTAGTAGTTGCGTCCGTTTTGTGACGTCATGTTGACTAGGGTGGCGGATTCTATACTTGCACCTGCTTTGCGACGTTAGGCTACGAAACGCTATTAGCCGGAAGTTTACCTGAATGATAAATTCCAAAGTGACGTGGCAATGCTTCTCTCGATAGCTCCTTCGAACAGATCCCGCACTTCACTCGCTGTTTGCTGAACCTAGGGGCGGTACATTACGGGACGCGCAACTCCGTTGTTCCTTCAACATTAGAAGGGTCAATTGCCAATTTGACATTTTTTTTACGTTTTAGGCCTACTGCTGACTTGTTTTCAACTAAAAACCTTAAATTACTTTAAAACCAACTTCACTCTTCTTATATAACCCATAAAAAGTGAAATATTTTGTAAATTACAAAAAAACGTAACCCTTCTAGTGTTGCGGATAAGCCAAAAGCGGATGAAGTTTCGCATCCCTATGATCTACAATCCCTAGCTGAACCATAACCGCTTCTCGGTAAGACCGACCGAAGCTTTTGCCATCCGTGTTGTCGGAGGATCCTGTCGTTTTTTTAGTTATTATAGGATACTGACTAACTGAAAACTATCCTATCTGTAGTTGGGCAAAGCTATGCTGTTCTTACAACTTGCCTATTACCTTGCCTTGTCCACTCCCAGTGACTACCTACTATTCTTCTAGAAGCAAACTCTTATATATTATAGCGACCTTTCTTATCTGTGTTTCTGAACATCTGGTCGGAAACTAGGCTATTTTCTTGATGTAAAAAAACTTGCGTAATGAGTAGGTTTTATTGTGTGCTTCTGCGATTATTTTCTCCTGTATCAATCACCTGCTTTAAGTTATATAACGGAAAGGAAATCTTAAATTTGTTTTCGTCATCATGCACTGGCTACATAAATCCATCATTGTTAAATCTTTCAAAGGATGGCATCTTGCCTGGTGCGAGACAAATTTCCTGCAGATGTCCAGACTTCCCAGCTAGCAAACTTGTTTATACATGTCATCATCGTCTGCAGACGTTGAATCAATGTAAAAACGACGAGTTTTGCTAGCTGGGTTGTGTGCTTTCGTGAATGTGCAATATCGCCCATGACGTAATCACAGGGCAAAATCGCCCATGACGAAACTCTTTTAGTGGAAGGAAGTCGAGTTGCAACCGTGTTTATCTGTCTACTATTCTTTATTCACATTGCAAAACATTTCTGCAATCTTGGAACAACGAGTGCATAAGTCAGACATAAATACAAACTTGCAAACACGTTGACAACTAAAAGTAGCCTGCTTCGGTTATTTTATCTATAAAAGAAACCCGTTGTGTCGAATAGCACGAAACGTGTGTGGCGAAATGTTTGATGGCAGGCGTTAGAACTTCGATCAAAGCATTTTCCCGCAGTGTTCAAAATGTTCTGAAAGAGAACTTCTTTCCATAAAAATAGCGGCTTTTTTCATCTGTATTTCTGAACCTGGTCGGAAACTAGGCTGTTTTCTACATGTGAAAAACTTTCATAGCAAGTATCCAACAGTCATTTTACCAGAGCAATATTGTTAATTGGCTCAAACGGCGAAATACAAACTGGCATAGACGTTGACAACTCAACGTAGCCTAGGTTATTTCATCTATTAAAGAAACCGGTTGTGTCGAATAGCACGAAACGTGTGTTGCGAAATGTTTGATGCCAGGCGTTGGAACTTCAATCAAAGCATTCTCCAGCAGTGTTCAAAATGGCGGCGCTGACGCCTTGGGAGTTCTCTTGTGAAGCGTCGCTTTTAGACCTTGCTGTGAAGTACCTGGCGCAAGAAAGTTTACGTAATTTGGCACTTTTATGATTGCATCACGTGATGCCCCCCCTCCGATTGTTCCTCGACCTGACGACGTTTAGTCCTCTCTCAGTTTTTTTTTCCTTTTTTTTTTTCCCAAGGCACGGCGTTTGTCGAATAGTGATGGCGCGTGTCGAGTGACCTCGTTACCGAAAAAGACAAAAATCGCAGCCCTGCTCGTGGGAGACGAAAATTATATAAAAATCTAGAGCAAAGGCTCAATTAATTGGTGTAAAAAAAAAAGATGGTAAGTGGGAATATATTGTATGCTTTACCTACGGTACCGGAAAAGTGTTGACGTTGAACTAACGAGGACGGATGTGCGCTGGCCAGACGTTGGAGCAGGTTCGCTCAGCTGTGTCGGGGGGACTACTCAGTTAAAATTAAAAAAATCTCAGTACCCCCCAAAATTGTGCCACTGGGTGTAAAAAAATATATTATGAAAAAATTTTTGGGTTGCCCCTCCGGGAACTCCCCGCTACTGGGGGGTCTAACGCGCGATTTCCAAAATGCATGGGATTTGACCCCTAACTTTTGAACCGGTGGTCATAGAAAGCTCGGACTAATCTCAAACGTTTCGTCTTGAAAAGGTAAGAAAAGAACGTAACAATTTCAGAAGTATCAGGTGTATAGTTTGGCCCGTACAAGCCCAGTTTTGCCCAAAATGACCCATTTAGCCTACCGCGATAGTACAAAATCGAAAATTTGGCAATAATTGGCCTTAATGAGTTGGCAATGGGCCTAAAATTTTTGATTAATAAGCTATGATAGGGTTGTAATATTTTCTCATGAGTCATATATGCCTGACTTGACTATGCTTCAGGCACATCATTTCCTGCAAACATCAGAGTGTGTTACTTCTTTTTCGTCAATTGATATGTTCAAATCGACATTGCCTAAACCAACAATTCTCAGCTCGGTCGATGTTTGCTTGTGAGAACACTGTAACGAAGTTAAGAGCTTGCTTGCTCTATTCCTTCAATCTTTTGCAAAAGGCTTGGCAACTCAAAAAGGGTCTCTGTTTGGCTTTGGTCCTGCTGCAAATGAGGACACAGGATCGCTGTTGAAAATTGGGTCGGCAAGTGATGATGTCCTACAGAAACTGGATAATTTGCCAGTCCACAACCTAGGTGAAGAACGTAGTGTCGGATGAATGCCACCGATATCGTCCCCTAAGCATTTTTAGGGGACGATATCGTAGCATTTTAGCGTAGCATTTTAACCTAATTCATTTGTTTTAATACCACCGTTGAAATTAAACTGAAATAAATTATTAAAGTTTGTCTGAATAAAAAGTAGCACTGTACATCAATTACAGATAGGCTAATATTCACTAATCACCTTAGGCCTATATGTTATTGCGCTCAATTGTATCTTTGTTTTTTTTTCTACAAGTCGTGCGGTCACGCTGAACCAGTTTCCTTAATTTTTTATCTTGCGGGGGGGGGGGAGGGGAGTCTTGTGTGACATCACAATTTATCTTTTAACTTGCCTATGAAGACTCAAAGTAAAAAGTTCAGGAAACTTGTAATTTTTTTAATTTCTTTTCAATTTTATTTTTAATTGTTGGTGCAAACACGTAGTGAACGGCAAACTAAAAAAAGGAAAACTGGAAAAATAACTAAAACGTAATTTACCGATGCTTGACATTTGTCACATTAAGAACAAGGAAGCAGCTGACTCGATGACTGATATAGTCTTTCGCTGCTTCCTGTCTGTTGTGGTACCTAGATGGCTATGGTGCTATTCTATCGATGTTATGTATAATTGTACCGTGCTATTGTTGCAAGTTGCAACAGACAAAATAAAAGGCTTCTCTCTCTCTCATTCTCTAAACACATCGTCCCACCATAGACTTTACATACGTAGACGAGAAACTTGGCTTTTTTCGTGCTTTATCTCCGTTCCAGTCACGCTTCAGTGGTCCTAACTGACTTCCCTCAGAAGGTTGCGAGATTACCGGCAGCACATTAAAAAGAACTCTATTGCAGAAAATTAGCGGTTGGTTTGATGGAATGATGCTTGTGTACGGTAATTGAGATGTCCAGTGAGACCTTATCTCATATTAGGTATTATTGTTATTATCATATTATAGACCTAGCTTACAGTTGCATTATAAGCATTTCAGCAAGGTAGGTAGGCCCAGATCAAGTTACTTTACTTAGTGGTATAACATTTTGTCATTCCATGGCTCCAAGTTTCTGTTGTGTTCCTGGATGTTCTACCAGGTATAAAAAGGAACACTATGTTTACATTAAGCAAGTGAAAAGTTTAAAGTTTTTGAAGAAAGACACTGATGAATACCAACATCAAGAATTGCTTAATCGTTTGGTATTATCATATCGAAATTCAAATGCAAAAGAAGATAACATAAACTCTCAAATTCATCGTGGGCAATGTGGAATTTGCGAGAAGCATTTCAAAACTTGTGATTTCATCTTGAGTAAGTTCTATTGAATTTCATCATTGATTGCTGGTATCAATTGAAAAATCGGTAGGTTTACAGACAGTAGGCCTATCGGTATGTTAAATATTCATATTGCGTTAGGTGACTTAAGTGACGTTAGGTGCGTTTGGTGACAAGGCGAATATCTCAAGACAGCCTCGAAGCCTACTTTGGTCACCAAAGAGCGTTGGGGAGAAGGCACCAAAATCCCAATATTCATGAGTTTGGATACCGAAACAACACCATTGTGTTAAAGCGCGAATTACATCACGGTTGTGCAGTTAGTCCACCTTTCAAGAAACGCCGGAAAGAGTAGTGGTCCATTTTTAAATTTGCTTGTGACTGCCTAGTGTTTTATGATAATGTTAATGTTGAGTTTCTGCGAATGAATTATTATTGATTGATATTCTTTTTGGAAAAAAAAAAACAACAAATAGGCTAACTGGAAATACTTGTATTCAATAAGCGAAAAGAAAGCAATTCGTCCTCTACTCTAGTGTAAGGTCATAAGAGAAATAACACATGACTTAAAAAGGCAAGCCGAATAACAGATAAAATACAACAATCACAGCCAACAAATAAGAATACGGCACAGAACACAAATAGAAAAAACGAATCACTTACGGTACAGAGTTCAATAGCAAGTTACAGCTTTTTCAAAGAGTTGCGAAGAGACTTACTGTTCTTTGCTGTGGCATTTTCTGCTAATGACTTAGCAAAACGATGGCCCCTAATTTAAAAAAATAAGCGAGCAATTCTGTGGACGCACGAGACGCATGGCCTGGTATCTTCAAGATCCATATGTAGGCCTACACACATTTTTTGTATATGTGCTTGGACATGTGGCGATGCCAGACACTCGTTCATAATAGGCCTATTTAAATCGATACCAGCGAACGACTTGCTCTTTCGAAAGGCTTTTTCCAAAGCAATCAATATGCGAAGAAGGAGGTCCGTTATTTCGAGCAGTGAAGAATCCGAACTTTTTTAACGCACCTTTGCAAAAAAGATTTTTTTGTTTCCTTGTTCCAAGATTTGCGTAGCAGATTTTTTATTATATAACCTCCAATATACTTCACTGTTTTTTTATCCTCGTCACTGATAACAATGTCTGAAGATTGCTGGCAGCAGCTTCATTCTTCCGTTCGCAAAAAATTATTGGAATGACATCTAAACATTTTAGGAGCTCGCCTATCGAAAGACTAATTTCACAGGACAACCGCTTAGCGTCTTGAGAAAATAGCCGTAGCCTATCAATCGCCCTTCATCACGACTTTTCAAAAACTCTGAAAAAAAAAGCACAACCATCTCAATGTTAGCTACTCTAACCTATATCTGTAAAACAGGAATACATTTTACTTTATCAAAAATCAGCCGACCAAAAGCCTTACTCTTACCGCTCTTACAAAAAGTAACAATATTTCTTTTATCATGCACATTGCACACTCTCTAAGGGGGCTGAACTGAATTAAAATCTCGGTAGTAGCACTATTTGACAAGATCAAACTTCAGATGAAATCGGAAAGTTGAATGTGGAAACTCCCAAGCAGGTCTGGATCAAATGGTCCTATGCATAACGCCTCCGCCGTTTTCCCATAAATGGAGGATAAAGATGAAAAATTAAAAAAAGCATGCAACATTCTTCACTAGTTGGTTGTTCTTAAATCGATTGTTGTCATAAAATTAGCCTACAACTTACCGTCGTAAATGGAAGTCATGACTTCAATAGCTTTTGGAGTAAGGTCGGAAGACTTCTTTGCCAATCCTGCTGCAACTGCTAGGCACGATCCACGTTGAATTACAGTAGCCTATTTCCGATAAAGCATTCGAGTGGTATCTGGTTGGTGTATAGCCTACCGATGTATTAGGACTAAAACTTAAAGCTTTGTAATCAAAGTCACAAAAAACTATCTCATAACTTTTAAAACATGAAGCTTACGGGCGGAAGTCGGTATGAGCGGCAAAAGTCTGGGTCACAGACCTTTACGCAGCTCCAAACAATCCCTGGCTCCAAAATAGGCAGTTGTAAAGAGAACCACAACAAACAGTCTCTGTTGAAGTAGATTAACATGTTAAACCATAGATTTTAGACAAACTATATCAACGATAGAGTTGAAGTATTACTAGTAAAAGTTCCGCTGAAATATTTTACTGTCCGAAACACGGTCTCCATTCACAATCACTATATTAGTTATTACTATATTATATTATTAATATAGAAACTGTGCTCCATTATTACCTCCACGTGTATTTCCCAATCTTCATCAGAAAGGAATAGGTTTTCACCAGACACTGCCATTGCTATTCCTGTATAAGCAATAAGCATGAAGCTTCCGCTTCCAGAAGTTTGAAATTGTAAGAAAGTGTCATTTTCTGTTTTGCTAATGGAAAGCCAGTTAGATCCAGTCATGCGTGGCAAGGCAGACACATGATTTTAACGCGGCTTTGGTTTGTTGCATTAAAATCGCCTTTTTCTTTTTTTGCAGTTTCTCGTCTACGTATGTAAAGTCTATGGTCCCACCGATATCGTCCCAGGTCGATGTCGTCCCCATGTCGATATCGTCTCTTGAGAGCAGTGTTGCCAAAAGCTCAGCTTTCGCCTATTTAACAATGTAGGTAAGAATCCCCCATATTAGAAATTCCCTTTATTGTATTCAAATGTATAGCTTCTAAATAGTTCTAAGCAAGGAAGAAAGCGAAGAGAAAACACTGGCGCTTGAGATACCAGACGTATTTTTGAAGTCGGGCTGCAATGAAAAGCCAAATGAAAGTGTGATTAGAATTTTTTTCAAAGCAGGAGTAGGATCGAACAAGTTGATTTGATGTTAGGCTATCTGGCAACATTAAAAACTTAACGTTTATTTCAATATAGCCTTGCTTTGTGCTGCGTGCTGACTACTAATGAATTTTGCACTGCTCTTTTGTCCGAGGAATATATATTTCATGGGGTATCTGCTTGACTCGAAGACCCATGGTCTCTTCGCAGATTCCCGTTGCTGGAAATTCCTTTTTTATTGTTGTATTTATTGTACTATATTTACCTACAACGAAATAAAATCAATCAATCATGTTCCTCTAGTCACCATTAAGTTTGTTTTCGTGAACATTTATTTTGAGAAGTCCAACGTAACCCACTGAAAGCACATATATTTATCCTAGTAGGCAGGCGCGGATTTATGGGGGGGGGGGGCCAGGGGGCCCGGGCCCCCCCCGAAATTTTGTGAAAAATTGTATGTTTCCGCATCAAATGGTTTGATATGCTTCTAAACAGCTGATATTAGTCCCTCGGCATCACAATTGATGAAAATGATTGTTTTAATGTCTATTTTCTAGCATATCGTATATGCCGTAGTATCATTGTTCATATCTGTTTAGCTTTTTCTTTCTTTTTAATTGATTTTCAAATTTTTTGGCCCCCCCCGAAAAAAACTCTTAGATTCGCGCCTGCTAGTAGGCCTAGGCTATAAGAGTAAAAAGCACAGAAACAGCCAAAAAACGTCAACTTTTTGGCACGTTTTAAACCTTTCAAGGTTTTGCCACCTTTTCTCGTTCGTTAACGTGCTGGTACAGTCGTGTCCATTTTGATTGACTCAAGCAGGAAAAAGCATAGGCTACAATTTTAGTTAGTCAACGTTTTTATTATTTATTTCACACAATACATTTCAAAACCCGGTATTAATAACTTGTGTGACCACCTCAATTCTTCAGGACCTCTTTCACACGCTTTAATTGGCATCGATTCAACAAGCTTTTTGTATTTTTTTTTTTGTTGAATTTCCGGGTCTCTATACCATACTTGAATAATGGCCTTTATGGGTTTGGTTTTTGTGGTTCAATCGAGTTTTGCAAAAGAGATTTCAAAATTGACCCAAGGTTTTTTATAAGGTTGAGGTCAGGAGAGTTTCCAGGCTAATCTAGAACGTTTATCTTAAGTTGATGAAAAACTCTCTTCATTTGCCTGGATGTATGGCATGGAGCAAGATCTTGATGAAATACCCCCCCACCTTCAGGAAATGCCAAGCAGATAAAAGCTGTTTTGCACTTTTTTCACCACGTTTGTACTGATTCCAGTAGTGGAATACACGCTTGTGCAAGTGTAAGTATACTTTTCTCTGCCGCCTCTTTAGTTTTCCTTGATTAAGTGATTCTAAACCTTAGGGAACTTTCAAGGATTCGTGGTGCAAAATAGAAACCAACAAATAAAACGATGTGCTTGCGGGTCGGCATTTCCGCTTCAGTTTGTTATGCCATCCCTCAACGTCATTGTTGGTTCAAAAGAAAGTCGTCTAGTAATGTGTTCGACTAACAAATCGAAAAGTTTAGAATCTGGATCCCTTGGCCTTTGCTTACGCCTGTTGTAGAAATGCCGCCCTCCTTTAACACCGTCGTAAGAGCTGATTAAAATTCCACATAATAATAATAATATTTGTTTTTATATAGCACTGTAGGCTATCCATCGCAGAATGCGTTGCTCCTCAATGCATAGAAGAATTAAAGCAGTGTTTGTTAAATTTTATTTAAAGTTCAAAATTCAATACGTCTAGCTCTCATTGAAGCAAATCCATAAATTATATCGTCAGGTCAAAAGATAATGTCTCGATTAAATCACTTTCAATAAACAGTAGCCCTATTGCTAGCGCAGATAGCCTGCTTTCTCCCATAGTCGATCTCAAGTAAGATTTCATCAACTTAGGTTTTAAAAAACTTCTTTCACAGCTTGCGATATAAACGGCAACGGTGAGGTCACACATGAATTTGAAGGAATCCCATCAATCTACCACAGACAGATGGTAAAGGTGACAGTTAACTCGATGACCTCACGGTCTCTTCCTGTCTCTTCGAGAAAGTGAAATAAATGAAAACTTATCTAAACTTAACTACCGAAGCTAAATTGACAGAGCATTGTTATAGCTCACAAGTTACAACCGACATTCTATTATGACTTCAACAGCATGAGTATCATTATACAGTCACAAATATCACATAGCCTAATTCAATTCAATTTATTTTTCATTTTCAATGAGTCACAATCTAAAAAAGTTGCAAAGTAGTTTAGATTAGAGGCATAACTTGTGTAATTTTTTGGCTGCACTTAGATCAGTGTTAACTTAGGCCGTTTAAGTCTGAGAATAAATTAAGGTGACTGTCTTTGTTCGTTTAAAACATTATCACATTTTGCCACCCTCCAGCAACATGCCGCCCCTGGATTTAGCAACAAGATCCAATGGGTATGTAGCGCTAGAGAGCTCTGTCATCTCTGACGTCACACGTACACGTCACTAGATTTGTTCAGAAGGCTCCGCCTTGAGCGCGTAACTGCACGTCTCGGGAATTCAATCCAGTAATCGGGAATGCAACTTCAGTAATCAACTTCACTATGCCGAATTCCTACCTTGGTTCATCGTTATGTAGATTTGCAGTCATGTTGCGTTGTGTGATCGTATGTAAAACTCGCAATCCCACACTAGAACCTTCTTAAAGAAGTTTAGCTCATGATTCTAAATCAGAGTGTGTTAAGTTTTGCGCTATGAAAAATCAGAGTTATCAGTCTTTTGTCGAGTTTTGCAATATGTAAAATCAGTTTGTTGAATTTTTGTTCAATATGAAAAGTCGGTTCTTTCAATATGAAAATCAGTTGAATGCAATATCTAAAATCAGAACTTAAAACCAGTATCAAGAAATCAGTCTTGGTAATTCTAAAGCAATATATCAGTTTCGTTGTTGCTACTGTTTCTATATTTTTGGCACTGCCAGGATGACGTTTGGATCAGTTTATTGTTAATAATGTAGCAGCGACAACATTTCGTATCCAGTTGTTGGTGGTGGGGCTTTAATGATTCTGGTGTTTTCCTTTACTTTCTGTGTTGCTGGATCGAAGATTAAAACCTATAAACAATTACGTTGTGAGCAAGCATCGATCTTCTGAGTTTGAATTAGCAACAATACAGCAGCGTAGTCGACCTCGTGTCCTATCATTCCTTGCCGACTTCGCCCAGGAATGTTGCCATCCCACTGATGGCTGTGTATGGGTGGATATGCTGAAAGCAGCGTCCGCTACAGGTAGCTACACCACTGGCCGCCACTGCTTCGAACTGTGGTTTCCGAATTTCACTGCGCTATGGGTGACCATTTGTATTGTCTGGGCAACGTAGTGTGACTATCAAAAAGCCAAACCACCAACTGCGTGACAGTGTTTTTATTTGGAGAAGCACTTAATAGCCTACCTGAAGGGCCATTTCATTGGCACCAATTTGCACATTTAAACAACAATAATTAATCTTTTATGCCAAAACTAGTCTGCTTTTTATCTTACCTAAATGCAGACCAACACCAAGCAAAAGTAGGCTAATTAGCTTGATTTTTCTGTAGGCCTGTAGTTTAGGATTTTTTTTATTTAATACAAAACTGGATTTGTTATAATTTGAAAAGAGAAATTTAGTGTAGCCTATTTGGATGTTTGATTTGTGAATTTGGTGTGGCTTTACAGAAAAGATTGTTTGTAGCCTACACGCTATCAGAGATATAGCCCAGGCCAGCCTTAAGCCCAGTAGGCTACCGGTAGCTTAGACTAGGCTGGGCTATTTTCATGTCTTGATCACCATTTAAAGCATACTTTTTTGTAGGCTATTTGGCTTATTACACGATAGCGTATTTTCAGACACACAATTAAATGAAAGTCCCGGAATGAAAGTAAACAAATTTATAGCCTATACTTGGTGGTGCAGTAAGCGTATACTGTGCTCTCATCACAAACAAAATGATCTTAACCCAGCCTAGCAAGTATCTGAAAAAAATCACCGACAAAAGGAAACGTCGTCGTTGGTACACATGAGCATTAACGCTCCAGCTGAAATCCAACAGCCCGCCGCATATAAAGCTTTATTTGGCGGCGTAAATAATTGCGAATCTCGTTGAGAGACGATATCGGCATTAACGCTCGAGTTGAAATCCAACAGCCCGCCGCATGTGACGCTTTTTCTGGCGGCGTAAATAATTGCGCATACCGATAAATGAGGGGACGATATCGGTGGGACGATATCGGCAGGGGACGATATCGGCGCCACCCGTAAAATATAAGGTTGTCATCTTCGGTGCAACAAGACCATTGATTGATTGGTTCAGTGAGGATTCGTAGTCCCATTGCTTTCATTTTGAGTGATCATACTGATTTTCATTTTATTCCTACAAGACGTTACGTAATGAAAAAATATATAACTAAGGTTGGAAGACATTACGTCATGTCTTTTCAATTCAAAATGAAGTTTAAAGTTTATTCTTTTGTTCATAGTCGTAATCCTCCTTCAAAGCCGTATTACAAAGAACAATTTTCGATAAGGGGGGCATCAAGAATATGTCGACATGACTTTTAAGGTTTACGTCAGCTCCGGAGATCAGTAAAATATAAGGTTCTCATTATCGTGATTGTAAGCCGCGGGAAATTCTTTCACTAAAAAACAGATTCCCGGGAAGCTAAACATTTTTTCCAGCCCTGGTAGAAAACAAGAGAAATTAAACAATATAGCCTACCACTGTCTTGCATGTCTTGCACCAGTGGCGTAGCCAAGGGAGGGGGGTTCGGGGGTTTCAACCTTTCAAATTGAATTTACGGATGTTAATACATTGTTTACAAGAAAAATTTTAGCCTATGATGTAATTTCTCGTCAAACTGTGCAAGGATGCAAGCCATCTGCAACTGCTGAGATCGCTTGTTCAATCTAGATTAACATCTAAACAGCTATTCGTTATACAAAACTTGAATATATCAGAAATAGCCTAAAGTAACTTCATTGTCTCAAAGCTTTTTGTTTGACACTCATCAAGATGTATGACCTCTATGACGTTACATTTTCTAAACTTTGGGTTGACTTCAGAGCATAAAAGTTAGTGACTTACCGGAATAAGATCGTTTTTTGAATCAACCAAGGAGAAAATTGATAAATAATAAAACTGTAATAATCTCGCAAAAAAAAAAGCAATCAACCTATGTCTCTAAAACAAAGTTTGCCTAATTTTAAATGAAACTGCATTAAAAGAGCGAGTTTTGCCAATACCAAACATTCAAATATCTCAGTCTGGAATTAGCAACAAGAAAACATAGAGACTTAGCTTTATTTCCGAAAAATGCCAAAGAAAACATGATCTTATCATTTTGCTATGCCACCGGACAGCACCATTTTACAGAAATATTCATGGTCCACAATTTTGTTGAAAATACTCTCAGAATGCACCAAACTGAAAGTAATTTTTCAAAATTTTCTGGGGGAGGCCCCCCAGACCCCCCTTCGCTAAGTGTCCCCTTCGGCGAACACGCCATCGGGCTTCGCCCGCCGGCTGTCAACACCGCCCCCTTTCAAAGTTTTTGATTACGCTACTGTCTTGCCCTGTCAATATTTTGCCCCCCCCATTGTTGAAAGTCTGGCGGCGCCACTGCTGTTGATATGACTGCATATTCTTTGAGAGGTTACATTCAAGATCAGTGCTTCCCAACCGGTGGGTCGCGGAGCTATTTTAGGTGGGTCGCAAAGCATTTGTAAATGTTACTGAATGTTAAAATTTTCTAGAAAAATACCGGCATTACTATGGATCTCACAAGTCGCAGTTTGGTCTTGAACAGTACTGCGCCTTCGCCATCGCTACTCTTATCTTCACCTTATTTGTTGATTTTCCATTTTCATGAATTGTGCACCCAGTTTTTTATTAGATCGGGAAATTATGGCATTTCATTACGTAACAATAGACCTTTTGCATATCAAACCAACAGAGCGTGACGTTGGAGTCGTGAACGACTAGCCGCTGTTTGCAATGCTGTGCAATAGAGTTAGTGGCGTAGTTTGCAGGCGAATAAATTGTTTAACGTTTGCATAAGCTGTTGTTTTGTGGTCTTTACAGGCGTGTATCAGTGTTTCAGTATAATTTTCCAGAAAATAAACCTCTTTTAAGTTGTAAACTTAGGCTCATCATCATTTTGTTCCTTCCTCGTATGGAGGGTTGGATACAATGCGCCATTGTTCTCGACCATGAGCTGTGCGTACTGCACATTCATAAGTTAATTTTGTCCATTTTGTGATGTTTGTTGTCCAAATCATTCTTGGTCTGCCTTCACTTCTTTTACCGTTTATCTTCCCTTCTATTAATGATCTTTGTAATGAATTTTGCCTTATTGTGTGTCCGAAATACTTCCACTTTCTTTTGACTGTTTGTAAGAGCATTTTGCTTGAATTGAATTTGGAGAGTACTTCATCGTTAGTGATCTTTTGTTTCCATGAAATTTTTAACATTTGCCTGTATGTCCAGAGCTCGAAGGCATCGATCCGTTTCTCCATTTTTTGTGACATTGTCCAAGTTTCGGAATTGTATAATAGGGTCGACCAGATATAGCATTTTAATATCCTGAGACGAGTTGATAAATTTAAACGTTGATTGGTTAAAATATTTTTCATTTTTCCAAATGTAGTTCTTGCAATTTCTATCTGTCTAAGAATTTCATGGTCACACCTCCCATCTTCAGTTATTAAATGACCAAGATATGAAAAAGATTTTACTTTTTGTATAATTTCGTTTTCAATTATAATTTGGAGTACTGAAGTGTCTGGTGATTTTGAGATTATCATTGATTTGGTCTTTTTAGCGTTAATTTTCATATTAAATTCTTTACCAATTGAGTTAACATTGTCCAATATTTCTTGAAGATCTTCTTGTGATTCAGCCAACAGAACAGCATCATCAGCATAGCGTAAATTTGTTATATTCAAGCCACCAACTTTTACTCCTCTCATATCATCAATGGATCGAAAAATCATTTCTATATATAAATTAAAAAGACATGGAGAAAGTACACATCCTTGGCGTACTCCACGCTTGATATCAATTCCTTTAGACAAATCTTTTTCCATGCGAATAAATGCTTTTTGATTCCAGTACAAATTGATAATAAAACGTAAGTCTTTGCCATTCATACCAATACGTATTGGACAAACAATGAATCAGTTTCTCATGGTTAACTCTATCAAATGCTTTCTAATAATCAATAAAACATGCATATACATCTTTATTTACTGCATTGTAACTCTCACAAATTGTTCTGAAGTTAAGTATACCCTCTCGTGTTCCTTTACCAGTTATAAATCCACTTTGAGTCATGCTAACCTCATTCTCAATAGATTTTCGATTTCTTAATAAAATTATTCTCAACAAAATTTTCAGTACATGACTGATCAAACTTAATGTTCTAAAGTCACTGCAGTTCTTTGCTGTGGATTTCTTTGGTAGTCTGACAAAAACAGTTTTATTCATTTCTTTAGGTATAAATCCAGTCATATATATTTCATTACATAATTTGTGTATGCGTTTTAAACTTATGCCATTGAGTGCTTTTAGCATTTCTGGATATATGTTATCCTTTCCTGCAGCTTTATTACATTTCAGATCTTGAATGGCTTTCTCAACTTCAGATATCAATATTTCTTCTCCTTCATTATTGGTAATTTCAGGCATACATGTTCTATCATCATCATATAATTCTGTTACATACTCTTCCCATCTACTCTTTATATCCTCTTCCTGAAATAACATTTTTCCTCCACTATCCATGATGCAGCTGTTTGCTTGTTCAACTTTCTTCAAACATGTTAGCTGTTTAACTTTATTGTGTAACTCAAGTGACTTATGAGATGCTTAAACTAGGTGTTCTATTTCACTGCATTGATTTTTCCACCACCTTTGTTTAGCATCTTTGCATAATTGGGATATTTCCTTATTTAAAGCTTTATATTTCTTGTGATTATTGAATTTGTTTTTCTTTCTCTGTTGCATTAAGTCAAGTATCTTCTCAGTAATCCAAGGCTGTTTAATATTTTTCCTCTTTGATGGTAGAATGTTAGTAGCTGCATCATTTAAGGTTTCTTTAATTTCATTCCAACTTCTATCTATAGTTTCTTGTGGAATTACTTGAGGAATTTCTGTTTGCTGTAATAATTCAAATTTATTGTTTACTGTAATACTGAATTTCTCTCGATATTGTTCATTTTTAAGCATGTTCATGTCGGTATGTTCTGACATATTTGTTCTTTTCACTCTTTTTAGCTTTATTTGGATTTTCATAACAACTGGATTGTGGTCAGACATTATGTCACATCCTGGATACGTTTTAACTTGTCTTACTGCATTTCTGAACCTCTGGTTTATCATAACATAGTCAATTTGATTCCGAAATTGATAACCTGGACTTTGCCATGTACACAACCGCCTAGCAGGATGTTGAAAAAGAGTGTTCGCTATTACTAAATCATTAAGTTTACAAAATTCCAGCAACTTTCTTCCACGTTCATTTAAATTGCCAAATCCATAACGACCAGTTGTGGGATATTCATGATGATCACCCACTATTGCATTAAAATTGCCCATTACTATATTAACTTCTCCACTTTTAGTATATTTAAGTACATCCTTTATTGACTCATAAAACAACTCAATCTCTTCATCGGTATGTTCTTGGGTTGGTGCATAGATTTGTAATATATTTACATTAAATGGTGCTGCAGACAATTTAATCATCATAACTCTGTTAGAAATTGGCCAATATCCAATGACTGAGTTAGCTATTTCTTTTTTCATTATCATACCGACTCCGTACATATGCTGTTCTCCTCCTGAATATACAAAAACAAATCTATCTTCTGTCACTTTACCATCACCTATCCATCTAGTTTCACTTATCCCAATTAAATCGAAGTTCATGACCGACATCTCTTGTTTTAAATTTTTGTATCGACCTGCTTTATAAAGGGTTCTTACATTCCATGTTCCTATTTTGAGTGCCCTTTTTCTAGTATTTAGCAGTCTACCATCAGACTTATGCCTTCCAGAGGGATTTGGGCATAAGCCATCATCACGAGCAGCTGTGCACGTAGAAGAGGTTCCTCCTTCCCTGTAGCTTTTAGGGGACTTCACAGCTGGGGGCCCTGATCAGTCTCCATGACTCATTTTCGTTTTGATAGCTAGCATTGTTTACTATGGAATATATACTTGGTAAGGCTCCAATCTTTTCCAAGGTGACCAGCCACTGTACTCTAAACGTCAAAAGTGTGCCTAAACGGGTCACATCGTTTTGCTATCATGCCTTCCAAGCCATGGACTATTTATGGTTCTTCTGCCTTTTCAGCCATTCTAGACTTTATGCACTTAAAGGGATTGACTTCCCTACCATGTTAAAGCTGTTCTAACATGCGCCTCATTTAGTTTAGCCAGCATTATGCCGTTACCAGGGTGTGGCCGTTGGTGTGCATTACCAACTTCGTGGAGCCATAAATGAGACTTGGGGTTTATATGAAGGACCAATGTTACCATTACTCTCATGAGAAAATGGAAGAACTAGAGGTGCTACCTTTCACACAAACCCCCATACACCCCTAACTTAGGCTACAGAAGTGTTAACCTTCGACCCGTTCTTTACTGTATTGGAAGCGATCTTGATCGGCAAAGATAGGAAGAATTTCCTGAATTACACAGCTTCAAAAGCTAAGCATGCAAATCAAAATGTTGATGCAGAACTTGATAACGATGCTACTTTTAAAATACCTCAAAATGATACAGGAGCACTGCATCTAGGCTACATAGACTAGCGGTGAAAGATGAATTTTTCTTGGTGTTGATGAAGCTTTGCCTGGGTTTGTTTTATACAGACTTAGGCACAAGGTTTGGTATTACTTCTGCATTCGTACTGTACACCGTATTTTTTATTCATGAATGCATCTCATCTATTCAAGGTTGATTAGTTTGAACATATTCCGTCATCGTGATGTTATCATAGCAGCCATGTAGCTAGACTTCAAAACAGACTAGCCTACTCAAGCACCATGATCACCATCGACTGCACTGAAGTATACGTCTCGAAACACCATCCTCACTTCACCGTCAGTCGCAAACGTACTCGAACTATAAAAGTGCGAACACTGCAAAGTCATTAGATTAGTGGGAGTTGATCTAAGAAATGGGGCTATTATGTTTGTATCTCAGTTGTAGGCTACACTGGTAATGTGAGTGACAAAGAAATATGTCAGAGGAGTGGATGTTTCACCTTTTGAAGCAGAAAATAGCTGCTAATGCACTTCAATAATGCTGTTATGGCCGAAAAAAGGTTTCTTATAGAAAAAGATTTAGCCTACATGGTATTGGTCTACATTTGAATATCTCTCCTTTCCTAGGTAGGCCTCAAATGAGTGAAGACGATGTGTTGAATACACGAAGTATTGCACGCCATCGCATTCATGTAGAGAGTGGGCCATAAAAAAATTCGTCAATTTCACATCTTCGACAGGAAAATACCAGTGACTATGCTTGGCATCACCAATGAAGTGTGGTTGGTTTGTTGCATATGTTATGCAGAATGAAAAGAAAATGGTGCAAGACAAGGTAGGCTACCACTAACGTGATCCATAATTCCCGGTCAAAATGCACACGCTCCACAATGGCGTCCTAAATTGCCTTTCCTAGTCTGTTACTGTTAGCCAACATTATGATTAAAACGAACAAGAACTGAAGTGTACCGATAACCTACAACAATTCATAAACACAAAAAATTTACTTTCACCTGCCAGCGACCTCACGCTTGCTTGCAATAACAAGAAACGCCTTCATAAACCGTAGAAAAGAAGCGATTCTTAACCCTCAGACTCCGCGTAACTCAAACGTCACGCTCTGGTGATTTTGAATGTGCAAAAGGTCCATTATGCAACAATGTAACAGAGATGCAATTAGATGTGTTGTGTTGCATTAACTAAAAACTTATTTCAGTATGTATGCCAGTGGTAAAGATACCATAATAAAGATGTCATATCTCATTGTTGGTCGCACAATAAAACTTGCATTAAAAGTGGGTCGCGAACTGAAAAAGGTTGGGAAGCGCTGAACCAGATGACATGGTAATTATAGCTTTTTTAATCACAATTGTTTTCAGATAGGCCTACTATGTATTAGTTCGTTTCCACAATCAGACAGTTGATATTAAAGGGCATATCATGGTTGGTTTTGAATCTTTATCCTCGGACTGACAAAGGCTTGATAGGTTATTCCTGGTACTTCCGCATGAGTTACTTGTCAAGGCTTTTGACCCGCAAAGCCGGTTACCGAAATTGACAGAGTGAAGTTTCCGATTACTGAAGTGTTGTTGCCGGGGAATTATTTCACCCATTAGGTGCCACTGAATGGAAAGCAGTCTTTAGAATGCATTGCTCAAGCGCATACCCCCAGAGTTGAACCAGCGCTGCTTGATCTTGAAGCTTCTTCGTTCACGAAGTCACGCGCTAACCAACTGAGCTATCGAATCTTCATCCACCTCTGACAAATAAAATTAAATGCTGTGATGTTGAATGCTGCACTTGCTGCAGTGGCTGTATTGTATATAGGCTAGGGTTAGGGTTATTGTATATTAAGGTTATGCCGACTTCGAATAAAACTTCTTTTCGGTCGCAGTGTTTTGCCACTCTCAATCTCGCACGCTTACCAGATGTTTCGTCCCTGAGATCTTTTGGTGGTGTTTTGCCACTCTCAATCTTGCACTTTCCACCAAAGTACCGGTAGCCGATGTCTTGTAGGGCCGAAACGTCGGAACGAAACATCTGGCACCCTTTCTAGACCTAGCTGCTATGTTTGTCATATACTGTTTTATCGTTGTGGTGGTCAGAACTAAATACAAACTAAACTGAACAACCACAAAAATACGTAGCCTAATGATTGAGTCACTTCGGGTTAGAATTTAGTTTAAAAAAAGAGCACTTCCTGGTGGTATCGAACTCATATTCTTAGGAGTACAAGCCAGACAAATATTACACGCGCCACTGATTCAGTTGGCAAAAACAGTTGAATTTAGAAGTTATAAATACGCACATTTTTTCATTTGTTTTCTCATCTTTTGCTTTGAAAGAGAAAGTAAAAGAAGAAAAAAATGCATCAGTAGTTTGGCGTGCAAACTCAGCAACAGCGCGCATGCTTAGTGAAAGCGACGTAAAGATAAAAAAAGGCATGAAATGGCTATACCTACGGCGCCATAAGTATAACCACTTCCTATTCTTAGTAGTTTTGCATACTTGTAGAGGCTTTTGACGCAGGACCGGTTACCTAGATTGACACAGTGAAGTTTTCTGATTGTTGAAGTGTTGTTGCCGGAGAATTATTCCATCCACTAGGTGCCGCTGAATGAAGAACAGCCTGAATGCTTCTTTTTCTTAAATTTTAGGAGATGTGTAAATCTTGGCCGGCTTACTGTGTTTGATAGACTATGTCAGTGGTTCTCAACCTTTTTTGAGTTATGGCCCCCCAGACTGTGGCCCCCTTGAGTGAAATAAAAATGTATTTGTTTAAAGAACAACGAACGAAACAAAATTAATGAAAACAGTTAACGAGTGATTAAATGATTTATACGGTACCTCAGTGAGAAACTTGTGCCTGATTTTGTTTTAGCAAGCCTTTTATATTCAGCTCAGTCTTTGATACAGCAAGACGAACACTCAGTCTATCACTACAACTAAATCCAATGAACTAAAACTGCCGTACAGGTTTTTCATTTACAAAATGAAAACATCACAAAGCCACGCCAATGCTTTCTTTTTCGTAATAGACTATGGCAATAAATCAAGCGTATCCTTGATTGTTATGTTACAATCACAAAATATGATGCAACATGCAGTGAGATAGAACATACGATGAAAGAACATGCTTTTAGCTGGCTTTACAATACTAACACCTACATGAGTGCTTTTTGTGTCACAATTCTACGTTTCTCAAGTAATACATGTTATAATTCATTAATGAAGCATTTTATCGTAGCCCCCCTGACAACACTCTGTGGCCCCCTTGGAAGGTAGAGGGCCACGGTTGAGGACCCCTGGACTATGTGCTGTTGTTTGTAGTCAAGGTTGGCAATTTGGCTAGTTTTGTTTTAAAATTATCAGAACATTTTAGCAGCCACAAAAACATTTCAAATGGCAATAGTGTTTTTTTGTTTGGTTTTGTTCCATTTTCAACAAAGTTTGTTCGATTTTGACTATAGTATGCGCAAATTTGTCATATTTTGGGCTTGTTTCATCACCTATAACAATGGGTTACTTTTCAATAGCGGTGGGATGGCGCAACGGATAAGGTGTTGGCTTTCCAATTGTGCAAACCTGGTTTGATTCCCGGCTTCAGCTGGTTGTTGAAAAACACCGCTCACCTCTACCCATGGTGTAATAAATTGGGTGGGCGTAGTTGCTGAAGTAAAGGCGGCCGAGAGAAAGGAACTGGCCACCCTACTCTCCTTAGTGCCGAAGGCTTAGTATAATGAGAACCTTATCTTCTCATTCCCCAAAGCTCAGTAACTGAGTATGGGATCTTTACTACTTTTCAATAGCATTTACACTGGCAATTTTTAAAACATCTGGCAACTTTGTAGTCAGTGTTCCCATTTTTAGGGAATTTGTCACTGGATTGGGAATTTTACGCCTACTTAGAGACAAAATTAGGAACATGATCAATTCATAGAATTTCTTACCCAGGTTCACTTGCTGCACTGATTAAATATTGTAGTACTAGTTTGTGCTAAAATGCACTTAATTTTGTTTATCTTTTTGAACTGATTTATCCACCTCAACCTCCCACATCAATTTTATCCCAACAGTAGGGACATCTAGGCCTATGCAATGAACTTTGGAAAATGGAGTAGGTAACAGTTGAGACTAGAACTGGAGCATTCCCAGTTGTCCTTCTCTTTAGTGGGTTTTATGTGTGATAAAGCAATTCTGACCTTTAAATCAATATTGTTACAGCACTACACCAAGTTGTTTTTTTGCAGATTTTGGGAATTTTTTGTTTGCATTTGTGAGAACATTGGTTGTGATGTATGGTAGTGGTCAATTTAGTGTACCATATGATTGTGTCTTGTACTCGTGATTACACACTCCAAGCGTTGTGCGTGCTGATCATCTTTTTTATACGTAGTGACTATTCTTATCATCTATTGTGAATATAGGCTATAAATACAGCCTCTGAGGCTATATGCACATGTCCACTCGAGCATGACATATTCTTTTCTTTTACCTTCTTCTTTAAAATAAAAAACGAGAGAACAAAAATAAAAAAATTGTGTATATAACAATTCTAAATTTAAAAGTTTTTTCATCTGAATTGGTGGCTTGTGCGCTGTTTTTTAGTTGGTATTCCAAAAGATATCAGTTTGACACTGTAGTGAAATGTTTTTCTTAAATTAAATTTGAAGCAACTTAGTCATTACTGCTTTTTTGTGGTGAATTTTAATTTAAGTAGCTTACAGCCCAATTTTTTATGTCTTCAAATATGAGTAATAAAGTTAAAGTTCTTTTAATTTTCTGGAATTTGAAAATTTGTCTGGGTAAGTTTTCGTTTGTCATAAGGGGATGTGACCACATTTGCCAAACGAACTTGTATGTGATCTTTGTTTCATCGCACTGCAGTTTTGCTGTTGAAAAGTTAGTTTGGCGTCTGTAAACAGTAACAATATTGATTAAAAAAAATAATTTCATCACTTCAGTTTGTTTTTGTTTCTGACCATCACAAGGAAAAACAATAGCCCATATGTCAAGCATAGCAAGAGTCTACAAAAAGGTACTTAAGCTTCAAAACGCGGACGTTATAATGCGCTTGATACCAAAACAGTACACCCCTGAGTGCATATTGAGGTAAAACGTCATGCTTGGCAATGTGTGCATATAGCTTCAGAGGCTATATTTACAATATATTCAAACAAAGTGTATTGATTTTGTTGTGTTTGTAATGCAGTAGCCTATTTTGATTGGTTATGAAATGCTTCAGATTCAACTTTGGACTATACTTATACTTTTCTGGTTCTGGGACAGCTGTAATGTTGTGCTAAGTGTTGCCTTTTTTATTTTCAGAGTATTTATCATCTAACGTATATGTTTTTGATCCTCTGTAATTGGTAGCTGTTTCAATATTTTTAGCAGAGCAATGGCTGATAACACAACTACTCCCTTTAAACCTATCCCTGGAAAGATTGACATAAAAACAACTTCTATAACTGATGAGTATGAAGTCAATTGGAATCAAAAATTGGGAACAGGAATTTCTGGTCCAGTTCGAATGGCCACAAAACGAAGCACTGGTGAAAATTTTGCAATTAAAGTTGTTGTTGATCGTCCTAAAGCTCAACAAGAAGTTCAAATGCATTGGGCTTGCAGTGGTCACCCCCATGTGGTAACACTTTATGAAGTGTTTCGAAATGAGTTGCAGTTTCCAGGTGAATCTGCATCACAATCTCGTTTACTGCTTGTTCTTGAATTAATGGACGGCGGAGAATTGTTTTTTCGTATCAGCAAACAGCATGGATTCACCGAAAGACATGCAGCCGCTACAACAATGCAAATTGCGCTTGCTGTATGCCATTTACATAGCATGAATATTGCACATAGAGACTTAAAACCAGAAAATATGTTGTACAAAAGTTCTGCAGAAGATTCTCCAATTAAGCTCTGTGATTTTGGGTTTGCAAAGTTAGACAACGGAGATTTAATGACTCCCCAATTTACTCCATATTATGTCTCTCCCCAAGTTTTAGAAGCTCAAAGAAGACATCGAAGAGAAAGAAACAGTGTTGCAGTGACCACACCATATACTTATGACAAAAGTTGTGATATGTGGTCACTTGGAGTTATAATATACATTCTCATGTGTGGTTATCCACCATTTTATTCTGAACATCCTACTTCGCGGAGAGCCATTGATCGTAGTATGAGAAGAAAAATCATGAGCGGAACTTATCAGTTTCCAGATCGAGAGTGGGAGAGAGTGTCAGACAGAGCAAAAGATGTAGTCAAACGACTGCTTTGTGTAGATCCTCATGAAAGAATGACCATTGGAGATTTGGTCAAACATCCCTGGTTAACTGAAGAAGTCCCTGATACACTGCTACAATCCCCTGTATACATGTCCAACAAGGCTAACCTTCAAGAAGCAGCACTTTTGCATGATAATCATTTGAAAAAAATGAGAATACCTGATCGACCAGTAAATCTAAAGCCTATTGAAGCTGCTATAAATCCAATATTTCTCAAGCGTAAAGAAATAAACCGCAAGGAAGAACTGCAAGGAATTCACTTCACTGCAAGCTGTCCTCCTGCGGTTGATCCAATATCTCACAAGTCTTTGCGTGATGTAATTGCTCGATGTATGTTTCCAAAAAAAGATGGCAGCAACCCAATGGAAGATCTTGAAAATTCAGTGAGTGTTGCAGTGCAGATAAATCCTGATAATGAATCTTTACTGAGTATACTGAAAAGATATTCTTGGAACGGGAATAAGTTTGAAAAGGAAATTGATATGTTAGACTTTGCACTTAATATCAAGACAATACTGGAATCTCATGTCAATAACAAAGTGCATATATTTGGATCTGATTAAGAAATATTGAATAGTTTTCTTTGAAATGTTGTTTACTACAGAAGTGTGGCCTACTCACTCGAATTCGCACTTACAGTATGGACGTTTGTTCCATCGTTAATCATCAGGAAAGTTCTAAAAATAAATTTATTGTTTCACCTCAAAACTGGTTGTTTTTTTATTAGTAAAGTCATAATCCCAATTTGTCTTCGCATCAGTTAACTTAGTGTAGGTAACATACTTTCATTTTGTCCACTGAATGTAGTTTTGAGGTTGCTTGAAAATGTGATATAATATTATAAATAATTAATGCATCCATTTATTAAGACTAATGTTTAATATACCGGTATATTAAGCATGTATTGTGTAATAGATTCTTAGACTATTTCTTTTAAAATCTGTCCACTGGAAAATAGGTATATATGCTTGACAAGGGTGGGGATCAATTAGTCTAACCTTGTTAAGTTAAATGCCCCAAACTTCCCACAAACATAAACCTAGCCTGTACAAGTCATTTAAATTAAACACTGACTTTGAGGATTGTGATTAGACTTCATTTTAAAACATAGGCCTATCAGTAAAAAATTTTCCTCTTAGTTGTTGGTCATTTACTTTCTTCAACATGCTTTTTAATTGTAATGTTTGTTTTAATTCATTTTGTGAAAACTGTTTACAGTAGTGTTTACCACACATAATATGTGGCATTGCACAACACAGACCATGAGACCAATATTTGCAGTTTTGTCTGGACAAACTTAACATTTCCATTTTTACTGATTTATTTCGTATCGTACTGAATTTTACTGAAAGTTGTGTGAAAGTGATCTTTATTGTCTTTTTATGGCTTATGACATTAAATTAAACAGCTTTGCAAAATTGTTTCCTTCAGTTAAAAGTTGTTTTTTTTTTGTAAAATTTGAATACTGTTTTTATAGTGCAGTAAGTGTAGTTATTATATTTTAGTTTTTACTAAACTAATGAACATTATTCTTTTACTATGAATTTACACAAGCTAAATCCTGGTGTTGAAAAATTGCTTCATAAACTGAGGTTGCTTTGCAATTCATTGTTCAAGCAGTGAATTGTCATGCATTTTGTAGTTGTTGACTGTTGTGTGACCGAAACCTCAAAGGAAGTAAACCACTCTGTTTGACTTGCTTCATAGCTCACCTGGCAGTTTGAAGAGTAAGGATTGGGATTTTAGAAAATCCTGATTCCAAGAGTCTTGTTTTGGAATCTTTATAAATCCTGACTTTGAAATATCAAGATTTTTACTCATTTTTTTCTGACTCCTACCATGGTTCTGAAGTTTTTGTGCTATGATTTCTGACAAATTTACTCAGCAAAAGAGGCTACAAAAGCCAAAAGATTTTGCATACCGGTACCGTATGTCTGAAGAAAATTGTCAATCCTGCATCAGTTGGGGCCAAATGTATCTTTTGGCTCTTAGATATTATTTTTTTTTAAATCAGAAGTAATTTTAATAATGAGATTCATGGTTGTTCCTTTTTGTCAATAGCTTGTTTGGCCTGTTCGAAGCTATTTTGATTGTAATTTTGTTCCATGAATATTGAATAGGCTAGCCATTGAGAATTATAATGAAATTGTGCACCAAGAAATTTAATTTGAAATAAAAAAAAAATTAAGACAATAACTGTTGCATGCAAGCAATCTTTTCTAAATGTTTTTAATTTTGTTTCATGCCTAAGCTGTAAGTCTAAAGAATAAGTACGGTATGTGATTTTGTAAAGCACCTGTTTAATACATATAGTCATATACACTACACATTGCTGTATAATTACTTTTGTGCACAGTAAGTCATCAGTCACAGAACATGCCTCAAGAACGAACTCTTCGGATTTTTTTGAATAAACTTGTATTAAAACAAGCAAATCCCAATCTCTGCATTTCAAATTCACTCTTGAATTTCCACCTCTATTTTAAGTATTGCTAACACATGCAGTGACTGGTTTTACTTTCAAGCAGGATTTTGCTTGTAAAAGATACTTCATATATAATGGTGCATAATTCGTCTCTAATAAGCTGAACTATCGTAAGTCCAAATTTTTCAAAATTGCGTTTTTGATTGATTTGGCATCTTTATAGACTACAGTTCATTTTGTTAAAGCGCCGTAACTCCATCTACTTTAGTTTTGATGATACAGAACAATGAACTATCGTAAATGAATGTACAGCAAACACAGCGTGAACTTTAAAATTCAGTTTTCTCAAAACTGCATTTTTGGAGTTACGATAGTTCAGCTTATTAGAGACGATATCATATATGTAAATTTCCAATTATCTATTGGTTTGAAAACAATTCAGCATGATTCGTCTAAGTGCATAAAACTTGGAAATAGGGTTATTATCAGTGTTTGCCATATATATAAAATTGTGCATACTGGGTGTGAAATGCTGCTTCTAAAATTTTTGTCATTGAAAGTGTTCACATTTTTGTTACAGGACATGAAAGTTATCTGCTTTTTCTGCAGTAACAGTAAGCGTGGATTAAGTGTATTGAACACAAGTTATTGTAAGATTGCTTGTATGGATATAAAATTTAGTCACAGCTCGGCAGATGGGAATGAACTACTCGAAACGAACTTGGTCAGTACAAACCCAATTAAGCAGTTTGAACACTGGTACAATATTGCTTGCAATGCGGAAAATATTAGCTTACCCCATGCCATGAGTTTGTCTACAGTTAAGGATGGGAAACCTTCCTCAAGAATGGTCTTACTTCAGGGTTATGGGGAAGATGGATTCAAATTTTACACAAGCAAAGTCAGTGCCAAAGCTTCTCAAATAGAAAAAACACCACATGCAGCATTACTGTTTTATTGGATGCCTCTTATTCGCTCAATTCGTATTGAAGGCAAAGTTGAACTTGTTTCTTCGAATGTAGCAGATATAGACTTTGCAGCGCGTCCTCGTGTGAGTCAATTGGCGATGCATGTCAGTGACAAGCAAAGCATGTGCGTAAGTAGTCGAGATGTGCTAATGGAACACTTAGATGAAGTCACTGAACGTTACAAAGACAGGTCTGTGCCAAGGCCAGAGTTTTGGCAAGGATATAATGTAATACCCAGTTTGATCGAATTTTGGCAAGGTCATAAAACACGAGTTTGTGATAGAATTGTTTTCAATAAAGATGTTAATTCTTCTGAGTGTTTTAAACAGGGTGAAAATGGCTGGATGTATCAACGTCTTTGTCCTTGAATAACAAAATTATGCATAATTTTTCGCTCCTTAAACATCCAAATGTAACAAATTCACCAATTTATTTCCTTTGTTTATAAGTTATATACGCCACTTACATCCCCTCGATAGAAAAACGTATAAGTTGTTGTCTAGAATCAAGATCACCTTTGTTGCTTACTGGATTTATTGCACTGTATTTACATTGAGACCTTAAAGCCATATACAGTAAGTGGCACGGGTCTGCTACTATTCGGCGAGTCCGATTCGGCGAGTCCGATTCGACTAGTCCGATTCGGCGAGTTCCCTATTCGGCGAGAGCCTTTTTCGGCGAGTGCCCTATTCGGCGAGTTTTTGAAATTTTTGAAAGGAAATTATCGGGTACCGTAGCCTAATTATAATTGCCGTTTTTACATAGTTTTAACGTCGCTAAACGTTGAAATTGTGCAGAAAGGAATAAAAATAAAATGTTTGAACTATTAAATTAAAATTCGTCATGTCAGTTCAGTTGTTTTTATTTCTGACCATCATATGAAAAACAATACACGTCAACATAGCAAAGGTGTAAAAAAGGTAGAAGCGACAAAACGCGAACGTTAAAACGTGCTTGTGACCGGAGTAAGTTATTGAGTTGAAAGAAACATACGCGCCGACTTCAGGGGGGGCCGGCGCCCCCCGTAAATTTATGGTTGAGGGGCAACAAAAATGGTGATGACAAGTGGTGTTTCAAAGATAAAACACTTCGCGAAGGAGATTTAGATAATTTAAACGGACTTAAAAAATGCGGAAAGCAAGAAAAGCCTACGTTGCTCTTGCCCGCAAAACAGCAGCTCGCATGGCTATCTCATACGGTATGGAAATTTCAAAGTAGATGGTAGAGTACTGCTGGAATAGTCACGTAACTATTCACTGCAATATTAAGTAAACCAGCTAAATTAGACGGCTTGACGCGCTATTTTCAACGAGATCTTCCCTCTGTGAGATCAATTATGATTCAACAGAACGCATTGTTTTTGCAATGTGTGAGAATTAAATCGAAAACCGATAAAAGAAAAGGTGTTTAATGGTCTTGGTCGCAGATATTGCCTGCATTAACGACGTCTCTTACCGCTATTATCACCTAGCTAACCTGACATCATTGTTTTATGCGGCCGCTAAGGTTTGACATCGACTTTAACGATCATGGAATGTTACGTAATAATAAGAACGATTATATCCTACACGCAAAAATAAAAAAATGATCTCTTTCTGTTTTGTCTCGTGAGCTTTGCATATTGCTCAACAAGTGCACAAAGTTTAGAATTGACAAGAAATCATTGAATTTGAAAATTAAGTTTGAATCACTGCAAATAAACGTATTCAAAACTTTCACTTAAGCCGACGCGATTTCACAATCCGTAATCTACGTCGACAATGATTTTTAGTGCGTTCATTTTGAAAATTGCTGAGCTGGAGACAACAGCTTGTCCCGTGTTAGTTGAACTTGTCTTTTTGAGGTGAAAATCACTTGCGAACATCTCGATCTTTACTCGAGTATAGCCTACTGTATTCAATAAAAGACTATAAAGACTTTCGATAAAAAACAGAAGAGAAAACACTTCGCCGTTGTCAACGCTTTGAAAGTAAGTAATTAGCGAAACGAGGTTAATAAAACTGATACCGGGTTTTCACTCTGCTTGAGATCATGATTTTTTGCGTTTTATTTCGATAACTTCACTGTCTTGATCGTTGTTGTTCACTCGCACGAAAAGGACATGAATCGGCTTGTTTTCCAACAGTTCCAATTATGAGCTAACAATATCAAAATTTTTATGACTAGGCGTACTGCGTGCGTAAAACTAATCCTTTCAAGCAGCGGTTCTAATAAATTCGGTTTGCGACCTATTTGTTAATATAAACACGACACTAAGCTTAATCAAAGACTATTTTAACCGAGTAAATAGCGCTATGGTTATGACGTTATCACCTTTCTCGCCCCCCAAGGTTTTTTGAAAAGTCGGCGCCTATGGAAAGAAATTTGGCACGGTCGCAACACCTTCAGAAAAATTTAAGATATGAAGGGAAAATAAAACAAAGAAAATGTTACAAAAAAATAAATAAATAAATCATGTTTATGTCTGTAAGTTAGCACTTTTGAATAGTTAAAATGATTAGTTTGGATCAACAAATGTGTGGCCTACAGCTTGGATTTAAAAGAAATTATCGGGTACCGTAGCCCAGTTATCCCAACCAGCAAAAATTTCCGTTTTTACATCGTTTTAACGTCGCTAACTGTTGAAATCGTGTAGAAAAGAGAACTTTGCTGACTAGGATACGTTGAAGCTGAGAAACATTCACAGAAGCCCTTCGAATTGTTCCAAGAACCCATTTAGCATAACATTTTATTTGTACATTGATTCAACGTCTGAATACATTATCTTAAAAATGCAACGTATCGTAGGGCTTCTGTGAATGTTTTTCAGTTTCAACGTATCCTAGTCAGCAAAGTTCTCTTTTCTACAGGATTTCAACGTTTAGCGACGTTAAAACGATAGGCCACACATTTGGTTAGCCTTTTCATTCTGTTACTACAATGGGTTCTCATTTGTTGATCCAAACTAATCATTTTAACTATTCAAAAGTACTAACTTATACACATAAGCATGATTTTTTTTGTAACATTTTCTTTGTTTTATTTTCCCTTCATATCTTAAATTTTTCTGAAGGTGTTGCGACCGTGCCAAATTTCTTTCAACTCAATAATTATGATACTTCGGTCACAAGCACGTTTTAACGTTCGCGTTTTGTCGCTTCTACCTTTTTCTACACCTTTGCTATGTCGACGTGTATTGTTTTTGATATGATGGTCAAAAATAAAAACAACTGAACTGACATGACGAATTTTAATTTAATAGTTCAAACATTTTATTTTTATTCCTTTCTGCACGATTTCAACGTTTAGCGACGTTAAAACTATGTAAAAACGGCAGTTGTAATTAGGCTAGGCATACGCGCCGACTTCCGGGGGGGCCGGGGGGCCGGCGCCCCCCGTAAATTTATGGTTGAGGGGCAACAAAAATGGTGATTACAAGTGGTGTTTTAAAGTTAAAACACTTCGCGAAAGAGATTTAGATAATTTAAACGGACTTAAAGAATGCCGAAAGCAAGAAAAGCCTGCGTTGCTCTTGCCCGCAAAACAGCAGCTGATCGCATGGCTTTCTCACACGGTATGGAAATTAAAAGCAGATGGTAGAGTAACTTACGCTGCTGGAATAGTCACGTAACTATTCACGGCAATATTCAGTAAACCAGCTAAATTAGACGCGCTATTTTCAACGAGGTCTTTCCGCTGTGAGACAATTATGATTCAACAGAACGCATTGTTTTCTTCGCAATGTGTGAGAATTAAATCGAAAACCGATAAAAAGAAAAGGTGTTTAATGGTCTTGGTCGCAGATATTGCCTGCATTAACGACGTCTCTTACCGCTATTATCACCTAGCCAACCTGACATTGTTTTATGCGGCCGCTAAGGTTTGACATCGACTTTAACGATCATGGAATGTTACGTAATAATAAGAACGATTATATCCTACACGCAAAAATAAAAAAATGATTTCTTAAAACAGCTCTTTCTGTTTTGTTTCGTGAGCTTTGCATATAGCTCAACAAGTGCATAAAGTTTAGAATTGACAAAAAATCATTGAATTTGAAAATTAAGTTTGAATCACTGCAAATAAACGTATTCAAAACTTTTACTTAGGCCGACGCGATTTCACAATCCGTAATCTACGTCGACAATGATTTTTAGTGCGTTCATTTTGAAAACTGCCGAGCTGGAGACAACAGCATGTCCTGTGTTAGTTGAACTTGCCTTTTTGAGGTGAAAATCACTTGCGAACATCTAGACCTTTACTCGAATATATATCCTACTGCCCTACTGTATTCAATAAAAGACTACAAAGACTTTTGATAAAAAACAGAAGAGAAAACACTTCGCCGTTGTTAACACTTTGAAAGTAAGTAATTAGCGAAACGAAGTTAATAAAACTGATAGCGGGTTTCCACTCTGCTTGAGATCATGATTTTTTGCGTTTTATTTCGATAACTTCACTGTCTTGATCGTTGTTGTTCACTCGCACGAAAAGGAAATGAATCGGCTTGTTTTCCAACAGTTCCAATTATGAGCTAACAATATCAACATTTTTACGACTATACGTAAAACTAATCCTTTCAAGCAGCGGTTCTAATAAACTCGGTTTGCGACCTATTTGTCAATATAAACAAGACACTAAGCTTAATCAAAGACTATTTTAATTGAGTAAAATAGCGTTACGGTTATGACGTCATCACCTTTCTCGCCCTAAGGTTTTATGAAAAGTCGGCGCCTATGAGGCTAGGGTACCCGATAATTTCCTTTTAAAAATTTCAAAAACTCGCCGAATAGGGCACTCGCCGAAAAAGGCTCTCGCCGAATAGGGAACTCGCCGAATCGGACTAGTCGAATCGGACTCGTCGAATCGGACTCGCCGAAACGGGCCATTCCGAAGTGGCACAGCTCTATAGTAGTGGCTCCGTCACTTTCTTTCCTAACATTTCATTCAGCTGAACGGCATATATCTTGTAGTTGTAGATATCAAAAAATAGGTTTTCTGCTCATATTATAGAAAATGTTATCAAATGCCAATCATGGTACCTTTCAATTATATCGACGTCAAATCCATATGTGTTGTGAATATTGTTCTCATTCGAACGAGTTGATCATTTATCTTGGGAGCTTATTATATGTATTGAAACCGTGGTATGATTCAACTGGTTCATTTCAAAATTAGTGCAAGTATGTGAACTGTTTGTTGGATCAACATACGTTGTTGTAATTGCAGGGTACACTGTACTGTTATACATGAAATCTTTGACTTCTAACTATCTCGTGAGGAACTGTCATACGCAAAAGTCCCAAACAGATAGCTAAGCTTTATTTGAATCACAACATGTACTCAGACTTCAACATAAACTAACAGCATAAATGCCCACATAGCTGCGGTAGGCTACAATATACTAAAACGATTGATCTTATTACTGGAACTCGTGTTGGATTTGAAAATGCCGCAACGCTGTCAAGAAAGTTTATTTAAAGGCCTACTAAGTGAAAATTTCAAACGGGAATTAAGCATTAAAATGCGTAAACTGAACATTCAAGAATATATTTCAAGAAAAATTACCGAAAAAAAAATGTTTTCAATGGCGCTGGCAAGGCCCAAAGTCCAATGTTTCATTTATTTTCTTTTTTTTTTCAAAATAACCAAAAGTGCAAACACTGCTCGAGAATACGTCACAAAAAAAAACGTCACAAAAGACAGCAATAACAAAGGCCACGTTACCACATCTGATGTTTTGAGCAAACTGTCTGATGTTTTGATGTTGAAATCTGGTGTTTTGATGTACAGTTGTACAATGTACATACATACATAGCCTACAGTCAAATCGCCCGCAGTAACAATTATTGCGAGATCAGCTGATTTCTAGTCTCTAGTGACGCAGACTGTACAGTCGCACGCTTCGCTGCTCAAGTCCAATCTAGTTTTGAAAGCTCTGACAAAAGCACGCGCGCAATGGTGGTCAGACCGCAATGGGGCAAAATTTTATTGAAAATTGTTTTATAGTAGCATGTTCATTGTTCAACAGAAAGAACGTGTAAAATCGCCAAGTCAGGTTTTTCCTTTAGTATCCCTTTAATAGCGGCTAATTAAGAGGTTGTGGAAAACGCGTAAGGCAAAAATGCGAAACACAAGGCACAAATTTAAAGGGCAAGTTATCACAGAAATTATAAGCTTAAAGGCACGTTTTCAATATTACAATACACAGTGTAGATTCTTACATAATTAATGACGGTATGTGAAATATGATGGCACTCATGTGTGAAAAGCTGTTTTAAAAAGAAATGTGCGAAATTCTGGTAACACATTTTGTAATATGCTGATATAGCTCCACTTATATTTAGTATTACAATATGCTTTCAATTTTGATTGTTGCATTTGCGTTCGTTGTTGTACCCTGGCCAGGAATAGCCTAATAATAATAATTAGACCTGCAAGGCTACAATAAACAGAAAATTACAATTGGCTTTCAATTTGATTATACACCAACTGCAAAATGATAGTTCGAATGGTGCTAAGTTTTGTACGTCATAGTGCATTTCTATAATAGATTTTTTGTAAGAGATCTTCCTTGCAGCCGAAAACGTTCTCGTTTTTTCTTCATACTCATTCATTGCTTTTCGGTGTTTCTGTTTGAAGAAAAAAAATTGAATCTTTTGGTGTTGCTCAGTTTTAAGTTAATAGGCCTATTAGTTTTCTAATTTATGTTCGAAATAGTGTTCTTTGAAGTGCATTGTCTTGAAAACGCTACATTGCTTCACGCATTGAGGAGTGGCCATTACTGACCAACCTGTTGAGATTTTCGTCTGAACTTGTACTGGTAGATGCAACTGGCTGACCTTTAACCATCATTGAATAGCTCAGGCTAAATGTCAGTTTCAGATTTGATATGTCGTATTGAGCTTTAAACTTGCTCATTTTTACACTGCTTTTGATTTAATCAAATCAAGTTTTGTTGGAATTCAGTAAAGCTGGTAAACAAGGAAAGTGCTTTGATTGTGAAAACGCCATTTCGAAACGGTTGTTGGCTTTTATATTGTTTTACCAAATGAACAAAGCCAATATACTTGTAATCAAGTGTTTATTATTTTTGATTTTTACAATATGTTCAAATTAGAGATGTACTGCAGTGCAATGTTTCACCGATAACGATGTCATCGTTGCATGCAAATGTCTGCTGTTCTAGCAAAAGTTACCTTTCGTTAAAGACTTCAATAACCTTTTAAGAATTAGGATGGTACTTCATTTTGATCGAATAAAATTCGTTTAAAACACTCACTTTTCCTTGAAATGGATCAACTTTCTTATCACACGATATTAGATGGTTCTATGTCTATTGTTTATTCACTGATATTGATTGTAAAATTGGTGTCGGTTCTTTTCCTGTTTAAAGTCAATCTTACTTTTTATAGGAAATAATGTTACAGAACTTGCTTTCAGGTAGGACTGAAGTTTTCCACTTGCTAAATAGGAAATTGATTCGTTTGCTATTTACAAAGGAAATGTCTGAACCATTGGATATCTCCAACCTTCGCCACAAATATCATGAAGAACACAATGTTTTTTTGGAAACTTCATTAGAGAGCAAAAACCCCATAGAACAATTTGACCGTTGGTTTAAACTGGCTTGCGAAACGCCTGACATGGCCGAGCCTAATGCAATGACGTTAGCAACAGTGAAGCCAAACGGTCGACCTGCTGCCAGGATGGTTCTTTTAAAAGGTTACGACGAGAATGGCTTTCGATTCTACACGAACTATCAAAGCGCAAAGTCTCAAGATTTAGAAAGCACTCCATACGCTGCATTGGTGTTTCATTGGATAAAACTATGCCGCTCTGTGCGCATAGAAGGCAAAGTAGAGAAGCTTCCTGGCGGGAAATCCGATCAATACTTCGCTGAACGACCCCGCCCTAGTCAGATTGCTGCTCACGTCAGTCAGCATCAGAGTTCTCCCATAGCAAGCCGAGAATTGCTTAGAGATCGCGAGGCTGAACTAATCAAACTGTATGAAGGAAAACCTATTCCTAGGCCCGAGTTTTGGGGAGGTTTCTTAGTTGTACCAGATTCAATAGAGTTTTGGCAAGGGCAGCACACTCGTATGCACGATCGTATTTTGTTTACAAAAAAAGCAAACACCTTAGATGAATTTATGAAAGAAGGTGACAATGGCTGGGTGTATCAACGGCTTGAACCATAGAACATCTCAAATATTAAGTATCCATTCTATCCAATGTACTGTAAAATCTGTAGATATCAGTCCATTGTCTCTCATTGAAGTTTAAAGATTTTAACTGTTGCGTGGTTAGTTCCCAATATCAAGCATGGCATAAATTCATGGTTGCTCCGTGACTAGTTTATTGTGCAATTGATTAGACATGTCACGTACTTTACCCAGCTTTACGCCATGATAAAGTGAGATGCTGGAATAACTGAGAATGACACTGTGTCGTTTTAAAGTTTGAACTGTTGTAGTGAAAGTTTCAGCGGTTGAACTTTATCAGCTTTTATTGTCGCACTCTGTTTTGTTGCAACTCAAAATATTGCACAAATGATGGATTCTGCACCAAGTTAGAAAAAAATTTCTTTTAGAATCTGAACATAGTTTTTATAGCTTTTCTTGCCATTGGCACTCTGCTAATTTGTTACTAAACATTTGTGTAGTCGACATATAAATGTTTAAGGTAGTGACTGCGACTGGTGACGTAGTTGTGTTCTTGGGACTTTGATCTACAAGTTTTAAGCTTTATTGCACTTTAATACTTTGTAAGCTTATAAGCTTTTTTACAGTTTTATAGCTTTGTTGAAATACTTAAAGCCAGTGCGTTTCTTTAAGATCATATTCGTGATATGAAAGTTCCATATTATGCTGATTGCTGAGTTTTCTGAAAAAAATGTACCAATGTAAAGCGTACAATATATTCTATTGTTTCAAAAGCATATCTTGTAGGTACGAGTAAGAATGCGTTGTGCGAAAAAGTTTTTATTCTATATTAGCATTCAGTCCTAATGCACGTTTTCAAGGTTACCAACATGTATTTATCTAACTCCACTGCCCTTTTGACACTTCGAAGCATAGTTTGGTGGTATACAGCAACCATGCACGCTGACAACTAATTTAGTAGTCTAAATTGTTTTTTTGCGTTGATATTGCTATGAAATGGTTCAAAGGATACAATTCTAATTGGCCTTGTTGAAAACAGTGTTGTGCCTTTACAGCAGATGGTATATGCTAGACAGAAAAGCCAATGCCTGCATTAAAATGCACGTAAATGGAACTGCAATAGATGAGTATATTAAAGTCTTTAAACAGCCCTGTGCCTGTTGCTTGGTTTCAGCATTTGTGTGGTGTGCGGTGGAAAAACCCAGATCCGCGGAATCCCATTTTTCCTATTGAACACCTGTCAACCTCAAAAGATGATGCTAGCAATTTCAACACCAATGACTTCTATTTATCAAATAGAATTTTATTCTTTATTGCAAAGTCTGGAGCAGAACTCACTGAAGAACCGTTCTATAGCGTCTTTTTTCCAGCATGTGCGTGGCTGTTTGATGTCACAATATCTCGACGGACCCTGATTATGTTGGCCGCGTCTGTGTATGTTGGGAAAATCATGAAGGTAATTTGTCGTATTTACAATGAATTGCCTGCATCAATACATGATTTCTCAGGTTGTCTTGCTTTGCAGGGCATCATTAAGCAACCGATCCCAGCTTCTCCGCCAGTGATCAGGCTAGTTGAAGCAGATAATTTAAAGTACGGCATGCCTTCAACTCACACAGTGGCAGCTGTAATTGTTCCGTTTTCGTTGCTCGTGTTTGCTTCTGAACGTTATCAGGTACGGAGATCATATGATTGCTTTTGTTCATAGGAGAAATATCACCAGGTTAAACAGGTATACATACATGCATGTGTGTTGACAACACCAATCATCATCCGAATTTGGTTTTGTCCCCACTAATGGGGGTGGCCGATTTTTTCTTTACAGCGATTTTCTTCACCTCTTTTGTCCATCGCATCTTCCTCAAGTTCGACCATGTCTGTCTTATCTTTCATCTGTTCTTTTCATGCTCATTTTGGACTTTCCCGTTTTCTCTTATCAACTTTTAAAGCCAATGCCTTGATCGAAGAAAATTTCATTCCTTCCTTAGCACATACCCAAACCATCTTTATGGTTTATTTTTATTTTTGACCACCAAAGCGAAACATAGTATAGGCTACGCGGTACGCCATAACAATGCAGTTATCCAAAAAAGATACCCAAAAGGATCTCTTTTTCGTTGCAATTAATTTCCGCTTCTTCCGCACAGGTGCCTGTTAGACGTGGTGCTGCGCTTGCTGCCATATGGTCGTCAACGGTTGTGATAAGTCGCTTGTATCTTGGCATGCACAACATTCTGGTAAGGATAATTGCCAACTCTTTTTCACCTGTGTACGCGTTGGTTGTACAAGATGATCTATATAATATTATGAAACCTAGCTTACATTACACTATGTCGTCGTGTGAGCCTCTGGGACCGAGGGTCTATCCTTTTACCACCCCAGATTCACGATGTTCTCGGACTATGCTGAAAGGCCACTAGAGAGCAGCCTGTCTTTGGTTTCATCATCCAAAACACGAAGACCTTCCACTCTATTAGGTATCTTGACATTACACTAATTGAAAGGATGCTTTAGCTCCTAGATTAGACCTTTTATGGTGGCATGTTATGAGAAAAGTTTTTCTTTTAAAAAATTAATCAAAATTGATTTAGGTGCAATGTAGCCTATTGGGCTGCTTTTACAGCAATTTCACTTCGCGGAGTCTAAACATTTAGATAGCGTTTAAATTTAAGCCGTTTGTGTTTGACATGATTTGCCAATAATAACTGCAAAAGCTGCGCTAGCAAGTTAGCCTTTTATATGAATGCTTCATGTTTGCGGGTTCCGTTTATAGTACTAAGTTATACTTTATCTATGACACAAATTCTTTATTTTCAAGTCGAATCATCTCATTATAAAATGTCTTTAAGGAAACCACAGCCGGAGTAGTGCTCTCAATCCTGATGCTTTCTTTACATCCTGTTGTTACCTGGCTTGAAGGAGCCCACGTGAATTCCGGTTCATTTGCGTCATCTGCTGTTGGTGTTGGTTCTTTTGTCTTGGCAAGAATGTTATTCTTCCTCGACAATGGGTGTAATCAAACTGCCGGTCTGCATACTACCCACAGCGATACAGTGGAGATATTAGGCTGGTGTTCGGGTGAGTACGGTGAAATACTGTAAATTGTTGCTTGCGGAGTTGGAAATGGAAATTTATCTTTGGCCTTTGATAATTTGTTCAGTGACCAGTGCTTTTTTGGCAAAGTTTTTAAGAAATTGGAACGGACGGGAAAGTAAGGAAGCCAATCTTCGTGTCCACCTTTAGATGTGCCTTTAAGTGTCTTTCCAAAGACACAGCCACATGCTCTTCAGCGGTGTGGAACCAGCGTCTTTCAAATGTCGAGCCAGTGCTTTCGGCATGTTCTATTGGCTATATGATGTGTATTAGGCTATATGGTGGATTTAACATTTTTGCCTGTGTTGCTTTTTAGGTTTTCTTATTGGTTCTAAGTACTCGATCTGTAGGAATTTATTGGCCGAAACATCCCCAGATGCGTCGCATGCAGCTGCAATCAGCTACTCAATTATTCGTTGCTTCTTCCGATTCACTGCTGGTGCTGTAATACTTACTCCTGTTACTTTGCTATTACGGAAGTTGTTACTTTGTGTATTAATTCGCGTACATGGTGTTTCTGACATTGATGCCAATGAAGTAAAACGTAAACGCACAATACAGTTGCCTTACAAGTTCTTTCCTGAATTTTTGTCTGCCTTGATCAGCACTGTTGTCGTTCCGCCAGTGCTGCAATATTTACAATTTTGGTGATATCACAAAGAGTTGTATGTTGCATTGACTGCGTTTTTACAGAAGTAATATCTTGTTCGAAGTTGCCTACATTACGCGGTAATCTCAAAAACTTTACCATTTTCTTACGATATTTATTTTGTGTAGCCTACCAAATTTTTCTCAATCATGTTCTGATGTACCCTTTCTCCGTATCGCTTTGTTAAATCGTTGAATCAAGCAATGTTAGTTGCGGTTTAATACTTAATCTTAAATGTTTCGACATTGCCATTGCCCAAGGTGCCTTATTGCTTCATTTATGCATGCGCGAATATTGAAATAGCCATTCCTCGGTTATGTCTTATTGACTGATCATTTTGTGAACGAAATTTATACCACAATTGTAAAACGAAACTAAAACAGTTACGTACCATAAGAAGCGTTTTTGAAGCTTATTAAATTTTATTGTAAAATTAAGCCCAAAGAAATATTTTCATAATCTTCCATGTTTTAGGTCGTCATAAAGTTTCTATGAGATTTTTAAATGAAGACTGGCAGGGGTTTGTATCTGAATTGTTTTTACAACAAGCTCTTGTTTTTGTTATTTCATGTCTTCCTAGATCGGTTGTTATTGTTTTACTATTTTTATATCAGGGAATCGTATTTTTTTGTGAAATCTATGATTTTCTGCTGAAAGTTGTGCATTTCTGGTATTGCCGTGTTGTTACAGATAACTGATTACAATACAGTAAATATTATACAGAATAACTGATTACAGTAGTATAATCCCTACTGGTGACATGACTAAAAAAAAAGTTATTAAAAATTGGTGATTTTGTTCATAAGGACTTTAGGTAATATTGTGAAAAATAATCTTAGCTGTCAGAGTGCTGGAAATTTATTTGCAAGCTTGCAGTAAGGCTAGCCTGCGGTCAGTCTTCAGATATGTTTCACTAAACAAAAACATTCCCACAACCCATAAAGGTGCCTGGTGTTGAGCGTGAAACTGGCATTCAAATCGAATAGCTACTGCTTGAATTTGTTGTGAACTATCGGTCGCCATAGGTAGTAGAGCAAACATCTTCCAGTTGATGTAGAGCTAAAAGCGGTAGCCCACACACAAGCACATCTTTGGGGCATCGGTTACTTTATGGGCACCCCCGCGCTGGTGAACAGAGTCCACCCGACAGCTCAGTTGGCTAAGCGCATGACGAAACGTAGCTCAAGCAGCTCTGGTTTGGCTCTTGGAAGTGTGCGCTTGAGCAACCGCAGTTTAAAGATTGCTCTCCATTCACCGACACCTAGTTGGAGTAGTTCCAGACAAGCGAAAACTTCGCTCGGTGATCGGGTCTGCGTCTGGTTCAAACCCTTGCAAGTATGCGAGACTGCCAGGATTAGCTTAAGCTCTGCAAGAAGCTTTTCCAATCCGAGGATAAAGATTTAATCAATCATTAAAGTTGACTTTGAAAGCTTAGCCATGGGCTTCTTAATAGTAGGATCTGGACTGGAAACTGAATTTCTGATGTGACCAAACAGAGGCCAAAGGTTTATCGCACACTAAGTTGAAATGCAGACTCAAATATTCATATGCGATAGAAATAATTTAATATACGAAAAGTAAGATGGCGTTCTGTGGATTATCGTGCTGCTGGTTTCAAATTTAGTGAATTAGGTTCGATTCCCTGGCAAGTCAAATAGTACAATGTTATGTTAATGGTAACTGTAAGCTTAAATAATTCAATAAATTTGGCATACAGATATTTGCAATATAGTTCAAGATTTAAGAGGAAGAGAATGTTTACATTAGCAGTGGCACTGGGTTCGATTCGTAGACAAGATGCATGAAAATAAACGTAGGCATGCAAAGTGCGGAAAACATTTACACCACAAATTGATAAATAACTTTCAAGTTTGCTGCAAAATAACTCTTTTTGGTACGGATTGTCATTTTTACTTAGCCGAAAGTTTTTTAATTTTCTTTAGAAGTATTCGCATCTTTTTCAGTAATTCGACATAAATTTTTGCACGTTCAATTATGAAAGCGTGTGGCGATTCCTTCAATAATGTAATGATTACAGTTGCACATAGCTGGAACTGAAAAAGGTGGCACAAGACAAGAGTTCCTTCATGAAAAGTTAATAAAACAAGCAGCCTTTTATATATTTCTCGTGGGTTTAAACCGCAGAACAAGTCTTTGTAATAATTGTAACACAAGCTTGCAATTGTAACACAGGCTACGTTGGCCTACCTGAATTTTGTTTTAATTTCATATCATCTTCACTGTTATTTATTTATTATTATGTCTTTTTCTCAAATTAGCCAATTATAATTAAGTTATCATTGATGAGTTAAGGGGTGGCTGCTTGACTTGAAGACCTTGAATGGTCACTTCGCAACCTCCCGCTGTTGTGATGCTTTCATCATTTTTTTTTTTTTAATTGTAATCATTTTAACAGTTTTGCTATGTACATTGTGTTTTGTCTTGTTGCGCATCTTTTTCGCAGCAGCTAATAAACATCTATCTATCTATCTTTCACACCTCAGCAAAGATTTTCCAGCAAAGGAGGCCAATGTTGTGTATTTCTTCAGTTGGTCGCCAGAGACCGCCTCGACTAACTTCTCGAAAAAAAGAGTTGATATGTTCTGGAAGATCTGCTGTAAATTCTACTACCATTTCAACAGTCGCTTCTTTGCAGGAATTGCATTTGTACGACTTTACTATCGACTGACAGCAGTAGCCGGTAACGTAATATATTATGACTTCATCAGTTTCAGGTGACGCGACATTGAAAAGAAGTTTAGCTTGCAGGGTAGCAGCCATAGATGTTACCTCTTCCAGGGTTGTACCACTGCTTGATTTGGAGGCTTTATCAATGTCAGTGATTGAAATTCCAGAATATTTCAAAAAAGAAATAGCTTGGAGTTTACGATCCCTTTCAAAACTCTGTCGCATGGAAATGAAATAATTTGCTCCACTGAGCTTTCGTATGTGCCCAAGGGCGCCGAAGCGATTTTTGACTGGGGGGGGGGCAGGATTATGAAAAAAGGACACTTTTGTTGCTAAAAGGCTATTTTTTTTAAGTTTTAACATAAGATATAGCGATAATGCTCATCTATGAGCTCATTATCGAGTAATGATATAATAAGTGTCCCGTATACAAAGAACAATGGCACGAAAGGGCATCATGATATGTTATAATGATGTAACCTACTGTACTGTGAATCTGTGATACAAACTTTTGTGTCGTGAATATTATTTTGAGGCAATAATGAAAGATTGCAATTAGGCTAAAAGCGAATAGCTGAAATTGTAAAATTGTAAAATGTGTAGTAGCTTGCATGACCTTAAAAGGGCACAATTTCCCCCTCGGCCACCCCCCTATTCTACAGAAAAATTGACGGTAGGGGGTATCCGCCCCTTCCCCCCCCCGCTTCCGGCGCCCCTGTATATGCCCAAATCACCGTTCAATATTGTCCGACGTGATTTCGCTTTGTCTGGCGTTTTGTTGTCTTAATCTTTTGTCAAAACGAAAACTCGCTTTCACGCAATACGATCTGGCCTCTGTTTGGTCGGCAGTAATTGCACTTATCGCACTGTTTCCTGTCCAGATCCTACCATTCAGAAGTCCATGGCTTAGCGGTGGACGTCGGTGTAATAGCACCTGGACTAGAAGCCAAACGTTAGGCCTCATTTTGACAGCAAACAGGGTTGCCATATTGGTGGTTTTAACGCCAACTTTTAAAAACTTGACAGTTTTTAATGGACTGTCAGGTTAAAACATGGCATGGTCACAACACCGTAGCCTAGACTGTGGTGGTATTCATGTTGTTGACTACATCAGCCTAAAACACAATATTATGAAAAGCATCAAGATTTGGAAAAAGTTGCCTTTTCAAACCTGATATTTTTGTAAATAGGCTACTGCGCATTGATAAAACAGTTTTTTAAACTATTTACAATGCTGAAAAAAAATTAAAAAATGCTAAAAATACATCAAAATGCCAAAGCCAAAATAGCCTGCCAAACGCAATAAAAAACTCTCAAATTTAACGTTAAAACCGCCAATATGCAATCCTGTTGGTAGCAAAGATGAGGTCTAGCGTTTGGTTTCTACTACAGATAATATTATAGTGACGTCCACGGTAGTGAGATGGCGTAGCGGATAAGACGTTGGCTTTCCAATCATGCAATCCTTGTTGTAGAGAAACAATGCTCACCTCTACCCAGGGTGTAATAAATTGGGTGGGCATAGTTGCTAAAGGAATGACGGCCGAAAGAAAGGACTGGCCACCTTATTTTCGTTTGTGCCGACGGCTTAGCACAGTGAGAACCTTATCTTCTCTTCTCCCGATGTTTGGATCTAGTATGGGACTCACTTTATCACGCTTAGCCTGCAGGTTAAGAGGTGATTTGGGCCCTGTACCAATGAAAGTTTTGGGTTCAAAATCAAGACACCTGGTCTATCGATGTTTGTAAAAAATAGGCCTATATTTAAAGGCAAAGTGGCTTAATGTTGAAGTGATATGATCGTAGCCTAAAGTGATGTTGTATTAAACTTGGTTGAAGAAAATCCACGTTTAACTTTCGGCTTCAATTCGAACCATATTTCTACGTACCGTACTTCTTGTTTGTATAACTTAAGTATAAGTGACGATTTTTCGTCATGAAGCTGAGATACCCTAAATCTCTGGCTTGAAGAGCTCTGTGTAAAGACACAAACTTTCTAAGACAACCGTTCTAAATGCACAAAGTTCTCTCAATTCTTCGGTAGCCATTTTGATGCAAACACCTTTGAACATGACGCTGTCTTTATCTTAATACACGCTTTCTTTTTGCAAATGTTAGGCAATTGTATGGACCCTACAGCTGCAAGTTGGAGCAAAGCTGAAAGAATGCTAATGGAAAACATGGAAAATATTACATAACTAGTCTAGGCTACCTAAACTAAAATCGTCAGATAAAATTCCACTTGCACAACACTGTAAACTGAAAGCAAAAAATGAGTCAAAACATGAGAAACAAACACAAAGCCATCGGCAAAGCTTGGCCTAAACTGTGCTGTCAGTAAGAAGGACAGTGCGCGACAAGATGAGCATGCAAGCAGCAGACCTATCCTCTCCCCTCAAAAAAGTGTTTTGCATGCCACGATATAGTAGGACTACCATATGTCCTCTTTTAAGAGGATTTGTCCTCTTTTTTGAAGAAAAATAAATTGTCCTCTGAGGACACCCAAAAATGCTCAAATGTCCTCTTTTTTTTACATTTTCAGTTTTCTTGCTCATATTTTCAACAAGATTTCATTGTTATGTGACTTTTTCGCAATGTCCAACCATTTCTGTACCAATACAACATTCTGATTTAATTATAGATTTAAAAAAAACATCAACGTTCTATTTGATCCGCTGTTCTAAACAAATCTTAGATGTTCATTGAAACATACTTGGCCTACATTGCTTTGCGATTGTCTTGAAAGCCAAATAATGGTCAGCGATGAGTGCGAGTGTAACTGCAAATCCACTTGTGAGGAAATTTCCTCATTCGAGGAGATCTGATCAATCAATTTAAGAAAATTAAGAATTGGACAAATTTAAAAAAAAAATAAGAAAATTAAAAAATGGAGTAAATCACAAAGAAATGAAACATTAAAAAATGCAAAAACTTGCAAAAGAGTTTGATATATTTACATTTTGAGGTTCTCACACTTTTACAATAAATTATTATTTTACCCAGATCTATTTTGTATTGATTCGGCGCTTGTAAACGTTGCTGATTACCAACTTAATAGTTTGGCTAATTTTTCAAGTGAAGCAAATCGAAAAACAATCCAAAGTGAACTATGCATGACATAGGCTATAGCCTATTTCAAAATAAATCGTGGCAAGGATAATTACAACTTATGTGAGTGCAAATGTAGATTGACTTTAATCTATGATGCAGCCACAATGGTACAAGGAAAGAAACAGCCTTTTAGTTGAGTCTGTCCTTAGCATCTCATTGACAGCTGTATACAGCTTCATATATATTTCGTGCAAGTAATTTTATGATTTCGTTAAAGCTGATCCTTTTTTTTCTGAATAAAGTTAAGGCATGGCTACATGCAGATAGGCCTACTGCCTGATTTGTCACATTTTTATGACATTATCACATCACATTTTCGTTTTGTTACACAAATCTAACAAATCGGCTTTCGACAAACAAACAAACTTGTCTGTTTTTTGCTGTATCTTTTCCTGCATAGGTCTATAATTATCCAAAAGGATGTAAAAAATTCTTCATACGTGACATTCTACTTGTATTTTACTCGCTGGCGAAACGTGTCCTCTTTTTAGGCGATGAAAATATGGTAGGCCTACGATATAGGCCCCGCCAAAAGACATGTGAAAACACCAAGCTATTTGAGTTTGAAGCTTTTAACTTCTGAAAGCCTTCTGGAATTATGTTTGGAGCAGTAGGGGATCTAGAAAAATAGCCTACATCCGAAGGGAGCACCAGAGTGTTTAACAATAAAAATTTCGTGATATAAAACTGACCAGGTAAAAGTCAAGGTCTAAAAAAAAGAATAGTAGCCTATAGTAGGGGGTCTAGAGGACTTGCCTCCCAGATTTAAGCTTGTTTTGACCGTTTTTTGTGCATTTGTAGGCCCAATAGTATTTTTTTTATCAAGACGCACATTTTGCATTTGACAATATCATCAAATTAAAATTGGATTACTCTAGAAGTTTTAGTGGCAACTTTTCGTTTAAACTTGAAATTACGTTTTCAATATTTTTGCTTTCACGGCCACTCAAGAACTTCAATAATCTACTCGTTGAAGGATTGTGTAGTGTTCGTTGTGTATAGGCTTGCAGTAAAATTTCAAAGATCCACCTGAGGTGTCCCAGCTTTCCGTATAAAGGCTAACTTATACAACATACATTTCACCTTATAGCCAACCTTTGGTTGGCCTACTGCAGAATATTGCAATAGGCCAATGTCTTACTTTTGCAAGAGAGTATAAACAGTTTTTCTTTCTTAAATTCACTGTTGAGTGTTGATACCTTTGTGTGCCCATGCCACCTGTTAGACTAAAATTGAGATTGGACAAGAGGGACAATTTACCAAAAATCTGAAAAACTGCGATTTTTTAGGGGCACGTTACCAAGTGCACTCCTAGATCCGCTACTTGTTTGGAAACGTAAATTTATTTGTAAGCCTATACCACAATACGTGAAACATTAGCCGACCAGAGAATCTACCTACCTTGCTTAATCGTAGCCCTATTTTCAAAAACATTGTATGAAGTTGATGTGTTCCATCGGTAGCGACCCCCTATAGTTTTACATGCCTCGCGGTTTGGCAAGCTTTTGTCATAATTGATACCTGGCTCCGAGACAGGTAGAAAGATATGACATACCGCAAGTAACAAGAATGTACATTGTGCAAAGCAAAGGGGCCTTTAACTCCATCTAGAAACACATAATTAGCGTCTGATCAGACGTCTGAATGTTATTCTAACCTTATCACGCTTGAAGGATGGGTTAGTGAGCTCCTAACCCAATAGCCTAAGCTGGTTAATTCAGTGACTAAGGAAACCATTCAGTAATCGTTCATGCACAACTACATAGGCATTCTTCAAATGTTTCGACAACTTTTCTTGATTAGTCCAACTGCTTTGAAGCTTGGAGCTCACGTGCCAAGCTAGTTGTTCGATGTGTTGTACAAAACAATGATCTATTACAAGCGCAGCTATTTTCGGCCTAATAAAACTTCGTCTTTGTCAGCAGTCAGTAATTGTTGCATTTCTGCACCACAAAATAGCACATCAAGAGTTTAGCTTTAGCGCCAGCTGCCATTTCTGTTGCGTATTTCAAAAGATTTTTTTTATAACTATTCAAGGAGGTGAAGGGTCCTTAGCTTCAAAACAATTTCAAAAATGTAGCGACAAAGGTGCAGCTGAGTTTGTTTTTTATAGGCTACTGCGCTATGTCATAACAAAATACCTGATCTGTCAAATTAAGCTCCTTGAAGTGTCAAACTTGTTACATATGTCAGCAAGAAAGAGTAGTCAAATGACGTTGAAGATTAATCAAACAATAAAACCATAAAGTAAGTTTAGTTTTATTTCAAAATTTTACAACAAAATATCAGGGAATATTCAAAGAAAATCATTTAAAAAAAGTAATGGACAATTGACGTAGGATATATGTTAGATTACAAGGATGTTACTCGTCAAAGTGATTTGCTACAATTGCGCTAATTTCTATTTTGGTTAAAACTGAAGCGTTGTTTGAAAACATACGATAGAGATTATTATCTGATGAAAAACAACAAACGTAAAGAAAAAGATAACCAACAAATCAAAACATCGTACTTTTGGTGATGCTGTCTGGGATTTTGGAAAGCTTTACAACAAAACGCTACTTTAGTTGTTGGCAATGTTGCAAAGTTAGCAGCACCTGACGAAAAAATTAAATTCCCACCCTGTCATAAAAATTCTAATAAACTACATTTTGGCCTTGCAAACCCACAGTAGACTACTCCAAGTATTAAAATCATTTGTTACGACATGCAGGTCATACACAGCGATTGATTTAAAACTCAAGGTAGAAACTAAAATTAAAACTCACAAGAAAAAACTACGAACAGCTATGAACTATGACATCTTTAGCCTTGTAGCCAAAGGAAAGAAACATTGATGATAAAATGAGTACGGTAGCTATATGTTTATTGATGTACAAGTTAACCGTTTGTAACAATAACATAATTTACCATACACAATTACACATTGCGGAAAAAGTGTCGTTGAAAATCATCGACAATGTGTGGCCTACAAATCGTTTTCTGCCTTTCCGAAACAAATGAAGTGTCAAAGCAAGTGAAGTGTCATCCTAAAAGAATATAACTTAGACAAGTCATACCATTTGCGTTGAGAAAATTTTATAATTTTACTGTACAAAAGTTTTAAAATGGTTGCTACCATTAACTGAACACCAATTGAGCGTACAGGGGTTAGTTGCACTCCAGCAAAGCCGTAGACCTATAACCGCTCCATATTCCACTATGCCGTGTTGATTAATCAAAAAATAAGTTATAAAGGCAAAGAAAAATGTCATTTTACTATGCCATTATTTTATATTCAAATTTCCATACTTTCACTAATTTTGTTTCTTTAACGTATTTATTGAAACCAAGTGTATTTGATGAATCATAAACTTTTTTACATACAAAAATAGTATTATATTAAATGTAAACAAAGCAAACGGCATCCTACACCTATGCAGCACAGTTTTAGGTACGAGATATGCTGAATTGTGACGCTAGTCGCTAGGGTAGGCAATAAAACCGATATATACCTCTTGACTAGAGTGTTCGAGACCTTTGGACTTTTGCGAAAGCGTTTGTATCTCCCTTTTGAATACTTTAAGTGTGTGTGGCTCGATATTAAAAGATAGCTTATGTAACCCACAAGCGCCATTGAACTAGATTAAATTTTGTTAGTGTAAGTATGGAGAATTTCAGACAATTTTAAAGTGTATATACTTGTTTGTTTTAAAACTTCATAAGAAATGCATTGCATATTTACAGTCTGACAAACTTAAGAGGAAATAATTAAAAGGTATACTGTGACACAATAACTGTTATAGTTAGCATCCGATTGTCTCTCATCTGTCCTTTTCTGTTGTATGTGCTCATATCCACTTTCACCATGTACTCTACTGGCCCTGTTACCGGTCTGTTAAGAACCAAATAAGCCATGGGTCTGTACATGGAGGGCTGCCGTAAGCTGAACAAGGTTGTGTCCCCTTGTGGGATAGAAAAGTGATACTTTTGCCTTCTTCTTCTTGGGGAAAAGGATACACGGATAAGATTGGCAGGGGTTTCAAGACCGCTTGTAATGTCAACGTAATGAGACGAGATGCTTAGCGGTTGATTGCGGCATTCAGCGTATTTGGCATCGTCCCTAGCTATTCGTCTGCACCTTTTCCTTCGGCAAATATTGGTGGTGATTTGTCGATAACCAAACTCATCTGTTGTCATTAGCTTCCGATAAAATTCCCCGGGACAAGTAAACTGGTCCACGCACCTATGACCTCCGTGGGTGTTCACACAGGTGTCACGACGTCCACATAGCTTCTCACCATTAGAGTCGCATTCATTAATGTCATTGCAAGCATAATCCAGCCGATTGTAACTGCAGAAATATATACAAAGATTAATCACGGCTCTCGAGGCGAATAATACTGTTTATATTCTCGTATCAATGTCATAACAATGTCAAATAGCTGCAAAGAACGACAAAACATTTTGTTTTGAAAGTTTTAAAAGACTTTTTAAGTTAAGTTTCTGGTCAGACCGTCACCCTCTATTATATGACAGTTGATATGGTCAGACTACACCAACCACACTAACAAAAAACCTAACACACAACCTAACAAAAAAGTACATCACGTTAATTTCGCTAGACGTTATGACTGTGCAGCGAGTTGATATCGTTGTGCCAAAGAACATGAGAACATGGTATGAAATAATCATAAAATAGTTAGATTAGACCCACAGAAGCAGAATTTATTTACGAGCTTGTTTCACTTTTTTCTGAAGTGGATTCTCAATCTTGAAAAACGTCTTTTTATAATAAAGTTTTCTTTGTAGACTTCAAAAGGTAGCTACTGCTTATTCTTTGCTTTACCAATAAAAACCTGTGTGTCGTTACCAAGTCAAGTTAAAAATATAGTAGTAAAATGATCAAGGCACTGCTTACCCTGATGGACATTGACATGCAAACGACCCTGGTATGTTGAGGCATCTCCACTGGCACTTACTTCCTTCACCCAAACTACACTCTTGATTATCAACGCACACTCCTGCAAGAAAATTTGATAGTTACAATACAAAGCCGTTGTAACCCAGCTTGCATGAGTTACCATTGTTTCATATTTGCAACGTCGCTGGACGTTAAAACGACAAAAAGGCAGTTTTTGTTAGCGCAAGAGATCGTTTTATTACTCACAGATATCGACAAAATACGATATTTGGTGAAGCTGTTCCGTAATATACAGACATTGAATCAATGTAATAAAAGGGTAAATTGCTGACCAGGTGATGGTCTTCCATATTGCAAATTGGGTTTGTTTCTTTAACTTGTCTCAGTGGAAATAAGTTGTCAGAGATATAGCCACAACAACAAAACATAGATAAAAATCGAATTTTAACAAACTTATTAAAACCTTCCTGGAACAAAATTACAGTATAAAGGTAAACAACTCGTTTTACTGGCCTTTGTTGTTATATTATATGTATGTCTCAAATTAGCACAGTTTTGCTCAGAAATTGAGCTCTTCAACTATATAAAATTTCATGAAAATCTGTGACTATGGGTGACAAAATGAAAAAAATTCTGAATCATTTCATAAAGAATGACCCTAGAACTAGTTTTATTGTACTGGCACTGCACTCCGCCCTTCTTTTTCTTGCATAAATGTTTAGTTTACACAAGGAACACTAGTTTTTTCAAAAGTATATTATACTTTGCGTCATAAGTATTTCTATGCTAGTCTTTAATTTCACCTTACGTAATCACGTTCGCATGAGCAAGTTCTTTTCCCTAGCGAATGCACATTAAATCTAATGCGTCGTTCCTAATTCTTATTTTTGCAATTTGCAGAACTTAATTTCAAGGCTTAAAGGAGAAAAATATTATAATACCCCTATACCGCTCCTAACAAGTGTTTTCAAGTGTTTCCGAGTGGTTGATCACATGCGAATTGGGAACAGCTTTCATCTCTAGATCAATCTCTTAAATACACTTGGACTTAATGAGCCCTTTTAAGTATATCCTTCATTTCTTATTTTGATTGATTGATTGAGAGCATAATACCAACCCATAATAGCACTAATTAATTTCTCTAACCTTTTGTATCAGTATAGAAAGAAGAAGAACCAAGATTAATAATATGTTTAAGGCTAAGACAGCTGCTTAAACGAAACATCTTGGATTACAATGGAAAATTTTCATGTAGGTCTTTCTACATGCGTCTTACCGTTACGTTTGGTAAAGCCTCTGTGACATCGACAATAGTAGCTGCCTTGTGTGTTGATGCATTCTGAGTGTGCAGGACACTGGTCAAGGTCACATTCGTTTACATCAGTGCAGTATCTTCCGTTTGTTACTGTGTCTTTGCTGTATCCGTTCACACAAACGCATTCATATCCACCCACTGTGTTTCGACACTCCTCTCCCAAACCTAATCAAACAAAATCATTCAGTTATGTTAATTGGCTACCGTTTGTTGACGGTTTTGTATTTACTGGCAACACGTAGGCTAAACCGTGGAGGCTAAACTAAACCAAATTTATAATTGGATTTTTGTTGCTGATAAGCAAAAGAAAAATGCCATGTTTTTAAAATTCATGGCCGTTTAAAGAATCAAACTCCTCCTTTTTCTTACAATCCTACTTACCGACCGTGGTTCGTAACATATAATGACAGAAGAGTGTGCTTGGAAAAAAATATCAAAAAACTGATGCACTGAATTATCATTTTTACTACAGCAGTGTCCCCCTTAGGCCACTACAAAAGTGGACTATTACATACAGCCACACTATCAACCGTAGAACTATCAAATATTGTCTTGTTACAAGTAAATATTCAAATCGGAGTCATTCTCGTTATAGCGATTCAAGCCTCTTCTTTTAAGAGCCCTTCAAACAGTTCTTTTCAAGAGTTATTTCTTAGTGGCGAATTTCAACGAACGAAAGCCGATGAATTGTAAAATTGGGAAGTCTGGTGTATTAGCTAAAGCACATCGTAGCACTTCACTTCTTATGATATTTATCTGGCATTTTTGGGCGTTTGAATTGCGACGTCTGGCCGTATTCTCAGAAGTACGTAACTACCAGTTTCACATGTCTGCTGGCGCAACAAAACATAAGGGAATTTTAAAATTACGCTCAATAAATAAACAAACAAATACATTCCACCGAAGGTTTCCAGATATCAAAATCAGTCGTTTTTACATTGATTCAACGTCTGCAGAATGTAAAAATGGTGGATTTTGCTGTCTGGATTAAAGTTATTGGAAATGAATGCTAGCAAGGTTCGACATGTCAATTTCCAAGCTAGTACAGTAATTTATTAACAAGACTGTAAAAAAACCTCATGCGATAAATCCTCTTTATTGTTTTGCAGAGGCAAAACATCCGACCGTAATTGAAGATCGCACTCAAAATTGGCTGTGGTTAATCGGCAAATTCAAATTATTATGCTGTGCAAGCGTAAGACAAAATTCCAAAAAAATATTTTAAAGTTTTTGTTGCTGCAACATCACTATAGATCGTGTCAACAAAATAAGCAAGGTGATTCCTAGATAAAATTCTAGCGATCCGATAGCCAAAGGGCATTCTTCACTGTCTGCATGTGATGTTTAGGGTTGCAACTGGGAACCGGATTTTGTCATCAAGTTTATTCCAAACACAACATACGGTTGTGAGAAATTTTCTGCTCCTCACAACAATACTAGGAAATACTTTGGTGTTGTCTAGATTTTAGGCTACTGTATTACACCCATGAAAGATTTGAAGCAGAATGCTCATCACTGTTGACCTAACAGCAAACATTCTCGACAACTGTATTCACTTATATATGATGTAAGATATAAAGTATGCGACTTTTGACTTTTTACTGGGGTTAGTTTCTAGGTCAAGGTTTGTGTTTGCCCTCTTTTTGAGCGCAACCGTTTGATTTTTTTTGTAAGTACTGCCACTTGTGGTCCATGTGATCGGTGGGGTATCAAAGTTTCTTGCGTAATTTTTGCTGACCAATGTAACATTCTTGTGACAAATCAAGTTATACCTTGACACATTCCTTGTGTGCATTCATCCGAATCAACACACCGACCATTTCCAGTACTTTCATATCCAGGCTTACAACCGCAAGAGTAGCTTCCTCTTGTATTGATGCAAAATTGGTTGCTGTCGCATGGCGATCGGCTGCATTCGTTGATGTCACGGCAAAATCGCCCAATCTAGATTACAAATTAGTACACTGCAAAGGCATTTGTTGGTAAACATTCAATTATGCCGTTAATCAATTTAGCAAATTGCATGCATCTTCACTATCACTAACATTTCATGATAAATAGGAAATATTTAAACATGAAGCATCTTGAAAGGTTTCCGAAAATAAATTAAATTCTAACGCTCTTCAGCAACACTTTTTTCACCTTTGTCTCGCCGCCCTACTAATCCACAGTGATTATCGCCGTACCCGCTTAAGACCATCTAATTCTGCCTGCTTACCTCAATTGCATTAACTTATGGTAAGACATTGCACTGCAAAGTCAACACAAGTATGGGTGGCCTTAGCTTTATCAGACGGCAAAATCCGTCATTTTACACTGATTCAATATCTGCAGACGTAAAAATGACGGATTTCGCTGTCTGGGTTGTCATACCTTTGTGGTTCCTGGAGAGCAAATGCAAGAAAAGGATCCGACAGTATTGATACATCGTTCACTGCTTCCACAGTAACCCATAGCGCATTCGTCCACGTCCACACATTCACCTTGCATTGTTTACAGTGTTTTAAAATGATAATTGACACAAAAATCTAACACTGTCTTCATATCGTAACTTCGCGGCAAGGATGTAAAGTTGGTCTCTTATAAATTCGGAGTCGAAATATGGTATTTTTTGGTGAAATGCAAAACTGTCTGCAAAGTTTAAACACTAGAGTCGAAAAATTAGGAATTTTTAGCGAATCGGAAAAGAAATTTAACAGCACTTTACAGGCCCGTAACTAGCTTGGAGCAGCAGGGAGGGCAAAAAGTATTCTAGAGGGGGCCCAACTTTTACCTTCCGAATCATGTACGAAAACGACGTTTGTACACAATGTGGGTATATTCACGCAAGAACATTAATCGTAGGCCTAATACAACGTTTACATTAGACTAGTTTATCATAGAAACAGTCAGTGGCGTAGCCAGGAATTTAGAAAAAAAAGGGGGGGGGGGTTGACGGGCGGCGGGCAAAGCCCGACAGCGTCTTCGCCAAAAGCGACACCCAGCAGCGGGGGGTCTGGGGGGACCTCCCCCAGAAAATTTTGAAAAATTACTTTGAATTTGGTGCATTCTGAGAGCATTTTCAACAAACATGTGGGTATAAATATTCCTGTAAAATGGTACTGTCCGGTGGCATAGCAAAATGATAAGATCATGTTTTCTAGGGCATTTTTCGGTAATAAAGCTAAGTCTCTATGTTTTCTTGTTGCTAATTCCTGGCTGAGATATTTGAATGTTTGGTATTGGCAAAACTCGCTCTTTTAATGCAGTTTCGTTTAAAATTAGGCAAACTTTGTTTTAGAGACAACATTCTACCCAGTAGCGTAGCCAGAAATTTTGAAAGGGGGGGGGGGTTGACGACCCAGCGGCGGGGGGCCTCCCCAAAATTTTTTTAACAATTACTTTGAATTTAGTGCATTCTGAGAGCATTTTCAACAAAAATGTGGGTATGAATATTCCTGTAAAATGGTGCTGTCCGGTGGCATAGCAAAAGGATAAGATCATGTTTTTTTCGGCATTTTTCGGAAATAAAGCTAAGTCTCTATGTTTTCTTGTTGCTAATTCCTGGCTGAGATGTTTGGTATTGGCAAAACTCGCTCTTTTAATACAGTTTTGTATAAAATTAGGCAATTTTTTTTTAGACTAAGCATCAATCTCAATATCGTGACGTCACACGTGTGACAAAGGGGGGGGGGTTGCAACCCCCAACCCCCCCCTGGCTACGCCACTGATTCTACTACACCCTTAAACACACAATGTTTACAATTAAACACAAGAAAATTGAGTGTAAAACTGAAAAGTCAGCGAACAGAGCTAATTTAACATAATTTTTTTCAGGGGGTGCCAACGTTTTTGCAGGGGAGGCTTCGCCCTCCTGCGCCCCCCCTAGTTACGGGCCTGGCACTTTATAGGCTACTGGTACATAAAATAAGTGTTAATATTTCGCATTTTATATGAGGACCACCCTTAGTGAGGTTTTTAATATTATTCCAATGTCTTGGTGCGTTAAAACTCCACCACAAGCTTTGTGTTGAAAATATCATCATGTTAAGTAGAGCAGTACTTTTGTGCGAGTGTACCTGTGCTTTTGTTCAATTCAAAGCCGCGAGGACACACACAAAGGTAACTGCCCCAAAGGTTACGACAGCGTTGTTCAACTTTGCAAGGCGCTTGTTCGACGCACTCATCAATATCCACACAACCTTGGCTTTCGTGATATCTGCAACAAGATGAAACCATTACAACGACACTTCATTACCACACGTTACACTTTTGCTATGCTGCTGTACCTTGTACTGTACAGTGCGTACACTGTACAGAAAATATATTTGTAATAAGTTAAACTTTTATTCCATTTCGGGCTCAGCGGGCCTCAAAACCGCACCGACAGGATGTAGGGGCATTAGTTAGCTCCGTAAGTTTTTACAAAAAGCTTACTTTCATTAACATGTGTTCAGCGATGCATTGCACTTGAGCTGAAAATAATTTGGTGAATCAAAATAGAACTTTTTCAGCCAAACAAACTGAGGCATTTGACGAGGCTGATTAATTTTCACGCCCAGTGGTTTATCAGTTCTAAAGAACGGACTTTGATGTCGTGAAAGTGTTATTTGACACGGTTTAATTGTAACTACGGGTATTTGCAGGACAAGGAGGTAAAAGTATTTTAATGTTGTTTTGATATCACACCTTCCTTAAACAGCAAAGCAGTTTGAAGAACTGATTTATTTTTTTTCAATTACATCAGAGCAATCCAAAAGGGTGAGCTCAATGTAATCTAATAGCGATGTTATTCTTGGACCTATGAACGAGCAAGCAAGAAAATAGAAATGAAAGTTTAAAGCAACAAAGCGCAGACACGCAAAATTGACTAAATAACAACATGTTTTAAAATGTCAAATACTGCGTCAAATATTATTAAAAGAAGCAAATATGATATTCTTCATTTATATAGCGAAAAATAGATATATAAAGTACATGTACTTACAGTACTATTCTAACTGCAATTTTATCAACCTTTAATATAAAAAGTTCTTTTGACAATCATTACAAAAAATATAGGTCGTCACAGAAAAAAATATTTTTTCTGAACACTCGTAAAGCCAGAAAAAGAATTGCTAAGTTTTTTATGTGCGCTTCCATCTCGTTTCAAATTTACATCTTTGCAACAAAAATATCACTTGTTTTACGAAACAATAAGGATCAAAAGCACTGTTGTTGAAACAGGAAAAAATGTCAAATCGATGTCACGCGACCTACCTGAGTCCGGCTTCGCACAATCCGTTTAAAGTTTTCCCAGCTTCAACTGCATTGGAGTAAGCTCCAACTTGAGCCTTCGCATGGGTTGTTGCGAACGCAACCGTAAACGCCAAATATATCCACAGCATGGCCTGCTCTCGTATCCAGTAATAAATAAGTTATCCAAATGCTAGTGAGAAATTTCAGTTTAGTCTGAAATGTCTGGCACACGTCTTCGACCGAAATACAAAAAGTTTAAGTTTACTTTCTAGTCAAATGTAATAAAATTTTTGATTAAAATTCCTATACAGTTTACTCTTTAAAGTCTAAACTATGTAGGCTACCGCGATTCTGCTTCATTTCACTGCAACCTTTTAAAAAAATTTCTTATTTCATCACAAAATTAAACTGGAAGAAGAAAACGATTGAAAGTTGGAAAACGAGAGCAAGGAAGACTATGAAAAGACTATATAGCTAGCAGAAAGCCTCAGAACAAAAGAAGATGAAGCTGCTGATCAGAGTGATGTGGAGGACTGCAGTATGCATCTGCGATCTCACTTGAAGTAAAAATAAAACTCAAAGAAGAAGATTCCAGCAGCAAAGAAATGACGTCAAAAGACCCTAGCAAACTTTTATTTGTTGGGAGTTTACAAGAATCTTTACTTGCTTTGCGTGCACTCTGATTTGCAGGAACTCTTCTTATTTCTGGTGTTTTTTTGCAATCATAAAAATAAACTGTATTAGGCTACATTATATAAAATTGAGATTTCATGAAACTGCATCATAAAGTTAGGGTTAAAGACTGTCAAAAAGTTTCTGATAAAATTTCTATTTTTCAAAATAAACAGCAAAAAATATTAGAAGACCTTTTTTCTCTTCTTTTCCACCCAATCAGCAAAACCTGAAATCTGGTTTGCTAGTGACCTAAGTCCTGGAGGTACACTTTTTTTTAATGACATGCTTTCGTCTTTCTGCTTCAGTCTACGACTAAAAAGATGTTCTTAGGAGTGTAAACCGCACAGCCCGGTTCCTTTTTTCTTTTGTATGTTTTCATGCGTCCAATTCAAACAACTCGATCTTTTGTATGGCGGTAAGTGCGTAAGTTACTTTTAGTGCTCAGATGCTAATATGTCTTCCAGATTAGTGTGTTGAGGCTAATTTGTTTGTTGTGCTCTGTAATCTTAGAGCTCACTGCTACTGCGGCTCTGCTCAAAGATTCGCGTGTTTTTGTTTACTAGCTAGTGCTGGTACGTTCTCAAACAGCCTTGATTTCACCACCGCCTTCTTCGTAGGCCTATGTGTTGACTTCGCTGTAAATTACAATGCCTTGCGTCAACAGCAGGCTATGCAGAAATTAAATAATTATGAAGCAACAAAATTCAACTCATACAATTTTTTGCTTTTCTGCCAAATGTGTTGGTTAAAAGAAGCAAAGCACGGCTTGAAGATAGATTTTTTGCAACGTTAAATTTAGTAATACTGCTTTATCACAATGTGACGTTGTCTTAGTCAAACTTTGCTCATTATGAAATGCTTGTAATTTTGTTACTTCCTAACCTTATTGCTTCCCTGTAGTAATTTAATTTTATGCTTTTTTTCTTATTGAAAAATAAGCGGAAAAGATAAACTTTTATTGCAAGTGTTTTCAAAGTATTGTTTACCAGTAGCTAAATCAACAGTGAATTTTTTACAATTTCAAATTTTACAAATTACAACAGAAGGCCCTTTGAGGAAACACTTCCTTCTTTGATTCGTCGATTCAACGTTCACGAACGTCAACATTACATTGACGTTGCAAACCAAGCTTCAGCACTGCCCAATCTCGCATATTATCAGATGACATTGCTATAATTGAGTCGCCAATCGTCGTTCAACACAAAGGTCTGAATTTTTTCTCAGATCATCCTCAACTTTGTTGGCAGGCTGGGCTCATTGTGTCGATCGGTCGGTTTCCTTTCAAAAATGCCGGTACCCCAGCCACGCCTCGCTGTTAACTCGCGCCAGCGACCTTTCACACTGAAATGCATTCTTCCTGGTAGAGCCACGTAAAATTACGCAACTACAAGTTAATTTGTTTACCACGTACTAAACCGACAACTACTGACGAGTCCATTTTACCATTTCCAACACATTGTAAGTGTATGACGTAATAGTAATAATGATGATAATTTGAAATAAATAAAAAATACTTACAGTGGACTGTTTTAAAATTGCTTCGTTTTTGTTTCGCAAAGTTAAATCAGCTAAAAAGGAGAGTATATATTTTTAACAGAACTGTATTTTGCTTCTACGAGCTACATTTTGAAAGCGGTCATATCAGTCTCAAACAATTGACAATATTATGTTTTTGTTGTCGGTGATCATACGCTATGATGCCGCAGTTAAGTCTGGCAACTCAGTCCTATCGGGTTCGTGTTGTGAGATTTCAATTACCAGTTTTGAATTGACGCATCACCGTATTACTTGCTGTAAAATATTGCGCTTCAAAGGTACGGTACGATTTGAAACCATAATATTCACTCATTATTCAGCAATAGCTTTGTCTCAATACCATTGCTCATTTCCTATTTCACTTAAATAGAAAAAGCTCGGGCTTCCAAATATAGGCGAATAAATCATAATAGGGATCATACAGGAAAAAGATTAGTTTTTGTAAGCCCCAAGTGCCTTCACACTTCGCTATTAATAAGCGTCGAGATCCAATAATTCATGCGTATTCCATTAAGAGAAGTATAAAGGGTTCAATCGCTTTATTGTTTCGTATGGTTGCCGATGTTGAACGAAAATTTAACGTAATGTGATAACGTAATTCCAATAACTTGAAGTAGCGTAAGAGGAATTTATACAGCTGCACTAACCATCTATCAGCATTAAGCGATTTTCACTGCATCAAAGGTTGCTTATTGTTGACTGAAGATTTAATCTCTTAGATTTGTGCCTTAGCACTTCCATTTCTCATGCCACCAGTTCTGTACATGATACCTGCTACGACGCTATTTGATAAAATTGAGTTTGGCTCGAGTGATAATTATAATTCTTATTAAACAACCCAAGTTTTACCGGTTTATAAAACCAAATCGCTTTTTCTAAACAAATCTTTTTATTAAATTATTTATTGCAAATGCGCTAGAGCACAAGACAGCTAATACGGTGTTTTTGTTAAATTCCCGACCCCTTAGAAAGATTCCAGGTACTTAAAATTATCCCGAGCTCTCGTCCAAGAGCATCCTCTTGACCACCTGTCAACTTTACAGCATAGACCTACAGTTTCATAACAAATAGACAAGTAGCTGCAAATACCTAGTAACATTTGTACTTTTAGAAATAAGACGTACAATATTTTTCAAACGTTTTTTTCTTTGTAAGCATTTTTTACTTAAAAATGAAGCTAACCTTACATTGTCATAAGCATAATTGTGAAAAACAATTTTCAGAACAAGGGAAGTTTTAGACGGGCAGTTGTAGTATCGATTCAAAGCAAGCCAAGAGTATCCAAATGATGCCGTAGCATGTGCAGGGCCGGATTTAGCCGATGGGGGGGCTCGGGGCACTTTTAGATCGGGGGGCCCCCGTGCAAAAAAATGTTTTGCGCCTACGGCGCGAAAAACCGTCTCTACGTTTACAGTAGCATCAGTCCAGTACTGCACAGCATTTTGCAGAAACTTTAAAGGCCAAAAGGAAAAAAATAACACAAAATCACATTTTTTTCCACATAGGGGGGCCCTTCAAAAGTCGGGGGGCCCGGGGCAACTGCCCCCTCTGCCCCCCCCTAAATCCGGGCCTGAGCATGTGTGGTAGATGTGTACGTCGTCCCATTGTCGTTCCACACAATTTGAATGCTTAATCAGATGTTTCGAAGCATAAGATTGAAGTGAAAAGATTTTTACTTAAATACTAAATTTTAATTACTTTCATTAATATTTTAAACATTTTGATTCACTTCAACAACGCCTTGACAGAATGTAACTTTAGTGGTTGGTCATTCGTAAAAATTGCAAATTGGATTGCAGAAATAACAGATGCGTGATGTGGTTATTGCAAATGCCTTGTTGCAAATAAAAATTCAATACGACAAACATGTAGATTCCAGGCGTGGTTCTTGGCAGGCCAGCCAATATTTTTTTCTTTTTGTTGATTTATGGTTGTGAGAAAAGTCATAACAAGCCACCACATATTTTTCATGCGAGGATGCCAACTTTGACATCTCTGCACACTTTGTAGCATTGTTTAAATGTTAAATGACATAGGCCTACATACGATAAAATTACATCAAACCTTCTAATGCTAATGAGACTCATCGCAAACCGCATATGGCTTGTAAACAACTGTTCGTTCATGAACTCCTTCTGTGCACTAATAGCCTCCGCACTACCGTGATGTTAAAATATATCAAGCCAAGCCAGACAAACTGCCATAAATATCTGTCATTGGCTCGTCAAAATACGTCCGAAATCAAAAATCTGTTTTGATTTTCTAATCCGTTCAGAGTTACTGTTGATGTTTGACACAAAATTTAAAAGTAGTTTGCACATTGAATCACTTCAATTCTCTCTTTTTTCATGTTGTTTTAAATAAAATCCATGTTTAACACAAAAGCGATTTTCTTCACGATGAGCACTTTACACAAAATACTCAATCAGATAACGTATAGAACAGAGCCTATAAATAAGCCTACTCGAAAAGTGTTGCCGTTTGTCAACGTGAGATAAGGTTGTTGCCAAACAAAAGCTTATAACTTGACTAATTGACTGCTAAGCATGGCATGGTCCAACTCACTTTAAATAACTTTTCTTCGATCTGATATCATTTTCACGGTCAATTTCCGACGCATTCTTTGTTGTAACCATTTTATTCACAAGCAATCCACTATCGAAGCTTTTGACGAACCGCACTAAAGTAGGCTCTAACGCAGGCTTACGTCAGTCCCCGGGTGGTTTTAGGGGTTTAACTACATACCAGCATAACATATTAAAAACTTTCTATCGTTGCATTCCTTTTCATGAGCTTGTTTTTCTTCAGTCACTGTAGGCTACAAATCGTAGTAGGCTATGTTTATGTATATTCATTTGCCCAAACCAAGATTACGAACGACGTTGATTTTGTATTGATATTTTCCAAAGATGGGAAAATATTTATGATACAGAAAAAATCCAAAATAGGCCAAGTGGAGACTAGTGTTAAGCGGAGTGCGATTTTTGAGCCTCCGACTCCACTCCTACTCCATGAAACCAGACTCCACTCTAATCCGACTCCGAAACATTTCATCATTTTGGCTTCGAATCCACTACACTCTAAATCAAATTTTGAATTAACGTGATAGCCCACTAATTATTTGATTTAACTGATTAAAATCGGGCAAACTCCGGCTTCACTCCATGCTCAACTGTAATAGACTCCTAGCTGGTTTCTGGTTGGAATATTTGAAAACAAACTGCCTGTTGCAGCCTGCATTTTTGTAATTAATAGTAAAGTTATTTTGAAATAAAACGAAAAGGGTAGGCTACAAAACGATTTTTGTCAAAATAAATTTTTTTCAAAGTAATTCAGAGTAAACCGTATAATTTGCACTCCCAAGGAGAAAAATAACAATATCTTCAAAGATTATTGTCAATTTTATTGATTTTTAAAGCAGGTATCACATACGGCTTGCATATATTTATCAAGTGTCATTCAAAAATTATAAAAATAAACAATGAAATACAATTAAAAAAACATTGAAAAAATTGTCCAAATTACCCACCCTTGAGTAATTTACCAACATTCCTTCTTTCTACATGTGATAAGATTTTAGCTTACAATCAGCAGCGGATCTAGAAAATAAATTGAGGAACGCACCTAACCAGGCTCCTCTTTGAATCAACTAGCGTAGGCTACTGCCTACAATCCCCAGTAGCGTAGCCAGGAATTTTGAAAGGGGGGGGGTTTGACGACCCAGCGGCGGGGGGTCTGGGGGGCCTACCCCAGAAAATTTTGAAAAATTACTTTGAATTTGGGGCATTCTGAGAGCATTTTCAACAAAAATGTAGTTACGAATATTCCTGTAAAATGGTGGCGTCTGGTGGCATAGCAAAAGGATAAGATCATGTTTTCTTCGGCATTTTTCAGAAATAAAGCTAAGTCTCTATGTTTTCTTGTTGCTAATTCCTGGCTGAAATGTTTGGTATTGGCAAAACTTCTCTTTTAATGCAATTGCTCTTTTAATGCTCTTTTAATGCAATTTCAATATGTGTGTGTAACTGTGTATATTAGTTTGTTTTTGTGATGTTGGGTTCAGTCGTGTTCTCATTGCTTTAAGAATTGGCGCTCCAGTTGTTCCAGGAACGAGGAGGCGACTGATTCTTAACTAATTCATCAACTTATTTTAAAGTATCAGGTTTGGTGGCCGTGCTTAACTATATTTATTGATGCATATACCGCAATATTAGATCCTTTCATGCACGTCTTAAACCATTAAGGTTTTGCCACCTTTTCCTTTTGTTAGTTTTGTTACTGTATTTCTTTTTCACAATATCATTTCTTTTGCATTCTGACAAAGAAAAATAAATTGAATTGAATTGAATTGAATTTTGTTTAAAATTAAGCAATTTTTTTTTAGACTGAAAGCATCATTCTCAATATCGTGACGTCACACGCGTGCCAAGGGGGGTTGTAACCCCCAAAACCCCCCCTTGGCTACGCCACTGACAGTCCCTATTGTTGGCCTAGATTAATTAGGGGTGGGAAGACTTGTTCAATAAACGAGTCACTTGCTGAAAACTACAAACATCTCGAGACACAAAATGTGTAGTGTCAGTAAAATGTATGAACAATGCAAGCTTTACATAAAATAACTTAACAGAAACAAAAACAACAAAACAGATTTGTTTGATTTATGGATCTTTGATAACGAGGATTGAGGACGCTGTGTTGTAAAAGCTGAAGGAATTAATTCTCCCATGTGTTCATTTGTTAGGATTGCTATTGCACGATGTTTTGATTTTATTTCAGAAAACAAAAATTTACAACAATATGTCCTGCAAAATATCCCATATAAATGTCGTACACTGCCTAGCCAGCAATGACAACTGGGGTCCATTTAGATACCAAGCACGCAATATGTTGGGCCCCAAATGTCGCACACTGATATTTAGCCTACTCTTCGAAACCAGTTCGAAACGTTTTTCAAAAACTTAATTGTAGAGTGACATCATATAAAATTCTTTAGAGCCATGTCTTGAATTTCAATCAGTTCCACTTCTACAGAAGACGTCTTTGTAACAAACGGTTGGTGAACCATATCTCTGACCACAATAACATTGAATGGGTTTACAAAGATGTCAATAGTTTTAGCTCCTGCAAATCTGTCTTGGAACTCCTTGCAATTTATTTTTAAATTTTTCCAATTTGTAGTTTGAACTTGCCTCTTCATGAGAAAGTTGGTTGTCATTCTGCCATTGAAAAAAGGATACAATGTTTTCAACATTACGTCACTTTGAAAAAACTTTGACTTTGTTTTAGATCTGTGTCTGATATAAACTTTTTGAGTAATGATTTAGCAATTTTTCAATTTAGGATATTACTATTCAGTTAGAAGAGCCACAAAGGTATGTCGGTGAGCCGCAGTTTGCCCACCGTTGGCCTAGATATACGAGTTTTGATCCTACTAGTGAGTTTTTAGAATACGTAACTGAAAATTGGCTATAGTTTGTTTTGTACATTAGCAGTGGCGTAGCTGGGGGGGGGGGAGGGAGGCGGACCGCCCCGGGCGGCACGTCTGGGAGGCGGCACTTTCAGACAGAACGTTTTGTTTTTTTGTTGATAATGCAAAAGTACACGGAAAATAAAAGCAAACAGAATGGCAACGTTCAAAACAGTGGCGTAGCCAAGGGGGAGGAGGGGTTTGGGGGTTACAACTCCCCTTTTGGCACGCGTGTGACGTCACGATATTGAGAATGATGCTTTCAGTCTCTATGTCTCTAAAACAAAGTTTGTCTAATTTTAAACGAAACTCCATTAAAAGAGCGAGTTTCGCCAATACCAAACATTCAAATATCTCAGCCAGGAATTAGCAACAAGAAAACATAGAGACTTAGCTTTATTTCCGAAAAATGCCGAAGAAAACATGATCTTATCCTTTTGCTATGCCACCGGACAGCACCATTTTACAGGAATATTTATACTAGGGGATTTATACCCACATTTTTGTTGAAAATGCTCTCAGAATGCACCAAATCCAAAGTAATTTTTTTAAATTTTCTGGGGAAGGCCCCCCAGACCCGCTGCTGGGTGTCGTCTTTGGCGAGGACGCCGTCGGGCTTCGCCCACCGGCCCTTAAAACCCCCCTTTCAAAATTACTGGCTACGCTACTGGTTCAAAACATACAATAATTCCACTTTAAGTCAATTAAAAACAATTCATTTTCACATGTTTTTTCTTGAAGGGGCGGCAAAATCTGAATCCTCCCCGGGCGGCACATTCCCTAGCTACGCCACTGTACATTAGATAGGCTATAGCCTAAGTTTTAGTTTCGTTTTTTTATTCCCGACCATCAAAGCGAAAATTAGTGAGCCTACTTACGGTAGCCTCCCGTTCCCGTCAACCGTTAGCTCAGTGGTCAGAGGTGTTGAGACAATAATTTGGGCCCAGCACTAACGACATTCTTGGGCTCCAAATCAAGACGTTTTGTGAGAAAAATGCAATGCAGGCTATCCAAAGAATACGGTTTCTTCACGTTTCTGGGTCCGTTGAAAAAGTTCCGACTGCCAAACCCCTAAAATTATCTCGGCTGACCCCAAAACTACCTTTTAAACCCCTTGTCAACGCTGCTGTCAGTGGTAATGTAGTTACCAAAGATCAAGAGGTGCTGGTTCAGTTCTCGGGGTGTGTGTTGGAGCAACGCATTTCAAGGACTGCTCTTCGTTCGGAGGCACCTAGTCGCATTGCATCCAAAGACGGTGGTTTCTCAAGTTTTCGGGTCCCTAAAATCATTCCGGCATGGGTCTAAAAAGCACCTGATTCAAGTTCATTTCCCCCCGATACCTCAGCTCAGTTAAAATGCGGCCGACCTTGTGGATGGTCATTTTATTTATTTTTGGATGCGAAACGTAGCCTACATAAAACAAAGACGTACAGTGTGCATCCAATGAGAGAGTGCGAAAGACTGTAGCCATGTGAATAAAAAACCGCAAGATCAAACAGTAGGCCTACTCGTTTAACTCTCGGGCTTTGAGCTTAAGCAATACACTTCAAGCATGGCTTACTACACACTATCTAGCCTATATTCAGCGGTAGCCACTTAGTGAATATAAATTCTACAAGTTTTAACAACTCTTCAAAAATGAGCAGAAACTTCACTCTGGTAACCTCGGTGACTATAGTTCCTGCTTGAGTAGTTCAAACACATAAGCTTACAGTCTTTAAAAGTATAGCCTAAGTAGCCTATAAAGTATAATAATTAATGTCAATTCCTGGACATAGGCTATCAGTTTATCGATTCCTATTTTAAAACCATACCACTGTCGTTGCTGCGAACACTTCACTTCATTTTATTTAAAACGAAACATTGTACCATAGGGCATAGGCTATAACCTATGCCGTATATTTGTACTATACCGTATATTTGTATTATAAGCTCAGTACCGCTCGTGTTTTTGATTTTTCTTTTTTGTATTGGTTGTAAGGTTCAGTCGTCCCCGCATGGCTTCATCAACTGGCACACCTCCAGTTGCTTTAGGTATGTGGAGCCAACTGGTTCTTTCAACTAACTTATCTATTTTAAACTGTTGTTTGGTGGCCGTATTTAATGTACTTTCATCTACGTAACCTTTAAAGGGCGGGAAAACCCAAATTAACTTTTTGCGAGTTTTTTGTTTCAGCGTGATGTCATTGTGTACAACATGCGTTTTAGCAAAAAAAAAATCCAAATTTTGTTGCCCTCGTCTCGCTAAGGCCGCTTTTGTTTGATACCCGTTTGCGAGGACTCGTGCGCATCAAGCTGTGATGCTGTTTGCTGTGACGTCACAAGGTACATATAGTTGTGGCCAAAACTTTAAGACCAGACTTGATTTATGACCATTTTTGCATTACTTCAAAATACTGCATCATATATTGTTTCAGTTGCATCATCTTTATGCATCATCTTATATCTGATGCAGTATTTTGAAGTAATGCAAAAATGGTCATAAATCAAGTCTGGTCTTAAACTTTTGGCCACAACTATATGTACCTTGTGACGTCACAGCGAACAGCATCACAGCTTGATGCGCAACGAGACCTCGCAAACAAGAATCAAACAAAAGCGGCCTTAGCGAGACGAGGGCAACAAAATTTGGATTTTTTTGTTGTTGCTAAAACGCATGTTGTACACAATGACATCACGCTGAAACAAAAAACTCGCAAAGTTAATTTGGGTTTCCCGGCCCTTTAAATCTGCATCGCATGCACATTTTAGACTAAACTTCTGTGGTTTTGCCACCTTTTTCTTTTGTTGGTTTTGTTCCCGTTCACTATTTGTAACTTCATCATTGCTGTTGTTTTCCGACAAAAAAAACTGAATTGAATAAATTAAAAATGAATTGAATATAAGTTAAGAAACTGTCAGGATTAATCTGTCTCGGAAAAGACACAAGGCATGCCAAAATAAGGGGAGCAACTGACTCAAAAACTAATAGTGTCCCTTCGCTGCCTTCTGTTGTATCGCCTCTGTTGCTGTAGGTAGCCTATGTAGGCTAGTATGCTGTCGCGATGGGCGCTAAATAAAACATGATTATCATTATTTCTAAAATGCTTTCACAGCCCGAAGATAAAAATTCCCACAATTAATCAGCGGCCTCTGACTGTCTAAAATTAACAGGTAAAATTTCAGTTGGCAACGGTAGTCTATGTCTTAGAAAGCTCAATTTGTTGAAAAACAGACTTTGTGAATGAAGTCCCGATAACTTAGTTGGTTAGAGCGTGAGTTCGTGAACGAAGAAGCTTCAAGATCAAGCGGCGCTGGTTCGACTCTCGGAGTGTGCGGTTGAGCAACGCATTCTAAGGACTGCTCTCCATTCAGCGGCACCTAATGGATGGAATAATTCCTAGCAACAATACTTCAACAATCCAAAATTTCACTTTGTCAATCTTAGTAACCGGCCCTGCGTCAAAAGCCTCTACAAGTATGCGAAACTACCAGGAATAACCTATCAAGACATTGTCAGTCCAAGGATAAAGATTCAAACCAAACCAAGAAACAGCAGGATCGAGTAACTAGGACTATGGTTAAATTTTTGGGGTGTAAATCTAGTAGTGTTGTCAACTGGAAAAACCTAGAACATCACACAACTCAGGCGAAAGAGAAATTGAAAAAAAAAAACTAATCGGGAAAAAATGGTAACGCCTAGAACATCACACAACTAAGGCGAAAGAGAAAATTGAAAAAAGAAAACTAGATGTCATGAGTTACCAAGGGGGGTGGGGAGATTTGTATACTTGGGACTGGTATACAAGTCCCCCCACCCCCCTTGGTAACTCATGACAAAGACAGGACTCAATGGACATGGCTCTTTCGCCTTAGTTGTGTGATGTTCTAGGTTTTTCCGGAAAAAATGATGGTTTGCGAAAATGAGAGAATTGAAAGTAGTTACTTTTATACTTGTGATGAAAAGAAAAGCGAGATGTTTAATTTTGCATCTAGTTTTCTTTTTTCAATTTTCTCTTTCGCCTTAGTTGTGTGATGTTCTAGGGCCAGGCGTTACCTTGTCAACTGCGCAATAAGCGCGGTCGCGCACGCGGTAGTACCACCGCGCCGCACGGACTGCATTCCAACGCAGCAACGCTCATTGTATGTAACTTTGTTACAGTAGATTATTATTTAGTGAGCTCTCAAACTGACGACATCCAAGTGGCTCTCTGTGACCTTTGTGCATTATTTCGTTGTTTTGTTTTGGCTATGGACAGCTTTGTCTGACACAAGTAAATAATAAAAAAATAATACTTAGTCATCGGGCAACACTCTTTTTTAGCATTTTGTGTTTTATCTGGCAACACTATTATTACTGCTGACCAAAGTTGCCAGTTCTGTGGTTCTTAAATTTAATTTAATTTTTTTTTTCATTGGTGGCGTGAACATGTTGAAAACGGCAAAGTAAACACACAAATTCGGCACCAACAAAAAGGGAAGTATGCAAAAACGGTTTTTGGATATCACTATTTTTAATTTGCGCAGCCACCAAATCTGAAAAAGAGGTAGGAAAAAGAAATCCCGGAGCATTAGACTGGTTTGAAGTTGCGGAAAATTTTTAGTAGTTGCGTTTTTTTTCATTCTGTTTACTTTATTTTGACTATATTTTGCGCGAATTTGTCATATTTTGGGCTTGTTTCATGACTTGTGCCGATTGGGTTACGGTACTTTTCAGTTGCAATTGGGCTGGAAATTTTAAAAACGTTTGGCATTTGGCAATCTTGAACCAAACCAAAGAAAAAACTAACCCCGTGAGGCGATGCATTGCATTCAGGGCTCCCATTCCTGGGTTTTTAAACCCAGATCTGGGTTTTTTGCTACCCGTCTGGGTTTTTAAGTTTTTTTTTTATATAAAACGTTGATATCTGGGTTTTTTTCTGCATTTTTAACTTTTCTTAAATACGGTATCTATTGATTTTGCATAAAATTATAGGAATCGCGAGCTGAATTAACCATTCTAAGTAATTATTTCGCTACAAAATATAGCCTATCTAAAATAAATTCTGTCTGATTTGAAAGCTATAAGCTAGTTCCCCCTCTTGATCACAAGTAATGCATTCAGTTTCCAGTTTGAGTACCGGTAATGACTTTCAGTCAAGTTCAATTGCAGTTTTACCAGGCTGCTCTGCTGAGTGAGTATCACCAGTTTTGGTTCAATTGCGAGTTTTGTGAAACATTTGTTGATAGCAAAACAGGCCATAAAAAGAGCGGGGCAAAATTGTCATACCTGGGAACCTAAAAGAAAATTGCTGAGCGAAGTAATGGAGGGTGTTTGCCATCAACGTTATGAAAAACGACTCCAAGGACAAAAAGACTTGCAGAAAATAAATCTTGTAAGTTTAGAATGAAATGTATTTGAATAGTCGATGGGTGGTACAAAATTTAAAGATAGCAGAAAGTGTAGTAGACATCTCAAAGCTTTTCTATTAGCTATTATGGGTGCAACCTAGTTCGTACCCTGAACAGTTCGGACCCTCAGTTCGTACCCTGAAAAGATCGAGAGAAAAAATTAAAAAAGCCGAAGTCGCTGATCGGAGTTTCCGCAAACAAACTCGAGGGTTAGGGTTAGCGGAAACCGCGGAACTGCGGAAAAATATTTGCGGAAACTGCGATCAGCGAGGGTTAGAGCAGAGCATAGATTACTCGATGATTAGAGTTAGGGTTAGCCGGAACTGCGGTTAGCAAAACTGCGGTTAGCAAAACTGCTGAAAAATGTTTGCAGAAACTGCGATCAGCGAGGGTTAGGGTTAGAGCATAGATTGCTCTATAGTTAGGGTAAAGGTTAGCGGAAACTGCGGAAAAATGTTTGCGGAAACTGCGATAAGCGAGGGTTAGGGTTAGAGCGTAGATTGCTCTATAGTTAGGATTAGGGTAAAGGTTAGCGGGAACTGCGGAAAAATGTTTTCGGAAACTGCGATCAGCGAGGGTTAAGGTTAGAGCATAGATTAATCTATGGTTAGAGTTAGGGTAAAGGTTAGTGGAAACTGCGGTTAGCGGAATCTACGGAAAAGGTTTGCGGAAACTGCGATCAGCGAGGGTTAGGGTTAGAGTATAGATTAGCCTATGGTTAAGGTTAGCGGAAACTGCGATCAGCGACTTCGGCTTTGTGCTATCTTTCTCTCGATCTTTTCAGGGGGAAAATTTTAAAATGTTTGCGGAAACTGCGATCAGCGACTTCCGCTTTTTTTAATTTTTTCTTTCGATCTTTTTAGGGTACGAACTGAGGGTCCGAACTGTTCAGGGTACGAACTAGGTTGCATCCAGCTATTATGAACATCTGGGTTTTTTTTAGGCAATCTGGGTTTTAATCTAGGTTTTTTTCAAATTTGTGGATGGGACCACTGATTACATTATGCTCATGGCCTTGAGGTGTTCAATCACTTTGGTACTCAACATAATTTCATTTAAAAGCTTTCATGAATTTATGCCGGCATTCCAGTTAATATTAAAGTTTTTAGGTTATGACAAGGTTACAGTAGTGGCAAGAATAAACAGCTCACTTGTGGTATGATTTTTGTTTAGTGATGTTTTGGATCAAAGCAATTTCAGTTATAAGATGTTCAAACATGAAGGATTTCATGCAGGAAAAAGGAAAATTGTATGTAACTTTGATGATTTGTTTATTTTTTTTTTTGTACTCTTGTTGTTATTCTCCCTTCCTTTTGTAGTCGTTTTTTTTTACTTGTATGGGGATGGCAGCTGACTTTGTTGGCCCTGTGGTCTTTCGCTGTCATCCTAGTATCAGCTCGTAATGCACCGAAGGCACGATTTTGGCTGGAGGCAGGATGTTCTGGCCAGAGAATGTCAACTCCGGCTGGAGGCCGGAGCTTTCTTTGTTATACTGTAATATCTACCTCATATAATCAATGTTTTAAGCAAGCGGTTGTTGACTGTAGAATTGACACTTTGGTCCAGAGGGTATTTTTTGAATCGATATAATTTTAAGAGCTGTAACCATTCCAAGAGGCCCGGGAACTTGAAGAAACTACCTTGTATTTGTATTCTTTTATGGCTATGCTTACGGTTCTCTAAAAGGGTTCATTTAAGAGCAAAAATTTCAGTATATACCGTAGATTTTAAATTTGGCTATGTTTCATATTGTTTTTAAGATATGATAACAAAAAATAAACTGAACTGAACTATGATATTAAAGATTTTTGTTGAATTCCTTGAACCCATTTTCAATCTTACATGCACATTTAAGACCAATGTTACAGCCAACATATAAAATTGTATATTCTCGCATTGCTACATAACTACAATAAAGCATAAAATTATGTTTATCCAAGGTCATGAACTTGTCCACACTCCACAGCCATACACACAATTGGCATACACACCTCGGCCGGAGCCACAGTCACATCTGGCTCGGAGTTGAAAAAAGTGGTCAGAGCCGGAGGTTGTTTCTTCACTCGTATCAGCACCACATTCAATTATGTATATATCTCTAATTGATGTATATGTGCTGTAGTGCTAAACCAAATAGGCTAAAAGGAATCTGAATTTGTGAGTATCTCAATAGTCTAAATTGGACTTACAAGTTGTCCAAAATTTGCTTTATTCAATGGATTTTCTTGTACCGTATTTACTTGATTGTAAGCCGCGCTTGATTGTAAGCCGCCCTTGATTGTAAGTTGCATGTGATAGTGTTAAAAATTTAATGTAAGCCGCCCTTGAATGTAAGCCGCAAATACTGTTTACACGCAAAGCTGAAACTGTTTACAGGTTTATTTTAACTCTCACGCTCATTATTGACCATAAATAAAACTGACAATTCCTTTTTTTCTTTCGAATGCACGTCATAAATAGGGATGCACAATACAGAATATCGAATCTTAGCGATTCGAATCTCAATGTATTCGAATCGCATTTGCAGTTTTTTTTCGGATATCAGGATTCGAAAATAAATCTGTTAAATGAACAGTGTGCAACGTTAAACAAATGTAAAGTTGATGTTTTCCGTCTTGCGCGCCAACTTTTTTCTTCATGGAGTGTTTGTTCCAAGTGCCTTTTTTCTTCCTTCATAGGGTTCACACAGTTATCAGAATTGCAGACATGCATTGCGTTCCTGTACGAGTGAATAATTTGTGTGTGCGGCCAAAGGTGTGCTGTACAGTGCATTCGCGCGCGCATTGATTCACTCACCACGCGCTTGAGATTCGTGAAAAAGAAAAAAGAAAATGTTCACTGTAAACTATTTTGCTAATAGTGATAGTGAACATGTTCATTATTCTGCTATTCTTAACAATTCTGTCAATATATTTAAGCCAAATTTATTTTGGATTAACCCCATATTTCATACACTTCTGCTGCTTAGAGACTAAAAGCACATGAGTCTGGTGCTTTGGGGAAAAACCCTTACTATGCTACCCCAGTGTAATTTCGCCAAAGCCAGGCTTGGCCGGCACGATATATGATTAATATTAGATTTATGATTTAAGAAATCTGATGAGCTATATTACTATGTCATTTGATTCAATAGAGCAGCAACACTTGTATCCAGTTGGGATTAGTTAGTATGAATGGATTGTTTATCAGAGTTGTATTTGCAAACTTTTCTTGCCATTTTAGCATCAGTAGGTTTATATTGTGTGTACTACTGTACTGCAATCTTTTTACTATGACTGTGGCATTTTTATTGTACTATAGGCCTAAGCAGTATGATGACCAAGTTTTCGTAGTAGTTAGAGGGTGCGGTCACTCGCTTTCAAAATGTTCACTATTTTAAGAAAAAATCTGGCAACCCTCATCGTATGATGCTTGATTTATCATATGTTGTACTCTGTTTGACATGTGATACCAATACAATTCAAAATAATGTACCTACAAATATTTTTGCTTTTTGTTCGATATCATTTGGAAAAAATTGCCGCGTAATTTCAGAATAGATTCGAAATTCTGGATTCGAAATTAAGTATTCTAGAATAGCCAGGTATTCTGTATTGTGCATCCCTAGTCATAAATGCATGTGACAATTTAAAATGCACGTCACAACTTCACAATTGTCGGCATCAGACAACGCAGTACGGCAAAACATCTCTGGCAAAGTCGACAAGGAAAAAAAAGCAAAAAGAAAAAAATGTAAGCCGCCTTTGATTGTAAGCCGCCCTTGAATTTAAGCCGTAAACATGATGGAAAAAAAACTTTATCAGCCGCGGCTCACAATCAAGTAAATACGGTATTTGCCGTGTAATTGTGCAAAAAGTATGCTTTGGCACTTCCAAGTTTTTTGCAGTGCGAGCGCAATGTGACACTTTCATCATTTTGCGGTGGATTGTGGGAGGAAAAATTTTGCTGTCCAAAACATCATTACTGTTCAGTGTTCACTCATGTTCAGATTGAGAGGACACCAGTAACATCTGATGAGACCAGATATTTTACTTATTTGTCCAATTCTTTCCAGTTTTCTATCCGGTATTTTTTGATTCAATAGTTTTAACTCATTTTATTCCCCAATTTAGTCTGCTGTACTTACCAGTTACCATATTATTGAGAGGCTGTTTCTACAAGTTTTTACTTTGTTGTCAGTGCAGTAAGGGCTAGGGCCCATGCTTTTTAATGAGATACCTATGTAGGATCAGGGTTGCAAGTATCGGTTCCAAATTGCTATTCAATAGCGCTTTTCTCTACTTTTTCCGTATTGATTACACCCAAGTCTTTTCTTTTTTTTGCCAATATCGTTTATGGTCTTTTTTTACTGAATTGATATTCTTTATTCGATCATTTTGCGACTTTTTTCAAGCCTTTAATTCTACTTAATAACATACGACGGACAAAGATATTATAGCTTATTTTGACGCTTATGCGAGAAAAATGGTAAGATAATTGAAAACCGATCAATACCGACAATAACCCACATAACAATATCGATCAAGCGGAGTTGAAAGGATAAGCATTTTGTTTAAAGTTGCATGATTGAGCAGAAAAGCACTAAGATTGAAAATCGCTGATTTATTCTTTTGCCTAGGATGTGAATTGTTTGTTTTTTACTGCAAATCTTGTTGCTTTACACTGAATAACGTGTAGTAATATTTTGATCTTGAAGTCTTGATGTAAATGTAATATTTTGATCTTGAACTGAACTCTTTTACCCACAATATTTTTGTGGCAACACTGTTCAATACAAAATATTCATTAAATCATGTTACCACTTAAATAGTGTGGGTAAAAGGGTTCACTTTGAACCATGATATCTAGGGAACCACTGCGGCACTGCATGCAGAGAACTCAAATTGGAGGAGTTGGGAAATAAACCAGCCAGGTGATTGTCCCCCTGGCTAAATTCTTAAAGGAAACACTGGTAGACAGTATAAAATCAGATACTTGATTTGTATCTTTTTTGAATTGCGTTTAATATTGATTAGCCTATTCTTTATGCTCTACTTTTTTGGGAGGCTATCGAAATCGTATATTTCTCTACTTTTTTGTTTGTCTATTGATATCGATTTATCCCCTACTTTTTTCAATATTGACTTGCAACCCTGTTAGGATATTGAAACCTGTTTGGCCATTAGAGTTTGTGTGATTTTTATTTGTTTGTAATTGTAGCATATTTCACCATTAGAGGCATTCCATTATAATTCAACAAATCCAAATAACCACTAAGTCTTCAATTTTGATGACTAAAGCATATGTTATAGTATGTGAAAAATGCATCTCGGCAAAAAAAAAATTTTGAAAATTGGACAAGCGGTTTTCAAGATATCGCGTTCTGAAGTTTTGTGGCTGTCACCAGGTGGCGCTGTTGATGTGTCCAATGTTTTTTGATTTTAGGGTTATATATATTTGAGGTAGATAGTCGGTTGAAGTGTCTATTCCACCATTTTTCATGATGCAGAATTCAAAAATGATGTCAATTTTAGTCTACAAGAATTAGCTAAGGAGTTGTGTGGCATTTAAAAAAAATTGGGGGACCAAATGCCAACCCCCAAATTTCCATGTGGGCAACAAGATATCCTAAAAAAATTTTTTGTTCTTTAAAGTTTCTTGCGTATACTTCATGATAATATACTGTTTATTTATGAGACTTTTGTCCTTTTTTCACAATGCAACGTTTTATCAAAGACTTGCATGAGAAGTTATATGATCTATTAATGCAATATTTGAATGATGCGTGCTTATGATGTCACAATAACAAATTACAGATTTCCCCAAAAAACTTTTTTCGTTGTGAAAATTGCCCGGGAAAACCAGGCCTTGTTTCAAAATTGCAGTCAAATTTTGTTTTCCCGGGCAATTTTCACAATGAAAAAAAGTTTTTTTGGGATATCTGTAATTTGTTATTGTGACATCATATGCAAGCATCATACAAATATTGCATTAATACAGGGGTTCTTAAACTTTTTTTAACGCGGACCCCTTACAAAAAAAATTTGGTTTGTGTGGACCCCCTTCATGGCCTAGTCCGACAAACTTTTTTGATCAGCATGAATTGGACATAACGCAAAAAAAATTAAAATGAATTTGTAACAAAATTTATTTCCATTTGAATAAGGACCTTCTGATGATCCTCCTTTTAGGGTGAAACAGGCTGTCAAGGGTTTAAAGAGTAGTAACTACATTTGCTTTGAAGTAACAAAATTTATGTTTTATTACATTTAAAAAATAGCGAATGCAGACTGGTTTTCAATATCTTCGATTTAATTTCATTAATGTGAAGTATGCTGCTGTTTGTCTTCAACAAAAACATGAAATTAGGGCTTCGTCTTTGATAGGGTAACACGCATGTCATCCTTTGCATCCAACCGGTTTTGACTCTTTGTTTTGATAGTTACCAAGGATGAAAAATCCTGCCTCACATAAATATGTAGTCGTAAAAGGGATTATAGCAGCAATGGCTCTCTTTACCAAAAGAGGATATGCATAAACCTTTCACAATCTTAACCTAGCCTAGCTGACGTCTAGCTTAGCTGCAACTGATAAAATTTTGCAATGTTCAAATTAGCGGCAAAAACAATTATGTGGAAAGTGACGTAATAAACGTACGTAACAAAATAATTTACGTAACAAAAGTAGAAACTCAAACTAGAAATCATCAGCATTGTTTGAAGTTAATATCTTTTCTTTTGAAAAACATATTCCATTTTTGAAATTATACACTAAGATTTCCATTGGGCCTTCATGGACCCCCTAAAACTAGTCCGCGTACCCCTTGGGGGTCCACGGACCCCAGTTTAAGAACCCCTGCATTAATAGATCTTTGATATAAGGTTGCATTGTGCAAAAAGGACAAAAGTCTCATAAAAAAATATTTTAATATCATGAAGTATATGCAAGAAACTTTGAAGAACAGAAATTTTTTTTGGGATATCTTGTTGCCCACATGACAATTTGAGGGTTGGCATTTGGTCCCCCAAATTTTTTTAAATGCCCCATAACTCCTTAGCTAATGCTTTTAGACTAAAATTGAGACCATTTTTGAAATCTGCATCATGAAAAATGGTGGAATAAACACTTCAACCAACTTTCTACCCTAAATATAGCCCTAAAATCAAAAAACACTGGGAACATCAACAGCGCCACCTAGTGACAACAACAAAATTTCAAAACGCGATATCTCAAAAACCGCTTGTCCGATTTTCAAAAAAAATTTTTTGCCTAAGTTCAAATTTTTAAAACAACAAAATATATCAAAACCAACATTTTCTGAAACCTAGTGGTTACATTTCTTTCTAAAATTTGTTGAATTATAATGGAATTCCTCCATATTATGTTAGGCTTGAAAAATTTGACATGTGTCATTGCTGAGTTGGTGCATTACTTTTCAAATACGACATGTTGTGCCATACTAGCAACATTCTAAATTTTATCATTGATTATTTTGCCAACTTGTCTGTAAAGACTAGAAAGCATGGGGTTTAAGTCTACTAGATATTCATTGCTCTACACCAAAGCAATCTATATATACTGTACATGACACAGGCCTTTCCAACGTACAAGCAAGAGGCCGATGCAAGCCTCTAAGCCAGCGTTTCTCAACCTTTTTTGGCCCAACGCCCCCTTCATGAACTGGCAAATTTTTACTGCTCCCTAACAAAAACAATTAATTACGAAAAGCGAATATAAAACAATAAATACTATTAATACTACAAAAAGTACTCAATGCCAAGCAAAAAGCCTAGCAGAGCGAATGACATCAAATATAGGCTAGTTACCAGTCTCTAAAACCTTTACAGCCTGTTTTACCCTAAAATGGGGATCATCAGAAGGTCCTTATTCCAATTGAATTCTATTTCTATTAGAATAAGGACATTTTGATGATCCCCCTTGGTGAAACAGGCTGTAAGAGTTTTAGAGACTAGTAACTATATTTGATGAAAAGCAAACATATATTGGCGAGCATGAAAACAGTATAGGCCTACTGGTAGTCAATGATTGTGAACCTTGGGCTTGGTGAGAAAGTGCCAGTTTCTTCATATCTGGTGTAAAGCCAGTGAGAAACAGGTCAGCTGAGTGAGAAACAATGAGAAACAGTGTAAAGTGAGACAGTGGTCAGCCAGTGAGAGAACAGTGAGAAACAGTGGTCAGCCAGTGAGAGAACAGTGAGAAACAGTGGTCAGCCAGTGCGAAACAATGAGAAACAGTGTAAAGCCAGTGTCAAGTGGGTTTTGCTGTTTGGTATGTAGCAGAACAACACAGCTGAATCAATTTTTCACCAAGTATGAGGTAGGAAATGCTACCACGAAGATACGAGGTCTTTGACGAAATCGTTACGCTGAGAGGTAGATGGGTTAAACCAGAATGCCCTCTAATAATTAAAACGCCCCCTTTAATCCTAAGTAATCATACCGCCCCCATGCAAAATCAAAACGCCCCCCCCCCCCCCGGGGGGCGGTACCCCCCCCGGGGGGCGGTACCGCCCCCGTTGAGAACCACTGCTCTAAGCTCTCAGTGGCCATCATGGCCAGCTGGCCACCAAGAAGTCATTGAATGACCTTTGAAACTACCGTGGTGGTTGGCCATGGTTGGTCGCCAGCTTCCACAAACCAACATTTCTCTACTTGCTTTCTTATTTCAAACATTTTTTTCTTCACTTTTATTCGCAACCTGTTTTCATAAACAAGGCAAAGTTTCTCACACGCCGACAAGAAATATTGCTGATAAAAGTTTTGCAATAAGTGCGAGTGTCCACCTATAAAAATTCAAAGACCAGCTCTACACTACTTGGGAAGCAGTGTATTTAAACACAACTGCAAATACGTTTAGGTAAGGGCCTTGTTTGCGCTGTTGTTACCTGAGTGAGCACAAAAACACGATATCATTAACAGATTTTTAAAAACACAAACTTTTAACGGATTTTTTTGTTGTGGCTGCTGCCGCAAGAATTTGGCTCATGGAAAGAAGGTTTGGTAGGCCATGCTTGGTCGCTGGTAAAATAAAGAAGCTTAGAAGCCTGCAATGTAATTTTGATTTTAAACTGTATGTTACATCTCTTTGAAATGATAGTTTTTAAGAATCCAAATTTCCAAAATATAATCACTGATGCAAGTTTTTATTGACAGAAAAATCTTACATTTCTCATTTCAAAAAAAGTAAAAAATGAAATCCCTGTCGGCTTAAAACTTGCCAAGCCCTGAGACATTTTCTATGAGTGTCACGCTATCAAGCTGCAATGAGATGCGGCGATTGCTGTAAATATCAGTTGCATTTTTGCCATAGGAAGAATGCATTTAACTTTGTCCAAAAATGGAGGAATGCAAATAATTGTGTTGCATTATATTTATGCCTATCGTAATCGTTTAGTGTGATTTTGAGCCTAGTTTTATAGTTTATGACTACAGATTAAATGTCTCCAAGTTAGTAGGTTTCCGCGATTTCATTTTTTGTGTTTTTTTTTGTTTGCATGAGAAGGAAACAAAATATATTTTAGATCAATAAAAACTTGCCTTAGTGATCACTAAATCCAGTAGCGTAGCCAGGAATTTTGAAAGGGGGGGTTTTGACGACCCAGCGGCGGGGGGTCTGGGGGGCCTCCCCCAGAAAATTTAAAAAAATTACTTTTAATTTGGTGCATTCTGAGAGCATTTTCAACAAAAATGTGGGTATGAATATTCCTGTGAAATGGTGCTGTCCGGTGGCATAGCAAAAGGATAAGATCATGTTTTCTTCGGCATTTTTCGGAAATAAAGCTAAGAATCTATGTTTTCTTGTTGCTAATTCCTGGCTGAGATGTTTGTATGTTTGGTATTGGCAAAACTCGCTCTTTTAATGCAGTTTTGTTTAAAATTAGGCAATTTTTTTTAGACTGAAAGCATCATTCTCAATATCGTGACGTCACACGCGTGCCAAAGGGGGGGGGTTGCAACCCCCAAAACCCCCCACTTGGCTACGCCACTGACTAAATCTCTTATCGCTCTAAAACTCCAAATAACGTTAAAAATAACCCAATGTTCAACCAAAAAGTGAACTAAACTATGCTCGGCTACCCAGATCAGGCCCACAAGGTTTGCACATCCAGCCCATGAAACTGTTCAAAGAATGTGAGTTTTAAACGGAATAATTATCCTATCAAAAGTTAACGCTGTGTAAGTGTTTCAGTATTTAATTTCCCATGTCCGTCCTTATTTTCAATGACATAATTTTTTAAAACAGCCGTTTTTGAAAGATTAAGTAGGTGTGTCTTTGGCAGTTTGTGATAGAATAATTAGTTTTTCTCTACAACTCATTCGTCTTCAACCACCAAACGTGTCAATTGTTGTATACAGCTGAATAAATTAAACTCCTTATGTTGAAACACCACCACAGGTTGCAGGCTCTTAACCAAAATGGTTATTCGGCCCATGAGCTCATTTCTTACAGTCAAATGGATCTTTTTCAAAATAGTCTGTTGACCTCTGGTCTAACCTTGTTTATGGTATCATTAATCAATAAAGTGGATGCTGATATCTTGCAATCTCTGTTACCTAGCATAGTTATACAAGAATACCAACCTCTTAATAATATAGTATGACTGTAGAGTGTAGACTGAACTTTATTGATTATTGTAACGAATTATTTCAATTGCACAAAAATATTAATTCTTATGTGAAGTTTGTATCATTTGTTTTCTGCAGGTTGTAAATTATTTTTTTCATTTGCTTAATCATGAGGAAACTGCAATATCATGAGCAAAAGTTGTTAAAAAAAGTTGATTTTTTTGCATGGGAAGCTGACAACAATCTTCACGAAGTGCGTGTCATGAGAAGATATCGGATTCTTAAGCGTGAACATTATACTGCTTACAACAAGTTGAGCCGGGAAGTAAGGACAGTTTGTCGAAAGATTCGAGATTTAGATCCAAAAGACCCTTTTAGAGTCAAGTGCACATCTGATTTGCTGCAAAAACTTTACAATATGGGAATCATTCCGACAAAACAGAACTTAGAACTCGCAGATAAAGTAACTGCTACAGCTTTTTGCAGAAGACGTTTACCTGTTATAATGCTTAAGTTGAAAATGGCTCAATCTTTGAAAAATGCTACTGCTTTTGTTGAACAAGGCCATCTAAGAGTTGGATCAAAAGTAATTTTGGATCCAGCTTTTCTTGTAAGTCGACACTTGGAAGATTTTGTTACATGGAAAGAAACTTCCAAAATTCGTCAACATGTATTGGAATTTAACGAAGAGAAGGATGATTATGATTTTGCTTAAGTTTTTTGTTGTTTTTAATATCTGCCAGATTTTGTGATTGTTGTAGAATCAAGCATGGATTACAATTTACAATGCAATAGTTGACATGGTAAAATCTCATAATGCTGCTTGGTTTACTTAAAATCTGAAATGAACTACCAAAAAAATAAATTTTGTCATCCCTAAAATTGGCTTATGCAACTTAGGCATGTAAGCGACAATTCTCAAATGATGTGATGTAAAAGCTATGAAATGTGGGCTTTTTTGTTAAATCACGTTCTTATTCGTTTTGTCTCTAAAAAAGGCGACCTACTAGCACTTCCCAAGTTGCTTACACAGAGTGCTTTTTGGCGTGACTCAAAACGATTCTTTGATCTGGCTGCGATCCTGATCTAAATGCTATTTCTTAGCTCTCAAATATTTTGAAGATTTTTATTAACACTTTAACTTACGTGTAATGCATCACGAAGTTTAATGAGACAACTTGAGTTCATTTTTTGGTAATTCAATTACAAGCGAACCTGGTGAAATGTATATAGTCCTGATCCGTCTCATTTTACAGACCACAGGTAACAGTCTAAGTCAGAAATCACCATCAGGTTACCCTCAGATGCATTTGTGTGCGCCCGGGTAATGCATCAACAACATACAAGTGTAACCAAACATACCAATCAGATTGCAGTTCTAGGGGGGCGTCGCTTAAAATCCTTCAACTGTCATACCCAGCAGTGGCGCCGCCAGACCACCTTCAACAATGGGAGTGGGCAAAATATTGACAGTGCAAGACAGTAGCGTAATCAGAAGTTTTGAAAGGGGAGGTGTTGACGGCCGACGGGCGAAGCCCGATGGCGTGTTCGGCTGTTCGCCGAAGGCGACACTTAGCGAAAGGGGGTCTGGGGGGCCTCCCACAGAAAATTTTGAAAAATTACATTCAGTTTAGTATATTCTGAGAGCATTTTCAACAAAATTGTGGGTATGAATATTCCTGTAAAATGGTGCTGTCCGGTGGCATAGCAAAAGGATAAGATCATGTTTTCTTCGGCATTTTTCGGAAATAAAGCTAAGTCTCTATGTTTTCTTGTTGCTAATTCCTGGCTGAGATATTTGAATGTTTGGTATTGGCAAAACTCGCTCTTTTAATGCAGTTTCGTTAAAAATTAAGCAAACTTTGTTTTAGAGACATTGGTTGATTGCTTTTTTTTTGTAGAGATTATTACAGTTTTATTATTTTTCAATTTTCTCCTTGGTTGATCCAAAAAGCGATCTTATTCCGTTAAGTCACTACCTTTTATGCTTTAAAGTCAACCCAAATTTCTGATATATTCAAGTTTTGTATAACGAATAGCTGTTTAGACGTTAATCTAGATCGAACAAGCGATCTCAGCAGTTACAGATGGCTTGCATCCTAGCACAGTTTGACGTAAAATTACATAATAGGCTAAAGCTTTTCTTGCAAACAATGTATTAACATCCATAAATTCAATTTGAAAGGTTGAAACCCCCAAACCTCCCTTCCTTGGCTACGCCACTGGTGCAAGACAGTGATATATTATTTAATTTCTCTTGTTTTCTACTGCTATTGTCTACTCCAATAGGCTATAGCCTACCAAAAGTCCCACATTTTTGACATGTCTGATCTGTTGAAAAAAATAAAATTCAAAATAAATCACAGTTTGATTCTGTATGGGACTTGCAACTGCCATGGCTAGCGAAATTCTGCGTAGCTTTTTTCCAGATTGAAAAACCATTTTTTACAAATGCATTTTCTGATTATTCAACAGTCTGTTAGTCAAATATGCCTCATGATTTTGACTAGTCTGTTAGTTGACAGGGAAATTATCAAATACTGTAGCCTACTGAAACGCTGTGAAAACGTTTTTCCATGCTTGAAAAATACAGATGTCAAAACATAGTAGATACAGTAGAACTCGGTTAATCCGGATCTTCGCCTAATCCGGATGAAACTGGAAGTACAAATGAGTCAGGTTTGATAGAACCATCATCGGTTAATCCGGATCTTCGCCTAATCCGGATGGAATCGCCGGTCAAATCGAATCCGGATTAACCGAGTTCTACTGGTATATCAAACGCAGAGGCGGTCACATGCATATTGCCTAGCCTATGACATTGTGAGAATTGAGGCTAATAAAAGTTAATGGAATAAATATACTGTGACGGCCACCGGGCGTAGTTCAACTGCAATAAATACTCAGCCGGTGTTAAATGATTTTTTATTCTTAATATTTCTTCTTCCTATTCATGAAGATTTCATCAGGAAAATGCACAATATCAAATGATAAGTTTAAAACAGTTAAAGTCAACATGTTTCTACGTTTATTAGACGTAAAAACAAGCTTCACTGAAAGTAAAAATAATCAATTAAAACGCCAACCCCAGCCAGCTAAATCTGCTGATTTTACATCGATTCAACCTTGTAGGGCGTTGAATCGATGTAAAAAACCCACAATCTTGCTCACGGGGACGCAAGTCTTCCAATAGTCATCAAACCACTGGTTACTTACTGTATTACTTTAGTAGACTTCGTTGAGTTAAATCTACATTATATCCTTGAAACATTGAATGACCCACTGCTGTATGCACTGCCACCACTCAAGAACCAAGGAAGAGCCAATCTGCTGAACAGCCGGTAACAATTGCTACGTGACAGGCAGCAGGCAAGGTGTACGTGAATAGAATCACAAAATCGTAATAATAACAGCAGCAAGAAGAGCAAGTTTAAAATAGAAGAGAAAGCTTTTACCCCCCCCCCCCCCCTCCCCTTGCAATTTGAGTTGACTTGTTGACTTCAGGTTGGGATCCAAATATTAAAAAAATAATAACAATATGTAATATATATATAAAAAAAATAAAAAGATGATGCCCAAAACATTGGGGGGGCAGCTGCCCCGCCTGCCCCCTCTGCCGGCGCCACTGATACCCAGCCACACTATCCTGGTGGGTTGGGAACAACGCGTAGGCTACAACAGTGGAAGTCTTAATATAATAGCCATCCCATCTAAAAGTTTATTAGTGAGGCCCATCACAAGTTTCCTTGTTGCCAAAGTGGCCCGCATGCAAAAAAGTTGGCGACCCCTGGTCAAACTAAAAGTATAATTTTTTCACTTATTAGCAGTGTGATAATGTTGCCTGTGTAGGGTATGGCATTGCAAAGTGTTGAAATGTTATTCAGAAACGTCCGACTTTTATAACAGTAGAAGATGTGTGTTTTCAAATATTTGTTATTGACTGAAGAGCGCTACTGTGAGGTTGTGAATGCAAGCCAAATCACTACACTTGTGTCTTACAATCAAATAGAGCAAAAGTATGCCGCGTCAGATTCTCTGGAGTCCTTCTCCACTCCGAAGTTTGCGACTCTACTTCTGCTCTAAATATTTTTGAGATATTGACTCCAACTCTGAACGCAAAGTACAATCCAGGTTTTTTTATATTATAACTTATGTCTTTCCTATACCTGTCCTAAGAAAAAACAACATATTTTTGAGTGAGAGAATTACTGCTTGGAAAATAATAGCCTACTAGCCTATAGGCTACTGTAGAAGCGTAAGTAAAATGATTTCTGTTATGGTTCCGGTTTTTGCCAAGAATTTAATTCAGACCCCGACTCAGGAGCAGATCTAGTAAGTAGGCCTAGCCCACTTTTAGGGAGGTGGTCACAACGTTAAACCATAATCTCTTCGTGGGAAAATTGTAACATAAGATTCCCAGATCCGTTCGTCTGTATGCAAATGCAATGACTGAAAGAAACACTCTTCTGAAAACGTCTATTCGAGAATTGTATTTCTGTAAAAATAGCCTCAAGGCTGTCGAAATTGGAGCACAACAGCGTACCCACTAAAACTTGTCACTACAATACAAATTACTGAGATAAAGACGGAAATTTCGTCCAGCTGGCAAGCACTAAGCAAAGCAGTTAAAATATGCGACCAACCTTTCAAGCACCAATTTTAAAATGACGAGAATAGATTGCAATATTTCAAACGCACGTAAGCAGCTTCTGTGACGTAATAATGATAAGCATTATGAAGCTATTCAAGCACCTGTCCCATTTGGCTTACACCATATCTCGTAATTCAAGATTTAACGATGATGTAATGTTTCAACAGGTGTGACAAAGGTGATGCAATCTTTGCTTATTTCTAGCAACAACTAGTCCATGACGTTAGACGTCAGGTTCAGTAGACAACGGTTCTATGTGACGTTTGATTTGAAAATTGTCATAACAGGAGGGCAATTTCAACAAAAAACAATGATGCGTAAGGTAGACTATAACCTACATTAATCCGACCTTGCAAATATACCCAGTGTTGTACGCGTCAACGAAATAAATTGTCAGCGTCAGCGCAAATTGCCTAAAAACTTTACGGCGTAAAGTACTGCGTCAGCTCTTAAAGAAATTGACAGCGTCAGCGCTAATTTCTAGCGCTATTTTAGCCAAGGTCTCACAAAACTGAAGTATTTCAACCCAGTGTAGGCTAACAATAGCTATAAATAAAGAGCAGGTTTTATGTTTTGAGACTGTATTGTAATTAGCTGCTTTAGTTATTATTAGTTATTTGCTTGTAGAAACACAAGCATTTCAAAATATTTGTCTGACAATCTGCTGCATTTGGGACGCATAATGTCCTTTCCAAGCGAAAACATGCGTTCCACAGCAGCGCTGAATGGTATTGGTGTGCTATATTTCAAAAACAAGTCTTGAAAACGTTTACTAGGAAAGGTAGCCTATCACTGTTCCAAGCGTAATACTGTGATGGCTTAGTTAGCACATATAAATCTTATTTTAACGAGGTCCACTGCACCAACATCGCTCTTTTCAAGGGCATAGAGCTCTTGAAATAAAGTATCAACCTCCGCGATGACATTCATCGATTTTTCGCTTTCTTTGATCCCTCGTTCTCGCATAGGCTACTGCTCACGATATGAGCGATCACCGTTTGACGAACTTCTTCCGCTTGTATTCCAGGGAGCCATTCCAACCAACGTGAAAGCGGGTAATTTGAATGAGTCGCGCTGGCCAGAATACATTGTGAAACTAGTTTTTCAATAAAAACGAAAAATGACGCATAGCGCTTGACGCTTAAAATCGACAAAATAGTTGACGGCGCTATTACTTCCGTCAATTAAAAAATAAACTGACGGCGCTAGCCTCAGCGTCAACAAAAAGTTGACGCCGTCAACGTACAACGCTGAATATACCGTGAATAAAGTAACCTTTCCGTGTTTTAGGCAGGGGTTTCTGGTTTTAGGAAAAGAGGGAAGCGATCGCCTCTTCCTGGATTTGCCACAGCTCTGATTCCGTCCCTTGATAAATAAAACACTTGACAGTCCTAGCAACTTCTGATCTGTGATAGCCGAAGCAGTCTTGTGTCAGATATTCTTGTTATTAGGCTATAGCCTATATATACAAGACTTGACGTCATTTTGTTTCGAACGTAAAACAATTTCATTGGTTCTGCTTTCGAAACGAATTTCTTACTTTTGTGTCGAAACAAAACTTCTTGGTTAGGCCTATGGTTTTATTTTGAAATTCAAGCAATTATATAGGGCAGTGGTTCCCAACTCATGGGTCGCGACCCAAAATTGGGTCGCCTGATAATTTTTTTGGGTCGCTTGTTTTTCAGGCATGTTGTATCTTGGGCGAAAAAAATAACAATAAAAAAAATTTAAAACGTGATGAGATCGATCACAAAACTGGAAAATATAAACACTAGTCATGAAGCGTTTCATGTCGAGACATTGGAAAGCTTTATAACATGATCGTAGTGCAAGAAGTTTTAACAATTTTTGCTTTTATTATTGTTATTATTATTATTAAATGTAAACCCAAGTAAAATTTCAGTCTCAAACATAAATTAACTTGACAAAGTTACGGGATATAATATTGTAACGTGCACTATACGTCACGAACGCTATGTCGGACAAACTATGACAAAGTTTTCCACACGTTGGACCACGCATGGTGCGGTAAAACGCATCAAAGACAAAGCTCCAAGTGCTGTACGGACTTATTGCTTTCTCCACAGAGAGGCCTTTGCTGCAAAAAAGCTGTCTCAAGAGCTGCACGAAGTGTTGAATGATGTGAAGTGTGTAAACTTCATCAAAACAAGTCCACTAAATCGGCATTTGTTTTCGTCTTTGTGGATTCTGATTATTATCAAGCATTGCTGTTGCACACAGAAGTGCGATAGTTGTCACGAGGTCGTGTCCTAAAGCGAGTTTGTAATTTGCGAGAGGAGATTGCTATCCTCCTGAGACAACAGAACTGTGTGAGATTAGCCAAGAAGTTTTTGCAAGAAGATTTCAAGGCAAACGTTGCTTACCTTGCCGATATATTTGACTCTATGAATTTTCTAAATTTATCTATGCAAGGCAACGGTTTTACGGTGATTGATCGAGCCGCAAAAGTTTCTGCTTAACACAAAAAACTCATATCCTGGAAAAGTTATGTCACCAAAGATGAGTACAATATATTTCCTCAGCTAACGCAATATATCTGTGGCAATAAAGTTGATATTAAGCAAACGAAAATTAGACACCTGGAACAGTTTGCCAAAAAGTTTGTGCACTAATATGGAGAATCTCTAACACTTAATAACCAAAATGATTGGATAATTGATCCATTTGTTGGAAAAGATCTGCCTCAACTTTCCATCCATATTGCAGAACAGTTTATGGACATAACGATAGAAATAGCAAACCGTATTTCTTTTGCATCCTTCAAAGACAAATACCCCAAAGATTCTGCAAACATCCACTTTTGGGCTTCCATGTACAGAGTATATCTCACAATTTCACAATTAGGGATTCAAAAACAGATTCCATTTGCAACAACTTGGCTTTGTATGATTGGATTTAGCGCCATGTGTGTATTGAAAACTGAACAGCGAAACCGGCTGGAAGTTAAAGCCGACATGCGGCTATGCCTAAGCAAAATAGCCTAATGCCTCGATTTCAAAAACTCACTGACAGCAAGCCAGCACAGCTATCTCATTAGTGATTTGATAAACATATTATCTTCGGAAAAAGTTACTGCTTTTGTAGTGCTGTTTGTGTGCTGTTTGTCAACACAATCTTGTATGGCTTTTAAAATATTACGACAATTTGCTTGGGTCGCAAGATTTTAACGAACTGAATTTTTTTTAAAATGGGTCGCCTTAAAAACGAGTTGGGAACCACTGATATAGGGCATGCGTTCGAAATGTGGCTTGGCCTCCAAGAAAGTAAAATGCCTTGTGGTTCAGAGCTGTTCCACGCGAATGAGTTTTTAGACGTTGAGACCGTGCCAATTTTTTTTCAACTCAGCCTGATAACTTATTTCGGTCTCAAGCACGTTTTAACGTTCGCGTTTTGTCGCTTCTACCCTTTTCTTGACTTTTGTTATGTTGGCGTGTAGCCTATTGTTTTCGCTGAGATGGTCAGAAATAAAAGAAACTGAACTAAGTTAGAGGATATATTGACCATGAGATCTTCGGAGTCTGGACCAGCATGGCAAATAGCCTATTGGCCTACCTTTGAAAAAAATTAAAATAATAAAACACTCAAAAGGGAGAGAAAATTACAAAAATAGGCTACTAATAGCCTACATTCACAAAGAAAGAGATACGTTTTCACTAGAAAACAAGAATTGCCTCCAAAACAAAATAGATTGGCAGTAAATGCATCAGCTTATCGCAAAAGAGTATGCAGTACTTTTTTACGTTCTCGGTCCCTTTAAAAACGTTCCTGGTCCTTGAAATCATCTCCGTCGAAAAGTACACTCTGGAAAGTCTCGGTCAACGCTACCGAATCGGGTAGTGCCAAACAAATATATTTTGATCGAAATGAGTTTGTTGCGACGTCACGAAACGAAATAAATTTGAAGGCATGATAATAATCAATCAAGTTCATTTAATTTGAGAAAAATGTGAACACTGTAATATAAACGACGACCTTTTAGAGTACATGCTAATTTAAACAGAAAATGATTGGTAGTGTCTGTTAAGATATGACCTTTGAAATTCTTCATTTGAAACCTTTGAAATTCTTCTGTTGTATAATGCAAAGTTTATTTAAGTTTTTGAAAAGTCAGAGGTAGCCTATTGTCAGTGCCGGATTAAGGGTCTGCTGGCCTGTAGGCACATTTTATAAGTGGCCCAAAAATCAGGGTTGCCAACTAAAAAATTAGAATTATCAGTGTTGCCAAATCATTGTCACAAAGATCGTTGTTGCAACTATAACACAGGGTACCATGCAAAAACTTGGTCATATGCCTAACTAAATAACAACTTTGCGCGTTTTTGCGAGATTGAAAACGCGTTAACTAGTTTTTGGAGGTCAATCTTACGGAGTAGATCGCTTTACACAAAAGTGCCAGTGTAGCCTACCAAGACGTTGTTGACACATTGTTGATCGTTTAACGTCTTTAATTCGTTTTAGTTGTGCAAACGAGCGTTCCCCCGAGCAATTCGTAGCCATTAGAGACAAGTACATTCTAAGTGCTACTTCAGTGTTCGGAAATGTATTATAAACATCAGTAGTGTGCAGCATCTTTCAGGCGCTTTCTGTTGCTGTTGTTTCATCGCGTCTTTGCTCTTTACACTCTTTATGCTAGCACATAAACTGACCAAATTCTGATGGGAAGTCGGAAGAAAGGTCCTTTGAATACACACCAGCCAGACCTGCAACAGCAACATTGATGTCTTTAACCATTTATTAACTATGCTTTAACAGACATGGAGTGGTACTCAGTCAAAACTCCAAACCTCTGCAGCACCATGGAATATGCATCGATACGTTTCTGTAGTGTGCTCTTCAGTTGGTCGATGATCACATAAAACGTGTTGATTTTAAATTTTTGCTGGCCCGACATTTCTTCCACATCATCTGTAGCAGCTCCATCACGGACATGCTTCCGCCGCTTTGGTGCTCGCCGACTTTCAGATTTATACATGCTGCTGTCACAGCGATCACGTGCCTGCTGCTCATAACAGTCAAAATTCTCTCTGCACCATAGCATCTTTTCACATATAAACTAGGTGGGCACTTGCCCACCTAGTCCCTTTGCTTGCCCCCCTAGCCCTTTCTTTGCCCCCCTAGTTTGAAACTAGGTGGGCAATTTTTAAGACTTAATTTTGTTTAAATTAGATCCAAGTTAAAGAATGAACAGCTAATCAGTGGTTCTCAACCTTTTTTTGGCTGTTACCCTAATCTCCATCCTGAAGTGAGCCAATTACCCCCAAGATCAATTTTAAAAACAAAAGTGTTTATTGCTATGTATTAGTATTTCAAAGGGCTATCTGTGACAATCAAAATGCAATACAATGCTGAATACAAGATGACAATGCGTGGTAAACATTCAATGCGAAGGTTGGACCTGGACTTCAGCCCCAGCTTTGTGATTCTGGGCTTTGTGGTACTGACTACTGAGGGCAATTCTTGTGTAGCTTTCGACATCCAGGCGATTGCGTGTCTTTGTCTTCATTCCCAAGACAGTAGAAAACCTTTGTTCACAGCGATACGTTGTTAAAAAAGATGTCAGGATATTTAATGCAGTGTCGCTAATGTAGGTGCGTCCTGGAGTCTGCCAAACCAGAAGGGTTCCAATCCAAGCCTTTCCCTTGAAATCAAGTTTTAACGCTTCGTTCATTCGGAAAGTGATAATTTCTTCTTTGGCCGGAAAGTCGTCATCATCCACCTGGCTGTCATCATATGTGAAGGGCTCAGTGCAACATTGGAGATTAGCCGTGTCCAAATTCCAAAAGTAGTTGGCCAATGTCCATCCTCTTGGCTTGCTGGGCTAAGTGGTCACTGGTCAGCTATGTCCTCCTTCAACGCCGCTGTCAACTCAAGTCCATTACCTTCGAAGTACATGTCAAGCGTCTGAAACTGCACCACTGTACTCTTCCAACTCGCTTGTTCCACAATTTAACCTTTGCGATAAATGCGGCTACGGCTACTTTGATTTCGATCACAGTTGCATTCTTGCCTTGAATTGAAAGATTTTCTTTGTCCGCCCCGATAGCTCAGTTGGTTAGCGCGTCACTTCTGGAACGAAAAAGCTTTAAGATCACGCTGGTTTGACTCTCGGGGTGTGCGCTTGAGCAACGCACGTTAAGGATTGCTCTCCATTCAGCGGCATCTAATGGATGGAATATTTACCCGGCAACAAGACTTCAACAATCGGAAACTTCACTCTGCCAATCTCGGTGACCGGGCCTGCGTCAGTGATTCAAAGCCTTTACAAGTATGCGAAACTGCGAGGATTAAGTTCTGCAAGAAGCTTTCCCAGTCCGAGAATAAAGACTCAATCAATCAATTCACCAAAGATATCAGCCAGCTGGGAAATCCACTGTTGGTTAGGGAAATATTCAGCCAAGTCGGATTTTTTTTCAATCAGAAAAACATGGACAGCCTTACGAAGTTCGACCAGGCGAGTTATCACTTTGCAACGAGATTGTAGCCTACTTCTGTGTGGTAGGCTACAGTAATGCTTCGTATCTTTCTCCCATCTTCTTGCACAGTTCCTTGAAAAGACGGCTGTTTAATTCCTTTGCTTTTATAAAGTTCACAACCTTCACTGTTTCCAAATCGGGTCTCGTTACCCCCCCACAAAAAATAGGCAATTTACCCCCATGTTGGGAACTACTGAGCTAAATGGAAAGCTTTAGCATACATTTAGACCTTATGAGCCTACCTTTGACCTTAGCCTACTTATGATATCCTTAATGTTCCATTCAAGCAGATTAATTATATTATCAATTTGTGTTTACTCAAATTTATGTGAGATTCTAAATGTCTGAATTACCGAAGTTTGTTTTCTGATTTTCATCAAAATAAAATACCAGCTTTTTAGAATCATCTAATTCTGCAAAGATTCAACTCATTATAATATCTTAGCAGTTGTGTTTCATATATTGTCATAGTTATTTCTTTTTACTTTAGTACAAGAGACGTCTGCAACTAAATGCTGCTAGATTAAATTTTATTACATTATTATTTATAAAATATTGTGGGCGGGGATGAATATGGGAATCAATTATGGGTCTTAAAAGTTTAGTTTAGGTATAATATGCCTTTTCACCCACAATTTACCTGAGAAATCTACATTTTTAAGCTTACATGTTTTACGCTTGGAAAAAAATGCCCTTTTTCCCATCATTTACGCGCAAAGTGCTCTTTTTAACATAACTCTCGCGCTAAAAATGCCCTTTTTTGAAAATTTGCCCACCTAGTCCCAATTTGTGAAAAGATGCTATGCTCTGCACTTATCTAAGAATTTATCCAAGCTCTTCAGCAGACCAATGGCAGATGTCAGTTCGATACTGGAACTTGAAGCAACTTGCTACTAGTATTGAAGCGCTGCAAAATATTGTTTTGAAGTGGCAGCATGTTTCAATTCGTCTTTTTTTAACGATTTTTGCAACCTTTAATTCATCTGGAAAAACAGAGCTATTAAGATAAATACTTATTAGTTTAGAAAATAATTATTTTGAAAACATGGCTAAATTTCTACTGATTTTAAAGTGGCCTGGTTTTTTGAGTTTGACTGGCCTGTAGGCACGTGCCTACTTATGCCTAATGGTTAATCCGGCACTGCCTAATTGCTCTCCCCTCTTTCACAAAAATAAAATATTTTATAGTTTCACTTTATCAATATGGGTTGCAAATTGCAATACGTTAAGTTAACATAATTATTATAGCCAGCGGCGTTGTTGCGTTATTTTCAACTCTTGCTATCAGCTGTGACGATTGACCACAAGACCTTTTTTTTGTTGCTGCCACTTACATCATAATAACACCATCTCATGACGCGCGTATCTATAAATAGCTTCAGCTGTAGCGTCGGCCAATCAGAAGCTTCCACGCTGGCAGTAGCTGAAAGCCACATCACCACAAAACTTCCTTGTTAGACATAAGCGTTTTGAACAATATGAAATGAAGATGTAAGTCAGTTAGAGTTTGTGAAAATTTTACGGCACTTAGTGCAGTTGGTTTGTGTGATTCTGCGTACATGCATCTGTAAACAGAAAAGCGTAGAATATATTTTAGTTCAAATTGTAGTTCCAATTTATTGATATCAGAAATCATCCCTCAGCAGTTCGAATGACACTACCTGCAACCCCCCACACTATTGTTATTTCGTCGGGAGCTTCGCTGGTTTCTATTCCAAGTTCTTCCAAACCTGTAGTAGAATACACCAGTGATGTGAACACCCTCCCAAAGTATGCAGTTGGCTTATTTGATTCGAATGGTAGTGGCCCAAGAAAAAGGAAGCGCTTGACACATTTAACCCCGGAAGAAAAAATCATGAGGAGGTAATAACATTTTATTTTTATGTAATTGCTCTTAGGCTATGTTGCTAAAATAACTTCAATTTGATTGAACCAGTGAAAAGTTCCGAACCCATCCATTCTTATGATCTGTACAGTTACAGTCATTTCACGTTTCAGCATGGGGTCATTAAACATGTTACATAATTTTGTAAGTGTTATTTCCCACCTAAAGAGCATTGTTAGCAAAAGCAAATAGCGTAACTGCATTATGTGATGAATCAAGAGTTGTAAACTTAACCAAGTGGGCCATGTTGGTTTCAAGCTTCTAACCAAATCTCAGCATGAATAAGAAGCTGCGTTACCAACTATGGCGGCTTTCAAGCTATGAGACCAACTCAGTTACAAAATGATAAAACAATCTTTAATTAAAATTTCTTGCTTCAGTAGCCTACTGGTGTAATGTTTCCAAGAAGGAAGTGGCTACGTTTACGGCGCCATAAAGTTCCATGCTCTTTTTGTCTTTATGGCATTTTTTCTGTGCCATTGCTGTGCTAGCGTGAAACCATGGTAAAAAAAAATCATTAAATAATAAAAGATGAATGGGTTATATTGCAAAATCATGCTAAATTCAAGTTTACCAGTGTATTTTATGATAAACTGTAAAAAATTAAAGTGATCTGAGTTATTCCAACAAGCATTGCACATGCACAATAATATACCTCTTTGTGTGTTTTGTTAGCAAAGCATTAGACTTTCAACTTCTGCTTATTACAGAAAATTGAAGAACAGAGTGGCTGCCCAATCAGCACGTGATCGAAAAAGATTTAAAATGGAAACATTAGAGGAGACTGTTCAGAAAATTCAACTCCAGGTAGAACATATTATATTCATTAGAAATTAAACAGTAAATACAGTCAACCCCGCTTAATCGGCCCACGTTTAATAGGACCACCCGCTTATTCGGACCATTTTGCACTGGTCCCGAATCCAAATCCATTTTTCTGTACAATTTTCCCCGCTTAAACGGACCACCCTCCGCCCTAAAATAGGCCTTTATGGTTAACGTTTTTTACTTTTTGTACATTTTTCTGCGAGGTGACGCGTCAAGAGTTGTTGATGGGCAACGTGCTACGTTCTCGCTAAGCCATTTTAAAGTGAAGTAGGCTACAGATAAACAAACGCTTGTTGTCACGTCATAAGGTCAATTGTCATCTAATCAGAATTGCAGTAATTGTGATGCAGCACCGAATACTGTACAGAAGAATGAATGAATGCTTTTAGTGCTTGAATAAAAATGGCAGCAATAACTCGCGTAGATCGAACACTTAAAGACAGTCCGAAAAATTGCTGATAAAGCCAAAAGACAGATGACCCTTGAGGCATTTTTCCAGTGACTACTGTACAGTACTGTATTTTGTTTTGATTGTTGATGGTGTTTTGGTTGTGTTTATAGCCGCAATTGTAAAATGCTTAAACTATTTTCAAAAACGATGAAAAAAATAACGAAATTCGTTCTCCCCGTTTAATGGGACCACCCGCTTAAAGCCTTAATCGGACCTATTTGGCTTGGTCCCCGATGTGGTCCGATTAAGCGGGGTTGACTGTACTACAAAAAGTGCCATGCTCAATGCCAAGCAGAGCAAATTACATCAAATATAGTTATTATTCACTAAAATCCTCTATCAGAAATATATTAAGGTATTATCAGCAGTATTAGCTGTCAAGTGCCAACAAATCTTTTTCTTCAAGTCTTGTGTTCAACAGTAGCTAAATATACACAGAATTTTTACCAAGAAATCAGTAGATGGAGCAAAATTAATTTCTAAACAAAATCATGTGATCAATCCTTGACACCACAGTACACCAGTAGTTTGATGTGTATTTCGCAGATTGCTATTGCATTTCAGCATAAGAATTTCTGAATTATATTCCTTTAAAGTGATTATGTATGTAACACTGTTTTATATATTATTTGTCAGGCACAAAAGCTTCTTGACTGTAACATGCAACTCTTGAAACGAGCAGAAGCTCTAGAACAAGAAAATGCAGATCTACGAAGCAGGCTTGGAATTGGAACTGAAGTTAACACCACAGTTTCTGGAAACAGAAAAGTCATTGAAAAGATCAAAGTTGAATTTGATGAAACCACTTTTCATAACATTTCAAACTCACCATGCTCAGTTGTTCCTGATTCGATTCTCTCACCTGACGAGTCAGCCGGTATGTTTTTTAGATTGCTTCATAGAATGTATATTTGTATAATGCTTTGGGACTGATCAAATAGCATATCATGCCATTGTCTCTTAACCTGCCTCCATTTGACGTCATTAAGTGATGATGATTTTTACAACCTTTAAAAATGCTTTATGTGATATATAATTCTATGAACAGCTATTCTGACTAAGGTTGTAGGTCGCTATTTAATAGTTGCAATTCACGATTGCCAGATTCAAATTGTTGTAACATTAAACCTTTATTTTTTTATTTGATAGATGAAAACGACAGTATTACTGGATTCAAGTTGCATGACAATTCCATAGATAGTGGAGATATAAGTGAAAGCCAGATCACTACGGAGTGTGCATCCCCTAAGCCCGCCGTGTTTGGGGAACACGAATTGGATAGACTTATTCCTCAGCAGCAGGAAGCTGTCAACCGCCCGTTGATCCACTCCAAAGTTTCTCTGGCGATAACTCAAAATCCACCGTCTGTGGAAGAAGTCACGCTGACGACGACATCCTTAATTTGCTCGAACAAATCGGCTCAAACTTCGATGCGGAGAACTTCCTCGAGCTTTCCCAACTTACAAGCAGCAGTAAGTTAGGTTTCTTTTTGACTGATTTAATGATTATGAAACCTTGCCAACCTGGGTTTTGATGTGTAAAACGCTCGAGCTTTGTGTCTAATCTAAGCGAACCTATGCTTGTCTGTTGTAATAGTCGTGTGAACACAGTTAAAACTTGAGATAAAAGACACTATTAAAACTGGTGTGTAATAGGAGTACATGATTTCCTGATATTTCTGACATTTTTTTTGCAGGCACTGGACTTGACGATAAAACCAGTACTTTAAGCACAGTGAGTTTGGAACAACTGGATTCCATTAAAGAGTTGATAACCGTCGATCATCTGTACTCCAAACCAAGTGAAGAAAATCCCCGGGTTTCGAATGAGACCAAGAAGCCTTCGTTTAAAATTCAATTAAGCCGTTCCATTCCTTCCACGAAACTGATCAAACAACCTACCCTTCCAATAAAGGTTGAATTGACACAACGTGAAGATAAGCCAATTGCCCTTTATGAAGGTCCTGCGCTGGTCGACAGCCGAACTGTGCAATCGAAATTCACTTCCCAAAAACTTGCACAAACCTGCATTGACCAAGAAAGAGCACAGATTGTTGAGCAACATCCTATGCTGTGTGATACAAAACAAGAGGGAGACCCCTTTCCGTTGATGGACACTACTGGTGTTTTAGATCTAGATAACTTGGACGCCGAGTTGGACAATATTCTAAGCGACACCGTTTGTGACACAAGTGATGCACCTTTAATTAATCCCATGGAAGACATCGCTAGTGCCGCTGCATCAACGCCAATCTCTTTTGCTTCAGAGTGTAATTCTCCTTTATCTTCCAACAGTTCATACAGTATCGATACCCCTTCTCCCGTGGCGCACTTAATAGACCCTTTTGAAACGGATACACCGAGTTTTGGGTCCTATTTTGATGATTCCTTTTCAAATGAGCTCTTTCCTCAGCTCGCTGTCATTTAAAATGTAGCTCAGCTGTACATTTATATTGTGTATTTGGTATGCAGCTGAAGCATGTTTTGTTAAACTACAGGTAGATTCCTGTGAACGCTTATTGTTGTGCCATTCTCACGAGGTGGAAAAGTTGCATTAAAAATTTTATACTCCATTCATTCGTGTTCGGCATTGACGCGGCGCAAGTTCCTGCAACGGTGTTGCCATCCCCCCTTGTTTTGTATCATGGTGTATTTTGTCGTATTATTGGCTGGGTATAATGTGCAATCTTGTGTAAAGGTCTGTATGGGTGCTGCGTATTTTGCAAGTTTTTGTGGATATATTTTTCCGTTGTATAAAAAGCTTACGATCGCGCAGGTTCACTTTATAATAAAGAGAACTTAATGTAGCTTGACATCTTTAAAATCTACTTCCCAAAAAATAGGATTCTCTGATGCAGGATGCAGTATTGGCAGCGCCAGCAGCAGTTATGACACTTCCGGATGCCGCCACCAGCAATTTGCTTGACGCTTTGAGATCGTTGAACACCGCAATTCATCAGATATGCGTTGCACTTTATTAAAAGCTCAATAACTTGACAACAATACTGGGTGATCACTTATGATATCACACATATTAACGATTAATTACCACCTACAAAGTCTGTAGCAGCGGAGAAGCAGAGCACCTCAAAATAACGTAGTGAAACAAATTAGTAGTTCAGTGAAAAGGTGAATAAATTAAAAGGCAACGGTAGCTTAAGAACCGCAAACCTTTACAATCTCCTGTGACAATTCTTTCCAGTGCAATAAACAAATTTTGAACCAGGGCATGTGTCTGGAGTGCGGATTGACAAGTGCAACACCACGCGCAGTATTTCTTACAAGGTTACACAGTTGACGAACAAATAAGGTCAAGTACGTACGTCACACCCGCTCAGGCAGCACACAACTGTACCACAGCAGTGTTTAAGGAGCTTTTTAACTACCATGTGACGTCTATGATGATGGGGTGTTCTATCACGTTACATAAGAGGCTTAACAGCCTCACAGCAGTTAGTGTCAAATAGATGTAAAGATAGGCAAAAATAGACAACCCCTAATTGTATAATTAATGAAATCTAGAATGCAAATTTCACGACCTTTCATCCGTAACGTTTCTCCTTGCAAAAATTATAATATTTCACTAACGATACAAAACTCATCACGTCAGTCAATCTTCAGCTTGGTTTTCAACTTCTTGTGAAATTTTGTGTTTCTCTTCACAAAGTTCTGCAAAGAAAACGGACAAACAATAACTTTTGGGTAGTGTACCAAATCAGTCTTTGAGGATTAATCTTCAACGTTTTAAAACTCAATTATTGCTTCATACAAAGCCACGCCTACACTTGTGCGAGAAGCATCAAAACAATGGGTTGTCAGACCCATAGCCGTAGGAGAGTAAAAAATTTTGGGGGGGCGAACAAAATTTGCCCAAATTTTCCAAACCTTGCCCAAATTTTGCCTTTGCAAACATATTGTGAAAAACGCAATATTACTCACAACCTCTGAGATAGTGTAGTCTAAGAACTCCACAAATTCATCAACTTGGCAGTGTACAAAAACACAGGCAGCAAAACAAGGCTGAATTAACTTTAAACTAAATAAACCATCAAATTGAAATAAGTCATCAAATTCAAAAAACATTGATCAACTTGGCAGTGTACTATAAAAACACAGGCAGCAAAACAAGGCTGAATTAACTTTAAACTTAATAAACCATCAAATTGAAATAATTTTCTTGTGGCACAAAAATATGTATATATATATACAGGCCTAACTGGATTCAACAACAAATTAAACTGAGAATTCAACAATAACTGGACAGCAGTGGCTAAATATCCATGCCCTCAGATCATTTCAAAATCTCAAGGTTCGTAAATTTGCATTGAAAAAATCTAAAATGACAACCTATTTACTCATCAAACTAAAGTAACATTACTTACTCCATGCTACTTAAAACCTTGCAACCTGAAAAGAATTCGACAGTTTATCATACTATGAGCATCAAATTTGCACCTTTGAAGAAAGCTAAGTTGCTATTAATTAGTATGAATATTGATCTCATTACAGTGAAGTTGTAGCCAATGTTTTTTCATTAACATCATTACCAAGATATTTTAAGTTCACGATGAAGCAACTACTGAAATCGTAGGCACTGAACTAAAACAACTCAAAGGCCTATCCTAGTATCCTATAGGTAATAGTTTCAAACTCAATCCTTGCCAGAAAATACAGACAACATCATCAATATCATACTATCTACATTGCCCGATATATTAACTGCATGAATTGGATGCCAAAACAACATAACACTTGCCTGTATATTTGATCATTGATTGCTATAATACTGTGTCATTCATGGTAAATAGCTGAGCATATCAACCCTAGGACCAGTAAACACAAACAGCAGTTAATACAAAAAATTCTTTTTATAGAAAACAATTCAACTGTAGCCCACAAAAACATGAAATCAAACACTGGAAAATTCACAGGTACTAAAACGAAGCTTAACATTCTCCACAAATTGCAACATACCAAATACAATATTTTCCAAAATTGAAGATGACACTGTTTACATTCATGGGAAAATTTTAATGTATGTCATACAAAATATTACACTATAACAATATACAAAGTTTTTAAACTGGTAAGATGTTCAAAACTCATGGTAAGATTGATTCTCTCAATAACTGGACATTTTTACAAATAAATTTATTAGTAGAATATAGATAAAGAAGCAAAAAACCTCATAAGATTACCAGTACAAAGCAGGGTTTCAAAATTCCACCAATGAAGAAATGTGTATATCCTAATGATTATTAGTAATAGCTTACCTCTGCCTTCTTATTGCATTATTTTACATTTTGCAGATATGATATATCATATATATATATACTAAATCGAAGCTTAATATTCTGCCCAAATTGCAATATACCAAATACAAAAGTTTTAAAATTGATGACACTACATTTAACATTTAAAACAAATGTTAATGTATTTCATACAAAATGCAACACTATAAACAAATTCCTAAACTAGAAAGATTTTGAAAACTCATGGTAAGATTGATTTGCCCAATAACTAAACATTTTTGCCCAAATATTTTTACAAATAAATAGGCTATCATACATTAGTAGAATATAGAGAAAGAAGCAAAAAACCTCATAAGATTACCAGTACAAAGCAGGGTTTCAAAATTCCACCAGCGAAAAAATGTAGTGTATATCCTAATTCCAAATGAACTTCAGTGATAAGCTTACCGGTACCTCTGCTTGCTAATTGCATTTTTTTACATTGACACTCTGCAGATATATACTGAATCGTGAATCGAAGCTTAACATTCTGCCCAAATTGCAATATAACAAATACAAAAGTTCCAAAATTGATGACACTACATTTAACATTTAAAGAAAAATGTTAATGTATATATTACATACAAAATGCACATAAAGTAATAAGCAAAAACCTCATAAGGTTATTAGCAGGCTACCCAGCAAGCTTAGAAATCTCACCTGTGAAGAAATGCAGCCTATGTACATGCTGGTGAATATCGGTACTAATAAGCTTAACTTTGCTTGCCAATTATGTTCTTTTACACTTTACTTTTTGCAGGTGGTGTTGAATCGAAACTTATCATTGTGCCCAAATTGCAATACCACATGCAACAATTTTCAAAATCGATGAAAATGCATTTTACATTGATTGGAAAATATTAATGTATATATCTCATAAATTATAACAATTACGTAAAGTTTCTAAACTGGTAAAATGTCGAAATATCATGATAAGATTGATTTGCCCAAATAAGTGCAGATTTTTGCCCAAATTCGCGGCGTTTTTTTTTCAGCGGGGGAGCGACCGCCCCCCCTGCCCCCCCATCTCCTACGGCTATGGTCAGACCACTCGGCATGGGAAGTGCATTTCAGCTGCAGTCAAGTCAGCAAATGAGATTTACTTGCTCAAATCGGACTTGCTTGGTCATCGCTTGTTAAAATGCCAAGCTTCGGCTGGCTCCGTTGTTACTTCTCAGGTTTCTCATTTGCCAACTTCAGCCACTTGCTGAAATGTTGCAAGCTCAGTTGTCTTTTGGCCAACTGCCATTTGCTCAGTTCACAACTGCTGACTTGTACGAAACTCAAAACAACAAACCCAAATATATCGTAATCCACTCACCAACAAATCCGATGGGTAGATTTTAGTTAAAACGTCATTTTTGTGATCAAGGCCTTTCGCTTCGGACACTTGTTTTGCCAAAACCTTGATCCAGTCTTCTTTGAAATTCCTGTCATCGATGAGTTGAAGTACCGACACTTTTTCTTCAGTTAGCACGACCTTGTGGCCTAATAAAGGCAGTTTAAGAATAATAACGTGATTCCAAACGTAACACAATAAATAGCTAGAAGCAAAGACAGACTATAATTGTCAATGCGTAATATGGCAGTCATCGAGTCAGCTGATTTTATTTTGATTGTGTGAAACATTTTTGTACTATTCGGTTTACAAAACCACAAACAAACTGGAGGTCCTATTGCGGCTAAATGTGCTCAATATCAGCACTCACTTAAACGTTCAGGTGTAGCAATCCCGCTGACAAAGTATCTGATGGCAAACACATTAGTGAAATCCTCGAGATCAACAACGTCCAAGATGGAGATGATGTTGTTTAAAGGAAGCAGGGAAATGTGCTGGAGATGAAAGGTTAAAGATTACTAAAAAATATCAATATGCTCATTTTTATAACGTGAATGTGTGTCTTCAGAAAACTTTAAAACAACACTGATAAAAAAGTCATAATCTACTGTTTATTGTACAGTATATCAACCTGAATAACAAAAGATAGAAAGTAAATGCATGCAATCTCGCCTTAAATGAAGTTGTTAAAAAATATGAGTCTCCTCCAAGTCAGCAGTTGTGAACTGAGCTAGCAACATTTAAGCAAATGGCCGAAGTTGGTAAATAATGAACTATGGTAAACTAACAACTGAGCAAGCCATAGTTTGGCAGGTCACAAGCAGGGTTGCCAGACCCAAATTTCAAAAAATGCTAAATGTACATAAAAAAGCATAGTGCAAAGTCAAATTTATCTCACGATTTTCATTTTATGTATATTGCAGATTTAATTCCTGAAGAGGGCACACGTACGTGTCGAAAATGTTTAAGATTATTTTAATTATGTTATATTTTTTGTGTGTAAAAAAAGTACAGTATGTTGAACGTGCTTAGGTTATTCTGTTTTATTTCTCTATGGTACATAAAAAAAATTGCCAAATCAGAAGAAAAAATGCCAAATGTTATTTTAAGCGAGTCAATCAATAAAAAAAATGCTTCATTGTTAGATAGGAAATTAGCCTTAAGTTATTCGGAATTGAGGGTCTTTTCTGACATCTTGATAACGTCATAATGAGGTAAAACTTTTGACGTCAAGTTTTCACATAACATCGCATCAGACCTTGGGCTTTTCGAAAACAAAAATGGTGAAAACACGAAATCGAAACCTAGAGCAGTGCTACTCAAACTGTGATACGCGTACCGGTGCCAGTACGCAAGCACTTGACTGGCGGTACGCGATTAGTTTGAAAATAATTTATTGAATAAATTGCTTTGGTCCGAATACGATTTTTCCCATGCTCAGGTTGCTTTTCTTTATCGGCATAACTTCCATGCTTTCTCATGCGGTTAAAGCTATATAGCTGAACCTTAATCGGGATAGCAAACCACTGACCTGCCGGTCACAAACGTCTCATCGCAAATTTTCAGTGAGCCACTAGTCTTTATAAAAACAACGATTAAATCTTTCAGAAAATAAATGTTTCACTACACATTTGGAACAAGGCCCTACTCTCATCTACTGTAATATCAAGCAGCATTGTCGTATAGCAGTACGACACAACATGGCCTTTAATGGTGCATTATTCATTATTATGGCAAGATCAATAGAGTGACCGAGAGTCGAAATCGACTGAACGGATGGTGATGATGATTATGGCAAGTAACTGGGTGCTTATAATGTAATGAAGCTTTTTTGCTCTTTATCGTTAGCAAATCATTTTGCAGTGACTGCATGCCTCTTGGCGGTTTAGGATTAGTGTTGTATGTGAACAAAAGTGAACTAAAACGAACATGGATGGTTGTCACTTTCCTTTTGTTAAAATTCCATTCTAAAACATAATCCTTACAAGGTGAAACACCCTGCCAAATTCCTTTCAAAACATTAAAAGATTAGCAGGCAGTAGTTTGTTAAAGTTGTTTGGTTGTTCATAATCTTGCGATATCAGATTTTCGTAGTGGAATTTTATGCAATCAGGCACACGAAGTCGTCTCAGCTCAGATATGAGTGCTGCATGTGTAAACCTGAAAACTACGCATTACCTTCAACAGAAGATGCAGCAGCAAGTATCGCATTGAATACTAACATGTAGCCTAATTAAAGTATGATCCACTTTTCTTTTGCAACCGTTTAAGGTCTCTTTGGTGACTCATGCAATGGTCGTATGGAATTGTACATAAAAAATCACTTTCAGACCTAATTTATTTCGATTCTGGAAATACCAAAGTGTTGGAGGCAAAAACTCCTTCAAGTTTGGTTCGACAATACAATACTTCATTGTCAGAACTTTGCTTTATAACAAGAGCATGAAGGTGAGACCACAATTTGTCGTTTGTGAAGCTGTGCTCAGTAAAACCTAATGAAACCTTCAAATCTAAAGAAACATTTATACTTAAAACATAAAGAAATCAGATCTGAGCGAAGACTTTTTGAAATGAAACGAATTAAACGCTTTGCATAAACAGATATCCAGACCCTCTCAGTCTCATATAAATACTAAATGTCTTTGTACAACAAAAATGGAAGACGCCATACTCGAGTTTCATCCTTGCTTGAGATCAGCAGTGGTGCATATCCAAGAGTATTGAGCAGAAATCGAAATTTCAACTTGATAGGAATTGTGGACTTCCTTGACTTGTGTGAAAATCAAATCTCCGTCGAAGTTATACTACGGTGTTCCGTAAGTTCGATTCCCGCTCAAGACACATGGACGTGCACCACTGCTGATCACAAACAAGGATGAAACTTGGGTATGGCGTCTACCATTTTCGTTCGATTGGGGTCTTAATGACTAAGTAAGTTGCGCTAAGGATTGTTAAAGCTGAAAAATCACACACCGTTAGTGAAAAACTATGAATTCGTTCATAGTAGACTTGTAAAACTAAGCTTTCCCTTGTTAGCTTTTTTGTTTTGTTTGGAACGCGTGACCAGGTACGCCGAACGACAATAATACCTCTGCTGGTACGCTGTATTAAAAAGTCTGAGTAGCACAGACCTTGAGGAGAGGTTATTTAACAAATAAAGGCGCAATTGAAAGAGATCGAAGTTTTATCTGTTTGTTATCATATGAAGAATTCATATGATCTTGAAAAACAAACAATCAAACACAAATATGAGCGAAATTAAGAATTCTTCAAATTTTGCCTATTTTCTAATATACTAATTTTAATAAACTCCGCTTACTGTCTGCTTTGTAAACGGTTGAAAGCAACACATATCTACGATGGGTGCAGCTCTATATAAAAACACATTAGTATTATTAGTACTTTCAATAGAGATCGTCCGTGAGAACGTGCTCTCCACTTTGCGATCTCTAGGACGTCGGTAAGAAGGTACAGAGCAAGTCGCTCTCCTTGTCTGTAGAAGCCATCAGTAAGTGTCGATACATCAACTCTGCCCAGATAACTGCGATTCGATGACACTATCTCGACAGGACAACCAGATACCTGAAAGCAAAAGTTGGCCTTTTTACGTTATTTCAAGGTCACTGGACGTGGACGAGGACGTTAAAACGATGTGAATTGTTTTTGTCAGTTTGGAAATTAGCATTTCTCACTAACAACGTTACAGTTTTTTTTACATCCCAACGACATCAGCAACCGCCAATGTAGGCTACCGCACATTTATCTTCGGCTTTTTGTCAGGCTCGTCTTTCCAGCACGCGTCGGCGTTTTTTACATCAACTAAAAGTGCGCAGACGTTTAATTTCACTGGATAGGAGTAGGTTGTCCAAGAAAGTGAAGTTAAAAATCTCACCCCATGGTTTGGTCATACTAACCTCATAGGCAATGTCAAATATTTTCATTTTTCCTTCAGTTTTTCGTTTGTCCTCGTTAATGTAAGAAAGCACTTCCTTTAGGTCGCTGATAGCCTCTCCTAACTTGGCATAGTCTTTCGAGCGCGATGGAGTCCGCTTTTGTAAATCTGCATTACAAAAATTTGGCCATCGTGTGAAATTCATTTCTCATCGAACTAACGCAGAAACTGCTGAATAGAGAAAAAAATTGCAATTTGCCCCAATGTAAAAATGACGGATTGTACTGTCTGGAAAGTGGGAATCTATAGGTAGAAAATAAGCATAGGTTGTGCACACAAATGAAAATAACACGTTTCTTAAGTACTCCTCCTGAAACTTGGTTCACTCTGTGCATACCACGTAAATAAACGTACCAGTGATGAGGAGGAGAAGACTTGGGAGTCGTTGCACTGGACGGATGAGAAGAGCATCCAGCGTCTGTTTGAGACTATCAGGATTATTGAAGCATTTCTCCATGAAAGCAGCAAATTTAGGATTTGTGCTTTGCTGCTTGTGTAATATTTCTTTCCCCATATCAAAGTAGTTGACATAAGGCGGATAGGCCTGCAAAGTGCACACAACGCACAGAGAATCATAGTTAACCTTGAATGACTTGTTGAAAAAGCGGTTCACGGAGATGTTTCTACGAAAGTTGAGAGCAAAAACAAATCGAAACTATTTACTTCGTCGAGTACTTGATTCTACTACAATGAACGCAATACTTGATGGGCAGGGATTCGTACTAAGTTTAACAGGAAGCAGAAAAGTAGATAGGGAACGAAGTTATTTTAGTTCTATACATATTGCAAGTCTAAGGAGGCATTACCAGGCTTTACAAATGCAAACATTGTCTTACGAGTATTAAACGGTCTTTGTTTTTCTTAATCACGTTACCGACGCAACGCTCTTCCGTCCATTCATCAATGACAAGGCTGACGTCACCATGGATAAGCCAGTGAGCGTCCGCAATGTCTTTTATTCCTCCGAACACGCTCTTTATGTCTTCAGGAGCAAGGATCGGGTTACCTTCTATAACCGCTTTTTCAAGAGGTTCTTTATAAACCTGCAGAATGCAATGTGTTGTGTGCATTGCAAATAATCCAAGCCTTTGCAGCTTGCTGAACTTCCAGTGATGTGAAGTTCACCAATAAACAGATAAATTTAAATAAGAGCAGACTATTTATATATATTAGTTAGGGAATATTACAGTCAATGATATCAGTCGCCTGCATTAGACAATTTGGCGGCTGTGTTTAGCAAGCAACTCGTCACACAAGACTTGCGGAAAAAATGAAGGACTGTCGATACCGTTATGACAGTTCTTAAAGTTTATCGATGTACAAAATCGTATATGATGGCTTAATATCACGAATATGTTCACTAAGCAATAGATACAAGTTTGACGAAACAAACTAGCATGCAGAATATCTATTTCAAGATCATAGAATAATCACAACACTTTTGAAGCAAGATGGGGTTCGCGGGTTTTCATAGTAATAATTAAACACTAACAACTGGAAAGAAAACTTTTTGTTCTGATGCATTGTTATACTAATTAGTATTCTCAGTTCACAAATTTACTCTTTTTTACATCGACTGAACGTCTGAATATGTTGAATATGGCTGATTGTCAAAAATGTCAACAAAAAACTCGACTATGACGAAAACGATAAATCATTTGTTGATTTGTGTTATCACAATAAAAATCATGACAAAAGTAAAAAAGCCACTACAGCCATCGATTAAATGGTTTTGTTGCTAGGTGTTGCTAATTTAATTGTTGCTGTTTTGTTGCTAACGTTTGCAAACATTGAATTAATAGTAATACGAAAAGAAAACGTTTTGTTGCTAATGCTAAGGAGATGTTTCAACTCTAAGATCTTTCGATTCAACCAAAGTTGTTTTTACCGACATAATGGTGCCAAGGCTTCTCAGGTAGCTTGTTTCAGTCTGGTGTAATTCCATCACAGTGCGATGGCGCTTTGTTGGAACGAAACCTTTCAGATTAGTTTCCGACGATGCACTGCGAAGTAACAACCATATGTTGGTATGATATAGTGGAAAAGTTTTAAGAACAACAAGGACAAACAACTTTCCGTTGCGTCAAAATGGCTGCGGAAATAATACATAATTATACGTTTCTGGTGTGGTATCAAATAGCATAATAAAGTCAATGGTACATTGAGGGCGTAATCACCTGGGCTATCTACCGGACTACTAAAAAAACGCAATCGTGGAACAAGACTCGCAGTAAATTGCATGACTGAGCTTTGAGACAGCGAATTATAAGTAGGACAGAAAATAAACTTTTTGCCTCATCATTCACTTGAATCAATTCGGAACAAAACGGTGTCACAAGGCGGAATGGCCCGTTTCGGTGAGTCCGATCCCTTAACGGGGGATTTTCTCAATTTTTTTTTTAATTATCGGGTACCGTAGCCTAATTATCATTGCCGTTTTAGGGTTAGGGGTTAGAGGTTAGGAACTCACCGAATCGGACTCACCGAATAGTAGCAGACCCGTCACAAGGTGTGCTGGTTGAAGATTGTGAAAAGTATACTATTTTAAAAATTAAAATTTTATTTCAAAGTCCTTCTGAGAACAGGTAGTAAAACCGAAATCAGTAAAGAGGGGCTGATCAGCTAATTGAAAACATTGAACAAGCTAGTGGAGGCTGTATGGAGTAGCATGAAAAAAAATAATTGACATAATGCACCAACGAAAGGAAATAAACAAATGCCAGAATCAAATAGACAATTAGACAAATCTAAGTAAACCAACATATTTCTGAGAAGCAAATTAATGGAAGAGATTTTTACACAGATTAACTATTATATAACTATTACCCATTCAATGTGCTTGAAAACATTTCAACACTTTCGAGATAAAGACAGAAAATCGAACATTTCTTGCTTCAGACAAAGCATTGCTATGCTTATGCCTGCTTTTCTGGTCTATGATGCATCCACGAACTACGGTTGGCCAATTAGGGTTACCCTAGCTTCCATCAGTAAACGGGACTGTCAGGAGGCCGACGTTCATGGTAGAGTTAATGCAGGTGTTGACAGAGCTACCATATCTACTTTGCTAAGTTTGCAATTGGAAATTAGAACATTTAAAATGGACAAAAAAGCTCTTATTCACCGGATAAGAATAATTTTTGAAATTTATACCTGAAAAAGCGTTACGAATACGGTACTAAATTTATTCTAAACGTTTCAGGCGCACCAACATCAGATAATCCAAAAATAGTCAACTTAGTTGTTGACTATTTTGTTACCGAACCACATTTATTTAAGCATTTAGAACAATTGAAGTACAAACATAAATAGGTTGGCTACCGTTCAGCCAAACTAATGTAGCAACCGACAATACCACACAAAAAAAAAAGAACAACCAACTGACTTATACAGGTCTTCAACAAAATAAAAGAACAAGAATCATTTGCAATTAATCACATTGCAGTATGGTGAAAAGTAAGAAGTTCTGTGAGATAGATCTGGTAAAAAAAATGCAAAATTAAAAGATTCCAAAAAAAAAACTTTTCAAATAAAAAATATTTTGATCAACAAAGTATCACAAATTCATCTTTTATGATGCTGCATCCCCTTTGAGGGGAACGTAACCAACATAAAGTCTAATCCCTCACACAAATGCGAATACACCCGAACAATTAGCACATGCCCCAAGCAGTTAGTTGAAACATGCTTTCAGTGCACAGTGCCTCCCCAACCTTGTTTGACCGGCAATTGACAGAGGTGCACCATGAACATTACACAAAGAAATAATGGGATACCCAATTGAACGTTGATGAGTTTTAGGGCTTGTAGTTGATATGATTTGACTTGCAGAGGTCCTTCTTTCATCATCGAATTCCTGATATTAATTGTGGTTAAACATAAATTGGATAAAATAGGCATTCGTCACTTCTGAGTGTAAATTTACATACTGATTGCTTCAATTGCAAAAGTACTGTAAACACTATCTGTTACTTTATAAGTGAAATGTCAACACAGAAATTTTCCTAGTTTCACAAAAATTTGATGACTACGAGTAAATAAGTTTATACCTCATAATCCGACAAGCCACGAACACACTGCTTTAAAGTGTGGCAACAATTTCCCATTGAAACATAAATCACGTAGCTACTAACTGTGATAAAATTTTTCACAATTCACGCTCGCTTATCCTAAATGAAACCTTTTAGTCCAAAGCTGTTAAAACTATAAGTACAGTATTAGTTACGCATCTTCTCCACTCAATAAGCTGGAAACTTAAAAGTACAGTATCTTTGCTGCTGAGCAACGAACTCTCTAAACGCAACAGTACAATAGTTGTTCCCTTACAACTACATCACTGCTCTAGTCTACAAAGTAAACTAATACTTGACATTAAATCCTTGGGTTTGTAATAATATATCGTTACCTTGTACAATTGTACATAATAACCGGTCAACAGACTACAAGTGATATTTTACTAACGAAGCACTCAAAATGATCCAGACTTCCTCTGTGTTTCAATGACAAGAAATTGTTTGCCTCTTACTTTCTTGTAAGATATTACAAGCAGACAAATAGCTGTCTAAATTTAGCTTGGGAGCATATCACTTCCAAGAAATAAAGATACATATACAGTACTGAACCATAATCACAACAATGTACTGGGCATAACAACAGCTAATTGCAATCTTTGGTCTCGTGCAGTAGCAATCATCATTAGGCACAAATCAAATATTCTACACAAGAAAAATCAGAACCTTCGCCAAATGATAATGTGAAAGTTGAGAAAATGTAAAAATGTTTATAGAAGTTCAGCCAGCTGATGAGAATATAAGAAAACAATTACTTTATTCCTTTCTGTTATTATATATCACATGCTCTGCTGTGGTACCTTGAGCAGATTTATCTGCAACTGTTGCATCCTATTTCTGAAGTACATATAGTACCGCTCTCTGCTATGTATGTATACTATAATCTTGAACAACTTTGTTGTTAGGTGGTGGATAACTGCAGAGATGTACGTATACGCCGCAAATTCTACGCCGCAGACTTGCGGCGTAGACTTTTTGTTTGCGCTAACGCTTGTGGCCATATTTTTTTGGATAGTTTGCGCTTGAGGCTACACCGTAAAGTTTTCGCGGTTTTTTAGCGCATAGCGTCAACGCATACTTTTTAATGAATTTTTTTCGCTACAACACGCCAATACCTTCCAGCGCTGCAGTTGAAAGAATGTTTTCAATGGGCGAAGACATATTGGAACCAAAACACAGCAAAATGTCAGATGAACACTTTCAGATGCTTGTGTTTCTTCGTGGAAATTCAAAATAAAACTTGTTTGTTTCGAGTGGTTTATATACCGTGTAAATGTTTGGCACCTAGCAAACAAAATTAGTTTAAGCTAGTGTATGCGCTGACGCCGCCAACTATTTTTACAAGTTGCGTTGACGCATACGGTGTATGTTTTTTCGAACGTTTGCGTTTACGCTGACGGCGTCAATATTTTTTGTATGCGCGTACATCACTGGATAACTGGATATTGATGTCAAATAACTATTCAGTCCACTACCAAGAAGTATGTATAATTGAATAACAACTGAAAGAGTACCGTATAGAGCTTTCCACCAAATCCATTACGTAGCCTACTCACGCAATTGTACTACAAAGCCTTAAAAAACTGAGCAAGCCGAAACTTGGCATGTCACGAGTCAGCAAATTCAGTTTAGCAAGCAATGATCAAGCTAGTCCCATGCTAGCTGAAAATCTCATTTGCTGACTTGGACAGTAGCTGAAACGTACTTGCTGAGTGGTCGCATGCCAATCTCGCAGCGGCATCTGTTTATTCAAAGGAAATTAGCTTATAATAGAGGTTAACAAATTTAAGTGTCAGCAAAAAAAATAAAACAGCTGTCAAACGGCCTATTGTAATTAACAAAAGTGGTTAATTAAACACAGTCTCAGCGAAAATACCTCAACTAAAGTCGCTAGATATCGCTATAGCCTATACCCGCAAGATATCAGCTAATTTACAACTACCTCACTGATACAATGGTCTAACACTAACAAGACACTAACACCCGGTCTAACACTACCAAGACAGGCATGGGTGCGCCTCAACCGTTTACGTACGGCGTCGGGCTTTTCCGCTTAACCATGCACCAATGGGGAATGGGCTCTTCCTCCTCCTGTGAATGTGGTGCCGAGGAACAGACCACAAACCACATCATCAATGACTGCTCCATCTTCAAGCCACCTAACGGAGTGGAAGGTCTGCGTGTCATGGATGATGAAACCAAAGACAGGCTGCTCTGTAGTAGCCTTCCAGTGTAGTCCGGAAACATTGTGAATCTGGGGTGGTAAAAGGATAGACCCTCGGCCCCAGACGCTCACACGACGACGACTGATACAATAACTCTCGCTGCATGGGTATGGGAAGGTAAAGACAAAAACCGCTTACCCAAATGATCTCTACAATTTCTCTAAATCAGAGGTTTTCAACCTGAGGGTTGTGAGACGTCTGAGAATCCAATGTATCGTTTTCAACTATTTCAAGTCATAAAAGATTAAAAACTGTGTTTTTTGCAATAAACTATTCTTGGAGTCACCTAAGGTTATAGGCCACTATTAAGCTTTCAGACGTTGTAAAGGCTTTAACAATAAAAAAGCTTAGGCTACAATATTTTTCATTTAATTTTTATGCATTGCTTTGTGCAGACTAAAGTTAACCACTATAACCAGTAACCAAACCATGCTATGGCAAAACACAAGGTTATTACTTATTAGAAATCTAATGTCGAATGTGAATTGGTCAGTATCGTTTCCAATAGTATTGAAAAATTTCAGAGTGTAGGCTATTTTGTGTTAAAGTTCTTCAGCAACAGTTCCACACACTGACAAACTTGTTAAAAAAATGCAGCACCAACTGTCTCACTGAAGCAGATTTCAATAAATCCATAGAAGATCGCAACAAATTCAAGTAAAAATGCGTAAATGCAGCTCATATTCATTATTTCTCTTATAGCTTAGTCTAGCCAAGCTTGATAGAAAGTGGAAATAATTGAAGAAATTATGTAAAAAAAGCTGTAATAACATCGTGAAAAGATATTATTGGTTTCAAAAGTTTGCCTTTTGCGGTTTCAGAAGAACAGCGAATAGATACATAACTGGATGTCGGCATGAATCCAATTTTGTTAAGTTTTGCTTTAAATATGCTTTTATTGAATAGCCTACTTTTATAGGGGTTGCGAGACTGCGTCGATTGCTCTGAGGAGGTTGCGGGGGAAAATAGTTGAAAACGTCTGCTCTAAATAAACAGAAGCTGTCACTGGATTCAAAGAAACCGCATTGGTTTTCTCTGAAAATGGCTGTCTCTGATTTGGGATTTTCCGAAACAGGCCATTCCAAAGATAATACTATTTTTCCGTCATCATACAGATAGTAAATGAAGTAACATGCAAAACTTCCCCACCTTTCTCTTAGCGGTGTTGTTACAGGCGCACTCTCAACCGGCTGTTGTACACTTTGTTCAACAATCTCTGCAACTGCCTCAGGAATATTTTCATCAAAAGACACATTCGATTGTAGGAGACTATCAACAGCAACCACAACTACTCCAGTAAAGTTGAGGAAAACACCCAGCTTGAAAAATCGTGAAAAGTACTCCAATGGACCAGGAAGTACAAATCGAACAAAAGAGAACAACACTGAAAATGCATTGTGAGTTATAATGATTCAATTTTGTATCATAATAGCCTATAGCAGGGGTGTGCAACGTGTGGCCCGCGGGCCAAATGCGGCCCGCGAAGAAAAATTATGTGGCCTGCAAAGATGTGCCAATTTTGAATTGTGTGCGGCCCGCAAAACGTGTTTATAATATATTATATAGTTTAATTTAGTCTGGTACGTGTGAACAATTCATTGTGGAGTGGATTATTGTAGATTTCACACCTTCTGTTAACCATTTTAGAAATCTCCCACCGGCCACCGCTAATCCATTGTATTTAATTATTTGGAATGTAAAAATGTATGGTCACATAAAAGGCATTATGAACAAAGTACGACTTTGGAAAGCTCATGAACAGACAGGAAATCTTTTCCACTTTCCAACTTTAAGAGACTATGGAATGCATCCTGAGAAGAAAACTGAATTAGCTGACCAACTTGAAAAATTATTGTATGAATTTTTGGCTCGTTTCAAGGACTTCAAATCTCATGAACATTTGTTTGGTATATTCGCTTCACCATTCAACACTAGGGTGGAGTGAAAAAAACTTTTTCTGTCATATTAATGAAGAGGGGTGTTAAAAGGGTGTCATGAGGTATAATATTGACTTTAAAATTATTTTTTTGATGTGGCACCCAAAATCGAGCGTGCCACCCAGCCCCATAGGTCACGCAAAGGTCAAAATCCACGAAAACAGCATAACTTTTTTTATAATGCTCCTAGAAAGCTGGGAGTAGGCTTAAAAGTTGCAGAACAGCTATGTTCCTATATGCTCTAAAAGAACATTTTGTTCTAAATGCATCTATTGAACAGATATTCCAAAAAAACGTATTTTTTCCATTTTCGGGGGCAAATTTATATGAAATTGCATTTATTTGATGCTTAAATACATTTTTTACTACACTTTGTTCATTTATTTTGGGTGTTATTATGGAGTCTACATATTTGGACAGATGGGAACCTTGGCTATTTTAATTGAATGGTTATGGTTGGTTACCTATGATGGTAGTTTGTTGGTAGGTAGGCCTACTATACCATACCGTCCTTAGCATTAGCATATTGTAGCGGACTTAATAAAGCAAGCGAATACTATCTTTTAATTTGATATTGTTATACATTCATCAACATTATAGAGAGGTACTTACACATTGAACAGGATATTTAGAACAGCACATATCTAGGTATTTAAATTAAAATAGAAAATGCACAATCAAACCATAGCTAAGCCACAATTCGACTGACTTGCCACCATCCCCAGTCCACAATCGAACAATTGTTCAATCTGCAGGAAGCTTAATTTAAAGCAACAGTAGCCAGCTTTGAGGAAATACATGCACATAAAACAATTGTACAGTAAAACCATAAAAAAGTGTTACAAGAATAGTAGGTATTTAAATCATCATAATATTAGTCCATTAAGAAGCAAAATGTTTCTTGGTGTCGAAGCGTTTCATTAAACACCGAGAGTTAATTTTTTGCCTAATCAATCCGTCACGTCTTTCATAGCCAGCAACTGAAGACGATGCCTCAATAACAAGTTTAATGTGCCTTTTGAGTTGCCGACTATGACATGGATGACACAATGGGGTGGATCTTACTTCTTCAAGCTGAACATTATTCAAGTGTGTGATTGCCGGATGTTTAGAGATGTCAGCCACGTTTAAATTGACCATTTTAAAATATTCTTTTGCTTTAAAGTTTAGCTTTGGCACCAAGAATCGTCGCACATCAACATTAATGTTGCTTAATTCACTTCCCCATCTGATTGATCAACAAATCCACCTTTAAAATCACCCATATCCATATTTTGAGTTGCCACTACGTCATGTTTTTATGGCTTTGGATGGAACGACAAAAAGCCCGGATACCTTTTCTGGAAGAATTGGAAAGGAGTAAAATAGAAGTGTATTTGATTGGCCAGTTATTGAGTTTAAGTCCATTTTAAACCAAAATTTTTCGTTGCTCACAAATGAAATTGTGGATAATCTCAGCACTGATCAGCATTATGCCTACAAAATATGTTGGGCGGTTATTCTCGGGCATGTGGATTATGATTTGGAACTTCTAGAAATTGGGCCAATATTTCACTCCCCGCGATTGACTCTCGCTTGCAGAATAATGCGGTATTATGTCTCAGTCGAAAAGCCATCTGCAATGCTTCAATTATTGACTGAATTTTGCATACAAGTATATTTCCCAAAATGGTTTCAAATTAAGCGAGAGAATCGAATTAGAAGTGGTGCAACAAATCTGTTTGGCCTCGTTTAAAAGATCGTTAAATTTCCAAATAAGAGAGTCAGGGACATTTCACTGTAAGTTGTGCAAAGAAATGCATTCTCTGCTCATCCAGAAAACATACTGTTAAGCATGTTATTGCTAGCAGATGGAAATAAAGATGTGAGGAGGATGGCTGTTAACAAGATTCTATCAATTAGAGGTTGTTTATCGAATTACACAATTGAAAATATGGTTATGGGTGATTTTAAAGGTGGATTTGTTGATCAATCAGATGATGAAGACGAATCAAGCAACGATAATGTTGATGTGCGACGATTCTTGGTGCCAAAGCTAAACTTTAAAGCAAAAGAATATTTTAAAATGGTCAATTTAAACATGGCTGACATCTCTGAACATCCGGCAATCACACACTTGAATAATGTTCAGCTTGAAGAAGTAAGATCCACCCCATTGTGTCATCCATGTCATGGTCAAGCTGTTGAAAGGCACATTAAACTTGTTACTGAGGCATCGTCTTCAGTTGCTGGCTATGAAAGACGTGACGGATTGATTAGGCAAAAAATTAACTCTCGGTGTTTAATGAAACGCTTCGACACCAAGAAACATTTTGCTTCTTAATGGACTAATATTATGATGATTTAAATACCTACTATTCTTGTAACACTTTTTTATGGTTTTACTGTACAATTGTTTTATATATATATATCCATGTATTTCCTCGAAGCTGGCTACTGTTGCTTTAAATTAAGCTTCCTGCAGATTGAACAATTGTTCGATTGTGGACTGGGGATGGTGGCAGGTCAGTCGAATTGTGGTTTAGCTATGGTTTGATTGTGCATTTTCTATTTTAATTTAAATACCTAGATATGTGCTGTTCTAAATATCCTGTTCGATGTGTAAGTAACACTCTATAATGTTGATGAATGTATAACAATATCAAATTAAAAGGTAGTATTCGTTTGCTTCATTAAGTCCGCTACAATATGCTAATGCTAAGGACGGTATGGTATAGTAGGCCTACCTACCAACAAACTACCATCATAGGTAACCAACCATAACCATTCAATTAAAATAGCCAAGGTTCCCATCTGTCCAAATATGTAGACTCCATAATAACACCCAAAATAAATGAACAAAGTGTAGTAAAAAATGTATTTAAGCATCAAATAAATGCAATTTCATATAAATTTGCCCCCGAAAATGGAAAAAATACGTTTTTTTGGAATATCTGTTCAATAGATGCATTTAGAACAAAATGTTCTTTTAGAGCATATAGGAACATAGCTGTTCTGCAACTTTTAAGCCTACTCCCAGCTTTCTAGGAGCATTATAAAAAAAGTTACGCTGTTTTCATGGATTTTGACCTTTGCATGACCCATGGGGCTGGGTGGCACGCTCGATTTTGGGTGCCACGTCAAAAAAATAATTTTAAAGTCAATATTATACCTTATGACACCCTTTTAACACCCCTCTTCATTAATATGACAGAAAAAGTTTTTTTCACTCCACCCTATTCAACACAGACATTAACAAAGCACCAGAACATATAACTTGAACTGATTGATCTTCAAGAGAAAACGGATTTGAAAGCAAAGTAGCCCATTTAGAAATGAATCTTGGCGATTTTTACCGAAAACATTTCAACTATGATGACTTTCCACATTTGAAAAATCTATGACTTCGAAAATGGCACTTTTTGGCTCAACGTATTTATGCGAACATTTTTTTTTCTAAAACGGCCGTCATGAAATCTCCCTATTGATCGGTTCTGACAGACCAACACTTGGAAAATGGATTTCAAATTGCGATCACTTCCATTAAAGTAAATTTGGAAAATACCAGCGGGAAAAGAAGCCAGCTGCAAACTTCTCACTGAGCTGGTTTAAAGACGGTGTGACAATAAATTTGAATAGCAGTTTTCTTCAGAAATTTATGCGTCCTAACTTATTATTTCTGGAAGGAGATAACCCCTAACATAAGAATAACATGAATAACAAAAAAACTACTCTTTTGTGCCTGCAACTACTAGAAATCACATGTTAAATAAACGTGCGGCCCGCGGTTTCACCCAGTTATTTATATCTGGCCCTCCTGTAATAAAGGTTGCACACCCCTGGCCTATAGTATGTCCTTAGTTATATTCAATGTCTACTATTTCAATTAACTACATTTTATATTCACTACAACAGTATTTTGTATATTGTTTGATGTAGCCTGCATGGTGTTGTGTTAGTCCGATATTTTGTGTGATGATTGTTAGAAATTTGAATTCCACAAACTTTGTGTCTGATGCAAATAAATAATAATAATAAAATAATAATATCTCTCATGGAAATTCTATAAATCAAGAAATCAATGATGTATTAATAATAAACAAAATATAATCCAACTTACATGCTGAAAGCATGAGATGGTGAACATATTGAGGAAAAGACGTGACATTGATATGTGTGTATCTTGTAATCCCATCGGGAAGCACTAATTCCATAAAAAGGATCAACAGGACACTCAAAAGACATACTTGTACTGAAATACAATAATGTCATTTAAAATAGCATGCAAAATAAGTACAAACATTATAAATATGAAATGCAACACATTCGGTTCAATTTGTGTTGCATTTGATGTTCATATTGCAAAACAGGAAATAAAACACAACAATAAGGAGTAAAAAATATTGCTCTTCATAAAACTTTCAAAACCAGTTTCCTCTTTTTACTCAAACAAGCAATTGGTAGCACGACAAGACTAATAAATTAATTAAATTAGTGAGCTCTTAAGCTGACGACATCCAAGTGGCTCTCTGTGACCTTTGTGCATTTGCAGTTTGTGTATTATTTCGTTGTTTTGTTTTGAATATGGACAGCTTTGTCTGACGCAAATAAATAATAAAAATAATAAACAAAAAGGATATGTATTACAGCTGGAAAATAATAGAAAGGAATAACAGTAAAATTGGTTGGTTTTGAATCTTTATCCTCGGACTGACAAAGCCTTGATAGGTTATCCCTAGAAGTTTGGCATACTTGTAGAGGCCTTTGACGCAGGGCCGGTTACTAAGATTGACAAAGTGAAATTTCCGATTGTTGAAGTGTTGTTGCCGGGGAATTATTTCATCCATTAGGTGCCGCTGAATAGAGAGCAGTCCTTAGAATGCGTTGCTCAAGCGTACACCCCAATAGTCGAACCAGCGGCACTTGATCTTCGAAGTCGACCAAGCGCCGCTTCTTCGTTCACGAAGTCACGCGCTAACCAATTGAGCTATCATTCATTCATTTCCCAAACAATGACAAGTAGGCGCTTGTCATGCTGTGGAATATATCAGTAAACCAACTAAACCATTTGCATTACTTATTTCATTACTCAACCAGTACCGTACACAGACTTAACCATAAACATACAACAAATTCAGCAAATTCCAATGAAACACATGCTTACCGGTAAAGTTACAGATAGCATGCATCAAGTAGAACCCATAGCCAGTAATTGTCATTTCTTCCACAGGAATAAAGTTTGAACCAAAAAATACATTCAGAGACAGTGATGAGCCTGCCAGTACACATGCAATGATGTGCATCTGTGTAAGCACCATGATTCAATTTGTTTCATCCACCAAGAATAAGAAACTTTTGTTCAACACTCAGCACTTTTCAAAGTTACAGTATATTTTAAATTGATTAACAAGTTAAATGACATGGTTTTACAACATAACAAATATGCTTGAGTCTACCTGGCTATTTCTTTAAAAAAAAAAATTATAAAATATTTCAATATTGTCAGAAAAGCAAACTTAAACAAAACCTTGAATAAAAAGGTCAATAGAGTTTTTCAGATGAGGACCTAGTCACCCAACTGCTTACCGCTACTATTGGGATAGTTTCATTTATGACATCACAATTTATTGTTTAAAAATGCCTTTGAAGACTCTCAAAGTAAAAAGTTCAGATATTTAGTTTTTTAGAATTTTCTTTAGTGTGTAGTGAAGTTTACATTGTCCTCGTTGTACTGTAACTGTAATTGTAGGAATCTTTTCACAAAAAGTTTCCTTTTTTCTATCTCTTATAGCTGTGCAACCTTAAAATAGTGGCAACACTGTTTTATCAATGTATGCTTACTTTGCCTTTCTCTGCATACTTGCGACTGCAGCAAAAAATAAAATTGAACAGTGACAATCAGATTAGGCCTAGTTTTGGGCTACCGTACTTTTGGTGGCAATTGGGCTGGAACATAAAAAATCTGGCAATACTGCACCTGACTAAACATGATAATGTGCGATAGCCACATAAACATGACAATTCCCTGTAGGATGCGATGACACCGCTAACCAATCAGAACATGTGACTAAGTGACTACCGGTACCTTCCAATTGTGACCCAACGAGCATTCAGCCAGAGAGTTGATCCTACTTTGTTTGGTAATTAAGTTATGGTTTGGGTGCGTATCGAATGACTACTATTGCCTTAACCCTCTACACCAGTGGTTCTCAACCTTTTTTGTTTCGTGGCCCATTTTTGTTTGCATAAAAGTTCTGTGGCCCATTCAGTTTTTATGTAAGAAAAAAACTACAAAAAAGGTTTATAAGCAAAATGCAGAAGAACATATTTCAAAACAGATAATTTATTCGACCAACCATTAATGAGATACTTGCTCCTGAACATTATTAAACAACGTATCACTTTCTGGAAGGGTTAAAGATAGCGCTCAACAAATACCATCCTCCACTTCAAGTCGCTTCCGAGCCTTCGTTTTCATCTGCACTAAAGTGGAAACCCCTGCTTATAAATACGTACTGCTGAAAAGCAGCAGCATTTTTATACGTTCTTTACCGATACGCTGATAAGCACATACCCTTGCCCAAAACTCGCAGATTGATAAGGTCTCAAACATATCTTTGCAAGTAGAGTCGTTTTCAAGTCAATTAGCTCATCTTGTAAGTCATCAAAAACTTTTTTTTATTTAGTATTGCAAAGAGGTTACTCACCAGCTCTAAATCAACAGTAGATATTTCAGGAAAGTAGTTTAAAAATTCTTTTCGGAAATTGACAAGATGTAAATTAGATGTTGCTACATTTCAGACGATAAATCCAAGTTATCTTCAACCACAGGTAAAAGGATCTCAAACATTGCAAAATTTCCCTTCTCAGCTTTTTGTTTCCAGTTTCAAGCTTTTGCACAAACGTATTTAGAGCGTCAATAAAGTCAAGTACAGTTGTATTCCTTCTTCATAGCTCGAGATTTAATCTACGAAGATTGGTCAAAAATATCAACTAGATAAGCAAGTTTGGACATGAAGGTACTATCCCTAAAGAAAGATTCCAATTCGTACTTTTCCTGCATGTTGAGAAGAATCTGAATTGTAATGTTTTATTTCTGTAATTAGGCCTAACTGCTCTTTTATATTGTGAGACAAATCAGCAATTCTCCGCTGTGGGCTACAGTATCGTTTGAAAGAGAATGTCGCTGGAATCCCCCTGTTGAATTCAGGCACTGACGCTTCACACTATCTTCTTTTCGTTAAAAAAAAACACATCTTTATCCTTGTAATTTAGATAAACTTTTTCCAGGTGAAGTTTCAATTTTGATGGCCTCAATGAATGATGACTAAGAACTTTACAACATAATACACATTGTCCTTTTTCTTCTCTCTTATCAAAAATTGATGTGCATACTGAATGTAATTTTCATCAAACTTAAAGCCTCAAGTATTGTCAATTCCTCCCCAAAATAATCCACAAAATAAAATGCTGCATATACTAAAAAGCGGATCTGCAAAAGTTCAACAAGGCTACCGCTTATAAAGAGGGTCTGCTACTATTCGGTGAGTCCGATTCGGTGAGTCTGATTCGGTGAGTTCCTAACCTCTAACCCTAACTCCTAACCCCTAACCCTAAAACGGCAATGATAATTAGGCTACGGTACCCGATAATTTAAAAAAATAATTAAAAAAATCCCCCGTTAAGGGATCGGACTCACCGAATCGGACTCACCGAAATGGGCCATTCCGTATAAAGATGGCTTAATTGTAACCACAAACTAGTTTATTACATCAAAAATTGTTGTAAAAACTAAGTTGATGTAAAACTGTGTGTTGCGATAATTAGAATGCTGATTGCCACTTTGTAGCTAAAAACAGCAGCATCATTCATTGTAACTAAACAAACACACAAGTCTAAAATTGACCATAGTGACAAAAATCAAACAAAATGTTTCAATAAATCTTTCAATTTTTTAAATATGTCTGTGGCCCACCTCAAAATGCTTCTATGGCCCACCAGTGAGCCATGGCCCACTGGTTGAGAACCGCTGCTCTACACAAAGCTGTGGACAACAAAACATTGACTTAATTTACTTTATATCAAAAATATTTCCCTGCAAATTCTGATTGATTGAAACGTTGTTTCTATATTTCTGTGGTCCAATGATTCATTTGTTTTACAAAACTTTTAATGTGTAAGTGGATAGGCTACCATGATGTGCGTTGAAGAAATGAGCATGGGCTTGGTTTTGTTTAGTGGAGTATCTTGGTATCCTAGGCATGCAATGGAGCGAGGGTCATAGCCAGTGTAGGCGGGGTCTGGTCTGGGGGCATGCTTCCTCAGAAAAATTTTGCAAATTTGCCTTAGGTTTTATAGCTTTTCTTGCAATCTGAGCCTTACTTAGCTGATAATTGTTTGAGCTGTTTTGTAAAAAATGAGGTTTGGAACCCATCATGAATCCAATGTCTTAATTTTATATCTTTATCCTGCATTGCAGGAAAGCGGACTTGAAGAGCTATGCAGCAGTGTATCGCCTTCAGCATACACCCGACCCGCTTTCTTGATGATATTTTAAAGGCAGTGGCTATTTGACCGGCGCCGGTCTTTGAATCTGAAACACTATTTGACCGGTCATGACGTCACTCTATAGGCACTTCTTTCTTTTTCTCTTTCAAAGCAAAAGACGAGAAGAGTGCGTATATAAGTTGTAAATTCGACGATTATCTTCAACTGACTGGATGGCGCGTGGGTTACGTCTCTGGTTGGTGTTCCAGAGGGAATGAGTTCGATACTTCGCGGAAGCGTTTTTTTTTAATTTTTAACTAAATTTTGACCCGAAGTGACTCAATCGTTAGGCTGCTGCATTTTTGTAGTCAATTTTTATTTTCGAAAGCCTACAGCCCAATTTTTTATGTCTTTTCAACTATGAGTAATAAAGTCAGAGTTTTTTAATTTTCTTAAATTTGAGAATTTCTCTGGATAATTTTCCGTTCGTCATAAGAGGATGTGACCGTGCTTTCCAAACGACGCATTACATTTTTGCGATGTGACCGTGTTTGCCGAACGACGCATTACATTTTTGCGTCGTTCGGCAAACACGGTCACATCCTCTTATGACGAACGGAAAATTATCCAGAGAAATTCTCAAATTTAAGAAAATTAAAAACTCTGACTTTATTACTCATAGTTGAAAAGACATAAAAAATTGGGCTGTAGGCTTCCGAAAATAAAAATTGACTACAAAAATGCAGCAGCCTAACGATTGAGTCACTTCGGGTCAAAATTTAGTTAAAAATTTAAAAAAAAAAACGCTTCCGCGAAGTATCGAACTCATTCCCTCTGGAACACCAACCAGAGACGTAACCCACGCGCCATCCAATCAGTTGAAGATAATCGTCGAATTTACAACTTATATACGCACTCTTCTTGTCTTTTGCTTTGAAAGAGAAAAAGAAAGAAGTGCATATAGAGTGACGTCATGACCGGTCAAATAGTGTTTCAGATTCAAAGACCGGCGCCGGTCAAATAGCCACTGCCTATTTTAAACTACTGTGCTTAGGTTTCAAAGTGCAACAGCACAGCTTGCAGTAGGCTTCCTCAAGTCCAGTGGGTGCTTTTTTCAACAATGGAAACTGTTTTTCCCACTCCGTATATTTTCGCTGACTGTGTAAGCTGGCTTTCACTTCTTTGAAGATGCCATATTAAACATTCAAAACCAGTTAGGCTAAAGCTTTTGCAATGCAATAACAATGAATACCAGTTTAAACCTGACCAGCTGAAATAGGATTAGATTACCGACCACCCAACCGAAAAATCCATAATGCTTTAAACAATTGCCAATCAGGAAACTAAAAAAAAGCAATAAAAGTCCAGCGGCCAAACAAAAATTGTCCGGGCAAACACTTCTTAAAAAGGCCAAATTTCTTAAATTTAGTTATATAAAGGCCAATCTGGCAACCCTGTCCCCAGATAGAGATTTTTGTTTTGCATGCAATTTCAAATTTGCATGCCTTGGTCGCATTTGCGCAACAATGTGGTGAAAGAGGGACGAACAGGCAAATAGCATTACAGTAGAATTTGCCTATTGACACTTCGCCTATTGACACTTCGCCTATTTTTATTATTTTTATTATTTATTTGCAATCAGACTCAAAGTCCATAGAATTCAAATTTTTAACAGTCATCACACAAAATATCAGACTAACACAACATCAAGCAGGCTACATCAAACAACGTACAAAATACTGTTGTAGTGAATATAAAATGTAGAATTAAAGTAGCAATCAGAAGACATAACATTGCGCAAAAGTGGATTAATTGATCTTTTGCAACGTTCTACAAATGCATAGCAATTTTTTCTTAATAGAGCATCAAATGTTAATGCCTATAGTGACACCTGTTGCAAAGTCCCGTTTGCAATCCATTTGTTTTGCATAGAAATGACTTCGCCTATAGGCTATAGTGACTTCGTGTATAAGAGCACTTTGCTTACAGTGACACCACATTTCTGTCCCTTGGGCTCAAAAATTGCCGTATAAGGACACTCGTTAGTTTGTATACTTTATATTATATACTTTATCTATGCGCAAGCAAGATGGTAAAAAAGGTTTATGAGCAGGCTTCATAGTTGTGATGTAATAAAAGCGTAGGCAAAGTGGTTACTGTAGCTGCTAGGCTAGTTCCAGGCTTTCGTTCTTGTGAGTTGTGATCTCAGTTCTCTCCGCATATATAAGCCAGGTTGATTGTCATTGTGTAGTTTGTCGATCCAGCACAAATTTCTAAGTTTGTACAATGCCACTAAAAATAAGAGCGTATTCGTTGAAGGAAAGATATGAAGTCGTCCTATTCTATAGTTTTGTATTGTACCATACTGAAGTAGCTGATTCAACAATCGCTATGTGCAGTAGAGCTTGCATGTAATAAACATGTATATAACGGATAACCGTATATAACGGACTAATTCTCCAGTTCTTTTGAGGAAAACAACGTAAAATACCTCGTACATAACGGATATCGCATATACGGACGAATTTCGCTGGTCCCGACTGGTCCGTTATATGCGAGTTCTACTGTAGTCATCAGTGGCCATTTTACCTTGACTTCGTCTATAGTGACACTTTTTCCGCGGTCCCTTCAGGTGTCACTATAGGCGAATTCTACTGTATTATCAAGGGCAAGGCATGCTGAACTCTCCTCAGCATGCAAGGTTGCCAGGGTCAGCAAAGTTGCCAAAGTTTGAAAACGAACAGTTGTTACGAATATTGAAATTAAGAGAGCGAGAAGGTTCTGCTATTAACATTTTCAATTTCTACGCCTAAATTCGTTGTTCCTGAAAGATTTCTGATTTCATCAGAATTGTAAGGCATGCAGTTCATGCATGGAGAATACGCCACTGGTTTTGTTTGTTTTGAATCTTTATCTTCGGACTGAAAAAGCTTTGATAGGTTGGTTATACCTGGAAGTTTCGCATTCTTGTAGTGTAGAAGCTTTTGACTCATTATTCCATCCATTAAGTGCCATTGAATGGAGAGCAGTCATTAAGTTGCGTTGCTCAAGCGCGCACCCCGAGAGTCGAACCAGCACCGCTTGATCTTGAAGGTTCTTCGTTTATGAAGTCACACGCCAACCAACTGGGATTTGAATCCTGCCAGATCTGACGTCAACAACCTGATTTAAGCTATTTTTACAACCAGATTTGGACTTTTGCTAATTTGGATATCTATTAAATTATATCACTTAAATTGATTGATTGAATCTTTATCCTCGGACTGGGAAAGCTTCTTGCAGAGCTTAATCCTGGCAGTTTCGCATACTTGTGGAGGCTTCGAATCACTGACGCAGGCCCGGTCGCAAAATTTTTTTTCCCACGAGATTTCTGTCTCATTTACATATTTTGGTAAAAGTTTGTATTAAAACCGTGTGAATGCAACATTTTCTCGTTGGCACGGTTGGTTCAGTGGTTTTATCCTCTGCCCAGTGATCGTAAGAACGAGGGTTCGACGCCCGTCGAATCAAACTTTTTTTTTCTTTAAATTAATTTTGGCGGTGCACACTGCACAAGAGCTTTTCAAAAAAAGTAGGGTTAGGGAAAGCTTACATTTTATTATCATTGCAGAATTTCATTGGCAAATAGTTATTTCGCAATCTGAATCAACCAATCTCTCAAAACACTTTCGGAAAATCTTACTTTTAGAGTGACTAGAATCAATGAGACAGAAATCTCGTGGGAAAAAAAATTCGCTGCCCGGTCACCGAGATTGACAGAGTGAAGTTTCCGGTTGTTGAAGTCTTGTTGCTAGGGAACTATTCCATCCATTAGCCGCTGAATGGAGAGCAGTCCTTAACGTGCGTTGCTCAAGCGCACACCCCGAGAGTCGAACCAGGGTAGCTTGATCTTGAAGCTTCTTCGATCCAGAAGTGACGCGCTAACCAATTGAGCTATCGGGGAGGAAACATCTTCATAACGACTACCAAAAATTGATCGTTCTTTATTTTTATAACTATAAGTTGTTTGCAAATGAGCTTCTGTGTAGAGGAGATGTGGGTTCCAATAAAACAAAATGATTCCAATGAAACAAAATGAGTATTTTTTCCGTTGTCACGCGTGATTTTCCCAGTAGCCTACAGGGCTACTTAAGCGTTTGAGGGAAGCACATCTTCTTAGTGTATTTACGCATAGCCAGGGCCTCCAAGAGCCCTGCCGGGCCCCGGTGCAGATCTTGCTGCCGGGCCCCCCAGCGCAACATGTCGCGTGATATCTCACAAATCACAAGCAAAATTTGCGGTGCGCGTTAATCCACAAGGCCAATGCATACATGGTGTTCCGCACAGTGTTTTTATTTTAAAACCACACCTATTTAAAAATACTACAAAGAATACATTAGGTTAAAGTATTATCACTCCACTATTTCACAAAGAATGCAGTATTGTAGTGGTGTTTATGACTTTAAATTCACAGATACACACTAGTTATACAAAGATAAAAGGCTGTGGCTATAGTTACACTATGTAGTGTAACTATAGCCTCAATAGCGTTGCCAGATAAGGAATTCTGCTTTAATTTGAGGAAACGTTTATAGCTGTTGAAAACAAAAACTTGTATTTTGGAAAAAATGTTTAGTCATGGTCAAAGATCAAAACCCTAACCTTATTCCTAACTCTAACCCTTACCCCTTCCTAACTTTAATCCTAACTCTGGCAACACCTGATTGTAACCATGGCAAAAAGTGGGTAAAAATAGCCACTTTGAAGATAAAAATGGCAACACTATCCGGCATGGCTGACATACAAGTAGCATTGGATATGTGTGCATACACCTTTACATTAACATACCGTACAATATCATTTCTGACCTTAAAATCAGCAGAGACTAGGAGACCAAACTTGGATGAATGCATTGCTATTGTTCATGACATCAAGAAATACCAACTTTATTTCAGGATCAATAGGCAGCTTCTTATTTTTACTCCTTTAGTTTTCTTTGCTTGTTTGAGTGAAACTGCATTCACGCATGATTGAGGGTCACTTTCTCTTCATTTCTACAGCAAGTGGTCAGGAGAAACCAAAGTTGAATATATTTCTATTTTTAAGTCCTATCAATATAAATGCACCTACATCTATCACTATACTATGCATCGAGACCTTTACAAATACCCTGCATACTGCATAATGACAGAATGGCTGTTTTGAGTCAATATTGACACTGTTCCTGAAATTCAAGAGTAAGATTGGCTTGGCCTGGCTGGAGAAGACTGCTAAAAAATAAATAGTGAAAACAAACGAAAAGGAAAACTTCTTCCAAACAAATGTTTGTTTATATACTAATCATTAGTTTTGAAAATCAACACCTTTCTGCAGTGCTGGAAAAAGTAAGCTGCATTGCAATTAGGACACTTCTGATTCTGTCTATAGTTGAAAGAAAGAAACTGCACTTCAACAGAAGTAAAGATCTATGATTTTTACTCAAAAAATCACACTTCCACTAATCTTTTAACTTTTTTTCGAATTTTGTTAGACTGTTATGACATTTGGCCCTGCTACAAGGACAAAATTATTTTCCTGCATTGCCTCCATGAAACTTGCTTGCATTCCAATATAGCAAAACCATTCAACAAGTCCTAAAAACTCAAAAATACTGTAACTGTCTCAGGCTATATTAGACAAGTTCCATGATTTCAGTACATGTAATTAGTATCATATCCAAAACAAAAAATACTTGAGCATTTCTGTACTGAAAAAGTGACAGTAACGACTTCTTGCTAAGTATTTTAACAATATTTCAATACTTTTTACTATTTTCTGAACTCTTAAAATATCACGCTAAACAAGATTATATATAGGCCTAATATACAACTAAAATTGTACCAGTTCAACATGATCAGCCTACACATAACAGTCACTGCTTGCTTGTGTCATAAATTGACAAGATGTCAGCAAATGCATAGAATACCTTCTGTATGACTGTAACCTAACCTGATCAATCAATTGCTTATTAAAACATGCCGTACACGTACCCAAATATTCACATTAAAACACCCAGACTAACACTGAAATTAAAACACTAACACTGAAATAAACTAAAATATTCATTCATACCCATGAGGGGGCCCAATCGAAATATGAAAATACCGCTAATATAAAAAAAATAGGCTATATTATGCAAAATCGACCTGAGCATGCAAACTAAAACATTTTGTCGGGCCCTTTGAACTAAAAAAACTGAAAATTTTGTAGTTTTGAAAAAGGGCATAGCCTACCCATGAGGGGGCCCAATTAAAATATGAAACCACAACCGGTAATATAAAAAACAATAATTTATACAAAATCGACCTGAGCACGCAAATTTAAACATTTTGTTGGGCCCTTTGAACTAAAAAAACTGAAAATGCTGTAGTTTTGAAAAAGGGCATACCCATGAGGGGCCCAATCGAAATATGAAACTACCGGTAATATAAAAAACAATATTTTATGCAAAATCGACCTGAGCACGCAAATTTAAACATTTTGTCGAGCCCTTTGAACTAAAAACACTGAAAATGCTGTAGTTTTGAAAAAGGGCATACCCATGAGGGGGCCCAATTAAAATATGAAACCACAACCGGTAATATAAAAAACAATAATTTATGCAAAATCGACCTGAGCACGCAAATTTTAACATTTTGTCGGGCCCCCTGAACTCAAAACATTAAAAATTCTGTAGTTTTAAAAAAGGGCATACTCATGAGGGGGCCCTATCAACATACGGAACTAATATAAAAACAATATTTTATGCAAAATCGTTGAAATCAACTTTAACGCGTGAATTTAGATATTTTGTCGGGCCCCCTTGAACTCACCGGGCCCCGGTGCAATGCACCGGTTGTCCCCCCCTCTTGTGGGCCCTGCGCATAGCTATAGGGCTTTGAATTGGATCACAGATTAAAAAAAAATATTTTACGTTTTAAATGTTCACTTTTTTGTATCATTGGTCCCACCTGGGTGGGACCTTTGCAACACACCAATGGGACCAATGAAACAGGTTTACTACTTACACGACAACTGTACTTTTTCTGAAAAAAGATTGCATTTTGTGTAAAAGCAAAGAACAAGCAGTTTCTAGAACGAACATGGACAGATGAAAGAAGGAATAAGCTGATTCAACACAAAATTATTTAAAGTTAAACAGTAACAGTTAGCTGGGAGGGGTCGTCACACACAAGTTTTTCATCAGGCGATGTGATATTGTGACAAGTTCATTGCAAATTTCAAAACACCAGACAAGCGTTTCGTTTTGGCAACGGAGGTTGGATCTGGCAGAAGACACACAATATCACAATAAGACACAGAAGCCACATTTTCATTTTCTGGGAACACAAAACAGTCCTTCATTTTGTCTTATGTTTTCACAATTCAATTTTAATAACTCAATTTCATAGTCATTGTCTTGATCAGGACAAATTGCAAGGCGGCCGATGAAATGCTTAATTTTACCATCTGCATTTGCATGAACTTTGGCCACCACATAGGTTCCAGTGGAAAGACAATCAGGAATTATGTTTTGCAATGCATTTTCTTCATATGAAACATCACTGGTATCGGTGCAAATACTCTCAGCGTCAGTTTCTAGATGAACTTCCACAACACTGCTTGTGTTAGATTCTATAGATTTTCTTTTAAGATGTTGTGCCAGCCGCTTCTTTAGAGAATTGTCAGTAGGCTAATCACAGCTGATTTACGTTTTCGTGATTTTCTCTTTCTTCCCTTTGCAACAGCTTTTGGATCTGGCCGTATTGAAGATAACAAAATCGAATCATTTTGTTGTAACGAAGCTGAGGTACAAGGCTCAGTTTCTACTGTTTGGTGATGCTCATCAGAAGTTACAGAATTCTCACATTCTATGTTTCCAGAAATATACCTAGATTGGTCTTGGACACAATCATAAATTTAATGAAGTGTGATAACATTTCAGAAAATGGCTCATTTTTCATCCATCCTGCAAGTATCTTCCAAGAGTGGTAGGCCTATGATCAAAATAAAAACAAAAACGCCTAGCTTAATCTTCAAAGCCTCTGTGGTCATACCACTCCATACGCTGCAGCGATCCACGGACCCCAATCACCGTGAAACACGTCAACCCTAGTGAGTTGGGATGCACTTATATAGCCTATGCAGGGCCGGATCAAGGTTTTGAAGGACCTGGGGCTATATGGCACTCTGAGGCCTATATTTCATTCTTCTCATTGTAGGCTACCAATTACAATTAAAATGAATTGACAAAAATTATACCCGAAGTACAGTATTTATTTATTGAACACATTCAAATGGCATGTTTTCATGATTTAGACAAAGCAAAGCTGTTAATAACATCATCGATGTCTATTTTTTCCAAAATTTTGTTTTCAATGTAGAGTAGCCTAGAGTTAGAAAATGCCACCTTTTCTGGCCCATGGATGAACGCAGTTGATTCTTTACTCTTTCAAGCGCTCGCCTGAACAATTAGAAATCATCAGACAAAGATACATTCTTAGTAGGCCTACAACAGATACGTTAGGAAATGCATACATAAACTCATTTTCATTGATGAATCTAAACATTTGAGTTTCTTTAGTTTACTGCATTAGCTGTTAAAATGGTGTTGTTTTAGCAGTGCAGAAAAAAGAAATCATCTCTTCAAGCAGTGATTGGTTGTTCGGGATTTCGTATAACTTACAAAATAATTTGGTCAACGATTGGCAAATATGAGTCTACTTTAAATCTGCTCGATGGATCAAGTGATGTGTCTTCAGATCTGCCTTCGCTATCCAAGCATACTTTTCTTTTCTTCTTTCTTGAAATTTCCTCAATATAATGATGACAGCCAGTGGCGTACGCAAGATTTTCTCAAGGGTGGAGGGGGCATTGACAGTAGCGTAGCCAGAAATTTTGAAAGGGGGTTTGACAACCGGCGGGCGAAGCACGACGGCGTTTTCGCCTAAGACGACACTCAGCGGTGGGGGGTTTGGGGGGCCTCCCCCAGAAAATTTTGAAAAATTACTTTGAATTTGGTGCATTCTGAGATCATTTTCAACAAAAATGTGGGTGTGAATATTCCTGTAAAATGGTGCTGTCAGGTGGCATAGCAAAAGAATAAGATCATGTTTTCTTCGGCATTTTTCGGAAATACAGCTAAGTCTCTATGTTTTATTGTTGCTAATTCCTGGTTGAGATGTTTGGTATTGGCAAAACTCGCTCTTTTAATGCAGTTTTGTTTAAAATTGGGCAATTTTTTTTAGACTGAAAGCATCATTCCCAAGCATAAAGAGACTGAAAGCATTATTCTCAATATCGTGACGTTACACGCGCGCCAAAAGGGGAGTTGTAACCCCCAACCACTGGCCATTGATATCCCAGACGTCTTCATGATATCCCAGTATGGTTTTAGTTTAGACTTTATCCATTTCTTTCTCACTATAATAGGCTTACAGAACACTATGCTACATTGGCATACCTGGGGTGGGGTAGGTGGATTGGGCCATGTATTTTGTATTGGCTTTTATAGTCTATAAAACAACATTGTTAATTGCTTTGACAGTGCAATCCAAAACATATTAAACATATTCAATGCCTTAATCTACGTCGTTAACTACTAAAACATTTTAGGGGGGGGGGGGGGGCATGGCCCAATGCCAATGCTACCAATTTCTTCGAATTCTTGAAATTGGTATCTTAATGTTTGAACAAAGTCATGTAGACCCTGAAGCAAATTTGTTGCCTTATTCAAAACAATTTTGCTATCCTGCAGCGCCCGACCAGTTTTATGAAACCGCTCCATTATGCACGATCATAACTCAATTAAAATAACGGTTTCAAGCTTTTCCATTGACAAGATAAACCCCTTGGCTGTTTCTTTAGTTTGTGATTGTTCGTCATTGCTTTCAAAACTTGATGCACGCTAGGTCTCGCGCCCCCTTGAAAATTAGCTGACACCCCCATGGGGAGGCGTGCTACTGGTTTACACAGTTAGCATTCGTTTTTTCGATCCTGATAATAAGCATGTCATTTGCTCTTAGTAAGTTGCTATCGGTGGGCTTGGGGCTGCAGCCCCGTCATCTCCCGCCTTAATCCGGCCCTGAGCCTATGCCTTAAGTGTTTTTTTTTTAATTATGTGATGATTTCGCCGTCAGCTGCTTGGCTTAGTGATTAGGGCTAGGAAGTAGTTATTTCGATGACCTGGGTTTGACTCCAACACATTTTTCTAATGTAGGCTAATTTCCAAACAAAGTTCAAAATAAGGATCAACTCTCTGGCTGAATACTAGAAGAGTCCCAATTGGACGGGAGCCTCTTAACATGTTCTGATCGATTGGCGGTGCCATTGCAGTCATTGGGTTTTGGCAGAATTTCTTCATGATACAGTGGCTTCCCCTTTGAGCTATGCCTCAGACAACCACTGCATCTGGTCCCGACCTTTACCAGAACCGGTAGGCCTACAAATCAAAAGATTCAAAGCCAACCATCTGACCAGATACAGTGGTTGTCTGAGACATCTTGTGAAATGGTAGGCACTTTAACAAGCAGATTTCTACTAAACCACAAACCAATCAGAAGCTACGCTGTTCATGACGTCTTCAAGGTTGCGTCTAGAAAGAATAAAGGAAAAACGCAAATGCTAGCTAAATTAAATCAATGCTTTGCCATCGGTTGACTTGGCGCATTGGGTTAGGGCGGTGGTAGTCATTACATTGACGTGGGTTTGATTCCCACCTCTGCTATAGGTCTTTTTTCTTCTGTAATTACCAAACAAAGTTCAAAGTAATAATTACATGTAATTCTCTGGCTGAATGCTGAAATGGTCACAATTAGACAGATAACGTAGCATCTCATTGGTTCGTGGTTGGATTGGATATCTGCATGTTAAAGTGCCTTCCTTGTGAAATAGCCTACTCTCCACTCAGCAGAAGCCTACCACTTCGACAACCAAAAAATTCACTACCAATTTCAGTTACCAGGCCTGCACCATTGATTCAAAGCCTCTACAACTAAGTTATGCAAAACTACAGAAATAGGTAAGTTTGGCAAGAGGCTTTTTCAGTTTGAGGGTAGCCTACTCACAATCAATCACTCATATGGTCTACAAGTAATTTAAGTTGTATTGTCACCTTGTATCGATAGCAATAATAGCAACAACACACATTAAAAGTGAAGACACACCAGAAAAATCGCCTGAAAATAGAGATGTTTTAACATTTAGATATATTGTCTCTAATTGTAATAAACATGGGCTATAAAGCTTAGACCATGAGTCACTAACTGGCAGGCCGCAAGCGACCAGCCACGCTGTTATGTGCGGCCCAGGGAAAATATTAACATACAAGTATAACCAAAAATACTAATCAAATTGTAGTTCCAGGTGGGCATATCTTAAAGTTATTCAAATGCGATATCCAGCTACATCCTAAGACCTAATGGGTTGGTTTAGTCAGGCACAAAGCAGTGGCGGATCCGGGGGTGATCGTCCACCTAAAACACTAAAAAGAAAGTAACTTTAGTTACGGTGTATTGGCAAGATCGTATTAATGTAGAGTTGTAGACTTACAAATACAGTAATTGTGTTTTGTTGAAATCGCCCCCCTAGCCCTAAGTCCACTTGTTGGGTCTGCCCCTGGCACAAAGTAATAGTTTACTTCTGACCGGGAAGTTGAAAACATTGACAAAACTTCTTGTTGCATCACCACAATTTTTTTGAAGCTTCGGGACGAAGAATATGGGGTGTAGAAGTTGAGATCATAGGCGCCTAACTATTTTTTTGGCCGTGGGGGGCAAAAGCGTGTTTCATCAGCAGCAACGTAAATTCAGCGAAATGTCACGCAATGGATGACGTAATTATGTCGTCACACTAGGATTGCTTTTATTGCCACACTCGGAGTTATCGCTACGTTCGACCTACCGTTAATTATTATAAACAAAACTCGACCAAAACACATGCCATGCGTCTGCGTGGGCTAGCGGTTGATGGACTGCGACTCTTTAAGCTAAGCGCAACATAAAGTTTAGCAATGAACTAGATTTATTAGCATGAAACAAGAGACGAAAAGGTTTGCTAAAAGGTATAATGTAAATGGAATGCAAATACTAACTTGATCATACGCTTGAAAATATACCTGTTGAAAGAAAAATCATTAATGTTTACATCAATTCAACAGCACGTCACCTTGAATAAATTTAAAAGTTGCTGACATCCGTAAACAGCCCTTGAAAAATAGTTACGGAGAGACGTTTGATTATGCTTTCGACTTGACATTGCTCCCTTTTCACTACAATATCGCAACTTATGGCTGACCTGCTTTCAAGTTTCAATTCGCTGTAACACGCCCGTTTTCGTGTTGCAGATGAAACAAAAGATGCGCATATTCCCGCCTTTGATCGGGTTTTTATGGCAACGGTCGTGTGTGCGCCATGCAGTTTGCGCGAGTCCGTTGTTGTGTTGATTATGCCGCGTGTGCGCAATGCGGTTTGTACCAGCCCTTGTTACGTTGGTTAGTGGTTACCTCGGGCCGAGACTTCAAGTTCATTTTCACAGCGAGCGATTTACTGCCGCGACAATTCTCTGCAAAGGTTTCGACTTTCGAAAGCGACATCGAGTCTGTCTGCAAGCGCATTAAGCTAAACGCTGCGTCTACGTAGCAAATTATGTATTGTTGTTTTTGGGTGCATTCCACATCTGATGACATTGAATCGAAGCTTCAATGACATTGAAGCAAAATGGTAGATTTTTGCTATGTCTCAGGCAACAAAATCTGTCATTTTTACATTGATTCAACGTAGACGTTAAATCAATCTAAAAATGACAGATTTTTTTTTGTCTGGGGTGGGATTGTAGCATCGCTACTCGTTCTAGTGATTATTTATCGCGAAGCTGTTGCAGTTTGCATTTAAAAATGTTTTCCTGCTGCCGATCGCTAGTTCATCTATTGTTTATGTATCAATACAGCATAAAAAGTTGCTCCCACGCAGAAATGGTGGCCGGTCGATTGGTCGACAGACATTTGGTCGACAGTCATTTGGTCGACAGACATTTGGTCGACAGGACGTATGGTCGACAGAGAATTAGTCGACAGACATTTGGTCGACAGGACATTTGGTCGACAAGACGTTTGGTCGACAAGACATTTGGTCGACAAGACACTTGGTCGACAGGACATTTGGGTTAGAGTTAGGTTAGGGCTAGGTTAGGGTTAGTTAACCCTAACCCTAAAATGAATCGTTCTGTCGACCAAATGTCCTGTCGACGAAATATCTTGTCGACTAATTGTCTGTCGACCAAACGTCCTGTCGACCAAATGTCTGTCGACCAAATGAATGTCAACCAATTGTCTTTTGACCAATTGACCGGGTACCGCAGATATATGCGTGGGGGCCTGGCCCCCACAGCTTAGGCGCCTATGGTTGAGATGAATAGTTACTGTTGCCGCAGGCCTGCAGTAATAATAATAATCGTGTTTTTATTTGCGCCTATTGCGATAAGGGAACGTTTAAATATTACGTAACTCCTTCAAGGGGGAGGGGGGTTTATGCAAAGCGTTACGTTAGCGTCACATCGGGGGTAGGGGGGTTCAAGCAAAACGTTACGTAACGCTTTCGAGTATGGAATGGTAGTTTTTTGTGCTGAATTCGTAGTGAAAAAGCGTTACATGGGGGAGGGGGGTCAAAAATTCGGAAAAAAGCGTTACATAATATTTGAACGTTCCCTAACATACAGTACACTGCGATCACAAATTTGTTGAACAAGTTAGCTCAGTGGTTAAGCGCCCGAATCAAAATCTGGCGGCGCTAGCTCGGTTCTCGGGGTGTGCGCTTGAGCAACACATTCCAGGACTGCTCTCCATTCATAGGTACCTAGTAGACTAAATAATTCAGACAACAACACTTCAACAACTACTGGAAACTTAACCCTGCCAATCCCACAAACCGGCCCTGCGTCAGTGATTTAAAACCTCTACATCTGATTAAAAACTGCCAGGAACAACTTGGTACACTGGCTACTGGGAACGAACTGAATGTTTTTTCCATCATAAGAGTCAACCAATTTAAAATTTTATTGGTGTGACCCGCCACAGCTTTCCTTGATACTTAAGAGGCCCGCATGGTAGTTTACTAAAGAGGCCAGCTTGGTATTAAAATGACCCGGCCAAAAATGAGATTTATCATGAGCTTGGTATATTAACCTTTACAAGTGACATTAGTCTGAGTCAGCCAGGGGTTGTCAACTTTTTTGCTTACAGCACTCTGGTCATTAACATAGGATATACGCTTGTAGGCTATAGATTTCAATTTTGTGCAAGTTCATTTCAGTGGTTTCAGTGCAAAGCTCACTGATAACGTGGGAAATTAGTTAAATCTTGGCTGTGGAAAACCTGTTTGGCATTGCACCTGCTCATTTGGTATGAAAGCTATTCCTATTTAAAATGCAATTAAGCTACAATGCGATATGCTGGCGCAATACGATACGGTACATTGGAAGTGCTAAAATTAACTTCAAAACTAAATATTGCAAAATTAATAGGTAATGAAGACAGGCAAGACACAACAATACAACAGGCTTGAGCATTATAACAATATATTTTACATATTTACAAATAGTTTTTACAGTCGAATGTTTTCGGCTTAACTTAAGCCCTCATCATGAATCTGAAACTATTTATAAAAATGCAATAAATTTCAACTTCTTGAAGGTAGCCTAACTTTTTATGAACTAAGCCTAATATATTGTTATAATGCTCAACCCTGTTGCATTGTTGTGTCTTGCCTGTCTTTGGTACAAGAAAGCTAACTCTCTCCAGAAACTATATAAGGTGTTCGAAACCAAATGAAAATGCTGTTCGAAACCAAAATATATATATAAATAAAAATAATTTGTATTTCAATACCAACTTTCCTATGTTTGATTTTGTTACAACATCCAAACAATTTCGTTCAATCACAAAGCACTACGTATAACTGTGACATCAACTTGCTTCCAGTTGTAGGTTAGCTTTTTTATTTGTTTGCAAGCTTGTATTTTCTTGTTTCAAACATACATTGGACAACTTTCACATCACAAGTACCTAGTGAAAAAGATTGAATAAGAGTTCAATATTGGTAAAAATTAAAAAACTATCAATGCAGGGTATGATGTGCTTATCGTATAAAATAAAATTCATGCCAATGAGATATACCTACCAAGTGTGGGGTTGTGACAGGTCAGGTCAGCAATGGGGCTGTGAAAGGTCATGCCAATGAGATATACCATGCTGTGGGTGTGGGGTTGTGACAGGTCAGCAGCGGTCTTGTGTAGGGTTGCAAAATTCCCGGGAATTTTCAGAGCCGAAACTTTCCATGGAAATTTTGGGAATCAACGGGAATTTTGGGGAATTTTCGGAAACATTCAAAACAATCTTAATTTGATGTTGAAACAGGCAAATAATGGCCTCACACTGTTTAGAATAAAAGTACTATGTATAACTAAAATACTTAAGAACATACAAACACATGGTTTAGTTTAATAACTCCAAAAATGAATCATCACCAATCTGTTTTTTACAAAGAAAAACAATACTGAGTCAGTTACAAAGTCGTTGTTCTAGTTGCTGCCGGTTAGCATCTCCTCCTGCTCGGCTACTTCAGATGATGTACCGTACTAATGACTGTTCTGGCAGCGTCATCAACTTCAGAGTCAACTTCAATTTGAGTTGACTTGTCTTCACAGGGCTCAAACAATGCCAAGTTTGACCTGACTGATACTAGTTTGTCCATCCTTTCATTTGCGAGCCTATTGCGGACCTTGGTGTGAGTGTTCCCAAATATGATCACTTGATCAGTATTTTTTTAAATATTGAAAAAGTGTGCATAAGCCTCATTCTTAATTAACACCAAATTAGTGTTTATAGTAATTAAAGAAAATAAGAAATGCTTAAGATAGGTTTTTGATATTTTTTTCTCATTGATGAAATATTTAACAAATTTTTTAAACATAATAAATGCCAAATGAAAATTCCCCAATATTCCCAATATTCCCGGGTCCTTCAAAATTCCCGGAAAGTTTCCAGGAAAGTTTCCAAAATTCCCGGAAACTTTCCACCCCTTTACAACCCTAGTCTTGTGCCAAGTAGGTCATGCCAGAATATCCTTATCTCCTCAATACACATAGTGTTTTCATTGACACTCAGTTATAGACTAGCTTATATCTCTGAAGTCTGAAGGCCAACTTCAGTTCATGAAAGCATAAAAAAGTTAGCAGCAAATCAAAATTGGCAAAGTAAAATATTATTTAAGTAATAAAGTATTTACGTATTCTAGTAAATTATTAGTCGTTTAGTTTGATCAATTTTGAAATTTTCTCACAAACAAAGAAATGTCTGTTGGGACAGTGAACACATTTGGCAATAGTCACCAAAAATAAGCAAACCCAAAATAGTGCCAAATTATCTGTACAAGACAATATTATGTGGTATGAAATATGGTAACATTCACTATATAATACTGTCATACGCGCCGACTTCCGGGGGGGCCGGGGGGCGGCGCCCCCCGTAAACTTATGGTTGAGGGGCAACAAAAATGGTTATTACAAGTGGTGTTTCAAAGATAAAACACTTCGCGAAAGAGATTTAGATCATTTAAACAGACTTTAAGAATGCCAAAAGCGAAAAACAGGCCACGTTGCTCTTGCCCGCAAAACAGCAGCTGATCGCATGACTTTCTCATACGGTATGGAAATTTCAAAGTAGATGGTAGAGTAACTTACGCTGCTGGAATAGTCACGTAACTATTCACTGCAATATTAAGTAAACCAGCTAAAGTAGAAGTGCTATTTTCAACGAGGTCTTTCCGCTGTGAGATCAATTATGATTCAACAGAACGCATTGTTTTGTTCGCAATGTGTGAGAATTAAATCGAAAACCGATAAAAGAAAAGTTAATGGTCTTGGTCGCAGATATTGCCTGCATAAACGACGTCTCTTACTACTATTGTCACTTAGCTAACCTGGCATCGTTGTTTTATGCGGCCGCTTAGGTTTGACACCGACTTCAACGATCATCGCGTGTTACGTAATAAGAACAATTATATCCTACACGCAAAAATAAAAAAATCGATCTCTTAAAACAGCTCTTTCCGCTGTTTTTTTTTTCTAGTGAGCTTAGCATATTGCAAAAAGTTTAGAATTGACAAGAAATCATTAAATTTGAAAATTAAGTTCGAATCACTGCAAATAAACGTACCGGTATTCAAAACTTTTACTTAGGACGACGCCATTTCAAACTCCGTAATCTACGTCCGCAATGATTTTGCGGCAGTAAAAATGCGTTTATTTTGAAAAGTGCCGAGCTGGAGACAATAGCTTGTCCCGTGTATAAGTTGAACCTGTCTTTTTGAGGTGACAATCACTTGCGAACATCTCGACCTATACTCGAGTATATAAAAGACTGTAAAGACTTTCGATAAAAAAACAGAAAAGAAAACACTTCGCCGTTGTTAGCGCTTTGAACGTAAGTAGTTACCTAAACCAGGGGTCCGCAAATACTTTTTGGTGCGACCCAAAAAGCAATCGTTCGAAGTCTTCGCGACCCAAACGTTTCGGAAGCATATAATTTTGCGCAAAACACTTTGCAAATTAATATCAATTCCAATACGGTCGTCCCCACTTATTAAGGCCACATCTGGACCGGACGATTTTGGCTGCGGGAGACAATTTTCTACCACTCCTATACCTTCAGTAATTCCGGAATGGACCAAATGGGGCTTAATAAGCGGGTGGACCTATTAACCGTGCACTTCGTCGTCGTGCAAGCCTCTGGGGCTGAGGGTCTACTCTATCCTTTTACCAGCCCAGACTCAAAATGTTCCCGGACTACACTGGAAGGCTATTAGAGAGAAGCCAGTATTTAGTTTCATCATCCACGACACGCAGACCTTCCACTCCGTTAGGTGGCTTGAAGATGGTACAGTTATTGATGATGTGGACTGCGGTCTGTTCCTCGGCACCACATTCACAGGAGGAGGAAGAGGCCAATTCCCCAATGGCGCATGGTTGACCGGAAAAGCCCGACGCCCGTACGAAGACGGTTGAGGCGCACCCATGCTTGTCTTTGTAGTGTCAGGCCGATGGGGCATGTGTCGGCGTTGGGGATGAACGAATGAAGTCCGGTGGTACTTGACTTCCTTTCAGAATTCCATTTATAGTTTGCCCAAGTAGCCGCAGAGATGAAGTTCATCTGCTGCGTTGATCAGAAGTTGAGCGGCTGGCACGAATGGTTGTCTTGACTTCGGTCGACTGGGGTGCTGGTTTGGGGAAGCAGAGATCTTGTGGTGGAAAAGATGGTTAGGCTTTAGTGCTCGTCGGCTAAGAAACAGAGTGGCTTCTTCGTGACGAAGCTCAGAAAGTTGGATGCCAGCGAGAATGGCAAAATTATCCAATGGTGTGGGACGCATGCATCCGGTAACTGTGCGCAGGGCGCTGTTTATGGAAGTGCCGATGTTATGGCAGTGTGCACTGCAGCACCAAACGGGTGCACAGTACTCTGCTGAAGAGTAGACAAGGGCTAAGGCTGCTATACGCAAAGTGTCAGCCCTCGCCCTCCAGCTGTGGCCTGCCAGGCGCTTGAGTAGTGCAGCGTGGGATGTGAGTTTCTTGCGCAGTGACACCAAAAGTTTGCGGTATGTGTACGATCTGTCTAGTGTCACCCCAAGATATTCTGGTTCGGGGCAGAAGGTCAGAGGTTTTCCATTGTTCTGAACATGTAGCTCACGATCAACTTCCCGACTGTAGGCTATAGGTGGAAAACTGCCGCCAAAGTTTTGTTTTCGCTAAGTTTCAGTCGCCAGTTCTGGAGATAGCCTAAGCTGAGAGAGTTTTCATGCCCTGGCTCAAGCTGTCTTCCAGGCTATATATATAACCGTGGGCTTAACTACTGTACTACAATCGAAAGTATAAATTTTCTTGTAGCCTACCAAATTGTACGAAACTCAGCACATCAAAGACTATATGATTGCATTTATTTTTGACATACAAGTTATATTTATGGTAATTTTAAACCGTTTTGCGACCCACTGTGAATGGTCTCGCGACCCAAATTTGGGTCGCGACCCAGTGTTTGCGGACCCCTGACCTAAACGAGCGATACGAGGTGAATAAAACTGATACCGTAGCTTCAATGTCTTGGTCGTTGTTATTCACTCGCACGAAAAGGAAATGAATCGGCTTGTTTTCCAACTGTTCCAATTACGAGCTAACAATATCAAAATTTTTACGACAAGGCGTACTACATACGTAAAACTAATCGTTTCAAGCAGCGGTTTTAATAAATTCGGTTGGCGACCTAGGTGTCAATAAACAAGACAGTAAGCTTAATCAAAGACTATTTTAATTGAGTAAAATAGCGTTGTTTATGACGTCATCACCTTTCTCGCCCCCCAAAGTTTTTTGAAAAGTCGGCGCCTATGAATACTGTATATGATGACTTTTTTAAGGTAATGCATTTTTCAATCATAATATATTATACATATACCATTTGATTTAGTAAACAAGAAAACATGCAAAATTTTCCCACCTTTATCTCATTGCTGTAGTTACAGGCACAGTCTTAACAGGATGCTGTACACTTTGTTCAACAATCTCTGCAACTGCCCCAGGAATATTTTCATTGTAAAACACATAAGATTGCAGGAGACTATCAACAGCAAGCACAACTATTCCCGACAAGTTGAGGAAAACACCCAGCTTGAAAAATCGTGAAAAATATTTCAATGGACCAGGAAGTACAAATCGAACTAGAGAGAACAACACTGAAAATGCATTGTATGTTTCAATAATTTAATTTTGTATTAGAAAATGTCTTTAGTCATATCTCTCATGTAAATTCTACAAATTAAGAAATCAATGATGTGTTTACAACAAGCACAAGATAACCCAACTTACATGCTGAAAGCATAAAATTGTGAACGTATTGAGGGAAATAAGTAACATCGATATGTGCTTGTCTTGCAATCCGATCGGTAAGCGCCAACTCCATAAAAAGGATTAACAGGATATTTAAAAGACATACTTGAGCTGAAACACAAGAATGCCATTTAAAATAGCATGCAAAATAATTTGTAAGTACAAACATATGAGCATAAAATGTACACATGAATTTGTGTTACATTCAATGTTAATATTACAAAACAGGAAACTTAAAAATAAATCAGCTAGCAATATATTTACACTTCTAACAGTTTTAAGCTGGCGATATGGTATTAAGTATATAAAAACAATGAAAACTATTAATACTACAAAAAGTGCTCAATGCTAAGCAAAAAAGCAAAGCAGAGCGAATTAAATCAAATATAGTTAAAAAGTAAAGGATTCAGATAGTATTAAGTACCATATATATATTATATAAATAAAATGAAACAAATTAAACTTTAGGCTACCTTGGAGTCGTTTTATATTATAGCCTATTATATCAAGTGCTAGTACTATTGCACCATGTATGTTTCAAGTATTATATCTATGTATCTGTAAATTTTTTTATGTTGTGCTTTCAATATTATCTCTTCTTGTAAAGGCTGTTATTATATATTACTAATATCATAGTTATTGTTGCTAACTAAGATAAGGAAAGGAATGAAAAAGAAGCTGATAGCCAAAGTGAATAGCAACTGCATTAAGCATTATGTATATAGGCTACAATATACATCAGAATAGTGAAAAGGCACCTCAGTGCTTGCAACACCAAATGAATTATCATTATAACACTAAAACTAGGATGTTGGTTGGTTTTGAATCTTTATCCTCGCACTGACAAAGCCTTGATTGCTTATTCCTGGTAGTCTTGCATACTTGCAGAACCTTTTGACACAGGGCCGGTTACCGAGATTGGCAGAGTGAAGTTTCCGATTATTCAAATGTTGTTGTCGTGAAATTATTCCATTCACTAGGTGCCGCTGAACGGAGAGCAGTCCTGAAATGCATTGCTCAAGCGCACACACCAAGAGTTGAACCAGCGCCACGTGATCTTAGGCCGGGCGCGTAACCACTGAGCTAATGGGGCGGACAAATAATTTCAGTGAACTGGTGTACAAGTCTCCGCCCTGGTATAAAAGTACCATGGCGACAAAGACAGGAATCGACCAAACATATAGGGTGAAACTACTTTACCTTTGCTGTTCACACACTTCAATCCATATGTATTGGTCAATTCCTGTTTAGATGTCATAGTATTTTTTACCGGGGGGGGGGGCGGGGGGGAGACTTGTACACCAGCTCAGTGAATTATATGGCATTACATTTGCATTGAACTTATCAGTACTTTTGTCTTATTCCCATGCACAATAGTAACAACATAGATTTAGCTTTAAACAACAAAATCAGCAACTACTAATGAAACATTAACATAATACTTGCCAGCAAAGTTACAGACAGCATGCAGCAAATATAACCCATAGCCAGAAATTGTCATTTCTTCCACAGGAATAAAGTTTGAACTAAAACATATATTCAGAAAGAGTGATGAGCCTGCCAGTATGCATGCAATGATGTGCATCTGTGTGAGCACCATGATTCAATTCATTTCATCCACCAAGAATAAGAAACTTTTGTTTAACACTTGCACTTTTCAAAGATATATTGATTGATTAACAAGTTAAATGACATGGTATTACAACATAACAAATATGCTTGAGTCTACCTGGCCATTTCTTTGCATAAAGATAAAAACAAGTTATAAAATATTTCAATTCTATCAGGCCAAGTTGGAATGAGTACTAAAAAAAAACAAAGTGGCTATTTTTACACACTTGTTGCCATGGTTAAAATCAGGTGTTGCCAAAGTTAGGATTAAAGTTAGGAAGGTTTAAGGTAAGGGTTAGAAATAAGGTTCAACAGCTTTAAACTTTTCTCAAATTAGGGCAGAATACCTTATCTGGAAACACTATTGAGGCTATTTTTACACTAGTATATAGTGTGAATATAGCCACAGCCTAAACAAAAACCTTGATTAAAAAAGTCGATATTAAAGTTTGTTAGTTGATTGATTGATTGAATCTTTATCCTCGGACTGGGAAAGCTTCTTGCAGAGCTTAATCCTGGCAGTTTCGCATACTTGTAGAGACTTTGAATCACTGACAAGGTTGCCAGATACTCCAGCTATAGTAAGGCCAAATCCATTATAAAATAAGGCCAAAAAAAGGGCAAATTTTTTATTTACTTCTAAGGCTAAATAAACGCTAACAACTTAATTGAAATATTTTTTTGAAAATGCCATTTTACGATCAAATATGACAGATAATATTTTAGCACTGTCAGAGCATAATGACCGGTTTGTTTGCATAATTTGATTAATGAAAAATTACTGTAGTAGCAGATAAACTAGAAACCATTATAACTTCAATTCATGAACAGGGCTATTCGGAACATGTAGCTAAGCAATAAGCATGAATTTGTCTTATTGAGTATATGTACCAGGGATGTCTAGAACTACAGGATTGGAAACTATTTTCAGTGCTATACATGACTACAGAAGAATTATTAAAATAAAACACAGTTTGTATCAACGAAAGAATGTATAAAATTCAATTTTGCAATAACAATATAAAATTAGCCTTCACTCACATCAAAACTTATTTGATGTATAGAAGTTTAAAACCACGAATCTAAAAAATCAAAAATAAACAAATGCAAAGATTCCCTGTCGTTCTGTAGCATTTTGCGTATTGCAAACCGGATCAGAAGTAAACGTGGAGTGTTCAACAATCAGTGTAATGTGTTGTCGCAGGCTTTTATAATAAACTTATTCACAGACCAACCCAGTACGAAATCAATACGTTTAAGATGTCATAAGAACTAAAACTAATAGCCTACTCGGTTTTGAAATTATTTAGCAGCAAACAAAATACGACGAGATTGCACAAATGGAATGCAAACACATCACATTAACAAACAAGGCAAGTGTATACTTTACGGTTTACGGCAGGTGCAACTTAATAGAACCGCCTTGTCCACCGCTAACACATTCTCTACTCTCTTCGTCTCTACCTATGTCTCTGCTCACTAATTAAAATTAAAACGAATATAGGTCAGGCTCTAAGTGATATATACATTTATATTACAATTGAAATTAAATTTCCTTAAAATAATAATTTCTAAACCGGTCAAAACTTGCAGCCATAAAAAGGGCCAAATAAGGCCAGATTTTTTGGCCTTATTTGCATCAATCTTTTTAAGCCAACTGCAATTTAAAAAGGCCAGTTTTCTGGAATTTGGCCTAAAAAAAGGCCATCTGGCAACCCTGATCACTGACACAGGCCCGGTCACCGAGATTGACAGAGTGAAGTTTCCGATTGTTGAAGGCTTGTTGTCGGGGAATTATTCCATCCATTAGATGCCGCTGAATGGAGAGCAGCCCTTAACGTGCGTTGCTCAAGCGCACACCCCGAGAGTCGAACCAGCGCCGCTATTGATCTTGAAGTTTCTTCGTTCCAGAAGTGACGCGCTAACCAATTGAGCTATTCAGGACTTAATTCTTAATTAGAATAGATCTATTTATCAATCCCAATAATTTTCGTCTGAGGTAAAATCATCAAAAAAAAAAAAATTAGCCAAACAAAATGAGAACTACTCTGCTGGTACACAAAAATGAACTTAAAGCTTGCAAAGACTGCAGTTGCTGAGGCAAAAGATACCAGCAAACCAAAAACTATATTAGTTGGTTTTGAATCTTTATGCTCGGATTCTAAGATAATAACTGGCAGTTTTGCATAAATTTAGAGGCTTTGAACCACTCATTGACGAAGGGTCGCTTAGGCCTACCTAGAATCATGGCCATCTGGAGAGGCAACCTGATTTGTCACATTTTGATTACAGGTAGCCTACTGCTGGTGCTAGACTGACATTTTCTGAGATGTTTTTGCAGTTTCCTAATGATATAAAACATTTTTGTTGCCTTGGGGAAGCAGTAGCAAATGAGAAAAAGTAAGTTGAAAAACGTTAAATCAGATTGTTATTCAAAAATTAACAGTCTGACTAAAATCTTCGAAATCGAATTTTCTTGGTTTTTCAACATGTGAGAATGTTAAAACTTATTGTGTCATCTGGGAAAAACAGTACCATAAAGAAAGCGTAAAAATCTAATTTTTAGAAAAATTTATTTAAACGTTCGCCTAAACTTAGCAAAATGTGACAAATCAGTCCGTATCTTTTGGTAGCCATGCTAGAATCTAGATCCTGACCTAGATTGACAGAGGGTGAGAGCAAAGTTTTTGGCAGCATAGCTGTTACTTGTTGCTGGGGAATTATTCTATCCACTAGATGTCGCTAAATGGAAAAAAAGTCAGTTGATTAGCCCTTGACTTCTGGAGAGAAGAAGCTTCAAGAGTTCAAGATCAAGCGGCGCTGGTTCGACTCTCGGGGTGTGCTTGAGCAACGCACGTTAAGGACTGCTCTGCATTTAGCGTCACCTAACGGATGGAATAATTTCTCGGTAACAACACTTCAACGATCAGAAACTTCACTCTGTCGATCTCAGTGATTCAAAGCCTCTACAAGTATGCGAAACTGCCAAGATTAAGTTCTCAAAGAAGCTTTCCCAGTCTGAGGATAAAGATTCAATCAATCAATTCTCAAAGCGTTTTGCTCCAGCGCACAGTCATACGTCCCCGGAGACGAACTAGCGCTGCTTGATTCTGTAGCTTTTTGTGCTCAAAGTAGGGTACATTTGCCACTTGCCACAGTACCAACTGAACTGAGTGATCGCTTATCGAGGCGGATTGTGAAAGTAAACTGAAACAAACTTGATTGATTGTTTGCCGACATTTTTGCTGTCTAGTTTTGCATTGCTACTGAGTAGATAATTTCCATCATTTGTCGGTTCAATTTGTTTTTATTTGGTTGATTGAACATCACAACAAAAAACAATATATGCCCAACATAACAGAGTTTTAAAAAAATATTAGGCGACTAAACACGAACTACTTTTGGGCTTGTTTTAACCAGGGAGTCGAACCGTTTGATTTTTCCGGTTCGGGTCCGGTTCTGGTTCAAAGATTATTTCAAAATTTGGTTCAGTTCCGGTTCAGGTTCGAAGAAACTTAAAACCGGTTTTATAAGTTCCGGTTCGGGTCCGATAAAATTAGGCCTAGGCCTACTATTGCCCAACTACTAACTAGCCCAATTGGGCGTGAAAACCGCAAGGTTGGCAACACTGTTCTCAACACTGCTTTGCTCAATTAACTTGCCTTTGTTGTTTGTTGCACAAGTTACAATCAAACTTATTGTCTATGATGTCACAGAACAGAAGTTGTTTACCTCAAAAAATTCCTCTCCAAAGCATCGATGATAGTGGATCGTGTGTTACGGAATAGGCTATAAATCATCCGTACAATGTGGCCTCCAAGATAACAACATGCTACGTACAACTTCACTTACCACAATGCGAACAATGACGTAATGCTGGAGTGAACCGCTTTTTTCAACCGGTTCGGGTTCGGTTAGGGTTTAAGCTAACTCAAATTTTCGGTTCAGTTCCGGTTAAGGTTCAGACAAAATCGCACCAAAACCGGTTTACAAAAATCCGGTTCGGGTTCGGTTCGACTCTCTGGTTTTAACGTCTAACAATTGGGTTACTCTTGGACTATAGTTATAGTTGTACTTGACAAGTGCATCTCTAACATAAAAATATTTGGCAACACCGCACTGACTGAACTGATGATATGATTTGCTTTAATACGGTGTCGGCAGCAAGGTTGCCATTCGGCAGGTCTAGAAAATTGGAATCCAACAGCAATGCTAAACTCCATCAACAAAACTGACATTTCAAAATCCGACTAAAGGTGGAAAACTGGCCTGTGAAACCGATGATTTCAATCTAGCTGACAGAAAAAAAAATTCGACAATTTAGGATGTACTACCCTGCTAAAAAAGATTCTATTGGTAAGTTTTTTTGGAGCTGGTATAGCCTACAAGTCCCCCCCCTTGGCAACTCATGACAAAAAGGAATTGACCAAAACATGTGGATTGAAGTGTGTGAACAGTAAAGCAAAGCTAAAGCAGTTTCACCCTATATGTTTGGTGAAGTCAGTGGCGTAGCTAGGGAATGTGCCGCCCGGGGCGGATTCAGATTTTGCCGCCCCTTCAAGAAAAAGCATGTGAAAATGAAATTTTTTTAATTGACTTAAAGTGGAATTATTGTATGTTTTGAACCAGTAGCATAGCCAGTAATTTTGAAAGGGGGGGTTTTAAGGGCCGGCGGTCGAAGCATGTCGGCGTCCTCGCCATAAACGACACCCAGCGGCAGGGGGTGGATTTGGTGCATTCTGAGAGCATTTTCAACAAAAATGTGGGTATAAATCTCCTGGTATAAATATTCCTGTAAAATGGTGCTGTCCGGTGGCATAGCAAAAGGATAAGATCATGTTTTCTTGGGAATTTTTCGGTAACTTAATAAAGCTAAGTCTCTATGTTTTCTTGTTGCTAATTCCTGGCTGAGATATTTAAATGTTTGGTATTGGCAAAAACTCGCTCTTTTAATGGAGTTTCGTTTAAAATTAGGCAAACTTTGTTTTAGAGACATAGAGACTGAAAGCATCATTCTCAATATCGTGACATCACATGCGTGCCAAAGGGGGGTTGTAACCCCCAAACCCCTCCTCCGCCTTGGCTACGCCACTGTTTTGAACGTTGTCATTCAGTTTGCTTTTATTTTCCGTGTACTTTTGCATTATCAACAAAAAAAATAAAACGTCCTGTCTGAAAGTGCTGCCCCCCAGACGTGCCGCCCGGGGCGGTCCGCCCCCCTAGCTACGCCACTGGGTGAAGTCCTGTCTTTGTCTACCAAGGGGGGGGGGGACTTGTATACCAGCTCCGTTTTTTTATACATTTTTTGTGTATTCATCAAAGAAACATATAGAGGATCACATTTCTGTGCAATATAGGTTACCGTAAGTAACTAAATATGTTTATAATTTTGTTGTAAAGTTACCATGTGTTGCGATCAATGACATAATAGCGTTCACTTCACAAGTTTGTTAATATTTTGCAATTGAAAATGATTTGACAGAAAAAAATTAACAGTTTATTTATGAACAATGTTATAACAACTTGTGTAAGTTTTATCTTTTTACGCTAACTGCCATATGTGGCTTGTTATTTGATTGTCAAATTGTACTTTTAAAAAAAACTTTGTTTTTTATATAAAATGAAAATGGCATCTTGACTTTCAAGCAGCACAAAAATAAATATGTCAATGAAAAATGCATACGCGTCGACTTTAGGGGGGCAGCGCTCTCGTAAATTTATGATTGAGGGGCAACAAAAATGGCAATTACAAGTGGTGTTTCAAAGATAAAATACTCAGCAAAAAAGATTTACGGTACATCATTTAAACCAGGGGTTCTTAAACTGGGGTACATGGACCCCCAAGGGGTACGCTAACTAGTTTTGGGGCGTCCATAAAGGCCTAATGGAAATCTTAGTGTATAATTTCAAAAGTGGAATAAATTTTTCAAAAGAAAGAGATTAAGTTCAAACAACGCTGATGATTTCTAGTTTGGCGTTTCCACATAACTGTTGTCGCATTGCACTGTTTTTGTTACATACGATTATTACGTCACTTTCCAGTTTGTTGTTTTTGCCGCTATTTGAACATTGCAAAATTTTATCAGTTGCAGCTAAGCTAGACGTCAGCCACGCTAGGTTAAGAGTGTGAAAGGTTTATGCGTATCGTCTTTCGGTAAAGAAAGCCATGGCTGCTATAATCTCTTTTGCGACTACATATTTATGTGAGCCAGGATGCGTCCTTGGTAACTATCAAAACAAAGAGTTGAAACCAGTTGGATGCAGAGGATGACATGCGTGTTGCCCTATTTAAGACGAAGCCACAATTTCATGTTCTTGTTGAAGACAAAGAGCCGCATCCTTCACATTAATGAAATTAAATCTAAGATATTGAAAAACAATCCGCATATTCACTATTTCTTAAATTTAATGAAACACAAATTTTGTTACCTTAAATCAAATATAGTTACTACTCTCTTCTAAACCTTTGACAGCCTGTTTCACCCTAAAAGGAGGATTATCAGAAGATCCTTATTCAAATAGAAATAAATTTTGTTACCAATTCATTTTAATTTTATTGCGTTATGTCCAATTCATGCTGATCAAAAAAGTTTCTCGGACTAGGCCATAAAGGGGTCCATGAAAACTAAAAAATTTTAAGGGGTCCGCGTTAAAAAAAGTTTAAAAACCCCTGATTTAAACGGACTTAAAGAATGCCGAAAGCAAAAAAAGCCTACGTTGCTCTTGCCAGCAAAACAGCAGCTGATCGCACGGCTTTCTCTGGAACGTGAATTACTAACCGAGATGCGCACGGCAAGCACGCTCACAGTCACACACTACTTATCTTCCCGTGCGTGAGAAGCAACTTCAAAGTCAAAACGCGTGGTAGCGAAAAAGTGAATGTGAGGTTGAATGTTTATTCTCATTTCACGAGTTATCCAAACGACCATTAAATTTTCTGTGATTTCAAACATAAAATCTATTTTAGCCAACTTCGAGTTGAAACTACGACACAACGAACAATTAAGTGAATAGATAGACCAGGGGTGGGCAAACTTTTGTACTGAGGGCCACATTTGAAAAAAATGTTGCAGCCGGGGGCCGCACACTCTCATTACAAAGTAGGAAAATTTACCCGGTGTGTAAATAAACGCATATATTCATATTAAACACAATTTTTGTATTTCACACTCAGTTACGTTTAAAGCTATGCAATCATTATCACAAAAGTTAATGAGACTTGTGCAACTGTTCACAGTTTTTCACAATCTTCTGCTAATTGGGAGCAAGTTTGCTATGTATGTGGATCCAACCAGTGTCAAAAACTTAGCAGCAAAGATTTTTAAGTTTGGAAACAAATCGTCAGACAACGACTTGTAAAAGTCAGGCAATGAATCTGACTTAAACTTCTCTTTCAAGTCATTATTTGCTTGCAAGTCCAGCAGTTCCAGCTGTAAATCCTCAGGGATTGAATAAACTTCTGTAGTGAATGGAGAGCTGAGCATAGTAAACTGCGGTTGCAGGTTCTTTAAGTCTTGGAACCTTCTGCTGAATTCGATAGCCAAGGTATCCAACTGAACTTTATACTTTGCTGCAAGTTCAGGTAGGCCTACAGTTAGTACAGTAGCCGCTACCGTATTTGTATTTTATGATAAAACAATTGAATCAAACAATGCGTGAGAGCATGTTGCAATACATGCGCGACTGACGTGTGTGTGTTTACGCACTGAAAGTGAAGAGGAAAACACACTCGTAAAGGGAATAATATTTTGTCATGTAACTTGTTCAATTAAAACAATAAGTGATGAGTAGGAGTTTCTGCAAGTGTTGGCGGGCCGCATAAAATGGACTCGCAGGCCGCATGTGACCCGCGGGCCGTAGTTTTCCCACCTCTGAGATAGACCTTAAAGAAAAAATGCATTTTCCAAAACTGTCATTCGTGTTTTGCATCAATAAGCACTGTATTAATGCATATATTGTTGAAATATACAAATTTCATACACTCATCAATATACAGTTATACACTCACTCACCTATATACACTCTTACACTACCTATTCGATAAAAGACTATCAATAAAAAACAAAAGAGAAAACACTTTGCCGTTGTTAACACTTTGAAGGTAATTAATTAGCGAACCTAGGTTAATAAAACTGATAGCGGGTTTCCACTCTGCTTGAGATCATGATTTTTTTGCATTTTATTTCGATAACTTCACTGTCTTGATCGTTGTTATTCACTCGCACGAAAAGGAAATAAATGAATCGGCTTGTTTTCCAACTGTTCCAATTATGAGCTAATATCAAAAATTTTAGGACTAGGCATATTGCATGCGTAAAACTAATTGTTTCAAGAAGCTGTTCTAATAAATTGGTTGCGACCTAGGTGTCAATATAAACAAGACAGTAAGCTTAATCAAAGACTATTTTAATTGAGTGAAATAGCGTTATGGCGTTATCACCTTTCTCGTCCCCTAAAGTTTTTTGAAAAGTCGGCGCCTATGGAAAAATGCGTTTATCAGGTTTGTGTGTTGTTGCTGTCATCGCATTATTTACGCACGTTTTTTTGCAGATTGTTTTATTAGATGTATCACACAGAATTATTCTGCTAGAATGACTGGTGTTTGGACGCATTTTGGATACACATAATTTTAATATACATAATACCATCAAATTATTACACACTGAAGAGTATGAAAATATTTTTCTAATAAAAAATAGTATTATAACTGTATGATATAAGTTAACAAATACAATTTTCAGAGGTCCTTAAAAATGGTTCATATCAGTTTTGGCATCTTTGACAGGGAGACAACAAAAGAACCATATGGTACTCCGCCCCAATTGCTCAACTTTGTACACAAAAAACACAAGCATCGCTGCTTCAACTCTCAGCATGAGCCTTTAAGCAATGCTTCTTGTGTAATGCTTTCAATTCAGCGGCACCGTGGATTGAGTGATTCACAGACAACAACATTTTGACAGTCATAAACTGCACTTCGCCATTGTCAGTTACTGGGCCTGTGTCAGTGATTCAAAGCCTCTACAACTAAGTATGCGAAACTGCCAGGATTATGCTTGTCAATAAGCTTTCTCAGTCTAAGGATAAAGAATCCCACAATCAATTACCCATATGGTCTACCAGTCAGTTGTCACCCTGTATCAATAGCGATGACAGTTTTGCTGATATGAAAAAAGAAATTAGCAACACACACAAAAGTAAAGACACACTAAAAACACCACTTAAAAATAAAAATTTAATATTTAAGTAGATTGTCTCTTATTGTAAGAGATATTTAAGACTTAGACGAGTGGTTCTTAACCTCTGGGTCATGCCTCAAGCATGAGTTGTAAAGTCTTCAAAAATGGGTTGTGACTGGGTCCTGGCAACGATTCTGTAAGTGGATATTTTTATAATTGTTAATATTTCTTGCTTGCTTTGCTTGCTTAGTCCAATTTTATTAATCAAGTTAGTAACATTGGGCACGCAGGGTTCCAGCAGTGGATTTAAGGGAAAGAAAGTACTTGAGATGGTCAAACACTAAAAAAGGTAATGCAATATTCTCAAGTAAACCCATTACTCACTCAATGTGTCATACAATTAAATTTACCTATTTCAGTGTCTCATTCAAAAACTTTGAAAATCCTGGTTTGCATACCATTACAATTATTACTATTGTATCTCATAAGTTGTTTTCTTAGTTTTTTCAGGGTAAACGCAACCAGTTTTTCAATCTGAAAGAAGGTGGTAAGCAGTTTTTTGGAAAAGGTATTTGACTCCTACCTCAGTTTAATCAAGGCTTCCTATATGTCTTCCAACTTTTCCATCACCTCAATACAAAACTCAATCTCAAGATGAATTATTGTTAGTTACCATTATTTCGCAATGCAACTTGTTCTGGAATGAACAAGTTGCACTGAGAAACATGGAAACGTTTGAAGCAAACTATTTCACTGAGTCTTAAATGTCAAGAAGATATTTATTTTTTTGGAGAGATGCTTGTTTTGAAACTGCAGATTATCATCAATGCACTCTGCAGACATTACGAGTGTTGTCGCTTTTAGAACCATGTCTTGGAATTAAACAAGGTTGTTTTCAGCAATTTATTGTCTTCATCACTCTTCCAACCCATTGTCTCTGGCAATAGTGTTTGTTAAGTTTGTCTTATTTTGTTTTTTGTGCATAGACTGATGGTGATGGCCTACATCACAATTTATGCATCTCATACATGAACCGACCAATGTGCAGAGAATTTGTGTCTTGGCTGGATTTTAATATGACACAAGCTCCATCCATAATTATAGTCACAATTGTCTCTGTTCAGGTTCAAAGATTAAACTTTGAAAGTCTTCCCTGACTAAGCTTGATTGCTATCTCTGATATGATCTAGAAAATACTACAAAAGTTGAGACACTTAGGAAAATTAGGGTTATAAACACTATTGCCAACTTGATGAATATTTTGTGAAGTTTGCATTCAATTTTGACAACTTCATGTTGATAATATTCCATTGATAACAATTCATCAAACATGATAAAGAAATCGAAGTTTGATGAATGAAACTTACTGGTTTTCAATATTAATTTTTATTTTTTGCTGTTTCTGCTATTATTTCTACTGTAATGCCAAAGCCACAATACTTTTATTTTCATCCAAAATAATTTAATTTTCAAGCTCAAACTCAAATAGTTTTTTTTTTTTTTTCAGTTTGAGTTTCGAGATTTATTTTTCAGGATGAATTTGTCAAAAACGACACAGCCTGTAATTTTATTGAGAACATGTTGCATTTTGAAAGCTTATTTTTTCTCACCTCAGTGTTCACATGTGAAAATTATTCTCTGAAAACCTCCTCAAAAAAGCTTTTGAGAAAAACGTCACATGATACAAGGCATGGTGCCATCAGCCACCATGTACAAAGCTTAAATTTGTACCATTTATTAACTAATTTCACTCAAACCCACAATATCAGCAATGAAAACACCTTAGCGTAAACACATTAAAGATATCGGTTGACTGCACTTTCTGGCAATTGGAAACGATGCGCACTGTTTTAACTTTCTACCTTATGCGGATGCGCAATTTACGCATTGTTAGTTGTTGATCTTTAATAAGTCTGGCTCCAAAATTAACAACATTGATGATTTTTGTTCAATGTTCATGGTGTGGGAGCAGTAATGTATTTTTTTATTTTGTTAAAAATGAGATGTTTTATTGTTTTTCTTTTTCCTTACAACAAGTAATACTTTTTGCATCGCATTGATTCTGTGGTTAACATGGGCCGCTCTTACCAAGCTTATTGTTGAATTATAATGCTAGTCTTGGCTTTATAACCATCCTTGTATTGCCTGTGTAGTGGCGTGGACACTGAAGAGTGCTTCATTTTTACCTTTTCATATTTACGTTGTATTATACAAAATAATAGTTGGATAGAGATTTTCCAAAGTCATCTACATGGATAGCTGGTGTGTTGTGTCAATCAGAAAATAGGAAAAGCCCTTTCTTTATTCATACGTTTGTGAACATACCTGACATTTCCAATCTAATTACTTTTTCTTTCTGCCTTCAACTAAATGTTGGGAACTCAACTGAGCAGTTTGCTCTTGACAGTTGGCCAGAAACCGTTGTCATTTTTGCTGACTTGAAATACCCGTGTCCGAATCACTTCACTTATCAGCAGCAACTTGATAGCTGGTTTGGAATTGAACCAAATGATTTCTCAGCTGAATAGGAAGTACCCAAAATTGCAGAACCGTTACTAGCGGCTTCAATCGTTTGCTGAATGATCCTCCATTTCCTTTGGAATTCATTGCACTAAATGTGAAACCTGTTCAAAAACAGCGTCACTCATTTTTCATGTTTCTTTTTGACCAAAGTCTGTCTCTTCACGTTTTTTTTCAAACTCTTCCAATACTTGTCCACAAACACACGTTTGCCACAATCCAAACACGCTTAAAAAGTGAGCTCAATAATTCTATTTTATATTACGCAATCGCTGACAAAAGATTTTCGTTTACCTTTTATGAGAATGGTCATTTGGTAATGATCGTTTTCATGATGCTCCTTGAGCGTAGCCTTTCTTAAAGATAACTCCTTCCTGATTTGATCATCTCCATCATGACCAACGATTTATTATCAATCTATATGTTTTATCTGCCTCGCAGAAACTAGTTCATATGCACTTGCAAGGTTCAAGCAGATCACTATCTCAATCAGCCAGAGCAAATCTCAAAAGAACATGGGTCATGACCTTGTGTAAAGTTCATCATACGTCATCTTTTGTTTCAAACGTCGCTCTTTCGGCACTTGAAGGAAGAAAACCGTCAAGACGCATGAGTTAGGAAGATGGTTGAAATTTAAAAAGGTTATTTTTAAGGGCACAAAATAATCTGGTTCAGTGGATATATTTCACTTTGAACGATTACTCATGGTGTTATCTGGTGATTTTATTTTCGGAAATCAAAGACTAAACAGGCGTGACAAAACTATGATGGGAACAATACGTCAAAACTGTGGTGATTATGGGAATGCCATTGCGATTAGTGGCTAACACTTCGTTCAATCAACCCTTTCCTGTTGTGTCATCAACTCAAAGTAAATGACGTGTGATTAATTCCTTTCACGTATCCCCTCTCTGCGACCTTGCGAAGGTCGCTGAATCTTGATCTTATTGCGACGGCTTTGATTGTTGTGTAATCGTCTGTCATCTCCGAAGTCAAGCTTGGTTTCTTTTCAGAGATCACATTTATTGTAGTATTACGGGATGAAATTTAAACTTTGTTTTTTTTATTGTACTAAAAATATTAGAATGGAATAACAAGACGTAAAATATAAAGGTTAAATCTATACTAGCAGCGCAACCGATTTTTTAGCAACCTCAACACTTTTGGTACATCTGTTTTCCTAGCTGTCTTAAACTTCAGACGACTTGTAAAAAATAGAAATTATCATCACAAAATTTACCACACCTTACAGCCATGAACCAAATGCAAAATAATCTTTTTTGATGTTGTATGAAGCTGCACAACCATAAATGTTAATCTCTTGTTTTGGTGACGCGCGTTGTTTTTGCCAAAAAGACCTTCATCTTGTATTCAAGTCTGCGTCATTAAGCCGTATTATGACGATTGGATACATATTAATTTCTTTTCAACACCTACGTATTTTAGGAATGATTTTTTGCCTTTCCCACTTCAACCTCAAACTTGACACTGAAAGTTGACGTTTGGCTACAGTTGCACGTAAATAGATTGCTTGGCGGCTGGTCAATAAAAATCGGAATTTTTTTAGCGATTGTTGCTGAAAAATACCTTGATACGTTTTATTTCTTCAGAAATAAAAGTCTTTGATTTGTTCAAAATGTTTTGTAATCTTATGAAAACACAGTGGAGTAGTGTTATGGTATTGCAAATAATACATGGTGTGTACTTTTAAGTATTATTTATTCTTGTACAAGCAGCTTACTATTCAATTAATTATTATTACGTATAAAGTCGGGGGAGTGTCCAATTCAAGCCGGTTTGCGGTTTTTTTTTATATTATTTAATCGGGTGAACAACAGTTTGCTTTTAATTTATTTATTGTATACTTAAACGCGATCCGACAATCGTGCGATATAAATTTCAACTAATTTGTAACGTGTATTTTGATTATGAAATATGCTTTATTTCCGAAGCTGTAATCGAAATTGAAGCGGCGACTTTGAATGACCAAACCTGAAAAAAGCAAACACTTTCTGTTTAAGTTATCAGTCTGCAGTCGAGAGGCATTTTTACCGACTCTATCCAGCCAAAAGTCTTTTAACTCCCCCACCCGGTATCTAGTGTTGAAGTTAGTAAACGATGTCTTCAATAATATATTGCTCTAACGTTTTGTGATAGCGATCAGGCAGTGACCTCCTACCAGGAAGTAAACGACCGAAACGAAATGGCACAGAAATGTAACGCCCTCAGAAAATTGTGTGATTGCCGATTTTTCGATCAATTTTGACTGTTGGTGACACCGACACGTAGTGTATTAAGATTGCACTGTGGGATTTTAATGGTTTGAATTTCTGAGTACCGTAATAGAATAAGAACATCATCATTGTAGTTACGTCTGCAATCGCATTCTTAATGTGCATGCCTGACGTTACGTTGGAATTTGTTTATCATTATCCGCTAACGAAGCGTTCTTTTGTTTCTCGGCAGCCGATTTGTAGCAAGAATTGACAGCGATAGACACGTGTTTCGCCCATGAGGCTGGGCTCATCAGTATCGCACCGTATTCTAGCCACAAAGGTATTCGACCACCGCTTTACCAGTCAGTTTAACTCTTATGTTGGGTTGCAGAAATTTGAAATGCTTCTAAGTTAGCAATTCTTGCGTTTATAACAACTTTTTGTTTGATTAGTGTACTTATCTGCCTGAGTGGAAAATACCTAATCAAATCAAAAGAATTAGAAATTGCATGATGTCTGATTTGTGGCTTCAACACTGCCAACTACGTCACCTATCCACTCGCATGCGCTAACTCAGTTAACAAATCAGTACTTTTTTACGTTGATGCATTGTCTGCAGACGAAGCGTAGTATCTGGTTTTCTCGTTTCTAACACCAGTCGCAACGTTCATCTGATGAAAGTGAAAGCAAAAGCAACGACAGCAGATTGAATTATTGTTTCAGTGACGTTTCACGCACCATGACCTATGTGTTGGAAGTTTTTACATAGTTTAACATGGAAAGTGACCGCTCACGCATCTTTTGGCCAACCTTCAAAACAATGTGTTTCAGTTTTTCTTGCCTTCAACTGCACTGCAGTATATAACTTTGTAAATTTAATTTTGTATGTTATTCGTTCTGAAGATGCGCATTGTCATGGTGCGCGAAACGTCAGTGAAACAATAAATCAACCTGTTTGTCGTTGCTTTTACTTTTATCACATGAACGTTGCAACTAGTGCTAGAAAATTGTGCTGATGAACACCCAAACGTTTTAGTATTTGTCTGGTTTTCTTACACATCAACTTTTTGAAGACATGCAAGTTTCTATCTTATACGCTTTATTAATGTGAATATCCGTATTGTTTACGGTGCTGTACTTTCAAATCATCACAAAAATAGGAGGGAAATTATCCTCAAAATATGCTGTGCATTGTGCGAGTAGCCACAAAAATGTACCAGCAGCAAATCAGTCTTTTTTACATTGATTCAACGTCTGCAGACTAGCTGAGATAATTCATTTGCGCGATGAGCTTTGTTGAAGTCCTTTTTCTCCACGGTAGCCTACTTGTGTGGTTATTTTTTCCATGCCCACATTTGCCTTCCTCGATTGTTTCAGCAATCTCCAAAGCGACAGTGGCTCGTCTAGACCGGACCTCGGGTTCGTCGCAAATCAAAGCAGCAGTTCATTTGCCCCAGGCTTTGCGTTGACATCAGTCATGCTTGTCATGGAATGAGAGAGCATAGTTTGGCAAACAACAGACATGTGAAAACTGCTTCTTTGCAATTATTGTTCGATGTTATCATTCAATTTTACTGAAATGTGATATGTGTTGACTAGCGTTTATATTTACAGGATAAATTGTAAGCTTTTAGAACCATTTGTTACAGTTCCAATTTTTACGAATTGAGCCAATTAGTGAAAAGCAGTCTTTTAAATGCCAAAAAATAACTTTAATATTTTGGTAGATATGCGCAGTCAGTGCAGCGGACACTATGGCAAATTCAGTTTTCATTTATTATTAGCATTCAAGTTTAATACTCAAATCCGATATGTACAGGAGAATTGCGACTTGACAGATTTTTTTTGATGACGTCCCACGTAGTTTTGTACATATTAGAATGTAATAAGTAGTTCCTTCTGCACTGGTGTGATTTCTGCATTTTAGATCTCTCGGAAACCAGGGTATTAGGCTACCTATCTGAAGTCTAAACGTATGATTCAAAGAGTGGCTGGAGAATATCTTAACAAACTTATTCATAGACTGCGAAATTAAATCTTCGTGTAATTTTAAATTTTGGTCAATAGTGTTTCTTTTCACTATGTATAGTTTTACATTGGTTTTGGTCATTGTTGTATAGTTGATGTTGAATCACTGCGATAAAACCCTAAAGCGTCTCTAGAGCAGGAAATACTGCAATTAATATTGCTATTTACTCTGCCAATGTACAGGATCTGCTGTTAGTCGCTTTGGCGGCTTTATGAAGATTTATGCAGCTTTAAAAATCCTATACTGCTTTGCTTTTGGTAACCCTTCGGGCAGTCGTCACTCGTGCTGCAAAACATAAAAATAATAAATATTTTGGTAAGAAATTTCAAACGACTTCGGTCTTACAGATTAAGTTCTTATCTAGATTATCTGGTATGCAGCAGCAAAGTGCGGGCGTTTCTTTGAAACATTTCTGAGTATGTTGATCTTGTTGGTTGAAACATGGTACCATGGGTGGTTTTGGAACCGTGAAATTCTTCAGACGTTTATGTCTCCCCAGCCAACCAAGTAGTCTTTTTTACATTGGTTCAACGTCCGTAAACGTTAAATCATTATGAAACAGGAGGACTGATTTGCTTACCTGTTTTTTTCCTCTCAACCAGTGATAAATTGTTTTTTCACATGACGACGTGCGATAAGGACTAACAAATTCTGTGCAAGGTTACTCTGTATTCGGAGACCTCTTTTTAGCTCCTTATCACGGATGTATCTATAAATAAACCTGCTCTCTTTAACCCATGCCACCACTCAGCTGATGTGCACTGTGCAGTGCACGTGAACTTCACTGGTGATTGTGAACTTAGTTTGAAATTTGACTCATTTTGAAATTCACTGCAAAGGCGTTACTATGGGCATTGGGCATAGACTGCCAGTGCATTCCAATCAAGTTCATATTTTAATATAATTAACATTGTTGATCAATGTCATATTCTTTAAGAATAAGTATGCGCACTGCTTTGGCGAAAGAAACGATAACATTATTAATTTTTGTGATTTGTTAGGCCTGCTGGCTTGGTTGTTCTGTTTCTGGAGTGTATGCTGTATCTTTAATTTGTATTTTTCTATCTGAGCTACCAAAATCCGTCTTTTGGTCATTGGTTCGACATCTGCAGTGTGACGTAAGTGTAAGAAATTCTTGTACACTCTGGGGCCTGGTGGTATTGAGCTTTGGCGTAGTGGGCGTCGCCCAGCTAGCGAAAGTTTCCACGTTTTCATAGTACTGTATCAACAATGAAAAATGGAAACTTTTTCTACCTGCTGGAAGTGGCATCAAACACTTCCTGGATTGTGGATGACACCTTTGCAGTTGATGGGTTTTACCATGTTTCATTTAGTTAGCGATTCGACTTGTTTCATGACCATTGTATTGCAATGGTGGTCAACCTCACCTGGTTTGGTTTATCCGACTTGAAATTTATTTATTTGAGCTGAATTGCAAGCCACCTGGCAAAGTTTTGTTGCCATAATTGCTGCTTCATTGATACCAATCGTTATCATTACCAGAACACAAAAGTAACACGAAAACTAATCACCGGTTTTTCCTGACAAATTTTTTGCACCTGCTTCCTGATCACCAGTTAGTTATTGTTGTCTTGTTTTTAAAACTCTCTACTTGGGTTTCAGTTATGAAAGCTTAGTCTAAATCAGGCGTGGGCAAATGAAAGCCTGCGAGATGTTAGAATGCATCAGTACCTCAAATCAATTCGTTTTGATTGTTGATCCTCGTGCACAGTAGACCTCACAAGTCTACTGGAATCTACACAATCATTCTGTTTCAATGTTTTCCGGACGCCTTGGCCCGCAAATGGGTCTGCCGATTTGTGAAAGAGCTCATCTGGTGAAGTTGTGCAAACTGTGTAAAGTACTCTAAACCTAAAAATGGTGTGCTTTCGTGATATTGCATTGCATAGTCAATCCTTAGCTGCTTGGCAATTGGCTTATAGATGCTAGTTTGGTAACTTATTATCAAAGTTGAGCTAACTTGCTATTTGCCCACTATTATACTTGCATGGCCCGCCTGCCAAATTTTATAAATGTTTGGCCCCCGAGTTGATAAAGTGTTTCCACCTTTGTCCAACTAAACATTAAAGAGCAGCAAAGTAAGATAGATGTTATTGTGTGGCAGTTGCCGCAAAAAACTTTTTTTTTATATTGCGTGACAGCGTTCCATTAGAAGCGAACACCGAAAAACAAACTGTTGCTATCTTGTTATAAGTGGCATCTGGCTGAAAGAGCAAGTACTGTTTTATAATGATGAAAGATTTCGGTGGTTAAGCATAGAAAACTGCAAAAAAGTAATTTTTTATTCTTCCGCAATTCTAAATAAAATTCAACTCGTGTTTGCATGCAAAAGTCCAGTTGTATCACCATTAGTTGAAATCACCAGATTGATTGAATTGCAAGTGATTGGAGTAATTACAAGTTCAAATTACAATTACGCAAAGCAGTAACATCTAGCTTGCTAAGTCGCCAGCAACCAAGTCTCACTCATGTGTTTATTAACACCATGTTACGTCGAAAAATTGCCAATGAGTTGTTTGAATATGCCTAACTCTAAGAGACTCAAACGGTATATACCTGCCCTACGATTAATTGAGACAAAATATCATAATTCCTTTGGTTAAAACACAAATTGCTTTAGGAAAGAGGTTTTCCGATCAATTTCCAAGGTATGCGATATTTCAAAGTAGTCCCATTCACATGATTAATCTCTGCACACTTGCGTTAAATGGAAATTACGCATTTATATACATTTTTCACTGCGTTCTTTTTCAAGCTCACATTCGCTGTTGTAGCACTGAATTTTTATCAATGTTTTGTTGCAAACGCACAAAAAGTAAAAGTTTGAATTTAAATGGTAGCAAACTAAATTAAACTACAAACTTAAAACTACACAATTAAAGCGCACTGCAACCTCGGAACAGGGAAAGGTATAATTGCATGGTCTTCTGTAAGCGTGAGAACATACCTTATTTTGGTTTACCGTAGTTCGATAATTGCAATGCATCCTGCTATTTGAAAGTAAACCTGGTCAACTTGCCGTAATGTTGGGTTATAGAGCACTTGCGTTGTTACTTGGAGAGTCCTCTTTCACTAGCAGAACTGTTTGAGCAAAATGTTTCGTTTCACAACGACAATACAAAAAGACACTGTTTCGGTTTCGTTTCGAGTTAAGTTTTCACATCATGTGCAACCGCTTTTCGTATGACAAATTTTGGTTTTGTGCCATTCGAAATAGCCCTGTGGAATTGACTCACTGTAATTTCATGCATCAACAACGCGTATCAACGCTCCATGTTGAAGCATGGCCACGTTCGAACATCAAGATTTGAAGACATTAATATTAAACAATACAATGATTTAACGAAGCAAATTTTGCAGCAAGGTTTTTCCCAGCCAAATCAATCCCTTTCTACAAGTTTTTGCAACGTGAGAAAAGACTAATTTGCTTTCTTTGTACACATCCCATCAATTGTGCTCGGATCAATGCAAAGTACGATTGTATTGTTTCTTGGCTGCGGGTGCTAGTTGTGGTTTGTTGACTGACATAGTCTCTTGCCTGAACCAACATCTTTTATGCAACGCATGTGTCTCCTCGTTGAACCAGCCTATGCTTGCTGTATCCATTAAGCCAAACCACATGCTCGTGTTATTCAACGTACGTCGTGAGTTATTTATATATGATGCCAGACTCGGTATCAAAGCTAGACAGTTGCCTACTTCACACGTTAGCAGTTGTGTAACTGCGTACTTAAATACACCACTGAAGGGCTGAAGTCTTTCTGATAGTTTGATACGCTGAACTGTAGGGTAGTTGCCTATGCTTTTCTGGAAGACAGTGGGCTTTGTATCAAAGATTAGTTTATATTTTTATGTGATCTTGCATGGCTTGATAGTTGACGTTAATTTGTCATCTTACGACTGTTTCTGTTTGGTTACTTTGGTCGGTGTGGACACGTGATTCACAGAAACCCAAAATCCCAAAATTTCATGCATGTATGCTGCGAGGGCAGGAGAGGTCCAGTCATAACCTTTTTTGGCTGATTATTCTTTGAGTGGTTTAGCATTGACGTTTGTTAAAATAATTTATTTTACGAATAGGAATGATGCATGCGCTTGGTTAGCACTGGGGTCGCAGTTCGGTAAACGTAATAAATACAGCATGCGGTTTTTTACCTTATTGCATCCACTTTTAACGGCTTTGTCTTGGTTTCGTGTACTTAGCTGACGCATATCACATTTCATATCAGTTATGGATTAACTTATCTTTTTGAGGCACCGGCTAAATGGTTTTAGTTGAGAAAAGATCGCTGTGTCGATGGTAATCTGAGCTATTTTTGTAACACCTATTCTCCCAACACAGGTACTTGCAGAAAGAATTTGAGAAGGAATTTATTTTGTTCCCATAGGCATTACGTGTAGCAGACAAAGGCCGTCGTTGTCTGCGTGAGAATAAATAGCATGTCGAGTAGCATCAGTTGTTGGTTTGTAACTAATGTCAAACGCTTACTTACCCATTGCATGTTGACTGTCGTCCAAGAATTTTATGCATCAAGTTTTTGAATGGAGCTCAAAGAAGGCGATGTGTGTTACTGGTCTCTTTTTTTGGTTCTGGAAAGAAAACGTATTTGTGAAGCAAGTGGTTTGTGTCGAAACAGGATTAAAGTTTATTGGCTCAAGAGTATAAGCTTTGTTATTGAGCAAACAAAGCCAGTTTTTGCAATCTGGATTTAGGCGGTTTATAAACTGGTATTTTCAAAGCAAAAGTGACAATGCTTAATCAGCTTATAGTGCAAAAGATTAAGAGTAAAAATTATTATTTCCTGGAACCCCAATGCAAGCATTGTTTCAGTGGCAGAAAAAAAAACAGGTTTCGGTATTGGGTTTGCTAAGTCATGCATTCTGTTTCAGGACAGCCTAGAGTTGAGGACACGGTCGAGTTGTAATATGCAAGTTCAAAGGTACCATTGAATTATTTACAGCTACCGCAAAATGACTTCGGACCTTTTTGCGTACAGCGAAATTTACGCCAGTTTGTAGCTGTGCGTTTTACATCAAATCACACCACTAACATTAAGCATTATGATAAACAATGCAAAGATTGTGAAAAATGTGACGAAGATTTTAATAATGACAAAATATTAAGAATGGTCGATTGTTTTTATTGAAAGGTTTCATTGTATACAAAATGTTAGTTTTTCTTGAAAATTTAAAAAGGTCTGAAGTCATTTTGCGGTAGCTGTAGGTTTACTGCAGATTTACATCTTTTTGAAAGGCTTATGCTTTCTTTCACTATTCACATTTAAAGGCTGAGCAATTTTGTCTTTTTTTACTTCATGAATCCTTGGAAACGTGGATTTTTGTTAATTTGCAACCTCGTGATATTGCAGGGGAAATACGAATTTAATTTTAGTTGTATCGTTTATTTTTTTTATCACCCATTTGTTATGTTGGCTATTTTCGTATTTTTTCCCATAACGTCAAGGCTAGAATATAACGCTGGTGTGACATCACTTACAAGCAGGCCGAATTAAAACTTTAAGCAAATGTCCTTATTTAGGCTTTTAATATATTTTACGCATGATATTTTTGAATCGCGTTGGCATTCTTTCTTATAGCGTGATGGGGCATTTGAAAACGTACGTAAAAATAGCGTACATTACGTGGTTTGTCACGTCCATACCCAGCAAAAGTCCATCCTATATTTGTTGTTGACATGATTGGACACGATATATTTATCTGATGTAGGAAACTGCAGTTCACTTTCTGTTACTTCGTGATATACGTCGACATTTTCAGCCTATAAAACCAGATGATCAGTATGAGTCCTCATGCAGAAGCAATGCTTTCTTCTTGCATTTTTATTACCATTCGTGAAAGGGCTTTTTCGATCATGTTTTTACAGTTTATATTTATTCAATATTTTATGCATTTTGCTCAACCAAGCTGTAACTGATTTGGCACATCCGCAGTTCAGCTTTGTCGAACACGCCGTTTTCAACTGGACTGGTCAGTTTTTGCTTTGATTTGGTATACCAGTAGCCGTTAGTAATTGTATTTTTACCTCGTTCTTGAGCATTTAAGAAATACTTTCAAATCTCAATTTAAAGTCGAATTTAAATTTCACAAACTCAGGTAGAAAACACAGTTCTGAATACATTGTCTTGCATTTATTGTTTTGGAATGTGATTTGTGGTTAGTTGGTTTATAGGCAGAGTGCTCGAAAGAAACAGAAGTCAAAGTCTTTGCCCCAGTTAATAACAGGTTTCGTCTTGGAAGCAATAATTTTTGTTCGCAAATTAAGTTAAGCTAAGCTTTAGTTGGATAGCCGTAAGCATTTCTAACTTGTGGTTGCACTGGAACTGTCTTACGAGTGTATTATTCAAGACAGATTAGACAGATTTCGCATTAGCTGTCGCCGCTGACTTTTTACCCAACAAATCGACGTTTTGTAGGTTCTATGGAGAAGTTTGAGGTGGTAGCAACTGAATTTAAAAAAAGTATTTACTGAAGAAGTCAGGGAGACAATTTACAGAGTTTTCTGAGCGACAACATGACGTAACGTCAGCTTTGTGCCAGAAAGGAAGACTTTGTTGTTGTATCACCGCAGGCGCCTGAGAATTTTTCATAAATTTGCTTCACTACCAGGTGGGAGAGTTTTGTCCATTGAAGATCCTAATGGTGGTGACATCGATGTGTGGTGATGCTGCATGGACCACTAGCCAACGTGTTGGTGCAAATACCATGTTTTTAAAGACAAATATAACCAAAAATGAACAGGACAGTTAACAATTCACTTGGCGTTGTGGGGAGATTCACCTAACCTATTCCATGTCATTGTTTCTTTGATTTGTGAAAGAGGCGCATGTTCATGTAATTGTGATTCTGCTGCAACTTAGTATTCTCCAATCTCCATACCTTTACTGTTTCAGCATGTTCAGTTCCTCCCGCTATACCATTTTATATTCCGTGTAATCGCTAACTTAGAAAGAATTAACAGAAAGAATCCCAGCTAACAAATGAGTCGTTTTGTTTATATTGATTCAACCTCTGCAGACGGTGATACAAACACTTGACGTAGAACAAAACAAGTGTGTAAACCGTCATCGTTTTTAACCTGACTGGAAAGAATTTTTAATTGTGCTTAAAATTGGTTATTTTGTGGCTGTGTGAGTGTGACTGAGCGTGTCATGCTGTTTGGTAAAATGTACAGTTTTTACGTCGTTCCAACTTGTGAACGATCAACATTCCAAGTAGGTATTTCTCTCTAGTGCTAAAGCGTACTTTCATTACCTCAGGTAGCTGTCAGGATTATAGGCATATGATAAATGTCTTGGAATTTTAAGGTTGTGAGTCATAAATCTACAGCTTCACGATGACACAACCAGGTTTTAGTAGTAAGTTTAATCATGAGACTTTTAACACTTGTGTTTCTGTATTACTTACTGTGCAATGGAGCGAAGACTTTTAATCACAAGCATTCGTAAAGCGTTGTCCACATTCATTTGTCTACCATTTGGCATATGTAGGTCTCCTGACAGCAATTCAACCGTTTTTCATAGCTGCAGACGTTGAATCAATGCAAAAAACGACTGGTTTGCTGGCCGGGTAAACTTTGAATCTGTGTATGAATAGCAAGTCATGTGATCATAACCCATCTTACATTGATTCAACGTCTACAGACGTTTTTACTTGACAGGGTAAGTTTGGATCTCATTTCTATCTGTGTCAAGCATTATAAATTCGCTGTGTAATTCAAACCATCAAATGCGCTGTTCTGCTTTTATTCAATCTTTTCATATGGGAAAGTAACATAAAAATAATGCAGCAAACAAATCAGTCTTTCTACCATGATATAACGTCTGCAAACGTTTCAAAAAAACACTGATCTCCTCTCTAAGAATGACCCAACAGAAAAGCGCTTTGAAGTCTTGAAATGGGTTGTAAAATTTGATAATCTTGGCTTTCAGCTATCGAGTTTGTTATTCTGCGGTTGATCCAGAGCGTTAGTTGTTCTTTCAGGCGGCACCCCGGATTGTTCCGTATTGTCCAAAACATTTGCGATCACAACAATGATTTTGCATTTTTGTCATTTCAAATTTGTTTAACAGAAGATTTGCTAGTCAAATTCTGATCACTAAATGTTTCAACACACACACGTGCGTGAGAGCGAATGAATATGTTTTATACGTCTCCCACTCACTGTTTTAAAGTCGCCAATCTACTTTGGAATTTTAATCCAATGTTTCTTTGCGCGGCCCTCCCATGTGTACATTGGCATTGTAGAACTTCACAAATCCTTGTTTGCACTAGGGAAAGAATGTGGCTCGCCGGTGTCCAGAATCAGTTTGTTCAGGCGGAACGTCAAGCATTGTCAAGCAGGGGAATTTCGCCAATCTTTGGCGATTCGTTGTTTCGAGAATTGGCTTAGGAAACCGCTTATTATTGTCGCAGGCTGTGGCAAAGAAGAGCATTTCCCAGGCTGCAAATCAGTTCTTTTCTATGTTTGTTCAACGTCAGCATATGTGAAAAACGACTGATTTGCTAGCTGGGATATTGTCGGTTAAAATGTTTTGATGTTGATTCATCATTTTTCAACGTGTAAAAGAAAACCTGAAAATAAGAAAACATGTCACCAGAACTGGGGTAATGCATGTTTTTCAACGAATCATTTCTGAAGCGCCAGACGGAAGCTTTATTGTCATGGCTCCAACTAAGAAAGGAAACTCACGAATTTAGACAGGACATGCACATCTTTGTGAATGTAATCAGTTTTTTTTTCATCTATTTCTGTGCTTAGTATCAATATTGCCGCGTGAGCTTTCAATTAACAATGTTAGTTTTTGCATTTGTCTGTTAAACACACCGGAAAAAAATTATGCTCATGTTGTTTCCTCCAAGCAAATTTTACACTGAGCAAATGCTGTTTTTAGTGCACATACGGATTTTAAGGCCCTACGTTTACATAATTGGAAGTGACTACAAAGTTAGCAAATTATTAGAAACGGCTTCATTAAATTTAAGATACTTAACAAATATCTCATTAATCTCTCCAGCCAGCAAATAATTTTGTAGTGATTTAACGTCTGCGAGTGTTAAGTCAATGTAACAAAAATGTCACTATGTGCTGTTTTGACATTATGCTGTCACTGTTGTCAGCCAATTTGCAATGTCAGTGACAGTGTGTCAGGGCATATGGTTAAAAAACAATAAAAAAGAAAGGGTTTCGTAGTAGAGTGCATAATGTCACAAGAATTGCATCAGACACCGTGTTCAACTACAACGGCAAAGAAATCATATTCAAATACTGCGCGTTGCTGGTTTCAAGTTTCAATTCAAGGTTGTTTTATTTATTTGAGCAACATCATTTAAATAAACAAGTCTAAGTGTATTTTTAGAAATTTTGTCTATTGTGTGAAATAAAGAATCTTTGTTGAAGGATTGAACTATTTTTATGGACGTATAATGTCAACAGTACTTAGTTATCACGGCATAAGCTTGGGTATTACAAGTTATGGAGAAAAGTTGCTTCGTGGTCACACAGTCACGCTGTAGAACGTTGCAATTCGCTCCAACACGAGCAGTTAAGGTTAAATAAAGACTAAGAGTTACTTGGTATTAAAGATAGGTTTTACGTACATTGCAATTTGTAAGAGACTTAATACCACTTTTCGTAAATGTCGATTGAATTATTGTAGTTTGAAACTTGGCAGGTTTAAATGAAGTCCGCCCTGGAATTAATTTCACCATCACTCTGTCGCCAATGCAAGTGCATAATTACCACTTCTGCTTTGAAAAGTATTTTAGGTCAGGAATTGGTATCACACCAAAAAATCAATGTAAAAATGCCGTAATTGCTTTCACACGATTTCTTATCGCCTGAACACAAGCAACAATTTTTACTTGCCACTTACTACTGCAATTGCAAGTAGTTTACCCAGTTCTATGCTTTTCCAATTCATTTGAAACTATGAAAACAATTTATATGAACAGGTTGGTAATTAAATTAAGAAAGTCTTTATCTTTCAAAATACACTGCTATTTGTTTTGCCAGTAAAAATCCTAGCTAGCTACTCTGTCGTTTTTTACGTTGAACGTCAGCTCTAAGTGTTGAAACGCAAAACTCGACTGATTTTCAGTCTGGGATATGTTTTACTTCAGTCTTTCAGAGTGATGGTTTTAACACAATCGTAAATTGTCAAAAATCTTAGATTGTGTGAGGCTGTTTTCCAAGGTGATGTTTTGCTTTTATTCATCGATGTATTTTTCATAATATTCCATTTAAAGGTGTGGTGAGAATTACTGCATCAGTTAAATGGCAAATTGCTCAGTGTTTATCTCACCCAGTTGTTTGTCCAATGCAAAATAATAAATTTCCACGGTTTAATTAGGCGTTTTAAATCAGCGGGTTTAATTGTCAATGTCTAGTTCGAATTCGAAGCGCTTCTTGGTTGCGTGTAATTTAGCGACGAGACCAAATCAAGCGGTGCAGATTCTTACCAAGCTTCTTTGGCATCTCATCAAATTCATCCCAGACATGAAAGTAACATCAAACTTACTCATAATAGCACATTGGGGAACTGTGTTCCGAAAGCTAGTGCGATTCGCTATTGCCACAGCGAACTCGCAGCATCAGGCTGAAAGAGATCGTTAAGATCTTCTACATTGCGAAGTAGATAGTACTGCTATTTTGTATTCAAGAAAAATTGTGACGTAAGCAACGATCATGCTGCTAAAAGCGCAACTCAACCTATTGCATTGCTCATAATAATCTTCAGTCAGAATCTTCATTTTTGTCGATTGATTGCGGTTAGATGTTCAAAACTTGTGACGTACAATATTGTGACGTTGCGGAAATAGGGTCTTACAGAAGGTTAGACCCAAGGAAACCGATGTGTTTTCTTAAAAGCACTGAAGCGTTGACAAAGAAATTGTTTTGTTTATATTCTTCCTGTGTTTCGTATCGACGTTTGTTATCTGTCGTGGGTTTCAGGTCTCAGTGTCTCACGTCGCCTGAAAATAGAAACATCATACAACACACTTGGGCTGAAGTTCCTAGCCAGTGAATCAGTCTTTTTTACATTGATTCAACGTCTCAAGACGTTGGTCAATGTAAAAAAAGGAACTGAGTTGTTACGATTCTGTGACATCTAAACGTTTGGCAATGTTTTATGGACGTAAACAACTTTTGTCTCGTGACCAAGGTTTTTGGGAGCACCAACAAAGACTGATTTGCTCTCACATGCTTTATTTCTCCCTGAATGTAGTACAGTGATTACAGATAATGGAACTTGGCTGTTGTTCTGGCGCGATGTCCATTATTCGAGTCTCATTTCACAGGAAAGTAATGAGAAAAGTTGAATGGCTTTCCACCGTTCTATTTACTTTCACACACGACTAATCCTTCAGTCAATAGGTAGTTAATTCAAAACTTTATTGTTTTCTATTCAGGTGAAAGTTAATTGCGAGGCCAGAAAGGCCACCCTCTCTGCTGTTATCGAAATGTACTTTATTTAGTTTTTATAACATTTCCACATGACTGAAGTTTAATTTTCAGCTACTTGTAGATTAAAGTTTAGATCTTAGGAAAATCAGATTAACTCTATTTACACAATAAATGATGAGTTCAGTTCAGGAAAAAGCATTGCATTGGTTGTTTTGTTATTCATGACAGGTTTTCAGCTCCGTTTAATGTTGTCATAGTGTTTTGTGCCAGAAGTCAGGTGAAAAAACTGATGAAATATTTCACAAGAATTATACTTTATCTGACTGTGTCTTGATTGAAGCTATCAATACAAGAAGGAAAGAAATCCCGATTAGAGACGTGTTTTGCAGTTTATCGTGAACGTCTTAGCACTATGGCGTCCTTTTTACTACTAGATATGTTCTTCTGATATTTGTAATCGCTACTTTTCCGACAGGTTTTGTTTAAGAATACAGTGCAATGTGCATTTTTAATTAGTTTGTTGAAATCTGCTCTGTCGTGTCAGTCATGCCACTGAAGACAACGTGATAGATCCAAGCTATACATTCAGTTTATACCTTCCGCACTTTGAGGTGAAACGAACAATTATATGCAGTTGAAGATGCAATGTTCCGTCTCAGAAAAACCTCGTAGTTTTCCGCCAGCGAATCTTTGGGGAACTGGTAAGTTTTGATTTGTGAAATTTTATTGTTTGCTAATAAGGGTTTTTTAACTGGCTAGAGTGTTACAATTTCCACTTTTCTCAAAACAGTTCAATTTCAAATGGCGCGACGACAAGTCTATTTACTTGTCATTGCTTATTGCGTGTCTTCAGATGTGCTCAATATAGAACGGTCCCTTACTGAAGCTCTAATTTTCTATGATATCAAAAATCGTTTCAGTTTTGTCGCTGCTTCTGCATTAGACTATGCGCTGTTGACCTGCACCTATGTTCATTTCAATACGTATCATTGTTTTAGCTTTTTGTTGCTCTTTTCAAGCTAATCACTGCCCGTAATTGCTTTGCGTTTGCGATATTGCCACACCGGAAACTACGTAAATTTAAACTTTGAACTTGAGGTTTACTGCAGCGTTGAGAACCAACTGTGAAAGGGCATTTTGGATTTCTGATTGTGATCATCCAAAATACGATCGCGTCTCTATCAACAAAAGCTTCTACTTAATTAGCTGGTTATCGGAATTGGAACACGCTTGACCTTGACCTAATAAACAAACTTGAATTGTGATTATGTAAAAATATTTAAAAGACGTGAAAAGAGCAACATTTGTTAGCTGGTGAAACCTGAGCAAGCTGCATCATATCAAGTCGTGTGCAATTCACAATATTTCACATGTTGAGATTGCATATTGCGCTTTGTAAATTGTAATGCTGACATTTTCATTTACTTAAAACGGCATGTTTGTAATGATGGAAACGGTATGCAAGCAGGTGAAAAGTAAATTTTAAGCCTCAATTTGTGTTCATATAATTACAGGAAGTTCGCAAAACGGTCCAGACTGGGCTTACAAGCCAGAGTCTGCCCCAGGGAGTCGACAAGTTCAGTTGTGGCACTTCATCTTGGAGCTGTTGCAAGATGAGCAGTATCAGGTGAATCCTGCTTAAATGTTGTGTTGTGAGTCTCAACTACATTTTGGCTTAATTCCCCCAATTTGAAAGCAGGCTAAGTTTTTGGATTTCCATGTATTTTTGCAGCGTTGTTCAAACTTTCAACTAATACTTGAAGTCAAAATAAGATACCTTAATCCTCGCCGAAAGTTTTCTTGCCACCAAAGCCTGTCTTACAACGTTGCAGGCTTTGAATCAACAGCATATTTTTCTAGCTAGATTTGCATTTGGTCGTGCGCTTCTTTTTCTCGCTAAAACAGCATCATCATTTCTTTAGGATATCATAGCTTGGCAAGGTGAGTACGGGGAATTTGTCATCAAAGACCCGGATGAGGTTGCTAAGCTGTGGGGAATGAGAAAATGCAAACCTCACATGAACTATGACAAGCTCAGCAGAGCATTGAGGTGAGAGGAATTTGAAGCTGTTTTTGTTGTTTATACTCCTTAGTTATGATGGAAGCGTTGGGTGCACTGACAGCGGCTCCTTTAAGCGGCCGATGAAGCTAATTTTTATTATTTTAGTCAAGAAGCAGTTTGCACGTTCATCTGTGGATCAGTAATCGATGATTCTAACCAACGGTTGGTGCGTAAGGAAAAAAAAATTGTTTGCTGATTAATGCTGTTTCATCAGCTGTTTTTCTTGATCGTTATGATGGTCTTCAACCCTGAGCATGAGAACGAAGAACAAAACATTAGAAGCTACAAGGTTTCAAAAATGTCCGCCACATTGTTTCAGCCTGCTACGAAACATTCTGAACTCAATTTAAATCTAAAATGATAAGAATATTGTCTTTGGGTTTGCAGTGGGTCCAAAGAACTATATAAAACGTGTTTTTATTTTGTGTATACTTCAGTTTAGCTCTAGCTCTCAATCTTCTGCTCTTCTGTTACCACTTGGTGCGATTGTCTCTATTTATTGCACAGATATTATTACAACAAGCGAATACTTTACAAAACCAAAGGCAAGCGGTTCACATATCAGTTCAACTTTCGGGAATTGGCCGCTCCTATTGGCTTGTCACCGCCTTTGCCCCACAACCAGGTATTTTGTATATTTAATTTTTTTTTTGTTGTTTGTTTTGGTTATTTTGCATAATACTTAACTCTTGCTTATATCTAGTTTATACCACCAGCGAAAGTTATAGAAATTGTTTATACATTGGTAAGAATGCCAAATATTTTGTTTTTTCATAAAAATTAGTCAAGGGAAGTGTGGGTGCAATCGGACGCCTAACTTGTCCACAAGTGGCGCTGTATAGACTACCATAACCCATATCTAGTAAATGTTGTTCTTTTCACATTGTTTCAAAGTCACTAGAAACTTTTTCACGCTAGATATTCACCTCTTGTGCGATCAAGGTTGTTAGTGTGCAAAGTCTCATTTTGCATTGATTAGAAATCTGATTTTTCACATTTCCAAGCTTGCGCTGGTTCATTTTCTGCAGCCGGAAGAACAATTCAACGGTTCGTTTATTCTTTCAATTTAACACTCTCAGCTTGTGCTTGCAGATGACACAAAACGCGATGGCAGCAGCCATGTCAGCTCATATGGCTGATATGCATCGGCGTGCCCAACAGCAATCTCTCACGGCGGCTGGAGCTAATAACTTGCTGAGTACCATGCGGCAAAACACAGGTAATGTTGCATTGAGTTGTCCCATATTTATCTTGCTGTTGTAAAAGCGTCGTTACTTTGCTGACAAAATGTGACCTTCATACGTTAAATTTATGTAAAATAGAACGAATTTTACCAATATAGTAATGAATTGATATCCGTAGGAAGCAAAGAAGAGACAAAAGATAACAAGTTTTCAACGCCACATGAATCCCCTTTGCAATCACCTGACCCCACAGCTTTACAAAGAGCAGGTTGGTTCGTTTAAAAATATTGCATCAAAGTTTTTGTTTTTAGATTCCAATATCTGAATCTGAGACGAATTTTGATGTTTGATTGCAACTTTTTAATTGATTTAACAGCAACTCGGCTCTTGAGAGGCTCTGTCAGTGACGGCAGCGAGGAATCTTTAGCCACCACGTCATCAGAAAGTGATGACGTCACGCGGGGCCTGTCGGCTCCGATCAGCCCATTAGTTGGTTCCGTACGGTACGGCTGTCACCCGTCGGTCATACCACGTCATTATCGTCATCGGGTAATTCCGCCCAGCGTCAGTAATCTGCTGTCACAGATACCAGGTATGAGTGATTACTGAAGTTCATTGTTTTCAAACCGCATTTTATTGCAGAAGCAAACTTGTTCTATCCCTATCAAACATCCTGACGTCACGCGCCTGTTAGTATCACACGTCGTGACGTCACTTAATCAAGCTGTTGTGTGTTTTGCGATGTCTTGTTTCTTGTGCATAAGATAATGCTGAATAAACAGTAACCTGAAAACAAGTGTGTTTTGCTGAACACTGGTTACTGTCACAGCAAGTGCTTAACACAGTTTCGTGTCCAACTCCGGCTTGCAAACTTTGCAATAGTTTTGCTGTTTCTTTTATTTTAACCGCTCTTTTAATGTTTTTTTAGGGATTGCTAATCTTCAAGTACCACCTGGTGGGGCCCCGTTAACGCCGGGAGGTTTTCGTGTCCCACTGGCTCTCTACCCGGGGTCGTTACCCACCACACCAACCTACATCGGTTACGTTCCCAGTCCAACCTTTTCGCCCTCATTCAGTCCTGCACAGACGGCCAGTCCTGGCATGCTTAACCCAAACCGACGTCGACACTTTTTCTCTTTCGATGTGGACGATATCAAGGCTTACCATACGTAAGTGGAGAGGCCTGGAGAAAATTTTACGTTTTTAATATCCAAGAACGTTTAAGTGATGCAAATTAGCCTACTTTTACTTTGCGGAGGACATTCCCAGTCCACAAATAGGTTCTTTTTTACATTGATCCAACGTCTGCAGATTTTTTCACTTTGGTTTTTTAACGTATTTTTTGCAGTCCACCGACTGAGTCACATAAATCAACTGAAAGTTCGACAAAGCCCACAACCACGACAGCAGCAAGCTCAAACAATGGGTTCCTGACCCCTCACACCCCCGGCACTCCCCACACTCCCTCGTTGTTGCTTTCGCCAGGTGCTTACCGGCACGCAGGGGCAGACACATCAAACGTCGCTTCGGGAGTTCTGCGATTGCAGAAACCCCCCTTGAGCAGGAAAAGAAGGTGAAAACAAATGCCCCCACCTTTGCATTTGTTGATAAATAAATCATTTTAACGAAGTGTGAAAATCTCATATGCTGTTACAAGCAAGTTTATTAACTTCCGTAAAATACCGTTTTCCGCTGGTTTTGAAGTCTCTTATTTGTAGATATAGTTGCTTGTTTACTGAATAAGCTTTTGATAGCTTGGTCCTGACATTTTCCTATTGCTGTATGAGGAAACCTCCAGCACAGGCTTGACAACAGAGGTTGACAGTTTGAAGTTTCCGCATGTAAATCACTGAGTGAAGCTACTTACTTCTGAAATCCTCTCATTCGTTTTTCAATTTACAGCAGCACATCGGGTGGTGATTTTGCTTCAAAACTCATCAAGTCGGAAGCGAGCAAGAAAGAGAACCGAAGTGACAAGCACCGAGCTGATGACAGGCGCACGGATAAGAAAGTGTCAAGTGGCATACTCGCCGACAGTACCGTGGATACGGAGAAGACATCCGATAAGCCAAGTGGCACGAAAAACGGTTATCACCCGCAACAAAATGGAAACGTCTTTGCTGAACCTTCGAGATTAGGGAAGCCACCGAAACTCCGATTCAAGGTATCAGAAGAAAACTTTTTCTATTGATGTAAAATTATTCAGAAAGTTGAGTTTGTTGTGCTACAAACGCATAGAACTGAGTAACATAGCGATTTTTCTGACCAGGGCACAGTGTTGCACCGAGAACGTGCTCTGAAGAGCATAATGTTAAAATATCCAGTTGCATTATACAATTCTATATGTTGGTGATACAGCAATGAGAATTTGCCAAACCTCATATTTCATTCTATCTAAAAGTTCTAACGACCACAGTTATGCAATATTTCCTTTGGTATTATCCTTGTGTCTTGGGCTCTGTTCCTCACTTTAAAGCGGCTGTGTACATCGTACAAGAGCAACGTTTTCAAACAATTAACACTGACGAGTATTTTGTCAGAGTCGCGTGTCCGATGAAATAGACGTCAGTGAGCACTTTGGTCACTCTTTATCGCTCAACTCTCCTTCCCATATTATGACGAAGTCTCCGACTCTGTTCAACAACAACTTCCCATCCCATTCTCCAGGTATTGTTGGTGTGCATGGAAACCTATGCAGCAAAAGCTGGCATGTTTTCATCGTTTCAACGTCTAGCGATGTTGTAACAATGTAAAAATGACAACTTTTGTTGCCTGGGAAAGTGTTATGCGTTGGACTGAGTTGTTACATTTTCTATTACGGAATGTGATTTTAGTTTTAAGAAGCCACTGGCAACTGGGATCTAAAACATTGTTTTGTTTCATTTTTGGGCTTAGTTAGAATTTAAGACCACGAAACGAAATTCCTATGTCAACTAAATTCAAAGCTATAAAATACAATAATACTCGTTATAAAAATGAAAATATAAGATCAACTAATACTGTATCATCAGTCATCCACTCGGTGTAAGTTTCAATTTGAGATCGTAACAGAACAATTCCTCAAGCATCACATCCTTCAGGTTTCATGGTTCCTCGGACATCGTTTTTCCCGTTCCATCCACCATCCGGGCTCTCCACCCAGACTCACCGTCCAAAAAGAAGCGGACACAGCATCCGTGACATCCTCGGGCACACTAGCGATGATGAGGAAAATAAAGCAAAGCCAAGCAGCAGTAACGACACGAGCGTGACATCATCCAGCGGGAATGACGTTCTGGTGACGTCACGAAGAACAACTGACGAAGAACCAATGAACGTCAGCAGCTCTTCTGAAAACAGGAAAGTTCCGAATCAGAAAGTAACCGATGCGGACTTGAGCACGGATGAGGAGGATGTCCATGTTGACGTCGATGATGAGGAGCAGCTTTGGAAATAGTGGATTGTGAAGGGGGAGTCGCGCTGCTTCGATTCGGAAAAAGCTTGCTTATTTAATTTAGTCGCTTTTGCCAAATGTTGTAAAGTTTTAGCCTTTTTTTTCTCTGTTGCTTTTTTGTCATTTTTTTGCCATTTTCACTTCGTTTGTCGCCTTCAAAGCTAGCTATCGCCGTGTCGGTCGGCAGTCCACCCCCAAAAATATGTGATATTTACGTCTCATCAACGTCGCGAGATGGTGAAGTAATGTCAAGATTCTGTCACAAATAATTTTTAATCTAATAATCACTAAAATCACAAATAATTTTTGTTTGTCAGTTGACATGCAATTCATAAAATTTGCAGAAACTAGGTTAAAAGTTAATTTAATCGTAACCCGAAATACCTGCAACTTCAGCGCAACCGAACTTGGCTTTTGGAAGTTCTCGTTGCAGTCAAATTAATTGAACAAACCAACTGCTTTCACGTTGATTTCCATAAACTCTGAATTGTACAATCAAACATGCACAAAAACATCACGATCTGAAGTGCGTTGCTAATCTACTAATCCAACATTGGAGCCAGTAAAACACTGGGCTGTTTGATTGCTTGCTAACCTGATTAAGAATGTACTTTCAATAGATGTTCAATTACGTTAAAATAACGTAAAAGTTAATTTTTTATCGGTTATGAATTCACCTTACACAACATCTGCTTGATAGTATGCAAGCGTCTTCCAAGGATCGAAAATTTTCAATTCTGTTCTAAGTCTTTGCTGGAAAGCTTGTTGTTTTTACGTTGTTTTAACGTTGGGCGACAGTGAAACGATGTAAAACGATTTTTATAGTTACATTTTGTACTTTTTTGCTAGTACGTGCAGTGTCTTTGATAATGTTTGTGTCTTATTCTGCTTTATCGCTGCTTGTATCTTTTAGTTTAGGAGTCACTAGGGATGTTCGAAACATCTATTTCGAAACGAAATTTCGTATCGACGCAAAGTTTTTTTTGTTGTGATTTTGTTTCGTGTTGAGTTGAGCTTTTAGTGAAGAATTTCTTTTCATGCTGGTCGGGCTTTCATAACATGAAGTTTTATTCTGTTTTACTTCAAACAGCTCCTAGCTAGAGCTATTTATCTTGTTGACAAATCAGTTGTTGTACATTAATTCAACTCTTGCAGACGTTCAATCAATGTGAACAAGATTGATTTTGTTAAGGGATTGAATACTTTGCAGCGGGACTAGAGCAACCGTTGTTCAATGTGCACCATAAATTTCCAACGTTTGTTCGTTGCAAGAATGTCTAATCAATTTGCTTGTTTAATTTCACTGATAGATCTTTGCAATTGCATTTGTAATCATTCACTCAAATTATTTTTTTCTTTTTTAATTGTCTTTTTATCTCTATCCTCCACTATATATTTACCTCGTTATTGCGTTTGTTAAACGTTCAATAGCGTTAAGCTTTTGTTGCAAAACATTATCTCATGGTTAGATAGTACATTACAGATACTACATAACAAAAGCCTAATTAAAAAGTTATTTGAATAAGAAACTCTTGAGCCTACCTGACTTGCTGAAATTTTAATCAATTGTTGCCCTACCAGACAACTACACATCATAATGTTTATTTGCCAAATGTTGTATTACTGCTGCCAATGACTTAAGTGCCTGCGGATTTTTAACACCCGGTTTTGAATTGTCTTTGCTAGAAACCCTATTTCTGTAATATTTATAACTTAGTTACCTTCGACTTGTTTCATATAAAAATATTTTTAAAGTTTTCCATGACATCAGAAATGGACAGTCTTCGTTTTCTTTTGTCTATTTGTGAAGGTTAATAAAATCTGTTTATTAATTTGCATTCTTAAAATTAATCATGTTTTCATAAAGTAAAGACACTTACTCCGCTAAAGCAACTTCATTTACGAAAGAAGCACAAGTGTTGGTATTGTTGTTGAACAAGCATACCACCTCGTTTTTTTCTGTTTTTTTTTTGTTTTTTTTCTTGCGTTTGCCTTTTGAAACTTTTCCACTGCGCTTCTCTTTCTGTATAGATTTGCTTGTAAGGGTACTGGCTGCTTCCCGCTTTTACTAATTCCAAAAGAATAAAATTTCTTGGAATATTGTGTGTGTTGGCAGATGATTGAAGGAAACTTCTTCGCGTTGACGATTGTCATGGGCATTGATTTACCTCTGTTTGACTTGACTTTTAAAAGACATAGGATTTACATCAATGTTAAAAAACCAAAAATCAAATGTCAAATCAAACCCCATTGCGTTCAGATTCAGTGCGTTCTGTTTTAGAAATGTTAAGCTTTTTAATCGCGGATAAATAAACACTTTTTCAAAAGTTGCTATCAAATCTATTTTGTCAGCTGTCTTATAGTTAATGTCATGTTTGTTTTGGTTGAAAAGATGGCAACATTAAGTACAAGACAATGACTTGCTTACCGTCGTTGTCACGTCACCGAAAGCCTGAGCGGAATTGTAGTAGGCTATGCATTATTGTCTATAACTTTTTATTTCCTTTTTTCATGAGCTATGGAAATCACACAGTTTGATTGTGCAAACGAACGTTATTGTATTTACAGACGGTGTGTGCTACAATTTTCACTTTGATTTTGCATGAAAAATTTACAAATAGACAAAAAACTGCTCTTCGTCTATTTCAATTAAAAATTATAACAGCTTCGAAGTTGCATTTTTTTTCGCAAACTTCGAACACTTAACTCGGATAGCCGTGCTAACATTTTACACAAACAGTTATATACAAATATATGTGGGCATAGGCTAGTAAAAGACATTGAAAGACTGGTAAGTTTACTTTCTGGAAAGAAGAATTATCCCTGTTATCAATTACTGAACAATGGTCGCCATAATTGACAAACGTTTTGTCTACGCTGAAGGTTACGAAGAAGCCAGAAATAACAACAAGCTTTCGCTCGCAGAAACTAAAAGAAATGTAGGCTAATGCATAAAGCATTCCCATGTTTTCACCGACATCTTATTTGATTCTTACAGCTGTTAAATAGCTACTGCTATAAGACTAATTTTCGCAGGAGAACGACAGGTCGTTTGTTGAAAAGTTAAGCATTGATAGAGTAAGAGAAGCTACTTCAACAACAACAACGTCAAATAATTTTAACTTTCAACAGGAGTGGGTCTTTTATACAAAACAACTAAATATCATTGGCTTCTGCGAGGAGAATTCTTGAACAGATGATGTCAAAAAATATTTTTGCTTTTAAGATTCTTGAGATCTTCTGCCAGACGAGTCATATCTACCTCGAAATTGGACAGCGTGTCAGCCTCCTGGAAAATAAAAATTGAAAACCAAGTTTATCATTTTATGATATGAACTTGCTAGGGTAATTACTAATTACGACACCATGTGAACATAACTTGGCGCAGGACTGACGAGAACTAACATGGCCGAAAGGATTGTTTGCTTTTTAAAATCTCTGCAGCCTGAAAGAGTTTGAATAGCCTAACTTTACACAACTAGTCCAATTTTCTTAGACTTTGGCTCAGCTTTGAAGATAAGGTTTATTGACGAAGCTCACCGGGTTGCTATCATGGCTTCTGTCTTGCAAGGCCGATATTGCCGCTTCCAAAGAAGTCAAGTCGCCATCGTTTACAGTCTCGGGATCGTCACGAGCCAATATGCTGCTTGCACCTGTAAAAAGTCAGCTGAATATTTAGAAGTTTACACTTCTAATAATAAAAAGATTCAGTGCATTAATTCCGTTGAAAAACAAACAGAATAGCCACAGTTAAAAATCGTCTGAATTTATTTACTTTTTGCATTTTCTTTTTCTGCAATCTCTGGAGAATTATTGAGTAGTTGTGGATCGTTTTCATCGTCGTCATCATCAACAGCTCTGAGCTCATTTTTTAAATAATTTATTGGAATAACTAAAAATTCTTCCTTGTCATCTTTTGATGATGTCATAAATGGAGTATCGAGTGAAGTGTCAAATGCTTCATCGTCGTCGACCTCATTATTGTCATCCGAAGGCACTGCAAATGACGTCACCAGGTGTTACATCATCATGCCATTTATTTTATCATTTTCGAGAGACTTGATATCCCTCCGGTTGAGGATACAATGAATGGAACCAGTAGACTGAGTAGAGTATATATCTACGGTGGGATGGCGCAGCGGATAAGGCGCTCGCTTTCCAATCATGCAATCCTGGTTCGACTCCCGAAATAATTTCTTTACAATATCAACGAGCGCAACAGCATTCTATGAAGGAATTTACCCAGTGAAACCTGCTCATTGTAATCAGGGGCGCCGGAACGATTTTTGACTGAGGGGCAGGATGATGAAAAAATGGCACTTTGTTGCTGAAAGGCCAATTTTTTTTTAAGTGTTAAGATAAAATATAGCGATAATGTTCATCTATCAGCTTATTATCCAGTAATGATACAAGTGTCCGGTATACAAAGAACAATGACACGGAAGGGCATCATGCTATGTTATAATGATGTAACCTACTGTGATACAGAATTTTCTGTCGTGAATATTATTTTGAGGCAAAAATGAAAGATTACAATTTGGCTAAAAGCGAATATAAAAATTGTTATATTGCAATGCATCTGCCCCCCGCTTTTGGCGCCCCTGAGTGTAATCTTTGCTAGATTGGTTAGTTTGGTTTTTGAATCTTTATCCTCGGACTGACAAAGCTTTGATAGGTTATTCCTTGATAGTTTCCCACAACTTACTTGAAGAGACTTTTGACGCAGGGCCGGTTACCGAGATTAGCATAGTGAGGTCTCCGATTGTTGAAATGTTATTACCAGGAAAGAGCTCCATCTAATGCATTGCTCAATTAAGCGCACACCCAGAGAGTCGAACCAGCGCCGATTAATCTTGAAGCTTCTTCAGTCACGCGCTAACCAGCTGTGCTATCGGGGCGGACTTGTTATTTTCGCTCAACAATCTTATCACTGCCACATAATCTACTAACAGTAGACTAGTCTGTCTTCAACCTCAAAAAACAATTCAAAAACGTAAAGCATTTTAAACAAGACTGTAATGTAAGGAAAAAATACCTTTTTCAAATCAGGTTCCTAAAAAATCTAATTTGAATATTCCTGATAGCCTAAGAATCCACACCCTGGTTACGTGTATGAATTTGTGATTACCTTCTTCGACTTGTTTTGCTTTCGAGTTCTTTATTTTTGTTTTCAAGCCCTTTTTTTCCATTGTAGATTTTTCGTCAAGTTGATCTGCAACTTAGCTAGGTCAGCAAACAATTGATTTTTTGCTCTTGTGACGGTTTATTGCGACAGTTTTTCAACCCGAGGTCGAGTAGAAAATTATCTTAGTTGTATTCGGAGGCATCTGAGGTTGGGTTACACTTTAGCTGTTTTCACTCATTACTATTTAATGAGCTAAGACATCTTGCAAACCTCGTGAAGGTATTTGTTGAAACTAATCCATAAACAGAAGCTCATTTATGATTAAACTCGTTATTTTGCTGCTGTCCTACATTCGGCCACGTTATTTTAACGTCAAGGCATTCATTTTATTGATTTTTGTTCATTGAACTTTGCTGACACCATACGGAAAAAAACGACTTCACTGCAGATTGAAAAGAAAAGTTATCGATTTAATTCTCGTGATAGAAGAACTGCAGTTTTGAGAAAACAAGATAAGCCAAGCGCGAAGGTTGCGCACATCAATATCAACAATTTTAAAACGTGTTTCACAGTAACAACATGCGTAAAATTTCTTAGACTATCGGTTTGTAGTTGATGTCCAGTGGCAAGTGCAGAGGGAGTGGTTAAGGCAATTTCCTTGTCCCCATTTTTTTCAAAAGTGAGTTATTTTAAACAATCAGTTTGGTTTGTTTTTATATGGTAGCAGTCAAATATGGCCATTTTATCTATTTTGAGATTTTGCTCCAGATGTTGCAATAATTTTTGAACTATTATTTTAGTTTTTTCAAATTCAATAGCACTGAAGATGAAATAGCTTAACTTTTGAAACGTTTGCTGCATGTGAGTTTATTATTTACATTTAGGGCTATTTTTTTCTTTTTTTTACCAATTTTCTGCTGATTTTTATCTCAACGCAGGTAGGGCCTACAAGTAGCCTATTTTAAGAAAGTACAATTTTATGGCATTGCAATTTTTTCTGTTCTACATAAGAACATACGTTTACAAATCAAATAATGAAAATGAAGCGGCTTATAGACTATGTTGCAACATAGGATACACCATAGTCTATACTAGCCTACATTAAATATCAATTCATCGTCTATTGTGCAATGTCGTGCAATAGGCGGCCTATAAATGACTAATTTACAAGCCATGAGCAAAACAAACGTAATCAATCTCATGGAATGCTCTCACCACTAAGAAAATCCTACGTGCTCATCTCGTCATATCTAACTAAGAAGTAAGATGTTGTTTTCGTTATTATTTGGACTTAAGCTAACCCTGCTCAACGTTGTACCGTACTTTTAATTTTTATTGTTATGATTAATGTTTGTTTAAATGTAGTGGATTAGGCTATCATTTTTTCTTTACAGACGTTGCTGGTTTTGCTAGAGTTTAAAAATTATTATTTAACGCGATTACTTTGTTGTCAACAATCTGTTTATGACACGGTACAAATATTTTTCTTTTAAAGTTCTACCTAGAAGAGAAACCAATCCAAAGAGGCAGATTTAAGCAACTTGAATTTAGTTGATCAACAAAACCATGTTTTTTTTCATTCACCTGCTTTTGATCCATCACGCTTGACTTCTCCATAATCAGCTTCGATTTCATTTAGCTGTGACAACGATTGGAGCTCATTCTGTAGATCGGTACTTGTTGGAAAAAGTTTTTCTGCTAAAGAAAACATCGTAAACTAAAATTTTAATTTTTGCTTTGTTAATTTGCTTAAAACTGTAGGCTACACGGAGAAACGCAAGTGCACTAAAGAAACTGGTTCGGCTTAAGGAGTGTGAGCTTAAGCAGCGCATTGGACTGTTCTTCATTCAAGAGCACCTAGAGAATGGAATAATCACAGACAACACTTTGATAATCGGAAACTTTGCTTTGCTATCTTCAGCAATTCTGCCTGCGTCAGTGGTTCAAAGCCTCTACATTACAAGTATGCGAAACTGCCAGGAATAACCTTACTTTAAAGAAGCTTTCTCACTCCAAGAGTTTTTTTTTCAGGTTTTAAAACCAACTTAAAATATTACTTTTCTTACCACAATTCTCTTTTTTGCACTTGTTTGTGACTTCGAAAAGGGATTTGCAGGCGTCAGAAAGTTCTTCTTTATTTCCACTCATGACAATTAAGTACATTTCCAAATAGCAACCGGATATCTGCATAATCACAGATTTCATTAACTTTAATGAAAATAAAAAATATAAAACAATTAAATACACTATTGTTATAAATAATAAGTTACTACCAACAGTTCTTTTTGTAATGATTTGAAAATTTTGAAATTTACTAGGCTGAAATAAAACAAAACGTTGTTGTATAAGAACAAAACTGAGCATTGTATCAAAAATGTAATACTCTTTTCATGATATCAAACTTAATTAAGCTACTGAAGTTTACAACATAAAACCATTGTATCCATGGGCATAGCAAGGCTACTATACCATTGCCATGTAGCCTATACAAGTTAAGCGAATATTTTAGCTACAAGCTTCAAACGCTTTGTTCGATACATACGCAACCCATAACCGGCCAAAGGTTTTTAATGTGATTGTCAATTATGGATTTTAAATCATGGTGATGCCAAACTAGGCTACACCCACTTTTATCTTATCTCCCACATCAGAAGGGTTAGGCTACGTTTATTTTTTATAATTTGCAAGATATTGTACTTTTTATGGGTCATAGGCTTATAAGAGTAGTAAAAAAGATCTCAACACGCACAGCTTTGTTAAGGCGTCTGGTAGGCTCAGGCTGAGGGGCGGAGTTGACACCCTGCGCATTGTCACCATTGCACATTGCCACCATTGCGCTAGTTCACGCTCCAGCAGAATACTGTGCACCTGTGTGAATTCGCAGTGCCCACTGCCATCCAATTGACTTTGCCATATCGTGGCTGGTTGCCTGCGACCTACACAATCAGGCAATCTCCTTGTCCTTGCAGGCACCAAACCAGCTGAGCTTCGTCGCAAAGAAGCCATCCTGCGTCTTTCTCGCCGCGCTATGAATCCCAACCACTTGCTCCACTCATGTCTCTAGGAGTCTGTATGCGAGCAACCCCGGCGACTGAAATCGAGACACCCATTTGTACAGGCCGCACAACTCTTCATGAAAATCACTGAAGACTTTTCCATCAGTGCGGCTACCTGGGCGGACCACACAGGCCCCCATCCAACTGGAATGCTTTTGCCAAGGAAAGCCTGGGTGCGTACTGGCGTCGGACTATTCCGCTTCAACATACACAAATGGAGAATGGCTCCATCCGTGATCTGTGAGTGTGGCAAGGAGGAACAAACCGCTGACCAGTGACCACACCATCTGCAGTTGCGCCATTTACCATGCGCCAAATGGTGTGCGTGGTCTGCGAGAACTGGATGACGAATCTATTCAGTGGCTTCTCGACATCCGCTCAAACATCTTGACCGGGTCGCCGCCACTGCCCAAGAGTGGTAAAAGCAGAGCCCCTCGACCCCTGGCGTGGCGAAGAAGGTTTCCACGAGTAAGAAGAAGAAGAAGTAGTAGAAGTAATAAAATTGGTTTAAGTAATTTAGTTGTTTTGTTGAAAGCAAGCCTGTCGCGAGGCATAACAATTGTCAAATTGACAATTGACTCTTCTGATGTGGCCGGAAGAGTGGAGCTGCGCGTCCCGTAATGTAGGCTAATGTCCCTATTGCCATACACTAGGCTATAACCTAATTTTAAGAACATAAATGAGCAAGAGTCATACAAGTAGTCTATATAAGTATTTTTGAAGTCGAAAGTCTTGTAGCTCGTTTCAACGACTATATTATTAGCATTAGCATATTTTATTTATTTAGGCTAGATTTAAATTAACTGGACTAAAAGTAAACGAAAGCTAGTTTTTATACGATGTGCCCACATTTTAGCATATCAATAAATGTCTTTCATGGTAGATGACACAACCACATACGCTCAAAAGGTATCTACCAACGTCCATACGAACGCTGTAGGCTATTATAAGCTACTGTAGTAGTCCCAGCTTATTAAGATCGGACAATATTAATAGGGTCGGCCTATTAAGCGGGGAACGATTCTCTGCCCTACAAAGTCAGCAGTTCTGGACCGGACCAATATGGGCTTAATAAACCGGGACTACTGTACAAGTGTACAAGCACAACGTTGTTACAAAGTTTGTCCACTCCCTGGCAACATCTTAGTCCTAACTTGAATACGTGAAAATAGGGTTTAGTAAATTGTTGGATCCTTTGTGAGCTTTCATGTGTAGTTTATCAATCATTATTATTTGATTTTTCATTAGGGTTTGTCGATAATAAATGTGCAGATGGCGAGCGGTCAATCAATAAATATCTATATCTTTTGCTAATAAAATTATTCTGCTTTCTTCTTTTATTTGTAATCTGAAAAGCCATTACTTTGTTTGTTATTTTTTGAAACGCAGTTATTGACATTTGATTATTAGATTTGCGAAAATCCTCTGAAGGAGATCATTCAATAATTGGTTGTTAGGACAATGAACAAATGGACAAAAAGTATACAACAGCAGCCAAACGTTTCTAAACGACGTTATTTACTCTTTGGGATTAAATTCGAATGTTCATTACGTCGAAATCATAACTCACTTCCAAAAGGTATGAAGTCGCATTCGCTTCTCTCAAAATATTTACAAATGACGTAATAGACCATTGAGAATACTACTTTTAATATTTCTGAGTTGAATCACCAGGCAATTGCCGGAAAGGAGAGTTTGTTACTGGCAACAACAAACAAACTGTGGACCAGCTCTCCAACAATAGAGAAGAGTTTGCGTGATATGGTTAACAAAATGATATGACCGCTCTCTAGGTGCACCCCCAACTAGCAAAATTGGCTGCCTTTTTTTCACTGATGAAGGACCAATTTTGTTGGCTGGGTCAATGCTATTTCTATTTGAAATGGTATCTATTGGATACACCTAAAGATTTTTTTTGAAAACATAAATGTTTTTATTTTAAAAACATCTAAAATCAAATTAGGCCTACCAGCAGCCTACAAATTCACTTTCGTTGTTTTCGATGTTGCACGAATTTGTAAGTGTTTTTTTTTTTCGCAAAACCTATCATCTTTTCAACAAAATAACCGTAGGCTATTTGCACTTCAATAATCACGGGTCAAATACCATTCGGTTCTTTTGTAATTTTTATCTCAACGTTGTAAATCATGTTCTAACAAAAGAAAAACCTTATTTTTTAATGGCATTTGATCGTCTTGGTTTTCTTTCTCTGTCTTTGTGTCCACAAGGTTGCTGTCTTGAGTTGCTGTCACAGGAACAGGACTGCAGCTGCTAACTGTAAAGTGTAAATAAGCCAAACAACTCATTAGGGTTGAGGTTATGTGTGCACTAGCCTATAGGCCTATGCTCGTCGTACCATTGCTGGATCGTAGGCTACAATCCTAAGTTACAGTAATCACACACATAAGAAGAAGACTTTCTTAAGGCGAATATTTTCATCCGACAAAACAATAGAAAAGATAATTATGGCTGCTTTCTGACAAATCCATGCTTTCACAGTTAGCCTACTTAGGCTACATAGACTTGCTAATGTTAGGAATGTATACGCCTTAGCCGTTTGCAGTGTAGGCCTAAAACAAAGACATAAAAACTTTTGAAAAATTTGATTTGAATCTTTTATAAAATTTTACATTCTGTAGCCTATATGAATGCATATTGATAAATTATTGATGTTTTTTCGTTCCGCATTAACTGAACTTGTCACCATGCCAGTGGCAAGATAATATTTATCTTTCAAAGTTTCCGTAGCTCCAAACAAAGTTTGAGTTTTTTCATTTTTCATCATCGTAAAATCCGAAAACAACTGAAACGACCAGACCGGGAAGTTTACTCTATAAACTTCAAGACAAAACTGATTCACAATCGTCTATATAGATAAAGCTTTATCATTTGAAAGCTTTTGCACAGCTACTTTAGGCTACTACTGACCTCAACACAATAGGTAGCCTATAGGTCATTTGGCCTACGGTTTTAATAAATGTGTGCAATGGCTGTTTATATCCTGTATATTAAGGTCAAGCCACACTTTGTAAACTTGTAAATCAGAAATTTAAAGAACCTGTTCCACAAAAATTTAGAAATCAGCTCTTGTGAATGGAAGTGGCATTGAGTAAGGACCTTCTGATGATCTCCCTTTTAGGGTGAAACAGGCTATTGAGGTTTTAGAAAGTAATAACTATATTTAATGTAATTTGCTCTGTTTGGCTTTTTTGCTTGGCATTGAGCACCTTTTTTAGTATTAATAGTAGGGGAGAACCTCCATCAATGGGACAAATTTTGCGTTTTGCTAATTTTTTTTAATTTTGTAACGAAATGCAGTGCTTTTTTTTACAACACTAATGCCAATGCATTTTTTTTTTCAAATAACACTTGGTTTGATTTCATTATCTCCAGTGGTTTAGAAATAACGCGCAGTTTTTTAAGGTTACTCAAAACGTCCCATTGTTGAATCTGGCTCCACCATTGGGACAGGCAATTTCTAACAATGGGACACAATTTATTATCTGTGTAAATGCACATTATAAACTTGATATTCACTTTGTTATTGATTATATTTACTGTAGTGCATTATTAAAGTTTTCTAAATTTTTCTCAGCTTCATCATTCAAAATCTTTTTGACACCATAATGAGGTTGAAAACTTAGATTGCTTTTAAGATCATTATTTGCTTGGGCTCTTTTGTATGTGTCAACCCAGCTTTTCAATGTTTGGCTTGGTATGTCAAATTCTCTTGCTACAGGTCTATTTTTTCCGGTTTGTATTGCTTTTTCAACAGCAGTTTTCATAGTTAAAGGATCTGTGTTTCCCTTTTTACGAATAAGTTGAGTTGATTTACAATGTCCCATTGATGGGCAAGACCTGCTGTCTCATTGTAAGATGCCATCCGAAAATGCCAAAAAAAATCAGCTAATTTCTTAAAGACTACTTCACTGACAACAACGTTTTGTCCTAAGAACTGCCAGACATATAGACTATGTTACCATGCTTTTTCAACCTGCTTCGCCAAGTATGTACAAAAATATCTTCAAGACAAGTGACCTATCTTTTTTTACTTTGGGTATCAAAAAACACACTTTCTTTAACAAACCAGCCATGCATGCAAATTGAAGGATCCCACTGTTGGTACAAGCGAAAGATTACATGGCGAATTGAAATTCGTCATATACGTTGTGCTCGCTTGATCAACCAAGCGTGGGAGACCAAGTGTCCCATTGTAGAATCGTCCCAATGATGGAGGTTCTCCCCTATTTATTGTTTAGGTAAAAGAGATGTATATTAAAAGAGAATAACTTATCACAAGATGGTTAAAATCCTTTAACTTCCAGACACATTTCTCTTTCAGTTCACTCGTGTGTGACCCTTTTCCTTCAAACTATGGGCTTGGGTTGGAAAAGCAAAGACAAAAATCTTTAACCTAACTACATTTTGAAAACAACACTGCAAAGATCATTTACACGAGTTCAAAATGGATTTTATGGCTGTTGACTATTATCACTGCTACTACTATAACAACGTTATCTACACAGGTTTAATTAAGTTTCCAAACTGAAATTTAGTGACAAAAAACATAACATATTGTAGGCTATAAAAAGTTATTTGTCGACTTTGAAAACAATTTAAAAAACTCAATATTATGAATACGTCACAATTGTTAGGGCGTTTTGTAAGCTCATCCATAATTCATAAATTCGTCAAGAAGGGATAGTAATTACATCTATTTAAAAGTGAACACATGTGGGCCTATGTGAACTATAGAGAAAAGTCAATGAATAATTCTTTTTATTATTTATTTGCGTCAGACAAAGCTGTCCATATCCAAATATATTGTAATATGTTACGTTTCAATTTTTGTTGGGCTGTGGGTTGTTTCAACAAATAGGCTAACTACAAATGTTCTGTGCATGCCTTATTTTAAAGTTAGCCTACGTTTATCATGTTATGGGTCTTCTCGATTTAAAATTAAGGTTTATGAGATTGAGACTATTTTCAAAAAACAGTTACCTTAATGGTAAGCTAAATCTTGTTTTATTTTAGAAATAATTTGCGACAATGTAAGAGGTTGATGCAGCACTATGGTCAAGTAGAAAAATGGTTATGGTGCTTTTCGTGTAATGTCAAATCGTCTCTCGGGGACCTATAGACGAGTCCTACAACCTTGAAAGTCTGGAAAAAGAGGGAGACTGAAGGCCTGTGCAGTTCTTTTTCATTCAAAACAAAATCTCGTGCAAGTCATGTTAACTATTTACCATCCGGCCAACATAAAAACGAACATCATCAAGATAGTAGTTCAAAGTTTGGGATTGCAGTTCAAGATCTTTCTTCTTATTTTTGTATTCATTTATTAAGAAATAATAAATAGGCTAATTAAATTTATCGTGCCATTCAAAAAAAAAAAAAGCGATTATTTCATTACTTCTTTTTCGCACAAACCAAAAAGTCTTATCTTAAAGCATTTACTTGTAAGCATTTTGTGTGTCATTGAAAACTTGTTGAATAACAATATAAGGTAATATAAACTACAAACCTCAATCTGAAACCATACACTTTTGTATAATTCAACAAAAGTTACTAAATTTTAACATTTAGGCATAATAAAATGAAACATATTTGTTTAAAAAAGAGAAGCTTATATTCATAGTACTTACTTTTACATGTTAATATCATAATCACAAAACAGCTAAAAACGAAGTCATGCACGAATTCCATAACTTTCCTTCAATATTTCTTTTTACTGTGTAGGCTGTAACTGTCACCTATATCGAACACAACTGCAATGGAAAAACAAAACGTCGTTTATTTGCTGAAACAAAGAAAATCTTTACTGGAATTTTCGCATCAAATAAAAGCCAGCATATATGCAGGTTAAGTTTTTAGATTGCTAACCACTGACGGTTAAACCTACTTCGGCTACAGCCTATTGAGCGATTTTATCGGCTAACGATAGCAACTGTCTGCAATATAAATTATGTGTATCATGGATTCCCATCGCTGTAATATATGAACTAAAAAGAAAAAAGGACCAACTCTTCCAATGCAACCTTTTTCGCTTTTTTAGCATTTTAAAAAATGTTAACTCTCATTAAAAGTCACTCTCTCTATCAGTCACTGTAGCCTACTTTATTTGAGTTTTAACAGAAGACTTGTGTTTACTTTTAAAACTTTTACAAAAGCTTGATTACAATTTCACGTTGATTAAAGAATTTTAGGTGGCAGATCAACAGGTGGGAACTTCTGCTCAATGAAGCTGATGGGCAAAACATCTTTGTGGCTAATTGGAAAGGCATGAATAGAACTCTCAATGGAAGTCAAGCACCACCAGACTCCATTCGTTCATTCCCGAACGTCGACACCCGTCCAATCGGCCTGACACTACAGAGCCAGGCGTGGGTGTGCCTCAACCATTTCCGTACGGGTGTCTGGCTTTTCCGCTCAACAACACACCAATGATTTCTTCCCTTTCTTGTAAATGTGGTGCTGAGGAACAGACCGCAGGACACATCATGAACGATCGCACCATCTTCAAGCCACCAAATAGTGTGGAAGGTCTGCGTGTCTTGAATGATGAAAGCAAAGACTGGCTGCTCTTTAGTAGTCTTCTAGCATCGTCTTAAAACAGCGTGAATCTGGAGTGGTAAAAGGATAGACCCTTGTTAAATAATGAAAGTAAAAATAAAAAAGAAGGCTTTGAACGAACATTTAATTTTATCAGCAATAGATTTAAAATTGGTCCGATGTGTGATTGCATGTAGCCAATAGACCGACATGATTCGAATATTTATGCACAAGCCACCTTCATAGGCTATACCAGGGCTTCCCAAACTTTTTGCTCGCGATCCCTTTTAATCTCCTAAAATTTTCCGCGCCCCTTTACAGTTGACATGATAAACAGTGCAAAATATACGTTTGTGATATTTATTTAAAGGCTTAATTCGAAAGAAACTATAGAGTAGCATCAAGCTACCGATACTCGAAACCTGTTACTTTACACGTAGCCTATTGGAAACAAAACACAACCGAAAACACATTTATTCAGTGTGATGAGTGCGACTGCTTTCTGCTGCAAAGCAAATCCAGTCGTTGCTCAATGTTTGTTACTGCTGGTCTCAAGGCGTTTTTTTTCCTTAGATGGATAAATTAGCCTAAGTTCTTTCCATTTGTCAAGCAAATCTCACAAATAGCATACGGTAATTTTGAAAGTCAGATGTCGTCGTAGAAATGATAGACCAAGTTTGATTATTTTTTCCGTTGGAAAAACCACGACTTTATTTTTCAACGTTAATAGCATTTTTGAAGTTTTGTTTTTGAGACCCATCTTACTTCGCAATGCAGCAAAAGGGATTTAAGCTGAACACTCATTACATTTCACCATATAGACTTGCAAAAATACGGGTATTGAGTGCGCGACTCTTAATAAAGTTGCTATTTTCACAGCATCTTGCACAACAGCATTTCGATGAGGATATATTCTTTTTAGGTATTAAGGTCTCGCAATGTATCATAGCCCATAGTGTGTAAATGCAATATGTGTAGGCCTATCACTCGCAAATCGCACTTTTGCATGAAACCCAGCTGTAGGTCCTGTCATTGCAGAAGCTCCCTTAGTAGACATGCCAACACAGTCTTTCCAAAATAGCTTCACTTCTGTGCAAAAATTGACGAAATTATCGTTGCCGTTCGACTCTTTTTAATCAGCTTTCGATTGATTCGATTAGTTTTACTTTTTCAATATTTATCTACTAGCATGCAGTCCTCAAGCTAGCCACAACCAGAGCTAGGCCAATTTACGCAGAATCTACTACTCAGTTAAGAATAATGTTTTGAACAGTTACATCAATTTTAACAACTGCGTTATAAAATAGACGTCTGAAAATACCATAGGATAATATGCACTACTTTATGTAAAATTGGTATACTCTCTGCGACCCCTGAAGTTCGTTACGCGACCCCTTGCGGGGTCGCGACCCCCAGTTTGGGAAGCCCTGGGCTATACTATAACTTTATGAGAGCCATTCATGCTGATTACCATCTTGAAACTGTTAAATGCAATCTCATAAATTAAAAATTTGAAGGCTATTGGCCAATTTGTTTTGATTAAAAAATTTTTACCACCGGCCTACCGTATGTGGAGAGTCCAGACCGATATAGCCTAAGTCGTGAGTATATGGGAGGTTGAAAAGAATAAAAGTGAACAATTTTACATAGAAAACAAAAGTCAACAATTTTACGATAAAACAATATATTCTAGGCTCTATCATGATTGAAACAAAGAACTGTTGGCTAAAAGACATCGCATGGGCGATCAAGACAAAGAAATGACCAAAACCAAATCACGTATTTTGACAGCCTCTTTTTCGTCAAGTTGATAGGCTGCAAGCCCCTACAAATAACCTAGACCTACGTCTTGGTAATTAGGAAGATAGGCTGTCAAATAAACTGAAATGGCAGCACATCTTAAAGTAATAACGGGCAGCTGTCACTAATTTAAGCTCTAAATAGAATTTTTAATTAATTTCTGCCGAAATCCTTTTAATCGAAAGTAGTAGTTCTACGGGTTTGTAGCATTTCGACATCTATATTGGGGAGTTTACAAGGTTGAAATAAATAATTCATAAAGTAAAAGAAATTGGCCGTTGTAGCGACATGAATCGACAGGCGTTTTCATCGCTCGAGAGATTTCAATGTAACATTTTAAAGGCTGTGATCGATTCTTTTCTAGCAAGAATATTGCTTTACGTTGTGTCCAACAGGTTCTTCTTGATTTGAGTTTCAGCTGGAACTAGGGATGTTTCACTCGTACTTGAAGTGCTGTTGCTTCCTAACTTATAATATTATTACATTCACAAAGACTAAACAATTATTGCAAAACATTTTTGCAGTGCATTATCTTGCGACAGTGCATAAATGCCTACCTTCCTTTGAACAGTTGTTGTTGTATAGCCTACCTTGGCGTTTCATTTAGCCCAGAGATGGGTGTTTATCTACTGACCTATCGAAACTATCGTATTGCTGCATAGAGTGATATGCAACCGAAAGCAGGCCAAAAAGGTAGACCACCGATCTACCACAATAATACGTCTAACTTATTGAGTAGGCTAACGAGGTTCCATTGGACTTCTTTCCAGATTTAGCCGTGTGAACGACACTCACTTCTCATGCTTTGGACGTGTGATTTGGTGTGTTCAACTAATACGAAAAGTCAGCCAACTTGCATAATAATTTGCAAGTGTTTTTGCTTTTGTGCGCTGCGATGCTATGCTCAATCGCTGCCAGGGGGGTTCAAGGGGCACATTTTGGACCCGGGCCAGGCATAATTTTAGAGGGCTGTAACCTTCCCGAGGTGCCCGAGATTTTGAAGAAAATGTTTAGATAAACCTAAGGTGCGATTTTTCTTAGGAGAGTCTTGATTTAAGGCTCGAGGATGCACGACGCTGAGATCTGTTGTGTTCACTAGTAGAGTAGCCTAGAGGCCGCTGTTGGTGAAGTTTCATTACTGAAAACTTATTTTATTAAACTCTGCTCAAGATAACTACAGTATAGAATCACCTAAATAAGTGAGCAGCTGTCTTCTCCGCCAGGTTGAATGTATCCAGCTACGTTATCGAAGCCTATTATTTTTATGCTGGAACTGAGTAAATTCCAGGATAAGCGTATGTTATAGGTAAGCAGTCACGTGTCCTTACCAAGGTGAGTGGGGGGAAGAACAGCCACGATGTGATCGAAAATCTCGCTCATAAGAACTGAGCTCTTGTCATCCTCCTGCACTTCTGCAGACAAGCTAGTAATTCCACACTACTCACTAGCTATGGGTCTATCCAAAGCAGTAAGCAAGACCTTGCCACGTTTGTCCATGAGAGCCTGATCTGGACGCTTGCGAACATCTCCTCCAATAAGAAAATATAACGGGTTTGCGTGAGCATTGAACATTACAACATCATCAATGTATAAGTTACAAGCCACCATCCTCACGCCTGAACCCATCATCTATATCCGCATCCTCCTCACCCAGTATCTACTCCGACGACTTCAATTGCCAGCACACCGACTGGGGTTACAATATTACACCAACAGAGAATACCTGGCTGCTTGGGCTGCGAATAACAACCTCGCCCTCCTTTACAACCAAAACATTCAGCTAGCTTCTGGTCCGGACGCTGGGGAACGAGTAGGCTACAACCCCGATCTGGTCTTTGCAAGCATGGACACAGACAGCTTTCTTCCTGACATACGTGTGTTGGAGAAATTACCACGTTCTCAACACCGATCTTCGCTTATCACTGCCCCTAGGCTTGTCTCTCCCATCCCAAGTGCCCCAGTAAACCGATGAAATTTCAGAAAGGCCAGTTGGGATTGTTACAGCCTTATAACCAACCAAACCGAGGTGGAACTACCGTCACCTTCTACCGCTAACGTAGATGAGGCCTACTTTTGCAGTGCCGTTAAACCCGCAGCAAAACAAGCTTGTCCTCGCGGCCGCCGAAAGAAGTACACGCCGTGCTGGGATTCAAAGTGCGAAACTTTATATCTTCGTGCCTTACCAGGTGCTGCCTCTAATTCAGCTGCAACAAGACTGCTCGATCGGCTGGATTCAAGGAGGCTAGAGAGATGGAAAGACACTGTCAGCACTATCGACGTCACACACTCTAGTCGATACCATGAAGTAGCCTACTGTCAACAACCTTAACAGGTCGCTCAGCACGCTCTTCCCTCCAATATCCCGTGACTGCCAATGGCATCGCCTCACAACTAGTAAAAATGGGACTTATAGAAAGGGAAACCGCAAGTTCTCCAAAGGAAAAGTAAAGTAAAAAGGGAAACGTCGGACCTTTGAAAAATCTAACACCAGACGAAGAATTTTCGATGAATTCACATTGGATGAGTTCATCGCTGCCCTCCTCTCAAACAAGACTGTAAGGCCCCTGGCCCAGACAACATCTACCCCGAACTTGTACTTCATGCTGGCACCGCCATGAAGTCTTCGCTGTGTAAATTTCTGTCTCCCTGCTTATGCCAACTTAAAATCCCCAAAATCTGGAGAAGAGCCAAAGTAGTTGCGATCCCTAAGCCTCATAAGCCACAAGAGGATCCGAAGAGTTATCGACCTATATCTTTTCTGAATCCCTTTTAAAATGTACGAAAGTCGTAACTACATGCGAGTCGAACCAACTGAAGACTCACTCTTGCCACGCCAGCACACTGGTTTCTGACGTGAAAGATCTACTGTGGACCAAGTCACTCTCATGACTCAAGACATCGAAGGCTGCTTTCAGGAAACGAAGAAGGCCGATGCTGTATTTCTTGACCTTTCAGCCACTTACGACAACGTATGGCACCTAGGACTCACCTGCAAACTGCTCCGCCTGCTCCCGGACAGGCGCATGTCGGCTTATTGGGCATACCCCCAGAGATGAGGATTGAAGCTCAGCGAAGCTAAAACGACAGCTTTCCACTTAAACAACCGGGAAGCCAACTTGAACTTAAAATCAACACCTATGGAAGAACCCTGTCTTTCTGCCCAAACCCTAAATATCTAAGGGTATTCCTGGACAGGTTAAACTGGACTACGCTCACCGTCAACATTTGGAGTTACTACGCAAAAGGATCTCAACACGCACAGCTTAGGGGTCTGGTCGGCTCAGGCTAGGGAGTCGGATTTGACACCCTGCTGCACATTGCCACCATTTCTCACGCTCCAGCAGAATACTGTGCACCTGCCTGAAGTCGCAGTGTCCACTGCCATCAAATTGACATTGTCATAAATGACGCCTTGCCTATCGTGACAAGATGCCTGCGACCTAAACCATTAAACAATCTCCTTGTCCTTGCCGGTATCCAACCAGCTGAGCGTCGCCGCGAAAAATCCATTCTGTCTCTTTCTCGCCGCGCTATGAATCCCAACCACTTGCTCCACTCAAGTCTCTACGTGTCTGTATGCGAGCAACCCTGGCGACTGAAATTGAGACACCCATTCGTACAGGCCGCACAACTCTTGATGAAAATCACTGAAGACTAATCCATCAGTGTGGCTACCTGTGCGGACCACCAATGGAGCTCGGAGAGGAAAAATAACTCTTAAAGAATCTAAAGTTTCATCTCTGACACCTGCCCCCATCCAACTGGAATGCTTTTGCCAAGGAAGGCCTGGGTGTGGCTCAACCCGTCAACCGCCTGCGCAGTGCGCACTGGCGTCAGCTATTCCACTCCAACATGTACAAATGGAGAATGGCTCCATCCGCGATCCAAGGAGGAACAAACCGCCGACCACACCATCTACAATTCCGCCATTTACCATGCACCAAATGGTAGGCTATGCGTGGTCTGCGAGAACTGGATGACGAATCTATTCAGTGGCTGCTCGACACCTGCCCAAAGATATAGACCGAGTCACCGCCACTGCCCAAGAGTGGCAAAAAGCAGAGCCCCTCGACTCCTGGAGTGGCGAAGGTTTATACGAAGAAGAAAAAGCCAAGATGAGTTTTCGTAAAAGAGCACATTTTTGACAAACATTTAAACAAGGCTTGTCTGATGAGCTAGCTGTAAATGAAGCAAACACTGACAAACCCTTAAAAAAGCGAAAATTAGGCAGCCTACCTTAGCTTCCAAATGGTAGAAAAATGTTCTGTTTTTGATGAGTAACATTGGCTTTTTGTTGGCCAACGGTCACAAATGTCGCTGTGGGTCTTTCATCGAGAACCGACCATTAACCAACTACGGTAACATTGTTTTTCCAGTTGAATAAATAATCACTAAAAACGTGAAACTTGGTGTAATGTAGTGATAGGCTATAGAAAACCATTTTTTTTTTTTTAATAAATAAATCATTAAAATCAATTCTCTTGACATGAAAAATAGTTTTTAACTTAACTTCAATGCTCCGATAGCTCAATTGGTTAGCGCGTCACTTCTGGAACAAAGAAGCTTCAAGATCAAGCGGCGCTGGTTCGACTCTCGGGGTGTGCGCTTGAGCAACGCACGTTAAAGACTGCTCTCTATCCAGCGGCATCTAATGGATGGAATAGTTCCCCGGCAACAAGACTTTAACAATCGGAAACTTCACTCTGTCAATCTCGGTGACCGGGCCTGCGTCAGTGATTCAAAGCCTCTACAAGTATGCGAAACTGCCAGGATTAAGCTCTGCAAGAAGCTTTCCCAGTCTGAGGATAAAAATTCAATCAATCAATCAATCAATGCTGAATCAAAACTTTATTTACTCCAACTTCTACATTAAATGTCAAGTTATTAGCCTATTAAAAACAGAGAGAGACTGTTCACCAGGCATTTTATAATAAAAGTAATTTGCGTTCTTCTGGTGACTATTTACTAGGTTACCTCCTGATGTTAAAGATGATAACTAGCTTTTGTATTTCCGACGTTTCGTCAGTCAGCACGACTGACCTTGATAAAGTCAGTCGTGCTGACTGACGAAACGTCGGAAATACAAAAGCTAGTTATCATCTTTAACATCAGGAGGTAACCTAGTAAATAGTCACCAGAAGAACGCAAATTACTTTTATTATTAGCCTATTATTATAAGTGTGTGTCTCAAATGAAAAATAAATCTTAATTATAAAGTTTTCAATAATCTTAAATTGTTTAACTCAAACAGTTAGGCTATTTCAAGTTGGAGCACGCCTTATCAATCGCTTTTTGCCACTTTTATCTTTTTCTACACCTCTGTTGTGTTGACATCATGATATGTGTTGTTTTTGTTGTGATGGTCAGAAAAATAACTGAAATGATATATAATTTTTGTTGTTTTGAGTTCAACTTTTGCGTTAACCATCCTCTTACCAAAATTTGTTTTGCAAGAACTTTGGTTCCCTGCAATTTTTTCCAGATCTTCTGTTGGTGTCCGGGTACCTTCAAATGGAAAGTGATGACAAGAAATCCTGGTAGCCACTCAAATGGGTCAATTCCCAGTGAGATCTCAATGACAACTATCAGTTCAGTCAACGTTCAGTTCATTTCAGTTTATTGTTTTGTTGGCGATAAACAACAAGGAGTAGCCTACATACAAATTGAGTGTCTATCAGCACAACAAGATGGCAACGAAATTATGACACCGCCAACCAATCAGAATATGTTTAGGTGGCTTCCGTCATTGTGACCCTTCCAGTATTCAGTCAAACAGTTGATCTTTGCTTTAAAATGTGTTTGGTAATTACAGAAGATAAAAGAGTTATGGCAGGGGTTTGACCCCGATAGCTCAGTGGTTACGCGCCGAGCTCAAGATCACACGGCGCTGGTTCGACTCTCGGGGTGTGCGTTTGAGCAACGCATTTCAGGACTGCTCTCCATTCAGCGGCACCTAGTGAATGGAATAATTTCTCGGCAACAAGACTTCAACAATCGGAAAAACTTCACTCTGCCAATTTCGGTAACCGGCCCTGCGTCAAGTGCCTCTACAACTATGCGAACAAGTAGGGGAGACTCAGGTAAGTTGGCCCAGTAGGCAAGTTGGCCCACTCTAAATAATTTTTTAACTAAAATAGTTATTGTTACGTATCGTACGCATACTGAGAAAGTGCTGTTGAAACTATCTTATCACCAGGTTGGGAGGCTCTAGCAAGCAGTATAAACATGTGAGCACGATTTTTGTATGAAAAATTATGATTTTTGAAATTTTTGGATTTTAGAATTTTTTAGATGTCGAGTGATTTTTTTCTTAGGCTACTATATAAGAAAGGTTATTATTTAGTGAGTGCAGCGCTAGAGTGGTTATTAAGGCTCACTTTGACTGTGAAACCGTTGTTAGAAGCTCGATAGTTTGACATAAATTTTAGTTTTTGCAATGTGGTTGCCATGCAGGGAAGTTGGCCCATTTCGTGGGTGGGTACGTTGGCCACCATGGCCAACTTGCCTTCATGAGGTATTACATAGAATGATAATAATTGACTAATTAATACGATGACTTATTTTTGCAAGATTGAAGTAGCCTATCATCAAGTATCCAAAGTAAGTAAATCGCGGCTTTACATCAGCATTAAGCGATCAATAACAATAATACACTTCCTAACATCGTTTTTATGCCACAAATTATTCCTAACCCATATGGTAATAATAGTAGGCTAAGTAGCCTAATCAAGAAAACCAATCGCGGAAATGTGTATCAACCACTTCTCAAGCGACGGTCTAAAACGTACCTCGTTTCGGAGATACATTAAAAAATGTTCCGATATTGGTACCCATGCAAAAATGGGGTTTGTAGCCTATTGCAAACAAGGTCCCACCTATCAGTATCGTTAAGGTGACCAGATCGTTAGGAATAAAGGCATGCCGTTCCAACTACATGATGTTTGATACAACCTTTGTTATTTTCGAAAGCTTATTTGGTGTAGGCTACTCATGTAAAAAAAGTTTACTGAGGTAAAATACAGCATTATAGCCTAATAGTAGATTTTATTATAAACCATACATGAATGCATACATAGAATAATTTATGTACGGTATGTATGCCTCTATAAAACCAAGAAATAATTAGAAAGAAAATCAAATTGGGGAGAAAGAGAACTTTTCCACTGTTTAATATACCGTAGATGGACATGTTTCCCACGTGGCCAACTTACCTTCCATGGTGGGCCAAATTACCCGCACATGAAGGCAAGATGGTCCATTTTATTTTTTTCGGAAAACTTGAAAAATTATATACCTAAGAATGTTTGTTTGATGCAAGAATATGTCCACTTTTAGAGTGATGAATTCTCTACTCTTCAATAGCATTCGCTTTAACATATGTTTTGTTATCAGCTCACAAATTCAAATTTTCATTTTGCTGGGCCAACTTACCCGAGTCTCCCCTACCAGGAATAACCTATCAAGGCTTTGTCAGTCCGAGGATAAAGATTCAAAACCAAACCAAACCAAACCAATCGAACTCACGTCATCGAAATTGTTACAGTGGCGTAGCAGCCACTTGGCGGTTCTGGCTCTGCGCCAGGGATGGCAGGCTTCAAGGGGGCGGCAATGTGGCTGCACAGTGCATACAGCACGCGAAATGAAGTAATGCAAAAACAAATAAAGACGACGAGGTGGACTTTTGGAGTTAGCTGTGGAAATTGAAAGATTTAAGAGGCTGGTGCCAAGCAGTGAAACCACGTTTGATCGTAATGCAACAGCGTTTGATGTTTTACACTGGTTAGCTAATCACACCTACTTGATTAGACACCATATTTATGCTTGTGTCTGAAACTTTATCTTACCATTGGTGTTTCAATTGCGAGCTGTGAGAGGAGTTGTCTCAAAGCTTATTGTGACCCTTCCAGTATGCAGTCAAAGAGTTGATCCTTGCTTTGAAATGTGTTTGGTAATTACAGAAGATAAAAGAGTCATGGCAGGGGTTTGAATCCAACTCATGTTGTTTTTGCTAGTTTGTTTTATTTGTTTTTGTCATTGTTTTCATGTCGTCAAGTTATGGCCTAGCCGCCTATCTATTTTGTGATTCGTGCAAAGCATGGTGCGTTGCGCTTGAAATGGCTTTGCCCGTGGTAGGATTTCTTTGTGGGGTTTTCTTTGCCTGCTTTGCTCTTATTTGCTATGAGCTAAACGCATCAAGACGTGTTCCCCTCACGACCATCAGCACTCTTGATAACGCACCATGGCCGATCTTCATAGCAACTGTCCATACAAATCTTAAATATATCAGCTAAAGCTATGTGGGCTAATAAAGCTATAGCCTAAATTTATGTTTTTTATTTTATTTTTTTGTAACATTTTATTTTTTTATTTTCCCTTTACATCTTAAATTTTTCTGAAGGTGATGCAACCTTGCCAAATTTCTTTCAACTCAATAACTTACTTTGGTCACAAGCACTTTTTAACGTTCGCGTTTTGTCGCTTCTACCTTTTTCTCGACCATTGCTATGTTGACGTGTATTGTTTTTGATATGATGGTCAGAAATAAAAACAACTGAACTGAACTGAAATGACTACTTCTCTAACCCTTCCCACGCTGCCGGCGGCGAAACGTTCAGTTAATTTATTTTTCTTTGTTGTACTTGTAATTTCTGATTGCTTGAAACGCTGTTCTACCCATAACTTCTGACTACTTGCTTGGGTCTAAATTCCATTGGATTTTTACAAAAGTTGTTTTGTCATAGTGGCTACCTCATATCCTCACAGATAAGTTAAAAATAAAATCGATACTTTGTGATGGCAACTCTAGCCGTTGGTCACGCAACATTGAGTTTTACTTCACACAATCAAGTAATCAACACAAAAAATTTATTGAGTTCCATTAAGGATAGGGGATCTCCTGACTACGAAGCAGCAGGCCAGCCATTCTCCATCAAGACTAGCTCAGTGGCCGAGTGGTTTCGCCTTCGGCTCTGGTGCTGGTAGATCTGAGATCGATTCCAGGTCGGGTCAAACCGAAGACTTCAAAAACGGTACCGATTGTGTTCTTTCCTGCATAGCGCAGTGAGAATAAGTCGGGTGATAAAGTGATAACATCGTAAACCTGATATAAATTAAAAATGAGCCCTGTCGCTAAAAGACCTTAGTTGCTGTTGTAGAGCGACAATAAATAAAACCATAACATTATTATTATTCTCCATCAAGTATCAGTTCAGTACTTTTTATTAAAAATGCATGGAAAATCAGCAGAGCCCTATTTATGCAGAGGTGGGCACCCGCTACTTTTAAAGTAGCGCGCTACCCGCTACCGCTACTTGGGCCAAAGTAGCGTGCGCTACCGCTACCCGCTACCAATTTACAAAAGTAGCGCGCTACCCGCTACCGATACTCGGGCCAAAGTAGCGCGCGCTACCGCTACTTCTTCCGCTACTTTTGTCTAAAATGACACTAGGAAACACTCAAGTCCCTAGTGACACAAAAATGACCTTGAAAACAAATGTTATCATTCGTTTACGCTGTCATTTTAACGTCGTTATACCGTAGAAAACATATTCTAAGGGAAATTTATTGTTACGCAACTTTCAAAAACACGAGCATTTCAAAATGAGAGTCACCAAGTCCTGCCCGCTTTTTTGGACCCTAAGTCCAGCACATCACTAAGTCCAGCACATTTTTTCCAACAGAGAAAAATCTCTCCACCGCAGCACTGGAAGGAATGGGGGTGTTGTATTATTTAATGAACAGATGTTTTAACTCGGTATTCGAAAAGCTCAAGGACTTGCTCTTGTTCGAAAAAAAGGCGTCCACATTGCTGCTTCCTTCTGCACCGACGTTTCACGGGATGGCGCAAACACTCCAAAAAATACATCCTCGGAGTCATGACTGATGTTGGTGTCACTCTTCTCGGTATCAACCTGGCTTGATGTCTCCCGCAACATTCGAATTACATCTGTCTTGACTTTTTCTCGCAGTGCGTCAGCATCATCCGTGGAAACGTAGTGCAGAAATTGTAGCCACGACGTCTTGAAGGAGGGATGAAGACATGATGCCATAACGCATTTCATGTTGTTGAAGCACTTGTTGAATCGTTTCTTCACCCCTTCAAGGACTTTCACTTTCAACTCCTCACAGGTCACAAGATCACTGATCTCGGTCAACTTCTTCCCGCAAATTGTGATAGTTGGAAGCAAGACTCCGTAATATGCCTTGGACTCGCCCTGGAGAATGTCTAAAGCCTAGCAGATAGGCTTCATCACAAGGAGATATTCGCCGAAGAAGTTTATGTCAGCTAGAAAAGACCGAAACTTTGCAACCAAGTCGATTATATAGCTGCTTGACCACGCCAGTATTGCAAAAAAACAAGCATTTTTTCCAATTTAATTTAAAAAGTAGCGGTTAGCGGAAGTGCGACTGAACAAAAGTAGCGCCTCTCCCGCTACCGCTACTTTGGAAAAAAATAGCGCCGCTACTGCAGCCGCTACTCCAACTAAAAAGTAGCGCCGCTACCGCTACTTTTACCAAAAAAGTGAGTTACTTTTTTTTTTACTTTTACCAAAAAAGAGTTTACTTTTACCAAAAAAGTGAGCTACTTTTACCAAAAAAGTAGCGCCGCTAGAAAAGTAGCGCGCTACTGCCCACCTCTGTATTTATGGCATATGCATTTCTACTGTAGTGTAGAGCATCATTAGTGCCTTATTCATTAGTACTTTATTTTATTTGAATAAGGCACCAATGATGCTCTACAGCAGTGGTTTTCAACCAGGGTTCCGCGGAACCCTAAGGTTCCGCCAGTAAGGCTAGGGGTTTCGCAAGTTTACATTCAAATCCGAGAGTCTATTTTATTATTATATGCATATTGTTTGAATATAATCAAATATTGATTAGGTTTGCCACTATTAATAAATTTGGTACACTTTAACACGTTCGCTGTGATCCAGAATTTTGCTGCGATCCCGATTTGAATTTTTTTATAAAAATAAATGTAATTTTTTACAGTTTGTATTTTTATTGTACATAAGTAAATTTGAACATGAGTATTTTAATTTAATTTTATTAATCAAACAATGTTTTTTGCATGAGGCCATTAAATTATTGAACAGGGGTTCCTCGAGCTTTTGGAATGTTTCATTGGATTCCGTTCCATCAAAAAGGTTGAAACCACTGCTCTACAGTGGTAATAGAGTGAAATGCATACGGTATGCCCTAAATAGGAATCTGCCGATTCTCCATGCATTTTTAATAAAAAATACTGAATCAACACAACAACACAGGGCTGAATAAGAACGTAGGCTAAGGTTTTTGCGGGTGATTTAGAATTTTCCCCATTAGAATAAAGATGCGTGGAGAGTGGAGACTGTAAGAGAAACATGCCGTCAAAAGTCACTAAAGTCATAACCAATAAAATAATTTATTAGGCATATAGGCTACCGTATATTCTGTACTACTATATTCTATTAACTGTAAAATATTAGGTTATGGAGATGGTAACTGCATTCTTTGTATGTGACTGCAGGCAGACAATAAGAACGCTTTTGAATTGCGCAAACTACGGTATTAAAAAAAAGACACAAAAAACAGATATATTAGCACATACATTAGGAAAAGAACTTATTGCCATGACAAGGGTGGCAACTGACAAGTTGACCTTATGGTCGTCTTGTCACTCTGTCAATATGTGGAAACTCGGAATGGCCCGTTTCGGTGAGTCCGATTCGGTGAGTCCGATCCCTTAACGGGGGATTTTTTCAATTTTTTTTTTTAATTATTGGGTACCGTAGCCTAATTATCATTGATGTTTTAGGGTTTGGGTTAGAGGTTAGGAAATCACCGAATCGGACTTACCGAATAGTAGCAGACCCGTGAAAACTTGTACTAGTATAGGTCACAGCCGAGTTGCCATCACCAATTGTACACATTACACAATTAATACAGCCTAGTCTAACTACTCTATGCAGGCTAAGAAAACCTCATAACTTCCAATTGACAACGTGCAAACCTTCCTCAGGGGCATAGCCTAGTTACCAATTGTACAAGCTTAACCTTACAAGGTTTGTGTAGTTTTCGGGATTTGCATAATTTAAAGATGCATGACAATACAGCCATTACGCCATTTGTAACAATAGGCATAGGCTAGCTATGTTTTTTATTATTGTTATTTATTTGTATCAGACCAATAGGTTCATATTTACTACCTAAAGTTGCAAAAAATCCTACATTAAAAAAGATATATATAGGACTATAGGTGGTCATTACAATAACCAAGTTAATAGACAATGCTGTTATAGAAAATAATTAGTTGTTATCAATTAAAGTGCCAAGAGATCAATAATGACAGAGCATGGAAGCGAAGAAGTAAAACTTGATGGTCAGGAAATCAAAAAGGTGGAAAAATTCAAGTACTTAGGATCGCATATCATACCAGATGGATACAGTACATCGGACATGAAAACAAGACTATGACAAGCATGGAGCATCACAAATAGCCTCACCGATGTTTGGAAATCAACAGATATTACCATCAACCTTAAAGTACAGCTAGCAAAGGCTTTAGTGTAGAGTGTTGTGCTCTACGGATGTGAAGCATGGAGATCAGAAGAGAATATGCCTTTATATTGTGGTTATGGAGACAATTGCTGAGAATGAGTTGGACTGACAGATGCATGAATGAATGGGTGAGACACAAGATTAGAATCCAGAAAATTGTAGGTATGCTGGCAAACATCAAAAAGAGGAAGCTTCGCAAATATGGTCATTGAAGAAGAAGGGGAGATAATTTTGTTTTAGCTACTATTGAAGGAGAGGTTTGTGGAAAAGGTAAACCTAGAAGAAGAACAAAGTGGATGGACAATGTTTTCAATTAAAGAGGTGGACTCAATTCTGTGAGAAAAGCTGCTTTAGAGAGAAATGCTTATGACCCCCATAGGGTATGGCCTACTGAAACACAATAAAGACGTCTTGTTAGTCTAGTTATGTCATTGTCATCTTTTAATGTCGAGTTGATATTAACACCTAGATATTTAATATTATCTTTAAAAGCAACCAGTCTATTAATTGTATTAATTGTTGACAAACAACTTTTTGAAAAACCTTGAGTGCAATTTTTAAATACGCTTCATGTCACATTTGGCATACATGCCATGTGTTGAACACCACTGGTGCAGATCTTATGTATACTTGTATAGTTTATTTTAAAAAGGTCCAATTTCATGATAGCTTTCACAAGTCTTGTGGGGCAAATACTATCTTTATTATTACTATAATTATGTATGTGCTGTTTGTTTTTCAGTAGCGAAACCTATTAAACATTTTCCAAATTAAGTGACTTAAAAATAGTTATCGATTGTCTGTGATGGATCACATTGCATCGCCATCTGGTGATGTAAACATGAGTAGCAACAGTACAGATAATGGTTCAACCTCAAATGCTTTTGTTGGCCAACCAGTGGGTGATATGAATTATACTGATTCTGGAAATAGGAATACTCAGGAACATAATTTTGCTGCACAAGGGTTAGGCATACATCCAGGTGATGGCACTCGACCTGATGATTCAACACATCAGTATCATTCCCAAGAAGAAAGATTAAATATTTATCGTCCACTACATGAATTTCACTTGCAAAAAGTTGTCAGTTCTCACCACCTGTCAAAAGATTTGATTCGGAATCTTAAAACTGCTGCTGAATTTACTGATCAAGAGCAGCGACTTTTGAAAAGAAATGGCTCGGAGCAAAGAAATCATGAATGCATGAAGGTGTTAAACTTGTGGCACAGAAGAACTGAGGCAGAAAGAACTGTTAATGATTTGAGAATTTTACTGACAAACACAGGATTTATTGCTGGCAATAGCAATAAATACAATGACCTAATCCAAGACATTGTAAATAATCCTCCATGAGTTCACAAAATACAAATGTATTAACACCTACCGTCCTTCATTTTGTCTTTAGAAGCAGTGATGGTTGTCCTGATTATCTCGATATTAGAATGGCTAGAATGTGGTTAGTTAATTACCAACAAATTAGTTGGCTTGAGAACATTGAAAGTTTTGTCCTAACCAATATTGACCTACTTTGTTTAGTGTCAATTTTAATCTAGCAATTTCAATTCCATTTTATTATGGTTGTAGGGTTTAAAGCGTTCAATCTGTATAATTATTGTTTATTGATATTAATATTTTACTTGGTGTGTGCAATGCATAAACTTAGACATAAGTTCAGCATCTAGGCCATGATATAATGCAATACTGCAGACTTTAATTGCTTGCTATCAGCATGCCTTATGAAAAGAATGTAAAGCTGAAGGAAATGTTGCAAGTTGATCATATTGCTACATGTCAATGCTTGTTGTTTCTGCCTTGTTTTTATTCTGACAATGTTATGTTTCACATTAGTTAATAATGTTTTTCACTGGCCATATAAAAATTGTTTACAAATCATTGAATGCAGGATTTACATTTTCAACTTGGTTAAAATATGTAATTTTGTGCAGTTGCATACTAGATTTTTTTGTATAAACTATGATGTATATAAGTTAACATTCTTTCTAAATCTTTGAATAATTGTACATTGTCTGCAAGTTTATCCACATGTTGAATTGATCTTTAAAAATGATGATGTTTTTTTATAAGTTTCAAATTTTTATTAAAAAACAAACTTCATTTAAAACTTTTTTAGTTTCATAAATTAAAAATTTGTTGAAGGTAATAGTGTTGACTGCTTACTTCTTTCTTTGCAGTTGAACAATTTATTTATCTTTTTTAATATACGGTACTGGTACAATATTTGTCAATCTAATAGTTAAAAATTTAGTTTCAATACTTTTAAAAAAATTTAAGGTGTCAATGTTAAATATCTTACCAAATAAGGTTTTTATCAATAAAAAATGCTTACTTGAAGTTGATTCAATGTGTAATTGGTTTTGAACAAGCCAACTTCAAAGCTTCATGCTGTTACATACCACTGAAACACTAATCAATTACATTTTCAGACTAATATTATAAGATATCCATGTCCAGAATAATATGACTTATAAGGAACTGGTAGCTGTGTTACATATTTTTCAACACTATCTAAATTTTTAAAACATTTGGCTGCTTCTGATTTGTGTATGGTACAACATAGCCTACTAAATGTTTATTGTACTGTATATTGTTATATTACAATAAAAGGTTTTGATTATTATTTATAGTTGTTTGCTTCTTTTTCTTCTTGCGTTTGAGGCCGCCGCAGACCACGTTGTTACATCCAGGCACAGCAGCCAATGGATTGAGTGATATGCTAAACTGGGATGACGTTTCTTTGAAATGTTACTATCATTCAACTGAGAAGTTTTTTTTTTTCAGGAGTCACATTTAACAAATATATAATTGTTAATCTAATCAAAAAATAAAGAGCTCAAAATGTAGATACCAAACTCATGTTCAGCAAACAAACATTTCGAAAACTATACTGTCTTCATCTTCAGTGTTATAAATGATAAAATGACATAAATGTTAAAATGATATTTATAACACTGAAGATGAAGACAGTATAGTTTTCGAAACGTTTGTTTGCTGAACATGAGTTTGGTATCTACATTTTGGGCTCTTTATTTTTTGATTAGATTGTTTTTATTCAACAACAAAAATATTTTATGTTAAATGGAACTATGTGAGATTCGTTTTATTACTTAAATGTCAATTTAATAATATCCTGGAAAACAATATGCTGGCCAGCGAATGTGTATATATAACTTATTATTATATAGTAGTTTGATTTTAAGTCAAATTTGTTTAGTATTAAAGCAGTTACTGTTGTCAGAATCTAAATTTCAATTTTATTATGATATATTGTACAGTCATTTGTTTTTTATTTCTTCAATGAATGTAAAACAATGCAACAATTTTATTTGATTTTTGAAGGAAATATTGCTATGATTGACTTGATTGTGGTATTCAGTAAGCTTGCATGAGCATTGAGCAACTTAGTGTAGACCTATTCTTTCAAGTTTCAATGACACAAATGTGTTGACTTTACATTTTTAATTTTGTTCTTTAATTTAATTCATTTCATTTCTCTGTATTTTTTAGATGGAATTTTTTGTTGTTTGTTTTTGGCAAGTGCTATGTGCTAAAATAGATTTGCTTAGAAAGTGATCACAGATCTGAAACTATAATGGTGAAACAGACTATTCAAATATTTTGTCGACTCAAACCAACAAAGTTGAAAACTGGTGTAAGTACAGTCGGCCTCGGCCCTCGACTACTTGTGAGACTAACTTTTGTGGTTTCAATTATAGGCGTTTTTTCATCGGATTCTATTGTTACAATTTATTCCAATTTTAAGACAGTTTCAGTTATAAAGCATTTTAAAATGGTTCTAACTATCAGCGGCTAGTTTCAGTCTCTAACCCTTTCAAATATGAAAGATCTGCTGCACGAAATTAATGTGTTTATTGCATGTTATGGATTTGGATTGTTTTTATACATTTTTGTATGCAGCTTAATTTTGAATACTAAATATAATTGTAAAATATAAATACATTGATAAACTAACGACCATTAATTGATAACTTACATAAGAGTATCCATCAATGAATACAGCCCTTAAAATAGCAGTGGGCTATACTGGGGTGATTTTGACTTTTTTCAAGTAACACAACAGAACTAGAGTTTAAAAGGTGCCTATGGACATACCTAGGAACGTGCAAAAACATTTTTTTGATTTTGTTCAAATTCCGGATGGAGTCCGGACTTTATGTGAAAAATACAAAATGGCCGCCATACAAATTGACAAATCTGCAATAAATCTGCTTCCAGTCAAGCTTTTGAGCTGATTTTAGTGTCAAAAGAAGCAGCAAATTGAGCCTGTTACTTTAAAAGAGCAACAAAATGCCCAGCATGGTTGAATGTTTTCTAAAACTTTGAAACTATTATATTTTGGTCAATATTTTTCATAATTTTTTCACGTTTTTTGGTGCAACTTGAGATTACTGGTTGCATCCAAGAATAATAATTACAATTTCAACACTATATACACATAACTTGTTACCGGTATATGAAATTCACATAAAAATGTCATGAAATACACTAGATATTTGAGAAACATTTATACACTTTAGTAACGACACAATGGTCGTCACACCTTGGAACACCCATTCCGTCTCTACTGTGACAGGGATGATTTGAACAGGATTTACATCCTGAATGTCATCTCTTTTTGGTCTCTTCCACATGGTATTGTTCTTATCATTAACCCGCTGGTAGTGGTCACATTCTACACTCTACAGTGCCATCATCGTTTAAATGACAGACCCTTGCCAAAAACCACTGACGTTGATTGTTTTCTCCGTCCCACATCACAGCCACATTTGTTCCTATAGGGTATTCTTTATGGAGTTCAGGAATTGCTGCTGCAATACACATTTTCACTGGTTGATCTGTGTCACCAGAGGAAGTTGCAGCAGTAGAGGTTAAGATGGCATATACCTCATCTTCTGTTGGGAAGATGGTCCCAACATCCTCATCCTCAGTTCCAAGAATGACAGCTAGGTTCGGCAGCATGGTATCTACATTCAAACTGTTTACTTTGTAGAGGCTGGAATTTGCCTGGCTGTCGCGTGGATGAATCATCCGTTGGTACTGGATCTCCATCCGGAGGATTTTTTCAGCGTGGATGGTGATACTGTTGGAAGAGCTCGGAGCTCTTCTACTTTTGTAATTGGCCCTCCATGTACCTTACATTGATCCACCAGGTGGTTAAGGAAATCTCCCTCCCTCCTGCTCTTTTTCATGCGTTCCTTCAGTTTAGTTTTCATCAATTCTTTCTGTGTCTCTGTCCATGCAATCTCCATTTCATCTAACTTTTTCATCACTTTGCAGGATGCAAGCTCACTGTTAATTGGTGCATCTTTAGCAAACATGAGATCATCTCTTATTCGTTTTGCTTTGAAGTATCTATTTGAATGTGCTGCTGACAGTCCTGCAAGGTTTCCGAATCGGGCTAAGTATCTTTCTGCAAGCAAGTTTTTTGTGGGGAGGTTTACCCTCATTTCTTCAGTTAGTGCATGGATCCTTGTACTCCTCTCACTATTCTCTGTCTCGTCTTCCCAATACTCTCTTCCGCATTGCATCTTGAGGCCAAGCGCACTCTGCTTGGCCATAGCAGTAATTAAGTAGTGGTCAAGGTCTGTTGTGGGGCTGTGTGATTCAGCATTCACATGCTTCCAGGGAACGTGGAACTCAGACAGGGTTTCAAGATTAGCCCTCTCATTCTCAAGATCATTATGTAGTTTAGGAAGGATCCTGACGAGGTCGGATTGTTGGCAACGCTCTACCATGTTAAGGTAAAGCATTGTCACCTTGTGGCAGAAGTGAGACAATGCTTTTAGTGATGCCACAATGAACTCATTCTCCAGGTAAAGGGAACAGGCTCTGACAAGGAGGTTATTCTTGCTAGTTCTGGATAGCATCTTCTTGAAATGGAGAACACAATCAACCAACGCACCAGCACTCCAGCAGTGTGACCCAATCTTGTGAATCTGCGGTTTTTATAGAGCGAGAAGGATTTGTGAGTACCACTCTCCTCCAACATTAGGCTAAACTCGTCTGCCATGGAAGTAGTCTTGCCATCACCACCCCTAGCCACAAGCTTCACTAGAGCCGGGACTACAACTGAGGCGACAATTGATTTGCCTACTCGAAGGTATGACTTCAGTCTCGCCTCTCGTTTCTCTAACATCTGGCATCAACCGATCTGGTCTTCTGCTGATTTTAGGACATGCAGGCATGACTCATCCAATTTCTCACACACATGTGACTTGCACAGTATGTGTTTAGGAACATGTGTTGCTTGAAGCCTCTTTGAAACCTCACCTTCTACCATCAAATTCTTTGACGCGGTGTCCGTCATTACAGCATCGATCTTTGCCCAGAGCTCACCTGCGGTAGCCCTTTCACCAGTTGCTACTGCTAGACGCCGAAATGTCTCAACAAACAAGCTGATGATCTGCTGACGATCTTCGTAGGCAAAATGAACGGGTCGAAGAGGAATCATCTTGTTGTGGGAGGTATCATCGGAGAGGAAGTTTAAGATTAGACAGGGCCACTCACCATCGATCCTCGACCTCGTTGTTGAGTCATAGTGGAGAGTCGCCTTTGTTATATCATCTTTAGCCAGAAGACTGGTGGCAGCATCCACTTCTTGTGACATTGCCATGGCATGCTTGTGTATCGATACTACTTTTGGTGATGGGAGTGCATATTTGTACCGTTCGTAGTCCACCTTAGTTCTAGACTTTTTGCTGACTGGGGATGAGGCTTGCTCTGGAACTGATGGGGGTTCAAGAAGGTACTGATGGTCGTACAGATTGTCACAGACCACCTGCACTGACACACGGGCCTTTTGAACAGAAACGGCTGCCTTTGTGCTCACTGCCGCAATCGCATTCTTCATCGTGACAGCAGTGTTTCTGATCTCTCTTTCAAGTAAAATGTGAAAATTTTTGAAGAATTTGACAGAAAACAAGCTAAAAAAAGCTTCAAAAGGCACTTTTTCCCCCTTGTTTTGTAGTTCCCATACACACTAAGTGTTTATTGTTCTTTTACACTAACAGGCTCAACTTTCTGCTTCTTTTGACACCAAAATCAGCCCAAAAGCTTGACTGGAAGCAGATTTATTGCAGATTCGTCAATTTGTATGGCGGCCATTTTGTATTTTTCACATAAAGTCCGGACTCCATCCGGAATTTGCACGAAATCAAAAACATTTTTTTTAACATTCCTAGGTATGTCCATAGGCACCTTTTAAACTCTAGTTCTGTTGTTTTTGAAAAATCACCCCAGTATAGCCCACTGCTACTTAAAAATAACAAAATAGGCTGAAAGCTGCCGACTAGGGAAATTTTACAACCAATTGGTTTAAAATAAGTCATTATTATTTAAAAGGTAGATATAATTGTTTATGTTTCTTTATTTCTAATGTTGCAGGTTTATTCAATAGAAGAAGATGAAAATGTAACAAAATCAAATGTCGAATTTTTGATTCCCAAGGAATTGTCTGAAGGATTCATCAACAATAAAAGAGAAAGCTATAAGTTTTCGTAAGTTTTGTAATTGACTCAGTTATTGCTTATGTCTGCAATGTTCGGTGTAATATAAACCCTTCTATTCATCAATGTTTTTCTGAAATACTGAATGAATGAATGATATCAAAATGAGATGGCTGAGCCTGTCATGCTTTATCCTGGGGTCTGCTACTATTCGGTAAGTCCGATTCGGTGATTTCCTAACCTCTAACTCCTAACCCTAAAACGGCAATAATAATTGGGTCTGCTACTATTCGGTGAGTCCGATTCGGTGAGTCCGATTTGGTGAGAGCCTTTTTCGATGAGAGCCCTATTCGGTGATTTTTTTGAATTTTTTTTTGAAAATTATCGGGTACCGTAGCCTAATTAAAACCCCTAACCCCTAACCTCAAACCCAAAACCCCAAAAACCCCAAACCCCCAAAAAACCCCAAACCCCCCAAAAAACCCCAAACCCCCCAAACCCCAAAACCCCCAAACCCCTATCCCCAAACCCCTATCCCTTATCCCCTATCCCCTAACCCCTATAACGGCAATGATAATTAGGCTACGGCGCGCAATAATTTAAAAAAAAAAACTCACCGAATAGGGCTCTCACCGAAAAAGGCTCTCACCGAATAGGGAACTCACCGAATCGGACTCACCGAATCGGGCCATTCCGATAATAATTAGGCTACGGTACCTGATAATTTAAAAAAAAAATTGAAAAAATCCCCCGTTAAGGGATCGGACTCACCGAATCGGACTCACCGAAACGGGCCATTCCGTTTATCCTAAGTTGTATGTTTTGCAGCACCAAATAGCAATCAATGCACAAAAGCAATTATCGGTCTCGGTCATACAATCAAGCATTGCTTCAGATTATAAAGTACTAGTTATTGGTTCTAGATAGTTTATCAATGCTGAATTGCTGGTGTGTGTAAAGCCTTTCAATTCTTGTTGCATGTAATCAGCTTCAATTGAATTTCCAATGTGATTTACTCTTGTTCTTTCAGATTTCAAAAGGTTTTTGATCAGTCTGTCAAGCAGGATGAGGTCTTTGATCATGTTGCACAAGGTGTTGCAGACAAGTATGCCACATTGTTTAATCAAATTCAGTTTGTCATCACTGTGCTAGTGTACTTGTCTGTTTTATTTCAGACTGATTTCATCAGCCGTTTTAGTGGCTTAGACTAGTATGCAAAATTTTGAAATGGTTGGTGTTTTCGTGTAGTAATTTCTTCTGGTGAATAAACATACTTTCAATGCAGTGTATTGAATGGATACAATGGAACTATTTTTGCTTATGGCCAGGTAATGACATTGTTTACTGCTTTTTCATGTTTTGGTGAAAGTTTTTGTGTTCATACAATTTAGCACCTTCATAGCGTGATGTATTTTGTGACCTTTTGCATAAAATTTCCTTTTTTATTTTAAAAGTTAAGTTCCTGTTTCGTGAGGATTTTCTAAAGGGCTTATTGTTGTAGACTTGCAAAAAAGTAAAAATTATTATGCCATCATTTACCACCCTTGAGATTTATTTCTGTTTTTTAGACTGGTAGCGGGAAAACATTTACTATCACTGGTGGAGTGGAGAGATATGCAGATCGTGGGATCATACCACGAGCACTTTCGTACTTATACCAAAAGGTACTGCTTTTTTCATAAATACATGGGCGTCTTACCGTGACTGACAACTTTTCTGGCAGTCTTGCGATATACATACACCCCAAGTGTCAAACTTATGACATGAAAACTGTTATAGCTTCCGTTGATTACATTTATAGGCATCAGGCCCTTTAAGTAATTAAATGCTTGCTTTTTAATGTGCAGTATGAAAATGACAAAGATCACGTTTACACCACTGAGATATCATACCTTGAGATATACAATGAGAGCGGCTATGATCTGTTAGATCCGAAGCACGAAGTAACCAAATTAGAAGATTTACCGTAAGTTTTAGCTTTATTTTTACTGTTATTGCTGCATTTAACGACATAACTTTCCTGACACGATTTGTTATTTGGCTGCAAGCAGAAGCGAGTTATTGGTTTTCTTTTGAAGAAGATTGTTTTCATGAAGAGATGTGATGATGACTTATCTCAACGTGTGCAGGAAAGTGGCTCTGATGGAGGATCCCGATCAAAACATCCACTTGAAGAATCTCTCTCTCCTCCCTGCTCAGAATGAAGAGGAAGCTCTTAATCTTCTTTTCCTTGGAGATACCAACAGGTCACTATCATTTAAAACGACGTGCTGTTGTGTGTAGGGAAGGAGTTGCATCACCATTCACCAAATCATTCAATAAACCCAAACAAACGACATATTTTCCGATGACAGAAATAAGACCAATTTATAAATGTAGTTTCAAAGATCGAAAAAATTTAGTTTGGAAAATTTACTGATATACATAACACAGTTTTTAAAGTTTACATGGCGTTTCGTTAACTTAATACACTCTACGTTCAAATATGGAAAACTAAAACAAAGAAAACTCGAGAGTCCCAAAAAGTAATGCCACATCTCAAAATCCAGAGCAGATGAAAAAAGAGATTATATTTGTAGAATCAACGCTCCAAGTGTATTTCAAAATTAGTCTAGCATTTAACAAACTCTTGTTGAAGAATTGCGTGGGAAGTTTCATAAGCATACCTTTGAGCATGTTCTCTTGACTTGGGTGATGCAGGATGATTGCCGAGACTCCAATGAACCAAGCCTCCACCCGATCTCACTGCATCTTCACAATCCACATCACCAGCAGAGAACCAGGGTCAGCCACCATTCGGAGATCCAAGCTTCACCTTGTTGACCTGGCTGGGTGAGTTTCCAAACAGCACAGCCCATCATTTTTACATTGATTCAACGTCTGCAGACCTAAAAATGATGGAATTTGCTGGATGGATTGTTATTTAATTAGTGCGCTTTGTCCTGTTTCTTTATCTTGGCAGGTGTCAAACGGGCGATAATTTGTGCGTATGTACAGTTGTACACTTCAATGTAGCGTTATGTTATGTTGAATTGGTGTTTTCGGTTTATTAGTTGACGGTCTTAAACAAACTCGAAAGCTAGTTGTATTTGAATACAAAGGTTACTTTGTCATTACTTTCGATTTCATTTCAATATTGCGCTAAAGAAGCTATGGCCAATTGCTCATGCTTGCGTTGCTTAGCCAAACTTTAATCCAGGTCACGTTTGTACAGCGCTGAATAATATTTTATAATAAACATAAATTCAAATGAAACTTTATGGAAATAAGTTATTTAGTTTCTTCCGATTTCAATGCGACATCTGCTTTAAATGTGGTTGCCAGCTTTGGATATAACCTGGCAAGTTGATTGTTGCACAACGCAACTTGCGTGCAATATTTTTATCAATCAACTTGGTTTAATTTTTTGACTCGACAATATTTTGCTTCTGAAGGAAACTTTCGCATACGTAAATTCTTTTCATAATCGCTGCAATGCGTATTGCAATGCGCTTTAGGCTGAAAAACGTTTTCTTTATGATGTTTTTCGCCTACAAAAGTAAGCATTTTGTGTAATGTCCAAGATAAAAATTGGTCACAAAGCTTTCTATACAAAACGCTCTTGAATCAAACACTGGTCTTTGGAAGGTGCAAAACGTGACGTAGACTCAGTGTGATTTGTGTGGGTTTATCAATACACTTTTTGCAGTAAATTGGGTAAATGATGTACTTAATACATGATAGAATGGAGCAACTTGTCAAACTTACATATCCAATTCTGACGCAGTAGCGCAGGAGGTACATCATCAGAACAAGGAAATGAAACGTAGAAACTTGTTTTGTTTTTTAAACGGTTGGTTTAAACAATTGTATTTTGTTTTACAGTAAGTGTATTATTCGATTCAATCCTATTTGTTGCAGAAGATGTGTTTACGAGCCTAATACATATTTTGGCAAAGTTTCATAATTCAATTGAATGCATTAATTCGGCGCGATATTTCTTCTGTTGTGTTCTTTGATATATTCGCCATCCGAAAAAAAATTATGTGTTTTTGGGCATTGGTTCAATATATACAATTTTGGAAGAAAGATGACTTTATTACACCGTAATAACCCAGCAATAAATCTAAGATATGCGAATGCTTGCTTGCATTTGCAGCGCTGTATGCTTTAGAACTAGACTGTTTAAATACATTTTCTAAATTGTAAATGGGATTTTAAAAAGCTACAGCGAGTCTTTTTCAGTAAACACTAACTTTCCTATTTTCATCATGATTTTGCTCGGGCTGTCTTAAAATTTACGATTTAAAGATGGTAACAAGTTTCAGATGCCAACCTTGTGCTTTTGATCGATGTCAATCCAACGTTCTTTTGAGTTCTAAATAAATACTTGCACTATTCAGCCACGCAGCCCAGTCACTATTAAATTCTTTTGCCTGTCGAGACAAGACATCTTCGCTTGTGTGACGTCATAACTTTTCCATCTAGGTCGGAACGTGTGTCGAAGAGCGGAGTCGGTGGCCAGCTTCTGACAGAGGCAAAATACATCAATCTATCTTTGCATTTCTTGGAGCAAGTAAGCTTAATGAACTACCGTAGTGTTTTTTTATAGATTGTCGTTAAAATCTTGCTTTTAAAATAATGCTGCAGTTTTATTTTCTGTGCAATGGCTGAGATCGTCAATGGGTGAGATCGTCCCCGCGATGGCTGACTTTCGAGTCGTGGAGTTGTGTGAGCGCTATTCGCTACCTGCTTTCGCTGCTTTATCGGAAAGCACAATCGGCACCGTTTTAAAAACTCACGATGAGAACCAGTTACATAAGAATTAGTCCATCTTACACTCTCCCTAGTTTTGATGGCTATCCCAGCAAGCAAATAACTTCTTGTTTACAATTTACATTTCCAATTACCAAGTTAACATTCAACGTGTGCAGACGTTGAATTAATGTAGAAAAAGAGTGATTTGCCAACTTGGTAGTTGTCATGCTTTCTCGTTGAGCATAGGCTACAGATACCTAACAAAGCTTTTAGCATGCTCTTTCTTGGTAGCAGTATTGTGTGCATCGTAACCAACATTTATAACTTTAGGTGATTGTGGCTTTGAGTGACAAAAAGCGGCAACACATTCCATATCGAAACTCTATGATGACGTCAGTGCTAAGGGACAGTTTGGGCGGGAATTGTATGACGACGATGATAGCGACGGTGTCCGTGGACAAGAAGAATATAGACGTACGTATTTGTAATAATACTGTTGTCTTCTCTTGTGAATGTGTTATCACTATATATCAGCGCACCCATAGGTTAGCCACTGCCTGGTGCCATCATCAATGGAGACTAGACCTTCCATAGCTGAGGTGGTTTGTACAGCGGGCAATCCTTGATTATGGGCTGCCGTCTGCATTTTACCACACTCACAGGTAGCACTCTCTGCCAAGCCCCAACGCAACATGTCTGCACCATAACGTCCAACACCAATGTACTTTCAGATCACGTGATACTTTCAACTCTCGAAATTTACAAGGGTAACGCAAAAGTTTTGCAATAAGTATTTTCAAATTTAGCAGATATAAAAAAAACAGCCGATTGAAAAATCTCTAGACACAGCAGATTAGTCCCAGCCTTAAGAATCTGTTCGTAATTTTTTTCTTCTTTTAATTCCTTATATGTTTGCACACGATTCAATCCTTTCGTCGGTGATACCGCTACACCACTCAGTGTTTTAGTTTGTACTCCAATCCATTTTACTTCAACCATTGAACGTTTATTGCTCTGAGATAATGGCTTAAAAAAAGAACATCCTTGTTTAAGAAGTGAAAATATTTTCTCTTTAGTTTTTTCTCCTTAACTTGAAACTAAGCATGAGCGAATGTTGCATTTTGTCTGTAAAGTGACTTGAGCAGCTTTAAGATTCACGTTCCTGTATGCATAACGTTCGACTCTACCTGGTCTTTTGATCGCAGGAGTCGATCTCCACTTGCCGCTTCGCCCAACGTGTGGCGCTGATCAAGAACGAAGCTTTGCTCAATGAAGAGTTGGATCCGAAATTGGTGAGTCTTTCGATGCAAGTTTACCTGTGATAGATTTTGCCCGACATGTGTGATATTTGAATGTAAACTGCACGTACAGAAAGCTGCTGATGCTACAGTTGCGAATGCACTCGTGTATTGGGCGCGTTGAAGCACGTGAAAATACCATTGGGCGTTCTCCAAATTAACCTGCTTGTTTTGCTTCGAATAGATGATTCTCAAGCTGAAGAGAGAAGTCCAATCTTTGAAAGACGAACTCCAACTGGTGACTGGGGAGCAAAGAGCGGACGAGTTGACCCAAGATGAGATTGATAGGTTAAACTTGATAGCAATTTCTCGTTAAACTGTATAAAGCGATCCAAATTCACCTCCACCTTGATCTAGTGGGAGTTAGGGTGTACGGTTTCTAAACTTTTTTTTCAAATTTTCCAACGAAACCAATTTTTTTTGTCGGGAAATAAGCTGAAAACTCATTATCTCAAATATTTTTTCCTACTCCAACAATTCAAGGTCCCAACTCAAGAAAGAAATTTGGTGTAAAATCATGGTACCGGCGATGGGAATTTTAACCACTAAAAAGGACTTTAAAGCTTTTTGCAGTTACTATGAGTAACATTAAGAGTTAGATATAAAAAAGTGTGCCACAATGGTCACTAGCCTGGGGTTCAAAGAGCTACGGGGCTGGAAGGACCCCAAACAGTGGCTGCAAAGGCCCTAAAAGTGTCCAAGTCAGTTTTATGAAAACGACGGGGGTCAACTTGCACTATAATTGCAAGTTCAATAATTAATCTCATTACCAAGCCAAAGATACTTTAGCCTTGGTTCAATGTTATACATATTGAACTGTTTGATTTACAGATTGTCGCTGACAGGGTCCAGCACTGTTCGCTGGTAGGCAGTCAACTCAAACTCAAAATTGACAAACATGAAGTGCTATTGCCAGGATGTGCAGCTTCCCATCCCAGCCGTTTTGTGACTTAGAATGAGTTACTCGGTAGTCTCTGAAACTGAGTTTTATAGATTAATTATTAAAAAAAACAGCTATTGTACTTACAGCATATTATTATACTTTTCCTTATTCAATTCATGTACAGAATATTTTATGGTAGTTTTGTAACTCTGTAAAATGGCAACTTCAGCTACTAACAGCCGAATGTCCATAAAATAACTACCAACCCATCAAATAAAGAAACAACCCAAAGTTGTTGAGAAGTAAAAAGAAACTTTCCTCTTTTTATGACATTACCATGCAATGTTCACCATGTTTATCACTTGTTACCCCAAACATCTAGCATTCATTAAAAAAACAACCAGATGTCAAATGAAAGAGCAATTGGTTTTTTGAAAAAAGGCATTACTGAAGGAGAAGTAAAGGATAGTAATGATATGCAGGCACAGGAAAAAATTAATGAGGTTGATGACAAAATAAGAGGTTATCTTATTTCGATGATGCACTGATTACTTGCAGCATTCAATGTTGCCAGGGCTGTGGAGCCACTGTAAGAGAGCATTGGCTTCGGCTCCAGCGTCATCAAGCATTTATCAAATAGCTCTGGCTTTAGCTTCGGAGCCATCAAGCGTTCATGCAATAGCTCGGGAGCTGCAAATTTTAAAAAAATTGCTCCAGCGCCGGCTCCATTAAGTATGTTTATTGTTTATGGCATTTACCACAGTAGGACACAACGGTTTAGTAATTTGCATTGTAGTATGTATATGAAGAGCCCAGTTCCAAAACCGCTTAGGCGCCACTTTTACCAAAATTGAGTTTAGAGTGTCATTACTCATTAGGTAGAGTATTACCATAGGTACCTACTATCCATTCCTTTTTTTCCAAAACCTTCTCTTTCTGCTTCAAATTCGACACTAAATATTGCGTTTTCTTCCAAAACCGCTTACGCGCCATCACACTTTGTTTCCAAAACCACTTGTATCCACAATTAACCAATCATATTAAGCCATTGTATCACGTGACATATCGCTGATTGTTAAACCGTTTTCGTCATCGTTTCGTGATAAGCAGCAGTGTTACCATTTGGTAAATTTCACTACCAAATTCGAGATTTGGCAGAATTTTACGTTGTTTGGCAGTAAAATTTTGAGTTGGCAGAATTTTGGAAAACATTTTTGGTGAGTTGACAGTCAGTCTCTGGTCAGTTTGGAAAAATTTGAAATGTGTTTGGTAGTTTGAAGCATCTACTATCTGGCAACACTGATAAGCAGTGTTGTAGGCTTGCAGCCTATTGTTGCAGTTACCAACGGTGCTTAGTAGCCTACTTGAGCTTTATAACTGTGTTTTTTTGCTTTGTTTAAAGTGGATTTGGGTTGTGGTGATGAATTAGTGGTGGTCAGCTTGGAAAAATGGTTTCAAAAATTGGTTTCTTTCATTCTGGCAAATTTTATTCTCCAGTTTATTTCCAAAACCGCTTATATCCACATTTCTAATTTTATAAAAAGGCGATTCTAAGCATTCTAATATTCCTTAGATCTGGACAAACGTCATGGCTCAATTCAGTAGGTAGTTATACATCGTCAGAAATCAAAAGCGCATTACATTTACCAAGCGAAACTGTCATAAACGTTTTTCGTGGTTTTCTTGAAATCACCGAAAGTGGATGTAAGCGGTTTTGGAAACAAGCTCTTCATATGTAAAATTCTGTTTAAAGGGGCAAGCACACTAAAGTAGTAATTTTGCAGCTTCATGTCATCAGTTTATCAGTATTACTACTTGATTTTAAGCTAATCAAGATTAGGCTACCCAACCCTGAAGCTGGAGCAGATAAAATTTTTGTAGCTCCGGCTCGACAGACATTTAAAAAAAGGCTCCAGCTCCAGAGAAAATGCTTGGCTCCACAGCCCTGAATGTTGCTGCAATAACTTTCAATCTTGTTGTTCGTTTTTGATGTAATTATGTGCTTTTTGTGTTATGGTAGTGTTTAAAATGTTTGTTTTCTGACTGATATTTCAAAATTTTGGTGTAGACAAGCATCAAAGGAGTACATTGGACATTGTAGTAGTGTTGATGGTTTCATACAGTGTGCACCAAAAATGTAGGCTATCTACTTTTTTGTGTGCTCAGTACTCAACTTACATGTTCTCGTAATAATAAAAATGGACAGAAGTTATTGTTGCACTTGCTAACGTATTGGGTTTGATGCCTTTGAAGCAGAAGCAAAAATATAGATCAGTTAATGAAAATCAAGAGATGCGTTTATTTTTTTTGGCAGTTGGGGCCTCGAAACCATGGAGTTGAGAAAAAATATTTCACATGTGGTCATAACTACTTATTTCCCGACAAAAAACAATGGTTTTACTATAGGTTGTAAAAAACCGTACACCCTAGGCCTAGTGGGAGTGCTTGTGGATGGATTAAAAAAGTCGGGTTCGATATCCTGTCGGGTTATATTAATAAATTTACAAAGAAACGCCTGACTCGTTTCTGTACGTACAAAATATTCTGTATTGCGCAGCTCTGGTAGCCACACACTATGACTTTGTGCAGCGACCCTGTACTGATGAAAAATAATTATAGGCCTACAAATCTCTTAATTTCTTTACTCCAGGATCAATGAGCTTCTAAAAGTGTACCTAGATGATGATGATCTTGAGAGCACGCTGGATGTAGGAGGAGACTTGAGGAAAGTGCAATATTGTTATAAGTATCTCAAGGAGAGAATCAAAGAACGACCGGAGGTTGCCCAACCAGAGGTTGCAAGTTCGACACCCGACCAAAGCGAGAAAAAAGTTAACGAGCAGCCCACTCTCTCACCGGCTGAGATCCAAAGATTGAGAGAGATACTCCAACAACGCGACAATGAAATTAGTGAGTGCTTCCGTTTGTAAAAGTTAACAATCGCTACATAAAAAAAAATAGTGACCTTTTTGATAGTTGTGTGGATCTATTTTGGGAATCTCTCATTTTATGTAATTTCAAACGATTGAATATGTGGCTTTAATTTTCACCAGCAACTATTTTCTGAAGCTAACGAGTACTGCAGCTGAACAGCTGTAAACTTTCCTATATACTTTGCTTGCTGCTGTTAACTTATCGTTGTCACTAAGCTTGCTTTGTAGTATAAAATTAATCATTGTAAGAATGCATTGTCGCGGCATGTATCAGAGATTCAAAGTGTTTGTCATGTTTTGACGAGTTGTCTGACTTCCTGAATCTTTGCGCATCTAACTATCTTTTCTCTTTGATTCAGGCATTTTGGTGAGTATGCTGAAAAAGGAACGCAAGCGTGCCGTTGATGCAGAGAATAGCAGGCAAGCGAACCCGGACCCTCCTGCATCTAACAGAGTCGAGCCCCAACGCACTTACGTCAAGGATGCTTATAAACCAGACAAAGAAGATTCTTCTTTGTTAGACCAAAAGACCAGAGTGAAAGGTAGGGGATTGGAATAAAAGAGATCACCAAATCAGATTTATGTCCATTTATTTCGTTCTGTAATCTGTATGCTTCAGCAGCAGACTGCCACAGTTGATGAATGAAAGCTTCTGCACAATCGATGCAGAAATTCAGTTTTTTATTGAATTTATATCAAAAAGTTTTGGTTGAAACAACTATAAATTAATATATGCATGTCAAGGTGCAGACTGTCTTTTACGCTGCATTGCTGTAACACAGAGTAAGACATGAAGACAAGTTGTAAAAATCTTAACAGTGTTTTACATTGTTCACTGTTTTACAGTGTGGGTTGCCATATTTGATAACCAAAACATAAGGCTGATTTCATTCAGGCTGTACAAATGTCATATTGCTTCTTTGCCTTTCCAGCTCCTCTTTGTGTAACACCAAAGAGAAAGTGTCATCAACTTATATGACGTAATAAGACAGTTCTCACATCCCCAAAGGCGTCATGTGATGATTGAACAATGAACACTCGTTCTTTTCATGTAGATCAGGCTATGTCCGTGGGTAGGCAGGAAGCATTTGAAATCTTCAAGCGAGATTACGCCAACACTTCACACATATTGGATCAGAAAGAGCTTCTCAAGCACAGATATGCTGAAGCAAAAAAGTTGGGCCAAGACGTGAACAACGCTCGCAATGCAATCAGTAAGTAAAGTAGGCTTGTTATTTCCTCGTATTTTTTCTCGGCTTACTGCTATCACATAGTTTCCTTAACAATCGCAAAGGGCATGCTAAGTAAACTTAAATATATCATCAACTATCCAGACGGCAAAATCCATCATTTTTACATTGATTCAACGTCTGAGACGTTGAATCAATGTAGAAATGACGGATTTTGCTGTCGAGTATTTTTTAAAAACGTCATGACTGTTGCAGATCACTTGAAGGCTTCATTGGAACAGCTTCGCATGCAGATGGCAGTGCAGAGCAGCGTATCAAAGAAGAACGCATCTTTCGAGGACGATGAAAGGGAGCAATCGATTCTAGCTGACATGGAAGAATCAAAAGCACGGTATTAAAAAGTTTTTGCTACCAGACTAACTAGTTAGTTTTTATTCAGATTTAAAAATGCTGAAGCCTGTTATGTTTCAATCAATGCGTTGGTTGTTAACAAGCGGAAATAAAGAATCAGCAACGTTTCCATACGTAGTGAAACATTGATGTCCCATCACTGTTGAATTGGCGTTTGTAGGCTGGTGCGATCTTTCTTTTGCTTACACTACAGTAGTTGTTACTTGTTAGCTTGTATATTCAATACCATACCGTGGATGAGAGCTTGAATTGGTGTGAATATGTTTTAAGTCTGCAACAATTCATTGAAGATTTAAAGCAGGGAAAGTGTGTTTCAAACATAATATTTTTTATACATAAAATCACATCTCCGTATTGTTATTGTTGTCAGGTATAAGCAAGCCTTCACTCGTCTGAAAGCCATGAAAGCCGAGATCGATCACTTGCACCACCTGTTGGATAAAGGAAGAGTGCAAATGCAGCACGATTTTGACGCTTGGTGGCAGTCACAGTCTAGGCACAGAGCAGACTACACTGAAAGGTATGATTTTATAACATCACTTGACATACTTTACCATAGCTGATTAATTTTTTAATCCTCACACGATAACGTACTAACTTTTTGGTTTCTTAGTTTTACATAATGTTTGATAGAAAGCTCTTCATATTTCTCAACGATAGCAAAGTGTGCGAGGAGTCTTTGAGCTCCTTTAAAGAAAAATAGATGGTGCAACATACAGCAATTTCTAAAAGAGTCGTCAGAAAGGCAACTGATCACTGCTTTTTTGAAAACGCCTATAGGTTAAGTTCTTTTAATTGACTACTGTCTCAGCTGGCATGGCAACAAAAGAAAAAAAGCAATGGTTATATAACCATCAAAGAAATCTATTTCTACGATTTAAAGTCTCTTGTTTCTTGAGAGTGAGAGTTGGACGCCAATGAATGTCTAACATGTGTGATGGCATGTCCCCATCCCACTCGGTTCTGAAGGTTGATATAAAATAAAAACAACATAAAATTTATAAAGCGTCATAAATAATATTTCTGGTGCTTATTTTTCAGTCACATAGATTCGCACCGGAGCAGCAACAGCAGACGAAGTTCACGGCACGGTACGCAAAGACAAGGGAACCAGCAAGCTTGGGCTTCGCCTCCCGGGTCTGGCGCTCGACGACACTCGCAAAGAAGCGAGATTATATCTCCCCCTCCTTCGGGTCCCATCTCCCCCCGCGATTCATCTTTATCACACGGACACAACGCGCTCACCGACCTGCGCAGCGTACCAACCAACCACACGAGACGTGTTCCACAAAACCGATCAGCTTCAAACATGATGCAAGAGCAACTGGCCGCTAATCACAACTTGTCATCTCGCCACAGCCGCAGTGCCGACAGAAAGCCAACCAGGCCTCCTTCATATCGCGACACTCTTCTGCAAAGCGAGATCCCGCCTGCAGCAGGTTCAAGACAAATTCAATTAACTGGCGACAAAGATACGGACGCCAACATAATGGCGTTTGTAAAGGCGCGAGAAAGTTTACTGCAACAACAAAGCGGTGAGTCTTTGAGTTGATCTACTTGCCAACCAAGCTTTTAATTAATATCAAGCAATAACATTGATGGCTCACAAGCGAATTGGGTCTTCTGTTTTGTCAGCAAGCAAATGTAGGTCTTTACGGGTTGGAGCACTGCGGCCGTTATAAACAGTCTAGGTACAAATTATTTCATGTTTTTTACGTCCTATGCTCCTAAAAACTGACCCTACAAGCATACACGGTTGCTTTCATTTACTTCATGAACATCTTGTTGTTGCTAAGTGGCTTCAAATCAAAACATTTTGGTCTGCTTCACGACTGTTGCTTCACAGGCTATTTCCACGATGCACTTAGTATGTTTTCCAAATCGCATTACATATAACTTTGTTTGTGCTCTCGTTTACAAAAGCTGGTTTAGTACACTGCGTTCATTCTTTTTACAGGGAAAAGTTGAAACAATTTGGAACGGAGGGATGCTTCACTGCACGTAACACATGACCATAACTGTGATGGGAGATATCGTACTGCGTCATGATTTGCTTTGCCGTTTCCACTGTTACATTGAACTAATGAAAGCTACATTTTCATATCTTTATAAAATTACGTTCTATGTTTTTATGTTCCCATTCTGACATTGTAAATCAAATAGGATTTTATAGTAAATAAATTTATATTTTTGCACCGCTTTGGATTTGTTTGAATTGTGAAATCAACGGGATTTTAACCTGAAATAACAGAACAATGATGCGTAATTTAGGTGCTGTACTGAAGCGAAACTATCTAAACTGAGAGAGTAGCGTATTAGGCCCTGATGCAATGATGGACTTAGGTAGCACCATTAGCAGTGGAAGCAAATAAGGCATTTACCTCGTGAGTCCTAGCGATTTCTTCCCCGAGATTGGAATTTTTATTGTTTTACATATCAGCAGGGTCACTCCCTCTCCATTTTGCTTCAATAAAGTCTGGTCTTCATCCCGAAGCATCAAGGTCGACCAATTGTCTGCAGTGACTCCTCCATTTCTCCTCCATTGGCATCTTTAATTGTTAAGTTCCTTTTGGTCAAATAATCTTTCACAGTGTTTTCTTGGGTCTATCTTTTCTCATTTTTCCTGTCACTGAGTTCTTCAAATCACTGCGAGCAAAGAAATAATAAAAAGTTTTAAGTGTTTGCTATAGCGACTATAGAAAAGAGCATACAAAACACTCTTCACGACAATAAATGTCACTTTCACGCAGCAAAACTGGGTTGTTCTATTAAGGATGTGAAATGGCAGTTGCTGTGCTTGAAAAGAATGCACAAATACTGCAAGAAGGTCTTTGTTGTATATTCTTGCAGTGTTTTATGAGCAACGGGTGGAAAAACCATTGCAGATATTTTGTTTGTTTGTTTTATTATCTTTATCTTGCATTGCGGGAAAGCGGACTTGAGCGCTATGCATCGGTGTACGCCTTCCGACGTACACCTGACCCACGCTGCAGCCGACTGCAATGTCTGTTTCCGGTTGTCTACTCTACTTATACTTTAAATTTGGTACTACCCATTACTCGAAATCGATTACTGGGTAGAGGCAATTATCGTAAAGTTTCTTGCCCAGAGAAACAACAGCAAGTGCGGGTGGCTGGAGTCGAACATGCAGGCTCTCGACTGCGAGCCCAACGCGCTAACCACTTGGCCACTGCTGCTGACTTGTACCAGTTCCCAGCACAAAGAAACCTGGAAATCCCAGAAAGACGTGGGTTGAGAACATAAAAGATGACCGGAAGCGGTGGTACACGAAGGTGGACAAGAAGCGGTGGTAGATGACCTACACTAACTTCATTGGATCGTGATGAGTCATGAGTGGAAGCTGAGGATGTGCCTTGCCAGACCCCGTTCTACCCCGACGTCCGGAAAATAAGACGAAAGAAACAGGAAAAAGTACCATGCTTGGTGGCTTTTCATTCCAAACAGTGTAGTTAATGATAACGTATGCAATATGCATGATAGAAACAAGTCGAAGCGAAGCACAAAAAAATGATCCTATACTGATGTACAACATAACTTTGAAATTCATCCCGACACTCAGATTGGTGGTGTGTTTGGGTCCCCTGAAAAAATCCGGGTTCTTAAAATGATCCCGGATCTAAATGTACGGCTGTCAGCGCGACTGAGCGGCGGTGACTCGGACCAGTTGTTGGGGTCTTCTAGCTCATGCACACCGTTTGGCGGGTGGTAGATGGCTTGGTCTCAGTAGCGTAGCTAGGGGGGGGGGGGGGAGGGCGGCACTTTCAGACAGGACGTTTTTTTGTTGTTGATAATACAAAAGTACACGGAAAATAAAAGCAAACAGAATGGCAACGTTCAAAACAGTGGCGTAGCCAAGGGGGAGGAGGGGTTTGGGGGTTACAACCCCCCCCCCTTTGACACGCTTGTGACGTCACGATATTGAGAATGATGCTTTCAGTCTCTATGTCTCTAAAACAAAGTTTGCCTAATTTTAAACGAAACTCTATTGAAAGAGCGAGTTTTGCCAATACCAAACATTCAAATATCTCAGCCAGGAATTAGCAACAAGAAAACATAGAGACTTAGCTTTATTAAGTTACCGAAAAATTCCCAAGAAAACATGATCTTATCCTTTTGCTATGCCACCGGACAGCACCATTTTACAGGAATATTTATACTAGGGGATTTATACCCACATTTTTGTTGAAAATACTCTCAGAATGCACCAAATCCAAAGTAATTTTTCAAAATTTTCTGGGGGAGGCCCCCCAGACCCCCCCGATGCTGGGTGTCGTCTTTGGCGAGGACGCCGTCGGGCTTCGCCCGCCAGCCCTTAAAACTCCCCCTTTCAAAATTATTTGCTACGCTACTGGTTCAAAACATACAATAATTCCACTTTAGGTCAATTAAAAAAATTTCATTTTCACATGCTTTTTCTTGAAGGGGCGGCAAAATCTGAATCCGCCCAGGGCGGCACATTCCCTAGCTACGCCACTGCTTGGTCTTCGGTTTATTTCTCTTTGCTGCAGTTACAGATCACGCAAGGTGTCCTTCCTCATTTGTGTATATTATGAGCAAATTCTTTTGACTCCAGTAAACAAGCAATTGAGTGGTAGCCTACTCTTGGAAATTGCATCTTCGAATTTAATCTTCAGATGGTCTGCTTCTGCCAAATGTTTAGGAAACCCGTCTCCTATTGTATTGTATTACGGCATGCATGCTTCTATGTGACGTCATATTCTAGTTTGTGCAGTCATAGAGTGAAGTTTTAATATTCAACATTTCCTTGTTAAGTGGGTATAAAGTTTAAGGCAAGCAATTAAGTCATAGCATAGGAATTTAGGTTAAGTTAGGCTACCGTAATCCGCTTGTAGGATTCAACATGAGCAATAACAGCCTTCCATCTTTTGACGTGATGAATAGCAACGACCCCGAAACCTACGCTACGGAGGTCATGAAATGCCTGACTCAAATGAAGGAACAGCGTCGTAGATTGTCCACCGAAATCAACTCAATTGACGCTGAAAAACGGAAAATTCAAGTCGATATTCGCTATTTGACAAGCAAGCTGGCGAAGCTGAACTACCGCTTGGCTCAAAAAACTCAATTTGACAACGAAATAAAAAAGTCGATTAAAGAGACTGAAGCTTCATATTCAAAACTCATCGAGACGTCACACAGCTTGTACAAGACTGTTAGAGAAAGCAGAAACCATCTTTCAACGCTCAACAACAACTTTATAAAAGATGAAGAAAGGTGCTTGGTGGGATCCGCTCGCTCTCCTCATCAAACTAAGGAACATGGAGCATCTTATCCAGGAAAGTTAGGAGGCGTGGCAGATCCAAAATACGAGGGATTGGCAGTAGCCGCCGCTGTTGCAGCCGGTTTAAATAAAAAGTTATAAAACGTTTTTGCAAGATGTCGTATAAGCTACTTTACAACGTTGTAGCATAACCTTTTAGGTTAATGTTTTATTCAAGCATATCATTAAGCGTCTTGTGCAAGACACAGCCCCGTTTCTCGACAGGTGTCAAACTGACGTCCTCTGTGCGAAGTGCAATATATTTCATCACAACGCAGCAAGCTGAAAATTGATAAACAATAACTTTTCCATTTGGTGTTTGGTAACTACCAAGAGAAAGTAAAATAAGAGAAACTGAATCAGTGTGGTGCGTTTGTTGCTAAAGTGAAATCAGTTTTGTTTAAAATGAGCATTTGTTTATGAATAATTTCTTTCTAATGTTAGATGAATTAACTCTACATCTTTCCAGCCGTTTATTCGGTCGATTGCACCCGACATCTCGAAAAGAAACAGCGGGGTTAAACAACGATGGTTTAACTCTAGCAGTGTGAGCCTGAAAACGCATTTCAAGAACAAGTCTCTCTTTAGCAACACTGAGTAGATGAAATGTAGCTTGGAAATTTACAGGCAATAACACTTTAACCATCCATGCTTTAACAACAAGCGAAAGCTTTTATGCCGATTTATTATGACAGAATCTGCGTCAGTGGTGCAAAGCCTCTGGACAGGGGCGTTGACAGGGGGTCTAGGTGGTACTTTTGGACCCGGCCCGGAATATTTAGGGGGCCCGGATTTAAAAGATTCCCCGCGACTTCAAATATTATCAAGATCTTAATATAATCAGATCTAAAGAAATTGCCATCAGAGGTTAAAACAGCCATTTCAGCCGTCAGATGGTAAAGTAGGCTACCGGGCCCCTTTCTGGGTACCGGGCCCACTTCAGCTTTCTGGTGGTAAAATAGCCACTTCTGCCACCAAACAGTAAAATAAGAATTTAGTCTAGTATAGTGATTTCCCTAACCACGAATATTACCCGAAACACGAATTTCAAAATAAACAGGCTAATATTTGTTCAAACTCAAAAACTGAAATGGCACCTAGGTAAGAAGATTACTATCCCTATTTCCGCACTAAAAATTAGACCAAAACCGCTTTTCAGATTGCAGCAATCAGAAAGTGTTTGACCTAGGCCCAAACACCTTTCCCAAATCAAATAAAAAACTTTCTGACTGTCTGCAGTGCTGTAAATTCTCTTCTGGTGAGCCTAAAATGACCAGTGAAACATCAATGGAATCGGGAAGTAATACTCTAGCGCCATGTGACAAATAAAAGTTCAATAAAGCAACCGCTAGGTAGAGATAGTAAGTTTTGCGGTTCAAGAAATTTTAAGATTGCGCAAGATTTGTTAAATAAGTAAAATAACCATGATTAAACGACATCAATAAAAGTTTGTTCACAACCTTTATTCATAACTTTGTCGATGAAGGGAGCCCGAAAATAAATTGGTACCGGGCCCGAGAGAAATTCTGTCAACGGCCCTGCCTCTGGAAGTAGGCAATGCAGAATTCCAAGTAGGCTATCAAGCTTCGTTCTAAAATATAGATTGATTCCCTTGATCGATCAAGTTGCCGTGATTTTTGTTTAAAGACAGTGGAAAACTGGCCCATGATAGGACAAATCAATCATGGTAGGTTATGGCATTTCAAAATGCAAATTTGAAAATGCTTGTTTTAATAAAAAAGCTGTGATTAACTTATAGCCTAACTATATCATCAACTTTAAAGTTTTTTTGTTGAGTAAACGCAGCTCTAAGGTACCCTCAGCCACAAAATGAGGTTTTGTTTGTGGCATCTGAATAATTTTTCATCCACTTTTTAATTGTTCTGTTCGCATTCTTGTAGCCTAAATGTTTTCCCACGGAGCCTATGCAGGGTTAAATGATTTGACCTAGGCTACATTCTAGTTTTAACACTTGGCTGTAATTTTCTTACGAAGCTTGGCTGTAATTTTCTTATGTAAGATTTGAGATTACTTTTTAGCCTAGTTATTAGATATTTTATCTATTAGAGAGGATGAAGACCGCAGCAAAACTGCAGACGCTTTTAACACAGTTGGTTCCTAATTTCCTATAGCATAAAATCACTTTCTTTTAAAAAAAAACGAATCAATTTCAAAACAGAAATGTGGCCAATAACTAAACGCATTGAATCGTTATATTTTTAGGCGTGAACCAGGGGTAGTCACTTTAACATAGGACAGTTTTCCGTGCGAACCAGCTACCACCATTGCGCCGCATTGGTTAAGAAAGGTAGGACAACTTTCCTTATAAACTCAATTGATTACAGTCATGATCCTTCTTGCACTTAGTTCAGTTGCAGAAGAAAAAAGAACATTAACAGAGGGTAGAAATCGAACCCACGCGATCGAAATGACTATTCCCTTGCCCTAACCTTAACCCATTAGGCCACGCTGCTTGTGGCGACACATTCACTTAATTTTCTTTGTATCAAGAATCTTTCGAGTAGATCGGTCAGAATATCACGTACTGAGTCGCATGACGGAAATCAGCTGATTCGCAAGGAAAACTGTCCTATGTCAAAGTGCCTGTAGGCTACTACCTAAACCAGGTGCATATGAATCAGTCAGCGTTGAACGAAATCACGCAACAATTGTTTTTTTTTTATTAGTTTCAACTGAAATGAAGACACCAGCTCAACATTCAAGTCACCAGAATTTTTCTCATAAAATTTTTATTTTGTAAATAGATAAAGAAAAGAAATATTTTTGACAGGTGCCAAGCTCTAATGTGAATAATGCTTGATGTAAAAGATTCGGTCTGCATGACTTGTAAAAGGTTCGGTTTGTTGCATATGTTGCTAAAAAATGATTCCCTTGTGTTAAATCATCTTCAGTTAAACTTTTAAGTAGAATCTATTTGAATAAGGACTGAACAGACTCGTACAATTATAAATTCAAGGTACTTGCGTTTTCGAACCCATAAATAAAATAATTACTTTTAAGAAATTAAATTGTAATCTGAATCACGAAGGAGACTGTGTCCCGATAGCCTGTTAACTAAAAGAGCCTGCAAACAGGTTTTCAAATGGAAATATCGCAAGATTACAACTTTTACTACACCAGAGGCTAGTTATCAAGTTAACGAGCACAGTGCCATTTAATGGCACTGAAGATGAAGACAGTTTAGTTTTCGAAGCGTTTGCTGAACACGACTTTAGTAGCCTATCTACAATTTGGGCTTTTTATTTTTTGATCAAAGGCTGATTCCCCTAGGAAAACGTGTAAAAACGTAATATGTTTATACGTCGACGAGTTATAATAATTAAGTTTATTTGATCATAAAAGGTCCTAGGAAGAAAAAGTGAAAAGTAAATTAAACTGCAGCATATGCAGTAGGAGTGGGTAAAAGTAATTCCAGTATTCATTAAACAGACTAGCCTACTACAAATAGACGTAGGGTAGGCGCATTGCAAAATAATTACCAAGCCGTTTCCTCATGCGCAAAAAACCGAAAATTGCTCCATGTCTATGAAATCAAATGAATCCGCTCAAAGCTCTCTCCATCCGGAGGTCTATGCTGCCGAAGTCCAAAAGTGTATCGTTCAAATGAAAGAGCAGGAATCCCGACTTTCGAAAGAACTTCGAGAGGCAGACACTGAAAAGCGGAAGTTGCAAAACGACATCCGCCACCTAACAGATAAGTTAGCCAGCGTCAATTATCACATCGGACAAAAAATGGAAACTTTAGCTGACTTGAGAAAAACTACTCGAGAAACAGAAGATTCGTATTCAAGGTTGATGGAGAGCTCTCAGGTGCTCTACAAAAGTGCCAAACAGTCGAAGCAGCACTTTGTACAAAGCAACAAGCTGGGCGAAGGACCAGCATCAAAGAATTCTTTATTGGACCCATCAAGGCACCACCACCATCATCATCATTCAACATCAAGCTCTTTGGACTCCTGACCTCGAATGTAAAACTGCAAAGGAACTGTTGTTCTTTTACAGAGGAATATTTAGCAAATTCCTTTTGGCAGCTCCGACAAAATTATAAATTACTTTCAAACGTGATTTTGTATTGTAAGTTATAATCCTTCATTGTGCTCGCTTGAATTGTAGTGTTGGAAAGAAAAAATGCATCAAGAGCTCTGTGATCAAGAGTAAGCTACTAGTAGGCTAGTAAACATGTTCATAGCAATCAACGTCATACTTATCAAACTGAATGTTGGGGGAATGGTGTTTAAATGGGTCTACTGGTTGACCATGGAGACTTGGTGTCGTTTTTTTTTCACCAAACTTCAAACACTTAGCCCACTTGAGCTTTCGCAATAAGTTGTAAACGTTGAAAATGATAAACATTTAAAAAACTGTATGTTTACACGCAAATCTTACGCGAACAAAATTTTCTTTGTCTTTAAGCATAAACGGGACAAAACATTTCAAAAAATTTAATGATTGTAAAAATTAATTGCTGAAGCATAAACAAAGTGCAACAATAATGTACATAAAACACAGCTGCTTGAAACGAAAATTTTCACAAAAAATGTAATTCGAATCCAATTGAAATGGTGACCAAAATTTTTGCGTCACAACAAAATCATTGAATGAAATAGTCTCACCGCAGACTGGGGAGTTTGTCATTTGTCGTCTTCATGAAGCCAGGTGGAACTCGTGGGAGCATGATTAAAGCGTAATACCGAGGGAAGGGGATATCGGTAGGAATGCATTCTCTCATTTCGTTATAATTGTTAAATCTTTTGAAAACTTTACGCAGAATCATCTTAAATCTGAATCTTCGGCATTTTCTCCGTTCTGAGATTCTTATTATGCTTATATTCTTCTATGTTTCGAGTGTATACCGAAACGAAATTCCAAGTGGTATAGGTTCGACAAGCGTTTGCAAAGAAACGCTCAAAAAGCGATATGAAACTCCAAGTGAGCTACGTGGCCTTTTACCATATCTTCAAAGATTTATTAATAAAGCTTACAAGAGTTAAAAATAAATATATTTCAAAACAACATTTTGCATCGACAAAAATCTCTTAATCGTGTTCTCTATTTTTTTTTCGTTTCATTAGCGAAGAATTTCCTTAGGCCCAGTGTAGTTTTGCCAGGGCTCCGCATCACCAACTCTACGTTAGACATCCGAAACTGGTACCAGTAAATGTGTTCGCTATTTTATAAATGTTAAAACCAAAATGCCCAGCAGAACTCCGGTGCCTAAAAAAATAGCACTACACCTCTGGTTATGCATAAATTCACTTTGAGTATATACAGTACTCGTTTTACTTTACATAACGATGCAAGATCTTTACTTGGTAGACAACCGAAACAAGACCAAACTGGCGTCTAATCATAAATTCAAAGAGCGAGACAGAATCAAGAATACAAAGACACAATAAGCTTCGGCAGAAACGAATAACGCCAGACAGAAACAGGAGCTGTTCAAATATAATTCCAATTAGTACACCACTGCTTTTTTGTGTTGATTCAACGTCTGCCAATGAAGAATCAACATAAAAAAGACCAGATTTACTGGCTGGGATATGACACCCTCGGAAAGTTTTCAGAATCAAGATATTAGTGTAGCTATGGTTGTTAACACACGTCATAAAAAAGGGTAAAGAACAGTAAGAAAGTGAGCCTTTCATTGAAGCAGCCCATTACTTGAGCTGAAAGGGATTGCTTATGTCACGTGACTATATGGTTAGTTGTCGCTTTTGATGCAATTATTTTGGCATGCAAAATGCGGAAGCAATGCTATCCTCTCTTACACAGGTTAATAACACTGGCTTAAACTTGTCAAGAATGGTGATAAGTTCTAATCTCAATAGATTTTCGCGGTACATCATTTCTTCCAAGTGATGTGCACCATCAAAGTACTTCAGCAGTCTTAAAAAAAGCATCAAATCTTCTGAATTCTGAGCTGCTTCGATCGTACTTAGCACATTCCGACATGGTTTGGGTAAATGGTTAAATTCAACAGGCACATCTGGTGTTGAGTTTTCAAATATTTTTAGAAGGTTCTTTTTTATAATTCCATTCATCTCACCGGTGAAGAGAGTACTGTTTGGTGGAAGAAAATACACGTAAGTGTGATGTTGCACTAAGAATCTATGCTGCAGCATCCAAATTAAAATTTCCACAAGTTTTGTCTCATTGCCGAAGAACGGACCAGTTGGTGATTGATAATCTCCCAGTCGAATTGGTGTGGAGAAGTATGACAAAACTTCAGTCAGGTTAAGCTGAAAGCGTTTGCTGAATAGTTTCATGAACTTTGACTGGTAATGTATAGAAGCAGATGGTGCAAGTACGTAGACATTCGTCTCACACAAAGGGTATATAATACATGCCTTACCCCATAATACTAAATGCCGTGCTATTGTGTAGACATGATTTAAGGCAATTTCTGCATCAGTTGATAAGGTCTGCAGTGATTTCACTGGGTTGTATACTCCAAGAAATTTCACAATGGACATAGAACAGTAATCATTAAGGGACGCCCACACATCTTTAATATCGTATACCAGCAATCCATGAAAGGGTTGGATTTTCTTCAAACAACCTTCTATTGTAGCAACATCAACCGGTTTGCAGTTGTCAGCAACAAAACAAGGGTTATGCACTTTGTGATACAGACAGAATGTGATGCAGAGATTATCATTCAGGCTCAGATTGATGATTCCTGTTTTTTGCAACGAGTCAAATACATACTGAAGATTTTTTGCAAGAGTACTCTTTTCTAAAATTTTTCTATAAGGTTTTTCATTGGCATCGTCAGTTTCTTCATCATGAATGTGTAAAATCGAACGTGTTTGTCGCGTCATATACCCATCTCGTTTTTCTTCAAATCTTAAACCAATTCCCACTTTAGCAGCTAACTGTTGATAGCATTCAACTACTGAATAGTCAGCAGTTGTTTTCAGAACAAAAACTATATTGAAAGACATGACTGTGATATCCGAGCCATCACCATTGTTTGAAGATCCTTTTTCTGAATTTTGGAACTTTGTCAAGTATTTAGGTTGACAAAAAATATTTTGAGTGTTGTCATGTTCAAGCATTAGTGGAAATCCTACAAATCTCAAGCCATTAATTTTTACATCAAATTTTTGTCCACAAATCTTTGAATTCCCTGGACAAGAAATTTGACCAAGTATGTCGTCGGAAAATCCTAAATATTGCTCAGCTTCATCTCTTTCTATGTCACTATCAACTTCACTTTCCAAGTCAGTTGCCTTGCTTGACCATTGATGCGATTGATTTAAATGGTACGTCGATGACGTTAATTGCTTGTAAGAGAGTAATGACGTTTGGCTATACCGGGTGGTTTCAAAAGGATACTTGAACAGCAGTTTGCTACTGATTCTGCTGCCATACATAGAAAGCATAATGGCAAGAGGACACCAAGGTGGATCACATTCCATGATGACGTAACAAGAAGCTTTCACAGTATTTTACAAAAACATGAAGTTTTCTTCATAACCAGTACTCCCACTAAAACATAAATTTATTTATTTATATTTATATTGATTTTAAGCTCAATGACCATATGTATGGACAATCGGACATACTCTAATACCAACTGCTTAATTATAATAATTTATTCTACACCAGTTGGATGCAAAACAGCATCAAACCAACTACCTACCACTTAGAAACTCACATCTTTTCAAAGCGAGAGGCAAGTTAAATTGTGGATGTGGAGACTACACACAAAGCATCTATTGTACAGTTTGTACACTATATAGTGGTGCCAGATAAGGAATTCTGCCCTAATTTGAGAAAATTTTAAAGCTGTTGAAAACAAAAACTTGTATTTTGGAATTTTTTTTAGTCGTGGGCACAGATCAAAACCTAACCTTATTCCCAACTCTAACCCATACCTTAACCCTTCCTAACTCTAATCCTAATTCTGGCAACACCTGACTGTAACCATGGCAACAAGTGGGTAAAAATAGCCACTTCGTAAAATAAAAGATAAATGTTACCGGTATCTTTTATTTTATGTTTCGTTTTTGAATTATTATAAATGTTATCTTTTATTTTATGTATTGTTTTTGAATATGCAATTCAATCCTATCAATTTGCTATCAATTACTGGTATCTGTCTATGGCAGTGGTTCCCAACCGGGGTGCCACGACACCCTGAGGTGCCATTTATAATACTCTGGGTGCCGCAAATTATTTCTCATATTCATTTTTTTATCTGTCTTCAATATTTCCAAAACAAAAAACAGAGAAGTCCTTCCATTAATTACACAGCATCTCGAATCTTTGTAGAATAAGTTGAGAATTATTTTCCAAAGATGTGAACAGAAAACTATATGCATGGGTTCTTTCTCATGCTATTTTGAATCTCAAAGAGGGAGGAAAACTAACAGACATGCGTAGCGACAGAAATATGAAGCTCATGCACAGGAAGGTGCTGCTTCATAAGTTCTGGATAAGAATTCAAAACAAGTATTGCATTGGAGGCAAGGCATTGGTGATTTTACTACAGTTTTCCTAATCATGCCTGTGTGAGATTGGATTTCCCGTTTTGACAAACATCAAAACAGAAAAATTAAAAGCTGCTTATAGTCAAAAAAGAACTGAGAGTAGCTTCATTGAATGTGCACCTTTAACATAAAACTAAGATCAAATTTCACACTGACTTTGAAATAATTAAACTATAGCCTACTTTGCTTTCTTTTCAAAATGCTATTTCAGAATGGCATTCATTCTCATAATAAAACTTCTGTATTGCTTTATGTTGATTTGTGATGTTGTTATTGTTAATTGGCTTTCCTAAAGGCACAACAAGCGAACATATCCACTTTTCTCCACACTGCACTAGAGCTAAAAGTCAAGCAGAGAAGCTATGATTATGAATACCATTTTTCAAAGTCCTTGGTATGAAACAGTTAAGGTTTGTTCTAACAAACTGCTGCAGGGGTGCCACAAAATATCTTTCTCTTCTCTAGGGTGCCGTAAGCCCAAAAGGTTGGGAACCACTGGTCTATGGTATTCAAAAGTTATCTCTCTACCAAAGCTATATATATATACTAAAAATAAATGATCTCGCAAAGCTGGCATAGTATGCCATACCGGTATGAGTTTAGGAGTTCAGATTTTTATTTCTTAATTTTAGATTAACTTTTATTTTATCACTGTATTATCGTACATGTACAATTTGCACATACTATAGGTTGGTTGGTTTTGAATCTTTATCCTCGGACTGACAAAGCCTTGATACTAGGTTATTCCTGGTAGTTTCGCATATACTGTAGTTGAAGAGGCTCTTGACGCAGGGCCGGTTACCGAGATTGACAGAGTGAAGTTTCTGATTGTTGTTTGATTGAATCTTTATCCTCAGACTGGGAAATCTTCTTGCAGAGCTTAATCCTGGCAGTTTCGCATATTTGTAGAGGCTTTGAATCATTGACACAGGCCTGGTCACCGAGACTAACCAAGTGAAGTTTCCGATTGTTGAAGTTTTGTTGCCGGGGAATTATTCCATCCATTAGATGCCGCTGAATGGAATGCAGTCCGTTGCTCAAGCGCACACCCCGAGAGTCGAAACAGCGCTGCTTGATCTTGAAGCTTCTTTGTTCATGAAGTCATGCGCTAACCAACTGAGCTATTGGGGCAGACTGTACTAGAGTGGAGTAGCGCTATATGGTATATCGCATATAGCAAGATATTTATCGTATTATCGCACCTCTGAATCGCAGAGTAATACGGGTACCGGTGCTTTTTATAATCTGAGCAAGAATACTAACCGTAGTTTGTGATCTGCTTCACCCCAACAAATCATGAAATCAATACTATCCTCTGACTTTCCATGTTTGTGTATATTATAGATTGTTGTTACATTATCGTAGTAGCTTACATTTTAAATCACTATGCTTGTTTCTTGTTTGTGATATGGCCCTAGAGAAACTAATGAACTAACTTGACTTGTGCCTAGTCCCTAACTTCTTGAAAGTTTTCCCAACTAGGAGACCAAATTCTACTTCTGGCAACATATGAGTTGCCACTTGCCAAAATGATTTTATTTTTAAATTTGTAAAATGTTACGGATTGTTTTATAATAATAATGGTGTTGCAAGCACAGTAGTGCTTTTTCACCTTCATGATAACTTACGTAGCAATTAAATTTTCATGTCACCTTTTGGTAGACACGGTCTGTTTGAAACAAGGAACTTCTAGTTCACATTTTATTTTCAGCAGTTTCATTCAATGGTTGAAGGACGCTAGTTAAATTAGTTTTAATTGTGACCAAAGTTCTGCATGTGGCAGATGTAACTTGTTTTTTGTTTGTTTTAGTTTAGCAGCCACTTAAGCAAAAGATAACGAAAAAAGTAGGCTACCATAAAAAATAATTATAAAGAATATAGGTCCGTCTTGGACGTGATGAACCAAGCAATAATTCTGCAACATATTTTCATATTTTTCCGGTTGGTAAAAATTGTTAATTTTATTTGCAAAAAAGTGTTGATCAGCACTCAAATACCGGATGACGTATCATCTTCAAAGGTGTCATACTTAATAACAACTATAATGATTAATATTGTGTAGTATATTTTACACTACTAAATTAACAGAACTTTTTTCACGCTGCTAAACTTCAGATGATATTTTCCAGAGATGTACGTATACGCCGCAAATTCTACGCCACAGACTTGCGGCGTAGACTTTTTGTTTACGCTAACGCTTGCGGCCACATTTTTTGAATAGTTTGCGCTAGAAGCTACGCCGTAAAGTTTTCACGGTTTTTTAGCGCATAGCGTCAACGCATACTTTTTAATGTATTTTTTTTCGCTACAACACGCCAATACCTTCCAACGCTGCAGTTGGAAGAATGTTTGCAATGGGCAAAGACATATTGGAACCAAAACACAGCAAAATGTCAGATCAACACTTTCAGATGCTTGTGTTTCTTCATGGAAATTCAAAATAAAACTTGTTTGTTTCGAGTGGTTTATACCGTGTGCAGGGCCGGATTTAGCTGATGGGGGGGCCCGGGGCACTTTTAGATCGGGGGGCCCCCGTGCAAAAAAATTTTTCGCGCCTACGGCGCGTAAAAACCATCTCTATGTCTACAGTAGCATCAGTCTAGTAGCCTACTGCACAGCATTTTGCAGAAACTTTAAAGGTCCAAAGGAATAAAATAACACAAAATCACATTTTTTCCACATAGGGGGCCCTTCAAAAGTCGGGGGGCCTGGGGCAACTGCCCCCTCTGCCCCCCCTAAATCCGGGCCTGACCGTGTGAATGTTTGGCACCTAGCAAACAAAATTAGTTTACGCTAGTGTATGCACTAACGCTGACGCCGCCAACTTTTTTTACAAGTTACGTTGACGCATACGGCGTATGGTTTTTCGAACGTTTGCGTTTGCGCTGACGGCGTCAATATTTTTTGTATGCGCGTACATCACTGATATTTTCTTATCAAATGTCTGGTTGTCGTAACCTATAATTACAGTGCCACAAAATGTGGCGACCCTGACAAGTAGTTCAGTTAACTATTTTGTTTTGGTTTGAAGCATGTCTTGACGTTATTTTGTTTGTTGCTTTTGTCTTTTGTTAAACCTCTGTTGCGCTGGTACGTATTTTTTTGGATGTGATCGTAACAAATTAAAAATAAACCGAAATGCATTGGGGAAATTTTGTAACTTGTCTGGGAAATCAATGAATGGGTATTTGGCAGCTTTGAAAATAAATACGAAACAAACGCAAATCAGGAAGGGGCAAACAATTTCTAATTCTCTGCTAAGAATTTCATTTATTGTCAGTTCATGACTTTATGATAATAGTTTAATGTACTCTGTATCAAGCACTGTTGATTGAAGTTTTTTCTTTCTGTAGTGCAACATGCTTTTCTATTTTTAGAAGCAGAGAAGTTTTTCATATGTCAGTAAATCTTTTATATTGGAAGGTTACCAGGGTTTAGGTTTGGGAAGGTTGGTTGTCTGCAAATTAGTCTGGTAGACTAGCCTTGAACTATTTTTTTTGTTTAGTCCTAATGTAGTTGTAAGGAGTAGTGTTAATTTCGGTCATATGAGAGAGTAATCTGTGCGTTTTTTTGAAGTTGTGTTAGGCTATACGATTTACAAGCAATATTGAATCAAAATGTGAATAAACTCATTTTTAGGTGTAATTTAGACAAGAAGTGCTTACTAGTAGGCTACAAAGTAATTCTATGAGATGTTGCAAAAATTATTTGTATTGTCAAATTAATGCAAGCAGCTGCCATAGGCCTACTCATTCATCAAAACATTGTTTTTTTAGCTTTGATGTACTGTACTGTAACGTCTACAGATGTTCAAGCACTTAAAAAATAGCTGATTTTTTGGCTGGGTAGACTAGACTTTTTATACTTACAATGACCACTGCTATATCCAAAACGTTGAATTTAAAAACATGTTTAAGCAAGCCCATCATCTTACATTTCTGACATATTGCACTTGCAGCCTTCAGCATGATAGGCTACTATAGCGTAAATATTTCACACTGTCACTATAGCTTCAGCACATGATCTTGCCATAACTGAATGATCAACAAAATTGTCATTACTAAAAGGAAGTGACTATTTTTCCACACTTAATTTCATGGTTACAATCATGTGTTGCCAGAGTTAGGATTAAAGTTAGGAAGGGTTAGAGTAAGGAATAAGATTAGGGTTTTGATCTTTGCCCAGGACTAAAACAAAATTTCAAAATACAAGTTTTTGTTTTCAACAGCTATAAAAAATTTCTCAAATTAGGGCAGAATTCCTTATCTGGCAACACTATACATATAGTGTAAATATGGTAGCCACTTTAACAAGTCGAAATTCTGCCACTGAAATTGATTAGAATGAAACCGCCAACCAATCATAAGCTACGGTTTTAGTGACGTAAAAAATGGCGAAAAGAAGATCATAGAAAGCAAATTAAGTGATGGAATTTTTGTCAGCTGGTTGGCTTAAGGGTTAGGGTTAAGGCTAGAAAGTAGTCATTTCATTGACGCGGGTTCGATTCCCACTACTGCTATTGCTCTTTTTCTTCTTTAATTACCAAATAAAGTTCAAAACAAGCATTAACGCTCTGGATGAGTGCTAGAAGGTTCACAATTGGACGGCAGCCTCTTATAACATGTTCTGATTGGTTGGCGGTTGCATTCTAGTTAATTTCAGTGGCAGAATTTCGACTTGTTAAAGTGGCTACCTGTAAATATAGCCACAGCCTTAAAAGACCTTTGCCATTCACTGTTCATGTAAACAGAAAATGCCATAGCCTAATTGAAATGATCAAGAAATTTGAACGTAGGCTATGATGATTATGTGCTTGATCTCATACAGACGTTGGCAATCATGGTCTTCCAAATTTCTCTGTCATTTGCCATTCGTATAAAATCATTCGTTTTGACTGCAGTTGCCTATAAACAACAATAATTTGGTTGTTTAAAGTTTGTTGATTTAAAAACTTGCTATTTTCTAATCAGCAAAAGCTGTTTTTAGAGTATAGTACTTTATGCATTGATAGTACATATATATATTAAATTTACTAGTTTGAGCTTAACTACTAGCTTTGCTCATGGATGGAGCATTGAAGTGTAATATCAGGAAGTGTCGAAAAGTTTTGTCATCTGGCCAGGTATGGGTGACTTCATGTTCTCATTTGTTTTGTCCTGACGATGGAGAGAAATATGTGGGTAAGTACTTGCTTGTTAGCCTAGGCCTACTGCTTTCATTGGATTGTTGTGTTTTGATCATGTAGCTTACATTGTATGCTATTAGATCAAACAAAGTTATGACAACAAATTTTAGGTGGTCTAGTAAAAATTAAATTGGCCTGTGCTTTTTAAATTAAATGCTATTTAAATTGAAGAGTTTATAGTTTTCTGTTACTATATAATATTTTTCTAACTAACTAGCTTTGTATTTGGTGTGCTAGCGTAATAAAGATAGTAGCCTAAAGTATTTTCTGATTAAGTTAGAAAAAATGAACCTAGTATATCATAAACTTAATTATATTGATAATTTTAATCATTGCAGTAGTTGATTAGTTGAATTATTTATAATAACTGTATATTTTTAAACCAACATTTAATTCATGATTTTGATTAATATACCCTCTTTTGATCTTGCTAGATTTATGCTACTCAGCATCATATTTTTTCCATTTGCAGCTCAAGAGAAGAAGTGTCCTGTTTGTAGCCATGCATTGACTGGAAAGTTGGATATTGTTCGAATGGATTTAAATCCTTCAGAAGCATTTAAGAGCATGGTTTTATGTGGATTGCATCCAGATGTTGTGATGGATATTTCTACAAGAGCTGTCACATTTTGGATGTTTCAATATCGTCAAGAATATCTGTTGAAAGTACATACTGTTTGTGACATGTTTGTCTCCCATTGGCCACCCTTGAGTACATGAATCGGGTGTTGTTTAACTATCATACAATAATATGATACTGTTTGCTTCTTTGTTTTTTAAATCCTCCACATGATACTAAGTATGAAACATGTCATCAACCTTTGTAATGTTAAAATGACAGTTGTGACAACCACACCTTAAGCTATCCCAAGTGATAATTAATTGCACATTTGGATTGTGATGGTATGGCCTACATCAAATTATTTATCAACACATTTTTACTACGAATTAATTGCACATTAATAGCATTAACATTGAAAAGTTGTTTATTTCTTTTTATTTCATTTTATTTACACCTTTGCTTTGGATTACTTAAGTTATCAGCATAAAGACATTTGAACAAATTTTGTCAACTACCAAGGGAAAGCTTCAGAACAGGAACAATGATGTTGAAAGCATGTTCAAGTTTTGCACTCTTTGTGAAATATATAAATTGTAAGTTGTTTCGTGTTATTTATGACGTCCTTATGTATTGTGTTACCACATGTATTGTATAGGAACACCAGCTCAATAAAATGTCTGACAAATTTGGAAAGATGGAAAAATATTGCAACAAAATGATGTCAAATTGGCAATTAGAAGCCAAAGCTCTTGATGCAGAAGTACACAAATGCAAGAATGAGCTAGAAGTCTCTAGAAAACAATGTGAAGAGGTGAGAGTATTTTTATAAGTGCAAATCACTGCTCTTATGTAACCCTTTATGGAAGACGCAATACGGAAATCGCACTTTTCTGGTTGTTGCTGCCAGTTGCTGGAATTGTTTACCTATTTGTGTAAAAGAAGCTGAAAATTTAAATGAATTCAAAACTTGCTTGAAAACATTCTATTTCGTTGAACAATATGACTGATGGTACTGTATCTTATTATTTTATTACCGTCGTCATGTACAGCGCCCAGGAGCATATAGTTTGTGTTGTAGATGTGGTGCTGTATAAATGTTGTTATTACGATTTCATAAATCTTGTTAAAATTTATTTGCTTGTTTATTGTTGAACGAAGTTGGCAGCGGAACTTGTTAACTCTGTGTTTTTTCACTGTTGTTCTATAAGTACCAGAACCACGCTCATCAGCTCCTCATTTCTATGTTACATTCGTATTTTATGAGCTGTTGCAACATAGACGGAAATCTAAAATTTTAACAGTTTTTTTCAAATGTAGCACGTCAACGCGCTGTTGCTTTTGTTGTCAAGGAGTGGTAACCATTAATTCAATATTAAAGGAAGCTATTTAGTATAATTTTTCCACGCAGTTGAACCAAATGCTTCGTGAGAAGACTCGTCAGCTCCAAAAGTTGCAGTCTTCGTACAGCGCGCATCGACATTCTTCGATGCAGCCAAATCGGACTTATTCACCGCACAGCTTGCAGACGTCTCCGAAAAGGATAAAGAAAACTCAGTTTGGATCAACTTCTAATGTCCGACAGCAAACATTATCGGCATTCGATATACAATTAGGTAAGCATTGTACTCCTGCTGCAAAGCATTTCTTGCTTTATACATTATCGGAGGGCAACATGCGTTTGAAATTACTCCACTCCTTTTTCACAGCAACGGCACATTATAAAAATTTGCAAACATTGTTTAGTGTAATGATTTTTATAGTAATCTTGAGAAAACGTATACTTTGATTCAGTTACCTTATCAGTTAAATAAGGGGCTGTTAAATTGCGTGATATTTCTGATGAAGGTGAAATTGTGAGAGCCAGAATTTTGTTTGTAGATTAAAGATAAACGTCATGTTTGGCATCACATAGGTGAAAGTGACCTTATTTTAGATGTCATGAAACGAAATTAAACATCATGGAAAAAACGTTAATTTTTCCCATTTCAGGCGTTGGACAGCAATTTGCTTCCCCACAAAAAGAAAAGTCTTTCGAAAGCTCAGCATTTTGCTTCAATGCAGCATCTCTTCAGTCATCGCCATATGGAGGACAAGGGGATGGACCAAGAGGACGTAAAGGCTGTGATTCTTAAATATCTTAGTGTTAGCCAATGTTGACAAGATTTTACAATTCATCACCTTCTAATGAACTGGAAACTATCCTATAACTGAATATTTATTTTGGGAGTGTAATCTCTGCTAATCTAGAAAAGCTGTTGGATGACGCGGGTGTTTCTACTCATGATAGGAATACAAAATGTGATTTTGGGTTATGGTTTAGAATGGCAACCCTGTTTTTTTTAAGATTTCTTAGGCCATTTTAACTAGAGTTGGATTAATTACGTAGTTTTGGTTCAAATATATTAGTCTATAATTACATCATCAACATTTTTAATGACATGGTAGTGACTTTGTACTGAAAGTTTCAAATTGCAGTTGCTTGCAAGTGTAATTAATTTCAATAAATATTTCAATATTTATGTTTATGGAGAATTTTTACGCAGTTTTATATCTGATACAACCACGTGCAACGGACATTTCACAACAACACTTTACTCAGTTTTCGGATGTAGAAGTCTATTTTAAACCCTTATTGCGGCTCAACATCACGAGAGTATATCCTGCGTACAACTTACCCCTTGTAATTGTAATGTAAACCTTTTTTGACATTACAATTACTGTATATTACACAACTACAAAAAATTTCAAATACATGAAAATGTGTAATTATAGTCAGGGCCGTGTGAGCACCATATTGACCCCCCACCCCCGAAATCCACTAGTGGGCCCCTATATTTTGTAATGGCTCTTAAACATAGAACAAGAAAGCGTTAGGTTATGTCCACAAACTCTGTTTTACAAAAAAAAGAGTAAACATGTCGACAATGCAGTAGGCTAGTTGATCTGAAAAAAGTTGGGAAAGGACCAGAGTTTTAGCAAAGCCAATTTTATAAAATAAATGGATAATGCAAAACAAAAGTGGATAAGGGGTGGGGGGCTTGTTCCCCGGAAAATTTTGACAAATATGATATTGCTTTGGTCACTTTTTAAACATTTTTGGCGCAATAATGTTTGGTGTTGTTTATCAAGATGTACACTCTGTAATATGCAACCATAAGGTGTTTTGTATGTAACCAAATTCATCAAGTTAAAATTGGATTTGGGTTGAAGGTTTGGTTTAAAATTTAAGATAGCTTAACATTTCAAAACAAATTCATTCACGACCAAAGAAGGATTTCAATAATTTATTTCTTGAAAATCTGTAGCCTAGGCCATAGCCTAGTAGGCAATGATGTAGCTTTTCAGCAGGCTGAGCTTCGAAAATCTATTTGAGGTGTTCTTATACCTTCGTTTCACTTATGGTATTTTTGCTGCTCATTTCACTTTATAGCCTATCTTCATTAACACAAATTTATCAATTTAATTGTTAATTAATTAGTCTATTGAGTGAGCAGTGTTTACCTCGGAATATTACATCATTTTATTAGTTTTTTTTGTGAGACACAGAAAACTTTTTACAATCTTAATCCGCTTCTGAAACTGTGCATGCCCATTGCTCAACATTGCTGATTAGGTAAATAAAATGTGGTTGAGCGAGAAAATTTTGCAAAAATGAAAAAAATCTATATTAATGTTACCGTACATGTGAAATTACAAGTCGAAAAACGGTGCACAATCTAAGTATGCGTGAGCCCCGAGATAGAGGTGTTCCCCCAGCCGGAAGGTTGTAGGTACGGCTTTGCGTGATTTAAGCTATTGATTATTATCGAGTTTCTGTGGCATCTTTTTTATTTTAAATAGTCGAAATACATTGCATAGACTAGGACAGCCCCCTAAACAGCCGTGGCCTCCCCGGACTGGGGGCACAAGGGGCGGTTAACATGGCCCTGATTACAGTCAATTAGCCTACAATTGTAATTGATCCAACTCTGATTGAACAATGGCCTATGGCAATTATTTGACAGGTAACTTATCCCTGTTAGCCTACACATTGACAGGCAATTTCACTTGAAAAGTTTATTGTTTAGATGGTGCAGGAAACGAGGAAGACTTGTCAAGAAAATTATTTTTGTAGCGAAGACACGGCGAAAAAATCAAGGACGGTTTGTGCTGATGATGAATGGTCTATGGCGCCGGTTCCGTCACATCAACTGGGACTTTTTCAAATGTGTAAGACTACTGTATTTGTAGTCTAGTACAATTATTTTTTCAAGAAATGGTATTAATAAAGCTTGCGTGCAAGTTGTTTTTAATATTTTGCGAGTTATATTTTTTGTCGAGTTCTTTTTATATAGCTTAGTTTTTTTACTCCTCGTTTATTTATTATTGCAAAATCTGTGGAATAAATTGATTTGAATTGCTGTGCCTCCAAACTCGAAAGTATTGAAGCTTCTTCGTTTACGAACTCACGTGCGTGACGTGCTAACCAACTGGCTATAGCTATGTCATAACTTAACAAAAATATAAAAAAAAGTTTGTTCCCTGAACTTGATTTACACAAAAAAGTTTTATTTGCTTTGGTAAATAAAAAAAGAATAGCGCATAATCTATTGACCCTCACCCTCTGCGTACGCCACTGCTGGACTTAGGCTATAGATCATAATTTACGACAAAAACTTAATTGCGTCAGTAAGGGACCATTTTATCAAAGCCACTATAGCCTACACATGTAGCCTATATAGTAGCTCTGATTTTATCATAGAGCAAGATCTGAATTCGCTTAGCCGAGGAAAAGTGTTTATAAAGAGATTTATGCCTGCAATTTTAGTTTCAAATTAATGATAGTGTTAGCTCAAACATCATTTTTTATTTCTCGCGCTTTTTGCACCGCATTTCCTGCAGTTTTGACAGCAGCATGAATGATGATGCTATTGCTCAACAGTTGAAACTATGGGAAAAAGAAACGTGGTCACTCACAACCAGGGCCGTTGAGAGGATATTTTGGGCCCGGTAACAATCAGATTCTTGGACCCTAAATCAAGACAACTATAAGGAACACTTACTGTACCCAAAGAATACGAGGTGGTTCCTTCATGTTTTCGAGGCCCTAAAATTATTTCAGGTCCAAAAGTATCCCCTGTCACCGCTGATGCTCATAACAATAAACATGAAAACTGGCAGCAGCGCAAAGGAACATGGAAAAAACAAAATATAGATTAAATTGAAAAGACAAAATTATAAATGTAGTTAGGGGCTGTCCAGGAATATAAAACACATCCTCATGAAATTGCAAAAAAATGACCCCTGTCCGTGCGGACAAAATTACTGCCCAGACAGTCACTTCATGTGGTCCAGATTGGGTACGGATCTGGACCAGATAAAGTGGCTGCCTGGGCGATATCTTTGAAGTGTAAGTGGCCACAACCGTTCTATAAAATTGAATTGCTTGCGTGAGACAACAAATACAAGCTTCTACTAGGGTGGTGGTTTAGAAACTCTCCATAAGTTAGTTAATTATTTTAGATAAGGTTTTGTACACACTCATCGAATTTTTGCTCAAAAGGGAGTGGGATCAAAGCTAGAACGCGCGCAGCAGTGGAAAACGTTTGTCAAGTTCCGGTTTCAAGTGATCCGTTATTCTGAAATGGACATCGATATACTAATACTACATTGTTAATGTTTGTGCGTGTCTGAACCGTTTCCGCTTTCGTAATCTGATGCTAAACCAGGTTGTGAAATCGGCAGGGATAGAGGAACCACGTGGGCCTAGGCCCACCTACTTTATTTTCTGGGTGGGCCTGGCCCACCCACTTTTGAAAGCCAAACTTCTTTGAAAAGCTACGGTAGCGAAAACGGTAGTTTAGAGAAGGAGTTCCAAAAAAAACTCTTCAATCATTTGATACACACTAGTTTGATTACACAGGCCAACAAAAAAATGTTGGCACAAAAGGTGAGAGTCATTTTAGAGTATTTCAGGGCCCCTGATTCCAAAAATGCACTTGGTTTTTTCGAATTTTCGAAACAAATAATTTGAAGAACATAACTCTTATTCTGTAATTATATAAATGGCCTTCGTACCGTACCTTGATGGGTGTTGCTCAGTATACTAGACCTACCATAATAAAAAATTGCGTTTGTTCATCGATGGCTTTGTTTTGCTTATTCGTCTAATTTGTTAAGCAAAACAATGTAGGCCTATGCATTTTGTTTGTAGCCTACTTAGTAGCTTAGTTAGTAAGTCTGATACTGTTAAAGTCAACAAATATATTAACGCAAAGCACAAGTTATATATTCTACATCTTGTATCCTAATGCTTGCTTCACGTCGTATTTTGATTGTTACTAGGCCAGTAGGCTAAACGTTAAATAGCCGTTTGTTTGGGTTGTAATCAACGTGATTGGTTTCAAATAGCGTTAATACAACTCAGAAATGTGCCTGGGATTACTTTCAGTTTTGTCTATGTAATAAACGACACGACGTTAAATCTATAGGCCATAGGGGCTCAAAATTGCAAAAACGATGTTTTTGCTGTTGGGGAACGTTCAAATATTACGTAACTCCTTCGAGGGGGAGGGGGGGTTTATGCAAAGCGTTACGTTAGCGTCACATCGGGGGAGAGGGGGTTCAAGCAAAACGTTACGTAACGCTTTCGAGTACGGAATGGTAGTTTTTTGTGCTGAATTTGTAGTAAAAAAGCGTTACATGGGGGAGAGAGGGATTGAAAAAAGCGTTACGTTGGCGTTACATGGGGGAGGGGGGGGGTCAAAACTTCGGAAAAAAAGCGTTACGTAATATTTGAACGTTCCCTAGGCTATCTCAAAAACTAGAACCAATTCGAAAGAAACAAGTGCATTTTCGGAATCAGAGGCCTCGAAGTACCCTGAAATGACTCTCATATGCCGTGCCTTTTTAAAAAAATTTTTGGCCTGTGTTATCTTTGATAGCTCAGTGATGAAATCTAATCTTCAAACTTTTCTGTTGAGGCCACTGTTGATGGGCAGCACGTGTGGGTGTGGTTGCGTGTGATTGGTGGAGTAATCTATAAATCAATCTCATTGTTCTCTAAGGTTAAAACAATGATATCATTACACATTATGCACTATGCAGTGCATGCACGTAGGCCTACCAACTGTATAATGCTGCAGATCTTTTCTCCCAGGTTGGTATTATAACTGTGTGTGTATTTTGCCTTTTTATGTGTGTGTACATCGCCATATTTTGTACAGCGCTATAGAGCAATTTAACAATTTTGTAATTTGTTTGGCCAAATCGTGCCCAAAATCGGAAATTTTTTGCTGGTTGGCACAAAAGACAATCATGAAAACACAATGTATAAATGATTTAAAGTATTAGGAATGCAGCAATGTTATGGGGGGTCTGGAGGGCTTCGCCCCCCAGAAGTTTGATTAAGTTTGACTGCTACGCCTTTGGGCCCACCTACTTTTGAAATGGTTCCTCCATCCCTGAAATGGTTCCTCCAAATCGGTATAGATGAATGGTCTAAAGAAGCATTTTTGATGCCAGCATGCAGTGCCTTCCGAGCGAAGATAACTAGGTTAGGCTTACATATTTTGCAAACAGTCGAATAAGAGTTTTGTGTGCAGTGCGAAAAACGTTTGATATTACAAAGCAGTTTTGTACGAAGGTATTATGAGCTAAAATCACCGATGGCTTTAATGCACTTTTTGGGGATCTGGAATAGTAAACTATAGAGGGTTCCTATATGAACCGTCACTTCAGTTGAAGTAGTCCAGTAAGCTAAGCTGGTTGGTTGGTTTTGAATCTTTATCATCAGACTGGACAAAGCCTTGATAGGTTATTCCTGGTAGTTTCGCATACTTGTAGCCTAGCGGACTTTTGACCCAGGACCGGTTACCGAGATTGGCAGAGTGAAGTTGTTTCTATTGTTAAAATGTCGCTGCAGAGGAATTATTCCATCCTCTATGTGCCGCTGAATAAAGAGCAGTCTTGAAATGCGCTGCTCAAGCTTTGTAGAACGGTTGTGGCCACACTGTTAAGTAAAAAGTGTTTAAATTTCCACCACTAGAAGTGCTCTCTGTTTTCCACTCTGTGCTTTTATTGGATGGATTTTTTTCTATCATGAATGGTGGAAAAATCCACCCTTGACCAATGGTGGAAATTTCCACCCCCAGCAAAATCCACTCTTGATTGTGAAAATTTTCATCTCTAGGGGTGGTCTCTGTTTTCCAACCTATACATTTATTGGGTAGATATTTCCACCACAAAAAGTAGCCTATAAAATTCCACCCTTCATTTAGTGGAAATTTCCACCCCAGCATCATCTACCCTCAGACAATTTTAATTTCCACCCTTTAAAAAGGTAATGGTGATCCCATACTTGATTTAAGTACCGTATCGGGTATAAGAAGATAAGGTTCTCATTGTACTAAGCCTTTGGCACTAAGGAGAGCAGGGTGGCCAGTTCCTTTCTTGCAGCCGCCTTTCCAGCAGCTATTATGCCTACCCAATTTATAACTCCCCAGGTAAAGGTGACCGGTGTTTTCAACAACCAGCTTAAGCTGGGAGTCGAAGCAGGTTTGCATAATTGGAAACCTAAGGCAGTTGGAACAAAGCAATTGGAAACCCAAGGCAAAACCAATCAGTTGCGCCATCCATCCTTTAGGATGGTCATATTTTTTACCTTATTCTGTTTACTCGAGATGGAAATTTCCACTCCATAACGCAGACGGCTTTTTTATCTCAAACATTCTCTGTTCCTGCATTTCTTTGTTGTACTTTTTAGCTTACAAATCAAGCCAATTTATTTTGATTCAATAGAGCTTTGTATGAACAAACAAGCAGAGTAAAATGAAACTGTCAAAACCATCAAAAGAATGCATTCTAATTTGCAGTTGTTGATTAGATTGTGATACAATTAAGAGGAAAGCGAAAGATCATAAGCAGTCATCTAGTCAGGTAACGTCCCTGTCATATTCTGTCTGTTTACTGGTGTATTATATACAGAAACAACATACACTTCCACTTTGATTAATTACTGACAACAGAATGTACTTCCGGGATACTTGCCAGGGTTGCCAAAAGATAATCTGGTAACCGGTCATAAGCATAACATAATAATCACATTTCAATACACTACATCCCTTCCTTCTCGGATTAAAACGTAGTTCTCAAAGGCATTACTTATTTGGATAAAACTCATTTTACATTAAATGATTATTAAGCTACAGGTGATGAAAACCATGAGCACTTGAACCAAACGACGCATCATCATTAGGTTTCGTTTACGTAAGCATCATTCATGCAATCTATGGTATACACAGATTAACTTTAAGTACCAACATTTACTGTCAAAAGCAATATAGCCATACTCCAAAGATCATGATTAGCCTAATACGTTTGCTTCTACTTTTCACACTTTGATCTTGAAATTGTAGTGGCGAACAATTAAATAGATTACCACTCAATTGACATGACGTTTAAACAAATAGACATGCGTTCCAGAGCTAGTCTTTATAACGAAAGAACAAAAGGAGTCATAGACATACAAGTCTGCATTCTAGTCACTTCAAGTTACATAATCGTTAAAGCGAGCAGGTTTACTGACATTACGTGTCGGACGAGTACGTACAGGTATTGAGGACTCATTCAAATCAGCGTTCACGGTCATGTCAGCAGGAGGTGAGTTTACATTTTCATCACTGGTGTTCAATTTCTTAAAAAACGACGAATTTCGTGTCAATTGAACCCCTTCATTGTTTTGTACTGTCACTTCCCCCCTTTCCTTCCTAACTACCTGTTGGGTAGCGCTATCAAAATTTGCAGAAAGTTTATTTGATTTTTGACTTTTAACCAAAACTTCATCTCCAACCCGAATATCTGAGTCGACAGCACGTCGCTTAAAGTCAGTATATAGTTTACCGTCTATTTTACCCTTCCAGTCTCTGTCTCGAATCCCTTCATCAAAGATCTGAGGTTCTCGGCACAGTTCAGGTAATTTAGACTTCATTTCTCTGCGAAACATCATATAATAGGGAGTAGAACCTGTAGAAACTTGCGGAGTTGAACGATATGCCATTAGAAATTTGTTGATCTCATAGCGCCAATCTTTCTTTTCAACTTGAGCAACTTTGATTGCCTTTAACAATGTTCGATTTTGTCGTTCCACCTCCCCGTTTGCTTGAGGCCATAATGGTGTTGTTTTGCGGTGTATTACTCCATATTCTTCTAGAAAATTCTCAAAATCATTCGATACAAATTGTGGACCATTATCAGTTCGCAATGAGTAAGGTACTCCAAACCTTGAAAACATGGGCAGAATCGCTTGAATCAATTTTTCGCTTGTGATTGATTTCAAGATTGCAATTTCGTAAAAACGACTAAAGTAATCTACCACTACTAAAATGTTCTCACCACTTGGTAATGGACCAAGAATATCTGCCGCACAATCTTGCCAAGGCCCACTTGGTGGCAATACCCGAGCAACTGGTTCTGGTCTGCAAAAGTCGCTGGTGACTTGACATCCGTGACAAAGTTTACACATCTTTTCTGCATCAGCATCGATCTTTGGCCACCACACCTTTGTGCGTAATCGATTCTTTGTCTTGACAATGCCTTGGTGACCCTCGTGTGCCAAATTGAGCACCTTTTCACGCAATGTAGCAGGTATAACGAGTCTTGTCCCTCTGAGCAACAAGTTTCCATATGTACACAGTTCATTTTTTACATGCAAAAAGCTTGTGTCTGTACACTTGGACCAATTTCCTGAATGAATATAGTCCCTAATTTCTGACAATTGTGGATCAGCAGCTGATTCTTGTTCAAGTTCTTCCGTAGATAAAGCGACTGGCATACTTTGAAGAACAATAGATCTCACATAATCATAAGGTTCTTTTAAATCTCTGCTTTCTTCATAGGGCTCTTTATTTAGCCTTGACAATGCATCAGCAATGTTAGTTTTCCCTGGACGATAGATAACACTAAAATCAAACGATTGTAAACGCAACACCCAGCGTTCTATTCTTGCTGATGGTCTTGATTTCTTCGTGTAAATGTATTGCAGGGGCTTATGATCTGTTTCAAGTTCAAAATGTCTTCCAAATACATACAAATTGAATCTTTCACAAGACCAAACCAACCCTAGAGCTTCTTTTTCCGTTTGGCTGTACTTCTTTTCCACATCTGACAAACTTCGTGATGCATAAGAAATGACTCTCCACACTCCATCTTGTAACTGGGTCAACACAGCACCTAGACCAACTGGAGATGCATCTGTCACAATTCTTGTCTTACAGTCATTCCGATAATATGCCAATGTATCAGCCTTTGTGATCACTGTTTTTAGTTTCAAAAATGCATCTTGGTGTGCTTTATGCCATTGAAACTTTGCAGTCTTTTTGGTCAAGTCTAGTATAGGCCTTGCAATGGTTGCTAAATTTGGGATAAACTTAGCTGAAAACTGAACAAGACCCATGAATGATCTGACTTCACTAGCTGAAGTTGGAGGTTGTGCTTTTTGAATAGCTGCAATTTTCTCTGCACTGGGACTTACCCCTTGTTGGTGCAAGTCATGTCCAAAAAATGTAAGCTTTGACATTCTAAACTGACATTTTGTTTTATTCAAAGTCAATCCAGATTTTAACAACTTTTCCAGTACCACATGTAATCGACTGTCATGTTCTGTCCTGTCTTTTCCATAAATGACAATGTCATCTGCAATGTTAGCAACACCATCGCAGTTCTTCAATAAATCCCAAATAATTTTCTGATATTTTTCAGGAGCAGAACTCAGTCCAAACATTAGCCTTTTATATCTGTATAGACCTCGATGTGTAACAAATGTTGTAATATGGCGGCTCGTTTCATCCAACATTATCTGATGAAAACCCCATTTCAAATCCAACTTACTGAAAACAGTACTACCATTGAGTTGATACAACAGTTCTTCAACAGTGGGAATTGGATGTCTCTCTCTAACTATAGCCTGATTGGCTTGTCGCATATCAACACAAATGCGAATGTCACCATCACTCTTAGGTATGACTACCAATGGAGAGATCCAACTTGATAGTCCTTCTGGGACTTCTTCTATAATATCAGCATCAAGCAGTTCATTTAACTTTACATCTACCTTTTCTCTCATCGGAAATGGTATTCTTCGAACAGGTTGAGCTACTGGCTTAAGAGAATCATCAATATGCAATTTTAACTCATAATCTTTTAACAAGCCAACACCAGTAAATAAACCATCATACTTAGACACAATGTCATTATCAACTTGAGGTTCAACATTATTAGCACCAGATTTAACACCATTTACATGTATTGGACCAACATGCAACAAACCTAAAGTCTCTGCGGTGTCTTTGCCCAATAGTCTGTGTCCATCGGTATCGGCTACCACAAAGTCAGCAACACATACTTTTTGTGTAACTTTTGATTCAACTTTTGCCGTAAATGTTCCTAATGTTGGAATTGGCTTCTTACTTCCATACGCGTACAATGTTTTAGCAGATTTTCTTGTTGTTGCATTAATATTACATGTCTTCAGCCATTCCCAAGTTTGCTTGTTCACAATGTTGCATGATGCACCGGAATCAACTAACATGTCTCCCACCGACACACCACCAATGTTTAAACTTACACTGCACAGCCCATGTGTTGAACTTTTCATTGAAAAGACATTAGTTGATGCTCCAAATTCATTTTCACCCAATCCTGAATTATCTATTTGATTGGCATTAGATTTTAAAAAGGTTTTAGATTTTGCATTTCTTTGTTGATAAAACTGTGTTGTATTCCTTACTTTTGATCTGCATTTCTTTTGAAAATGTCCCAGATTTCCACATTTGTGGCACTTCTTCCCTCTTGCAGGGCACTGCCTGTCAAGTTTGAAATGACCAAATAATCCACATGCAAAACACTCTTGTGTGTCTTTTCCCTGTTTTGACTTAATGTTACTCTTTCTTTGTATAGGAACTGAATTTACTTCATGCTGCATGCTTGGTTCTAATGATTTTCTTTCCATCATCTTAACCTGTGAATTAACTGCTTCATGTGCTCTAGCAATAGCTAATATATCATTTAACTGCACATCTCCTTTTTCCAAAAACTTTCGTCGTAAATGATTGGAATGACATTTATCAATTACTTGATCACGAAGTTGGGTATCCAATGAATCACCAAATTCACACATAGCTGCCTGTTGTCGCAGTCTGCAAACAAATTTGTTCACCGGCTCATCATGTTTTTGCATCAATTGCCTAAAAACATGGCGTTCAAAAGGTACATTAGCCTTAGGAAGAAAATGATCATCCAACAATGTTAAAGTCTCTTGAAGAGTTTTACCTTCATTTTCTGGAACCAAAGAAAAATAAATTTCTTGCACATCTACACCAGCAGTGTGCAGCAGCAGAGCCTGTTTTTGCTCATCACTGGTGACACCTTTTCCAGTGATATACAATGAAAATGCCCGTTTCCATCGCTTCCAACGTTGTCCCTGGCTTTGTGTATCACCATTGACATCAAAGGGTAATACAGCTGACACCTCGCAGGTAACTGCAGCTCCATTCATGATGCTCACTAGTAGTTTGGACAACACGATAAGAACAATTCACTGTCTGCTTGGACCTCTTGAACTAATAGGCTACAGATTTAAATATTTTCCTCGTCGCCAAATGTCATATTCTGTCTGTTTACTGGTGTATTATATACAGAAACAACATACACTTCCACTTTGATTAATTACTGACAACAGAATGTACTTCCGGGATACTTGCCAGGGTTGCCAAAAGATAATCTGGTAACCGGTCATAAGCATAACATAATAATCACATTTCAATACACTACAGTCCCGTCACAATAAATCTAACTACACAATCATACAAACAGGTGTGCGAAGGCAGGCACACTACTTCAATTAATACCCGGAAACATTCATCTATAAAAGGTGAAAATATCCATCATTTTTTTTTAGCTTTCCACCTTTGCCGTGAGAGATTTCCACCCTTTTGATTAAGAGTGTACTTATCACTTTGAGATGTGTAAACAAATTTTTGGTTGGTGGAACAATCCATCCTTTTCTTTCATTTTATCTTGCCGCGAGAAATAACCACCCTTTAATGATTTCCAACAAACTTCCCACCAGGGCCGTTGACAGAATTTCTCGGGCCCGGTACCAATTTATTTTCGGGCTCCCTTCATCGATAAAGTTATGAATAAAGGTTGTGTACAAACTTTTATTGATGTCGTTTAATCATGGTCATTTAACAAATCTTGCGCAATCTTAAAATTTCTTGAACCGCAAAACTTATTATTTCCACCTAGCGGTTGCTTTTTTGAACTTTTATTTGTCACATGGCGCTAGAGTATTACTTCCCGATTCCATTGATGTTTCACTGGTCATTTTAGGCTCACCAGAAGAGAATTTACAGCACTGCAGACAGTCAGAAAGTTTTCTATTTGATTTGTGAAAGGTGTTTGGGCCTAGGTCAGACATTTTCTGATTGCTGCAATCTGAAAAGCGGTTTTGGTCTAATTTTTAGTGCGGAAATAGGGATAGTAATCTTCTTACCTGTGCCATTTCAGTTTTTGAGTTTGAACAAATATTAGCCTGTTTATTTTGAAATTCGTGTTTCGGGTAATACTCGTGGTTAGGAAATCACTATACTAGACTAAATTCTTATTTTACTGTTTGGTGGCAGAAGTGGCTATTTTACCACCAGAAAGTTGAAGTGGGCTCGGTACCCAGAAAGGGGCCCGGTAGCATACTTTACCATCTGTCGGCTGAAATGGCTGTTTTAACCTCTGATGGCAATTCCTTTAGATCTGATTATATTAAGATCTTGATAATGTTTGAAGTCGCGGGGAATCTTTTAAATCCGGGCCCCCTAAATATTCCGGGCCGGGTCCAAAAGTACCACCTAGACCCCCCTGTCAACGCCCCTGTTTTCCGCCCTCTCCATTTACAGCGTGTGTATTTTTACGGCTTAAGGTAGATTAAATTCTAAAAGGTGGAAATATCCATCAGTTTTTTCGCTTTTTACCCTTGCTGCAAGAGATTCCCCCCCACGAAAATTTCCACCCAAGGTTTCCACTTATTTGGTTAACAGTAGGCCTACCATATTTTCATCGTCTAAAAAGAGGACACGTTTCGCCAGCAAGTACAATTTTATGCCTGAAGAATCTTTTACATGTTTTTAGATCAATACAGTAGGGGAGACTCGAGTAAGTTGGCCCAGCAAAATGAAAAATTGAATTTGTGAGCTAATAACAAAACATATGTTAAAGCGAAAGCTATTGAAGAGTAGAGAATTTATCACTCTAGAAGTGGACATATTCTTGCATCAAACCAACATTCTTAGGTAGGCTATGTAATTTTTCAAGTTTTCCGAAAAAATTAAAATGGGCCGTCTTGCCCGACTGTGCAGGTAATTTGGCCGACCATGGAAGGTAAGTTGGCCACGTGGCCAACATGTCCATCTCTCGGTAATAATAAGCAGTGGAAAAGCTCTCTTTCTCCTCAATTTTACTTTCTAATTATTGCTTGGTTTTATACAGGCATACATACATTGTATGCATTCATGTACCGGTATGGTTTATAATATAATCTACTATTATAATGCAGTATTTTACCTCATTAAATGTTTTTTGCATGAGTAGGCTACACCAAATAGGCTAAACTTTCGAAAATAATGAAGGCTGTATCAAATATCATGTAGCTGAAACGGCATGCTTTTATATTCCTATAAACAATACTGATAGCCATAGGTAGGACCTTGTTTGCAGTACAAACCCCAGTTTGCATGGGTTGGTGTGGTGTTGGTGTGTTGGTGTTGGTGTGGTGTATGAAGAGGGCTTAAGATGTTGAGGAATGGTGTGAGTCAAACCCCAGTTTGACTCACACCATTCCTCAACATCTTAAGCCCTCTTCATACACCTGCTGAGACATATTTTCGCGATTGGTTTTCTTGATCTAATTACTTACCAATATTCTATTATTACAATACGGGTTAGGAATAAGTTTGTTTGTTTGTCATATCTTCATCCTGCATTGCGGGAAAGTGGACTTGAGCGCTATGCATCGGTGTACGCTGCAGCCGACGGCAATGTCTGTTTCCGGTTGTCTACTCTACTTATGACTTAAATTTGGTACTACCCATTACTCGAAATCGATCACTGGGTAGAGGCAATTATCGTAAAGTTTCTTGCCCAGAGAAACAACAGCAAGTGCGGGTGGCTGGAGTCGAACATGCAGGCTCTCGACTGCGAGCCCAACGCGCTAACCACTCGGCCACCACAAGTTGTCGCAATCTGTGGCATAAAAACGATGTTAGTAAGTGAATTATTGTTATTGATTGCTGATGTAAAGCCGCGATTTACTTACTTTGGATACGGCTTCAATCTTGAAAAAATAAGTCATCGTATTAATTAGTCCATTATCATTCTATATAATACCTCATGAAGGCAAGTTGGCCATGGTGGCCAACGTACCCACCCACGAAATGGGCCAACTTCCCTGCATGGCAGCCATATTGTAAAAACTAAAATTTATGTCAAATTATCGAGCTTCTAACAACGGCTTCACCGTCAAAGTGAGCCTTAATAACTACCATAGCGTTGCACTCACTAAATAATAACCTTTCTTATATAGTAAAAAAAAACTCATACGACATGTAAAAAATTCTAAAATCCAAAAATTTTAAAAATCACAATTTTTCATACAAAAATCGAGCTCACAAGTTTATACTGCTTGCTAAAGCCTCCCAATCTGGTGATAAGGTAGTTTCAACAGCATTTTCTCGGTATGTGTATGATGCATCACAATAACTATTGTACTTAAAAAATTATTTAGAGTGGGCCAACTTACCTGAGGCTCCCCTATAGGCCTACGCAGTAAAAGTTACCAAAAAAAAAACAAGAAAACAGATTGACTGAACGTTTAACTTATTTTTTCTCATTTCTAGTGCTTCCTTAAGACAACAAATGCTTTTATATTTTTAAAAGTCAGCAAAAAGTGAAAATAAGACCTAATTTTTAGACAGTTTCAGTCAGACAGCAATGATCGCAAAAATCTGCAAAATGTGACAAATCAGGCACGACCTCCAGGTCAAGCCTTAACTTTTTTAAACAAGGAATGGTCAGCCTAAACGAAATTGTTGAATTATTTACAAGAAATATGATTAAGACACACAGACCCTGTAACTGAGGTTGACAGAGTTAAGTTTCTGCTTGTAGAAATGGAGGGGTCTGTGAATTCGTTCACTCATGAGTTGCTCCTGAACGAACAGCGTTGGAGTGGAGCACTTTTAGACATTCGTTTCGATTTGTTTCAAGTAACAAACGAGCTAAACTCAGTTGGTAATCAACAACGTCTACAAACGTTGTATCAATATAAAACGTATGTACTGGTAGATAAAAGAATAATTTTTTGTGAAAGTGTAAGCATGGCCTTTAAAATGTCATTTAATATCTTACAGTAAACGTTCAACAACAGTTCCATAAAATGCGCCAATTTCTTGTAGAATTTATAAATCAGCATGTTACATTGGTATACAAATTAGACTACAAAATGTTTAGAAAATAAATAGCCTAGCCTACACAAGCCGTCGTTGAAACGTCATCAAGCAATATAATCCCGTTGAAAATATAGGGGAGACTGGGCTAAAGTGTGCAATGGGGTAAGATGAGCAACCCCTGTTTTTGGAAAAACGAGTAGGCGGAATTTTTTTATTTTTATTCTGGATGTATCACTCATAATGCCACTTCATTCAATGTATTTGTTATGTCCACTGAGAATTGCATTTTACAATGGCACGCAATTATATCAGATTATATTGCTTATGTCGAAAATTCGAAATTTTTATTTTTTTGCCGAAAACTGAATAACTTTATTGTTACACTATGTAAATCAAATCTGTTTTTTTGTATTGGTAAGTATAAAGTGTGAGGATATTCAATAAAACGTTCAGGTTGGTTAGTCTTGTAGTTTTTTAAATATTTGTAATTTTGTCACAAAAATCAGGATGGGGTAAAGTGTGCAATGCTAGTTGAAGTACTGTATGTTGGAGCAGTTGCTCAACTTACCCCAAAAGAAATAGCCTTAGCTTATTTAATGTTTGAACTGTTGAATTTGTGTCTTTTTAGGTTCGTATTGGATAAAAAAACAGTGTTGTGTTGTGAAGCATAATGCCTCGCAACTATACAAACAAACTGACAGGGGAATGCTTCAACTTAATCGAACTGCTCAACTTACCCCAGGTCATTGCTCAATTTACCCCATACAATTTATGCCGGGGTAAGTTGAGCAACACGCGAATAAGTATCAATATAAAAAAATATAAAAATCGCAAGGTGATAAAACTCAATCTAAAATGTAGCTGATTCACTAGTGCTTTAAGTTCACCCAATTAAAATTTTCCAAAACAAACCGTTCTTTTGTAAAAGCGACTTAAGCAAAAAGGTGCTCATCTTACCCCACCCTGAAAACTTACCCCACCCTGAAATTTTACCCCAGCATGAAAACCCAAACTGTCAAAAAAGAGGACATTTGAGCATTTTTTAGTGTCTTCGGAGGACAATTCATTTTTCTTGAAAAAAGAGGACAAATCCTCTTAAAAGAGGACGTATGGTAGCCCTAGTTAACAGACTTGCAAATAAACGGCCTTTACAGCAAACCTTCTTAAAGGGAGAGATTAACCTACTTCACATTTTTTCGACTCCAATGAATCGAAACTAACAACTTAAAAGAAAATCGTCAACCATACAAGTGAACAAAATTCGCCACTTTTACATTGATTCAACGTCTGCAGACGTTAGAATACAGCCTGTATGCGACAAAAAATAGATCAGGTCTGCATAAGTTTTATTTAAGTTTCGGCTTTATTGGAAGGTGTCACCGTGGTTTGGTGTTTTCATTTTGTAGTCACTTATGCGGAGAAAGCAATCAAACAAACTCATAGCCGTACGAGACCAAACCATTTTGGGGGGGCAGAACGTAAATTTGCCCAAATCTGCACGCTTTTATAGAAATTGCCCAAATATAATGTATGCGGTGCATGATAACAGTGAAAAACTAACATAACAAGTTCACCAGCTAGCTAGAATTTCTTACCAAAGTAATCAAAATAGAACAACTGAATTCATCTTTGAATATATTCATCCTTGCATGTGCATTGCTTGATGCTTCTGCACTTTGGCATGGTTATTAGGAGTAACGTTTAGGAGTATTATATATTTCAGCAGTAGCATTTTAAATGGTGGTGATATTAACATGACACAGTTGCATTATACAAACTAAATTTTATTTTTTATTTTGGGGCAAAACTGCATCATTATAATTTGGTTAGTTTTATAAAAGTAATCAAACAAAGCTAAGCAACACCACAACATTAACATTACATTTAACAGGTACAGTATAACATTTTTTTGTTAAATGTTGTTGTGTTGCTTAGCTATGTCCGTTTATGGTTGAAAAAGTACTGTAACCTCTCCACCCGAATTGTTTAATAAAAGTATTCACCAGATTTATATAAATTCATATTTTGTAGTTGCCCAAATCAAGATGATGCATTTATGGATAGGCCTATTATGAAAAAAATTAAAGATTTTGCAAATTTTGATGCCGAGGCAACTGCATCATGCCAATTTGGGCAGTTTTATAAATAGACTATGATGAGATTCATATTTTTTTGTTGCCCAAATCTAAACGATGCAGTTATGTAAATGGGAAAAATTAATGAATTTGTTCATTTTGGTTAAACTACCTCACGCTAATTTGGGCAGTTGCATAAACAGACTAATCAGTTTCATCAGATAATGTCATGTTTTCAGCTGCCCAAATCAACACGATGCATTTGTGAAAATTAATAAAAGTAGCTATAGGCTATAGCAAATTTTGTGTTTTGATTTGGGCAGTTTCACAAAAGTATTAGAGACATATTTTGATGGCTGCCCAAATTGGCATGATGCAGTTGGTTAAATGCATTTCGTACTACACTTTGATCACCATACAATACAGCAATACGGGTATGCCAAATGAAAACTTTGCGGCACATTTCTTGTGCAAATAAGAGGCTGTACCGTACTTATAGTTTGATAAGTAAAAGATATTGATTTGTAGTTTTTCTTAATTCATGCAATTTTAAAGCTTTTCATATAGCAATTTTTGCCCTAATATAATTGCAAGATTTTTCCCAAATTCGCGACGCTTTGAAACAACAGGGGGGGTCAGCTGCCCCCCCTGCCCCACTAGCTCGTACGGCTATGAACAAACTAGGTGTGTTTTTGCACACCAACTGCTAGTAAAGTATGGTTTCACTCTGACAGGAATACAGTCTTCTATTGTTCGGTGGCATTGTTTTCGTGACATAGTGTAGTTTTGTTAACTAAGCTACAAACATTCATAAGCAGTTTTGAAATGTTCTTTTAGTCAGATTTTTGAACGAGACCAGTTACAAGTACTGTATGTTTCGTTGGATGATCAAGCGGCAAGGTTTGTTGCAAATTTGTAAGCTTTGGATTTCTAGAGCTTGTGCATAATTTTTACTGTTTGCGTCAAGTCAAATCCGACAATCTTAATTTCAGCGCCACCTGAAATTCCAATGGCAGCCCTGACAAGTGAGTTCGAATGGTCCAGAATGGTCACGAAATCATTTTCCCTGCCACAAAATGACCACCGTCATTCTGGCAGAATAATTTTTCCGCTTTCCGCCTAAAAAAGTCATCCGTGAATAAGTGCGAGGTATACAATGCGAACTGAGCTACTTTAGACAAAACTCAAATAAAACTATAATCCGCAACACATGCCACTTAAATTTTACATGCATCGGATTCAGTATTGAATTACCTTTCCAGGGGTGTGCACCAATAGGTGAGCATTTGGTAGGAACTCCCAGCAGAACGGTTAAAAGATGGAGGATATATTTACGATAGACATTAAAATAATACGATTTTTGCATAATTGACACCTCTCCAATAAACCTCAAATAAAACTATAATCCGCAACATATGCCACTTAAATTTTACATGCATCGGATTCAGTATTGAATTACCTTTCCAGGGGTGTGCACCAATAGGTGGGCATTTGGTAGGAACTCCCAGCAGAACGGTCCAAAGATGGAACAGATATTGACGATAATCAAGAGAATAATGCAATTTTGCATAATTGACACCTCTCCAATAAACCTCAAATAAAACTATAATCCGCAACATATTCCACTTAAATTTTACATGCATCGGATTCAGTATTGAATTACCTTTCCAGGGGTGTGCACCAATAAGTGGGCATTTGGTAGGAACTCCCAGCAGAACGGTTAAAAGATGGAGGATATATTTACGATAGACATTAAAATATTACGATTTTTGCATAATTAACACCTCTCCAATAAACCTCAAATAAAACTATAATCCGCAACATATGCCACTTAAATTTTACATGCATCGGATTCAGTATTGAATTACCTTTCCAGGGGTGTGCACCAATAGGTGGGCATTTGGTAGGAACTCCCAGCAGAACGGTTCAAAGATGGAGGATATATTTACGATAGACATTAAAATAATACGATTTTTGCATAATTGACACCTCTCCAATAAACCTCAAATAAAACTATAATCCACAACATATGCCACTTAAATTTTACATGCATCGGATTCAGTATTGAATTACCTTTCCAGGGGTGTGCACCAATAGGTGGGCATTTGGTAGGAACTCCCAGCAGAACGGTCCAAAGATGGAAAATATATTAACGATAGACATTAAAATAATACGATTATTGCATAATTGACACTTTTCCAAACATCTTCGAATAAAACTATAATCCGCAACATATGCCACTTAAATTTTACATGTATCGGATTCAGTATTGAATTACCTTTCCAGGGGTGTGCACCAATAGGTGGGCATTTGGTAGGAACTCCCAGCAGAATGGTTCAAACATGGAGGATCCATTTACGATAATCAAAAAAATAATGCAATTTTTGCATAATTGACACCTCTCCAATAAACCTCAAATAAAACTATAATCCGCAACACATGCCACTTAAATTTTACATGCATCGGATTCAGTATTGAATTACCTTTCCAGGGATGTGCACCAATAGGTGGGCATTTGGTAGGAACTCCCAGCAGAACGGTTCAAACATGGAGGATATATTCACGATAGACATTAAAATAATACGATTTTTGCATAATTGACACCTCTCCAAACATCTTGGAATAAAACTATAATCCGCAACATATGCCACTTAAAATTTACATGCATCAGATTCAGTATTGAATTACCTTTCCAGGGGTGTGCACCAATAGGTGGGCATTTGGTAGGAACTCCCAGCAGAACGGTTCAAAGATGGAAGAGATATTGACGATAATCAAGAGAATAATGCAATTTTGCATAATTGACACCTCTCCAATGAACATCAAATAAAACTATAATCCGCAACATATGCCACTTAAATTTTACATGCATCGGATTCAGTATTGAATTACCTTTCCAGGGGTGTGCACCAATAGGTGGGCATTTAGTAGGAACTCCCAGCAGAACGGTTCAAACATGGAAAATATATTTACGATAGACATTAAAATAATACGATTTTTGCATAATTAACACCTCTCCAATAAACCTCAAATAAAACTATAATCCGCAACATATGCCACTTAAATTTTACATGCATCGGATTCAGTATTGAATTACCTTTCCAGGGGTGTGCACCAATAGGTGGGCATTTTGGTAGGAACTCCCAGCAGAATGGTTCAAAGATGGAGGATATATTTACGATAGACACTAAAATAATACGATTTTTGCATAATTGACACTTTTTCAAACATCTTCGAATAAAACTATAATCCGCAACATATGCCACTTAAATTTTGCATGCATCGGATTCAGTATTGAATTACCTTTCCAGGGGTGTGCACCAATAGGTGGGCATTTGGTAGGAACTCCCAGCAGAATGGTTCAAACATGGAGGATATATTTACGATAGACACAAAGTTAATACGATTTTTGCATAATTGACACCTCTCCAAACATCTTCGAATAAAACTATAATCCGCAACATATTCCACTTAAACTTTACATGCATCGGATTTAGTATTAAATTAACTTTCCAGGGATGTGCACCAATAGGTGGGCATTTGGTAGGAACTCCCAGCAGAACGGTTCAAAGATGGAGGATATATTTACGATAGACATTAAAATAATACGATTTTTGCATAATTAACACCTCTCCAATAAACCTCAAATAAAACTATAATCCGCAACATATGCCACTTAAATTTTACATGCATCGGATTCAGTATTGAATTACCTTTCCAGGGATATGCACCAATAGGTGGGCATTTGGTAGGAACTCCCAGCAGAACGGTTCAAAGATGGAGGATGTATTTACGATAGACACTAAAATAATACGATTTTTGAATAACTAACACCTCTCCAATAAACCTCAAATAAAACTATAATCCGCAACATATGCCACTTAAATTTTACATGCATCGGATTCAGTATTGAATTACCTTTCCAGGGGTGTGCACCAATAGGTGGGCATTTTGGTAGGAACTCCCAGCAGAATGGTTCAAAGATGGAGGATATATTTACGATAGACACTAAAGTAATACGATTTTTGCATAATTGACACTTTTCCAAACATCTTCGAATAAAACTATAATCCGCAACATATGCCACTTAAATTTTGCATGCATCGGATTCAGTATTGAATTACCTTTCCAGGGGTGTGCACCAATAGGTGGGCATTTGGTAGGAACTCCCAGCAGAATGGTTCAAACATGGAGGATATATTTACGATAGACACAAAGTTAATACGATTTTTGCATAATTGACACCTCTCCAAACATCTTCGAATAAAACTATAATCCGCAACATATTCCACTTAAACTTTACATGCATCGCATTTAGTATTAAATTAACTTTCCAGGGATGTGCACCAATAGGTGGGCATTTGGTAGGAACTCCCAGCAGAACGGTTCAAAGATGGAGGATATATTTACGATAGACATAAAAATAATACGATTTTTGCATAATTAACACCTCTCCAATAAACCTCAAATAAAACTATAATCCGCAACATATGCCACTTAAATTTTACATGCATCGGATTCAGTATTGAATTACCTTTCCAGGGATATGCACCAATAGGTGGGCATTTGGTAGGAACTCCCAGCAGAACGGTTCAAAGATGGAGGATGTATTTACGATAGACACTAAAATAATACGATTTTTGAATAACTAACACCTCTCCAATAAACCTCAAATAAAACTATAATCCGCAACATATGCCACTTAAATTTTACATGCATCGGATTCAGTATTGAATTACCTTTCCAGGGGTGTGCACCAATAGGTGGGAATTTGGTATAGGAACTCCCAGCAGAATGGTTCAAAGATGGAGGATATATTTACGATAATCAAGAAAATAATGCAATTTTTGCATAATTGACACTTTTCCAATAAACCTCAAATAAAACTATAATCCGCAACATATTCCACTTAAATTTTACATGCATCGGATTGAGTATTGAATTACCTTTCCAGTGGTGTGCACCGATAGGTGGGCATTTGGTAGGAACTCACAGCAGAACGGTTCAAAGATGGAGGATATATTTACGATAGACAAGAAAATAATACGATTTTTGCATAATTAACACCTCTCCAATAAACCTCAAATAAAACTATAATCCGCAACATATGCCACTTAAATTTTACATGCATCGGATTCAGTATTGAATTACCTTTCCAGTGGTGTGCACCAATAGGTGGGCATTTGGTAGGAACTCCCAGCAGAATGGTTCAAACATGGAAAATATATTTACGATTGACACAAAAATAATACGATTATTGCATAATTGACACTTTTCCAAACATCTTCGAATAAAACTATAATCCGCAACATATGCCACTTAAATTTTACATGCATCGGATTCAGTATTGAATTACCTTTCCAGGGGTGTGCATTAATAGGTGGGCATTTGGTAGGAACTCCCAGCAGAACGGTTCAAACATGGAAGAGATATTGACGATAATCAAGAGAATAATGCAATTTTGCATAATTGACACCTCTCCAATAAACCTCAAATAAAACTATAATCCGCAACATATGCCACTTAAATTTTACACGCATCGGATTCAGTATTGAATTACCTTTCCAGGGGTGTGCACCAATAGGTGGGCATTTGGTAGGAACTCCCAGCAGAACGGCTCAAAGATGGAGGATATATTTACGATAGACACAAAGTTAATACGATTTTTGCATAATTGACACTTTTCCAAACATCTTCAAATAAACTATAATCCGCAACATATGCCACTTAAATTTTACATGCATCGGATTCAGTATTGAATTACCTTTCCAGGGGTGTGCACCAATAGGTGGGCATTTGGTAGGAACTCCCAGCAGAACGGTTCCAAGATGGAAAATATATTAACGATAGACACTAAAATAATGCGATTATTGCATAATTGACACTTTTCCAAACATCTTCGAATAAAACTATAATCCCCAACATATGCCACTTAAATTTTACATGCATCGGATTCAGTATTGAATTACCTTTCCAGGGGTGTGCACTAATAGATGGGCATTTGGTAGGAACTCCCAGCAGAACGGTTCAAACATGGAGGATATATTTAGGATAATTCAAGAGAATAATGCAATTTTGCATAATTGACACCTCTCCAATAAACCTCAAATAAAACTATAATCCGCAACATATGCCACTTAAATTTTACATGCATCGGATTCAGTATTGAATTACCTTTCCAGGGATGTGCACCAATAGGTGGGCATTTGGTAGGAACTCCCAGCAGAACGGTTCAAACATGGAAAATATATTCACGATAGACATTAAAGTAATGCGATATTTGCATAATTGACACCTCTCCAAACATCTTAGAATAAAACTATAATCCGCAACATATGCCACTTAAATTTTACATGCATCGAATTCAGTATTGAATTATCTTTCCAGGGGTGTGCACCAATAGGTGGGCATTTGGTAGGAACTCCCAGCAGAACGGTTCAAAGATGGAAGAGATATTGACGATAATCAAGAGAATAATGCAATTTTGCATAATTGACACCTCTCCAATGAACATCAAATAAAACTATAATCCGCAACATATGCCACTTAAATTTTACATGCATCGGATTCAGTATTGAATTACCTTTCCAGGGGTGTGCACCAATAGGTGGGCATTTAGTAGGAACTCCCAGCAGAACGGTTCAAACATGGAAAATATATTTACGATAGACATTAAAATAATACGATTTTTGCATAATTAACACCTCTCCAATAAACCTCAAATAAAACTATAATCCGCAACATATGCCACTTAAATTTTACATGCATCGGATTCAGTATTGAATTACCTTTCCAGGGGTGTGCACCAATAGGTGGGCATTTTGGTAGGAACTCCCAGCAGAATGGTTCAAAGATGGAGGATATATTTACGATAGACACTAAAATAATACGATTTTTGCATAATTGACACTTTTTCAAACATCTTCGAATAAAACTATAATCCGCAACATATGCCACTTAAATTTTGCATGCATCGGATTCAGTATTGAATTACCTTTCCAGGGGTGTGCACCAATAGGTGGGCATTTGGTAGGAACTCCCAGCAGAATGGTTCAAACATGGAGGATATATTTACGATAGACACAAAGTTAATACGATTTTTGCATAATTGACACCTCTCCAAACATCTTCGAATAAAACTATAATCCGCAACATATTCCACTTAAACTTTACATGCATCGGATTTAGTATTAAATTAACTTTCCAGGGATGTGCACCAATAGGTGGGCATTTGGTAGGAACTCCCAGCAGAACGGTTCAAAGATGGAGGATATATTTACGATAGACATTAAAATAATACGATTTTTGCATAATTAACACCTCTCCAATAAACCTCAAATAAAACTATAATCCGCAACATATGCCACTTAAATTTTACATGCATCGGATTCAGTATTGAATTACCTTTCCAGGGGTGTGCACCAATAGGTGGGCATTTTGGTAGGAACTCCCAGCAGAATGGTTCAAAGATGGAGGATATATTTACGATAGACACTAAAGTAATACGATTTTTGCATAATTGACACTTTTCCAAACATCTTCGAATAAAACTATAATCCGCAACATATGCCACTTAAATTTTGCATGCATCGGATTCAGTATTGAATTACCTTTCCAGGGGTGTGCACCAATAGGTGGGCATTTGGTAGGAACTCCCAGCAGAATGGTTCAAAGATGGAGGATATATTTACGATAGACACTAAAGTAATACGATTTTTGCATAATTGACACTTTTCCAAACATCTTCGAATAAAACTATAATCCGCAACATATGCCACTTAAATTTTGCATGCATCGGATTCAGTATTGAATTACCTTTCCAGGGGTGTGCACCAATAGGTGGGCATTTGGTAGGAACTCCCAGCAGAATGGTTCAAAGATGGAGGATATATTTACGATAGACACTAAAGTAATACGATTTTTGCATAATTGACACTTTTCCAAACATCTTCGAATAAAACTATAATCCGCAACATATGCCACTTAAATTTTGCATGCATCGGATTCAGTATTGAATTACCTTTCCAGGGGTGTGCACCAATAGGTGGGCATTTGGTAGGAACTCCCAGCAGAATGGTTCAAACATGGAGGATATATTTACGATAGACACAAAGTTAATACGATTTTTGCATAATTGACACCTCTCCAAACATCTTCGAATAAAACTATAATCCGCAACATATTCCACTTAAACTTTACATGCATCGCATTTAGTATTAAATTAACTTTCCAGGGATGTGCACCAATAAATGGGCATTTGGTAGGAACTCCCAGCAGAACGGTTCAAAGATGGAGGATATATTTACGATAGACATAAAAATAATACGATTTTTGCATAATTAACACCTCTCCAATAAACCTCAAATAAAACTATAATCCGCAACATATGCCACTTAAATTTTACATGCATCGGATTCAGTATTGAATTACCTTTCCAGGGATATGCACCAATAGGTGGGCATTTGGTAGGAACTCCCAGCAGAACGGTTCAAAGATGGAGGATGTATTTACGATAGACACTAAAATAATACGATTTTTGAATAACTAACACCTCTCCAATAAACCTCAAATAAAACTATAATCCGCAACATATGCCACTTAAATTTTACATGCATCGGATTCAGTATTGAATTACCTTTCCAGGGGTGTGCACCAATAGGTGGGAATTTGGTATAGGAACTCCCAGCAGAATGGTTCAAAGATGGAGGATATATTTACGATAATCAAGAAAATAATGCAATTTTTGCATAATTGACACTTTTCCAATAAACCTCAAATAAAACTATAATCCGCAACATATTCCACTTAAATTTTACATGCATCGGATTGAGTATTGAATTACCTTTCCAGTGGTGTGCACCGATAGGTGGGCATTTGGTAGGAACTCACAGCAGAACGGTTCAAAGATGGAGGATATATTTACGATAGACAAGAAAATAATACGATTTTTGCATAATTAACACCTCTCCAATAAACCTCAAATAAAACTATAATCCGCAACATATGCCACTTAAATTTTACATGCATCGGATTCAGTATTGAATTACCTTTCCAGTGGTGTGCACCAATAGGTGGGCATTTGGTAGGAACTCCCAGCAGAATGGTTCAAACATGGAAAATATATTTACGATTGACACAAAAATAATACGATTATTGCATAATTGACACTTTTCCAAACATCTTCGAATAAAACTATAATCCGCAACATATGCCACTTAAATTTTACATGCATCGGATTCAGTATTGAATTACCTTTCCAGGGGTGTGCATTAATAGGTGGGCATTTGGTAGGAACTCCCAGCAGAACGGTTCAAACATGGAAGAGATATTTACGATAATCAAGAGAATAATGCAATTTTGCATAATTGACACCTCTCCAATAAACCTCAAATAAAACTATAATCCGCAACATATGCCACTTAAATTTTACACGCATCGGATTCAGTATTGAATTACCTTTCCAGGGGTGTGCACCAATAGGTGGGCATTTGGTAGGAACTCCCAGCAGAACGGCTCAAAGATGGAGGATATATTTACGATAGACACAAAGTTAATACGATTTTTGCATAATTGACACTTTTCCAAACATCTTCAAATAAACTATAATCCGCAACATATGCCACTTAAATTTTACATGCATCGGATTCAGTATTGAATTACCTTTCCAGGGGTGTGCACCAATAGGTGGGCATTTGGTAGGAACTCCCAGCAGAACGGTTCCAAGATGGAAAATATATTAACGATAGACACTAAAATAATGCGATTATTGCATAATTGACACTTTTCCAAACATCTTCGAATAAAACTATAATCCCCAACATATGCCACTTAAATTTTACATGCATCGGATTCAGTATTGAATTACCTTTCCAGGGGTGTGCACTAATAGATGGGCATTTGGTAGGAACTCCCAGCAGAACGGTTCAAACATGGAGGATATATTTAGGATAATTCAAGAGAATAATGCAATTTTGCATAATTGACACCTCTCCAATAAACCTCAAATAAAACTATAATCCGCAACATATGCCACTTAAATTTTACATGCATCGGATTCAGTATTGAATTACCTTTCCAGGGATGTGCACCAATAGGTGGGCATTTGGTAGGAACTCCCAGCAGAACGGTTCAAACATGGAAAATATATTCACGATAGACATTAAAGTAATGCGATATTTGCATAATTGACACCTCTCCAAACATCTTAGAATAAAACTATAATCCGCAACATATGCCACTTAAATTTTACATGCATAGAATTCAGTATTGAATTATCTTTCCAGGGGTGTGCACCAATAGGTGGGCATTTGGTAGGAACTCTCAGCAGAACGGTTCAAAGATGGAAGAGATATTGACGATAATCAAGAGAATAATGCAATTTTGCATAATTGACACCTCTCCAATGAACATCAAATAAAACTATAATCCGCAACATATGCCACTTAAATTTTACATGCATCGGATTCAGTATTGAATTACCTTTCCAGGGGTGTGCACCAATAGGTGGGCATTTAGTAGGAACTCCCAGCAGAACGGTTCAAACATGGAAAATATATTTACGATAGACATTAAAATAATACGATTTTTGCATAATTAACACCTCTCCAATAAACCTCAAATAAAACTATAATCCGCAACATATGCCACTTAAATTTTACATGCATCGGATTCAGTATTGAATTACCTTTCCAGGGGTGTGCATTAATAGGTGGGCATTTTGGTAGGAACTCCCAGCAGAATGGTTCAAAGATGGAGGATATATTTACGATAGACACTAAAATAATACGATTTTTGCATAATTGACACTTTTTCAAACATCTTCGAATAAAACTATAATCCGCAACATATGCCACTTAAATTTTGCATGCATCGGATTCAGTATTGAATTACCTTTCCAGGGGTGTGCACCAATAGGTGGGCATTTGGTAGGAACTCCCAGCAGAATGGTTCAAACATGGAGGATATATTTACGATAGACACAAAGTTAATACGATTTTTGCATAATTGACACCTCTCCAAACATCTTCGAATAAAACTATAATCCGCAACATATTCCACTTAAACTTTACATGCATCGGATTTAGTATTAAATTAACTTTCCAGGGATGTGCACCAATAGGTGGGCATTTGGTAGGAACTCCCAGCAGAATGGTTCAAAGATGGAGGATATATTTACGATAGACACTAAAGTAATACGATTTTTGCATAATTGACACTTTTCCAAACATCTTCGAATAAAACTATAATCCGCAACATATGCCACTTAAATTTTGCATGCATCGGATTCAGTATTGAATTACCTTTCCAGGGGTGTGCACCAATAGGTGGGCATTTGGTAGGAACTCCCAGCAGAATGGTTCAAAGATGGAGGATATATTTACGATAGACACTAAAGTAATACGATTTTTGCATAATTGACACTTTTCCAAACATCTTCGAATAAAACTATAATCCGCAACATATGCCACTTAAATTTTGCATGCATCGGATTCAGTATTGAATTACCTTTCCAGGGGTGTGCACCAATAGGTGGGCATTTGGTAGGAACTCCCAGCAGAATGGTTCAAACATGGAGGATATATTTACGATAGACACAAAGTTAATACGATTTTTGCATAATTGACACCTCTCCAAACATCTTCGAATAAAACTATAATCCGCAACATATTCCACTTAAACTTTACATGCATCGCATTTAGTATTAAATTAACTTTCCAGGGATGTGCACCAATAGGTGGGCATTTGGTAGGAACTCCCAGCAGAACGGTTCAAAGATGGAGGATATATTTACGATAGACATAAAAATAATACGATTTTTGCATAATTAACACCTCTCCAATAAACCTCAAATAAAACTATAATCCGCAACATATGCCACTTAAATTTTACATGCATCGGATTCAGTATTGAATTACCTTTCCAGGGATATGCACCAATAGGTGGGCATTTGGTAGGAACTCCCAGCAGAACGGTTCAAAGATGGAGGATGTATTTACGATAGACACTAAAATAATACGATTTTTGAATAACTAACACCTCTCCAATAAACCTCAAATAAAACTATAATCCGCAACATATGCCACTTAAATTTTACATGCATCGGATTCAGTATTGAATTACCTTTCCAGGGGTGTGCACCAATAGGTGGGAATTTGGTATAGGAACTCCCAGCAGAATGGTTCAAAGATGGAGGATATATTTACGATAATCAAGAAAATAATGCAATTTTTGCATAATTGACACTTTTCCAATAAACCTCAAATAAAACTATAATCCGCAACATATTCCACTTAAATTTTACATGCATCGGATTGAGTATTGAATTACCTTTCCAGTGGTGTGCACCGATAGGTGGGCATTTGGTAGGAACTCACAGCAGAACGGTTCAAAGATGGAGGATATATTTACGATAGACAAGAAAATAATACGATTTTTGCATAATTAACACCTCTCCAATAAACCTCAAATAAAACTATAATCCGCAACATATGCCACTTAAATTTTACATGCATCGGATTCAGTATTGAATTACCTTTCCAGTGGTGTGCACCAATAGGTGGGCATTTGGTAGGAACTCCCAGCAGAATGGTTCAAACATGGAAAATATATTTACGATTGACACAAAAATAATACGATTATTGCATAATTGACACTTTTCCAAACATCTTCGAATAAAACTATAATCCGCAACATATGCCACTTAAATTTTACATGCATCGGATTCAGTATTGAATTACCTTTCCAGGGGTGTGCATTAATAGGTGGGCATTTGGTAGGAACTCCCAGCAGAACGGTTCAAACATGGAAGAGATATTTACGATAATCAAGAGAATAATGCAATTTTGCATAATTGACACCTCTCCAATAAACCTCAAATAAAACTATAATCCGCAACATATGCCACTTAAATTTTACACGCATCGGATTCAGTATTGAATTACCTTTCCAGGGGTGTGCACCAATAGGTGGGCATTTGGTAGAAACTCCCAGCAGAACGGCTCAAAGATGGAGGATATATTTACGATAGACACAAAGTTAATACGATTTTTGCATAATTGACACTTTTCCAAACATCTTCAAATAAACTATAATCCGCAACATATGCCACTTAAATTTTACATGCATCGGATTCAGTATTGAATTACCTTTCCAGGGGTGTGCACCAATAGGTGGGCATTTGGTAGGAACTCCCAGCAGAACGGTTCCAAGATGGAAAATATATTAACGATAGACACTAAAATAATGCGATTATTGCATAATTGACACTTTTCCAAACATCTTCGAATAAAACTATAATCCCCAACATATGCCACTTAAATTTTACATGCATCGGATTCAGTATTGAATTACCTTTCCAGGGGTGTGCACTAATAGATGGGCATTTGGTAGGAACTCCCAGCAGAACGGTTCAAACATGGAGGATATATTTAGGATAATTCAAGAGAATAATGCAATTTTGCATAATTGACACCTCTCCAATAAACCTCAAATAAAACTATAATCCGCAACATATGCCACTTAAATTTTACATGCATCGGATTCAGTATTGAATTACCTTTCCAGGGATGTGCACCAATAGGTGGGCATTTGGTAGGAACTCCCAGCAGAACGGTTCAAACATGGAAAATATATTCACGATAGACATTAAAGTAATGCGATATTTGCATAATTGACACCTCTCCAAACATCTTAGAATAAAACTATAATCCGCAACATATGCCACTTAAATTTTACATGCATCGAATTCAGTATTGAATTATCTTTCCAGGGGTGTGCACCAATAGGTGGGCATTTGGTAGGAACTCCCAGCAGAACGGTTCAAAGATGGAAGAGATATTGACGATAATCAAGAGAATAATGCAATTTTGCATAATTGACACCTCTCCAATGAACATCAAATAAAACTATAATCCGCAACATATGCCACTTAAATTTTACATGCATCGGATTCAGTATTGAATTACCTTTCCAGGGGTGTGCACCAATAGGTGGGCATTTAGTAGGAACTCCCAGCAGAACGGTTCAAACATGGAAAATATATTTACGATAGACATTAAAATAATACGATTTTTGCATAATTAACACCTCTCCAATAAACCTCAAATAAAACTATAATCCGCAACATATGCCACTTAAATTTTACATGCATCGGATTCAGTATTGAATTACCTTTCCAGGGGTGTGCACCAATAGGTGGGCATTTGGTAGGAACTCCCAGCAGAATGGTTCAAAGATGGAGGATATATTTACGATAGACACTAAAATAATACGATTTTTGCATAATTGACACTTTTCCAAACATCTTCGAATAAAACTATAATCCGCAACATATGCCACTTAAGTTTTACATGCATCGGATTCAGTATTGAATTACCTTTCCAGGGGTGTGCACCAATAGGTGGGCATTTGGTAGGAACTCCCAGCAGAACGGTCCAAAGATGGAGGATATTTTGACGATAATCAAGAGAATAATACAGCTTTTGCATAATTGACACCTCTCCAATAAACCTTAAATAAAACTATATTGTTGTGGCTTTGTGATGTCACATGCAATGTTTGTGCAAGTTGCGCTAATTGTCGATTGTAGTTTAGCAGGTATTCATAAATGGTGTGCATGGAAATCTTTTTGCTTATTTTGTTTGCTAAGTGAAGGGCAATATAATAAGTTTCACACCGGCTTTGAAATAAATAAACTTTAATTATTATAATTTTTTTTTAGATTCAAAGCTCAGTAGCATTTAATTTCCAAGTAAAACTAAAGTGTTACGATAACTATGTTGATTTCTGAAGGTGTTACTGTATTATTAAATTACCCTTTTAAAGGGCAAGCGAACTTGTTAACTTTTCTCCACAATGCATAGCTAAAATCCATCAGAGATGCTATAGGCCTACGGTTAAGGTTTGTTTCAACAACGTGCTGCATTCAAGGTGAAACATCGTGGGTCGGCCTATAGGGTGCCATAAAAAAATTTTCTCTTCAGAAGGGTGCGTAACCCTAAAATGGATGGGATCCATTGATCTAGTTGGGCCGCTAACTTAATCGGCGCATAAAAATTCATTAGTGGTACATCAAATTTGAAAATAAATAAATTTTGAAAAAGTGATAACTAGAGCAAGTTTTTTATAATCTTAAAAAAAGATTTGACTTGATTTTATTATTTGACTTAGACTGGTGCGCAGTACTCAGCGGTGGAATAAACAAGGGCTAGGGTGGCTGTACGAAGAGTTTTACCACCTGTACCCCAGCCGAAATCCACCAATCGCCTCAAAAGTGCAACGCGTGTGGATAGTTTTTGCGCAATGACTCCTATAGTGGCAGCGGTACGTAAGTGACCTGTCCAGAGCAGGGCCGGATTTAGACCATGAGAGGCCCTAGGCTATTCCATTTGTGAGGCCCCCTCCCTATTTTTGAGCTCAGAATTTCTTTCTCAACAACATCACTTGTCATCGCTTAATGTTAATTAAAAATATGAGTGCATTAAACTCTTCGTTTTTTTCATTTTCCACATTCATGGGTGCAAATTTTTAATTAAAAGAATAAAACTTTAGTTAAGGCAGTTTTGCTTTTAATTTTACTTTCTTTGATCAAACTACCGTTACAATAATTGTAAATTTTATTTACGAGTACATAAAAAATAGTTACAGCCATCAAATAGAGCAGGGGTCACCAAACTTTTTTTATTTGAGGGCCGGTTTGCTGCGAGATTAACAGCTGCGGGCCGGATGCAAATTGCGAAAAGATATATAACTATTTAGAATCTCCATTGACTTGAATTGAACACAATAAATAACAAAGTCAGCGGTGGAATAGCAAAGTTGTGATGAAACTCGAAAGGTTGCTGGAAAAGTTATCCTCTGCTGTGATACACTACAGGGCATCGTGCTGTTGAAAAAACATTACATTTTTCCAAATTTGGCCTATAGGCTGTCCCCATTTGTGGTGGCTTAATGATAAAAACAGAACACCAACATGTAGGCTGCCTAGTGCCTGGTGGAAAAATGTACAAATTCAACATACAACAACGAACTGCAAGAGCGAAAAATTTTAACAAAGAAGTCTCTATTACACAAAAAGGCAAAGCCAAAGACGGTTGCTAATGCCAAGGGAAGCAGATGTACAGAATTGTAGTGCAGCTGTAATTTCCGCAGTACGTGGCGGGCCGGATGAAATCAGTTCGCGGGCCGATTCTGGCCCGCGGGCCGTAGTTTGGTGACCCCTGAAATAGAGTAATACTCGGCTAATAAAAAATTTTTCTAGCTTTCGTCAAAGCAATATCATGCAAAAGTTTATCAAAATTTATCTGTTTAAGTTTGTCACTCTCAATGAACAGAATGCTCAGTGCGGACAACCTTTCTTGAGACATTATCGATCTTAGTTTATTTTTGATGCTTTTGAGACTTGAGAAAGAGCTCTCTCCTGAGCAGTTAGTGACCATTGAGCTTAGAAACAGTCTTAATATTGCTTCCACATTAAGAAAGGCAGTGTTAATTTTTTCCTTGCACATAATTTCATAAAGTTCTCCATGAAACAAGGAAATAGATTGCTCTTCTGTACCGGTAAGCCCTTGGTTTTGTGTTTGTCTCACGTACAAACGAAAATGTAGAAGTTCATCAGTAAGTTTCGGGTCAACATTTTCCGGATACACTTCCTTTAAAAGTTCTACGCCTTGCACAATTTCTACCTTAGTTGCTTTCAGATTGTTTACATATGACTGTTTACAACGTGGTTGAAACCAGTTGTGTATAGAATTTTCTACTCTGAAAAGCTTGATATTATTATTAGCCTATTAGCCTATTCATTTGCGTCAGACAAAGCTGTCCATATCCAAAACAAACCGAAGTAATACACAAACTGCAAATGCACAAAGGTCACAGAGAGCCACTTTGGATGTCATCAGTAAGAGCTCACTAAATATCTACTGTTACAAATTTACATAGCCTACAATGAGCGTTGGAAGAGTTGAAAGTATTCAGAACGATAAAAACAATCAGATGACATAAGGTCTGATATAGGCTAAAGCGATTTGAGCAGGGTCCAGAGCAGGGCCGGATTTAGACCATGAGAGGCCCTAGGCTATTCCATTTGTGAGGCCCCCTCCCTATTTTTGAGCTCAGAATTTCTTTCTCAACAACATCACTTGTCATCGCTTAATGTTAATTAAAAATATGAGTGCATTAAACTCTTCGTTTTTTTCATTTTCCACATTCATGGGTGCAAATTTTTAATTAAAAGAATAAAACTTTAGTTAAGGCAGTTTTGCTTTTAATTTTACTTTCTTTGATCAAACTACCGTTACAATAATTGTAAATTTTATTTACGAGTACATAAGAAATAGTTACAGCCATCAAATAGAGCAGGGGTCACCAAACTTTTTTTATTTGAGGGCCGGTTTGCTGCGAGATTAACAGCTGCGGGCCGGATGCAAATTGCGAAAAGATATATAACTATTTAGAATCTCCATTGACTTGAATTGAACACAATAAATAACAAAGTCAGCGGTGGAATAGCAAAGTTGTGATGAAACTCGAAAGGTTGCTGGAAAAGTTATCCTCTGCTGTGATACACTACAGGGCATCGTGCTGTTGAAAAAACATTACATTTTTCCAAATTTGGCCTATAGGCTGTCCCCATTTGTGGTGGCTTAATGATAAAAACAGAACACCAACATGTAGGCTGCCTAGTGCCTGGTGGAAAAATGTACAAATTCAACATACAACAACGAACTGCAAGAGCGAAAAATTTTAACAAAGAAGTCTCTATTACACAAAAAGGCAAAGCCAAAGACGGTTGCTAATGCCAAGGGAAGCAGATGTACAGAATTGTAGTGCAGCTGTAATTTCCGCAGTACGTGGCGGGCCGGATGAAATCAGTTCGCGGGCCGATTCTGGCCCGCGGGCCGTAGTTTGGTGACCCCTGAAATAGAGTAATACTCGGCTAATAAAAAATTTTTCTAGCTTTCGTCAAAGCAATATCATGCAAAAGTTTATCAAAATTTATCTGTTTAAGTTTGTCACTCTCAATGAACAGAATGCTCAGTGCGGACAACCTTTCTTGAGACATTATCGATCTTAGTTTATTTTTGATGCTTTTGAGACTTGAGAAAGAGCTCTCTCCTGAGCAGTTAGTGACCATTGAGCTTAGAAACAGTCTTAATATTGCTTCCACATTAAGAAAGGCAGTGTTAATTTTTTCCTTGCACATAATTTCATAAAGTTCTCCATGAAACAAGGAAATAGATTGCTCTTCTGTACCGGTAAGCCCTTGGTTTTGTGTTTGTCTCACGTACAAACGAAAATGTAGAAGTTCATCAGTAAGTTTCGGGTCAATATTTTCCGGATACGCTTCCTTTAAAAGTTCTACGCCTTGCACAATTTCTACCTTAGTTGCTTTCAGATTGTTTACATATGACTGTTTACAACGTGGTTGAAACCAGTTGTGTATAGAATTTTCTACTCTGAAAAGCTTGATATTATTATTAGCCTATTAGCCTATTCATTTGCGTCAGACAAAGCTGTCCATATCCAAAACAAACCGAAGTAATACACAAACTGCAAATGCACAAAGGTCACAGAGAGCCACTTTGGATGTCATCAGTAAGAGCTCACTAAATATCTACTGTTACAAATTTACATAGCCTACAATGAGCGTTGGAAGAGTTGAAAGTATTCAGAACGATAAAAACAATCAGATGACATAAGGTCTGATATAGGCTAAAGCGATTTGAGCAGGGTCCAGAGCAGGGCCGGATTTAGACCATGAGAGGCCCTAGGCTATTCCATTTGTGAGGCCCCCTCCCTATTTTTGAGCTCAGAATTTCTTTCTCAACAACATCACTTGTCATCGCTTAATGTTAATTAAAAATATGAGTGCATTAAACTCTTCGTTTTTTTCATTTTCCACATTCATGGGTGCAAATTTTTAATTAAAAGAATAAAACTTTAGTTAAGGCAGTTTTGGTTTTAATTTTACTTTCTTTGATCAAACTACCGTTACAATAATTGTAAATTTTATTTACGAGTACATAAAAAATAGTTACAGCCATCAAATAGAGCAGGGGTCACCAAACTTTTTTTATTTGAGGGCCGGTTTGCTGCGAGATTAACAGCTGCGGGCCGGATGCAAATTGCGAAAAGATATATAACTATTTAGAATCTCCATTGACTTGAATTGAACACAATAAATAACAAAGTCAGCGGTGGAATAGCAAAGTTGTGATGAAACTCGAAAGGTTGCTGGAAAAGTTATCCTCTGCTGTGATACACTACAGGGCATCGTGCTGTTGAAAAAACATTACATTTTTCCAAATTTGGCCTATAGGCTGTCCCCATTTGTGGTGGCTTAATGATAAAAACAGAACACCAACATGTAGGCTGCCTAGTGCCTGGTGGAAAAATGTACAAATTCAACATACAACAACGAACTGCAAGAGCGAAAAATTTTAACAAAGAAGTCTCTATTACACAAAAAGGCAAAGCCAAAGACGGTTGCTAATGCCAAGGGAAGCAGATGTACAGAATTGTAGTGCAGCTGTAATTTCCGCAGTACGTGGCGGGCCGGATGAAATCAGTTCGCGGGCCGATTCTGGCCCGCGGGCCGTAGTTTGGTGACCCCTGAAATAGAGTAATACTCGGCTAATAAAAAATTTTTCTAGCTTTCGTCAAAGCAATATCATGCAAAAGTTTATCAAAATTTATCTGTTTAAGTTTGTCACTCTCAATGAACAGAATGCTCAGTGCGGACAACCTTTCTTGAGACATTATCGATCTTAGTTTATTTTTGATGCTTTTGAGACTTGAGAAAGAGCTCTCTCCTGAGCAGTTAGTGACCATTGAGCTTAGAAACAGTCTTAATATTGCTTCCACATTAAGAAAGGCAGTGTTAATTTTTTCCTTGCACATAATTTCATAAAGTTCTCCATGAAACAAGGAAATAGATTGCTCTTCTGTACCGGTAAGCCCTTGGTTTTGTGTTTGTCTCACGTACAAACGAAAATGTAGAAGTTCATCAGTAAGTTTCGGGTCAACATTTTCCGGATACGCTTCCTTTAAAAGTTCTACGCCTTGCACAATTTCTACCTTAGTTGCTTTCAGATTGTTTACATATGACTGTTTACAACGTGGTTGAAACCAGTTGTGTATAGAATTTTCTACTCTGAAAAGCTTGATATTATTATTAGCCTATTAGCCTATTCATTTGCGTCAGACAAAGCTGTCCATATCCAAAACAAACCGAAGTAATACACAAACTGCAAATGCACAAAGGTCACAGAGAGCCACTTTGGATGTCATCAGTAAGAGCTCACTAAATATCTACTGTTACAAATTTACATAGCCTACAATGAGCGTTGGAAGAGTTGAAAGTATTCAGAACGATAAAAACAATCAGATGACATAAGGTCTGATATAGGCTAAAGCGATTTGAGCAGGGTCCAGAGCAGGGCCGGATTTAGACCATGAGAGGCCCTAGGCTATTCCATTTGTGAGGCCCCCTCCCTATTTTTGAGCTCAGAATTTCTTTCTCAACAACATCACTTGTCATCGCTTAATGTTAATTAAAAATATGAGTGCATTAAACTCTTCGTTTTTTTCATTTTCCACATTCATGGGTGCAAATTTTTAATTAAAAGAATAAAACTTTAGTTAAGGCAGTTTTGCTTTTAATTTTACTTTCTTTGATCAAACTACCGTTACAATAATTGTAAATTTTATTTACGAGTACATAAGAAATAGTTACAGCCATCAAATAGAGCAGGGGTCACCAAACTTTTTTTATTTGAGGGCCGGTTTGCTGCGAGATTAACAGCTGCGGGCCGGATGCAAATTGCGAAAAGATATATAACTATTTAGAATCTCCATTGACTTGAATTGAACACAATAAATAACAAAGTCAGCGGTGGAATAGCAAAGTTGTGATGAAACTCGAAAGGTTGCTGGAAAAGTTATCCTCTGCTGTGATACACTACAGGGCATCGTGCTGTTGAAAAAACATTACATTTTTCCAAATTTGGCCTATAGGCTGTCCCCATTTGTGGTGGCTTAATGATAAAAACAGAACACCAACATGTAGGCTGCCTAGTGCCTGGTGGAAAAATGTACAAATTCAACATACAACAACGAACTGCAAGAGCGAAAAATTTTAACAAAGAAGTCTCTATTACACAAAAAGGCAAAGCCAAAGACGGTTGCTAATGCCAAGGGAAGCAGATGTACAGAATTGTAGTGCAGCTGTAATTTCCGCAGTACGTGGCGGGCCGGATGAAATCAGTTCGCGGGCCGATTCTGGCCCGCGGGCCGTAGTTTGGTGACCCCTGAAATAGAGTAATACTCGGCTAATAAAAAATTTTTCTAGCTTTCGTCAAAGCAATATCATGCAAAAGTTTATCAAAATTTATCTGTTTAAGTTTGTCACTCTCAATGAACAGAATGCTCAGTGCGGACAACCTTTCTTGAGACATTATCGATCTTAGTTTATTTTTGATGCTTTTGAGACTTGAGAAAGAGCTCTCTCCTGAGCAGTTAGTGACCATTGAGCTTAGAAACAGTCTTAATATTGCTTCCACATTAAGAAAGGCAGTGTTAATTTTTTCCTTGCACATAATTTCATAAAGTTCTCCATGAAACAAGGAAATAGATTGCTCTTCTGTACCGGTAAGCCCTTGGTTTTGTGTTTGTCTCACGTACAAACGAAAATGTAGAAGTTCATCAGTAAGTTTCGGGTCAACATTTTCCGGATACGCTTCCTTTAAAAGTTCTACGCCTTGCACAATTTCTACCTTAGTTGCTTTCAGATTGTTTACATATGACTGTTTACAACGTGGTTGAAACCAGTTGTGTATAGAATTTTCTACTCTGAAAAGCTTGATATTATTATTAGCCTATTAGCCTATTCATTTGCGTCAGACAAAGCTGTCCATATCCAAAACAAACCGAAGTAATACACAAACTGCAAATGCACAAAGGTCACAGAGAGCCACTTTGGATGTCATCAGTAAGAGCTCACTAAATATCTACTGTTACAAATTTACATAGCCTACAATGAGCGTTGGAAGAGTTGAAAGTATTCAGAACGATAAAAACAATCAGATGACATAAGGTCTGATATAGGCTAAAGCGATTTGAGGAGTGAATGCAACGGTTAATAAACGAAAACATGTTTTTCCTCAATAAAGCATCAAACGTATATATACTTTAGGTAGGGTTTAAACTTGTCACGTTTTTTAAAAGAATTACAAACTTCGAAACCGAATTTCGAGGCCCCTGGACGTTGAGGCCCTAGGCTTCACCCTGCCTAGCCTATTGGTAAATCCGGCCCTGGTCCAGAGTTATGCCGAGGTAATTAGCCTACAGTAGGTTCGGCACAGGAGGGCAGGCGTTCCCCATCGATGTTGTTGTTTAACTCACGCTGCGCCTCCCGGTTGTTAAGGTGGAAGGCCGCCGACACTGTTTTTCCTTGCTGAGCTGTAGCTTCCATTTCTGGAGGTATGCTGTTAGTGTTTGCATGTCATGGCTGAGGTTCCTCTCCACTGACTACCAGTTTCCCGCTGAGTGCAGGAATGCAACGTCTTCTGGCGTCTGCGTAAGCATATTTTGTGGAGATGTTTGGGCGCAGGTTGTAGGTATATATGTTGAACAGGAGAGAAGCCAAGGCTGAGCGCTGTGGGTTTTTAAGTCGGCGTGGTCTGCTTCGACGACCGGTGTCGTTGCCCTGAGGGGCGTGGAGGAAGTCAGAGAAAGGCTTTCACATTCCTTATCCCAACACGGTATGTAGGTCTTTCGTCGGCCGCGGGGGATGGAGTGTTTTACTGCCGATATTATTGCATTACAAAAGTCCTGGTAAGCTTCTTCCACGTTGTTGGTGTGTGGGGATGGGAGATACTGTGTAGATTCGTTGGTGAGGAGGCTATAGTACTTCCAGTTAGCCATTATGAAGTTCCATCGCTCAACAGGCTTGCTCGGGACAGGCATTGTGAGCTTTAGAGCCATGATGATCGAGGGTCGATGTTGGTTTAGTCGATGCCTCCAATAACGGCTTGGAAAAGGTTCAAATGCCTTCTATTCAAAACTCCACTCGCTTGCCGGACTTGATCGGACCAGACTCTTTTCAACTCTTAGAGTTTTACCCAAGTTTGAATGTTTGACTCATGAAAATCCCAGACCTTGGCACCATATGGAGGAGTTTTCATCATTTAAAGCTCTGCTACAGAACATGCCTGCTACAAATGATGTTGTGGAGAGAGTCACCCTATACTATCCAGAAGTATCCACCCTATCCCTTGTGGTCTCTCCCGCTGAACCCTGGCCTGGTTTACTCGGGTGTGACAAGCTTCGCTTCGCATATCTTTTTTCTGTCTTGAAGATATTGTACTGACGGGAGGGACCACGAGAAGGTGCTTGTTCTCCCCCCCCTGATAATGAGTGATAGGCGAGCATTCACTCATTTTTCTGCTAGCAAATTCAACAACTGCTTTCGAAATTTCGCTATCATTGAAAAAGATTTAGTCTGTTGCTAGTTACTTCTTTCTGTGTGAACCCTGCTGAGGTTCAAGCTCATTGAGCTTCGCTAAACACTTCAACATAGACCACACATTGGCTGAATCCAGCTCAGTGGACAAATGGTTTCGTTTTGGCGCTGGTATTTCTGAGATCGATCCCAGGTCGGGAAAAATGGAAGACTTTAAAAACGGTACGAGTTGTGTTCTTTTTTGCTTAACTCAGTAGGAATTAGTTGGGTAATAGTGTGATGACGTCGTAAACCTGGTATAAAATTAAAAATGAGCCCTGTCGATAAATAACCTTACCCAGCTTTGCAAAACCCGTCCATTTTACATTGATTCAGCTTCGGCAGACGGCTGGGTAGATGTGGTAGGGCGACAATAAATTAATTCAATAACATTATTACTATTACCAGCAGTCGGATGAAAAAACTTGTCCACAAAAGAAAACGATTGCAAAATTAAACGAACTTTTTTGTCTCAACATATTTTATGCTTGTACATATGCAATTGCAAAGCTGAGTAAACCGGACATTTCCTCAGCATTGTATGGCAAAATTGTTCCTACTTTAGCATATTATGTGGAGCGATCATTTTCCTTTTTGAAATCAATGCTTTGTCTAAAGATAAATTTTGCAGACACAAACATTGTATATGTATAGGTCTAATAAATCAATTTTATTTGAACGCTAATTGATTAGATACATTAGAGTTAGACATTTGAATTCTTCTTGTGATTTGGAAGTGAAATAGCGAAAATGTGCGGGCTCTTTGTTCAAATATGCTATTGTTCAATATAGGCTACCTGTAAAAAACTTGTACGCTATGCGATACTTCAATTATGAAAATTAGCATAGAATTGATGCTTAAGAATTGAAGTCATACTCATATATTGTCATATATCTCAAAAAATCAAGTCAGATTTTTTTTTAGATTATAAAAAACTTGCTCTAGTTATCACCTTTTCAAAATTTATTTATTTTCAAATTTGATGTACCACTAATGAATTTTTATGCGCCGATTAAGTTAGCGGCTCAACTAGATCAATGGATCCCATCCATTTTAGGGTTACACACCAAAAAAATTTATGGCACCCTATAGGCGACCCACGATGTTTCACCTTGAATGCAGCACGTTGTTGAAACAAACCTTAACCGTAGGCCTATAGCATCTCTGATTGATTTTAGCTATGCAGTGTTGAGAAAAGTCAACAAGTTCGCTTGCCCTTTAAAAAGGTAATTTAATAATACAGTAACACCTTCAGAAATCAACATAGTTATCGTAACACTTTAGTTTTACTTGGAAATTAAATGCTACTGAACTTTGAATCTAAAAAAAATTATAATAAATAAAGTTTATTTATTTCGAAGTCAGTGTGAAACTTATTATATTGCACTTCACTTAGCAAAAAAAATAAGCAAAAAGATTTCCACGCACACCATTTACCTGTTAAACTACAATCGACAATTAGCGCAACTTGCACAAACATTACATGTGACATCACACAGCCACAACAATACAGTTTTATTTGAGGTTTATTAAAGAAGTGTCAATTATGAAAAAGATACATTATTTTCTTGATTGTGGTCATTATATCCTCCATCTTTGGACCGTTCTGCTGGGAGTTCTTACCAAATGCCCACCTATTGGTGCACACCCCTAGAAAGGTAATTCAATACTGAATCCGATGCATGTAAAATTTAAGTGGCATGTGTTGCGGATTATAGTTTTATTCGAAGATGTTTGGAAAAGTGTCAATTATGCAAAAATCGTATTATTTTTGTGTCTATCGTAAATATATCCTCCATGTTTGAACCGTTCTGTTGGGAGTTCCTACCAAATGCCCACCTATTGGTGCACACCCCTGGAAAGGTAATTCAATACTAAATCCGATGCATGTAAAATTTAAGTGGCATATGTAGCGGATTATAGTTTTATTTGAAGTTTATTGGAGAGGTGTTAATTATGCAAAAATCGTATTATTTTAATGTCTATCGTAAATATATTTTCCATGTTTGAACCGTTCTTCTGGGAGTTCCTACCAAATGCCCACCTATTGGTGCACACCCCTGGAAAGGTAATTCAATACTGAATCCGATGCATGTAAAATTTAAGTGGCATATGTTGCAGATTATAGTTTTATTTGAGGTTTATTGGAGAGATGTCAATTATGCAAAAATTGCATTATTTTCTTGATTATCGTAAATATATCCTCCATGTTTGAACCGTTCTGCTGGGAGTTCCTACCAAATGCCCACCTATTGGTGCACACCCCTGGAAAGGTAATTCAATACTGAATCGGATGCATGTAAAATTTAAGTGGCATATGTTGCGGATTATAGTTTTATTCGAAGATGTTTGGAGAGGTGTCAATTATGCAAAAATCGTATTATTTTTGTGTCTATCTTAAATAAATCTTCCATGTTTGAACCATTCTGCTGGGAGTTCCTACCAAATGCCCACCTATTGGTGCACACCCCTGGAAAGGTAATTCAATACTGAATCCGATGCATGTAAAATTTAAGTGGCATATGTTGCGGATTATAGTTTTATTCGAAGATGTTTGGAAAAGTGGCAATTATGCAAAAATCGGCTTATTTTAGTGTCTATCGTAAATATATTTTCCATGTTTGAACCGTTCTGCTGGGAGTTCCTACCAAATGCCCACCTATTGGTGCACACCCCTGGAAAGGTAATTCAATACTGAATCCGATGCATGTAAAATTTAAGTGGCATATGTTGCGAATTATAGTTTTATTCGAAGATGATTGGAAAAGTGTCAATTATGCAAAAATTGCATTATTTTCTTGATTATCGTAAATATATCTTCCATGTTTGAACCGTTCTGCTGGGAGTTCCTACCAAATGCCCACCTATTGGTGCACACCCCTGGAAAGGTAATTCAATACTGAATCCGATGCATGTAAATTTTAAGTGGCATATGTTGCGGATTATAGTTTTATTCGAAGATGTTTGGAGAGGTGTCAATTATGCAAAAATCGTATTATTTTTGTGTCTATCTTAAATAAATCTTCCATGTTTGAACCATTCTGCTGGGAGTTCCTACCAAATGCCCACCTATTGGTGCACACCCCTGGAAAGGTAATTCAATACTAAATCCGATGCATGTAAATTTTAAGTGGCATATGTTGCGGATTATAATTTTATTTGAAGATGTTTGGAGAGGTGTCAATTATGCAAAAATCGTATTATTTTTGTGTCTATCGTAAATATATCCTCCATGTTTGAACCATTCTGTTGGGAGTTCCTACCAAATGCCCACCTATTGGTGCACACCCCTGGAAAGGTAATTCAATACTGAATCCGATGCATGTAAAATTTAAGTGGCATATGTTGCGGATTATAGTTTTATTTGAGGTTTATTGGAGAGATGTCAATTATGCAAAAATTGCATTATTTTCTTGATTATCGTAAACATATTCTCCATGTTTGAACCATTCTGCTTGGAGTTCCTACCAAATGCCCACCTATTGGTGCACACCCCTGGAAAGGAAATTCAATACTGAATCCGATGCATGTAAAATTTAAGTGGCATATGTTGCGGATTATAGTTTTATTCGAAGATGTTTGGAGAGGTGTCAATTATGCAAAAATTGCATTATTTTCTTGATTATCGTAAACATATCCTCCATGTTTGAACCATTCTGCTGGGAGTTCCTACCAAATGCCCACCTATTGGTGCAAACCCCTGGAAAGGTAATTCAATACTGAATTCAATGCATGTAAAATTTAAGTGGCATATGTAGCGGATTATAGTTTTATTCGAAGATGTTTGGAGAGGTGTCAATTATGCAAAAATCTTATTATTTTTGTGTCTATCGTAAATATATCCTCCATGTTTGAACCATTCTGCTGGGAGTTTCTACCAAATGCCCACCTATTGGTGCACACCCCTGGAAAGGTAATTCAATACTAAATCCGATGCATGTAAATTTTAAGTGGCATATGTTGCGGATTATAATTTTATTTGAAGATGTTTGGAGAGGTGTCAATTATGCAAAAATCGTATTATTTTTGTGTCTATCGTAAATATATCCTCCATGTTTGAACCATTCTGTTGGGAGTTCCTACCAAATGCCCACCTATTGGTGCACACCCCTGGAAAGGTAATTCAATACTGAATCCGATGCATGTAAAATTTAAGTGGCATATGTTGCGGATTATAGTTTTATTTGAGGTTTATTGGAGAGATGTCAATTATGCAAAAATTGCATTATTTTCTTGATTATCGTAAACATATTCTCCATGTTTGAACCATTCTGCTTGGAGTTCCTACCAAATGCCCACCTATTGGTGCACACCCCTGGAAAGGAAATTCAATACTGAATCCGATGCATGTAAAATTTAAGTGGCATATGTTGCGGATTATAGTTTTATTCGAAGATGTTTGGAAAAGTGTCAATTATGCAAAAATCTTACTATTTTTGTGTCTATCGTAAATATATCTTCCATCTTTGAACCGTTCTGCTGGGAGTTCCTACCAAATGCCCACCTATTGGTGCAAACCCCTGGAAAGGTATTTCAATACTGAATCCGATGCATGTAAAATTTAAGTGGCATATGTTGCGGATTATAGTTTAATTCGAAGATGTTTGGAGAGGTGTCAATTATGCAAAAATCGTATTATTTTGTGTCCATCGTAAATATATCCTCCATGTTTGAACCATTCTGCTGGGAGTTCCTACCAAATGCCCACCTATTGGTGCATATCCCTGGAAAGGTAATTTAATACTGAATCTGATGCATGTAAAATTTAAGTGGCATATGTAGCGGATTATAGTTTTATTTGAGGTTTATTGGAGTGGTATCAATTATGCAAAAATTGCATTATTTTCTTGATTATCGTAAATATATCCTCCATGTTTGAACCGTTCTGCTGGGAGTTCCTACCAAATGCCCACCTATTGGTGCAAACCCCTGGAAAGGTAATTCAATACTGAATCCGATGCATGTAAAGTTTAAGTGGCATATGTTGCGGATTATAGTTTTATTCGAAGATGTTTGGAAAAGTGTCAATTATGCAAAAATCGTATTATTTTAATGTCTATCGTAAATATATTTTCCATGTTTGAACCGTTCTGCTGGGAGTTCCTACCAAATGCCCACCTATTGGTGCACACCCCTGGAAAGGTAATTCAATACTGAATCCGATGCATGTAAAATTTAAGTGGCATATGTTGCGGATTATAGTTTTATTTGAGGTTTATTGGAGAGGTGTTAATTATGCAAAAATCGTATTATTTTAATGTCTATCGTAAATATATCTTCCATCTTGGAACCGTTCTGCTGGGAGTTCCTACCAAATGCCCACCTATTGGTGCACACCCCTGGAAAGGTAATTCAATACTGAATCCGATGCATGTAAAATTTAAGTGGCATATGTTGTGGATTATAATTTTATTTGAAGATGTTTGGAGAGGTGTCAATTATGCAAAAATCGTATTAACTTTGTGTCTATCGTAAATATATCCTCCATCTTTGAACCATGCTGCTGGGAGTTCCTACCAAATGCCCACCTATTGGTGCACACCCCTGGAAAGGTAATTCAATACTGAATCCGATGCATGTAAATTTTAAGTGGCATATGTTGCGGATTATAGTTTTATTTGAGGTTTATTGGAGAGGTATCAATTATGCAAAAATTGCATTATTTTCTTGATTATCGTAAATATATCCTCCATGTTTGAACCGTTCTGCTGGGAGTTCCTACCAAATGCCCACCTATTGGTGCACACCCCTGGAAAGGTAATTCAATACTGAATCCGATGCATGTAAAATTTAAGTGGCATATGTTGCGGATTATAGTTTTATTCGAAGATGTTTGGAAAAGTGCAGAGTTCCTACCAAATGCCCACCTATTGGTGCACACCCCTGGAAAGGTAATTCAATACTGAATTCGATGCATGTAAAATTTAAGTGGCATATGTTGCGGATTATAGTTTTATTTGAGGTTTATTGGAGAGGTGTTAATTATGCAAAAATCGCATTATTTTATTGTCTATCGTAAATATATCCTCCATCTTTGAACCGTTCTGCTGGGAGTTCCTACCAAATGCCCACTTATTGGTGCATATCCCTGGAAAGGTAATTTAATGCTGAATCCGATGCATGTAAAATTTAAGTGGCATATGTTGCGGATTATAGTTTTATTTGAGGTTTATTGGAGAGGTGTCAATTATGCAAAATTGCATTATTCTCTTGATTATTGTCAATATCTCTTTCATCTTTGGACTGTTCTGCTCGGAGTTCCTACCAAATGCCCACCTATTGGTGCACATCCCTGGAAAGGTAATTCAATACTGAATCCGATGCATGTAAAATTTAAGTGGCATGTGTTGCGGATTATAGTTTTATTTGGGTTTTGTCGAAAGTAGCTCAGGTCGCATTGTATACCACGCACTTATTCACGGATGACTTTTTTAGGCGGAAAGCGGAAAAATAATTCTGCCAGAATGACGGTGGTCACAAAATGTTCGCTTTCTAATGTTAACCCATATCCTCCTACCGTCAGTTTAAACTGACAGCACATTTAGATGGTTTCTAGATCACAAACTGTTTTGTCGAAACCCAGTTAGTATGTTATGAGGTTCGTAAGGTCTGTACCTAACACTATAGTACATTTAGTGAAATTCCGTTTATCCTTCGACTGGATATAACGGATCAAATTTCCAAAATGGATATTTTTTGTTGTTCGTAATTATAGCGGTGTCAATTTTTACTGGATTGCGTTATAATGACATAAACCACGAAATTAGTTAGAACTAACATTGTTGTATCCATATTTTGCATACTTAGAAGAAATTAATTTTTTGTTTAAGTTTTGTACCATTTCCGCTTCCGTCAGTTTAAACTGACGCTAGGGGCAGAAGGGAGCATGTAAATTGTAAATGATTTTACAAATTACTTGCAGAATAGTTGAGTTTAGGGGTTATTTTGCAAATATTTTGATTCTCAAGCAAAACGTTGATATATTAGCAAACGAAAACTTAAACTAGGTCAATTGGTGAACATAATATGGTATAACTGTTTCATTTTGAAGTTAAAAGTGGTGATATATCATACATCTTTTGATTTCATACAGCATAGCAATGGCAAAACATTTGCATGATAGCAACAAATTGACAGTTTTTGAAGCATTGGAAGCTCTTGAAAGGTTAGAAACTGATGAAGAATCAATATCAGAATCGTGTCTAAAGCAAATTTAGTTATATTTCCTCGTGAAGATGATGGCATGGATACAGATGAAGATGATGGTGGTGAAATGGATTGTATTCCGGACAATCTATGTGGTAGACAGTTGTTGGCTAATGCTGAATTGGATATCGTTGGGAATGGGGGCATTCCCAACAATCTTTCTGACAACCAGCAATTAGACAAAAGTGACAAATTTTCCAAACTCCGGCCATTCTTCGCTGCAGTGAACAAACAATGCCTTGCAAACTACAAACCTGAACAACATGTGAGTGTGGATGAATGCATGGTACCATACTTTGGAAAATATGGCGCAAAACAATACATTCATGGAAAGCCTATAAAGTTTGGCTATAAGCTGTGGGTGCTAGCGAAGCCGTCAGGCTACTGCGTACAATTCCGCCCTTATGCATGAAAAGACTCCCAGCTGGAAGAGTACGAGGATATTGTGCTTGAGATGGGTGCTGCAGTAGTAGCTCATTTGTTGCATTGCAACATCTACCTCCACAAAGCGAGTCCAGTTCCAACTATCATGTGGTTATGGACGACTTTTTCACAAGTCCGGGACTTCTGCGATACCTTCGTGAAAAGTCTATTGCAGCTACAGGAACAGCCAGAGTTAACCGCATGGAAAATCCTCCCCTCAAACGAGTTAATGAAGTTGACAAGTTACACAGAGGTGCCTCGGATGTTGCTGTGGAGACATCACATAACATTGCTGCTATCCGATGGAAAGACAGAAAAGTAGTAAATGTTCTATCAACCTTTGCAGGAAAAGACCCACTGCAAAAAGCGAAGCGATGTAGTAAGCAAGAGAGAAAAAAGATTGATATTCAGCAGCCAAATGTAATACACGTTTACAACCAACACATGGGTGGCGTTGACTGTTTGGGTGAAAATGTTTCAAAGTATATGATCAACTTGAGAAGCAAAAAATGGTGGTGGCCATTATTTCGTTTTTGTATTGATGTGGCAGTCAACAATGCTTTTCAAATATATCGCCATCGCAAGACCGAGGCTGGTGAAATTCGTATAGATGCTCTGGGCTTCAGAAGAGCAGTTGTTGAAAGTTACCACCAGCTTTATCGAAAAGATGTTCCAGATATACTGTTTCCGGGACCCAGGGCATCTCCGCAACCCCATATAAAATACAGCACTGCCCAACACTGGATCATAAAAGAGAAACAACGCCGCTGCGCCAAACCAGGATGTTCTGGAACATCCCTTTATTTTTGTGAAACCTGCAATGTTGGCCTACATCCTCAGTGTTTTAAGGAGTACCACATGAAATAGATGATGTCAGCATTGGGCTCTTTCAGCTGAACTCAAGCCGGGTGAACATGTGAGACGAAATGGTTTCAAGCCAATATAAAGTACATTTTTACGATAAATCAATATCGCCAGACATTGAATCAACCAAGAACATTCCTATCTTTTGATACTGTGACATTTATTTGATTCGTTAACATGTAGTGATTTCTTGACTTTTTTGTCCTTTTCCATCATTATTGCTTTGGTTGAATACATATTTAGACTAAACACTGACCGAGAAAACTTTTTCGTATTTATTTTACATGCCCCCTCCTGCTCCTAACGTCAGTTTAAACTGACAGGCCAAAAATTGTTGATAATTGTCCCCACCAAATTTTTTTTTCAAAAATATTGTTCAATTTGGTTAAGATACCTTAAAAATAATATACATACAAAAAATTGCAAAAAAATTTTGATTCAGGAGGATATGGGTTTGAATCTGGAAAATTTTGTTTTGTTGGAAGCAGACTTCATATTTCTTGAAGTTTTGATGAGTTGCATAAATGACAACCGCATTTTCTTGTTGTACTTCAATCAAAATCTATCTCATGACCTATTTCAGAGCAGAAAAATAAGTAAAGTCATTGCTTTCCTTCTACTGTCATAATGGGTTAATTTACGAGACTATAAATGGCGTGATTAAAATTTTAGTGACGAAAACTGCTACGAATAAAGGGAATAGTGAAATAGAAAACGTGTCTTTGATTAGATGAAAATAAATTGTTTACAATGATGAAATAATCGCTTGATTAACTTTTGGACCGTAGCACGATTGTGGTGTGACACTGTGACGTTCACAATATCATAAAATCATTAGGCATTAGGCTAACAACTACACAAAAAGGAACAAGCGCATTTTCACCATTTACAAAACGTCATTCGTAATAGTGGCAATGATTTCAAAGCTCATTTCGGTCTGTTTAAAAAACTGCTACAAAAGCTTGATAATCCCTAGCTTAAATCATGCAAGGCCATATATGCTGCTTCCCAAACCTCCTACTGGGGCCTGGGGGTCCACCTTGGCGTAGGGCCCACGCATATTCATACTTCGGGCAGCGTTTTTTGGCTTATAATTTAATGTAACATTTAATAGGCTGCGTATTTTTTCCCAGTTTGGCAAAATTTTCTTGTTCGTCTTGCTCGCTCAACTAGATTTTAGTCATCTAACCAGCGATATTGGGTATGTAGGCTATGTAGTTTCAGCAGTTCCTACACTAGTGTAGGTTATACAAATTTTCAAGAAATAAATTATTGAAATCCTTCAGCGGTCGTGAATGAAATCTTTTTCAAATGGGAAGCTAACGCCAACACCTCCTTTCAAACGTTACTGCTTGAAGATTAAGTTTTGCATTGGTTATTTATCTTATAAATTTTGCATCGGTATAACTCTGGCGTTTCCCCAACTTTTTTCCAGATGCACTACTGCATTGACATTGTTGACATAGTCTACTTAGGCTAACAATTTTTATTGAGAAAATCTTAAAGTTGTTTACTTTTTGCTAAAATTATAAATGTAAATTCTTTCTTCACACAGAGTTTTCGGCCCTAACTAAACGCTTTCTTGTCTTATTTTTAAACGCCTTTACCGTACTAAACATAGAGGCCAACTAGTGGATTTCGGGATGGGGAGGGGTACAAAATGGAACTCACACTGTCCATATCTTACACTGATTGTCCTGTTTCGGTATTAAGCGCGTTACAACGTTTAAGTCTTCACTTCTACTTTTTTCTTGACCTCAACTCAGGGGCGTAGTCAGGGCAAAAATGGGGGCAGTTATCCTCCAAATACTTTGAATAGGCTAATCATTTCACCTTTGGTTAAACCATCATTTGACAAACTTTTATTCAGGGATATCTAGAGAAGGGGATATGAAGGCTCGCAGCGATTGCCTTATTCTCATGACACTACCAGGGCGGTAGTTTGTAGTGCTTTAAAATGTGGTTATTTTTAAAATCGTAGAAAGTTTTGTAGTGCAGCTGGTACAGTGAGCTACATGAGACAGTTAGCAAATGTTAAGTGGAGCATATTTAAAGAATACTTGTTTACAAAGACAGTTGAAAAGTTACCAGTAAGCTGTTTTTTTTAACAAAGCCTTTGCAGTAGGCTAGATGTAAAGCAAGTATATCATGGGTAGTTGAATTAACAAGCAACCATGAGCATGCTGTGAATATCCAGGCCTGATGCTAATAGTGCAATGCAAGTTATCATAACAAGATTTAGTAAACTACTATCGGTGCCAATTGTCATTTTACGATAAACGCAGATTATTTACGATAAACAAAAGCCCTTCTATTGTCAGACGTAATAAAAGCCTTCGTATCCCCTTCTTTAGATATCCCTGCTTTTATTATAGACATAGGATGAAGTTGTTACGAATAAGAGTTGAAGTTAAGTTACTCTAAGTTGAAGTTACTCTCAGAACGCGCACTTTTAAGGTGCTTTGTTTAAAATTTAATGGGAGAGTCCCCCAGACTCCCCATTGCTTTGCTTTCTCCGACTCGCTGTCGGGCTTGCTGTTGTGCAATAATACTTATTTGCCTCTCTCCAAACTGTTTTGCTGGCTGCACCCTTGCCTCTGCTATGTTTGGCATATAACCCAGGGATATCTAGAATGATATAACCCTATTGTTTTTCGTTATATGAAAGTTAAAAAAGCAAACTGAACTGATGTTTTTTAATTTTTTAAGTAAATGCACGGCAACTTTGAGTCTGAGACGTCACTCTGCTTTATTTTTATCACGTGATAAATCCTAAAATCAACAGTAAAAAAAGTGTAAAACCAGTCGAGTCAACCACACCACACTTAAAAGGGGTTAGGCACGCAGGATGTCTGCAAACATACGTGTAGAATGTAGATATAAACGATTCGGCTACTTGATTTCCGATACAAATTAATTTATTCTCACTAAATCAGAAATTTTGATCTAGCAAATTAAAGTCGATTTTTGGTTCTTCTTGCTTGGCAGCTGGTCTAAGGCAGCAAATCAGGAGTACATCTCCCAACTGCTGCAACCAGTGCACTGACTTAGCAATCATGTTAAAACATGATTGCATTAAGTTGGTGGGAATAAATTAGGTCACAGACTAGTCTGTAATTTTATGGAGTATTTATGTCATTATATTTTTTGTCTTAGTTCAAAGTGTCCGGAACAAATAAGATGGTACTAGCTTTAATAATGAATATACCAGCACATTAATGAACGAGAAAGGTGACAAAAGTGCATTGAAGTATAATAATTTAATTCAATAATTTTGTTATTAGATTTTGTGGTAAATAGTTAGGGAAAAGCAACTATTCTACTGCTCTACTAGAAAATGTTGTTTGCATGATTGCTGCCACATGCCGGTTTGCAAAATTCAAATGTTGACTGTCAGGCATTCAACAGTATTTTGTCTTGAATAGCTTCCAGTATAAGTTGCTTGCTTACAATCAGGCAAACAAGAGCCATCGTTTGTTGATTAAACTGACTGTAGATTGTATATAATGTGAAGCTGAAATAGATCTCAAACATGAACTGTAAATTTATATTTGCAGTACCGGTAAGCATTTTACATTGAACTTACACCTGGTTTTTGTTCCCTGTTGGAAGAGAAGCACAAATTTGAAATGCATATCCTAAGCAATTTAGTTTTGCTCCTTGTTGTGATTTCACTTTCACAAGCAAATTTTGTTCATCATTTCAATAAAGAATACAAGCAACATGACGATGACTTCAAGGGAAAGATATGGGTGTTGCTTGTAGCTGGATCATCTGGATATTTCAATTACCGACATCAGGTACGTGTGTAGCTTATATATCAATTGTCTAGTCGATTACAAGTAATAACTGAACATTGCAAATCCGTTGTATTGACACTTTAACCTTACTATAAAATGCATGGTTTAGTACTGAATCAGTATTATATAGGTGTAGGTTAGTACAGCTTTGAAAGAAATTTGAAACTGTGCAAAAGCTTTACAAAATATAAATTAGGGTTTGAAAAAGTTTTTGATTAACAGTTGGTGTGAAGTTTTTCTTGGGTTTTGTTACTTTTGTATAAAAATATAAACATTTTTTGTGATTTTTTATGGTTATGCAAGCTTAATCATCAATCCATGTTTTTTGTCGTGTTGAATTTCTCAAAAGATATGTTTCAATGTTATATCATTGGTTTTATTTTGTGAAATTGTGGGCGTAGAAAAATAGGTTTGGAGTTATATTGATCACCTGTTTTATATGCATCATAAATTTCCACCCACCTATTTTCTATTTTTTTTTGCAATTACCAGGCTGATGTTTGCCATTCATACCAAGTTGTCCATAAACATGGAATTCCTGATGAGCAGATTGTTGTAATGATGTTTGACGACATTGCTCATTCTCCAGAGTAAGTAGTGAATGAGTGTGCCAGAACAAGTGTGTGGGTTGTAAGCACACAAGTTGTCAGTTTAGTGTGTGACTGGTAATGTTTTAAAGTTATTGTTTTTGTTACTATCTCCTTCCTTCAGGTTAAACGTCCATTCCATGGATGCTGTATAAGCATAAAGCAAAACAAGCTAGTTAGTAGTTATGCTCATTGCTTTATGTGTCTTTTGCAGAACGATTTCCTTATATTAATCAATTTTTTTAAAAAGAATCTTGAGCACGTAGTTAATACTGTTTTATTGCAAACAACAGCCATAAAAACTAAAAAAAAAACATATTCAGTATTTTGTCACAAATTTGGAGTGTGTATAAATTGTAAGTCTTATAGTTTTAAACCTGTTAGAGTTTTATTATTTTAAATGTTGTTACCTATGCTGTTCCAATTATACTATATATAATATAGTTTTAATTGGTGTGAAGGTCTTCTTTTCATTTAAGATACAGTTCTGTGAAATATTCTTGAAAAATATATTTCAGCCTGGCATGCGGAAAGGGACAACTACTGTTTGCCTGCTGTTTCTTTTTAACTGTGTCAGTGCTGCATATGAATATGTAGTTCATGGCATATTGTTTTTGGGAGCAAGTCTTTTAGGCGCTGACAGTTAGGCGCTGGTCTAATAGGCGCGCACACTGTGGCATCTGGATATTTAGGTGCGGAGCACTGTGGCGCCCGGTCATTTAGGTGCTATTCCTAATAAAGTCTATAGATTGTATCAGCTTGGTAGCTTGCCAGAAAATTATATCATGGCTTCAGTGAGTGAAGCTGCTAAAACCGGCAATGCTTTTCACACAAAATGTTATATTGAGCAGAAAAATATATTGTTGTTTTATTGATTTATTATTGTTTTATTTGTTGTTAGTCCAAGTTTGCGTTGGTTAAAGCTTTATCAATAAATTATTCAAGCTTCCGAACATTATTGAGTTCACTTTTTAGTTAACTCTTTTGCGACCACGGACGTATACACACGTCTTGGGATTTTTGCCATGATGACCAAGGAAGTATCCCTACGTCCAAGGTTAAAAGGTAGCCTATTTCAAGCAAAAAAAATAATGTAAATGATGGCAGATCCATAGTCTTTGCCTGTCCTTTTTTAACTAATGAAAAAAAAAATTTTGGCGGTGCAGTTATCGGATGAGGACTTCTTAAAGATGGGGACACAGTGGATTTTTTTTCTTTCACTTATTGGAATTGGCAGTCAAAACTGGCTAGGCAACCCCTTACTTTGGAATTTCTCGATCAAAAAGACTGTAGGCTAAATTACGAAAACTTTTTGCTTAAAATTTTCCAAATTTCTCCATAATCATTCTGCTGTACCTCCTAAAGCATTGCGGCCAGAAACGAAGTAAATTTTTTCTCATGTGCAGAATTGTTTTGGCATTCGATTATACTACATATATTTTCAAATTATTTTATCATGCTTGGGTAGTAAAGATTATAATGAAGTACACTTTTCTGCCAATTTTTAATTTTTTTAGAAATTAGAAAAATACCGTTTGGAAAGTTGCTAGTTGTACATACAATGTTTTAAATTTTATTGCAAAGCTTTGCATCTTCGGATAGCTGAAGGTGTGTGCTTTCATTTGATGTCAAGATTGTGCGTCTACGTCGATCACATGACATATTTTTACTGCGTAAATACAACAGATTTGTGTGAAAAATGTCTGGTAATTTAGATTAAATATAAATTACTTCTGTTCGGGATGGATTGGCCATGTGACGAGAACGCGTAAGACGCTCTACTACTGTTCACATGAATACATTTCTACAGGGCATATAGGCTACACCTTGGCTACAAGTTGCAAGCATAATGGTGAGACTTCGCTCGTTATTAAACTTAGTCCGGGTTTTGACGGAAAACTAAGTTACTCTTCACTCAAGCCTACCACCTGCTTGAGTACAGCCTACGGTACATTTTTTACTGATGTTTAGTTATTATTTGACCTAATTAAAAGTGAACTCATACATGTTCGGAAACTTGAACAATTTATTGATAAAGCTTTTGCCGGCGCAAACCTGGACTAACAACAAATAAATGCTGAACACGCGCATTAAAAAAACAACATATTTTTCTGTTCAATATAACATTTTATGTGAAAATCATTGCCGGTTTAAGCAGCTTCACTCACGGAAGCCATAACATATTTTTCTGTTCAATCATGGACTTCTAAATAGTATCAGGACTGGAAACTCAGTTGACAACAGTAGGCCAAACAGTTGGTACAACAGTTGGCCAACAGTGGGCCAACAGCCAAGTAACTAACCCTGTTGGCCAACTGTTGTACCAACTGTTTGGCCTACTGTTGTCAACTGAGTTTCCAGTCCTGATACTATTTAGAAGTCCATGGTTCAATATAACATTTTGTGTGAAAAGCATTTTCGGTTCAAGCAGCTTCACCCATATATTTTTCTGTTTAATATAACATTTTGTGTGAAAAAGCATTGCCGGTTTAAGCAACTTCACTCACTGAAGCCATGACCAACAACGCACACGCATTAACAAAACAATATATTTTCCTGTTCAATATAATATTTTGTGTGAAAAGCATTGCCCTACGCCCCTACCTACCTGCCAAGCTGATACAATTTACAGACTTTACTAGGAATAGCACCTAAATGAACGGGCGCCCTAGTGCTCCGCACCTAAATATCCAGACGCCACAGTGTGCGCGCCTATTAGACCAGCGCCTAACTGTCAGCGCCTAAAAGACGTGGACCCTTGTTTTTGCCATGTTGACATTGCTAGATGTCATTTAGTTCTGATGAATAACTGAACTATTTACGCAGTATGAACTCTTGCACTACAGGTATACAATTGTGATAATAAATGCAATTTGTGCAAGGTACTGTGTGTTTGCAAGGATATTGTTACGGGGAAATTCTATCTATTTATACTGTTATTTTACAGCTTAGAGTTTGTTGGGTCACATGAGCATACTTTTGGATTTATTTTTTAATTTAAAGAATTTCTAACTGATTTGTTTATGAAAGACTTTGAAACTTGTTGCTTGCGATCTTATTATGAAATCTGAAACAACACAGAAACAAATAATCAACACATTCTTTTATTGAGAATCGCAGTTCAGTGATAATAAGGTTATTTGAAGTGTACGTAAATAAATTTACATCCCTATGAAAATATGTTTTTAGTCATGATATTAAACTAATTGCGAGTTTTTTATCACTTTGCTAATAATGTATATATATTGTAAATATCTTTATTTTAATCCGATTTTTGTTTTAGAAATCCTACTCCTGGCATCATAATCAATCACCCAGACGGTACTGATGTGTACAAAGGTGTTCCTAAGGACTACACAGAAGAGGTATCTGGTATATATGTTGTACTTAGTGACCTAAGTGACCACATGAATATGATATGGTAACCATGTCTATTTTTAGGATGTGACACCAAAGAACTTCTTAAACATTCTCACGGGGAATAGTGCGGCCATGCAAGGAATTGGAAGCGGCAAAGTGATCAAGAGCGGACCGAACGATCATGTCTTTGTCTACTTTGCTGATCATGGTGCTCCAGGCTTGATCGCCTTTCCATCCTCAGAGGTACAGTTTGCACTTTAAGCGCATGTTGTTTCCGATCAAACAAATCAGTGCTTTTTGCATTGATTCAACGTCTGCAGATGTTAGTTGCATGGGTTGTAAGTAACATGTGCTTTCGTACTGTCTCAGTCATTAAATCACTTCTTTACATTGGTTCACTGCTGGTTGAATTCGTCCAGGCTAATTGAAATATTTTTGTTAATTGTTTTGGAATTTTTTGTTGGGATGATATCAGAGTGATGAATACATCACAGTTACATTTATTTATATGGCATTTTTGACATTGTGTTTCAGCTGATGAAGGATGACTTGAACAATGCAATAAACAACATGCACCGCAACAACCAATACAAGCAGGTTTGTTGATTGTATTTACAAGCAACTAATTTGTGGACAACAATGTTACAATATGGTCTAGATTAGTAACAAATGACTTCAACCAGCAATTCGATTAATTTATTTTCCACTTATTTTGTCTAACCTGACGTCGAATTTAAATTGTTAATGGTATAAAAAAAAAAAAAAATTTTTTTTTACAAAGGCACGTCCATGTACTTATGTGTCGAACCAGTTGTCTTTCAAATGTTGTGCATACATTTTCACCACTTAGGGAAAAAAATACCCCTGAAAACTGAACGTTTTTGATGAGACTTTCATTTATCGTTGGGTTAGTATGTATTCTTCCGCCAGTGAGTACTGCAAAAGTACTTTTTGCTTACTTTAAAGCTCATTTGATTCTCATATACAGCTGGTTCTCTACGTCGAAGCTTGCGAGAGTGGCTCCATGTTTGAAAACGTGTTGGCGACGAATATCAACGTCTACGCAACAACCGCCGCCAATTCAGCTGAGTCATCTTATGCTTGTTATTATGACGACAAACGCGAAACTTTCCTCGGCGATGTTTATTCAGTCAACTGGCTAGAAGACTCGGATAAGGTAATTTTGAGATTGACATTTGGTAACTTTTCCTGCACATCACAGTACCAAACCAACTAACATCAATTCATTGTTTGTAGTTTAAAGTTTGTGATTAGTTTTCTTTGAAGGTAGCTATAGCGTTAGCGTATTTGTAAGCTGTAGGTCTCTGCAGCAGATGGAGTGTTTTGTACGGTAGCCACTTTAACATAGGACAATATTCTCTATAAACTCGCTGACTGCAGTTATTGTGACTATTCTAGCTCTAAGCCAGAGTTGATTCTTGCTCTGAACTTTGTTTGCTAATTACAGAAGAAAAAATGGTAATGGCGGTGGTGAGTATCGAACCCACGTCGTCGAAATGACTACTTCCCTAACCCTCAATGCGTGCATGAGTCACATGGCTGTAATCAGCTGATGTAAATTTTGCCATCTGATTGGTTAATACACCTCATCTGCAGCTGTGATCTGCAGATTACAAATAGGCATACCGTTATAAGTTTGAACTTTTAATGCAAAATGTGAGCAGCAGCGTTGCAATAAATACATTTTTAATTTAGAGATATATAAGTGTAATAACTATTTATTGACAGGAAAATATTGAAAAGGAGTCATTGCACCATCAGTACGAGGTTGTTAAAGCCGACACCAACACAAGTCATGTGATGCAATTTGGCGACTTGGTGAGGACATCGCTGCACAAAGTCATGTGAACTAACATAGTTACACTTTTATGATGTTTGCCAAAATTTTTTGTTTTTATTTTCCAATGCTGCTGCAGCATTCGTTACTTTCTGAAAAATGATCGAAGTATTTTTAGCTGTTTGATTTGTTGCATCGTTTTCTAGCTGGAGACAAAGATTGTTTCACTAATTACTCAACGCTCGCCAATTTATCTTGTTGTTTTCATGTGATGTACGCTGTACAATGAACTTTGGCCTGCTGGTTTGCTTCGTATCTCATAAGCAACTGATTGGGGCTTTTTGCTCGTTCAATTTCTGTAATTTTGTTCTTTCAGTCATTAAGCTCAGAAGTTGTTGGATTTTTTCAAGGAGAAGCCAACAGCAAAGTGAATCAAAAACCGCTGCGAAAAATTGTGAGTTGCAAAACCGTGTAGTGCTTTTACGTAGTCTTATTCAATTAAGGTGTAAGTTAATTGTGGGAACAGAAAAGCTTAGTTGAAATTGTCGAGCTAACGTTTTTGTTGATACACTGTATTTTGTTTTGGAACACTTACTGCAAGATACCTTGCATATTTCTTTTACTTTTGGCCGCCAGGTTTTCTGAAAGTTGTATGATAGTTTTGTACACAATGAGAGGGTTTTCTTCAACACCCTCTCTCCTTCACAACCGATACACGACATCTGGGCGACGACCCAAGTGGGCGACGGACCGTATGGGTGACGGTCGAAGTGGGCGACTGCCAAAGTGAGCGACGTTAGCGAAAGTTCAGTCGTTCGAAACGGTGGTGACCTATATAATTTATCTAGTTGCTTTGCGGCGTCACGGTGTATCGCGAAGCTTAAGAGAAACCCCTCAGAAAAGAGACAAACGAAGACCTCCCAAGAGGAATGGCCAAAAATGGTTCACGTCAGTTATGAACGCTCCCTAACCATTCTGTTGAGACATTTTTTAGTTTAAGCGACAGGTAGCAGAATCATCCGACAACCACTGCAAAGTTCTGATTCTGTGTGACTAAGTCTTGAAATGTAATGACTGTCAGTCACAATGTGTTCTATAAACTGCTGATGCGCCTACGCAGCGTCTAGAGCAGGGGTCACCAACCTTTTTTGCATGCGGGCCACTTTGGCACTAAGGAGAGCTGTGGCGGGCCGCACTAATAAAATGTTAGGTAGGTTGACTCTTATGCTAAAAAAGAACGTATTTCGTACCCAGTATCCAGCGTTACATGTTGTTCATATTTATGTTAGAATACCGCAGCAACAAAATTAATCGAACAACGCTACTGCCAGGCCAAGCTCCTTTTACAACACTTTTGACTTTTTTTAACAATGCCTAATAAACGAGGCCACTTGTTTTGCGCACTTATAGCGAGGCGAGCGGTATCATCAGAATATTCATCGCCAAGCAAGAGTGGTGTTGTCACTTTGCTTCACAAAAGATATGTTGCAATTAACAATTTTAGTAAACAAGGAAATGTTTGACACATTGCAATACAGGCAACAATAGTGACCTACAAACATATCAGCGAAAAATAGGCTCCAATAACAGGGAAAAAGAAACCAGGCACCATGAAACAAATGCTTGTAGAAATCACCCAAAAATCGTAATTCTATCGTAATTCATGAACAGTCTTCCCTTTAAAAAAGCAATGAGTTGGTTTTTCATCCTTTTTGTGAGAGTCTATAAAACCGTCTTTCTTTTGTTATAGACAACTGTCACTTGCGATGCTTATCAGCGTGGCAAGAATTTGTTGATTAATAACATTTTGCAGAACTTGCTTCGGCAGTAGATATACTAAAATTGGAACGATACAGAGAAGATTAGCATGGCCCCTGCGCAAGGATGACACGCGAAATCATGAAAGCGTTCTATATTTCTTTAAAAAAAGAAGAAAAAAAAAACATTTTGCAGTACTAAGCTAAATATTTTCATAATAGGCTACAATCAGAAAAAGTCTTTAAATTTATATATAATATTTTGCCAATTTATTATAAATTGAGTTGGCACACCGACCTATTTTGCCAACAAAAACTTGCATAAAGAGAACACTGATCGTGAAACACAATAACGGTGAAGCGTACACTAGTGTTTACATGACATTTGCAAACTTAAAATAAGCAACCCTATGCTCGAAATTCGAGAACAGACGTTTTAATCAACCACTGGGACAGTGTGGCTGGACATCGCATTGGAATAGCTTTAAGCAACCCCCACCTAGAACTATAATCTGCTTGGTCGGTCGGTGGAATCGTATGCAAAGCGAAAATATGCTTCCCGGAAAGTATTTTTTGCCTTCGTGCTCTTTAACTCCTCAAGAAAAATATTTTTGGTTATACTTGTACGCTGATACCTTCCGCGGGCCGCAGCGATACAGCGTGGCGGCCGCATGCGGCCCGCGGGCCGCCATTTGGTGACCCCTGGTCTAGAGCATTCGGATTCAGTAGGCATAAGTCATAATTTTAACGTGGGCACTTAAAATAAAGTCATTTACTGCAGTAATAGCTACTGATTTGCGTGTGGTTAATACAGCAAGCTGGGTCCTCTGCTACTGAACGTCAACTGATATGTTTTAATCCGAATGCTCTAGACCGGGGCTTTCCGAACTTTTTTGCTCGCGACCCCTTTGAATCTCCTAAAATTGTCCACAATTGAAATGATAAACAGCGCAAAATATACATCTGTAATATTTATTCAAAGGCCTCCAACAAAACTACAGTATAAACAAGCTACTGGTACTCGAAACCTGCTACTTTACACGTAGCGTAACAAAAAAACAAAGTTATTCAGTGTGATGGGTGCGACTGCTTTCTGCTTCAAAGCAAGTTCAGCCGTTGATCAATGTTTGTCTCTAAGCGGTTTCAAGGCAGCAGCTCCCTTAGTACACATACCAACACAGTCCTTCCAAAATAGTCCCATTTTTGTGAAAAACTCGTCGAAATTATCGTAACCGTTCGATTTTTTTAACCAGCTATCCATTGATTCGACTAGTTTTACTTTTTCAATATTTAGCTACTAGCATGCAGTTCTCAAGTTAGCCCACTACCAGGGCTAGGCCGATTTACGCAGAACCTACAGCTCACTTTTAAAGAATAATGTTTTGAGCAGTTACATCAGTTTTAACAACTGCGTTTTGAAACAAATGTCTAAAAAGTATCATAGGATAATAAGCAGTAGTTTATGTAAAATTGTGCGACCCCTAAAGTTCGTTACGCGACTCCCAGTTTGGGAAGCTCTACTCTAGACGCTGCGTAGGCGCATCAGCGGTTTACAGAACACATTGTGACTGACAGTCATTGCATTTCAAGACTTGAAGTCACACGGAATCAGAACTTTGCAGTGGTTGCCGGATGATTCTGCTGCCTGTCGCTTATACCGAAAATGTTTCAACAGAATGCACCATCAGCATTCAGCATCGGTATTGCGACTGACAAGTTTCGATAACGGCTAGGGAGTGTTCATAACTGACGTCAACCACTTTTTACTAGATAAATTATATAGGTCACTACCGTTTCGAACGGCTAAACTTTCGCTACCGTCCCCCACTTTGGCCGTCGCCCACTTGGTCTCGCCCAAGTGGGTTTCGCCTAGTTGGGCTCGCCCAGATGTCGTGCACCGTTCACAACTACCATGCTTATTTTATCAACCCCCATTATTTATCGCTTAGACCTCGTAACAGTACAAATTGCCAGTTTGGCCAGTTTAAACCAGTCATATTTTAATTGATTTTTGTCATGATTCTTCAACAATGCCATTCAATTTTGCTAACTGGTCTGAAAGTTGCTTCAACGCTCGGAAACTTTTTCTATGGTCTCGTGATACAAACAGCAATTATTGTTGACGTCATTGTCTTTCTGTTTACCGCAGTTCTGTTGAAAATTACGCCCTTTGCCAAAGTAGACAAAGAAAAGTTGCTCAGCCAGCAAATCAGTCTTTTTTACATTGATTCAACGTCTGCAGACGTTTGTGCTCTTTAACTCCTCAAGAAAAGTATTTTTGGTTATACTCTATATTCAACGTCTGCAGACGTTGAATCAATGTAAAAGTACTGATTTCTGGCTGGGTAAACACGAACTGATTTTGTTGTAAAGTCTTCCACAGCAATTTAGAAATATTTCTCAATTTCTGCCTGATTAGTAACTTAATGCTGCTTATTTGGGAAGTCACCTCAGCTGCAGGCGGCTGCAAACACATAATGCTGACCATGCAGCAGACCCGGTACAGCTTCAACACTTATAAAAATACAATGTTCTGTTTTCTACTTTTGTGCTATGTGCCGAATGTGATACTGAGATTAACTTGGTGAAATGAGGTTACACCTGATGAACTGACGAGGATTGTGCTGATGAATTTTAGTATGATGGTGTTCCCTCCCCTGATGTGCCTCTACACATTTTGCAAAATAGAATAAAAACATCGACAACTCTGGAGAAAAGACTGAATCTACAAGTCCAGTTGGACAAAGAGATGGAGGTATTGATGTAAATTTCGTATGACTTCTAACACATAAAAACATTTTGTTCCAAAATAGTGACTAATTGAATCATTTTGGTGAAGAGGAGCAGTTGATGCTTGTGTCAGAAAAAAATTCAGTTAAGGTAATGGTGCTAGTTTGCTAATTCAAGATTCCATTTTTAATTTGAAGATTTAACATTTTTGCTACGCTAATGGATTAACTGTATCGTTAAGAAATACGGCTTAATGTCGATTTTTTATGCTAGATTCGCCGACGCATTCAGTGGACTGCCAAGACCATCGCTTACCACGCTACGCAAGGAGACAGTGACATGCTTGACCTGGCTATCAATTCAAAGCCAAAGTTGCACCAACTCCAATGTTACAAGGAAGCAATTCAAGAATTCGATGCAGCTTGCTTTGAACTGGATGACGTAAGCGATTAGAGATATATTATGTATTTTCTTTTTCACGTGTTGTCTTGCCCAGGAAGTAATTAATTCCGCTTTATAAGAAGAGTAAACTGTCATGCTTGTCGATGTCATGTGTTTAGGGTTATATTGTCTGGGGTTTCAAATCTATTAGTTGCGAGTTTAAATTTGAGTTGAATATTGAAAAAATAGTTATTTTTAACGCTTCTGAATTCACGTGTCGGATTTTAAAATGTCAAAACCGAGCTGTATTTAACATTTTAAAACAAGTTTTGTCAAATCAGAAAATACATCTGAATTGCAGAAAAAACAATATATTTACGGTAAATCAAAATTGTCATCCTTTGGTGAAAGCAAAACGTTTTTTTTTAATACAAATCCTTTACTTTGTGACTGCATGCTTAGAAACCTGTTTATTTCGTTCCAGTATGAATACGCGTATCGCCAACTGTTTGTTTTCGGAAATCTGTGCGACATTGGACTCTCTCCCACCAGGTAGGCTTTGCGTTAGACTTAATAGCAGATGATTGGATGTTGAGTGTGATACAAGTCTCATGATTAAACTTGTTTTTGCTGTCGCGTGGTTTTAGGCTGATTAGCTTTCAGTCTTTTTATATTCATATAATATTGATGTCTTCTTCTACCGCCTCAGAAGTACAAAGAATCCCCGAGGCATTTAGTCATGGCACTTTTGTTTATGAAGACAGACTTGGAAAATTCTTTGGTTAGCTACATTCCGTAAATGTAAGAACGAAAATGTTCTTTTTCTCATTTTTTGGACTTTGAAACGATGTAAAAACAGTAAGTTTTGATGGATACTGGATAAGCTCCTTTCCATAACTGAAGCTTATAATTTTGTATTGGTTGTGTCAACCTTACTAATTAATTGAGTTTCGCTTTTAGCAGCATGATCGTAGCTTGATCGTAGCATGATCGTAGCATAGCATGATCGTATCATAAATCTACCTTGTGAAGCTTACTAATTAATATGTGGATTTGTTTTTTGTTGTAATTGTTACAAATACCAGAAATTAGGTTTCGTACCGTGTGTGGCAAAATTGTTTGTCCACGACGAGTCGTGGACAGGCACACGAGCTTTTTTTTGGTCACGCATTTGTTGATTTATTAATTGCTTTATTTATTTATTACTGTGCTTAATTTGATATACATTGCAAAAGCTTTCAGTGATAATAATTATTTTGACCGGAAAGTGTTGTTTATATTTCTTTCGTAATTGTAAGGGTCTGTCCTCCTGCAACCAGCCCAAACAGCAAATTCGGTTATTTTTACATTGATTCAACGTCTGCAGGCGTTGAATCAATGTAAAAATGACGGATTTTGCAGTCTGGGAAATAGCTTTGCAACGAAAAGATCGGGAAAGAGCGGTTTAGATTCTTGAGACGAACAGTTCTCGATTTTTTTTGTTTTTCTGCAGGGTCCTTGCGTCCATCCGGGCTGTCTGTCACTGAGTACCAGAACGAAGGATGAAATCACCATGGACACTCATACAATCACAGTATTATGACATCATGATTATGCAAAACTTTTCTCGCTTTATTGTTATCGATGAGCTGAAATTGTTATTGATCATCATCGAAAATAAAACGCTTTCTCACGTCATTGCGGCCACAGTTTTAACAATTCCGAGTTACCACAAATCCTCTTGTGTGGACGTTTAACGCCGTTTAATTTGAAATCATCACAAAAACACACGTCGTGTCGATTTTGCAAGATATAAAATCTTTTTAAAATTTTTTTTGGAAATTGTTTTTTTGTTTAACAAATCAAATAAAGACCTAGCAACAACAGCAGTGTTACTTTCATGAGTTGCTTTTATTATTGATAACAGTCAGCTGTAAACTCTAATGAAATGATGTCATTAGTGAACGTTTATCACTTCTTGTTGTGTTTCAGTTGTACGGCCTTCGTTGTCTTTTTTTTTCTGATTAAAACCAAAGACCTTTTGTATTCCCACGCTTTTTCTTGTATAGTTGTGATTAGCATTTCACGTTTAACAGTTTTTGGTCCGTTTCAAACATTTGCATTTACACTTCATTAAACTTTTCTCAACATACGGCAACTTTCCAACCGATGTCAAGGTATCACTTTCTTTGACATAGTTAATCAGAACTCTCTTTAAATTGTATGCAAGTTACAATTATGTAGAATGTAGATGCTAGCATATGGAATACATGATGGCACATGCTTTTGTATACACAATCTTTTTCATTACCACAAGCCGTTTTTAAAGTCTTCTTCATTCTACACAAACCAGGGCAGACACAAACACAATATTAGCTACATTTGTTAACATAACGGAATTACGACACAACAGAAACGGATATCACTGTCGTAGGTGCGTCAAGACGCAATGCATTGCCAGTGTGGTCACCCTTTCTCTGAGCTAGTTGTCTGGTGTTCATTTTTGCACCGACGTGATTTGCTAATATGTCTTTTACATTTTTCATTGTAACTTCTAAGTTTGTTTTCTTTATAATTGAATGATCACAAAAATAAAGAACCGATTTAATCCGTTGGATTTGAATCTTTCAGTGTTTGCACAGCCTGTCGCAGTAGCGCAATTTCAGATTGAAGCAAAGGAGACTCAAGTACAACCTGATATAGTACATTACATGTAACGTGCTCTACTTGTTGCTTTGCCTAAAGACATTGTAACCACCACAGGTTGAGTTACTGATTCTATTTGGCGACCAATAGTTGTTATGCGGACCGCACATACATTAAACAGAGAATACAATAAAGGGGACCCAACACACAGCAAAACCTAGAAAATTAACAGGGCTTAGCCCCACTGAGACCAGGGAGCTTGCAGGGCGTGGAATAAGAGGGCTAGTTAAGCACCATCCAAAGTCACGAATTTATAAACTGAGCGCTAGTAATGGACTAGGCCAGCATAGGGGTATAGCAGAGGAAAGGGATGAAAGATTTACTGAGCAGTAGCACCAGCAGCCATTTAGTTTTCACGAATCCAGTAGGCAATTACATCTACATTGATCTTTCAGTATGATACAAATCCGATATCAATTAGTTACTGATCCCTTTCAAAGAATAGAAAAATAAACATTAAGTTAGTTTAAGAGTGTACTTACATACTGTATGACTTCCACGATAATAAATATTCAAACCCTAAATAAAACTGCTTTCGAATCTTCCGCCTCGCCATCAAAAATTAACGTCATCGCGGTGACAACATCCGGGAATGTGCATGAAGCCTATTTTGGGAAGGGCAACGCAGTCGACCGAAACTTGCCATGTAAACAAGGGCTTCGTAAAGGGTCAGAAAGCAGGCATAAACAATTATGATTAAATCAAAACTGAGCATGAGATTATGAAACCAACATACCGGCCTCAAAAACATTACTGGGGTAGAAGTAGCTGTTTTTCCCAAGAGAAAAATAATCGAATGCTCTTATTACATGAGCTTGTTCAGACAATACAACGTTTCAAATGTACAATGTCGCATAACTATGGAAAATATTTATGATCTCTGAAGTGGGTCCCCTGAGGTCGTTTGGAACACAAAAGCAAAGCTAGGCAAACGCATTGGAAACAAAACACAAGCAACAATACCATACACTAAGTTACGTAAATGTTCGCGTCGCGCGCGTAATAATAAACCTGTCTCTATCAGTAAGTCCAATCATCTAGGGAAATCGATTCAAACGTCTGCTTCCAAAAGACACACCTTTCGAACATCACGCACATAGGTTGAAATCGCAGCCTTTAGACGAACCGTGCGTGCAACGTCGTCTTGATCTGGAAACACTTCCGTCACTCTCGCTTTGGGCCACGACCCTCTGGATTGACAGTCATTTATTACCAAGACCACGTCGCCAACGGCGAGATTTCGAACTGGCTTCTGCCACTTGCTACGGGTTTGCAATAATGTCATGTATTCTGCAGACCAACGCTGCCAAAACTGGTCGGTAAGGTAGTTAACTAGCCGCCATGATTTACGGTAACTGTCAGCAAATGTAAATATATCACATGGCATGCTTGCATCAAGCTTGCTTTGTAGCAAGCTATTAGGTGACAGAGCCACCAAATCTTCGGGATCGTCGCTAACTGACACTGTTGTCAACGGCCTGTCATTCATAATGTGTTCTGCTTCGGTAACAAGTGTTATTAGGTCTTCATCCTTCAAAGTTCGGTCCTTGACCAAGGCATGCAGAATTCTCCTGGCAGATCGGGTGCATCTCTCCCAGGCTCCACCTCTATGTGATGCCAATGGGGCATTGAAAGACCACTTGATGCCTTTCTGAATATGGGCAAGGTTCCACCGTTTGATACCTTCAAATGTGCCGTTGTCACTTATGAGTTCTTCAACCATGCCTCTTCGATTTACGAATCTTTGAAATGCTTGAAGGAATGAGTAGGTGTCGAGGGAATAAGCAATTTCAAAATGTACAGCCCGAGAGGCCATACAGGTAAATACACACAAGTAACGTTTGGACATGCTTCTACCAGACTTGGTCATAAACGGCCCTGCATAGTCCACTCCTGTGCAAGCAAACGCTGGTCTACCAGGGGTAACCCTACATTTTGGAAGTGGTGCCATGATTTTTTGACCCCCTGTAGCATCTCTCAAACGACACACTCTACACTCACGCAACACACAACGCACAGTAGAATGATCTTTAATCACCCAAGAAGCCTCCCTACACACACTAAGCGTATGAAGCGCGCCGCAATGGGCACTACAAACATGAAAAAACTCATGGCGCGTCACCAGGCGCGTCACATGGTGTCGGCTGGGCAAGATCATTGGATGTTTTTCCCTAAAGCGAAGCAAAACTTCAATCAGATTGCTTGTTTGGTCTGGGCCTTGAAGTAGGTTGTCATTTAAAGAAGTGCCCCTGAACTTAGACGCACAATCGAAGACAATGCGGAATTTTTCACCGGTAGCATGATGAGAGGGGTACCATGTTCGGTTGGTCTGAGGCAATTGATCATGTGGCATCCTTTGTGCATATCCGTTGTCTAAATACTCTCTGATCTTCTGACTATACATATCGAAGAACTTGTCATCTTTTTCAAACCTACGCCGAAGGTGCTCCAAGCGTTTTTCGGCAACCTTTCTGTTGCAGGGGAGCGTAGTTTTCTCATCCTTCCACGGTAGTCCTAGCTGATAATGTCCCTCCACCTTTTTGGCCGATTCTTTCATTAAAGTCAGCGCTTGTTTGTCATTGATGGACATGGCAAGTTCATCTGGATCACCAACATCATTGAAGTCATGATCGTAGGTTTGTTGCATGTGACGATGCAGTACGTCACTTCCAGAGTGAATAAAATTAACATGCACCAAGGCCTTGGAACTATTATGTCCCGCAGGACCACTCAATGTCCAACCCAAGCCAGTACGAATGGCATTTGGTTCACCATTCCGGCCTCTGCGAAACGCATGCATATAGTGTGCTTCCTGCACATCGGCACCAATTAAAAGGTCAACTGACTTTTCAGCCAGCTCTGGGATGTCCACGCCTTGCAATACATCTGGAAACATGCTAGCATCATCAGCATTCGGAATACTTCCATCCAGAGCAGGTAATGCCGGAACCGCCAATACAGCATCAATCTCCATCCCCTTACATTCTTTAATGCCACGTGTATACAGACCCTGCAGCCTGTAACCACGTTGTTGACTGACGCCGTTCATAGTTGAAATGGAGTAATCCACACCCTTGCCTGTCATCCCAAGCCGCTTCATCAAGTCGATTGTGCAGAGGGTGGTGTCTGAGCCTTCATCAAGAAAGGCATATGTGTCGACTTGTGACTTTCTATCCGGACTCCAAACTGTAACCGGTACCACCTTCAGACGAACCATATAACTCTTTGCACCACGCAGCCCCGAACTAGCGCAGGTTACTACAGAAGCACAATTGGGAGATGAAGAGGAGCCGGCCTCTTTGATGTCCTGGCCAGGTTTCATGGGTTCCGTGGCTCCATACTTTCTTCCACTCCTGTCATCTTGTGGGCGGTGAAGCAGAGTGTTATGTCTTCCTTTGCAAAGCTTACAACTCCTGTCCCACTTGCACTCTTGTACACGATGTCCAAACTCTAAACAGTTAAAACAACACTGGGCAGCTCTAACTGTCCGCTGTCGGTCCACTTCAGCCATGCGACGAAACTGCCTGCATTGCCACAATGGGTGTCCGTTAGAACACACAGGGCACTTCCAATCGCATGGTTCTGAAGAATAGTTTGCACCAACGCTACTCTTAGCAGAATGAGGTCCACCCTTTACTGAACCCTGTGATGCATATGACAGAACACCTTTACCTGACTTGGTTCTTCTTTCCTGGTTCGAATGAATCTTGTCTCTGTTGAGAGCCTGTGCCAAGTATCCACCTTGGACCCGAGTATACTGGTAAATATGATCAGCCAGTTGAGCAAATGTAAGCCCTTCAACAGAGACCTCAATCAACCGATCCTGCAACTTGGGCGGCAGGCGACTCACAATACTTGTCAGGGTGTGACGTGTGTTCAACCCACAATCTAGTCTTCCCCCACAAGTCATTTCACAATCCTTCATCTGACGCGACAGATCTAATAATCCCTGCGTGTTCCCTTCCTTAAAGGCAGGGCCATTTATGATCTTTTCAATAAAGGCTGTGGTAACACTGTCGATCATGCCAAAGTTTCTGTACAATGTGTTACGGGCATGGTGGTAAGCAAGGCTTGGTGGTTCCATGACAATGCATTGCTCGATGCTGCGTCGTGCCCTCCCAGTGCAGCAAGAGATCAAAAGGTCCAACATAGCAGCTGGATCGTTTACATCGCGAATGACATATTTCTCAAAATATCGGACAAAGCGATAATAATCTGTTGGCGTACCATCAAATTTACTCTCTTCTGTTACCCGACCACCCTGGGCGCGGCAGACCGCAGTTGCCATTGAATGCAATGCACCGACAACCTTTTCAATTTGTGAATTTGCCGGATGCAATGAGGTATCCAGACCTGTGGACTCATGCCTTACGGGCAGGTGCCTCCCAACACCTTGGTAGCCAGGCACAGACCTCATGTCTGCGCTGTGCTGGCCATAAGAGTCTCTTTGGTATCCCATCATCATGGGTTGGTGTGGTGCTCTCCAGCCATTCCACTCTGCTTGGCACTCCACGTGAGCATCCTTACGCTTGGCTTCATAATTCACAAACGAATTCCAATGCGAAGCCGTGACGCGTTCACCAGGCAACACAGACCGCGAATCCATGTCGGCATGGCTCCTGGTAACAAAGTCCTTTTCGCTAGAAACGTCTAGCCCTTTGTCGCTACGGTGCAGTTCCCCTTGACAAGATTCGAAAGTACTGTGACTCTCATTTCCAACGAGATTGACAACTGTCTCTGTTTTTGGCGGAACTGCGTCTTTAGACAGGGGGACATCGCCAGTCACATGGCGAGATACAGATTCCTCACGAAGTAAACCCTCCCCCTCACCTATTGCCTTCTCTGACTCAACCTTGCCATCGCCCGTCAGAGAAGATTTAAAACGTCGACGCTCCAGCTCCAAGGCCCGGCGCTCTAAAGCCATCTCCTGGCGTTGGAGCTGCAAAGCGCGGCGCTCCAGTTCTAACTCTCGTTCCTCCAATTGGAGAGACAACTCAGCATGGCGCTTATCCATAGTGAGTTCAACAAAATTAATGAAAACAAATACTACCAGTAAGTATTAACAAAGTAAAATAGCCGCAATATATCCCTACAGTAGATATAGGCTACAGATAAGCCAGACAACACAACAGTAAACAAAAACAAGAAATAACCAGGGGAATTCCCTTCGGAAATAACCTACGAGTCAGCAGCTTACAACTAGCAAAGCGAGCTACAACTGATCACAACAGTAAATCAAAAATTATGTAAGTTGGAGTAGAATCAATTAATGCGCATTCAGCCACAATTAACCGAACTAGACTACTGCAACCTCACACAAGAAATTGAATGACTGACATTCAACTCACACAGCAAAAGCAGCCACTACACACATTCATGAATCAATCGTAACGTAGCCTACCAGGGTACGCAAGAAATCAATAATTGATATGATGTAACCACCACAGGTTGAGTTACTGATTCTATTTGGCGACCAATAGTTGTTATGCGGACCGCACATACATTAAACAGAGAATACAATAAAGGGGACCCAACACACAGCAAAACCTAGAAAATTAACAGGGCTTAGCCCCACTGAGACCAGGGAGCTTGCAGGGCGTGGAATAAGAGGGCTAGTTAAGCACCATCCAAAGTCACGAATTTATAAACTGAGCGCTAGTAATGGACTAGGCCAGCATAGGGGTATAGCAGAGGAAAGGGATGAAAGATTTACTGAGCAGTAGCACCAGCAGCCATTTAGTTTTCACGAATCCAGTAGGCAATTACATCTACATTGATCTTTCAGTATGATACAAATCCGATATCAATTAGTTACTGATCCCTTTCAAAGAATAGAAAAATAAACATTAAGTTAGTTTAAGAGTGTACTTACATACTGTATGACTTCCACGATAATAAATATTCAAACCCTAAATAAAACTGCTTTCGAATCTTCCGCCTCGCCATCAAAAATTAACGTCATCGCGGTGACAACATCCGGGAATGTGCATGAAGCCTATTTTGGGAAGGGCAACGCAGTCGACCGAAACTTGCCATGTAAACAAGGGCTTCGTAAAGGGTCAGAAAGCAGGCATAAACAATTATGATTAAATCAAAACTGAGCATGAGATTATGAAACCAACAGACATATTTGTAGCCATGAACTTGTTGTAATTTCAACCAACCCTGCTTCGACTGATTTCGTGATGCCTCTGAAGCCGTGCACTCGTTGCTAACTTGAAAAGTTGCATTTTTTTAAAACTGATGGGAAGTGTGTTGGCTGGTTAGTAAATAGAAACCAAAAGTGCAAAAAAAGTTATCTCCTTATCATTTCCTGTCTGGTTCATTAACAGACATGAAATAATGTTCAAGAGCTACGTCTGAAAGCAATTCATCTAAAACCACTTTTGCTATCCAACACTTTCCTTGTGTTATTAAATTTTGCTTTAAGCTTTCTTCTAAATAATAAATTGACATTGAAACCACATTTCTTTACTCATCATGTCATTCGTGACGTCATGGTTTATAACGTAACTTTTCATTTGCATCGATTGTTCATATTATATTAAATTTTATCACACGTCACAATTGCAATCGTTAAACTGCCAAGAGTGGTTTAGTTAGCTGTTCAGAAGTTAAGTAAACATTTATTTAGGCTGCTTTTGATGATTTGAGTTGCAAATTGTGCTTCAAAAGCTCACTTTGCAGAAAGGAAAGCCCGAAGTAAACTTTAAACGGCTTTAGATTGTATGGAAATTCTGCGCAAGTGAAATGAAAATAAAAGTTGTTTAGTTACCACAAATAGAAGTGCCTAAAATTTACTATTAAATCCACGCGATGCAACAGCTTTTCGAGCATCCTACTGAAGCTGCGTTTTATATGTTACAACGGAGTTCTTGTTAGATGCAAGAGAAAAAGCGGCGCAGTTACCTAGAGCCTTGCAGATTGTTTGCTCGGTTTATTTTGTTCGCTGCGCCACATGACATTCAGTCGTGACTCCTGACCAGACAGTAGCTAAGCTATTCCTCGTGGGAGACCCCAAAGTTTATCCGCTCTGCCTACGGGCAGACCGGGTATAGGAGTTAAACGTACCTGTGTTACGGTCACGTGATGGAGACGTGGGCGCTGCCTGGCTTTATAAAACTTCTGTCGCCCGGCCCGTCGTGAGCTGACCTTTTTGCGTTTGCAGAAAGCAAAGCCCGTCTCCCTGGCCCGTTCCGCCATTCTAACTTTTGCGGACGAGTCGCACAAAATTCTCGATCCACACTTTCCTTCCACAGGTACCTAGACTCCCCAGCCTGGCCCCCGCGACCTAAGCTGGTGGACTTCCCTTCCGGGTGCATCGCCACCCCATAATCACGCCGCTCCCCGCCTCCACGGGGCGTGGCAGGCCGGTTCTTTAAAGTCTCTGACCTGGCTATGTTTATTGTGTTCTTCTCGCCGTGTCAATTATTTTGTACTCGTGCGTCGTTGATCAAAATAAAACAGTTCATCATCATTTCTGTGGTTGGAGAGGCAATGGTGCTCTTTTAAGTTTTAACGTAAGTAAGCTACTGCACATTTTCCAATAGGCCTATAACAATTTCTGCTATTCGCTTTTAGCCTAATTATAATCTTTCATTTTTGCCTTAAAATAATATTCACGACACAAAATTCTGTATCGCAGTAGGTTACACCCACTAGCGTAAGGAGGGAGGGGTCATTGGGCCATGGCCCCCCCTTAAAAATGTTTTAATAGGTAACGACGTAGATTAAGGCATTTAATATGTTTTGGGTTGCACTGTCAAAGCAATTAACAATGTTATTCTATAGACTAAGCCAATACGAAATACATGGCCCAATCCACCTACCCCACCCCAGGTATGCCAATGTAGCATAGTGTTCTGTAAGCCCATTATAGTGAGAAAGAAGTGGGATTGATTGCTTGAATCTTTATCCTCGGACTGGGAAAGCTTCTTGCAGAGCTTAATCATGGCAGTTTCGCATACTTGTAGAGGCTTCGGATCACTGACGCAGGCCCGGTCACCGAGATTGACAGAGTGAAGTTTCCGATTGTTAAAGTCTTGTTGCCGGGGAACTATTCCATCCATTAGATGCCGCTGAATGGAGAGCAGTCCTTAACGTGCGTTGCTCAAGCGCACACCTCGACAAGTCTAAACGAAAACCATAGTGGGATATCATGAAGACGTCTGGGATATCAATGGCCGGGTTGGGGGTTACAACCCCCGTTTGGCACGCGTGTGACGTCACGATATTGAAAATGATGCTTTCAGTCTAAAAAAACTGGCCTAATTTTAAACAAAACTGCATTAAAAGAGCAAGTTTTGCCAATACCAAACATCTCAGCCAGAAATTAGCAACAAGAAAACATAGAGACTTAGCTTTATTTCCGAAAAATACCGAAGAAAACATGATCTTATCCTTTTGCTATGCCACCTGACAGCACCATTTTACAGGAATATTTATACCCACATTTTTGTTGAAAATGCACCAAATTCAAAATAATTTTCTGGGGAAGACCCCCCCGCCGCTGGGTGTCGTCTTAGGCAAAAACGCCGTCGGGCTTCGCCCGCCGGTCGTCAACCCCCCCCTTTTCAAAATTCCTGGCTACGCTACTGTCAATGCCCCCTCCCTTCAAAAAATCCTGCGTACGCCACTGGTTACGTCATTATAACATAGGCTACTGTAGTTTGATGCCCTTCCGTGCCATTGTTCTATAGGCCTATATCTTAAAACTTAAAAAAAGACTCTAATATTAGCTACATTTGTTAACATAACAAAAACGGATGATTAGAGGGTTGTGACCTGCGTACAAGAATGTCTTCCTTGTGTAGCCTATTGTACGACAGTTCATTGACAAACTGAATTGCTTGGTTTCAAATCTGTCTTATCTCACAGTTTTGTGTGGTTAAAGTAAGCTTATATTAATATGCTATTACTCGACATTTATCCTGATTTTGTCAATATTCTGGAGGTTTTGTTACATATTGCTTAAAGGTAGTTGGCTGTATCCTTTGTTTTACTGATCAAAACGGATGATGGTGACTTCAATAATAACATCTTCAGTTGTCTTCAAAATTTTCCTTTGTTGCCTGTATTGTGGCTTTAGTTTTATAGCCTACCTACACGAATCCATTTCTAGCTTGCTTGATTATGTTTTAACTTGCATTTGCAAGAAAGAGGCAAATAATTTAGTTAAATGCTGTTCTGCCACTGCATAGAAAATGACTGTGACAAAGCATGCTGCCCATCTTCAGTTGCAGGGTTACTTTGAGCTTGGCAGGCAGCAGTTTTAGTCAAACCCATTCTAAAGTGAACCTGCTGGACATTTTGCAAGCGTTTCAGACAACTTCAATCTTCACACTTTTGAGTTCAGGTGGATTCCGACGATTCAAGCACTTCAGCAAATTAGTTTTGAACAACCTAACATTTCAGCAAACTTTTTTTACACATAGCCTAATGAGTCCTTACTGCATAAAAGTGCACATGTAGGTGGGCACTATCCTATTGCACTTTCCCAAAGCAGTAACGCATGCATGCGTGACATATGACATCACTAATGTTTGAAACCACTTGATTGCAGCCATTCCAAAGATTCTTTTTGCACTCAGTTCAGTTACAGAATAAAAAAGAGTAAAGACAAGAGGTGGGAATCGAATCCAAGCAATCGAAATGACTATATCTTATGCCTAAACCAGGGGCGTATCTTCAATGGAAGCAAGGGAAGCATTGCTTCCCCTGTCAAAATTGAAAAAAGAAAAGCTGATATTTTTCAGTAAAACGATTTCGTAATTTCTTTACCTAAATGCGATTTAGAACGGTTTTTAACTCATGCCCCCCGTATGAGTTTGAACTCGGTTTTAATTTTAAAAAAGTTGGACGCCAACGGAAGCAAAGATTCGTATTGCATCCGTTGCTCTCGTTTTTGCAATAAGAAGAAACAAGTTTGAAAGAAAGGAAAAAAGCAGCGCAAAGTTTTCGCAATTTACGTTTCTTTTAACTAATCGCTGGAAGCGATTTAAAAATTGCTTCCAGTCGCGGGGTTGCCAGATTAGCCAAATTCCGCGAATTAGTTTTTTTTTAAATAACTTTTCAAAATGCATAATAATCAATATTTCTCTAATATTGTAACCTTACCAGATGAAACCATATTCAACATTGTTCAATACATGTTCTATACTTGTTTAATACTCGTAATGTGGCGGATCAAAACTCATCCGCTACTTTTATAGGCTAACTTGCTATTTTTTGGGCTACCGTACTTTCAGAATTATTTTTGCTACAATTTAATAAAATCCACTACAAGTTATAAAATATATACGCAAATTTTATTATTTTTGATAGAAACAGGTAAATATATCGATTTGGCCTTTTTTGTCTAATATTTTCCTTGTTTTGGATTTTGGCTTTAAGACTTTTTCATAGTCTGGCAACTCTGCTCTGTTGGATGTTGTGCCAGTGAGCTATGTAATGAGAAAATCTAGGGCACTGTTATGGTTATAATTAGGGCAACCAATTTTTTGACCTAAAAACTTGAAATTTTGACTTTATAATTTACAAATTTTGACCTAATTTTGACAAATAACTTTATGCGTTTGCAACTCCAATGCGAAATATAAAGCATATTAGAAATCAAACCGTTAGGTAAGGATATCTTCTTTTTGTAATAAAATAAAAGAAAAATGTGGAAAACTCAACGACACCACAGCTAACGAAGAGGTAATGAAAGTAACTCGAAAAACGGCAAACGATAAATATGGAGTATGTCTTTAAATATCCCGAAATTACTGAAAGGCTTTTGCAGTATTATACAGTAGAATTCGCCTATAGTGACACCCCTGAAGGGACCGCGGAAAAAGTGTCACCATAACCGAAGTGTCACTATAGCCAAATGCTACTCAACTTTTGCGTATGCAAACGGGACTTTGCAACAGGTGTCACTATAGGCGAAGTGTCACTATAGCCAAATTCACTATAGGCGAGGTGTCACTATAGCCAAAGTCACTATAGGCGAATTCTACTGTACTTCTAGCTAAAGACAAATTTGAGAACATCTGGAAGCTAAAACTCAATAAACAGTTGTAAACTTATACTGGTTTGAGCATTCACCTAACCAAGAACAAAGGCCACGTTATCTGCATTCCACGCCTAGCCTACTTAATGTTCAATTCAGTAGTGGACGAAGCAAGATTATTACCTCAGAAATTGCAACAAATAGATCATTACGTCAGAATAGCAACAGAAATTGCAACAAAAAATCAGTATCTGTATAGCTTTAATAAAATATCAATAGAGATAACAAAAACTACGTTAATAGAAAATTTTGACCTAACCATAAAATTTGACTTTTTTTTTACTTAATAACTTTGAAACCTCTCTTCGTGTCAGCCTGAAATTTAGTTTATGGACGTTTTATAAACTTTGAACAAGGCAGAAAAATTTTGACTTTATTGACTTTTGGTTGCCCTAGTTATAATATCGGCCTTGTAAGCAAAAGTTTGAGCCAAATGTTGGCTTTACACTGTTATCCTGGCTGGATAGACTTTGGAATAAGACAGGATATGTGAGGTCTAAGCTAGACTTGACTTTGTAGCTGAGTTTTTGGTGTTCTCTAAATATAGTCGCATTTTTGCCCTTTGCCCGTTCGTGTGTAAGAGCTACCTTTAATAAGTTAATAGCTGTTTATCTGCTAATAAATTTCATATAAAAATTACCCTAAAAGTGTTTCCATAAAGCAGTATAATTCATTATTTGAGTGTAATTTTGCAAAATTTTTCCGGGGGAGTATGCCCCCGGTCCCCCTAGAAAACACGTGCCTTCGGCACGCTCTATTCCCCCACGAGTTTTATTGCTTCCCTTGCTCAACCAATCAGGATACGCCACTGGCCTAAACTCTAACCCACTAGGCTACGCTGGTGACGGCGATTTGTTCACTTAGTCTAGTTTGTATCAAAAAACTTTCGAGAAGAACGCTCACAATATCACGTGCTGAGTCACATAACTGCAATCAGCTGATTCGCGAGGAATCGTAGACTATTATGTCACGCATGATAAAGTGTACTAGGCTACATTAAAGTGCCTAACGCACAGGGTAGCCTACATTTGGTTGGGTTTATTTCTTTCACATTGTTTTATTTAAATATTCCCATAAAACAATACGCACACATTTCTTGGAAGTTGAGCATTGTGTTTTTGATGTTATCAATGTCAACTATATTGATATTGTTTTTGATATTTATGCAACCAAGTAAATATGAAATTTTTTATAAAAGTAAAAGATTTTCGTTAAAAAAGAATCATTGTTACGGGGGCCCGCAAAGCATAAGCTATTCCGCACAGGGCCTGAAATACCCAAAGGCCAGCACTGCCTCAGAGATGGGCAAGATCACCAGTATTGGTGATTTTGAAGATCAAGTTCAAGATCACCAAGAATAGGTGATCTTGAAGATCAAGATCACCAAACTATGTGATCTTGAAGATCAAGATCACTTTTTGTGTAGGTTGAAAAAAAAAGAAGTTTTTGATCTTTGACGTTGCAAAAAATAATTACTATAGGCTATAAGCAACCTGGGTAAAGGTATAGGCTATAGTTGGTAGCCTATGGCTAACTTTTACTTTTAACTACTCGATCGCTCGCCTAAGAATTGTAATAAGTTAGTGACTGTTGCTATTAAGCCTATCAATTTTTGACGTAGTTTGCGTAGAATCGCAACGTCACACCCAAGGCCGAGGTTGATTACAGTAGTAGAGAAAAAATCGCAAAATTTGCAATTAGTTTTATACTTTTTATTTATAATAAATAAATAAAAATAAACTTTGAACTGCATCATTTTTTAACAAATTTTTGTCTGGTTCATGTAGTAGTTTTTATTCTTGTTACTAAGTAGTTTTAACTTTCACTGTATTATGTCAATGTTTATTGCACCATTTTCCCATCTGGCAACCTTGATGCTGTTGTCTGCTATCTAAAAAGTTCAGAGGTTTGCGGTCAGACAAACCGCTCCATACTCAGACCCTAAACAAGTCTTGGTCTGGTTGATTTGTTGCACTTTACATGACCAAAGTCGGCTAGAGTCCAGATTTTTTAACACCGCCATTCTAGACTTTTGAAACATCTAAAATTGGGTCAAAGAAGGCAAACATTTCTTTAAAATTCACACATGGAAATTGTGAACAAAGTTAAATCACTTTTTATTATACGTCACCATAAAGTACACGGAAGTTAACTTCTTTATTATGACCAACACAGAAAACTTTTTTAATTTTGACATGGCAACACTGACCAGATTAAATGGAGACATTAAATCGTCTTTTGTTGGGCACATATCATATTAACAGTGGTTTAATGTTAGTAGTTGCCACTAACTACTTTGTACAATACGGGTTCTAAAAAAAGGCCTCTAACTAGGAAGTAAAATTCAATTTTAAAGTGATCTTGATCTTATTGTTCTTCAAGATCAAGATCACACAAAAAAAAGTGATCTTAGATCAAAATCAAAATCACCAAAAAAAAGTGATCTTTAAGATCAAGATCACGCCCATCTCTGCTCAGCCTACCTTATGTAACGCACAAATAAATGAACCAATACAAAAGTGTTTACAGAAGCAAATCATATGAACATCTTTAAGTGGCCGAATATTCAAAAAGCCATGTGTGCTGGCACTCAGTCACCTTGCAAAAAGTTTCTATAACAATAATAGGCCTACACTATAGCCTACCCTCACAGTTATCTTCCACAATTTTTACATCTTACATCATCAAAGCTGCAGTCTCGGAATACAACCACTTGTAATTTGATACGGAAGGTAATTTGATACACCCCCCCCTACAGAAATGTACAAAAAATATTAGTAAAAAATATTGTCATTAGGTGGAAGATTTGTGAAAATAATGCATAGGCTACAAAAATTGCACCATGCAGCTAACTCGTGATTTTATGGCATAAAATTGTAAAAGTGTGTTTTTTGAGTATTTTCGTAAAATTTTTAACTTATGATTATTTTCGTCTGGAAAAAGAAACGTTCCTGAAAGATGAAACCAAACTCATTTGGCAGTTCATTGCTAATTAAGGCTTCAAGGGCATGTCACGTTTTTTCTGCAATGTGCATCCAAGCATACAAAAATCAGAATTTTGTAACTTTTTTTGAAAAAGGTAAATTGATACATGTGGAGAAGATAAATTGATAGAGTAACTTATATTAAATTCTTTTTAGTGGCTGTAATAAATGTTGTCATTGATCTAGTTGATTTAAATAAGTTATTCTTTATTAACTAGACCTGCTACTTTGGGAAACAACCATTATATAGGCTTTCGTAAGCCTACACGCTATCTGCTGTCAAAAAATGAGAAAAGCACAAACCACCCCCCTTGAATAAGAACTCCAGCCAATGATCCTTTCCATGTCCATCCCGCTTTAGAAGCTTCGCCGCAGACATAGGCCTCAACAGTTGTCCTTGCACCCAAGCACGCCAACCACATATTAAATTTTCATTTATTGCTTTGCTGTCAAAGGGGATTTCTATATTAGTTTTACTGTATCAAATCACCTTCCGGGTGTATCAATTTACCTTCCACGGAAGGTAAATTGATACATTGAGTGACGTTTTTAAAATTTCAATTAAAAAAAAGTAACAAAAATAGAAAAGTGAAAATGTTTTTTAAAAGTGTGTAAGGGATCAGACTTTCATTTCAGCTTAAAATCAATAGTTTGTGTCACGTAATTTTCAGTTAACAGGCAAAAATGTTAAAAGTGTATCAAATTACTTTCCCTTCCCCTAGGCTACGATGAAGCAATGAGTTCAATACGCTTAGGCTGTCTCCAAGGTGGCATTTACACTATAGGGTTCTTTACAGAATGCCAGGACATAGCCTAGACTGGACCTGCCACTCAAAAACATTGTCTTATAGCCTAGTAGCCTGTATAAAATTTAAAAAAGCATTGTAAAAACGGATTATTACTACAACTAGAAAATTTACCTTTTTCTTGCAGACATTACTGTAGTGCATTGTGATAACATAAATATAAAAATGTTGTAGGCTTGTGGCAGTAGGCTCACCAAATACAGTTTGAGCGTTTTGAATAAATAAGCAAACAATCTGACGATTAATTAGTAGGGACGAGTTTGCTTAATTATTTTCAATTCTTCCATGATATCCATACTTTCTTGGTTCGAATTGACTTCGCTAATCGTTGGAGGATAGCAGCTGTGGAAGGCAACTTTCGGCTTGTTACCAGAGGCTTGTAAAAGAGGACAAGAGCGGCCTCGTGCGGCAGAGTCAACAGAATCAGGAGATATTGCATCATAACGTTCATTATCTGAATGTGATCTGTCTTTCACCTTTGTTTTGTATTCCTCTGCTACACATCCAGGAAGAATTCTGAGATATAATGATTGACATCAAGAAAAAAGCTATAACTTTTTGGCCCTGCAGCAAACGACATGCATGCAGTAATTCGTAAGTTCTATTACAATTGCTCACAGCGTAACGCATGGCAAGTGTAGGCGTGTTTTTATTTTGTTCATCTGCTGCCAACATGCATAGGCTTATACTGTAGCGCACCCAGCATGGGGCTAAGGGGGCTCAAGCCCCCCCCAAACTCGCCACTAAAAATGAAGTTTTTGCATGTTCTCAATTTATATATTTTGCTTACAGGTTAGGTATGAATAAGACACAACAGGGCTGAGCATTATAACAATATATTTTACATATTTACAAATAGTTTTAACAGTTGAACGCTTTCGGTTTAACTTAAGCCCTCCTCAGGAATCCGAAAATATTTATAAAAATGCAATAAATTTCAACTTCTTGAAGGTAAAATAACATTAGAAAAAGGCAACTACATAAATAACTACAAAAAAATTTGCACCACAGGGAACGTGATACATCAAGTAAATGTTGAAGAGAATGGACACGCCTCCAGCAAATAATTGTTTGTTTAAATTTGGGTTGTAGCGTTTGATTAAAAGCGCTTTCTAGATTTTGGTGTCAAATTGAGATTTTTATTGCGCAAAATTTTAAATGAGTCGGCAGAGAATTTTCGATCAAAGCAAAAAGAATATTCCATGATATGGTCTTTGATGGCACTTTTCTTTAACTCCCTAAAGTTCAGATGCTCCTGTAGCCTACTCTCGTGGTCAAATGTCTGTGGACATACCGATGTACGTCAATGTCGAATCACACGGACATGTAAAACTGTATAAGACATTTGAGCAGAGAGACGAAGGCGTCTGGGGCTTTAGTTGAACATACGAACTGAATTTGAATGTTATGTAAGTAGGAAAAACGTCCACATCAAATTTATTGTTTAGGCTACAAAATTAATGTTTTGTTTGAAACTGTTTTCGTGCTAGTTGTTGTTTTCGCACTTATTTGTGTTGGCAAACGGAAAGCTAATTCTATTTTGTCATACATGACGAAAAAGTCGAAATTTATAGAAGATTGCAAGAGTGGACGTAGGGATGAGGCAGTGGCGTCGCCAAGGTTTTTTTTTAGGGGGTTTCAACACCCTCTTTGGCACACGTGTGACGTCACCATATTGAGAATGATGCTTTCAGACTCTTTATGTCTTTAAAACAAAGTTTGCCTGATTTTAAACGAAACTGCATTAAAAAAGCGAGTTTTGCCAATATCAAACATTCAAATATCTCAGCCAGAAATTAGCAGCAAGAAAAGATAGAGACTCAGCTTTATTTCCGAAAAATGCCGAAGAAGACATGATCTTATCCTTTTGCTATGCCACCGGAAAGCACCATTTTATAGGAATATTCATACCCACATTTTTGTTGAAAATGCTCTCAGAATGCACCAAATTCAAAGTAATTTTTCAAATTTTTCTGGGGGTGGCCCCCAGACCCCCCGCTGCTGGATTTCGTCTTAGGTAAACACGCCGTTCAAAATTCCTGGCTACGCCACTGGATGAGGATGCTGATGGTGCTAGTAGCATGGGGTTCACTAAGCCAACTTCTAAGTTGATTGAGAGAACAAATCCTGATGTATCGGCAACCGGTGGGTTGTAAGTGCCTTTAAATATTAATCAAAGGGATGAGCATTGGCCTATTGTCACTGTCACTATTGTCGCAAATCACTCAGCCGACATTTCTGAATTAGCCCCCCCCTAAATTTTTTTCTGAGTGCGCTACTGATAGGCTATTACGCTTAATTGTTGGTAAACGCATTTGTATCACAATGCAGTAATGTGGTTGTAACTTTTAATACAAATAATTCAATTGAAACAGATGTAGAAACCGTAGCTCACGGCCTGGATGCTCGTGTGCATGTATAATTCATATAGTTCAATATTATTTATCCCTCACCCGGGGTTGTAACCGACATCTTCTTCATCAACATCATAGAGCGGAACAGAAGGGCTGTTGATGGTGTCCGAGCTGTCACTCAGATAAGCCCGGTTGCAAAACGTAGATTTCTGTCGCTCAACTCCATCAAATGCTTTGGAAGAAACTGAAGCGTCTGACGGAGACTTTCTCCGCGAGGCGTTCGTGCTGTGTGACGTAGCCATTGGCTTAATGACCGGCAAATCTTTGATGTCAATGAATATGGTTTGAGAACGGCGAAGTGCTCGAGCTGCAAACACGAATAGATTGGTCGTTTCGATCAGTACGAGTTGTAGCGTCACCTCCGAGATAACAAGGCCAATTGCGCTATTGTGACGTAAATGTCTACGTCACAGCTAGTGGATACACTGCGGTTTATCAGCAACCAGCAGGGATCTTGTTTTTTTTAAACTCCACTAGAGACCAGTTATGCCAGGGTTACTCAACTAATCTTAACAAAGGTCCAGTTTGACAAGTTGAATATTTTTAGCGGTCCGGGAATAAGTTATTTCACACGCAACCACGAAAGTTAAACTATCTGTACCAAAACCACTACCAAACCACTTATATTAGTCTAAAATGTAACTCGGTTTGGATTTCTGAGAAAGCGTTGGGGATTCGAAGCCTCCCAGCAACTAGGATAATCACAGTAAAAATTGCTTCCTCCCAGTAGAAATCTGTTTAAAGAAGCCCTGAAACGTGGCAATGAGGTTATTCTTTCAAAAGCTAAAGGTCCACCATCAATACCCAGAAGGTCCGGATTCGGACCGCTGTCCGCCAGTTGAGCAGCCCTGAGTTATGCAATGTCCTGTTATTTGAAAACACAAACTTTTATGTAATTTGTTTTATTTTTAGTACCATGCACACAACAAGCATGACCACTTGACCAGATAAGAATCAAAGCATGCAGTGAGAGTAGCAAAAGCAACATTTATTCATTTTGCCGATAAAAGTCGAATATACTGTACAAAAGCAACACAAGTTCAATGAGCCAACAGTTTCACATTGGTTGAATGTTTGACAATGTTGAATCAATGTAAAGTTAAAACTCAGTCATCATTCCTTCATGATGAAATAAAGGTAGTACAAGTTCAGACAAATTTCATAGCGCAATAAAAATATGCAAGCACTTCAAAACAGCCCAAGTTGGTCACAAAAAGTATAAATTACTTCAAAGTTTGCAGTTTTCTTCTTTTGGCCAATTTATCACTGATAAGTTTATTATTTCTTTTAAAACAATAATTGTTTAAAAGAATATTGGTGCAAGGCCACAAAACCATTTTTACTAATTTATATTTTTTATGCCCTTTTTCACACTTCTTCTCATAAAAAAACATAAAATCGTGGTCTTCCAGAACAGTCAAAATACAATCAATAGCATGACTTTTTTGGGAACAAGATTTTTGAAACTGATCAGTTTCACATAATTTGTTAATTACAACATACGCCATCAAAACAATATCGGAACATGGGTATAATAAACTTCCTCTGATAATGCCTTTTATCAATGAATTTTCGATTTGACTAGCATCACAGTGAGGACTAAGTAGTAAGTACTCTCTGCTTCGTTCAGAGCAACCCAATCGTTTAGTAACAGCGTAAAAGCAGCACCCAGCAACATACGTTATAACCGGCATGTAAGTTTGTAATGAAGAAAATTCGTCTTGAAAAACAGTAACTGAAGCTGCATCCCTACCTTCAAATTTGTCACTAAACTCATCCCAATTTAGCGAGAACTGTGTCCTAATTCAGTCTTACCTAACAGAAAGCAATCGAAGCTTTTTTCACACTCATACACTTGACGCAATGACACATCATATTGGGCGCCAATTAACTGGCGGTATTGCCCAAATCTGGCCTCTAAGGCAGTGGTCTCCAACCATTGAAACGACCCCAATTTAAATGAAAATGATTTTCAACACTTACATGCGACTCCATTTTGTTTTTTCCAAAATTATAAGATAAATTTGACTTTGCACTGTCTGTAACTGTAAGGACACTTTGGACTGAAAAGGTGCTTTTCAGTCCAGAGTGTCCTTACAGTTGTAGTGCAAAGTCAAATTTATCTTACAATTTTTCATTTATGTGTATTGCAGATTGAATACCTGATGAGGACACATGTACATGTCACCTTGAATAATAAAAAGTTAGTCTAACCTAGCATCGCAAATGCTTTTGCTCTGTCCTACTTGTCGCAACTATTCCGTTTTTGATTATTGCACCACAATGGTTTACTATTTGTGACACGAGGTAGCAAGCTGTACTCCAAAACACAGGCAAAGGTTGCGAACTAAAACAAAAAAGTATCGGTCATTTTTTCGGTAATGAATTGAAACGGTAACAAATTGAATATGGTGAGTTGTGGCGACCCGACTTGGGGTCGCGACCCACAGGTTGGAGACCACTGCTCTAAGGTGTCGTTTGAAATTTTTCCAATAATACATAATTTGCACCTAAATCAGACATACAATATTCCGATACCTTTAGAAGAGCAGTATGAAGAGCATATGACAAAACAAAACCTAAAAGAATCACACTTCAACGGCAACAGTAGTGATAAAATTAAGTTTAAAATCAAGGCATTATTAGTGCTGTCTCATTTGGATGTTGAAGCAGTATTTTGTAATACAACAAGGGCATCACAAATTTGGTGCACAGCATTAAAGGAATCCACTTTTAAACCTTTCAAGGTTTTGCCACCTTTTCCCGTTCATTTTCTAGGAAGTGCAATTCACAAACCTATGAAAATAAAGGCATGTAAATTGTACAGAGTGTTCAAAGGTAGGCTACGTATTCTTTAAGACAATTAAAATGTATGTATATATTATGCATGCCCACAATAGTAAATAGCGAAATTGGAGAAACCTACCTTACTGCTGTTGATAACAACAAACTTTTTTCTCTTCGAATAGTATTGAGCCACTTTTTTTTGTAGCTTTTCATTTTTGGGAGTCCGAATATACGAACTTTTGGTCCATTTTTATAGTTTCCTTGACAGTTTGGCACACAACATGAATTAGGCATATCTTAAGCATAAACTTTCACCTATGGTGTATCAATGAACTGTAAAGGAGAAATTAACAGATTAACTATTTAGCAACTCACTTTCCAATATGAACGTAAGTTTAACAGTATAATACAAAAAGTTATAAAATGTGATTTCCTACTGCTTGCAACCACCTTACTAGGCCTAACGATTTTATTATTATGACCCGTGATAGGTAGCCTACACAAACGTTTTTTCCGTACTTTTGTGCCTGTAACATGCTGCTGAAAAAGTGCAGATGAACGGTAATGTAAAGATGGCTTAGCCTATATTCAGCAGTCTGCTGCTGGGCTACACACTACTTGGTCAAATCCTATTTCCTTGCTAATCTAATGAAACATTTTGATGAAATAATTCTCCAGCAACAACAATTCAACGATCGGAAAACTTCACTTTGCTAATAAGCCTCTACGAGTCTAGCCTACAGTCTACAAGTAGCTATTCAAAACTACCAGTGATAACTTATCAAAGGCTTGGTCAGTCCGAGGATAAAGATTCCAAACCAAGGTACCATTATAGCTTAATAGTCCATCAATGTCCCAAGACTACTATGCTTGATTAACTTAACTTGCTGCACACGAATCGCTAAACTTTGCTAGCCAAACGCATTCTGTGTTTTATAGAGTAGCCTATCACCTGAACATCTTGTTACAACAGCTCAGCCTAACTGTGGCCAGGGTTGCCAGATTGATAAAACAAAAAAGGCCAAATGCATCCCCCAAAAAAGCCAAATTATAGAAAAAAAGGCCAAACCTGAGGTTTTGTTCTCTTTGTTGAAATCAGTGGTGTTTTTGCACTTAATTTCAACAACAAATTAGATAATATTTACCCAGTTTCTATTGTTCTACATGTTATCTGTTAAAGAAGAATCGCTTAGTAAAATTCCTGAAAAAATGCAATCCATAAAATACAAACAGATAGGTATGGAAACAATTACAATACAACTGAAATACGCATACAACATTAGGCTTAGCGTCATCCTGTAAACTAAAAAGCCATTAACGTCCACCAGTGAGACCCAGGTGACTAGTGAGAAGGAGTTAATATTGGCATATCACTTAATGCAATATAAAATAGTATATATATACAATATTTATACCCAATATAATTACTTGTAGGCTACATTAAACACCCAACACTGCAAAATCAGAGAAATCAATTGCATTTATGTCCAACATCTTTCCACAATGAACACTCCTTATTATAGGAAAGCTAGCGCCTTTGCCATTTCGTTACTGCTAGTTTCACCATAAACAATATCAGATGTGAAACGCCTTATTATTATGGCACTGCCATCAAAGTTTGTGCAACATTTTCCATTCAGCAGCCTGTCCGTTTGTATTCGCAAAATCGTTTCCAAAAGCTCAGTCTGCATTTTGTTTCGTGTTTATTTTCACTGCCGTAAATAATGAAAAAATCCTCTCTACTACTGCATTACTGACAGGGATGCAGAGACATGTTAAAGCATAGCTAGCAAGGTCTTTGAAATGGGCATGATGTAAAACGCTACACCAAAACTTTTCACTGTTGCTAGGGATAACCAAAAGAACTATGAAAACCAAAAGAAAAAAAGGCCAAACAAATGCCAATCGGGAAACTAAAAAAGGCCAAAAAAAGGCCAAGCGGCCAAACAAAAATTGTCCAGCCAAACACTTTTCAAAAAGGCCAAATTTCTGACATTTGGCCGTAAAAAGGCCAATCTGGCAACCCTGACTGTGGCTGTGGTTATGCACTTCAGCAATCTGTATTGACAGTGCATGACATCACAATCGGACAATTGGCCTTGTTATTACGGTGGTGACGGTTGTAGGCTATAGGCTACACCTCCATAAGAACGGTAAAAATTATGACATAATAAGTATTGGCGTTAAAAAAATGCAAATTTTGTCACAAAAGGCAGAATTTGAATCGCCATTGACGCCATACGTACGTTTAGAAGCTGGTGATCCAGACTTCTTGCAGTTCCGATTGCGTTTCAAGTTCAACAGGGTCTTCAAGATACCACCTGGTCGACTACTGCCACTGTGTTTCTGGAAGACATTTGATTGAAAGGGAGATTTGAACGTTTTACTTAACTTAATGTTTTGTCTTTTCGATTTAGTTCACAGTAGGCTACGCACAACTTGGCTAAGCTACAATTTTTATCTACTAATTTTTTTACCAAAACACCAAAAAAAAAAAAATTTGTTTGAATCTAAGCCAATGTTGATTACGCTATATTTTAAATAAAGTGTTAAAAGCCACCGACCCTTAAACTTGACTCGCTGGTGGTCGTATTTGAGGATGCTGGCTCTATCGAAGAACATTGTTCTCCAGTGGATGTTGTATCTGATGTCGACAGTTGCTTCGAATCCTCCTTGTGTAGTTGGCGGTTATGTCGAGCGATGTTGTCTGTGGTCAAACTGGACAAAGACTTTGAGCTGTCATAGCATTCAGAACGAACTGATGGTAAAGACGATGATGCTGCGCTGTCGTTCAAAGGATGTATCTTTCCATCGGTGCTTCTTGACTTTCCTTCATGTTTTATTTTTGACACTGTATCTGGTGTAGGAGTGCTGTTTTTTCGATCATCGTTCTCGAGATGGAACGGTCGAACGTGAATGATTCTGTCAACATCTGCACCCAGAAACGCATGCGAGAATTCTTTAGACTCTGTAACACTGTGGCAAGAAATATAACATTTTAGGAATTAGATTTGTCGATACAGCTAGGAGAACTATCCCTTTCTAAAGTATCTTAAAAAACTGTCGAAGTTATGTAGAAAACCATTGCTAACATGAAGAAAGAGCAAATAGGTCAATCACGTTAAACCATGACGTACTCAACAGAGGCCATGTCATCGTGCGTGCTGGAGTCTAAACTGGAGGCGAACATGTTTTCATGACTTTGACATACCATATTGAAAAGATATGTATAAAAAGTTGAAGTGAACGTTTTTCACCTTAAATATTTATCTTATATGAAAAAGTTTGCTAGAAAATCAATTTTTAGTTGTATATTCATTCGCCATTTGCGCAAGCATACTAAAACGATGCAGTGTTGCCAGGTGTGAAAATCCCAACAGATATCGGTGTGCTTTAATCGGTACTGTCCCGTTGTTCTGTTATCGAATTTGCACAATTGTTTTAACATACCCTTCTTTGAACAGGAAAAATCTACAAGAACTATCTTTACTTTTCAAAAACGCAGAAAAGTCTTAGTTTTTAAAATACTTTTTTTTTCTTTCAATTTTAATATAATTCCTATGTGATGAAACTTTACTAAACGTTTCATTTAGCAGTTTTATCTGCGGTTTTTATAATTTATATATTGAACAAATTTTTAATTTTACTCAGCTTTGTTTTGAAAATTGCACTCCTTTTCATGGCATTTCCTTTAAAAAGTTAATTGTTTTAAACTTCTGGCAACACTGATATTGTGTTCAATAATTGAATTAGGTTTTGCGGTAGTTTTTAAGGTGCTTGCTGTTGAAATGTTATTTAGGGTAGGATATTTGGATAAATGAAATGTTGATTTATTGAAATACTGACCATGCAAACAAATATTGAGTACCGAGGCTGAAGGCTAGCTAGCGAATGCCGGTAGCCGCGTCGGTTTTGGTAAAATAATGTTAGGCTACTTGAGGGCACACCCAGAAGTGTTATGAAATTGTGTGAAAAGTAACTTACTGTACGGTACCTTTGAGAATGATGGGAATTGTTGAGGCTAGCTTTGTTTTTTTTTCCAACTTGGTGTAGCTGTTTTTATTTTTAGTAGAGGTGTAGTATATTAAACGCATGATTGCAGGGTCAGCCTTCAGCTCTTGAGCCTAAAATTGCTTGCATGGTCAGTATTTCAAGGTCGCCATGGCTCAGACAAATCTAGAAATCTTATGCAGCATTTTGAAATTCTACTTTAGAAAAATAATTGCTTAGTCTGGCTAGACTTGTGCAGGCTAATACTTTTCTACACTGTAGAACAGTACAGCAAAAATGTGGCATGAAGGCACCCAGGAATTAAGAGACACTCTCATTTTCGAACCTGGTTTTAAAATTTTGTTGCAGTCTAAAATACCCGATTGTTCTATACTGTGCATGTAGTATAAATAGGAATAGTCTAATGTGGTATAAGAAGGAATAGTCTAACAAACGCTTTTAAGTTTGTGTGCATTAATAAAAATTTAGTCTCCAATTTTGAGACCAGCAAAGTTTTTTAAAAAAAAGCAAAACGTAAACATGTTTAGATTGTTCTTATAAAAACTGTGCATTTAAATTGTGCTGCTTAAAGTTTGATAAGTTGAATTTGGTCAGTTCATGCGGTCTCAAAGCATCATTTGTGACCTTAATTTTGTCAAACTTGTGCCATTGCAAAGTGTAGCCTATAGTTAGTGCAGGCATAGTTTTCATTACATCTTCATTTTCATGTATATTTTAAAGTATGTTAAGAGGTTATTTGATATTTAATTAAGATGGGTCGAAAATGTTGTGTGACTAATTGCCGTGGAAATTATGATGAGGCAAACAAAGAAACAACTTTTCGTTTACCTTGAAATCCTGAAGAGAAATATACCATATATATGCATATACCAGGTGACACAGTTTGCCAATGGGTACTTTATGGTTATATCATGTTTCATGAAGTTGTTAACCACTGTTGCAGAACCTCGTTATGTCGTGTTTTTCACTCTATATCAGATCAATACCAGTTATCTGTGAACAAAAAGTATGCAGCTACATTGGCCAATATTATGTTTAAAAATTATTGTTGTCTATTTTCACCTGTATCAGAAAAGGAAGTAAAACAAAAGATTTTAAAACTTATGCATTAAAAACTTGTTTTTTGTTTGTTTTTCTTTGTTGTTGATACGTCTGTAAGGACTGTTATAGAACTTCTTTAAATGTCCATTTTCATTCCTGAGAAGTCCTTGCACTGATATTATTTAAAGTTGTCGTAACAGATAATTTTTTCGTTCATTATCTGAACTAAAGTAGCACCACATTAGTTGCGCAACCAGGGGGGCTTGGTTTAGCCCCCCCCCCCAGTTTACTAAAATCCTGGTTGCGCTACTGGCCACAGTCCTTTCATGTAGTAGTTTTGACCATGTAGGTACATTGTATTTTTGTGAATCAGCTCTATACAAAATAATAACTTCAAAGTTAAAACCTTACACATCTACTGTAATTGTTTTTATTATTGTAACACACACGGGAACAACTATTCATTAGAATAGACTAAGTCAAGCGTATGAAATGCCATGGATGAAAATGTATTTTACATTTTGAAATTTGAAAGCAAAATTTTCATTATAATCGTTTTAGGTTTAAATATACTGTGTTTGCAATGCAATATGTCAATGAAAATGTTCGCCTCCAGTTTAGACTCCAGCACGCACGTTGGTTTGGCCTCTGTTAAGTACGCCATGCGTTAAACCAAACCAAGAAAGAATTCAAACTCGGAAACTGAAAATGAAAGGAGAAAGAAATATTTTATAATTTTTGGCTGAGCTTTTATATAACCTGCTAAAAATAGTTATCATGCTTTTAACACTTAGGCTACTTATCATGCTCTTTATAATCTAATCTACATAAGTTACCAAATTTTAAAAGTTTTGCTTTTAGAGTTTTGTACTTTCGTGGCAAACCATCCAGCCAGCAAATCAACCATTTATGACGTTGACTCAAAGTCTGCAGACGATTGATTTGCTGTCTGGGCAATGGGCGAGAAAATAAGGCTTTGGACTTTACATTGATTAATATTGTAAAGCGTATAAGCTAACAAAATACAATTTTGGAAAGCTTAATTGCTTTGTTGAACCAAAAGCTAACACAAATATCACAGCGTTTATCATATCACATGTCCGTTCAGATCTTCATGGTACATTCTGTTACGTAATCTATTCCCCAGCATTTCTCATTGTGAGGTTCTGTAAATCAGATTTTCAGATGCTTGATAACGGCTATGCATATAGCCGAAAAGGTTTTTGTCGGTATTTTTCTTTTCCAATCTCGAAAAACATTGTATCGTTGATTGGTTTCGTTTGCTTTTGATTTTATAAAATATTTCCCTTAAATTATCGCTCTTTCTAGAGAGTTTCACTCACCTGTCATTTCCACACTCTGTACCTTTACGCTCCCGTGTTCTCACTTTCTTCACTTCTCGCTTATCCAATAATGATGTAGGTGATGAGCAATATGACGAAGCAAATGACGTGATTACAGTCACGTCATCATCATCATAAAAGTCCTTCTGGCTCATTTTAATCAGTATTATCAAAGTGTCTGCGATTAGTTTCACTCGCGATTCTAATCGACTTTCTGTAACTTGCTTGAGTGCTTTTCTGAAAAAATGTTTTTTTCATTAGCTTGTTAATAAGTCTATAAACCGATGATGAAATCTATCTGAACTTCATAGTAAGGATAACTGAGAAACAAAAAGTTTACAAAATACAGGGTTATCAGTTGGCCAATCATTATTTTATTGAAATAAGCGTAGGCTACTTACTTCTGAGCTATTTTGTTCAGCCACGTGAGAGTGCCCACAAAATCATCCAGAATAGCAGTTGTTTTATTGGCGAATTCTTCGACTTGCAGTTCGATCTACAGTGGAACAACACGAGAGTTAGACAAAACAGTAAAAAATGTAAAATCATAATCTTTTTCGATATACTAGATGTTTTGTCGGGGTTTAGTGAAAACAAAAAAACTTATTTTTATCAAAAATCTGTTGATGACATTTAATTGCATGACAGTATATCGTGGCACAGTTGATAACCTATAAACATGGGATCACCAAACTACGGACAACCGACCGTATTTAGCCCGAAAAGTTTGTCTCTCCTGACCGCCGTACTGTTCAAACAATGTGATGTAGGCTACAATATGAAAATGCTCATCAAAATCGGTCTTGAAAAACTGAAAAGGATCTCCCTAGCCCAGAGTAATTGTACATGATTACAGTAGCTGTGTAGTGATTAATTGCTGTGTGATTTTAAATGAGTGTGCACTGTGCAGTATACAGCAATAAGTTTTTCACGATTTATACAATTTAACATTGAATACTTACCTCAGACAAAGCGATTTCTCCAGAGAGCTCACAATCCATGTCTTCTGTAGGGTAACAAAGTTTGTTCTGTTTCGGAAGCTTGTATTCTAATGTACGAGTTTCATGTGGACCAGAAAATCCACCAGTTGAACAGCCACTTTCATCAGCAAGCTTAGATTTATCGTAACTAGAAAATGATAGCTTCTTCAAGCGGCTACTTAACTGGGGCAAGGTCTGTCTACTCGACCAAGTATCCTCTTCATCATTTTCAGTTGTTTTGCAACATTTGCTAAACAAAGCTTTTTTGATTTTTTGTAAAGCTTTATCCCAACGTAAGCCAATTTTACGCTTAACAAAATCTGTCGCTTTCCGCAAAGAACTTGCATCCCAAATATCTTGAAATGTCACGTAATGGTACTTGGAATGCAATCGTAAATCGCATTCTAAAGAGGAGTTTCCGTTTCTTTTGATACAACTTCGCTTGTCTTTTGGTAGCTTCTTTCTTTTGCAAGTTTTAGACCTACTATACTTCTTTCTTCTCCTGCTTCTCTCAATTTTAAGACTCTCAAGATGGCCTGAGCAACACTGTGAGAGCTTTGACTTTTTGTAGTACCATTGGTGGCTTGCAACAATAAACGCTTTGAGCAGCACTCTCGTAATTAAAAAGATCACAAGAAAACATACGTAAGCAACATAAGATTCAGATTTCTTCAGAAGTTTGGAGTATCTACTCTGTGATCCACCAATGAACCCACGCCAAGCAGATGACAAAACAGTGTCTTGGATGCTACGAATGAAAGAGGAATATGTGTAGAAAACGTTATTGAAAAACAAGCATCCAAATAAAGAAAAAGTGATATTAAACATGATAAATGGAAGAAAATAGGGAATTAATGCGTTTCTTCCTGACATGCATGTGGCTACAATACCATTAGTGAGACTGCTTCGCAAGCCGTGGTGGGTAACAGCTACTGTTAAACCTTTCATGACTAAGAGTACCGTCCAACTCCCAAGAATATATCGAATGATCAAATCATGTTGTACTACAGTTCCAATGATCTCACTAGGATCTTCGTACAAATGGCTTGACTTCTCAAGAATGTCAACAGCTCTAAAGTTGTTAACTCGGGTTATAGTGCTGAAAATTAAGTAAGCCACGATTGTAAGCCACAATAGAAGATCTACTAAACGTGAAAAGTGGTTTGTTTTTTTAAAAAACTTTTTGTCTAGCTTTTCTTTCATGGAAACAGCCATACAGCTTCTTTCTATTGTTGACATGATAGATTTTATGGCAACATAAGCAACCCACAAAATCAAGGCAATGTTAAAGTGGACCAACACATCTCGAGCTTTTTTGTTATTGATGTCTAACGAGGCTGAATAAATCGATAATTTTGTATCTGAGAATGGGAATAAAAAGTGTGAAAACGCAACAGCAAGAGAGTATGTTTTGCTAACTTTGTTATAAGTAACAAATTCTACTTGGATAGCTTCTATTTTGCGATGAAGCGAAATGTCCGGAATTAAAGTTTTGTTGTTTTGTAATAAATCAATGTGAAAGATTTCAATAGCGTGGAATTCGTTTCCTGAATCAGTAGTTATAACTTGTCCAGATATCTGATTTACGCAATGGCTATCGAGTAACATTTGCATGTGGTGAGGAAGAGATTTACAAAGATTTTTAGGTCGGCGGTTTAGCACGGAGATTTTTACAAATCCAAGCATAATGTTGTTTCTGTTTGTTTGGTTTTTGTTCCAATAATAAAAGGCTTCGTTTTCAGAAGTAGGTGGCACGAAATTAGATGAAAACCAAGTTTTCCATGTCATATAGTCGGAGACTTTCTGAAAAGCTGGCGAGGCTTTGTTGTGGTCTCGAGATTTCACTGAGACGATCAAATCCTGATCCAGTTCAAATCCATCATTAAACCAAGAATGAGCTTGGTCAGCCAAACGTTGTCTTTCCATGCTTCCCGTTGTAAGCAAAGCTGCAACACCAATAATTGTCAGGACCAGAAACAGTAACTCCAGCCAGGAATTAGAGGCTCTTTTTGCCGCAGAAAATCGTTTCATTTCCCGAGCTTTAGCTCGAAGTGGATTGTTATCGTTTTTCCATCTTCCTTTTTTATCGTATGGTGGAAGCATGTTTCTTAAGTAGCGATTTCGTCTTCTCTCAGAAATTTGTATGCGCATTTCATTGTGATCCAATATATCGTTGAAGCAGTCATTATGAAAATGTAGCACTTGTCTGGATTCTAGTTAGAAAAAACAAAAGTACATTAATTTACACGTTAGTTAAATTTACAAAAATACAACAATTAAGTTTAAGCAGATTACTGTATATCCAATAGGTAGTATTTGTTTGATAACGCAATAATTGGTTGATTTTAGGGATATTTAGCCTTGAACATAGGGAGTCTCTTCAAAATCTTACTCTTGACGAATTTGCGTAGGCTACTTGTATAGTGGCTTTGTACAATTGATGCAGGCCCGATTACCGAAATTAACAGGCACCCATTCATCATTAAAGTTATTTGTGAATTGTGGTATTTTGTGTGTGACACTTAATGGAGAGATATCCTTTTGGTACACTGCTTAAATGCTCACCCATAGTGTTGAATCACTATTGCTTAATTTTGTCGTTCCATTATTCACACAGTCGGCGCCTATCCAGCTGCAGGGTGAATGTACTTAACTATTTTACAGCGAAGCAAACAGACAATGCTATTAAAAACATATGAGCTTTCTGTACCTGTTGGAGTTTTGTAAACATAATCATCAACAGCTGCAGCATCAACGGAGGGAAATAACTCTTTCAAAGTTTCAGATAACGGAACATCAGTTATCAAGTCTTTGGCAGTTGAAAGAAGAGCTAACGCCCCGATTGCCATTATTTCAACAAAAACGACAGTCCAAAACATGGCGAAAAATGCAGTTTCCATCCAGATAGTAAAGTCTATATTTTCTAAAACGTATAAGGCTCCGTATATGATTCCACCGCTGGAGGCAAGTATCAGTAGCATGTAGTAAGCCAAAGCTACCGTTTCGCATTGCCTTGGCAAAAGAACAGAGCTAAACGTGGGCAAAGGCTCCAGTTTTTCGCAGGGTACTAGAACAGGCCCGTCCATGGCAAAGTGCGTGTGCTTTTCCCTGTTGTCACCATGAAATCTAAAAAATAAATATGTTTGTTGACCTGTAAAGAACGAAGGAAATTCAAATATATAACATAATTAAAGTAAATATACTACAGTATACAGTAGGGGAGACTCAGGCAAGTTGGCCCAATAGGCAAGTTGGCCCACTCTAAATAATTTTTTAATTACAATAGTTATTGTTATGTATCGTACACATACTGAGAAAGTGCTGTTGAAACTACCTTATCACCAGGTTGGGAGGCTCTAGTAAGCAGAATAAACATGTGAGCACGATTTTTGTATGAAAAATTATGATTTTTGAAATTTTTGGATTTTAGAATTTTTTAGATGTCGAGTGAGTTTTTTCTTACTGTATTAGAAAGATTATTATTTAGTGAGTGCAGCGCTAGTGTGGTTATCAAGACTCACTTTGACGGTGAAACCGTTGCCAGAAGCTCGATAGTTTGACATAAATTTAAGTTTTTACAATATGGTTGCCATTCAGGGAAGTTGGCCCATTTCGTGGGTGGGTACGTTGGCCACCATGGCCAACTTGCCTTCATGAGGTATTATATAGAATGATATTAATTGACTAATTAATACGATGACTTATTTTTTTTGCAAGATTGAAGTAGCCTATCATCAAGTATCCAAAGTAAGTAAATCGCGGCTTTAGCCTACATCGGCATTAAACGATCAATAACAATAATACACTTCCTAACATCGTTTTTATGCCACAAATTGCGACAACGTATTCCTAACCCATATGGTAATAATAGAAAATAGTAAGTGATCAAGAAAACCAATCGCGGAAATGTGTATCAACCACTTCTCAAGCGACGGTCTAAAACGTACCTCGTTTAGGAGATACATTAAAAAATGTTCCGATATTGGTACCCATGCAAAAAGGGGGTTTGTAGCCTATTGCAAACAAGGTCCTACCTATCAGTATCGTTAAGGTCACCAGATCGTTAGGAATAAAGGCATGCCGTTCCAACTACAGTACATGCTGTTTGATACAACCTTTGTTATTTTCGAAAGCTTATTTGGTGTAAGATACTGATGTAAAAAAAGTTTACTGAGGTAAAATACAGCATTATAGCCTAATAGTAGTTTATATTATAAACCATACATGAATGCATACATAGAATAAATTATGTACGGTATGTATGCCTCTATAAAACCAAGAAATAATTAGAAAGAAAATAAAATTGGAGAGAAAGAGAACTTTTCCACTGTTTAATATACCGTAAATGGACATGTTGCCCACGTGGCCAACTTACCTTTCATGGTGGGCCAAATTACCCGCACAGGAAGGCAAGATGGTCCATTTTATTTTTTTCGGAAAACTTGAAAAATTATATACCTAAGAATGTCTGTTTGATGCAAGAATATGTCCACTTCTAGAGTGATGAATTCTCTACTCTTCAATAGCATTCGCTTTAACATATGTTTTGTTATTAGCTCACAAATTCAATTTTTCATTTTGCTGGGCCAACTTACCCGAGTCTCCCCTAGTTGCCACTATCTAAAAGACCTTAACATTCTGTGTCACCCCCGGTAGGATGTTCAGGAAATTTCTATTCAAGTAGAACACAATGAACTTGCTTACTCATTTTGGAAGGCATTCGCAAAGTGAAGGAAATCCTTTGATGCCTGTCTGGAGTGAGAAGGATTTGACAAGTAAGACTCGTGCGCCGTACAATTCGTGCAATCCCCATAGCAGCTGTCCGCTATTGCACGTTCTACGACAATCAATGAATGACAATTTAAGATGGCTTTCACGTGACAATTTAGAGTAAAGATTTTTTTCATCTGCCTGTTATGGGAATGAGTGAACTAAAGACCAACATCGTTCAGTAGAAGATCAATTTATAGCAGCGTATCTTCAAGAATGACGGTCTTTGTATTCTTAGCTGTGCAACCTCGAATGACCATTAAGTCTAATTTTATAGTAGCTTTAAATGTTCAGTTGAATTCTGAGCATTTGATAGTGAGAGAGGATTGTGGGTGTTTTTGGCGTCGAGCATTTATTTTTCAGCTCTTGAGATATGTTTTCCCAAAAAAATGGAAGTATTTTCTTTCATGAAGTTTCCAAAGGAACCTTCATATCTCTTGACAAGGTGCATTAGCCTACATTGTTTGTTTTTGTTTATGACAACAAGATTACGGGTATGATTAAACTAACTTGATGCATTGTTTTACACCTTTTAGCAGCTTCCAAAATAAGCAAGACTCATTAACAAGGTATTTTGAGTTGTTTTTATAAATTTATAATGCAACTTTTCCAAGTATTGTGCCAAAAAAGTGACAGAGAAAATAATTTGTTTTGACTTTTATGGCGATCAGACTGGGATAAACTTGCTTTTGGATTATACCGGCTTGAACTGAATCGTGACCTAAATGCAATTGCACAACTCCCAGCCAAACGTTAGTCTAGCAGTATACCCAAAATTAAAATATTGATATAATCAACTACGTGCAGTGCTGTGCGAAGCTTCAGCATGCCAGCAGACATGGAGGAACCATTTTAAAAGTAGGTGGGCCTAGAGTCGCAGCAGTCAAAGCCAATCCAACTTCTGGGGGGGGCTTCGCTCCCCCGACCCCCAAAACATTGTTGCATTCCTAATACTTGAAATCGTTTATAGCCTACATTGTGTTTTCATGATTGCCTTTCGTGCCAACAAGCGAAAATTTTCCATTTTTGGGCCCGATTTGGCCAATAAAGTTACAAATTTGTTAAATTGCTCTATAACGCTGTACAAAATATGGCGATGTACCTACACACAAATCAAAAAGCAACAATACACACACAGTTATAATATCACCTGGGAGTAATAATCAGCAGCATTGTACAGTACGTGCATATGTAATGATATCGTTGTTTTAACCATAGAGACCATGGAGAATAATTATATTGATTAATAGATTGCTCCACTAATCACACACAACTACACCAACACGTGCTGCCCAATGCCCATCAATAGTGGGCTCAACATAAAAGTTTAAAGATTGAATTTCATCATTGAGCTATCAAAGATAATAATCAAACTAGTGTGTATCAAATGAGTGAAGACCTTTTTTTGGAACTCCCTCTCTGATTTGCCGTTTTCGCTACCGTAGCTTTTCAAAGAAATTTGGCTTTCAAAAGTGGGTGGGCCAGGCCCACCCAGAAAATAAAGTAGGTGGGACCAGGCCTACAAGGCCCACGTGGTTCCTCCATGCCTGTATGCCAGCTGAACGATCGTCAAAGATTGTCAATTTTCAACGGAGAATATTTGAGCATAGTTGACAATGTAGCCAGTGACTATATCACACGAATAAAGTAGACCTACTACAGTTTGAAATTCGCATTTGTAAATGCAACATTTAACGATAAATTTCTCTAAAAATAAATGTAATTTTTCGCGTTTTTACTGCAACAGTTGCCCCAGTTGTAGTACAGTACGATTGTGAGGTCACCTGATGCATGCTGATTGACGTAACTGCTCGGAGATGATGTCATCATACATCGCCTTATTTCGTCATCACAAGAGCTGAAACTTTTGCGTACGTCTGGAGGTGATACTGGCAGATCCTCTTGTGGGGCGTAGGGATGGTTTAAGTCTAAGCGTGAATACCGACAAAATATTAGTTAAGTTTTTCACAAAAGAATTTTTCTGTTTAACAAAACATCAACAGAAAGATAAAATTTAACTATGATATGAGAACACTTTTTCCTGATTGTCAAATATCAAAGCGGAGAAGAAACGGTTTCAATAGCTTAACGGATTTGATTCAACGAATCTCAAGTTCACTTTTTCTCGTTGTACACATTGCACATATCGTTCGTTAAGCAAAGGAACAACGTTTTAGCAACATGGGCTATATTGTAACATTAAACTGACTGGTAAAGCGGTGGTCGAATAAATTTGTGGCAGAATACGGTGCGATACTGATGAGCCCAGCCTCATGGGCGAAACACGTGTCTATCGCTGTCAATTCTTGCTACAAATCGGCTGCCGAGAAACATTTAGCATGATCACTTGCCTTTTATGTCTTCAATGCTGTCGCTATCCCATTCTCTCAACCAATGAGTTACCAAGTTTGATGCGTACGGAATTCTGTCATCGACAAAGTCTTCGAATCGTTCCAGATTAGGTGCAATGACCGTTGTTTTACGTAATCCAGCTGTGATGCCTAAATTGCAAGCACAAAATATTAGAAAACCAATACCTCATTGTCGTGGCCATTTCTATTGATCTTAACAATAAGTTCAGTTCACCTACATTGCTGCGATGAATCAGTAAAAAGAGCAGTCTTGTTCACACTGACGTGTGTTACACCGGACAATGTGCTTTTGTGCATCTTCTTACCAAGTGGAGGTAGAGATGGAAACGTAATTCGATATCTTTTTTCAAGTTTTAAACGGATGACTTGGCCTTTCAATTATACGAGTGGCATTGTAAACAACACATGATAAAGAGTGACCTTAAGATTTGACGCAGGCTATGCTTTCTTGTTATTAAAAAATGGGTTGACCCAGCATTGCTCACAGTAAGGCAATATTTGATACGTCAATATTCAGCATATTGCCCATCATGAAGCTAAGGCTAAAGTAATGAAAGTGAAGCACTTTTCTTGGTGAAGATGGCTGCTTGGCCATGTCTTACAATCATACAATAAACTGCTTAAACCGCAGGCAATGTATTTTTGAGTGTCATATGAGAGGTCTCAGCTTTTGTCCAAGCTCCACATGTTGTTATCTTGTATAAGATAAAATTGTTAGCGTCTGTAACTCGAGCGCCATAGAAAATTGTTAATTGCAAATTAACATGTTCATGAAAACTAAAACAAAAATCCAGGCATACCCATTTGATCTCCTTTCAAGTGATTGCCAAAACCTTGTCCCGAGAAATTTTCACAATTTTCTTTTTCATTTGTTACATCTTCAATGCTGATTGATATACGTTCATCTCGCTCTGTGTATCTATATTTTTGGCATAAGTTTAATAAATTAAAACTTAAGTTATGAAATACGGTAGTGTAAAGCATCACTTGTGACAAGAAGTCTTCTTGAACAAGAGAGTTTGATTCTATTTCAAATAAATTCTATTTTTAAAGCTGTATACTGTATAGTATATTGTATAAACGAGTGTAAGAACTACGGGTTAAAGAAATTTAGGGCCAAAGTAGAGCCTGAATTCTACAGATTTTCTTGATATTTATATTATAATAGCTTGCTTTTGCTACAAGTTTTTTCAGAATATTTAACTTGAGGTCTGTTTCGGGTTTCAAACAATTTTTAAACTAAGGGGATATTTCGGGCCCAAAACATTTCCACTTAAAACTCTACTTAGATACCTGAGGATGAGCTGTGGTGGCACAAGAACAATAGTGGCTATCACTCCTATTCCAAGTCCCCAGACCAGACTCTCAGCGCTGAAGTAGGTCAGTTCTATAAAAGATTACAATAGTGAAGGTCTAATTGAAAACTGTATTGTTTTTCTACAAACTGTTGTAACCACTGTTTTATTTTATGGGCCAAATTAATTTAATGACTCAACGATTCACTTTTGCAAGATTTGCAATTCTGCTGGATGATTTGCCTTTGATTAATTCTAGGAAGCATGAAACGTAAAAGTAACACCTGTGCAACAGAAAATTAGCTTATGGCAACTAGAGCTTTGTTTTGACAGCACATGTAATTCAACAAGTATACAGGGTGACCCACAAAAGGAAAAGCCAACAAATTTTATTATTTAAACTTTTTTATATTTTTTTTGGGAGAGACCACCATGTATATCTTTTACCTGTTCCAAAATCGTTAGTAACACAGAAGTAGTTCTTGGCTGTGGTGAAAGCAAGAACGACCACGCAAAGCGCAAAACAATGGATTATTCGGCGGGATCTGTTCAGAGTTCCCCATCGTGCACAAGCAAAGATTGGAAGAACACTGCAAAAAACCTGCATGGTTAAATTTATGACGTAAAGCCTGAATTTCTGTATTACTCATGAAAATTCAACATACTGTATTTAGAAATAAACTCAAACGTTGTCGACACGTACTTGTGTCCTCGTCGAATAATTCCTAATGAGGACACAAGCACTTTGAGGACAATGTATTTCTTTGTGCAATAAAATGATATAGTCATGAAAAATTGGAAAAATTCGCTTGTCTTCACGACGTTACTGAAAATTACCAGTGCCTTCTATTTCACGATGCTACTTTTGGAAAACAATAATTGCTCCACAAACTTCCCAAATATTAAAACGATTCCCATGGTAAAGTTTGTTACGATTTTAGTTATGCCTTCAGTGATCTCAATCTAAGTCATTATTTTTTGGGTCTTTAAGCTTTTTGTTACCAAGCAATGTTTATTTATCGAAACTACAATACTCCTAAGAATTGTATTTGAATAAAAATAAAAACTGATAACAGTTTGAAGAAACACATAAATTCAAATATAAGACAGTTACTACACTCTTTTCATCGAAATTAACCAAGAAATAGCCAAACTGACATTTCGTTCAGTTGATGTGGTTATAACTTCTCACAAACGCTTGCAGTTGACAAGCATTTAAATAAGTTAGCAAGATATAAACATTGATCAGAAATATTTGTTCCAAAGCAGACCAACAAACTCAGGCTGTCAATTAGGATTATTGACATTGCAAGTACATAAAAATGCATTTAAAATTTTACAAACGGTGAGCTGACAGATAAGACAAAGTTTTATAAACCGTCGATGTGTTCAATAAACATGGATTTGGATTCATGGCCCATGCTTAACTTAAAACTTGCCTGTGCAAATCAAACATGTAGTTTCGAGCTCTCATTGCCAAATGCCTGAAAAACTCTGGCTTTTTTACTAACGGATGTAAAACCGCGCAAATTCGGTTTAGATCTCGATCCAAGGCAAGCCAACTGCTACAAGGAAAGAACCATTTTTGTTCCGTGATGGTATCACGAATATTCACATGATCAATATACCATCGCGGATAGAGACCACAATGGTTGTGCCAGACACAGATTTTCCACAGAGGTCCAAGGTTCTTCTTAAAGGTTGCGATGAACGTTTTTGACGAACCTAATCCAAAAAAAAAACGATAACAATTATTCTTCTGCGATGTATTTTATGGTGATACAAAATAAAAACTGCAAAGGTAAAAGCGAAGTAGTCGTATATATGATTTATGTTTTCAAACGTATTTTTCTCTATTGTAAGGTAAAGGTGGTCCCATACTTGATTTAAGTGTCGGGTATGAGAAGATAAGGTTCTCATTGTACTAAGCCTTCAGCACTAAAGAGAGTAGGGTGGCCAGTTCCTTTCTCTCGGCCGACTTTCCGGCAGCAATTATGCCCACCTAATTTATAACACTCTAAGTAGAGATGAGCGGTGTTTTCAACAACCAGCTGAAGCCGGGAGTTGAACCAGGTTTGCATAATTTGAAAGCCAACGCCTTATCTGTTGAGCCATCCATTCCACCGTTTGTGTTGTATTTATCATAATTTAACAACAAAAACAAAAAATAACTTCTCTTTTTTTTCAAAAATGATATTATAGTTCAGTTTAGTTTATTTGTGCATCGTGCACTCTTTGTTTATTGAACTGTGGTTCATTATGGAACGTTTATGAACGCTGACAAAAATACGAGACATTGAAAAGAGTGCTCCATTTGCGGAACCCATTTGAACTATTTTTTTCATTTAAGCGAGCAAGAACTACCGCACTATTTTTTTTTGTCTCATACTTGAACTTGTTGTGGCGAAGTCTAAAGCGAGATTCACACCGAAAATACAAAACTGTCTTCAGCATACAAAAACGTCAAAATTGTATTCCTGGTGTGAATGGTAAATGGAAACAGACATGCGCCATTTTTCGTGCGACGTTTTTGTATGCTGAAGACAGTTTGTACACTGTAAACGAAAAAGGCTCGAAAAAGAACCTATAAGGGAGCTACTGCGAATGGGGTTCTTTTTAAGAAAAGAACCCTTTAGGGGGTTCTTGAAAGAACCTATAAGGGAGCTACTGCGAATGGGGTTCTTTTTAAGAAAAGAACCTTTTAGGGGGTTCTTAAAAGAACCTATAAGGGAGCTACTGCGAATGGGGTTCTTTTTAAGAAAAGAACCCTTTAGGGGGTTCTTGAAAGAACCTATAAGGGAGCTACTGCGAATGGGGTTCTTTTTAAGAAAAGAACCTTTTAGGGGGTTCTTAAAAGAACCTATAAGGGAGCTACTGCGAATGGGGTTCTTTTTAAGAAAAGAACCCTTTAGGGGTTCTTGAAAGAACCTACAAGGGAGCTACTGCGAATGGGGTTCTTTTTAAGAAAAGAACCCTTTAGGGGGTTCTTGAAAGAACCAATACAGGGTTCTTTCAATAACCCCCAACGGGTTTTTTTTCTTAAAAAGAACCTTTTTGAGGTACTATTATGAACCTTCTGAACGTTCGATAAAATACCTTTCAGGTTTTTTTCTTATTTAGTACCTTTTTGAGGTACTATTATGAACCTTTGATAAAATACCTTTCAGGGTTTTTTTTTATTTAGTACCTTTTTGAGGTACTATTCTGAACCTTCTGAACGTTCGATAAAATACCTTTCAGAGTTTTTTTCTTATTTAGTACCTTTTTGAGGTACTATTCTGAACCTTCTGAACGTTCGATAAAATATCTTTCAGGGTTTTTTTCTTATTTAGTACCTTTTTGAGGTACTATTATGAACTCTCGATAAAATACCTTTTAGGTTTTTTCTTATTTAGTACCTTTTTGAGGTATTATTATGAACCTTCTGAAGGTTCGATAAAATACCTTTCACGGTTTTTTTCGTATTTAATACTTTTTTGAGGTACCAACCTTCCTATGGTTCCAATAGACACCTTTAGATAAACTTACAGTGCTATAACTGATGCTTAAGGTTTTATTGAAAAAGACGGTTACAAAGCAAATACCTTCACAAAACACGATTATCAAGAAATCGTGTTTTGTAGAAATGAACAAGTGTAAAGAAAACGAAAAACAGTGAAGCATCTTTATTCTTTACATATAGGACGATAAAAAAATACAGACCACAACAACTACAAAAATTATATAGGATGATCGATAGCTTTTAAAGAGCGCAGAAAACGTACTTGCAACAACGAGATACCGGTACACGTTTTCTGATCTCCTAAATACCTTCCGAGCATCCTGTATAATCACTGCCCATTACAATTTATTTACAAAACGCAATACCTTGCTTGTTACCTCCACATCTAAATGTAAAATGTGGGTAGAGAAAAAAGACAAGGTATGCTTAATGGATTTGGGGTACTGGATGTTAAACACCCAGTAAGTACTCATCAGCACGGCCACAGCATCCACTAAATTATCCATGCCAATTACTTGACACCCGTCAACCATGACAGTGAAGCCATCTTCTTCTTCAAACTGTATAACCGGATATGTTGATTCTGGATTCTATAACAAACAATGAGCATATTATATATCAACTCGATGGCCAGCACAAGTGCGGGCATTGAGCAACATTCACTTCACCAAACAAATAGCCTACAATGGGTGGGAGACACACAACCAAGAGCCTTTTACTTGGTATCACATTTAGCGATTATCAATCAAGTGCGATGGCTCGCCATGCAGGACATCAGTAATGTTCTTAATCAACTTTTACATTCTTAATTAGCTTAATTATAACCACCAATTTCCGTAACAAAGCATGCATTGAAAATTGATGCTTATAGCATTGGTTGTGATGTAGCCATGATAACTCTCATGAAAGAGTGACGGTACCGTGAGTATAGCCAGCTTGGATTAAACTAGTTCTTCTCTAAAAAATGATCTATTATTATGTATTAATTAATAGTTGCTATACATACTGTACGAACTACAAATTAGGGAGCGTTCAACGTCAAGCGGTAACTGGGGAGGGTACCTGAAAGTTGATATTGGAGGAGGGGGTGAAAAGCTGGGTGACGTCAATTGTAAACCCTTCTCCTCAAGCAAAAAAAGATAGTTTAAACTTAACTTGATATAATGAGAATGCAAGTTTAGTTATGTTACCTGTTAAGTTCAGAATGTCCGCCGGCAATTTCTGCTTTTTAACGTCCTGATAAAAACGGTGGTGGCTAGTTTCTGAGAGCAGTTCAACACAATCTTTTTGCACCAGACTGTTCATTTCTTCGATCATCTGCAAAGACAAAAACCTCAAATTAACCTTCACATACATCCACGATTTCTGTCACTATATAGGATATATTAAAACTCATAGTATAAACACAGGGTCAGTTGGATAATAATGCTTAAAGGCGAAATATATTTGTCAATTAATCAGGCTTCTGTGTTTATACTGTGAGTTTACTGCACTGAGCTAACAAGTTCCAGCAGCGATCGCCTGATAGTTGTCGCCTGATATATCTGATGTCAGCTAGATCCCAGTCACCTTACTAACCAGTACGTCACACTGGCTTTAGTCTTTAAATAGTGCCGTATATATATAAAAATGAACGTAATGTTCAACATACCCAAACAGCGGTTCCCAACGACAGATATTTCGCTTGCAGATCCGCAACCGACATTTCGTTCCCATTGTGCAAACACGTGGATCGAGTGCACAACATTCGGTCGCGAATCAAGCCGTTGTTGCGACAGCTCTCCCCCTTCGCCATCTCCCCTCTCAATTGTTTCAAATGACGCTCAATGTTGAAAGCATCTTCTACCTCGCCAACCAACTGTAAAACACAACAATTAGCACGCACACAACCATAGATACAAGGTTTGCAGTAATAAGGTTTATAGTAGAGTAGACATTGACAGTTGACGGTATCCTGATGCGATGGTTTCTGAAGACAATATTATAAATTGTAAATAGAAACAGAGGATTAACTGTTGTTTTACAAAGTATAAAGTTGTTGTTATTGTATAAAGAAGACCACGTTGCGTAATCACAAAACAACAGACGAGAACATTAATCTGACGTGAGAGGATCCTTAGAATACAAACTTTTAACCAGTATATCGCCAAAGTACGACATAATTAATAATATAAAGAACAGTATCTTACCAACTAATTGTAGCATACAGATCTTCACGAGTTGATTTCTGCACTTCGATAGTTGGCATAATTACTGATACTATCTTATATATGCAGCAGCAGATGTCTTGACTCTATGTCTATACACTAATCTAACTATCCTAAACTGTGAAATGCGTTGTAGTCACCACATACACTGGCTTGACCGGTAAACTGGTCTGACCCGTAAACGTACGATAACTAGTAGAAATTACGTCAAGAGACGCACAAATGCTTCCTTCAGCTTACGAAAACGAAAAAAAAGTTTTCTAAACGACGACTTCAAGCTTGACTGAACAGCGACACAAAACGATAAAAACACAAGGTTGTTTTGATAATTTTACGTTAGTTTTTTGTATTGCCTACTTGTGTTCCTTTATTTCGTCATGCGTTCTTTATTGTTTTGCACTCTCTTGCACTGATCGCCAAAAGAAAAAAGGATTCGTAATTGGCAAATCGGTTTGTATTACATTCGTTCTAAAATTGCTTATTTCAATATTTCATAATTTCAAAGACAGTCACAAATCGAAAGCTCAAAAGTTACAGCGCAAGTGAAATTGTCTAACACGCACATTAAAGTAGCCTAAATTAATGCACATCAAGCATATTAAAAGCACAAACAAAAACCAAATCAAAAATCGTGTGTCGTTTCATCTCATTTTACAAATGTTGTAGACTATGTTTTAATCATCATCATCATTCGTTCAGTCAATTGGAATTGTCGGTCACGCAATATGCCTTCTCTCTTCACAGCTGTACAGTTTTGCGTTTATCAAACCTTACTGCATCAATATCGGATTGTCCATGCACAAACTGTACAGTCTTGCCTTTACCAAAATGTAATGCACCAATATCAGAATCAACATATCCGGTTATACAGTTTGAAGAAGAAGATGGCTTCACTGTCATGGTTGACGGGTGTCAAGTAATTGGCATGGATAATTTAGTGGATGCTGTGGCCGTGCTGTTGAGTACTTACTGGGTGTTTAACATCCAGTACCCCAAATCCACTAAGCATACCTTGTCTTTTTTCTCTACCCACATTTTACATTTAGATGTGGAGGTAACAAACAAGGTATTGCGTTTTGTGAATAAATTGTAATGGGCAGTGATTATACAGGATGCTCGGAAGATTTTTAGGAGATCAGAAAACGTGTACCGGTATCTCGTTGTTACAAGCATGTTTTCTGTGCTCTTTAAACGCTATCGATCATCCTATGTAATTTTTGTAGTTGTTGTGGTCTGTATTTTTTTATCGTCCTATGTAAAGAATAAAGATGCTTCATCGTTTTTCGTTTTCTAAGGTTGGTACCTCAAAAAGGTATTAAATAAGAAAAAAATCCTGAAAGGTATTTTATCGAACGTTCGGAAGGTTCATAATAGTACCTCAAAAAGGTATTAAATAAGAAAACACCTGAAAGGTATTTTATCGAATGTTCATAATAGTACCTCAAAAAGTTATTGAAAGAACCCTGTATTGGTTCTTTCAAGAACCCCCAAAGGTTTTTTTTCCTTAAAAAGAACCCCCATTCCCAGTAGCTCCCTAATAGGTTCTTTTTCGAGCCTTCTTCCTTTACAGTGTTGTTGCTAAAAGAATCTCAAAAAAAGGTTAAAAAAAAAACGTTTCGAAAAGAACCTTTCTGCAGGGTTCTTTTCGAAACAAGTTCCGAAAAAGAACCCTAGGCTTAGGGTTCTTTTGGCAAGCAAAGGGTTCTTTTTGCAATAAAGAACCTTTGTTGTTAAAAGAACCCTAAGCCTAGGGTTTTTCTCGAAAAAAGAACCCTAAACGAACCTTTTTCGAAACAAGTTCCGAAAAAGAACCCTAGGCTTAGGGTTCTTTTGGCAAGCAAAGGGTTCTTTTTGCAATAAAGAACCTTTTTTGTTAAAAGAACCTTAAGCCTAGGGTTTTTCTCGAAAAAAGAACCCTAAACGAACCTTTTTCGAAACAAGTTCCGAAAAAGAACCCTAGGCTTAGGGTTCTTTTGGCAAGCAAAGGGTTCTTTTTGCAATAAAGAACCTTTTTTGTTAAAAGAACCCTAAGCTTAGGGTTTTTCTTGAAAAAAGAACCCTAAAAGAACCCTAAACGAACCTTTTTCATTTACAGTGTATGTTCAGTGTGAATCTCGCCTCACATTAAAAATTTTGTTTGCTTGTCCTTTTTAACGCAAGGCTTCCCAAACTATGGGTTGCGACCCTAAACGGGGTCGCAAATTGTCATTTTAGGGTCTCCAAACAAATTAAAATTTGGCCTGAAGTGAGTAGTTTAAGCTGAAAACTGCCCAGCACCAAGGGATTTCATGAGAAATTATTTCCTAAACTGGGTTGCACAATAAAAAAAATTGCGGTCTTGATTTAGCACCTTATTTTAGTCTGTATACAAAACAAACAAGTTCAATATGTCATCCCACTTACCGGTTTCAAAAAAACAGTGTTTGTTGTTTTTTTTCAAGGATGGGCTCTCATATCCCATCTGTTGCTCAACTGGAGCGGCTAATTCTCTAGCTTCGTATTGTCCGTTTTCACTGAAAAGTATGATATGAGCCAAAGACGTTGTTCCACATCCGGGCCAACTCCCAGTTTGTACTGTGATTTCAAACACCTGTGAGAAATTTCCATTTTTAGATGACACAATTTTTTGTTGTTGTATTCAGGCATACGCCGGTGTAGACAGTGATGGGCATTATCGGCGATAACTTACCGGCGATAATTATCGGCGATAAACTTTTATCGCTTATCGTTATCGCTGAATTATTTTTTCAGTTATCGTTTATCGTTATCGCCAAAGGCAATATTTGATTATCGCCGATAAATTTTATTTAGGATCAACACACAAGTGGAAAGACCATAAAAAGTAATATTTTTACTAGCCACCTAGTTAATGAAACTAAAATTGAAACCAGTTCTTCTTCAGTACCTGAAGTGTGTGTGCACAGGTCGTTGTCAGGGAAGGGGGCACGCCCTTCTTGTGTTTTCTTTTTCTCGTTGGAAGTGTTAGTTTTCAGTAATTGTTGTAAAAAAATAAAATCTCTCTCGTCAAAACATGAAACTTACTGTTTTTAGTGCATTAAATCTTTAGATGAGTAGATTAACTAAAATTGCAAGAACTTGCCTTGAGACGTGCGGTTACGCCACAAACTCAGTTTAAAAACAAAATTCACACACAATAACAACACAAGATCGGTTATAGACGGTAAAATCGATTTTTTCTAGCTTGGCGATATAACTTTAGCCTAATCTAAAAATAATAACCAAATGCGAAAGTGCCATTTAACTTAAAAAGTTAACCCATTTGTGCCGAAAGTGAAAGTACTTAAAAAATTTTTCGAAAAATTTAAATATTGCATAATTATGACCTAAAAAACATATCACAATTATTTTTTTTCTAATTGTGTTTGTACTTTTTGAGAAAAAAGCCGTCCTATATATAGGAAGCTAGGCAAATTCGTTATCAAATTTCAGAAGTTTCTTGTGCGTAATGCGTAAGCGTTATTACGTTTTACTTACCGCTCAAAGTGATAAATGGGAAATGTCTTGTTCATGTCTTGTCATGTCATTAGTGTCATCGAGCATTTTATTGAAATGAAAGTTCAAAAAATATGAAGATAAAAATTAGCAAAGTAACACATCACTGAAACAAGTCATTGCAGAATATGACATTGCTTGAAGCATTTGACATGCAGACCGACATCACATTTTTTGCATTTTGTAGTAGTTTTTGCATGACAATAGGCGCATCGAGTTGCGTCGTAAAATTATGCGAAATACAATACAACCTTTCTCATTTACCTATGCGACATAGCCTACCTCCATCAAATATTTTTATTCCTACTAATACAGTGCCTATATTGCAGTGGCGTATTCTCAATGCATGCAAGGCATGCACTGCATGCCTTGCAATTCTGATGAAATCAGAAATCTTTCAGAAGCAACGAATTTATGCGTAGAAATTGAAAATGTTAATAGCAGAACCAACTCACTCTTTTAATTTCAATATTCGAAACAACTGTTTGTTTTCTAAATTTGGAAACTCTGCTGACCTTGGCAACCCTGCATGCTGAGGAGAGCTCAGCATGCGTTAATACAGTTTTCCTATTCGCCGCTTTTTACCACACTGTGGCGCAAATGGAACCAAGGCATGCAGATTTGAAATTGCATGCAAAACAAAAATCACGATCTCGAGACAAAGTTGCCAGATTAGTCTTTTTAAGGCTAAATCTCAGAATTTCAGAGTTTTTAAAAAGTGTTTGGCCGGATTATTTTTGTTTGGACGCTTGGTCTTTTTTAGTTTTTCGATTGGCATTTGTTTGGCCTTTTTTCTTTTGGTCCTCATAGTTTAAGTCCTTGCGATTTTCTACTGTAGATAGTATGATATAGCCTACTTGAGACCTAAACACAGTAGTTTAAAAGATCATCAAGAAAACGGGTCGGATGTATGCTGAAGGCCATACACCGCTGCATAGCGCTTCAAGTCCATCCTGCAGTGCAGGATAAAGATATAAAATTAAGACATGGATTCATGGTGTGTTCCAAACCTTATTTTTTGCAAAACAGCTCAAACAATTATCAGCTAAGTAAGGCTCAGATTGCAAGAAAAGCTATAAAACTTAAGACAAATTTGCAAAATTTTCCTGGGGGGGCATGCCCCCAGACTCCCTACACTGGCTATGACTCTCCTTCCATTGCATGCCTACGAAAATCAACCAGGATACGCCACTGCTATATTGTAATTCTTATCTCAACAACTCAGCGTTCTGCCATTGCTTTAATGATAGTGTTCACAAAGAAAACAAACAAAATTATCTGAAATTATCAGTAAATTACGACAATTATGTTATTGTTCTAAAACAAACACGACTAATTTGACAAGCTTGATGGATTTCACAGCATGCCCATTTTTACTACCCATAACGCTTAAGATTACTGATAAAATTTCAAGTATTTTGCGTTTGTTGGAATTTTTTCAATTATTGCTGACTTTGCTGTAAACAGCCCTAGCAGAAAGCAAAATACAAAGTTTGGAATTTTTTATGGTATTTTTATTTGATTTAATTATTTTGCCCACTACACGTAAGCGGCAGTGTAACTCAATTGATAAAAGCATCCAACTGGTATCTGAAGGTATAAGCACGGCGGTTATCTCAGTGGTTTGATTCTGGATCAAGAGGTTGAAGATTCGATACCCACTGCCGCTGTTGCGATTCTATTCATGCATAACTTACAAAAAGTTTTGTCCCTTTACAATATATTATGTTCACTTTTTCGTCATGTTGATGAAAACAGTTCGTGCTGCATGGGATGGGGCAGCGCTAATCAAGAAAAAAAAATTATCGTTATCGGATATTATCGGCGATAATTTTATCGTTTATCGTTATCGCTTAACTTTTTTTTGATTTATCGTTTATCGTTATCGCTTTAGGCATTTTTCGTTTATCGATTATCGTTATCGGTTAACTGAAAAATGAGTTATCGTGCCCAACACTGGGTGTAAAAGACTAAGAAAACGTGGTCGAACCAATCCCCTTGCGATTGCCATATCAGGGCTTTCACTACTCGGCTGTGCAGCCGGCATGATACAAACAATGCAAATAAACACATGATCCAATAGACCTTTCCCGCAGCCAACCAATGAAGCGTGACGTTGAAAACAAACCACTTTAAGAACTGGAATCGCAGTAGTGAAGCACAGTTTTTGAACGTTTTGATCGAACAATGGCGCATTTTAGTCGTACATTTTGTACTAAAAGTACTTTTTTGACTGATTATTATAATAATTAAGTTATTTATTTTTAGAAAAAATTTGAATTTACTACAGGGCCTTAGCCCATGGGCCTAACTACAGCCGGCACAGTGCTATAGTTTACTGCACGGGACCACTGAACGAAAGGACCTCGCATTGATAAATTTTATTTCAAAAATATTTGAGTTAACAACTAGAGTAGGTAGCTTAAACGTGTTATAATTTCATTTAGAATCTACACTTATATTTTTTTTCGTGCAGCTTTTCTGTTTATTACTTGATGTTTTTGTCCTAGCTTACCCTATGCTTTTGGTCACTCCAGGTTTCTAGCCACTTAATGTTTGTGTTTGGTTCGGCTTCTTTTATTCTTATGGAATTAATATATTGACACAGAATGAGACAGCATAGGCCTATGTATTTTAGGCAATTAATACTTTCTGTCGAAATAGGAATAATCACATCACAAGTTTGCAACACACACGCATTCATTTTAAATTGGATTACAGCGCAAGTGGAATCCCCAATAACTTACCATACTTTTTGGTTAGGCTAATATAAATTTATTAAATTATTAGCCTACTAACTGTTGTTTAAAATTTGAGTAAACTTTTTAACATTATAAAACTCTAATTAACTACAAACAAATTATAGCAATGTAGCAACTGCATGGTTGAGTGGTGAAAACGTTTGCGCGATCGCAAAGGACGTCGGTTCGACACCGCTCCAGAGTTTGCGGATCCCTGTTGCGACTGTGTCTCGGCAAAGAGTAAAGGCACTTAATGTCATGCTAAAATAAGGATAGCAGTTGACTCGACAACTAGGCTATATACCTCTTCGTTGCTTCTTATTTTGTTGCATTTGTGATCGCAGTGAAGGCTACGTAGGCTACTCTACATGTTGTTGCAATGAGAGCAAAAAAACGTGAGTAGCCTACTGGACTTCATGTCAACTTTACTGGGTGGCTTATACGAAACTGGGTAGGCTAAACAAACAAATAATTGAAATCCTTCTGTGGCCGAAAAAAAAGATTAAAACGTAGCTTCGATTTCATATCTAAAGCAATCACCAAACTTCTGCAGAAATCCAGTTTTTATTGGATGAGTTTGGGCAAATGCGAAGTGTGTGCTCATACATCTTCATTAATAGGTTGACCCGTTGGGCAATTGAGCGAAAAGCGACCAAAACAAGGTATAAGCTTATAGTAACAATAAATGTTTGTCAGCAGCAGCTGATTGTAGCAAGAATTGACAGCAATAGACACCAGCAGCGCCCACAAGAGGGGAGGACAACCGGTGCATTGCACCGGGGCCCGGTGAGTTCAAGGGGGCCCTACAAAATGTCTAAATTCAGGCGATAAAAAGATTGATTTCAACAATTTTGCATAAAATATTGTTTTTATATTAGTTCCGTATATCGAATGGGGCCCCTTTATGGGTAGCCTAGGCTATGCCCTTTTTTAAAATTACAAAATTTTTAATTTTTTGAGTTTAGGGGGGCCCGACAAAATGTTTAAATTTGCGTGCTCAGGTCGATTTTGCATAAAACATTGTTTTTTATATAAATATTAGTTTTGTATTTTTGAATGGGCCCCCTTATAGGTATGCCCTTTTTTAGAACAACAATATTTTCATTTTTTTGTGTTCAGGGGGCCAATAAAATGTTTAAATTTGTGTGTTAAGGTCAATTTTGCATAAATTATTTTTATTATTTTGAAGTTAGTATTTCTTATATGAAGTTGGTATTTCTTATATTGAAGTTGGTATTTCTTAATGTCATGAACAATAGCAATGCATTCATCCTAAGTTTGCTGCCCTAGTCTCTGCAGATTTCAAGGTCAGAAATGGTATTGTATGTTAACGTAAAGCTGTAAGCACACATATGCAATGCTATGTCAGCCATGTCGGATAGCATTGCAATTTTTATCTTCGAAATTGCTGATTTTACCCAGTTGTTGCCATGGTTACAATCAGGTGTTGCCAGAGTTAGGAAGGGTTAGAGTTAGGAAACGTTAGGGTTTTGATGTTTGCCCAGAACTAAAAAAAATATCCAAAATACAAGTTTTTGTTTTCAACAGCTATAAACTTTTCCTCAAATTAGGGAAGAATTCCATATCTGACAACGCTATTGAGGCTATATTTACACTATGTAGTGTTTTAGCATTTTACAGCATTTTATCTTTGTGTAGCCTATAACTAGTGTGTATCTGTGAATTTAAAGTTATATTTACAATAGTGCATTGTTTGTGAAATAATGGAGTGTTAATACTTCAACCTAATTTATCCTTTGTAAGAACGCGCACCGCAAATTTTGCTTGTGATTGGTGAGATATCACGCGACATGTCGCGCTGGGGGGCCCGGCAGCAAATTCTGCACCGGGGCCCGGCAGGGCTCTTGGAGGCCCTGGACACCGGTGTTTCATGGTCTGTAGCTCTTGCAAGCTTTAGGCCTACATACCGTACCGGTATGTCATTTCTATGTTCTATAATAAGCACAGAAACAAATGGAGGCCTCATAATTGTATCGGAGCCCCAGCTGACGAAGTTAGGCTACGGCCCTGATTGAATGGCAGTCCAGCTTATTAGCCTACTTCAGTTGGTTCATATTCAGTGCAATTACGCCATAAGTGATAGGCTGCATTGCTTTCACAAGCAGCGCTTCCACTTTTGTGGTAATTACCACAATTGTGGAATTTTCATCATGCTTGTGGTAAAAATGTGGTAATGAAAAATTTGTGGTAAAAATGTGGTAATGTGGAAATTTTGCGTAGAAATGTTGCCAAAATGTGGAAATTATAAATTTTGAAAATTTGACATAAAATACTATCAATAAATAAGAGCATTTAAACTGTTGTCCTCCAAAATCGAACAGATATGCAAAATACTACTTATAACAGCATGTGACTATAGCATGTTCCGCTGTTTTCGGTTTGATCTTTTGCAGTTCGGTTCATACTTTGCAGTGGCGTAGCCGGGGGGGGGGGGGGGTTGGGGGTTACAACCCCCCCTTTGGCACGCGTGTGACGCCACGATATTGAGAATGATGCTTTCAGTCTCTATGTCTCTAAAACAAAGTTTGCTTAATTTTAAACGAAACTGCATTAAAAGAGCAAGTTTTGCGAATAGGCTACTAAACATTCAAATATCTCAGCCAGGAATTAGCAACAAGAAAACATAGAGACTTAGCTTTATTACCGAAAAATGCCCAAGAAAACATGATCTTATTCTTTTGCTATGCCACCAGACAGCACTATTTTACAGGAATATTTATACCCACATTTTTGTTGAAAATGCTCTCAGAATGCACCAAATTTAAAGTGATTTTTCAAAATTTTCTGAGGAGGCCCCCCAGACCCCCCGCCACTAGGTGTCGCCTTTGGCAAAGAGGCCGGCGGGCGAAGCCCGGCGGCCGTCAAAACCCCCCCCTTTCAAAATTCCTGGCTAAGCTACTGGTACTTTACTTTCTTATTTCGGACGTTCTGTTAATAAACTAAGTAGTTGTTTTAAGCCTTATTTTACACTAGTATATAGTGTAAATATAACCAAATAATAGCGTTGCTGAATAAGGAATTCTGTCGTAATTTGAGAAAAGTTTAAAGCTGTTGAAAACAAAAACTTGCATTTTAGAAAATTGTTTAGTTCTGGGTAAAGATCAAAACCCTAACCTTATTCCTAAGTCTTACCTTAACCCTTACTAACTTTAATCCTAACTCTGACAACACCTGATAGTAGCTATCGCAACAAGTGGGTAAAGATAGCCACTGTGTTAATGTAAAAGTAAGTCGAAATTCGGTTAAGATCGGGTAAAAAATCACAGTAAAAAATGTGGTAATCTGAGGACAAATGTGGTAATACAAGTGGTAATCTAGCTTTGTAAAAGTGGAAGCACTGTTCAAAAGTAAAGAAGCAAAAAAAGGCTATAAACTGAAACCCACTTAGCCTACTTATTGTAGCAAATAAGACAGTAATTCTCACTTATTATTATAAGACATAGTAGCTAAAGCAGAAAGAAATTTCAAGTCTATCAGAATTGCAGACCAACAGCGTTTTGCTTAAACATTAACACACTACCAGCAATTCTTTCAAGCGCCATAGCTTATGCCCAGTTACTAGAGCCCATTAAATAAGTGGCTTATCATTGTATCACTTGGTTTGTTTTTCATATAAAAGTAACTTGAATAAAATTTAACAGTCAGATCCCTGTTTTTTAACGTTGACTCCATGTTTTTAAGAAGATTCTTCTAACTACTTAACAAGTTATCAAGTATTCACAAGCAATTTGGTGCTTGCCAATGGAGCAGCCGGCGTGATTGTTTTCAACGTCACGCTTCATTGCACAGAGCTGCGGGAAAGGTCTATTGATACTAAAAGATTTTAATAAGAGCAATTTATTTTGTAAATCTGCTCAGGGCTTCAATTTTTATTTCTTATTTTAGATTCATTTACTTGTTCGTGTTCGGCTTTATTATCTTTCAGTATGATGGGAACTAAGCCATCTTCTCCACGATTATCTGTGCCCAACATCCATCGCAACCAGTCACAAAATGTCTCCGATTTTTCATCATCATCATCATCATATTCCATGTCGCTTAATCTTCGATGCTTTAAAATACACTGCTGGGTGCCAAAGAAGCTCATAAAAACCACAGTCACAGATATCAGCACCTGGATAGGAAATAATTAATTAGAACAAGTTTATCTTTTGTATAAATTAGATGGCAAATGACTAAGAAGTTTGGACGACCATGATCGCCAACGTCTGTATCAGATCAGGCACATATTCATCATCATCATAAATTAGATAGCTTACAGAAAGCTTAAAAATAATTATAATCGTACGGTATATTACAATTACGCCGTCCATATTTTGCATCTAAAACGCTTACTCTAAAATACTTAAAAGTATAGCTTAAATATTATAGATTTTTTGTCGGCTTCAAATGTCGATTGGGAAACCTGCATAGGCTACAAAACTCGGTGCCAATATGACAACTCACCAGCAGACATGACCTGAGAGCGCTCACTGTAACAAACATCTCCGCGTCATGCAAAACAAGCAGAGTGGGAATTTTGTAGAATGAGCTGGAAAATGTCGACAAATGAGTAGTCGAGCAAATCGTTTGTTGTAAGGTTGATTCGGTAAGAGCCTAAGAAATGCGAAAATGAAACTTTTGAACAGTTTTAAGCAATTGAAAAATACGCTGATAAAAAAGTGTTTGTTTGAAGACCTTTGTCACTCGGCCTTTACCAAATTAAGTCAACTGTGGAAGAAAAACGCTATAGAGCTGCAATAAGTTTAATAGTGTTGTATGTTATTATACAAAACATTTTAGCTGTATCTGACAGTGACATCATATTTTACAACATGTAGGCTACATTTTTTTTTTTACAAATTGACATGACGTACAATGCTAATACAATTCTTCTCACATACCTTGCAGCCATCTTTACTCCAAGCTTGTAGTGTTTCATTCCAAAAATAACAATCCGACCACCAAACATCAACAGCGTAACTTATGTTTTGTTTTGCGTGACGACGTCGTTGCTCTGTCGTCATTACGTCGATGCTCCACAACGTGACGTAATAAGAGGAATCGGATTCAATGTTGTTAGACTCAAAAGTGAATTTTTTCGAATTTGGACAACCTGAAAATTAAATTTGAAAAAGATGTTCAATCTTGAAACGTAGTCTATGATTAACTTAATTTTATTTTGTAAGATATAAACAAAATACGAGCAATATGCAGAGGCGGCATAAAATACACCATAATAGAAAACTGCTTGAAACACATTTTTACTGCCCTCCTTTTCATAGTATAATTTTTTAATCACAAAACTATTTTTGCTCGTTTCAAATAGTTTACGTTCTTTTTAAATATGGTATTTTGCGTGCAAAAAAACATTGTTAAGCACAGTCGAAGAAAAATGTTTCAGTGTGAGTTCGTAAGTAATAATCCTTTGAAAAGTACACTACAGGTCTGAACATAGCAGAAGATTGTTTGTTTGTTTGTTTATCTTTATCCTGCATTGCGGGAAAGCGGACTTCAGCGCTATGCATCGGTGTACGCCTTCCGACATACACCTGACCCACGCTGCAGCCGACGGCAATGTCTGTTTCCGGTTGTCTACTTTTACTTATGACTTAAATTTGGTACTACCCATTACTCGAAATCGATCACTAGGTAGAGGCAATTATCGTAAAGTTTCTTGCCCAGAGAAACAACAGCAAGTGCGGGTGGCTGGAGTCGAACATGCAGGCTCTCGACTGCTAGCCCAACGCGCTAACCACTCGACCAAGGTGGGGACAGTGTGTGTAAAATAAAAGATCTGGAAAAGTAGCTATGCTGAAGTTCCTCTTGCTTGTTGCAAAATGCCTCCATTTTCTCACTTCAATCAAATTTAGATAACAACAAGAAGCAGAACAAGAAAATAAGTACTTTTGCTTGAGCGTCTTTTTGATGGGAAAACAACATACTCAATGATGGAACTGTCATTCGACGGTGACGTCACTGACAGCTTACTAGTGCTGACGGCTGCTGCTACTGTGAAGGGGCTGCAGAAAAAAAAGAATTAACATTATTCATAAAAATGATAACGTCAAATTATAGGATTGTTTAAACATGACGTCTACGACTTAACAACAAAAGGTAACAAGCCAAAATACATCATCTATAGCTTAAAACAAAGTGTTGTTATTTGCATTTTATCACAGCTATTTTGAGATTTCTAGCTGTCTAAACAACCATGGTACTGTGTTAATACAATTCGTGTGTCTAAAAAGGTGTATTTACCGGTTTGCAGCTTTATCTAGGCGTACTTTAATGTGCAACGTGCCGTGCTTTTGCAAAGTCACGTTGAATTCATGAACCGACATTTTTTCCCGAGTAATCAAATTCGGGTATATTTTCAAGTTTTTATGCTGTAAAAGAAAAGAAGTTAAACCATTGACGAAATTGCAATGTAGGTGCTTTCACAGAATCCTGTAGAAGCATTTCATCGGGATGCAATAGTTAGCAGTAGCAGGCACAATTCTTTTGCCACAAACACAAAATAAAAAACATCCATATTTCAAACTTTCCATTAACGTTTATTTCGCTTTATTTAACCAAGCAAACTATAAAAAAACAAATACAGGTAAAGCTGTTAGTCTATTTGCAAAACAATTGTGATATACAGTATACATTCAAACTATGATAGGCTACTCTACGGGGACTTAAAAAATGCTGCAAGGGCATAGCCTACGTATATGTGCAGTACAGCTACATAGTATTCAATTAGGCATGCATTTTGAAGTCACTTAATCATTTTTACGAATAACACAGCAGTGCCGGTCTTTGGGGTGTACAAACCGTGCGATCGCACAGGGCCCGCAAAATAGGGGCCCCGCAATTTACCCAGAAAATGCAGTAATTTTTGTCATATCCAATTAAAAAAAGTTCAATTCGATTTACAAGCAAGTACCGGTATCCTTAAAGTCAGTCGCACCATTTTACAGTAATATTCATACTCCAATTTTTGTTGATTATGCTCTCATAATGCACCAAATTCAAAGTAATTTTTCAAAAATTTCTGGGGGAGGCTTTCCAGACCCCCCGCCGCTGGGTGTCGCCAGACCCCGCCGCATTGCTTCGCCCGTCGGCCGTCAACTCCTCCCCCTTTCAAAATACCTAGCTACCCTACTGAATTGGATCATTGTCATTGGGGCCCGCAAAGTATATTTCTCACAGGGCCCGAAATACCCTAAGATCGGCACCGAACACAGAAACCAGTTTAAGTAGGCTAAAATACATAAATGACCGCATATTTAAGTCGTATTATGACATACTTCTCCTTTTCTTGGTGGTAAGTAGACTATGATTGGTGGGCTACGGTCACGAATATGTATCTCAGTAGCATTCGGATAAGTCAGCCATACCGACAGTGCCTCTTTGTCCATCTATAAAAGTAACAATTTTAGATATGCTTCTGACATTGACGTTGATTTTCATTTATTTACACTGAGACAAAAAGACAAATAACTCAATATGTCCGCCCCGTTAGCTCAGTGGTTACGCGCCCTGCTCAAGATCATGCGGCGCTGGTTCGACTCTCGGGGTGTGCGCTTGAGCAATTCATTTCGGACTGCTCTTCATCCAGCGTCACCTAGTGAATAGAACAATTCCCCGGAAACAGGACTTCATCAATCGGAAAACTTCACTCTGCTAATCTCTGTAACCTGCCCTGCGTCAAGTGCCTCTATAAGTATGCAAAACTACCAGAAATAACCTAGCAAGGCTTTGTCAGTCCAAGGATAAAGAATCAAAAACCAAATCAACTAATGTGTTGCAAGACAGTTCATTTTCACTAAGTTTGCATATGAATCAATAAAATTTCAAAAATCTGTACCTTTATCGTTGTGTCATTTATTGAAACGAATGGATTTTGGTTAATATATGTCACAGCGCTCAAGTAGGCGGTATCATTGAGGAGGGAAAATGTCTTCACTGGAACAACAGCACCGACTTTTAATTGTTCCACTTCTAATGTTCCAGATTCCTTTGCATTCTGAGCAAATATTGTCAAACCATGTGCCGAGAACTTTTGAAACCCAAAATAAAGCTGCTTTGCTTGAATTGAATCTGCAAAGAAATTCAGCTAGATGTCAGAAAATAATTGTAATAAGCTGAGAAAAAGATATTTTGAAACTCAAAGCTGAAACTATTACTCTATAAAAAACTGCAATGTTCCGGTTTGGAAAACAAAAAAAGTTATAGACAGATAAAACCAAGCAACCACACGCCATTTACCTTTATAGCCTACATTAGAGTGAACATAAACTATGAACTACGAACGTTTTCGCCTTCGGCCATACTCAAGTTAGCCCTTCTTAAGAACTTCAGAAGGGTTAACTTGAGTATGGCCGAAAACGTTCGTAGTTTATAGTTTACGTTTACTCTAATGTATGATGTTAAATGCCGTGTGCTTGCTTGGTTTTTCTGTCTATGGTTGAAGAAAGTCACCTCTCTACCAAAATTGTATTGAAAAAGCCATAAACGCACAATTTATTGGGCTTTTTTTATTGAAGGTGCATAGAGAGTTGAAAAGATTAAATTGTTGAACAGAACAAAAGTTTCGAAGCTTATAATATCACAACCTAAGAAAAAATTTCTCAAGCTTTTTTCTAGAGTTGCTATTTTCTCAGTCACAGCGGAAATGTTCCTGTTTTTCTTGACTAGTTGGACTGAATCGAGTTGCCGGATCGACGAAGTAAATTTTTCAATTGCAAACATGCTGTTTCGAAGCATTTCATCGCGTATTTTCTCATTCTTGATTTCCTCGGCTGCAAATCGAAAAAGCAATAATAATTATGCATTGGTTAGAAAAGTTCCTTTTTCAGCTTTTTCAAATCTACAATCTCGTATACAACAGTTTAGACAGACAGCATCCATACTACAGTTCTCACATTATTTGTGATTTTATAAAGTTTGTCAATTCTGGTGTTGAAATCTTGGTAGAAATTAAATCGTATTTCACGTTTACCGACAGTACACTGTATTTTCTTCTTTTACCATTTAATAATTGAGCATCGAATTCTCTGAGTACAAGATATGAAATGGCCTAGAATGTAGTTTATCTAGCTTTTACAGTAATCTCGCGATGAAGCAAAACAAACAGAAAAGTAAATTCAAAATGGTCCTTTGCTTAAAAAGGCTGGAGACCCTGGGTTAGAATTTCAGTCGTTGCCAACGATAACCCAACATTTAAGAAATCTTGTAATAAAAACTTACCCAATTTTTTCCACTTAATTGACAATCCAAGGTTTAGTTCTGATTGTTCTTGAGAGGTCTTTAAGTTTTTAATAACCACATCCATTGCGATGGAAATAGCCTCGGTGTTGAAATATTGATCAAATTCAAGTAGTCGTGTCAAAGTCGATAATACTTGTAATTTTCTTGCAAGTTCATTAAAAGATATCTGTTTCAAGGCTTTCAATAGAGTTACTTCGATTTCTTTTATTTTTATTTCACTCTTTGGATAATTTTTGGTCATGTTTGTAAACCTTGTACCCTGTAAAAACAAATTCATAATTGTTTAAAGAAGCAAAGTTTATTTTCACTTGGTACAAAACAGCTGACATTTCCCGCGATACACGCCTGTAAGTTTGATTAAACAACAAGGTGTTAAAAAAACAATAAAAGCATAAGCACTACATCACGTACACTCCATTACATGATGTCAATGTGAAGTGTGCGACTTTTTAATTCGCAAAAATAGTATGAACAACAATACAAATCCTTTACTTTTATAGTGATCCTACGTCCGGCCTCAGGCTGGCAAACTTTTTTTTTTAAAACTTTAATTGAATGTCTGCAGAGATGGGATGTTGGTGGCAATGTGAAAATACAAACTGACAATAACATCTCACCGAAGGCAAAGAATCCAACAGAACGTTCACCAAACCGAAAATAGCATTATGATCGTCCTTCAGCATCAAGTAATGCAGCCTGCTTTCGGCTCCAACACAGCTTCCAAATCTTGAAGAATAATAAATATAAATAAGTTTATATTTTGTCTGCCGTAGGCCACTGTAAAGTTAAGAAAAATAAACTGTTTGTTTACTAGACACTTGAAAAACTTTTTGAATTGTTTAGGATGCTTTTGTTAATGGTAGGTTCGGTTCTTCAAACATCTCATATTTGTGACTAGCAAAATCGTTTTGACATTCACTCAACAATATCTTCAATGAAGCTATATTGCTTAAATATGTGCTTTTCTTTGTTTTCTTATTTTGTTGTTGTTTTGGTATGTTTTCCATTGCAAAGTTGTAGTACAGAAATGTTAACTGCAGTTTAAAATGTTGAAAAGATTTTAAACCACGCGATAAAATATCATTTAAACTTACACGTAGTTTAAGTCAAGTATTGCTGATTGGTTAGATTTTCGTTCTGGTCGAGTGACATTGAAAGGAAAGGAACAGACTTTGGTTTTTGCTCCAAGGCTGTTGTAGAGTTGAGCAAAAATGTACACTGTAAAGTCAACATGATTAATGGATGACTTCAATACGACTGAAAGGTTAGAAAGTATTACATAACGACTCAGCTTTTACGGCTCATTTGAGTAAGCGAGTAAGCTTATTGCATGCAATAGATGAGTTCCGCTTTTAGCAGCATGATCGTTAATCATTTCACAGGTGCGAACTAAAAGTTCTTTTCAGCCTATTGCTGCTGGTTATATGCCTGAAAGTTCGCAAATGACGTGTAATTCGCATATGACTACAAAACTTTGTTCCGAAAGCTGCTGAAAAATCGCTTTCAGAATTAGGCTGAAAAAAAGTTCAATCTACATTTGTGTAAAAGCTTATTTTACATCTCAATTTTCTAATTCAAACCGATGATGTACATCTGTTGAGATTTGCTGGTTAAGTCATAGAGTGCTTGAGCGCACACCAGCTTATTTCAACCAAGTACCAGATAATAATAAATATAATTTTTGTCAAATTAATTTTTTCTTACCTGGAGTATCGGAAGCCGGAAGTTGGAATGTCCGTTCATGGGAAGACCCATAATAAAGAGATCGTTTGTCTCCAAATTCTGATAGGCTGTAACTCAGCTCATAGTACAACATTTCGTTCTGTGAATTACCATGCAAGTGTGTGTCATATTCGTAGCTTACTTGATAAAAGCCAAAAGATTTTAATTGGTAGACGACGTGCAAAATACACCAAAAAAAGTAAATTATGGTCAATGAATGTTAAAACAGATTTCGATTGAAAATAAGTTACACACCAAGCTTGTATAAGTGTCCAGTTCATCTGTTTGTTTGTTTCTCCATTGGAAGCAATGGACGCGGAATGTGTTGTTATGATCCACAGACACAATGGTGCATTCCCCATAACTGGGGCCACGCACTACACGGACGTAATACGATGCTTTCCCTTTGCTGACTTGCTTACTGGAATCTGCATACAATAAAAGCAGTAGGCTACTGTGATTTGTGGCTCATGCATTGCTGCAGTCGGCGTTTTAGTTTTTAATGTACAACTTTCAGAACACGAGGTAGTCATTGGTTCGACTTTAACCTATAGATACTTAGGAATGGGTCTAGCTTGACACATTAGGCAGATTTTTGCAGAGAGAGCTTAAATGACATTTTCTAAAACTCTTATTTTTTATCTTTCACCACCTCCCTTAGATGTCACAAGCACTATGAATTGCACAAGCAATAGAAGACGTGAATTAAGATTGGGCTATATACTGTACAGCACCAATATTCCATTCATCAGAACAAGATGTTAGAAAAGATAATCTACGAAAGAATATTTACAACGTTTGATAAAGTCTACAAATGTTTAAAAAATTACGAGACATCAGGCCTTATCTTCACCTATACCCATAAGTGCCATGATGCGCCGTATTTTAGCCATTTCTTTTGCTATAGGTTCACTTTTTATTTTATAAAAATGTTTTAGAATTAATTTAAAACAGTAGGCTCAGTCGTGATTGCAAAATCTTCGGAACAACGAAGCGTTAAGTAACACGATAATAAATTACACGTATAAGCTCAAAATCAAAAGTTGCGCTTACAAAGTTAAAAGATTTAGCCTAAACCCGGCTATCCGTTGTTTCTAGAAAGAAAACCATTTCCTGGTTGGTTATGTTCAGTGTTGTACGCGCCAATGAAATAAATTGACGGCGTCGGCGTCAGCGCGATATGCCTAAAAACTTTACGGCGTAAAGTAGCCTACTGCGCTAGCTCTTAAAAAAATTGACGGCGTCGGCGTCAGCGCTAATTTCTAGCGCTATTTTAGCCAGGGCCTCACAAAACGGAAGTATTTCAACCAAGTTTAGGCTAACAATAACTATAAATAAAGAGCTGGTTTCATGTTTTGAGACTGTATTGTAATTAGCTGCTTTAGCTTATTAGTTATTTCTTTGTAGAAACACAAGCATTTCAAAATATTTATCTGACAATCTGCTGCGTTTGGGACGCATGATGTCCTTTCCAAGTGAAAACATGCGTTCCACAGCAGCGCTGGATGGTATTGGTGTGTTGTATTTCAAAAACAAACCTTGAAAATGTTTACTAGGAAAGGTATCACTGTTCCAAGTGTGCTGTGATGGTTTGGCATATATAAATCTTTTAAGGAGGTCCACTGCACCAGCATCGCTCTTTTCAGGGGCATAGAGCTCTTGAAATAAAGTATCTTCAACCTGCGACATTTATTGATTTTTCGCTTTCTCTCTCTCATCCCCCGTTCTCGATACTGCTCACGATATGACTGATCACCATTTGGCGAACTTCTTGCAGTTGTATTCCAGGGAGCCATTTCAACCAACGTGAAAGCGGGTAATTCAGATGAGTCGCGCTGGCCAGAATACATTGTGAAACTCTCATTGTGAAATGAGATTTTCAATGAAAACAAAAAAATGACGCATAGCGCTTGACGCTTAAAATCGGCAAAATAGTTGACGGCGCTATCACTTCCGTCAACTAAAAAATAAACTGACGGCGCTAGCCTCAATGTCAACAAAAAGTTGACGCCGTCACATGGCGTCAACGTACAACATTGGTTATGTTTACATGAAATGTAGTTATATTGGTTACACTTAATTGGTTTAAAAAATAATTATGAACAGAAATTGTACCTATGGAATTGGTGATGTCTATGGACACTGCATACGTTTTTCCCTCTTCCAGTACGTTAGGCTTGACCAGTAAGATTTCTCTGTCGTGACGTTCAGCGGTCATTTCACCAAGAGGAAGACGAGTATGTGTTACATCCTATTCATACAAGCTACATCAATTCTTCAAATCTTTTATTAACAACTTCTACGAGAATTAAAACAACGCAAATGCAAACCATCAAATATAGAACAACACTAACTTAGAACATTAACTTAGAGCTTTTTTGCCGTTTTCAGACCTTTGTCTGAAGGTTGAGGCTCAAACAACAGTAAAGAAATAGGCTAAATGCTTCAAAGTTTATCTTTAGGTTGAAATTCAATTGTAGGCTGTTAATTTTCAGCAGGGGTTCCCAACCTTTTTTACACCGTGGCCCCTTTGAAAATTTTGAAAAATTAATGGCCCCCCTATCTTTTTCAACCTTTTGAAAAAATTAAGAAACGTTATTTTAATTAAAAACTTGTTTATACAGTAACCGGTAAAGACCATTTCATGAAGATTTGGGCAAAATGTAGTAGTATTTCTATCAAATTTTAATTTAATTTTTTTGTTGTAGCCTATAGTGTTGGAGTGGACTCAGAGATGAAAATTATTATTTTTCAAAATTTTCCATAGCCCCCTTGAAAAAGGCTCATGGCCCACTAGGGGGCCATGGCCTCCAGGTTAGGAATCCCTGATTTACAGCCTACAGATGTTTTCCTGTATCTTGCTCACCTGGTAATGCTTTACTTTGAGTGATGAAGAAACAACGTATGCATCCCGCGCTCTATCGCCACCACCAAAAGAATTCGACGGAGTCGGAAAACTTCCTCTATCAATTCCATTTGTTCGCTGTTCGTAGAGTCGTCTTCCAACATGTGTCTCTTGCACCTCTGAAGTTTGACCAAGCTGAGACGCATGTCCATTGTTGAACTCATACGCTGTGGATTTAAAGTAAACGCATGGGTTGTGACTTCATTCAATGGAATATTGATTTCAACAAAGTTAATAGTTGGTAAGTATACTCTATCACTTCGGTCTTCATACAGCATACTTGTGGCTGACTGTGATGCAAACAAAAGCAATTCACCAATCATCATTAAAGTCGTTCTGTTTTTAAGTAACGCGTAAGTTAAAAGAAATATTTACTACGGCTTACAACAAAGCCTGTCGAAGTTGTAGACTTTCCGCTTCATCTCGTGGACAGAAGATGATATTGTCATTAACGATACAAATAAAATGATATAACAAAAAGCAGGCATGTTTAAGTGATAATGTTTCAGATAACAGTGTTTCCACACGTACCTTAACCATATATTGTGTTGCAATTCTGCAATGTTTTTTCTCAAAATGGGACTAAAAAATTCATATCGAGTAAAATACAAAAAATTAAATGAAAAACATGTCTTACTAGTTACAACGTTCTCGACTCCTTCTTTCTGTGGTTGCACAAAATGAAATCTCCCAGTAGGACGTTGAGGCCTTGGCGCTGCTAGTTGACCAAAAAGGAAATAGCGTTATTTTTTCCGACAGACACCCAACTATTTTCACAAAGAATATTTTTTCAACAAACATCGAGACTATTCTCACAAATACCCTGCACATTGCACGTCACAAACACTATCTCCAAGTAGTAGGCTAATACATAGGCGTAGGGGAAAATTAGTTTTTGGGTGTGCGAAAAAACTCTTGCCCAGATATTAGGCTATACTTAAATGCGCCCAAATATTTTTTGCGACAAAGTATACACCACCTGAATAAAAATTCTACACTGCTTCCAATAGTCTGGTATATATTTGAGCAAAAAATTAAAGTAAGTTTAATTTTAATAAAATTTTTGAAACATGCTGAAAGTTCTTGCCGAAATTTTTATCAAATTTTGGACTAATTGAATAATTTAGGGGTGCGGGTGCACTTTATTTGATATTTGCGTAATCATTATTTGAGCAAAAAATAAAAAATAAGTTCAATCTTAATGAAGTTTTTGAAACATGCTGAAAGTTCTTTTCCAAATATTAATCAAACTTGCCCAAACTTTCGAGCAATTGAAAACTTTGGGAGTGCGGTTGCACCCCTGCATCCTGGGGTCCTACGCCAATGGACTAATGCGAGTTTGTATTTTCTGTTTTGATTCTTTTACACGAAAATTTTCTCTCTTCGCAATGCATTCAAGTGAGCACACACTTTCCATTATAGTTACACACGTTGTAACGAGCTTCTTCTATCACTGCTATTACAATCACAGTGTTTTGGTCTTTCATCTCGGTCACCATATTTAAATATTACAGATTACAGCTGCTTTCTGAGTACTACGATAGCATGAAGTAGATACACAATACCTTGTGGCTGTATTCGATGGCCATTTGCTCTTTGATTTAGGTTGTAGATGTTATTACGTGAGTTAGAGGAGCCTTCAGATAAATTTGGAACCCTGCTAAAACCTTCTCGCAAATTTGAAGCAAAGAGAACAGGGGTTGACCCTTCCTCCCGAGCGTCTGCCCAAGACGCTTCATCGGTTTCGTACGGATTGAAATATCCAGCTGTACGGAAGAAATGATGAATTTATTACCTTTATGTTTTTGAAGTATATGTAATTATATCATCACTATCAGGCAATTTGATAATAATGTTGATTTTTTTTCTACATTTGTTTTCATACAAACATATGAAAAGTATTAAATTTGTAAGCACATTAGTTTGTGTGCTGAAAAATTAAAAAACCAAAACAAAACCAAAGCGGACTAACAACGAGACATCCAAGAAACCTGTAATTTTATAAGATTTTTTTACCTTCTTTCATATTTGACCATAGTGGAAGTCCGTCATTGTTTTCCAACTTTCTTGTTGTTTCATCTGTGTCATCATAAGGATCGCTGTGGCCTGGGTCATCAACTGTAGCAAAATACACCCCTCTTTCTTCTTTGTCTTCTTCTTCTTTGTGATCAATGTTTTCAAAACTTGGTCTAAAGCTAGGATTAAGTAAAGATGTTTCTGCGTGAATGCCTTCCACATCCTCCACAATTCCATTGGCAAAAAGAGCGTGTTGCGGATCCAGAAGATCGGTATCAGGCGAAAGGACACCGGTGAAGTTAGCGTCATCAGGATGAAGAGGGAATCCTAAAGCATAATCAAAATTTTAATCAACATTTTAATTTTGCAAATTGATAGCAAATGTATTACCTGCGTACGATGCAAAGGAATTTATTTTTACACGAGTCAGTTTAATCATGAATAGTTAAAAATCGATTTTAATCAGCTAGCACAGGGGTTCCCAAACTTTCTGTTCATCGGTACCCTTTGGTCAGTTTATAGATTCGCTCGTGTACCCCCAAAATTTTCTCATATTTTGGCTTTAGAAAGTTTAGATATTGCAACAAATTAACAGTGGAGCTGCATTAGAAGACTGCATACATGATATTTTGTACCAATTAAAGCACACAAAGTTGTTCATAACAATGTAATCCAAAGTTAAACAAACACTACAATCAATCAGTTTTGTCTTGTGTGCTGTGATTGGACAAAATAAGTCATGTGAACTTGGTAGTTACTGTAGTTGTAGTTAAAGCTTCTACTGGGGTGAAAATGTGACTTACTAAGGAGTTCCTCAGGTCTTCAAATTATTAACATTATCAGGTAATAAAAAATATTTTAAGGCAGATTAGAAGTTATGGAAAGAATATCCTTATACTTAATCTAATGTACCCCTTGAAAAGTCGAAATGTACCCCTGGGGGTACATGTACCCCAATTTGGGAAGCCCTAAGCTAGCAGCTAGATCATTTTCAGTTAAGCTTATCATTCTTGTGGGTTTGACACCCGTCAGAAGATATTTCATTTCCTACGTACGATGACTTCTATTTTAGAAATTCTTACCGTAATTGCTTGTTCGATTTGGCTTCGGTTTGAATTCAAAGCGTCTATTATTATCTGCAAAAAGTATGACACTTCAATTCACAATTGGTAGAAACATTTGAAACTGCATGATGTAAAAGACAAGAAAACCATGCAAACATGAAACAACTTTCGTATATCAACATAAATTATATCTACTTGTGCTATCCTAACTACAATGTTTGAATTCATTTTGAGCATGGCCAAAACGCAACTTACCGATTGTGGCAGATGTGTTAACTGCCCATGACATAACCCATCCAGAACCATCCGGAGGGGCACAGCTTAGTTTTTCTGTATGACGAAACAAAGTTATTGAGATGAAAAAAAAGAATAGCCTATTGTCATAGGCTAATAGGCTATAATTCCCTCCATAGCAAAAAAGATACCAGAGTATTTTGTGTGAAGTAGCCTATAATTTTGTTCAGATGAGTTCTTTTCAGTAATATTTTCTTTTTGTGAGCAGAAGTGGAATGTAGGCTACTGTTAACAATAACGGCTAAACTGTTACCAATTGAGAGTCCCTTAAGTTAAGCTATGGCAAAGGTAAAATCACTCATCTTTCATGTTATTGCGCATTAAATAGCAAAATATGTGACTACGAAAAATTATGGGAATCGTTCTTCTTTCAAACTAGTCACTACCAAATTCAAATCATTAGTAGACCTATAGCTTTTAGGTAAAAAAAAAACAAACACATTAACACCACTTCAAACTTAAATACGTTACCAGCTGCATGTTTCTTGCAAAATTGTAAAAACGAAACCACTCACGATTGGAGTAAAATGATTTGCTGTTGTCTTCAACTAAACTTATGGACCAATCATACGTCACAATTCCTTCATTGCAATCTTCACACGTCGCAACCAAGAGCATGCTTTGATGGCGGATTATGGATGATTGGTAGCATAGTGGGCAATCGATATTTACACTGTGTCATGTAAATAAAAGACAGAGTTTTGACGAAGCAATTAAAAGCATTAAAAGTAAGATATGCTTCAGTTTGGTTTGGACTTGGCATTTTAAGATAAGACATTTTTCATGCAAATAGTTGGAAAACCTGGAGACACCTTCTATGCTCTTCGTACAAACAGGGATATTCGTCATTCGTAAACCGTTTGTGTTTGAAGATTTTGTTTGGAAAGCTTTGTGTACTATTTTGGAACACGACAGGTTTAAGCTTGACACAACTTTTTAAAAACGGTCCAGATTTGTTCAAAGTATTTGTACGAGTGAAATAATTCATCCAAATGTTTTTGAAAAAAAATCTTTGTATTTGTATTCGTAAGTATTGTTCGTGTTCGCCGAGTACAAAAGTTAGGATTACGAAACGTTATTAAAGGGATAGTAAAGGAAAAACCTGACTTGGCGATTTTCCACGTTCTTTGTGTTTAACTTGCTACCATAAAACGATTTTCAATAAAATTTTGCCCCATTGCGGTCTGACCACCATTGTGCGCGTGCTTTTGTCAGAGCTTTCAAAGAGAGATTGGGCCTAAGCAACGAAGCGTGCGACTGTACAGTCTACGTAACTAAAGACTAGCAATCAACCGATCACGCAATAATTGTTACTGCGCGCGATTTGACTGTAGGCTATGCATGTATGTACAGTACATCAAAACAGCACATTTCAACATCAAAACAGCAGACAGTTTGCTCAAAACATCAGATGTGGTAATGTGGCTTTTGTTATTGCTGTCTTTTATTACGTATTCTCGAGCAGTGTTTGCACGTTTTGGTCATTTTGAAAAAAATGAAAATAAATGAAACACTGGACTTTGGGCCTTGCCAGCGCCATTGAAAACAATTTTTTTTCGGTAATTGTTTTTGAAATGTATTCTTGAATGTTCAGTTTATTCATTTTAATGCTTAATTCCGGTTTGAAATTTTCATTTAGTATGCCTTTAACCAATAGGCTATAGTTACCTTGTCTCCGAATCGACAAACACACCGATCATGGTTGTTGAGTGATGTGCGTAAAATGCTTATTGCAATTTTCACAATTTTCTAATGCAAGAATTTTATCGAAAAAAAAAACTTTCTCCAAAAGTCTATCATTCAAGATGCAAGCCTGTGTTAATATCATATCAAACTCCAAACTCTTTACTTCATAAAGTAACATGAAGATTATTCGTAACTTCTGTTTGTAGCGAACATCCTGGTATACCGAATTGCCGAATATTCGCGTTCATAGGAAAAGTATAGTATGCGGCCTTAAGTCAATCTGGGAAAAAAACAAAGAGCCAAAAATGTAAAACCCAACTAATATTCAGCAAACGTTTCAAAAATTAGCCTGTTTCCATGATCATTCGATACGAAGAAATGAAAAGGAAAACAGTTACGTGCGTTATAATTATTCAAACTTACCTTACGGTTGGTTTTTGGTCGGTTAACTTTATAATTGCTGAGGCGTAACTAGCAAGTTCCGGGCGAGATGGTTTAGAAACTTTACACTGCAAATGTTTAACAAAAGCAAAACATAAACAAACTTACTGAAATGAAATTAACAACATCAATTAAGATCACTCTGGTTAGTCCCAAGTAATTTAGTCGAATCAACCATTACGTCGTTTATGTCCTACAATTATTTCCATTTCAGTATTTATTTTTCAGTTTTCAGTATTCAGTATTTCAGTATTTAGTATTTTCAGTATTCAGTATTTCAGTATTTAGTATTTTCTTATAAAAGAGTCGAGGCCTCACATGCATACAGAAGGGTCGTCAGAATAACTGCTTTGTAAACTTTTAGCTTTGTGGGCAGCTTGATTCCCCGCCTCTCCCATACGTTAGACCTCAATCTACCGAAGGCGATAGATGCTTTGGCGATTCTGTTGTTGATTTCCAGGTCAATGGTGGCTGTGTTAGAAAGAGTACTACCGAGATACTTGAAACTTTGACATGCATGTATTATCTGGTCGTTTACAGTGATGAGTGGTTTGCTATAGGATTTTCCAGGGGCTGGTTGATACATTGCCTCTGTTTTCTTAGTGCTGATTGTTAGTCCAAAATTATCGCAAGCAGAGGAGAACTTATTCATTTGTTGTTGGATTTCGCTTTTGGAGCAGGCGTTCAGGGCACAGTCATCCGCGTACAGAAGTTCTTTGATGACAGTTTCGGTAACTTTGGTGAGTGCTTTGAAGCGTCTCAGGTTAAAAAGTTTTCCGTCACAACGATAGCGAATTGGAATACCATTGTAGTCTTTATCTCTGAAAGCATCTGTTAGCATTGCTGAAAACATCATGCTAAATAAGGTAGGTGCCAGGACACAGCCCTGTTTAACGCCGTTTGTAACTGGGAAGGCTTCAGAGAATTCATTGTCATCAGCAACGTAGGCCATCATTCCATCATGAAATTGTCTTACAATGGAGATGTATGTGCTTGGGCATCCGTATTTGATCATGATCTTTATAGGAGACACGAAAGGCAGATGAACCACTTCCACCTCTCCTGCCTCCGAAAGCTCCTCAAGATTCGATGGCAGGACAAAGTCCCAGACACCGAAGTTCTCAGTAAAGCAAACATGCCCAGCACTCTTACCCTCGTAAAAAAGGCACAAATAAGATGGGCTGGCCATGTCCACCGGATGCCGAACCACCGCATTCCTAAACAACTGCTCTACGGAGAACTGACTAACGGCAAACGTCATGTAGGTGGTCAAAGAAAACGCTTTAAGGACACTTTAAAAGCTTCCCTGAAAGAATTCGCCATCGACGTAGATTCGTGGGAAGATTTAGCCGCAGAACGACCAACATGGCGCAGTCTTATTTATAAAGGCGCAGAATCAGCTGAGAAACACCGTACGCTATCTGCTGTCAGAAAACGAGAACGTCGCAAGGCCCGAGCCTCAAACAACCCTGGCCCTAGCCAACCATCCTTCCAATGTCCATCCTGCAGCAGAAGTTTCACCGCACAGATAGGCCTCATCAGCCATCTCCGCACTCATGTAGCCTACACTGACCAAAGTCAACACTAAAAAAAGAAAAAAGAAACTTGATCTCAGTCTCATTGGCCATCTTCGGAAACGAAGGGCGAACATCATCATTTAGTATTTTCAGTATTCAGTATTTCAGTATTTAGTATTTTCAGTATTCAGTATTTCAGTATTTCAGTATTTCAGTATTTCAGTATTTTAGTATTTCAGTATTTCAGTATTTCAGTATTTCAGTATTTAGTATTTAGTATTTTCAGTATTTCAGTATTTAGTATTTTCAATATTTATATAATTCTGCAATTATTTCTCTTTCAGTATTTGTTATTTTACATACAAAAAATGACTTTAAAACATTCAGTGAACAACTTACTCTAAATATGAATGTCTCTTCGTTTTCAATCAGTAAGTCAGCACTGAAGTTCAAAACGCTTTCTTCTTGTTTGATTGTTGTTGGCAGCCAAGAACTAGTGCTTTTGTCATTCCGGTTGTCAACAGTTCTTGGAAGCTCTCGAAGCGTTGAAAAAGAAGTAGAAGAAGGACGGAAAGGGGAGGGTTTAGTTGGCTGACTGTGATTCTTAAAACAAGATGTATCAGGAGAATCGATGATGTAACATTCCCAGTTGTATCTAAACAAAAATAAAATAAAACTTTTCGTAGCCTTTATTGAAGGCGAAATATGTTGGTCAAGCATTTCTCACGTTAAAAAATAAATGTTTACTGTCCTAATGATTGAAGTGGCTGGGTATTGCCAGCCACAGATAGCCTACTGGAGAAAATCATGAAGTAGTATTTAACTGCTACACAAATTAGTGTTAACATTTCACCAACAAATTAACTACGATTATATCAATATATCCCTTTGTCGAACGCAATAGATCTGCCAGCACACGCACGACAAAATTTCTTTCATCTCATATTCTGATTATATTCTATATTTGAATAAAGCGAATAGCAAGTACATTTTGCTTTAATTTGCTCTGTTTAACATTTTTCCTGAAATTGAGCTCTTTTTTAGTAGTTTAATATTTCAATTATTATGTAATAGGTAATTAGAACGTATATTTACAGCAAATTCTGAAACTTTGGTTGATCTGGATCATAGCTTTGTGACGCATCAATGGTGACCTTTGAATCTCGTGCCACCGTCCTTAGAAATCCTCCAAATATTTTAGCCACTACTTTTGATTCTTGTATTAAAGTGTAGATGGAGTCAGTGATGACAAGTACAGTTCCAGTGAGGAAAGCCTGAAGTGGATCATTAACATAACATTAGAATTGTTCAAAAATGTTTTTATATGCTTTTAAATGTTGTGAAGTAGCATTTTCTTTAGGAATTTAGAAATTAAATAATGATATGATACTTCTGCACATAAGGATTAAAACTGTGCATTACATTCTTCTTTGCAGTTGGTCGTCGTATATCCAGACTTTGATAGTTAAAGATTTACGTTAAGTCGACGAGAAAGCAGGGAAGCCAATCTTCGTGTCCACCTTTAGGACTGCCTTTAAGTGTCTTGCCAAGGGCACAGCCGCATGCTCTTGAGCGGTGTCGAACCGGCTTCTTTTAATCTACAGTGTCGTACTAGGGCTCTCACCAATCGGCTATGCTGCCTACTTTACAGATGGTTACATAAAACATCATTTTAAATTCATAATTGAAACAGGAAGATATACTAACCAACCACGCCAACACCACACCAAAGCATAATCTTTATTCACTCACGGTAACAGATACTTTGTATCTTCCAGCATGCAACGTTTCAGGAGGTACTTCCAACACTTGCTTGTCGCTTGAAAAGGGTGAGATATCATCACGAAGAAACGCTTCCAAAGCCTGATCTGGGGTTATCGTCCACTTGTACACAACATCTTGTACTTCAGAACAGTTGAATTCCAGATTTGCTTCAAAGCGTAAAGGCTTAGACCGATAATGCTGCCCAAATTTTAAAACAGACTTCATTAACGACAGGCCAGCCTGAGAAATGTTGAACAGGAAGTAAGGGATAAAAAAAGAGATCCATTATAAAAACAAAGCAAAATAAAAAATAGAGCTCTCTTTCCTTACATTGTGGGACAAAAGTACATTTGTAATAACAATGGCCTATTTGTCAGTGTCAGTAGGCTATAATCATTGAGCTTTGACATCAGGATAAGCGGTGACCTGTGATTAATGGATGACAACAAGTAATAGCTTATCCTGATTTAGCGCAATTGCTGATAGATGGAAACTAAGTCGGATTTATTAACATTTCTTAGAATTTGCTTCAGCCATGATTAACTCATGTTTAATTCTTGCATTGAATGTTGTCTTACGAATAAAATTCACTTTTGAGCAAGAGTTGATGTTTTTCGAAGCATTCAAACCAATCACGATACAAAGAAGCAAAACAAGAGAGCAGGGTTGGGAAAGGAACAAAATGCAAATATTTTAGAAAGGATATCGCAGTTAGTGTCATTTGTGCAAAAAAATTCTATCATAGCAGATTCAAAATCTTGCTCTAGGTTTACCTCTTTAGATTTTATTCCGGGGATTTTTAGAGTTGGAAAAGGGCATAACTTCTCCATTACAAAAATGTCTTTTTTCCTCGTCTTATCAAACAAACTGTTGCCAACAGATAGGCTTACGGTGTAGACTCCAGCTCTACAGATTCAATAAATAAAAATGTCTTTACACCAATCACAGCATAGAGGTATGAGAAGTAGGCCTAAACATGCAATGTGTGAACTAAAACAAGATCTTGCGATCAAGTCCCGGTTCCGAAAACATGTATGAATTTATTGTAGGTTAGTCGAGAATTTCTTTAACATCTGTTCCAATTCGAAGTCACTAATCCCACAATATTAAAAACAACTATTTTCTATAAGTTTTTCCCTTAAAGTTCATTGCGTAACCAACCTTGTGTATGTATGAGTTACTTGAAATTCATCAGTGAAGAAGACACCATCTCCCATGTCCCACTCTGATCGTAGGTCACTCCCGCCCACAAGTACAGCTGCCAAACTGCAAAATCTCTGGTTGATTTACTGCTCAATTAACTGCAAATTTATTGCCCCCTGCAAATCTCTTTTACTGAATATCATCAAAGAAGGATTTATTTGTACAAAGTACTAGGCTAAAGTATCCTGTGTAATTTTTTTTATCCTATGTGGTCCAATCCACAACAGTCACAAACGGCTTGGAGATGCTTGGTGACCAAATGGTCTTTCGCTGCTCTAAGCTAATCAAATTGAATTTTTCAACACTGAGCGCACTTATGCGTTCCTTTGTGTTTAGGAATTATACGATATTGGGATGTAAGCTTATTGTGTACTGTGCTACTATGGAATCTGATTGGCAAAAAAAGTTATTTCTCTTTTTCTCTAATTTCCGTCGAGCATTATAATTCAATCGAATATGGCTTCTCGATTCACAGAAACTATGCAAAACTGGGACCAAACTTTGAACATTAAACAGGAGACATGCAAAATTAAAAAACACACTGAAGACTTGCGACGGATTAATATTACATCGGTTTTGCTTAAAAGTCATTAGCTAAGTGGTAAGAGCATCTGTAGAAGCTCCAATTGTTAGTTTAACTCCAACTAGCAACTTGTGTCTTTGTTGTAGTGAGGCAGCTATGGATGCATGGGAGATCAGCGACCAAATATTTTTGTTTACTTAGAAATGTCAACACAGGTCAAAACCTAGATGCAACAGAAAGGTCTCCATCTGGAAAAGTAGCATTTGATATCTTTTGATTTGTTGCATACGAATCGTGCAACTGTATGGAATAATGAAAAATGAGCATAATAGCCTATCGCAAGAAGCCAGACGGACGAAAACATCAATAACAAAAGCTACTCACAAAACTTGCTTTCCAACTTGCACCACTGTTGGTCCTTTGAAGTCGACGCTAACCACTGGTTCGGAAAGTTTCAAGATCCGAACTTCAGACGCAACTTCGTTTATTTTGTTGCTCACAACCACTTTTGCCAAGTAGCTGAAAAATACGCTTCCGTATGTAGGCAATCAACATTGCACAGTCTACTGCCAACATAAAGCCTTAAAAGTCTTTTTCTCATCGCAAGCACTTTCGTTTTACTGTGTTTTATTTTTTGTGACACAAAGCTTGTGATCCGAAACTGTAACTAATCGATTAAGATTTAAGAAATTATTCATAATCGGCTGTTGAGAGCTTCTGCGTCTAACTAGATTTCATTCAAAGCTCAAGTGGCATAAAGTAGTGGTGTAGCTCCATGAACCATGGGCCAAAAAAGGTTGAGAACCACTGTTGTAGCTTAACATGGGTTTTGAGTGTGGGAAACATCAACATTTGTGCTACTGTCATGATAGTTCCTGATAGGAACAATGGAATACCATTCCCAGTGGAATTCTGTACTACCTTTACCGTCTCTAGCTCCTGATTGAAGTTACAGTGGCTTCTTTCTTTGTATAGCCGACTAAGTTGGTTGGTTTTGAATCTTTATCTTCGGACTGACAAAGCCTTGATTGGTTATTCCTGGTAGTTTCGTATGCTTGTAGAGGCTTTTAACACAGGGCCGGTTACCGAGATTGACAGAGTGAAGTTTTCCGATTGTGGAAGTGTTGTTGCCGGGGAATTATTCCATTCACTAGGTGCCGTTGAATGGAGAGCAGTCCTGAAATGAGTTGCTCAAGCGCTAACTCCGAGAGTCGAACTTACGCCGCGTGATCTTGAGCCGGGTGCGTAACCACTGAGCTATCGGGGAGGACAGATACTAGCTAGTAAGCATATAGTACATTATCAGTTATAAGTTACTATTACTTCTCACTGTAAACAATGTGTTGGCTATCAGTTAAAAAATAATAACATGAGAATTTTGCAACATACATGCAGTCGGTCAATCGAAATTTAAATTTTTTTATATGCTTACTAGCTAGATACTAGCTAGTAAGCATATAGTACATTATCAGTTATAAGTTACTATTACTTCTCACTGTAAACACTGTGTTGGCTATTAGTTAAAAAATAATAACATGGGAATTTTGCAACATTCATGCAGTCGGTCAGTCGAAATTTAATTTTTTTTAAATAAAGTTATCTTATAGGCCTACCTTGTGATGATTTTCGTTTATGAGTTAAGAAGTCTTGCAGTTGATTGAGTTTCGCTTTTAGCAGCATGATCGTTGCTTACTTCACAGTGTAGATTTTAACAATCTGTTTTAGCCTGATGCTGCGAGTTCGCTGTGGCAATAGCGAATTGCACTAACAGTAATTGCAATTCGCTATTGCCACAGCGAACTCACAGCATCAGGCTAAAACAGATTGTTAAAATCTACACTGTGAATTAAGAATTCTTCTTATTGCTCAATTATGTCATCGCAGCGCAAGGTTTCAGTATATTGCTGAAACCCTTTATCACTGAAAACATCTTGTTTTCTCTTTTCTCACTTTTCAGCACTTTGGAAGGTGTAGTCCACAGACGAGGAATAGAAGGTCGTGATCGGAACTACATCGTTGTTGAGATACCACTTGAACACTGAGCCTGCTCCAGGGGGTGTTACTTCAGCTTGAAATTGTATTGTTTCTCCAGTAGCCAAGTCATATGTTTCTTCATAAGTAGTGAGAATAACACCTGGAAGTACAGAGATTCTTCATGTTTACAAGTTTGAAATCAGAGTGAATGTTGATTAATGAATTACAGAAATGTTTTATTTTTAAATTAGGAAAGCGTTCTGTGGAAGCTAAATCCTTGCAGTTTCGCTTACTTGCAAATAGGCTACTTTAAAATGTTAAACCACTGCCGTAGACTTAGTCAGCGAGATCGATAGCGTGAAGTTTCCCTTTTTTTGTCAGTAAATCAATCCACCCATTAGATGCTGCTGAATGGACAGGTGTCTTTAACACTGGAAAGACCGCGAAATTTCACTACCTAGAAAGACTGCTGCGATCAATTTTGACCGCATGCATTTTTGTGCTAAAAATTTGTTTTATAATAAAAAAATGTCGCAATTTGTCCATTGCAATTAGTTTGACGATGCTTTTGGAGGGTTGTTGGCAGAAGATTTTTAACAATTAAAACATGTACAGGCATGCCTTTCATCCATTTGTTTTAGTAGTTGACTATTTTTAATTTATGAAAAGAGCAAGTGGCAATAACCATTTTCGATAAAGTATATTTGGACTGGGACATTTATGACAGGCCAGGGTTAATTTGTGTTGCTGCAGCTGACACGGCGTTGTTATTGTCTTTTATAGTATATACATAGGCTACATGGCGATCTTTGGGGCATCATTGCATGATCTTGTAATTGTTTTCGCTTTAATTACTGGTGTTTATCTCTTGAGCTATCTGAGACATCGGGGCAATTAAAAGTAATTGAATATCTCCAGCAAGATTGAAATTTTTTCTCTTTCCTACTTCAACCCTGTTGTGCTAGTTAAGTTTTTCTAATAACTTACTCGTTATTCTTTCTTCTGCATGGACGATTGGACTTAAGTAAGTGTGGCGGACACGGTTGTATATGGTCACCCTCATGTTGAAGATTCCTCCGGATTCGTAAACGTGCTCGACTTCCATCCCTGCATAACAAACCAACTTTATTTTCGTAATTCAACAAACGATTAACAGCGTAAGCACAAGGCAAAACAAATAAATTAAAACAAAAACATTCAAATTCCCAGGCAGACGTTGAATCAATGTAAAAATGACGGGTTATGCTGCTTGGTTTATTCTATGTTTTATCGTACCAGCATCTTTGTATGTTGTACCATCCCCCATGAACCAATCAGCTTTGAGTATCTGGCTCGGTTTGTGCTTTGTCAGTTTAAAGTTGGTCACGTTTCCCACTTCAACAAAAAACTTTCGCTGTGGCAAAGATACGTTCGGAAGCGTCTCAGCAAAGAAAAGGTAATCTAAGGTTGTCTCCATTAGTGGCACCAAATCGGAATGGTTGCTATAGTTGTAGTCGTTGGCAAAGGCACAGACGGATATGTTGTATACGCCTTCAGCTGTACAAAAACAACGTTGTTTGCGTCATGATGCGTCAAAACAAAGTAAAAATGGCAAGTTCTGAGAGCTGGAATGATTTGTTTAAGAAACATAATTGCATTTGCCCATCGCAACATAAATGTTTTAAATCACCGCCAGAAGGGACAGCTGATATGATCAGAAGCAAAGCTACGGCGGTTGTAAACCATTGTAGCTCTGAAGCAGTGGTAACCTTAATTTGTAGCCTTTTTCTCGAGAAACTTTCCTTTTTTTATCATTTCTGATCATATACGCAATGTTCAGTCGTCACTATCCCGACTTACCCACACTGCGTTACTCAAGAAACAACAGTATCCGTTTGTAAGTCCTTTGTGTGACTGAGAAGCGAACCCAGGACTCTCAGGTGTAGTGGCTGATAGAAAACTACTCGGCCACTTGATGGGTTATCCACATTACTTTAATTTTGTCAAAAAAGAAAAACAAAAAACAAACTTGCAACACAACTACCGAAGTGGTTTACTTTACTAAACTCATATTCAAAGCTACCAGTAAATGTGTGTTCGATTTCCGCTGTATTTGTGACACCAGACTGGTAGTGATGTGTTTGCTCAGGTTCAACGCTCACAACGCTGTTTTCTGGTAAATCGTTCTGTCTCAGTCTTTGAAACTTGAAGCGAAACAAAACGTTGTCTCCATCGCTGTTCGCGACGAAGACAGCAGTGCATTGCATGTTGTTGTTTGGGAGCAATGGTTTCAGCTCGCAGAAATTGACATGTCTGTAAAATAAAAAATCCCTATGTGGGTTTACAAGCATGAGTTAACATCTGCCATTTATCGAGAAATCATAAAGCGAAAACAGAGTGAGATAGTTTTTAGTTAAGCCAGTCTTAGAGTAAAATCTCACTATTTTTAAATTTTTCCACTATGAATAAACTAACCTATAAATCAATTAGACAATCAGTAACATAGCCAGAGGCGGTTGTGAACACCCAAGCTCGTGACTTTACCAACGTCAGAAAAATCCAATCAAAGATAATAATATATTATTTTTTTTATTGATCTAATTTCCAGAACGTCAAACACGTTTTAAAGGAAAGTTTTAGGTTGACAACCCTCCTCACTGGCTAAGTTTCTGCAGCGATATTTCATTCATTAGTGACAAAAATGACAAAAATTTGAAATATGTTGGAACAAACTATGACGTTGTTCCGATGTAGCAGGTAAAAGGAATATTTCAAATTTCTGACCTATTTCTTTTCCGAGATTTGGGTCGCTCCAGCACTAGTTGGGTTATTGGTGTAAACGCGAACACATTCAGCACAACTCCAATAGCACCAGGATAGCTAGTCACGTTGACTACGTAATTGCCTGAAAAAGATTGTGGTTTGGTTGTCATGGCTTTTACAACAAATGTGTTGTTAGATATTAGTATTATTAATATCAATTTTTCATAAGTTGACTTTACCGTTTGCATAGTAAAAAAATAAACCTGGCAAGAACAGGGTTTGTGTTGAAAACTAAAGTTCTAAGCAGAAAATGTTTATCTCAAGCATATGTAAATCAACAACATTTTGCAGGCATTAGATAAAGGCAGACCGGATAAACTGCAGACCACACCATCTGCAACTGCGCCATCTACCATGGGCCAAATGGTGTGCGTGGTCTGCCTGAACTGGATAACAAATCAATTCGGTGGCTGCTCGACACCTTCCCAAACTTCTAGACCAAGTCGCAGCCACTGCCTAAGGATGGTAAAAGGCAGAGCCCCTTGCACCTGGAGTGGCGAAGAAGGCTCACACGAAGAAGAAGAAGAAGAAAAAGAAGAAGAAGAAGAAGAAGAAGAAGAAGGAGAAGAAGAAAAAAAAAAAAAGAAGAAGAAGAAGAAGACAAAGGCTGGCCTTTCCCATTCAGGCCTTTCTCTTCTGTTAGGAGAAAACAATGGTGCCAAAAAAGAGCATGGAAATGAGAGTAGCTTTGTATTACAGTATCAACAGACAGCGTAAACAAACCAATACTGCAAAATTGACCTGAAAAATAAATCCCACAATAAATCCCACACAAGTGACCAGTTTTGCATTTACTGCCACAACAAAAATGCCTATGGAGCGCCACAGTTTTGATCCAAGAAGACAGCTTTAATTTTATCAAAGAAGTCGAAAAAAACTATTGCCTTCTTTTAACAAAAAACAGCTTAACAATAGACGAAAGACAATAAGATTTTACCTGAAGTGGATGCGACAAACTGAAAGGGAATTACAGTTTGTGTCACATTGACAGAGTTTCCAAATGCTCCTTGCTTACTTTCAACGTTCCACGTGATAGATTTGACAAGGTTGTTTACTTTAATACGAACTTTGACAACGTCGTCAACATGGACATGGTCTGACAAAATGATGGTGCGTTACATAACATTAAAATTCTTCTGGAAATCACAAAGTTGTTTGTTTTGAAAAAATTGACTGTTTTTTATTATGAAACAAAATGTTTTGAGAAGCATCGTTTAGCAGCATTTGCACATCATGACGATTGATTTGTTGATACTTGGGGTGAGTATTTTTGTTTTCTCGCCTACTAGTACAATCAGCTAAAAAGTCCACATACCTTGTATTCCTACACAAAAAATAGCATTGTTAATGTCAACCAAAAAAATATTTTGCTTCACATCTAAATTTTCTGATAAAAACTTCAAAAGAGTCCTTTCCCAAAAATAATATTTCTTTACATCTTTTACCATAATCAAATAACCCTGCAAGGTTACTTTATATGTTTTTGGTTCAAAAGAATTAACAAACTCCAGTTCAAACGCAGTTAAAGACTTGTATAAGCATTTTGCTTCTATCAAAAATTAGCAACTTACATGGAAAATGAAGTAAATTAGCTTCGTTGTTTTGGTAAAGTCTCAGAAGTACAGGAGGATTCTTTTTCATGTCGTACACTGTATTGTATCCAGTGAATTCTCTCGTTATGACGTCATCGCTTGCTTCCCATTCAAGCATAAAGAGAAACTGGTGTCTCCCATCAATGGGGTAGAGGTGGTGCAGTGCGTAATTTGTAATGCTGAAAAGTTGTCAATGAAGAGCTAAGCTACAAGCAAAACTGCAGATGGTTTTGCAAACAGTAAATTCGTTTAAATTCAATTTGTTCGCAATTTTCTGGTTGCTTTGGATAAAAAGCGAAGGTCTCAAAACGCATAAAAAACTAAACTCATCCTTTTTCAAAAACTAAGCAGTTTACATTTTTAGTGTAAAAATGTGTCAAAACAAATATTTATTTTTTTGTGAGTTTTTCATCAAACTAAACATCCTTTTACATCGAACAAAAATCTCAGAATAACATAATATGATATTAGAAATAATAAATTTATCCGTTTAATTTTTGTTAATGGTGGGATTAATGATATTAAACATTGTTTAGGCATTCAGCTTACCATGTTGGATTTTTGCAGAAAAATATTTTTACAATTTATGTTTAAAGTTAGACAAGACATTGCGTAGGCCTACTTTTTTGGATTAGGTTCATCTCCTATAATGTTCAGTTGATCTTGCGTGTACGATTCGGTGTCACCATCTTTCATCCACGTGATGTCAAGAGTGAAAGGTTGACTGACGTTGACGCTGAGAATGAAAAGCGAATTTCTTCCCAGGTAAGTTGGTGTTGTCTGTTGTACAAGGTTTTTGTGGTTAAAGCATTACATTGTTTCATGGTTGACATTACAAGCTCAAAATCTAGCTAGACCAACAGTAAAACTAAAAAATCGATCCAAATAACACGACTAATCGACGCTTTATTTTATTTAATTTTCTTATTTTAAATCCTCCTAATAATGAGAAACGATCGCCTGAAAGCTAAATTCAAAATTGAATTAAGAAACACAGACTCAAAAGCGAACATAAAAAAGACCCAAAGTTTACTCAGATCCAAAATATTAGTCTTTCTGTCTTTGTTGGAGACGAGTGCCTATCTTTTCATTAGCCAGAAGTGGGCAGTAGCACGATGCTTTTGTAGCGCCGCTACTTCTGCGCTACTTTTTTGGTAGCAATGTCGGCGCCAAATTTTTAATAGAGGAGCAGCTGCAGTAGCGATGCTACTTTTTATCCAAGGTAGCGGAGAGGAGAGACATTTGTTTCAGTCAAACTTTCACTACTTTATTTAAAGTAAAAAAAGAGAACCATTTTTAGAGATTTTTAACGCAGCGGATGCTCACCTCTGCTGTTAACTCATAGTATGTTATCCATGTTTACCCGGACAAGACTAAGAGACTACAAGAAAAAAGACAATCATTGCTCTCGTCATCCTTGACAAGTGGCTGTTTCGTGATGACAAGGTCAGAGATCTATTTTTCAGCACTTTACTCTCGAGAAGATGCCACGCCTCATGGATGTATTAGCTGCTTATCTCACAAGAATTTTTTTTTAAACTAAATGAAGAAAAAATTCAATTAAGTTTGAACAACAAATAACTAGATAATCTTGTATTTACTCACGGTCACGTCAAAGTATGTGGCAGCGTGTCGAACTTCAACAATTGCAGATATTTGCACGTGGCTTACGTCATTAAACGCGTCAACGATGACGTCATAAAATCCCCATTGTTTAAAATGGTAGCCAAACTGGAAACAAAAAAGCACATTGGTAAAAGACTGTCTAAAAAATTTAAACTGGTTTTCATGAGAACTTATTTACTTCTTTATTGGCGAAATAGCAATAGGTCAATTTAAAATCTGGCACGCAAGGTTGTTTTTTCACACTTGATAAGTATAGAAATCACAAACTTCATTATCTTTGACACTTGGTAAAGCTAGAAATCAAACACTTCGCTAACTATATTTAAATTAAATTGAATTTGATGGAGATAATCGCTAAAAGAAATATGGCAAAAAAAATGGAAATTCCAATGCCACAACGCTATGATGTGGAAGCTTCACCATTCTTCACGTACTCAATTTAATAGGCATTTGTTGGCCTACGGTTCTATCAGCACGGAAAGTATAGCAAACAATTAACAATCGTATGCAAAAACTTACCATTCGCACACAAGTAACTTTCGTAGATGTGATGAGATATTCTTTCGTTCCGCGACGTCTAATTTTCCATTGAAACACTAGATGGCTTCCTCTTCCGGTTATAGCTCGCCAGCTACCGGATGGTGTTTCGTCCAAAACCAACACTGAATCTCCCTGCAGATAAGAAATTAAAAAATATGGACTAAACCATGATGGCAACCATCTATATAAGTACTTGAATTGACAGTAATGTCAGCTTTACGTATAGCTTTTACATGGGTCAATTTTTAGTAATTAAGGCCGTTGAGAGGTTAATTTGGGCCAGATATCAATGACAATTTCGCTTGTTTTGTTTGTCGTATCCAGGTTTACACCTGGTGGTTAAAGATTTAGATTAAGTGGTCGGGAAGGCAAGAAATCCAATCCTCGTGTCCACCTTCAGGCACGCCATTAGGTGTCCTGCCAAAAACACAGCTACATACTCATGAGCGGTATCGAACCGGCGCCCTTTCGATTGCCGTTCCAGCGGTTTCTCGCTAAAAATGCAACATGGAAAAAGTTATTGCAACGTTTTCTTTAATTTTCTGGATTGTTTTCGGGCCTTAAAGTCATCCCGGGTTCAACAGTACCCACCCCCCTGTCATAGCCTACTGCTTGTAACTAAATCGTAAAACAAAAAGACCTACTTTAATTTTAAGTCGGGTCAACTTTTCTTGGACTGATACATAAGAAATAAACGAAGAAACAAGACCATTTGATGAGAAGTCATTTTTTTGTATTTTCCAAAGTCCAGGGGCCAAGAATGTGTGACCGACGGTGGTTGTTGAGTTGGCGGAAAATCGAATGACAGAATTAGCAGTGTCAAAAAATCTGACTGAAAAAGAAAGTCAAAACTTGTTGTTAAGGGACTCCTTTTCTAGAAAGAAAGTCAGATGCCGAGATCACTAACTATGAATGAGTTCTTAAATTACATCAAAACATACATCGGTGGGCAACAAGTTAAAAACTACCAAACGAACACAAAAATTAAAGCTAAAACACACCAACGCAATAAGATGTCTTTGTCGTCCAAGTGCCTTCACAATCTGCTTTCATCCAAAATTCATTTCTCCATCCGATTGTCAAAGGATGACGGATTGACTGCTCACAACATTGTTCATTTTGGGTATCTAAAGCCACTTGAATTTGTGCTGTAGCTTTGCTGATGCCAGAGGTAGCAGTGACGCGAAGCATACAACTGTTGGTGGAGTTGTACAAAATGGGGTTGCACTTCGGCCTTATTTTAACTGTGGGTGAAGCTGTGTACAACCTAACGGTGGATTTAGTTTCGGTGTCGTTGGGGTACACCCATTGGTATAACGTTCCGCCAGCCTTGTCGGGAGCACCTGAAAGCAATTCACTTTTGAATTTAGTGCTTTCTTTTGTTTAGCGCATTATTTTATCGATGTCATCATAAAGCGAAGTTGTCAACTTTGTTTTATAAAAGGTGTTTTAAGAATTTTTCTTTTTAAAACTGTAAATTTTTAGTACTGGGCTGCAGTCAGCAAAGTTTTATGTAAATAATAATATAAAGTAACAATATTAATAAACAGTTTACATAAAACAAAAAGCATTTAAATGAAACTTTGACCGACGTTGAAGCAAATAACTACAAACATTGCCGAGTATATTTTCAGCTATAGTTGATTTCACGTAATTTAATGCTATTATCAAAACTATCAGTCGATGCTCAAATTTACAATACGCAGTCGAATGCACTTAAAAAGTCATAAACGTTAAAGTCCTGGGTATAGGTTTAATATCAAAGTTATTTGCGTACAAAACCACATTATTAAATAGTTTTTTTTTACTTGTAGATAATCGTACTTTCACAAGTCGTTACCATGGCAATAAAATCTGAATACAAAAAAAAATAACAATTTTACACTTGTTACAATGAATGACCTAAACATTTTCTTAAAGACTTTCACCTTTAATTAAAGTTATCAAAATATTGTCTTTGTTGTTTAACGCCATGTCTGATGGCACGGTAGACACGAGTTCAATGGTAAAATTTTGAATAACTTTTCCAACAACAATGTCACGACGTTGCCGTAACACCATTGGGCCACGTTTTCTTCCAACAGTCACGTGATTTTTCGCTCGGGCGACCACACGAATGGAGCCAGGTTCCGGGAAAGGAGAAGTGGTGAAATTGAAGGTAGCTGGTCCTGCAAAAAATATCAATAATTACTTGTAAATAAGTTGAGAATGCTAAGTTTCATAGTACAGAATCCTTAGAGTCAATCACTCTCGAGTTTGGTCTATTGTGAATATTTCTAAGAAGTTTCTTCTAAAACTCAAACCAGAAGAGTCCAAAGTGTGGTCAGCGGGCATAGTTGACATGTTTGTGGGTAGGTATGAGTTAAAATCCCAATAAAACGGCGTTTCATTGTAATATTTGGAAATGTATTTCTCGGTGGTTTCTTGAGATTAGGCTATGCTCGCCATTAGCTTATTGATGTAATCCGGAGAGAAATTATCAAGCATAAAGCTTTGAAAGAATGGACGCTAATCACACTGAAAAGAACGCAAGTCTAGAGGAGCCATTTAAATAAGCAGAAAAATAACACTAAGATATAAAACATACCTCTCGTAGCTCCCGTTTTCTGCCTAAGGGTATGCAAGTGAACACCGATGTTGCAAGCTACGTCGAGTTGCAAGGATACGTGGCTCCCACTGTAACAAGATAAATCTATCAACGCAAGTCTTTATTTCATACAATGCAGATCACTATTTGCCATTTTGTTGTTTCGTTCAGTTGTAGGTGAGTGTAAACAAAAAAAAACGTTGTTAAAAATTTTCTTGCAATTTATTAAACGACATGAACTGAAATAAGTGTCAAAACAGTGAACTTCGATAAAGATTAATGAAACCCAGTGGAAGAAGGCTGCCTAGTCAGAAGGTGTTCTTAAACTTTTCCAACTTTTCCATCTTGCGATTCAGTTTCAGAAACAAAACAAGGCGATGTATTAGTGGGTAGTCTACAAAATACCAACTGCAGGATTACTTTTAATTCATTTTGCGACTCCAAAATCACAACAAATAAACCAATTTGGGGTCGCTCACGCTGTTTAAGAGGCCCGAGTATAATTAAAGCGTTTAGCAAATATAGGAACGAGAAAATCAGTGTATGATACTTGGTTATAATCTTCGGACCTTGCAATTGTAACAACGACGATAGCCGGTTCCCCAACTTCAAGATACTTTGGAACAAATAGCTGCAAGCCGGAAATTCTTTCTTCACTGCAAATCGGTTTGGGAGCTGATTTCTCCATGCGACTCAAAACGTTTTCGATCACGACAGTGACGTTTTTACACCCCACGAAAGTAGATCTGTAATATTTCAGCAAAAACAATAATGCTTCTTAAAATCGGAAACGTTGAGCAGCACAGTTTTTATTATTAAACAAACAGCTCTGAAAGTATAAAAACAATTTCAAAATACGTATGAATGTGATGACATAATCAATAATGTTGTACAAGCTACTTTGCTGCTATTCATCTGTTCATGGTAGATCGGAATCTCTTCCCTCCCAAAGTTATAAGCTGGTAATATTCACTTTTGCAGAAAATAAAGTAATTGAGGATAATTTCCTGAACTGCCCACATACTCCACCCATTAGACCTTTGCTTCAAGTGGTTTGTGTAGTGCTTTCTTGAACAGGCTACCAAACTAAACTAGCTGAGTTATTTATGTTTTGAAATATTGTAAACCTTAATTATGAGAATTTTGTTTTTATTTAATTTTTATTTTAGGTATCTTCACTATTTTGGAAAACAAAGTGCAAGTTTTCAAAACAAGTTAAAATAAATAAGACATACAGAGTTGCATAAAAGTTATGCATTGTTAGATAAAAAAAAATCAACTAAACATTAAAGAATATATTGGCAGAGGCGTTTTCTGTGCTACACTACACTAGTGCGCGTAGTGTCGCCTCTTTGTGTCAGATGTATGACAAAAAAATCCGCAAGCCTTTATGGAGAATGTTCGTTTCTCCGTTTCTTGGATAAATTGTAAACCAGAGAAAAAGTTGAAAGCCTGCAGTATACTTTTATATGATCAAAACAGTTGTCAGCCAAAACCCTCGCCACGTTCGAACCTGAATTGAAACGTTGTCTCATAAGGAGCGCTGTATCTCTTGTCATCTGTGAATGTTTTGTTGCCGATGTGCCAAGTGACTGAAAAATTGGAGCCTGAAACAAATGTTGCATCAGAATCATTGTAAAGAATTAAGATCAAACACATGGACTCACAGACTAACACATTATATCATTGCGTGTGGAGAAAGTAAACTTTGAAACGTTTAGGGCAGGTATAACTCACTACCAGGATAGACTAAATGTCATCTCACAAATATTCCACAGCGGCTCTCAGCAGGGCCTCTGAGAGAAATTTTCACTAGGGGTACGAAGAGTCATTCCGGGCCCCCCTCTCACTCTGGGCCCCCTTTGTCTTGGGCAAAACGTGTGATGTTTGCATAGGCGTATTGCACACCATACAACATTTTACTGCAGAATTGGACATTTGTGCGCAATAATAGTAGCCTATCAAGCTGCAATAAAACTTTTCTTTAATTTTAATAGGCTATGCACAAAAATACTTAACATGAAAGAGGATCAATATGTCATTTCCCTCATATGATATAAGCCTACCCCGCAGCCGGTCGTTTGGTCGACAGGACATTTGGGTTAGGGTTAGGTTAGAGTTAGGCTAGGTTAGGGTTAAGGTTAGTTAACTAACCCTAAAATAAATCGTTCTGTCGACCTAACGTCCTGTCGACCAAATGACCAGGTACCGGCCTACCCTGCCCTGCTGCCAGATAAGATAAGACTGAGCATCATAAAATACAAGTTTATAACAACAGAGAATGGCATTGGCCTACCCTAGATTAAATTCTATCCCATGCATCTGAATAATGACATAATGTAAGGTTTAAGTCGCCCCGATAGCTCAGTTGGTTACGCGTGACTTAGTAAACGAAGAAGCTTCAAGATCAAGCGGTGCTGGTTCAGCTTTCGGGGTGTGCGCTTGAGCAACGCATTCTAAGGACTACTGTCCATTTTGTGGCACCTAATGGATGTAATAATTCCCAGGTAACAAGACTTCAACAATCGGAAATTTCATTCTGCCAATCTCCGTAACCGGCCCTGCTTCAAGAGCCTTTATAAGTATGCGAAACAACCAGGAATAGCCTATCAAGGCTTTGTCAGTCCGAGGATAAAGGCATTTAAAAAAACTAGCGGTTTGGAAATTTTAAAAAAAATCCCGGATTTTTCTCAACCCTGCTTTTGCTACACTAATGCCCTTCCTCCCCAGGACAGGAGAATAACCAACTTTTGTGATTTAATTTAGGGTGCTTTTAACAAAACATGTTTGCACGTAAGACATTAAGTCACCACTTTAGATACCGTACCTAATTTCTTTCTGGGCCCTTTTGCTACATTACGGGTCCCCCAAGGACTAACTACTTCCCAGCTAGCGATGCCTGTCGTTTTTGCATTAATTCAACGTTTGCTAACGTTGGATCAGTGTGGAAGTGACGAGTTTAGCTGACTGGGGTTTAAAATTATCGCTTTATCAACGCAACTTTTATCAAAGCACGCTTGATATCTTCAAGACATAACTTCCCTGGGTATAATTGAATTTCCGAAAGATGATGATGTTGTTTTTGCTAGTTTGTTTTATTTGTTTTCGTCATTGTTTTCAGTGTCGTCAAGTTATAGCCTATCTATTTTGTGAGTCGTGCAAGGCCTATGGTGCGTTGCGCTTGAAATGGCTTTGCCCGTGGTAGGATTTCTTTGTGGGGTTTTCTTTGCCTGCCTTGCTCTTCTTGCTATGAGCTAAACGCATCAAGACGTGTTCCCCTTAAGACCATCAGCACTCTTGATAACGCACCATGGCCGATCTTCATAGCAACTGTCCATACAAATCTTAAATATATCAGCTAAAGCTATGTGGGCTAATAAAGCTATAGCCTAAATTTATTTGTTTTTTTTTGTTTATTAACATTTTCTTTTTTTTTATTTTCTTATATCTTAAATTTTTCTGAAGGTGTTGCGACCGTGCCAAATTTTTTTTTCAACTCAATAACTTACTTTGGTCACAAGCACGTTTTTAACGTTCGCGTTTTGTCGCTTCTACTTTTTTCTCGACCTTTGCTATGTTGACGTGTATTGTTTTGATATGATGGTCAGAAATAAAAACAACTGAACTGAACTGAACTGAATAACAACATTTATGCTTGAATCAAGTCGTTTAGAATGGTTTTAACCAAACATTTTTGAGCGTAAACTATAAAATCACAATTTCGGGCCCCTCAACAACCACAGGCCTGGGCCCTCAAGGGTACGCCGTACCCTCCGTACCCCCCTCTCGTAGGCCCTGGCTCTCAGTAAGATTAAATGTCAATAAACGTCATCACTTATTTTTGTATTTGTATCATTTAAAGACCTTATTGTGTTTATTGCACGCACCAGCATAAAATGTTTTACGTTTTGAAAAGGGCAAGGTAATAACCTAACCTTGTCCAATTTTCAGATCAGCATAGACAACATCCGTAGTACTGACAAACCGGATATCAGGTCGTAAGCCAAGTTTTACATTTCGGACACGATCCTCAACAGTGATGAGGCAGTACGCTGAATTGCGGTCATGGATCTTGCTGTCATTCACACGAACACGGTAGAACCCTTTTGTAAAGAACGTATGACGTAGTGGCGATGTACTGATGACATTTCCACGGCGTCGCCTGAGAAAAGAAAAACTTTTGTTGATATTTTAAACATAAGAAAAAATACAAATTTGGAAAAACGGTTTTAAGTGTGGAAGATGAAAATAGGTAACAAATCCCACTCCACTCGTGGACGTGCAGGCCACACCAACAAACTTTAAAATAATCTGTAACAACGAACCTAACACATACCAAACAAAAATTTGGCCTCAAGTTGTCAACCTCTTGATGGTGAGCCCTGGTGATTGATTCTTGCAATCAATCGAATGACAACAACTCTAGATAGCTCTCATAAGCAAGAAGAAAAAAAAACACTTATTTTTTTGCAACAATTTAACACGTCAGCTGTATGTAAAAAGTACCGATTGGATAGCTGGGAACATGCAACTCTTTTGTATTATTACAAAGTTTGAGTCAGCCCAACAAGCCAACTCATGAACTCACCACTTCCAAGCGGGCGAGCGTCCCTTTCCAGATTTTGACGTCATTGCGGATTTGCGACGACTGATCAACCAAGAGTAGATTTGATTGCCACCGTCCTTCTTAACAGAGAGACTGAAAAAGTATTGGTTGATAAAGAGCTCTAAATATTTCCTTTTATTTTACTTTATGTTATTTAATCACTCTAAACGCCATGTATCGGTTAATGTGCTAACTTTTTTGTTTAATGTAAGTATAATTTGAGTCAAATTTGGCCAAATAAAAAAATGTTCCATTGACAATCAATTTGACAACTTCCATCAAGTCGGAAATTTGATTCCCGCTGAAGACATATGGATATGCACCACTGACGATGAAGAAGATGAAAACAGCCTTTGCGTGGCCTTTCCTACAAGTAACTTCGAACATAGCTAACAAACACCAGAAATGAAACCAATGCCTTCACCACGTCACACGACAATCGTGTCTACCCTAGCGCCTAGCTAGCCCTTTTCAGGGCTTGCTCTAACCGTGATCTCGGCTAACATCGAAAGATTTTCTTCAGAAAAATCAACCATCCTTGTTGAACTCTGCAAAAAACACCAATGCAATGTCTTCTGCCCACAGGAAACTCACCGAAGTGCTACACACCACAGGCCAAGAATACCTGGAATTGACCTCGTCAACGAAATGCCTCATGGGAAAAATGGCAGTGCTATCTACGTAAGATCAGGATCACGCGGTAACTCAATCTCGTCCGATGATAGCAATAACACCGAATGCTTGACTCACCACCTCAATGGAATAGACATAACATCTGTCTATGAGCCCCCAGACAAACCCTTTATACCAAATGATCTAATGGTGCAAAATGGCGGCACGCCTAGCTTGTTTATCGGCGCTATCAACAGCCACAGCTCAAGCTGGGACTACAGAAACACCACTAAGGATGGAGAAGCTGTTGAAAAATGGGCTGATGATAACAACTTGCACCTAATACATGACCCCTAACTGCCTTCTCCTTTAACAGCGGACGGTGGAAGCGAGGATCAAACCCAGACCTCATCTTTGCAAGTGACTCGATCACTTCGGACTGTGTAATCTTCGATCCAATCCCACACACTCAATATAGCGCAATCTGCCTTCAAATCAAAGTAGTCGTCGCTCCAAAGAACGTCCCATATCAGCAACGATATAATTTCCAAAAAGATAACCGGAAGGGATTTACTTCGGATTTGGACTTCCACGTCACCCAGTTGCACGCGTCATCAGATAAATAGTCTGACTTCATAGAAGCTGTACAAAGAGCATCAAGAAAAAACATCTCTAAAGGCTGTAGGACACCTTACATCCCTGATCTGAACTCAGACTCAGCGGGTCTTTATGAAGACTACAAAGAAAAGTTCCAATCGGATCTTTACTCTCACTCTACAGTTGAAGCAGAAGAAAATGTGATGGCAGCTATCGCCAGCGAAAAGAGGAGAATGTAACAAGATATGATCGAATCCACAGATCTGTCTCATAGCAGTCAGAAAGCCTGGAAAACAATCAAATCGCTGTCGGCCGACTACACTTAACCAGACCATCATTACACTGTATCTGCCCATCAAATTGCCGTCAACTTCTTTTAAATGGCAAAAGCAACAACAGCATAAAAAAGCAGTTTAAACCTCAACTAAAGAAAGCTCAAAATGAACGCAACCCTAGTCTGACATCTCTTTTCTCGATTAATAAACTGAAGAAGGGCATTGAATCTCTAAAACAAAGTAAATCTGCTGGATTAAATGACATTCGAATAGAACAAATTAAACATTTCTCTCGGATGATTGCTAAAACTTTACAATAACTGCCTCTGCTTCAACCACATTCCTAAGCTGTGGAGAAAAGCCAAAATTATTGCCCTGTTGAAACTAGGAAAAGACCCAATTGACCCTAAAAGCATTCGCCCTATATCTTTGCTGCGTCATCTGTTCAAGTTGTTTGTTTCCCACCTGGTAAATCCTGCACAGGACAACTCCTGAATCTGACTTAGCATATACAAAATAGGTTTGAAAAGAGTTCCATCACTGGAGCTGTTTTTGTAGATCTTTCTGCAGCGTATGACATTGTCAACCATCGTCTCCTAATTTCCAAGATCCTCAATATCACTGAAAAATTTTCTATTCTTTAAGCTGATACACTCGTTGCTTAGCAATCGCCGGTATCTTTATTTTGGTTGCAAAAATAGTAGATAGAGACAGCAAAAAAATGGTCTGCCACTGGGGAGTGTTTCAGCCCCTATCTTGTACAACGTTTACACTAACGACCAACCAATCCATCTTCGTACAAGAAGCTTCCTATAGGCTGACGATCTGTGTATAACATCGCAACACAAATACTTCTCTTCCACGGAGAAAGTACTCAGCACGGCTCTGGACGAGCTAACAACATACTACACGGAGAACCGTACCTGCGTGCCAACCCCAATAAAAAACTAAATTTGCGCATTCCACCTCAGATCCCGGGATGCATCACGCCAACTAAACATTTCCTGGAATGGAACCAAACTGGCACATTATATCAATCCCACATACCTCGGTGTCAAACAACGTAGGTTTCTCACATACACGTCCCATATCAAAAAAGTAATAACTAAGGTGGCTTCTAGAAATAATATCTTACAAAAACTAGGAAACTCTAATTGGGGTGCTTTTTCGCATACAATGCGGTCAACTGCTTTAGCCTTATGCTATTCGGCTGCAGAATATGCCTGCCCAGTTTGGGAACGCTCGACACAGGCAAAGAAAATGGATCCTATATTGAACCATAGCTGCCGTTTGATTACAGGTTGTCTCAAACCAACCAACACCACGACGTTACACATTCTGTCTGTAATTGCTCCTCCCAACATCAGAAGAAGTGTGACCTGCAGAAAGGAAAGATCTTGTCAGGAAATGGATTTAAGACACCCACTATGTGGCCAAATTCTAGCACGCAGGCGATTGAAGTCAAGGAAAGTTTCCTTGCTCCAGTTGTCACACTGAGTCAAGATAAGGTAGCCGCCAATGTGTGGGTCCAACTGTGGAAAGAGGAGCTGGCAGACCGGCCAATATGGAACTTTCTCCCATGGAAGGCCTTCCTCCCGGAGAGCGTGAACCGTGGAAGTATTGGCGATGTCTCATCCGCTTAAGAATCGAACTGGTATTGAAAGATGTAAGACGTTGATGCGACACTGGGGATATTCTTTGAGAAGCACAAGTTGCAAATGAGGACAGGAGCAAACGATGCAACATCTCTTCGAATGCCCTGTACTAAAAGCAAGATGCTCTGCACAAGATTTAGCTGAGTTCAATGATAGAGCAAGAGCTTGCGTGATCCTCTGGGCTACGGCCGTGTGACATACGACGAAAAAGAAAACCACTGAGGATCTCAAACAAGGGTGAAATTCGAATCTAGCGTTTTCCATTTCGTTCGATATGGGCCTTAATTACACTACTTTTACAAATTTCAACATTTGCACAACGTAATTATAGTAATAATAGGAATCGAATAGTCTATCTTGGTAGAAAGATATGCAACGTACCTTGTAATTTTTCCAGAAGACACAATCTTTTCACAACCCAGCTTTCTCGATGTTATTCCATTTTTCCCAACAATTCTAATAGGTTTGCGTAACCGAGCGGCGATTTGACTAGTAGCATTTAAAATCTGCTCAAAACATAGCAAGTTAATCACATTTTTTAAACGCTTTACCGCCATATCAAAGTTTGTGCTGTCTTTAAGTAAGTCATACGCAGGAAAGGTAAGTAGACTACTGGGACCAGCGCAACAAACAAATCAAATAAATCGCAGAATTGTTATTAATATTATCATTACTTATAGATTAATTTCTTGCGTTATTCTGGCGACTGTAGTTTAAACTACCACAAGACGTTGAAATGATAACTGGCTTTTTATTTCCGACGTTTCATCAGTTTCGTGCTAACTGGCGAAACGTCGGAAATAAAAAGCTAGTTATTATTTCAATATCTTGTGATAATCTAGGCTACAGTCACCGGAAGAACGCAAAAAATTAATATATTTTTATAATTCCTGGTGAACAGTCCCATTCTGTAACTACTATCATCACTATTATCAAAATCACAATTATTATTATTATTACTACATACTTGTACGTCAATGTTATATCGACCGATTTTTTCATAAACGTGAAGAAAATAAAATTTCAGCATGCAGCCTTCATGGTAGCAAATTTGAAAGTTTCTGGAAAACAATTAATGTCATTAGTAACTTCATTCATCAGCAGGGGCATTTGTTTGTGAAGCATAACATATAGGTATGTTTACGTTTTGCCCGTGGTTTGTAATAGCTAACATTGCAGTAAGAGATAATGTAACGAGTTCAGTAGCGCACCCAGAAAAAAAAAATTGGGGGCTAATTCAGAAATGTCGGCCGAGTGATTTGCGACAATAATCCTATGCCCATCCCTTTGATTAATATTTAAAGGCACTCACGGCCCACAACCCACCGGTTGCCGATACCTGTGCCAGAGGTCCAGCAGAGCGTTCAAGCTCCCTTGGAAAAATATTGATTTAAATATTTGACTACGAGGCAGAGCGAATCATCACTTATGATCCCACAGAGTCTATAGAGAGTCATCAATAATTAACATTACAACTTCCAAACAACTGTATTTAACATCAATATTTAGCGTTACAATGTTAATAAATTAAATATTTGTCAATTTTATATTTTTTAGGCCTAAATTTTATAGGCCATGAATGAAAATTTGAATAAGAGAATAGCTATTGTAGAGCTCTTCAAATCGGACAAGTCAAAGAGTGATTTTTGCAAGGACTTATAAATTAACAGAATGTTGGTCTGGAGAACTCACAAAAGGCACAAAGAAACTGGAAGTGTCAAAAATCGACCTGGCCAAGGCAGCACTCGAAGCGCCAGAACTTCAAAATTGATAAAAGCAACCAGAGAAAAGGTGCGAAGAAATCCCAAGAAATCCACTCAAAAACTGGCAAAGGAGGCGAACGTGGCCTATGGAATCATGTTCACAGTTCTCAAAAAAAATTTGAAGATAAGCCTACTCAAACACATGAAGAAACAGTTGCTAAATGCCAATACCATTGAGAAACGTCTCTCCAGAGCCATAATGCTGCTCTCACGCATCGAAGAAGGAAGCACGCTGTCAAACATTGTGTTCAGTAATGAGAAGAAATTTGATGTCCAGCAGCATTTTAACAGTCAGAATGATCGTGTTTGGTCATGAGATGGTGACGTGGAACCCCAGGTAATCACTCGGAGACAAGGAGGCGGCATCCGTGATGGTGGGGGCCACAGTCAACGAATCAGGAAGGAGTCCATTGATTGTTGTGGATCAAGCAGTGAAATTAAACCAAGAAAACTATACCGAAATGATATTCTCGACGGTTCATTGCTACCTTGGGCAAAAAACACTTCAGAAAACATAGTTGGTCATTCCAACAAGATTTTGCCTCTTCACATGGAGCTAAAAATTGTTTGCCATTTGTTAAATACAGTTGTTTGAAGTTGTAAGGTTAATTACTGATAACCATGCATCTGATGTCATAATTTTACTTATTCCTCCGGTAATTATTCATATCTAACCTGTAAGCAAAAAGTATAAATGAAGAAAATACAAAAACTTCAATTTTGGAGGCGGGTTTGGGGAGGACTTGAGCCCCCTTAGCCCCATGCTGGGTGCGCTCCAGAACGAGTCTGTGCATAGTTGATTCTTTCATAATAAGTTCTTTCGTTACCTGTTTGAGTTTGAACTTTGCGATCTGGTGATCGGATACAGTGGAGAATTCTTGGCAACCATCTTTGGATACGGTGTAGGACTTATGTCGTATGGGCCAATGTTTGATCTAGACGTTGGTCAAATTTAAAAGTTCAAATACTGATAAGTAATGTTGATGAAACAAATTCTGAAATGATGGAATATTGTGCATCATACACAAACAAATAACAAATATACAAACAAAAATAACTATCACAACAGATTCCAAAAATATAGTTCAAAAATTAGGGTAGATTGTATTTCTTTTTTTATGTAAGCTTTCGTTACTTGGAAATCTATCTGTTTCTATCCTTTTGAGGTTTATTTGACAAATTGCAATGCGGATGACAAACGTGGTGCGGATAAAAATTGCCCACGAATTTTACCTTTGCTTTTGTGCAATAATCAAATAAGAAAATGTTTTAAATGGCAATAGCCGTATGTCTTTATTCCCTTATGCCAATTCAGTCTTTTCATGTGGTTGACGTCGATACTAGGTTGCCAGTTTGGTAGTTTTTCCGCAGAATTGGGCTACATAGTTTGATTCTAGTGTAGATTACGAAAATAATTCGGTAGTCGCGAGTTGCGGATTTTGGGCTAGTTTTGATTTTTGGTTGCCGTTTTATGATTTATAATTTAGAAGTGAGCTACTTGTTCAACTTTACACGAGAAAAGAGCGTGCGACTATTTTTCAGATGTTTGCTGGTTTCATTCAAGTGATTGATGATGTTTTTGGAATTTTTGGTAGGAATTCTTGATAGATTTTAAACAGACCTGGCGATGCAAGCACAAAGTTCTTGTAAAAATCCCACTACCTACTTAACTGAAAAAAGATTTATTGCACTTGATGACCTAATGCGAGAGGCTTTGGAGCAAGAAGTTGTGCCTAACTGGTCTCAAATTATCAGAAATATTCAGCAGCAAACAAGTCATCAATATGCTTGGATGTTTAAATAAAAAATGCTGATGCTCTTAAATCTTAATGTATAATTGTTTTCGTTGTTGTTGTTAACAAAAACAAATTTTATTTCACGTGTCTTAAGTGTCTCGAGCAGTAGCGATTGAGTTAAGCTAAATCAAACTTGAATTCAGATCAATCCATTACAATTTAAGCTGCCAATTTAAAAAGCGATTACCGGTAATTAAAAGCATTATTAAACAAACTGTTTCATTGTAATTGTACATTTTGGGAAAAAAATAAATGCAAACTAACTAGTTTTTGGTTTGTGCGCATGAAAATTAGCGAAATGAAAAAGTGTATACGGTTGTTTTAAAGGTGAAAAGCACTGCTTTTGTTACATTTGAACCGGAGGATGTCCTGACTGTGCTGTAACATTGAAATGAACTGTTGCATTGCCAGTTTCTAATTTTTTTTTACATTGCATTTACACTGTTTACAAATCCCATATCAGACCGCACTTTATTGACCTCATCCACTTTAATTGCTATTTCGTCGCTTGTTTTGACAGACAAATGTCAATATGTCAACCAATAAATTGTTTTTGAGCCAATGATTCTGCAAGTGTTCATTTTCTTGCTTGAACTTGCTGTGCTCTGGCGTACATAGAGGAAAATTTCACATTGAAACACTGAACAGAGTTGGCAAAGCATAGAAAAACAGAACAATGTTTTTGTGTATTCCATTGCCGCTTTACTTTGGAATCATTGACTCTGCTCAGCTTTTACTTTTCAAAGATGCTTTTCATATTTTTTGTTTCTTCTGTAACTCACATCCAAGAAAAACAAACAACTGAGACTCATCAGCAAATATTGTATGACAAAGCGTTGTGTTATATCTTTACCAACAGCAGGCACACAACTTTAGGTTTGTGATGGAAAGCACAGTTGTGATAGGTCCATAAGCCCAATTTTGTATCAACTACTACATGTTTAACGCAAATCAAACAAAATGAAAGACTATGTCATCATTTTGTTGGTATTGGACGGTTCTCTCATTTGGCTACTACGCCCCTGACCAATACTTAGTGGTCAATAAACTACAGTGCATCATGCATGATTTCCACAGAATCGCGACTCCGTGCATCTGGTCCTCAAGTGAGGGCACAAACTGTATTTCTCTGCACTGGCGTTTACCTAGTTGTTTTGACTTAAAGTATATAAATGGTCTTCCTAATTGAACATAAAAATTTGCAGAGATTCGTGTACTTATCTTTATATGTTATGTTTGAGATGCATTTTGTAATGATGCAATCAACAAACAAACGAATTTTTTCTTACCTTGCGCTTCGCTTGAATCGTTCGCTTGGCATAAAATATTGAGATGGACTTTTTTCGAGAGCTTGTTGTAAAGAATTTCCATCTCCGAACCTCACGCGAACTTCAACGTTCTCTTTCAAGCTGATGTAAGCAATCGCCTGAATTTGTTTTGATCATGGTTAGGTATTAGCTGTTAAAAGTAACTACTTATGACGTTTGATTGAAAAAATTTAATTCCATGCACGGTTTATTGTATTTGCTTTGCTGGGTACGTACTCTATTGGAAATCTTCTCTACTTTGTGAAAACTAGTAACTAGTGTAGGCTATACAGTTAAAGAAAGTCAGATAATATAAGCCATGAGCTCCATAAGAATATTCCAACCGTTAGAATAAATAAGCAAAAAATCTAAAAAAAATGTTCTTACACGAAAGCAAACTTTGGTGCCTTTTTTAAACGTTCCTGGTGGCAAAGTTGCAGTTGGACGTGTGGTAGTGGGTGAAGGAGCAGCTTGAGTAGAAGTTTCATAAAGCCATGGAGGAAGAGGATACTGAGGAGAAGGACGAAACATAGGTGGCAGTTGATCTACTCGCTGGGAGAGATGCCAAGTTGGAAGTGAGATGGGGCACTTTTTGTCACAACTTTCTAATGTAACGGAAAGATCTCGAATCTCAGGTGCAACCACAATCACTGATATAAAAGCTGTATCGAATCCGGTTGGATTTGAAGCTTTTACAGTCACTTTACACAAGCCTGGTTTTGTGAACCGAAATACCTGCATAAAAGAAAATCCCTCATTTTAATTAGCAATGGTAACGTTATTTTAGAAGCATTCTCTCTATTTTTTGTCTCTTGTGATTGCTTTAAGAAATTAAAAGTGCAAGAGCTTAAAAAGCTTAACACATTGAGAGATCGAAAACTAGGCAGTATACTTTTTATTGACTAAAAATAAACAGTATTTCGAAAACAATTTGCACATTATTTTCTGTGTATGGATGTTTCTTTTGATACTGTTGCATCAGTAATTAACAAAGTGAACTCTAATGGAAAGCTTACTTGTGTGTCGGTTTGACAGACGGGAACCTTGCAGGTTGTCAGGTGAGGTCGAGATCTTCGCGTTCTCAAACCGCAGAAGTTCCACCGAAAAGTTGCATTAACTCCTTGAGCTAGGACAGCTTCGAAAGTCATTGGTTCCCCGACCACAACTGAAGTAGTTTCCAGATCTTCAATGCTTAACCCTGGAGTGAACAAGCAAAGATGATCTCATTCTTTATACCAAATATAGGGAAAATAAGAAGAGACAAAGTTTTAAATTACTAGGTCTTTGGTCGCCTTTCTTTCAGCAGCTGCTTTACTCAATTTGTTACATCCTGGGTAAAGATGAGGATTGTTCTTCTGCAATCAGCTTCAGCGGAAGGTTGAACAAGGATCGCATGGCTGAAAAGCGAGCGACTTTTATCTGTTATTTCATCCCACTACTGGAACAACTAAAGTAGCGTAAAATAACACAAAGAAGCACATAATACAGTTAAAAAAAAATTGATTTATAAAATCCTAAAAGAATCGAAAGATACCTGTATGATCGGTTCCTGGGACTGTAGCGAAATAACATTTTCGAAAATTTAGAACGTTTTCTTTTATTGTAATTCTTATTCTCTTTCATTAGCTATTAATTCAAAGCTAACTGTATTCTTGACGAACCATACAATAGATGTCCTGCTACTATGCTTTTGTATCAGCTTACTTGTTAAGATTCCACACTCGAAGATTTGTTGACATATCCAAGCCACAATATGTCACAGCCTTACTAGCCTACACATGATAACGGTGAAAACCAGATTTACGTTTTACAATATGTTGAATTTCTTATTATAGGGAGTTATAAATGAGTTTGAACTGCACTAAAATTCTTTTCTTGGAAGACTTGCGTTGGTGTTTCATATAAACAGTGCTGTATTCGTAAAGAAAGCACAGGGCATAGGGGAAGGTGGGGCAAGCTGGGACAAAAACATTTAAATAGCCATATTTTAGGTAATTCTCAATGGATCCCGATTGTTTTTTATACACGGGCGTGCAACAACTCATAGATGTTCCAAATCAAACTTTATCAAAATATTCTGAGCAATGGCTGAGTTATAGCAATTTTTTATTTTTTGAAAATTGTTCCTCTTTGCCCCCCATCCGGGGCAAAGAGGGACAGTTTCTTTTTTTCCCTGAGGTTTAAATTTTTGAATATTGAAGGCTCAAAACCAAGAAATTTGTTAGAATAGATCAAAATCAAATCCTACAAATATAAGTTGTTTAATGATTATAATAAGCTAAACCCATGGTCTAGGCTTAGGCTACAAGCATTGGAATCACCATCCAACAGCAACCAAGCAATTAAATAACCACTTCACTGCTTCAGTACATTTATTTATTCATAGGCCTAAGTATTGCCACAGGCAAGATTGACTTTGGGTCTATATTAAAACATTAATGGAAATATACATACACCTCCACTGTCCCTGCTTGCCCCATTCTGAATGACCCTCTTTGCCCCAAGCTAGTCCATTAAGAAAAATTAACTTAGCTTGCTTTGTCTCAAACCCATGACCTAACAAAACATATCATCACAAACTTCAAATATTACAGTAATAACTGGCCATTGTCATTTGAAACATTTCGCCCCGTAACACTTCATAAAACTCAAAAAGTTTTGTTTCAACTTTTTAAAATTTAGGTGCAAAACCGACTATCAACAACCGCTGTCACCTCAAATCATTTTTTGTAAATCAAATTACATCTGGTGCCAGTCATGCAAACAAAGTTTCCGATGAAAACTTTTTATTTTAATTTTATTTTGTACTTTAGGAGAAATTTGAATGTCCCTCTTTGCCCCGCGTCCCTCTTTGCCCCACCTTCCCCTACTGTCAGATTTGCTAAAATGATAAAGAATACACAACTTGCAAAATACTGATCTTTATTCTGCCATAACATGAATTATCAACATCAAAATTGGACGAGAGGTGCAAAATTATTTATTTTTGGAAAACCGGAGGGCATACTATATAGTTGCTCGAAAAAGCAGAGAGTATACTGCGTATACCGCCGTATGCCCTCGAATACAGCACTGCATATAAACAAGCTGGCAATCACCTGATGATTCGTTGATGTAATTTGGTGTGCACTGAGGGACAACCATGTGAAACGTTATATCGGACACGCGAAGCCCTTTCGGTTCTCTTGCCACCACTGTTACATAACTCCTAAAGTCCTCTGAAGATATAGCGTTGCGCACAAGAGCATCTGAAACAAAATGTTACATTTCAGAAAAATTATCGAAAATACTTACCAACATTGTTTTGTTGATGCCTTTTTGTATAGATCAATAAATATCGTATAGGTGATGATATTTACTAACATAGTCTAATACAGGGGTTCTTAAACTTTTTTTTAACGCAGACCCCTTAAAAAATTGGTTTGTGAACCTCCTTTATGGAACCATAGTGAACCTCCTTTATGGCCTAGTCCGAGAAACTTTTTTGATCAGCATGAATTGGACATAACGCAATAAAATTAAAATCAATTGGTAACAAGATTTATTTCTATTTGAATAAGGACCTTCTGATGATCCTCCTTTTGGGGTGAAACATGCTGTCAAGGGTTTAAAGCAGTGGTTCCCAACCTGGTGTCAGCGGACCCCTTGGTTGTCCGTGAGAAAGCATTTGGGGGTCCGTGATTACCTTGATGAATTTTGGAAACAAAAACGTAAAGCGATCTTTTTATTTTCATTTCTCTCATTAAATTTGCTTACGTTGAAAAAGTTTCGGCATGGCATTTTGGGTTATCTTAATATTCAAGTAGGCCTATACTGCTGACATTTCTTGAACAATTCATTTATTTTCTTATTTGAGCAACTGTTTAACCTGATATTTGCCGCAGGAGTCATAGTGGCAATGCAATATGACACAGTAGGCCTACAGTAGTTGAGTAGCATAATTATTACAATAGTCAACAGTATGTTAATTGAGTTTCAGGCAAAATTTAGGTAGGGGTCCGCAGAATTAATAATTTGTCTAAAGGGGTCCGTGACAACAAAAAGTTTGGGAACCACTGGTTTAGAGAGCAGTAACTATGTTTGATTTGAGGCAACAAAATTTCTGTTTTATTAAATTTAAGAAATAGCGAATGCAGATGTGTTTTTCAATATCTTCGATTTAATTTCATTAATGTGAAGGATGCTGCTCTTTGTCTTCAACAAGAACATGAAATTGCGGCTTCGTCTTTGATAGGGCAACAGCAACACGCATGTCATCCTTTGGATCCAACCGGTTTCGACTCTTTGGTTTGATAGTTACCAAGGAAGAAAATCCTGACTCACATAAATACGTACTGCTATTTTGCATTCATCAAATGCACAACTATCTAACCTCTTAGTGTTATTTATTAAGTAAGAATCGATTTCGCTATAGTAATAGCATCTTCAGCTTATTCAAATAGATACGTAGTCGCAAACGGGATTATAGCAGCCATGGCTCTTTACCAAAAGAGGATATGCATACCCCTTTCACAATCTTAATTAATTTAGCGTAGCTGATGTCTAGCTTAGCTGCAACTAATAAAATTTTGCAATGTTCAAATAGAGGCAAAAACAACAAAGTGGAAAGTGACATAGCCTAATAAACGTACGTAACAAAAACAGTACAGTGCGACAACAGTTATCTGGAAACGCCAAACTAGAAATCATCAGCGTTGTTTGAACTTAATCTCTTTTTCTTTTGAAAAATTTATTCCACTTTTAAAATTATACACTAAGATTTCCATTATGCCTTCATGGACCCCATAAAACTAGACCGCGTAGGCTACCCCTTGGGGGTTCACGGACCCCAGTTTAAGAACCCCTGGTCTAATATTTCTGCCAAGTTATAGGCTTACAACTGTGTGACAATGGGCTATTAGGAAACGTTGAATACCACCCAGCAGTAGCACGTCATTAGCACAACCGATAACCGATTGCAAGCGCTTAAAACTTCATACAAGGAACATCAATAAAAATGAAATATTATTGTTTTACCTATGACGTAAAATGTCGGGTGCTTGTAAACGTGTTCTACTTCTAGATTCCCTTCAGTCCCAACGATATCCACGGTATACTTTCGTGGCAGCGACTCTGTGTCAAGCGAAAGCGAAACGGATACTTGATCAAAAGAAACGTTACTGAAACGTCTCAAACCTGAAAGAAACATTCGTTAAAAAAAGCTGTAAATCGACATTGTTTTGCATTCGGGTATCTGCTTAGACTAGAGATCGAAAGTTTCCATTCAAAAAGAAAGCAAGAAAGACATTTTTTCTGTTCACCTTTGCACAAGAAGATGAAAAAATGCATTCATTGCACCTTTTCTCATTCATTGACGTGCTGGTACTTGTAAATAGTGCTATCTTTTTCGTTCTGGACACATTAATGACAAAAAATCAAATGATGTGTTATGACCTCTTTTGTGTGAGCTCTTTAACCACAACGTACAAAAACAATGACATCGATTTATTATTTAGGAATGGTGGCGACATATGTGCCATTGTGCATATGACAGCTTACCCGTTGGAACAGTAGCTTCTGCAGCTAACTTGACTTTGACACGAATTTTTATAGTTTGATGTTGAACTGCTTTAGATGGTATTGTCACTACAGCACTGGTTATGTAAGGACCAACGGTGGAAAACACACTGTAAGCGCCTGGTCCGCCGCATCGGCTCAGTGGATTCTGTTCGCAACTGAAAAAAAGGGAAATATTTGATGTAACCGCGAGAAACTTGAACCTCTGTTGTGGCTAGCATTTATCTCTCTTTTATTCAATTCTAGTGTTACGGAATAATTTCAGTTTATAATTATTATAGTTTATAATATAGCTACATTTAGATAGTGAAAATCTACTGAAGGTCTTGAGGAGGCCCTTCTGAGTCAATTTGGCCAACACCTAGTTCTGGTAAGCCTGTTTTGTACATTAAATCTTTTAAAAGCACTTACCCTGTGCTGCAGTACGTTTCTTCAACATTGGTTAACATTTGCAAGGCTTTACCACAGTAACAAAACTTTCCAGTCAACAAAGCGTAGTTGAATCTGAAAAGTAGTAGGCTACGGTAGACAACAGCATGGTCCAATAGGGCGTGTCAATTTACTCAAAAATTTTTAATTCAATATGACGGGTGTTAAAAACTTGTAGTTGGACTAGAAACTTCGCTAAATATATTTTTTTTCAAAAATAAATGACGTCTTGCTTGGTAAATCGTTCCCTAAAAATTCAAATATTTGACAATTTTTCAAATTTTACCGACCTCTAAAAATTTTCATTTACAACTTGTAGGTTCTGTGACGTCATAGTTTGCTTCCTTTTGAAGCTTGCTAAGGAGGTGTGAGACGTCAAATGAAGTACTATGATATCATAAAGTGCAGAAATGCTAGCAAAAAAACTCTTATTAACCAGCAACTTTTGCCTGCTGCGATGACTGCAATTAAAGTAGGTTAATTCGATTTAATTCAATTACTGTAAGTAAACTAAACTTAGAATCAATTAAACTTAGTATCGGTAGTTGTTGATCAACTAACTTTTGTAACAGTAAATACTATTGCTGTATGACAATTTTTATTTCAACGCATGCCAAACTATCAGTTAACAGTAGATGTTAATCAGAAAATATATTTCGCACTTGCTAGTGCATCTTCAGATCAGAACTGAAGATGCACTAGCAAGTGCGAAATATATTTTCTGATTAACATCTACTGTTAACTGATCCCTGGTGCTTTAGCAATTGAGGTTTTAGCTTTGAGATATGGACCAGGGATCGTTGCAGAACAAGACTAGGTCAGAAAGTGAGGCAGACTGCGACTCAGCATTGCTAATCTTCTTCATCGTGTGTCACACGGCCGTAGCCCAGAGCATCACGCAGGCTCTTGCTCTATCGTTGAACTCGGCCAAATCCTGAGCAGAGTACCTTGCTTTTTGGTCAGGGCATTCAAGTAGAATCAGTAGATGTTGCATCGTTTGCTCCTGTCCGCATTTGCAGCTTGTGCTCCCCATGGAATACCCCCAGTGTCTCATCATGGATTTACACCTGCCAATACCAGTTCTTAAGCGGTTGAGGTATCGCCAATACTTCCACGGTTCACATTTTCCGGAAGGAAGGCTCTCCATGGGTGAGAGCTCCATATTGGCCAATGTCGGTCCGGCTGCCAGTCCCTCCTGCCATAGTTGAACCCGCACATTGGCGGCGACATCGTCTTGACCTAATGGGACAACTGAAGCTAGGAAACTTTTTCTTGACTTCAGACGCCTGTGTGCTGGAGTTTGGCCATACAGTGGGTGTCTCAAATCTATGTCCTGACAAGATCTTTCCTTTCTGCTGGTCACGCTTCTTCTGATGTTGGGGGGAGCAATTCCAGACAGAATGTGCAGCGACGTGATGTTGGTTGGTTTGAGACAACCTGTAATTGCTGATCATCTGGTTAATTTTTTGAAGGAGACTGGAAGTGACAAAACCCTGCAAGCAGTTGGTGGTGACTCTACAAATGTCAATACTGGTTGAGAGGGGGGGTTCAATGCACTGGGTTGAAGTTAAGCTTGGTCGAAAACTAAACTGGTTAGTTTGTGCACTTCACACAAACGAATTGCCACTCCGGCATTTAATAACCTGCTTGGATGGAAAAACTTTATCTAACAACAAATGGGCTGGAAACCTTGGGAAAATGCTAGATAACGCAACTGACTTGGAAATACATCAATTCTTTTCCAAGATATCTATTGGAGAAGCACTTATTCAACTTGAAGATAGTGTTGTAGATAATCTTTTGACTGACCAAGCATATGGTTACAGGATGACACAGGCAATCAAAACTGGAAATCTTCCCTCGGATTTGGCTCTCTTACACATCTTACACTGTCAATCATGCTAGATGGTTGACCACAGCAAACAGATTTTGTCGAATATGGGTTACGAAGCACAATCTAAAAGGAAAAAATCTCAAAAATTTGAAATTGATTGAATATATTGTTGGTGTCTATTACCCTTGTTGGTTTCAAATTAAAGTCAAGCACAATTGGATTGAAGGACCACGGCATATTTTGTTTCAGCTTCGTCTACTTCAACAGCAAAACAAATCTGTCATACAAGCAGTTTTGCCGACAATCAAATGATCAGCGTGGTATGCATTTAGCGAGATGATAATTCAAACTATGTTGTGCTCAGAAGATATGGAAGAAAGGAAAAAAGGTCTGGAAAAAATAACAGCAATAAGAGGCGGTGACAGAGTATCCAGTTTAGGTGATGACTCTGTTCGTCCTAGAAAGACTCCCACAATTAACATTAATGCAACTTCTTTGATTGAATTGATCGATTGGTCAACAGAAGTTTATGAGCCTCCTTTAACTGCTATGCTACCATTGGAAGAAATCAAAAAGTTTGTTGATACGCCAATGAAAGTCCCTGCCACGGCCGCTGTAGAAAGATGTGTAAAGATGGTGACAGAAGCTGCAAGCCGAGTTTACACCCACGAAAAGAGAGATAGCTTTGTAAGAGTTCAACAAGCGCGTCGACAAATTATGAGTAAAATTGAATCGAAACAGGATTTAGCTTAAATGACAATGCCTGAAACTTTTTAAAACTATTTTTGTATTTGTGAACAGCATTTCAGACAATTTTGCAAAGTGTAAATTGTTTCCTCTTATGTGCAAAGTTTGAAAAATATACACAATTTGGGCAAATATAGGTGGGCATTTTAGGCATTTTTCACTAAATTTTCAAGATTTCTTCTAAGCAAACTTGTTTTTCTTACTTGAAAGAACAAAAATTGAACGAATAATTGTTGCTTATGTCAAAAAATATAATACAGAATAAAGTGACGAAGAATATTTTAAACTGGGAAAGAATCAACTTAAAATAAATTGAAAAAAAATGTTTTTTTTGAGAATATTTTAATTTTTTGTTAATTTACCAAGCTAAACAACAAAAATTTATTGAAAAAATTGCATATTCTATCTTACTACAAGCATACACAAGTTTTTAGACCCCATCATCTTAAAAAAAATACAATAAAAAATTTATTGCTATAATTGACACGCCCTAATGGTCCAACTACTTTTGACTTACGGCCACTTTACAAAAACGTGACAACTTGCTGGCCAATTCCAATAAAATGATAGCGAGCGTAATCGAAATTGTTAAACAATAGCAAATACAAATTTACTACAAATCTCTATCAGTGAGATGCCTGTGGTCGAGGTTTCTCTGATACTATCGTTTCTACATCAATTTCAATGTTAGTGGTAGCAAGTCGGAGACCATCTTCCAGTGTTTCGTCTATCATTCGATTTCTGTTTTTAGACTTGACTTGCTTCATTCTAGAAAATGTACTCTCACACATGTATGTGCTTCCAAACATTGAGTGTATTTTGAATGCAAAATTTTTCAGTTTGGGAAATCCATTCTTGCTGACTAATTTCCAGAAGCACTCTGAGGTTCCATTTTTCCTTGACAGCAAGAATTGGTTGCACTGATGCTCGTGGTCACAGCGGTAAACCATAATCTCTTCGTGGGAAAATTGTAACATAAGATTCTCGGATCCGTTCGTCTGTGTGTAATGACGGAAAAAGAAACACTCCTTTGAAACGTCTATTCAAAAAGTGTATTTCTGTAAAATTAGCCCGCGGCTATCGAAAATGGGGTGCAAAGCGATACACCACTAAAAACTTGTCACTACAACAAACTACTTAGATAAAAGATGGAAACTTTGTCCAGCTAGCAAGCAATAAGCAAACAGTTAAATTTGCGACCAACTTCCAAGTAACAATTTTACAAATGGTCAGAATAATTTGCAATAAGTTATCTCAAACTCACGTACGCAGTTATGTGACGCAATAATGAAAGGAATTGTGAAGCAATTCAAACAGGTGTTCAAAGGTGATGATGCAATGTTTCATCAGGTATTACGAACGATGGTGCAATATTTGGACATTTTCTAGCAATTTCCATGACGTAAGATGCCAGCTAGGTTAAGTAGACCATAACGGTTTTATATGACGTTTGATTTGGTGAACAATTGGCTGGAACAGCTCGCAGAGTTCGAGCTGAAGTTCTGGTAGCTGTGTTTCCACATTAACATCCATAGGATTGTTATACAGATGGAGATTAGGTTTTAATCTGTCAAAATCTTTAAATCTATTCTCAAATTCACAAGATAAACGTCCGGAACACTAGGTACATATCAGTCTTTAAGAAGCCCAGTTGTACTGACGAGACCTGATAGGTTGAAACAGTATAGGCCCTGCTGTCTACAACTTTGAATTAAATTTTTGACACTTTTTATCCAAATGCTATACTTGTTCTAATTGAGATTACTTTCTGTAACATAAATACAAATTAAATCAATACTGTGAAAGCTCGCGGGCCGTAAAAATTCTATCTGCGGGCCTGTAGTTGGACCACGCTGATATACGATATGTAGAAGGGTAGCTATATACAGTAATACGTTTAAATGCAAAGTGAAAAGAGAGGAAAATCTTGCATGTAATAGTTGATAAAGTTGCCAGATTATAGGTGTAGGCTACCTGTCAAATTTGGCTTATTTTGATCGTCACTTGCTTTAACCGTTGTCTGTTTTTTGGGGGTTAATTTTAAAAAGTACAATATTTGAACCAACCCTATCGCATACCAGTTGTATATCAAACCATGCCAAGCATTAGGCCAGTGGTTCCCAACCGGAGTGCCGCGGCACCCTGGGGTGCCAATTGCAATGCTCAAGGGTGCCGCGAGATATTGCAACAGTGTGGCCCATTTTTTATTTTAACTTTAACCCGTCAAGTGTGAAATTTATTTCTAATCAAGTTTCAGTGCGTATTAAGTTTCGCGTCTCCCAGTTATTCCCGGCTCCTTTCTGGAGGGTCGCTTAGTGAGGAAGTCGCTGGCGGTAAGTATCCGCGGTAAGCCTTTGTTTTCTCGCTCAAGAAAAACAGCGTGAATGAGATTTTGATTCGTTGCTGTTCTTTCCATAAAAACGTTTGAAACGCATCATTATTGTCAGGTTTCAATTTCATGATTTCATTTTGCGTTTCACGGCGCACAAAGTCAAATTGCAGTGATGAATTATTGGATTGTGTAACCCAGCACGATTAAAAAGTTGCACGATTGTTTGCGAACCATTGTAAATCAATCTATTCACACTCCAGCACTGGAGGGGATTTACTGGACTCTCATATTTTTTTGAATTAGAAGAAGAAGAATTAATTTGCAATCGTAATGATGAAGATTTCAAGCTTATGCACAAGCAGATGCCTCTCGACGAGTTCGGGATAAAAATTCAAAATGAATATCCTTCCGTTGGAAAGAAAGCTATTGTGCTTTTGCTGCAGTTTTCCACGTCATACCTATGTGAGAGTGGATTTTCCGTATTAACGAACATAAAAACAAGAACGACTGCTTATAGTCGAGGTAGAAATGCGCGTGGCTTTATCGAATGTCCCCCAGATATTAAGGGACTTTGTGCATGAAGTCAAGCCCAAATTTCACACTGACTTCTGAATAAATACATTTATTTACGCGCGCTATACTGTACAACTCATTCTGTGTTGTTTCATACAGTTATTTGAAATACAGAAACCTCATAACATTGATCCAGTTTTACCAGGGTGCCGCAAACTATTTATCTCTTTGATAGGGAGCCACAAGGTCAAAAAGGTTGGGAACCACTGCAGTAGGCTATTGCAAATCAATTACTGTTGCTGCGCCTTTCTATGCGGTCTTCAGGTATCATCGACGTGGTAATTATTCAGTTTAATTAGGACGAATCTCGCAGTAAAGAAAAGTGGAAGAGATATTTCAGTTGAAATGGGAAGAGATATTACATATTCGTTAAAAAAAAACGTTGCTTGAGGTTAATTAGATGTAGAAGAGCTTTGTCTTTCCAAAGTTGAACTCAAGAGGGAGTGTTATGCAGGTATGCAATTAAGGGCCAATGTTAATAACATGTTTAAAAAAAACATGGTATTTCATTATTTGTGTGTTATATTGCATATCCTAACCTACATTTTTGCTTATAAATTGCATGTTAGTAAAACTGTAATAAATAATAATTGAAAGTAAAAGCTGGCAGAGTTGTGTATATATTCACAAGAAGTATCCTTTGGAGAAACAAGAACAGAGCAAAGAACTAAACAGATGCAGGAAAATGATGTAACAGAAGTTATTGGCTTCATTGTTGCAAATTCAGTTCAGTAGCTCAGAAGCACAATATTGTGAACAGGTGGTAACATCCGAAAAGAGAAGTCACAAATAAACAAAAAAGGAGCGATCTGTATCACAAGAAAGACAAGTATTTATTCCAACCCAAAGCTTTATTCAAACACATATTTCAGTCACATTAGAAACATACACTGATGAGAGTTAGAGTTTATTTCCTCCTTTGTTTCACTTTGTTTGCAATGGATAAAACAAGATGTTCCCGGTTTGTACCATTTTCATGGCTTGTGACGTCATGCCGATGAAATTGTAATAATAATGTTTATCACGTGATAAAGAAAGCATCAAATAATTGAAGGCTCTGCTGTCAAAATCAAACGCTTAGCAGCCCAGGATATAGCCTCAGGCATACACAGCAAATTGTGTAGCCTGTACAGTGTACACTGTCTGCTCTGATATCAACGAAATGGATTGCTTCACCTCGATAGCTCAGTTGGTTCAGCGCGTGACTGGTGCCATGAACGATGAATCTTTAAGATCAAGTGGCGTTGGTTGACTCTCAAAATGTGCGCTTGAGCAACGCATTTCAAAACTGTTCTCCATTCAGCGATTAGCCTACTAGTGGGTAGATTAATGCACAGACAACAACATTTCAACGACAAGCGGAAACTTCATTTTGTCAATCTCGGTGGTCGGGTCAGCGTTCAAAAGCCACAAATAGGCTATGTTGAACTCCCACGATGAAGCTCAGAAAGAAGCATGGGCTGTATCCAAGGGAGGGTGAGGGGGTGATCACCCCCCACTTATTGAAGTGGTTTGGAATGACTAAGACGATTTTAGCCCACTGTCTATAAACCCCCCCCCCCCCGAATTATAAAAGTGGATAGAGCCAGGGGCGCCGAAAGCGGGGGGGCAGGGGGGCGAACAGTTCCAGCAACTGGCAGCAACAACTGGGAAGGTGCGATTTTCATATTGTGTCTTATATGAAGGGTTGCACAAGAGCAATTGATGTTGAGAACGCAAAGTTCTGGCAGGTTTATAATGAACAAGCAAAATGTCCAGATAGTTCGGAGCAAAACCATGGAAAACTTTATAAATTAATAGACATATTTTGAAGCGAATACGATACAATACTGGAAGCCAATGCAGGGATTTTAGTATAGGAGTGATATGCTCACGTTGACGTGTTAAAGTAATTAGCCGAGCAGCAGCATTCTGAACTCTTTGAAGACGCAAAATAGTACAATATGGAATGTTATTTAACAATGAATTTGAATAATCAAGCCTGGATGTCACAAGTGCATGAGTTAAAGTTTTACAAGCATCAACATTAATAAACTGTCTGATGGAACCAATATTTCTAAGATGAAAAAAGCAAGATTTAACAGTGGAACTGACAAAGTTTTCTAAACACAAATGTTGATTTAATGTTACACCAAGCAATTTAATTGAGTTAGAAGAAGAAAGATTGATATTACTCAGGGTAAGGGTCATGTCATTAAACTATGAAATACACCGTTTCGGAGAAAATACAATAAACTCACATTTTTCTTGATTCAGTTTCAACATATTATAAGACATCCAATTTGAGATATCAACCATACATTTTTGGAATTTTGAATTAATACAATACAATGAATCTTCATCAGTAACACGCAAATACAATTGTATATCATCAGCATATGAGTGGTATGAAAGCCCATGTCGCTTTATGATGTCAAACAGAGGTTTTATGTAGAGGCAAAACAGGACAGGGCCGAGAACAGAACCCTGAGCAACTCCAGAAGAAAGGAATGTTGCAGAAGACATTGAGTTTTCAATTGCTACAGATTGAGTTCGATCATAAAGATAAGAAGAGAACCAGTCAAGTGCCATTCCTGTAATGCTAAAATCTGATTTGAGACGATTTAGAAGAATTTTGTGATCAATGGTATCAAAAGCAGCTGAAAGATGAAGAGAAAGTAGAACAACGCTGTGAGTACAGTCAAGTACGGTAGCAATATCATTATGGATTTTTAGTAAAGCTGTTTCTGTGGAGTGATGTTGACGATAAGCAGATTGATTGATATCAAATAAATTTTGCACGTTTAAGAAATCATTTAACTGTCTGCCAACTACTTTTTCCAATATTTTTGACACAAAAGATAGATTGGACACAGGGCGATAGTTCTTGAACTCTTCTTTGTCTAGACTAGGCTTTTTTAAGTGTGGACGAACAATGGCATGTTTAAGTTTTGAGGGAACAAGACCACTTGTCAAGGATTTGTTTACGATGGAGGTCAGAATAGACAGAAAAGATGATGAATGCTTTTTGAGGAGCCATGAGGGTACTGGATCTAGTTCACAAGATGCAGATGATAATGCAGTTAAAATGTTAAGAATTTCAGTCTTGTCTGTTTCAAGAAAACTAGAAAATGAAAAATCAATGTGAATATGGTTACAAGGATCTGCTGACTGAGTTCCTCCAGTTATATGGTGAAGACATGGAAGAGTATTCCTAATTAAACTAATTTTGTTTGAAAAGTATTGGTTAAATGATTCAGCAATTTCTTGAGCAGACTTTCCAGTTGGATGAACACTTCTGTTATCTTTGCCCATCAATGTTTTAGAAAATTTAAAGAATTGTTTTGAAGTTTTGCTTTCACTGATTTGCTTGAGATAGTAATTCAAGATAGTAAAATCATGTAAGCTACTGCACATTTTGCAATATAACAATTTCTGCTATATGCTTTAAGCCTAATTATAATCTTTCATTTTTGCCTCAAAATAATATTTACGGCACAAAATTTTGCAATACAGTACAGGCCTTAAAACTCGTTTTTTTTCGGCAGCCATCGTGGCCTACCGGAAGCTCCTTCTCGGCGGCCAAATCTGCGTGCTTTGAGGCCAAAATAAAAATAACGATAGCACAAGTAGGCTAAATAGAATTAAACTTGCAACAATGCTAAATTGATCACTTAGCGTTGTTGAAGTCTGGGCCTGGGCGACGTCCTGCAATAGAATCGTTGCACCACGCAATAACTGCTTTATCGGGATTGTAATCCAGTACTATTCAAACGACATTTGCACGAGTGTCTTCAATGTGGCTGATTTTAAAGAAGTTTGCCACTCCCCCAGAATTCTTTTTAGCAACGAAAAACAACGTTCGACATGACTGTGTTGACGATGACGGCAAGGCAATAAAATAAGTATTTCAATGATGTGAAGGACATTACTAAAAGAAGCATAATTTTTGCAAAATATGATCAAAAAATGATTTCCCCTCAGATGTCAACTAACTTAGTTCTCCTTTTTAACAACGGTTCAATGTCCGACAACATCGAATCGACATAAAAACGACAATATTGCCAGCCAATGTAAATTAGCCCTTCAGATTAAGACTTTGTTAAAATAAACGTCGGGAACTACAAACAAGACTTACAGCGCTGGTGATCGCAGATGGATATATTCCATCAATAACAAATATTCCCGCACAATGCAACAATGGCGATTAGGCTATGACGCGCTGACCTAATTTTGCGTCACTCTTTGATACTACATGTTTTCGACAATTAATCCACGATTATTCTATTGCGAAATTAAATAATTGGCTAGAAGAGACCGGCGGCCAAACTTGGTCGATTGAGGAGGTAGCACCGGCGGTCATTCAAGCACTACTTAGCGGCCATGGTCGCAGGCTGTTTTAAGGCTTGACAGTAGGTTACATCATTATAACATAGCATGGTGCCCTTCTTTGTATACCGGATTATCATTATCGCTATATTTTTTCTTAAAACTTGAAAAAAAATTGGCCTTTTAGTAAACAAAAGTGCCCTTTTTTCGTAATCTTCCCCCCCACTCACAAATCGTTTCGGCGCCCCTGGATAGAGCCCCTGGAAAGAAGCTTTTTCATTCTGAGGATAAAGATACCCACTATGAATCAAACAACACAACATCACATGCTCGTATCACGGCTGTTACCTATTACTGTAACGATGAAACAAAACGACATTCCTAGAAAGCGATGCAGCGACAAGAAACGAACAAATCAGGCACTGAAGTTGTTTTTGTAACGTTTGATGCAAAGTAATAGCAACTAAATGTCATCAAGAAAATTAGTGACAACATATTTAATTTGAATGTATGTAGAGAAGAGATAATAGAATTTTAATGAACCGGAAGCCCCACCGACTATGAATTGGTTTTACTGTACAGTGTACATGTCGCCTCAGACAGCAAAATCCGCCATTTTTACATTGATACAACGTAAAAAATTACGGATTTTGCTGTCTGAGGTTTTAAGTATAGATAAAATGAAAAAAATATAAACTGCATATGTTGAAAGGAAGTAAAAGACAAAATTTTCAAAAGAATTAAAAACAAGATGAAGATTTTTTGCTTTACCTTTTTGTCTTATATGCAAATATTTTCTAAACATTCAATTAAGACTATGAATCTTCGTCGCAATGTATTATCAAGATGATTATTAGCTTTACCCTGCCTTGTCCTGACTCTCAGTCTAATTTTCAAAGAAAACTTTTTAGAAAAACAAGCATTAGTTTATGAAAAGTAGGAGAAGCAAATGTCAAAAGGCACACATATCGTGATTTAAACATTTTCAAAAATTCAACAAACAACTATAAAAAACTGTTTTTCCATTTCTATGTTTAGGTAGTAAAATTTCACATTTAGAACTATCAATTGTTACCGATAAACTACTTTTGAATATAAAGATGTTTAAGCGGTAACCATTGGCATAAATCTTGCTGAAAAGTTATATGGCGGTTCCCCAAAAAGTAAAAGTTGCACAAAAGTATTTGTTACTCAGTTTAATTAAGCTAATACCATGATGTTTTGAATAATACGTAAGTTAAGGAAAAGGCAAAGTTAGACCTATGAAACGAGTTTTTTGTTCTTTCACTATTTAGCCTTTCAATGTAACGACAAATTTTATATTTCAACCGCGGGCGATTTGAATAGAAAACGAATTTCATTGAAGAAATTTTTTGTTTTTTATTATCAACTAAGACTTGCAATAAGATGGGCATGGTCATCGTACCAACTGCTCCCTTTTTCGCTCTAAAATTCAAGTAACAATGTCGGCAGATCACCTTTGTATTACAGTTTCCGTTCTTGGTTGAGTCAAACTAAATAAAATGTAAGAGAAAGAAGGATTGCCAAACAAACGTACCTTTGATCTTTGCATGTTTTAGCACATTTGGAAGGGGTCAACAATCCAGAAGTAGAATATCGCTGAAGGGTTTGCTGTCGATTGCTGAAAGGCATGTGACAACCGACATACCACGTCGCTGGGCGATCATCTGAGGAAAGAAGAACAGGAATGTTCACAACACATTTTAAAAATAAGTGCAAGGTTCAACGAAATTGCTTAAACATGAATTAGACAGCCTTTGGTAAAATGACTTGAGTTTAAATATGGCTCACTGTTATGACAAACAAATTAGTCATTCTACTAGAAAGTAAATTTTAGCGTAAATTAAGTTTGTATGAAAGGTTATTGTGCTGTTATTAAAAACTAAGACAGCTACTTGCAGCCCACGCAGCAACAGTTTGTGAGATTTACAGTCATAGCCGTATAGGAAATGGGAAGGCAGGGAGAGCGGTCACTCCCCAGTGAAAAAAAACAATGTCGCGAATTTGAGCAATAATGTCTAGTTATTTGGGCAAATCAATCACCATGATGTTTCGACATCTCACCAGTTTACAAACTTTACATAATTGTTATAATTTATGAGACACTCCAATAAATGTAAAATGTATTATCATCGATTTTGGAAACTATTGCACGTGGTGGCATATAGCAATGGGCGGGATATATAGCAAGAATGACAGACAACAGATGGGCCAAGATAACCACAGAATGGACATCAAGATATGCAAAAAGAACTAGAGGGAGACCAGAAAGAAGATGGCGAGATGACATAGAAGAAAAGATTGGCATCACCTGGATGAGAAGAGCAAAAGACAGAATGGTGTGGAAACATATGTGGAGGCCATCTGCCAGCAGTGGCATGACCGGCTGATGATGATGATGCATGTGGTATTACAATTTGGGCAGAATGATAAGTTTCGATTCAACATTTGCAAAAAGTAAGTATAGAAGAGCACAATTGGAGAGCAGAGGTAAGCTTATTCACTAACATGTAAGCTAGATTTCTTCACCGGTAGAAATAGAATACAAAAGTCTGCTGGGTGCTGGTAACCTTATGAGCTTTTTTTGCATTTTTGTCCATATTTTACTGATGCAGTTATTTGTAAAAATATTTGAAAAAAAATGTCCAGTTATTAACGTAACGATGGTACTGAAAGAACTTTGACTATAATTTCATTGTAATATTACATCAAATGCTAAAAGTAGTTTTGTTCAAAAGTGCAAGTTTGATGCAAGAAAAATTCAGTTTGATGGTTTATTGCGGTGATTGGGACACAGACAGGTCTATAAATCTAGATTAAAGTTAAGTCAGCCTTGTTTACCTAAGTTGAACGTTTTTTTTTTCTATGTATTCGTACACTTGATACCAAGTTGATTTGTGCAGTTATTACACCAGGGGGCGAGAACCCATGGCTCGTCCTATATGCTTCTTCGTGACGGCATATGGCTCACAGAAAGTTTTATCTTAACTTTTCATTACAGTTTAAAGCTGAAAACACGCTCAGAATGCACCAAATTAAATGTATTTTTTCACAATTTTCTGGGATTTCACAATCCTCCAGATCCCCCGCTGTTTTTCTCATCTTCATTTAACACATGGCTCCACTTTTACTACTCATCATCTGCTACTACATGTTAGTTGTATAAAGTGTTAAAGCATTAGGCTATATGGTTATTACGGAAACACATTTCCAAAAATGTAGCTTTCATGGCCTTTTAACCTAAAAAGTCCCCAACCCTTGTATTAAACTATACACCATCTCAGAGATTACAAATAAAGTTGCGTTTTTAAAAGTATACTTGCAAAGACAAAATTTGGGAAAATTTTGTTTGCCATCCGAAAATGTTTTACTGTCTTACGGCTATGTTTGTATTATTTTATGCAGAACGAATTAAAAATCAAAGTTTTTAAGATATAGATATAAGTTAGCCTAAAAACTTACTTGTTCTCGCACAAACCAGACTCAAATAGGCTACAAAAACTGTCAATGCAAACCCAGCTTGATGAGTTCTTGATCCCATTTCTACGTTCCAAAGTAATAATTCCATCCTGCATTGGAAGTTTTACATGTTTTTCAATTTGAACCACCAGTGGACAATTTCCGACCAAAAACTAGGTGACTATTGCAGTGCTGTGTATTTGTTTTCAAGCAATCTGTACAGTACACAAACAGGGCTGTAGAGTCGGAAGGAGTTTGGCGTGTCCGAAGTCGGAGCCGTTAAAATAAGGCTGACTCCGACTTGATACAAAACAATAACATTTTTGTTTGCAATCTTTTTCTAAAATATTGTTTGTTTTTCTTCGTATTGATCTCTACAACTTAACCAGAGAATAGAAGCGTTTGTTCTTGTTAATTTTTATGAAAGTCGCTGTAGCGTCTTGCGATCTTACGTGTTTTATTCTATGTCTTGTTACCGTCATGAAACCTGTTTAGAACATTATGTCGCTCAGACAGGTGAGGCTTCATTCCCGCCGCACTTCCGCGCTCGGAATGTCGCTAAAGGATAGGCCTACTTATTCACAGCTAGGTGGGCGGATAGTCAAACCCATACGACGTCCGCTACATCGCCTTTTCAATTTCGATCACAACTTAAATTAAAATCATATTTAAAAAAAAAATTAAAATGGACAAAAATCTGTCAACCCTCTAAAATATGGCAACGCTAAAGCCGAAGGTGTAATTTTTTTGCCCGATTTCGCTGCCCAGTACACAAAGACGTAGGCTAATCCACCATTGTAAAGTGCCGTTGGTGATGACAGACTACAAATTATAATCATGCAAACCGTTGCGCAAAAGCAATCATGTTACTTTTTTGAGTAAATAACTTGTCATTGTTTTATTAGACTACACTAAGAGAACATCATTCCATACAACTTACTCAAAGAAATATATTTCTTATTTAAAATTATTTACATTGATATTTAAAACGTAAACCGACGACTGCGTATTGACTTAAAGACGAATCTAGCCAAGTCTTGACACATGAACCTTTCGCTGTTGTTATTCTACCCTTCCACACACTACATGCGGTTATGCCCAGATAGCATACCTTGCTGATATCAGTTCGCTGAGTGGAAGCGCTGATAAAAGCGCATGCCTCTCCTATCCATTCTTGAGGCAAGCGCAACGCGTCTTTTGCCCCAGGCGATTCTTTAACGAAACTTAACAAATTTGCGTCCAGAACAACACCCAGGCAAGGCTGTAGCTCCACCAGATTTTTAACTGAAAAATCATATTGGAATTGTGTTGCCAGAGTATTTCAAGGGTCACTTGCCAAACGATGCCTTTAAAACTGTGATGTTAACGATTTATCAACCGAATTTATTTTTCTTATGTTTTCCAATGACAAAAAAATGCATTTTTATGATGGTGAGTAACGTTCTAACTGCCTTGTGAGTGGCAGTTAGAACGTAAATCCAAAGTGTCCAGTGTAAACAAGCTTTCAATTAAAACCAGGCAATTTCCTCACACGTCCAACAACGTTGCATCAATGTAAGTGGTTTCGCTGTTCAGAATTTTCTCACACCTTATCTACTGTATACTTCACTTCGTGTGATACGAATCGCATCCCAGACAGCAAACCATTAATTTTTTTTCTACTTTATTCAAAGGACTTTTGAAAGTTGAGCACTCTCCTTTAGATTTGCAACCAGCACGATAAAGCAAAGAAGTTCTCACTTGCTAAGACCCAGACAACAAATCAATCGTTTGTTGCATTAATTTAACGTCTGCAAACGGTTAATTTGCTGCCTGGGGAGTTTATTGAAAAGATATGCGTCACTACAAATAACTAACGATATCCAAACAGAGACTGCATGTGAAGTAACAAACGAAAATATAGCATTCCAGCTAGAAACATCAGATTTTTTACATAGATTCAACGTTTGCAGACGTTGAATCAATGCAAAAAGGACTGATTTGGAGCAACATAACATGAAACATAAAAAGGAATTACTGTGTAGTTTATTCAAATGGTGATCCAGAGCAACCGATGTATAAAAAAAGTAACGAAAATATTGAACGTCATCAATGCTGACAACAGCAGGTGACAATCTTTCAACATTATTTGACAGAAATGCGATAAATTTATAAAGTTTTTTTTATAAAGGCATTGCCACTAATTCTAAACGTGTTATAGGTTGGCATAAAAAGACAACAGTGATCGTTTGTGCTACAATAATAGAACGCACCTACATAACCATTTTGACACAATAAAAAAAGTCTAAACTTATGATATAATTAACGTTAATATACTGCAAAAACAATGTTGATCATATGAACATACAAAAAAAATTAAATCGGCTCAGACGAAGCTGGTTACTAACGACAGTACCCTCTAGTGGCGGGACTGCTTGCAACTGTGGATAATGACATGATAGCATAATTATGAAAGTATAAATAGTAAATACCCAGACAGCAAATCATCCGTTTTTTACATTAATTCAACGTCTCCACACGTTGAATCTACGCAAAAACGATTCATCTGCTGTCTGGGCAATTGGAGCACGTAAGAAATTATCCGATACGACTATTTTGATAAACAAACATTGAAAGACGTCAGAAAATCAATAAGATTTGACAGCCAGGTGGCAAATTCTTGTGATGACCAACGTGATTATTTCATTCGTGCTTGCATAGGAGATAACAGACGATTGTAAACAGATGGGATATGTACGTAACATGAAAACAGTAGCCGTTTTTACACAATTTTCACATTGAGGAAACTTTTTAGATGGGATGTTCAATTAATAGGATGCAGTGTTTTTAAACTAAACGGAATATTAAACGTGAAACCCCGCTAGCAAATTCCGTGTTTTTCTACATTGATTCAACATCTGCAGACATCGAATCAATGTAAAAAAGACGGCTTTTGCTAAATGGGACTGAAATTATCTAGCAATGACGCTATTTTTCGTCGTTTCAACGTTAACGCTGCACGACAGTAACAAAAATATTCAAGCGATATTCGAAGACCAAATGGGGAGATATAACATCATAAACACATCGCTTTCACGTTCATTAAAGTTTTCCAGATGCATCAAAACACAAGTGCTCACACAGTGGGAAATATAAGAGAAGGAATCTTAAAAAAAGTGTCTTGTTTGTGAAAAATGCAACGAAAACTGAACTGTAGCAAAGAATACAATGTTGGAAATGAAGTTCAATTGCTCATCAATACTGAACAACGAACGCTTGCAATAATTGCTTTTGAATAAAGCAACAAAAAATTGAAAAAAAAATAGTCAGTGCAAAAATGGTTGTCGACAATATTGATGCAAAAAATCCATTCTTAAATTAGCCATCGCCAGTGGGCGCCATTGTTATAGCGCCTTCGGAAAAACGGATGTTAAAAGATGGGCCGATCTTCAGCTGCAGCTCCAAACAAATACGCTGCAAATGAAACGTCATCGCAGTTAATATCTTTTTAATGTTGCCTGACATTGAACTAGTGTAACAAGGAAAAGATTTGTTCGCTAGGAAAAGCATTTGCAAAGAAAGTATCAAGTGTGAAGCTTGTACAATAGGGTGGGTCAAAAAAAACTTTTTTTTCCAAAACATGGCGGCAACCCCTTCAGATTATGAGGTTGGTCCTAGAAACTCCCCCAAAAAAAAATTGAGCAGGTTTGTTCAAGTATTCGCCAAGCAATGGCCCTTTGAAATTTTCAGTATGAGCCATATGGGAAAACGTATGGTAAAAAAAAGATTTTTTTTGGGGGGGTTTTTAAGTGATTTTTTTATCTCTATGCCATTGCTAACATCTAAAATAATCACTTCTGACTGAAATCACCACATATCTGGTATCGATCGATGTTTAAAAGATACAAGAAAAGTTTAATTTGATCAAAAATAGTAGCAATATTATGCCTATTGTTGTAAGGGCAATCTTAGTTGAAAGCCTGAACACCGCGTCAAGGTGTCGCCCATCATCCAGGTTTCTCTTATTTGCTGTTAGATCAGGCAAACGAAACTGAACTAAACTCCCAATACGTCAATAATTACATCTTGGAGGATGACAATGTGGCTTTTTTGAAATCTGGATAATCGCGCCTTGCCCTTTCTACGCAATGAAGAATTACATTTCTTTCTTCTGCATCATGGGTTAAAATCCCTTTGTACTCTTCCATAATTCTCACTTCTCGGTCTGCCACATCGTTTACAACTTGTCTTTGATACTCTTTATTACTTTTTCCAATCGTCTATAATTCTGAAACTCCGGCCATCTTTCTACTGCATACTTCAAGAAACCAATGTCTGATTATGTCTCCCATACTGAATTGCAGCCTATGAAACAATAAAGCAGATCTTGCACCAACAACTTCATGCAATTTTGTGTCAGCAGAGACCGAAGGAAGCACTGGCTTTTGTGGAGCCAAATGAACACCATGATTTTTTTGGTAGTTGTGATACAGCTTGCAAGCATTAAGCAAGTATTTCTTTATCCTCTGTGGAAAGCTGATGTGAGCATAAAGCGAATGTCACCAGCTCTCCTGTCAAATACCACATGTAGCCCGTGAAGGCTTGTACGGCGACATTTGGAATTCCTGAAAATTCAGCTACAAAGGTATACTCCATCATTTTCTAATAAAAAGGTAAATCATTGACAGCCGCTTCAGAAGCAATGGGACACTGGAACCAATAAGGACCATAAAAAATAGCAACAAATTTTCCGAATTGTTGAAGACCTTGCAAAATGTGTGGCTCCAAGTCTAGTTGGTTTCGCAACAACAGCATCTTCAATGCGTAAATAGGTGTTGACATCCACACAACTAACAAAAAAATCATGATGTTCATTTGGCTCCACAAAAGCCAGTGTTTCCTTCGGTCTCTGTAGACACAAAATTGCATGAAGTTGTTGGTGCAAGATCTGCTTTATTGTTTCATAGGCTGCAATTCAGTATGGGAGACATTGGTTTCTTGAAGTATGCAGTAGAAAGATGGCCGGAGTTTCAGAATTATAGAAGATTGGAAAAAGTGATAAAGAGTATCAAAGACAAGTTGTAAACGATGTGGCAGACCGAGAAGTGAGAATTATGGAAGAGTACAAAGGGATTTTAACCCATGATGCAGAAGAAAGAAATGTAATTCTTCATTGCGTAGAAAGGGCAAGGCGCGATTATCCAGAGTTCAAAAAAGCCACATTGTCATCCTCCAAGATGTAATTATTGACGTATTAGGAGTTTAGTTCAGTTTCGTTTGCCTGATCTAACAGCAAATAAGAGAAACCTGGATGATGGGCGACACCTTGACGCGGTGTTCAGGCTTTCAACTAAGATTGCCCTTACAAAAATAGGCATAATATTGCTACTATTTTTGATCAAATTAAACTTTTCTTGTATCTTTTAAACATCGATCGATACCAGATATGTGGTGATTTCAGTCAGAAGTGATTATTTTAGATGTTAGCAAGGGCATAGAGATAAAAAAAATCACTTAAAAACCCCCCAAAAAAAATTTTTTTTTTTACCATACGTTTTCCCATATGGTCCATACTGAAAATTTCAAAGGGCCATTGCTTGGCGAATACTTGAACAAACCTGCTTAATTTTTTTTGGGGAGTTTCTAGGACCAACCTCATAATCTGAAGGGGTTGCCGCCATGTTTTGGAAGAAAAAGTTTTTTTTGACCCACCCTATTGTACAACCATGGCAGTTATTGGCTTCAAAAAATTGCATTGCTGTCTTAATCATTTGAAATTCCATGACGCGGATGCAAAAATGTTGCTTTGTGACAAAGTGCAACGTCATAGCACTCACCAGCAATCGTCCCCTCCAGTGGACACCAACGTGCTGTCGTCTGCTACGAACCTCACGTTGGTCACGTGAGCGGAATGGCCGACAAATCTACGGGACCTCGCCTGCAATGAAAATGTTGTCGAGTCAAAGTTTTAAACGCTTGAAACGTACGAATGGTTTCCTGTTGCGTTTAGATTTTTCGATTGTGTTCTTCCGCCAAACAATACACACAAAAAATGTCGGCTAGTTCGGACGCCTGCATTTGCAGCTTACATCATTCGGATATTTCAATGGACATAAAATGATCAACATAAAGAGTAAAGAGTGGTACAATAAAAATGATAATTTATACATGAAGGGAATTCAATCTTGTAATGAAAAACTGCAAACCAAACTGTAAGACGACACTTCAAGCCAGCCACCAATTAAATGTTTCGATAGTTCAATACTTGATTCCCCTTAATGCCCCCCCCCCCTCCTTTTTGCGTACGGCACTGTCCTTACGTATTTCTCAGAGCAGGGGAAATCAAACAGTTTGACGAAGCCGAAATCGTCGCCAGTAGCAACAGCGTTCCCGCCGTGCGACACGTGAGCGCAGTTGACGTCAGCGTTGTCGCTGCTCTTCGGCCAGATCCCGATCACGTCATCGCCTAGAACGCTGCAATGAATGAAGACAAGTACAGTCGTGCGCAAGACATTTGGGCTGAGAACCAACATTCTTAAGCTAGCTCGACAATGTGATTTAAATTGGTGCTTGCAACATAAAAACAGGGATAAAAACAATTGCTGCGCGGAAACGATCGGCCACCCCCACTAGTGGGGAACAAACCGACGATGGATTATGATGATGATGAACATAAACACCAATTTCTACTTTAGCTATGATCAACAAACAATACGGAAGTTTGTTTATCAGGATCATTATTATTTCCAGCAATAGTTGCAACGTTTATCTGATGGTCATCCTTCATATCCAATATCTATTGCTGAAAAAGATCAACCATCAAGGTAATAGCTGAAACTCTACACTGACCTGGTCCAAGAGTTCCACGTGATTGACTTGATGATTTTGGCATCGGTTACTTGGTCACCGGATGGAACGCGGAACACCAAGTGCTTATAAGCTCCCGTACCGGCCTGCAATGAATACGAGTGGCAAGTAACTACCAGAACCTTGTAACGACTACTATGGTGACAATCAGTCGAATAAGTTCTCGATTGTAAACTTCTTTGAATTTTGCTGCTTTGAGTAAGAAACAATTCAGAAGTGAGAGAGAGTGAACTGGCAATCCTGAGAAGAACGGAAAGGTCAATGGTGAGAGCAATGTGTGGGGTGAAAACGAGAAGGGAAAAAAGGACTGAAGAATTGTTGGATATGCTAGAGATGAGAGAGACCATAGACCAACTGGCAAGGGCAAATGGAGTAAGATGGTATGGACATGTGATAAGGAGGGAGGAAGGAAGTTTTCTTAGAACGGCACTAGATCTAAAGGTGGATGGGAAGAGGAAACGCGGTCGTCCAAGAAGAACGTGGAAACAACAAGTGAAGGATGAATTTAAAAAAGTCGGACTGAAGGAGGAAGATGCAAGGGACAGAGTGAAATGGAGAAAAGGGATTAAAACAATTGCTGCGCGGAAACAATCGGCCACCCCCACTAGTGGGGAACAAACCGACGATGGATTATGATGATGATGATGAAAAAATATTGAACTTTGTCAATTCAAAGCAGACATGATAATATCATAAAACTACGGAGTATTACGGGGTATATTCTATGGATATATTTTTAGGATATTCTTTATTATTAAGATCAGATATTCTTTTTTTATATTTAGTATATTTTTAAGGTGGCATATTTTATTACGGAGGAACTATTATGAAAAGAAAGGAATATTGCTAGCTGGAATTAATTCTCATTTATTAAGCGGTTTAATCTTTCGAAACGTTTCCTCAACCGATTATAGAACCCCTTCTTGCAATCTTCTTTACCTGAATGTACTTCCCATCCTTTGAGAAGTCAATTTGGAAGACGAAGTTGGGGATTTGTTTGCAGTATCCAACCCTGTTCAACGCGTTGTCCAAAGTCAGTTCATAGAAGTCCAGGGTCTGCTCAGAAGCAACAGCAAGAATCTGGTCATTGGGGCTGAATCTGTGAGAAAAAGCAAAGCGTTCATGACGGACATGATAGCAAACTGTACGAAAGCGACCAGGCCTCGGTAATCCGACCTACCGCGTCTCGCCAAGTGAAGTTGAATATTGAGGTTGTTTGGGTACCGGGGTCATGAGAATAGGTTTTATGAATGAGTGCCGGACAAAGGGGAATCCCGGTTACTATGGAGTTTTTGATTGTAGAGTTCCGACTTCATTTGGAATTTTGAAAACGCTTATAAATGTTAAACACCTGAAGCGTTTTGTTTTGAAGATGTGAGATATTTGTTCTGTGTTACCATCACAGTGAAAAATTACTTTCGAGTCCATTTGATGTAAAAAGACGTTGTATTTGGTTGATGTAAACTCATACGAAACCTAGTACCTTATGTCGAAAATGGCGGCGCCACGGTCTCTCTTTTTTGCCAAAAGGTTCATAGAAACAATGTCCAAGATCCAAATCTCTCCGTTTTCTTGACCAATGGCGATCTTGTTTCCGTCATGCGTGAATGAACAGGCACGTGATCCGGCGTTGAGGGGAAACTTAGACAGCATTGTCTGAAGAAGATACCGTTGTCCAGCGAAAAGTGGTTATGCTAATGTAAATACTTCTATTTATGAGCCTGCTTTGTTTATTTTTTAAAAGTATTGAACCAGACTTTCAAACCGCTGAACAAAAAACTCAACGCTTAATGTTGAATTTTACTCACTTTTTCGGAAAGATCCCACAATCTTCCGGTCCCGTCTAAAGAACAGGTGAAACAGGTTTTAGTTTTGGGATGACAACTGAGTCCCCAAAGTTCCCCCTCGGTGTGGCCAAACACAATCGGTGCCGACACCCCGGTCTTCTCAGCAATCTGTATCACTTCCGACTCTTTGGTTCCGACCAAAATCTTACCCTGGAAGTTAATGCCGAGAGACGTTGTAAAAATGAAATTTCAACGAGCAAACACGTTTTCTTCATGTTATACATTACAGTCGCACATCTAAAGGACAAAATAGAGGAAGTAATTGGATAAAACGTAATATTACACTGCTCTTGCCTTCTCTCTCGACACAGATTTCACAACATTTGATGAAACGTCGAAGGCCCGACAACGCTTCATTTCCTGGTCCCACAATTTGACGGCCCCGCATCCATCTCTGTTCCTGCCAAGACAAGCAATTTATTAACTCATTGGATAGGTGACAATGGGCCGCAATGACAGCGCTAAAGTGCGGCAAATGATGCGACCAAGCGTGGGCAAAAAATGTTGTTTGCATAAATTCTTAATTACGTCATAGGGGCATAAAAGCAACAACTGCTTCTTTCGAACCAGTTGGTGGAATTGCTGTTTGAAGCTAACTATCTTAATAGTGTCCGGCACGCCCGAATGGATGATGAATGAAAGCTACACGACAGGAAGAATATTGAAACTAACTTGGTCTCTTTTCCACCGGACACAATGAGTCCATCTTTGAGAGTGGTGAACATGCTGAAGACAGGACCAGCGTGGACCTTCGTCACTGTGCGGTTGAGTATATTGTCCTTCCACACGTAAACATCTCCAGTCATGGCGCCGGTGAAAGTGATTCCGTTCTGTGGAAAGTGATAAAGGCAAATAAAACTGGAACGATGTTAAACATAAGCTTGTGGCACTACTTGCGTTGCGTTCATTTGTGCGAGCAAACATTACAATAATAACAGTGCTACAAACCACCAATAAACTGCAGTCGTTTGATAGAGAAAAACTGATGTTTAAGATGTAGTCCAACACAGATCAAAATGTAAAAAAAACTCGATGTCTTGCGTCAGAAATGAACAAAACTACGTCTTGATGACAAGATGAGTAGTTGCACTGAACGATTTAGTGAAGCTGGAGAGACAGAAGTTTGAAAAAAAAATAAAGGTGAAGACAGCCAGCTCAGATGTATGCAAAGTTGAAAGTGGTCATCACAGAAGCAACAAAACGTAACCACGGACAAACACGATGATGGCGGCCTCATCTCCAGACAGCAAAATTTCAAATTTTTTTGTCTGGGCCACCAGAAACAATAATCTTATCCACAACTTACGGTTCCGAAAGCGATGGAAAGCATCGTTTGGGATTGTATTTGACTAGACGCTCCAAGTACCCCGCGTTTGCCCAGTATAGCCGAGCCGCATATCTGCAAGGATAGTTTGACTTTTAAATCTGGTCTCCTCCTTGCTTAGTATATAGTTCGAAATGGAAGACTCATAGTGGTGTATTTATTTTCTATAAAACACATCTTTTAAAACCTACTTTAGCAGTTGTAAAAGCTTGTACTTGGCATTAAACCACAAAGGTGAGTCAATGACATTAAGTTGTGATAGTTTGCAAAACTATGAAGTCCTCGTTTCCACCGAGTAGAAAGCTCCTAACGACATAAACTGAGGCCGGGCCATTGCAGTTAGTGTAGTAGTTTCTTTGTTTCAAGCAATAGTTCCCAGTTTGGGATCTGGACCCTTTGGGGATTTACTGAAAGCTCAAAGGTGATCCGAGAATGCAATAATTTCAGTATTTGCTAAAATTTAAGCACCAAAACTTATCTTTTCTCACTTCGAATTACTGTAAAGCGTTTGGGGGTTTGCGGACTTCCTGTGAAAGAGTCACTGACTACACAAAAATTACAACCACTGATGATCATGTCAAATGGCTGAGAAATGGTCAGGTTGCACAGTTAGTTAGCCACTTCCACAATCTGCTTGAACAGTATTTTCGTTCCTAACTTTATCCCTGTTCGGACAGATTACGCGGCAGAGTGTTACACATATATGTGCATTGCATACCTGCCAAAACATGACGTGCTTCACACCAACAGTAACAAAGGCGGTGTTTGAATCGGGTCGGAATTGGGCGTTGAAGATACGTCGTCTGCTGCAAGTGTGACTGCACGCCAGCGCACCTGCGCATGAAAGATTTCAAAATCTTAAAGATTGTGACTTTAAAATTACTGTACGCTTAATTTTAATTCTCAATATTGCCGAAGTGTAAAACAAGTAGATTTGCTTGGGTTGGCGAGTTTCGTGCAAGAATCTCAAGAACTTATTGCAGAATGAAGAAATAAATAGCATTTTGCACACAACGCTTTACTGATGAACTATACGCTATGTAGATTTTTTATCAAAAATTTTAGTGAAATTATTGTCGTTGGTAAAATATTGTGGTCTCGCCTTCCTGCCATCTCCATACTGCCACCGAGTGTTGACCATCGAGACCAACAGAGAGGAGGAGTTTCCCGTTGACGCTGAAGCTAAGAGCACAGATTCCCTCGGAATGGAAGTCACGGAGGATGGAGAGAGATTTCTTGGTGATGGCATCCCACACGTGGATGGTGGGAGACACTCCAAGCTGGCCTAGAAACAAAGCGACCAGATTAAAAACTATTAAAGCAAATGTGAAGGCAAAGGGCAAGTTTTCCTCCACTAAAAATTTGCTAGATAATTAATTTATCAATCTTAAAATTTAAAACAGCTTGAGCTGAATGGCTTATAATGTTTTACATTCGGCTTTGTGTCGGATAGCTGGTAGCTCAGGGTGTGTAAAGTCATTTGGTATGCTGGTTATCAGATCATCTTTAAGATACATTCTTCATTAAGATGCCCAGGGAAAAGTCTTCAAGTTTGTTCCACCTTCAACATCTAAAATATTTAGGAACGCAGAAACGCAATTCTTGTTTATCAAGTATATTGCTTTTCCAAGAAACAAAACTTGTCAGCTGAGCTTCAGCCACGCCTCACCTGTGGCGATTACATTGCGATATTTCGGACTTTGATTGACAGCCAAGCTGATGATGTCATCAGTATGTTCAAGGTAGAAGGATTGTTGGTTGGAAGACAGGTCCTGGACAATACCGGCGCCTACGGAAATGGTTATTCTTGTGATAATCAATCACAAATTTCAGAAGAAACAAAGGTGACGTTAGATTACCGTTGCTTTACATTATATGACGGAGTCATGAAGGGAAGTAAACAGCGATTGGTGCAATTCTGTTGGTGTGCTCAAGCAACAAAGAATGTACTGGCCCAGAGAGCAAATCAACCGTATTTTACATTGATTCAACGTCTGCAGACGTTGAATCAATGTAAAATACGGTTGATTTGCTATCTGGGGAAAATGACTCGGTAGTGAAATCAATGGCACGTAACTTTTCGACATTTTTGCAAGACTAAGTAATGTTTTAAAACGAGGAACATAAACTAGACCAAACAAAGCGGTGAATAAAAAATCGGTGCTTAATTATTCAAAGTAAAAGGTAACAATAGGCTTGCGGTCGGCACACGTCATACCTGCCGCGTGGTAGACGATTCTAGAAGCATCTTCCAAGTAATGAAGGTTGTCCCTGCAATCGAAGCCACGATAGCCGAAGATGTGGTCAAGCTTCAGGTCAGTGACCCTGCTGACCGCCAATCGGCTGTTCCGGGTCACGCGATCGCTCTTGGGGATCTCCCGGGTCACTGCCGTTCTGCTTCTGGAGAAAAGATTCGTGTTTTAGTTTCAAACATCTCAACTTTGGCTTGAATACACCTGCGGCAAAATGCAAAATTTGTTATAAAAAAATGAAAATAGTTATTTTCATAACTTTTCGTCGGGGAAACATAAAAAACCTACTTTTTGGCGTTTTCAACTTCTTTCATATTTGGCTTCACACCAGCAGTGTCCCGGATATTAGCTGCGTAGGTTTTGGCACTGTAGTCCATCTTGTCTTCGCGTGCAACGTCACTGTCGTAACCTGCAAGAAAAGTTCAAGGTTGGTAGCAGATACTCGAAGCAATCAACGAAAAAAACACGTGCTGTTAACAGACAACGTTTTCAATTTAAAATTTTATGCCAGTTATTGCATTTTCCCCACCGAGTGTATCTCTTTTCTAAAGTCCATAAAAACAGTAAGCTCGAAAGTTGGAGCCAATTGAAGCCACAACCCCGAAAGCTCCATGATAATCACACTGCTCCATGTCTAGTTGTCTACCTTCTTCTTCCGAGTCTGTATCCGAATCCTCGCTGGCTCCCTGGTAGCTAAAGTCAGTCAGTGAGCCTTCAGACTTGGAAAGACTCCGACCCGATATTTCGATGTCTTGTCTCGCCCACAAGAGAAGCGCGGTATCAGCGCCTCCTATCGACCCGGCTTGAGACGAGTCATGTGACCAGCGCACATTGGTCACGTGAGCGCTGTGGCCGAGGTATTTTTTAAAGTTGGAATGTTTTTCCTAAAAGATTATAAAAAACTTTAATGTGGAATTCCTCCAGGATTTCCGACACATGCGAAAAATCTATCACCCCAATTTTAAAACAGACTTGCTTTGAAACAGTTATGCAGACAACTAACAAGTGTGAAAAATTTATTTCCAAAAAATAAAAAATAAGCATTGCTCTCTTCCGACGATTTCATGGGGCAGAGAAGGTTAAATACTAACACAGATATCTTGTTTATAAAAAGATGATGTTCGACCAAGAGAGTCGGTTATAATCAGAACGGAAAGAATAAGGTGAACTGATCTTCCTTTTTTGTTCATTTCGTGGTGATTTTACAGATCGAAAAAGTTAAGATAATTTAGGAATCTTCACTTTTTCGAACAATACCCGATCGTTCACGTGTTCACCTTAACGGGAAAGTTGAAGAGCTTCACAAATCCAAAGTCATCGCCAGTGATCAAATACTTCTTTGTGTGGTCCAGACAAGCCGCATTCACATCTGTCACGTCACTATAGGCTGGCCAGATGCCCTGCATAGTGATTGCATGAGTTGAGCCAATAAGTAACTCTATATCACTCTAAAGCAAAATGGATACTAAAAACTAAAAGATTGACAAAACCTTAAAAAATATACATTTTAACGACAAGTTTTCTATCCTGCGTTCATCAAAAAGAGTAAGAATTCAAGTTTTAACTTTCACTTTTAACTGCACATGAAGCTTTCCTGATTGGGGCTCTGGGGAAGGCGAAAACGTTTGAGTTATTTCTTCGTATATGTAACTTTCATGCTTGAAGAAAAACACTATTGAATCTTATCTAGTAGCTTACCTTCATATATTTGTGGTACATCAAACTCTTAAAACCTCTACCACGCTTAGAACTAGAAAGTAAAATAATTAGTTTGCAGAAGACTTCCTACGTCACCTCACAAGACTTTCCGAGCACAGACGTCCACGATGACCACTCAATTGCTTCGTCACTGCTGATAGTCTGCCGCTTCCCACGTGGTGCCTCGAAGTATAGAACCTCCTTTGCTCCACTGTTCACACAGAGTAGCTTGCCTGGGAATAACGTGGTGATAGTTGAAAGTTTGAAATGACGTAAAACTACAAGAGTTCGAAGTCGGAACTTCCAACAACGACCTCATAAGAGATTAACTCGCGAACAAACAAAAAGGCGGAGGAACATCGAAAGAGGAAAGTATAGGTTTTTTGGTGGACATGGTTGGGATAGATAGGGCTTAACCTTAGACAACCACCAGATCTTGAAAGCAAAGCAAATGTGTTTAGTGACGTTTCATCAGCCAGCACGATTGATTCCTCTTATAGCAAAAAGTCCCTGTCAATAGAAACATTCCAAGGAAGTGTTGAAAGAATTGACTGATGACTGAAGAACATCTTCGTCACATTTGACAATATCGTTGAAAGTAAGATCGAGGAGTTGCTTTGTTGCGCCAACTTTGACCAGGAGACAAAACCTACCTCTGGCATCCCAGTCCAAATGGGTGATGTAGCTTGAAGCTCCCTTGCAAACGCCGACTCTCTTGCTGTTAAGTACGTTGTATATATCCACATAGTTGTCATGTGAGCCCACCGCTAAATATTTGCCAACACCAGGAGAAAATCTATAATAACAGTGTTTTTCGTGTCAATCCGTAACTTTCACGTTTTTTTTTGTTGTTCTAAATTTAACTACCTTGCATGAAGCCTAGATCAGGTGGCGGGGAGGCAAGGAAGCCACACAGGCGGCATACTCGTTATTTTTACATGATTCAGCAGACTTTTAATCAATTCAGCACCTGTAGACGATAAACCAATGTAAAATGACCGATTTTGCTGCCTAGGATCTTCGTATCCACCTTCAGGCCATTAAATGTCCTGCCAAAGATACAGCCGCGTGTTCTTGAGCAGTATCGAACCGCCACCCATTCAAGCGTCGTGCCAGGGCTGTGTCACCACTCGGCTATGCAGCCGACATACGTTTCTACGTTAGTTAGACGTTTAACAACGTAAAAGCAATCGAATTCACCGTAAAAAAGCTGCTATATCTTACTTGATGTCTGATATCGCTTCTTTTCTGTGATGGAAACTGACCAGGTTATCCAACGTTGTGGAGCTAACGACCAGAAAACTTCCTGTTATGTTCAAATCAGTTGTGACAATTGATTACACTGCAGATGTTGAATTAATGTAAAAAAAAACAAAACTGATTCGATGACTGGGAACTAGGATGTTCAACAAAATAACAGGTTTGTTGATGGGACAAGACGATGGTGACACTGGATGCAGTACTGCCATGTTTTTGTGTCGTGAACAATAGCAAGATCGAAATTGACATTCCTCAGATTGCAGAAAGTTCCATCCGTTTGTAAATTGTAATTGGTTTACTGTCACACCCAAGATATGTGATCAATTTTTGTGTGATTGTGTCAAATTATCAGTGATGCACGTAATGTACACCAACACTAGGCAAGAGAATATATCATCAAGTGCTTTATATATTAATTTTGACCGGTTAAAGCACGCCTAGGCTTTCAATTTCATTGCTAACATGTGATTTACTCGATCACAAGCACAGTTTGAGCTCACCATACGAAGAACTACCGTGCAAGAAAGCTTGAAAAGACGCCACAGGCAAAAGCATAAAAATCACGCCTTAAAATCTCACCGTCATTGCAGCCGACAGCGATAGCGTTGCCATCGGGAGAATAAGAGCAGCATTGCCCGCCGACGGTCAACTTTCGGTGGCGGAGCATTCGGTTTTTCCCTGAGGTTGTACACCAAGAACGCAGCGACAGATCGTTCGACACAGTGCAGCACTCGTCCTTAGAAGGATGGAAAGCAAGGCCCCACAACTCGCCTTCGGCATGACCCTGCCGTGAAACAGAAGAATGAAATGATGTGGATATTAATGTGTTGATTGACAATGAAAAAAAAACTTCCCAATCAGGCACCTAGTTGAAGAAATATAACAAATTATTTCAACCGCAAAAGTTCAGTTAAAACAAAATCTTTACTAATGGAATTCGACACCTTACAATCCTTACATCCTTTGGTGTACTGTAGCCTACTGTAGTTTATAAACTTTTATAAGTACTGTAAAATAATGCCCACTGACTGTTAACCATGTGATTAATCACCTGCACCAATATGCTAACGGGTCCTTCTTTATCAATTTCGAGGATTTCACCTTTCTTTGTTCCGACCAATATCTTGGTGTTACCTTGATGAAATATGCATTTTTGTTACTCAACATCATCATAATCCATCGTCGGTTTGTTCCCCACTAGTGGGGGTGGCCGATTGTTTCCTCGCAGCAATTGTTTTAATCCCGTTTTAACCAAAAGCAAAATAACAATGCGGAAGAAAATATCACTTCTAAAAAAAACGAGTCACCAGAAAAATGTAGCCAACGTTGTTTACGAGGTAGAAGGTAAAGGTGTCCAATACTTGAATTCAAGTATCGGCTTTCAGCACTTACGAGAGGAGGGTAGCCAGTTCATTTCTCTCGGCCGCCTTTCCTTCAGAAATTATGTCCACCTAATTTATTAGACCCTGGGTGGAGGTGAGTGGTATTTATCAACAACCAGCTTAAGCCGGGAGTCGAACCAGGATTGCATAATTGGAAAGTGAGCGCCTTATCCGCTGCGCCATCCCATTACCTGTTAACGAGGAATGAACCAATAACCTCATAAAAAGATTTGTCTGTTAAACCGCGAGAAAACTTGTCACATACCAAGACAGATCGCTCGGACGGTGGGATTACTCTCGGTCAGAATACCACGTGACTTTGAGGAAAGATTCGCTTCATTGATTACGTAGGATCGAACGCAGACTTCAAACGACTCGTTCCAAATGCAAACCACACCATCTTTGCCTCCAGTCACGAAGCCCTTGGGTGGTTGAAAATAACAAGCCGAGAATTTAAAATGGACGCATCAAAATATTACAAACTTCAATAAGGTTATGTTTTGGGTTTTACATTTGAATTATGTTTTGGGTTTTACATATTTGGGGCAGCAAAGTAAACTTTCTATCAAAGCTCTAAAAATTTGATGTCACTGGAAATATTTTTACTTAAACAGACATAACTAAGCAACAACACTGCATTTAACATTATAAAAACAAAAAACAACAAGCGAACGTTTTCGGCTAGTCATATAGCCCTTTTCAAGTCTTTAAGAAAAATACATTATTGAAAGAAATGCTATAGAATCATATAGTATCACAGCAAAAATATGGTCAAATCTAAACATTTGAGAAACTGCCTCGCTCACACAAAATGATAACTGAAAATTACACAGCGCAACGGGTCAAGTATTTCAGAGGTAAAATTAATTGATTGTTCAGACAAGGACTCAGGCAGATTACGCAAGAAAGACAGAAGCACAAGAGATAGTGGTGTCTAAAACGTTTTTTGCCTAGACTGGATAAAGTGCAGGCCTTACTTATTAGAAGAAATGGTGTATTGAAAACGACAATAATAAAACGAAACAAACAGTTGCTTACCGAATTCTTACATATTCCCTAGTCACTCCAAATCTCCAGTTCTCCAGATTTATAAAACAATGACCACTCCAGTCCATGCCAAAACGTAAAAAGAAAGATCAACTAGCAAAAATTGTTAATGCATGGCCGGGTCACTCAAGCATGAAAATAGAATGGAGCAGAGATACAACAATAATATTAAATGGGCGGGGAATCGTTTCTAACATACCCACCCCCAAAACCAGAGTTTAACAAATGAGGGTTTTACCACTGTAAAACGATTACAACGAAGCAAAATACAAACCAACTAATTGCCACAAGGTGGCCAAATAAACGACAATGAACATGAATTATGCAAATATCGACCAGAATCAAAAATATTCGCGGTTAGCAAGGATCACAATTGCAACACAAAGGCTGGTTTGCATTACACACAAACTTAATAGAACATGCATAACAGTAGCCTACAGAAGGACATCGAAGACACGCCCAAGAGGAGTTAAAAAACCCTTATGACCAACATGCTTAGCGATTGCTAAAATTAAGCACAAAAACATAAGTCTACCGACAACTGGAAGTCAGCATAAACGGATACACGAAAAACAAATGATAACATACATGGTACCAGTGGCAGAAGTGGGGATATGGCATAAACAAAAGCACACATACAACCTAATACTGCGCAATGCTATGACCAGCGCAAGTGACATTAACGTCAGAGCAAAAGTAGGCTACCAGAAAAAACACGCGACTGTTAAGTCGAGTCGTGATAGTTAAGCAATGAATTGACAAAACACAAAAAATAATATCGCACATAGCAAAAGCTTTAGTAGTGAGACAGGTGTGTGAAATAGTCAGACCAAAAACAGAGCTAGACTGCTACAGTGTAAATAACTGCAGGATGCAAATAGAAACAACACTATTGATGGGAGTCAATAACACAGTTATGGCAGAACTGCTGGATGCAAATGCATCGACGACACCGCGCTAGCTGCGGTAGTGAGGAGCACAAGAATAATAATAGTAAAATAAACACAAACACGCAATACAATTCAAATATGAAACCTAAGCAGCATGAGCAATGTCAGTTGTGCAATCGTGCCAACCAGCCAGCCTAGAAAACAAAATTGTCATTTTAAAAGTCCATACTGCCCTCTAGCAGGCAGATCTTTCTGATGTCGCGAACAAACTCTGTACCGTCAGCAACCTTTACTCGCACGCGTCTGACAAGTTTATTAGTGTCCGGCATAACTTCCTTTACAATAGCCTTGGGCCAGTGCCCACGTTTAGTTGCCTCGTCCGTTACCAGTACCAAATCGCCTGGTTTCAAGCTTGGAGATGTGCCAAACCACTTTTGTCGGGGCTGCAACAGAGGGAGATATTGCAACAGCCATTGTTCCCAAAACTTGTTTGTGAGGTATTGGGTCTTTCTCCAAGAGCGTCGATAACCGTCAGCCTTCATAAAAACATCTGGCGGTAGGGTGTCACAAGCTGATCCGGTGAGTATCATACTTGGAGTCAGGGCTTGCAGATCATCTGGTGACGATGGGAGCGAAGTGATGGGACGATCGTTTAAAATTCTTTCAATCTCTGCTACCAGCGTTAGAAGGTCGAACTCATCCAACGTAGCGTTTCCTACCAGCGACCGCATCAATTTTCTTAATAAACGAAAAAATATTTCGTAGAAGCCGCCTTGATGTGAAGCACGCGGAGGGTTGAAGTGCCAGTTCGTTTCATGCCGAAGTAAGGCATCGGTGACTTTCTTTTGATGGAGGTTCTTGAGTCCTTGCCGAAGTTCGCGGTCTGCAGCAACAAAGTTTCCTCCGTTGTCACTGTACAGATCAGTAGGACAAACGTTTCTACGGCTGCAGAATCTTCGGTAGGCTTGAATGAATGCACTTGCCTCCAGGGATTGCACGACCTCAAAGTGCACAGCACGGGTCGCCAAACAATTAAAAATACAAACATATCGCTTAACACTGCTGCGGCCGCTCTTTACCATCAATGGACCAAGAAGGTCAGTGCCAGCAGCTTGAAAAGGAATGGATTTGTTTACGAGTGGAGCAGGTAAGTTGCCCATCTGCTGTTTTCCGGCGGTAGCTTTCCAAAAACGACAGTTCATACAGGAATGCAAGACCCTTTTGACAGCTGATCGCCCTTTGACAATCCAATAACGGGAAGCAATGGCGGTAAGGACTTGTGAGCATCCCATGTGTCCTTCTCGTTCGTGATACCTCATGATCACTAGATCGGTGATTGGGTGCTGATATGGGAGAATGATCGGATGCCTTCTTCCGCTTGACAGAGAAGATTGTTGCAATCGCCCACCAACTCTTAACGTTTCGTTAACAACATAGGGGTTTAGGGACTGTAGCTCCTTCAAAGCCACATGCTTCTTCAACTGCAGGTCGGACACGAGTTCCACCGGGGCGTCAAATCCTGGGTGGTTATGGAGAACTGCGAACACCGTCGGGTATGCTTGATGCTGGGCGGCTGTGACAATGGCAAGTTCAGCTTCGTCCATCTCCTCGACACTGAGCGAATCTGTCTTAACAGTCAAGGAGTCATCTCGGCATTTCCTTTTCAGGTACAATTTGAAGCGAAGCAACCATGCAACCGTTCTTTGCAGATCGTGGAAATGCGAGTAGCGGGTAAACAACCGACAGAGAGAGTCTGAGTCCGTAATCGCGTGTTGCTGAGCTGAGCAATGTTCAATGCTTTTAACCTCTGGATCGTCTGACGAAATTCCGCCAACAAAGTCGGGCTGGTTTGGCCAATTGCTCGTGACATCATGCAAAAACTTAGGACCATTAAACCAAAGCTTAGCGGTATTAACTTTATCAGGCCAAACTCCCCGAGACGCGAGGTCAGCGGGGTTTAAAGTAGTCGGTACATAATGCCATTGATTGACACTGGTAAGCATGTGAATAGTGCTCAGCCTATTAGCCACAAAGGTGTGGAAACGAGTCGAAGTATTATTAATGTAACGCAGCACAACAGTTGAGTCTGTCCATAAGACAACACAATTGAATTTAAAATCACACTCCGTCAGGATAAAATTGCAGACTTTGGCAGCGAGCACAGCAGCAGTGAGCTCCAGGCGAGGTACGCTAACAGGCTTTAATGGAGCCACTCGAGACTTTCCAAATAGAAAATTACAAATTACTACAGAATCATCATAAAATACTTTAACATAAAACACGACCCCATAGCCACTGGTACTGGCATCACAAAAACCATGCAATTCAAAGCGGATAGCACATTTACCAAAAAGAGTCAGGCTTCTAGCGATGGAAACACATTCAAGCTCTGGAAGGGCCTTTAACCAAGCTTCCCAATTAATGTTTACTGGCCCAAGGCCATTAAGGGGTTCATCCCAATCAAGTTGAGCGTCACATGCTTGCTGCAGGAGTTGCCTAGCAGGTAAAATGAAGGGTTGTATTAGACCTAGTGGGTCGTATGTTTGCGAAATCATGGAGAGAACGCCTCTCCGGGTGTTAGGCTTTTGTTGGATACTCACCCTCACCTCCATGCAATCGCTCGCAGCATTCCACACAACACCAAGGGTTTTCTGCGTTGGAAGCTGGCACTGAGGCAAATCGACCTTCGACGCCAAGTCTTCCTGCAACACAGAACTCAAGACCTCTGCACTGTTAGACAGGAATTTAGTTAAATGGAAGCCGCCACTTTGTAATAGTTCACGCAGTTGTTGTATTAGTTCGATAGCCTGGTCCGGCGATTCACATGAATGACAAATATCGTCAACATAAACATTTTTTAAAACTGAGTTAACAGTGTTTTGATCGGCACCTGTTTCATTGTCTTTGGCAGTCATCCGAAGCGCGAAGGCAGCACAGCATGGCGACGACTTTGCTCCAAACACATGTGTTTGCATGCGGTAGTCGATAGGTTCCCGCTTGAGATCGTCGTCCGGATACCATAAGAATCGAAAGGCATCCCTGTCCCCTTCGTCTACGCGTACTTGGGAAAACATGGCCTTAATATCGCCCACAACAGCGATCGGATGTTGCCTGAAGCGAAACAATGTTCCTACAAGGTTATTGGTGAGATCTGGGCCATGAAGCAGCTTGTCATTTAATGACACGCCTTTAAACTTCGCGCTGCAGTCGAAAACGACTCTAAACTTGGCCGCATTGGTCGTGCAGTGATGGGGCACATAGCACGTCTTCCCTGGTGTGTCTACCACACCAGTTTCAAGTGGCACAGCATAGCCACATTTAACATATTCCTGCATTTTATCACGATACTTATTGAATAACACCGGGTCAGTAATAAATCGGCGCTTCATTCCCTCTAGGCGCTTGAGTGCCATAGAGCGATTATTGCACAAGTCCGGGTCTTCATCCTTCCACAACAGCCCTACAGAATAGTGTCCATCCACCTTCTTCACCGTGTCCTGCATGATCTGCAGCGCACGTTTATCCTCAATTGAAGGACAGGGGGCCTGTGGCTCATCGATGTCATTAAAATCCTGCAACAATACATTTAACATTCTATCGCAAGACTCCTTTACGCTAAGAAAGTTTACCATTACTGGTGAGTTGAGTTGCCTATCGCCACCATCTTTCCCATAAATGGTCCAACCCAGAAGAGTGTGCAGTCCACATGGTTCTCCTGGTGCGCCAGTACGAACTTCCTGCAAAAGATAAGCCTGGTGAAGATCGCTGCCCAATAACAACTCAACCTTCCTATCTTTTAGTTCAGGGAACTTTAAGTCCTCCAAATGACTATATGCACTACTAAGTGCTTCGGTGGGAATACTGTGGCTGACATCCACAATCTGGTCCATCACCAGAGCATCTGCAACGGAAAACACAGCCTGCTCTTCCATTCCCTGCACAGCCAAAAAATCAATTTTCTTGTCATGAAAGGAGACAGCATTGGTGGTCAGCAACTCCACATTGCTTTTTGTCGCAGCAACCCCTAAGCGAGATACGAGGCTTGAGGAGCATAGACTGACGCTAGAACCTTCATCGATAAAAGCATAAGTATAGTTGGAGGGGTCCCCAGCCCATACCTTAACTGGCAAAACCTTAAAAATTGTTGTCCCAGATGTTGCTGGCACAGTTGCGGACGTTGTTGCTGAGATGCCCTTCTTCAGAGCAGAGGGGCTTTCCTCTTCCACACGGTTTACATGCAGAAGTGAATTATGCCTCGATCCACACGTTGCACAAGATTTCTTAAATCTGCAATCAACCACTCTGTGGCCTGCTCTCAAGCAACAAAAACACAGTCTATGCTTTTGCACCAGGGTTCTTCTTTCTGCAACAGGCTTTTGTTTAAACATCTCACACTTCCATAGGGCATGCGACTCTGCACACAAACAACAGGACTCTTGCTTATGGTTAGCAGATTGGGAAATCTGCTCTTGGGTTGTGCAAACCGAAGCACGCTTGTAGCCACCTTGCGGATTAGATCGAGCCAGCGATGGTTGTGGAGCTCTCTTAACATCTTTGCCTGGTTGCATAAGATGGCCATATTGGCTGTCGGCTCGAGAGGCTGCATCCTCGACCAAGACTCTTAAATCACCAAACGTGGCACAGTCCGATCCTAAGTGATTAACATGAACAAACTGCTCCTTTAACTTATAAGGAAGTCGCAGGAACAGCCGTTGAAGCACCTCGTCACTGTTTAAAAGGTGAGACTTACCCCAGCCATCGAAACTGACTTCACACTTATACATCTTGTCGCAGAGCTTTGTGAGGCCTGGCGCATCCCACTCTGAAATAGGGGGTCCTTGCAGCAAATCTTCCTTCACTTTGGCCATGAGTTTTCCAGGGTTGCCAAACCTTTTTCTCAATCTATCCCATGCCATTCCATATGCTCTTTCACTATTTTGCAAGCAACTCAGGCCAGATATTACTTCCAAGGCCTGGCCTACACAATTGTCCTCCAAAAAGGCGATGCGATCTTCAAAACTTAGATAATTTGACTCAATGTATCGCTCAAAACGCCTTTTAAAGTTAAAGAACTTTAACACATTGCCGTCAAACTTCTCCAGCGACAACCGAGGACCATGAACATTTTGAAACCCTGCACTGAGCTGGGGTTGAGGCACGACGATGGGAAATTCACTACTATTATTAGCTTCAGTGCGAAAGGGAGATGTGTAAGGATTAAGAATATTACTAGCACTACTGCTGCCCTGAAGGATACCCTGTTCTGCTTTTACAGGTGGTATCTTTACACCACTCTCACGGGGTGTCACGTGACTGCTAGACTCAGCAGCTTTGCCTGTGTCACTGCCTGCATCCATAACTACCGATGATGTTTGATGTGACACTTGCTTGGATTGCTCTCGACAGCTTCGAATGAGGGTAGAGCATGCTTCAAGCAAACCATAAATGCTTTCCCCCATACGGTTCATCCTAGATTCTATTGAGCCTGATTGCTGTGGTTTGCATTTGAGTAAATCTAAACGTTTAAGGGAGAGCTTCCTTTGAAGTTCAAGGCATCTTTTCTTTACCTCCAAAACTTCAGAAGAGCTCAGGAAATCATCACTTGAGCATAGCTCCATGTCGATGGAAGTTATGCCAAGCTCGATTTCAACCAGCTCTTGTTCTAACACAACAAGACCTGGCAGCTCTTCGCTACTGTCATGTTGACCACTAATATTAGAGGCGGCCTCATGCTGCTCTGTTGAGCCACTAGCATAACCATTTGGCTTACTCCGTCTTGGAGTTTGCTTGGGCTTTTTACGAGCCATAATTAACACACAGCAATATACAAGCTACAAAAAACAAAATCTGTACGGTACTTACCTTAGGTGAGGTGACAATTGACCTTCACGATATTACGGAGAATGTCAGTAAGCAACCTACTAAAATTACAGGGTTTAACGGTAACCAGTTCTACCTGACTAGAACAGTGGCCTGACAGAGTACAGGCTTAGAAGCTTCAATCTTTGGCAGACCTGACAAGACTGCCCAAAGTGAAGATCTATTTACAAAATTTAAACAAAGTTGACAACGTGGCAGGCTCAAAGGCACAAACCAAAAAATGAATCCTTGGCAGACCTGAAAAGACTACCCTAGGATAACAAACAACTAGTTACAAAGTTCAAAGAAACTTTACAGCATGGCAGGCTCAAAGGCACAAACCAACAAAAATGAATCCTAGGCAGACCTGAAAAGACTACCCTAGGATAACAAACAAATTACAAAATTCAAACAAACTTTACAGCATGGCAGGCTCAAAGGCACAAACCAAAAATGAATCCTTGGCAGACCTGAAAAGACTACCCTAGGATAACAAACAACTAGTTACAAAGTTCAAAGAAACTTTACAGCATGGCAGGCTCAAAGGCACAAACCAAAAAATGAATCCTTGGCAGACCTGAAAAGACTACCCTAGGATAACAAACAACTAGTTACAAAGTTCAAAGAAACTTTACAGCATGGCAGGCTCAAAGGCACAAACCAAAAAGTTAATCCTTGGCAGACCTGAAAAGACTACCCTAGGATAACAAAACAAATTACACAACTAGCTAAAGTGAGCTAGACAAAGGCACATACCATAAATGAATCCTTGGCAGACCTGAAAAGACTACCCTAGGATAACAAACAAATTACACAACTAGCTAGAGTTAACTAGACAGGCATAACCTTGCACCAAGCAAAGGTATGTTTTATAAATGATGTCTAAAACGTTTTTTGCCTAGACTGGATAAAGTGCAGGCCTTACTTATTAGAAGAAATGGTGTATTGAAAACGACAATAATAAAACGAAACAAACAGTTGCTTACCGAATTCTTACATATTCCCTAGTCACTCCAAATCTCCAGTTCTCCAGATTTATAAAACAATGACCACTCCAGTCCATGCCAAAACGTAAAAAGAAAGATCAACTAGCAAAAATTGTTAATGCATGGCCGGGTCACTCAAGCATGAAAATAGAATGGAGCAGAGATACAACAATAATATTAAATGGGCGGGGAATCGTTTCTAACAAGTGGCACAAAACAAAGTAATGCGAAAAGCACAAGACGTGATAATTTAATCAAAAAACTGTTAAAAGGTAAGAAGCTCCGCAAGCAAATAATTGCCTGTTGAGCCCTGGGTTTAAAGATTTGATGATCAATGCCTCATGAATTTTGGTTTCGAATTCGGACAAACACTTACGTACAATTTTGAAAGACTGCAATGACGGTTTATTATTTGAGCACGATTGGCAGTTTCTAATATGGTCTTTAATTGCACTGTTTTTATTAAAATTAGCCAAATTCGCCATAATAAAAACAGTGCAATTTAGCCCAATTTAGCCATAATAAAAACAGTGCAATTAAAGACCATATTAGAAACTGCCAATCGTGCTCAAATAATAAACCGTCATTGCAGTCTTTCAAAATTGTACGTAAGTGTTTGTCCGAATTCGAAACCAAAATTCATGAGGCATTGATCATCAAATCTTTAAACCCAGGGCTCAACAGGCAATTATTTGCTTGCGGAGCTTCTTACCTTTTAACAGTTTTTTGATTGAATTATCACGTCTTGTGCTTTTCGCATTACTTTGTTTTGTGCCACTATCTCTTGTGCTTCTGTCTTTCTTGCGTAATCTGCCTGAGTCCTTGTCTGAACAATCAATTAATTTTACCTCTGAAATACTTGACCCGTTGCGCTGTGTAATTTTCAGTTATCATTTTGTGTGAGCGAGGCAGTTTCTCAAATGTTTAGATTTGACCATATTTTTGCTGTGATACTATATGATTCTTTAGCATTTCTTTCAACAATGTATTTTTCTTATAGGCTTGAAAAGGGCTATATGACTAGCCGAAAACGTTCGCTTGTTGTTTTTTGTTTTTATAATGTTAAATGTAGTGTTGTTGCTTAGTTATGTCTGTTTATGGTTTAAAAGAGTTACCTCTCTACCCAAATTGTATTTTTACTTATGAAAAGAATCAGACAATACGATCGCAATGCGTTAATTTTACGTAGTTCCAAGCGACAAAAGTTTAAATTATTATCGATCAAGTCGGATCATATCTGTGAAATACCTTTTCCAGACCGCACATTGCAAAGCAAGGCCCGTCATGAGCCTTCATCGTCCGTGTCAGCTTGTTGTCTTTCCATACGTAAATCTGAACGAAAGTTTCACAAGTTGTATAGTAGTTGACTTGCAGAAGCATGAAGTGCGACATGTTCACGAAATTGATCTTATTTCATGTCGTTTGAGCAGCAGCTTAGTTTGTTTAAGTCTGTGTGATCGAAATTTCGGTTTAATCGCGTTGAATTGCATGACACCTTACTACGTATTAAACTTCGGTATCATTAGTACTATCTCCAGGTTTTACTCAAATATAGAATGTTCTTTCACTCTTGATATAAAATTTCGTCACTAAGAGAAGTAAAACATAGCCTATGAAATCAGGGTGAATCAATGTCTCGTGATTAAATGTCAGTTATCATTTGATGCGTGATGAAACGTTCGTGAACTAAAGTTTCATATTATGAAAACTGTTATCACGTTCTGATCAGCCCCTGACCTGGCCACTCGCTGAGCCGCTGTAGGAAACCCCTTTGTACCAACAGACCACACAGAGCATCGTGTCCAGCTTGCCAACATTGCCAAATATCCCCCGATGAGATGTGCAACCTCCTCCTGTGGTAAAAAGCCATGCATTTGAACGTTGCTTCAACGGCTATAAAAATATACACTATACAGGTGTTACCACAACCAAACGCCAAAAGCACGGTGCTTCAAAGTGACAAGTTTATTATAAAAGATACAAATTAGATCGACTCTTTAGAACTTCAGCACAAGACTTGTATAATAACAGCAGTACAAAAGTAGTCCAAAATTAAACAAAATAGTGCATGCACAAAGAGTATATTTATTAACCACTACTCAGACTATCAGTTTATAATAGCGATTCTGACTGCTATCAAGCGTAGCAAATCGGTCTCCAGTCAAATTTAAAGGTGACACGTTGATATAGGGCCAGAATTAAAACTCCATGATGAGCCTTGGTCAGATTCGTCACTGGAAGTAAAATCTAAATGTCGCTCAGGAATATATGAGTCGTCAAATTCAGACGTCTCATAAGCCATCGTTTATGTCGTCAGCCACTCACCAACATGCTGCCAGAACTTGATGTGTTTCACTCCAGCAGTGACAAGCTTCTCCGAATCGTCCAAGTGAAAGCGAACGGTAAAAACCTTATCTTGATAAGTCTTCGAAGCGGCAAGTTTCTGCCCCCGCCTCCAATCCCATATCGCCAATGAGTGGTCGTTATCAAGGCCAATGGACGCCAGCTTCTTACCGTCACCTGAAGATTGAAAGGAAATAAAACAAGACCTAGACAGCAAATTTCGGCATTTTTTGTTCTGGGGACAGTGAAACGTTTCTTTGCAACGTGAATCTTTGTGTAGAATTGTACAACATTCTAACTCAGAGCTGAGGTGAGTTCAAGATAGATAGGGGTCAAGAAAAACACGCTTATGTCAGATCAGCATCAAATTTCGTCAGACGTGTTTCCATATCAATTTGGGAATTTATAATTTCACCTCTGCCAGTAAAAGTTGACTTGACATTTTTACGTCTAGCGGCGTTGAAAAGATGTGAAATGAAAATCTTCATAAGCTGAAATAACAAACAGAGTAACATAATGGGATGGTAACCAGGTAACACTGACATTCCACTTTGACTTTGAGTGCGGCAGGTTCAAGAGAAGCGTAAATAACCGTATGAGGTGTGAAAATGGATGTAGCAAGTTCAGGAGTGTGGTAATTAATTATTGATATCGAAAATCAGTGATCGATCCAGCAAAACCAAAATTGCAACGTCGATTCAACACCTTGAAACTGAGAATCTACGTAAAAAAGGTACACTGTGAAAAAACTGACCTGAGAAACAAACTGAAGATACACCTCGTTCATGGAATCCCTTAAGGACTGAAACAGTTGACAGATCTTGGACATCCCAAACGTGAATGGCTGGATCTTTGCCGACCTAAAAGTCATCAGTACGTGACAGAGTACGGTGAAGATATCAAAGCAAAGCGATATCCCATACAGCAAAATCCGTCATTTGTACATTGATTCAACGCTAGCAGACGTTGAATCAATGTAGAAATAACAAATTTTGCTGTGGGATACGTATTTTAACACAAAATAAATATTCACCTGCCCAGTAGCAACGAATTGCTTGATAGGGTGAAGTGTTAAGCATAGAATGTCGTCGTCGTGTTTATCATAGAACCTCTGCGTGTGGTTCGTCCTAGAGTATATGATGGCGAGGGCTGCCACATGGTAGACGATCTCATTATGGTTGGTGTAGAAGATATTGTCCCGGCAGTCGAAGCCACGGTAGCTGGAGAAAAATAGAACATAAAATTTGAGGGGCACAAATTCAAGTTTTTTCGTTTCAGAGGACCTGAAGAAGCTCGCACCTTGTTCAATGTTTTACTTTCAAGATCACCTGATTTTACTTTCTAAATAACAAAATATTAGAGAACGCTCTTTTTAGTTATTCACAGTATTTCTTTATGTGCATGGCACTGATAAAATTTTTTGAAGCAGTTTAGATCTATTCTTACATCAAACATACCTAGCTCGGTTCACAAATCCAGATTATACATTGATTTAACTTTAGTAGCTTGAGCTACAGTTAATGTTGATTGGGCCGACAATATCTATAATTCTATATGCAGCCACACAATGTTTCCACGTAGAATTAGTAACCATCATATACAACATTGTCTATTAATCAAATTAAAAAAAGAGTGGGGTTTTGCGACACTTTTTAACCTTGAATGGGCGTAAAATCCACAAGGGATCCACGTAAAGCAGATACTTAAAGCATCTAAATAAAGTGAAAATTTTGTCTATTAATATTTATGATTCTAATGTGGAAACACTGCATTAAATATGATGAGCCCAACAAAGACTAACTGCAACTCAAGCTAACTGTTGATTTAGTGACAAAACCCGTCATTTTTACATTACATTTAACGTCTGCAGACGTTGAATCAAAAGGAAATGACGGATTTGCGGTCTGGGGAATAGAAAAACACACCCGTGAACGAAGGAAAGCTTCAAGCTGATGTTGCCAGATGATAAGCTGTTTTGCTTTTTGCTTTTCTTGACTTGGTTTTTGCTTTCCTGTTTAGCAGCTTGCTTCAGCTTTGTGATGTCTTCTTTGTAAACTTTCCGGTCATACGATATCTGGTGAGAAAAGTAAGAGCTGTCAAAACGGTGTGCGAAACAATATAAAGGTGATAGCAATGTGAAAATCTAGATAAGTTAACTTGAGTGGCATTGAACGTTAGGAAAAACGAAAAACAGCAAGAAAAATCATGCTACAACGTTGATGGGAATTGCTTAAAACAGAAACAGCAGTAGTGGTAATCAATAGTCACAACAAAAACTGGCCTCTCGCGTGTTTGAACGCAAAAAAAAACAATCAGAATATTATTTCTCAGCAGCAGGCAAAAGTTGTTTTCTAACTGGCTTGCTTTTACCTGCGCTTCCTGCTCAATTTCGGAATCAACTTCCCCAACATCCGACATGTCTGAATCCGATCGCTCGCTGCATGAGTCGGTGGCCGTATCTGGAATTAATCGCAGCCTTAAAATCAATGAAGAAACTTCAAAGCACAACTTTCGTGAACTGAAAACTTGCCACATCGCAACGTTTAACATTTGGCAACACTGTGAACAGAATTGTTTTGCTTGATCGAAGGTAGTTTGCCAATGTTGGAGATTGACACCTGTCGGAAAATGCTTCTTCCTTTTTCATAAACAAACGGAGAAATAAACTACCAGCAATATACAGTATCAATGCATGCAATAGAATGAAAGCTACCATTTCACAAAAACAATGTTCAAATCAGCAAACATAACTATTGACTACTCTTCTAAGAGAGAATTTCACTTGAAAATGTAGAGCTGATCGGAAGTAGCTTAGCAGCAAAGGTGTATCAACTCACACCCTACCTTGATCAGGCAAATCTTTGGCTTGAGATAAAGCTTTGTCGTCTGACAAAAAAGTCCACTGAAACAGAGCGTGATCAGCGCCTCCAGTGGTGAGAAGCCAGTGATTGTCACAGGAGAAGCGTACGTTGGTCACGTGAGCGGAATGGCCGACGTATTTACGAAACTGGGCGCCTGATGAAAATAAAAGCTTTGCAATCGATTGGGAATGCGTGGGCTTGGACAGTAAATCAATGTAAAACGTTTGATTTGGTATCTGGGGCGTTTATAGGCAACCTGTCGTATTGCTATATGAATTTCAACATCTGTAAAAGATAGAATGTTATTCTGACGTTTTGAACAAGGCTGTGTTCAATATTAAAAAATACGTAATTTTCTCTCAGATTACGCAAACAGAATAAAATCTCAATAGAAGTTACCATTTTTTAAAACTGCAAACAAAGTAGGCTTCTGTGCAACTGGTAGTAGTTTACCTTTCTTCAAGCAAGGAAATCGAAACAACTTGACCAAGCCAAAGTCGTCGCCGGTTGCGAGAGTGTCGTAAGGTATGGACGCGTCGACAGCATTGACGTCATTGATTTGAGAATACTTCGGCCACATTCCGTTCACTTCTGAGCCCAACACACAAGTCCAGGATTGCCACTGAATTACTCGAATTTCTTCAGCACTCGTAACGTGCTTTCCACCTGTTGAGTTTCAGCTGTCAGTTTTACATATTTTAATGTTAAAAAATGCAACAAAAAACAAAAGTTTGATAAAATAGTTTTAAACGTCGCACGGAAAAAGGAAATTCTTTCCACACAAAATAGGAAAAAAGTGATTTTCAAATTTAACGATGAAAAGAAAAATGAATGTTCAGCTCTGTAGCGTTTCCTTTTCTCGTAACATGGACATTGGACAACCAATACATACCGGGCATTGAATAGATGAGTTTCTCCCCAGCACCGTCATCAGCTTGCAGATGCCTACCATCTTGCGACCAGTCGATGTGAGTGATGAAGCTGGACGCCTTGCTGCATGTCCCGACACGTTTGAACCTGGCCAGTAGTGAACAATCAAACATCGAAGCTTCTCTTGGGTTAGCTCGAAATTGACAACAAAAGTCGGAAAAAAACGTAAAGATATCTTGGTGATATTAAAAATAACATGTTATCAAATTATAGTATCTAAATTATAAGTCATCAAGAACTTTGAACTTTAGAACTAGAAATGTTTTCAATTCTTGCTAAAGGCTGTTCTTCGTTCCACCTCGCAGCACTGAAAGCAATCTTTATAAAAACTCTCGATCTAGTCTTATCCCACCAAAAGGAATTCGTTTACGCCTTAAAGCTGTTTCGTTTATTTAAATTTTCTGATTGGCCAAATTTGAATTCCGTTTTTCTTCTGCTGTAATTACTTCACCACAGTTAGGCTTTATTTTATTCTGACGTTAGCTCCTGAAGAGAGTCAGACGAAAACCTGCAGCTTCGAGCTATGAGCAACATCCTACTCGTAATAGTAGCCTACTTGGCAGTGATTACTTGATACTTGTCCAAAAGTTGCAGGAGCAAAGCCTCGTGAACTAAACATGACCAATGATGATAGATTTTCACCATAAGAGTTTCAAATCTATGTAATAACTTTAAATCTACGTTGCTAAAAAACGAAAACAAATCGCATTATTTGCGTAGTATCTGATTGAAAACTGCACTATACGTTGCCAGAATATAACAAACACGTCGTACTCACTTTTGTGACGTGACGTAAATATCGACGAAGTTGTCATTGGAAGCCACGGCAAGGTAGGCACCGTCAGGGGAGAACTTCATTTCGTGAAGAACTTCTTTGCGGTCGTGCACACGAACAATCTCTGACATGTCTCTGTAGAAGGAGGAGCGAGCTTGGTCAGTTTAAATTGCAAGTTTTCAATTGTGTCGAGAAAGGAAAGATGGTACTACCAACACGAACTTCCCAGACAGCAAAATCCGTCATTTTTACATTGATTCAACGTCTGTAGACGTTGAATCAATGTAAAAATAACGGATTTTGCGGCTGGGTATGAACGAGGAAGGTGGCAAAGCGTTTAACAAGTCGATGACACTTGACAACGGATTTCTATCATCTAATCGATCACGTGAATCGCAGTCAACCGATAGTTAGCCAGTCACATGAACCTGCGCTGCAAGCATGCAAACATTAACATGACAGAGAATAGTGTAGAAGTTGAAACGAACGAAATAAAAACCATCACAAATTGAAGAAATTTTTTATGGACGGCCTTGTACTTTATTTGTAGTATTTATTTTTCGATTAAATAAAGCTTGATCATATTATATAAACCAAAAAAGTAACAAACCATTAACGATTTAACTACAAGTGAAAACACTTTTATAATCAAGTACAATGGTGTTACAGCAAACAAAAATATACACTGATCGAGTGGTCGTTCATAATGTCAAAAGTTTCACATGCAATTGATCGATAATAAGCTATTGCACGACGTGGTTTAATGGTTTTCTTTTGTAAACGGATGATGAAACGGTGTGATTTTTCAACGCTCAACGGTTAAACAACATAATATGATGGTAACTGAGTTCAGACGAGTCTACTGACCTCGTTCGTAGGACATAGAAAGACCCGTTCTTGCAGCCGACCGCCAACTGCGTTCCATCAGCGTTGAATGCGCACGACCTTGCTGGATGGTCGAGGTTGCAGCGAGTGAGAAGGGCGTGGTCGACCAGGCTCCATAAGCTTTAAAACATGAAATGAAAGTATTGAAACAGATGGATGCCACGGTGTTTGTGCATTGTAGTTATTCTTGCAACCTTTTCAGCGTATAAAGTCTTTCAATAGCACTGCGGTGTCAACATATATCGCAAATGCACGTTGCTCCCTGAGTTTTCATGCAGTTTTAACACGTGCGACGTACTGTACGTGCCCTACATTGAAGCAAATAAGTTACACGCTGACGAAAAAAGCATTCAACGATCAAAAAACTGACGGCGTGCCGCAAACTGGCCATATTGATGCTACTAAACATTAGTGCCAAAAATCGTCAACTGTGAAATGGCGACCTTAAAGTTGCCGAAATACTAACAAATATAGTTACATAATATTACATATGGTAATCAGGGCTACAAAATTGTGAGAAAAATATACAGCTCCGACTCCTGGGTTTATAACTGGCCGACTCCGACTTCAGTGTTGCCAGATTTTTAATTTCTTGACATTTTTCTAAAATTTAATTTCACTTAAGTTGTAATCGAAATTAAAACGGCCACTTTTCAAAAACAAACACTTCTCATCTCTGATGAAGTTGTAGAGCCCAATACGGAGAACAAGAAACAATATTTTAAAAGACTACAAATATTTTATAGTTCAACGTTTTGTCAGTGAGTGAGTCAAAGTGAGTCAGCCTTTTTTAACGACTATGATTTGAGACGCGCCAAAATCCCTCCAATTTCACGACTCCCACTGCACAAGCCCCTGATGGTAATACATGCTGGTTACTGACTTTAACCCAAGTTTAAATTTAAATAAAAGGTCTTACCGTACTGTACGATCGTCGCTGGCTGTTGCGACAATAGGTTTAGTTGGATGCATGCTCAAGCCCCATAGTTCTCCCTCACTGTGTCCTTGCATCAAAGGAACCGGCTCATTCCGGTTCTGTACCGACACCTCAAATATTTCGCTTTGATTTGTCCCAACCAGCAGGCGATCACCAAACCAACACACCGACCTAATGGCGAGATCTAAGAGGAGGACACAAGTAATAACATATGAAACTTGGTATAGAATTATAAAAAAATGTTACCTCGTAAGTGTAAGGCAACGAAAACATTACCAAAGTTCACAAGTCATTGCGCATAACTATTTTTTTTCATGTGCCTTATAGTAAATCAATGTCTATATTTTTTATAGGTTAACTAACAACTACGCTAAGATTGTAAGAAAATTGAACACGTATATTCAATAAGCAGCATTCAACCGAACATGAGATTTGGTGAGCCTGCACATGCGGTCGATATAACTCTTTATTGCAATTCACGAAATTAAAGCACTACAAACTTGACAATAAACCACAACACAAGTAAAACTTTTCTTACTTTTATAACCATAAGGGCCATTTTGAAGATTGACGCTGGTCATTTCATTAAAGTTGGAGTCCCACAGCTTGATCTTGCCATCACGACCTCCTGTGGCGTATCCATCGGTGCTTCTGTACAGTGTCGCAATCCCACCCTGAGCGCAGACAGATAGAGCATGAAGCACATGTTGAAGACGCGAGACGTTGTGGTATTATAACACAAGCTTGTAAACAAAACTTTTAGTGGCGCGAAAAATTAATCTCGTTTGTTGGACGCTTAGTGAAAAGGCTGTTTTACGTGTGTGTGTGTGTGAATAAGAAGTTCGTTATATAAATTATAACCAGCGATAACTCGATGAAAATATTTTTAATAAAAGGAAACTGCACATAAATAGTAACAGCAACCGTAAGTTTTCCAAATATTCAAAAATTGTGTCAAAATACTAAAGACACAGTGGATAAACTGGACATATACAATACCATGAATGTTGAGTTGAGTGACAATAAAACCTGTAGTCCTGTACAGCACATGCAATAACTCACCGAGTGAGCTGCAGGAATGACACGTTCAAGGTTGTGTGCGCGCCACACGTATATGTCCCCGTTGAGTGCCCCACTGTAAGTGAGTTGCTCTTCCGCGCATTGGACGCAGAGCAAGGACTGCAGATCACCAGTTTTTCCAAAGATCCCTCTCGAAGCTGTCAGCGAATTTCCACAAAGTGTCCAGAACTGAAAACGACTAAGCTCTTAATAACTTGATTGACATTAGCTGGGGGAAAACTTAACTGCATAAGTCAATTGGCAAGGCTATACCTCATGATCCTATAAAATCAAGATAAATTGGATGAATCAAATCCGATAAAAACGCAAAACCAGTTACACGGTAGAAGACAAGTTTATAAATTAATTAAACAACTTGAAAAATATTTGACCTTATATGGAAAAAAACAAAAGCGAGGGTGGAATTTATGTTGAGACTGCTTAAAACAAAAAGATTTCTCTTCGATTCAAAATTTTTAGTCTTGATTTCGTTTCGAAACAAACGTAACTCATTACGTTTCGTTGTATACTCGAAACGAACCTCTAACTACTCACTGAAACCGACTCTATCGAGAAGTGCAGAGGTGCGTCAGAATGAACGACGTAAGTGGTTACATGGTTATTGTACCAACACTTCTAGACATACTATTTCGCTCTGAATCGTACTCAGGCTTATGAATCTTCTGCACAAACATACTTCGTTTTGTTGCGACATAAAAATCTTTGTCTTCATTTTACGTTGCAGTAAATTTCTTTTAAAACAATTTCAAAGAATTTATTATGGCCAGCCCAATGACGTATACACTTTCGCAGTTAAAAACAAATTAGTATCAAATGAAGTGAAAACTGAGAAAAAATTTCAAATTTGTCAAGATTAAAACAGAAATACAATCACAAGACCTACCTTTATAACTTTGACACCGCAAGTAACAAATTTGTTTTCTGAAAAGGGTTCCCATGCGATGTCAAATAACTGTAAAATAACGTTATAAGCACGAAATGAAAGCCGATCCATCGGATTCCTATAACAGAAGCCTTAATTCCAGACAGTAAGATCCGTCATTTTTACATTGATTCAACGTTTGCAGACGTTAAATCAATGTAAAAATGACGAATCTTGTTGTATGGGATTGTAGTTTCTCTGCTTTCATGTGCCTCCCAGTTACTATGTTCATAAATAACATAAATTATTGATATTGACTTAATCAATCCAACGTGTCCAATTAAATATTAATGATTTGGACGATGATCGCAAAATTAGCAAGAGTTGGGGAGATTATCATTGGCAATGCCCAGCTGCAGGAGAAGCAGCAGTTTTTGCAGTGGTGGCTGAGTATTGTCTTGACAAAAGACACGCGAATGCAAGAACAATGGGTAGTGGCCTAGTGGGTACCCCTATAAAAAGCGTTTCCTGTGAAAGAAATTTCGGTTTTGTTTTTTTCCCTTGGACTTTATGTTGATTGTGGTAGTTTTTGGTCGAGAAAGTTTAAAGCTGAGATTCGTACTCAAAAGACAGTTAAAGAAAACCAGCAATAATATCTCACTCTGTCAGAATGGCCCTTTGTCCTTGCCAACATTCTTCCACTTTTCCAATCCCAAACTATTAATGTGCTGTCTGGGTCCAGTCCAACAGATGCTATTTTCTATGGATGATAGAGATTTAACTATATTTCTCAGGTTATTCAACACTGTACAAAGTCCTTAAAATTGAAGTTGCAATAATCATGATCATGTAAAAAACGATTTGTGGAAACACACCTTCAAGAACAGCATATATGGTGACAAGTTTACAACCGACCTACCATCAAATGCATCATTCTCCATGAACGACTACAAAAAACTTGTGAAATTATAACAATAAAAAAAATATTTACACACTAACATATGATTCCAAAACAAAGCTTCACTTGCTATCACGATAATAAATAGTGTAGGCTATGTCATCGTTAGAAGTCAGACAAGTCAGACAAATGATAGGAGCTACAATACGTAGAAACTAGTTTTATAGTTAAAAGTTCTCTCCAATTACAATTTTAATAGATTTGAATTTTTACATGTTGATTATCATCTTATTATCTAGTGTATTGACCTAAAGTCTTATAGTTATGTATAATATTTGATCTTTTCTATTTCTTTACTATATTATCTACTTTTTTAACACTTTCATTAAATTTTATAACCATCTTAATAGTATATCATTCTTTATTATTGTTGCAGTTTATACTGATGAAGCCACACTTGTGTGGCGAAAGCTCTGTATTTAAATAAACCGATTCTTCTGATTTGGTGTGATATTGTTTACTTTATTTAACATATGATTACCAGCAAATTGACCAAAAATTAAATGATTTAAATTAAAAATGGAAATACCTAAGTTCTTACTAAGCTACAAAGTATGTGGGCCACTGGGCTTCAAAGAAAAAAACAAACGAACAAAAAACAGCAGGCTATTTACTTCTCCGTTTGGACTGAATGCGATGCTACCAATGGCATGCTCATGTTGGTCTTTCAGAATGGAAGCGGTCTGCATGGTGGTGGCATTCCATACGCATATGTAAGGACTTTTTCCTACTTGTCCAGTTGCAACTAACTGTCGCTTGGGGTGCAAAGACAAACTAAACAAATGGAAGATTTTATTTCTGGGAACCATAATGACCTAAAAATGCAAGCCATGCCAACGCTGTAAACTGATATGCTCCACTTGATAGCAGTCAAATTTAATAGATAATTTGGTCATCTTGGTATATTGTATATTTTATGTGATTTTGACTACTTTTGTGCTATTGTCAGTTGTCACTATGCAAATAACAAACTGAGCTTGCGCGGGAAATCCAAAAGGCACCTGGCAACACTGGTAAAAAGAAAAGATCTGTCATGTTTTCAATGTAAAGCTAAGAGGTTTGCAGTGATTTAGACCAGGGGTGTGCAACCTTTATTACAGGAGGGCCAGATTTAAATAACTGGGTGAAACCGCGGGCCGCAAGTTCATTTAACATTTGATTTCTAGTAGTTGCAGCCACAAAACAAGTAGTTTTTTAGGAGCAACATGGTTGGAACGCCTGGTTAATCTAATCAAAAAATAAAGAGCCCAAAATGTAGATACCAAACTCATGTTCAGCAAACAAACGTTTCGAAAAGAAGACAGTATAGTATAAATGTTTATAACATTTATAACACTGAAGATGAAGACAGTATAGTTTTCGAAACGTTTGTTTGCTGAACATGAGTTTGGTATCTACATTTTGGGCTCTTTATTTTTTTAAGTAGTTTTTTGTTATTCAAGTTATGCTTATGGCATTATTAGGCTAGAGGTTATCTCCTTGCAGAAATAATAAGTTAAGACGCATAAATTTCTAAAGGAATTCAGTGAGAAGTTTGCAGCTGGTTTCTTTTCCCGACGGCTTTTTCCAAATTTACTTTAATGGAAGTGCTCGCAATTCGAAGTCGATTTTCCAAGTGCTTGTCTGTCAGAATCGTTGTAAAGAAGAAGAAGAACCGATCAATATAGGGAAATTTCATGACGCCCATTTCAGAAAAAATTGTTTGCACAAATACGTTGAGCCAAAAAAGATACATTTTTGAAGCCATCGATTTTTTTAAATGTGGAAAGTCATCTTGGTTGAGATGTTTTTGGGAAAAATCGCCAAGATTCTTTTTTAAATACTTTACTTTCAAATTCGTTTTCTCTTGAAGATCAATCAGTTCAAGTTATATTTGCTGGTGCTTTGTCAATGCCTGTGTTGAATGGCAAAGCGAATATACCAAACAAATGTTCATGAGATTTGAAGTCCTTGAAAGGAGCCAAAAATTCATACAACAATTGTTCAAGTTGGTCTGCAAATTCAGTTTTCTTCTCAGGATGCATTCAAAAGTCTCTCAAAGTTAGAAAGTGGAAAAGATTTCCTGTCTGTTCGTGAGCTTTCCAAAGTCGTAATTTGTTCATAATGTCTTTTATGTGACCATACATTTTTACGTTCCAAATAATTAAATACATTGGATTAGCGGTGGCCGGTGGGAGATTTCTAAAATGGTTAACAGAAGGTGCAAAATCTAGAATAATCCACTCCACAATGAATTGTTCACACGTGCCAGACTAAATTAACTTATACACACGTTTTGCGGGCTGCACACAATTCAAACTTGGCACATCTTCGCAGGCCGCACAATTTTTCTTCACGGGCCGCACAATTTTTCTTCGCGGGCCGCACAATTTTTCTTCGCGGGCCGCACGTTGCACACCCCTGATTTAGACTACAATGACTTTGGCAATTTAGATTCTTAAAACTATCATTTAAAAATGAAATAAAGCACACTTTCGTCTAGAACAGTTTCAATCTTTTCAAAGAGCCACGGAATACCTTATGCTTAAAAATAATCTTGCGGAACACCAAACAAAACTTTATAATGATGCAATAAAATAAACACAATAATTTATTAACTTTCAGTTCCACTCGGTGCGATATCTGGGCCAGTTTGGTTGAGCACAAAGTTGGTATTCTGGCAGAAATTGCAAAGATACAAACACAAAGCTCTTGTGATGTTTGACTTGTGTTCCATGGCACACTTGTCAAATAAATCTCTTGTGAAATACCTGACGACGATCTTTCACAGAACACTAGTGCTCCACGAAACACTGATCAAAAATCACTGGTCTAAAGTTCAAAACCAAAATTGCACCAGCTTCCAGTCATGATTATAGGTTTGCATGTTAGCAAGATATGTGCATATAAGTCACTATGCTATAAAGTAAACATGTACAGTTGTACACACACTTAAAGCCCTTTGATACACAATAATACACCACATAAAACAAAAACTCATTAACTAAAAATACATTCAGAGCTTGTGGAACAACATATTACACAATAAAATACAGGATAACTTGTATGACTCTGTAGTAGGGCGCTGTCTTAGTGTCTATTGCCTTGTGTTTATTTTGTACCTATTCACTCATTTGTTATTTTCACTAAACAGTGTTAGTGTTGGGATACACCAGTGGGTTTTCTGAACTGAGACTTTTGTTTAGTCTAGTCATGAAATGTTTTTTGTTACCGTAGTATTTTTTAACGCTATATTTCAATTTGCAGGGTAATGCCACATTTACTGTAAGTGAAGTTGTTTAGTTATGACTGTCATATCATGTCAGACACTATATCTGCAGTGGTGACTGGTGAGTACATAAGCTGATTTTGTCCAATCCTGTTTCTTCTATATAATACACATCAATGCCATTAAAATTCAGTTAAAAAGTAGGCCTAACAGTTCTAGAATGCACTGTTTCAGTAATACTGAGTCCATCCATTACAATTAGTGATTACTTTGAAATAAAGTTTTCACCAATTTGCTGTAAAAATATTCTCTACAACTAAAAATTATTTCATAACACAAGTTGACAGTTCAGCAACCCACCTCACTATATCATCATTGTGACCGAGAAAGAACCTTTGAGTTTGGTGTTGTGTGTTGTACACAACTCCAACACCCGCAATGAAGTAAACTATTTCATCGTCGGAAATGTAATAAAGATTGTTTCTGCACTGGAAACCTCTAAAGAAAGAGTGAATATGAAAGAATTACACAAAGTCCCAATAGAGCAGTTGGTTAGCGCGTCACTTCGTGAACGAAGAAGCTTCAAGATCAACCGGCGCTGGTTCGACTCTCGGGGCATGCACTTGAGCAATGCACATTAAGGACTGCTCTCCATTCAGCAGCATCTAATGGATGAAACAATTCTCTGCAACCAGACTTCAACAATTGGAAACTTTACTCAGTTAATCTCGGTGACCGGGCCTGTGTCAGTGATTCAAAGCCTCTACAAGTATGCAAAACTGCCAGGAATCCCAGGATTAACCTCTGCAAGAAGCTTTCTCAGTCGGAGGATAAAGATTCAATCAATCAATCAATCAAAGCTTAACTGATAATTCAAAATTACAAGATTTCAGAAAAGTAAACATTGCTTCAGTATTAGCACAATGCTAAGATGCACTAGTACTGTTCTTACCAATGGTGAACATTTGATTTGTCAATTAGGTTATTGCTATTGCTCACAATTTTTCTTTTTGAATTTTGCATTATTATAAAAGTAGGAGGCCCTCCAAAATAAACTCATAAAATATTTAGATTAGCTATTACAGTTGCTGCATCTTAAGCAAAAACTAGAAGTCATTTTAAATTAACTTTATTAAAACTCCTTAGGCTAATAAAAGAATTATATACCGGTAACTAAAGAAATCACTGATTTATAGCCTGCTAAACAATTCAGAATGTGTTTAAATTAAGTGTAAGGCAAGCTTAATAAAAAAGTTGAACAAAACGTCTACTGCACAATTACATATAATATTGGAAACCAACCTGTATCCATAAATCCATTCCAAGCGAAGACGACTTTTTGGAGCAGTTTTGTCAGCCATCACCACTTGCTAATCAATTAAAAAAAACAGTAATGCAGGTAAGCCTAATAACCTTGGCTTGACCATTATTTAAATAAGCTGAAATTTGTGCTGAAATGCTGAAAAATGCTTGGCCCTCATCTAGCTTACGACGGTACATCATTTGCCCTCATACCATCATTTTCATTTGATTGCAGCGAATGCAACATGCATTTAAGTCAAGCATTGTAAAAATTTTTAGGGATATTAAGAATATTAAGCAATGGAACATTTTAAAAGGTACCGGTAGTGAATCTCAAAGACCCTTTGATTAAGCCACCACATTAGAGGAGTCATTTTTTGACTAGTTTTAGGATGATATACTGTAGACTTGTCCTAAAATAAAGCTCTCCAAAATGAATTCTCTATTTCTACAAAACTCTAGTCTATAACCTGTTTCACAAACTCAAATAGAGATAGAAGATTTAGCGCAAAATAGAGTAGCCTACTGCATTACATACCTAGCGGAAGTCGACCTGAAAGTTGAAACACCAATAAAAATTTGAAATCTTGTTTACGGTTGACAAGAGTTGCCAGATTGAAATCAGAAAATCTTTGTTTCAAAGTTAATGCCACATCGATATCACATAACTATTCTCGCACGAAACAGTGTTTTGTTGTCCGCCCTTTTGAGAAACTAAAAGGTCAAGCGGTTCTGGTTCGACTCGGTGGAAATTGACTAGTAGACCGTATGGTCGTCTCGTTGTGTCCCTGACTCCCTGTTGGTATGTGAATTTGTGTAACTTTTGGATTGTGTAGCCCAGGAGTGTGCAACGTGCGGCCCGCGAAGAAAAATTGTGCGGCCCGCAAAGATGTGCCAATTTTGAATTGTGTGCCGCCCGTGAAACGTGTTTATAATTTAGTTTAGTCTGGTACGTGTGAACAATTCATTGTGGAGTGGATTATTATAGATTTGCACCTTCTGTTAACCATTTTAGAAATCTTCCACAGGCCACCGCTAACCCATTTTGTTTAATTATTTGGAACGTAAAAATGTATGGTCACATAAAAGGCTTTATGAACAAATTACAACTTTGGAAAGCTCACATAGCTACAGATGGAAAATCTTTTCCACTTTCCAACTTTGAGAGACTATGGAATGCATCCTGAGAAGAAAACTAAATTTGAAAAATTGTTGTATGAATTTTTGGCTCGTTTCAAGGACTTTAATTCTCATGAATATTTGTTTGGTATATTCTCTTCGCCATTCGCCACAGACATTGACAAAGCACTAGCTGATATCCAACTTGAACTGGTTGATTTTCAAGAGAAAACGAATTTGAAAGCAAAGTATTTAGGCAATGAATTTTGGCGATTTTTACCGAAAACATCTCAACCAAGATGACTTTCCACATTTGAAAAAATCCATTGCTTCAAAAATGTATCTTTTTTGGCTCAACGTATTTGTGCGAACATTTTTTTTTTCTAAAATGGGCGTCATGAAATCTCCTTATCGATCAGTTCCGACAGACGAACACTTGGAAAATGGACTTCGAATTGCGAGCACTTCCATTAAAGTAAATTTGGAAAAAGCCGCCAGGAAAAGAAACTAGCTGTAAACTTCTCACTGAACTAGTTTAAAGTGAGTGTGACAATAAATTTGATCAGAATTTGATTAGCAGTTTTCTTCAGAAATTTATGCTTCTTCACTTATCATATCTGCAAGGAGATAAGGTCCTCTGATAATGCCGTAAGAATAACATGAATAACAAAAAAACTAATTTTTTGTGCCTGCAACTAGGCTACTAGAAATCATATGTTAAATAAACGTGCGGCTCGCGGTCTCACCCAGTTATTTTATATCTGGCCCTCCTGTAATAAAGGTTGCACACCCCTGGTTTAGCCTATATTACTTGCATATTTCAAACATGTAGGCCTACTATGTTCCTGTTACTGACAAACAAACCATTAATTGATTGATTGACTCTTGGGGTGTGCCTGAGCAGGGGCGCCGGAAGCGGGGGGGCAGGGGGGGCGGCCGCCCCCCCTGCCCTCAATTTTTCTGCAGATGGAGGGGCAGGGGGGGCAATGGTGCCCTTTCAAATTTATGTAAGCTACTGCACATTTTGCAATATAACAATTTCTGCTATTCGCTTTTAGCCTAATTATAATCTTTCATTTTTGCCTCAAAATAATATATAGGCGGCTAGGCCTACGACACAAATTTTTGCAACACAGTACAGGCCTTAAAACTCGTTTTTTTTCCGCAACCATCGTGGCCTACCGGGAGCTGCTTCTCGGCGGCCAAATCTGCGTGCTTGGAGGCAAAAATACAAAATAACGATAGCACAAGTAAATAGAATTAAACTTGAAACAATGCAAAAATGATCACTTAGCGTTGTTGAAGTCTGGGCCTGGGCGACGTCCTACAATAGAATCGTTGCACCACGCAATAACTGCTTTATCGGGATTGTAATCCAGTACTGCGGGACCATCTAACGACACTCGCACGAGTGTCTCCAATGTGGCTGATTTTAAAGAAGTACGCCACTTCCCTAGAATTCTGTTTAGCAACAAAAAATAACGTTCGACATGTGTTGACGATGACGACAAGGTAATAAAATAAGTATTTCAATGATGTGAAGGACATTACTAAAAAAAGCATAATTTTGCAAAATATGATCAAAAAAGGTTTTCCCCTCGGATGTCAACTAACCTAGTTCTCCTTTTTAATGTCCGACATCGAATGGACATAAAAACGACAATATTGCCAGCTGATGTAATTAGCAGTTCGGATTAAGACTTTGTTAAAATAAACGTCGGGAATTACAAACAAGACTTACAGCGCTGGTGATCGCAGATGGATATATTCCATCAATAACAAATATTCCCGCACAATGCAACAGTGGCGATTATGACGCGCTGACCAAATTTTGAGTCACTTTGATACTACATATTTTCGACAGTTAATCCACGATCATTCTGTTGCGAAATTAAATAATTGGCTAGAAGAGACCGGCGGCCAAACTTGGCCGATTGAGGAGGTAGCACCGGCGATCATTCAAGCACTACTTAGCGGCCATGGCCGCCGGCTGCTTTAAGGCTTGACAGTAGGTTACATCATTACAACATAGCATGATGCCCTTCTTTGTATACCGGACACTTGTAGGCTATCATTACTCACTACATAGTGAGCTGATAGATTAGGATTGTCGCTATATCTTATCTTAAAACTTGAAAAAAAATTGGCCTTTTAGTAAACAAAAGTGCCCTTTTTTTCGTAATCTTGCCCCCCCAGTCAAAAATCGTTCCGGCGCCCCTGTGCCTGAGCAACATGTAAGTTAGTGGACGTGGCGTGTCGTGGGTTGAAACGCTCGCTCATACATAGCCGTCAGGCTGAGTGACGAAAACACCTCTGGGCACGATGGTGGCGAGAGGTGATCAGAATTCAGAAAGCACGGTCTTTCACGTCTGGTTTATTCTTGAACGTAGGCATGAAGGCTAAGCAATACACCAGACTTACTAATCATCAGCATATGCCAGCCAACCTAAACGTCTAACATATAATGTAACCTGACATTATATAATGTAACCTTGTGTGTTTTGTGACTTGTGTTGTGTTTATGAATATGGGCCTGTCTCTTTAGTGCCTGATGCAAATAAATAATAATAATAATAATAAGCCATAGCCTAACTATTCTCATGAGTAGCCACCAGACAACAACTAAGACCAACAAAAGCCCGCATCTGAACTAGTAACGTTAACAGTAGGCTACTGCTGTAGCCTACTAAGTCACCAAAGTAGCTATGATGTAGTAATACGAGCAAAAAATGACACACCATGGTTGCAGCCAGTGGCGTGCGCAGGATTTTCTCAAGGGAGGGGGGCATTGACAGTAGCGTGGCCAGGAATTTTGAAAAGGGGGTTTTTTGGTGACCGGCGCCGCCTAAGACGACACCCAGCGGCGGGGGTCTGGGGGGCCTCCCCCAGAAAATTTTGAAAAATTGCTTTGAATTTGGTGCATTCTGAGAGCATTTTCAACAAAAATGTGGGTATAAATATTCCTGTAAAATGGTGCTGTCAGGTGGCATAGCAAAAGGATAAGATCATGTTTTCTTCGGCATTTTTCGGAAGTAAAGCTAAGTCTCTATGTTTTGTTGTTGCTAATTCCTGGCTGAGATGTTTGAATGTTTGGTATTGGCAAAACTCGCTCTTTTAATGCAGTTTTGTTGAAAATTAGGCAAGTTTTTTTTTGACTGAAAGCATCATTCCCAAGCCTAAAGAAACTGAAAGCATCATTCTCAATATCGTGACGTCACACGCGTGCCAAAAGGGGGTTGTAACCCCCACCCCCCCCCCCCCCTGGCTACGCCACTGGCCATTGATATCCCAGACGTCTTCATGATATCCCAATGTGGTTTTAGTTTAGACTTTATCCATTTCTTTCTCAATATAATAGGCTTACAGAACACTATGCTACATTGGCATACCTGATTACCTGGGGTGGGGTAGGTGGATTGGGCTATGTATTTCGTATTGGCTTAGTCTATAAAACAACATTGTTAATTGCTTTGACAGTGCAATCCAAAACATATTAAATGCTTTAATCGTCGTTAACTACTAAAACATTTTTAAGGGGGGGGGGCATGGCCCAATGCCCCCCCCCCTGCGTATGCTAGTGGTTGCAGCTGCTTAAAAAAGAACCCTAGTTTTGATTAGAGGTGTGTCGCTTAGAGGTGTGTCGCTTGATTAGAGGCGTTGCAATCACTATACACAAATGCACAATGTAAGAAAACCGCAAAACTACGTAGCCTATCCCTATAAAGCAATGTGAAAAGGCCATCAAGCACTGTGTGAAATTTTATCCTAAAGAAATAGATTGAGTTTCGCTTTTAGCAGAATGATCGTTGCTTACTTCACACCAGAACTTGGAACGCAGCATCAGGTTAAAACAAATCGTCAATATCTACATTGTGAAGTTTATCCTTAAGGTTACGAACGGAGGCAAGAATGCCGCGAGAACCGCAGAAAATTGTGAAGTGTGAACCCGCGGGATTACACACAGGGTTGCCAGATACTCAAGCTATAGTAAGGCCAAATCCATTATAAAATAAGGCCAAAAAAAGGCCAATTTTTTTTATTTACTTTTTATTTACTTCTTATGTATTTACTACTTCTTTTATAAACGCTAACAACTTAACTGAAATAATTTTTTGAAAATGCCATTTTACGATCAAATATGACAGATAATAGTTTAGCACTGTCAGAGCATAATGACCGGTTCGTTTGCATAATTTGATTAATGAAAAATTACTGTAGTAGCAGATAAACTAGAAACCATTATTACTTCAATTCATGAACAGTGCTATTCGGAACATCTAGCTAAGCAATGAGCATGAATTTGTCCTATTGAGTATATGTACCAGGGATGTCTACAACTATAGGATTGGAAACTATTTTCAGTGCTATACATGACTACAGAAGAATTATTAAAATAAAACACTGTTTGTATCAACTAAACAATGTATAAAATTCAATTTTGCAATAACAATATAAAATATAGCCTTCACTCACATCAAAACTTATTTGATGTATAGAAGTTTAAAACCACGAATTTAAAAAATCAAAAATAAACGAATGCAAAGATTCCCTGTCGTTCTGTAGCATTTTGCGTATTGTAAACCGGATCAGAAGTAAACGTGGAGTGTTCAACAATCAGTGAAATGTGTTGTCGTAGGCTTTGATAATAAACTTATTCACAGACCAACCCAGTACGAAATCAATACGTTTAAGATGTCATAAGAACTAAAACTAATACTCGGTTTTGAAATTATTTAGCAGCAAACAAAATACGACAAGATTGCACAAATGGAATGCAAACACATCACATTAACAAACAAGGCAAGTGTATACTGTACGGTTTACGGCGGATGCAACTTAATAGAACCACCCTGTCCACCGCTAACACATTCTCTACTCTCTACCTATGTCTCTACTCACTAATTAAAATTAAAACGAATATAGGTCAGGCTCTAAGTGATGATAAGTGATACTTTTATATCACAATTGAAATTGAATTTCCTTAAAATAATACTTTCTAAACCGGTCAAAACTTGCAGCCATAAAAAGGGCCAAATAAGGCCAGATTTTCTGGCCTTATTTGCATCAATTTTTTTAGGCCAACTGCAATTTAAAAAGGCCAGTTTTCTGGAATTTGGCCTAAAAAAAGGCCATCTGGCAACCCTGATTACACAGACTTTATAATTTTGAAACGACGCAAGAATGAATGACGTCAGAAAACCGTGAAAGCGAACGTGTGCAAACAGTGCTGTATTCGTAAAAAAAGCACAGGGTATACTGTCAGACTTGACAAAATAATAAATAATACATAAATTATAAAATTCTAATCTTTATTCTACCATAACATGAATTATCAAAATTGGACGAGAGGTACAAAATTGTTTATTTTCTATGAATACATTCCAAACAGCTTACCGAGAGGCTGTTTGGAATGTATTCTGTAGTAGTTGTCAAGAATCAGTAAGGATAGCATAGGGCGAGGCACTCTCTTTGGAAAACCAGAGGGCATACTAATTGTTGCTCGGAAAAGCAGAGAGTATACTGCGTATACCGCCGTATACCCTCGAATACAGCACTGTGTGCAAAGCTCGCGCGGGAGCTACAAACGCATTTCAAGGACAGCTTTCCATTCACCTGGTGGTTGGAATAATTCACACAACAGCAGTAGGCCTATTTGTCGTTTCTAGCACTAGTTGCAACGTTCATCTGATGAAGCAAAACGATAATTATCCTGATAAACACCCAAACTTTTCAGTATTTATAATATGTAGGCCTACTTATGCAGGCCACAACAGCAGATGACATTTATTAATATTTGATGCATTAGTACGGAAATGTTTTTTCTTTTGTTGAAAGATGCGAATCGTCATCAAATTCTATTGTTGCCTCTCTGATGAAGTTTGACAACTATCGTAAATCAAACTACTGTCTTTATTACAATAAAACTATGCATGCTGTAACAGCATGCATAGCATAACGGCATGCTATTAACAGCATTGCTTTCACGTAGCCTTGATGGCTGCCATAGCACAAAAATATCAACAATCCTCGTTTGCTGACGTTAAATCTTACTGGTTGTTTGTATGCTGGTTGTATGAACAAAATGAGCTTGTAATTTCATTTCAAATACTTTTGCGACGCAGCTGTGTGTATACTGCTGTAGGCTAGCCAATGCCTTTCATTTTTGTAATTCTATTTTTTTGTGTGATTTAAATATGGACATTCTTGTCTGATGCAAATAAATCATAAGAATAGTAAACCAATCAGAATACATAATTTAAATCAGCAGCATTCAGTGGCGTAGCCAGGAATTTTGAAAGGAATAATGTATGGAACGTGTTCGCCTAAGACGACACCCAAGAAAACATGATCTTATCCTTTTGCCATGCCACCAGACAGCACCATTTTACAGGAATATTTATACCCACATTTTTGTTGAAAATGCTCTCAGAATGCACCAAATTCAAAGTAATTTTTCAAAATTTTCTGGGGGAGGCCCCCCAGACCCCCCGCCGCTGGGAGTCGCCTTTGGCGAAAACGCCGTCAAACCCCCCCCCCCCCTTTCAAAATTCCTGGCTACGCTACTGAGCATATACATATATCTTTTAACGAGGTCCACTGCACCAACATGGCTCTTTTCAGGGGCATAGAGCTCTTGAAATAAAGTATCTTCAACCTGCGTCATTCATTGATTTTTCGCTTTCTCTCATCCCTCGTTCTCGATACTGTTCACGATATGAGTGATCACCATTTGGCAAACTTCTTCAGCTTGTATTCCAGGTAGCCATTCTAACCAATGCGAAAGCCGGTAATTCGGATGAGTCGAGCTGATGGCCAGCAGAATTACCAGAATATATTGTGAAACTCTCATTGTGAAACGAGATTTTCCATGAAAACAAAAAATGACGCATATAGCGCTTGACGCTTAAAATCGGCAAAATAGTTGACGGCGCTATCACCTCCGTCAACTAAAAAAATAAATTGACGGCGCCAGCCTCAGCGTCAACAAAAAGTTGACGCCGTCAACGTACAACACTGGGTATTGGCAAAACTCGCTCTTTTAATACAGTTTCGTTTGAAATTAGGCAAATTTTGTTTTAGAGACATAAAGAGACCGAAAGCATTATTCTCAATATCGTGACGTCACACGCGTGCCGAAGGAGGGTTGAATCCCCCACCCCTTGGCTATGCCTCTAACTGCAGTCATGTGACTTGGTAGCCACTTTAATTAACAAGAAAAAATTCTGCCACTGCATTTGAAACCTCGAACTGATCAACCAATCATAAACTACGTTTTCCGTGACGTGAAAACAGAGAAAAGAAAATGATACAAAGCAAATCAAGTGATGGAATTTGCGTCAGCTAGTTGGCTTTGGCCTAGGGTTTAGGGTTAGGGCTAGAGAGTAGTCATTTCATTGACGGGGATTTGATTCTCACCACTGTTATTGCTCTTTTTTCTTCTATAATTACCAAACAAAGTTCAAAGTAGGTAATAATCAACTCTCTTGCTGAGTGCTAGAAAGGTCACAATTTAGCCTCTTATAACATGTTCTGATTGGTTGACGTCACAGACAACGCAGCTTCTGATTGGTTCGAGGTTTCAGATGCAGTGGCAGAATTTCTTCTTGTTAAAGTGACTACCATGTGACTCATGTACCGTGTACGTAATATTGTGAGCGTTACGTTACGCTGTCTACAGCGAGACCTTGAGGTTTAAGAAAGTATAGTCATTTCGGTGACGTGGGTTAGATTCCAACCCATGTTATTGCTCTTTTTTCTTCTGTAATTACCAAAGTTCAAAGCAAAAATGAACTATCTGGCTGAATGCTAGAAGTGTTATAATGACTATAGTCAGCTGGTACATAGAGAAAATTGTTTTATGTTAAGATGTCTACCGGTCTAAACACCCCATCTGCTGCAGTGACCTAAAGATAGCAAATGCGCCAAGGGTAGAACCATAAATTCCTACGAGTAAAACGCAAAAGCAAGATAACTTTAGGCAACGCTAAATAGGTCTACAATATTAGGCTCCTTTACTTCATACGCCTAGCAGACGATTAGGCCTATTGGTGAACTTTTATTCAACTGGTTCAAATGTTTATTTAAAACATTTTCTGAGGAGAAATAGCCTCTTTTACCATCCCCTGACTACGCTCTTGAATATAACTGTAGCTTACGTTGCAAAATATTTCATCACAGATGGATTTAAAACTGATAGTTATTGTATGTCGCAAGACATTTTAATCGTTTCATAAAGTCTCATTAGCTTTTCATCACAACATGTCATCTTTAAGATTTATTGAATTAATTCTAAAATGTCTTTCAAAAAGCTAACAATTAATCAAATGCAGTGTTCTGTGATGCGTATTGAAAAGAAAAGATAGTGGGGTTGCTTACTGAAATTCGTTCTCTACTGAAACGAGCAGAAAGCTATTCAGAAACAAATGTTGAGAATTTGAGCAATTTCAAAAACAACATATATTTCTTTTGATTTCTAAAATTGAAGATTAAACTTCGAACAACTAATTTGATACCTTTGCATGGATGGATAAGTTAGGCACTGGTCCATGCAAAGGTATTGAGTACAATGTGTGAATATGTATGCTTTTGGGGGGCGTTGAATAATATACAGTAAGCGCAAACTAGGAGTAGACTGTAAGAATTAAACTTATGAAAACTCTACAAAGTTTATCCGTTAAAACAAACAAAAGATAAAATTAGAAGACCAAATGATATCAGCATCATGTTTCTTCCTCCAGATGCAGCACCAGACGTTGTTGTAATAGGAGCAGCAGTCTAAAAAGCACGTTTAGTTATCAAAGGTTTGTCAGTAAAATAAAATAAACACTAAGTAATAACCTTTTCTAAATCTTATGCTAAACTTTTAGTATATCGGTTTTGAAAATTTGTGGTTAGATTCTTAAACTTACTTTCGACATAATTCCCATTCTCTCGACAATATTCCTATTGGTCGTGTTTCTGCTTTTTAAAACATGTTTTCTCCTTTTGAAATTTCATTATTCTTTCTAGTTTGATCAAGAATAAGTGCGTTTTTTTATTTTTAATATTCGTTTTATTTTAGCAAATAAGATCATCCATGCAGGCTATGTTCTTCCAGTTCGACCTTGCATTGCAAAAATCATTGACTTAGTTTTTTTGCAAGTAACCTAGGGGTTAAAACTTACGGCCCGTATGGGACTGGATTTAGATGTGAAGTTCAAATTGACAGGAGTATCAGATTGTGACACAAACGCAAGATACATAGGTTTTGTTTCCGGCTCAGGTGTAGCTCTCTTTTTTCGTTTGTTGACTACTTCAGGAGAACCTTCCAGATCTCCAGAATTAATGATCATTGTTGTAACACCCTATTGAAAACAATGAAGTTGTTTAGTTGTTGCAGATTTTATTTCAGCAAATGACAAAAGCTTAGCCTGTATGCAACGTTAATCTGTCACTTTTTAGAAGACTAATTTTATCCTTTTTTATTACTAAGCATGATTATGGGACATAAAGACCTCTGTTGCATGTCAGTATATGAGGAAGTAAAACCACAGTCAGTCATATAGGCTACTGTATTGTCATAGCCTACTGTACTTGTGCTCTTTTCCCATTTGGCCACCTTTCAACGACGGCCGTTGCCAACTAAATGTCAAAACGAAAACTCTAATCTTCTTCATATGATGAAGAAGTACAATAGCGCACCAGCATTAGCGGTCAATCTTATTACTAAACTTACCACGTTCACAACAAAACTGGTATCAAAAAGAGCTTTGCTGGGGTTTGCAACCGAATCTGATACATAAACAATGCCAAGGCTAGCTGTGAAGGACATCTCATAAACTAGTTCAACAGATCCATTGCTAGGCAACGAGATTTGGCTGTAGAACGTTGATCTAGCTTCGACAACAACAGACACACTGGTATCATCCTTCAACAAATAAAACTTCAATCAGTTTGAATTGATAGATACGCCTACACAAGATCATTTCATGTCAGTTTTTAAGATATTTGACCATTAGCCTGTTTCCAGCACAATTGAATAGATTAATGTTGCTTCATCTACTTCTTTCATTTATGCATTAGGTGAAATTTTACGTTTTTATTGTTTAGTTAGCTAGATGGCGTTCTTTTTAAATAAAGGTTTAACTCATTTTTACTTCATGACGTCAATAAAGCTAATTTTGTGTAAAATACCAAACCACACGTTAGCTATCATGCTTACTTATTGACTTTGAAGCTGGTTCTTTTTAAATTACATACGGACTACAGTGATATTTAGGTCTATGACACGATTAAGAATTTCAAAAAAGTGTTTTCTTCACTGAAAAAATTATAAATGCAAGTTAATTGCATGTCGATAATGAAATACTAGAAGCAAAATAATTGTTGGATTCCTTCATATAAAATTACTTACTGGAATAATCGCTGGTACAGTACACGCTTGAGCGGCTACTCTTTCCTGCAGCACGCTTGCTAAAGCTGCAAACTCCGTGAACTCAAAAGCGTATTCTGAATCCGGATCACTTGCTATTTCCTTGATTTCGTCTTGGTCGAATCCTCCAACTCCAACACCAAATACCGTTACGCCGGCTTTTTTTATCTAAATGAGTGAATTCTTGTACTAAGTAAAAAACATAGAAAATGTTATTAAAAGCATAACTTATGAATTAATTTACAATAATTGGTATTTTGGTTACACTTACAATAAACGTGGATGCTGTAATCATAATGTAATGTCATCTCTTCAATGGGTTGAATCATGATGACCTTTATACACAGGCCATGACAACATGAACATGCAGGTTAAAATTTGACAAAACACCAATCTGTTAGTAGCCAAAATCGCTAGAATAAGTTGATAGTTTGAGTGTTAGTTAATAATCATAGTTTTTTGTGTATATTTTGTGTAGTTTTGAGTTATTTTAGTGCTATTGTTACCAGTCAAATAACGTACTAGATTTTGACACTTGTGGCACTTTTTTTTTTCAACATAAAATGAAGAGTTTGCAGTGATTTGAGATTCAGTGATCGCACTTTGGCAATTTGAATTGTCAAAACTATCTTTTCAAAGAAATGTAAACTTTGACACAGTTTTACGCATTAGGCTACCGCTACCAGTAGGCACGGAAAAAATAAGCTTTTGCGTTTTTACTGTAATAGTATCCTTAGCTAAATAGTTAGTCTATCGCATCAACTACGATAGCCTACTTCTAAAATTGTGAGGCAGCTCAGTTTTAAAGTGGGAGCAAAAACATGTACAATTTAAGATAGGGCTGCGCATGAGCGACGGTCGCTCTCTAAAATTGGTGGGAACATTTACTAGGAAAGGTAGAAAGGGGCGACGAGCGAAGCGAGCTAGAAAGATCGGGGGTCTGTTTTGACAAACAAACAATACAGTAGGTAGGCTACAAGTCTAATGCGATATATATATATATTTTAATTGTCAGTGTCAGCATTGGACAGCAGACGTCCAAACACTCGGCAACGAGTCTCCGGCGAATTAAAAACGAAGTTCTTGACATGGCAGACCATTGCATGATTTAGCCGTTTCTGAGTCATGGTAGATCGTAACCAAACTTCGACACTTTGTACGCGCTGCACAAGACCTTCTGGCAGCCTCTGGTGGAAGCCCTATCAAACAGTGGTGCCACGCGGCGTGGTGTGAACAATGGTCAAGCAGCACGTCCCCACTTCGCCAAGTATTCAGATCCCCGTCCGAAAACCAGCTGGGACATGGCCTCTCTAGACTTGCCTCATCAAGGCGTAACCGTTTGCTCACTGGTGTTGGACGCTATGGTGCAGACATGTTGCGTTGGAGCTTGGCAGAGAGTGCTGCTTGTGAGTGTGGCGAAATGCAGACGGCAGCCCACATTATCAAGGATTGCCGGCTATATAGACCACCCCATGGTATGGAAGGCCTAATTTCCATCGATGACGACACCAGGCAGTGGCTAACCAACGGATGCCCTGACATATAGCGACAACACGAGAGAAGAAGAAGAAGACACTTTGCAAAGTTGAAAATGACCGTTCAGCTGAACACGAGCTGGCTGGTGAAATGAGAAATTTCTCTGCATAATAAAACATTTCTACTACGGTCGGGGTTTCCTCGCACAAAACAAAAATGTTGTCCCCTTTTTTCAGTAGATTTTAAACGCCTGACTAATAAAATTGTGACTTTCTGTTAATAATTTCCCTTTTTCGTTATAAAAATAATGTAAAAGGATGGTAGGGACATGTAAAAAGATGGTGGGGACATGTCCCCACTGTCCTATAGGGATCGGCGCCCATGGGGCTACGTACAGTTACAATTTTATCTTCTAAACAAACATTTGGTGATTAAATTTTCTAGCACAACAAACCGACCCAACGCTGTGTAGGCTACTGTACTGTAATTGCCGTTATGGTGATTTTTCGGATGAAGGTGATTTCATGTTTATACCGCAAACTTGTATACAGTGCAACTAACTTTGTCAGAAGGTTTTTTTATTTCATCTCCACTCTTTCCATCGGTTAGCACAATCAGAATCCGTGGAACAGCTTCTTTTTGCGACCGTGCTCCGTTTTTTGTTTTGAAGCCATTTTTTTGAACTTTAGTGATGGCAGCTCCGGTATTAGTTGCACCTAAACCAAAAAAAGTTTACATAGCCTACCAAGCTCCATCTTTTTTGTGTCACGATAATTCTACTTCAGTATTCAACTACTTTGTTCAATTTGGAGAAATGATGGTTTGTCGTTGTTTGAGAAACCTTTCGCAACTCTTGCAGACTCAAAACCGAACAGGCTAACCCACTAGGCCTATTTCGTTTTTGCTCTACAAAAAAGTATACAAAGTGAATGATTGCCAACATCTCTTGACAATGAAAATTTGTGGCTTTGCGGTCTCCAGTTGTTAAAAACTTGATTTGAGAAAACACCAAGACTTGGAAACCAGGGTTGGTTGATTTAAATCAAATGATTTAAATCATTGATTTAAATCATGATTTAAATCAAACAATAAAAATCAAAAAAATTAATTAAAAAAATCAAATGATTTTTTATTTGCTAAAATAAAAATAAATACATCAACAAACGTTTCACTGCTTCTCTGTAATGCAAAAGTTATATTTAAATACTTAAGGCTATAGGCTATGCATGCTTTGAAAGGCAACTTAGTTTACTTGGCAGTTCACAAACGGTGTTGTTCACAAAACATAGTTTTTGATCGAGTTTTTTCCACTTTTGGTCTGGTTAATCAGAAGCTCGAAATCGATTGGGCACTGCAAAAGCTGGCGAGCTTGTATTTATGTACAAACTTCTCAATGCAAAATAAACTGCAATTTTGTGTCATCTGAACTTTTATTGTTTTGGTATGGTACGTCGGTAACATAATTATATTACACCGGTAAACTTTCTTTGCAAAAAGTCTGGTTGTAGGCTATGGATCAGTTGAGCAAAAAAGCAAAGTGATGTGTGCTCAAACGTAAGGAAAGATCTTAGTGTAGTGAGATGACAGTCTGAGACGTACCTCAATCTCGATATGCACATTATGATTTAGTATAAAGCAGTGTTTCTCAAACTTTTTCAGTCCATCGCCCCTTTTTCGATATTGAAATAAAATTTCGCCCCCCTAATTCTGTCAAGTAAAATAAACATCGATAATAATAGAGTGATAGACAAATTTAGTTTTGGGAATTTAATCAACGAAGTTGACAGTAACATGATAATGTTCAATGGGATAGATGAGCTTGGCGACTTTTACAAAGTTTTGAAATGTTTGGCAACATCTTCGTAAGATAGAGTCGAGCGTTTATGAACTAGTAAGCAATTTCTTTGCTTTGAAAGCATCAATGTCACAGCCGAAAACCCCTTTTCAACCATATATGAAGTAGGAAACAACAAAATCCACATTCTAGCTTCTTTCCAGAGAAGCTCATATTTGCCAGCAACCTGGCACCAAAACAAATCGTATCGATCATTTCTGAATTTTACTCTTGACTTATCATCTGTTTGCATATCAATGAAAAACTGCTCTTGAAGTTCCACTTCTATGTAGGTTCGGTAGAAAATGGTTGTAGGCCTACCACCCAGTTTGGAACATGGAGGAGGTCCACGACATCTGCAAAGCGAAGTTTCATGTCTTTATGAGGCATGTTTAAATGTGAGCAGTATTTTTGCCGTTGTTCTTCTGTAATAACATTCTCGCTCAAATGGGGAAACTGACAGCTTTGCAATGAATGAGGTAATCACGCATTTGCACTTGATGAGATTTATCATTTCTCCCTGAAGCTTTTTGTTTACTTCGTGTATGGCATTGAAAATTTCTGCCAAATATGCGATGTCATTCTTTGAGGGTATCACATTTTCAGCTAATGTCGCGTCAGTGCTTGATAGGAATTCGATAACTGAAACAAAAAGGGCATAAAAGCGGCTCAAACAAGCACCTTTTGAAAGCCATCTTACCGCGGTATGCAATAAAAGACGCATTTTATCACAATATTCAGTGATTCGTGCAGTTCTGGACTGAGATTACGGGCAACGAAATGCTGACCGTTAATTACACAATCATTGCAAAAAGTCCAGGAATTTCTCTTTTCTTCAGTGCAATGAACTCTCGATGCTTTCCAACCATTGCCGGAGCACCATCAGTTGGGCATTGTAGAATATTCTTTATTGGAATCCCCTTCTCTTCATAGAAGTTTTTCACTACATTAAAGATGCTTGATGCCCGAATATCTGTAGGAAGACTGAGGGAAAAAATCATTTCTTCTTGTTCTCATATTATGAACAAAACGCACATATCCAAGCAGCAGCGACCTACATTGTCAACCAAGGTGGATTCATCTATTTGCAGTGAATGATTTACGCGTTGGACTGTTATTGGTGGTTTGATAAATTCGCCCCCTTCGAGTGTTTTCGCCCCCCAATCGCCCCCTTTGACTTTTTCGCCCCCCTGGCGCTCGAAATCGCCCCCAGGGGGGCGATTTCGCCCACTTTGAGAAACGCTGGTATAAAGCAACATATCACACCTACTTAAAAATGTGTGCAATAGACAGGCTAGCCTACAATATGATAATAAAAATGATTAAACACTTGCAAACCAAAGCCTTTCAATCAATCAAGGGGTTAAAATAATTCTGCTATCTTATTAAAATGATTTCTTCCCCCAAGTAGACTCGACGCTTTTTTATATAAAAAAAATCAAAAAAATCTGATTTAAATCAAAAAAATTCGATTTTTTTGATTTTTTTAAAAAAATCATGATTTTTTCCAACCCTGTTGGAAACCACTCTTCGCCTTCACCTCAAGTAGGCTATGTCATTTTGTGTCCAGCTAACGACAAGTCAAACCGACGCGTTTCCAAAGCGAGAAAGTAAATTTTTGTCATTCGGCTGTAAGGACAACGTAACGAAGTGATGATAGCCTTGCCCGACGCCCAGAAGGGCATCAGACACAAATTCACACAAAAATTAAACATTTAACCAGCAAAGCAGCAAGAATTGAGTGTGTGTGGCAATACCCGCTTTTGTTTTATCGACGAACCAATCAGTAGCGAATAGAAAATACACAATAATGCTTGTTTTTTCAATTAGTTTTAGCAAAGTCACGAGCATTAGTCTGCGACTTGTTGCATCAATTAGCAAGAGATGGTAATTCCAGAGTTACTTTTTTGCGTATTCATTACGTTTGTGGTTTACAAAGCCTACAGCACAGTTTTGAAAACATTAAGCCCAGATCACAAAGCTTAAAACAGATGATGAAAAATTTGTTTGAAAGCCCATTTTTGGCTTTAGCTTTTTACTTTCGATTACGGTACCTTCAGGATAGTCTGTTTGAAGCACCACGTCAGAGAACTCTTTATTGCTCATGTGCTGGTCGAACTTGCTGATGAGTTTTGTTGACGAAGAATAGACCATCAAGCCAGTTCGTACTTTATCTGGTGAGATAGGAAACGCAGCAGCTGTTTTGTTCACAAACTCCAAACATGTAGTAAAGTGATTTTGTCCAATGCTTCCCGACCCGTCAATCAAAAACCACAGATCCAACTTTGAAATTTTACATCCTGTAATAGCGAAAAAGCATGTGCAGTTAGCAATGACAATGAAAGAGCTATTATACAACAACGACACTGACTCTAACAACATATACGTCATTGCACATGACTAGAGCACTGTGTTGCAAAAGCCAAAAGCGAGTGACAAAACGCTACTACCACAGTGAATCCGCAGTATCAGGCTAAAACAGGTCGTTTGTGTCTAGATCAGGGGTGGGCAAACTTTTTGTACTGAGGGCCACATTTGAAAAAATGTTGCAGCCGGGGGGCCGCACACTCTCACTACAAAGTAGGAAAATTTACCCGGTGTGTAAATAAACGCATATTCCTATTAAACACAATTTTTGTATTTCACACTCAGTTACGTTTAAAGCTATGCAATCATCATCACAAAAGTTAATGAGACTTGTGCAACTGTTCACAGTTTTTTACAATCTTCTGCAAATTGGGAGCAAGTTTGCTGGTAGATATCTTCATAACACCATGCAAGTTAGTGTCTGTCAGCAAAGACCTGTTCTTCGACTTGTTTATTTTTAAACAAGAAAATGATTGTTCGCATATGTATATGTGGATCCAAACAGTATCAAAACTTAGCAGCAAAGTTTTTTAAGTTTGGAAACAAATCGTCAGACAATGACTTGTAAAAGTCAGGCAGTGAATCTGACACTTCTCTTTCAAGTCATTATTTGCTTCCAAGTCCAGCAGTTCCAGCTGTAAATCCTCAGGAGCCGAATAAACTTCTGTAGTGAATGGAGAGCTGAGCATATTAAACTGCGGTTCCTGGTTCTTTAAGTCTTGGAACCTTCTGCAGAATTCGATAGCCAAGGTATCCAACTGAACTTTACTTTGCTGCAAGTTCACCAGAAATGTTTGCTTCTTTCAGCAAAGGAAAGGGACAAAACCTGTAGTTACCAGCTTGTCTGATGAACAATGACAGCTTCATTTGGAATGATTTAACGTGGAGTCCAACCTCCACTCTTCATCAACTATGTTGGTACTAAAATCACATTGAATGCTTTTCATTTCCAGGAATACCACTCAAATAACAATGAAAAGCTATCTGGAGGAAAGTAGAAGTACTGGTAGGCCTACGGTAGCCGCTACTGTATTTTATGATCAAACAATGCGTGAGAAGTGTACGGCTAGTTGCTGAGAGCATGTTGGAATACATGCGCGACTGACGTGTGTGTGTTTACGCACAGAAAGTGAAGAGAAAAACACACTCGTAAAGGGAATAATATTTTGTCATGTAACCTGTTTAATTAAAACAATAAGTGATGAGTAGGAGTTTCTGCAAGTGCCGGCGGGCCGCATAAAATGGTCTTGCGGGCCGCATGCGGCCCGCAGGCCGTAGTTTGCCCACCCCTGGTCTAGATGGTGAAGTAAAAAGTTGTTTATTGTTTTTTATTAAAATTACATATTTCACGTCTTATGGCCACAATTACAATGAACTCTAACTTACTCGTCGCTTCTTCGTATGTTTGAACAGTGGTGACAAAGTCAGCAGCGCTGCTAGATTCAGCGTGGTATTTGGTGGCCCACCATTGGCCTTGCTCATCAAGAGATCCAGGAAGACTTCCTTGCGATAACAATTCAATGAATATTCTTGCAGCAAGGGCGGATTTGAGTGGAACACTATAAATTCAAATCATGATGAAATAAATAATATTTCTTTCGTGATCAAAATAAGAGTAAAACAATTTGTGATTATAATTTAACAATTGTAATTTTTAAACTTTAAGTTTTCATAGGTTTACAACATGAGTCTAAAATAGCTAAGAAGTAACATACTTAGCCTACGTTGTCATTTGCCGTGTGAACACAGACTGTAAAGGCTCTATAAGTTTTGAGAGTCCTAAATTCCAGTGGCGTACAATGACCTTTTTTTTTGGGGTGATTATATTTTTCAAAAAGTTTCAAGCATTTGGTTTGGACACTGACTCTTTATATAATATCGCATTTGCTTATTTTTATATGATCTGAACAGCTATTGAGCAAACTGCAAACCTAGTGTGCGTTTAAAGCTTGCTGTAAAAAAAAAACATCCAAACAAATGATTGCCCTACGCCACTGATAAATTTATTCTCCAGTATGTAATCATGCCCTGGATCATGCTAACATTTTGTGAAGATATTGAAATCATAATATTATCGATGAATTCCAAAATGATGTTTGCAAGCCGCTATTTTACAATTTAATTTTGCTGATTTGTTAGCATTAAAATAAAATTAGTAGCCTACACTTTTCGTCATTATGAATGCTCAGTAAATGATTGTTGATTATATTTCATTTTAAAATTTGTTGGCCTAACAGTATAACAATAAGTTGTCACATGGCCACCTGGATATGCGGCCTAATTTGTCACATTTTGCAGATTTTGATTACAGCTACTGCTAGTGTTTGACTGACATTTTCTGAGATTGTTTTACTTTTTGCCGTCTCCAAATGATATAAAAACTTTTTGTTGCCTTGGGGAAGCAGTAGCAAATGAGAAAAAGTAAGTTGAAAAACGCTGAATCAGTCTGTTATTGAAAAATTAACAGTCTGACTAAAATCTTCGAAATCAAATTGTCTTTGTTTTTCAACATCTGAGGATGTTAAAACCTATTGTGTCATCTGGGGAAAACAGTAAAGAAAGCGTAAAAATCTAATTTTTAGAAAAATTTATTTAAACATTCGCCAAAAGTTAGCAAAACCTAGAAATTTCTGCAAAATGTGACAAATCAGGCCATATCTTTAGCTGGCCATGGTTGTAATATTAACGTTTATTTTGTGGCTATGATTCAACAGAGCAACGTGTTACAGTAGATTGAACATTTAGTCTACCTGTAATCGTCGGACGCATAATCGACAGCATCTGGACCTAAAATTTCCTCAATAACTGTGAGATAACTTGCAATGCTTTCAGTTGCATCTGAGATTGTTTGGTGAATATCAGGCGTGATCTGCAGCGAACAAGAAAAACAAGATTTGTATTTGCTTTTGTAAGTAGGTAACGCTCATCAAGACTGTAGTGTCTTTGGCAAGCACTTGCAGGCATGCCTGAAGGTGGACACAAAGATTGGCTTCCATACCTTCCCGTTCACTTAATCTAAATCTTCAATCACCAGGCGGAAGCCTGGATACGTCAAAAAAGACTGCTCCCAATTTCATCCAGTCGTGTAGCAAAGTTATGAACACTATAACTGCACATGGCTCACAGGATATGTAAACCTAATACTTGTCTACTGCTCACAAAGCTCATTGCAAAAAAAAATCAAAGATATTAACACAAAAATACTTTTGTCGTTTATTAACCATAAAGCTTAAAATAACTTCAGCGCAAATTTAGAAAAGATCTGAAAAGTTTGGCTTGTTTGTATACTGTAACTACAGTCCATTTATAATTAAATCAGTAAATTCTGTACAAATTAGCTTAATTATGACGCACTTGCCAAATCCCTCTTTTCGGATATTCTTTGATCACAAGTTCATTCAAACCAAACGCAGATTCAATAAGAGCAACTCTCTTCAAAAACCCAAAGTCGTTTGCAAACACGTAAGCAGGGATTGTATTAAGCTTCTGGATGCAAGCGTCCACCACTTCTTCTCCGATTTCTCCAGATATCAGAGTTAGATCTGTTTTTTGGGATGATACTTGACTGTTGAAAAGAATATAAGTTACTCTTTAAAGTTTGAAACAGAACATTATGTTTTTATATGAAGCGTTTTAAAAAAACTGTTTAAAATTTATACAACTTGAACACCAAAATTGCTTAAATAAATAATAGTGTATATAGACTAAGTAGTTGAAATAAATACCACCCTTAAATATCAAAAATTAGTTGCAATCTTTTTATAAATCAACAACGGTGTTAACTTTTTTTGTAAATTGAGCTTATTTTCGTGTAAAAACAAATTTTATTTTTCTTCTTATAAATAAAGTTGGCTACCTACCTATCAGTGATGTCGAGGCTGGTTGCCAATGAAAGAGCGACCAGCAAAATTGTTGATAAAACTTTCATTTTCTTGCTTTCAATCGCCTCTCAACTACAAACTTGTTTTTATTTATCAAACGTAATTGGTCTACCAGAAATATCCCTTTGTTAATTTTTGTTTCTACAAAAGTATAGTCTACTGTCTATAGCTTTTAAAACATTTCGTTAATAAAAATTTATTCATTGATCGGCTTTTTGACATAGTCATACTTCTAGGTACTGATAAAGTTGGTAGAAAACGGGTACCCTAATTCATTTTATAAATATGACAATACAGTACATATATGCTGTATTAGATAAAATCAATGCTTTAATTTTTGATGTTGTGATGACATTAGCTGCTGATGTTAAATATTGGTTTAGTATTTTAGCAAGATGCTTTTACATCTTTTTTTTGTTGTAAATGATAATCTTAAAAAAGTGATTCCGATAAAGCTTATTCATTATAATTTGTTGCAAAGCTGAAATTTTAAACACTAAGTTAGTAAAACAATTTGCATCAAAATATTCATAACACTGAGGTTAGATTCAAAATAAGCATAAAATTGATCAAAACGTGCACAACAAAATTATTTCTTCTGAAGTTATTCATTCATATACACAGTAGTACATAACCTTGCAACAACATTTCTGCCATTTGAGCATCTTAAACTTGTATTTCCAAGAATGCATTTATAGGAATAGTTCTTTTTTTTATCTTATTTTGTTACGCCAAAAATAAGCAAACTTTACAATGAAGCAACTTAAATTACGTCAAAAATGTATTTGCAGAAGACAAGACAAAACCATTTCGGCACGAAAAAGAGGCGTATTGACTTTAACTGATTCCGTGCTGTGTGCAGTATGAACAATGGTAACCATAGAAATGCAGATAACGAACAATATCATTTCATTTGTTTTTGGTTTCATAGAAATGCAGATAACGAACAATATCATTTCGTTTGTTTTTGGTTTCAATAGAATTGAATATTTTCTCAATGAATCAATAGATAACGACAGTGACGTAGCATGACCCATTTAATTGGAGGGGGGCACTCCAGAACCACGAATATTTAACTTGACATGAAATTTTTGTCACAGGCCATTTTTGGTTTATGCAGTGCTTCTTAATCAGGTGAATGGTTCACCCCAGGGTGAATAAAATTTTTGCAGAAGTGAACCAACCAAAAGGGGTAAACCAACCAAAAGGGGTGAATAAGGGTGAACCGTCAGAAATGGATGATGGCTTGCGAGCAGGGCGGATATTCCGGATGTTCAACCTGTTCAGTGAACAGGTGTGAATTTCCAAAAACAAAATCGATTCTAAGTTTTTCATTTTTTAATCAAAACTAATTGTTTTTTATAAATTTCCATGTTTATGTGTGGACTCATCGATAAGAGTGGCATTAGAAGGACTGATTCAGTGGCCGAGTGGTGGCCGAGCAGTGGCAGCAGTGGCCGGGTGGTTAGCGCGTTGGGCTCGCAGTCGAGAACCTGCATGTTCGACTCCAGCCACCCGCATTTGCTGTTGTTTCTCTGGGCAAGAAACATTACGATAATTGCCTCTACCCAGTGATCGATTTCGAGTAATGGGTATAGTACCAAATTTAAGTCATAAGTAGAGTAGACAATCGGAAACAGACATTGCCGTCGGCTGCAGCGTGGGTCAGGTGTACGTCGGAAGGCGTACACCGATGCATAGCGCTCAAGTCCGCTTTCCCGCAATGCAGGGTAAAGATAATAAAACAAAATAAAACAAAACAAAGATTCATCCACGATTTCAAAACCTAGTTGCAAAAATTCAGGAGCATCCTAGTCACTCGTAAACAATTTCCTGCAGTAAATCGACTACTGAACTGTTGCTTTTTTGGTGTTTTTTTGCTTATTGTAATAGTGAAGTTGGTTTGCACTGGGTGTATAAGTACAAAATTTGGTAACTGTGTTTTGTGCTTTTGTAGCTTTATATCTCTGGACTCGAGAGATTGCAGATTTGCAATGGTAAAACTTAGCTTGAGTTGATCTTAACAAAAATCGAAACAACCTAACTCATTTTGTGCTGTTATGTAGACGAGATAGTTTTATCATATCATGAGACAAGGGTGAATAAAATCTAGAGATAGATGCTAGGGGTGAACAATACTAAAAAAGTTTAAGAAGCACTGGTCTATAGCATTCCAAACTTTACCCAATATCCAATAAACAAATTTGTAATAAACACTGGCCATTTTCGTTTTTCTGATTTAACCTACAGTATTTGCAATAATACTGGGCTACGTGCAATTTTGCAATAATAATAAGATACGCACAACAAAAAATAACTCATAACTTAACAGACAAAAATGAAGACATATGCGAAATTCCATTAGGGTATCTTGAGTTTCGTTAATTCAACAAACGGGTTTTGAAAAGTAAATTCTATTGAAATTAAGCTACAGTTCCTGCTGTACAATATAGTCATGAAGATGGAATAGCCTACTGAACATTCTACTCGCCAGTAGGCTTATGTAGGCTCTGCCATAAACCTTGAAAAAAACACATTTTAAATTAGTGGCGCAAGCTACACAGGAATTTTGACGTTTGGAATAGTTGACAGTTACGTTTTTTGTTCTGATATTTGTCAACTTCTTTTAGTTTCGTAAACAATGTAGGCCTAAAAGCTGAGAATACTGTACAACTCATTATCCACAAACTTTAATGCACGCGATATTTGGTTGCTCTTCCTGCAGAGCAGCCTTCAAAAAAAATTTTCCTGGGTGTTAGGATAAGATTACATCACAATTCTTGTTGGAGTGGTCGATTTACTTTTACTCTGTGCCAGAACAAAGTATTTTAATGGTGACATTAACTTTTGCAAATATCTTACGGTTTTACACCCTTGTTGATACAGCGTTTCGACCAGGGCCGGATTAAGGCGGGGGCTGACGGGGCTGCAACTCCAGGCCCACCAAAAAAATAAGCCCACCAAAAAAATAAGCCCACCGATAACAACTTGCGAAGAGCAACTTACATGCTTATTATCAGGATCGAAAAAATTAATGAGGAAAATCATAGAACGAATGCTAACTGTGTTAACCAATGGTCCTTAACCAGGGAGCAAAGTTTTGGCAAACTTGTCAGTTGTAGATTAAATTATGATATCATATAGGTGCAAATAATATCGCATCATGTAATTGTAAGGTACCGCCTTTTATCAGCTTTAACATCGTGCAGGTTAAGATCACGATATGACGCTATAAATGCGCTAAGAAAAGGTTATCAAGCAGTTCTTTTTGTCTTGAAAGCAATATCTAATGACAATGAGGAACAATCACAGACTAAAGAAATAGCCAAGGGGTTTATGTTGTCAATGGAAAAGCTTGAAACCGTTATTTTAATTGAGTTATGGTCGTGCATAATGGAACGATATCATAAAACTAGTCGGGCGCTGCAGGATAGCAGAATTCCTACTTTGAATAAGGCAACAAATTTGCTTCAGGGTCTACATGACTTTGTTCAAACATTAAGATCCCAATTTCAAGAATTCGAAGGAAAGGGTAGAGTATTAAGCGGCTGTCATCATTATATTGAAGAAATTTCAAGAAAGAATAAAAGAATAGTATGCTTGGATAACGAAGATGGATCTGAAGACACATCACTTGAACCATCGAGCAGATTCAAAGTAGACTCATATTTACAAATCATCAGTGGCGTAGCCAAGGGGGGGTTTTAGGGGTTTCAACCCCCCCTTTGGCACGCGTGTGACGTCACAATATTGAGAATGATGCTTTCAATCTCATTGTCTCTAAAACAAAGTTTGCCTGATTTTAAACGAAACTTCATTAAAAGAGCGAGTTTTGCCAATACCAAACATTCAAATATCTCAGCCAGGAATTAGCAACAAGAAAACTTAAAGACTTAGCTTGATTTACGAAAAATGCCGAAGAAAACATGATCTTATCCTTTTGATTTGCCACCGGGCAGCACCATTTTACAGGAGTATTCATACCCACATTTTTGTTGAAAATGCTCTGAGAATGTACTTTTTTAAAATGTTCTGGGGGAGGCCCCCAAACCCCCCGCCGCTGGGTGTCGTCTTAGACGTCAACCCCCCTTCAAAATTCTTGGCTACGCCACTGCCAATCATTGACCAAATTATTTTTTGTATGAAATCCCAAATCGCAGGATAGGATCGTCTTCAAATAACAATTTCGTTTCTGGCGGAATTAAACACCATGTCTAACTGAAAAATTGAAGAGAGTGGTCACAGCGGTAAACCATAATCTCTTCGTGGGAAAATTGTAACATAAGATTCCCAAATCCGTTCGTCTGCATGTAGGTGACCGAAAAATAAACACTCTTTCGAAACGTCTTTTCAAAAGTGTATTCCTGTAAAATTAGCCCGCGGCTATCGAAATCGAGATGCAACGCCTTGCACCTCTAAAAACTGTCACTACGATACAGATTACTTGGATAAAAGACGGAGAGTTTGTCCAGCTAGCAAGCACCAAATAAACCAGTTAAATGTGCGACCGACTTCCAACAAACAACTTCAAGAATGAATCAGAAAAATTTGTGATAACTCAAAGGCACGCCAGCAGTAGCGCGACGCAACATTTCATGTCCAAACAGGTTTCAAACTGAAACAGGTTTAAACCGGTTTGACACAGTCTTACGAACGATGGCGCAATTTTGGCACATGTTTTAGGAATTTCCATGACGTAATATTCAGTAGACTTGAACGGTTTTTATATGACGTTTGATTAGGTGAACAATTGTCTGGAACATAGCGGCCCCTAGTTATGACAGTCTGACATGGCATAACTAAAAAAGAATTGACGACAATTGTGAGCCAATGAATAAAAACACATGATACACAAATTGTTTGAATCACTCACGTTTAAGTTAATACGCAAATACAAAGGGCATGCAAAGAATGAACAGCAATAATAATAAACACGACGATACATGAAATTGGTACCATAGGTATTAGGTACACGCAAAAAAGGACGCTATATACAATGGTTGCGATAATAACCGACTGTTCTGGGCTCAGACAAGTGTCGGCCACCGCAGACAAAACCAGGCTCAAACCCTAACACTTAGGTGTTCTTTACGGGGGCGAGGCACGAAATATCCCTCAACACATAGTCTACTTTCACTTTCCCCGTACTCTCATCATAGTTGCAGACGGCAACTTTAGCTCTACGAACCACAGGCTTCCCTTTCCTAATTTGTGGAACTACCTCATGCACCCTCCCAAGTTGATACTTCCCACGTTTACCAATGTCCTGGAGAGAACCTACCACTACAAGTTGACCAGGCTCCAAATTCTCGGCCATTTTTAGCCATTTTTTCCGGCCCTGAAGACCTGGCAAGTAAAAATCGATCCATTTACTCCAAAACTGATCAGAAAGTGACAAATTGAACCGATAATCCCTTCTTAATTGGTCACGATCATGTGGTTGCCCAACAGCACAGTATGGGTCTAAGTATGGGGTCAAAAGTGAGGCAGGGGTGATGACAGTAAAATCCCTAGGGTCGTCACTCAAAGGTACCAAAGGGCGTTCGTTCACGATCCGAACGGCACTGCCTGTGTACGTAAGCAGTTCAATAAAATTGGGCTTACGAATTGAAGAGTCCAAAATGTGAAAAAATGCGATTTTAAATTGTTTAACCATTGCCTCCCAGGCGCCACCTTGCGCCGGAGCATACGGAGGTATAAATTCCCAGTTTATCTCTCTCTGTCTCAGGGCGTTGTGAAATTCAGCTGATTCTATCAACTCGGGTAACTTCTTAGATGCTGCCTGAAAGGTACTTCCATTGTCGGAATAGATAGCATTAACCTGCCCACGTAAATCTGTAAACCGTGTAAAGGCAAGTAAAAAATCACTCAGCGACAATGACGTAACCAGCTCAACATGAATAGCGCGAGATGCCATACATGTGAACAAGAGTCCCCAAGCTTTTTTGTGACTTCTACCTTCAACAAAGGTTAAAGGTCCAAGATAGTCTAAGCCGCAATCAAAAAAGGGTTTCCTATGCGCAGTTGTGCGAGACAAAGGTAAATCAGACATGAGCTGCCTTATAGGCCGTGCTTTCTCAATCGCACATACACCACAATCATTAAGATACCTCTTCACGGAGGCATTACCATTAGCGATTCAAAACTTCTGTCGCGTAGACAACAAAGTGTGCTGTACTCCACAGTGCGCATTTCCATTATGATGCGACAGTACAACAAGCCTAGTGAAGGGGTGCTTCGAAGGCAAAACAATCGGATGCTTTGCTTCAAGAGAGATCTCGGGAGAATTACTTAAGCGCCCTTCAATGCGGATTACACCAGCGTCATCTACACAAGGTCTGTACTTTTTAAGTGAACGTAATTCTTTCAAGCGTTCCTTCTCACGTTGCGAAGCGCCAACACTACCTCGCTTTATCACTTCCTCAAGGGCATCCGGCGATCGTTTGGTCATTAAATGTACCACATCGCCATACACGCTCTTCTGAACAAACTTCACAGCCAACTCTGAAGCACTGTTAAGATAAGATGCATCCAGTTTTGGCTTCACAAAGCTACGCTTTCTCGTTTTACAGCACAAAAATTCAACAAAAGCAACCAAATAAGCGATTCTCTTTTTCATAACATACAAAGAAGGTGCGGCCTCGATCAATCTGTGAAGACCACCCTGTCCAACGTCAAGCGACTCCTCTTCGTCACGAAGATATAGGCTATGGACAGGTACTGGAGTGGCATTTTCTACAGATGGAATTTCCTCACACTGGTAGAGAAGACTAGAACCATTTAACCACAACTCTCGAAATTCTTTCTTTATAATAAGATTTGGCCTTGTGCCAACATCAGCTGGGTTCATATCGGTAGGGCAAAAACGCCAATCCTAGGCTCCAGACAACAATAAAATATGCTCAACTCGACGCGTAATAAACTTATTCAAACGTAAATCAGGGTTTTTAACCCACTGCAACACAGTACGAGAATCACACCAAAAATACTTAAGGCAGTCGGGCATCTTCAATGCCTCGTAGGCCTGCTTCACGAGTCTTGCTGTATTCAAAGCGGCAACAAGCTCTTTCCTAGCTATCGGCCAAGAAAACTGATTTTTTACAACAATGGTAGATTTACCCAGAACGAAAGACACACTCGGAACTCCGTTAACCAGTCTACGTAAGTAAACAACAGAAGAGAAAGCTTGATTCGAAGCATCACTAAACCCATGCAATTGATATGAAACAATATCATCCGGACTGCACACACCAGAGTTTGCAAAATACCATCTCGGTAACGAAAAATCCTTAAGCAGGTCCAAAGAGCGAAGCCACGACTCCCATTCTTTAACAAAGCTATCAGGGACCTCGGTGTCCCAATCAAACTTGTCTATCGCCAATTGCTGAAGTATAAGGCGTGCTTTTAGAAAAAATGGCGCTCCAAAGCCTAGCGGATCAAAATTTTGTCCAAGCTGACTGAGCATACTTCGGCGCGTGTGTTTAGCTAAGGGCTTTAAGGAACATGCGATACGCATCTCGTCAGACTCGGTTTGCCACACACAACCCAATGTCTTCGCTGATGGCAAAGTCATATTTTCAGTCTGAAAGTCAATGTCACGAATCAAAGGTGAAAGCATCTCATTATCCAAATTTGACAAGACAATCATAGCCTCCTTGTTAGCACTCCACTTAACAAGTTTAAACCCACGGCTATCAAACAAAGCAATTGATTCATGAGTGATTTGCTGAGCTTCCACTAAGCTATCAGCCGAAAATATAAAATCATCCATGTACATATTATTTGCAATATTACAGAGAGTCAATTCACCAGCACTGCTGGGATTCTGCTCGATCATTTTCTTTATAGCCAAGCAAGCGATATACGGGCTACTCTTTATTCCCCAAGGGTGTACACAAAAACGAAATGGTACCATCCTACCATTTTCAAGGTCATCATCTTCAAACCACAATATACGAAACAAATCCCTTTGCGACTCAGGTAACTTTATTTGAAAGAAGCATTTAGTCACATCAGCCATGAGACCAAATCTACCAAGCCGAAATCTAGCCAAGACATCTACCAGAGGGTTTAACAAGTCAGGACCCGAAAACATTACATCATTAACACAAGTTCCTCGAAATTCAGACTTGCCATCGTAAACAATGCGCTTTTTTAATTGTGACGTAACAAAGTATGGTAAATACCATTCAAATCCCTTGACATTTCCTGCTTCACCAGTACGCTCAATATAGCCATTTGATTTAAGATCTTTCATGGTGTCAGTAAGGAAATCACGAAGTTCAGGTTGTTTTAAAGCCTTCTTCCTTAAAGCAGCAACTCTATCTGACGCCAACACAAAATTGTTAGGTAGATCAATATCTTCCTTCAACGGAACAGGTATCTCAAATCGACCATCTTTCAACTCAATATTCGGTTCAACAAGTTCTCTAGCCAACTTATCATTGCGAGACAATTCACAGGTTTCATTTTGCAACGTCAAATCCTGAATGACTTTATTCAGGTCTGCTATTTCCATATCACGAGACTCAATTTTACGCTGAAAGCCAGAGATGACATCCGACTCTGAAGACGTCTGCACTCTGCACACTTTAGCAACGCTTTCATCTAAGGGTGACTTACCACCACAAGCCAACCAGCCGAGAGGAGTGAGCAAAGCATGTGGTTCACTACGATTTTCACCAACACGCTCTTTTTTTGCACACATCAAATAAGCGTTGTCGTTGCCAATCAGTACATCTACAGTACTACAATCATTCAAATGAAACATATTCACGTCATGAAAATGACGGAAACCATTTAAATCTTGTTTATGCGGTAAAGTTTTAACATCGTCAGCCCAAGCTGGGTTAACCACCGAAGTTATATCACAAAACAGTTCATCTGTCTCTAACGACTGGATGTTGAGTTTGACAAGGTCAGCACAAGTAGCTTTCTGACCAGCCAGGGTATCCATTTTAAACGACGCTTTATCGTACGGTTTAAGATCAAGTTCACACACCAAATCACTCGAAACAAACGTCAACTGCGAACCAGGATCATGCTGACAATACACCAACTTCGATTTGCCAGTCATTGGATTCAAAACACGAGCAGCAGTAACGCGGTTAAAGGCTGCTTTAACATTTCCAATCTTAACATTACGCACAGGAATTCTGGCACGAGCATCATCTTTCCCAACCGAATCCAGAGAATCACGTGACGTCACATAAAAATCATGCAGAAGAAAATAGTGTTTCCTATCGTTGTTAGGCCCACACTTACGACAGTTATTTGCATGAACGCAATCCCTAACCATATGCTGGCGCAAACAATTCAAGCATTTGCCAGCTTTCACAATGACATCTCTCCGATCTTTAGGTGTCAAGCGCAAAAATTCTTTACAATTAGACAAAAAATGATATTCAACTTGACCACGTGACGAACAACAAATGCATGCCGGTAGGTTTTTACGTCTGGCTTCACCACCGCGCGGTGCGCCAACAACAGTCGAGTACTGCGAACTCCCTGACATCACATCATCGTGGGGTTTTACGGACGTCTGCCTAACCGGACATGAAGGCAATTTTTCGTTGCCAAACTTTTTAAAATGCTGCGACTCACCAGAATCGCCCATTAGCATAATGCTAAAATCAGTCGACTTACGCGTTTCCTCTCGTACAACAAAATCGAACAAACTCTGAAAAGTAAGCTCATTAGTGCCACCATACTGATCACCTAAAAAGTCAAGATAACGCTGCTTAGCGTCAAACGGGAGTCGCTTAGCCAAATCCAGGGATATCTATACCTACGGGATTGGAAACTCTGTGAAACTGAAAACCACTTTATACACCAGTAGGGTCATTTTTCTTTGTGCGCTGCTGTGATAAACAATCATATAAATTGACCTTAAAGGGCAGCCAGTTGTAAGCTAAACGAACAACCAAAAGTGTAACAATTAATTCACCTGCTATAAATTGTAAGGTCTACGCTTGTCTGGTTTGTTTATTTGTTTGTATTCATGAGTGCAGTCCTGTTGTATTTTGTTTGCTCCTTAAAAAATTTCCAGAATGACTATTGGTTTTATTTCTAATGACATCGTAAACGAATTGGTTTTATACTGGATTGGTATGTGAACAAGTTGATGATACAACAGCATATTTTAGCTTACTGATTGCTGAACACTCCTCATTTACTTCTGATCCGATTTGCAGTACGCAAAATGATAAAGAACAACAGTAGACGGTTTTTGGACTCGTTGCATTCATTCATTTTTGGATTCATTGTTTTTTTTTCTAGCAGCGTAAATGTACTTTTATACATGAATTAAATTTAATGTGAGTGTACATTTTGTATTACTATTGTAAAATCGAATTTTGTATATCTTTTAGTCGGTATTTTATTTTGTTAATCTTTTTGTAGTCGTAGTAATGTGATGACCCTACTGATGTATAGCACTAAATAGAGTTTCCAATCCCGTAGTTATAGATATCCCTGGCCAAATCCAAGACAAAACGTCCTTCCAATTTGTCACGCTGACCATAAGCTTGCGCGTAAAGCAAACACTGTGATAATTCATCTTTAAACTCTTTCAGATCACTGGAAGAGGTCGAAGTCAATTTGCTACCATAGCGATACTTTCTAATTTCTGGTTCTGCGAAAAGACCTCCACGAACCCCAAAACGCTGGGACAAGCGAGCTAACGACATTTCTATCCTGTCTTCCTCTGACAAGCCAGGGGTGTCAGAAACCAAATTAGCAATCGTTTGCGCAGCTGTCCTAACACAAGCTGCTTGTAACAAAGTCAAACAAGTCCCCTTAAAGGGCGAAGCTGCCATTAAGGCCGTAACACGATTTTTAAAGAAGATAAATGGCATATTATTACCATCGTAACCAATCAAGGCCGCCTTATCGAAAAACGTCCTACTATTTTGGTATTCAAAAAAGCAATCCTGCTGTTGAGAACTCGATTTAGCGGGAGAAGACAAGCTATATCCCTTAAGGGGCTGAGTGGGCTCAGTCACGTGCACAGCCCGATCACGATCCTCACACACGTTAAAATCAGGAGACGCGATACGCCTCTCACAACCACCCAAATTACGTGTAGCTGGGCGATCAAAACCTAGCGGCGCAGAAAACTGTGAAGGGGGCAAAGCATTACTACTAATGGCGGCCCCGTGACCTGTACGCTCTGGGGGAGGAGTTCGGTTGTAATTCACAGACCTTGGCTCTACAGCATTCGGAAGATCCTTAGCCGCGGCCCCGAGACCTCCTGAAACAGCTGGAAAACGTGTGGATTGCCCTGGTCCACTCACAGGTTGAACGGGCGTTTGGAAAAGGTTATGTAAATTAAACTGCGATTGATGTTCATTTCTGGAATGCCTAGAAGAGCCCTTCTTAGAGCTACGCCGAGAGCCCACCTCTGATCGATATTCAGCTAAAACTACCTCTTTACGTTGTTCAGCCCTCAACTGAGCGTCTTTGAGTGCGAACTCAGCAGCTCTCGCTTCGGCTCTCGCGGCGGCCTCAGCAGCTCTCGCTTCGGCCTCAGCTCTCGCGGCAGCCTCAGCTCGAATGGCCTCAGCTCTCGCGGCAGCTTCAGCAGCTCTCGCTTCGGCCTCAGCTTGTATCTGGAGCTCCTCTCGTCTTAGCTGCAGGTTAATTTGTGCCACTATCCGAGACGAAGTCCTAGACATCCTAGTGCTTACATTTGAGGCGCTATCCTCAGGATGTATGTCAGCATCCAACATATCTGAGAACTCACTTTCTTTTTGTTCAAAGTTATTTTTTAACGAGTTAAATTAGGGATCTACCCTATCACGAAGTTCTGCCAAGATTGCAGAGTTAAAGATTTTAGTCAAAAGAGCATGGAAATGCCGTAATTCCTCTTCTAAAGTAGATAACGTAGATCTAAAAATTAACAGTTCCTGCTTATCACTCAAAGAACCTAGGGCTACAGAAAGTTTCCCAATTTGAGTCAAATTATCCCGTCTAAGATGCCGGGCCTCTCGAACTGACTTAGCCTCATCGTTACTGGGTCCCTCCCCAGAATGGCCTGCCCGACCGCAAAGAACATCATCAGGCTTAAACTCAGTCGAGTCTACGGCGGTCGAGTCCTTGTCGCCACCGAGTGTAGACATATTAAATGTTGGGGCTAAATTAACAATTAAAAAAATTAAGTTACACAAACACACAAAATTATTAGGCTACAGTAGTTATAAAAAACTTAACTGCAAAGACCGTAAAAATACAAAAAAGAATTTAAATGCACGATACCGTAGCTGTACGGGTATGAAGTCCTAAAGTCCACAAAACTTGCTTGGATTCTTCCACTTGAATCTACAAGCACAGATGGATTGTCTTTTAATCTTCTTTCTTGCCAATGAATGTCAAAGTTATTTTTCTTCTGTACCAAACTGAGAAGAATTGTCTTTACTTTTCTTTGCTTCTGTAAGAGTGTAGACTACCAACCAATAAATCTTCTTTTATTATTTCTTGTACTTCTAATTAGTTCTTCTGCACTAGCTGACAACAAACACGTCGTTTATTTTTATGCCTTCAAGTGCTTCTTGGCCTACCAGCTAACAAATTCGTTTTTTATTTTTCTTGCTTTAATTTCTTCTTGACCTACCAACTGACAAGAACTCGTCTTTTATTTTTTATGGTCACAGCGGTAAACCATAATCTCTTCGTGGGAAAATTGTAACATAAGATTCCCAAATCCGTTCGTCTGCATGTAGGTGACCGAAAAATAAACACTCTTTCGAAACGTCTTTTCAAAAGTGTATTCCTGTAAAATTAGCCCGCGGCTATCGAAATCGAGATGCAACGCCTTGCACCTCTAAAAACTGTCACTACGATACAGATTACTTGGATAAAAGACGGAGAGTTTGTCCAGCTAGCAAGCACCAAATAAACCAGTTAAATGTGCGACCGACTTCCAACAAACAACTTCAAGAATGAATCAGAAAAATTTGTGATAACTCAAAGGCACGCCAGCAGTAGCGCGACGCAACATTTCATGTCCAAACAGGTTTCAAACTGAAACAGGTTTAAACCGGTTTGACACAGTCTTACGAACGATGGCGCAATTTTGGCACATGTTTTAGGAATTTCCATGACGTAATATTCAGTAGACTTGAACGGTTTTTATATGACGTTTGATTAGGTGAACAATTGTCTGGAACAGAGAGTGCAAAAACATTGCTTCACTAATATCAAGACTGTACTTCCGCTATAATCTTTGTTATTTCATTTTCATTGTGATTGGTACAATAAAGGGAATGAAATACAGGTCTCAGATTACCATAGAGCCCCAGGTCCATCAAAACCTTAAACCGGCCCTGGTTTCGACCGTTCATGTCATATTGTTAACCAGCATTGTCAAATATTTTTTTCAACAATTACAACTTAAGCTTCATTAATTTGAACCAGCGTCGTCATTGGAAGCAAATCAATTGCAAACAAATCAATAAACAACCACGGACAAAATTGAGTTGGATCGCATTGATCCACAATTTTACAATAAATAAAGTTTATTGAAAACAAAGTTTGATTGCTTTTGCTGAAACATGATGAAATCACTATAAACTGTAAGTTGTTTGCCTAGGTCGATATTAGCCTAGTTTTGCTTCATGCAGCCCAATAAGCTTAAAGTAGGCACAAAATTAAGAAGTTTTTTTACTTAAATTCCGTCACCGAAAACCTTTTGGCTGCAGCTAATTGTTGTTTCCATCCTTAACCTCAATGTAGGCAAAATGATTAGATTTCATAATTTGAACTGATGAGTGATAAAGAAAAATGTAAGAAAGCCATCATGGCAATACAAGGATTAAAAAGTTCAGATATCCTCCTCAATGATGCAGTTGACGCGTTACTACAAAACATAAAGATTTTAGCAATGCAGAATGCAACGTATAAAAATGTTTTTTTCCTTAAAATTAGTTAAGTCTGCACATAGCAAAACAGCAAATTCTTACTTAGTTAACAACTAAAAGATGAAAAACGATCAAAACTCTGATGTGACCGAAAAACGATAAGGATGTCATAAATGCGTTTGTAAACACTTGGTTGGTAATAAACTAACAATGTTGTAAAGAATACCAACTTCATTAATGACGCATTCTTGGATTGTCATGGCTTTTTTTGTCTTGCATTCGGGTTTTCGAAACAAAAAAGTTGCAATTGCATGAACTGCGCAATTTTAAGTGATTGGTGACCCCCATATCCCCCCACACACCTAATATTTCACAATTCAGAACATTTTTAAACTAACGTTACGAAAAAATTTTTTTGTTAAATAGTGATAAAAAAAAACACTGTAACGTCAAAATGATTGGGGGCACGTGTCCCTTAAACGCTACGCTAGTGGATAACGACATGAACATGAAGTGTTATCAATCAATGACCTATAGCCTATAGTTACAAGACTTAGTGACAGGTAACTAATGTAATAATCAAGTAGACCTATGCGTTTCTAATTGATTTCAAAAGATACTTTTCAGTTTTTCGTATAACAGGCCATACCGAATCGAATAAATGCTTATACTCTTTGTATTCCCAAAACAGTTGCGTGCTGTGGTTCATGTTTGAATATTACAGTACAATACGTCAGTCCATAAAACTAAACCATTAATAAAGCTGAGTCGTTTCTCCTACAGTGCAATTAGTAGACGCAATTGCGCTTTGACATTTTTCTTGAAACAAATTAGCCTATATCCTATAGGTAACCTACGCCCATTAGTGTTGACAGGAGAGCTCAAGGGTTAGTTGTGGAACCACGCCAGACATGATTTTAGAAGCCTGTAACATTTCCAAAGAGCCCGGGAGCTTAAAGAAGCAACCCTGTATTCTTTAGAGACAGTGTATTTTTCTTAGAAGTGTCTTGATTTGAGATTCGAAGATCTTATTGGATACCGGGCCCAAATAATCTTTTCCAGAGCCCTACCTAAGCTTCTACAAGGCTTCGTCTCACCACTCCGCCTTTACTGCGGTCTGATGACAACCGGAAGACTCCCATCGAGAGCATTCGATTCTGTTTTCATTCAGTCATAGCTAGTCATTTAATCACATCTTAGTTAGGCTATTTAATTTGATCTTATCTTTATAATATGTTTTTATCTGTGGTGCTTTTTAATCGGACACAACCGACTTTTTCGAAGAGGTAGAACGTGTTAGTGATCACCTGTCTGGTATGTTGCAGAATGCAGAGCACAAAGACGTATTGCTGAAAATCAAGAAAACTAAAAGAAAAATTATTAACTCGAAAGGCAACCCTGTGCAATGTTTGAAAACAAAAGAAAGAACTTTCAAACAAATGTAGCTTGTTTTCTTTCTAGCAAAATTAATGCATTACACCAATGGATTCATAATAGCCTACAGTGTATTTGGTGACTGGATAATTCAACGGACGATCGTAAAGGAAAAATGCATATGCACACAAAGCATTTAATGGTAGTTTTCTTTTTTAAATTTGCCAACACAACTGCACGCAAAATTCTTGTCATAACAATCATAACACGCCATGACCCCGTGATGACTATGTCAAATTTTATTCAAATGCGATTGAACGTACATCCTTTGATTGAGAAAATTTCTTTGAGAGCTTAATCCTGGCAGTTTTGCATACAGAGGCTTTGAACCACTGACGCAGGCCCGGTCACCGAGATTGACAGAGTAAAGCTTCTAATTGTTGAACTGTTGTTATCTGTGAATTGTTTCATTCACCAGGTGCCATTGAATGAAGAGCTGATCTTGAAATGCGTTGCTCAAGCGCACACCTTGAGAGCTGAACCAGCATCGCTTGATCTTGAAGTTTATTTGTTCATAAAGTCAGGCACTTTAACTCAGCTGTCGGGAATTTGTTGCAAAGTTCCAATGGGTCATGGCGGTTGAGTAAGCAAGGGCGGCATGGTGTAATGGTAGCCTAATACGCTAACAGAATTTGGAATGATATCACATGCGTCATTGAAACAGCAATGTTGATTAACTGCTGAAATGTAGGCTTACAATGAATGAACGATCATATTATTCAAAAATGAGGTTTTTTAATCTAGATCACTGTATTTGAATATAGCTTACTACTTTTTTCTATTACAGCTCTTGTAAAATCCCCTTATCGATTAGCTTTGCGAGATGAACTGGAAAAGTAGCAATTTTAACTTTAACTTGGAAGCTTTTTTAACCTACAACTCTATAATTACTCCATTTAGACTCATAAAGACTCTTTCAGTTAAAACGAAACTCATACTTAACTCTTTGTGTTGCTCTAGCGGAGTCCAGCAGCGGGTGTCCGGGTAAACTGCTTCATCCAAGAATAATGATAGTTAGTCTAATTATCATCTATATTATTCTATTCAATTGTTTGAGTTGAGATATGACATAGATTCTATCCAATTGAATTGTTGTAATTAATTATTATTAATTAATTACAAATTCTTACTTAGTTTACTATTCGAACAAACAAAATGCTTCTTGGAGATATAAAGTGGTGATGCATTGACCAATTAAACGGTGGTGAAATAAACATCCTGAAACGTAAGCAGCAGGAAACATGATTTTTGCTGAAATTGACAAAAAATATCACAAATCGAGCGAATCGACAAGACGAAGACAAATTCTTCTACATATCAAAACTTGTGTGAAACATACAACTACAAACCAAAAATGAGTCTATATAGTTGAATGGTTAAATGACAACAATTGTGATTTGTTTTGAATAGGTCCTAGACATTAGACATTTCAAGTTTATCCAAGTGGCAGCTGAGAGATATGTAATTGTATGTAATGGTTTACAATAGTCCTCCGTTTTTGGTAATTCTTGACCGCTCTAGCTTCTCATTGATACGAACCTAGAACAATGTAAAAGGTATTTTTAAGTGTAGACAGCATATTATACAACGTTAGCCGAATAATAATAACAAAAGAGCTTCACAGCCTACCATTCGGTGTACACCAACAACCGATGTACAGTATACAAGACCTGTACTACACAAAGAAAACAATTTTAAAGTAAAAAGCGCGATGTTGCGATCCTGGTAGATATTTGCTGAGTTTATATTGAAGTTCAGTGACAGTTTATTGAAACGACAATCCATAGGACTACGATTCACGGCATTATTGCCACTTTAATTTGTCACAACAGCAATGTCTTTGATTGAAAATAATCCTGGTATCAGTATTCTGTTGATAAGAGTTATTTTTATCGGGGAGATAAATACCGAAAATTTTGCCAGAGAATATTTATCAGAGAGGTTTTATTGGGTTGCATCTACCAGATGAACTTTACCGGCAAGATATTTGTCGGTAATTTTTGTCAGCAAGCTTTTCAACAAAAAAGTTTTATCGGATGTTTAGCTGCAATATTTCGATGAACTGTTTTTAACCAACTGTAGTAGCAACGTGTGAAAGCACCCAATGCTACATTACTGCGCGACATTTATTTTCTCATTGTTGCATCAAACACTTCCATCAATAAATTTATTAAATCAACTAAAGTAAAATAAATAATCGATTTGTGGAACAGGTGTAGTGGCGAAATTTAAACATTTTCTGTACCGATACGATATGAATAAGAAACCTTCCAGGTATATATTTGTCTGGAACTAAAATGTCTAAACAAAAATACCATTTTAGTCTCTGGCGTTCTTAAACCATCACTTACAAAATTGGTCATAATCGAGACAGCAGTTGTCATGCTTTTTGCAGGAAGGGTTACAAAAGCAAGGAAAGTCTCTTCCAAACTTTCCGCATCGATACCGACAGGAATCTCGGGCTGTGTAAAATGAAATGCACCAAACGATCAAGACGAAACAAGTTTAGAAAGATCATGAATCGTAGAACACATTTTGTATCTTTGCACATGATGTATTGATGTAGGCTTCAGGACAGCAAATCTACGATTGATGAACAGCCTATAAACTGATTGATAAACAAAGTGATATCCTTGTACTGTAGATGATTTTACTTCAATTCCATGATTCAATCTATCTTAGTTAAATTAAATCATTTTTAACTTTTCCATTCCACCAAAAACACTTTGTATGTAAGAATAAGACGAATTAACAAAGAATTGATATAAAGTCGAAAGTCTTTTATACTGGTACCAATTTACTTAAGAGGTTGAATAAATATTTTCTCGCGTAAACTATGGATTCGTAAAAATTATAAGACATGCAATTAAAAGAAATACACTGAGGATAAAAGTCATTGAAAGCGCGCAGCAATGGCTTACGTATGCAAAAGCTCCGGAACTGAAAAAAATCTCTGTCGCATGCGCATGTTGGGATGTGGTAGGGTGCTAAAGCTGAGCACGACGCGTTTGGGCCGCAATCGATTCCAAAGCAAGGATCTCCTACGAAAAATTAATTGAAATAACAAATCTTGATGTTTTAAGTCACTATAGACATTTAAACATATAGGCTTTAAACAGCTTTTAAACGAAAGGAAAAGTATGCTGCAAGACTCAACTCGAACAATCAAGCAAGTATACTTCGTGTCTTATTTTGCTACATTGTTATTAATGCAATTGTTAGCGTAATTGGGTACAGTTGTTGTAGTTGTTGCATCGACCCTACTGTGGACAGAGACGGGCTCAGCAAGTAGCCGGAGGGGAGGGGGCAATTTTAACAAAACCCAATAATGCGTAGGTCTACATAAATCTAATCTTGAAAATACACCATGAATAAAGTTACTTTTCTGTGTTTTAGGGAGAGGGAACCTATTTCGATTCGCCACCTCCCCATAGATCAGCCACTGACTGTAGAATTATTTTAAAGTTACTGGCGTTTTTGCGTAAGCAAAACTTACGTCGACAGGTTCTTCCGTTTCCAATGAAACCATCCACGCAGGTGCAAACAGGTGTAAAAAAGTCGAGGGTACATTTTGCATACATGCTGCAGTGCTTCCATTTGCACCGATCGATGGCTAAGTGGAAATATTAGTAGCGTAAGCCTTTGGAAGGTTACAATGTTTTTTTGTTTTTTTTAAAATCAGTTTTGATACAGTAGCTTACTAAAAAAGCATCCAGGTTCGCGAATAAAGAAATGGTAAAATCAAGCAATTATGGCAACTCTCAAACTGTTGGCTTGAATTAGTCAACTGAATGTTATCAAACAGGTTCATATTTTCGATGTAGCAAATTGAGCGTCAGGATCAGCCTTAAGCCTCAGTTTTTAATAAGGAAAACGTAGGTCATATTTTCAGACTATAGTAGGTATAGGTCACAAGTACTTTTTGATCAAATCGAACTTTTGTCAATTCGAAAATATTAAAGTGTTAGGCTATAATATAAATTGCGCCATGGGCACTTACAGGGTCATGATTGCGCTCGGGCATACTTAAGGGACACCACTTACCGGGCATGGAGGAACCATTTTAAAAGTAGGTGGGCCCAGAGATGCAGCAGTAAAAGTCAATCTGACTTCTGGGGGGCGAAACCCCCCAGACCCCCTTATACCATTGTTGCATTCCTAATACTTGCCTTCCGTTTTCGGTACCTTTTCAAAGAAGTTTGGCTTTCAAAAGTGAGTAGCCCAGGCCCACTCAGAAAATAAAGTGGGTAGGCCCAGGCCCACGTGCTTTCTCCATACCTGAGGCACTTACCTTTGCAAATAAATCCGTTTCCAAAATATCCGAATTTGCATTCACATTCGAAAGACCCATTGGTGCGAATGCAATGAGCGTTTTCGTTGCAAGGATTGCTGTCGCATGGATTTATTGCTGAAACAAACATCTTTAACTTTCACTTTTTGCTGTAAGCTATTGCAAAAGTATGTAAGTTAAAAACAAAATTTCTTCTCTCCGGAAACTAGGTGTGAGTTAGGTCCCGATAACTATAACATAAATACGTTTTATACTTGTAGTCTACAATTTTGTCCTAACAAAATACAAGAAATAAATATGTGAATATTTGCGGAGTGACGAATGAATGTTTTTGTTTTATCCAGATTGACAAAAGCATTGGCTGGAACGAAATGCAAGCGGAAAACTCCTGCAATGTTAACTACAATTTTTTAATTGTTGAGCGGTAACGTTCTCCAACAGCATTCAGTTTGTAGCCTACTGTAGGTTATATCAAAATTTTAGTCAAGCTTTTAAACTATTCATTGTTGACATGAATATTTTTAGGCTCTGTTTCTTAGATTGCTGACAAGTTTCTTTTCTTTAAACAGCTCAATTAAAATACAAATTTAACATAAATTAGTGTGATTGTTACTAAATCTATTTGACACATTTCCAAAGATTCATTTCATTGTTGGTTAATAAATAACTTATCAAAAAGCAACTTCCGCTTTGTCACTATTTACGTGAGAAATCTAACTGAATAAGCAAGTGAATCTAAACTAAATAAAGTCATGAATAGTAAGATTAGGAAAGAAGACACGACGCTTTCATGTAAATATAGGAATTTGAATGCGGAAAGAAAATCTTGCTTTCTTTAGAAATTTCTTCCTTCTACATTTGTTGGTCAGCTGAATATTTTCAATATCATTTGTCTTTATTTTTTTTTTTTTTTAATTCAAGCACGTTCTATAGTAGCATATAGCCTACTGTGATTCAAGTTTTTGTCTTTACAATTTGATTGGTGGAAATCTGTAGCGAATATTGTGCCCCATACGCTGTTGTCATACTTAGGTTTGTAACACAATCAGTAACATTGACAACATATAACCAGCTGGTAAATCAATGAAATTAAATTTAAGTTTTCATTCAAGTTCAAGTATGATTTTTTCTTTGCGAATTCGAAATGTTGCAGCAGTGAGTTAGTAAAAACTTTTTGCATTATTATGTTGTCGTCGTCGTTTGAGCCTCTGCTTTCAGAAACGGAGCCTCTGCTTTCTATTCTTTTAACACCCAAAAGCGTCAAGTTGCCCTAATAATTTCCATTTAGACCAGTGGTTCCCAACCTTTTGTTGTCACGGACCCCTTTAGACAAATTATTAATTCTGCGGACCCCTACCTAAATTTTGCTTGAAACTTAATTAACATACTATCGACTATTGTAATAATTATGCTCCTCAACTATACTGTACTGTGTCATATTGCATTGCCGCTATGACTCTTGCAGCAAATATCAGGCAAATTGCTCAAATAAAAAAATGAATGAATTGTTCAAGAAATGTCAGCAGTATTTGAATATTAAGGTGACCCACAGTGCCATGCCGAAACTTTTTCAACGTAGGAAAATTTAAAGAGAGAAATGAAAGTAAAAAGATCGCCTTTTTTCCGAAATTCATCAAGATAATCACGGACCCTCAAATGCTTTCTCACGGACCCCCAAAGGGTAGAGTGCATCAGTTGCCCCGATGTTGGAATTTTTGATCGGCCCTTGGTAATTTTGTTCCAAATAATGAAAAAACACAGGATGTGAAATATTTTGTCAATCGGATTTGATTGAGGGGGTCAACATCCAAGTCAAAGTTTGATGTTTAAAGCTATTTTGTGAATATCCGTCGGTCACGTTGTGGAGTTTTCACAATGTTTTATTGTCTTTGAACAATCAACAAACTAATCGTTGTATAATATGCAGTTGAAATAACCGTTGTTTGCAGGCGCGGATCTATGGGGGGCCCAAGGGGCCCGGGCCCCCCTGAAATTTTGTGAAAAATTGTTGAATGGTTTGATATGTTTCTAAACAGCTGATATTAGTCCCTTAGCGGACTTAACTTATCCCGGAGGGGGGGGGGAAATTATTTTTTGTTATTATTAATTGAAATTATCCATCGATTATATATTTTAATAGCAACACTTGTTGGAGCTGGCTCAGCTGAAACCAACGCTGAGCCAAATGACGTCAGTTGAAACAATCTGAAGCCTGTATTGTTTTATAGTTTTTAGTCTTCATCATAATTTTAATCAATTATCGTAGGCTATATGCACTGTGGCTATATGTCTGCAAACATACAAATATCCAATTGGTCATGGACACTGCATACAGGGTTTTAAACCAGATTTCAAGTTTACTTTGCATGCTTAGCAATTTTCACTCCAGCAAAAATTATTGATAAACATGGCTGTTTTAATGTCTATTTTATAGCATATCGTACTGTATATGTCGTAGTATCATTGTTTACAGTGGTTGGGGGTTACAACCCCCTCTTTGGCACGCGTGTGACGTCACGATATTGAGAATGATGCTTTCAGTCTCTATGTCTCTAAAACAAAGTTTGCCTAATTTTAAGCGAAACTGAATTAAAAGAGCGAGTTTTGCCAATAGGCTACCAAACATTTAAACATCTCAGCCAGGAATTAGCAACAACAAAACATAGAGACTTAGCTTTATTACCGAAAAAATGCCGAAGAAAACATGATCTTATCCTTTTGCTATGCCACCGGACAGCACCATTTTACAGAAATATTTATACTCATATTTTTGTTGAAAATGCTCTCAGAATGCACCAAATTCAAAGTAATTCACAGGCCTGGAGCATATAGTCAGTAGTCAAGTGCTTCACTGACGTCCAATTCTCTAATTTTAATGACATCACTTCAACATTTCCACCTCTTATATTTTGTTTTATGTACACACTGATTTACGATTTGAACAGCCTGAGAAGCTGCTCTTACACATAACCATAATATGGAAGTTACAGTGTAACTGTGTATTTATTCCACTTTTCTTTTCTTGCCTTGCTGTACATACTGTGATAACGGATGCGTTAATTTTACAAAATTTCGAGTTTACTCTTGGCCTCTTTAATGAAGTTCAAATTCAATAAAATTTTGGCTATGACGTTTTTTGGTGAATGGGAACAAAACTACTAAGGGCCGAGTTGAATTTCCAATTTTTCAAAAATAAAGGGGCAACTGATGCACTCTACCCAAGGGGTCCGCGGACCCCAGGTTAGAAACGACTGATTTAGACTATTACTGATTGTTAGGCTGTTTCTGCGGCAGCAGATACGAAATTTTTTTAGTCTCGTTTCATGATTTCTGAATTAGTGATTAAATTTTGCAGTTCAAATTTAAGGTTATTGAGTTTTATGTATTGTAACTTACTTTAATTGTGAGGTTTAGTGGTTATGATAATGATGATTTAATGTGAACACCTATAATTGTGACCACCACTGGGGATTTACAACTTCTACCTTAGGAACCAAAGTTTATGTTAAAAATCTCAATAACTTGTTTTGTTTTGCTGTAACAAACACAAAAGCTAAAGTTCACATTCGGTAAAAGTAACGTTTTTATTTTACAATAGTTTGTCTTCTTAACTGAGGGTAATTAAAAAACAAACTAAATATGAAGTAGGTTTTGTAGGCTGATAGCTATGATACCAGTGCACATTGTGCCGCTTCCAGTGAAACCGGATTTACAGACGCATTTCCCATCGACGCATCGGGCATTTTCATTGCTGCATTCCACCATTAAGCAAGGATCAAGCTCTGAAGAAAAAAGTAAAGCATTATTTAACATACTAATCGGCAAAATTTGACCAAGCAGTTTTCATAAAAGTTTTACGTGCCTGGTTTCTGCAGCAAAGCGTGAAGTTGTAGCAAGAGTTTTGTAGATCTTTGGTGCTGGTCTATTCGGCCACATAATGATCCAAAAACAAACCCTGTAGCCCATGTACTTTACTGGAGTAAATTTTGCACTTCTTTACACCTTGTTTTTGTTTTGGGCTTTTTTCAATATAATTTTCTGTAATTGCATGTCAAGTTTCGATACTTCGTAGTACTTGTTTAATTTTCTTGTCTATAGTTTTTCAAATGGGCCAACATCAAAAATCAACGTTTTTGTACATGTATATAGCCTACTAGGGCATAAAATTTAAATTTTATTTTTTTGCATTGCTTTTAGAAAATATTATGTGACTTAAAATAGAAATAAAAATTTTCTCTAGCCATAGATTCCGTCAGATGCGGTCTGGTTATATATACGGTACTCTTTGACTTTCATATTTTTTACGGTACTCTTTCACTGCCCGAAAGGTTCTTAGGCCTACCTTTTAGAAAATTTCAGTCATGTTTTAACAACAGTTTTACAAAATTTGCAAAGCAGGCAGCCTCTACGGGCAGCTTTGCTCAATTTATCTAATCAACTGACCTATCAGAGCAATAGAAGGCCAGTTTATAACTAACATCTTACTCAGTGGCGTAGCCAAAGGGGGGGTTTTGGGGGTTACAACCCCCCTTTGGCACGCGTGTGACGTCACGATATTGAGAATGATGCTTTCAGTCTAAAAAAAATTGCCTAATTTTATCCAAAACTGCATTAAAAGAACGAGTTTTGCCAATACCAAAAATTCAAACATCTCAGCCAGGAATTAGCAACAACAAAACATAGAGACTTAGCTTTATTTCCGAAAAATGCCGAAGAAAACATGATCTTATCCTTTTGCTATGCCACCGGACAGCACCATTTTACAGGAATATTCGTACCCACATTTTTGTTGAAAATGCTCTCAGAATGCACCAAATTCAAAGTAATTTTTCAAAATTTTCTGCGGGGGCCCCCCAGACCCCCCGCCGCTGGGTCGTCAAAACCCCCCTTTCAAAATTCCTGGCTACGCTACTGATCTTACTTGTGCATGTTATGCCATTTCCAGTGAAGTTGGCTTTGCAAACACACTTGCCTTCCACACATTGAGCATTTTCATCACTGCATTTGATCATCAAGCACGGGTCAAGTTCTAATGACAAACAAATGGGAATAGTAATAATAACTGAAAAAAAGAGAGAATTTCAACACTTTAAACCCTGATTAACGTAAAGTCAATAGAGGATCCGCATAAAGCAGATACAAAAGCATCTAATTTAGTGAAAAAAAATTGAATGCAGTAATATTGACGACCTTTTAAAGTACATGTAGTTCAAACAGAAATAGAAAATGTTGGGTGGAAATTCAATGTTCATGACAAAGTCCAATTGATATTCATCTGTTGCAGATCGCGATTTCGGGTATTAAACCCTCTTCAGTACAACTTATTAGCTCATAGTATCAGTAAAATTTACAGCAGTTCACTTTAGAAAATGATTAAAAATGTTATGTGGTTACTAAGGAACAAATTAGTCTGCGAGATTAGTCTTTCAGTAATAATTTCAGTAATAATAACGTTTGACTTTTCTAATCATTAAATTTAACGAGTAGGGATTGTAGCAACATTTCACGAAAACTTAAAACTGATTGCCTACTTGTGCACGTTGTGCCATTTCCAGTATAGCCGGACTTGCAAATACATTTTCCTCCAACACACTGAGCATTTTCATCACTGCATTTGACGCTCAAACAAGGATCGAGTTCTAAAAAAGGGTAAGTTAAGAAATTAAACAGGCTTTTGAAGAGAACGACTGCTCTTTATTACGAAGTTATCAGATGCTCACAAAAAATGTAAATACCAGTCACTTAAATATAAACATAGCCGTAGGAGTGAAAAACATTTTAGGGGGGCGAACAAAATTTGTCCAAATTATTCAAAGTTTGCCCAAATTTTATCTTTGCATACATATTTTCAAGAACGTAAAACTACTCACAACCTCTGAGGTAGTGCAGTCTAATAATAACTTGGCCGTGTACGAAAACACAGGAAACAAAACGTACAGTAGCAAAACAAGGCTAACTTAAGTTTAACCTACATTTAGACCTATCTAGTGTCTATGTCCGAATTAAATAAACCATCAAATTGAAACACTCTTGTGTGGCACAAAAACATATATATTAAGCCTAACTGGATTCAACAACAATTTGAACTGAGACTTCAGTAATAACTGGATAACAATTGCTGAATATCCATGTCGCCAAATTATTTGGGAAACTCCAGCCGAACTTCAATAAAAGGTAAGACCAAAAGTAGCTCAATCTTTTCATTATGAAGATAGTCCAAAGACTCAGCATTTGTAAATTTGCATTGAAAAAAACTAAAATGACAACCTATTTATAGTGATTTCCCTAACCACGAATTTTGTTTTATAAATAAGAACTATTTTTCTTCGCCTACTCTTTAATTCTGAATAAGCTAAGTTATATATATTTTTTGGCGGTAATCACTTCTAGCTACTTGCGTCTACTTTACGAAACATAAATTTCAGTTGAAAACTCCAACTTTAAACATAGGCTACCGACGAAAATCGTGATCGAGAGCAAGGATTTCGCGGTTAAAGGAAATATTCCTAATGCCTAATTGCGCAGTTGGGGAAATTGGTGGATACCACAAATCTTTCAATTGCACGTTTATTTTGGAATAAACTTACTTACATTTCAGTTCGGTTGTTTTTTGTTTTTGACCATCATATCAAAAACAATACACGTCAACATAGCAAAGGTCGAGAAAAAGGTAGAAGCGACAATTGATATGGTTGGCTCCTGCGTCAGTGGTTCAAAGCCTATACAAGTATACGAAACTGCCAGGATTAAATTCTGCAAGAAGCTTTCCCAGTCCAAGAATAAAGATTCAATCAATCAATGTATAGCAATCTATCGAAAATCAATGATAAGCTTACTTTTGTTTGCCAACTGTGCTCTTTTACAGTTACTTTTTGCGGTTGTGGATTGAAACTTATCATTTGCCCAAATTGCAATACCACATGCAATTGTTTCCAAAATCGATGATAACGCATTTTACATTCATTGGAAAATATCAATGCATCTCGTAAATTATAACAATGATGTAAAGTCTATAAACTAGTGAGACGTCGAAACATCATGGTAAGATTGATTTTCCCAAATAACTGGACGTTTTTGCCCAAATTCGCGACGTTTTTTTTCAGCGAGGAGCGACCACCCCCCCTGCCCAATATGTTTACAAATTTTGTGTATTTTTTTTTTTAAATGCCTTAAATGACTAAAATTTTTGACAAACTACAAAAATTTTTTTTTTTTTTTACTTTTTTTGTTTCCGTTTAGATATCTGAAAAAAAACCTTCAAACTGAGGTAAACGTCACCGCTAGACGTCAGGCAAGTGTCAAGCTTTCCACGCAGCGTTGTCATGGTAGGCCTAATGTTTATGCTTTATGTGACGAAAGAGCCTCATAAACCTCACTTTGCACAAAAATAAAAATTCTCTGTAAATAATTGAAAATTGCAGAAAAAGTTTAAATACAAACCTAGTAATTTTTTTCAACTTTTAGACAATACAAGTCTTCCTCTTTCTAAAAAAAGTAAGACCCATGCAGTTTGGCAAACAAAGACCAGAGTTATGGTGATTGCAAAAAGTGTGTATTTTTTTAGGGCTTGGGCTCTTAGAGCCCGTGGCAGTTAAAGGGTTGAATATAACGGAGATAAACGCCATTGGAAATATTGTAGCAACATTTTACAAAACATTAAAACCGATTGCTTACTTGTGCACGTTGTGCCATTTCCGGTATAGCCGGACTTGCAAACACATTTTCCTCCAACACACTGAGCATTTTTATCACTGCATTTGACGCTGAAACAAGGATCGAGTTCTAAAAAAGGGTAAGTTAAGAAATTAAACAGGCTTTTGAAGAGAACAACTGCAATTTGCAGCGTCTTTATTACTCCGAAGTTATCAGGTGTTCACAAAAAATGTAAATACCAGTCACACATATATAAATATGTGGCCAAGTTTCATGTTTTGCATAACAAAACTTGAGTAAAACGTATTTGCGTTGAAGTTTTTAATTACGACTATAAGACAATGCAGCGCTCAAGGCGGTAATTTTAGCACAAAAAACACAAACATTGTTTTTTCTGGAAAAAAAAAGGACATTGGTTGTTCTTTCTTACATGTCAAAAGTCTCTAGGCATATACCTTAGCAGCACACTGTTCAAAATTAAGTTGTGATGATCACGAATCGTTACCGATTCGACTAAATCTCTTTTTTGTGGTAATTCAAGTTTAAGGTAATCGCTTATTATTTCGCCCAAAGCTCTTTTGTACAATATTATTTTTAGCAAATAAATTGGTGCTGTATTTGCAAAATAAAAAAATACACAATTCAATTTTCGTGACTGCCTATAGCTGGCACTGGAAATTAAAATTAATGTTCAAAGCCAAAAGATATCTCTACATTACCAGCAAAGCTGCAAAGCACTGTTGTCGCGCTTTTAGAAGTCGTGATATTGAATGGACACAAGAAAAACACAATAACTTCTAACAAGTTCATAAACGCTACAGATACAAAGCAGTACTCACTAACGCATGCTACAAAGCCGTTTCCAGTATAGCCTTGGTTGCAATCGCATCTGGCAGCTCTGCTGTTAATCGAGCAGGTGGCATTTGCAGCACAAGGCGAAGGGTCGCAAGGGTTGGGTGGGGGGTCCACTATCAATAGCATCAAAACAACAGCAGGTATTTAGGTAAAGAGGGCATTCAAAACAAACGCACATTAAAATCTTTGAACTCAAATGAAATCTTAATAACCGTAATTTAAAATGTAAAAAAAAGTAAGAGCCACGCTAATAGATGCATTCACCGATTAAGCAAATTGTCAATTAAGCAGCTTCATCTGAGAAGGACAATATTTTTTTATGCCCCAACTTAAATGTGCTGATTAGAATCGCCGACTGCTGATCTATCGATGAACTTATACGCTGCATGATTCTTCATCATCTACTTCTAAAGAGACGGTTGCTAAATGGACGGCTTAAGAGTTTCGTTGTCAGTGGATCTAACTGTAATAGTTTGCAAGCGTTCCGATTGCACTACCGACATTGTGCTCTTTTGCTTTTATGAATAGCCAAATATTAAAGAAAACAATCAAATGTTCTTTTTACAAGGTTAAACATGAAATTCCCATCAAAGAATATCTCAATAGATGAAGAGTAATAAACAATCTAAATTTGTTGTAGCAGCTTAGGTTTTTGTCGTATTCAGGCTTATGCTTAGTGGCTAATGATTTAGATTAAGTGAAAAAAATAAGTAAAAGTTAAGAAAAGCTTTGTAAAGTAGCCTACTTACAAGTACACAAGTTAAAGCCATTTCCACTGTATCCAGGGATGCAGATGCAGCTTGGTCTATAGTTGATATTTCTGCACGTGGCTAATGAATGGCATGGGTTAGGATCACATGGGTTCAATCTAGGACGTGGTGTTGCATTTAAAGATATTTCTAAAACAAAAAAACGGAAAGAAATTAGATGGAAACTCAGAACCAAGCGAAATAAAGACTTTAATGTGAGACAGCTACAACCATATCTCAAATTATTGAAAATTTTGAATTGGTTTTGTAAGAATTAGCGTGCACCTTACGGCATATTTGTACATGCCGACTTCAAGTATCCTACAAAATATCTCATAAAAACTGGAAGTGAATAAATGTTTTGCCAAACAGCATCAGTGCTTCAAAGTTTCAATACCTAAGTCCTAATCGATACAAAACAGTTTAAGCTTAAACTTACTCCTGCAAGTAAAACCATCTCCAATGTATCCACCCTTGCAAACACAGCGCGCCTGGTAGAGATCGTTTAAGCAAATGGCGGATGCATGACATGGACTTGGACGACAGAGACTGGACGATGGAGTTGGGTCCTGACTTACTCCTAAGAGCATTAAGATTTTGTAATTTGTAGTTTGCTTTCCACTTGGGTTGTTTGAAACTAAATCCACTGTTCGAGACAGAGATAATAGATAAAATTTAAGATACGATATTTTAATTAAGATACGAGATAAAATTTAAAAAAAAAAGCTTTTTTGTTTGATCCAATGTCTGCAGATGTCGAATTAATTTGAAAAATGATTGAGTTGTTAGCTTGTAAAGATCAGAAGCGTTTCCACGAGCTAAAATGTATGTTGGAATTTTGAAACGATAAGCTCTTCATATGATCACCTACTTTGGCAAAACGTTCCGTTGCCAGTGTAGCCGTCTCCACATTTACAAGTGTACATGCTGCCAGAGCTTGAACAGATAGCATTCTGGTGGCAAGGAAATGGCGTTCTCAGACATCTGTTAGTTTCTACAAAAGCAAATTGTTCAAAATAACACGTTGAATGAAAAAAAGTGTAATCACACTAATAGATTAATTTAGCCAGTTTTTTTTTTTTTTTTTGTTATATTTATGTATGATGAGAGCACTATAGGGACTTCATCGTAAACACAAGTCAACGTATTGTAGAATGTACAATAATAAAACAGTCTATTGCTACAGTATTTGCTTCTAGAAGTTATATGTTGCTGCATTAAAAAACTGTTGGCACACTATACATCACTGTGTATGAGTTGCTGTGGTTTGAAAGTGATGCTTTATAGAAGTGCTTTATAAAAAAATGGAATAATTTATAAAACATTACTTCAAATATGTCTAACTGTCTAAATTGTCTACGTAGGCTATTACATTTATTTAAGCAAAATATTCTACATTGCAAATTGTGTATTGAAATTGTGCACTCAATGAGCATGCCCATTGAATGAAAAACTTCTCCAAAGATGCTCTAGTCTTCAAGTTGACGTCATAACTACGTAATTGTAAAGATGCAGTCATTCTGTACGTACCTGGGGTGCTGCCTATCGAAGAATGAAAGACGCACATGAAAAGTACAAAGACGATTGTCTTTAGCGGTAACATCTTCTGGCACAAAATTCCTTGCAGTGTTAACTAAAAGTTGCATATTAGAAAAGTTGAAAAAAAAATCTCGACTTGACCATTTATATTAACATTAATACTTTTTCATCAAGCGGTTTGCTGTCTCGCCTTTTTTGCTCAAGGCCTCATCAGCGGTTTGAGCGTGCAAGTTTGTAAAACGCTCAATCGAATGATTGTTTTTTCTTGTATTCACCTTTCGGTTTAAGATTGAAGATTTGAATTTTATTGAACAGAAAAGCAAGGAAGCCCGTGTTGGTACTCACCTTCAAACGAGTTCTGAGATACTGTATGATGTGTTCGGCAGACGTTGACTTACTGATCACTACTTAGACGTCTGAAAACGTTGAATTAATATTAAAATGTCGGGTTTACTCGCTGGAATTTATTAGTTTGAACTAATGAGTTAGTATGTTTTCCCCATGCTTGTCGTTACTCATTTAGGCACTCCACGGCTGCAATTTGATAGATGAACGTGAAATCCACTGACAATGTTAAAAAAAAAACATAGTGAAAAATAACATAGTCACTTTATAAAATAAAAAAGTCACTCGCTTGTGTAGTATGCTACTTAGAATCTCCAAAGCATCTATATCGGCTTTGGTAGACTGGAATCTAATGTGTGGGAGAGGCAGGTAATAAGGCTGTCCACATACCTCAAAGTATATAAAGCTGTTGCTGACCACCTTTCTATGCGTGTGATGTCTCGACTCTTTACAGGAGACACGAAAAGCAGATAAACCACTTTCACCTTTTCTGCCTCCGAACTCTTCAAGATTCGATGGCAAGACAAAGTTCCAAACACTGAAGTCTTCAGTAGAGCAAACACGCCCAGCACTTTCGCCACCATGAAGAAGGTATAAATTAGATAGACAGGTCACGTCCACCGGATGGCAATTGCCCAACCATCGCATTCCAAACAAACTGATGTACGGTACGGAGAACTTACAAACGGCAGACATCAAGTGGGTCGTCAAAGAAAAAGTTTCAAAGACTCTTTGAAAGCCTCCATAAAAGAATTTTTTATCGACGTTTATTCTTGGAAAGACTTTGCCGCAGAACGACCAACGTGGCGCAGTCTCATTTCATTCAGCCGAGAAACAACGTACACTATCTGTTAGCAAAAACGGAAGCCATGCGGAAACAGCGCAAGATTCGAGCCATGGACAAGAACTCCAGCAAACCATTCTTAGCGTGTCTATCTTGCAACAGAAGCTTCACCGCACAGATAGACCTCATCAGTCATCTACGCACCTATACACACCAATCACAGACTATTAGAGCTTGATTCAGTCTCGTTGGTCATCTTCGAAAACGAAGAGCGAACATGATCATCATCATATACTACTTTACTAAAGCATTTGTAACTGTATTTTGTTTTCCGACTAGTTTTTCTGTACTTCCCACTGCATCTGAACTGAACGACATTTTTTCAAGAAATGTTAACAGTTAGTAGGCCTACATTCTATCGCGATTTACATACACAGGCCTTGCCAACGTGCGAACTGGAGACCATGTTTTTTTTTCGATTTTGAAGTCCAAGCTAAATTTATTTTATATCTCTTTGAAACTGAATCTCAAATCATTACAAAACTCCTAATATTATTAAAAAATCTTTCTCTATTACCAATGTTGCCAGACTCTTTTTGGATTTCCAGCACAAGTGCAGAAATAACTTAAAATCACATAAGATATAACCTACACAAAAACTATATTTATTAACTGCAACTTGAACTGTCAACTTACACCTAGCAATTTTGGCTATTAACAGATTGACTTCCTGTCAAATTCGAAACTGCACGTGCGAACCTTGATACAAACCAACGCTGTTCAAGTCTGTTTTCTAAATACAGCTTATATTGTCGATGAAGTCAAATATGTATTGACCAAATTGTTAGCCCACTTTCAGCAGGTTTGTGGTTTAAAAATGCTAAACTGGTTTAAACATGCTAAGCATAGGAAAAATTAACCTTGAGACTGTGCATTGGTCAAATCTCCAAAAAATACGACACCAAAAACGATCTGCTGTCGAACAGGTAAAAATCAACTTTTTTCTTTCCCCAAGTCGACTTGCCCCAGTCATCCTCGTTTCATTTTTTATAAAATTCTAAATCTAATCCTTGGAAAGAAGCATTATTGTCGAAGAGTGACCTCACCGATTTCATTCGTCCAGATCCGCCGAACACCCTTCTTTATGAAGATAGTTACATGTGACGAAGAGAAGTATATAACGATAAACGTTGTCAGCTGAGCGATGAAGAAGACGAAGACTCAGTAGAACACTTCTGGATTCGGCGCCGAGCGCTGATGATGGGGAGGCATAATCGACAGCTTGGTTAATTCTTCAGAGAACTCTCCATTCTCCGAAAGCAAGTCTTGTGCAACTGAGGATCATCCTCAGGTGCATTGGGTTCTAAACAACACAGGAAGAGGATATATTTACCTGACTAGAGATTATTAAATTTATTAAATTAAATTGAACAATTTTATATGTTGTGCTCTGACAGACAATGAACATAAGTCCCTGGAAATATTTGTAGCCAAGCAATATAAAAGTAACTTTCTCATCTTATATTGTGACCGAATGAATAGGGTTTTATTTTCTGAACTGTTATTATGAATGAATATACGCCATCTTGAGGAAGATATATCTCAAGAGAATTTTCGCTAGAAGGTAGTAGACCAAATTAAAATTTGTCGAAAGTCTTAATCGATCTGTGAAAACAAAAGATCACTTAAATTTGCAAATAAACAACCAAAAATTTGATTTCCTCAGAAAATGTAGGCTACTACAGATTTTTCACAAAGTAGTCTCTGTATTTCTGTTTCATATTTACCTTTCCCATGCAATAAGCCATATTATACAGAGTGCTGATTTTTTTCTACTTCGAACGCAACAATCAATAAAAAGTTGTTTGATTGACACAAACAAGTCATGATCTGTTTTCTTTGTTTCTTAAAACTACTGTATAAACTACAAAGAAAAAACATTTATTTAACTAAACAAGTACCAGGAATAACCTATCAAGGCTTTGTCAGTCCGAGGATAAAGATTCAAAACCAAAACCAAACCAACCAAAACCATTACAGTAAAAGTTAACTTGTGCACATGTGGCATGCCCGATTTGGAGTTGCAACTTTATTAAATGTATGGGATCGCCATTAGTTCATGAAATCAACTTATTCTTGAATCTGAAAGTCACCTCTTCTAACTATTAAGCATTTACTTCTAAAATATAGATTCTAGAAGTAGGCTATATGCTTTAAAGCTTGAATATGGCAGACAAAACCACAATTCCTTCCTTTTACAGTCTACTCAAGCAAATTCTCAAAGGACGTGTGCGCATGCATAAAGCTAAAGGGAAGCTTCAATCAACGTATTGTAGCCGTTTACCTACAAAATTTTATAAAATCCAAGTTAATGACTGGTTAGTATATCAGTCACTGCTTTTGATGGACCTAAACTTAACTTCTAATTAATTTGCGTAAAAACCTCAAACAAGGTAGCCTACCAGCGTATTGTTCTTTCGTGCGCAAATCAGTGGAGGCAAAGTGAGGCACAGATAATAAACATTGTAGGCCAGATGTAACTCACAGAAAAAGACAGTCGCTAAAGAAACTACACTACTGATGCAGGACAATTAGTTTAATGGCAGCTTTTTATAACCGAGTGCTGGCCATTATTCATGCAGGATTGAGTATCTTCACACAAATAAGAAAAGTTCTTATGTATTCCTATTTTCTATCATACAAATGGGTAAAGAATTCCAGCAACAACTGGAAAGTTGCGATTTACATAAAAAGCTTACAATTGCACAAGAGAAACGTGTTGGGAATACGCAGTTCTGGTAGTTTGTAATATGGGACTAGATAGAGTGTCAAGATAGCTTGGCGCCAAACCATGAAAAACTTCATATACTAAAAGATATATTTTGAAACGTAGCCTATACGATACAATACAGGAAGCCAATACAGCGATTTTAGTATGGGAGTAATTATGTTTACGTGTTAGAGCAGCGGTTCTTAACCGGGGGTGCTGGAATAGACTGTAGGGGGTGCTAAATGCATGCAGTATAATATCAAAAAATTGCAATTTTACTTTTTTCTGCATTTTTTTGTTTTTCTGCCAGTATCAGCAGTTGTCATATCAACGATTGCTGTTTCGAAGTAGTTCAGTTCAGTTTATTTTTGGTTTGTTGGCGAAAAATTTAAAAAAAACAGAAATATACAAAAACACAAATAATTCGCACAACAAGGATGGCAGCGAAAGACCAAAAGGTCACCAAAGTCAGCTGCCACTCAAACATTTAAACAAAAGACCCCAAATTAAGAACATTAACACAAATAGCACAATACCAGCACTTTACATAATACATTAACAGTGGAGTAACACAGGGCAACAAATAAAAATAAAATGTGCAGAGAAATAAGCAAATGATATGTTTCAGGAGTGATCATTGTACATATTCTTTAATAAACATTTATATTTAAATTTAAAAGCATTATAAGACTTTTCTTGTATTTCTTTTGGTATTTGATTCCATAGTTTCACTCCATTAAAACATAGCATCTTCTTACCAGAGTTTGACGTTGCAGAAGGCAAATATAAATCATTCTTTTGGTTCTGACGGGTTTTTTGATGGTGAATTTCGTTTACAAAAATAAAGCAGCCAGCAAAGGCCCGGGGCAGCATTTTGTGCACATATATGTACATAAATTTTGCAGTCTCTAATTCAATAATATCGTCAATTCTGAGCACATTAAATTGGTGATAACATTAAATTGGTGATAAGTAGCCTACATGATTTGCTGTTATTGTAATCTCCCAGTCAAGTACGCAAATTGATCCTGAGTAGTTTGTGCGAACTTACCTGGTGGGTGCTTTGTTGTAATATTTTTGCTCACCTCTCCCTTCTAGCAACCACCATGGCAAAATACATTCCCACAAATCACTCATATCCACAGGGCCGGATTTAGCTGATGGGAGGCCCGGGGCACTTTTAGATCGGGTGGCCCCCGTGCAAAAAAATTTTTTGCGCCTAAGGCGCGTAAAAACCATCTCTACGTCTACAGTAGCATCAGTCCAGTACTGCACAGTATTTTGCAGAAACTTTAAAGGTCAAAAGGAATAAAATAACACAAAATCACATTTTTTCCACATAGGGGGGCCCTTCAAAAGTCGGGGGGCCCGGGGCAACTGCCCCCTCTGCCCCCCCCCTAAATCCGGGCCTGCATATCCAGAGTGGATACAGCAGCCCTTCTTGGCAGACACGAGTGATGATAATAGACTAAAGGAGGAGCTGATTGACATGCATGGACAAAATTTCGTCCTTCCGTTTGCTGATTTCTGGTGTGATCAGTTGACAGCATATCCTGCATTGGCACGAGCAGCATTGGAATTGATCGTTCCATTTCCGACTACCTACCTGTTTGAAAAGGCGTTCTCCACCATGCTCCAAATCCAAACAATTGGCCGGAACCGCCTTCAACATGGGTTGCTCCACGATATAAGAATGGCTTTGACCAACACGAAGCCTCGAATTGAGAAATTGGTCACACATAAGCAACAACAGAAATCGCATTGATACATGTGTAACTAGTTACCCAGCTGGGTAGCTTAAGTATGCTTAAGTTTTTCCATGTTCTTTCACTAGCCTATTTTCGGGTTTTCCTATTTCTTTTATCACCAATGACGACAATAGTTTTGAAGAATAAACAAAATGATCAATTTGTACATCGTTTTTCTTTCAATAGTGCAGGCCAAAGTTTAATGGCGGCGCCGAAATTTTGACATGCTTTTTGATCACTGGCGGTAACCTATATTTTGTATTTTTGTCGCCTAACAAACTGTGCTGTTGTTTTAAGAAAGTTGATTCGCTTACATATGGTTATGTTCAGTGTTGTACGCGTCAATGAAATAAATTGACGGCGTCGGCGTCAGCGCGAATTGCCTAAAAACTTTACGGCGTAAAATAGCCTACTGCGTCAGCTTTCAAAAAATTGACGGCGTTAGCGCTAATTTCTAGCGCTATTTTAGCCAGGGTTTCACAAAACGGAAGTATTTCAACCAAGTTTAGGCTAACAATAGCTATAAATAAAAAGCAGGTATTATGTTTTGAGACTGTATTGTAATTAGCTGCTTAGCCTATTAGTTATTTCCTTGTAGAAACACAACCATTTCAAGTTTAGCAAAACGTTTGTCTGACAATCTGCTGCGTTTGGGACGCATAATGTCCTTTCCAAGTGAAAAGATGTGTTCCACAGCAGCGCTGGATCGTATTGGTGTGTTGTATTTCAAAAACAAGCCTTGAAAACGTTCATTCAGAAATGTACCACTGTTCCAAGCGTGCTGTGATGGTTTAGCATAATTATATAATCTTTTAACGAGGTCCATTGCAACAAAATCGATCTTTTCAAGGGCATAGAGCTCTTAAAATAAAGTATCTTCAACCTCCACAATGACATTCATTGATTTTTCGCTTTCTCTCTCTGATCCCTCGTTCTCGACAGGCTACTTGCTCACGATATGAGTGATCACCATTTGGCGAACTTCTTCCGCCTGTATTCCAGGTAGCCATTCCAACCAACGCGAAAGCCGGTAATTCGGATGAGTCGCGATGGCCAAAATACATTGTGAAACGAGACAACAAAAAATGACGCATAGCGCTTGACGCTTAAAATCGACAAAATAGTTGACGGCGCTATCACTTCCGTCAATTAGAAAAAAAATGACGGCGCTAGCCTCAGCGTCAACGTACAACACTGGTTATGTTTGAGTTTCTGTGGGTGAATGAAAGTCAAATACCAAATCCTGAATTAACTTCATTAAAACAACTGCACAGTTTGTTAAACAACAAGAGACTTCATTACATAACATATCGCCAGCGATCTGAAGGTATGTCAAAATTTCGGCCTCTACTAAACTTTTGGTCGGCACTGTAGTAGTCGTATGTCAACAATAGTTAGGGGGTGCTAGACTGTTCACGCCTGTTTACAGGGGTGCTAGAGTCAGAAAAGGTTAAGAAACGCTGTGTTAGAGTATCCTAATCTAGGGATCGGCAGCCTTTTTTGCAGTACGTAGTTGAGGCTAACATTATCTTGTGGACCGGCTATCAATAAAATACATGCAGTAAGTTTGGTGCATGCAAAATGCACATGACATAGGCTATATCATTCAGTCACCGAAACGTTGAAAGCTCTGTGATTGTTCTGCAGCAATACGCTGTTCCCACCTAAGGATGATGGTAGTCAATGACACCCTCAGTGTGTTTGTTATGCCCTGCCTACTTTGTAATTTTGTCTTGTTTGCTGTTGTTTTGAGCTGTTTTGAAAGAACTGTATGAAATTCTTGTTTTTTGTTGTTGTTTGAGTATTTTTCGCAGCAAGCGTCCACTATTTATTAAAAATAAAATCTATATTCTAACACTATACCCCAGTTGATAAAAAAAAATGAAATTTTGTAGCAATTTTATCTTAATTTTGTGCGGCGGAAAACAAAAAGTTGTGGAAAAAACCGGACATATCTATATCACTAACAATACAGCCTCAAAGAAACAGTAGCTTTTTAGCATGAAAAATGTTTTCAAACATATAGCTAGTCTGTTTTAGAGACCTGGAATTGCAAAGATACATTTGTCAAACAAAAGATAGTTTTTTGAATAAGAGTACTGAAGAAGCTGCTATTGTGGCGGCGAAAGCTTTATTTAAAATAACCTTACTGGGTACCAAACCTGACTGTTTTTATTTATGGATATTCATTCCAACAAATTCGCAAAAAAATGCTTGATTTTGACATTTAGGCCTAATTAATAAAATGAACCGCGAGGCAAAGCGTTCATGTGCTATGTTCGTTTTGCCCCAAGACCGGGGCAAAATGGACACCCAGAATGAAAATCTTTTTTTGTAAAGAAACAGAAAAAAAAACACATTAAGTTTCATATTCTGGGCAGTTATTGTTAAATAGCATGTTTAGTCAAAAAACGCATTATAGGTCCATGATACTTGATTTGTTTGCTCAAATGGAGCACTTTGAAGTTAGTATGTCCGTTTTGCACGGCCTTCCCCTACTACACCATTTAGAAGAAAATACAATAAGCTCACACTTTTCTTGATTTAATTTCAGCATGTTGTAGTAGCCTACATCCAATTTGAAATATCAACCATTTCAGAATATTTTGAAATTTCAAACTCTGATTGACAGTTGCGAATTATCTTGAATGAATCTAATGTAAATTTGATGTTGGAACAAATACTGCAGTCATAAATGTGGTCTTTGATTGCACTGTGTTTCTAAACTGCCTTGCAAAAAGGCAGAACTTTATTAAGTTACGTTAATGATATATCGATATTGGATCTGTTCTCACAAAGCACTCAGAGCCTACATCGATGACAAGTAATTGCTTTTCAGACCAAAATTTTTGGCAGGTTTTTGCAAGGATTAAAACTTTCCGAATTGCAGCAATTTTACGACTTGACAATAATTTATAGAACCTGTTACTTCCCCGCAAATAGTTTTTTTACTGCCAAACTGAAATTCACCACGTTTCATAAATGCTGGAAAAGCAATCAATTTTTAACAATAGGAAGCAATCGGTAAACAATTTTGCAATCTTTTGTACGTAAAATGTAGGTTTGTAGTTTTACATATTTGCGAATCGGATGGCAAAGATTGCAAACAAGTTTTTCACCAGTTTGATGTGCTGTTTGCAGCCAGAAACAGACATTTTTAGCCAAGCACAATCTCAACTCTCTTGTTTGTAAAAAAAAAACTTTTGCATACAATAATTTTGTAAAAAGTGCAAGATTTGGAACTGTGAATTCGATTTGCAAGTCTTGTTCAAAATCGATACTTACTGAATAAGCTGTTGTTCCATGCGCAAAACATGGTTGATTATATCGTTGATTTGAATATTTATCTTCGGACAGAGAAAGCCTCTGATAGGCATTTGCGGCAAGGTCGCATACGAGGCTTAGAACCTTTGAAGCAGATAGAGTCATCGAGGTTGACAGAGTCGAGTCTCCGCTTGTTGTTGAAGTGTTGTTGTCTGTGCATTACGCTAATCCATCCACCAGGTGCCTATGAATAGAGAGCAATGCCAAAATGCGTTGCTCAAGCGCGCACCTCCAAAACCGAAGCAGCTCGGCTTGATCTTGAGGCATCTTCTTGTACAAAGTCGTGAGTTACCCACTGAGCTAATTCGTATTGAGAAGCTCGTAAGTTTTAAAAATATGTCCACTTGGCACACGGATCAAATATGACAATTACGACATAAAAATTTCTTAGCCTTGACTACGTGGTGAGAAGGTTTAATACTTTAATTATTTAAAACTACGCAGGAAGTTGATGAATAAAATCGTGCTCAACACGCTGCTTATGTTGTTCAAGCAACAACTCATTCTCATTACTTAATGATTCGGGAAACTTTCGCATAAAACGTGATGAAGAAAAAGTCATTTCGAAACTGTTTTTCTGAGTCTTGCATGATATGAAAAGTACCATGGCACAGTAAGCAGACATATATGGGCAGTACAATGCTAAATAAAAGTGTGTTATTCGCAGAGTTACCAGGTTAAGCTGAAAGTAGTCAATTGGGCTAGGTTAAATAAGAATGTAGACTAGTAAATTTTTAACTAGGTGATCATGTTCTTTTTAGGCTACTAAACAAGCTGTGCTTTAATATAATAAAATTATTGCACTTTTATCCTCCAATGTATAGTATATAGTTGCTTATAACATTGATGTAGTCCAGTGGTTTTCAACCAGGGTTCCGAGGAACCCTAAGGTTCCGCCAGTAAGTCTAGGGGTTCCGCAAGTTTACATTCAAATCCGAAAGCCTATTTTATTATTATATGCATATTGTTTAAATATAATCAAATATTGATTAGGTTTGCCACCATAATAAATTTGCTACACTTTAACACGTTCGCTACAATCCCGAATTTTCGTTGTTTTCTTGTGATGCGATTACCTTTAACTTTCTGCTTACCCGCCAAATTTCGTCGACATGTTTTCTTCGCTTCAAGGAGTTCTTTCACACAGTTTAATCGTTTGTACACCGGTGGATCAAATCGCCGTGAACGTGTTAGAGATCATTTTGTTTTGCCAGTATTAGGTTTGTTTTTATATACATTTATAATTTATAAAATTCTGCTTACAGCCTTACAAGTATGGATATGAGTACATGAGTATTTTAATTTAATTTTATTAATCAAACGATGTTTTTTGCATAAGGCAATTAAATTATTGAACAGGGGTTCCTCGAGCTTTTGGAATGTTTCATTGGGTTCCGTTCCACCAAAATAGTTGAAAACCACTGGTGTAGCCTAATTAAAGTTGTTTAGTCTTTCGAGGATAAAAACGTGAACATTTGTCTGCAGTCTAACAGCACTAATTTCTGCTTAGCGTAATGTAGCAGTCTTTGCGCAGAAAAAATTATGGTTAGTCTAGCAGCACGATAACCTGGTGGGAAGATGTAGTCTAAGCTACCTTATCAATAGGCTATTGTCATGCGGAAGTTAAAATGGTCTTACCGCATTCATGAATGATACAGAAAAAGGACAAATGCGAACTGACTATTTTATAATTATCTCTTTGTGTTGTCAGCCCATGACAACATGTAGGCTAATGGTGAAAGCACTAGCGTTTAAAGAAGGGTTGAGGGTCCAGGGGTATTGTTGGACCCCGACCCGAGAGGATTTTAGAAGCCCGTAACCTCTTCAAGGAGTCCGGAAATTTGAAGAAATCATCGCGTATTCTTTGGATGCAGTGCGTTCTTCTTATGGGTGTCTTGATTTGAGTGCCGGATTTATTTCGCACCGAGCCCAAATTATCTTTTCAACAGCTCTGGGTGAAAGGGTAGACATTTTGCCCAGACATGAGAAACCGCTCTCTCTCTGCCTTCCGACCGAAAACCCCAGGTAAACTATGGCCTAAAATCTTATTACATTTACCAGAATTCAAAAAGTTTAGCAAAACTAACTTACGTTTGCGTACCTTTTGCTGCGTGTGAGGACGCGGTGGTAGCAGTCACATTATTCCATCTGTTTGGCAGTGTTGCTATCAAGCGCAATGAGAATAGCATCTCGTGGTTGGCAGATAAGGGATAAACATGATGTGTTTTGCAAGGTGCAATCTGTGGGTCAAGCCCACGTACGCAGAATAACGATTTGACAAAGCCCGTAAACCATGTTGCAATTTCTTACGAATGTCGGGCCACTTCAGCAAATCTCTAGTTTGCCTCGAACTTTGCCTTACCTGGTACTAATATCACCAATTTTAACAACTAGATTTCTATAGCGGTCACTTGTAGAGCTTATTGTACCTCTGACAACCTTGGGAGAACGAACAAGTTGAAAACAATTCAGTAATTTAGTTTGTTTTTATTTCTGACCATCACAACGAAAACGTGGAAAAACAATATATGTTGAACATAGCAGAAGTCTAGAAAAAGGTAAAAGCGACAAATCGCGGACTTTAACCTATAAGCAACAATAAGTTATTTTATAGTAGATGAGTCAATATGTACTGCCTGTAAAGAGAATCTTTGCATGTATGTCAGATGTGTCAGAAGTCAGAACTGTCAGATACTACAACAAAAAACGCTATGAAACCGTGTTAGGATTTTTAAGTTTCTAACTAACAACTTAAAAAGCCCTGTTGGTATCAGGCCTACACCAAGTTGCAAAGGACATTGCAGTGAGTTTGGAATTGATATTTTTTTAGGCTATGTACATATTTGCATCAGACCAATAAGTCCACATATTTCCAGCACAACGCGCAAAACGATAAAAAAGGTAAAAGTAAAGATGAGTCCCATACTTGATCCAACCATCCGGGGATGAGAAAATAAGGTTCTCATTGTACTAAGCCATCGGCACTAATGAGAGTAGGGTGGCCAGTTCCTTTCTCTCGGCCGCCTTTCCTTCAGCAACTACGCCCACCCAATTTATTACACCCTGGGTAGAGATGAGCGGTGTTTTTCAACAACCAGCTTAAGCCGGGAGTTGAACCAGGATTGCATGATTGAAAATCACTATAGCACAGTTAACAGGTAATGCTGTTGTGGAGAATTGTCAACGAGTAAACTGCGAATGGCTCCATTGAAATACAACGACTTGACAAGGGTATTAGAATTCCATCATAGAGCATTTATGAAATGATTTTTTTTTTTAAATTTACATCAACACAAAATTTTTGCAAGATGTTTAAAAATTACAGCAGTATAAAAGTCAAAATATTTGTTCAACTTGAATAGTGCGGGCACTGGTATAGCGGTATTTGGTATACATTCTTCCCGTTTTTTTTAAGCTCCTTTTCTACAGCTTTGGCGTCTTTCCATAAAATTATTAGGCCATTCAAATACGTCATAGTATTCAATAATAACATAAAAAAGTAAACAAAATCAGTTGGATTCGGAAACTTGGCAAGCCTGTATTGAATAAGTAATGAAATAGTTGATCTCTCAACCTCTGTTCTGGTTCCTCGATGCTATTGAAAATGAAAAGTTATAGCCTACAAGAGTCCTTCATTCAGGATACAACCGAACGATTAAACGTAATCAGTCAGGTTCGGAAATTTGTATACTTTCATTGTTAAAACTTTCGCCATCGTAAAGGCGGCTTCTTATTTTTGTTCGACTGAAAAAGCCGCTTTCACTGTGGCGAAAGGTCTAACAATAAAATCATACAAGTTTCCAAAGTTTTCCAAAGGTTTATCAATGAATTGTTTTATCATAAGGATTCTTGTAAGCTATAACTTTTCATCAATGAAATCGAGGAACCAGAACAAAGGTTGAGAGATCAGCTATTGATTACCTATTCATTAATAGGCTGTATATTCAAAACTCAATAAGGCTATCAAACACCTGAAGAAAAACAAAGCTCCGGGACCAGAAAACATTCCACTAGAGTTTCTTCTCTACAGAGGACCCCAGATAAAGGACCGCCTTAAGCAGCTGATTCTTATGATATGGGAATCAAAAACACTCCCGAGCGACTTTAGAGATGCGAATATAGTTACAGTGTTTAAGAAAGGAGATAGAGAAGATTGTAACAACTACCGTGGTATCTCACTCCTCAGCATCACTAGCAAGATCTTTGCCCGCATTCTCCTTGATCGTCTTATCACGCTAGCTGAGGACGTACTCCCAGAGTCCCAATGTGGCTTTAGACCTTCTCGCGGCACTGTAGATATGATCTTTTGTGCTCGAAAACTCCAAGAAAAGTGTCAAGAACAACAACAACCTCTTTCATTTATCTTTTGGAACCTGAAGAAGGCATTTGATAAAGTTCCTCGACCTGCTATGTGGTATGTTCTTGCTCGATTTGGATGCCCTGACGACTTTATTACCTTGATCCGTGCTCTCCATGATGGCATGCTTGGCAGAGTTTGTCACCAAAACACCCTCTCCGACCCATTCCCCGTTACAGGTGGACTCAAACAAGGATGCGTTCTTGCACCTACATGTTTTTCACTGTATGTGGCTGCAATGCTTAATGAGGTCCCACAAACCTCTCCTGGTATCAATATGCGCTGTCGCATGGACGGAGGGCTCTTCAATCTTGCTTGCTTCCGTGCTAAGTCGAAAACCTCTGCTCATACAATTCATGAGTTACAGTTTGCCGATGACAATGCCACACCTGTTAGGACTCCTGATGACCTCCAAGCGATAGCCACCATCTACAACAACTCTTATGAGCATTTTGGAATGGAAGTTAACACTGATAAAACTAGGATACTCAACCAAACGCCACCTGACCAGACCTCCCCAGAGATCAATATCAACGAAAGACCTTTAGGTGAAGTAGACTACTTCTCTTACCTTGGTAGCATACTTTCAACAGCACCAACATGTGCAAAGGATATTGAACAACGTATAAAAGCAGCTCACTGTGCCTATGGAAGACTTAACCATCGTGTTTTCCACAACCATGCCATATCTATCCGTACAAAAATTATGGTCTTCCGGGCAGTCGTTCTATTTACCCTGCTCTATGCTTTTGAAACCTGGACATTATACCGCCGTGACATCAAACGTCTTGAAAATTTCCAGCAGAGGAAACTGAGGCAAATGCTAAGTACTCGTTGGGAAGTTTGTCTTACCAACGATGCAATCCTTGATCGCGCTAGGCTGCCCAGTTTAGAAACCACCATATTGCAACACCGCCTTCGCTGGACAGGGCATGTCATACGAATGGACCCAACGAGGCTTCCACGAATAATGCTTTATGATGAACTAGAGACAAGGAAAAGACCTTCCGAAAGACCAAAAATGAGATACAAAGATTAGCTGAAAGTCTCCCTCAATCATGCAAAAATTGATTTGGATTCATGGGAACTACTTGCTAGTGACAGACCACTTTGGAGAAAAAGAATTAGGGAAGGCACAAAAATTTTTGAAAAAAACAGGATACAAAAAGCCCAAGAAAAACGAAACACTAGAAAAGAAAAGCTAAAACTACCACGTCCCCCACCCTCCATACAATGTGACTTTTACCCACGTCTTTTCCATCATAGACTGGGCCTCCAAAGCCACATACGACATCACCATCCACAACCAAATTCAATTTGAAGACGAAACCAATGCTTGGACACGAACTAGAGCCGACGATAACTTTTCATCAATGAAATCGAGGAACCAGAACAGAGGTTGAGAGATCAGCTATTGATTACCTATTCATTAATAGACTGTAGTATATTCAAAACCAAACAAGCCAACCAACCATATGAGAGCCAAAAACTTTTTGTAAAAGGTTGTTAGCGGTGGTAAAATGATGGACTGATTTTGGCTTATACTGTAAGTATAAACTAAGAGTTTTGAACTCAAATTGCTCTGAGGACCAAATGAACAAAATAACGCTGTAAAAACGCTATAAAAAAGCTAGTAAGAACGCACCAGCAACGTTAGATCGCAAGAAAAGGTAGTAAGAACAAAGAGATGGAAAAACACTGTACGAAAACTGTAAAAACGCAAAAAAAAAAAACGCAAACAAAACGACGGACCTGGAAAGTGAAAATCTTGCAATCAAATATCAAAAAAGGCATAAAAAACTAAACCCTTAAAATCTGTCTTCGGCCGATGACAAGGTTACTATTGCGATAACCACACAATACGTGAATAGACAATGTGATTGTGATGTAACAATAAAGAGAGAGAGAGAGAGAACCTTTTATTTTGTCTGTTGCGACAATAGTACGGTACAATTATACACAATACGAATAAAATAGTACCATAGCTATCTAAATACCGGTTATAGGTGAATTGTTCGTAAACAGTTTTTCGTAAAACAATTGTTCGTAAACAATTGTTCGTAAAAGCAATTCTTCGTAAAGCAATTCTTCGTATACATCAATTCTTCGTATAGGTGAATTGTTCGTAAACAGGTGATAGGTCAATTGTTCGTGAACAATTTTTCGCAACAGCAAGGTTTGTCTTGCAATTTCCGATGAAGGTGCATAATGCAAATTTTCCTGAATAACCAAGTTACCAGACATAAACAAATAAGCACAATGAAAAAGCGCATTTTTTGTTATTTATTGGAATACAACAATTGTCTGTGTTTAGCAATTCTTTGCTTACACTACCAATACTACTTTAAGTAACTTCGTACAAATTGTCCACAAGCCAAGTTTAGTATGAAGTATTGTGTGCAATTCCACGCAAGTAGGCTAATCACAAATTTCATCATCTTGAAAGTCTTGACGCCAGGTTCGGACGACTCTAGTTAGTCTTTCTGCACTGTCCTTGTACTTCTTCTTTGGAGGGGGTCCTGCCTGGCCACTGACATACTGTTCAATGCGAACCTCATTTAGGTTTTGCTCTCGCTTGATTGCAGATATGAACTTCCAAATATCTGGATGATTTGCAGATACATGGAACATGAACCCTCTGTGCCATCCTTCAATGCTATTATTAGTTTTGGGAAGGCCACTGAGGACGCCATCATAGCAGTTCCACGTTTGAATTGCAAACATTGGAGGACGGCGCCCTTGACGACGATCTGGGCGCCCAACCCAAGTGTCTTCAAAGTAGTCAATTACTGGCTGAGCAACATCTGGTAATACATTCCCATCGTTTTTCTCCAAATGCACTGACACAAATGGAAAAACCAGCCACGGTGAGTTGAAAGTGGGTACTCTCTGCTTACTGCATTGACCATGGCCATCTCAAAGTCAGTCATGATTGTCTCTGGAACAGCAACAGCAGGTAACAACTCCATGAATGTATGTCCCTCTCCTTTTGTCCCCCAGCAGGGCATACACCAGAGGCACTGAAGTGTTTTCCGTCAGTCCGTGTATTGTGTAAAGCTGTTCAAACGGTGAAGGCACTGTCTTGAAGTGGCCGTCAGCATACCAGTGCTTTGAACGGGCAAGGAGCTGCAGATTTCTTTCAGTGGCACAATTATGTGTTTAAGCACAATTAGCACATCTCTAGCATATAGGCTACCCTAATTGATTGTTCGTAAACAATTGTAACTGTTTTTTTTTTTAAAAGTTGTAGCCTAACTTTTATGAACATTTGTTTACGAACAATTAGTATTACGGTCAATTGCATGCCCGAAGAATTGCTTTACGAAGAATTGCTTTACGAAGAATTGCTTTTACCAAGAATTGCTTACGAACAATTGTTTTACGAAAAACTGTTTACGAAGAAAACGTCGGACACCCTAAATACCACAACAGACAGGAAGCAGCGAAAGACTATATCAGTCATCGAGTCAGCTGCATGAGTTTCTTGCAGCAAAAAAATGACTCGACAGTAAAATGCAAAAAAGTCGTATAAAGTTTGATGGGCATTTTAAGATTTTTTTGAGCAATTTTAGAGTGAATTTTACTTTTCTAAATCTATAGAAAAAATACTTAGGCTACCGTAATTGTTAATATTATTTCAAAGTTTAAAAATGCATCGCGGGCGCATCAAAAGTCTTCTCAGGCCACGTGTTTGAGATCCTTGCTTAACCTCCTTGAAGCGGCCGTGCTGGAACAGATTGCAACATTAATCAAACTTTAGCAAATTCTTATGAATTGTGATTTTCTTGCCTGTTGAAATCTTGGATACCACAAAAGGTTTTGTTTCGCTTTACTGGAAAACAATCTTCTCACTTTAGAAAACAACAAAGTTAATTTTTTATTATTTTCTTGTAGATAGACTGTAGCAGTTTACAGTAATCCATAGGCTATTTAGTCTTACTCTTGCTTACCAGTTTATCTGTTTATTTTGCAGACTAATCTTATAAATTTATGAAAAGTTAACTCTGAGCTACAATCAAGTACTTTAAAGAGTGAAACTAAAATTAGTTGTAAAATGAAAGCTTTGCATTGGACTTCCTTGCTCTGTTGCGTGGCTGCGATTGCATCAAATATTCCTTCAGTTTTGTGAGTAGACTACTGGCTTATCAAACATCAACTATATCTCTGTTTCTTTGCCTGTAGTTTGGCTTTATATGCGGCACCATAAAATGTTACCCGTCCAGCCGTAGAATGATCTGCATTTGTTGTACTTTTCATTTTAAAGTAAACTACATTCTCACCTTCTTTACTTTTGTCTGAAGCGGTAAGCCTATACAGTTTTAAAAGCTTTTGGTTTGACTTAATCGGAAATAAAACCCAGACGTAACGAAACGAAAGAAAATATTAACCAGTTCATCAATAATAATAAGCTGGTGTCTAACAACTGCAAAGATTCTCGGAGAACTTCTATGAGAATCAACTTCAAATTTAAATTAGGCCTATATAAGAAATTTATTCTGTGCATGATATTTAGAACTCTCGATCTGACAATACTTGAAGGATCAGCTGGCGAGGCAGTGGTGGACGCTTGCATTCAAAAGTTGGAAGCGATTCGAGGTATTTTCAGCAACGACTACGGGTTTGTTAAGCGCATTGCTTTGGTTGAAAGCACCTTTGGAACAAATGCCACAGCGATCAATGCCAACCCACCTGGAGGAATATGGCAGGTTTGTTCATATACCGTCGTGGGCAACACAACCTTGATAGCCTAGTCTTTCCGTTTTTAGCTTCAACTACATTTACAAGTTTAACATATCTGTAGATTGAACGAAATTGTTATTTCTTGTCTACAGCAGTCCAGTAAGGTTTTTAAGAATTTTAATTACAGTGCGGTACCTACAACACTGATACAACAAAAAAACGGTAGCAATTGTTTGCCAATGGATAACAGCAATGCAGAAACGAAACTCACTGCTTACTTCCCAATTCAAACAGTAATGTAAATTTTTAACTTTACTTTAAAGAATTTGTTGCTGTTTTAGATATCGCAGGCGATGTATGATCAGCTGGCTGCCAGCGATCGAGCAACTTCAATATCACAAGACTCTGCGTTCACTATTGGACCTGAAAACACCGATTTGGAACAATATGGCTATACGTAGGATAAGTAGACTGTGATACACTTATTGTGTTTAAGTTTTCACTATACCTAAACGATTTATGCAACAAACTGAACCAAATTTTGCATAGAAACTTTTTATCATTTCAACATTTCTGTCCGAAAAAATAAGCAAACCATCGAAGAGCATTGTAGCCTACAAAGGCACACGCTCTAAATTTTGCGGAGGTTTCTGCTATGCGACTGTAGGTTTGCGTGAGTTTCTAAATACATTTTTATTCGAGATTTCACTGCGAGGAATACTTTCTACTATATATTTTCAACATGTGAGATTGGCCTACTGCTCGAGGTTTTTTTACTTGTGGGACTTTTTTGCTTATTCCGTTACAGCAATAGTGGATTTAACCGTCAGTGAGTGACTCATGTGTAAAGGAAACAGGTTCTTCTTTCATAGATCAGAAAAAAATGTACAAAACTTAGATGTCAAATGTTTCATAAATGAATCATTGCAACTTTTTCCATAAATTCAAATTCCTCATTATTGTTTTGTAGAGTCCCAATGAGATCAGCATTTGCCGCCCGGCTCTTCATCGACATCATCGTTGGACGAAACAATCCTACACCAACAACTGTAGCTGATCAGGCAAGATGGTGGGCCACACATTACAACACAAACGGAAATGAAGATTATTTCATTCAAGTTGTTGAAGAATTTGAAAGAACGAGTAGTAAGTTTAAACAATTTTCAGATGCTTCAAGTGGGATAATTGCATTCATATTAGCAGCAAATAACAACGGCTGATCGTTTCCTTGAACTAATCATTGGTGAAAAGAATGGCAATCTTTGCCAAGATAAAACTTTAATAAAAAAAATTTTTTGTACCACTAGCATAAAAAAATTAAACAAGTAGAGAGCACATTCAAGAACAAAAAAAAGCAATAAAATGTTTCTGGCTTTCATAAAGCCTCATCAGAAAATCGTGACGTGTAATGCAAAAAATGGTGAAGTCCCTAACTGAGCCAAGGGGAGTTTTTCCTGAGTCTCTTACAGAGCTGACCAGTTTATTTCTCTTGGCTGACTATTCCTTCAGTAGGCTAACTGTGCATCGGGTAAGAAGTGTTTTTGGGCATCGGGTAAGAAATCAAGTTTGCACTTATGGAAAGTCAACGCTTTACCAGCTGTGTCATTCCACCCAAAGGAAGCAACATACAGAAAACTTTAAAGGGGTGAGGGTTCGTAAAGTCATTAATAAATAAAACTTTGTTTATCAGTACTAAAAATGCCAACAATAACTTATTTTTGAGCATTAACGAGCTACCAATAGTTAGATGTTTTTTCTTTTTTTACATGATTGTGTATTTTACTACCCAAGTCACCATACCTGCGCTTCGACCGTTCAAGGTTAGGCACATTTTCACGTTCAGTGGCGTGCAGATAGCCTATAACGCTTAAGGCTTGTGCAAAATAGGCTATTTTAGCTAGAGCTATCATCTTTATATCGGACACGTTCATGACAGAAAAAAAAAGTATTAAATGTAGTGTAGCCTCTTGTGTGAGTTATAGTTTTTGTTCGTTTTAAGATCGAACATGTTTACGTGACTATCTGCACGAAGAAAAGCAGTTTGTCTCACCAGCGAAAAAGCTGATCTCATAATAATCAATCAGTATGCTAATGCAAATGACGTTTTGCAGCTAACTTTGGTTTCTACCATGTTTGCAGCGGCAGTGGCAGTTCCTTGCATGATCATGTGAGCAGGAAAGTGATTAGTGTAACTTTTGATAGCTAGGCTTGTGCAAATCCATACAACTTTACTTAGCATAGACTTTAAAATTCAGTAGCCTACTGCCACGGCACACTCGTTTCAAGAATTTCAATTAGAAACACGTTAAGAAAAACAAAAACTGTGATTTAAAAAAACTTCGAAAAATGCGTGCCTTTTCCTACAAAACGTAGCTCAGCTGGAAGTTACTGGTAAGCGTTTTCTATCCGGATCTAATAGGCTCAAAGTTTTATTTCAAGTTTGGTCATGTCAAAGAGTTAAAAAGCACGGTACAGGAATCATTGTTTCCGCCATATAATCGGAAGGACAAGACGCAGGATAGTATTGTTGTCACACGTGTCACATAGATAATCTCAATAAAAAATTAAAAAATTAACGCTAGCTAAAAAGTTTTAACTTCTACAAAACAAAACGAATCGTAAGCGAAACCTTTACATTTTTTTGAACTCATTGACTTCAAATAATTACTGTACGTATAAATCATGTAGCCTAATGATAGCACATTTTCAATGTGTTTTGTTTAATGACTCATTAAAAGATTGAATACGTGGTAACCTTTTTCGTTGTATAAATGAAATATCACGCATCTCACACAACAGCTATTAGATTACTTTCAGGGTGTTCGATATCCTGCAGACCAGTAGGCCTATAATAATATTAGGCATGGCATTTTTATATTTTGTATCAGCAAACACTTGAAAATATCCTATAATGCCTTTATTTTATTCATGTCGTGTGACTTTTGACTATTTCATCTCTATTAAATCTTTTATTGCTTGATTTTACAGTTTTCAGTTATCTTTCGTCTTGTTTGTTGGAACTACGTTTTGTTCTAAAGCTATGGTTTCGAGATAAGAAATAATCAAAGTTAATAACGTATATAAAAAAAAAATTGAAACCGGTCTTCAATGTACAAAGTTTAACAAAATTCAATTATGTTTTCTCAGATTGCGAAGTGCGGAAACTGGACTTATGGTTTCTCCTTGATGGATCTGGAAGTATTGGGACGAACAATTTTCAAGTTTCATTGAACTTTGTCGAACAAGTCTCGGCAAGTTTTCGGATTTCCCCCGATGAAATCCGTACTGGTTTGATGATTTATTCATCCGACACTTCCATGATCAGCCGATTCAATGAGCACACAAGCAATGACGCATTCGCTTCAGCGGTTCAATCAGCACCTTATCCAGGAAGTAATGCAAACGTGTGAAAGATACCCAGCCCAGAGTGCAGAAACTACTGTAAACTCATGTTCAGAGAATGCTTTGAAAACTATTCCTACCGGTTTACTGTCGCTACCGCATCTGCAGGGCTACAAGTCGATTGAGTCATAACCTTCCAAACTTTTTCTGAGCAAGAGTTTAATTTCTGCGTTTTGGCCACCGTATTTCTTAACTAGGTTTACGAAGCATTCCCCCTTTCTCCTAATGAACATGTATCACCAACGGCCCGATACCAGAAAATATTTTGAAAAAAGAAACCAAAGAGCGAAGTTTTTTCGGTTTCTGATTGTAGATTTTGATTTAATTTTTAAAGTTGTATGAGAAAAGCATTTAATTAGATTTGGTGTTCTACTGCAGATAATAAGCTCAAAGATGCGAGTTACATAGTAGCAAACTTTCAAGGATAAGCTATGAGGTTTAGCTTAGAACAAAATAAAAAATACGGTCTCACATACATTGCGGATGTCTTGATGTTTTATGAGAAACTTTCTGTCCCTCTTTTTTCATGTGTAGCCTACCACCTTGAAAGAATCACATTTACTATTTTTAATTTTTTTATAACTGTAGTTGAAGTACTTCAATCGTCTTTCTTTTTTTAAATTTTCACTTTGATTGCACAGCTTAACAAAAACATGACGTGTTAACGATCAAAATTCCAAAAAAGACAATATTTCTTCACGTTTTGGCATGGAAGATTAAAACCATATTTATACATGACTGTTTTAATTTGGCGGCAGCTGCTGTATAAGTTTGTTGGAAGCCGTATTGCAATGCACAGCAAGAGAAAAGTTTGCACTGTCAACTTTAGTGACTTGACTTTTGCAACTTACCTGGTCCAAAATTTCTACAAGTGCGCAAAACCATCAAGATTAAGTTTAAGAAAAGAAGATGTTAGTCAAACGATAAATATTGAATCAATCAATCTTTTGAGAGATCTGATCTACATGAAACGCCACCTCATATATAGGTCTATACGTAAAACTATTGTTGTCTTAAGAGTTAGACTTCCCCCCAAAACCGTTCAAGTTATTTTCAAATCAGATTAAATCTAGCCTACTGATAGCAAACATTTCATTTTAATTGTTTCACTCTGTGTCCAAATGTTCAACAATGTACATCTGTATAGGTGGCACTGTGACCGGTGAAGCCATCAGGGCAGTCAACATTGAGGGATTCAATGTTGCTTCTGGAGCCAGACCACGCTCTGAAGGAGTTCCAAGGATCCTGGTGGTACTCACAGACGGAAAAAGTGGAGACGACGTTCAAATACCATCAGATGAGGTGAGTAGGTATTAGTGAAAATGAAACGTTGACGCTACGCTTTTTTTTAAAAGCAAGTCGTTTTGAGCTACATTCCCAAGTAAAAAATTGATGATTCAAACAATTTGTATCAAGGACGACGAAGAAATATTTTTACAACAGACCTGTGGTTTACAAGTTCACAAAAAGTTAACATCTTTTTGTTTAAGCAAATCAGTTCACATCACAAGCAAAACGCATTATATTTTTGAGCTGTGGCTATTGCAGAAAGAAAGTTGTTTGTAACCAAGTTGGAGTCGCAAACTTGCAAGCTGAATATCATTTGTTAGTGCAGTTTGACAAAAAAAATATTTTAATTTCAAGAAAAAACGTCGTCATTAAATTTTTCATAAGAATGATTCAAAAATATGCGCAGTGAGATGAAAAAGTGGGATTCTTATGTTTCTTTGAATGAGAATATATGCTGACGAACGAAGCCACACTTGTATGGCGAATGCTTTATGATAAACTTGAATTTTCCAATTTGGTGTGATACACTCTATTTTTTTTCAAATTAAAGGTGCTGCTTTGACAGTGGCTCAATTTATAGTACATAACATTAATTAATATGCACAATTTTGCAGATTAAAAACGCTGGTGTTGTTGTGTATGCCGTTGGGGTGGGCAGAGGATACAACGAACAAGAAATCAACATCATAGCTACAGACTCAAGATACGCCTTTGAAATCGCGCGATTTAGTGAACTTGTGGCCGTGCTTCAAAACAGCATTCAAGCGCAATCGTGTCGAATTCCAGTTATTGTCGAGGTAAAACAATACATAGCTTTTTTCAACAATGTGAAGTTATAGGAGTTATCCGATCATGATCAATATTTTATCTGTTGCATTATATCAGCATTTATGACAGCTTCACATACAGATTGCACTAGTGTTTAGGAAATTAAACTTAAACTAAAACAAAATAGCAAGTGTCGATTGCACCTGGCCGACTGACAAGAGCTCTGACACGATGCTTTCAAGGTCACCAGTTTGGGCACTACCCAAGAACATGCGGTTGTGTCTTTGACAAGACACTCAAAAGCAAGCCTGATGAAAGACGAGATTGGCTTCCTTGCCATTTTATCGGCATAAATTAACCGTATAATGTTCTTGGTTATCGACTTAACTCTTCACCACTGGACTCAATCCCAGATAGCCACTTTATCTGTTCCAGATCTGGTAAAGGTCTGATCAGATCCCACCCGATATGATAAAGATCTAGACTAGATAAAGTGGCTGTCTGGGATTCGTTCATCTCCGACGCCAACACATGCCCCATCGGCCTGACACTACCAAGACAGACGTGGGTTCGTCTTCGCACGGCGTTAGACTTTTCCACTCAACTAAGCACCAATGGGAAATGGCCTCCTCCTGTGAATGTGGTGCAGAGGGACAGGCCGCAGACTACATTGTTAAAGACTATAGGCTACCATCTTCATACCACATAACGGAGTGGACGGTCCGCTCGTCTTGGACGATGAATCCAAAGACTGGCTACTCTCTGGTAGTCTTTTAGTGTAGCCCGGGAACATCGTAAATCTGGAGTGGTAAAAGAATAGACCCTCAGCCCCAGAGGCTAACACGACGAAGAAGAAGACTTAAATCTTAAAACTACCGGGCGTAAACTTGGATACCAGAAAAAGAAAAAGCTGGGACTTTATATGTTTAAACAACTTTTGTAAAACTTTTATGAATTTTTTTTTTCTTTTTGAAACAAACAAAATCGTACTCATGGTTCTAAAATTTTGGTACCTCGGCTTAGCCTATCATAACTGATACCCTATAACATATTATTTTAAATTACATTTATTGGAAAGTCATCTCGGTACGGTAATTGAAAAGAGGTCGCTGTATTTATGAAACATTACGATGTGTTTCTCAATTCAGGATGAAGCAAAAGTTGGTTTAAATCTTCCTCCTGGAGAAGTGCATTATTCGAAAGTTGATTTTCCAGAAAATGGCTCTGTGGAAATATCTTTTGAAGTACCAATCGACAACGTAGGAGGGATGGTGTACATGTCATCTTTGGTGCCCAATCCTGGGCCAGTTATTCATGACATAGCTTTTCCTCTTTCGGAGGTTTGTAAACCAAAAAGTTTATGTTGTTAAAAGCATTGACAGATAAACTAAAACAAGTTTTCATTAAAGTCAACAGAAAACCAAGTAGGCCTAGACTGCAAATATCTCAAAATACTCTGATAGGCTACAATTAGCTTTTAAAACTAACCACTGGGTAAATGATTTACTTAAAACTGAAATATACATTTTCTCAGAATATGCAATATTCGGTAGCAGGTTATAGCCTTCAACTTTTTTCTTCAACTAGCTGTACTACAACCAAAAACACGGAGTTTCAACTTCCATCGAATCCACTCGGTGGTGTCACGTCAGCACGCTTGGCAACCCAAAAGATGCACACGGAAATTAATCTCTAACTTAAATTTTTACTACTATTCATGTGGAAGGTCTTTTTTCGATTTCCTCTGAAAAATTCACTAATCAAATTCTAATTCTACCACGTTTTAGTTAAAGTTTTGGTTTGAAAAATTTCGTCCAATTGTCCAAGTTGAAACTATAAAAACATGACAAAAGATAGTTTACCATCTAGTTTTTAATGTAGAAAGTGTCAAAATCACTTGAAAGTAGGCTATGTAACTTAAGTTTTTTTGTTTTTTGTAGGGTACTATTGATCTTGTTGTCAATGATGGAGATGATAATTCATTCGGCCTTGGTCTTTCATCCATAGTAAGAACACCAAAATCAAGAAGAAGAAGAAAAAGATTTGCCGACAACAATCCAAGAAGGAAATCTTTGTTCATTGCGATATATGCACCAGAAAATGCTTCCCTGAGTTTGAATCTAACATCCGTTGGAAATACATCTCGAGCGGTTAGTTGCTTTATGAAATTGTTAGGCTACTTCTGTGGCAGAAAGTAGCTAAATCCGTTTTCGGCATTTCAATCTACTTTGGTACCACAAACTAGGTTGTTTCTGACAAAGCGCAAGGGTCGACTTGTCTTCGTTGCGAGCAACCCAACATCGGGAGCTCCCACTCTCGCATGTAAGGCATCGTCGACCAAAGGGTGTGAAGACTAATCACGTACCCCCGCACTTCCACCGCCGTTTTTGTGTTAGCTATAAAATGATGACAAAGTTGATGCATTTCAGATGATCAATTTACAGAGTTATCTTCTCACTTGTTTCCTGTCGGCTGCATTGCCAAGTGGTGAGAGCCCAGCAACGACGTTCGAAAGGGCGCCGGTTCGACACCGCTCAAGAACATGCGGCTGTGTCTTTGGTAAGACACAGGCGTGCCTGAAGGTGGTCACAAAGATTGGCTTCCTTGCCTTCCCATCCACTTAATCTAAAATCTTCAATCATCGGGCGTAAGCCTGGATACGACAAACAAAACTTGTTTCCTGGTGGAACTTTTAAAGTTCCTTTTGGAGTGGCATTACCCTACTAATGCACTTTTAGCAATTTTAATGATGAATTAACAATATGAACCAACGCCTACATCTAGCTGAGACTACCAATAATAATATTGTGGTTTTATTTATTGTCGCTCTAAGACTGCTGTGGTCTTTTAGTGACGTGGTTCATTTTGCATTTTATATCAGGTTTACGATGTCATCATACTATTACTCTACTTATTCTCACTGCTTTATACAAGAAAGAATACAATCGGTAGCCTACCGTTTTTAACATATTCGGTTTGACCCGACCTGAAATCGATCACAGATCTTACCGCTCGGCCACTGAGTTGGTTTGAAATTACCAAGGCATCGTTGAACACACACAAAAACATTTAAAGACATCTGAAAGTGAACATAAAGATTGGCTTCCTTATCTTCCCGTTACCCAATTTACATCTTCAACCACAGGGCGTAAGCCTGGATACGACAAGAACTATAAACTTGGAAAATAGGCACATGCTTTGCATCACTGTAGGCCTACTAAAATAACGTGAAAGAAAAAGCTTTTTTTTCACAGCAGATAAACTTAAGCTGACGTTTTTGATCAGGTTGTAAACAGAAAAATGCCCAAATATGTATTGCTAGATTACAGTGCCATAAAACTCTAAACAAACGGTAGAGTTCGTACAGAAACATGCGTAGGCTATAAGTCAAGCATTAGTTGCCAGAAGTTTATACTGTAAATAAAAATGATCGATCTCCGCGATCGTTCATTGAACTCCTTCCGAAAGCCTTCAACAAGCTCCTACCCTTAAGAGAAGAGAGTGGTGTTACTTGAATTTATCCCGCTGCGAAGTCGGGAGAAATATAGGCTAAGCGATCTTTCTCGGTGGAAGGTTACACCCGACCTAATGTGTGATTGTGGCTTAGATTAGACAATCAGACAATCAGACAATGAAGCACATCCTCATCAACTGCCCTCTTAGCTCTTCCTGTGACGACAATAATCTGACTAACATTACTGAAAGTGCTCTTATCTGGCATCAACACTGGCGTGACAAGCTATTAATGAACTGAACCTCTATAGTCAGCCTCAAGAAATATAGCCCAAAACATGCCCAACCCAAAGTGACAAAAAAGAACGATAGATTTAGGTCTACATATTGCTTGGCGTTGTACACTGTACAGTGCATGGAAAACGCATGGTTACCTACAGCTTTAATCTCAAATAGGCTACATTCTACAGCTTCATAATATTACAACTGTGTGTCCAAAATAATTGTGCCTTTTTCAACGAGGCTATGTTATTTCAGAATATCACAACTACTCCAGCTTTTACTACACCAGTGCCAACTACTACCCCTAAATCAACGACAACGCCCCAGCCTATTACAACACCCAAACCAAGGACTACCGCCCAACCAACTACGACGTCAACACCTCAGCCAGTTAGGCCTACAACGCCCAAACCAATGACGACACCCCAACAGACCACAACACCTCTGCCACCTACAACATCCAACTCAACAACTAAGCCTCTGCCACCTACAACACCCAACCCAACAACTAAACCCCAGCCACCTACAACACCCAACCAAACAACTAAACCCCAGCCACCTACAACACCCAACCCAACAACTAAACCCCAGCCACCTACAACACCCAACCCAACAACTAAACCCCAGCCGGTTACAACGCCCAACCCAACCACAACATCCAAGATAATCACCAAATTTTCGACAATGGTTTCACCAAAAACTGCAGTTCCGCCTGAGACTACAATCGAGTCAATCACCACACCAGCAACCGATCACACTACGGGAACAGGAAGCGGAGGAAACATTAAGTTTGCATCTGTTTTAATGATGTTGTTTATTCAAGTGATCTTCGTAGGTGGTGACCTATTTGCATTCTGCTAAAGGAACAAAGCTCGATGATGTTTTCATGTAGGCTAATGTTTGATACAACGATGCTATTTACCATAGAATGGTTGACTTGTACGTCTGTCACTGCCTCGTGTTGGTTGCTTACAAGTAACAAAGTTTCACGAATAGAGATGAGCATTAATTTTCTTAAAAACAGTAGCTCATGCAGGCGATACTTTACGTACAAACAGCATAGCGTCAGTTGTATAGTCTATACCACCACAGGGTTGGTGTTTTTTGTGCTTACCTTGAGTCATTTTGCATTTTTGCTTTGAATATCATTGTTTGTTTTCTTAAACTGCATGTTTGATAAAACATATAGAAATTGTGGAAACAAACTTACATGAAGCTTATCTTTTTTATTTTTAAATCAATATATTATTATAGATGGCGTAGTAGTCAAATCTATTTTTGGCAACATTTGCTTGTTTAAAGCTTTGGTAGAGAGTTTGCATTTTTGAACCATACAGTAGACAAGCAAGCAAAACAAAATAGGCTAACCTTAGCGAGTTACTTTGTTAGTTGTTTTGTTAGTTGTTAAGTAACCCGCTAAAGTTAGCCTACTTTGTTTTGCTTGTCTATTTTCTCATTTACTTTTTGATTGGAGCAAAGAAGCTGGTTACACACTGTTTATTCGCTAAGCATCGAAAGCATTCTGTGGTAGGTAGCTTAGTTAATTAATTAACGTTAATTAGTTCTAGATCGGTTATGATATTGATTCGGTCATCCATGTAGCCCACACAACAAAAGCAGAGATAAACAATTTGTTAGAAAAATTCTCTGAAAGCCTACTAGTATCCTGTCTGCCCCGTTAGCTTGATGGCTAAGCGTCCGACTCAAGATCAAGCGGCTTTGGTTCGGCTTTTGGCATGTGCGCTTGAGCAATGCATTTAAGGAATACTCTCTACTCAGCGGCACTTAGTGGATGGAATAACTAACAGACAACAACACTTCAAGCAATTATGAAAACTTCACTTAGTCAATCTTGGTAACCGGCCCTGCGTCAGTGATTCAAAGCCTCTACAATCATATGAAACTGCCAGGAATAACCTATCAAAGGCTTTGTAAGTCCGAGGACAGCGATTCAAAACTATAACCTACAAGAACTTCGGTGGAATACTGCTTTACAATGCTCTTTAAATCAACCTAACATGCTCCTGGCCAATGTTAAAAACCTTTTATCAAAAATGTACAGTAAGCTAAGATATTATGTAGCCTGTGTGTTATTGTGTATATTGCACTTAGCTCGAAGTCTCGCATTTTTTCGGCGTGGGCTGTTTTTATTCTTTTCATTACCTTGCTAAATAAACTCCTTGTTTTAACGAAATGAAATAAAGTCGCAACACTTTGACTGCCATGGCTTTCATATATGAATGACACCTGTGTTTCACTGAAAGCCGCGTCATTCACATATGCAAGCCACTACGTCCGATTCTAATGGGCATATGAAAGCGTGGCCTCTGCTGAAAATACTGGTATGCTTGGTTTGAGAATATTGTAAAAAATCACTTTTTTGCATCAATAAGAACATACCGTATTTACTTGATTGTAAGCCGCGCTTGATTGTAAGCCGCCCTTGATTGTAAGCCGCATGTGATAGTGTTAAAAATTTAATGTAAGCCGCCCTTGAATGTAAGCCGCAAATACTGTTTACACGCAAAGCTGAAACTGTTTACAGGTTTATTTTAACTCTCACGCTCATTATTGACCATAAATAAAACTGACAACTCCTTTTTTTCTTTCGAATGCACGTCATAAATGCATGTGACAATTTAAAATGCACGTCACAACTTCACAATTGTCGGCATCAGACAACGCAGTACGGCAAAACATCTATGGCAAAGTCGACAAGGAAAAGGGCAAAAAGAAAAAATGTAAGCCGCCTTTGATTGTAAGCCGCCCTTGAATTTAAGCCGCAAACATGATGGAAAAAAAACTTTATAAGCCGCGGCTTACAATTAAGTAAATACGGTACATGTTTTATTTCAACACAACATCAACAATCAACAGTTTACTGAGTTCGACGATTTGTTGGGTCATCAATTTTGATGTAAATTGAAGCATTCCTGGCACATTTGGGGTTCCTCAGGGCAGTTGTTACAGTAGGTGAATGCTATCTTCGCTCGTTTTCGCGCTTCATCACGACCACATTCCTTGCTGGTCTTTGCATAACACGTGTTGCATTTTCTTCGTATTTTCTTCCCATGTCCATCCACTCTTTGGACGAGAAGGTGAACTTGTCTAATGGACGTACGAGGTGAAGGTTGACCAAGACTATCCATTTGCAGAAGATTGGCAACCAATTCCTCTCTGAACGCCGGTATTTTTATTTTCTTTCGAGAAATCTTTTTATATACCACATACGCGTTTACCACAGCTACACCTAACAAAAGCTCAATGCCAAGTTTTCGGTACCATTTACGCCTTTTCTCATAGTTGTCACTTAAGAAGCCATCTGATCTGATAGATCTATTCCAGCTTTGCCTTTGTTATAGGCTAAAACTGGCAACGGTTTTTCTGTGGCTCTTCTTGATGTGCGTTGATTAGCGGTTGAATTCTGACTTGGGTTGTTGATGGGTTGATTCGTGCTGGTGCTTGTGGAAGGCTGATTAGGATCGGTGTTGCTAGAAGATTGATTTGAATTGGTGCTGATCACAGATTGATTGGGATCGGTGCTAGGAGAAGGTCGATTTACTGGAACCATGGGCTAATTGGGGCATGCTTGGTTGTCAACATCCTGACATCTCGTGTGTCCTTCCATTTCAGCACAACGATTCCATTTTCATCTTCTCTTGCAATTATTTCACCGCGCTTTAGTTTCGCTTGAAGAACATCTTTGAATATATTTTTTTTTTTTGCTCTAAAGGTTCCAACCACATGAGTCTGTCTTTCTAAGAAGGTTTGTGCCAATTCCTAACTTGCATAAAAGTTGTCCACATACAGGGTTCTACCTTGATCAAGAAGCCCCTGCGACAACTCTACACAAACGTTTTTGGCCAATCCTATTTCTCGTTCACCTGTTGCTGATTTTCCAGAATACATTTTTAATCCCCAAGTGTAGCCATCTACCGAACACAACTTGAATAATTTTACACCATAGCGGTGTACTTTGTTCGGAATATACTGTCTGAAAATTAAGCGCCCTCTCCATGGAATTAGAGTCTCATCAATGACTATGTCTTCAGGGTAATATAAATCTTTAAAAATTTTCTCCAGCAGGTCTATGATTGGTTGAATTTTTGCAAGACGGTCGCCTTGTTGCATGCTTTCATTGTCGTTGATATGTAGGCTTATCATGCTTAGCAGTAACTGAAATTTGTTCCTAGACATGATCTGTCGGGGAACACATTGCTTGTAAACACCAACTTTTGCCCAGTAATTAGCAAGACTGCCCAGTCGTACAAGTCCCATCCACAGCAGCAATCCTAAAAACTTTTTAATTTCTTCAGCATCAGTATCCGACCACTGTTTCAATCTTCCATGTCTTGTTGGTGGTTTGGAGATTATAGTTTGTGCTGCAAATCTATTTGTTTCACTAACGATGTGATTAATAACTTCATTGTTAACCAATAAAAGAAAGATATCCAATGGATTACAATTTGACGCTACTGTTCTCTGTACCTACGCCTGTTAGGCCAGTAAATTGAAGCGTTTTGTGCTTGCCTTCGTTCTCATGCCAACGACTATCATCTACTACTTCGTCAGTTCGATCCTCTGGTTCAGTTTCATCTTCTTCTTCAACTGCAAGCGCTTGAAGAGCGTCAGAAATATTGACATCCTCATCTTCTGACGTTTCTTCGTCTGCTGAACCTCTAGGCAACCAGTCATGATCAGCTACAGAATCGTCAGAATCAAAATCTGAATCGCTTTCAAACATCAAAGTATTTATATCTTCATTAGTTAACCTTCGCTTAGCCATTATATTTTAATACGAATAACCTGAAATCAAGCAAAACAACTCTATTAGCAAAATCTTCAATCCTATTCCTTTGATTAAAGCTGATACAATACTGCTACAGGCAACTATTCAAGAACTGTAGCCTACAGCACGAGGCTTCGCTGATCACGTGATAATGATCATATAACCTGCATTTCTGTGGTTGTGGTAACCTCATTATGGTAACGTTGCAGAAAAGGGGCAATATTTTATTATTTGTTGGTTGTAAATTGCAGCAAATACGTCAAACTATTTTTGACGTATCTTTGTATTACCTTCAATACTAGTAGACGTAGTCAAACAGCTGTTTGTGGCTACAGATACAATCTCAGTATAGAAAATACCTTAATAACGGGTAGTATGAATAAAAATGCAAAGAAAATGATGGCTTTCAAACAGGGGCTCCGGACACTTCCTGAGAGTGGAGGGGTAATTTAAGCAGGGGCGGGAACGATGTTGTGACATCGACAGGGGCTTATGGATTAACGCATCACATATAGCCTACTTCTGGAAGGTCGCTCCCCAGACCCCGTTCACATTACTGAAAGCTTCAGTTTCTTATACAGCGTCTTAGGCTGGATGTTTCGCGCCGAAGGCGCAAAATTTTTGCCTTTTAGGACAATTTAAAATCGAAAAATTCTTTCAACGAATCTGAAATCACGAGCAAAAGTTTTTAACATTTGCCACATTTTTTTGAGATTTTGAGACAATTTTGACTGGAAGAGGGGACGAACGGTAAATCCCTCTCTGTATTCTTCCTTGGCTCAAGTCCTCTAAATTTTGCACTTCAGACGTTAAAAGGTTAGATTTAAAAGGCCAAAAGCGTTAAGGTCAAAGCTATAATCTATAAAACTTAATTTACAATTACATGAATACAGCGCGACAACCTGTGCCATAAAATCCACAGTGAAATGAAACGTTTCAGCATTTAGGGTTAGGCCTACATTCAACTATACATAGGCCTACAACAGAAAAAAAAGAAGCTAAAATGCATTAACTTTTACAAGAACTGAAAATAAGGAGACATCTTGATCGATACTACAGGAAGGCCAACCATCTGCGCCGTATAAGAAATAACGCTAAACAAAAATGCCATAACACCCAGGTAATTATGCCTTGTGCCAAAATCTCACAAAAACTACAAAGAAATAACATTATAAACGAACACCTTAACTCAAACAAAACATTGTGTGCACTCTGCTTCTATTCTATGCAGAACAGTCAGAAGTCGCCAAAGACTTTAAATCTTTGTGCATTGTTAAAAAAAATTGTTTGCAGATTTCATCTACACTTAATGGGCATGGTACATGGCAATGAAATTGAGTCTTGAAGCAGTCATTGTGCTTCGGAGCAATGTTTTTAAGTGGCGTAGCGAGCTAAGCGATCTTTCAGCTTCTGCAGAAGAAGGGCCATTGACCAATAGCAATTTTACAAGTTTTTCCACACTGGCATAAAAACCTATTGTTTCGAACATCGCACACATACTTGATCGGCCCAAATTTCTGATGGAAGTGGCTTAAATCTTGGCCCAAAATTTTCACGTCGAAGCCATATCGTTCCAACGCTGTAACAGCACTGTTGTTGACTGTGCCAGATACTAAAACTTCAAGCATTTGGTGAGTTTTAATTTCTTGTTCATTGGAGCGGTGGGTGAGGCCTTGCACTATGCTGTCAATAGATGCATAGAACTGCCTTCTGCAATGAGAAGCGAGGCCATGGGAAGCACTTTGCTCACAACACTTTCTTGAAATTTGGACTTTACCTAAGCCTAAGCTATCTACTTGCTGCTGAAATTCCTTGTATAACTGCATAAATTGTTCTTCATTTCTAAGACTCTGGTAATTAACTTTTGAGTTTTCAACCTGCACCATCATGTCGCTGATGGTATAGGCCAGGCTAAAACTTGATCTGCAACAGGCCATTTTTTTTTCAAGTGGTTTGAATAAAACTTGGCAAAACTGCAATGCAAAGTATGTGTTGCCTTGCAATAATTGGGAATAAAGGCCTAACGATTTCGCATTGTTGAAATTTTGAAGTGTGTTTAGCAAGGCTTCGTAGTTTGACAACACTGAAGAAATGGCCGGTACACGTGTCAGCCATCTTGTTTGGCACAAAGTGTGCAAGTGCAAGCTATGGTGGGATTCTTCCTGCAGGGCGATTTTGAACTTGCCAGACTGATTTTGCAAACTACTTAGCTCCTGAACAATTCCCATAGCATTATGGAGGTGTCTATTGCATATTTGCGTTGTCTTGCGAGTCGGAGTTTCCAAGCAAACAACTAAAAAGTTGTGCAACAAAGTAAAAAATGAAAATAAAACACAAAAGTAGAAAAAATATAAAAATTAAATTTTTATCTCTACATTAGTGGGGGGGTAATTTTGCATTAGTTACTCCCCCACTCCAATTGGTGGGGGGGTAATCACCCCCGCGGCCTCCCCTCTAACGGAGCCCATGCTTTCAAATATGAATGCCATGGCCTCTGGAGTAAAAAAAGCCTGAAATTTACGTGTGAGGCCACGGCTTTCATATATGAAAGCCACAAAAAATTGCAGTTTTTCACGTGGCCTCCAGTGAAATTTTTACAAAAATGGCTTGGCAGTCAAAGTGTTAAAAGTTTTGAAGTCGTGCTATTTGTAAACAAAACAAAATATGCCCCAATAAGGCACCTCTTGCTTGCATAGCCATAGAAAATTAAAACATTTTGGAGGAGCGAACCAAAATTTTCCCAAATTTTGTCTTTGCAAATATATACAGTACTTTCAAAAACGCAACATTTCTCACAATCTCTGAGGTGGTGTATAATGTAATACGGGGGTCGGGAGCCATTTTAGATTGGAGAGCCATGAAGCTTTGTTTTTGTTAATGTATTTCTGTAAGAACCATATAATGATTTAACACTTAGTACAACCAACATGTAGTGGCAGATGATGAGTAGTAAAAGTGGAGCCATGTGTTTACTGATGATGAAAAAAACAGCAGGGAGTCTGGGAAAATTTTAAAAAACTGCATTTAATTTGGTGCATTATGTGCGCATTTTCAGCTTTAAATTGTAATAAAAAGTTAAAATACCTCCACGGTCATCAACTTGGCAATGTACGAAGACACAGGCAAAAAACGTTCAACTTAGGTAAATAAAGCTGACTTTTATCTACATTCATAGACCTGTTTGCGTCTCAACTAACCTAAATAAACCATCAAATTTAATCTTTCTAGCATCAAACGTGCACCTTTGAACAAAACTACTTTTAGTATTTAATGTAATATTAACCTACAATAAAATCATAATCAATGTTCCTTCAGTAATATCGTTACGTTAATAATTGGACCTTTTTTCCTAAATATTTTTACAAATTACTGCATTAGGCTAGTAAGATATTGACAAAAATTAAAAATCCTAAACAGGGTTCCAATGCTAAAACAAAAGCCTCATGAGGTTACCAAGTAGCCTAACCAGCAGGCTTTCAACATTGTAACGATGAAAAAATGTAGGCTAGTAGTAGTATCCTAATGAACATTTGAAATATGCTTACCAATTGCATTTTTTACATTTAATTTTTGCAGATATTGAATCGAAGCTTAACATTGACCCCAAATTGCAATAGCCTACCAAATGCAAAAGCTTCCATAATTGATGATGCTACATTTTACATTCCAAAGAAAATGTTAATGTATTTCAAAATACAACACTCTACAAAGTTCTTAAACGGGTAAACTGTTGAAAACTCATAGTAAAAATTGACTTGTCCAAATAACTAGACATTTTTGCCCAAATGATTTTATTAATAACTGCATTAGTAGAATATAGAGCAGACTTTTGCATCTTACACATAAAGAAATGTAGCCTATCTTGTGATGAAGCTTACCTCTGCTCGCCAATTGTGCTTTTTTACATTTACTTTTTGAAAATGTTAAATTGAAACTTATCATTCTGCCTAAATTGCAATAACGTATGCCGCAGTAGTTTCCAAAATCGATGATAATAGATTTTTAGCCTACATTTATTGGAAAATATCAACGTATCTCATAAATTATAACAATTATGTAGCCTAACGTTTGTCAACCGGTGAGATTGAGATGTCGAAACATTATGGTAAGATTAAATTGTCCAAATGACTTGACACTTTTGCTCAAATTCGCGACGTTTATTTCAGCAGGGGAGCGACCGCCCCCCATCTCCTACGCAGTGGCTCCGAGAGGGGGGGGAAGTCGGGCTACTTTCCCCCCTAGCATAACATTGTAAAGGAAAAACGAGTAGTTTTTCGTTTTGTCACTTTTGAGGGGGGCCCATTTTTACTACTAAAATAAAAATTTATCAACCTAAAAATAAACAAACTTTTGAATGAAATGTCTAGTTACAACTTTACAAGTCGATCATTGTTATGTTGTTCTAACTTGAAACTAGTGCTGCTTTGGCTATTAAAGCGTGTGTTATGTTTGCTTGACCAACTGTACCTTGACATGAAAAACTGCGTTTGCCAAGCATATGATAATGGATCCAACATATTTGGAAAAGTGTCCAAGCAAGATTGAAGGAAGTAAACCCTACTTGCCTATTTTTTGCTTATGGATGTCATTGCTTAAATGCACTAGAGTTGGAGTTCATGGTGTGCAGTGTTGTCCAAATATCATATCATTTTTGATCGACTAAGCTTATGTCATTTTCAATTGCAGCCAAGTCAGATTGGAAATTCTAAAGAAAGTTATCCCATTTCCAAGCAGCCTACTTGAGCAGTTTCAAACCTGTGCTTCTCTGCATTATGTAGATCACAGTCCTAAGCGAGAATCACTCTAACCCATTTATGCAGCGATAAAGAACTGTCCAATGTTTTTCGGCCCCAGAGGAGGCTCGCACGACGACGACGAATGGACAATAAGCTGATTAAAGGAAGGTGTAATCAACGTTACAGAAAGCTGGAAAGTACGCTACTCGCAAGCTTAAGTTGTTATAGGAACTACGCTTCACCAGCTCAATCTTACAAACGAAATTTATTCTACTGTACGCTATGTTGCAAAGGATTCGCTAGCTGTGGGTGGTTTATTCACAAATGTATCAACAAACTCAGATATCATCGATAAGTTTGAAGTCCTATAGAAATATCATTGTAGCCTATGTCTGATGTGCAGTTGTAAGCATGTGGAACAAATTTAAACAAGTTGTACAACAATGACATTTTGGATGAGTTGGTAGGCTACTTTTGAAAGAAAGCTACCCAGCAAACTTAAGCTGCAAACCGGAACGCATCACCCCATGATATCTACACAAGGAAAACATTGATTGCAACTTTCGAAACACTTTTCCAAATATTTTTGTTGCTTTGAAAATTTGTTACCTAAACCAGTAGGCTACCTCCAACGGTTGCGAGTTGAAAACGTGGTTTTAGCTCACAGAAATTTGTAAGATTTGTTTACGCACCAGCACGACTCAAAACCGAGTGAACAGTTTATGCATGTTGTGCATCAAATTAGACCTTGCTAAATCTTTATTATTTGATGCTGTGATCCGTAACTTTGCATGGCAAAAGGTTCAGAATGGATTGAATGCTTTGTTGAGCTATTTTCATTGCCCGCATTGTGTGTTAACAATTTTTCCTTGATCTACTGTAGGTTATACTAAAATTACCACCTATAGCAATTTCGATTCACAACATGACTGGAACCAAGTACCAACGCGACGCAGACTTGTCAAGGGAGGAGACGTTATTACCGACCCAAAAGCGGTTCTTGCAGGATTCCACACAACGAACAGACAAGAATTCATCAGCAAACATGCCCGCACTGCCTTTAACACTAGAGAGTTTGAACAAACTATACTGCATTCTTTGGATATGGTGAATTTTTCTTGGACGTGTCTTTATCGGAGGCCGGAAAATCGTTTTGGTACTGGACCTAAATTCTCATCTCAAAGGCCGCGGCCAAAGGCACCATGTGTGAGGTGTGCATGTGCACATCGTATAACTTTACCGCAATTCTTTCTTAGAGAAAATATTGAGCAACAATGGCAATTTTGCTGCAAGTGTAGTCGAGTGATTTTTGTTGATTTTCATAATTATTGAAAGAAGTTTTTTCATATAGATTTAGATATATACGTTGTTTAAAATCGAAACTTTAAAGGAATTCAATTTCACGATGAGGAAAGTAGCCAAGTTCGGCTTAAGACACATGATGCAACGCATGATACAAATTCGTTACTTGTATTTTTGCTGAAAAATGTTTTTTGGGGCCCACTTTTAGTATTGTTTCCCGACCAGTCATGATTTCTCTCGGAGGCCCTGCTCCTACGGCTATGAAGGTATTTTGTATTCTATTAACAACTATAGGCCTATAGCACTGAAGATGAATACAGTTTAGCTTTTGAAACGTTTGCTGAACATCACTTCAGTATCTACATTTTGGGCTCTTTTTTTAAATTAACCTTTCAACCTATTTTTAAAAACAGAAAGACTTTTCTACAACAACGCTTGTTTGCTTTTGTACGCTACAGCATAATATTAGAGTGTCCGCTTCGTTAGTTTAGTGGTTACGCGCTCGACTCAAGATCACGCGGCGCTAGTTCGGCTCTCGGGGTGTGCGCTTGAGCAACGCATTTCAGGGCTGCTCTCCATTCATCGGCATATTGTGGATAGAATAATTCCTTGGCAACAACATTTTAGCAATCGGAAACTTTACTCTGCCAAATGGTTCTGCGTCCAGAGCCTCTACAGTCTACAAGTATGCGAAACTACCAAGCATAACCTATCAAGGCTTTCTGGAATTTTATTACATTGCAGCCTATATAGACAATTTTTATATCCACTATAAATTTATCGTATCGTTGGCTGCAGCAGAATAGACCAGGCTAATTGTGTTGCTGTTAAGTTCCAGCAAAGAAAATAGTTTCATTTTTTGTTATCTGTTTTGTTGAGTATTAAAATGTTATTAAGTAGCCAACAATTTCAGTCTACTTTTGAAAGGTAACTTCATTTATCACGAAGGATCAAGGACAGTCGTACAATGGAAGACTATACACCGAGATCTCATCTCCACTTGTACTGTAGACTAGTACCGGTACAAGAAAATTGTATTTCTCTCGGTCATAACGTAGCCTACAAGGACGAGTGGCATGGCTACGAACCAGACACAGGGGTGCACAAATGCCTGCAGTTAGCATGCTTCCTTGATTACTTTTGCACTCCTTTTGTCACGTGTACTCCGCGAGGCAGTACTCTGTTCTATTCGTATCATTTCATTCTGGCAGGCTAGCGAACAACAGCTTCTTTTGTTCTAGTTCTAGTGTTGAGTTTAACATCTTACGTTGTGTATTTTGTTGCAGAAATTGCGATTCGATCATTTTTCTTTTGTTAATACATTTAAGAAAAATAACCGTCTTTGTTCATGATCGAATCGCAATAGGATAAGGTTAGTCTAAAGAAATTTGTGGAATGGTGGTGATAACATGCGCCTTTCCCAACTGTAATTTTGAAACAGCCGACGTGCCCGAAGCGGTTGCTTGTGTGGTGCTGCAAAGTCACACGTACAGTCATGCTGATACGACGCGCAACGTTCCAGCGCCCGTAAACCTTGGTCCGAAGCTTATTCGACCTACTGTAGACATTGGAGTTTCTCCGGAAGAATGGAACGTGTTCACCAGAAGATGGAAGGCTTTCAAAGAAGGTTGCAGAATTTCTGATGAAGCAGCTTCAGCCCAGTTATTCCAATGTACCGGCCAAGCCCTAGAGGACAACCTTCTCCAAGCTGACGCTGAAACAGTGAGTAAACCTGTAGATGAACTTTTGCTTGCAATGCGACAACTGGCCGTTATACCTGTCGCCACAGGGGTGTTACGGACAGAGTTTATGGCTATGCACCAAATGCGCGATGAAAAATTTCGCGCTTTTGCAGCTCGTGCTCGAGGAAAAGCGGATATATGTGCATTCACTACTAAATGTTCTTGCGGCCTGAAAGTCAGTTATACAGATCACATGATCCGAGACACACTACTCAGTGGAATTTCTGACAATGAGATTCGTCGCGACATGATGGGAATGGACAAAGTATTGTCGATTCCCATTAACGATATCATCGCCCTTGTCGAGAATAAAGAAATGGCTCGCAATGCGGTACCATCTCATGACGTTTCGGCAGTGTCGACTTTCAAGCGCAAGAAAAGCCAAAGCCCTATTCCAAGAGACCGTGGACACATCCAGGCAGCACCCTCCTCTCCCAATTGGTCAAAACAAACTCACTGCCCTAAATGCAATAGATTATTCAATCGTTACAGAGAAGGCCGCAGAGGTTGGAACACTACGCCTTATTCCCTTTGTCTCGAATGCTTTCGGTCATCTCGTCATAAAAACAAATGGGGCGCTCCTCCTAAAGATGCATCAGTCGGAGCACTCTGTGCAGCACCTACTGTACCTCAAATAGGCACATTTGCCTTAACACAAACTGACATCGTAGCCCGAGACCCAATGTGCTCAACAATTCGTGGTCCTCACCACACATTCCAAAAAGGGCATTGGACACCATCCCGCATGCGAGAACATCCCACAGTTCGGGTAGACATATCTATGGATGACTCATGTCATCATGGCAGTTACACTAGCGTGATAGCACAAGTAACAGCAATCGCAGATACTGGTGCCCAAATAAATGTATGGTCACTGAAGAACTTTGTGCAATCCGGCTTTGGACAAGAGACCCTTGTACCCGCACCAAACCTAATAGCTGCAAATCGCTCTACTATTTCCATTACAGGAGCATTTTGTGCCATCATTCGGGGTACAGCGCACGGCTGCAATGTTGAATGTCGGAGCATGATTTACATCAGTCAAGACGTTGACAAGTTATACTTATCTCATGACACACTATTGCATTTAGGTGCCCTATCCCCGAAGTTCCCAACTCTAGGGGAACATCAGATCAAGCAAGAAATGGCGCACAATCTTATCGAACCAGAAATCAACGTCGTCAGACTTGTTAACGGTGGCTGCACATTACCCAGCAAGCAACTGGAGTCGTGCACTTGCCCTCAACGTGGTGCAGTTCCAGCTCCCCCAACCAAGCTTCCGTTCCCGTGCACACCTGAAAACAATGACAAGATGGCAAACTGGCTACTCCAGAGGTACGCCGCATCCACTTTCAACACTTGCCCGCACCGTGCGCTACATTGTATGGCTGGTCCTCCCATAGAAATACATGTTGACCCCAACGCGGAGCCAGTGGCCGTTCATACACCAGCGTCTATCCCCTTGCATTGGCAAGAAAAAGTACACGCTGATCTCCTCCGCGACGAGGCTCTGGGAATCCTTGAAAAAGTCCCCCACGGCGAACCCACGACATGGTGTCATCGTATGGTTATCACACGCAAAAATGATGGCTCACCACGCCGTACTGTCGACCTTTCCCCCTTAAACAAATTCTGCCAGAGAGAAACCTTCGCCTCTGAAGCTCCATTCCAGCTATCCCGTCGTGTCCCCAGAAACACTTGGAAATCGGTGACTGACGCATGGAACGGCTATCACAGTGTTCCACTGCGTCCTTCTGATCGGCACCTCACAACTTTCATCACTCCCTTTGGAAGATGGCGCTACACTAGGGCACCGCAAGGATTCCTATCCTCTGGGGATGGCTACAATCGCCGTTTCAATACCATATTAACTGATTTTGTGCGCAAAGAACGCTGTGTCGACGACACAGTGTTCTATGATAGCGAACTGGAAGAACATTGGTGGCGAACCATAGAATTCCTCACTTTAGTGGGACGGGCGGGCATTGTCCTTAACCCTGACAAGTTTCAATTTGCCCAACGCACCGTAGATTTTGCTGGATTCCGTATCTCAGAAGCAATGGTCGAGCCCCTCCCTAAATACTTGCTCGCCATCCAAGAATTTCCAGTCCCGAATAATATCACAGACATACGCAGCTGGTTCGGATTAATCAACCAAGTAGGAAACTATGCTCAACTGCGTGACCTAATGGCACCGTTCAAGCCGTTCCTTAGCCCAAAGCATAAGTTCGAATGGTCTCAGGAGCTGGATTCCGCATTTGCCGCCTCCAAATCAGCAATTGTTGACGCTATTCGCCATGGGGTAGAAATCTTTGACCCCTGCCGTCGAACATGTTTGCGCCCTGACTGGTCTAATAAAGGCATCGGATATTTCCTTCTCCAAAAACATTGCGTGTGTGCTTCCACTATATCGGACTGCTGCTCATCAGTTTGGAAAGTGACTCTTGCAGGATCCCGATTCCTCTCATCGGCCGAACGACGTTATGCCCCCATAGAAGGCGAAGCCCTAGCAGTTGCGTGGGGCCTAGAACAGACAAAGTATGTTACGCAAGGCTGTGATAATTTGGTTATTGTAACGGATCATAAGCCACTGGTAAAAATATTCGGAGACCGTACGTTGGACGAAATCACTAACACTCGCCTGTTTCGTTTAAAACAGCGTACACTAATGTGGCGCTTTGATATCGCACACTTACCCGGCACAACCAACTGCGCAGCCGATGCTGCCTCACGTCATCCAGTATCATGCGATCTCATTGCTGTAGCGTCGTGTGCAGAAAATAATGTAGCAGAAATGGCGCTGGTTACTACCATACAGGCAGATGCCGCCCATACCTTTTGCTTGCAATGGTCTGAAATCGTTCGGGAAACAGCCGCCGATCCAAACCTTAGCAAGTTAATGGTAGCTATTGAAACGGGATTCACCTTTCCCAACACCGGCGACATTCGCCCATATCTCCCCTATCGTGACGGGTTCTTTGTTGAAGACGACGTTATTCTATATCATGATCGTATTGTTGTACCACCATCGCTTAGGCCTAGAGTACTCTCAACGTTGCATGCTGGTCATCAAGGTGTGTCTGCCATGGAACGCCGGGCACGTGCTATAGTATTTTGGCCCGGTATGACTAATGATATCCATGCTATTCGTGATTCGTGTACATCATGTAATCGTAATGCTCCATCTCAAGCAGCTCCTCCCCCGACGCCATGTGATCCCCCAGCTACACCATTTGAGAAAATTTTTGCAGATTATTTTGACTATGGGGGCCGTCACTTTTTGGTCATTGGGGGCAGATTCTCGGGGTGGTCGGATGTATTTGCCACGCCATCAGGATCGAGTGCCGCAGGAGCAGCTGCTTTGACTCAACTTTTGCGCTCGTACTTTGCCACGTTTGGTGTTCCTGAGGAAATATCTACAGATGGGGGTCCCGAATTTACTGCTGCCGTTACTGAACTCTTTCTTAAAAATTGGGGTGTGCAGCACCGCATATCGTCATCTTACTTCCCTCAATCTAATGGTCGAGCTGAGGTGGCTGTCAAAACTATCAAACGCTTGCTCATGACTAATGTAAGCCCAAAAGGAGACCTGAACAACGATTCCTTCTTACGTGCATTGTTACAGTTGCGTAACACACCTGATCCTGACTGTGATATCTCTCCAGCAGAGATCGTGTTCGGTCACCCTCTGCGCGACGCATTCGGTTTTGTAAACCGCCTAGTCACGTTCTCCAATCGTCACATTCGTCGTACATGGCGGGATACATGGAAGGCAAAGGAAGACGCCCTTCGCCTGCGAGCTGGTCGAACCGATAAGGCGCTGTCTCAGCATATTCGTCCTTTACAATGTGGAAACCGCGTATTTATCCAAAACCAAAACGGTAACTATCCTCGAAAATGGGACAAAGTGGGAATGGTTGTCGAAACGTTGCCGCATGACAAATATGTAGTGAAAGTTGACGGGTCGGGCAGAATCACAAAACGGAATCGACGTTTCTTGCGAGTAATTCCACATACTAAAGCATGTGCCGATCCCATCCCTTCTCAACCAAACATCAATGCCCACCCACAGAGCCTCCCATCATCTTCTTTTGCCCAGCCTCCTGAAACGGACTACTGCCCTCCCCACCTTCCGCATCTCGAGATAGGCCCTAGCCCAGAAATTGGAGAATCGCCGATGTTGCCTCTCGATGCAGATCACAGTCCGCCTGCACTCTCCTGCCCCACACCAGCCTCAAGCCCGAAGCTTTGTGAGCCACAGCACTCACCTGAACCCCCAAAGCAGCCGCTACCTTTCGATTCAGTGGAACCAACCGAACCCACAAGTGGAGTCCCTCATATTGAAAAATCGCCTGTTTTGCGCCGTTCTACGCGGTCCCGACGGCCGGCATTGGATTTAGACGCATCCTCTGGTCAATGGGTAATCAAGGGTTCGAGCTCGTAAGTCTACAGTTTCGCCTTACGAGCTGGGGGGGATGCACAAATGCCTGCAGTTAGCATGCTTCCTTGATTACTTTTGCACTCCTTTTGTCACGTGTACTCCGCGAGGCAGTACTCTGTTCTATTCGTATCATTTCATTCTGGCAGGCTAGCGAACAACAGCTTCTTTTGTTCTAGTTCTAGTGTTGAGTTTAACATCTTACGTTGTGTATTTTGTTGCAGAAATTGCGATTCGATCATTTTTCTTTTGTTAATACATTTAAGAAAAATAACCGTCTTTGTTCAAGGGGCCGATCAAGAGGTCGTTTATCAGTCATGCTCCCTTTAAAAAAAATAAAAACAAGAGCTTGCAAGTTAAAAAACAATGAATAGGCTAAATAAAAGCATTTTTAAAAAACTTCTATCGATATAAAACTCTCTTTCGTTTGAAAATTTTTCCTGTGCCTTTTCGTCGGCTCGAAGGTCGTGTGCAAGCATTGTTCTTTTTTCAAGTTGAATTTGGCTTTAGATGGTGATGTCGGATGTGGCTTTGGAGGCCCCGTTTGTAATGAAAAAAAACGTGGGCAAAAGTCACATTGTATGGAGTGTGGGGAACGTAGATATTTTTTAGCTTTTCTTTTCTAGCGTTTTGTTTTTCTTGAGACTTTTATATCTTCTTTTTTTCGAAAAATTCCCTGTCTTCCCTAATTCTCTTCCTCCAGAGTGACCTGTCACAAGCAAGTTGTTCCAAGGATTCCACATCAATGTTTGCTTGGTCAAGGGAGATTTTCAGCTAATCTTTGTATCGCATTTTTGGTCTTTTGGGGGGTCTTTTCTCTGCCCTCAGTTCCACATAGAGCATTCATAGAGGAAGCCCTGTTGAATCCATCCGCAGGACATGTACGGTTTAACAAATGAATATTGGTGACGTAAGAAGATGCTGAGGCTAAGACATAGTCTGCATTGTCTACCTTGATTGTAGATTTTCAATTACATTAACTGCTTTCTTTGAAAGTTTTATTTGCATTAAAAGTACAAAATCATTTGTCAAAACCGACAATAACCTACGTTCCCAAGGGTAACTATGACCGAGATAAAACTTCGTAAACTTAGCATATAGCTACAAGATAGTAGATGGGCTTTTTGATTCTTTCATTTCGATGAGTAATTCTTTTCTGTCAGAAAATATAAAGTTTTTTGTGAAAAAATTTTTCTTACCATTCGTCAGTTCTAGTGCTAAAATTCGCTTTTCAAACTTTTTCATTCTCAAAGTCATAAATTATCACAATTTTTCAAAACATATAAGCCTACGGTTGAAAATAAGCTTACAAATTGGAATTTAGGCTACTTTGTATTATTTTAGTGCAGCTATAATTGCATTTTATGGAGTCTTTTGCGTTCTCAAAGAAATATCAAACATTAAAAAATAGTCAAAATAGTTGGAGCCGTGTTTTAAATTATACCAGCCACATTGTATTACAAATACAACCCGTCACAAAGGCTGCGTTAAATCTTGTCATAAGCACAGCTGATAGAAAAAGGCACATTGCACCGATCATCGAATCGAGTTTGAAAAGAAGCAAATTAGAAGTGGCAAAGGATTCGGTTAAATTCATCAAAAGTAGCCTAACAAAGTAGGACATGAAAAGTTCATTTAAACGTAGATTTCACAGCTTGCAACACATGTCTGAAGCAGACTGAGACATGACGTGTAATTTTTATATAGAGTGGAGTCAGGTTTAAAATCAGATGCATTAAAATATAACAATGCACCACATGTCAATAATGAAAATCATAACACTTCCACACGACCCAAATGCAATGCATCAAGTTTATACAAAAATAAAAAGAAAAATTCAAAGCTTTGTTGTGTTCATTTTGATTGAGTGAATCATCAAATAAAAATGCAAGTTTCAGGGCAGAATTTGCAAAAACAACATTGCAATATCGAGGCAGCTGTTGCATTGTTTGGTTGCTTCAAAACACATCGCTTAAACGGCGCCTCTCGGTTTCGCACAACGTTCATAGCGTTGTATTTGCGTAAAATCAACTCAAAGAAGCATCGTCATGCTTATTTCCATGACTTCGCATCACATCGTGGCGGTGGTTGTAGGAGGATCTGTCATCCCAGGAGGAATCATACCAGCCTGGGAAAGCTTCCGCAACTGGCACAAAGACATCCGGGCCTGTTGACGTACTCGGGACTGACGTGAGCTGCAATGATTTGGTGACGTTTAATCACGTGACAAGTATTTAGCTACATTTTATCGCCAGATCACCCAAACAATTTTGACACTTAGCTAAGTCAAAATTAGTGACATTATGAACTTCCTTAACAAGCGTTAAAATGGACTCAATTTCTCATTTGGAGAGCTAAAAATTGTCTCCACAACACAATGTGAGCTGCGTAATTAGCTGAGCACCTGGTAAATAAATGACATATTATCAAATGGCTACGCATTTACTAATCAAAGCAGTGACTATACATGACAGCAGCTATCAATGTGAGCGACGAGCGTGTATATGATCAAGAGTATTTACAAAACCTTTCAGCAGGCAACTAAAATACATTTCTAAGCTTATGACCTTGCTGCTTTAAAACGGATTATGTGGTAAACTACTTGGAAGACAAAAACAATTGGCTGTATCGTTCTTATCCATCATTGAAATGCATTGTAAATTAAAACAAAACGTTTTCAACTCCTTGAAAAAATGATCCCCTTGTTGAATACGCACACCATCACGGCTTATGACGTGTTTCTGCTGTTACGTTGGCTTTCTTTCGGGATGATAATGCTGCGCAACTTTTAGTGAAACAATAAGGAAGTGGTTTTAATGTTACCATACACCTTGTCACTGATTGAACTAGCAAGGTCAGACGGAAGGAAGACGATGCAACGGATAACATGGGATGGAGAAAAGAGGTAAAGACAAGATACAAATCGGCCACTCCCAACAGTGGGGACAAAACCGAATTTGAATGATGACGAAGATAACAGATAAACCTTTACTCCCATCACGTGGCAATAAACACCATAAATAGGTTTAAAATGTTGCCATTTCAAATTAATTAGGTGTGTTATAAGACGACAATGAGGACGGTATACGACATAATCATTATTCTTCTTGTGACATATGACTCGGTTAAAGAAGTCAGCGAGACTCGGTTAAAGAAGTCAGTTATGTCTGCCCAGACGCCAGAGGTGGACAAAATCATCAGTTTTGGCGATCCGTTCTTACTTATAATAAGTTACTTGTAATATTTACTTATAATAATCTTAAATTCGCCAATTTAGTGTGGAACACTCTACTTTTTCTAACATGTATATAACTCTCAGTTTGAAATAAAGTTCTATTTTTCCAGTAGTTTTGTTAATAAGATGAATGCAACAATACCTGTAGAACAAGCTGGGTTGGTTTGAGGGGGGTTTGGCGTTCATTTGTAGCGTTTGGTAGATTCCATTAAAATCAAATTTATACGCATACCTCTTGCCGTGTACTTTGGTCATAAGACTCTTATCATAATAGTATCTGCAGGAAGAAGAAAAAAAATATTTTAAATCAAATGATAAAATCAAGACATGCGAAATCTTAAAATGTTATTATTTTTGCAATGTTTTTTAGCAAGGTTACAACTCATACAGGAAAATCATTTCATGAATTGACACTGACAAAGCTTTATATTGCTTGAACATGTGAGTAATTTTCTGTCAAGTTGTAGACCTTACGGATTCATGCTCGTGGGTTTTGCTGTGTGATTCATGCTCATGGGTTTGACATACAACAACGTTTAAGATTATTTTTAATCGGTAATGAATGGCCTCGGTGTTCTACAACCTACAACTTCTTTCCACGTGTGAGTGAGGCTGAAAAACGTCATTACACGGCTCTGAAACCTAGCTTTGGCCATCCCATTTCACATTATCAGGATCATTAGCTAACACTCTGTGAGAGATAGGTTATCAAGACTTGTGTTTACTACCATTCTTCTTCTTCTTCTTGCGTTTGAGGCCGCTACAGATCACGTTGTTACATCCAGGCGCAGCAGCCAATGGATTGTGTATTCATCGAGCGTTGTTAGGTCCACATGTCTATCTTGTGGTCGGTATACAGGACATTGATAGATAATGTGGTGTGCAGTTTGAAAATCTGAGCCACCATTGGTGGGGCAGCATGCATCAGGTGTGCTTATTAAAGGCCTTTCTCTGATTACATATTCGAAAACATCAATTTCATTTTGTTGTCATTTACTTGTTTGCGCACAACCTAGTACAGCATAGAGCATAGACCAAGGCTACTCAACTAGCGGTCCAAATCCGGACCTTGCGAGTGATGAAGGTGGACCTCGGGCTTATGTCTATGCCATAGAGTAGACGATGCGGTATACCAACACGCTAACACGTGAAAAGGGCAAGCCAGATAAACTTAATGGGTGAATTAACGTTTGTTTGGGTTGTGGGAACTTTATTCGCATTTCTTGAACAAAAAATGCTTGTGAGTACAAAGCAAACGTGTTTGTCACCAGTAAAAGTACTTTTCTTGTTTATAGTATTGTTATACTAATATGCGCAGGAGGATTGGGCCCTGGGAATTGCTTCCATTCAGAGTACAAAGGGTTTGAATACTGAAGCCATAAATTACACGCTTAATGTTATTGTTAATTCAGCTAGAATTAGAAAGCTTAAAACCGATTCTTCGTGTTGAAGGAATTCACGAAGGGTTCCAAGCCTCATAAAATTAAACCCCGAATCGAAATTAGAAGACAAAAAATAGATCAATTATTACCTTGGAAAAAGTTTTCTATAATAGTTAAGTCGTACAAAACAGTGGAGTTTTAAAACAAAATCATCACACGTGGTGTTTCATCTTACCTCAAAGCTCTGCTTAACTTGTCATAGTTCATGTTCGGTTTGCTCTTGCGTTTCCCCCAGCGTCGAGCAACCTCGTCAGGGTCCACCATCTTGAACTGTCCTGTCACCCCTTCCCATGCAATGCACGGGGCGTTTGCCGACACAGTGAGAAGTTCCATTAAAAACTGCCACAATTGAATTTGGCTTGACCCTACATAGAAAAATGTGATCAGAAATTGTTGTGTGTACGATAGATTGTAGATAACTTCTGTATACATGTAATCGCTTTTACTACTGCTCTTTTTCGTGGGAATAGAAATCACATGGGACTCAAACTGAATATGATCAAGCAACAAACACAGACTTGATTTGTGGCTGAGATGTTTGAAGCCTTCATGACGTGCTCATTTCTTAGTCGTTTTCATAGTTTGTTTCAATGTTTTCCAACGTTTTGTAAAATCTTGAAACCTCTCTAACAGTGGAAATTATGTGAATGTGCCTAATATAATGCGATGAAGCTTTTAACCTTCTATCACCACTCACAGCTGATGTCAAGTAGTTTTGTTTCAACACAGTTGAATATGAGTAACTTTTTTCGAGACCAGTTTCAAGAGTCTGGATAAATGTATGAAAATGGCACAAAACAGGAAAGTTTGCAGGTTTTGAAAGTTTTCATTCCACAGCATACCCTGTCTTCCGAGTGTTGATGTCAGATGTGTCTTTGTAGAATCGTAAAGCAGCATCTTTATCACGTGAAAACGCTTAAAGTGCTTCTAAAACAAATTCCCAGTATTCAGTAATGCAGTGCTTTTTGCAGAATTTCAAACATCGGTGTCTGTCAACAGTCGCATAGGTATGAAAAGGATAAAGTCGTTGCAATTGTTTTCACCATAATCAATTTCTTTGAAGACTTAGAACGTACTTTCAACTGTTTAACTCTTTATTCACAGCTCTCTCCACACTGTAGCAACTTTTTCACAGCTCTGTAGTTGGAAACTGCTGCTTTAGACAGTTGTCTCGGCTGCAGCATAGGTCTCGCAGATTGTGCAGTTGGCGACGCACATAATCCATATCACTCACTGACCACGTGTGGAAAGAAAAAATCGGCACCAATAAAAATCAAATAAAACAAAGTGTATTTCATTTTTATTGTTTTAGCAGATATAACTTCAATTTCCATCTTTAAATCCATTTCCTTTATCCAACCGCATTTTTTGCAGAGACTGTTTCTGCCCAAGTTACAGCTTTGCACTAGGATTAAAAACAAGCAATATTTTCATCATTAATATACCCTGTTGTTGTTCAGCCAGAACAACCGGACCATTCTGATGTCATTGCATAGAATCGAACTGACAACCTTCAATCGAGCCTTAAACAAAGTGATAGTTTAATGTGAATCAAAAGTTTGTTTTTCATCATTTTGAGACTCGATGAAAATGACAGTTGTACGGTTGTAACTCTTTCAAACATGGGAGGTTATGTCCAGGACTTTCTCGAACAAATATGAATATCAAAGATGTCGAATGAGTTTACAAAATTATAGTTAAGTATTCCGTTATCATTTTAAATGAATTGTACACAATGCACAACTATAATAGCTACGTATTTTGCTAGATTGCCGACATCTAGTTTTGACGGCAATCAACATTTCGAAGCACACTTTATACTTTTTATGCAAAAAGCGCCATTTCGTTTCCTGTCTTGGTTTGGTTTCGAAATCCAAGCACATCTGTTTTGATGTGTTTTCGAAAATAAAACAAAACCTACAAAATCTCAAAACGTAGAAAACGTCATGAACTTCAGCGAGGATGACATGCAATATGTTGTTTGAAGATTTGCTGATTATTATCGTTGAGGCTGAAGGGCATTCGAAGTAAGACTGTTTCAAAGAAAGATTTTGTTTTGGTCACAAATTTCATTGCTTTGGTTTCGTTTCGTTGAGAATTAAGCTTTTTATTAATGAATTATTTCATTTCGTTGAAACCCCATTCACTTTTAACACACCCATTAAAAACAGATTCAAGTTCTTCAGAAGGTTTTACTCATTGCAACTTAAAGTCCCAGCTGGTTTGTCAGTGACGCTTCATTGCTGCAAAGCAACTCTGAAGCTTTTCAACATCAATGTGCCATTTGGCTTCAAAATGAATGTAAAACTGACGTATAGAGATGCAACAGCGACGTAAACAAGACGCAATTTTGATAAAACTTCCAAAAAGGACAACAACGTTCAAAGAGTGCAAAAACAGCTTTTGTTTACAAAGTGGATTATCGCAGGTTAAACAGGTTCATACGAAAACAATAGCACCAAAGGCATGGTGCTCGAATTTACCTTCAAGATATATGTTGAGTTTGACTGTTATTTAACGTTTCATGATGCGATATACACGCATACAGAATGACATGGTTTAAATGCTGAGGTAAACATGGCAACAAGTTGGAACGAGTTGGATTTACACGTATGGAGATTGAAGATTGGTCGAGTACAAAGCAATCAATGCACTTTTCGTGAGTGAACATGATGCAATAACCAAATGAGTAGACATATCCAAGAAAGTGAGACAATTTGCAGTTATAGATAAGAACCTTTTTGTTTGGTTACCTGGGTTAGAAAGCTCCATGCATATGGGGCCAAATAACTTGTACGGGTCTTTGCAGTCCGGCTGCCTGGCTTGGGCTGCTTGAAAAGGATCCAGAACCCCATTAAGGGGGCTAGGACCGACGGTTCGATCTGTAAGAAAAGGGCATTTACTAATTACACCATACAGTACACTCTAGTATCATAATTCGGTTGCTGCAAACTAAAATGAGATTTTTGTTGTTATAAAAATGAGTGTTCAAAACGTATAGGTGGTGATAGACGACTTAGCTAATGTTCGTAAGAACGTCTACAACACAAAAGTTCATCGAAAAAACAACAACTTAATCAAATCAACATTTTGCATAAATTCTGCAAAGAACCTCATTTCGACAAACTTTAAATCAAAAACTATTTTCGATAAACTTTGGTTTCGGTCAATTGTCTTTCGATGACCTATCGCGTTCTGTACAAGGCAGATTGGATCGATATGATGCAAAAGCGATTAGATTTACAAACTATTACAAACGCCTTTAATATCTCAATGCTGCTTAAGCTACACTCAACTAAATAACCATAACTGCAGGTTTTCTACAAGGCGGTAGGTGTATACAGTGGAGTGGTTTCGTTTGCACAACTGTGTTTGCTTTGCCCAACCCCAGCAAGCGTTGGCGTTGTAAAGTGGTATAATGTTGGAAGTTTGTGCAATTTGTTTTATGCTAAACATCGTAGACCTTTCGGAAACACGAAGCAAGTCTTGTCCTAAACACGACAAAGATATTAATCACTTTACTTCGCAAACATCTGCTATGTCCAGCGAGTACTGTGAATAGAATGTCCGTCAAGGCCGATTGTTGAAGAACATTGTAATATTGCTCCTGTGTGAGCATTTAACACCATGCAGATGTACAGATTTTTGTACAATAGAGGATTTGATAAATTTTTGACAATCTATTAGAAAACTTACTTTGCTTGAGTAATGACAATTGGTTGAGCAACACTTCGGCATTTGCTTTTTCAGTTACACGGCACAAATCTCTCATTGTCATTTGGCACAGTTTATAACCATCGGTGGTAGCGAACTTTTTTTGATCGAAGTCTTTTAACTTGAATTCGTTGACGACCCAAGTCAGCCATTCTTTCACATCGTTCCTAGTCCACGTAGCTGGGTCTGCGATAAACAAATTGTGAATTAGTCATGCTGTTGAAAGCACAAAAATAAACTAGTTTTTTAGTGCTGAAGTAACGTCAAGTCATGTTGTAACTACGAAGTGTCTGCTATGAGTGTGCGGATGATTGCTTTTGTCTGCTTGGCAACTGACACACCTTCCATCACCTTTGTGGTATGAACGAATGATTTTAGAATTTGTTTTTATAGAACTTCTGCTTTCAGAATGGCAAGAGCTTTAGCTAACAAGCAAATGAAGTCAGACAACTTCAGTTGCAATGTGCTGCAAAAAATATATAAAATTACTTTTATCTTGGTACCAAGACGGAAGTAAAGTAATTGTTCCAATAACCATTCTCATTAATAATTTAATGGTAAGGTTCAATCATTCTTGGCAGTCTAACCCAGGGGGTCTAACCAACAAATACTCCTCAACTTTATCAACGCTCGTCACCACACTATGTTGTCTTTCAGCTTCCACTTTGCTGCCATTTTTATAAAGATGCAAATGGTTGACATAAAATGTAAGAATGGGTCGAAGGAAACTGAATGGTGAAGGCGTAGTTTGGCCTTTTTATCGGGGGGAAGAGGGAACGAGTGTACCAAAGTTGCTTTCAAATGTGTAAGGTTATGTAGTCAAAATGCCAGTGAAACCGTCGAGGCTTCCATCAATTTAATCGCCATGATCAATTCCAAAACAATGTGGTAGGCCAACAGAAGGACCGAGTAATCGTGTTATCACGCTCTTTCACTTGACTTGTACAAACAAAACAAACTGACGAGGTGTTGAGAAAAACAAAAAAACTTAACGCTGTATGACGTTGTCATTCGCAAAATGGTTTTAAAACAAAGAATTTCTTGTCAATACAGTATTGCGGACGGTGCTTAGCCAAAGTCTTACAAAGATTTCAACCTCTCGGACAGCACATCAGCCGTCTGGGTTGTTTAATATCATTTGGGTTTCAGTCGAATTGTATTGCATTGTTCTGTAATGCATTTTCTCTTTGTATTGTGCTGCTAATCACCAAAACCCAAACATGGCAACATTTGCTATCAGATTATACATTATATAATAATACAAAACAAAACAGAGCATAGGACTACGCACCATCATCGTATCAATTACACCATTAATTTTTAATCAAACGAGTGGTCAGATCTTAATTTCAGTTTTCTAACCGGAGCTATAATTTTTCAACTGGAACTTCTGATTTTAAATCGGAAAATGCATATTTGAAACCCAGCAGTTATTTTTGCTGACTTCAGTGCTTCAAGGTAATACATTTGAAACTAATCGCTATCTTGAGGATCATAATATTTCACTAGCTGAATATGACCTGTGATTAATTTGTCATTACATCAACGAGATGCGATTGACATTTTTAAAATACGACGGTTGATCATATAAGGTAAGAAATTTGTTGTCTCCAAAAAAAATTTAAGTGAACGATAAAAACGATTTACGAATTTTTTCTTTGAAAGCGAAAACCTAATCCAGAGTTCTTCCACTAAAGATCATTGGCTTTTAAGGAGCCAGGAGCAGAGGTTTTTACAAGAGATGAGATTTGTACATACCAGGTTGCATGACTCACACATACCGTTCAATGCAGATTCACAGCTGTATTGTTTTTGGGCTAGCTATAAACAGGAGATATTTTTTGTGGAATATTTTGTCGTATCCAAGCTTAAACCCGACGGTTAAATATTTAGTTTAGGTCGACGGGAATGCAAGAAACCCAATCTTCGTGCCCACCTCCAGGCCTGCCTGTGTCTTGTCAAAGACACAGCTGCATGCTCTTGAGCGGTGCCGAACCGGCGCCCTTTCGAACTTCGTCTCAAGAGATCTGACCAATCGGCCATGCAGCTGACATAGTCGAGTCTTCTACAATAAAAAAAATAACGCTTGTATATCCGGGGGAAATATTAGGCCGACCCTAAAATATAACATGTCTTTGTAAGACGGTGACGTGGTACGCAAATGTGTTCAAACAAGCTCTCCAGACTTGTTTTGAGAGTCCGGAGGTAGCAAGAAAGCTGCCAACCTCCTCGTAGTGATTTCTAGTAATTCAAGTTTTTGAAGCGAATGGCAACAACCAAAGACCACAACTCACATGGTACCCAGGGCAGTAAAGAATAAATCGTCGGCCCTGGTGTACAGCGAGAGGTCTTCATGTTTCAATAGGGCCTCGCCGACTCACCATCTTTGCATGTGACTCAGATTTTCAGACTGCGTGCCTCATTATCTACCAATGTCCTGTATACGGACCCCAGAATAGATATGTGAACCTAACAACGCTCCATGAACACACGATTCATTGGCTGCTGTGTAAACTTATTAAAAGTCAAAGCCAACATCAAGTTTCACATTAAATTGCATTTCCTTTGTTGTGAACTTTCACAAAATTTAGGTTTGAAATTTGGCTCTCGCGCTGAAAAAGATTGAAAACCATTGCTTTAAGTAGGTCGGAATCAACACTTTCATCATGATCTCTCATGAGATCGCCTTGGGCGAGTTTGAATCTTGATTTGCCAATGCAAGATTAAATGGACGGTAACACAGTAACCCGCTCGATACAGATATCGATCCTATTTTTCTTTTTTAGATGACTACGAAACTGATAGTGTTAATAGTTACCTAAGCTATCAAACTGGTCTTCAGGAGCAAAAAAACCGTCTCCAGCTTTCGTTTGTCTCTTCGAAATTCACCACGCAGTAAAAATGCTTCGGTGGTGTTCGTTCGATTTGCCATGATTTACGCTTGAGAATTCTAAGTTTTTATTGAAAAAAATGAACTGTTGCTGTGTTCTCTATGATATTTGTCTGGCTTTGTTTATGGGACCCAGAAAATGTTTCTAAATGGATTTAGAAACATTTTTTTTTTTAAAACAGTTTTTTAGCTTCTCTAGGTTACCGGCGCCTGTGCACTGTCAAATTTTTATGTTAAAGCAACATAGTATTTTTGAAAAGTAAGGGATCAAGAACGAGGGTTTCTGTGCGGCGACCACAAACCATAAAAGGTTAAGACTCACCGACTAACTCCAAAAAAATGCCGGCTTGGAACTACCCACTGACTCGTATCAACAAGCATGCAAATAAAAATAAGTCTTGCAGAAGACGTTCTTCAAATATTTCATTGAATAAAGACAGCTCTAAAGACCTAAAAGTGACACGTATTTACGTTTAAAGATGTTGACCTAAAAAGGCTCAATTGTTATGCAATATTCTTTAAGCATCAATAAGTGGAATTAAGTCAAATGTAGTTATTACTATCTGAAGCCTTTACAAATTGTTTCACCTAACGGATCATCAGAAGGTCTTATTCAAATAGAATGTTCTATTTGAATAAGACCTTCTGATGATCCGTTAGGTGAAACAATTTGTAAAGGCTTCAGATAGTAATAACTACATTTGATTTAATTCGCTCTGCTTTGCCTTTTTGCTTGGCATTGAGCACTTTTTGTAGTATTAATAGTTTTCATTGTTTTAATAAGTGGAATTATATGTGGATACAACGTAATTCAAACCTGATAGATACTGCACACTACAAGCTATTCATTAACATCCTAAACAGACTTATTGGCCAAATCAAAGTTTCGAAACGACACTTACCTTGAGGAATGGTGTTTCTTTTATGCTTTTCTGGGTTTAATGTAATATTTGGGGGTGGGGGACTTCTTCGAATTGGCCCAGGGCCAGAAAACGTTGCTGGTGACGTTTTAGTTGCGAACGTTTCGGTTGTCGCTCCTTCGAAAGCGCCGCCTGTTTCCATTACTTCCACTTTCGGCAATCGTAACAATCCTAACACGTCATTGCTGGTGACGTCATTTAAAAGGGTATCGTTGAACATTGACGAGGGTGATGACGACAACGATGACGACGAAGAAGATGAAAATGATGTGATAGCGTCAATAAGGTCATCCTGGTCAGCCAAACCAGGCAAGGATATGACGTCAGGCTTAATTATTGGCAATGGTTCGTTTGGTGTCGGCACTGAGAGCCTCCTTGTATTACTAAGCAGAGGATGCTCCACACATTCGGGTTCGGCGGAGTCTATAATAAAAACTTGATCCCTCGGAAACGGGTCTGACTGGGTCCTGGTCACTGCGTCGTGGCCAGTGACGTCACTTGGGGGAACACAGTGGTGGTGCTTGTAATTGTGATAAGGGAAATTGCAAAAGCCTGGTGATGTGCAGCAATAAGGACTCTTGCAAGATCCAGGAGAAATGGCAATGTTAGGAGGAAAATCTACTCCCGAAGAAGACATAATAACATCATCGACCATACGAGTGTCTTGTGAAGACCTAGGAGTGATTGAGTCGATAGACGTCATTCTTTTTGTTAAATGCATTTCCTTCGGTCTCGATGAGACGTTTGTTCTGAGATCCATGATATCCGCATCAGCTGTCACAGTGAGTGGAGAAACTGTGTTACCAATCGAGGAAATGTTGAGAAGTTCCGTCGTGGTTAACCTAAATCGTTAAGTGGGTTAGTAACATTACAATTACATAAACATTTGACTAACCTGCAGTAGGAGAAACACAAAGCGTCAAAATACAAACTAACTAAAATTCGATGAGTTTTCTTATATAATAATAATGCTCAATCATGTTGTGTTGTTGTGCCTTGTCTGTCTTGAGTACAGAAAATCGAACTCTCTCCCTAAACAATATTTTAACATAAGCTTTTACGTCGTTAGACCTTAAAAAGATGTAAAAAGGGTAAACTTTTTCTGACAAGGTATCAGCACATGGTTGAGTGCTCATGAATCCGCAGCTACATGCAGAACTTGCAATCATAGAAATGTTTACGTTCTTTTTCATTGGCTGCAATTTAAAAGCGGTAAAGCATGACTGCCACACCGGCTGCTGCTTCTCCTGCAAATTACAATGGTTTGCTCTGCTGATGGAAAAAAAATAACTCGCCAACTTACTACACAACGTAACCTATTCCCAGCGACATGATAAGCTTGGGTAGCTCTAATAGAGTAAGCCAAATGCAAATGTTGAAACTAAGGTTCATCGAGGCTAATTTGTTAACTATAACCAAAAACGACTTTATTTTTTTAATGAAACTAAATCCGCAGTCATTTGAAGTGTTTAGAAACGAAATAACAGCACAAGTATTTCGGATATCATGAAGAATACAAGCACTGTATTTGTTAAGTAGAACAGGGCTTCCAGAAGTGGGAGTCGCGACCCCTTGAGGAGTCGCTATACGAACTTCAGAGGTCGCAGAGAGTATACCAATTTTACACAAAGTATTGTATATTAACACTTTTGTGCAAGATGCTGTGAAAGTTATTAACTTTATTTAGAGTCGTGCACTCAATACCCGCATATGTAATAAAATGAAAGCAGAGTTTTAAACCCTATTTGCTGCATTGTGGTTGTGAACGTGGGTTTTAAAACTAAAACCATTGTTTTAAAAAAGCTATTAGTGTTGAAAGATTAAGTCGTGATTTTTCCAACCAAAAGAAGTTCAGACTTGGTTCAACGTTTTTGTAAAGACTGGATTTTCAAACCATGCTATTTGTCAGGTTTGCTTAAAAAAACTAACCGAATTTAATTTGTCCTTCAAAAGAGAAAACATTTACGTTTTTACATTAAAATCTAAAGTTGGAACGTTTATCAAAAAAAAAACAGCTGAAAACAAACGATTAAAAACAATTTATTTGAAATGTTCTCATGTACCAGTAATGAGAAGTTTTTGGCTAACAATGATCGATATGGAATCAAAAGTTATAATGCCTCTGATTATTATCGACACTTGACAAATCTTTTAAAAGAATTTAAAAAGTATTTTCTTCCAGAATAATATATATAATCATGCTTTTTTTGTATTTGCACCTATTGCGATAGCATACAGTAGCCTAAACTGCAATCACAGATGGGATACAATAGACGACAGGAAGCAACGAAGTGAAATATAGACTTCTGGTCAGCCGCGCAGCGTGCTCTCGAACGGTGTCGAACCCAGAATTGGACGACATCAAATCAGATTGGATGCAAAAGCCATTTGCATGCGAAAACAAAATACCGAGCACCTCTCTTTTAAATCTCAGAAAGAATTTGCAGATATATCTTTTGACTCTGCTGGCTTGAATTTTTTGAAAAAAAGCTTCACACTTGTAGGCTTAGCGTTACGTTAGAGCGGAATATCTACCATTATCTGAATTCACAGTAACCGCACTCCTGTCGTTTGTCTCCACGTACATGTGCGAGTCACCGTTTTAAATGTTGATGGCAATTAAAGCAAAATACCGTTCCGGCCTAAGCAACATTGAAACCCGCTTTGTAGTAGAAAGCAGTCGCACTCTTGGCATAGAATAATTGTGTTTGCTTTTTGGTTATGTTTCCAGTAGGCTAAAGTAGTAAGCTTCAAGTACCGCGTACTGGTACCTTGTTTTTAGTTTTTGTTCGATTTAAGCCTTTAAATAAATATCACAAATGTGCATATGTATATTTCGCACTGTTTATCATTTTAACCGTATAGGGTCGCGGAAAATTTTAAGAGATTAAAAGGGGTCGCGAGCAAAAGTTTTGGGAAGCCTTGAAGTCAGGCGCGGATTTATGGGGGGGCCCAGGGGGCCCGGGCCCCCCCCCCCCGAAATTTTGTGAAAAATTGTAGAAACTGTATGTTTCCGCATCAAATGGTTTGATAAGCTTCTAAACAGCTGATATTAGTCCCTCGGCATCACAATTGATGAAAATGGTTCTTTTAATGTCCATTTTATAGCATATCGTATATGTCGTAGTATCATTATTCATATCTGTTTAGCCTTTTCTTTCTTTTTAATTGATTTTTAAATTTTCTGCCCCCCCCCGAAAAAAACTCTTAGATTCGCGCCTGCTTAAAGTAGAACATTAATTGTATACACTTGGTGGGCCATGCACGTATGCTTTGCCGTTTTTAAATTAAAATAGTGCAAGCTCAGATGATGATCTAAAGACTAAAAGCATAGCATCAAATCAGAATATATGCGGAAAATCACGCAGGTTGCTCAAATTGTTGCGGTTGACTGGTTTTGGTCAGCCACAGCTTTCATGAAACAAGGCAGCCAGACTCCATCAAAGTTTTGTCCAGACTTAACCTCTCTAATTGAAGCGTAACCCAGTACTCGTTTATGGCATCGCCATCGACCTACGCCAGAATAACCACAAAGGTTGCAAATCCCGAAGGACTAAAGTTGTAACTGAAAATCTTGGCACAACGCACCGTTGAAAATTGGATTGCAATGGTTTCATTACACAATACACACTCATTACACAGTGCAAAGCACTGCAAATTAAATACTTATACTGTATTGTGTAATTGATAACCAGTCCACACAACACTATGCAACAAAGCAATCACAAGAAAAGGTTCTCATTGTTTTAATTTTATCTTGAAGTTTTGAACCAATCGCTTAACAGCAAACTTTACTTGAAGTAAAACAGCACAATTTCTTGATAAAATTACTTTCCATATTTGGACTATGAAAGTATGGCCAGCAAAAATGAACCCTGTTTGAGTCTCTTCACATAAACTTTTCTCGGAAACTAAGTCACGGTAATCAGGCGAGGTAGAAAAATCTACATCACCGCACGAGGTAGATAAACACATTTGCATTGACTTAACAACTCTACACGTTGAAACAACCAACACAAATGAATATATCATCAACCATGAGTAAACTGACCGTTGTGGCTCTCCAGTGTGTTGATTTACGTCAGCATGTCTTTTCATCTCCCGCCGAAAGTTCCGGGTGGTTATTCTAGCTCGCAAGTCATGACGAAGTGGGTTGCGATGTGGGTAGGGAGCAGAAACTGTAGCAGCCCAACAAGATACGTTAGCCAAAAGAAGTTCGTTATTTTATCGGTAAATGCAACGTATCAATGATATCCTCACAGAGCCTAGGACAAAAACATCAAGATGTTATATGATAAAATTAGAAATCAAGGCCCAGGCTATCACTTTTAACCCTAATGTTTTAACAACATGGCATGAGTTTAACAATTCAGTGCGCTAAATGTGACTGCGCGAGCCACAACATATTGAAGCCCACCCTTGCTACAGCCTTAGCTTGGGATGGGATAAACGAATTCTCGTGTAAAGAATCAATTTTCTGAAGACAACAAGTTCATTCTGTGACGTCAGAATAGCTTGAAAGCAACACGCAGTTGATTGCGCAGTACAATAGCGGAAATCCGATATGGTTCAGAAAGCCCGCTTGTTCGCTGTGTTGAGTCATACTTTGGATACACACGCGCCCTTTGTGAGTGTCTCCTGTACTGACAGCTAGCTTTGTAGAAAGCAGATTTATTGCTGTGCAAATCACAATGGTCGTTTTGTTTGATCAAGATACGCTCCAACAACTAGCACTTCTACAAGTCGCCACTGTTTTCCAATAACACAATAAATCGGTGTGTGCACTAACAAGCACACGACTGAGACGTGAGACCATGACTGTGCCGACCAACACATTTATTTGGGCTTTTCCAACATTTAACTTTACTTCCTGACAAACAGTCCTGAAAACATCCCTCCTTCTTTACACTTCATCATGCGCCAGCCATGTTGTAAACCTTAGCCCCCCAAGTATTAATTTTTCCATTCATTATAAATGTAATTATTCTGAAACTATCTTATACTTTAAGATGAAAATGTTTCTTTACACAAACAATCTCAAAAGGCTATACGCTGCATTTTAAATATTAATCCTTGCGAACGTGGTTTGTTTTTGCGTACTTCGGTATTGATTTAAGCTTCACGAAAAACTGTGAAGTAGAGTGGCAATTGCTTGTGACTTCTAAAAGCGTTTAAAATAAAATGTAGATTACAGGAAGTCCGTGATACTGACGGCGATAACACAACTCATAAGTGTAACGGAAATTTCTTTTCTCATTTTGGGAAAATCGTTGAAAAGTAACTAATGATTAGAATTTCAGCAAAATGTTGAAATACGCGTTTCTGGTGCATCTTAGCACAAATGTTAAAACCAATAAAAACAACACGAAAGCTTGGTGCTGTTGCTTACAACAGGCCGTTTCAAGTAGCTTGTTGTGTTTTTAACTCCTGCAAACTGCAACGGCAGTAACAATGCCGCCGTGGGAAGATAGTTGGGGTTGCGTGGCACGCAAAAATCGTCACCGGAATATGCACAAGCAACGAGTTATATTACTGTGTTAGGGAGTTTTTTCGAATACAGATACACAAATCAGCTTCAATGCGCAGAAAAGAGGAAAAATAATAGGACAAGTTTCTTTTACAATTTACTGAAAACTCGAACAAAAATGCCAGAAACCTACATTACGTTTACAACACTGCAACGCAGCTTTCGTTTTTGATAACTCACAGCAGTGTTTCCCAACTGACATAAACTGGCAAACTCGTATACGAACTCGAAACAACAAGCTGTCGAAAATGGTCGTACGCAAGTGGATCGTTCCTCAAGGTTGCTTAAGGAGTCTTTCAAATTTAGGAAGCTTGTATTGTAAGTCTCCCTATCCTTTTCTAAAACTTCCTTCAACGCACAACTTTTTGAAGCTTATTTGTTTTTCTTTTTAAAGGATTAAAAATAGTTCTTTACAAAGACCGAACAATATCAACACCCAAAGATCTCAGCCATCCGGATGGCATTAACAAAAAACTGAAGTGATTGAAAGTAAACAGTGAAACAATACTGGCTCTACCTTTGAGAAGGCGTCTTCCCGCAAGAAAAGCGCTGACGAATTAGTTAACGCGTGCGCAGAAAAAATTAAGCAAATGAGCCTCGGGATCAGCTAGCAAGTTCAGCATAATAACTTAGCTTGACCATTGCACCTTTGCCACAAAAGGTGATGTTACGGTTTAACGGAGCATATTCATAGAACTTCGCCGGAAACTTCACTCTGCCAATCTCGGTGACTGGGCCTGCGTCAGTGATTCAAAGCCTCTACAGCAGCGGTTCTCAACCTGTGGTCCGCGGACCACTAGTGGTGCGCGGGCATTTGCCTGATGGTCTGGGAGCAAAGAGCGAAATCGTTGTTTGTTAACCCTTTGCATAAAAGTTGCTAATTTTATCAAGGCTCATCCACTAAATTGTCGTCTCTTTGCTTCATTATGTTCGAATATGGATCTTGATCATGAACAGCTACCGTACTGATGAATATTCAAGTTCGCTGGTTATCAAGGGGAAAAGTGTTTAACAGACTGTTTGAGTTACGTGATGCTGTGAGAGAGTTTTTGGATAAAAAATCCAAGCTTGTTGCTCATTTCAACGAAAGCTTTTGGGTTGCTGTTCTAGCTTACCTGGCTGACATTTTTGAATAACTGAATAAACTTAATTCATCGCTGCAAGGAAAGCAGACAAATTTAATTCCCCTCAGTGATAAAGTGCCTGATTTTACGAAAAACTTTATCTTTGGAAAACAAGATTATTGCAGGGTTAATTTGACATGTTTGATTAATTGTACGAATTCACTGAGAAATTAGAAAATGCTGAAATCACTAAACAATTAACTGTTGATGAATTTTATTTCTGACCATACTCGGTCACTGCAGGATCAATTTAACTTCTACTTTAGTTTGTTTGTGGTATCCAGGCTTACACCCGGTGGTGGAAGATTTAGATTAAGTAGACGGGAATTAGGCAAGAAAGCCAATCTTCGTGTCTGCCTTTAAGTGTCCTGCCAGAGACACAGCCGCATGCTCTTAAGCGGTGTCGAACCGGCGCTCTTTCGATTGCCGTTCCAGGGCTGTCACCACACGGCTACGCAGACGACTTGTGTAATTCGTTTGGATATGCTATGCTAAAATGTGCAAGCTCAAGGTTCGCACTAAATGTAGCAATCTTTCTAAAACCAACTAGCCTACTGTTTATGACTTAGCAAGCAATAATTGACATTTGTTCGTTACGAGGAGAATGAAGGGAGTAGTGGTCCGTGACTGAGACACAATTTTTAAGTGGTCCTTGAATCTCAAAAGGTTGAGAACCTCTGCTTTACAGTCTACAAGTATGCGAAACTGCCAGGATTAAGCTCTGCAAGAAGCTTTCCCAGTCCGAGGATAAAGATTCAATCAATCAATCAAATCTATTTCAAGACCTGGCAACACTAGATTTGGGTATGCTTTTCTCCAATCTTTCAGTTTTATAAGGGTCGATCCAATCCCGGGGTGACGCCCTTGCAATTTGACAACGACGCACGAGACTATAGTGACGTCCCATTCATGAAGCCCTGACCTACTGTATTAACTATTTATATTTAATTAAGTCATAATTAAGTAAACTATTTCTTTCCCAATTGAATATGGAAGCTTTATGGTACAGAAAACAAAAGACGAAATCTTTACGTCATTCTTTCCCTGTCCAACTTACTAACTGAACGCTTTTCAACTACTGTTGCACCAATTTTTTTCTATAATAAGTAATCACAATTGCTCTTGGTTGGGTCACCGCACAGTTCACATATCCAACTTCAAGTGACCGCACAATTTGCAAGTCTCAATCAACTGTAAGTACAGCTCATGAGTCAGTAATTACTTCACTTTCTTAAGGCGACGATACAAATTAAAGAGATTACGGTCATTGTGAAGACGCCATGATAACTTTCACGTCAAGTTTTGTGTTGGAAAATACATTAGAAATATCACAAGAAACAATATTAACAAAAAACCTATTTACCACTAAACAAATATTGCCACTAGCTTGAGGCCAAATTGTCAAGTTCATAGCCTCAGGTCGAACCACAAAGGCCAGTTGTGCGCCTACATGTGAATAATAAGCGACCATGCTTTGCGATGATCAAACTGAGACAAGACAAATCTGGTTATAAAATACAGTCAATAAAACTTCATTGCTTTAAACTTTCACTTGTGTTTGACAACTTTTCAGTTAACCGTGAGAAAGATATAAGTTTGTGATAATGTTTCCAAGTCAGAAAAGCTTCCATATTTTAACGTCATTGGATGCAGAAAAGCATTTTTTACTCACTTGGTTAGCACAGTTTTGATGTCATTCAGCAATAAGCAAACATCATTTATTGCCTCAGACTTTTCCACAAAATTCTACTTGAACTCCTCAGTAGGTGAAGCTACCAATTGTCTACATTATTCTGCTAGGGGTTGTAAGCGTAAGGTCATTGGTCTATAATTATTTCATGATTAAAACTTAGCGTTATATGCAAATGACTTTCATAATACTCAAACATCATCAACCACAAGTTTGAGATAAGGAGATCAAGAAAACTGATCTAACATGTCGACTGGCCAGGTCAATCGCAAATGGTGCATTTTCAACAGCAGATTACTATAGCCCACTTGTTAGCCTGCCGAAAACGAAGAAGATCAAGCAAACAACGTCAAAGCTTGACTTGTGATGGCTACTTTGACAAAACCTATCTACAACTTGTGCTTTTTTACTGCTACAACATACAGCATCACATCTTCTGCACTAAAATCGTAAAGTGCGTATCTGCTCGTAACGTTCACAGGGCAACTTGGTAGGCACAGTGAACTGCTCTACTGAGCACTGTAACAGTTTTTGTGAACGTTAGAATCTATACTTTTCACAGTTTCGCTTTTCTTTAAACGTAGTACAATAAATAAGAAAAGACGCCATAGCATTTCTGCGTCGCTGCCGTACTTAAAATGGCGACATTCAAGTGAGCTGCGGTCTGATATGATATCGGCCGTTGAGAAAGCATCAATTCCCGAGTGTACACATAACCATTGAAGCGTGCTACTTGTGAGATCAACCATGACGAAACACAAAGACAAACGTGAGCAGCAAATATAAGCCTGGAGCAAATAATAACTTGTTACTTTTACATGGCTTCTTGTGTATGCTGAAGTGATTTTCTCAACTTTTTCTGCATCAAATTCAAACAATAAAGGGAGCATCATGGACGATCAGAAATCATTTTTTTAGAAACATCAAACAACTCTAAGAGCTTTCTTATTTTTTGCAAAACCTAGACGAGACGTACACAAAATTATTCATATCTGTCTAACTCTCAGACACGCTATCGCACTCGTTGATCTGATGATGACAAAAATTCACCCACAACAAAGGAAAACAAATGCAGGTTTTAAGAGGCTTTGCCACAGTGATATCACGTGTGTCTTGGCTAAAATTCCTTTCGAAAAAACTTTGCTTTGTAGCCTACCTAAGATAAAAAGCGACAAGCAATTTTTTGGTATATGCTATTGTTTGTTATGCTCAGTGCCTTTAAATTTATTTGTTTTACAGCAGTAGGACAACAATATTTACAAAAAACAAATAGGAATAGTCGATTTTTGACGAAAGAAGACCTGAAGAGTAACGTAAATAAAATTAAAGTGCGGCAACAACACCGTGGTAGGCTTCTATTCACTGTGTTTGTTTTTTCCTTAGTTTGCTAATATTTCCATGTAGGCCTAATGCCTATCCACGTAAGCTACTATAGTCGTCCCTAGCCTTTAGCTTGCACTTTTTATAAAAAAAAAAACATGTGCAATGACAAAACCGTAACCTTACCAGTAAGACAATTCCGTTTGCAATCGCTTGAAGCTATTTGAACTGCATCAAGACCAGATTGTTGAAGACTAAAATCACTCTTCATGGCGGCATCAAGACTTGAAGTAAAACTGGCCACCATCATCAAAACATCTGTTTATCTGATCGCGTTCGTGTAAAAACATATGACCTAAGAATTCAGATTTAAACTATCATCAAGCAGGTAGCCTACCAAGTATCAACACACTATAGGTCTTTCAACGCAATACACCACATTCAAAATGACGTGACGCGCTCTCTATATCGGTATATATACGCATTAGGTAATTTCATCATAATTCTCGCTTTTCGTCTGATCTAAACACTATCATTTTTTCAAAACCGCAAAATCAGCGACAGGTCTTTTTGCGCTAAAAAAATTTCTCCTTAACATTCGACGACGCGAAGCTTTATTGGAACTTTTGTACTTTGGAGAACAATGCATTTACGCAAGACAATTGTCGCGTAGCGTATGCACACCTGCACATTGCGGTCTAGACGCAGTTCTGCGTAACAGCGTCGTCATATAAAAAAAAAAACAACGGTGATGTCTGCAGTATACCTGAGATCTGTAAATTCTCTTACTCCAAATAGGTCTGCTCGTTATAAAGCAAGTATTCAAAAAACAATAATTTATTAAATTTAGAAGTAGTTTAAACATTCTTGCAATACTACCCTGTATATCCATAGTGTCATAGCCTAAATAGTAATGGTAGCCTAAATAGTAGGCTGACGGGTGTTTTCGTTTAACGTTGTGTCTATCGCAGATACACGTTGCTCTCAGCGCTTTACGAAGCAGTCTGTGTCAGCGCAAGCTAATTGAAGTCAAAATAATTCTTTATCATATTATTTGGCGGGTATTGTGGCAGAATAGAATACCATTGCATGCAATGCAATCAAAGATATAACAGTTGTTGCATCAGTCACTCCAATTTTGCCATGATAGTGTTTGCCAAGTCAATGCGCGTTTTCCCGAGCAAAGTCGAACCAACGTCCTTTCAAGAACCATGCAGGTGGTTTTACCACTTAGCCGCGTCGCAGACAAAACATTTGTTATTAATAATTTGTGCATATGGTTCTTTTGAGATTTGTAAGTTTACAAACTAGGCACGAAAAAAAACATTTGAGTATTAAATTCTAAAGACAGTTGTTTAATATATTGATAAGAATGACACAATCACACAACCTAGCCATGAAATCAGCCCCTTTCTACCTTGATTCAACGTTAAATCAATGTAAAAAGAACTGATATACAGGCTGAAAAGCGTCAAGTGACAAAGAAGGCTCACAATCTTACTGGGGTCTTTAAAACCGACATGCTACTTCAAAAATTCATTGCGCAAACGTCAATGTGAAACTGAAGCGTTTGTTTTCAAACACTTCCTCGCTATGAGCTTATAATCCTTATATTGTTGATTCCAAGTTAGAAAATCAGCTGTTTATATCAATAGGGGGGTCCTTGTCACCTTTTGATTCTAATGACTAATTTTCTTGTCTTGCCTGAATTTATAAAGGATTGCATTGTAGTCACACAGTACAACATTTTTGTATTAACGGCAACAGGTTTTTATCTTCATTCATTGAAACAGATCACCTAATAAATTTTACCGAGTTTAGGTACAATGAATGGGAAATTCAGAAAACTTGACAGAAAAACCTCTTCAAACCGCTGAACGAACTCAAACACACCGTTTGCCGTTATTGCTTATCATCAATCTGACGTAGCAAGACGTAGAAATGACGTCTTAAACGAGAGAATTCAACGCTACTTTTTCTGGTAAACAAAGGTATTTCACAACCTGGCGTACTCACTTAACCTCTATCTATACTTGGTTGTTGTTCGTTTTAAATGATGATATCATTGTATTTCAAATTGCCTATTCAACAAGCATGATCAATACACCTTTGCTTATTCCTTACCGAAGCTAAAACCAATGTAATTTTATGTCTTTACGATATTTCATGATCATAAAATGCCAAGAATGCCAAATTTTGTTCTGAGCGTATGATAGGTGGCAGTTTAACTTCAACTGAATTGTTGACGGAAAAGAAAATATTCGCTTTTGAAAACCTGGTGTTGTTTATCTTGCTGATTGAACAAATACTCATCAACAAAGCAACTAAAACCTGTAAGTTTGTTCATTGAAAATCATAAACAATCTACTTAAAGCGTCATTATTAGAGCCCGCAAAAGTCAATAAAGTCAAATTGTTTTAAGGACCTCGTTTATTCACGTATCAAAGAACAAAGCTGTTTTCAGCACCTAGAGCACTGTTTCTAAGAAGTTTATAGGTCAAAATAAAGTCAAAATTGTCAATAAAGTCAAAATTTTTCAAATTGGCTTTTGACAATTTGAAAATTTTTTTTTGTTTCTTTAGAGTATTTTTGTTAAAATCCTCGTGGAAGCATTGTAAATCAGGAACTGCGACACAATTAAACCATGTTAACCCATAAAAACAGGAAATATGTCGCCACAATGCCCACGGATCAGCAGTAACTTTTATCGCAAATTGTCCCTTGTTTATTCATTGCTACGTATTTAAATAATTTTTATAAAACACTTCCTCTTCACAAACGTGGTCTTTTCGAAGATCATCGGTTTGGATTTTAGGAATAGCCTACTGACATTCTGTAATACAAAAACTCCTAAGCAAGCTAAATCGTCTTCAGCAAAAGTTAAACATTTGTCGAGATTTTCTTGTCGCCAAAAACACAACGCAGTTTTTATAATTCATAAAACACCTTGACTTTTCAACAAAATATTACGTTTGGGTCTGAAATCGACAAAATATTATGTTTGGGTAGCTGGTATCCATTCCAGGAAGAACTGTTGCCTCTACAAATAAGCAATTTCATTAGGTCAAAAGAAAGTCAAAAAAAATTTTTTAGATCAAAATAAAAATGGCCCTAGTCATTACCAATCTGTGAAAGATCGACAGAACAAAGACGTAACAAGCATCGACGTCAATCAAGTGTCAAGCTTTCCACACAAACGTTGTCATGGTGATGTTTATGCTTTATGCGCAGGGTATGGGATGGGATGGAATGAAATGGAAGACAGATTTTGGGATGGAAGATGGAAAATGTCAAGGATGGAAAGGAATGGAACATCTTGATGATGGGATGGAAGACAATCTTTCATCATTCCATCCCAATTCCATCATTAACTTTCTAACGCTTTATCAAGACATGCAAAATATTACGTTGCTTGCTGAAATAATTCGATTTTCGGTTCGTATTAAACCAACGGGACTGTTGCCTGACGCGTATTCGTCAAACCTACTGTTGTTAGGCAGAATTGACCAATCAGAAAGCCACAAACGATTCACACTTCTCCCAAGAAGAGGAAACTTCTTGACGTTTGACAGCATTCCATCATACGACATGCACTTGTGTTTTATGTTTGGAGATTTTCGTGGGTTTTGTTTCGAGAAGGCAGTTAAACGAAATAGATTTTTGTACATTTCGAAACGAAAAACTACAATCGCACAGTTGATAGAAAACAGAAAGAAACAAAACAAAAATGTCTCAAAAGTAAACGTTTGAAAGTATTTGCAACCTGAACAAAAGTACCATGTTGTGCAATAGGTTGGTTGGTTTTGAATCTTTATCATCGGACTGACAAAGCCTTTGATAGGTTATTCCTGGCAGTTTCGCAAAGGCTACTTTTGTAAGAATTTACTACTTTTTGGCAGAATTTATTATTTTATCTCTTTGCAATCTCAACTTACTTGGATGAGGGTGAATGATTTTATTCGTTGCAATTTTAATTTCCTGCGTGTTTTTTTCTTTTTGTTGCCATTAAGCTACTGATACATGCAATGCAGCTTATGCAATTTTTTGTGGCTGCCACCCATCGGTACTAGTGTTTTTGTTTGTGAAACTCACGCAGGACTAGCTTCAACCGTATCATCCGACGATGATGACTTTAACTTGTGCTTTTATTACACCAATTGTCCGCGATGCTTCTCAAGCATTTTCGTTACTTTTTTATCTTCTCCAACGTAGACTACTACTACACTTTCTTTAACTTTTCTACGTGTTGTTTCTTTCTGTATTTATAGAATGAATCTACGCTTCTAGTTCTAACACCAAACGGAACGTAATCTTTAGGAAAATACTGCTGTTAAATTTTTAGCTTAAATTTAGCCTATGGTTTTTAGGTTTATTTGTGGCATATTCAACATGGAGATCACAAAATGTGAAGATGGAAGATGAAATGGAAGATGGAAGACATTTCTGAGATGGAATGGGAGATTTCTAAGATGAAATGGAGATGGAATGGAAGAAAATCTCAAGATGGAAGATGGAAAAAACGTCTTCCATTCCATCCTATACCTTGTTTATGCGAAAAAAGAATCGAATATACTTCACTTTGCCCAAAAAATAAAAATTCTCTGTAAATGATTGAAAATGAATGCAAAAACTAATGCAAAAAGTTATGACAGATTATATCCACTGCGTTAAATAGACGCTTAGCTGTGTTGAACGAAATGCGATTTTTAAATTATTTTACATTTCTACTTTTGACGGTCAAGGTAAATTGCGATACTGCCAACTTAGTTTAGTGGAAGTGAGATTGAAACTAGGTAGACCATGCCCCATGCAACAGAACTTAACTGTTACAAGCACCTAGCATCAAGTCAAGTCAATTTATTTGTTTCAACAGATCAGACATGTCAAAAATGTGGGACGTTAGGTAGGCTATATTGCAGAAGACAATAGCTGTAGAAAGCAAGAGTGAAGATGTATTTCGAGTTGTCATAACTAGGTAGTTCCCAACCTTTTTTATCCGGTGGACCCTTTTAGTCAATATTCAGATTTAAATTCCCCCCTATAAATTTTGTTTGTTAAAAACTCGTTTATGTTAATGTTTTAATCTAAGTCTTGTAAGATAAACTAAACTTTCACTAGTAATAAGCTTTTTAGCCTGTAATATTCCTTTTCATACTAAAGTAATTTAATTAATGAAGAACTTTGCTGAAAAGTATTTTATTTTTCAATAAAAAAACAAAAATGAGATACAAAGACCAGCTGAAAGTCTCCCTCAACCATGCAAACATTGCTCTGGATTCATGAGAACAACTTGCTAGAGACAGATCATTATGGAGAAAAAGAACTAGGGAAGGCACGAAAACGTTCGAAAAAACAGGATACAAAAAGCCCATGAAAAACGAAATACTAGAAAAGAAAAGCTAAAACTACCACGTCTCCCACATTCCATACAATGTAATTTTTTCCCACGTCCTTCCCATCATAGACTGGGCCTCCAAAGCCACATATGACATTACCATCCAAAGCCCAATTCGATAGGACAAGACCTGGAGCCAACGACATTCAAAATATACGAGTCAATGCATTTAATAGTCTGTGTGAAGCTTGTGATTTTTTTGTTTCGATAACTCATGAATGTGATGGAAGAAAATTGGAAAGAGCATAACAAATATCATTCTCCACGTCTAATCTGTTTTTCTGTTTTCTTTTCATCTGCAAGAGCTGAAAAACCTTATTTGCATAGATAAGTGGAAGCAAACGGAAGGATACTTCGAATAGCTTTCTCTGCCACTTTGGGATAGGAATTACACGATAATGGCCAAAATCCAGTGATTAATTTTTTCTCTAAATAAGTCTTTTGTGCAAGAATCCGTTTTGAGTTCTAAAAATTCATTCTGCAATTTATCGGGAAGTTTTTCCATCAACAACGTGAATGAATTTCGTATTAAATCAAGATCATCGTCATAAATTTCAGGAAAATATCGACTGAATTCTAGTTCTAATGCTGTGAGATGTTGCAAAATCAATTTTTTTTTCTAACTCTGGAAGAAGTTGTTCTTTGCCGTCAATAACCAGCACCGATGATAATTATTTAAATATGGTGACATGTTTAATTGTTCAAGCTAACTTTTCTCTTTCCATCATCAAGCTTGCTAGTGAAAGCTTCCAAAGCATCTTTAAATGCTGAGCGGTACTGGCATCTGCTCTTGGAAGGGCCACCAAAGCCTGGCTGGTCGAAAGGTAGAGGTCAAAAAAAACGTAGTTCCCCGTGATTAGGACAGCAGAGCCTTCTAGTACCTTTGCTCGGTTGGTTACGTTTCCTCTTATCGAGTATTTGCAATAAAAAAAAGTAAGCCTGTGTGATAGTTTACATCTATGTCAGTGCACAGTTGCTTAAATAATCGGGAGTTAAGGGCTCCTCCTTAATGCTTTAAAGCTCTGGTCTAGGCCAACTTACTAGGCTTAAAAAGCTTTACAATCCTAAAACCAAATTCCATCCTGAAAATTGCAAAAATCTCCCCTAGTGGGGAATTCCCCCCAGTTGGAAACCACTGTCATAACTCGAAATACATCTTCATTCTTCACAACTTGAGGAATAATATTTGTACATAACTTTCTTCTTACGTCAATTCACAATAACAAAAGAGAACACAGTGCACTGTTAAAATCTGTAAAAACAATTTTTCCTACTTATTGGTTTTCAGATATTTCCACTTTTCTCATGGTACATTTTAACTGAATTTTGAGTAAATATTACCCAATTTTTTTGTAATATTTACTCCAATTTTTGGTAAAAGTTAGCGTGAGAAAAGTGGGAATAACAGAACCAAATTGAGGGTTAATTTTAGAAGCATTTTTAATAGTGCACTGCATATACTGGCGATGGGAAAGAACTTCTTTCCAAGAATAACCAGCTGACTGACAATTAGGTAACAACTAACAATGTCAATAGTAATTTAATAAATAGAACGTAAGCGTTACTTTAATATAGCATCATTCGCCTTGCACTAGCCGAGGCAAATTTTTCTATCCACACATTCAAATCTATGTTTGATTCTGATGACATTATGATCAGATTAGCGATCTTGAATCATGGTGGTTCTAAGTCGCGATTTAACAATTTTCAGCTTTGAAAACGATGTTTCATGAAGTGACAGGCAACGAAAGTGCCAGTTTAATTAGAATCCCAACATTGCTGTGGCAATTGCCCTCGCCATGAATTATGCGGTATGGATCTATCAACGTTGCATCTGGGTCTAAAAAACTAGCGTTTTGCAGCAGTAGCAGTTGCAAGTTGAGATCGTACAGATTAAGGTCGTCACGGTATCACTCGGCTGCATTCATAATGTTGGCAAGGGCATCTTTCGTCCACAATCGTCTTGGAGCTTAATGACTTAGTCCGCGTAGCACAAATGAACTTGCCTGATTTAATCTTGATATTATCGTTTGCTGCATGATATCAAGAACCTGAAATATAAAAAGGCATGGTGAATAAGTTACAAAGTGAGAGCAGATTAGCAGAGTAATTTCGGAGTAGCCTACAAAATATCAAATGCACTTGAGCGAAACGTGTGCTACATTAAATATCGACTGCTATCAAACTATCACAAACCTGAAAGTAAAACTGCACGCGGAAGCGATATTTTCCAGGAATGTTATCAACAGTGTGACGACTTTCGTCAAGTCATTTTGGAATTTTTCTCTTTCGTGGGTTACCAGAGCTGTCAGCATCGATCGGAAAACCGCTATTGGCACACTGTTACGGCTTCATTGAAAACTTCCACAAACTTCTCGTCATTGCAAAGAGCTTTGACTGTTGCAAGCAGGTTTTCCACTCGATTAAAGGATTTAAAGCTAGGTACCACATGCAAGGTTTTGCTTTGGAGTTTATCTGACACTCCTTTGAGAAAGAAGGCATTTGAATAGGCTACCTGAAATGCATAAATAGCCAATGATAAAGGGAAGGTCCATTGAATTGAAAGACAATTTAAAGCTACTTGTCTGAAAATTTTTCTTTTTCGAAAGTATAGTAAATAGATAACGTGCGAATACTAACAAAAATAAAAGAAATTATTATTTTTTTTTAACTGCTGCAAAACTCCAACGAAGATATGTTAAATAGAAAAACTGTGTAGCTCGTTGCTCCCAACGATAAAGATAGCTGTGGTAATAATGCTGTAATCGTTGTTTTCTATTCTTCGGCCTCATTGCAAAATCAGGTGGCCTCAAACAAGGATGTGTTCTTGCACCTACATGTTTTTCGCTGTGTGTGGCTGCAATGCTAAACGAGGTCCCACGAACAACCCCTGGTATCAACATGCGCTGTCGCATGGACGGAGGGCTCTTCAATCTTGCTCGCTTTCGTGCAAAGTCAAAAACCTCTGCTCATACAATTCATGCGTTACAGTTTGCCGATGACAATGCCACACCTGCTTGGACTCATAGCATCTTTTTACATATAAGCTAGGTGGGCAATTGCCCACCTAGTGCCTTCGCTTGCCCCCCTAGCCCTTTCTTTGCCCCCTAGTTGGAAACTAGGTGGGCAATTTTTAAGACTTAATTTTTGTTTAAGTTTGATCTTAGTTTGATCTTAAAACAGCAAATCTGTAGTTTTTCTACATTCTTGTGGAACACTTCATTTATGCGATCTATCAGCGCTACCGAACGTGGGAATTCGTTGTATTTCATTGCAGTTATTTTTGTATGTTTATGCTATAGCAACATAGGGTGGCATCACTAGATGCCTACATCATTTCTTAGGAACGAAACCTGCCTACCAACGCAACTACTTCGCGATTCTCACAGCTTTTACCATTAATGAGTCATAGACCCAGGAAGCTGACTTGAGAGTGTAACCCTACCCTTATGTCATCAAAGTAGTCCTTTCCAATTTTGATAAAAGTGATTCGGCGATAGCTTCTTGACGAAAAATGATAGGGAATATGTACTAGAGATGCAGCGAACCCAAAATTTTGGTGCTCTTCCACAAGACGCCCTGTTGGTCAACCGGACAAAATGATGACGTCATAAAACGTCACACACATTGGAATATACTATTATGAAGGAGGAAATGCGGGGTGGAAATGCAATGAAACACACCAGAAGAAGTTCTTTTATTTTGCATCATCAGCACATGTGAAAAAAAAAAAACAACAAAAAAACAATACAGGATTATAATGTGTGGTGTTTTAGCTTATTTGACATTGAACGGTGTCGGAGTTAAAGTATAGGCTACAACATAAAAAAAACAAAAACAATATACATGCGAAATTTAACAGTACATTATGAAAATAGGAGTACAGAAATGATGTAGAAATACAAAGTGGCATATACAATATACATACAACACACAACACAGCATACTGGTAAGACAAAAGCGAATATAGGCTACAATAATTAGCGAAATACGGTGACAATACGCAGAAACAGTTTGATGGTATTACATTAGTTACTTATTCCCAGACATTAAGTGCAGTTTTAATTTTTTAGAAAACATACTAATTGTTTGAGCTTTTCTTAGCTGTTCCGGTAACTTGTTCCAAGTGTTTGTTCCAAGAAATTTAATTGGACGTTGGCCAAGCTTTGTATGCATTCTTGGTTTAAAAAGTAAATCTTTCTTAGCACCTCTGGTGTTATAGTTATGAGTTTCATTACTAGGACGAAAGTACTCAAAAAAAAATTGCTGGTAGATGTCCTTTATTGCATTTATAAACAAACTTACATACTTCTATTAAAAATATGTCTTCGACTTGTAGCAAGTTGATTTTATTGAAAAGAGATTTGGTGGGAATTCTGTCCTTAATCTTGGTGAAGTTTAAACAGCGAATGATGCGATTGTGTACCAGATTTAAAGGATACAGTTCCGTTTTGGACGCACGACCCCAACAGATTATACCATACATTAGGTGAGAGTGAACTAGAGCATAGTAAACTGCTCTTAATGCCTGGGAACTTACGCACTTTCTCAATCGATATAGAGCACCACAGCTTTGAGAAAGTTTTGTTGAAATTATATTGATGTGCTGTTTCCATGATAACGACTCATCAAATGTTATTCCTAAGTATTTGTAGGTGTTTGTGCGTTGCAAACTGGTATATTGAAAAGTTATTTCTAGATTTGAATTTTCTCGGACAGACTTTGACCCAAACAACATGTATTTGGTTTTGCTTACATTAATTGTTAACTTGTTTGTATGCATCCAGTTTTGAATCATTAGGAGGTTAGAATTCACTTTTTCTTGCAATCTAGTAGGGCTTTTATCCTTAATACATAATAGTGTATCATCAGCAAACAAACGAGTCTCAAATTCTGAAGCGTGATTAAGGTCATTAATGTAGATAATGAACAACAGTGGACCAAGAACTGAGCCTTGGGGTACACCACATTTGATTTCTTCATATTTAGAGTTTGTAGTACCAATCTGCACAAACTGGTAACGGTGATTTAAGTAAGACTTTAATAATTTGTAAGCACTTCCTCTGATGCCATAATAATCTAGTTTCTTTAAAAGGATTCTATGGTCAACAGTGTCAAATGCTTTGGCAAGATCTATAAATATACTACATGTAGTAAAACCATCATCACAATTTTGTAGTAGTTGTTCATAGATATCCGTAGCAGCTAATGTGGTTGAATGACCAGCTCGGAAACCAAACTGTTGCTGGGACAAAACATTGAATTTTTCAAAAAAATTTACTAACCTTTTATGAAGGATTTTTTCAAAGATTTTAGAGAAACATGTTAAGATGGAAATAGGCCTGTATTGACCAACTTTATTTTTTGCTCCCCCTTTATGAAGGGGTATCACTCTTGCAGTTTTATAGCTATCAGGAAATTTACCAATTGTCATAGATTCATTTATTATAGAAGCTAAGATTGGGCTTATGACATACTTCAATATTTTTATTGTTTTAATAGTGATGCCATCTGGACCAGTTGCTTTATTGTTATTTAAGTTATTGACAATGCTTAAAATTTCCATTTCATCAGTATCTTCTAGGTGCATGGAATTGAGAAGTCTGCCTCTCATCAGGGACAATGGATTAGAAGTGGTTTTTGGAACTTTAGCTGCAAGTGAAGGTCCCACTTGAGTAAAATATGTGTTAAATGCATTACTTATTTGCACCGGGTCGGTTGTAACTTCATGACCATTACTTAATGAAAAGTTGGTTGCATATTGTATATTATGTTTTTTGTTTGTACGGCCAGTAATTTCATTTATTATTTTCCATGTGTTGCTAGAGTTGTTTCTTTCTTTGTTTATTGAGGTTTTATAATAATTAGATTTCGATTTCTCTTTCACATGAGTAAGCAGATTTCTATATTTTTTGTACTTGGTGTATAAATCATTACTCTTAAAGTTACATTCACATAGTTGCTTGAACATTTTATTCCTCGTTTTGATGGAGCATAGAATACCTCTTGACAACCATGGCCTCAAATATAACCGGCTCTCTTTTTTGCTGAGTTTAGTATAAGGCATATGCTTCATAGGCATATGCAGAAGGAAATTGTCTCCCATTTACTGATTTGTTTTTCAATTTAAACAAATTTGCAATCGTTGAAAAGCACAAGCATAGATCTAACCAACTAAGTTAATACCAAGTCCCAAAATATTACTAGCTCCATTTGGTGGCCACCTAAACTTGACCAAATTCAAACCATAATCAAAAGTTTATTTGCAATGATAAAAACATTAAACGATAGCCAATTAAAAGAACATGTTACTGTTTATTGAAGGGCTAACTTTCATTGTTATACCTTATTTAATATATGAGCAATCGTTGTTCGAAGACAGCCCCCCAACGAAGCTTTTGCCCAATGCATTTCAATGGCGAATCGATCGTCTTCCAGTTCACGCCCTGCGTGATCACGATAATTAATTGTCTCTCATTTATTCATTTCTTGCTCAATTCCAACAGATTTGCTATCGTTGAAAAGCACAAGCATAGATCTAACCAACTAAGTTAATACCAAGTCCCAAAATACTACTAGCTCCATCTGGTGGCCACCTAAACTTGACCAAATTCAAACCATTATCAAAAGTTTATTTGCAATGATAAACACATTAAACGACAGCCAATTAAAAGAACATGTTATTGTTTATTGAAGTGCTAACTTTCATTTTTATATCTTATTCAATATGCGCGCAATCGTTGTTCGAAGACAGCCCCCCAACGAAGCTTTTGCCCAATGCATTTCAATGGCGAATCGATCGTCTTCCAGTTCACGCCCTGCGTGATCACGATAATTAATTGTCTCCCATTTATTCATTTCTTGCTCAATTTCAACAGATTTGCTATCGTTGAAAAGCACAAGCATAGATCTAACCAACTAAGTTAATACCAAGTCCCAAAATACTACTAGCTCTACCTGGTGGCCACCTAAACTTGACCAAATTCAAACCATTATCAAAAGTTTATTTGCAATGTTAAAAACATTAAACGACAGCCAATTAAAAGAACATGTTACTGTTTATTGAAGGACTAACTTTCATTGTTATACCTTTTTTAATATATGAGCAATCGTTGTTCGAAGACAGCCCCCCAACGAAGCTTTTGCCCAATGCATTTCAATGGCGAATCGATCGTCTTCCAGTTCACGCCCTGCGTGATCAATGGCGAATCGATCGTCTTCCAGTTCACGCCCTGCGTGATCACGATAATTAATTGTCTTCCATTTATTCATTTCTTGCTCAATTTCAACAGATTTGCTATCGTTGAAAAGCACAAGCATAGATCTAACCAACTAAGTTAATACCAAGTCCCACAATACTACTACCTCTATCTGGTGGCCACCTAAACTTGACCAAATTCAAACCATTCTCAAAAGTTTATTTGCAATGGAAAAAACATTAAACGACAACCAATTAAAAGAACATGTTACTGTTTATTGAAGTGCTAACTTTCATTTTTATATCTTATTCAATATGCGCGCAATCGTTGTTCGAAGACAGCCCCCCAACGAAGCTTTTACCCAATGCATTTCAATGACGAATCGATCGTCCTCCAGTTCACGCCCTGCGTGATCAATGGCGAATCGATCGTCTTCCAGTTCAAGCCCTGCGTGATCACGATAATTATTCGTCTCCCATTTATTCATTTCTTGCTCAATTTCAACAGATTTGCTATCGTTGAAAAGCACAAGCATAGATCTAACCAACTAAGTTAATACCAAGTCCCAAAATACTACTAGCTCCATCTGGTGGTTACCTAAACTTGACCAAATTCAAACCATTATCAAAAGTTTATTTGCAATGATAAAAACATTAAACGACAACCAATTAAAAGAACATGTTATTGTTTATTGAAGTGCTAACTTTCATTTTTATATCTTATTCAATATGCGCGCAATCGTTGTTCGAAGACAGCCCCCCAACGAAGCTTTTGCCCAATGCATTTCAATGGCGAATCGATCGTCTTCCAGTTCACGCCCTGCGTGATCAATGGCGAATCGATCGTCTTCCAGTTCAAGTCCTGCGTGATCACGATAATTATTCGTCTCCCATTTATTCATTTCTTGCTTAATTTCAAATAATTTGCTATCATTGAAAAGCACAAGCATAGATCTAACCAACTAAGTTAATACCAAGTCCCAAAATACTACTAGCTCCATCTGGTGGCTACCTAAACTTGACCAAATTCAAACCATTATCAAAAGTTTATTTGCAATGATAAAAACATTAAACGACAACCAATTAAAAGAACATGTTATTGTTTATTGAAGGGCTAACTTTCATTTTTATATCTTATTCAATATGCGCGCAATCGTTGTTCGAAGACAGCCCCCCAACGAAGCTTTTGCCCAATGCATTTCAATGGCGAATCGATCGTCTTCCAGTTCACGCCCTGCGTGATCACGATAATTAATTGTCTCCCATTTATTCATTTCTTGCTCAATTTCAACAGATTTGCTATCGTTGAAAAGCACAAGCATAGATCTAACCAACTAAGTTAATACCAAGTCCCAAAATACTACTAGCTCCACCTGGTGGCCACCTAAACTTGACCAAATTCAAACCATTATCAAAAGTTTATTTGCAATGATAAAAACATTAAACGACAACCAATTAAAAGGACATGTTACTGTTTATTGAAGGGCTAACTTTCATTGTTATACCTTATTTAATATATGAGCAATCGTTGTTCGAAGACAGCCCTCCAACGAAGCTTTTGCCCAATGCATTTCAATGGCGAATCGATCGTCTTCCAGTTCACGCCCTGCGTGATCACGATAATCAATTGTCTCCCATTTATTCATTTCTTGCTCAATTTTAACAGATTTGCTATCGTTGAAAAGCACAAGCATAGATCTAACCAACTAAGTTAATACCAAGTCCCAAAATACTACTAGCTCCAGCTGGTGGCCAGGGGCGCCGGAAGCGAGGGTTAATAAGTTAATACCAAGGCATTCGCCCCCCCTGCCCTCAAATTTTCTGCAGATGGAGGGGCACGGGGGCAATGGTGCCCTTTTAAAGTCATGTAAGCTACTGCACATTTTGCAATATAACAATTTCTGCTATTCGATTTTAGCCTAATTATAATCTTTCATTTTTGCCTCAAAATAATATTTACGGCACAAAACTTTGCAACACAGTACAGGCCTTAAAACTCGTTTTTTTTTTCGACAGCCGTCGTGGCCTACCGGGAGCTCCTTCTCGGCGGCCAAATCTGCGTGCTTGGAGGCCAAAATACAAATAACGATAGCACAAGTAAATAGAATTAAACTTGCAACAATGCTAAAATGATCACTTGGCGTTATTGAAGTCTGGGCCTGGGCGACGTCCTACAATAGAATCGCTGCACCACGCAAACTGCTTTATCGGGATTGTAATTCAGTACGTACTATTCAAACGACACTCGCACGAGTGTCTCCAATGTGGCTGATTTTATAAAAGTTCGCTACTCCCCTAGAATTCTTTTTAGCAACGAAAAACAACGTTCGACATGTGTTGACGATGACGACAAGGTAATAAAATAAGTATTTCAATGATTAAAACATTACTTGTAGGCTTTAACTGCCCTTTATCAGAACTGACTATGCACTAGCAAGTGCGAAATATTTTTTCTGTTACATCTACTGACATCTGATCCTGTTTCCTTAGCAATTGAGGTTTTAGCTATTTCAATGATGTACATTACTAAAAGACATTACTAAAAGAAGCATAATTTTTGCAAAATATGATCAAAAAATGTTTTCCCCATTGATGTGAACTAACTTTGTTCTCCTTTTTAACAACGGTTCAATGTCCGACAACATCGAATCGACATAAAAACGACAATATTGCCAGATGATGTAAATTAGCAATTCGGATTAAGACTTTGTTAAAATAAACGTCGGGAATTACAAACAAGACTTACAGCGCTGGCGATCGCAGATGGATATTCCATCAATAACAAATATTCCCCACACAATGCAACAGTGGCGATTATGACGCGCTGACCTAACTTTGCGTCACTCTTTGATACTGCATGTTTTCAACAGTTAATCCACGATCATTGTATTGCGAAATTAAATAATTGGCTAGGAGAGACCAGCGGCCAAACTTGGCCGATTGAGGAGGTAGCACCGGCGGTTCATTCAAGCACTACTTAGCGGCCATGGCCGCAGGCTGCTTTAAGGCTTGACAGTAGGTTACATCATTATAAAATAGCATGATGCCCTTCTTTGTATACCGGACACTTGTAGGCTATCATTACTCAATACATAGTGAGCTGATAGATTAGCATTATCGCTATGTCTTATCTTAAAACTTGAAAAAAAATTGGCCTTTTAGTAAACAAAAGTGCCCTTTTTTCGTAATCTTGCCCCCCCAATCAAAAATCGTTCCGGCGCCCCTGCTGGTGGCCACCTAAACTTGACCAAATTCAAACCATTGTCAAAAGTTTATTTGCAATGATAAACACATTAAACGACAACCAATTAAAAGGACATGTTACTGTTTATTGAAGGGCTAACTTTCATTGTTATACCTTATTTAATATATGAGCAATCGTTGTTCGAAGACAGCCCCCCAACGAAGCTTTTGCCCAATGCATTTCAATGGCGAATCGATCGTCTTCCAGTTCACGCCCTGCGTGATCATTGGCGAATCGATCGTCTTTCAGTTCACGCCCTGCATGTTCACGATAATTAATTGTCTCCCATTTATTCATTTCTTACTCAATTTTAACAGATTTGCTATCGTTGAAAAGCACAAGCATAGATCTAACCAACTAAATTAATACCAAGTCCCAAAATACTACTAGCTCCATCTGGTGGCCACCTAAACTTGACCAAATTCAAACCATTATCAAAAGTTTATTTGCAATGATAAAAACATTAAATGACAACCAATTAAAAGAACATGTTACTGTTTATTGAAGTGCTAACTTTCATTTTTATATCTTATTTAATATATGAGCAATCGTTGTTCGAAGACAGCCCCCCAACGAAGCTTTTGCCCAATGCATTTCAATGACAAATCGATCGTCTTTCTGGATTCACATTGCGTGATCGCGATGATTAATCCCATTTATATTGAAAAAATGCTAAAGTCATAAAAAGGATTAGGATCAGGCACACAAATAGCCTAATTGGTGGTGTAATGGCTTGTCCGAATCAAGTAATGTAACAAACACTGATCAATAGGAAAGCGATGTGTGCACTAGAGCAGTGTAGAACTTTGATCCTTTGTGAGGTCGTGGGAGAATTTTTGTCACTCGGCCCTCAGTCGACATCAACTGGAAAAGCTCGGTTGAGGAAGCAAGTGATGTCAGCTCCAAGTGCAGGAGCCAGAAAATTGTTCCTATTTGGATGGAGAAACCTCTGCAAATAATAAAAAGCAACAACAACCAGCGAGACAGTGGGTGCGGATCCTTATGTTTTGTTCAATGCTTAGCCAAGAAATTTTTTCACAACAGATAGGCTAAGCCTAATAAACCTAGGCTTAAATATGGATCAAAGGAAAGTAACGAAACCGTAATGAAATGACTTGGGCTTGCATTCTCGTGTTCTTTCATTACCACACGAAGTCATTTTCCCAAAGGCATCCGTGTGTGTAAACAAAATGATTCATAGGTCCAAATTTTAAACGTTGACACACAAAAATAATGTTACAAACGTAAGTTAAAAAAATTATTTTGTTTCATCTGACATTGCACTTTTTTTAGCCTAATTTGTTTGTTATAGAATAAATATCACAAAGTATGTGGGCAGCAACTCTTTTTTATCATTAGGTAGCCCTGAAAAGAGCTGTTTTTTTTTGGCAAATGGACGATGTGGCGGCTACAGTAAGGGGTAGGACTCCCTTATGGCGCATAGAACTTCAGGAAAATGTCGTCCCCGTGGAAACTGATGTCGCCACATAAATTCATCAAGATACCCAGGTATCATGTGCCTTGTGGTGCCACCCATTCTTTTAAATTTCCGTTTACAATTCAGCCACAGGTTTTCAATGTGGCTCGTATGAACCCCTGTGGCCGAAACATAATGATGGTGATTGTTGACCGTTTGGTGGCGATATCCAAGATCTAAAAAAATACGAAAGCAACTTTAAATAAATTTCAGCGTAAAATGCTTGCTGCAACGGCTTCCAAATAGAAATAACAAAAACATGTTAAATTGATAAATTTATTTTTAATGGATGCATAATTCTTTTGACATGAGCCATCGTGCTTTTTGAAAAGGAGCTGTGCAGTTAAGTGGCGAGGTCAGTTGATTGTTTTTTCTGCTCCCAAAGTAACTTTAAATGGTTAACTGTTGTTAACAGTTTTTACACTATGAATAAGTTGTATCAAGTGGGACCTGGCATGACAGTTTAAGCCATATGGTTGGGTCTGATGCTATCACAACAGAAAAGTACATATTGTACTGTGATATGTCTTCAGACAAGCTAAACACAAACTGGTGTTTGAATGACCAATGGGCTGTGCAAGCAATCACTTTTGGGACATATTCCTACGTTATTTTAAGGCTGAAAGGAATTTTTTTCACTTAAAAAGTATTTTTCACTAGGGATGTAGATAAGAGCTACTGCTTTATTTTGTACAATCTTGAAAAGCCTTATTACACTACACTTTGCTATAGATCATGGCAAAAGTATATAGGCTACCTTTTTAGATTTTAATTCATTGAACCTTTAAAGTGTCTTATTTCATCATGTCTGAAAAGAAAAGCGGGTCTATTTATTGATGAAAACCAAGAAAACAAGTTCTGCTTCTTTTTCTCTTGAGTCTCTTTCATTCCATCATACCCTTGACAATCAATTGATGTATCTAGCAAAGTGTCCCCTGGGACATAGCCCCTTGTCCCATTGATCATGTATGTAAGCAACCTATGGGACAGTTATCTGACACTTTTTAATAATGAAAAAAAAAAGCAATAAAGAATATTAGCCTACAGTCATCACTGTTTTGATTTCATGTTATGAAACAATGACTAAACTTTGCAATAAAATTGCTTTAGTTCATGATTTGCTTTAAAATAACGTTTATTAGAAATAATGTCATATTCGTCCCATAGGTGCCACATCTCCCCTACACATTTTTACTCTCAGTACACCTAGTCTACACAAATGTTTAATCTACATGCACTTTATGTACTTCATTCAATCCATTTAATGTTTAACATAATCTACGTTAAGTGTTTACATGTTAGTGTATGTCATTTTAAAATAGAACTACAAGAAACACTCACTAGACAAGTTGGAGTATCCACCCCATTCATCGAAATGAATCTCTGTTCCTGGTGCGATGTGGCGTAGAATTTCTGCCTCCAGTGTAGCCCTGTCCCGCCGCGATACCATTACGATGAAGCATTCTCTAATAGCACAATTTTACTAGGGACATCTACAGGCATTGAGAAGCAAAAGAACGTGCCCTAAGGAGGGTGGGTTAAATACAAGTGTTGTCAAATATTCCTTCAAATCCCAAGCCCAAGTGATATTGCTCACCTGCTCGAACGTAGTTGACTAGGCGTAGGTATAGTTGTTGTGCGTAAACATGCACATAATATATAACTTACTTTGTTGTGGTGTCAATCCCGCCAAAAATCCACTGCTGTGGCACTGGGCGCCCTTGTGAGTTTCCTCGTTTTCGTCTGGCCACCAAGGACTCATCGATAGCGACGATGTGGCCAGGTCCACCGATTTGATGCTGATTCCTCAACAAATCCTCCGAACAGATCTGTACGTTATCAACAAATGGCGAATATTCGTGTTCATCAATAGTGATGGTGTGGCCTGAAGCCACATAGTATGCTTTTCGTACAAGCACGAATATTTGTTGTTCCAAAACCGTTTGTGTTTGAATATATTGCTTGGAGACCCAGGGCCTATGAGAGGGGGGTACTGAGGGTACGGCGTACCCTTGAGGGCCCAGGCCTGTGATTGTTGGGAGGCCCGAAATTGTGATTTTATACTTTACGCGAAAAAATGATGGTTAAAACCACCCTAAACGACTAAAAAGCATAAAAGTTGTTATCCTTTAGTCCTGGGGGGCCCGTAATGTAGCAAAAGGGCCCGGAAAAGTAATTGAGTGCATTGCGCGCAAATTAGGGGCCCAAAGTGGTGATTTATTGCTTTACGAGCAAAAATGTTCCGTTTTAAAGCACCCAAAATTAAATCGTAAAAGTTGGTTTTTCTCCTGTTCGGGGGAGGAGGACATAGGGAAGCAAAAGCAGGGTTGAGAAACACCCGGGCTTTTTTTAAAAATCTCGGGTGTTTTTGGGCTTTTTTGTGTTTTTTAAAAATTATTTGAAAAAGGTAGTTTCACGCTTATTTCACTTCAAAATGAATTTCGGAGTTGGAGCAAGAGCCGGAGTCAATACTTTCGGAGCAGGAACGGAACCGAGTCAAAAAAAAGTAACTTCGTTCACCTCTTCTAGGCATGTGGTGAATACAAAAGTTAATGAAGAAAGCTTATTGGTCAGACGATTAATTTGATGATGTTTTGACAAGATGTTATGTTTGAGCCTTGGTAGAGAGCTTGACTTGTTGTACCAGACCTACATATAACACTCAGTAACGTTAGTGGATTTAACATTCTTTATTAAACACACAAAACAACAAGAAAAAAACTACTAAATCCAACGTTTTCGACACCAAATCATAGTGTTCTCATCAGGATTGATTATAGGCTACATCTAAGAGAAATAAATGAAAAAATTTGAAAATTTTGCATTAAAGCTGTAAGCTACAAGCGACACCTCTCAACAGCACCGGCATCAACAACTGACACACGAATTCAATGCAGGATAGCCTACGCAAATTGGCGAGGGACAGATCACATGATAGGCTATGCACAACACAAAACACTAAATAATAGTTTTATTGCAGCCTGATGCTATTATTGCGCACAGATGACCAATTCTGCAGTAAAATGTTGTATGGTGTGCAATTCGCCAAAGCAAAATCACGCGCTTTGCCAAAAACAAAGGGGGCCAGGAGTGAGAGGGGGGCCCGGAATGACTCTTCGTACCCCTACTGAAAATTTTTCTTTTGATAATGGTCTGAATTTGGTTAAGTTTAGATGGCCACCAGATGGAGCTAGTAGTATTTTGGGACTTGGTATTAACTTAGTTGGTTAGACCTATGCTTGTGCTTTTCAACGATAGCAAATCTGTTGAAATTGAGCAAGTTTCAATATAAATGGGAGACAATTAATCATCGCGATCACGCAATGTAAATCCAGAAAGACGATCGATTTGTCATTGAAATGCATTGTGCAAAAGCTTCGTTGGGGGGCTGTCTTCGAACAACGATTGCGCGCATATTGAATAAGATATAAAAATGAAAGTTAGCCCTTCAATAAACAGTAACATGTTCTTTTAATTGGCTGTCGTTTAATGTTTTTTCCATTGCAAATAAACTTTTGACAATGGTTTGAATTTGGTCAAGTTTAGGTGGCCACCAGATGGAGCTAGTAGTATTGTGGGACTTGGTATTAACTTAGTTGGTTAGATCTATGCTTGTGCTTTTCAACGATAGCAAATCTGTTGAAATTGAGCAAGAAATGAATAAATGGAAGACAATTAATTATCGTGAACATGCAGGGCGTGAACTGGAAGACGATCGATTCGCCATTGAAATGCATTGGGCAAAAGCTTCGTTGGGGGGCTGTCTTCGAACAACGATTGCTCATATATTAAATAAGGTATAACAATGAAAGTTAGCCCTTCAATAAACAGTAACATGTTCTTTTAATTGGTTGTCGTTTAATGTGTTTATCATTGCAAATAAACTTTTGATAATGGTTTGAATTTGGTCAAGTTTAGGTGGCCACCAGGTGGAGCAAGTAGTATTTTGGGACTTGGTATTAACTTAGTTGGTTAGATCTATGCTTGTGCTTTTCAACGATAGCAAATCTGTTGAAATTAAGCAAGAAATGAATAAATGGGAGACGAATAATTATCGTGATCACGCAGGGCTTGAACTGGAAGACGATCGATTCGCCATTGATCACGCAGGGCGTGAACTGGAAGACGATCGATTCGCCATTGAAATGCATTGGGCAAAAGCTTCGTTGGGGGGCTGTCTTCGAACAACGATTGCGCGCATATTGAATAAGATATAAAAATGAAAGTTAGCACTTCAATAAACAATAACATGTTCTTTTAATTGGCTGTCGTTTAATGTTTTTATCATTGCAAATAAACTTTTGATAATGGTTTGAATTTGGTCAAGTTTAGGTGGCCACCAGATGGAGCTAGTAGTATTTTGGGACTTGGTATTAACTTAGTTGGTTAGATCTATGCTTGTGCTTTTCAACGATAGCAAATCTGTTGAAATTGAGCAAGAAATGAATAAATGGAAGACAATTAATTATCGTGAACATGCAGGGCGTGAACTGGAAGACGATCGATTCGCCATTGATCACGCAGGGCGTGAACTGGAAGACGATCGATTCGCCATTGAAATGCATTGGGCAAAAGCTTCGTTGGGGGGCTGTCTTCGAACAACGATTGCTCATATATTAAATAAGGTATAACAATGAAAGTTAGCCCTTCAATAAACAGTAACATGTCCTTTTAATTGGTTGTCGTTTAATGTGTTTATCATTGCAAATAAACTTTTGATAATGGTTTGAATTTGGTCAAGTTTAGGTGGCCACCAGATGGAGCTAGTAGTATTTTGGGACTTGGTATTAATTTAGTTGGTTAGATATATGCTTGTGCTTTTCAACGATAGCAAATCTTTTGAAATTGAGCAAGAAATGAATAAATGGGAGACGAATAATTATCGCGATCACGCAGGGCGTGAACTGGAAGACGATCGATTCGCCATTGAAATGCATTGGGCAAAAGCTTCGTTGGGGGGCTGTCTTCGAACAACGATTGCGCGCATATTGAATAAGATATAAAAATGAAAGTTAGCACTTCAATAAACAATAACATGTTCTTTTAATTGGTTGTCGTTTAATGTTTTTATCATTGCAAATAAACTTTTGATAATGGTTTGAATTTGGTCAAGTTTAGGTGGCCACCAGATGGAGCTAGTAGTATTTTAGGACTTGGTATTAACTTAGTTGGTTAGATCTATGCTTGTGCTTTTCAACGATAGCAAATCTGTTGAAATTGAGCAGGAAATGAATAAATGAGAGACAATTAATTATCGTGATCACGCAGGGCTTGAACTGGAAGACGATCGATTCGCCATTGAAATGCATTGGGCAAAAGCTTCGTTGGGGGGCTGTCTTCGAACAACGATTGCGCGCATATTGAATAAGATATAAAAATGAAAGTTAGCCCTTCAATAAACAGTAACATGTTCTTTTAATTGGCTGTCGTTTAATGTTTTTATCATTGCAAATAAACTTTTGATAATGGTTTGAATTTGGTCAAGTTTAAGTGGCCACCAGATGGAGCTAGTAGTATTTTGGGACTTGGTATTAACTTAGTTGGTTAGATCTATGCTTGTGCTTTTCAACGATCGCAAATTTGTTTAAATTGAAAAACAAATCAGTAAATGGGAGACAATTTCCTTCTGGTGTGTTTCATTGCATTTCCACCCCGCATTTCCTCCTTCATAATAGTCCATTCCAATGTGTGTGACGTTTTACGATGTCATCATTTTGTACGGTTGACCAACAGGGCGTCTTGTGGAAGAGCACCAAAATTTTTATCCGCACACCGCACCGCAACTGACTCATCTATCCGCGCACCGCACCGCACACCGCAATTTATCTGGAACTTTGACACTGCACCGCACCGCACACCGCAAATTACAAAATTAAAAAAAAATATTTTAACGAGTTATTGTTTAGAAAGTCAATTGTAGGAAAAAGCATCCATGGCATATAACTGGTAACCTAGTACCAATACAGTTGTGCACTAATTGGCCAGGCTAACCAGATCATATTCTCTTATCAGCAATGCATCTAAGTTCTAAGACATAATACAAACTAAGACAAATAGAATGTTCCTGGATCCAGTATCAGGACTTTTGAACACTTTTTGTAAGCAATAATGCAATTATAATGCCAGTGGCTATATGAACTACACACACAAGAGTAAAACTTATAGCCTGAACTCACTGGGCTAACTGATATAGTAAATAATGCGGTAGTTGCGCTAGGCCTATAGCCTGGTAACTGAGCTTATCAGCTAGGCTACTAACCAAAAACATTCGTACAGCTTCCCTGACAAGCAAGCCCTAAAACCCTGTCAACTGCAAGCCATTTGCAATTTGCATTTGCATAGCTTTCCATCTTAGGGTTTCCGAAGGGAAAAATAACTGATCCGTGTTTCCAATTTAAATTTGAAGTTTCATAGCTGATTCTTGAAAAGTTGAAAGTTTACGTTTACGAAAGTTTAATTTCTTGAAAGTTTACGTTTACGAAAAATTAATTTCTTGAAAGTTTACGCGGCAAGCGGCGCGGCGCGGCTTTGTCATTTCAACCTTCCACGCGGCGCGGCGCGGCACGCGGCGAAAAAGTCAAAAGCGGCCGCGTACGCGGCGCGGCGCGGCGCGGCTTGCATCACTACCAGACATACATTCGAAATATCTTAAATAAAACTATGATCCGCAACACGTGCCACTTAAATTTTACATGCATCGGATTCAGTATTAAATTACCTTTCCAGGGATGTGCACCAATATGTGCGCATATGGAAGGAACTCCTAGCAGAACGCTTCAAAGATGGAGGATATATTTACGATAAACATTAAAATAATACGATTTTTGCCTAATTGACACCTCTTCAAACATCTTGGAATAAAACTATAATCCGCAACACGTGCCACTTAAATTTTACATGCATCGGATTCAGTATTAAATTACCTTTCCAGGGATGTGCACCAATAGGTGCGCATATGGAAGGAACTCCTAGCAGAACGCTTCAAAGATGGAGGATATATTTACGATAAACATTAAAATAATACGATTTTTGCATAATTGACACCTCTTCAAACATCTTGGAATAAAATTATAATCCGCAACACGTGCCACTTAAATTTTACATGCATCGGATTCAGTATTAAATTACCTTTCCAGGGATGTGCACCAATAGGTGCGCATATGGAAGGAACTCCTAGCAGAACGCTTCAAAGATGGAGGATATATTTACGACAAACATTAAAATAATATGATTTTTGCATAATTGACACCTCTTCAAACATCTTGGAATAAAACTATAATCCTCAACACGTGCCACTTAAATTTTACATGCATCGGATTCAGTATTAAATTACCTTTCCAGGGATATGCACCAATAGGTGCGCATATGGAAGGAACTCCTAGCAGAACGCTTCAAAGATGGAGGATATATTTACGATAAACATTAAAATAATACGATTTTTGCATAATTGACACCACTCAAACATCTTGGAATAAAACTATAATCCGCAACACGTGCCACTTAAATTTTACATGCATCGGATTCAGTATTAAATTACCTTTCCAGGGATGTGCACCAATAGGTGCGCATATGGAAGGAACTCCTAGCAGAACGCTTCAAAGATGGAGGATATATTTACGACAAACATTAAAATAATATGATTTTTTGCATAATTGACACCTCTTCAAACATCTTGGAATAAAACTATAATCCGCAACACGTGCCACTTAAATTTTACATGCATCGGATTCAGTATTAAATTACCTTTCCAGGGATATGCACCAATAGGTGCGCATATGGAAGGAACTCCTAGCAGAACGCTTCAAAGATGGAGGATATATTTACGATAAACATTAAAATAATACGATTTTTGCATAATTGACACCACTCAAACATCTTGGAATAAAACTATAATCCTCAACACGTGCCACTTAAATTTTACATGCATCGGATTCAGTATTAAATTACCTTTCCAGGGATGTGCACCAATAGGTGCGCATATGGAAGGAACTCCTAGCAGAACGCTTCAAAGATGGAGGATATATTTACAATAAACATTAAAATAATACGATTTTTGCATAATTGACACCACTCAAACATCTTGGAATAAAACTATAATCCGCAACACGTGCCACTTAAATTTTACATGCATCGGATTCAGTATTAAATTACCTTTCCAGGGATGTGCACCAATAGGTGCGCATATGGAAGGAACTCCTAGCAGAACGCTTCAAAGATGGAGGATATATTTACGATAAACATTAAAATAATACGATTTTTGCATAATTGACACCTCTTCAAACATCTTGGAATAAAACTATAATCCGCAACACGTGCCACTTAAATTTTACATGCATCGGATTCAGTATTAAATTACCTTGCCAGGGATGTGCACCAATAGGTGCGCATATGGAAGGAACTACTAGCAGAACGCTTCAAAGATGGAGGATATATTTACGATAAACATTAAAATAATATGATTTTTGCATAATTGACACCTCTTCAAACATCTTGGAATAAAATTATAATCCGCAACACGTGCCACTTAAATTTTACATGCATCGGATTCAGTATTAAGTTACCTTTCCAGGTATATGTACCAATAGGTGCGCATATGGAAGGAACTTCTAGCAGAACGCTTCAAAGATGGAGGATATATTTACGATAAACATTAAAATAATACGATTTTTGCATAATTGACACCTCTTCAAACATCTTGAAATAAAACTATAATCCGCAACACGTGCCACTTAAATTTTACATGCATCGGATTCAGTATTAAATTACCTTTCCAGGGATGTGCACCAATAGGTGCGCATATGGAAGGAACTCCTAGCAGAACGCTTCAAAGATGGAGGATATATTTACAATAAACATTAACATAATACGATTTTTGCATAATTGACACCACTCAAACATCTTGGAATAAAACTATAATCCGCAACACGTGCCACTGAAATTTTACATGCATCGGATTCAGTATTAAATTACCTTTCCAGGGATGTGCACCAATAGGTGCGCATATGGAAGGAACTCCTAGCAGAACGCTTCAAAGATGGAAGATATATTTACGATAAACATTAAAATAATACGATTTTTGCATAATTGACACCACTCAAACATCTTGGAATAAAACTATAATCCGCAACACGTGCCACTTAAATTTTACATGCATCGGATTCAGTATTAAATTACCTTTCCAGGGATGTGCACCAATAGGTGCGCATATGGAAGGAACTCCTAGCAGAACGCTTCAAAGATGGAGGATATATTTACGATAAACATTAAAATAATATGATTTTTGCATAATTGACACCTCTTCAAACATCTTGGAATAAAATTATAATCCGCAACACGTGCCACTTAAATTTTACATGCATCGGATTCAGTATTAAGTTACCTTTCCAGGGATATGTACCAATAGGTGCGCATATGGAAGGAACTCCTAGCAGAACGCTTCAAAGATGGAGGATATATTTACGATAAACATTAAAATAATACGATTTTTGCATAATTGACACCACTCAAACATCTTGGAATAAAACTATTTTTTTGCTTTTCTCCACTTTTCTTGCAAAAAGTACTGCTTCCAAACGAAAAAAATCTTTGTCGGCTTTCTGTTGGAAAAACAAAGACTTAATAAATCGTTTTAAAACAACTTCCGTTTCTACATCAAAACTTGCTCCTTCAAAATTAGCTGATGACTTAGCAAATTCCATCAGTAAACATTTGAAAAACTTTCCTCGTGGTAAACACCTTCCTCATTCTTGCGTCACAGCAATGTTAAAGTCAAACCGTCGCTTATCGTCCTCTGTTCGTTCTAAAGTGAGAAAAATTATGCATAGGTGGCGTCTTGATTCCTTCTTCAGAAAAACTGTAAAACGTTTATATCTTGCGTGTAAACAACAAAAATGGAAGGTGACTTGACATATCAACCCAGCAGGCCTACATTAACTTCAGAAAATGAAAAATCATGCAAGGCTATTCAATACAACAACGCTGATATTGAAAATGAAGCTAATGATGTCTTCAACTGCGACAGTGAAAAGTTATTATCAACAGAAAATCAAGAAGAGACTTCATTGTACTGTGTGTGTAATGAACCTAACGATGGATCGTTCTATGTTTGCTGTGAAACTTGCTTAAAGCGGTTTCACCCTCGCTGCATATTCCCCCTAAACAATCTGGCATCAACGCTCACCGAAAAACAATGGGACCGCGTTGGTAGTCGCCTTGTATGTGAGGGTGTAAACGTAGTGATGCATTCGTCAAATTCGGTATTTTGTCACAAAACTCTTCAAGTAAACACAAAGTCCATTGAGGCTTTAAACATTTCACCATCACCATTTCAGCAGAAATCAAGTTTCATTAATAAAGATGCTAAATATCTTTCTTTGACTCATGTTGATGATTTATCATTGTCTGATAATATGATAGGCCTAGATATAAACACATCTCGCTGTGACAAAAGTTTGGGAAAAGCCGCAACTCACAACGGAAAAGCTGAAATAACCTTTTTCGAAACAAAAATCAACGACACAAAAGTTGATATGAACAAGGCGAAAACAAACAAAACGTATCAGCCAAAAGCCGAAGTTTATGACCAAAAAAAAAGTTTCTGAACTAAAAATCAAAATTGATGATAAAAAAAAACAAAATTCTTGGTGCAAAAACTGACATTGATAATGCAAAGAATGCAACTGAACTGACAAAAAACAACATTATTGACGTAAAAACCGACACTGATGACGCAAAAACTGACAATGATGATGCAAAAAACGAAATTGAGGGAGCAAAAAACGACATCGATGACGCAAAAACCGACACTGATGACGCAAAAACTGACAATGATGACGCAGAAACTAAAAATGACGAAACGGATGGTGCTCATAGACGCTATGACAACCAGATACCTTCAATTTCCGATGAAACATTGAATGAGTTAGGAAACTTTGCCGAACCTATATCACAAAAGCGTGAACGACGTTGTGAATATGTTGATGTGACTAATAAGTCGTTTTTCCTTACGTTGGATGAATGGAAAGAGATGACCCTCAATCGCACCAAGCATCGATTTTCCTCCAGTCTGTATCGCGATGTTATATGCAAACAACTTAGAAAAATTTATGACAGTTGTGTTTTTTGTTTTAGAAATAATTATTTGGTAGAACCAGCAGCGGTTGAGTCCTTAAGTAACGGTGATTCAAAATTTTACAATGGTCATGCCAACGTGTATTGCAAGCACTCGGGTTGTTGTGGATGCTCAGTAAAAGGGGATGTATGTATTTTTTCATATGTTGATAAAGTTGAAGTTGTTGTAAATGTGATGGGGAAACGTAATCATGAAATGCATTGCGTAAAACGTAGGCCGGTTGCGGGGAAGCAGCGTAAATTACTCATGGAGAAATTACAATGCAAACATCCCAGCGAAGTTGGCAGAAAGTTGGTGGATGACTTAACTGAAAATGAACTATATCACGGTGCATACAATTTTGCTCCTGCCTCGTCTGTTTTGAGAAATATAAAAAGTGAAGGTAAGCTTTGCAACAGATACTCGAAAAATTGGATGTATAACATCAATCGCTTGAAGTATGAGTTTGAAAAAAAAAAAGAATCTTTATAAGACGCATAACTACATATCCCCCTGATGGCGTTATATTGTATTCCAATGCACAAGTGAAACTTTATCGAGATTTATGCCCTGTAGATATAATATATTTTGATGCGACAGGAAGCATAGTTAAAAGGCAGAAAGGTGAAAAAGATTTTCAAATTTATTCGCTTTTAGTCAGAAGCCCCTACGTAGGAGGTCCAGCGCTCCCAGTGGCAACAAACATTGCAACGAATCACGATTCTGAAAGCATACGGAGTTTTTTAGGTAAATTTCTAATAGACACTGTGCAAATTTGTGGAAAGGTAAAAAAACCAGCGTTAATGATGATTGACGGATCAAAGGCTATGTGGAATGCTGTACTAAGTGCGATGTGTAATGAAACAAGGTTAAGTTATTACAACAGATGCTGGCGTGTAGTTTCAGGAGAGGCGACAAAATACGACTTGGAAAAAACTTTCGTTCATAATTGTTTGAGTCACGCCATGCGTGCAGCTAAAATTATGGTTAAAAAAGATTACAAACCTAAGAAACACACATTAACAGTTATGCATTGGATTTCTTTGTTATTTGCATGTACAACCCTGTCTGAATTAGATGAAATAATGGAAAGTATTATTTGGGTAACCAACTGCGAGAGAACGTCTTCCAAAGTTGACTATCATTTTAACAGACTGCATCAAGGCTTTACATTTTCAGAACTTTTGTCAAACGTAACAAACGAAATAGAAGAAAACGAAAAAGACGAACTCAACGACTATTTTCATACCAGTATGCGTGACGACCAAAAACAAGAATTAAATTCTCCATTTTACTTACGCTACCACAACCGACTTATGGCGTTTCTAAATTCTTCTGACTTTTTGGATCACCTCAATGATCCTTCTCATTCAAAGTTACAGCACGAAAATGTTTACATGGATAAGAAGTTTTGTTTAAAGCTTATTCTAATTATTCTGAGTAGAATTTGTACCACTTCGCAGCTAGTTCTTGGAAATTTGTCCCGGCATTTGTCACATGAACGGCCAAATTATCAGGCTTACTCCCAGTATTCCTTTTGGTTTAAGCAAGTCATCTCATCCAAACTTAAAAATATTTCTCGGGATAATTTAACACAAGGTATCATCGAGCAGCATTTTTGGGATTTGAAACAAATTTATTTAAAAGGAAAACGTGTTGTAGGTATCGATCATTTTGTAGAAGAGTACGAAAACCAAATGAGAATGAGTGAAAAAATATTTTCTGCTCATTATATTCACCAGGGTTACGGAAAAAGTTACATTTCGGCCAAAACGTATGCTGATCAAGCTTCAAGTAAACATTCGAAACATCGCACTAACTTGGTAGTTTCAAAATTTAGAAAGCCAAAAAAACGACGTTCAGATGGATTTTATACTACAAGTGAATCTAAAGAACATATTCGATATGTCAATGCTGTTAGCGAGTCCGCACCCACAGTTTCTATGTGCAATGCGACTGCTTTTTCCCACTCGAAATGCAATTATGCAAAGATTCGTGACTTTTGGACAGCAACAGCCAAAGATTTTGAATATATGGCTGAATTTTCAACTTGGGTATAGAACGGTTTGGCAATAAATCGTAACTGTTTGTCGGATACCGCCGTTGTGATCGATAAAAACCACGAAGTATCTTGGCTAGACTTACTCACAGCATGTAACAATCCTTGCAGTAAAATTACGAACGAACTTGCCAAGCATTACCAAAATTCTTCTGCAGTTGGATGGTTAAGCAAACGTCTCGTAGACGCCTACTTTTTACTAAAAGCCAGTGAACCAAGAAACCGAAACGCCATAGGGGTTTTAGATTGCGACTCCACAGGGAAGATTTTGCAAAAATCCCCAATAAAGTCCGTGAAATTTTTCAAAACAGCGATGACAAAAACTGAGGAAAAATTGCTACCGGTCGTTCTCCTTCCTTTCTTGTGCAATGGCCACTTTCGTTTGTTACACTTTTCCACCCAAAATGAATTCATACATTGTTACGATTCTTCGAATAAAGAAATGAGTACAGCCTTTGTAGCAAAAAGCAAAAAAATAGTTTTATTCCAAGATGTTTGAGTGGTGTCAATTATGCAAAAATCGTATTATTTTAATGTTTATCGTAAATGTATCCTCCATCTTTGAAGCGTTCTGCTAGGAGTTCCTTCCATATGCGCACCTATTGGTGCACATCCCTGGAAAGGTAATTTAATACTGAATCCGATGCATGTAAAATTTAAGTGGCACGTGTTGCGGATTATAGTTTTATTCCAAGATGTTTGAGTGGTGTCAATTATGCAAAAATCGTATTATTTTAATGTTTATCGTAAATATATCCTCCATCTTTGAAGCGTTCTGCTAGGAGTTCCTTCTATATGCGCACCTATTGGTGCACATCCCTGGAAAGGTAATTTAATACTGAATCCGATGCATGTAAAATTTAAGTGGCACGTGTTGCGGATTATAGTTTTATTCCAAGATGTTTGAGTGGTGTCAATTATGCAAAAATCGTATTATTTTAATGTTTATCGTAAATATATCCTCCATCTTTGAAGCGTTCTGCTAGGAGTTCCTTTCATATGCGCACCTATTGGTGCACATCCCTGGAAAGGTAATTTAATACTGAATCCGATGCATGTAAAATTTAAGTGGCACGTGTTGCGGATTATAGTTTTATTCCAAGATGTTTGAAGAGGTGTCAATTATGCAAAAATCATATTATTTTAATGTTTATCGTAAATATATCCTCCATCTTTGAAGCGTTCTGCTAGGAGTTCCTTCCATATGCGCACCTATTGGTGCACATCCCTGGAAAGGTAATTTAATACTGAATCCGATGCATGTAAAATTTAAGTGGCACGTGTTGCGGATTATAGTTTTATTCCAAGATGTTTGAAGAGGTGTCAATTATGCAAAAATCGTATTATTTTAATGTTTATCGTAAATATATCCTCCATCTTTGAAGCGTTCTGCTAGGAGTTCCTTCCATATGCGCACCTATTGGTGCACATCCCTGGAAAGGTAATTTAATTCTGAATCCGATGCATGTAAAATTTCAGTGGCACGTGTTGCGGATTATAGTTTTATTCCAAGATGTTTGAAGAGGTGTCAATTATGCAAAAATCGTATTATTTTAATGTTTATCGTAAATATATCCTCCATCTTTGAAGCGTTCTGCTAAAAGTTCCTTCCATATGCGCACCTATTGGTGCACATCCCTGGAAAGGTAATTTAATACTGAATCCGATGCATGTAAAATTTAAGTGGCACGTGTTGCGGATTATAGTTTTATTCCAAGATGTTTGAAGAGGTGTCAATTATGCAAAAGTCGTATTATTTTAATGTTTATCGTAAATATATCCTCCATCTTTGAAGCGTTCTGCTAGGAGTTCCTTCCATATGCGCACCTATTGGTGCACATCCCTGGAAAGGTAATTTAATACTGAATCCGATGCATGTAAAATTTAAGTGGCACGTGTTGCGGATTATAGTTTTATTCCAAGATGTTTGAGTGGTGTCAGTTATGCAAAAATCGTATTATTTTAATGTTTATCGTAAATATATCCTCCATCTTTGAAGCGTTCTGCTAGGAGTTCCTTCCATATGCGCACCTATTGGTGCATATCCCTGGAAAGTTAATTTAATACTGAATCCGATGCATGTAAAATTTAAGTGGCACGTGTTGCGGATTATAGTTCTATTCCAAGATGTTTGAGTGGTGTCAATTATGCAAAAATCGTATTATTTTAATGTTTATCGTAAATATATCCTCCATCTTTGAAGCGTTCTGCTAGGAGTTCCTTCCATATGCGCACCTATTGGTGCACATCCCTGGAAAGGTAATTTAATACTGAATCCGATGCATGTAAAATTTAAGTGGCACGTGTTGCGGATTATAGTTTTATTCCAAGATGTTTGAAGAGGTGTCAATTATGCAAAAATCATATTAGTTTAATGTTTATCGTAAATATATCCTCCATCTTTGAAGCGTTCTGCTAGTAGTTCCTTCCATATGCGCACCTATTGGTGCACATCCCTGGAAAGGTAATTTAATACTGAATCCGATGCATGTAAAATTTAAGTGGCACGTGTTGCGGATTATAGTTCTATTCCAAGATGTTTGAAGAGGTGTCAATTATGCAAAAATCGTATTATTTTAATGTTTATCGTAAATATATCCTCCATCTTTGAAGCGTTCTGCTAGGAGTTCCTTCCATATGCGCACCTATTGGTGCACATCCCTGGAAAGGTAAATTAATACTGAATCCGATGCATGTAAAATTTAAGTGGCACGTGTTGCGGATTATAGTTTTATTCCAAGATGTTTGAAGAGGTGTCAATTATGCAAAAATCGTATTATTTTAATGTTTATCGTAAATATATCCTCCATCTATGAAGCGTTCTGCTAGAAGTTCCTTCCATATGCGCACCTATTGGTGCACATCCCTGGAAAGGTAATTTAATACTGAATCCGATGCATGTAAAATTTAAGTGGCACGTGTTGCGGATTATAGTTCTATTCCAAGATGTTTGAAGAGGTGTCAATTATGCAAAAATCGTATTATTTTAATGTTTATCGTAAATATATCCTCCATCTTTGAAGCGTTCTGCTAGGAGTTCCTTCCATATGCGCACCTATTGGTGCACATCCCTGGAAAGGTAAATTAATACTGAATCCGATGCATGTAAAATTTAAGTGGCACATGTTGCGGATTATAGTTTTATTCCAAGATGTTTGAGTGGTGTCAATTATGCAAAAATCGTATTATTTTAATGTTTATTGTAAATATATCCTCCATCTTTGAAGCGTTTTGCTAGGAGTTCCTTCCATATGCGCACCTATTGGTGCATATCCATGGAAAGGTAATTTAATACTGAATCCGATGCATGTAAAATTTAAGTGGCACGTGTTGCGGATTATAGTTTTATTCCAAGATGTTTAAGTGGTGTCAATTATGCAAAAATTGTATTATTTTAATGTTTATCGTAAATATCCTCCATCTTTGAAGCGTTCTGCTAGTAGTTCCTTCCATATGCGCACCTATTAGTGCACATCCCTGGAAAGGTAATTTAATACTGAATCCGATGCATGTAAAATTTAAGTGGCACGTGTTGCGGATTATAGTTCTATTCCAAGATGTTTGAAGAGGTGTCAATTATGCAAAAATCGTATTATTTTAATGTTTATTGTAAATATATCCTCCATCTTTGAAGCGTTCTGCTAGGAGTTCCTTCCATATGCGCATCTATTGGTGCACATCCCTGGAAAGGTAATTTAATACTGAATCCGATGCATGTAAAATTTAAGTGGCACGTGTTGCGGATTATAGTTTTATTCCAAGATGTTTGAAGAGGTGTCAATTATGCAAAAATCGTATTGTTTTAATGTTTATCGTAAATATATCCTCCATCTTTGAAGCGTTCTGCTAGGAGTTCCTTCCATATGCGCACCTATTGGTGCACATCCCTGGAAAGGTAATTTAATACTGAATCCGATGCATGTAAAATTTAAGTGGCACGTGTTGCGGATTATAGTTTTATTCCAAGATGTTTGAAGAGGTGTCAATTATGCAAAAATCGTATTATTTTAATGTTTATTGTAAATATATCCTCCATCTTTGAAGCGTTCTGCTAGGAGTTCCTTCCATATGCGCACCTATTGGTGCACATCCCTGGAAAGGTAATTTAATACTGAATCCGATGCATGTAAAATTTAAGTGGCACGTGTTGCGGATTATAGTTTTATTCCAAGATGTTTGAAGAGGTGTCAATTATGCAAAAATCGTATTATTTTAATGTTTATCGTAAATATATCTTCCATCTTTGAAGCGTTCTGCTAGGAGTTCCTTCCATATGCGCACCTATTGGTGCACATCCCTGGAAAGGTAATTTAATACTGAATCCGATGCATGTAAAATTTAAGTGTCACGTGTTGCGGATTATAGTTTTATTCCAAGATGTTTGAAGAGGTGTCAATTATGCAAAAATCGTATTATTTTAATGTTTATCGTAAATATATCCTCCATCTATGAAGCGTTCTGCTAGAAGTTCCTTCCATATGCGCACCTATTGGTGCACATCCCTGGAAAGGTAATTTAATACTGAATCCGATGCATGTAAAATTTAAGTGGCACGTGTTGCGGATTATAGTTCTATTCCAAGATGTTTGAAGAGGTGTCAATTATGCAAAAATCGTATTATTTTAATGTTTATCGTAAATATATCCTCCATCTTTGAAGCGTTCTGCTAGGAGTTCCTTCCATATGCGCACCTATTGGTGCACATCCCTGGAAAGGTAAATTAATACTGAATCCGATGCATGTAAAATTTAAGTGGCACATGTTGCGGATTATAGTTTTATTCCAAGATGTTTGAGTGGTGTCAATTATGCAAAAATCGTATTATTTTAATGTTTATCGTAAATATATCCTCCATCTTTGAAGCGTTTTGCTAGGAGTTCCTTCCATATGCGCACCTATTGGTGCATATCCATGGAAAGGTAATTTAATACTGAATCCGATGCATGTAAAATTTAAGTGGCACGTGTTGCGGATTATAGTTTTATTCCAAGATGTTTAAGTGGTGTCAATTATGCAAAAATTGTATTATTTTAATGTTTATCGTAAGTATCCTCCATCTTTGAAGCGTTCTGCTAGTAGTTCCTTCCATATGCGCACCTATTAGTGCACATCCCTGGAAAGGTAATTTAATACTGAATCCGATGCATGTAAAATTTAAGTGGCACGTGTTGCGGATTATAGTTCTATTCCAAGATGTTTGAAGAGGTGTCAATTATGCAAAAATCGTATTATTTTAATGTTTATTGTAAATATATCCTCCATCTTTGAAGCGTTCTGCTAGGAGTTCCTTCCATATGCGCACCTATTGGTGCACATCCCTGGAAAGGTAAATTAATACTGAATCCGATGCATGTAAAATTTAAGTGGCACATGTTGCGGATTATAGTTTTATTCCAAGATGTTTGAGTGGTGTCAATTATGCAAAAATCGTATTATTTTAATGTTTATCGTAAATATATCCTCCATCTTTGAAGCGTTTTGCTAGGAGTTCCTTCCATATGCGCACCTATTGGTGCACATCCCTGGAAAGGTAAATTAATACTGAATCCGATGCATGTAAAATTTAAGTGGCACGTGTTGCGGATTATAGTTTTATTCCAAGATGTTTGAAGAGGTGTCAATTATGCAAAAATCGTATTATTTTAATGTTTATCGTAAATATATCCTCCATCTATGAAGCGTTCTGCTAGAAGTTCCTTCCATATGCGCACCTATTGGTGCACATCCCTGGAAAGGTAATTTAATACTGAATCCGATGCATGTAAAATTTAAGTGGCACGTGTTGCGGATTATAGTTTTATTCCAAGATGTTTGAAGAGGTGTCAATTATGCAAAAATCGTATTATTTTAATGTTTATCGTAAATATATCCTCCATCTTTGAAGCGTTCTGCTAGGAGTTCCTTCCATATGCGCACCTATTGGTGCACATCCCTGGAAAGGTAAATTAATACTGAATCCGATGCATGTAAAATTTAAGTGGCACATGTTGCGGATTATAGTTTTATTCCAAGATGTTTGAGTGGTGTCAATTATGCAAAAATCGTATTATTTTAATGTTTATCGTAAATATATCCTCCATCTTTGAAGCGTTTTGCTAGGAGTTCCTTCCATATGCGCACCTATTGGTGCATATCCATGGAAAGGTAATTTAATACTGAATCCGATGCATGTAAAATTTAAGTGGCACGTGTTGCGGATTATAGTTTTATTCCAAGATGTTTAAGTGGTGTCAATTATGCAAAAATTGTATTATTTTAATGTTTATCGTAAATATCCTCCATCTTTGAAGCGTTCTGCTAGTAGTTCCTTCCATATGCGCACCTATTAGTGCACATCCCTGGAAAGGTAATTTAATACTGAATCCGATGCATGTAAAATTTAAGTGGCACGTGTTGCGGATTATAGTTCTATTCCAAGATGTTTGAAGAGGTGTCAATTATGCAAAAATCGTATTATTTTAATGTTTATTGTAAATATATCCTCCATCTTTGAAGCGTTCTGCTAGGAGTTCCTTCCATATGCGCATCTATTGGTGCACATCCCTGGAAAGGTAATTTAATACTGAATCCGATGCATGTAAAATTTAAGTGGCACGTGTTGCGGATTATAGTTTTATTCCAAGATGTTTGAAGAGGTGTCAATTATGCAAAAATCGTATTATTTTAATGTTTATCGTAAATATATCCTCCATCTTTGAAGCGTTCTGCTAGGAGTTCCTTCCATATGCGCACCTATTGGTGCACATCCCTGGAAAGGTAATTTAATACTGAATCCGATGCATGTAAAATTTAAGTGGCACGTGTTGCGGATTATAGTTTTATTCCAAGATGTTTGAAGAGGTGTCAATTATGCAAAAATCGTATTATTTTAATGTTTATTGTAAATATATCCTCCATCTTTGAAGCGTTCTGCTAGGAGTTCCTTCCATATGCGCACCTATTGGTGCACATCCCTGGAAAGGTAATTTAATACTGAATCCGATGCATGTAAAATTTAAGTGGCACGTGTTGCGGATTATAGTTCTATTCCAAGATGTTTGAAGAGGTGTCAATTATGCAAAAATCATATTATTTTAATGTTTATCGTAAATATATCCTCCATCTTTGAAGCGTTCTGCTAGGAGTTCCTTCCATATGCGCACCTATTGGTGCACATCCCTGGAAAGGTAAATTAATACTGAATCCGATGCATGTAAAATTTAAGTGGCACGTGTTGCGGATTATAGTTTTATTCCAAGATGTTTGAAGAGGTGTCAATTATGCAAAAATCGTATTATTTTAATGTTTATCGTAAATATATCCTCCATCTATGAAGCGTTCTGCTAGAAGTTCCTTCCATATGCGCACCTATTGGTGCACATCCCTGGAAAGGTAATTTAATACTGAATCCGATGCATGTAAAATTTAAGTGGCACGTGTTGCGGATTATAGTTCTATTCCAAGATGTTTGAAGAGGTGTCAATTATGCAAAAATCGTATTATTTTAATGTTTATCGTAAATATATCCTCCATCTTTGAAGCGTTCTGCTAGGAGTTCCTTCCATATGCGCACCTATTGGTGCACATCCCTGGAAAGGTAAATTAATACTGAATCCGATGCATGTAAAATTTAAGTGGCACATGTTGCGGATTATAGTTTTATTCCAAGATGTTTGAGTGGTGTCAATTATGCAAAAATCGTATTATTTTAATGTTTATTGTAAATATATCCTCCATCTTTGAAGCGTTTTGCTAGGAGTTCCTTCCATATGCGCACCTATTGGTGCATATCCATGGAAAGGTAATTTAATACTGAATCCGATGCATGTAAAATTTAAGTGGCACGTGTTGCGGATTATAGTTTTATTCCAAGATGTTTAAGTGGTGTCAATTATGCAAAAATTGTATTATTTTAATGTTTATCGTAAATATCCTCCATCTTTGAAGCGTTCTGCTAGTAGTTCCTTCCATATGCGCACCTATTAGTGCACATCCCTGGAAAGGTAATTTAATACTGAATCCGATGCATGTAAAATTTAAGTGGCACGTGTTGCGGATTATAGTTCTATTCCAAGATGTTTGAAGAGGTGTCAATTATGCAAAAATCGTATTATTTTAATGTTTATTGTAAATATATCCTCCATCTTTGAAGCGTTCTGCTAGGAGTTCCTTCCATATGCGCATCTATTGGTGCACATCCCTGGAAAGGTAATTTAATACTGAATCCGATGCATGTAAAATTTAAGTGGCACGTGTTGCGGATTATAGTTTTATTCCAAGATGTTTGAAGAGGTGTCAATTATGCAAAAATCGTATTGTTTTAATGTTTATCGTAAATATATCCTCCATCTTTGAAGCGTTCTGCTAGGAGTTCCTTCCATATGCGCACCTATTGGTGCACATCCCTGGAAAGGTAATTTAATACTGAATCCGATGCATGTAAAATTTAAGTGGCACGTGTTGCGGATTATAGTTTTATTCCAAGATGTTTGAAGAGGTGTCAATTATGCAAAAATCGTATTATTTTAATGTTTATTGTAAATATATCCTCCATCTTTGAAGCGTTCTGCTAGGAGTTCCTTCCATATGCGCACCTATTGGTGCACATCCCTGGAAAGGTAATTTAATACTGAATCCGATGCATGTAAAATTTAAGTGGCACGTGTTGCGGATTATAGTTTTATTCCAAGATGTTTGAAGAGGTGTCAATTATGCAAAAATCGTATTATTTTAATGTTTATCGTAAATATATCTTCCATCTTTGAAGCGTTCTGCTAGGAGTTCCTTCCATATGCGCACCTATTGGTGCACATCCCTGGAAAGGTAATTTAATACTGAATCCGATGCATGTAAAATTTAAGTGTCACGTGTTGCGGATTATAGTTTTATTCCAAGATGTTTGAAGAGGTGTCAATTATGCAAAAATCGTATTATTTTAATGTTTATCGTAAATATATCCTCCATCTATGAAGCGTTCTGCTAGAAGTTCCTTCCATATGCGCACCTATTGGTGCACATCCCTGGAAAGGTAATTTAATACTGAATCCGATGCATGTAAAATTTAAGTGGCACGTGTTGCGGATTATAGTTCTATTCCAAGATGTTTGAAGAGGTGTCAATTATGCAAAAATCGTATTATTTTAATGTTTATCGTAAATATATCCTCCATCTTTGAAGCGTTCTGCTAGGAGTTCCTTCCATATGCGCACCTATTGGTGCACATCCCTGGAAAGGTAAATTAATACTGAATCCGATGCATGTAAAATTTAAGTGGCACATGTTGCGGATTATAGTTTTATTCCAAGATGTTTGAGTGGTGTCAATTATGCAAAAATCGTATTATTTTAATGTTTATCGTAAATATATCCTCCATCTTTGAAGCGTTTTGCTAGGAGTTCCTTCCATATGCGCACCTATTGGTGCATATCCATGGAAAGGTAATTTAATACTGAATCCGATGCATGTAAAATTTAAGTGGCACGTGTTGCGGATTATAGTTTTATTCCAAGATGTTTAAGTGGTGTCAATTATGCAAAAATTGTATTATTTTAATGTTTATCGTAAGTATCCTCCATCTTTGAAGCGTTCTGCTAGTAGTTCCTTCCATATGCGCACCTATTAGTGCACATCCCTGGAAAGGTAATTTAATACTGAATCCGATGCATGTAAAATTTAAGTGGCACGTGTTGCGGATTATAGTTCTATTCCAAGATGTTTGAAGAGGTGTCAATTATGCAAAAATCGTATTATTTTAATGTTTATTGTAAATATATCCTCCATCTTTGAAGCGTTCTGCTAGGAGTTCCTTCCATATGCGCACCTATTGGTGCACATCCCTGGAAAGGTAAATTAATACTGAATCCGATGCATGTAAAATTTAAGTGGCACATGTTGCGGATTATAGTTTTATTCCAAGATGTTTGAGTGGTGTCAATTATGCAAAAATCGTATTATTTTAATGTTTATCGTAAATATATCCTCCATCTTTGAAGCGTTTTGCTAGGAGTTCCTTCCATATGCGCACCTATTGGTGCACATCCCTGGAAAGGTAAATTAATACTGAATCCGATGCATGTAAAATTTAAGTGGCACGTGTTGCGGATTATAGTTTTATTCCAAGATGTTTGAAGAGGTGTCAATTATGCAAAAATCGTATTATTTTAATGTTTATCGTAAATATATCCTCCATCTATGAAGCGTTCTGCTAGAAGTTCCTTCCATATGCGCACCTATTGGTGCACATCCCTGGAAAGGTAATTTAATACTGAATCCGATGCATGTAAAATTTAAGTGGCACGTGTTGCGGATTATAGTTTTATTCCAAGATGTTTGAAGAGGTGTCAATTATGCAAAAATCGTATTATTTTAATGTTTATCGTAAATATATCCTCCATCTTTGAAGCGTTCTGCTAGGAGTTCCTTCCATATGCGCACCTATTGGTGCACATCCCTGGAAAGGTAAATTAATACTGAATCCGATGCATGTAAAATTTAAGTGGCACATGTTGCGGATTATAGTTTTATTCCAAGATGTTTGAGTGGTGTCAATTATGCAAAAATCGTATTATTTTAATGTTTATCGTAAATATATCCTCCATCTTTGAAGCGTTTTGCTAGGAGTTCCTTCCATATGCGCACCTATTGGTGCATATCCATGGAAAGGTAATTTAATACTGAATCCGATGCATGTAAAATTTAAGTGGCACGTGTTGCGGATTATAGTTTTATTCCAAGATGTTTAAGTGGTGTCAATTATGCAAAAATTGTATTATTTTAATGTTTATCGTAAATATCCTCCATCTTTGAAGCGTTCTGCTAGTAGTTCCTTCCATATGCGCACCTATTAGTGCACATCCCTGGAAAGGTAATTTAATACTGAATCCGATGCATGTAAAATTTAAGTGGCACGTGTTGCGGATTATAGTTCTATTCCAAGATGTTTGAAGAGGTGTCAATTATGCAAAAATCGTATTATTTTAATGTTTATTGTAAATATATCCTCCATCTTTGAAGCGTTCTGCTAGGAGTTCCTTCCATATGCGCATCTATTGGTGCACATCCCTGGAAAGGTAATTTAATACTGAATCCGATGCATGTAAAATTTAAGTGGCACGTGTTGCGGATTATAGTTTTATTCCAAGATGTTTGAAGAGGTGTCAATTATGCAAAAATCGTATTATTTTAATGTTTATCGTAAATATATCCTCCATCTTTGAAGCGTTCTGCTAGGAGTTCCTTCCATATGCGCACCTATTGGTGCACATCCCTGGAAAGGTAATTTAATACTGAATCCGATGCATGTAAAATTTAAGTGGCACGTGTTGCGGATTATAGTTTTATTCCAAGATGTTTGAAGAGGTGTCAATTATGCAAAAATCGTATTATTTTAATGTTTATTGTAAATATATCCTCCATCTTTGAAGCGTTCTGCTAGGAGTTCCTTCCATATGCGCACCTATTGGTGCACATCCCTGGAAAGGTAATTTAATACTGAATCCGATGCATGTAAAATTTAAGTGGCACGTGTTGCGGATTATAGTTCTATTCCAAGATGTTTGAAGAGGTGTCAATTATGCAAAAATCATATTATTTTAATGTTTATCGTAAATATATCCTCCATCTTTGAAGCGTTCTGCTAGGAGTTCCTTCCATATGCGCACCTATTAGTGCACATCCCTGGAAAGGTAATTTAATACTGAATCCGATGCATGTAAAATTTAAGTGGCACGTGTTGCGGATTATAGTTCTATTCCAAGATGTTTGAAGAGGTGTCAATTATGCAAAAATCGTATTATTTTAATGTTTATCGTAAATATATCCTCCATCTTTGAAGCGTTCTGCTAGGAGTTCCTTCCATATGCGCATCTATTGGTGCACATCCCTGGAAAGGTAATTTAATACTGAATCCGATGCATGTAAAATTTAAGTGGCACGTGTTGCGGATTATAGTTTTATTCCAAGATGTTTGAAGAGGTGTCAATTATGCAAAAATCGTATTATTTTAATGTTTATTGTAAATATATCCTCCATCTTTGAAGCGTTCTGCTAGGAGTTCCTTCCATATGCGCACCTATTGGTGCACATCCCTGGAAAGGTAATTTAATACTGAATCCGATGCATGTAAAATTTAAGTGGCACGTGTTGCGGATTATAGTTTTATTCCAAGATGTTTGAAGAGGTGTCAATTATGCAAAAATTGTATTTTAATGTTTATCGTAAATATCCTCCATCTTTGAAGCGTTCTGCTAGTAGTTCCTTCCATATGCGCACCTATTAGTGCACATCCCTGGAAAGGTAATTTAATACTGAATCCGATGCATGTAAAATTTAAGTGGCACGTGTTGCGGATTATAGTTCTATTCCAAGATGTTTGAAGAGGTGTCAATTATGCAAAAATCGTATTATTTTAATGTTTATCGTAAATATATCCTCCATCTTTGAAGCGTTCTGCTAGGAGTTCCTTCCATATGCGCATCTATTGGTGCACATCCCTGGAAAGGTAATTTAATACTGAATCCGATGCATGTAAAATTTAAGTGGCACATGTTGCGGATTATAGTTTTATTCCAAGATGTTTGAGTGGTGTCAATTATGCAAAAATCGTATTATTTTAATGTTTATCGTAAATATATTCTCCATCTTTGAAGCGTTTTGCTAGGAGTTCCTTCCATATGCGCACCTATTGGTGCATATCCATGGAAAGGTAATTTAATACTGAATCCGATGCATGTAAAATTTAAGTGGCACGTGTTGCGGATTATAGTTTTATTCCAAGATGTTTAAGTGGTGTCAATTATGCAAAAATTGTATTATTTTAATGTTTATCGTAAATATCCTCCATCTTTGAAGCGTTCTGCTAGTAGTTCCTTCCATATGCGCACCTATTAGTGCACATCCCTGGAAAGGTAATTTAATACTGAATCCGATGCATGTAAAATTTAAGTGGCACGTGTTGCGGATTATAGTTCTATTCCAAGATGTTTGAAGAGGTGTCAATTATGCAAAAATCGTATTATTTTAATGTTTATTGTAAATATATCCTCCATCTTTGAAGCGTTCTGCTAGGAGTTCCTTCCATATGCGCATCTATTGGTGCACATCCCTGGAAAGGTAATTTAATACTGAATCCGATGCATGTAAAATTTAAGTGGCACGTGTTGCGGATTATAGTTTTATTCCAAGATGTTTGAAGAGGTGTCAATTATGCAAAAATCGTATTATTTTAATGTTTATCGTAAATATATCCTCCATCTTTGAAGCGTTCTGCTAGGAGTTCCTTCCATATGCGCACCTATTGGTGCACATCCCTGGAAAGGTAATTTAATACTGAATCCGATGCATGTAAAATTTAAGTGGCACGTGTTGCGGATTATAGTTTTATTCCAAGATGTTTGAAGAGGTGTCAATTATGCAAAAATCGTATTATTTTAATGTTTATTGTAAATATATCCTCCATCTTTGAAGCGTTCTGCTAGGAGTTCCTTCCATATGCGCACCTATTGGTGCACATCCCTGGAAAGGTAATTTAATACTGAATCCGATGCATGTAAAATTTAAGTGGCACGTGTTGCGGATTATAGTTTTATTCCAAGATGTTTGAAGAGGTGTCAATTATGCAAAAATCGTATTATTTTAATGTTTATTGTAAATATATCCTCCATCTTTGAAGCGTTCTGCTAGGAGTTCCTTCCATATGCGCACCTATTGGTGCACATCCCTGGAAAGGTAATTTAATACTGAATCCGATGCATGTAAAATTTAAGTGGCACGTGTTGCGGATTATAGTTCTATTCCAAGATGTTTGAAGAGGTGTCAATTATGCAAAAATCATATTATTTTAATGTTTATCGTAAATATATCCTCCATCTTTGAAGCGTTCTGCTAGGAGTTCCTTCCATATGCGCACCTATTAGTGCACATCCCTGGAAAGGTAATTTAATACTGAATCCGATGCATGTAAAATTTAAGTGGCACGTGTTGCGGATTATAGTTCTATTCCAAGATGTTTGAAGAGGTGTCAATTATGCAAAAATCGTATTATTTTAATGTTTATCGTAAATATATCCTCCATCTTTGAAGCGTTCTGCTAGGAGTTCCTTCCATATGCGCATCTATTGGTGCACATCCCTGGAAAGGTAATTTAATACTGAATCCGATGCATGTAAAATTTAAGTGGCACGTGTTGCGGATTATAGTTTTATTCCAAGATGTTTGAAGAGGTGTCAATTATGCAAAAATTGTATTTTAATGTTTATCGTAAATATCCTCCATCTTTGAAGCGTTCTGCTAGTAGTTCCTTCCATATGCGCACCTATTAGTGCACATCCCTGGAAAGGTAATTTAATACTGAATCCGATGCATGTAAAATTTAAGTGGCACGTGTTGCGGATTATAGTTCTATTCCAAGATGTTTGAAGAGGTGTCAATTATGCAAAAATCGTATTATTTTAATGTTTATCGTAAATATATCCTCCATCTTTGAAGCGTTCTGCTAGGAGTTCCTTCCATATGCGCATCTATTGGTGCACATCCCTGGAAAGGTAATTTAATACTGAATCCGATGCATGTAAAATTTAAGTGGCACGTGTTGCGGATTATAGTTTTATTCCAAGATGTTTGAAGAGGTGTCAATTATGCAAAAATCGTATTATTTTAATGTTTATCGTAAATATATCCTCCATCTTTGAAGCGTTCTGCTAGGAGTTCCTTCCATATGCGCACCTATTGGTGCACATCCCTGGAAAGGTAATTTAATACTGAATCCGATGCATGTAAAATTTAAGTGGCACGTGTTGCGGATTATAGTTTTATTCCAAGATGTTTGAAGAGGTGTCAATTATGCAAAAATCGTATTATTTTAATGTTTATTGTAAATATATCCTCCATCTTTGAAGCGTTCTGCTAGGAGTTCCTTCCATATGCGCACCTATTGGTGCACATCCCTGGAAAGGTAATTTAATACTGAATCCGATGCATGTAAAATTTAAGTGGCACGTGTTGCGGATTATAGTTCTATTCCAAGATGTTTGAAGAGGTGTCAATTATGCAAAAATCATATTATTTTAATGTTTATCGTAAATATATCCTCCATCTTTGAAGCGTTCTGCTAGGAGTTCCTTCCATATGCGCACCTATTAGTGCACATCCCTGGAAAGGTAATTTAATACTGAATCCGATGCATGTAAAATTTAAGTGGCACGTGTTGCGGATTATAGTTCTATTCCAAGATGTTTGAAGAGGTGTCAATTATGCAAAAATCGTATTATTTTAATGTTTATCGTAAATATATCCTCCATCTTTGAAGCGTTCTGCTAGGAGTTCCTTTCATATGCGCATCTATTGGTGCACATCCCTGGAAAGGTAATTTAATACTGAATCCGATGCATGTAAAATTTAAGTGGCACGTGTTGCGGATTATAGTTTTATTCCAAGATGTTTGAAGAGGTGTCAATTATGCAAAAATCGTATTATTTTAATGTTTATCGTAAATATATCCTCCATCTTTGAAGCGTTCTGCTAGGAGTTCCTTCCATATGCGCATCTATTGGTGCACATCCCTGGAAAGGTAATTTAATACTGAATCCGATGCATGTAAAATTTAAGTGGCACGTGTTGCGGATTATAGTTTTATTCCAAGATGTTTGAAGAGGTGTCAATTATGCAAAAATCGTATTATTTTAATGTTTATCGTAAATATATCCTCCATCTTTGAAGCGTTCTGCTAGGAGTTCCTTCCATATGCGCATCTATTGGTGCACATCCCTGGAAAGGTAATTTAATACTGAATCCGATGCATGTAAAATTTAAGTGGCACGTGTTGCGGATTATAGTTTTATTCCAAGATGTTTGAAGAGGTGTCAATTATGCAAAAATCATATTATTTTAATGTTTATTGTAAATATATCCTCCATCTTTGAAGCGTTCTGCTAGGAGTTCCTTCCATATGCGCACCTATTGGTGCACATCCCTGGAAAGGTAATTTAATACTGAATCCGATGCATGTAAAATTTAAGTGGCACGTGTTGCGGATTATAGTTTTATTCCAAGATGTTTGAAGAGGTGTCAATTATGCAAAAATCGTATTATTTTAATGTTTATCGTAAATATATCCTCCATCTTTGAAGCGTTCTGCTAGGAGTTCCTTCCATATGCGCATCTATTGGTGCACATCCCTGGAAAGGTAATTTAATACTGAATCCGATGCATGTAAAATTTAAGTGGCACGTGTTGCGGATTATAGTTTTATTCCAAGATGTTTGAAGAGGTGTCAATTATGCAAAAATCATATTATTTTAATGTTTATTGTAAATATATCCTCCATCTTTGAAGCGTTCTGCTAGGAGTTCCTTCCATATGCGCACCTATTGGTGCACATCCCTGGAAAGGTAATTTAATACTGATTCCGATGCATGTAAAATTTAAGTGGCACGTGTTGCGGATCATAGTTTTATTTAAGATATTTCGAATGTATGTCTGGTCGCATTTTATGCCTCGCACTTATTCACGGATAATTTTTTTTGGCGGAAAGCGGAAAAACTATTCTGCCAGAATGACGGTGGTGAATATGTGTTGGTACGAATACGATGGGGATCGTCGTATTTTTAACTGGCTAGGGCTAAAATTGAGTACAGTTTCCCTTTAAGTAGATTTCGTTTTGTAACTCTGTTCATTTACTTCTTTCTTGCTTAAAGAAATTGAATTTTCTTGTTCTTTCTAGGTATGTGTAATGATTAGGGCCATTTTTATTTTGACCTAAAAAAAAAATTTTGACTTTATTTTTATCAAATTTTGACTTTACTTTGACCTAACGAAATTGCTTATTTGCAGAGGTCACAGTTCTTTCTTGAATTGATACCAATTACCCTAGGGACTTTATAACTTAATTACCCTAGGGACTTTATAATTACCCAAACATAATATTATGTCGATTTCAGATCCAAACGTGGCCAATAAAAGGAGCTTGTTCAATAAAAGTTTGCCTTGATTGCGATGCTTGTTACCGCTCCAATCCAGCTTGATGGCGTTTACTTTTGCTGTGGCTTTCAACAAAATACTTTTTATCGCACGTCACTATAAACTCGCAAAAATTGCACCTTAAATCACCCCGGGAGCTGCATTAAATTCATTAGGAAAATCTCGAAAAATCTGTCTAACTGTTGCTGAAGACAATTTAGCTTGCTTAGGCATTTTTGTATTATAGAATGTCAGTAGGGTATTCCCAAAATCCAAACTGTTGATCTTCGAAAAGACCACGTTTGTGAAGCGGAAGTGTTTTATAAGAATAATTAAATACGTAACAACGAATAAACAGTGGACAATTTGCGATAAAAGTTATCCAAGTGGGCATTGTGACATATTTCCTGCTTTTATGGGTTAATATGGATTAATTGTGTCGCTGTTCCTGATTTACAATGCTTTTACGAGGATTTTGACAAAAATTACTCTCAAGAAACACAAAAAGTTTGTCAAAAGCCATAACTTGACAAATTTGAATTTTATTGTCTATTTTGACTTTATTTTGTCCTATAGCCTAAACTTGTTAGAAACAGTCCCCTAGGTGCTGTCCTTGAAATTTGGTGCTGTGCAGTCCCCTAGGTGCTGTCCAGACGAGGTCCTTGAAATTGTTACCTTTATTGATTTTTGTGGGCCCTAGTAATGATCCATTAGAATTAGCAGGTTATGCCGTACTGAGCAATAATATTTTATTAGCTTGTTGATGTCTCGCTGCTAGTTATTCATTAGTGTTTTTGTATAATATGAGCGGACTGCTCTGCAGTTTGACAAAACTGCAGCGTGATCTAAATTTCAAAAAGACATGGAAAATGATTTGCAAGACTAAACGACAGTCAGGTACCCAAACCTTAGTCATCAATGACAAAAGAACAAGAAAAGTGACAGTACAAGCTGCATAACAGGTTCTACACTATTTTTTATTTCAAAAATATTTTTTTATTAGGCATAACAGTTGGGAGAAAACTTTGCAGCTTTTTTCGATAGAACTTTTTTGATTATAAAAGTGATCAAGTAACGTTTTTGATACTCTTCACATTTTGAACTATTCTATTTCTTTGGCAGAGAATGAACAGCTAAATAGAAAGCTTCAGCATACATCTAGAACTTATGAGCCTACCTTTGACCTTACCGGTACTTAAGTTATCGTTAATGGTCCATTCAAGCAGATTATCAATTTGTGTTGTGAGTAGGCTACCGGTACCTCAAATTTGATGTGAGATTTTAAAAGTCTGAATTACTGAAGTTTGTTGCCTGATTTCAATCAAAATGAAATATATACCAGCTCTTTAGAATCATCTAATTCTGCAAAGATTCAACCTACTATAATATCTTAGCAGTTGTGTTTCACATACTATCATAGTTGTTTCTTTTTACTTTAGTAGCCTACAAGAGACCTCTGCAACTAAATGTTGCTAGATTAAATTTTATTACATTATTATTTATAAAATATTGTGGGCGAGGATGAATGTAGGAATCAATTATAGGTCTCAAAAGTTTAGCCTAAGTAGCCTATAATATGTCTTTTTACCCACAATTTTCCTGCAAAATCTAGATTTTTACAAGTTTTACACTCGGAAAAAAATGCCCTTTTTCCCCATCATTTACGCGCGAAAGGTGCCCTTTTTAACATAATTTGCGCGCTAAAAGTGCCCCTTTTATGAAAATTTGCCCACCTAGTCCCAATTTGTGAAAAGATGCTATGCTTGGACTCCTGATGATCTCCAACGATAGCCACGACCTACAACAACTCTTATGAGCATGTTTGAGTGAATGTTAACACTGATAAAACTAGGAATTTAGGATACCTAACCAAACGCCACCTGATTACATGGTTTCTACAAATTAATACGCTTCTGCTGTGGTTTGCGTGTTTGCATTTACGGTAAGTTAGTCTGAACAGATTCTGTTTCTGACAGATGAGAATATTGTTCACTCATGTCGAGCATGTCTGAATTACTAACAATTGTTCAACACATCATCACATGGGTTAATAACAGGTACATCATTAACATTCTTAGATACTGTAAGCCTACGAGCAGCAGCGTAGCCAGGAATTTTGAAAGGGTTGGGGGGTTTTGATGACCGGCGGGCGAAGCTTGACGGCGTGTTTTTTTGAAAATTTTGAAAAATTACTTTGAATCTGGTGCATTCTGAAAGCATTTTCAACAAAAATGTGGGTATGAATATTCCTGTAAAATGGTGCTGTCCGGTGGCATAGCAAAAGGATAAGATCATGTTTTCTTGGGCATTTTTTGGTAATAGAGCTAATTAAGTCTCTATGTTTTCTTGTTTCTAATTCCTGCTGGCTGAGATATTTGAATATTTGGTATTGGCAAAACTCGCTCTTTTAGTGCAGTTTGGTTTAAAAATAAGCAACCTTTGTTTTAAAGACATAAAGACTGAAAACATCATTCTCAATATCGTGACGTCATACGCGTGCCAAAGAGGGAAGGGGGTTGTAACCCCCAAAACCCCTTTGGCTACGCCACTGCCTACGAGTCATCTGAGCTACGAGCATAAATGGCTACGAGTAGTGCTTCATCACAGGTAACATGCAAAATAACTTTCGACAGCTTGAATACAAAAAACAATGCTCGACCCGAGCTTGAGCCGAAAACGACTGACGATGGTAAATGTCTGATAAATGTAAATCCCTTTAGAGTAAATGTATCACAGGAAAAAAAGTTGCTTAGCGACTTCATTCCTCCACTTTGCGCAAAGAAACTTCTAAGGATCCGGTTTTGTCTAAAATCATTCGCTTCACACAACAAGGATGGGCTGCGAAGTCAAATGCTAACTACCCAATCGAACAGTTTAGAAGAGTTACTGATTCTCTAACAACATGCTATGGTTGTTTGGATGATTCTAAAGTAGGCTAGCTAGTTACTTCTTCTATACACTTTGCAATGATATTCTTTCTCTTTTACACAAAAACCATTACGGCATGCAGCGCATAAAACGATCCGGTTCCGGATCGTTTCAACTTTTTGTGTGGATGTTCCAAGAGGTAATGACTGATGCAATAAAACTAATCCATAAACTGAAAGCAAACTCATCTCAAACCACTTCAACTAAGGAACTTTTTAGATCAGCATAATGCTCAATTTTGTGACTTATTCACGCATAATAACGTGAGATGGCTAGGTAAGGGCAATGCTTTGAAAAGGCTGTGGGACCTTTGCAAAGAGTTGGTCATGTTTTTGAATGAAAAAGGTCAAACTAGTAAGCCTACTCTGCTTGAAGGCACCAATCTATTTTACTTGACTTTCCTTGCTGACTGTTTGATCCATCCAAATACTCTGAACTTTAAGCTTCAATGCAAGGGGCACACTATCATTCAACTGTGATCAGCAGTGAAATCTTTCAAGCAACAGCTGTTGCTATTCGTTTCAGATATCACCAAACATGCTCCGGCACTTTACTTGCTTGAAAGTGACTCAACAAGAAGTTATAGCTGTGATAATAATTTGTCGAATTTCTAGAAAATTTGGCATTGAGTTCTGTAACAAGTTCAAGGAATTTTATGAAATCAGTTCAGTTATAGAGCTAATCTTTCATCCAATGTCTGCTGATGTTGATGGCACTTGGAAAACCCAACTTTCCGCATTGACTATGTATTGCTAGTGTCTAAAATGGAGATAGAACTGTGTAATCTTATAAGAGATAAGATTTGTACGGCAGATCAAAATGTGTTTTGGTTAGCACTTGCTTCACACTTCACTTTTACAAAGGTATTAATATGTGGTAGGGTACATTTACATAAATAGGCCTAAAGCACCATAAAAATTAAAGCACGTTCGATATCTTTACTATTCGTATTTAGTGGATCATCATGTTATCAGGTTTGGCTGTGGTGGATCATGGCAGAAATCATTTGAACTCCCCTGCTATAGCCCATGTCTTCTCCCCATTCTATGTCAAAATTAAAGAATTGTTGTTACAGTAGCCTATATGTTGGTTACCGTATTTACTTGATTGTAAGCCGCGGCTTATAAAGTTTTTTTTCCATCATGTTTGCGGCTTAAATTCAAGGGCGGCTTACAATCAAAGGTGGCTTACATTTTTTCTTTTTGCCTTTTTCCTTGTCGACTTTGCCATAGACGTTTTGCCCGTACAGTACTGTGTTGTCTGATGCCAACAACTGTGAAGTTGTGACGTGCATTTTAAATTGTCACATGCATTTATGACGTGCATTCGAAAGAAAAAAAGGAGTTGTCAGTTTTATTTATGGTCAGGGTTGCCAACCTTGCGGTTTTCAAAATTATATTGTAAAGTTATAAGATCATATAACAGTATTTGCGGCTTTCATTCAAGGGCGGCTTACATTAAATTTCTAACAGTATCACATGCGGCTTACAATCAAGGGCGGCTTACAATCAAGCGCGGCTTACAATCATGTAAATACGGTAGGCATTTTTCGGTTGCAAACGTTTGAGTTAATGCGTACAGTACTGATGGTTTGAAGATTTGTTTTCTGCAATAAACCCATATGTAGACATCCGGACATCATTTTCGGATAATTAACAGTTAGGTATGAGCGGATGCTTTAGACTAGGCTACTTGACGTCCGCTACACAACCAACCAAAGTCCGAATCAGAGGTCAAACACAGCTGTGAAAACTCGGTGTTCAAAATTTTCTAATATGATAATTAAATTTTGTTCAAAACATGAGTTCCTTTTTGGTCACAAATATCGACAAGTGAAAACAATGGAAAATTTAAAAGTGACGGCTTTAAACTACTGAAGCAAGCAAGTCCTGTCATGAGATTTAAATATGAGATAGCGAGTTTACATTTAGCCTACATGAGACTTACAGAGTGAAATTTCCTTGCATTTTTTTATTATTTTAGTCGTTGTTGATGCAAGTAAATGATCGTAACGTGTTTTTCATGCTTGATATCATTTTGTTTTTACTTTTTTTGGCTATTTTCATAAAATAATTTAGCCTTTTTTTCAACTTGTCGGATTTGGAAAGTTTGGCATTTTTTTAGTGATTTTGATCTGGCAACTTTGTGATGTTTACATTAAGTTGCGCTTAGGGTTGCCAGATTGGGCACTTTTACGCCCAATTGGGCTACTTTTGATTTCTCCAGGCGCCCAAAATTCGCGTTGAGCGCGCTTTGTTGGACTGGTGCCCAATTGGGCTACTTTTGTTTTTAAAAATGCAATATAACTTTTTATGTAAAAATTGTAGGCTATTATGTTTACGATTTTTACTTGATTTGTAGTTATTTCATTGTGGAGCAGCGTTTTAGGAGGCCTCGGTCAGGCAGGGTTATCAATTTGGTACAAAGATGCCAACTTTCAAAATGTGAATGTCTTTAACACTGGTCTACACGATTTTTGCGCCATGAACTTTGAAAACTGATGAACTGATTGAGCGTAAATTTGGGGTGCTAAATCCGAATCTGACCTCAGATTTATTTTATCACGTCAGGTTTGTGAGATGTGATACGGTAACAGCAAATTGTTACTTTTGTCAAAAGTGGAAGATTTGACGTTGCGTTTATTGCACGTACTGACATGCACATTGTGGTTTGTGGTATATCCAAAAATCCTGGCCATGTGGTGCATAAGTAGCTGAAATACACCCACCAACTATAGTTTTGATACCAATTCGTTTTCTAAGCAACATTATTAACAAGGCAGTCATAATAAGCTAAAAGGGGGGCTAAAAGTATAACTAACCACCTCCCTCGTCTATGTTTTGCATGAAACAACAAGGATTTAAGCAGGCTTATGGCAATGCTTGTCCAGTAACCTTGTTTAGGCTGTTTTGGCCTGTCTAACACTAACCTAATTTCGTTATAGCACGTTGATGCAACGTCTGCAAATGTACAAAGGCGCAATTTTGATCACTGGGTTTCACAGACACTCTTGCTTCTGTGTGTACAGGGTTACATTAGTCGGCTGCATAGCCGAATGGTGAGAATGTCTGCGCGATGTTTGAAAGGACGTGGGTTCGACACCGCTCCAGAGCATGCGGCTGTGTCTTGGCAAAGACACTTAATGGCAAGCCAAACTAAGGGGAGCAGCTGACTCGAATACTATATGTCACTTCGCTGCTTCCTGTCATCTGTTGTATTGCAGTGTACTGTATGTTATCACAATGGACGCAAATAAAAGCATGATTATTATTATTATTATTAGTCCTAACTAACAGAGTTAGATCAGTTACATTACAATTGCACCATCTAAATTTTTAATTATATTGTTATGAATATTGATTACAGTTTGATATCATTGGTCACAGCGGTAAACCATAATTTCTACGTGGGATAATTGTAACATAAGATTCTCGGATCCGTTTGTCTGTATGTAATGACCGAAAAAGAAACACTCCTTTGAAACGTCTATTCAAATTTGTATTTCTGTAAAATTAGCCACCTGGCTGTCGAAATTGGGATGCAACACCGTACACCACTAAAACTTGTCACTACAACAAACTACTTAGATAAAAGACGGAAATTTTGTCCAGCTGGCCAGCACTAAGCAAACAGTTAAATATGCTGCCAACTTTCAAGCAACCATTTTACGAATGACTAGACTAATTTGCGATATCTCAAACTCACGTAAACAGTAACTGTGACGCAATAATGAAAGACATTGTCACGCAATTCAAACAGGTGTTCAAAGGTGGTGATGCAACGTTTCATCAGGTCTTACGAACGATGGTGCAATATTTGGACATATTTTAGCAATTTCCATGACGTTTGATTTGGTGAATAATTGTCGGGAACAATCATCAAAAATGAGTAGAATTGCATTTGATAAACCCAAGGTTGTAATTTAAAAGTCTCTTTTGATCCCCAACTAAGGTTCAACAAAAGTAGCCTGCTGATATGGCTGCAACCTATTTCGTCCCCGTCAACAAAATCGAATTTCGAGACCTGCAACCTATTTCGTCGCCTGAAAAGATCAAGAGAAATTTTGAAATGTTTGCGGCAACTCTGATCAGCGACTTCGGCTCTGTTGTATTTTTTTCTCAATCTTTTCAGGGTACGAAATAGAGGTACGAAGTGTTCAGGGGACAATATAGGTTGCACCCTACTGATATTATGCCTTCAACTTACCAAATTATGTTATTGTAATTTGGACCAAAATCTTTTGAAAATACGATCATAATTACACATCAATAGCATGTCTCAATTATAACTACATCATCATCATCATAATCCATCGTCGGTTTGTTCCCCACTAGTGGGGGTGGCCGATTGTTTCCGTGCAGCAATTGTTTTAATCCCTTTTCTCCATTTCACCCTGTCCCTTGCATCTTCCTCCTTCAGTCCGACTTTTTTAAATTCATCCTTCACTTGTTGTTTCCACGTTCTTCTTGGACGACCGCGTTTCCTCTTCCCATCCACCTTTAGATCTAGTGCCTTTCTAAGAAAACTTTCTTCCTCCCTCCTTATCACATGTCCATACCATCTTACTCCATTTGCTCTTGCCAGTTGGTCTATGGTCTCTCTCATCTCTAACATATCCAACAATTCTTCAGTCCTTTTTTCCCTTCTCGTTTTCACCCCACACATTGCTCTCACCATTGACCTTTCCGCTCTTCTCAGGATTGCCAGTTCACTCTCTCTCAATATCCATGTCTCGCTACCATATAGCATTGCAGGCCGCACACAGCTCCGATATACTTTCCCTTTCATCCTTAGTGAAAATTTTCTGCCATACAACATTTTCCCACATTCCCTGAACTTTGCCCAGCCCAATCTTGCCCTTGTTGTCACCGCTGCTTCACATCCACCACTTCCTATTATCTGATCACCCAGATAACAGAAGTCTGTCACTGTTTCGATGCCATGGCAGAACTCATCATCATGACTTTCCACTTCATTTCTTCCTTTACTGCATTTTCCACAAACAAAACACTTCGCCAATCTTGTTGCGGCTCTCTTGACATTAGCACATCTTGCATGTACCCACTTTCCACAATCCTTGGATTGCATTGAATTTCTCATCACTCTCTTGCCACATATTCCACAGGGATCTACTTTGCTCTCAACAACTGTTCCTTCTGCTCCACTCACCATCACTTTTGTTTTTTCAAGATTCACCTTCATACTCTTGGTTTCAAATGCTTCTTTCCATTTCTCAAACTTTCTCTCCAGTCCCTCCATACTATTACTTGTCAAGACCAGGTCGTCTGCATACAAAATTTCACTCAATAAGCCCTCCCTCACTCCTTCAGTTACAACGTCAACCACAATAGCAAATATCAGAGGTGACAAAACTGATCCTTGGTGGTCAATTATAACTACATGAAAATGTATAATTATTTATCAAGCTTGTAGGTTTTAAGCTGCCCGTAATTTTATGAGAGATGTGCTGACCATCGGGCACGTGCTGACCATCGGGCACGGGCAGTTTAAAACCTACAAGCACCTTATTTACATTAACCAATTCTGATTCCAACCAAAATAAATGAATTTGAAATTTCAAATAACAAAAGAAATGGGCTATCCTATTTATCAACATTTTTTAGTAAAGTTGCACAGTGCAGTAGTTCAAGTTATTTATGCATATTTTGTTCAACTTGAGGTTAACGCTCATATCCTTCATGAAATTTCTGTTGACTACAGATGACTTTGTATCTAAAAGAATAGAATTGAAAGAAATTTTAAGATAATGCTCATTGCATTATTTGTTTGGAGAGAAAGTGATTTAAAATGCCTTGTTGCTTCCAATTCAAATTCTTTTGGAAGTTCATATTGGCTCCCATACAAAAATTTAGATTCAAAAGTAAGTAATTTGTTTAATTTTAAACTACAAGTTATATTAAATTTTATGACGGAAACTTGTAAAGCAATTTTATAAGATATAGCATACCAAACATTAAAATTTCACCTTTTGGCTTCTTGTTCTTAATATAAATGTACTGTAGTAATATTTCTAATGTGAGGTACTGATGTGTGACATCATCATTTTCTTTTTTACACTTGGTCATAAAACATGATTCAAACTTATAAAAATATTTGTCATTGATTTTTAAGTTGTGATTTTCATATGTGTTTGGTGAATTATGCAAATCACTGTTATACATTTAGGAGACTGTGTTTGATGCACTTTCGTATCTTCTTAAAGCGATTGATGAAGAAAACCCAAAGGTCATTGGAATAATTGATATTGCACGTTTTCCTATACAAAAGTGCCAGAATGATTGCAATAAACGAACAAAAGTTTGTTTGCTTTCTGACTGTGATTGTTGCACAGAAGAGATTGTTATGACATATTTTGTGTCTGTAAAAGACAAAAAAATCGTCACTGAGAATTTGAAACCAAATGAACTAGATGAAAGCATGAAGAAGATGGATGAATTTTGTACACATACAAATGCAAAATGGATGTCATTAAATGCACTTTCTGATGCTTTAAATGCTAAGTACTTGTTAGGACCTGAACCATTAATTTTTCTGCAACAAGTTATTTCTGGACAGCAGAAAGTTGTGTCAATTAATGTAATACAAGATTTGAATGCTAGTCATAAGAATTCAAATGCTAAAAGCATTCATATGGATTCTAACAATGCATTCAAATATTTTAATGGCAATTTTTTCAAAGACGGTAGTCCAACTGACGATCAGTCATCTTCGTGCTTCTTGTTCGAACACAATGAAAAAGTAGACAATAAAATTCCAGCTTCTGTACAAGAATCATTACTCAGTGTTACCAATTTTGATGAAAATGAGAAACTGCATTTGCGCCAGTTATTCTATGCAAGCTCATTCCCATCTAGATTTCTTAATTGTAAAAATTTCTGTGAAAATTTGTGTAAACATGTTTTGGAAGAATCAAATACACTTCGACAGCAAGATTACTTCAGGTATGACATGTTGTTTTATTTTAAGCTGCAATACAAGATATCTATTGAAAGTATGTAAGAAGTATCTTGATGTTACCCGTCACAAAAACTGGAGCCATATCATTATATTGAATTTTTTCACATCGTTATTATCTATAGTTCCGCTCAAGAGCATGTGGCTGTGTCTTTGGCAAGACACTTAAAGGCATGCCTGAAGGTGGTCACAAAGATTAGCTTCCTTGCCTTCCCGTCCACTTAATCTAAATCTTCAACCAACGGGTGTACATCGACAAACATCGACAAACATCTACGACAAACATCTATAGCAGTGGTTCCCAACCTTTTAGATCTTGCGGCACCCTATCAAAGAGATAAATAGTTTGCGGCACCCTGGCACAACTGGATCAATTTTATGAGGTTTTTGTATTTCAAATAACTGTATGAAATAACACAGAAGTGATTACCGGTACAGTATTTTCTATGTCGGCAAACCCGGGGGCAAACATATCACAAATTCTTCTACAAATGGTATTATTTGACAAGGGAATCTTTTTTATTTCTTCCTCGGCCTTATTTCCGAGCATTGTTTTCACAATTGCACTGCATGCAGGAAGGATAATGTTCTCCGCTTTGGTGTGAGGCTTTGAGTTTTTAGCAATAATTTCTGCTACTAAACAACTGGCCTCTTGAGCTTTGGTAGATACCTATATACTTTGAAAATTTGTGTAAACGCCTGGCTTTGCTGTTTTCTTTCAGCTAAAACTCTCTCAAAATGTATTCGAGGTTTATACGAGAGATGTCCATGTTTTTTTAGTGAAGTGTCTGTTCAATTTTCTTGGCACCATGGCTTCGTTTGACAATTTTTGTTTGCATAATAGACACTCTGGTAGAGGTTGTGCTTGGTCACCACACCAACTAAAGCCTATATACTCAAATAACTGTCACAGTAAAGACCAGTCTTTTTTGCTTTCTTTTTACTTGTACTTCCTACTTCTGCTTCTGCATCATGATCAACATTGTTCCACATTCTTTTCTGTGTAATAAATTTCTCCATCATAAGTAAGTTATAAAGAACAAATTAATTATAACTTAGCCTTTTCTCGATTAGCTATGTATCGTGCTTGTATTTGCATGTATCCCCATGTAAAAGTTTCCGATTTTATAATGGTTCGCAAACAATCTTGCTATTTTATAGTCCTGCTGGGTCACACAATCCGATAATCCATCACTGCAATTTGACTTTGTGCACCTTGAAACGCAAAATAAAATCATGAAACCTGGCAATAATGATGCGTTTCAAACGTTTTTATGGAAAGAACAGCAACGAATCAAAATCTCTTTCAAGTTGTTTTTCGTGGGCGAGAAAACAAAGGTATACCGCGGATTAGAGTTAAAATATATAAATAAATAAATCGCGCACTTAACGGGTTAAAGTTAAAATATAGAATGGGCCGCAGTATTGCAATATCTCGCGGCACCCTTGAGCATTGCAATTGGCACCCCAGGGTGCCGCGGCACCCCGGTTGGGAACCACTGATCTATAGTTATCTTTCTACATAAAAGCCATGCATTATGGATTGATCTTAATTTCCAGATCGTTTTGCATGGCTGAAGATCAACAAGTGTTCATCAGTTTTCATGAGTTTCTTCTGGGCATGTACTTTTTGCAACCACATGTGCAACATGGCGGGAAAATGGCAGAGCATAGGTATGTACATTATAACTTTTGCTTTGTTGAAAAACTTTTCATTTGCAAAAGTTCTTGTAAAGCTGCAGCTTTTCAATGTCCGCCCCGATAGCTCAATTGGTTAGCGCGTCACTTCTGGAAAGAAGAAACTTCAAGATCAAGCGGCGCTGGTTCGACTCTCGGGGTGTGCGCTTGAGCAACGCACGTTAAGGACTGCTCTCCATTCAGCGGCATCTAATGGATGGAATAGTTCCCCGGCTACAAGACTTCAACAATCGGAAACTTCACTCTGTCAATCTCGGTGACTGGGCCTGCGTCAGTGATCCGAAGCCTCTACAAGTATGCAAAACTGCCAGGATTAAGCTCTTCAACTGCCAGGATTAAGCCCTGCAAGAAGCTTTCCCAGTCCGAGGATAAAGATTCAATCAATCAATCAATAGTGTTTGTTAACTATATACATTGTAAATATGGATCACAGTGTTAGTGTATTATTACAACATAGCAGAAAGTTCTAGCTGCAAAACAAACAAAAACAAGGGAACAGTGTCAAATGCACTATACTAGGCCTATTATCATTTGAGCAGTTGCCAACCATTAACTTTAATATCTGTTACCATTTGTAGATGTCGATGCATTTTTCGGTTTTATGATCGCACATGTGATGGAAAGCTTGATTTTGAAGATTTTTTGTAAGTGAAATCTTGCATTTGGTTTATTTTAAGATCAGTGAAAGATCAATCTATTAATTTTGATAAATTTATAGAAAACCATCAAATCAGCATAGACTATAGATGCTGACTTGATTTTCTGAGCCAACATGGGTAGCTCATGACATAACTTCGTCAATAGCATCAATCGCCATCTTCGAAACTTAAGGAACAATTGTTTCCATTAGGAGACCCGATATAGATATCAGATAAAAGTTGGTAGGGGTCCGAAACCCCTTCGAGAGCACCAGAAGGCGCCTGCCAAAACAAACAGATTGAGAACCACTGCTTTAGATGTTATGTACCACCCTTCGAGCTTAGTAAGTCAGAAGAACCTGCTCAATACGACTACCCACGTATTGTAGCCGTATCGTGTAGCTAGGCCTTGAAATTTACATGTAAAATGTTTGCTATTCTATCGTTTCCAAAATGGCGCGTTCTTATGACACTAACTACTGTGGTAACACTTTGCTGCAGATTTTTAATGTCGAAGTTAACTTTCACTCGCCAAGAAAGTAGTGTTTTATTCACAAAAAAGCTAAATGTGGATTCATTTACATTTTATGAAGTTAGCTTACATGCAAATTTCTTGTTGTAAAATTTCATGTAGAAAGTGGTTCATTTGAAAATCTTGAAGACTGTCAAATTTGTAACATATTTTCCTTTATATTTATGATTGCAGGAGAATGTTTTCAGATATAAAAAAGATCAAAGGAGAAAAATTGCCCAAGGAAAAATTAGCTTTGGAAGCCAGAAAAGCCGCCAAGTGATTTAAATTTCAGTTTACCTTAGGCTTAGAGTTGTCGGCAAACTCTTCTCTTTACACATCGTGAATAATGTCAGGGATTTTGTTTGTTTCTCGGCAGCCGATTTGTAGCAAGAATAAAAGTTTGAATAGGGATTTTGTTACTTCAAAGTTGTTTAATTAAAACTTTGCTTAGGCTTTTGCTTACCCAATTTCACTCATCTGTTTCTATGTATTTTGGATGGGAAAAGTTTGCAGTTACACCAGCAACTATATTGCATTTTATTGCCATTATCAAATAAACATATTTTTAAAAATACATGACAAGGAATGACAGCATCGGAAAGTAAGTTACATTGTAAAATCATTGCAAACCCACAACAAACTCCCAAAATTATTCACTGGAAGCTTAATTTTTATCTCATTTGTGGTAATTTACCTCGATTTGCTGACAACTGCCTCAAAGCTATCAAGTATCAAGTTCCTCGTTCTAATATTCATAAATCTTCATCTTTAAAGGCAGTTTGGTGATCACCCGGAACCCCAACTTACGCTCACATCGTTCCTTGAGACGGTAGGCCAGTTGAAGTTCCGAGGGACATCCGGCCTTTACCGAATGCTGGAAAAGCCTTGGTTGAAGAACATGAAGCGGTCTCGCGATTCATCAAGGTCAGTCCTACCACTTTTGATCTAATCTTTTAGATTTCCATTCCTCGTACCATTCGCCTTATCAACAATGCATATTTTGTTACGACTTTGAAGTCCTCTGAAAAGCTTTATCGAGGTATGTCGCTCACTGGTAGTACAATTTGGTAAAGAGGTGATTTTTTTGAACCATAGACAACTAAAACCTAACAACCACACGGCATGTAACATCATATAATGATGTTACATGAAAATAAACTAAAAATTACAAACGTTTTCGGCCATACTCAATTACTCATGTTAGCCCTTTTCAAGTAACCAACTGGATGTGGGGTGAAAACTAGATGTGGGGTGAAAACGAGAAGGGAAAAAAGGACTGAAGAATTGTTGGATATGCTAGAGATGAGAGAGACCATAGACCAACTGGCAAGGGCAAATGGAGTAAGATGGTATGGACATGTGATAAGGAGGGAGGAAGGAAGTTTTCTTAGAACGGCACTAGATCTAAAGGTGGATGGGAAGAGGAAACGCGGTCGTCCAAGAAGAACGTGGAAACAACAAGTGAAGGATGAGTTTAAAAAAGTCGGACTGAAGGAGGAAGATGCAAGGGACAGGGTGAAATGGAGAAAAGAGATTAAGACAATTGCTGCGCGGAAACAATCGGCCACCCCCACTAGTGGGGAACAAACCGACGATGGATTATGATGATGATGATGATGACGTTGTACATAAATTGAAATTACAAAACTGATCTACATACACAGAAATCGCAAAAAAAAACACTTGAATGACGCAAAATTACGTGAAGACATTGTCCACGCGACATTTGGCCACAAGAGTGAGGGAGCATTTGGATTTACCAGAAAAAGTTCCATTAAAGATCATATTATACTCGTCTGCCAAATTTGTTCAAACAATTAACCATCCCTGGAGTCTTTTAGAATGGTACGTAAATGCGTCACCGAATTTGATACTAAAATCCACGAGGCTTTGGTCTTAAAATCTTGCAACCCTCGCCTCAATAAGCCGGAATGGCCCGTTTCGGTGAGTCCGATTCGGTGAGTCCGATCCCTTAACGGGGGATTTTTTCAATTTTTTTTTTAAATTATCGGGTACCATAGCCTAATTATCATTGCCGTTTTAGGGTTAGGGGTTGGGAGTTAAGGTTAGGGGTTAGAAGTTAGGAACTCACCGAATCAGACTCACCGAATCGGACTCACCGAATCGGACTCACCGAATAGTAGCAGACCCCAATAAGCAGTTGTTGCCACAGGCGCCTCCTATCTGCTAAATGTCTTCACGTCATATTGTGTCATTTATGTGTGTTTTTTTCCTTGCGCAATTAAGCGTCATGTGATTTTACCTTTTCTCTGCCTTGCTGTTTCATTCTTATGTGTTCTTTTTTTTTCGATTTCTGTGTATGTAGATCAGTTTTGTAATTTCAATTTATGTACAACGTCAGTCAGTTGGTTACTTGAAAAGGGCTAACAGTAGTATGGCCGAAAACGTTTGTAATTTTTAGTTTATTTTTATGTTATTATATGATGTTACATGCCGTGTGGTTGTTAGGTTTTATTTGTCTACGGTTCATTGGTAGTAGGCCATTGTTTGCATTCACCAAATGCTGGCATTTACACAGCAATCCCACCTCATCATGATTTTTTAATAAGTCGATTTCGCTGTAATAATACTATCTTCAGCTTATTCAAATGGAGTGTTATTGGCAACATTTCTTGTCCTTCAGATCACTCAGTGGAAATGCTTCACCGGAAATAAACAGCGAGGCGAAGCGACAACGCACGTTCGACGGTAAATGACGGTGATATCACCTCTATGAATGACCGTAATATCACTTCCGTTGAAAGCTTAGAACTTTCTTTAACATTGATTAACTTTCTTAAATTTTCCAATTTAGTTTGATATCCTCCGCTTTTGTGAATATTTTTATCGCACAACGCATCCTTTTGAATCATGGGTAAGTTCAAAGAAACGTTTTAATAAAAAATTCAATAACAACATTTTATCTTGGAGTTTAACTTCCTTCTCCCCGATTATCTGCAGGAACAGTGGTTTAGTCTTGGTTATTATTTATAGATACTGATGTGGACACACTTGAAGCAAGTGATACCGCTCCTGTTGTGGATGATGAAACGCGTGATCAGATGTCATGCGAACCTGAATTGCGAAGTCCTCCTATCAAAGACGAACCGTACACTCTTGCCCTCCACTCAGTGAAAGTCCGCCGGACTGGAACCACTGTGGAAGCAAAATCACTCTGGGAGTTGGGCGTTGATGAATCGGTGCGTGTTGGTTCGTAAAAAAAATTAATGCTGAAAGTTTTTTTGTCGCTAAGGGATCTTTTTATCTATTTAGGCTACGGCATGAACCATTTCATACGGTATCATTCTTCACTGTTTTCATAAATGCTGAGAAAGCTGATAACTTTGCAGCAGCAAAACCTTTCCATGTGTACAATGTGTAAAGTGTGGAGGTGTGTTTAAGACGTGTACAAGTAGCCTACTCACAGTGCGTCCATGGTTGGTTTAGTCTGCAGTATGTTGCGTGGATGTAGTTTTTGATGTGTTCTCACGCCTGATATTTATCAATGTTTACTAAACAGGCAGGGAAGCCGGATACTGATGGAAGTACGTCTGAATCTCCCTTTGAATTAGTGCCGGACAAAGTCAAATTTTCCCGAACAGCCAGTGTACAAGCATTTAACAAGAGGTCACACGCCAATGAGATGTTGAATGGTTTAAGATATTTCGAACGACCACAAAAGAGTTCTCAAGGTAAGTCCTCTCGGCCACACACCAAGCTTATGTGATTGTTATTGCAATATTGTATGTAGCCCACGGTAAGCAGTATTGCCAGATGTTTTTTAAGTTTTTGGCCCAATTGCTAATATGAATCATCCAAATGATTACATGTTGGAAGCAAGCCCAAAATTAATCCAAATTTACGCAAAGTAAATTGATCAAAAACAATTGTGTGGAAATGGTAGGCTACTATTTATTCTGCGAAAGCCGGCTCCAAATAAAACGAAATCCCGAAAAATTAACGAGACACAGCCCAGAACTGCTAAAGTTTTCTTTCGTCGACTACGTAAACAGAATTAGCCCAATTCAACGGAAAAACCGCGAAACTGCCAACCTTAAAGACAAGTGTAAAAAAACTTGTTTGAACTTTTAGCTGGGAAAGCCGATAAGTCGCAGTTCTCTTGGGGAGAAGTCGATATGCCGGCTTTGGCAAGATGCTTGTTGGCGGTTTGTCGGGAAGCGAAACTCATCCTGCAAAAAGAAGATCGGTTAGTAGTCACTTTTGTTTTCTATAACTATCACTCCAAAAAATTCTTTAATATAATTTGTCTAACATCGGAACGGTTTGTAAATGCTTCAAGAACGTTAACTTATTACATCGATACAGAGGTAGTTTGCATAGCATGATCTTATAATATTGCAATGTTGACTGTACAGTGTACAGTATGGACTTTAGGCTGAAATGGTGTGCCACTGTCTGCAACGTAGTGTATGCGTACGTACAGTAAGTTCATTGTGTTGAAAATGCCAGCTTATACGTTTTTGACTGATGTCTGTTGACTTGTTTAGATTGTTATCTCTTCAATCTCCCACCTACATCCTGGGTGACATCCATGGGAACTACCACGATCTTGTGTGCTTTGAGAAGGCCCTATGGAGGGTCGGTCCTCTTCTCACGCCTTGCCGATTCCTGTTCTTAGGAGATTATGTCGATCGGGGAAAAAACGGTGTCGAGGTGTTTTTCTTGACTAGATTTAGTATACACAATTACGACAAGCGCAAATGTTTTCTTTTTAAGAACGACGATCAAACCTTAAAATTCTCTTAAAATACAATTTTCTTTTTTTAACCAACTTCTTTAACGTTTTAATCACTCTAGCCTTCAGATTCCATCATGTAGTTTGTCACATCAAACCTAATTTTATGCTAATGACTGCCGTAATAATTTTAATTACCTCACTGATATCAGTTGAAACAACCGAGACTTGACAGAAGATTATGTAAACGACCAGATAGGACTCTAAGACCCCTCATCTTGACAAATTATTAGCTGTCTTTAAACATAGGCTGAGATCATGGCGACCTTTATAGATCGCTATGGCTAAAACATATGTTGGCAAGACCTGTGTGCAGTGTTTTTTTTAAGGTGTTTTGGGGGACCGAAACGGTCCCCCAAATTTCTCCAGCGGTTTCCCAAAATTTGGACTTGCAACTACAGTAGAAAAGTAATGGTTGTTTCTCGCTATGTCTTGTCGATAATACGAATATAGCTTAATTACGATCAATAGTTCACGTCTGGAAAAAAGAATAAGTGGAGGTACAGCTAACCGCTGAATCAAAAAGTTATTTACAAAAGAAGTGCACCTTCGATACTCGTCAATGTTTATTTCTGATTTATGGCGCATAATGATCAGTTTTTACGTGTGGAAACATAACAAGCAGAAGCCAACAAGCACACTTTGTTTGATTGTGCAGCAAACTTGTTTGGCGGCCGTGTTGGGCAGGCTGTTTGGTCGCTGTCACAATTATTTAAGCTGTGCCTTGTCGACTAATTCATTTTATGTTGCGTTGATTGTATGTAGTTATGGCTATTTTTTGGTATTTAAATGAAACACTTGCGGTCTCTTAAAACTACTTAGCGGTCACCCAAACCAAACCTTAAAAAAAAACCTGCCTGTGTGTTTCAGGTCGCCATGTGCAAGACCTCGTATTTTTAAATTTTGATTGAGATTATACAATTTATCTTGCAATTTCAAAACATTTACAGAAAGACGTCAGAGTTGAGTAGATTTCCGAAAACTATCAAATTTTCTTCAGTTGAGACCGAACGGGCTCTCAGCTTTCGCGTGTTTTAGCAATAAAGTCAAGAACTGTGTGAAGAAGGAAGCGTTCTTCCTGGCTATCAACACAAGGTTGAGCACTCACTAGCACAGTGAACAGTTGCGATTCGCTAACCATACGGTGTAGCTTCCACTCTAGCCATTTAGTGTTTTAAACAATCTAATCAACTACATGTTTCTAACATAAAGTCAAGAACTGTTTTAATGATGACAGTTTGATTCACTTTTTCACCTCAACTGATCATGCTCTGTTGATTTTATGTCATAAATCCTTGATTCTGATCGTGGAAATCATGATTTTAGTTTAGTTTTGAAAGCAGATGTTCTAAGATCATCTGAAACTATTTTCTTGCTTTTTTTCGCCCATATGACGCCAAAGATAGCTTTTGTTCTTAAAAGTCTTCACACATATGTGAATATTATGACGGTTTACAACCTTCCATGATGCCGTACGATGCTCAAACAGCGCCTAAACGAGTTGCTTTGTTTTTTTTTAAGGTTGTGGCGTACCTACTTTCTCAAAAGGTTCTGTGTCCGAATAAAATATTTCTCGTCCGTGGCAACCACGAACTGAGAGAGATCCAAATTTCCTTTTCCTTTCAAACAGAATGTTTGATGAAATTTGGTGAAACTTTGGGCTTGAAAATCTGGGAAGAACTAAACCAGTGCTTTGACTTATTGCCGGTTGCTGCTGTTGTAGATGGGAAAGTAAGTATATGTGAAATAGCCTTTGAGTTGTCGTATTTACTTCATATGTAATTTCTTTACTTTCATTAGAGCGGAAGAATATTTGGTAATGCGACCATTGATCTGTTTAAGGTCACAGTTCTGTGCTTGTTATCTGCATACCAACGATGCAGCAGTCAAAAAGGGACCATGGTTGCCAAACTATGTTATTTAATAATTGCAGTGAACAAAACATGAGAAAAGAAAAACCCCAAGTAAATAAATGTAAACAAATGTAAACTTAAGCAATAAAAATAGAAAACAAAAAGTACCAAATTCGAAGTGCTCTATTTATAGTGCTGACATCAGACCTGCACACCTGCCCAGAATATAAAATTGATGCCTTTGCCTTCCTTTGTTAATTTTCAAGGATATTTTGTTGTGGGTATCCGTTTTGCCCATGCTTGGATGGCTGAAAGCATCATACAACAATTATTTAGAATGAACTGGATAAAACAGCTAGTTTTGGTCCCACATTGTGTAAACAATCCGGAAAGTTTGATTTGCACTGACAAAAAAGCTGAAAGTTTGATTTGACGAATTGTTGACGTTATTCCAATTAACAAAAAAAAGAAATGCTCCTCAAGAAAATTCTGCTTACAACTCATCTTTATTTTGACTTCAGATTTTCACTGCTCACGGTGGTATACCAGGAAAGAGTTTGTATTCCAACTTGCCACTTACCGAGGCCATCAACAGTGTTCCTGTTCCTTTGCCTGATCCTGAGACTCAGAGCCCACTCGCATGGGAATTGATGTGGAACGATCCAATAAGGTTTTGTGATACCTATTAAAAGCGAACGATTTTAAAGATGAAATATATCCAGGGTCGTTGAGAGGATAATTTGGTCCCGGTGTAGTGGTCCAGAAGTTGCTACAGTCCGGGAGTAACCAGGGTTGCCAAATATTTCATTATTGTTTTTTTAAAAACTACTTAAATTTATAACCTCTCAAAAATTGAAAAAACTTGCAAATAGGTAGAATATCATACAGTTGAAACTTTTTTTGTTTTTGTGCATATTTTGTAACTAGGATTCAGAGTAAACTGCAAACTATGATTGATGAAGTCATTGGCCATGCGGAAAAGTTTAAACTTTAAGATTTTGCAGATATATTTTTTCAAAAGGACTTCTTAGAATTCAAACGAGTTATGTTTTCATACTTTCTCGACAAGTACCTTGTTTTCGCACGCGATGTTAGGCAAATTTGATCGAATTTAGCCCATATCTTTAGTTTTATCTGTAATAATTTTTTTTTTAAATTACTTGCTCCAGTGTTGCCAGGTTGACTCATGAGTTACAACACAAATATCACAACGTAATTGACATTTTGCATGTCGCCAGTCGCAAAAAAGTAATACAAAATTACGTAGAATATAGTCAGTGTGTGTTTATCAACTACAACTCAGACAAGAAGCTTACTTTTGCAATTTAGCTTGTCATCAATCGCAAACAAGTCTGCCTTTAATCAAACTGAAAGCTTGAACGATGTATTATTGAAGCCTGTACTGAAGACTGCCATGATTCATGATACTGAAGACTGCCATACTGAACATCCTAAGCGATGCCTTGTTTCAAACTTTTTTTTTATTCAAATACAACAATGAATTTTGTCAAAAGGTTTTATTTTAAATTTAATCTTATTTTTCTTGCATCTGCTGCAACCATTAAATCTGGCAACCTTTGTTTACTTCTGGTCTGGCAGTAACTTCTGGACTGCGTATACGCGGTCGGAAAGTTACGGTCACTCCTGGACCGTTACACCGGTATCAACAACATCCTCGGGCCAAAAATCAAGACATTTTCAAGAAAAACTCACTATATTCTAAGAATATATTGTGGTTTCTTTTACTTCTGGGCCCCTTGGAAAGGTTATGGTCTTCTAATATCATTTCGAGTCCAAAACTACCCCCCCCCCCCCTAAACCCTCCTGTCAACGGTAGCTAACTGAATATATCTACCGCTGCCTGTTGGACAGCTATGTTCATTCCAGCCGGAAAAAAGTTGCCTTTTTGCATCAACGTTGATAAATATAACTTTTGTTGACTGAGGTGATAGCCGTATTTGGTTGTTTTACTTTGTGTATCGTTTTGCTAATGTCATGTTCATGGAATTTTGTCAGTTCTTTTTTCTCATGTTCACGTACTTTGCGTTACAGACTTCATGATTTGCCACTGGAAGAAGCAAAGAGTCTATCCAAACATGGCGGATTTATTCCAAACCATCGACGTCACACTGCGAGCATGTTCACCAGCGATGCGCTTGAGCGGTTCCTGAGCGAAAACGGATTTAGTCACGTGATACGTGCGCACGAAGTGCAACAAATCGGGTTTAAGGTTTGTTTTTCGAGATTTTTTGTAATAATGAGTTTACTTTGACAGAGGATATGCCACGTTGTTCCATATGATACCTGCATCATAGAGATTGATTTCAGAGACATTTGGTTTAAGTTGTGCTTTTTCATTTCATTGAAACTGCATTCCATGTCTTAAGCTATGCGTATTTTTACAATCAATTTTATAGGCTAATAGGCATACTACAATATTGATGACTAATTAAGAAGCATTACCTTTGTCAGTATTCCCTTAATACAAACTATACAAACAGTTACTCTCTTAGTACAAACTATCATAGGCTAATATGTGCATTATGCCCTAACTGCATTTTATATACGAATATTTCAAGCCGCCTTGGCCAGAAAAAGGGCACTGGCAACCCTCCGGCTGATGAAAGTTGTTACCACATGCTGCTAGAAATCTAGCGATCTCCGCCTGTCTTGAAGCGTATTTCAAGTTCTGTGTTCCAATCTTAGTTCTTAAACAGCTTCAGGATCGGGAAATTGTTTTGTTCTGAGACTTCATCTCTAGGTACAAGTAGTGGTCTTTGTTGAACATGTTGGTTGTTCAGTAATTTCACCTTGTGAAAAGCATGATCTTCCAATGTTTGTTTTAGGTTCAACAAAACGGTAAGCTCCTCACAGTGTTCTCTTCCTCTCGTTACTGTGGTGGCTCCAATGAAGCAGCATGTGTCTTAGTGGATGAAAGGAAATTGCGCACGATACGACTGGACACAACTTAAAACAAGAAGCTTTTTTAAATTATTTTTTAAACTTTGTAAGCTTAACGCTTCGTAAAATTTGTTTTTGCCAAGCTGATCAAAAATACTTTTTATGTTCCTTTGAGTGTTTTTAACGACGAAAGAAGTTCTTTAGCAGTTTTATGATTCTATTTTGTTTTCATTATGACTTGTCTTAGCGAATAACTTAATGTTTTTGTAGTTTTGAGCTGTCTAAAGCACAATAATGTTTTTTGTTGACTTCTCTGTTGGTATAAGCACATCAGCGTTGTATTCTGGCGTACTTTTGCTAAGTTTGGTTAACTACTATTAGTTCCCAAGAGTTTACACTTTACACTTCTAACTAGCCAGCAAAATCTGTTTGCATATATTGCATCTTTGTTTTGTTTTTCATATGTTTACCCTGCATTGCGGGAAAGCGGACTTGAGCGCTATGCATCGGTGTACGCCTTCCGACGTACACCTGACCCACGCTGCAGCCGACTGCAATGTCTGTTTCCGGTTGTCTACTCTACTTATGACTTAAATTTGGTACTACCAATTACTCGAAATCGATCACTGGGTAGAGGCAATTATCGTAAAGTTTCTTGCCCAGAGAAACAACAGCAAGTGCGGGTGGCTGGAGTCGAACATGCAGGCTCTCGACTGCGAGCCCAACGCGCTAACCACTGGTGCATTTCACAACCATGTGCTTTGTCAATGAATCGCAAAAAGTTAAACTGTTATTATTAATCAATGATAAAGCTGTTGAATTCGAAATATTAGTGATGTTTAGATCAGCTGAAGCAAAGTGATTAAACACGGTATTGTTAAATCTTTACGTGACATCATAGGCTAGCTACCAGCATAATAAATATTTTTCTCTTTTCATTTTGCTTCAATTAAGCCTGGTTTTCATCGCGAAACATCAGGGTCGACCAGTTGTCTACAGCTACTTCTCCGCTTTTTTTATCGTTGGTATCTTCAATTTTTAAGTTTCTTTTTGTCAGATAATTCTTCACTGTGTTTTTCCATGTTTTCTTTGGTTTTCCCGTCACTATCTCATTTCACACTCGCTTTGTTGGGTTATTTTCATTCATTCGTTCAAGTTGTCCAACACATCTCAGACGATGTTCATGTAAGTAGCCTACTCCTGCATATCCTCAACACTCGTCCACTCTCAAAACATTATTTCTCATTTCTGTCGTGCTTTTTATCACCCACAAGACGTAACAAAATGACTTTTGGTGATCGTAACAAAACAGCGACTTGCACGATAGACTAGAATTAAGCTTTTAAAGCCGATTCAGGTCGATTACGGTATGCTTCCTTCCGGCAAACTGGAGTAATAAAGAATCTAGCCTATTTCTATTCTAAAACCGGTTTGTGATAGCAAAAAGGTTGGGGATCGCTGATATAGGCTAATAAAATATACCTTTTAAACGTGTACGATGCTGTCCTAACTACCCAGATTTACTGCAACTGTGACAAGTATACACTACAAATAGGCTACGGTACGATAAACAAAAATCAAAGGAAAAGCTCGACTGTTGAGTGATTTCTCAGAAAAGGGTGCCAAACTTATTACTGTAACATTAGGCTAAGCTGGGAGATCAAGATAAGTTCCGAGTTCCTCATAAAGTATGCAAACATTGCACTTATAATACCCATTTCTGGGCTCGAGATAAAGTTAGAGCTAAATAACTCGGAATGACAATTGATACTTTTGCATCGTGAGCATGTTTGAATGAAATCGTCACTAAGGAAAGTCGAGACATCATGGCATGCTACCATCAATACAGAAATCTCTCAGGCGGCTGTTGCGTGGACATTCCAATATTTTTTTTCTTTGGCCTTTTTTTGTTTCAAGTACCGGTAGTCATTTTCTTGAAACAATAGGCACGACACTAAATTGAATTGACATAAAGTAACCTCAATAACTGGTTTGAAGCAAGGTTATAGCCTTTATATAAAAACAAGAAACAGTGATTGCAAGAAATGGGCAAAAAGAAAACCTATCCTGACCATTTAAATGGTAAAGACGTTTTTTAGAGTCGTACTGTAATTATCAAAAGCTGGTGAAATGCAGATAAAACTGGGCAATTTTCGGAGCTGCAGCGACAAATAAATTTGGTGGTCTCTGGCAACACTGGTACATTTACCCTGTCGTGGCGGCAGGCGCACAATATAGGCTAGTCGTGGGTCTAATCATTTAAAGTGAAAAACTGGGCTATTACTAAGCAAGGGTCGGTTAAAGATGGATTCAGATTGTTCCGTTGATGAGACAGATACTTTCTTAAAAAGTCTGCTGAAGAAGCGGTGTACAAAGCCTATGGTAAGTGTAAATAATTAGGCTTAATATGGGTCCCGAGGTTTTACTGAGGTTGTTTGAGGCAAACGTATGTGATTTCCCTGCTTAGGCTACTTTTGCTTTGAAAAAAATTGTTAGTGTATTTTTACAGTTAACAAAATAGCGCTTTTGTCTTTTCAAACGACATCCACTGAAGCTCGTTGAAGTTAAAAGTGCGTGGATTGCCGGCACGTCCTTTGCGATATCATTACGAGATTTTCCAATAGTCTAGCTTAGGCTTAGCCTACAACTGTTAAAAAATTGGTGAGTTTTGCTCCTGAACGGATTACTAAACACAATTTGATTCATATTTAAAATGCACTTAAAAGTAAAAATGTTTGTGCATTAGCCTAGTTCAACTGCGGCATAAGTAATAAGCACTCTCTGCATAGGATCATCTAAGAACATGATAATTATCATACACATGAAATATTTTAAAACTGATGATTCTTCGTTTGAGCTTGTCGGGCTGATTTTTCATCCTTCCTTAACTAATAGAGCACAGAAAGTAGTGCATGCAACCAAAGTTATGTTGAGTTCTCAATAATAGTCATAGTCTGAAATCTTTGATGTTTTTATGATTTCTTTTTTTGTGATATAAGTTGATCCAACATTCTTTCATAAATTCTATTGCTTTGATTTAGTTAAAACAGCTTCTTTCGGCAAGTGGACCAACGTTTTTCTTCTTTTACAATAGCTTTAATAGACAACTGGTGTAAACCTGATGGAAAAACTTCTGGCAACACTGTTTAACACTCATTTAAACTGTTGTGAGTTAAATAAGTAGATTACTATTACTTCGATTATTTTATGTAAGCCTATAGTTTCTTTTGGCTAAGCTGTGTAGGTTTGTAAACATTGTGCTTCTATTAGGGTGGCTTTGAAATGGATGTGGGGCGGGCTATAATTTTAAATTGGATCTGGCAACCCTGATTAATCATCACGCACTTAATTTACTTTATTTTGAAGTTTTGCCTTATATATTATATAATTAATATTCACTTTGTAAATATTAAGCTACCCTTCACATTGTGTGCTCGAAACGTCGCACATTACAAGATAAAAGTAACAACGACCGACCAGAACCACGCACAGGTTTGGTATGCAAAAAACTTGCACGTTTCAACATCGACGTAGCAGCTCTAAGCGAGACCAGATTTTTTGAAGAGGGCAAGATCAGAGAAAATGGATCTAACTATGCCATCTTCTGGAAAGGAAAGAGTATTAACGAGCCGCGCGTTCATGGTGTTGGACAGACCACCGCCTTATGATATGCCGCCTGAACAAATCCGTAGACCAATCAGACGCATAACAACAAACATTCCCCATCACCAATTTGACTGCAGCAAGTTTCGTTATCTCAAGATTTTGCAATTCTTCCCAGTAGCTTTTGATAAAAACAATAAAACATGCATGATTTATTTTAACATTCCAAATAAGGCCATAGTGAAGCCCGATAGACTGCACTCTGAGAAGCAAAGTCCGCTGCAACTTAAGCAAAAATTAGTTACAAATACAACAAAAATTGGTAGGATAAAAACGACCAAGCAATCATCAACCTTATTGAAAGTAAACTTTATACACGACTCACCTTTGAGAACAATCCTTCTCCAAACAACAAACTAAAACATCGACAAGCTGCCACATCATGCCAAAAAGGAATTCGTAAAGCCCAAAACAAGTGGAAGCAACAGAGAGCCACACCTGCAAAAGTATGCCTACCGACGAGATATGCGCAGTTTTTATGACAAAAATTTTTTTTTAACTTACTTAAATCATCATCGGGTAGTCTAAAGACACAGCTGACTCAAGCATTATCACTAACACTAAAGGAATCATTGATCACTGCACTCACCTCACGATTAATGCAATACGCCATCTTGCGATATTCACACCATCTAGACCAGTGGTTCTCAACCTTTTTGTTTTGGCGGACCCCTTTTGGTACCTTCGAAGCGGTCGCGGACCCTTAAAGAATTGTATCTGACATTTTGGTATATCGATTCTCCTACAATGGAATCAAATGTTTCATAAGTTTCGAAACGACACACGTTGAAGAATTTGCTGAACTCGCTGACGATTGATGATATTGACGAAATTGTGTTATGAGCTTTTTGTTGGCACACAACATCAAAAATCAGTAGACCAATTTATATGTTAATTTGATGTTTTTTTAGGAATTTTATCAAAAATCAATAGAATTTTGCGACCGTTACAAACAATTTCTCCCTTTTTTAATTTCTAATCAATATTAATTCGTTATAAGTTTAATCTTTGTCATTGCAAAACTGTGAGCGGTGATAGACTGCTGACTAACGTTTGCAATTCTAAGTTAAGCATTGATCAATAGACTGCTGTCTCAAGAATTAAGTTGAACATAGCCTTATTAAAAAAATTATTTATATGATACTTTTTTAGTTAAGAAACCAAACCAAACCTTTGAACTTTCTAAAGACATCGCACCAGTTCGTTGGGAAGTAGGCCACATTTTGAAAATCACGGTAATACACAAATAAAGCACAGCCAACCAATTTTTAAATTTCGTAATTTATCAATCATGCTGCAAACTCGGAAACTTTCACAGACCCCCTGAAATTGCTTCGCGAACCCCTTGGGGTCCGCGGACCCCCGGTTGAGAACCACTGATCTAGACTGAATGAACTCAAAAAGGCTATCAAACGCAAATGAAGAAAAACAAAGCTAAAAAAAACCTTCAATTGAAGTTTAAAATTTAATTAAAAAATTTAATGAAGTTTAATTGGACTAGTTCTTCTGAGTTTGGGCTACAGTGAGAGTTAAGATTAGCCTATGTCTGCCAATGATAATTTTCAAGGGTTGCCAGTTCAGCGGTTTTCACTCGCGAAACTGCTGGGTGCTTTGTTCCCCGCTTGCGGTAAATTTTAGCAGATTTTGTGGTAGCGTTTGGTTGTTTTTTTTTAACCGACTTTAATAGAATAAATAAAAAAATTGATAGTAAATACTGCAGATCTCAACGTCTCTTGTATTTTTGTATTAAATAAGTCTATTTTGTGTCAAGATAGCAAGTATTGTTCAAACAACAAAGTTTACACTGATTATTTTGTTTTATTAAGGTTGAAAATGTCGCTTTTCTCATCGTCAGCACGTTTGTGCTTGCCTGCAGTATGATTCAATTTGCTTGGGCCATTGCTTTGGAGTTGTTTTTCGCCGGACTTTTATATGCCGATTCCACCACCGAACCTTCAAATATATTTGGAATCAAGCACTTTCGAAGAACATCTCCTATTTTTTTGTTTGTATGTGGAATTTTGGTTTTACTACATTTAGTAAGTATTAGTCTATCTTTTCTGAACAAAACTGCAACGAGTTGAGGTAACCTTTAGCCAGAGAAATCAAGGACGTGCCAGGAAGCGCAACTTAGACGATCTCGGCTCTGGGAGTAGAACGCGTTATGCAAAAGTATTCCCAGATTTTTTTACATTTCCAGACAAAAAGCTATTTTAATGACGTAGCTCAAAAATCAGCCAATCATTTCCAGTCAAACCTCAACCAAAATTTGCTATAAATCGATCAGAATTTTAATAATCTTCTTTGGATAATGAGAACAAAGTTTATGTGACTTGTTATGCTTTACTGAGGGTGTATTTGAAATTTACAGCAAATAAGGTTTACCAATCAGAATTCAGAAGGCAAGATTTAAATCAACTGATTGCAGTCATGCGATTCATGCACGTTAGAAAGTAAAGTAATTGAACGTTTCGCCGTCGCCAGTGTGACCTAGGGGGTTCGAACTAGGGAATAATCATTTCAGTGGCGTGCTTTTGATTCTCACCCCTGCCATTACTATTTTTTCTTCTGTAAGTACCAAATAAAGTTCAATGCAAGAATCAACTCTCTAGCTGAGCGATAAATTGCTCACGATGCTGCAGTCATCAGCTGGTTCATGGAGAAATTGTCTTATGTTGTAGTAGGCTATCTACCAGTCAAAATACCCCATCCGCTGGAACGACCTACATATTACAAATATGCGAATAAGTTGTAGGTAGACAGAGACAATATGGAGAGAATTCTAACCGAAAAAAAACACAGAAATTAATTTTACTCCTGCTGCTTCCTCTTGTGCAAAATTTCTCCTTTTGCTCTAAAGTATAAAGTAAGTTCTCCAAAAACTCTGTTTTGCAACTATTATGTGTTCGATGTAGGCTACTCACTTTTGTACAGTTTGAGTGGACCGTATGTGAATCTACTGTATGGGACTGAAATAAACTCGATTGTGCTGTATTACGTTTTGTTGCCTATCTTGCGAATTGATTGGCTCCTTTCAACAAACAGTGTGGCTATAGCACTGAACGAAAAACATTTCGTTACAACAATATTTTACAATACAATATTTTGTGTTGTGCCATTTGTTACTGAACACGTTGCGTTTACCTGTTTCTGCCCCCTTGATAAAGTCAGTCGTGCTGACTGACGAAACGTCGGTAATAAAAGCTAGGTATCATTCTTAACATCAGGAGGTAATCTAGAAGCCTATAGTCACCAGATGAGCGCAAGTCACTTTACTTACATTATTTTGTTTTTTCATCCAAAGGTTGGTGGGTTGCTTACTTCACGGAAAAGGTATCATCACTTTAAAGGAAAATACTCTATGCAAAGATACGTGTTTTCAGTTGCTTTGGGAACAAATGTTATTGTGTACTTCATCGTAGTCGTATTCTGCGTAGCTGGGAAAGATGCTCTATTGTTACATCAAAGCGCTGCAATGACTACACTCCAAGTGGTTGAAAATGCGAGTGAAGCGACTCTGAGGCGAATGACCTATTATCAAGTAAGGTTTTGTTATCAGACCGGAGGTCTTCATTTAATTTTCCAAACACCAGCTGCACTTTATTTCTGACTAACTCGGACAGTGGACACCTTTGGATGGTGAAAGGGTAGACCCTGGGCTGCAGAAAGTCAAACTACAAAATAAATTGGTCACGTAAAATTTAGCTGCAATTATAAAAAGTTTACTTATTGAACTTCACAGCGCTAACATTTGATAAGTGTCGTGGTACTCGATAAGTCATATATTTCATTGCACGTTAATTTAAATAGCAGGCTACGTCATGTTCATTTATGCATGCGCAGAAAAAAATGGTTATAGGCCTACTATAACTTCGAGTAATAACTGTAGAGTGTGTTGAACATTCGGCTAATACGTTATTTGGTTCTAACAGAGTTTTTTTGGCTGTTGTGGAACTGAAAACGTAACGGACTGGCTCGTGCCAAAATTCTTGGGGATTCCAGACTCCTGTTGCAATCATGCACTTACTTCCTGCGATCACGCAGTAGTTACTTCGGGTAACATCAAAACTGTCCTTGTAGCTTCAAACTTTTCTTTCATATATAATGATGGCTGTAAGGAAATAATACCAGCTTACGCCTACTCAACGGCGGTATTGGTCGCGGTTAATGTTGGCATATTAGTAATATTTTTTATCGCGTGGATCACACTGTACAAGCAGAGAAGCGAAAAGGTTGGACCAGTAAAAGCAGAAGTCAAAGTCGAAAAAAGTGTTCAACATGGCAAGCGGAAGACGTCGCCTATGGACGAGAGACACTCACCAGAGGTGGAATAAGTTTAATATTTTGCTACGAGGCTTGTTAGATGTAATGCGCTTACGGTGGTGTATTTTCATGTAATAGGCTGGTTGGTTTTGAATCTTTATCCTTAGACTGACAAAACCTTGAGAGGTTATTCCTGGTGGTTTCACATACTTGTAGAGGCTTTTGACGCAGGGTCGATTAATTTTTTTTTACTGCATTCACTAAGCGCCGCTAAATAGAAAGCAGTCCTTGAAATGCGTTGCTCAAGCGCACAGCCTGAGAGCCGAACCAGGCTTTCGGAACACAGTTCTCTGGTCATGTGCCATAAGTGACGAAAGCTAGTGCAATTCGCTATTTCCACAGCAAACTCGCAGCATCAAGCTAAAACAGGTTGTTTTTATTTACATTGTGAAGTTAGCAACGATGATGCTGCTAAAAGCGAAGCTCGATCTATTGCATACTTGATGAAGATGATTTCGCTGAAACCGAATCTATTCTTACAAATTCTGTAAAGTTTTTATGCACTTTGCTGCTTTTAATGTGCCTCGAAACAATGCTGAGTTGTTCTTTTCCTAAAATATTGCAAGTCTCGTCATCTATTACAGACACAAACGCTTTGTTAGACTTGTAACGATCTCTTGCACTATACCGTACCGTGCTGTATATCATTAGCCTACAGTTGCTGAGCCCACTTGGTGTTTCCAGCCGTTCGAGCAAACTGCGTTTGGAAAAGTTTTTCGGCACCAATGCAAAATTAAAAACACTTCAAAAAATTTCCATTATGTCGACATGTTCGAGCAAAAAGATGTTACTTGAGGCTTAGAACATTAAGCCTAGGCTGCAGTCCTAACAATAGAAGTCACCATGTTTCTTGCGATTTCACTGCGTATTTTGTCTCCAAATTTACACACACATCTTGACCAGATTACTTTCTTTGGCAAAATTTTTCGATGCAGAAGAGAGGCTACTTCTTTGTGGTAACCAGCACCAGCAGGATTTCCCTTGACAACAGCCTTTTTAGTGAATTTATTGAAGTCAATGCATTGTTTTGTGACAAAAAAGCAATGTTTCTCAGATTTCCATGTTTAGACGCGCTTGCATCACATGGATCTTGTAAAAACCGCCTTCACCAGTGAGTTGCGTGTAGACTGCGGTGTAGGTTAACATTGTACGGAACGGGGGTAAACGCGGACCTAATTATACCTAACTGATCATCTGCTCGTAAACGCGAAAAATATGAATTATTGGCAGTTAACATCTTAGAAATTTGGGAGGAGCCATGGCCCTTTTGCCCCACTCCCTAACTATGCCTATGCACAGAACACTAACAACTGAATCAGTAGTGTAATAAAGTGTGAAATTATCGAAAGCAAGACAAAAAACAGTTAATTTTGACGCCCTTTTACCCAGTTTCAACAAATGTAATTAAAAATTAGGCTTATTAAGCTTTTTTTTATTACAGAAATGAATAGGGGTAATTCCCGACTCAGATCTACTAAGCAGGGACTACTGTATTTGTGATCAAAACAAGGCAGAATTTTCTGGGCCATTCTCACCAGATTAAGTGCAGTCAAAAATTTCACTGAAATGATGAAGTGTTTATTTTGTATTCTTGCGCTGTGCAGCTGGACATCTTCACTAAAAATGCTTCATTGTAGGCCTAGTCTAGGCTATTTGTAGACTATAGATTAGTGTTATTAAAGTTTTTAACTTTTTCAGGCCCCTCGCCCACATCACTATCACGATGGATGTCAAGAAACTGTAGTCGAATACTCTGATTGGAAATCTATGCATCGAGGTGCAGAAGAAGCAAAAAGGAAATGGCCACAGAACGTGTGACCAGTAGGCTACACACTGCAAAAAGAACTTGTCAGTGCAAAGTGTTGGCAGACAGAGTGGTTTTTATATCAAAAATAGTTATTTTCAAGTTATTGACCACAGTTATTCCTAACCTTTTTGTAGGTAGGCCTGTAGGCTGAACTGTGTTCGCTAAATTTTACTGTTTTTACTGATATTGTAAACGATACTCTGAATGTAAGGTTACAATGCTCAGTGGTAGCCTATCGCTTGCGTTGTCCATACCTTATAGAAAAGTTCTGTTTGTGTAAAGGCCATGTTGTTTTTTTTAATGTAACTAAGTTAGGCTATAGCTTACTATGGTTGTTTTTTTAGGACAGCGGTGTCAGAAACTTTCGGTTTAGTTATTCATCCAGTTAGTGTGTTCAAATAAAGATTCCAAATCTTGGTGTTTGCATGCTTGTGTTTTGTAGTTATGGACCACTTTCATTAAATTTTACTAAATTATAGCCTGGCCTACACTAACACTGCAGTCTGTAAGCGACACCTTTGGATGTAAGACTGCGATGTTTAGTGGTAGGTACCAGTACCTAGAGATGCGGCCTGATTTGTCACATTTTGCAGAATTTGATGACTGAATGAATTTTTCTAAAAATTTATCCATTTGATAATCGCTTTTTAATTGTAATTTAGCTGGTCTTCCGCAAAAATGTAATCAACGACAATGTCAATGCTGTACAAAAAATAAACTGAACTGAACTGTAGTTTCTTTTAAAGGACGTCAGCAAATTTGTGATTGTACATCTCAGGGGGGTCTAGGTGGTACTTTTGGACCCGAGCCGGATTTAAAAGATCCCCGCGACTTCAAACATTATCAAGATCTTAATATAATCAGATCTAAAGGAATTGCCATCAGAGGTTAAAACAGCCACTTCAGCCGTCAGATGGTAAAGTACCGGGCCCCCTTCCGGGTAGCCTATAGTGATTTCCTTAACCACGATTTATTTTTTCAAAAACACGAAATATTTTTCTTCACCCACTCTTTAATTCTGAATATATATATTTTTTGGTGGTAATCACTTCTAGCTACTTGCATCTACATCATAGTCGTAGGAGATGGGGTGGTCGCTACCCCGCTGAAAAAAAAATGTCGCAAATTTGGGCAAAAATGTCCAGTTATTTGGGCAAATCAATTTTACCACAATGTTTCAACGCCTCACCAGTTTAGAAACTTTACATATGATAATTGTTGTAATTTATGAAATACATTAATATTTTCCAATGAATGTAAATGTATTATCATCGACTTTGAAAACTGTTGCATGTGGTATTGCAATCTGGGCAGAATGATAAGTTTCGATTCGACAACTGCAAAATAGAACTGTAAAAAAGCACAGTTGGGAAACAGAGATAAGCTTATTACTGAATACTGATATTCACTAACATGTAGGCTGCATTTTTTCATGGGTAAGATTTAAAAGCCTACTGGGTACTGGAAACTTTATGAGGTTTTTTGTTTTTTTCTCAATATCCTGCTAATGTAGTGGATTATAAAAATCATTTGGGCAAAAATGTCTAGTTATTTGGACAAATCAATTCTTACCATAAGTTTTCAACATTCTACCAGTTTAGTAACTTTATAGTGTTGCATTTTGTATAAAAAACATTTTGCTTTGAATGTAAAACGGAGTATCGACAATTTTGAAAACTTTTATATTTGGTATTAAAATAAATAATATGAGATGTTCTACTGGTGCAAATTAAGCTAAACTATCACAAAATGTATACAGTAGAACATCTCATATTATTTAATTTAATGCCTGGTGAACAGCCTCATTCAATTTTTTGGTATTAAAATTTGGGCAGAATGTTTCGATTCAGTATTTGCAAAATAATGCTTCGACAAGCTGAGATAAGCTTATTACAGATGTTTATTAGAATATCACACTAGCCTACATTCCTTCATTGGTAGAATTTTGAAACCCTGCTCGGTTCTAGTGAGCTTATGAAGTTTTTGTTTTTTCTCTATATCCCACTAATGTAGTTGTTTGTAAAAATATTTGGCCAAAAATATCCAATTATTGGATAAGTGGATTTTACCATGAGTTATGCTATGCTCGCAGAACTTGACTTAAATACTGCAAAGCAGTGGCGTAGCCAAGGGGGAGTTGCAACCCCCCTTTGGCACGTGTATGACGTCACGATATTGAGAATGATGCTTTCAGTCTACAAAAGATTTGCTTAATTTTAAACAAATCTGCATTAAAAGAGCGAGTTTTGCCAATATCAAATATCTCAGCCAGGAATTAGAAACAAGAAAACGTAAAGACTTATCTTTATTTCCGAAAAATGCCGAAAAAAACATGATTTTATCCTTTTGCTATGCCACCGGACAGTACCATTTTTCAGGAATATTCATACCCACATTTTTGTTAAAAATGCTCACAGAGTGCACCAAATTCAATGTAATTTTTCAAAATTTTCTGGGGAAGACCCCCCGCCGCTGGCTGTCGTCTAAGGCGAAACTCCCCTCCCCCTTCAAAATTCCTGGCTACGCTACTGCTACAAAGATAGCTTATCATTTTTAGATATGGTCTAACAAAATAAGCATTTGTTATGAACTTTAATAATCAACAGTTGTGAGGCCGCATATAGGCTACACCACTTTTGTGAGCGTTGATCCCGGCCACTAACTATATTTAGGCTATGTACAAAGTGAAAAATTATATTGAATGAAAACAACCTGTGAATTTTCCTGTATTTAATTTCATGTTTTTATGAGCTATGGTTTAACTGCTTTCTATATTGAATTTTTTTGTATAAACTGCTGTTTGTCTTTGCCAGTCCCAGGGTTGATATGCTCAGCTATTTACTATCTATGACACAGTATTAGAGCAACAACAATCAAATATAAAGACACTTGTTATGTTGTTTTGCCATCCAATTCATGCAGTTAATGTATCAGGCAATGTAATCAGTGCTATTTTTGTGTCATGTTTTGGTAATGTGGTCTGCATTTCATGGCAACAATTGAGTTTGAAGTTATTATATGGGAGTCATTTTTCTTCAGTGCTTGTGATTTGAGTAGGCCTATAGCTGCTTAATTGTGAAGTAAGATTATCTTTGTACTGATCTTCTGAAAAAACATTGACTATGATTTCATTGTAATATAATTTCAATATTTTTGCTATCAAAAGTAGTTTTGCCGAAAACTGCAACAATTTTAAACATACCAACGAAGATCGTGATTGAGAGCAAGGATTTTATAAGGTTTACGGAGAAATCCCTAAATGCGTAATTGCACAGTTGGGGAAATTCGTGGATACAACAAATCTTTGAGAATATATAAATGATATTCCTCTTAATTTTCTACTTTGAACGGCATGTGTCATCCTCATTTTAACAGCACATCAATAAAACTTTCTACACATCCTTTATCTTCATAACATTGTCGATGAAGGGGGCACGAAAATAAATGGGTACCGGGCCTGAGAAATCCTGTCAACGGCCCTGTCTACACTGACTATTAGATGACTTGATTTGGAGCACACTGAAAATGTTTCGCCTTGTCCAGAAACAAGTTGGTTGAGTCAAGCATATATTTTTTCGGCATATAGCCTAAAGTTTAGTATAGCATCGTCCAAGAATTTAGCCAGAACATTTTCCGGAGTAGAAATCATTAACACTAGTGGCGGCTCGTCTGTAGAAACTGCAGCACCCCCTGCACATTTCAGCTTTTTTTTTTGAGTAATTTCACGTTTTTTTCTCATTTTCTCTAGATCCTACCGACTACAAGTTTCATAATTTATGGATTTTAAAAAGTATTATAATTTTTTTAGGTTTTATATTTGGAAGCCCTGAACTGCTAGCTCTGCAGTTGCGATCTTATAAAAGAAGAACAAAGAGAAATTATGACGTCATATTTTGGCCTTTTCCTAAGCGAAACTGAAAGAACTGATTTAGTTTTGTCGCTGAAAACGAGATCGTGCCAAGAAGTTTTTCAAAAAAGAACAAAAAGTTTTTGCTTAATTTTTCTCCCGCCGTCTCTGTCCACCAGTAAATTACAAATTCGGGTACCGTGGCCGTCCACGCTAAAACAGACGCTTCAATTATAAGGAAAAAAGAAATGCGGCAAACTACCTTCAAGTTTTGTTGAAGAAAAATTACTACCGTAACAAAATATAAAGACAAAACTGATCATTTCAACAAATGTTATTCATCAGTAGCTTTTAATCAGGTTGACAATATACCACCAATACAAGTAAAATTTTCAGGCTAATTTTTTAAGCCAATTTCTCAGTCAATTTTTTTAAACCCAACTGCCCCTCAAGAAGTTTAACTGATACTTAGCAACTTTAAGTTCAGTTGTGGTATGGATGAAATACCAACCAAAGTTTTGAAAAGTTCGCCAAGCATTCTAGCTATTACTCTATCTCACATAATGGTCTGTCGTTTAGCAATCGCCAATTTATCGAAGTATTTAAAACTTCCAAAATAATAACAATAAGTTATTTAATAATGATAAAGCAGAAGATTGTAGCAGTTAATGTCCTATCAGTTTGCTATCATTGGTTTCAAAAAGACTTGAAAAAATAATACTTTTAGGCCTATATAAATTGCATTATTTTGGTATCCGGGGTAAAGCATATTCAGGGCCGTTGACAGGATTTCTTGGGCCCGGTACAAATTTATTTCCGGGCCCCCTTCATCGACAAAGTTATGAATATAAAGGTTGTGCACAAACTTTTATTGATGTCGTTTAAGCATTGTCATTTAACAAATCTTGCTCAATCTTAAAAGTTCCTGAACCGCAAAACTTACTATCTCTATCTAGCGGTTGCTTTCTTGAACTTTTATTTGTCACATGGCGCTAGAGTATTACTTCCCGATTCCATTGATGTTTCACTAGTCATTTTGGGCTCACCAGAAGAGAATTTACAGCACTGCAGACAGTCAAAGAGTTTTCAATTTGATTTCGGAAAGGTTTTGGCTTAGGTACAATCAGAAAAGCAGTTTTAGTCTAATTTTTAGTGCAGAAATAGGGATAGTAATCTTCCTACCTGTGCCATTTCAGTTTTTGAGTTTGAACAAATATTAGCCTGTTTATTTTGAAATTTGTGTTTGGGATAATATTCGTGGTTAGGGAAATCACTATACTAGACTAAATTCTTATTTTACTGTTTAGTGGCTGAAGTGGCTATTTTACCACCAGAAAGCTGAAGTGGGCCCGGTACCCAGAAGGGGGCCCAGTACTTTACCAGCTGACGGCTGAAAGGGCTGTTTTAACATCTGATGGCAATTCCTTTAGATCTGATTATATTAAGATCTTGATAATGTTTGAAGTCGCGTGGAATTTTTTTAATCCGGGCCCGTGTCCAAAAGTACCACCTAGACCCCCCTGTCAACGCCCCTGAGCATATTAGACTGGTTTAAAAACTACTGTCTTAGAAAACAGATTTCAAAGAGTTGAACTCTCCCAAACCTTTTCTAATAAGCGAGGGATTTTAATTGGGGTGCCCTAGAGATCACTACTTGGGCCACTATTGTTTAATGATTTTTCTAGGTGTTTAAAATATTCAGAGCCAGTGATGTTCAAGGATGATTCAAGTGTAGCCTATTTCTTAGCAATGGAAACGCCTCTAAGCTTTATGAGATGGCCAATGAGGAAATGATTGCAGTAACAAATTGGTTATTGGCAGATAAATGATCGCTTAATGTTAAAAAAAAACAAGTAGCCTACATTCCACCTAATTGCAATCCCACCAACTTACCTACGACTTTGCCCACTCTATCTATATACAAGAAACCATTGAATCTATTGATAACGTTACTTATCTTGATATTATATTAAACAAAAGTTTATTATGGAAACCTCACATGCTTTCTAACAAAAAGTGAGAAGGAATTTTGCAGTAATTTGCAAGACTAAATCGTTTTTAAACACCAACAATATGATTTGTCTTTACCACTCACTTATAGAAAGTAACTTGAGATATACTGCATCAGCTTATGGAATTATAGCCACTTAGCCTAACCATTGTTAACAAATTGCGAAAGTTTATGATAATGATTGCTAAACACGACCTCCAAGTTACTGATCCAGATAGCATCCTTTCCATTGATAAATAATTTATATTCAGTAAAAACTGGAAAACTTATGTTCAATCTGAAACACAACAACTCGCCTTAATGTTTTAATTGTTTATTCCGTTGCAATGATAAAGTGTAAAAGACCTATGGTCAAATTAAGATTAGTTGAAATCTAATGCGACATGCAATTGCACCATAAGGAAATGTGTAGGCTATAACTGCTATACGGTTCCCAGTTTATTCGTTTCATACAAAGAGAGTAAAATTTTATTGTTTATTGTAGGCAATTTTTACGTTTAAAAGTACCACTAAAACTTCTCATAGGTCCCCATGGGTGAGGACTTATACAATTTTTAAAAGTGCAAATTAGAAAATAATGTAATTTTTTTTTTTAAGCTCTGTTGTGATATCTGCCTTGTAGTTTAGCGCTTTGTCGATGACGTCATTTACAGCAGAATTTAACTGCACGTCATTAAAAAAACTTTTCGTATCTTTGCTTTTTTAAATTGGTAGTTTTTAAAAATACACCATTTTTGCAAAAACGTTCAACTTTAGAAGTAAACTTTAATTGATTTCTGAGTGAAAAACAAAGTTTCGCAAGCACCTTTATGTCTGGGTCTACAGGTCCACACCCTAACAGACCATAGGTCCACATCTCCCTATTTTGATTTCTATCTTCAAATTGTTTCGTAAAAAACAAACTTTCATTTGCAAGCTTAGCAGTTCCCATCAACAACTAAACTTAACTATCGATAAACGTATAATAACTCGCTGACACTTTTTGTTACATCACCTTAATTACAAAAAAAAAATTGATCAATTTTATAATTTTTTTTCCTTTGCACTTCCGGTACGCGATTACTGCTTTGATAAAAGTAACACGTGGCATTGAAAGATAATTAATGATATCTCAACTTTACTAGTGAAATTAAATACCACAAAAATCACCAAGTCACGCAATATAATGTAGGTTACTAATGGTTCCAAAGCCAAAGGTCTCTTTGGTCCAAAGATCCCGCATCTCCCCTACTCTACTTCTACCAGGAACAATGATTGTTTTTTTTCCTTTCTTAAACTCAACAAACCATTCAGTTTAGTGGTATGATCCTCCTAAAAGTATTATCGATACACAAACCTATTCCGCGTTTTGTACTAAACTGGAATCACATGTATTATCTCAATTAGATCAAAGTGAAGTCTTCATGACAATTGTCTACTTTCATTTCACTGCACTGAAGAGATTTTTAAGATCGAAACATTGGCCTCTGTCTGCAGTTAAAGATGTATTTTTAGTCAGTATTTTTTTTTTAATTAAAAAAGAATGAATAACTCATGTAATTTTCACTTTGTGTGGAGTTACATGTACTTAAAAAGTTACTGATATTTTTGTTCACTAAAACAGTATTAGTTCAAAAATTCAGACATTTTTGAAACAATAGTGCAATATGTTGTATCTCTGGTCCAACACTTCACAGACAACATGGAAAATTAAAAATTTTCACAAAAAAATATCCGAAGGACTTGCTCGAACACAATATATAACATTAAGCCAATCTATCATTTTTTTGCATTGCAGTTTGTGTATTATTTTGTTGTTTTGGATATGGACAGCTTTGTCTGATGCAAATAAATATTATTATTTTATCCGAATTTTTGACCACCTGGCAACTTTTAAACTGAGAAAAGAGATTTATTTATTGGTTCTGGCAACACTGGTACAAGTAGCTTGAGTTTGGCCTGTGGACTTTTCGGGTCGTCGGCCTACTCAAGTCGGCTCTACAATACATATGAAAAAGTAAGCCTTTACTGAGCAACGTTCGGTGAAAGATGTATAAAAATTATTTCGATGATGAGACAAAAATTTTCTTTAAAAATAGGCACCAGAAGCGATGTACAAAGCTGAAGGTAAGTTGAAAATAATTAAGCTAAACATGGTTTTACTAAGGTTGTTTGAGAGAAATGTATAATAATAACAATGGTGTTACAAGAACACACATCTCTACTGCTAACTTTCTTTGCATTTGTTTTGCTGTGAAAAATTTGTTATTGAAATTTTATTTGAAAATCTAAAAAGTAGTGTTTATTTCTTTTAAAAAAGTCCACTACAGCTTCTTGAAGTTAGAAGTGCGCGGATTGCGTCACGTCCTTTGCCAATTATTATGAAATTTTCTAATAGTTTTTACGGTAACATCTGTTTGACACAAAAGGCCTTGAGTTGGTGAGTTTTGCTCCTGAACGGATTATTAACCAATGTTTAATTGCGTAATGGATATTTGAAAAGCACTTGGCTTAAACAAAATTTTATGCGATACTTTGTATATGGTCAAAAGGTAAACAACTCTAATTATTGTACGCAGAAAATATTTTAAAACTGATAATTCCCCAATTGAGCTTCTCTGGCTGATTTTTTATTTCTAAACTGCTTGACTAACCTAGTAGGATACAGAAAATAATGTGTGCAGCTAAAGTCAAGATTATGATAAGTTCTCGGTAGTCATACTAAACGTTCGCCCAGATAGCTCAGTTGGTTGACTTCGTGAGCGAAGCAGCTTCAAGATCAAGCGCCGCTAGTTCGACTCTCCGAGTATGCTCTTCAGCAACGCATTTTCTAAGGACTGCTCTTGATTCAGCGGTACCTAATATGGTGGAATAATTCTCGGCAACAACACTTCATCAATCGGAAACTTCACTCTGTCAATCTCGGTAACCGGTGTAACGTCCAGGAGTTACTGCGGTCTAAAAGTTACCGTGCTGCTGCAGCGTGGCTGTCTAAACGTGACGTCAGACCACAAATGACCAGAGCTGCCCGGCGCTTCAGAAAGCGCTAAGTTTAATTGAGTAGTTGCTCTTAAAATAATGCATACCTTTCCATTTAAGATTAATCAATGCTTAAAATTGTCAATGTTTTTTCAGCAGTACGAATTTCAATTATTTTTATAAAAAAATAATTAATTCCATTTGGCAACCTTGGGAATTTTCGGACTGCGGTCACTCTTGGACCGTTACACAGGCCCTGCGTCAAAAGCTTCTACACAAGTATGCTATGCGAAACTACCAGGAATAAACTATCAAGGCTTTGTCAGTCCGAGGACAAACATTCAAACCCAACCTAACCAAATGCATTTTGAAATGACTGTGAATCTTTTGCTTGCAATAAAGCCTAAAGTGATGTAATATTCTAGAATTGTATTGCTTTGATTTAGTTGATACACTGTTTCTTTTGGATTGTAAAGTGGGCTGTAAAGATTGTGCTACTAGCCTACTATTAGGGTGGTTTTGTTAACTTGGGCTGTAATTTTGAAAAGGCTCTGGCAACCTTGATTATTTCCACTCAATCAAAATTGTATGTTAGATTAAACAAAGAAAAACGTGAGCGGTAAAGAAAAAAAGTACTGCGGTTAACGGAAGCAAGAGAACATAAAGACCGCTTTCGTAAATGTTTTCTCTTGTTTCATTCTATCATTTTCGTTAGGCTCAGTGAAATATCGGAAGGACTCCCTTAATTAATTTTTCTTGCGATGTGGACAGCTGAAGGGTTGCCGCGAAAGTCAACAATCGTCAAAACTGCAACAACTTTTTTTTTTGCTTTTGCATAAATGCATTTTATCAAATAAATTCCAAGATTTTGCTTGAAATTTCGGTTGCTGAAACGCGGGCAGAACTTTATTGCTGCAGTGTGAGACTGCCTTCAGTTGCCAATGTAGCGTGAAGTCTACCACTGCATTTTCATAACTTGAATAGAATTAGGCTAAATAGACATGCTATCACATTTTCCCACACAGTGTATTTATTCTTTCGATACGCACTTTGTATACGTGGATAGGCTGCATACACTGCGCCTGGATATGCGGCATATAGTGGTAGACTTTACGCTGTAGTTACACCAAATTTTGTGATAACCATGGTGATAACACCATAACCTTCCAGCTGTCCATCTTCTTTTTCAGTTAACAATCCTTAATTTTCGTAAACCAGATTAGCTTTTTTTCCCTTTATGTTTTTTTTTGCGTAATCTGTGACCCTGATAAATTTTTTGCCTCAAAAATGTTTGCTTCGTTGTGCTGCCATAGGCTGTAGAAATAGGTCTCGCCCTGGCCCTTAGAAATAGGTCTATTCTTGTAGCCTATTGCAAATCGAGAAAGTAAAAACCCGTTCATTTGCTTTATTTCAACGTTTTTTGTTTTTGCGTTTTATAATTTAAACCTATTTAGTATCAAAATAGTAAGTCTCGTTTTGAATAAGAAAGTTTACAATCAATATTTTGTTTTATCAAGGTTGCAAATATTGCTTTTCCTATTGTCAGCATATTGATGCTTGCCTGCTGTATAGCTCAATTTGCGTGGGCCATCGTTTTACAGTTGTTTTCCTACAAAATTCTAAGTGTTGACCCTATCACCGAACCTTCAAATGTCTTTGGAAAGAAGTTCTTTCAAAGAATATCTTCCATTCTTTTGTTTGTATGTGGAAGTTTGGTTTTACTATATTTTGTAAGTATTATAGTCTATCCCTTTCAAACAAAACTGTATCAATTTGAGGTAATCTTTGGTCTAAAAAATGAAGCTAACTTCGGATGGGCTATTGGAAAACAAAACTTTAAAAGTGCTTATTCTTGACCTTACCGAACAATACATAAAGAAAGATTAGGCCTACAGAAGGTAGGCTATATTGTTGATTGACCTATAAATCTACTACTTCGGTGAAAACAAGCTAAGCTAATACAAAAGTCCACTTTATGGGCTAATTAGTTAGTGTTGACAGATGCCAACAATTACCACTATAATAATTTCCCTATCGCAATTTCATTTGACCTACATTTTTCCACGCAAATCGAATATTACTGTAGGCGTACTAAATTTTTGCCAACTTTAACAACCTTAAAATTTTTCATTTTACAAAACTGCAATAGGTATAAAATAAGCCATTGGAAAAGTCATGGCCGTACCAAACGCAAGATATAGGCTACTGTATATTCAAAGCAGACACTCAAATCAAGCAAGTCTAACCTTGTAAGACAACTAAGTTGAGAATTAAAATAAAGTGTAACCAGCCTCATGTTTAACTTTATTTTAATTCTCAACTTATTTCGATGTGATCAAGTCAACCGCTTCTTGCTGACGGCGTGCCAGGGTTAGGTCTCGGTGTCTCAGATGACATTCACTTTATCAACTTGTAAGACAACTGTTGGTCACAGCGGTAAACCATAATCTCTTCGTGGGAAAATTGTAACATAAAGTTCCCGGATCCGTTTGTCTGCATGTAGTGACCGAAAAAGAAACACTCCTCGAAACGTCTATTCTTAAAGTGTATTCCTGTAAAATTAGCCCGCGGCTATCGAAATCGAGATGCAAAGCCGTACACCTCTAAAACTGTCACTACGATACAGATTACTTGGATAAAAGACGGAGAATTTGTCCAGCTAGCAAGCACCAAATAAACCAGTTAAATGTGCGACCGACTTCCAACAAACAACTTCGAGAATGAATCAGAAAAATTTGTGATAACTCAAAGGCACGCCAGCAGTTAGCGCGACGCAACATTTCATGTTTAAACAGGTTTCAACTGAAACAAGTTTAAACAGGTTTGACACAGTCTTACGAACGATGGTGCAATTTTGGCACATGTTTTAGGAATTTCCATGACGTAATATTCAGTAGACTTGAACGGTTTTTATATGACGTTTAATTAGGTGAACAATTGTCTGGAACAACTGTAAGGTTTGGCTTTGTATCTTTATCCTCGGACTGGCAGAGCCTCTGATAGGTTATTCCTGGTAGTTTCACATACTTGTAATGTAGAGGCTTTTGACGCAGGACCGGTTACCGAGATTGACAGAGTGTAGTTTTCCGATTGTTAAAATGTTGTTGCGGGAAAGAACTATTCCATTCATTAAGTGCCGCTGGATGGAGAATAGTCCTTAGAATGCGTTGCTGAAGAGCATACCCCGAGAGTCGAACCAGCGCCGCTTGATCTTGAAGTTTCTTCGTTCATGAAGTCAGGCCCTAACCCACTGAGCTATCGGGCGAACAAGTTAGAATTTACATGTAGATGTACATTTACATTAAAGAACCACTCACTGACTTCAACACCATTCGTCATAGCACATGACTAGGGAACTGTGTTCCTAAAGCTAGTGTAATTTGATATTGCCAAAAAGAACCCGCAGCATCAGGCTATAACAGATCGTTTGAATCTACACTGTGAAGTAAGCAACGATCATGCTGCTAAAAGCGAAACTTATTCATTTACATGTAGATGTTTTGTGTAAATTATTTGGCGAAAGACTTGTCGCCAATTTTTTGTTCAGCATTCCGTATTGAGAACAGATGTGTTCAGATCCAAGATTTTCAGGGCAAACTCTAGATTCTAGAACATGACCAATGACCATTCTGTAGAATTGAAAATTAAGAAAGAGAAGCATGAGCTGTAAGAAAAAAATGTGGGTTTCAAAAACGCGAAATTAAAATTTCTTTCTTGTTAATTGTATGGTCATGTTTTAAAGTTTATCGATTTTTAAGATCCTGATCTGATCCGGCGTTTATTTTTTGAAATCAGGATCCGGCAATTTTTTAATATATCAGATCCGGATACGAAGTAATTTTATGCTGAAAATTTATTAAAATATCAAGAAAAGGAAATATCTTCTGACAGGTGTCAAACCTCACAACAATGCTTGATATGAACGACTCGGTGACATGTCTTGTAATGCAAAGGAATTTATTAAAATATACTTTACTACATGAGTTAACATATTCGTATGTTTTGTGAAAAGGTATTTTCATATTAAGGCACGACATTTGCTTTAGTGGTTCCCTACCTTTTTTGAGCAGTTGTATATGCATAGTCGAAAACGTTTGCTTTTTTTTGTTATAACTTAATTAGAGCAAGTAAAGTCAAGTTTTTTTTAGTAACTTATTGCGGTGTGGTTTTAAGTAAGTTTTGGATACAAGGAGTAAGTTTCAAAATCTCAATTTGATAGATTAATAAAAAGTCAATTTTTTATCGTTTGGTCATTTTTTAATTTTAGGTCAATTTTATGCAATTGACACGTCCAGTATGCTGAGAAAAACTGATAGGCTAATGCTTTAAGAACTCTTTGTTGATCAATTTGTGATTCGTTTAGCTTCTTAACATTAAAAACAATGACGACATTTCCAGAACAATAAACAACAAGAGACCAGAAAGTTTGGTTGAGCGCGGGTTCGACACTGCTCAAGAGCATATGGCTGTGTCTGGTAAGACACGGAAAGGCGTTACGCCGATTGCGAAGTAGCGTCCCTTCGACTATAGCCCTTGATTTCTTTCATGATTATGTGCAGTACACTGCCATAGAGAGAAATTTCTACATACCTTCTTAGGCTATGGCCTACTGAACTAAACATTAATGTCACATTTGAACCCTTGTTCTTGGTGAACGTGATGTTCATTGTAGAGTTGGTTGCCTCCTTATACAGTCTTCAGACATTCCTAATATATTCTGATGGGGATTTCAATGTTTTTTTGTTCATTTAGATTTTTTTGTTCTAGCATCTTTATTTAAATATAAATCCAAGAAATAATGGTTTATTAAGTCAAATTTTCGTTTGGTCAACAAAGTCCATTTTTTGAATGTTAAAGTCAACTTTTTTGGATTATTATAGGTCAATAAAAACTTCCCCTAGTTATAATGTTAAATGTTGTAGTGTTGCTATGTTTGTTTATGGTTAACATAGTTTACCAGATGTCTCATCTAAAATTGTTTTATTTAATTTCGATCATGAAGCCACATGGCCAGCACATTAGTCTAGCTAACGTTAAACCAATGCAAACAAGGACTGATTTACCGGCCGAGAACATTAAATTCTGCCAGATGTTCTAACTTTACTGCAAAATTATAGTGAAAAGTTGTTTGATCTATGCCAGGGCTACTCAACTAATGTTAGCAAAGGTCCATTTTGACAAGTTGAATATTTCTGCGGTCCGGTGAGTATTTCACATGCAACCACGAAAATTAAACAACCAGTACGAGCATCGAAACACTTTTCAGGTAATATGTAACACGACTTGGATTTTTGTCTGACACAAACAAAGAAAAAAAAAAGGAAAAAATGTATTGTGTTTCTTTGTACTGTGTGGATCGCACATGTGAGGTGTGTGGCTGTGTGGATCGCACATCAGAGAAGACAGCAAAGCGTTGGGGGTCTGGGGGCAAAGCCCCCAGTACCTTGCATAATCACAAAAAATGCTTTTCCCTAATGAAAATCTGTTTAAAGAAGCCCTAAAATGTTGCAATGAAGTTATTCTTCCAGAAGCCCGAGGTCCACCTTCAATACCCAGAAGATCCGGATTCGGACCGCGGTCCGCCAGTTGAGTAGCCCCGATATATACCTTTGAAACAAGACGTACCTGACGTTATCTCAAATTCAAGAGTATTTTGCATCTTGACTAGTTTATTAAATTCTCAAGCAAAGCTTAACCTAATATAAACTGAACTAGCTACGGTACCCAAATACTGACCCTTTCCATGGCGAAGCTGACGCGACACAAGCTCATTGGAAATGATTTAGTTTACATACTGTGAACGAAAGCATAAAAAAGAAGTTTCTCGGAGAAAATCTTGCTCAAATTGCAAATATACTTTCAAAAACGCAACATTACACACAATCTCTGAGGTGGTGAATCTAGTCTAATATAGGGGTCGGAAACCTTTTTAGGTAAGAGCCATGAAGCTACATTTTTGGAAATGTATTTCCGTAAGAACCATATCATGCTTTAACACGTAATACAACTAACGTGTAGTGGCAGGTGATGAGTTGTAAAAGGGAGGCCATGCATTTACTGCATAAGAAAAATAGCATGAAGGCCGGGGGACCTCTCCCAAAAAGAATTTGAAAAAAATGCATTTAATTTGCTGTATTGTCAGCTTTAAACTGTAATGAAAAGTTAAGATAAAACTTTCTGTGAGTCATATGCCGTCACGAAGAACAATACCGAATATGGTTCGCGAGCCATGGATTCCCGACTCCTGATCTAATAACTCCACAGTCCACAGTCATCCACTTAGCAGTGTACGAAAACACAGGCAACAAAACGTTCTGCTTAGGTAAACGAGGCTGACTGAACTTCAATCTACATTTATAGACCTGCTTGTGTCCCAATCACCATAATAAACCATCAAATTGAATCTTTCTTGCATCAAACTTGCACCTTTGAACAAAACTACTTTTAGTATTTAACGTAATATTACAATGAACTATTAGTCAAAGTTCTTTCAGTACCATCGTTACGTTAATAACTCGACATTTTGTCCAAATATTTTTACAAATAACTGCATTAGTAACAAAAAACCAAAATGCAATAGTTTCCAAAATCACTGATAATACATTTTACAGGTATTGGAAACTATCAATATATCTCATAAATCATAACAATTATTTAAAGTTTGTAAATTGGTGAAATGTCGAAACATCATGGTAAGATTAATTTTCCCAAATAACTGGACATTTTTTCCCTAACTCGCGACGTTTTTTTTTTCAGTGGGAAAGCGACCGCCTCCCCCTTGTCTCAATCTCCAACGGCTAAGGTTTCCACATGTAGCCTATAAATGTTAGGCTTATGTTTCCGATATACGGTGCTACGTTTGTGCAGTGTGAGCGCACCGTGGCCCTACGTGAAGCTACAGTATACTGAAATAAACTCAATTGATTGATTATGTTGCATTATCTTTTATTGTCTATTTTTTGAGTTGATTGACTCTTATTGACAAACAGGCTCGCTTCAGTACTAACCTAGAGACTTTTCGTTGCAACGTTGTTTTTCTTTTTTATTCAAAGGTTTTTGGGTTGCTTACTTCACGGAGAAGATATCATCACTCAAAAAGAAAATACTCTAAACAAAGACTCGTGTTTTCAATTGCTTTAAAGACAAACGTTATTCTGTACTGCGTCCTAATCGTGTTCTGTGTAGCTGGGCAATATGCTCTGCTATCACATCAAAGTACTGCAATGACCACACTTCAAGTCAATAATGCCAGTGAAGCGGCTTTGAGGAGAATGATCTATTATCAAGTAAGGTATTCTTAGATCGGAGATCTTGATATAGTTCCCCTAAACACTAGCTGCACTAGTAGTCTTTCAACGTAATCCAGTCAAACATGGGCACCCTGGCGTGGTGGAAGGGTAAATCCTCGGTACCAGAAACTCAAGCAATAAAGTAAATTGGTAGCGTACATTTCAGCTCAAATTTACTGCAATTAAAAAAGTTAGCTTGTTGAACTTCACAGCGCTAACTTTTTAGAAATGTTGTGATATTCGATGAATTATATTTTTTATTCCAGCTAATATGTTATTTGATTTTATCACAGAATTTTTTTGGCTGTTGTGGAACTGAAAACGTAACGGACTGGCTCGTCCCAACATTCTTAGGAATTCCAGACTCCTGCTGCAAACATGCACTTACATCCTGCGACAACGATGTAATTGGTTCTGGTGAAGCAGTCAACGAAACCTTTGTTGTATATTCAAACTTTTCTTTGATATATAATGATGGCTGTAAGGAAGTAATAGCAGCTTACACCTACTCAACAGGATCATTAGTCGTGGGTAATGGTTTCATATTAGTGATATTCTTCATTTCGTGGCACGCACGGTATAAGCAGAGAAGAAAAAAGTATGGACCACCAAAAACAACACTCAAAATCGTTCGAAGTGTTCATGTCCACGATCCAACAGTACATTTGGTCATAAACCAATCATCCAACGAACCAGTAAGAACAGAAGTTAAAATCGTTCCAAGTGTCTATATGGACGATCCAGCAGTACAAGAACAATACAGGTCGACTGACTCTTTCGCACCAGCCTTACCAGCTTCTTCACGACAAAGCAGGTTGAAGATATGGCCTATGGAGGGGAGATACTCACCAGAGGTCGAAAAGTTGTATTATTTTCTATTACAAGGCTTTTTAAATATAATGCGCTAAAGTGATGTAACTTTTTTGTATCTTTACTCGTTAAATGATTCAAGCAAGACTTGCCACACTTTTAATGAAGTAGTCCAATTCTTGAAGGGAATCTAAGGGTCACGATCATCAAGTGCCCGCTGGCTTCTGGAACTTATACAAATGGAATATTTTTACCCAACACGAGGCAGAATTTTTTGGGGCATCAGACTTGGTGCAGTCGGAAACTCAAAGATATTATTGAAGTGATGATGTGTTCATTTTGCATTTTTGCGCTGTGGTTGCTTATAAGCCTGTGCAGCTAGGCATCTGCACTCAAAAATGCTTCATTGTAGACCTATTTATAGACTATAAATATGTGTTATCAAGGTATTCAACTTTTTCAGGCCACTTGCCCACATCACCGTCATGATAGATGTAAAAGTAGTGTAGTCGAATACTCTGATTGGAAATCTATTCATCGAGGTGCAGAAGAAGAGAGAAAGAAATGGCCCAGGAGAAGTGTGTCCTCTCCACAAAGTATGACAACTACACATAGTGTGACTGCTACTGTGCTACATACCGTAGGCCACAAGAAAAAAAACATGTTAAAGCAAAGTGCTGGCAGAGAGAGTGGTATTTACAGAAGTAAAATAGTTTTTATGAATTACATAGACCAGTTATACCCAACCTAATATTTTTGTAGTTAGGAACCACTTTCATTGAATTTTAGTAAATTATAGCCTGGCCTATTCTAACACTGAAAACGGTATCTCTGAATGTAAGGTTGCAATGTTTAGTGGTATCGCTGGCATTGTTTGTGCAGCAAAGTTCTGACGAGAGCAACGGGGTGTCAAAACTTTGTTTTTTTAGTTATTCGTTTATTTTGTGCGTTTAAATGAATTGGTGTTATACCCACAGTTGCCAGGGGCTTAAATTCGTGGGGGAAAGGACAAATTAGCATATAGACGGGTCAATATAAGGTTGAACCCCAAAAAAATTGATGCAAAAGGTTTTTTAACAGATTCTGTTACCTATGGGCCTACTAAATAACATACTAAAAGTCTACCAAAATCGGACCTCCAGAAAGGGGTCATTTTCAAGATGGCGTCCAAGATGGCCGCCGGGATGTTACATTGCCTATATCTCAATTGCTATTCAAGCTAGAAAGGCGGTTTAGGTGTCTATCCCTAGGTTTTCGGGGTCAATGAATCGAATTAAATAGGTTAAATTACGATAGGCTGATTATCTACTGAGATACGTATGATTTGTATATAATATACGGCCTGGGGGAGCCCGGGGACATTTCGGACGCAGCGATAGGCCAACATCAGACAGAGCAGAGCACGATATTAGCAAATTCACTTGAGGCTAGCGATAAACCGCAAACAAAATCATCTTGACTTCCATTATGTAACACGAGCTTGAGAAAAGTGGTTTTCCAACATTTCAGTTTCTATACTTTTGGCAGCTTGATAAGCCGAATAGTGGTAAAATTTTCAGAGACAACTCCTCACTTTTCATCGAAATAAATTCCATATGTATTGGTGCCAAACGGTTTCCAGTACACTTTAAAATAAAACATTTTTTCGACAACAAAACACTCGAAAATCCGTCCGTAGTATCTCCAATCTCGAATATCCCCTAATAAGATGGAATTATCATAACAGCATATTACATGCGGCATAACAGGTACTATCAATACAGGCATCTGAGAAAAACTGCAACCAAAAGGAGACTCATACTTGGCCTCATACAGTAGATGAATACAGGGGATTAATCTGTTCTAAAGAATGGCGTACCATTAAAGTCTGGACACAGACACATTCAGAAAATCATTGGAATTACAACAGTAGGCTACAAAGGTAAATCGTAAACCAGGGTGATCAGCCCGTTTGTTGTCTTATTGCCTACGGCTGTCTCTATTCATCATCTTCCGACTCGTCTAGAAGAAACTTGTTATGTGGATTGTCACATTCTTGCAGTTGGCATGGTCCACATGCAGCGGTACATGGTAGTCCGTATCCTCTACAGGAGCAGCGGAGTGTCTTCCAGGCAGTGGAGCAGTTGCAATGAATGACCTTCAAGAGACTGTCTGGAGCAGCCTTCATTTTTGACATAAGTAGGATGAGCCGATTCTTTTGCAGGTTTTACTCCCAATTCATGACATCCATACTCTCTGCTTTTCCCATCCAGACCATTATCTGGTAGTAAACTCGACGACAGTGAAATTGGGTAGCAGATTCAGTTGGTGGTTGACTCTCGGGCGTTACAAATGATGAATAAGTTTCATAAGTTTCCGAAAGGTAGTCTTCTTGCCAACACCGAATATCCAAGACGTAGGGTCACAACCAGTCATGGCATGGATAAATATCAACTCAGAACACATGTCATGTCCAAAGATTTTTTTCAAACGGTTGGTGTTGTATACTTTGGTACTGCCATCAGCTTTGGACTCTTCTGACCTGAAATAAAGGCCCTTACTATCTTCTTGTGCATAGTAAACAATTAACACAAGGAGATCGGTATCTTCTCCAATCAGCGTTGTTGTCTGGAGCAGAGATGTCTCCACTGCGGCCTTCACAATTTCTACATCAGCATCCCCAGATGCATTCACCACGGTGCAATTTTTTCCCGAAGTTTACCACTTATCATCCAAATCAAATTTTGTTTATTGACATCTTGTGAAAGGAACTCCTCCTTCTTGCCTGTGAACATAGTCTCAGCTGTAAAGTTGACAACGGGATGAAGATTACGTCCTCTTCTTTGATGCATGTTGTCTTTAATGGTCGGCCCTTCTTCATAACCGTCAAACACAATGGTCGTACCGGATCCATATTGCCGGATGGTGAAATCAACATATGACCGTGCTATTTCACCATAGCTTTATCCACGCTGCCATGGCATGCGGTGAAGGAGTGAACCGCCATCAAGTACGTGGCACTCCGTTTTTGGCACAGAATGTAGGATTGCATTACTTGCGTGATCACAGATAGCGTGTGCTAACTGTGGCTTATCAGCTTTTCGGAATACATGTCTCGATTCAAAGAGAGCAGGAGGGAAAGGACTAAGCTCGTAACACATAACTTCCTCCAGTGATAGATGTCCAGCTTGGGAGACCACCATGAAGCGTTCAAAAAGAAGTGCAGTATCAATGGTTCGATCAGGAGCGACCTTGATAGCAGATTTTTGGCCAAAGGTCCTGGCTTTATCCTTTCTACTGAATGAGTATGCGAGTGCAGGTTGTCCTGTCATTTTTTGTCCAACTGTTTCATATTCGTGCACGTTCACACTATCATCGGCTACAACACCAGTGACAACGCCCACTACGGAACGACAACCGAAAATACCGCTTGCTTCTGTACAAAAAACGCCAAACTGGCCAAAGTCGGCGGGAAAATAGCACGCCTGGCAGAACTCTTGCAACTAGCATGTTGCTCCAGGAGGGTCAAAATAAAACTATGCAGCAAATATCGCGTCAATGGCGCGAAAAAATGTTGCTTTTTTTCATAACTAACTTTCTTAACACTATTAGCGTTTTAGCACTTAAAATATCCTAAAAATAGCAAAATGAAAGCCCATAAATTATGGTCCAAAACCCCGGACTCAAAAATAAAACCACAGAAGTGCATTAAAAAAACAAGCTCTGGCAGCCCTGAGTGACTTTGCCTGAATAAATCTTTTTGGCTTTAACAACGATTGTAACAACTGATTTTTGTAAGGTCGATAACGGACCCTGCATCCAACAGCTGTGCCTTATTTTGCTCGACAGGAACGGCTACCATTTAGGCCTCAATTCATCACATCTGACTCAAGCTGACCAATGCTTATTCAAGTACACAAAAACACTTACTTGGAATCCACGCACACAAGCCAATCATCATCAGAAAGAAATTATTGAAAAAATATGCCCGTCCACCGCTCTAGTCGAAACGCAAAAGAAAACTTTTCGATAAATGAAACACGAAGATTCAAAACTCAAGCGGCTGGAGTTCACTGAAGCATGAACGCAAAACAAGAACATTCAAAAAAAGAAAGGGATCGCATAAATCGTTTCTACAACGATAACTTCGTTTGCATTGTGATGCGACTATGCATGCATTCATGTGATTATGATGTCACAAACACAAGAACAATAACAACTTGAATACCACCATCTACCCAATACGCAAAATTATTTAGAAATATGTCGTATATTTCCTTGAAAATGACCTCTTTCTGGGGGTCCGATTTTGGTAGACTTTTAGTATGTTATTTAGTATGCCCATTGTCACAATCAATGTGCAAGGCCTCGCGTCGGGCTGCTTTGCGTCTTGACAGAATGTGCTGTTTTCATTATGGAATTTTGAGCGATGTGTTATTATCGGGTATTGACCTGAAGTAACCTTTGAATGAGAAATCTGTATTATGTAACGTATTTCTAGAATCGTCTGTAAAGATGCAACTCTGGAAGATTCTGTTGTTTTTCCTGATTTCTGAGCGTCGTTTGTCATGACGTCATAAGGTTGTTTATCAGTGGATGTCCGATTGCGAAATATTTATTATGTAAGGATCTTCTACTCCTACGTGACATTCTTTAAACTTCTTTGGGCTTCTGCTTGTTGACATTTTGTGCAACTTGACAGAACAATGTGACATTACGTAACCTTCTCGATGTTACTAGACCGAAACTACTTTCTATAAATAGTGGTGTAGTTTGCGTAATGATTATTATTGAGTTGATTTTATTATTATGGTGATTATTATGAGTTGATTATGAGAGTTGTGCTATGAGTTGTGGATTGGTAGTTGATGCAGAAATTAGAGTTATTTGAGAAACCGTTCGTTAAAGTTCTTCAAGAAGTCAGATTATCATTTCACTAGTAGAATTATTCGACATTTAATTGACTGCTTTTCGGTTTGACCCATTAAACTACGTCATTGAACCTTTCCAAGTCTTTTTCCTGGTAAGAGATAGAAAGAAATCGTGACACCCATTGGTAACAGAATCCGTTGAAAAACCTTTTGTATCAATTTTTTGGGGTTAGGTGCCTTTTTTCCGTATATTGACTCGTCTAATAATTTTAAATTAAGTTAGGCTATAAGCAGAGCCTATGTTTACTATGAAAATAGCCTGTTTCTTCGTACAAAGTTTTCATATAAAGCCTCTGCCTATAAAATTATGCCAATTTGTCGTTTTCTGTCCGAATTTTTGGCCAAACCAGACAACCGTGGACTGCTACCTGACATTGAACGATTGTGATGCAACAAAGCGAACTCTACCAAAGTTCTAAAATTACTCTCTTTTTTACATCTTTGACAACTTTTCATTTGTGCTACTTAGCAAAGTTGCCAGATAAAGATTGATTGATTGAATCTTTACCCTCGGACTGGTAAAGCTTCTTGCAGAGCTTAATCCTGGCAGTTTCGGATACTTGTAGAGGCTTTGAACCACTGACGCAGGCCGGTGGCGAAATTTTTTTTCCCACGAGATTTCTGTCTCATTGATTCTAGTCACTCTAAAAGTACCGTACCGGTAAGATTTTCCGAAAGTGTTTTGAGAGATTGGTTGATTCAGATTGCGAAATAACTACTGTAGGCTATTTGCCAATGAAATTTTGCAATGATAATAAAATATAAGCTTTCCCTAACCTTACCTTTTTTGAAAAGCTCTTGTGCACCGCAAAAATTAATTTAAAGAAAAAAAAGTTTGACTTTGACGGGCGTCGAACCCTCGTTCTCAGGAACACTAGGCAGAGGATGAAACCACTGAACCAACCGTGCCAACGAGGAATTGTTGCATTCACACGGTTTTAATACAAACTTTTACCAAAATATGCAAATGAGACAGAAATCTCGTAAGAAAAAAATTTCGCGGCCCGGTCACCGAGGTTGTCAGAGTGAAGTTTCCGATTGTTGAAGTCCTAATTATTGCCGAGGAATTATTCCATCCATTAGATGCCGCTGAATGGAGAGCAGTCCTTAACGTGCGTTGCTCAAGTGCACACCCCGAGAGTCGAACCAGCGCCGCTTGATCTTGAAGCTTCTTCGTTCCAGAAGTCACGCGCTAACCAACTGAGCTATCGGGGCGGACAAGAGTGCTGAAGAAGTAGAAGAAAGTTTTTTGGTTAAAAATGTAGCATGAAGTTATTTTTATTTCTTCCCAGACAGCCACTTTATCTGGTAAGATCTGGTCAAATACGTACCCGATCTGGTAAAGATCTAAACCAGATAAAGTGGTTGTCTGGGTTGTTTATTTTGTAGAAACATTTTGATGACGCTTTTGTTGGGAACCACGAGGTAGTCAAATAGCTATACGTTAAGTAAATCAGTCTTATTTTTAAATAGCTGTCTGGCTCCGGAGGCAACTTTCCAAAAGGTACCATTAAAAAATCCCCTTAGAGAAACAAAAGAAAAATGCAAATCATAGTTAAATTAAGTCATCGGTTTTCCATTGGCTGACTTGGCGCAGAGGGTTAGTGCGGTGATAGGTTAGTCATTTCATTGACGTGGGTTTGATTCCCACCACTGCTATTGCTATTTTTTCTTCTGTAATTACTAAACAAACGTCAAAGGGGATTTTTTTAATGGTACCTTTTGGAAAGTTGCGCCCCGGAGCTCCAAGCAATAATGTGTGTCAAGCATACGGGTACAGTTGCTCTCAGTGCCGTACGCAGAACTTTCTCAAGGGGGGCGGGTCATCAGAAATGCTTGGCTGTAAGAAAGTAATAACAGCTTACGGTTATTCAAGGACAACGTTAGTTAATGTTTGCATATTAGTGATATGTTTCAACTCGCGGACCGCACGGGACAAGCAGAAAAGAAAAAAAGGTTGGATCAGCAAAAATCGAACTTAAAATCATTTCAAATGTCCATGTTCACAATCCAGCAGTAGCCTACATGAACCATATAAGTACTAACTATGTAACACCTTCTTTTCAGGTTCTTCACGACGAAGCTCGCGGAAGATAAGGCCTATGCAAAGAAGATACTCACCAGAGGTCGAAAAGGTCTGTTATTTTCTAGTACAGGGCTTATTAAATACAATGTGCTAACGGTGATGTAGCTTTTTTCATCATTACTCGTTAAATGTTCAAGAAAAATTTGTCACACTTTTACTGAAGTAGTCCAGTTCTTGGAAGTAAATCCAGGAGTCACGATCATCAAGTGTCCACAGGCCTCTGGAACTTATACAAATGGAATATTTGTAACCAAAACGAGGCAGAATTTTCTGGGGCATTCTTACCTGACTAAGTGCAGTCGAAAACCTCTTAAGATTTTATTAAAATGGTGATGTGTTCGTTTTGTATTCTTGAGCTGTGGTTACAGGCCTTTGCAGCTAGGCATCTTCACTCAAAAAGGCTTCATTAGGCCTATTTTTTTAGATATGTGTTATCAAGGTATTCAACTTTTTCAGGCCCCTCGCCCACATCGTCGTCATGATAGATGCAAAACTAGTGTAGTCGAATACTCTGATTGGAAATCTATTCATCGAGGTGCAGAAGAAGAGAGAAAGAAATGGCCCAGGAGAAGTGTGTCCTCTCCACAAAGTATGACAACTGCACGCAGTTTGACCCCTGCAAATAGGAGAAAGAACACGTCAATGTACAGTGATGGCAAATAGAGTGTTTTTTATAATTAATTATAATCACATTAAAATGTGTAATTAATTGCATTCAATTGTAATTGATCCAACTCCGGTCTGTAGGTTATAGCAAAGTTTCATTTATAAATGCCGTAGTATTGTTCATTAAATCAGGCTAAATTGGGGTACAGGCTTGCTAATGCTATGGTTATCTTTAACAAGGACAGCGGTGTGCCAAATACGTTTCATCCATGTTGTGTGTTCAAATTTATATGCCAAATCCAGGTGATACCTGGCTTTGAATGTTTGTGATGCAACAAAGTGAACTTTACGAAAGCTCTATATTTCCTTTTTTACATATCTGACAACTTTTCCTGTGTGCTTCAACAAAGTTGCCAGATGAAGAAGATTAAACAATTAGAAGAAAGTCGTTTGGTTATGTCAGGTTGGCTAAAATTTTAGCATGACATTTTGTCTGTGGCTTGTTCATTTCTAGCACAGATTTCCAGACTAGTAGAAACGTTTTGATGACGTCTTTGGGATTAACTATGAGGTAATCAAATAGCTATACGTTAAGTAAATCAATCTTATTTGGAATAGCTGTCTGGCCCACGAGCTCCGAGAAGAGGTGTGTGTCGAGTGTCGGACATGCTGGTATACGAGCCAAGGGGCAGTTGCCCCCACACTTGACAAAAAAGTCGCAAATTTGCTAATATTGCTAAACAAAGAAAAAAACGTAAAATTGCAGCAGTATAAGAAAACTTACAAGTTGCTTTAAACTTTCCGTCTGGCACACGCATTCTACTTGTTTTGTATGGTGACTAAAATAACAACATCTGAATTGAGAGTTCAGAAAATATTAAATTACTTTGAATATGAATAATCCTTATATGAAACTGCCCAAATTAACATTATGTCGTTGACCCTAAATCAGGGATTCATACTATAGGGATCGCCAACTCGGCTGGAAATCCGACAATCGGAGTGTAAAAGTGTTGCCAGATAGATTTTATATTTTTAGAAAAAAATATTATTTTGGCATTTTTAAAGTAGTAGTTGCCCAAAACTTGCCCGTAAATAAATATTTTAAAACTAATCTAAAGCAATTTTATTGTTCACTTATCAAACTATCATATTTTTGGCAAATTTAACCTCTCTTGTACATATAACATATTACTTGAAAAATAATTACCGGCTTCAACACTTAAAACATGAAGCTCTTTATTCCTGAGGTGTATTTTTAAGTTTCTCAATTTTTTTTGTTTTTAACTAGTTAGTATATTTTTTTTTAAACCTGCAAGTTTTATTTAAGTTTTGCACATAAATTCAGCACATTCTTATTGCAAAGTAACACAACTACAAACTACTTTAACTCAATCTTGTGCAACTTTCAACTTCAGGTTAGTTTTAAACGGACAAGCTTTGGGCGACCACTACTCTTTATAAGTGCCAAAATAACATTTTTTCTAAAAATATAAAAAATTTCTGGCAACACTTTTACACTCCGATTGTCGGATTTCCAGCCGAGTTGGCGATCCCTATACTATGAATCCCTGCCCTAAATCAATAAAATTCTGAATCAGTTGTGATGAAAAAGAATGAAAAACTTATAAAAAGTCTAGTCTTCTTACAGCTAGTCTTCTTTGCCTTGCCTGAACCAGGCTAGACGTATATTAACTGTGTTAACACTATAGTGGGACACCGGGGCCAAGGGTTTATCCTTTCACCACCTCGGGTGCCCTCTGGTTTTTGGTCTCTGGTTGTTGCTATTCGCTTCATAAATTTTGAATTACCAGGACTCACCGCGAGGAGGTTGGCAACATGAGTCCCTATACACCTATAGCTATCCTGCACCATGTTAACTATAGAGCGTTTCTAAACCGCCACTCCAATAGCAGTAGTACGCTATGTTTATATATTTGTCTCACGCAAGCAATAGGGGAAATGTGGGACCTACCAGACTAACTTATTGGATTATTTCATTTTTTTGCACTTTCTCAGAAATCCAAGTCGTTACATTTTACCTAAAAAGTGGTTTGGTACAGATAGTTTAACTTTCGTGGTTGCGTCTGAAATAACTTATCCAACGGACCGCTAAAAATTATTCAGCTTGTCAAATTGGACCTTTGTTAACATTAATTGAGTAACCCTGGTATAAAGTGCGCTATCGCTTTTACAAAGAGATCACTGATCATCCAGCCAAACGAACATGCCAAGCCACAATTTTCCTGAAGGCGACAACTTCCTTTAAGCTTATGGTCTTTAAAGTTGACACGCGGGAAATAGTATACAGAAGGAAGTGCACTACCAATTGCATTGATGCATGCGCACATTATCACCTTCTCAACTCACTCAGCTTCGTGCAAAGCTTGTTGATCAGGATTACCAAGAGACAGGCTTTCTGATCTTTCATGAAATCCACGAAGCTAGTTTTCTCCAGCAGCTTCGTCGAAAATCCAATTCATTAATGATGCATTCTTCAATTGTTTTGATTTCGAGTTTTCAAAACAGAAAGATTGCAAGTGCATAAATTGTTTAATTTAAGTGACTGGTGACCCCCTACCCTACACCCCTGATAGCCTACTTCATAATTCAGAAAATTCCCAAACCAAATTAATGGCTTTTTTAAATAAGATAATAAAAAGTTTTTACTGTATTGTCAAAATGATTAAGGGGCACTTGCCCCTTAGACAAGTAGTTCCCAACCTTTTTTATCCGTTGGACCCTTTTAGTCCATATTCAACTCTAAATTCCCCCCTGTAAATTTAGTTTGTTAAAAATTCGTTTACATTAATTATTAATATTTTAATCTAAGTCTTGTAAGATAAACTAAACTTTCACTAGTAATAAGCTTTTTAGCCTGTAGGCTAATATTCCTTTTCATACTAAAGTAATTTAATTAATAAAGAACGTTGCTGAAAAGTATTCTTTCAAAAAAAAAAAAGAAGGAAAATGAAATGCAAAGACCAGCTGAAAGTATCCCTCGACAATGCAATCATTGATCTGGATTCATGGGAACAACTTGCTAGTGACATATCACTCTGGAGAAAAAGAACTAGGGAAGGCACGAAAATTTTCGAAAAAAAAAACAAGATACAAAAAGCCCATGAAAAACGAAACACTGGAAAAGAAAAGCTAAAACTACCAAGTCCCCCACCCTCCATACAATGTGCCTTTTGCACACGTCTTTTCCATCATAGACTGGGGCTGGGCCTCCAAAGCCACATATGACATTACCATCCAAAGCCAAATTCGATCGGACACGAGCTGGAGCCAACGACATTGAAAATATAAGAGTCAAGGTATTTAACAGTCTGTGTGAAGCTTGTGATTTTTTTGTTTCGACAACTCATGAATGTGATGGAAGAGTATTGGAAAGAGCATAACGAATATCATTCTCCACGTCTAATCTTTTTCTCTGTTTTCTTTTCCTCTGCAAGAGTTGAAAAACCTTATTTGCATAAATAAGCGGAAGGATAGGCCTACTTCGAATAGCTTTCTCTGCCACTTTGGGATAGGAATTACACGTTAATGGCCAAAATCCAGTGATTGTTTTTTTTTCTCTGAGTAAGTCTCTTGTGCAAGAATCCGTTTTGAGTTCTGAAAATTCATTCTGCAATTTATCGGGAAGTTTGTCCATCAACAATGTGAATAAATTTCGTATTAAATCAAGCTTATCGTCATAAATTTCAGGAAAATGTCGAATGAATTCCAGTTCTAATGCTGTGAGATGTTGCAACATCAATTCTTTTTCCAACTCTGGAAGAACTTGTTCTTTGCCGTCAACAACTAGCACCAATGATAATAATTCTTTAAATATGGTTACATGTTCAATTGTTCATTCTAACTTTTCTCTTTCAATCATCAAGCTTCCAAAGCATCTTTAAATGCTGAGCGGTAGGCTACTGGTATCTGCTTCTGAAAGGGCCACCCAAGCCAGGCTGGTCGAAAGGTAGAGGCCAGACAAAACGTAGTCCCCCCGCGATCAGGACAGCAGAGCCTTCTAGTACCTTAGGACAATCTCCTAATGACAGTGACATAAATCAATCACTCTTTTCCAACCTTCCTTGAGCCAGCATGGAAGTACAGTTTGTAAATTCACTGTAATATCAATAGGTCAATGGCGCATGGTTACAGATAACCCATGTTGATGCGCAATCTGCTTCAAACAGAGATGGCGATTGAATATATATACCGTTGGTCACAGCGGTAAACCATAATCTCTTCTTGGGAAAATTTTAACATAAAGTTCCCTAATCCGTTCGTCTGTATATAATGACCGAAGAAACACACACTTGAACTTCTTTTCAAAAAGTGTATTCCTGTAAAATTAGCCCGAGGCTACCGAAAACGAGGGGGTGCAACGCCTACACCACTTAAACTGTCACTACACAACAGATTACTTGGATAAAAGACGGAACTTTTGTCCAGCTAGCAAGCACTAAGCCAACAGTTAAATGTGCGGCCAACTTTCAAACAATCATTTTACGAATGACCAGAATAGATATCAATATCTCAAATTCACGTAGAAAGTAACTGTGACGCAATAAATGAAAGACAATTATGAAGTCATTCCAACAGGTGTTTAAAGCTGATGTAATATTTCCTGTTTAAACAGGCCCAAACAAGTCCAAACAAGTTTGACACAAGTCTATGAACGATGGTGCAATTTTGGCACATTTTCTAGCAACTTCCATGACGTAATATTCAGTAGACTTGAACGGTTTTATATGACGTTTGATTTGTACAGAGATTGGCCGTAACATAGCGGCCCCTAGTTATGACAGTCTAACATGGCATAACTAAAAAAGAATTGAAGGACAATCGTGAGCCAATGAATAAAACACACGATACACAAATTTTTTGAATCACTCACGTTTAAGTTAATACGCAAATACAAAGGGCATGCAAAGAATGAACAGCAATAAGAATAAACACGACGATACATGAAATTGGTACCATAGGTACACGCTAAATGACGCTATATACCAGTAGTTCTCAAACTGTGCGTCGCGACGCCCTGGTGCGTCGTTTCACTTTTCCAAGGGCGTCGCAGAATAATTCCGTTTCTTGGCTGAACTCAGTTTAAGATTATAAAAATCAGGTTAACCCTGTGTGGACCGCTGGGACGCATGTGTCCCATGCATTTAGCCGATTACACCGCAATTAACTAAACAATTTGCCACTGCTGATACCATAACGTAGTATTGGATGTCTATCCTCCTAAAAAAAATTGGAAACTCTAAATCATTTTTCTAGGTGTAATTTCATTTTGAAAACAATGAAGAATTGAAATTGCAAGTGCGTTTTTTTTCCTTCATATTTGCGAAGTATGGGCTTATTTATTTACATTTGTCCAAGCTCGAGTCGAAATTTGCAAAATACTTTCCGGAAAAATTTTCAAACTACGAATGGATTCGTGATCCTTTAGTAGTAGGAAATCCGGCAAATTTTTGGATTCAATGAATGACGATTATCCAGGTTTGGTGAAAGAAAGCACTGCGAATTATTATCTCATTTGCCACGTCATATTTATGTGAAGCAAAATTTTCTGCCTTGGCGGTGATAAAACCAAATATCGATCACAAATAAACAGAGAAAGAGAAATGCGGGTGGCAATATCAAAAATTCTCCAAAGATTCAATGAACTTTGTGAAAACAAACTAGCCCACACGTCACATTAAATAATATGCATTGCTTTTTGCTGTTGTATCAATAAACAAAACTTTAATCATAAGTTTCTCCATTTACTTTTATTTGCTGGTGCGTCGCACGTCCAGAAAACTTTTCCAGAAGCGTCGCAACAAAAAAAAGTTTGAGAACCACTGCTATATACAATAGTTGCGATAATAACCGACTGTTCCGGGCTCAGACAAGTATCGGCCACCGCAGACAAAACCAGGCTCAAACCCTAACACTTAGGTGTTCTTTACGGGGGCGAGGCACGAAATATCCCTCAACACGTAGTCTACTTTCACTTTCCCCGTACTCTCATCATAGCTGCAGACGGCAACTTTGGCTCTACGAACCACAGGCTTCCCTTTCCTAATTTGTGGAACTACCTCATGCACCCTCCCAAGTTGATACTTCCCACGTTTACCAATGTCTTGGAGAGAACCTACCACTACAAGTTGACCAGGCTCCAAATTCTCGGCCATTTTTAGCCATTTTTTCCGGCCCTGAAGACCTGGCAAGTAAAAATCGATCCATTTATTCCAAAACTGCTGAGAAAGTGACAAATTGAACCGATAATCCCTTCTTAATTGGTCACGATCATGTGGTTGCCCAACAGCACAGTATGGGTCTAAGTATGGGGTCAAAAGTGAGGCAGGGGTGATGACAGTAAAATCCCTAGGGTCGTCACTCAAAGGTACCAAAGGGCGTTCGTTCACGATCCGAACGGCACTGCCTGTGTACGTAAGCAGTTCAATAAAATTGGGCTTACGAATTGAAGAGTCCAAAATGTGAAAAAAGTACTTGGTCATATCGGCCACGAAACCAAATCTGCCAAGCCGAAATCTTGCCAAGACATCTACAAGAGGGTTTAACAAGTCAGGACCCGAAAACATTACATCATTAACACAAGTTCCTCGAAATTCAGACTTGCCATCGTAAACAATGCGCTTTTTTAATTGTGACGTCACAAAGTATGGTAAATACCATTCAAATCCCTTGACATTTCCTGCTTCACCCGCGCGCTCAATATAGCCATTAGATTTAAGATCTTTCATGGTGTCAGTAAGGAAATCACGAAGTTCAGGTTGTTTTAAAGCTTTCTTTCTTAAAGCAGCAGCTCTATCTGACGCCAACACAAAATTGTTAGGTAGATCAATATCTTCCTTCAACGGAACAGGTATCTCAAATCGACCATCTTTCAACTCAATATTCGGTTCGACAAGTTCTCTAGCCAAAATATCATTGCGAGACAATTCACAGGTTTCATTTTGCAAAGTCAAATCCTGAATGACTTTATTCAGGTCTGCTATTTCCATATCGCGAGACTCAATTTTACGCTGAAAGCCAGAGATGACATCCGACTCTGAAGACGTCTGCACTCTGCACACTTTAGCAACGCTTTCAACTAAGGGTGACTTACCACCACAAGCCAACCAACCGAGAGGAGTGAGCAAAGCATGCGGTTCACTACGATTGTCACCAACACGCTCTTCTTTTGCACACATCAAATAAGCGTTGTCGTTGCCAATCAGTACATCTACAGTACTACAATCATTCAAATGAAACATATTCACGTCATGAAAATGACGGAAACCACTTAACTCTTGTTTATGGGGTAAAGTTTTAACATCGTCAGCCCAAGCTGGGTTAACCACCGAGGTTATATCACAAAACAGTTCATCAGTCTCTAACGACTGGATGTTGAGTTTAACAAGGTCAGCACAAGTAGGTTTCTGACCAGCCAGAGTATCCATTTTAAACGACGCTTTATCATACGGTTTAAGACCAAGTTCGCACACCAAGTCACTCGAAACAAAGGTCAACTGCGAACCAGGATCATGCTGACAATACACCAACTTCGATTTGCCAGTCATTGGATTCAAAACACGAGCAGCAGTAACGCGGTTAAAGGCTGCTTTAACATTTCCAATCTTAACATTACGCACAGGAACTCTGGCACCAGCCTCATCTTTACCGACCAAATCCAGAGAATCACGTGACGTCACATAAAAATCATGCAGAAGAAAATAGTGTTTCCTATCGTTGGTAGGTCCACACTTACGACAGTTATTTGCATGATTACAGTCTCTAACCATATGCTGGCGCAAACAATTCAAGCATTTGCCAGCTTTCACAATGACATCTCTCCGATCTTTAGGTGTCAAGCGCAAAAATTCTTTACAATTAGACAAAAAATGATATTCAACTTGACCACGTGACGAACAACAAAAACACGCCGGTATGTCACTATGTCTGGCCACACCGCCGCGCGGTGCGCCAACAGCAGTCGAGTACTGCGAACTCCCTGAAATCACATTATCATGGGGTTTTACCGACGTCTGCCTAACCGGACATGAAGGCAATTTTCCTTTGCCAAACTTTTTAAAATGCTGCGACTCACCAGAATCGCCCATTAGCATAATGCTAAAATCAGTCGACTTGCGCGTTTCCTCCCGTACTACAAAATCAAACAAACTCTGAAAAGTAGGTTCCTCAGTGCTACCATACTGATCACCTAAAAAGTCAAGATAACGCTGCTTAGCGTCAAACGGGAGTCGTTTAGCCAAATCCAAAACAAAACGTCCTTCTAATTTATCACGCTGACCATAAGCTTTCGCGTAAAGCAAACACTGCGACAATTCATCTTTAAACTCTTTCAAATCACTGGAAGAGATAGAAGTCAATTTGCCACCATAGCGATACTTTCTAATTTCTGGTTCTGCGAAAAGACCTCCACGAACTCCAAAACGTTGGGACAAGCGAGATAACGACATTTCTATCCTGTCTTCCTCTGACAAGCCAGGAGTGTCGGAAACCAAATTAGCAATCGTTTGTGCAGCTGTTCTAACACAAGCTGCTTGCAACAAAGTCAAACGAGTTCCCTTAAAGGGCGAAGCTGCCATCAAGGCCATAACGCGATTTTTAAAGAAGACAAATGGCATATTATTACCATCGTAACCAATCAAGGCCGCCTTATCGAAGAACGTCCTACTATTTTGGTATTCAAAAAAGCAATCCTGCTGTTGAGAACTCGATTTAGCGGGAGAAGACAAGCTATATCCCTTAAGGGGCTGAGTGGGCTCAGTCACATGCACAGCCTGATCACGATCCTCAAACACGTTAAAATCAGGAGACACGATACGCCTCTCACAACCACCTAAATTACGTGTAGCTGGGCGATCAGCAACTAGCGGCGCAGAAAACTTTGAAGGGGGCAAAGCATTACTGCTAATGGCGGCCCCGTGACCTGTACGCTCTGGGGGAGGAGTTCGGTTGTAATTTGCAGACCTTGGCTCTACAGCCTTCGGAAGACCCTTAGCCGCGGCCCCGAGACCTCCTGAAACAGCTGGAAAACATGTGGATTGTACAGGTCCACTTACAGATTGAACAGGCGTCTGGAAAAGGTTAGGTAAATTAAACTGCGATTGATGTTCACTTCTGGAATGCCTAGAAGAGCCCTTCCTAGAGCTACGCCGGGAGCCCAACTCAGAACGATATTCAGCTAAAGCTACCTCCTTACGTTGTTCAGCCCTCAACTGTGCGTCTTTGAGTGCGAACTCAGCAGCTCTCGCTTCGGCTTTCGCGGCAGCCTCAGCTCGTACGGCCTCAGCTCTCGCGGCGGCCTCAGCAGCTCTCGCTTCGGCCTCAACTCGTATGGTCTCAGCTCTCGCGGCGGCCTCAGCAGCTCTCGCTTCGGCCTCAGCAGCTCTTGCTTCGGCCTCGGCTTGGATCTGGAGCTCCTCTCGTCTTAGCTGTAGGTTAATTTGTGCAACTATCCGTGACGAGCTCTCAGACATCCTAGTGCTTACATTTGAGGCGCTATCCTCAGGATGTATGTCAGCATCTAACCTATCTGAGAAATCACTTTCTTTTTGTTCGAAGTTATTTTTTAACGAGTTAAATTCGGGATCTACCCTATCACGAAGTTCTGCCAAGATTGCAGAGTTAACAATTTTACTCAAAAGAGCATGGAAATGCCTTAATTCCTCTTCTAAAGTAGATAAGTTAGATCTAAAAATTAACAGTTCCTGCTTATCACTCAAAGAACCTAGGGCCACAGAAAGTTTCCCAATTTGAGTCAAAATATCCCGTCTAAGATGCCGGGCCTCTCGAACTGACTTAGCCTCATCGTTAATGGGTCCCTCCCCAGAATGGCCTGCCCGACCGCAAAGAACATCATTAGGCTTAAACTCAGTCGAGTCGACGGCGGTCGAGTCCCTGTCACCACCGAGTGTAGACATATTAAATGTTAAGGCTAAATTTAACAATTAAAAAATTAAGTTACACAAACACACAAAATTTAAGTTATAAAAAACTTAACTGTAAAGACCGTAAAAATACAAAAAAGAATTTAAATGCACGATACCGTAGCTGTACGAGTATGTGAAGTCCAAACGTCCACAAAACTTGCTTGGATTCTTCCACTTGAATCTTCAAGCACAGATGGATTGCCTTTAATCTTCTTTCTTGCCAATAAATGTCAAAGTTATTTTTCTTCTGTACCAAACTGAGAAGAAATGTCTTTACTTTTTAGCTTAAAGTTCTTCAGTTGCCTACCGAGAAGAAATGTCTTTAATTTTCTTTGCTTCTAAGTGCTTCTTAGCCTACCAACTACAAACTTCGTCTTTTATTTTTTTATGCTGCCTGTGCTTCCGTACAAACACTAGCCAGAGAATCGTCTTTTATTTTTTGCTTCTAAGTGCTTCTGTGCCAAACACTAGACAGAGAATCGTCTTTTATTTTTTATGGTCACAGCGGTAAACCATAATCTCTTCTTGGGAAAATTTTAACATAAAGTTCCCTAATCCGTTCGTCTGTATATAATGACCGAAGAAACACACACTTGAACTTCTTTTCAAAAAATGTATTCCTGTAAAATTAGCCCGAGGCTACCGAAAACGAGGGGGTGCAACGCCTACACCACTTAAACTGTCACTACACAACAGATTACTTGGATAAAAGACGGAACTTTTGTCCAGCTAGCAAGCACTAAGCCAACAGTTAAATGTGCGGCCAACTTTCAAACAATCATTTTACGAATGACCAGAATAGATATCAATATCTCAAATTCACGTAGAAAGTAACTGTGACGCAATAAATGAAAGACAATTATGAAGTCATTCCAACAGGTGTTTAAAGCTGATGTAATATTTCCTGTTTAAACAGGCCCAAACAAGTCCAAACAAGTTTGACACAAGTCTATGAACGATGGTGCAATTTTGGCACATTTTCTAGCAACTTCCATGACGTAATATTCAGTAGACTTGAACGGTTTTATATGACGTTTGATTTGTACAGAGATTGGCCGTAACAACCGTATATTTTCCGTTGGATTTCCAGATTCAATTTATTCAATGGACCAAACATTTCAACCAAATAAGCAAGGAATCTAATCAATCTGTCATCATTCAGCAATGAACCAAATTCCAATTTTATTTAAAGGTCAAAAAATAATTTAAGCTCGTCTCTGAGCTCAAACACTCGCTTGGTTACGTTTCCTCTTGAAAGCCATTGAGTATTTGCATGAAAAAGAAGTAGGCGTATGTGATGGTAGGCTATGCATCCATGTCAGTGCACAGTTGCTTAAAAGCTTTACAATCCTAAAACCAAATTCCCCCCGGGTTGGGAACCACTGCCTTAGACGCTACGCTACTTCTCGTGAAAATACTCTTCAGAACAATAGTGGTTAACTCGTAGTTATGAATCCAACTTTTGTCGCCGGGTTTTTCTCTTGTCTGAGAAAGCACTGTGTTCATTAGTTTTTAAAAGATTCAAGTTGAATTGGTATGATTTATGTGTTTTTGCCGGCTGAAAATATCACATTGTGCAACAACAGGGAAGGCTACTCAAAAACGTATTGCCGGCCGGACTTTAGACGCCCCTCGCCCCCTGCTATACACTATCATTCACAAATAGGCGTATAACAAACAAATATTTTTTCAAATAAGCTTATAATAAGTAGGCCTATGCTTATAACAACGGGTAACAGGGTGCAGCCTTTCAGCAATGGTTACTACTTAAATTACCGGTAGTTAAAATGTAGGCTACGGTACCTAAAGTATATTCACTAAACTTACAGACGCCGACACCGTAAAGCATTAGACAGCATTGCGTTACCCGTTTTGTTGTTACAGAAAGTTTCGAAACGTACTTCACACTCTACGTCTTTGAGCGTTTAAATACCGTAGTCCGGAAGAGTAGATCGAGGAACACCATATTCTAGGGCTACTTTTCTGATGCTCACGCAGGCCTCACACCGTCTTCAAAAGCTCGTTTTAAAGCCATTTGAAGTTGATGATTAGAAAATATCCCTTTGATTTTCTGGAATGTCAATTCAATTTATTTTTCTTTGTCAGAATGCAAAAGCATCTCAACAAAATATGTTAGCCTATTTTACAAAAGAAAAAACTAAATTAAGATTCAGTGAGTTAACAAGATAAGCGTGACAAGTTAAGATTAATCTTCGACTTATGTTTTCAGCATATTTTGTTTCAAGCAATAAATTAATTGCCATATTATAGCAGAGGTCTCAAAAAAAAGTAAAAACGGCAAAACATGAACGTTAAGCGCGCCCGAGAGTCGAAACCAAAAATAATTTAGGCCTACGATATCGATAAGTAGCCTACAATAATTTAAATCGATAAGAAAAAACTTTAATTGCGGAAAACCATAACTGTGTATTCACTGCTGCAGTTGTTTTTATTTCCAACCACCATAGAAAAAAGCAATAGTCTACATAGCAAAGGTCTAAAAAGGGGCAGAAGCCATAAAATAAAAAAAGTTAAAAAAAATGGCACAGTCGCAACACCTTCAGAAGAATTTAAGGTGAAAAAAAGGATTATCAAACAAAAAATCTGTAACTTAAAATCTATATAGGCCTATGTGGATATTTTCAAGTTTTGTATCAATATAGCAGACAGTTATAATGAAAATTTCGACCATGTGCAATATCAAGAATCGGCCGCTTCCATTCCAATAACATATGCCCAATTAAGGTTTGGCTCCCTCCTTGGTCTGCATATGCGGCATGGATAAACAAACCGCTGACCATGTGGTTCTTGAATATCCCCGTTGGCCGTTACAAGGCACCAAATATAATGCATGGTGTAGCAGCACTGGAGGAAGCTATAAATTAATTTGAATTACATCACCTGCCCTGAACTCTGAACACTTCCGTCTCACACAAAAGAATAAGTATAGGCTATTGACAGTTGATGGTCGTGAAGAGAACAAATCTTAGTTTGTGTAGCTCTTTGCGAAGAAGAACAATGGTATAGTAGAGTTGAGCATGGAATGGTGGCGGGAGTGGAACCAGAGTTTGCCCGATTTTCAGAAAATGGAGTGAATTCAGAGTTTTATTTTTCATAAAAGCTTTGGAGTGGAGTGGATTCGGAGTTTCGCTCAACAACTTTGCATTTTGTGAAATCAAATATATTCCGTAGCCTATGGTCCGAGTGTTTGCAAAAGAAAAACTGCCTCACCATTTTCAACCAAGCGGTAATGCTTTGTGCGCCACTCAAAAAATTTACGTGGTAGGCTATATAAGTTAAAGTTTACAAAGATTTTTGCATTCTTGGATTATTTTGTGTTTTAGGCTACGCATTCGATAGCATCATTTACATTAACTCAGAATTTGATTTTAGAGTGGAGTGCATTCGGAGTCTAAACCCAGACAGCCACTTTATCTGGCCCAGATCTGATTAGATCCGTACCCGATCTGGTAAAAATCTGGACCAGATAAAGTGGCTGTCTGGGAAACCATCAAATTTGTCGGATTAGAGTGAAGTTTGGTTTCACGGAGTAAAAGTTGAGTCGGGGTCTCAAAAACCACACTCCGCTCAACACTGCAAGGCAGGCAAAGAAAACCCAACAAGCAAATCCTATCATGACTCACGAGTGAAACAATTTCAAAACGCAGCGCACTAAGCCAGCAGGTATGACTTATTCTATCGTTTGTAGCACTAGTTGCAGCGTTCATCGGATCGAACGTTGCAACTAGAGTTAGAAACGAGGATTCTGCTGATGAACACCCAAGCTTTTCAGTTTTCATGTATGACTTAGCCTACAAAATTATTACAAATTGAAGATATGAAACAATGCATTATGAAGCATATAGGCTAATAGCCTTGCAGAAATTCAATTTTACCCAGGTACCGTAATAAAGTAGCCTATAGTTAGCAGAGATGTACGTATACGCCGCAAATTCTACGTCGCATACTTCCGGCGTAGCCTTTTTGTTTACGCTAACGCTTGCGGCCACATTTTTTTTGGATAGTTTGCGCTTGAGGCTACGCCGTAAAGTTTTCGCGGTTTTTTAGTGCATAGCGTCAACGCATACATTTTAATGTATTTTTTTCGCTACAACACGCCAATACCTTCCAGTGCTGCAGTTGAAAGAATGTTTTCAATTGGCAAAGACGTATTGGAACCAAAACACAGCAAAATGTCAGATGAACACTTTCAGATGCTTGTGTTTCTTCGTGGAAATTCAGTATGAAACTTGTTTGTTTTGAGTGGTTTATACCGTGTGAATGTTTGGCACCTAGCAAACAAAATTAATTTACGCTAGTGTATGCGCTGACGCCGCCAACTTTTTTACAAGTTGCGTTGACGCATACGGCGTATGGTTTTTCGAACGTTTGCATTTATGCTGACGGCGTCAATATTTTTTGTATGCGCGTACATCACTGATAGTTAGCTTATGGTTGATTAATTTTAATCTTTATCCTTCGACTGACAAAGCCTTTGATAGGTTATATTGGTTGATTTGGTTTTTGAATGTTTATCCTCGCACTGACAAAACCTTGATAGGTTATTCTTGGTAGTTTTGCTTTCGCAGCAGTCCCGGGTTTCGCATACTTGTAGAGGCTCTTGACGCAGGGCCGGTTACCGAGATTGGCAGAGTGAAATTTCCGATTGTTAAAGTGTTCTTGCTGGGGAATTATTCCATCCATTAGATGCCGCTGAACGAAAAGCAGTCCTTATCGTGCATTGCTCAAGCGCACACCCCGAGAGTCGAACCAGGGCCGCTTGATCTTGAAGCTTCTTCTTGCTGGTAGCCTATAGCCTATTGACTACCGCACAGACAAAATCTGAAATAAAAACCAAAATTGTTAACAGTTTGTTTTTTATTTACATTTGGTCATATGCAGTGGCGTAGCCAGAAAAAAAATTTGGGGAGGGGGCAAATATTTGATGAATTGAGGAGAACAACAAAGTGTTTGATTTAAGCCATCGCCACCTGATGTGCAGTGGCGTATCCTGGTGGGTTGAGCAAGGGAAGCAATAAAAGTGGTGGGGGGTTAGAGCGTGCCGAATGCACGCGTATTCTAAGGGGGTCCGGGGGCATGCTCCCCCGGAAAAATTTTGAAAAATTACACTCAAATAATGGATTACAGCGCTTTCTGGAAACACTTTTAGGGTAATATTTGTATGAAGTTTATTAGCAGATAAGCAGCTATTAACTTATTAAAGGTAGCTCTTACACACAAACGGGCAAAAACTGCGGCTAAAATTAGAGAACACCAAAAACTCAGCTTCACAAAAACTCAATAACTACACAAAAACCCAACAGAGTAAGCCATTTTGAAATTGCTTCCACAAATTAGTTCAAAGAAACGTAAATCGCGTAAACTTAGCGCGATTTACGATTTGCAAAATTTATTGGTGTCTTTCTGTGTGTCGAAAACAAGTCCTGAGGGATGTTAATAGCCAGATGTGTTGGAAAAGGTTATAAATTTCTACAAATTTTATTACATTTCGACATAGGGCTCAACTTCGGAATTTAAACTTGGAAAATTTGGGGGGGGGGCCATGGCCCCTTTCGCCCCCCCTGGCTACGCCTATGGTCATATGGGAAACTCTACAAGTATGCGAAACTGCCAAGATTAAGCTCTGCAAGAAGCTTTCCCAGTCCCTGATAGCCTAGTGGTTACGCGCCCGGCTCAAGATCACGCGGCGCTGGTTCGATTCTCGGGGTGTGCGCATAAGCAACGCATTTCAGGACTGCTCTCCATTCAGCGATACCTAGTGAATGGAATAATCAGGGTTGGAAGTCGTTAGTCAAAAAGCAATGACTATTTCACTGTTGGATAGTGCCCAAAAAATCAATGACTTTCCGCTATCGATACTTAAAAAAGCTATGAATAGGCTAGCAATCATTGTGCTGAATGATCTTTCCACCGTACAAGTAGTGGCGGGGAGGGTCAGTAATGTTATCATCGCTTGACGTACGGCTGGAAAAAGTTCCATGTTTTTCACCAAGTCCACAAATTCCAATTCTTCCTGGTCTTCGGACTGAGGAAATTTTCCTTTTATGGCTATGTCATACCACGACATGGTGTCCTGCTGAAAATTGTCAAAGTTGTAGAATTGGTGTATGGTTTTGACCAGGGCTTTGTAGTCTGAACAGTCAAATTCCTCCATCTGCGCTGGATGCAGTCGGTATAACATGAATGCCGGCATGTTCGTCTCTGAGAAGCGGCTTTTCAGAGACTGGATTAAAGAGTCCATGTAAGGAACGTAAATGGAGCGGCGATAGTATTCCTCACTGGTGCCACCAGTATTTGCTCTGAATACTTGACGGACACATTGCCGTGGGACAGATATGGTGACACCAATTTCTTCGGCTGACTTCAATGCCGCTGTATAAATGTTTTCTGCAAAAAGTGTTTCTGCATTTTGCCGATAATCACAAAACATTGATACGAGTTCGTCAATGTGCTTCTTGACACCTAACATGTTCAGTTGGACTGCCTGAAGGGCTTGGGTGACAGGCTCCAACACCTATAGCGTTACTACAAAAGTAGCGGTTCCAGAAGCGGTCCGCAGCTGGTGTGCGGTCTGCCGTCCCTTTGCATTCGATTCGTGCTGCGCTAAATTCTCCAACTGCCTGTGAATTTCGGTGAAATTTTCCGCGAAGAGTCTTATCCTTTTATATTTTGCGCTCCACCTCGTTTCACATAACAATGGCGTGTTTGGTATTAGGCATCTTCGTTTCGGGCTCTCTCTAAAAAAAATTGTTATAGCCTTCACTGCTCCAATAGTGTTCCGTACATCCGAAACTGCATTCAGATTGTTGACCACGAGGTTAAAGCGATGGGGTGAACAGTGGACAAATATTGCCAACGGATAGGCCTACTCGCTTCTAATACGTGCCTGCGTAGCCTACTCCATTTTGTTTGCCTGCCATAGTGGAGCATCCATCGTATCCTTGACCACGTACTGTAGTTTATTTAAATTTAGACCGTACTTATTACACTGATTTATTATTGTCCCTGCAATCGTTTCTGCGTCCATTTCGTTCAGTGACGCAAAACCAAGAAACTCTTCTTGAATGACAAGATTTTTTTTGTGGAAAAACCTCACTCCAATAGTCAGTTGCTTTTTTCCCGAAATGTCAGCGGTCTCATCCGCTAAGATTGAGAAGCCAACGGAATTGTTAGCTTCAGTAACAATTTCATCTCTAAACGTTTCTTCACACAAACTTATCATCTCGTTTTGTATACGAGCCGATGTATACTTAGCATTGTCACTTGCGTGCTCCATGTGATCTTTCAAAATTCCATCACCAGCTTTAATTCTAAACTTGGAATCCTTGACGGTGAAAGTGAACCCACCTTGACCTCCCCTAACCGAAAACCTGCGGACGCCCATGGCTGCCACTCAAACATTTAAACAAAAGACCCAAAATTAAGAACATTAACACATAGGCCTATAGCACAATACCAGCACTTTACATAATACATTAACAATGGAATAACACAGGGCAACATAAAAAAAACTGTGTAGAGAAATAAGCGGGTGATACGTTTCAGGAGTGATCATTGTACAAATTCTTTAATAAACATTTATATTTAAATTTAAAAACATTATACGACTTTTCTTTTATTTCTTTTGGTACTTGATTCCATAGTTTCACTCCATTAAAACATAGCATTTTCTTACCAGAGTTTGACGTTGCAGAAGGCAAATATAAATCATTCTTTTGATTCTGACGGGTTTTATGATGGTGAATTTCGTTTACAAAAATAAAGCAGCCAGCAAAGGCCCGGGGCAGCATTTTGTGCACATATTTGTACATAAATTTTGCAGTCTCTAATTTAATAATATCGTCAATTCTGAGCACATTAAATTGGTGATAAAGAACAGTTGTATTTGTTGACCTCGGCAAAAGTAAGCAGGATCGAATGAACTTGTTTTGTAACACTTGTAGTGGAGCAAACAATGTAGAGTTTGCTCTTCCCCAATTTATAATCGAGTATTGGATCTTTGATTGAAACAAAGCATAATATAAAGTTTGTAATATTGTTAAAGGGGCAATGTATCTCAGCTTAAATGCTATGCCGCAGACCTTTGCAAGCTGCTTTCTAAGATTAATAATATGACTGTCCCATTTCAATCGCTCATCCAAAGTTACACCTAGATAGTTTATACATTTCTTCCTTTCGATGGATCGGCCACTGATGGACAGACTAAAATTTTCTGCTGCACTTTTTTTGTTGCAGAAGATCATATAAGTAGTTTTACTATAATTTAATGAAAGTTTATTGAATTTCATCCACACATCAATTTTTTCTATTTCACTATTGACATTTTTTTGGAGAGATGACAGACATTTATCTGACATATGAAAGTTTGAGTCATCAGCAAAAAGTGTAGTTGAAAATGAAGATGCATTTGGAAGATCATTCACATAAAGAAGAAAAAGCAAGGGACCAAGGATTGACCCCTGTGGGACACCACATTTAACAACATTGAAATTAGATTCTTACCGTTAATTTTTGTACTTTGCATTCTATTTGTTAGATAAGATGTTAAAACGTTTAAAAACTTGCCACAAAAGCCATAATGGTGAAGTTTTTTTTTAAAGTATGCCATGATCAACTGTATCGAAAGCTTTACTTAAATCAACAAAAACCGAGCATGTGTGTTTGTGATCATTCAAGTTAGAAAGTAATTCATCATAAATTTTTGTCAATGCTAAGCTTGTTGAATCATTTTCACGAAAACCATGTTGAGCTGGGGTTAAAATATTATATTTGTCAATAAAATTCATCATTCGTTTATATAAAAAAATTTCGAAGATTTTGGCAAAAGTTGGCAATAAAGAAATTGGTCGCAAATCTGTAAAGTGTAAAGGTGAACTAACTTTTGGTACAGGTATTATCAGACTCTTTTTGAGTACATCAGGAAAGATTTCTTGCAAAACACATTTATTCAGTACTTTTGTTAAAAAAGGGCATATGATTACATTAGCCATTTTGATAAAAAGCTAAAACCTCAATTGCTAAGGTAACAGGGATCAGTTGTCAGTAGATGTTACAGAAAATATATTTTGCACTTATTCAGTGCATCGTCAGTTCTGATAAAGGGCAGTTAAAACCTACAAGTAATGTTTTAAACAACATTACAGTGACGCAATAATGTCAAAACATGAGCGTAAAAAAATTGAAAAAGCATAAGCGTAAATATTGAAAAAATGCTGAATGAAAACTGAACCAAGCCGGCAGTAAAGTAAATTACGTATCAAATATAAAATATAAACTAAAATTGATGAAAGAGCGATGAGCAAAGCCTGCAAATGTAGCGTTGTGACAAATTACGGCAAAGAAAATAAAGTATATGCGGAACACTATATTATATTATAATATATAATAATATTATAATATTATAATATATTATAATATTATAATATTATTATAAAACAATGAAAACTATCAATACTACAAAAAAGTGCTCAATGCTAAGCAAAAAAGCAAAGCAGAGCAAATTAAATCAAATATAGTTATTACTAAAGGCTTCAGATAGTAATAACTATATTTAATATTATAATAAATCAAATGTAGTTATTACTATCTGAAGCCTTTACAAATTGTTTCACCTAACGGATCATCAGAAGGTCTGCAAAAAACATGTAAACAGTAAAGAATCGATAATTCTGAAAAGATATTAAATATTACAACTGTAAATTAATCTGCCAAAAAAAACTCTAAATCTGTCCTTTCTGAGAAGATATTAAATATTACAGCTGTAATTTAATCTGCAAAAAAAACCTCTAAACCTGCATTCCTGAAAAGATATTAAATATTATAACCGTAATCCAATCTGCAGAAAAAAAACTCCAGAATTACTAAGGACAGCCTCCATCCGCCACGATAAAGTATCAATCAATTTGTCCCAATGGAAACCAAGCAACAATGATGGCAACATCTATGACATCACAAAGAAGCAAAATGCTTGTTATGATCGGCTCAACCTGTAGTAATCTGCACAGAATGAATAAAAATTGTTTTTAAACCTGTAAAAATTAAATGAGATTTATAACCTGTAAAAATCAAATGAAATTTAATTTTTTTCAAAATTATAACCTGTAAAAATCCCAAGGAATTGTGATGATGTAACCTGTAGTGTCCTGAACAAATGAAATAAAATCCGTTTATAAATCTGTAAAAATTAAATGAGATTTATAGCCTGTAAAAATCAAATGAAATTTTAAAAAACCTGTGAAAATCAAAAGGAATTTATTTTATTTTGAAGTACTTGAGTTTAAATTTGTTTCTATGACGACATTTGCCGACCAGTTCCGAACGCTTGTTCAAAAGGTGGCCACTATCAGCCTTCAGAATGGCCAGCTTTTCAGCCAAACATAGGCCACAATTGTTACGACCACCACCACTATAAGGCCGAGCACAGCTGTGGATGGACCAAGTTATTTTAGGGTCAACACCCTTGTCCTTAAGGTCCCAAACTGCCTTAGATAGCTCGGTGCTGTTTCGTTTAGACCTATCCATGAAAGTACATTTATGGTTGGAAAAACGTTTTTTAAAAGTAGTTTCGCAACAACCAATGTAATTAAGAACCTTCGGGCTGTTATCAATGGTAGCTTTGTAAACAATGGCCTTCTGCAAGCATTGCCCATCCAAAGGACAATCTGGCCTCACCCTACAATTGCAACCAGGCTGCGATGGTATATTATCAGCCTGCAATATTGCTTTATTGTGGGAGGATATGACGCTTGCAACATTCGGAGTACAACTGTAGCTCAGCTTAATAGTATTACGGTTGAATATTTTGTGCAATCTATGATGGGGTGGAAAGTGTGTGGAAACAAGTTTGAAAAATTCCTTACCAATATTGCTATCAACCTGCAAGCTGAAAGGAGGGTTAAACCATAAAATTTTCCGGCTCCTTTTCCTAGATTTTCGTAAGTTATTAGCAGGGTTGTAGCAAACACTCTCCGCAAAACCACTTTTCAAAAGGGCATCGTTATAAACAGATGCGGTCTTATCAAATTCATTTTGGCCAAATGATGTGGCGGACAATCGCTTTGAAATCATAGTCGGGATTTGTCTCTTAATGTTGGGTGGGTGATTGGACTGGGCATGAATGTAAATTGGATCATTATTGGGTTTTCTATAAGGCCAGAATTTACCAGATAGCAAATTCAAAGTGACGTCAAGAAAATCAGTTTCAATTAGACCAGTATCCACAGTAATATTTAAGCCATGTTGTTTAAATAATTGAATGACATTCTTTCTCAAACGATCAATCTTAGGGCCGGATAAATTACGCAAAATAGCCAGACCATCATCACGATATAAGCCAAGCATGTCTCTGTCAACAATAGCAGAAAGTTCGTTCAAAAGAAACAAGCCGACCAACTCACAAATTTCAGCACCATCAAATGAGCCCATTGTAACGTCAAACAAACCATCTTTCTTAGCCCAAGTATCACCACCATCAAAAAGCAACGATTTCCTAGCATGGAAAATTGTTTGTATGATACAATCATCCAAATCCATAAATGGTTTGGCAAACTCAATTGCTTTACACAAAAGTTCCTCCGTAATGGATGGATAAAAATCAACAATGTCAAATTTCATAAAGGTGCATTGACGTTTAGATGGAATAGCCTTAAACCAGGATAACACAGAGTCTGTGTTTTTCCATTGATTCAGTCGTGATGCATCACGGATGGTTACGTTAATAGAGTCCAAGTATTGTTTACTTATACGGCCAATCTGGGACTTGGAAGGGTTAATCAACCTGCAGTTAGGGTTCGATGTAAAATTTGGTTTATGATCTTTTAGCGTAATAAACGCTGGGTTGCTTGATACTTTTTCAACCCGATCATCAACCTTTAACGCCTTGGCAATCGTTTTAGCCTCAGTATTGATCGTGTCACTGATAGCAGGATTCACCTTTTTGTATTTTGCCGATACATTATCATTAAGCAATTTTTTATAATCCTGGGTTTTAACTTTGTATAAGTTAGTAGTTTTATCTGCTGATATCAACAGATCCGTAGAGTTAATAATATTCTTAATGTCATTAGTTAGTTTTCTCTGAAAAGAATTGTAAATGGGTTTGAACTTAATCTTACGAACCATCTCGTATAAACCATTCTCAAATGGTATCAAAGCACCATGCTGTGGAGGTGTTCTTTCAGTCGTAAAGCCAAAGTTATTAAAATGCTCAGACTGAGAAACATCTTGCTGGTTAAGATCGAAAAAATAGGCCTTCCAACGTAAACGTTTAATAATCGATCATAACAAGCATTTTGCTTCTTTGTGATGTCATAGATGTTGCCATCATTGTTGCTTGGTTTCCATTGGGACAAATTGATTGATACTTTAGCGTGGCGGATGGAGGCTGTCCTTAGTAATTCTGGAGTTTTTTTTTTCTGCAGATTGGATTACGGTTATAATATTTAATATCTTTTCAGGAATGCAGGTTTAGAGGTTTTTTTTGCAGATTAAATTACAGCTGTAATAATTAATATCTTCTCAGGAAGGACAGATTTAGAGTTTTTTTTGGCAGATTAATTTACAGTTGTAATATTTAATATCTTTTCAGAATTATCGATTCTTTACTGTTTACATGTTTTTTGCAGACCTTCTGATGATCCGTTCGGTGAAACAATTTGTAAAGGCTTCAGATAGTAATAACTACATTTGATTTAATTCGCTCTGCTTTGCCTTTTTGCTTGGCATTGAGCACTTTTTGTAGTATTAATAGTTTTCATTGTTTTAATATTGCTCCTAGCACTGATCTAGTTGAGCACTTTCTTTTGATGCTACTATCCAGTTATTATGAATTTGGAAAAGATTAACTACGGTTATTCTTTAAAAAACATTGCTATTCCAAGTAAAGATCGATATTTGAAGACGATGTTAGGTAAACTTGAAAATTTTATTAAACGTTTACGTTGGAAGGCCTATTTTTTCGATCTTAACCAGCAAGATGTTTCTCAGTCTGAGCATTTTAATAACTTTGGCTTTACGACTGAAAGAACACCTCCACAGCATGGTGCTTTGATACCATTTGAGAATGGTTTATACGAGATGGTTCGTAAGATTAAGTTCAAACCCATTTACAATTCTTTTCAGAGAAAACTAACTAATGACATTAAGAATATTATTAACTCTACGGATCTGTTGATATCAGCAGATAAAACTACTAACTTATACAAAGTTAAAACCCAGGATTATAAAAAATTGCTTAATGATAATGTATCGGCAAAATACAAAAAGGTGAATCCTGCTATCAGTGACACGATCAATACTGAGGCTAAAACGATTGCCAAGGCGTTAAAGGTTGATGATCGGGTTGAAAAAGTATCAAGCAACCCAGCGTTTATTACGCTAAAAGATCATAAACCAAATTTTACATCGAACCCTAAATGCAGGTTGATTAACCCTTCCAAGTCCCAGATTGGCCGTATAAGTAAACAATACTTGGACTCTATTAACGTAACCATCCGTGATGCATCACGACTGAATCAATGGAAAAACACAGACTCTGTGTTATCCTGGTTTAAGGCTATTCCATCTAAACGTCAATGCACCTTTATGAAATTTGACATTGTTGATTTTTATCCATCCATTACGGAGGAACTTTTGTGTAAAGCAATTGAGTTTGCCAAACCATTTATGGATTTGGATGATTGTATCATACAAACAATTTTCCATGCTAGGAAGTCGTTGCTTTTTGATGGTGGTGATACTTGGGCTAAGAAAGATGGTTTGTTTGACGTTACAATGGGCTCATTTGATGGTGCTGAAATTTGTGAGTTGGTCGGCTTGTTTCTTTTGAACGAACTTTCTGCTATTGTTGACAGAGACATGCTTGGCTTATATCGTGATGATGGTCTGGCTATTTTGCGTAATTTATCCGGCCCTAAGATTGATCGTTTGAGAAAGAATGTCATTCAATTATTTAAACAACATGGCTTAAATATTACTGTGGATACTGGTCTAATTGAAACTGATTTTCTTGACGTCACTTTGAATTTGCTATCTGGTAAATTCTGGCCTTATAGAAAACCCAATAATGATCCAATTTACATTCATGCCCAGTCCAATCACCCACCCAACATTAAGAGACAAATCCCGACTATGATTTCAAAGCGATTGTCCGCCACATCATTTGGCCAAAATGAATTTGATAAGACCGCATCTGTTTATAACGATGCCCTTTTGAAAAGTGGTTTTGCGGAGAGTGTTTGCTACAACCCTGCTAATAACTTACGAACATCTAGGAAAAGGAGCCGGAAAATTTTATGGTTTAACCCTCCTTTCAGCTTGCAGGTTGATAGCAATATTGGTAAGGAATTTTTCAAACTTGTTTCCACACACTTTCCACCCCATCATAGATTGCACAAAATATTCAACCGTAATACTATTAAGCTGAGCTACAGTTGTACTCCGAATGTTGCAAGCGTCATATCCTCCCACAATAAAGCAATATTGCAGGCTGATAATATACCATCGCAGCCTGGTTGCAATTGTAGGGTGAGGCCAGATTGTCCTTTGAATGGGCAATGCTTGCAGAAGGCCATTGTTTACAAAGCTACCATTGATAACAGCCCGAAGGTTCTTAATTACATTGGTTGTTGCGAAACTACTTTTAAAAAACGTTTTTCCAACCATAAATGTACTTTCATGGATAGGTCTAAACGAAACAGCACCGAGCTATCTAAGGCAGTTTGGGACCTTAAGGACAAGGGTGTTGACCCTAAAATAACTTGGTCCATCCACAGCTGTGCTCGGCCTTATAGTGGTGGTGGTCGTAACAATTGTGGCCTATGTTTGGCTGAAAAGCTGGCCATTCTGAAGGCTGATAGTGGCCACCTTTTGAACAAGCGTTCGGAACTGGTCGGCAAATGTCGTCATAGAAACAAATTTAAACTCAAGTACTTCAAAATAAAATAAATTCCTTTTGATTTTCACAGGTTTTTTAAAATTTCATTTGATTTTTACAGGCTATAAATCTCATTTAATTTTTACAGATTTATAAACGGATTTTATTTCATTTGTTCAGGACACTACAGGTTACATCATCACAATTCCTTGGGATTTTTACAGGTTATAATTTTGAAAAAAATTAAATTTCATTTGATTTTTACAGGTTATAAATCTCATTTAATTTTTACAGGTTTAAAAACAATTTTTATTCATTCTGTGCAGATTACTACAGGTTGAGCCGATCATAACAAGCATTTTGCTTCTTTGTGATGTCATAGATGTTGCCATCATTGTTGCTTGGTTTCCATTGGGACAAATTGATTGATACTTTATCGTGGCGGACGGAGGCTGTCCTTAGTAATTCTGGAGTTTTTTTTTTCTGCAGATTGGATTACGGTTATAATATTTAATATCTTTTCAGGAATGCAGGTTTAGAGGTTTTTTTTGCAGATTAAATTACAGCTGTAATAATTAATATCTTCTCAGGAAGGACAGATTTAGAGTTTTTTTTGGCAGATTAATTTACAGTTGTAATATTTAATATCTTTTCAGAATTATCGATTCTTTACTGTTTACATGTTTTTTGCAGACCTTCTGATGATCCGTTAGGTGAAACAATTTGTAAAGGCTTCAGATAGTAATAACTACATTTGATTTAATTCGCTCTGCTTTGCCTTTTTGCTTGGCATTGAGCACTTTTTGTAGTATTAATAGTTTTCATTGTTTTAATATTATAATATATATATAATATTGTTTATCACTGCCTTTGACTGCCGTGTTCCGCATATACTTTATTTTCTTTGCCGTAATTTGTCACAACGCTACATTTGCAGGCTTTGCTCATCGCTCTTTCATCAATTTTAGTTAATATTTTCTTATTTGATACGTAATTTACTTTACTGCCGGCTTGGTTCAGTTTTTATTCAGCATTTTTTCAATATTAACGCTTATGCTTTTTCAATTTTTTTACGCTTATGTTTTGACATTATTGCGTCACTGTAATGTTGTTTAAAACATTACTTGTAGGTTTTAACTGCCCTTTATCAGAACTGACGATGCACTGAATAATTGCGAAATATATTTTCTGTAACATCTACTGACAACTGATCCCTGTTACCTTAGCAATTGAGGTTTTAGCTTTCTAGATATGGAACAGGGATCGTTTCAGAATAAGACTAGGTCAGAAAGCGAGGCAGACTCCGACGCAGCTCAGCATCAGCCAAGAGCAGTTGGCCATTTTGATAAATTTAGAAGGTATTTCAAAAATGCCAGAAGCTTTATTTGCTGTGAGGCTCCTTATAGCATCAGATACTTCTATTTCATTTATATCAGGAAAGCCAAAAGAAGAACATTTTCTGTTTAACATGAATGATTCAAAATTTACATTTGAATTTGGAATTTTAGCTGCCATTGAAGTTCCAATATTTGTGAAGTAATTATTTAATAAATTAATGAATTCAATAGAATCTGTTTTATAGCTTTTATCATTTATAGTCATAGTTGAAGGAAGCTTTTTATTATTTGAATTTCTTTTCCCCTCTATCATCTCATGAATGATCTTCTATGTTTTCTTGGAGTCACTTTTTGTTTCTTGAAACTTTTTTTATAATGTTGATTTTTCAGTGATTGTTTCAAATGATTCAGCTTATTGCAATATGCTTTGTATTTCCTCTTTGCTGATTCATTTTTATTTTTTATCCAATATCTAAATAGTCTGTTTTTTGTTTTAATAGATTTATGAATGCCTTTTGTTATCCATGGTTTGTTAGAGAGCTTAATTTCAGTTCTCGACATGTTTCTAAGTGGTGCATGTTTATCTAGTGTTACTTGAAATCGCATAATAAAAGAGTGCATCAAGTTGTCTGCATCATCACAATCAGTATTTACTTCATTCAAATTAGACTCTAAATCGCATAAGAAGCTGTCAAGACAAAGGTTTTTTAAGCTACGAATTTTTTTGGTGGGTGAATTACACATTACATTTTTATTTTTAACACATAAGAAAATAGGTAAATGATCAGAGATGTCATGTAAGCAAATGCCATAGGCATTTTGGTTACAAGTTATGTTGGTGTAGATGTGATCTAGTAGGCTTGGATTAGATTCTCCACAAAATCTAGTTGCACTTTGTTATCGATGACTGGCAGCCTGCAGCTTCAAGGGCTTCTTCACTGTTAAAAAATTTTACTGTCCTTTGGACAGGCAGCAAAATAACTTCCCAAGTAGTAATTTTATTTACTGTAATGGAAGTATTTTTACTTCCGTTGACAGTCATATTTTTAATGTTTCTTATCAGTAAAATTACTGCTCTGGATAGTCATTTTTTAAATGTTTCTGATCAGTAAAATTACTGCTTTGGATAGTCATTTTTTAAATGTTTCTGATCAGTAAAATTACTGCTCTGGATAGTCATTTTTTAAATGTTTCTGATCAGTAAAATTACTGCTCTGGACAGGCAGCAAAATGACTTCCCGAATAGTTTTTGTGACAAACGGCATTATGAGAGTAAAATGACTTTCTCTACAAGTAAATATTACACACGTGCATTTGCAGATATAAATTTATTGTGTACAGCAGACCTCACTGGCGACAATGTTTCACAATATATTTCTCAAGATGTTACAAGTATAGCTATTTGTTTAATGTTTCACGAACACGTGGATTCGCTTTTTTAACTGCAGAGTTCAGCCGAGGCTATATTTCGGCGAAGCATGAAGCAGCAGCGACTGAACAGTGAATTTCTTGACTTGCTTCAATCTTCATAACAAACATCCCTGCCGAAGCATGACCTCGTTGCACAGTCGGAGTACTTTAGGGTGCACATCCCACTTTTTCTTGTCATGACGGATGACCCCAATGCGAGCAAAGTATCTGAGGAAACAACACAAGTTATATCAGTGGATCTTTTCAAATTTGACCATGATATTTAGCAATGTTTGTAACTACACCACAATACCATCGTGTGGTGAAACCTTCAAATTGATCAGAATGCGTTGTCACTTCCACAAACCTTAGAATAATCGTCATCCTCTGGAGTTGTGGCTTGGAACTTGCGTACATAACTAGTATTAACAGTTTAACACCTCTAATAATCAGTCTGGATGGCCGAGTGGTCTAAGACGCAATCCCTCCGGTAATGAGTGCAGTTCTTACTAGCTGCAGTACAGAGACACTGTCAAGAACTTCGTGGATTTGAATCCCACTTCAGACCAGCTTGTCACTGGTATGACTTTGTGAAGGAGGGAGTTCCATTATTGTTATTCCTTAGCTCAAACATAAACAATTAAACACATTACAAGTTTACATACCTCTGTATAAACTCCAGACTTGCAGCTGCACTATCTGGATATGACATTGCAGACGTAATATGAGCAGAAGAAGTAAGCCAGCACTACAAAAAAACGAGTTGGTTTCCATTGCATGGTTGCCTTCGATGAATACGAGAAACTTCACTGCACTGGCAAGAGTGGGCCCTGCAGATGCAATGAGGCACAAATGAAACTACGACGACTGAAATCAGTGCATATTTACATTTACCAACTTCATATTTAGGTGAGCAATTCAAAAGTTCACTTGTACATCAGTCAAAATTGTACAAACGCTCATTCACAACTTACCAAAACACACAATTATTGGATGCTGGTAAACGAGTTTCTTCAAACTGGGAGATAGCTGAATCCTACAAATTGAATTCAACATTTTTAAGATATTGAAAATAATACAAACATTGTCAAACACTCATATAGCCGCACTCTTATCGCTAAGAAGGCAATGAAATAGAATTTATTAGCACTAGTAGCATGGTGTTCATATCACACAAGTTATATATAAGCTATATATAAATTTGCAAAGTATGTGTCGGATGTTCTTCCGGGAATGGGAAGGTTGGGTATTAAAAAATCTGTGTTGGCAATTAAATAATAATAAATGTATGTTACCTCAAAGCATTGATAAATCGCTGAGCAATCTTCTTTAAAATATGTTGTAATCAGTTCCACTAATCCCACTGAGATGGGCAAGTTGTCTCCCAGCCGCCAGTTGTCTCCCAGCACATCATAAATACACAAGGATAATATCCAAGTATCAAGTTATTCAATGAAATGAAATACAACACATGCTCAGGAAAGCATAAAAAAACCTAAATTGGTTTAAAACATGTATTATAAGACATTGTCACGAATAATACTGGTAATAAGTGCCGGTCCTCTTCCTGTAGCCTAATGGGGATTTTTCCTTCTCAATCTTTGGACAGGGCTGAGGGTCTATCGTTTACCACCCTGGACCTGCTGCTCAAATTATTCACGCTGGTCAGTGGTCACACACGAAAGATCAGCCTACCACAAGTTTTAACACCACAGCTGGATAAACCACTCAATTATTTAGTTCTCACTTTTTAACAGTCCTGGGCATTGACTATGCCTATAAACTGCAACCGACGGCAGAGGTTTCACTCAGAGGTAAAATCGAGTCGCATCTCAAATGTCGTTACTCCCTGGCTACTCATGGGCAAGGCGTAGCACCAGATAAGGCAGATATACTTTCTAGCTATAGGGTCACAGCTTGTTTTTATAAATCTGTGTAGGCTACCTAATATTTTCTCATTTTGAAGACAGTCGCAGCAGCCATGCCTAGTGATCTTTTGGCGGTGGCGATTTGACCGACGCCGGTCTTTGAATCTGAAACACTATTTGACCGGTCATGACATCACTATACAGGCACCTTTTTCTTTTTCAAAGCAAAAGACGAGAAGCGTGTATATATATAAGTTCTAAATTTGACAATTTTATTCAACTCGATCCGTGGCGCGTGCGATACCGTACTTCGCCGACTCCTATTCTAGAGGGAATGAGTTCGATACTACCCGGAAGCGTTCTTTTTTTTTTTTAACTAAATTTTGACCTGAAGTGCATTTTTGTAGTCAATTTTTAATTTGAGTTGCATTACATTTACATACCATTAGGCCTACCATTTTTTTAAAAGAAGCATTGTATATAACTAACTTGTTGAGAGCAAAAATGTAAGGCAGTGGCTATTTGACCGGCTCCGGTGTTTGAATCTGAAACACTATTTGACCGGTCATGACGTCACTACATAAGCACTTTTTTCTTTTTCTCTTTCAAAGCAAAAGACGATAAGCGCCTTAAGTTTTAAATTCAATACGTTTTTTCAACTGAATCCGTGGCGCATACGTAACGTATCGGGCTGCCATTGTAGAGGGAATGAGTTTGATTCTATCCGGAAGCGTTCTTTTTTTTTTTTTAATTAAATTTTTGAAAGTGGAAAGTTGTCTTGAAGGGTTGGTTGAGATGATGATTTGAAACTTGACTGATTGTTGTGCGACAATGAGACTGGATTTAATTTTTAACTTCGGACTTCAGCGAAACGTAATCTTACAGCCTATTAGAAGGTGTGATTTTTTCAGAGAATTTGTGCTAAGAAATGAAAGGAATTTGTTAAAAATAAAGACTAGAAAAAACTTTTTTAATTCGTTTTGAAACTTTTTTATTCACTTGTTGATTCATTCATATCAGTTTGTATCCTTTTGTAGTTAAAAAAAAAAAAAAAAAACGCTTCCTGATAGTATCGAACTCATTGCCTCTAAAATGGCAGCCGAGATGTTACGTACGCGCCACGGACTCAGTTGAAGAAAACGTGTTGAATTTAAAACTTAACGCGCTTATCGTCTTTTGCTTTGAAAGAAAAAAGTGCTTATGTAGTGACGTCATGACCGGTCAAATAGTGTTTCAGATTCAAAGACCGGAGCCGGTCAAATAGCCACTGCCAAAATGTAATGCTTCGTCCGGCAAACACGGTCACATCAATCAATCAATCATTTTATTTTTCGTCATTAACGCGTCCGGGACGAAAAAGATACTAAGTACAAAAATCGATATATGAGGGTATGACATCGGGGGGACGACATCGGCAGGGGACGACATCGTCGCCACCCATATATCAGTAGTTAGCACGGCCACAAACGGAAAATTATCCAGAGAAATTCTCAAATTCCAGCAAATTAAAAAAATTCTAACTTTATTACTCACATTTGAAAAGACATAAGAAATTGGGCTGCAGGCAACTCAAATTAAAAATTGACTATAAAAATGCACTTTGGGTCAAAATTTAGTTAAAGAAAAAGAAAAAAGAACGCTTACGGGTAGTATCGAACTCATTCCCTCTAAAATAAAAGCCGGCGAAGTATCGCACGCGCCACGGATCAAGTTGAATAAAATTGTCGAATTTAAAACTTATATACGCGCTTCTCGTCTTTTGCTTTGAAATAGAAAAAGGTGCTTGTATAGTGATGTCATGACCGGTCAAATAGTGTTTCAGATTCAAAGACCGGCGCCGGTCAAATCGCCACCGCCAAAAGATCACTAGCCACTGCCTAATCTTTTTATAGTACGATTCCAACACTGGATCTTCCAATCCAGAGTCCGAATGCTAGAAGCTACTACAACAGAGCTTGACTACTTCAACGTTGTGTGTTCAGTAGGCTACACTACGAATGCCACCGATGTCGTCCCCTGGACACGTCGTCCCCCCGATGTCGTCCCCTGCCGATGTCGTCCCACGTCGATGTCGTCCCTGTTGCCAGATGTTCAACTTTTTTTGTCCATTTAAATGTAGGTAAAAATTATGGTTGTTTAAAACGTACTTTTTCAAATTAAAACGAAGTTTTTGCTACCTTTTTCTTTTGTTGGTTTTGTTCCTGTACTCTACAGTATTGTTAAATTTATCATTACTGCTTTACTTGTTACAATATTGTTCAACTCAACTTGACTTCTACAAAGAAAAATGAAATTGAATTGAAAACAAAAAAAATCTTTCTTGCTCTGTTCTGATTCCTCATGAATTTCGCATTGCTTTTTCGTCTGAAGAACATGGATTTCATGTTCCTGCAATGAACAGTCGGCAGCCGTGGCCGAGTGGTTAGCGAGTTGGGCTCGCAGTCGAGAGCCTGGATGTTCGACTCCAGCCACCCGCACTTGCTGTTGTTTCTCTGGGCAAGAAACTTAACGATAATTGCCTCTACCTAGTGATCGATTTTGAGTTATGGGTAGTACCAAATTTAAGTCACAAGTAAAGTAGACAACCGGAAAACAGACATTGCCGTCGGCTGCAGCGTGGGTCAGGTGTATGTCGGAAGGCGTACACCGATGCATAGCGCTCAAGTCCGCTTTCCCGCAATGCAGGATAAAGATAAACAAACACTCAATTTTTTTTCATGAACATTTATTTTGACATCGCTATAACGTAGCCCACTGCAAATTGGTTGGTTTTGAATCTTTATCCTCGGACAAAGCCTTGATTGGTTATTTCTGGTAGTTACGCATAGGCTACTTGCAGTGGTTCTTGGCGCAGGGCCGGTCACCGAGATTGGCAGAGTGAAGTTTTCCGATTGTTGAAGTGTTGTTGCCGAAAAATTATTCCATTCACTAGGTGCCGCTGAATGGAGAGCAGTCCTGAAAGTGTGTTGCTCAAGCGCACATCCAGAGCGTCGAGCTTGCGCCGCGTGATCTTGAGCAGGGCGCATAGCCTAACCACTGAGCTAACGGGGCGGACAATAAATAAACGCAATAAAGGGCGAAAATAAACATATCTAACCTACGACAAAAAAAGAAAACAGCTAAAAAAACATTAACTATGACTTGCAACAAGTGTGGTCGTACGTTATCAGGTTATGTAGATTAAAGATGTGCTTAACTGTTACTTTTAAATAAGTGTTACTTTGAAAATCTGAACTGCTACTTTTAACTGTTAGCCTACTTTATAACAGTTAAAGAACAAAACCATGAAAGCAGCAAAAGGCTAGGCTACAGTAAACCTCAGATAACGTGTGACTAAAAAAAAAAACAATTCGTTTTGATTCAAAGGCATTGAAAATGCTTTTGAATCAAAACGAAAAAAAAATTAAAAAACGTCCATTTGCTAATAATTGCCGATAGGTTGCTGGCATAGGTGGCCTACTCAGCTTGCATTGACGATAATGTTTTGGTTTGGTTTTGAATCTTTATCCTCGGACTGACAAAGCCTTGATAGGTTATTCCTGGTACTTGTTCGCATACTTGTAGAGGCACTTGACGCAGGGCCGGTTACCGAGATTGGCAGAGTGAAGTTTTCCGATTGTTGAAGTCTTGTTGCCGAGAAATTATTCCATTCACTAGGTGCCGCTGAATGGAGAGCAGTCCTGAAATGCGTTGCTCAAACGCACACCCCGAGAGTCGAACCAGCGCCGTGTGATCTTGAGCCCGGCGCGTAACCACTGAGCTATCGGATGTTTTAATTTGCAGCGGCAAGTTTACTCATTTGGATAGCTGTTGTAGGCTATTGAAAACAAACGATACGATATAACATTCTTAACGTCGCATTTAATGCCTTACGTAGACGACGTAGTTGGCTTAATAAACCCAATGAACTACGCGTATTGAGGGTAGGCTACGTTCAGTGGCGTACGCAGGATTTTGTTCCATGGGGAAGGGGGCATTCGATATAATTTGACTTATTTTATCAAGAGTTGACTTATGCTACTCTATAGTCTGACCAAGGTTTAAGGTACCGTAGCTTATTTGATAGTGAAATATAGACTTTCCCGGTCTTTGCCTACCGTAGGCTATGTCACTGTACACAACACATAGGCTACCGATTTTGAATATGAAAAGCATGATAGTAGGTCTAAACGGAGAAGTAAAAACCATAATGCATGAGATCTTACGTAGGGCGATAAAATGACGAAAAAGACAATAGTGTTTTTAATTATCGTCCAGCAATAATGGTGAGAGCAAAATAATGATAAGCCGGAGTGCTGGGACTAAATTCACCTGATTAGAAACGAAAACCCCGAATCTAGGCTATTGCGTTTGCACCAAGGTGATAAACGCAACGTACACAATCAAATAAGTAATTTTAGACAAAGTCCAATCGTCGATTGTTCTTGCTAAACTCTGTTATTACGTCATCATAGTTTAGCTCTAACTCCCGATGAATGTACAATAATGCCAGTCCGTTGAGACGTTCTTCTCCCATTGTAGATCTCAAATAATTCTTTATGTAGCCTACTTTAAAGTACTGAAAGATCTCTCATTCGTAGCTGTTTACCTGTTGTCACTGGTATAGTTGCAAATATTTGTATCAACGTTGCGATGTTGGGGAACGTTTTTAGGTCCACTGCGGCCTTGAAAACATCAATAACGTTATCAGGTAGGCTATCCATGAACTGTATCGCCAATGGATTTGCCATCTCAATTATTCTATTTTGACCGAATCTTTTCCACATGAAAGAAAAGAGCTGTACGTGCTAACGTTTTTTTCAATGGCTTCAAATGGTCGACTTGAACAATATTTCGGTAGCAGAGATTGAAGTGAAAATGCAATAGTTGTTTGGAAGCTGAATCGTTCTCGCAATTGCAGAAGACAAGCGTCTAAGAAAGGATAGAATACGCTTCTGCGGTAGTATTCAGAAGGAGTGTCAGCTAGTACATTACTTCTCTGTTTTTGAAAGCGAGCTAATCTCGGTATAGTAGGCTAATGGCTTCACCGTATAGTTCCTCAGATCGGAAAAAAATAAAAACAACACTGTTAATTGCTTTGACAGTGCAATCCAAAACATATTAAATGCCTTAATCTACGTCGTGAACTACTAAAACATTTTAGGGGAGGGGCCATGGCTCAATGCCCCCCTGCGTACGCTAGTGCCGACAACGAGACGACCATACGGTCTACTAGTCAATTGCCACCCTACCGAAATGACGAAAAATACAAGAGAAAAATAATTAAACGTTCTCGCGCTTCAACATAGCCTATACGCATCAAAAAAGCATATTTAAGATCAATCAATCATTTATTTTTCGTCATTAACGCGTCCGTACTTTTACCTAACTTCCTCAAGTTGTCAAACGGATAAAATGAACGCAATTCGTGGTAGAACACACCAATGTTGGGATTGATTCGCTATCAGTTTCTTCAATCTCTAGTCAGCATACAACCCAACGGTCACAAAACCCGCCGACATGCCAACAAATGTCGGCGACAATTTAAATTAATTAATATAGTTTTTGAAAAAATGCCGGACTGGGGTTGTTTTATTTTTATCCACAGATATCCCACGAAAATACCCGTAGCCTTATACGGGTCTCTCGGTCACCGACGGTTGCATCAACACAACGCTCTATTGAGATGAATTGTAATTAAGTTAGCTAGGCCTATAGGCGTACGTAAAAGACTACGAAAACATTTTGCGTAGGCCTAGGCTATATATTATAATTATAGACCAAGGCTTTTTTGTAATTTAATTTTTACTTGCCCTTTATAATTACAAAAGCAGACCATGCAACAAACCAATATAAAGAAAAAGGAAAGTGGGGCTGAAGGGCGAAAGAGACGAAAGCTGCAAGCAGCAGAAGCTGAAAAGTCAAGCAGACAAACTTATGTCCGATTATTATGTCCAATAATTTACTTGGTAGTAGGCTACAGTAGACTATACACATAGCGTCACATGAAAAAGTAATAAGCCGCGTTGGCTAGTTTTTATGTGGGAAATAACTTGGAAAGGCGCAATAGCGCAGCATTCTATCAAATTGATTAGCTCCGCAGAGAACAAAATTTGCATGACGAAACAATCTCACGTGACTGTCTTTGAACATTATAAAACGGCAATAATACATTTATTTTCTTCATGATTTGTTCATAAAGGACTTGTATGCAATATTTAACTTAAATTGTTAAAAAGAGCGCACATTTAAATTTTGCCATGGGCGCCATTTTGCATAGGTACGCCACTCGTAGCAGTAGGCTACCGTGTCCGAGGTTAGGCCTATGTTATTTTAAAGAAATAATAATAAATAAACAAACTGTTCACTCGGTTGTGCAGAACTGTGCACTCGTCAGTAACAAAATAATTATCCCTGGCTAGCGGACATTCGAAAAAAAACAATTAACCTGGAAATTAATTTTTATTTTTGAAATTAAAATAATTTGTTTGTTCATCAACTAATTCCACAAGTTGTACCAAACTGAAAGAATAACGCAACAAACACCACGATAAATATTCAAAATGTAATAGCCTACTTTTGCAATTCTACTTTTGTGGCCTACGCCTCAGCGAATATGAAGACTTTTCGGCAACGTTATTCATAACAATCACTCACTGAGAACGACATGAGCATTGACGCTCGAGCTGAAATGCAACAGCCCGCCGCATTATGAAGTCTGTTCGGCAGCGTGATTCATGATCACTCACTGGGGACGACATGGGCATTGACGCTCGAGCTGAAATCCAACAGCGCGCCGCATATGAAGCATTTTTTGGCGGCGTATATTATTGCGCGTCCCGATGTATGAGGGTACGACATCGGGGGTACGACATCGGCAGGAGACGACATCGTCGCCACCCCTACACTACTAGTAAACCGGGAAGATGTGTTAGGTAGTTCTTCACATTGACTCAGAGGTGCAGTGGTTAGAAAATTGTAGGGAGGGGGCAGAGCCTCACTGCATTGACTGACAGACAGACCTGCCTGATCTAAGTCATTGTTGTTCAGTGCATATTGCTTAACTATGTAATTTCGTAACAGTTTAATGCAGTTAACTAACTAAAAGCATCGAAATAAATTAATTTCAATGGTACGCTATTGTTCTCATTTGTCCATGGTAAACATAAAAAAATCAGCGAAGATACCATTTGTACGATTAAACTTGTTACCTGTTCAGTGATACAGGTTTAACGATGCTACTTTTGCTGTTGACACGGTTCCTCTGTCTATCTGAAACCTACGGTATGACTGCAACAAAACCAGCTGTAACTAAGTTACTGCACTACTCCAGCAACCATGCTTGATGCTTGCAGTGCAGCCTTGCACGCACATGCTCAGGGTAGGCACTTTAACAAGCAGATTTCTAATAAACCACGAACCAATCAGAAGCTACGCTGTTCATGACGTCATCAAGGCTGCGTTTAGGAAGAATAAACGAAAAACGCAAATTCTAGCTAAATTAAATTAATGCTTTGCCATCGGCTCACTTGACGCATTGGGTTAGGGCGGTGGTAGTCATTACATTGACGTGGGTTTGATTCCCACCTCTGCTATAGCTCTTTTTTCTTCTGTAATTACCAAACAAAGTTCAAACTTTTTTAAAGTAATAATTCAATTAATTCTCTGGCTGAATGGTCACAGTTGGACAGACAACGTAGCATCTGATTGGTTCGTGGTTGGATTGGACAGAAGTCCATGGATTGGATATCTGCATGTTAAAGTGCCTTCCCATGCTCAGTTGTCAGACTCAGTGTTGCCAGACGCTTAGCACCAAAAAGTAAATAAAATTTCACCAGATTGCATACAACTTAACGAGATATGTAAAACACCCTAAATAAAACAATTTCGTCTAAAAATACAAATAGTTTTTAAGACATAAGACACTGCCGTCACGCATGCGCAAACCTCTTGCAAAACGTTTTCTATACGAGCGGGGATTTTTCGCTTAAAAGTTTAAAAAAATTGAAAAAAACTTTCTTGAAAAAAATTGGTTGGGGAAAAATTTCACTAGATTTCACCAAGAAGTTTTCTGGTCCCAAAGTCAAAAAATTTGGCATCAAAGACCTCTAATATTGAATTTCACGAGAATTTTTTTAAATTTGGTATCCTATTTCCCCATCTGGCAACGCTAATCAGACTCTGCAAATTCTGAACGGGATGGCGGGAAATTGAGCGCGGATCAGGATAACATTCGCCGGCCCTATGGCTGACGACTGATAAGTGATAATAATTCTCGGGTTTTACTGACTAACTTAGTCAGAGAGTCGAACCGTTTGACTATAAAACTCGGGTTCGGTTCGACTCTCTGGTACTTTCAGTGCATATTTAAGGAACCAATATTACAAACAATTAAAACATTTTTGTTGGAGGCCCATGAGTTCGGATCTCTAGCAAACTTCCCTTCAAGTCATGATTGTTTCAATTAACCCATGAACTCTATATTGCCGGCCAAGGTATATCAGATATCAAAACAGAAAGGCATGACATAACGTAGCAGCCCACTGTTTCGAGAATGTGCTGGTGTGACCGTAAATATGTTGACCGGAAAAAAGGTTGACGTTTCGTAGAAGTTATCCCTAGTAGAAGTGCTAAATATATTGCTGCACAAGAGTATAGTAGCCTAATCGGACTAAAATAACGGTGTTAATAAAATGCTACTGCCCATGTAGCCTACCGTACCTATAGTAGGCTACAATTACTGCCAATGCAAGTTAAACAAAAACTATATAAAGTCAGTGAAATTTTACTATTTTTTTCAGTAAAATTGCAAAACACTTTCACAGACCAGTAAATTCACTTCCAAAAAAGAAGTGAAATCATCTACTACGAAAAGAAGTAAAATTTAAAACTGCTCAATCAGTGATTCTACTATATTTGGAGTAAAAAAACGTCTTTGTCTAGTAAATATACCACAAAATGGCCAGTAATTTCAAGTACTGTAACAAGATAGTAATATTCTACTGCTCTTTTGACAGTAAAATTACGAAATTTTTTAACAGTGTTTATAATTTAATACTGCAGGAGACTTTGCAGCCTTTAACAAGTCAATATTTATGTCTCCACAAATTATGTATTTACATCCAGAGCTTTCTAATTTATTTAAAGAATCAATTATTTTGTCTTTGAATGCAGAAAAAGCGTAACTAGGATGACGATATATGACTCCTACAATGATACTTGGTGAGTTTTTTGCACAATTTCCACCCAAAAGATTTTCACAATTGGGAATATCAATCGAAAAGTCTTTTCGCTCATTAAATGAATTGCCTTGTTTTAAGTAAAGTGCAACACCACCAGCACTGCTACAAGAACCCTTATGTAGCATGACATAGCCTGGTAAGGAATAATTAAGGAACGAGTTATAAGGACCAATTTTTGTTTCTGAAATGGCAAGAATATCAGAAGAATGATTGACAAGTTGAATAAATTCTTCAATGTTTTCTTTGTTTTTCTCTAAATAGTTGTTACTTGTTACTGCGGGCGATTTAACTGTAGGCTATGTATGTATGATTGTACATCAAAACAGCTTTAACTGTAGGCTATGTATGTATGATTGTACAAGTATGTACATCAAAACAGCAGATTTCAACATCAAAACATCAGACAGTTTGCTCAAAACGTCAGATCTGATGTTGAAACATCAGAAGTGGTAACGTGGCTTTTGTTATTGCTGTCGATAGTGACGTATTCTCGAGCAGTGTTTGCATTTTTTGGTCATTTTGAAATAAAAAATAAAAATAAATGAAATATTGAACTTTGGGCCTTGCCAGTGCCATTGAAAATAATATTTTTTCGGTAATTCTTTTTGAAATGTATTCTTGAATGCTCAGTTTACGCATTTTAATGCTTAATTCTCGTTTAAAAATTTCATTTACTATGCCTTTAAAGTTGGAAAACCGGAAGGGGATTAGGTCGGATAGTAATACGAAAACTATATCTCGTATATTCGTTTTGACAACGAAGTAAGTAAACAGCAAAAAAGCATTCAGCAGTTTTCCTCAATATCGATTAGTGAAAAACAAATAATGATTTCGTTGCTTGCATAAAAAAGCAGTGAATAACGTGCATTCGATATTCATTATTAAAGGAAATGGGCAGTGGCGTATGCAGGAGGGGGCCATTGAGCCATGCCCCCCCCCCCTTAAAAATGGTTGAGTAGTTAACGACGTAGATTAAGGCATTTAATATGTTTTGCATTGCTCTGTCAAAGCAATCACTGTAACAATGTTGTTTTACTGTATAGACCAGGGGTTCTTAACCGGGGTAAATTTACCCCCTGGGGGTAAATTTCACCTACCGAGGGGGTAAATTTACTGAATCATAAATTAAAGCAAACTTCATTTTTTCAGTTATTAAAAAACTGGTAGTGTTGCACTCGATTTTGATTCAAATTTATGCTTAATGTAAGTTTTCGTCTTTTTCTTTTATCTCCACGCAAGTAGACTGCCAGTTTCATTTCAACAGGGTATGTGTGCCACATTTTTGGAAAAAATGGATACTGGAAAAAATGGACAATTTTTTTCAACAAAATAATATATCCTGGAATCATGTGGGTTTGCTTTGCACAGACGGTGCCCCTTCTATGCTCGGTGCTAAGCCTGGCTTTACAACTCTGGTGAAAAAAACGCGCACCGAACATCATTTCTACGCACTGTGCCCTTCATCGACATGCACTGGCAAGTAAAACCCTTCCAGAATATTTGAAAGCAGTATTGAAGCATGTGGTTGAATGCGAGAATTTTATCAGGGCACGTGCTCTTAATCATCATCTTTTCAAAGTGGTTTGTGATCAGATGGGATCAGAACACTCTGTTCTTCTTTATCACACCGAAGTTCGGTGGCTCTCTATAAGGGTCTTGTTTTCTCTCGAGTTTTCGTACTACATGGTGAAATCGAGATTTTTCTTCGAGTACGCAAATCCCCGTTGAGTAAGCACTTTGGCGACAACAAATTTGTTGGTGCATTGGCTTACTTGACAGACATTTTTTTCAAGTTTGAACCAGCTCAATATGCAAATGCAAGGAAAAGTGTGTACATGATAAAATTCAGGGCTTTCAGACAAAATTAGGTCTATAGAGTAGAAGAGTTCAAAAAGAAAATTTTTACTACTCATGTTTACGCAAATTTTCCAGCATTTGATGATTGGAAAGTCAGTAGAAGTCGCAACGAGATTTCTATCCTCGAAGTCGAAATATACCAGCACCTTAAAAAGGAACTTTGACGGTTACTTCGAAGGTGAAAGTTTAACAGTACTGGTACTGCTCTTTGGATAACTCCTCCCTTCGAAGCCAAGTTAGAAAGTTTTGCTGACGATGATCTTTGCAAAAATGAATTGATTGATCTTCAATGTTCAACAACGCTTTGTTCCAAACTCTTATCGTGCAATGGTGACTTTTCCAAGTTATGGTGTGGATTAGTCGAAGAGTTTCCTACGCTGACTAAGCGTGCATTTGAAGTTATTATATCTTTTTCAACTACTTAGGCTATCTGTGTGAAGCAGGGTTCTCTTCATTGTTGACTATTAAAACAAAACATCGATCTCGCTTAGTTCCGAAAGACGACATGCGAGTAGCTCTTTCAACGACCATGCCAAGAATCTCCAAAATTGTTCGTGGAAAGAAAGCACAAAAGTCATTTGAGTGGACATTATTTTTCACAAGACCCCTTCAAGAACAATCGTGTCTTCGGCAAATAAACAGCTTGTTTTTGATATTTGCCAAAGTAAATCCAGACAAAAAAGGATGTTTTGCATTTCTTCGCATGGTTGACAGGACACGATAACATCACAAGGAGCCACCAAAATGGTGGGGGTAAATTATACTTTTTTCATTCGGCAAGGGGTAAACGAGACAAAAAAGGTTAAGAACCCCTGGTATAGACTAAGTCAATACGAAATACATGGCCCAATCCACCTACCCAACCCCAGGTATGCCAAAGTAGAATAGTGTTCTGTAAGCCTAAACCATACTGGGATATCATGAAGAACTAAAACTGTAACTAAAACCATACTGGGATATCATGAAGACGTCTGGGATATCAATGGCCAGTGGCGTAGCCAAGGGGGGGAGGGAGTTACAACCCCACTTTGGCACGCGTGTGACGTCACGATATTGAGAATGATGCTTTCAGTCTCTTTATGCTTGGGAATGATGCTTTCAGTCTAAAAAAAACTTGCCTAATTTTAAACAAAACTGCATTAAAAGAGCGAGTTTTGCCAATACCAACTATTCAAACATCTCAGCCAGGAATTAACAACAAGAAAACATAGAGACTTAGCTTTATTTCCGAAAAATGCCCAAAAAAACATGATCTTATATTTTTGCTAAGCCACCTGACAGCACCATTTTACAGGAATATTCATACCCACATTTTTGTTGAAAATGCTCTCAGAATGCACCAAATTCAAAGCAATTTTTCAAAATTTTCTGGGGGAGGCCCCCCAGACTCCCCGCCGCTGGGTGTCGTATTAAGCGAAAACACCGTCGGGCTTCGCCTGCCGGTCGTCAAAGCCCCCTTTTCAAAATTCCTGGCTACGCTACTCTCAAAGCCCCCCCCCCCCCCTTGAGAAAATCCTGCGTACGCCACTGGAAAATGGGTATAAGCATTCAGAAAGCAACGAATAACGCTATCGAATAGTGACAACTAAACGTTATTTCCCACCCTGGGAATAATTCCTCAGCAACAACACTCCAACAAATCGGAAAACTTCGCTCTGCCAATCTCGGTAACCGGTTTTGCATCAAGAGCCTCTAGAAGTATGCGAAATTACCTAGGGATTGTAGATCATAGGGATGCGAAACTTCATCCGCTTTTGGCTTATCCGCAACAGTAGAAGGGTTACGTTTTTTTGTAATTTACAAAATATTTTACTTTTTATGGGTTATATAAGAAGAGTGAAGTTGGTTTTAAAGTAATTTAAGGTTTTTAGTTGAAAGCAAGCCAGCAGTAAAGCGTAAAAAAATGCCAAATTGGCAATTGACCCTTCTAATGTTGAAGGAACAACGGAGTTGCGCGTCCCGTAATATACCGTCCCTAGAAATTACCAGGAATAACCTATCAAGGCTTTGTCAGTCTGAGGATAAAGATTCAAAACCCAACCAACCGAGAATAAAGATTTAATCAATCAATATGGCAACAGTGTGTTATATATTAACTTTTTTATGTTTTCTCTGGCAACACTATTATTTTTGTTGACAAAGGTGGTGTGCCAGTCTGCCAGACTGAAAACATTGTGAACTGTCACTACAGAGTGTTCAGAATGACTGTGGTTATTTTCATTATTTTATGCAGGCATTCCAGTAGGTCAGTGGCAAGAATGAACAGAATACATGAAGTGAAGTTTGCCTAGTTTTATGTTATTGAATAAGCATCGTTGCAGTCCGCCTCTGCATTACTTCATTTGACTCGTGCATGTGAAAAGGTTTCCTGCTCCTGCAATAAATAGTGAACCGTTGCAGGTTCATCTCATATGTATTAGCATTGACATACAGTGAAGAAATTTCAAAGTAGAACAACTTAGCTGCCCCAGCCAACATGGATTTGCCAAGCGTTCTTTGTCCCACTTTCTGTATTCTGTGACACATGGTAACAGCCGATAAACGACAAGTAGCCTACAAAACCGGAACATCGTTGTTGGCTACCGGTAAATGTGAACTGGACTAGTCACCAACCACTATTTAGGGCAGTGATTCCCAAACTGTGTGCCGCCACAGATTCTCGAGTGTGCCGCGACGGGAGCTATGAAAGTCACAGAGCCAAAATATTTTACAAGATGATAGCCATGTGTATTGTGCGCATAGAAATTCATTTTTTTTCCAACAAATTATAATGAAATAAAGTGTTTGAGATGAAAAAACGTCAGGAAGTCGGTTTTCATTCTAATTTCCAGAAAGTAGCTTCAAAATTTACGTAAGTGTGCCTCGAGCGTTTTATAATTATTTTAGTGTGCCACAAGCTGAAAAAGTTTGGAACCACTGATTTAGGGTAATAAGAAGTAATGCAGTTCAACAAGACGCGCTATTCACGAATGAGGTCTTTCCGCTATAAGATCAATTATATATGATTCAACAGAACAAATTGTTTTGTTATCAGATATATGATTAACTTGCTAATTTTCTTCTGCAATATTGTAACTTATAAAATATGTTTTTTTTTTCAGCACTTCAATGGAATGGACAGAAGATAGTATTGAGTTAGTTGATGAACCATTTAGAAAAACTTTTTCATACAAAAGTCCCAGTGGCAAAGACGTTCCATGGGCACTTGGTGTTTCTGATGTCGACAAAGAAAATCATGTGCAAAAAAATACTGAATTGTTGCAGTTAAAAAAATGCCTTAATGATGTTAAAAGTTCTTTGAATGATTTTGATATTATATCATGGAGTAACCACACAAACTCAACAAACTTAAGTGCCAAAGTTTTACCTCATTTAAGGAAGTCTATCCACCCAGAGTTAGCAACCCAAGCATGGTGTAAGTTTTATGAACTTCTATCTTATAGCAACGTTGTTCCACAAGGATGTGAAAATATACTGTGCTCTGTTCATTTATGTGAAGCGCCTGGTGGATTTATTTGTGCTCTGAATCATTACTTGAAGACCAAGCATGCTAAGAGCAACAAACACTTTTGGGTAGCAAACACCTTGAATCCATACTACGAAGGAAATGCATTAGATTCTTGCATAGTAGACGATAGACTTATTTCACGAACTTTGCGATCGTGGTGTTTTGGAAAAGATAACACGGGAAATATTTTAAGTTCAGATTTCATACAAGCACTCCAACACCATTGCAGGAAAACATTTCATAGGAATAACGTTAATTTGGTAACTGCAGATGGCAGTTTGAATTGTCAGGATGACCCGAGTGAGCAAGAAACCATTGTCTCTCCATTGCATTACACTGAATTGTTGTGTGCACTCAGTGTATTGTCAGCTGGTGGAAATTTTGTTGTAAAGATGTTCACCTTATTCGAAAAGCATTCTATTAACTTCATGTATGTGCTGTGTTGCCTTTTTAAAGAAGTTTCTGTTGTTAAGCCTGCGACTAGTAAAGCAGGAAATTCTGAAGTATACGTTGTTGCACGTAAATTTTGTGGCCATGAAAAATGTGCAAATTTCATTGATACTCTTTTGAAGCACATGCCATTTCAGTCTTTTATAAAAGAAGGTATATCTCTTTTTTCTGATGTTCCTGTGAGTTTTTTAGAACAGCATTTAGATTGTGTGAAGTTTTTTTCAAATCAGCAAATCACGACTATACAACGAAATATAGCATGCTATCAGAAAGTATCTGAAAAGTTTAAAAATGACATCAAAACATTGCAAGAGATGGTTACACAAAGATTTTTTGACATGTGTGAATTGAAGAAAGTGCATCCTAAACAGTGCATTGTTCCATCGGGTGTTTTAAGATCCAACGTTAGATCAAATATCAAATTACGTCCAAGACTAGAGGGTTCATTTACCCAAAGAGTTTTAAACGACAGTGACATGGATGTCCAAGTGTCTGAAAACAGTGATTGTGCTTCATGGACAATGGAACCAAAGTGGCTTCCTTGCCAAACCAAGCCATTTTGGTGGAATACAACTCAAGCAGTTGTTGGAAAAGTTGTTGAAGACATTCATTCTTCCCTTTTTTGTGTCACTGACATTATTGTTCAATATGAGCATGCATTTGAACAAATGGCCCAGAAAAATGCAGCTTTTATTGATAGTAGTTTTGATAATGCAATTAGCAATAAAGCACTGTTGGAAGAACTGTCATGCATGGTATCCTGCCATAATGGATTTTCAATTGAAATAAGAATGGACAATGCAGACATGTTTCATTCGAGTTGGTTGCAGCATCTAATCAACATATCAAACGGTGCTCTGACATTGGTTGAAACTGCCATCTCAGAGTTTAACAAAAAACGTTTACCATCACATAAAGCAGAAATTGTTACTTGCAATTTTATACTGGCTAGCTCAAATCTAATGAAGTGGCCGGAGTTAAAGATTCGTTTCGACTTAATAAAAGCTGTTTTACTTGCTATCAATGCTTTGAAGAAGGGTGGCTCGTGTATTTTTGTATTGCCAAGTGTACTCACACGTATTTGTGGAGAAATGTTGTGGGTGTTTTCTCAATGCTTTGAAGAAAATGTTGTTCTTCCGATCAAGTCATCAGATGGTCATTCCCATTCCGCTGTTCTCTTTGTCGGAAGAAAATTCAAGCTTGTGTCGAACTATGTTCATTCAATTGTGCATGCTATCAATTTAACTTCAACTCCTGGCAAGGATTTGTTAGAACTTTTTCCTATAACTGCTCTGTTGCACACCGATAAAGCAACTCATTTCATTGAGTCTCTCAGAACAGCAAATGAAATGAGTTTGTTAGAAGCCACTCATGTAATCAACAACAAACTGTCACAATCTGTGTAGTTTTTTTTGTTTTTTTTCTATTTGCTTGCTATACCCAAGACTAACAGTATAGCCACCGAGAAAATCTTGTGTTGTTTATTTCGCATAAATTTTTTTTGTTAAATTGTGTCGCATTTTATCCACTAATGATTTGTACATTTTAATGAAGCACCTAGCCTGTAAAAATAACATTGCAATTGTGTTTTTGCGTTGTATTGTTAGAGAACCCAAATAGCAATATAACTTGGCTTACTTTTTTGGATATACTGTACATTAATTTTAATCCAGACACATTGTCTTTTGTCAAGAAGAAACATGAACTTCAATCTATCTGTGAAAAAGAATTATATAAATGTATGAATAGCAAAGTACGGTACTGTTTACTGATCATTCAATAATTGATAGAAATGTAACTCAATAGAAATGATCTGTCAGATAAAGATATATATTATATCTACTTAAGTAACAATCACTGATTTAACCGCGATGAGTCTAACTGTACTGTGATGTCATTGAGCAAGTATCCAAGGCATGTCTATTGAATTCCTTGAGGTTTTGCTTTAATAACCTAGTAAGTAGATAGTTTGACTAGCCATATGCAATAGAGCGCACCAAAAACATTCTTTTTAAAAATCTTGCATGATAAAATTACAAGCGATTTGATGCATGAAAACCAACCATTCTTCTGTTGGTAATTAAAATACAGTAAAATATTGCATTTGTTTTTATCTGCTAATTTTTTAGCTGCTGCACATTTTGCCTTGAAATAGACCATTATCTTGCTTTTTTTAAATTAACTTCCTAATAAGATTACTGCTGTGTTATGCAAAATTTTAAACAGATTTCTTTGCTTTAGTGATTGTAGCTTACAGATAACAGTGCATAGGCCATTAGGCCTACCTCATTAGCGAAATTGCAACCAAGTAATTAACTAAAAGTGAATCAATAATCAGAATCATTTCCAACTTGACTTCATTGGAACCCACCTTAACTTTCAGGTAAATTTAATATTTGTGGCCATTGGCCAGTTAGGAAACTCAGTGCTTGAAAGAGCATTAAGATGTTTTAAAATCAGTTTTATTAATTTTTCAATTCTTAGCATTTTTGCTCCCTGCTCAACCACACTGGAACGGGGAGTGCCATCTTCTTCATGCTAGTGTGGCACCACTCTCATTCAAACAAATAGAGCAGAAGGTCTACTGAAGACTGGCTACTCTCTAGTATATTTTCGTATTGGTCTGGAAAGCATTGTCATTCTGGTGTAAAAGATAATCCTTCGCTCTCATAGGCTCACCTGGAAAAAAATTCTTCACCATTATATGCACATAAATTGCTACAAACGGCTTAGATACAACCTCTTCCAGCCCACTTGCCGAATTCCTCTTTGTCATTAACTTCATATTGCCACATGAATACAACAGGTTTTCCTTGGTGGGAACCCAACAGTCTTGGAGCAATCACAGTACTTGAACTTTCGTGAAATGTTACGTAGGCAGTTTCAAAATGGATCTAAAGTGTGCCATGCTTCGCGACGACTCGTGCATCAACAAAACAGAGAAGAAGCATGGAAACTATCAAATTACAAGTGAGTGAAAAATCTTTCTTTTGACTGAGTGATCATGCTAAATATGTTCACTCGTCTCATTTGTATGCTGCTTTAAAATGCATGTACTATGAGTATGACACCAATGGTGTGGATTGTGTTCAGAAAATTGTTGTTTGAAATTAATTTTATTTTAACATTCAGTCAATCAGTAGGTTCAGAAACTGCAACTTTCTGTATTTTCCCTCCTGTAGCACGAACTCAGATGTGATAGTTTGTAAGATATTACAGAGTTTAAGAGACTTTCATTTGGCTAACTATGTCCGATTTGAATACGTGTAACTAAAATCTATTTTAACAGATTTTTCCTTCCTATACAAAGTCGTTGGACAGATACTGATGCCAACGGTCACATAACCAATAGCATCTATATATCATGGGCATCAGTGATACTTCATAAATACACTTTGAGGTGGGATACTCATAAAATGACAGTTGTATCTTAATTTAGTTTTGCAATGATGTGCTATAAAACTGAAATTCTTGCACCAAAGCAAGCACATAGTTTTTTTTTAATTTATTCAATGTTTCTTATCGTGCAGACGTTTTAACCTGGAATTGGAAAACACCCAAATGGTAACAGCTCAAGCCGATATTTCCTACAGGTACTTCAGTAATTAGTTGAAGTACTGTTTACTCATTGAAACTGTTTTCTTTTGATCTATTTATAGACAAATGCGGTTTATAAACTGTGGTGTAATTAGTCATATTCTTAACAAATGGTGTGAGTATATGTTTCACGGCAGTCGGGTGTTGCAAGAATTGATAGCGATAGACACGTGTTTCGCCTATGAGGCTGGGCTCATCAGTATTGCACCACTAATTCATTCCACATAACATCGAAACCCCGCCTTTACCAGTCAGTTAAATCTTACTGTTGTGCAAAGAAAACTTGGTGTGAGATTGTTGTCTATGTTCACTTTGTGCAGGCAGTGTGGTTATCCAGTACAGTATGCAAACATATTTTTGGATGTTTTTGCGATTCGTTTTATTTGCTCGACTTCATTACACTTTAAAACCCAAAATGCAATTTAGTTTAATTTAAAAACAATTTTACATTTAGCGTGAAAACATTTGATTGGAACAAAATCCCTAGAATATTTGCTATGTCGGTTTCATTTTTTGGTCAGCTTGATTATACTTTAGAATCTTTAGATCACCACAAGAAAAACATTACTTGCAATAACATAGCAGAGATCTAGAAAGACCAGAAAGTTTTTTTAATAAGTTATTGCGAGATGATTTTAAGCATGAGTTCTGGACGCAATGAGTAAGTTTCAAATTCTTGATTTGATAGTCAAATAAAACCTAACAACCACACGGTATTTAACATTGTTAAATGTCGTCTGCTTAGGTTTTATTTGTCTATGCTTAAAAAAATCACCTCTCTACCAAAATTGAATGAGGACTGCACCAGGCATTTAGTTAAATAACATAATGCGTTCTACTGGTGCAAATTAAAGGGGTATTAAAGGAAAAACCTGACTTGGCGATTTTCCACGTTCTTTGTGTTTAACATGCTACCATAAAACGATTTTCAATAAAATTTTGCCCCATTGCGGTCTGACCACCATTGTGCGCGTGGTTTTGTCAGAGCTTTCAAAACGAGATTGGCCTGAGCAACGAAGCGTGCGACTGTAAAGAACGTCATAAAGTCTAGCAATCAACCGATCACGCAATAATTGTTACTGCGGGCGATTTGACTGTAGGCTATGTATGTATTTACATCAAAACAGCACATTTTAACATCAAAACAGCAGACAGTTTGCTCAAAACATCAGATTGGTAACGTGGCTTTTGTTATTGCTGGACTTTATGACGTAGTCTTGAGCTGTGTTTGCACGTTTTGGTCATTTTGAAAAAAATGAAAATAAATGAAACACTGGACTTTGGGCCTTGCCAGCGCCATTGAAAACAAATTTTTTTGGGTAATTGTTTTTGAAATGTATTCTTGAATGTTCAGTTTACTCATTTTAATGCTTAACTCCGGTTTGAAATTTTCCTTTAGTATGCCTTTAAGCTAAACTATCGCACGATGCATAAAGTGGCAATCTGCTTTTATTCCGACGTTTCGTCAATCAGACACGACTGACTTCCTCTGGGAGTTGGACCAGGTAGTGACTAGCTGTCTAGCATGACAAAACACAGAGCCATGTTGCTGAAATCAACTAAACATTCAAAATGCGAATATATCAACCAAAATAGTATTATTTTGATCAATATAAAGTCAATTTTTTATGGAAATCAATTTTAGGTTAATAGTCAATTTTATGTTTCTCGGCAGCCGATTTGTAGCAAGAATTGACAGCGATAGACACCGTGTTAGCCTCATGGGCGAAACACGGTGTCTATCGCTGTCAATTCTTGCTACAAATCGGCTGCCGAGAAACATATTGTTGATTGGATGGTCTGGATGGCTAGCGTGGAAGCTACACCGTTATGGTTAGCGAATCGCAACTGCTCGCTGTACTAGTGAGTGCTCAGCCTTGTGCTGATAGCCGGGAAGAACGCCTCTTTCTTCACAAGTCAATTTTATGTAATTGACATGTCCAGTCCAAATGTTTTCTTTTAAACGCTGAAAAAAGCTGATGCTTTAACCACTTTTTGTTTCCCGTCTGCTTCTGTACAAAAACTTTTTTCGATGCTTCGCAAACTTCTGGCCAAGAACAGAAAATTTAATGCCGAAAATGTGAAACATTGTATTATGTTACCTTTGAACTCTTGTTTTTGGTGAACGTGATGTTTATTGTAAAGTTAGTTGCCTGCTCAATGCTCATATAGCTTTCAGACCAGTCGAATATGTTTTTTTGCTGATTTTTTTTTGTTTTGTTAATGCAGCCTTCTTTCAAATACAAAACACATGAAACAAAGTGAATTTTTGAGTAAATAAAACTTGCCCTAGTAATCTCAACTCATTAAAAAAACTGCTGGTTTCACTTTCGCAAAATGACAACACTGTTACCTGTGTTCTCACATCGTTTTCAAATTTCTTGCACAAGAGCTGAAATCGAGTCCAATTTTAGCTCGTCAGTAGTACACCAGCACAAAAATAGCACTGAAGCACACACGATATACACAAAAACTATATTTATCAACCTACAGTACTTATATGTATGAAGTTATACCAACAACTCTGACCAAACTACCGAGCGTATACAACTCGGCCTTCAATCAACTTTTAAGGTTTGCACAACTTCGTTGGAGGTCACAACAAAGAGTCACGTGGTTTCACGCCTTAACAATCACCTTGCACAAACTTATTCAAATAGAATTAAATATAAGCCAATTATTGCTGTGAAAGTGATTATTCTAACTATTCCAAACTTTGTTCAGAAAATCTTTGACATATCCTGAAATGCCGCTTGGCGCGTTAAGCGTCAGCAAAATAGGAAACTCAGCAATTACCTTCAACGCGGCCTTCTTCAAACCCAAATCTCCAATTGGACGGATGAATCCACTTGCATCGGGTTTGACGTTTTCAGGAAAGTTTTGGAATGAAATTGACCTATCTGCACTCAGCTCCTTTTATGACAATGACGCAGCATCAGTGGCAGATCTAGCTACTGTATATATAAACAAAGACACCCAAAAATCAATCGGAAGTTTACCAGTTTCATTTAAAGAAGGGCTTGAGAAATTGTTGCTGAGTTGAACTGCATTTTTGTTTTCTTATTTTTAGAAAATATTAGACAATATTTACATACAACGCTGACAAAGAGAACGTATTTACGTTCAGATTTTAAACTTAGTATATTCAAGAGTTTAACAACTGTGCCTTTTCATTGAAAAATTAATTGAAAACTCTGGTTCATCCTGTCGTACTATGCAGTGTATTTATAACTTTCAAAGTTCAAACATTTACTGTTCCTATTTCTGACAAATAAGCCATTGATTAATTGGTACTACACTGATAAAAGTTTGACAAGTTCTACTGAACAATTTTGTATCATAAAACAAACCCTACATGCTTTTATGTAAAACTTTGGTTAATTGCTTATGCAAACAAATTGGATTGTCGTTTTAAGATTTTTATTCCATTTGTTATGTTTGTCCTCTTAATTGCACATAGGCTATTCTTGAGCAATAATACTGCAATGCAGCAAACCCTGTGGCTATCGGCAATAGAATTGAGTTGTTGGTGCTGGTATAGGCTTATGATTTGTGTAACAATCAAATAATTCAATGTTTTCAAAATACAGTAGAATTCGCCTATAACGGCTTCGTTTATAACGTCAATTCGCCTATTACGTCACATTTCGCTCGGTCCCGGCAGAATTCCTATATTTTACGTACATTGTAATTCGGCTACAACAGCATCGCCTATAACGTCAATTCGCATGTAACAGCACCCTTTATTGGTCCCCAGACGTCTTTTGTTCGTTTATAACGTCACTTTAAGCCATCATCTTCACCACGAACGGTCAGTCTTTTAATCCAGTTAGCGCTGCTGCTTGCAAAATGTCTTCCCTTTGTTTTGCTACGTCGTTCTCAGCAGGGACTTTAACTGAATTAACTTTTTTCCCGCGTGTAAAACTATCACGTGTAAAAAGCAGCTCTACAGCTGACCTTTAAACAACTCAAAGCAACAGTTGTTAGTGCAGTACTGTATAAACTAATTAACTGAATTAACTTTTTTTTCCCGCGCGTAAAAAACTATCACGTGTAAATGCAGCTCTACAGCTGTGTCAAAACCGAAACAGCTCAAGATCAATGCCTTTTTTGCTAATAAACAATGAACTTTTCTACTACTGTATGTAACGAGCTGTAAGTTATTGCGCAAATTTCCTGTACCTTTTGCTGTAGGTTATTTTTTTTAAACAATTTCTTTGTTTACTGTATTTTCTGCGTGCCTTTTGTCAGTTTGGTGGTACACAGTAACCCTGATTGGATTATAGCCTACACCCCTTTCTTTAATCAAAAGACAGTTGTGGAATAGTTTGCGGTAGTTCGTCTATAACATCAATTCGGCTATAACGTCAGTTTTTGCAAATCCCCTAGAGGTGCTGTTATAGGCGAATTCTACTGTATTACAACTAATGGTAGTTCCAACTATATTTCATACGACAGTGTTGGTATATGCTCTGGAAACTCTCATACTCGTTTTTGAGTGCTCTGATTTTGGTTGAGTGATCATTGCTCCAAGGAAACTTAACGTTCAACCTACTGGCTTGCAAAAGTTGCCTTTTTAGGCCATGCGACCGTGTATACTTTGCAATGCATTGTGCAGTCAAGTAATTAAGCACGATTGGTGATAAGTGTACCGAAACGAATCTGTTAGATAGCCGCATCAAAATGTCCCACAAACCTTTTTATGCTGTTTTGCTCTATCAAATGGTGATTCTACATCGATACGTGTTTCCTTTATTTAAATTGTTTTTCTGGAGACATTTTTTACGCTGTTTCAATCATTTCTTTTGTGGTACTCAACTGGTTACCGCTTGAACTATTATAATTTCAGCAATTTAGTAGGTAATGTTTCATCAAGGCTTGAAATTCTTCATAAAGAAACTGTTAAGAAATATGACTCAAGAAGAAGATAAACTATTGGTTCCTCCACTGAGTGTCAGAGGGATGAAAGTATTGGATCGGTAAATACCACTTGCATCTGGGCGGTTACTGTAGTTTTACTAAAATTAGCTGTATTATATTTTTGTGATAAAATTGCTTATGGGTTGAATCTTCTTTCTTTGCGCTTCTAGGGCCGAAGGTTTAACATTTTACTGAGTTGTCGATGTTTTCCGGACTACATTGAAAGTCTATTTGAGTGAACTACAGTACCGGTATTAGCAAAGCTATTAATGTCGAACCAGCTCTCTTCCAGACAGACGTGTGCTTGAGAAGTTCCCGCGGTCCCAACACCGGCCGTCCCTCATCACCGCCCCAAAACTTGTGGCTCCTGTCCCGAGTTCACCGGTGAAGCGATGGAACTTCAAAAAAGCCGATTGGAATCAATACAGCCTCCTGACCAATGAGTCTGCTGCAAAGTTACCACCGACTGAAACATGCAACGCAGACGAGGCATACCAGGACTTCTGCAATGCCATAATAACTGCGGCAAAGGCCACAATACCACGTGGCCATCGAACCAGCTATAAACCATGCTGGGACTCTGAGTGTGAAACTCTCTACCGCTCATACCTAGCCGCCACAAGTGGTGCTGCTTCAAACACCGCCGCCACCAGACTACTTGAGCGGCTGGACACAAAGAAGCTTGAGCGGTGGAACGAAGCTGTCCAAACCATCGACTTCTCACACTCAAGCCGCAAAGCATGGAGCATCATCAACAACCTCACTGGGCGCTCAGCAAACTCCCCTCGTCAGTGCCCCGTTTCTGCTAATGCCATCGCTTCCCAGCTAGTGCAGAACGGGGTGTACAAGACAAAGGACCGCAAGGCATCCCGCCTTGTTGCCAAGGAAGTGTCTGCCCTATGGCGAGTGGAAACACCACCAGAAGAAACAATCTCTGGAGACTTCACTCCAGAGGAATTCGCCACCGCCCTCCGCCTAGTGAAACCACACAAGTCTCCAGGGCCCGATAAGATCTGCCCTGAGCTTGTGCTCCATGCTGGCCATTCCCTAAAGTCCTGGTTACGTAGATTCCTCTCTTCCTGCCTGCACCACCTCACAATCCCAAAAATCTGGAGAAGAGCTTTAGTAGTTGCGATCCCTAAGCCTCACAAGCCACCAGAGGACCCAAGGAGTTATCGTCCGATATCCCTCCTCTGTGTTTCTTTCAAGATCCTCGAAAGACTGATCTATGCCCGCGTCAACCCAATCATCGACCCGCTCCTTCCAAAAGAGCAAGCTGGGTTTCGGCGTGGAAAATCCACTGTAGATCAGGTCGCACTGTTGACCCAAGACATCGAGGACTGCTTTGAGGCAAAAAAGAAGGCCGGCGCTGTCTTTCTAGATCTCACAGCTGCCTACGATACCGTATGGCATCGCGGCCTTACTTACAAGCTGCTTCGCCTGCTTCCTGACCGACATATGGTCCATATGATTATGGAACTTGTCAGGAATCGAAGCTTCACCCTCACCACCGGCAACCCACGGCGAAGCAGACTGAGACGCCTGAAAAACGGCGTCCCACAGGGATCGGTCCTGGCTCCACTTCTTTTCAACATCTACACCCACGACCTGCCAACCACGGTCTCCGCAAAATACGCTTATGCGGACGATCTGGCAATTCTCCACTCCACAAAGTCGTGGGAAAATCTAGAAGACACCTTGAGCCAGGACATGCAAACCATCTCAGCTTATCTCCAGAACTGGCGACTGAAACTCAGCGAAACCAAAACTGTGGCGGAAGCTTTCCACCTACACAATCGGGAAGCTGATCGTGAGCTACATGTCCACAACAACGGAAAACCTCTGTCCTTCTGCCCCGAGCCAAGGTACCTTGGGGTGACACTAGACAGATCGCTCACATACCGCCACCATTTGGTGTCACTGCGCAAGAAACTGACATCCCGCGCTGCATTACTGAAGCGCCTGGCAGGCTCTAGCTGGGGGGCGAAGGCTGACACTTTGCGAATAGCAGCCTTAGCCCTTGTCTACTCTTCAGCAGAGTACTGTGCACCTGTCTGGTGCCGCAGTGCTCACTGCCACAACATCGACACTGCCATAAACAGCGCCCTGCGCACAGTGACCGGATGCCTGCGTCCCACACCATTGGACAATCTCCCCATTCTCGCTGGCATCCAACCTGCTGAGCTTCGTCGCGAAGAAGCCACTCTGTCCCTCGGTCGACGGGCACTGGAGCCTAATCATCTTCTCCACCACAAGATCTCTGCCTTCCCAAACGGGCACCCCCGCCGACTGAAATCAAGACACCCATTCGTGCCAGCCGCTCGGCTTCTGATCAACGAAGCTGATGAACAAGACATCTCTGCGGCTACTTGGGCGGACCATAAATGGAATTCTGAATGGAGGTCAAGCACCACCAGACTCCATTCATTCATCCCCGACGCCGACACACGCCCAATCGGCCTGACACTACAGAGACAGGCGTGAGTGCGCCTCAACCGTCTCCGTACGGGCGTCGGCCTTTTCCGCTCAACCATGCACCAATGGGAAATGGCTTCTTCCTCCTCCTGTGAATGTGGTGCCGAGGAACAGACCGCAGACCACATCATCAATGACTGTACCATCTTCAAGCCACCTAACGGAGTGGAAGGTCTGCGCGTCATGGATGATGAAACTAAAGACTGGCTGCTCTCTAGCAGCCTTCCAGTGTAGTCCGGGAACATCGTGAATCTGGGGTGGTAAAAGGATAGACCCTCGGCCCCAGAAGCTCAGCTCAGACGACGACGACGACGAGCAAAGCTATTTTTTTAGACCTTGAACTTCGAAGTTGAATGACCGTTCCACTTATGGATGATAAAGTTGTGTTGGTACGACAAGGTTTTATGACGTAGTAGTATATATTTTATCGGTATAGCTTACTTTTTCACGGTTGCATTTTCTTTTTCAAAGGGATGCTTTTCGAAAAAAGGTTACTTTTCCTGCTCTCGTAGTACCGGTGCGGTCTATTAAGCAATGCAAGAACATGTTGCGCAGCAAGCTCCCGCCTCTTCAAATGAAATGCGTCATAGATTGTCCAGACAAAACCAGCATGCACAAGCTGATTCTACTAAATCCTGGAGTGGAGTTTGACGCCAAAGAATGGAAAAATTTGGAAAACTTGGGAATCAAACGGAAACTAACATATCACGAGACGGAACTAAGGTAGTGTTTGTCACTCTTTGATTCACGGCCACAAAACAGGCACTTTTTATATACAAAACCATCGACGGTCATTTGGATGTAACCGTGTCTTATTTCTGTTGATATGAGCATTTCAAGCCACGGGACGTCATCAAGGCGATTTTGCCTGTGAGTGAGGGGAATCTTGACGAATCTGCTGCTCCAAAGGGCTTTTCACAGATTGGTCACATTGTTCACCTCAACTTAAGAGATCACCAACTCCCTTTTAAAAACATTATTGGACAGGCAAGTAGATGTGATGATATGTACGTTTCAAACTTAAAAGTGTTGCGTTTATTAAAAATTTAAGGGTCACGTTTGAAATAATGTGTGTAAACACAGTCCCATCTTAAACTAAGAAACAGTTTTTGATCATAATTTACACTTGCAAAGTTTGGGGGCATTTTGTTTGATCAAAATTGATGTCGGGGTTCAGACTGATATTTATTTCGATTCAAACATTGTAATTATTGAATAGCGTGACTTTGATTTTTCCATGCTTAACTTGTTCTTATGAATTGCTGTTAAAATGTTTATTCCATCTACCAAGACAGAACGATGACAGGTGCTGCCTTAAGATTGTGTCCTGCAGGATGAAAAGTGCGCCTGTCCTCGCCAAAAACCTCACATTCAAGACATAAATTAATGTGGCTTCAATTCAGTTAGCTATGTTTTGATTAACGTGAAGCACAATTATCTTTGAAGGTGTTCATCGACAAAGTCAACACGGCACGAAGTGTTGTTTGCAAGGTGAATAACATTAACAACGAGTTTCGTAATTTCGAAATGGAGGTTCTAGCTGGCGAGGAAGATTTCGTCACTCGTGTTGTGGAACATAACCGAATTTTTGAGTTCGACTTTTCCAAGGTAATGCACTATGCAGATCATGCAAATTACGAAAAGCAACCTCTCCCGGTAACAGGATACAACCTATTGTGAAGTTTGCAGAGACCAAAACGAAGAAAACACGGTGCAAGTTCGATAGAAAGTCGACTTCATTGTGCCAATCACACCTATACCAAGCCACACAGCAGGGTTTAGCGCTTTGCAATTGAATACAAATAATAAAGCTTTTGAGGGCGTTTCCACATATTGCTGCGGGTACCAGTAATTAAAATCACTCTTCCTCTACAAATTTTTCGGGTCCACGTTTTTTAGATGCAGACAATTAGGCGCGCACACTGTGGCGTCAGGATATTTAGGTGCGGAGCACTTTGGCGCCCAATCATTTAGGTTTAGGTGCTATTCCCAGTAAAGTCTGCATTGTGTTTTTAGCTGGGTTGTTTTATTATTTGCAGTGTTTAATTGCTTATTTTCCGTATTTATTAATTGTTTAATAAAATTCTTCATCCTTACACCTCGTGTACCTGTTCAAACAAAATAACCTGCTAAGTGGGTTCTTTGCTATACTTGCATACTACATAGTCAATAGTCAGGCACTGCACTCCAAAAATTTTACCACCCGCTTGAATATAGGCTACGGTATGTTTTTTTACTGATGTTTAGTGTAGTTATTTAACTTAACTAAAAGTGAATTCACTCATGTTCGGAAACTTGAATAATTTATTGATAAAGGTTTCGCCGACGCAAACCTACTGTAGACTAACAACAAATAAATGCCGAACACGCCCATTAAAAAAACAATATATTTTTCTGTTCAATGTAGCATTTTGTGTGAAAAGCATTGCCAGTTTAAGCAGCTTCACTCACGGAAGCCATGACATATTTTTCTGTTCTATATAACACTTTGTGTGAAAAGTATTGCCGGATAAAGCAGCTTCACTCACTGACGCCATGACTAACAACAAATAAATGCACGCGCATTAACAAAACAACATATTTTTCTGTTCAATGTAACATTTTGTGTGAAAAGCATTGCTCTACCTGCCAAGCTGATATAATCTGCAGACCTTACTAGGAACAGCACCTAAATAACCGGGCGCTACAGTGCTCCGTACCTAAATATTCTGACGCCACAGCGTGCGCGCCTATTTGACGGGCGCCTAACTGTTTGCACTTAAAAGACGTGCTCCCATTTTTTCGACTGTTGATCTCGACTTAGATTGTTGTTGAATCATGAGGCTGTGGTGACTTGACAAAAAAGACTGGCGTGATTTTACCAGTAAAGAAACCTTAGAAAAAACTTTCCCATGCTAAACCTTGCAGTATTATATTATATGGCTGAGGACTGACGCATATTACGAACGATGCGGTTTTGTTTCCCTTCAACTGCAGATCGGGTATTTTTGTGTTGTGCAGGTATTTTGGAATTCCCGCCTTTCCACCGAACATAATCGAATAACTGACGCCATCCCTAGCTCCGATACAGTGTTTGATGTGTTCGCTGGGGTGGGGCCGTTTGCCATACCGCTTGCTAAAAAAGGTGCTGTAACATGTAGTTTAATGTTTACTTTAACCTGTAGTGTACCGCATGGTTTGTTATGATGCATCTAGCATGAAACGTAATAATATGCTGGAAGCAGCAAAACCAGTGAGGTATAATTTTTTTTAAACGGTGAGTTTTGCGTCAAAGTTTGATGTCCCGTTACTTCTTGTGGTCTACTATTTTTAGCTTTCTGGCAATTCTCACTTAGTCATATGTTAAATTACGAGAACAACATAAATCTTTTTTCAATCACCACATAAGGTTACTAGAAAATTAAGGAATAGAGATGGGCAACGGATTTCTGAACATCTTCAACCATATGTATGTGCGTGTTGAATGTGCACTCCGCTAAGAATGAATGTTAAATTTGTTGTAATTTAAACTTTTTTTGAAAGGTTGTAAAGTGTTCGCGAACGATTTGAATCCACACTCGTACCATTGGCTGCAGCGAAACAAAATTTTAAATAAGGTCAAGACGTTGGAAACCTTCAATGTGGATGGAAGAGATTTCATCACCAACAACCTGCGGGAATACTTGCTGAAGTAAGTCGATTTATTCTGGTTTGGTGGCGTCACAGTGAAGTAAACAATACTGTCACAATCAATGTGCGAGGTCTCGCGACGAGCTGCTTTATATCCTAACGAACGTGCTGTTTTAATGGTGGAATTCTTTTGCGATGTGTTATTATCGGTTACTGACCTGTAGTGACCTCTGATTGCGAAGTCTTTATTATGTAATGTATTTCCAGAACATTCATTCAGAACCAACCTGGAATGTTCTTATGTTTTTCACAATTGCCAAATGTCATTTGTCATGACGTCATAAGGATGTTTACCAATAGATCTCTGATTGCGAAATTTTTATTACGTGACGTATTTCTAGAACATACTACCCTACGTGCGAATCTAGTAGCTTCTTTTGCTTGCTTCTCATGTTTTGCCAAGTGCAGGGTTTATGACACACAAAGGTGTTTACGTGTAATGCAGTTTGGCAGAACAATGAGTTCTGTAACATTACGTAACCTTCTCGAAGTTACTAGACCAAACAACCTGCTATAAATAGTGGTGTAATTTGTGTATTATTATTATTATGGGTTAATTATGAGAGTTGTGTTATGAGTTGTGAATTGGTAATAGGTGCAGAGATTATTGTTGATTGAGATTTGAAGTAATTGAATACAAGTAGATGAGAATTGGTGCTGATATAAATTGTGTTCGAAATTAGAGTTATTTGAGAAGCCGTTCGTTAAAGTCCTTCAAGAATTTTCATTATCATTTCACCAGTAGAACTGGTGAAATGTTGTTTCCAAGAAGAACGTGGAAACAACAAGTGAAGGATGAATTTAAAAAAGTCGGACTGAAGGAGGAAGATGCAAGGGAAAAGGTGAAATGGAGAAAAGGGATTAAAACAATTGCTGCGCGGAAACAATCGGCCACCCCCACTAGTGGGGAACAAACCGACGATGGATTATGATGATGATGAACTATTCGACATTTAATTGACTGCCTTTCGGTAATATCCCATTAAACTACGTCATTGAACCTTTTCAAGTCTCTTTCCTGGTAAGAGATAGAAAGAAATTGTGACAAATACATTGCGCGATAGTAGGCACAATCAGGATGGTAGCGGATGACCATAAGCGGTCAGGAGCAGAATATACCAGCAAGTGTTGTAAGACCAACACACATTCAAAGAAATTTGTCGTGTGAAGTGTTTCCTTTCAAAAGTTATTTTTGCATAAACTTAAACTACCGTATTGACAACAACCTTTGTATTTTGAAGGTCGTTAAAAACCAGTTCTAAGCTCGAAGAAAAAAATGTGATTGCTTTTATGAAGGTTTGATAAAGAAAGCGAGTTTGGCATCCATGTGCTGATGAATCTTCCTGCAATCGCTGTGGAATTTCTTGATGCCTTTCAAGGACTTGTAAAGGAGGAGACTTGCATCCCAAAGATCACTGTTCATCTCTATATGTTCGCGTCGTCCTCGACAGCTGAAGGTTTGCACGGTGTTTGGTTTTCATTTCTCTCGAGCAGAACGATTCGTGTTAGGCTGAGCAGTGAGAAAGTCTGCCAAAAGATTTGCTGGTTTGCCATATGGTAGACACGAAGGTCTTTGCTTTCCCCTTTTACTTTCTGTGATGGACCAGAGTTTCCGAATAATATATTTCTTAATTGCTGTAAAGATCTATTGCTAAAGAGCTAGTTGTCTCAGCGCAAAGTCACCCTTTGCGCTGAGAATAACCGACTCAATTCAAGTTTAATTGTCTTTGAAACCCAACAGCAGATTGCTAACCTCGACTTAATATTAGTAAACCATTCTCGATGCAACATATTTCTGTTGTTAATTGCTGGATATTTGATCGTTTGGTACGCTACATCGGTCAATGAAGGGGCCCCCAATAAAGTCAGCCGTCTTCGTGTATTTTGTTTGCGTGCTTAAATACGTTGCTCAGATTACGACAGCTTTGCTGTTCGCGATTGCATATTTCACACAAGGACGTGAATAATAATGGCTGCACATTCTGGATCAATGCTTAAGGGATTTGGGATTTGCTAATGACGGTTCCTAGACCCCTCGCAAAGGAACAAATATAATACGTATTGTCAAAATTTGACACTGGTAGTAACCATCTGGTCTTTTGTTTCAGAAGAGCTGCGACCTCGCATCCATCAACATCTTGGTCAAACCATGCCGGAAGAAAGCAGCAAAATACGTTTTGTGAGAAATGTCGCTCCAAATAAGGACATGTTCTGCGTTAGTTTCGTATTGCCGAAAAAAGTTTTCTTCAATGTAACTGAAGACATTCTTTCAGTCGAACCACATTCCAAACGGCTCAGATTATCCGGACAATGGAACGAAGTCTTCAGAACGTGAAGAAAAAGAATGAACATCAGTCTCTACGGTGTGTGGTGGTTTTGTGACAGGTCAAACGAAAAGATACGGAGCAGTTTTAACAGAAACCTCTGCCATTGTCTTACATTTATTTGCACCAAACACGAAATTTGACAACGCATTTACGACTGAAAAGGTACGGAACACAATTTGTTGATATCGCATGCAACACATAGCTGGAGCGCCAGCTGTTCATGTGAAAATATCGGCTTGTCGGCAAAATAATAAAATTGAACTGTCGCTGGAAAAAAAGTGTGCTCGATTCGTAAGCCATCAGCTCTGTGAGCAATCTCCTCGCTGTTGTTTTTTTATTAGCTGAAAGTGTAGACATGGTTAACACAACGTTCCTTTAAATAAAGCACGAAGCTAAAAAAGTCAGTGATGAGAAAAATTTGTTTCAGCAACAAATGGAATTACGGAAAAGAGTTCATTCGCAAACTAAAAGCGGCAAACAAAATGCTATCAAGAAACGGCCCATGATGAATGTGGGAATGCGACAACACACAACTGCCCGTGCTTGAATGACCAAGCGTGCAAAAAGTGTTTCGTTTTTGTGTTTTTTCGCTGCAGTTCCGCCATGTCCATGAAAAATATGACGTAATCAACGTGATGATTGACATCATGAACACCAGCCATCGTGATGACGTCATGCAAGTGGTTCCTTCTCGGATGCGGAAACTTCCATTTTCACGTCCCCTGGACTCAGCTCTCTGTCCCTGGTCAATGCAAAACACGAGAAATGGCGTGAGATTTAATGGATGTGGTTTAAATGAAATGAACTACATGCTATTGTGTCTCTTGGCGTATGATTACAATCGATCTATGACTTTATTTATATTACAATTTATCCACAACCTACTCTTTTTTGGGTGCTTTTTCTTGTTTCTGCTCAGGAGCGGTATCGCCATTTGATTGGTCAGCATGGAGGGGCGTCTCTTCATTCACCACACCCATTTCTTGTCTATCATATTATGTAAAAAGAAGTGTTACAAGATGGCCGAGCTGACAAAAGCAAACTAATAACATAGGCTTTTTGCTAAGCTAAAACATCGAAGCAAGGATGAAAAAATTATAAATAAACTGAAAACAGCGATAAAAAGATGTAGGATGGTAGGTTGAAAGAGGTGGGTAACAGCAAAGCAGAACTGCCAATTAATATAATATTTGAAGAATTCAACAGATGTCTTACTAAAGCATGCTTCGGGATCAGTGTTGCTAAAGATCGAAGCAAGAGATAGCGAAATCAGTAACTAGTGAAAGATGGTAGCATGGACTATAGTAGCCTAATTGCTGAGCAGCTCAATAGCCAAGTACTAGTAGGCTGACCTACGAAATGGAGTAGCCTATAATAAGACGATTTGAAATGTATTGTCAAATACAATGCACACAAAGGCAGGTATTTCGTGCACTGGAGATGTGCGAAATGTGCTCGGAGAGAATGTTAGTTCAAAAGAACATCTTACAAATGAGAAAAAGGTTGAAGAAAGGAGATATTTATTTGATACTATGGATAGGCCACACTCTTCCACATGGAGGATGGCAAAATGATGAAATTGGAGGTGAAGAAGAAAATGTTAGATTTTACGACGAAAGGATTAGTTATAGGCCTGGTAGAATGAAGAGAATAGCAGTCCTGACACGAGGCAAAGAATCAACTTGGCCTACCTACAAGTGGTTATTGAGCTGTAAACTGTTCAACACAACATCGCAACCAAAAGACGACACTCATACAACATCAAAGCAAACAAAACCGGCCATTTTTCATCGACCAAACAGAAGCTAGTCGACAAAAAATTGTTAATTTTCTTTGCTCGCATCGTACTCTGTCCCATTCGCAACGGGTTCTACGTCGTCGGCTAAAGGTTGCTTCTCAATTGCCACTGTGGTCGCAACTTCGTCCGCCTTACTGTCCTTTCTGCAGCAGCATATGATGCGCAATGAATGAAAATGAAAACCACGCCATTCGGTTGATGGGCACCACCATTCAACTCAACTCACCTGTATTGCCCTTCTGTTCCTCTCCTTTTAATTGAATTAAGTCATTTAATCACCCATCAAAAAAAAAATGATAAATAGCCTTAAACTAATGTTTACCATGAAAACAAATACCAGACTTTCCTGTTGTTTTTCTTTGCTTTTAGGGAACGTTCAAATATTACGTAACGCTTTTTTTCCGAATTTTTGACCCCCCCCCTCCCCCATGTTACGCCAACGTAACGCTTTTTTCAATCCCCCCCCTCCCCCATGTAACGCTTTTTCACTACAAATTCAGCACAAAAAAACTACCATTCCGTACTCGAAAGCGTTACGTAACGTTTTGCTTGCACCCCCTCCTCCCCGATGTGACGCTAACGTAACGCTTTGCATAACCCCCCCTCCCCCTCAAAGGCGTTACTTAATATTTGAACGTTCCCTTAACGCTAATTCTTTTTTCAAATTTAATATTTGTAGCAAATGCGTTAAAGATGCAAGACCACGCGGTAAAATGCAACGTACCGGAACTCAGCTGAGCCCTCTTCCGCATCTTTCATTCCTTCCTTACCAGCACCAGGTGGCGCACAGCAGCTCATGTATATGCAGTGCGTGAGACCGCAGTGTCGAGAAGAACAGCATATGATATCTGCAATGTTATGAAAGCCATAGAGTTAGTTATGATAGCCATTCCTTGGTAATGTTTGGGGGAATATCAACATTCATAAGCATACGGGATGTTGGTTCAGAGGTTGTTCACCAGAAGTGCAAGTCCTGTTACTAGTGGGTGCTGAATTATTGGGGTTAGTTGTGAAATGGCGAAAGAAGCCCTGGCTTGTTTATCGGACTTTTAAACCACATTTTGGAATACAGGTAATTACCACTTTCAGTGATTCTAGAAGAGGGCGCAAGAACTAATTAGTAATTTCCAGGTGGTGCCAATAATGAAAAAGGTCAACAACTATTGGTTTAGCTTGCTACAATACGTGCGCTGACTCATTACGCATCATCTTACCAAGAATAACCAACAGGATGACGACGACAGCAACGATGATACCGATCATGATCGGGTCGACCTTGCCAGCAGATATTTCGGCTTGTTTGTTCGTGCTGAGTGGAAGCTCTGTTGGAACTGTACGAAATAAGCTTGGATAAGCAGGCCTTCACACTTATCCACTCCAACCAGCAAATCAGTCGTTTTTCACATTGATTCAACGTCTACAGACGCAAATCTTCAGACGTTGAATCAATGTAAAAAGCGACTGGTTTGCTGTCCGGTACGCAACTTTCCAAAAGGTATCATTAAAAAATCCCCTTTGAGCTTTGTTTGGTAATTACAGAAGGAAAAAGAGCAATAGCAGTGGTGGGAATCAAACCCATCGGCCTAACCCTCTGCACCAAGTCAGCCGATGGCAAACCAATGACTTAATTTAGCTACGATTTACGTTTTCCTTTGTTGCTCAAAGGGGATTTTTTAATGGTGCCCTTTGGAAAGTTGCGTCCGGGACGACACAGTTTTCAGCTTCCACTGCTTGACGAAAATAATAGAGTATAAAAATTCCAAGAGAAATTTAGTCAAGACCAAACTGTGCACGTTTTCAAACTGCCACAAGAAGGTGCAAAGTGCTTTGAACGACAACGCTCCATTTTTCTCAGTAGTTAAATGACTTTATTAGATGCAAAGCCCAAATATTCAATTCTTTATAAGATTGTCAATGAACCACTTTGAACCGGCGGCATTAACCAAAGGAAGTTTCTCGTTCTTGCTTGTCGAAGCAAGTTCTTGTTGGGATTGGCAGCTTCGAGCAACGTAAATTTCAACGACGCCCAACCTTTAGCGATTACCTGCAAACTTTCACCCAAATACAAAGCTACAATTATTTAAAACAGTTGTGGTGATGTGTAAAAATTGGAACACAATGCTGTTAGTAGTATTTACCATTCAGCTGCTTTGATAATAATCGACCTTTCTTTTTAAGGCGTGTAGCTTCAGTAGGCTATTTGGTAAGTTTTCATGAAAACCATCAATAACTGCTTAACACACCTCGTAATGCAGTTGGAGCGTCGGTATCAAAGTCAATAAAACTTTCTGGTTTTGCTGATTCCACAGCGTCAGTATGTTTGTCTGTCTTCACTGCAAAGTACACCTGGTAGGTAGATAACCTACATCAAGCTGCATAACCTGTCTCCATACCATAGAGTTGTTTTTATGGTCGCCTATTGCTGTCCTAACACTGGTTTATGCTTTTTTTGATAAATCTAAGCATGGCCACCTGGAGATACGGCCTGATTTGTCACATTTTGCAGATTTTGATTACAGCTACTTAGTGCTTGACTGACATTTTTTTAGATGTTTTTTACTTTTTGCGGTTTCCTAATGACATAAAACTTTTTTGTTGCCTTGAGGAAGCAGTAGCAAATGAGAAAAAGTAAGTTGAAAAACGCAAAATCAGACTGTTATTGAAAATTAACAGTCTGACTAAAATCTTCAAAATCAAATTTTCTTTGTTTTTCAACATGTGAGGATGTTAAAACCTATTGTGTCATCTGGGGAACAGAATAAAGAAAGCGTAAAAATCTAATTTTTAGAAAAATTTATAACGTTCGCCCAAAGTTGGAAAAACCTGGAAATTTCTGCAAAATGTGACAAATCAGGCCGTATCTTTAGGTGGCCGTGATCTAAGTCATTTAAAATAAAAGTAAAAGCTCGGAAGAATGGATTTGTATAAAAGTAAATAACTGGAGTTGAAGGGTAGGCCTAAGTCATTACCATTGTACCGCATTCCAAACGCTTGCAAGCTACATTTGCAGAAAGCAAACACATTAGTTAGACAATTTCTTCTTCATGTGCTTTCATGATTTAAAGTCGGGTTATAATTCAATAACCTTTATACTGTTGCACTGCATACCTTTATTGAGCCTCTCTTCTTTCGACTTTGCGTTTTTAAAACTTTTTTTTCTTTTGTCTGAAACATGTGATGAAAATGATAATGAAACTCTGGAAGTAAAACCTTTACAATGTAGCACCAAAACTTATGGTACAAACTTGGTATTCAATCTGCTTCCTTGATTTTAAAAGCACGATTTGTTCTGTAAAAAAGCAACTAGACTCTAGTCATATCCTCTGCTCTGACAATTGAACCCACACCTTATAAACTTGCCAACTAACCATGGCGACCTTTATACACAGGCCATAACAACATGCAGCGTTAAATTTGACTGAAGGCCAATCTGTTAAGTAGCCAAAATCGCTATAATTTGATAGTTTAAGTGTTAGTTAATAAATATAGTTTTTGTGCATATTTTCTTTAATTTTGTGGTATTTGAATGGTAGCAATAGCATTAAAGTACTACATTTTGGCACTTGTGCTAAAAATCTAAAAAACATCTGGCAACACTGGTAATTGGAAAAGGTTTGTCATTTTTTTTAAATAAAATCAAGAGTTTTGCAGTGATTTGAGATTCAGTGATCACACTTTGGATTGTCAAAACTATCATTTCAAAGGGATATAAAGTCAATTTAGCTTAGAGTTTGAAATCGAAATGACGTCGGCCTTCAGTCATGCCTCTAGTTCGCACGTTCTCAAGGCCTGTATATACAGATCACTATGCAACTAACCTAAGTCAGAATAACTTTCCTGTGCGGTTTCTTTTTGATTTCCAACATTCGTGATTCGAACTAACTCTGAAACACATAACTTAATTGTAGCGTTTGTCGTTGAAAAATATCCAATCGAATAATCTATCACCTTGCATTCGATCTAAACTACACCAGCTTGTCTTCACGTAGTTGGGTGGTCGACCAAGTTAGAATAGCTCAGGTCACTCCAAGACTCACTGTATTATGGGTCATTTTACTTAATAGCACATCAGAAATGGATGTTGTAGACTAGATGCAATGGTGTTAAAGCTGTTGTAAATGATTTGGATGTCAATATAAAGACACTCTCACCGCACAAAAGTTTACAAACCTGCTTTACTGGTTAAGCCCTCTTGCGGACTATCTGTTTTGAAATAAATCTTTCCTGGTGGCGCGCTAGCCTTCGAACTTGCATCTTTAATTATCGAAAACGCTGGTTGAATAAAGAAGTTTCCAATTAAATAAAGTCATTGTCAAAAAACCTCAGTTACTAAGCACTCCAGCCTTGCGTCTATGCCAAGGCAAAAACCTTAACGCTTACAATATAAAAGTCTGAAACACAACCCTCTATTAGAATACATCTGGCGACTGATATCTCGTTCAAACACGCTTACTTACTTTCAGTTCACGCTTAGACAAAAGCTGTTGACTAAACCAAACACAACTTTATCTGGTGCAAACGCTGGAAGGTACCTGGCGTTGATGCTGGTCTTTTATAAGCTGTCGCTTCATGAGTACTTGCTTCTTGTTTACCGCTTCCTAATTCACCTGTTGGTAGCAGTCATTACGCTTAGGTTGAGACAGTAGACTTTGTCTCTGCTAACATATCAAACACGAGTCTTTTTACTTAACAGCACAGAAGAAATGGGTGTTGAAAATTAGATGCAGTGATGTTAGAGCTGTTGCTAATGACTTTTGGCCTGGGTGTCTTTATAAAGATAAAGCCACCACACAAGTATGAAAACGGACTGTTCAAACCTGCTTCACTGGTTAAGCCCACTTGCGGACTATCTGTTTTGAAATAAATCTTTCCTGGTGGCGCGCTAGCCTTCGAACTTGCATCTTTAATGACCGAAAACGCTGGTTGAATAAATAAGTTTTAATTGGCTGACGTCATCGTCGGAAAACCCCAATTGCTTTTAAAAGCATTCGAGCTTTGTGTCTATGCTAAGGTGGCCTAGTAAACTTCTAACAATGCAAAAGCCTGAGCCATGGTCAGTGTTCTCTCTAAGGTGCGTAAATGTGCAGTACAGCAACAAGAAACCATTTGCGCAATGTGACGTGATTCCTGCTCACGAGCAACGCTTCTAAGTCAGAACAAAACTTTTACGTTAAACTTCTGCAGAAAAACGTATCTATCTATGATCTGTTTGATTGTAGACTACATGAATACAAATAAAGTGAGAGTCGAAAACAATAAACATGATCAGAGTAAAAAAAAACGACCAAAATAAGGTAAAACTTTGTCAAATGAGGGCAAGACCCCGATGATCCCAGCCTATTTTTAAATTTCTCTAAATTTCAACTTTTACACTATCCATTTTTCTTACAAGATTTTTGTTTTTTGCCTTCCATTTTTATTTCTACATCCGCAACTGAGTGATGGCCAAATCTGTCTTGACTAAAACATCAAAAATAATTATTAGATGACGACAGTGAAATGCAAAGTGTGTGGTTACCGGAAAAGCGCGAAAGAAAAGCTGTTTGACTTAAGTCCGTAATTTGTTCGTACTTTTTAATACCTTGAAATTACTTCTACCAATTCACTAAGTTCGTATATCACTAGCTAGTTGCTACTTTGCAAACGCAGCCTCAAAATATTCTCATTGAAAAAATTTATAGCGCACTGGAAAATTTTAAGAAACTCTGCCCATGGCCCTCTATTAGAATAGAGCACATTGCACGCTAGATTAACATCTAGCTAGAAACAGGCTTACTACTTTCAGTTTACGCTTTGCTGCAAAACCTGGCGACTAAATCAATCACAACTTTATTTTAGTCAACTTCATCTGATGCAAATGCTGCAAGGTACCTGGCGTTGATGCTGTCACTGTTGCTTCATATCTAGTTGCTTCTTGTTCACCGCTTCCTAATTCACCTGTTGGTAGCAGTCATTACTTTTAGGTTGGAGCATGCTTGGAGAAAATGAACGTTGTTTCTACTGACATGTCAAACGTCTGCACGTGCTAAAGTTTCATGAAATATGACAAATTCGAGTCGCTCAGCTCTAGTGAAAAGTCACACCGTGCATCAAGACTATCACAAAGAAAAACACTCCAATGGCACAGCAGAAGCAACAATCATGAGTTTGGGTTAAATGTGAAAAAGGTTTTGCAAACGGTTGAAAGTTGTCTCGGTTTCTCGGCTACCACTAACCTGTCTTGCTGGTTGTTCTGCTTAAAGCAAACTCGTCTGAAAACAGTTATTATGCAGACATCAGATATAACGACACAATGCGATACAACAAATCCACAATATACGGAAATTTTAACAAACATAATAGTTTAAAGCTAAATATATGACTGAGCACTTGCGTTCAGACCAGTCAATAGTTACAATACAATATGCTTGGTGCAGATATTAATTTATATTTTAGATTCTCTCTTGTATTTTCACTTTTTGCAAAGCCATTTATTTGAAAACTTGATTGGCAGAGTGATTTTTTTTCAATTTTTTAGCACATTAACATGCACGGTAAGATACAATTTCAGTAATTTTCCCATCACAAAGCACTCACCGGCTGGAGTTTCAAACATGAACATGGCAGCCTCCGATGTTTCAACCTCGTTCGATATCGTGAGCGTCACTTGATACTTCGTCGAAGGCTCCAGGTCTGTCAATTTAAACAAGGACTGTCGTACATTTGAAACATTTATGCACCATGGCTATTAATGCGTTTGTTGATGCTTAAAAGCAGAGTAATTTTGAGAAATTAATTATCTTTTTCAAATTAAATTATCAAGCGATAACATTGGATTGACAGTTGGTATCATTTCCCAAGCACAAAACCAAGCCTTTTTTACGTTGGCTCAACGTCTGCAAACTTTGAATCTAGGCAATATGACCGAATGTGCTGGCTGAATGGTTGCATCAACCCTTTTTGTACTGGCAAAGATTTCAAGCTCAATAACCTTGGGTTTAAGATCAGCTTTGTCCCAGACAGCAAATCAGTCGTTTTTAACATTGATTCAACCTCTGCAGACGTTGAATCAATGTAAAAAAACGACTGATTTTCTGTCTGGGGTTGCATAAAAACGATACTTCAAGCTGTAGCGTTGGAGGATTTTTACTCCCAACATCCAATATTGTAAAAAAATCTTTCTATCCAAACGTACCTTTCAGAAGATAAGACTTAGCGGTAAACTCCGGTTTCGACTTGTCGATGGTTACCACACGGGGATCTTTAACTTCGCTGTTGTTCCCAAGGGTAACCTGTCATATGAGAATCTTGTTTCATTAATGTCTTGTGCAACCAAATACTTAAAGATCTAAAAGCAGTTTCTCGTCAATTTATTCCACAGGGATTAGATTATAACAACGTCTTGATTTGTCCGCTATTAAACATAATCGAAGAAACAGCGTTTGCAGATGAAAACACTTCTCTCTTGCTTGCTACAAAAGCCCTTACGCGAGTTGTTATAGAGTGGACTACACTGTTTACACACAAAAGAATTGTTCTTTAAGTTTTTTTTTACATCTTATGCGCAACAAATGGTATTTAGGCTTTAAAGAAAAGTTTGACGTTAAGGGTTTTTAATCCCAAGTTAATTTACTCTTTGGATTCAAAATCAAAAAATAATAGGCAGGCAAAAAGTCGTGTTAAGAAGCAAAAATTACATACAGTAAGCTAATGGTAATGGTACTCACAAAGTAGTAAATGTTTGTTCTATATTAATAAATATAGAGCTTTGGTAGAGAGGTCGCTTTGTTGTACCACAGACACATAAAAACTTATTTCATATTTTCATTTTTATTTCATATTTAAACATACTTTTTTATTATGCGACAAAAATCTATATGAAAATAATAAAAATACGTATTAATAGATATTAGGGTGATTCATAAATTGATTTTTTTTTAATTCAATGGGGCACCCTCTTGTATCGTGTCAATACCTGAAAAAATAATCCTGTCAAATTTTTAAGGCAATCGAAAGCATTTTTAAGGTTGCTACCGACTTTGAAAGCTGCACATAATACACAAATGGGTCATTCCCTGTCAACTCAACAGGGTGTGCAAGCTCGACCCTCTTAGATTTTCTTGAAATTTACACTAAAGTTTCATATTGATGTATAATGAACACAAAAAAAAATTCAGCTCATTATCTCAAGACGTTTAGAAATTACAGCCCTTCAAAAGTCACCAAGGTCCCTCAAAATGTGTTCGCATGTACAATTGTACATTTTCCTCCATGTTTGGGTCTTCATAACTTTTAATCTAAAGCATTTGCAAAGCTGAAATTTGGTATTCTGATTAAGAAGCAGCCCTAGTTTTCATATCTACTACCAAAATTGCTAATTTCCAATTAGTTTTAGACATAGAACTTTTCAAAAATTGAAATTTTTTACATTTGAAATTTTTTTATTAATTTTTGATGTCCGCTATCTCCCAAACCAATAGTCACAGAACTACCATTTTGCATATCATTAATCTATACTAGTTGATAATTAACCCCCATGAGATTGACACCAAACAAATGTAAAATTATTGAAGTTTGGAGGGTGCAAAGATGAAGCCCGAACCACCTTTACACCCTCCAAACTTCAATAATTTTACATTTGTTTGGTGTCAGTCTCATGGTGGTTAATTATCAACTAGTATAGATTAATGATATGCAAAATGGTAGTTCTGTGACTATTGGTTTGGGAGATAGCGGACATCAAAAATTGATAAAAAAATTTCAAATGTAAAAAATTCAATTTTTAAAAAGTTCTATATCTAAAACTAATTTGAAATTAGCAATTTTGGTGGTAGATATGAAAACTAGGGCTGCTTCTTAATCAGAATACCAAATTTCAGCTTTGTAAATGCTTTAGATTAAAAGTTATGAAGACCCAAACATGGAGGAAAATGTACAATTGTACATGCGAACACATTTTGAGGGACCTTGGTGACTTTTGAAGGGCTGTAATTTCTAAACGTCTTGAGATAATGAGCTGAAATTTTTTTTTGTGTTCATTATACATCAATATGAAACTTTAGCGTAAATTTCAAGAAAATCTAAGAGGGTCGAGCTTGCACACCCTGTTGAGTTGACAGGGAATGACCCATTTGTGTATTATGTGCAGCTTTCAAAGTCGGTAGCAACCTTAAAAATGCTTTCGATTGCTCTAAAAATTTGACAGGATTATTTTTTCAGGTATTGACACGATACAAGAGGGTGCCCCATTGAATTAAAAAAAATTTCAATTTATGAATCACCCTAATAGATATCCAACATCTCTTTCGGTTGATGCAACATCTTGCCTTCAGAAACAAAATAATTTTTTTACAAAACTTGTCTTGATTCTGCTTTTTTTAACATTATGCGACAACAACTATTAACGGCCGGTTGCCAGTTCAACTAAAGCAAATTTCCAGGTACCGGATTATATTCGATGGTGATCTTCTGCAGGGTGCCACCTCCGTCACCGTTCGTGTCCCATTGGATGGTGAGGTTGTTGGAACTCGCCGCGCTACGGGGAGTCACGATGATAACTTTACCTGGCTTGACTGGAAAGGAAGAAACTCGTTCACTCTTCGGTGAGGAATTTTGTGAGCTTGTTAAGCAACAACACGCCATTTTAGCAAAAGTATAAAAGCTTTATATTCTTTTCAATCGCACAAAGTGGTACCCCAGACAGCAAACGTTGAATCAAAGCAAAAAAGACCAATTTGTTAACGAAGTTAGCAATTCAGATTTCTTTCATACTCAAGCCGACGATGCACCACGCAAAGTCCACCAACCTATTGGATGTGTGTTGAATTTCACGGGTGGACTTGAAAGACCTTCCCCGACGCAGTTGATCGCTGACACACTAACTTCATAGTTGGTGTCGTGTTGCAGACCTTTCGCTGCAAACATCAACTTCTCACCGACTCTATTTCCTTGCATTCCTGCAACAAGAGAGCTACGAAGTTGTTTCTGTTCTTTAAGAGCATTCACTTCAATCTTGCATGAAAACAAAAACTAGTTGTTGAGCCCAAAAAACGAACCTTGATATTGAGATATCAGAAATCAGCTGACAGAGGAACAGCGCGTCCTGACAGCCAACATACATAAGAGGTCGATTTTACTTTCTATGAAACGAACTATGCTATTTTTCTACTTTTTTTTATATCGTCCATAGAAAAATTAGTCTAGCCGAGTAGAACAACCAACAAAAGGTAACACCATAAAAGTCAAAATTATTTCACCTTAAGTAAAATTATAAAACAAGAAACAATTGTAAAATTTATCATTCTTGTGCACCAAACGATTGATATCAAGAACATGGCACAAACGAGCTGATGAAACCCATCTTTTTACATTGATTCAACGTCTGCACGCAAACGACAATTAGAATCAATGTAAAAAAAGGACTTTTCTGCTTGGACCCAACTTGCACTGTTGCTGAACTCAGACTAATAAGCAAGGTTCTCACCAGCAACTCTGGTCCGGTATTCTGTAGAATTAGTTTCCATGTTTTTGATTCCGAAACTGTAGCTATCAATGGTTACATGAATATTGGCAGGCGGGGAATAGAAGATGTCAGCACTACGAGTTGAAACACCAACATGCTGCAAGTAAAAACAATAACTCAGGTCCTTTCGACTTGTTTAATGTTTACTTGACGCTCGTAAGGATAAAAATCAAAATAATTGCCTTTAACAATCACACCGTCGTAGCAGTCAGGGTTAAGGCATCTTCTGCATTGTATGAAAAGCACAACAATGTTGCCAGCAGTCTAAACCAACCGTTTTACATTTTCACACGAGACATTTCAGTAGTCCAGCTCGATGTCGATATCGACGCACAAGATACATCATTTAGTCAAGCTTATTCAAATAGAATTAGGATAAACCAAGATTATTCAAAAAGTATTTTTTATGCGGACAAAGGCTTGGCCGGGTGATGTTGCATGTAGAATTAAACATCAACCTGAACATGATCAAAATGACTCGAAGGAACAAGTTTTGCGAAAGGTCAGTCAAGAGAAGCTTCTTGTAAAGGTAAAGAAGACTCCGCTGGGCCACAGCATTACTGTTGCTCAAAACTTCTGTATAACGATCCTGTGATAATATGATCACTTCTTGACCTTCTGCAAATGTTTTAAGCGATCCATTGGGTGCTTGGATAGAGAACGTATGCTGAACACTAGTGGCCTACTTTCATTACGTCCCAGTCAGCAAATCGGTCGCTTTTCTACACTGATTCAGCGTCTGCAGCCATTGAATCAATGTAAAAAGGGGCAGATTCACTGGATGGGGTGGCAGCCAACGATATTTTCTAAACCTCACTTCCTTACAACATGCAAAAAAGACGTCACGCATTTTGTCAATTTCAAACACTTGTAGATCGGAGAATTAATACCGAACGACAGTATAAGGCTGAGACGTCTGCAGACGTTGAATCAATGTAAAAATGACGGATTTTGTTGTCTGGGATATTGACTTAAAACTTCACTTTAAGTTAATTTCAACCCGCGAATAAAAAAACGACAACATTCCAGTTTACCATGCTTGTGTAAGGAATCTGTAGCCGAAATCACTCTAGGGAACTGCGTGAAATTAGTAATAGACGAAAGAAAGTGAAACGCGACACGCTGTTCAACATCTCCGAGCATAAGATCAATAAAATGACGACACGGTCAATCTTCCTTCTGACTTACTTTCACATTGGTTGGAGGGTCGGGTACGCTCGCTTTGACGAGCTCAGACGCAGCAGAATTTCTTCCCAGTTCGTTCTTCGCCATGCAGTAATATTTGCCATAAGAGTCATCGCTGACTTGGGAAATCTAGGCAGAAAAAGTAATTCTCATTTTACAATGGAACAATGCCTCCGCAAATTGTATGCAATACTCCACTTAACTTGTTGCCTTCGACTATGACCTTCTGAATGATTGATGCTCATTGGGAAAAGCTGTTTGCATCGTTTCTATGACCGGCGATGTTGGAACAATGTAAAAATTACTACGATTAAACAATCATCGCAAAACCGGTGTCTAACTTGTGCGATGATAGAGCGTGTGATATGCATAGCCTACGTTCTCTAGCATTGCGGCAAAAAATAAAACCACCCGTAGTTGGCCGCAGAGTCGGAGACTAGTCAGCAAAAAGTACTCACGCGAAACTGCAAGAAGTCATCTTCTTTTTTAAGATCACTCGACGTGGAATTGAAAGGTTGGAAAACCTTGACCATTCTTGTTTTGGGATTCACAAACTCGGACTCAGCTGCTTGTAACGAGCCGTTTGGTGGCGGTACATCGACCATTACTCCCCATTGGAGGTCAGGCGCGGGGTTGGCGTCAAACCGACAGGACAGTACTGCTTCTTTGTCGGGGCAAGCATACACAGTAGGCAGGGTAGTGTCGAGGGGAGCATCTGCATGAGATAATACGTCAAACACCCGGTACTTGCAAAAAAACGCCTTTCAAACCTTATAATTTTGCATCGGTTAAATTGTCGCTGCTGTGAAGGTTTGAAAGAAATGCATTGGTAAAACAACAGCCATAAATCAATCATTTTTTTTGCATTGATTCAAAGTATGCGAACATTGAATAATTCATGGACAAAAAGGGCATTTGCTGGCTGGCTACCTGTGATGTAACCGTACCTACCTAGTACCAGAAGTACCTGGTACCTGCAATGTAATCTAATGATCTACACAAAATCTTGGCCAAACGCACAGATTTTGGTCATTTTTACTTCGGTAGAAAACTCGGCTTGAACTTGATGGGGTTGATTCGATATCATGAAATATAAATCTTATGCAAAGTCAATCAATCAAAATAAAAATAAAAGCAAATATAATCCATTTAACAAACGTTACCGTTTCTATATGGTTTCGATGTTTGGCGACGATGTAAAAATTGTCAACTTTTTGCTAACTGGGAAAGCCAACCGATAACTCAGAACATCAAACTCAACTTGTTTAGGTAAAAGAAAACTTACATAAAACTGTCAGCACGATCTGCCCACTTGCGGTACCGGCGCTGTTAGTGGCGACGCACTCATAAGGGCCGTCGTCTGTGCTTGAGGCGGGTTGAAAAGTCACTTTTCCCACGTTGTTTGCATAGTCCGGAACCACGGGTGTGGTGTCACCCAGCTTCGTCACAAAAAATACAAAGTTAACTACAATCCCAGACAGTAAAACAGCCGTTTCTTTACATTGGTTCAACGTTGAATCAATGCAAAAAACGATTCATTTGCTGCCACTTGAAACATAAGCAATTTAACCAAGCCAGAACATCAATCTTTTTTGAACCATAGTTTCAAGGTTTGCAGACGTAAGCATTAATTTTCCAAGTTAGCTGAAAGCTGACAATAGGAAATATGACGTCATCAATAATGCAATTTGGTTCCTTTCAGGTAAAACACAATTCCATATGAACGCAAGTACGTCGATTTTACATATAAGAAAGAGAAAAAAATTACAACCTCCGTCGATGGTACTTAACGTTATCAAAATATTAATGAAAAGTGTTTATAAAAAACAGTTTTGTGCTTTCGAAATTGAAATTTTGTCATCAAAACAAGTAAAAAAAAACGTTGCCAGGTGTCAGTTCTGATTTGTGCCGAGTCATCATCACATTCCTGCAAATTACGTCAAGACACAATAAAAAAAATTACAAATTAACTTCACATTAGATTAATAATATTCGATCGTTTGCAATGCAAGTTAGATCTGGTGATGAAATAAAACAAAAAAATAACGTACCGAAGACACGTTCATTCTTCGACCGTTGCGGTATATGACCACAGTTGGTTCTGGCACGCCGGAAGCAGTGCACTGGATGGTGGCTGAGGTCCCTTCTTTCGCGGTTTTATTCACCTGGTCGGTAATCACTGGAGGGACTGAAACGAAAATACCTCCAATATACCACTTTGATCACCATAGTTGGATGGAAATTTAAGATTGAAATTTTGAGGAAAACACAAACAATCTTTGCAGAATCGAATGCAAGATTTTAAAGTAATTCCATTAAGATTAAAATTTAACTTTTTTTTATTAATCATGTTTGAAACCTTCAGTAGTGCAATACCATATGAGATGCAAATTTCCTCGTAACGTCCTGACAGGAGAAAGCCACCGAATAACGTTATTAATACGTAATACGTAAAAAAAATTACTGCACCGCCGCGGTATGCTAACTCTGCGCCTAGTTGAAACAGCTGAAGTGGGCAAAATTCCCCAGAGATTTTGAGCAAATGAACAGTAAAAAGTCTTCAATTCCAATACCTCAGTCAGTCAAACAAGTTCTCATAGGAGCAGAGCTGCCAGTTATGCTGTTTTCCAGTGGAATTGGGCTAGGTTTGTTTCCAGGTTGCGAAAAATTTTTAGCAGTTGCTGGTTGTGGTCGAGTTGTTTTGTTGGTTTCGTTTTATTTCGAAGAACTTTCATACAATAAATTTCACTTCTTACTTGATAATTTTTAGTTTTGATGACCGCACATACTTTGCACGACAAACTTGGTCCATTTTTAGGCTTGTTATTTCACTTGTAACGATTGGGCTACTTTTGAGCTGTTTTTTTTTTTATGTTAATTGGGCTGAAAATTTTGAAAACATCCGGCAATACTGCGCTGGAGACTGACAGAACCACAAGATTAACTTCACACTACAAATGAAATGCGGTTACAAAATCAATTCAAACCGCACCAAACCAACGTTTGAAGATGATGATTACTTAGGTATGCAACAAACGGTAAGAACGCAATTAAGCTCAATTGCCGCCTTGAATAAACCACAATCAACTCAGCCAGCAAAGCCCGAATTGCTGTGTCATCTGCTGACGTTGAACCAATGTAAAAGGGGGGAACTTCGCCAGCTGGAAAGCTGCAAGAGCGTGCCTGACAAGTCGAATCGTCCTCTTCAGAGGAAAATGTAGTAAGTGAGCCGACTTTCGCGTCAAGTCTGCGTCAAAGACAGGGCATCTACGTCACATACGTATGACGTATGTGGGTAATATAGTGAGCTTCGTTTGTCCAGCTCCTATAAGGTACCGTCACTGCTAAGTTGTTATGATCCCAGTTGGTAAAAGCTGCAGTTTTTACATCGTTTTAACGTCACTAGACCTTTGTGACCATCACAGATGAAAACATCAAATTTTGCTGCTTGCATGGGATGTAATATAGACCATGGATGTATAATTTGCATGGTTCGTTGGTTTTGGAAAGTGTGCAAAGCATTGTATGGAATCTTGCTTAAGCACTATAACTTAAGGCCTCTCATCTGGAGGTGTGCACGAAGATTGGGTTCCTTGTCTTCCCGTCCACTGAATCCAAATTTCAACCATCAGGCGGTAAAGTCTGGATACCATAAAACAATCTAGGGGTAAAGTTTTCTCTGGGATAGGTAAGGCTGCATCCAGAAGGGGGTAGATTTACCGGCGTTAAAAAAATGAAGCTTTGATAATTCCACACATTCTAATCTGCATACATGGGAAGAGTAGAAGTTTGTCTTGAAAGTCGGCCAGGAGTAAAAAAAAATAAAGCCTTCCGTGAGGTGAATGTTTTGCAGATATATTAAAGATTGAGAGCTTCACTTAACGAAAAAAATTCCGCTGCTTTTATCGAAGTGAAGGACTTCTTAAGACGAAAATTGAAGGTAATTAGAGAATAGGATTGAGAATAGACAGCAAACCCAGGCTATTTTGCTGCTGGTGTGACCGAGTCTTGGGCTTGAATTTCATTAGGGGATCATGAATATTTCATTAAAGTGAAAAAATCAATACTCTCGCTTAGCTCCGCTATTCTTCTCGTCGAAGTTGACGATATTTTGTCAACGAATTCCTTTTTCGCCAACAAACCTCAAACCAACCTTTAAAAACTCAAGCGAACATACAACGTTAAACTGACGTAGCCATTTTTTTACCTGTAATTAGAATGGCAGATTTGAATAACATAGAAAAACCTACGCAGTACGCATTTGCTAAAATGTCAAAGTATATTTTTTCGACCAGCTTCAAAATGTGCCATTTAATCGCTACACCGATACAGCGTTTTCTCATCAATAGCTTATCTTGCTAAAAGCTACAGCACTTCTGCTTTCTTTCTCTGAAACGATTGATTTATTCATTAGCAACTTTACATCACAGGTTATCCTTATGCTTTTATTATTTGATATGAGGCTTAAAAAACCTAAGAGGATATTTGATAACGCATAGTGCAAAGTGACAATGCATGAATATCTGCGATGTAGAATCTTTCAACGGTAGAAAGAACCTAGACTACAAGGTGGATAACTCGCTAGCACCAGGAGAATTTGTATTCTGCAGACCATACTAGCCTACAGTGTAGCTTCTGCATTTGCAGTGAACTTCCATATACTATTCCCAGTCGACCGTGACTGGTAATAGCCTACAGACAATGGAGACACACAATCTTTTGGTCTTTGAAATGTAAAGGTAAGATTAGTTTTCCAGTGAAATCATTTTAATTTATTTTGTTGGAAGTAAAATTGACAGGAAACTTAAAGTATACTTTGCCACAGTTAAACCATGAGAATGCACACTAAAAGTGATGATAAAAGACATGGCCTCACAAAAAAATAATGTCTTAACCAGTTAACATGAAGTAAAAATTAAACCTTTTAACAAAATACATTTAAAAAAGTTCAGAATTTTCCCTTTCACCCGACGGGATTTTATCTGAATATTCAATATGGGCTATTACTGTTAGGTCTACAATTAAATACTAAAGAAAACTCTGTAGATGCAACAACGTGGCAGTGAAGTGGCGCCTTGTGGTGCTATTTTGACAATGAGCAACCAAAAAAATCGAGGGAATAGATTCTGTGGTAACAACCTACCATGAACAACCACCATCACTGTGCCAGTGTCGTTCCCTCTCTCATTCGACACAACGCACGTGTAATCTCCTTCATCTGACTCGGTGACCTTTTCTGAAAACAAAATAATGTCGAGTTAGTTCATCTGAAATAAGATTTTAATTTGGGAATAAACTTGCGGGGATTTGTCTTCAAATGTAGTAAATAATGTTCAGGTCAATACAATATTCGGAGACTTCTGCCAGAATCGCAAACGTACCTAAAACAGGTACGTCTGTTGTATCACATCTGTGATCGCAGTGTACTGTATGTTATCGCAATGAGCGCAAATAAAAGCATGATTAATTGAATATTATTATTTCCGACTCATGGACTAGTGTAATTTACCTCCGCGCTACGCTTTGTTCAAAAACCCCGCTCTAAAGATAGAAGTAGTTTCACAGTGACATATTCCATGAAACAAAAACCTCTTAGTTGCTGATGCCAACTACGCCTTTGTTTGTCAGGTGGAAAACATCATTCTACTTCTAAAATACAATCAATGCTGTCACATGTTCATAAAAAAAAGGTGTTAGTTTGTTTTGATTTCAGGTTTGTGCACAAATTCGATTTGAATATGTCAAGCATCATTGAGAGCGATATTTTGCTCTAATTGCCAATATTAAATCTGTGACGTCAGAAGAAAATTAAAATTTCAGCTCGATTAACTCACTTCAAAAATAAGGCCACTTTGCTGGTGAATCACTGTGAGTGTTTTTCATAACTCCGTAAAACAAGTCCTTTCACATTGATTCAACGTTAACCGACATAATGTAAAAAGCACAGATTTTGCTAGCTAGGAGCTGTGTAGCAGTGTAGCACTGCTAAATATAGCTGTGGCAGATTCCCAGATGGCAAAAAACGACAATTGGATTTGGTTGATTCCAAGTCATTAGGGGTCAAAAAATCCAGAAAAAACTTGGTTGGGTTTGTTCAAGTTAAGTTTTCGCAGGGAGTTTAGCGGCTTTTCAAAATCAATGTCCTTTCGACGAAACGTTTTTTTTTTATTACAGAAAACACAATTCGAAATTATTTTAAACAAAACAATACGTAAATAATACAACGGAAGTTTACGCGGTGCTTTCTAAGCTGAGATTGTTTAGGCTTTCGTTTCGCACTCATAACGAAACAAAACTGCTTCAAATTGATAACTAAATGAAATTCTTCACTCAGCGGAGCGTTTTAAAAGTTTGTAGTTTTTGTTTCAATCATCCAAACACTGGAGCATGACTCTGGATGACCTGGTGAAACAAGATGGTAGACATCCATCCTCCAGACATCCGGATGCAAGTTGGACAAAACAAGATGACTACTGATGCATACCGAGTAAGAGCGTTTTTCCATCGTCTTGTAATCCTTCGGTGATCCATGTGATGTTGGAAGTGTCGTCACTGCTCCCACGGTGCCACCTGGAGAAAAAAATGCGAAATTAAACTAAGCCAACGAATAGGTGCTTTTTACAACGATTAATCGAGCTCCTTCGTTCTTTTTTGTGTCAATTTGCTATTTAAAAACGCAATACATTCTTTCGTATAACTGTTTGAATGAGAGAGTGCAGACTCGACGGCCTCCTACGCCTTCAGGGCTAGGGTCTTTCGCACTCTCTCATTGGATGCACACTGTACGCTTTAGTTTTATGTACGTTTCGCATCCAAACAAAAATAAACTGACCAGTGACCATTGACCATCCTATCATCTACAGATATTCAATCAATGTAAAAAGGATGATTTGGCGGGCTAGACGGCTGACGCTGAGTAGTTTTTACATGATCATAGATAATTTGCTTTAACACAATAATTTTAAGTTGTTATCAAAACCTTTCAATATTGCTGCTCTTGTGTACACACCAATATTGAAACGAAAAGCCGATATGGTCACTTAAATCAAGTCAAATCACAACGCGTTGCTAACCATACTGTGCCAAAGTTGGCTGTTCCACCACAATTTGAAAACCTAAACTTCTATACATCCAGACGTCATAACAGAGTCCCAGACAGCATATCAACCGCTCTTGACTCAACGTCAATGTAAAAAACAGTTGATTTGCCGTCTTGAGTGAGATAAGCAAATGATTGACTTTGACCGAAAGTTCAAAGGTTCACGATTGCTTGGAGAACTTTTTAATCAAAATCTAATGAAGCTCGTTTCCGATGTGAACTTGTCTGCTCTTGATGTTGACGAACCACAGCGACGAAGCTGTCCAGAGAATTTCGAAACTTTGCCCTGGCGGCAACAATACAGCCATAGAGGTACGCTTGCCGACTTTCCAGCCAGACAACCCGTGTTTTTTTGTATGTGGATGCTGAATCAACGTAAAAAAGGATTGATTTGCTGGCTGGAGAATGCTTGCTGATATTTCATGACCTCAGGTTCAAAATGAGAACAGAAATGCTACTTCAACCCTAAATGTGGACTAAAAGAAGGGTCTGATGAGAGAGGACTTTTCTTCCAAGAAATGTAGACGCAGCCAGTGAAAGAGAAACTAATACTTTGTTCATGAAACTACAGCATCTGGTAAAATTCCCCTCTTTTCATTAAACTTAGAAGAGTTATCCATGTTTTATTGTTTTACAAGAACAGAAAGAGGAAAGATTAAAAAGCGCCGGCCCATAAACTACCGTCTTTCCTCTTGGGAACACTACAGTGTAGAACCGTTCTACCTTAGAACATTCGATACTTAATAAAACACAACTTTTTCAGGCAAACCGTCCAGAAAGTAAAATGGAGACGGCGAAGTGATTCTTTACGCGTAGTCACAACGCAATCCAACGTTTAACGGATGCAAAAATCAACACAATTGTAATAACAGTAGCTGCCCAATGTCAGCAGCATTCTTCATGACACTGAGTTTGCCTAAATAGACGTTGAGAACAGCATTCTTTTTAAAGCCAATTTGTACTGCAGTAGATTGTTTTACCAAACGAATAGGCTTCACAATAAAATAAAACTATTGAAACCTTTGCATACTGAGAAACCGCATTTATTGATTCAAATTGTCCAACTTAGCTCATGCCAAATTATTACACTTCCCAGACACCAAAATCCGTCATTTCTACATTGATTCAACGTTTACAGACGAAAGTCTGAGTAGTTATGATTCATTTTCAAAAGAAATCCAGTCGCCACACCTACTATAGTTCCAGACAAATATAAGCCATAATTTTTTAAATCACAATTTCCAGGCTGGCAACATTGGTCCTTTTTAGATTGATTCTACTTCCACAGACGTTACATTATCGTAATATAAAACGGACTAAATTTGCCAGCTGAGTTACCTATATGTGGGTTCTGGCTCTGCCGAACCAAGGCAAGTCAGCGTGACGTCATTGTTTTTTATTCCCACCTTGTTTTCTGGAACATTGATTCCATTAGGAGCGACTGAAAAACAACTTGATTGACAAGATTTGTCATCGGCCCAACGTGAGTGACGTTAACAAACAAAGATCACAAATTTCGCAAAACAATAGTAAAAAATCTGTAAATACCTGCTAACGGTCAATAGCTCAACAGGCAAAAAAACTTGATATGTAGTGCGCCAAGACTGTTAAAACAAAGAAAAAATTCTTCAACTAAAACTTACACTGAACGTCCACAAAGATTCCCACGTCGATCGCCTGCCCGTGGTTGGACTCTCTTGCACCGCAGTGGTACGTTTTTTCATCACTTTTTTGGACATTCTTGATCACCAAGTTATTGGACGGGTCAATAAACAACCGGTCTGTAGAGAATATAAATTCAAGATAGAGCTTCGGTAGAGAGTTTGTGTTGTTGAACCATAGGCATACGAAGCCGAGCAACGTTATCAAGTTTAACATATTTAAGTTTATTATATTTACAGAAACACAAAACTACGCAACAAATTAAATATCGAACGTTTTCGACATCACAAGATGTCCTCTTCAGGGATAACATAACTATTTAACTACATCTTTTTCTACAGGGTGACCCAAAAAGATGCGTACCTATGTTTTATTCGATATTTTCACTTGGGAAAGCCATAAATTGACTAAAAATTGACAGAAAAAGCTGAAACTCTGGTCAATGGACTTTCATAAACTGAATAATGTGTGGTTGTAATTTGAAATAAATAGCTTTTCAATCAAAGTCACAATTGAAATTTTCATGGGTACGCATCTTTTTGGGTCACCCTGTATCAAACAATTTGAGATTATGTCCAGAGGCAGGTCTGAGTATCAAACCAAAATCTTAGAAGCCTTGTACATAAAACGTAACAATCCACCTTTGAACAGACAATTGTATGCTTTCGGCTCATCTTTTTTGCTCTTTGTATTTTAAAATTAGTTTTTTCGCACCTTGCCTTTCTACCACATCATGTGATCTGTTTAACACCTTTTGATGCAGTTACCTTTGATTCTCGCAGAGCCTATATCGTTGAGTTTGAGCTAGTCAGAAGTAGTGTGAAGATTTTGTTTTTTCCTGTTTATAGTAATAATAACCATTGTATTTTATTCAGATGTAGTTAAATTGTATATATGCTATTCCTGATTCCTGAAGAGGACATCTTGTGATGTCGAAAACGTTCGATATTTAATTTGTTGCGTAGTTTTGTGTTTCTGTAAATATAATAAACTTGAATATGTTAAACTTGATAACGTTGCTCGGCTTCGTATGCCTATGGTTCAATATAAATTCAAATACGAGAATTTTCACTATTTATTCTTCCTAGTGTAGGCTACGGTAACTGTAAAGGTTTGAATTGACAAGGTAGCTCATCAACAACGACAGCAAGCAGCCGACTGCATAGCCTAGTGGTGAGATCCCTGGCCACCGCTCTTTGTTATCAGTGTTGCCAGATGCTTTTAGGATTTCCAGCACAACTGTCAATTTCCGGTTTAAAATTTGCATGATAACAGTAGCATAATAATGCAAAATCACACAAAATAGTACACTTATTAAATACAACTCAGACTAGCACCTTATACCAGAGATTCTGACTGCTATCAAACGCAGCAGATCAGTCTCCAGTCAAATTAAAGCTTACACGTTGGGATATCCAGTGCATTAGATCACAATAATCTTTGGCCTACGTGAAAGTGGACACACAAGTCGGCTGCTTTGCATTCTCGATCAACTTAGTCTAAATCTTCAACCATCACGCGAAAGCCAGAGCACCTAAAATCCATTTTCAGGCGCCTTCGGTGATGCAACGTACCAAACAGCAGACAACAGATGGTGTTTCACTGAAAGCAAGACTAGGTCAAGAGTCTTGACTCAAGACTATTTCGTTTTGACCAGATCAGTACAGGACCGGAAACATTGAACTAGCTCTTTTATTATCTTTTTTGTGCAACACGACTCATGTTACATGATGCATAACTTGCAATGGGTACTAGGGTAGCTTTTATCAAGACATTACTTTAGTTGATTTCTTATTGTGTTTTTTTTTTGCCATGTCAACTCTGTTTTGTTTTATCCTCCTTCATTTTTCGGCAATACATAGCAGAGGCAATCTCAAGCAAAATCCGTCATTTTTACTTTAAATCAACGTCTGCAAACGTTGAATCAATGTAAAAACGAAGGATTTTTTTGTCCGGGAATAGCCACACCAGAACAGAGAACCGCCAAACCATCATGTGTTTGGCGTATATGAATCATTACGATATTGCATTGGTGACCACATACCTGAAGGATCTTCGCTGTTAATCGTTACGTTTCCAAGTTTCCAAACATACCGGGGGGGTGGGTTACCCACAGCTTTGCAAAACACAGAAGCGTCTGTGCCACGCTCAAACGCCTGCACCTTCTCGGTGTCCACAAATTTCAATGGGTCTGCAACAGAACAGCACCAGTGATAAACAATGTAACTTGTAAGAATTGACTGATTTGAACTGAAAGAACTGACTTGAATAAGAACCTAAGAAAACGGGAAAAAGCAAGTTGAGGAGGAAAGCAGCAAGGTGGGCTTGACAAGAGAGAACGCGTTAGATAGATCGATGTGGAGGCAGGGTGTGAAGGCGATTGCGGCACTTGGAGGTGAATCCGGCCACCTACGGTAACGGGGACATCACCGGATTAAAACTGGACTACTACTACTACTGACGATTCCAAACAAGGGTGAAACAGCCTGAGTAAAGAATTTTAGAAACTAATAAGTAAGCTTATTTAATACAACTGGTGAGCAAAAATTTAAGCCGTAGTTGTATTAGTGCTTATACCTGGTGGTTAAAAAATTGGATTAATAAGATCAAAGAGAAAAACAACAGCGCCTGTGTCTACAAACACCTTATGAAATCTAAAAGACACAACCATGCGCCCTGCACAGGGATCAAACCGATGTCCTATTGAACGTAGGTGAGATGCTTTAAGTCAGCCAGCAAATCGACTGTCTTGCACTGTATTCGGAAGAAACGCCCCGGGTCAAAAGACCACATGATAAAAATCTTCCATGGTGAATAGAATACCTAACTTTGCACTGGGAAGAATCCACCACAATGAAATTTTACAAAAACTGCACTTGTACTTTTTGTAAATGGCTTGTTATGACAAACGCCATGTAGGACACTTGTCTGGTGTGCAAAAAAAGGTCAGTTTTTTCCTCTCTAAATCGTGAAGGTTCCCTTCGTGCTTCTATGTTGAATACATCACAAAACATTGAAAGAAATTATTTTCTAAAGAATAGAACAAAATTAAACACTTGCCGAAAACAGAAACCTGTCTAGACACAACCACAACTTCGGTGTTATTTTTGCTGTTCATAGTGTTTCCTTGGCATTTGTACAATCCATCGTTAGCCGCGGAAAGATCTTTCAAATCTAAAGAAGATTCCCCGCCATTGTTTCCATTGTCTATCACCTGTGGTAAAAGTTGGATAAAGGATCATTGTGGTACACAATATGGCAAAATCTTACCTGCCCTGACAGTTGACAATGATACAACTTTCATCATCATCATCATTTTCAGCCTGTGAGAGCCCACTGTAGAGCGTAAGCCTTCCCTTTTTCATGCCAATTTACATCATTATAGATACAACTTTAATCAGCATAAAAATAAAAATAAATCAGCAGCATAACGGAAGCAACTCCGTTTTCGTTAAATAAAAACTAGCCACTTTATGTTACATAAACATAGTTTTACATAAATATTAAAACTCTTCCCTATACCGTTTTTTCACAATATATTACATTGAGTTTCAAAGAAATATTAACATTGCAAGTACAGAATTTTGCAAGCATTCCATCAACGTACTTCATCCGCAGGCAAAACGTCGCCTTTGGGGCCAACCCACTGAACATCCGTGATATGTTTAGGATAGAAGCACGTCAGGAAGAGAGTGCTACCTTTAGTCTTTCCCGTTGCGACAGCGGGTTGGATCGTAAACTCAACTTGTGCTGAAACTGAAACAAAACAATGCGTTTAGATAAAGGAATCGATACCCCACTCAAAAATGAGCAATATTTGTCTAATTTTACACATTTGTAGGTTTCTTAGACGTTAAACTATGTTAATTTTTGTAAGTTTTGCTAACATTGGAAATTACTTAGAGTTATTTTTGTCTTGTGTTCTTTAAAAAAAAAAACATATGCAAGACCAAAGCCATGCTTTCACAATGTTAGGCGCATTGTATTTTGCTTCGCTTTATCTTAGGCTTCAGCAAGATCACCATAAAAGTAAATCAAACTGTTCAAAATCAACTTCCTACTGATACAAATATACTACGATTACTATCATCGTTACTGTTCGCCAAACAGATATACCTTAATGTAGATTCAACACACTGTATTGTCTAATAAGGTATTGTTTCACGAACTGTTTCGGATGCAGAGGAAGAATACAGAGGTACTATCATCTATTGAAATATCAAAAAATATATATACAGTGGGCTGTCAAATCATTTACATTATTTTACACTATGCAGTATCATGTAATACATCAATTTGTTTATGTCAAATAAACGTTAAACGGGAAATATGAAGTGTAAATTGGTTAACTTAAATTCATCAAGTCTGAAGGCTCGACGGGAAACAAGTCTGGCCAGCGTCAAATGAACATCGATTGGTTTATCATGTCAAGCACTGGGGTCAGTGAGTTCAACTGCTGAAGATCAAAACACGACTTGGTCTAATAAGACTAATGGCATTAAATTTGACATCACTCACAATATAATGCAAAACTGCAGCACTACAAATGGGAACCGTTTGGTTTGATGAAGATCATAATAACTTAGAAATTAGTTCAGCGGCTGGATAGCATCAAATGGCTTATTCAGGATTCACAAGGTAGGCTACCACATTTCCCTGGCGTTCAAAAATTATAACGAAATTATATTCGCGAGGAACTTTGAAACAAAAACATTTTATTTTGAAACAAACTCTTTTTTCTTTTTCTTTTTTGTGAAAATAAAACACAATTTATTTTGAAATGTGTTTGTTTCCAGAACCTCTAAAAACTGTACATGGCCTACTGTACGGGATATCAAAACTAACACAACAGTCCATTGATCAGGCTTGAACAAATGAAAAAATAGCTTAGGTTTGTCAAGTGTTAGTCTCATGTGCTTCAACAATAATTGGGTAATAATCCCATCCAATGCATTTCAAACAAAACTACGCTAGGTTATAACTTCATCATCGGCAAGCGTTCAACATCAGCGTGTACGGAAACGCTTTTATTAGTTAGATGCTACAACAGTACAGCTTTCGCTGCGTCCAACACCTACACATTGTTCACAACTTAGGCTTGCGCAATTTCGAAAGATATCGATTTTTCTGATCGATTTGCATTAAACAAACGAACAACGCGGTGTTAATAGCACCAGGAAACACTTCATGATGACAGTCCACCGCACCTCACTACAAATTTCAAATTAGCATAAAAACATTATGTGTTAGTAGCGGTTTGGAAAAGTCGATAACGAGCTTTTCTCGCCTGATTAAACATCCAAATTGGAATAAAAAAAAGCATACAACTTAAGCTTGTCCTTTTTATTTAACATTTGGTAACGTTGCATTTCCGTAAGTTTCTGAAATTCGATAACCTTTTTTCAAACGAAGATGATGCGTTGATTCAACATTCCACATTGCCGATACAAAAATGTTGAAGATTTGAAACAAACTCCCGGTCATTGATTTAGAAACGTCTTGCAACGTTAAAGTAATGAAACAAACAGCTTTTATTGCTGAGAATGAGTTGATGAATTTAATTGCCCTAATCGGATTCCTGTAAATCTTGTTCATTGAATCGCTGTGCCCTGCTAAGTGCTGTTATCTTCATATAAAAATCCAGCAATAATGCAAAATTCCAAAGAGGTTACTCCATAGATGTCCAAGCTTTCAAAGATTTCAAAATGTTCAAAATATCTTGCTTTCAAAAGTGGAAAAAACTTGCTTTCAACGACCTTATTTCCCACCCAAACATTAATCGGAATTTCGCAGCAATCAGAGAGACTGATTGAATGCCACATCAAGCAGTTTGAATAATGCTGATCTGCCTCTGTGAGGGGTACGCGAATCACCACTGTTTACATCCCAATAACGAATAGGCCACAAGTCAAATTTTAATTGAGGAACATAAAACCGTAGTGACTCCTCATCTGACAAAAGTTGTCGTCTGGAGAGGACTTACTTCAACTAATAAAGAAGAACTACTTTTCTTCTGGGTCTACGGAATCTAAATGTACTGATTTGTTGTTTTTGTTTTGACAGATACGATAAGACAAAAAGGAGTTACTTTCAACGGAGTAAAAGTTGCAAATTTTCAAGTCAAATGAAAACACTCAAACTCATCGCCTTTGCGACAACCGTTCATTTTTCTAAGAAATCATTATCCTCTCTACAAATGACGTCGGTTTGACGCGTTTCGACGTGAAATCGATCAAATCTCAACGGAGGGTAGTTTTATTGCTTGAAACTAAATGGCATTCCAAAATCGCAGAAAAAACGCCATATGGTGTATTGTGTTCTTCAATCGCATTTAACTAGCACGCATATTGCGTTAAAGTTCAAGTGGGTAACAAAAACCCATCGCTCTCCCTGTGTTGGTGATTCCTCAATCGAAACAAACGATTAAATTATTTTAACAAATAGTTTAAATATTTATAAAATACAGTATCAGCACTTAAGCTTCTACCACAATGCAGGCATGTTTTTCTGAGTTGCATCAGTGGCAGGTTTTGCAGTGAAAATCATGACCGTTTTACAATCGCTGCCCGAGCAATTTTTAAAATCAGCAAGTTTTGTAACATTTCTTTAAAAGGCGACTTGTGGAAAACTGATTAGAGAGAAAAGAACACAAAATGTTATTTGCTTGATTGGAATGTTCTTTTTGGTATGAAAATGTTTCGTTTACTGCATACAATGAACTAGGTCTTGCCAAATAGTTTAAGTGGTCTATCCTACCACTTTTAAAACTTTCACACGGAAGACGAATCTCAAACCTAAACTTCTTTTGTTTGCAAAAATGACTGTTTTAGTCCGAAACTGCAGTCGTTTGTGATTTGCTGTGAGGTCATCAATGACGGCATACAAGTAATGTAACCCAGACTTTCGCAACAGTTCGATGACATCGTTCTCGAGGGAAATTATAAACAGCTTGGATTTTAAGATACAACCATGATACATTTCAAATGTACCAACAAGCTAAAACAAGAAAAATGTCGAAAAAAAAATAAGAATACAAAGATCAACATTTCCAATTTAACTTTGTATTTAACCATCAGTAATTCTATTACAAAATGTAAACCACAAATTGTGTTAGCGATTTCGAAGTCTTGTTGACAAAACTCAGCATTTTTGCATATTTGAGTAAAAATTAGCCCAAAGCAAAAAGATTCATCAGTAAGAGCTGTCAGGTCCACTTGAATGCTGAACGCTGTGTGATGGTAAGATACAGCATATGAAAGGCAAAATGTTAATGATCGAGCATGCAGAAATCATTAAAATAATACAAGTACATCTGCATTAAATTGGTTTTCAGCAGATTTTCCTGTTTCACACCTCCCTCCACTATACAACTGTCAAAACATTGTTCTATTTCAACGTTCCCACGCTCAGCCAAGGATATATTTTGTGAAAAGGAAGCAATAATACACTCGCCAACACGAATTTTAATGTGATTCGAGATCAGGCTGCATGAAATAAAAGCAAAGATAACCCAGCCAAGAACAGTCAGTTTTCTGGTTAGTGTATAATTGAAGTACTTGTGGCTAGCATATCGAAATCTTACTTAACCTCTACGTTCAATAGGCCATTTAAGTCTCCTTTCCCAACTATGCATTAATAAAATTCTTAAAAAAAATGCAACTTTGCAATTAACCAGCAAAAGCAGCAAATTTGTAACTATCTTCAATACCACTACAGCAGCATGTAAAAACTTACATCAATTATATAGCATTGACCTCAAATCCAACATGTGTTACAAGAGCAGCACTCCGCAATGCGAATTAAGCTACTGCGCAATTTTAATAGAGTTTTTTTAAGAATAGGTTAAAGACATACAGAACAATAAATTTTATCTCATTGCGATCTGCATCCACTAGGCTAGCCTACCAGCTTCCTCTATTCAATACGCCTTGAGTAATTCAATCAATGTAGGCTACCACTACATTCGCATTTGTTTTCTAACTTTAATAAAAATAATGATTTACCATTACCTGACGATATTCCAAAAATGAAGACTGCAAACATAGCTGTAGTAATTCCGACTGAAAGATTTGATTGCTTCATCATGCTGCTTGAACCTTTTTATGCTTGCTTCTTCCAGTGTATACCAGCAAACTTTTCTTGTTTATCAGCAATTGCCACAAGCAAATATTGTGTTACTATTTTTGCATAAAACGATCGTGGCCTAGCTGGGAAAGAAACAATTACTTGCAAGTAAAACCAGAAAAGCAATGCAAAACAGAAAACACCCACCTTTTTAACTGAGATGTTGAAACACACCATGTTCAAAACAATGTTATGTCAAGAAGTTCTTCATTTCCGTCATTTTTTCAGTTACTATGCATTTCGTAATTTCATGCCAACAATATTTACTGAGTTTGTGAAAGATTCACATGGTCTTATGCAGCGATAAAACAACACAAAACTTCTATTCTAATCACATCAAGACTGCAATTCGAAATTACTTCGCAATCTAACGCTGCCTTCTGCTTTAGTTTACCAAAACTAAAACGTCTCTGAGTGCCCAGTGGGCTTGGCCAACATTGATTACTTAAATTCAACACAATTTCTTCGTTTGCATTAAGCCTCTTTTCTGCCTTGAAATCCCAGAAAAAAAAACAATCAAACATGCTGCCGTTGAGACTTGAGAAAGAACAAGCAGCAGAAAACAATGGCCTTTGTTGCGTTGTAATCAATTGGATTACAAAACAATTGCCTTAAACTCGCTGCTGATTTTTTTTCTTGAATCCAACAATCCAATCAGCAGTATCTGCCATTTTTTACATCGTTTTAACAATACTGCATAAAAAAAAAGCAAAGTGTGAGCCTGAGAACGCCAGAAAGATGCCTGACTGTGGCTAAATGGTTTTCAGTCAGCAAATCAGTCCTTTTTACATTGATTCAGCACCTGCAAACGTTGCATCAATGCAAAAAGAGACTGGTTTGCTGGCTGGCACCATTACTACTGCTGATGAAAGTCGAATTATAGGTCGTTCCAAATGATTCCGATTGCGTTCTTGATTGGCGGAGGAAAAAAAATGGGGTCACATCGCAAAAAAAACGCGTTTGTTGTTGTTATCGCCGAAAAATGAATTATAATTAATTAGTATTATTGGGCTACCTATAGTGCCAAGGTTCAGCATCACAGTGGCACTGCTTCTTTTCGTTTCGTGATAAGTTTTTTAAAAATGTTTTTCTTTTCTCCATTTCTAAATACGCACAACTTCGTTTCGTTGTGAAATTAAGATTGAAAACGTAGAAAAATCTAAAATCGAGTAAAAGTTGAATCGGGAAGATTTTTTTAACATGTTTTGAAGATTTCTTAAATATGAGGTCAGGGGTAGGTTCAAAACGGACTGTTGGAAACAAAGATGTTTAAAGAAAACTTCAAGTATTTTTTTTAAAGTATAAATTTAAATAAACTAAGTTTGCTTTGTGCTCAACTCAAAACATATTATAGATTAAACGAAACATACAAAATGAAAGTTCAAGCATCTTCGAGCTCAGAAATAATCGTCTGTTTATAATTATTATTATTCGGACTTGAAAAATTGATGAATAGACGAGTCAATATACGGAAAAACGGCACCTAACCCCAAAAAAAATTGATACAAAAGGTTTTTCAACGGATTCTGTTACCAATGGGCATACTAAATAACATACTAAAAGTCTACCAAAATCGGACCCCCAGAAAGGGGTCATTTTCAAGGAAACATGCGGCATACTTCTAAATAATTTTGCGTATTTGGTAGATGGTGGTATTCAAGTTGTTATTGTTCTTGTGTTTGTGACATCATAATCACATGAATGCGTGCATAGTCGCATCACAATGCAAGCGAACTTATCGTTGTTAAAGTCAAAAAGATTTATTCAGGCAAAGTCACTCAGAGCTGCCAGAGCTTGTTTTTTTAATGCACTTCTGTGGTTTTATGAGGAGTTGTCTCTGAAAATTTTACCACTATTCGGCTTATCAAGCTGCCAAAAGTATAGAAACTGAAATGTTGGAAAACCGCTTTTCTCAAGCTCGTGTTACATAATGGAAGTCAAGATGATTTTGTTTGCGGTTTATCTCAAGCCTCAAGTGAATTTGCTAATATCGTGCTCTGCTCCGTCTGATGTTGGCCTATCGCTGCGTCCGAAATGTCCCCGGGCTCCCCCAGGTCGTATATTATATACAAATCATACGTATCTCAGCAGATAATCAGCCTATTGTAATTTAACCTATTTAATTCGATTCATTGACCCCGAAAACCTAGGGATAGACACCTAAACCGCCTTTCTAGTATGAATAGCAATTGAGATATAGGCAATACAACATCCCGGCGGCCATCTTGGACGCCATCTTGAAAATTACCCCTTTCTGGGGGTCCGATTTTGGTAGACTTTTAGTATGTTATTTAGTAGGCCCATAGGTAACAGAATCCGTTGAAAAACCTTTTGTATCAATTTTTTGGGGTTTAACCTTATATTGACTCGTCTAGAACTTAAAGTTGAAAACTTAAACTTAAAAACTCGCACCTAAAAATAGTTTGCAAAATTGAACTCAGAGAAAAATTGATCGACATTACAACAGAGACAAAAAATAAACATAAATATTTAGGCTACGCCAAGACAGCAAAAAGGTTGAGTTTACTAAAAAACGAAAGTGATTATCTTTGCTAATTAACATACTTTTGGGTCAAAGTGGCCATAAGTAAAGAATGATCTAATGAGCTTATCTTGATATCAGTGGCACTCTTAATTCTCATTGAGCTTTGACAAAATCACATAAAAATACAATAACTACGAACATTCAACTTGAGATGCTTTAAAATCACTTTGAATGTGTAAGCTAGTTCACTTCATACATTGAGCAATAAGTTACTATAAACCTGAACCGTGAAATACATTTACCAGGGAAATTTAAACCGTTTTGTCGCAAAAGACCTAAACCTGAGCCTCGGTGGTTTTCAAACTTTCGTAGCTTGCGGCGTACCAAAACTTTTGCAGCACATCTAGGAAAGTCGCCGGCATCAAAATACTCTAAATAAAAATATATATTGTCGTAAACCTATTCTGTTCTGCAGTGTCAGCTGTGTGCAGTTGCGTAAGCAGGGGTAGGGCATTAAGCCATGGATTTAGTATTTGTTCAGTTTAATACTCTACAATCTATAACAACATTGTTGTTTGCTTTGACAGTGCTACTGCTATCCAAAACATATTAAATGCTGTACTCTACTTCACGGGCGCCGATCCCTATAGGACAGTGGGGACATGTCCCCACCATCTTTTTACATGTCCCACCATCTTTTTACATGTCCCCATCATCTTTTTACATTATTTTTGTAACGTAAAAGGGAAAATATTACCCGAATGTCACAATTTTACCAGTCAAACGTTTAAAATATATTGAAAGGAGGGGACAACATTTTTGTTTTATGCGAGGAAGCCCCAACCGTAATAGAAATGTTTTATTAGGCAGAGAAACCCTGGTGTAACTCGCAAATTGTATTTAATTTGGTTACGCCAGGGCCACACAGTGCAGAGTTTTAAATTACTTTGAAAGAGTCATACAAGCATGTAGTGCAGTAAGTGTAGCTTGTGTTACTTTTGTATGAGAAAAAAGCTATTTTTTCAGTTATTATTACATTGAGATTAAGAGCTGCTGAAATGTCTTTAACGGTTTGGCAAAAAATTGTATATAGGAAAATCAGCAGTTGGAAGGCTGGCAGGCAGCTTTTTTTCAATTGAAAAAACTCTTACCCTACCCAATTTTTAAAAGACTTGTCACGTTCCAAATCGTCTTCAGTATGGACATGGCCATGGTCAACCTCCTAAACTTCAAGATCGATCGGTCAGAGTATTTTGCAGTCATTGACAGCTCGCAGCAAAATCTTACTGACTATTTCAAGTCGACCGATCTTGAGCACTACAAAATTCTACAAGAATCACTCTTTAGTGAAAAGCTACAATCACATTTGGTAGACGATTATCTTCAGTTCTTTGACACAGAGTCCCTTGCACAAGATTTTCGAATGATATTCAAGAAGATACCATCCGCTGTTCGGCAAATGTTTCCGCAAATGGAACTTTTGCTCATATCACCAGCCCGCTCGTGTTCAGCTGAACGCTCATTTTCAACTTTGCGACGTATCAAAACTTTGTTACGATCTACCATGACACAGAAACGGCCAAATCATGCAATGGTCTGCTATGTGCACAATAAAGTTTTGAACTTGATCAACCTTCATTACAAGCCAAAGATCGACCAAGGACTTCGTTTTTAATTCGCCGGAGACTCGTTGCCGAGTTGCAGTGTTTGGACTTCTGCTGTCCAATGCTGACACTGACAATTAAAATACATCGCATTAGACTTGTAGCCTATCTACTGTAGGCCTATTTGTTTGTTTGTTGAACAGACCCCAATCTTTCAGCTCGCTTCGCTCGTCTGCCCTTTCTTTTGTAGTAAATGTCCCCACCAATCTTAGAGAGCGATCGGCGCCCATGCTCTACTTCGTTAAACCACTGAAACTTTTTGTTAAAACGGAGGACAAAACCCTTGTTCCTGGATCGATTTTTTTTCTTATTTCATTTTGTGTGTGCGTTACAGTACATAATATTTTGTTTCCATTTGTAAACAGAAGCTGCACCCATCCCTTTCGAAACTCACAACAAAGTGTCACTCCTTTAAGACGATGTAACTGACTCAGAAAATTGCATTTGCGCACTACTTTTTAGCAACAGTCATGATTTCTTATTCGGCTTGATTGTGGATGAGATTACCAATGCTGAAATTCTGCTTTGCGTAATAAACCCTTGTTCCAGCATTTTTCTAATATCTCTGATAAACATTCTGACGCCATTTTTCAGCCAGCAAAAGTTACCATTAGCCTTTGCGTCCAGGGATATGAAAAAAGCACCTTTTGCTGATTGGGTTCAACGACGTAAGTAAACGTGATATCAATGTAAATGAAACACCTCGGTTGTTTTTCGCTATTCAAATCTTTTTTCTTCTTGTTTTTATGGAAAAATGTTTAGCATGCAAAAAGGGAAATTAAACAACAGAAAGTTAGACATAACCAGCCAGCAAAATTTGTCATTTTGCATTGATTTAACATTGCCAACGTTAGCGTTGGAATTCATTGAAAAAATGAGTAATTACTAATTTTGCAAGCTAGGAATAGGAAAGCATGCCCTACCCTAACCTGTAGGCTGAGTCTCCAATAACGATTACTTTATTGTGGACTACCTCCTTGCAAGCCTTTCAGATCACACACTTTTCAGTGCAAAGTCTTTCGCCGACGTAAAGCATATATAGGGGGCTATTATATCAAGCAAATTCTGTCACGAAAGTTACAAAAGCTGATATAAATTCACTGTTTTTTTTCTTTTCTACTGACTAGCAAATTTTGGTAAAACAAAAGGCCACCTATGCTTCTCATCAAAACAACTACCAAATAAAAATCACTGCCTTCAAAGAAAGAAATGAAGACTTCCTTTTTCGTATATCGATTGAGGTATTGATCCTGACATGAAGTGTTCAAATAATTTATTAACTATAGTAGCCTGCTGAGAAAGTCCTTCGAAAAATATTCCCAACGTACCAGCATAGTTTGAAATGCACACTGCCAAGCCTCGCCCAAGAATTACAAGAACAATCAATAGCGAGACTCATGAAAAAGGCTTAAGGCTTCGGTCCCTTCTAAACTTTTAAATAATTTATGCGCAGTGGGACAGATGGCAGACACGTCTTAATGTTATTATACAATTTCACTCGTAATGGTGTTGATTCTGATGACTTCATTCCGTATATTGAGCGCCAATCGCTGTGAATTTCATCGCACAATTCGAACTTGTTTAAAATGTATATCGTCATTACGTCATCATAAATAGAAAAATTCCTCATTTGAAAGAATTGTTTATAGAATTAATTGAATGAACAATCCAAGATAACATGATTCCAAAATACTTTCTCGATTTTTTTCAACACATTTATTAAAAGCTCAATGTTGAAAAATTTGCGCATACACTGGGGTTCATTCAGAACTTGCCACATGTAGCCAACCGCAGCGTTTTCAGTGGCCAACGGAAGTATTTAAATCTGACATTTTTTTCAATTCATCTTCTTAATATCGGTGCTTAGGTTTACCTGAACAGAGACTTATTTCATTTCCAACGTAATCACTTTGTACATCCCTATCCCAGTGCTTTTCTATCAAACTTTTTTGAACTACTGCACACCAAAGAATTTCGACATTTACCGCGGCGCATTAATTTACCATAAGAAGTTATTTTCATTTTAATCAATGTAGGCTATACCAGTGAAATATTTGCTTTTATTGCAAGGCGAAAGATGCGGCTGATGCAGAAACAGTCTTGATTCAGGGCCTGGCATCAGTTGGAATTTGTCTGATGGTCAAGCGATTAATGCAAAAGTGTCTGTCTACTGCAGCACGAAAGCAAAAACTTCCTTCTCAACAAATTTGACACTTTGCAGTTTTGCGCTACGGCTGCACCATTCAAAGCACCAGACTTTTGCGGCACACTTGCGACTTTCCCACGACGGTGTGCCGCGGCACATTTGGGAGACTCTGTTCTATACACACCGGTTTGTTGCATCAGCACTTTCGAATGCAGCTTTCTCAAGTCAAAGTAGCTCCTGAGCCAGATAAATGTCCATTCGTATCCAATCAATAGCTTTCAATGCAATTGTAAACGGTGTGAAATCGGAAATCGAATTAAATCATCATTCATCAAATTTATTTCGAAACAGTGCGAGCATGGTTTTAAATATATCGATAATTAATTTACAGCCCACTGATTACTTCATGTTTCAACACTTCACGTTTCGTTAAAAAGTACTATTGTACGCAGGGCTGAGTCGCGAAGTCGGAGAGATTTTGGCGTGTCCAGAGTCGGAATCAGCCAGTTATAAACCGAGGAGTCGGAGTCGTATATTTTTCGCCTGACTCAACAGCTCTAATTGCAAGCGCAAAATAATCTAAAAAATTCTATGGCTCACTTGCCTTGCTTCAGCGTTAACTTATTTAATGAACACTGCTGCCATCTCCCGATAGAAATATTTTGTATGATGATCATTCTCTTTGATAGCAGCTATGCCTTGATTTCTCAAAAGCTTTTTAAATAGGTTCCACAAAACGACGCGTCATATATTACTTAATGAGAATGGGATTATTTTATCAAGCATTTTACTCCCAGCCCAGCAGTTTAGTACCCAGGCACCAAAGATGCGAGTGTTTCTTTATGTGATATGAAGTGAGCAGTATTTCTTTTTAATAAAATATAACAGTTAGGTTACATCATATATAGTTATTACTTTCTAAAACCTCTACTCTCTACAGCCTGTTTCACCCTAAATGGGAGATCATCAGTAGGTCCTGAAAAATATGCAAAAACAATAAATCGGTAATACCTGAAAAGATTTTAAACATTAAAATTTTACTTCACAATGTGGATTAACAGCTGTATTACCAACCTGTATTATAACCTTAATTTAACCTGTAAAAAAACTCAGTATTACAAAGAACTACCTCCATCGGATGCCACCGTTCAGTCATAAAGCCAAGGTTATTGAAATGCTCAGACTAAGAATCATCCTGGTTAAGGTATAGGTCTTCCGCCGTAAACGTTTAATTACATTTTCAACCTTACCTAACATCATTTTAAAGTATCGCTCTTTACTTGGTATTACAATATTTTTCAACGAATAATCGAAGTTAATCTTTTCTAGATCAATAATAACCAAACTGCAGCATCAACTAGCTCAGTGCTAGTTGGGCAGTATATTTTTCAGGACCTTCTTATGATCCCTCTTTTAAGGTGAAACAGGCTGTAGAGGTTTTAAATTCTATTTAGAAAGTAATAACTTTATTTGATGTAATTTGATCTGATTGGCTTTTTTGCTTGCCATTGAGCACCTTTTGTATTATTAATAATAGCCTAGGCCTACTTATTATTTGACAATTAGGTTAAATGCACCAACAGTGTATCATTCACCGATTAAGCAAATCTGCTTAGGCAGCTTAATCTGAGGAGGAAAACATTTTTTCCTTATACACCAACTTTAATCCACTGATTAGAATGGCCGATTACTGATCGACTGATGTACTTACGCTATGTGATTCTCGATCATCCAATGAGATGGTCAGCTTAAGTAACGCTTAAAAGTTTTGCTGTCGGTGGATACAACCAGGGGCTCCGAGAGGAGGGGGGGAAGTCGGGCAACTTTCCCCTCTAGCATAACATTGTAAAGGAAAAAGGAGTAGTTTTTCGTTTTATAGCTTTTGAGGGGGGGTCATTTTTACTACTAAAATAAAAATTTATCAACTTAAAAATAAACAAATTTTTGAATGAAATGCGTACAGTTACAAATATGTTTCGATCACTATAGATGCTACTTTAGATGTCTCTCATCAAGAACAAACCATTCTCGTATTAAGTCAGGCTATGTTCAACTGCTTCAACCTGAAAGCCTACAGTCTGATGCTGTCAAGCCTGCTGATTTCTGTATCACTGAACGTTTTATGTTGTTCTAACTTGAAAACCTACTGCTTTGGCTAAGCGTGCACTATTTTTGCTTGACCAACTGTATTTTGACATGAAAAACTGCGTTGGCCGAGGATATGATTGATAATAATGAATCCAACGTATCTGGAAAAGCGTCCAAGCAAGATTGAAGGAAGTAAACCCTTCCTGCCTATTTTCTGCTTATGGATGTCCTTGCTTAAATGTACTAGAGTTGAAGTTCATGGTGCAGTGTCGTACAGATATTATATCATTTTTAAGCAGCCTAATGGATTGACTATAGGCTTATGTCATTTCCAATTGCAGTCAAGCCAGATAAGAAATTCTAAAGAAAGCTATCCCAGCATTTCCAAGCAGCCTACTTGAGCAGTTTCAAACCTGTGCTTCTCTGCATTATGTAGATTACAGTCTTAAGCGACATCCACTCTACTAACGTATTTATGCAGCGATAAAGAACTGTTGAATATTTTTCGGCCCCAGAGGCTCACACGACGTTGACGGATGGACAAAAAGCTGATGAATTTAATGAAGTTAAAGGAAGATGTAATCAAAGTTACAGAAAGCTGGAAAGAGTAGGCTATACTCGCAAGCTCATGTTGTTATAAGAACTATGAATAAAAAAAAAAGATTTTATTTTTCTGGGGACAGAACGCTCCAACAACTCCGTTTCACCAGCTCAATCATACAAACAAAATTTATTCTACGGTAGGCTACCCTATATATTGCAAAGGATTCGCTAGCTGTTGGTAGTTTATCAAATGTATCAACGAATCCAATGATATTATCGATAAGTTTGAAGTCCTATGGGAATATCATTGTAGGCTATGTCTGATGAGTAGCTGTGGGCATGTGGAACAAACATAGACAAGTTGTACAACAATGACATTTTGGATGAGTTGGTAAGCTAATTTTGAAAGAAAGCTATCCAGCAAACTTAGCTGCAAACCGGAACGCATCACCCCATGATATCTACTTAAAGAGATCATTGATTGCAACTTTCGAAACACGTTTTCAAATACTTTTGTTGTTTGAAAATTTGCTACGCAAACCAGCAGCCTACCTCCAACGGTTGCAAGTTAAAAACGTGGTTTTAGCACACTGAAATTTGTAAGAATTGTTTACGCTTCACCATGGCTCAAAACCGAATGACTATACTCTATACACCATGACTCAAAACCGTTTATAGGCTACATGTTTTGCATCAAATTAGACCTAGCAAAATCTTTATTATTTGATGCTGTAATCCGTAACTCTGCATTGCCAAAGGTGCGAAATGGATTGAATGCTTTGTTGAGTTATTTCCATTGCCTACATTGTGTGTTTACGATTTTTCCTCCATCTACTGTCGGCTGTACTAAAATTACCTGCTATTACAATTTTTCGATTCACAACATGACTGGAATCAACGCAGACGCAGTGATGCAGACTTGTCAAGGGAGGAGACCTTATCACCGACCGAAAGCGGCTCTTCCAGGATTCCACACAACAAACAGACAAGAAATCATCATCCATCAGCAAACATACAACTTTACTGCAAATTGAGCAATGATGGCAATTTTGCTGCAAGTGTAGTCCAATGATTTTTGTTGAATTTCATATTGAATATAGTTTTTTCATATAGATATATAATTTGTTTAAAATCGAAACTTTAAAGGAATTCAATTTCACGCTGAGGAAAGTAGGCAAGTTCAGCCTCAGTCAATCTCGGTAACCCGGCCTGCGTCAGTGAATCAAAGCTTCTACAAGCATGCGAAACTGCCAGCATTAAGCTCTTCAAGAAGCTTTCCCAGTTCGAGGATAAAGATTCAATCAATCAATCAAACTTTGAAAAACCTATTACTCACCGTCACAATAAACATACTAGCAAAAACATGGACTCTTCTATTAATATTGAACCATGACGTCGACGCATCATTTACGGAAGTTAGGCAATACTTCTTGACGTCAAAACCTTCAAAACAAGGGAATGTTATGAAATTTAGGCGTGCAAATATAAAACACGAATCTATTCAATGACTCACACATGTTACAATGTGCAGCTTTCTTTACAAGCATTTAATCCTTGTATTAGTAAAGAATCTTCAGTGCAGCTTATTGATATTTTGTTAAAGGAGAGTTTAAAAAAACTTGGTTTAAAATTCTGCTTTATTTAGCTACATACGATAAACATCTTTTGGCTTTGAGATTCCACAATGTTACCTTTGTGCAACAGTTATTTTGGTTAATATTCCAAATGTGTGGTCATTCTCTTTCAATAAGGTACAGAATTTGGCAAAAAGAAGGCATAAGGAAATCTAATAGCCTATAACCTTTAACCTTTAAAAAATCGTTAAGTGGAGCCAAAATTTTCGCCCAGAGTTTTGTAAAACGCTGAAATTTGGGGGTCTTGTGTTGTTGACAAAAATATCAACTTAAGTTCGTTGAGTTTCTGGTTTCCCGAATATTTATTGCATTTGTGAGTCCATTACGCAAGTGACTGTTTTGAGAACTTGTTCAAAAATTTCGGAAAATAAGCATTTATTGAAAACAAAAGAGTTGAGTAAGCAAGGGATTGCTTTAGCAAAGCTAAGCGGAAAAGTCGCTAAGCAACAGCACACCAGGGCCGGATTTAGCTGATGGGGGGCCCGGGGCACTTTAAGATTGGGGGGCCCCCGTGCAAAAAAATTTTTTGCGCCTTCGGCGCGAAAAACTATCTCTACGTCTACAGTAGCATCAGTCCAGTATTGCACAGCATTTTTGCAGAAACTTTAAAGGTCAAAAGGAAAAAAATAACACAAAATCACATTTTTTTCCACATAGGGGGGCCCTTCAAAAGTCGGGGGGCCCGGGGCAACTGCCCCCTCTGCCCCCCCCTAAATCCGGGCCTGCAGCACACCATATTGCTCGTGCAGTTCATCACGTTGACAAAGTAGTTAACGTAAGAACTTAAGCAAATGATTTGAAGAACGAAACGCTTCCAGCTAATAACCATGAAGTTTGAGTGCTTGTCTTTAAAAATTGGCAGAAAATTGCTTACCAGTCATGCAAGTGCAGATCAGTCAAACATGCAATTATGGAACGGACATGAATGCCTTATTTAGACAAACAATAAAGTAATAATTTCAAAATGTCTGCGAAATATGGGAATTACCTACTTGATATTGCATGAAGCAGTGGCCAGAGGTTTGCTAGCCTAATCAATTATTGTTACATATGCTTTCTCTGTAGCTGCTGACGGTTGTACCAAAATAATCCAAATTATCACGCGCGCGCTGACGATTGTTAGCTCATACTTCATGGGATTGTGTCATGGAAGGGAAAACATACGAGATAAAACTGGTTAGCTAGCACGATTAGGCTACTTGATAAGCCTGCTTTGTTGTTATTATCAGGAGTGAAGAAGATAAAAAATTCATTAGCTCGCTTTTGTTAAGTTAACTATTAAGACAGAGAAGAAATTAGGCTGTAGCGAAAAGTACAATTTATTCGTTTTGAAAGGAGCAATCGAATGACTGCGAATTGAAATATTAGAACAAATGTTAATTTATTTGTTCCCAGCTTCAAACAATTTTTGATCTTGCATCAGCTTTAGCCTGTGTGAAGTCTTGATATTACAAATTACAAGTTTTAATTTTGAACAAACATAGTTAGGCTATGACTTTGTTTTGAAAGGAAGCCAAGATCGTAAACACAATTGAGAAATTATGCAGAAACAACACAAGGCGCACGGCCGTTGAGAGGATAATTTGGGTCCGGTATCATTGAGTTTCATGACTCTCAAATCAAGACACTTCTGAGAAAAATACACTAAAACAATTTTCTGAATCAATATCTCCTAATAGTACGCGGTAGCTTTTCCAAGTTTCCAGGCTCAATGGAAAGCTTACGGACCCGTATATCATTCCTGGTCCAAAAGTAACCCCTGGACCCCCTTGTCAACGCTACTGATTAGGCGTATGTAAGTGTATGTATTGAAAATGAAACTTGATTGAGGCGATTTTAAGGCACATTTGTTGAAAATTCACTAACCTACTCATATAAAAAGGGCATTTAAGAACAAGTTGCCTATTTGACGATATTAAAACATAAGTCTCTATTTAAGGCTTCACGCTGCAGTCAGAACCAGATAAGGGTTATGTTGCTAAAAAATAAAATATAACTGATCAAGTTGGAAGTTCGATTCCAGAACCTAAACGAGGGTGAAACACGAGTATGGTGTTTTCCATTTTCTTTCGATCGGGGTCATTACTCTAAAGTTAAACGAAAGAATGCAATGGACACATGGTCGACTTCTTTTATTTTCTGAGTTTCCAATGGTAATGGTGTATTTACTATTTACAGCTTTCATGCAATTGCAATCATGACGCATATAAAACTACACTTGTTCTTAAACATTTGTTTTGTTTTCTGCTTTTCCGCAACAAACTCGTTCCATGTTGAAAAGTCTCCTCCATCAAGAGGTAATTGAAGTGATTTTTTTATTATTTTTGTTGAGAATCTCAAAGAGCCATTCCTGTATCTTAACTGTGGACTGTGATGCTTGAAAACTTTCAAATGTAGGTTTAAGTGATGGCTTCTATGCTGTACTGTGTTCAAGTAGGCTATTATATCCTATAATGTGAATAAGCTATTGCACTGTAGAGTTATAGACTAATAGTAGTAGCTTACTATTGCTATTGATAAGATATTAGTCTAATACGCTATTAATCTGTCATTGTGTAACATCAAATTGTTAAGGTTAGATTACTGTGGCCAACACCATATAATCTAAGTTGCCCTTTTTACAAATGCACAATTGTGGGACTAGCTTACTTAATTTGCAAATTGCAAGACTGATTCTCTTCAGATTTATAATTATACTTTGTGAACAGGAGATGCCACAAGAGATGATGACATGCCGTTATGCGAAGAAGCTGCGCTGGAAGACACCATTTGGCCTTTTCACCATCGCAATCTATTTTCTTGTCCTGCTGCTTTAAAATTTGCAAATGGTAAAAAGTTGCATTTTTTAGACCTAGCGTCTTTTTGACGAAGGTACAATTTAATGTAAATGCTGCTGGAGGAACTATGAATTAATACGCCATAAATTCAAGTTAAAGATGTGTTTGGCTTATGTTTAAAAAAAAAATTAGGCTATTGGCTACCAAACTATAAAACTTTATTTTTCTGCTCAACAAATCCGCTTAAAATCCAAAAAACTCAAAGGATCTTTGTAGCTTGTAAATTTGCTAGAAAAACTCTGAAAAACAAAACGATGGATTCCAGTTGATATTCAATCTTCAATAAAAATTTGAACAAACAAACATGAATTGACATATATAATTAATCGCGAATACCTTCGCAGAAAAAGACAAAAGAACGTTTGTTTTTGATCATCAACTGAAGACGGAAGGGGCAACCGACCCAGACTCCTCCTCTGAGTCTCTTGACGAAAACTCAGGTTACTCTCCTGATGATGATTTACTAACTTTCTGGAGTAACATCGTTGCCAGTCTCCTCCTGGACAATGTGACGGTTTATGTGAGCCAGTCATGTTTGCATCTTTTTCAAAATGAAAACGTCCTACGGTAATTTTTAGATGCATTTAACTCATAGACCTGAATGTATTCATTTCAACTGAACTTAAGTGTCATATTGTGCTTTATTTTTAAATTGAGAATAAGCCACAGCTGAATAATTAGATGCAAGCAGTTGCGCAGCCTACTAAGTTACACATAATTTTCATGAGGAGGCATTTCTAAAAACATTTTGAGCGTTTTTTTTTAGAAAAACGCCTGTTGGCTAATAATAGCCAGCATAGCATATTACCATACTCAGTATCCAGTCTACATTAAATTACGATACCAATTTCCAATAGCAAGGAGATACTTTGCATAGATTGTGCAATGAAAACAAATAATTTGATAGCAAACGGTTTGAGAAAATTTGAAAATTTAAAAAGTAGCCATACTAGGCCAAGTTTGAAAAATGTAATATTTTATTTTATAGGCACCTTATTGGGAAAATTCTCAACAGTAGGCTATAACAAATCTGACAGCTTTACTGCTGCAAGCCTTACATGCATGAGTTAGGTAGCCTACTGGGTCATGGGAAAACACCGGGTTATAATTTTACTTTTTATTACGTTTTTGGTGAGATTTTGGAGGTTTTTTGAATTTTCTTTTTTTCATTTTAATCTGATAGAGTAGCCTACTCACCAAAATATCCTCCACTGAGTTTTGCATGTAGAATATCCATAAATTTTCGGAAAATTGTGACACTCAAACAAAAATAGAGTATAGCCCAACGGACGAGCTAAATTTTCATGCTCAATCGCAATACAACGATGCATGGGACTAGTTGAGGTATATGAGTAACTCCTCTTTTGCAAGCAATATTTTAAAATAGGTCCTCTTTTCGCATTTGCTGTACTTTACATCGAAACCCGTTGACACATTTTGCCTGTTTTCCCTATCCGACATAATTTACCAGCTGTGCACTGCACAGCTGTTATAATAAGCCAACGTTGAGCTGGGACTTTAAATGTAGGCTACATAGCCTACCACTTGACACTTGATAAAACTTAAAATTTAACTACAGCTTTATTTTTAACCATTTAATTCATAATTTTAACCTGCTTTCTTTTACTATGCTGGGTTGCTACACTAATTTTAATGCATTTGCAACATTTATAGAGTTAAGTTGGAACTCACAAGCATAAACAACCAAGAATTCAATATCACTCCTCAAATGTTGCTTAAATATTACAAGAAGAACGGCAGTGCTTTGAAAGGACGAGTGGAAGCGTTCTTAGAAAGCCCTGTTTTGGGTGAGTTGTAGAAACGGCGACTCAATTTCAAAGTCACCTTTGTCTTGTAACAGAAGTCGAGGGACGTTTTGAAACTAAATTTGTTTTGAAGCACATGTAGTCTACACCGGAAAACTAAACTTACTGCACTCGAAAACACGTCGAGCACAGGAAATACGACTGCATGTTTAGGCTATATATAGCCTATACTTCCGTAGTCCAATTACATAGTAGGCCTACAACAGGAGTGAGTAACCTGCAGAGGCGAAAGACCCGTAAATAAAAGTTATGAGATCTTTGGAACAATGCTAATTTTAAATAAAATTCAGCCTGCAAAACCTTTTTAACATGAAGATCCTGCTTATGAATTTTATTTGAGATAAACAAAATTATTGTTTCTCCAATTAATCACAATTGACATAGAACTTTGGTAAAAATTTCGCAACCCAGCACAAAGAATTAATTAGGCTAGTTGCCGCTATCTGATGTAGCAAAGAGCAAGAGACTTGCGTTTTCCTGGAACATGTTATAAAACCACATGTTATACAGTAGCCTATTTCAAACAAGTGTAAAGCGATATTTTGATGTAAAGCCAACACTTGACGCACTACACTTTCCAGCAGTGTAATTAGCACTCATATTAAACTTAAAATTTCATTGGGTCAAGAAAACTCAAACCTAAAGTCAGATTGAAACATATGTCGAAATAGTAATGTCTCTGAGCTCAGCCACACACATGTAACATAACACTCTATTCGTGAGATTATGTCTATGCTTAGGCCTAGTCGTGTTTTGAGTCTTAAAAATTTACAGAAAATTTGTCTAGTTGTGAATTTCGTGATAGCAATGACAATAAAATCAGTCTTCTGAAATTTTCAAAGACAATTTTTTGGCACTGCTAAGTTTTTTTTGTAATAGCAACTTCAAAATTTAGTTACCAGAAACTGCCCAGAAGATCTCTTTTGTGAGGACAACGCACATTGCACCACAGTCCTTAACAATCCTCAGTGCCGCTGCTTTGATAATCATAAAGGAAATCCATTACAAAAATGTTTTGGTGAGTACTGCTTGAAATTAACCACAGCCATCAATGCTTTCTGACGTTGTTCAGTTGTTTTCGTGAAATCATCGGTTGCTAAGCGTGCAGCGCGTGCACAGTTTTATGATGGAAAATGCTTTTCAATCTGATGGATTTGTCTGGTTATAGTTTTCTAGGAATTTCCAAACACATATGCATAGCACTAAGAACACGAACAAATTGATGTTCACTATGTTGAGCATGCTGTGATGAGTTTTTGCGAAAGTGTTCACTAGAAGTTATAAAAATAATTAGCCTAGTCAACGGAATTTTGCAATAAGATGAAAAATTTTACATTTCGTATTAGTTATGGTTATGTCTACTGGTTATGTCTTCGATACATTTCATTTTTTACGAACCTTACATAACCAAACAAAAAACCCAAAATGTTGGCACTAATCTCATCTTAAACAAACGTTTCGAAAACAAAATTGTTTTCATCTCCAGTGCTATTAATAAGTTATAAAAACTGCTATTTTAAAATCGATGAAAAATAAAGATGAAAACAGTTCAGTTTTCGAAACGCTTGCTAAACATAAGTTGAGTAACCTATCTACATGTTGGTTCTTTCAACTTCTTTGTTTTTGGACTAGATTGACCGGGCGTTTCAACCATTTTGCTGTCTGGGTTAAGCTTATATAACCAGATATATTATAGCACGATATATTTCTAGGTTTTTGCGAAGCTCAGACGATTTGTGGACTTTCTTTTCCTGAAACGTGGGCCGGAATGATAGCTACCTCCAAAGAAATATGCCCTTCAGGTAAAACACTATGGAATAACTCTAGATGTTTCCACGATTTTTCGTTATGCTCCGTGACTTGGGGGCAGAAAGCTTTAAATTTAAAATTATACAATCCACCTAAAATGTTACCTTTAAAGAAGCATGGATGAAATACATCAAGACTAAAACGTCATTGTTTTTCTCTTCCTGTGCAATACAGAATTAATCTTAAAGTCATACGCATTGAAAGTTGAAAGAGTCGATAGCTAATGGTATATATTTCAAACTTGATAGCCTACAGCTTGTTTTCGTGCAATCGACAGAGCCGGTGAGAGGATAACTTGGGCCTGGTAACAAAAAAAGATCCTTGGGTCTCAAATGAAGACACTTCTAAAAAAATGCACTTCATTTAAAGAATACATTATGACTTTCTTAAGTTTCCAGACCTCTTGGAAAAGTTACAAACCCCTAAAATCTTCCAGGGCTTGGTACCAAAAGTACCCTCTGGACCCCCCTTTGTCAACGCCACTGGTAATCGATACACGAAAGCAATAAACAAATACAATTAAACGTGGAAACTAAATTACAGGTTTCTCGAAAGCTTCGGTTTTGTGCCAAGGAGTGGCAACATCTGAAGAACGCGCCAACTATGAGTTTACCACCTTCAGGAGCATAGCGTGTGGAACGAGCGTTGAATCCGTCATATCAGGAGTATGTTAATTAATTCCTACCAATTCCCAGCCAGCAAACGTTGCCATTTTTACATTGCTTCAACGTTGTGAAAAGTTAACGATACAAAAAACTCAATTCTTGCTGGTTTGGATAGGATTTGTATTCAGCAAGGAAACTGCAACATAGCTTATGACTTGCGTTTGATCTCACTGCTTGAAAACGATAGGCCACTAAACTTTAAAGTTTATGGCATAATGAAACAATATGATTTATCAAATCTACCTGCATGAGAAATGGGCAAACAATGAAGTTGTCAGTTTTTGATAGAGCATATAGGACAAATCTACAAACGACAACTCGAAGCGGTTTCGAGATCAACACGCTGGGGCCTGTGGAACTTCAGCCCATGTCATTCGCTAATCTCGATGAAATATTATATATTCAAAATATTCCAAGTGATATTCAACCGTATGCGGAGTCGGTTGAAATACTTTTTTTACTACTGGCAAAAATGTGGAATAGGTTGAACCATGGCTACCTAAAGATATAGGGCCTGATTTGTCACATTTTGCAGAAATTTCCAGATTTTGCTAACTTTGGGCGACTGTTTAAATGAATTTTTCTAAAAATTATATTTTTTTGCCTTCTTTTCTGTTTTCCACAGACGACACAATAGGTTTTAACATCATCAGATGTTAAAAAACAAAGACAATTTGATTTCAAAGATTTTAGTCAGACTGTCAATTTTTCAATAACAGTCTGATTGCACGTTTTTCAACTTTTTCTTTTTTTTTCATTTGATACTGCTTCCCCAAGCCAGCAAAAAGCTTTTATATCATTAAGAGACAGCAAAAAGTAAAAACATCTCAGAAAATGTCAGTCAAACACTCTAGTACAGTGGTTCTTAACCGGGGAGGTCCCCCCCCCCCAGAGGGGCGTGAAGCATCTCTCAGGGGAGGCGCGAGCTCTACAGCAATTTCAATTTTTTAATTACTTTAATGTCTTCATCTTCGAAGCATTGAATACTCTCAACCTTAAGCTTCAAGGGAAAAATATCAACATCATTAAGCATCATGACATCATTCGAACTTTTATAGCCAAACTCGACCTCTGGAAGAGTCGAATTGAACAAAGAAATCCAGCGAGCTTCAGTAACTTGGATTCTGCTCTTAAAGATGGTAACTTTCAGTCTGAGTTGAAGAAACAAATAAAATCCCACCTTAATGAATTGAAAGCGGAGTTCATCAAATACTTTCCAGATCTGGATGAGAAGCGTGAAACCTGGAAGTTCATCAGAAACCCGTTTCAATGCGAAGTAGTTGATATTTTCGAAGAAGGACAAGAGGAGTTTCTTGAGATGAAGTTCAACTCCACAGCTAAAGAAGACTTCAAAAAGAACTGGAACTTGAAACGTTCTGAGCCAATTACCTTCCTGTTTACCCTCTTATCGCAACTCGGGCTCTTCGCATTCTAACAATGTTTGGATCCACGTGTCTTTGTGAAGCTGCATTTTCTGCTCTCGTTTCTATCGAGACCAAGTACAGAAACAGGCTGAGAGTTGAAGAAGACTTACGTTTTCACTCTCTGGAGTTAAACCTCGCATTAAAAATCTAATCGCTAAGAAGCAGTGTCAAGTATCTCACTGATGTGTACAATAAACAGACAAAAATGCAATTTTTCTAGTATGATACTTATTTAAAATCTAGAGGGGCGCGAAGCACATGACCATTATTGAAGGGGGGCTTGATAGAAAAAAGGTTAAGAACCACTGCTCTAGTAGTAGCGATAATCAAAATCTGCAAAATGTGACAAATCAGGCCGCACAAACAAAATCCTTCACAAAAAAAATTAAATTATTAGGCACTTAACTCCAGCACCACACCTGAGCAATTGGAAGTATACGCTTCATATCTCCAAGTGCTAACTGCGAACTCATCAGCGTTGTCCACAGAAAGCGTGACAAGCGTTGTTGAATTTTTAAGAGAAGCCTCAAATCAGCAATTCAAGGTTAGAGAGTTTTGACTTAATGAACACAGTTTTGATTTAATAAAAGCAATATGAAAAATGGGTTGTTATACCTTTTATCTTGTAGTTTAAATGACTTACTTTACATTATGTTTATAATGTAAAATTTCGTATTTAGAGTAAAATTTTGTATTTTTGTATTTAGCGGAGTGTAGTTTAAATGATATTTTATCAAATCAACTTCGCCATTTAATTGTTTAGCTACCACATATAGTAACCTTAACCTTATAGTGGAACAATGCACGTCTCCATATAGGTAATTCTGGTATATTTTGTATCGATACATAGCCTAAACTTGTTTGTGACAAAATAAGGTCAGCATAAAAGCCGTTGCTCCAACTTGCGTATAAAAAAGATCTACATTTTATTTAATCTTTTAGCTGACCACAGACACGTCTTACCGGACCCTGATGACAGTGGCCACCCAGTTGGTGCAGGGATACTGGCAAGCAAACACAAGTGAAACAAGAAATCTCAGTTTAATATTGGCGCAATCTCTACCAAAACTTGCTCTACGAACGGCCTTCAGTGAAAATCAAACTTTATTTCGCTGGCAGTCAAGTGCTTTTGCATTGCAGGTGAAGTATAGCCCTATCCACCATGTTTATAGACGCACGTACAGGAAAGCGAATGCTGGCAGTTCCCTTTTCTTAATTAATGAGTTTGAAAAATTGCATCAGTGCTATTCCTGCTACGACTCTTGGAAACAAGCTTTCTTTCGGCGAAAGGAAACGAAACAAAATCGAAAATAAAAAACATTTTGCGCTGAAACTACACAAAATTTTGTTTTCATTATTTTGCGACGTAGCCTACAGCCCTACAATGCATTTATTCGACCACCTTTCCTTGCTCTAACTATCGATTTTCTTATATGATTGTGCAAGGTCAAGTGGCTTGATTTTTACTGCAGTTTTTAGGTTTGAGATGACGTTTCGTCAAATGAGATGAAATTTCGTCGAAACGAAATGTTGTGTCATTTCAAATCAATTTCGAAATAGTTTTTGTTTCTAGTTAGTGGCCTGCCAACATTGATCATAAAATAGCTTATGGCCACAAACTATGATTTTGACAGATTATTGTATTATTACGATTGATCACGATTGCTACGATTTAACTACCATATCATTACGGTTTCGTTTCAATTTTAACAAGTTTGACTTGAGAGATATTTCATCCATTTAATTTCGTATTTATCAGAGTGCTGTTTTCTGGATTACTCTTGGAAGTCCATAAACAGCAAAATTTAAATAGCTATTTTTGCAACCACGATTTTTTAAAGTTTTTTTTTGTGTTTTCGTGTTACATTTTAAAAACTTTTACATGTTTCGAGTTTGCTAAAGACGGCAGAAGTTTTCATGCATAAAATGTTGCAATTGTGATGAAATTGTAGCTTATGTGGCTTATCGGTATGGGTTACAATGTACAGGTACACAAAATGTGTTCCCAATTTTAAAGTTAAACTTGGTAAAGTTTATTTTGATTTTCACAATATTTCAGTGCAATTATGTAAGAAGCGTGTTATGAAAGCACAAATTTCCACTTGCAAAAGTGAACTGCTGCCCTTATATGGCCACGGTGTTTTTCAGTTGAAACAAGTTCTCAGTACAATCCTAGCAGTTCCCTACGTGACGAACTCCGCCTGATTTGATGTCATCCTAAAAAAGCCATGCTAGCGAGAAAGTAGAAAATTATTCGGCAGTAAATTGTCTGACATAAAATTATCATTTTAGACAAATCAGATAAATGCCGCGGTGAACGAATCACTGGTATACTCTCCTACCATACGATCGTCAAGGGACGGAAATTCGTCGTTTCAACCAATTTCTCTAAAAGTACCAATTGCTGCTGTGGAAAAAGCAAGAGAACAACAAGCAAGCGTAAGCCCGGAAACATCAGGGCTCAGAACAGCTTTTCTTTATTACAGAACCGATGAATTGTTTGAGTCTGAAACAACAGTTTCTAACGTAAGTCGCATACCAAAGGAAATGTTGTTTTATCCTTATACTTTGGTGCCACATCCTGTCGACTTGTGGTTTTATGTTTCAAAATTTACCAAACGACTAAATTGTTATTGCCGAAACAGTCAGGTATCATTGTTTTATCAAATGTACCTAACTTAATATGCTTGCTAGCCTTGTCTGTGGCTTGCTACTGGCTTGTCTGTGGGCCAGTTTATTAATCACGTTCAATGGTTATTATTATTTTTTAAATTCCTTATAGCTCAATCGATCTCCACTAAGCTCGTCGTTTTTATGATATTTTCACGTCTGCAGACGTTGAATCAATGTTGATAGGGTACGGGATTTTGTTGGCTGGGGTAATATAAAAGAGCAAAAAAATGGGTCACGCAGAAACAGACAATCAGGAAACGAAGGTTAGCCTACATTTCGGAGTATGTGGTCCACACAACTATGTGAGCAACACTCTCCAGTCCTGGAACATAATGAAAATTCTGTAGTTATGTAATAATGAATAGCGTTTTAGACAAGAAAAAATGTTTTCTTCTGCTACACACCATAACGTATCTTAAAAATGTTTTTAAATTAAAGGAATATGAAAATGCAAGTACAAACTGAAAGCTAATGAGCTGCAGTGGCATGTCAAAGTATGTCACAAAATGTTAAAGTTTAATCTTTTTGTGACGTAGGAAAACATGACTACCGTGCCATGTACAGTAAAAAAAATGACAGTACGAAAAAAACATGTCCTTTTAAAACATCTGCAAATGTTGAATCTATGTTCAAACCTTGGCTTTTGCTGGCTGATGTAAATTTAAGTCCATGATAATGCGTCAGAGATTCAAATCTCTTGCAAATAGGTCTTCAGATTTCTGTTTTTTTTTTTTGAAGATGGATATTCTATTTCATAAAATCAATCCATTTACTAATTTTTACATGTTTTACTAGGTTTTGTCGGTCAATTTAGGCGACAATTTGACTTTAGATGATTTGGACGAGCCAGTGACAATCAGCCATCTTAACGTGAATGCCAAATACGGCAAATCTTCGCTGAAAGGAGTGCAGCTTTTGGTAAGAATTTTTTCATAAACTTGCATCAGTGAAATGTATCAAGTAATTTACAAAAAATTTAGCCTATGCTAAACAAGTGAGTCTGTAGATTATGAAGCTCTTATTCACGAGCATTTTAGAAACTGTACTGTGTCAATCTCTGATTGGCCTGCGTTAGTGGCTCAGACTTCTATTACAGCTATGCAAAACTGCCAAAATTAAGCTCTCGAAAAAGCTTTTTCGGGCCGAAACTAAAGAGCCGTACAATCAATCAATCAGCTTAAAAATAGCAAAAAATAAATGTGCTTTTGACCATATTTTTTATTTAATATTTTCTGGTGTTATTATAATCACAACGGCTTATATTTAATATTTCGACATCCGTGGTTTAACCTTACAACAGAAGGTTTTTCAGGTCAATAAAACATTTATTGAATGCGTTTTCTGGAACTTTTCTCTGAATGATTGGTCATCCGAAGGCTGCTGCTTAAACGATACCTCAGACCACCCTGAGTGCCAATGCAGTCATCTCACGAACTTTGCCTTAATTGTGGTATGACATCAGTTTTGTTGGCTTAACGTTTAACTGTTGCTTAGCTGTTGATTTTTATGTAGTAGAGTGGACAAACTAAAAAGAACAAGATATAGAATCTAAGCGTTGTTCGTTTTCAACTGTTTGTGACTTTCGTAGAACCGATGGCTAACCAAAGAGTGCTTGGGACCGATTCAAAGAAAGTAGGCTATCCTATCTTCGGACAGGTCATCGAAATGTGGTAGAGATAATTGACAAAAAAACTGACAGAACAAACGTCACCACGCATAAATTTCATAAGGATTTTTTTACAAATATTTATGAAGCAATAGTTTCACCTTTTGTGCCACATGCTAACATAACATACCTGGCGGGCCAGTGCTGCGGTGGCATCACACGGGTTGTCGACCTCCAAGATAGCTAACAACAGAACTCGTGAGTAAAACCTAAGTTATTTATAGCGAGAAAAGTGTACAAATTAGTTAACATTTTGCTAATATAATGTCAACCATAGCCCTCTACCCCAGATGTGTTGTCAGGGGCTCCTTCCAGGAAGTTTTCTCGCCTGGCAGAACTACTGAAATTTGACATACTGTTCTATCTTCTAACGTTGTTTATGTCAGATTAGGTCAAGAGAAGGTTTTTAAATTTCGTGACGCTTTCAGAGATCCGAAAATGTTCCAGCCAACTTTGAACTGCAAGTAGTAAGCTTGGTGGGATGCGCATTGTCCATCGTTGGCTTGTTCATAACTATCGCTGTGATGGCACTGAAAAAGTAAGAACAACCAATAACATTAGGCCAACGAGTTGCTGGCTACATTAGGCCACTATGAAACGAAAAAGATATTTTTCTGTATTGCGTACTTTATGTTTTCAGTGGTTCACCTAAAAACTGACGACGGCTAAAGTTTGAAATTGTTTAAAATTTTTCTTTGACGTCAGTAGAGATCTGTCCTTAAAGTGTATTGCTCAAGCGCACACCCCAAGAGACAGTGCAGCCATCGCTTCCTACATCGATAGCTGATTCCAGTTGCTTTATATTTTCGCCTAAATTTGCGATGATCTTTTTTTTGTAGCGAGGGTGCGACCGCTCCTTCTGCGCCTCCATCTCATACTGCTATGCTTAGCTTTAGCTTTTTTGTTAATTGCGCCAGGATATCTGGAGATTACAACTGAGTCATATCTTTGATCTCTGATTGATGTGTCATGCTACGAATCGAAATATTAAATCGAAGACTTAACAAGGGTTATCGTTATAATCGAAGATAGCCTATATTATCATGATAGTAACAACTTTTTTTACAGAGATCTTCGAAAATATCGTACGAGCAAAATTCTTTTGAATATTTGTTGCAACCTTTTTATCGTTTACATCATTTTCATCTCCGGAGCATCAAATGCCGTTGAAAACGCAATTGGTTGCATTGTAGTAACTGCTTTGTTACACTATTTTCTCCTCACAACTTGGTGTTGGATGACTGTTTACAGTTTCGAGATGTATTTTTCTTTAGTGAAGGTGAGTGACAGAACATTGTTGTTTTAATGTGTTCTCGTTTTGTCTTAACTGTTGTCATTGCTACCGTTTGGGGAATCGGACGGAAAGAACAAACACCTTCTCGTGGTCCCTCCCGTCAGTACCATATCTTCAAGACAGAAAAGATACCCTGAGCAAACCAGGCGCCGATCCTCGTCCACCGGGGATGTCCCTCGCAAGGCTTGCGTGGGTCAGGCTCAACCGCCTGCGAACTGGCGTCGGCCGCTTTCGTTCGGACATGCACAAGTGGGGCCTGGCTCCTTCATCAGAATGTGAGTGTGGTGCCACTGAAAAGACCGCAGACAATGTCATCCACCACTGCCTAATCCACCGGCCTCCACACGGTACACATGGTCTGAGGGTCCTGGACGACGAGACTGTTGAGTGTCTAATGATTTCCTGCCCTCCAATCTAGCTTTGAAAGATCTGCTCATACGCCGATGATTGCTACCGCCATGTCGTTTGCTATTATTAACTTACAATAATTATTAAATTTTGCTTCAGGTATTTGCTAAACACAAAAGTGGATTTCTGGTCCGATGCAACATCTTCAGCTACGTTCTTCCTGCTCTTATTGTAATTATCACGGCTAGTGCATCACTTGGTCCTTCTGCAGAAGAAGCCAGCAACCCGAACCTCTGTGGCTCAGGTAAGCTTCAATTCTCAGTGTCATCTAAACTGTTTTAAAACCTTGACTTTGTTAGCCTAGCCTACTTGATTTCTGTTTGAGCTGACCGTGGCAGCAATTTTCATATGTTTTCATTTAAAAATTTTATTGGCTTCAATTACGCCATGCCTAAAGTTCTTTTAATTTTATTTATGTTTTATTTATTGATATTGACAGTGACAGACGCTCTTGCTGAGTCCCCATATCACGCAGACAACGTGTGCTGGTTGAAAGGTTATCCTCTCTACTTTGGGTTTCTCCTTCCTGCCGGGTTGCTGTTGACTTACAACCTGGTTACCTTTGTTCTTGTTACCTATGAATTAAACCAACAGAGTAGCGCCGTAAGTGATATTGGCTATTTCAGATAAATTTTAACAAAACACTGCAAGACGTTGAATCAATGAAAAATGACCAGTTGTAATCAGTTGTAATCACCTTTACAGTCAATCCCAGGCCCGGATTTAAGGGGGACAGAGGGTGAAGTTGCCCCGGGCCCCCCTTTTGAAAGTCCTCCCGACGCGGAAAAATATGATTTTGTGTTAATATTATTATTTTCTTTCAGCGTTTGAAGTTTCTGCAAAATGCCTCCTTTTTCTTTCAAGGTTAATTTTAGTCACAAGGTGGCGACTGAGCTTGGCGTAAATGCATTAGCAACATTGCGGGTAACTTCCAAGTTACCTTGTAAAGCTTTTTGCGCGCTCGGCGCGAAAAATTTTTTTGCACGGGAACCCCCCGATCTAAAAGTGCCCCGGGCCCCCTATCAGTTAAACTCGCCCCTGGTCAACCCAATAAATGTTTTGTCAAAAAATGACTTAGTTTTACGTTTTTTCTACAGTCAGACCAACTGAAACGCGTCACCAAGGACTCGTTACTGATAGCCGCCACAATGACGTTCATCATTGGATTGGCCTGGGTCTTTGGATACATCCTTTTGATTTCAGTGGACCCGACGTTTTACACGGTGATGAGCTGGTTGTTTGCGGTGTTCAACACTCTGCAGGTGACTTAATTATGGCTTGGTAGAAAACACCGTTTTGCTGGATTAAATTAATCTAACACCAAGATAGTGTGGCATCAACGTAATATCTCGACTTGTGCACACTTTACAGTCCATTACGTCATCAATGCAGAGCAGTAGCGTTGACAGAGGGGGGTGCTTTTAGACCAGGGCCCGTGACCATTCTGAGGGGCCGAGAACTCGAAGATACCACCTCTTATCCGTTAGATGTAGTGCATTTTTCATAGAAGTATCTTGATTTGGGTCCGGAGGATCTGATTGGTAGCGGGCCCAAATTATCTTCTCAACGGCGCTGATACAGAGTATTATTGCAGTACAAGCAGCCTAACAATAAATTAACGCTGTATTTTGTCTCATGTAGCCTACCCTACAAACTCGCACTTTAACTTTTTTAGGGATTTGGAATATTTTTGCTCGTCTCGATTAGACGAGAAGATATGAGGAATGTTTGGTGGAGTCCGATCAAAAGATTCTTTACACGAAAGAGCCATCACCACTCTCCATCTTCCAAGTCGTCAACTCACATGACATCTGAACGAAAGCACAACAGTGGAAGTCACTTCGTCATGTCAGAAGTACAATAACTTACCATCCCGCAATTTTGGTAATCCACTTAAGCACTTCTACAAATGTGAAGCTGCTGATGCGCTTGTTCGGTGGAGGAGAGGATTGATTTACATGAATAGAGCTTTTGGACACTTTAAGATTATTATAGGCCCACCTTAGCCAACAAACTGTATATTTTTTTTATTCTTTTTTCTTGTTATCAAAGCGTATAATATTCTAAATCTTGATATTTTTTTCTGTAAACTTAATGTAGCTTGTTCAACTGACTGACTGACTAAATAGCTTGTTCAACTGACACGAGTTTCAGGCTATCTAATTAGTCCCAATTTGCTATAGACCACCTGCGTTGCAGCTTTTAGATTGTTCGAAATAACAGCGTTGTATTTTTGCGGTAAGTGCAATAAAAATACCTACAAGATTTGAGGCTAGGCTACCTATCAAAATATCTTGACGCTGTTGCGTTTCCCAGACTGTGCACAGGCAGTGGCGTAGGCTGCTGGGAAGGATTTTCTTAAAGCCAGGATTATTTTCTAATTTTTCCTTTTAGAAAAACGATGATTTGCTATTGCTAATTTCAACCAGCATAAGATTAGTTTTCTCTGCCTGCATTAGGATTTGCAACAACTAGGGCTTCTTTGGATAGATTGTGTATTGAAAATAAGTAGGCTAATATAATAAGCAAACAGGGTAAAAACAATTTGACGACTCCTTGGCCAAATAACTTCTACCTAATTTCGCACTGCACTGGCAGACCGCTTAAAAATCATATTTATGAATGGCGGAGTTGGAACAACCAAAATCGTAGCAATCAGCTGCTACGCTATTGAGTTTAATAATAATAATCATGCTTTTATTTGCGCCCATTGCGGTAACATATAGTACACTGCGATACAACAGACGACAGGAAGCAGCGAAGTGACATATAGTCTTCGAGGCAGCTGCTCCTCTTAGTTTGGCTTGCCATTAATTGTCTTTGCTGAGACACAGCCGCGCGCTCTGGAGCGGTGTCGAACCCACGTTTAACCGAGCTGGGGTGAAGATTCAGTTATGCATAGGACGTAGCCATCAGGTTCATTGAGCATACTTTTGGCCAGGATTCAATAAAATTTTCGAGGCTGATGACAGCAGATGAGATAGCCTACCTCTAAAAGAATATTTTTTTAAAGTTACCAGCCTGTTAGTAATGTTTGGGACCCAAAGCGCTCTCTAAACCCGTCCATCCACGCTACTGACAACCATTTACAATGGGAAGTTTTATTCGTGGATAATAAAGTTTACCATGCATGATGGCACATCTCATCTTCACATGTAGTATCGTACCATGAAGATTAACAACGAGATAACACGTTTGACAGACTTGTGCTCAGAGCAACACGAAACTTAGTGCACAGGTTGCAGTTCACCCTACGCACACTTCTCCTGGAGGTATAGTTTCCAAGCTGCAGTACTTTAACTGAAAACCTATGAGAGTTAAAAGTTCTGCTGCGAAGGGATAAAACTACTAACACAACTTAAATCTGAGTGGAGGCTCCACAATTAGCAATTTAAGAGTTAAAGACACCAACAACGGCCGATTAAGTTAATCGTCTGATTTACTAATCGAGAATAATTTTGTGCAAAATTCTTTTGTAATCGACTTTAATTCGAGGATTAAGGTCGGTTAATGAAGGGAAAAATAGTCGCATTAATTAAACGTTTTATTCAGTCGATTCATTTCTTCCGTGAATAATAATCCACTGCCAGTGCATTCAACTCATAAAGTAACCCCATAACACCAATACACCTTCATTTTTACTGGAAATCCCTACATCTTTACAGCAAGAGTGCTTTTCTCTGCATTGAAAGGCGTTTGCACTGGTTGGTTTTGAATGTTTATCCTCGGACTGACTAAGCCTTGATAGGTTATTCTTTGTGATTTATTCACTGAAATTTTTTGTGGTGAAATAATCCGCAGGAGTTTATTTGAGCGTAAACTGCAAACGACATCTCAAATGTTTATCCAAACAAAACTCTTCAGACAAAATTGATGCAGTCTTTAATCCTCGATTCTTCAAGCAATTTCTCATGCGATGCTATTTTGAAAATGGGAAGAACGCAATAAAGGAAAATGGTGAAAAAACACAAGATGGGATTTCTTGAAAGAGTTCGCAGAAACCCAGCAATTCGCATACTTCATTTCATGAAAATCTTCCAAAAGCTTGTCTTACTTTAATGGCGAAAACGATAAGGGAATCAAAATACTTGAGTTCATTTCACGGATCAATGGAACTGAAATAAAAGATCAGGATAGTTAAACAAAAATGACGACCAACGATAAAACACGCAGTCGAGTACAAACGTTCAAATGTCCCAAGTCTGGAAAAGTGAAAAACAGACCCATTTCCTGTACGTGTGGTTTGTTTGTTTGTTTGTTTGTTTATCTTTATCCTGCATTGCGGGAAAGCGGACTTGAGCGCTATGCATCGGTGTACGCCTTCCGACGTACACCTGACCCACGCTGCAGCCGACGGCAATGTCTGTTTTCCGGTTGTCTACTCTACTTATGACTTAAATTTGGTACTACCCATTACTCGAAATCGATCACTGGGTAGAGGCAATTATCGTAAAGTTTCTTGCCCAGAGAAACAACAGCAAGTGCGGGTGGCTGGAGTCGAACAAGCAGGCTCTCGACTGCGAACCCAACGCGCTAACCACTCGGCAATTGCTGCAATTGCGGCAATTACCATAGAAAAATTTTTTTACAATAATCCCATAACCCAGACAGCAAAATCCGTCATTTTTACTGTTTGGTTACACGTGTGAGATAACAAACGCAACCGGCATAGCCTAGCACAGAAGTCACCAACTACGGTCCGCGGGCCGGAACCGGCCCTCGAACTGATTTCATCCGGCCCGCCACGTACTGCGGAAATAACAGCTGCACTACAACTGTTAAGGAAAAAAGTTACCAAACTTTTTGTAAAGGACTGACGTTGCTGTTGAGCTACACGCAACCTGCTAATGATTTTTCCATATAGTTTTTACATGTTGGTGTTCTGTTTTTACCATTAGGCCACCACAAATGGGGACAGCCTAGGCCAAATTTGGAAAGATGTAATGTTTTTCAAGAGCCCGATGCCCTGTAGTGTACCACAGCAGGGGATAACTTTTCTAGCAAACCTTTCGATTTTCATCACAACTTTGCTATTCCACAACTGACTTTGTTATTTATTGTGCTCAATTCAAGTCAATGGAGATTCTAAATAAATGTATATCTTTTCGTAATTTGCATCCGGCCCGCAGCTGTTAATCTCGCAGCAATCCGCCCTCAGACAAAAAAGTTTGGTGACCCCTGGCCTAGCATAATCGTTACTTCATATGATGAAATGTGTAGCAACAGACCTGTATAATACACAGTGTTATCCCAACCAGGCTTGTTCCAAGCGGAATGGCGAGTGGTTTTCCGATGATGCAAGTCTGAGTAAGCTGTCATTTGAAAGCAAATGAGAAAGACATTAGAAACATCGCTTTGAAAACTATGTAGCCCACAAGCTAGGTTGATAATAGTCTCTACCAACCCTCCATGGAGTGGAGTGGAAGAGAGCTTAAGATTTTTGTAAACTCATTTATTGACAAAATATTACAATAAAAAAGTGCTCTTGAACATACCCCACAAGTGATGCACAACGTTGAGCTCTCCAATCTCAGAAAAGAATCCACCAACGGCCTCGTTATTTTCCTGCCTGGCTCTGATGCCGCGAGCCCTGAAAGAAGGTATCAGAAGGTAAGAAAAAGTAGGGACACCAATACTTTAATTAGACGTTTTGTTTTTTACTTACCAATTGTTGGCCCATTCAATCATTGTTCCAGGCTGTAAAAATAGCTTGTATAAGATGCTCAAACTGTCAATGTTTTTGCTTTACACAAGCGAATGTACAATATAAAGTTTCCGGAGTTATTGCATATTCTTTAACATTCAAAGTTCTAAGAATACATTTGGAGTTTTCACAGCGAAGCTTCCAGAATGTAGGCATTGGAAGCAATGTTGGATAAAGCAGCATGTAAGAAAAGACACTATTGGACTGGTATTATTAACATTTTAACGTAACTTAAATCAAGTAAAAACGCCTCCAGAATAAGATGGGGAGAATAGGAGTAAAGACAACTGTTGCATCGGCCATCCCATTTAATGAGGACAAAACCAAATTTGGATGATGATGATGACGAAAAGTAGTAAAAGTAAAGCTGGCGTCATACCTTAAGATGATAAGTTCGCAGCTCGTAAATATTCGGGCCGTCACGTGGCACCACCTCATTCCAGAATGAGAATTCATACAACAACTGGTTGCTTCTTGATGTGAGCATCTTCATGCGTTCCTGCCTCATGGCCTGGTACCATTCGGTCTCACCGAGCAGTAGGTTTGTCTTCCGGATACCAGGGAAACCATCAGTGTATCGCCACAGGTGAACTGGGGAAACACCGAACGGTAAATTTTTGTAATTTGCAACAAAATTTAATTAAACATGGGCTGGCAATAAAAAAAAAATATTAGTCAACTGCAGCTTGCGACTAAAGCAACAGCTGCATTATGAAGGTATGCTGCAGACCGCTGTGCAAACATGCATCATACGATAAAAATTAGGTAGTACAACAACAGAGCTTCTGTTTCTGACGTAAACAAGTTTAATTTATGATGGTCAATACGTCCCAGATGGAGTTGTTACAGCGTTTGCTGAATATTTTTTCAATAACTTTTCGTGTTTGAATTTGCAAACTTGCAAGTAGGTACACTGGTACAGTGATAGCTAAGTATCATAATTATTTTACGCATGTTGCACAACACAACAGTTGTAATCCATATAAACAATATTACAATGCAAACTATCTGGCAACGCTCAATTTCCATTTTCCAGTGATGCTTGCGAAAAATAAATTACTGATAAATTAATCGGGGTTTTGATCCATTGATTAAAAACAAATGGTCTAATGACCGAAAGTGGTTTGCACACTTACCGACTTGATCTTGCTGTCCATACCAGCACGACCAACTGCCGACCAATTCTGTTGGAAGAGATGAGTTTTCAGAAACACGAGGAAGATATTGGGCACTGGAACATACAATGAGGCTCATAGGGATGGGCAAATCAAAATACCTAATCCAGAAGGATTCGGATCCTAAACTATCCGAATCCAAAATGGCAATAAAAGCGGGTAACAAGATTCGGTTTTAAACAAGTCTTGCAACTTTGCAAGCTGTCAGCTTGAGACAGTGAAGTGGAAAAAAAGTGTGGTTTACTCACTTTTTTCTTTGCACTGACGCCATCCGCACTTTCAAAAACATTTTGCACGCGTTGTGCACGCATGGCGCATGCATCCCTACGTTACTCGCTCGCATGTGCAATCAAAGAAAACAAGCGCGCAATTTTCTTCACGCTTTGTACACATGCACAATCGTGCAATGCTTTTCTTGAATCCACGTGCGTATGCGACTCAGCAATAGTTTGACTGGTGGCGTAACAACATTGAGCAGAAGCCGCTGCTAAAGGAGTTGACTCTGAAATATCTCGGCATTCTTGCCACATCAGCATCTTCCGAGCGATGCTTTTCCAGTGCGGGCTTGACGGCAACTAAGCTGCGCTCCCGCTTGACTGGCGGTCATTTGGAATGCCTTAATGTGTTGCACTGCAACAAACATCTACTTTGATTGTGTTGCTTTTGTGTCTAAAATTGCAAATAAACATTGCATGAAATTTTTTTAGTTTTTGCGTTGTTGGAGCCTGAAAGTTAATAGGATTCGGTATTGTGGATTCGATTTAGTAATTCGGAATAATTCTGGAATAGTGAATTATTCTGAATTGCCCATCCGTATCTAAACTACACGTTTGATACAAAACTGGTCTTCATTGACTCAACATCAGCAGATTTAAAATCAACGTTAAAAAGGACAAAGTTAGCAAGCTAGTTATTTATCATTATTCATTACTTTCATGCATGTATGGTTTTACAAGGCTGGTTCATAGACGCTGTTAAACGTTAAATGCTAATTTAGGATAATTTCCAGCATTATTGTTAATTCAAAGACGCCTGCATAGCCAAGTGATGCTAACTCTGGTTGAATGATCAAAAGGGTGTCAGTTCGACACCGATCAAGAGCATATATGGCTGTTTTTGCCTTTTTATCCACTTAATCTAAACCTTTAAAATACGATGAGACAAAAATGAAGACATGGTTTTGAATCATAGTTCAACTTCCACAAAGCTTACAGACATACTTAGGTAGGCTACCCAACAAAGTTACTAGTAAAAACACATTTTCAGAACCTGAATTACACAGAGAAAATTTGGAGTCGATAACAAATTAGAACTATTAACCCACTCTCAAGAATGTTGAGGGAATACCATTTAGGTATATATGTATATTGTATAGTTAGTATATTGTATAGTTATGTATATGTATATTGTATAGTATAGCTATTGTATAGTTATCGATTCTTCACTGTTTACATGTTTTTACAAACCTTCTGATGATCCGTTAGGTGAAACAATTTGTAAAGGCTTCAGATAGTAATAACTATATTTGATTTAATTTGCTCTGCTTTGCTTTTTTGCTTAGCATTGAGCACTTTTTTGTAGTATTGATAGTTTTCATTGTTTTTGTATATTGTATACTGTAATAGTGCAATATACAATACAAGTACATGATGTGATATTGCGGGAGTCGGGAACCCATGACTCGTGGGCCATACATGCCATGTGGCTGTTTTGATGACAGCATCTGGCTTGCAGAAAATTTTATCTTAATTTTTCATTACAATTTAGCGTTGAAAATATGCTCAGTATACACCAAATTAAATATGATTTTGTCAACTTTTTTGTCTTAAGCAAACATGTGGCCCCACTTTTACAACAAATCAGCTGCCACTGCATGGTAATTGGATTAAGTGTTTAAGCATTGCATATTTCTCATGGAAATACATTTAAAAAAATGTAGTTTTCATGGCTCTCTTACCTAAAAAGGTTCCCAACCCCTGTGATATTGATACCAACTACCTAGTTTTATGGGTCTGCTACTATTCGGTGAGTCTGATTCGGTGAGTTCCTAACCTCTAACCCCTAACCCTAAAACGTCAATGATAATTGGGCTACGGTACCCAATAATTTAAAAAAAAAAAAAATTGAAAAAATCACCAAATAGGGGTCGGACTCACCGAAACGGGCCATTCCGTAGTTTTATAGTATATTTGTACAGTGTACACTAGTTTCAGTCTTGCAGATGTCTAAAACCTTTACAAATGTTTAAATTTGCAAAGATAAATTGTATTTTATCAAAAATGCAGTTGTAGAAATAGTTTTCTATATACATATGGTAACAAAAAAACTTTTTCAAATCACACAGTAATCTGAATACTTTAAAAGCTCACTTTGGTTGCATAAATGCACAGTAGATAAGGTTATAAAATCAAGTAAAAATCTCTTCATACCACAATGCTTTGTAGTCATCCATTGCTTCTGGTTTAACTTGATGAACTGCAAAGCATGGTCTTTATTGGAAATGAAAAAATAACAAGCTTGTGGGATCATTATGCTAAGGAGCAAACAGTTCAATTGCATGAAAATGGTTTATTTTCTAATTTATACAAAAAGACACTCTGCGAGTTGAAATTGAATGTAATAACTTACCACTATTAACTTTACATGAAAGGTCTTTAAAAATTATAAATTTAAACAATTATTAAAAACTTATAATAATACCGTAATAAAAACTGTTATATATATATACTGTATTTCACCTCACTTAATCAGGGGTCCCACTCAAGGTTTTCCTATTTTTTTTATGATTTTATGCCAAAAAAGCCAAAAATTTTATGATTTTTTTGGGCTATTTTATGATTTTTCATCAAAATTTTATGCTTTTTTTATGATTTTACATCAGAGCTCGATGTTTTGTTATATTTAATTTTTTTAAAGTTTTTCTTATTAGCCTACATTTTAAGCATAAGAAGCGATTACAGAAAAAACAGTCAATGCAAGTCATCACGTCAAAGCAAACATACAGCTTTTGTGTAGAAGTAGAAAACATAATATAGGCCTAGGCCACGGCCTACTAAAACACGGCCAAATATGTTGCTATTTGGGAAAATTTCTAAGAGTCTGAGTTGTTACAATCATAGCCATGATAAACCTGTCATTTTTCCACTTACAAAAGTATGTAAAACAAGCAGCATTTGCATCTAGACATATTTTTGGCTTGTTTTGCCAGAAATTAGATATGTATGTTAAGCACAATTTTTGCAATAGTAATGTAAAATATGTAACACTTTCCAACTGCATCCTGTCGGTAGTCTCATCAGTCATCATACAGTCGTTAGGTTTTTTTTATAAAGCAGGATCTTTCGCCAATACCGTAGGCATATTTCACTTGCAAAACTAAACTCGGCGAAAAACAAACGAATTAAAATTTAAATTGACACATCAAATGAACAATGAACAGCTTACAACACAGAATCCACAAAAAATCCTTGATATTTTAAATGAAACATGCAATTACACCAAACGATACTACTTCCAGGGTGCAGTTGAAAAGTCTTACATATTACATTATTATTGTGTAAACTGTGCCCAACGACCAACGTACATAGGCTACCTAATCTCCAGTTAAACAAGCCAAACATATGTCTTGGTGCAAATATTGCTTATTTTACTTATTTCTGGTAATGGGAAGATGACAGGTTTGATCATAGCTATGATTGTATCAATTCAGACTCTTAGAAATTTCCTCAAATAGCAACATATTTGGCCGTGTTCTAGTAGGTCACGCCTAGGCCTTACTCAACTAGTGGCCAAAGTGACCCTTTGGAAAACTATAGCGGCCATTTACAGTATAAGTTAGAGCAGCCCCTTCACAACACTGAATTGGAAAATGATAGGATGTAAACAAAATTTTCAGACATTTTCAATCGGATGAAACTGTACCATAAAATTCAAATAATCAGCCAGAACCGAAATATAATTAAGTACAAAAAACCTAAAAAAATCAAGTAAATCAAACAACCACAGTGAATCAAGAAAATGCAAACAAGTGAGAGAGAGAGATACTGATTGCAAGTCAGCACAATTTAGGCTACTTCACACTCACAGCAAGGCAGTTGAAACATTTCACGAACAAAATAGAAATGAAAAAAATAAGACTGAAAATGGCAAGTTTGTTCAATTTCAAAGTCACCTTAAGTTGTTGAGACAAAGTTAATTGGTAAAGAATTCACTTTTACGATCTTTTCTTTTTAATTTCAGTTTGGAGCCTAGCAAGTAATTTCTCACATTTTCTTTTGCAATCACGGCCGATGTCAATTCTTGCTTCAGCTGCTTGAAGAACTTTCTGGTCCAACGCTTTGTTTGACAATGCCTCCTGAAGCTTTGCATGCCCATCTCCAAGAATTTCATCCGCAGCTTTAATGCTTTCTTCAGTTCTTCGAATTTCATCTTCAATTGTTTCGATTTTCTTTTGTTTTTCTGCCATATTGTTGGCTTCAACAGTAGCCTGAGCACTTTCTTTCTCTTTTCTCAATTTTTCTTTCAGAACTCTTTGCTGCTCAAGGTCAGCTACATACTTTGCACGAGCACCCTTCACTTCTGAAACTAGTGTTTTGTTAATGGGAAAGTTTACCTCGTCATCATACCGATTTAGTTCATCTTTCACTATTCTCAGTGCAACAATTGTGTTTTCTTTAAGAGTACAACAATGTGAATCAATCAAAAGTTTATTAATGGAGAAACCTCTTTCAGGACTGGCATTACCATGACTTAATGTTAGAACACACTTTGCCAGACTAAACAGTTGCGCATATTTTTTTTATCCCAGCATCATCTAACAGGCCTCCAATTTTTGTCCAATAATAATCAATTCTCTTGTAGGAAGACACTTTTGGTAGGGGTGTTAAACCACATTTGATTAGCGCTTGAGTCCAATAAGAAGATTGAGAATTGGTGTTATTGCAACTTTCAAGATCAGTCTTCTTGTAAAACTCATCTGGAATGTCCTCAGATTGATATCGTAACCACTGCAGTCTTACCTTATCACAAAGCTCTTCTCTTGAAACAAATACATCAATTGCAAAAGCATTTGCAAGGCACTTTTCAAGGCAATTGGAGACTGTCCAAGTTAGATTGGCGATAGAAGTTGTGGCTCCAACATCATTTCTTTTTTCTGGGTGCAAAAATTGTGCCTGCTTGATAACAGATGAATGTAATGGCAAATGATGTAAAAGATAACTTGTAGCAACCACAAAAAAGTTTGTACACTCAGATTTAAATTTCTTCTTGTCAGCTTCAGTAAGGACTGCAACATCACTGAGTAACACTTTTGCTCGTGTTTCAGCATCAATCAAGTTCAACGGCTTCTGAAGTTCTTTGTTTGAGACATCAAGCAAAAGATTTTCTGATTCTGTGAATGATATGCTCTTTTTTTTGATGAATTTACTAATCAAAGCCGTGATCAGATAGCACATTGCTGAGTAAAGAATGTGAATCAGTGGCTCTTCACATTGGAATAGGACTAAAAACCGGTCAAAGTCACCAGAAGCAAACGATACAAATGAAATATAAGCTTCAGTCAATGGATCCTTTAATGCTTCTGAAATCCTTTTGTATCTCTGGGTGGATGCAATGTTTGACTTGAAGTTTTTTTGCTTAGGCAAAAACTGCAGGAAGTAATGTTTTAGATTTGGCCATTGCTCAACAATTCTGACAGCAACATATTTCATGGAGAGCCATCGAGTCTGAACATGTTGCATGGCATATTGAGCTGTAACTTTAGTTACCTCTTCCAATGATACATAATTTTCACGACGTGCACTTGAAAGTTTGAAAAAGAAATGCACTTCATGGAAAAACCCATCCACATCAAATGAAAGCTTTAATATTCCTTTACGAAAAGCTGTATGAACAGGATGCAGGGAACAATAAATAATTCAAAATAATTCTCACACATTGCGAGTATCTTTGCTTCAAGAACGCCATGATAGCACATTTTGCTGGCCTAGTTTTGTTTGAGTTCAACCGCTCACGTCAGAAGTTACAGTTTCTTCTTCGCACAACTGGATATGCTTTTTCGTCTGAGATAAACAATTGCTGGCGGACATTAGCATATTTTTAATATTGATTCAATGTCTACCAGCGCTGAACGTTCATTCGCTGACTGAGTTTTTGTCATAAATATGAAGTTAGGAGTTTTTTGCCATCGACCTATACTCGAGTATATAGTATACGTTACGCTCCTTATCTAATTCCAGCTCCACAGGCAACGCTGGACTTGATTACGCAACCACATGTTATCCTAAATCAGCGCATTCCACAGACGGCCATCACAATCGGTATTTTATGCTGTCATCATGGTTGGAACTTCACAACTATTACACATCACACTATTACAAAATTTTTGATTTTTACATGCTCAGTTCTCCATCAACTAAATTTTATGATTTTTTATGATTGTGTCTAAATTTTATGCTATTTTATGATTTTTTCCAAATCAAGCCAAATTTTATGATTTTTTATGATTTTATGCCGAGTGGGAGTCCAGCCTAATGCACAATTAAATATTTGACAAACTTTTATTAAAAATTTACTATTAAAACCATATTAAACTTTTTGACTTACACTGAAGTTTGTACAAATGATTCACATCTTTTTTTGTCAATAGGGAAGATTGTGAATCAGTTCTTGGCGCCACTTTAGGCATGAAGAAATTTTTGAAATCTGATGAACTGACACACCTAGCAAAAGCAAAAACACAAAGTTTTGCATATCATACAACTACAATTTAAAAATCATACACTCATTACAACTGCAATCTAACTGTTAAATGCACAGTCATGCACTTGGGCTACTTGACACATTGGCCTAAAGATTGCAAAAAAGAACATTTAAAAATCCATCTTTAATAAATTATTCTCAAATTATGTTACCTGCTGGTTGTTTCAAAGAAGGATTGCTTTCCAGGGCTTAGCTTTAATCCAGCAGACAAATTAAAACGAAAAACTTTCAACGAATGCATACTTTTGGAAGTGATGTCATCCAAAAAAAATCACAAAGTTTTGTCAGTTTTATGTTAGCCTATTACATGAAATACGTTTCAAGTTGTTTAAAGAGTTTTGCAGTTGCCTGCCAAACAAGTTGCTCCGTAAAATGACATAAAAACTCTATGGCTTAAAAACGTTATATGGCACTGTTGCTTTCTCAATTTTTGCTATACTGTTAGTTTATATACTGTATGTGATTGAAAGATAAATAAGGAAGTGGCTATTTTTCCACACTTGTTGCCATGGTTACAATCAGGTGTTGCCAGAGTTAGGATTAAAATCAGGAAGGGTTAAGTTAAGGGTTAGAGTTAGGAATAAGATTAGGGTTTTGATCTTTGCCCAGGACTACAAAAATTTCCAAAATACAAATTTTTGTTTTCAACAGCTTTAAACTTTTCTCAAATTAGGGCAGAATTCCTTATCTGGCAACACTATTGAGGGTATTATTACACTATATAGTGTAAACATAGCCACAGCCGATAAATAAACACCCTGTTTTACAACAATTTGTATATATATTATCATTATACCCAAAAATATGGTATTAGGCTAGACCAGAGTAAATCAAGTTTTGAATCCTTATCAAACAAAAGTTTTCAATCAGTTATGTAACTGTGTGAATATTGTTCTGTGCATACACTAAGCTAGACATACTAATGTATGAATGATACCATGTGATTTCATCTCTCCTCTACAGTACCGTAAACCGGGGTGGCTTTGGCCCTTGAGGGTGACTTTGGCCCAAAATTTATAAAATTATATGAAATGGTGTAATTTTCTGACATGTTCATTTTTATACTCAGTTTTGGTGTCAAATGAAAGATAACAATCTGTATTTTTAATTTCAAGAATCAATACTATGAATACCGGTACAACAAATATAGGAAACTTTTTATGTTATTATGTTAGGCAGGTTAAAGAATGTCAAACTTTTGACGAAAAAAACATTCTCAAACTTCTCTGCCAAAGTATGGCAAACATGATTTTTTAATTATTTTTTTCCATTTAAAATGGGTTATTGGGGTGTTGTGATGGGATGTATATTAGGGTGCGGCTGGTGCCCCCCAAATTATAAAAACTTGAAAAAACCAAGATTACTTTTTAGTATGGGTGAGGTTATGCTTAAGAAGCATAAATATGAAGTTTCAAGTAATTCGGGTAACGTTTAGGACCACCTCCCCCTCGTCGAAAATATTACGAAAACCATTACAATGAAAATGGTGTATTGGCATGTTTTAAACAACAAATAAAGTCACTTTTTTGAATCACAACGTTAAAAACCAAGACTTTGAGGGCTTGCTATGGTGTCGCTAATTAGGTGCTTCGTTTCGATTGTTCTCCACCACTTGCAGCACATTTTGATACCGTTTTTCCATTTTTGCGGTAGACAGGAAGTCAGTGGCCAATTTTACCCCTTTTTCTGCACTATCATTAACAACATGGATGTTTTTAATAATTTCCTTTCCTGCTGAGTACGATGGAATATCATCCCATTGCTCTACAGGAAAACTGAAAAAATCAGTTGGAATATTCAGCAAGTTGAAAAATTGCCAGGTTGAACTGCCAACAAGTGAGACAAGAGTGGAACTTTCTGTGACAGTGGGCAAAATTGGCTTCCCAAATCCAATTCCATGTTGTTTTGAAAAAAACAGTTACTTTTTCAAAAGTGTTTAATTTGTCCACAATTTTCTTGTTTTCTTCTTTTCATCATTGTGCACTTGGTTGCTGAACAGAGAAAGCCCTACTAGTTCCTCAGTAAGATAACAGGTGTGATTTGGCAAAGAACGAATTGCAAACTTGGATACATCTTGATCAGAATGTTGGTTACATGCATTCCACAGTGTCAAGTCATTGTGTGGGGCATCTTCAAAAAACTGAGCAGTATACCACCATGGCAAGTAAGTAAAAGTAACGAACTCCATAAACCGATTGATCTTTTCAACTTGATGACTTGCAAATATTGCTCCTTTCCGCAACTCAGTGATAATTTTCTCCTCTAAAATGATCATTTTTAAACAATATTATACAAAATTTTACACATCCAACGTGCCTTATGGAGGGCACCAGGACTTTGGATGGTGAATTGCATATTTCCACCATCCAGATACAAAATCACTAGTTCCAATAATTCTTTGTAATCACCTCTTACTGGAGATTTGCTTTGAAGTATCTTGTTGAATAATTGAATGATTTGAGGAGATCGTTCGTCTCGTGGAGCATAATTAAAGTTAGTTGAGTCACCGGCTGTTAATGATCGAAAGTTTTCTCTGAATCTTGCAAATACCAAAATTTCAGGACTCTTTGATATTTCAATTTTAAATCAATCCATATGTGGCTTAATACAACTTCCCTAATGTGGTGACGACATGCACACCAAAGAAATTGCCGATTAAACTTTTCCTGAATGGAAATGCTGCCAGCCGTTAAATGCCCAGTATTTACAGAACTTATGTCGAAAACCATGCACTTAATACAATCTGTGCATTTCCATTGGTCCAGTAGATTACATGTTGCATCCGCAATCAACTTCCCAGCTCGGTCAGTACTGTGCCTCGGCAAACTGGGAACACCCAGCAGTTTTATGCCACCTTGTCCTGGATGAAAACAACATATATATGAATACAGGTGTTACAGATAGCTTTATCACTGGAAAAATTAAATGCACAAGCTGATTACCAGACACTAGAACTGGAAGTCTATCATCAATATCATATTCGGATACCAAAGAGGTGTTTAGCTTTCCATCCCAATGTACTGTAAGTTTCCTGTGGTTGGAGGAACCCATGATTTTTTAATGTTCTCAACTGTGCTATCAATGCATTCAACACGATATCTGCAGAAGCAAAATAAGTTAATGTGACCATACTGATGAGAATTGATAATTCAGAATATTATAAACTATATTTCTTTAGTTGTCTACTATACAGAATACAGTAGTACAAGTTAAAGTAATTTCGCCTGAATGATTGCGTTGCATCAAGATTAAATTTGGTAACATCTCCGTCGCAGCTACTAATAAGTGATATCACAACTGACGATAGTTTTACAGCCCTGGGCAAGTTCATTCCTTACTGCAGAAGAAACTAACTTTCGACATTTCAGCACATCATGAGGAATTAAAAGCCATTCACTTGGAGCACAGTGTGAATTTTTACAGAAATTACATTTAATATGATTTAGGCATATTGCTAAATTGCATTCATTTTCTATTTACAGCAGTATATGAGCTTATTCACTAAAATTACTAACCTGTTTTCTTCATACGGCGATGTTTTCTTTGTGAAGGGCTGAAGGCCCAAGTGAAAATTTTTCCTCTTCATTGGGTTCATTAAAATGTTCTAGCTGTAAACTACTATCTTTTTCCAGCGTACTCATGGCTGCTTCAATGTTCACTCGCTTTTGTGCCGCATTGCGTCTTACTGCTGCATTTTTATTTGGTTAAGATTTTTGTCAACACCAGCCATGACTGCCAATCTGTCTGTCTGCATTGATATAAGAAATTGTCTGTCCTCATCATGTCGGAGTGTTTCAGAGCATTTTTGGGCCAGAATGGCATTGTTTTTTCCACTGATTCTTTGTAATTGTCAATCCTTTAGGTTTTCCTGAATCGCGTATTTTGCTGGTATTTTCAACAAACTTTGCATATCCTCATACAGTTTCACTATACTGTATAGGCTACTGTGCCATTTTATTATTGGCTATAATCGGTATTCTTGCACGATTGTATATGGGGACGATATAGTGTATGACGTATAGGCTCCAATTTGAGTATTTTAATTGGGATGAGGTGGTCCTAAACATCAACTATTTTAGCTGAAACTTCATATTTTTGTTATTTGAGTAGAACCTCACCACCAAAAAAAAGTAATCAGAAAAATATTTATATGGGGGCACCAGCCACACCCTAATGTATATACTTTTTTTGTTTCGACAAATCTCTATATCTCAGATAAATGCCAAATTATATAATCAAGTGTATAAAAATGGTGTTTTATATTTTCAACAACACTACCACCGTCCACTAATGTATAAGCTTGAACGAAGTATGATGAACTCAACAACACTATTGCATCAGTGTGTCCAATATTGTATATACATGCTGCTAATCAAATCACAATCAGATTAGGCTAGATAATAATTCATTCATAATTTCATAACTTTAAAAAAACGTTATCACCCTATCTTCTTCTTGCTTATGAGGCAGCAATTCAGGTAACATCTCCCAATTGTTGCAACCAGAGCAGTGTCTTCATATCAGGGTCTATGAGATTCACATGTTCTTCAGGTCGAAACACTGGACAGTGATTTATGATGTGCTGTGCTGTTTGGCAGTCACCACAAACACAGGCTGGTGAGTCACACAATCCCCAGGTAAACATATTGTGCTTGAAGCGACCAACACCAGTACGGAGGCGATTCAGAGTTACCCATTCTTTTCTTGGCAGGTCTGAGCCAGGTGGTACCGTAGTGTCTGGTGTGACTTGGAACTGGTTGGGCCTTGAGATGGTTTCCCAGCGGTCTCTCAATGACTTCATCAGGTCGAAGTGACCTTCATGAAGCGCCACAATGTGTCGAGAAAAAGGGTCAAGGACTACATTGTGGAGGAGATGGCGATCATTGACATCTGCCTTTAATGCGAGCCGTATGGTAGAATTCTCTCTGCGTAGTTCACCCTATCTGAAAATTCATGAGAAAATAAATGTATCTATATGCATAATTGTCAATGTGTTATATTGTGACAATGTGACATGCTGTATATTAGGGAGGGCCGTCGGAAACAGATCGCTTAGCAACTCGAGTTTCTTAGGAGGTTTGTCGAGTAAATGGCGAAATCGAAAACCATTTTTTAATTGAACGCCAGGAAGACGGCGCACAACACGGACCTAATCGGTAAATCACCTCATTCCAGGAATGTTGCCAGAGTTGCCATACCGTCCTTATTTCTAAGATTTGTCCTTATTTTGAAGAACTCTATCTTAGAAAATATTACTGTCCTTATTGCTAGGAAATGTCCTTCTTTTTGATTTGAGTCCTTATTTTGTCTTATTTTCAACAATTAGTGAATAAACTTAGTAGAATGACAGCCAAATCCCTTCTACAGTAAAAGTAAACCTAGACCTGAGCTGTTGTGAGATGCATATAGTATTAACAATATGGCATGTGATATGTAATGGCTCGTATAAATGCTGAGATTTGTTCAAAAACGTTTGTTTTATTTTGTATGAAAATTTAATTTTTCTGTTGTCCTTATTTTGGGGTCCATGTCGATGGCAACCCTGGATATTGCAGTGGCGTCTATTCATATGTGTGCGTCGCACACCCATCAAACATGGTTGATCCATCAATTATCATACAGTTAAACATGCAAGTAGGCTACTTGGTAGCCTATATAAATGGTGAAGGCAGGGTATACAAGTAGCCTAAGTACTTGGTAGCCTATATATAAAAGGTGATGGCAGGGTATACAAGTAGGCGTCTTGGTAGCCTATATAAAAGGTTAAGGTTTGGTATGCAAGTAAGTAGGCTACTTGGTAGCCTACATAAAAGGTGAAGGCATGGTATGCAAGTAAGTAGGCTACTTGGTAGCCTATATAAATGATGAAGGCAGGGTATACAAGTATGGTAGCCTAAGTACTTGGTAGCCTACATAAAAGGTGATGGCAGGGTATGCAAGTAAGTAAGCTGCTTGGTAGCCTACATAAATGGTGAAGGCATGGTATGCAAGTAAGTAGGCTACTTGGTAGCCTATATAAATGGTTAAGGCATGGTATGCAAGTAGCCTTGCAAGTAGCCTACTTGGTAGCCTATATAAAAGGTGATGGCAGGGTATGCAAATGCAAGTTAGTAGGCTACTTGGTAGCCTATATAAAAAAGGTAAAGGCATGGTATGCAAGTAAGTAGGCTTCTTGGTAGCCTATATAAAAGGTGAAGGCATGGTATGCAAGTAAGTAGGCTTCTTGGTAGCCTATATGAAAGGTGAAGGCATGGTATGTAAGTAAGTAGGCCACTTGTTAGCCTATATAAATGGTAAAGGCATGGTATGCAAGGAGGCTACTTAGTAGCCTATTTAAAAGGTGAAGGCATGGTATGTAAATATGTAGGTCACTTGGTGGCCTATATAAATGGTGAAGGCATGGTATGCAAATAGCCTAAGTACTTGGTACGGTAGCGTAGATAAAAGGTGATGACAGGGTAGCCTATGCAAGTAAGTAGGCTGCTTGGTAGCTACTTGGTAGCCTATATAAAAGGCGAAGGCATGATACGCAAGTAAGTCTGTTTCTTGGTAGCCTGGTATGTAAGTACGGTGTGTACGGTACGGTATGTAAATATAAAAGGTGAAGGCACGGTATGTAAGTAAGTAGGCCACTTAGTAGCCTATAGGGCTTATAAAAAGTGAAGTCAGGGTATATGGACGACACAGGTACCGTATCAGATAAGTATCAGTGCTCGCAGAACAGGTAGGGTGTTACCCTACTGACTGAAGCAAGTACCATAAGTGGGTTCTGTTTCAATGAAACATAACTTATAATCATAATAGTGAAGTGAAGGGATATTTAAAACACAATTCGCAATTTATTACAGGTATTCAGGACAGTAATTCGTAATAGTGCTAGTGGTAGCCTACCAGTCGTATTTTACGTTGATTGATTGAATGCAAATAATGACAACATACTAGCTGCTCCGGTGGAGTCAACAGAAACTCACTGAGCCATCAATTCTACGCGATTTTAGCATCTAACAGCTCACAGAGCTTTTCGTCGAGACCGATGTTCCTACATCGATTGACAATTTTCCATGCTGCACACAAGCAGTTGAGCGCGCAGTCAAACTCGCCACCGAAGTGAGCAATGAAGTCATCGGCCATGATAGTAGACATGAACTTATTCTGACGCGAACTGCTGCTCGTTCACAGCGTCCACGTTTTAGTCAAAGAAAGATTACGTTCTGTGATTGTTTTTGACTGTTGACGTCGTTTTGTGTATTTTTTATTTTTTTAATTACTTTTTTTTGGAAAAACAATTTTTTTATTTTTTATTTGGGTGATATTGATTTTTTTGTGCGGCGTCTTCCCGCGGCCCAATCTAAAAAAGGTTTTCAGATTATTTGTTTGTGACCTAAGCCTCCTATCTGAGCCGAGTTGCTAAGGGATTTGACAAAAAAAGTGCATTGACGGCCCTCCCTACTGTATATTGCCTTTTTTTAAACACGTTTTTGGGCTAAAGATACCCTCCTAACATTGTTACATTGTTCAAAAATAAATTTGGGTAGGATGGGAAGGCAAAAGCAGACATGGGCCAAAGTCACCCCAACCACGGGGTCCCCCCAACCAATTGTAATAATTTGAGAATTCTTTTTGGGTTATGATAACACAAGAGCTGTGTCTACAATATAATCAGGGTTCGACCTTAACTTTTTTTTGCACTGGCCAATCGGACCAGTGACTCACCATTTGCACTGGTCCGCACGAGATCGCACTGGTCCGTCCCGTTCACTGATAAAAACAAGATTGTCGTGGGAAGCACGAGGCCAACCCAAGGAAAACCACCTTAAAACGACAATAATGAATGGTGGCAATAACATGGAAATATACAATGACAATAACAGCAGTTTATCTAGGCAAGACATTCAATCTATGTTGAGTCTTCAATCTACTTGGGGCTCTTCTTCAATTTCTGAATCCGATGATGGGTCATAATCGGAATCTGATGACAGGACAATCACAGGGTCATAATCGGAACCCGATGTGTGTTTGTCTGGCCTTGTCAACACATAGCCAGTGTCGGGCCTTCTTGACCTCACAGATGAATCGTTTGCCAGCAACAGATGTATTACAGGTTTGGGGTCGAAACTAGGCTACCAGAGCTCACGTGTTGTTGCGATTACCCTTTTTCTTACAATTTAACACCGTCACATGATGTTGCGATTGCTTTCTTCTTACGATTTAACATGTGATGTTGCGATTGCCTTTTTCTTATGGTTTGACATGCACGAATCACATGTTTTGTTGTTCGAAGAGAAGCGCAAACGAGAACCACACATTCTAAACGATCAAACGACATAATACCATGATATTTTCGCACTGGACAGTCGGACCAGTGCGAAATGATTCGTACTGGTCCGCGGGGAACTCGCACTACACATTGGCGAGAGGACCAGTGCTAAGATCGAACCCTGATAATGATATAAAATAAACCCTAAGTCATTAGGAAATCAGATTATCACAGAAAACAAAAAAAAATAATTGTAAAATTGGGCAAAAGCCACCCCGGTTTACGGTAAGGCTACACTAAAATCAAACTTATTTCTTCTTCCCCAAAGACTTAATGTAGCCTAGTAGGTGCAGTCATTTTAGCTTGAGTGTTATCTGTTGCCCGATGCCCATGTTGTACATGCTAAATGAGCAGAGCAGGCATACACATAGTCAGAGATGCTAGTGATGTATTAACAGTAAACATTTGCTTGATCCATATGTAAAGAAGCAGATACCGGTAGTGAGTCTAGTAAAATAAAATTTCATGCAAATTTTTCTCAGTGTTAATTAGAAATTGGTATTTATAGCATATGATACAAATTAAATGAACCAAACGATGGTTTTTGGTCAAACTTCAGAAAACAGTTTGCGAATTCCTGGGCTTTTTTTTTCGGTGAGACTTTTCGGTCATTTGTCCGAAATGACTTGAAAAAATTCGGTCATTTTTTATTTATTTCGGTCATTTTTTCTGATGAATATACTTCCTTTCAAGTAGCTGATACAAAAAAAAAATTGCACTTCCTGACTAGCTACAACATTAAGTTGCGCTGAGAAACGTTGTCGTGTTTTATCCGAGAAAAGTTAGAACAGACAAACGTTTCTTCAACGTTCATCAGCGAAACTCAACCTTGCAACACCCAGCCGCAGACATCTTTTATTGCACACTAACACACGTTCAAAAATAACGCAAAACAAAAATACAGTACAACGGAAAGGAATAAAAACAAGTAAGAATGACCAAATAGAAAAAAACGTTACGCTCTAATGGTTCGAAATTACAAAGTGAATTAACTCCTCAACAATTTCACCGCTCACGTTGTAGCGTGCTGGCTTCGCGTTACTGTGCCAGTGCGCGTTAGGGTGTTTCATAATTTCCCAACTTCATGATTACAACTTGGCTCACCTAAATTCATACGTGGAATGGTATTACCAACTTCCATGCAAAATGTTAGCATCTTACAGCCTCATCTTCCACTCCCCCAGGTCAATATTCTAAAACTACCCTGCAGGGACCCCAAACAAAGGGCAAAAATGGGGTTTGTAAGCATTAAAAACCTTCTTACATGTCAATTTAACCACTTTTATGCATATGTATTGGTTCTAAAACACTAATATAGGTAGTAGGCTACTGAATACCCCTTTAAAACAAAATTCCACCAAAAAAATTGAATGTTTTTCCTAAACTTCGCCTAAATTTTGCTGTTTTTTAACAAAAATTTGCCAAAAAATTATGAATATGGCACGCACATCAAAAATGTTGTACATGTAAGTAAAATTAACAACAAGCCAAGATGAACCATGAGGAATATAAATTTTCTGTAGCTGCTTCATGGCTGCACTAGAAAACTTGTACATAGCTGCTGCATCCAACAAGCAACAAGTAATCCCAAACTGACAAATTGCTTCCAAGTCCCTCATCTGTTTAGAATTGAGAATGGCTGTTTGCATTGTAGGCAAGAGCTTCCTCTATTTCCTTCTGGATTTTGGATGATACTTTGATAAGTTGATGTTCACCGATGGTTCTCTTAAAGTCAATATCATATTTTCCTATCTGTAGACTGCTCCAGCAGGCAGCTTCTTAGAAGGCCCTTCAATGTATAAGAAGAAGTGCTTGAAAAGAAGCTCAATAATATGCATTGAACATTCAACAGCATGGACATCAGTATTAAATTCTCTTTTGAAAAAGTATTTTACACGTCGAAATACACCAATATTGCAACCAGTGTTCAATGAAGTGGTGTCAGCCACCAGTAATCTGACCAAACATAGTATATTTCTATCAAGAGACTGGATTTCAGTCATTACGTCAAGAGCACACACTTAAATGTTGTCCTTTGGATATGTCTTTAGTTCAACAAGATAGTTTTCTCTTTCACCATTATTGCTAAAAATAGCATTAGAAGGTCTGCAACAAGTCCCTTTGGGATGATCAAGCTTGTTTGCTGGTTTGGTCTGCAAAAGTGTCCGGGATCGAGATTCCTGAGGCTTTGAAACGGTTCCTAGCATACCTCCAGGAAGAGGTTGGTCTTGCCAGGTGGCTCACTGCAGTACAGGCTACTTGAGGATTTATTACTCTGTTGTTGGTACAGTCATTCTCAATTCTAAACAGATGAGGGACTTGGAAGCAATTTGTCAGTTTATTGTGTCTGTTTACTAGGGTGGATAAAAAAAAATGAATTTTTGAGTTCAGCTTAGTGCATCTGCCAAAAGTTGCAGTTTGGGCTATCTTTTGCATTGGTACTTGAAAAAACATTTTTTGACCCCTATCCAAGAGCTCTCTAGTGGCCGCCGAACCAAAATTCCTTAAATTGGCTATAATTTTTTTTCTAGTGGGTGCAGGCTAGTGGTTTTGGTGTCTATCCCCACTAAATCAAGGCAACTTGTGAAGTCGTTTCTGCAATCTAAAATCATCTATGGGCTAGCAAAATGACATCACAGCCCTTTTTCAGCAAAAATGCTTAAAAAAGTTGGAAATTTATGGGGTTTTTTAGAAAAAGGGCAAAGAAAAACAAATTCATAATGCTGCTAAACGCATTTCTGTTAGTATAATACACTGAAACAAACATATAAAAGCAAACAATTACCATATGAAGTTTTGCAAAAATGCTGCCTTTAATTTGTACATCCAATTATCCATAGCATTACAATAATGGACACAAAATGCATGACAACGGGTTCAGGCAAAATCAGTCTGTTACTATTTTGTTGCTCAGTTCACCAACTTATGGCATACATAACTTTTTTTGTACATTTATCTTGTGCAGAACTTCCAGCCAGCATGGTTTGTTGCTTGTGTAGATCTTGTACAACTCTGTACATATGGCCTTTTTTTTCTTCAGACTTGGTTACTTTACCGGAGTGATAATTTGTTACTATTCCCAACGCTCGCTTATCTTCATCGTTTGTGACACGGAGGAAGCTTAGTTTCTGCTTGATAGAAGTAAAATTTTCATTTTGTTCCAATAGCCTTGGAGGAAAGTGCAAAAAGTCGGGAGAGACCTCCAAGAGGGAAAATAAAGTAAATGAATCTGGACCAAACAAATCTTTTAAACTTTGCGTCTGTGGCTGTATATTGGGCTTAAGTAACTCTTTGGATTGGGAGGTTGTTCGAGTTCATTGATGCTGACTCTATTGATACTTAACCATGATTTGCGAAGCAGATTTTTTTTTCAATTATGGAAACTTCTTGACTAAACAAGCTAAAGACTACAAGTCTCTCTGCCAGGTACCAAATATGGTTGTCAAGCTTAGCCTGGAACAACTACTGCCAATGATTTAAACAATTTAGGATACTTGCCCGTGTTACAATCCATCATCAACATTAAATCATTGCTGGGTGACTCAACGGTCAAAGGAGCAGTGAACCATGGCTTAAAGTAGAAAATGCAAAGAAAGACTGCTAACTCTATTATTCTTTGCAGCTGCTCATCACTACAGGTTGCAGAAGCTTGGATTGGCACAGTTATCTGCTTTTTTCTCTGCTCTTTTCTTTTTCTGCTTGACTTTAGTGCTGATTTCGACTTTGAACCAGTACTAGTTAATACATTTCCAGTTTCTTTTTAGTACAGTTATCACAAGTCAGTTGTTAATTAACCTTCATTTAAATAGCCTCTCCTGTTAAATTCGATACAGCAGTCAGACTCAGATGCTTCAGATAAAGGGGTTACATGAGAAATCTGAGACTTGTTTTTAATTGCAGCTAGGGGAGTTTTGCCAGATGGAAAATACTTCAAAATGAAAGCTCCAGGTACCTACCATCATGCTCGATGGATGACAAAAATAATATACACACTGAAGATAGCCTTGTTGAGAAACCAAAAGTTGAAGTCAGCACTAAAGTTAAGCAGAAAAAGAAAAGAGCAGAGAAAAAAGCAGATAACTGTGCCAATCCAAGCTTCTGTAACCTGTAGTGATGAGCAGCTGCAAAGAATAACAGAGTTAGCAGTCTTTCTTTGCATTTTCTACTTTAAGCCATGGTTCACTGCTCCTTTGACCGTTGAGTCACCCAGCAATGATTTAATGTTGATGATGGATTGTAACACGAGCAAGTATCCTAAATAGTTTAAACCATTGGCACAGTTGTTCCAGGCTAAGCTTGACAACCGTCTTTGGTACTTGGCAGAGAGACTTGCAGTCTTTAGCTTGTTTAGCCAAGAAGTTTCCATAATTGAAAAAAAAATCTGCTGCGCAAATCATGGTTAAGTATCAATAGAGTCAGCATTAACGAACTCGAACAACCTCCCAATCCCAAGAGTTACTTAAGCCAATTATACAACCACAGACGCAACTAAAAGATTTGTTTGGTCCAGATTCATTTACTTTATTTTCCCTCTTGGAGGCCTTCCCCGACTTTTTGCACTTTCCTCCAAGGCTATTGGAACAAAATGAAAATTTTACTTCTATCAAGCAGAAACTCAGCTTCTTCCGTGTCACAAACGATGCAGATAAGCGAGCGTTGGGAATGGTAACAAATTATCACTCCGGTAAAGTAACCAAGTCTGAAGAAAAAAAGGCCATATGTACAGAGTTGTACAAGATCTACACAAGCAACAAACCATGCTGGCTGGAAGTTCTACACAAGATAAATGTACGAAAAAAGTTATGCATGCCATAAGTTGGTGAACTGAGCAACAAAACACTCACAAATTGATCTTGACTGAACCCGTTGTCATGCATTTTGTGCTATGGATAATTGGATGAACAAATCAAAGGCAGCATTTTTGCAAAACTTCATATGGTAATTGTTTGCTTTGTATGTTTGCTTCAGTGTATTATACTAACAGAAATGCCTTTAGCAGCATTATGAATTTGTTTTTCTTTGCCCTTTTTCTAAAAAAACCCATAAATTTCCAACTGTTTTAAGCATAGATGTCATTTTGCTAGCCCATAGATGATTTTAGATTGCAGAAATGACTTCACAAGCCTTGATTTAGTGGGGATAGACACCAAAACCGCTAGCCTGCACCCACTAGAAAAAAAATTATAGCCAATTTAAGGAATTTTGGTTCGGCGGCCACTAGAGAGCTCTTGGATAGGGGTCAAACGGGGTCAAAAAATGTTTTTTCAAGTACCAATGCAAAAGATAGCCCAAACTGCAACTTTTGGCAGATGCACTAAGCTGAACCCAAAAATTCATTTTTTTTGATCCACCCTACTGTTTACACCCCTGCTTGGCTGAAGATTTACTGCAATCCAGCAACAGCAGATGGTCCACAACTGATGCTGGATATTCGGGATTACTTGTTGGATGCAGCAGCTATGTACAAGTTCTCTAATGCAGCCATGAAGCAGCTACAGAAGATTTATATTCCTCATGGTTTATCCTGGCTTGGGCCTGAAAATGTCTCATTATGTGCATATTCTGACAGAAATTCGATTACACCAGCATTGATTATGGGGATAAAAACATGTTATGATTGGGAGCATACAAAGAAGATGTTATGGTCAAAAAGGTACAAACTCTCTAGTTTTGTAACAGCTGATGCTGCCACAGCACAATGCTTGTCAGAGAATGCCCCAGACAAAATGTTCTGGAATGTCACCATGAACAGTAATCGAAGTTGCGAAAGATATATTGGACGAATAAAGAACGTTATAGAGAAAGAACAAATCAAACATGATGAGAATGCAGATGAACGTATCAAAAGCATGATCAATCTGCAAGATTTAAACAATTTTTCCTCCATCGACTGACTGTGCATGCATTCTTGTTGTTAATTTTACTTACATGTACAACATTTTTGATTTGCGTGCCATTTTCATAATTTTTTGGCGAATTTTTGTTAGAAAACAGCAAAATTTAGGCAAATTTTAGGAAAAACATCCAATTTGTTTGGTGGAAATTTGTTTTAAAGGGGTATTCAGTAGCCTGCAATCTATATTAGTGTTTTAGGACCAATACGTATGCATAAAAGTGGGTAAGTTGACATGTAAGAAGGTTTTTAATGCTTACAAACCCCATTTTTTGCCCTTCGTTTGGGGTCCCTGTAGGGTAGTTTTAGAATATTGACCTGGGGGAGTGGAAGATGAGGCTGTAAGTGTAAGATGCTAAAATTTTGCATGCAAGTTGGTAATACCATTCCATGTATGAATTTAGGTGAGCCAAGTTGTAATCATGAAGTTGGGAAATTATGAAACACCCTAGTGCGCGTATGCCACGTCATAATTGAATGTTTTGAATGATGCAGCATTTAACCTCAAACACATAAGTTTACTGCAGTTGAACAACGCAAGCGATTTCTTGTTGGAGTTCGCAACTGAGAAACCAAACTGAATCCACGTTGTACGGTTGCGTTCTCTGCATTAAAAGTCAGCAAAGCATTAGCAATAGCTGCCAAACTTGGCCAATCCATGCCACGCTTCGTAGCTATTGTTAAAACTTTCCGCCAATTGTCACCTGGTTCGCAATCAATAATGTCAACAATTCAAGCATAGACAGTGTGTATTGTGATTTATCGGGTGCTTTGACTGCTTTCTAATCCTTTGTGATTATAAGTGGCAAAGTACTTTATTCACAAGGCCGTTTGCGTAAAATTTTCTCGGAACTTCATGGCGGACAAATGCGACCGACAGAAGTGGGAGACCTAGCGGACAAATGTCGGTTTTTGTAGGTTAATCGCGGCCATGTTCGCGATGGCCGCCTTCAGTGTCAAGGCCTGAGTTGGAAGCCGTTTTAATTCGTATTCAGGTTAAGAAATTACGAAATCGTTTTACTGAAAAATATCATCATCTCTTTTTTCAATTTTGACAGGGTTTAAGGCTTCCCTTGCTTCCATTGAGGATACGCCCCTGAGGCTACTCAATTCTTACTGAAAACGAAAAAATTCCAGCTAAATTGAAATGATTTCCCACCTGCTCATTAAAAAGTTATAAACAGTTATATTTTTGTAGGGATTTTTGCATCTACTCGATGGATGACCTAAATAAATGACCGAAAAAAAAAACCAGGCGAATTCACTCAAATGCTTGCTTCAACTTGAAGACCTACAAAATTGGTTTCCAACCTTTTTGGATTGCGACCCAAATCCGACTTTGGTGGACATCTTATTACCCAAGGCACAGTATAACTTGTATGGACAATCTCAGCACTCTACTATTTTCTATCATGTACCGCAGCTGTTATAGACAAGACAGGCAATCAGTTGTCAGGTGATCTACTATGAAACAATGTATTTATTACAATCAAATTACTGAAGAGTGCGATGGGTAAAATTGAAACGTTTATATCATAATATCTATAATGTACAGATCTTTTTGATGATAGCAATCTGGAAGTCCTGACTAAGTTCAAGGCAATTGCGAACCTTGGTTTTATCTACGACCTTTAAAGTGTTGCAACCGTGCCATATTTTAAACTGATTATCCTGTTCCGGTACCAAGCACGTTATAACGTTCTCTTTTGTCACTTCTACCTTTTTACAAATATTTGCTATGTTTGGCATATACTGTTTTTTGTTCTGATGGTCAGAACTGATGACATTCAGCACAAAAAGGCAACACACGTCTGCTCAAATGGTGAGAGGCAAGTACTCTGGATTTAACAAATCGTATCCTCATTGTATAAAAAATTCCTCATTGAATAAAAAACATCCTTAAAAGATATTTTAGCACCAGTGAGATCAGGCATTTATAAGACTATTGCAAGTTGCCAGTGAAAAAATGTTGAATCATGAGCAAATTGGGGGCATCTGAAGTTGGGTACACCAATTTATATCCAAGACCCCTTACACAGACAAGTAAGCATTGTTTGGTGTTTTTGACCTCATTTTTGCAATCCTTGGCCTTAAAAACATACAATTAGACATTTTGTTTAGAAAATTTGAGTCAGAAATGTAGATTTAAGGCCAATTTTGTAAAACACTGAATCACGCAATGGCGCCACTAGTGACGAAAATGCAAATTTTAAATACGCGACTACTCAAAAATTAAACAAGATAGAAAAAAAATCTGAAATATATCCTCAATCATTTCTTTGTGTCTTCAAAATATCCAAAAATTAAAAAAATCTGAAAGGTGAGGGTTTTCAATTTTTTTTAAATTGGTTGAATAATAATGGAATGACCCAAATGTAATTTTAAGCTAGCAGATAAATAAAAAAATGTGTCAGCGTCAGATAATCTTGTTGGATGCTTTTTTTCTGATGCAAAAAGAACATGTGGAAGCAATCTACCTGACATAGTACACAAGGCTGAGTATCGCACATTCATACAACTTATCTCAGCGAGCATTGTGTATTGCTTACCAGTACAATTTATATCAGCGAGCATTGTGTATTGCTTACCAGTATTGCTTCCATGATAGCATGGGGACTTTTCCAATCAACAAATGTTTGTCAGCAATCAAATGTAGCAAATATTGAGAACAAACAACACATATTTTGCCAATGATGCTGCTGCGCTTATCACTATTGCACCACTAATTCAGCCACAGATTTCTATAGTCATTAACTATTAGGTCTATTTTGGCCATTCAGTAATGTCTCAGTAGCCTACAGTACACAGCTGCTTGCTTGCTGCAAGAGCGGTGTAGAAGCAACGTCTTTTCAAGGGGTGCAACCTAGTTCGTACCCTGAAAAAATCGAGAGAAAAATTTTAAAAAGCCGAAGTCGCTGATCGGATTTTCCGCAAACAAACAAACTGAAAAGATCGAGAGAAAAAATTGAACAAAGCCGAAGTCGCTGATCGCAGTTTCCGTTTTTCCGCAAACATCAAAGCACTGCCGTTCTTCTTGTAATATTTAAGCAACATTTGAGGAGTGATATTGAATTCTTGGTTGTTTATGCTTGTGAGTTCCAACTTAACTCTATAAATGTTGCAAATGCATTGAAATTACTGTAGCAACTTAGCATAGTAAAAGAAAGTAGGTTAAAATTATGAATTAAATGGTTAAAAATAAAGCTATAATTAAAGTTTAAGTTTTCATCAAGTGTCAAGTGCTACGTAGGCTAAAGTCGCAGCTCAACGTAGGCCTATTATAACAGTTGCACAGCTGATGATTTGTGCCTGATAGGAAAGTTACTCATATACCCCCAGCTAGTTCTATCGTTGTATTGTGATTGAGCATGAAAACTTAGCTCGCTTGTTGGGCTATACTCTAGTTTTGTTTGAGTGTCACAATTTTATGAAAATTTGTAGGTATTCCACATGCAAAACTCAGTGGAGGATATTTTGGTGAGGAGCCTATCCTGACTGATCAAACTAAAAAAAACAAAATATTAAAAGGCAGTGGCTATTTGACCGGCGCTGGTCTTTGAATCTGAAACACTATTTGACCGGTCATGACGTCACTATACAGGCAACTTTTTCTCTTTCAAAGCAAAAGACGAGAAGCGCGTATAATTTTCTAAATTCGACAGTTCTATTCAACTCGATCCATGGCGCGTGCGATACTTTGCCGGCTCCTATTCTAGATGGAATGAGTTCAAGACTACCCAGAAGCGTTCTTTTTTTTTTTACTAAATTTTGACCCGAAGTGCATTTTTGTAGTCAATTTTTAATTTGAGTTGCATTACATTTACATACCATTACCATTTTTTTAAAAGAAGCATTGTATATAACCATAGGCGCCGGGTTTTGAAAATCGCCGGGGGGGCAAACTTTCTAGCCGACTGATTGCTTACATTCAAAATGCTGATGTTTGTTTGTCAGCATTGATGTTTTTTGCGTCTATATGCCATTGTATATCGCCAAGCTTTATAATGTAGGCTCAGGCCTCGAAATTCACGGCGAACATCGGACATGTCCGCCGTCACAGTATGTGATGTCCGCGGGAAGTACCATCTAGATCGGTCATATTTGTCCGCCGAGAAATAACACAGGAACTAGCGATACAAATCATCATTGCATAGCACGAACAATTGTTGATAATATAATTTCCAGCGCATTCTAGCGCGCATCTAGAAAATGTGAATACTGTATCCCTTAACTTCCATTCAAGGAGGAAAACTTTCGATTTTTACATTGTTTCAACGATTGATGACATTGAATCAGCGTAACAAAGGTGAATCCTTTGCTAAGAATCGATAGAAGTACAGGTACTTCTCTACACTAATCACGCGCAATTTAGTTCAAGTTTACGTCACAATGTCTGGCTTTGATCTCCGAGTAATAATGATACGGCAAGGTTGGTTACTAAATTAGATTATACGAGTAGGCTATTACAGCAAGATGCAACAAAATTTGTTAAGTTTTGGTATTACAGTAAGAAAGAAAAGACCCAAGGAAAATTCACTTTTGCTCACATGACACGCAAAAATACACTCAAAGAAAAGAGCCTGTGAAACTTTGCACAGCAGAAAACAGTAGCGTTAGTGTAGAAATTTTCCGACTCCTGCCCAGAGCATTGTGATGCAATAAGCCACATGACCTCGTTCGGTGGAAGTTAATCAGTGTTGTGACATATTGACCAGCTATACACGGCGCTTTGACTCTTCAAGCGCAAGTCGTTGGTCTGATGAAAGCCTTTCAGAGTGACTTTACTGAATTTTTAAAAAGCCTTCTAAACCGTAGTTATAGTTCTGAAATGGCGAAGAATTGTCATCAGGATAAAGTGATTAAGCATGACGATCGACGGCTAAAACTGGTGTGTCAGCCGTGAGACTTAATTTGTCCGCCGAGATAGCTGCTCAGACCGGACACGTTTGTCCGCCATCAAAAAAACGAATTTCGAGGCCTGTAGGCTACTTCGAATTATATGCTGGTCACTTTGAACTTTAGCTCTTAATACGCTTAGATACTAAACTGAGCAAACAGCAAGCCGTACCTCGTTATTGACACTCCCAAGAAAAAACAAAGCAAAAGAAATCAAGAAAAACGTTTTTCAATCATTGTTACTATGCTTCAACGGCACCATGCTGGCGTTTATCAGCTACCGTACTTCCATAGGCGTCAAGTTTTTCTTAGAAAAAAGGAATTCTGGGTGGGCGAGAGTTTTCAAACAGATTTCATTGAACGTGTATGTTCGCAAATTCGCAATGGTTAGTCTTTCTCACAAAGACTGCGTTTAGCGTCGCTGCAGCAATTAAGCTTTAATAGGTTTGATGTTTGCTTTCTTGCGCCTTGTGATCTTATGAGCGCTGCTAAACTAAACAAACTTCTTCTATGTTTACCTTTGCGACCTAAAAAGCGTGTGACTCGTGACCTGAAATTTTATTGTCATGTTCATTATGATGTCATATTCATATTCTCTTATGCTAACCCGGAACTGAAGTTTGATTGTGACGTAACGAAAGTGAGACCATTCGGAGAAAAGATCAAACGTGGCTTTCGCTCACCAGGAATTGCCAGCGTGCGGCAGTTGCCATAGCAACAACAATGCAGTGCAGGCCTCGAAATTCTCTTTTGTTGACGGCGGACAAACGTGTCCGGTCTGAGCAGCTATCTCGGCAGACAAATTAAGTCTCACGGCGGACACACCAGTTTTAGCGTCGATCGTCATGCTCAATCACTTTATCTTGATAATTCTTCGCCATTTGAGAACTATAGGCCTTACAGTAGAAACGGTTAAGAAGGCTTTTTAAAATTTCGGGGAAGGGTCTCTGAAAGGCTTTCATCAGACCAACGACGTGCGCTTAATACTTGATATATGAAGAGTCAAAGCGCCGTGTAGCTCCTAAATACGCCGCATAACTGATTAACTTCCTCTGAACAAGGTCGTGTGGCTTCTTGCGTCACAATGCTCTGGGCACAAGTCGGAAAACTTCTACACTAACGCTACTATTTTCTGCTGTGCAAAATTTCACTAGGTATTTTCTTTACGTTTATTTTTGCATGTCATGTGAGCGAAAGTGAATTTTCCCTGGGCCTTTTCTTTCTTACTGTAATACCAAAACTTAACAAATTTTGCTGCATCTTGCTGTAATAGCCTACTCGTATAATCTAATCGTAATACCCTACTCATACTCCCATCGATTCTCAGTAAAGAATTCACCTTTGTTACGTTGATTCAATGTCATCAATCAGTGAAGCAATATCAAAATCTTAAGTTTTCCTGCTTGAATGGAAGCAAAGGGATACAGTATTCACATTTTCTAGATGCGCGCTAGAATGCGCGAGAAATTACAATATATTTTCACAACAATTGTTCGTGCTATGTAGGCCTAATGACGATTTGCATCGCTATAGTTCCTGTGTTAATTGTCGGCAGACATTTATGACCGATCTAGATGGTAGCCTACTTCCCGCGGACATCACATGCTGTGACGGCGGACATGTCCATCGGGAATTTCAAGGCCTGCAGTGAGCACCGAAAATGGTTTGCAGATGCTGATTTTTGTTTCTAACCGCGACAATATTCAATATGTAAATAGAGGAAACGTACGACATGTCCTTTTAGAAGAGAGGAGTGCGGCAAATGCGCGCATCCAATTTAGCGTTTCAAGTACAGACATACTTGTCAGCGCAATTTCGATTACCACGAAAAGCTAGGCCACGCGGACTCTAACTGTCTTGGCTTTCTGCGCTAGACAGGTTTTCAACGTGCGACATCCCAAAATAGAGAGAGAGATGAGTTCGGCGGTTTTACACCGTATTGGCTTGATATCAAATTGTGCCCAAACGCTTTTTTTCAACGCAGCGTTGTTGCGGTATTGCTTTGTTCTGTCGGATACCTAGCGAAAGACATCGTGTAAAACAAGAAGTTGCGCTGCAGTTGGTTGGATAATTCAGCGTTTAACAAAAACGGAAATAATTGTAACGAACACTTCATAAAAGTCATGAAAACAGGGTGGGCGAAACATATTTTGCCCACCCTCGTTTCACGGCGCCGCCCACCCGGCCCACCCTATTTCGACGCCTATGCGTACTTCTGTTTTTTTTGTTATCTTAGGAGCAGCACTCTTGTTGCAACAAGTAGATCTTTTGGAGCTGGTTTACAACAGGGTTGCCAGATACTCAAGCTATAGTAAGGCCAAATCCATTATAAAATAAGGCCAAAAAAGGCCAAATTTTTTATTTACATCCAAGGCTAAATAAACGCTAACAACTTAGTTGAAATAATTTTTTGAAAAATGCCATTTTACGATCAAATATTACAGATAATAATTTAGCACTGTCAGAGCATAATGACCGGTTTGTTTGCATAATTTGATTAATGAAAAATTACTGTAGTAGCAGATAAACTAGAAACCATTATTACTTCAATTCATGAACAGTGCTATTCGGAACATCTAACTAAGCAATCAGCATGAATTTGTCTTATTGAGTATATTTACTAGGGATGTCTACAACTACAGGATTGGAAACTCTTTTCAGTGCTATACATGACAACAGAAGAATTATTAAAATAAAACACTGTTTGTATCAACTAAAGAATGTATAAAATTCAATTTCGCAATAACAATATAAAATATAGCCTACACTCACATGAAAACTTATTTGATGTATAGAAGTTTAAAACCACAAATCTAAAAAATCAAAAATAAACAAATGCAAAGATTCCCTGTCGTTTTGTAGCATTTTGCGTATTGCAAACCGGATCATAAGTAAACGTGGAGTGTTCAACAATCAGTGAAATGTGTTGTCGTTATAATAAACTTATTCACAGACCAACCCAGTACGAAATCATTACGTTTAAGATGTCATAAGAACTAAAACTAATACTCGGTTTTGAAATTATTTAGCAGCAAAAGATTGCACAAATGGAATGCAAACACATCACATTAACAAACAAGGCAAGTGTATACTTTTACGGTTTACGGCAGGTGCAACTTAATAGAACCGCCCTGTCCACCGCTAACACATTCTCTACTCTCTACCTATGTCTCTACTCACTAATTAAAATTAAAACGAATATAGGTCAGGCTCCAAGTGATGATAAGTGATACTTTTATATTACAATTGAAATTGAATTTCCTTAAAATAATACTTTCTAAATCGGTCAAAATTTGCAGCCATAAAAGGGCCAAATAAGGCCAGATTTTCTGGCCTTATTTGCATCAATTTTTTTAGGCCAACTGCAATTTAAAAAGGCCAGTTTTCTGGAATTTGGCCTAAAAAAAGGCCATCTGGCAACCCTGGTTTACAAGCTTCCCACTTGGTTAAAAAGGCGATGACGTCACGGAGGAGGTATCCACCAAAAAAATAGTACAAAAGTGGGGTGAAATCAGTCAATCATGACGATAAAAAGCATGCAAGTGTCCGCCTTTAGTAAATTAGTTGTGATTTGCTTGTTTCTGCTTCAATTTTTACAATTGAACCAGCCCTGCAAAGCAGAAGATCTCACCTATGCAAAGCAATGTAACACAGGCCCGAAAAACACCACATAGCTTCTTAGAAAAGAGTTAAACTTGACCAAGTTTAACTATTTATCCGAAGAATATAACAGCAATTAGTAAAGATAACAGCATTTAATCAAGAACATATCTTTGTCGTTTCTGCTTCGATTTTTACAATTGAACCATTGCTGGACATCACAAGCCATCGTCTACCCAAATAAAGCTAAGCCAGACTTTAAACTTTAAAAATATTTCCTAGGTAAAGAGTTGAACTTGACCGAGTTTAACCGTTTATACGAAAAATGCCTTCAAAAATACCAGCATTTAATCAACGCTAATTTAAAGAACATATCTCTGTCTATTAACAAGCAAAAGTTGAGGTTGATAGCTTTTTGACAAAGCGAGCAACCGGCCTTTAAACACAAGCAAAAAGCGCCCGATGACTCGTTGCATTTCTGAATCGAAGCAAGTATACAAGTCTCCCCTGGTCTGCGATCATTTTATGCCTTTATTAAATTAGTTGTAACTTGCTTGTTTCTGCTTCGATTTTAACGATCGAACCATTGCTGGAAAGCAGAAGCTATCGTCTACCCAAATAAAGCTAAGCCAGACTCTTAAAGTTATAAATATTTCTTAGGTAAAGAGTTGAACTTGACCGACTTCAACCATCTATCCCACAAATATTTTTTAGGATACCAGCATTTAATAAATGCTAATCTAAAGAACAAGAGCAATGAGCAATGAAAAAGCTATCAACCTCAACTTTTGCTTGTAAATAGACAGAGATATGTTCTTTAGATTAACGTTTATTAAATGCTGGTATCTTAAAAAATATTTGTGGGATAGATGGTTGAAATCGGTCAAGTTCAACTCTTTACCTAAGAAATATTTTTTAATTTTAGAGTCTGGCTCATCTTCATTTGGATAGACGATAGCTTCTGCTTTCCAGCAATGGTTCGATCGTTAAAATCGAAGCAGAAACAAGCAACTTACAACTAATTTAATAAAAGCATAAAATGATCGCAGACCAGGGAAGACTTGTATACGGTACTTGCTTCGATTCAGAAATGCAACGAGTCATCGGGCGCTATTTGCTTGTGTTTAAAGCCCGGTTGCTCGCTTTGTGAAAAAGCTATCAACCTCAACTTTTGCTTGTAAATAGACAGAGATATGTTCTTTAGATTAGCGTTTATTAAATGCTGGTATCTTAAAAAATATTTGTGGGATAGATGGTTAAAGTCGGTCAAGTTCAACTCTTTACCTAAGAAATATTTTTTAAATTTTAGAGTCTGGCTTAGCTTTATTTGGGTAGACGATAGCTTGTGCTTTCCAGCAATGGTTCAATCGTAAAAATCAAAGCAGAAACAAGCAACTTACAACTAATTTAATAAAGCCATATAATGATCGCAGACCTGGGGAGACTTGTATACTTGCTTCGATTCGGATATGCAACGAGTCATCGGGCGCTTTTTGCTTGCGTTTGAAGACCGGTTGCTCGCTTTGTGAAAAAGCTATCAACCTCAACTTTTGCTTGTAAATAGACAGAGATATGTTCTTTAAATTAGCGTTTATTTAATGCTGGTATCTTTAAAGATATTTGTATGATAGATGGTTAAAATCGGTCAAGTTCAACTCCTTACCTAAGAAATATTTTTTAAATTTTAGAGTCTGGCTCATCTTCATTTGGATAGACAATAGCTTCTGCTTTCCAGCAATGGTTCAATTGTAAAAATCGAAGCAGAAACAAGCAAGTTACAACTAATTTAATAAAGGCATAAAATGATCGCAGACCAGGGGAGACTTGTATACTTGCTTCGATTCAGAAATGCAACGAGTCATCGGGCGCTTTTTGCTTGTGTTTAAAGCCCGGTTGCTCGCTTTGTGAAAAAGCTATCAACCTCAACTTTTGCTTGTTAATAGACAGAGATATGTTCTTTAAATTAACGTTTATTAAATGCTGGTATCTTTAAAGTTATTTTTCGTATAAATGGTTAAACTCGGTCAAGTTCAACTATTTACCTAGGAAATATTTTTAAATTTTAGAGTCTGGCTTAGCTTTATTTGGGTAGACGATAGCTTGTGCTTTCCAGCAATGGTTCAATGGTTAAAATCGAAGCAGAAACAAGCAACTTACAACTAATTAAATAAAGACATATAATGATCGCAGACCAGGGGAGACTTGTATACTTGCTTCAATTCGGAAATGCAACGAGTCATCGGGCGCTATTTGCTTGTGTTTGAAGCCCGGTTGCTCGCTTTGTGAAAAAGCTATCAACCTCAACTTTTGCTTGTAAATAGACAGAGATATGTTCTTTAAATTAACGTTTATTAAATGCTGGTATCTTTGAAGGTATTTTTCGTATAAATGGTTAAACTCGGTCAAGTTCAACTCTTTACCTAGGAAATATTTTTAACTTCTAGGGTCTGGCTTAGCTTTATTTGCGTAGACAATAGCTTGTGATTTCCAGCAATGGTTCAATTGTAAAAATCGAAGCAGAAACAAGCAAGTTACAACTAAATTAATAAAGCCATATAATGATCGCAGACCTGGGGAGACTTGTATACTTGCTTCGATTCGGATATGCAACGAGTCATCGGGCGCTTTTTGCTTGCGTTTGAAGACCGGTTGCTCGCTTTGTGAAAAAGCTATCAACCTCAACTTTTGCTTGTAAATAGACAGAGATATGTTCTTTAGATTAGCGTTTATTAAATGCTGGTATCTTAAAAGATATTTGTGGGATAGATGGTTAAAATCGGTCAAGTTCAACTCTTTACCTAAGAAATATTTTTAACTTTTAGAGTCTGGCTCACCTTTATTTGGATAGACGATGGCTTCTGCTTTCCAGCAATGGTTCAATTGTAAAAATCGAAGCAGAAACGACAAAGATATGTTCTTGATTAAATGCTGTTATCTTTATTAATTGCTGTTATATTCTTCGGATAAATAGTTAAACTTGGTCAAGTTTAACTCTTTTCTAAGAAGCTATGTGGTGTTTTTCGGGCCTGTGTTACATTGCTTTGCATAGGTGAGATCTTCTGCTTTGCAGGGCTGGTTCAATTGTAAAAATTGAAGCAGAAACAAGCAAATCACAACTAATTTACTAAAGGCGGACACTTGCATGCTTTTTATCGTCATGATTGACTGATTTCACCCCACTTTTGTACTATTTTTTTGGTGGATACCTCCGCCGTGACGTCATCGCCTTTTTAACCAAGTGGGAAGCTTGTAAACCAGCTCCGATCTTTTAATTGAGATCGATCCGCAATGAAGGTCAAACTAACGCAAATCTGAACTTAGAAACATTTGATTTAGAATTTTTTTAAATAATTTGCGGGGGGCAGCCACCCTGAGCTAAATTCACGGGGGGGGCACTGCCCCCCCGCCCCCCTGGAGTCAGCACCTATCAGGCGCGGATCTATGGGGGGCCCAAGGGGCCCGGGCCCCACCCGAAATTTTGTGAGAAATTGTTGAATGGTTTGATATGCTTCTAAACAGCTGATATTAGTCCCACAGCGGACTTACAACCCCCCCTCTTTGGCACGCGTGTGACGTCACGATATTGAGAATGATGCTTTCAGTCTCCATGTCTCTAAAACAAAGTTTGCCTAATTTCAAGCGAAACTGCAATAAAAGAGCGAGTTTTGCCAATACCAAACATTCAAACATCTTAGCCAGGAATTAGCAACAAGAAAACATAGAGACTTAGCTTTAGGCTATTACCGAAAAAATGCCGAAGAAAACATGATCTTATCCTTTTGCTATGCCACCGGACAGCACCATTTTACAGGAATATTTATACCCATATTTTTGTTGAAAATGCTCTCAGAATGCTCCAAATTCAAAGTAATTTTTCAAAATTTTCTGGGGGAGGCCCCCCAGACCCCCCGCCGCTGGGTGTCGGCTTTGGCAAACACGCCGTCGGGCTTCGCCCGCCGTCAAAACCCCCCAAATTCCTGGCTACGCCACTGATTGTTCATATCTGTTTTTTCTTACTTTTTAATTCATTTTCAAATTTTCTGGCCCCCCCCCAAAAAAAACTCCTAGATCCGCGCCTGGCGCCTATGTATATAACTAACTTGTTGAGAGCAAACATGTAATGCTTTGTTCGGCAAACACGGTCACATCAATCATTCTATTTTTCGTCATTAACGCGTCCGGGACGAAAAAGATTTTAACTACAAAAATCGATATAGACCTATCACTATCAGCGCGTTAATGAACGGGAAAAGGTGGCAAAACCTTGAAAGGTTTAAAACATGCCTGAATGAAAAATTATGTAGTAAGCATATATCAGTAGTTAGCACGGCCACAAAAGGCGGTCTTTAAATGTAACGAACCTAGCAAACCTCGCAAACGTAGCAAACCTCGCAAACCACAAAGTTGCCAGATGGTATTTTTTTAATTGTATTTTTTTTTATTTCTTGGCGTTTTATTTATCGGGTGCATGTTTTTTAAAACCTTTTTGATTATGTTATTTGTTTAGTGTTGATGTCTTATTTTTATCAGTAAAAAGATATCAAAATCTCTGCTTTGTTGGTTATGGTTAGTTTTGATATAAATACATTTAAAGCAATGCCTTGTGATCAACATTTGTGAGATGTTGAAACTTGAAAGGTAATATTAACGCAATATTTGGTAGTCAGACATTCGGGAATCAGTACTTAATCCCTTAGATAGACCATGGTTGGGTGAGTTCACTAATCAGTGGTTCTCTAAAAACCGGGCTGCAGACGATAAATAAAACTTAAGTTTTGCAGGTGACTGTAGTTCCTGGGCTACGCCGTGTGACACAAAACGAAGAAATTCCCAATGACAAGTTTTTGTGTGTTTAGAATATAAGGAATATTTTGTAAACGAAACCGGTTTTTCCAAAAGTTTTGGTCATTTGAAGTGTGTTTAAAATGCCTATATGCTTTGGCTCCTTTTTGGGCTACTTGCAAAAAAAATTGGTTTGAAACGTGTTTTTGGCTGGGTAATTTTGTGGAATCTGGCAACTCTACAAGGTTTGCTTCTTTAAATGTAGCAAACCTAGCAAACCTCGCAAATCTTGAGAAAGGTTTCTACAATAATTGATGGCCGATGAGGTTTTCAACTGTTCATAGTTTGCATTAAATAGATAGGCCTAGACTACAGACAACCTTATCATAACTTGCTGCTAGTCTAAATCTATCTTCTTTAGGGAGACTATGAAAACCTATTGCGATAGGCTTTCAAATGCAGAAACCTTCTCAAGCTTTGCGAGGAATTCGGAGTTCGCGACATTTAAAGACGCCCACTGAGAAAGCATCATAACTATCAATTGACAAATGCACAGACCTTATTAAAAGTCATAGCCTAGATAGTAGTTACCATCACTAGGTAATTGTACAAATGTACAAACCTTGTGAGGTTTGCGAGGTTTGCTACATTTAAAGAAGCAAACCTTGCAGAGTTGCCAGATTTCACAAAATTATCCGGCCAAAAACACGTTGATCGCAAAGGCATTGCTTTAAATGTATTTATATCAAAACTAACTATAACCAACAAAGCAGAGATTATGATATTTTTTTATAGATGAGAATAGAACATCTGCAACATCAACACTAAACAAGTAACATGTTCAAAAGAGTTTTAAAAAACATGCCCCGATAAATAAAGAGCCAAGAAATTTAAAAGAATACAATAAAAAATACCATCTGGCAACCTTGTGGTTTGCGAGGTTTGCTAGGTTTGCTACGTTTGCGAGGTTTGCTAGGTTTGCGAGGTTTGCTACATTTAAAGACGGCCGCCACAATAGGCACTTTAACATGCAGATATCCAATCCAGCATGAACCAATCAGAAGCTACGCTTTTCATGACATCATCAAGATTGCGTTTGGGAAGAATAAAGGAAAAACGCAAATTCTAGCTAAATTAAATCATCGCTTTGCCATCGGTTGGCTTGGCGCATTGGGTTAGGGCGGTAGTAGTCATGACAATGACGTGGGTTTGATTCCCACCTCTGCTATAGCTCTTTTTTCTTCTGTAATTACCAAACAAAGTTCAAAGTAATTATTAATTCTCTGGCTGAATGCTGGAATGGTCACAATAGCAGATAACGTAGCATCTCATTGGTTCGTGGTTGGATTGGATACGCGCGTGGATTATTAGAAATCTGCTTGTTAAAGTGCCTGTTCTTTCTTTTTGATAACCGCTATGTATGAGCTGCTATCCAACCTGTCTTCTTCCTAACTTTCGACTCAAGTTCCACATGTGTTGAGTGAAGATTGATGGTATATTGTTAACAAGAGACGGGTTCAATTGTGATGTGGAATAGTCACTTCACACTCTTATTACGTCCGTCCGTTAGATTCACACATCGTAAAAGGAAGACGAAACACGTTTGTAAAACACAAGTTAGAAAAATAGAGAAAGAATGACGAGAGATTGTCGCTCAAGCGTGACAGTGCATCGCAATGATGACGTCACGATTGCGCGACAATCTGTCACAATACGGAGACAGATAACTTGGCCATAATTTCGTGAACATAGCAGCCTCCAAGATGAATATTACAATATCCATCTTCCAGAAGATTATTTTTACCTAAACGAAATTACTCAACATTGGCCATACCTAACACCAGAGATGTACGTATGCGCCGCAAATTCTACGCCGCATACTTGCGGCGTAGACTTTTTGTTTGCGCTAACGCTTGCGGCCACATTTTTTTGGATAGTTTGCGCTTGAGGATGCGCCGTAAAGTTTTCGCGGTTTTTTAGCGCATAGCGTCAACGCATACTTTTTAATGTCTTAGTTGTTGTTTGCAATTTTTTTTGTCAAACTGCGAAATGTTGACGTCTTGCAATTGCCCATTGTTCTAGTGTTGTGTCACAGTGTCATCTATTGTTAAGTCAGCTGGAGTTTGTTTGTATATCGCACTACTGCCTTTGACGCTAGAGTCCCACGTGGAGACTGAAGTCTTGCAGAAAAAAAGAAAGAATTAGTTAAAACAACTTAGGCCTACTGAGAAATTACTTAGTAAATTACGGCTCAGAACAGGAATGTAATGTAAGCAAGCAAGTAGGTAGGTTGGTAATGTCGCTCCATGTAAAATGTAAATAATGACTTGGCTTCGTAGTGTGAAGTTTTTTTAGTCAAGCAGTGTTGAAGGCGTTTGTAAGCAACTGCGAGCACTTTAATTTATATTAGTTAAGTCTTGCATTTTGGGGCAAATCAGAAACTTCTCAGGCAATGAGCAGTGCAGCCTATGTATCTAAACAAACTCAAATATTTGGTCTCCGACCGTGATTGCTTGCATGATGTTGTACTCTGTATCTGTATGTTATATGTAGTACATTAATTTTCCGGTTATTCTTGTTGTAGGCTATGTAGCGTAGTAATGTGTAGGCCTACATACAGTAGGCTATCAAGCTAAGGTAATTTTTACTTGACAATTTATACATTCTGTTGCGTAAGTAGCCTATGTAATTATATATGTTTTGTAACTTGATGAGCAGTTTAGCAAAACATGCATCCAGGGGCCAATTGTGAGAGGCTTTTGAGTAGCCTACTGCTAATAACACTAGTAATGCTAACTATCCCTGAATGCTAATAACAAAGAGTTGTGCAGTTCAGAATCTAAACTTGCTTGTGTCTGGCAGTTTTGTCTTCCATTAACCCACTTTTTAAAAATCTTATCAGAAAAAAGAATAGAGCTTACTGAGAGAATTATGGCATTAAAAGCAACATTAGTCTTATTCAAACGGAATCATTTTAAAAATAGTGTTTTTTATAATGGATTTTTAGGGAGCGACAGTAAGTATATTACTAGGAGCGACAGTTAGTATAATACTAGAATTTTCTTGATAGGCATATGGTACAGTTTCTTACACTACACTATTGTATTCAGGGAATAACTTACGGTAATACTAATCTCTAAGTGAAATGGAGCATGATAATACAAATCCATGGCCCTACATGGAAAAGTATTTTAAGCTCTCTTCCTCGAAAGGCAAAAACTTATATTTTCAATGCCAGATGTGCCTTTCGGCCAAAAAGATAATTTCTTGAAACGAGAAATCGCGAAGTGGCTTTAAAAGTGTGTTGTTTCGAGTGGTTTATACCGTGTGAATGTTTGGCACCTAGCAAACAAAATGAGTATGCGCTAGAGCTAGAGTATGCGCTAACGCTGACGCCGTCAACTTTTTTTACAAGTTGCGTTGACGCATGCGGCGTATAGTTTATCGAACGTTTGCGTTTGCGCTGACGGCGTCAATATTTTTTGTATGCGCGTACATCACTGCCTAACACACATTAAACATAATAGCAATACCGCATAATATTGTCGTATAAATAACATACATAGTCATGTAGATGAACCTGTAGTCCCATACTGCTGTCTGAAGGTATTTAAAACGGACCATGCTCACACGACATTACAGTACTAACACACCATACACCTAAAGTTATACAAAACAAAGTTGTCATATGAAGATACTAAATTAAATGTGAAAGAATGAATAAGATGCTCAGCTTAGTCACAGGTATCACAAGCAAATTTGCTGTAAGCGATATTGGCGTAACTCAAAGTGACAATATGTACTTGATAAATACATACGGTTCCAGCCAGACTGTATCTATTTAATTTGTAAACAGCCAACATAAGCATCATACATCACACAAGTCATAAACAATTAAAGATTAATAAAAAAAGTGAACACATTTTCTATGAGTGACGTCCCTTAACGTCCATCTGGGGGGCCCGAACCAACTGGAGCGAGCACAGCAGTGCGTGCCCGCGCGCCCTCTACCGGAGCAATGCAAGAAATATCACGAAGCACGGTTTCAACGTGCGACTTCTTTGTGTTAGTGTCCCATGCTACCACAGCCACCCTCACCCTTCTCACAAACTCTTTACCCTTTCGATGCTGCAGTAAAATTTCAACCACTCTGCCGACTCGGTAGTCCCCTCGTTTAGGCCGATCGTTCATATCCCATACCAGGACCAAGTCTCCGGGTTCTAAATTGCGACAGATGTCTCTCCATTTTCCCCGACCCCGCAACTTAGGTAGGTAGAAATCTGTCCAGTGACCCCAAAACTTATCAGCGAGTGACATGCTACGCCGCGAATCTGCCAGCGTGGCCTCTTTTAACTCCTGCCTTAATTCATCCGCAATGCAGTCGCGCGTCAAATTTTCACGTTTTAACCAGTTCACGTTCTCAAGATCATCGCGAACCTGCACTTTCCTGACTGTGACACGACTGTCCGAACAGAGAGGAGACCGCCCCCCTCCGGCTAGATATCCCAACGGTGTGTTTATAGCGTGCGGCTCATACAACGTTTTACCAACTCGCTCTTCAAGCACAGTTAACAAGAATGGACAATCATCGCCTATCAAAATGTCCACAGTCTGACGATTTTCTAATTCAAACACACTAATGTCATCAAAATGTCTGTAACCACTCAATTCTTGCTTATGGGGCAAGGTTTCAATGTCATCGCTCCATGGCGTCGAACAAACAACATTATCTATGTTAAAACTCTCACCAGTCGACAACGATTTTACCATAAATTTGACCAAACCAGTATCAACTTTCGCATCACCGTTCAAGGTTTTCATGGTAAAGGAAATGTTTTCATAGGGCTGTAACCCCAACTCTGCACACAAAGATTTTGATACCAGCGTTATCTGGGATCCATAATCAAGCTGACAGTACACCAACTTTTCTAAGCCAGTTGCCGGGTTTATGACCTTCACAGCAACTGTTCGGTTTAAAACTTTACAAGGTGTCACTTTCACATTTCTCAAAGAGACTGATTTTTCTCTACCTTGAACTCCAGTTTTATTAACCGCAGACTTGTCAACTTTGTCCACAGCGGACTCGCGTACCTTCTTTGGAACTGGTTTGTTTGCTGGCCTATCATTAACGACCCATTCATGCAACATAGCGAAATGCTTCGGCGTTTTATAGTTAGCATCCTGACACTGATCACAGTTCATGGCACAGCGACAATCTCTAGCCCGATGCTTTCCTCCACAATTATAACAGAGCCAATGTTTGTAGAAAAACTCTTCACGCTTTGCCACAGCCATACCCTGCAAACGATGACATACCTCCAAACCATGATCCACATTCACACCAAACGAAAGGCAACACTCACACAACGAGACACTCGTTTTTGACGTTGCGGAATTTATATTACCATAGCCGTCAACCTTGGCCGCCGTATGTTTCACTTAAAATGCACCCGCGTCCCTTTTACTCTCCGACTTACCAAAAGAATGGTTATTGCTCGACTTATGGTCCTCACTCATTAACCAAACGCCAAAGTCGGTTGATTTCGCATTTTCTTCCGCAATAACAAACTGCAACAAACTATCAAAGGAAGGGTCCGCCGTACAACCAAATTTATCACCTAAGAAATCAATGAAGCGTTGACGCGCATAAACGGGCAAACGTTTAGCTAGATCACAGACAAATTTCCCTTCAAGGTAGTCCAACCGCTTGTATGCTGCCGCATATATTTGGCAATCTAGTAATTCTGCCCGAAACTTGCGCCAACCAGTAATGTCAGCCCCCGACACACGCGGCCCAAATCAGATACTTTTAACACAAGCCTCAGAATTAGAACCGCCGCGAACAGAAAATCTTAAAGACAAACGCTCCAATGCCATATTAGCACGCATTGCTTCGTTGTAACCTGGGGTGCTACTGATCACCAAGCTTATGTCTTGAGCAGCAGTTTTAATACATGCTGCTCTAATCAAGCTCAGTCTCATATTCTCATATGGGCATTTTTCTAACAAAGCATTTATCTCGTTTTTAAAAACAATAAAGGGCATAGAAAACCCGTCATATTTTATGAGCGAGGCCATGTCAAGATAGTCCTTCCTTGACGCCTTTTTGCACGCTCCGTCGTAGGCTAGGGGCGGTTGCTGTTCTCTCCTTGCCATCACGTCACTTTCATGCAGGGGTAAGCCATAATACCCATCATGGACTGCACTACCCTTAGGGATATACCTAGTAGTACCAGTAAATCCTGGCGGAGGTCTAATAGGTCTCTCATAGACAGGTACATTCAAGCTAGGAGCCATTAACTTATCTGCTTCGTTAGCAGCCTCCATATGGGCACAGAATTTAGACAACACTGCGTTAGGGGCCTTTTTTGAAACAGCTGGTTTCTCGCTTTCATTGAAATGGATACCCTCTTTCACCTGGGCGCTCGTCTTGGAATCCCGCGTGCGATAACTCCTCAAGCTATATGTCTTCTCTGTATAGCATTCCGACATGGCCATCTGCTTCTGCAAGCTTGCTCGCACTTGCAATTCCCTCAGCTCTCTGGCCAGCTTACGCTCTTCTCGGGCTTCCTGTTCCCGGGCCTCCTTCAATTTCCTTGTCTCTCGCGCCTCATCTAAGCGGTTCTCAATTTGAATCTGTTCTAATTGAGTTTCCAGATCAATCTGAGCTAGAATATGCGCAGACCTTCTGCTTTTCCCTGCAGATGAGGGAGGGACCCCAATTGTTATGTTTGGCAGGGAAGCTGAATTGACTGGGAGCGAGTCTGTTAGCTCCTCCCATCGTTCCTTACATCTCCTCACCAAAATCTCAAACTCGGGGGCGACTCGGGGTTCGGCGTCCTCTTTCTGCGCAATGGCACAAAAGTCTCTAACCCTCCAATCTAGAGCCTTGACATGCTGTGATTCAAATTGTAAGACTTGGTCTCTAGTTCTCAATTCCTCAAGCTGTCTCGTGGCCGCACAGATGTCACTAAGTAGCTGACGCCTTCGTTGACGGGCTTCCCTGTCATTCTGTAGCCCTAACACTTCCTGGTGAACCTCCTCTCTACCGACCTCTGAGGGCAGTTGTGATTGTACTACTGGTCCACTCACCGGAAGCCGCGCTACGGTGGCCCCACTCTCCGCGACAGATCCACCTCGCCCCACCAAAGAGCGGCGGACCAGCCCCTGTACACTCCCCAGCCCGCCCGAGACCCACAGACAGTCCTCAAGGGAAGCGGCACTCATAGTTATTTCAGTAACTTATTAAATGGAATATGTACGGTAATCAACAAATTAACTTTTACTACTAAATTGCAGTAGGCTACACAAATTTGCTATAAAAGCTCGATAACATACACAATCAAATAAGTAACACACTGACCAGAGGCAGGAAATAGTCCTCGCACCACTGCCCTTACGAGAAGCGTCACACTCTTTGTCCACGTGATCCAGTTTCAAAATGGCGTCGCGCGATTCGTCTTGTGGTCGGTGGAATAACACAGTTCTTGCTCTCCTCGGACAGTTCGATCGTCGACGGATTTGTTGGTCTGGTGACCGTTCCCCAGCCGCTTCAGACAGTATAAAGTAACCGTGCTTATACTGCCCCACAGTAGAATTAGTGACTTCTCTAGCTGAAAATCTGGTTTCGCTTTTTCGATTGCTGTTCTTTGGCCGCTTCGGTTGGCCAGCAATATGCGTTTTACAACACCAGCAAAAAACAATTCTTGTAGCTTCACGATTGAAGATGGGTAACTACAGCCTCACGATTGAAGTGACCTCCCGTTTAACACAATTGAAGATGGGTACGGTAACTACAGACTCACGATTGAAGTGACATCCCGTTTAACACAATTGAAGATGTTCTTTCTTTTTGATAACCGCTATGTATGAGCTGCTATCCAACCTGTCTTCTTCCTAACTTTCGACTCCAGTTCCACATGTGTTGAATGAAGATTGATGGTATATTGTTAACAAAAGAACATCTTCAATTGTGTGGCTCTGGTCACTTCAATCGTGAGTCTGTATGGACGTTAAGGGACGTCACTCATAGAAAATGTGTTCATTTTATTATTAATGTTTAATTGTTTATGACTTGTGTGATGTATGATGCTTATGTTGGCTGTTTACAAATTAAATAGATACAGTCTGGCTGGAACCGTATGTATTTATCAAGTACATATTGTCACTTTGAATTACGCCAATATCGCTTACAGCAAATTTGCTTGTGATACCTGTGACTAAGCTGAGCATCTTATTCATTCTTTCACATTTAATTTTGTATCTTCATATGACAACTTTGTTTTTGCATAACCTTGTGTAGCCTATAGTGTGTTAATGATGTCGTGTAAACATGGTCCGTTTTAAATACCTTCAGATAACAGTATGGGACTACAGGTTCATCTACATGACTATGTATGTTATTTATACGACAATATTATGCGACATTGCAATTATGTTTAATGTGTGTTAGGTATGGCCAATGTTGAGTAATTTCGTTTAGGCAAAAATAATCTTCTGGAAGATGGATATTGTAATATTCATCTTGGAGGCTGCTATGTTCACGAAATTATGGCCAAGTTATCTGTCTCCGTATTGTGACAGATTGTCGCGCAATCGTGACGTCATCATTGCGATGCACTGTCACGCTTGAGCGACAATCTCTCGTCATTCTTTCTCTATTTTTCTAACTTGTGTTTTACAAACGTGTTTCGTCTTCCTTTTACGATGTGTGAATCTAACGGACGGACGTAATAAGAGTGTGAAGTGACTATTCCACATCACAATTGAACCCGTCTCTTGTTAACAATATACCATCAATCTTCACTCAACACATGTGGAACTTGAGTCGAAAGTTAGGAAGAAGACAGGTTGGATAGCAGCTCATACATAGCGGTTATCAAAAAGAAAGAACAGTGCCTACCGGCCGCCACAAACGGAAAATTACCCAGAGAAATTCTCAAATTCCAGCAAATTAAAAAAACTCTAACTTTATTACTCACATTTGAAAAGACATAAAAAATTGGGCTTTAGGCAACTCAAGATAAACATTGACTACAAAAAATGCACTTCGGGTCAAAATTTAGTTAAAAAAAAAAAAAAGAATGCTTCCGGGTAGTATCGAACTCATTCCCTCTAGAATAGAAGCCGGCAAAGTATCGCACTCGCCACAGATCGAGTTGAATAAAATTGTCGAATTTAGAATTTATATACCGGCTTCTCGTCTTTTGCTTTGAAAGAGAAAAAGAAAAAGTTGCCTGTATAGTGACGTCATGACTGGTCAAATAGTGTTTCAGATTCAAAGACCGGCGCCGGTCAAATAGCCACTGCCATATTAAAAACCTCCAAAATCTCACCAAAGACGTAACAATAGATAAAATTATAACCCGGTACTTTCCCATGACCCAGTAACGGTACTTGAATCCAAGCACCGGGGCCGGGAGATGAGAAGATAAGGTTCTCATTTAATTAAGCATTCGGCACTAACGAGAGCAGGGTGGCCAGTTTCTTTCTCTCGGCTGCCTTTCTTCAGCCACTCAATCTATTACACCCTATAGGTAGAGGTGAGCGGTGTTTGTCAGCAACCAGCATAAGCGAAGTGTCGAGCCAGGATTGCATGATTGGATAGCGAGCGCCTTACCGGCAGCGCCATCCCACCTTCACCATGGCCCAGTACCCAACTCATACATGTGAAGCTTGCAGCAGTTTATTGATTGGCAGTAAAGTTGCCAGATTTGTTACAGCCTACTGTTGAGTATTTTCGGGGCACATAAAACATTATATTACAATTTGTATTTACTGCGTGGTACTTTTACATTACGTTTATACTGGTACAATATACGCAGTGATGAGCATTATTGGAGATAATTTACCGGCGATAATTATCGGCGATAAATTTTTATCGCCTATCGTTATCGCTCAATTATTTTTTCAGTAATCGTTTATCGTTATCGCCAAAGACAATATTTGACTATCGCCCATAATCGCCGATAAATTTTATTTCCGATCAACACACATGTGGAAAGACCATGAAAAGAAATATTTTTGGTAGCCACCTAGTTAATGAAACTAAAATTGAATACAGATTGAATCTAAATACAGTATAACCTTTCTCATTTACCTATGCGACATAGCCTACCTTAATTAAATATTTTTATTCCAACTGATACAGTGCCTATAATGTAATTCTTATCTCAACAACTCAGCGTTCTGCCATTGCTTTAATGATAGCATTCACAAAGAAAACAAAAAAATTATCTAAAATTATCAGTAAATTATGATAATTGTGTTATTGTTATAAAACAAACACGACTAATTTGACAAGCTTGATGGATTTCACAGTATGCACATTTTTACTACCAATAACGATTAAGATTACTGATAAATTTTCAAGCATTTTGCGTTTTTTGGATTTTTTTCAATTATTGCTGACTTTGCTGTAAACAGCCCTTTAAGCAGAAAGCAAAATACAAAGTTTGGAATTTTTTGTGGTATTTTCATTTGATTTAATTATTTTGCCTACTGCACGTAAGCGGCAGTGTAACTCAATTGATAAAGCATCCAACTGGTAGCTATCTGAAGATATAATTACAAGCACGGCGGTTACCTCAATGGTTTGATTCTGGATCAAGAGGTTGAAGATTCGATACCCACTGCCGCTGTTGCGATTCTATTCATGCATAACTTACAAAAAGTTTTGTCCCTTTACTGTTCGATTTTTCGTCATGTTGATGAAAACAGTTCGTGCTGCATGGGATGGGGCAGCGCTAATCAAGAAACAAATTATCGTTATCGGACATTATCGGCGATAATTTTATCGTTATCGCTTAACTTTTTTTTGATTTATTGTTTATCGTAATCGCTTAGGCATTTTTTGTTTATCGATTATCGTTATCGATTAACTGAAAAATGAGTTATCGCGCCCAACACTGAATACACGTGCTACCATCCCAGGTAGCAATAGTCGGCGTGCAGCTGGCGTCATCAGGGCGGCGAGCGCTCACATTGGCGACATCGAAAATCGTTAGCTGTAGGACAGCGCCTCACTGGCGAATATCGTCATGATTTTTTTTCTGTAAAGTCATGACGATATTCGCCAGTCAGGCGCTGTCCTACAGCTAACGATTTTCGATGTCGCCAATAAGAGCGTTTTCTGATAGCTTTGCGCCGTCGACTTTCGAGCGAGAGACGCGCTTTCGATTTTCACTCGCTTTCCGCTGGCAACGCGCCGTCGAGTTTCGTCAGATGGTGTTGGTTTCGTACGAAAGGCCGAGCTTCGCGCTTGATTATACCGTTTAGTTGCGCTTGATTGAAGTCACGTGCCATTTCAAACACGCGGTTGATCTGATTTGAAGAGCCTGGTAGACTGCTGTACAGTAAAGCTTACTTTGCACTTATTTTGGTGTACCCGGTTACGCCTACAGCATGTAAGAAAGTGTCGAAAGAGGGAACTGTGTCCTAGTCTATTGTGTTTTAACCTTAATTACATGAAGATTTAAGAAAGCTAACAAACGCTCTCTTTTTGATCTGGAAGAAAAGTTAGAAGAAGATGCGGATGTTTTGGCAGCCATTGTAAGTCACTGTACTCATTTGTTATAACTTACACGTTTATGCCACAAGCTACATGTGCGGTAGGCCATGTCGGAATAGGTACATGCAATCCTATTCCGACATGGCTACACCAGCCTTATGTCATGCAACAACCGATCAGTTAAATTCTAACATGACGTGTTGACAAAATATTTGTTATTGCACCTATAAAGTAACTGTTGTCATATTAGTTACATGTTTGTTTTCGCTTTGCAGGTGGTAACTACAGTAAATCATACTCAAAACAGATTAGAACCTCCCAGATAGCAAAATCCGTCATTTTTACATTGATGTGACGTCTGCGGACATTGAACCAATGTAAAAATGACAGATTTTGCTGTCTGGGCTTTTAATTATTCAACTGCTCAGTTTCAATTTTTAAAACTTGTTTGTTTTGCTCTAAACGCTTCCACATACATTTTGTGTGCAGAAATAACTTAGTTTGTAAAATAGAATCATGTTTATTAAACCAATTTATGATGATTTTTAAAGAATAACCTAACGATTAACCAATATATAGAACGTGTGGTTGTTTGGTTTGAGTTCACGATCTAGACTTCGCTTGTTACCTTGTTCAGTTCTAAACTGACTATTGCGTAACGTGTGGATGTTCATTTAACAGCGATGGAAAATAACAACGGTTGGAGGAAACGATTGTACCGAAACTGTGTGGAGAGTTATGCGACTTTTAATGAATGACGATCTGGCCGCTCAGTTTAATTGGAGTGGAAAAAACGAAAAAACTACCTTTCTTGATCTGAAAATAAAAAAGTGTTATTTGGTAAGTTTGTATTTATATAATTGTATATTTAAGACTTAAATTTTAAGTTTAAGTAGTTTTACGATTTTAAAATGATCTTATCCTTAAATTTCAAAATCGTTTTACGTAGTTTTATGTAGTTTTATGAGCTACCGTCAGTAATAAGTGCTGCAATGTTATTGCTAACACCATGCATACTACAATACGATGGTGGAAAATGCCAGGCTTCTTTGTTTTTATGAATGGAAGTTAAATATAAATCAAATCAACTGAGGATTCAGAAATTGGAAGATTTATCAAGGAATGGAATATTTTTCTGTAATATAAACGTTAAAATGTGACAACGTCCTGTAATATATCAGTTTCTACCATTTAGCCATGCCTTCCCAATATCACATGCGTGGTTGTTGTTGCAGGATAAAACACGGGTTTCAGCAGCACCTTATCACAAAAGATGTTTCAATAATGCCGAGTTTATCACTGATGAATTATATTAAACCCCTCCCCCACCGATGTGACGCTAACATAACGCTTTACATACCCCCCCCCCCCCCCGTCGAAGGAGTTACGTAATATTTGAACGTTTCCTAATTACAATTTTTTTTATTACTACCCGTCTTGCTACGTCATAGGGGGGCTTATACAGTACATTTAATTGTAATGAACCCCGCTCATGTCCTCATGCAGGTTAAGGATACTTGCCATCGGTTCGATCCCTAATAATGAGTTAGTAGTGTAATTAAGTTGTTGTTGTGAGCGAAATTGTTTTCACATAGAGCTCATATTGTATTATTACAGATGTGATTCGAAGGCAAGCCAAGGCGACGGACAAAGTTATCAAATCCGCAGTGAAGCGGTATTTGAAGGCGGCTGGTGACAGAAATGAAAAAAAAAGAACAGGGCAAACAAAACTTCCGGCGCAGATAAAAATTCGGACGCTACATGAACGCTATCTGTTTTTTGATTGTTTGTTGACCTTTTAGTGTTCTCTTTTAACATCTTGCTGCGAATTATTATTTTTGCGTGCCTCTTAATTCAGTTTGCTTCCTTCGTACAGTGGTTGCATTTGGGGACAATTTTATCCCGACAAGCTATTGCCAAACACTGTTGTGCCGTCTATTTACTAATATTAATTCTTGTAGTGAAGTCGAGTTTAATGTTATGAATCATTTAATTAATATGTTTAATGTTGTTATTCAAACGTGTTTTCGGAGGGGTGTTTTGCCGCCAGTCCTAATCCCTAACATTAACCCGAACCAAAGCTCTTTGGCGTCAAAACGACCTGTTCCCATTTTTTTTTATATTTACCTAATGGATGTCGGAACGCAATGATCACTCATGATTGTTGGTATACTGCATGTATCATACGTGGATTTACATTTTTTTTCATGCAATGGTATGTTATGAGGGTTTGAATTTTGTGCTATCTGGCTTTGAAGGTTGCCAGCATGACAGCCACAACAGATGTGCAAACGAATATGCGTTATGGTCGTCGTTCAGGTGCCCTTCCCTATAATTGTGGTTGCCGTGCTGGCAACCCTCAAAGCCAGACAGCACAAAAAACTCATTAATTTGAATTTCCATGCTAGCTTCGTATTAATCTTTATTACATCACAGAGTACAGTGGAAGCAATGGTAGTGTTCTTGATGTTGCTGTGTATTTTCTTCCAGTGCTGTGATTTTGACGTATTGCAATACCTACAATATATGCTTATAGTTATGATACTGTCGTATGTAGTACACAATTGGTTTCTAACCGGGAGTAAATTTTACTTACCCCTTACCCTAGGCCTAAGGTAAATGTTGCAAGCAAACATTTTAATCAAACTCATTATAGTTTGGAAAACCAAGAAAGTTTTTTTTAATAGAATTTTTTGCTTAAAAATTATTGTTTTGCGAAAACTGTCAAAATTCACTTTAACAGCTGCTGGGCTTTTACAAATAATCTCATGTTATAGTCTTTAGCTTTGCTCTCACATGGCTTGGATTTGTAAATTGTTCTGTTATTTGTATTACAAATGATCAGAAAAACCGCCATTCATTATTACTGAAACATTTTTTAGCATTGTGTTACGAAAATGGAGCTGTGGTAAGACAGTATATTAAAAATCTTCATTGTTTTCGTTGTTTTACATTCTTGAATTGCGTCTGACTTTAACCACAAAAAGACAAATAATACACGAAATGCTTCAAAAAGTTTTAGTGTTTTGTGTTGATAATTTCGCAAACAACAGCTGCTGCTGGTGGCCGAAAAAAAGGGCTTCAGTAGGGCGACATTCGTCAGTCCAGCGACAGCGCACGCAGCCGCAAAAACGTGCCAGTAAGTTTAGCGAAATTCGTTGGCGTACAGACAGCGCACCGTTAACTAACTTGAGCGACTTTCGCGATCGAGGCGCTTACGCACAGTCGACTTTATTGTCGAATTTCGCCAGCGTTACGCCGGCTATGCGATGAGCAGATCGGTGGCGGCTGGCTGGCGATTATCGCTGGCGCGTCGCCAATAACTTCGCTAGCGTGGAGCTGGCTAGACGCCAATCTTTGCTACTTGGGATATGAACAAACCAACCTTTTATTTTGCGCCCGTTGTAACTGTAGTGAACTGTAACTGTATCTATTCTACAATTCCTCTATTAAGAAGTTTATTACGCTAAAATGCAGCTAGATTGTTCTGACGACATAAACTGCAAACTGAAATCAGACTGAAAATAAACACCAGTAAAAACAACAAAGGAACTTAAGGCAACGTAACAAAGCAATCAGCAACAAAGCAATCAGCAACAACGTAAATTACAATGCAACTTAAAGCAATAACATGTCATTCACCCTTTCCATGGATTATCAATAAGGATCAACATAAAATTAAAGGCGCTAATACATTAAATACATTTAATTAATTTACAAATCTGTTTGGCGGTCGCCTTGAACGTGATGAGCGCCGGGGCATGGGGCGCTCGCTGGAATCAGTCGGTATATGAATTTCCGAAGACGGGGCAGGTGCGTCTTCATTGACAGGCTCATTATTAGTTGTTTTTTGTTCGGGAAATTCCACAGGTGGTTTGTTTACAGGGGCGCCGGAAGCGGGGGGGCAGGGGGGGCGAATGCCCCCCCTGCCCTCAAATTTTCTGCAGATGGAGGGGCAGGGGGGGCAATGGTGCCCTTTTAAAGTCATGTATACTACTACACATTTTGCAATATAACAGTTTCTGCTATTCGCTTTTAGCCTAATTATAATCTTTCATTTTTGCCTCAAAATAATATTTACGGCACAAAATTTTGCAACACAGTACAGGCCTTAAAACTCGTTGTTTTTTTTTTCGGCAGCCATCGTGGCCTACCGGGAGCTCCTTCTCGGCGGCCAAATCTGCGTGCTTGGAGGCCAAAATACAAAATAAAAATAACGATAGCACAAGTAAATAGAATTAAACTTGCAACAATGCTAAAATGATCACTTAGCGTTGTTGAAGTCTGGGCCTGGGCGACGTCCTGCAATAGAATCGTTGCACCACGCAATAACTGCTTTATCGGGATTGTAATCCAGTACTACTCAAACGACACTGTCTCCAATGTGGCTGATTTTAAAGAAGTTCGCCACTCCCCTAGAATTCTTTTTAGCAACCGAACGAAAAACAACGTTCGACACGTGTTGACGATGACGGCAAGGTAATAAAATAAGTATTTCAATGATTAAAATATTACTTGTAGGCTTTAACTGCCCTTTATCAGAACTGACGATGCACTAGCAAGTGCGAAATATTTTTTCTGTTACATCTGCTGACATCTGATCCCTGTTGCCTTAGCAATTGAGGTTTTAGCTATTTCAATGATGTACATTACTAAAAGAAGCATAATTTTTGCAAAATATGATCAAAAAATGTTTTTCCCATTGATGTCAACTAACTTAGTTCTCCATTTTAACAACGGTTCAATGTCCGACAACATCGAATCGACATAAAAACGACAATATTGCCAGCCGATGTAAATTAGCACTTCGGATTAAAACTTTGTTAAAATAAACGTCGGGAATTACAAACAGGACTTACAGCGCTGGCGATCGCAGATGGATATATTCCATCAATAACAAATATTCCCCGCACAATGTCACAGTGGCGATTATGACGCGCTGACGTAATTTTGCATCACTCTTTGATACTACATATTTTCGACAGTTAATCCACGATCATTCTATTGCGAAATTAAATAATTGGCTAGAAGAGACCGGCGGCCAAACTTGGCCGACTGAGGAGGTAGCACCGGCGGTTCATTCAAGCACTACTTAACGGCCATGGCCGCAGGCTGCTTTAAGGCTTGATAGTAGGTTACATCATTATAACATAGCATGGTGCCCTTCTTTGTATACCGGATTATCATTATATTTTATCTTAAAACTTGAAAAAAAATTGGCCTTTTAGTAAACAAAAGTGCCCTTTTTTCGTAATCTTGCCCCCCCCCAGTCAAAAATCGTTCCGGCGCCCCTGGTTGTTTATCCCTTCGTTTGGACTCCCGGGATCCGGCAAACTAAGAGTCGACTCGTCAAGGCCACCACGAGCAGTTGGAGCGATGTCACGAATTGACACTGTGGTTTCGCGTCCGTTCGCGAAACGAACGTGCGCGTAGTTTGGAGTTGCATGAGTCATTTCCACTTCTTCGACAAGCGGTTCATACTTGCTAGCACGAACGTGTCGTCTCAATAAAACCTTTTGAGGACATTTAACACAAGATGGTATGGAAAGACCTAGACTTGAACGACGCTGAAAATTAAAAAATCGCTCGTGTGGCGTCACGTTTGTTGCAGTACATAATCAAGAGTGCATAGAATGTAAAACATCAGGTAGAACACACTCCCATTTAGAAATAGGAAGATCTCGAGTTTTCAAAGCAAGTTTTACAGAAGTCCAAATTACGTCGTTGTATCTTTCGCATTGGCCATTAGCCCGTGGATTGTATATAGAGGTTCTGCTGGTAGGAATACGCAAACTGTACATGTAAGACACAAAATCCTTAGACATAAACGATGCACCTCTATCCGAATGCACATAACCACATTTACCAAACATCGCAAAAAGACTAGACATGCACGAGATTACAGTTTCAGTGTCTACTTTACTACAAGGAAAGGCGAAAGGAAATCGAGAGTACTCATCTACTACAGTCAGAATGTATTTGTTATTCGTAGCAGAAGGTAAAGGTCCTTTGAAATCGATGCTTAAGCGCTCCATAGGTTGCGTAGCTTTTATCAATGGAATTTCAATTGGCTTGTAGAACTTAGGTTTCAACTCAGCACAAATTTTACAAGCGGATGTCATTTTACGGATGTAATCAATAGAATAAGGCAAATTTTTTGTTTTAACATAATGATGCATGCGAGTTACTCCAGGGTGGCATAAGGCCGCATGAATTTTATACAACGAATTGTCCATCATAGTTGCACAATACACTCTAGATAAAGTGTCGGGAGCAGTATTATACTTCCCTGCTCGATAAACGATTTCATAATCGTACTGTGATAGTTCCAGTTGCCATCTCAAAATTTTTGCGTTTTTTACCTTGCCATGGTTGTTGCTGTTGTACATTAGGGTGGAGTGAAAATAACTTTTTCGCGAAATTCAAAAACATAGCCCCCTAAAAAGTTGCTTTTGTTCATGAAAAACGCATTTGTGAAAAAAAAATAAAAAAAAAATAATGTCTTGGTGAATCTCAATCCACAAATCAAAGATGGCCGCCAACTTTGCTTGAAAATACAGTAAATTCACCATAACTTTGCCAATACTTGCCCAATTTTTATCATATTTCAACAAGGTTTCCTCGTTTATGTCATAAAACACTAGAAATACATATGATGACAGTGTGAGCAAATTATGACGTCACCAAATCCAATATGGCCGCCAAATTCAGTTTTTCACATTTCCTATCCAAGTTACACACTTCTTTTTCGATTTGCTCCAACGTTTGATAGTTATATGGTGTTATCCTGTCTTCTGTCTTGGATACGATTGTTCCTCTTGATAATAGTAAATACAGATGGAAGCTTTATTTAGTATAGTATTCATCTAGAAATTAAAAAGACCTTCAACAATTGCAACAGAGTAGGATAGGACGTTTAGCTGTTAAGCCCGTAGAATTAACGTTTCCAGTTCACACCACGTGGAGGCAGTCCTACATGTGAACCTTTTAGGGGACAAACCGGGGATGGAATACGTTTGTCGCCCAAGGGCATTCTGGGAAGTCCAAGGGATATGAATTTCACCCCAGAATGACCTGTTCAATGTAACCTTCACTGAAATTCTAAACTTTGAAATCAGCCTTGCTGTCAAACTTTGGCATTTTGCGCCAGCTCTCTAATCGAGCCCTGATGAAACCATCTCTGTTATCTTTTCCACAAACAGAGCCTGAAGCCTCTGTCACAAGCTTAACATGACGTTCCACAGCCTGGTTATGACAGGGGAAACTTTCAACTGTGAGAGGACTCATCGTGAATGGATTTGTTTTGATCATATTAATCAAATCTTCATTGCTAAAGTTCTTGGTGTGGGGAGGTTCAGTGATATCTTCGGTCTGCCAGTCAATTATTTCTATATAATTCCTAGCGTGAAGGTTCAAGGTTGGCACTCTAAAAACTCGCACTGTACTGCTGCTCTTGCGTTCTCTGGACTTCAGTATTCGCCTGAGAGCCAGTTCTCTGATACTGATGTTGTCGTCTGCCAACATTGCCAGCAGAACGTTTTCAGGATGCGCAAAAAAAGGCATTTCTCTGGATAGCATTCATAACAACTTCCTTAAGCTCATCCTCAAGATACCTGGCCTTGTCTACCATGTTGTAGACATGTTTTGCTCCATCTGTACACAAAGATTCCTTTTTAATAGAGAACCACATCGGTGCATACACTTTCAAAATAAAGGTGACAACAGTCTTCAATTCTAAGGACGGTGCTTCTGTTGAAATATACAACCGCAATATGCGATTTGCTAAAGTCAGCCATCTTGCTTGATTAATTGTACCAGGGCATTTGAGTGAAAGGTCCAAGGAGCAACAACCTTTGCTAATAGCCAGACAGATTTCAAACAGATACTTCTGATCGGTGCTTAAGTCTTTGGGCTGCAGTATGTGCTCTAAATCACAAGGTATTTTATCAAAATTTACCAGTGGCTGACGGTCACAGGTATGAACGGCTTTGCCGATTGGTCCTGCAAATCCATGGAGGCCTGTAGTTGGACCATCTATCTTCTGAAAAAGATACCTGAGAGGAATCTCATTTGCATGCAACAGGCAGATACACCATTGTAATGGTCTACCTAGTGACTCTTCAATTAATCGAATGACTCCCTTCTTTACACCAGTATTGACGACTGTTCCATCAGTACCAATTACATTGAGTTCATTTGTATCTACTCCCCTTTTTTCTAAATAATCTAACAACTTTGAAGCTATCTCAGCCCCTGTCCCGTTACTTGCACAAACATGCCCGAAGTAAAATGATCCTGGTTCTGCTATAATTGTTATGTGTTCCTCTGATATTATTTTACGGTGAAATTTGCCATCATTCTCTTTTGCATTAAACATTGTCTTATCTTTTCGGCCATCAAAATATAAACCTGTAATCTTTGTGCTGGCTTCACCTGACAAAGCTGTGCGTTTCTTCATCCTTTCCCTGCGAACTTTGCTTCTGTCGATCACCAAGGAGTTGCCGCCTTGAACATCAGCAAGAACAGAACTCGCTATGGCTGCCGCTGCCCTATCTGAGACTCCATATCTGTCACAAATGGTTGCCATTGTTTGCAAAGATTTGAGGAAAACCTTTCTCTTCTTTGGACAGGACGCATCTATATATGTACCACTATTGTTAGGACATTCTGTGTCACTGCTACTTTCACAATGATAAACCTGAGATGATGCAGCCAACTGAGTTGCACAACTTCTTGGGGTCATTTCACAATGCTTTAACATTATTGTTCTCCTTTTGTTTCTTCGTTCTAGCTTTTGTGTTTCTGCTTTATCAACACTACCAATAATCATTTGCCTAGCATTTCGTTGATCTATCAGAAATTCTTTTTCGACATTAGGCAATTTACACTCTTTCTCACACTTGCAGTTATACAAGTTAGCACACTTGCAAGCCGAAACGTCAAATAGATGGTCAGCTTTCTCTTTGAACTTGCAAAGTCTTTCTTTGTAACTATCTTTGTCTTTATCTCGCTTATAGTTCTTCAGAATAAGCCTGTATTCCTTGTAGATTGAGTCCATCATTTGTTCCATCCTAAGATACGCCACAATAGGGATTGATGCCTTGTGCCACAAGCCTGCTACCTTGTTTAGTACTACTCCTGATATTTCTTTATGTGGGCGATTCGTCCTCAATTCATTCTTCATTCTCTGCTGAGTGAAACTGTAGAATTTTATTACATCTCGATACGTCGGAAGCATATTCTCTGGCACCTCAGCTGATGCACGAAGGATAACACAGAATGCATTTTTCCTTAATACTGCCATATTAACTGACTAAACCTAAACCGTAAGCAACTCAATCTTGAACAGAATAACGTGCACTTGAATTAGTAAAGCATATTCTGGAAAAAAAAAACTTCGTGACGTCATAATATCACATTATGTTGCAATAATAATATAACATGAAACCAAGGAACTTTCAGAAATCATTAGTTAAACTACCATTCAACGTTTTATAGGCAGAGAAAACTTTTTCTCGAACCGTAGAAAATTTCATTGTCAGATCACCGTATATTCTGGAATTGGAGCAAATCGAAAAAGAAGTGTGTAACTTGGATAGGAAATGTGAAAAACTGAATTTGGCGGCCATATTGGATTTGGTGACGTCATAATTTGCTCACACTGTCATCATATGTATTTCTAGTGTTTTATGACATAAACGAGGAAACCTTGTTGAAATATGATAAAAATTGGGCAAGTATTGGCAAAGTTATGGTGAATTTACTGTATTTTCAAGCAAAATTGGCGGCCATCTGTGATTTGTGGATTGAGATTCACCAAGACATTATTTTTTTTTTTTTTTTTTCACAAATGCGTTTTTCATAAACAAAAGCAACTTTTTAGGGGGCTATGTTTTTGAATTTCGCGAAAAAGTTATTTTCACTCCACCCTATTGTACATGAATGCCACCGATTTTTGATCTGTGACAAGTTTGAATCGGCGTCCCGCTAGAAAATGACTCCATTTTCGAATGGCTTCGATAATTGCCGTCGCTTCTTTCTCTATGCTTGAGTAAACTTTTTCACTTTTGTTGAGTGTCCTGGAAAAAAAAGCAACGGTTCGCCCGTTCTGATTTAAAGTGGCTGAAATGGCAATGTCAGATGCGTCAGTTTCTACTGTAAATGAAATTTCTTCATCTATCACCCCAAGCGTAACTTGAGCCAATTCAGCTTTCAACGTCGCAAAAGAGTTTAGGGCTGCATCATTCAGAGGAAAGGTAGTGTTTCGAATTAGAGGCTGAATCTTGTCAGAATAACGCGAAATCCATTGCGCATAATACGCAAATAAACCGACAATCCTCTGCTGTTGTTTACTACTTTCTGGAGGCGGGATTTTTAGTAAAGATTCCACTCTTTCGGGGTTAGGACTTAAAGTACCGTACCTTTAGAGATTCTATATCCAAGCAAGTCGATTATTGTATCTGCCGAATAAGTACTTTTTGCTTCATTGAAAGTTAGATTGCATTCTCGAGCTACTGCAAAAAATTTTGATAAATTTTGATCGTGCTCTTCTTGGGTTTTCCCGCAAATGGTAATATTGTCAAGATAAGCGTACGTACCTTTGCACTCGTAGTCTTTGATAATGTTGTCCATTATCCGTTGAAAACCAGGTACTGCATTCGTTAGACCAAACGACGTTCTCTTCCATTGCCACAAGCTTCCATCGGCTTCGAAAGCAGTATAATTTCGATCTTGCAGAGGAACTTCTACCTGGTGGTACGCGTTTTTTAAATCTAGCGTTGTATAGATGCTGTTCCTAGCGACATTGTTCACTACGTCTGACATAAGAGGTAAAGGATACGCGTCCAAACAAGTGAATTTGTTTATGGTTTGGCTAAAATCGATGACCATACGCTTTTTGTGATTTTCTTAAGTGACCACAAGAGGTTGTGCTCGCCATAGCGAACGACTCGGCTCAATTAAACCTTCCTTATAAAGTCGCTGCACCTCTGAAGAGATAAAACTTCTATCGGCTTGAGAATACTTTCTAGCCTTTTAGCAATCGGATGGCACTCCTTCCTTAGGTGTTTGAAAAGCTGTATTGAAGTAGACGTTTTAATAACTTCTAATGCTCCGATCTGCAACGTTGGCATAGGCCCTCCAAATTGAATATTCACGCTTTTGTGCTGTTTCATACAAGTTTGTCCGATAATTAGGTCGGTGAGCAAATTTTTCAAAACAGTGACTCCTACATTATCATACTCTTGTCCAAAAAGCGCAACTTTTACGTTACAGATTCCTAAACTTTGCGATGAACATCCTTTCATGGCTAAACCAATGCGGCACTCACTTTCTTCAAAATTTAGTTTTAGACGCTTTCTTAAACGGTCGCTCATGTGACAAAGGGTAGAGCCAGTGTCGATGAGAGTGTAGAATTTTAACGCGAATTCTACGTTAAAGAATATCTTTCTCACTGGCGCCAAACAGTGGATTGGATTATTATATGCGTCGCTTAGTTAATACGGTTATGCGCCTACAACAGACAGAGAAACAAGCCAAGTAGATTGAATCTGAACAGGGTCTTGAGTTCTGTTATTTTATTATGGCAGAAAGGTTGCAAGATCACAAAGTCAGAAGGTCACAAAGTCACAGGATCACAAGTTGCAGATCTCAAGTTCACGGGGTTACAGGTCGCAAGTTCAGCCACAAGTTTGCAGGTCGCAAGTTTGTTTAACAAATTTAGTACACAGATATAGGCTACTTCAATCCTATACAGAGCTGGTGGGGGACAGTTTAGTCGACTCACCAAGACAGCAGAAGCAGGGCTTGAAGTGATAATCCGTACAAACAATAATCCAAATAATAATAAGTCATACAGCAATTGATTCTACTAGTGCATCTTATTCAAATAGAATAGAATACAAAATTTACAATTAGTAAATGGTCAAGAAATATTTAACATAAAGTTTCTCAATTTATGCTTAAGAGTTAAGATTTAAACATCTCGTTTTACCAAATGCAGCTAATACAAAACTGAACGGAATTTCTGGTCTATGCTCTCAAACGTTCGCTTTGCTAAGCCTTTTATGCTGATATTGCAAAAGACAAAGAAGATGCGCTATATAAAGACAACGATAAGAAAAAATAGCTTCAGTAATATGCCTTGGTTGAAGCAAGCAAGCAGATAACAATCGTTTGCCAACGTTGATAGAACATCTTTCAAGATGCGGCGAAAGGCTTCGAAGAAATAACGCGCTTAGCCAGTATTTATAGTCACATACAGACACACAGCATTTAGACGTTGAATTACCGTTGGCCATGCTATGCCAACATTTAAATGGATGATGAAAAACACCGATTAATTTTCAGCCCACAAGATGACATAAATTGTTTTTTAGGGGAATAGAAGTTAAAAATAGTGCTTTAAAATAACACACCACAGATACTCTGGTGCCGTTTCATGAGTCAATCCCTTGCAAACTTCAGTTTTTCGTCTAAAAACTGACAGCAATTATTTACTTGTTTTTCAGAACGAATAAAGAATTGCTAAAAATGTAATTTTTTTCGTACAATTCGATAGATCACCAACTCCGTGGAAAGAGATATAAGGATTTAAGTAAACACAAGCTTTATGTCTGTAAAAGTAACGTAAAAATTCTATCAACACGAAGCCGCGATTGACGTTTCAAAGGTTTTCTTAAAACAACAAGAATCGCTTGTTCGGCTGATACATAGACTACTTGACATGTTATTCAAGTCGATTATAAAATTAACAGAGAGCATTGGCTTGAACTCCGTTAACTGTAACAGGGACGTTGACCTTTGCGTGGGTGTCGAAAGATTCGGTTGTCATATTCATAATGACATCTCATGGAGTAGAAGCAGATGAATAAATAGGTTTTCGATTTACCCTGGAAAGACGACAAACTTTTGAGAAATGACCTTTTTTAGAACATTTGAAACAAATAACTTCACGAGCAGGGCAATATCTTCTATCATGTCGCCTATTTCCGCAATAGTTACACTTTTCAACCAACGCGGCGCTAACATCTGAGCTTTCTTCCTTATCTGAAGAAGAAGAATCTTCAATTTTAAAGGTAGGACGTGTTTCAAAAGCTGTTGCGCCACAATCAAGTAAAGACGGAGTCTGGCTCGCAGTCATTTCGACACGATTGCAAAACGTTTGGGCATCATCTAAGGATCGAGCTTTATCAAAAGTTTGTTGTAGCGAAGCATTTTTGTCCTCTAGCAAGCGTTGTTTAATGTGATTTGACGAAATCCCAGCGATAAACGAGTCACGTATAGCTTCCTCTTTATGTGCAACTGCCGATACGGCCCGAAAGTCACAGGAGAGGCTCAATCGCTTTAACGTCTGCATGTACTCGTCTAGTGATTCATCTGGCTTCTGCTTCCTAGTTTTTAAAACAAATCGAGAAAACATGGGATTAGAAACCTTTTCAAAAAGGCGCTTCAGTTGTTCGATAGCTTCATCATAATTTGTTGTCTCACACACCAGTTCATATATTGAAACGTCTATATGATTTATAAGCAAATTCAACTTGTCTTCAGTTAAAACTTCTCCGAGCTTTTCTACATAAATTGTAAAAGACTTGTACCAATGCACCCATTGTCGTTTAGCGTCTTTACTTTGCGGGTCCGCAGCTAAGAGTCTAGGGCGCAAGTCTTTTAGATCCATACTTTATTAGCGTAATAAAATGTAGTGAAACCATCTACAATTCCTCTATTAAGAAGTTTATTACGCTAAAATGCAGCTAGGTTGTTCTGACGACATAAACTGCAAACTGAAATCAGACTGAAAATAAACACCAGTAAAAACAACAAAGGAACTTAAGGCAACGTAACAAAGCAATCAGCAACAAAGCAATCAGCAACAACGTAAATTACAATGCAACTTAAAGCAATAACATGTCAGGAACATCAAGTCGTCGTCGTCGTTCGTATGAAAGTTGTGACATCTCACAACAAGTGATTGTGCCACTGTCTGCAGTTATGGACGTTCTTGGCTCATGCCGATTGAGCACTTTACTGGAGGCATCTTGCTGTGCATTGTGCAAAGCTCACTTCTTGCAGTTTGAGCACTTTGGCTCAATTTTAGAGCTAAGGTTCCACAAATGGGAAAACGTCATACGGAGGTATATATCTCCGTAGCCATGCCCATATATCTCCGTAGCCAACGAACAAAAGGAGTCAAAGGACGACAAAAAATGTAGAACACTCAACTTAAGATTATTCCTGAAAAGATGCAGATGTTTGGTGAATGAATCTCCATCACCAAGCCTGGGCAGGGACATTTGCCACTTTGACAGATCTGCAAAGTCCGAGCCGCCTAACGTCAAAATGCCCAACCAAAAAACCGAAGAAAACTCAGGCCGATCCACCTCGAGACCGGGCGTCAAAACCGACCAGAAATCGGGCGTCTGCGAAGAGATCGAAACAATCTCGGACAGAAGTGCTGCTGAACTCGTCTGCCAAAAGGTCGGAGGCTGCTTTCCTTGCGAGGCAGGCCGAGAAATTCAGGCCACGTTTTTCCGCACCTAAAACAAAATAACACATGTTTCAGGGTCGTCGCCGACCAGGCAACAGATCACCTGTTCTGTATGCCGGTCATCAGGCTTTCACAAGCCTGACTGCCCTGTATGACCAAAGTTCCGGAAAAAAAACGACAAAAATGAAATATTTTGACAACATCAAGCAAATTACGGGAATAAAAAGCATGCCGGAAGCACTAATAATAACAAAAGACAGAACAAAATGAAAGCAGTTCATAAGGGAGATCACAGCTGATCAATCTGTTGAAGAAGAAGCCATGCCCAGTGTACCTACTGCACTGAGAAGGCCGGAAGGCCGAAATGGTGTGACACTGTCTGCAGTTTTTAAAGAAATAAATATTGTGTGTTGGTTGTAGGCTACTGCAGTTTTTTTGAAAAAAACATTTGAAAAAAAATCTTTTTTGGGGGAAGGGCAATGACTAATGTTACAGACAACATGTGTAGCCTAGCTTATTCATGAATTACTGCAATACCAAAACAATACAAAAAAGATTTAAAGATTTATCCAAGGTCATGAACTTGGTGATAGTGACTTCGCCTGGAGCCGGACTTAAAAAATGGCTTGAGTTTGTCGGGAATCGGAAGTAGTTCCATTACTACTGACAACATAGCCTACAATGTATCGTTAGTTCAGTGGTTACACGCCCGACTTAAGATTACGTGGCGCTGGTTTGGCTCTCGGGGTGTGTGCCATGGTTCAGCTCTTGAGCAACGCATTTGAGGACTGTTCTCTATTCAGCAGCATTTAATGGATGTAATAATTACTTGGCAACAAGACTTCAACAATCGGAAAACTTCACTATACCAATCTCAGTAACCGGCCCTGCGTCAAGAGCCCTCACGAGTATGCGAAACTACCAGGAGGAAAACCTATCAAGGTTTTGTCAGTCCGTGGTGTAATCCGCATTGAAGGGCTTTTAAGTAATTCTCCCGAGATCTCTCTAGAAGCAAAGCATCCGATCGTTTTGCCTTCGAAACACCCATTCACTAGGCTTGTTGTACTGTCGCATCATAATCGAAATGCACACTGTGGAGTACAGCACACTTTGTTGTCTACGCGACAGAAGTTTTGGATCGCGAATGATAATGCCTCCGTGAAGAGGTATCTTAATGACTGTGGTGTATGCGCGATTGAGAAAGCGCGGCCTATAGACTAAGGCAGCTCATGTCTGATTTACCTTTGTCTCGCACAATTGCGCATAGGAAACCCTTTTTTGATTGCGGCTTAGACTATCTTGGACTTTTAACTTTTGTTGAAGGTAGGAGTCACAAAAAAACTTGGGGACTCTTGTTCACATGTATGGCATCTCGCGCTATTCATGTTGAGCTGGTTACGTCATTGTTGCTGAGTGATTTTTTACTTGCTTTTACAAGGTTTACAGATTTACGTGGGCAGGTTAATACTATCTACTCCGATAATGGAAGTACCTTTCAGGCGGCATCTAAGAAGTTACCCGAATTGATCAAATCAGCTGAATTTCACAACGCCCTGAGACAGGAGATAAACTGGGAATTTATACCTCCGTATGCTCCAGCGCAAGGTGGCGCCTGGGAGGCAATGGTAAAACAATTTAAAATTGCATTTTTTCACATTTTGGACACTTCAATACGCAAGCCCAATTTTATTGGACTGCTTACGTACACAGGCAGTGCTGTTCGGATCGTGAACGAACGCCATTTGGTACCTTTGAGTGACAACCCTAGGGATTTTACTGTCATCACCCCTGCCTTACTGTTGACCCCATACTTGGACCCCCCATACTGTGCTGTTGGGCAACCACATGATCGTGACCAGTGGCGTATTTAGAAAGTTTGTTAGGGGGGGGCCAAGACATTGTGTCAGTCAGCCGCATAGCGGCTGACTCAGCGGCTGGAGGCCAATAGAGGTAGTCTCAACGGTAGTACATGGAAAACTCAAATTTGGTGAAAATGGTTGTTAATTGTTTCAAATTTTTTCTCCTTGGGTAAAAATTAGACTTGTTTGATCGTTTAAATAGGGGGAGTAGGCTATACCAAAATGTCATATGATGCGTCAGAATGGGGGGAGAGGGTTAGTTGAAGCCGTCAGATAGAAGGGGAGGGGGTCCAAAATCAAGAGCGAATCCGTAGAAGTAAGTTACTGTTCCAATCAATGAACCAACAAAAGATATCAAACACTTCAGAACATGAACAATAAGTTAGTCCTTCCGACCTCGAATAGCCTACCTTTTGAACATTCTCGGCGATTCGCAATGACAATTTACAGTTTAATGCGATGGCTGCGCTTGGCAAATATATCAATGACTGCATCATACTCGAGTATAATATCCTTGTTTAAATACATCTGAGCTAGTAGACCATCCAAACGTGGCTCGGTCATGGTCGTGCGGTAATAATTTTGCAGGTAGGCTACTTTAGTGAACTGAAACATCGCTCATTGGAGGCAGTTGTAACTGGAAGCGTAGCAAAGATTCGAAGTAATTTATGGATAATTGCCGAGTTATTCAACAGCTTGACACGCATCCACAAAAGTCGCATGTCTTTTATCCACAGAAACTGCAAGCCAATTCGCTCTTAGTAATTTAATAGTAGCTGCAAAGCAATTGCTTGGTTCAACATCCAGCATTTCATGGTAGGCATGGTAGAAGTCGAAAATCTTGTCGATCGGGCAGTCCTCATCTTCATGAATCAATGAAGGCAGATATATTATGTGCTGACTTTAAAAGCTAGCGAGCAGTGCTCATTGGATCTCTCATGAATTTGTGCCATCCAATTGTCAAGAAAAGGAAGAAAAACTGTTTGTTTGAAATAGATCTCCGCGGTTTCAGCTGGAATGTTAGGTCAATGTTGTTGTCTAGGTGCTCTACGCGGCATTCGGATTTCTTTGCCAAAAACTGAGCAAGTCTTGCCAAAAAGTTGGTAAAAAGGTCTATTATCGCCCCTTAGGTCTTGTGACACAGTTGCGCAGGATGAATCACTCAAGCAATTATGTCTTGCGCTACAACTTTTTTTGCAAAATTTATGATTTTTTTTACTTGATCATTAGGGGGAGGCCATCGCCCCTTATCCTCCCCCCTAAATACGCTACTGATCGTGACCAATTAAGAAGGGATTATCGGTTCAATTTGTCACTTTCTCAGCAGTTTTGGAGCAAATGGATCGATTTTTACTTGCCAAGGCTTCAGGGCCGGAAAAAATGGTTAAACATGGCCGAAAATTTGGAGTCTGGTCAACTTGTAGTGGTGGGTTCTCTCCAAGACATTGGTAAACGTGGGAAGTATCAACTTGGGAGGGTGCATGAGGTAGTCCCACAAGTTAGGAAAGGGAAGCCTGTGGTTCGTAGAGCTAAAGTTGCCGTTTGCAACTATGATGAGAGTACGGGGAAAGTGAAAGTAGACTACGTGTTGAGGGATATTTTGTGCCTCGCCCCGTAAAGAACACTGAAGTGTTAGGGTTTGAGCCTAGTTCTGTCTGCGGTGGTCGACACTTGTCTGAGCCCAGAACAGTCGGTTAGGCTATTATCGCAACCATTCTATATAGCGTGTACCTATGGTACCAATTTCATATATCGCCGTGTACTATTCTTATTGTTGTTCATTCTTTGCATGCCCTTTGTATTTGCGTATTAATCTAACCGTGAGTGATTCAAACAATTTGTGTATCGTGTGTTTTTTATTTATTGGCTCACGATTGTCCTTAAATTCTTTTTTAGTTATGCCATGTTAGACTGTCATAACTAGGGGTCGCTATGTTACGGACAATATCTGTACAAATCAAACGTCACATAAAACCGTTCAGGTCTGCTGAATCTTGGCGTCTGACGTAATGGAATATTACTAAAAAATAAGCGAAGATTGCATCACTTTTGTCACACCTGTTAAAACATTACATCATCGTTAAATCTTGAATTACGAGATATGGTGCAAGCCAATTTTAAACAGGTGCTTGAATAGCTTCATAATGCTTATCATTATTACGTCACAGAAGATGGTTATGTGCGTTTGGAATATTGCAATCTATTCTCGTCACTCTTAAAATTGTTGCTTGAAAAGTTGGTCGCATATTAAAACGGTTTTGTTTGTGCTTATACCAACTAGACGAAATTTCCGTCTTCATCTCAGTAATTTGTATTGTAGTGACAAGTTTTAGTGGGTACGGTGTTTCCCCCATTCTTCGACAGCCTTGAGGCTAATTTTACAGAAATACAATTCTTGAATAGACGTTTTCAGAAGAGTGTTTTTTTCGGTCATTGCATACAGACGAACGGATCCGAAAAATTTATGTTACAAATTTTCCCACGAAGAGATTATGGTTTACAGTTGTGACCAGTCCGAGGATGATGATGTAAAACCAAATTAAATACAAGCAAGATAAATTGCAAGTTAAAGAGTTGGGTTTAGTTTTGGGTTTGAATCGTTATCTTTGGACTAACAAAGCCTGGTAGTTTTGCATACGGTAGCCTATCTATCAATCAATCAATCAATCAATCAATGGTTTATTTGTCAGTAACAGGAACATAGTACATGTTTGAAATATGCAAGTAATATACACAATGCAAAAGTTACACAAGTTCCCATACCGACAGGGAGACAACGAGACGACCATATTGAGAGGCATAATCGGCAATCATTTACCGGCGATAAGTATCGGCGATAAATTTTTATCGCTTATCGTTATTGCTCAATTATTTTTTCAGTTATCGTTTATCGCTATCGCCAAAGGCAATATTTGATTATCGCCGATAAAATTTATTTCGGATCAACACACAAGTGGAAAGACCATGAAAAGTAATATTTTTACTAACCACCTAGTTAATGAAACTAAAATTGAAACCAGTTCTTCTTCAGTGCCTGAAGTGTGTGTGCACAGCTCGTTGTCAGGGGAGGGGACAAGCCCCCCCCCCCCTGCAGCAACGGCCCTGACAACACAATAATTTTTAGAGCTGCAAATTGCAATGCAATGAAATGCATGCAACAATTCTCTTGCTGTTTTGCTGCAGCCTGCAATCGCGAGTGAATTTTACAATTAAAATGTAAGCACACGGCGGCACAGCTTCCTTTGAAGCAAAATAAAAAGTTTGGAATTTTTTATGGTATTTTAATTTGATTTTATTATTTTGCCTACTGTACGTAAGCGGCAGTGTAACTCAATTGATAAAAGCATCCAGCTGCAACTGGTATCTGAAGGTAGGCCTATAATTATAAGCACGGCGGTTACCTCAGTGGTTTTATTTTGGATCAAGAGGTTGAAGATTCGATACCCACTGCCGCTGTTGCGATTCTATTCATGCATAACTTACAAAAAGTTTTGTCCCTTTACAGTAGATTATGTTCGATTTTTCGTCATGTTGATGAAAACAGTTTGTGCTGCATGGGATGGGGCAGTGCTAATCAAGGAAAAAAAAAATCTTTATCGGACATTACCGGCGATAATTTTATTTGTTTATTATTATCGCTTAACTTTTTTTTGATTTATCGTAATCGCTTTAGGCATTTTTCGTTTATCGATTATCGTTATCGCTCAACTGAAAAATGAGTTATCGCGCCCAACACTGCATACGGTCTACTAGTCAATTGCCACTCTACGGAAATGACGATTTTGCCTTTTAAAATACAAGAGAAAAAAACGTTAAAACGTTCCCGCGTTTCAACATACGGGAAGGTCGAGAGCCACTTGTTTCTTTTAGATGCATATCTTCTACGTTTCTCAATATTTTTCTCTAAAAATTGGTTTTGCAATGCCTTATGGTGCTTCCTACTTTACCACAAAAGCACAAGTTATTATTTCAGCAATTGTTTAATTTACGATCAAAAACATAAACAAGCGCCAAGCGTCTTATCGCACCCCACATGTGGGGAGCGATAAGACACGTGTCGGGAGCGATAAGCCACAATTGCGTTACGAAAAAATGTAGTATTTTTGCAAAGAAATCACTTCACCATATCAAAAATACAATTCTACAACATACTTGTATTATTTATATGTCAAATCAATCTTCAAGCCAGCTTCCAAGCTTTAAATTTTGAAATAAGCGATGGAGAATTTTCAAATGATTCCTTGGGATGAGTTGTCAAAATTTTCATGTGAAATAGCATAATTAATAGTTGCAAACGAAGCAAAAGTCAGAATTATGATATATCCTAATGAAAAGGTGTGAAAAGCAAAAAAATGGTGTCATATGACACTTTAACATTTACTATTGGTCACAGCGGTAAACCATAATCTCTTCGCGGGAAAATTGTAACGTAAGATTCCCGAATCCGTTCGTCTGTATGTAATGACCGAAAAACAAACACTCTTTTGAAACGTCTTTTCAAAAAGTGTATTCCTGTAAAATTAGCCCGCGGTTATCGAAATTGGGATGCAACACCGTACACCACTGAAAAATTGTCACTACGATACAAACTACTTAGATAAAAGACGGAAATTTTCGTCCAGCTGACAAGCACTAAGCAAAACAGTTAAACATGCGACCAACCTCTTCAAGCAACAATTTTAAAATGACTAGAATAATTTGCGATATCTCAAACTCAAGTAAACAGTAACTGTGACGCAATAATGAAAGACATTGTCACGCAATTCTAACAGGTGTTCAAAGGTGGTGATCCAATGTTTCATGTTTAAACAGGTTTGACACAAGTCTTACGAACGATGGTGCAATCTTGGTTCATTTTTAGGAAAAATTCCATGACGTAATACGCTAAGATTCAGTAGACCTGAACGGTTTTTATATGACGTTTGATTAGGTGAACAATTGTCTGGAACAACTATCACAGGCACTTGTCATGGCTTGCAGGTCCCAATACAAAGTGACTCAAGGCTCCCTACCTGATGTTTCAGAAATGAAACAACAGCTGAAAAAAAACAACATTGCTATCTAAAAAACTTTCAGCTTAATCTCATCATAAATACCTCATCACCTACCATTACAAAAAAGTTCATGAACATTTCTTGCATAACAAATGAGTTACTTTAAAACACATTCAGTCAAAAAAATTTACTTTTTTAACACAAAACCTATAAATCCTCATTGCACCTTCATTTTTCAGTAAATTTTGATTGATTGTGAGAAAGTTATCCAAGCATAAAAAATATAGGCCTAAAGCCGTCAAAAAATTCACAAAAAACACTTTATATTAAAAAAAGGGAGGTGGATTATGGCTCCCACCATGATCAAAGGTTCCGACCTTCCCCCTACACCAAAAAAAACATATTTAAGATAACGTAGGCCTAAACACAAAATTCCAAGAAGCAAGTAGAGATTACTCAAGTTTCCGACTAAACATGTTATTATTGCATATGAAACTGACAAGTTGATTTCCATAGCATATCACTTACATGCACTGTAGCTTTGTAAAATTAACGTTTTGATCTCTTTTTTGAAACAATAAAATGATAAGTTTTTTAGCCTACTTGGAACCTCTGACCAGACCATTGGTCCCAAAACCTGCATGGAATTTTTGCCAAATAACTTACTTGTAGAAGCTTTTGACGCAGGGCCGGTTACCGAGATTGATAAAGTGAAGTCTTCCGATTGTTGAAGTGTTGTTGCTGAAGAATTATTCCTTCCATTTGGTGCCGCTGAATAGAAAGCGCAGTAGCCTACTAAAAATGCGTTGCTCAAGCGCACAGCGCCGTGTAATCTTGAGTCGGGCGCGTAACTACTGAGCGTTGTCATTAAATAGCAGTACCATCTTTGCTGATGCAACACAACAGATTCATTGATGTCAGATAACTTACAACATAAAAGACAATGAAAGCAGAAAATTACTGTACAGTCATCAAGTTAGCTGCTGCTATTTCCAGCACACCTTCAAGTGTTTTGCCAAAACACAGCTGCATTCTTTGAACGATGTCGCCTGTGACCATCTTCTTTGAAGCGTCTTTGAGCATCGTGCACTTGCTTCGACGTTTTTACCACTGGCACTCGGCAGGGCCGGATTAACCATTAGGCTAATAAGGCTATAGCCTTAGGCCCTGGAAAAATTCGGCCCTCAATTTTTGTAAGGTTGGTATAGTGATACAGATCCAGTAGCCTACAGTACAGGTTTTGCTTAAAAACGCATGACTGGGTTCAGTCAATACATATGAAGAGCCCATTTCCAAAACCACGTGGGTGCCACTTTTACCTAAATTGAGTTTGGAGCAGACCTTTTTAACCTGGGAGTCGCGAGTCGTTTTTCGGAGGTTGGCGAGGTGCTTGAAATTCCAGTGTAGCCTATTGTTTTCAAATCTTTTTTGCCAGAAAAGATTAAAAACTGTCTTTTTTTCGCAATCGCCCATTCCTCTACTTGAGGTTATTATATCGTTTAAGCTTTCAGACGTTGCAAAGGCTTTAGCTATACGAAAGCATTCGACATTTTTCACCAAGTTCTTTTACGTTGTTTTGTGCAGACTAACGTTAACCAGTAACAACGCTATGGTCAAAAAGCAAAATTATGTAGAATCCTATGCAAAATATAGATTTCTCAGTTCCGTTTTCAATGGCATTGAAAAAAATTGGTGTCGGGTGTTTTGTATGGAAGGTCTTTCAGCAACAGGTGCACGCATTGACAAACTTAATAGTTAAAAATATGCAGCACCAAACATGTCACCGAAATTGATTTAAATTAGTCCATGAAAGATTGCAATAAATTCAACCAGTGAAAGTGCGAAAACGTTGATTATTTATTCTCATTATTTTTTCTTCTATTAAATAGCTAAGATTGATAGAAAATGGAAATAACAATCGGAGGAAATGTAATAAAAGCCATGGTAACATCGCAAAAAAACGTTTTTCGTTTCGGAAGTTTACGTTGGAACAGCAAAACTAAACATAACTGGATATCGGCATGAATCAAATTTGGTTAAATTTTGCATTAAATATGCTTTTGTTGAATACTTTTATGGGGGGTGCAAGACTACATTGATTGCTCTGAGGAGGTCGCGGTGGAAAAAAGGTTGAAAACCCCTGGTTTAGAGTGTCATTAGGTAAAGTATTACCATAGGTACCTACTATCCACTTCTTTCTTTCCAAAATCTTTTTCATCTGCTTCAAACTTGACAATAAAAATTGTGTTTGTTTCCAAAACCAATTATGAGCCATTTTTCTGTTACGGTATGTTTATGTTATTTTGCAGTAAATAATTTCAATTTTTCATGTAACTTATGTATTTTTATTACTTTTTGTAGCTTGGTTCGCAAAATTAGGCCCTTCTCTAGTAAACAGCCTTAGACCTACTGTACCCTTAATCCGGCCCTGGCACTCGGCCACTCATACGAATGCACTGGAGAGCGGACAAAAAGAAACTACTATTATATGCTATACTGTAGTTGTAATATAGAGACTGTGGTTTAACCTCAATGAGGTTGGAAATTTAAACATTTGGCAACACTAATAATCCTTGGGTGCTTACCAAGGATGCCAGAGCTTGGTTTTTCCACCTAGATCTGGGTTTTTTTGACCACATCTGGGTTTTAAGTTTTTTTATTTCAAATTTAGGTAAATCTAGGTTTTTAACTTTGTACAGAGCTTGCACAGTATTAAAGCACTGGGATCTTAGATAAATGGTCCACACTGCAACACAAAAATGATAAGGTACACCGGTAATGTTTTTTTGCATCAGCTACTGCAGTCAGTGAGGTACAGGATGCTGAAAAAATGATCCAACTTTATGAAAATGTGGATGACTAAAAATTGGAGTAGGCCTAGTAGCCTACAACTATTTGTGTTACTGAGCATTTATTTATTGTAAACTTGAGTTATTCTTTTCAACAGTATGTTCAAATGAAAAAGGCAAAGCAGGGTTTGTTGCTAAGAACCAAGTTACCGTAGTTGTAGGCCTACACCAAACTGCAAGCAGTAAGCAGGCATGATGATTCTCCTCAGCCGCAGTCTACAACTCACACAGCAAAAAGTTTAGTTCAAAAGTCAAAACTAACCTTAATGGCTAGCCTATACACTCATACATCTAGTCAGTTTTAGAAATTTTGGTTAAACACAGACTAAACCTTGCTAGCTAGACGCTTTACCATAAAGGTAATTTTGAACCAAAATCTTTGCCGTGAGCCCATATAGGCCTTACCAAGCTCTTGTTTTTGTATATAGTTATATTACACATATATTAACTGGTCATATTGACTGATTGAATCTTTATCCTCGGACTGGGAAAGCTTCTTGCAGAGCTTAATCCTGGCAGTTTCGCATACTTGTGGAGGCTTTGAATCACTGACGCAGGCCCGGTCACCGAGATCGACAGAGTGGAGTTTCCGATTGTTAAAGTGTTGTTGCCAGGGAATTATTCCATCCAATAGATGCCGCTGAATGGAGAGCAGTCCTTAACGTGCGTTGCTCAAGCGCACAGCCGCACACCCCGAGAGTCGAACCAGCGCCGCTATTAATCTTGAAGTTTCTTCGTTCCAGAAGTCACGCGCTAACCAATTGAGCTATTGTATACCGTCAATTATATAAACATGTTACTATTTGTAGCTTTCTGAGGCTTCTGTGTAATGCTTTAAAATGGTACTGAAAGCACACGCAGGTTTTTTTAACCGCTTTACTACATATTTTCTGGACCTGGGTTTTTTTTGCCTCATCTGGGTTTTTTTTAGCACACAATCTAAGTTTATTGGAAATTTGTCGCTGGCATCCCTGGTGCTTACTGCTTTGAGCCTTTGAGTTGACAGAGAGGTTTGATTTTGAACTTGGACAGTTGCTATTTGCTATGCCACTTGCCAGTTCTACCAGATTTGAAAAATCAGGCACTATTTTCCTCGTTGGCATGATTAGTTTTTTTTTGTGCTGGCAGACAAAATGAGCGAATTTGGGTTAACTATGCGCATGGTTTTGTGCTTCTGCAAAGAAGGTTGGGATCATAGGCGCCGACTTTTATTTTTGCACGGGGTGGCGGATAGCACAATATGGCAATCTAAAGAATTTCAAACTGCATGTTTTTGTTTGATTTTTACTAAGCGTGTTTCGTAGATGCAATTGTCTTTTCACACCTGATTTGTAGCTCGATAATTTACAAAGCAAGTGTAAAACAAAGCACAGGAGGTACCGTATGTCGTGAATTTTATTGTTACGTTGCTGCTCTGACACTTAACATTTGACAAAAGTATTTTTGCAAACAGCAGCTCTGTCAATCCAACTGTTAATCAACTGGTCAAGTTGTAACCGTGAAGCTTCAGCTTGATAAACATTTAAAATTAGAACGTGGTTCAATCGCTGTTGTGTCATGGTAGAATCGCAAGTAGGTTTTTATGCGCCTGAGTGCACTAAACGATCGCTTCGCAGGTGGTGGAAGGCAACGATAAGTATATTTTCACAATGCAGACCACGTTTGGAAGCATTAATGAAATTGTTTCATTGCTTGCAAATAGATCAAGCAGTTGCGACATAGTTGCAAATCGGACACAATGCTCTATCTTTGCATCTATCATATTCTAGCCACGGGAATTCGCTCTCCCACGATTTTTGATAGCTCCTCCCTTCAACAGCGATTATCGTGCTCGGTTCTTCCACCTCCCTGATAATGCCAATGCCTTTTGGCAGTGGCACACTTTCGTTTCGTTTAGGCGTTTGGTCACTTTCATGCTGGCTGAAATCCTGACTAGACGGTAGACGCAACAAAAAATGACTCAATGGAGGGCTGCAATTTTGAACGCTTTTTCGGTGGCATCTTTAAGCTGAATAAAAGTGGAATGTCTGCGAAAACTTTTACTGGACGACTTTTCGTAATTTTTTCTATGATGTAACAAGCAACTCCTGTGTCAGATCAATAAATTCCCGCCTCACAGTTTGTCACGCATTGACACGGTGACGCAATATTACTGCATGAAGTAGATAACAAAGTAGAAATTAAAGCATGAAGTAGATGACAGTACACTCCAATTGAAATCGGAAAATAATTCAAAATGCAAAATGTTGAGTAGGCTAATTGAAAAAGGTTGCTTTTATTATTGGGAATTGTCAGGGGGTGTAGCTTTCCTCAAATAGAATCATGTAAACGTGTAAATTTGTAGAACGTTAAAACTGCTACTTTACTAAGTGTACTTTTTAAATAAAACTCAAAAAGTTTCAAAAATTGCATTTTTTTAATGAAATTTGAAAATAGATATTCATTTAGGGGGTGGAGCTATCAATCATCGAGATAATTTTATTTCCAAGTATTTTATAGCTGGCATAATTTATAGCGATATTATGAGCAGTTTAAAAATTTTCAAAAAAGATTTTTGAGGGAGGGAAGGGAAAGGTCGTATTTTATTGATTAATAAATCACATTGTAAACCTAACAAATGTAACAATGACTTATGACAAGTAACAAATAAAACGATCGCAACAACAACAAGGAAAAAACTCGTAGCCACGTGTTGCGTAATCTTCACGTAGCTTGCTTAAAGTTACGCGAGTATCATGCTTGTGACAAAAACAATCATTTTCTTCGCAATACTGTATTGTTTCACCTCTTGCTTTACGTTGACTTGAAGCGAAAACCAATGATCAAAAAAAGATTTAAACGTCCGTTCAAATTACATTTATTTGCAGTAAGTAATGTAACCTAAACGGGGTGGCACAGCGGTTACGGGGTGGCGTGGCCACCTCGTAAGTCGGCGCCAGTGGTTGGGATTTTCAGTAAACTTGTACAATAGGGTGGCTCGTTTTTGAACTTTTTTTTTTTTAATTCTCTCGGTGTAGTGGGGAAATGGTGCCAATGAGTGAGAAAACGCTCATGACAAAATTTGAGATTTGTAAAAAATTGTCTTCAGCCTCCTCATGGGCCCAAAAATCGAAAAGTGGGGTCAAAAACGCATTTTTTTTCAAAAATATTTTTAGTTTGGGTAGATACAATATTGTTTAGATATATCTAATTAGCCTAAGAAAAAAAAATTGGAGTCATTTGAACTATTCCTTCAGCTTCCTTACAGCTTCTGAAAATTTCAACTTTGCTGAAAATTTCGCATTTTTGTGGGTGGTTACATGATACATAATTGCGTTAGACATTTTGCCAGCTATAAAACGTCATTGTATTTCTCTTTATAGACCTGCCCTGAGCTGTTGCGTCATTTTTTTAATGAAATTGGGTTAGTTTAGTACAGTGGTTCCCAACCTTTTTTTGGCTGTTACCCTAATCTCCACCCTGAAGTGAGCCAATTACCCCCACGATCAATTTTCAAAAACAAAAATGTTTATTGCTATGTATTTCAAAGGGCTAACTATGACAATCAAAATGCAATACAATACTGAATACAAGATAACAATGTGTGGTAAACATTCAATGCGAAGGTCAGGCCTGGACTTCAGGCGCCAGCTTTGTGATCCTGGGCTTTGTGGTAGGCTACTGAGGACAATTCTTGTGTCGCTTTCGACATCCTGGCGATTGCGCTTCTTTGTCTTCCTTCCCAAGACAGTTAAAAATCCTTGTTCACAGCGATACGTTGTTGAAAAAGATGTCAGGATATTTAATGCCCGTGTCGCTAATGTTGGTGCGTCCTGGAGTCTGCTAAACCAGAAGGTTTCTAAGCCTTTCCCATTGAAATCAAGTTTCAACGCTTTGTTAATTCGGAGAGTGATAAATTCTTCTTTGGCCGAAAAGTCGTCATCATCCACCTGGCTGTCATCACATGTGAAGGGCTCAGTGCACCATTGAAAACTAGCCGTGTTCAAATTCGGAAAGTAGTTGTCCATCTTCTTGGCTAGCTGGCCTAAGTGGTCAGCTATGTCCTTCTTCAACGCCGCTGTCAACTCAAGTCCATTGCCTCCGAGATACATGTCAAACGTCTAAAACTGTGCTTCTTCCAACTCGCTTGTTCCACAATTTAACCTTTGCGATAAATGCTGCTCCGGCTACTTTGGTGTCGATCACAGTTACATTCTTGTCTTGAATTAAAAGATTGCCTTTGTTCGATTCACCAAACATATCAGCCAGGTAGCACAGCTGGAAAATCCACTGTTGGTTAGAGAAGTATTCAGTCAAGTCGGACTTCTTTTCTATCAGAAAAACATGGACAGCCTCACGAAGTTCGACCAGGCGGGTTATCCTTTGCCATGAGACAGCCATCGTACTTCTGTGTGGTACAGTAATACTTCGTATATTTCTCCCATCTTCTTGCACAGTTCCTTGTAAAGACGACTGTTCCATTCCTTCGCTTTTATAAAGTTTACAACCTCCGGTCTCGTAACCCGCCGAAAACAGGCAAATTACCCCCCGGGGGTAATTTACCCCCAGGTTGGGAAACACTGGTTTAGTAGGATAAAGTGACGTCTTTTATTTGAATTTACGTCACTGACGAAGTTTGTAGTTATGTCCAGGGGCGGATCTACCGGGTGGGCCTGATTGGTACAGGCCCACCCAGATTGACAATGGGCCCACCCAAAATCAGATTCATGAAAAAAATAACATATTAATGTTTAACACTAGAACAACCAAGTGGCACTGAATTGTCTGTGGCATCACTATTTCACAGCATTTGTAAGAGATATTCGGTAACACTAAGTTTTTGTATGCTGGCCCGCCGTGGCATTATTGGTGAAGGCCCACCAAGATATTTCCTAGGCCCACCCATAAATTACGTTCTGAATCCGCCACTGATGTAATCACAAACAAAAATGCGAAATTTTCAGCAAAAAGAAAATTTTCAGAAGCTGTGAGGAAGCTGAAGGAATAGTTCAAATGACTCCAATTTTTTTTCTTAGGCTAATTAGACATATCTAAACAATATTGTATCTACCCAAACTAAAAATATTTTTGAAAAAAAATGCGTTTTTGACCCCACTTTTCGACTTTTGGGCCCCATGAGGAGGCTGAAGACAATTTTTTACAAATCTCAAATTTTGTCATGAGCGTTTTCTCACTCATTGGCACCATTTCCCCACTACCCCGAGAGAATTTAAAAAAAAGTTCAAAAACGAGCCACCCTATTGTACAACGCAGTGTCATTGAAATTTTGTCTGAAGCAGGGATGGTTTTAACTGTTTTCTGGATACTAATTGTTGTAATTAAAAGAAATTAATAACACTAGCCGACAAAAAAAAAAATTTTGTGGTGTCGAAGATTTTTCAGCTGTTTTCAGCTAATTTGTGGTCGCTGATTTCGAAAATGTAGTCAGTTTTTGTCCATCAGATCTAGTTTTCTAGTTACGGTGATTCCACTGCATGAGTGAACTTGTGCATGAGGACCACTCCGTGTCGATTCACACAGTCAAGAGATTCAACCTTTCGATTTTCTTTAAATTTTACACACCTTTTTACTATTCTATATGATAAACACTTGCAAAATTTGAGTTAAATTTATTGAGAAACACGAAAGTTATGAACCATTTAGTTTGGGGGGGTCTGCTGAAGGGGCACAATTTTTTTATTTTTGGCCATGTTTGAGGCCCTATTACTGCTAAACTAAATTAGGTTACAACCCAATTTTTTTACAGGTGATAGTACTTCTGCCAAATATTAAAAAAACAACATCGTTCACTTTGTCACTCTAAAAGGTCATAGGTCATAGATTCCCAAAGTTGGCCGTTTCCAGCTCTTGGTTAAAATTTTCCAAAATTTGGAAAGCTCACCAAGACCCCATTTTTGATTGATTTTGGCTGAAATTTGGTGGAAGTGTTGTTTACAGGATTCTCTATGAACTAAAAAAATTTCAGTACAAAATATTAAATAGATTGGGAGATATTTTATATGAAACATGGGTCAAAATGGAAAAAAGTTAAAAGTGGGGTCCTTTTAATATCCCGGTTACCCATGACCCCAGAGAAAATTTGCACTGAAATTTTATCCGCATATTCACTAAGACATGACAAGTCTACCATGCAAAATTGATCCATGGTTCTCAATGTTTTATAGAAAGTATGCATCAAAGTAAATCCAATTGTGGCAACCCTTCAAAAACAGGAACAGGAAGTTCTTCACTGTGTACAAGTGTGTAGCACTGGCCTGATTGCTGAAGCTAGGTTTGGATATTGCAAGAAAGTCCTATTTTTCCTGTTTATGCCTTTTGTGTTTACTGCACAAAAACAGCAGTCGCTATTATAATATTTTAGCTCATGCCACACCATTAGACTTCTTTTGTTTCGTCCATTGACGTAAATGTTCTTTCAAAGTTTTGCAAACAATGTGGGGAGCCCAAGACTTATCTTGATCCCCAACTTCACTTTACAGTAAAGTAAAGGTGTGGAGTCTGAAGGTGTTGTGTGTCCACACCTTCACTACTGTTTACTTTAAAGTTTACTTTAAAGTTTTCTTGCTTACTTTACTGTAAAGTGAAGTTGGGGATCAAGATAAGTCTTGGGCTCCCCACATTGTTTGCAAAACTTTGAAAGAACATTTACGTCAATGGACGAAACAAAAGAAGTCTAATGGTGTGGCATGAGCTAAAATATCATAATAGCGACTGCTGTTTTTGTGCAGTAAACACAAAAGGCATAAACAGGAAAAATAGGACTTTCTTGCAATATCCAAACCTAGCTTCAGCAATCAGGCCAGTGCTACACACTTGTACACAGTGAAGAACTTCCTGTTCCTGTTTTTGAAGGGTTGCCACAGTTGGATTTACTTTGATGCATACTTTCTATAAAACATTGAGAACCATGGATCAATTTTGCATGGTAGACTTGTCATATCTTAATAGTGAATATGTGGATAAAATTTCAGTGCAAATTTTCTCTGGGGTCATGGGTAACCGGGATATTAAAAGGACCCCACCTTTAGCTTTTTTTCCATTTTGACCCATGTTTCATATAAAATATCTCCCAATCTATTTAATATTTTGTACTAAAATTTTTTTTAGTTGATAGAGAATCCTGTAAACAACACTTCCACCAAATTTCAGCCAAAATCAATCAGAAATGGGGTCTTGGTGAGCTTTTCAAATTTTGGAAAATTTTAACCAAGAGTTGGAAACGGCCAACTTTGGGAGTCTATGACCTTTGACCTTTTAGAGTGACAAAGTGAACAATGTTGTTTTTTAATATTTGGCAGAAGTACTATGACCTGTAAAAAAATTGGGTTGTTACCTAATTTAGTTTAGCAGTAATAGGGCCTCAAACATGGCCAAAAATAAAAAAATTGTGCCCCCTCAGCAGACCCCCCCAAACTAAATGGTTCATAACTTTCGTGTTTCTCAATATATTTCACTCAAATTTTGCAAGTGTTCATCATATAGAATAGTAAAAAGATGTGTAAAATTTAAAGAAAATCGAAAGGTTGAATCTCTTGGCTGTGTGAATCGACACGGAATGGCCCTTATGCACAAGTTCACTCATGCAGTGGAATCACTGTAACTTAAAAAGTTGACCTGATGGACAAAAACTGATTGCATTTTCGGATTCAGCGCCCCAAAGTTAGTCTAAATCAGTTCAAAAACCGCCGGCACCAAAAATTGTGTCGGCCAGTGTAATTTATCTAGCAATTTTTTTACAAGGTTGAGTTTTGGGAAAATTGATGGAAGTGGCTATTTTTCCACAATCAGGTGTTGCCAGAGGTAGGATTAAAGTTAAGAAGGGTTAAGGTAAGGGTGAGAGTTCGGAATAAGATTAGGGTTTTGATCTTCTCAGGACTAAAAAAAATTTCCAAAATACAAGTTTTTGTTTTCAACAGCTTTAAACTTTTCTCAAATTAGGGCAGACTTCCTTATCTGGCAACACTACTCAGGCTATTATTACACTATATAGTGTAAATATAGCCACAGCCAAAATTGATATGTTTCATGTACAAAATTGGTTGTTCATATTTTACAAACATGTTTTCGAGCTGATGTAGGCTACAAGTCTCCGCCCTGATCATAAATGCTATGCTATGACATGAAGATTGGAATCGACCACGACATATGAGGTGAAGTTTGTGAACAGTAAAGCAAACACAGAGTAGTTTTACCCTATATGTTTGGTCGATTCCAATGTATGACATATGGTATTTTTGACCAGGGCGGAGACGTACACCAGCTCTCATTAAGACAATGTGAAAAAGACTAGGCTCCTGATTCCCAACCTTTTTGTTAAAGCTACGTACCTGAGATTTCAAACATAAGAGCTTTAAACATTTTGCGACAAAAGCATTAGCTGATATCTTACTTTAAATATTATAAAACAGTTGCTTTGTATATACAAAATGTTTTTTATGTTCGAAAAACACAAACAACCCTAAGAAAAGAAAGTTCTTTGGGTCATAATCGTATAAGTTGGGAACCATTGGGCTAGGCTGCAAACTGTTAATTGTATCATAGTGTAGGCTGTGTCAATGAATAACCTTTTCTCAAAATAAGAATTGCACAGGTATAAATGAGACATAATGCTGTAGTTTTCCTTCATTTGTGTTCTTGAATCTTGATAGAGAGACAAAAGAGCAATGCCCATGTTGGCTTGCATTTGTAACTAGCCTATTTTTCAAATGATTGAAAATTTTGACAGGTGAAGTTCAGATTTCAAGGTTTGCCCGCAAGTGTTATTAAGTAGATTTTTTTATTTTTTCCTAGGCTGAACATTGTAATTATTTTGTAAGAAGAAGCTTAAAGATTTTTGAAAAGTTAATATGCCCAGTTTGTTTTTGCCTGGTTTTGATTCGATTCCAGAAGACGAAAAGATTGACACAATAAAGTTTGTGGAAACTTGTGAAAAAATACCTGCGTTTTTTGATATACTTGGTGGCAAAGTATTTTACCCAGTGAAGAGTGATGTTATTGGAAATATTGAAAAGATTAAAAAAAGATATTTAGAAAATCCAGTCAAGTTTGCTACTTTGGATGAAATTATTGAAGCAGAGAAAGAAGAAACCGATAAAAAATTGAAAGCAAAAGATGGTAATGGGATTGCAACCAATGCTTTGATGTGGCTCAAACGTGGACTTAAATTTATCCTTCTGTTTTTGGAGCACTTTGTCAAAAAAGATTATGGAGAAAACCTTGAAAACCTGAAAGAATGCACAAGAATAGCATACAAAGGATCACTCCAAGAGTTTCATGGTTGGATGGTCAGCCAGCTTGTGTCAGCTGCCACTAATGCCGTGCCATATCGATCTTCTTTGTTGAAAACTATTGCCTCCAGTGAGGGCGTAAATGAAGAACAAACATTGGTGAGAATGGAAGAGTTCTTGACCAATTATCGTGCAACAGTGGATGTAATATACAAATTGTACGACAAAACTGGAGTGGAAAAGTTTCATAAAGTCTAAAATTATGGTGTGTGCAAATAAAAGTTTAAAGCCAGATATAATCACAGTTACTTTTGGCATAAAACTTATAGGATTGCTTCAGTATTCTGATATTGTGGCTGGTCATTAACATAATTTGATACTGTACGGTATATTAACTTTTGTATTTTTGTTGCACTATGTTATGACTATGACTTAAGGTTTCGTAGTTATATAGTTGCTATGCTCTTTGATAGAGTAAACACAGAGGTGGGCAACCGCTACTTTTAAAGTAGCGCGCTACCGCTACTTGGGCCAAAGTAGCGCGCGCTACCGCTACCAATTTACAAAAGTAGCGCGCTACCCGCTACCGCTACTCGGGCCAAAGTAGCGCGTGCTACCGCTACTTCTTCCACTACTTTTGTCTAAAATGATACTACGAAACACTCAAGTCCCTAGTGACGCAAAAATGACCTTGAAAACGAATGTTATCATTCGTTTACGCTGTCATTTTAACGTCGTTATAGAAAACACATTCTAAGGGAAATTTATTGCTACGCATGTTTCAAAAACACGAGCATTTCAAAATGAGAGTCACTAAGTCCTGCCCGCTTTTGCTTAAGCACATCTTTTCCAACAGAGAAAAGTCTCTCCACCGCAGCACTGAAAGGAATGGGGGTGTTGTATTTAATGAACAGATGTTTTAACTTGGTATTCGAAAAGCTCAAGGACTTGCTCTTGTCCGAAAAAAAGGCGTCCACAATTGCTGCTTCCTTCTGCACCGACGTTTCACGGGATGGCGCAAACACTCCAAAAAATACATCCTCGGAGTCATGACTGGTGTTGGTGTCACTCTTCTCGGTATCAACCTGGCTTGATGTCTCCCGCAACAGTCGAATTACATCTGTCTTGACTTTTTCTCGCAGTGCGTCAGCATCATCCGTGGAAACGGTGATCACCCAGTGATCGATCTCGAGTAATGGGTAGTACCAAATTTAAGTCATAAGTAGAGTAGACAACCGGAAACAGACATTGCCGTCGGCTGCAGCGTGGGTCAGGTATACGTCGGAAGGCGTACACCGATGCATAGCGCTCAAGTCCGCTTTCCCGCAATGCAGGATAAAGATATGAAAAAACAAAACGTAGTGCAGAAATTATAGCCACGACGTCTTGAAGGAGAGATGAAGACATGATGCCATAACACATTTCATGTTGTTGAAGCACTTGTTGAATCGTTTCTTCACCCCTTCAAGGACTTTCACTTTCAACTCCTCACAGGTCACAAGATCACTGATCTCGGTCAACTTCTTCCAGCAAATTGTGGTGGTTGTAAGCAAGACAGGGGCGCCGGAAGCTGGGGGGCAGGGGGGCGGATGCCCCCTGCCCTCAATTTTTCTGCAGATGGAGGGGCAGGGGGGCAATGGTGCCCTTTTAAAGTCATGTAAGCTACTGCACATTTTGCAATATAACAATTTCTGCTATTCGCTTTTAGCCTAATTATAAACTTTCATTTTTGCCTCAAAATAATATTTACGGCACAAAATTTTGCAACACAGTACAGGCCTTGAAACTCGTTTTTTTTTTCCGGCAGCCATCGTGGCCTACCGGAAGCTCCTTCTCGGCGGCCAAATCTGCGTGCTTGGAGATCAAAATACAAAATAAAAATAACGGTAGCACAAGTAAATAGAATTAAACTTGAAACAATGCAAAAATGATCACTTCTAACAATCTAACAATGCACTAACAATGCTAAAATGATCTACAATAGAATCGTTGCACCACGCAATAACTGCTTAATCGGGATTGTAATCCAGTACTGCGGGACTATCTAACGATACTCGTACGAGTGTCTCCAATGTGGCTGATTTTAAAGAAGTTCGCCACTCCCCTAGAATTCTTTTTAGCAGCGAAAAACAACGTTCGACATGTGTTGACGATGACGGCAAGGTAATAAAATAAGTATTTCAATGATGTGAACTACATTACTAAAAGAAGCATAATTTTTGCAAAATGTGATCAAAAAATATTTTCCCCTCGGATGTCAACTATAACCTCGTTCTCGTTTTTAACAACGATTTAATGTCCGACAACATCGAATCGACATAAAAACGATAATATTGCCAGCCGATGTAAGTTAGCACTTCGGATTTAGACTTTGTTAAAATAAACGTCGGGAATTACAAACAAGACTTACAGCGCTGGTGATCAGAGATGGATATATTCCATCAATAACAAATATTCCCTCACAATGCAACAGTTTGCGATTATGACGCGCTGACCTAATTTTGCGTCACTCTTTGATGCTACATATTTTCGACAGTTAATCCACGATCATTCTATTGCGAAATTAAATAATTGGATAGAAGAGATCGGCGGCCAAACTTGGCCGATTGAGGTGGTAGCACTGGCGGTCATTCAAGCACTACTTAGCGGCCATGGCCGCAGGCTGCTTTAAGGCTTGACAGTAGGTTACATCATGATAACATAGCATGATGCCCTTCTATGTATACCGGACACATGTAAGCTATCCTTACTCAGTACATAGTGAGCTAATAGATTAGCATAATCGCTATGTCTTATCTTAAAACTTGAAAAAAATTGGCCTTTTAGTAAACAAAAGTGCCCTTTTTTCGTAATCTTGCCCCCCCAGTCAAAAATCGTTCCGGCGCCCCTGAAGCAAGACTCCGTAATATGCCTTGGAGTCGCTTTGGAGAATGTCTAAAGCCTGGCAGATAGACTTCATCACACGGAGATATTCGCCGAAGAAGTTGACGTCAGCTAGAAAAGACCGAAACTTTGCAACCAAGCCGATTATATAGCTGCTTGACCATGCCAGTATTGCAAAAAAACAGGCATTTTTTTCAATTTAAATTAAAAAGTAGCGGTAGCAGGAGTGCGACTGAAAAAAAGTAGCGCCTCTCCCGCTACCGCTACTTTGGAAAAAAATAGCGCCGCTATTGCACCCGCTACTCCAACTAAAAAGTAGCGCCGCTACCGCTACTTTTACCAAAAAAGTAGCGCGCTACTGCCCACCTCTGAGTAAACATTAAACAACGTTGGGATTATCACATTTGAACTAAGAAAAATACTTGATTTTTGTGGCGCTTCTCCAAAACTTTTATAATTTACTCAAGTAAGAAATGGTTTAGCTGTAAATCATGGAGAGATCTGTTTCTGTTACAGGAAATTTTTGCATGAGTGAAACATTCCTTCCGTGAACTGACCTTATTGATGTTTTCTCACATGAAATACAAACTTTTTTCTTGGGGCATGGTTTAACTTTCTTGGACTATTTCGATATATAATATATATATAGTACCGTACTGTTAGTGTTTAGGCAATATGTGTTTATGATCGTAGTGTATAAATTTAAAGCAACCTTGTATTTTTTTTACAGTTTTCTATGAATGTATGAGTATAAGATTGGTACGGAAAATTACAAATCACAGCAATTCAGTTCTTGCACACACTCATTTCCAAGATAGTTTCCAGTGGAAAATAGGCAAATACATAAAATAGCCTACCAATCCAATAAAATGCACTTTGTTTTTGAACATATGATGTATACGAGATGATGTATATATGATGTACTCGTATATATATAGTACGAGTACATTATGTGAGTGTGTGAACATCTTTGTCTGACAAAACCAAGTGGTAACATACAGCTGAAGTGCTGTACATTTTCTAGCCAATTGCACATAATAACTTTGCTAATAATGGTCTTTTCGAAAAACCGTCCGTTTGCTTGAACTACAAAATGGCATTGCGCCTTGTCTTTTCCTTCGAGTTAATACTGAAGGGTTTAGTACTTTTGTGACAATTTCCTTTTAGTAACGTGGAAGCCAATCTGTGTTCAGCATGCCTATGTCTGTGTGAAAAAGTAATTATTGTCATCATATTTTACTAATCTTCTTTATGTAGCTTGATTTTGTAGCCAATCCAGATCAGAAATTGTCATCTTTGAAAGTCCACAAAAAGGTGTCTCAGTTGTGCATAATTGATCATGGTCATAGTCGGGTGTTGCGTTTTTTTGTCCACTTATGCTTTGCAGTGGAATGTTTTTGAGCAATTATTATGCATATCATGTCCACCCTCTCTCACGTGAATGCTTATTAGTTCCATTTTTCTTGCAAACAGTACGATAAGCATTGTTGAAAACTGTATGCAATATGTGTTTTGTTTTGATCAATTCCTCTATCATTATTCTCCAAGTGTGTGAATTCTGATCATATGTTTGCCACTTCTATTGATTATATGAGAGACTTAATATTGCGCTCAATTCTACTTTGGAACTTGATGACCAATATCTTATAATTTTAGAGGCAATGTTAAGGTAACAAATGATAGCATTAAATAGAAACATCTGTCTGTTTTGATGGATAGTTCAGATGAAAGACAACTTCTTGTTGTTATTTTTGATGTCAACCCTGTTTGGTGGGGGCTGAAATCCTTGCAAGGTCAATCTCAAATAACAAAATGTCTGGATTGTTTGCTGGTGTTTATAAATTCTTATCTCATGCTGCGTCATGACAATCAACTGGCCGTCATAGCGAGCCATTCTACTAAAAGGTAAGTCCATTATGTTAGTAGACTTCTTTTTCTTTCCTCCTATACACGGTTTCCCATAGAATTATTTCTATCTTTATATACTTCTTGTTCTTCATATTTCTTTCTTTGTGGTTCTCATATTACTGTATTTAAGAGTTTCTGCCAATGTAGTCTTCATCTTGTCCCTTCCCATTTTCGTAGGTGCTGTTGAAATATCGTATAATGTCTACTCCCTCGTCACGATTGTATTATCTCCCTTTAAGGGCAATGAGCATTTTCTGTTATGTGAACATGTTTGCACTATCGTAGACGGCATACTCTTGATTTCTTCATCAATCTTCTTACTCTTAACATCTCTTCCAAGCTTTCATTTTTCTACCCTATGTTTTTTTCAATTTCAGTCAAAATTTTCAAAAAAAATTCTTTCAAAAAAATTTCTACAAGTTGTAAACTCATATTGAACCGTTGTGTGAGAAGCGTTAACTAAAACCATTGGTTTCATGTTGCAGAAAACTTCTAGCTTCCATTTCAATCAAATTAACTACGTTATGTCCATATGGTTTTAGTGTCTTTTTATATCCGCATCCACAAAACAAGAACAAGCATGACGATAGTGCTGGAGTCTCCCAGAGCCCGCATCCCGACAGCAGATATGAGCATTTCGCAACGGTCGATGACTCGATTGTGGCTGATTTTAAAGCTTTAATGGAAGAAGGGTGCGACGAAACCGACATAAGAAGTGACTCTCTCATAGCCGGATCAATGTCAATGGCTCTATGTTGTATCCTTAGCTAGTTTCTGTTGCTCAACGACTAAGTTATGTCAATGCGACCATCTAAGTATTTGCCTCCACAAGGAATGCCATTTCTCTACTCAACGAAATTCCAAGAAAACAAGCAAATGGTGGTATGCCCATTGAAGCTACGGCACAGAAAACATATCTAACAATCTGTGCAGCTCAAACCTTGTTTCAATGATAGTTATTTTCAAAAGTACGTTTGAATGGCTTTAAAGTAGCCACGCGTCCATCTAATTAGGCCAAATTCTTTAATATTCTGACGATATTAAATCAGATTGATAGATGGGCGAGTGATGTTTTTACATTGTGCTGTGTTTATTTTATTTGCGTGATTGTCGGGGAGAAAGAACGATCCCCAAATCTTAGATTGCAACTGAGTAGGCTCCGCATCCGCTTTCTTGTTGGTGTCAAACTCAAAGGCGTTGTAACCTGAATAGAAAACTCTTCAGACATCCACAGAATATCCCAGAAGATGGATAGGAAAAGATTAAGTTCGCGAATTCTTGTCGTGAAAACTGCAGATGACGCAGCGTCTCAGTACATGAGTTTCATGAACGTTATTTTTGCAGGTTTGATGCATTGATTTAACAGTGATTTTTCACTATATATAAAGGAGAGAAGACTTATGAAATGTTCTGCACGCTGCTTCTCCCCAGACAGCAAATCAACCGTTTTTGTACATTGATTCAACGTCTGCGGACGGTTGAATCAATGCAAAAAACGGTTGATTTGGTGACTGTGTGTTGCCAAAGCCATTTTTGTTAAAATGGGATCACTTCGTCTTCAACTTTAGAATATCTTTTTCAGCTCAGAAAGAGAAAATTGTGATAGACGCTTGCATCCTCGGACAAGATTCGGGCTTGCTTCAACAGTCGTGTGATATGACCGGTGGACTTTACTTGAAAGTTCCTTCTCAAAATGTTTTTCTACAATATTTATTGGTAAGTAAAATATTTTTAACCTATGTTTGCAATCGCTCGGCCCATGCAGCGGCAATTACACTGAACAATCTGCCTCAATGTGTGGGGAGTTCTTGTAGTAAGCTGACCTCAGTTTTCACTGTTCTTGCTTGCATCATGAATGAACACACTTGCTCGCAAAATCGATTTTTTTAACACCTACAGATTTACCACACAAAAATGACGGATTCGCTGGCTTGGTATTGTATTTTTAAATTGTCGAATTTCTTTTACGGTACCGTAAACCGGGGTGGCTTTGGCCCAATTTTACTATTATTTTTTATGTTTTCTGTAATATTCTGATTACCTAATGACTTAGGGTTGATTTTATATTATTATATTGTAGACAGAGCTCTTTTGTTATCACAACCAAAAAATAATTTTTAAATTATGTCAATTTGACGTGTTTGTTTTTTTAACAAAACTTGGGCCAAAGTCACCCTGTGGTTGGGGTGACTGTGGCCCATGTCTGCTTTTGCCTTCCCATCCTACCCAAATTTAATTTTGAACAATGTAACAAAGTCACCTGGTGTCTTTGGTCCAAAATCGGGTTAAAAAATGGCAGTATAGTATACACTATACAGCATGTCACAATATAACACATTGATAATAATTAGGCATACAGATACATTTATTTTTCTCATGGATTTTCAGGTAGGGTGAGTACGTTTTTTTAAGTTATGAAATTATGAATGAAATACTATTTAGTCTAACCTGATTGTGATTTAATAAGCATGTATATACAATACTTCTGACTCACATTCATTACATTTTCTCCAGCATAGTCGGAGGTGAAGTATGAAACAAACTGCCGTTGGGCCAAAGCCACCCCGAAAACGCCATTTTTATACACTATTATACACTTTGGCATTTATCTGAGATATAAAGATTTGTGGAAACAAAAAAAGTATATACACCTCATCACAACATCCCAATAACCCACATTAAATGAAAAAAATAATTAGAAAATTATATTTGACATACTTTGGCAGAGAAGTTTGAGAATGTTTTTTTTTTTAAGTTTGACATTCTTTAACCTACCCAACATAATATCATAAAAAGTTTCCTATATAAGTTATATTCATAGTACTGATTCCTGAAATTGAAAATACAGATTGTTATCTTTCATTTGACACCAAAACAGAGTATAAAAATGAACATGTCAGAAAATTACACCATTTCATATGATTTTATGAATTTTGGGCCAAAGTCACCCTCAAGGGCCAAAGCCACCCCGGTTTACGGTATGTAAAAATATTTGTGTTGGTTTCAGACAGCATTCCTCACCGAAGCGGAGATGAGAAACCACTGCCTTGCTGTTGCGCAAAATAAGAAATCACATCAGAATGTTGACTACCGGGCAGCTTGCTTCTGTCATCGAAGCCTAACGGACATTGGCTTCGTCTGTTCGGTTTGTTTGTCAATATTCTGCCAATTCAGTCCGATTTGTTCAACTTGTGAAACAGTCTTTCGGCCGCCTGCACTTGGCTTAAAAGGCCGCAAGAAAAGAAAAGGGCAGAGCCGTTCTTCGTCTCCGTACACAGAGGTGGGAATAAAATAACTGGACGCTATCCACTTACGTTTTGTCACCAATGCTGCTCAGGAACGTTATAGTATCGCGATCAAACAGTGAAATCATCGAATGTGTGCTGCGCATCAGCTCAAAGCATTTAGTTTCAAAAACCTTGCATCATAGACGCGGCCAGCATCTGATATGCAATTGGAGGTATAACTTGAACTGAAAAAGAAAACTGTATAATTGCACGACAATTGCATCTGCTTTGAATTTTATTAAATTTACAAGACACTGAATACGTTTTCATTGAATTTAAGCGATAAATCCAGCAAAGAATCGAAATAGAGATTTCGTTATGAACAGCGAGAAAGGAGACACTGTGGAACAATTCACGAACTGTTTTAATGAAGAATGTTTATAAACATTGCCCACACCTTGATCTTGTAACAAGACAACCAGCTAGCAAAGTAAGTCATTTTTACGTTGACTCAACGCACAACATACGTAAAATCAATGTAAAACGGACGGTTTTTGCTAGCTGGGTTAAGCTCGAACACACAAGTGTGGTCCTAAGTGCATTTGTGTGTCAAGTCCGTAAGTTTGGCAAGGAGAGCAATTCTCAACAGGTGTGATGTAACCGTTTAAAGAACGAAAACTTGATTTAAACATTTGATGACTAAACTAGTCATCAAATTAAAGGTGAATTAAAAGTTCTTTTTATACTTGCACGTAGCAAGCTGCGACAATGTGGATTTTCAACAAAAATTGAAAAAAGCGTCAGATGGAGCAAAAACCCTGACAGCAAAATCGGTCATTTTTATATTTTTTCAAGGGTGAAGAAATAGCGTTAAAGTCAATTCTCAGTGGAAGATGATGGTTTATTTTAGGAAGCGTTCGGACACTTGATCAATAAACAGTCGGTTTTACGTGAATTCTACGCTTTTAAATGCCAAAATAACTTCAACCATTCGCGATTTTTATGCTACAGTATTTCAACAATCACTATCTTCAAACATTATCACGTTCTAAAAACCTTAAGTATTATCATCATCCCTTGGAAAGAAACTTCCAAAGTGAACCCCTCAGCGAGCGATGTGGAAAGTAACAAGATACTCTTGAAATTACCTGTTGTTCGACCTGAAAACATGGCAAACTTCCCAAAACATCGCTAATACCTTTTGGGGTGCAACCCAAAATGAATTCATCATCCCTGTTTAAAAATGAGCTCAAGCTTAATTGAAGGTACAGTGGTACACATAAAATTGTTGTAATTATACTATGAAATACTTAGATTTACATAGCGTCCATTTGGTGAATTTAAAAATCCTTCTATCGGTAAACACAGCAGAAGCAAATATATGTTTTAGCAGTAGCTCAGTATCTCTTTACATTAGTGGGACATTATATTCATATCATCGCGTGAAAAGCGAAGTGAAATAGGCCAAGTCCATACAACGAAAAGAACAGACTGTTATAATTTCTACACGTTTTATGCATCACAATGGATGGAATTTCAGCTATGACCAGTGTCTGTTAATTCAGTGGCCGACGACGGGTTTATTAGAAAATTTCAAATGCAATCTTGCAGTGTTTCGCAAGTCATTAGTGTTAAGCGCAGTGGCACTTTTATTATGGGAAGAATCACACTCAATTTCATATTCATGCGCAACACAACCAACGATTGTGAAATCTTCTTTTCGCAATCATTGACGTAGTCACCATTTGAAAAACTGATTTCAAAATTTAAAGTAGCTTTCAAAAAAAAATTGAAAGAGCGATTTACGAGCTCATGGGAAGTTTGCAAAATTTTCATCATTCGCCGATGTTAGAAACTGTCAGTTTGGAACCATTTAAAACTTTATTTTTGCAGTACAACTAAAAATGAACCAAAAAAATAGAAATACGAAGTAGATTATTAACGGTGCAACCCTTCTTGTGCAAACGGGGCGATCGATTGAAACGAGACATATCTTTTCGCTGAATATTAACATGTGCGTTTCGTCAACAACACATGTGCGTTTCGCCAAGCTACGTTCAAATCTTTGTAGCATAGCCTACATTTCATTTGCATATCTAACCAAAACTGGCGTTACACAGTTCAAACGAAAAATACTGATCAGTAATTTTAACATTTTCTGCTTGACACAAAGTTCACGGGAAAGCGTCACGACTCTCAAGTCTAATTCTAAGCGGCAAGTACAGCCAGAAAGATCTTTGGAACCGCTCTCCAAGTATTGGGACAAACGATACAAGAATTCCCAGTAACCGTTTTTTTTTACATGATTTATGCCGCAGCACACGGTAAATATTAACAATATTTTTTACACAAAAACTATGCAAAATACATCTGTAAAAACGCCAAAAGTATAATAAATCCTTGTACGCATTAAAATGTAAAAGAAATATGTTGTTTTCAAGCGACCCCTTTTGTACACTCGCTTGGGGAAAAGTGAGTACGGAGACATCGGTGCTAATTATGGCAGATGTATGAAGAATCACGATTAAAAACGTTAACAAGGCGTTAAAATCCGTAAAAAGCACGAAAAGATTGAGCACAGGACATTGATAGAACCACGATGATCAAACCTATGCGAAGCCATGAAATTGCACAGGAGAAATATTCACATGAAAACAGTAAAGAACGGTCATGATCTGCAGAGTGTGGTTGAGCTTGCTGCTTAATTTGACAAGCTCGTTGAAGTTGTTTCTTCACAGCGCTTTGAGGTGGTTTGACATTGAAGCGATGCAAAAAGGGAAACTTACCCCGCTATGGAGATCTGTTTCCAGCCAATCAGTCCTTTGTGCATTGATTCAACGTCTGGTTGACATTGTGAAATTTTAGGTTGTTGAACTACAAATTCAGCCAGAAAAACTTGCCGCTTTTACATCGTTTCAACGTCGCTAGAAGTTAGCAAACTTTGCCTGGCCAAAAGAACGTTTAAAATGTTGCCCATGTCAAATTTGAAAACATTTTACAACAAATCAATGTTCAGATATCTTAAATCAATGTCCACATTAATACTTCATGTATTTGCGAGAAAATAACGCAGGCAGTGACTCAGCGTACGGGATCTAATCGCTTAAACAAATCCCAAGTATTTACGTTACAACTCCGTAAAAATACGTATGTGCTCAACCAAAAAACTTGTGTAAACAAAACCAGACGCTTAAAGGCTCATTTACACTGCGGTAGTTTTTAAACGTGACCGATATGTGAAAACAAGCTAATTTTCGACAACACCTTTTTCATGATGTTTGTCCAAAAGCTTTCCACAGATAGTTTCGCGGCTTACCGAAAACTCAACGTCACTGGAAACGTGGAATGCTCTCTCCTGGGTATCAAAATGTTGTTTTCACATTGATTCAACGTCTGCAAACGTTAAATCGATGCGAAAGGACTAATTTTGTGAAGTGGGCTACGCTTTTTCAAAGCATGACTACCGAACCAGCAAGTTAGTCCTTTTTTAGATTGATTTAATGTCTGCAGAAATTAAATATGTACACAAGAACTGGATTTTAGGGCGGGTAAACTTACGTTGAAACGAAATTTAGCTTTAGTACAGGATTTACACAGCGCGACTCAGACTGAAAAGCATTAAGAAATGCTGTCCCACGATGATGATTCATCATATTAGTGGGGAAACGAAGCTAATAATCTAGCTTCGTTCAGCCAGTGGCACACGGCATTAGATTACACTTTGATTTAAAAGATTTTTGTAACATATCGGAATATTATTCCATTCATCGGCATATGTCCTGCTTTCATGACCAAACTAATCTTTCCAGTTAAATTTCGTTAGCTGGATTAACGTCCTTTATGGTAATGGCCTCGCCAACCGCTTTTGCCTTCATCGTGAAGAATCTTCCCCGAATCCAGATGTCGCACAAACGTCCACTCGCTGATACTTTTGCGTTGTGCGTCACAATGATGACGTGGTAACTATGGCAACACTGGAAACTGTCGCTTCGGAAGTGACGTTTCTGGCGGGACCATTTGCAGCTTGGTCTTGGTGTTGCATGATCTTTTGTCGGACCTGGTTGCGAAGAAAATGACAAACTTTACGCTAAATTAAGGTCAAAGGGTCGTTAATTTACAAGTGCTGTCTATTTTGCATGATCTAACTGCGCATGCGCCAGGACAGCGTTTCTCAGAATAGAAAGTGCTGAGAAGTGTAAATGCATGGCAAGTATGGATAAAATAATAATATAGAATAAATTCATAACAGGCGCTAATGTCCGTGGGGTGTTAAACGATAGGAGGGGGTATTAGACTGCGTAGACTTGTATACAAGGGTGCTGGGGAGAAAAAAAAACTGCAGTAATATACTGAACTGCACTGAATTTTTCTTGTTGGTGCTGCAAAGTTAATGCGTAGGATATTATAGTCTAGCTGGAGCATCCAGCAAGTCATACCTCTCTGATTTTAAGCTGAAGACAATTCTTGCTTGGAAAAGTGTCGGAATGTCGCAACTGGAATTCCGCTGTTGTTTGTCCTGCCAGTAAAATAAAGATTAAGTTTTGCCAACAAATGATTAGATTACGATGAAGCTTCAAAAAAAGGATTTTGTTTGCTGTTTTCTTTTTTTTCTCACCATCAGGATAAAATCCATGCTCTTCGAACAACTGCATAACAAGCAACCTCCGAGAATCCAGGATCTGTCTCAGTGTGCTTCCTTTTGAATCCGGTGGTTCTGACGTATCCGATTCATCTGAAGAAGATCACAAAATTAATCGTCGGCCGAGCGGTGAGAACGTCTGCGCGAAGCCACGTCGGTTTGACACCGCTCCAGAGCACGCGACTGTGTCTCGGCATGGCCCTTCGCTGCTTCCTGTTGTCGCAGTAGGCGTAAACTAACACATGGCTATTCTTCACTAATCTTCAGTAGTAGTAAGCTATTCAAAACTTTTCCTCATTTTTTCCACCCAACTAGTTCTTCGGCTATCCAGCCAGCAGCGTTGGCAGTTTTTACATCGTTTCAACGTTGCTATACGTAAATACAGAGAGAAACTGTTCACCAGGCATGGATTATAAAATGACTTGCGTTCTTCAGGTGACTATAGTTGGTCCACGAGATGTTAATAATATCCAGCTTTTTATTTCCTATGTTTCGTCAGTAAGCACGACTGACTTTACCAAGGGGGCTATATGAGTTATGTGTTACTCTCAACGCTGCATAAACGCAGTTTTAGTGCAACTGGAATACAGTCGCACGCACGCCATTAAGATAATAAAAACACACACACGCAGCATTGAGTCTTCCTTGGCCTACACTGCCCACTCTCTCTCATCGGACTACTACCTCAACGTGGTGACTGGTGAGAGAATTTCCGTGCCTCAGTGACCTCTAGAGCTGTACTGGCGGGAGCTTACTGCTCCCAGAAGGGCTGCCCATGCCAGGTCGGTCGAAAGGTAGAGGCCAGACAAAACGTAGTCTAAAGTACCCAAGTCCCCAACAGCGTAACAGGCGGATGAGGTCAATCAAGCTCAACGACTATGAAGGCTGCAGCATGCCACCAGCTCCAATCACCTTGGCTAGCCTTGCCTTCCAATTGAATAAAGCTGGTGGCCCTTTCTCTGTCAAGTCTATGTGTGCTTGTTGAGTGTGCGCCATCAAGTCCACGTTAATCAACCCACGCTCAGGCGTCTTCGCAAGACTTATTGCGAGGACCATCATCCTCGAAAACGAGGGATAGCCATCACAATCAATCACACTGGCCACTAATAATGACTCACCTCTCCTGACAACTTCGCGATTGTCAAAGGTGAACACGTCGCCCTCACAATGGGCAGAAAGCAAGGCCGAGCCAGGTTGTGACGGGGGGTTCCGGTGGTGCAGGTGGGAGGCGGACACGGGGGTGATTGGCACATCGGCCACGCCAACACTTCCTCTCCTTCGTTGTCGTCTTTTGTGCAGGGGAGAGTTGGGAGTGTTTGGAGAATCTGATAATAACAAATAGATTGCATAAACAAATAGAACATTCAACATGGGAAGATTTTGTGGCCACGCTAGCTACAGATGTGTTTTGATAACAGTAGACCGAACGCCACCGTTTCAACCTTAAGGTCTCATATGCAAACACGCGCCTTCCTATGGAAATTACAATTCATGCAACCTATTTTTCAACCCTAAAGGTTCAACTACTCTTTCCGTTCGTTGGCCTACTGGTGCATTTAGCTTTTGCACTTTCCAAACACGTTGTGTAAAAAACTTCCCCTTACCAATCCGCCACATTGCGTGGTATCTAAACGCTTGTGACTGTCAATCAATTAAAATTATACCACAACCAACCCGCTGCTCGTAGACAACAAGTGAGGCCTCACCGTTGGAGTTCTTTCTTTTCTTGCGATAACTTTGCAACACGACATCAGGGGTGGTCGGAAGCTCCTTCGGGGTACCGGGTGTGGGGATGTGCTCCAGCTTTATTTGGGGCAATTGACTGAACTGTGCTTTGAAGTCAACTTGGTCCAAAATTCTAATGAAAAAAAAAAGAATCCTGTCAAAGCAGGCTGGCTTCATCTCGGTTTAAATCGGCTTGGCTTCATCTCTGATTAAAAGAACCACAACGTAAAAACGACGCTTAATAATATTAAAAAATCTTCCCATAACTACACACCGATCCCTGGAGACGTCTTGCTCTTTCATGGCGGCTTTTGGTTGGATTTTCATCCTTTTCCAAGCAGCTGGCATAACAGAGCTCGGAGGATTCTTCGTATGATCTGCTGCTGCTGCAGACGTGACACTGCTGCCCACGTCCTGGGCAGATACCACAGATGGTGTGTCTCTGGAAAGCGGAAATCGATTGAAAAGCGGAAAAAAAACTTGTTTTTCGCACTGACCAAAACTTTCGTGTCGGATGAAGTAGCAAGCACTGTGTACGATTCATCGATACTGTTGAGTGCAGAGTAAGTTCAATCAAAATAAACTTTTCCAACCAGTGCAGCTTCACATTTCAATAAAAAAAAATACACGAAAGCACTGAGCTAAAAACGCAACAGTGGAAATACTTACGTGATAAGAGCATCTTTGGATTCGGGCGTGGTTTGAAGAAGGCTCTGTCTCCTTCGAGATGGAAATTTTGAAGGAACAGGTGCAAATTTTAACACAGAAACCGAGTCGGAAGATTTGTGTGAGTTCTGAACATAATTTGAGGAAATCTTTTTAAAGGAAACATAAATAATTAAATATACATCGATGAAGCAACGTTTGTTGATGAAAACGACGACAAAAAGCTATTTCGTTGAAGTTAAGCGAAATAGAAGAATTAGTTTGCATTGAACTACAACGTCTTGTTCAACAACAAAATGTTTGAACCTGTTGATCAACAGTTGTTGGTTGACCACCGGCTCCGTAAAATTTTCTTTCGGTTTCTTTGGCGTTGCTTTGGTCCGTTGTCATGGTGACAGCCTTGCCATTCGACGTAGGAGCAGTAATGAAAGTCTGAACACACAAATCAAATCAAACGCATTTCTTTTACACTTTTAATAAAAGTTGAAAAACTATTGACTTTGACAATAACTGACTAAAAAACTGAAACTTTTACGTAAGCGGATAAAAGGATTATGCTCAGACGACTCACTTGGGCAGGTTGCGTTGTGTAGGACTCAGCGAGTACAGGGACCATAGCGACCGAGGCCTTCACCTTCAATCCTTGGCTGCTTTCTGACGATGCTTTGTTTGAAATTTGAGACAAGTCCGATCGTTCAATCGTCACCACGCTGCTGCCTCCTGATTGGTTGACAGTTGCCATGGCAAGATGAGAGCTCAAGCCATTGCTTTGGCTCGTATTGCCTGTTCAAAGAAATAGTAATGACTTTGATTATTATCTCAAGGTCTATGTAAGCCCATTACAAGCGTAAGGTGACAACAACCGCTGAGATATCTCCAAAGAATCTAAGTCCAGTTAATCCATTTACGTAGTTAAAGTGTTAGTGTTAGGATTAGAAACGTGCTTGATTTGCTTTCACAGCACATGTAAACTTAAAAACTTCATTACACGCACGTCACAATTGTGGTTTTGCCACCTTCTCCTTTTGTTAATTTAGTTTCTGTATTCTACTCTAACAGCATTGTCTCCTTTACATTCCGACAAGGAAAAATAAATTTAATTGAAACAAACTCAATACCTATTTGTATGCGCTGCAGAGAGCTAAGCAGTATTTGTGCTCTTGGTCCACAAACATAAATCTCATCAAAGTGGACTCAAATCACGTTTATTTACGTTGAAACGGTGCAAAAGTCTTCCTTATAAACACTTTTGTTCACAATCATCTTCAAAACGGGAAATCAAGTACCCACACAGCAAAATCAGTCACTTTCACATTGATTCAATGCAAATCAACGCAAAAATGACAGATTTTTCCGCCTGGGTAGATATTTAAAATAGTTTCCCACCTGTCACGCTCATTATGTAAGAGTGGGAGAGGGAAGTGCTGGCCACAATGTTCGGTTGTTCACTCTTGTTGTCATCTGCCAACCTTGCTACGTTGCCTGACATCATGCTGGCGATCACAACAGGCTTGTTGGGGTAGGGAGCCTGTGACAGCTGGTTGCTTCGTGAATTGACTCGGCTCGTCTCTTGAGAGACTGACACGGGACTTAGGACTTTCTCTGGCAGCACGAACGCCGGGTGGCTGTGAGTTTGAGAATCGGTTTTAAGCGACCAAAAAGGCGGGAAACGACGTGAGGTGGCAAGGTTAGCATCAGAGCTGCCAGATGCGTGGTTTTCTGTCAAGCTTTTTGCCTGGACCGTCATGGAGTCTTCGAGTGATCCTTGTTGTTGTGGCAACACTCGCGAAGAAGGAGGAGGGGACAAAGCGGAGACCACGTTCCGGTTCGGTGAACTTGGCCACGACATATTGCCACCGTTCCGCTTTATCGATTTATTGACGGACATGTTGTTAGGTAAATGTTGCAAAACGTAAGCTTGGCCCAGCAACTCCGCAGCTGTAGTCGGTTTAAAACCGAAACTTCGAGAGGATCCCACAAGTGGTGCGGACCCTTTCGCCACGAAGCCGTCTTTGGAAGAAGTTTGAGACAAACTTGAAGAACTGCCAAAACACAACAGTGCATTACTCATCTCATACTATTCTTCTTCAGCATACCCCGACAGCAAATCAGCCGCTTTTTACATTGATGCAACGTATGCAGACGTTGAACCAATGTAAAAAGCGGCTGATTTGCCGTCTGGGTAGTTAGTGCGGGCAGTGACAACTTGTCTTGAAACATAAGATATTCAACTTACTCAATGTTCTGATGTATTAGAATAGAAGTAGAACTTGTGGCAAAAGACGGGTTTCTGCCATACGCCATTGAATGATTGGTAGATGTAGCTGCAACATGAACTAGAAGGTAACGTTGAACTAATGCAAAAACAAAGCATTGATTGGATGCTTATGAACAATACTCAAAATTAAAAAATATTTTCAGGTGAAACTTCTAGCCAATACAATGCTGCATGTGAGGGTTCAATTAACTGAGGATCTTTCGCATTTCAACACCACAGAATAGACGTATATTGGTTCCGGCCAGGTAACATGCTTGTTCACGTTACGTTGCTACGTTCCGTAACAACGCAACGTAAACATGCAACCTAAAAGAAACGTAAAATTTTTATCGAACCAATTCTTTTCTAAATCGTACAATCTTTCGATGCAAACACAGCCCACACTGTCTTGGCCAAGCGCGTTGTACTGGCATGGAAACTGTAGCTTCAAATGACCAACAGTAACTTAATTAAGCATGAAACTGTAAAAATGTGAAGTAGCGCTGCGCTGCACTACGACTGCTCATGGCAGAGCGAATGGCGTTTACAAGTAAAACGGTGGCAAGTGAGCTCTTTACTTCGGGCTGGTTGCAGCTTGAGACACTACTTACCGGCAGGGGGGCTAAACATTGGTGGGAGTACGTAGTTAAGTTGAGGGTGCACCGTGGGTTGCTGAGTGGAAACTGCGCTAGAAGGTGCGGATGCTGCAAGATGCAAATGAGGAGTGCCATCTGGCGGTGCAGGAACCTGTGGTTAAAACAATGTCCGATGTTGGTTTTCGAGGAACTTTTCTTTGTGGTAAAGATGCGATTTAACGCAGATCGGAGTCGAATAAAAGACAGTGTTTGCTTGCAATGCGCCATTTCTTGTACGAAATTCGCTTTTTGTGGCATCACAAAACACTATAAATAAACAAGAAACGTTTTGGAATTAGATCAACATTACCTGCGCAATGCGACTTGGCTCCATGGTCAAAAGCATAGGCCTATACCCTCTTGGCGATGACCAGGATGATATGGCCGTAGTGACAGGACAAGCCGGATTCGAAGTTCGAGATATACTAGCAGGCGGCAGCGATCCAGTCACATCTTGAGTTAGTGCTGCGGGAGCTTGAGAAACAGGGGTGAATGGGTTTTTCCCTATTGTGGTGCTAGGTAACATTTGGGCTGGTTGATACCCTGATGGTTGACTGAAGCTGCGCATGAAAGGGCTTGCAAGTTTTTGTGCGGCTGAAAAATAGGGGTTAGGGTTAGATGCTTGGGGCTTGGACGTGACTTTGACTGATATCATATTGGTCAAAGCTTGTTGGCTGTTAGAGTCAGTCGGCAAGGGTCGAACAAGTGTTGCTTCCGCAGATTTCGATTCTTTCACGGTTAGTTCTGTAAAAACAGGCACAACACATTAACACGTGCAAGATTTGGAGTCATCAGACAAAAAGAAATTGTGGTAATATGGGTAATCAAAACTATAACAAAAAAAAGTATTTCCAAAAAAAAAAGAAAAACAATTGCTTTTCGTCACTGTAACATGAGATACCTGCGGTAGACGAAAGGATGGGTTGATTCGGAGTTTGCCAAGTGCTTCCGATGGTGGGTGGGGTCATTACTCTATTAAGGTTGCCAGGTCGCGGTGACAAGCTTTTAAAAACCGTCCCTGCAACAAAAAGCTATCGTAACGGGTAGTAAACGTAACGTAAATACCGAACACAGCAAGTTTAGATTCACCAGGGCAAGAAAAATTCAAGAAACTTAAGTTGAAACAATGCAATTTGACAGTTTTCATACAAAATGTGCTTGACAACTAACCAGTTGGCTGAAAAGAAGTTTTCTTTTCGTTGATACTAGAACCGAGCAGAGGACTCTCTGATCCGCCGTAAACCAGTTTGATCGGCTTCGGACGCTTGTATGCTGGGATAGTGCCAGACTGGAATAAAGTGGAACAAGTTTACATATGAAAAACAGTTTTAACAAAATATATTAAAATTTGTGTATCAGTCCTTAAAGCCAGTAAATTAAAGCCGTTAAGATTGAATCAATGCACAAACGACAGTCGTTGCCTAAGTACAGCTGCTTGCAATCGAAGCAACCAACTAAGCTTCACAAATAAGGTGCAAACGATTCCACTGGGAAATGGGAAAGATGCGAACAAGTTTATTCCTTCAAAGATACGATTCTCTTTTGTATTTCACATAAATTTCACGTTGACGTTGAATTGACAAAACTCATTGAATGTTTCAGTTGAATAAAAAAAAACGTTTTGTTCAAAAGATTGAAACGTGGAATGTTTAGCTTCTTCTGACGACACGTGAGAGGGTGATAAAAACTCACTGGGATTGAGTAATCCGTCTTTGCTATAAAGTTCTGCCTCGTACTCCCTGGCTGTTCCTGCGCTGTGAAAGTTTCATCTTCCGATATGTCCGAATCGGTGACAATCTGAAGAAATAAAAACGTGTCATCCGCATCAACATGGAAGCTCGTTTATACGTAAAAGATTTTTTTGGATGAAGGCAAGTGGTAAGTTAAAAGAAGCCAAAATTGATGAGATCTTTTACAAGTGAGAGAGAAAGAAAAAGAGAGGAATAAAAGAGTGAGATATGGACAGAGAGAAAAGAGAGGGAGATGGAGAAAGGGGAATGCTCAACGTGTACTATGTTTATAATGTTTATTTAGTATTTACCCTTCAAGAACGAGACAGAAATGAGTACTAATACATAAATAAATCTTCCGCAAGATGAGTTGTTGCAAAATCAAGCCGCAGTATGCTGGATTTGATGGTGCCCAGAGTCACCGAACTAGCAGACTAGCACAATCCTCACCTTTTCCCGGCACTTCAAATCAATTTCTAAAGAAGGTTCTCTCAGACGTTTTTGACCCAGAGAATATGGATGTGGGAGTATTTGGGGAACATTAGGCTGAGAGAAGACGCCAGCTGGTGGAACGATTGACGACGAGTTGTTGCCGCTTGTGGGAGCACTTTCAATCGATGAAGTCGTCTGATAAGGCTGTGAAAATGCGTAGAATAAGGTTATACGAAGACACGCAAATAATTCAGACTGGTGTCAGTGCAGATATGCTATTGCGCAGAGTAATTATTGTGAAAAGAAGTGAAGAATTAAGTGTCAGTTGAATTGATCTATTAAAACTGGCGCAAACAGATTTCCTCACCACAAAACTGCTTGCAGCAACTGCTACGGTTTCATTCTGGCTCCGTGTAGAATTAGAAACAGAAGACACTTTTCTGTCGTCTGCGTTTTGTTCGCCAGATAGAAAAATGCTTATCGGAGCTCCCTGGAGGCTATCACTTGCCGTCATTGCTGCTGAAAATTAACGTTTCTGTCAATTAATGAGGTTGGTAGTCTGGAATTGTTAAACCAGCTAAGTTTTTAAATTTACTTTTTTTAGCTGATTGTATGAAGCACCTTTTCTTCAAAAACTGACAATCTCAAAGTAATTTGCAGAAAAATCAAAAGTTTTGTCATAATATCACAAAATATACCGTAAAATTGAAGAAAAAAACCCAAAAAACCTCACCTTCAGTTGAAGTTGTGAGGATCGAAGCGGAAGAAAGACGGTTCAACTCCAGGGAGCCAATAGACGATTCCGACGCTTTGCGGACTCTGGAGGTACTCCCGGATCGCTTCCTCTCCTTGGAGCACCACTTCCAGTCCGGATGGGCTTTGAAATGAGCTTCCTTTACCTGCAGATGGAAAGGAGATTAAAAATGGTTCACATTCTCGGTAGTAATTTACTCATGATGACAAATAACTTGGTGAAAAGTGAACTCCCAGGAAAAACAAAAATAAAATCACCGCCGAAGAATTTCTATTCTTCATATGAAGGCGTTTCTTCAGATGACAAGGGAATGACAGGAATTGGGATAGCAATTTTCGCTACATCGTTTCATCGCAATCAATCAGAAATCTGATGTTAATAAAACAAACACTCAACACAAGAATAAAAAGATAATATGCACAAAAATTGTTTTTGTTGGTCTAACCTTGACCGCCAGGTCGTGGTACTTTTGCTTTTCGTCCCCGGGCAGAGCATACCACCACTCGCCCAATATCTTGCTGACTGTGCGATTGTCCTGGTTAGGATGACGCTGATGGACCAGGGCCCTGTGGCGCTTACTGAATATCATGAAGGCGTTCATTGGACGACGGATGTGCTCCTTGCCTTGCTTCTGCAAAGAAAATCTCAACTGAAGCGATTTGTGTAAAACTAACGTCTGGCCCAATGGTGAAAGTGCTTGCCCGGTCATTGGGAGGTTACCGGTTCAAATCCCGTACAAATATGATGCTGACCTTCAAAGTGGAAAAGTAGACTTCCTTGCTTTCTCACCCACTTAAATTCAAACCTTTTAACTACCAGTGACACAAGCCTGGATACGACAAAAGTGAATTCATGTTGAAATTCTATTCGTTAAAAGCGAAATCTATTACCCGGATAATAACAACAACGGACAAAAAAATAAAAGTTTTTAATGAAAACTTCAGTCACGAACTTTTATTTTGAAAATAATACTACTACGACTTTTCTCCTACAACAGCTCTGTCATGTACAGTGTCCAGTGTACTGTACACGTGACACTTATCAAACCATTGAGTTGGTTGTTTGATATGAGTGCTGTCTGGTGTGGTGTTCGTGGATCAATGCACCAGCGTTTGGTGAAGCGCTAAGTTGAACAAAACTGATCAAAAGTGGCGTCATTGGTTCTTCTTCTTTCGTATGAGAGGTTGTTCTTTTAGACTACATTTCATTGGGGTCAAATGTCCGGGCATTCTTCGAGCAGCCATTTGATTGTAGAGTCCTCCAGCGTTGACAGGCCAACTGCCCTTGGAGGAGTAAACGTCATTGGTTGTTGAGCTACGATACCTTTTTCGGACTTTTCAAGACTTTGTCTTCCGGATCATTGCGATCTGATAGTGATGAGCGTTTCGGTGGAGTCCTCTCCTCAGATGGATATTCTCCAAGGTTAAAAGATTGATGGGAAGCACCAGGAGAAAGCAAAAACTCATCCAATGGATGATCGGTCTGCATCACGGAAGCAGGAAGAGGATAAAATCTAAAAAATTCCAAAAACAATTATGTTTCATACGATTCTATTACAATTTTTAACGTCAAAGTGACATAAAATATTTATCGGTTTAGTTATGGAAAAATGTCTCCTCAAAACCATGGCTGCTGTTATGTTCAGTTTTCTTACTAAATGAAAAACATTGCATTGTTTATATCATAGTTAGTTGAGAAAGTGCAGTTCTGTGCCAGAGATAAACATGTCATGAATGTGGAGTGAATAAGACGCAATCTTGAACGCATGTTTTCGATTCCTTGGTCTCACACGATCTCTTCAACTTCCAAGCATAATTTGTGGAAGATTTTATGTTGAACATTCAAGTTCTGTAAACCTACTAGTACTCACACATCATCGTCTTGTGCTCGATTAGACAAGCTAGAGCTGCCAGGAGATTCGCGGGGTGGATATATAGAGTCTTTAGCTCCTCCTGATGACACGGGGCCATGAGAAGATGACCTAAAATGATCCCGGATTCATTAAATGCAATCATCACTTCAAAACTAACATTTAAAACTCTTCACTACTTACAACATGCTAAATTTAATTAAATCTGTAAATATTCACAATAGTTTTGTTAAATATTGGCTTGTGTGGCTGACAGGGCTGAGAAAAGCAAGGATAATGCTGTACGAGTAAATGTGAAAAAAATACCATTCTCAAATGTAATTGTACCGACACGTGATTTAAGAGAGGAATTGACTTGCTTGACTTTAAAGTTTATGTAAACTACGACTAATACCATTGATTGCATCTGCCTACACTAGTGATGGCTGTTCAGATGGCTCTTCAGATGGCTCCTCCGATTGATACTCGAGACATTATGAAGATACTCTATGGTTTAGCGCAGAGCTTCCGAAACCTCTTGACAAAGACTTCTTTTCAATTTAAAAGTTGTGTTGTCATGATAGTTTTCTAACCACAGCGCATTTACTTTGGCTCTTCTGGAGGAGCTTGGTGGGAAATATGATTCACAAGATGAACCCGGTCATCAGGTGGTGGATGAGAAGAAACAACATCCTGCTGACTCTCAACTGGTCGGACTTGGTCAAGGAATGGAAGAAGTTGATGCCATTGGTGGATTCCTTCCCTTTTCGGGTCCGCAATAGGTTGATCTCTTCTCTCCTGCAATTAGAGGGAGAGTTACCAATGATTTAAACGCAGTTGTAGAGACAGCCAAATAGTAGACAATGATGACAGGTTTCAAAGTTAATTTTTTTTTTTTTGAAATCTATTCGTTGCACGAACACTCGAAACACGTGGACCATGCGTGGACGATGGATGCAATCTCTGGAAGATCTCACCGTATATTTATCATTGCGTCATTGGTGGCCGATTTCTTTCGTACAAGCTCCGTATAACTTATCAAAAATTAAAAAAGGGCCGAATTAGATCACACACCACAGACATTTGTAACTGAATTGATAACTTCGATCAACAGATACCTCAGCAACATAAGGTGAAGGGGGATGTTGATATTCCTGTGTTGCTTCCTTTGAGTTTATAGACGGTGGTGGAGCACCATCCTGCTTAACCTCCACCATCTGAGAGCTAGCAACCCTCTCTTGAGATGAAGCTGCAACTTGTATGGGTTGATGAGAAGGCAACATTATTGGGACGTTAGAATACATAGCGGCAACTTCAGGAGACACAAGCATGATTGGTTGAGGAGCTTCCCCATGAGAAATAGCAGTTCGTCCGGACACCGGTGGCACCAGCATCGTTTGCCGGAGCGCGTACGGCATGATGGGGAAAACAGGAAGACCGTTTTGATCTAAAACGCAAATATTACGATATTTTTAATGAACTTTAGTGGCTCAGGATTTTGTCTTGGTAAGTGGTCGTTGCAGACCTACATGCCTTGAACCAAGTGCTCTGTGCTGTACTTGGTATGAACAACATGGTCACCACTCTACGAATGTTTCCCGCTGTTTCGGACTGAGCTTTCAGCTCGTCATTTCTTTCATTGTAGAATCAAACAGCAAATATCGTTTTACATTGCAAACATATTGTTCCAAGTGTTCAACTTTCGGTGGCCATAAAACCCCGGTTTCATTGCTTATGATATTTGCTTTAATTTCAGATTTGACGTTCAACAAACCAATCTACGATTTTTTTTGTCTTCTTGAATGTTAAAATAACGTAAAAACGTGTCTAATTTAAATCAGTCTAGCTCCCTTACCTTGCGCCATCATAGTCATTGGAGGATACTGCACCAACGGAAAGCCTGGATATGCCGACATCAGCCTTGGATCGACTACGATAGGGGAGATAAATGAATTACTGGAGGAGACGGGAGCACTCAGGACGCGGGCGGAAGCGGCTGCGTGGTTGGATGGTGGTGGCATTAGGGATGGTGTCACAGTCACTAAAGTGTTTTCCGTTGATGAGGTTAAATCTAGCAAAATAACATACATGACACTCTCACAATAAAACGTAGATGCACTGAAGGTTAAATTTCCATAAAACTAAATCTATCATTTTTACATTGATTCAACGTCTGCTGACGTTGAATCAATGTAAAATGACGAATATTGCTGTCTGGTTGCGTGCCTGTCCAAAGCATAGCCATGTCGTAAGTTGATGATATGATATTTTTACAATTGCAATAAAAGCTTTTATCATCAGCAGATCATGTTAAAGTGCATTTACAATATTTATTTACGTTTCGAGCTGACTTGAAAATTTCAAGACAGTGTATTTTTCCAGACAGCTAATCAACCACTTTTACAATGTTTGCAGACGTTAAATCAATGTAAAAAAAAAACGCTTGATTTGCTGTCTGGGATCTATCCAGTGAAGAGGCATGCAAAGTATAATTTTGAAGCATTTAAAAAGTTTAATCGGTGTGCAAGGATCATAACTTACAAAACATATCACTTTTGTATTATCACTGCTTATAAAACGTTAGTCACCATTTTCATTCAGAAATCAGCCTTTATTACATTGATTCAACGTAAGAAAGGACCGATTTGCTGGTTAGGAAGCGTCGAAGCGATTCTTAACAAACGTTGGATCTATTTAGCTGCTACCGCGCAGTCTCATATATTTTTCAAATCTCACTTTGTGTTTGCATTTGCACAGCGGCAAGCAGTATATCCATTCCTTCGTGTGATTGCGCAGGCACAGAGGTGGTAGCTACATTGCTGTCAACATTGACCGCTGTCGCGATAGACTGCGAATCACTAGCAAGTACAGGTTGGCTGATGGAGGAAGCAAGAATGACCGGATGTTGATTTTTCTGCTGCTCGTCTTGAGATGACAGTTGTGGATGAAACGACGATGCTTGTTCCGTGATCTTCTTCGGATGCGGCTGGTCCGGATTTTCACGGGAGTAGTCTAACAGCAAACAATCTGTTACAGCCATTCAAAGTAACGGTTCTAGCTAACTTGGAGAGTTCTCAGCAAATACTTTGTGATGGTTTCTCGTTAATCGTTAGGTCGTACAAGGAGATACCTATAAGAATTAGGGGAATGCGGGGAATTGTAAAGCGATTAAGGTCCCATTCGAACGAAAATGGATGACGCTATCAGCCCATACTCGAGTTTCACGTCTTCAATTGTCGTTCGATCAGATAGCCTATAGCAGTACACAGTACAGTTCAGTGAGGTTTTGGACTTAAATATTACGTTAAATTCTGAAGTTCTTGTCGAGTCGAAGTTCATGTCGAGTTAATATTAATCAAGATTTGAATTTTTTCAACTTCAAGAAGTTTTAAAAGGTTTAGGAACCACTGTTCAAAAGGTTTATTGATTAACTCTTGCCAGAATAGGCGTTATATAAACGCCTTCAACTTGTATAAAATCCAATCGATACGACGTATTGTTTTTGTTTGTTTGTTTTGTTTAAAAACATCATTAACATTCACAGAAGTTCTTATTAAACCTACCGTTGCGACGTCGCACAAAAGCACCCCTACTGGTCCCAACACTTGGGGTGGGTCCAGTAACAATCCCCATGGGACGGGTGACTAATTTTGGAGGGGATTCCCCAACCATGTCACCAGTGGCATGGGAGAGAGCGACTGGAGCAGCGTGACTTGAAATAGCAACCGAACGAGTTATGGCTCCTTGGGAAGCAGGACCGGCAGCGTGACCTGAAGAAAGCAACCGATTTTAATCCAGTTTGAACAGGATTAATCCAGTTATTACAGTTTTGAACTTGTAAGCTTTTCATGAAACAAACGACGAATAAGGTAGGCCGCACAAAGAAAACTTGTTTAGATACACTGAAGCAAGACTATTTAACTTAGGATAGATTTTAGAAGGCAATGCACGTCAGAATGTTACCATGCACGACTGCACGTCAAAATCACCACACACAACTGACTAGAGCTCTAATACCTGCTGCATCAGGGTTTTCGTTTTTCGATATATCTCCCGCAATCCGCACTGGGTTAGCTTTCAGCTGATTGGAGGTGAAAGACAACCTTGATCCAAAAGTTGGGTTCGGCTTGGGGACTAGCCAACGCTGGCCTGTCAGAGATGGATCGTTGGCCAGGACGGCCGGTACATGATCAGTCTTCCTGGAGGAAACCTCCGGGATCGGAGCAAATGTTTGTCGTTGACCGGGTTCGGTTGACACAGGAGATTTGATGATAGGAGGAGGAGGAGGACGCACAGGACTGGCCGTGGTGGACTGTGGTGTGTTTCCTATCATAACAGCAAGGACGCTTAAATACACAAAATGAAGCAAATATAGTGCTCAACAAGTTGTCTATTGCGTAGGCCAGGGGTCCGCAAATAGTGGGTCGCGACCCAAATTTGGGTCATGAGACCATCCACAGTGGGACGTGAGTCGCAAAACAGTTTAAACTTGCCATCAATAAAACTTGTTTGGCAAAAATAAATACAATCATATACTCTGTGATGTGATAAGCTTCATACAAATTTGTAGCCTACAAGAAAATTTATACTTTCAATGGTAGTAGCCTAGTTCCCGCTTATTAAGCCCAATTTGGTCCATTCCGGAATTAGTGAAACATTCACTCTCTCTTTAACATGTTGAGCTGCTGGGTGCATGAGAATCTGTACTTGCTACAGCCTTCGGTTGCCTCTGCGGCTGTGCCGTACGGGCGAAGGCAGTCGCTGCCGGGGAGAAGATTGTAAAAATTGACCTACCTAAAGAAACGAGCATGGTAGCTGCCGTGTGTTCATCTATGCCAGCTGCTGATCGCTGCCTGATGGGCACAGCGCTGCTTCGGCGAAGTGGTTGCAGTAGTGACGTCACCGGCAGATCAGATCTTCTTGGAAAGTGGCTTCCAGGAGACAACACGTGAGAATCGACGTTTAACGCAGCAGAAGTGGATGCTGCACGCTGAATCCTTGGAGAAGGACGATGAGGACCATCAGATGTTGTGCTCTTGCTTCTCATAGAAAGATGTCGCGAGCAATAACCCTTTCTCTGTGATTCCTTCATGCAGTCTCCTTTTGAACAAAGTTTTCTCCACTGTTTGCCTGGTGTAAAAAAGCGTCGATATTCAGCACAAAGTCGTAGCATAAATGTTCAAGTGGTATCACTGGCAATTACGCAATCATTCACAATCCAACATTTAATCAATGCACCAACTAAGAAGCAAACATTATTTAAAGCCATTTAATGCCAAAAAGCATGCAACGAAATAAGGTTTCACCGAAGTAAAAGTAATTTTCTTCTTTATTACTAAACTTGAATATGTCTATCAAGCCAAGCAGTGTTGCATCGCAAAAGCAGGCAACTAACCGTTATATTTCTTTCTCACGCCACTCTTCAGGGTGACAATCTCTCCTTTTTTATACTTGAGAGCCCCCACTCCGATTGGGGTCTCGCACCTTGAGGAAGCCCTACTAGCGCTCCGTTCACTGAGCGACGAGTTGGGCCGAGAGCCAGCCACCGACCCACGTGTGGGGGAAATTGGAGTGCAGTTCCTACTCACAGACCTGCTCGTTCGGGGAGTCTGCACAAATCAAGTAAGTAAGGAATAGCAAAATCAGAGATTGCATTTATATATCGCTTTTACGTCGCTAGATGACGAAACAACGCAAAAACGGCAACTTTTATCGACTGGAAAAAGAAGTGGTTTTGTGCTATTAAAATGTGATTGTCATAGTTGATTTGCTCAAGATATCACATACACAATTACACATTCATGTTGAAAAAAGTGCTTTCAGTAACCTTAAGTCTACAACAGAATATCTTAATTGATATAAAATCATCATGCAAAATTATTGATATTTTTGTTCTTTCTGGCCGACATCAGGATACGCATGGCCGCGAAGAAACAAAACAAACTACTGTACTTGAAAATTTTCAATAAATCGATATCTAACAGGACGATCTCCCATCTGACTTAAAATTCATCGAAAATTTTCGAACCAAATCAACATCGAAAATCTCACCTCTGGACAAGGACTGGGAATGCTGGTCTCGCTCGCTCCTGAGCAATGACGCAGACGATCCTCAATGATGCTTTCCAAGCTGAAATCAAAAATTCTCAAAACTCAGTCGGTTGCAAACGTGCTTAATTGCTTAAGCATAACAATATGATTTTTGGGAAATACAAACATCTATCTAATTCATTTCAACGTAACTTGTGATGAAGCACAATCAAAATTGGGTAATTTCCAAAAGTAAAGAACACTAAGTTCGAGGCAAAGGTTTAATTTTAAATGTATCTTGTTGAAATCAATGTCTCGGGCAAGTCTCAATGAGCAAGAAAATAATGCTGTTTCAAACTGATTAGTGAGAGCTAAGAGTTCGCTTGTTTCTTTCGTTATCCTAGAATAAAAGTGAGAGCTCTGGCAAGCTTGTAAACACGGACTGGTTTTCGTACCTGCTCAGTCCAGGTCCGAACGCATGGTCACCAAATCTTCCTTGCGCGGAACCAAATGAAAATTGAAGACGATTTCCTTGTCCACGCGGATTCCGAAGTCCGGGATGCATCGGAGGAGTTTGGTGGATCAGATGATGATGCGATTGAGTAGAGGATCTTCCATCACGCCCGGGAGTAGTTGCGGAGGACGAGGGGTTATTCTCGCTGTCGGATTCGGAGGCGGTATCAGTTACTTCATCATCCGATCGGGAATGTTCCATGTCAGAATCCACATCATGACTGGAGGAAAATGATAAAACTATTTAAAAAACAAAACATTGATAATTTTCTTTATAAAACCACAGATGCAGTTCGACATAAAGAATTCAAGAAACTTGTATCCCGGCACAAAATTCACAGTAGCTTGATGTTTGAATGTGGAGTTGATTTTGAGAGTTCAAACACACGTGAGAAAAAAGCAGTGTCAATGCGCACACTGGAGACCACAAGGAAAAGGGGAGTTTAGCATCATCAGTTACAACAACTTCCATTTTAGTCAAGAGAATTACATCAGATTGCAAATGATATGACGTCAGATTGCATATTGCAAAGGGCTCCATTTCATCATGGTTTCTCAGGAAACAAATCCCAGCATTACACTGTACTGTATTAAAGGGGAGCACCAGTCAAAATTAAATTCTTAAATGCATGTTTTTTGTTCTGAGAAAAATTGTTTAAAATGATCGGAAGAGAATAACAACCGATGCCTCGGTATCACGAACGGATCGGCTGAACTTCCAAGCGAGAGTTCAATATCAAAGTTTTGCTTCCGGTAGTGCCTGAACGTTTCAGTGAACAACTTACGATCTTGGTGGGGGAGAAGGGAGGTCGGGAAGGTGCCAGGGAGCGGTGAAGCTCCTTATCCTATCAAGAGGAACAGAAATCACGTCACGAGCCGCTGTCCCACCGGCAAGGTCGGCAGTGTCCACTTCCACTTGCACTGTGTAGGTCTGTGTGTCAGCCCTGGCGATAAAAAAAAGCAATGATGCTTGATTTCGGCAATTTAAAATTACAAAATCAATCGACAACGTGTTAGATTTCGAGAGAAAGTTAAAGCATAAAGTGAAGTTGCAAAATTTTTAAATGATTTCACGAAACATTCAAATGCCTTATCATTCCGCAGTAGTATAGCCAGTGACTTTTAAATACAAATAAATTTATATAACAAGATGATGAAAAATTTATAATCGCTCGAGTTTAATAATTTTTTTTTCAAGCTGGTATCGAAATCGAGCTGCCTGGAAACGGCGATCCTGGCAGACGGTAAACAAAAACTTCTGTTTAATAACAACTATAGCAAAAGTGCTTAGTTAAAACGTTAGACAATGCAGTAGGTTCGGTTTGAAGACTTCCCTTCACAAAACTATGAAAGAATCTCTAATGTGACAGCAAAATTTGTATTGCAAATTTTATTTTGCGCAGATGAAAACATTGGGAAGACCAGACCATTAAGAAATAAGATATCAAAAAGCAGAAAACCAAGCTTACTGGTATCCACAAACAGTGGCGATCTTGTACACTGCTGAGTTGACGTGAGGTTTCACACAAACTTTCTGACCAGCTGCCACTGGTGGAGCATCAGAGGACAGCTTCACATCGGCAATCACCTGCAACCAGCAACAAGTGGATGCATGCCACTTGCTTGTTTTGATGCATAATCCCAGCTGGCAGAAGTTAGCGTTTTTACATCGATTCAAAGTCGCTAGACGTTGAAACGATGTAAAAACGGCAACTTTTGCTTGCTGGGATTGTGGCATGACTTTAAAGTTGCGTTTTAACGTGACGTATGCAATATGCATTGTGGTATGTGGGCAAACGATGAGAATAAATATGCCTGCATAAGTAACACTACACAAAAAATAAACGAGTTTTTTTGTGGGAACAAGTTTGTCGCGGATCTTAAAAACTCGTTAATGACCCAATTCTAATTAAGTAAGTAACGGTTAGCGGCTTCAGTGGTTCTCAACCTTTTTAGGCTTACGGCACCCTTTAGCAGAAAAAAAATATTTTGTGTCACCCCGTGGTGGACCAACGATCTTTCACTTCGAATGCAGCAGGTGGTTGAAACATACATCAACCGTTTCATATTAAAGACTATTAAAAATAGTAACCTATTCATAGCTTCTCTACTTGACTTTCCGCTGTAATGCAACCTGGAGAAAAGCAGGCAAGTTCGCTTGTGCGTGCCCATCGGGAAAGGCAAGTACAAGTAGTCCTCGCTTATTAAGCCCACCTCAGGGCCGGACGATTTGTGTTTATTATGCAGGGGACAAATTTCTGCCACTCTTATACGCATAATTGACTATGACCAACTGTACTATGGTTAAAAGTTGCCAAATAACAACTGTACACAACGATCGGTTCTTTCCTGTTCTACGCTATCCATTTTTGGGGTGCACCGAAAATTGCGTTTTTTTGCGAGTTGTGTCAGCAACGAACATTGCTTTTTACAGCCATACGATCAACATTAAGAACTGAGTTAGCAGCGTAGTAAAGCGTGAAATTGTGGAATGCAAGATAAAAATAGTAAATTGTGACGCTTTTTTACACAATTTCAAGCAAATACAATCGAAACTTGGGCTTATTAAGCGGAGTTTTGGGCTTACTAAATGTTTTTTATTACAAGAATAATTAAATGAAAAGGAGTAATTCCAGAATGGATCAAATTGGGCTCGATAAGCGGTTAGAGAAGGGAGAGAGTTAATTTTAATTTAAACTTTAGCCCTGATTTTAGGTTGCAACAGTACATTCTAGACCTCTAGAGTTTGCCTTTAATGATGTAACAAAAATTTCCTAAACAAAAATGAAAATTTCATTAGCAACAATATCCTAGCTAACCAATTGAGACAGATAAATAATGAATATGAAAAATAGCTCGCGGCACCCAAGAGTATTGTAAATGGCACCCAAGGGTGCCGCGGCACCCCGGTTGAGAACCACTGGGTTAGCCGATGACCAAGACATGAGATTCTCGGAAGACTTCACTTTTACGCTTTAAATTTAGTCAGATATATCACACTGACTCTGTAGTGGAGCACTGAACACAAGCATTGGTAACTGCTGGAATCTATATTTAAGCACACGTACATGATTAGTGCTTTCGGGGTGCATGAAGAAATTGATAGCCCTTTCTTTGTCACCTCGAAATAAAACTCCAACCTGAAAAAAATAGAAAATGCAATTTCAACATGATGAAAAGCTGTATTAGTAAAAATGGCGTGCCACGGCCTACTAAAACACGGCCAAATATGTTGCTATTTGGGAAAATTTCTAAGAGTCTTAATCATTACAACCATAGCCATGACAAACCTGTCATTTTCCCACTTAAAGAAGTATGTAAAATAACTAATATTTGCATCTAGACATATTTTTAACTTGTTTTGCAGGAGATTAGATATGTAAGTTAAGCACAATTTATGCAATAACAATGTAAAATATGTAAGACTTTCCAACCGCATCCTGACAGTAGTCTCGTCATAGAGTCGTTAGGTTTTTTGTATAGCAGGACCTTTTGCCAAAAGCCATATTTTACTTGCACAATTAAACTTGGCAAAAAACAAAACGAACTAACATTTAAATTGGCATGTCGGATGAACAACAGCTTACAACATAGAATCCACAAAAAACCTTTGATATTTTAAATAGAACATGCAAATGCACCAAAAGCGACACACCAAGTGATACTACCTCCAGGGTGCAGTTGGAAAGTCTTACATATTGCATTATCTTTGTGTAAACTGTGCTCCACGTACAGGCCTAATCTCGGGTTGAACAAGCCAAATATATGCCTGAGTGCTAATATTGCTTGTTTTACATACTTTTGGAAATGGGAAGATGACAAGTTTTTCATGGCTATGATTGTAACAATTCAGACTCTTAGAAATTTTCTCAAATAGCAGAATATTTGGCCGTGTTCTAGTAGGTCATGGGCGTGCTAATCATATCGAAATTGCATGCACCAAACTTTATCAGAAACATTTTCGATTGAACTTAAAATTTAATTCCAGAACTAACCTGACCGTCGGTACGAACTTTTACAAAATCCGCATGTCGGTAAGTGTCGCCACGGCGAGCCAACACCGATAAACCGATGCATCTCCGCAAGTGAGTCTAAAACGAAAAAGGGCAAACACATTGGTTAGAAAACTATGCAGAGAAAGTTTGATTCATTGATCAATGGTTCTTCTTACCCATTTTCCAGGTTGAACAGGGGTTTGTAATCTTGTTCTGCGCCTCCCTGGTTCAGACACAGGGGCGCATCCTCGTCCCACCGCGGAAGACGGACGAGATGATGCACCGAGAGGAGCACCGGGAAGTGACACCACCGTCGATGAGACATTGGAAATGGGTCGCATCAGAGAGGGACTTCCTGAGAAATCAAATTTGTTTTGTCAGCTGGGAGGCTAAGGAAAACTTTTACTTAGGCTTACTGACTTATTGCAGGAGGCAGCATTCGCTTTTGTACATTGTCAATTTGTCAAACACAGTGTTCTCACGAGCATGATCATAAGCTTGCTGTCAGTATATTCGGTACATCTAAACTACGTTTCAAGTATTTAAACAAGCATACGGTAAGTCATTGCAACTTTAAAACATTTAGCAAGTGTGAGGATATTTAAAACAATAAACAGAATGAAAAAAAATCGATCAAGGTTCGTTTTCAAGGTGAGTTTTTCCTGCACTCAACTTCTGTCCATGATTTACTGACCTGGAACGCTTGGAGGGTCATGCGCAGAACTGGCTGCAGATTTCTTGGCCAGTGGTTGAGCAGTTGCTGTTCGTGATGAAATAGCAGCAATGTTTGCGCTGATGGGCAAGTACGGGGTCGCGGTTGTGCGAAAAGAGCCAGTGTTTTGGTGAGAATCGACAGCGGTCGAAGACAACCGGCGAATTACGGGTTGAACAAAACAATTGTTGGCGTCTATAAATAAATCGCATTTGTCATGACCAAACGAGCCACTTCTATTTTTGGAATATCTCTTGACTTGGAAACAACTACTACAACAAAGAACAGTGTAATGATAATTCAAGAAAATGAAATATCTTCTGACAGGTGTCAAACCCACAACAATGCTTGATCGAACGACTCAGTTACATGTCTTGCAATAAAAACGAATTTATTTTCACAGTAAGTCAGTTCAATCATAAGCAGCTAAAATTCGATTTCGATCAACTAGCCGCCAGCAGCTAGATCATCTTCCGTAAAGCTTATTCAAATAGAATGATTCTATTTGAATAAGCTTAACTGAAGATAATTTAGCTGCTGGTGGCTAGTTGATCGAAATTGATTTTTAGCTGTTCATGATTGAACTGACTTGTGTTAAAGTAAATTCGTTTGTATGTAATGATAATTTTCTTTTCTCACTAAATGTTTGCACAGGCTTTGTAACGATGTGAAACGTCACGGAAGGTATTTTTCGTTTTATCAAAAGTCAAGATCAGTCACAGCATGTATCGAGTCATACAGAGCAAGAAATGCTAGGACCTTCAAAATTTGTTTAAAACTCTTCTACTGTGACTGGTCATTCCGTACAGTGACAACAAGCTTTTTCAGACCGGCAATATAACAAAAGCTGCGCACGCAGGTGAAAATACTCTACCGTTAGTATGCTTTTGTATTGTTGACAGGACAAAAGAACTTTTGTGAACAAGTTGGTTTAATATTTTTTTAATAGAAACTAATCAGTTAAGTTTTTTTTTATGCTTAACACCTTTAAAGTCACGACTTCATGACCATGTGATAGACAACCAAAACATGTTGGATTTTATGAATTGGATATGCGCAATGATTTGGCTGTTAACATGGCCCAATTTAGTCATGCACACTACAATCCAATAAGTAGCAGATGATATGCGAAAGGAAGCTTTGCTATGACCACCAACGACATCTTTTTGAACCGTGTGCAATTGTGCACAAGTTTCACTTGCAAAGTGCACAGTTTAGAAGCAGTTCAGCAACTTAACCCTGTGGGTATGCGTTTGCTGTTTCATGTCAAATGTCAACACAAGCCACTGATGAAGTTGTAGAAAAATTCAACACGCCGGAACCGTTCATACAGTCTCTTCATTTCTTGAAAGTAACCATCTCTGTTGAAATGGTTTTAATACGTACACACATGCTCACGGTTACGTCGACACCGCATTTTCAAAAACATAGCTATAGGTACCAGTAAAATAAACGATAACTTGCTTGTTTGAGAAATTTAAGTACAGCATGAAAAAACGTAGACTCCAACGACTGCGATTGATAAAAAAAAACAACAAAGCTTCTCGAATACAGGCGAGTTGATTTTGTAATTCAAATTAATCAACTTCAATTACTTTTTTATTTTGTAGACTTTGCACACATATTCACTCCCTATGAAGAAAAATAAATCAAAAGCATAAGAAAATACTACATAGAAGAGAGAGTGAGCGTAGTCACAATTTCGCCAAGAACATTTGCAATTGCGGTCTATGAGCAGCCTGTTTAAAAACTTACCAATTTTAGACTGGGGTATCTGGCCAGGACCATAATGGGGCTTGATTATGGCGGGAGAATTAGAAACATATTGCAGAGTAGTTGTGTTAGTCGATTGCATCGGCATCCGTGGTTGTCGCACTGATCCTTGTATTGCTGCACCTTCGTAGAGTGAAAAATGGCCACCAACTGTAAAAAAGTGTCGGTGAGTCCTCATTGCACACAATGATGTACACGAATTGCATTGTAATAATGTAATATGCCATTTTGCATCGCATTTTGTGCAACAATACAAACATTTAAGATGAAAACAACGCCCGAACCTTTGGACAATTCCGCAAGCAATGTATCTGTATTTTTTGCATTGATTAAACCATTGCAGATGTTAAATGAGTGCACAAGTGATTGATTTTTTTTTCGGATTTAAAATCATTTTCATTCTACAAATTTTTTTGCACAATTTATGCGAACAAAACTGCACTAGAGCCCAGACATGGACAACAGAATTTTTTTTTTTTATCCAACTCAAAATGAAAAATACGGCAACTGCTCAATAAGCTTTAAAACGTATCAAACCAATTAACCCAAGTTATGTGAAATGAAAAGAGTAACCTAAATCCACAAGGCTGACCTGAACATGTAACGCTTCGTGGAGGAGCAATAGAAGTGGAGTCTACTCCTTGCTGGGAGATGCCTATCAAGGGAGCATTACTCGTGTTGGCTTTAGTTAAACTTACTGAAGTCGATGCGTTGGAATCATGATCTAAAGCATTTGTTTTTTAATCTTTGGGCGACGATCAGTAACCATACAACAATGGTAAAACTCAAATCAGAAAAGCTAACACAATAAAAGCATGTGTGCTCTTCAAGAATCACACCAACTGCTGATCATGCATTAACCCAGACAGCAAAATCCGTCATTTGTGCATTAATTCAAAGTCTGCAGACGTTGCTACAGTCTGCAGACGTTGAATCAATGTAAAAATGACGGATTTTGCTGTCTGAAGAAAGTCTTATTAAAATAGTTTTCAAAATCTGCCAACCAGCATCTACATGTTTGCCACAAGTACGTTATAGTACACGTTTAATGTCACAAAATCAAATTTAGAGCTGTTTCTTTGTACAGCAGTAGCATCTATTGAGAGTAAAACCCAACAGCATAAACTACAAAACAACCAGAACTAACCTTTTTGATTGCCAGATTGAGGCCTAGAGCCGGCATTGTTATTATTGTTGCTGTCATTTGTACGGGAAGTCATTGCAGTCGGGTAATATGCAACCGATAGATTCTGTGCTGTTGCCAATACTTTGCTTTGTTTTGAGCTGTTACTCAGCGATGATAAGCCATTTCCAATTAATGAAGTGTTAAGTGTAACTTCAGGAACTACCGATGAGATGTTTCTTGTAGGGCTACGTGACTGTCTCATCACAGACGATGCCATGGATAATTTGAGACATTTAGTTCAGAAAATGGTTGGGCAAGAGATTTTTTTGATGGAAGCAAAACCAAAACATTAGAACACTTTGCTAATGTTTTTAAAACCAAATTAAAAGTTTCTGAAATGTAAAGAATTGGTTTGTGATGTGTCGTAAATGTATATGAGTTACATTAAATCAACACACTACAAACTATAGGCCTATTGGTTATGGCGTTGCTGTTGCAGTGCAGTCGTAGCTACAGTCAACTACCGGTACTGCAACAATTTGAAGAGTTCGCGTTAAAGCGGCACAGACATGTTGCATTAGCTGTTATTTAAACACGGAATGGCCCGTTTCGGTGAGTCCGATCCCTATTTGGTGATTTTTTTTCAATTTTTTTTTTAAATTATCGGGTACCGTAGCCTAATTATCATTGCCGTTTTAGGGTTAGGGGTTAGAGGTTAGGAACTCACCGAATCGGACTCACCGAATAGTAGCAGACCCATTTAAACAGTAAGATGTTAAAGGTAACCATCCTTTAAAAATAGTGACTGCATTTCCTTGAATTTGCTGCCCTTGACACAGAACTCTATTTGCAGTACTAACGCAATTTACTGTGTAACTTACATTCATATAGTTCTAACATGTCTTCACAATTCACATGCCCTCCAATGACCCTGACAGTTATTGAACACAACTTGCTGTTTCAAAGTAGTTTTCAAAGAGCAGAATTAGCCAAAGTGCCCCACACAGAACAAGCCAATTAGAAATACGGTAACTTCTTTGGTGGTAGAGAAACATGTAAATTTTGCTTTGCTAGACTTGCATAATTTCAAAATTCAACTAAATTTATAAACGCAGCTCAACTTTTTTGCCGTGACTGGCTGCTGCACTGCTTCATTCCTTGCCTTCTGCTTATCATGAATGTACAGCGCACTTAAGTATTGCAACAAAAAGTCTAACAGAGGAAATGCCGCTCCTTTTGCAAAAACTGCGAAACCACTATTGCTTGTTGCAAATAGTACTGTGACAGAACTTTTACTACACGCAACAGAGAGTCTCAGGCTGAAAAAGAGATGTCGGCTACTCGGTTTTTCTTTTTCTCGAAACTGCACCGCACGGCACTTTTGGCGAATGTTTGCGATAGAAATTGCGACATCACTAAACCAACTTGGTTGGTACATGTTCATCGAGTTCACCAGGTCAACAGTTTCAGCAAATAATGCCTTACTACTTGTGTATTGATCCACGTTAGTAGAGTTAAAACAAACAATGTAAAGGCAGTTGCTAAAAATACACTCGAATGCGACTGCGAGTAAGCCCAGCGATCACGCACAGAAGAAAGAGAAACACTAAACAATGGGCAATAAGTTTTTCTCATAATGAATGTTATTACAGCAACGTCGTAAAATGGCAACTTAACACAACACAAACATGCTCCAACGCAAGTGGAGTCACTTTAATGCGCAGATGTAAACACTTAAAGTGATGCAATACCGGTGAACACGTGATGTGATAATTTCCTATACGGTGAAAAAATAAAACCGAAATGCCTAACTTAGCTTCCTTCAAACGCCGCTACCCTGTTGCAATTTTATTGGCATGCGAAGCCAGTGCGGTATCAACAAATAAAAACGCCAAGTCACGTTGCAAACCCAGCCAGAAAACAATTATATTTTGCATCGTTTCCACGCCTGGCGACGGACAGTTGTTGATGCCTAGAAAGTGATTATATCGTGCCAGCCAGAGTGCAAACTGAAGGGCGATGTTCTCAATGCGTATCGTGAATTTTCTATGTACTGAGTTACAACCAACCACGTCCACGAGTGAAGAAAAAATAATAAAACGTCATTCAAACAGTGCTGATACGTCATTAAACATCAGTTCGATGTCTTTTGTAAACTTGGTAAAAGCTACTCAATACTCATATGGCGGTGGACTTCGTTTCCTTAAAATACACAAAGCAAATTTCGAGAAATCACTCTAACTAACCTTTGTTTAATGTATATCACTACAACTTACACCCGACGGGACATCAATAGCGAAGATTTTTTACGTTGAAACAATGTAATAATAATATACTACAAAAACAAAGATTTTAAAGTTAACCTCTTTTTGAATCAACTTCACTCTAGTGTTTTGTCAGTGCCATCATGCATCACGGTTATTTCATTTGTACACCAACTTCCAATGCAATCAATCAATCACAAACACAACCTTATGGTTCTCCATGTAGCTGTTTTTGTTTTTTTTTGGTTACAAAGGCAAGATACAACAAAATGCTTGCCTTCGCAACGAGCATATGTGTGACAGAACGTAAGTGCTGGTGCTGAATGCCTCATACAAGATGACGCTTTCCTGGCGCCATTTTCAGCTTCAACCAATTTGATGTCTTGTCATAGTGGATTTATACAGAAGAGACTGCCAAAACATTGCAAGTGTACTTTGTAGCAATAAAGTGGAGACGCTGGTTGCAAATAAGTTCAAACAAAACAGCTTGAATTGATGATGTCTTCGGTTTTGTGCATTGTTACTTCGCTAAGACAAACCATAATTACCACACCTGCAACACTCTGGAATGCGAAGGCAATTTAGAATAATCTCCGGTTGTCTTTTGAAAGTCACGTTGGCAGTTAAACAGCCAAACAATTTCGACCGGTCTAAATCGGATGATTGGCAATGCTACAGATGGGAAATATTGTACAGTACTGTATGTCACTCGATTGTCAATAGAGGCCTTTGTGCATCGCAGTAGCCCCAATATTGATGAGGTCATAAGTCATCTTCATGCAAGTCAATTGTCAAATAAATATGTCCCTTTCTACAAAATTACTCAAGCGGGTGATCTCCTTAGACAGCGAAACAAATTACAAGTCGCCAGAAAAAAACACACAGGTAGCAATATTCAGAATAGAAGGATAATTGCACAAATGTTGCAGATTTAATGTTAACAAAACTGTACATTCCTCGTAATTTGTCAGCTTCATGCGATGCTGATAGCTGACACATATTGTATTGCAAAAGGTAGTTACTTTGTGCAGCCTCTCATGTATATACCCAGACAACAAAATCAGTCTTTTTGCATTGATTGATTGATTGAATCTTTATCCTCGGACTGGGAAAGCTTCTAGCAGAACTTAATCCTGGCAGTTTCGCATACTTGTAGAGGCTTTGAATCATTGACGCAGGCCCGGTCACCGAGATTGACAAAGTGAAGTTTCCGATTGTTGAAGTCTTGTTGCCGGGGAATTATTCCATCCATTAAATGCCGCTGAATGGAGAGCAGTCCTTAACGTGCGTTGCTCAAGCGCACACCCCGAGAGTCGAACCAGCGCCGCTTGATCTTGAAGCTTCTTCGTTCCAGAAGTGACGCGCTAACCAATTGAGCTATCTCTTTGTCAACGTTTGCTGTCTGGGAAATAAAGGTAGGCTATTCTTTGTTGAGATTTAGTCGTTTCGTGTCTAAAATCGTTCATTTCACTTTATTTTTGAGAATTGACAAACGAAACTGTTATTTCTCCCATTTGAACGCAGTACTTCCACGTTTATATGACACAAAGCCTTTCTGAAAAGTAATTACAAATCACACAAATTGACTTCTCCGAACGGAAAGATGCGCTGTAATAGTATCCAGCCCAGCTTGAATCATGACAAACGAAAATCACAACAATAAAAAAGTGAATTGACCAACACATTGAATAGTCCAACGATTTATTTTCACAAAATCCTTACTCCTACCTGTGATAAAGTATCTGTTGTAAAGGTTATCATGTTTTTAAAATATTCAAATTAAGTTTAAATGATGTGCAAAAATACAAAGTCAAAGTTATAAAACTTTATCATACAATAAAATTCCTTTACCGTAACATTTTAAAACGAGTGCAGAACGGGAAAAGGGGCAGTCTTAGCAACACGATCAACAAGCCACAGTAGTTCGAATTAATCAAATAGACAAGCAAAGAAAACGGAAATTTCAAGAGTAGGGAGAATTGTATGATGCAACAGCAATGCTCAGGCGATCTCTTGGCACATAAATGTGATATGAAAACAGAGTTGTACTCATGCTTGACAAGTTGTGTATGTGAAACAATTGCACAAAAAAGTCGAAACAAAGTAGCAATTGAAGCATAAGCCATGGACAAGCCTATTTTATTCTCAGCTATCGCACAACCAAACGATTTACGACGCTGCAGAAAACAATTTAAAATTGAAGAACCTCACAAAAATGTGATGATAATAGAGGGTGGTATAAAGAAAGCCCACAGTGTTGTATAGTTTCAACATAAACAAGACGGTAACTTGGTGACATTAGGCCCATCATAACTGCGCGAAGAGTGGCCGGATGTAACCCAAAGCGTCAAACGAGCAGGCCAGCAGAAAGGAGTAAACAAAACGTGACAGCAAAATATATCTAGGACTTTTGTGGCATAAAAACACAATCACAATAAACACAAAACCGGGTTGAGATAAAACAAAGATGTGCAGTACATCTACTGTTTCTAAAACAAAGTGAATTTAACGCTGTTTTTAAAAGTATTTGCATACGACAAACGCCACCTTGACCAGATCAAATACACAAATATGTATCGTGAAGGATGAAATGACAACTAATTAGCTAGCTCACAATGCACCCAGACAGCAAAACCCGCCATTTTTACATTCTGCAGACGTTGAATCAATGTAAAAATGTCGGATTTGCTGTCTGGGGAATGTGCGTGCTTCCAATAAATTCGTGTAGTGAACACCAATCAACTGTAACCATCACCATTGTTGTTTAACGAAGCACGCATAAATAGTAAGTCTTCTCTCTCAGGCAGAGATTTTTAAAAACGTGTTCCTGCTCGCTTTTCATTCCAATCACAACTCATTACAACAACAACATTGTTCTTAAATTCATGAAAAATGTTTTAACACCGATATTAACGCCACCGAGCTCAAAGACCTAACTTTTTTATCCAATCAGAAAGAAAGTAATGCTAACAACCCCGATTCAAGACAACTGCTGGAAAAAATAAACAACCGATCGTTTTATTGAGAAATGAAATCGGTCAGGAACACCAGCAAGGAAACTCGAATGAAGGGATTTCCGCTGATTGCTCAGTAAGAACTGCAAATATTCAGAAAACCATGCACCTTGTGTTTTTAAATTTAAGCAACAGAGTCAGGGCTATCTGAACGAAAATGTGATTTATGACTTGGTGAGAACCCAGACAGCAAATCAGTCGTTTTCTATATTGATTCAACGTCTGCAGACGCAAATGCAGATTCACAATGTACAAAACGACTGATTTGCTGTCTGGGAAACTACCACTCTGCAACGCGCACAGTAAATGACCAAACTATATTGAATCTGTATATGCTTGTACTTTTGCTGTTTCGGGAACGGGTGGAATAAAAAGAACCAGTGTGTCATAAATCTAATAGACTGCTCCCTGAGGGCTGTTTATTTATGCGCCGGCGTTCGGCAATCAATATAGAATCGGCCTCTGCAATATTGAGAAACTCACAAACTTGTTGCTGACTAACCTCGTACAGCCTCAGGCGGATTCTACCATCCTGGTAAAACATAATGGGTTGTGCCGAGATCCAACGTAAGATAATGTTAAGGCGATGCATAGCAGAACCAATCAAGAGAAAAATTTGATCTTTTTGCAACATGCTGCATATTCACAGCTAGGAAAGAATAAAAACAAGCGGAAATTATCAGGTTTGCATGAAATTACAGGTTTTTGAAATGGACAATCGTGGCGATAAAATCGCATGATCAACACGTGCCCGAAGGTAACTTATCAGTCGAGTTGGGTGAATTAAGACTTTTAGCCTTGCCTTTAGGAAATAGCAATAATAAACCATTTTACAATCATCGGGTCACAAAATGCCGCAAACTAAATCAACGCGTTTCTTAATCATTGCTAAACTTTTTAAGTAAGAATATCTAATGAAGTGATATGCCAGTAAGTGAAATTATCGCAAATTATCAGAACTGGATTGGCGGTCTAACAGAAATAGCACGCTTTCATGCGGGAACAAAACCTGACAACGTTGATTTCAAAATTGTATTCAAAACCATTCCCATAAACGCACAGCAAAAATATTGCGTAACATTGCTTGGCGGCCAAACAAAGAACAGCGAACGCCGTGATACTACGAGCTTCGTTTCGTCACGAGTGAATGAAAGTCACGTGACGTGACCGGTTGCCCGAGTGACAAGTGCGTGATGGGTTTGTTATGAGCCAGATAGCGATTCAGAAACGCCAAGAGAAAAACCACGCCTTTCTTCTACAATGGTTGATTCGCTTTAAGCTGATATCACTTCTACGTAAAGCAGAAACATTGAACGGCTAAATCCATTGCGCAACAGCTCTCGTGCAAAGCGCGCAGTGTGAAGAGCAAGCAATGAGGCATTGCAGCAGTCCAGCCATTTTGTTTTCCATGCATTTCATTAAGTTGCGTCAGGCAATATTGCATTGTAAATGACGGACCTAAAGCGTTTCGCCATAAATATGAAGCATTGTTTGCAATTAATTAAATAAATTTGATTTGCCCAAATGCTTCTCTGCAAAAAGCCTGCAGTGCAGCAAGATTCAATTTTGGCATGGAAGAGCCCACTAAAAACTTGCATCATATTGACACACAGCAGCGTACTCGTTCAAGCATTAGTATTACACATTAAAAAGTAAAATATAGATAATAATAGAATAGCCTAGCAGTGAATGGAAGTTGGAAGTTCAGTTAGAATCGCGTGATAGCTCAACATACTGAAAACATGTCGGTTCTTTTTCATTTTTATCTTAATGTTATGTTTCCCAGACCGCAAATCAGCCGCTTTTTGCATTGGTTCAACGTCTGCATACGTTGAATCAATGTAAACGGCGGCTGATTTGCTGTTAGGGTTGGAACAAAAAATAGTGACTACTATACTAGTACAAACATACTAGAACGCCAGTGAACTAGAAAAAATGACGAAGACTTCGAAACGCTCGAAGTGTGTATGGACAGTTGGATCGCTTGTGTGGATAATGGGTATGCAATGATATGCTGTCGCTTGCAAGGTTAAGATTACGTAGGATGGCTAAAACAACAAGCTAACAGAACGTTACAAACAACAGAAAAGTAGTAACGCAATGTAACAGATAGTTTAGCCTGCTCTGCAATAAATGTGATGTTAGTGTTTCATTAGAAGTAGTCGAAAATTTTTAATTCTCGTTTTAACGTTCGGTACACTTGAAATACATCCGAAATTGACAAGTATACATTTTGGAAACCCTGTGAACTTCTTACATAAGTTGTAAAATACGGTTCAAAAAGTACAACTGAAGGTGAAATTTAATGAGACTGATGGAGCGGTCATGTCGACGTGAAACGATTCGCTCAGACACCACCCAAACATTTCTACCAATATGTTGCGTTAGTTTAGAACTTGTAGAAAATGCAAAACTGCGCTAAAGCGTCTGCATTTGCTGAATTTCATTGAAAGTGGTGGTGGTAAGTTTACAGGTTTTCACAAGCACATCTGTTTTACTTCTTTTTTGCCAAGTGTAGCGTTGAACATAATGAAAACCTGAAATCGGAATGAGGTCAATTGAACGTGCCTCGCCGCAACAAAAATCGATGCCACAACATTTGCGCGGTGTCAGTGTGTCATGTATTGTAGACAAATCTCCAAATTTATGCAGATTGTAGACCAACTCAGCAGATTCAAATAAGAATGCGTTAGCCAAAGGCAAAACAAACCAATAGTTCGAATGATGCTCGCGGCTGAAACACGTTCGGGGTCTAACAAACGCATTAAGCCATTGCAATAACGAAGAGGAAGTGATTCAAGAATATGTGGGAGAGGTGTCGGCCTTTCTACTAAAAGAACCACATTTAACCATCTGCACCAATAAAAAGCAAAGTTCTTGCAACAATACAATAAATGTTATAGTTTGAAAACAGGACCTGTTTTGCCTGGAGTTCAATTAGCTGAGTTACAACAAGGTGTTGCAAGTGATAATCCGCATTTATTCCAAAAAAAAAAAACGACCTTTCGCCAATCAAGCGCGAATGACTTTATCAATCAACAAACAACAGCAAACAACTTATAATGGAGAACAAGGGAAGAGTGAATCGTATGAATCATGATTTATTTTTATTTATCATAGCTGCATGATTGGTAAATCCAATGCGGGGCAGTATGGTGTGGCGAAACGAAGATGGTTTACTCATCATTACACCAATTCATAGCTTCATGCAAGAAACAATGATATCGGTAACTGTTAAGCAGTTGATCTACATCTACATTCTACAACATGAGCTGAACGGGAAATCGAACGCTGGTCCGCTACAAGCAGTGGCAGGATGCTAGCTCATCGGTCACTGAAATAAGTTTACAAGCATGATGAAATGTATTTTGAACTGTGCGGCGTTATTTTCAGTGCTTCCACTTTTACAAAACTAGATTACCACTTGTATTACCACATTTGTCCTCAGATTACCACAGTTTTTACTGTGATTTTTTACCCGATCTTAACCGTATTTTACATTAACACAGTGGCTATCTTTACCCACTTGTTGCCATAGTTACTATCAGGTGTCGTCAGAGTTAGGATTAAAGTTAGTAAGGGTTAAGGTAAGACTTGGGAATAAGGTTAGGGTTTTGATTTTTACCCAGAACTAAAAAAAATTCTAAAATGCAAGTTTTTGTTTTCAACAGCTTTAAACTTTTCTCAAATTACGACAGAATTCCTTATCCGGCAACGCTATTATTTGGTTATATTTACACTATATAGTGTAAAATAAGGCCTAAAACAACTACTCAGTTTATTAACAGAACGTCCGAAATAAGAAAGCAAAGTACCAGTAGCTTAGCCAGGAATTTTGAAAGGGGGAGTTTTACGGCCGCCGGGCTTCGCCCGCCGGCCTCTTCGCCAAAGGCGACACCCAGCGGCGGGGGGTCTGGGGGGCCTCCCCAGAAAATTTTGAAAAATTACTTTAAATTTGGTGCATTCTGAGAGCATTTTCAACAAAAATGAGGGTATAAATATTACTGTAAAATAGTGCTGTCTGGTGGCATAGCAAAAGAATAAGATCATGTTTTCTTGGGCATTTTTCGGTAATAAAGCTAAGTCTCTATATTTTCTTGTTGCTAATTCCTGGCTGAGATATTTGAATGTTTAGTATTCGCAAAACTCGCTCTTTTAATGCAGTTTCGTTTAAAATTAGGCAAACTTTGTTTTAGAGACATAGAGACTGAAAGCATCATTCTCAATATCGTGACGTCACACGCGTGCCAAAAGGGGTTGTAACTCCCAACCCCCCCCCCCCCCTGGCTACGCCACTGCAAAGTACTGTACTTGACACCGCAGCTACAATCTGAAAGACATCTTGATTATGAATATGATCACATGGTCACCCTACCTTCAAAGTCAAAGTCAGGACGCATTCCAAAATCAAACCGAAAACAGCGGAACATGCTAGACACATGCTGTTATAAGTAGTTTTTTGCATATCTGTTCGATTTTTGAGGACAACAGTTTAAATGCTCTTATTTATTGATAGTATTTTATGTCAAATTTTCAAAAGTTAGAATTTCCACATTTTGGCAACATTTCCACACAAAATTTCCATATTACCACATTTTTACCACAAATTTTTCATTACCACATTTTTACCACAAACATGATGAAAATTCCACAATTGTGGTAATTACCACAAAAGTGGAAGCGCTGGTTATTTTATCGCGTCTTCGGGAGGAGGACTGTAATCTGCACCGGCGGCCCCACTTGAAGTGTGAATAAAGCCAGAAAAAGACTCCCAGTTGAAACTAGCTACATCTCACACGTAGGTTTAACAAATTAGTCCTTTCTTCCATTGATCCAACGCTGCAAACGTTGAATCAATGGAAAGAGCACTTGTTGTCTAGGCTTCTGCTTTTGATTGCAACAATATGCTTTTGTCTTCTGCACATGCCGGGGTGATCCATACGATGGTATGCAATGCCAATACCCGCACAATGGAGGTGTACAACAGTCCTGATAACGACAGCGTGATGAGGCTAAGAGCTATTTCATTGTCAGTTCAACTTGTACACTTGACAAACCTGAATTCAACTTGACACTGTTGTGCCAGAAAATGCAGTGTTGTTAAATCAATAACAGCGTGTCATTCAATAAATTTGACACCTACCGTCCATAGCACCAGACTCCTGGACATAAAAGCGTGGATTAAGAAGCCAGTAGTGTAGACAAGGACAAAAGAAATACAATTTTCAAGTCTCCAAAACAAAAATATTTAAAACATTTTATTTTGACTAACAACCCACTGAGCCTTCATAAGCTAGCTAAATCCATCCTTGTTATTAACTAAATCGTCTGTTGACGTTGAACCAATGTAGTATCGGCTGAATTTTGTTGCTTAAATCATTTTGTATGTTGAGTATATGGTGTATATACCTTAATAAATTTTAAGGCATACAAAGAAAACATAAAGAAACTAAAGTAAAATACACTGAAGGGCCTAAGCCATTTCATGAGATCAGTTACATATTGAAACCAAATAACGTGTTCTTTCAGTTTGGAAAGAACAACCACTTGAAAGTAAATCAACGAAGCGAGCACACAAACCAATACAAGCCTACACAAAGCGTGGTGAGCAACTCGATGTGAATGGAGCATTGTGCTTATTATCGGAAGCACAAAGAAATAAGCGCGGTGACTTTTTCAATGACAAGGCACACACGTAGATGTGAGCCGGCTAGAACCAAGATCGAAATACACAATAACAGATTAACAGGCAAGCCGCCTCACAAATAACCATTGAGAAAACTTTCCATTCTGCTGTGGATACAATACCCAGCAGACCGTGTTCAGTGAAGATTATTTTTTCACTACATGGTGGTGAAACGTATTGTACAATAAACACACTGTCTCTTTTTAATAAAAGTTTTCTGCAATGATGAAAAGAGATCATCATGGCAAAGGGTAAACGCTTTAAAAAAAGGTGTCGGGCGTTACTTCGTGCAAGCGCACAGCTGCAAAGTCAGCGCAAAAGTATAACAGCCCGCAGGCGTTAGTGCAAACAGGGAGCGTTTACTTTTTCAGAATTAGCGTAAATGATACTCCAACAATTCCCATCAGCAAGTGATTGGAAGAAGCAAACAACATTCAACTGAGCGAAGTGACTACACAATTAGGAAAACAGCCAGTGCGGTAAGCTGCGATTTCATCAATTAACTGCAACCAAATAAGGAAGTTCTACTTCACCTGATCAGACCGCGATTTCGCTACTTTTTCGATCGTTTCAACTATTCCAAGACGTGATATAGCCTGATCTAGCTCCGCTTGTGAGGACAATGGTGAATCCATCATCAAAACAATCTACTACACCCGTTGAAATGTAGTGTTTCTGAAGCAAGGGAGTATCAAATTTCGACTTTAAAGTTAAGAAGCGCATGGTTACAACGCAAGCTCAAACATACCCTGCTGGTTTCTGTGCATTTTTGTCACAAATTTACTGCACTTCTCAACCTGGGACAGCATAATAAGTCATTACGTCACCTAAAAACCAGAGCATTTTTACTGGCAAAACAAGCTGTCAAAAACGTGTTGAAATTTAAATGAAAATAGACTAAGTACTAGGTTCAATTCCATGTCTGAAAACTTATTTGATGTATTTTTAAAGTAGTAACTTGTCAATTTTAAATTCCACATTCTTTTTTGCTCTTCAATGTTTCAAACACAGATTCTAAATCTTTAAAATCGACGCATGCAGCATTGAGTTAGAAAAACAAATGTATATGACACTTCAACTAAGCGTAACAGTATCTACACTCAAGATATGATAATGCATTTAGCCTTAGTTGATAACGTTTGTATGTCAATATCATAAAAAAGTATTGTAAACCATGATGAATAACAAAAATTTCTCAAATGACGAGAAAACAAATACAGCAAAGTATGTGTTTACTGTCATTTCAAGCATGAGTGTTTCCAATACCACTACTGTACAGCACAATGCTTCATATCTTCATAACTACGGTACCTCATATTCGGCAAAACATCCTCATTCATTCTCAAACAATCATTTGTTTTGTCTGCTATGAGTATGACTAACACTTTCATTTGGTGTATTTATTAGTCAATTCAATATTGTTCACCCTTGGTGTGGCTTGCATGTATAAAATATGAAAAAGATAACTATCGGTAAGGAATGCGTAAAAAACACTAAGCTAAACCAACACTAAAGAGCAGAATTGGGCGACAAGCGATATTGTGTTGAATAGCGGAAAACAGTTAAAAATACCAGGGTGCAAATGTTTGATATATCTTTCAATCAAAGCTGACCAAACCATTATATTGATAAACGCTGTTAAAGTGTAAAATTACTCAATGCGTGGCTGCAAAATACAACAATTCCCAACATGCCTTTTCAGACCAGGCCAATCAAGTTCATCTGCATACAGCTCAAGAGTTCAGCAGTTCAGAATAAATTGTTCACAGCATGTCAACGGCAAAGAAATGTAACAGAAAGGCCAATGCTCATGAAAAGCAGCAAAGCTTGAAGTTTGGTTCGATTACTTTTTGTAATAATTCATATTAATTTATTTTCAATGTCTGGTAATTTACACAGAAAAATCATGCATTAAACTAACAGAAAAATAAAATTTTAAAAAGGAAATATTATAAAGACTGGTTGCAAGTGTGACTGCGATCTCTAATTTTCTTTTGAAAAAAACATTAAATACGACATTGTACTGCAAACTGCATGTACAGTTCAGTTTGCATCACTAACAGGTTGCAACGTGTCAGCTGAGGGCTGAGCTACTAGGAAGCAGTACTACACACTGATGCTCGCATGCTTGCTTTGATAGTGCATTGGTGCAAAAGCTCTCCAGCCATTTCCTGTTGCTGTATAGTGAATCATTAAACAGTACTGTAGTAAAATACGAACGGTCATACGTTGGTCAAACTACAACTGCAAATTGCATGGTATTGCATGCTAACAAAGCCTGTCCCCTTTGCATTGATTCCATGTCTGTAATGTTGAATTAATGTCACACAACGAATTTAGTTATCTGTGATGTAATCAATATCCAATCTCAGTTTTCACAACTGATTGCTATTAAACCATCACAAATAACTAATGAGCTGCTTTTCCAATTCGACAATAAACCTTTTCACGAACAAAAACGTGGTTGAAAGGTGCTTAAAGCAGCTCGCTTTATACAATTTCTACAAGACAAGTGCTCAACATTGCTCATTACTTTCATGTTTGTCACCCATGTTACAACATTTATCACCATATTTCAAATGTTTTTTACCAGTAAAAATGCTTTCGGTAATGCAGCTTCGTAAAAATTGAGTTCAATATAATGAAGCTAGCCAAACTGCATAGGTTTGTGCAAGAGCAACTAGCAAGCACAATTTTATGTCCAGTAACATTGAGTACTGATTTCAAACTTTTAAACAAAAAAATAAAACTTTGAAAAGATGTTTTCAAAACTAGATAGTTTCCAGCATAACATTTACATAAAAATATTGCACAAAAAACTACGGACGGTCAACAGGATGTCTTTGTTTAATTTAAAATGAAACTAGATTTTCACAAAGAAATATCATTCAAAACAAAAAAATTTTTATTAAACAAAATGGGTATGCTAACCACTGCTAAGTCTAAATGACTAATAACTCTGTGATCCAAGAGACCAAGACCTCTACAATTCAATACTGCAGGATAAAAAAAAAACTAATTCTAGTTTATGAACCATATGAACCACACTTATACGACTTCCCAACAAAAGCACTATTACATGAATATGTGTAACTGAAATTAGAACACAAAGAAATGCCACAAAAAATGCTAATCATTGTTGGACATACTTGTACCAAAAGTGTTTCAATGTAAAAATGATGTTACAGTATTTTATTATTTATATTATACTTTTTAAACTTCAATGCCTGAACATTTTCTTTTTGATATCCATACATTCATACATTATGTCTGGCTTTCTTTCTCCCCTATTATGATGACTGCTCAATGCTCATATACACATCAAGATTAGAACTGCCAAATTCAATCCACAACACTTTTCATTAGACCAGTGGTTCCCAACCTTTTTGTTGTCATGGACCCCTTTAGACAAATTATTAATTCTGCGGACCCCTACCTAAATTTTGCCTGAAACTCAATTAACATACTATTGACTATTGTAATAATTATGCTACTCAACTACTGTACTGTGTCATATTGCATTGCCGCTATAACTCCTGCGGCAAATATCAGGTCAAACAGTTGCTCAAGTAAGAAAATGAATGAATTGTTCAAGAAATGGCAGCAGTATTTTACTATTAAGGTGACCCAAAGTGCCATGCCGAAACTCAACGTAAGCAAATTTAATGAGAGGGCTGTTGTTTGTTTTCCTGAACTAAACGACTGAACTGTGGTTGAGTTTTTGACAATGCAACACGCATGTCATCTTCAACGTCCAGGCGATTTCGATGTTTTGGTTCTATTGCAACAAGAGCTGAGAATCCTGCCTCGCAAAGGTAAGTGGTTATCTTCTTCTTCTTTGTTTGAACCTTCTTCGCCACTCCAAGGGTCGAGGGGCTCTGCCTTTCACCACCCTTGGGCAGTGGCGGCGACGCGGTCTAGATGTTTGGGCAGGTGTCGAGCAGCCATTCAATTGATTTGTCATCCAGTTCACGCAGACCACGCACACCATTTGGCGCATGGTAGATGGCGCAATTACAAATGGTGTGGTCTACGGTTTGTTCCTCCTTGCCACACTCACAAATCGCGGATGGAGCCATCCCCCATTTGTGCATGTTGGAGCGGAATAGTCCGACGCCAGTACGCAAGCGGTTGAGCCGCACCCAGGCCTTCATTGGCAAATGCATTCCGGTTGGGTGGTTGCTGGTGTCGGAGATGAAACTTTGGAGTCTCGAGGAGTTCTTCTTCCACTCCGAGCTCCATTGGTGGTCCGCCCAGGTAGCCGCACTGATGGATTGGTCTTCAGCGGTTTTCATCAGGAGTTGTGCGGCACGTACAAATGGGTGTCTCGATTTCAGTCGCTGAGGTTGCTCGTTCACAGACTCATAGAGACTTGAGTAGAGCAAGTGGTTGGGGTTTGTAGCGCGACGAGAAAGAGACAGGATGGCTTCTTCGCGACGAAGCTCAGCTGGTTGGATGCCTGCAAGGACAGGGAGATTTTCCGATGGTGTAGGTCGCAGGCATCCTGTCAGTGGTTATGAATGGTAACAAAACAATAGCTTTCTTTGCCAAGAATGGGTAGGTTTGCAGTTGTGAGCACCAAAATTCCTCTACGGTTTTTGAATGAAATTCAATGCGTAATAACTCTTTTGATCTCAAATCAATTAGGTCATCTTTACTGAGATCGTCATCGCTAATGTTGTTCAAGTCAAAAAGAAAAGGATTTCGACTCCATGTTTCAACTTCGTTCGGCAGGTGTTCTAAATTAATATAACGTTGAAATGAGATTTGCAGGGTTTCAAAGTGTGCGCAAAATTTTTCTACATTCTCTTTGAGTTTCATCCATCAAGATAAGATCTTCTAACATTGGAAAGTTAGCGTAATTACCTGCTTCCAATCTGCGTTTCCAAACCGGCAACTTGGCTAAAAACGCTTTCAGTTTTTCAGCTGCATCAATTATTATTGTCACACCTGGTCCTTGAATTCCACGATTAACATTGTTAATATCATAATATGACCGAAAATATCGGCTAAGTAGGCCATGCCGTATAGAAAACTTTTACACTCAAACAATTTTGAGAGGGGACTTCCTTTTGCATTCAAAAGAGTTGACATATGATATACTTCATTTTTAGCTGCTGCAGTCGTTTCAAAACTTCTCTAGATAACCAACGTAGGCCTACATCAGAATGATACAAAAGTACTTCGTAATCTGACCCTACTTCTTGACAGAGCGCTTTAAAAGTACGGTGGTTTACAGCTCTGCTTTTGATGAAATTAACGAGTTTCACGCAATTCGTTAGAATTTCTTTGAGACTTGCTGGTAAAATTTTTGCTGCTAAGGCGTACCTGTGCAAGAAGCAATGGGTAAAAACCACACGAGGAGCTTCGTTATTTACTAAAGCAGCAAATCCGGATTTGTTCCAGAGCATAGCTGGTGCTCCAACCGTGCATATAGAACAAAATTCATCAAATGCATGCATATAGTCCAAAATTCATCAAGGTAATCACGGACCCCCAAATGCTTTCTCACGGACCCCCAAGGGGTCCGCAAACCCCAGGTTGGGAACCACTGCATTAGACTGTCATTGATCACTAAATGTGTGCTTCTCTTTGTTTTTGTTTTATTTTTTGCTTGTTTGTTCTTTGGGATTTGTGGCCGTGCTAACAACAGACATTTAGCCTACTACAAACATTGATTTACTATTCGGGCACGTTTTAAACTTTTCAAGGTTTTGCCACCTTTTTCAGTTCATTTATGTGCTGGTAGGCCTATATCGACTATTGTAATTAGTCATATCTTTTTCGTTCTGGACGCGGTAATGACGAAATATAAAATGAATGAATTCATGAATGTTAAAACTGGGAGCAAGTCTTTTAGGTGCAGACAGTTAGGTGCCGGTCAAATAGGCGCGCACACTGTGGCGTCAGGATATTTAGGTGCGAAGCACCGTGACGTCCGTTCACTTAGGTGGTATTCCTAGTAAAGTCTGCAGATTGTATCAGCTTGGCAGGTAGGGCAATTTTTGTGAGTACGTGTGAGACAACACTCTACATTCTACAACATGAATATATTTCTATAGGGCATATGAACCCTGGCTACAAGTTGCAAGCATAATGGTGCGACTTTGCTCGCAATTAAACCTAGTCGGGGTTTTGACGGAAAACTAAGTTACTCTTCAATCAAGCCTACCACCCGCTTGAATATAGGCTACGGTAGGTATATATTTTTGACTGATATTTAGTGTAGTTATTATTTGACTCAACTAAAAGTGAACTCAGTCATGTTCGGAAACTTGAATAATTTATTGATAAAGCTTTTGCCGATGCAAACCTGAACTAACAACAAATAAATGCCGAACAAGCGCATTAACAAAACAATATATTTTTCTGTTCAATATAGCATTTTGTGTGAAAAGCATTGCCGGTTTAAGCAGCTTCACTCACGAAAGCCACGACATATTTCTTCTAAACTAAAGGCATGTATGACTGGTTTTGAGTGTGCTTTGCTGGCCGATATTTATCGGTGAAAAATAGCCGATACAATATATCGGCTACTCCTGATAACGGCCGATAAATATCGGCTGACCGATATATCGGTCGAGCTCTAGCTTTGACGTGTGGTTTCATCTAAACAATATTTAATCTTTGATATCATCTAAAACTTGTAAATGCATTATGCTACAATACAGTCGCACAGTTTTTTTCAGCCTTAGATTTCTGCCTAAAATCGTTAAATTAAGAACCACATATCGTCTCTAATCAGCTGAACTATCGTAAGTCCAAATTTTTCAAAATTGCGTTTTTGATTGATTTGGTATCTTTATAGACTACAGTTTATTTTGTTAAAGCATCGTAAGTTCATCTGCTTTAGTTTTGATGATACAGAACGATGAACTATCGTACATGAATGTACAGCAAACACAGCGTGAACTTTAAAATTCAATTTTCACAAAACTGCATTTTTGGAGTTACGATAGTTCAGCTTATTAGAGACGATATTTACTATTGGTAATACCAAAATTTGTTTTCTGTTATTTTTCACCCTAAAAAATGTGGCTGCACAGTTGTTTCAAATACAGTTCAACATGAAATGATATTGATTGATTGAATCTTTATCCTCGGACTGGGAAAGCTTCTTGCAGAGCTTAATCCTGGCAGTTTCGCATACTTGTAGAGGCTTTGAATCACTGACGCAGGCCCGGTCACCGAGATTGACAGCTAGTGAAGTTTCCGATTGTTGAAGTCTTGTTGCCGGGGAACTATTCCATCCATTAGATGCCGCTGAATGGAGAGCAGTCCTTAACGTGCGTTGCTCAAGCGCACACCCCGAGAGTCGAACCAGCGCCGCTTGATCTTGAAGCTTCTTCGTAGAGCTGGGCGATATTCCTAAAATAAAACGATATTATCTAAGTTTCAATATTTTACGGCGAATCGCAAAGCACGGCTTTCTATAACTGCATGAAAAACATACTAAGCACTGGTACTGAAATGAACAAACTTTATTGCAAACAATGCTGCGATTTAACTGTCGCAAACTAAAGATTTTTGGACAAAAATGTCAGCATGTTGACATTGCAGGGTTTTAGGCACGATCTCTTAAAAACAATTAAGCCACTAAGTGAAAACACCCTTTCACTACTAACACTGGTGGCTTGAATGCACAGAAGTTTTCTTGCAACTTTTGCAAGTGTAGGAAAAGTCAGTGCATTAGCTCGCCACCGCCCACCATGTACAGATGCAGCTATCCTTGTTGATAGTTTTTGATGCAAAATAGAGATGTAGCTGTGAGTAGCAAAACAAAATAAAGTATCTACCTAGCTGTAGCTACCGTAGGCTATGGCCGCTACGCTATGCTACGTAAATTTAGTCAGCTTGCAAGTTCCCTATTGTATTTACCGAACTTCATCCTTCGCAACAACGCAACACGTGGGAATCAGTAAGCAGGATTGCGTAATCACAAAGACTGCTTGTAATGCATAAACAATGCACACACGCTTGAGGGTTGTCTGCGCATGCGATGTCAGACTGCTCGCAATGCGTAAACAATGCACACACACTGGGTTGTCTGCGCATGCGATGCCTGTGTCACTGCGCATGCAAAAATGTTGCTGTAATTTCAGTACATTTATAAACGATAAAATCGGAACTTTGTGAATAAATATCGTTGCCGAAAAAATATCGTATCGTATCGAAATATCACCCAGCTCTACTTCTTCGTTCCAGAAGTGACGCGCTAACCAATTGAGCTATTGGGGCAGACAAATAAAATTGTTATTAAAATTAAAGATCTAGTCTACCATATATCTTATGTGCACGTGCGCTGTAATAAGTAGTACCATAGATATAGTAAAAATAAAAACTGCTTACTTGTTCAGACATATTTGATTTGCTTGCAGCCTCAACTAATGGCATTGCAGTAGGATAAACCAGGGTAAAATGGGACAGTAGGGACACAAATGAATATTTCTGTTGCTGGACTAAATAACCTCACAGCTGGCATGACTATTGTTTTGCAGATTTTGCAAACAATCAAAGGGTGGCACAAGCCCATAAAAATTTCAAGGCTACCGTCTCGGGAAGGTCAACTTTTTTATAAAAGAAAAAGTGTCCCATTTTTCCCGGGCGTGGGAAAAATGGGACACTTAAAGAAATTCCTTTTGTCTCGTTTTTCTATTCACTGGGTAGGCTATTGTGAGACAACTTTTAACAATAACAGTTTAAAGCAAGTATTGGAAAGAACAAGTATATTGCTAGTTTAACACAACAAACAAAATGAAATGTTCATGTACAAATGAACACTATTTTGAGATATGTACCGTACTGTAGCATGAATAAAAAGCAAACTGAACAAAAAACAGTGGGTGATGTAGTATTGCAGTAGTAAAGTTAATGGGTTTGCATTTTAAATTTAAAAAGATAAACTACAGAATGATTTATTGCTGGAATAGACATTGCCGCTAAACGCTGTGATATTGTATGATTTATTGCCCCTACTTTCAAAAAAAAGCAGGAGCACTGCTTTGTGATTTTAATGTGCACTTGGTCATTGCACCTGTAAAAGTGTAAATCCAAAAGTTACAGAGAAAATACTGCATTAAAGCAAAAGTACACATCATGAAAAACAATTACACCACAATTGAGCACTTTTTGTAAACAGTCCCATTTTACCCAGACGTGTCCCATTTTTTCCTTGTCCCATTTTACCCCAGTTTACCCTATACCTACAAGATATGTGGCACAACATGAAGCCTTTTTGTAGAAATAATGAAAACAGTGAAAACTGAAATTTAGAAAAAGGCTATATCAGTACAATTACAAGCATTACCTGGATTGAATATGGAAACATGCTTCATCTTATTAAGCCCTATTTCACCTATGCTCTTTATCATTGTTTTCATCCAGTTACTTGACTGAGAATATTTATACAAACTTCATTCTACTTCTTCTGACACTAACTTTTTTTCAATTCACGACAAGTCAAACAGGACATTGCACTGGCGAAGCAAACCTTGACAAACAGTGAACACAAGGGTAAAAAATAGTAATGGAGAGATTTGAAATGGACTCTGAGCAGAAGATCCTAAAATCGATGTAGAGTAGTCTGGGGCCTCCTGGGCACAAAATCAACTTAGAAATTATTTACAGTTAGACTGGTCTGAAATCGTTGAAACAAAATGAAGAAATCCTTTTTCGTTTCAATCACGAAAAAAGTGAGTAGCAACTCTAGCTAAGTGAACCGACCACCAGTGTGAAAAAAGAGGTTGAAAGTGGCTGCTCATTCATGTCGTGTTGGCTACTCTAAGTAGGGCAAAGGTCAAAGTTTGGTCATCACATCAATCAATCAATCATTTTATTTTTCGTCATTAACGCGTCAGGGACGAAAAAGATACTAACTACAACAATCGATATAAACCTACCAGCATGTTAACGAACGGGAAAAGGTGGCAAAACCTTGAAAGGTTTAAAACGTGCCTGAATGAAAAATTGTGTAGTAGGCTATATATCAGTAGTTAGTAGCCTATATATCAGTAGTTAGCACGGCCACAAAATATATCCCAAAACACACCCCAATGCTGCATCTGCTATAATGGTTAGCCAGTTTACCACAAACCACATCTGAACACCGCTGAATTCGTGATTGAAACAAAAAAGGATTTCTTCATTTTGTTTCAAAAATTTGGGGTGTTAAAAAACAGTGGCGTAGCGTAAGCTGCTGTAGGCTATATTTCACAGTTCCAGGAGTCAGAGTGGTACGTAGCGCGCTCTTTTTTGGAAGCGGAAAGCCGGAAACTGCGCTAAACTTTATTAGGCAAACTCTAGTACATGACCATAGATTTAACAAAAAGAAAATTTTATATTCTAATGCTTCTCTTATTCCTTGTGTACCGTAATGACTGATGGTTTAGCACACTTTTTTTCTCACAACTCATGCCTCTCTTTCTTCCTTGTTAAATTTATGGTCATGTTCAATCTAGAGTTTACCTTTTGTTAAAGTGGCGCTGCAGTGGGAGGACTACTTTTTCCAAATGTAGCGGTAGCAGATAGGCGCTAATGCGCAATGTTTGCTTCAGTTGTAGGCTACTTCAGTTGCCCGCTACTCACCAAATTAAAGTAGAATAAACCAAGCGTTTTTAAAATTTTGAATAGAAATTTCACCTGAAACGTAGCCTATTCCATGACGTTGAATTAATTGGTAGCCTAGTGTAGCCTGAGCGAATGTGAAACTGAAACCTGATATCATAGCCGTAGAAGATAGGACTCTACGAAATCGGAGTGTCTAGGGAGCTGATTTTGTTCAGCCCAATCTCTATGGAGATGCCTCAAAGCAGTGTAGAGGTGAACCCACGCTGAAAACTAGGCTCACTCCTAGAAACTCCTGGGGCAAATAGACACACGTAAAAGTCCCCAACGGCAATTTTTTGGCGGAAGAGGGCAGTGTCTGACGGGCAGGCATCCTGTAAGGCGGGCCTCGATGAACAGAGCACCCGGCAGCCCGTTGCAACCAGTTCCCCTGAAGCTGCACGTTTCAATATAATTAGACCGCAGTAGACATGGAGCTGGCCAAGAGTGTGTGCGTAGCCCTCGCGTAGTCACGACCACCTTAAACAACCAAACAAGCGAATGGCCTCTGTCTCAATTTGGATCTGGACCAAACAAAGCCCAATGGCGATGATATCACGGGTAACGGGGGCAGGCTTGGTAGAGTTGGAAGCCTCCAGCCCGGTTTCACACATTGGCGGCGGATCTATGATGATCGTCTCCCCTCTCTATCCCGCACAACAACGTGTCGTTGGCCCAACGTTGGACCATCGGAAACGTTCCGTGGGCCCTCCGTTGGTTTCCGACGTTGGCGCGTAAGATATTTGGCCAGCGGTCCAACGTGGGCGAATCGTCAGTCACAAAAATTGGTTGGCTAAACGTCGATCCCACGGTGGCGCACTGGTGGCCAACCCTTTCCCAACCATTTGCCACCTGCGACCAACCTGACGACCAAACGCTTTCGTTAGTTCGACGTGGGATCCACGACGCAATTTACAACTATCCTCACTGTGGCGAAAAAAGGCTTGCCTAATCGTAGACCCAACGTTGTTGCACTGTTGGACAACCATTTGCCACCTGCGACTAACCTGACGACCAAACACTTCCATTGGTTCAACGTGGGATCCACGACGCAATTTACAACTAACCTCACTGTGGCGAAAAAGAGTTGTTTAATCGTAGAACCAACGTTGGTGCACTGGTGGCCAACCTGACGACCAAACGCTTTCGTTGGGTCGACGTGGGATCCACGACGTAATTTACAACTATCCTCACTGTGGCAAAAAAGAGTTGTTTAATCGTAGAACCAACGTTGGTGCACTGTTGCACAACCTATGACCAAACGCTTTCGTTGGGTCGACGTGGAATCAATGACACAATTTACAATCATCTCCTCTGTGGCGAAAACGATTTGGTTACTCGTGGGCCTAGCGTTGGCCATCCATTTGTTAATCTACGATCAAACGCTCACATTCTACTTTGACAAAGAATAGACAGAACGACCTTACCAAACCGAAAAAGTTTCTAAACTTTGACCACATGGTGGCGTGTAGTTAACTCACTTTTTTCGAGTTCATCTGTGCTGATAATGATGACCACGAAGACGTGATAATCATGACCACGGAAGACGTAAAAGTTGGACAGATAGCAGTTAAGTTTGTTTTTATTTCTAACCATCACAGCAAAAACAAAAAACATGCTAAATATAACAGCGGTCCAGAAAAGGGCATAAGAGGCAAATTGAAATCAAATTTCCTGTCTTCCTCTTCTCAAACGCCCACTATCCCAATCTCTTGCGTATTCCAACCAGTCTGAAATAGCGGCATCGATATTTGAATTTGTTGCTGTGGACAAGTTGTGGGTTCTTCGTACTCCATCTAAAAATAATAATGTCATTCGGATAATTTGCAAGTAGCTGGTCCAAACCAATATGTCTTGTGGAAAAGGTCGGTTGCTGAAGCCACGTAACAAGCAACTTTTTCCCGTAAAGTAATGAACTAATCGCACTGAAAAAAGCTCTGAAAGCATCTTCCATGCTTGATAAACTCAGAGTTACGTTGATTACAACAGTCTGGAAAAGAAAATGGGAATTATCCTGCTACAAATAAACTTTGAAATCATTTCTTCAAAGTTTTTGCGAATTACTTCTGTTACAAATACAAAATTGTGATTTTTTTCGTCACTGTAATAAAAACCTTTTTCATGCAATATTGCATTAAATCTCCTCACCCTGGATCATTTCGAGAAAGCTTAATTTTCGAAACGAACGCTTAAAATTTCTTCCAGTCATGTTGAACTCTCTTGCCAATGTATTCGTCATGACATGGCTCATGAGCCTCTGAACAGTGCTGAAGACATCTTTTCCTCCAATGCATCCAAAGAACATAACCTGTAAAATATTATAATTTTAGATGTTGCCTATTTTAAACAAGACGATCTTAACAACTACAAAAACAGACAAAATGGCCTTCTGCAGCTGGAACTTGATATTTTAGAAGTAAACTCACCAACTGTTTTCTTATATCTTTATCTTCTAGAAATGTTTCTATGTTCTGCACAGCACATCATCCTGGCTGTTGAGTGGAAGCACAAGATCACTAGGAGGCTCGCTTAGACACTGCTGATGATCATCTTGTGCTTTCACCAGAGAATCAAGTAACATGTGGGTCTTGGCTTGCTGCATTTTTTGTACCTCGATGCCAGTCAATGCTTTTGTCGCAAACCTGAAATACATTTTACTGTAACTGAATGGTGTTTTTTTGATAAATTTTAAAATAAAACTGAAAGCACTCAATAAAGAGTCATAACGGCACTAGTGAGGCCCAAAAGGCCGAAACAGAGGCTTATTCACTAAAAACTGAGAGTTTGTTGAAAAAGAAACATTAGGTAAAGGGGTAAAAGTAAAGGTGGTTCCATTCTCGATTCTAAGATTTGGGCAATATTGAGAAGAAAAGGTTCACATTAGGCTAACCCTTTAACTGCCACCCTTTCGTTGATGCATTTTTCAGAATTTAGCTTGAGCAAGGCTTTGATTTTGTACTGCCGTATTTTGAGAACGGTAATTGCCAGAAAAAAAAATCAAAACATTACAGTTGTTGCATTTTCAACAGTCTTTTACAATATGTTTACAAATTTTGTGTATTTCGTTTAAAAAGATGCCTCAAATGACTAAAATTTCTGACAAACTACAAAAATTTTGTGTTTTTTGACTTTTTTGTTTCCGTTTAGACATGTAAAAAAAAACATTTAAACTGCGGTAAACGTCACCGCTAAACGTCAGGCAAGTGTCAAGCTTTGCAGGCGACGTTGTCATGATAATGTTTATGTGTTATGCGAAGAAAGAGCCGCATAAACTTCACTTTGCACAAAAAAATAAAAATTCTCTGTAACTGATTGAAAATTGAAGAAAAAGTTCAAATACAAACCAAGTAATTTTTTTCAACTTTTAGACAATACAAGGTTCCTTTTTCTAAGAAAGTAAGATCCATGCAGTTTGGAAAACAAACACCAGAGTAATGGTGATTGCAAAAAGTGATTATTTTTTAGGGCTTGGGCTCTTTAAAGAGCCCGTGACAGTTAAACGGTTAAACCTTTGGCACTGACGAGACTTCGGCCGCCTTCCATGCAGAAACTACGCCCACCCAATTTATTGCACCCAAGGTGGAAGTTAGCGGTGTTTTTCAACAACCAGATCGAACAAGGATTGCATCATTGGAGAGCGCACACCTTATCCGTTACGCCACCCCACCGCCATTAGGTATAAAGGTTTTTTACAAAATAAGTTTAGGGAACTAGCAACATATGACAGCTTAACTCACTAAAGAAAGTAATGCAATAGATTTTTAGATTTACCTTTAATTTCAAATCTTGACAGAGACATATCCTCATCAATGACATTTACATCTTGCAAAACATCTGTTTGGAGACCTGAAAAACAATTGAAAATTTTTAAAGCTTCAACATTTAATATAGTAGGATGCATCAATAAAATAAATTATATTTCTTGAAAACAGCTTATAAACAGGAATAATAGAAAGTCTATGTTGCGATGGATTGAAACATAACTGACAAACTTTTGAGAAAAAATATTCGAAGTCTGACTCTCTTGGCTTTTATTTATTACGGCTAGAAATCTCACCAAATTTACTGGAAAAATCAGTTTTTTCCATTACTTCGTTTTGAATGACTGGGGCCAGATACAGCGTTGTTGCGACAAATCTTCAAAATGCTAGCGCATTTGCATTATTGCATTGCGGCGTAGGCTATTGTACGTGATGACAATAGTTTGTGTAGTTTCTCTTTAGGCATCATTAATTATGAAATTTTACTTTTTTAAAAACACAACTACACGAACAAAAACCTATTTTTAAAACAGGTATCAGTATTACCGGCCACGTGAAAAATAATTCGACATACCAACATTGAAGAGATGTCAAATTCATTGGTTGCTCAATTCGTGGGCGTCGTTATAATAGCCAAGGTTCAAAATTAGCTTATTTTTACTCCAGCAAAATCATTGCCGGCGTAAAATTACGAAATGGCGTCCTCAATTGCTGAAGTAAAAACTTGGAATACGTTTATTTGCCATAATTTAAACCGCACTTTTAAAGTTAATGATTTCCTATCGATTCTACAACTTTATGCCCTTGTCAAGCAATAAGCACAGCTCACGAGACAAAATAACTACATTTTAGAAAATAGTATTCACTGCTCAAGAGTGCAAAAAGAACTGTTTTAGGCGATCAATTTTTTGACTTTTGTGTGTAAAATCGTTCTTAATACTACGTAACATTCCATGATCGTTGCATTCAACCTCAAACTTCAGCGACCGCATAAAATAATGATGTAAGGTTGGCTAGGTAATGATAATGGTAATAGACGTCGCTAATGCAGGCAACTGATTACACAAGAAAAACAGAATAAAAACACAGAAAAATGAAGTAAAAATGCTCGAAAAGTCGAAAGCGAGACACCCACCACCAACGGCAATATTAAATCTTCATCGTTAAACAGTAACTTGCATTACCATTTTCAAATTGTGTGACGTTTTCAGCACGAAAATCGAACAAGCAAATGTTGAGAACGTCAAAGGGGTAATATTTATAATTGCGACCAAAGCCATAAAACCTCTTATTTTGTATCATTTTTCAATTCAATTCTCACACATTACGAGTATCTTTGCTTGAAGAACGTCATGGGTAGTCTTCATCGCATATTTTACTGACCTAGTTTTGTTTAAATTCAATGGTTTTGATCTTACTAGCCACCGCTCACGCAGGAGTTATAGTTTTCCCTTCGCTCTACTGGACACTAGGGTGGGTCGATTTTCACATGAAATTGTCGGATTCTGGCATAAATCGGTATTTAGGTGAGGCTTGCCATACTAAATAAAGTGTTAAAATTTCAATGTGATGGTGTGCTCCTAACCACTTACCCCAGGTGGTATGGAAAAATACAATTTTCTACTTCACAAAAAATTATGTTCAATAGGTATAGGCTACAGTGAAAACAAAACACAATTGAAATGTAATGAGTTAAAGCCACACCAGGATGTTAAACTAAACAACACAGTCTTTCTTTGATTCAAATATAGGCCGATACTTCCTTGCATCTAAGATAGAATAAATCATAAATTTCTTTTCTCCTTTCCGACAGTTTTGAGGCTGACCTCAGCGACTACACGAATCATTGTTTCAACTGCTTGAGTCTGTGGTGTGTATGACGACTTTACTGGGACTGACTTTATTGCATCCCAAAGTTCATCCTCACTCTTAGTGCTTAAGTTAGATGCTAATAATGGTGGTTCAGTGACGTCAATCGGTGTCCAGTCGATCATATCAATATAATCCTTGTATTAAGATTAAGTTAATCAGCAGGGCGATGGCATCTTCATATTATTGTAGATGAAAGCTTTCGTGCTTTCAGATTTCGCTTAACAGCTACTTCACGAATGTCAGGTCTATTGTCATGAAACATGGCATATAGCAAGTTTTCGGGGTGAGCTGCATAACAATTTTGCTTGATCAATTTGTCGATGACAGACTGCACTTCTACTGGCTCAATTCCATGACTGAGTTGTATCATAAGGAAAAGTAGCCTACTGCTGGAGCATCGCTGATAGCCTATCTGTGGCCATCTTAGTGCAAACCATACAGGCCCATATACAGTTGCAATGAAGCGTGTCAATGTCTTAACAGCTTCTGATGGATGGGTTTGACTAACATAATAGCGGCACATTCGATTTGCTCCTGTGAATGATTAGGCTATATTTCCCAGGATCTCTGTGTAAGAGTGCTTCAAAGCATTCCCCAGAACTGATTGCGTGGCAGATTTCCAAAAGGTACATTTGGTCTGTGCTTAGATCTTTGAATTGTCCAATTTCGGCAAATGAGGAGTTTCAATTTTATCAAACAATGCGATCTCCAAGGCTATAAGGTTTGACCACAGAATATCGCCAATTTGACCAATGAATGTTTCTGGACCAGATGTCTTTCCAAATAATCCAAATAGATGCTGCAATGGTAACTCATTGATGGGCAGCATAGGCCAACATATATTCCACTGAATTACATAATGGATATGATCTTCTATTCTAGCAATTACTCCATTACGATTCCCAGTGTTCACTGCTGTCCCGTCACACCCTGTTGTTCGAATTCCATCCATGTTCACATTCTCGTCGATCATACATTTTAAAGTGTCAACTGAACGACCACTTGGTGTTGTGACATGAGAGATGTAGATGTCACCAGGTTGTGTAAGAAAAACGTAATGGTATTATTTTATTTTTCTCCTGTGGTGGTAGTCATCAAAGACATATGATTCATCTTTTCTCCCATCGAAATAAAGCGATATAAAACTATTGACGACATGTTGGGTTGGTTTCAATCCAGTACGCCTCTTGACTCGGCTATGTCTCACTTTCCGTGAGTCCAATAATGATGTCTGTGGAGAAGTCTTTTCCTAACACATCCTGCAAAGTAGCAGTGACAATAACAGCAACTGTTTCGTCAGAAACCATCTTTTAATGGGCTTCCATTGCAACACAAGGGATTGAGATGGTATTGTAGGCACTACTTGTTGAGACACTCTCCATGAAACTCGAATCATTATCGGATGAATAAGATAAAGAGTCAGTTTCACAAAGTTTTTTTGTGGCGTGCTAAACCACACAACTATTAGAAGTTCGCTCACTGCGCAGGATTGCCGGATTGGGCGAAAAAATGAGATAAAATGACAAACATTTCTGCAACTTTTCACCCAATCTGGCAACCCTGTTATAGAAACAGAAGGTCATTGGGGTAATGGGTTGCTGAGCACAAAACGATTTTAAATTTTGAGGAAATGTTTAGAAGGTAAAGTGGCACCTATGTTCAAATTTATATGATAAATGGAGAAATCGACCCACCCTACTGGACACGCTTTTTCACCCAGTTAAGCAATTGCTGGCGAACATCAGCCCTTTTTTGCATTGATTCAACGTCTGCAGGCGTTAAATCAGTGTGCAAAAGGTTGATTTGCTGATTGGGTTCCTGTATGCAACACGAGTTCAAAATTTGCGTCAGCACTATTTTTGCCGACGCAATTCATAGTTTGTCAGATTACTTCAGCATTTACCTCGACAATTGCCGACACCAAATTCGAAGGTTGAATAGCATCATGCAGGCGCGGATCTATGGGGGGGCCCAAGGGGCCCGGGCCCCCCCCAAAATTTTGTGAAAAATTGTTGAATGGTTTGATATGCTTCTAAACAGCTTATATTAGTCCCACAGCGGGCTTACAACCCCTCTTTTGGCACGCGTGTGACGTCACGATATTGAGAATGATGCTTTCAGTCTCTACCAGGGATGGAGGAACCATTTTAAAAGTAGGTGGGCCCAGAGGCGTAGCAGTCAAATTCAATCCAACTTCTGGGGGGCGAAGCCCCCCAGACCCCCCTTAGCATAGCTGCTTTCCAAATACTTTACGTACGTGTGGAATGCGTTTGAGTACGTTACGTACGTGTGGAATACTTTACGTACGTGTGGAATGCGTTAGGTATTAAAAACTCCAATATGACAATCTTGTTGAGCCTCATCTTGCACGGCAGCTTTTAGCTTCCTGTCCGTGATGTTATAATAGCGACGTCCAGGTTTTTTTTTAAGGTTTGGTTTGGGCGACCGCTAAGTAGTTTTAAGAGACCGCAAGTGTTTCATTTAAATATCAAAAAATAGCCATATTTGCTTAAGACATAGCGAGAAACAACCATTACTTTTCTACTGTAGTTGCAAGTCCAAGTTTTGGGAAACCGCTGGAGAAATTTGGGGGACCGTTTCGGTCCCCCAAAACACCTCAAAAAAACACTGGCGACGTCCATGTTCATTCAACGCTTAAACTTAACAGTGATGTACAGAAGAGGTCAGCGACCACAAGTTTGCGATGCATTTGCTGCCGGGCCACAAAAAATAAATTATCTCGTAATAGACGTTTTGGATTTAATCACATTTAATTTACACGCAATCCATCGTTTGTTCAATTTCAGACCATGCTTGTGCTTGGAGTAAAAAAAGATTGTCAAAATTTGATGTAGCCCATTCCTTACAACTCGAGCAAGTTTTCATCGACCTGTAAACTCAAAACAATTTACTTTAAAATGTAAACATGACCTTATTGACCTAACAAAAACTTGACCAAATAATTTAGTGTGTTTTTGAGATTTTATGTGAAAACTAATCGATTTGGTTAATTATATCTTAGCCTACCACAATTGCAAAATTGCGATACAACACAGCAGTCTGAGCCACAAAACTGGCGATACAAAACAAAACAAATAAACCCTACAAAAAAAACGCACCGCGCGAGCTTGCTACAAAAAGTTGACTTCCTTGAAAAGACAGTAGATTATCTATGTAGTATTATCGAAGCTAACTTAAAAATCACTACCCTGCACACCCAGGTCACGCAGTGGCGTAGCCAGAAAAAGAATTAGGGGGGCCAAATATTGGATGAATTCAAGAGAACGACAAAGTGTTTGATTTGAGACATTGCCACCTGATGTGCAGTGGCGTATTCCGGTGGGTTGAGCAAGGGAAGCAATAAAAGTGGTGGGGGGTTAGAGCGTGCCTCAGGCACGCGTATTCTAGGGGGGTCCGGGGGCATGCTTCCCAGAAAGTTTTTGCAAAATTACACTCAAATAATGGATTATAGCGCTTTCTGGAAACACTTTTAGGGTAATCTTTGTATGAAATTTATTAGCAGATAAACAGCTATTAACTTATTAAAGGTAACTCTTACACACAAACGGGCAAAAACTGCGGCTAAAGTTAGAGAACACCAAAAACTCAGCTACACAAAAACCCAACAGAGCAAGCGATTTTGAAATTGCTTACATGGATTAGTTAAAAAAAGCGTAAATCGCGCAAACTTTGCGCGATTTGCAAAATTTATTGGTGTCTTTCTGTGTGTCTAAAAAAACAAGTCCTGGGGGGTGTTAATAGCCAGACGTCTTGGAAAACGATATAAATTTTATTATATTTTCAACAAAGGGCTCAACTTCTGAATCCAAACTTTGAAAATTTGGGGGGTGCATGGCCCCTTTCGCCCCCCTTGGCTACGCCAATGCCCAGGTGTGTCCTAAAATCTAACTTTATGAATAATTATATATTGCATTTAATAGTAGGCTACTACATCGGACTAATTGAATCATCTAATGCTTTATCAAAAATGCTAACAACAATGGTACTCACCAATGCTTTTCCATGCGACTCCAGTCTCTGGACTCTGCTGAAAATTGAATGAGGCTGTTCTCCAGGCATTTAATTAAATAATATGTGTTCTACTGGTGCAAATTAAGCTAAACTATCACCAGATGTATACAGTGACAATCTGCTTTTATTTCGACGTTTCGTCAATCAGACACGATTGACTTCTTCAGGGGGCTAGACCAGGTAGTGACTACCAGTCTAGCATGGCAAAACACAGGATCATGTTGCTGAAATCAACTAAACATGCAAAAAGAAAATTCAGCATCTAGACAAAAAATTATCGCGCGCAAAGTTTGAAATAACTTAGAAGAAGGGTCTTGATTGTTATTTGTTAACCATCAACAAGAAACTTAAATAACAACAGGAGAGGAGAGTGAACGGCATGAGTCATCATGATGAATCGAGTTTTGTACGCACTACTGCACAGTTTTACAATCAGCATGAAACCAATTTAAACAACGTAAAATAAGATCTTACAATAGTTTTTTGTAGATCGCAGGAAAAGAGATGCCATCATTGCGATTCATCACATGAGGCTTTTGATTGATGAACCAACTTTCAGAACACATTCGCTTTTTATAATCACTTTCAACTTTTAGAATTTTAGAATTGCTCCAAGTTATTTTATGATCTGAAGTTATGGCATGCATGCAAAGAGCAGAATGTTCCGGGCGTTGATATTTGAAAGCTCTTTTGTGTTCATTAATGCGAGATTTAAGATCTCGTTTGGTTTGGCCAACATAAATTAAATTGCAATCATCACAAGAAACTTGATACACCAAACTTGAGATTTCGCTTTGTCTTTTAAAGACGGCAAAAATTTACTTATTGTCAAGAAAGGTTTCAAAGCGACTTTAACACCAATTTTATTTAAGATACGCCGAATTTTTTCAGAAACTCCCCATAAGGCTGTGCTTCTCAACTCCTGGGTCCCGACCCAAAACTGGTTCGCCGTTTCATTTGGCTGGGTCGCTGTGAGATGTGATGATAAAAAATAATGTCTCTTGAGCAAAGTTAAAACTGCCTACCACTAATTTAGTTTTCGTAATTTCTGCTATTCTATCTACGCTGCGGGTTTCACTCGATGATTTTGCCACACGCATTTTGCGGTGAAGTGTACACAACAGCAGGGAATGGGATGGGATGGAATGGAATGGAAGATGGAATGGAATGGAAGACAGATTTTGGGATGAAAGATGGAAAATGTCAAGGATGGAAAGGAATGGAAGATCTTGATGATGGGATGGAAGACAATCTTCCATCATTCCATCCCAATTCCATCATTAACTTTCTAACGCTTTATCAAGACATGCATTTTATTACATCAATTGTCTGCGATGCTTCTCAAGTATTTTCGTTAGGTACTTTGTTATCTTCTCCAACGTACAGGGCCGGATTTAGCTGATGGGGGGCCTGGGGCACTTTCAGATCGGGGGCCCCCGTGCAAAAAAAATTTTTCGCGCCGTAGGCGCGAAAAACCACCTCTCCAACTACAGTAGCATTAATCCGATACTGCTCTACACAGCACTTTGCAGAAACTTCAAAGGCTGAAAGAATAAAATAATAATAACACAAAATCACATTTTGTCCACGTAGAGGGGCCCTTCAAAAGTCGGGGGCCCGGCGCACCTGCACTCTCTGCCCCCCCCCCCCCCCCTAAATCAGGGCCTGCCAACGTAGACTACTACAACAGTTTCTTTAACTTTGCTGGGTGTTGTTTCTTTCTGTATTTATAGAATCAATCTACGTTTCTAGTTATAACACCAAATGGTACGTAATCTTTAGGAAAATACTGCTGTTAAATTTTTAGCTTAAATTTAGCCTATGGTTTTTAGGTTTATTTGTGGCATATTCAACGCGGAGACCACAAAATGTGAAGATGGAAGATGGAAGAGATTTCTGAGATGGAATGGAAGATGGAATGGAAGATTTCTAAGATGGAATGGAGATGGAATGGAAGAAAATCTCAGGATGGAAGATGGAAAAAACGTCTTCCATTCCATTCCATCCCATTCCCTGCACAACAGTAGCCTACAGTAACACTAGACTAGGGAATTGTAACAATTAGTTGCTTCAAAAACCACCCCAAACAAATACAATTAATTGCTAAACTTGGACAATTAATTGTTTTAAACCTTATCAAATGAAAAATTAATGCATTTCCCACATCCTCTTCAAAGAAGGAAAAAGGTGCGCAAGGAGGTGAATGAATTTTTAATAAACAAGAAGTATAGCTTGGTAGAAAAGTTTGCTGATCAAAAGTGGCTTTTGTTTGTGGTGTATCTTTCTGATATATTTTCGCAGCTGATTATCTTGAATAAATCTTTGCAAGGACCAAACATAATGTTGGTCGATGTATTTGAAAAACTGATTGCTTTTACAGAAAAGCTGAATTTGTGGAAGAAGATCGTGTCCCAGAAAACAGCATCATTTAGGCTACTGTTTTGAAACAGTTACTGCAAGACGGAGTTTGGCTTCCTTTGACGATGTTCAGCTTGTCATAGAAAGGCATTTGGGTTCATTGATGCGATAATTTGATTTGATTATCCCTAAAAATGCAAAGGATTTGCCTTAGAATGGGTGCGCAATCCATTTGCTATTGATGTAGATACCCTACAGGAAGGCTACCTATGCATTTTTGAGTTTCAAGAGGAGTTTATTGACATTCAGTGCGACAGTGTATTGATGAACTATTTTAAGAAAGAAACCATTGGTCAATTTTGGACAAAAGTCACAAATGAAAAAACTGTTGTTGGCACGCCCGCAGTGGTGCCGAAGTTAGTGGAGGATTGGGGGGATAAATCAAAATTTTATCAAAGTTTAGACGATTTTGAACATTGGGGAGGATGCATACCTTTATACACAATTTTAGTGGTTCTGGTATTAAGTTTATTAAACAATCACCGGACCTCGGTAAATTAGCTGCTAACAGCCTAATAATAATATACAGACAAGAAATCGTGGAGATAAAAGCGCTACCAGTGCTCTTGTGAATGACTGCTGCAAGATTAAGAAACAAGCAAAGAAAAATTGGTACCTCCAGCGGGATTCGAACCTATGAACTTACAATGAATACTTAGTTTTTCCAAAAAAAACAGAAGTTATACTTTTCTTCTTGCGCTCTCCTTCACTAGAATCACTACACTTAGTGCGCTATAGGACAAAGTCACTAGTAGTCAGAAGATTGAAAACAATTGAAGCTACAGAAGAACATCTGCAAATTTATGACAAAAATGCTAACTTTCAAACACATCACAAGAACTTGTTACAACCGAATTGCGTCTTACGGTAGTGCACATTGAAAATACATTAGCTCTGTCATTTATGCTGATGTCATTTAAAATATTTTGGTGAATGTTGCAAACAATGCTAGCATTTAACCTTTCATGTCCCAAAGTATTTCTCAGCCAGGTTTTCAATCTACGAAGATTGGAAAATGACCTCTCACAAGCAGCAGAGTTACCAGGCAAAAAGAGGATCTTAATCAGCTGGAGTATTAAATTTGAGAATAAAGAGAGGTTTTTCCAACTCGGACAATGCCTGGTAAGCTTTTTTAGCATCGTAGCCTACAGAGATTTTGCTCCTGTTGCCTTGCTGAATGAATCAATTTGATAACTCATCGATTGTCTATTCAGCTCTGGATAATTTTTGACCATTTCAGGAACTAAGCGGTCTTGAAAATTCGTGCAAGTTCTTTATACTTTGCAGAATCGGAATTCAGGCTACTTTCAAACCGTTCGGTCAGTTCAGAGATAACTCTATCCATGAACTGATTGTAAAGTATTTTATAACTTAATGCAGTTGAGTGTCTGCAGGAGCTGCCATCGAGCCTCCACCCAATCTTTCAGAGACTCTTCTTTGCCGTGGTGCTTGCAAAGGCGTGATAAAATTAGTAGCAATTTTTTTCCGGAAGTGAAACTGCATTTTTGTAATTGTTCTCAAACTCCAAATCACAATATTTCTCTCGAGTGATTTTCAGGGTCTGAAACAGCTCTTCACAAGAGTCAATGTCGAGCTTTTCTCCTTGCAGCGTGATACTAAATTGCTCTATATGTGCCAAAGGCTGCAAAATCAGCACAAGTCCCAAATACGTTTCTGCAGTTTCTTCATTACTGCAGTGCCGTGGCCAGTGGCCTGGTCCAACTCGTCCTTAATACCTTCAATGAAGGTCCTTCATTGTCTAGCGTCAAATCAAAGACAATTTAGAACTGTGATCAAACATCAATAAAAGAAAAGCAACAGCAATTTGAGATGCTTGCAAACAACTAAATCGAAGTACAACTTCATAGCAACTATTTTTTTTCTGAATTATTGGGGGGGATGCTGTCAAAATATTGGGGGGATATATCCCCCCATCCCCCTTACTTTGGCACCACTGCACGCACGCAGTAAAAGCTCTCCAGCCATTTGTTACTACCTGCCTGTGTGAGAGAGGGGGTTTTCTGCGCTTACTAGACCGGGAGCCCGCGACCTTCACTCTAGGTGAAAAAGTTACCAATTTCTATTCATACAGCGATGTCCGGTGGTATGTGGGTACTCATAATCTGGAAGTTTGCCGGGCCGCCGGTGGTGGGTATGGGAATGGGGGGCAATTTTCATGGCCCAAAAATGCGCTAGGTTAGCTGAAAAAGTGACCGCTTGAAACTTAGTTGGTTGTACAGTAAATTGTTTCTACATGATTGTCTGGTATGTGACAGACATTTTCGGTGGTAGGGGGGCTCTGACAGACAAGTTTTATACCCTCTAAAAAATTTGCGCTAGGCCAGCTGAAAAAGTTACCAAATAAAACCAACTGATTATTAATCTGTGGGTGTCACGCTTCACAAAAATATATGTGACAGACAAATTTGCTGGTGGGTGTCCCCTAACAGACGACCTAAAGTAGGTGGCCCTCCCTAACTTGAGCTAAGTCAGCTGAAATAGTTACCGGATAAAACCAATTGAAAATTAATGTATGAGTGTTAAGCTTCACAAAAATGTATCTGACAGACAAATTTGATGGTGGGTGTCCCCTGACAGACGACCTAAAGTAATATGGCAATCACCCAAACTTGCGGTGGTGTATGTATGGAATGAAGCGATGGCAGTGCGCTCAATGTATTTCATGAAAATGTTAGCTACGACCGGGGAAATGCAAGAACCCATCGGCGTACCATAAATTTGACCACAAAGAACGTTATTATAACACAATACAATGGACTCAAAACACAATTTCAAAGCTTCTGTGACGTCATTCATAGAAAGTTTAGTCTGCAAACATTCTTTGAGAGGGACGGAAGTAAATAAGCTCACAACATCAAAAGAAACAAAGCAATTATTGCAATCAATAGAGGTGTTTTTGATTAATTGTACAAACTCAAAAGAATTTTTTACGGTGTATTCTTGGTTCAACAATGGCGATAAAATGTCAATTAAAAACTTCGATAAATTATAAGTAGGCGAACCGATAAAGGACACGATAGGTCGAAGAGGGGTGTGGTTTTTATGAATTTTGGGCAATCTATAAATTTTCGGAGTTACACTCTTATTACACTTAAGACGATGATAAACTGGCATAGTGATTTTTCGTTTAGTTGCAAATCGCCAAACTAATTTGTTTACAGATTTTTCAATAGATGCAATAGGATTAGGTTGACGTCTTAAAATTTTGTATGTAGTATTGTCATTTAAAAGTTCAGAGAGTTTGTTATGATACTCAGAACTGTCCATAATTACCGTAGCGTTCCCTTTATCGGCTTTTATTATTTTGATGGAGCTGTCAAATTTCTGTTCTTTTAAAGCTGTCATTTCTTCTGGAAGAAGATTGGGTGGAGGGGGTCTTGCCGAATTCAGAATTTGAGTAATCTTTGATCTGACCGTTGCAACACCAGCTGCGTCATTCACACCTCTGTAATCTGTATCCTTTCTCTGTTGCTGCTACAATATCCAATTTCGGAATCAATTTGGGCTAAATGGCAAAATTGTGACCCTTTTTCAACACTTTGACTTGACGTTTAGTGATTTCTTTCTGGCTTAGATTTTTCACCCATCGGTTTGTCAACTATGATGTGTCATTTCTTTCTGAGTGCTGTGATTGTCGTAAAGCAGCTAACTTTTTTTCATGAATATCTTTTGTTTTATTGTTTGTCCTTTATCGGTTCGCCTACTTATAGTTTATTGAAATTTTTAATTGACATTTCATCGCCGTTGTTCTTCTCTCGTGTTGTCGCTATATGTCAGGGCATCCGTTGGTTAGTCACTGCCTGGTGTCGTCGTCGATAGAATCTAGGCCTTCCATACCATGAGGTGGTCTGAATAGCCGGCAATCCTTGATAATGTGGGCTGCCGTCTGCATTTCACCACACTCACAAGTAGCACTTTCTGCCAAGCCCCAGCGCAACATGTCTGCACCAGTCCATAGCGTCCAACACCAGTGAGCAAACGGTTACGCCTTGATGAGGCAAGTCTAGAGAGACCATGGCCCAGCTGGTTCTCGGGCGTGGATCTGAATACTTGGCGAAGTGGGGATGTGCTGCTTGACCATTGTTCACACCACGCCGCGTGGCACCACTGTTTGCTAGGATTTCCACCAGAGGCTGCCAGAAGGTCTTGTGCAGCGCGTACAAATGGCTTTCTTGATTTTAGCCGCTGCTTTGGTGGATATCTCAGCGTGGTTTTCGCCATTATCATTGTTGAACCTGAATTTGTTGAATCGCCGTTGTTGAACCAAGGATACACCGTAAAAAAATCTTTTGAGTTTGTACAATTAATCAAAAACACCTCTGTTGATTACAATAATTGCTTTGTTTCTTTTAATGTTGTGAGCTTATTTACTTACGTTCCTCTCAAAGAAGGTTTGCAGATTATCTCTCAATTACTTTCGCAAGATAAGTCTTCACACGAACGCACTAAACTTTCTATGAATGACGTCATAGAAGCATTGATAATGTGTTTTGAGTCCATTGCATTTTGTTATAATCTTCTTCTTCTTTAATTGCCTTGCCTGAACCAGGCATCGACGGCCTCAGATGAATAATTAGACCAAATGTTCCTATTATATGTTGCATGGATGATTGTTTCCGTCTTGTCGTTAAATTGTTCCAGATGTGTTTGTCTTTGTCTGCCAGATGCCCGCTTTCCAAAAATTTTACCAGTTAAAGAGAGATGCTCCAGTTTTTGCTTTCTTACTACATGGCCGAGAAATTTATATTGTCTGGTTTTCATACTTTTTAACAGAGTTCTGGTTTGGTTCACTTGGTGTAGAATTTCTTTATTTGTTTTCTTTGCCAGCCATGAAATGCGTTGCATTCTACGGAAGCACCACATTTCAAAAGCATTAATCTTTTCTGCCATTTTTGTTGAAATATTCCAGGTTTCAGAGTTGTAATGAAAAACAGGATAAATATAGCATTTTAAAACTCTAAATCTTGTTTTGAAAGAGATATTTTTATTGCAAAGAATTTGTTATAATAACGTTCTTAATCGCCAAATTTATGGTACGCCGATAGGTTCTTGCATTTTCCCGGTCGTGGCTAACATTTTCATGAAATACACTGAGCGCACTGCCATCGCTTCATTCCATACACCCAGGCCCGGATTTAGGAGGGGGGCAGAGGGGGCAGTTGCCCCGGGCCCACCGACTTTTGAAGGGCCCCCCTATGTGGAAAAAATGTGATTTTGTGTTATTTTTTTCCTTTTGGCCTTTAAAGTTTCTGCAAAATGCTGTGCGGTACTGGACTGATGCTACTGTCGACGTAGAGATGGGTTTTCGCGCCGTAGGCGCAAAAAAATTTTTTGCACGGGGCCCCCCGATCTAAAAGTGGCCCGGGCCCCCCATCAGCTAAATCCGGCCCTGCATACACCACCGCAAGTTTGGGTGAGATATGTAGATGACACTTTTTACATTATAAAAAGTCTGCGGTCAACCAATTCCATCAACATTTGAACAGCATATCTTCTTCAATTCAATTCGCAACAGAACATGAAAAAAACAACTTCATACCATTTTTAGACGTCTTAGTTATTCCTCACTATACCACAAACACTTTGACTACTACGATTTTCGAAAAACCCACACACACTGACAGATATTTAAATTTTAATTCACACTACCCCAAACATCAAAAACTTACTGCAGCTAAAACTTTGTATGACAGCATTGACACATATGTCGCAGTTTCGCATGAACGTTCACGACAGAACAAAGCATACACAATAGGCCTACGTTGTTCCTCAATGGATTTTCAAGAAAGCATGCTTGCCAACGACAACCAAAAAGTTTAATACTGTACCTCTATACCCAGTATAAGTTTTTTGTTTCTTTACCTTATTTTAAGGGAGTTTCTGAAAAATTCGGCGTATCTTAAATAAAATTAGTGTAAAAGTCGCTTTGAAACCTTTCTTGACAAGAAGTAAATTTTTGCCGTTTTTAAAAGACAAAGCGAAATCTCAGGTTTAGTGTGCCATGTTTCTTGTGATGATTGCAATTTAATTTATGTTGGCCAAACCAAACGAGATCTTAAATCTTGCATTAATGAACACAAAAGAGCTTTCAAATATCAACGCCCGGAACATTCTGCTCCTTGCATGCATGTCATAACTTCAGATCATAAAATAACTTGGAGCGATTCTAAAATTATAGAGCTTCGGTAGAGAATTTGTCTTGTTGAACCATGGGCATACGAAGCCGAGCAACGTTATCAAGTTTAACATATTCAAGTTTATTATATACCGGTACCAATTCTAAAATTCTAAAAGTTGAAAGTGATTATAAAAAGCGAATGTGTTCTGAAAGTTGGTTCATCAATCAAAAGCCTCATGTGATGAATCGCAATGATGGCATCTCTTTTCCTGCGATCTACAAAAAACTATTGTAAGATCTTATTTTACGTTGTTTAAATTGGTTTCATGCTGATTGTAAAACTGTGCAGTAGTGCGTACAAAACTCGATTCATCATGATGACTCATGCCGTTCACTCTCCTCTCCTGTTGTTATTTAAGCTTCTTGTTGATCGTTAACATTTAAGTCCCTTCTTTTAAGTTATTTCAAACTTTGCGCGCGATAATTTTTTGTCTAGAAGTTGAATTTTCATTTTGCATGTTTAGTTGAGTTCAACAACATGGTCCTGTGTTTTGCCATGCTAGACAGGTAGTCACTACCTGGTCTAGCCCCCTGAAGAAGTCAGTCGTGTCTGATTGACGAAACGTCGAAATAAAAGCAGATTGTCACTGTATACATCTGGTGATCATTATTATCATTATATTCCTTTCTCGTATTGAGGGTTGGATACAATGCACCATTGTTCTCGACCATACTGCAGTTTCATAACTTAATTTTGTCCATTTAGTGATGTTTGATGTCCAAATCATTCTTGGTCTGCCTTTGTTTCTTTTACCGTTTATCTCCTTTCTATTAATGATTTTTGTAACGAGTTTTGCCTTATTGTGTGTCCGAAATACTTCAATTTTCTTTATTTGACTATTTGTAAGAGAATTTTGCTTGAATTAAATGTGGATAATACTTCATCGTTAGTGATCTTTTGTTTTCATGAAATTTTTAACATTTGCCTGTATGACCAGAGCTCGAAGGCATCGATCCGTTTTTCCATTTTTTGCTGAGCGATAACCACTCGGCCACTGTGGTTAGATTGAGACTAGATAATAATAATAATGTTATGGTTTTTACTTATTGTCGCTCAGCAACAGCTAAGGTCTTTTAGCAACAGGACTCGTTTTTATTTTATGTCAGGTTTACGATGTTATCATATTATTACCTGGTTTATTCTCACTGCGTTATGCAATAAAGAATACAGTTGGTACTGTTTTTACCCGTAAGTCTTTGGTATGACCCGACCTGGAATCGATCTAAAATCTACCAGTACCAGAGCCAAAAACGAAACCACTTGGCCACTGAGCTGGTGTAGACACTAGATTACGCAGCAAAACAAAACGAACTAAACATATTAAAAACAAAAAAAATAATTAATTTTGCTCAGAAAAGAAATGGAAAAACTAGATCCTCTCTACCAAAGCAAACTCTCTACTTAGTGGCACCTAGTGGATGCCAAAATTTTGGAGAAACAACACTTAACAACAAGCCGAAACTTCACTTTGTCAGTTTCGATCAAAGCTTCCCCGGGTACCAAACGCAAAACTATCAGGATTGCGCTTCCAAAAAAGCTTTCCTATTGTAAACAATCGTTTACTTTATAGGCTACGTACATTAGCACTACGACTAGCCGCAAAAAATAAAGCATGCCATGTGAATATGATGCTACCTCTCAATAAAATAAAGTATTTAATATAGGAGTGATTGTAACATTTTGTTTCTTGAGACTTTTGTTTTCTTTAATTGAAAACTATTTGATTCAATTGCATACGCATTAAGATTTGTTGGCAAAAGGTTGGTTCACAACCGAATGCCCAAGGCGACGAACGCGCTGTGGGGCCCACCATTGGCTAAACGTCGCGTCAACAAACTACTTTTTATATAGCGTTTTTGTTGCAATAAACCTTCGTTCACTTTAATTTCGTCAAATTGTAACACATACTGGCCAATAGTTAGAATTATTTTGTTGTAAATACAAAAAATGATATTTGTTGTAGAAAGGTTGGTTCACAACCGAATGCCCACGGCAACGAACGCGCTGTGGGGCCCACCATTGGCTCAACGTCGCATCAACAACTATCATTCATATTAAATTTTTGTTGAAATAAAGCTTTAAAATTCTTTATTTTACAGAATTATAATACATACTTGACATAATTCTTAATTCGTTTGCCAGAAACACCAAAATTAGAATTTATTCTCAAAAAGTTGACTGACAACCGTTCAATGCTCACGGCGAAGAACGCGCTGTGGGGCCCACCATTGGCTCAACATCACGTCAACAACTATCATTCATATTAAATTTTTGTTGAAATAAAGCTTTAAAATTCTTTATTTCACAGAATTATAATGCATACTTACCATAATTCTTAATTCGTTTGCCAGAAATACAAAAATTAAGATTTATTCTCAAAAGGTTGGTTCACAACCGAATGCCCACGGTAACGAACGCGCTGTGGGGCCCACCATTGGCTAAACGTCGCGCCAACAAACTACTTTTTATATAGCGTTTTTGTTGCAATAAACCTTCGTTCACTTTAATTTCGTCAAATTGTAACACATACTGGCCAATAGTTAGAATTATTTTGTTGTAGATACAAAAAATGATATTTGTTGTAGAAAGGTTGGTTCACAACCGAATGCCCACGGCGACGAACGCGCTGTGGGGCCCACCATTGGCTCAACGTCGCGTCAACAACTATCATTCATATTAAATTTTTGTTGAAATAAAGCTTTAAAATTCTTTATTTCACAGAATTATAATACATACTTACCATAATTCTTAATTCGTTTGCCAGAAACACCAAAATTAGAATTTATTCTCAAAAGGTTGACTGACAACCGTTCAATGCTCACGGCGAAGAGCGCGCTGTGGGGCCCACCATTGGCTCAACGTCGCGTCAACAACTATCATTCATATTAAATTTTTGTTGAAATAAAGCTTTAAAATTCTTTATTTCACAGAATTATAATGCATACTTACCATAATTCTTAATTCGTTTGCCAAAATTACAAAAATTAAGATTTATTCTCAAAAGGTTGGCTGACAACCGAATGCCCACGGTGACGAACGCGCTGTGGGGCCCACCATTGGCTCAACGTCGCGTCAACAAACTATTTTTTATATAGCGTTTTTGTTGGAATAAACCTTCGCTCACTTTAATTTCGTCAAATTGTTACACATACTGGCCAATAGTAAGAATTATTTTGTTGTGAATACGAAAAATGATATTTGTTGTAGAAAGGTTGGTTCACAACCGAATGCCCACAGCGACGAACGCGCTAGGTGGGGCCCACCATTGGCTCAACGTCGCGTCAACAACCATTATTCATATTAAATTTTGTTGAAATAAAGCTTTAAAAATTCTTCATTTTACAGAATTATAATACACACTTACCATAATTCTTAATTCGTTTCCCAGAAACACCAAAATTAGGATTTATTCTCAAAAGGTTGGCTGACAACCGAATGCCCACGGTAACGTACGCGACGTTGGCTCTTCGTTGGTTTAACGTTATGTTAACAACCTATTTATTATATTGACGTTTGTTGAAAAAAAATTTGTAAAAGCTTCAGTGCACAGAAGTGTAATGGGTACTTTTCATTATGTAAGATTATTTTACCGGGAATATAAAAATAAACAATCGGTGGCTGAAGGTTGGTTTTCAACCGAATGCCCACGACGACAAATGCGACGTTGGCCCACCATTGTCTTAACGTTGTGTCAACAACCAAGTTGTACACAATATATATTTGGTGAAAAAAATATTTTACGTGGTTTATATCACCAAATTAAAACATGATTTACACTTTTTTAGTGATTCTTTGTTCAGTTAAAGAAATAATGTTAGTTGGCAAATGGTTGTTTTGCGACGAAAAGCCAACCGCGACGTTCGCGACCGTTGGCCACCGATCAGCCAACATTGTTTGCTGTGCGGGATGCTTGTGAAACCTGGCCATAGCCTACCGCCGTGACATCAAACGTCTTGAAAATTTCCAGCAGAGGAAACTGAGGCAAATGCTAGGCACTCGTTGGGAAGATTATCTCACCAACGATGCAATCCTTGATCGCGCTAGGTTGCCCAGTTTAGAACCCACCATATTGCAACACCGCCTTCTGGACAGGACATGTCGTGCGAATGGACCCAGCGAGGCTCCCTTGAATAATGCTTTATGGTGAGCTAGAGACAGGGAAAAGACCCTCCAGAAGACCAAAAATGAGATGCAAAGATCAGCTGAAAGTCTCTTTCAACCATGCAAACATTGATCTGGATTCATGAGAACAACTTGCTAGTGACAGATCACTCTGGAGAAAAAGAACTAGGGAAGGCACGGAAATTTTCGAAAAAAACAGGATAGGCTACAAAAAGCCCAAGAAAGACGAAATATTAGAAAAGAAAAGCTAAAACTACCACGCCCCCCCACCTCCATACAATGTGCCTTTTGCCCACGTCTTTTCCATCATAGACTGGGCCTCCAAAGCCACATACGACATCACCATCCAAAGCCAAATTCGATTTGAAAACAAATCAATGCTCGGACACGAGCTGGAGCCGACGACGACGAGGAGGAGATAGGAGTCAGGAAGGCGGTCGCTCTCCACTGAATAATAACGTCACAAATTTGGGCAAAAATGTCCAGCTATTTGGGCAAATTAACCTTAGCCTACCATGATGCTTCAACATCTCAGGCTACCAATTTACAAACTTTACCGTACATAGGCCTAATTGTTGTAATTTATGATATAGCCTACATCGACCGCCCCGATAGCTCTGTAGGTTAGAGCGTGACTTCTGGAACAATAAAGCTTCAAGATCAAACGACACTGGTTCGATTCTCGGGGTGTGCACATAAGCAACGCACGTTAAGGATTGCTCTCCATTCAGCGGCATCTAATGGATGGAATAATTCCCGGCAACAAGACTTCAACAATCGGAAACTTCATTCTGTCAATCATGGTGAACGGGCCTGCGTCAATGATTCAAAGCCTCCACAAGTAGGCCTATGCGAAATTGTCAGGATTAAGCTCTGCAAGAAGCTTTCCCAGAGCGAAAATAAAGATTCAATTAATCAATCAATGAATGTAGGCTAAGATGTGTTATCATGGAATTTGGAAACTATCGCATGTGGTACCGTAATGCAATTTGGGTAGAATGATAAGTTTTGATGCAACATTTGCAAAAAGCAAGTGTAAAAGAGCTTAATCGGGAAGTAGAGGTAGCCTAAGCTTATTCACTGGCATGTAGACTAGATTTCTTTACGGGTAGGATTCAAAAGCCTGCTTGGTAAGCTACTGGTAGGCTAACCTTTTGAGTTTTCTTGCTTTTTTCTTTTTTTCTACTAAGCCTAATGCAGTTATTAATAAAATCATTTGGGCAAAAATCTAGTAGAATTAATGTATATCAATGACACTTAATGTCTATCAATAACAATTAATGTAATCAATGTCTAGTTAATTGGACAAATCAACATTTTACCGGTTTAGGAACTTTTTATACCGTAGTGTTCTATTTTGAAGTAGATTAACATTTTTCTTAGAATGTTAAATGTAGCATCATCAATTTTGGAAGCTTTTATATTTGGTATTGCAATTTGGGCTGAATGTTAAGCTTCGATTCATTATCTGCAGAAATTAAATGTAAAAGAATGCAATTGGTAAACAGATGTAAGCTTATTTCAGATATTTATTAGGATACTATAGTCTACTCTACATGTCTTCATCGATACAATTTTGAAAGTCTGCTATGTTAAGACTATTTTCACGCCATTTATTAACGAGTCCATGAAGACCTTGATTCTTTTCTAACATGGAAGGACACCCATGGCCATCTGTTACGACGTTAACCTTATGAGCTTTCTGTTTTACCATCGAAAATCTGTTTGGGTTTTTGATTTTTTTTTGTCCCTGTCCTACTAATCCAGTTATTTGTACAAAAAAAAAACATTTAGTACAAATGTCCAGTTATTAACGTAAGTCTAACGATGGTACTGAAAGAACATTGACTATGATTTCATTGTAATATTAGCCTAGGCCTACATCCAGTGCTGTATTCGTAAAAATAGCACAGGGTATACAGTCAGATTTTCCAAAATGATAAATAATACACAACTTGCAATATAAAACAATGAAAACTATTAATACTACAAAAAGTGCTCAATGCCAAGCAAAAAGGCAAAGCAGAGCGAATTAAATCAAATATAGTTATTACTATCTGAAGCCTTTACAAATTGTTTCACCTAACGGATCATCAGAAGGTCTTATTCAAATAGAATGATTCTAATTGAATAAGACCTTCTGATGATCCGTTAGGTGAAACAATTTGTAAAGGCTTCAGATAGTAATAACTATATTTGATTCAACTTGCAATATATTAATCTTTTATTCTACCATAACATGAATTATCAACATCAAAATTGGACGAGAGGTAGGCTACGGTACCAAATTGTTTATTTTTCTATGAATAGGCTACATTCCAAACAGCCTGCCGATAGGAATCTACATCTTTATCCTCTTTACAAATTTGGGATCTAGTATCTTTGGCTGATCGGTGGTTTAGCAGCCAGGATCTTACATAATTATTTTTATCGGTAAATTGAGCCACAGGTGGACGTGGTCCAATGCAATTAATAAACATCAAACAGCTCACATTATCTAGAGCTACCACACGTCGTCTTTTAAGAGGATTTGTCCTCTTTTTTCAAGAAAAATGAATTGTCCTCCGAGGACACTAAAAATGCTCAAATGTCCTTTTTTTTGACACTTTGGGTTTTCATGCTTATATTTTCAACGGGATTATATTGCTTGATGACGTTTCAGCGACAGCTTGTAGGCTATTTGTTTTCTAAACATTTTGTATACCAATGTAACATACTGATTTATAAATTCTACAAGAAATTGGCCCATTTTATGGAACTGTTGTTGAACGTTCATTGCCTAGTTCACTGTAAGATATTAAACGACATTTTAAAGGCCATGCTCAGTTGCTCACAGTTTCACAAAAATATTTTTTTACCTACATACGTTTTATATTGATACAACGCTTCTAGACGTTGTTGATTACCAACTCAGTTTGGTTTGTTTGTTACTTGAAACAAATCGAAACGAATGTCTAAAAGTGCAATGTGTATAACACCTAACCTACAGCAAAAGAAATCGTGGCATGATGGATAGGGCACAGCTTTGCAAGAAAGGAACAGATTTTTAGTTCACGCCGTTTTTAGCATCGTAACGGTTATGTGCAGCCTGCTGTTTCCCCGGACAGCAAAATCCGTCATTTTTACATTGATTCAACGTCTGCAGACGTTGAATCAATGCAACAATGACGAATTTTGCTGTCTGGGTTTAGTAATATTTCTTGCAAATAATTTAACAATTTCGTTAAGGCTTACCATTCCTTGTTGAAAAAAGTTAAGATTTGGCTACCTGGAGATCGTACCTGATTTGTCACATGTTGCAGATTTTTGCGATCATTGCTGTGACTGAAACTGTCTAAACATTAGGTCTTTTTTTTCACTTTTTTGCCGACTCTTAATAATATAAAATCATTTGTTGTCTTAAAGAAGCACTAAAAATGAGAAAAAAGAAGTTAAACATTCAGTCAATCTGTTTTCTTGTTTTTTTTTGGTAACTTTTGGTGCGTAGGCCTATACTGTAATGATCTAAATTCTAAAGAGATGTAGGGCCTAAAAGATTTCTTTAAGCGTAAAATTCTACTTGCTGGCGAAACGTGTCCTCTTTTTAGGCGATGAAAATATGGTAGGCCTAACATTATCAATGAGCAAAGATGTTTTTAACCTGTGATAATATGTTCATTAAACTGAAACCACGTTCACATCCTGCTGTCGAACAAGGTAAAGTTGAAATAGCTGTTTAAGAGAGACTTCAAATTATTGGGCACAATTTCAACTTTTTCACTAAAGTCTCTTAATCCTTGGATTGACTGTATTTCATCAATGTCAAAGCGTTTACAAATTCTTCTCACCTCTGCTTCTGCATGTCGCAAATTTCCTTCTGTCATTTTTTCAGGTTGCAAGTAAGCAATATCAACCAGTAGCTGATTATTGTCAGTGTCGGCATTAGTGCAAAGTCTCATTTGCATTCTGCTAACAATGCTTTGAATGAATTGATTTGCGTTAATTGACACCATTTTAGAATTCTGTTTCAGAGGAATATTTCTGAACATTAAATTATCCTTCGCTGCTAAAGTCAACTGTGTTTTTTCTCCCAGATTTTCCTTGAAGCTCTCAATAATTCGTATTGTCCTTTTTATTAAAAGTTTGGCTCTAGGTAAAGTTGTACTTTGAGACTGAAGTTCAATGGATAACATGGATAATTCTTGCAGAATATCATACATTAGGAATCAGTAAGGATAGCATACGCACTCTCTTTGGAAAACCAGAGGATATACTATCAGCTGCTCGAAAAAGCAGAGAGTATACTGCGTATACTGTATGCGTACTGCGTATACATATAAAATGTGCGTATACCCTCGAATACAGCACTGCCTACATCAAATACTAAAAGTAGATTGGTTTGAAGGTGCAAGTTTGATGCAAGAAAAATTTAATTTGATAGTTTATTTATGGTAATTGCCTAATTGGGACACAGACAGGTCCATGAATGTAGATTAAAGTTAAGTCAGCCTTGTTTACCTACTGTAAGTTGAACGTTTTGATGCTTGTGTTTTCGTACACTGCCAAGTTGATGACTGTGAAGTTATTAGACTATGGCTCGCGAACCATATGCTATAATATGCTCTTTGTGACAGCTTCTGGCTCACAGAAAGTTTTATCTAAATTTTTCATTACAATTTAAAGCTAAAAATACGCTGAGAATGCACCAAATTAAATGCATTTTTTCAAAATTTTCTAGGAGAGGTCTCCCAGACCCCCCTCGCTATTTTTCTCATATTCAGTAAACACATGACCTCACTTTTACAACTCATCACCTGCTACTACATGTTAGTTGTATTAAGTGTTAAAAGCATTATATGGTTCATGGTTTGTTACGGAAATACATTTCCAATGTATTTCCAAAATACATTTTCCAAAAATCTACATAAAAAGGTTCCCAATCCCTGTATTAGACTATACACCACCTCAGAGATTGTGATTAATGTTACGCTTTTGAAAGTAGATTTGCAAAAGCAAAATTTGGGCAAATTTTGCTTGCCCCCAAAATGTTTTACTCTGCTACGACTACGCGTAGAACCCTTTGAGACATGAAGCACACTGCTTAACCACCGAACGCAGTGAAAATGAGCAACATTATTTATCAGAAATAGTTTAAACTTGCAATGGTTAAACGCATTTGCACGAATCCAAAATTTACTGTTGATGTTAACGATTTCTATCACATGAGACATCTTCAGAGACTTAGCAACAATTTTTTTTTTTTTTGGTGCAAAATGCAGTAGTGCCACGTCACAGGAGTACAAGGGCGCCGGAACGGTTTTTGACTGGGGTGGCAGGATTGTGAAAAAAGGGTTCTTTTGTTGCTGAAAGGCCAATTTTTTTTAAAGTTTTAAGATAAGATATAGCAATAATGCTCATCCATCAGCTTATCATCGAGTTATGATACAAGTGTCTGGTATACAAAGAACAATGGCACGGGAGGGCACCATGCTATGTTATAATGATGTAGGCTAATTACCTCCTGTGATACAGACTTTTGTGTCGTGAATATAAATTTGAGGCAGAAAGGAAAGATTATAATTAGGCTAAAAGCTAATAGCTGAAATTGTTATATCATATTGCAAAATGTGCAGTAGCTTACATGACCTTAAAAGGGCACCATTGCTCTCCCTGCCCTCCCATCCACAGAAAAATTGAGAGCAGGGGGGCATCTGTACCTTTCCCCCCGCTTCTGGCGCCCCTGATGAAGTTTTCCGACTATTGAAGTGTTGTTGCCAGGGAATTATTCCATCCGTTAGGTGCCGCTAAATGGAGAGCAGTCCTTAGAATACGTTGCTCAAGCGCACACCGCACACCCGAGTCGAACCAGCGCCGCTTGATCTTGAAGCTTCTTTGGTCACGAAGTCACGTGCTAACCAACTGAGCTATCGGGGCGGACATGATATTTATAGGCATTTTTTTGCTAGCAAATAAGTTATGTGACAAGACAAACCATGTATTCTCGCCATTTTTAGTCTACTGTAAAAACCAGCAGACCATAGCTAAGGAATTAACTTAATCTTTTAATTAGTTTGGATCTGTGTGAACTTGTTGATTTCTGTTCGACTTTCTGTTAGGTTTTGTTTATGAAGCAACTATGAAAAGTCTGAGAGAAAATGGTATCACTGAAGCTTATTTGAAACAATATTTGATTTCTTTCACGAAGGGAAGGGACAATAGCGGGAGCGATCAACACAGAAAAGTAGCTGAATTTACAGTGTATATGCAAGGTTGGATAAATGTAAAGTGTAGACCTGCACATTAATAGTGCTTTGCTGAAGTCGTCCTCCACCTTTAAGCTTACTTTCTTGATTCGCCCATGGTCTGTAGCCTAGTGCTGCGGATCAAGAGCGGAGTAGGGCTCAAAATGAAAGAAGTAGCCTATTTTCGAACATAATTTGTGTTATTGTATTTACCACCGGTTAAAGTTAACTGAATCTATGGCAATGTAGCCTACTCTATAAACGGATTTTAGCACTAAGGCATTTTGTGACAAAATTTACAGTAGGCTAAGGTCTAACTCAAACTTCCCGTAATTGCATTGAGAACTATGCAGCATTGCAAGAAACAGAGTTCGATGGCGAGTTTGGAAACTGGTAATACTTTCAGTGTGCGGTAGGTTGCGTTCTCACATCGTGCTGTTAGTGTTTTGTAGAATAGTTTTCCAGAAAGGTGTTTTATAAACATTTTCGATCTCTGCATACAGGAAGAATATTAGGGAAATATATAGCTAGCTGTATTCGGAGGTCTCTGCGTCTCTGCATCAAAATGATCACAAAGAATTTCTTAGAAGATCTGGCGCCTTTAAATGGTTGTCTTCAGCAGTCAGCGCTTTTGTCAGAAACTCTCCAGACCGGAAACATAAACTTCGTAAGCCTAGCAGCAAATGGTTACATTAAGCCGACGGTTAATTCTCTATCTCAATTAAAAAGTGCTGTTCAAGAAGAAAAGTATTTGTTTGGAGAAGTTGTTAACTTGAGTCCTGGAAGAAACAAAACGTTTGTTTAGACGCATTTTGTTGGACCAGTTCTTCGCTCGACGTACAGATTACGCTTTTTTTAACGTTATCGGTTTATTTAAGCTCCAATTGGCAATGTTGGTAGCAGAATGGGGGACACCAACAATCAAAATTCTGTCAAAAACTTGGAAATTGTTGTATCAGTGCTGCAATTGTAGTTCGATGGCAAGAAAGGGAGCAGAGCACAAATTACGAGAAATGGAGAAGAGATTTTATGTTATGGCTCCTTGTATGCCTACTGTCCACACCTACAGGCAAATTGTAGCCTATTCTACTTTGCCTATAACAACAAAGCTAAGTGTTAATAGGGTCCTCCAAATAAAATTTTAGGAAAATACCCCTTGGTCGTAGGTCGGTTTTTATTACACCTGTTGGATACAGTGTTACACTACATCGCAGATGACCCATGGCTCAGTGGCGTAGCCAAGGGGGCGGTTTTGGGGGTTACAACCCCCTCTTTGGCACGCGTATGACGTCACGATATTGTCTAAAAAAAAATTGCCAAATTTTTAACAAAACTGCATTAAAAGAGCGAGTTTTGCCAATACCAAACATTCAAATATCTCAGCCAGGAATTAGCAACAAGAAAACATAGAGACTTAGCTTTATTTCCGAAAAATGCCGAAGAAAACATGATCTTATCCTTTCGCTATGCCACCGGACAGCACCATTTTACAGGAATATTCATACCCAGATTTTTGTTGAAAATGCTCTCAGAATGCACCAAATTCAAAGTAATTTTTCAAAATTTTCTGGGAGAGACCCCCCAGACCCCTCGCCGCTGGGTCGTCAAACCCCCCCCCCCCCCATTCAAAATTTCTGGCTACGCTACTGCATGGCTGTAATATTGGACTATGATTTTTGTCACAGAAAAATATTGTGTCTGATTTTCGGACAATTTTAGCTTGGTCGAGATTTAAAGTTTGGACTCTTCCATTTCGAATTTCAAACGTTTAGCTATAGCTTGTTATATTAGTTTTGCATGCCGCAGTTACTCAGAGGGCAACACCTAAAGAAGCACAACTGGATCGTTTTCTTTTGTTTTTTATTTGATACAAAATCTGAAGATTTCTAGAAATTGGTTGAGAAGGCTGTTGACCACCAAGATGCTGGTCACCAAAAAGAAGCAAAATTTCGTCAAAAGCACTGAAACTGGTCAAAATGTGTGTGCAAACTTTTGGAGGTAAAATAGACCATGCAAGCGAAAAAACAAAACATAGCCTAACGACTTCCATCGCAGAGACTGTGATGTGTGATGTTATGCTTTATGTAACATCTTTTTAGTGTAGACATTTCGACATTTTTTTAAACTTTTTTGTTTTGGCATTGACGCTGGGAACAAAAATTTTAAAAGCATTTTGTTCGATTTTGTATTTGCATAAAAGTGGATTTTGTATCAATGAAGGCTAGTGACATATCTTTTAAATTACGCGCTAAATTAGTTAGCTAATTCAGCATTTTTTGTCATAATATGCTTGGACATACGGTGACCCAAACAAAGTACTGTTATTAAGTGCTTGAAGTCAAAATATTTTCCCCCCATTAGTGCCGGTCTTTGGGGTGTGCAAACCGTGCGATCGCACAGGGCCCGCAAATTAGGGGGCCCGCAATTTACTTAGAAAATGCAGTAATTTTTGTCATTTTCAATGAAAAAAATCAACAAAAGAATAAGCAACAAGAAAACATAGAGACACAACCTATTTCGTCCCCTGAACATTTCGTACCCTGAAAAGACCGAGAGAAAAAAACAACAGAGCCGAAGTCGCTGATCGGAGTTGCCGCAAACATTTCAAAATTTCTCTCGATCTTTTCAGGGGACGAAATAGGTTGAAGTTCGATTTTGTTGACACCGGACAACACCATTTTACAGCAATATTCATACCTAAATTTTTGTTGAACATGCTCTCAGAATGCCCCAAATTCAAAGTAATTGTTCAAACTTTTCTGGGGGAGGTCCCCCCAAACCCCCCGCCGCTGGGTGTCGCCTTTGGCGAACACACCATCAAGCATCGCCCACCGATCGTCAAACCAAGCCCCTCCCTTTTCAAAATACCTAGCATTGAATTGGATCATTGTCATTGGGGCCCGCAAAGCATATTCCGCACAGGGCCCGAAATACTCTAAGACCGGTACTGCCCCCATCAAAATTTTGGTCTGGCTACCCCATCGATTTTCATTGTGCAAAACTTCAAGTTTCCCAGATTTAAACATCTTGACGTCTATTTGAAATTTTTATTTTTGAAATCAAGTACAATATATGGATTTATATTGATTTCTTGAGAGTCTAAGTGCATTATTGGTGGCTACAGTATATTGCAATGTTGTGCTTGTTTTTTGTTTATGTAGATGTGCTATGCGGATTTGTGAAAGACAAAGGAACTAGAAACGCCACATTCCTAATCAGGACACTTGCTGAGAGGTCGATAGAACACAGGGAAGACTTGTACCTCTGCGTACCTCTGCTTTCTGGACTACAGCAAAGCTTTCGACCGTGTTAGACATGAGCCACTTATGGAGATGCTTGACAGCTTAGACACAGATGGTAAAGACCTCCGACTTCTCAGAAATCTCTACTGGGATCAATCAGCAGCAGTCCGGATAGATGGCGAGCTGAGCAAGTGGACACAAATTCGTAGAGGTGTTAGACAGGGGTGCGTAGTCTCACCTGATCTTTCCTTACTCTACGGCAAAATGATCTTGCGACATCTAGACGAAGAAGAAGGCGTCTCGGTAGGCGGACAACACTTCAGCAACATAAGATACGCAGACGACACGGTAGCCTACTAATAGCCACATCAAACTCCCGTTTACAAAACTTACTCGACATAGTAATTAAGCAAAGTGAGAACCTTGGACTTAATTTGAATGCAACGAAAACCTTTTGCATGACTATTTCATCAAAGGAAATAACTCCAGTATGCACAATAGGGTGGGCCGTTTTTGACTTTCTTTCGAAATTAAAAAACGGCTAGATATAAAAAGTGGCACATGCATGAAAAAATTACGTGTGCAAAATTTCATCAGTTTGGGGGTGCATCTTCTGCCCCCGCAGGGGGGTCAAACTTTCAATTTTTGAAAAAAAAGGGGAAATTTCACTTTCCGTTTTAACATAATTTTTTTTATAATTTTTCTACTGGCTAGTTATAAATTGTAAGTGGGATGTACCCATAACTTTCCTATGTAAAGGCATGTTTGAAGCTTAAGGTTTACTGCCCCCGCATTGACGACCAAAATGCTGAATTTTCACCAATTTGAAATGCTATTTTGTCATTGCTCAATATACAAACTTGTCGCAAAAGGACGAGATGGTGTTAACGCTGTACGCTCATTTATGTTCTGTCCACTAACTTTGCAGGATGATACGAACTGACAAACTATAAGACGTAGTCTTGCTTAAACTAAAAGCAATAGTAGTCTACGTTTGATCAGTTGCAGCTATAAAACGCAACCTATAATTTACTTCAGAATAAAAGCAATATGATCTGCAGGTTCCGTAAATGGAATGTACTGTACAGTTCCACGTGAATTGTTATCATGATTTTGTTTACACAAATTTGTCATTTACAAACCATTAAACGTTCACTTGATAGGCTACTACAGAACCACATACAAGAGTAAACTTTGTTTGACAGCAATGTAACGACAAAAAATAACTTGTGTTAACAAAAAAAAAACGAAATTGTGTCAAAAATACAACAAGGTCTTTTAGCCCGTTCCCCAGATTAATGCTCAAATTTAGTTCTGGCTGAAGTCCAATGAATCATAAAATCATGTTTCGACTGGAACATAGGAATTTTTTTTCCTTGATTGTAATATTGCTTTAATGTAGGGCAGGCTACCCATCTCTTTCAACGCTGTCCACCACATGTGATGAGCATCTGTTGTGTGTGGCAGAGAAAACGTAGAAAACAACTGTTGTGAAGGCATCTTTGTTTTGATGTGCTCTTTTATCACATTGCTGTCAACACCACGCATCGCTGGGGGTTCCGTAACTGGAATATTTTGCCAGTTTATCATCTCAAAGTAACGTTCGGAACTGAACTGCAATATTGACAGGGTGAATTTTTGCTGAAGAGTGCTGTGAGATGATAATATTCTTGAATTGAAAATTCTTCTCCATCCTGGTTCCCTTACATACTCTTTGGTATAACATACGATTGCAATCAAAATGTTTTCAGGATGGGCATAAAACGCATTCCTCTATATTACTTTGTTGAGGATATTGCGAGCTTTATTCGATAGCTTCTGAGCAGAATGTAGAATTTTGAAGAAATGTTTTTGGCCATTGGTGAAATTGCTTTCCTTTATAATGGCAAACCATACTGGAATATAAACATTTATAATATAGTCCACACGTTCCACCAATACAGCTGACGCGTTAGATGCAACATATAAACGTAGAATTCTATTGGCTGTGTTCAACCATCTTCAGTGGTTCATCATACCTAGACTCCTATATGCGAAATGAATTGATGTATCTCCACTTTTCACTGCTCTGTGCATGTGTAGAAGATATTTTTGGTCAGTGCTGAGGTCATTTCCATCAATTTCAATCTCTGGTGCCGGAACTGCTTTATATTTTACAACATCTAGTTGTGTGACAGTGGCTAGCTGCTTTATAATGGGCCCAGTGAAGCTATCAGGTCTGCTAGTGTTGCCATATCTTTTATAAGATGCCAAAGAGGCAATTCATTACTATGGAGTAGGCATATTAACCATTGAAGTGGATTTTGAAAATGATCTTCCCGGAGCTTTATCACGACGACTTTTTGACCTGTGTTTATTGCGGTTCCATCGCATCCAATTGCCATTACATTATCGTAGCTAATTTTCTTGGATCCAAGATATTCAAAAATTCCGGTAGCTATTGACACATTAGATCAGTTGGCTGCAGTAAAAAGATCAATGAAATGATAACTTGGCTCCTCAAGTAAAGTAATATGTTCTTCAACTGCGAAATGTTTTCGAAGTCGCCCAGCAATTTCATTTTGTTTGATGGTTTAATCTTTTCGGCCATCAAAATATATGCTTTGCAAATTTATGCACATGATAGGCCTACTTTCCATTTGAGTTGTAAACCTCTTATTTGGCCTATCGCGAGCGAATGGTTTTCACTTATGCACTAAAAACATATGATGCCGTTTTTTTAGTTTTTATCTTCTTTACAAGCATAACAAGCCTATTTTTTTTGATTAACATGGATAGTATACCTGCCACAAGAAGTAACTCTGCAATAGAAGGTATTTTAAATTTTTCGCTAAAAACATGTCATGCCGATTTTTTAGTTTTTATCTTGTTTTCAAGCATAATAAGCCTATTTTTCGGATTAACATGGATAGTGTACCTGCCACAAGAGGTAACTCTGCAATAGAAGGTGTTTTAACATTTTTAGCTAAAATCAAAGATTTTATACATTGTTCTTCGGGAATATTAGGTAATATATTTTTTATTTTAGGCGATAGAGGTATAAAAGTAGGTGGTAAACACTTCTGTGATTATTTAAAAATACATTTCAATATCCAAAATATTTAAATAAAACAAACATAAATAAAGTGTTAAGTTTTAAGCGAAATGCACTAATGCAACTGTGAGATTCATGTCGACCATACTTTGGATTACTGACAAGATCGCTAACGCAATGATTCGTCAATATCTTCGAAGTTAAACTTGCGAATGTATCCAAATTTGGCAATTACTTAGATACTCATGAGGTAATGACGTACACCAAATGACGTGGCTCCAATGTTAGTGAAAAAAAAGTTACAGACACTTTAATTTTTACTGACCATGGTTTTGGATTTGGAGCTTTTAACATCCCGGCATGGCGACAAAATATGAGAATAATACTATTTTATTGTTCATCAAATCAGCCAAAATTTAGACAGCTTTTTAAATGGATGCATGTGATCGTGGTGTGTTGAGATGATGGAAAAAAATTGTTTAAATTTGAAGATAGTGCGTTTTTAGTGTTGAGGTTTTATATCTGCACTTGCGACATCCCATGACAAAAAAACAAAAATGTAAAATAAAGTGTGTTACAAGTCAAATGAACTAACGACACTCCATAATGTTATTTGTTTGATGAAATTATATCACTTGAAAGAGGTTTGTTTCCAAAAATTCGTAAAACTTGGCAGATAGGGACGTTTGAAAAAAAATTAAGGTGTCACAAATTTGGAATGTTTTCGACAGTGTATGAGGTGAAAAACATTTTAAAAAGAATTCTTTTTCGTTTGTTGTTGCAAACATTGAAAACTGCACTGTTTTGAGACGTATATTGGAGAAAAACAGCATTTTAAGTTCCAGATTTTATTTGCTCACAAAAGCTTTATTTCTTCAAGTTTAGAGTTGAGCTTTCCCAGAGGGGTAGAATTTAACATTTGAAAGATCATTTCACACAAAAAACTAGTGTTCCTATTGAAAAACAAGTAACAAACAGCTTTGTTGTATTCGTACTTTAATTTTTTTATGGACTTTTAACATCCCGGCATGGCGACAAAATATGAGAATAATACTATTTTATTGTTCATCAAATCAGCCAAAATTTAGACAGCTTTTTAAATGGATGCCTGTGATCGTGGTGTGTTGAGATGATGGAAAAAAATCGTTTAAATTTGAAGATAGTGCGTTTTTAGTGTTGAGGTTTTATATATACACTTGCGACATCCCATGACAAAAAAAAAAGTAAAATAAAGTGTGTTACAAGTCAAATGGACTAACGACACTCCATAATGTTATTTGCTTGATGAAATTATATCACTTGAATTAGGTTTGTTTCCAAAAATTCGTAAAACTTAGCAGATAGGGAAGTGTGAAAAAAATTAAGGTGTCATTAATTTGGAATGTTTTCGACAGTGTATAAGGTGGAAAACATTTTGAAAAGAATTCTTTTTCGTTTGTTGTTGCAAACATTGAAAACTGCACTGTTTTGAGAGGTATATTGGATAAAAACAGCATTTTAAGTTCCAGATTTTGTTTGCTCACAAAAGCTTTATTTATTCAAGTGTAGAGTTGAGCTTTCCCAGACCGGTAAAATTTTACATTTGAATGATCATTTCACACAAAAAACTAGTGTTCCTATTGAAAAAGAAGTAACAAACAGCTTTGTTTAACCGTTAGCATACCAAGCGGGGCCTCATAGGGACCCCAGAGGTGAATTTTTGTATCGCCCGCCTTACCTATAGCAACAATTTTTCTCCTTATCTTTGTATGTGTCATAAATTTAAGCAAGTTCAGTATAATGCGAAAAAAATTTAAAAATCATTTGAAACATATGCAAAAAACAACATAACGTTACCTGGGGTCCTGATGGGACTCCTATGTGCAAAAGAATGTGAAGATGACAGTGAATGAGCTGTGTGTTTATGAATATGATCCTTTGCCCAAGTACTTTGTAGAAGCACATATGGTTTTATAACACTTGAGGTGAAAACAGGGGTACGTTACAGTGTCATGAAAATGACATCAACTTTACTTACAATTTCAGCAATCTTCCTTTGTTACATTGGCTGAAGAAACTGTAATCTAAGTAATGATGATGAAAATAGACTACAAGTTGGCTTGTGCCTTGGTGTGCCAGTATACGGGTTATTCTGTATACTTTAAGCCAGAGTTGTCCAACCCGTGGCCCGCGGGCCACATGTGGCCCGCGTGATATTTTTCGAAATGACATGTACAGTAGGCTATAACCAGTGGCGCCGGCAGGGGGGGGGGCAGGCGGGGCAGCTGCCCCCCCAATGTTTTGGGCATCATCTTTCTAATTTTTTTTTTATTAATACATATTAATATTATTTTTTTAATATTTGGATCCCAACCTCAAGTAAGTCAACTCAAGTTGCAAGGGGGGGGGGTAAAAGCTCTCTCTTTAAAAAAAAGAATGGAAAACCTTGATGACTAAATTGTACAGTTACAGTAGATAAAAAGATTTTCTACAGAAGCAAAGATATAGACTTTTTAAAGTTCTAACTAACGTCACATATTGATGTAGAAAAATAACAACCTGTTAAATTTTTGATACCTCACACTCCCATGACTTCTTCCGCGCGCATTTTGGCATTGGTTGCTTGCAGTGATTCTTTCACTTAAACAAAACGTTTTGTTTCAGCAGTTTTGAGTTGTTTGATTCTTAAGTTGTAAAGGAGACTCAATTTCTCCAATATGTATCATTTATGTTTCTTCTTTAATCTCAGCAGAGTATAAAACTTGTAAAAGTTTTTCATCCATACGACGTCATGAATGAAATTACAAATCGGCGTAATGACGTGACATCATCTAAACATTTTACCGAATAATAAATTAACAAATTCGATCGTCAAAAGTGGTTTGGTGGTGGTAAATATTACGTAATGAAAAAAATGTGATAAGGTTGGAAGACATTACGTCATGTATTTTCAATGCTAATATAAAGTTTAAAATTTATTCTTTTGTTCATAGTCATAATCCACCTTCAAAGCGGTACTACAAAGAACAATTTTCGATAAGGGGGGCATCAAGAATAAGTCGACATGACTTTAAACCCTTAGAAGGTTGGGCACCTGGAGTCTTGCTCAGTTTGGGGGGGGGGGGCTGTCAATTCTTCTTATGCTTTAGGAGTGATATCTCTGTTATTTTGGCACGGTTTCAAAATTTGGGATTCACTTTGTAAAATTATTCACGCTGAGCATATCCGAAAATTAAAACTATGTGAATTTTAGAACTGGTCATATACGTTGAAATGTTGAGTTCACTTATGAGTGCAATTTGTAGCGTGAGTTTACACATTATTTTTTGGTAGAGTAGTGAAGAACGTGCATAGTAATGTTGTGATTAATTTTTTTTTACATTATTTTACATACAGCCAATGCCCTTCACGCTGTGAAACAGTTAGGATTAACCAGACATGGGCCAAATTAATTACTTTCATCCAGCTGGTGGGAAAATATTTCAGAGGATGTGCTGAGAAATGCCTTATATCTTTCAATTTATAATCTTTATTCGCTCAAAATTTAAGCTCAATAGAGGTGAATAAAAGTTAGGAAAAGTCAAGAAATCTCGTAGTCGCAGCCTCAGTGGTTTTAGAGATACAACTGTTGATACAAAAAAGTTGAATTGACAGCCCCCCCCCCCCCAACTTTCAAAGGGTTTGAATTGAGTTAACAGATCTATGCCTTAAGGTTTACGTCAGTTCCGGAGATCAGTAAAATATAAGGTTGTCATCTTCAATGCAACAAGACCATTGATTGATTGGTTTAGTGAAGATTCGTAGTCCCATTGCTTTCATTTTGAGTGATTATACTGATTTTCAATTTATTCCTACAAGACGTTACATAATGAAAAAATATAAAGCTAAGGTTGGAAGACATTACGTCATGTCTTTTCAATTCAAAATGAAGTTTAAAATTTATTCTTTTGTTCATAGTCATAATCCTCCTTCAAAGCGGTATTACAAAGAACAATTTTCGATAAGGGGGGCATCAAGAATATGTCCATATGACTTTTAAGGTGTACGTCAGCTCCGGAGATCAGTAAAATATAAGGTTCTCATTATCGTGATTGTAAGCCGCGGGAAATTTGTTCTCTAAAAAACAGATTCCCCCCAGGAAGCTAAACATTTTTTCCAGCCCTGGTAGAAAACAAGAGAAATTAAATAATATACCACTGTCTTGCACCAGTGGCGTAGCCAAGGGAGGGGATTCGGGGGTTTCAACCTTTCAAATTGAATTTACGGATGTTCTACATTGTTTACAAGAAAAGTTTTAGCCTATGATGTAGGCTACTTTCTCGTCAAACTGTGCAAGGATGCAAGCCATCTGCAACTGCTGAGATCGCTTGTTCGATCTAGATTAACATCTAAACAGCTATTCGTTATACAAACTTGAATATATCAGAAATAGCCTAAAGTAACTTCATTGTCTCAAAGCTTTTCGTCTGACACTCATCAAGATGTATGACCTCTATGACGTTACATTTTCTAAACTTTGGGTTGACTTCAGAGCATAAAAGTTAGTGACTTACCGGAACGGAATAAGATCGTTTTTTGAATCAACCAAGGAGTAAATTGATAAATAATAAAACTGTAATAATCTCGCAAAAAAAAAGCAATCAACCTATGTCTCTAAAACAAAGTTTGCCTAATTTTAAACCAAACTGCATTAAAAGAGCGAGTTTTGCCAATACCAAACATTCAAATATCTCAGTCTGGAATTAGCAACAAGAAAACATAGAGACTTAGCTTTATTTCCGAAAAATGCCGAAGAAAACATGATCTTATCCTTTTGCTATGCCACCGGACAGCACCATTTTACAGAAATATTCATACCCACAATTTTGTTGAAAATGCTCTTAGAATGCACCAAACTGAAAGTAATTTTTCAAAATTTTCTGGGGGAGGTCCCCCAGACCCCCCGCCGCTAAGTGTCGCCTTCGGCGAACACGCCATCGGGCTTCGCCCGCCGGCTGTCAACAACCCCCTTTTCAAAAATTTTGTCTATGCTACTGTCTTGCACTGTCAATATTTTGCCCCCCCAATGTTGAAGGTCTGGCGGCGCCACTGGCTATAACCAATTCAATCGCCTACGTAATTTATGGCGAACTTACATTTCGAGATATTGCATTTATTGTTTGCTTTCTTTGTCTATTACGGTATTCTATAGTCCGTAGTGCAGGGGTGTGCAACTGTTCAAGTTAATTTTATTGCATCACGATGCACATTGTTACGCATCACATTTTCCACACTGTTACGTCCACCTTTATCCACACAATCGTACTCGTGGTTCAAGAGTCAGTCAATCAGTAATATTTCTTGTTTTAAAGGGATAAGTTCAAATCTTTCCATTTCTATAATTTTACAAAAAAATTGTCTCTTAAGAAAAATATCAGAGAATCCACAGATTGGCAGTTTTCGTGACATCATAATTTGGCAGCACATACTTGTGCGTAAGTTTTTTCGCGGATGAACCATGTTAAATCCCCTGAGTGATCACTAATTTCTGACAGCTATATGGAAAACTCGCTTGCATTGTCGAAATCATCCATTTCATCGCATTTGGCCTAACTTGTTAGAGAAAAACAGGGCCAAACTTCACATGGAAATGTCGACGTGTCGCAAAAACTTTGTTGACTTTACTAGGCCTACATCTTGGTTTGTCTATTGTTCGCATAACTGTAAGATAAATACACATTTCTAAGATGAGAATTTAAGTGTGAGAGTTTTAATTAGAAATTATAAGACAGTCATTTTTAAGATTACAAATTAGCAGTAAATACTCAAGTGGCCCGCGCGATCATTCGTAAACTGCATGTGGCCCTTTGGCCAAAAAGGTTGGACACGCCTGCTTTAAGCAATAAAAACGATGGGGTCCTTAGAAGACCCCACCTTGGTAAACGACGTTGGTGAGCTAGGCTTGGTATGTTAAAGGTTGAACACGAGCAGTTAAAAATAAAGGCAGCACATCACTGGACGTGTTATTCCCCAAAAAAGGCAAATACACAAATTATTGGTAGAGATCAAACGTAGGAAAACTAAGATCTGGTACTATGACAAATAGTGAAAAGAAATTAAAGTCATAGAAAGGATCAGGCACTAAGGCACTTCCTCTATGGGCGTTCACAAATCTGAACTTCAGCGAATCAATAAATGACATAAAACTCTAAACTTTTTGCTCGAAGTCAATCTGTATACAAAAACAAATCAATAGCTTTTTTCCCTAAAATCTGAACGAAAAAAAGCTACTGATTTGTTTTCTTATTGGTAGAGATAATTTAAATAAATTGTCTGCAAGCTGGAAAAGGTCGTTCGTATGAATCCCGAACAGCAAACCAGTCATTTTTTACATTGATTTAACGTCTGAGACGTTAAATCAATGTAAAAAATGACTGGTTTGCTGTCTGGGAAGCAGAAAGTTTGTGGTCAGCCGAATGGAAGGACTTGGAGCCAACTTTTCGTCAAGTCATCTAGTGTGCGAAGGCCTGTTATTCCATTGGGAGGGGAATAGATGGGACACCCACTGCTTGCTAGGTCGCACCGCACTGACAAGCAGCAGAGTCCCTTATGCCCCAGCGTGAGGTAAAGGTAAAGTGGACTAACATAAAAGGTCGCAAAATAACGTTGAAAAAATGTAGAGTGTTGAAACCAAGAGAGAAGCACAAACACACAAACACACACACACACACACACGTTTGGCTTAATGTGATTGATTGACATTCAGCGAAAAAACAAATTTGGAGTTAGGTCGCACTGCAAAAATCTGCTATTTGCAGAGTATCACTATGCGATTGTATGATGTAGCCTATTTGAGGGCCTAAATTAGGAAGCCTAAATAAGCAGATGATATGTTTTAGGAGTGATTATTTGTACAAATTCTTTAATAAACATTTAAATTTTAATAGTGTAGTTTGTGCAGAAATCTGGTGAAATGCACTTACCCAAGTACTATAGGCCTAATGAGTTTTACGTTTGATTAAGCATTTCTAACGATTAAATCAATCTTACTGCAATACTACACCCTCTTTTTGCAGATTTATGTATTGTAAAGTTTTGTGAGCCTTAAACTTAAGTACCGTATATTTCTACAGCATAAATTAATAGGTGCGGTCGCTCCCCAACCGCGGGGGGGGGTCTTTGAAATATTGTTGCAAAGTCGTCCGCGCAAACCTACTTATTTTATAAAAGGTGAAGAATAGATGAATGAAGCAAAGAGTATTAAACAAAAAACTTTAGAGGACTTTATGGCCTATTGCTTTGACAAGTGTAACGTCTAAAATTATTGAGCTAATTATTTTGATGGTAATTGACAAATATGTCTCTATTTATGAGAATCAGAGTGGATTTAAAGCAAAATATAACACAGATATACGTAGGGACTAGAGTGCATCACTTGCCCCGATGTTGAAATTTTTGATCGGCCCTTGGTAATTTTGTTCCAAATAATGAAGAAACACAGGATGTGAAATATTTTGTCAATCGGAGTTGGTTGAGGGGTCAACATCCAAGTCAAAGTTTGATGTTTAAAGCTATTTTGTGAATATCCGTCGGTCACGTTGTGGAGTTTCCCTGCAATCTGGCCATTGTCTTTGAACAATGAACAAACTAGTGGTTGTACAATATGCAGTTGAAATAATCTTTGTTTGATAATTTGATTCGTTTGCTGTTTAGGTAGAGTTATGCTTGCTTAATGGTTTGTCGAAGCTAGCTAGATAGAAGCTTGAAGATAGATAACAGCAACGTAAATTAACTTTTATAAGACAGTCTTAACTTTAACATCGATTCAGTTGAGAGAAGTGGCCATAGTTGCGCAATTCAACGTTTGACAATGTTGAATCGTTGGATAAATGATGAACTTGGTATATAACTACGTTGGTGTGAACTTTTAAGTTTGCTTTGAAACATGTGCATGTCTGAGCTAAGTTAACGACTTTACTAAAACTTAATTTGGTCTATGTAACGCGTTCACAGGCCTGGAGCACAGTCAGTAGTCAAGTGCTTCACTGACGTCCAATTCTCCAATTTCTATGACATCACTTCAACATTTCCACCTCTTATATTTTGTTTTATGTACACACTGATTTACGATGAAACAGCCTGAGAAGCTGCTCTTACACATAACCATAATATGGAATGGAAGTTACAGTGTAACTGTGCATTTATTCCACTTTTCTTTCCTTACCTTGCTGTACATACTGTGATAACGGATGCGTTAATTTTCCAAAATTTCGAGTTCACTGTTGACCCCTTTAATGAAGTTCAAATTCAATAAAATTTTGGCTGTGACGTGTTTTGGTGAATGGGAACAAAACTACTAAGGGCCTAGTTTAGGGTTGACATACCGTCCAGAAAATTGGGGACATGTCCGGAATTTAGTGTTAAATTTTGCGTCCGGGAGGAGTTTTAAAAAATGCTCAAATGTCCGGAATTTTATGATGGGCGTTTTGGGGGGATTAGAATTTTTTTTTCTAGAAAATTCGCTCAGCCAGCTCATTTTACTGCAATCGTACTGTGCAACACTGCCATTTTTTTACTACCAGGTTGTACGGAATTATGATGTAACAGAGCGTTTCCTTATCAATGGTGTTTACCACTTAGAACTTTCTGGAGCTTTTGCAAGCCTTAAAGCAGCCGGCGGCCATCGCGGCCATGGCCGCTAAGTAGTTCTTGAATGACCGCCGGTGCCTTGAATGACCGCCGGTGCCGGTGCCTCTTCAGTAGGCCAATTTGGCCGCCGGTTTCTTCTAGCTAATTATTTAATCTTGCAATAGAATGATCGTAGATTAACTGTCAAATATATCTAGTATCAAAGAGGGACGCAGAATTAGGTCAGGGCGTCATAATCACCACTGCTGCATTATATTGTGCGGAAACATTCGCTATTTTATGGAAAATATCACGCTGCGATCACCAGCTATAAGTCTTGTTTGTAATTCTCGACGTTCATTTAAACAAAGTATTAATCCAAAGTGCTAATTCACATCGGCTGGCAATATTTTCATTTTTTTGTCAACATTGAATCGTTGTTATAAAGGAGAACTACGGAGACAACAAAATCCGTCATTTTTACACTGATTTAGCGACTGCAAACGTAGAATCAATGTAAAAATGACAGATTTTGTTGTCTGGGTAAGTTAGTTGACATCCGAGGGGAAAACACGTGTCTTTAGAGTTGAGAAATGTTTCCGCTGTGGGTTAATGACTTCACACCCTCAATGAGTCGAGGTTGTGACAAATTGGTGGCAGGTGCCACTGCCGCGGCACCTGCCACTGTTTTTGTGGCAGGTGCCACCGATTTTAGTGGCAGGTGCCACTGCTTTTGTGGCAGGTGCCACCGATTTTGGTGGCAGGTGCCACGGTTTTTGTGGCAGGTGCCACCGATTTTGTGGCAGGTGCCACTGCTTTTGTGGCAGGTGCCACCGATTTTGGTGGCAGGTGCCACGGTTTTTGTGGCAGGTGCCACCGATTTTGTGGCAGGTGCCACCGATTTTGATGGCAGGTGCCACTGCTTTTGTGGCAGGTGCCACCGATTTTGGTGGCAGGTGCCACTGTTTTTGTGGCAGGTGCCACCGATTTTGGTGGCAGGTGTCCTTGATTTTGTGGCAGATGTCACCGATTTTGGTGGCAGGTGTCACCGATTTTGTTACAGGTGTCACCCAAATTCGTGACATGTGTCGCCCAAGTTTATGTTTGTTGAATATTATTCTAGTCATAATAATGCAGCGATAGATTTCACGCTACAGTGGTCACAATAGTTAGCCTCACACTGCTGTAGTAAGGTTCTGCCGATGTTCTACCACCCAAAATATAGCATTTCATTTGATAAAAATGAATTTATGTAAAATCAAGTTATTTTTGCCAATTTTTAAATTTCGCAGTGACCCTCCAGTTGTCCATATTGCAAGAAAAACTAGTAAAGCAAGTCGTCCCGATCTTCCACTGTCCCTATCTTATGTAAAGGCATCGGCCTATTTGAAACAAAGTTTAACCTAGATCGAGTTAACGCAGCTATAGTATAGGCCTACTAGCTTACTGCGAACTTCAAACACGTTTAATCCCTTTCATCATAGCCGTAGAATTAGGCTAAACATAGAAGAATAAAACAATTTATCATAGAAGAATATTTATTTCATTTATTATTTATTTGCGTCAGACAAAGCTGTCCATATCCAAAACAAAACAACGAAATAATACACAAACTGCAAATGCACAAAGGTCACAGAGAGCCACTTTGGATGCCGCCGGTTTAAAAGCTCACTAAATAGGCAGTGTGTTCACATATCTACTGTTATAATTTACTGTTTACATATTTACATATCTATTACATATCTATTTAATTTACATATCTACTGTTATAATTTACATACAATGAGCGTTGGAAGAATTGAAAGTATTCAGAACGATAAAACAATCAGATGACATCATGTCTGATATAAAGCGATTTGAGGAGTGTATGCAACGGTTAATAAACGAAAACATGTTTTTCCTCAATGAAAGCATCAAACGTTGCTACATTATTCATTACTTTAATGTTCACGGGCACTGACATAACGAGGCAAATTGTGCAATATTCTGAAAGAGTCATTGTAAGCAACAAGCAATCGTTTCATACTTATTATAGAAGAATATAGAATATATTATATTATAGAAGATCTAAACTTGTTCCACAACTGGGATGAGTAAAACGACATACAATAAGATCTAAATAAGTTACAATGTTTTTTACAGCGGGTGAGCATTTAGAAAAATGAGATTTTGCATTATTTGCAGCACAGTACTGAGAGCGTACTTGCCTTGAAATATCATTTTCATCTGAAAGAGAACTCTCAATAAATACACCGAGGTATTTTACAGAGTCTGTGAACACAATTTCAGATTTACCTAGATGTAGCAAATAAGCACGTGAAAGATAAAATTTTTGGGGAGAATAACATACCAAATTACTTTTTAAAATTGAAAGTAATTTCATGTTCAACAGCATACTTGTGGCAAACATCTAACAAATTTTGTAAGCCACACAAACTAGGCGAGATGCAGCAAATGTCATCAGCAAACATAACAGGCTATGATCTAGACAAGAGTTGCCAACATAGCAACCAACTTTTGTTTTATTGAGCTCATAAGAAAGCTAATCAATATATACGGCAAAAAGATAGGGGCTTAACACCCCACCTTGTCTGACTCCGTTGGACACAGTAAATGATTGGGACAAGTGACCTCCCCACATCACTTGCATGGTTTGTTTACTAGCCTAAAGTTTACTAACAGTATTCCCATTAGCGAACAAAATACATAGGCACGTTACGTGTGATAAGCGTTTCAAACAATAAATGATGATTGACTTTGTCGAAGGCTTTTGAAGCATCCAAAAAGACAGAATATACAGGAGTGTCATGACTGATATAAGAGGACACTGCTTGTTTTAATAAGAAAACACTCATGTCAGTACTATGACCAGACTTAAACCCAAATTGATTGTCACTGGTATTCAAGAAAGGCAATAGATGATTCAAAATAAAACGTTCAAACAGTTTTGCATTAACCATTTTGGTGGTGCAAACAAAATTTTGTCAATACAAATATATTTATGAAAACGTAGTAGGCCTAATTTACAATTTGACTAAATAACTGGACAACTATCCTCTCAACGGCCCTACATACATCAGACTGTTATGCCCTTAAAAAATTTTGTTAGCCTTCACCTTCAGGCTTAGCTCATGATGTACTGGATTGAAAATCATATTGCTAATTATAAATTTCGTCACTACCAAGATAATGTGTTAGTCCGAAAATAAATACTTAACTTCTTTAGCCTATGTAGTACCGTATGTAGGCTATTGGTTTATTTGTATTTTATTTCATGTTAAGCCAGAAGGTTCACATCAGGCTACCACGGTACGCTAAAAGAAACACAATATCTTATTAAACACGACATCGACTCCAAAATTATAAAGCAGCGGTTCCCAACCTTTTCACACCGGGGACCTGTAAAAATTACATAAAAATTGGGGACCTTCATCAAACGATCGTAGGGAATAGAATAATCCTATTTGCAATCTTTTGAGGACCAAAGTTGTCTTTGCATACCGTAATGCAAGATTTCCGCATAGACCATGAATTTAAGAAAAAAATTAAAACAAAACGTTAAATCAAAACATTTCAAACAAAAATGTCAATCCATGAAAACACACACAAAATCAATATATTCGGCTACTAGGAAATTTATTGCCGTTTCGCTGTTGCCGTTATCTGAGGAAATAAGGAATTAGAAATAATTGCCTCTACCCAGGGATCAATTTCGAGTAATGGGTAGTACCAAATTTAAGTCATAAGTAAAGTAGACAACCGGAAACAGACATTGTCGTCGGCTGCAGCGTGGGTCAGGTGTACGTCCGCGTCGGAAGGCGTACACCGATGCATAGCGCTCAAGTCCGCTTTCCCGCAATGCAGGATAAAGATAACAAACAAACAAAGGAAGATTATTTCGAACGCCTAGAACCGTTGGACGTGGAGTGAACAACAATTCAGTCTTTGACTCCATGTTTGATGAATTTCACTTTGATAGTCCATTAGGCTTCAACACATCAACAATGATGAGGGCACTAAAGTTTTGAAAAGAACCGGATTTGCAGAAAATCTGTAGAAGTTGCTTCATCTTCGCCATGGGTCTGTTTGGGTGTTGGTTAATCTGTGATGGGCAATAAAAATCGATGAAAATGAAGGCTGCATGCCAGGGCTGAGGCGCGTTGTGATATAAAGCGCGCCTCTTTCCAGAACTAACTGTTCTAATGTAGGGTAGTAGGCCTATTTTCACTGCAAGTCTGCAATGAAAGTTAGGCAATCTGTAGTGCAAAACAATATCAAGCACAATACCATCTGGATGGAATGGGCTACATTTAACCAATAGGTTTATATACTACAGTAATGTAGGCTACAGTAAAGACTACGTATGTGATAAACACGCGAAATAGTTGCCAATAGTGTACCATCGTCAGTCGCCACGGATGTTTCCTAGACTATAACAAACCAATTACTCTTGCATCTCAAAAGAAAATGTTGTTTCAAGAAATGAATTTTTGACATATTTTTGTTTTGTAGCATCACCTTATGGGCTGTCGAACATATAAGAATTTAGAAGTATGATTGTGTTGTTTAAGCAAGCTGGATTCTTACCTTGATCACAAAAATGCCACAATTGTTGGCGTCGTATTGTTTCAGATGAAACAATTCCCCTGGTACCCAGCACACCTCTCTCAACGCCATGTCCGTTTTGCTCACTCGTGTGGTACAGAATATTCTAAAGCAAACACTGTGTAGCCTAAAACACAGAAATGGCAACCAGGCTTTGCTTAAACATGTACCATAATCCGCAAAAACATTACACATGAACATATACACATTGCAATGCAAAACAATGTGAGTTATGCGAAACTAAACTTTTTTTAAATCATAGCCTACTCTCACTTTAAACTGTCACATGCTTTAGAACTTCCTTCTTTTGTCGTCCCATATGGTTCAACCAGATAAACCGTGGAAGAAGGTATGTGAACATACTGCGAACAAAATTAGTTGCATTGGACAGTGGACACACACGATGAAGTGAGAGGAACAGCCTTTTTAGGCCTACAAGTTAAGTTTACCTGGTCAAGTTGCAATCTGCAAATGTGATGATAACATAGCGAATGTTTTTCTATTGCAGTACAAAATAACATATATAGGCTATCTGAAACATTGGGTATGCGCATGGGCAAAGTTACATTATACCACCGCAAAGCAAAGTCATACGGTAAGAACCGGAATGGCCCGTTTCGGTGAGTCCGATTCGGTTAGTCCGATTCGGTGAGTCCGATCCCTTAACGGGGGATTTTTTCATTTTTTTTTTTAAATTATCGGGTACCGTAGCCTAATTATCATTGCCGTTTTAGGGTTAAGGTTTAGGGCTTAAGGTTAGGGCAGGGGTTCTTAATCGGGGGTAAATTTACCCCCAGGGGGTAAATTTCACCTACCGAGGGGGTAAATTTACTGAATCATAAATTAAAGCAAACTTCATTTTTTCAGTTATTAAAAAACTGATAGTGTTGCACTCGATTTCAATTCAAATTTATGCTTAATGTAAGTTTTCTTATTTTTCTTTTATCTCCATGCAAGTAGACTACCGGTAGGCCTACCAGTTTCATTTCAGCAGCGTATGTGTGCTACATTTTTGGAAAAAATGGATACTGGAAAAATTGGATAAGTACTTTCAACAAAATAATATATCCTGGAATCATGTGGGTTTACTTTGCATAGAAGGTGCCCCTTCTATGCTCGGTGCTAAGTCTGGTTTTACAACTCTGGTGAAAAAACGCGCACCGAACATCATTTCTACTCACTGTGCCTTCATCGACATGCACTGGCAAGTAAAACCCTTCTAGAATATTTGAAAGCAGTATTGAAACATGTGGTTGAATGTGTGAATTTTATCAGGGCACGTGCTCTTAATCATCGTCTTTTCAAAGTGGTTTGTAATCAGATGAGATCAGAACACTCTGTTCTCCTTTATCACACCAAAGTTCGGTGGCTCTCTATAGGGGTCTTGTTTTGTCTCGAGTTTTCAAACTACATGGTGAAATCGAGATGTTTCTTAGAGAACGCAAATCCCCATTGAGTAAGCACTTTAGCGACAACAAACTTATTGGTGCATTGGCTTACTTGACAGACACTTTTTCAAGTTTGAACTAGCTCATTATGCAAATGCAAGGAAAAAGTGTTACCATTATAGATGTAGGCTAGGCTACATGATAAACTTCAGGGCTTCCAGACAAAATTAGATCTGTGGAGTAGAAGAGTTCAAAAAGGAGTTTACGCAAATTTTCCAACATTTGATGATTGGAATGTCAGTAGAAGTCGTAACGAGATTTCTGATCTCGAAGTCGAAATATGCCAGCACCTTGCCGCCTTGAAAAAAAAAACTTTGACGGTTACTTCGAAGGTGAAAGTTTTAACAATACTGCTCTTTGGATAACTCATCCCTTCGAAGCCAAGTTAGAAAGTATTGCTGGCGATGATCTTTGCAAAGATGAATTGATTGATCTTCAATGTTCAACAACGCTTTGTTCCAAATTCTTATTGTGCAATGGTGACTTTTCCAAGTTTTGGTATGGATTAGTCGAAGAGTTTCCTACGCTGACTAAGCGTGCATTTGAAGTTATTATACCTTTTCCAACTACTTATCTGTGTGAAGCAGGGTTCTCTACATGGTTGACTATTAAAACAAAACATCGATCTCGCTTAGTTCCCAAAGACGACATGCGAGTAGATCTTTCAACGACTGTTCCAAGAATCTCCAAAATTGTTCGTGGAAAGCAAGCACAAAAGTCATTTGAGTAGACATTATTTTTCACAGGAACCCATCAAGAACAATCGTGTCTTCGGCAAATAAACAGCTTGTTTTTGATTATTGCCAAGGTAAATCCAGACAAAAAAGGATGTCTTGAATTTCTTCCCTTGGTTGACTGGACACGATGACATCACAAGAGGCCACCAAAATGGTGGGGGTAAATTTTACTTTTTTCATTTGGCCAGGGGTAAACGAGACAAAAAAGGTTAAGAACCCCTGGGTTAGGGGTTAGAAGTTAGGAACTCACCGAATAGTAGCAGACCCGTAAGAACAGAGTAGCCTACACAAGTATACATACCAGTAGATTCCAATGGGTTCCACTTTTGTTGTAAGCTCCCATGAATACTTCTATCCTGCTAAAATTTACCTGAAACAAAGTGAATGCATCAGACAGGCTAATCTACTTCAAACTTAAAAACATGAAATGAACATGAATTGACATAGAAAAGAACGTAGGAGCTTCCAGAAAAAACCTGATTCCTTGAAAAGTTTATTTATAAAACAACAGTCTACAAATGAAATTATCAGACGAAAGTTTACGCCTAACCATTTACAGTAAAATACAATATTTTGAAATGCCACAAAGCTTTCTGAGTTGTGCTGTCGTCCGCTATGTTGAGCATTTCAAGCAGCCCATTCGCTTTTCCATCACTAAATGTAATTAGAGCAATCCATTCAGAATTGCGAACTTCGTGCTTATGTTATTTAATTATATATATAGCTTGAATAAGTGATCATTTGAAATAATCCTAATTTAAATAATTGTAATTTTTAGTGTACCTAGACCTAATTGCCATTTCAATTAATGGTAATTGCGGTTTGCGAAATGAGATGAGATGGGAACTCAGGTCTCAGGTTATCACCAATCAATACTTTTGGACCATCGATGTTTCTGATAGTGATATATGGCTAAATTATAGTCTGAAGCCAATCGTTACAACAAGCATGGTCGAACCAACCTGACTTTGATCTGTTATATCGTGCATGCGTTGGGCCTCCTTCCATCCATGTATCCCAAAGGTGCTCTGCTTTGTACACAGTGTACATTGGCAACATTTTTCCCGATGCAGTGCCAGCAAACATAACAGATGTTGATCCTTTTGAATGATTCATAATTCTTTCAGGGTATTTGATTCCACATTTGAATATGCATCGCTTCTTGCCTGGGACGTCTGATGAGTTTGTTTCGTCATAGTTTATTATTGCCTGTGGTTCCACATCCACATTCAGAAGACTTTCTTCTAGATTGTTAAAGTACACACTCACAGTTTCAGCACTTACTTCTGCTTGACCACGCTTTATATTTTGGCAGTGGCGTTGGGTAATTTCAGCTTCACTTCGTTTTAGGAAGGAGTAACCCCAGTCAGAACCTGGAATATTGTTACGAAAGGCAGCAACAGTCTTTTCTTGTTGTGTTAGTATTCTGTGACCAATCATTCTGACGTCCAATATATCAAGGGGCTGGCCCCAATAACCACATGTTTGAATGATGTGGACTAAGGCATGCTCTTCGAGTCTTCAGCATCTGAAAATGCTGTTGGTCTTCCAACATCTGTGAATGACATTTATCACGCTTGTCGCTTATGTTTGATAGGTCGCATTGGGATTCCACACTCCTCTGCAGCTTTTCTTAGAGACAGACCAGAGTCTACTGCCTTCTGTAAGTTCTCTTCATCATAGTCCTTGTAGCTCCTTGAACCAAGTGATCTTTTATGCTTTCTAGGCATTGTCAGTCTAAGATAAATAATATTTTTGTTAGTAACTGTGTAATAAAATATATATACTGTGCAAAGTAACCCCATAAACATTTAATTATGACTTATGAATGTAAAACAGATATTTTTGCCAGAAATATATTACCAGCCTACTCCAAAAGCTATATTTATGCTAACAATAGGGTAAACTAACATTATATGCAAAATCAATAACAAACTCACATTTCTTATCTTCGTGCTTCACGGAAGTTTTCAATGTCAGAATTTTGTCGAAATAGTATAATATTATTTAATATTTTATATATTATACAGTTACTGCTAATATTCTATGGGGAAGAGAATTACTGTCAAAAACTGAAAGAAAGAAGTGACCGATTAATATGGAATAGTTCATTTGACTTTATTTTATCTATAACGTAGAAAAATCCAACATACCAAAAACGGTATATTGAGTAAACCGCCATGGATAGTTAGCTACCTGCCACGGATACCGGTACAGTACCGTACTAGTTAATTAACTGCCACGGATAGTTAGTTGACTACTGCAGATGTGAACTTGACGGAGCAATGTATCAAGGTATCAATCCTGACATAGATACATGTTGCCTTAGTTAACTGCCGCATATATAAGTTTCCTGTTATTGATTTATTGAGTAAACTGCCACGGATAGATAGTTAACTGCCACGGATAGTTAGTTAATTGCTACAGACGTGAACTTGATGGAGCAATGTATCATTGTATCAATCCTGATATGGATAGGCTACCCTATATGTTGCCTTAGTTAACTTCCGCATACATAAGTTGCCTGTTATGGGTAGTGACAGTAGATTACCGGGACGAGCAACTCCGTTGTTCCGCCAACATTAGAAGGGTAAATTGCCAATTTGACATTTTTTTCACGCTTTGCTGCTGGCTTGCTTTCAACTAAAAACTTTAAATTACTTCAAAACCAACTTCACTCTTTTTATATAACCCATAAAAAATACATTATTTTGTAAATAAAATAAAAAATTACCCTTCTAATGTTGCGGATGAACAAAAAAGCGGATTTAGTTAACAATCCCGGTAATCTACTATCCCTAGTTATGGGTATATTGAGTAAACTGCCACGGATAGTTAGCTACCTGCCACGGATAGCTAATTAACTGCCACGGATAGTTAGTTGACTGCTGCAGATGTGAACTTGACGGAGCAATGTATCAAGGTATCAATCCTGACATAGATGGGTGTTGCCTTAGTTAACTACCGCATATATAAGTTGCCTGATTGATATATTGAGTAAACTGCCACGGATAGTTAGTTAACTGCCACGAATAGTTAGTTAATTGCTACAGACGTGAACTTGACGGAGCAATGTACCAAGGTATCAATCCTGGCATTGATATATGTTGCCTTTGTTAACTTCCGCATATATAAGCTGCCTGTTATGGATATATTGAGTAAACTGCCACGGACATTGAGTTACCTGCCACGGATATTGAGACTGCCACGAATATTCAGTTACCAGTAACTGCTGCAGATCAGGGTTGCCAGGTCCACTTATGGAAAAAATGCCAAACAACTGGTCAAAAAATGCCAAATGACCTAAAAAAAATGCTAAATAGGCAAAACGCTGCAAAATCGAAGGTTTCTTCCTTATAAAAGTAATAGATTCGGTAAAAAATGGATAAAACTGCAACAAAACTCAGCCTACACTTGCTGCTATTGCACAACCTAGTATCTTCATTCTTGAGAGTACGATACCGTGCTCTTCAGAAAAAAAGACTTTTAAAAAAATGACAATAATACAAAAAAATCCTTTTAGATCTTGATGATATTTCCAAGATCTGGTTAAAAAACTGAGCTGAAATACCATCAAACGGCTGAGAACCACATAGAAGTTGGAACACATCACGTCATCATGCTGTTTTGGTAAAATCATACTGGACTACTGGAGCGTGAAGTAAATTTAGTCTCCAACCAAAATTGCAGACTTAGTCGAAAGTAATTTTACCAAGGACTACGAAAAATTGATTTTTAACAAGAAATTTCGCTTTATTAGGGAGTTATTAACAAACCTATTACCCTGTCAACCATTTTTGGGGAACTTTTCAAAGTTTACCCGGATTTCAAAGTATCCCCATTTTACGGTAGCTGATTCCAGTGATTCGTTATGCGAAACTTGAATATATCGGAAATGAAGTAACTTCATTGTCTGAAAGCTTTTTGTCTGACACTCATCAAGATGTATGACGTCTATGATGTTACGTTTGCTAAACTTTAAAGCATAAAAGTTAGTGACTTACCGGAATAAGACCGTTTTTTGGATCAACCAAGGAGAAAATTTATAACTAATAAAATAAAACTTTTCAGGTGAATAAAGCAAGACATAGGCCTATTCATTTAGTTTTCAATTATTTAATGATTTTGCAGGGGTCAAAGGTTTTTATTTGTTTAATTTAAAGTTTATAACCCCTGATGACAGCAGATACGCTGCTGGCGTAACAAAGCTTCGATGGCACAGAGATAACGCAATGAGCCTCAAAGAATTTATTTTATTTTGTTAGTTCGAATTGCAGAATTTAGAACGCCAAACTTTTTAACTAGCCTTTTCAGAATGAATAGATTTTTGAATTTAAAACGTAAGAATTATCGTAATGCTTATTTTATGTTGTGTGTGAAACTTGTTTGTGCGGATGTAAATAAAGCACTTCCAAAATAAAAGAAAAACAAGCAATTACATAATTTAAAATTGGCAAATTCCAACAACATGTTTACGAACTGGGGTGAACTCCTGGTGAGATTCCGTCGCAGAGGTGAACCGTTTGTTAAAGCGGAGAAGATTGAAAGCGACGAATTGCCATTGAACAGAATCACTTGGGAAAGCTGCGAGTGGAAGGTTATTTAAGTAGAAAATGATTTATCAAAATTATATTTGTGCACAACAAGTGAGTTTTTTAAAAACGTAAATGTTATGGGAGGATTATATTTTGTAGAAAGTTAAAAACAATGGAAATTACATCGCGGGTCCCTACAAGTTTATTGTAAAAATTAAATTGCTGAGAATCGGTACAAGTTGGTGAAGTTTAACTTATCACAAGATAAAGCTAGTACGGTACTTACTTTGTGTTTGTGTTTGATTGATTCGGGTAGATATATAATTGTACTTTCCAACGATGGCAAAATTGTTAAAATCCGACCACAAATGAGAAAGCTACAGCACTTTTAGTGGAAGGACTATTTATCGATTACAGCAAACAGGGGGTGGCTTAAACGGTGGCTTATGAGAATTAGTACAAGTTGGTGAAGTTTATGTCATCACAAGATAAAAATAGTACTTGTTTTGGATTTGTAGCCAATTGATTCAGGTAGATGTATGATCGTGCTTTCCAACAATGGTAAAATTATTAAAATCCGAGCAGTATGAGAAAGCTACAGCACATAGTGGCAAAGGTTTCATATTTTTGATGTTAAACTTTAATTAGATAAATTTTTAGTTGAATTTATGCAAATTGATAAGTTTTATGCCATCTTAGGGCCTTGTATCGAACTCTCGACGTTGGTATAATGTTTTTATTGTGAAAACATAGTAAATTGTCAAAAAAGCCATATCCATTCCGCCTTATCACCTCCATTCCGCCGCTTTTTACTTTCCTTTTTTTCACCCTCCCAATAATAGTTGCGTCCGTTTTGTGACGTCATATTGACCAGAAAGGCGAATTCCGGATTCTACAAGAGCACCGTATTTTGTACATCACTGAATCCATTTGAGCTATTGAGCAAAACAGATTTTTCTTGCCTTTTTTCCTGCAAAAACTTTAATAACTTTGTCAAAGTGAACTTGTCTAGCTAACTTTGATTCTATGCTGAGCCTTGCTACACTATGCCCCCGCCCCCCCGGACAGGAGCATGTAACCAACTTTTATGATTTAATTTAGGGTGCTTTTAACAGAACATTTTTGCACGTAAAGCATTAAATCACCACTTCGGGCCCCTAATTTGTGCACAAAACACTCAATTACCTTTCCGGACCCTTTTGCTGCATTACGTCCCCCCCCCCCCAGGGACTAAAGAATAGCAACTTTTATGCTTGAATTTAGTCGTTTATGATGGTCTTAACCAAACATTTCTGCGCGTAGACGGAAAAATCACAATTTCGGGCCCCCCAACAATCACAGGCCTGGGCCCTCAAGGGTACGGTATGCCATACCTCCTCTCATAGGCCTTGAATCCATGTACCGGTACATCTCTGGTGGCCGGCAGTCGCGCAAAGTGGTGGTGGCAGTTGGGCAAATGGGTGGCAGGTGTCGCACGAACTAGTGGCAGGTGTCGCCCAAATTGGTGGCAGGTGTCGCATAAATTGTGGCAGATGCCACGCAAACTGGTGGCAGGTGCCGCGCAAACTGTGGCAGGTGCCACGCAAACTGGTGGCAGGTGCCGCGCAAATTGTGGCAGGTGCCACGCAAACTGGTGGCAGGTGCCGCGCAAATTGTGGCAGGTGCCACGCAAACTGTGGCAGGTGCCGCGCAAATTTGTGGCAGGTGCCACGCAAACTGGTGGCAGGTGCCGCGGCAGGTGCCACTGCCACAAATTTGTCACAACCCCTATTGCCCTCAATGGTGACACCATAACGGTATAAATGGTCAGGTTTTATGAAAGGCGGTATGCAGTTGAAATAATTTACTGAGCAGCGAGCAGTTGAAACAATTTAGCCTCGTTAGATGGTCCCGCAATACCGGATTACAATCCCGATAAAGCAGTTATTGCGTGGTACAACGATTCTATAGCAGGGCGTCACCCAGACTTCAACAACGCTTGATCATTTTTCAACAACGCTTATCATTTTGGCCTTGTTGCAAGTTTAATTCTATTTACTTGCGCAATCGTTATTTGTATTTTGGCCTACAAGCACGCAGATTTGGCCGCCGAGAAGGAGCTCTCGGTAGGCTACGAATGCTGCCGGAAAAAAAACGAGTTTTAAGGCCTGTTTGGAACTTTCTTGAACTTATTGACCGTTGTGCTGAATCAGAATTGGTGAGATATAGATCATATGCTGCGAAAATTACTAGAATATTCCAACAGACTATAAAAGCAGGCGATTTCGCACATATAATCAGAGATTTACTTGAAATGTCATAGAGGAGGTAGCCTAGTGAATTTTTGATGTAGAATCCTTGACTAATTCTAATGGCTAATAGCTCGGTAGCGCATATATGGTCTCATGAAAATAGTCATGCACTGTCCGGAATTTTGCTTTTTCAAATATGGTAACCCTAGCCTAGTTGAATTTCCAATTTTTTAAAAATAAAGGGGCAACTGATGCACTCTAACGTAGGCCTATACTATTATTGAAACAATCTATCTCTCATTACAATAATCAAAACACCCCAGATTTTTCTGCATGTTTGCTGTTACTATTGGCGTCACACAGGGTGGAATTCGAAGCCATTATCATTTTGCTGTTTGCATAGATGAATTAACAAAGCGACTAAATGAATTATGAATAGGCTGGTAGATCGGTCATGCGTTTTTAAACTTCTTATGTTTGCTGAAGATATATGTTGTTCTGCCCCTAGTTTGACGGTCACAATATAACGTTTAACCCTATCTTAATACGACACGGGGTCAAATGAGGACGCCCCACTTTAGTAGTGAAATATTTCACAGAAGGAAATATGCTAGAAATGTGAAATTTCTTGACTTTTAGTTTTTATTCTTTGCGAATTTTTTAAACCTACCCTGGTCTTTTTTCTACCTTCCTGCCCTTCACAATAAGCATTTTGTCCCAGGTGGCTAGACATTTTCATGAAACTGCCTACATTACAGCAGTTAATTGTCGTGGGAAGTTTTTCTCCCGCTGTGTGATCCAATTATCCAATATATCGTTTTAGGACATTCGTTCTAATCCTACCCCGAGGCGTTGCTTCGCCGCAAAAGCGTAAAATAGGATTGCGGGGTTTTAATTACAATCTTGTGTGTGTTCGAACAATGCCCTTAGAATTGCGACTGCTTTCCACATTTCGCTGCTTTCCAGATAGAATAAACAATTAAACAAGTTTTATTCCGTTACAGAAAGTCTGTTCCTGATATTTCGTCGATGCATTTCTACGTTGAATCAACGTAAAATGCTTGATCATTATTGTAACAATATGTTGCTAACTTTGATTGTAGCCTATCGCACAAACTACAAATCAAACATTACGATTTTATCTTTTTATGTGCTCTACCCTTGTTCGACGACATTGCCGAAGTCATAAATACGCTTGTTTCTTAGAAGATGCTGAAACCCAAATTTAATTATTTTTGATTTGATTCTTTTTGATACATTTTGTATCTCCATAATCATAACAAAATTGCTCGATTATTTATTTCACAACGCCTTATCGTACCTTAGATTCTTGTAAGTAGCCTATATTCACTTATATTTATCTCGTAGAGCGTCGATACAATATAATATAACACCTGTAATGCTACATAGTCTTCAGAATCTTCATGAGCACAGTCTTCAGGGATCGCAACATGACAATAAAGACCAAAATTAAAGTTTTAAAAGCATATGTAGAATCAATTCTAACCTACGGATGTGAATGCTGGACAATAAGTAAAGATATGAAGAAAAGACTAGAGGCTGCTGAGATGTGGTTTCTCAGAAGGATGTTGAGGATATCTTGGACTGAAAAGAAGAGTAATGACGAAGTTATGAAATTAGCAAATGCAGAAAGGAGATTAATAACAACAGTTAGAAGGCGTCAGATGCAATTTGTAGGTCATATTCACAGACATGGAGATTTGGAAAAATTAGCTCTATTGGGGATGATACAGGGAAAAAGAAGCAGAGGTCGACAAAGATTAACTTATTTAAACAGCTTGAATCAATGGGCCACAAACACAACAGTCAAAACGAACGATTTTATACGAATGGCAAATGACAGAGAAGTTTGGAAGACCATGATCGCCAACGTCTGTATCAGATCAGGCACATAATCATCATCATCAATGCTACATACATAACGTGTTTTGTCAGCACTACGGTGTAATGAATTCTAGGTCATTGATTTTCGTTGAGTTCATAGCGTCCATACAATGAAGAATGAGAGGTACTTCATGCGGTCCCATCATTGCTAAAAATCCATTATACGTTTCACATATTTGTGTAATCGGTTGTAACCGTCAAATTATGCCAATTTACTGTCATTCAACCTATTTAGACAAATATAGATGAGTTTATATCGGACAGAAAACAAAGTATCCTGGCTCATTTTAATTTTTTTGCGCAAAACTTATAAACTTTACAGCTATTCTACGTCATTTTGATGTCTCATGGCACTTTGTTATTTATGAGATGAAGAATACTTTGAATAAGACACAAAGCGTTCTTGATTATTGCGGCAAACTCTTGAATTATGTAAAATCGTAATGATGATTTCCTCTAAAGGTGCGATATAGATTATTATCTGCAACACGTTTGCAGTATATTTAGCTCTGGGAGTACTATGAGCAACTTTCCAAATAAGAGCAACTTTCCAAATAAAACGACATCTACGATATGTTAGTATGCTAAATACCAACGTTGCGTACAGGAGTAATGTAGAAATGCACATAATACCATGGTGATATTACAAGTACAAGTCTGTTTTGTACAATATTTCGCACAAGTCATATTTTTTTGTGACTGGAATTTCTTGTCTTCGAAGAATTTTGATAAGTCAGTTTTTCTCAATGCAATGACGAACTGCATGTCTTCATTTTCAATAAACAGTGCCTGGATGACATTATGTGTTTCCATTTTCGCTGATAGGCATTACTTTCACAGATGAAATGTTTATACTGTTTTAACGTCTGACGACGGTGAACCGTTGTAAAGCGGCCGATATTTCCTGCGAAAGTTTTGCGTAACAAAAAAGCATTCATTCAAGAGGAATGCAATTTGAAACAAACGCATGACTTTCTTAGGTTGTATCGCAACACCGCTGAACGTTGTATCGACATAAGCAAAGTATCTATAAGCTGTTAGCACTCGCAATAACACTATAGGACATATCAAGCTGTGCTTATTTCTCTGCTATGAGAATTAGGTCAGCACAAGAGCAGCAAACCAGAGTTGACCTTTCGCTGCTTGACATTTGAGCAAGCGAATTATATGGTAGATCATAAATATTAGTGCAATTTCTTTGTAATGTAAAAACGCCCAAAAATGCCTTATATTTATGAGGAAAAGTACATTTTTGCTTAGTTTAGCATTACTATATGTTATAATTCAAAAATATGCGTTCGAACGGTCAATTTTGAAGCTATTTTCGTGAAAGTAGAATAAAAACCGACTTTCTATCGTTTTTTCATCTCAAACACTTTATTCCAACAAACTTGTTGGGTAAAATTTTAATTTCTATACGCACAATACACATGGCTATTATCTTGCAAAATATTTTGGCTTTGTGATTTTCATAGCTCCCGTTATTAGCGATTAATTAGCACGGGGCTAAAATAGCCCGTGTCGAACTTTCCGCGTACGAAAACAGCTCGTATTAAGATAGGGTTAATGCATCGAAAAAACACATGAACTTGCAGTATGATTCTGTAGTGACCCTTCAAGGCAAACACGTTGAGTTTGTGCAGTTAACCAAATATCTTGGTGTGCTTATTGATAACATGTTGTGCGATAATAGTGATGTAAAAAGACAAATCAGAGGTTTGTATTCTGCTGCTAATAACGTGCCTTCGTTTGTCAAAAATTGTAATATATATGGACAAAAAACGACCTGTTGTTTCGAGCGTATTGCATGCCTCTTTATAAGGCACATCTGTGGACCAATGTCACGGCTAAATGGAAAAAGAAGTGGGGGGGCGTTTTTGGATCAAATTCAATCAGCTGTCACGTGTGATCCGCTGGTGCTATTTCAACAGAAGTTGCACTGGTGTGAAAAAAAATCATTTGTCTATATGCTAAGTTTGAAAAGTCATTATTCTAAAATTTTATATGTTAAACTTGATATTTCAATTGCCAAGGTACCCAATTTTTGCAAAGGTACCCAAAAACAACAATTTTTCTTTGCTAGTCTGATTTCATGCAAACTTCTGAAGGAACAAATATCAGGCGCACGAAGTGTGTGTGCGGTGTGTCGACTCATTGCATTGATAAAGATTTACGACTTTCGAGCAAATCTTATTGCAGGCTGCTCATTAATTATTGTAATAGCTGTTTACATCTTCCTTTGTGTATATGAGGTCTACAATATTGAGTTTGTAGTATGAACATTTTTAGTAGAGAGAAGACAATAAGGTGTTGAAATTATCTGAAATGCTTCACTTCAAATTAGGCGCTTTTGAAATTGTGGATTTGTGTCGTCACATCACAAATATCAAGCAGGCTACATCATTAGTCATTTGGCTTACCGATGTTTATAAACATGACTCATGAATTACATCCACTAAAAATACATCAACAAAGCTAAGTTCGAAGCTCACTTTTTATTGAAGATTGTGTCAATCATTTTGAAAATACATTTTTAGTCCGACTGCGTCGAAACAATTCAACAGCGCAGTTAGGAACATGGGTAAACAAAAGAAATGTGAAATAAACCCACAGTCATCAAATCTACATTAATTTAACGTTGACAAATGTTGAATCAATGTAAAAGGACTGAATTGCTGACTGGGTTGTTATTGTTTGAAACACAAAAAATACGCGTAAAGGCGACAAAGCGATACAAGAGCAAGGCAGCGATTATGTTTCTGGCCAAAAAAAAAATTAACTTTCACTTCAAAGATAAAAATGATTATAACGAAGCTTCAAAATTTGTCGTAAAAAGTATTGCAGAGATACCAGAAACAGATTAATTTTCTGCCACATTATGAGAAGACTTTCTAGATTCTTTTCAAACATTTGCAAGATTGCAAATTATTTTCTATATCTTTATATTGCCAAAAATGGCTTCTTGGTTGAAAAAACGTGGCAACAATTTTATAAAAAATTCTTAGGCCTACTACATTGAAGTAATGAAATATTTTTTTATGATTTTTTCTGATGACGTTTTACAACATCCGAAAAGTAAAAAATACTATAATAATGATGATTAATTTTTCAAAACCGTAGTTTGTAAACGCTTCACAAAAATTGTTGCGGAGACTTTACTGTTAGACGTAAAACGTTTGTAAAAGAACACTGTCGGGTTACGTGTTTACTGCGCTGTTATCGAGTTATAAACTGCCTTTGTTGTCTACCTTTGTGGTTGCCGGCCAGCTTAGAGCAGCATGCAAACTACGCGTTTATGGCATTTGCATCGTATTATGATTCTCGCAAATTTCCCACAAGGTCTTTGTTTTTATCGTTATATTTTTGTGCCTTTCTGTCCAAACTTGAAGTCACTGTGCACCACAATCCACATCGCTTTTTAGACTCAGTCTTCATTGAAAATCTTTTGTGTGGTGCATCATTTCAGGTAGTGTCTTCCCCTAAACTGTTACACAAAGTGCCCAGAACCAGGTTGATTATGAATATATATTATAGCCGTTGAGTGGCCGTTATTTCATGTGTGGATTTGTTAGATGTCTGACTAAATTTATGCCAAAGTCGAGCAATTCTGCTTTCGGGATCCCTGCCGTTATTTACGGTATTTTTTGTTGATAACTTTAGGCAGCATTTTTCAAGATAAATGAAGACATAGAAATTGTTCGTCTCTTAGATTCAGTTTTCTCAGCATTGTTTATTCATTCTTTGATCCATCCCACTTTTGGTATAATCGGATCGTTTATAAATGGCGGGTCTTCACAATAGCCGGCCTCTCATACATTGCTGCAACATATTCAGATGTTGAATCAATGATCAAGAAAGCTGATTGTTGTTTGTCTATGTGACGCCGTGCATTATGCCTCGTCTACATTACAAAATATTTTGTGGTGAAGACAAGACATTATCATCTTTATTTTGCGCTCTTTGGAACAACACACAGTGCACCGTGAAACAAAAATGCAACACATAACAAGTAGGCGACATAAAGCAGCGAAGGGACATGTAGTCATCGAGTAAGCTGCTACGTGATCTCAAAATTGTGAGTATGCAGTATCTCAAAATTACTGTTTGCAAAAACGCCATTTCTTCAGCTTCTTCCAAAAGCATTGCAAAAGCACAGTTTGACGTTGATTCTAATTTCTATGCTAAATGGGTTCACTTGTTTGTAAACGTATTTCTTTGTGTCAATTTCTTGAAAATTTGTTGTATTGTGAAATATTCAGGATTAACGTTAACGAACAGCCTTTTTATGCAACTGTAACGTTTTAACATTCAGCATCAGGAATAGCCTTTTTCCTAATCCATCGCTTCGAATAGAAGAACTTCGCATTATTTTTCAAATTCAGCAATAATAGCTCAGCTACGCGGACATGCCTTTGGGTCACGTATTAATGGATAGAATTGTTCAGCAGTTTAGAAATAGATTACTGCATTTGTTAACTGAGCTATTGAAACGAACTCTTGATCGTAATTTAAGATAGGTCATGTTAGATTTTCTGGAGTATTTGTTAATTATGATTCTATTTGAATAAGTCGTGATATATAATGCTTTGGCGTATCACCTTGTAAATGAATTCTGGAAAAAGGTTTGTCAAATGTCAACAAATGAGAATTTTGTTAAACCGTACAATCAGTGTTCTTAATTTAGAGCAGTGATTCAGTAAATCTTAATATTTACCAACTAAAATTCTACAATGGACTTAAATGATTATAAATTTGATCCTTCCTTCCCTTTGCCAAAATGCCGTGAAGCATGTAATTATGTTATTAGTAGAGGATGAATTAAAACTGTCAAGGCCAACTATCCGAAAGTTAAAGGTAGAAAATTTCGCTCACAGTGGTTTGATGACTATCTCTGGCTGGAGTATCCAGAAGCTAAGGATGCCGCATTTTGCTTTCCCTTTCATGCACAATTGTATAAATTGTAAGACCTGCGTCCCCGTGAGGAAGATTGTACATTTTTTACATCGATTCAACGCCCTACAACGTTAAATCGATGTAAAAAGCAGCAGAATTAGCTGGCTGGGGTTTGTGTTTTAATTGATTATTTCTACTATAAGTGAAGCTTGTTTTTACGTCTAATAAACGAAAAAACATGTTGACTTTAACTCTTTCGCGACCACGGACGTATACACAAGCCTTGGGATTTTGCCATGATGACCAAGGACGTATCCATCCATACGTCCAAGGTAAAAAGGCGTTTCAAGCAAAAAAAATAAAAAAAAGACTGTAAATTACGCAAATTTTTTGGCTTAAAATTTTCCCGATTTGTCCATATTCATTCTGCTGTATCTCCTAAAGCATTGCGCGCAGAAACGAAGTAAAAATTTTCTCGTATGCAGATGAGTTTTTGCATTATATTACACTGCATATATTTTCATATTATTGTATCATGCTTGGGTTGTAAAGATTATAATAAAGTATACTTTTCTGCCAATTTTTAATTTCTTTAGAAATTAGAAAAAAAAAACTTTTGGGAAGTTGCTAGTTGTACATCGAATGTTTTAAATTTTGTGGCAAAGCTTTGCATCTTCGGGTAACTGAAGATGTATGCTTTCATGTCAAGATTGTGCGCCTACGTCATTCATATAAGATGTTCTTAGGGCGTAAATACAAGAGATTTGTGCGAAAAATGTCTGGTTATTTAGATTAAACGTCGTGACCTCGGTGGTTGGGAAAGAGTTAACTGCAGCCTATTGTTCCGTCATACTGCATTTTTGGCATCTTAATAAGAAATATAAGAATTGTTCGCTAACTTTGTGTTTTAAACTTATCATTTGATATTGCGCATTCTCCTGATGAAATCTTCGTGGAAAGGAAAAAGAAATATTAAGAATAAAAAATAATTTGCAGAGCATTTATTGCAGTTGAACTATGCCTGGTGGCCGTCACAGTAAATTTGTTCTATTAACTTTTATTGGCCTCAATGCTCGCAATGTCATAAGGCTACGCATGTTGTGAATTGCTACAGCAATGTTGTGATTCTAATAAAACTGGCACTTTCGTTGCCCGCCACTTCATGCTCAGCTGAAAGATCGTTTTCAAAATTGTTAAATCGCGACTTAGAGCCACCATGATTCAAGATCGCTTAAACAATCTGATAATAATGTCATCAGAATCAGACCTATGTGAAAAGCTAGATTTGAATGTGTTGATAGAAAAATTTGCCTCGGCTAGTGCAAGGCGAATGATGCTATATTAAAGTAAAGTTTACGTTCTATTTATGAAATTACTATTGCCATTGTTAGTTGTAACGTAATTGTCAGTCAGCTTGTCATTTTTGAAAAGAAGTTCTTTCCCATTGCCAGTACGGTATATGCAGTGCACTATTAATAATGCTTCTAAAATTTGCCCTCAATTAAGTATTCAGTTATTCCCACTTTTCTCACGCTATGTTTTACCAAAAATGTGAGTAAATATTACAAAAAATTGAGTAATATTCACTCAAAAGTACAGGTAAAATGGAGCCTACCACGAGAAAAGTGGAAATATTTGAAAAGCAATAGTAAATAAAGTTACTACAGATTTTAACGGTGCAGCCTGTTCTCTTTTGTTATTGTGAATTGACGCAAGAAGGAAGTTGTGTACAAATATTATTCCTCAAGTTTGCAGTTGTGAAGAATGAATATGTATTTCGAGTTACCGGTATGACAGATTATCCACTGCGTTAGATAGACGCTTAGCAGTGTTGAACGGAATGCGATTTTAAAATTATTTTACATTTGTAGAGAGTCAAGGTAAATTACGATGCCAGTACTGCCAACTTAGTTTAGTGCAAATGAGATTGAAACTATAGGTAGGCCATGACCTATGCAAGAGAACTTAACTGTTACAAGCACCAAGTCAATTTATTTTGTTTCAATAGATCAGACATGTCAAAAATGTGTGACTTTAGGTAAGCTATATTGCAGTAGAAAGCAAGAGAAATTAAATAGTATATCATTGTCCAGCAGTAATATTTTGCCCCTCCAATGTTGAAGGTCTGGCGGCGCCACTGCGTCTGCAGGCAATAAATCAATCTAAAAATGAAGGATTTTGCTGTCTATGTTGCCATTATTCAAGCATACTGTACTTTAGACTAAATCGACCAACTGCGAACGAAAATGTTTAAAAAGTCAGATGGTTTCTATTTGGCATCAAAGTGATGCAAATTTATTGAAATATTTTGTTGTACTTTTCCTCCCTAGCCCAAAATTTCTTCTAAGTGGCATGTTGCTCGTTGTTAAACAAACTGATTCAAACAACAACAAGTGAATGATGAAGAAGTCAGTATGATGAAAATTCATCTCGCTCACATTAGTCTATTTATCATTATCAATGGATGGATCATATTTTTCAACACTCTTTAATCCCAACCATCACCAGTTCGTCCACCCATCACATAAATCAATATCCACAACAAGATCAGATCTCTGCTCTCCCAAACGAGCACCCCCGTCGACTGAAATCAAGACACCCATTCGTGCCAGCCGCTCAACTTCTCATCAACGAAGCCGATGTACAAGACATCTCTGCGGCTACTTGGGCGGACCATAAATGGAGTTCTGAATGGAAGTCAAGCACCACCAGACTCCATTCGTTCATCCCCGACGCCGGCACGCGCCCCATTGGCCTGATACTACCAAGACAGGCATGGGTGCGCCTCAACCGTCTCCGTACGGGCGTCGGGCTTTTCCGCTCAACTATGCACCAATGGGGAATGGCTTCTTCCTCCTCCTGTGAATGTGGTGCCGAGGAACAGACCGCAGACCACATCATCAATGAATGTTCCATTTTCAAGCCACCTAACGGAGTGGAAGGTCTGCGCGTCATGGATGATGAAACCAAAGACTGGCTGCTCTCAAGTAGCTTTCCAGTGTAGTCCGGGAACATCGTGAATCTGGGGTGGTAAAAGGATAGACCCTCGGCCCCAGAGCTCACACGACGACAACAAACAGCTGCCAGCCATCGTCGTGGAGTTTTCATGGAACTTACAACAAGCCTACAATAAAGACGCGTATATGGTTTACGTGGATATGAAAGTGTGAGCACTGACCAACTTCGCTGTAACGTACTAACTATGTTCCATTAAGAAAAAATGTATATAATTATCTGTTGCGCTGGTCAGATTCCGAAAATACCCAAATTTGTACCATGCTTAATGCTGATGTTTATCTAAGATCGAAATTTCATGATGTTACTTGCAAATTGTTGTACAAGGAAGATGGAGTTGTAGGCTACTCATAGTAGCCTAGTCGTAAAGTGTCATTGCTCAAGCGATCTATTCTTGCATTACCCTTGCTTAGGTTTGCAGAATTTCGCCTGTACATTAGACCGCTTTAAAAACAGCCCAAAAAATTTTTTTTCGGAAACTTTCAAGTCTTACCCCCTTAACAGTTTCCATTTACTATAAAAAAACCTTGTGTGAATTATTTTTTTAAAATATTAATGTTTAAGGGTTCCCCTGCCCCCCAAAATTTAGATATTTTTTACGAAAAATGGGCTATCAAATTTCAGATAGCTGTATTTCATAAACTTTTCATGCAAACATATAAGTGTTGGAGTTCATTTTCATCAGCATGGTGAGCACTATAAGTAGAGAAAGTCAAACAAGGCAAAATGTGTATTAAAATATTTTTGATTATTAAATTTTTTTTGTAATATGGAACTCTTTCTGCTGGGTTAAAGTCCTTTCGCAGGACATTGCGAAGGGTGAACGGAGATACTTTCACTTATCCTTTGAGTTTACAAGGATTTCATGAGATGAGGAATTGATGTGCACTGAACGTGCCTCTGCTTTTTTTTTATCTTAGGTCTTAGCCCAATTTTGTATGACTATTTTCACTTGGGCTAAGTTTGAGGCTTCTTGGGGAAAGAGCTCATTTTGCTCCGCAAATCTCAAGAAATGTTTCATGCTATCAATGCGGTTATAAATCGTATTTTCCCACATGTCCTTGTCTATGACGATAGGTTCCAGGGTGCCGACATCAAACGTGATGCCACGGGCACTCCTGAAGGTATTGGTGACGTCACGCAATACCTTCATGATGGAGATGCCCTTTTTGCCGCCACCACTAGAACCCTCCATGAATATTTTAAAGTCATTCAGGATATTTTGGTCGGATGAAGCTTTCCCTGTTACCTGTCTGTACTCGGCCAAGTTGTCATCCAGTTTGGGATACCGCTGCAGGTGTTGGGAAACCCACCCGACCGGTTGGCCACATATCAGACACAGGCCCCCTCTCTCCTGAGGGTCAGCAATCTTATGTGATTTTGTCAAATGCTGCGCTATGTTCCTTGTAATTTTACGATGACATAAGTAGCATGTAATCTTTGCCTACTCCCTCGCGTTCTTTACAAACTCTGCAAACGTTTTCATCCGCTTGGTTGGGGATTTGCCGGTTTTTGTTTAAATTGTTTGAGTCAATGGCAAATAACAGTCTTGTTTTTATGTCCTGCTTTTACAGTTTTTATGACGGATTTTGCCAACTGGGTACAGGACAACACAGAAACACATTCATAAGGTTTCTCAACAAGAAAATAAACATTTTCTGGACAAGAACTCATTTTCCGGACAAGAATTTCTGAACTTTTCCCCGTCAGGCAACATCACCGTCATCTGAGGGTTCTGGATCAAATTGATATTGTGACCTTTCACCCTTAGGGGAAGTATCATCAACAGTTTTTGATATAATTACATTTTTGTGTTTTTCCGATAATCTATGCTGCTAATGCAATAGATTTTATCTTTTGATCCTGAGCATTACCGTACCTTAAAAGTTTCTTTCTCTTCTTTTGAAGCCGACTTCGGCATTTTGGAGATAAACTGCATGTTACTTCTGGTTGGGTGGTCACAGGCTGCAGTTTGACTGGACTCATCATATAACTGCACGTGGTGCACCTTTGTTTATTAAAATATCTTCATTTTTTAGCCTCAGGAATGGGGTAAAACATCATGGGTGGGGCAAACTTTGCTCAATCATGCTTCATAATGAGTAGAATAACAATTTAAACATCAGATTAGAGTGCAAGAAAACCCGTCTGTGTAATCTATTAACACTGAAAAGAAGATTACATACCTCAGCACTGCATTTAAGTTCTGCATGACGTCAGGCAATTGGAAAGTGTTTCACTCCATTCTTCGGCCTTGTATCTTGCGTCTGCAACAACAAATTGTAGTCTGAGTTCAACCTATTGGATGCATGTAGGTCATCAATGCCAACTTGACGTGAGACGACGGACTGTGACCGGCCTGTCCACATTTGCAACTCAAATTTGTCATGAAGATACAGGCCAGGCACTTACAAATCAGCTTGGAACAAATAAACCACATGCAGCAAATAAGACCACAAAGGGCACAAGACAACCCGTCTGTGTAATCTATTAACATTGAAAAGAAGATTACATACCTCAGCACTGCATTTAAGTTCTGCATGACGTCAGGCAATTGGAAAGTGTTTCACTCCATTCTTCGGCCTTGTATCTTGCGTCTGCAACAACAAATTGTAGTCTGAGTTCAACCTATTGGATGCATGTAGGTCATCAATGCCAACTTGACGCGAGACGACGGACTGTGACCGGCCTGTCCACATTTGCAACTCAAATTTGTCATGAAGATACAGGCCAGGCACTTACAAATCAGCTTGGAACAAATAAACCACATGCAGCAAATAAGAACACAAAGGGCACAAGACAACCCGTCTGTGTAATCTATTAACATTGAAAAGAAGATTACATACCTCAGCAGTGCAGTTCTTCAATTCTGCTTACCATACACGCATGCCAAAACAGAGGGAGCAGCTGACATGTTCCTTTTGCTGTAATATATCCTATTTTGCAATAATATTTCACAAAACGTTAACCATTAAATTACAAACTGGTTATCTTGAAATGGCTAATTTCAACACTTGTGTGCATATTTCTCCATCACTAACAATTAATTCACTATGGTATTTATGGTTGTTGCAAATACTGATCTCAATGGCTGTTAGGGTAGACGTTGGGGTCTCAAAGGGGGAATAGCCGAGAGCCTCTCTTCATCTAAATCCGGCTCTTCTCTAGTCCTTAGGGGAGAACCTCCAACAATGGAACAAATTTAGCGTTTTTCTAATTTACAAAAAATTTGTGAAGAAGTGCAGTATATTTGTTTTACACCACTTATGCTAATGTATTTCTTTTCAAATAACACTTGGTTGGATCACCTTCAGTGGCTTAGAATTAACGCATACTTTTTAAAGGGGACTCAAAATATTCCATAGTACAATATCGCTCCACGATTGGGACAGGCCAATTCCAACAATGGGACACAAATTCTTCAATACAACATAATTTATTATCTGTCCCAATTAGTGGCCTATGAATAGTTAAGCATGTGAAAAAATATCTTCAATACAAGTAATAGAGATGTGGGAAAAATAACATTTGAAAAGTAACAGTTGAGAAGAACTGTTAGTGTTTAGGCTAGGTTTGCCATACGTCAGGAATTTAATGTTCCAATTTGCGTCAGGGAGAAACATGGATGGAAGCCGAAAAGAAAAAAAGGTCTACAGGCCAGCCAACGCAATAATAATAACATGTTTTATTTTGCGCCCACTGCGACAACATATAGTACGGTAAACTGCAGTTAGATATGCAACACAACAGACGACTGGAAGCAGCAAAGGAACTATACAGTTATTGAGTCAGCTGCTCCCATTATTTTGGCATGCCTTTAAGTGTCTTGCCGAGACACAGCCGCGTGCTGTACAGCGGTGTCGAACCAACGTCCTTTCGAACGTCGCGCTGACGCACGCCAGCCGGCGTAATTTCATAATTTTTAACATATTGAAGATAAAAAAAAGGTCAGCAGTTGGGCAAACTGTTATAGTGGCTATTAAATTAAGCAAGTATATTTGTTTGTCATAAACACAAACATGACAAAAATATAAAATATGCAATGATCTGTTGTGTGTTGTGAACAACCAGTAATTAGTTAAAAGTAACAGATGATCTTTCCAAAGTAACGATTAGTAACAGTTGTTTAAAAATAACAGTTAAGCACAGCTCTAACATTTCCTTAACAAATCAGCCATGCATGTAGATTAAACGATCCCACATCCAGTATACTGTCAGCTGTGGACCACATAACAAACAGAAATACATCATTTCCTTTTTTCTTGTCACTTGTCTTGTCACTGTCACTGGCAATAGATACATGTTTTATGGTCAAATCGACAATGCTGAACGCGAATTTCACCATTAAAATGCTCCTGTGTAACATTTTTGAGAAAAAGAGTTTTTAAATAATTCAATAAGTTGTATTATTCTGTATAATGTATATAACCAGGGTTAGGGTGTACTGGGCTAAATAAACGTGGTAAAGTCAGAGATAATAGCGCCTGACTAAATCCAGTTGAGGCAAGACTCAAAAGTGTTGTTCTGAAGCTTTGCGCTTGTATTTACCAGTAGATTCTCTCTTCCTTGACCAGCAGAATCCGGCCAACATCGCCCGGCTATCCTTGCCCTTGTATCTCCTCTCTATATATAATGTTGGCCACATTGTGCTCTCCAGGGTTGTATGATGCCCTAGCCGGTCATTCCTGTTGAATGCAGTGGTATTGTCCGGACCGACTGTCCGATAGACATGAGAAACAAACAATACTTTGTGTACGGTACCCCAATTGCATTCCCATCAGCATGATCAACACTTTGAAGTCTCCACACACCTTCCATAGAGGATTTGATGAAGAATCCCCAGTCTTCTTGATCATGATGACCTTCCAGATCACCCATCAGTCCTACAGGTGAAGGTAAAGGTGAGTCCCATACTTGATCCAAGCATCGGGGAACGAGAGGATATAGAGGTGAGCGTTGTTTTTCAACAACCAGCTTAAGCGGGAGTCCAACCAGGATTGCATGACTGGAAAGCGAGCGCTTTATCCGCTGCACCATCCCACCAGTCCTACAACATCATTGCAAAATGTCAGCTGGATCCCATCGTTAGTCACCATCTCAGAAGGTCAATGAACTCCTTTCCTAGTTCACGAACACCCCGAACAGTGACAGCTTTATCTGTAATTTTTCACTGTTGCAACAGTGAAGCAAGTAACTCCGCATGTCTCATTGACTACTCCAGTGCTCTGACCAAATCGTTGAACTGTGGAAATAAGATTTCGTGGTGATTGCATTGTGGTCTGGGTTCATAGCAGCCAGACAAGGAAGCACGAGAATCTGATGCAATGCTTGAGTCACTATCACTTTGTTCAGTCACTGGATATACAGGAATGGATAAGTCAAGGCCATCAGCATAATGCTGCACAAGTGGTATTGCAGTGGGAACATGAGGATACTCAATGGCAGCCCAATTTGCGTTTTTCAATACTTAGGGCAATTTTGTGAGGCAAAAGTAACAGTCAGATGCATGATTAAAGGGTTCAATCCACACCATGGGGACGGCAAACAAGTTTCTTTTCTGTCCTGCTTTCCATGCAACTAGGTTTGAAAATGATGTGGGGAGCCTAGCTTCTGTCTTGGTCTCAAAGTTTGACTCCAAAATATTTCGCATACAATTCGGAAATGTGTGGCGTCACTGGATGTCTGTTGCCCACTACAATGAACAAGCTGCACATGTAACAGAAATTATTTTAATGGTTACCACAGGATCGCATTCTAGAGTCAGATGTAGAGGGTTTCATGGTAAATCTGTAACATGATGTAGCCCTAGTAGACATACACATATGTATTTAGGTACCGGTACATGTACAATGCAATAAGGATCCCAATATAACTGTAGGCCTAATGATGGTCAGACTTACTCATTGCTGCACTACCACCATGTGTGCATGTATGTATTGTATATACAGCAGGTCTTCATTGCAAGAAAAAAAATCATCACTACACAGTTCGAATCGCCCGTATACACCGGCATTACCTTGCATTCAGCTTTACATCGTGCAGTGCGGTGTATCAAACGAAAATTCAATTTTTCGCAAAAACTGTACACAGGAGCATCTTTTAATGGCCATATTCGTGATCAGCGACACCAAAGCAGCTAGAAACGGCGCTTGTCTCCCCTGTGACATTTTGGTGTACACACTGTGTTATAGGCAATTCTAATCCGATTGATCGGGGAACGGCGATAATTGTGCCAAAGTTGATAAGCATAAAGAAATGTACAGTAAGTTAACTCTTCGTGAACATTTGCTATATTTGTTTTTTAATTTATTTACAGTAGGCTACAATAAAGAGATTTTACTTGTCGCAGTATGTCCTTGACATGTGATAATCAACACACAACAACGCGAGTTGCATAAATCTACTAGGAAACGGGAAATGGCTGCATCTTGCAGCAATCATAACTGTTAACTCCCTTTGCGAACACGTACATGGGAAAACGGAAACTACGCAAATGCAGCACTGGAATGCTGATAAAAAAACACTTGCGGTCGAGGCATGAACAGGCACAATAAAAGAAACGAATGAATACAAAGTTGCTGTCTTATGGCAAACAGCAGGAATATCACAATTCGGCGACCAACATGAATGTGTTGTGTGTATGTACGTAAGATGCCCAACACCAATTCAAAAGTCCATTTGATTGACCTAAACAGAAGTTTGTGTTAACCATAAACCAGCACTCCCACTACTGTAAGTAGGCTACAGTTGAGATACCACCTTGTTAGTGACCTTCTTTCCAAAAACAAATCATATACGATGAAATGTAACTGAGCACATTTTTTGGCAATAGTTTGCATCCAACAACAACAATTGAAGGAAAAGTGTGGCCAGAAAGCGTATTGCAGCTATTTTTCTCCTCTAGCACTTAGCCACTTCCCCCTATAGCACTGCATGTACAGGTACCAAAGTGCAATGTTAAGCGGACAACAGAAAAAATTCACCAAAAATACCTCAAAACATAGGCGCCGAGTTTTCAAAATAGCTGGACGGGCGAACACATACTGTCACGTCATAAAGGTTATTTTGTGCGTTTTTCAAAAGGGCGATTTTGCTAAGTTGTTGGGCTAGCCTAGTTTTCATTTAAGTCTATGTCTCCTCTAATACGATTTGGAAAGAAGTGATAAACATAATTGGTACGCAACAACGTCTGGTCCTGGTATTTCAGTTCCGCATATTTTTTGTAATTGGAATGTGCGGGTTGCAGGAGGAAACTTGCGAGTTTAATATCAGTGACGTAACAGACGCAACTGTGATGATTGAGAGGACAAATTTAGAGCATTTTGGAAACAGAGTGAATTGATAACGTCGTTTGAGAGAAAATTACTCCTTTGAAGAACCATGCTACAGTTTTTACACCGATTTAACATCTGGCAATGTTAAAACGATGTTTGGCGATGTTTGTCTCCACTCTGCACTGGGCTACCAGTGGCAGAGTGGAGACAAACGGCGCGGCTGGCCACTTTTGCTCGTTTAACGGCGAATTAACGTTGTTTAACGTTGCATGAATGTGACAATGGCAATAATTGACGAAAACTAATCGCTTGATTAGTGGGTCTAGTAGGGCCTATGATATGGCGACAAAACCCTGCGATTAAGGTTAGGCTAGTATCAGAAGGTGGCATATGGTTACAGAAATTTTGGGACTTAAAATTGCATTAATTTTTTTAAGCTGTTAATCCTGTTGTACGTCGTGTTGTCCTGCATTGTCTTTTCGATCAGGATGGGCTCCAGGATGCCCACATCGAACGTGATGCAGTGGGCACTCCTGAAGGTATTGGTGACGTCACGCAATACCTTCAGGATGGAGGTGTCTTTGTTTCCTCCTCCACTGGAACCCTCCATGAACGTCTGCAATTAAAAATATAAGTGGGTTTGTAACACACAGTCCACCGATGGAGCAGTCCAGGTGTTGGTTAAGTTTAATGTGGTATGAATATGACCACCCACGATGGTTAAATAATGCATGCACCGCTTGTACTCTGTGGTGATAGCCTATATTTCTTACAAGGAATGTATCCCACAAAGTTCAACAGTTTTAATGAAGCCTTGAAAACTGATAAACGGTAACACAACAAGATGCCTCACTTTAAAGTCATCCAACACGTGTTGGTCAGATGAGCCTTTGCCCATCACCTTCCTGTATTCCGCGGAGTTCTTCTGCAATGATAATGGGAAAGGAAGTATTTTCTACTGAAACATGTTTTTTTTTGCAACTAGTTTCTTGTTACCGCATACTCAACACATTTCTAAAGTGCCCAACTGCTTCCTTGGGTTAGGCATCAGTGGGACACTTTTAATGCGGCATTGGAAACTAGGCCTACAAATAATTATCGAAATATAATTTTTTTTTAAATGTCTTCAACATGTGAGCAAAGGGTGGCACTTTATGGAAATTGTGGTTTGGTACCTACACATTGCTGGTGAATTACTTTAGTGATTAAAAAATGCTATTTTTGTCCCACTACTATCTGATCTCCCCTATGCACTTACTAATAAATGCAGTACAACTTGGCGTAAAATGCAGCACTACTTTCTAAGACTGACTGAAAGTTTAACTACCGTACTGTTTTTCTTCTTCATTTGTTTATTTTTGTTGATTGCATTACATGTTTGGCTACATTGTCGTTTATGAAAACTGAACTGACCAATTCCATTTCATTACCATACAAGGTATACTGCAAGTGCATTGAACAGTGCATACCAACTTACGTTTAGCTTGTGATACCTCTGGAGGTGTTGTGAAACCCTCCCCACTGGTTTGGCACATAGTGGGCAGGGCTTCAGTGCCTTCTTCTTCTTGCTGATGTTGCGCGACAAGACGCACAGCCTCCGCCTCTCATCGCTATTGTTCACTTTGTGCACCTTTATTAGGTGCTGCGCAATATTTCTTGTAATCTGAACACGTTCAATCAGTGAGACACTGTCAGGCATTGACGGCGTGGCCGAGTGGTGAGAACGTCCGCGTGATGTTCGAATGGCCATAGATTCGTCACCGCTCCAGAGCACCCGGCTGTGCCTCGGCAAAAGACAATTAATGGCATGCCAAAACAAGGGGAGCAGTTGACATTTTCCTTCGCTGCTTCCTGTTGTATGGCAGTGCGCTGTATGTTGTCGCAATTGGCGCAAAAAAAACATAGTTACTATTACGCTGCATGCGTCTTTCATGCCTATAATGACATAACAAATAACAAAGAAAGGCAATTTTGCAACGAACATAACCAATGAACAATGTTGGTTACATACTTTTTTCTTGCACATGAAGCATGTAACTTTGTCCTCCTTCTCCTCCTCCTTCATCTTCTGCATGAATTCCGAGAATGTCAATTTCCTCTTTATCGGCGACCTTCCTGAAAAAAAAAGGGGCATCTAGTAGCCTATATGAGGATTGAATCAGACAACCACACTGTCAGTCTCATTGGCTTGTACAAATGACAAAAGTTTGTAAATACGTGTTTCTAAGAAATGTGCACAGTTGTATTTTTGAAACCATTCCTCTTCATAATGAGCACCGCCTCCTACTCTCCGAATCAACTTTTTCCGGATGCATTTTTGCTTTTTCTGTTACCGTACACAAAATTATTATTACCTGTCTTTGCTTTTTCTTTGAGGCTGCAGCGCCTCCTCTTTCCCACCTCTTCTCCACTCGAGCTGTCCTCCGGTTCTGCAAAATTAAATACCAGTTACGATTTAATTAACGACACCACGGACGAGCAAGACCGTGGATTTGATTTAGCAATTTGCAATTAGTTTTACAATTTTCATTTAAAATAATACATGACCATGATCAGCTAGAGTCCAGTTTCATTTAACACCGTCATTGTAGGCTTTTGAAACATCCAAAATTGGGTCAAACAAAACAAGCATTTTTTTACAGTGTACTGTATGTTTCATCATTTTTCGCAGTGTACTGTATGTTGTCGCAATGGGCGCAAAATAAAACATGTTATTATTATTATATTTACATTCACAAAACAGAATTGTGAACAAAGTTCAATCATTTTTTTTTATTACACGTCAACATAAAGTACAGGGAAGTTGACTTTTTATCATGACCAACACAGAAAACTTTTTCAAGAAATAAGATCTTTGATGATTGATTGTGTTTCGTCAATTTGGACTGATTTTGTTAATGAATTCTTCTAATTTTGGGCTAGTTTGTACAAGCAACAGTATTGGGCTAGTTTGAAATTGCTTTTCGGCTGAAAATTTGGAAAATATCTGGCAACTCTGGCTTTATTCCTTTAAAATTTAAATCGACTTTTGTTACTTGTTAGGCACATCATATTAACATATTTTTATTTCTCTATGGTTCATATTAACAGTGGCTTAATTAATGTGAATAGTTGTCGCTAATTACTTTCTATAGTACGAGTTCTAAAAAAATGCCTCTATCTGGTAAGCAAACTTCCATTTTAAAGTCATCTTGATCTTATTGTTCTACAAGATCACACAAAAAATAGTGATCTTAGATCAAGATCACCAAAATGAAAGTGATCTTCAAGAACGGGTACAACCTAGTTCGTACCTTGAACAGTTCGTACCCTGAAAAGATTGAGAGAAAAAAAAAGAAGCCGAAGTCGCAGATCGGAGTCAGCGGTCGGAACTAGGACGGTATCTGATCGTCTTCGAACCTCCGACTTTCGCTCTTGATCGGAGTTTCCGCAAACAAACTCGAGGGTTAATGTTAGCGGAAAGTATGAAATTGCGGAAAAATATTTGCGGAAGCTGCGATGAGCGAGGGTTAGCATTAGGATAAGGGTTACGGTTACTCGGTTACGGTTTGCGGAAACTGCGATCAGCGACTTCGGCTTTGTGCTATCTTTCTCTCGATCTTTTCTGGGGGAAAATGTACTTCAAAACCAAGTCCATCTCTGGGCATAGCTTAGCCTACATCAGTCGTTAGCTCAGTGGTTACGCACCGGGCTCAAGATCACGCGGCGCTGGTTCGACTCTCGGGGTGTGCGTTTGAGCAACGCATTTCAGGACTGCTCTCCATTCAGTGGCACCTAGTGAATGGAATAATTTCTCAGCAACAATTCAACAATCGGAAAACTTCTCTTTGCCAATCTCGGTAACCGGCCCTGCGTCAAGAGCCTCTACAAGTACCAGGAATAACCTATCAAGGCGTTATCAGTCTGAGGATAAAGATTCAAAACCAAACCTACCCGAATTCGGAATTATGTAGTCTGAATCACTACCGCTATCTGACATTCTCTGTGAGTCCGATGATTGAATTGATACATTCATGGTGATTGATTTGACTTGGTTAACTATCGACTTAGAAAATAAACCTTCTGAAAATAATGATATAACGCATAAAATAATATGATAAACGATAAAATAATGACTATTTCACAAAATGAAAAGTGAAATTTCCCCTTTTTTCAAAAAATTGAAAGTTTGACCCCCCTGCGGGGGCAGAAAATGCACCCCCAAACTGATGAAATTTTGGACACGTAATTTTTTCATGCATGTGCCACTTTTTATGACTAGCCGTTTTTGAATTTCAAAAAAAAGTCAAAAACGGCCCACCCTAATGCACAATCAAAATACAGAATACAACGGTCTCACAAGTAAATAGTTTCAACTATCTGGGTTCTATAGTCACTTCGAATGGTCGATGCTGGAGCGATGTAAAATCAAGAATTGCACAATCCAAACTAGCTTTCATCAAAATGGCCAAAATACTGAAATCGAAATCAATCTTTCTAAACACTAGAATAAGAATTTTACATGTGTACATTTGGTCAGTTCTGCAATATGGCTGTGAATTATGGACTGTATGCCCGCAGATAGAAAAGAAGATCAACAATGCTGAAATTTGGTTCATTCGAAGAATGATGGGAATTAACTGGATGGAGAAGATCACTAACGAAGAAGTGTGGAGACGCTCTGCGTGCACCCCTGGCGTCCTCATCAAGTGGCGTAGCAGCCAATTTGCGGTTCTGGCTCTGCGTCAGGGGCGGCAGGCTGCAAGGGGGCGGCAAAATGAGGCTGCACAATGCACACAGCACGAGAAATGAAGTAATGCAAAAATAAATAAAAAGTAAAACAAGAAATGGATTTACCAACGCTTTTGAAAGCACTCATGACGACAAGGTGGACTTTTTGGAGTTAGCTGCGGAAATTGACAGATTTAAGAGGCTGGTGCGAAGCAGTGAAACCACGTTTGATCGTAATGCAACAGCGTTTGATGTTTTACAGTGGTTAGCTAAATCACACCTACTTGATCCGACACCATATTTATGCTTGTGTCTAAAGCTTTATCTTACCATTGGTGTTTCATTTGCGAGCTGTGAGAGGAGTTTCTCAAAGCTCAAAATGATAGTCGTATTTACGTTCTACCATGAATGATGATCGGCTAGCAGCTTTATCGATTCTTTCTATAGTAAGAGACTACGTTCAAAAACTTAACTTTGAAGATATTATCGCTGATTTTGCTTCGGCGAAAGCTCGAAAAGTTCAATTTTGAGGCGGCTATTGATCTTTTATTTGCCTAATACATTTATTGTCCATTTTTTGTCTTTTATTTTTGGCCTTAACGCTGAGACAGTGAGGCTTCTTTCTCAAGCAATATAGAACTTCTGAGACGCAGCACATTATTTGAATTAATAATTTTTATTGAAAAGCAGTTGAAAAGATTGCTTGAACATCAAACTATTTCAAAATTTGCTGCAGTCTACTTAGGGCGGCATTTTCAACAAAAGCCAGGGGTGGCAGCATATGCTCCTACGCAGTGTCGGTCTTTGGGGTGTGCAAACCGTGCGATCGCACAGGGCCCGCAAATTTGGGGGCCCGCAATTTACTCAGAAAATGCAGTAATTTTGTCATTTCCAATGGAAAAATTCAACAAGTGAATTCAACAAAGGAATTAGTAACAAGAAAACACAAAGACTCAACGGTGTAACCTATTTTGTCCCCTGAACATTTCGTACCCTGAAAAGATCGAGAAAATAACAACAGAGCCGAGGTCGCTGATCGGAGTTGCCGCAAACATTTTAAATTTTCTCACGATCTTTTCAGGGGACGAAATAGGTCGAAATTTGATTTTGTTACTCCGATTTCAGTGTACGAAATCAGGGTACGAATTTTTCAGGGGACGTCCTGGTCAGAGGCACCGGGGGCGTCCACGTTTGGAAATCTTCAAAAATTTCTCAACATGGACAAACCAAAATTTTGAAAACTTAATAAGAACCATGGACAATCGATCGTTGTGGAGACTCACGGCAGCCGAAGCCTCATTCAGGCATGGCCGATGATGATGATGAGCTATGGTGTAGTCTAGTTTATAATTTTATAAGATATTCCAGGTTCTTTTTTCACATCAATAGGCTACAAAGCGACTGTCGTGACTTGAAAGTAAACGCTGACGAATTGACGTTAGCGATGGTGGTTGATAGCCCGTCTACCCCACTAGCAAAGTGGTTACGTGCCCGACTCAAGATCAAGCGGTACTGGTTCTGCTCTCGGGGTGTGCGCTTGAGCAACGCATTCTAAGAAATGATCTACATTCAGCGGCAGCACCTAGTGGTAAAATAATTTCCTGGCAACAACACTTCCTACTATGGAAACTTTGCCAATCTCGGTATACCACCAGCCCTGCATTGGTGGTTCAAAGCCTCTAGACTACAAGTACGGTATATGCGAATGCGAAACTGCCGGAATAACCTATCAAAGGCTTCGTGAGTCCGAGGATAAAGATTCAAAACCAAATCAGTAACCTGGTATTTTGTTCTTTCTTGCTAAATTGATTCATTTTAGGTGATACCAGTAGCCTACATTTATTTTACGCAAAATAAATAGCAAAATAGGTTAATGTACAATTGTACATTCATCCAATCCAAAAATCCCAAAATGTAGGCACTGAACTCAACTCATGTTCAGCATACATTCCTCATTCACCTTTCATCATCCATTATCTCAATACATTCATAACTTTCATAGCAAAAACATGATAGCATGTTATCATAACCTTCAAAGCAAAACGGATTTTATCAAGAAACGCATCGAAAAACCTCTTGGACACCCTTATCTATTGATAGAAAAATTGTAAAGTAAAGATAATGTAGTCTACATAAAAAAAAAACTTAAGCCATTTTTGCCTTCCCTAAATCTTGTCATGCTTAATCTACAAATTGTAGCTTTGGTTGAAGATTTTCTGATTCATCACTTGATGAGAAAAAGTGGTAACTTAGGCTAGGCTACAGAAACATTTTTTATCTTTTTAAAGCAGTAGCCTGCTTCTCCGTGATTGGATCGCATCCGCTGGTTAGCAGTAAAGAGGAATTTTGTACAGTAAAAGCTGTTTGTTCTCCAAGCAAAATCACCACTTTTCAAGAATTTGTATTATAAAGAAAGAAAAAATCCTTTTGGTTTTATTTTTTTTAAAACGGAACATCATGGCAGAAGATCATCGGAGAAATAATGTTTACGAGATTAACAGATTTTGAAGAGCGGCTTTTTTAACAAAATAAAACGTGTCAAAATCTTTGATAGAAAATATTCTAAACAAAGTCAAGACAAAGGAATTTTGCATCGAAACTAATGTTGCGTTAAAAAACTTCCAAAATTTTCGGCTACACTTCTGAGGAGTGGCATCTTTTGCTTACGAGTGCAGCGCTGAGAAACAGACTACAGACCATCACCGATTATATCATCCATCCAATAAACGCAAATGCGCCGATTGAAACGATTTTTTTAGTAACCATAACGTCGAGGATTTTTTTTCTTTTCAAAATAAGTTTTTATTGAAGATTTTTGTTTAGTTTTAAACGCCCGTTGTTAAATGTTAACAGAACCACTTTCTCTAAAGAACACTCATTTACAGCAGTCCTATAGTGAGGCAACAACATGCGTTACCTAAGAAAGGTGTATGGTGTCAGGTTTTCTGAACTGCTACTGTAGGCTACAAAGTCTATGACTACAAACTCCATTTCTGCTCAGTGGTGCCGAAGTTAGTTGAAGATTGGGGGGGGTATTTCAACAATTTATCAAATTTTAGACGATTTTTGAACATTGGGGGGGTTGCACAACTTTTGTACACAATTTTAGTGGTACAGGTATTAAGTTTATTAAACAATCACCAGACCTCGGTAATTAGCTGCTTACAGCATAATATACAGATAAGAAATCATGGAGATAAAAGTGCTACCAGTGCGCTTGTGAATGAATGCTTGTTTCTTATTCTTGCAGCAGTCAAAGAAAAATTGGTCACTCCAGCAGGATGCGAACTTATGACCTTCCAATGAATAGGCCTACTTAGTTTAAAAAAAACAAAAACAGAAGTTATACTTTTCTTCTTGTCCTCTCCTTCACTAGAATCACTACACTTAGTGCACTATAAGACAAAGTCACTAGTCAGGATACTGAAAACAATTGAAACTACAGAAGAACATCTGCAAATTTATGACACAAATAATAACTTTCAAACACTTAACAAGAACTTGTTGCAACCGAACATGTTGTGTCTTACGGTAGTGCGCATTGAAAACTCATTAGCAATGTCATTTATGCTGATGTCATTAAGAATATTTTGGTGAATGTTGCAAATAATACTAGCATTCATTCCATTCAACTTCTCCTGTTCCAAAGTATTTCTCAGAAAGGTTTTCAATATACGAAGATTGGAAAATGACCTCTTACAAGCAGCAGAGCTTACCGGGCAAACTAAGAGGATCTTAATCAGCTGAAGTATTTGAGAATAGAGAGGTTTTTCCAACTCGGATGTTTCCTCAACTTGAGCCACATATAATACAGGATTGGGAGCCTTCTCTATTTTAAATTCTACAAGAACATATCACCCCATTTGCAAGGCATTTGGATCCACACCTCCTAAATAAATTGGATCTAAAGATTTATCTTCACTTTTCTCAAGTTCGTCATCTTTGCTATCCGCTATGATCATCACAACGTTGTCATCATCTGAGCTTTCATCACAAGCGATGTGTTTCTTTTTTGCAGACGTTTAAGCAACACTGCAGAGTTAGACTTTTTCCGGTGTCTTTTCTCATGATCTAAGCCTACGATGAGAACTAGCACTACTATCGGGGAGAACTGGGACAGCCTGTCCCAGTTCTCCTGCAAGATGTTTTTACGCCATTTTGTAGTTCTACCATTTGTCTTGCAAAAGGATGACTTCTTTACTACTATCAATGCAAGCTGATATCTGATATCTGAAGCACAGCCCTTGCACTAAAACTAATATAGGCCTACCTTTAAAATTTGAGCACTATTACAAAATAATGCCAAGCCTAAAAAATAACTTTTACCACTCAAAAACTTCTTACAGCGACTGAAGTTGAATAGCTGCTACAACAATGGTCTCAACTGCACACAAGTGAAAGGAAACTGATGTTTACGTGAACACGTGATCGTTAGCATGACTGGATGTAAAACGCGGGAAATATTGCAAGTATCCCAGTTGTAACGCGTCTCAATTCTCCCCACACTCCCCTAGTCTCTACGTCGAGCTTTAAACTGGTACACGTTATGTCTTTAAAGGAGTAGTTTTTGTACTTCCAGGACTCACGTTAACAACTTCATCAAACGAATACTTTCCTTCTTGAACAGATTTTTTTTTTATTTGAAATAGAGAATTAACAGTCCATTTGACGTGACGATTAGCTACTACGATGTTGATATTCTCAGTCTGGAGAGTTTCTGACAAAAGCGATAAATCCCGAAGACAATCTTTTAAAAGCGCCAGAACTTCTACAAATTCCTTGGTGGTCATTTTGATGCAGAGACCTCTGAGGCTCTGAACATGGCCAGATCTGTTTCTCTAATATTCTTCCTTTCTGCGAGGGCTGTGAAGTGTGAAGTGTTTATACAATGCTGGGAACTAGGCTATTCCACAGAGCATTGACACCACAATGTGAGGACGCAACACAAAGCACACTGAAAACTTTACCCACTTTCCTAAATTTTAAGGCACATGGGTGGGAAAGGCTCAGGGGCGCCGGAACGGTTTTTGACTGGGGGGGGGGGCAGGATTATGAAAAAGGGGCACTTTTGTTGCTGAAAGGCCAATTTTTTTTTTAAAGTTTTAAGATATAGCAAAAATGCTCATCCATCATCGAGAAATGATACAAGTGTCCGGTATACAAAGGACAATGGCACGGGAGGGCATCGTGCTATGTTATGATGATGTAGGCCAGGGGTTACTCACCTTTTTTGCATGCGGGCCACTTTGGCACTTAGGAGAGCTGCAGCCGGCCGCACTAGTAAAATTTGGTACCCGGTCAGTTGGTCGACAGGACAATTGGTCGACAGACAATTGGTCGACAAGACAGTTGGTCGACAGGACGTTAGGTCGACAGAACGATTCATTTTAGGGTTAGGGTTAGTTAACTAACCTTAACTCTAACCTAACTCTAACTCTAACCCTAACCCTACGCACTTAACCCTAACCTGTCGACCTAACGTCCTGTCGACCAACTGTCTTGTCGACCAATTGTCCTGTCGACCAAATGTCTGTCGACCAATCGACCGTGCACCTAAAATTTTAGGTAGGTTGACTCTTATGCTAGAAAAGAACGCATTTCGTACCGGTACCCAGTATCCAGCGTTACATCTTGTGAATATTTATCTTAGAATACCGCAGCAACAAAATTAGTCAAACAACGCTACTGCCATACCAAGCTCCTTTAACAACACTTTTGACTTCTTTAACATTGCCTAATACGAGGCCACTTATTTTGCGCACTTGTAACGAGGCGAGCGGTTTCATCACAATATTCATCGCCAAGCAAAAAGTGGTGTTGTCACTTCGCTTCACAAAATATATCTTGTCATTAACAGTTTCAGTAAGCAAGGAAATGTTTGACACATCGCAATACAGGCAACAATAGTGACCTGCAAACATATCAGCGAAAAATAGGCTCCAACAACAGGGAGAAAGAAACCAGGCACCACGAAACAAACGCTTGTGGAAATCACCGAATAAACGTTTCTATCGTAACTGACGTAGGCTACAGTGTTCCCTCTGAAAAAGCAATGAGTTGGTTTTCATCCTTTTTGTGAGAGTCTATAAATCCTTCTTTCCTTGATTATTATACAGCTGTCACTTGCGGTGCTTACAAGCATGGCAAGAATTGTTGATTAACAACATTTTGCAGTAATAAGCTAAATATTTTCATAATACTGGTACCAGAAAAAGTCTTTTAGTTCATATAGGCTATAATATTTTTCCAGTTTATTATAAATTGATTTGGCACACCACCTATCAGTATTTTGCCAACGAAAGCTTGCATAAAGGAACACTGCTCGTGAAACCCAATAATGGTGAAACGCACAGTAATGTTTACATGACATTTACAAACTTAAAATAAGCAACCCTATGCTCACAGATATTTTCGAAATTCGAAAACAAACGTTTTAATCAAACACTAGGACAGTGTGGCTGGACATCGCATTGGAATAACTTTAAACGACACCTACCTAAAACTACAATCTGATTGGTCGGTCGGTAGAATCGTATGCAAAGCGAAAATATGCTTCCCGGAAAGTAATTTTTGCCTTCATGCTGTTTAACTCCTCAAGAAAAGTATTTTTAGAAACTTGTACGTTGATACCTTTCGTTGGCCGCACATAACAGCGTGGTGAACCGCCAGTTGGTGACCCTTGATGTAGGCTAATGAGTAGGCTAATTACTTACTGTGATATTTACCTAATTGAGTAATTACCTACTGTTACATCGTATTGCAAAATGTACAGTAGCTTACATTACCTTAAAAGGGCACCATTGCCCCTCCTGCCCCCCCATCCACAGAAAAATTGAGGGCAGAGGGGCATCCGCCCCCCTGCCCCCCCGCTTCCGGCGCCCCTGGAAAGGCTATTCAATGCAAGAGTCACATCACGCGCAGACATCTAGAATGTCAAAAGAGCCACAAAATTTTATGTCGTTTTTTATTGCCCTATTTGCAAAAAGTTTGATTTACTATACATGTAGATTGCATGATAGAGTTAAGCTAACTATACGAGACCTAATCACGGAAAACGGCGATTGCTACCAATTTATGTTCGTGTATTTTTGCAGTTCTGTTGTGAGAAAGCTGTTAAAGTGTTACTTGTTGAGTCGATAAGTTGTTGTTTAGCCAGAATAGCTTAAAAGTCGAAGCTTGAACGAGCCCCTCCCCTCGGAGCCCCCTCTTACATCAAGCGTTTTCATATTTCGGGGGTCTGAGCCAGTGCCGGTCTTTGGGGTGTGCAATTTGCACAGACAGAGGGCCCCACTTTTCCTAAAAATGAAATAAATAAAATAACAAGTTTTTCCTGAAAAAAAAAAAAAATAAAAAAATAAGAAAAGTGGGCCCCTCTGTCTAAAAAAAGTAACACATTTATCAATATATCTCCCTCTTCAATGCAACTGCAGACTTGCTAGAAACTTCTGCTGCAAGAGATAAATTTAGGATAAAATCATTTATTCCAGTGATTGATGCTCTTCGCTCTCATTTAAGCAGAAGAGCTACTGTGTACAAAAGAGTAAGAATTTCTCGTTTTTAATTGATCTTCATGCATCAAAGAAATAGATTTTACAGAGTGTCATGAATTTAGCGAAAGAGTTTCCTACTGATGTTGATCTCTGTCTTGTTGATGAACTTTTGAATTTCTACCTGTATCTTAAAAAGGCTTATGGAAATAAAGCAAGTTTTAGTCATGAAAGCATGTACCAGATAACAAAGAATGACGAAGTTGAAGCTGCTTTCCTTAATGTAGAAACAATTCTTAGATTGTTTCTTTGCATGATGGTCACTAACTGTTCTGGAGAAAGATCATTCTCTAAGCTGAAAAGAATCAAAAACGTACTTCGGTCTACAATGACACAAGAGCGGTTGGCTCATCTGAGCCTTCTCAGCATAGAGTGTGATAAACTGCGACTTCTCAATTCAGAAAAAAGTCGTTCGACTGAATTTCATGTTAGTTTTCTAAATCCTACGTAGTTAGTAGTGAATGAAAGAGCAGTTTAGAATAGAAATTCAGAATAACCTTTCATTGCAATTTGCAGTGTAGTGTGCAGTACTAACAGTGGTCCCTTGCTACAATGTTTTCCCTTGCACGGTTTCGTTGATTTGCAGTGTGTGATTTTGCATCCATTATAACGTAAACATTGTTGACTTAATTTGCACATGCTTATTTAATCATCGATCACGTGCTATTTCAAAGTTATCTAACTTACCTAAGCAAGGCTCGGTTTCCTCTGCAAGCAAAACCAGCTTACTTCCATTACGCTCCACGTAAGCTGGTAAGGGCCCCCATAAAATTCATTAGCACAGGGGCCCCATTTGACCTTAATCCGGGCCTGTGCAAACCGTGCGATCGCACAGGGCCCGCAAATTAAGGGGCCCGCAATTTACTCAGAAAATGCAGTAATTTTGTCATTTCCAATGGAAAAATTCAACAAGTGAATTCAACTATGGAATTAGCAACAAGAAAACATAGAGACTCAACGGGTGCAACCTATTTCGTCCCCTGAACATTTTGTACCCTGAATAGATCGAGAGAAAAAAACAACAGAGCCGAAGTCGCTAATCGGAGTTGCCGCAAACATTTCAAAATTTCTTTTGATCTTTTCAGGGGACGAAATTTGATTTTGTTACTCCGATTTCAGGGTACAAGATCGGGGTACGAAATAGGTTGCATCCAGACTCAACATAGAGACATACCGTAGCTTTATTTCCAAAAAATGCCAAAGAAAGCATGATCTTATCCTTTTGCTATGCCACCAGACAGCACCATTTTACAGTAATATTCATACCCAAATTTTTGTTAAACCTGCTCTCAGAATGCCCCAAATTCAAAGTAATTTTCTAAAATTTTCTGGGGGAGCCCCCCCCGCCGCTGGGTGTCACGTCGTCAGGCTTCGCCCACCGACCGTCAAACCACCCCCTCCCCTTTCAAAATAGCCTATCTAGCTACGCTACTGAGTTGGATCATTGCCATTGGGGCCCGCAAAGCATATTCCGCACAGGGCCCGGCACTGGTCTGAGCTCCTCCGAGCCCCCCCAGGAATGCAACCCTGCCTACGATACACAAAAACAACACCTGCGCGAAGGACAACATCAATGTTTGTACAAAAAGAGTATCGACTGGAAAAACAGACTCCGGCTCCTGTTTTGCCAAGAAATTCAGACTCCGTCTCAGGTCGAAACCCAAGACTCTCCCACTCCTACAGTCCAAAACTCAGGCTCCTGTATTTACATCTATTATGTAACTGAGAAAAGTGTAGCCCAAGGTTTTTCAACCGTTTTGGCGTCACAAAGCAGATTTTTTTTTAATTAAAAAAAAATCGAAACAACAACAAATTAAAAAAAAAAGTAAATCGTGTTGTAGTAAAATAATACCCAATCACAGTTGAAATTTTTTTTCCAGCTTGACATTTGGGATTGTTTATACTGTTGCTGGGAAGTGCAAACGATTAGTTTACATTTTACAATGAGGTTAAGGGCTAAGCCTTCACGTAATTGTCTAACTTTAATTTAACTATTAGGCTTAAACAATAACCATGCAGACTTTTTTGATACTGTATCATTCAGTAATAGAGTGTGTATTTCCCCGACGACAATGGTGGAATTTGTTTGTCAAACTTGTTTTCTAAGCAATTATCCGATTTCACCGTGATGCCAAAAAGCTCTTCACGTAGCCTACTTTATTGGAAGGCCTTGAGGCCCGTTCTGGTTTTCCAGAGCCAGGTTATTTTACAAGTTTTTGTCCTTAATGACCTTGAAATTTAACCAAGTTAGGACAAAATTCCCTATCTGGCAGCACTGGGAATAGGCGCGAAACAAAATGACTGAACCGAACACTTTTTTTTTCTTTGACCAAAGAATCAGAGATAGAGCTTGACCAATAGCTTGACCAACCAATACACAGAAAGGAATGATTCAGTTCATAGCAAATTTAATCATTTCATCGACACTTTTAATGACACTTTAAACAAGCATGCACCTTTACGATTGTTGTCTCGAAGAGAAAGAAAACTCAAGACCAAACCATGGCTAACAAAAGGAATTTTGAACTCCATCAAAACTAAAAACAGACTATATCACTTAAAAATAAAAGACCCAACAAACACTTCTGCACAAGCAACATACAAAAAGTACAGAAATGTACTTACTCATACCAAAGAGCAAGCAAAAAAAATGCATTACAGTTTTCTTATTACGCAAAGCAAGCACAACACTGGAAAAATATGGAAAACCATAAATGACATCATCAAGTACAAACATAAGCACACAGCTCACATACCAGAAGAAATAATTAGCACTGACAATGAAAAAATATCTGACCCTGCACAAATAAGTAACTGTTTTAATGATTATTTCCCAGAAATTGGTCCTTCCATGGCATCTAAAATCCCTCTACCGTCTCCTGGCTCATTATTGAAATTGCAAAGTGTCCCATTCTCCTTTTTCCTAAAACCCGTCAATCAAGAAGAAGTATTAAAACATCTTAATAATCTTTCTGTCTCTAAAAGTACAGGACATGATGGAATACCTATAAGATTTGTCAAACTATCCTCACCAATAATCGCCCCTTTCCTCACCAACTTATTCAATGAGTGTATCGATAAAGGTGTATATCCTGATGTACTAAAGGTCGCTCAAGTTACCCCAATCTTCAAAAGTGGCTCCAGGAAAAATTGTTCCAACTATAGGCCCATATCACTATTGTCCCCCTTTACCAAAATATTCGAAAAATGCCTGTATGAACAAATGTAGCTACAATTATCTAACAAAAAAAGACCTAATCACACCACATCAGTATGGATTTAGACCACAATATTCCACTTCGTTAGCTGTGTCAAACGTTTGTGATAACATCTTAACTAACCTAGATAATAAAGATACAACTTGCTCTGTATTTCTTGATTTAGCTAAAGCCTTCGACACAGTTGATCACACTATTCTCATACAGAAACTGCAAACATACGGTTTTCGGGGCCTTCCATTACAATTGTTAAAAAGCTATATCAGCAATCGTCTACAGCACACGGTCGTCAATGGAATCTCTTCAAACTCAAGACAGGTTACCTGCGGTGTGCCCCAAGGATCGACATTGGGACCTCTTCTTTTCTTACTGTATATAAATGACTTACCAAATTCAACAAACATGAATGTTAAACTATTTGCTGACGACACCAATCTTACGATGAGCGACAAATGTGAAATAAATTTGCAGAACAATGTGAATGCCGAAATGCAAAAAGTTTACAACTGGTTGAAGCTTAATAGATTATCATTAAATTTCTCAAAAACTGAATACATGCTAATAACAAATAAAAAACACATAAAAAATTTTAACATTAACATTGGTAACACAAGCATTCAACAAAAAGATCAAATAAAATACCTTGGCGTTTACATAGATAACAAATTAACATGGAAATATCACATAGATAAAATTTGCGGAAAAGTAGCAAAAGGTTCATGGGCGTTGCTTAAACTCAGAAATTATGTCAACACAGACACTTTAAAAGATGTGTATCACGCTTTGATTTACTGTCATTTGCAATATTGTATTTCAAGCTGGGGAAAGGCCTGTGACAGTGCACTGGATCTATTAATAAAATTACAAAAAAAGGTTATAAGAATAATTACGAAGCAAAATTACTATGCTCACACTAATTTTTTATTTTTTAAAATGAACATCTTGAAACTAAAAGACATACATAACATTGAAATAAAAAAACATATGTACAAAGTTCATATGAATGAGTATCCGTCTACGTATTGTGATTTATTTACAAATGCTTCATCTATTCATCAGCATAACACAAGATATCAAACAGGCAACAATTATTTTATAAACAGATCAAACACAGAATTTGGCAAGAAGTCCATGCAGGTATTGGGACCAATGCTCTGGTCAGAGGTTCCAAGTAGGCTAAAAAACTTATCATTTCATTGTTTCAAAAAAGAGATCAAAACGTTAATTTTACAAAGCTACAGTGCATCGTAAGTGATATGTTATGGAAACCTACTTGTCAGTTGCTTCGGAAACTTTATTATTCTCTGCTTGCTTCATGGAATTTTGTGTTTTGGCCTACGTTATCATCAATATGTTTTTTTTTTATGCGTATGCTGTTGTTGAAGCGCGGGAACGTTTCAATTATTATTTTTCTCTTGTAAGCTTATTTTAAATGGCAAAATCGTAATTTGCGTAGGGTGGCAATTGACTAGTAGACCGTATGGTCGTCTCGTTGTCTCCCTGTCGGTATGGGAACTTGTGTAACTTTTGTAGTGTGTATATTGCATATTTCAAACATGTACCTATGTTCCTGTTACTGACAAATAAAACATTGATTGATTGATTGATAGATTGTTGGGTACGAGAATGGCTCTGGCATAATGGAATTTCAATGGCATTGTGATGTCACTGCGCAAATTGTCATTTGATTAATTGGCATGAGTAGAAATTGATTCAATGGTGGTGCTTGACTTGAGCTGATGAGCTCATGCATTGGGAATATTGGGATTTGGAGTCACGTGAATTTTTTTTTGCTATGCTGCGATGATGAATTGAAAAGATGCTGTGAGTATCAGTGGTTTTAATGCCTTATCACTTGTCTCATATACGTTGTTTTCAGCTTTACAAAAAACGATCTATTACACTAACAATAAAATCACAGAGGCAGAATATATCAAGAAATGCTATACCGGTATCTCGTTGGTTGAAGACCATTTCGCTCTCTGTTGTCACGTTTTATACTTCTTGAGCTAATAAAACCACGAAGCCTACGGTATTTTTTAGGATCAAACTCTCAAAAATTTTAAAGCTTTAGTTAGAGAAAGACAAATAATTTCGCTTTTGAGTGTCAAGTTTATCGGAGGTTGCTTACTGGATACAGAAATTCTATTTATTTTTCATTGGTGGGGCGAACATCAGCTTGTCTACTTTAATGCTTTATCTTGCTTGCGAGACCGAGTAAACTTTGCAAAGTATTTGAGTATTTTGTTTGGGACTGTACGTAAATGTTAGCAAATAAAAGCAATTAGCCTAGCCGAAAGCAACACCATTTTGTGAAAGAATTGGATGTTTGCGATACTGGTTGCCATAGTTGCGATCTAAAAGCATTGTTTCCCTGCAGGTGTTTGCCAGGGCTAGGGTTGAAGGTGTTTGCCAGGGCTAGGGTTGAAGGTGTTTGCCAGGGCTAGGGTTGAAGGTGTTTGCCAGGGCTGCGCTTTAACCAGGACTTCAAAATTTTCCAAATCATTAGGTTTAGCCTTCAATAGCTTTAAACTTGTCTCAAAGTAAGACCGAATTATTTATCTGATAACACTAATGCCATAGATATAGCCACGTTCCATTATGAAACTGTTTCAACACCACTATATGGTTAAATAAAATGACAAATTAATTTCTCGTCGTTAACGTATAACCTACCCAGTTTAGTGTGTGCAGAAAGTAGGTAGGCCTACAGTGTTTTAAAATGTTTTTTTTTTTTTGTTTGGGTTTCGGGAGCAGAGTGTCTCATTTTTCCACCCCATATTAGCGATGTTTTCCGGACTACACTGAACGGATATTTGAGAGTTAAGACTAGTTGCCTCATCTAAGATACCGGAATTCTTGCTCTGTGTGGTAAACTTTATTTGGAAGATTGTAAATCGTTGATGATATAATCAGCTGTTTGTTCTTCCACACCACACCCCCATGAAGATGCGCACACATTTGGTATACACTTAAAGCCCGATTTCCTTGCGAAGACAGTTGAAACCCATTTATGCCTACTTGTCTTGATAAGGATAATTTAGTGCGGCAGCGTCGGTATCCCGGATGAAGAAACGGAACATAGTTGCGTTTAATCTCCGTTCTTAACTTCCATTTCTCTTCCGTCGAACTTGCCGCGTAGCTGTTTCGCCCGACAGCTTCACCTTTTTTTTTCTTGCAGCTTGAGCTTCTTCCTTCTTGAGCTTCTTCCTACTTTCTTCTTTCTTCCTTCTTTCTTCCTTCTTTCTTCCTTCTTTCTTCCTTCTTTCTTCCTTCTTTCTTCCTTCTTTCTTCCTTCTTTCTTTCTTCTTGAGCTTCACTGAAGAGAAGTTGACCGATTGGTGTGAGTGGGTGTTTTGATTTCACTAATGGAGGGTGCTTGTTAATTTTTTTTTTTAATTCCAGTCTGCCGATGAACAGAATGGCTTTTTCTCGACAAACAAAATAAAACATAAAAATTTTGTCTATTAATGGTATTATTCACGCAGTGACAGAAAAATACTGCATTAACTCAAAAATATGTGATTTTTCTCTGTTATTAGCTTTGTTAATGTTGAATAATGTTGTTTAACCCAATCCCTTTGTTGTCAGTTTACTTTGCCGCCAGCTGCACAGCCGAGCCCTTGTTCGACGTTCGAAAGGGCGCCTGTTAGACACCGCTCAAAACACTTGCCAAAGACACGTGGCTGTGTCTTTGGCAAGCCGAGACACCTAAAGCCTGAAGGTGGACAGTAGACACGAAGATTGACTTCCTGTCCACTTAATCTAAACCTTTAACTACCCAGCGTGGCCTGGATATGACTTTGTTGTTAACGATTCTGCATAATATAGAAATACAGAAACAGACTGTTCACCAACCATAGATTATAAAATGACCAGCATTCTTTTGGTGACTATACTAGACGAAACATACTGAAGAAATGAATAAAGTAGTCAGAACCAGAGTTAAAAAAAGGCTACAAGATTGACCTTTAATTCAACTGTCAGTTATGACGTGACGTTCGTGCGATTTTTAACTCTGGTTCTTGCTACTTTATTTATTTCGTCAGTAAATAAACGGACTCTCACTGCCATGATAGGAATGGACGTTTTTGAGCTGTTTGCTACAAAGAGAATATGTGATGGAATCTGGACGTTAAGGAAAGAAACAACAAATGAATGGTTTAAATTTTAAAAGATTCGCATTACTGTAACATGATTCTTCCACAGAATTTGAAGTCAGGAATTGTAATGATCCAAGCATTTAATATGCAAAGTAGACGGTGAATGGTGGAACCAATCAGCAACAGAGCTACAGCATCACGGACAGAACAACATGGGCTTGTAACCGGACGACGTTGTCTGAGGTGATATAACCTAATTGAAAGATTGCCGCAGAATTGGGGCTACAGCTACTTGACATCACACCTGAGAAGAATCGACATTGAAGCAATGGAGTTCGAAGATGGTCTAAAAATATTTTGCATTTTTTTTAAATTCCACAGATACGCAACTCTGCGACCGGTGGTTCAACATTCAACGGTTGAAATGCATTTAAAAGAAAATTTTCCTTCCAAAAGTAGCCTAGTTGCTGTCAACATCATTCCAATTAACTTACGGTATATAAAAAAATTAATTGTCAATTACCATTGCCAACATTGTGTCAGTAAGTAGGTAAATTGTAAACTACCTCAAGCAGGCAAGACTTCTTAGAATAACTTAAGATAAATAAAAGTGTTCTCTGTGCTCCGAAAATAAAAATTCTAATAATACTCGATGAGCAGTTTTTAAACTGTAAAGAGACGTCCTTTTGGTTTTAATTCCTACTCCTTTGCATGAGTGATGTTTCGTTGGGCAATTCTCTTGTCAGGAGGCTTGCTCCAATACAAACATTTCTTGTGTTCACAAATCAAGTACTATCGCACTATATTGAAAACTAATTCCGTGTATCGGATTGTAGGCTACACTATTATTTTTTGTTTGTAGCTAGCAAACAAGCAAAGTCCAAAACAATGCTTTTTGCATTATGAGGTTTCATTGCATTGGGAGGTTCGAATTCGGCAAAGAAACCAAGAAAAAGTTTGTTCGTCGAAACAAAAGTTTATTTCGAAACGTTTTGTTTTAAACATCTGTGGAAGGTATAGAGCCGTAGACCGACTTATAAGCTTACGTGGCCGAATGTGGTACCGTACCCATTGCCGTTTTCAAGAAAAGCCGAAAGCATCAAAGCGATAATCTCGTTTTAACAAGTATATTTCCAGTTTTCCGATATACGATTAATTTCGACGTTACAAGAAAACTACACATGAAAAGTTAAAGCATTTGTGGTACAAACATCTAAAGCACAATAATACTTTGTATATAAAATTGAAGTATAATGTGTTACAAGCAAATATTTGAAAATGATTTATGATATGTTGCATATAAATGCGTATCTTCATATGTTTTAAAAGAACATCGATAAAGTTGCAAGAAATCCCTGTAGACACAGATGAACGATTGGTAGATTCTCTGATCTTGGTGACGTTTTCCAAAGGTATGAGTTATCCTTCTCAAGGGAAAGAGAAACTATTTCGAAGATATTATCTTAGAAATACTGTGATTAAGCAGCTGTGAGATATACCCTGTTTGTCCGTTAATGGCCCAGTGATATTTACTAATCTAATTATAATTTCTTTTCGTTCAGTATCCTGTTTAATATACAAACAATGGATACAGTAAATCATTTTTTATACACGACTGAGTATGAATATGTATTGGGTCATGCTTTAACTTTTCAGCACCTCGTTAATTTATTTCTTAACATTTTAACGCGTCAATACAAAAATTAGTTTACTGTTGACTGATATATCTGACTTTAAAAAGTTTGTTTCTCGGCAGTCGAGCGTAGCAAGAATTGACAGCGATAGACACGTGTTTCGCCCATGAGGCTGGGCCCATCAGTATCGCACCACCAATTCCTGTCACGTAATTCTCAAACTGCTGCTTTTGTCAGTCAATTGAATTCTTACAATTTGAAGTTGTTGCCTTTCAATTTAATAAAAAATGTCGCCTTTTTATGTTTAATACGTTATCAAATACGGGTTTAACATACTTTTTCTCAAAGGTTACCCTTTTTTCTTCAATCCAATCGCTTTACTAATTGTCCTGAAATCTTGAACTACAAAGCTCCAAAGCAGTAAAATTCTTTTAATTAGAAACTGTTTGCGTCGTTAGAATATACGGGAGCAGTTGTTTTCCATGAGCGATGTTCATTCAATTAGTCATTGAGCTGCGGGGGCAGACAAATGCATCAAAGCATTCAGCTTTCGATGCCAAGTTTTGCCTATCCTGCTTTGACTTCAGTGACGCTGAACAGCTGGATGTCATGCTTCTTCTATTGAAACTTGGGTGGGGAAATTTCTAAAAGCTCACCCAACATTCGTCTGCCTTTCTTCACAAGGCGTTGCTGTACTCCAATTCGTAAACTTGTGTATTACGTCATGTTTACTTATTGTGGTAGTGAATCATTGAAGATACCTTTTTTCACATTTACATTCATGAGAGCAGTTGTGTGGGCAGGATTTTTGACTGTGCAAAAAGTAACGTGGGGTAAGACAATGAATTTGAACTTTTAAATGATGTACTTTTAGAAAAATAAACTACACTAAAATTGAAGAATCTAAGCATGTCTGCCAATCATGTAAGTCAGTATGGTTTAATTGTTTAAACCTGAATTGTAGATTTGATTTCCTTCAGTGAAGTATTGAAGTGACTAACGCAGTAGGCTACCTGAATCGATTCAAATAATTGTAGTGTCGAGAATATGAGTTTTTTTTTTTGTTCATTTAACTTTTCACTTTTCAGACGACAGTTGGTGCTTAAAACACAAAAGAAGTTTTGTTTGAGCAAACTGCAGCATAAGATTAAAGCAAGTTTTCCAAACCAAGCTCTCGGAAATTAAAAAGAAATTCAAGTTGATGTCCATTGTAATTAATTTTCTCAGTTTCTCAGCAATGTACAAGAAATGTAAGCTTTTGGTGACACGGTTTGCAAATAACTACAAGTGATTTTGACAAGCGGCCTTCAGTGTGTTCATTTTCAATCAGCCAAATCAATACTAAGTTGTACAGTTAATTTGATTCAAATCGGTTAACTTCATCTCGAATCAAGGTAGCCTTGTGTAAGTCGTTGATGAATAGTATTTGATTGCAACGCTAAGACATTTTATTGACGTACCCAGACAGCATAAGTTTGGTAGTCAAGTTTTTGTTTTGAGAAACTGATGATTAGAAACACTTCTGTTGGTAATTGGAATAACGACCACTAAATCCATTGAAACTGGAAACATTTTGTCATTAATTAAAAACCACCTCGATAGTGGCATTTGAAAAAATCAACTTTCCTTTCTTTAAGGACGTTCGGTATGGAAGAGGCGCTCCACTTATGCTTTGTTGAAGGCTTGAAGTATGCAAGCTTTGATAAAAGGACTTTCCGTGAAATCTCTTAAAAATGTCTTTCTACCACTCGTACGCTGTCAGAGAGCCCTTATCATTGAGTTGACTGGTTGTTGTCACAGTGCTAGTCAGCTTGTCATAGTAACTTTTTTCCACTTCAATGTAGCGTTATATATTTTATCAGTATTGGTGTAAGTTTACGTCACACGGCATTCTTTCCACAGCAGCGTACTGTCGTTTCTTGAGTTTTTTTGGAAGTTAAATGCAATACTATGGCTTAGGAAATCTATTGTGGGATATTGCTATACTCGACATCAGTGATTGTCTGGAGGAGATGGCGATATAGTAGGCTAGATGAGGCCTATTTTTGCTTTATGGTTGTGTTGAGCCAACGTTTGCATTGAGCGATTGTGTATTGTCGACTGACAACGGTCAAACGACAAAGAGCAGTTTCAGCCTAATTAGTTTCATCAGTGCCGCTCCAATTCTGTTTTCGTGGTGTGACCACATCTTATTGGGAATCGCGTTGCCTGCGATCATTTTGCCTTTATTTTATACAACAGAAAATTTGTATTGTTTGAGATTGGATACTGAAGCAGAAAAACCTTGAAATGGTAAGGATTGCTACGTACCAAAACACTATGATTTAAAATCGCAAATTATCGAAATGCGATTGCAAATATCTTTTTAAATACATGCGATGGATTGTGAGTTGTGACACGGTTTTGACTTTTGGCCCTGTACAAGTGGCGCGTTGCAATTTTTTTCCATGGAAAAACGATTTTTGTTATCGCGGTAGAGAGGGCAAACTCATTCCGTGCTGTGGTGGTAATTTTTTCCTCAGAAATGATAACATATCTGCATTTTTATGATATTCAATCTGCAACAAAAATTTTCTCACATTTGCGAAAACCAAAAGAATTCCTTAAGTTCATTTCATTACTCACTTCAAAACGATTTTGTTTTTTTATTTTCCGTACAAATCAAAATATATGAAAAGCTTGAGCGTTACGTGGAGAAAATCATCACATGTCTGAGTAGTTCTTTTGCAAAATTTTGCAGCCTGAAATTTATGAGACCCCGTTCGAATGTTGCACATTGAAAATGCGTGTAGGCCTATGCCAGTAATAACGCTGCATCTCCCGAAATTGTTTTCGCTGATACAATTAGTAGCCTATTTTATGTGCTGTCGCTTATGGGGTACTTGTATGTGTGTATACTGAAGCGCGATTACTTCACTGGTTTATTTGTCATTGATATCCAAATTTGTTTTGGGCTAGACTATTTTTTAAAACTTGTGTTCATTAATGAGAAACAGATTGTCGCAAAAGCAAGTCGGCTTTGTTTGAAAAACAAAATTGTTTGAGCCCAAGTGAAATGACAGCTAGTTATTCTTTATACTGTAAGTTTCCATTTCGGGTCAACCAAAATCAGAATCAAATTGCATTTAGTCTACAGTTTATGCGTTTGTATTTTTTGTTCTAATTGACATACTGTCTGCTAATTGTTTTCGTTCTTTAGCTGTTTTTCCCAGACCACCGGTTTGCGAAGTGTGATGCATGCATTAGAAACTCAACGCAGCTTGAAAACAAATACAGAATTATGACTTTAGTAAAGTTGAGTGTGATTTTGTCAGTTTTTAATGTTTTGTGACAGCGAATCAACGCATGAATTAAATACTAAACAGCAAATATCGATTTCAATTCCATTTCTTATATTTTTGTCGCATGATTTTTGTTGCGAAAGAAAAAAGTTTTATGTAGGCGACTTTGAGTGCCCAACTGCCCATGTTGTATCCTTTGAAAACGATTCTGTGGTTAGTTTTTGATTCATTACACCATAGATAAACTTTGGGGGTTGAAAGTTTGTTAATGCCTTTCCACCTCAAAGCTCTTGTCTCGCACACAAGAGTCGCTGCATGATCGTCTTAAACTGAGCTTGCTGTCACTAATCAACGTTTAATTATCCCACTCTCCGTAAGGTCTAGCACTTACGCTGAGAGCTTTTGAGCGTGGGGTTATGTTTATTTATAATTGCAACGCAATCTTATTAATGTAACGTCAATTTAACATCACCAATCACTGAATCAATGTTACAACAGTGGATACTCAGAATGTAACCAGCTCGCGTGACTGATGGGTTCTGGTTAAGATAAGCGTTTTTGACCTCTGCAATCTTCATTTGTCTTTGTTTGCCATACTTTTCTCTGGTTTCGTTCTTTGCTAACCACAAATCGACGACCATGGGCTGAATGAAAAATTAACTGTTTTGTCGGTGCAACATTTTCGCTCTATACTGCGCTCTATGTTGCGAATATGCAACCAACATTTTTGGTAGGTGCATGAAACACAAAAAATAAACTTTCAATCAACTATTGTAGCTTAATGTTGCAAATTTGCACCAAATTGTACTGATAAAGAATATGTGTTGGTTGTGCTTACACTTTTTAAAAACAAAATCTGAAAATTTGATTTTTGTTTTTGGGCGCTATGGAGTTAAAGTTAAGCTAAAAAGCTTGAAACTGAAAGCAGTAAAATTTTGGCAAATATCTGTATAGGAATAAGGAAGTGTTTATTGTTACGTGCAACTATGAAATGTCTTTATGAAAATGTAACCTTTGTAATTATGAAAAATGTGCGATCAGATAAGTTACAAAGTATTCAGGACGTTTCATTACAAAGCTCAGATTTTACAGGTTTGTATTACATCTTAAGTAACGTATTTTTGGACATTTTTTATACAAGTAAAACTCCGCCTTCATGTTCATACTGCGGCCTACACATAGTCGCTTGCGGCTGAAATGCCACCTACATAAGTGGTTTCATGATTGTAAGATATAATTTTCTGTGCGTTGGGTAATTGCTTACAAATTTGCAGTAAATTTTACGACAGGTCAGAATTGAATCTTTTTGCCACAAAACATTTCCCAGACAACAAAATCTGTTATTTTTACATTGATTTAATGTCTGTAAACGTTGCGTTGTTTGTGATTTGCAAACGACCATCTACGACCACAAAAATCGAATCGCCCTGTCCACTTGGTAGGCCTAATGTGAAAATAAATTTTCGTCTCTTCACTGACTGTCTTTACTCGATTCGTATTGCTAGGCAAGCACAGGCACAGCTGTTGAGTGGTTAGTTTAGCCCGGTAGGCTACTCATGACATTTCCGATGCCTATGAACAAGACACAGCTAAAATGCTCAACAGCAATATGTGACGTTTCCTTTAACTTCCCGGGCTCCTGGAAAGATTACAACCCCTTAAAATCATTTCGGCCTTGGGTTTAAAAGTGCCCCCCTAAACCTTTCTTTCAACGCCAGTTGCTTGCAGGGTTGATGGTTATCATTGAAGTAAATGCTCACGGAGGCTCGCGTTTACTGTGCAATTGTATATAATGTAGTAAATGTGCTCTGGACTACGTTACAGCATGTAAAGTTGAAATACACTTCTGAACAAAGTACGAGCTGGCTCTAAAAATCTTGGGATGAAACTTTTAGAGTTTCTGATACTTTGAAATAAGGCTTTCATAACTTTGTAGATTTTACGATTGTTTCAACAACTCAGAATTGCGATAAATAGTTGTGCTTCTCTGTTTATCCAAGTATGGAATAACCGCATGATAAAAGAGTCACCTGGGCCACATGTTTAATTTACGTTTTACATGTGAAGAGAGCGTATGTTTTTGACGAACGAACGAACTTCTAGCAGTTGTCTTAGTTTTGTTGCATGGGCAAGCGTTATTCGGCTTTTGGTAACAAATTTTGTAACTTGCAGTAGTTTGATTGTACTTTTTGCGGAGTAGCCTATTTTCTCTTTTCCGAATCAGCTTTATTTTTTGTTGCTTGTAATGTAACCTCAGCTGAGCTCATTATTGTTTTTTGTTTACTGGATACTCAACATTGACATAAATTTTGTAACTATGTTTTCTACTGTAGGTAGACCACATTACGTTACCACACGAACACTAAGTGGCCTAGTTTTCAAGCATCCCAAAATGTGATTATCATTTCTTACCTCTTTATAGAAATGGCGCTATAAGGCGTAGACTGCTGTAGCTGGTACTTTTATTAGACCCGGGTACGTAAATGAGGATAATGAAATAAAAATTACAATCGCTCAATCGAACAACGAAAATGTCATAAAATCCTCACCAAAGCTCTGCTATCGTTAACATGAGCATGACAAGACCTGGAGTTTCTTTAACTTGTTATCAGATGCATTGCATAGAGGAAATATCGCCAATCGGGGGTGGCAAAAGAGTAGACAGCGGCTCAAATGAAGAAGAATTAGTGGAACAGGCGTTGGTCCTTGGTCGTCTGAATTGAGCTTCTCATGTTTTCAATGTAAGGAGTTTGTCTTCTTGTTTGTTTTCTTTGAAAATCTTCACAACTTTGATCCGCGCAAGTATATCTTTGAGTAAAGTTTGAAGCTATTGCCATTTGAGCGACTTACGGTTTTCCAATGTTGTATAGATGCAAATTGAAATGCTCTTCTCAAGGAAACGATCGCTTTTATCAGTGCGCACTGTGCACGTCGTAAAAAGCAGCTATGTTGTATTCACAAGATCACAGGACTAACCAAGAGATCTGAAGAACGTTGAATCAATGTAACAAAATTCACTTTTCAGCTGGGTCAGTGTAGCTTCGATCAATTCAATTTACAACTGAGATTTGCACGGACAAAAGGCATAAAAAATAGAATTAATCGTGTGAAAAATCTGGTTCATTTTCCTTGTTGCCGATCCTTCAAAGCAGAAAGCTTCATTCTTGAAATGAAAGGAAGCGAAAAAAATCAGTCTTGTATTGAGTGCCGTATAGGCGAAAACTTGATTTGCTGACCGCGCTTTTTTGTATTTGAGTTAAAGAAGAACATTTTGTCCATTGTTGTTGATTGGCTTGCAGTAAGAATAATGAAAAGTTAAAGTGTAACAATTACTTCATTTAACATTTAGGCATCAACCAAGTTTATCTGAAGTGCAGGAAGTTGTTTTTGCTACTTTAGTTGCTCTCAAGCACAGTCTCATAACGTTTTGTACGAAAAGTGATTTTCTTCAGATCTGTTAGGGGTCTGCTACTATTCGGTGAGTCCGATTCGGTGAGTTCCTAACCTCTAACCCCTAACCCTAACTCCTAACCCCTAACCCTAAAACGGCAATGATAATTAGGCCACGGTACCCGATAATTTAAAAAAAAATTGAAAAAATCCCCCATTAAGGGATCGGACTCACCGAAACGGGCCATTCCGGTCTGTTAGATAGCCTACTCTGGTTTCTTCACATGAAAGTACGCTATAGCTCGGCGAGGTCAAATATAGGGTAGGTGCAGTACACGGTAAAGTGAAGAAGTAAGTCTCAGGAATTTTTATGATAGTTGGATTTCTGTAAAGCTGCATTCCAAAACCCTAATGGTTGTCTCGAGTAGCGGAAATTCGTCTCAGCGTTTTTGTTGTAACATTGAAAGTAATCGACTTAGATCGAAAGTCTAAGCTTGTTGTCTGTGAAATCGAAAGTCTCCGCTTGTTGTCTGTGAAATATTCCATCCACTTGATGCCGCTGAATGGAGTGCAGCTTTCGGAATGCGTTGCTGAAACGGACACCTCGAGAGTCGAACCTGCACCGCGCGTGATCTTGATGTTTCTTCGTTCGTAAAATCAGGCGCTTGACCAACTGAGCTATCGGGGTGGACAATAGACGTTTTGCAGACAAGGTGTTGCTGCGTGATCTAAAAAGTTAATCATGTTCAATTGAAACGGTAATCTGCAAATATCTCCCCGGAGAATTTTCACTCTATTAAAAATCCACCTTAGTGAATATCCGCCGGAATATTACGTCTCTACTGAATAGTTTTTATGTTTAACCTGGGGTATATTTTCCAGAGGTAGCCTATTTATTTTAGTATGAATTCTATTTGTAATTAGTATTGATTCTATTTGTAATCAAGAGTACTGATGAAGCCGCCTTTACGGCGGCGAAAGCTCTACCAATAAAATACTTGTAGTTACCAAACCTGGTTGCTTTTTTACTGTATTTATTTTATCCGGGGTGATATTTATCAGGGTGGAATTTTTTCCATAGGCGTGTTTTCCCGGTTGATTTTTTCAGGTAGGATATTATTATTTATCTGTCTTACATTCCCATAAACTAATGTACATCGTCATCACAACATAGCATCTTGTGCAATTGTGCGAGTTTAGCTTACGAGGAGATACCTATGTAGATTGTCGGCTACATCAAAATAACGTTTAATGTCTTCAATTAGATAACTGCCAAATAGCTTTATTGGCCCTCATTTCTATTATATCTTCATCATTAAGTAATGGGCAATTGAGCATACATTACTGTTCTTTCAGCTTGTGCAAGATTTTTAACGTCCCTTAACGTCTTTTGACGTTAAAAACCGTTCAAACCCTGAATTGATCAATGTTGTTTTTTGTGTTTAGGATATGTTTTTAAAACTCTTGCAAGAAAGATAGGTCATGCTCGCGCTCAAGTGCCAAGATACGGTTTGAGATTTTTGTTGATATTAATCACTTCGTATCATCTTGATTGCGTTTTGTATCAAACACTTAGCTTTCTAGATCGATTTTGAATTAAGAATTGTTTCGCAAAACGTTGGTTCTGTTTGGCAGATGTTCAAGTTTCTATGGTACATCTACGTTTTATCAACGTAAACGCTGATTGTTAGATTGATGAGACGATTTTTAGAGCTCTTTTTTGTTACACCTGCATTGCATTTTATGTGTTAGGGGGATAAACTAAAGAATAGTTACATTTCGTCTACTTTTTTTTTCACCGAATGCAATCGTATGTAAAACTGACCTATAGAAGTATATTTATTTCAATCATCTTACTTATCTTTTAAAAGTCTTGAATAAAAGTCATTAAAAAGTAAAGATCATTGCTTCAATTCTTTAACAGAATGTGAAAATCTTTATTCTTTGTTAATTTATTGTTTAAAACTGTTAACCTTATCGGTAGGTTTGTGTATCTTAGCAGCTAGTAAAATGGCGACAGCATTATTTTTGCAACTACTGCATGTGAATTTACGCGCCTATTATTGCATCCATTTGAAGTGGTTTGATGTTGGTGTGAATTTTTCTTAGAGCTGAATGTTGAAACATGCGCTGTGCTTATGATCGTCATGAGATAGAGCCGGACCCAACAGGAATTGTTCAGTTTCTCAACTTTGTTAGGCACATTTGAATGGTTGCCACGTTTTTTTTTTTTTGAGTTTTACCGCAAACTTGCGCTATTTCAACATCAATTTGGCGTTCCCAACCATGAACTGAGTAATTTGTTGCAGACTAGAATTCAGTGAAAGTGAAGTATTCTGCAACAGGAAATTTCACAACGAGAAAAACGTCTTTTTGTATCATTTGAAAAAGAAAGTGTATTTTTCTTTTGTTTTTGTTTGTTTCTTTTTCTATTGAAAGCCAGTAGCGGAATGAGCGATCGAACGGTTTGGTAAGCAACAATTTAACCAGGGTTAGGTTACACTTAGTTAGTATATTCGGATAAACCTTGTCTTGTTTTACGTGAATGGCGTTGAAAAATCTTCTTTAGCTGAGGAATGCAGCGCGATTGTTGTAGTTTATTGATACTCAAAATGCGGTTTCTTCAATGCTTACACTAAATACGTTAATTGGTTTGCTAAACATAAGCAGAAACGCAGATGTCGTGATTTGTTTTGGTGTTTCTGTGTCTTTACGTTTCACCCATGGTCAGCTGTTAAGGATTTATGCTTTACAACAGAGGAGGTTTATTTTTCAAATCGAATTTTTTTGCTTTGCTTCTAATTATAGCGATCTATATACAGGGCGCCATACTTCTACCGTAAGAAACTGGTGATTTTTATTTCGTTATTGTGTTTATCAATGTCATCTTTATGTGTAAAAAGGTTAATTAAAACTTTTATCTATTAAGGGACATAGTGTTTTGATTCTTCAAAAAATCACTGGTGTATATCTTATCAAAAGCAAGATTTTTATTTTCACTACTTTTCCTTGTTTTCTGTGTTGTTCGAATGTATTTCTACATTTTAAGGTAACCGGTGTGTTCATAAAGTTTATATGTGTGAAGATATGACTTCATTTAGCAAGTCAACCAATAAATCTCGAATATTGCAGCCATTCTATAAATAGAACTGGGACTGACAGAAAAAGTGAGCTTTCCTTTTTGGCAAGCTAAGTGTACTTTACTGTACCTCCTGTTTTCTCATACTTTTCGTCCAAATGCAGCATTTGGAAAAAAATGTGTCCGTTAAGTCGATTTTTTTGTAGATTAATGCTTTGTAAACGTTGCATCAACGGAATAAGATCTGTTTTGTTGGCTTTTCTGTTCACCGTTGATGTTCGTATTGATTTATGAATGAGATTCATAGATCAAAGTATTTGTTTAGAAAAACATTTTTCACATTGGTTTAGCGTCATTTTCTTTGTTATCAACATAAAAAAAGAATTAACGAAGTCTCATTTCAGCTTAAAGTTGCTGTTCAATAGGATACAGCCAAGTCAATTTACTTAAATCAAATTTTAGTTATGGAGGTTACCTGATCGATTATATCCTCCAAACAAAGATTGACTTATCGACTCGCAAGGCAAGGTTGTTTAAACTTAGCTATGTTTAGAGCGGAATGGCCCGTTTCGGTGAGTCCGATTCGGTGAGTCCGATCCCTTAAAGGGGGATTTTTTTAATTTTTTTTTCTAAATTATCGGGTACCGTAGCCTAATTATCATTGCCGTTTTAGGGTTTGGGGTTAAGGGTTAGAGGTTAGGAACTCACCGAATCGGACTCACCGAATAGTAGCAGACCCGTTTAGAGTTAGACTATTTCTGTGTTTTGGGTATCGAGAAAACTCAGGGTTAATTATGGAAGTAACAGTATAGTGAATATGAATGTTCGAAACAAAAATATTTCGAAACAAAATTTTGTGCTCATGAAGAATTTCTCGGACATAGTTTTCTTTTCGTTTGGAATTTAGTTTCTTTGCATAATTCGTGTTGTTGAAGGAATTTCGTTTCGTTGTGTACTAAAATAAAAACGAAACGTAAGAGAATTTCACAGCGCAACAAGTGCTATATAAGCAAAGTACGTGGCGTTGCTTCACATCTTTATACAATATATCAAACATTACCGCTTAGGGACGTCAAAAGAAAGTATTTTGAAAACTTGTCCAAACAATGTTGCTTGGCCTTGGTTGCTGCAAGGCGCTGTTACGGTACGTGTTTTTACTGCACAACTTATTGCTTTGAACGATTGAACGCGTTTTTATCTTGACTTCGCTTCGTTGAAAAAAAAATGCTTCAACTAGTCCTAGTGGAAATCCAGTCCTTGCCTCATATTTAGACTACCAGTACTATAACATTTAAACGTTGTGAAAATAATAGCTCTGGTAGACTGAAAGTTTAGAATGTGGAGTTGGAAGCCAGAGTCGATTGCTTTCATGAAATTTTTGAAAAATTGCAGCAAGGCTCTCAGCTGAACTATCTGGTTCAATATCAGTTTCTATTTTCTCGCAAACGTGACATACATGAACCTGAACGAATTTCGTTTGAAATACTTGTCATTTAATCAAGATAATGAGTAGTTGCTCGTTTTACGTTGATTATATCTGGCAGCCCTGAATTCCCCGATGATTTCAGTTTATTTAGATTTTGTTTGTGGTAAGCGACAAAAAAAATTAATCGATTGGTCTTTTATTCAAACTGTCACAATTGAACATAGCGGTGTAAATGTGAAGTTCATAATTAATAAGGTACATGAATCGTAGCCTATATGTGGATTGGTAGAGGAGGTAAGACGAAAGCATGTAAATGTGGGGTAGATTTTACAGCCGACAAAAAGGTAGAAAGGTTTCCTTTATTATGTGTTGTTGCTGCATCATATAACAATGACCTAATCTGAATGTATCTGTCAAGAGTTTCACGGCTCATCACTAGATTTCTAAGCAAAGCCTTTCAAGAATAGCCCAAGTAAAGCTGCCATTTTTCCTTGCTGCAATTTGCTTTCTTTTTTTGTATACAAAGTTACAGTTTGAAACAACGTCTGTCGGTCATGACATCTCCATGTTTTACTTTCATGTAGAAGAAGATTGTTCATAATAGATTCTTCATCTTCGACTAGAAAAGTTAAGAAGAGTCTAGATCAATTTGCCAGGGTATGATAACCTCACAACCTCTGCTAGGTCTAGGCAGACTCTGGAGGGAATAGAATGGAAGAGGAAATCTCAATAGGAGCTGAAGAAGCGAGGCTTTTTGTGTTGTTTCAAACAATATGACGTTACGTGAAATGCAAAGACAAAAGGGCTATTAATGTATAAGTTTTGATATCTGAAGTCATGCGTTCAAAATAAATGTTTCCTTAGTCACTGCAAAGGAACGCAAACTTTGAAATTTAATATGTTAAACGCATATGCTGCCGAGATTCACTGGGGACATCAGGAAATACCCTGGACAACTTTTAGAACTTTTGCAATATCCGGAATTCTTCATATGCTCAACATCATCACAGTCTGCTCCTTGATGTAACTTAAGATACACAGTTTACTAATTAGATCGCTTCAGTTACGGATGAGCGTCTATTAGCACCAAAGCCGGTAATTTGACAAACTTCTTCCTATCTCGACCACTCCAACATTGGCGAAGCGATTTCTCTCGTTGAAGGTTACTGATGACGAAAGATGCATGACTACAAGGCTAGTTGCTGGCATCTATTTTGGAACATTACGTTAGTCGCATTTATGTAGCACTTGCTCTGTAAAGATTAGGGAAGTGAGCCCACTGATGCGATATGATTTTCTGTGGTTCAACATAGGCATCACTGAACTTGCGGTCGTTTTGCAGTATTTACAGCTATGTCGTTTTGTGTTTGTTTATCACTGACACACTCGCCTGCAAACGAAACAATGACTAGGTTTTTCAAATCCTAAACAAGATTATGATAGGATTGATCATCTACTATCGCGTGCAGGGAATAGTAACTTGATCAAAACCCAAGCTGGAATTAGAAAATGAAATTTTACGTTGTTTTGCTGCGTTGTACCGTTCAATCAACGTCTTGCAACAGAAAAAGTATTGTTATTTTGCACCCAGCAAATATCCCAACTCTTTAGTTATTGGATAGTTCATAATGAGATTTGTTTATGAATGAAGCAATTTTTGCAATTAATTATTGTCAGCTGTTGGTTAAAATTTGAAGCAAGATAATTGACATGTGTTGCAGGTTGTCAGATAGATCACTGTGAAAAGATATCATTTTCTCGGAAGGCAGTTGACCACTGACGACTCAATTGCTAAAGTCGAACCAGAAATACGTCTGAGATTGTGAACTTTGTTCTTTCAGCAGAGTTGTCACTTTTAATGGCCAGGTTTCTGAACATCCTTGTTAGCCACGTAAGGAAAAGCATATTAGCTTTCAAATTCATTTCAAAAGCACTTCTACAGCGGGGGCGACTAGGAAATGGATTAATCTCAGCGGTTCGTTTGAAAATTTGTGTTAATGCAATATTAAGAGATCCTGATTTCCTGAAAGGAAGATTTTTAAGGAAGTAAGTTCTGCCGATATCGGCAAATCTAATTGAGTATTCACTCTCGCTATTCAGCTTGGGACGACGCCTGTGTGACTCGTTGATTTTGCAACTTCATATTTTTGCTCGTGTCATAGCTTTATACTTATAATACAATATCACCGTTTAAATGTTGAATTTATGACACAAGGGCAGAAAACATCGAGACGAGTTTATCAACAGTCATTACAGCGTTGAGACTTTGGAAAGTGTGCCAGGGCAATCAAAGGGTATTTCTCTTGCGCAACAAGGAGCTGCAGTTAAACGCATCTGTTTTTATCTCTTTATGATGCATGTCCCTAATGACGCTAAGTGCTGTGATGTTGCTTTCTATATGTGATTTCAAAGTTGTAAGAAATAGTTTTAAAACATTATCTACAACTACATCATAAAGCCGTGCCATCTATGAATATTCATAATGATCTGGTTAGTTGTAACTTTAAAGTGTTTTTTTTTTGTTTTTAGTGTGAATTTTAATTAAACATATAGTATACAGGGTATAAGAATTTTCTTGTACTGCTGGGTTTGAAAAATAGTCATAACTCTGCAACATAAAATAAAGTTTTTGACAAATCAAAGCCAAAACGACCGAAATTGTGCTACAGCATGCTTATCTGGCGACAATCAGGTAGCCCAGAAGACCCTTTTTTATGAAAAATAGCGCAAATAAGTATGGTTGAACTTTACGGCTACGTCATCTATTGTGTTCAGGTAGTGTGTTCAATGGGTTAAGCCGGGGTCGACCATTATCCGGATTAAGATATTTCGATAATATGGCCAAATGCAGTCAAGATTTTGTAATGCGGTTTTGCTGTAACGTTTCTATGGTTGTGTAAGTTAGTTTTCTAGGTTACTATTTTTGAAAAACCGAAGGCTAAATTTCCATTTTAAAACGAAGAAATGTTGATGACTGTAAAATGATAGCCACCGATGTCAAGTATCATAAATTGCACCTAAAACTTTTCTACAACAGAATGTAATTCTCCCAGTCAGCTCATATCCCATTTCCAAGCAAGCAGCAATCATGCACGAATCATTGAAAGAATCAAGGTTTACTACGGTTTTTGAGAGCAGGTATTATATCAAAGCTAAATAGTTAGGAATTTTAAGGCAAGGTCTGATTGCTTTACTAAAACCACGCTAGAGGTAGTGTAGGTCTGTAGGAGTATTTCAGATTGACAAAAACTGATGTTATTGTGATCAGTTTGTGTATATACGGGAAATTGGAGGAGTGTTGTTTCTTAATGAACCGTTGGTATCTTGATATTTGCCATATTATTTGCTGCCGGATGCCGCCATGTTTGTATATCAACATGTCATTGGTTGTCAGCTTTCTTTGTTTTACAATGCTAGATTTTGATTGACGGGTTTTCCATAGATAGAATTTTTGAAATTATTCTCAGCAGTATGGACTGCAAACTTTTACTTTTCTGCTAATTGGAATTACCTGCACTTCAGTCTTGATCGGTTTGGGACTTTATTTATTCGATGTCGTTATTCACTGCAGATACCATTGGCTTGAAGTATTGTCTTTCAATCATTTGATCTCTCTTCAGCTTCAACGTTTTTTCTACTATCCCTCAAGCAGCTAACGAAGAACTCGTGTTGTTTTCTGGGATCTTTCAGTTCTTTGTGAGCGAACATATTACTTTATTTTGAACAGCGGGCAACATGTTATGTGAAAGGTGACTTGAAAATGATTTTGTTTAACTTTGTAAGATATAACTGCAATTGAAGTTAATTTAAAATGCTTTGCATAAACCGATGTTAGCTTTGCGTCAAAAAACTGTGTAGTAAGTTAGGAATATGAACTGAAAGCTAAAAATGCTTCACTACTGTTGTGCGTTTGAAACATGCTTAAGTAGTTTTTTGAGTGAAAACTACAACACACGCTACAATTGACATATGCACAAAATTGAAATGGCTTCAAAATTCTTGGGATATAAAATTGTATATAAAGTAAACAAAGTTGTTTGGCGATACTATCTCATAAGTTTACTCATTTTCTGTGCGTTGACAATTTACCTGACCTGTCGGTTGTGACTTTTTATGGTGACCCATTAAAGAACAATCTCCTCATTGAACCAGCAAGCCAGTTATTGTTTATTGGCCATTGAGCAAACAGAATTTTCTCATGCCTGTTAATTTTATTTATTGCTAGCAGTAAATGGTTTGGTCCAATTACCCAATTAACTAGTTCACCAATTGGATACGTAGATGAGTAGAAAGCATGTAGGAAAAGTTAGACGAAGTTACTTTATGACAACAACTTTTCTCAGGGCTGAGGAATCGGATGGTTTTGACGTGTTTGGAGTAGAATTTATTTCAAAAAAAGTTTGCAGTAGCAATTGCGTGGAATCAAGAGTTTTTAAGTCGAACTTCAAAGCTAAAGCATTCGTAAAGTCGTGGTCTCGGAGGAATATTGTAGTAGCCAGTATGGGGTTTTGCGTGATAGCTACGAGTCCGACCGTACCCTACCCTAGCCATAGGAGTATTTCATGACATATCTATGTTGTCGGATGGTCGCATTTTGTGAATCAATTTTTAAAATGCAATTGACTCAAGTAAAGCAATTTCAGGAGAGCGATGCTTTGTTTTGGCAACGTTCTTGCATGACTTGTGGTTTTAACTTTAATGTAGTTATTTAAAAGTAGCTTCTTTTCAACACAACGGATGTGCCAACAACATAAGTATGTTGATGTTTTGGTCACTGGTATCACCTTAAAAATTTACTTGTTTTTTTTTATCGATTTTTGGTGATTTGAGATGTACAAAAACGAGTCAGACAATTCTTCCAGATGCAAATCAATGCAGAACTGGTTAGATTTGTAATTGTTTTCAATGTTGAGCACTTTGAATTCTAGTAAGCGGTTTACAAATTACAAATTCTCCATTGATATCTCATTAATCAATGATCAATTTATTTTTTTCTTTTTATCAGGGATTTGGTTTTGGATTACCGCGGCAAAGCTATTGACGTGATGAGCTGCTGTTACAGTGACGGGCAACTGAGATGAATGCGCACTTTAATTGTCGCTTGAGTGATTACTAATTGTTGCCGCATCTGTGTTGTCTGCTGTTAGGATGGCATTCTGCAGTCATTGAAAGAACCAATGTATAACAAGCAACACCAATGTTTTGACTGCTATGTGGTTGTCATATTTTTACTTGGATTTTTATGTTGAGAAATTTGAGGTTGATTAAAATTTAGAAATTGCAAGTTGGCCTGGTGGAACAAATAAAATGTTACTTCTCTTGGAAAGGCAGCAATAGTACGTTTGGTTTTTATAGAGTGAGACTTAGACCACGAGTGAGACTGTTTGCGAGAAATCTAATTGTATAATTTCTAGTGGCTTTTTGGTGACCGGACTAGGCTACCACAAGCTTTATTTCATAAAGGCAGCGGTGTTCTCTGAAGAAACGTCAAAAGTAAAGCTATTTATTATTTTAAACATTTTAAGAAAATTTATCCTTTGGTTGCCGAAGACAGCAAGAGATTTTATGACCTCAATTTTTGCTAAATAATGTTAGATCAACCGTTTGGGCATGTTTAATTGTTTTTAGAGACGCACGCTATTCAGTTCAGCACCGCTAATTTTACGGGTATATGGCTGTGAAAATTGCTGTATTGTGCAAAATTATTTGCCAGGTGGGAAGAGTTTGTGACTGACCAGATTCATGATCGAAAAATGCCAGGTGAGCGTTTCGTTCTGGACTTTCAGCTTCTCAGGTGTTTTGAAAGCCCGTGCAAAACGTTGCGTCAGTTCACGCTAGTTTTTAGCAGCTGAGTTTTAAGTATGTGTGAAGGCAGAATTTTAACGATATCGGTTTACCACGGGTGCAGCAAAGCTAAATAATTGTTTATAAACTAACTTCGATATGGTACCTTTACACGGCAGATCACAGGTGTGTTTGGAGATATTCATAGTCTATCTTTACATCCACGCAATTTTCCTGACAGTTTCTGAAAAAGTGTTTCCTTCTACTTTCTGAAGCAACAGTGTTTCAAAATTGTTTGGCATCAATATTACAGTGACTGCACGAGACAGACGAACACCATTTATTTTTCTGGGAGTACAGGAGTTGTTTTGTAAAACATTTCCGTCAACAAAATTAATTACGAATAAATTCACTTCAATACAACGCAGCTTGCATTTGTGGACTTACACCATTGCTTTTTATCGCTGTTCGATTTCGTTTATTTGAATGCTAGCATATTAATTTCAATATAATTGAATGTTAATCTTGACGGTATTGACTCGTGGACCGGATTTGGTGTTCTAATCGATATCAAGATGAGATTATTGGAGCCGATGCATTGTTATGGAAAGTGGACAAGGTAGACTGCGCTATTGAAATTTTCTTTTACAGATTTTGTAAGTTGAGTTGACAGCCAGGGTTCTTAGGTCAACATTACTATCAGTTCGAGATCTCAGGCATGAATGATTTCATTGGAGCAGACGGGTCGGAAAGGTGTCGTCGTTCATAACGAAGCGTAGCTTATGACCTCACAATAGGCCAAGACAAACAATCTTACCACACTTTGCTCATTGTTGATCGATCCATCGTTTTGCCATACGAAATTTCAGAAACCAAACATTTCTATGAGTTGAGACAGCTTCAAGTGTTTCTGATTTTATTTGACCTAGCATTGCCATTTTTCCAAACGAAACCAGTACAGTACTGTATTTTCAATCGCCAAGATAGTCCACCAATCATACTGGAAGATCGTGGACGTAGCCTGCAAAGTCACGCAAAAGGCTTTTTAGATTGTCACTTTTCTGATTTTTTTTTATTACTTTTTAAGATTTCGCTACGAAGTTCAACTGCGGAAAAAATGTTGCTATTTCAGCTGTTGCAAACGTCTGTTCACTCATGAGGCAATGGCCATGAGGTATTTTGTAACTCTACGTTTCCGTTTGAAACTGTAGACTTCCATTGTATAATATTTATAAACAAGTTGCGCTGTGCTAAAAAATAAAACAATGGCATTGAGTTGACCTAAGACGCAATTCTCCAACTTGGTGGGACAGCTGTTATGTTGCATCTACGTGTGTATTGGCTCTTTGTGTTATTAACTTTTTTGAACCTCGGCTGACGAATTTAACCATTGATCTTGTGCTTGTAATTACTTTTTAAGTTTCAACTTTCAGCTCATAACTGTTATCGATAAAACGAGATATTAATTGTCTGGCACACTTCATGGCATATCCAATGTCAACATCAAACCGATGCTATATTACAACTTTAATCAGCGAAGTCAAATTAATATTGTTCTAGTGTCTGGCAAACCGTCCTCTTGCCTGAAGCCTTTCAAGTATGTAACCTGCTCAAATCTGCGCAGACGATCAAGATGATTGTTGTAATTGGTGCGAATGAGATGAAAGTTTTCTTATTGCCATCGAGTGAGAGTCATCCTTGAAATTGTTGGCCATGTTGCTTTGTTTGTTGCTTAACTTCAGCTGCCGAATTTTATAGTTCAACACTTGCAGATAATATTTTTTTTTATTATTATGACGTGTACCAGAATGTAGTGCGCTTGAGTAGGCTACCACTGTTGGCCGTTGCGGGTGGGTGGTACCACTGTTGACCAATTACAATTTATTTTAACGAAAAGTGCACTATTAGGCTTAGAAAAACATCCGAAGTCGCGTGTTTCGTGGTTAATCCGATTTAAAGCGATTAAGTATTGAACAGACCGCCTTGTCTTTGAAAATTGCATGTTTTTCTTCCTGGCGCGTGCCACTCTTAGTGTTCCTAACATTGCTGGAGGTAGTTTACAAAGAGGTTCGCTGTTGAATATAGTGGAAGTGTCTGTCAAAAGCAAGGATGGGTAGGCTATCATCAAAAAGCATCTAAGTTTTAGTTGAAATGATAAAAAGTAATAAAACATGTAAAAGAAATATTTGGTTTGAAAATCAACATCGCTTTGTGTTGCACTGCTATTGTGTGATAATAACTCAAACCAGCTAACAAAATAAGCTTCAGAGTAAAATCGAGACACATATCGAACAGTAGCTTGCCCTCGTTAACGTCAATTCAAATTTCAATGCATTGTTAGCAGTACGCCATGATTGTTAGACATCGAATGGGCTCTATTGGTAGCTATTAGCTTATCTTGGATTTCGTCGTCGATTGCTGATTGTATGGTCGAGTTGTTAGCTCTATTCAAGATGGCGTTATTGTCATCGGACACAAGATCCTAACTGAGCTCTCTCTTTTGTTTGTCTATCTTTCTACCTTGTTTGTGGCTTTAAATTGCTCGCCTCACATCGTTTTGTTACTTTGTGTGTATTTCGAAGCTTCATTTTATCTATCAACGTTTATTTGGTGTGGTCTTTACGCCGGGCGTTGACTTCATGCTGAATGTTACGAGTTTGTTGCAATGTTATAGTAAACACAGTCTCGGTGAAATAAAAGCCTTCCGCGCTTTTCAACTATAAAAGAAAGCATAAGAAAGGGGAATTTTAGTGAGCTAATATACCCCCAGTTTTACACGGCGAGTGCGAAGCAGATTGTGTCGTTTGATTAATTTCTTTAAGTGGTCGATGCATTACGAAAAGTGCGAAAGTGTCATTTACAGGAGTTTATATCAATTTAAACAAGGTTTGCAGACATCATGTGTGGAGCATTTTAATGCAGCTACTAGATTTGTATTTGTCATGCATGCTTGAAAATTTTTGTGTCACAGCTTCTAGTTAATTTGTTCTATTTATCTAAATCTAAAACTTGCAAGACCGCTGAATTCGCAAGTTTAATAATTTCTTTTCCTGAAAATTTAATCGACAAATTCCTGTTTTCACGAGCAAAGAAACACCACTGTCAAGTGTCAAGCAACTATGGTTCAACCTTTGAGAAGGTCTGTATTAATAGCATTTGTAGTGACACACGGTCAATTTTATTAAGCGCTATTCATTCGACGATCATGAGAACAAAATTGATTTAGCAATACTTATGAAGATACAATTTCCAACGTGCTAAAGACTCACGCAATTACATGCACACACACATTACCACCTTATATTCCAAAAAAGTTTGGTTGATTTTTTAAACTTAGTGTTTAAAAGTTGCCTTTACTTTGTTCAGGTTTGTTTGCCACCTATGGTGTAAAAGTCGAAAAATCCAGTGTTTGATGTAATGGATTCATAAAATGTAAAGTCTTCCACAATGTCCAGTCTGCAAATGGTCTCTTTTGAGATTAATTCATCATTGTATTATCGTTTGTGGACGTTAAATGAATGCAAAAAAAAGGATGAATAATAAGGATTGGTAGTTAGTAGCTCGTCTTAAACCGATATTAATAACAGTGTAAAAGATGGAATGTAAGGTTGCGATACCTATGAACATGATAATTACTATCTTGTTTTGCACTAACCCATTCAACCCAACAATGAAAGCTGAAAATAACCACCGTGTCATAATCATGCTCCTCCTTCAGCATAAGTTAAGTGACAAATCTTGAAGGAAATGTTAGCTTTGTGTGATGAGAACGATAGGTTTAATTGCTTCAAATTGTTACAGTCGGTTCAAAAAAAAAGTATTGTGAACTAGGTAAGTGGCTACAATTGTTAGATCAAATATCACAACACTATTTGCTGGTGAACTTTTTAAAAGAGAGGTGGCATGGGAAGGAGCAAAGAAATGTTTCTTGCAAAATATGTAAAAGCAACAACTCAAACGAACGTGAAAGAAGCAAATTTCACAAAGAATCCGCTTGTTGAAATAGCTTCAACTCATTATTAGACTTTGTGTTTGCAATGCAGTTGAAGTAGCTATTTGTATCTCATTCTGTGTATTTTTCGCATAGCTTTTGTTCGACAGCGCAGAAGGCAGTTGCTTTAGCTATAATTTACACTTTATTACGTTATTTGTTATTCATAAAACTTAAACGCGTAATCGCTTGGATTAATCGTTTGTTTGGACAGACTTTTTAATACACGATGTCGTATATTGTTTGTGATGTCATTCGAACAGGTTGTTTTAAGATGTCTGTGAGTCGTCGGCGTAAACCTTATTTGCTAGATACCTTGTGATGCTAAGTACGTTTTGGCGGTGTCGTAGAGCCATTGCGTATTTTGGTGACCTTATTCTTCGTAAGACAAGTCGCCTAGAAACTTTCTATGATGTAAATTTAAATTATTTAACTGTGAGTTCCTGAGAAAGGCCCATACTTTGAGACAAAAACCAACTCATTCTATCTAAACTCTTGAAAGTTTTTCAAGTACCCTAGAAAATAATCAAAAGTCAGATGAACAATGAATTAATTCTTATGCGGTGAATATTAATCCACCTACCCATTCTCAAGAGTAGGATATGTCTTGTTGAGTCATCACCCCTAAGTCACTACACCAACAACCCAGATCACGTATGGGGATATAGCTGATTTAGCGTGACCTCTTGAGACAAGATCAAATGGGAAAAGTCAAGCTCATTAAGACGTTGAAACGACCAAAAGTTAGGAAATCTTTCTATATAAAATCGTAAACCCGCGAGGTCTCTTTTCGAAGCATAACTGAAGTGCGAAGTTTCGGTTACGATTCAATGGCAAACTGGCTTCAGTTATATTGTCAGGTAGATTGTGAAAAGTACACATATAGTTTTCAATGCGAAGAAATGTTTTTCTAAATTTTCAGAAGCTTTAGAGATTATTTTCAACGACAGAAGTCCGTTGAGTTAGCCAACAACATGTCTGCAGAACCAGATCAATACACAATTAGCAAGAGCGGATGAAAATGCAAATTAATTTTATTACAATCCAAGACATGAAGTGAGTTTAACCTTTTATTGTACTCATACTGTCCGACTTTTGTTTTGAGGACCGCTTTTTGTGAGGAAAGCAATCAAAGAATGTCGCTGTGTTTTGGTTAGGCCAGTGCAAGTTTACAGTCCAAGATAGCTTTATAAGATTGAAGTTTCATAAGGACAGAGTAACATTAAACCAGCTTAATTCACTTTCAAGTAGCCGTTGTTTCAATCTGCAACCAACAAAATGTGTTTTGTTGCAACAACAAAAAAGTTAAAAACTGGTTTTATTAGATTAATGTTAGGATCTTTCAAAGTCAACAATATTTCGTGTAAAACGGTTCTTGAGTTTAGAGCCTACCGTTACTAAACTTGTTTGTTTGGGCATAACCCAACATTATCCAACGCATGACTAAAAAGCAACATGATACCAGTCGCATGCCGTGCAGGTGGGCTTTGTTTTACTTTTTTTACTATCTGATCCATCTGTTCCGCAAGGCTGTTGACCTCTTGAGGTCAAAACTGCCCCGCTTAAAATAATGATTGACATGTTTCCGGTTTTTCAATTTATTTTTGAGAAGTTTGGGTTGTTGTGGCAATTACAAACTGAACTAAAATAAAAAAAGAATCGTTTTCCAGCAGTGGCCGCAATACTCATCCATTGAAAGAGAAAACAAGAAAATAATTGTTTTGATTTTGGCAATCGCATTTTTTTACTTTTAACTTTTACAAGTCATAACAAGAACCGTATAAGTGTTTCATCTGGCCATCCTAACTCTTTAAAAAGAGTAGCAGCCGTGGTAGCGCTCAGGATGAAAATTTTTTGGCTTATAAATGAAATACGAGTCAGAATTTTTTTACCGTGAGATGCTTTTTGTGCCATAGGCATGTTCATGGCGCTCAATACTGCACCTTAACAAAAATTGAATTTTTTTTATTTTTTAACGCACTTTTTTAGACGTCAAGGTCTTGCATTAACCTCCATGCAACGACGAAATTCCATTACACTCATCTAAAGCCTTATTTAATTTCTTCTGGTCGTGCTACTTACTACAGTATTATGGACACTGTATCGACCGGAAAAAGTTTGTGCTATGACACCAGGCTTGTTTTGAAATGCCACTTTATTGATTTAAACTTCTAAGTGCTGTGCATCTTCACACATATACAGAGTTTATTTGACGTGGTCGGAATAGCGTATTAATACGCAATATTAGACCACGAAGATATTTTTTGTTTGCTGTTTTAATCATTATGAGCGATCCAATAAACCATATGTATCGTACTTTTCTTCCTGGGAATTGCTTGAGTCTTCTTTTTTTCACAAACGGGTTTTGTAAATGGCCAAAAAGTTGTTGTGTTGGGCGTTTTCGTTTTGCTTTCCTGTTTTGGTTTCGATTTTACGGAAATGCCAGGCTGAAGCACGATACACAATGCCGAGATAAAACCTCTTATTTGTTAACGGTGATTGAAACTACATCTACAGCTTAACCTTTGTATTTGCATTGCCAACTCGTCAATACTCTCTCAATAACTCAAAAGCCACAATGTTATTTGCTTTTGAAAGGTTTTGCATGTCAGCTGAAGCGTTTTTGTCCGGTAAATTTGCATTCCATCAGACCAATGTTGATAAACCACAGTTTTACTTAGCCCCCGATGAGGACACTCTGGATTAATGTTTAACTGCAAACAACCAATCGGCTGAAAGAAAGAACTCCTTGTAGTTCGAATGAACCGATTCGTTATAGTCGTGTCGCGTTCCCTTCGGGCTGAAATGCTTCTTTATTCTTTTTGCGTTATGTATCATTAACTATTAAATTGCATCTTGCACAAGTTGCAAATGTGTTTTTTTAAGAGTGGCGTAAATAATAAGGATGCTTTTGGTTCTCGGTTGGTAATTTATTAACTAAAATGTGTTAAAAAGAAGGCCAGAAGGTGCTTTTAGTGCACAGTATAAGAGCTAAACAATGATTTCGAACATTCAGTTTTCGGCGAAAGATTTATATTCAGCGAACTGCAACAGTTTTTGAACTTTTTTTTCTGTCCAATGTTTGTTTTTCTTTTTACCATGTTGTTGAAATGATTCAAACTGGTGAATTTTGTTCGAACGACTCAGAAAGGAAATGGTTTGTTCAGCTTTGCTGTTATGAGATGAAAGGTTAAAATAGCATTTTTGAAAAAAAAAAACTCTTACGGTTTCGAATTCAATATTAGTCGGATGTGAAACTCAACGACTGTGAAACTACAGGAAAAGGTGTCTCACAAACTGCACTTTCCTAAAAATGTCTTGTAGCACTAAAAAGTTGATGCTAGTGTTGTTACAAGCTTACAGGTGTAACTTAAACAATGGTGCGCTGACTGATACTTGGTTACAAAGTTGTATAAATACGAAAACAACTCCTGTTCTGAGTTTATTAAACAATGACTAACAATAGCTGAGGAACCACACTGGTAGATTTTCTGGACCTTGTTTTGCAGTTCATTTTTACTGCTCAATTTTCGTTGCTGCTTATTGAAAGCACCATTTCTGCTAAAGCGGCCTAGGATTTTGACATTCATCAGTTTAAAATGATTTCTTATAATGTTAATTTACAAACAACTCTGTGTTAATAAACGTCTTCATTTTTTTGCTACATTTTCAGGCGGTAGGTGTTGATTTAAAAAGTTTTTAAAAATCATCTGATGCAGTACAAACACTTTTATACATTGTAATTGGTAGCATCCAAAACGACTTTAGAGTTAGAAATTTATCGGAAATTATTTGAAGATGAAACGCTCTTGGCTGGATAAGCTCTTGTACGCTCTGCTTGTAGGTGAGTATCGTTTACTGTGCAGAAACTCGTTTAGGAACTTATCTAAACAATTTTATTGCTCAGCTCAAGCAGACTGGTCGTGCAATTTACAAATGAGGTAGTTTGTTGTTCATATGTGTTGCAATGTTTGATGGTACGTTTGGTATCTTTGTTTCCGGTATTTGAAGTGTACCTACATGAAAAGAAGATTTTAAGTATTATTGTTAACATAAATAATGCAACATCACAATAGTTGCTCGAATATAATGCAATATATATCTTCTTGAGCTACCGGTAAGCAGTTGGAATAATTTATATACCACTTTGATCCGACGATAAAATTTGAATGCAGTAATTTTGGGCAGGATGGATGTGCCCTCCAAACTTGTCAGTTGTTCACAGTTTTATTAATTTTTTCATTGTAAAGATAAAATTGCGTTGTCTCAACCCCTTTTGATGTGACATAACCATCAACCTAATCGATTCGTTGTGGTTACTTTGATGCTTTATGCAGATAAAAATATTAAACCAATAGAAGTAACTTCAATGTATGTGCAGTTATGTGTGTAGTCGTGTATGTGGGCTTTCCGTACTGGTTTACCCTTGGTTTACCTCATACATCTACGGTACCCACTGTTTATCCTTGCTGTTAAGCATTGCAAAATTAATGGCGGACAAGCGTTCATCAAGAATAGGACTCTTGATTGCTTGTTGTATGAGTTTGTAATTTTTCTATCCCTCCTTTGCACTAGTCGCTTTACTAAGGGGCTGAAAAATCTAAACCATAGCACTGCTGTGATGCAAGTGCAACTTGTGACCTGACTGTTGAATTGTTTTGAAGCTAAATTCTCAATGCAGTGCATTTCGTATTTTGGACTATTTGAATCTGAACTTGGTAGTCAATTCTTTGGACTATTTGAATTTGAACTTATCTGTCAAAGATTTTATTGGTGGTGCCAATTTTCTGTGCACATTGTTTCAGATCATAAATACATGCTTTAACAATCAAAATATACTGAATCGAACTTTGAACCTAAAATTTGTTCTGTTCATGTTCAGCATCATCATCTTCCATCAAGCCTGAGATCATTGAGGATCCCAAGGATGTCACTGTCCTCCAAGGGGAAGATGTCACAATGAGATGCGTGGTGGAATATCTTCCAGCTAAAGACCTGACTCCGGTTCAATGGACGAGAGGAAACTTTGCTCTCGGATACGATCGCAATCTAACTAGTAAAGATTTGTTTTTATACATCGATTGTAATTTTACAACTCCTGTTGAAACAAATATTATTTTTGCCGAAATGACAAGAGAAACTGATTTGGTTTCGGCAAAACTTTAGGCCCTTCAACCAAAAGGTAAATGCCATGGGGAAATTTATTTAATTCAAACATTCACCCATTTTTTGCCTCTCCTGTGCGTCAACTGAATTTTGTGTTGGACTTTTTCTAGTCGTTCGTTCTTAACTTTTTTGGAATAAGATCTTCTCAGTTTGATTTTAACTTGTCAGGGCAGGTGTGGGGATTAAGATTATTGGGCGTCACGAGCTTCTTCAGCCAAACATATATTTTCGGTCAAATAATACAAATTTACTCAGTCGACTCTAAGTTAAATAAGCTGGTATTGACCTAAAGCCGCTTATTGAGGAATCAGAACGCTCGCTGATGACAAGGTACAAGAGCGATGTCGAAATTTTAGGACGGACAATGTTTTTAACACAGCCTACTTGCATGCGACAGTTCTGATGATTGTTCTTTTAAGGTTTACTTTTAGGATACTCAGGTTTTTCACGTTGATTCAACATAACAAAATGTTAAAAACGCATGTCTTTCGCCTATTACTTCGAAACAAAGACAAGTAGTTAATAATCTTGTTTCTTTCGTCTGAGTTGACAATGCACCCCACCGGAATTTTTTTTTTTACATTGATTCAACGTCTTCAGGTGTTAACCCTTTGCTTTTCAACGTTTTTTTGGAAGTTAACTGCTCAAGGGGGGGCCGTTTTTGGATCAAATTCAATCAGCTGTTACGTGTTATCCGCTGATGCTATTTCAACAGAAGTTGCACTGGTGTGAAAGCAAATCATTTGTCTATAAGTTTGAAAAGTCATTATTTTAAAATTTTATATGTTAAACTTGATATTTCAATTTTTGCAAAGGTACCCAAAAACGACAATTTTGATTTAACTTGCCGCTACTTAATTACCGTGCTAATCCGATTTCATGCAAACTTCTAAATAACAAAGACCTGGATCGAACGCACGAAGTGTGTGTGCGGTGTGCCGAATCATTGCATTGATTAGAATTTACGACTTGCGAGCAAATCTTATTGTAAGCTACTCACTGATTCTAAAATAGTTACAATCAGAGTATCATTGTTACACGAATTTGAAAAAAAAAAACTGCGTTTGTTGTCTTACATTTTTATCCTAAACTAATGCATTCCGAAACTCATGGCTAGCTTCTAGTTTTATGGAACCAAATTTCTCATAAGTAACACCTTAGCCTGCTTGAATAGCTGTTTACATCTTCGTTTGTGTATTTTAGGTCTACAATTGAGTTTGTAGTATGAATATTTTTAGTAGAGAGAAGACAATTGAACAAGTTGTTGAAATTATCTGAAATCTCTAAGTTCAAATTAGGTGCTTTTGAAATTGTGGATTTGTGTCAAGTCGCATCACAAATATCATGCAGGCCACATCATAAGTCATTTCGCTTACGGGTGTTTATAAACATGACTCATAAATTACATCCACAAAAAATACAGCATTTACATCAACAAAGCTAAGTTCGAAGCTCACTTTTTATTGAAGATTGTGTCAATCAATTTGAAAATACATTTTTAGTCCGCCAGCGTCGAAATAATGCAACAGCGAATTGAGGAACGTGCGTAAACAAAGGAAATGTAAAATAACCCACAGTCAGCAAATCTACATAAATTTAACGTTTACAAATGTTGAATCAATGTAAAAGGACTGGATTGCTGACTGGGTCCTTATTGTTTGAAGCACTAAAAATACGCGTAAAAGCGACAACATCAGCAAGGCAGTGATTATGTTTCTGGCCAAAAAAAAAATAACTTTTGACTTCAAAGATAAAAATGATTATAACGAAGCTTCAAAGTTTGTCGTAAAACATTTTACAGAGATACAATAAACATAATCATTTTGTGCCAGATTGTGAGAAGACTTCCTAGATTCTTTCCAACCATTTGCATGATTGCAAATTATTTTCTATAACTTTATATTGCTAAAAAATGGCTTCTTTGTTGAAACAACGTGGCTACAATTCTATAAAAAATTCTTAGGCCTACTACATTGAAGTAATGAAATTTTTTTTGTGATTTTGCTGATGACGTTTTACAATATCCGAGAAGTAAAAAATAGTAATGATGAATTATTTTACAAAACCGTGGTTTGCAAGTGCTTCACAAAAAATTGTTGGGGAAAAATTTACTATTAGACGTAAAACGTTTGTAAAAGAAAATTGTCGGTTTACGTATTTATAATGTTTATTGCGCTGTTATCGAATTATAAACTGCCTGTATTGTCTACCTTTGTGGTTGCCGGCCAGCTTAGAGCAGCATGCAAACTAAGCGTTTATGGTATTTGCATCGTGTTATGATTCTCGAAAATTTCCCACAAGGTCTTTATTTTTATCGTGATATTTTTGTGCCTTGTCTGTCCTGAACTTGAAGTTATTGTGCAGCACAATCCACATCGGTTTTTAGACTCAGTCTTCATTGAAAATCTTTTGTGTGGTGCATCATTTCAAGTAGTGTCTTCCCCTAAACTGTTACACAAATCGCCCAGAACCATTGTGTTATCTTACAGCAGTTGAGAGCCCGTTATTGTATGTGTGGAATTATTACTGTAGATGTCTGACTAAATTCATGCCAAAGTCGAGCAAATTCTGCTTTCGGGATCCTTGCCGTTATTTACGGTATTTTTTGTTGATGAGTTTAGGCAGCATTTTTCCAAGATAAATGAAGACATCGGTATTGTTCGTCATTTAGATTTAGTTTTCTCAGCATTGTTTATTCATTCTTTGATCCACTAGTTTGTCCCACTTTTGGTATAATCGGATCGTTTATAAATGGCGGGTTTTCACAATAGCCGGCCTCTTATACATTGGCGCAACGTATTCAGATGTTGAATCAATGATGAAGAAAGTTGATTTGTTGTTTGTCTTATGTGACGCCTAACTTTATGCCTCGTCTACAGTACAAAATATTTTGTAATGTACATTGTGTACATTGTACATTTTGTTTGTAGGCCTACATTACAAAATATTTTGTAATGTAGATGAGGCATTATCATCTTTATTTTGCGCTCTTTGGAACAAAACACAGTGCACTGTGAAACAAAAATACAAGACATAACAACAAGTAGGCGACATAAAGCAGTGAAGGGACGCCATCGAGTTAGCTGCTACGTGTAAATGGAGCCTATCTCATAATTTTGAGTGTATCACACAATTACTATTTGCAAAAACGCTATTTCTCCGGCTTCTCCCAAAAGCATTTGCAGTGATACATTTCCTCAATTGCAAGTTTTGTCAATGAGAGCATTTCCATAGAACGTTTATTTCGAAACCAGGTTTTCGTGTCTTTATCCAAGAGAAGATTTCTTATTGTAACGTTTTTTATTCGTCAATGAATATTATCTGCTTGAAACAACTGTTTTGAATAGTTTGTGGCCTCCATAGCCTACTATTTTGATCGTGGATTGCTATTCTTCTTTGTAGAGCTGATAACGCAAAAAACGTTTGCTATTATTGTTTTTAATTAACAGCTTTGCGATCACTGGCTTTTCTTTGTAGCATAAGAAATAACGCGCTTTGTATTATTGAGGTCAAACCAAACAAAAGAAAGCAAGAGGATGCTTCTCTCTGCTCGCGCATATCGATGCACGAAGCAATTATGAGCTTATGGCTTGTCATCGCAATGTAATCCATTTCACGCTTTGCTGGAAGTTAGCTAGAAATAGCAAAAATTCACCAAAATCTTGAATTTACAAGAAAACTACACAACTTTTAGCATCAAATTTAATATCATCAGATCCGCCTGGCAATTTTAGGAAAAGTCAAGAAAAACCAAGTGCATGGCGTTACTGTGCTTCAAATAATTAAAGGAAATATGAGGGGGGGGCCAAATCTGGCCTCCCTTTGAGGAGCAAAGTGTTAAATCAATGTAAAGAAGGGCTAATTTCTCGGCGGCTTCACAACATACAGGTTATGTCATGATAAGGTTATTGCAATGGCACACTAATACCCTTTTCAATAAATGTGACTTAAGAAAACGAAGAAGTGTATCGATTATTTTTTGTAGGGTTATGAAGTCAGTATGTTTGTATAAATTGTTTGAGAACCACTAAGTAAATTTCTAAAAATTGGCATTGAAACCGCCAATATGGCAATCCTGTTTGCTGCCAAGATGAGGCCTTGCGTTTGGCTTCCAGTCCCTACGTCCGTGGCTCATTGGCTCAGCCTACTTTGTAATTTTGTCTTGTTTGCTGTTGTTTTTTTGTTTTTAAAGGAAATTTTATGAAAACTTTGTTCGTTTCTTTATTTAGTGTTTTTGCAGCAAAAGTTTATTAATCATACAAAGTAAGATTTATATTTTAGTACTACCCCGGTTGATCAAACAAATTTGCAGTTTTTGTAGCAATTTTGCCTCGGTTTTGTGCGGCCCTGTAACAATTTTTTTCACGGACCGATACTGGGCAGAGGCCCGGTAACAAATTTCTTACAGACCGATACTGGGCCGAGGCCCGGTGGTTGCCGACCCCTGTGTTTAACTGAGCTTCAAGTATTCTCAGTTTGTCATCATGGGATTTTGACAACTTTTGAAGCTCATAACCTGTTGTATTTATTTGGTAGTATGATGTTTATACTGTTCTAGCTTCTACCAATTTTTAATTTTTTACCTTACAGACTGGAAAAGATATTCAATGGTTGGAGATTATTCAATTGGAGAATATCATCTTCATATTGAAAACGTAGATGTGAGAGAAGACGAAAATCTATACGAATGTCAAGTAACTGAATATGCGTTAAGATCGAAGAAAGCTTCCTTGACTGTGATGGGTAAGAAGAATATCCCAAAAAGTTATCTATTTTGTAACTAACTTGGTGGCTGGTGCATTGAGAAATCTTTATTGTTTTCGCAGTTGATAGTTCAAGTTGTATTCTTGTGTGTTGCTACAATCAGTGATTTTGTGACCTAACTAACACAAACATCCTGTATTTATTCCCTGGGCTTGTAAGTTGAAACAGCAAGTTTGTGTTACAATGTTCTCTTCTGCTTAAGTCTACAGTACTTTTCTGTACAAGCATAAAGGTTATGTACCGTATTTGGATGTTAAAATAACGTTTTTATTACTTTATAGATTGGTTTCTTCCAGGTTCCAGCCCCCCATTTATATGAACATAATTTTGCTTCTAGAATTAACCCGAAAATAGTGCGAAGGAACTACTGGTCTTATATCGAACAAAAATGTTAAAATATTTCGGTTATATCGGTCATGGCCTTGCCGCGCGAATATTTTGATGAAAAAATTTTTTTGAAAAATTACTATCACTCTTTTTACGTCCACTGAAGCAACGAAATGCAAACGCAAAGAAAAATGTGGTTATCACTTCTGCCGCTTGCAAAAAAATTTACCCATCTCCGCAGTCAACCGCGAAGCGCTGCACAGTGCACATCTGTTTTGGTTATCAGAGCCTCTTCAGTGCTGCACTGATGAGGCAGCGTTGACTACCACTATTGCAATCGATTACTCTGTTAGAATGTTCTGATGTCAACCACAGCAAAAGCAACAATCCAGAAAGAGAGATTTTACCTGGTAACCAGAACATGGTTAAGAATCTTCTCGTAGCTTTGCTGGGTATTCAAGCTTCTTCCGACAGCTCAATGATTGTTCAGTGCACCCCTGGTTTCATGTGCATCAGTGGTGAATGTAATATTAGAATTTATCACATAAGTCGTATCCTTATTTTGCTAAAAGGTACTAAAACTCGATGCTAATCAGTGATTGTTCATCACTTCCAGTTCCCCCGGTTGGTCCTTTCGTGAAAGGGAAAGAAGTTGACCAGGTTACCATGGTTGATGTTGTCGTTGGAAAGCAAAATTTCGTTACTTGCCAGGCTTTTGGTGGCAAGCCTCCTGCTATCTTGCATTGGTATCGAAGTAAGTAGTGTTTTATGGCTTTTTTGCTCTTCAAACATCAATCTGCCATCCCAATAGTTTATTCAAAGCTATCACTTACACTTGTAAATGAAATGTTTGTGGCTGCAAGATGTTCTTACTGAATATGAAACTTTAAATGTTTGTGTTTTTTGCTTTGTACCTTTTAAAAGTTGCTATGTGTTTACTTGTTCGTTATGCTGGCTATCTATTTTTTAATCAACGTATTTTTTGTGGTGAGGTTTTCTAAATGTTTCTTCCTAAGAATAGTTTTAATGAAGTTTTAGTAAGAGTGGTGTGACTGTTAATTAAGCCTTAGCTTATTACAAAATTGTACAAAGTGCAAGACATTTATTTACTGTAAATTGGCCCACTTGTCTAAATGTTGATGTTTCTTGTTAGCAAAGTCGTCTTTTTACGTCGTAGCAACGTTACTAAATGTTGAAGCTCTGTAAGGGTGGAGGTACATTGTTGTCTACGATGAATCAGTGTAGATTTGAAACACTGAAACAAAGCCGGTGTGTTTCATGTGTACAGATGGAATCGAACTTTTCGAGGAAGTCACTTCAGCCGTCTCTGGACCAACAGCGAAGTTGTTCAACACCAGCGCCACTTTGCGGATTACTCCCACGTCAAAGGACGCAGACGCAACCTACGCTTGCGTGATGACGAGTGACGCACTCGCAGATGATAATTTGGGAAGAAAACTCGTGAAACTGAACATGCTAAGTATGTTGTAACATCGAGTCACACAAGTTACATCAATTTAATGTTTTCCAATTTCTTCTCCAACTAAGCATAAAATACTCCCAGATACTTCTAATCTACATTACTAAGAAAATCATCTTGACATTTTCTTGTTGAAGTAACTCGTGTTGGAATTAGTTCTAAAGATAAATTAAAGATTAAAATTTGCCTCAACAAGTTATCTAATAACTGAAACGACGAATGCACATTATTGTTCACGTTTTCACTATTCAGTTCTCATTAAACCTGATTGAAGCCCCTGCCACTGAGAACTAGGTTTTGTTTGTAACCCAACACCCGTTGTGTTACCTTTTAACCAGATAACGCACATGCGATTTTTAAGTGTTTCATAGTGTGACTTATTCCAGCAACGATCTGTTGTTTAGAACCACCAATTGTCTCTGTGGCTTTGCCATCGTACATTCTCGAAGGGGATTACGTCACTGCTGAATGCAGAGCCGCCGCTGATCCTCCAGTCATAACTTATCGGTTAGTTTATTCATCAATTCTTTAACTTCGAAGAAAACATGTGATGATATGAGAAAATAAGAGAGTGTTTTGTTTTGTGCTAACAATATTATTTAAACTTAGCCTATAGAATTAGTGTTTTTCTAAGCTGACTGGATGACCTACGTTAATAGTCTTTCACTGCTCTTGGCTCATCAGCTTGAACTGTTTAAGACTGGGTGCACTTAAGTGTTGCTGTATGTTATGGTGATGTAAGCATACCGTGTGCTATTATAAAATCTGATTGCCTAGTAAAGTCATTTCTCTGACTAAGGCAGAGGCTAATCGTTTTAAGCGTTGTTATGTCACCCAGAAAGTTGACTTTTCAACTGGTAACGATATCTTAGGTGGTACGTTGATGGTGTAGAACAGACTGGTGAGATATCTTCATCATTTGGCCTTGGTGTTGTCGACAAAACATGGTTCGACAAATCCATCGCTTGTGAGGCTAAGAACGATGCAGGATACTCAGAAAGAAACGCCGCAACAATGGAGGTTTTGTGTAAGTCGAGCAGGAAACTGCTAAAATTTTCTTACAATTTTGACTGTTTTTAACAACCGATCCGCAGGATTTGTAAGATTTCGAAATGCACTCTACCTTCAGTTTGTGAAAGCACTGTGCAACCAATCTGGTACACCTTTTATGGTCAAATTTGTAGTAATGGAGCCTAGAAAAGTTTTTCAAACGTCTGCATTGTAGCAGTGTCATTCGGCGGAAAAAATGACGTAGAAAGTTACTTTTGAAGTTTTAAATTTTATTGTCTGTTGTTCAATCAAAGATTTTGAGCTGTGTGACAATTTAAGCTTGCTTCAGCTGTTGCTATCAGAACACTTGTACGGTATGAAACGTATCGTGTTTCCTAGATTCACCTGTGTTTGTGGGCGGCTCGGACCAAGTGAAGGCAGAGATAGGTGACAATGTGACTTTGTGGTGCGAATGGGATTCCAGGCCAGAACCTACGATTTATTGGGTTCGTGAAAGTGATGCAGCTTTTGTATGGACATCTGCCAAGTTGGAATTGCCAAACGTGGACCAGTCAGACGCAGGAAGATACGTTTGCCACGCCAGTGCTGGCAATGTGAGTGACATATTGGCTTGGCATCCCAGTTAGCAAATCACTTTTTTTACATTAATACAACGTTTGCAGATATTGTAAAAAATGAATACATTTGCTGATTGGGAGCATACACGGTCCATCTTATCATTTACTAAGTCGAACTCTCTAGCCTTAGCAACTCTCGCTTCAACATTATCACTTCGTCAGTTGAAATATAGACCGATTTTAATAATACAAACTTTCGCTACCAAAGTTTCCAACACCAATGCAATGTTGTTTTTTTTTTTTTAATGCAATGCAATGATATCTATAACTTCAACTAATAGATATATACACGCTATAGTAGCTTATAGTTGTAGCCAGTAGCGTAGCCAGGAATTTTAAAAGGGGGGGGTTTTGACGACCCAGCGGCGGGGGGTCTGGGGGGCCTCCCCCAGAAAATTTTGAAAAATTACATTGAATTTGGTGCATTCTGAAAGCATTTTCAACAAAAATGTGGGTGTGAATATTCCTGTAAAATGGTGCTGTCCGGTGGCATAGCAAAAGGATAAGATCATGTTTTCTTCTGCATTTTTCGGAAATAAAGCTAAGTCTCTATGTTTTCTTGTTGCTAATTCCTGGCTGAAATGTTTGAATGTTTGGTATTGGCAAAACTCGCTTTTTTGATGCAGTTTTGTATAAAATTAGGCAATTTTTTTTTAGACTGAAAGCATCATTCTCAATATCGTGACGTCACACGCGTGCCAAAGGGGGGGTTTGTAACCGCCAAAACCCCCCCCCCCCCCCCCCTTGGCTACGCCACTGGTTGTAGCTAACTGCATTCGGCCACATTGTGGTCTAATGGCATTTTTTAAGTCAAGTTTTAAACTTTCATGGTTGCTCTGATGAGTCCTAGAGTTGTTTGATTCTATCATCCTCACCAATAAATGCTTTCACATTTCTGACAGGTTGGCAGCAGTCAGGCTACTTCGGAGTTGATAGTACGAGGTGCACCAATTTTCAGTCCTGATCCGATCCAATACGCTGCACTGGAAGAAGATGCGGTGATCCATTGTGATTTATTGAGTTCTCCCGGCATCAACCAAGCGGTGAGAAAAATGCATCTACTTTATATTTAATTTCCTTTGTTCTCGCGTCATTATTTTTAAGTGTAGGCCTATGTTGCCTTTAACCCTCTGGAGCACGGGACTTGCATTATTTGATCGGATTTCTGCGGTTCGCTCCAGGACCTGTTTTGATTTTTTGCCGCGCTGTATTTAATGGTTGGTCTGTTCAGTTCTAATTTATAGCTCATAAATATCTAGCGAACACATCTTGATTGCCATCCCAGTTAGAAAATGCAGTTGTTTTTGCATCGTTTTAAAGTCGATAGACGTTGAAGCGATGCAAAAAGTTAAAAACAGTAACTTTTGTGATCTGGACTGCCACTTATGGTGTGCAGTGTGTACCTCAGACTGTGACGTCATTTTTTGTTTAAGACATGGGTTTGGTCACATGCTGGTGTGGACGTCACTTTGCTGGGTAACCAATCGAAAACTGCATCCGGACTGGAAACAGCTGAAGACAAATCCATCAAGTACCGAGGGTACTTTTCAGTAGGAGGACAATCAGCTCAGTTGGAGATCAGAGGAACCACCAAAGATGATCTTCATAGTTACACTTGCTCTGTTTCCAATAGCTATGGAAAGAAATCAATGACTATCGTAATGGAAGAAGGTGAACGGAATTTCATTAATAAAATAACACTTTATTAATAATATTGTTTACACTAATTTTAACTACAGTTGTTTTAGCGTTTCTGAACGTTTCGTTGATTTTGTTTCGTTTCACTGCTTGTCAGATTCAAGGAACCATCAATTTTTGTTTTTATTTCCTAGGTACTTCCAACCCAGACAGCTTGGTGATGATTGGAATTGCTGTCGGTGGAGCTATCGGAGGACTTCTTCTGCTCCTCCTACTTTTGCTGCTGCTTTGTTACTGCGCCAGATCCAGAAGACAACGAAAGTCGACTAATTTTGACAAAGTAAGCAATTCTAATGAATAGAATCAAGAACTGATGTTGACCTCTGTTCGTTTGTTTTCTGGACCAGTGGATTTGCAAGCCCAGAACATGCAATTATGTGTTTGAATCTTGAATCGTGTCTTATGTGAAATTTCAAACAACATTTTTTCTTGTAGCAATGCGAGAAAAACGTTCAGAGGGATTACATAAAAGAGGAATCTGTTCCTATAAACTTGGTGCAGTCAATGGAGAACGGTGAAGAATACAACATCCGAGAGTCACTTTCATCTCGTAGTGGAGAGCCTGCATCCACTGTGTCCGGATCGGACGACACTAACCCAACTCCAACCTCTGGTCAGGATGATGGATACCACACTGAAAGTAATTCCAGACATCATACTATAATATCTTGTCAAGTTTTTGTTCACTTTTAATGCGTTTAAGACCGCTTTTAGTATAGAGAAAGGATGTGATTAACTGTTTTCATCTAATTTTCAGGGGCAAATTCTTGGAATCGTAGTGACCATGTCGGTGACGGTAAAATGTCTATTGGATCCGCAACTCCATCAAAAAGTGGTTTTCCACCTCCCGGACACTTTGTTGATCTTCCTCCTCCTTCGGAGTCTCTGGAGCAAAATAAATCGCTTTTCAGTCAACAATGTCCTTCTGGTGACACCTATATCGAATATCCTCCCAGATCAATGTCGGTTAACCGATACCCTTACAATCAAAGCACCTACGACCCCACGGGTTTTTCTCAACCTGTGTCAACGTTGAGGAGCGCAAGCGCTCTTGGAGAACGAATGTCTCCTCCTGACGTTCGCTACATTCATCGCAACTACTCCGATGCTGGTACATTGCCAGCGACAAACCATTATCAGCCGACATCTCCAGAGCACTACCCGCAGAACTCTCGGTCTTACATACCAATGCAAGCGGTCGGTGGCCCGGCAGCTCGACTCGAAAGTCCGGGAAATAGAGGCGCCGATCGATATTTACAAATGCCGGCCGGCTCGTCGCAATCCTCTCTGGACAAGTTTGAGCGGGAATCTGCACTCAGCGCTTCGGCGGTCGCCGCACGAGTTATCGATCATCAAGATCCTTCTGGTCGAAGAAGCAACTTATCACGCATGAGTCAATCTTCGCGTTCTTCAGAGTTCGTTCGTCCGCTTATAGCACGAATGGCCACTCATGTATAACGCCGTTGATGATATTTGTATTTCAAAGAACTAGCCATACGACGGTTCTATGGAACGTTTGTGGAAGTGGTCAGAGCGGCGAACAGTTGTACGCTTCAAGTGCGCAGAAAGACAAGGGCCGATTTAAGTCGGTTGAACTGTTACAATCTTGCAATTAGTGTAACAGCTGCCTTGCAAACAAGCATTATTCTAGGACTAGTACTGAAGGGAAATGTGGTAGATAGCACGGAATACACCTACTTTCCGAAAAGAAAGCGTAGCCTACCTATGTCGAATGGTGAACTTTTCTTGTCTTAAAAGTGCCTTTTTGTTTTATAAATTTTGAAAAATCTTGGTTTTGTTTTTGAAAGCAAAAACTATCGCTACCTTATAGGTTTAAGAAATTAGAGTCAACTTTAAGAAATCATTTGTTGAATTGGACCCGTATCATCTCACCTATCTATTCCACAAGCTCTCGATTCACTGAGTCTAGTTGCCAACTCTGAAAGTGATGATATTGAGGAAAAAAATGATTTATACAATAAATTGTTACTACCTGCGATACACTAGCCTAATATTGGCTCTGCAAATGAAAGTGCTTTTGTAAAGCTTTGCATAATCTTGTTAGAAAAATACATTTCAAGCCATGGAAAAGTGCTAGAAATTTATCGAAAACTTGCTTTTCCAGGAAGAATTTATAGTAGCTTATATATTTTATAGCCTATGTAGAATTTCAAAATGAAAATATCAAAGAACATTTTAAATATTTTTATAGTGTAGGCCTACTATGGCCGCGTTATTTTAATGTTTCTTGAATTGTAGAAAATAGTGATGACTAACCTAATTGGAAAGCTCTCATCACAAAAAAAGTAAGCCTTTTAACTTAGGCTGGATTGGTCTCTTGAGGTATAATATATGGTTCTATAATAATTGTCTACAGGCTACATACAGTACATAGCCTACAGGCCTACCTCTGTCAAGACTAACGTTTCTCTACTATTTGAGGCATCACTGTCCAAGTTTTTTTTCATTTCATTTTGTGCTTCGTTAACACGGGTGTTAGCCAACATGGCGATTTTTATTCGCCATCGTTCAAAAACGATTTCATTTAGTATCTCCGAGCACATTTCGTTGTCATTACAAATCAAAAGTATGACTTTGTGTTTAGAACTGTGAGCCAGATGTAAAAGTCCCGGCTTGGAAAAAATCGGTTCGTTTTGTAATGTGATGCAAAAACGACCAGTTTCACTCGCCGGGACGGATTCTGAAGTTCACCAGTTTTCAATTTCACCTGTTTCTCGTTCGTTTATTTTTCAAACATTAATGTCATTTCTTATATTTCGTAATACACAAACCGAATGTAATGCATGGTTCATTTATTGTATCATATTGCAGTGTAAGATTACTGGAGAAAATGGTGCGCTGGTCGCAATACGCAAAGTGCTGCCTAAGCACAAGGAATAGGGCTGTGGAATCGAGCGAAAAATATATGACTTTTCGATTTATTACACTCCGGCTTCAGTGTTGCCACATTTTTTTAAAATTTTGTCTCAATTAAAATTAGATTTAAAAAAGTAAGTTGTGATCAAAATTGAAACGGCAACTTTCACAAAAACCGACGAGAACAAACTCTTCTATTTTCTGGAAAAGTTTTAGAGCGCAATACGGAGAACAAAGAAACAATACCGGTATTTAAAAAAAGGTTGCAAATTTTTTTATTGTTTATCGTTTGTTTTGTAAGTCAGCCTTTTTTCAACGAATCCTACTCCCGACAGGTCAGCATTCCGCCCACTCCACAACCCTGATTATGAATGGCTTGAGCCAATTGACATAAGCGCAGAAAAAAAATGATAACTTCTTTCAATGCGAAGCAATCAAAGAAATGTTGAAAAACAACGTAGGTGTTAAGGTAGTGGTGCCCACTGCTCAGGCATGACATCAGTTCTTTTTTACCCTGATTCGCCGTATACGGACATTGAATCAATATGAAAAAGCACTGAGTTGCTGGAAGTGCAAGCATTCTTGTTTCAATACTGAATGAAAAAATAGCGAATGAAAAAAGCATTTGTAAAATACACTACACAGTTTACTGTATCACCCAGGTCGGTTTCAAACCACGAAGACGTTGTGGTGACAATGTCCTAAACAAATGGGAGATATACACCAAAAATACTGTTTGCATCAAATACAGCAAAGTTAATCATGGAACATCAACAATCATCGGTAAATGCACAAAAATATTTTGGTTTGTACCCTGTTGTTGAACAGCTGATAGCAAATCTGTCCATGAACACAGGGTGCTGACGTGGACATTCTACAATCTACAAGGTCAAGATTTGAGCGTTTCTCTTTACTGTTGTAGAAATATCTTGACATGCTGCAAAGATTGTATTCAGGACCATTTTTATTATTATTATTATGATCTCATTAAAATATCATCCAAATTCCAAAGTACAGTGGGAACAAGAAAAGTGGTTTTCGGCGTGAGCAGCATACCTTACGTGTGTGATGGCAAGCAGGTGAAACAATAAATTATTATTAGTAAAATGCGGCTAATTGCCAACCTTGAAGCATTTGATCTATTTTAGAAAGTTCTTTTTCTTCAATTGCACGTTTCTTAGAAAACAACAAAACCGGGTCACAGTTCAGTCTCTTTTCATTCCTTTCACTCCTCTTTTTCTCTGCTTTTGTATGACGACGCTGATGGTGGTGAAAAAGTTACCGCAGAACAAAACGAAAAACAAGAAACCGATTGCCGGAACCTGCCATTCTGAGAACTTGTACTTGAATGCAATGGTCAGTAAGGTAAACGCGTTGTACAGCTGCCACAACTGCGAGAATGTAAATCGCAATGTGGTTCATGCACAATTTGATAAACTGTGATTAATCTTCAGTCGAAATGTTGCCTACGGTAAATTATCGCAAAAATGTTCCAACCTCATTATTAAAGCATTAAAACGGAAAACAGCCATCAATTAACTTACAAGTTACTGAAATAACCACCGGGTTATGTCTTTCTTTCAGCGCACATTTTTCATTGGGCATAATTGAATAAAACTCCAGTAACTGCCTACGTTTGTGAAGAATCTACTGAGTGTATTTTCATACTGTTATTCACAACATAAATTATTCATCAGTGAGAAAATAAGTGGGGCCTTCTGGCAAAAGTGTGGAGCTGCCGTCAGACCAATTCAAGAAATTTTAACTCGATGAAATGAAGTTATTGCTACTGCCTACTGATAAACTCACGTGGCCCAGGAAAAGAAACGGAAGAAGAAAAGTTAGCCCTCGCCACATCCATGACTGGAAACCCTCTGGAACGTTAAAAAAAATATCTAAACGTAAATTTAAACGTAAAAATATCCTACACAGCAAAATCCGTCATTTTTATATTGATTCAACGTAGGCAGACGGGACAGCAAGAATAAAACGGACGGACAGGTGGGATAACACAGGACAGCAACTGCAATCAGAAACTATATTATTAAATTATATAAAAGCAATCCTTTTATTCAAGGAACGGGGAAGAGTGTATTTGAGGGTAGAAATTTTGTGTTACAGTACTTGTATTTGGTAGAGTGCGGTACAGCACGCGTTTCGCAATGCTTTCAACCTGAAAAGTACACCTGGTTCTAAAGAGGTTAAAAATCGATTCATTGCGCTTGGTGGGTTCCATGTAATTCGGTACAACTGACGATCTAACATGCTTATATAGTCGTACTTCAAACTTCAAATGAGCAGCAACCCATTTGCCGAACAATACAATAAATTTTGAAGATACTTTTTACAAAGCCAAGCAAACAAAAGTGAGACTTACCCACAGTGATGTCCATATCATGGCGCTCGCCCAGTGCACGCAAACGATACAAGCATCCACTCTGATAGTAATACTGCATCAACTGTAGCAAAGGATCGTGTTAACATTTTACACTTGATACCAAGCATCCGGGGATGAGAAGAGAAGGTTCTTATTATACTAAGCCATCGGCACTAACGAGAGCAGGGTGGCCAGTTCCTTTCTCTCAACCGCCTTTCCTTCAGCAACTACGCCCACAGTTTATTGCACCCTAAGTAGAGGTGAGCGATGTTCATCAACAACCAGCTTATGCCGAGAATCGAACCAGGTTTCCATTATTGGAAAACGAGCGCCTTACATGCTGCGCCATCCCACCAGAATTCAGTTAGAACTATAAAAACATTTACCTTGAAATTTGATTGATTACAATGAGTTATTGCTTCGTTTAAATGTGAAATCAAGAGATTTTTTGATTTGATGATTTTCTGAAACTACAAATTAAAAAAACAAAAAACAAACAGTACTTACTTGTACTAAACTTTGATAAATTGAAAATGCCATGAAAACTGGGCGAAACTCTCGGTATGGCTGATCGTCTGGCCTGGGGGTAATTGCACATTTTCATATTGTGGTAACGTTTCACATTAAAAGTACAACGCAATTGATTAAAATGATAACACTTGACCGACGACACACAGGCAAAGCGAGTCTTAAAGCAGCGGGTAAGGAAGGGAAACTAAATTTGTTACTTAAAAAATGAAATTTTATCAGAAACAAAAACACAAACTAAAGTAAATATTTACAGTTCATTTTTTAAAGTACAATCAGATATATATAAGCTAACGGAGAAGTTTGCAGTTTATAACTGGCCGACTCCGGACACGCAAAAATCTCTCTGACTCCACAGCCCTAGTCGTAACTGGGAATGGTTAAAAACGTTTTTTTAGTTGTCGTTTTTTCTAATCGTTTTTTTTGTATTTGTTTTATTTGTTTTTTATACTGCAGTATTTTCAATCGTTTTATACATTTTTCACGTAACAACTGTTTTCATTTATCATAACAAAGAACTGCAAAAAAAAGTGCTAAATAACTTCTTATAAACTAGCTTGCTGGGTTTTGACTAAGTTCTGTAAATCAGAAGTGTGGTCGCATGCTTGGCTAATGGCACCAATGAACCACCCAACCTCAAGTGCTACAAATGATGAGGATTATTCGGTCCCAGCAGCGACCATGTTAACAGTCAACCTCCTTTCTTGCTTGTCTTAATTTCTATTATTAGTTTGTTTACTTATTTTATTCCTGTCATTTCTTTGATTAGATATAGACTATTTAGCCTGGTGTTCTTTAAAATCTAGCAGGTGAGTCTACAGTCTAGTCCACTGATACAGGTTAATTTATCGATAAAAAACAAACAGTATATACCACGTTAAATTGATAAATCCAAGTTCTTTTAATTTAAATTCAATAAACTTAAATTTGCCAATTTAAGTATGATACGCACACGGTATAGTTTTTTGATTATTTTACCACACACCACTACGCATCCTTTTGAATCATTGGTGAAGTCAAAAGAAGATTTCAATGAAAATTTAGTGACGAAGATTTATTTCAGTAACTTATCGATGTCTTGATTATTTCAGAATAGATATTTCGTAGAAGCAAAAGTGAAAATTTTGTTCCAACATTTAAATTTTAGACAGATTGTTGGTGCAAAAAAAAAAACGATCGCTTTTGTTATATATTTTTTTATTTTTAAAACGAGCACAAAAAAGCAACTCACAACTCTAGTCGCAACCACTAGTTAGGGATGAGCATTGAGCAATTCAGAATACCGAATCCAGAAGGATTCGGATCCTAAACTTTTCGAATCCAAAATGGCAACAAAACCGAGTAATAAGATTCGGTATTAAACAAGTCTTGCAACTTTGCAAGCTGTCAGTTTGAGACAGTGAACTGAAAAAAGGTGTGTTACTGTACTCACTTTTTTCTTTGCACTGACATCATCCGCACAAAAACCTTTTGCACGCGTTGTGCACGCACGGCGCATGCATCCCTACGTCACTCGCTCGCATGTGCAATCAAAGAAACTGCGATGCAATTTTCTTCACGCTTTGTACACATGCACAATAGTGCAATGTTTTTTTTTCAATCCACGTGCGTATGTGACTCTGCAATTGTTTGACTGGTGGCGTACCAACATTGAGCAGATGCCCCTGCTAAAGGAGTTGACTCTGAAATATTTCGGCATACCTGCCACATCAGCATCTTCCAGGCGACGCTTTTCCAGTGCGGGCTTGACAGCAACTAAGCTGCACTCCCGTTTGACTGGCAGTTATTTGGAATGCCTTAAGAGGGCAGTTCTACTTAGAAAAAAAATTTCAATTTTTTTATTTTTATGATATTCCGAATATGCAGTCAGTTTTTACCTATTTGCCTTCATTAGGCTTCAAACAAAAGGTTTTCTGAACGCACCTCAGTTTAAAATGTGAATAAAAATTTGCATTTTTGTGAGAATGTTAGTTGCAAGATGTTTTGTATTTTCTCTTACAAAATCTAATAATGAATAAGCTAAATAGCGCCACCTTTTCAAAAGGTTAACCAAGTTTATTGAGACTCAGTATTTTGTTCATTATGTAAATTGGACATAGAAGAAAAAAAGTCACATTTAAAGTCAAAGGCATAAATTTACCTAATTCTATTTTTCAAATGCGATTTACGCAAAATCATGTTTTTGTGCACTAAAAATGTTTCTTCTAGAAAACTACTTGTCAGAATAGGCTAAAATTTTTAACAGATGTACAGTAGGCCCTTACGGACATAATGATTGAGTTTTGTTTCAATATTCAGAGTAATAAATATTTTATTACCAAATCCTGAAGTCAAATTTGCTCTCGATGCATAGCAATTATGAATTTTTTTATATTTACAAAAATAAAAGAGTTAAAAGAAATCCCCTCTATCAATTTATGGCTAAGATACCCTACTAGATCACCACGCAGTTTGAAGTCCCTACCTCAAGCCATTTTCGAGCTTTTAGGGCTGCAATGGAGACAATCGGTTGATTTTATGTACAAATTTAAAATGGTATAAACCCTTAATGGATTGTCCCAGCCGTACAAAGTAAATATTTTTGGATAGCTTGTTTCCTCCTTTTGTTGGGGTTTGTGGGTGAACTTTTGTGTGTAGATTGTTATTTATGACAAGGACGAAAAATGCGATTCTAAGTAGAACTGCCCCCTTAATGTGTTGCACTGCAACAAACATCTACTTTAATTGTGTTGCTTTTGTGTCTAAAATTGCAAATAAACATTGCATGATTTTTTTTTTTACTTTTTACGTTGCTGGAGCCTGGAAGTTAATAGGATTCGGTATTCTGGATTCGATTTAGTATTCCGGAATAATTTTCTTTTTGGAATAGTGAATTATTCTGAATTGCCCATCCCTAACTACAGTAATCCTAATCCAGTGACAGCTGTGCCAGAATTTGCATAAAGTGTTTGAATAAAAACATGTCGGCTAAGTCAAGCAATTTTGCATAAGAAGCCACTTGCGTCACGCACTGGATACAGCTCCATGCAAAACTTTTTAACGTGCTGACAAAAGAATTGTTAAGAGAAATTTTTCTTGTAGCTCATGCGACGTTTTTCGCTTATGCGACGTTATAACTGAGCAGCGGCGAAAACTGACAGCATACATATTCATATCACTTTGTCGTAGTACTTTTTATAATCGGAGTTCAATACGTGTTCTTTTGTAGAAATTACATAAAAAATAGCTACCATGGAGTAACTTCGGGCACTGTCCGAAGTATCCCCATGGCAAAGTTTTGAAAAATCAATTCAGCTCACCAAGTAAACTGGAGAAATAAAATTGGGGTTGCAGTACCTCAAAATGTTCAAAGCGCAAACTAACCTGTGCAGGTAAATTTAGCTAGAAATTGAGTCATCTTTGAGACCTTCCGGATCAAGTTTCGTCTTAACGAACTGCAGGTTAAGAACCACCGCATTGTGACAATCGTCTTAAACCAAGGAACAAAGATCATCGCCACAGCACAACTTGTCTTAGCTACGTTTGGCTCGTTGAATGAGTAATATGTCTACTTCGGAATATTGAATTACTTTTTCAGTTTTTGCGGGGCACGTAAATAATTTCTTCCCCTTCAATCCACTGCTGAAACCCTGCGTACCCAATGCGGCCGACTTAACTATAAAACCGGATTGAGCGAGAAAGCGAGAAAAAGTCGTTTCCAGATATAAATTTTTCCACTTTCAGTGTCATAGCCAAGATTCAGTCGCGACCCAAGGGTTAAATTACTGGGTTAAACAAACGGTGGCGAGAATAGGTTTTGCAAGAGAGAAACTTACCACAGAACATTGATTCCACTCAGAGCGACCGAAACGTAGTGATGCATAACCCACCATCCTTTTATTCTGAAATGACATTACAAGTGACGTATCAGCTTAGAACAGTGGTTCTCAAACTTTTTACAGTCTAAGCGCACTTACAATACTACAAATAATTCTGGGCACACTTTATATAAAAATGCACTAAAATGTCATAATTAAGTCAAATAAATAAAACTCAAAAATAAAGAAATTATCTTTTTATTAATGGGAAACATGTGCTTGATGAGCCTGTGAGATTTTCTCAATGTTCGGTCTTATGTTTGAAAGGCAAAGTCTCATTTCCTCATCGATGCATTGCAGAGTTCCTCTCTTTTTACACTTAATTGTGGCGAGGGTAGAAAAGCCAAGTTCACATAAATATGACGTTGAAAATTGCAATAAAACAGTCAGTGCTTTTTTAGATATCGCGACATGTTCTTTTCTGATAGAAATCCAAAAAGCTTCAAGAGACCACTCTTTGTATTTCATCATCAATCCACGATCTGTGGACACAGCTGCCAGTTCTTCTTCTTCTGTCAGTGTTAAACTATATTCAGAGGTACTTTCTAAAAAAGGATTTCTAATCCAGTCATATTGCGCAGTGTTAAGTGATGGAAAGTAAAAATTCATTTTTTCTATTGTGAGCAACAATAGACAATTGCTATTGTGAGCAACAAATACACGTTTTACCGAATGTCTGCGACCGTGCCTGAAATTATCGTAATAATGATGTTAAACGGAAGGAGCAGATAAGAAAATTGATCTAATATGGTAACTATTCTTTTTGTTTTTCTTATTAGAATACTTTTTTAGGAATGCTGTTGGGCACACCTAGATAACCTCTGGGGCGCACCAGTGCGCCCGGGCACACCGTTTGAGAACCACTGGCTTAGAAGATGACAGCACAGATGTCCAGCAACAAAACAAGCACTTCTGGGAGTTTCCATGTAAAAACAGCGGTTGAGTTGCGTAACGTAAACCGCGTTATAAAATAATTATGGTCTTTTTGTATCGTTTCAACATCTAGTTAAGTTGAAACGATGCAAAAACATGTTCATTTGTCGGTTAGGTGGTGTTAGGTATTGGACAAGCCGCTGTCACTTTTAATCAAAGTAGAAAATGTAATGTAAAGAAATGTAATTGCAGCAACCAAACCATACTGAGAAGCACTCATGCGGTGTCAGGCTTCTCAGAGATCTTCTCCCAAACGAAATTAGATCAATGAAATAAGACCTAATACCACTGGTGACGTCAGATAGTCATAACTCACGCACAGGAAAAGCGTTGCTGCAGGCCAATGCAGGTATTCTGCTGTGAAATAAATTTTGGCCCCAAACAAGCTAAGCAGAGTTTTCATTGCACAACGCTGGTTTAATGTGCAAACATATTAACTAGGCCAGGTCAGGCGCACATTTGTGTGAATAATTTCTTCTTTTTTTTTTCACACCAAACATTCGCAGATGACTACATTGAACCCGCTATGCGAAATGTTTAAATAACGTTTGAAAACATTTCAAACGGGAAACGTAATGATGGCTAAAATATATTAAGAAACATCGACCTTTGTTCTGGATACTACTAAACTTCCCAGACAGTAAAAAAAGATGGATTGGGTGTAGTCTATCATCTGTGTTCCTCCATGAATTACTGTTGCGTAAGAAAATGAGTTCGTAAATTACAGCTAAGCGTAATAATACTGAATAAATAAGTAACATTAAGCTTGTATTTGTCGTCACCTCTATCCGAGGCAACAAGCAAGAAAAGTATGCAAGCTTATGCGTACTTTTGGTGATTACAGGCTAGGTGCCACAAGATGTGGAAAATAAAAGAGCTTTATTTCCAACGTTTTTCGACCCTACTGTTGTATTATTATTAGTGAATTCAACTTTAATTGCAAGAGTCGGCTTTATGAAAGCTGCTCTTCAACGAAAATAGCTTGCTCTTTGCAAACTTTCATGAAAGGATTTGAGCAAAATATTATAAGTTATTCGAAGGTGTGGGCGCCGGCAGAATCCAACATAGTAGGCTACATTTGATACGCAACAAAAAACGTTGCACATCCCTGAACTACACTCTACACTTAACAAAAGAAGATCCTTTTTTCAGCAAGCGAAACATTAAAACGTAATCGCACCTTGATCCGTTCACAACTAGAATGCTCTCCCTCACGGTGAGGGTGCAATAGTACCAAAGAAGCAGGAATGAGAAAGTAGCATCAAGTACGCGATTTGACGTGAGGAAACACAATATGACAGCGTAGAAGAGCATTGTGATGCTGCAGTATAGCTTGAACTTCTCATACTCGTCTTTATAACGAAACCTGAACAATACAAATCGTCTTAAAACTTTTTAATTCACACTACCACATACGCCCGGGCTAACACCAAAATACTCTGTAAAGGTGGTGGTAAAAATTTGGTATATACTGTATGCTTTAAGCAGCTATCATAATATATAAAACATACTGTGACATGTGACATATTCTCTGTTACTACCGTATATTGGTAATGCCAATAGGCCCAATACGTGCTTAATAGAAGAAGCCATAAGGCAAGCCTCAAGTCAAACTTCTTATCACAGTGAAGTTGGTCCCATTTATAGATACGTTATACACAAAACGCACCACCAAACATGCATGAAATGTACCTTATTTGGAGCATTGTGATACTTACTTTTCTGATGTGTTGTCGAAAATCATATTCACTTGACCGACAATGAGACTGAGATAAAACCTGTGATAGTCAGATGGTAAATATGTACATTTAGTGTGTGAAGTACAAGGTCCAAGTACGTGAAGTTAAGCGAATTGGATATACGCTTACAATGTTTACACACTCAAAAGGACTCTGTTGTTCGCACAGCGATGCACAAAGGTCAACGGCTGTAGGGTAGGCTTGATCTTAATTTTTGAATAGCACAAAACAAACGCGACATATATTACCCGTTTTTTCTTGGCAAGAAGTTACTGAGATCTTCTAGAGATCGCTTCTTTTCGTCTATTTTGGATAGTAACTCGCGCTTTTCTTGACCACTAGGAACTCTTGAAAATGCAATTTCTAAATTAGTAAGTAACAAAACAACACTGCTGTTATAATGAACAGATTTAACACATTTTATTTCGATACTAACAATGTGCACTTACGGTACATGGCGCGGTATCCGCGTAAATGTGTGTTGCTCTCAGCAATTGACAAAGCAGACAGTATAAGAGCAGCCATGTAGAGGCGCAGGCGAGTACCTTATTAGCCGGTTTTGTTGTACCTTATTAGCCGTTTTGTTTTAAGATTCTGTTTGGCGATATCGGCCGTACCAAACAAAGTCTTTCAAAAATATGTCATCTAATAAGATCGTCTTGCGTGACAACTATTGCTAAACGTCTTCCTTTAAAAAGCAATCGGAAAATATACAAGAAGATAGCCTAACAGATGTCTTGCGAAAAACATGTTGCATTGTTCCAACCTTTTTTTCACACAAACTGTACTTTAATTTAGTGATAGACTTGCTACAACCAAAAAAGATTTTACAATTGTCATTTGCTACTACTACAAGATCAGATGGCAAAAGTAATTTATATTAGCTAATCAAAAGATTTTTAAAACGTGCACTCGTGCAGTTTATAATACTTTCAGTCTACCGAAACACTTACAAATGCATAGCAAGTTAAACATGGGCATTGTGTATTATGGGCAAATACACACACCACACTCACATATATGTAAACTTTAAAGCTAGTCAAGACAGAGATAGCAATTTAAAGAACTCAGACATGCGCTGGTGCAAAAACAAATTTTTGATATCAAAATGTAAAGCAAGTTTCACTAAAGTGCAGCTTGTGCATGCGACTAGAATGAGATAATGTTGTCAGTTACAAGTACAACTAATCAAATAGAGGATTTTAATTTCTACATTCAAAATAAAAACCAATGTAAGAAAACCACCCATGCTTTAGTAATGCATGCTTGCACTTGCAGCATATAAGCACAGAATTACCTGTCCTTAGAAGCTTTGTCTATTTCAGAACTTCAAAAAGACGAAATATTTATTCAAAAAGTAGCATTTTTAGATTAAAATTGAGATAACTCCACAGCATAAGTGATACTTCAAATAGCAGGTAAGAGGTAAAGTACAACAACAATAACTAAAGTTTTAATCACTATTCACTGCCTGCTTCTGCATTCAATCTTTCACGACATTACGACGCAGTGCAAGTGACTTCAGGCTTTAACCTGAATCAAATGGCGATCCGTATGCGACCACTCCCAAATGCCATGGGGCAATAATGACTTCGTACCCGAATACCGCCGTGGTGTATTAGTTTTAACCTGAATGACATGAGAAATGGATATTTCTTGTGTATTTTGTTGAGGCTATGCTGTATTGCTTGCAATGGTAGTATAGCAAAAATAGATCTCTAAAGTAGAAGTGTCACAGTTGGATACAATGAGCCATTGTTTACGTTCATGAGCATTTCTTACGACAAATTCAATTTCAGACTTCAATTTTGTCCATTTCGTAATGTTTTTTTATATGAAAATCATTCTTGGTCTGCCTTTGCTTGTTTGTCCGTTTAACTCCCCATCTATAATTTTTATCGGCTAATGTATTTTGTCGTACTGTGCGTCCAAAATATACCAGTTTCATTCTTTAGACTGTTAGTAACCGAATATGTTTACGGTAGTTGAATTTGGATAATGCTTCATGACTTTTTGTCCTAATGAAATTTCGAATATTTGATAGTAAGTCCACAACTCAAAGGCATCAATCCAATTCTCTGTTGACGGTGATATCGAATTGAAATTGTCAAATGAGCCAAGTAATACTTCAAGAAATATCACACTATGTTAATGCAATTAAGCCACTATACACAGGCATTTTTTGTTGTAACTTTGTTTGGTAAGAGGTAAAGTATTGACTTGGCTATGTACTAGCACTGTCAGCAATATCTCTGAACAACTAACCCTAACAACACACACACGAAACAACCAAGTCTCGGCCATTCAGATTAAAGTCGCACTACTGCCGCATTCGGGTATGGTGGCACACGAATTACATCACTCAGGTTGAAGTCATTTGGACTATGTTATAAAGACTTGCTTCAATATAATTCGTACCACACCAAACCAACAAAGCATTTTTACTTCTAGATGTACAGTACAATACTTTCTATATTTATGCAACAAGATTGGAAACATATTAAATTCGTGTACCTTCTATAATGTGCAACAACACACATACATACCTTTGCAAAGCTGACTTTAAAAGTTTTATTTTCTTTAATTGTCTATCAATTTGAGATTTGCATGCTTTCCTTTGCGACTGATATTTTTCGGCAGTTTGGCGATATTCTTTATAAACCTCCTAAAATCAATACAACAATTGTTATCACTGTATCTCTCACATTTTAGCAAGTAGCAATATAGTACATAAAAAAACCAGGAAATAGGTTGGGACAATTTTAGCTGCTCAATTATGCTAGTTATTTTTAAATTTTAAAGTAAAAAAAAAGCTAATGAAGGACGAAAATTTTATCTTGAGTTGCTTTGAATTAAGGAGGGGGGGGGGGTAATTTCAACTTTAATTCCACAATAAATAAGGTAGCAGATTCCTTCCTTGCAGCGATTACTTTTACTCCTATTCTCCATTCTTAAGATGAGAAGAATAGAATGAGATGGAGAGTAGGAGTGAGTGAAGGTAATTGATACAACAGTACATTTTAAGACCTCTAGAATTTTTTTTTGAAGTTTCCATCCAAAACAGCTAAATTAACAAATAAAATAAATACAACCATATCCACTTAAAACCCATTTCCAAGTTTCACACGCTATATATTTCATATAATGCATGAATATTTCTGTAAGCTTATACTATTTTTGTGCGAATAGGCTACATGTAAAAATCGAATCCAGATTAAAGTCCCCGACAGTAACATGTTTAAAAAAAGGTCTAGCCTATGCAAACTTTTCTCCCAAAATAGAAATAGCCTACTTTTGGATCGTCAGTAATCAGTAATTTTTTGTACAACAACGTCAGATTTTCCATGCAAATATTTTTAAAAACAGCTTAGACTTTTTAATTTGAACGAAAATTTCAAATTTTTTCCACAAATCTTAGAATGTCTTGTTCTAGGTATTCCAAAACCACAGCTAAAGTTGGACTTCAAAAAAAAAATGATTAATTCCTTAACCCCCCCTCCTCCTATTTGAATAGCAAGCAAAGGTTTTGAGACTGGTGTTAACAAACATTTCTCACAATAGAAGAAATAATGGTTGTTTGTACTTTATTCAAAAAAGCAGTGCGCCCACACTAAATCAATAAATTCAAGTGTACTGTAAAGCTTTCACCACACAAGTGTGTCTTTGTTATTACTATAAGATATAAATTCATTTTTATTCAAAAAGCATCGAATTTTGTCATACTTATAAAAAAAACATTGTTTTTCTATAAACGTAATTTGAAAATCAACAAACAAGTCACATGGCTAGAGTAAAAAATAAAACTTACACAATTTGTGATAACATTATTGATAAATGCAAAGAAAGTTATTTTCACACGAGTCAGTTCAATCATATATATATATATATATATAGCTAAAAATCGATTTCGATCAGCTAGAAGCTAGATCATCTTCAGTTAAGCTTCAGTTTCTTGATCATTATTGATAAATAAACTGTTAAATTTTTTTCTGTCAAATTATTTTCACTTGTAAAATATATACAGTCAAATATGCACATGGACGCCACAACTTATACTTTTAAATAACACATTCAAACATATCACACCTCTACAAACCCAGCAACGTGAAATGGACTAAAAATAAAAAAGAAACCATACAGGTAGATGAGGTATACAGACGATACCTTAAGGATTTTCAAACAATGGGATGAACTGTAAATTTTGAAATTGCAAAACAAATTAAAACTAGGTCTATGGTGGATAGATAGATAGAAGTTTCAAAGTAGACTAAAACATAAATAGTAAACACTACAAAAGTAAAAAAGCAACTTTGTAATTCAGGTTACATACCACACTACTTTCATAATCTTTTAGAAGTTCCTGCCATTCTTCAAGGCAAGTTGAAAACGAAACTGCTTGACCAATTCTTTGAGCAACTTCCATTGTGAAACCAATTCAGTTCGAAAAATAATAGAAAATAAGTGCTTTCCTATTCTGCTAAAGCATAGGTTTGTCACTCAACTACAGAACCAAGCATAAAATGATCTTCAATGAATATCAGGATGAATGTACTTTTATTTATTAGACCTATATAATGATTAAAAACACAAAGCGATATCAATTTTAATATAGTTTTGTAACAAATGCTGCGATAATTTCAAAGTTTAAATGCAAGAAAAGTAACTAAGTCAGTCCTTAGCTATAATTAATCAATTAAAGTAAATTAAAGAATCAGCTTTGAATAAAGTTGACCAAAAAATCGTTTCCAAGATCATTCAGACCAAGATCGTACAGAACTTCACACAAAGACTCTTCCAACGAGGCATGTAAACATGACACACAAAAAAACAAGGCCATAAAGCCAGCTTTTTATGTTGTTGAAGAACTGGTCAAAAAAAAATTGAAAACTTAACACAAACAGCTAAAATTGTGGCCCAATACTCATAACTTATTTAACTCTTAACCATTCTCGTTTTTGAGAGGCTGCTTTATATTATTTGTCTTTTTCAAGGTTGCAGGATGTTATTAAAATTATATACGGTATATACCTGCCCAATTGCTACTGGAAGGTAGCCCAATTGTCACAACTGCTAAAACAAGCCCAAATTAGAGCAAAATATGGTCAAAAACGAAAAATGTCAAGGAAAATGGAACAAAACAACAAAAACAGAACTTCTAAAATTTTACCGTGAGTCCAACTTTTGCATTGTGTATACATACATTACTTGCATATCTCAAACATTGACTACCGTACTATATGTTCTTGACAAATAACATTGATTGATTAAAAACAAAACTAGCACAATTCCGCGGGAAACTGGCAACCTTTGGAATCAGAGGTGTACGGATCCAAAACTTTTAGAATCCTGATCCCATCCTGGTTTTGCTTTTTAAGATCCAAATCCCGGGAGCAAGTCTTTTAGGCGCTGACAGTTAGGCGCTGGTCTAATAGGCGCGCACACTGTGGCGTCTGGATATTTAGGTGCGGAGCACTGTGCCGCCCGGTCATTTAAGTGCTATTCCTAGTGAAGTCTGTAGATTGTATCAGCTTGGCAGCTTGCCAGCAAATTATATCATGGCTTCAGTGAGTGAAGCTGCTAAAACCGGCAATGCTTTTCACACAAAATGTTACATTGAACAGAAAAATATATTGTTGTTTTATTGATTTATTACTGTTTTATTTGTTGTTAGTCCAGGTTTGCGTTGGTGAAAGCTTTATCAATAAATTATTGAAGCTTCCGAACATTATTGAGTTCATTTTTAGTTAACTCTTTCGCGACCACGGACGTATACACACGTCTTGGGATTTTTGCCATGATGATCAAGGAAGTATCCCTACGTCCAAGGTTAAAAGGTAGCCTATTTCAAGCAAAAAAATAATGTAAATGATGGCAGATCCATAGTCTTTGTCTGTCCTTTTTTGGCTAATTAAAAAAAAATATTTTGGCGGTGCAGTTATCAGATGAGGACTTCTTAAAGATGGGGACACAGTGGATTTTTTTTCTTTCACTCATTGGAATTGGCAGTCAAAACTGGCTAGGCAACCCCTTACTTTGGAATTTCTCGATCAAAAAGACTGTAGGCTAAATTACGTAAACTTTTTGCGTAAAATTTTCCTAATTTCTCCATAATCATTCTGCTGTACCTCCTAAAGCATTGCGCGCAGAAACGAAGTAAATTTTTTCTCATGTGCAGAATTGTTTTGGCATTCGATTAAACTACATATGTTTTCATATTATTGTATCATGCTTGGGTAGTAAAAATTATAGTGAAGTACACTTTTCTGCCAATTTTTAATTTTTTTAGAAATTAAAAAAATACCGTTTGGAGTTGCTAGTTGTACATAGAATGTTTTAAATTTTATTGCAAAGCTTTGCATCTTTGGATAGCTGAAGATGTATGCTTTCATTTGATGTCAAGATTGTGCGTCTACGTCGATCACATGACAGGGTCATTCCATGCTTAATCATCACAGCCATGTAACCAAAATTTTTAATTTTTTTGTAAATTATCAGGAAATGAAGATATTTAAAGTAATAAGTTATTCTGAAAATTTGAGCAAATTTGACCTAGCGGTTCAAAAGTTATGCACGTTTGAAATTTTCACCACCAGGTGGCCAAAGTACAAGGAGCGCCCTAAAATTTGACAAAAACTGTGATCAAAAAGTCAAATATCTTTCTAAATATTTGTCACAGGGGGCTGAAATTTGGTATACTACCATTTTGAAACCCAAGGAGTTCAAAAATGATGGTTAAAAAATTGTGCAACAACCCTTTCCTCCTTAAATTTGTTATACAAAAGCTTGCTCCCAGATTTTTTGATATGTCGACTTCCGCCCGAAATATCTCAGGGTGCCCAAGTGACCAACTATCAAAAATGGTCTCAACTTATTCGGTAGAAGTTCCACATTTTATACCAATAAAAATTTGTGTTTGTATATTTAAGTTACACAAGAAATAAAAGGTTTTTGTTATCTACCTAAAAAATCATTATTGCTTTCGCTTATTATATACAATATAAAAAGCATGTATTGCAACTAACGAATTTTTTTTATTTTACATGCAGGTATTATCTCTAATTTACAAACTAACAATAATAATATGAATCAGTGTTCTGTGGGAACTAAAAGAGAAGAGGAATGCCATAAAACAACATATATTAAAAAGATTGGAATGAAAAATTTAGATGATTTTAAAGATGATGTAAAGGAAGTTTTACTATGGAGAGCGGGATTACCAATTGATTTTTCTGGAACAGTTTGTTTACATCATGAACAAATCTTTGGTAAAAGATATGAGATGAAGAATGTAAAATGTTGCAACATTTTTCAAGTTCATAAAAGCAAAATGCCACAAGGTGGACATAAAATAAATCTTGAAATGGCCAAAAAATTAAAAATAATAAAATACGCTGTTGTACCAGGAAAGCAGTTTTGTCGTAACTGCTTCAAGCAAGCAAAAACAGCAATTGATGAACCAGTTGACAATGACAGTGAGTCAAGCTGTCCTGATGATGATACTGTTGGGGTCTTCTCGAGTGAAGACTCAGATATTCAGATCGATGATGACAGTCGGTTAGCATCAAAAAGAAAACTCGACAATACTTTAATTTCTATTGGACAATCCCCAATAACCCACCATGGCTTACCCAAGCATCAGCGAATTAATTCAGCAAGAAAAAAAATCTCAAAGACAGTTAAGGGATTGCAAGAAGATTTTGCAAGCGTTATTGGTGTTGCTACTGACCAACTGCAGCAACCAGATTCTTCACTAGATGAAGCAAGAATGAAGGATGTACAAGTAAAGGCGGATGATTTGGACGTACTTTTGTATGATATAAAAGAGCGAATGAAAAATGCAGATCACAAAATGAAGCTGATGCTTTTAACATTTAAACCAAGATCATGGTCTATTCGCAAAACTGCTGATTTCTTTAAAGTTTCTGAGTATTCTGTTCGTTTGGCTTTAAATTTAAAAAAAGAACAAGGTTTGTTAGCAGCACCCAAAGAACCAAAAGGAAAAAACCTCATACTTGATGAAACAATCAAAGCTGTTGAACATTTTTATAAGGAGGGCGAGCATTCTAGACATATGCCAGGAATGAAAAATTTTGTGAGTATTAAAAAGAATGTACATGAACAGAAGCGGTTACTACTGTGCAATTTAAAAGAGTTGCATGTGGAATTCAAAAATAAACATCCAAATTCTAAAATTGGATTTTCAAAGTTTTGTTCACTTCGCCCCAAATCATGCTTAACTGTCTCTTCGTCAGGATCTCACTGCGTCTGCGTGTGTACTATACATCAGAATGCCATCTTGCTTGCTGAGGCAACGAAGTCATCCATGGGTTACAAAGAAATGATGAATTTGATTGTTTGCGATGTTAAAAATAAGCATTGTATGATGCACGGCTGTGAAAATTGTCCTGGTATTATAAATTTACAGAGTTATTTGTCAAATTTATTCGAATCAATAAACATTACAGATATCTCTTTTCAGCAATGGATATCGACAGATCGCTCCCAGTTAATTACTCGTACAGCTTCAGTTACTGATTTTTTGGATATTATTGGAAATGCATTTGACAAACTCACAGCACATTCTTACATCGCAAAATGCCAGTCAAATGCTCTTAAAATGCAAAAAGATAATTTGAAAGATAATGAAGCTATCGCTCTTCTTGACTTTGCAGAAAACTATCGATTCATAGTCCAGGATGAAATTCAAAGTTTTCACTGGAATGTAACCCAATGTACTTTACACCCTGTTGCCATCTATTTCCGACCAAACAATGAAAATGCTATTTGTCATAAATCAATCTGTTATATTTCTGATGACTTAGAGCACGACACAACCTTTGTTAATGTCATTCAGCAACGTACAGCCAAATTTATCCAACAAAATATTCCAAGCGTATCAAAAGTGAGTTATTATTCTGACGGGTGTGCAGGACAGTACAAAAATTACAAGAATATGATGAATTTGTGCCACCATAAAGAAGATTTTGGCTTGGATGCTGACTGGACTTTTTTTGCCACTTCTCATGGGAAATCTCCTTGTGACGGGATTGGTGGAACGGTTAAACGACTGGTAGCACGTGAAAGTTTACAGAGACCATATTCGGATCAAATTCTTGATATAAATTCAATGTTGCAGTTCTGTGTAAATTCAATAAAAGGAATACAATTTGACTTCATCAGTAAAGAAAACTTGGAATGTGCTCGTAAGGCATTAGAATTGCGGTACAAGCTTGGAAGCACTATACCAGGAACTAGGTCTTTTCATTTTTATCAGCCATTGTCTAAAAACGAAATCGTATTTAAGCGAACAAGTGATGATAAAGAAAATAATGGTTCTTTTTCATTTTTGAAAGTTCATTCACATATTCAAACCAGTTGTATGGATTATGTAGCTTGCAATTATGATGATTTTTGGTGGATTGGTTTGGTGCTTGCAACCAACAAAGATGAAAAAGATGTTCAAATTCGATTTATGCACCCACACGGACCTGCAACCAGATTCCACTGGCCGGTGCGAGATGATGTTTGTTGGGTGCCGGAATCTCACATTCTTTGCAAAATTGCTACACCATCAAGCACATCCGGTTATAGTCGCTGTTATACCATTCCCCAACAAGAACTGAGTTTGATCACATTGAAATTTGATAAATGAATAACATTGTGTAGTTGAATAGATGTTTGTTACTGTTGGGTATTGGCATGTTTGATGTTGCATGATATTCATCGGGTTATGTTATAACACTGCTTTAATGATATTGGCATTTTAGCATGTAATAAGGTTGTAACTAAATATGTTCACATTTTTTTGTGTTACAGACATATACAAACACTATTTTTTATTGCTATTAAAAGTAGACCTTTTAATGAACAATTTGAGACCATTTTTGCAAGTTGGCCACTTGGGCACCCTGAGATATTCAGTGCGGAAGTCGATGTATCAGAAAATCTGGAAGCAAGTTTTGAAACACAAATTCAAGGGGGAAAGGATTGTTGCAGAATTTTTTAACCATCATTTTTGAAGTCTTTAGGGTTCAAATTAGTAGTATACCAAATTTGGACCCGATGTGACAATTATTAAGAAAGATATTAAACATTTAGTCAAAGTTTTTTACAAATTATGGGGCGCTTTTTGTATTTTGGCCACCTGGTGGTGAAAATTTAAAATGGGTATAACTTTTAAACCGCTTGGTCGAATTTGCTCAAATTTTCAGAATAACCTTTTCTGTTAAATAGCTCCATGTCATAGGAATTTTAGATATTTTAAAATTTTTGGTTACAAATTCCAAAAATTTGTGATGATTTAATATGGAATGACCCGACATGTTTTTACCGCGTAAATACAACAGTTTTGTGTGAAAATTGTCTGGTAATTTAGATTAAATATAAATTACTTCTGTTCGGGATGGATTGGCCATGTGACGAGAACGCGTAAGACGCTCTACTACTGTTCACATGAATACATTTCTACAGGGCATATAGGCTACACCTTGGCTACAAGTTGCAAGCATAATGGTGAGACTTCGCTTGTTATTAAACCTAGTCCGGGTTTTTACGGAAAACTAAGTTACTCTTCACTCAAGCCTACCGCCCGCTTGAGTACAGCCTACGGTACATTTTTACTGATGTTTAGTTATTATTTGACCTAACTAAAAGTGAACTCATACATGTTCGGAAACTTAAATAATTTATTGATAAAGCTTTCGCCGGCGCAAACCTGGACTAAGGGAACGTTCAAATATTACGTAACGCCTTCGAGGGGGAGGGGGGGGTTATGCAAAGCGTTACGTTAGCGTCACATCAAGGGGGAGGGGGTTCAAACAAAACGTTACCGTACGTAACGCTTTCGAGTACGGAATGGTAGTTTTTTGTGCTGAATTCGTAGTGAAAAAGCGTTACATGGGGGAGGGGGGGATTGAAAAAAGCGTTACGTTGGCGTTACATGGGGGAGGGGGGGTCAAAAATTCGGGAAAAAAGCGTTACGTAATATTTGAACGTTCCCTAACAACAAATAAATGCTGAACACGCGCATTAAAAAAACAAGATATTTTTCTGTTCAATACAACATTTTATGTGAAAATCATTGCCGGTTGAAGCAGCTTCACTCACGGAAGCCATAATATATTTTTCTGTTCAATATAACATTTTGTGTGAAAAGCATTTCCGGTTCAAGCAGCTTCACCCATATATTTTTCTGTGTAATATAACATTTTGTCTGAAAAATCATTGCCAGTTTAAGTAACTTCACTCACTGAAGCCATGACCAACAACGCACACGCATTAACAAAACAATATATTTTCCTGTTCAATATAATATTTTGTGTGAAAAGCATTGCCCTACGCCCCTACCTACCAAGCTGATACAATCTACAGACTTTACTAGGAATAGCACCTAAATGAACGGGCGCCACAGTGCTCCGCACCTAAATATCCAGACGTCACAGTGTGCGCGCCTATTAGACCAGCGCCTAACTGTCAGCACCTAAAAGACGTGGACCCCAAATCCCATCCAGTAATTTTCACATATCTCAGATGTGTTTGTGTCGAGCTTGCCAGGTCCACTTATGGAAAAAATGCCAAACAACTGGTCAAAAAATGCCAAATAGGCAAATCGCTGCAAAATCGAAGTTTTCTTCATTAATGAATAATAGATTTGGTGAAAAAAGGATAAAATTGCAAAGGAAAAAACAGCTCAGCCCACACTTACTGCTATTGCACAACACTACCTAGAGAGTACCGTATTCTTCAGAAAAAAGAAGCATCCAAATTCACATACATCATTATTATCCCAGCTATTACCATTAAGCAGTATCACTTCATAGAATGCCTGAAACAATTGAAAGCCAGATATGAAAAATTGTGGAATATGAAGTTGTTTTCGTCACGTTTTGCAAGCACGACAATAGCATCATAATAGCAACATAAAAAAGGTTCATGAAAGCCTTGAAGATGTTACTTCAACTACCAAAGTTTATCGGTACTAGAAACAATATTCGTAAACACACAGTACCGTTAATATTTACAAATACATGTGAAATGTTTTCATTTACCATGTAAACGGTTTTATTGAAATTGCCAATCACAATTAGTCATGAGAACAAAGTTTAAACAGCCCAAAATAAAAAGACTGTGGCTGTATTTACACTATATAGTGCAACAATAGCCTCAATAGTGTTGCCAGATAAGGAATTCTGCCCTAATTTGAGAAAGTTTAAAGCTGTTGAAAACAATAACTAGTATTTTGAAATTTTTTTAGTCTTGGGAAGATCAGAACTCTAATCTTATTCCGAACTCTAATCTTTACCTTACCCTTTCCTAACTTTAATCCTAACTCTGGCAACACCTGATTGTGGAAAAATAGCCACTTCCAAATAAAAAATGCCAAACAAAATTTTTCAGGCAAAAGAACAACAAAAAAGGCCAAAAAAACTGCCAAACAGGAATTTTTCATGCCAAACAACATAAAAAAATGCCAACCTGACCGGTCCCATGAATTACCCATAAGCCTCATAAGTCGCGTCGAATTACCCATAAGCCCCATAAGTCGCGTCAAATTACCCATAAGCCCCATAAGTCACGTCGAATTACCCATAAGCACCATAAGCCGCGTCGAATTACCCATAAGCATCATAAATCGCGTCAAATTACCCATAAGCCCCATAAGTCGCGTCGAATTACCCATAAGCACCATAAGTCGCATTGAATTACCCATAAGTCGCGTCAAATTACTCATAGGCACCATAAGTAGCATCAAATTACCTAGAAGTAACGTCGAATTACCCATAAGCCTGTAGTGTAAAGTGTAGTCTATAGCCTAGTAATCGGCTGCATAGCCGAGTGGTGAGGAGCACTGGCTCAGCGTCCCAAAATATAGTTTGACACCGCTCAAGAGCAGGACACTTGAAGGCATGCCTAAAGGTGGACACGAAGATTGGCTTCCTTGCCTTCCCGTCCGCTTATGTGTAATCTGCAGTTTGCTGCATCAGATGGAGTGTTTTGTCTGATAAACACTTTAACATTGGACAATTTTCCCTATGAACCAGGTGACTGCAGCATAGCAATCGTTCTCGCACTCAGCCAGAGACTTAATTCTTGCTTTGAACTTAATAATTAAAGAAAAAAATAATAACGGCAAGGGTGGGAATCAAACCCATGTCACCAAAGTCAATAGCCCTTCGGCTAAACTACTCCACCACGCAAGCGCTCGTGAAATCATCGCTTAGTTTGGTTTATATCGGTAATGTTTCGAGAACGCTCACAATATTATCAGTTTAGTTTGTTTTTATTTCTGACCATCACAACAAAAAGACAATATACGACAAACTTAGCAGAGGTCTATAAAAGGTAGAAGCGACAAACCGCGGACATTATAACGTGCATGATACCAAAGCAGGACAATCAGTTTAAAATGACACGGTTGCAAGTCGCAACAGCGACCTACAGATTACATATACGCTGACATGAAGGCGTAAGTACTAAGTAATTCCACATTGCTTATGGGTAATTCGACGCGACTTATGGTGCTTATGGGTAATTCCATTGGCGCCTAAGCCGTGGGGGCCAGGCCCCCACGCATATTTCTGCATGGGAGCAACTTTTTATGCTGCATTGATACATAAAACAATAGATGAACTTGGGATCGTCAGCAGGAAAACATTTTTAAATCCAAACCGCAACAGCTTCGCGATGTATAATCACTAGAACGAGTAGCGATGTTACAATCTCACCCCAGACAACAAAAAATCTGAATCAATGTAAAAATGACTGATTTTGCTGCCTGAGACAGTGAGACATAGCAAAATCTACCATTTTGCGTCGATTTAATGTCATCAGATGTTAAATGCACCCAAAAACAACATAATTTGCTACGTAGACGGAGCGTGCGCTTAACTTAATGCGCTTGCAAACAGACTCAATGTCGCTTTCGAAAGTCGAAACCTCTGCAGTGAATTGTCGCGGCGGTGAATCGCTTGCTGTGAAAATGAACTTGAAGTCTCGGGGCCCGAGGTAACCAGTAACACTAACCAATGCAACAAGGGCTGGTACAAACCGCATTGCGCACACGCGGCATAATCAACACAACAACGGACTCGCGCAAACTGCATGGCGCACACACGACCGTTGCCATAGAAACCCGATCAAAGGCGGGGAATACGCGCATCTTTTATTTCATCTGCAACACGAAAACGGGCGTTTTACAGAGAATTGAAAGCAGGTCAGTCATAAGTTGCGATATTATAGTGAAAAGGGAGCAATGTCAAATCGAAAACATAATCAAACGCCTCTCCGTAACTATTTTTCAAGGGCTGTTTACGGATGTCAGCAACTTTTAAATTTATTCAAGGTGACGTGCTGTTCGCTGTTGAATTGATGTAAACATGAATGATTTTACTTTCAACAGGTATTATATATTTTCAAGCGTATGATCAAGTTAGTATTTTCATTCCATTTACAGTATACCTTTTAGTAAACCTTTTCGTCTCTTGTTTCATGCTAATAAATCTAGTTCGTTGCTAAACTTTATGTTGTGCTTAGCTTAAAGAGACGCAGTCCATCAACCGCTAGCCAACGCAGACGCATAGCATGTGTTTTGGTCGAGTTTTGTTTACAATAATTAACGGTAGGTCGAACGTAGCGATAACTCCGAGTGTGGCAACAAAAGCAATCCTAGTGTGATGACATAATTACATCATCCATCTGCGTGACATTTCGCTGAATTTATGTTGCTGCTGATGAAACACGCTTTCGCCCCCATGGCCAAAAAAATAGTTAGGCGCCTATGGGTAATTCGACACGACTTATGGGGCTTATGGGTTATTCGACGCGACTTATGGGACTTATGGGTAATTCGACACGACTTATGGTGCTTATGGGTAATTTGACGCAACTTATGGGGCTTATGGGTAATTCGACGCGACTTATGGTGTTTATGGGTAATTTGTGGGACCGAACCTGACAACCCTGATTTGTGTAGTGGTCTATGGTCTGGCTTGTCTGACTCAGTCTGACTCAGGGTTGTCAGATTAGTTGTAGCCTTCCCTTCCAGATTGCAGGTCTAGACATTTCATTTTAAGTCTAAAACAAAATATATACCGTACCATTTATTAGGGAGTATAGCCTAGGGTACGTTGTAAAATACCGGAAACCTCGAAATGTCATTAAACGAATTAGCAAAAGCTGCCGATCAAATGTCAAATCTAACAAATGTTTCCCATGCCACAGTAAGCGCAGTGCAATTGTCGGCAAGTGTGATCTTCAGTCTGACCGCAGCCGTCAACCTGCTTATCCCTACTAAATGCAATGAAAAAAAGGTAATTACCGAAACAATCTAGACTTGTCTAAACAATCCCAATTTGCTTCTAAAAATTATTCCAGACATTTTTTTTCTCTCCTAGACAGTTCGTTTTGATTCCAGATCTGGAATCAATTATTCCAATCTGACAGCCCTGTAGATAATTTACTAAGATATCTATGGTCTGACTGACCAGGGTTGCCAGATGCCCAAAATAAAAAAAGCCAAACTTGCCTAAAAAAAAAGCCAAAAAAAGCCAAATCTACTACAAACTCTAACAAGCCTATGTTTTTCCTTAAAAGACACAAATCTACCTATAAACTAGCTTATAAGAAACAAAATCAGTCGGAAAAAGACATTAAAAGACAAAAATAACAGTTTAACAATATTCTAAAGCGACTGGGTCTGTAGCGAATAGACAAACATAGCAGACATCTAGTAAAGAAATTTAAAATTGGATCATCGTCTTCTTGCAGCACCCGCAAAAGACCTTTGTTTCCTGAACCTTCGTCAACTTTGTCAGTTTGATACATGTTCTTTGATGTAAACAAAGATAGCATCCTTGGTGTAACGGTACTTTGAAGTGTTTACAGCATTGCTTTGAGGAATTCAAATGCGTTTTTATTCTCAGCAATGAGTCCAACATTTACAACCGCATTCTATTTCTCTCCTTTGTTTTGGTCAAAGTGACGGTAGAAATAATCCCTTCTACAACTGTGGTGGTCAGAAATAAAAACAAACTGATCTGTTAAACAAGACAAAGCATATGTGGCCAAGTTTGCAAATCTATGTGTACCTGCAGAATTTGTATATGTTTTGACACCAATCCAAAAATCTGCTGTATCTTTTGGGATTTTTCCAGCAAATAGGCTACTTCAGTTTCAGATGACCAACCAGTCAATAAAGCCTATCTTCCTGTATTGTTGCTCTATTTCCTGTACATTATCACCTTGGAAAATCTCACTGGCAACTGATCAAAGAGGACTCGAGCAGTTTGGGAAAAGACTTTAGATAAGTGCAAAGCACTTAAGCGTGGAAAAATCATCATCATCCCATCACAACATGTTACGCTAGTATTTATTGAGTTAGCACTTCAAGGTTTTCAAGGCAATTTTTCTCTTTTTGTTATAGTTTGATCTCTTCTTAACATAACGCTCATGAAATTTTTGAATAAAACAAAAAAAAGCCTAAAAAAGCCAAATTTCATTTGGATTTTTTTTCAAACAAAAAAATCCAAAGAGGTTCAAAAAAAGCCTAAATTTTCAAATTTGGCTTTAAAAAATCCAAACTGGCAACCATGTGACTGACTGTCTGATTGGGTAGCCACTTTAACAAGTCGAAATTCTGCCACTGAAATTGATTAGAATGAAACCGCCAACCAATCATAAGCTACGGTTTAAGTGACGTAAAAAATGGCGAAAAGAAGATGATAGAAAGCAAATTAAGTGATGTTTTTTGTCAGCTGGTTGGCTTAGGGGTTAGGGTTAGGGCTAGAAAGTAGTCATTTCATTGACGCGGGTTCGATTCCCACTACTGCTATTGCTCTTTTTCTTCTGTATTTACCAAATAAAGTTCAAAACAAGCATTAACTCTCTGGATGAGTGCGAGAAGGATCACAATTGGACGGTAGCCTCTTATAACATGTTCTGATTGGTTGGCGGTTGCATTGTAGTCATTCGCAGTGGCAGAATTTCGACTTGTTAAAGTGGCTACCGTCTGATTGTCTCAACGTTACCAGAGTTGCCAAATATTTCATTATTTTTGTGTTTTAAAAATATTAAAATTTATAACCCTCTAAAAAATCACAATAGAATTTTTAGGCATTTATTGAAAAATTATGTATTAGTTTGGAAGCGACAAATTATTTTAACTTAGGTCCAAACTTTTGCTTGTGCAACCTTTTCTTACGCGCTTGGCAGCTCTTGTTACTTCTAGTTGGCAGTCACTTCTGGACTGCCACTCCGTTGTAGCAGTCCAAAAGTGACTGCTTTTGCCAGGGGGCATGCTGTTTCGAAAGTGGTTTGAGAAAACTTGCAAATAGGTAAAACGTAAAATATAATACAGTTGAAACTTTTTTTGTATATTTTCTAACTAGACGTCAAAGCGAATTCTCTAAATACCCATTGTCAGAGTTGCCAGTTCCATCTGAACAAGTTTTTTGAATTACATTATGGCTTACGGTTGGGGGTTAGGGTTAAAATTATGGCTCTAAAACTCATTAAAATGTCTACCAAATTTTGAAAATTCCAATACTGACGTACGGCGTATTGAGTAACTGAGTAGTGAGTACTGAATAAGGCGTACTGAGTAAACTTAGAAAATTTACTTCTAGAAAAGTTCTCATCAATACTTATTATAGCATTGTACACTCGCACCTACAATATGGAATTATCAACTGGGGATGCGCACCCACAAAATACTTGAATAAAATTCAAGTCAGACAAAATAAGATAATTAAAATCGTTGCAGGAGCATTTGAAATGAAAACTAAATTACTGCCACTCTATCAAGAAAATAAAATACTAACTGTTAATAGACCTTTTGCACATTCAAAATCACCAGAGCGTGACGTTTGTGTTACGCGGAGTCTGAGGGTTGAGAATCGCTGGTTTACTACGGTTTATGAAGGCGTTTCTTGTTATTGCAAGCAAGCGTGAGGTCGGTGGCAGGTGAAAGTAAATTTTTTGTGTTTATGAATTGTTGTAGATTATCGGCACACTTCAATTCTTGTTCGTTTTAATCATAGTGTTGGCTAACAGACTAGGAAAGGCAATTTAGGACGCCATTGTGAAGCGTGTGCATTTTGACCGGGAATTATGGACTACGATAGTGGCACCTTGTCTTGCAACATTTTATTTTCATTCTGCATAACATAATATGCAACAAACCAACCACATTTTATTGATGATACCAAGCATAGTCACTGGTATTTTCCTGTCGAAGATGTGAAATTGACGAATTTTTTTATGGTCCTTTCTACATGAATGCGATGGCGTGCAATACTTCGTTTATTCAACACTTCGTCCTCACTCATTTGAGGCCTTCTACCTAGGAACGGTGAGATATTCAAATGTAGACCAATACCATGTAGGCTAAGTCTTTTACTATAAGAAACCCTTTATCGGCCATAACAGCATCATGAAGTGCAGTTCATTAGCAGCTATTTTCTGCTTCAAAAGGTGAAAAAATCCGCTCCTCTGATATATTTCTTTGTCACTCACATTACCAGTGTACAACTGAAATACAAACATATTACCCCCATTTGGATCAACTCCCACTAATGACTAATGCCTTTGCAATGTTTGTACTTTTATAGTTCGAGTACGTTTGCGACTGACGGTGAAGTGAGGACAGTGTTTCGAGACGTAGGCCTACTTCAGTGCAGTCGATGATGATCATGGTGCTTGGGTAGTCTTTTTGGAAGTCTAGCTTCATGGTTGCTATGATAACGTCACGATGAGGGAATATGTTCAAACTAATCAACCTTAAATACATGAGGTGCATTCATGAATGAAAAATACGGTGTACAGTACAATACGAATGCAGAACTAATACCAAACCTTGTGCTTTAAGTCTGTATAAAACAAACCCAGGCGAAGCTTCCACACCAGCAAAAATTCAATCTTCCACCGCTAATCTATGTAGATGCAGTGCTCCTGCAGCATTTTGAGGTATTTCGAAAGCTCAATTGGTTAGCGCGTCACTTCTGGAACGAAGAAGCTTCAAGATCAAGCGGCGCTGGTTCGACTCTCGGGGTGTGCGCTTGAACAACGCACGTTAAGGACTGCTCTCCATTCAGCGGCATCTAATGGATGGAATAGTTTCCCGGCAACAAGACTTCAACAATCGGAAACTTCACTAGCTGTCAATCTCGGTGACCGGGCCTGCGTCAGTGATTGAAAGCCTCTACAAGTATGCGAAACTGCCAGGATTAAGCTCTGCAAGAAGCTTTCCCAGTCCGAGGATAAAAATTCAATCAATCAATCAATCAAGTAGCCTCGTCATTAAGTTTTGCATCAATATTTTGATTTGCATGCTTAGCTTTTGAAGCTGTATAATACAAGAAATTCTTCCTATCTTTGCCTGGCAAGATCGCTTCCAATACAGCAAAGAACTGGTCGAAGGTTTACACTTCTGTAGCCTAAGTTTACAACTTAAAAGAGTTTTATTTTCTGGCAAATTATACTGAAACACTGATACACGCCTGTAAAGACCTCAAAACAACAGCTCAAGCAAACGTTAAACAATTTATTCGCCTGCAAACTACGCCACTAACCCTATCGCACAGCATTGTGAACAGCGGCTAGTCGTTCACGACTCCAACGTCACGCTCTGTTGGTTGTTATGCAAAAGGTCTATTCTACTTATAAACTAGAAATAAGCAAATTTATGTACAAATTTTATAATAATAAACTACCGGAAAACTTCAAAACTTTCTTTACACATGTATCAGCTATTCATTCGTATAACACCCGACGTTCAAGCCATAGGCGTAGCCAGGGGGGGGCGAAAGGGGCCATGGCCCCCCCCAAATTTTCCAAGTTTGGATTCCGAAGTTGAGCTCTTTGTTGAAAATGTAATAAAATTTGTAGAAATTTATAACGTTTTCCTAGACATCTGGCTATTAACACCCCCCAGACTTGTTTTAGATACACAGAAAGACACCAATAAATTTGCAAATCGTAAATCGTGCAAACTTTACGCGATTTACGTTTCTTTGAACTAATTTGTGGAAGCAATTTCAGAATGGCTTACTCTGTTGGGTTTTTGTGTAGTTATTGAGTTTTTGTGTAGCTGAGTTTTTGGTGTTCTCTAATTTTAGCCGCAGTTTTTGCCCGTTCGTGTGTAAGAGCTACCTCTAATAAGTTAATAGCTGTTTATCTGCTAATAAACTTCATACAAGTATTACCCTAAAAGTGTTTCCAGAAAGCGCTATAATCCATTATTTGAGTGTAATTTTTCAAAAATTTTCCGGGGGACCATGCCCCCGGACCCCCCTAAAATACGCGTGCCTTCGGCACGCTCTAACCCCCCACCACTTTCATTGCTTCCCTTGCTCAACCCATCTGGATACGCCACTGCACATCAAGTGGCGATGGCTTAAATCAAACACTTTGTTGTTCTCTCCAATTCATCAAATATTTGGCCCTCCCCAAAAAAATTTTCTGGCTACGCCACTGGTTCAAGCTCCCATTCACTTTATACTAAACAGGCAAATACCCAATTATTTCAAAAAAGTTTAAAATGCATGGGAATCAAGGTATGGGACAGTTTACCTCAAAATATGAAAAAAAACATGAAAAAAGGCTTCAAATTTTTCAATAAAATGTGCAAAAAACACTTCTTCAATAATCAAGAGCTATAAAAACAACATCCACTACCTGACTATGTTAATTGTTATTATTTTTTGTAGTATCTGTATTTGTTTTTGTTTTTTTTTTCTGTTCTTCCTTCCTTCTTCTTTTTTGTGTCAATTTGCTACAATTTTTAAATACGCAATACTTTCTTTCGTATAACTACTTGTATGAGAGAGTGCAGACTCGACGACCTCCTACGCCTTCAGGGCTACGGTCTTTCGCACTCTCTCATTGGATGCACACTGTCAGTTTTTGTTTTATGTATGTTTCGGCGTTTTGCATCCAAACAAAAATAAAATGACCATCCTCTAATACTTTTCAAGGGTTGCCAGATCTGTTAGTTTTACTCGTCAAACATGGCTAGTTTTGTTTTCTGGTTGAGGGAAATTTTAGCAGTTGCAGGTTGTGATATTGCTGATTTCTTACTATTTTCAATAAAATAAATGCTATTTTTAATTAAAGACAATTTGCAATACTAACAATGGATATTTAGAGGTAGAGGCTTCAGAGTAAACTACAAAACTACGGCTGATAAAGTCACTGGCAATTTGGAGAAGTTCAAAGATTTGCAGACATATTCTTTTTCAAAGGACTTCATAAAAATTTAAATGATTTGTGTTTTTATACTTTGTCGATAAGTACCTTGTGTTTGCACACGATATGCAAATTTGATCGAATTTAGTCTATAACTGTAGTTTTACTTTTTATAAGATAAAAATAAAAAAAAATTTAATCGCACCAGTGTTGCCAAGTTGTCCCATAAGTTTTAGCACTACAGTATTACCAAAATCTACAATAGTTGACATTTTGATTGATTGATTGAATCTTTATTCCCGGACTGGGAAAGCTTCTTGCAGAGCTTAATCCTGGCAGTTTCGCATGCTTGTAGAGGCTTTGAATCACTGACGCAGGCCCGGTCACCGAGATTGACAAAGTGAAGTTTCCGATTGTTGAAGTCTTGTTGCCGGGGAATTATTCCATCCATTAGGTGCCGCTGAATAGAGAGCAGTCCTTAACGTGCGTTGCTCAAGCGCACACCCCAAGAGTCGAAAAAACGCGGCTTTATCTTGAAGCTTTTCTTTCTTTTCTGGGTTTGGTTGCACAGTTTTTAAGATAGTGTTTCATCGATGCATATTTTAAACCTTTCGGTTTTGTCATCTTTTCCTTTTGTTGATGCAAAACTCGTGTTTTTACCTTATCGTTTTCTACGTGTTTGCGCCAGCAATGAAAAATAAATCGAGTTAAACAAGTCTGCCTTGAATCAAATTCAAACCTTGCATGATATATCATTGAGGTCTGTTTTGAAGAATGCCTTGATTCAAATCTTGCACGATGATAGTGGCTCTGGTATTATTGTAGCGATCTATTATTTCATCATGTAAGTTTTCCTGCCTTTTACTATAGTGAACTAGTTTAATCTAATATTATTTCCTAATGCTTCTGTAATTTTCCATGGAACCTGCTCCCAAAGTAGAGTAAATAGGAAAAAGGGCGCACACAATAAAATGGTTTGTTCGTCCTTTGACGAGAGCTCTATCAAATCGGACCAGCTCAAGCTGAGCTCAATTAGACAAAAAGCTCACATCAAACCAGCTCAGTTAGACCAGTTCAGCTCTCAGAAAACATTAAATTGTTTGTTTACTTAAAATGTAATAATTCCTGATAATGTTTTACTGTTCTGCCATTTCACTATTCTACAATGTTTAAATTCATTTGTCATAACTACAATGTTTAAATTCATTTTGCCATAACCTACAATATTATTTGAACACCTTCTGGTAACTCAAAATTATAATTCGAATAACAATTGTGTGGAATTTAGTTCATGGAGTCAGATAGCTAAATTAGACAAATTAGTTAGAATATCGTTGAGACAAACAGAATTTCATTAGACAGCCAGTTACCTTATAAATTAACATTTTAAACTATCGCTTAACATTCTTACACGTATAATAAAAGTTACCACATTATTGAGGTCTGTTTTGAAGACTGCAATGAAACAAACATTCTAAGCTAAGAGTGTCTAACTTAACCCGTGGCCTGCACGCGAAATGTTTTTGAAGAAAGTAAGATTTTCTGAATTGATTAAGAATTAACCCTAACTCATTAGCCCTAATCTTATTTTTTTGAAAAGCTTTTGTGCACCGCAAAAATTAATGTAAGCCTAAAAAAAAAAGACTTCGATAGGCGTCGAACCGATGTCCTCACGAATGTAAGACAAAAGACGAAACCACTTAACCAAACGCGCCAACGAAAAATGATTGCATTCACACGGTATAAATACAAACTCTATGCGGAGTAGCAAAAAGTTCGTAAAAAAAAAATTCGCGGCCCGCACAGTCTTTTTCAAAATGACTTGTAGGCCTTATATCAACATATTTGTCTACGTAATTTATGGCAAACTTACATCCTAAGAAAATGGCATTTATTTTGCGCTTTCTTTGTCTAACATTCTATAGTTTAGTCCACCCCATAGCTCAGTTGGTTAGCGCATGACTTCTGGAACAAAGAAGCTTCAAGATCAAGGGGCGCCAGTTTGACTCTCGGGGTGTGCACTTGAGCAACGCACGTAAAAAGGACTGCTCTCCATTCAGCGGCATCTAGCCTAATGGATGGAAAAGACGACAGCGATCGGAATCTTCATTCTGTCAATCTCGGTGACCGGGCTGCGTCAGTGACTTAAAGCCTCCACAAGTATGCGAAACTGCCAGGATTTAGCTCAGCAAGAAGCTTTCCCAGAGCGAGGATAAAGATTCAATTAACCAATAGGCTACGTCAGGGTTACTCAATTAATGTTAACAAAGGTCCGGTTTGGTAAATTTAATATTTTTAGCGGTCATTTCACACGCAACCACGAAAGTTAAAATTTCTGTAGGCCTACCAAACCACTTTTTTAGGTAAAATGTAACTCGACTTGGAGTTCTGAGAAAGTGTTGGAGTGTGCAGGAGTCGAAGCTACCCAGCAACTAGGATAATCACAGTAAAAAATTGCTTCCTCCCAGTAGTATTCTGTTTAAAGAAGCCCTGAAGCGTGGCAATGAGTTTAGCCTATTCTTCCAAAAACTCAAGGTCTACCATCAACACTCAGTAGGTTCGGATTCGGACTGCGGTCCGCCAGTTGAGTAGCCCAGGGCACGTCGTACCGGTAGGCTACTGTGTGATGTGCAGTCTGACCATAGAAAAAGCTCAACACCTGGTCTCCTTGGCCACATCGAAACGGGTTTTTGCTTGAGGATGGGTTTCTTTTATGTCCGGTTTTCTTTCTCCATCCTATTATTATTTTTATGACCTCTGTTTTGGACTCCTTTTCGACCTTCGAAGGCTTTGAGTTCTTTTGTATGAGTAAGCGTAGTTCGTAGGCTACACCGCATTTTTTTCACTTATGTTTTTTTCCTAAGCGACAGGAAATGTGTGAGTACAGAGCGGTGGTTAGGTATCATTAAAAATCTATGCGCAAAGAATCGTTACAGAAAATGTTCATACAGAAAATATTCCCACAGCAATAAAACATAAAATTGAAATGACCGAAAAATAGCCAACCCGAAAATATCCTTGGTTTTGAATCTTTATCTTCGGAACAAATCTTTGATAGATTATTCCTGGTAGTGTTGCATACTTGTAGAGACTTTTACCAGGGCCGGGCGGTTACTGAGATTGACAGAGTTAAGTTTTTCGATTAGGAGTTATTCCATCTTAGTGATAAGTGCCTTTAAATGGAGAGCAGTCCTTGAAAATGCGTTGCTTAAGCACACACTCCGAAAGCGGAAACAGCGCCGCTTGATCTTGAGGAGGTAGCGTAACCACTGAGCTAGCGGGGTTAAATGCTGAAGCCAACTATCAGGGTGAATATTTTACGAATGGGTATTTTCTAGTCGTGATATTTTATGAATGGATTGCTTCAGTATGGATTTTCGCTTACATTTGTGAGCAGTTACTGGTTCCCCTTTTAAATTCTTTTATGGCTTTTCCGTTTTTACTATTACGGATTGAAAAAAAAAAAGCGTTTGAGCTTTCTTTGAGGTGTGCTTTGTGAATTGTGATTGTGAATTGTGGTCTGTGGACTAGTGTAGTGTGTAGTCTGTTGAGTGTTCTGTGGCGTGTTGTGCAGTGTGAGTGTGACAGTGGAGCGTGGACACTGGGCAGTAGTGAGTTGAAGGTTATGTTTACTGAGAGTGAGAAGTATGTTAGGCTTTTGGTTTTATTGTAGCTTATTTCACTATTGTGGTGGTGTGTTTCACTTTTTAAATGTTAATGAAACAGAAACTAGAGTATTTTTTTTTTATGTAAACTAGCCAACAGAATACTTCCAAGCCCTCATCAGGAATCTGAGAATATTTATAAGAAATGCAATGCACTATATTTCGATTTCTTGAACTTAATTAATTAACTGACTAAACAACAAAAAATATGCAGCGATTGAGAACCAACAGAAAAGAAACCAGACAGACAGGCTAAAAACAAATTGAATTGCACTGGAAAAAACGCAACTTGTTTGGATTTGCAGGGTATGACTTGGTACATTTAATGAATGTAGAAAAAAATCAACGCGCCTTCTGCAAATAAGCTTTGTTTAAGTTTGTCGTTGTGCAATTATTTGCAACAGATTATTTGATCAAATTATGGTTTGGGATTTAGGATATTTGTATAGTACGATAAAATGGTTATGCGTTTAACTAAAATGTGATGAAAATATTTGTTTGTATTAATAGACATAGAAAATTTACAGTGAAGTGCAAGGCCGATGCTAGTACTTCACATTTTGTGTCCATAAATAATTTGAAAACAAATTACTCAACTGATTTTGCAAAATGGCTCATGAAGATTCATTTGTAGTTCGACTTAGAGGTTTACCTTGGTCTGCAACAGATGAAGAAATTATATCTTTTTTGGGATGTCCTGTGTATGGTGGAAAAAATGGTATAAAAAGGTAGGGTAGTAAGTGATTGCAAAATGATTTTTTTAATTTTTTATTATTCTTTATTATTAGGCCGTCAACAATATGTTGAGATTAACAATTACTCTTCCACTCATCAGCATATTGAGTACGGCGTTCCGCAGGGATCTACACTAGGCCCATTGCTCTTCTTGTTATATATAAATGATTTGTCCAATAGCATATCATCAATACCAAGATTGTTTGCCGATGACACTTGTCTCATTGTCAAAGCTGAAAACTTAAGTCTGTTAGAAAACAAGCTCAACTCGGATCTAGTTGAAATTAATAGATGGATTAACAAGTTAACTATATAGGGTCAAGCGGGGTCAAATGGGACGCGGGGGCAAACGGGCCATTCTGTTACTCTGTTTACTTATCACATTTTTTTCCTACTTATTCTTTTCTAAAATCGGAAGTTAATAGCTCATTTTAAAGCTGCTTTTCCATAGATTTGCATCATGTAAAACAAACACAGATCTACATTTGGAAAATATACTTTAGATGATGCAAAAAGTGGCCAAAAAATGTGAAAATATTAAAATTTGAAAATTTACCAAAAAAACTTTGGTATACCACAAAAACTAATTAAGCTGGAATGAAAATTTACTGAACAGCATACACCCCAGAATGCTGAATTAGTATGTTGAAAATATTAATAGTCCCACTTTTTTACTTTTTGTAATTTTTCTGTTTAAATAAAATGGGGTCAAATGGGCCACATTGGCTTTTTGACAAGTTATAGCTCACTTGCATAACTTTTTTAATTCTATTTAATTTATATGGTATTTTTTAGGTAAACAGGCCTATTATTACTATTAGACTTAGCTGTTGGTTGCATGATTAGCTCTAGACATGCCTTTTCTTCTTGAGCAAAAAAAAAATAGAAAGCATATAACTGAAAGTGGTAAAGGCTTTGAAAAGTCCAAGATTTGAGAACCCTTCTAAACGTGCCATTGTGGACTTAATGACTGTCAATAGGAAAGAACTGCAGGACTTCATCACAGCAAACAACACACGATTTTAAAAAATTATTGAACTGCATTTTGACTTTTTGAGTCAAGACCCAACTCTTTAGGAACCCAATGACACCTACATTGCTACAAAATCGACTCTACTTGGCATGAGAGTTGTGAATGACATAACTGAATGTGGTGTGGCGAATACAAATTTGAGCATGATGTGCGAATACAATTTTCTGCACACCAATGACAAAGAGCAAAAGCAGTTCCTCCTCATGACAGTCTAAACCAGTGTTTCCCAAACTTTTTTTAATAGCGCCCCCCTGGATAACGAACAGAGTATCAAACGCCCCCTCGACAAAAAAAAAGTAAAACCAAAGTTGTTTTCCATTCATTACAACTTGATGAATGGAAAACATTTTGACCCTTTGAACCGATTCCACACGTGAGGGTATTTCTCTTTGATTTGGTTCTGCAGCCATAACGATTGGTGCGAGATATTGAACTTCGGTTTGAGTGCAAAATCGCTTTGCAGTATTATCAGTTCCTTCTCAAGAATACCATGTTCACAAATATCATAGAATGGGTCGATTATCCAGTCAGGGATTTCTAAATGGAATACATCCTGGAATCGAACTCCCATGTCTTTGTGTACTTCTTGAAGATGATTGCTTTACGTCTCTACATCAACATCAGATATGCTTTGTCACTGGTATCAAGTTGATACAAGCTTGAGATTTGGAAAAAGTTTCGTCTATCTAAATTTCTCTGATACAACACGAGCTAATTACTGAAACCAGACAGTGCCGATTTTACTTTGATTAGATTTACTTCGTTACCCAGAAGGGATACATTTAATTCATGAAATTTGGAAAATATGTGGCACGAAACAGCTTAATAGCCTACGCTTTCAGGATTTTGCTCTATTTCGGTACCACAAACCTAAGTTGTTTCTGGTAGAACACAATGGTCGACTTTCCTTCGCTGAGCAACCCAACATATAAGGAGCTCCCACTCTCGCATGTTGCCTTCAACGTCGACTAAAGGGCGTGAGGACTAGTCACCCTCCCCCGCACTGGTAACCCCCGACGTTCAGAACAACGCAAGACACTCTACCTTTGCGTGTCTCGGGCAAACCCAGCCCTCAGACACTAGTGGGGTGTTATGAAACAGCTTAATCCGCTTTCGGGATTTAGCTCTATTTCGGTACCACAAACCTAAGTTGTTTCTGGTAGAACACAAGGGTCGACTTGCCTTCGCTGAGAAACCCAACATATAAGGAGCTCTCACTCTCGCATGTAAGGCAAAGTCGACCAAAGGTCGTGAGGACTATAGTCACCCTCTCCCGTAAATATGTCTGACAAGCAGGCGATATCATTTATCACAACCAGAAGGCCATTAGCAAGATCAGGGTGACAACTCTGTAGAAATTCTACGAGAGTTTTAAACAGCGAATAAAATCGTGCAAGGCAATTTTCCTTGAAAAGCCATCGTAGTCTACTTCGGTGTGGAGTAGTAAGCACTCAAAAGATTGGATTTGCGTAATCGCAGTGCTTCAAAGTAAGTCATGCGTTACGACCCAACAAACTTGTAAGGTACTGCGAAGCGGCGTTGCCAACATAATTGCATGATAACAAAATGCTTTGCGATCCTCTTGTAAATGCCCCGATTTACTCTCAGCGCCCCCCAATCGCCCACTTTATAGCCAGCGCCCCCTTCATGGTTGCAAACGCCCCCAGGGGGGCGCTGGCGCCCACTTTGGGAACCACTGGTCTAAACCTTTAGACAGCTGTATCCAGATAGGAATAAGTCTACACTGATGCAATAACTATAACTAATAACATTCTGGACATCTGTCAACACTGAACTAATTAATTTTGAGTAATTTTGTCATTATATTCCTATCATGTAATCCCGTGTTGCTATTAGTGTATTCCGTGAAGCTTTCAAAGTAGGTAGCAACCTTAAAAATGTTTTCAGTTGCCCCAAAAATTTGACAGGATTATTTTTTCAGGTATTGACACGATGCGAGAGGGTGTCAGACTTGAATTTCAAACTTTTAACTTTTCCCCAATTTATGAATCACCTTATTGTATAGTATCCTATTTTAATTGTCAACTATAGACCCTGCTGTTTGACTTGGCCCTTTTTACTCTGTTTATGACTGCCCGTTTAAAATTGAACATTTGTAAAATGTTTCCTTATTCATATCGTTCAATTTTAGTTGCAAAAAAGAGCAGTGCAAATTATGTGTTCTACCTTTATCTGAAAAAGGCGTAGAAGGCCTTTATTGCTAAAATTGTTGAGCATCACTTGAACAAAATACATGCCACCCAACAGGTATGTGATAAAATAGCAAAATTAAAGTTCTTTCCTTACCATTTAGACGTTTAGAAGTTGTGGCCCATTTGACCCCACAGCTGATGGGGTCAAACGGGCCACACCTACCCCAGCTTAGCACATTTTTTTATGTTTTTGCAAGTTTTCAATTTTTTTGAAAAATGTCTTATTTCTTTGCTGAAAGGTGTAATGCTCTGTGGTAAATATTTTTTTTTTAAATTTCATCATAGGTTTTATGTGGCATTCAAAAAACTGAAAAAGTGTCCCGTTTGACCCCGCATGACCCTATCAATGCTTCCAAATCAAATTTATTAGTAATTCCTCCAAAAAAAAACTACAGTAATCTTGATGAAATCCATGTTCTCTACAATGATGATAAATTAGAAATAGTTGACCACGCTAAATATCTTGGAGTAACTATTGACAATCAACTTTCATTTAATCCTCACATCGATGATCTAAAATTGAAACTTGCTCGGTCCGTCGGCATCTTGTCTAAATTAAAATCTTTCATTCCTCCGAAAACCAGACTTCAGTTATATCACTCGCTTGTGCATCCCTATATACCATACGCAATAACAATATGGGGTTCCACTTTTAAGACACATGTTGACAAACTCCAAACATTCCAAAACAAAGCAATAAAAATAGTGGCGGGAGGTAGATGGTCGGATCACGTGACTCCATATTTCAAACAGCTAAATGTTCTTAAAATAAAAGATTTGTTCAAACTCGAAACTTCAAAATTAATGCATAAATATGAAAACAATTTGCTACCATGTACTTTTTCTAATTATTTTAAAAAAGCGAAAAATGTTCATTCTCGCAATACTAGAAATGCAATTGACAACGATAATTTTTATGTTCCTCAATACTCAACTTCAAAACTTCAACGTAGTTTCAAGTATACAGGTGTGAAAATTTGGAATTCAATCCCATTGAAAATAAGAAAAAACTCACCTAACTCATTTAAAAATCTTTATAAAAGTTTACTCCTTTTGTATTATTAATGATGATGGCTTCAGGCCTATATAGATCTCCTATTAGATGATGCATTTTGTTTTCATTCAAGCAACTATACCGTAAACTTGTGTTTTAAATTATTTTGCCCCGCTTCTTTTATGTTTAATTTGTTATCTTTTCTTTTGTTGAGGGTGGCTGCTCGACTAGAAGACCTTCCAGGTCACTTCGCAGCCATCCGTTGCAGTGTTCATACATTCTATGTTATCGTTTGTTTTATCTGACTTTGCTAAATATGTGTATTTATACTCGCAACAAAATAAAAATGTCAATCAATCAATCTTTTTTTTGCACAGTGACTATTCTCACAATATATTGTGAATATAGCCTCTGAGGCGTCCATTCAATCATGGTGTATTCTTTTTGCTGTAAGTTAGTATGGTGACTATATTAAAAAGTAACAATATTGTTTAAAAAAAATAGTTTCATCAATGTTTATTTAAGATTGTTTTTATTTCTAACATCACAACGAAAGACAATAGCCTATTCTATATGCCAAACAAAGCAAAGGTCTTGAAAAAAGGTAAAAGTGACAAAACGCGGACGTTATAATGTGCTTGATACCAAAACAGGACAATCAGGTTTAAATATGGTAGCCTATGGTCACAACTCACAACACATCATGTATAATTCCGTAGTTCGTAGGCTATCCTAACTTTAATCCTAACTCTGGCAACACCTGATTTTAACCATGGTAACAAGTGTGTAAAAATAGCCACTTCCTAAGTGTTAACTCTAATTATTAGAGTTAATTGCAGTGTAATTTGCTAATGTGGACTGATAGGCTACTTTTTGAGCTTTTTTATCGTTATCTATCAGTCGTTGATCGGAGTTTTCGCAAACATTTCAAAAACTTGCAGTCGCTGGTCAGAGTTGCCGCAAACCATGGCGATCTGTATACACAGGCCTTGACAACGTATGAACTGAAGGGCTGACTGAAGGCCGATGTATTTTCAATTTTGAAGTTTAAGCTAAATTCACTTTATATTCCTTTTAAATGATAATTTGAACAATTTAAATTGCCAAAGTGTGATCACTGAATCCCAAATCACTGCAAAACTCCTAAAATTATGTTGACAAAATGACACTATTTTCCGAAATACTGGTGTTGCCAGACGCTTTTTGGATTTCCAGTACAAGTGCCAAAATCTATTCCGTTATTTGAATGGTTAAAAACAGCACAAAAATAACTCAAACTCTCACAAAATATAGACAAAGACTCTATTTACCAACTAATACTCAAACTATCAACTTATACTCGCGATTTTGGCTACTAACAGATCGGCCTTTAGTCAAATTTTATGTTGCACGTTGCCATGGCCTGAGTATAAAGGTCGCCATGCCGCAAACACTTCAAAATTAACTGAACTTCATTTTCTTCCTCTCAATGCTAGACTGCAGTTTTATTATTGTTGTTTGGCTTACTCAACTATGTTTTCCTTCTTTCGCTATTCGAAAATGCGTTGTTTCAATAAAAACATGAATCGTGGGTCGTTGGTTTTTTTTTCGCTGAGATTTTTTGGTCATTTGTCCGAAATGACTTGAAAACATACAAACCAAAATTCGCGCTTCCTGACTAGCTACAACATTAAGTTTCGCTGAGAAACATTGTTTTTTTCGGACGTTTTGACCGAATTGTCTAGCCTATATAATTTTTCGGTCATTTTGACCGAATTGACTATATTTTTTATGGACATTCTGCTAAAAAATCGGTCAATGACCGAAAAAAAACCCAGGTGGGCCGTATTGCATGACAGCCCCTGTGAATGACTTTTGCTCATTGTGATGTAGCCTACCGTAACAGGAAAGAAGCAAGACAGTGCGGAGCAACTGCATTAGAATTTTCTATCTGTAGTAGTGTAGTAGCATTGGTAACACAATGTTTGCTAATGACAGTGTTTTATAGCTAAGCTATAGGCTACTCAACAGTTTACCGATTTTTCTTGCATGTATTTTAAAACTCTTAGGACCGTTACCGGTCAATACACAAATTGAATTAAGATTGTAGCCTCCTTGACGTTTCTCAATGGTATTGGCATTTAGCAACGGTTTCTTCATGTGTTTGAATGGGTTCATCTTCAAATCCTTCTTGAGAACTGTAAACATGATTTCATAGGCCACGTTTGCCTCCTTTTGCCAATTTTTGAATTGGATCTCTTGTAACGTTAATTATTGATAACCTTGTAATATATAAGGGAAACATTTGAAATTAGATTAAATTGTACAAATTACATGAGCATCAGATGTTAAAGTTACTATATAAGGGAATAATAGCCTCTGAAGCTAATGTAATTTGTATGCATGTACAATTACATTGTACACAGTACAGCCACCACACCTACTAATTTACAGTAAAAATGTGGTACACCAGAGGCCGCTTCAAAAACAGCCCAAAAAATTTTTTTTTGGAAACTTTCAAGTCTTACCCCCCCAAAAGTTTCCATTTACTATAAAAACACCTTGTGTGAAATATTTTTTTTAAATATTAATGTTGACGGGTTCCCCTGCCCCCCCAAAATTTAGATGTTTTTACGAAAAATATCCAATTTCAGATACCGTAGCTGTATTTCATAAACTTTTCATGCAAACATATAAGTGTTGGGGTTTATTTTCATCAGCATGGTGAGCACTATAAGTAGAGAAAGTCAAACAAGGAAAAATTTGTATTAAAAATATTTTCTATTAATAAATTTTTTTTGTTTGTCGTAATATGGAAAAGGTTGAGTTTAAAAAATTGAATTTCACAAATTTACCTATGTGAAATTAGTAACTTAACAGAATTCAGCTCCCTCAACAGTATACACACAAGGTCGTAATGGGTCCCCCACCCCAAAAGTGGGTATTATCTGCTTAGAACAGGGATTTCATGGTGACCAACCACTCATTGTTGCCCAGTTAAGGTATTTTTAACTGGCTGGGGAAAGTCCTTGTGGTGACGAGAAACAACTTGCAAAAGATACTGTAGCTGATCTTCATCCTTTGTCAAGTGCCCAGAAAAGCTTTGCACAAGGGCAACGCCTCTTTCCGGGGAGCAAGTCTTTTAGGCGCAGACAGTTAGGCGCCGGTCAAATAGGCGCGCACACTGTGCCGTCTGGATATTTAGGTGCGGAGCATTGTGGCGCCCGTTCATTTAGGTGCTATCCCTAGTAAAGCCTGCAGATTATATCAGCTTGGCAGGTAGGGCAATGCTTTTCACACAAAATGTTATATTGAACAAAAAAATATGTCATGGCTTCCGTGAGTGAAGCTGCTTGAACCGTCAAAGCTTTTTACACAAAATGTTATATTGAACAGAAAAATATATGATATTGTATTTTAATGCGCGTGTTCGGCAGTTATTTGTTGTTAGTCCAGGCTTGCGTCGGCGAAAGCTTTATCAATAAATTATTAAAGTTTCCGAACATGACTGAGTTCACTTTTAGTGAGTCAAATAATAACTACACTAAACATCAGTAAAAAATATACCGCAGCCTATATTCAAGTGGGTGGTAGGCTTGAGTGAAAAGTGACTTAGTTTTCAGTCAAAACCCGACTAGGTTTAATAACGAGCAAAGTCGCACCATTATACTTGCAACTTGTAGCCAGGGTTCATATGCCTTATAGAAATGTATTCATGTAGTAGAGCGTTGTCTCATACGTACTTGCCACACGACCAATCCATCCCGAGTAGAAGTGATTGCGAAAGATAACAGATTAAGTAAAGTTCCATCTGGCTGCAACCTGTGTTCAAGATGCATAGCAAATGTCCTATGGAGATGTGCTAATATCAAGAGTAGTAGAGCGTTGTCTCGTACCTCATCTCCACACGCGCATTAACAAAACAACATATTTTTCTGTTCAATGTAACATTTTGTGTGAAAAGCATTGTCCTACCTGCCAAGCTAATATAATCTGCAGACTTTGCTAGGAATAGCACCTAAATGAACGGGCGCCACAGTGCTCCGCACCTAACTATCCAGACGCCTCAGTGTGCGCACCTATTTGATCGGCGCCTAACTGTCTGCGCCTAAAAGACGTGGACCCTCTTTCCGCATGGTCATTTATTACAACAAGTGACTTGCAGAAAGCTCTGGCAGTCTGGTAATCTTCATTTCCTTCCCACTGTGTTGCTGGCAGCTGAAGAAAAGAATGTGGAATCTTCAGTTTTTGGAACAGTGATCGTGTATTAGAAGTAGCAAAGGTTTGCAATGTTTTGCTGTCGATGCTGTCTAATGCCCCAGTAACTCTTTTTGCTGAGACCTCTTTATTATCATTATGGAACATTGCTTTTACCTTCTGGTCCTTGATGTTTGGTAAGACATCATCGTCAAAAAGGGAAAGACCAATCAACTCTTCTGAGAGATACCATAAATGGCGAGCCCTTCAAACTTTTCAGAAGACATAGATCATGATATGGTTCTTTCACTGCAAGTGGAGCAGTAACCCACGCTTTAACATAAATACAAGAAAAGAAAATGATCGGAGGCTGATTCTTCAGCAGTTGAACTGCTGTCCTTCAGAATAGCACAATTAGCTGCACCATATGGACTATTGGACTTTTATAGAGTTATTCAATATTTCTGTATTTTTTTGACAGTGGCCACAAAATATAGACTAATAATTAAGAAATTATCAAAAATAACCATATCTTAAAAAATTGTGATAAAATTTATAAAATCGGATATTGAAAAAGTAGATATTTTGAACTGCTACTCTGTTCCAACCAACAGTTCTCACCATGCTGATGAAAATGAACCCCCAACACTTATATGTTTGCATGAAAAGTTTTTGAGATACAACCATCTGAAATTTGACAATTTTCGTTAAAAAGTCAACATTTTGGGGGGGCAGGGGAACCCCTAAACAATCATATTTTCAAAAAAATTATTTCACACAAGGTGTTTTTGTAGTGAATGGAAACTTTTGGGGGAATAAGACTTAAAAATTTCAAAAGTCGTTTTTTTTGAAGCGGTCTAACCAGCTATTTTCAGAAAATTAAATTGGTGAAATTTTATACTAGAACTAATTTTGACTTGAGTCAACTATAGCAAGTAGTTTTCCAATAAAAGTCACATGCGCTTTTGTGATGCAAATATGACCATTGACCATACTCCCTTTCACTGAAAAAAAAAATCAAATTTAACACAATTAAAGAAGCATAGTAAAAGCATGATCTAAAAAGGGTAAACTGAAACAATAATAATGTCATTTGGTGTCCATTGTGACAACATACAGTATCATGCAATTAAAAACACAATGCAACAGACACCTGGAAGTAGTGAGAAAATACTATCACCCAGTGAGCTGTTCTTATTTGACAAGACGTCTTTCAATTGAATCATCTGATGTTGCATCAAGTTTTTACTTTTTATCTGATTTGACTTGAGGAAAAGTCTTTTTCTTTGCTTCATGATGTAGTACTTAGGCTACAATTATTTATACATTTATTTAGGACTGTCACCAAAGAAGGAAGGTCAAGCGGAGAAGCGTATGTGCAACTGCTCAGTCAGCATGATGTTTCCGATTGCCTTGATAAAGACCATAGCACAATGGGAAAAAGATACATTGAAAGTGTGTTGTTAAGATATTCAACGTCATACTGTGCTTTCGACTTTCGTATAGTTAGAATAGTTACAACCATGGTGTTGGCCTCCATTTTAGAATGACTGAGTGATATATCTCCGATGCAGAACTTTAGTACAAATGTTTACACAGCCCAAAATATATATATAGCTATTGTTTTGCATAGCCTAATGATTTTTTTCTTTGAAGTAAAGTACTTTGACTTTTTTCATTTATCTATTGTTAAGCCATCTATTCTCTACATTGCACCAATTGTATTTCTTATCTTACGGTAAGCATACACATACTCGATACTGTATATTTCTGCTGGGTAATTGTAAGGCTTTAATGCATGTGAGGATTTTCGAAATTAACATTTAATATGTCTTGTTGTGCTACAACTTTTATATGTATTTATATAGTTTTTCAATCAAGTCTTAAAGAAATGGATTATGTTTTGAGTCGGAGTGGCGACAGCCCTATGGAAACATCGTATGGCGAATTTGTTGTTCGATTACGTGGATTACCTTACCAATGCACAAAAGAAGAAATTACACATTTTTTTCAAGGTAAGATTTATGTAGTGTATGTATGCTAACGTCTCGAAAACATTGTGGTACTAATGTTGTTCTTTTCCCAACAAAAAAATACAACTTCGTTGTGTTAAGTTTGAAGAAAACTGTTTTTGATCGTTAAACTATTTGTTAAGAGTGCTTTTAAAGCAGACAACATTTTGTTTTTTTTAACATTAGAAACAAGATTTGATTTGATCTGGCTGTTTGTAGTAGTTTTGCTTGTGGGAATGTTTTAACTCAGACTGTTTTTGATTCTTGTTACTTTTTTAACTAACTAGAGACATCATAAAAATGTCTCATAATGCTTCAGTGTTTGGTACCGTATACCAATGGAAAGCTTCTCATGCAGAGATAGAGTACAACTGTGGAGGTAGTTTTTAATTCAATTTCCACCAACTGACTAATACATATATACAGAAAACAAATTTTGATTAGAAATTACTCATTTTAGCCTTGTTTTCCTTGTAAATTTCTACGTTTGCAACTGAAATGTGAAATACAAAGCATATTGGAGATTAAAGACAAAGCAAGACAATGACAATTTTTTTGTGAACTTATCTCATATTTTCACACTAGAGATCTTGAACTACGTATATACTTATGGAAACTATTTGTAAAAGCTTCAGATTAATATGCAAAACTAACCTGTCTCACAACCGGAATGGCTCGTTTCGGTGAGCCCGTTTCGGTGAGCCCGATTCGGTGAGTCCGATTCGGTAAGTCCAATCCCTTAACGGGGGATTTTTTCATTTTTTTTTTTAAATTATTGGGTACCGTAGCCTAATTATCATTGCCGTTTTAGGGTTAGAGGTTTGGAGTTAGGGTTAGGGGTTAGAGGTTAGGAACTCACCGAATCAGACTCACCGAATCGGACTCACCGAATAGTAGCAGACCCTCTCACAACGGTATCTTTGAATAGTGTGAGCTTTGCTATATTCTCAAGTCTCAACTTAATGATTCGACATTGCTCAAACTGTCTCCATTGGCTTATTTTTCATTTATTTTTTAGAAAAAACATCTAGTATTGCACCATTTTTTCATCTTCAAACTTTCTATTTTTTTCCAAATTTATTTTCTGAATTTTTGTTTAAGATTTTCTTTTGATGAATTTTTCACCAAACTCTGCTTGTCTTTTTTCTGGTGGATTAGAAAATATGGAGATCAAGCATGTGTTGGTTCTTCGTGGCAAACTGTTTTTGACCAAATTAGTTGCTGTTAGATTACATCAGAAGACCTGTACACTAGCGTACAGTACTATAGAAGTCGCCATGGATCTCACTTGATTGAACCCAAAATATATATACCAATGGCCAGGTTTCTCCAGCAGCAACGAAAGCTTGACAGAAAACAAGATAGATTACACATTTTGTATTTTTTAAATGAAATGTTTCTTTGGACTATCAGTTTTCCTAAAAAGATAAAGCAATGATTTTGCTGTCAAATCCATGCTATGTGTAGACTGTAGATCTGGGCTCTGCCCCAGATGCCGACACTGTACTGTCTTACCACATGTTTTCTATAAGAAAAATTGATTTGTGAAGTTGGGAGATTAATGACTTATACTTTGCAGGGGATATTATCGGGGTAAGGGTATCACGATGGGAAAATAGGACCCACCAAATAATGACGTTGACTGAGGATGCACTTTAAGCTGAATATTTGTTTCGCTTGCCATATTGCATGCATAAGCAAATTATCTGAAAGTTTTTAAAGTACCAGAAAAATAGAAGTGTTATGCGTAGAAATACTTTGTTTATCTGATTAAAATGAAATGTGATAATATTAAAATTAGTTGGGATTGATTAGATCCACCGGAAAACCTTCTTCAGGTGTTAAAATTTGTTTTGCTCAAACTCGATGATCATATTTTTCAAGTAAGTTTAAAATCATCCTCTGTCAATGTTTCAATATCGAAGGGTTGGAAATAATTCCTAATGGGATCTCTTTACCTCTGGACGATAACTCGAGAAGCACAGGGGAGGCTTATGTAGAATTTGCATCCCAGGCTGCTGCAAAAGCTGCTCTTGACAAACACAAGGAGAAGATTGGGCACAGGTTGGTGGGAGGCGGGCTCGTTGGGGAGCTTATGGAGTCGTGGAGGAGTAGGTTGGGCTGAAAAACTTTCTATGGGACTCTGTAAAAAACCTGTCAAATAACCCAAAAACTTGGTTTCGCTTTTTTGAATGTAGTTCCAAATTGAGGCAGTGCTCTCTCTGTTATTTTAATCCTCTTTAGTTTTGGAAATCATCTGCATCTTTACACAGCCTACTTACCCAAATATTTAGTTTTGGCGTAAAAGTTGCTGATTAACCATGTTTATATAGTTTTTATTGTCCTTTCAGAAGAGTATTTTGCAAGCATTATTATCAGATTTGTTTCAAAAAGTTAGTCAAGGTATGATTTTTTTTAATGTTCCAAGTACGAACATTGTTAAATCATGTTTTTGGGTAATTTGACAATTTTTTGACTGTTGGGTGTGCAAATTTAGAAATTAGTTCATTTTTCAGCCCACCCTAGTGGGAAGATTATGTGGTTTCATTTACTGGGATGTTTTGAATGGGTAGTAAAATGATCTTGGTGCCCAAAGTTGTAAAAGGTGTATATTTAGAAATTTTCATGTTTGTTACCTTAAACTGGGACTTTATGAAGCTGTAGTGGATTAGTGGTCTCCTGAATAGTTTACTCAAGTGGGCCGTGTATCTTACTAAAAGACATGGGATATTGAAGTTTACTGGTCTGGTAGTTATTAAGTTTACTTATTTGTAGGCTACATTTAACAATTTTGTGATCGACAAATCACTTTTTAAACAAAGGAGCGCATTGGGGTGGTAGAGAAATGACTGACAACCAACAGGGCTGTGGAATCGATCGACTTTGCAACATTATAGTTATTCATCTTTATTTTAAAAAAATTGTGTTTGATGATTTTCTATCGATGTCATCATCGTAATCAGCAAATTGTGAAGCTTTCAGACGACAGTCGGCGCTCAACAACAATTTTGGCAGATGCAAAAACATTCAGCTCCACACACCTAAAATGAGTTGTTTAAAATCAATTTCGCAGCCCTGTATACTGCGCATGTGTAGCAGCGCGGTGGCCATTGATAATCTGTTCTATAGTTTTAATAGTGATTGTACACCAAAAGAAGCCTTAGACTTTTCCCTGTCTATCTTAGTATTGGGTTTATCTCAGGTACATTGAAATATTCAAAAGTTCAATGAAAGAATTCAATATGGCGTTTGGAGAATTTGAAAGACCCTTTGGAGGACGAGGAAGACCTGGGCCGTATGATCGACCACGCGGGGGTAGAGGAACGAAAGCTGGGCGATTTGGAGCAAGAGGGGCGGGCCGAATGAATCATGGTAAATGGCCTACACATTGGTTGTTATGTTTCTATAGAAATCGGTTTTACAAAATAGAGAAGGCCACTGCGTAAAATTGTCGGCAGTGAACGATAAAAAGGTTAGAGCAAACTTCAACATTAGAGCAAACTTGACTTGTGTTTTGCATCATTTTAGATGCAAAATCTTGTAATCAGGAATTGCTGGGACCAAATGTATAATTTATGGTTTTGCTAATTCAAAGTAAATTCACTCAACATATAAGAATGCTATTTTAAAATATCCTCTTATTCAAACCTTCTTTGTACAAATATGCAAACATGCAGATTGCAGAAGCAAAATCTACATTGTTAGAACATACTGGATGCCTTGCCAGTGATATGATGCTGATGAAGAAATGTTTCTCCATCCCCTCACAGTTTAATTAGTTATTATTGCTCACCAGGTGGAGGAGGATACGGCGGGGACGGAGATTATTACAACGACTTCGAAGAAGATGAATCTGATTACTCCTGGAATGAAGGAAGTTACGGTAGTGGAGGATCTGGCCGCTTTAGGGGAAGGGGCCGAGGTGGGGGAGGCGGTGAAATGAAGGTATTTTAATATTTTTTAATATAAGATAGTATGATTTATGACCTGCGATTCTCCTAACATCGAGAAACCAGAATAAAAGTTTAGAGGCATCATGAGGATCAGAATCACTTTATTGCTCATCTTATTTTTTCTTGGTTGTTTGCTTATCTGACGCATTTTTCAATCCACGAAATGGGCTATTTTGCAAATAGTTTTTACAGTGTTTAAACTAACGCCTGGTGGATGAAGATTTAGATTAATTTTGATATGGCTTTAGATTTCCGCTTTTTCCTGCGCCTAATCTCAAACATATCGTATTCACTGATCCTTGATTTTTTCTTTAGTAGAAGATTATTTAAAGTCCGCTTATTTCCTTTTCCAAATTCTTTTAATAAATTTTACGATCAGTCGATCACTATCGATCGTCACAAGGTTTGAACAATCACTTGCCTTGCAGAGCTTCAGAGGAAGTCGAGGGGGATACAGAGGAGGAAGTGGTGGTGGTGGTGGATACGGAGGAGGACGTGGAAGCTATGGAGGAGGACGTGGGAGCTATGGAGGAGGACGTGGCGGATATGGAGGAGGAAGTGGTAGCTATGGAGGAAAAAGTGGATATGGCGGTTATGAAGAAGATGACGAGTACTACGAAGAAGAAGACGACTTCATGACGTCAGAGCATGTCCTCCACTTGCGCGGTCTTCCCTTCAAGGCGACTGATGACGACATAAGCAACGTCAGTGTTTGATGACGTGACAATGTGTAGATATTTTCTTGGCTGGATTACTCTTACATTTAAGAATAGCCTAGGTTCTTTTAAAGTCTCAATACGAACCTGTATTCCTGAATACAATATTTTACTATTACCTTTGTAAAATATCGGTTGCTTAGTCTGCTTTTGTTACAAAAGCTTTTTTTAATCTTTCATTCACGAAGCTCCTTCTGTTTTTCAAATTTTAATAAGAATATCTTCCAACTTAAATCATCCTTACTGTGTCCAACAGTTCTTCTCTCCCATCGTTCCCGTTCGCATCCACCGCGAGTACGATCAGAACGGACGCATAGGTGGCGAGGCTGACGTTGAATTTGCGTCGTATCAGGACGTTCGCGCTGCCATGAAGAAGAACAACCAGCTGATGAGTGAGTAGATTACATTTCCCAGCTTGCAAAGTTCATGCCAGGATCTAATGTTATTTAACAATTCTTGTGCTAATATTGCAAGTAGATTCTGTTAGTTTGATGAGCTATTTGTTAAGGTTTGCACGCGTTTAACTTGATCAAACGAATATCCGTATTCCCAACAACTGTAATAGATTCAGGTTGGGAAGGGGCGAGAAAAAATTAAAGAGCGGGTACAATCGCTTATTACACATTGCTGTTTAAATGGCACATTACCATAAAGTGAGATTTCCGTACCACAAACGGGGAGCCAGAAGAACGGGTTTCCAACTAGACTGCGTGACCTGCCAATCATAAAATCAGTTGCACCTTCCTTTTATGCAATATCAGCTTTACTGTGATTCGAAGTTTTTCTGAATGCATTTAAAATTTAAAGCACGTACACTAACTGGGAGGAGAAGCCACTGCCTCATTCGTCTCTAATTCCCGCACTACCCAACAAACATTCTTAGCAATATTTTGGGATTCAAATGCGTACGCTTTTGGGAAGGTTATTTAACTATCCGGATGCACCTTGGAATGAATTCGAAAGCCAACCGGCTCATCACTGCTGAAACAAACCTTAATATTTCAGTGCATCGCTACATCGAGTTGTTTGAAGGTCCAGGCGGTTCCAGCTCCAATCAGCGCCGAGGCGGCACGAGAGGGAGACGACGTAAGTTCTTGCAATCTCCTGTTGTTTTTGTTTAAGTTGTCAAGTGTTTTTTGCTCAAACTTCAGGGCCATGTTTGTTAAAGTGATTTTTTCTCTTGACGTTTTCTCCTTCCATCCAGACAGCACATCAGTCGTTTTTTACAATAATTCAACGTATGTAGACGTAAAGGCTACTGTACTAATGTAAAAAAACAACCGATTTCAAATTCCGACTTTTTACATTGATCCAGCGTCCGCTTAGGTTGAATCAATGTAAAAATGACGGATTTTGCTGTTTGGCTATTAGTTGTTTGTCCGTAATTTAGTATCCCTTGCACGACACGATGTAGCAGGTATTGAAAGAAGTATGAATTTTGAGAAACCCACCTGATCACAGATTGTGCAGTAGAAATAATTTTAAAACTGTATTTCTAGTCCATAACACGCAATTATATATTATTATCAAGTATTGCTTTTTTCTTTCGAACCACTTTATTTATGTTACAGGTGGCGGGCGTACGGGTGAGTAAACAATTGCGGATCAGTGATAAGCCGCAGATGTAAACCTTTGAAAGACGCGATTGCAATCTAGTTTACTAATTTTGCTTTCAACATAACCTAAATGTTTCGTCGTTGGATAAAACCACAGGCCATGACAACGTGCATCAAAAAATTTGACTGAAGGCCGATCTGTTAGCAGCCAAAATTGCTAGTATAAGTTGATAGTTTGAGTATTGGTTAATAAATGTAGTCTTCGTATATTTTGTGCTATTGTTATCATACAATTAAAGGGCTAGATTTTGTCACTTGTGGTGAAAATCCAAAAACCGTCTGGCAACACTGGTAATAGGGAAAGATTGACATTTTTTTAACCTAATATTAGTAGTTTTGCAGTGACCACACTCTGGGAATTTGAGATGTCAAAACTATCAATTCAAAGGAACATACAGTAAATTTAGCTTAGATTTAAAATCGAAATTACATCGGCCTTCAGTTCGCACGTTGTCAAGGCCTGTGTGAGAACTGTATATAGATCGCTATGGGTAAGACACACACTCGTTTTATACTGCGATGTCTTTTTAGCTCCACTCGTTTTTTTTAAATGGTTTAATCTTAAGTTTATAAATTCTGAATAAAACTTTTGTTCTTGATGTCTCTCAATAAGCCGACGTTCGTTTGTTAATTGATATCTCCAGCCGCTGTAGCGAATTCTCCAGTGTTCATCCATCTAACAACTTATAATCATCCAAAGTGCAGCTTACAGGAACTACTGCAGTGTACCATACAGACCAACTGTAGACGTTTATAGTGCTCCGAAATTTGCAGAACTAAATTAATCTTCATTTGCAATTCTGGCTTACTGCCGACTAAGGATTCAATTTTAGGTTTGCTTTTTATCACTTTCATGTAAAATTGAATGCACTTAAAAAGCCCGCGCCCAGACATTTCCATTTGATATCTCAGGTGCCAGGAGCGGCGGAGGTTACAGATACTAGCTGGTTTGCTTGCGTCCGATTTGGAAGAAGTCCAATGATTTGAAAACCTTCAGCACCTGCCATGTAATCTACAAAGCATCTTGCACGAATAACTTAGCTGTTTTTTCGACAAGATTTCAATGCGAACTTTTCATGTTTTCTCCAACGTGGTTGAACATTTGATAGACCTATCTCCTTTGCACAAGCCGGTTAGCTTTTTAGATGAGAATGACCAATGTATGGTTGAACAACCCTTTCAAACTTGCCAATGTCTTCTGGATGATAAAACTGATGTATAGCTTTTCGATAAGGAGTAATTTTGCAATTCCACATATAATTGACAAAGAACTGCATGACATTATTTAAAAGATCCAATAAACTAACATGTTGAATTCAAGTGTTTTCGGCACAACTTTATGTCTTTATCAGGAAATATCTAATACACCTAAAAAATAACTAATTGTAGCCTATATCTACGTAGATAATTACAATATGCAACACTAACAAGCTGAGTACAAACAATTAAAGAAACATATACCAAAGCCACTCTGTTACAAGAATAACAGATGAGGGCATGGAGTTTTGCTGGAACTGATGTGGTGAAATAAACTTCTGTAAAATTCGTTCGTGTCAAGTCTGTGGTAACATTGCAGCAAATAAATGATTTTGCGAAATGTCCTCGCTGGAAAACAATAGAATAAAGAAGCTGTAGCAGACTAGAGATTAGCATCGCTTTACCAAGAAACGTCAATTCACTTTAGCCTATGGCATCAGTGACCAGGGTTGCATTCCTGGGTGGGACTCAGCACCACGAAATATGAAAAGGCTTGATTCAGGGGGGCTCCTTCAAGCTTCCATTTTTCAGCTTTTCTGTCTGAACAACAACTTCTCGACTGAACAAGTACGGTAACATTTGCTTTCGCACAACAGAACAGCAAAAAAAACACGAACATGTAGGCTATAGCTGTAAGTTGGTAGCAATCGCCGTTTTCCGTGATTACGTCCCGTATAGTTAGCTTTAATTCTATCATGCAATCTACATGTGTAGTAAATCAAGCTTTTGCAAATAGGGCAATAAAGAATTACATAAATTTTTGTGGCTCTTGACATTGTAGATGTCCTTGTGTGATGTGACTCTTGCATTGAATAGTGGATGGAGATAAACATTGTAGATGGGTTTTATCACGTAGGCTACAGGCATTTTTTGACAAAACTTACATTAGCTATTCCAGATCCGCGAAGTTGCATCGGGAACTGAGCAGCATTGCAACAGAGTTCGATGTCGAGTTGAGGAAAGTGGGTAAAATTTTCGGTGTGCTTTGGGTTGCCTTCTCATATGTTATCAATGCTCTGTGAAATAGTTTCCCAGCATTGTATAAACACTTCAAAACCCTAGCAGAAGGAAGAATATTAGAGCAACAGATCGGGTCATGTTCAGAGGTCTCTGCATCAAAATGACCGCTAAGGAATTCGTAGAAGACCTGGCGCTTTTAAAAGATTGTCTTCAACAATTATCGCTTTTGTCAGAAACTCTCCAGACTGGGAATAACAACTTCGTAGTACCGTAACTAATTGTCACGTCAAATGGACGGTTAATTCTCTATTTCAAATAAAAAAAGCTGTTCAAGAAGGAAAGTAATCGTTTGATGAAGTTGTGTTTTTGGCAGTGGCGGCTCGTCAGAAGGTGCTGCGGTACTGCAGCACCCCCTGGCGTAATTTCTGTATTTGCTTTGATAACGCTCTGCTTAGCAATTTTTGCCAGGCATTGAGCACTTTTTAATAGTGTTAATTTTAGCTAAATAATTTTTATTTTATAGCCTAATGTATGTGTATTTCTTGAAAGTCTACTCAAACCCCTGGTCATATCTAGAAAACAATAGCACAAATCACCGCATTAAATAAATTCTGGTACGGAAACTCTGGTACTGCAGTTCCCTGCAGTCCCAGTTTCGGCTTGTTTGTGCTGTATTGCGCATGCGCGAATCTCTTGGAAGCGGCGATTTTGGCTGGGAGAGGGTGCTGCGTTTTTTGCAGTACCATGTTGCCCATGTTGTAGTCTTGAAATTTCTGTTACGACAGAAACAGCTGGACTGTAAGCCAGCGATATTACTATTGGCAACCCTGTCAGTCGAAGCTAGTCATGCAGCTGAGTGTGTTTTTCCTCTCTAACTTGCAGTTGCTTTTTGAGATGTTTTGCCTGTTTAGAGTTAGACTAGTATAGATTAAGTATTTTTGGAGAGTTAGACGTCAGTGTTTTAGACAATTATGATGTTGATGTTGGACTAATAACAGATGCTTACAGCATAGGCTACATTTATTTTCTTTAACTTTAACAGGTTTAGTACGGTAGCTGACAGCTTTGCTGGCTACAGTTGTATACCGTAGTAGGCCTACTGTACAAGTGTACATCCGGTACCCAGCTATTGCATGACATGTTTTGAACCGCCATGGTTTTATCACTTCCTGTTTATATGGCATGTTGGTATATTGATGGTAGGCCTTGTAGTATAATGCTAATATTGTGGTCACTCGTGCGTGACGTCCCGGGATAAACACGAGGGACAATTGTGCTGGCATTCGGAAAGACGCCACGAGAGAGAACGTACGATATACAGATTGCGCATAATACAACATGGTGGCAGCGATGCAGTTTTGAACAATCGTTAAGTTAAAGTTCTAGTCAGTATAAGAAGCATGTCTATGTTTCAAGTGAACCCTCCAGCAGAATTCGATTTCTCAAATCCCAGCGGTTGGACCCTGTGGATCAGGCGATTTGAACGGTTTAGAAGTGCCTCAGGTTTAGCAGAGAAAGATGGAGAACTACAAGTCAACACGCTCATCTACTGCATGGGCAATAAAGCTGAAGAAATAGTGCCGTCATTTAAGCTTTCGCCAGAAAATTCTAAAGAATACTCAGTAGTTAAAACTAAATTCCAACAACATTTTCTTGTGAGACGCAATATTATATTTGAGCGCGCGCAGTTTAACACAAGAAACCAAGGCGAAACTGAGTCGGCAAGTTCTTTCATATCTTGCCTGTACAACATGGCGGAAGGCTTGCAGTTCGGCGAGCTTCATGATGAACTGGTGCGTGACCGCATCGTAGTAGGCATTCGAGACAAAGGATTATCAGAACGCCTGCAGATGGACACAGACCTCACACTGCAAAAGGCAATCGACCTTGTTCGGCAAAGCGAGACAGTAAAACAACAACAAGGCATTCTTTGTAAAGAAATGACACAACAAAATAGCGGCGAACTTGAAACCATCGTAAGAAAAGAGAAACAGCGGTTTACAAAGAAATGCATGAAGTGTGGTCGATCGCCTCATTACAATGGAGAAACTTGTCCAGCAAAGACAGTCACTTGTTTTCAATGCAAAAAGATAGGACACTTTGCTCGACATTGTAGGAATCAGACAAACAAAAGCGTCAATGAAGCAAGTGAAACGACATCACGTAAGTCTGCCTGGTTTGTGAATGTTCTAATCAACAATTTCCCAGTTTCCTTTAAAGTTGATACGGGTGCAGAAGTCACAATTATACCAGCTCATATCTGGGAGCACTTGGGTAAATTCAAGCTTTCCCAAACGGACAGACAATTGCAAGGCCCAGGTGGCAATCTTTTAAATGTGTTGGGCAAATTTAACTGTAGACTTACGTACAGACAAAATTACAGCTGTCAAAACGTTTATGTTGTTAAAAACGCTAATAATGCATTGTTAGGCTTCCCTGCTATAAATTGCCTACAGATCGTTAAATTCGTCAACTCGACTTCTAGTCCCGAAGCAGTGAAAGCGAAAATTACAGCAAAATACCCCCAATTGTTTTGCAATCTTGGCAAGCTGTCAAGAGAATATTCGATAACGTTGTGTGATGACGCTGTTCCTTACCAAGTTCGTGCACCCAGACGTGTTGCATTGCCGTTGTTCTCAAAAGTTAAAGTCGAACTATCCCGTATGCTGCAAGAAGGAGTGATATCAGAAGTTAAACGTCCCACTGATTGGTGTGCCGCAATGGTTGTAGTGCCCAAAAAAGACAACAGCGTAAGAATATGTGTGGATTACACAAGGTTGAACAAAAGCGTCAAACGAGAAAAACACCCATTGCCTTACGTTGACCAGGTTCTAGGCCAGCTGAGTGGCGCTAAAATTTTCTCTAAACTAGATGCTAAATCTGGGTTTTGGCAAATACCTCTCTCGGAAAGCTCGAAAATCCTAACCACATTTATAACCCCATTTGGACGATATTGTTTTAATCGTCTACCATTTGGCATATGCAGCGCTCCAGAGTACTTCCAGCGAACGATGTCAGACATTCTTTCTGGGTTAGACGGCGTCGTGTGCGAAATGGACGACATTCTGGTGTTTGGAGCAAATCACGCTGAGCACGATCGACGATTAGCTGATGTTTTAGAAGTATTGTCTTCAAGTGGACTGACACTAAACAATAAATGTGAATTTGAAAAAACGTCCATTAAGTTTGTTGGTCATATTATCGATAGCGACGGCATCCGTGCTGACCCTGACAAAGTGAGCGCTATTCTGAAAATGCAAAGCCCCAATAACATTTCTGAATTGCGTCGATTTATGGGCATGGTAAATCAGCTAGGAAAATTTACAAATCAACTAGCAGAAAAGTCAAAACATCTACGTAAGCTGTTGAGTAAAAATACAGAATGGTCTTGGACCATGAAAGAAGAATCAGCTTTCAATGACATCAAAGCTATATGTAGTTCAACCGATGTACTAGCACTGTATGATCCGACGCTAGAGACAATAGTATCTGCTGACGCTTCCTCATTTGGCTTAGGAGCAGTTCTTCTTCAAAAACAGGATTCTGATGTTTGGAAACCTGTTTCGTTCGCATCCAGAGCTATGAGTGACACGGAAGAACGTTACGCGCAGATAGAAAAGGAAGCTTTAGCCATCACATGGGCGTGTGAGCGGTTTTCCAGTTATCTGATCGGTATGAAGTTTCTTGTTCAAACAGACCACAAGCCTTTGGTCTCTCTTCTAGGAAAAAAAGGTATCGACGAACTGCCCGCCCGCATTCAACGCTTTCGAATGCGTTTGATGAGATTCACCTATGATATTTGCCACATCCCAGGCAAAGAGTTAATTATTGCCGACACCTTGTCCAGATCACCTGTAGACTCGCCCACGTCATCCGACGAAGAACTTCGCCTCCTTTCTGAAGCCTACGTTATGTCGATAATGGACGGACTCCCAGCTTCGGAGAAGAGACTTAATGAAATACGTGTAAGGTTAAAAGATGATCCGGTCTGCAGTCAAGTAATGCAGTATGCACAAGAGGGGTGGCCGCGTATGAATGCCTTATCGAGTGCTGTTAAATGCTTCCATTCAGTCAAAGACGAGATTACGGTCCAGGACGGTTTGTTACTGCGAGGAGCCAGATTGATAATACCACCCTCGTTACGTCTTGATATTTTAAACAGAGTTCATGAAGGACACTTTGGGATTGTCAAAAGCAGAGAAAGAGCGAGAGGGTCTGTTTGGTGGCCATTTATGAGTAAGCAAATAGAAGAAATGGTTAAATCGTGCCCCACATGTCTGAGAAATTCCTCACCAACTATCGAACCTCTATTGTGCACAGAGAGACCTGAACGACCATGGCAAAAAGTTGCAATGGACATGTTTCACTGGAAAAACCAACAATATTTATTGATTGTCGACTACTTTTCTAGATGGATTGAAACACTCTTGCTTGTGAGTACTACGGCAGTAAACGTTACCAACCACGTCAAGTCCATATTCTCTCGTTATGGTATCCCGGAGGTAATTGTTTCAGATAATGGTCCACAGTTTGCAAGCGCTGAATTTGCAGATTTCATAAACAAACTAAAAGTGAAGCATATAACCTCTAGCCCTAGATATCCTCAAAGCAATGGCGAAGCAGAGAGAGCCGTTCAAACAATCAAAAATTTGTTAAAGAAAAATAGTGATCCTTACTACGCGATGCTTTCTTACCGCTGTACCCCCTTAAGAAATGGTTACAGTCCTGCAGAACTCTTCATGGGAAGAAGACTCCAGTCCAATCTCCCCCTACACCCAAAACAATTAGCTCCACAATGGCCTGACTTCGATTCGCTACGGAAGAAGGAGAAAGATGATCAGGAAAAGCAAGCCCTCAATTACAACAGACGACATCGCACTAAAGAACAACCTGCTTTGGTTCCAGGAAGTAAAGTACTCATCAGAAACAATAACACAGTCACCCCTGGAGTAGTAGAGAAACCTTATGACACTCCACGATCGTATGTAGTGGCGACTCCAGACGGGGGAGCATTGAGGCGAAATAGACAATTTCTAATAAGTTTCCCCTCGCCTGACAACCCAAGTACAAATAACACTGTGGTTAATCCGGAACCACCACCTAGGCCCGCATCACGAGGTGATAGTGATACACCTGCAGAAAGTCGAAGTAACTTTGAGCCTTCAGGAAGGCCTAAGCGCGTTATTAGAAAACCAGAAAAATATAAAGAATTCGTAACATAAAATGTAATGGCATACCTGTTATTATAAAACCAAGGCTTAGCAAAAGCCTACTATTCACTTATGTAATTTGTAACCACTCAGTTATTCATGTAAGCAGACAATTACAAATTTAGACTTCGCCTTGTTCCATTCTATTATAACTTACTGTATTTATATAATGTGCTCTGTTAGAGCACGGCATTCATGTTTATTATTGATTTACTGTTTTGTTTCCTATTTCTGTATGCGAAATGCTTTTACGATTCTGCATACTTATGTTGCTTTCCCTCTATCGTATTTGTCGGGGAGATGTAGTATAATGCTAATATTGTGGTCACTCGTGCGTGACGTCCCGGGATAAACACGAGGGACAATTGTGCTGGCATTCGGAAAGACGCCACGAGAGAGAACGTACGATATACAGATTGCGCATAATACAACAGGCCTAATTGCAGCTTGCACAACCATTTTCATTCCAGAAACGTTAATGATGAAAAATAAACTGAACTGAACTACTGGCATATGCCAACAGTGAATAGGCTATGAATCTGTAAACTGCATATCAAACATCAAATCCATTATGCCAGATCAAACCTTAATGGAAGCCTATATATAAATTGCAGATTTGTGTTGATTTATACACTACTTTGACTATTTTTTTAAAAGAGTATTACTATTGTGCAGAAGAATTGGAAGTCATGGCAACCATACTCTCTCAAGAAACAGGTTCTGTAACAGTGCGTGACCTGCTACGTAACTTAATTTTTCACAGCTCTGTCCCTTCAGGATAAAGTTGCTATAAAGAGAAGAGGCCGTCCTACACCTGATGTTCCAATAAGAGTCAAAGAGTCAAAACTTTTCTGAGGAGTACTATGAGTCAAGAAAGGCTAAATGCTCTTGCGGTCATTTTAACAGAAAAAATATTCTTTAAGACTCACCCAAACCTTAATGACAAAGTCATTAACCTTTTTGCTAAAAAAAAAACAAGAAGAATGGATTTTATCTATAAATAAGCTTGGCTCCAGTTTACATGGAGCAGTTTATATGTAAGTAACTTATTTTTTGTAGTTTATCCCACTGTTTACCTTTGTGTTAATCCGAGTTATAACCTGCATAATGCATGTGCAGCATGCACTGTAGGAAGTTTGTGTCTTTTGTTTATTTATTATTCATATTACATGTTACAATGGAATACATTTGTCAACAGTCAACACCACAAGTCAGCGGAGTAGACCAAAATCACATCATAGAATTTGGAGTCGGCATTTTCAAGAAGCAGACTTCGAAAAGTTTCTTCAATTCTAAATTGGATATGCCAAAAGACTAGACTTGAAGCCTGGTGCATTCCACCAACTTTTTCTTTACCACCAGGAACTAGTGCAACAGCTGAAGGATCACATTCGACTTCTTCCTGGCGACAAACTTACAAAAAGACGCCAAGTTAATGAAGTACTGTTGATTTAATTAATAGTTTATGGTATTTAGTTAGAATTGCAGTATTAGGTTTTGATAACCTGTACCCCAACCTAATGCTTGTCGTCTTGGGGGTGGAAGAACAAATCAGCAGTTAACTAAGGCTGCAGGGATTAAATAGGTTGAAAACCACTGGCCTGAGGGGGCCTACCAATGCCTAGTACACTACCGTCTACCATGCAGGTAGCAAATTATTTTACTAATCCTACTTGGTATTTTTGCTTCAGTGGATAGCTGAAGACACTGCTGCTCACAAGAATACTGCAAGTACAGATGGTGATAGTGAAGCACATGATTCTGTGAGAATGAATGCTGACCTAGATATACATGAAACATCGGTACGTTGTTGGTGAATGACGTAATGTTGATTTCTTATGAACAAATAATAAACATAGCATAATTTACACCGACATCATGCCGTTGTGGACACATCAGGAGTTGTGGAACAAAGTAAATGATAGAGTAATGAGTCTGCCTAGTTATGTGAGCAATCTGAATATATGCTATTATGATACCATAAAATTGTTACCATGTTGTCAAAATGCTTAAAGCATTTCCTATTTTGTTTGATAAGTCCATAGTTATTGTTGCTACTTTTACCATTATCTTGAAAACACAAACGGCACTATATGGCCCTTATTGGCCCATGCATAAATTTTATAGATCTTTTCATGGGAAAATACCTTTTAATTTAATGCATTAAACGTAGTGGAAACATCAAACTTGAAGGTTGAAAAATGTATTACAAGTAGGCTATTCTACATGTTAAAATTTATAGATTAATATAGAATGAATTACGATTTTTATTTTTGTTTTTCTTGACCTGATATTGTAGTTACAGAAGGCAAATTTTTGCCTGTTGCTTCTGTAACTTTTTATAAATGTTATTTCAAAAAAGTCCCATCTATGACTACATGTACCATTGTCACTACTTTAAACTGTACTTTTTGTTTTATAGGAAATTGTTTGTTGATCTGTGTGGTGGAAAGCTTTCGCACAGCATAGAGCATCCATTGAGAAAAGAGGAAAAGCTGTTTTTATTTTTTTATTTTACTCATAATCTGAAGAATATTTACAACAATTTTGGAAAAAGGAAACGGATGAATCTCCCTTGTGCTGGCCATGAGCACCTGCTTGGTCAGTCATGTATTGCAGAATTTCATCATGTGTCTCGCCTGTATGCTGTGGAAGAAGACACACCATTAAAGGTTGCAAACAAACTAAAGAAATCCTCATTAAATCCAAGCAACATTTCACGGACATCTCCACTGCATGCTTTCAGTAGGTTTTTAGTTAGCGTTCTTATAAATGGATTATTGTACAAATGTACAGTGGTAGAAAATGCATTCAATGTAACTTCTTCAAAAACTTGAAGAACATGTAATCAAGTGCAAAGAGCCTAATTCTGCATTACACAACTATAGTTGGTGAAAATTTTTTGTGTATTCATGTGCAAGGTTTGTGTTCATGTCAATGCTTTACTAGTTTTTTTGTGTGACCACTAACTAGTTATTTTTTGGCATGCAGGTGTTTAATGAATCAACTGTTCGTGGCTTGGAACAGCACAGCTTGTTCAGCATTTTCAGAAACTGCTCGATACATCAGTTTTATCACCAATGTTTGAAAAGTAATATCTGTTAAAACTTGTTTTAAAGGTATGTACATTGTACAGTCTGTGGATGTCAAAGAAACAAGCAGTATAGTGCAGATATGATAAGCCTATAAAATTTTGGTACTTTGTTCAGGAGAGAAAAAAAGAGATCCTGTGTTCATGCTATTAAGCATCAGCCATGTCCTGGACGACAAGACTGCTGAGTGACTGGTGATTTCCTGCCCTCCAATCTATCCTGAAAAGATCTGCTCATATGCCGATGATGAGCATCAGCCATGAACAAAATCATGTTGGAGTGCATTTTCATGAAGGAGGAAACAAAAATTTTGAAGATTTGGGTGGATGTGGAACGGCTGGGCTTTTGAACAAGACACTCACAGCTTGCATTCAGTCCATGGGAGCAGTAGTTGAACTTGCCACCTACCTTCAAACCAATCATGGTATTGATTATCTGCTTTCAGGAAGATTGTGTGCAAGTGTTCTAAGTGCAAGTGATGTATAATCGCCAAGTCAGGTTTTTCATTTTAAGAAAAAAAAATTTTTGTTTCAAAGTTCTAAAGATCCACATTTTCAACTGCTTCAAATTTTTATTTTTTGTCCTGAAAACACCAGGAATGGCATTTTAGAGCATATAAAAGTGCAAAATTTTCTGGGGGAGCATGCCCCCAGACCCCCCTAGAAGGCTCGCGCCTTCGGCGCTCGTCCGTTCCTGCCACTCTATGACGTCACATTTAACATCATTATTTGCAGCACCCCCATGAGCAAAAGACACGAGCCGCCACTGGTTTTTGGGAAAGTGAGTCCTGGAAGTACAAAAAACTACTCCTTCAAAGGCATAGCGTTGGACCAGCAACGCTCGGCGTAGAGACTACCCTTCTTTTGATCGTAATCGGTTTATTCAAGCTTTGGTTGACAACAGTGGGAGCAGGATGGTGGACACCAACAATGAAAATTCTATGAAGAGCTTGAAAATTATTGTACCAGAGTTATGGCCTGCTGGAATCGAAGTTCCGTGGCAAAAAGGGGAGTAGAGGTTAGGAGAAATAGAGGAGAAATTTCATGTAATCACTCCTATTTCCGATTTTGGATTGTAGGCTACGTTGACAATCCTTGCCAGATACCAAGGCCTATGAGAGGGGGGTACGGCGTACCCTTAAGGGCCCAGGCCTGTGTTTGTTGGGGTGCCCGAAATTGTGGTTTTATAGTTTACGCGCAAAAATGTTTGGTTAAAACCATCCTAAACGACTGATTTCAAGCATAAAAGTTGTTATTCTTTAGTCCTGGGGGGCCCGTAATCTAGCAAAAGGGCCCAGAAAGGTAATCGAGTGCTTTGCGAGCAATTTAGGGGCCCAAAGTGGTAATTGAATGATTAACGTGCAAAAATGTTCTGTTAAAAGCACCCTAAATTAAATTATAAAAGTTAGTTATTATCCTGTCCGGGGAGGGGCATAGTGTAGCAAAAGCAGGTTTGAGAAAAACCCGGTCAAAAAGCCCGGGTGTTTTTTGTTGTTGTGTTTTTTTAAAAACTATTTGACAAAGATAGTTTCACGCTTATTTCATCTCAAAATGAATTTCGGAGTTAGAGTCGGAGCCGGAGAATACTTTCGGAGCAGGACCGGAGCTGGAGTCAAAAAGTGACTTTTCTTGTTCACCTCTGCTAGTGCTGGGAATGTGGTAAATGCAAAAGTTAATGAAGAAAGGTTAGGATTGGTCAGATGATTAACTTGATTATGTTTTAACAAGATGTTATGTCTGAGCCTTGGTAGAGAGCTTGGCTTGTACCAGATACATATAATACTCAGTAACGTTAACGGATATCACATTCATTAAACACACAAAAAAAACATTAAAAAACTACTAAATTTAACGTTTTCGACACCACATAGTGTCCTCTTCAGAAATAATTATAAGCTACATCTAAGAGAAATAAAAAAAAAAAAAATTTAAAAATTTTACATTAAAGATGTACAAGCGACACCTCTCAACAGCACCATCAACCAGGGCCGGATGAAGGCGGGGGATGACGGGACTGCAGCCCCAGGCCCATCGATAACAACTTACTAAGAGCAACTGACATGCTTATTATCAGGATAGAAAGAATAAAGGACGAAAATCATAGAACAAATGCTAACTGTGTAAACCAGTGATTCTTAACCAGGGAGGCGTCAGCTAATTTCCAAGGGGGCTCGAGACCTAGCGTTATTTGAATTGAGTTATGGTCGGCATAATGGAACGGTTTCATAAAACCAGTCGGGTGCTGCAGGATAGGAAAATTATTTTAAATAAGGCAACAAATTTGCTTCAGGGTCTACATGATTTTGTTCGAACATTAAGATCTCAATTTCAAGAATTCGAAGAAAAGGGTAGGCTAGTGGCTGTCATCATTAGGCCTATATGGAAGAAATTTCAAGAAAGAAGAGAAGAAAAGCATGCTTGGATAGCGAAGGTGGATCTGAAGACACATCACTTGATCCACCGAGCAGATTCAAAGTAGACTCATATTTGCCAATCAATGACCAAATTATTTGTGTATGAAATCCCGAATTGCAGCATACGATTGTCATCAAATAAGGTAAGATTTTCGTTTCTGGCAGAATTAAACACTTTGTCTAAATGTAAAATTAAAGAGAGTGCTAAAACATTGCTTCACTATTATCCAGATGAGCTAGAAGAATAACTGCCTGAAGAGATGATTTATTTTTCTGCACTGCTAAAACAACACCATTTTAACAGCAAATGCAGCAAAGAAACTCAAATGTTTAGATTCATCAATGCAAATGAGTTTATGTACGGTATGCATTTCCTAGGGACAGTAGAATACCTACTTCTACCATCCCTAGCATTTCCTAACGTATCTGTCCGACTAACAATGTATCTTTGTTTGATGATTTCTACTTGTTCAGGCGAGCGCTCATTTTCAGTGCTTAAAAGAGTGAAGAATCAAATGCGTTCATCCATGGGCCAGAAAAGGTTGCATTCCCTACAGTAGCTCTACTCTGCATTGAAAACAAAATTTTGGAAAAAAATAGACACCGATGATGTTATCAGCTTTGCTTTGTCGAAATCCAGAAAACATGTCATTTGAATGTGTTCAGTAAGTAAATACTGTAGGCCACTTCAGGTATAATTTATGCTATTTCATTTTAATTGTGATTGGTACAATGAGGGGAATGAAATATAGGCCTCAGATTACCATATAGTCCCAGGCCCACCACAACCTTAATCCGGCCCTGCCATCAACAATTGACACACGAATTCAAGGCAGGATACACAAATTGGCGAGGGACAGATCACATGATATGCACAACACAAAATAATAGTTTTATTGCAGCCTGATACTACTATTGCGCACAGATGTCCAATTCTGCAGTGAAATGTTGTGTGGTGTGCAATACGCCTAAGCAAACATCACACTTTTTGCCCAAGACAAAAGGGACCTGGAATGACTCTTCGTACCCCTAGTGAAAATTTGTCTCAGAAGCCCTGCACTATACAAGATTGCTATAAGTTCTACTAAAGCCGAACGTGAATTTTCGCAAATGAACTTGGTCATCACACCGCTACGATCACGGCTGACCATATCACTTGTTTCAGCATTGTTGTTCATCAGCATCAATGGACCACCTCCTCATTTATGCAATGGCACTGCGGCAACTCAGAAGTGGTTGCAGACTCATCGATCGGCTGTGGATACTCAGGTTAAGCATTCTAAGCTGCCCACATTGAATGAACTCAGATCTGTGCAAAAATTGTATGCTGGCTAAAATCAAAAACTGTCGTGGTGCTTATAACTTATCCCATAAAACCAAAGACCTGGCAGACAGGCTATTTGTTTTATATTATCTCGTTTGCACCAACTTGGAATATGCTTTTGCTGTATTTGAAGTTGTTTAAACTATTCGTTAATAACCAAATGAGATTTTAGTGTAACTGTCACATTGGCAACTTATTGATTCTTACTAGCAAAGCTGCAAACACAAGTGCTCATTTCAAGAAATGCATTTCTACACTTTCATACAGTCATTTTTGTTGTTGTTGAAAGTTTGCTCAGAACTGGCTCATACAAATAAGTTTACAATTGAGTTAAGAGATTAGAATTAGCTCATGCAAAGCGATTTTCAAGTGCAGGCCTACGTAGTAAAGAAAAAGCAAAGGAGATTGCAGTGTAGCAACCAGGCCAAATTTCAAACTTGTAATTTTATTTCGGATTCAACCACGTTTTGTTGCTTCTACCTTTTTCTGTACTTCAAGCTATGTTTTAGCATGGGTTGTTTTTCGACATGATGTTCAGAAGTAAAAACAAACTGAACAGTGTTTCATTTTAAAAAGGTAAAGATTGTTGGCTAACCTACACCGATTAGGCTACTTAAACATACTTCGTCTATAACAAAACAGCTAGGTGTTAATAGAGCCCCCCCCAAACAAAATGCTAGGAATACACCACTGTCACTGACGCTCAACATTTCCTGCATCATGGGGCTTTTTATAAGCTTGGGACTGTCAAGATGACTGAAAGGTTTTCGAAGTATAAATTACGCGCCTCACAGTTTGATTCTGCGTCACTCTGTTGAGTGGCAGGCAGCCAGCGACATTCCATTATGTTAACGTGAAATAAAGTTTATTGAAGCAACTATACCACGTACAGCACTACATATTTGGCCATTCTATACGGCTTCATAACGCAGACGATGTTTGCACAAATTTAATGAATCATCACGTTTCACAATACCGAAGTACTCCACACTACGTACAGTAAAAGTCAAAATAAATAGGCCGCAATGACGTCACAGACGAGAGTAGTTCTCGTCTTTTTTCTACAACTGTACAATGTTCATGAACAACATGGTGAAGTATATAATAAGCAGAATTGTGCGCTGAGACAGCATTGTCATATTTTACCTGCAAACAATTAGTGTGATGTCTTCTATGAACTGAATGCATTGCAAAGACGTGACCAACATAGGGAAAAATTATGTGTGCCCGGCTGCAACTTTCTAAAAGGTACCATTAAAAAATCCCCTTTGAGCAACAAAGAAAAAAGGCAAATAATAGATAAGTTAATTCATCGGTTTGCCACTGGCTGACTTGGTGCAGAGGGTTAGGGCGATGATAGTCATTGCATTGACGTGGGTTTGATTCCCACCACTGCTATGCTCTTTTTTCTTCCGTAATTACCAAACAAAGTTCGAAGGGGATTTTTTAATGGTACCTTTTCGAAACTTGCGTCCTGGCTACTCGATTACAGTAGCCTACAGCTTATTCTATCCCAAAGCATTCCACAGAAAGGAATGACTTGGTTACCGTACCGGTACCAGTTACGCACGGCATTGGAAACAACATTGAGCCCTCTGGATGGTCGCTAGACCCAATTACACATCCAGAATACAAAAACTGCACTTACGTAAGTTCGAGACGATGACAGTTTGAACTGCAACCCAGACAGCAATCCTCAACATTTAACGTCTTCAGACATTGAATCAACGTAAAAATGATAGGTTTTGCTGTCTGGGGATGTACTTGTTACCATTCAAACTGATGTCACAACGATCGACAAAACACAACAAAACACTGACGTCAATTTTGAAGAACTGGTTGCTTGTCTAATACTTATAAATAAGTCTTGTATTGTACGATCAGGAATACTTGCACATGCGTTAAGGGAATCTACAACACAACATCGAAATAAAATTGAAAAAAATCTGAAGTATCATTCTCTGGTCACGCTGTCGATGAAACAAGTCAAGCGAATCTTTGAAACGATCCAACAGCTCTCGGTCAGAAATTACTTGGATGCATGTTGAAAAGCCCAAGTACTCCATTACTTATTTGTAATCAATTCATTTTAGAAATATCAAACAATCGCTAAGCATTGGATAATTTCTCTTACAAGTTAACCATCAAAAAGACGTTTGTGGAATTTAATTACGGATTACAAACATCACTTGGTCGAAAGGGCTGTGAAGAATATTCTATCTGTTTTAAGGAACTCAAAAGTGCACAACATTTATGAGTTTGCCGCGCAGCCTTTGAAACGCATATCGTAGGAGCAAGCGTGAGACAAAGACAACATAATCTATAAGCAGCCGGGACAATGAAAGAAAAATTTGTATCAAACCAGAATACTTAACTGATACTTAATTATGCGGTAACTGTGATGTGCTTTGGCCTGGGTATTGCAAAAGAAACCGCCGAAGAACATAGGCCTACTGTTATGAATACAATTGAAAAAAATTAGACATGATGCATAAATTTGCCTTTTAAGATGAGCTTATAACCAGACAACAAAATCTGTCATCGTTACAATGATTCAACGTCTGCAGACGTTGAATCAATGTAAAAACGACGGGTTTTACTATGTGGGTATATGACAGTTGACAAGATGTTGGATACATGTGGCTGCTTACAGGTGCATGGCAGTACGTTTTAGTCAATCATCGACTCAGAAGAGCAGTTTAAACTTACAAAAACAACTATCAGCTAACGCGATGCGAGGTTTGCAATGAGATAAACGTACTCGGCTTTAGACTGGTCACAAGATCTGGTCAAACATGTTAGTGAACGATTTCAATGCAATCGCATATGTTAACATCCTGGTTTCACAAGGCGCAGTTTCAAAGCGCAATGTTACACAAACCATTACTGTAGCGAAATCGATTAAATTACGCTAAGAGGTTCGATTGTTGTGCAAATGCCGCCATTTAATGAATGCAAAATAGCAGTGTTATCTCTTGACATACAACACGTCTTTTCTTCTACAGTATTTTAATCACTAAGCACTGATTGTATTGCATTAAATCAAAATAACTATTTCAGAAAAGTATGAGTAGTTTTTTTTATATCACAATCAAAGTTCTCATGGAAAGTTGTTAAATATCTATCAACGTAAAAAAATATTAACACTTCATCTCAGCAGGTTGGCACAAATTTTGGCCTGCTAACAAAAGAGCTTGCGGTATATTTTGTGCAGCATCTAAACACCTCAGACGCTACCATATTGATATGTAACAGGTTTTCTGCAATTATTTTCACACTAAAAGATCTGTATTCTGTAACACTAAAAGACGTTACAAGCCTTACAGCAAAATCCGCCATTTTTACATTGATTCAACGTCCGCAGACGTTGAATTAATGTAAAAATGACGGACTTTGCTGTCTGGGAAAAGCAGCTACAAAGCGATTTGTTGTTGATGCATCTGGTCGGTTTGACATACCCTAGTGTGGATGGGATGAAACTCCGGTCATGTATTGCTGTAATCTGGTTCGGTTAAGACCCACCTGTAGTTTCCATCTCAATTCACTTGACCTCTGTAGTTTGAAACAGATGTTGTAAGTTGATTGACAGACGGCAAACGAAAGCAAACAAAAATGTCAAAAAAGGTTGCCGGAGTGATTGACTTGTTTAATATCTTCCAGCCAGGGTACTTTGTGCGGCTGAAGTAGCAGCAGTAGCAGCGGCGGTTTGCACTCCTGGGTTTTTCATCACGCCGGTAGCGAACTCTTGCTGAGCCTTCTCAAAACTGGCTCCAGTCGATCGGTAGATTGAGTGGACCTGGACAAACAAAGATTTTGAAATAGTAAAACCTCAAGCAGTTTAAAAACTGGAACGTATCAAATGAAAAGATAAAGAGCCAAAAATTGTAGATACTAATCTCATTAACTCACGTTTAGCAAAAGTTTCGAAAACTATATGTCTTCACCTTTAGTGACAGTATAGCATAGTTTTTGCGTAACATCAGTTTAGTATCTAGATTTTGGAACAATTGGAACATATCACTTTTGCAAAAGCCGTGTCATTTGTGCATCACAATTATTTTACCTATTCGATGTCAACTTCTTGATGAAAGCGTTTCCATTACAGTAAGTATAAAACTAGTTAGCTCTGCGTCGAATATACACAAAGGTGCTGCAAGAGCATCAACACAATAGCCACAGCTGCCATTCACGATTAAATATTGGGAATCACACATTTTCACAAAAATGACCACTTGTCTTGTGGAAGGCGATGCAAAACGACAGTTTTATTGAGGTTTGCAGTAAAAGAAACAACAATTAGGCATATACTCGACGACTAACGTACAACTATTTGCACTGAACAACTGTCATGTACCTTTTTCAATAGGACGAGCGACAGAGCAGCCATAATGCTGAAAAACGCAGCTTGGATGCAAGCATACACACCAACTCCAACATTACCATCTCCACCAAAGAGCCCCAAAGCTACAATCCAGCCAGCCCAGCCGGCTCCAGGGATCCCGACAGCCATCAATACTGCGAAGCAGAACTAAAAAACAATTCTTACATAAGATTAAGAATACGTTCTGCTGTGATCCTTTTGCAAGTAAACTTTCCGTATAATACATGTGGGTGATGTTATGCCAAAAATGAACTAAGTTTTATTTAAAAAATGTGCAGTAGCTAGAATTTTACATGTTTTAATGTCAAAGTTATGCAAACATGTCCATTATGTATCCTTATAAATAAATAAAAACTTGGATGGATATTATGCATTCTTTTTTCTACATGCTATGAGCAACTTATAAAAAATAATTAATGAATGAACATACCTGGAAAAACATCATAAAGAAAAACAAGAAAAAATTAAAGGAGCTATCACTTCGAAATGCTTTGTAGACAGGACGATACCAGCAGAGTGAACATGGAGAGAAGAGCAAAAGCCATAAAATTGACATGCCAAATAAAACACCTTGATTGCTTTTCACACAAAATATCGCCAAGCAAACAATCATGTTGTTTAGCAGTAGTATGATATAGAACATCCAAAGATAATACAGCATCTTGACAGTGGTTTGAAATTCATTAGGGATATCCACTCCAAAGTCTTGATAGAAGCATGGCCCAACAGGAAACCACTTTGGAAATGGTGGCCAGTTATTCTGCCTGGGATTGTACGATGAAGAAGCCATCTGTTGCTCTCGTCGTTGAAGTTCTTCTGCCTTCTTTTCCAGCTCTTCTTGGCGTCTAAGCAATTCTTCATGTCCCGGAACAGGAGCAGCTGGAGGTGGAGCTGCAACTGGTGGAGGAGACATTTTACCACTTGCACCATGATCATACGGAGGAGGAGGATCAGATGGATGCATTACTGCAGGCTGACCAGCTTCAATGGTAGTTGCTCTTCCACTGTTTCCAAATGGATTGAAATTTTCCAAACTTGGCTTTTCAGCTTCTGATGTTGCTTGGGTAACAGAACCATCTTGAAATGGATCAGCGAATGGGTTGGCATCAAAATCACCCATTTTATAATAGAAAATAGTAAAATAGCACCAATTCGAACAAGCCTACAGAAAATTTAAAAAGAACTACATGTGAAGTTTATTCACAAAAATATTAATGCCTGAAATAGTCAAAGTGATGTTTGTTGTTTTACAAATTACCATACAGTAAAAAAATTTAAACATCCACTAAAAACTGATATATATAGAAAAATCTATCTGTTATGATTTATGGATATGACACAAAGATTAGCTTTCTTGCTTTAATGGTGACTGAAATCTCACCACCAGGCAACAGTTTGAAGATGATAAAAAAAGATTGAAAAAACTAGTGCCGGTATCTGCGATAATATGAAATTGAATGTTGACAATAATGCTTATATACCGTTGTAAAGATATGGAAAAAGAAATATATATATACAGGCCTCGAAATTCCGGCGGTCATGACCTCCGGAATGTCTGCCGAAGCCGACTCATTGGTCGGTCATAAATGACCGCCGCAAAATTCTTGACAAAAATAGAGCTAATGCAGCAAAAATATATTTCAAATTTGAATTGTTACAATTGTTTGTTTAACGCGAACAAATACGGAGCTGAAACAATAATAGTAGCCTACAGGCAATTGCTTCAGATCACATTAGAGTGGCGTGGTTAACGAGCTGATGGCAAAAGTAGCCATTTTTACATCATTTCAACGCCTTGCAATGTTGCCTTGAAATAAAGTTGTCTGAACTTTTCGGCAGGATATGTATTCTAATTTTAACAATGAGGATTATTGCGTTACATTGATCGTTTGTTAAAAAGAAACGTCACAGAGAAGCAAGTCTCAGCTGGGTTCCGCACGTGCTCAGGCGAATGTGGCGACCTTATTCACGCTGATAATTATAGAAATAGAATTTCTGCACAGAAGGGACAGTGTTAGACTAACACTATTGTGTTAGTTAGTTAACACTAACACTATTGAGGGCTAACACTATTGAGTCACTAATGCGCATTTGTATGGACGGTCCTGAGCTGGAGATTTACCACCCTGCGCGGGTCTGCTACTATTCGGCGAGTCCGATTCGGCGAGTCCGATTCGACTAGTCCGATTCGGCGAGTTCCCTATTCGGCGAGAGCTCTTTTCGGCGAGTGCCCTATTCGGCGAGTTTTGGAAATTTTTGAACTTAGGAAATTATCGGGTACCATAGCCTAATTATAATTGCCGTTTTTACATCGTTTTAACGTCGCTAAACGTTGAAATCGTGCAGAGAGGAATAAAAATAAAATGTTTGAACTATTAAATTAAAATTCCTCATGTCAGTTCAGTTGTTTTTATTTCTGACCATCATATGAAAATCAATACACGTCAACATAGCAAAGGTAGAAGCGACAAAACGCGAACGTTAAAACGTGCTTGAATTCGTCATGTCAGTTCAGTTGTTTTTCTTTCTGATCATGATATCAAAAACAATACACGTCAACATAGCAAAGGTGTAGAAAAAGGTAGAAGCGACAAAACGCGAACGTTAAAACGTGCTTGTGACCGAAGTAAGTTATTGAGTTGAACAAATGTGTGGCCTACAGCTTGGATTGAAAGGAAATTATCGGGTACCGTAGCCTAGTTATCCCGACCAGCAAAAATTTGTTCCAAGAACACAGTTCATTTTTACATTGTAGTAACAGAATGAAAAGGCTAAACAAATGTGTGGCCCATCGTGTTAACGTCGTTAAACGTTGAAATCGTGTAGAAAAGGGAGCTTTTGCTGACTAGGATACTTTGATACTGAGAAACATTTACAGAAGCCCTACGATTTGTTCCAAGAACCCATTTAGCATAACATTTCATTTGTACATTGATTCAACGTCTGAATACATTATCTTAAAAATGCAACGTATCGTAGGGCTTCTGTGAATGTTTCTCAGTTTCAACGTATCCTAGTCAGCAAAAGTACCCTTTTCTACACGATTTCAACGTTTAGCGACGTTAAAACGATAGGCCACACATTTGGTTAGCCTTTGCATTCTGTTACTACAATGTAAAAATGAACTGTTAGGCTAACTGGGTGCTTGGAACAAATTTTTGCTGGTCCGGACAACTAGGCTACGGTACCCGATAATTTCCTTTCAATATAAGCTGTAGGAGTGTAGGACTGTAGGTCACACATTTGTTGATCCAAACTAATCATTTTAACCATAGGCGCCTAAGCCGTGGGGGCAAGGCCCCCACGCATATTTCCGCGTGGGAGCAACTTTTTATGCGGCATTGATAGCCTACATAAAACAATAGATGAACTAGCGATCGGCAGCAGGACAACATTGTTTGAATGCAAACCGCAACAGCTTCGCAGTACATAATCACTAGAACGAGTAGGATGCTACAATCCCACCCCAGACAAAAAAATCTGTCAGTTTTACGTTGATTTAACGTCTGCAGACGTTGAATCAATGTAAAAATGACTGATTTTGCTGCCTGTGACATAGCAAAAATCTACTATTTTGCGTCGATTCAATGTCATCAGATGTTGAATGCACCCAAAAACAACATAATTTGCTACGTTGACGCAGCGTGCGTTTAACTTAATGCGCTTGCAAACTGCCTCGCTGTCGCTTTCGAAAGTCGAAACCTCTGCAGAGAATTGTCGCGGCAGTGAATCGGTTGCTGTGAAAATGAACTTGAAGTCTCGGCCCGAGGTTACCACTAACCAACGTAACAAGGGCTGGTATAAACCGCACTGCCCACAGTCGCACAAGCGGCATAATCAACGCAGTAACGGACTCGCGCAAACTGCATGGCGCACACACGTCCGTTGCCATAGAAACCCGATCAAAGGCGGGGAATATGCGCATCTTTTGTTTCATCTGCAACACGAAAACGGGCGTATTAACTACAGCGAATTGAAACTTGAAAGCGGGTCAGCCATAAGTTGCGATATTGTAGTGAAAAGGGAGCAATGTCAAGTCGAAAACTTAATTAAATGTCTCTCTGTAACTATTTTTCAAGGGCTGTTTACGGATGTCAGCAACTTTTAAATTTATTAAAGGTGACGTGCTGTTGAATCGATGTAAACATGAATGATTTTGCTTTCAACAGGTATATTTTCAAGCATATGATCAAGTTAGTATTTTCATTCCATTTACAGTATATATACCTTTTAGTAAATCTTTTCGTCTCTTGTTTCATGCTAATAAATCTAGTTCGTTGCTAAACTTTATGTTGCGCTTAGCTTAAAGAGTCGCAGTCCATCAACCGCTAGCCAACGCAGACGCATAGCATGTGTTTTGGTCGAGCTTTGTTTATAATAATTAACGGTAGGTCGAACGTAGCGATTACTCCGAGTGTGGCAATAAAAGCAATCCTAGTGTGACGACATAATTACGTCATCCATCTGCATGATATTTCGCTGAATTTACGTTGCTGCTGATAAAACACACTTTTGCCCCCACGGCCAAAAAAATAGTTAGGCGCCTATGATTTTAACTATTCAAAAGTACTAACTTATAGACATAAACATTATTTTTTTTGTAACATTTTCTTTGTTTTATTTTTCCTTCAAATCTTAAATTTTTCTGAAGGTGATGCAACCTTGCCAAATTTCTTTCAACTCAATAACTTACTTCGGTCACAAGCACGTTTTAACGTTCGCGTTTTGTCGCTTCTACCTTTTTCTACACCTTTGCTATGTTGACGTGAATTGTTTTTGATATCATGATCAGAAAGAAAAACAACCGAACTGACATGACGAATTCAAGCACGTTTTAACGTTCGCGTTTTGTCGCTTCTACCTCTGCTATGTTGACGTGTATTGTTTTTGATACGATGGTCAAAAATAACTGAACTGATATGACGAATTCAAGCACGTTTTAACGTTCGCGTTTTCTCGCTTCTACCTTTGCTATGTTGACGTGTATATATTGTTTAATTAATTTAATAGTTCAAACATTTTATTTTTATTCCTTTCTGCACGATTTCAACGTTTAGCGACGTTAAAACGATGTAAAAACAGCAATTGCAATTAGGCTACGGTACCCGATAATTTCCTTTTAAAAATTTCAAAAACTCGCCGAATAGGGCACTCGCCGAAAAAGGCTCTCGCCGAATAGGGAACTCGCCGAATCGGACTAGTCGAATCGGACTCGCCGAATCGGACTCGCCGAAACGGGCCATTCCGCCCTGCGCCGGCAATAATCGCTTGACACAACGATTTAATAACGCGAAAACCACGGAATAAGTGATCGTAGTTGCTTTTGTAATAAGGAAATTTGGATTGTTGTTTTCAATTGTGTTTATTGCATCATTACACGACTGTCATTAACGCACTGATTTATTAGCAAGCAATCTGCTCCAGTATACTTCAGAGTCGGTTAATTAAGCCATCAACCATTGTGGGGTTATTCTGTTGTAGAAAATCTTCTACAAACACGACTACACAATACTGTAGTGTGATTTTGTGCAAAACCTACATGCAAAAAATATGTCCGGTTGAGATATTAAATGTCCGCTGAAAGGGCCAGTCTGGTAGGACATGCTTGAACGCCGGAAAAAATTACAAATTTTGAGGCCTGATATACACTAAATTTGAAGATGGATGGGAAGAGAAAACACGGAAACAAAAGTTGAACTGAAGGAAGATAAGCAGATTACAATAGGCAAGGTAAAAAATTAGTTTTGATTTTACAAAAAGTTCCCCAAGAACTTCTTCGAGGAAGTAGGCTACTGCAGTTGCAACAATTGTAGGAAAATACGACAACGGGCAAGTAGAGGAAATTAAAGAACTTTCCCTGTTTGGTAATGTTTGTTTTGCTGTTTAGTTGTATATAAATGTTAAATCTCAGAAACGTAACAAAAAATGTCTAGTTACAATGATGTCATAAAAGGCATATTATCTTTGCCTTCTGTATCAAATTTGTTAGAAGTAAAATTGAAAACTTTCTGTGCTTTGTACAGTACAGCGTACAGTTTGATATTGTATATAAATGTTATCCGATACGGTACTCAAAATATGATACATGAACCTAAGTTTCCCGTTGTACTAGAATTTGATATTTAGTTATGACAAGGTAGCCAGTTTCTTTTAAATGGATTTTCTTTAAAAACTACACCCATTAAATTAATCACACACTTGGTACAGATGATGGTACTCTTCAACATCCAGCTTAACCGAGGTTATAAAATCCAGCTTGCATTATTGGGAGCCAAGCAACTCAACCACTTGCAAGATCTACAAACCAACAAGATTCCTTGTAGAACTATTTACCTGATTTTGCTTGCACTTGAAACATAACTCATGCAATGAATTGACAACCCCTGGTTAGCTTTCACTATGAAAGTAAACAGAGCAAGGTTGAACAACTAATATTAAATGATGATAATAATTGAGTGCTGTTGAATGAATACTGATGAATGAATGACACATTCCTAACAAAATTAATCACAAATCTTTTACACCAAGCTACTGGAAAACTAACTGACAATCTGACGTGCATAGCAAATTGAATGAAAAAGCTACATGAAGTTGTGGAAAATATTTTCATGCTTTAAAGCAAGAATAGAGTGGTGGCTAATGGCTATATTATACCATAATAGTTTACTATACAAATTATAATTAACATACGGTACCTGAAAAAACATGAAAAAGAAAAACAGAAAGAAATAGAAAGAACTATTCCCAGTAAAAGCATTGTAAACTGACCGATACCAACTCAGTGATGCCACAGGAAGAACAACAAACCATAGAACTGAAAGTCCAAATTGAGTCGCATCCCCCAGCTTAAAAGCAAACAACACCACGCATTCTATGACATTATTGAAACAAATGAAGACATAGAACATCCATAGATAATAGACCAATTTGACAACAAGTTGAAATTCACTTGGAATATCAACAGAAAAATCTTGATAAAAGCAAGAACCAAATGGACAGAATGTCGGTAAGGGAGGCCAATTGTTTCTTCGAGGATTGTAATCCATTGCATTAATTTGCTGTTCTTTTTGTTCAAGATCTTTTGCCTTCCTTTCCAATTCATCTTGTACTCGTTGTAGGTCGTCTTGACCAACAGCAACTTGAGGCAAAGTTGTTACTGACGGTGTAAAGTCATTGTGACAAAATGATGGCTGGTTACTTGCAACACCAGCTAAGCCACTTTTTGATGTTTCTCCAAACGGATTATGTTTATCTGACACATGCGATGAAGGTTTATCAGACGGTTTTGGGATGTCTTTTATTTGAAATGGGTCTGCAAAAGGATTTACATCAATACTTTCCATAATGAATCACCTTACACTACACAGAAGCAGCATACTCTAAATTTGTGCGCAAGCATCTTTATTGACAGCAGTTATAACAGAGTAAGCTATAATTATTTTGCTATTTAATTTAGTAGGCTATAACTTATTAGCCTATAGGGCTTTGGTAGAGAGTTATTTATATTTTAGATTAGAATTTATATATTAGAGAGTTATTTGGTTATTTATCAATTTATTATAGGGCATAACGGAGTAATTCCAGACAGAATTTCCGTTTTCGGATTAACATTGCTCACGTGTTGTTTTTAAATCGACCCCAATGCAAATTTAAGACATTCACACATATATATATGTTAATAGTATGCTACAGCAATTTTCTAAAATTATTTTAAAATGGCCACAAGATGAGGCCTACATTTCCAGTGCCTAACTGTGCGGAATTACCGGTACCCCGTCTATGGGGTACCGGTAATTCCGGACATGCACACTTTTAATGCAAAAAACGAAATTTCCCTGCAGCCTTACCGTTACAGGTAATTCCGGACAGCACAGAAACTTTATTTTTTCAGTATTTCACCACATTTGGCGCTAGAAAGCTAAATAATATGTATATAAAAAAGGAACATTTTGCTCACTCTGAAAAAGATTGTGTTTGAATGTTTTTTTATCCTCAGACTGGGGAAGTCACTTTATGAACGCATTAATGTATTTTGTTTACGTTGTGTTATTTACTTACTTTGTTATTTTGTATTTACGTGTGCATTTATTCTTTATACTTCTGTTTCGAAATAAAATAAACTGATAATACGGTTAGAACAGGAATTACCCTAGGATGTCCGGAATTACCTCATGTCCGGAATTCCCCCATTATACCCTAGGCTATTACACAGACACATTTATACAATTTTAAGCCTAATAATGATTTTTTGATCAAGACGCACACCTTGTAGTTGTATTATATTATTAGACCAAATTCATAAAGTTACAACTAGATTTCTCTAGTCGACTTTGAGCGCTATGCATCGGTGTAGGCCTTCCGACGTATACCCGACCTATGCTGCAGCCGACGGCAATGTCTGTTTCCGGTTGTCTACTCATGACTTAAATTTGGTACTACCCATTACTCGAATTTGATCGCTGGGTAGAGGCAATTATCGTAAAGTTTCTTGCCCAGAGAAACAACAGCAAGTGCGGGTGGCTGGAGTCGAACATGCAGGCTCTCGAATGCGAGGCCACATTACTTGCAAATACCAAAATTGCTTCTTTTTGTAACAGTAAAGTACATCTCTGATATATATATATATATCTACATCATTTTAGCTTATAGGATACAAGGCACATTTTTCTTCATACTTCTATTAGCACTGAAATAGGTCAATTTAATCTTTGGCTAGTTGAGTAAGCAATGGTTTTACTTCAAAGTATTTACGGTAATTATCGTCTTGGCTTTTGAGGAGCACACAAAACATTTCATGTATTTCTAATACCACCTGTTAGGTTAATAAAATGAGATTGAGTAAGCAAGAAAATTTAGGCCTACATGTTTTTCTCAATATTGGGGTCATGTGACCAAGTGCTTTTCTTCCCTGGATCTCCTACTAGTGCTAGTGGTAGCCCAGTTGTTTGCTCTGTATAATCACCACCAGTATTATTGACAAGCACAAAAAAAATATTACCTCTCCCCTAAAGGTAACCTTCGTAAACAGCATTTAGTTGCAGTCAAACTCAATACTTAACTTCAACTAGGCCTATCTAACCAACTGGCCTAAGCTCTAAGCTTGGTAATTAATGTTTTTCACTTGATTGATCGAGTCGACATTGGAGACAGTGCTTCCACTTCTGACAATTGATAAATCTTCTTCAATTTCCTTTTTTGTCCTGAAAAATCCCTTTTTCCTCAGTCGGAAATCTTTCAAAATTTCCTTCATAGGCGAGGTTATTTAGGTTAAAAAAGGTGCTAATACAACTTTAAAGTTATTATAATCTCAGTTAAAGCTATTTTAATCTCGATTTTATTCAGTAGCACCGGTACGGTATGTCGAAGCAACGTTGTTTTATTAGAACAGTAGGCTGCACAAAAGCAGCCCATATTTTACAATAACATGGTTTACTTCCTTTGTTCACTGTTCAGCCAAAAAACTGCTTGTCAGTTAGTCGGTTCTGGGACATTTACCACCTGGAGTCCTGGACATCATTTACCAATTACCACTCTCATCTTTCCTACCCGGAGTTCCTAACCTATCCCTAACAGCAAAAATGTACAGGTGGTAAATGTCCAGTTTCAACGAATTATCCATCCATTAACAAATTTATTTTTGTGTTTAGTTTAGTTTTCCTTGATGCGCTAAGCCGCTAACTTAACACTATTGGCTAGGCTATCTCTTTTTTCCCCTTGTCAGTAACGCCTTCACAATCATTTGAGACTGACGAAAAACTCCAGGATACTAGGCCTATTCATGATACTGACTCAGTCTGACTGTGTACACTATACATGTTGTATACATACTACATAGCCTCTATTATTATGACACCATCAGTTAGCATAGGCAAAAACTAACTTTTCTAAACATATCACTAGCACTAAAGATATCACTAGCCTAAGCTTATCATACCTAACTGTACGTCGAACCTCAGTGAACTTTGTCATTGCTACTCAACTTCAACTGTAAATCAACGGATTACCTAATTTTAACTCAAAGAATTGAGAACTAACTCTCTCACTACAGTCTGCAATCACGTCCAATTCCCAAAGTGGCGATAAAAGAAATCAAGCGATAGAAAGGCGAGGATGGGACAGGGAGTAAGAGGGGTTCCGGATGGCGAGTGACGATGGAAACCAGCTGATCATCGTTATTCCAGTCGTTTTTAGAACTTTTGAAAGGGAATATGAATAAAATTTTCTTTAAAATTGCTAAAAAGAACAAATCCCTTTTTAAGACAAAAATTCCTTGTAAAATTGTTAAAAATCCCTAAAAAATCCTTTTTTTCTTCAAATCCCTTTTTTATCCTTCGAAGCGTTGAAAAATCCCGATTTCGGGATAAAATCCTTCAAAGTGGAAGCACTGATTGGAGAGTTGATTTTTATGACGTCATGGGACTCATGTAGTAGTCTCAAAGCACCCAATATTCCAAGCAAGCGCGTCTGGTCCGGACATGATCATATTGAGGATACTGTGATGGCGAATTCGATTTATGATAAAAAATGTGGCTGGTAAACTGTTTGTTGCGTTGAGTAACAAGGCTTATATTAAGTTACTACACTGGTACAATGTTGACAACTTTGATTTGATTTGTCTAAATAACGACATTTTTGCCCAATTGATTTTTACAAACAACTCCGTTTGTAGGATAGTTAGATGGTGATATTGAGAAAAAACTTCATAGTGTCACCACTCACCAGTAGCCTACTCAGCAGGCTTTTAAATCTTACCCGTGAAGAAATGCAGACAATGCAGCCTAGATGTTAGTGAATATCAGTTAAAAGCTGACCTCTGTTCGCCAACTATGCTCTTTTTTACAGTTACATTTTGCAGTTGTGGAATCGAAACTTATCAATCTGCCCAGATTGACATACCACATGCAATAGTTTCCAAAATCGATGATAGGCCTACATTTTACATTCATTGGAAAATGTTAATGTAGCTTACAGTAGGCTATGTCCGGGGCTATGTCATAAATTATAACAATTATATAAAGTTTCTAAACTGGTGAGACGTTGAAACATCATTGTAAGATTGGTTTGCCCCAATAACTGGACATTTTTGCGACGTTTTTTTTTTAGCTAGAAACCGACTGCCCTCCCTTTCACCCATTTCCTACAGCTATGCATCAACGTGGCATTAATGGCTTAAGTGTTGCATTCAATAACACATTTACAATTAAGATTTACAATTTTCCCAAACAATATAGTGTCCGTGAACATCAGCAAGTCTTGTGTAACATTATAACATTTGACGTAGGCTATTAGTGGCCTACGGAAATACGTTTTTTTCTTTTGTTAGAAGATGCGAATCGTCGTCAAACTGTATTGTTGTTGCCTCCCTGATGAGATCTGACTGCTATCGCAAATCGAACTACTGTCTTCATTATAATAAGACTAATAATAAGACTTCATTACCGTACTTATAACTGAGCCTTGACGGCTGCCATGGTACATATAGATACCAACAATCATCGTTTACTAACGTTAAATTTCACTGGTTGGTTGTATGAACAAAATGAGCTCGTAATTTCATTTCAAATGCTTTTGCATTATTTTATTTTGCATTATTTTTACATTATTTTATACGTCACTTAAACCGTAGCTTATGATTGGTTGGCGGTTTTATTCTAGTCATTTTTAGTGGCAGAATTTCGACTTGTTAAAGTGGCTACCGTGGCCGAGTGATTATCACTTTTGCAAGTTGGGTCAAAACAAAAATTTTAAAAACAGTAGGTTACCGATTGTATAGCCTAATCTTTCTTGCACAACACAGTGAAGATACATCGAGTAACAATGTGGTGACATTGTAAATCTGATATAAAATTAAATATGAGTCCCGTCACTCTTGTGGCTAAAATACTTCAGCAGTTGTAGAGCGACAAATAACGTAGGCCTACCTACCCCCCTTCAAAATATATTTAATTTTTTAGCGTTGTTGTGATTGTGTATTGCAAACATGTTATTGTTCAAGAGTTGTCTTGGGTCGAAGGGCCGTATTTACCACCCTTTGTAGTGCAGATGAGGAGGGCACGGCTGTTTAGGGGCCCACTCATTTCAGTTTGTTTAATATTTTTTTCTTGGCAATTAGAAATGAATAAATATGTTGCAAGTGGCCTATTGTTGCAGAAGTTCAATATTCAATAGTTTAAATCACGCAAGGCCTTATATTTAGCTTTTTCAAAACTCCGGTTAGTGGACCCACATCTTTGTTTAGGGACCCACTTATATTCTTATTTAGTTGGTGCAGCAATTTTCGGCAATTTTAAATAAAAATTGTCACAATACTGTTACAAAAAACTCGACATTTTATAGCTTTGGCTGCATCCATCAGTTTTGTATTGTTGGTCATAATTTGGAATGACTATTTTGAATCAGCGAAACCAATAAATAGGCTAGGTACTAAGCTATAGGTACGCTCTCGGTTTCTTGGAGAATGTGTTTCAACGGTTGATAGCATAAGCCTTGTCCAAAACTAATTCATGCTCGTAACACGACGAAGAATTCAATAACGGCATCCAGAATCTGTGACAGGGATTATCCAACGTATACTTTTGCATTCGAGATGATTTTTTTCCATTAAAAAGCTTAATTGGGGGGTTAAATTATTTAATTATTTCCCAAAGTTTTTGTAACTAGGCCTACCTTGTTGCAGCCTTGTTGAAGTGAACTGTTTTACATTCAACACAGAGTCTTAGGCTATTTGGTTATCAAGACAAGCACTGCGTCATTCTTTTCCTTAGTTTTTGTGGAATGTAGAACTACAAATTCGTGAGTTATAAAGATACACACGATCGACTAGATTGGCAAAAAAAAGGAAGGTCTTCGCTTAACAGTGGCCTACTACAGGCTGAAAATGATGATGATGAGAATGATGCAAATATTTTAGTTAAACTCAGCTCTTTGCATTGTTATGTAAGTTGGTCAAAGATGGAGTCAGTCTGATGTTTTTGATCCGAATTCCCAGCCTGTGATTTGAAAAACATTTTAGTCATCTTTACTAAAAAGTTGAAACCCACTAGTGAATTTCGAGGGAGAGGGGGCGAAATAGTACTCACATGGCCCTGTAGGGTAGGCCTTCTTTTTCGTTATATATTTAAAGAGTGAGATAATTTTTGTTTAAAGTAGGCTAGCCTATCATAATAAATTGTATTCGATATTTAAACTTTCAAAGAGATGTTTGATTTGTGCTTTAATCTGATCTGAAGACATTGCCTGTTAATCGAACTAAGTTATTACAATTTTTATTTATCTGTTTAAGCTTACCATCATGCTTTTCGTGTATCTAATACTTCAATCCAAAAGTACAGTGACATACGCAAGGACCTTGAGAGTTTATATTTCTCCAACAGACTAGCTCGGCTACCTTAAAACGTTGGTCAGACTATAAAGTTGCACATTTTTGTTTTTAATACAAAATCTATCCAAACGAGTAAACCAGTTGCTGCAAAAATTATCGTCAAGGCAAGCTGAGTAGTGAGTAGGCTTTAGTAGGCAGAGATGTACGTATACGCCGCATACTTGCGGCGTAGACTTTTTGTTTACGCTAACGCTTGCGGCCACATTTTTTGGATAGTTTGCGCATTAGGCTACGCCGTAAAGTTTTCGCGGTTTTTTAGCGCTGGTCGCAACGGTAAACCATAATCTCTTCGTGGGAAAATTGTAACATAAGATTCCCGGATCCGTTCGTCTGTATACAATGACCGAAAGAAACACTCTTCTGAAAACGTCTATTCAAGAATTGTATTTCTGTAAAAATAGCTTCAAGGCTGTCGAAATTGAAACGTAACACCGTACGCCACTAAACTTGTCACTACAATACAAATTACTGAGATAAAGACGAAAATTTCGTCCAGCTGGCAAGCACTAAGCAAAACAGTTAAATAAGTGACCAACCTTTCAAGCAACAATTTTAAAATGACGAGAATAGATTGCAATATTTCAAACGCACGTGGGCAGCTTCTGTGACGTAATAATGATAAGCATTATGAATTAAGCTATTCAAACACCTGTTGAATTTGGCTTACACCATATCTCGTAACTCAAGATTTAACGATTATGTAATGTTTCACAGGTGTGACAAAGGTGATGCAATCTTTGCTTATTTCTAGCAACAGTCCATGATGTAAGACGTCAGGTTCAGTAGACAACGGTTCTATGTGACGTTTGATTTGAAAATTGTCCGTAACAAGCGCATAGCGTCAACGCATACTTTTTAATGTCTTTTTTTTGCTACAACACGCCAATACCTTCCAGCGCTGCAGTTGAAAGAATGTTTTCAATGGGCAAAGACATATTGGAACCAAAACACAGCAAAATGTCATATGAACACTTTCAGATGCTTGTGTATCTTCGTGGAAATTCAAAATAAAAATTGTTTGTTTCGAGTGGTTTATACCGTGTGAATGTTTGGCACCAAGCAAACAAAATTAGTTTACGCTAGTGTATGCGCTGACGCTGACAACTTTTTTTACAAGTTACGTTGACGCATACGGCGTCAATATTTTTTGTATGCGCGTACATCACTGTTGGTAGGCTAATTTTACACAATATGACTTCCTGGTTGTTATAAGCAAATGGGTGTTTTTTCAATTGGTTTTCTTTTCGAAAAAAAAAAATTTGAATGCCTCTCCCCCTTGAGAAAATACTGTGTAGGCCTACGCTTCTGTCTATGGGATGATGAAACCAAAAACTGGCTGCTCTCCAGTAGCCTTCCAGTGTAGTCTGGAACATCGTGAATGTGAAGTGGCAAAAGGTAAAAAATAGACTCTCAGTCCTTATCACAATCAATGCGCGTTGCGTGGACGGCAGGCTGCATTCTTGTCCTAGAAAAGGTGAATTATTTTATTGTGTAATTCTTACTGAGTTGTTATTGTCGAGTTTTGTATTGAAGTAACCTTTAATTGCAAAACTTACTGCTAGAAGATTTTGCATTACGTGCGATTCTCAAAACGTCTTTGACTTGTTGACCAGAAGAATGAGTTGTTGTGATGTAATATTACCCTGGTCTCTGGAATCCTCTGATCAAAGCAAACCCGTTATAGTTCCAAAAACTTAAATGAAGATGATGATCAACACGGTTGACCTGGAGTGGTAAAAGATAGACTCTCTAACCAAGAAGCTCAAGTGAAGAAGAATCACACGAATGTCACATAGTTTAAGTTTATTTCAGTAGAGCTTCACATAGGCCGATAGTAACCTTTAGCCTATAGGTAGAAAACGAGTAGGCCTATAGGCAACAGAACATAACTTTTATGGCAGATCTACAGTAATTATAGAGCTTTGGTAAAGAGTTTGTCTTGTTGAACCATAGGCATACGAAGCCGAGTAACGTGATCAAGTTTAACATGTTAAAGTTAACATGTTAAGTTTAACATGTTAAAGTTGATCACGTTACTCGGCTTCGTATGCCTATGGTTCTACAGTAATTATTAGGCTATTCTTGAGGACACAGCGATGTATTGAAAACGTACGAAAGTTAGTTAGGTTTCTTGTTTTTTATGGTTTTTTGCGTAACAAAAATAAAGTAAAACACATATTAAACCCATTAACGTTACCTAGTTTTATTATTTATATACGTCTGTAATAGGCTGCAAAACAGTGAACTTGCTATCAAAGTTCAATGTGATCCTATTATATACTATTACATGTCAAAAACAACTAAAAATGATGGAAATGAAAGAACTTTTAATCACATTTATGGCCACCTGGAGTTGTGGCCTGAGTTGTCACATTTTGCAGATATCGATTACCACTACTACTAGCGTCTGACTGAAAATTTCCAAAGTTTTTTTTTTAGTTTTTGATGATTCGCAATGACATGTAAAAGCGTTTTGTTACCTTAGGGAAGCAGTAGAAAGTGAGAAAGATAAGTTCAACATCGCTCAACCTGTTAAAAACATCCGTTAAAAAGCGATTAAGTCTGATTGAAATTTTCGGAATCAAATTGTCTTTGAAGTTAAAACTCGTTGTGTTACCTGGGGAAGACAGTAAGGAAGACGTCAAAATATAATTTTTAGAAAAATTCATTCAGAAAGTCACCAAAGTAGGCAAATTTCTGCAGAATGTGACAAATCAAGCCGCGTCTCCAGGTAGCAATTTCACATTGAACAAACGAAAAAAAAAGTGCATAGACTTGTACGGCTTTTCGGATGCATTGTACCTTTAATATGCGGTCAGGCGAAAAAAACTACGTGGTATCGGCTATGGTTTACAAATAGATTTTCAAAAGTATTTGAACATAAAAACACACGAAGAGACGATGTCACTATCCAGACAGCAAAATCCGTCATTTTTACATTGATTCAACGTCTGCAAACGTTGAGTCAATGTAAAAATAACGGGTTTTGCTGTCTGGGAAGCTGACCACGATAGCACACTGATAACACTTGACAGACTTTAAGAATAAGTCAGGAGATCCCCTATCTTTAATGAAACTCAATAAATGACTTCAAAGATGAGTAACCTATTCCAACTTTCGTAAAATTATAAATATACTTTTGATTTTACGTAACGAAATCGATGGGAGCCAAAGTGTAGTAAAAAAAAACAACAAAAACACTGACACTCAAAATACGAGTCACATGTCTTAACGGCACAAGTTTGCATGACCATACAATGGGCGGCAGTGCTCGAAAGTCATATCTCTACACTAGGCATTTAAAATTGGGTTTGTGCTATGTTGAAAATCATTCATATCATATTGCATAGGAAGCACGAGCGATTAAATAGCTGGAAATTATTGCAAAGTCATCGTAAATGCTTTTGTGGTGTGATAAGCCAATCTGAATAAATAATATAACAGTTTCATCGGCTTAGCGTATAGAAATCTTACTCAGCACACACAGTAAAGTAGCAAAAAAAACAACAACTCACCAGCAGTACAATATTGACTGGTTTAAATGAAAAAAAAAGAAATAGTAAAACAAAATAACAATAACAACATAAAAAACAAACTAATGCGGATCTTTACTTTATAAATGGAAAGATTGGGAAAACTTCCTTGCTTCGGATTTGAAAAACAGAACGCCCTGACAAAAGAGAGGTCAGTTGCTGTCGGAGTAATTCTGCATCAAAATAACAAAATTTGCAAAAATCAAATTCAAGGCTTAGGAAACGTTTTAAAAATTTAGCTCTTTTATCTTCAAGGATAAAATTCTTAACCATAAAAACTAGAAGTTCTGTTCAGATTAGATTCAGATTGGTTTTCATTCATTTGTTTCTGAATATACTGTAATCCCGTACCCGATTTGCTGCTTTTGGAATTGCAAGATAAAATTGAATATAAAAATACAAAATCATCTGCAAAAGTTTGCAAAATATAACATATCAGGTGGTATCTAGAGAGAGGCAAGGGAGCACCTTTAACTGCAAATTTTACTTCATCATCTTAAAAATATCAACAAGGAATAATTTAACCTTGATAGGACACGGTTGTCACTCCATGCTTTTACGAAACGGCACCATGGTAGGTCTCAAAATTTTAACATTTTTCTTATTTCTAACAAAAAGCGATTACGCACGTTGTTCACAGTCAAAATATTAACAAGATAATGTCAGTGTTGTAGTATTGACAATTTTTAAATCTATCAGCGCATGATATTGATAATCGAGAGTGTAAGGGTTCACAATATGAAAAAGTTCGTTCGAAAACTACTTACGCATTGCTAAATTGTTCTCAATTATGTCTGGATGTCACGTGGACTGCACCCCAGTCAGCAAATCGGTCGTTTTTAAAATCGATTTAACGTCAGCAGACGTTACAACACAGTGCGCATACCTTTCCATATATGGCTTTATGTCACGATGTTGAATGGCAAATCATTATTGAACAATAGCACAAAATAATAATGTACCGTAACAGGCCTGCGATCGTACAGAGATGCTAGAAAATGACAACCAATATTTTCGTTGAGTTGAAAGCAAGCTTTCTTTGGATTGCAAACCAGCGAAAGCCTTCATCAAACACTTCGACCTCGCTTGTATTGTATCCATCATTGCATGTTTCTTTATCGTGACGTAGATCGTCACGTGATCCTAAGCCTTGACAGGTAATTATGGCATCACCATGCCATTGGTGAAAAGCCAGAAGAGGTAGAAAAATGGGTGGGTGTTAACTGTTTAATCGTGCACTTTGCAAGCTTGCTTTCTCATCGTTACTCCAAAGTGTTCAGGGATTCCGTGATTTGCAAAGTGTTGAAACTTTGAAAATGGACACGTAACGTCTGGAACGGAAAAGAAAACCTTTACAAAAAAATCATCAACATGAACTGCAAAAGAGCTATTTTGTTTCAAGATAAAGTGGCTTATGGTTAAATCCTGACAGAGTAAAATTCAGAATTTGCACAAGCACCTGCACAAAGAAATCCGAAAAAAATGTTTTTATGTTATAATTAGGCTATGAAACAGATAAACGAACAAAAGTAGGCTATAATTGTTTTAATTCTATTCGATAGCAAAAATATGTACTGTAATTGTGTTTTTTTTTTTAAAGTTTAAAAATGTATCGCGGGCCGCATGCGACCTGCGTGTTTGAGATCCTTGAGTTAGAGAGCGTCGCCAGAATCGGTAGGCATGAGTTTGATACCCGGTTGGATAACAAACGCTTTTCAAAATTGAGCACTGATTCTTATTCCTCAGGTAAGGAATGGATTCAGAGTAATAACGTACTTGATTACGCCTCTACAGTCTACATAGTTGCGCTGACACTTTCTGCTTCGCAAAGCTCTGAAGACAACGCACAATCAAGATTCAAGACAACAATGGATATAGCGTTATATGAACATTGAACACACACATTATTATAAAAAACCGAACTAGCGGAAGCAATAAATTATAGCTACAACAGCTATTCTCAGGAGAAAATGAATATCCTTGACAAGAAATTTTTACGCCTAGCATATACCTCAGGAAGAAAACCAGTCCTGTTTTACATTTTTACTTTATCACAGAACTATAAATAAATACAACCAGCTGGGGCTGCGCGTTAAACGGAAAATGGTGTTTTGTTGGTTTGTACCTGTTTTCATGTGATCATGAACAGGAGTGGACTTTCCTAGTAGGGAATGTGTGAATTGAAGGTATATAGAAGCAAGCTGCATGCATTAATTCGACTTAATGTAAGCCACGTTGATTTTTACGGAAATTCGAATTTGGGTTGGTGTTTGTGGCGCATAAGAAGCCAACGTTTTTCAAGGATAAGCACTTGCATACTGGGCAAGCGTTAAAAACCTACAAAACGTTTCACATTTTCTTTGAAGAGACTTGGAAAAGTACTCCAGTCTATAGTACCCTAGAAGGACTATAAATTGGATGCCAAAGCATAATGATTTTGTATCCAGTTTACATTCACAAAAACAGAGAATGACTCATATCCGATTAGATAAGCATAATGAACAATGTCAGTGAGTTTCGATATTGCAAAGAATGCCAGATTGAACAGGTTTTACCCGATGTGAAAAGTAAAATGCTGAAGATGAAACAAACTAAACCTAAACTAACTGGCACAACAACGCCTTGCGACAGAGTTCCTTCTTATATTCAAAGCATTTTGTAAGTTTGTGCAGTCGTGTGATCGAGGGAAATTTAGCACACAAGAACAAAATTACAAAACTAAAGCACAATTGATTGTTCAAAGAGTTTAAAAACGTGGAGGGGTTTAAAAAAAATCACACTGTGATGTATCAGTTGACAACATACACGTCATTCTGAAGAGCTAAAGAAATGCAAGAAAATTACGTCATACAATATTTGTACAGGTTTTAAACAATGCGGACCTGCGAAAAATGCCGATGTTGGAAGTGACTGATTATTTGTTGGTGTTTGCTTTGAAGAGCGGAAGTTACCATCAATGTTCCTGTTTAGTTTAGTAGACTACTCAACGTGTAGCAAAGCTAAACCTTCCCAAACCAAAACTTTGTTTTCATAGTCAAAGTACCATTCGAGATACCATAAACTAACTATAAAAGGATACCAGATGGCCAAGAAGCAATGGTATTAGGAGATAATTTCGACTATTTGTCAGAAACTAGATAATTTTCAAAATTGGAACGCTTTAATTTCCGTTTGATGCAAAAAGATCTTTTTCTAGATAAAGTCCTAGCTGATACGCACCTGGACAAAAAGCAACTTCTGACGTGACATCTTTTCCGTTGAACAAAATCTTTATGAAATAATCTCCCCGACTTTCCCAAAGCTCAAACACCAGCCTAGATGCAAGGCGAGGCCATCTGAAAAACACTTCATGCTTAACTTCTTCGATTGCAGGCACTGTTTGAATTTTATTTGTGTGCTGTCTGCAAAACGCAGATTTGCATACAGTGCTTCTGTGTTTGGACAATCACTCAAGAAATATTGAGATTTGACATTAGTGAAGTAGATGGCAAGTGGCAACACCACCATTATTTTGAAGTGGATGATAACTTGGTAACAGAGAAAGACCAGTGTTCAACTGGAGATTTTCTATGCATTTAAAGACTAGCGTAGCGTTGGAGAGTGCAGAAGATTGTGAACAACAGAGAGAGAAGAGATTCCAACAAAATGGCCGATTCCTGCGCCAGCAAGAACGGCCGCAGAACGAGAAGCAACGTTTATAAAGTTCTATACTAATTAACCGAAAGTAAACTGAAGCTTTACAATCGATGTAAGCTCCATTGAGCTACAGTTAGCCAAAGTGAAATACACCCTACTAGTTGCATAACTTAATCAAAGATATTTGTTGCATACACGGTCTCTAAACAACTATAAATAACTAAATAATCCTAAAATACCTGTGGTCTTGTATGCCTAGGGCATGAAGCAAGGGCCTTAAAGTTGTGTCATGCCCTGAATATAGAGATAGTCTGTCCGCATCTTGACTGTTTATTAATACTTTCGTCATAGCTTGGGTTATTTTTATCAGCAGCGGCTGCATAATCAGCATTGATTGGTTCCTCCAAGGTGACTCTTCGTATAACACTCTGAACCAATGACAGTACAAACGTTTAAAAATGTTACCTTCAAAGAAAGTAGTCGCCCAGCCAAGTGGTGACAGCTCTAGCACAGCGTGTGAAATGGCACCGGTTTGACACCGCGCAAGAGCATGCAAGTGTCTTGGGCAGGACATTCAAAGGCATGCCTGGAGGTGAACACAAAGATTGGCTTTCTTGCCTTTTCAAAAATCCTAATCTTCAACCATAATCTTCTACCAGTCTTCCACTAAAGCTATATCTTCAACCACCGGGCAAAAGCCGAGATAAGGCAAACAAATAAAGTTGAAATCTTGAGGGGTTGTTCACATATCATGTGACGCCATTTTCTTCTTTCTCTCCTATGACGCCAAATATGACGCTTTTCATCAAGTTATATAAAGCAATTACCATTCTCAAGAGGACGTCACATGATGCTTGGACAACTTCAAAAAACATTTACATCAAATCCTTAAATTTGACATTAAACACCAAGCGCAGAATCGATGTAACAATAAGTCACTGCATGCGGCCCAAGACACCAAATCAGTCATTTTTTACATTGATTCAACGTTTACAGACGTCAAAAATGACTGATTTGCTGTCCGAGGCAATTTATTGCCAGCGTTATTGCAAGCAGCAACGTACTTGTTCATGTGTTCCTGCTCATCCATTATGGTGTCAAGATCTTGGGGAGTTATACAATAACCAGAAGACTTATCGCATGGCAACGGCATGCCCTTGCACAAGTATCCGGTCACAAGTAAATCCATTAGAGTACCTACAACAATACGACAGTATACTGTAAATGCAAGTTATTCACTCGCGTAAGTCCATAGATTGTTTGCCGACAATTGATCTAACCGACAGTTCATTTTTTTTTTTTCATCACACAGTTCATCAAAAAATAGTTCATCAAAAGTTCATCAAAAAATATTTTTTTGCAGTTCATCAAAAAATATTTTTTGCAAATTTATTGGATCGAGGTTTTGTGAAAAAGGAACGGACTGTTTTGGAGAGGGAATAACAATTGGTAAACTTTTCATTTGCAGAATTTGCACGCAATACCGTTTCGAATAGCGTTCCTACTTTTGCGATGATCTGTCGTAGTGCCATTTACTTAAAACAAAAAACGCAACATTGATAAATAAAAACTTGATTGGACTGAGAATGTTGGTAATACCTGTATGGTCTCCAAGGGAAAAGATTTCATCAAGTCTACGAATTGTCACGTTATTGCTTTGTCTATCCCAGTAAAGCGAGTGTCGTCGCGCGTTCACCGCTTTGTTGAGAGCTTTAGCGGCCGGACAATGACAATTGTTTCCACAAAAAGCCACGTCATAAGCGTATATGAAAGGCACCTGGACAAAAATGTAAAGAACATAAAAAATTGATTGTAAACGAGGATGCTTACGAAATATGTCGATTGCGCAATGCGCATTTGCCTTATGCACAAATGTCACATCTTGCCAAAAAGATAAAATTGACTTTCACTTTTATTCTGACTGGAGTTAGTTATAAAATGTGGCTGCAAAGACTGCCTAACATTTTTGTCAATTAAAATGGCGGAATCTTTTGTCTTTTCCGTAGACATAATCTGTAGCTACCCTTTAAAAATATCAGTAATGTCATGCAAAAAATTGTCGTAAACAAAGTTAACAATTTCCCTGTTGTCTAGTTCGCCTTCAGGAAAGGCTCTAGACTGGACCTTGTCAGAAGGGATTTAGACTGATTCTAACAAGATCTAGAGCAGTGCTGTTCATCCGGGGTGTGCGGTGAATCTCAGGGTGCACCGCAAAAGCCACAAGGGTGCACGAGTACAAAGACGTTCACAAAAACTACGGGTGTGCGGTAGAATGTCAGGGATTACAAGTAATCAAGCATGCCTTACGTCTACTGCTGGATACACTCACTCAAATCGCCCAATGCTTAATCGGAAGAGTCATTAGAAAAGCCGAAGCGCTGAAAACACGTATAATTATCACAACAATCATACTTTGCAAGGGTGCATAGGATAGCAATATGACTGCTGAAAGATGCATAAAAGGAAAAAATATTGAAAAATAGAGTACTGATCAAGAATCTTCACTGAAGGCAAACTAGGCAGCACCGAAATATCAACACGTAAATGTTAACCTTGTTTACGACAGTCTGTTGCACGACATCACTGACATTTTCAAAGGGCAACCAGAGATGATATATATCTACGGAAAAGACAACAACCCACCATTTTAATTGACAAAAGTGTTAGGCAGTCTTTGCAGCCACATTTTTTAACCAACTCCAATCAGAACAAGAGTGAATAAAACTGTCAATTTTATCTTTTGAGCAAGCAATGACATCTGTGCAGAAAATAAACGCGCAAGCGAACATGTGCACACAGCACAGCAACAAGCGCACGCCAAAGCGCATGAAAATCCAAGAAAAATAACAAAGAGTAGCAAATTTCCTGCGTTTTACCACAAAAAACAAAGTCGGCATACATTTCATTGATTTTAGTTTAATTGGCAGCGTAACATGGTTGATGAAAAGCCTGTAGCGTTATTTCGTTACCGCAGGGAAATCACAGTATAATCAGAACAAGCACATTAGACGTTTTTGCATCGTTAAAAATCAACGTTAAAACACTGATATGCTGACTGTGATAGTAGTTTACACAAAAAAAGTTAATGGGTTGTAGATAATGAATTCCCGCTGTTTCTGACAGGCTCACTTTTCAGCCGTCTGTCTATTTTACTACGAAATGCCATAGGAAATAAGCTATAAACATTATTACAATGGCGAAGTGTTTCCACGTTTCCTGAATGAAATTCATGTCCGCAGCATATTAGCACTGGCCCTTTGGACTCGGTGTGCATGGAAAGCATAATAAGCAAAAAAAATAACCACAACGGAAGCAAGAACAAGTCAACATGTTTTGAGATTGTGACATACTGTACAGAGCAAAAAAAAAGCAAAACACATCGCGCAGGCGTACACTTGTTAATTATTAAGCTGCTGTACATTATCTGCCACGCCAATATATAAATCTTGATAATTTATTGCAATAAAACAGTTAAGATATTCCATTCCAACACACCATTGCTACGTGGTAGTTTTGTATGAGTCCGTAGAGGAAAGCGACAGCACTTCTGAACGTTCTCTCCATTTGCGTGCTGAAAACTTTTACTTTGTTGAAATCATCGCTTTCCAAAAGTTTGTGCTGGCGCACGTAGATTTCACGTAACAAAAACCCATTGTGCAAATGCTGAAACTAAAACAAAAAATTACACTTGTATTGTGTAAAGCAGGGGTGTGCAACCTTTATTACAAGAGGGCCAGATATAAATATCTGGGTGAAACTGCGGGCCGCACGTTTGTTTAACATAAGCTTTCTAGTAGTTACAGGCACAAAAATGTAGTTTTTTTTTTGTTATTCATGTTATTCTTATGGCATTATTAGGGGTTTCCTTGCAGAAATAATAAGTTAAGAGGCATAAATTTGTGAAGAAAACTGCTATTCAAATTTATTGTCACACCGACTTTGAACGAGTTCAGTGAGAAATTTGCAGCTGGCTTTTTTTCCGACGACTTTTTCCAAATTTACTATGGAAGTGCTCGCAATTCTAAGTCCATTTTTCAAGTGTTCGTCTGTCAGAACCGATCAATATTGAGATTTTAAGACACCCATTTTAGAAAAAAATTGTTTGCACAAATACGTTGAGCCAAAAAGAGCCACTTTTGAAGCCATAAATTTTTTCAAATGTGAAAAGTCATCTTGGTTGAGATGTTTTCGGTAAAAATCGCCAAAATTCGTTTCTAAATACTTTGCTTTCAAATCCGTTTTCTCTTGAAGATAAATCAGTTCAAATTGGATATCAGCTGGTGCTTTGTCACTGTCCGTATTGAGTGGCGAAGAGAATATATATATCAAACAAATGTTCATGAGATTTGAAGTCCTTGAAACGAGCCAAAAATTTATACAATAATTAATTTTTCAAATTGGTCTGCAAATTCAGTTTTCTTCTCATCATGTATTCCATAGTCTTTCAAAGCTGGAAAGTGGAAAAGGTTTCCTGTCTGTATGTGGGCTTTCCAAGGTTATTTGTTCATAAAGCCTTTTATGTGACCATACATTTCATTCGCATACTGATTTTTTTGCTGCAATCTTGTATTGAGATCATTCAGGTGCGTAGTTATATCAACCAAGAAAACTAGATCGCATATCCAATTTTTGTTTTCCATTACAGCTATTGGGTGCCCTTTAAGTTTCAAAAAATTCACGACTTCTTTCCGCAGTTTGTAAAATCGTCGCAACATGCAGCGCTTGCTTAACCAACGCACCTCGGAAAAGTACAGTAGATCTTTATGTGTTGTGTTGAGATCATCCAGGAACTTTTGAAACTGACGATGGTTGAGCCCTCCTGCTCGAATGAAATTTACTGCCTTAATAACCGGGCTCAAGACCTGTTTGAACTTCAAGCATTTTGCGCAAAGGTTTTGCTGGTGAATGATAACTTACAATAAAGAATTGTTTTGTCATCATCGGTCTTTCTCTCCCTCAAGGCAGACTTCAAGAGACCTATGATCCAATGCCAATTCTGGACATGGATCAAGAACCAACAGCTGCGATTCCGCATAAGCTGGAAAAGTCCAGTTCAAACTTGTCAAAAGCATCAATTACTTCAGTGAAGATGTCAGCACCAGTTGTCGTGCCCTTCATTGACTGTAGTGACAGAAGCTCTTCCGTTTCGTTCAAGTCTTTGTCCACCTCTTTTACAAATATGGCCAACTGTGCTGATAGTTAACAGAAGGTGCGAAATGTACAATAACCCATTCTACAATGAACTGCTCACACGTACCAGACTGAATTAAATTATAAACACCTTTCGCGGGCCGCACACAAATCAAAATTGGCACATCTTTGCGGGCCGCACAATTTTTCTTCGCGGGCCGCATTTGGCCCGCGGGCCGCACGTTGCACACCCTTGGTGTAAAGCAATAAAAATAGCGTGCTGATGTGGGGACCTACATATTTGTGGTGCTCAACGGTAAAAGTTTATTTGATTTATCGATGTAGGGCCAGGGTTGTCGGTATTTTACCCGACCCAAAAAAACCCACTTAAAAAAACCCAAAAAAGCCCATAAAAAAACCCAGAGCATCATATTTGTCCAGTTTTTAATAGAAAATTAAAAAAATGAACAAAAACACTACAAGGCACTTAAAACAAACTTTAAATTAGGACTTAAGGATGTGATTGTGAAGTAAATTTCCAAGAATAAACTGAAAACGCAGTGGATATTGTACAGTGCACAAAAACCAAGTAATGCCACTTTGTGCATACTACACTAAAACTCATTTATGCAAGAAGGCCTTATAGGTAAACTGGTGAAAGTACTACTCTATTGTAGTCTGTATATATGATGTGAAATGCAATTTAGGAGGCTATTTACCAATTACAGATTCTGGATTCTAACGCATGGCTGTTTCACAGCATTTGCCTAAATGGCCATTGGCCACGCAATTGCTCATCCATTAGTCAAATACTATACATAATATATGTATAAATGATAAAAAATATTTAAACATGATGGCATAAATGCTCCTTGCCTTCAAATCTAAATCAAATGATGCAATGATGTGATTTCTACCACGGTAGCATCAACTTGGTATAGAAATCAGTGGATGATGCAACATCCAACTTGATCTTGAAATTAATGGATGATGCAACATTCAAGCAACAACAGCCCTAGTGCATTATTTTATTGAGTTATGCAAGCATGTATTGTGAGTGAAAGGCACTTCATCCGTAAAAAGTAGTTTTGAGGTGAAATAAGCATGAATCTACCTTTTTTTGCATCTTTTTTATAAAACCCAAAAAAACCCGGGCGGGTTGGGCTTTTTTAAAAAAACCCGGGTTTTTCTCAACCCTGTGTAGGGCACTCGTCCTAATTTCATGTAACGCTAAAAATTGGCTTAGTGGTTAGTGTACCCGTCTTTGAATAGGTAGACATGAGCGCGATGCTTTGTCGGACTATACCAAAGACTTTTAGAAGTGGTATTGAATTTTGTTACGACTTTGCAATCAATAAAAGAATCAGGATAATAATGTACTCGGCCGCGCCTAGTTACTGTTTGCTATGTGAAGCGCTGAGGAGCAACGCATATTTGCGATGAATACAGCGCTATATGAGAACACAATTGATTACTATAAAGCGCTAAGAGTTGCTCATTGACAGAAGGATGTAGCTACGGCGCTACCTATTATGGACGAAGAGTTGTTTCAAAACATACACTGTTTTATCTTTATTATCAATTGGCTCAGCACTTACAACACCAAGGTTAGTTAAGCGGCCAGACAAGCAAATTGGGGATAGCGGCAATGGGTGCATCAATAGTGAACTCTTTTTTCCTGCTTTGCTATCAAGAGACACCGAAGAATATTGCGCTGACATTGTTTTTCCATACTTCAAAAGTGTACCATTTTTGTCAAATTTGTTGTCTGGAACAAGAAAACGCCAAGTGAACATACAAGAAACATACAAAGCCAAGTAACATTGGCAGATTTAACATATATACTTTCATTTTTAACACTTAAGAAAAAACGGCAATAAAAGAAATTCAATATCAAACGCTTGCGAGATCTCACAGGGTCCTCGTAAGAAATAGTCTTTATAATTTAACCTTCATCTGGTGAACAAAATAGCCTACAGTAGTTACATACAGATTAAATTCATCAAAAAGAAAAACAGCACAGTGATCAATACTTCTGATTAACTGAACACTCAAGATCACACACAAGAATTCGAAGAAGGTAACTGCATAAAACGGCGTCAGCCCTGACAGCAAAATCCGACATTTTTACATTGATTCAACGTTTGCAGACTCTGGACATGACCGTAAATTGCTTAAACGAAACGTTGTTATTATGTGCTGCACATGAAAAAATGTGATAAAAGTGACACAAAAGTGCAATTAAAGATCACATTTGCCAAGTGTTAAAAAATCCCAGGACATATCACGTGAAACTTATTTGAAATTCAGCTAAAAGCCGAGAAATGCAGTAATATCGTTGAAAAAACACCATATATATGCAAAACATAAGCACATGAAAGTACATCTCACTTGTGTATATATTGCAGAAATCTGGATTTACATTCTTCCGTTTGTACAAATTAAAATTTAGTGGTGTACGATCGCCGTGACGAATTACCACATGTACTTGTTTTAGTACCCATCCTTTATCTCCTTTACCTGGGATGTTTAATAACATAAAGGTCTTTAATATACTTGTGTAATATCGGAGGTATGCGCAGACGAATTCTTACCTTTCATTTTTTCTAAAGGTCACAGCATTCAAATATTATATAACCTTGTAAGAGACGCTATAATATTGCATTTTAGTAATAACATATCAATAACAAAAAAAATTAAAAAAACATTGTCACAAAAAAAGTAATTGCAACGAAATTAATGTAATAAGATCAAGATCAGGGATGTATATACAATTGTATAAACCGTGGGGTGTTAATCAAATCCAATCCATATTACTATTTATCTGGCTTGTCAAACCACTTCAAATGTTTTATGCAATAAATCATCGTAAGACAATATGTGGTACTAAAATCACACATTTTGATGGCAAGCAAGCTAACTCTTAAAAATTTTCAGTCTAAACGTTTAAAAATGTTTCCAACAATATTGCACAAATTATTACAAACTGAAATTGTTGCAGTCAACCTATTGGTTTAAATATGTTTTACTTCCTATTACTCAATCATAATTTAATCAACTGCTTTGTGTTCACCCCTGGGCCCTGACGTGTCTAAACGGGGTCTTGCCAAATCGTCACCCTGTGTATGAGGATCAGCCTCTCAAACCGTACTTCATTCATCACTGCTCGATTTAAGGACCTCAAAATGGAAATGCCAATCGTACAGCGCTTGATGATAGTAAATGAGTCCAATGGCTGCAGTGCCTGGATGAAGTAACGTGATTGCTGCCACTTCATATGCAAGAAGAAGCTTTATAAGTGGGGATGGGCAAAATAGAATAATTAGCTATTCTAGAACAGGGGTCCGCAAATAGTGGGTCGCGACCCAAACTTGGGTCGCGAGACCATCCACTGTGGGTCGCAAAACAGTTTAAACTTGCTATCAATATAAGTTGTATGGAAAAAATAAATACTCTGTGATGTGGTAAATTTCATACAATTTTGTACAAGAAAATTTACACTTTCAATGGTAGTGGCCTAGTCGCCGCTTATTAATCCCGCAGTTAATAGGTCCATCCGCTTATTAAGCCCAATTTGGTCCATTCTGGAATTACTAAAAGTATATGAGTGGCAGAGAATCATCCCTCGCTTAATAAGCCCAAAATTGTCCGGTCCGGATGTGGGCTTAATAAGCGGAGACGACCGTATTGGAATTGATATTGAATTGCAAAGAATTTTGCGCAAATTTATATGCTTCCGAAAAGTTTGAGTCGCGAAGCTTTAGAACGATTGATTTTTGGGTCGCGCCAACAAGTATTTGCGGACCCCTGTTCTAAAATATTCTAGAATACTGAAACCGAATATAGAATACAGATATCTATTCTAGAATAATTGACCGTTTTTACCATCAGCACATTTTAATGATTTTACAAAAACAATGAACATCACAAAATTGCTTATTGCAGTGTAACAAATTTAGGCTTTTTAAATGTTCACCTGTCAAACGGGATCTCATCTTAGTGGCAGTTAGTGTTGAGCGATACATCGAATCAAAATGTTCGATACGATGCGATATCTTTTCAATATTGATATTTATTTCAATTTCGTTCAATGTTTTAACTAGAGATGTACCGATATATCGGTATCGGCATCGGTATCGGTGATATCGGCCATTTTTTGAGTATCGGTATCGGCATCGGTATCGGCAAAATTTGGCCGATACTGTGACCGATACTAAACATGTAACAAAAATACGTTTGCTGCGGATTTTCTGCAGAAGCAAAGATATAGATTTTTTAAAGTAGTAACTAACGTCACATTGAAGTAGAAAAATAACAACCTGTTCAGATTTTTGATACCTCACACTCCCATGACTTCATGCTTTGCTTACAGTAATTCTTTCACTCAAACAAAACGTTTTGTTTCAGCAGTTTTGTGTTGTTCGATTCTTAAGTTGTGAAGGAGGCTCGATTTCTCCAATATTTATCATTTGTGTTTCTCTTTTACTCTCAGCAGAGGATGAAACCAGGCCAAGACTACCCAGGTGGCGGAAATGTGTAATTTTGCATCTTTTTTGCGTTGCTGGACGTTTGAGGGACCCGTGTGGCTTGGTTGTTTTGGTGGGCTGGTTCTGTCAGTTTGTGATTTGGTTTCCGCCTTTCGTTGTGGTGGACTCACCAGGCTTGAACAATGTCGTGGCGGATTGGGTGGGAGCGGTGGGACTGCGAATCCTCACTGAACTAATCAATAAGTGGTCTTGTTGCGCCTGGGATGGCGGCCTCATTGTGGGGGTGGGAGTGTCCTTCCCTGCTGTTGGCATGCGGCTGGGCGCTCACTGGTGCGGCGAGATGTTGCGATTCACTGGCCATAATGGTGTAGCTTCTACGCTAGCCATTTAGACCATTCAATCAACTATATGTTTCTTGGCAGCCGTTTTGTAGCAAGAATTGACATCGACAAGAATTGAAATTGCTAGCGTGGAAGCTGCACCGTTGTGGTTGGCGGGTCGCGGCAGCTCGCTGTGCTGGTGAGTGCTCAGCCTTGTGCTGTTGGCCGGGGGGGACGCTCCTTTTTTTGCAATGAGGTTGTCATCTTGGGCGCAACGGGACCATTTCGATTGGTTTGGTGAGGATTCGTGGTCTCACTGCTTTCTTTTTGGGCCTACTTATTCTGCCGTGACATTGTTTGGGCTTGGTGAGTTTGTTGCGGCTAAGGGTGAAAGTTGAATCGCCGACTGGTGAAGCCGGCTTGCTGGGGGCAGCCGAGTTGCACATGTTTTTTGAGCGTTTGACGGGGTGGGAGCGATGGAGAAGTGTACATTTTTGCTACCTGGGTAGTCTTGGCCTGGCAAAAGCTTTTCAACCAAACGACAAGCGCTCTTAGGTTGCACATTACTAGTTTTTGTACGACTACAAAAGTCACTTGGTTTACATTTTACATCTTATTATCAATTATGATAGCCTATTTGGAGAGTTTACGCAAACACTTTATTAATTTTTCAGAAACCCAAATTATGATGTAATGTTTTTTCCCTTATACCCCTATCCTCAATTACGGTGGCCTTTCATTACTAAAACCTACTATTATGACACAACAATGCGGTTGAGATTGGTTTCTTGAACCTTTAATAAATTATGCCAATTCAAATCTTTTTTTAATAGTTTTATGCATATAAGGTAAAACTTAACATTTGATATATTTCCTTGCAAATACCAAAATTACTTCTTTTTGTAACTCCAAAGTATCGGCCAAAATATCGGTATCAGTATCGGTATCGGCCTAAAAAAGTGATATCGGTATCGGGATCGGTATCGGCCAAAATATTGGTATCGGTACATCTCTAGTTTTAACTATCACAACCCTAACTGGTAACTGCAAACCCTTACAAAAACGTTGCCGAGGCCAAACGGCAAAAGTTGAAATTACCTCGGCAATTGCTGTGAACGTTTATTACGAAAAAAATTGTACCAAAACATGTAAAACGAAAAGCGAAAAATATACTAGAGTAGTCTAATAGTCCATCACGACCGCACTGTTTGATTTGTTGTGATGTAATAATGCCAAAAGTAGCGATAAAGCGAGCAACGCGATACGCACGCTGTTTAGGGTAATTCACGTTAAATAATTCACGGGGAGGAAATGTAAGTTAATTTTGGGTTGATTCAACGTTCGAGTCGGCACAAATCGATTTAATTTTCTCGGCGGGTTATATTGCGTAACAACAATGCCCAAAAAGAAATTTATGATTGTTTTACATTAATTTGATATCTAGCGACGTTGAATTATCATAAAATAACGTTAATTGCTCAACCAGGTACCGGTAACAAATTAAAAGCTCCCTGCGAGAAGTAGCTCGCTGCGAGAAGTAACTAGCTGTCAGAATCGGAATCATCAGATGCTGTATCGGAGGATCACTGGAATCAGACACATCAAGAGGCTCATCGCTTGGCTGTAAATCTACACTGTCTTTGCCGTTCGCAATGAAGCATCCACGTTTTGCGGCTTTCGTGCTTTGATACCCATCCACACGCCTCTTTCGCAGAGCTCCATCAGGGTGTTGACTAAGGAACAAATCTATGGCTGTGGCATAACGACTGGCAGGAATGTCTAACCCTAACCTTACAAGCGCTCGTATGGCCTCGGCATTTTTATTGCCGACGCTAATTTCAAAGACTGAGAAACTCTTTTCTTAGTTAGAACAAAAATATCGAAAAGTATCGAAATATCGAGTATTTTTTCAAATATCGTATCGTTTTTTTCAATATCGCCAAACACTAGTGGCAGTTAAACCAATACCTTCTCGAGTAAGAAGGCCCTTTCATGAAAAAGGCAAAACTTGTGACGTCATCACGAGTAGTTCAGATTGTCAGCGAAGCGCGTATGGTGAATAGAGTTCTGCAATGGCTTTTAAGCTTGTTTCAATCGGTTCTTGTGTTTTGTTGTAGTAAACCAGCAATCTGCGTCCTAATGTCACACACATGTAAGAAATCATTGTGACCCCTGTGCTTGTAAGCAACTGTAAGTACCACAAATCAACGTTTTTTTTTTTAATTTAAACATTCCAAGACCATAGTTCCACGCACGCAAACAAATACACAAGATCAAGTGATAGCATACATAATACCATTGTATTGAAACATGAATCACGATTACAAATGAAAAGCAGGTCTCATTTAAAATTTAATCGACGTGTTGTCAATAATCATGCAACAATACACAAATAATTGTTGTATGTAATCACAAAATGCCACAATACTGTCTTAAAACTTGATACGCACGATTGATAAACATTACAATTTTTTATAAACTACTATTTGTAAAAAGAGCATTATCACACATTAAATGTTGTACGGATATACAATTCTATCACAGTTGGCGATCAACATCACACACATCATTAGATTGCTATTGTAAGAGATTCTTAAATTCGTACAGCAACATACCATATAAATGACAGCAGATTACGAATTAACAGTTTGCAATTTGCGTTTCTTGGTCAGTCTTTGTTGAACAATGACATCATTTTCTTTGCGACAAAAATTATTGAGTAAAGCATTTGTAGATGCCCAGCAAGTCATTTTTGTTATTGTTGACATGCTGTGACCATTTTCACAAGTATTTGTGGACAAGTAATCAACATCGCAATCCAAAATAGCACACAACGTTGTTTGTAAAACCAGCTGCCGTTGGTTCTTTGAGAGTAGAAATTGTTTAGTAGCAGATAATTGGTCCACAATAAGATAATTTATTTGAACAATCTTTATAATCTTATCATCAGGGTATAATAATCCTCCTCTGGTGATTGCACAAATGTAGCTATTACTTATACGATTTACATCCGACATGGCACAAGTCATGCGTTCTTTGCATTCCTCACATTTAATTTTTTTACTAACGGTATAACAACAATATCCAGCAAGGTAGGTAATGACAGGCAACACAGTTTCACATTTAGCAAAATCTTCTGCAGTAATGGACTCAAACGATAATGAAGGTTCAACAGTATCAGACAAATTGGTCCAATCAATGAAAAAATCCTTTAACACAATCTTCTCATTATTTAACGTAATTTCTAAAGCCGATAGCATTCGAATTTTTTTTTCACATTCATACACTTGGCGAAGAGACACATCATAATTGCCACCAGCTAGTTGTCGATATTGACCAAAACGATCTTCTAAACAATCCGTTTGCAGTTTTCCTAGCAACACATATTTTGCTCCAAGTTCGTTTATACAATAATCAGTTACTTCGAGTAAGGCATTGGTGGTATGCAACAGTGCTTTGAAAGTTGGTTTGGTGAGCTTCCCAAGTGCACCATTCATGCAATCCCATTTCTTTAACCAGTCATAAAAATATTCTAAAAACTCCTTTGATAGACTTTTTTCACAAGTTAAAGGCTTTTCGAATTCACTTTTTAGGCGACGACCTTTCATAGGAGCTTTAACATTAACTATTTTCCACCAGGTAGTAATGATTTTAATAAATACACTTGTATCTTGATGATACGGAATAACACACTTTTCACCTAACTGCGATACACCTTGGGCAACATAATCATTAAAAATTTGCAATGCCAGTTTAACATTTTGCCTTTCAAATGTGGAAGGATTTAAAGCTTTCATAGATAAGGTGTAAGTGTACTTAAGAAGTGAAGTATGTTCGGAATAATACGTTTGTTTGATAGTATCAAAACTGGCAACATGCTCATGAGAATTGGACGTAACCATTGTCTCGAACTTGAAATCAGGAATAATAAAACTTCTTGATTTGCATTTCTGATTTAACCAATTATTTCGAACGCATTTCAAAAGGTGTACAGGGTCGAAAATAAAAAATAGAGGACGTTCAGAATTAGCTGGGTGCGGATACACAACAGAAAGAGCAGGCGGATCAGCAAATAACGACATCGCTTTTCCATTAATGGAATTGTTATCTGTTATAACAGTGATTACCATGAATCCGATTTTTTCAAGCCCGACAATAATTTTTTTCAATAAGTCAAACAATAAACAGTGCGACATTTTGTTAGTTGGCAAAATATGAACAACATCTTTAAATTTAGAAAACATACCAGAGATCATGAAAGCAAAAGCTGTTCTTGCAGCATCAGTGCTGTTAAAAGCTGCACCAACAATGTTACCCCTTTTGTAATCATAAAAGGGTTTTATGTGAATTTCGTCCACAAGCAGCATTACAGTTTTTGAACGAGAGTCAAGTGTTTTGTATTTTAACTTGGTATACGAAAGAAATAAGTTTTCTTCTTGCTCAAGAGAAGGACACATAGCACAGGATAGAGTTAATCTTCGAATTGTTGAATAACTTGGCAAAAGGCAACTTCCTTGTTCGCGAATAAATCTGTAAGCTCGTGGTGAAACATTATGAAATAATGACGAAAATATTAAAAAGTCTGGTGAATAAACCGGTCGCTTTTGTGTCATTAAAGTTAACTGTTGACAAATAAACCAAATAACATTTTCATAATTTAAACAACCTTTAATTGACATTAAAATACTAATAACAAGCTTGCACTTTAAAATAAAATCACTTTCACTTGGAAAGGTACAATTTTCAGAAGACAATAACAACAATTGTAATACACTCTCCAATGTGGATATGGAATTTACATGCAATGGAAAAACGTAATCATCAATTTTTGGCAAATTCACTGAGCTTTTATATGCGGTCATGTTTAAGTGCTCATCTAAAACTGCTGCACAGGTAACAGCAGGCCCAGTTATATCATGGCTCTTTATTTCACAAATCAATATTTTATCACGTTTGTCTACAATCTGCCATGAAGAATCGAATTTGAACTTTTTCTTCACATCTTCAATTGAAGTCAAACTGTCTTTTTCCAGAGCAAGTGCAAACTCTTCTTTGCTGTTTGCGATTGCTTGAGAGAGCTGAGCGTTTTCAATTGTCTCAAGTTTGTCATGACGACTTGCTCTTTTGGATGTCGAAGGTTTGCTCAAATATGATGCACAATTTGGTAATTGAGATGGTATAGCGCCAGGTACTAATTTCGAAACTTTCAAATCATAAGACAGCTCTTTTCCTGTTCTCTCATCAAATGCAGAAACAGTTTTGCTGATTTCATGTTTGTGAAAGTGAAGTTCACATACCTAAAAATTACAAATATTTTTAAACAAAACCGACATTGCATCCAGACTCATTAATTTGTATTTACTTGCTTTGTACATACGACATTTCTCATTTTGCAGTTCGAGCATTCGTGAAAGCTGTAATCCAGCTGACAGCTCAGAAGTCTGCTAAGAGTAAACACTAAACAGCTAACAAGCATCTGACAATGTAAAAACGCTGCAAAAAGGGAAACATTTGCTGGCTCAAAAAGGCACACACTCTTTCGAACAATTAATCTATATCTAAACAAGCAGAACAACTCTATTCAAGCGTAAACTTAAAAGGGATTGTTTCTTTTGCCAATTCGCCCTTTTGAAACGCTATTTCTGTGCTGGCCTACAGGGAACATATCAATACATCGAAGATACGTTGGATTCTAGACAGGATTACAAGAAAATTTCGTAATATCTCAATCAGAGCAGAGAAAGCAATGCCTGAATAAGATTTATTTGAAACAGTAAAACTAAACGGTTCAGCAGTCAGACATTACTTCCCAGACAGCAAATCGATCGTTTTTTCACATTGATTCAACGTCTGCAGACATTTCATAAACGGACTGATTTTCTGTTAGGGTTGAAACAAGTTGACAAAATAAGTTGAAAGTACATACTCGACTGGACTTTGTTGGAACAAAATCTTTACGTTTGATAGCATGGAGCCACTTCTTTTTTAATTCCTCGTCTTTTGGAAAACTGAAAACTTGCACTTTTAATCCACCATGATAATTTCCATTGCAGTTGGGAACACAGCACATATAAGGCATTGCAAACTTTTTCTTGTTTTCTCACCAAACTTACAGAATTTATTTAAAAATAAATTTGAAGATATTATTTAAAGATAATTTCTAGCAACTAAACAATCTTACAATTCCTTTCAGTTTGCATTTATAACTAAGTTATCTAGCATTCACAATAGCCTACCTTGCAATAAGGTAACAAAAAGAGCCTGATAAATGTGTGAAATAACCTAATTGTTTAGTTTTCAGGATTATTAACCTGCTAAATAAATACTGCTGTAATTTCTGCTAGACATTAACTTCTCAGAGCTCATCCACTGATCAACACATGACACTGGGGCACTGCATTGCTGGTTTTGCCATGTGGTTAGGAAAAGAAAGCCTGCTTAGTGAGGCGTAACGATCTACCAGTGATGACGTCAATAAGCAATGAAAGGGCCTTCTTCCTCTAGGTGGCGTTGGTTAAACCCACTGGTGCCGACTTACGGGGTTACCACGCCACCCCGTTTAGGTTACATTACTTACTGCAAATAAATGTAATTTGAACGGACGTTTAAATCTTTTTTTGATTATTGGTTTTCGCTTCAAGTCAACGTAAAGCAAGAGGTGAACCAATACAGTACTGTGAAGAAAATGATTGTTTTTGTCACAAGCATGATACTCGCGTAACAAGCAAGCTACGTGAAGATTACGCAACACGTGGCTACGAGTTTTTTCCTTGTTGTTGCAATCGTTTTATTTGTTACTTGTCGTAAGTCATTGTTAGATTTGTTAGGTTTACAATGGGATTTATTAATCAATAAAATACGATCTTTCCATTGCCTCCCTCAAAAATCTTTTTTGAAAATTTTTAACCTACTTGCGATCTACCATTACGCAACAGCGATTGAACCACGTCCTAATTTAAATGTTTATCAAGCTGAAGCTTCACGGTTACAACTTGAGCAGTTGATTAACAGTTGGATTGACAGAGCTGCTGTTCGCAAAAATTATTTTGCCAAATGTTAAGTGTCAGAGCAGCAACGTAACAATAAAAGTCATGACATACCTCCTGTGCTTTGTTTTAAAGTTGCTTTGTAAATTATTGAGCTACAAATCAGGTGTGAAAAGACAATTGCATCTACGAAACACGCTTAGTAAAAATCAAACAAAAACATGCAGTTTGAAAGTTTTTAGGTTGCCATATTGTGCTATCTGCCACCCCGTGCAAAAATAAAAGTCGACGCCTATGGTTAAACCTGCACTTGAAAAACATCTCTCTGAAGAAGCAGATGTGGCAGTTACACAAAAAGATTGCGCTTGACAAGAAAGATCTCTTTAATGCGAACAACGAAACTCGTACGTTTTTCCTATGCCGGATTGCACTAAATCGATAAACAATTCTACTTTCGCTGCAGCGAATTCGTTGCGACCAGACGGAGCGGTACGAAGTCGATCGTTAAAGCGGTTTCAATTATCCGATTTCATGTGCATTTTGAAACCGGTTAGGCTTCACAACCGGTTATTCTATATTCGGTATTCTATTTTGCCCATCCCTATTTGTAAGTTTTTCAATTCTAGTTAACACAGCAACTTTGCTACCTTCTTGCATGACTGAATCTTCTGACTTGTTGGGAAAATTGCAGAAAAACGTAGCAGCAGATCCATTTTTCAATTGTACACCTGTGAAAAATAAACAATTAAACATAGTGCTTTGTAGGGGTGAAACTTTTTGTGTAGCAAAAAATGAACAATCCAGTAATTACCATGTTCAAATCCCATATTACTGTACATTTGAGTGAAACAGTAGGTTGAAAGAATACACTGGTCAACACAATTTTTGGTGCAACAAAGATAAGAGGGGTTTTGGGCGCTTTTTGAGAGTGGGGAATCCGAAAATGAAGCCTGTTTTCTTGTATCAAATCTGTTTTATTTTTTTACTACAGCCATCACACGTTAACAGATTTGATACTTGCTGACAACAAAGTATGAAAATGTAAACACATATTTTTTAATTTAGGTTTGCAATAAAAAAACAACACAATTGTGCTGAAACAAAACCCTTTTAACACAATATCTCAATGATTATAATACATAGAGCTCTGCACCAAAAAAATAACCTGTAAGACAGGATCTGCAACAATTGTCATATATATATTTTAGGTATTTTTACATATTTAGTTAAATAAAAATGTGTTTTTAAAATGCAACTGATAATCACAATGCACAGCAAAATCCGTTTTGTGCAAGCTTGAGGTCAAAATTGTCACTATAATGTCAAATTGTGTTGCATTTCCGTCGCTATAAGTCAAATTTAAACAACAAAAATTCAAATATCTCAAAAACTGGAGAAAAAATAAGGACATTTTCGAAATGAGTGTAAATGTAAGTGAAATGAGTGAGTGTAAAAAAACCTTCAAAAATTGCCTAATTGGGTCTCTGATTAAAACTTGCTGTTGACCAGTGTTACTGCGTGTTTACAAAGCTAAATGCTGCATATTAATGATCCAATTGCTTTTTGGCACCAGATCAATAATGAAATAACTCTTGTAAAGAAGCTAGTAACTAAAATAATAATAACCTTTTGCTTGCATGTATGCAGAGCTAATATATTTGTGATTGACTTTAGTGTTTCCATATTGGACATTCAAATACAGGTAATTCTCAGCTAAATGAGTCCACAAGTCTGCAAATAAAAGCAGAAAGAGGTTGACATAAATTGTGACACATGTTGATTGTTGATGAACTCCGATGAAACTTTTAGTTATGTTACTACATTTTTCTCCATTCTATGTTTAAGTTAAGTGAGGCATATCACAATCCTATATCCATCTCATGCAAGCAAATACAAAGCTACATATACAATGCGACAACTCAGCAATTACATTTCAGCTGCTGCCAAGTCAGCAAATGAGTTTCACATGCTCACATCAGACTTGCTTGGTCATCACTTGCCAAACTGAATTTGCTGACTTGTGACATGCCACGTTATGGCATGCTCAGTTGTTACTTACTGAGCAAGCCAGTTGTTGCTTACTGAGCAACGCCATTAACTTTCATCATTACCAACTCTAGCCACTGGCTGAAATGTTGTTAGTTCAGTTGTCACTTGCTCAGATCACAACTGCTGACCTGTAGGAGGCTCCCCATACAACATCTCTCTCACAAATTAAGCCTAAATTCAACTTAATTATAGTAGTATAGTCTATTATATTTTCATGTTTGCATCAATTCGACGTCTATGATTTTTTTAATAATAATACCAGTTGCAATCAGCAGTCATTAATTTTTGCGGTTTAATGTTCAACCACAGCGAAAAATTACATAAAACTTATTTTCAAATGAGCACGAAATAAGGTAGGTCTGGCCTGAGTACTCACAAAAAATAGTACCAACTAAAAGTGCTAAACAGCACAGCAACAGTGTCTTCATTTGTTTAATCATTCCTTTGTGTATCAAAAAACAAAAAGAATTCAACAGAAAAACAAATCCTAGCTAGCTGAAATATTTTAAACAAAAGAGAAAGCTGTTATTAGATGTTCTTACAAGTCATTTAGAACTTCAATCAAACTAAGCAGCAAAGAAAACTGTGTTTATAACACCAGCATTAATAAAAAGTTTTCATGAAAGTGTTGTTCTGTCCAGTAAACTTGACTTAAGCAACAAATGAGGCTTATTTTCCATGCATAATAATACTTAACAAATACCGGTAAATAATCCAAGGTTTTTATCTAGCTGCTGGTAAAAAGACACGAGAGAAAAATGTTGCTGTCGGTTTTGAAACTTTGTGTCGCTGAGAAGCTCAATTAGCTGCGTGTGAGTAGTAGCCTCATCAAGGTTCAAGCAGTAAGCAGTAAATAACAATACGTTCTTTACAATTGCAGCAAAATATCGAAAGCGGTTGTTGAATTTGCTAGCAAGAAAATGAATCAATGCTTGACAGAATATGTAGTTATGTACTACTGTATGATCTCTCCAGACCAGGGGCTCCAGAGACTTCCTGAGAGCGGAATGGCCCGTTTCAGTGAGTCCGATTCGGTGAGTTCCCTATTCAGTGAGAGCCTTTTTCGGTGAGAGCCCTATTCGGTAATTTTTTTTTAAATTATTGGGTACCGTAGCCTAATTATCATTGTCGTTGTAGGGTTAGGGGATAGGGGTTAAGGGTTAGGGTTTAAGGTTAGGGGGTAGGGTTAGGGGTTAAGGGTAGGGGTTACGAATTAGGGTTTAGGGTCTTATTTCAACGTTTAGCGACGTTAAAACGATGTAAAAGCGGCAATGATAATTAGGCTAGGGTACCCAATAATTTTCAAAAAAAAATTCAAAAAAATTACCGAATAGGGCTCTCACCAAATCGGACTCACCGAATAGTAGCAGACTCCCTGAGAGTGGGGGGGTAATTTAAGCAGGGGCGGAAACGATATTTTGACATCGACAGGGGCTTATTGGATTACCGCATCACATATAGTTCTGGGAGGTCGCTCCCCAGACCCCGTTTGCATTACTGTAAGCTTTAGTTTCTTATACAGCGGTTTATGCTGCATGTTTCGCGCCGAAGGCGCACAATTTTTGCCTTTCAGCACGATATAAAATCGAAAAATTCTTTTAACAAATCTGAAATCACGAGCGAAAGCCTTTTAACATTTGCCACATTTTTTTGAGGTTTTGAGACAATTTTGAGTGGAAGAGGGGACGTACACAAAATCTCTCTCAGTATTGCTTGGAAACTCCGACTGCAAGACAACGCAAATATGCAATATAGACCTGCATAATGCTGTGGGAATTGTTCAGGAGCTAAGTAGTTTGCAAAATCAGTCCAGGCAGGAAGAATCCCGCTAAGTAGTTTGCCACCTAATCGGCCACCCCCACTAGTGGGGAACAAACCGACGATGGATTATAATGATGATGATGATATTCTTCCTTGGCTCAAGTCCTCCAAATTTTGCACTTCAGACGCTAAAAGGTTAGATTTAAAAGGCGAAAAGCGTTAAGGTCAAAGCTATAATCTATAACTTAATTTACAATTAGGCTACTTGAATACAGCACGACAACCTGTGCCATAACATCCACAGTGAAATGAAACGTTTCAGCATCTAGGGTCTTGGCCTACATTCAACTCAGAAAAAAAGAAGCTAAAATGCATTAACTTTTACAAGAATTGAAAATAAGGAGACATCTTGATCCATACTACAGGAAGGCTTACCATCTGCGCCATCTAAGAACAGGCCTTAAAACTCGTGTTTTTTTCCGGCAGCCATCGTGGCCTACCGAGAGCTCCTTCTCGGCGGCCAAATCTATGTGCTTGGAGGCCAAAATACAATAACGATAGCACAAGTAAATAGCAATAAACTTGCAACAATGTTAAAATGATCACTTAGCGTTGTTGAAATCTGGGCGACGTCCTGCAATAGAATCGTTGTACCACGCATTAAATGCTTTATCGGGATTGTAATCCGGTACTGCGGGACCATCTAACGACCCTAAATTGTTTTAACTGCTTGCAGCTCAGTAAATTGTTTCAACTGCATACCGCCTTTCATAAAACCTGACCATTTATTCCGTTATGATGTCACCATTGAGGGTGTGAAGTCACTAACCCACAGCGTTCTCAACTATGAAGACACGTGTTTTACCCACGGATGTCAACTAACCTAGTTCTCCTTTTAACAACGATTCAATGTCCGACAACACTGAATCGATATAAAAACGACAATATTGCCAGCCGATGTAAATTAGCACTTCGGATTAACACTTCCTTAAAATAAACATCGGGAATTGCAAACAAGACTTACAGCGCTGATGATCGCGCTTGAATGACCGCCGGTGCTACCTCCTCAGTCAGCCAAGTTTGGCCGCCGGTTTCTTCTAGCCAATTATTTAATTTCGCAATAGTATGATCGTGGATTAAATGTCGAAAATATGTAGTATCAAAGAGTGACGCAGAATTAAGTCAGCGCATCATAGTCACTACTGTTGTATTGAATATATCCAGCTGCGATCGGGTCTGCTACTATTCGGTGAGTCCGATTCGGTGAGAGCCTTTTTCGGTGAGAGCCTTTTTCGGTGAGAGCCCTATTCGGTGATTTTTTTGAATTTTTTTTTGAAAATCATCGGGTACCGTAGCCTAATTAAAACCCCTAACCCCAAAACCCCAAACCCCCTAACATCAAACCCAAAAACCAAAACCCCAAAAACCCAAACCCCCAAAAAGCCCCAAAACCCCCAAAAAACCCCAAAACCCGCAAAAACCAAAACCCCCAAAAACCCAAACCCCCTAAAAAACCCCAAACCCCCAAAAACCCAAACTCCAAAAACCCCCAAACCCCAAAAATCCCAAACCCCAAAAACCCCCAAACCCCAAAACCCCCCAAAACCCTATAACGGCAATGATAATTAGGCTACGGCGCGCAATAATTTAAAAAAAAACTCACCGAATAGGGCTCTCACCGAAAAAGGCTCTCACCGAATAGGGAACTCACCGAATCGGACTCACCGAATCGGGCCATTCCGTCAAGCACTACTTAGCGGCCATGGCCGCGTTGGCCGCCGGCTGCTTTAAGGCTTGTAAGAAATAACACTAAACAAAAAATGCCATAACACCCAGGCAATACCTTGTGCCAAAATTTCACAAAAACTACGAAGAAATAACATTATAAACGATTAAAACGAACACCTCAACACTGTGTGCACTCTGCTTCTATTCTAAGCAGAATAGTCAGAAGTTGCCAAAGACTTCAAATCTTTGTGCATTGTAAAACAAATTCTTTGCAGATTTCATCAACACTATTTCATCCAAATACACTTGATGGGCATGGCACATGGCAATGAAATTGAGTCTTGAAGCAGTCATTGTGCTTCGGAGTTCGGAGCCATGTTTTTGCGGCGTAGAGAGCTAAACGATCTTTCCGCTTCTGCAGAAGAAGGGCCATTGACCAATAGCAATTTTACAAGTTTTTCTACACTGGCATAAAACTCTTTGACAATAATAATAAGTCCCATTAACTTGTTTCAAACATCGCACACATACTTATAATCAGCCCAAATTTCTGATGAAAGTGGCTTAAATCTTAGCCCAAAATTTTCACGTTGAAGCCATATCGTTCCAACGCTGTAACAGCACTGTCGTTGACTGTGTCAATACTAACTTCTTTATGCTTTTGGTGAGTTTTAATTTCTTCGCCATTGAAGCGGTGGGTGAGGCCAGTCCATGGCGGGATTCTTCCTACCTGGACTGATTTTGCAAACTACTTAGCTCCTGAACAATTCCCACAGCATTACGCAGGTCTATATTGCATATTTGCGCAGGTCTATATTGCATATTTGCGTTGTCTTTCAGTCGGAGTTTCCAAGCAAAAAACTAAACAGTTGTGCAACAAAATAAAAAATGAAAATGAAACACAAAAGTAGAAAAAATATTAAAAATTAAATTTTTATTTCTACATTAGTGGGGGGGTAATTTTGCATTAGTTACCCCCCCACTCCAATTGGTGGGTGGGTAATCACCCCCGCAGGCCCCCTCTAACAGAGCCCATGCTCCAGACAATAACACAGTACGATACCAAGTTGATTTCACAATCATGAGGTAACAATGATTCTAACTTTTCTCACCTAGCTTTGTCTGCGAGAAATGTTGTCTTCTTTAATTTTTTTAAAAATGCAAGTTGAATTGGTATGATTTTTGTGTGTCTGCGGACCAAAAATAACAAAAGGGCCGGCCATACAAAAATGTATTGCTGGCCGGACTTTGGACACCTCTGGTCTAGACTAACCAAATCTAACTAGCCAAAGTAAATTTACTTCTCACTCAACTAAGTGACACTTCTTTGACAGGGCAATGATTCTGTGCTAACTTTTTTCATTTTAATCTTAACTGGTCAAATACTTTCAAAAGCATGACTAACTAGCCTAAATACCGGTAAAGCTTGCTTATTTTGTCAACAGTCTGAATTTTCCGGTTTACACATCTCCGGCTAAGTTCTAACTTGACTGCTTAAGTGTTACCACTTTCCAGTCGGTTGTGTGGCCGGAATTCCAGCAGTGAATTTTCTACCATCACTTCAAAAACTTTCCAATTTTACACTGTATGAGTTTTTTTTTGAATGACTGCGCGAGTGCGCGTGGGTACTTTTTTCAAAATCAAACAATGTTGCCCGATATCGACAGGTGAGATTCTCTAAAACCGTAGCGAAAATTTTGCCAATTTTTTTCAGTATTCATTCCTCCACAAATTATTTAAAACTACTACATGTGTTCATCTGATATTTCACTAATAATTTTCAAATTTTTATTATTTTTTTCTAAACTGAATAAAATATTTTCTATCAGGCAACACTGGTTGCCACAGTTGCTTGCAACTACTACGTCCAGTAAGTGCCGCTAAACTATAATTTTAGTTTAGTTTGTTTTTATTTCTGGCGTCACAACGAAAAATAATATATGCCCAGAGGTGGGCAGTAGCGCAGTTACTTTTTTGGTAGCGGTAGCGCCGCTATATTTTTGTTAGAGTAGCGGTTTTTTTAATGTAGCACTAGTAGAGAGGCGCTACATTTCTTTTAGTCGCATTCCAGCTGCTGCTACCCCTTACTTTCCAATAAAAAGTGAAAAAGTGATTGATTTTGGAGATTTTTTAGTGGAAGCAAATCATTGGAATAAACCCCTGGATCATAACTTAGGAATACATCTCTAATCATACGAGTAGCCTATTGCAGGAAAAATCAAGCCACGTTGTTACGGACAACGCCAGACAAAACGTAGTCCAAAGCGGAGTCCCCAACGGCGGAACAGATAGGCTACATGAAGGCAAGCCCATCAATGGCTGTGAAGGCGGATGAAGGCTGCAGCAGCAAAGGGCGTAGCCAGCACAAAATTTCGAGGGGAATAAGTATTTTTGCACGAGAGTGAGCCCGGAAATGAGTTCCCGAATAGGGAAGTAAAGGGGCTCTAGGGGCTCTAGGGGACTTCTAGGATAAAATCTTGAAATAATACCTTAAAATTTCGCATTCTAAACGTAGCCTTTCAGCATAAACCTAGCCTCCTTTCCTACTATAAATCTACTTTCAGCATAAACCAATGGTAAAACTTTATATTAAATGATGCTGTAACAAAGTGTGAAATTTTTAGTTAAAATTTATCGAAGGGGAAGCAATATTGCCCCTTGCTCCTCTGACTACGCCCCTGGATGCAGCATGTCACCAGCTCCAAGCATCTTGGCTTGCCTTGCCTTCTAATTGAATAAAGCCGGTGACCCTGTCAAGTTTATGTGTGCTTAATGTTGAGTGCGTGCCATTCCTAAGTCCACGTTAATCAAGCCACGCCACAGTAGCGCACCCAGAAAAAAAATTAGGGGGAGGGGGCTAATTCAGAAATTTTGGTTAAGTGATTTGCGACAATAGTGACAGAGACAATAGGCATAGCCTATATGCCCATTCCTTTGATTAATATTTAAAGGCATTCACGGCCCACAACTCACCGGTTGCTGTCTTGCTGATGCCTGTGCTAGGGTTCCAGCGGAACATTCAAGTTCCTTTGAAAAAATAATTGATTTTAACAATGAAAATACACCTTTCTTAAAGGCTCCTAAAAAGGGGTTTGCCACTATTCGGCGAATCCGATTCGGCGAGTTCCATATTCGGCAACAGCCTTTTTCGGCGAGTTCCCTATTCGCGATTTTTTGGAAATCCAACGACGCCTTTTATAAATCCAACGATTGAATATTATTCAATATTCAGACATTGAATCAATGTAAACACGAACTGTTAGGCTAATTGGGTTGTTTGAACAAATCGAATGGCGTTTGTAAATGTTTCTCAGGTAGCCTACAACCTATAGGCTACCTGGTCAGCAAAAGTTCCCTTTTGTACACGATTTCAACGTCTGGCGACGTTAAAACGATGTAATTGCCTTTACATTACATTCAAAAGTTTTGTTGACATCAAAAATTCTTTGACTGTTTTGAGTTACAGCATCGTTTTGTGAAAAAGGTTATTGTGATGTAAAATATATTTGAAATATCATATAAATCAACAAATAGCTTATTTAAAAAATGAATGGAGAACCTCCATCAATGGGACAAATTTTGCGTTTTGATAATTTTTTTAATTTTGTAAAGAACTGCACTGTTTTTTTTACAACACTTATGCCAATGCATTTTTTTTTTCAAATAACACTTGGTTTAATTTAATTATCTCCAGTGGTTTAGAAATAACGCGCAGTTTTTTAAGGTTACTCAAAACGTCCCATTGTTGAATATGGCTCCACCGCTCCACCATCGGAACAGGCAATTTCTAACAATGGGACACAATTTATTATCTGTGTAAATGCATATTATAACTTAAGCTTGATTTTCACTTTGTTATTGATTATATTTACTGTAGTGCATTATTAAAGTTTTCTAAATTTTTTTCATCTTCATCATTAAAAATCTTTTTGACCCCATAATGAGGTTGAAAACGTAGATCGCCTTGATCATTAGCCTATTTGCTTGGGCTCTTTTGTATGCGTCAACCCAGTTTTTCAATGTTTGTCTTGGTAGGTGTCAAATTCTCTTGCTACAGGTTTATTTTTTCCGGTTTGTATTGCTTTTTCAACCGCAGTTTTCATAGTTAAAGGATCTGTGTTTCCCTTTTTACGAATGAGTCGAGTTGATTTACAGTGTTTCATTGATGAGCAAGACCTGCCGTCCCATTGTAAAAGGCCGTCCGCAAATGCAAAAAAATCAGCTAATTTTTTAAAGACTACCTCACTGACAACAACGTTTTGTCCTAAGAACTTCCAGATAATATAGACTATGCTACCATGCTTTTTCAACCTGCTTCGCCAACTATGTACAAAAATATCTTCAAGACAAGTGACCTATCTAGGTTTATTGAATTTCATGAATCCATTTTGCAAACATTTGTAAAAGAAAAGCATAAATCTATCATGTGGTAAAATACTTTTATCAAGGATATTTATATTATGACTTGGGCTAATAATAAATTTTCAGACATAAAACTAAATCGGATCTGATCTGAGATATTTAGAAGTTGCCAGAACCGGATCGGATCCGGATCTCAAAAAGCAAAAGTCGGATCGGATTAAAATCCTAAAAATCTTGGATTCGTAGGCTACACCTCTGGCACATGTATAAAATAATAATAATGCGACTGTGTTTAACTGTTTAACCGAGGCATTGAAACGTTAAGAACCACTGCACTGAACAAAAAAGTATCATAAAAGCTAATTCTGACGGTTTCAAGCATCTGCATCTTGTGGTGACATTTTGACTACTGATGCAAATTATTTCATCCACTAGAAGCAGCTGAGAGTTGTAGGTTGACTTATTCAAGAATCATAAGCAGTGGCGTTAACAATGAGTATTTTTGAAAGCAGCTCAGAGATGATTTTAAGGGCCCGCAGCCTTTCCAAGAGGCCCGAGAACTTGAAGAAACCACCTTGTATTGTTGAAGTTAGAAGTATAATTCATTTTACTTAGGGGTGTCTTGATTTGGGGCCTGAGGATCGCATTCGTACTGGGCCCAAATTATCCTCCCAACGGCCCTAAGAAGCTTTTGATGACCCCAATAAGGGTGAAACAGCTTGTTAAGGTTTGTAGTAAATAGCAACTGCATTTTATGTAATTTGCTCTGCTTGGCAATGAGAACTTGTTTGTAGTATTTATTGTGCAGGAAAATACGTGAAATAAAAGGTAACTGCGCAATACGAGCACAGTTTTCCTTCGCACACACGGTATCAGCATTCAGCTCGGTTGCTGCGGAACATTGGCTCAAAGTTTTCCACAAAGAAAATTTTAACTGAAATTTCTTTGTGTGCACTTTGTGTGGTGAAGATCAGTGGAACAAAATAGCGTGGCAAAAACATCAAACATAGCTGAAACGCTCTGGCAGGATTGGCGCTTGTTTACGTAACCGCAATGGAGCGTGTTGGCGCAATGGTTTGTGCGTGTGCGTGCGTACGCAGTTTCTTCGTCTTACAACCAGCTTACAACAGAATAATATTTAATCGCCAAGACGCTTACAATGTTCGCTGTTCAGTGTAAGTAGCGTGCGATGACAAATCAAGAAACCTTTGTCAGATGTTCGTTAATCGATTTTACGTTGACATGAGTTATGACGTGTAAAACCAAGTGATATCGACCAGGAGAATGTCTCAAACGAGAACTTCATAGCAAGGTCAGAAAATTTAGCGCGCTAATTGACTAATAAATTCTTGTTTTTTGATGGCCCATCTCTTGACTATGCGCTCCCCGTTTTCAATAATTACCGTTTATAGACTACTCAAGGTTTGTAGTAACGAAAATTTTCCGCAGATTTAAGTTAGCAGCCAAGTCAGCCGTGAATTAATGATCTTAAAGGCAACAATGTGCAGTTATAGGCCTACCTAAAAAAAAACTTTCAAATGTTTTCCAAGCACAATCCACCATTTAAGAGCGTAACTAGAAGTTCGGGCTAAAGGAAGCAATGCATCTGAAAGTGACCCACTAACCATAACGTTGATGCAAAAAATATGCCAACAAAAGAAAAGTTTCAACATTTTTCTTGCAACTCCCTCTTAGTCTCTGCATAGCTCACCATCGAATGATGATCGTCAATTAGTAACATCTTGACTAACAAACATTTTTCGATACGATTTTTGATTATGATACGAAGCCTGCATTAAATTTGAAAAAGCAGTTGAAGATTTGAGTTTGAAAACTACTCCTCGTAAATTTGAAATTCTAAGTTAGCCTAGTGCTAAAATCGTGTAGTTTAATGGTCAAAGCATTTTTAAATTTTATGTTTGAAAGTTTATATACTTAACGAATTCGCTTTGTCACACTGACCAGTAGGCTACAGTAACGTTCATTCCATGGTTTGGTATAGCTTCAACAAAAAGTTTATCTTTTTTAACGAAAACTCTCTTTTTGGCATATAACGTTCAAGTAAGTTGCTTCTCAAACTAACATCTCCAATTTTATTGGTGATGACCAAAAAGAAGAAACGAAGTCGAAAAGCAGGTGAGCCATATCGAAACCACGTTGTCACGGAAATGAAACAGTGCCCTCAGCTTGATAACTCATTTCATATTTCTGTAATTTTTAAGCTACATTTTATAGTTAGGCTATGTATGCTGAGCAAATGTTACATCTTACGAAAATTGTTTACTATTAGTGTTAGGTGAGTAATTAGTAACCTAGAAGTGGTGTTGTTTTCGCTCAGCCTAACAAGTCATCCCTTTAGGGTTAAAAAAAATTGATTTCGAGTTATTGAGATTTCGAGTTATTGATCGACTGTGACAAGTCACTTTAGTTTAAAACATTTCAGAAGAAAAAAAAAATACTACATTGGCTTAGCATAGGCTATTTTTGAAACGAGTTAACTTCATAATAATTTGGCAGCATTGGAGTTTTTGTGGCACGAAAAGAAACTTCCTGCAAAACATAATCATGGTAAATATTTCGATGCCTCAACAAAAGAATTATAAACTGTAGACTGTAGTCCATCAAACTAAACATGCCCTCCTAATTAATATTAATACATTCATGAAAATATAAACACGTTTTCGTTTGCGCATTTTGGTTGAGTTAGTCCAGCATTAAAGCTACTTTATTTAGATTTCTGTAGGTTGTGTAAATTAGTAGCTTATAATTTATTAAAAATTATAAAAAGGCGCCACCGTGGGCTAAATTTTTACAAAACTGTAAATAATCTTGACGCTATTCAGAACAATGAATACAGAAAAGGTTAATTGCTAAGTTAATTAATACCTTAGGGGTTATGGCTTTGTTTTCAGAAGAAAGCTTGTTTGAACATTTTTGAACTGATGGAGATTAGGAAGCCACGGGGGATCGAACTCCCTTGTAAGATGAATTATTGTAACCTCGCTTTTCTTATGCAGTATTTGGTCTCTGTGAGACGACATTTGCGTGGAATATGCGTCATGTGAACCTACCTTTACTATGTTGCTCACTGGCAAATGACTTGAGTACGGCCACCGGTCCTTCGGTGATAAAACGTATTACATTGTATTTGTAGTCAGCAGGGGATAGCGTGACCATTTTTTTGGACGTTCATTATTTTCAGAAAACTTCAGTCTACCAGTACTTGCACGTGAAGACTCCTGGGTGCGGCTCAGCCAGTCACCTTTACTTTTTTTTGATAAGCTACATGTAGACAGTGGCGTACGCAGGGGGCATTGAGCTATGTATGCCCCTGGTTTAAAGAAATATTCAGTAGTTTAACGAAGTAGAGTACGGCATTTAATATATTTTGGATAGCACTGTCAAAGCAATTAACAATGCAGCTCTCTACTAAGCCAATACTAAATCTATTGCGCAATGCCTCCTGTGTAAGTCACACCCAAACAATAGTCACGTTATGCCACCAGTAGTCAGCCCCCGATCAACTCATTTCCCTGTAGTTTTGAGATTTGCTGCATTGGCAGACTGCGTAGCGGGTGTGGATGAATTTGTGTTTGCTCGTGCGTTGCACTTTAAGATGACGCCAGCGTACTATTTACCGTTGTTCGTTTGACGCTTAGCATTAATGTTATAAAATTAGAAAAACGTAGCCCCCGGCAAACGTGTGACCTTAGTGGATTGTGCAGACAACATTAGGCCTACCAGGTAACAACAAGTTGTGTCTTAAGCAGAAATGATATTTGCTTACAGTGATTTATTTCAAGGTTTTACAGTGTACAGAAAAACGTGCAAATGAATTATCTGAAAAAGAATCTTTTTTCTTTAATCTTATATCTTTTGAAAATGCAAAATTATGGTTAATGTTGCAGGTTTTATCTAAACAATCTTGTAAAATAAACAGCAAAAAAGAATACAAAAAATAATAACTGTTGTTCAGTAGTAGGTCTACATTTACATTTTTCTATATTGCAATCAGTATTTGGTGATTTAAGACTCATTAAAACAGTAATTTTTTAGATCTGACAAAATGTTTTTTCAAATTTATTTTTTTACGCATGTTTAAAGAAAGTCATCTAACAATACTTTTTCACCCAAAACTAAACATTTAAATATTTTTTAAACATAAAAATTATCAGAGTTTTGGGAAAATAAAAAAGCTGCAAACTTTACTGCATTTTGTGATATAAGAGCTAAACATGCCGAGCATTTTTTTTAGGGTTGCCCTTGAGAATTTAAGACAAAAAAAAGTAGGTTGCTAACAAAATAAAATTTAACGGTGTAAAAATGCAAAATGTCTCATGACTTTAAGAAACAATCTATTGCCATGCAAAAAAATCAGATGTAACCTTCCTACTTACCGTTTGGTAGACTCATAAATTAAATAAACCTTCGGGATTCTAAGGCTAGACCTAGAGCTACTCACAAGCCAAACGTGAATATCATTGTAGGCCTATTTTCAATTTAAGTAAATTATAAAGAATTCAGATGCAGATTATTTTACTTAATGACTATAGTGCCTCTTGAACCAGACGCAATCTACGTTTCTAGGTAATGAGTTTGCATAGGCTAACCGTTTCTTAAAATCAGTTTCTTAAAATCTTGACTTTAACGTAGTTTGCAAAGCTATAGCGTAGCATAGTAATTGTGGTGTGTGGATTATGTCATTTCGAATCTGCAATTTTGTAGCCCATTAAACTTTGCGAATTTCGGGCATAGTCTGAGTTCTATAATAGGCTACTAGGTAAAATTTAATAATAATAATAATGCTTGTTTTTATATAGCGTTGCATCCATCGCAGAATGCATTGCTCCTTAGCACTTTACAACGCAGACAGTTGACGGGTTTTCCGGCGTTTTTTTCACTTTATTAACAAAGTGGCATAAGTTGATCATAACTTACTTTCAATTTCGTTATACCGGTAGTTCTTTTTAATTTAATGTCAGTATACTCACACATAAGCTATAGACCTGATACAGCAGGTAGTAGTCTTGACTTTGCTAATATACAAAATAACCCAACAGTATTTCCATCTGACATGGATTGCAAAAAAACAACGCTTTGTGATCTATTTTCTTGTACTTTCTTTGCTGGCATGCTCTGTTTTAATGGGAAATGCCGTGTGTACCAACTGAAAGTATTTCGTATGCACTAAAACGCAGTGGTAGTCTGATTTTTCGTCGTGAAAGAAACTCAGTATGCCATTTTCGGTTTATGAGCTCGTGACGTTCTGACGCATATTCGCGCATCTTTGAAAGCGTTTAGCCTACAGTGTATTGCCGAACAAAGGAAATTGTGTCGTCATTTCGTAAATTCAACATTTAATAATATAATAAATTGTAGACTCAAACCAAATGCTCATGGTAGAACGGTTCTTTTATATTCTTTTTACGTTTTTTTTTCTGGGTGTCAGCTGCTTACGTTGGCGTTTTTCCCCCCTTTTTCAGTTGATTGCGTAAACGCATTAAAGTTTATAGCCAGTCCATACAAATAGTTCGCTTCACAATCAACATGTTTGATTTTTACAAACACCATAATAAAAAAAGCATAACCGTTGTTTGACGTTTCATTTCCTCAGAATGTTTGTAACTTAACCTTTGTTGTTGTTTTTTTAAACCTTTGACCGCATTTAAAGAATCTTTATTAAAAAATATCCGTACTACAAAATGTTTACCCACCATGTGAAAGCATGACTGATTGCTACTTGGTATTACTGACCCAGTTACGAAAGTGATTTATTAAAATTCATGCCGATGTTAAATCAAAGTTAAAATAGACTAATGTTCAGGCTGGGAATAGATCACAATTCACAAGAGCATAAAATGTAACGGCAAAATGGTTAATTTAATACTGCTGGTTTTCAATTGATGATCTATCTATGCAATGCAATTTTGTTTCAGAAGTAACTTAATCTTTGAATCTAAGAGCTACACAATTGGTTATTGAGGCCTAGTTTGCAGTGGCTATGCAAGGGAGATCTTGATAAATTAGAAAAAGTGCAATGATTTGCAATCTTTTACTAAAAGATACTTGGTGGAATCCAAAAGCAAAAAAAGTGTTTCAAAAGATACGGTACATTTGCTTTGCTGAAGACACAGGAACTTTGAAATATCACTGTTTTTTCAATAATTAGCTTTCAGCTCTGTGATTTTGTTTTCTGCTACGCCAATTGCCTGACGCTACAACCCACATTTTTTTTATAAATCCAGAAACAGAGAAGCACATTTTTACCGCTTGACTATCTCATGTTGGATCGATTTTTGCATGTTGTCGCTGTCTCGTGACGCAGACAAACGAATTTGTCAGAAATCGTAGCCTTGCTTACAACATTTTTCAAATGTGTTTAAACGCCACCTTCAGCTTAAAGTTAACGTTCAAAGCTATGGAAACAGATGACTTATTTTAAAGCAGACTTTTCCATACATATTACAGTTGCAGCGAGAACATTACTGATTTCAGTAGGTTGTTTGTAGGCTAATCATAATTTTTTGTTGCAAGAAGGAAGATGGAAGCTTATTTTAAGACAGCAAAATCCACCATTTTTACATTATTTTAACGTCCGCAAACGTTGCATCAATGTAAAAATTATGGATTTGCTGTGGGTTGTAACCGCTTTGCAGATGACTGCACAAAATAAGTTTCTACTTATTTTTTTGTACAATTGATTTGATAGCAAGGATTCTATTTAATCAAATAAATTTTGACAGCTGCAAACAAGTGACGTAGACAAGGCATTCGATAAGGGGTGAATATCGTGCCATTATTATACTGGATTGTGTGATGTGTGCTATGATTGAGCGTACTAAAGCTGCTCTAACTATCAGTGCGAATACTCATGAAAAATTCATTAAACTGCGACTACTATAAATAGCTTCTGCGGGGACCCCAGTGTAAAACCGAATTTCGATTTTTTGTTGTTTTATTCTCAGTAATTTCTATAATTTTTAATCTTTTTGCAAATGCCAGGCATTTCGATTTTCAGTGAACTTAAATTGAAACACTAATAAACATTAACTTCTTTACTTTTTTCTTAAAGTTTGCTTAACTGACATGACATTGTATGCTATTTTTTTCCTTAGGCTACATCTTTTATTTCGCATTAAGTAAGCCTACTCTATCTATGCTTAATTGCTTCTGCAGGAGGATGCTAGAAGAGCAAACAGTCGACATTGTGTTGAAATCTTTTAGCTGTCACTCAATAGAATGCTTTTTGAGCATGAGATTCAGTTTGTGAGCAAGCAGACCCATCCCAACTCAGCTAGTAGTATTGTTTTTTTTTACATTAATTCAATGTCTGCATACGTCCCACCATGGCCACCTAAAGATATGGCCTGATTTGTCACATTTTGCAGAAATTTCCAGGTTTTTCTAACTTTGGGCGAACGTTTAAATAAATTTTTCTAAAAATTAGATTTTTACGCTTTCTTTTCTCTTTTCCCCAGATGACACAAAAGGTTTTAACATCCTCACATGTTGAAAAACAAAGAAAATTTGATTTCGAAGATTTTAGTCAGAATGTTAATTTTTCAATAACAGTCTGACTTAGCGTTTTTCAGCTTACTTTTTCTCATTTGCTACTGCTTCCCCAAGGCAACAAAAAAGTTTTATGTCATTAGGAAACAGCAAAAAGTAAAAACATCTCAAAAAATATCAGTCAAGCACTAGCAGTAGCTGTAATCAAAATCTGCAAAATGTGACAAATCAGGCCACATCTCCAGGTGGCCATGGTCCAACTGATTTGAAAAGAACTGGGATAGGAACAGACAGTTCAAGTCATTTCCAGGTTGGAATTTAGACGTTGAACTTCAGATAAAAGTTTATAAACAAATCAAATAATAAACAAGTATAGGCTAACTAGACGTTTTTGATTTTTTTAGCTATGTTAGATGATTTATAGCTATCGATTTCGTATGCAAATTATCTTAAGAATTATACAGTGATAAAAGGCAATATGAATGACAGTTCTAGCAAAACTCGTATCGTTTTTAAACGTGCTTGATCATGACGTAAATGACAGCAGCTGCGTGTCTAAAACTAGCCTGCTAGTTTAACTTCTCTGTATAGTCTTGTTACATCACAAGCCGACGCTGAATAATCAATTTACCAGTTCCCAATAGCTTCTTTCATCCCCAAGGGTAAAATTATAGGGATTGAAAGGTACGCAAGCCTACAGCACTGCGAGACGACAATACGGCTGCCTTTTGCAAGCAAACGGAATGTAAGCTGTGTCCTCTGACAGAAAGAATTCTTATACTTTTTAGCCTTGGGGTCATTTGTAAAATGTAGTCGCTGATGCGATGCCAGACCTAGATTGATGTTTTGAATGTGCGATATAGCCTGATTTATTGCAATTTAAAGCAAACGCATGCCTCAGCTCTATGTCTTATAAAGTTGTGAATTTGTTGCCAGAGTCTCAATGTACAGCGATACTCAAAATAAAAACGCAAAGTAATTGCTTGGTGGTTGGTATTTAATGATCAGTAAGTTTCCGACTGTTAGGTTTTGTGGATTGGTGTGTTGAGCCTTTTTTATTATCTTTGTAGTGTGAGCACTATCTTTTCAAAAGTGTTTTTAATTTCTTGCTGGTAAACCAAAGTGTTAAAAAATCTTTTTCCGCATTGCAGTGGCCAGTAAGTTGCTGTAAGGCTAAGTAAGTTGAGAAGTTGTTTGGAGTTATTGAAGTTCAACTGTTATTAATTTTGAAGCTATTTTCAAAGCGCAATAATCAATTGGCTGTTTCTGAAAATTTTGGCCGCAGCCTGGGTTAAATTTTGACCACGATAAATATTTTTGAATAAAAACGGTTAAGTTTGGAAACTAGTAAAAATTTTTCATAGAGCTTTCGCCCTTCACCGCTCTTAAGGCGGCTTCGTCAGTATTCTTACTCAAAAAGAGTTTTGTTTACAAAAATTGAACCTGACTGTTTTTATTTTCTCATTTTATTCGTTTGGTTGCATCCTACAGCACATCGATCCTAGTGTAATTTATGATCTGCAATGTTTGTTACACCGTGAAGTCAGAACAGAGGTTTAGAAACATCACTTTACTATTCGTAAATGTCTTTGCCGGCATTTCTTAGGTTATCGTACATAAAATGCCCTCGTTTTTAGTTTCTATACAATAACATAAAGGTGTTGTAAAACAGAGTGCTTGGTCATCTTTCAATCACTTTTATGACAGAGGTCGATTGCACCTGCCACAAAAAGGAAAAATTAAAGCTATTTATTTAATCTGTAGAAAACATAAGCTCGATCATGGCTACCAGGATATGCAACCTAGTTTGGCATAAGATACAGACCTTTGCAGATTATGTCGGCAGTTGATAGCAATCTAACAGAAGTTATGTTATATAACTTAGGAAGAGAATTAAATTTTGCTTTGCTATGCCATAAGCAGATGGTTGTATGATAGACAACTAAATATTTGACGGAATAACTTCATTTAAACAAACAATCGTTTATCTGTACTTCCCATTTGGCCGCCAAATGATGTACTCCCCATCATGTCATTCAACCACCTTCACGTATTCATACATGTAAGGTACTCCTGTGCAAAATAATTACTAGGTTAGGCTATAACTAAAACCATGCTTGATTTAACATAATTTTTATTCTTCTTGAATCCTAATCATTTTGCCAAAATTTTGGCAAAAGTGTTGAACAACCAAAATGTTGAACAACCAAAGCAAAGGTTAAGCGGATGCATTTGATAACGCAACAAAGGGTCCGGAGTCTGGACTGATTTTGTTGACTGTATCGGCCATATAGCCACACCAATCATTAAGATTCCTGAAACTAGCTGACACATCAGCGGTATTAATGTGAGTGAAAGGGCGTAAAAAAGATTAAAAAAGGGTTTTTCTTTCTTGCATACGTATTTTGTGAATGGCTGAAGCTAAATATTTTTGGCAGATTTTCATAATTTAACAATCAATTTTTTATATTGAAAATAGTTTTTGAAAAGATGAAAGTGGAAAAGGTTAGCCTTTCCAGCTTCCACTTGTTGCAAAACTAATTTTTTGGTGATGCAGGACAAAAGCCCATTAATAATTCTACCTAACAATAGGTGGAATTAATAATTAATATTGATTGCAGGCGACGTTTGGAATTACAGCAATTCACTCTTTTTTAACTTAAAACAATCTTGGCAGTAAATCAAATCTTGAACAATTTTTCTTTGTTCATGTCGACCATTTCAAACGAAACATGCCACATAAATCAAATTCTACATCTGGATAGATCAAGTTGTGCTAACGGCCAGTAGTGTTGCCAGGGGTCTATAGGAGGTATTTTTAGACCTGCTGGGTTCGAGGTGACTTTAGGAGCCGAAACCTTTCCAAAGGGCCGGAAACTGTTGAATAAAGTGCGTTTTTTAAAGTGTCTTAGCACTGAATTTGAGGCCCTAGGATAGAGGATCTGATCAGTACCGGGCCCAAATTATCCTCACAACGGCCCTGCTAACGATATGCTCAGTTATGCACTACCAACAACTTATCTAAAAAATAGATAAAAAACAATGAAAACTATTAATACTACAAAAAGTGTTCAATGCTAAGCAAAAAGACAAAGCAGAGCGAATTAAATCAAATATAGTTATTACTATCTGAAGCCTTTACAAATTGTTTCACCTGACGGATCATCAGAAGGTCTTATTCAAATAGAATAAAATAGATAATGTGCCTATTGCTTAATTACTTTTACATAAAACATGTTTTTTTTTTCAGGTTTTTTTGGTAGCGTTGAGACATCAGTTTTACCATAGGTGTTGTCAACAATGCTTGTGTACAGCTGATACCACAAAAATACCAGATTTAAAATGGGAAAAACAGATGGTTTGTTTTATATACCTCGTCAAAAACTGGCAAACGAAAATGAGTTGAAATTTCATCAAAAATTAGCAAAGATACATAAGCGGACATGTTTAGCGCAAAAAAATACTTCATGCATGAACCAAGCATTGAAAATCACGTTTAATAATTTATTTTCTTCCCCTGCGATTTTATTTGTATTAGTGTTCCTTTATCAAACTACTTCCGCATCGGCCCAACTACCTTCAAAAAATGTTGAACTAGATCGATGCCATCCGAACCGTACTGAAGAGAGACGGATATGTGAAAAGGGGATAATACTTCCCCTTTGGCCCCCAGGTGATACATCTCTCCTGACAAATGGGGACACAGTAGCCAGAGCCATCGTTTTTCTCATCACTCTTGTTTATCTCTTTCTTGGCGTTTCAATTGTTGCCGATCGCTTTATGGCATCCATTGAAGTAATCACTTCCAAAGAAAAAGAAGTAGTTTACAAAAATCGAAGCGGCGAAGAAGTAACAGCAACCGTTCGAATTTGGAACGAAACTGTTTCGAATCTTACTCTGATGGCACTTGGCTCTTCTGCTCCGGAAATCATGCTCTCTGTGATAGAAATCTGCGGGAAAGGATTCTATGCAGGAGATCTAGGGCCTTCGACCATTGTTGGAAGCGCATCTTTTAATTTATTCATCATTCTTGCCATTTGCATGTACGTTATACCAGATGGTGAAATAAGAAAAGTCAAGCATCCTCGCGTCTTTTTCGTTACTGCAACATGGAGCATTCTTGCGTATATTTGGCTGTACATTATCATCGCTGTCATCTCCGAGGGAATCGTTGAAATATGGGAAGGGGTTGTTACTTTTCTTTTCTTTCCAGTTCTCGTTGTCATAGCATGGATTGCAGACCGCCGACTCCTTGTGTACAAATTCATGTACAAACGATACAGAACACGAAACAAAAAGGTCATCGTAGAACACGAAGGAGGTCCGGACAGCAGACTTGAAGACGGAAGATGTGATGGGGATGGCGCTCTCCACTTGACCGAGCTTGGTGAAAATGGAGGACCTGCCAGTGATGATTACACTCCGATGGAAGACGTGTATATTGAGAGTGGAGCAGGAGAAATCGTGGATCCGGAAAGCAACAGGAGAAACATGATTAAACTGATGCGGGAATTGAGGAAAAAACATCCAGATGCGGACATGGCTGAACTAGCTCGACTGGCTAGCTCAGAAGCATTGGAGCATCAGCCTAAAAGCAGAGCTTTCTATCGAATTCAGGCGACTAGAAAAATGACAGGTGCTGGAAATATTCTTCACAAAGGAAAGGCCGAACACATGAAATCTGTGAGTTGAAGGATTTGAACCTAGATTTTATGTAATTGAGCTAGCAAACATGTATCAGTGTCCTTTCCCGTAGTAAATCATATAAAGTTTAGAATTCGTCAATCATTTGTCCCTCACATGTTTCTGTTTATTTATTGTACACTGTACAGTAGATAAGTTTTTTAGAACTTTTCATTTGAAATTGTATGAAAGGTGTGATATTTTTATGATTTTAACTAAGGCATGAAAGTCAACAAGAACAATTAGGCTTACGTTGCAATGTGTGCTCTTTTAGCTCAATACAATTAACAGAAAAGGTACCTGGTATCTAACAACTTAGTTCAGATAAGGGTCACGATAAGCGAGCGATAGGTGATTATTGCAAAGGCAAAGCATCGATTACATAGCAATCTTTTTATAAATAATGTTATATGCATTGCTTGATTGTTTATTAACATTGGCCATAACTCATGTTCTATGATCTTAGCAAGAGAACGTGTTGATTACGTTCTTATATGAAGAGCCAAATGCCAAAAGTCTTTTTTTATTTAAAAATAATTGACTCACACCTCTCAAGTGATCTCTTGACCCTTTAAGCAAAAGACTGTCTTTAAGTTCTTTAAGTTTCACAGCTGTGTATATAAATAGTCCTATTTAAGCAATATTGGTCTAAAATTAAATTAATTGGAAATTTCGCTTTTTTATGCATTTAGACCGAGAGCCTGGATAGCCTACAGGATCAAGATGATGCAGTAGCTAAGATTTTATTCGACCCGTCTGACTACAGAGTGCTGGAGAATTGCGGATTTGCCGAACTCTTTGTAAGAGTTGATTCATTTGTTTTTATTGATTTTCTATCGATCATTTTGAGCTTTTTTATGTTAACTGCTTTTACGTTGCTTCCAAACGGGGTCGATTTTATTTTGAACTGCGTCATATAATTACTGTACATGAGAAAGAAAGAAAGAAGACGTATATTAACATTGGTGTTCTGCCCATGCGCTTTGGTTTGAGTAACCCACCCACCCCCAACGCCTTTTGGCCGTAATTGAAGGTATTTGGAAAATTTTAGATACCAGGACACAGACAGTCTTCCGTTAAGCTTTTAAGACCAAAAGTAAATCTAATCTAATTAATTTCGATCAAAATTTGTTGACTATAACTTAAAGTTTTTGTTGTACTTTATTGCGCGTTTAAAACCATACTGGGTTAAAGCAGAAAAACCTTTCCATCTTGAAGTAAATTTATTAAAGAGCAGATCAATGAAACAAACATTGACCTTTGCTCTTGACAGAAGATTAATTTTACTGGTTTAATGACCAAAAAAAATTGTTTTACCAACAGCTGGTGTTTTAACGATCTGATACGTACAACACTAAAGCAAATTTACTCAATGTATTTGAGATTTGCGTGAGCCCACCATCCATCACATGTATGTATGAACGGTAAAATGCAAGACATTGACAAATGAGACCCTTCCATCCAGGTTTTTTCTTTCGCAGAAACATTTCTACCCTACCTCACCTCATGACAGTTTGTAAACACATACTTCCATGAGGTCGTTATGAAACGGGAAACTATTTGTAATAAATGCAATATATGACATTTCGTGCCTATTTTCTAGGGCTAATATCTACTAATAGAATATCCGCATAAAAGAATAAGTTTGAATACTGCTAATGTATTATAAGGGGAATTACAGACAAGAATTACATGTGCTTTTGATTATGTGATCATTGTATTGATTTTTATATGCGTAGAACAGAAAAATTATGTTACGGCTTATGACACAATTTTATTAAACTTTTGCTTAGAAATTTAGAATTATATCTTGGTGTTGAAGTGCGTTTCCACCTGTGACGTCATGAAAGCTCAAGGGATTCTACGGTTATTGTTCTTTATTGGCATGTGCATGTCTGTATATTTTTATTGCAAACGACTTTTAGGATTTACTTACATAATACTGTAGTGTAGTCGGGTGGCACATTTGTGAGGAAAAAAGGCATTACTGTGTTGATAGTGCAAACATGACTATGAGGCAACATGTCATTCAGCAGAAGTAAAACTGTTTTGCTGAAAAGAAATTTAACTTTAAGGTCAATGCGTTTCTTTTTTACTTTGATACCCACATTTAGATTCGTGGCAGCCTTGTCGACTGATTATCAAGTTCTACCAAGTAAAACACGAATGTTGCCAAAGTTCTCATTAAATTAAGTTTTCTTAATTGTGTAACAGGTGGTCCGAAAAGGCGGTGATCTCAATACCACTCTATTTGTTGATTATCGCACGGAGGAAGGCACAGCAAATGCTGGATCCGATTTTGAGTATGCGGAAGACACCCTTGTGTTCAAACCTGGCGAAACAGTGTGCACCATTAAGGTAAAGATTTTGGACGACGACATCTTTGAAGAAGATGAGTACTTTACCGTCCGTCTGTTCAACGTCAGGTCAGGCTCGGCCGATGGAATGTTTGACACTAACGTCAATTCTGACCAAATTGCAAAGTTGGAGCCACCAGCAATGGCTAAAGTTACCATTTTAGACGATGATCACGCTGGTGTGTTTTCCTTCACTCAAGAATCAGTTACAGTAAGTATTGGTAATCTACAATTAAATCGAATAGACATGGTTTTAAGGCTTATCAAAACTTATCCTAGACTTTTGAACATATGGAGTACAGCTCAGATACCAAAAGCTGGTAAATGTGTTTATTAAAATAAAATTTGAACCCGAGACAACATCAACATAATGTTTGTAAGATATTTATTGACATGACCATTATTATATGGATGGCCTGACCACGCGGTCACTTACATGGAAACTTGGAGAGGCTACACATATTGTGTACATTTCTTGATGCATGCAAGGATTCCAACCTTATTAGTAAAGAAGTTTGAAATAGTTTAGAACGTAGGCTACATGTTTATTGTCGTATTAACACTGGTGGTTATTGGATTGAAAGTGGAAAGTTTTATTATTAAAATATTTTCATAAAGTGGACTGTTTTATCAGCTCTTGTACAACTTGCATTTCCAAAATTCTATCAATGTGCAGCTGCGCAGTCTCACCTGTCTGTGAAATTGCAAGGAATTCTTCTGAGGTTATCGCTTTGAGCAAGCGTTATTGCAGAAAGTTATTTTTATACGGGTCACAGAAAGATTAGGCCTACTATAATTTCATTAGATTTTTATTTATATCTTGGCCTTGATTAAGAGAAACATCTTTGAAACAAAAATACTCCCCTCGCTTCCCAATAAAATATATTATTAAATTAATGTGCACCCTGAGGCGAAATTTCTTGTTTGTTTTATTATGTGACGTAAGAGTTGTTCGATTTGTCTCCCACGAGAGAGCAGCTGAATGATTCGAATATTTACAGATTTGTTATACTGACATGCTCCAGAACGCTGCATACTGCATTTTTCTTGAAAGAGCTTTGTAAACTGAACTCAAACTGTCTGGATGTTCATTGTACGCAATGGTGCAATAGTCCGCACCAATACACAATAACCATTCTTTTGCAAAAAAAGCATAATTAGATGCAAAACAGTTGTAAATATTCAGGCAAACTATTTTTAAGTTTTAGTTTCTTTTAATAATTTATTGATCAATCGTGTGAGCTACGCTGCTACCTCAGTTTGCTAAAAACAGAATGACTGCACGGTTAAAGTAATCAAAGTTCCCATGCTGCCCGGAGACAATAAAAGGGCTACACGATCTGCTTGTCAACTGTCACTCTGTGGCAATGGTGGAATTATCATTTAAAATGCAACAAACCATAACAGAACAATAAAAAAAATTATTATTCAGTGTGTGTAGTTAAAGGATAAAGTAAAATTTTTGTTTTATTATCTTGCATGAAGAATTAGTTTTGAAAGCAAAATTATCATTGCGAAACGTTGCTCAAGTTTTCTTAATGCTTTTGTAACTTTTGAATATGTTGAAGAATATTTCCTTCGGAAACATGTCTAGAGGACGCTACTTGTTGTTTGCTGTAAACAAAGCTAAGATACCAAACTATGATTTAGCCGTTTCCTTGAACAGCGTGCTTGACGCAAGACGCATGTTTGCTACTGCATGAAGGATAAACATATAAGCAACGCTTGGTTGATTTACGTATAGATAACGTTCCCATATTTTGTATATGAGATCATTCACCAGCCATCAACGCATTACGCAGCTTTGCTTACATGAAATAAATCTCAGAACGCAATTCACTTTTGCACCACTACCGTCAAATGCCATGACCAGTGTAAATTCGATCATGTCACGACGACAATGCATTATTCATTCAAGACATCATTACACGAGGAAGGGCTTCAAAAAATCACTTAATTTGCAATTAAAAATAGAAGTCGCTCGTTCTTACAGCAGTTAGACAAATACTAGGTTGTTCTCATTGAAGGAGAAACTTAATTAACACTCACAGCCATATTTTGATGTCATTTTGTTAATATGAAGGTCAACGAGGGCGTGGGAATCCTCAAGGTCGAAGTCCAACGCAACTCCGGGGCACGGGGTAAAGTTGTGGTTCCATACAGAACCGTGAACGGGACTGCAAAAGGAGGTGGAGAAGATTTTGTCGATGCAATCGGTGAACTGGAGTTTGACAATGATGAAACAACGTAAGAAGATTATTTATTTATTTAGTTTACATGTTTTTTGCCGTAGTGACACGACTACAACTTTTTCAGCTTGTTAGCCACATGTTTTATAAAAAGTATAATAGATTTGGGTACAAAAGAATGAATTATATGTTGTAAAGTCGTTACAAAACGTTAAGCATTTTTGTAGAAGGCTATTCATGCTTATGCCGAGTGGGTGACCATGCAAAAAGCCAATTTTACGGCCACCTTCAAACATGTCCATTAAGTGCCTTCTCAAATCCCAAAACACACTCATGTGCTCGCAATCAGATTTGAACCGGTGGACATTCTTTTGAGTTTTTAGGCAGACCCTGTGACAAATCCGTCTTTCAGGCAATACTCCTACAGTTTAGTTCAATGGTCGAAGTCATTGTGCTTAGCCAGACAACAAAATCCGTCATTTTTACATTGATTCAACGTCGGCAAAGTTGAATCAACGTAAAAATGAAAGATTTTGCTGTCTGGGTAGCAAGGTCAAGCGAACAGAGTCGCATTTCTGCTAAAAGATCCATCATTGTTACATTGATTCAACGTCTCAAAGGATGGGTTGGCTAGTGGAAATGGAGCCAAAAAAGAGGATTCATTCCTTTCATATAGCTGTGACATCACTAGGCGTTAAAGCGATGTAAATTATGCACCATCATCAGTTACTTAACTTGGAATCCACAACAGTGTTGCCAAGTGTGCCAGCGCAAAAGTGGCTATTGACACCACAACTTCAAAGTTTTAATGCGTTCAGCAACCAACGATTGTGTAGTTTTTGAAATCTGTTTTCTCATGAATCCACAGTAGGCCTATGTCTGCATCGAGTTTGTTTTTAAAAACTTGTTTCCATTTATTGGTGCACCGATAATTAATCATTCATAGCCTATTTAGTTGTCTAATTTTGTAACATGCAAACGGTATTATGTTTTTCTGATTGTCTGTGCAATTTATGGCATTCCTATTATTAATTATTTGGATGAGTGCCATCCTCTCTAATGGCCGTCTTTACTGTAGTCTGAGTCTGACATTATTTTGAATTATTGTTCACGAAATCTCTTCCTCATGCGTCTGCCAACCTTTCCCTATTGCAATTGGCAGACAATTTATCAGCGTACAAATAGTTGACGACGAAGAATACGAAAAGAATAAATGTTTTGTGCTTGAGCTCTCCCGACCGAAATGTATTGACGAAAGCCCAGGTTACGACTCAGGTTTGTCAGACAACAAAAGCAACGATTTGCTGTGCTACTGCTGTTGCTTGGCTTGGATCTCGGAACAAAACTTCAAACCAGCCACTTTGCGTCGATTTGACAAAGTCAGATCTGAAGTGAATTGGCTGTGTTTTTGTTCCGCACAGTATTCATTGTTGTGTAAAACGTGTTTATGCTACAGCTTTCAAACTCAGTCTTGTATAAGCATGACGATTTACTGTCGCATTCAGCTAATCAGTCCATTTTACAGTAATTTAAAGTCTGCATGTGTTAAATGAATGTAAAACGGTCTGACTTGCTGGCTTGGGTACTGCGTCAAGTCATATCGCAAAGTCACCTTGCCACTCATTGCTAAATGTGTGTGGTTGGCTTCTTTGTAGCATTTTTGCAGTTATGTGTTTCAGTTACCAACAAGACTGTGTACGAACAAGCTTAAACTTTAGCGCGCTGGCCAAGAAAACAATGTTGATATTGCGAAATAACATCATTTCTAAGTATAGGTATGCTGCTGCACGAAACAATAGACACACAGAGCCTATGTGACAAAGCCTTTTTTACGCTGCTTCAACAGAGCATAATTGAAAGTGCCCTAGTCCAATAAATCGAAATAACGAGCTTTTAATATTCCTCCATAATGTCAAAATGCCGCACTGCACACGCCGTGTCTGTGTGAATTGGCAAGGTTTGCAGACTGTATCTGCGTGACAGCCAGAAACGTGTTTTGGCTTTTATGGTTACGTTAATACGTCCTCACTTCTAATTAAAGCCTGCAGCAGCGTCGGTTTTTTTTTCAATGTATTAACATCAGCATGATTTAATACGTTATTTTAACGTTATATTGCAGTATCTTGCACAGACTTTAAGCTCATAAAATTAAATAGCTTGCGTAAGTAGGCTACAGGAGTGCTTTTGGCACAACTAGCTTATGAGTTTCTTACATTAATCCTTTTCTTCAATATAGCTGCAACTTGCCCGAATTGAGGAGGTCTCTGCCTGCTCTTCAAAGCTCTTTATGTTTTGTCTAAAGGCCCATCTTCAAGTAGTCTACATGAATAACACTTGAACAGAATTTAGTATCTTTATTTTCTAACTTAAAGCTGCATTTAATGAGTTGGCATTTAATTGTTGCTCATTTGTCTGAAAAAAAAAAATTGTAATCACAATTTGTTTGCAAAAAAATTGGTTTGAAAACGCTCAATTAAATCGTTAACTATACGAACAAAGACATGTACACAAAAGAGTTTATTGAAGCTGTAGGGAGCTGGTTCGATAAAAACCATTCAATGACAGATGCGTTCCCATACGATTAACAAATCAAAGATAACATGCAAATGCAATGCAAGCCTACATGGTAACATGCAAGGATTACAAGGTAGCCTACTGATAGCAACCTACGTTGCGAAAATAATGTGCGGTGGCTTTTGAAGGGTGTAAAGATTAAAACCAAAACACTGAAATAAAGCGCACAAATCGTTGAGATAGTGACTGCAAGTAAAACAATTTATGTTTCTTTAAAGTGGTATTAAAAAAAATTCTAAAATATTAAAAATAGCACTTCTAAATATATAGCGTCTTTCTCCTTGTGTGTGTTTATTAAATCACACCAACAAGGATCAATCAATGAATTATTGATGCTCTTCTTAACAAGAGGCGAGCTTACGCAAAATAAAAACAATCAAAAGCGATGGGTCTATGACGACCGGCCAGTAACAGTTTAGGGTTAAATAATGCATTTCTTTCCAACAGTATCGACATTATTCACAACAGAATATCTCACACAAAATTCATGGTATTTACCATATCAGTGCAAACCATAAATGTTTAACCAGAAATATACCAATATTGAGTGTTTAATACAATAATAGTGGCCTATTAGTATATTGTACTGCAGTTTGTCAGTTTGCTCAGCTCTAGATTAGAAAACAAATAAAAACGCTGCAGTACTTCACCTTTTACACAAAGTTTTAAAAATATTTAAGAAAAATCTAGATGCATTTTTTCTCAACTTCCATTGACATTTTTTTTTAAAGATTTTCGATCATGCATAGGAGTAGGAGCCAAGAGTGCAGGAGTGCAACCGCACCCCAAACTTTTCAATTAAGCTAGTCGAAAATTAGGGCAAATGTGATGAGAATTTGGGCAAGAACTTGAAAGAACTTTCAGACTTTCAAACTTTCTGAAAGAACTTTCAGTATGTTTCAAAAACTTCATTACGACTGAACTTATTTTGGACTTTTTGTTCAAATGATGGTTATGCAAATGTCAAATGAAGTGCAACCGCATCTTAATAAGATTGAACTTATTTTTGATTTTTGCTCAAATAATCAAAATTATACTAGACTATTTGGAGCGGTGTGGAATTTTTAATCAGGTGGTCTATGCTTTGTTGCAAAATATATTTGGGCGCATTTAATTGTATTTGAGCATGAATTTCTTTGCACCACCAAAAAGTAACTTTCCCCTACGCCTATGCTACCATGTAATAAATAGTTGAGCTAGTTTGTTATGTTTGTAACTTATTTGTTCCAGCCATTTCCTTCACTCACTGCTGTGTTGTAATGCAGTTTTGTGCTTTTGTATTTTGCATGTACGGTGTGGAATAACTAGCGTGAAGCCAATACGAGTCATCATTGTGGATAATAACAAATATTACAAAAAAATAAAATTTAAAATCAAGTTGGGGATCCCTTATTCCAAGAGCAAACCAGCAAGTATGTATAAAAGAAATTTTAGGCAAGAAGTTTTTTGCAGTCTTGCTCGAATTCGAAGATATGTAATTGAACCAGATAGCGATTGATATCTTCTGCATGGAAGCGGACTTGCAAAGGTGTTGAGTGTTTTTATATGTTTAATTGCGTAGAAGTTTGACGAACTGAATGCAAAGCATCATATCCAGCATGGCATGTAAATGTGTGATCATGCAAGATTCTCGTCCTAAAGCGTTGAGCTATCCAAACTTGGACTGTTCAAAACGATTTTACTTTTGATCAAAGCGATTTTTTTTTTTACATAGAAATTAATTTGAAACTAAATCAAGACAAGGATAGTGCCGAAACCAAAGGCATTATTTTGAAATATTTATATTTTTAAACAGCCCTAACCTGAAGATGAAAGCCAAGCAATGATTTTGATACAGTAGTCTCCGCTTGTTAAGCCCATGTCGGGACCGGATGATTTTGGGCTTATTAAGTGGGTGGGCTTATTAAGCAGGGAGCGAGTTTCTGCCATTCCTATAGACCAGTTGTTTCCAACCTGGGGTCCGCGGACCCCTTGGGGGTCCGTGAGAAAGCATTTGGGGGTGCGTGATTACCTTGATGAATTTTGGAAAAAAAACAAAAAGCCATCTTTATAATTTCATTTCTCTCATTAAATTTGCTTACGCTGAAAAGTTTCGGCATGGCACTTTGGGTCACCTTAATATTCAAATACTGCTGACATTTCTTGAACAATTCTTCATTTTCTTATTTGAGCAACTGTTTAACCTAATATTTTCCGCAGGAGTCATAACAACAATGCAATATGACACAGTAGGCCTACAGTAGTTGAGTAGCATAATTACAATAGTCAATAGTATGTTAATTGAGTTTCATGCAAAATTTAGGTAGGGGTCCGCAGGATTAATAATTTGTCTAAAGGGGTCCGTGACAACAAAAAGGTTGGGAACCACTGCTATAGACATAATTGAACAAATTGACTATGGCCGACTGTACTGGCCTATGGCTAAAAGTTGCTAAATCTGTTAATACTGTACACAACAATTGATTCTTTCCAAAAATTGCGATTTTTCCAAGTTGTGTCAGCAACGAGCCGTGTTTTGTACAACCCGGCGAAATGAGATCCAAGTTAAACGGTTTGTGACAAAACAGTTAAATTAAGAACTGACTTCGCATCGTCATGAATCGTAAAATTGTCCTCAGTGAGACGAAAAGTATTAAATTGTGACTCCTTTTTACACAAATTCTAGCAGATGTAATCGAAAATCAGCCTTATTAAGCGAGGTTTTGGGCTTAAAAAGAGTTTTGTTTTTATTACAAGAATGAATGAGAGTAATTCCGCACCAGACCAAATTGGGCTTAATAAGCGGGGACTACTGTAGTACGAATTGTTTATAAACGAATTTATGTCTCATAATTTTGCAACGTAGGCCTACGTCGTTAAACACTAGCTTGGAAATAGGCTGTTCACATAAATATGTACAATTGAAAACGGAATGATATGTAGGCCTATACATGTAGTGCTTATGAATGCAGGCTAGTAAAAATGTGGATGTCCACGATGGTTCGTTCATTCTCTTCATATGAAGGATGCTTTTAAAGTTTTATTTTAATCGTAGTCGTTTGCTTTGCATCTACTTGTCAATTCTAATCGAATTTCATTCACTATTTGCGCCAAAAGTATCTTATCCAATGAAAGTAGGAGATTAAAATTACAAATTTAAGTACCCCTCTTGTAAATCATATTAGTTGAAGGAAGAGTTTTATCGATTTTTCTTTTTCATAAAACCTTCTCAATCATATCTCTCCTCTGTCAATTAATCCCATTGCTTTGGTTTGCTATAAAATTTATAACATTTTCCTATTGATTATATTTGAACGGCTTTCGCAAGTCCATTTCGCTTGGGCTGCTTGCTTGCGTGGTTGCTCAAAAAAAAGTTAGTCATGACTATTCTTTGTTTCAAAAATTCTTTTTACTCAATAACAAGATTTTTTCAAAACAAAATTAATTTAAAAAAGTTAAATTGCCAGATTAAATTAAAAGCTTGCAGATCGAAATTAATGCGACGTATAGGCTATCCGCGTTTAATTTAAAATTCATAGGCTACAGTTTACTTTGCAGATTTATACATATTGTTTATGGTTTAAACGAGTTACCTCTCTACCCAAATTGTATTATACATATAGTCTACTACACTACTGCATAAACAAAATACGGGGACCTAAAACCTTATATTGTACCTGTAGATATGATTCACCAGCTCTTTCAAATTATCTAGGTACTGATGTGGGCAGTAATCCGAGCATTAATAAAAATAAACCTCTCACTCAAGAGGAGGAGGAAGAAAGAAGGATAGCAGAATTGGGAAAACCAAGATTAGGAGAACATCCGTCCATCGAAATCATTATAGAAGAAAGCTACGAGTTTAAGGTAAGACATACAGCTTGCTGTTAAGTTGATCGTTTTTGAATCAGTAGTCTTCAATAAGGAGATAAAGGAGAAGTTTTGGGAAGACTAGTAAAGACTTCCTCAGGAGTATCAATTTTACATTAGGCGACACAAAGACTAAGCACTTTGTACATTTTGAAGGAACAGTTTACCCCTTGAAATTCGCCGTTCCTAAAAGTGTGCTAAGTAGGCTACCCAAATTTCCTACTGTTCTTTCAAACCACGATACGTTCCATCGAACACAAAAATTGGCTGTCTTTGTTTTATCTGTAGTCCCAGTTTTTTTCAATTTGATTTTGTGTGCATGATTGGGAATGTATGAGAGGTAAGATTTCGAACGACTGTTTTAGACTTAAGTCTACTGCTAATATAATATCATTGCAGATCAGTTTGAGACAACATTTTTATTTTAGAACACTGTGGACAAACTGATAAAGAAAGCGAACCTTGCGGTAATTGTAGGAACTTCTTCGTGGAGAGAACAGTTTGTTGAAGCCTTGTCTGTCAATGGAGGTTAGACCTTTAATTAATTAAAAAAAAACATCAAACTATTTCCATAAGCCTATATACAGGACGAGATCTCCTTCTCCTCTCTCTCTGTGTCTTTGTTTCTTTCTTTCTTATGCATCGGTGCTTGCAAGAGGATGGATCATGTCAGAAGACACAAAACAATTTATAGAAACAGGATTTACTTTCAGACTTCTCCACAACTAAACATGGAGGAACAAATGCTGAGTGACGGAAGTGTATTGCTCACTTGGATAAAAGATAGCTTACGTGGTGAAATGCTGTACCAGTACGCAAACCATGATTGTGATGGACACAGTTTAATACAAGAACATCGATTCTTGCCATGATAAAAATGCGATGTTTGGTGATATTTGCATTGAGCCGATGGTTGTCACTTGTCAGTATGCTGACAGTTACATCTACTTAAGCTATAGGCAGCTAGAACCTCATCAAATGTTAAAGTTTTTGAAAAGTTCACCTACTGTACTCTTAGAAAACTTGGAAGAAATTCTATACCGTATTTTCAACTTCTCTGTGCTTTGCAGGAGAAGATAGTGACGAAGAGGATGCAGATGCACACCCAACATGTATTGACTACGTCATGCATTTCTTAACAGTTTTTTGGAAAGTATGTTTTTCAACTTTATTTTTTTATTTCATTGTTTCAAACGCGCTTTCTTTCGCCACGATAGCTCCGTTTGAATACTCCATAAATAAAGCTTCCCGTAGACAAAAAAAAAAAAACTATTTTCTTCATAAAGTTAAAACTGCTTTATTTAGTTTGTTGGATGTTAAAAATGTCGCACATTTTTCAGCTCTTGTTTGCGTTCGTTCCTCCCACGGATTACTTTGACGGCTGGGCGTGCTTCACTGTCTCGATTATTATGATTGGACTTTTAACCGCTGTCATTGGAGACGTTGCATCGCAGTTTGGCTGCATCGTGAACTTAAACGATGCTGTTACAGCGGTGACATTAGTTGCCATGGGAACCAGCGTTCCGGGTAGGTGGGGTGTTTTTATGACGTGTTCAAGATTTCATTCGAAACCACAACGGAACATTAGAGAGATCAAATAATTTGCAAACGAGACCAAAAAATATCAAAATCTGGCATTTTGTAAGTGTGGCCTACATTAGTCTAGGTGAAAACAAAATAAATCGTGAAGGAGTTTCTCTTTATGCCGATGGCTAGCTGTGAGGTTGGTAGTGGTGTAAAGCTGCTCCTGCAATTAGTTTGATGGAAAATAATTTTCTCGATGAACCTGCTTACAAAGCGCTTTGATTTATCAGAAAGTTATGCGTTATTTTATATTTTGCAGATACTTTTGCCAGCAAGGTAGCAGCGGTCGGAGATCAATACGCGGACGCATCAATTGGAAATGTAACAGGATCAAATGCTGTAAACGTTTTCCTCGGCATAGGAATCGCTTGGACTATTGCTGCTATATACTGGGCTGTCACAGGACGCGAGCCAAGCGAGAGAGTATTTCGAGTGGAGCCTGGAAATTTAGCATTTTCCGTGACAGTGTTTTCAGTCTTTGCCATATTTGCTATAATTGTGCTGATGATCAGAAGAAAATCGAAAAGTATCGGCGGAGAACTTGGCGGTCCACGAACACCAAAAATAATCAGCGCTGTAATTTTTGTGATGCTATGGGTGGTGTATATTCTCTTGGCAGCATTGGACAGTTATTGTATTATCAAAACCTTCTAAAAGGGGCAGTGAATCAAAACTGGTAGACAGCAGCGGATATTTGCCATGAACGCCAAGCCAAGGTTATTTGCTGTGGAGCCACTGGGTGAACTACGGGTTGGCCGAACAATAAAGTCTTCATGGCCTACATTGTTTTATTCGTCTGTTTGTCAGTTGACTTGCTTCTGTGTTTCGTTTGCACAAAATCATCAAGATTGCACAATTGCATCTCAAGATTCAAAATCATGTTTGCTTTGCATGTTAAAAGCAACGCAACTGCACAAAACCTGTTCATTGATTGATATGAAATATATCTAAACATTTTTTAACATCTCCTTGTGAAAACATCCAATTTTGACAGTTTTTTCGGTTAGTGATTAGGAAATCATTTGCCAGCCAGCATGACGTAAATTTTTCAACAAACTCACTTCAACAAGATTGTCCTGGCAACTTGACACAGTGGCGTAGCTAAAAGACAATTGTAGGGGGCAAGAGCAATTGTTGGAGACAAATATTTTAATATTAAATACGGTACAGCCAAACATTTATGAAACATCATTCAGCATGTAATAAGTTACAATGTCATTAAAATGTTGCAATAGTTTGAAAACAAACTTTTTGATAGACAAGATACAATTTGGGGAGGATTACTCCCCAAAAACCTCCCTCTGTGGCTACGTTCCTGATTTGACATGTACGATAAACCCATTAATTTATGTTTAACGTAGACAATTTCAGCCAAAAAAGATCTATGGAAGATACTAGGACTAGAGTATAAACGAATTTGAGGATTTATGTTTTCCTCAGCTACACATGTTCTACAAATTGTTATTCAGTAGCCTACCTGGTAGATCTCAAACTAATCTACACTCGTTTTTTAAGAATTGGAGTTTCATCGTTTTACGCTCAAGTAGGCCTATGCAAAGCTTAGAAGGTTGTTGTAAAGTAGAAATCAACAAAAGAAACTTATCAGTTTTCAGTTTATGCGTTTTAAGTAAGATGTTCTTACTGCAATTCGTAGACACGTCAAGTCCTATCGCTTCTCATTTCGCTTGTGCTACTTTTACCCTACATCAGCTGATGAATTTAAGAAGACTACCACGCATGCAGACAATGCCGGACAACTTTACATTAATTATTCAATTAAAAGTAGGCTATATAGCCTATCTGCAGTTAACATCGACCGCACACAAGACAGCGGGGTTACTCCTTTTTTATCACTAACTTTACGCATGTGTATTTTTTTAGCTACATAAATTGATCTTTTTTTACATCAATTTAACGTCTGCAGAATGTTGTAGCTGCATGTTATTCACTTTATGTCATTTCACTCAGCATACCTTATTTTTATCCATCATCTCATGTGCCCAGCACAATCGATTATACAAAAATAACTTGAGGTGATCGAATATTAAGTAATTCTAAATTAAACTGATATTTCCAAGTGACAGGTGGTACAAATTACAAACTTTAACCTAATCAGATCAATCGTATGGCTTCACTAGGTATGACCACGCTGCTTCAGCGTAAACAAAGAAGTTTCGAGATGATTGAAACTGTCTTGTGTGGTCTATGTTTGCCATTGCACCCCACTGCGCATGTATGAAGGAGAGGGGAGGTGAAGAAAAAGGTGGCTTTGAATCCTTTCCCAGGCAGAGTATTTCACATAGCTTATTTTTGGACGTGCATACAGGCCCGGATTTAGGGGGGGCAGAGGGGGCAGTTGCCCCGGGCCCCCCGACTTTTGAAGGGCCCCCCTAAGTGGAAAAAAATGTGATTTTGTGTTATTTTTTTTCTTTTAGCCTTTAAAGTTTCTGTAAAATGCTGTGTAGTACTGGACTGATGCTACTGTAGATGTAGAGATGGTTTTTGCACGGGGGCCCCCCGATTTAAAAGTGCCCCGGGCCCCCCATCAGCTAAATCCGGCCCTGCGTGCATAGCATGTTTATTATATCAAGTGTTGAATATAGTTAATCATTTTTTTAAAAATAGCTTAAAAATTGCAACAGTTACACTCAAAACTTGTCGTTTATGAGTTCATGGCCATCAAATCTGTCTAGCATACATTGATTCAATGTCTGAAGATGTTAATCAATGTAAAAATGACAGACTTGTTGCTTGGGAACAACGTAATATCTGCCAGCAGCTGTGTCAAGCACGAGGAAACTTTTTATGCCGTTATGGAACGTTTGTAATCTTCCTGCATTAGTCTGCAATCTTCCTGCATTAGTCTGCAATTCAATTTCAATGGTTGTAACGTTACCAAGTTTTCTTTGCGTGACGGAACTATTAATAGGCTATCGGTCTTAACTTGTGACATTCAAAAAAAGATTATTGTTGATAGCCTACCATCCATACTTCACATCGTCTACTCAGTAGAATCTACCGCATGTCTTCTTTTTTTTGAAGCCCTTGAAAACTACCGAGAAATTTCCTAAAATATAAAAATTCAAGTGCAAGTGACGAAACCTAAACGTTTTAACTCGTATTTAAGCAGCCTCTCAAAGGATAGAACTTGAACCTGGCACCTTACGTTACTGACGTAGACCGAAGCGTCGTAATATGTTTGAGTCAATTTGTTTTACGTGACAGCTAAAAATTTTGCACCTAGATAAGTTTTTGGCATCAAAGTCTTGTGACTTCAAACGAGTGTTGTTGGTATCAAATTTATCGTTGCCTGTACATTTTCGGCTACTCGTAACTTACTTCTATTTGAAGTAAACCTTCCGCTGTTGTAACAGCGTTCAGTTTGAAAATTTTCAGTTGTGTAAATTTCTGTGTATAGCACCTGTATTTACTGCAAACTGCAGTTCATATTTTGAAAATAGTTCACCGTGTGTAGGTTATGCTACATATCATTATTTATTACTAGATTTTTGTACAAAATGATTATATAGTTGTAATGTTATTTTGACGTGTGGGCTAATATCAACTGCAGTCATACACTTGGAGTGTTTTCAATTACGAAGTTCTATATTTCTTATGTAGTCGTCAGTATTGAGCATGATTTTGTTGCAAAAACACAAGTACACGACCCATCCAGTAATGCTATCCTACTTAAGCTAAAGAATGACGAGAATGTAATAGATTGAGTTTACTCAAGTTCACAAACAAAAGTAATGAATCAAACCTTGATGTCAAAAAGGATTTCCAAGTAAAACTGTTAACCAGCACTGGAGCTACATTATGCACCTAACATTCTCGTCATTTCACAATGTAGCCTACAGGTACAGTAGCCTAGATATTTAATTACATGTATTAGCCTGATACTGTGAGTTCGCTGTGGTACTAGCGAATTTGCACTAGCTTTCGGACCACAGTTCCCTAGCCATGTGCTATGACGAATGGTGTTGAAGTCAGTGGGTCGTTGTTTAATGCGCTCTTTTGTTTGGCTTGAGGCTGCTGTCTGTTGAGTTTCTGTGTTGTTAGTAGTTATTGCTGTGAAACTATGTTGAACCACAATTAAAAGATTAGGTGACATAGTTCTTCTCTTGCGGCGCGGTTGTTGATCTTTGAAAATGACCTTTTTGAAGCGCAATTGTACCGCGTCGTGTTCTCTGGCAATGATTGTAAATTTAGTCGGCGAGGCACTTTTGTTGATGATCAAAAAACCGAACTCTGATCTGAGCTTGGGTGTTCTAGTAGACAGAGTTCGAAGATCAACAGCCGCGCCAAAAGGGAAGAACAATGTCACCCAGTCTATTAACCAAGTGATTGAACAAAATTTCACAGCAATAACACCACAAAAACTCAACACCATTCATCATAGCACATGACTAGGGAACTGTGTTCCGAAAGCTAGTGCGATTCGCTATTAGAGAGAGAGAGAGAGATATTGTTTATTTGCCTTTCTAATACGACTCGATATAAAGAAACACAATTACATACAAATCAAAATATGGCAATAGAAAGGTCTGGCAGCACCGAACAACCTTGCGGTTAACCAGTCAAGGTGCTGCCTGTCATCAGTCATCTTACATTGCAGCATCAGACATTATAACTGTATCAATAAAATATAATGATGGATGGAACAGTAGCTTCGAAATCGAATTGTATATATAAGGTTTTGTAGAATATTGAATCAAGACCAGCTGGGAAAACATGAGCATATAATGAATCATATCGTTTAAGAACACAAATACGAGGTTACATGAGATAAAATAATTTAACTGAACGATTTAATAAGAACTTAACAAGGTAATTTTATAAAGTTTTTTAAACAAAGCTAGGTGTTTGCTTTTAATACATTCATCCAATTCACTCCACAATTTAGTACCCCGATGTGTCAGAAGATTGTGTGCCACGGATTTGTTTAAATATTACCATTACCACAGCGAACACATTACTATTACCACAGCGAACTCGCAGCATCAGGCTAAAACAGGTTGTTAATGTCTATATTGTGAAATGACGAAGATGTAAGGTGCAAAGTAATGTAGCTCCAGTGCTGGCTAATATTTTTACTTGGAAACCCTTTTTGAAATCAAGGTTTGATTCATTACTATTGTTTGTGAACTTGAATATTGAATCTAAATGACTTGTGATGGGTTCTGATATGATCATATCGGAAGTCATAGACCAGTGTATTGAAAGTTACAGAGCAGACTTTTAAGTTAAGTACTAAGTAGCCTAGTTACAGCTTAATTTAACTTTTTGCTCACGAGAGCAAACTGTGAGCGGTTGCGACCTACTGTAACTTTTTGCTCAGGAGAGAAAACTTGTGTCTATGTTTAGCCTTCATCCAAAGATAGCGTAGATTAGGTTGCCACGTCAGTCAGATGTTATCGCAAACGTGACTCATAAATCCGTGAACTTTTTAAGAAAACTGGGCCAAAGTGAATGATTTTCATTGAGAACATCGAATGACAAATTTGATTGCAGAAAACGTGAATCTACCCATAAAGGGCGTTTTTCTAACTGACACAGATTTGCACGATATCATTCACTGCAACTTGTCCTACAAAGTGATTCGCTACTAAGCTAGGACGATCTCAAATAGGCTAGCTGTAGGCCAATTTAAAGAGCAAAGAGAATGTATTTATTGTATATAGGATAGCCCGATTGAGCAAGATCAAGTAGACTTCTATTAAAGTTAAATCTTTATTGCAGCGAATGACGATTTTGGAGTAACGCTGACAAACAAGCATTTGTAGCTCAGTTGTTGTTGTATCAATAGCTAGCCTATCATTTGTTCTAGTGATCACACCCTTGATTACACACAAGACGGATGGTTTATTAGCTTTGAAACTATAAAATTTCTAACAAAATTAAAAAAAGGTACAAAAACATGTTGACTGATATAAATATTGTCCTAATTGAAAGCACATTAAACAAAAAATACTGATTTCCTAAATTCAAAGGTCCACAAACATAAAAATATGGACACCAAAAAAACTGTAAAGTTAATAGGCCACAATGATCACACGAGAAGAACATTTGTATTTTTAAAGTTTTTCTTCAAATTATGACGAATACTTTGCAAACGCACGAAGCAAAAGAACACTTGAAAAAAATACATGGCGTAAATATCACGCCAAGCAAAGCATAGACTGTTATCATGCAATAGCATATCTTTGTGATATCGCTAAAACCAAACTAGCAAAAGATATCCGATTTACGATAGGCTAAAAGAACATAGACTCAAGAAAACATTGAAGTTTATTTCTGTAAGTTAACCATGAAATATTTCATCAACTCGGTTGTTTCGTATGTTGAATCAACATTGTTAATACGTACAACAGCAATGTAACAGTGTACACCATCGAAAATAACTTTGACTAAGTACCCTACTATAGGCATTGGCGATGAATAGCTTGAAAAGGTAACCGTCAGTTGCCATCCTTGCCATCCTTTAAGGTCAGTTGACTTCAGAATCTCAACAACTTCATTTTTTGTCAATAAAGGCTTTTGGTCCATCGCGTAATTAAACCTCCCGATCTCACAGTAAATTTAATTTTTTTAAAGAAAATAGGCTAATCAACAGATTCGGCCGACTTTCTATCTAGTTTCTCTAAATCAAGGTTTTTCAACGTTTGTCAGGTCACGGTACACTGTTATATTAAAACGATTATTCTACACATACCCTAACAGAAATTTAAAAATGCTCAACTGACAATAAACAGAATGGGTATTTGCTGCTAAATAGTTTGTGATAACAGATTAAGAAATGTTGAATTGATATACGAAACCTGTATTGTCTGAAATCGTAAAATATAAGCCGAAAATACGAGGAAAAGGTTAAGATGCCGCCATATGATATTTCAACGGCTTCTACTAGTTGGGTTTGAAAATTGGTTTGTACTGGACACTTTATCACACAAATTCAAAATCACTATTCTAAACCACGATGATTTTCATTTCTACTTTGACAATACTGAAGTTTACCATTGACTTGGTTAATGGCAGTTAGGTTTTGGTTACTTGGTGTTTGGTATGTTGTAGAAGAAACTTTCAGTGATGACACCTCGCAGTGAAAAGGATGATCGTGAACTTGTTTCAGGATCAGAGATTGATTTGGACGTTGGAGGATCTCCAAGAAGAATCATCGTTTGGCGAAGCTTGGAAGAGGAAGAGCAATTTCATATGTAGGTGAGGAGGAAAAAATGGGATAGCCAAGAGGAGGATCAGCTGCTTGCACAGTGAGATTCCGGATCAAAGATGTGTGAGCTTGGATGCTGTACCGCTCTTCATCGTCGTTTGTGGCAAAGAGGAGTTCCACAGAGAGGTTGGCCCATATGGATCTGACAGCAGCAGATGACAGACTACACACGTGAGCTTCTATCGGACGACGCAGTAAAATCCGAGCAGAATATTCATCCTTGATAATGAAAACAATACCGTTTTGTTTACGACGTCAAACTTACAATTTTTACCGTTGAATCTACATAAGCTGTACACAAGAAATTGAAAAAAGGTTTTGGAGAATACATTCCAAGACAGAAATAAACCTCCTTTGTTGACATTTTCATAGATATGAACTCATAAACTTAACATATCGAGTGTACATAATGCTAGTGATAATAATTATTGCCATTGGTAGTTTCCAGGTAATCCATAGAAAAACACGAAATGAACTAATACAAACCTAAAATACACTTATTTTTGTTTTACCTTTGCCATGTCGAAATGAACTGAAAACAGAGACGGGACTTCCTTGTCAAGCGCAGTAATCCAGCCATGACTCGCTTCAGGCCCGATGAACCAATCCGATTGCAACTCTCGCAGCGACGTCACAATGTCTTCATAGTCTTCGTCAATTGCGTCATCGACTGTTCCCATTACAACCCGATCATACATCATCTTGATGGCAAACCTAAATAAAGAAGTATCAAAGAGAAATAGTTATACAATACGAGTCGTAAGTGTGAGAGAAGAAAGTTTGTACCAATTTGAAAAATTGGATCTTTTCTTCGCTTCAACGTCGGCCGACTTTGAAGCATCGGCCGACGTTGAAACGGTAAAAAATGGCAACTTTGCTAGCTCGTATTGTTTTGTGTTGTACCTGTGCGCCTGCAGCACGGTTTCATGGAGGTCCTGTCGTTCACGCATCCAGTCGGCATCACGTGACCATGGTATGTCGTCATTGAAGACCTTGCACATGTGACTTGGCCCAAGCAACGATGGATTCCTCCCAGGTACGCCTGAGCATGCAGGGATGTTGATTGCATTTGGAACAGTTCGCTATATATTAAGTTACAAAAGTCAAAGATTCTTCTGCAAGACTGATGCATGTGAAATTGAATTGAACAACAAAAGATATTTTCCTAACTAAGCATCATTTTATGAGTAGTAAATAATAATATTGTTGTGAGAAAATATTGAAAATGACAACAGCTGCCACGGCGAGCAAAGGTATGCCAACCTTGAACAAACACGATGATGTAGCACGTTAGCGCCACCTCGCGGCACGATTTTAACAGCTCATCTTCTTCCACACCGGACCCAGTGTCTTCCATCAACGAAGCAACATGAAGATACCAAGACCGGTCAAAAAGATCGCTATGCTGTTTGATGTCATCATCACCAAGAGGAGTCGGTCCCCATCCGAAGACGTCCTTTTTCGGGTCCACTTGCCGGGTAGTAAACCCTTTGGCAGGAACTTCTGCAATTAAACATTTCAAGCTGATTTAGAACAATAAAGCTTTGACAAAGAGTTTTTTTTAATGTAGCAAGGTGTTATCTTAATTACAACAAATTCAGATTTGTTAGGTCATGAGATTTCAGATATAAAGTAAAAACTAAATAGCTAAAAGAACAAACTGAGCCTACCTTCCCGTTTCATGTCCTTCTTCGCAGCAAACACGTTCTTCACAGGTAGACCGAAACCGGAGTCGGACAATTCACTGTCCAGATCCCAAATGTCATCATTGTCACTCATGTCCACATACCCAGGTGGGTGTGTAGGGGGTTTGGAACCTTGGGTCTTCTTTGTCGTCAAAAGTTCATCGTCAGTGGATAAAATTGAAGCAAGACTTGGCGATGATTTTTGGATCTGGGTTGGGTTGTTACCGTTTTGGTGCGACATGAAATTTGATGTTTTCAGCCGCTTCTGACTTGTGGATAAGGAGGAGCTTCCATTTTCTAAGCTGTGCATATCGACATCAGCAGATGGGAAGAAAGCCTTTGCTTTGTGGCTGTTTATAGTGTTGCTGAATGCTTCGCTTTGTCTTTCGGTCAAGTTACTTCTTTTTGTTTTTGTAGAATCTTCTAGAAGTGGGATTATAGACAGCTCTGAACATCTTTTCGCGCAAAACCGATGCAAAATCAACCAGACGATGGATTTCATGAAATCCTTGTGCACCTGTTTGATAGCGGTGGGGTTGTCGATGATACCTGCGTTGGGGGGGGAGGGTTAATATCATTATTTTCAGGCAAAGTTTTTCAGTTGAATGAGTGACATCGCGCCCTCTTGGACAGGAATTTGTTCAAGTTATGTCAAATTGACTTGAACCACAACGGAAATCGCTATTTAGCTTAATCTAAAATACGTACTGGTTAAATAAAAGATCAAACGCACTGTGCGGCGTTTTTATCAGCTATCCCTATATACAACTATTCACCCTACTACCAATGAGTGCTTATGTGATAAAGGCATAACTATGATTACAGATGATGTTTAACTAAAATTGTTATTATTATACAGCTTGCATTGAAAAATGGCGTTAAATGGAGAATACATTTTGATAACTTTAAGTATTACGGTTGATCAAATACAACAATCGTAATCACCAGAGAGAGAATTCTTTGCATCAGAGTATCCATTCACGAACGTTGTATCGAGAGGTGTGACAGCCTGTGTGACTGGATACATGTTGGTCCTGTCGTTGATTAAGGATTAATAGCTGCCTCTTATCGAAGCAGTGGGCTACATTTACGTTTCATAATGAAAAAAGACCAGTTGTAATAGAACGCTTAATATTAAATAGCTGATGACACGGAAATCACAAGTACCACTTAATATGTCAAGTTATAAACTTTAACGATGCTGTAGTAACGTGCGCTTTGTACACATTTAAACTCATCAAATAAGCAACAATTACACGGACGGTTGTTGAAAGTTGCGCTTCAAGTGCAACAACATCCGCTATTCTTTTCAACGCGGAGAGGAGATCTCTCTTCCGCGTAAAATAAACGAAGTTTACAAGAAATAGTGATATTTTATCGCAGAGATGAGGAAATTAAGGCCGCAGGTCATGTTTGGACCGTTTCACTTTGTTTTGACCGTTTGTTTGGACCAATTAACAAAAGTGCAACTAGGGTTAGATTAGCAACACATGTAGCGTTAGATGCTAGTATCTAGATCACGGGTCGGCAACCTTTAGCATTGAAAGAGCCATTTGGTCTCGTCTCCATCAAACTAAAACCTGCTCTGAGCCGCACCATCTAATTGACTGCTTACAGCAAAAACCTAACGCTTAATTACAGGAAAGCCTTTTGTTCGAGGTATTCGGCCGCACCCTGTAGAACTGATTTGTAGTTACCATTCCAACAGCTGTCAACTCTTAACATGACTGAGAAACACAACTAATCAATTCATGATCAAATATAAACATACACATATTCTTTTAATGATTTATTTCACGCAGCTAATGTGATTTCTGCTCTTGAACTTCATTGCATAGCGCATCCGCGTGAGCCAGAGCGCAGAGATAAAAGAGCCGCAGGTTGCCGACCGCTGATCTAGATCATGCTACTCATATCCGTGTGTCAAACTTTTAAAAGTTTTTAAACTCTGGCCTGAAAAATTTGACCACCTCTAACTTATCATTACGACGTTTCCAAACAATAAAATCCGTCATTTTTACATTGATTCAACGTCCGCAGACGTTGAATCAATGTGAAAATGACGGATTTTGCTGTCTGGGTCAGTGCTGACCTCAAGCAAGAGTGTTGGACTTCCGGCTTTTCGAAAGCATCGTTGCATTGGTCGTCCAATCTGGTAGCCTCCAAAGCATGACACGAGGTCTCCTGAAGTTCCAATCCCTTTATGGAATAACTCACGTAGCCGTATCCTGATTCTAACGTCTATGGGATGGGTTGAAAGTTAGTTTAGCAGAAATATTAAACTAAAAAATCTATACTGCAGTCTGCAAGCTTGAAATAAGCTATAATGCCATTGTACATAAGATAGCCATCGCTATCACTACATGTCTGCTATCACTACAGCACCCGTGGCTCAGTGGTTGTCGCCTTCGGCTCTGGTGCTGGTAGCCCTGGGTTCGATTCCAGGTCGGGTCATACTAAAAACTTTAAAAAGGGTACCGATTGTGTTCTTTCTTGCATAACGTAGTGAGGATAAAACGGGTAATAATCTGGTGACGTATCACCTTCTTTCAATCTGCCTGAGCCAGCATGGAAGCAGTACGCTCATAAAATCTCATGGAACCCTGTCAAGTAACCCATGTTGATGCGCAACCTGCTGCAAGCGGAGATAGCGAATGATTATTATCACTACATGTCGCCATGATACATACAGTGTGGCGGCCGTACGAAAGTCGATATCGTACACGGTACTTTTCAGGATGTTTAGAAACGGCGAGAAATTAAGGCTTGGTCGGCTTGTAGCGACAACGCAGTGTTAGGTAGAATTCACGACATTGAAAATACAAATTTTCTAGCTAGTTTTCTTTTCCTTTATGACAAATGACATGTGTAAATCATAGAGTTGTAGGAGGGAGTTTGCTTCGTTGCAGGCTACAACAAACGTAGTAATCCGACAATATTACAAGATTTGGCATGAAAAAGTTTGCTAGTTAGTAAGAACTAAGAACACGTTTAAAAGTAGGTGGCTTACAAAAACATCTCGGACAAACAACCTAACCTGAACCCAGAATGTCTTATCCTGTGACCTCACAAGGTAGAATGACGTGTCAGTAGCGGAGAATGTGGAGTATGAGCCAAGATAGAAACCTCGAGCCACAGCCTTGCTTACGCCTGGCATCATCTGACGATAGTAGCTGGTGTCTGAGCACAAGCTGGCCGGCGCTGCACCTGCACAAATTATGTTGCAGATTGATGCGTGATTTCAAAACTTTGCATTTCACATTTTGCATGGTCATTTAAAAAATATTACAGCACAGCTTTTAAACTACCGGTACTCAATTTAAATTTGCTGCTGCTAAAGTTGGTACTTTGAAAGTTTTGCTCCAAGCAGAGTAGCCTCGAATGACCTAGCCATTAAAATTTCTGCGTTTTATTGTTGCATTGACGCAAGGCGCTCAAAACGATGTGTGAAAGTCTTGGTCGTGGGCAAAGTGACACTAAACAAAGCACTGCTGCAGCGATGACTTAGTCAAGTCTTTTAAGCTTTCGTTTTATGCTACTTTCCTCGTAATTTTTCCCTTACGAGTAAAGGACGTTTTTGACAAGGTCATAGGAAAACATATTGAGAACCAAAACAAAAAGTAATATTGTCATTTGAATTCGATAATTTTTGTAAAATATGCATTTACCGAATCAGGTGTGCTGATAAACAAAAACAAATTTCACACGAATTTCGATAAACTTATACTGTATTTAAAGCCAAAACGAAAGACAAAGTTAGAATATTGGTGAAAAAAATCTGTGTTTTTATGAAAACAGCAACCAAATCTAAAACTTCAACAGAATTTCAACCAACCTGGCGTTTGTGGCCAGAATCGAGATGGACGTGGGAAAGCAATGTAAAACAAGGGGAGAGTGAAGAGGGGAAGGAGGGGGGCAGAGAGCAAAGATGCTGCTGCAATGATTGCGAGGAGGATAGGAAAGCAGAGGAGATTTGTCACCAGCAGGAGGAGAGATGACTTCCTGAACACAAGGATTTGTAAAACAGCAGTAACGTAATAGTAAATATGAACACATCACTTTATCAAATGCAGCCCACAAAATGATTTTTTGTTACGTTTTCTTCACATCATACTTATTCTTTAACTTTACCAAACCTTTTTATGAATTCTAAGGATTATTGACAAATCTGCTGGAATCACTATCAGTTGGAATCATAATAAATTAGAAAACAGTTCTTCACAGCACATACGCAACAGCTTCTTCAATTTTCTTCGGCATCATGTATGTTAAATTTACATAAACAAACATACATATAATAATCAATACACATTGGATGCTTTTTTCCTCACCGCCGCTGCTTTTTATCTGTCCATGACGTCAGAAGCAGACTCAAGGCAAACCAAAGATTACCAAGAAATCTGAAAGCGCGATCGATGCAAATGTCCAATACCAGAAGCTGGACGCCAATTGATGATGTATCAAACCAGCCCAAGGAGATGGCTGATGATGAGATTGCAAGCTTGATGATGCTCATCACAGCGAACACGAAGAGAGCACTGGTGCTTCTTTGCCATATCTGTACAACGGTGGCATTGATGATTGAACACCATGTTGAAAATTGTACCTTCTAGATTCTAGAAGCATCTTTCTAAAAGCTGATTCTGGATGGGTTGGTGGTGATTTTAATGAAGAAACTTTTTCTCTATTAAGCTGACTCAAATGTGATACGAGTAAGAAATAAAAAACCGATGTTTTGTTAATTCAGTTCTAGCTTTTTGGTGTTACAAAGAAATTATTTTAGAATCTATGGAGTTAGTAGCTCATTGAACAATGGAATATAAAAAGAATACAATCGGCATGTTTTGGTGGCTTGAAAGTTAAAAGTGCGACATGCAAGTTACTACTTCTTCTTTTATTGTCGCACTTGATGCAAGTTACTACACCTGACTTATTTTAAAAGATGAATAGGTTTTCCATAGTATGCTATACCAAGCAAGTTCTACTGTATTATGATAACAGTCTTACTGGTAAAAGTACTAATAAATTAGTACCAGTTTACCAGCCTCAGTTATATTTATGAAAAAATGCATTTTAGAAGCAAAATGGTGGAACACCTAATCTCATCAAATAATAAAGAGCTCAAAATGAAGTTACTGAACCGATGTTCAGCAAACTTTTTAAAAACTAAACCGTTTTTATCTTCATTAAATGGCACTGAAGATGAAAACAGTCTAGTTTGCCGACGTTGTCAATGTATAAAACGGTTGATTTACTGTCTGGGTGGTGTTAGTATGATTAGATCAAGATGATACAGTTATAGACTCACCATCCTGAACGCATGGACGGCGCCAACCGCATTAACAAACGAAGAGAAAAACACCGGAATTGAGTCGAACAAGTAAAGAGAAAGGTAAGATGACATCAGCATTGGATTCACCACCGCCACCAAGCTAACGTTGATGTAACCAAATACATCTAATATCTTTTTTCTGCAATAGTAACGTATTAGATTTAGTTTTAGGTCGTTTTACGAGCCAAGGATAGAGAAATATCAATCGACTGAAAAATGCGATACACCAAGACACTATAATGAATGAGAAATAGTGTAATACCTTGTGATGTTTAAAACATGAATCAACACTTGGATAGAGAGTGGTGCTGGTTTCAGACACACGCATTTACTGTTCTAAAAACTGCTGATGGATTTGACACTAAATGCTAGTAGATCACATTATTTAGTTGGATAATTTATTGTATTGCATTGCGTAGCTGTAGACTACAATATCCTAATTTGTTCTCGTTTCAGTTACCCAGTGAAATTGTTTGGTATAACCTTACCTTGCGTGGAAATCGTTTGTTGAATAACTGTCTGGATACAGGTAGTTTCGGAATAATCGAAATATCACAAAAACTCTTTGAATATCTTGAAGCAGTTTGCAGACTACGAGAAGTGCAATAAAAAGAATATGAAGTGTCGTTTTGTTCAAATCGTTTAACAATGCTTGGTCTCGGTATATTGTGCAAATGACTGTAACAATAGCCAGTAATGCAAAGCCCATTGCATGCCAACATATGTTGTAGATGGAAATGAATTTATTGAAATGAACAGATTGTGGAGGACGGCTTTGATGCGAATTAAATCGGCTGAAAATACAAATAAAACATTTGGTAAAACGATAGAATACGTATTTTTCTACGTGTGGGACTGTGGGTGTAGTTTACCCATCTTTGTTCTAAGTTTTTGGAACACGACATTTTGACGTAGCCATATAGGGGCGAGCCAGGTGTGAGGTGACTGCGCCCATGCGGCAAGGATCCATTTTTGTCAGTTCAGTAGGCCATAGCCCTACGAAAGGCCGTAGGCATTTCTCTACAGCAGCTTGCACTTCTAATCATGAGAGAAATCAAGGGCTATTGTCGAAGGAGCACGACTCCACAATCGATGGCATGCTTTTAAGTGTCTTGCCAAAGACACAGCCTCATGCTTTTGATTTGAGCGGTGTCGAACCGGCGGTCTTTCGAACGTCGAACCATGCTCTTACCACTCAGCTATGCAGCCCTTTTGTCACGTAAAGGCTTATACCGGATGGTTGAAAATTTAAATTAAGAGAGTAGTGAAACAAGGAAACTAATCTTCAAGCACGTCATGAAGTGTCTTTCCAATGAGTATCGAACCCACGTTCTTCCAAGCGTCTTGTAATCTCTTTCAGCACCACACAGCTTAGGGTTACTGTGGGCGATGCTTTGTGCAAAAAAATGTAAATGTGAATATTTACTTTTACATTGCATAGAAATTAAGTTAAAATGAAGTTTATTTATTATGTACTTGTACGTCATTTAGAAACATGGAAAAAATCCGACAAATATCCTATAGCCTACTGTAGTAAGTTACACTAAAACTAAAGGTTATCGTAAGCTAGCTTCAAGATAATCATAATAGATTACAATGCTGGCACTGCTGCATGTAATGATCGATATTATGAGGCAATACTAACCCGTTTTTGGACGAAGATAAATGAGAAACAACATAGTTTGTGAGAAGCAATAATAAAGAAACAAAGTCGGTACTCAATAAAAATCCAAATAAAGCTGAATACAAAACCAACGCAGAAATGCTAGAAATAAAACAAGCTCCAAGCAACACAGCTCCTGATAGAATGAAAGACAAGAAAAACCTGAAAAGCATAATTTATTCATAAGGAGAAAAACTTGATGCAATCCAAGTAGTTCTATGACCCACAAGTCTCTACTGTCATACAAGTAGAAATAGAGTTTTACAATAATAATAAATGATGTTGTATGCTGTGTGGTAGCAGTATGCAATATGCTGTAAATATAATATGTACGGTACACTTTATACAGCAATATATTTTCAATTGTGTGCACAATGCACATTATTTCACACGCTATACACAATCGACAAACAATGCAATCACACAGTATCATTATTTTTAAAGTTTCAGAAAAATATTTATTCTGTGTCAACGTTTTACAGTAATAGGCTAAGTAATCACCATCATTTTTCCCCTTTCCTTCTTTAGTAGATGATACCTGGCGTTTGTCCCTGCTAGCAATAAGATAAAAGTCGTGTAATAATACCCACCTTAAGTCAGTTGCATTAGGTGAACCACCAAGTCCAAAAACTAATACTTGTTCACTAATCCACAGTATCAAAGAATCAAGCGGAGGCAGTATGCCTGACAGCCATAGAAAAGGCAAAAATAAAAGTACAATATGCAGGACTTGATTGACTACTTGAAAGGATGGGACAAACCTAAACAAATACATTCGAATAATATTTTTAAAGGAGTTAAAAATTTAAAAATGGAGGTTAATAGTTTTAAACACAAATAGAATCTATGGATTGGGGTAAAGAAATTCAAGCATGTTTTAAGTAGCTAGCATTAGATTTTGCTTAATTGTAAATTATCTTTTATAAAGAAATAGTAGAACAAAAATGTAATTTGTAATGCTGATAAAAGATAACTTGATTTACCAATACAAGCAACAATTTTTAATGAAAAAAAAAATATATATACACAATTTGTTAGCAATACTTTAATAAAACACTGCAAAAAACTTTAGTTTTAAAATTGTAATTGACGCAAATGTCAGAAAATTAAATTTATTTTTCACAAAATGCGACCTATTATGAAAGACAATCTACTATGACCCAAATCAAAAACTATACATATTATGTATAAATTAAATTTAAGCAAAGACAAACTTACACTTCTACAACATGAAAAGAAAAAAATATGAACACATGAAAAGCTCTTGACAATGATGCAATATCATACAAATCCACAGATCGAAAAACTGCAACTTCTGGGATTCCTGCCGAATTGAGTGGGTAATGGGCAATACAAAATGCAATCCATGAAAAAATATATATGAACACAGTTGCTGGAACACTGCCATTGTACAATTGGTTGAGTATTGATGGCAAAGTATACCAATAACCAACTCCACACAAACAGCCGGAGAATATCGCATGAACTATTATACTTGGTGGAAACCTGAAAAACACAAATGATGCACATATGTAGTCAACAAAGGTACCGTAAATTTAGTTTTCACATAGTTCTGTAAATCTAGGCTCCCAACTCAAGCCTCAAAGCAGCCGACGGCCATCGCGGCCATGGCCGCTAAGTAGTGTTTGAACGACCGCCGGTGTTACCTTCTCAGTCGGCCAAGTTTGGCCACCGGTTTCTTCTAGCCAATTATTTAATTTCGCAACAGTATGAGCGTGGATTAACTGTCGAAAATATGTAGTATCAAAGAGTGACGCAGAATTAGGTCAGCGCGTCATAATCACCACTGTTGTATTGTGCGGGAACATTTGCTATTGTATATATGGAATATATCCAGTTGCGATCATCAGCTGTAACCGCGCATTCGCAAATGCGTGAGCGCATTAGACCAACGCGCGAATCGCATTCACATCCATTGTGCGCGAATGCTCAAGTAATAGCGTTAATTAACGTGACGTGAAACCACAAGTCGCAGGTTTGCGATTTCTTTGCATGATTATAGAGCAGTACTAGACGAATATAATTGAACAAAAACAAGACGAATTTTCCGCTTATTAAATGACCTAGATCTAGAGTAAAGTTTTTAAAAAAACCTTCCCGCATTTGCCTGTTTGACCAAGTCTTGTTTGTAATTCCCGACGTTTATTTTAACAAAGTGTTAATCCAAAGTGCTAATTTACATCGGCTGGCAATATTGTCGTTTTTAAATCGATGCAATGTTGGCGGACATTGAATCCTTGTTAACAAGGAGAACTAGACTAGTTGACATCCGAGGGGAAAACACATGTCTTCATAGTTGAGAAATGTTCCCGCTATGGGTTAGTGACTTCACACCCTCAATTGTGACATCATAACGGTACAATTGGTCAGATTTTATGAAAGGCGGTATTCGGTAATGCAGTTGAAACAATTTAATACTGAGCAGCTGAACACAATTTAGTGTCGTTAGGTGGTCCCGCAATAGCGGATTAATCCCGATAAAGCAGTTATAGCGTGGTACAAGTCAATGATTCTATTGTAGAACGTCGCCCAGACTGCAACAACGCTAAGTGATCATTTTAGCATTGTAGCAAGTTTAATTCTATTTACTTGTGCTATCGTTATTTGTATTTTGGCCTCCAAGCGCGCAGATTTGGCCGCCGAGAAGGAGCTCTCGGTAGGCCACGATGGCTGCCGGAAAAAATTACGAGTTTTAAGGCCTGCAACTAACTATAAAACATCACAAGAGTGAATAGTTTGAGATGGTGATAGCCATGCACTAAATAACAAGAGCCAGAAAGAAGGTTTACATTGACTTTCAAAATAAGATGATTGGGTGTCTGGGTGATTAGGTTTTACTTGTATATTTGTTTTAAAATAAAACGTCTGGAAATAAAACAGTGGTATGGTAACTCATTCACATAGTAACGTGAAAGACTTTATGGAAGCAAGGTACAACTTTTGTAAAACTGGAATTTCAAATAACTTTTTCATAGATGGATAAACAATTAAACATATCCGAATTGTTGTTAGTATCCAGTTTTCTTTCAGTTTCCAACAATTATTTTTTTTTAAATTAACATAAGTATTGAACGACTTGCCAGGGAAAATGGTGTAAGATGGTATGTGCAATGTGCATGTGCTAAGGAGGGAAGAAGGAAGTTTTCTTTGAAAGGCATTGACTTTGAAGGTAGCCGGGAAGAGGAAACGAGGACGTCCAAAAAGATCAGGTGAAGAACGAGGCAGACAAAGTCAGACTGAAGGAAGAAGATGAAATGGACAAAATGAGATCGAGAATAGGAGTGAAGGCAACCGCTGCAAGGAAAGAATTGGCCACACCCACTAGTGGGGACAAAACCGAACTTGGGTGATGATGAATGATGATAAGGTTACTTGTTATTGCAAATAATTGTTAACTTACACAGTTAACAAATAACTGTTAACACTTCAGTTTTGTTATCTGCAAGTTTACATGTAATTTGCTGATATATACTTGACATTTGTCCCAATAAGGACACAGGCAGCAGGTGACGGCTGATATAGTTCTTCACTGCTTTCTGTCTGTTGTGGAATTTCGTTTTTATAGTGCTTGTTTTTTCATCACTGTTGAATGTTGATGTACCATGCTATTCTCATAACAGACAAAATTAAAGTTTCTCTACATCTCTTCCTGTACATGAAGTAAAATCAAAGTACAATATATATATACAGGGATGTCTGTTGCAAGCAAGCATTTTTTTCACAAAGCACATAAAACGAGTCTTATCGTTATTTTTCACACATATCAAATTCAAAGCAAAATCATTCACAACATCTTACTGTAATGGTGGGATGACAAATTTAAAAGTTGCAGCTGAACAAAATGATGGAAAAAAAATTTCATCATCATCTGCGACAAGCTGTCGAAACTGTTGACTAGATGTAAGATCATTTGTTTCCTCAGATGATGAATTTGCACGTTTCTGAGTCCGCTTGCATATGTGAACAATCTAAAACAGACACTTCAGTTTAAACTTTGATCACAATTCACAATATCAACCAAAATTTTACCAGGAACAAAAAGCAGAATAACTAATTTTCTTGTTTTTTACGTATATAATATAAGTAAAATAGTAAAAAGTAAGAAAAACGATTTTGTTTTAAGAAGGAAAGGTGAATACACAAATAATTAAAGTTTGTGAGCTGTGCTTACAACATGTATTTTCTCCTTGATAAGCTTCTTTTAAACATTAGGAGCATATTTCCGCACTTTTAACGTTTAGTGTTATCTGAAAAGCCTAGTTGTGACAAAAAATTATGCTATTACTAATATATTATTCATTTCAAAATGTCTTTATTAACACAAAAAAGTAAAACTTTTAATCACCCTTAGTTTAACCAAAAGATTAATAGGCAAAGCAACTTGCTTTTAAAAAATTTACCTGAGTTATGAGGACAAAGAAACCAATGAGAGCCCCAGTCAAGATGCTTCCAAGCAATATGCTCAAACCTCCCAATTCAGCAGCAAGAGCAAAAACACCACCAATCAGCCATGGGAGAAGCCATACCACAATTTGACAAAAGTACACATAAAATGGTGCAGAATAACCTAATCGTAGGTTGGGTCCACCAAGAAATGTTTGAGGAATTCGTTTAAAGACAAAGTCTTTTTTATAATCATTTAATAAAGGGGTATTGGTGATGGACATAATATAAAAAACTAAGTATCATGGCATAGAAACAAATAAAAATAACTAATAATGATCTAAATTGAAAAAGTTTAGTTAAGTTTATAAACAAACATACATCACACAAAACAAACATATTTAAAATCTTAATCATTTTGAAAGTTGAAGTTTATTTTGTTCTGAAACAAAACTTTGTTATTAAACTTTTTATTAAATCTTCTTACGATTTAACCGATGATCTGATTAGGATGCGTAGTGTGATAAAATATTTGAAACAAAGTAGACAGTATCACAATTTATTCATATTATACATATTAATTATTTAATTCATTTTTATTTATATAAATTATAATTTATTTACATTATATAAATAAATTGATTTTTCTGATTTAGTGTGATACTGTCTACTTTATTTTATTCTGTTGGCAAATACAGTATACAAAAATCAACAAAAACACAATAAACGAAAATAATTCACACAACAAGGATGGCAATTAAGATTCAATCAAGTTTTCTATATATATTAAAAAAATAATAAGACAATATAACGCAAGCGATCAACTGCCCGCCCAGCAAATTGGTGCTAGAGAGAAGCCCAATTACGGATCAATAGAATGCATTGCCTGGTAATTATATATTCAATAAAAATGTATGACGAGTCCAAATTACATCAAGTTATCATGTTGTGTATCGCAATTTCCAATATTAAATTCTCTTCAGCACAACTTTATAATGGGCATAGTAAAATCTTCAGTAGTTCAGCTCAAGAATACGGTACATTAGTAAATTAGGTAAATTCAGAAAGAAATCAACAATAGTGTTTTTGGTTGCTAAGAAATAAATAAATTTAGACTGTACGGCTGTACGCAGTAGTAACAATATTATATATCATATCATAACTTATGAACGGAATTAAGTCATACATTAATAAAATGAAGTGACAAACGCCAGGGCGAGGATTCTAAGGACACAAAATTGCCCTATAACAAATCAAAACGATAAACATACACAATATGATAACTTGATGTAATTTGAACTCATCGTACATTTTTCTTGAATATATAATTACCAGGTAGCGCATCTTATAAATCTGTATTTGGGCTTCTCTCTAGCACCACCTTGCTGGGCGTGCAGTTGTTCTCTTCCGTTATATTGCCTTTTTCATTAATTATTTTTGCATTTTAATTGATAGTGACTGTATATAATATATCATTTAATATTTCCTTCCCTTTTTTAATTTTTCAAAGTCTTGCAAGCATGCCTAATCCTTGTATTTAATAATAATCATGTTTTATTTAGTACATAAATCATTTCTATCTCAAGCATGCTTTAAAATTCCTCTTTTGTTGCTACTAGTACTACTTTTTTCCAGACCCCTGCTATACCATGACAAGCGGTGATATTTTCCGTTCCAACAATTAGAAATTAAAGTGAAAAACAAAAAGAAGGCAAGCATCTAACCAAAAGATTAAGCAATAACTACTATTAATACTACAAAAAGTGCTCAATGCCAAGAAAAAAGACAAGCAGAGCAAATTACATCAAATATAAAATTACTTTCTGGAACCTCTAGGCTATAGCCTGTTTCGACTTAAAAGTTTCTATTTTGTTTTTCATATCTTTATCCTGCATTGCGGGAAAGCGGACTTGAGCGCTATGCATCGGTGTACGCCTTCTGACGTACCGTACACTTGACCCACGCTGCAGCCGACTGCAATGTCTGTTTTCTGTTGTCTACTCTACTTATGACTTAAATTTGGTACTACCCATTACTCGAAATCGATCACTGGGTAGAGGCAATTATCGTAAAGTTTCTTGCCCAGAGAAACAACAGCAAGTGCGGGTGGCTGGAGTCGAACATGCAGGCTCTCGACTGCGAGCCCAATGCGCTAACCACTCGGCCATTGCTGCCGACATTTGAATAAGGACCTTCTCAATCTGATGAACCCATTTTAAAATGAAACAGGCTGTAGGAATTTTAGAAAGTATAATAATAACTATATTTTTTGTAACCAAGACATTACCGGTAAATAATTAGCTACGGTACCAATTGCAATAGTGTATCAAACAAAAAGATAAATTGAATCATAATTTTCCCGTAAAACTTTTCATTTTTTAATTGGGTTCACGGTCTAAGCATAAAATTTTCCATGCAGTCTTTAATTTTGCGCAATATCATTCCGCTACACGGCTGCAGGCTTTACAGAAGCAACTGGTTGTCTGGTTAAAGGTTCAGACCATAGTCAGACCAACAGATTTGTTTATTCTGTGTATTTTGGCTTGAGTATTTTGTTGCTGCAGCACCTATGCTCACATCGTTTGAGACTTTTTTTAAAAAATGATGGGGGTTTTGTATTGATCTTCTTCGTTCCTCCCTGAGCCTATTTTGGACCAAATTTAAACAATCTGATTTTTCTTGATAACAAATTGTAAATTGCAAGTACAATAAATGTGCTTTAATTCAGTGAAAATAAGCTTATGTAACAAATTTCAAAAAAACTCAGCAGTAGGCTGCCATTCCATAACTGAAGAGGTGGTCTATTGGTGAACAATTCAATTCAATTTATTTTTTTTTTGTCGGAAAACAACAGCAATGATAAAGCTAAAAATAGTGAGTGGGAATAAAACCAACAAAAGGAAAAGGTGGAAAAACCACAGAAGTTTAAAACGTGCATGCGATGCAGATTTAAAGGTTACGTAGATGAAAGTAAATTAAGCACGGCCACCAAACCTAACAGTTTAAAATAGATGAATTTGTTGAAAGAACCTAGGGACAGTGGAATACCGGGACGACTCACTTTAATGATTTTTCTTGCAAAATGGACAGCTGGAGGGTTACTAAGAAGTTCAAAAATTAGCAGAACTGCACAACGTTTTCTTTGATTTTAGGTAAATTCATTCTCATCAAATGAATTGCTATATTTGGTTAAAATTTTGGGTGGTAGAAAATCTGCAAAACCTTACTGCAGCAATGTGAGGCTACGTACCGTTACCACTGTAGCATGAAGTCTACCCCTGCATTATCATAATTTGAATACTATTAAATAAACATGATATTACATATTTTTATACATTCGTTTTGGCGATACAAACTTTGTACACACGTGGGCAGGTCATATAAACTGCACCTGAGTATGCGACATTATGGCAGTAGACCTCAAGCTGTAGTTGCATCAAATTTTGTCATAACATTGTGACCCTCCAGTTGTCCACCTGAATTTTGAGTAAGCAATCCCCTACTTCTACCATCCCTAAAAGAACCAGTTGGCTCCACATACCTAAAGCAACTGGCGGTGTGCCAGTTGATGAAGCCATGCGCGGACGACTGAACAACACAAAACAACAATTGTGAAACAAGTGGTGGACTCATAGCTTATTTGTCAGCACTCAGTCTTCATCGCAGCAGCATTATAATCAAGTTTTAGCAAATAATCAGCAAATAATCAAGTTTAGGGGAAAGTAAGGTAATATGAGCCAGTTGGTAGGCTAATACGGTCTACGTCTACCCTTATTTGAATAGGGATTGTGGTCACGGTTCCTGAACAACTTGAAAGAAAATTTGACGACAACGAAAGAAATGCAAAGTTTGATAAAATTTTGTTTGTGTAAATGAAGCAGCGTGGTGATTGGGCTTGGGTAAAAGTTGTTATAAGTTTTGCTTGAACACAAATTAGTTATATTACAGTGTTGGAGCTAGTGCGCGTATAAAAATGATTAAAAGGTTTAAACACTCACAGAACATCCGTGCACAATGTAGCAGAAAGCTTTTAAGTGATATGTTTAGCCTATATTTGATTGGAAAATAAAAGATTACAAAAAGTCGTGCTGTTGCGTGATACAGGCCACGTGGTTTTGTGTTGTAGCTATGGGCCAGTGGCCCCTGTTACATCACTGGCAGTGAGACTAAAGTTTAATAAAAATGTAAATATAAAAACCAGGACCAAGAATGAACACATGGCGTCTACGGGGATCTAACGCGGGCAAAGTAATATTTTTGCGAGAATGGGCAACAACATTTTTTTGCTATTTGTGTATCAACTTTTATGCTGTGTGATGTGTTTTTGGTTTGTTGTTTTGATTGTGTTTTTAGTTTTGATAAAAATATTTCAACTATTAAAGTATTTTTATACGTTTAAGAACTGAATAGTTAATTAAATCAACATTAGACAAGGAACAATTAATTTTCTTCTAACAGATTTGGTGGTCCATATTAGCTACACAGTGGGTAGCCTAACTGGGTAGCCCATATCACACATCAGCTGTATTATATGGGCGACCTCCAGGTCAAAATTTAACGACAGTTTGTGCCGGAAGTATAGCCATATTTAGGTGGCCCATGTTTACCTCTTGTCTCTTACCGGTAGGCTATTTAAGAATCGTCACGTTTGGCTTACTGCATGAAAATCTATTTGATTGATCGATTGGGTTCTGACGTCGTAGCCTCACCTTCAATTTCTTTGGATCTTATTTCAGTTAGCCATAATCAGGCCCAAGCTGCTGTCAAGTGAACAGTTCTCCTCGAAGCGCACTGTCACTGTTGTTCCAGACAATTGTTCACCTAATCAAACGTCATATAAAAACCGTTCAAGTCTACTGAATATTACGTCATGGAAATTCCTAAAACATGTGCCAAAATTGCACCATCGTTCGTAAGACTTGTGTCAAACCTGTTAAAACCGGTTTAAACCTGTTTCAGTTTGAAACCTGTTTAAACATGAAATATTGCGTCACACTACTGCTGACGTGCCTTTGAGTTATCACAAATTTTTCTGATTCATTCTCGAAGTTGTTTGTTGGAAGTCGGTCGCACATTTAACTGGTTTACTTGGTGCTTGCTAGCTGGACAAATTCTCCGTCTTTTATCCAAGTAATCTGTATCGTAGTGACAGTTTTTAGAGGTGTAAGGCGTTGCATCTCGATTTCGATAGCCGCGGGCTAATTTTACAGGAATACACTTATTGAATAGACGTTTCAAGGAGTGTTTCTTTTTCGGTCACTACATGCAGACAAACGGATCCGGGAACTTTATGTTACAATTTTCCCACGAAGAGATTATGGTTTACCGCTGTGACCATAAAAAATAAAAGACGATTTTTGTTAGCTGGTAGGCCAAGAAGAAATTAAAGCAAAAAAATAAAAGACGATTTTTGTTAGCTGGTAGGCCAAGAAGCACTTGAAGGCATAAAAATAAACGACGTGTTTGTTGTCAGCTAGTGCAGAAGAACTACTTAGAAGTACAAGAAATAATAAAAGAAGATTTGTTGGTTGGTAGTCTACACTCTTACAGAAGCAAAGAAAAGTAAAGACATTTCTTCTCAGTTTGGTACAGAAGAAAAATAACTTTGACATTCATTGGCAAGAAAGAAGATTAAAAGACAATCCATCTGTGCTTGTAGATTCAAGTGGAAGAATCCAAGCAAGTTTTGTGGACTTTAGGACTTCATACCCGTACAGCTACGGTATCGTGCATTTAAATTCTTTTTTGTATTTTTTACGGTCTTTGCAGTTAAGTTTTTTATAACTACTGTAGCCTAATAATTTTGTGTGTTTGTGTAACTTAATTTTTTTAATTGTTAATTTAGCCCCAACATTTAATATGTCTACACTCGGTGGCGACAAGGACTCGACCGCCGTAGACTCGACTGAGTTTAAGCCTGATGATGTTCTTTGCGGTCGGGCAGGCCATTCTGGGGAGGGACCCAGTAACGATGAGGCTAAGTCAGTTCGAGAGGCCCGGCATCTTAGACGGGATATTTTGACTCAAATTGGGAAACTTTCTGTAGCCCTAGGTTCTTTGAGTGATAAGCAGGAACTGTTAATTTTTAGATCTAAGTTATCTACTTTAGAAGAGGAATTACGGCATTTCCATGCTCTTTTGACTAAAATCTTTAACTCTGCAATCTTGGCAGAACTTCGTGATAGGGTAGATCCCGAATTTAACTCGTTAAAAAATAACTTTGAACAAAAAGAAAGTGAGTTCTCAGATATGTTGGATGCTGACATACATCCTGAGGATAGCGCCTCAAATGTAAGCACTAGGATGTCTAGGACTTCGTCTCGGATAGTGGCACAAATTAACCTGCAGCTAAGACGAGAGGAGCTCCAGATACAAGCTGAGGCCGAAGCGAGAGCTGCTGAGGCTGCCGCGAGAGCTGAGGCCATTCGAGCTGAGGCTGCCGCGAGAGCTGAGGCCGAAGCGAGAGCAGCTGAGGCCGCCGCGAGAGCTGCTGAGTTCGCACTCAAAGACGCTCAGTTGAGGGCTGAACAACGTAAAGAGGTAGTTTTAGCTGAATATCGATCAGAGGTGGGCTCTCGGCGTAGCTCTAAGAAGGGCTCTTCTAGGCATTCCAGAAATGAACATCAATCGCAGTTTAATTTACATAACCTTTTCCAAACGCCCGTTCAACCTGTGAGTGGACCAGGGCAATCCACACGTTTTCCAGCTGTTTCAGGAGATCTCGGGGCCGCGGCTAAGGGTCTTCCGAATGCTGTAGAGCCAAGGTCTGTGAATTACAACCGAACTCCTCCCCCAGAGCGTACAAGTCACGGGGCCGCCATTAGTATTAATGCTTTGCCCCCTTCACAGTTTTCTGCGCCGCTAGGGTTTGATCGCCCAGCTACACGTAATTTGGGTGGTTGTGAGAGGCGTATCGCGTCTCCTGATTTTAACGTGTGTGAGGATCGTGATCGGGCTGTGCACGTGACTGAGCCCACTCAGCCCCTTAAGGGATATAGCTTGTCTTCTCCCGCTAAATCGAGTTCTCAACAGCAGGATTGCTTTTTTAAATACCAAAATAGTAGGACGTTTTTCGATAAGGCGGCCTTGATTGGTTACGATGGTAATAATATGCCATTTATCTTCTTTAAAAATCGTTTTACGGCCTTAATGGCAGCTTCGCCCTTTAAGGGGACTCGTTTGACTTTGTTACAAGCAGCTTGTGTTAGAACAGCTGCGCAAACGATTGCTAATTTGGTTTCTGACACCCCTGGCTTGTCAGAGGAAGACAGGATAGAAATGTCGTTAGCTCGCTTGTCCCAGCGTTTTGGGGTTCGTGGAGGTCTTTTTGCAGAACCGGAAATTAGAAAGTATCGCTATGGTAGCAAATTGACTTCGACCTCTTCCAGTGATCTGAAAGAGTTTAAAGATGAATTATCGCAGTGTTTGCTTTACGCGCAAGCTTATGGTCAGCGTGACAAATTGGAAGGACGTTTTGTTTTGGATTTGGCTAAGCGACTCCCGTTTGACGCTAAGCAGCGTTAACACTTGCAAACAATCAATACGGTACACGGGGCCAACAGTTTGGAACAAGCTTCCAACTACTATAAGAAATGAATGTAAAACTGTAAAAGGCTTTAAATCAAAAATAAACAAGCTAAATCTTCCTTGAAATAATCCCATCTAAGTATTACATCATGCACCAAACATACTAATATTTTTTTTTTATTTTTTTTTATTGCCCAGCAATGATTAGCCAATGTGTGTAGATTTATTAGCAAAATAGTAAGATTGTAAGTACTCCTACTGGCCTTCTGGTTCTTGTGTTTTTTGTCCACAGAAGTTCTACAGAGTCTGCAGAAGTTTTTCCATCCTTTTTGACCAATCTCCATCTTTCGGTGAAGCGGTGGCCATGTGCTCCAACCAGTTGTTTTATTTCAATATCTTGGACTGGATCGTCATGCTATTGTCTGATTGTTTATCTATTTTTTTTAACGTAATATGCCAAATTGGATATTTTTTGTCACTTTAATATGGTTTAACGTGTAAAACATACGGTAACCCAAATTTATCATATTACTGGGACATACCACTACTACATCCCAGCTGGCGATGACTGTCATTTTTGCATTAATTCAACGTTAGCCAACGTTGGGTCGGTGTGGAAGTGGCGAGTTTAGCTGACAGGGGTCTAAAATTATCGCTTTATCAACGCAACTTTTATCAAAGCACGCTTGATATCTTTAAGACATAACTTCCCTGGGTATAATTGAATTTCCGCAAGATGATGATGTTGTTTTTTGCTAGTTTGTTTTATTTGTTTTTTGTCATTGTTTCATGTCGTCAAGTTATAGCCTATCTATTTTGTGAGTCGTGCAAGGCCTGGTGCGTTGCGCTTGAAATGGCTTTGCCCGTGGTAGGATTTCTTTGTGGGGTTTTCTTTGCCTGCCTTGCTCTTTGCTATGAGCTAAACGCATCAAGACGTGTTCCCCTTATGACCATCAGCACTCTTGATAACGCACCATGGCCGATCTTCATAGCAACTGTCCATACAAATCTTCAATATATCAGCTAAAGTTATGTAGGCTAATAAAGTTATAGCCTATATACCGGTATGTTTATTTGTTTTGTAACATTTTTTATTTTTTTATTTTCCCTTTATATCTTAAATTTTTCTGAAGGTGTTGCGACCGTGCCAAATTTTTTTCAACTCAATAACTTACTTCGATCACAAGCACGTTTTAACGTTCGCGTTTTGTCGCTTCTACCTTTTTCTTGACCTTTGCTATGTTGATGTTTATTGTTTTGATATGATGGTCAGAAATAAAAAAACAACTGAACTGAACTGAACTGAACAGTATGGTGGCACTGATGAGCCTACTTTTCAGAGTTTGTTTGAATTTGTAGTACGGGAGGAAACGCGTAAGTCGACTGATTTTAGCATTATGCTAATGGGCGATTCTGGTGAGTCGCAGCAATTTAAAAAGTTTGGCAAAGGAAAATTGCCTTCATGTCCGGTTAGGCAGACGTCCGTAAAACCCCATGATGATGTGATGTCAGGGAGTTCGCAGTAAAAAAGGTAAAGGTGAGTCCCATACTTGATCCAAGCATTGGGGGATAAGAAGATAAGGTTCTCATTATACTAAGCCTTCGGCACTAACGAGAGTAGGGTGGCCAGTTCCTTTCTCTCGGCCGCCTTTACTTCAGCAACTACGCCCACCCAATTTATTACACCCTGGGTAGAGGTGAGCGGTGATTTTCAACAACCAGCTTAAGCCGGGAGTCGAACCAGGATTGCATGATTGGAAAGCGAGCGAAGTACTCGACTATTGTTGGCGCACCGCGCGGTGGTGAGGCTAGACGTAAAAACCTACCGGCATGTATTTGTTGTTCGTCACGTGGTCAAGTTGAATATCATTTTTTGTCTAATTGTAAAGAATTTTTGCGCTTGACACCTAAAGATCGGAGAGATGTCATTGTGAAAGCTGGCAAATGCTTGAATTGTTTGCGCCAGCATATGGTTAGGGGTTGCGTTCATGCAAATAACTGTCGTAAGTGTGGGCCTAACAACGATAGGAAACACTATTTTCTTCTGCATGATTTTTATGTGACGTCACGTGATTCTCTGGATTCTGTTGGGAAAGATGATGCTCGTGCCAGAGTTCCTGTGCGTAATGTTAAGATTGGAAATGTTAAAGCAGCTTTTAACCGCGTTACTGCTGCTCGTGTTTTGAATCCAATGACTGGCAAATCGAAGTTGGTGTATTGTCAGCATGATCCTGGTTCGCAGTTGACGTTTGTTTCGAGTGATTTGGTGTGTGAACTTGATCTTAAACCGTACGATAAAGCGTCGTTTAAAATGGATACCCTGGCTGGTCAGAAAGCTACTTGTGCTGACCTTGTCAAACTCAACATCCAGTCGTTAGAGACAGATGAACTGTTTTGTGATATAACTTCGGTGGTTAACCCAGCTTGGGCTGACGATGTTAAAACTTTACCGCATAAACAAGATTTAAATGGTTTCCGTCATTTTCATGACGTGAATATGTTTCATTTGAATGATTGTAGTACTGTAGATGTACTGATTGGCAACGACAACGCTTATTTGATGTGTGCAAAAGAAGAGCGTGTTGGTGAAAATCGTAGTGAACCGCATGCTTTACTCACTCCTCTCGGCTGGTTGGCTTGTGGTGGTAAGTCACCCTTAGATGAAAGCGTTGCTAACGTGTGCAGAGTGCAGACGTCTTCAGAGTCGGATGTCATCTCTGGCTTTCAGCGTAAAATTGAGTCTCGCGATATGGAAATAGCAGACCTGAATAAAGTCATTCAGGATTTGACCTTGCAAAATGAAACCTGTGAATTGTCTCGCAATGACATTTTGGCTAGAGAACTTGTTGAACCGAATATTGAGTTGAAAGATGGTCGATTTGAGATACCTGTTCCGTTGAAGGAAGATATTGATCTACCTAACAATTTTGTGTTGGCGTCAGATAGAGTTGCTGCTTTAAGGAAGAAGGCTTTAAAACAACCTGAACTTCGTGATTTCCTTACTGACACCATGAAAGATCTTAAATCAAATGGCTATATTGAGCGTGCTGGTGAAGCAGGAAATTTCAAGGGATTTGTATGGTATTTACCATACTTTGTTACGTCACAATTAAAAAAACGCATTGTTTACGATGGCAAGTCTGAATTTCGAGGAACTTGTGTTAATGATGTAATGTTTTCGGGTCCTGACTTGTTAAACCCTCTGGCAGATCTCTTGGCTAGATTTCGGCAGTACTTTTTTCACATTTTGGACTCTTCAATTCGTAAGCCCAATTTTATTGAACTGCTTACGTACACAGGCAGTGCCGTTCGGATCGTGAACGAACGCCCTTTAGTACCTTTGAGTGACGACCCTAGGGATTTTACTGTCATCACCCCTGCCTCACTTTTGACCCCATACTTAGACCCATACTGTGCTGTTGGGCAACCACATGATCGTGACCAATTAAGAAGGGATTAGCGGTTCAATTTGTCACTTTCTCAGCAGTTTTGGAGCAAATGGATAGATTTTTACTTGCCAGGGCTTCAGGGCCGGAAAATATGGTTAAAAATTGCCGAGAATTTGGAGCCTGGTCAACTTGTAGTGGTGGGTTCGCTTCAAGACATTGGCAAACGTGGGAAGTATCAACTTTGGGAGGGTGCATGAGGTGGTCCCACAAATTAGGAAAGGGAAGCCTGTGGTTCGTAGAGCTAAAGTTGCCGTCTGCAACTATGATGAGAGTACGGGGAAAGTGAAAGTAGACTATGTGTTGAGGGATATTTCGTGCCTCGCCCCCGTAAAGAACACCTAAGTGTTAGGGTTTGAGCCTGGTTTTGTCTGCGGTGGCCGACACTTGTCTGAGCCCAGAACAGTCGGTTATTATCGCAACCATGGTATACAGCGTCATTTTTTTGCGTGTACCTAATACCTATGGTACCAATTTCATGTATCGTCGTGTTTATTCTTATTGCTGTTCATTCTTTGCATGCCCTTTGTATTTGCGTATTAACTTAAACGTGAGTGATTCAAACAATTTGTGTATCGTGTGTTTTATTCATTGGCTCACAATTGTCGTCAATTCTTTTTTAGTTATGCCATGTCAGACTGTCATAACTAGGGGCCGCTATGTTCCAGACAATTGTTCACCTAATCAAACGTCATATAAAAACCGTTCAAGTCTACTGAATATTACGTCATGGAAATTCCTAAAACATGAGCCAAAATTGCACCATCGTTCGTAAGACTTGTGTCAAACCTGTTTCAGTTTGAAACCTGTTTAAACATGAAATATTGCGTCACACTACTGCTGACGTGCCTTTGAGTTATCACAAATTTTTCTGATTCATTCTCGAAGTTGTTTGTTGGAAGTCGGTCGCACATTTAACTGGTTTATTTGGTGCTTGCTAGCTGGACAAATTCTCCGTCTTTTATCCAAGTAATCTGTATCGTAGTGACAGTTTTTAGAGGTGTAAGGCGTTGCATCTCGATTTCGATAGCCGCGGGCTAATTTTACAGGAATACACTTATTGAATAGACGTTTCAAGGAGTGTTTCTTTTTCGGTCACTACATGCAGACAAACGGATCCGGGAACTTTATGTTACAATTTTCCCACGAAGAGATTATGGTTTACCGCTGTGACCAACTGTATACCCCAAAAATTTCAATAATGTTGCTTGAGATTTTTGTTCGTGGAGCAGTTTTGTTTTATTATCTTTATCTTGCATTGCGGGAAAGCGTACTTGAGCGCTATGCATCGGCAGGGACGTGCAGTCAGGGGAGGCACTGCCTCACCTGCCAACATCTGGCAAAGCAAAATTTATATCAAAGATATGGTTATCACAGAATAAATATTATTTGTTAAAAAGTAGTAAATATTGCACGTTTTTAGGTGCTTTTATTTGTGTGAATTGCTGTAGTCGTGCCACATTTTCCCCAAATTTTACGTTTCTACACCCAAACTGTGCTTTAATTTTTTCTGTTTCTGTGGCGATATTCATATCGAGCGTTCACGTGGTCAAAATCGTTGAAATACGCGAGGGGCAACGCCAAGCTGTGGCTCATTTCAGATCAGAAAACTTCCATACACTGCATTATACGTGCCTTTTTCTTTCGCGAAGTCGCCCAGAAATCATCATGAACGATTTAGCTACGATTTGAGGCTTGCCTCAAATGTGACGTCAAAGCTATGAAACCTTTTTCGTCACGCTGGAATGCCCGCATAGTAGGCCTACGTGGTATGTGACTTCTTGCAGTGTAAAGGATTGTTTCTTATAAAATTTAACTAAAAAATTGAGGAAGATTTAGTATCAAATCTGAGAGATTTTTAAAAAATAAACTTTCAATCCAAAGTTGAAGTCATAAATAAAGGAAGACCGGTTCTAAAATTATAAGGTTTGCATCAGACGACTGAACAAAAAAAAATAACTTGCAACTTTCAAAGAGATTGCTACTCAAAAAAGAAGTGGCTGTGTGGCTATGCTTTAAAAATTGTCTTTTCTGCTTTCCCTGTCTCTTGTTTTCAATATCTAGTGATACTGTTAGGACTAAAGAAACGGTCTATACAACAAAGTCACAAATGTTTTAGTCCAAAAGGATAGGCGCATGGATTTTATTTTTAATAAATGTGAAAGCATGCTGCTAATTTTTTTGATTAGTATGATACCATTTTTGTTGTTAAAAAATTTTATTGTAAAAGTGACTTGAAAAAATTAGTGCCTCACCATCTATAGGAACCTCACCGCACGTCACTGTGCATCGGTGTACGCCTCCCGACGTACACCTGACCCACGCTGCAGCCGACTGCAATGTCTGTTTCCTGTTGTCTACTCTACTTATGACTTATATTTGGTACTACCCATTCACCCATTACTCGAAATCGATCACTGGGTAGAGGCAATTATCGTAAAGTTTCTTGCCCAGAGAAACAACAGCAAGTGCGGGTGGCTGGAGTGTGGCTCAATGGAGTTGTGGATTCAAACCCCTTATTTTGGGGCTATTTTAAGGGAAAATCTCTGATAGGACGACTCTACAAAACAAACTGGCCCAAATTGTTATTGCACACCGCCAAATTGTAAGAGGTGTTGGTAGCTAAATACGCAAAATTATAGAAATTAGCCTAATTAACTTTAAATCAAAGGCAAGTAAAATTAAAGAAATGGGAGTCAATGTACCTCTCAACCTCTCTTCTGGTTCTTCGATGTTATTGAAGATAAAAAGTTATACAAGGAACCTTCATTTAGGATGCAGCCGAACAATTAAACATAATAACCAAACAAAATCAGTCAGGTTGGGAAACATTAAAGGAAAACCAGATATCTTGATTCGCCGCATGTCTCATTGAACAACCAGATAGAAGTTTCCCTCCGTATTCATCAGGCTTCAATTTCAAAATCCGTCATTGTTTGTCAGCTCAACCACAAAAGCCATGCAAACATTTTTTTTACATAAATTCGACCTCTGACGATGTAGGCTAAAATCAATGGAAACTCTGGTTTTCCTACTAGGAGCGTTCTTTTGTCAGTATTCGGCAGTGGCGTATATTCAGGGTGTTCAAGGTGTGCACTGCACACCCCAAGAAATCCAGAAAAAAAGAAAATTTCCATCGGTTGTCGATGTTCTTTACTTTCATGATATTCTAACATCTTGCTGCATGCTGATTGCTTGCTTTTCAATTGCAAAACTCGTCCCCTTCTAATTTTAATATTCCAACGTTTGAGGTCATTGCCTTTAATTTTTTTCGGTCATTACCTTTAAGCTGGGTGTGCACTGACAGCTTGGCGAGTGCTATTTAAAATAAACAATTAAGAAAAATCACGTCACAAGGCAGCGAAAACAGCAATGGTTTTAGGTCAGCCAGGCTGTGCACTCGCTGATCTGAACACCTTGGCGCGTCATTGGGGGAATCCCAGGCAATAGCAAGTTTTAGCTTGTTGGATTAGAGTTTGAGGTGATCAGCGTTGGAAACAACTTTTGCTAGAACTGAAGCAAAAGCAAGCTTTCTACGACGATGTAATTCAAAAATTTATTGCACAAACAAGAAGAATCGAATTATGCTATAGATGAATTTTCCTTCTGTGGTCGAGGTGTTAAACATTTTCGTTTTTACTAAGTAGTACGGCAGATAAAAGTACAGCCGACCAACATAGCAATCGACTTTCTTTTCTTGTTTATTATCGAGTTGCTTTGCTATTGTTTTTTGTTTTAACTTTCACTTGTTTGTTTTTAATTCGCTTGTACATTTCTCAAGGTGTTGCGACCGTGCCTAATCCTTGCATGAAGTAAATCATTTCCATCTCGAGCACGCTTTAACTTTCGCGTTTTTTCAGACTCCTGCTGTGTTATGGCAAGTAATATTGTTCGTTTTGATGGTCGGAAATAAAAAGTGAACTGAAGTAGGCCTATGTGACTTTAGAAATGCAACTTAATGTTTGATATTATTAGGTCTTTCATTCAATGCGCTGTCAAATAAATATCTATTTTGTATTCTTCTCCATTCCGACAACATTATTTTTGTCAGTTCTGTTCATGTTCAGAATTTGTGCTGAAAATGCTCTCTGAACGCACCAAATTCAATAATAATTTTAAAAATTTTCTGGGGGAGGCCCCCCAGACCCCCCGCTGTTGCTTTGCCATCACTGAACACCCTGTCAAAGTGGTCACGGTACGCCACTGGTATTCGGGTATTGAATTAGCCTTCGCGAAACAATACTCCCGATCCTTCCTTTTGACTACGAATGTTCAACAACAAGTAGCAAATAGAGAGACGTGAATATTCAAGGTATTAAATTAATATATCAACGTTAAAAATCTATAACAACGAACTAAAACGAATAAAAATAAAGTAGTCATTCTGGTAAAAATTAAAGCATACGGCTACTTCTTGTTACAGCACGTTTAAATACTGTAATAGGACTTTATTGTCCGTAAGTTCCGGGTTCGCACTGTTTTAATGTAGCCTGTGGTGGGCTATAACAAGAAAACGAGTGAGTTAACTTTGTTAGTTTAAATTACATCGCAAGTCTGATGACACTGAAACAATGTGAAGAGAACAAGTAGTCGTGCCGGGTTTCAAAATATTGCAAATAAACAATAATACGGAAACGTTTTGTCAACCCAACGCTCACGTAGGTTAGATCAACGTCAAAATAGCTTAAAAAAGATAAAAACATGACCCGGGACAATAAAAGCAATCAATTTCATTTCCGTTTAATCGCCGCGGCAATTCTCTTTCTCACGTTGTCGACCGAATCTGCCGACTTTGAATGGGATAAACTTTTTGTTCCTCCACTATTGTTATAAAGGGCTGTTCTACCAGGCGAGGAATGGCCATTGTACTGTGATCCATCACTGCGGCTTCTAGCCGGACTCTCTGAAGAACCAAAAGACAAGTCTTTGATGCTAGTGGACACTGAATTAGTCTCGTATGGAGGAGAGGGAGTAGTCCTGCTGCTGATATTTGGTTTAAATGATTCACGCCTTGGCTGGAGGTCTGGAAGAGAACGGAGCGACGGGATGTGGCTTGCAGTTCGTGGAGGAGTTTGGTCAATTTCCAGACTCCGTAAAGTCCGTCCAGAAAGTCTGCTGCTAGGCTCACTTTCGATACCGTTTGGATTGAGTTTGTTCAAAGCAGAAACAGGATTAAGGGGCGACTCGCCATTCTTCGATGAATTAGGAATCTGTATTAACACGAAGATCACAGTAATTTAGTCGCTATTTTCCAAGCATACCGCATTTTATGTGGCACTACGCTATGCAACTTTCAAGATTTAAACAGTGTTGTGAAAGTCTCTTCTCTCCAGACGATATCCTACACCATATAACCGTGTTCATGTAAGCTATGATTTTGAAAAACAGTGATCAGATCTATACATTGTAAAATGCCTACCAACATTCTAAAAATCCAGACAACAGTGGCATGTAATAAAAGCTATAACTAAATATCTTGCACTTTGCCAGCTTGCAGTAGATAAGTCCTGTTATTAAAAGGACTTGTTTTTGCTTGTAAACAAAGTACTCAGTATCTAATGTATGGCATCGAATATTGAATAATCTTACCTTACACGCTTTCAAGTCAGATCGGGCTTGACTTAAAGCTTCGGTTAGTTCGAATCGTTCTTCGCATTCTCTTCTGACAGTATCTTGCAAAAGGCTGATCTGTTAAGTACAAATGAATGCAGCACACTGCAAAGTAACAAAGTAAGTTACATGCTTCTTGTTGCAAAAGATTATTATTCTACGTAGATCTTATATTTCAATCAAAACTCATTCATACAATTATTTTTAACGGTTAAATGACGGTTAAATACGGTTAAATGACCAGCAAATAACACGGGTTTGTAGTTGCAGTTAAACTATGGGATCAATATGAAAAACTCATACACAATTACGTCATAAATAAAAAAAATAAAAATAATACTGATAAGGTAGGCCTACTGGTAAAATTCTAAAGTTTAAAATAGCCAAGTTTTGTCTCTAAATTCGTTGTTTGCGCTGTGCTTAGTCGCTTAATCTGTCTGTTTTGTAAAGCGTTGAGAAGCAACGCATTCTGCGATGGATACAGGATACAGCGCTATATAAAAACAAGCATTATTCTTATTAATCTACGCTTACTATCAGAGACACAAGTTAAATTGTGTCGTCCGTACCTCTTCCTTCATAGAGATAACACTTTGTTCCAGAGACTCGTTTTTAGTAACGATTTCTTGCATTTTTTGGTTGTCAGCTACAACTTGTAGTTTATTTAAAGCAGCATCGTTTTCTTGCTCGCCGGTGAGTTCAGTTATTCGCATCTCTAGCGCTGTGATAATTTTCTTCAAGCTGTCTTTCTCTGTATCAAAATGCAAATCATGTTCAAAGGTCAGAAACAAACTTAATGTCAAATTGCGATGCAACACTTTAAGACATGTAACAAGTAAACATGTAGAAAGACTTGTAGCTCCTATAAACGACCCCAATCTCACATTATACTGTACTGAAGTGGTTGTGATGGTGAATAAACTGACATTATTCACAAACTAACGGTTTTAGAAAAAGTGTGGAATCGGAGCCAGAAGGATTTAGGCGCGTCCGAAGTCGAAGTCAGATCTTCAAATATTGCAAAATCATGTATTTTCAACCCGATTCCACATTCCTGGCAATTACTCATCACCACAAGACTCACCTTCGTCAAATTCTTTCTGCTTTTCCTCCATGTTAGAAGTCATAAATTCTATTTTTTGACTTAATGTCGCAACTTGGCTTCGGTAAGGGGATATTTGTTTTTGGAAATCAGCGTCCAGCTGTTACATACAATAAATAACGAGAAATTTTAGCACAAAGTAGTAAAATCTTATTTTAGTGTATAAATTAAACGTTCTGTTTGGCATGGTTATTGGGCAAGCTTATCCCTGGTGGTTGAAGATTAAGTGGACTAAATGGAAAGCCACCTTTGTGGTCACCTTCAGACATGTCATTGAGTGTATTGTTAAGACATAGCTACGCGTCTGACATTGGCGATGAATTGTTAAGCTTATTACTTGTAAAGGTTGATCAGATTATGATAGCATAGGGCCAAGCAGCTGATAGCCTGCATTATGAGCACAAAAATACCTGCAGAATGGAATTTTGATGTGAATTTTACTTTTAAAAATAAAATATCACAATATCACATACCTCTCTTATTTCGTTTCTCTGTCTATTTTTGGCATCTGACATCGCTTCTAAGTGTTTGTCTTTTTCAACGCTGATTGCAATGTTAAATTCATCTCGCAGTTCTTTTTCCAAAGCAGCCATAGCTTCTTTGTGGCGTTCTTCTGCCAACTCTAATTCCTTTCTAACCTGATCAGGAAAACCTCCTGCCTCTTCAAGTTTTCTCTTGAAGTTCTCTCGAAGTTGTTGAATTTGATTTTGATGAGAAGTGATCATCAGTGCTCTACAAAAACATTAAAACAACGTAAAAAGCGCATTAGATACTTTATTTCGTCAAATCAAATTTAAAACACACAGTGGAATATTTTTTTGCTTTCAGTAAATAACAACCTTTCTTCAATCAGTGCCTTGTTGGTAGACTTGGCCTCAGCTAAAGATGCTTTGATTTCCTCCACCAGCCCACTGCTTAAGCTGGCCTGCTTGTGGAGCTCCTGCTCTTTTCTTTCTTTTTCTTTTTGAACAGCTCTTGTTTTTCGTAAATCCTCTTGAGCTAATGCAAGTTCTCTTTCCAGCTGCTGGCAGTCTTCGTTCAGTCTGTAAAAAAACACAAAAAAGACATGTACAACATTGCATGAGGTAAAGGAAAACCTTTTTTGAAAAAGGAAGAAAAGCAAAAAATCGCAAAGCATACAAACACGTTTGGGAGCACAACACTCAACTCAAAAACCGGATTCAAAATAGATGATTACCTTTGTATGGTCTTGTTTGCACTTTCCTCTGTTTTTTGCAATTTAAATGTCGCATTTTGTTGCTCTGATTGCTTTTTTCTAAATAGAAATAACAGTTATCTGCTGTTTTTATCCCAAGTGTACATTGGTTGCATGCACACGCAATCCGATCTTGTATCTGAGATTAACAGAGCTTCGAATTATTTGCACAATTAAAGCTGCTTTATTCCGTTTTCGAGGTGCTACTGAGTGAGGTTTTTCACACTCTATACTCTCAGATTTCAGTATTGCAAAATCTTACAATTTTTTTTTCATTATTGAAATGGAAACATTTGGCTTACATTTGAAATTAATGTAGATTCCGTTTAGCTTAAACACTTTCTTACAACATTCAAAAAACATATTAGCAAAATAGCTCAAAGTTTAACAATGAACATAGTGAAAACAAAACTTGCTTCAGCTTGTCATCCATTAAAGCCATTTGGGTTTGGAGCATTTTGTATTGTGCATTTGACGTTTTCAGTTTGGTGGAAAGATCTGTTCATTAAAACATTGTGACGTAATCCTTCATTCCATTGCAAAATTTTAATAAAGCACCTTGGCAACCTACATACACACTACACAGGCCTTGCCAACGTACAAACCTACATAATGACTGCATTGACTGTAGGATGGTGTAATTTTTATTTCGAACTACAGTATAAGTTAACTGCTCTTTATGCCTCTTTGAATTGATAGTTGTGAGAAACCAAATTGCAAAAGTGTGATCACTGAATCTCAAATCACTGCAAAACTCTTGATTTCAGTTTAAAAAATGACAAATATTTTTCTGTTTTTTGTGTTAGCAGATGCTCTTTAAAGAAGTACAATCTAATTCAATATTTGCACGGTTGCCATTGTACAAACGTAGTCTAAAGCCACACACAATATACACAAAAACAATGTTTATCAGCTTTTATTCAGACTATTAACTTATAGCCTACCAACAATCCTGACTGCTATCAAGCATAACATATCAGCCCGTCAAATTTTAAGCTTGCCTGTTGGCATGGCTTGTGTATATAGTTCGCTATGATTCAAACATCCATTAAATTGAATGAAAATGCTATGTTTCTTTTTAAAACTACGTTTTTAAACTTATTTTAGTTGAGTGTAGGCAACGTAAGACTGTAGAAATGCCATTTTTTATTACTTTACACTTCATTTACTCCTTAAGCAGATCATTTTTCAACAGTTCATAAAAAAGGGTTTAATTTACCATTAGATGAAGCTTCTAGCTCCTGGATCCTACTGTGGAGTTGAGCTTCTCGGCTATTAACAGATGAATCGACAGCCTGAAGGTCATGTTTCAAAGATGAAATCTCTTCTTCATATTTAGCAGCACATAACTTCCAGTTTTCACTGTTTATCGAAAGCTCATCTAGCCTTGTCTTCATCTCCAAATTCTTGCTTTTTAGTGACGTATGATCTGAATAATAAAACTTCAACTGAATGAGAGAACACAGTTACACGGCGTACACTATGCTATATGGAGTAGTATCCGTTTGATTATATAAAATGGCCAAAAAACTAAACAAAATTGCATGCGAAAATTCTAAAGTTAGTGAATAGGATAACATAGCCTCCTATCAACTAACCGATTGAACCATGGCTCAAAAAGACAAAAGCTTGCATTGTGATAATTGTGATTAATGTGGTAGTTGTAAATGTTGCAATGCGATAATTTTCACTTTTGTTGATGGTTCATGTACTGACAGTTAAAAGTATGACACCTGCTCCAGTACTCCAAGTGACAAAACAAGACTAAGTTTGGTCCTATAACTTGTTTTAACCTAAGCACTTGTGAACTAAATTACCAGTGTAGCCACATGCAATGATAAACCTTTGCATAGTCTATTAACTTAACATTTTATTAAAAACAGAGTGAAACCAGGGGTTTGATAAATAACGTGACTTGCGTTCTTCTGGTGACTGTAGGCTGCTAGGTTACCTCCTGATCTTAAGGATGATACCTAGCTTTTTATTCATTCCGTCAATATGTTTTTATGTTGTGCCATTTGTTACTGAACAGGTTGTATTTACCTGTTTCAGCCCCCTTGATAAAGTCAGTCGTGCTGAGTGACGAAACGTCGGTAATAAAAGCTTGGTAACATCGCTAACACCAGGAGGTCACCTAGTAGCCTATAGTCACTAGAAGAACGCAAGTCACATTATTGAACATTTTATAGCACAATACCTTTGATGCAGGCAGCTGCAAGATCAGGTAAGTTTGCAGTGATTTCACTGACTGAAGACAAGGTTTGTTTCTGCACTTCCTCAATACTCGAACGTAACTGATTCAAATCTATTTTAATTCCACGAGCTTCACGATGGAATTCTAATAAGCCTGGCTTAATTTTATCTTTATACGATCTGAAGATGAAAAATAAAACCACAATAAAGCAAATACATTTACAATAATTAAGGGTTGGCTCGAAACATACAGTATTTTACTATTACAGGGCTGGAAAAAATATTTAGCTTCCCGGGAATCTGTTTTTTAGCAAAAAAATTTCCCGCGGCTTACAATTACGATAATGACGTCATAATTACACCGTTTTCTGGCGAAAAGCCTTACGCAAAAATATATTATAGACGGCCATCTGTAGCTTCATAGTTCCAATAAACAGTCTTGGTATCATATTTTATTTATAAGCAGGCATGGCACACTGTTTGTGCATGGTGTGCCCACTTTGATCGGGATAAATTGGAACAATAGGCTTAATAAATTAGACGCGGCATGCTTACAGATTAGATCCACTGACTCACCGACCACCATGTGAATCTCATGAAACAATACGACATCACGAGCAGCTTGTTACGTACTTGACAAGTTGACAATAGCAACACTTCATGCTCGAACTGGTTGATAGTATGTGCAATGTGCATGAATAGCATAACCAATTACGAAAAGCGATATAGGCATAATAGCATGAAAACGGCCAGATGGCTGAATGCACAAGTTTCGCTGAGTGAGAACACAAGACATTGTGAAAACTACTTCTGTAACCTACAAAACAACCAATTAGCTACACGAAGAATAACGAAACACATTAATTTGACAACAAAATCAAAATTACGACGCTAAAACAGCTGTTTTTGTAAATCAAAGAAACCGCAAGCAAGTTTTGCCCATGCGAAATTACTACAAATACATTACTGGGACATAAAAGATGGTGACGATTTCTTGTTGTTCGGTCTTTTCTACCACAGAAAACACTTTGTACCTTTTCGAGCGAACGTCATTAGTACCGTACTAAAATGTCATAGTTTTCCTTTAAAATGTAGATTAAGAGCCTGTTTCACGATGCTATTACACTTGCTTATGCGTGGACTCTTCCAGTGAATGAGCAGCTCGTCGCTAATTTGTCTTTATTTAATTTTTTGTTTGTGGATGTTTTTGTATCTCCGCAAACATTTCAAATTTTTCAATGATACTTCCCAATTCCCATGCTTTTTACGACGCTTTCGTTCGGACTAATGCAATATATTTGTGCAATTTAGCTAAGAACATGTTCAGCTCTGAGGTACAAGTGGTAGGTCGTAAATACGCAGTGATACGACTCAGTGTCGGAACTGCAATGTGTCAGCAAGTTACCGTACCATGACGGTTGATGGTGAATGAAAAACGTTAGTAACGTGAGGTGATTTTTACGGTAAAAATTTCCCGCAAACCGACAAATTTCCCGGAAATGTCATTCCCGGATTCCCTATTTTTTCCAGGCCTAGACATCACAAAGCTGTGAAGAAAAATTGGGTTTTCAATGTTTTTGGAAAAAAATCTAGCTTATGCACTACATCAAGAATACACATAATGATGTAATGAACTACAAGATGATGAACTACAAGTACTGGGGTATCTTCCCTACTATTAAAACTTTGCTATGAATAATAAAACTGAGCATACATGAAAGTTGTTGAGAGGTGAGTCGTTTTCTGTTTTTCCACAGTTAATTCGGATTGCAATTTGCTATGGGCTATCTTTATCTCTTCAATTTCTTTTGTAATTGCTTCAATTCTACAAAAAGATGTGTTAAATTAGTTGGACAAGCTTAGTATAGCTCGCTTGGTAGTAGGATTAGCTTAGTAGTCCTCGCTTGTTAAGCCCTTGTTAAGCCGCTTGTTAAGCCGCTTGTTAAGCCCTTGGGACTGGACAATTTTGGACTTATTAAGTGGGAAAACGATTCTCTGCCGCTCCTATTCATTGAGTAATTCCGGACCAGACTAGATTGGGCTTAATAACCAAGTGGACGGTGGGTCTATCAACCATGGGCTTAATAGGCGAAGACTACTGTATTTGAAAGTTTATTTAAAATGTGTATCAGCTTTACAGCAAATCATGTTTTTTTTAATGCAAAAGCTGTAATAAAAATAACAACATCGTTCAAAACCAGATACTAATTTAAGTTTTTGGCAGCCGATTGTAGCATCGAATAGACAGCGATAGACACGTGTTTCGCCCATGAGGCTGGGCTCATCAGTATCGCACCGTATTCTTGCCACTTGAGTAATCGACCGCCGCTTTACCAGTCAGTTTAACTCTTATCTTTGTGGAAAGAAAGAGCCAACAAAACCAGCAGGTGCCAGGGGTAGCTCGCTGTGCTAGTGAGTAATCAGCCTTGTGGTGATAGCCGGGAAGAACGCCTTTTTTCACAGATACTAATTTGTTAATATTTTACACCAACCACAGTTAATTACACCTTTTTGGTAAAACAATAAAAAATACACGTACGTTGCATCTTTTTCTTTGGCAAGCTGAGATATTCTTTCAATTGCACTTTTGTTTTTTTCCAATTCAGTGCGTAACTTTTCTTCTCGTTCAATTGCACCCTCATGTTTCTCAAGTTCATTTTGCAGCAGAGTGACTTGATCTTCGAGCTTTTTTATTTCATGGTGAATGAGGTAACTGACTCCACAAAATTGGCACACTGTTTCATCTTGTGCAAGTTGCTGAAAAAAAGAGTAGCTGCAAGCTTAAAGTTTGCAAATATATTAATTTTGCTTTAATTTTTTTGTAGACTGTGCTTAACCTATTATATATAACTTTCTTTTTTTCTGTGACTTTCCATTAATTTAAATTTCTAACAAAATTGATAAACTTTGTTGACAGTATATGTAAAGAATGGCATCTTGCCGATATTTAAACTATGATATTAATTCAGTTACGATACTTTAACATATACAAATAGTGTTTACCCGTGGGGTAATGCCTACCGTATTTTGAGAGTCTACAACTTTTCAAGTGATTTGCAAGTGACAGTCACTAATTTGAAGTGCTTTCACTTTTGATGCAATTCTGATCATTCCTGACCACAGATGCAATTTTTGATAGATCGTAAAATTAATACTTCACAAAATAAAATAATAATCTATGTAAGAACAATTTATCCATTTTTAGTATAAAAAAACTTATTAACCACCAAAGAATAAGCAACATGCTGTAGAAGTGGTTTACTTACTATAAACTGATACAGTGTTTCCGCATAAGGATTCAGGAACGTATTTAAGATGCAATGTAGCCTACTTTTGGTTAAAAAGCAATGTAATCCTCAAAATGCATTACTGTACTGTACACCAAACGATACACGGTAATGATGAGTAGCTACTTAGACACAGTAAGCATTTATAAGTGTATCATCCAGTTTGTTAATATGCGATGAAGGCTTGCATGTAAAAATGTGGTTGCCACACTCGTTTTTAGTCTAAAGATTGCTTTAATTAAATCGATAGAACTAAAATGGTATATCTTTCCTATTTTGCGGTATAGATGTGAAGCCTGGAAGCTAAGGAAGTATTTGAATGCCGCTGAAATGTGGTAATTTGAAAAATGCAACAATTATCATACCTCAGCCACAAAAGAAATAAAGACGTACTACTGTAACTCAAACCAAAACTCTCTTAAACAACATCATCACCTGAGCGACAAACAAGCTTTTTTATCCATATCACAAGAAAGGAAAAGTTAGAACACAGTGCTTTTTGTGGAAAAATCAAAAGAAAATGACTTCATGGAAAAAAGCGTTTCAGATTATCAAGGATCATCTTAATGTTATAAACACAATAATTTTTAATACAGTCAAATACCGGGATAAATGGAAAGAACTATGCATGAATGCCTAAGCCTGGAACAGGCATGGTACGTATGATACAAAAAGAAAAATTAAAACATCAGTGAACTGAATTCTTCTTTTCAAAATTAGAGGTGTTGTGGCAGAGTGTAAAAAGTTGCTACAATTGCTACAGGGCTACAGTTTACACAATTTTTTTAGGGACAATGAAATCAAGGTGAAACTTCCTTATAAATAATTCAAAATACAAGTCTAAACCATTTTTTTTTCGACCCTGTTTGGCAGCTGTTTACAACCAAATTGACAATGATTAAATTAAAAAAAACATTCGTCTAATGTGCAAGTGCATCATTTTAGCAACTCACAACAAACCTTTTGAGGCCGTTCAAATGTTATATGATGTAATTTTCTTGTTTTTTTATGTCTTCTTCCATTTGACACCAAATAGATTATAGTGTTTTTCATTAACCCAGACTTACATAGTGGTAGGCCTAATGTAGCATGAAGACTCTTAAACCGTCCAAGCACATCAAGAAATATCTATATAATCTATTCAACTCAAGGGCCTCAGCTATTAAAATATTATGTTTTGAGGCTTATTATAAGAATTATATTGCTAAATAACAGGGTTGATCGGTTTAAACCGGGGCGGTTTAAACCGCCTGGTTAAAACCGGTTAAAACCAGGTTTAAACCGGGCAGTTTTGACCACCTATTACTGGTCAAAACCCCTTTAGTGTATGAATCAAGTTGATTTTCAATTGAATTAAAAATATTACCCTCCATGTTTAGTAATGATGTTCAACTATATTTTGTTTTGATCAACAATAACCTAAATGCTGGATTTGGAACAAAAAATATTCAATTTCTCTGTTTATTTTTGATATTTTAATCAGTTGGGTACCGTATTTTACGGACCATAAAGCGCATCCGATTATAAGGCGCACTGTCAAGAAATTGCTTTGATTAGTTTTTTGTTCAGACATAAGGTGCCCAGGGCTATAGAACGCAACGTATTTTAAGGAGTATGAGTTACCATATAAAGCTCATTAAACAAAAATGCGTAAGAAATGTAAGCAAGTCACAATATTACAATGAGCAAAAGAAAAAAAATGGGCCTAGTGAATATCACAGTTGCTAGTTGCTTTTACCGTAATTTATTGTGTAAGACGGTGGTTTATTTATATAATAATAGTATCGGTACTGGTTTTGAGTGTAGGCAATAAAGCACTACTTGATCCATACATTAGGCGCACCGGCTTATAAGCCGCACGATCAATTTATGAGGAAAAAAAAAGGATTTAAATTGTACCTTATGGTCCGTAAAATATGGGTATTTTAATTATTGAGAAAATTCAAATTCTAAAAATAAGTTTCTGATGAACCAAAAAATGCTTGGTAGAACGATGAACAATTTGCACAGCCAACTGAAGTACAAGAATTTATTCCAACAAATTTTTTTTTTATGAAAAACATTTGCCATCAAATTTTGCCTGACAGGTCGGTATTGGCGGCCATTAGTGAAAGTTCAGGCGGCCATGGCCGCCAGCTATTTCGAGGCCTGCATATCAAAATGGTCACAACTCACAACTGCTTTTATATTATACGGTAGGCTACATATTTCCTAAATAGCCCATAGCCCAGGTAGCCGACCATTCACTACATAAAAATATTTTTCTGGGTTTTGACCAGTTTTGACCGGTTTAAACCTAGTTTTTACCGGTTAAAATCATGCTAAATAATAATTAGTCCACCTGTTTGCAATAGGCTGACTACCGTTTGAATAAAAAGAGCATTCATAGGCTAACCAACATTGTTCAGCCTTCTAGAGATTACCTTAATTTCTTCTGGCAGTGGATGTTGTGGTGTATGTCGTTCCATTATTGGAGAAAGTGGCTTGATTTTTGCTGGCTTCATCATATTTCTTATGTAAACAACACTTACACGTTTTTATACAAAACAAATCGTTTCATATTTCCCCCAACAGCCTTCTAACTAAAAACAAAATTGTCACCAAGGCAATGTCAAAGCTACCACTAGGAGCGCAACACTTTACAATACAAAAATAAACAACAATCCTCCAAATGAACAGCATCGATTAAACTTTTATTTCGTTAAATGCCTGCTTTCCGTCAAAAAGAATTTTCTTCTAATGAATGGAGTTTTGGCAAAATTAAAAATAATCAACGGAAACAAATCATGGAAAAGAAAAACAATGGAAAATCATCAATATCGAATTTGAACATAAAGAACAGGAACTAGGTTAGATGTCAATGTGGGCTCACAATACAAAAATGAAAATGTCAAAGTTTGTGTTGATACTTACAAATGCACCTGTATGTAATATGGGCTATATGCGGTTGTGAACAATCCAGACGTGTTTTGTTCAGTTTGTTTTTATTTTGACCATCACAACAAAAAACAATATACGTAGGCTATTCCAAGCATAGCACTATATAGCACTACTAGCAGAAGTTTAGAAGAAGGTAAAAGCAACAAAACTCGGACGTTATAACGAGGTTGGTACCAAAACAGGACAATTAGTTAAAAATATGGCAACGGTTGCAACTTGCAACACCTCAGACATGAAAGACTAAAAATAGAGGAATAAAATATTTGTTAACCCAACAGTGTGACTCGTGCATCGATCCCCAAACCTTGTGGTAAGGTAGCCTACTGTATTTGCAACTAATCACAATAAAAACAATTTGAGAAGTCTGGAAGCGATTTCAACAATATTTTTTTAGAATTTTTTTTATTTGATTTTCAATAACTGAACACAAAAACAGCTTGGCACCTGCAAAATAAATAGCGTAGCCTATTTATCTTCAACTTAGTATTTTATTAGGAAGTGTGCAAAAAAACTGAACAGCGTATGGCAACACTGTTGTGATTGGAGCATGGTAACGCCTAGAACATCACACAACTAAGGCGAAAGAGCCATGTCCATTGAGGCAACTTTGATTGAGTATCACAAAAATTGAATGAGTGAAGAGGTTTCTCTAATGTGGTTCAGCCCAGTTCAGCTTGTTTTGTTTTATTTCTGACCATTACAACAAAAAACAATACAGTATATGCCAAACATAGCAGATATCTAAAAAAGTTGGTATAGGCATTATCGCATGACGTTAAATGTCTTGCCTTTTGTGAAAACTTTAGACCCTGACTAAGATTACTTAAACGCAACAAGTGATGTTTGTAGGTAGTTTGCAGACTAATCTTCTCCAATATGTTGTGACAAATGACTTGTAACTTAACAGGAATGCAAAAAGATGTTATCCATGCATAGGATGAGGAAATTGCTGTAGGCTGTACCGTAAGTTATTCTGTTAAATGAAGAACCTTGTGTACAATAGTTTTTACAGGGGAAGCCTATGCATGATTTAAAAAGTGATTTTGTTACCTTGGACACAGAATAAATGCTATGCTACCAACACTTTAAGAATACACTAAAAGAGCTGTTGTCTTGCATGTAATAGGATAGGCCTAGGCTAAATGTAGCTAACTGCTCTTGGCTGATGCTGAGCTGACCAAGTTTAAATTTACAAGTTTAAATTTACAACTGAAGATTTCGTCAAAGCTACAGCAAAAGATCGTTACTTCATAAATGGAAAGTCGCACCACCCTATATCCACCTTCAAATCCATATTATACGGAGAAGCCATTCGAATGCGTCTTCTGAATGAGTGCCATGAACATTACATTTCCAGCTTGTCAAGACTCAAAGAAAAAGCTACTAGGTCAGATTTCCCTATCGCGATGACAAATGACATGATTGGAATTGCTTCAACTTGGACTGACAGACTTAGGCCACCTAAACCTCAAAAGAAAAACAGCAAGACTGTGTGGGCTACTGCTTTCCCAGCTTTATTAAAAATGAGTGAAAAAGAAAAGGAACTTAAACCTGATGTCATGGTCACATACACAAGGCCAAAAACAATTGGAAATTATGTTACAAACTACAAAGATCTATCAAAAAAAATCCAATCTTCTGTTCTACAAAGAGGTTATTCTGCCCCTTGTGGTCGCTGTGCGTTGTGTGGTAACCATGGTCATCATCGTTTGTCAATGGTTTCACGTACAACGACATTGAGCACTCCGCAAAGACTTTTTAAGTTAAAACAGGAACTCAATTGCAGCAATTATGGGATTTATGTAGCAACATGTTTACTTTGCCATGAACAATATGTTGGACAAACGGTTAATAAATTTTCGGTTCGCTGGTCAGGCCATCGTGCAACTTGGAACACTTTCGATTTTTCTTCTAATAATGACAGGGCTGCGTTATTAAAACATTTTGCTGTATTTCATGATCTAAGTACTGAACCACAACTTTCCCAATGCTACAATGTCACATTTGTTGAACAACCCAATATTGATAATCTAGATGCTTGTGAAGATAAATGGATACATAGGATACATGCCAAAATAAATATCCAAAAATTAATTCTGCCACAAGTTTAACTTTTTGACGCTCCACTACATTTTTGGTATTTTTTTAAATATTTTACTGCCTTATTATTCACTGCCTTCTTTGCCTACTCTTTTTTCCACAACGCTACATTTTGTGTTTTCTAAGACGCTCCATTTAATTATTTTCGCTGTACTTAGTTTGTTTATCACTGCCTTTGACTGCCGTGTTCCGCATATACTTTATTTATTTTCTTTGCCGTAATTTGTCACAACGCTACATTTGCAGGCTTTGCTCATCGCTCTTTCATCATTTCTAGTTTATAATTTATATTTGATACGTAATTTACTTTACTGCCGGCTTGGTTTAGTTTTCATTCAGCATTTTTTTCAATATTTACGCTTATGCTTTTTCAATTTTTTACGCTCATGTTTTGGCATTATTGCGTCACTGTAATGTTGTTTAAAACATTACTTGTAGGTTTTAACTGCCCTTTATCAGAACTGACGATGCACTGAATAAGTGCGAAATATATTTTCTGTAACATCTACTGACAACTGATCCCTGTTACCTTAGCAATTGAGGTTTTAGCTTCCTAGGCTAAATGGTTTCAAAATGTTTTGGAAGATGCGTATTGCTGGATATCCAGTGATGAAAGGATTGATGTTGAGATATTCTGCAACTTATTTCAAGCAGCATATTGTGAATATGGGTAATTGGAAAAAGAAATTATTCAGCACAAATGCTCCACAACCTATTACTGAAAAGACAAGAAAAGGCTTTTTGTTATATCACAATCACACCTTTGATCCAACAATGCCAAGAATATTTGTTATTTTTGGAGTGAGTATTATTTTGTTACTTAATGGTAATTTTTTTAAACTGACTATACATTCAACATCAGTGTGTTGGTTTGTTAGACCTAAAAAGCCTTTAAGTAGTAACACTTTTTTTGTAATATAAGATCTTTGCTATTCACAAATGATAAAAAACCAACACATGCAACAAACGATGAATTGTCACATGAATAAAAAATATATAAACTGAATAAAGGAAAACATTTAGTAAGTCTTAGTGAACTATTGTGATACAAATTAAATCACAAAAGAATAAAACTTTCTTGCGTAAGTTTGTTTGACACATGAATTGCCAGACCACAAAGTCCAATATGAACATCAGGATGACTTAATAAATAAACTAAAATATAGTTTGTTTGGCGTAAAAGGGGTTTTAAATGCTCAAAAGAAAATACTCCTTGGCTTTTAGTGACTTGGAACAGCACTCCTTAAGATATTTATTGTTGGGATCATCATATTTATTCGATTGTAATCCCCCCCCCCTCAATTTTAATGATGACACAAAAACAAGCTTTATAAGGCAGGGTTTACAATGGGAGTAAATATTAGGGTGTTTCATTTTTTCACCATTTTTGAAATTCAAAATGCTTGGGGTCCCATCTGGTGGTATTTGGGGTAAAAACTTTACACCCCAAATTTTTTTGAATTATGATGTCATATTGAGGTGGTCCACAAGGTTTGAAATTTTTGGGTCGAGGTCAAAATCTCGAAATTTGGCTGTATCTCCAGAACCACTCATCATAGATTGACAAAATTAATGTCAAAATGCGCAGAAGGGTCGGTTTCCTATACCTTATGTAGAGAATATTAAGGTATATCTGCTTCAGAAAAAAAGTTATTTCAAAAAATCTGATTTTCAATCTATTTTCTTCTGATGAACAGAGATCAAGTGATCAAGATAAAACGTTTTTCTGCATTTTTTCACTCCTGGAAGCTGCTATTGCATAATAATAGTCCTTGTTCGTTTTGCAAGAGATGAAACGGTAATAATTGAAGGAACGTTCAACTGGTCAGTTGGTGTTAAGGTTCCAATACTTGGCTCGTCTAGTCTTGCTATCTGGTTAAGAAACACCCCATCTTGCATTGCTCCAGGACCCTTCTTGGCGCCGTCCACAAAAGAAATGACATGGGGAAGATATATTTCGTTTATGTGGAACATACATTCAAGGGTATGAATATCATGGGTCTGCTACTATTTGGTGAGTTCCTAACCCTAAAACGGCAATGATAATTAATTAGGCTACGGTACCCAATAATTTAAAAAAAAATTCAAAAAATTACCGAATAGCGAATCGGACTCACCGAAACGGGCCATTCCGGAATATCATGACTAACTTCATCATTAAAATAATTGACCAGTCGAGTATTGACTCCTGACTTTTTTCCTGTGTTGAGAGCAGTCATATCAGCCAACGGTCATGATGACTGAATATACTTGAGATAGATGTAACCTGCAAGCCTCCTGGATGATGGTGTCAAAAATCAGTTCTGCAGTGACCGACACGCTTTTGGGAAAAGATTTAACAGCAGGCACACTTTCGTGCTTCATGCCATTATCACCAACAAGTTGACCCAAGAAAACGTATTGATCTATTTTATCGACAACGCACCATAACATAACTGCATGGCAGAAGCTGAGTTGAGAAGTTTCTCACTTTCCATCAGAGACTTTTCTCTTGTTTTTTGTCATTGGCGGTATACTGTCAAAGGTAATGCAGCTATTTGATCTTTTCCAAGAACCGACCTCATAAAATCTGACTGCTGGCGTACCGAAGTCATACTACGATCAGCAGGTACACAACTTCTATCATTTATTGAAAAAGAATGTACCGTACTCTCTTGTACATTTTTCCCCCAACAGCTGGTTTCAGAGGCTCATGTTCCTTAAATCCTTAGGCCTATTATCTTTCCAATTTATATCCCCATCACAGTCGCTTTCGCTACGGTGTACTGTAGATATCTAACTGCTTCATTTCTTTTTCTCTGTTTCGAACATAGTAGTGCCGATGCTTTAGCAGGTTGTATGCCAGAAGTGCTTGTTTGTTTAACTTCACTGCTCGTTTCTCACCTCCTTTTATGATTTTCCCATTCCAAAGCCTTTTCTACATGGTTGACATCTATGCCACCGATAAACATTTTTCGATCTTTTTGCTGATCTTTCAAGAAAGCGATTTCTTTCTCCTGGACTCGGTTTTCGAGTTCACAGCTGCAGGAGAGTTTCTTTTGTAAAACAACCGGCTTTTCAGAGATCGAACACTTGCATGCACATTGCACATATATCGAACAAGTTCTGTAACCATTTTTGATTAACCTCATTACCTCTGCGTTTCATTTCCTTCTTTCTTGCTGTATTGTACTTCTTTATCACGTCTTTTAACTTCGCTTCAATTCTCTGTTTGCTAAGCACTGGAAAACCAGCTTTGTTCCATATGCCAACTGCATCTTTCAGCAGTTCATCTTTCAAATGGGGTATTTTCTTCAAAAACTTAAGATTAGTTTCGGCTAGTACTTTCTTCCTCAAAAGTAAAAATAGTGACTGACTATATCTGAATTAAGGAGAAGCACATTTCTCTCCAATTCCTTGAAGTTTTGCATCCACTTTCTAATACTTGGCCTTAATGCATGGCGATCTATACTACTGGCCTTCCCAACGTGGCAACAGCCAAACAATGTGGGGGCCTATTAAGTTTTGGCAACTAACAAGTATTAGGCGTAAAAAAGGCGTTTTTGCATGAATTATTACTAGGGCCATTTTTATATGACCTTAAAAAATCAATAATATGACTTTATTTTTTGGAAAATATGACTTTATGTGAAAATCGTTTATTTTTACATGCGAACAACGTCACTCACGGAACTAAAGAGTAAAATATATGCAACATAACAGTAATACACATCCATTTTTATTTTAAACCACTGTTGTAGTACAGTTTCATGTAGTGTGGAATGTTAGAGTCTTTGAAGTTACGATTTGGACGTAAAAATGACTTAAGTAAGGAAAATGAGCACTCTACAGACGCTGATGTGGGTTGACACTTCTGCAGTTTTGCATAAAGCGCTGGTGAAATGTCTTGTCTTTGTAGCTCCATAATTTGTTAACAGATTGTGTTGCAACACAATGCAATGTGTGACCTCATAATGCAATGTGTGACCTCATAAAATATAGGTCTGTGACTGTAAGTGTTATTTAGGCTAATCCTACAGTTTGCCTTCGTTCAATCAGAGATTGCCTTACTTTCTTAGTGCTTAATTGGTAAACTTTAAGCTTAAACCGCTTAAATTGGTACTTTTTATTTAAAGTATACAACGGTATGACTTTATAACTCAAAAATATGACTATATACCTTGAAAAGCTGATTTATGACCTAACCAGGAAAATATGACTTTATATGACTTCATAATTTTCTTAATATACCTCATAGGGATGCGGTTTTTGCGTTAAAATTGATTTCACGACTTACTGATGCATAGAAAAAAATATGACTTTAATGACTTTAAATGGCCCTAATTATTACTAAAAACAAATACTTCTGGATTAGAAAACGAATTTTTTAACATACTGAACGTTTTGCAAGTTGGGTCACTCTTGATTTCGTGTACCTTGATTCTGTTGATATCTTGATTCTCATGGTATTCTTAACATGTAGCTATTGTTCTGCTTTCTTGCCACTTATTTAATAATATTACATCTTAATTACGTTTTGGCACCGTATTTACAATTTTTAGGCTAAAAAACATTACTTGAGCAATGAAAATTGCTGATTTCATGTTGTAACACTTATCTCAGTCGGTAAATTGAAATTTCGTATAGGCCCCCACATTATTTGGCTGTTGCCGCGTTGGGATGGCCAGCAGTATACATCGCCATGCCATAATGACACAGATAAATAAAAATCTAAAGCAGGTGAACACTGAACAGCATACCTCTTCCTCAACGGTTACATTATGTATATACCTAGTAGTAATACCTTCAATTATTACCGTTTCATCTCTTGCAAAACGAACAAGGACAATTATTACGCAATAGCAGCTTCCAAGAGTGAGAAATACAAAAAAACGTTTTATCTTGATCTCCTGATCTCTGTTCATCAGGAGAAAATAGACCGAAAATCAGATTTTTTGAAATAACTTTGAAATAACACAATAGCAGCTTCCAAGAGTGAAAAATACAAAAAAACGTTTTATCTTGATCTCCTGATCTCTGTTCATCAGGAGAAAATAGACCGAAAATCAGATTTTTTGAAATAACTTTTTTTCTGAAGCAGATAGACCTTAATATTCTCTACATAAGGTATAGGAAACCGACCCTTCTGCGCATTTTGACACTAATTTTGTCAATCTATGATGATTGGTTCTGGAGATACGGCCAAATTTCGAGATTTTGACCTCGGCCCAAAATTTTCAAACCTCGTGGACCACCTCAATATGACGTAATAATTTAAAAAATTTGGGGTGTAAACTTTTTACCCCAAATACCACCAGATGGGACCCCAGGCATTTCGAATTTCAACAATGGTGAAAAAATGAAACACCCTAGTAGTAAATATGGTATTTTTCACATCTGCCATTCTTCATATCTTGACCAGACCTGGGTTAAACTATGTAAGTGCCCTAATCAGATTTGGTGCTCCTTATTTCAAACGCATTTATTTTGATTGTCAGTACTGCACAGACAAAATAACTTTTCGATATACAGGGTAATGTTATGAGATCATTCATGTGATCTTATCACCTAAGTTCTAACAAACAATATTTATATTTCAGACGCTCGCTTGTGGTATATCTGCAATTGTATCTATTGACTTAGTAGGCTCTTTCAGTTACAAAGAACCAGAAGTCTCCAATGAACGCCCAAGTACTGCAGCAAAAATTTACCAGAGTGCATTTGGAAAAATGTTGCCTTACATTTATGGCATCACTGCTGTTGCTGTTCTGTTAATAGCCTTCAAGTATGTCAACTCTGTCGCTAGGAAGGTGTTTCTATCAACTGATCATGAAACTGTGACGTTTTTGACGTACGGTCTTTTTAGCAAAGGAAAAGTCAAAACATTTCCTGTTGAAAGTATACAATTTAGGGGAACAAAAATTAGAGCCAAAACAGAAACCTCATCAGCTAACTTTTATCTTTTGAAAAATGGCACCATTACAAACAAGGCCCTATTTGAATGGGCGCTTGGCGCATACACAGACCCAAAGAAAAGCTGATTGCTCAATATACAAGATAAAACAAGCAACTTGGCTGGAAGAATGGTTGTGTGTTGCAATTAAAGCTTTCTTTCACCATGGGATTGAAAATGATTTGAAGAAGCAATGACAGCTGTGCTTTGGTAATTACGGGCCTTTAAGTTTTCTCCCGTTTAGCAAAAATAATGTTTCATAGCTTTGTTGAAGAAGTCTACGAAATTATTTGAAAAAAGGTATATTTATATATGTACTATGTAAGTAACTACAGAGTACAGTAAACCTTGCTCGACCAAACCGAATAACCAGAGAAATCTGTAATGTTTTGTCAAAATACTACAAACACTTAAGTTGACAGTAATTACGCCGCTATGCCTTCAATGACCAAACAAGCTTAAACGTCTTCTTGGTGTATGCTTGTGTGTACCGATTGAATCTTGCAAGCCAACATTGGTTTAAAATGGCTTCGAGACTGTTCAAATATCGCGTGACGTCCTTGGTAGAGGTGTCGGGACCGTCATAATTCCGCTAACGCATCATTTGTGGCGTTAGGGAACGTTCACGTATTACGTAACGCTTTTTTTCCGAATTTTTGACTCCCCCCTCCCCCATGTAACGCCAACGTAACGCTTTTTTCAATCCCCCCCTCCCCCATGTAACGCTTTTTTCAATCCCCCCCTCCCCCATGTAACGCTTTTTCACTACGAATTCAGCACAAAAAACTACCATTCCGTACTCGAAAGCGTTACGTAACGTTTTGCTTGAACCCCCTCCCCCCTGATGTGACGCTAACGTAACGCTTTGCATAAACCCCCCCCTCCCCCTCGAAGGCGTTACGTAATATTTGAACGTTCCCTTATACGGTGGGAGGAGGAACAGTATAAAAATTGCGGCACGTGATATTTGAACAGCGTCTCAGCAAGAATGTAGAACGTGTTGTGTTTTATCATTGGGAAAAAAACAAAAAACAACTTTACCGGTACAAGTAAACAGAAAAGTCGTTTTCAGGGTGGACAATTTAGCAATAAAAATTGGTTTAGGTTTGAAATTTGTGATATGACGTTGAATTCGACGTGATCGTGTGAAAGTTTTTTTTACTGTAAAAAATATACAACTTAAATACATTGACACTCTACGAAACAGCGCATGGTGGTTCTTGCAGCACCTAGCCAGGCATCAATGGAACTGCTAAAGCCCATTCTAAATAGTCGCACGAACCAACGAGGTGGCGGGCATGTGGCTCAATAACACAAAAGTTACACTTTACAGCATCATTAGGCCTACTTGATCTTGTCGAAGAAAATCGTTCACAATACCGCACCTAAAACACCTGACGTTTTTCAATCATCTACATGAGGAGTTTAAACAATTGACGGTACCACAAACAAGCTAAAACATTATTTTAAAAATTAATAGTAAATTTTTTTTTAAAAGGGGCAATGGCTATAGCCTCGCGTACGCCGCTTCCCTCGCATACCTAAGGTTGATCGTGTAAAATATTATTTCATCGTTAACTTCCAAAAGTAAAGCTTCATCACACTGAGCTATTGTAAGAAAATATACTAGATCTCTACACGGAGTAAATAATTTGCCGTCTTTAAAGCGATGTCCTGTGATTGAGTTAAAATCTATAACGACGTTTTTTTTAATAGGTAATTATTGAAACAAATCTTTACAGGGCCAACTAGCGTCTTTTTCTACAACTTCCACTAAGTTTTAAACGTAAAGACCACGATAGTATATAAAATAAAACGTAATGTTTTATTTGTACATCGTGAAAACAAGCGTTAATCATCAGGATTCGCAAAAACCATTCTGTATGTCTTTACCCGCCTGCTTCGGACCAGCTTATTTGCGCCAATAGGAACAAGTATCCACACTAAACTGTAGCTCAAATGTAAGATTTGTAACAAAATATTTTCATACATTTTTGGGGAAATCTCATTACCATTATTTGCAACGTTCTTGCAAAAAATGTAGCTGGACACAAGCCCTGAAAGAGACTCTTCCGTAACGTTGATCGTCCTTGATGCAGCGCTGTCATGAATCCCATCTTGACTTTTTCTTTCTCCCTTTACCCGGCAGTTTAAATGCGTCCCCACTGTTCCACGTCGTCGACGCGGCGGGCTCCGAGCTTTGCACGAAGTTCGACTTGTATTGGTTTTGAAAGTATTCTTTCATCGACGACGCCCTCCCACCAAGAACACCACTCTGTGACGCACGGAATGCGGCTGTGGTGTTGGCAGCAGGCTTGCTGCAGAGAAAGGCAATTTTAAAGCTTTCACATCACAGCGAAGTTCACAGCAACACACAAGTATCGTTCGTTTCACTTGGAAACTCTTCACTTTCATAGAGAAATGAGCAAATTTATCGTAAGTTTGTGCAGAACGGTAAATATGGGCGCGCACACGAAATGTTTCGTCAGGGGATTTTACCATGTTTCGTCAGGAGATTTTAAGCATTGTTAGGAATTTTTAAGAGGTCGTAGTATTAAGGCTTACACCTTCAGGCGTTCCAGTAAGTGTCCTTCCAAACACACAGCTACATGCTATTGAGCGATGTCGAATCAGGGCTCTCGGCTATGCATTCTCAGGGGTGACAAAACATTTTCGGACAAACTCAGAAATTTAACTTGTCAGAAAATGGTCAATTATCTCTGATTAACAATAATGGGTAATCAACGTAACGGTTTGGATCTAAATCAACACTCTTCAACTTTTTGTCATCGCTGAACCCTGATTTACTTTCATGTTTGTCACGGAAACCCCCAAAAAAATTCAGATTAAAACAAAAACGGTCTCGTTAATAGCATGATGAACAAGTGACACAACAACGTTACTGTCAATATTTTTTTCGGCAGCTGCACCCTACCTCTTATTTAACAAACTGGCCTACTTGAAGTATGAACGCGGTACAGTGATTTAAATATTTAGAACGACGCATCAATACACTGACGGAAGAAATCAATTTCTCTGATAAACAAGGAACCCTCGCGGATCCATTTAAACTCACGGAACCCCACTTCATGTTCCAAAGAATCCTAGGGTTCCGCGGAAACCCTGTTGAAGAGCACTGATCTAAATGAAGTTCTGTAATTGGTTAGACAAGTAACTTACCTTGATGTTGCTGCTCCTAATCCCGGACGATCTCTAGTGGGGAAAGCCGACACTTGCTTTCCCTTGCCATGCTTGTACCTTGATTTTCGGAAACGAGAGTTTTGCAAGGCAAGTTGCATCAACGGTTCGGGAACTCTCTGACCGGCCCCTTCGAGGTTTCTAACCAGGTCCCCAGCAAATTGTGTGTCCTTGGAGGTGACCAGGGTGTAGGCGGTGCCCTTATGACCGGCACGACCGGTCCTGTTAAATGAAAGGAAGACTTAGAATGTTCAGACGAAAATGAAACAAGGAGGCCGAAAGATCAAAGCCATGGTTTTAACAACGTTGTCTACATAAGAATTATCCCGTGCACAAACTGATAAATAAAAAGCTCGTTTTTACAAAAATGTGCAAACTAAGGGTACATTGGCCAATCTGTGAGTCATTTAGACTTTAGAGCCATTAGCTTCCCGATTGTGAATGCTGTTACGCATGGATCGAATGACGTCACGCACTAACCTTCCAATCCGGTGCGTGTGCGTATCGATGTCACGCGCAACGTCAAAGTTGACCACGTTCTTTATGGAAGGAATGTCGAGACCTCGCGCAGCCACGTCAGTCGCCACCAGTGTTGCAACCTACGTGCGTAAAATAGCTTGTCACTTTCACAGACAACAAACTCAGTCAAAGTTCTGTATTGACGGAGTTGAATCGGATGTATTGAATCAAAGTGGCGGATTTTGCGGTCTAGGTTGTTGAACATTTGGAACCTCAGATTTAGGCTACCGTAGTTTAGTTCGCCTTTTTAACCAATCCAACGCAAACACTACATGACATGGAATAAGACCAGAAAATGGTAGAGGTGACAGAAGACGGGCTTGAAAAAACTGAAACAAGATACAAAGAGGATTTAGCACGGTGGCAACACATTTGGGAAAAACACCCATTCGACGTAGGCCACTCGCGTTTTATTGAAGTTCAGTGTTTCGAACTTTAAAACTATACCTCGAAAACAAAATCCGACATTTTTACATTGATTCAACATCTGCAGAAGTTGAATCAATGTAAAAATGACGGATTTTTGCTGTTTGAGCAGTTGCTGATTTAGAAAATCGTGCTATAGTTACTTGTTTCTTTTTAAAGTTGCTTATGACTTGATTACGGTCGAACTGGTGCATGTCTCCGTGGATTAGAGCGACATCATATCCTTCGTTCTTCAAATTGGTTGCAAGCTCTTCGGCGTTCGCCTGCAATGAAATGATGAGACAATGTCAAAAAATATTGCGATTCCGTTTGCAAAGTCAGTGGCGTTGCATGTCAGGCCTGTTCTGAAGAGATTTACAATGCACGCACAGCGATGTCACTAAATATTTTTACAATAAACTTATCTTAAATTAGCTTAGGTTATCTTACTAAATTAGGTTAGCCTGCTAAAGTAAGTTATCTATTTAAAATTAGCTTATTGGCTACATTGTGAACTAAAACATGGTCGTGGTACATTTCTGCTACTTGACCAATGACCATTGGCTCCTTTCTGCCAGTTACATCACTGCGTGTGGTACCGGCATGAAAGTTTTCGATGACGAATAACACTTACCTTTTTGGTGACAAAAACCAGTAGACTCCCTTCGCTTGTGAAAGGAACAATCCGTGACGTTAGCCATTTCCACTTCATTTCTGCGTGTTTTAATACTTCGACCACCTTTTAAACAACAAGAAAAAGATGCATGAATAAACAATAGCCTACAACACAATATGTAAAGCCAACTTTTTCCAGATCTAGTTGAGAAAAATTACCTGTGTTACATCTGTGTTTGCTTCTCCCACATCGCCTTGTATTATTCGTACAGGGTCGGTCAATATGTCCCGGGCTAGCCGTTCAATTCTCCTTCGAAACGTTGCACTGAACAGCAGCGTCTGTCTGTCTGGTCGTATGTGGTTTGCAATTGAACGAACCTGGACGCGGATAAACATTTTAGTGAACTTCATTGATTCTATGAGTTTCTTTCATCACCATGATATGAAAGCCTACTGGCTGATGTGAATGTCGTAAATGAAAAATAGTTATCTGTGCAAACAGTCACATGCACTACGGTAGTAGTTTTCAAGTTTTTTTGTAGGTAGAACAAGCTATAAGCTTAGACAGGCCACAAAAAGTGCAGTATTACATTGCCAAAAGATATTAGTGTTCTTTTATTGACAAGTATTCAATAATTTAACATTTGAAAGTTTAATAAAACATGTAAATCAAACTCTCTACCAAAGCTTTATCAATTTAACATTTATATAATTTTTTGTACAATTCTGAAACAAGCTTTTTTTGCAGACGAAATATGGCGCTTTTTTCATTTCTACTTTATCTGCAACTTTCGATCTGAATGCCGATGTGATATTACTACAAAATGTAACGTCTTGGCCCTCTCGGATAGGGATTAAGTTCTAACATTCGTTGCAGCACTTGGCGTTTGTGAGCTTCTGATGTAGTGCTATAATCATTTTGTTGCTTTCTCGCAAACATATCTTCATTGTCATTTTGCCACATTTGACATTCAATTTTGCCACCTGAACCTAAGATAAAGAACAGTTCCGCAATACCATGGCCAAGATGAAGTATTGAAGAGTTTTAACGTGGAAACCGAGTAAAAACATTTGAATATTGACACTGTCTGCTTTGTAAAGCGCTGAGGAGCAACGCATTCTGCGATAGATACAGCGGTATATAAAAACAAGCATTATTATTATTAAAACGCGGAGTACAAATACTGCCGGTATTGTGTGCAAAGACGTATCTTACTTGATACTCGAAGCCCATCTCAAACATCCTGTCTGCTTCATCGAAGACCAAATATGTGACTCGTCGTAAATTAGTGTTCCCTTTCTTGACATGGTCAATAATGCGACCAGGTGTGGCGACTACAATCTGAACAAAGCAACAAGAGTCACTTCAGTAACGTATGGCTGGATCTCATTGGTGGTAGTTTGTGACATCATACTACCTCGCACCCCTCGGCAAGTGCCTTTTGCTGCTCGTACATGTTCCCACCTCCGTAGCATGATGCACAGCGTAGTCCATACACTTTGCCAAACCGGCGACATTCCAAGGTGATTTGCTGGCAGAGCTCTCTGGTCGGAGCAACGATCACTCCTGGAAGTCAATGGCAACATATATCCAGACAATAAAATCCGTCATTTTTACATTTAATTCAACGTTTGCAGATGTTGAATCAATGTAAAAATGACGGATTTTGCTGTTTGGGTAATGTAAGTCTAAATGCAGGAAAACTTTGTTGCAAAAATAACAATTAGCTAAAATTTAAACACCCACAGACAAGTCTTCATTGTAGACGAACATCATAAAACAGCCATAAAAAGCTTTTCTCAGATTCAAAAATCTTTTTTGGGATGTGTTGGAGCGGAGGTATCTCGTAGTGAAATTCTAATACTTGGCGTAATGTACAAAGGAGCGTTCTTCCTGGCTGTAAGCACAAGGCTGAGAACTCAGTAGAACAAATGTTCAAATACAATTACCATACCGATGGGTCCATCTTTTGGGGCCAACTCCGGCTGACTCATAATGTGGATCAGCATTGGCCATACGAAGGCCGCTGTCTTCCCCGAACCAGTTTTCGCAATCCCAATCATATCTCGGCCAGACAAGCCGCACGGTATGCCTTGAGCTTGGATGGGCGTTGGTTGGGTGTAATCTTGCTTTCTGTGAGCCACAATATTGAGTAAATGTGAAGCAAACGTAACAAGTAGATCAACACAGCACCAGACAGTAAATCAATCATACTTTGCATTGATTCAACGTGGGTCTGCTACTATTCGGTGAGTTCCCTATTCGGTGAGAGCCTTTTTCGAAGAGTTTCCTATTCGACGATTTTTTGAATTTTTTTTTTTGAAAATTATTGGGTACCGTAGCCTAATTACCATAGCAGCTTTTACATCGTTTTAACGTCGCTAAACGTTGAAATAAGACTCTAACCCTAACACGGCAATGATAATTAGGCTACGGTACCCGATAATTAAAAAAAAAAATTAAAAAATCACCGAATAGGAAACTCTCCGAAAAAGGCTCTCACCGAATAGGGAACTCACAAAATCGGACTCACCGAAACGGGCCATTCCGATTCAACGTAGACAAAAGCAGACAACTGCAGACAAAATAAAATCTGCATATAAAACAAAACGTATTTCTCGACCGCAGTTGTGTCACTATATTACCTGATGCACTGCATGAGCTTGTCATCAAAACCAAAATGTCCAAAGCTTGATACGGGTTTAGGAGGAGTGAATCCAGAGACTTTAATTCCAAGTTTAACTCGCAATTCATTGACCTCTGCGGCAGTTAGTTTAGCAATCTCTTCGTGTGCGACGTAGAAATTCTTTTCAAAGTCGGGGTAGCCAATTTCGGAATGATAAATAATTGGCAAAGGTTCAATCACTTTCTTGCTGGGAGCTTTCACCTCTATCGGATTTCCATCTTCATCGTATTCAACGACGTCATCGTCATCCAGAAACATTTTACCTGGAAAAGCAAGATATGGGATCCACAAGTTCAGAGCATATCGGTTCTTTTTTACATTGATTCAACGTCTACAGATGTTGAATCAATGTAAAAAGAGTTGACTTTCTGGGTGGAGGCAGACGAATTCAAGCAACAACACAGCATTTGCTTGGATCTAGGAAAACTGTACGATGGATAAAAAAACAACCTTCAACATCATTTCCATACCCTAAATTGATGAATCAACCAACTGTAGTAAGCGTTTTTACTTTACATGCAATAGCCAGTTGATTGTCTGACATTATTGAGTCAGATTCATGTGAGGTTTTCTTGAAAGCACAACCAGCAAAAAGTTTCGAGTAAATATGGTTATCGATTTACTGTATATAGGACATGCTTATCAATAGACCCTTGTTGTATGTGAAATTACCAACCGGCATTTGGATTTTCCTCCATATACTTGTAATACAACTCCTCACTGTCCAAATCTTCCAAATCGTCTCTGACGTCTTTCGAACGCTTCGACATTTTTTTGTCTTCTACGACAGTTTTCTCGGCGGCAGCATTTTGTGACGCCACCTTGACAGGAAGTCACAAATTAATTCAAGGGCATTAAGCATTTTCGTCAACACATTTGCAAACTGTGATAGCCATCGTTGACAAAAAAAAAATGCGATAAAAGGATTAAGGTTATACTACAATATCATTGCAAGATTTTTAATTTACAAAAAGTTTAGTAAAGTCAATCAATTACGATGTTCGAGAACATAGAGTTGGATAGCACAATTAGAAATGTTCTAACATCATTCTGACCAACACTATCTTGCATTTCGAGCTCAAAATATCGAATCATTTATGCAATAAATAACAAACCGACACTAACACACGATAGGTCACATATGCTTTAACATGGAAACAAAAAGACGTACCGTAAAACAGCCCAACTTTGCCCAAATTTTGTGAGTTAAAGTCTGACCACAATATGGTCTTCATGTTTTATTGGATTTGTCTAATGGATAATATTTATTATTAATATTATCATTATATCAATGTAGTATTATTTGCGCTGTTTTACGGTATTTAAAGCATACAGTTGTTGTTCTATGCAATATGAAAATTGGCATGCCACACAATATCTCAAGGGAGATTGCCATAAAATTCACGTCTTGGAGTAGCAGTAGAAAACGTATTTTACTAGTTTATATTCTACACTACACTCTTCATAAGAACAATCTTTTAATTACTTCATTGTCAATGCCAGCCATAAATGCTTCAAGTGGATCAATTTCTTCTTCTTGCTTGTTCTTCATTTCCTGAAAAGTGAAATGTAACTAATGCATCGCATTGTATGGGCTCAAGCTAGGCTATCACAAACTCGTGTGACTTTGAGTTGAATGGTAAGATTGGTAAGTAGTGGTTTAAAACTTGCATTATAAAAATGAACTTTAAAATTAAGTTACAAGAATAACAAATTGGTCAACAATGTACTATTTTTGAAGGTAAATAACGACAGAAAAAACCCAAATTTAAACTGGCAAAATTGGAGAAAAAAAAAGCACATTTTTGTTGAGTGTAATTGAATAGGAGCAAAACTGGCCAATCCCAAAGCCAAAAGGAAAACACTGCCATACAACCAGCAGTATAGGCTACCTTCTTTTCCTCTTCTGAAAGAAAAGGACACGCCGCTATGATATCGTCTTCTGCAGGAGTTTCGTCCAGTCCATCATTGAAATAATCATCATCACTCGCATCATTTTCCTAAAGACAAAAGATATAGCAGTTATGATATCATTTTTCTGCAGACGATAACACTGATACCTGGTGAGAAACATGTTTTTAAATTTTGACAAAAAAACAACTTTGGATTCGATACATTGCATATACGCCGTCGTACGGCTACAGCTACCTTCGCACTTCGCACAATGGGCAGTATAGGTCCATTATTATAGTGAGTTATCATTGAAGATATGCTTGCAAGCAACAAGAAAGATAAGACTCTTTTGAAGTTTACATTTCCCAAACGGGATACGAAAAACATTATCACTCAGCAGTTTTAAAAAAACTTTCACAGCTTGTTGAAAGATTGCCATTGGCATAAACCAGCGGTAAAAATAGCACTCTGGTGTTTTGATCAGATGTGACTGCAGTTGAAAATAAAAAGTTAAAGATCATTGGAAGCAAAAACATAGTCTTTGAAAGCCACAACACATCCAAAAACATATTTCACACACTGACTTCTTTGTACTAGTACATATATTACACTTAACTTAGGGCATCACACAAGCTCTTGCTTTATTATTGAACTCGGCTCAGTGGCCCCAGTCCTTCCCAACACTGACAATACAATCCAAATACGATATGGTACCATACAATCAATGGACATAAAACTCAACTTAAATTCAATTTTTTCTGATGCAACAGATGCAGCCTATTGCAGCAAGATAATAATTGTGATACAATCTTATGAAGCAGCTACGTACATCTATTTTTCTCTTTGTTGGCTTTTTGTTAGAGCTTCCAAAGTTTGGGGCCAAGTTTCCTCCAGTGACAAAAGCCATTCTTTTGTAACCTGAATAGACCATGTGTTATAACAACACAATTCACAGCAACCAATGAAGAAATAAAACCTGGTGCCTTTGATTTTGAAGTATGAACATTTCAGAGACAAAAAGTCAAAATAACTGAACTAGGGTTGATGTGCGACTGTGCGTATTCTCGACCATCGAGGTAATTACGTCCACTGCACAAATTTGTTAATATTTTGACAGAAAAAAATTTAACAGTTTGTTTATCAATAATGTTAATACAAGTTGTGTAAGTTTCATCTTTTTACGCTAACTATGCACAATCGTAAATGACAGTGGTATGTGAGTGCATGAATTGAAGGAACTGCGTGGGATCGAGAGATGTGGAAAAAGATGACATATATAGAGTGACCGAGAGTCGTAAACGACTGAACAAATGAAGAAGTCTACGTTAACTATGCAACTTGTTTTTTGGTTTTTAAATTACGTTTTTAAAAAGACTTCAACTGTTCACAAGGCAATACTCTGTGTCTAAAGTTTCACCAAACAATAAAACAATTACCTTGAGCATTGTACTCTGAACTCAATCCTTGCCCTTTGCCCATTTTACGATCCATGCTTAGATGGCAGGCAGTAGATATGTAATGCAGAGATGTTAGACTACTGGTTGTCTGGATTACAAACAGCAGAAATATATATATATAAATCAAACCTATAGAAATATTCAAACAGCTCAAAAACTTCCGATTACACTTGACTTTCACATAGTGTGGATACAAACAATTTTTGGAGATGGTATACAAGGTTCTGCTCTGATCATAAATGCTGACATGAAGATACGTCAAAGATTGAAATCGACCAAGACATACAGAGTGAAGTAGTGAACAGAAAAGCAAAGATGAATTTACTCTATATTTTTGGTCAATTCCAATGTATAACTTTGTGGTATTTTTACCAGCGTAAAGTATTTTGCAGACGTAATCATTATTATGCTATTCCTGATAAAGACATGAGAAGTGTTGAAAAGTTTTCGGTAGAGCTTGACCGATATATCGGTCAGCCGATATTTATTGGCCGATACCAGGGGTAGCCGATATATTGTATTGGCTATTTTTCGCCGATAAACATCGGCCAGCAAAAGCACACTCAAAAGCAGTCATACATGCCTTTAGAAGAAACAAAAGTTACTCAAACGTGCTTGTGAAGAGCGCATTTAAACTCTCTTGTTTTAATTGCGTGCACGCGGCTGTGCACAATCCATTTTTGCACGTGGAAGGGCGCTCTTCTAGCTGCCTATTTAATTGGTGCTACCTGGTTAGAGTTCGCCCTTCAATTGCTGTATTTGTGCTTCTGTTTATCGGGCTAGTGGCGGTGACGCCGGTCTTTGTGCGAATCCTAGCAGCAACTCCTGTCGCGTTAGACTGCTTTACAATGACAAAAGATATTCTCTTCTTGGCATGAATGCTGAGGAACCATGTTCTTTGAACAACAGTTTGAAACTGTTGCACTTTGATTAGTGAATTGAACACAAACCAATATTGCATTTGGTTGTTTCTGTGTTTTTTTTTTGTGATTAGTGTTAAAAATGGTTTTTACATTACAGCAACCAATGCATAAACTTTCTTGGACTGTTTAGTTGCTTAATAACTTTGTTGGTAACAATTTTTTCGTAGTTAATATATATTGGTTGATATATATCGATATCAGCCTCAAAATTTTATAAATATTAGTATCGGCCTGAAAAAGTGATATCGGTCGAGCTCTACTTTTCGGTATATTTTTTTCAAGCTAACAAAAAATAAAGGCAGAGGCTATATTTACCATATATATAGCCTCTGAGTCTAAATTACCCTGTTTACTCAAGCCGGACGATGATGTTAATTATGCACTCAGACGTGTTGTGATGTAAGCTTCGTATCTCTCTGCGCAACCATAACGTATTGATGGTGACAGCATTAAGAAAATGGCAAACTAAAACGCTTTAATGTGATAAAACTATTTTTATCTTGAAATAAGTATGATTAATGTTAGCAGCCACTAAACTTACCTGCTGACAGTAAAAATCAATGCATAAAATCAGTCATTTTTGTAATCTTTGCTAGCAAATAACAGGAATAGAAATTTGACGTAGTGATCCAGAGCAAACAGTTGTGCAGTAAATATCACATGCAAGTTCGTTCGGCAAATGTGGTCACTGGTCACCCCCTTTTAGCAAACATAAAATTTATGAAGAGAAATTCTCCAACTTCAGCAAAATTAAATTATAGCAACTAAATCTGATTATTGTGTCAAACCACCGCCCTTTAGAATTTGAGACCGAGGCAGTTGTTACAAGCCACGAACATTCATACCACAATTTGTTGAGTTTACAGGTTATGATATAATTATAAACACAGCTGTTTTTGTTTTTGAGAGAAGAAAAGGCAAGAAAAAATATGTCATGCTTGAGTGAACAGGTGCATATAGCCTCTATAATCACAATATATGGTAAGAAATGCCACTGCAAATAATAAAATAAAAAAAGTGTTAACCCATTAGTGTTACTTAACTTTTTATGTCTGTGCAGTGAAGTGAATTCTCTGTCAAAGCTCTACCATTATGTGAAAAATGAGTTCAAGCAATCAATCAATAGTTTACTTCACTATGTAGACACTAACAACCTAGGGAACTGTGTTCTGAAAGCTAGTGCAATTTGTGGGTCCAACCTAATTTGTACCATGAACAATTCGTACCGTCAGTTTGTACCTTGAAAAGATCGAGAGAAAAAATTAAAAAAAGCTGAAGTTGCTGATCGCAGTTTCCGCAAGGTTAGGGTATTGGTAGTTAAGGTATCGAAGTATCGATTAGGTATCGGTATCCGCAAACAAACAAACTGAAAAGATCGAGAGAAAAAAATAGAACATTGCTGATAGCAGCTTCCGTTTTTCCGCAGTTTCTGCAAACATTTTTAAATTTTTGTAATGATCCTAAGAGTTTGCCGAAATTGCTGATCGCAGTTTCCGCAAACATTTTAAAAGGGTTAGGGTTGATCTAAGTTTCCGCAAACATTTAAAAAAGGTTAGAGTGTTTCCGCAAACAAACAAACTGGAAAGATCGAGAGAAAAAAATATAACAAAGCCGAAATCGCTGATTGCAGTTTCCGTTTTTCCGCAAACATTTTAAAATTTTCGGTAATGGACTAAGAGTTTGCCGAAGACGCTGATCGCGGTTTCCGCAAATATTTTAAAAGGGCTAGGGTTGATCGGAGTTTCTGCAAATATTTTAAAAGGGTTAGGGTTGATCGGAGTTTCCGCAAACATTTTAAAATTTCTGGTAATGATCTTAAGAGTTTTTGTTTGTTTGCGGAAACTGCAGTCAGCGACTTTGACTTTTTTGATTTTTTCTCTCAATCTTTTCAAGGTACGAACTGACGGTACGAATTGTTCATGGTACGAATTAGGTTGCATCCCAATTTGCTATTACCTCAGCAAACTCGCAGCATCAGGCTAAAACAGGTTGTTAATATTTACATTGCGAAGTAAGCACCAATCATGCTGCTAAACGCTAAACTCAATCTATTGCAATCAATAGTTTATTTGTCAGAAACAGGAATAGTACCATACATGTTGGAAATATGCAAGTTGTTAAGATTGATTGAATCTTTATCCTCGGGCTGGGAAAGCTTCTTGCAGAGCTTAATCCTGGCAGTTTCGCATACTTGTAGAGGCTTTGAATCACTGACGCAGGCCCGGTCACCGAGATTGACAGAGTGAAGTTTCCGATTGTTGAAGTCTTGTTGCCGGGGAACTATTCCATCCATTAGATGCCGCTGAATGGAGAGCAGTCCTTAACGTGCGTTGCTTAAGCGCACACCCCGAGAGTCGAACCAGCGTCTTTTGATCTTGAAGCTTCTTTGTTCCAGAAGTGACGCGCTAACCAATTGAGCTATCGGGGCGGACATCCTGTACTGCAAAGTGGCACAGGTTCCCGTATTGACAGATGATGCCCCGATAGCTCAATTGGTTAGCGCGTCACTTCTGGAACGAAGAAACTTCAAGATCAAGCGGCGCTGGTTCGACTCTCGGGGTGTGCGCTTGAGCAACGCACGTTAAGGACTGCTCTCCATTCAGCGGCATCTAATGGATGGAATAGTTCCCCGGCAACAGGACTTCAACAATCGGAAACTTCACTCTGTCAATCTCGGTGACCGGGCCTGCGTCAGTGATCCGAAGCCTCTACAAGTATGCGAAACTGCCAGGATTAAGCTCTGCAACTTGCAGCGCTTCCACTTTTGTGGTAATTACCACAATTGTGGAATTTTCATCATGCTTGTGGTAAAAATGTGGTAATGAAAAATTTGTGGTAAAAATGTGGTAATGTGGAAATTTTGTGTGGAAATGTTGCCAAAATGTGGAAATTATAAATTTTGAAAATTTGACATAAAATACTATCAATAAATAAGAGCATTTAAACTGTTGTCCTCCAAAATCGAACAGATATGCAAAAAACTACTTATAACAGCATGTGACTAGCATGTTCCGCTGTTTTCGGTTTGATTGTGGAATGCGTCCTGACTTTTGACTTTAAAGGTAGGGTGACCATGTGATCATATTCATAGTCAAGATGTCTTTCAGATTCTAGCTGCGGTGTCAAGTACAGTACTTTGCAGTGGCGTAGCCAGGGGGTGGGTTGGGGGTTACAACCCCCCCTTTGGCACGCGTGTGACGCCACGATATTGAGAATGATGCTTTCAGTCTCTATGTCTCTAAAACAAAGTTTGCCTAATTTTAAACGAAACTGCATTAAAAGAGCAATTTTTGCGAATAGGCTACTAAACATTCAAATATCTTAGCCAGGAATTAGCAACAAGAAAACATAAAGACTTAGCTTTATTACCGAAAAATGCCCAAGAAAACATGATCTTATTCTTTTGCTATGCCACCAGACAGCACTATTTTACAGGAATATTTATACCCACATTTTTGTTGAAAATGCTCTCAGAATGCACCAAATTTAAAGTGATTTTTCAAAAATTCCTGGGGAGGCCCCCCAGACCCCCTGTCACAGGGTGTCGCCTTTGGCGAAGAGGCCGGCGGGCGAAGCCTGGTGGCCGTCAAAACCCCCCCTTTCAAAATTCCTGGCTAAGCTACTGGTACTTTGCTTTCTTATTTCGGACGTTCTGTTAATAAACTGAGTAGTTGTTTTAGGCCTTATTTTACACTATATAGTGTAAATATAACCAAATAATAGCGTTGCCGGATAAGGAATTCTGTCGTAATTTGAGAAAAGTTTAAAGCTGTGAAAACAAAAACTTGCATTTTAGAAAAATTTTTAGTTCTGGGTAAAGATCAAAACCCTAACCTTATTCCTAAGTCTTACCTTAACCCTTACTAACTTTAATCCTAACTCTGACAACACCTGATAGTAACTATGGCAACAAGTGGGTAAAGATAGCCACTGTGTTAATGTAAAAGTAAGTCGAAATACGGTTAAGATCGGGTAAAAAATCACAGTAAAAAATGTGGTAATCTGAGGACAAATGTGGTAATACAAGTGGTAATCTAGCTTTGTAAAAGTGGAAGCACTGTACTGCAAGAAGCTTTCCCAGTCCGAGGATAAAGATTCAAGCAATCAATCAATCAAACACTTAGTCGCTTCTACTTTTCTCTACACCTCTGATATGTTTGGCATGTATTGTTTCTCATTGTAAAGGTCAGAAATAAAAACAAACCGAAAACTGAACAGAAGATTGAATAGTGAATACTGATTTTATTTTTTTCAGGCCAAACCAGGGTTGTCAGACAGCTTTTGAGAAAAAGAGCCAAACAATGTCGAAAAAAGGGCCAAACTGGGTAAAAAAGAGCCAAATTGTTCAATAATGTTAATAACGTTGCTAATAAAACATAATAACGTTAACAACGTCAATAACGTCACAACATTGCAACAACACAGTCTACATCAGTGGTTCCCAACCGGGGTGCCGCGGCACCCTGGGGTGCCAATTGCAATGCTCAAGGGTGCCGCGACAAGCCCGCAACCAGGGGGGGGCATTGGGGGCATTTGCCCCCCCCGAAATTTTTTGAAAAATTTTTAAGCGTTTTATGCAGTATGAAATGTAGGCCCTACTATACGTCGTACACGTACAGCCATACTGTAGGGTAGGCTACCCGGACATTTTGTCGAAAGGACATTTTGCCGAAAGGACATTTTTCCGAATAGACATTTTTTCGAAACTCATTTTGCCGAAAGACTAATTGCCGAAAGGACTAAATGCCGATTAGACAAATTGGCGAAATTATAGAATTCGGTAATTAGTCCTGTCGGCAAAATGAGTTTTGGCAAAATGTCCTTTCGGCAAAATGTCTTTCGGCAAAATGTCCGTGCACGTACTGTAGAGTGTAGACTATCGAAACCGAAAGTAGGCTACGCTGGTTGGAAGCTATGCTAACAATTTTGTTCGATAAATTAGGCTGGCATCCTCATTATCTGTTTCGTTAGCGTATACATAATGTCAGCATCCATCATCACCATAAAAAGCGTTTAAAAACAACTAGATAATTCGAGATCAAAAGCAGCTGCGATAGCGTGGTGAATAAGCTACTCAGTTGGGCTTAGGCATTTGTAAATCTGATTTTAAATGAATTCTTGAAAGTGAAAGGCCAGCAATTGCGATTGATGCGGTGTCAGCAATAGAATCCCAAAAAGAGTTTTATCCAAACATTTACAAACTCTTGATAATTTTGGCTACACTTCCAGTCACAATTGCTTCTGCAGAAAGAACATTTAGGTGTTTACGACGCTTGAAAAGTTACCTTAGAAGCACTATGGGGCAGGACAGGCTTTCTGGACTAGCTCTCATGCAAATCCATCGTACTCAAATTCCAAGCGCGGAATTGGTGTTAAACGAACTTGCCAAATCAAGTAGAAAGTTAAACATTATGCTCTAAATTAAAATGTCATTTTGCATTTGCAAAGTCAACTTCTTTGGGCCTACAAACATAAAAACTTGTTGAGCCAACAAAATGTTTCAGGATTGTAATTTGTAATTACCGTGTTGAGTTTATTCCTATGTATCTGTTTGTTTATGTTGATATAAACATATGTTATTGATTAATTTATGACTCCAGTCATGCCAATGCAGTTCGTAGCCTACAGATGTTGTATTTTATTTGTAATCGACTGAACACATTACTGTGATATCGTAATTTTCTTCCTTGGGTAGTCACAGCTAAATGAGAAAAGGTTACAAAGGCTAGTTTCCTTTAATGCTGTACTAAACAAAAACGTGATTGACATAAGTTATGACCACTGAACCGTAGCATGGTAGTGCCACACACTCTATCAATGGGCGTGGACATTAACATAAAAATGTCACAATGCATCATTTTAATGTTTGTTCTTTGATAAAAATTAAATGCCCCCCCCGAAAATATTTGCTGGTTGCGGGCCTGTGCCGCGAGATATTGCAATTGTGCGGCCCATTCTTTATTTTAACTTTAACTCATTAAGTGCGAAATTGATTTATTTCTAACCGAGTTTTAGTGCGAATTAAGTTTCGCGCCTCGTAGTTATTCCCCGCTCCTTTCTTGAGATTTCATTTCGGTCATTTTCATTTCGCCTTTTATGTAAACGTAGCCTTAGTGGGGAAGCCGCTGGGCTGGCGGTGAGCCTTCGTTTTCTCGCCCAGGAAAAACATCGTGAAAGAGATTTTGACTCGTTGCTTTTCTTTTCCAAAAAACGTTTGAAAGGCATCATTATTGCCAGGTTTCACGATTTTATTTTGCGTTTCACGGCGCACAAAGTCTTATTGCAGTGATGGATTATTGGATTGTGTGACCCAGCACGATTATAAAACTGCACGATTGTTTGCAAACCATTGTAAACCGATGGTTGGGTCAAGGTCAATTGAAGGATTCGTATCGTTAGCAAACAGGCAAAATAGTGATATTATAACAACACACTGTTTTCTTCATCGCGAAGTTCTTGTCGGAAAAACATTAGGTTCAGACCTAAAAAAGTGTTAAACAAAGTTGTCAAAATGGTCAACTTCATCAAAAGTAGACAACTTAAATCACGTCTATTTGCCAAGCTTTGTAAGGAAATGGGAGCAAACTATGCTAATCTTCTGTTACATTCCGTCCGAAGTAAGATGGTTGTCGCGATTAAAAGCATTGTCACGAGTAGCCATCAAGATTTTCCCAAAAACATGTGTTTCTCGGCAGTCGAGTGTAGCAAGAACAAGTGGTGCGGTAGCCTACTGATGAGCCCAACCTCATGGGCGAAACACGTGTCCATCGCTGAGTTCTTGCTACACTCGACGGCAGAGAAACACATGTTTTTTGGAAAATCTTGATGGCTAGTGTGGAGGGTGGAAGCTACACAGGTATGGTTAGCGAAACACAATGCTCGCTGTTCTATTATTATAGTGAGCAGTCAGGTAGTTCTGATGCCAGGAAAATCGCTGCTTCTCAACAAGACTATATGAGTCGAAGGATGCAATGCTCTCTTTTTTTAGCCTTGAAAAGCAAAAGAAATTTTGTGAATTGCTTTGAGATTACCATTGGGTCTCCAAATTAGCGTATTTAGTAGATGGCTTCGACCATTTAAAAAACGTGAATGTGAAAATGCAGGGCAAAAATGAAACTCTCTTAACTTCAACCGATAAAATGAAAGCACTGAGAGAAAAACTGCAAATGTGGTCCTTAAAAGTGGAGAACGGAAACTTTGACATGATTTCACTATTCTCTGAAATGAAGAAGAAAGAAGTTGTCTCATTAATAACTCAGCACCTAAAATCATTGGAAGAAAAAATTTAGAAATATTTCCCCAGCTTGTCAACGGAAAATTACGCATTGGTGAGATATCCTCTTTTACTGGACTCTCGTATTGTTTTGAATCTTAAAGAAGAAGAATTAATTGACATTCGTAACGATAGAAATTTTAAGCTTATGCACAAGCAGATGCCTCTCGACGAGTTCTGGATAAAAATTTAAATGAATATCCTTGCTTTGAAAAGAAAGCTATTGTGCCTTTTCTGCAGTTTTCCACGTCATACCTTTGTGAGAGTGGATTTTCCGTATAAACGAACATAATAACGTTGCTAATAACGTTTAGCTGACAATGCTTATGCCAATGCCAAAGATTCGAGTGGAAACACTGTAAAGGATGAAGATTTGGATTTTGGAATTGTTCTTGTAGAATGTAGACCAGTGGTTCCCAACCTTTTTGACCTTGCGGCACCCTATCAAAGAGATAAATAGTTTGCGGCACCCTGGCAAAACTGGATCAATTTTATGCTTTTTTTGTTTTTTCATTTTTTGCGCAATTTTTTTCTTTTTTCAATTTTATGAGGTTTTTGTATTTCAAATAGGCCTAATAGCGCTCGTAAATAAATGTATTTATTCAAAATTAGTCAGTGTGAAATTTGGGCTTGATTTCTTGCAGAAAGTCCCTTAATATCTGGGAGCACTATTCGATAAAGCCACCCGCATATCTTCCTCGACTATAAGCAGTCGTTCTCGTTTTTCAGTTTTTATGTTCGTTTATACGGAAAATCCACTCTCACAAAGGTATGACGTGGAAAACTGCAGAAAAGGCACAATAGCTTTCTTTTCAAAGCAAGGATATTCATTTAAATTTTTATCCAGAACTCGTCGAGAGGCATCTGCTTGTGCATAAGCTTAAAATTTCTATCGTTACGAATGTCAATTAATTCTTCTTCTTTAAGATTCAAAACAATACGAGAGTCCAGTAAAAGAGGATATCTCACCAATGCGTAATTTTCCGTGGACAAGCTGGGGAAATATTTCTAAATTTTTTCTTCCAATGATTTTAGGTGCTGAGTTATTAATGAGACAACTTCTTTCTTCTTCATTTCAGAGAATAGTGAAATCATGTCAAAGTTTCCGTTCTCCACTTTTAAGGACCACATTTGCAGTTTTTCTCTCAGTGCTTTCATTTTATCGGTTGAAGTTAAGAGAGTTTCATTTTTGCCCTGCATTTTCACATTCACGTTTTTTAAATGGTCGAAGCCATCTACTAAATACGCTAATTTGGAGACCCAATGGTAATCTCAAAGCAATTCACAAAATTTCTTTTGCTTTTCAAGGCTAAAAAAAGAGAGCATTGCATCCTTCGACTCATATAGTCTTGTTGAGAAGCAGCGATTTTCCTGGCATCAGAACTACCTGACTGCTCACTATAATAATAGAACAGCGAGCATTGTGTTTCGCTAACCATACCTGTGTAGCTTCCACCCTCCACACTAGCCATCAAGATTTTCCAAAAAACATGTGTTTCTCTGCCGTCGAGTGTAGCAAGAACTCAGCGATGGACACGTGTTTCGCCCATGAGGTTGGGCTCATCAGTAGGCTACCGCACCACTTGTTCTTGCTACACTCGACTGCCGAGAAACACATGTTTTTGGGAAAATCTTGATGGCTACTCGTGACAATGCTTTTAATCGCGACAACCATCTTACTTCGGACGGAATGTAACAGAAGATTAGCATAGTTTGCTCCCATTTCCTTACAAAGCTTGGCAAATAGACGTGATTTAAGTTGTCTACTTTTGATGAAGTTGACCATTTTGACAACTTTGTTTAACACTTTTTTAGGTCTGAACCTAATGTTTTTCCGACAAGAACTTCGCGATGAAGAAAACAGTGTGTTGTTATAATATCACTATTTTGCCTGTTTGCTAACGATACGAATCCTTCAATTGACCTTGACCCAACCATCGGTTTACAATGGTTTGCAAACAATCGTGCAGTTTTATAATCGTGCTGGGTCACACAATCCAATAATCCATCACTGCAATAAGACTTTGTGCGCCGTGAAACGCAAAATAAAATCGTGAAACCTGGCAATAATGATGCCTTTCAAACGTTTTTTGGAAAAGAAAAGCAACGAGTCAAAATCTCTTTCACGATGTTTTTCCTGGGCGAGAAAACGAAGGCTCACCGCCAGCCCAGCGGCTTCCCCACTAAGGCTACGTTTACATAAAAGGCGAAATGAAAATGACCGAAATGAAATCTCAAGAAAGGAGCGGGGAATAACTACGAGGCGCGAAACTTAATTCGCACTAAAACTCGGTTAGAAATAAATCAATTTCGCACTTAATGAGTTAAAGTTAAAATAAAGAATGGGCCGCACAATTGCAATATCTCGCGGCACCCTTGAGCATTGCAATTGGCACCCCAGGGTGCCGCGGCACCCCGGTTGGGAACCACTGGTATAAACGAACATAAAAACTGAAAAACGAGAACGACTGCTTATAGTCGAGGAAGATATGCAGGTGGCTTTATCGAATAGTGCTCCCAGATATTAAGGGACTTTCTGCAAGAAATCAAGCCCAAATTTCACACTGACTAATTTTGAATAAATACATTTATTTACGAGCGCTATTAGGCCTATTTGAAATACAAAAACCTCATAAAATTGAAAAAAGAAAAAAATTGCGCAAAAAATGAAAAAACAAAAAAAGCATAAAATTGATCCAGTTTTGCCAGGGTGCCGCAAACTATTTATCTCTTTGATAGGGTGCCGCAAGGTCAAAAAGGTTGGGAACCACTGGTCTACATTCTACAAGAACAATTCCAAAATCCAAATCTTCATCCTTTACAGTGTTTCCACTCGAATCTTTGGCATTGGCATAAGCATTGTCAGCTAAACACTGTCTAAAAAATCGTAATAACACTTTTCAGTCTCAATTTCCGAAAGACATTTATTTAAATAGCTAGTTTGATAGTATGCGCCAACTGCTTCCAAAAAAGAGCCAAATATTGAAAACAAAGGGCCAAGGGGCCAAACAATTTATTTGGGGGCCAACTACCTCTAAAAAGAGCCAAATTTCACAAATTTGGGCCAAACCAAACTTCCAGAGTTGCCAAGTGTCAATTTGCCAAATCAAGAGTTGGTAACTTTAATGATATTTTTAGCCAACAGCAACTTCATTTCTAGCGGAACTAAAGAAGACAGATAAGAATTGTTGTTCGAAGAACCAAAGAACTGTTTAGAAAACACCCAAGTTTCGTCAAAGCAATAATTTAAAGAAAAAATAACCAAACAGTTGAAAATACAAAAAATATACCAAAAGTTCCCGCATGTTTGGAATATGCAAGTTTGTTGGTTTAAAACTTTAAATCATGGCGACTTTTATGCACAAGTCATGATAATGTGCAACTTTAAATTTGATTGTAGGGTAATGTCATAGTAGCTAAAATGGCTAGTATAAGTTGATAGTTTGAATATTAGTTAATAAATATAGTTTTGTTTATATTTTGTGTGATGGTGAGTTAGTTTTGTGAAAAATTAAACTGAATAATCAAAATGTATCTGAGAAAAGAAAGAGTAGTATGTATGCATTTTTTTTATTATTTAATCGTATCCTTGCTTTTGATAGCTTTTTTGTAAATTCGTACGGTCACACTGAGCCGATTTCCTGTAACTTTTGAATTGCTGGTCTCAGGGGCGCCGGAAGCGGGGGGGCAGGGGGGGCGAATGCCCCCCGTGCCCTCAATTTTTCTGCAGATGGAGGGGCAGGGGGGGCAATGGTGCCCTTTTAAAGTCATGTAAGCTACTGCACATTTCGCAATATAACAATTTCTGCTATTCCCTTTTAGCCTAATAATGATATTTCATTTTTGCCTCAAAATAATATTTACGGCACAAAATTTTGCAACACAGTACAGGCCTTCAAACTCGTTTTTTTCGGCAGCCATCGTGGCTTACCGGGAGCTCCTTCTCGGCGGCCAAATCTGCGTGCTTGGAGGCCAAAATACAAATAATAACGATAGCACAAGTAAATAGAATTAAACTTGCAACAATGCTAAAATGATCACTTAGCGTTGTTGAAGGCTGGGCCTGGGCGACGTCCTACAACAGAATCGTTACACCACGCAATAACTGCTTTATCGGGATTGTAATCTAGTACTGCGGGACCATCTAACGACACTCGCACGAGTGTCTCCAATGTGGCTGATTTTAAAGAAGTTGGCCACTCCCCTAGAATTCTTTTTAGCAACGAAAAACAACGTTCGACATGATTGAGTTGACGATGACCGCAAGGTAATAAAATAAGTATTTCAATGACGTGAAGGACATTACTAAAAAGAAGCATAATTTTTGCAAAATATGACCAAAAAATGTTTTCCCCTCGGATGTCAACTAACTTAGTTCTCCTTTTTAACAACGATTCAATGTCCGACAACATCGAATCGACATAAAAACGACAATATTACCAACCGATGTAAATTAGCACTTCGGATTAAGACTTTGTTAACATAAACGTCGGGAATTACAAACAAGACTTACAGCGCTTGTGATCGCAGATGGATATCTTCCATCAATAACAAAAATCTTCCCGCACAATGCAACAGTGGCGATTATGACGCGCTGACGTAATTTTGCGTCACTCTTTGATACTACATATTTTCGACAGTTAATCCACGATCATTCTATTGCGAAATTAAATAATTGGCTAGAAGAGACCGGCGACCAAACTTGGCCGATTGAGGAGGTAGCACCGGCGGTCATTCAAGCACTACTTAGCGGCCATGGCCGCAGGTTGCTTTAAGGCTTGACAGTAAGTTACATCATTATAACATAGCATGATGCCCTTCTTTGTATACCGGACACTTGTAGGCTATCATTACTCAATACATAGTGAGCTGATAGATTAGCATTATCGCTATATCTTATCTTGAAACTTGAAAAAAAATTGGCCTTTTAGTAAACAAAAGTGCCCTATTTTCGTAATCTTGATCCCCCAGTCAAAAATCGTTCCGGCGCCCCTGGCTGGTCTTTTATGACATCACATTTCATTTTTTTAAAGATGCCTTTGAAGACTCTCAAAGCAAACGTTCAGGAAACTTGTTACCTTTTGAATTTCTTTTCTGTGTAGCCTAATTAAGTTTAAATCGCCCTTGCACTTACAAGTGTTAATTGTAATTGTAGGACTACGGTATTATCACAAAAAATATTTTATTTTTTCTATCTTTTTTCTAGGTTTGCTGGCTGTACAATTTTAAGATAGTGGTAGTTTAGCTAGTACCGTACTGTTTTATCGATGTATATTTTAAACTTTTGGGTTTTGCCATCTTTCCCTTTTGTTGGTGTCAAATTCGTATGTTTACTTTGTCGTTCTGTGCATATTTGCGCCAGCAGCAAAAAATAAAATTGATTGATAGTGCGCCCCGATAGCTCAGTGGTAAAGCGCCCGACTCAACATCACGCGGCGTTGGTTCGCCTTTCGGGGTGTACGCTTGAGCAACGCATTCTAAGGACCGCTCTCCATTCATCGGCACTTAGTGGATGAAATAATTCCCTTGTGGCACGGAGCAGCACCCTGATAACAACACTTTAACATTCGGAAAATTTCACTCTGCCAATCTCGGTAACCAATCCAGCGTCAAACACCTCAACAAGTAGGCCTATGCAAAACTACCAGGAATAACCCATCAAGGCTTTGTCAGTCCAAGGATTGATTGATTGATTGAATCTTTATCCTCGGACTGGGAAAGCTTCTTGGAGAGCTTAATCCTGGCAGTTTCGCATACTTGTAGACAGGGGCGCCGGAACGATTTTTGACTGGGGGGGCAAGATTACGAAACAAGGCACTTTTGTTTACTAAAAGGCCAATTTTTTTTCAAGTTTCAAGATAAGATATAGCGATAATGTTAATCTATCAGCTCATTATGTATTGAATAATGATAGCCTGCAAGTGTCCGGTATACAAAGAAGGGCATCATGCTATGTTATAATGATGTAACCTACTGTCAAGCCTTAAAGCAGCCTGCGGCCATGGCCGCTAAGTAGTGCTTGAATGACCGCCGGTGCTACCTCCTCAATCGGCCAAGTTTGGTCGCCGGTCTCTTTTAGCCAATTATTTAATTTCGCAATAGAATGATCGTGGATCAACTGTCGAAAATATGTAGTATCAAAGAGTGACGCAAAATTACGTCAGCGCGTCATAATCGCCACTGTTGCATTGTGCAGGAAGATTTGTTATTGATGGAATATATCCATCTGCGATCACTAGCGATGTAAGTCATGTTTGTAATTCCCGACGTTTATTTTAACAAAGTCTTAATCCGAAGTGCTAATTTACATCGGCTGGTATAATATTGTCGTTTTTATGTCGATTCGATGTTGTCGGACATTGAATCGTTGTTAAAAAGGAGAACTAAGTTAGTTGACATCCGAGGGGAAAACATTTTTTGGTCATATTTTGCAAAAATTATGCTTCTTTTTAGTAATGTCCTTCACATCATTGAAATACTTATTTTATTACCTTGCGGTCATCGTCAACTCAATCATGTCGAACGTTGTTTTTCGTTGCTAAAAAGAATTCTAGGGGAGTGGCCAACTTCTTTAAAATCAGCCACATTGGAAACACTCGTGCGAGTGTCGTTAGATAGTCCCGCAGTATTGGATTACAATCCCGATAAAGCAGTTATTGCGTGATGTAACGATTCTATTGTAGGACGTCGCCCAGGCCCAGCCTTCAACAACGCTAAGTGATCATTTTAGCATTGTTGCAAGTTTAATTCTATTTATTTGTGCTATCGTTATTATTTGTATTTTGGCCTCTAAGCACGCAGATTTGGCCGCCGAGAAGGAGCTCCCGATAAGCCACGATGGCTGCCGAAAAAAAAACGAGTTTTAAGGCCTGTAGGCCTACTGTGTTGCAAAATTTTGTGCCGTAAATATTTTTTTGAGACAAAAATGAAAGATTATAATTAGGCTAAAAGTGACCCAGGTAGCAATAGTCGGCGTGCAGCTGGCGTCATCAGGGCTGCGAGCGCTCACATTGGCGACATCGAAAATCGTTAGCTGTAGGACAGCGCCTCACTGGCGAATATCGTCATGATTTTTTTTCTTTAAAGTCATGACGATATTCGCCAGTCAGGCGCTGTCCTACAGCTAACGATTTTCGATGTCGCCAATGTGAGCGTTTTCTGCTAGCTCTGCGCCGTCGACTTTCGAGCGAGAGACGCGCTTTCGATTTTCGCTCGCTTTCCGCTGGCAACGCGCAGTCGAGTTTCGTCAGATGGTGTTGGTTGAGCTTCGCGCTTGATTAGAAAAATTTCGTCATCATACCGTTTAGTTGCGCTTGATTGAAGTCACGTGTCATTTCAAACACGCGGTTGATTTGATTTGAAGAGCCTGTTTGTCTGATTAATTGTCTTTTCACTCTTTTGCGCTTGCTCAGTTATTGGGTAGACTGCTGTACAATAAAGCTTACTTTGCACTTATTTTGCTGTACCCGGTTACGCCTACAGCATGTAAGAAAGTGTCGAAAGAAGGAACTGTGTCCTAGTTTATTGTGTTTTAACCTTAATTACATGAAGATTTAAGCAAGCTAACAAACGCTTTCTTTTTGATCTGGAAGAAAAGTTAGAAGCAGATGCGGATGTTTTGGCAGCTATTGTAAGTCACTGTACTCATTTGTTATACACTTTTATGCCACAAGCTACATGTGTGGTAGGCCATGTCGGAATAGGTACATGCAATCATATTCCGACATGGCTACACCAGCCTTATGTCATGCAACAACCGATCAGTTAAATTCTAACATGACGTGTTGACAAAATATTTGTTATTGCACCTATAAAGTAACTGTTGTCATATTAGTTACATGTTTGTTTTCGCTTTGCAGGTGGTAACTACAGTAAATCATACTCAAAGAAGATTAGAACCTCCCAGACAGCAAAACCCGTCATTTTTACATTGATGTGACGTCTGCGGACATTGAACCAATGTAAAAATGACAGATTTTGCTGTCTGGGCTTTTAATTATTCAACTGCTCAGTTTCAATTTTTAAAACTTGTTTGTTTTGCTCTAAACGCTTCCACATAGATTTTGTGTGCAGAAATACTTTAGTTTGTAAAATAGAATCATGTTTATTAAACCAATTTATGATGATTTTTAAAGAATAACCTAACAATTAACCAATATACAGAACGTGTGGTTGTTTGGTTTGAGTTCACGATCTAGACTTCGCTTGTTACCTTGTTCAGTTCTAAACTGACTATTGAGTAACGCGTGGATGTTCATTTAACAGCGATGGAAAATAACGGTTGGAGGAAATGATTGTACGGAAACTGTGTGGAGAGTTATGCGACTTTTAATGAATGACGATCTGGCCGCTCAGTTTAATTGAAGTGGAAAAAACGAAAAAACTGCCTTTCTTGATCTGAAAATAAAAAAGTGTTATTTGGTAAGTTTGTATTTACATAATTGTATATTTAAGTAGTTTTACGAGCTACCGCCAGTAATAAGTGCTGCAATGCTATTGCTAACACCATGCATACTACAGTACGATGGTGGAAAATGCCAGGCTTCTTTGTTTTTATGAATGGAAGTTAAATATAAATCAAATCAACTGAGGATTGACAAATTGGAAGATTTATCAAGGAATGGAATATTTTTCTGTAATATAAACGTTAAAATGTGACAACGTCCTGTAATATATCAGTTTCTACTATTTAGCCATGCTTTCCCAATATCACATGCGTGGTTGTTGTTGCAGGATAAAACACTGGTTTCAGCAGCACCTTATCACAAAAGATATTTCAATAATGCTGAGTATTATCACTGATGAATTATATTAAACCCTCTCCCCCACCGATGTGACGCTAACGTAACGCTTTACATACCCCCCCCCCCCCCGTCGCAGGCGTTACGTAATATTTGAACGTTCCCTAATTACAATTTTGTTTTATTACTACCCGTCTTGCTACGTCATAGGGGGGTTTATACAGTACATTTAATTGTAATGAACCCCGCTTATGTCCTCATGCAGGTTAAGGACACTTGCCATCGGTTCGATCCCTAATAATGAGTTAGTAGTGTAAGTAAGTTGTTGTTGTGAGCGAAATTGTTTTCACAGAGAGCTCATATTGTATTATTACAGATGTGATTCGAAGGCAAGCCAAGGCGACGGACAAAGTTTTCAAATCTGCAGTGAAGCGGTATTTGAAGGCGTCTGGTGACAGAAATGAAAAAAAAAAGAACCGGGCAAACAAAACTTCCGGCGCAGATAAAAATTCGGACGATACATGAACGCTATCTGTTTTTTGATTGTCTGTTGACCTTTTAGTGTTCTCTTTTAACATCTTGCTGCGAATTATTATTTTTGCGTGCCTCTTAATTCGGTTTGCTTCCTTCGTACAGTAGTTGTATTTGGGAAAATCTTATCCCGACAAGCTATTGCCAAACACTGTTGTGCCGTCTATGCACTAATAGGGGAGACTCGGGTAAGTTGGCCCAGCAAAATGAAAATTTGAATTTGTGAGCTGATAACAAAACATATGTTAAAGCGAATGCTATTGAAGAGTAGAGAATTCATCACTCTAAAAGTGGACATATTCTTGCATCAAACAAACATTCTTAGGTATATAATTTTTCAAGTTTTCCGAAAAAAATAAAATGGACCATCTTGCCTTCATGTGCGGGTAATTTGGCCCACCATGGAAGGTAAGTTGGCCACGTGGGAAACATGTCCATCTACGGTATATTAAACAGTGGAAAAGTTCTCTTTCTCCCCAATTTGATTTTCTTTCTAATTATTTCTTGGTTTTATAGAGGCATACATACCGTACATAAATTATTCTATGTATGCATTCATGTATGGTTTATAATAAAATCTACTATTAGGCTATAATGCTGTATTTTACCTCAGTAAACTTTTTTTACATGAGTAGCCTACACCAAATAAGCTTTCGAAAATAACAAAGGTTGTATCAAACATCATGTAGTTGGAACGGCATGCCTTTATTCCTAACGATCTGGTCACCTTAACGATACTGATAGGTGGGACCTTGTTTGCAATAGGCTACAAACCCCATTTTTGCATGGGTACCAATATCGGAACATTTTTTAATGTATCTCCGAAACGAGGTACGTTTTAGACCGTCGCTTGAGAAGTGGTTGATACACATTTCCGCGATTGGTTTTCTTGATTAGGCTACTTAGCCTACTATTATTACCATATGGGTTAGGAATAATTTGTGGCATAAAAACGATGTTAGGAAGTGTATTATTGTTATTGATCGCTTAATGCTGATGTAAAGCCGCGATTTACTTACTTTGGATACTTGATGATAGGCTACTTCAATCTTGCAAAAATAAGTCATCGTATTAATTAGTCAATTATTATCATTCTATGTAATACCTCATGAAGGCAAGTTGGCCATGGTGGCCAACGTACCCACCCACGAAATGGGCCAACTTCCCTGCATGGCAACCACATTGCAAAAACTAAAATTTATGTCAAATTATCGAGCTTCTAACAACGGTTTCACAGTCAAAGTGAGCCTTAATAACCACTCTAGCGCTGCACTCACTAAATAATAACCTTTCTTATATGGTAAGAAAAAAATCACTCGACATCTAAAAAATTCTAAAATCCAAAAATTTCAAAAATCATAATTTTTCATACAAAAATCGTGCTCACATGTTTATACTGCTTGCTAGAGCCTCCCAACCTGGTGATAAGATAGTTTCAACAGCACTTTCTCAGTATGCGTACGATACGTAACAATAACTATTTTAGTTAAAAAATTATTTAGAGTGGGCCAACTTGCCTACTGGGCCAACTTACCTGAGTCTCCCCTACTAATTCTTGTGGTGAAGTCGAGTTTAATGTTATTAATCATTTAATTAATATCTTTAATGTTGTTATTCAAACGTGTTTTCGGAGGGGTGTTTTGCCGCCAGTCCTAATCCCTAACATTACCCCGAACCAAAGCTCTTTGGCATCAAAACGACCTGTTCCCATTTTTTTTATATTTACCTAATGGATGTCGGAACGCAATAATCACTCATGATTGTTGGTATACTGCATGTATCCTACGTGGATGTTTGAATTTTGTGCTATCTGGCTTTGAAGGTTGCCAGCATGACAGCCACAACAGATGTGCAAACGAAAATGCGTTATGGTCGTCGTTCAGGTGGCCCTTCCCTATAATTGTGGTTGCCGTGCTGGCAACCCTCAAAGCCAGATAGCACAAAAAACTCATTAATTTGAATTTCCCTGCTGGCTACGTATTAATCTTTATTACATCATAGAGTACAGTGGAAGCAATAGTAGTGTTCTTGATGTTGCTGTGTATTTTCTTCCAGTGCTGTGATTTTGACGTATTGCAATACCTATCATATAATTATGATACTGTCGTATGTAGTACACAATTGGTTTCTAACCGGGAGTAAATTTTACTCACCCCTACCCTAGGCCTAAGGTAAATCTTGCAAGCAAACATTTTAATCAAACTCATTATAGTTTGGAAAACCAAGAAAGTTTTTTTTAATAGAATTTTTTGCTTAAAAATTATTGTTTCGCGAAAACAGTCAAAATTCACTTAACAGCTGCTGGGCTTTTACAAATAATCTCATGTTTATAGTCTTTAGCTTTGCTCTCACATGGCTTGGACTTGTAAATTGTTCTGTTATTTGTATTACAAATGATCAGAAAAACCGCCATTCATTATTACTGAAACATTTTTTAGCATTGTGTTACGAAAATGGAGTTGTGGTAAGACAGTGTATTAAAAATCTTCATTGTTTTCGTTGTTTTACATTCTTGAATTGCGTCTCGTTTTAACCACAAAAAGACAATTAATACACGAAATGCTTCAAAAAGTTTTAGTGTTTTGTTTTGATAATTTCGCAAACAACAGCTGCTGCTGGTGGCCGAAAAAAAAAGGGCTTCAGCAGGGCGACATTCGTCAGTCCAGCGACAGCGCGCGCAGCCGCAAAAACGTGCCAGTAAGTTTAGCGAAAATCGTTGGCGTACAGACAGCGCGCCGTTAACTAACTTGAGCGACTTTCGCGATCGAGGCGCTGACGCACAGCCGACTTTATTGTCGAATTTCGCCAGCGTTACGCCGGCTATGCGATGAGCAGATCGGTGGCGGCTGGCTGGCGATTATTGCTGGCGCGTCGCCAATAACTTCGCTAGCGTGGAGCTGGCTAGACGCCAATCTTTGCTACTTGGGGAATGGCAGAAATTGTTATATTGCGAAATGTGCAGTAGCTTACATGACTTTAAAAGGGCACCATTGCCCCCCCTGCCCCTCCATTTGCAGAAAAATTGGCAGGGGGGGCACCATCCGCCCTGCACCATTATTCCATCCACAAGGTGTCGCTGAAGTGCAGTCCTGAAGTGCATTGCTCAATGTTCAAGCAGGCTCAAGCGCACATCCCGAAAACCAAACCTGCGTCGCTTGATCTGTTAAATACTAGAACCTGACGATAGAATCGACAAGGAACAAATTTTAATTTCAAATTTTCGAAACCCACAATTTTTTTTACAGCTCATGCTTTACTTTCATCCTTATCGATTCTATGGTCAGGTTCTAGTGTTTACCGCTTGATTTTGAGGTTTCTTAACGGATGCGTGTTTGTAATCTGCAAGACGCTGCGGCAGATAGGATCTTTTGACCAATCAGAAGGCAGAATTTAACGAGGTGAAAGAAATTTCGCCGGGAAAAGTTCAGTCAATCAGGTTTTTCACTCGCAACATTTGCCTATGATTGATGTCGAAATTTACATGAGCATGCCAGCAACACACTTTGATAGATTTGGCAAGTAGATAGCTTATAGTCTAGCTACAGCCCTCATGAAAAGTTAACATCCGAAAATTTGTAAGCAAACCTTTTTACTAAACTTTTGTAAGCTTAGCAATTTTTTTTTTCAAAACTTGATTTCTGATTTTTCACAAGTTCGATTTTGACAAATGAGAAACCTCTTCTCTTAAACTTTTTCCGGCAAAATTTTTCTCAGCTTGGTTAGGCTTTTGTCATTGGCTTCTGATTGATCAACAAATTTCATCTGCTGCAGCGACTTGCAAATTACAACGAGAACCGGCGCTCAAGCTGAAGGCCTACAATAAGTAGGCTATTTTGCTTATAAAGGATATTATAACTCAACTCAAGTTGTAGGCCTACAAGTAGCCTATAGGCTGTAGGCTAAATAGCCTCTAGTTGCATGATAGGCTCCATAGCTAGAGTGGCCTATAGAACAGACACAAATTTGTTTCCAGCCATTTTCGAATGGTGTTACTCTAATAGAGTTTCTCACCTGGGTTTCTCAGTCTAATTTCGTGGCCGACTGCTGTAGATGTTTTCAATGAAACGACAACGTTCTTTCTCGAAGTTCTGCATTGGACTGATTCATTGCTACCTTGAAATGAATGTAGCCTATGTTTAGGCTAGAGCTTGAATTTTGCAAACAGAAGATCTCCTAGGACTAGGTCATTAGAATGTCCTGGGCATAAGCATTGGCGTAGCCAGGGGGGCGAAAGGGGCCATGCCCCCCAAAAATTTTCAAACTTTGGATTTCGAAGTTGAGCCCTTTGTTAAAATTATAATAAAATTTGTAGAAATTTATATCGTTTTCCAAGACATCTGGCTATTAACACCCCCCAGGACTTGTTTTAGACACACAGAAAGACACCAATAAATTTTGCAAATCGTAAATCGCGCAAAGTTTACGCGATTTACACTTCTTTTAACTAATTTGTGGAAGCAATTTCAGAATCGCTTACTCTGTTAGGTTTTTGTGTAGCTTTTGAGTTTTTGATGTTTTCTAATTTTAGCCGCAGTTTTTGCCCGTTTGTGTGTAATAGCTACCTTTAGACTAATAAGTTAAAAGCTGTTTATCTGCTAATAAATTTCATACAAATATTACCCTAAAAGTGTTTCCAGAAAGCGCTATAACCCATTATTTGAGTGTAATTTTGCAAAAATTTTCCGGAGGAGCATGCCCCCAGGGTCCTGACCTCCTAGAATACGCGTGCCTTCGGCACATTCTAACTCCCCACTACTTGCATTGCTTCCCTTGCTCAACCCACCAGGATAAGCCATTGCACATCACGTGGCGATGTCTTAAATCAAACACTTTGTCATTCTCTTTAATTTATCAAATATATTTGCCCCCCCGCTCCAATTTTTATTCTGGCTACGCCACATAAGGCTTCAAACATGCAAGAGAATTTTTTTTCAAATTGCTATGAATTGGTTTTTAGCAGCAGCTTTTTTATTGAGATAATCTGTAATTCTATATCGAAGCGTATTAATAGTAGTATTTATCAGCATAAAGGCGAGGTAAGGCCTGCGTGTAGTCTCATAAAAAAAGTTTTGTGATAGAGTTGCAGATTACAATTTTTTAGAGTTTAAACCAAGCTAGGATTTTCCGTTTTGAAACTCGTTTGAGCACAATGAGTTCTAGTCTAGAGCTATTTAAAACGAATTTCTGGTCCAACTGATAGCCTACAAAGGGAAATTATATTTGGTGAAAACGGTTCAAAATGATGCAAAAAACAATATTTTTACACAAAAAATAATGATTCGAAACTGAACAAAGTCAGAGGAGTTTTTTAATGAAAACTCATTTTCACCGCGAGTAGACCTATTATTCATAGCCTTTAAGCTAGACTGACTGCTATTTTTTTTTCATGATAATCCTATTTTAATTGTCGCTCATCTTTACAGGTTTGCTTACGGAAATTATAGCGTAGTCTATGCGTGTTCGTGTCGAGTTCATGATGAAATAAAATAGCTTTTATTTGGAAAACTAAAAAAATAGCAATTGTTCCCTAAAATAAAGCTCATTTGGCAATTAAACGAAACGATATCAAAACAATGAATTTTTACGTCGAAACGAAACAAAATTATAGAAAGCGTGAACTTCGAAGTATGTTTTGTTTCCAACGTCAGCAACATGCGTAGAGAAGTTACGCCGGCGATTAAGTTGATAAAAAAGTCATATCGCAAAATACCGCCCGGTCACTCAAAACCTTCCCGCGGGCCACGAATTGGACACCCCTGGTTTAAATTAACCAATTTTATACCGAAACTTTTAAATTTTAAACTGCTAAAAAGTCTTGATTAGAATATGATTAATTTTCTATATTACCAGCTGCAAACCGCAAATTTCTGCTATAAAAAATAACCAAAAATGAAAGCTGTTTTTCTGGATTGGCCTATGTGTTAAACTTTGCGTCAAATTTTTTCTGAATTTGGTTTCTACGAGTTGCAAATGATCAATATTATTGTTTTTCTCTTCAAAATTAATTTAATTTTAAAATGAAGTATAATCTGCATAGCTTACCAAATTGTCAACGCCAAAACACAACTAAAATGCACAGGTCGCAGATCAATGCGTGGTTTTTAGTCTGTTTATAGCCAGATTAACCTACATCACCACCCGCTGTACGTTCTTATATATTTAATGCTTTCATTGGTCTTGCTAGTAACAATTTGCCTAAAATAAGATGATATTTGCGAAGCTTGTAAGCCCTTACATTTTTTAATAACAACTAGGCTATGTTTTATTTTGCCGCCATTGCAACAACAACATTTTATGCGGTAGCCCACTGTGAGACCTACACTGCGATCACAAATGCGATACAACAAACAGTTGGAAGCAGCAAAGGACACATAGTCATCGGGTCAGCTGCTCTCAATATTTTGATATGCCGTTTAAGATCTTGCCGAGACACAGCCGCGACCTCTGGAGCGGTGTCGAACCGACGTAATTTCAAGCGTCACACAAAGCTTTAAAAAATAAAATAAAAATAACTCGAACTTTTAACGTCTATGGAACCTAACCAGGAAACTTAGGTTTGGTTGCATTGAACATAAAAAGTGAATTATTGCCGATTCTGCAAACGATAGGCCTACTCCTGAGCTGGCCAGCACAACTCGATACAGCAAACAAGCGTCGCTGATCCAACCACCACCTTGGAATAAACTGGTTCAAGATAAATTACTTGATACACTAAAAAAAGAGAGTTGTTTTATCGTCGTTGAATCCTGTGGGGTCGAGGGCTAATGTTTTCTCTACCCTGTGTTGGCTATGATTCCCGGACTGTAGAGGAGGCGAGAGGACTAGGCTAATGAGCAGTTTAGAAGCTTCTGGAGAGCAGCTTGATTTAAGTCTAATTTTCCAAGACCTGCACATTCATGTGTATAAAATCTATTGTTTGTGAACCCTTCGTAGTCTGCGTGCTATTATACTAACTTGGCCTGATAATGTAAAGGTTCTACATATTTTTTCAACTAGCTATTGTTTACAGAGATTCAGTTCAGTTGTGACATGAAACGTTGAATGTATTTTTATTGGAAGTATATTATACAAATGTTGACAAACACAGTACAGTCGAAAATGAAATAAATTAGGAAATGTTCCAAAAACAAACGATAACTTAAATACTAAACAAACTCAGAAAGAAAGCATTTAAATGTTAAGTGCGATAATAAGGAAAATTCTGTATAAGGTTACCGAAGTCATAAAGAAATGCGACGACGTTAAAAAAGTCTGAATTGAAACGTTGCACATTCAGTTTTATTGCGTTAACTTGACGTTACAAATGAATAAACTGACGCAAAGTTTGTCAATTCACTTGGTGAAAAGTTATTCGAGGGTGTGAGCGGAAAATAGAAAATACTTTTGCAAATATATCTTGGATGTTCTACAATAAAGTTTTGACGTCGACAATCTTTATTGCTTTCTTAAAATGGAACAATATAGCTATTTAAAGGTTGTTCTGCTATAAAAAGTTTGGCACGTGTTTAGGGTGAATGACCACTCAACAATTGCAATTAAATTTGACATATACCAATTGTGCTGACAGAGGAAAAGAACCTCAATTGAGCAGCAGGTGCATGCTATCGAAGGGGTCCACAGGAAGATGTTCGATTTTGCTGCTAAAAACAAGTTTAAATCGACCATGCGCAAAAGAAATCTGTTTTGGGATTATTGATTCCAAACATTCTATTTCGAAAGAACAAGATTTACAAGAAATTACAAAGGACAAGAATAAATACTATTTTCATTGTTTTAACAAAACATAATGTTTGGAAAGATAATGTTGGAATTTTTTAAACAACATTCAAACACTCTTTAATTGAACAACTCAAGAAAAAAGTTAAATCATAGAATAAACGGAAACGGATATCCATACAAGCCCAGGCGCGGGACATATATGGAGCCTGAAGAATAATAACGCATAAATATCACATACCAAAAATACACGATTGCTTCTTTTAAAGACTTGACTTGTTTGGCTCGCTATTCGGATTGAAAAATTAACATTGGTGAAAGGCAGACAACATAAAATTATGAAGCTCTTAGTGTTATTATTATCTTTTTTTTTCTAATTACGGTGGGCTCAGGCACATTTTAAAACACAGTCATTATTGTCCCAAACAAACATCATCACAGCTTGTCCATGAGCTTCAAAACGTTTGTTTTTGACGTAACGAAAATAAAACAAAAATAAATGATAAAAACTGAACAGAAACAGGTGTTACAAGTTAAACATCTGGAGTCTGGACATATTGTTCAGACGGAATTGCAGGTTAAGTCTTTCCGGCTGCATAGGGCACGGCTTCTAGCAGACACTGTCAGTTACTGTCAATTTGAATAGCTTGCCTTTTGTGATGAGGTGCAGTGCTTGGTGCTTGTAGCCTACCTCTTCTCCACATAGTGCCACATTATGAAGCTTTCAAATGCGAGCTTTAAAAGTTTATTAGAATTGTTTCACCATCATTCTTGCAGCCCCTTGTTCTTTTGCGAGGTTTGCGAAGGCTTCGGCCTGCGTTTTGCTAAGCAAAAGCTGGTCTTTGGCGTACAGATCGTAGGGAATTTCTCTAACTTTCTTAAAACCCATTTTTGAAGCAAGTATGTAAGGGAGTTTCCAACTGCACATTGCAGTCATGCCAAAGAGTTGCTGCTTCTTGGCAAAGTCCACCGAGAGCTTCATAAGGTCTGTAGCAATGCCACACTGTGAGGCCGAGGGCTCCACGCATATTGCAACGTGGCGCATGTAGCGATCCGTCTTCAACAACTCAGGCATGTCATTTTCCATGTAGTGCAGAAACTAAAAATTGTAAAGAAAAATATTAGAATTAAGTTTTTAAAAAATATTCAAACCTTTTCAACTTTTGTGACATATTATGGAAAAGCCTGTTTGAAACAAAAATATTTCTATTCATTTTGACTCAATTCTTTTGTTTTAGCTTTGTTTCATTTCAGCTAAAAGTTTTTTACAATTATAATGAGGTGCAGTGTCATGTATAGTCCACAAAAGCTAATAGTAATTTAAACACAGGGGCAATAAGAATGTTGCACGTTAAACCAAAGGTAGGCTATGTTATTCAAAATATTTGAAAAACATATTAAATTACTATTCACTATAAATTAAATTTATTAAATTACTATATTAAACATAATAAAAAACATATTAAATTACGCATATGTTTTTCAAAATATTCAAACTATTTGAAAAACATATACGTAATTTACACTAAAGATATTATTAGCGTAAAAAAATATTATTAAAAAAGAAATGTAGCCGAAATTGCGTCCAGGCAATTATGTTCTATACATTTAAACTGAATCAAAAAATTCAATAACCGATTGAAACATAATTTCTACTTTTAAAAGGATCACAAAGTTAACACATACAAAACAAAGCATCAGCTAAATAGGTAAGACATACTTTAGGAATTGCGTTAATTTCTGGACCAAAATCACATTTCAGTTCTTCTCCATCGGATGGCCCAATTTCATTGACCCGAAGACCGCACATTTTTCCGCTTTTGCCATCGACCGCAAGAAAGGAAGCGTTTTGATCAAGAGCTTTCTGAAAAATAACGACGAGTTTTACGTTACCAGCTGTTGCAAAAAGGCTGCGATATGTCAGTCCACAAAATTAATATTTTCTAACTTAATGCAATAATTTTTTAAGCATGTTTGAAGATACGATTTTTTTACACAAGTTTTTGAAATGCGTAGGCTATTAATCGTTAATGCATTTCAGATTGAGGTACATTTTTTACCTACATTTTTGCATAAAAATGATGAAGCTGTATGCTTGGCAAAAATATTTTTTAAATAAGTTTTAACGTTTTGAATACAAACAACACAATCTATAAACTTACATCGATACAAAATGCGACGAATTTTCTTGCATTTGTTGGAGTTGCTCCGAGGGACTTCATCAATGGTTCTCTTGTTACAAAAAGTTTACTCATGAAATCAATCATTCCCTCGCGATCCTGGAGGTCACACGGCCTGCAGTAGTGAGCAATACCTTCCTCCTCATCCAATGATACCGCTTTTGATGAAGATGCGTTTGATCTTCGTTGCGCTGATTTCTGGTAATCAGCAGACTTCGACAATATTTCAGATTCTTTGGAAAACAAAAGATTGGAGCGACTGGAAGACACATCCACGAGAGAAGCGGTTTGTGCAACGTTCTTCAGAGAAGTTGCCAAGAAAGAACCAATGCGAGGAGATACCATTTTTGTCAAACTCATTTTCAGCTTGAAATGTATAGGTCGTTTCTCAACTAGCAAAGTGATGATATTGTTGCTAATATTGTTAGCTTTGTCTCGCTGAACGATCTCGACAGAATGAATCGAGTTCTGCAGCTTGCCCTTATATAGTACCAAGAGCACACCACCGTAAGAAAAAATTCCGCTCGTGGTTAACATTCTTACGGTATGTCACGTCACGTGCACGATACACAAGGGACCTGAACAAATCTGAAATTTAAATTAACCAATGGTTCTTTTTATAGCGATGAAGGGATGTTGATACCAGATTTTACGAACACCCTAACGAGGGGACCCCTATTATTATGTGACCATATTTTTACGCATTCCTAAAAAATTCTCTTGTTTAATTGCTTTATGCATTCTAAACTATGATTTTTCCATATACTAAACTTAACTACATATTTATAATTTAACAAATAAGACGAAGTGTGTCTTACGCCTGATGCCGATCTTTCAAAAGTGGGACTTGGTCATCTGCCCTAAGAAAAAAAATTACTCCCAATGTCAATTTCAAACTAAAAATCAATTTAAAATCGAAAGCTTGAAACAGGCCTACGACTCTTCAAAGCAAAACTTGTAAAAGTGTCATTTTATGTTAAAGAAAAATGTCTTGTTTTGATCAATAAATAATTTCGTTCTTTTTTTCGATCTTTATCAACTTGAAGCGAAAACAAAAGTTTAAATCAAAAATTAAATTTTCAAAGCCAATTTGCAAACCACTTTAAGCGTTAAGGTCTTATTTTTTTCGATCCGCTTTTCACAAAGCAAAATTTCTTTTCATTTCGTCTGAAATATAAACTGTTTTAAACATTTAAACTTCACGTTCGTAGAAGTGCTGCCATGACTGTTAATGATTTGTGTTTTCAAAAGACTACTCCAAGAAGCTCAAAGTGCGGAGAAAGTTATCAAAACAGGGAAAAGTTTTTCAACATTTTAATAGAAGCGGGACCCCGGTTCCCTTTGCCAAGACCTTTGCTCTTTTCGAGCTCACTTTTTGTGCTGCCTATTTTTCTTAGAATGTAGCTTATACTTTGAAGAGATCATGGTGCTCTTTAAAACATTCTTTTCTAAATCCGTTGAGAAGTGGCATACAGTTGCTCGAAAAATGACGACGTGACTTACGAGCAGTATCGAAAGATAATATTAGTTATTGCACATAGTTAACATTTACTCTGCTTTGATGTACGTATTAAAAATCAATATTAATCTAAGAAGAGATAGAAAAGCAAGATTTCAGGAAAAATTTTGACCAACAAGCTTACAGTTTCGTACACAAGAATTAATCCACTCCATGCAATCTAAACCATTGTCAAAGGCTATACATTGAATTGATGGATGTACATTGGCTCGGTCTACTGTTGTAGGCTACGCCTTAACCAATCAAACAGGTGTTGTGTTTTTATGAAGCAAAATGCCAACAAGTGGATTTTTCTCAGATGACAATCAGGCTACGTGGCTTTATATTTGATGACATTTGCTTCAAATTTAATTTCTTCGCTTTGTTGTCATCGTTGATGTGATGAAGAAGCACTCCAACGCAAATTCTGTGACGCGACGATGAAATTTTGGAAAAAACATAATATTTCAGCAACTGGATAAAAAAATGCTTTGCAGGATAGTTTGCCTTCTATGGCATTCCAGAAAGCAATTTTTTTTCTTACATTGATTCAACGTCGAGTGACTATATAATTCCTTTCCAATCAGCAAAATCCATTCTTTAGCTGTGGATTTCAGTTTGACCAAAATGATTTGTTTCGAACAGCCCTACAACAAAGCAAGACAGAGAATAAAACACCACCTTTATTGCCTTTTGAAAGTTAACTTTTCTGTGCCCAACAATCACCCCAATAGCATCATTTTGAACAAAAAGCTTTACTTACAAATAGAAATCCACGCGCCTTATAAGGTTCGTGATCTCAATTGCAAACAATACAACTTTTTTCATTTCACAACGTGACTTTTTCTTAAGTCGAAGATTATACAAGTTTTTTTTACTGTGACCTAAGTCTAGATTTGCTCGTATGCACATTGTAAACGCACGTTTGCGATGGCTAGAAAGTAAACATATAAATAACAAAATGCAAAGTGTTTTTGAACACCAGCGATTTTCGTCAGAAGTTTTTGAAGGTACGAGCATGAACACAGAATTGCATTGTCTTTTAAACCCTGATAAACGAATTCTATTGGTTGAGTTTGATAGATTTTTCACTGGATAAGCCAGTCATGAAGTCGAGTGGTAAACTTGTGATTCAATCTTGGTATACGATCACGCATACAGCATCAAACTATCAAAGCACCAAAATAATGATTGTCCAATTGTTTGCTAAATATTTTGATAGTTTTGTGTGCTGACAGGCGTAGATAATTTCAATTTAGTTCCGATAGAAGGTGACAGTTTTATGACCCAGCAAGTGAAGAACCAACATTTGGAGACATTTTTGGTTGCAATGCAGTAGTGTTTTTCGTGTTATTTACTCAGCAGTGAAAGACCTATAAGTAGTTAGTTGAGAAAAAATTTAGGTTTTTTTTTATTGAACCTTATCAAAACAGTTTATCGAAAAGTAGCCCAGCAGCTAGTGTTCGATTCGCAGTCCAGTGCGGTTCAAATGCCCTTTCCACCTAATTTTTCGTGGGCAAGTAATTTTCTTTAGTTTTTTGGTTTGGAACATCATCATCTAATGATGCAGTGCCTTGATGACAGCACCAGCACAAGTTCTGTTATTGCGACAACCAACAACGAAAAGCCATATATGTGGGTAGTTTATTTCAAATCAACTTTATAAGGACAAGCATATATTGTGAAACTCACAAGGCATCGTATAGTGTATAAACTTGCAATTGATCGCTTCATTCTGACAGTCGATTACCAAGGCTTACCATGAGAAGGTTTACAGTTTACAGTATTAAACAACATGATATTATAAGAAAAACCAAATACACTTTACTTAAGCAATCTAATTAATGCTGAATGGTATTTTCACAATACGCTATAGTTTGTGAATTATACTGTACGCTCACGAAATAAGATCAGTAGAAAAACAAACATGCTCAGACGCTAAAATAACATTTTAAATATAAACAAATTTAGTCAGCTAAAATTCGTTTATTGTTTATTTATGTTTAGTCAACGTAAAAATACGCAAAGGTGATCTTTGCTGAATAGTCCACTTGAAGTCAAGAGTCAGCATAAACAAAAGGTTGAATGTGAGATAAGGCTAAAACATAAACACTTTAACACTTTTTCAATTTCAAATTGAAATAGTTTCGCAATATTTTTGTTCAAATGAGTGACTTAAAATTGCATCATGTAAAATCTAATGGCTTAAACTAACAACAAAGCCTAAACTGTTGTTAATCCCCGCTAAACTTTGTTAACTATGTCAAGTACTTAGGCGTGCATTTGAATAGTAGTGATGGTCGTGATTTTTATGATGATTGTGAAACAACAAGTTCTTTCGCTAATTAAGAGCTACATTTTCTTTCAGCTGATTGAAGCTACCTCACCTTTTTACATGTATAGTACATAAAAATCAACTCTGATTAATTTGTTTGTTTCTACTTTATCAACTTGTTGTGACGTAGGATGACTCAATTAATGTTTTATCCGACTTAACAGCGTCAGCAAGTTTCAACTATCCCGTCCTTTAATACATGTATAGCAGGGGTTTCCAACCTTTTTACGATCTCGTACCACTTGGACGCTCTGTAGTGCCAAGCGTACCAGTTCTTGCAAAACAACTAATTTGATCGAATCATATTTTATTCAGAAGAATAATATTGGCCTATTAAATTAAATAACACTAAAGCACCACAAATAAATTTCATGAGATTTTTGTTTACTGTCCACCAATTGGTCCATGCGCGGTGTAAATTTGCCAACAGCGCATCGAAAGTCATTTCCGAGCGGACCTAGTCGGTTTCGATTTTTTGACTTGATGTTCATCATGACCGAAAATCCCTGCTCACATTCTCACGTAAAAGGGAAAATCAGTAGCTGTGAAACAGCATGGGAAGCTAGCGTTGAATATGAAGAGGCCATACTGAGCTAGAAGTTTATTGGAGAACATTCCTTGTAACCGATATTGAACATTTTATTCCGATCCATTTTTAGCTTACAACTAGCATTATTCAACGCTATTTGTAGCTTAAGCTATTATATAAAACAGTAGATGATATCTATCAAGAATCAAAAGTGAGAAAAACTAACTGGTAAAGGTGATCAGGTACTATGACACTTCCTCAAATGGGCGATCAACCTAACACAGAAAGCAATCATTAAGAAAACAAATCAATAGTTTTTTTTCCAAGTCTAAACCTTAAACCATTTGACCAAGTAAACACTCACAATAGTATTTCAAATTTTTTTAATATAATTTATGTTGTGGAACCGGTTTTCTTCCTATAGGATTCATCAGCACAACTGGATCGAAACGAAAAAATTACAGAAGATTACTATTAGCACAACTAGCCCAAAAAAAACGCAAATTTACATGTTAAATAAATAAAAAAATAAAAGTCACTGAATGTCCAAAACCTTCATATCCTTGCTTTATTCTTTTTCATTTCTTTTTTTTCTTCATAGTATTGCCAAATACAGAAAATATTGCAACAATTTGATACGGTAACTTACTAAAGCTGTCTGTACAAGCAGCAGTAAAAAGTAGAATAATTGAGATGAATTTTACAAGTATGATTAAGAAATGCTTATGACGGTGCAATATGGAACAAACGCTTCTATTACATCATCATGCTAAACTTGCAAGATGCAAAAGGTTAGCTAACTGCTCTTGGCTGATGCTGAGCTTCGTCGGAGTCTGCCTCGCTTTCTGACCTAGTCTTATTCTGAAACGATCCCTGTTCCATATCTAGAAAGCTAAAACCTCAATTGCTAAGGTAACAGGGATCAGTTGTCAGTAGATGTTACAGAAAATATATTTCGCACTTATTCAGTGCATCGTCAGTTCTGATAAAGGGCAGTTAAAACCTACAAGTAATGTTTTAAACAACATTACAGTGACGCAATAATGCCAAAACATGAGCGTAAAAAATTGAAAAAGCAAAAGCGTAAATATTGAAAAAATGCTGAATGAAAACTAAACCAAGCCGGCAGTAAAGTAAATTACGTATCAAATATAAATTATAAACTAGAATTGATGAAAGAGCAAAAGGTTAGCAATCAATTTTGATCATAGATTGGTTTTTCTAGTTTTTCCATCCCTATTGTCACCTATTTCTGCCGCATTGATTGCTAACCTTTTGCATCTTGCAAGTTTAGCATGATGATGTAATAGAAGCGTTTGTTCCATATTGCACCGTCATAAGCATTTCTTAATCATACTTGTAAAATTCATCTCAATTATTCTACTTTTTACTGCTGCTTGTACAGACAGCTTTAGTAAGTTACCGTATCAAATTGTTGCAATATTTTCTGTATTTGGCAATACTATGAAGAAAAAAAAGAAATGAAAAAGAATAAAGCAAGGATATGAAGGTTTTGGACATTCAGTGACTTTTATTTTTTTATTTATTTAACATGTAAATTTGCGTTTTTTTTGGGCTAGTTGTGCTAATAGTAATCTTCTGTAATTTTTTCGTTTCGATCCAGTTGTGCTGATGAATCCTATAGGAAGAAAACCGGTTCCACAACATAAATTATATTAAAAAAAATTTGAAATACTATTGTGAGTGTTTACTTGGTCAAATGGTTTAAGGTTTAGACTTGGAAAAAAAACTATTGATTTATTTTCTATTTTATCTATCAAGAACAATCATTTGACATAATTAACGCCAACTGTCCCGCGACCCGCAGCTTTGTTGGTACTGCTTTTCGAAACAACTGTGCTCCTTGTTGACAATTGACATGGCCTGTATTTTGAAGATCGTAATGATATGAAACAACAGGAATAGTTACGTAACAATAAGAAAAGGCTTCGGGAATTTTTTTTTTCTTGTAAACAAAACCAGATAAACAAAATATAAAGTTAAGAAAAAAACGGAAGCTACCCGCGTACCACCTGAAAAACTTTCGCGTACCACTAGTGGTACGCGTACCACAAGTTGGGAACCCCTGATGTATAGCATTAACCATGGACTGCGTTAGAGGGCCGGGGGTGATTACCCCCCACCAATTGGAGTGGGGGCGTAACTAATTCAAAATTACCACCCCCCAACACTAATGTAGAGATAAAAATTTAATTTTTAATATTTTTTTACTTTTGTGTTTTATTTTCATTTTTTTATTTTGTTGCACAGACTTTTAAGTTTTTTGCTTGGAAACTCCGACTCGCAAGACAACGCCAAACTATGTATCCTGTCAAAAATATACGCATCACAATGCGCTATGTATGACGTCATAATTTCTCACCGCTTCAAACTGTTTAATTTCGCTTTTACCACTCACGAACGAAACCCACTACAGTTGCATTGTTTCAATGTATTTCTGCGTTGAATCGTTGTAACTCGGCGGCTTTTTTCGCGGAGATAGCTTCTCTTCGCTTTTGTTTGAACCATGCTGGGCTTGATGGTTTTGCCATGCCATGCGATTTTGCTGATGATGATACGATGGGTGGCTTTTAAAATTGATTGCAAGGGACAGATTTGCTGAGTCAAGTAAAATTCCTATTTATGCTTGAGTTGGCAGATTGTTTTGTAGCAAACAACTTACAACAACTTAGTGTAAATCAGTGGATTGGTATCATACCAACAAAAGTGTACCTTACAAGCTAAATTATAAACTAGTTATGATACGGAAATATTTTAAAAGCCTTGGTAACACATTTGCCGGTAGAAGAAGGGGGGTCTGGGGGGCGACCTCCCAGAAGTATATGTGATGCGAGAATCCAATAAGCCCGATGTCGATGTCAAAACATCGTTTCCGCCCCTGCTTAAATTATCCCCCTCCCATTCTCAGGAAATGTCCGGAGCCCCTGGCATTAACTGCTTTTGACGTTTTGACAAGGAAGGCTCTACTTGCTTTCTACGATCGCTGCGGAAATCCAAAAAACAGTTCGCAGTGGTTCCCAACCTGGGGTCCACGGACCCCTTGGGGGTCCGTGAGAAAGCATTTGGGGGTCCGTGATTACCTTGATGAATTTTGGAGAAAAAAAACGAAAGCGATCTTTTCACTTTTATTAAATTTGATTACGTTGAAAAAGTTTCGGCAAGGCACTTCGGGTCACCTTAATATTCAAATACTGCTGACATTTCTTGAACAATTCATTCATTTTTTTATTTGAGCAACTGTTTAACCTGATATTTGCAGCAGGAGTCATAGCGGCAATGCAATATGACACAGTACAGTAGTTGAGTAGCATAATTATTACAATAGTATGTTAATTGAGTTTCAGGCAAAATTTAGGTGGGGGTCCGCAGAATCAATAATTTGTCTAAAGGGGTCCGTGACAACAAAAAGGTTGGGAACCACTGAACTAGTGCATTGCAAATTTGTACCGTTTCTAATTGTTGTTGTTTTGAAAGGCAGTAGCCTAGGCTAGCCACTCCGCCTTGTAGGCTATAACTCTGATATAAAAGTCCCCTTGTATAGAATTTTAGGAGGCTTCGTAATTTCGATAGCGATTTAGTTGTTTGCAATTTGGTTTGCAGTAGTCTGCAAATTTGAATATACGAAACCTATTCATAAATTGTATGATATTAGTGCAAACATTTCATTACAATTATAGCAATGCATAATAATAATATGGATGTGGAAACACAATCATAGTATTTCACAAAAAATAATCTACTACAGTATACTATAATACGCTATTGAAATAAATAATGTTATAATATGTTGAAATATTATAAAAATATATTATACTCTATTAAAAGTATATCGTATGAATATATTTTAGGTTTAAACTTTGTTAGTGTCATTATTAGTTATTAGATTGTTTCGTAGGTATTATTGCACGGTCTGAAATAAACGAAAAACAAAAATATAGATTAAGTAAAGACCTTTAAACATTATCTTCAAGACTTTCGCTAGGTGATGCAAGACAGCAACATTTCAAAAAGCACCAAATGGAATAGTAGGCCACGATATATTCCGCAAAGATTTTCGCTGACTTATATTCTTCAACGGTTTAGCAAAATTAGGCCGTGCGTATTGAAATTACTCAAAACGAAAACACATAATTTAAAATTTGAAAAAAAAAATTTACACAAAAATTACTTCAACCAACAAGTATGCCCAAAATATTTTGAAAACATTAATTAACAAGTTTAAATATAGATAGACATTATCAATAGGCATTTTCGTAGGCACTTTTTTGATCTTGCTTACTGCACTAAAGATTCAGAATTGAATAGAACGTAAAACATGCGCTAAATACAATCATATTGAAGTTGATTATAAGTTTGAATATTTTAATTATGAATTAGTGTCTTTTGTTTGATTTGATTTATTTCAAGGGCTACTTAAGCTGTCAAAACCACTTCGATTTCATAGACAGGTGTAACAAAAACCTGATGAATTTTGGAGTAACGTTGTGACATTATAAACTTGCATACGACATGCAAAAAGTTAAGCCACGTTTCAACTGTTGCATGATATCCTTTTGAACTTATTAAAGCATGAGCAAGATTTATAACAACTTAAAATTTTACCTCGATAGCACGGTGCGTCTGTCACGTACGCTACACTTGTTTAATTAGCTTACGTTTTGGTAATCAACAAAAACCACAATGTTGCAATGTTCTGAGTCAAACTTTCTGGCACAAGGCCCATATTTAACTTTGATTTGTGTGGATTTGAGTAAATGTGGTTTTTGGCATAAGTTGTCACATGCGTTTGAACGATATCATTGTAGGCTACTCTACTGCTGATGTTTAGGTTTAAGTTATATTTATCGTTTTCCAAGCTTTCAGTTGACATAGGAAGGCAAGATTTTTCAATTTCACTGTGGTAGGCGGTGAGTATTAAGATTCCATTTAACACTCTTTGAGTCTCTGCTAAACTAGATTACGTTTTCACATTACATCCTTCATTCCAGCTTACAATAATGTGGCATGGCAATTTGATCGCTGGATTCTAACGCTATGAAAGCACTTCGTAGTTTAATTGTTAAAGATATTTTACAAACAAATTGAACAACTTACACAGAAATTGGTAAACTGATGAACTGAAAGCAAATAAATCACAAAATAATTTAAAGAACAAAATTGTCAACAGTTTTTCATGAGTTTATGTGCAAGAGCTGCACTGATTGCAAAGGGTTCCCCAAAAGATTCGAAAAGGTAACTTTATGATACAGTGGCTGGTTATAATTAATTAGAAGTGACTTGCAAGCGATCGATATGTTTGTGTTTTATTAATTGGAAGCACTGACAAATTAAAGACAACAAGAAAACAACCATTTGAGTGTTGTTCAAACTTTAAAAAGAATCGTTTTATGAATAAAGATTTTGAAGCATCATCCTAAAAAAATCAAATTTAACCTGTAGCCGAATTTCAATGCTTGTTCAACATAGTCTTAGTAGAACTAAAGGGATAACCACTATTGGACTGTAGAAAAAGACTAAACAATAAATATTCTTATCCAGATAGTAATTTTTTTTAACTATGTTTTGTTAACTTAAAAGTGCATAGGCTACATTCATCATACCGAAAACAGAAGTAAGGAAACCTTTTATGAAAATCTGGAAAGAAAATTCCACTTTAACAAAAGTTATGATTGCACGAAGATATCATGATACGATTACCTTCTTACAAACTATAAAGCACCGCAACTTGACCTTTACGGCGTATGAGTACTCCTTCAGAAATGCTAGCTCGGAGTATCACTAGATGGTTAATCACCAGATGAGCTCCTAAAGCTCATTATTCTTTCCATGTAAACGTTTGAAGCGGTTCACCTCTTGATATCAATTTCTTATCCAAATGGAAGTCCCGACCAGGCATATTTAGAGAGTAATTGGAAAAAAAGTTAAAAAATGGCTTTTTTGGCTATTGGTTAGAACATTAAAATTGCATTAACGGTTGTTTCCAATGATAACAAACTTTGATTGCCAAAAGTGTCACCTTTCAAATATTACACCGAGTCGTTTCATTACATTATAGAATGATACCATATTAAAAAAGGGGAAAATTCACAAAGAATTCGAAAAGTTTTGCCACGTCAGCATCTATCAAAGATTCTAATTATTCTTTTTTGTGGCCAGAGTAGTGGCTCCAACGAAAAAAACAATAACATTTTTGGTGTTTCTGCAATACCTTTCAAAAATGTAAAATTATGTATTTCTGAATATGCCTATCCTTTTTTAGCATCTTTGTTCCAGGTATAAATCACCGACATGTATCAAAGCACGTAGACCATGATAAACAGTTGACTAAAAAACAAACTTTTAATGTTTCAACTATAAAAACAATCATCATAGGGTAATTTTTTTTTTATATATTTTGTGCCTGTTATTGTCTGTAATTAGCAAACCGTCACCAGGGTGTGTAAAGCTATTTGTGAATTTGATGGCATGACGAATTATTGTTTTTGTAAAGCAGGAGTTAGTTGGTTTTTTAAACGTGAAAACAGTGATAGTTTATTTTTTACTGAATAAATCTAAGCGTGAAAACTAAAATGATAAAATAAAATGGAACTGCTTCAGATTAAGACTTGGTGTAGGCTAAAGTTGTTTTTGTTTTGTTTTCAATGCAAAGTGTCATTGAACTTGTTACCTAAAGAAAGTTTCTACCACCTGCATTTCTGCAGCAACCTACTGCACATATAAAAGTTGCCTTCCAGCAATTGAAGTCACTATAGTTTTCAACAGTAAGCTAACCCTGCAGCCTACCTTGTTACCGAATTGACATTTCTGCTGCTGCTGCTGCTGCTGCTGCTGCTGCTGCTGCTGCTGCTGCTGCTCGTTGTTCGAATCATTTATGTATTTTTATAAAGAACACAGAAAATGTCTGAACAGAATAATGAATTTAATGTAAGACTAAATGAATTTAATTAAGACTCGTCTGAAAAGTTTTATTCTGTAGATCATAATGAGTAATATTCCGAATTTGTTTGTTTGCTATTGCCGTGTACAGCGCCTTGAATCATGGTTGTTCACTGGGGTATGTTATTGTTGTAGGCTATACGCTATTATTATTATTGTCTCTGCGCGCAAACCGTAGCCTATGTTCTTTTGAGGACGCGCTTAAGTGTGGACATAACGGTTGGCTTGCTGGTTCTTTTCATCTAACAAGCAGGCTGTAGGAGCAGGGGAAACGCGCCTAAAATATATTTTGGTACATTCAGAGCAAAGAACTCATATATTTTGTCATAAAAAGTTAGATTATGTGATATAAAGTTGGTTGTTTTATTCTTGAAAAGATCCATATTTTAACTCTAACAACCAGGTGTTTTTCTTTACTGTTTTTATCCGGATAGGCTATATGACATCCCTAATGGATTTTACTGTTTTGAAAATACATAAAATATCACTGAAAAAAACAAAAACAACAACTATGTAAAACAGTTTCGCATCGGTTTGGTACTGCAATTTCACCTGGTTGCTTAAAATAGTCTGTCTCCTAGTTTTTGACAACAAATTAAGATTAAGGTCGGATTAAGGATATTAGAAGGTGTACGTGATACGTCAGTGCCCACAACATCGGTCTACTTAATCATCAGTTATAAACTCTTATTTCCCCAACATCGGTTTAAGTGTTAGGTCAGACTGATGTCGCTTTTGTCTTCAAACATATAAAACTTTACAAAGTTTGAAAAAAAATCAAAACAATTTTTATTGAGACAGACATATGAAATTAAACATATTTGTTTATTTTTGGTAAGATACCTGCTTTTTTGGGGGGGGGGGGGAGAAGATAATGGTAGTACCATCGTTGTGCTGATCGGCACTTTAAGATTTCTTGCTCAACAAGATTTGTCCGAAAGGTGTGGCCACGTTTGATTAATCTTTGATTGACTTGCAGACCACGTGAGAAAGATGCAGAGTTGGTGGCTTGGTGGATTAGCCAGCGCTTTGTTATGATTCAAGTCTCAAACACGTTCAATCAGCATGGTTTTTTTAAAATAGAAAACTTAATGATGTTAAGAAATTGCAAATATTTTTTCTAACGTTGCCATTGTCACGTAGAATCTGAACGAAAAGGTCAACGTTCTCTGGATAACAAAAACTTCAAAGTTTTAAAAAAAAGTTTTAATTTTCCCAAATAATTATGATAATTTAATCAAATATTCAAATTAATAATTACATTTAATTAATGGTAATAATATAACAATATTCATTAAACAACCTAATTAAATAATGATTAAATTATTAAGATTATCAGTAGATGGTAACAACATTAAATTTAACTTCACAAATATTAATATTTTACTTTCTACATACGGAAATAATTCACAATATATTTTGCATGTTGACCAAAATGACCGGAAACAATTTCATCTTCAACAAGGAAAAGTTGCAGTTTTGGTAAAGAAACAAAAATCATATTTTTTGATACGTTTAATTACTGATGCACAGTTCCAGAAAGACAAGATTATTAATAAGCCTAAACTTTTCTGGCTAATGGACTTGTGGAAATTTTTTCTTCTTTGGAATTGTGTTCGGTTATTTTTTGTCTTCCGTTCCACACAGTTTGTTGGAACTGATATACAATATATCTTCTTAGTTAGCAGTTTATAAAATTAACAGAAGTAACTTTTAAAATTATTAGGCTAAATCAACTGCAACTTTTTTTCCAATAGAACATAAATACACAGCAAAGCCATGTTCATTAAAACCAAGAAGTCCTTTGAAGTTTTATATGGCCGCGTCACATGTGTGATTTTAGTATCTGTGATTGCAAACATACGGTGCATATACATTGATTTGCGATTTACAATCAATTGTGATTTATTCGTATATGCGTCAAGTTATTGCATATTCGCCTGCTTTCACTTTTCGATACATTTACATAACATTTTGTGTCAGTTTGCGTTCTCTTCTTACGTTTAATAGTAATACAAGTTTTGCATATTGCCATGTATAACCTATAATAATTTTGTCATTTTATTAAAGTGCAACTGCTTTTTTCTTGTGTCATAAAAGTTAATTTTCATGTCATGTCAGAGAGCGAAGGAAGTGACACGTCTGATATATTTGGTTTGGTTAGGTGTCAGGCGTGGCAGTGAACTATGAATGCGAAATTCACTGCTTGATGTGATAATTCGTGATGTAGATGAAACAATAATAATATAATGGTTTATTTATTGTCGCTCTACAACTGCTCAGGTCTTGTAGCGACAGAGCTCATGTTTAATTTTTATATCAGAATTACGATGTCATCACATTATTACCCGACTTAACCTCAAGAAAGAATACAATTTTTTACGGTTTTTAAAGTTTTTGGTATAGCCTGACCTGGAATCGATCTTACACTTACCAGCACTAGAGCCGAAAGCAAAATTCCTCGGCCACTAAGCTGGTACCTATACAGTAGACCAAACAATGCAAAAATATTAGTCAAGTTTCATATGATGCAGCTCCAACAATGTCCGGAGATGAATTTACGCGCTGTCCTTTGTCACATTTTGTGCCATATTTTCGACGTGATGATCGACTATCGCAAAAAATCCTCACTTATTCAAGGGAGAATAAACACAACCGGCATAATTTAAAAGTTTGTATTTGATGTTTTCCGACATGAAGTTGAGCCATCAAAATTTTCGAGAATTTTAACAGACTTTAAATTTTTATTAGTAAAAACAAAAATATATGAACTTGCTGCAATAATCACAAAACAGAAGTTGCGCTGTTTCACCGAAATAAACGTCAACTGCAACACCCGTATAACAGAAAGATATAATGTTACATGGACTGCTGCGTAGAGGAGTAGATTTATTGTAAATGATTAGCACTACTTATTATAAATTATAAAAAATAATCAAAAGATATTAAATAACTGTCTGACAAAAGACTTGCTTAGGCTCTGTTGCCTCTGGCATAGAACATTTTTAAGAGCCTTCACTAACATAGAGACCCGGTAATAAATTTCGGGAGGGGAGCAAAATGGTACTTACACGGCCCTAGATATAATGGTAGGTATATATACGCAAGGCCGTAGACAGGATTTCTCGGGCCGGTACCAATTTATTTTCGGGCCCCTTTCATCAACAATGTTATGAATAGAAAGGTTGCTGTTAAAATGAGGATAACACATGCCGTTCAAAGTAGAAAATTAAGAGGAATAAATCAAACCCGATATGCCAAAAGCATGGTTGTTTAACAAATCTTGCGCAATCTTAAAATTTCCCGAACCGCAAAACTTACTATCTCTATTTAGCGGTTGCTTTTTTGAACTTTTATTTGTCACATGGCGCTAGAGCAGTGGTTCCCAACCTGGGGTTCGCAGAGCATTTTATAGGGGGTCGCGAAGCTGTTGCTCATGCAACAACAAAAGTGAATATAAGTAGGACGAGGTACCGGTCCGCTAGTAGTATGTGCCTTAGGCTACGTTTACATGACGTTTCATTGCGCCCGAAATCAAAATTTTCCGTTTCGGTTAGTCTGCCAGACTCGTAGTCTGTTTGCATGCGATGACCGAAATGAGACTCGTGGCGGTCTGGATTTCATTTCGGTAGTTTCAACAGAAATGAAACCGAAATGAAGCGGTTGCGGGTGATGTAAACACACCGCAATGAGATCCTAGCAACGAGATTAGCTCTAGTGCTAGTAGCAGTGGCGTAGCCAGAAAATTTTTTTGGGGGGGGCCAAATATTTGATGAATTGAAGAGAACGACAAAATGTTTGATTTAAGACATCGCCACCTGATGTGCAGTGGCGCATCCTGGTGGGTTAAGCAAGGGAAGCACTAAAGCTGGTGGGGGTTAGAGCGTGCCGAAGGCACGCGTATTCTAGGGGGTCCGGGGGCATGCTCCCCCGGAAAATTTTTGCAAAATTACACTTAAATAATGGATTATAACGCTTTCTGGAAACACTTTCAGGGTAATATTTGTATGAAACTTATTAGCAGATAAACAGCTATTAACTTATTAAAGGTAGCTTTTATCTACACACAAACGGGCAAAAACTGCGGCTAAAATTAGAGAACACAAAAAACTCAGCTACACAAAAACCCAACAGAGTAAGCGATTCTGAAATTGCTTCCACAGATTAGTTAAAAGAAGCGTAAATCGCATAAACTTTGCGCGATTTACGATTTGCAAAATTTATTGGTGTCTTTCTGTGTGTCTAAAACAAGTCCTGGGGGGTGTTAATAATAGCCAGATGTCTTGGAAAACAATATAAATTTATACAAATTATATTATATTTTCAACAAAGGGTTCAACCTCGGAATCCAAACTTTGAAAATTTGGGGGGGGCCATGGCCCCGTTCGCCCCCCCCCTGGCTACGCCTATGGCTAGTAGTTTGTGGTCTGTTTAAGTATTTATTCGTAGTGTAGGAAGAAGAGAGAACTTGAACATTACATCAGTGTAACAGCTTTGTGTTTTTGAAATCATAATGATAGATATTTTCAACTAGGACTGGAATGCTGGTTGTTTAATTTAAGTGAGCAATTAGCAATTGCGAACCAGCAATACAACCAATCCTTTTAAGTCAGTGGTTGAAAGATATGTTATATTTTCTAGCATGTTGCTTATTGTAAAACCTATAGGCTACTATCCATTTCTCTGTGGCCAAGCCTGTAGCCTACTGGATGGAAAAATAAACTTGTAGGCTATGATGGATAGGCAAACTGAATGCTTTTTACTGTTGTTAGTGTAGCCTATGTTATGTATAGGCTACCTTTCTCTACCTATACTTACATTTAGGAAAGAATATAAGTGGGGGTCGCGGTATCTACGAAAATTTTTAAAGGGGGTCACCAAGACAAAAAGGTTGGGAACCACTGCGCTAGAGTATTATTTCCCGATTCCATTGATGTTTCACTGGTCATTCCAGGCTCACCAGAAGAGAATTTACAGCAAAGTTAGTGCAGACGGTCAGAAATTGAATTCAATTTGATTTGGGAAATGTTTTTGGGCTTAGGTCAAACATTTGCTGATTGCTGCAATCTGAAAAGCGGTTTTGGTCTAATTTTTAGTCCAGAAATAGGGATAGCAATCTTCTTACCTGTGCCATTTCAGTTTTTGAGTTTAAACCTAGATATCCCTGGTTTAAACAAACATTAGGTTGTTTGTTTTGAAATTCGTGTTTCGGGTTATATTTTACTAAATATTCGTGGTTAGGGAAATCACTATACTAACTAAATTTTTATTTTACTGTTTGGTGGCTGAAGTGGCTATTTTACCACCAGAGAGCTGAAATGGGCCCGGAAGGGGGCCCTTTACTTTACCATCTGACGGCTGAAGTGGCTGTTTTAACCTCTGATGGCAATTCCTTTAGATCTGATTATAGGCTATTAAGATTTTGATAATGTTTGAAGTCGCGGGGAATCTTTTAAATCCGGACCCCTTAAATATTCCGGGCCCGGGTCCAAAAGTACCATTTAGACTCCATGTCAACGCCCCTGTATATACGGCTGCGTAGAGTAGGTTTATTGTAGTAAACTAATAGCATAACTGCCTGTTTGCCTTTCCCATAGAGCAGTCATTGGTACATTTCCTGATAAAGAAAGCCGCCAGGGCGAATTACACTTTCAGTGGCACGACAAGCAGTAAGTGCATTTTTTAGTTAAAAAATATTTCATTTTTTCGAAGTACCTTTACAATAATTTAGCATATAAAACTACATACAGGCCTAAAATTGTAAGAGCGCAAATCGTAACGATCTATAAATGCAGCCATGTTCGAACGTAATTGAACAATTTCAAGGGAAATTCCGCGATCCATTTTATATCGATTAATCACCAATACATATTGAAGTAAGCTATGTAAATCTAGACACTTGTAATATATATTGGAGTAGATGACGCCGTATGGAGGGCGTAACTATAGAATTGTGGCATGGAGACAAAAGCTTCTGATGCGGCTCCAGCGCCCTTTTTTCATGCAAAGTAGGCTATAGCCTTACTCAAGGAAAAAAATAGGTACCGGTAGGCAACTTTGCTTTCATGCCCCTTTACAAAATTCTGCTCCTGGTTTTAATCCAATGTGCACTATTAATTGAAAGTGGCTTGATTTTGTTCAGCAGCTACGACTTTGTATCTTTAATTTTTTTGTCCAACCATGAAATGATCTCCACAAGGGTTGTGATCTCCTTTGGACACTGCATTGCTGAATGAAAACTTCACTGACGCCGTGCATTTCCTCTTGCATGTGGATCATAATATGAAAGTGCTCTCTGGAACAAAATAATGTATCATAACAAGAAGTTGATGTTTCTTTATTCCTTGCATAAAAGTAGACATCGCCAACTCACCACAGAAGTGCTGTGATTTCTTGAGCTTCCCCTTCCACTTTGAACTTCTGAGTAATAAGCATAGCTCAAGTACAGCATCAGCACCTATAAAAAATATACCTATTTGAGATAAATCGTTGAATCTTTCAAAGCCTTTTAACATTTGTTAAAATAAATCAATTAAAATAGTATGAGACAACATCTGCCGGAGAACAGGGAGTTTGAGTTCTGATATTTTCAGTTAAGGGTCAAGTTCAACTTCAAAAGTTCTGCCATGAAGATTTAAAGCAATGTGAGTAAGCTATAAATGCAGATGTTCTGCAATAGGCCGACTCGAGTACTGGATCGAATTTTGAACGCTTTTTTAAAAACAAAGTGTTGTGCAGCATATTTTACTAATACGTTCACTTGAAGTTCAAGTAAATATCCAAAAAGCCACTAAGTAGCTCACGTATATGTTATTCTTTGGGCTAAACACTTCACTTTTTGGCTTACACTTGCAGTAGTTCAGATTGCACTAAAAGCAGCCAAGCAATCTTTTATCTAAAAAAGCCGAAATTGTCCCCTCCCCAATCATCTTTACTCACATTCAAAATGTTCTTCAACAGCAGCAGAATAGTAAAGAAAGCGATCAGTCCATTAGCTCCTTTTTGGCTGAACAAAGCCGCAAAATAAACTCCTTGCGCACTGTTGGGAAGAAAAGCGCTTGAAACCGGCGTGCACGTTGATAGATTTCCGATAAAAAGTTGATTTGCAGTTTGAAATTGCTGGAGAAAGAATAAAACGATCTTATTGAAGCCAGAAATGCAGTAACAAGGTCCGATTTGTTCCGAATGAAATGAAAACCTGGTGTAAGGTTGCCAAGATTATTTACAACAACAAACAAAGTAAAATAAACATCCAATGAGTCCTTTTCTCGATGTGAAAAAATACATTTCTCAAACAAAGCAATTTTCTTATACTATGCAATTTTAATATAGAGGTTACTTTATAGAACATCGTTTTTTTTGCTCTTGTATAAAGTCAAATAAGTTTATTACTCCACTTTGTGTTGTTTAGGACTCGTAACTTCTGTTTATCAAGTTTTAAGTGTGAGATTCGTTCAACAAAGTTTCAGTGCAGTTTGCTTTTTGCTATAAAAAATTTAGCCAAATGCACAACAGGTTTTGTGATTGAATTTAAACGTATCGAAGACTAATTGTCTTTCCGATAGTGTTTACCGACATTTATGATGAGCGTAAGCTACTGCTGTTTCTTCTGCCAATTAAGTTACAGATTATAAAAAGATTATCATCGAAACTCAAACCAAACTGACAGTCACTTTATCAAAAAGGAAATGAGGAAACAGATGACAATGTGCAGTACTTTATGGGCTTAATCAAAAATGGACCTAACCAAAGACTAAGAAAACTAGAAAATTTGAGAAAGAAAGTCTGTGTATGATCAAAAATAGTCGGAAATAAAAGCAAATTGAACTGAAAATGGTAGAGTCTGCCATTAATGCATTATTACTCTTCAACAACGCAGAACCATAATGTTTGATACTAAAAAGCATTATTGTTTTAACGAAAGGTGATTGGAATGCAAGATTATCAAAACCTTGTGAATTTTTAAATTCATACTTAGACTGATTAGCACTCTGAGGACAAGAGACTAACATCAATAGCATTAGGATACTGTTAAAGCAGCCAACCAAAAGATAAAGTATCAAATTTAAAAAAAAACTTACCGCCAATTCCCATGCCTTGGCAAAAAAATAAAAAATATCGTGCAGGTCACTTAATACCGAGAAGGCGACGATTGTTAATATGAGCTCGGTCAATACGACAACAGCTTGAATCACGAGCCAGGGTCGCATCCACGTGCTGTTGTCCTGTTGAAAACAACGTGTAAAGACGGTCAGGGCCGTTAAGAGAATAATTTAGCCCGATACCAATGTGATCTTGTGGGCCTTAAATTAAGAAACTTCTAATAAAAACGCACTGAATCCAAAGCATACGCGGTAGTTGGTAATCCCGGGCCCTTTGGAAAAATTACTGGTCCCTAAATTCATCCCGGCCCGGGTCCAAAAGTACCTCTGGTCTCCCTGTTAACGTTACTGGTATATTGCTTATTGTAGCTAGTGTTATCGTTTTTGCTTCCAGCACGTTACTGACAACATATAAAATAGTAGCTCATGCATTCGCTTGAAATTGCTTGAATTTAATAAAAAAATAAACAGCCCAAAATGTAGATATTAAACTTATTTTCAGCAAACGTTTCGAAAACTGTACTATCTTTATCTTCAATGCTATAAATGAAGCCAATATAGGTTACGTTCATAGCACTGAAGATGAAGACAGCAGGCTAAAGTTTCCAAAACATTTGCTGAACATGAATTTAATATCTACATTTTAGGCTCTTTATTTTTTTATTAAGTTAACGAGGCGTTCCAATCATTTTGCTCCTATGCTTAAATTTTTTATGTAATTAGTGACAAAAAGGAATAAATGTTTGAGTAAGTTAGTCTCACTACGAAGAGTTGACATCTCAGCCGTCTTCAGCCGTCTTTGACATGTCAGCCGTCAATGCATTGACAGTCGAGAGTGAGACCTGCTTTCCCAATCTCGGTCCAGATGCCAGCGCATAATTGTCATAATATTTTAAACACAAGATAACTCGTGATTGGCAACCCGAGCCTTGTCAGTTCAAATTTATTTTTCTTACTCACTGCTTACCTGAGAAATGCTGTAGACAAACAATACTGATAGCAAAAGAAACACTGGTGAGCCAATCGCAGCCAACGCATAGAACACTTTAACAACTGAAATAGCAAGTTTTTTAGAAAAAAAGTCGATAATTTTTTTATAACTTATTTATTCTAGCAAAGAATATAAAACAAAGTTATCTGTTTTCATGCTAAATAAAAAATTGGCCTAACATCTCACAACTGATGCTGATAAGCAAGGGCCCACAAGAGGGGGGGACAGCCGGTGCATTGCACCGGGGCCCGGTGAGTTCAAGGGGGCCCTACAAAATGTCTAAATTCACGCGATAAAAAGATTGATTTCAACAATTTTGCATAAAATATTGTTTTTATATTAGTTCCGTATGTCAAATGGGGCCTCCTTATGGGTAGCCTAGGCTATGCCCTTTTTTTAAATTACACAATTTTCAATTTTTTGAGTTTAGGGGGGCCCGACAAAATGTTTAAATTTGCGTGCTCAGGTCGATTTTACATAAAATATTGTTTTTTATATGAATATTAGTTTTGTATTTTGAATGGGCCCCTCATGGGTATGCCCTTTTTTAGAACAACAATATTATCATTTTTTTGCGTTCAGGGGGCCAATAAAATGTTTAAATTTGCGTGTTAAGGTCAATTTTGCACAACATTTTTTAATATTTTAAAGTTGGTATTTCTTATATGAAGTTGGTATTTCTTATATTGAAGTTGGTATTTTTTAATGTCATGAACAATAGCAATGCATTCAACCTAAGTTTGCTGCTCTAGTCTCTGCAGATTTCAAGGTCAGAAATGGTATTGTATGTTAATGTAAAGCTGTAAGCACACATATGCAACGCTATGTCAGCCATGTCGGATAGTATTGCAATTTTTATCTTCGAAATGGCTGATTTTACCCACTTGTTGCCATGGTTACAATCAGGTAACCATGGCAGAGTTGCCAGAGTTAGGAAGGGTTAGAGTTAGGAAAGGTTAGGGTTTTGATCTTTGCCCAGGACTAAAAAAAATATCCAAAATACAAGTTTTTGTTTTCAACAGCTATAAACTTTTCCTCAAATTAGGGCAGAATTCCATATCTGACAACGCTATTGAGGCTATATTTACACTATGTAGTGTTTTAGCATTTTACAGCATTTTATCTTTATGTATAACTATTGTGTATCTGTGAATTTAAAGTTATATTTACATAGTGCATAATAATGGAGTATTAATACTTTAACCTAATTTATCCTTTGTAAGAACGCGCACCGCAAATTTTGCTGGTGATTGGTGAGATATCACGCGACATGTCGCGCAGGGGGGCCCGGCAGCAACATCTGCACCGGGGCCCGGCAGGGCCCTTGGAGGCCCTGCTGATAAGTCTATAGGGGCAGAGCCAGTAACAAAATTTTGCGTTTGTGCCAGAGAGAAAAAAATTAACCAAGTGGTGTTCAAATGAATTGTTTTGACGCAAGACTTGACTTGACACAACAAAAAAGCACGAAGCAATGTTCAAATTTTGCTTCTTGTCGGCTACGTCTCTGTATAAAGCTGTAAAAAAGTTAGATTTTATTGCATCGAATATATACAAGAAATAATCTCCATCAATTAGAACAACATCAATTTATTGCAAAACAACTTTTCTGGATGGCAAAGTTCTAACCTGTTGAAATAGGGGTGGCCGCGTACACCGCAAAGCAAATGAGGCACAATATTTCCACAGTGAATTGGATCTGCAAAGCGTACATCTTGTTTGTCGTCAGAGCATAACAATCGTTCCAACAATGCCCCCGTGTCGCGTGGGATCTTGTCATTCAATACAAACCTTTTATGCTTTTACACGGTCCGATAAACCGAAATGACAAATCACAAATGTGACATTATGATGATGTCATATACCGGTACCATTTACGATTTTTGAATTTAAGCACCTTATCCCCAGAGAGCAAAATCCGTCATTTTTAGGTTGATTCAACGTATAAGTTACAATTATTCAATGTGGATCTGGATGCACATTTCAAGCTCTTTAAACGTCACATTTCAAATCAATTTTTATCAAATACAGTTCAAGAATGGTAAGCTACAGTGGTAACTTATATTAGGGTTGTTGAAAACAGAGGTATTTAAAAAAATGAAAGTTTCATGTAGGGTAATAATAAACATGAAGCATAGAAAAAAAGAAAGTAAAATAGACATATATATTCTACAGTTATCAACGAATTTTCTTTGAATAATTTTATTTCTGAATTATATAGTTTGTACAAATCTACGTAACGTGAAACGGCAAGTCTCACTTGAATATCTTCAATCTTTACAACATCACATATCTTCCACAATATTGTGATCACTGATCACACAAATAACCTTCTTGCTTCCAAATGAAATACAAAAAGCATTTTACTATAGTTGTAAGCCCATATAGCTACGAGATGCTAGATAATACTCTCAGGTTATTGTTTGTAAAGTTTCAATAAATTTGGTGGTATTATTGCAGAGAAAATATACTCATTAAAAAGTATTTCACTTTTTTGCTACAACCGACATTTATTATAAGCCTATGCATATTTCATACGAAAGTAAAACCCACTGCAGCGTTAGGTTACTTACAATAGAAAATGCCCCAGATACCAAAGCACCACCTCTGGGGTTACCAAACGATATTTTATACGCAAAGGAGCCCATTGTTTTTCGGATGTTGAGAGAAGTGTCGTTGCAGTCTTTGAAGCTTGTTTCTTTGCACACTTTAAAATAACTTCATTGAGGAAAAGAGTTTGCCTGTATAGCCTGTCGAAAAAAACAAGATTACAAAGGCAACAAATAATGTGAAGACAGGCAAGGACTTTAAAAAATCACTTTAGCAAGTTTTTAGATCTCGCAGCAAACTTTTATGCTTTGAAATTATTCTACTATGTTTTATGGCTTTGGTTACGACTTTACTACAATATACAGGGCTTAAGAGGCTAATTTAGCCCGGAACCAATAAACTCTTTTGGCCACAAGTCAAGACACTTCTAATTAAGAAAAACACACTATATCCAAAGAAAAGGCGATGGTTTGTTCAAGTTCGGGCCTCTTGGAAAAATTATGGGCCTCTAAATTTATCTCGGGCCCTGGTTCAAAAGTACCGCCTGTCAACACACTACCACAATATACAATACAAAGGATATGTTTGCTATTTTAGTCTTCACAAAAAAAGACAGAAGTCGATTCGGTTCGACATTTTAAGCCTACTTTACTAATTCCAAACAACGTCTACCAAGCAAGAGATTGGAAACTTTGTGGCACTAAAGAACGGTTGAAGGTAGGCGTTAATTCCGCGGGTCGGTCATCAAAAAATGGCGTATGAACAAAGTAAAATATGAACCAAAGGATGTTAATTACATCTAAATTTAATGCAGCAGATTTTCTCAAAATGTTCATATAGGGATGCTAATGACTGGAATGATGATGTTTTTCTTTATGAGGACTGGTAAAAAATTCTCTGCGGACTGGCATCAACCAAGCAACTCAATCGCCCCGGTAGCTTAGTTGGTTAGCGCGTGACTTCGTGAACGAAGAAGCTTCAAGATCAAGCGGCACTGGTTTGATTCTCGGGGTGTGCGCTTGAGCAACGCATTCTCAGGACTGCTCTCCATTAAGCGGCACCTAATGGACGGAATAATCCACGGCAATAACACTTCAACAATTGGAAACTTTACTCTGTCAATCTCGGTAGCCGGCCCTGTGTCAAGAGCCCCTACAAGTATGCGAAACAACCAGGGATAACCTACCAAGGCTTTGTCAGTCCGAGGATAAAGATTCAAAACCAACCAAACCAACCAATCGACTGTCACAAAGTTCTTGTTTGTTTAAATCGGTATGATGCCGGCCACGTGTCTTCAGAGGAAGAAGCTAATATAATTAATTGAAGCCAAAAACGGTCCAAAAAGCGATCAAGCCAGGGCAAAATCTGTCAACACTTCGTTTGGGGTTTTCGATTAATTTCTTGCGTTCTTCGGGTAACTGTAGACTATCACAGTTGGAGACAAGCGAGCGGATGTTGTGAAAAGTTGAGTTAACAATGATGATAACAATAATTGATATCATAGGCTAACAACATTCAATCAACAAGGTTAAAAAAATTTTGTAAAAAATATGTGGGCAATGGAATAGGTAGTCGCAAATCAAAGTAGATTTTATAAACAGAAGGAACAGTTTTGGAGGTTGTCCTTACGTACTTTTCCCTAGTTGCAATCAATCTTCCTTTACACTACAGGCTCAAAGGATCGAGTTGCTCACTTTTTGTAACGTCTACGTTCGCTTGCAGTGGAATACATTCACCTTCACATTTGCTATTCATCTTCAGTAAAATTATGGTGCCTTTCCAACTTTGCTTTAAAGATTCACTACGATTCATGAGTTATGACTAGCTCTATATCCTACTCTTATCATATACCGTAGTCTCTACTTGGAAATTTGCTCAAGTTGTGGAGCCAAAACTGTGATAGTAGCAATTGACAGGTCACTCACGCTGCTCTGAATCGATACAATTTATAAAAGCCAGTGCAATATGCTCTGGTATTAAAGATTGTAAAACTGTGACTGTTCTAATACATAGGTTAGCATTGTGGGTAGATATTAACATGGCTAGGTTATAAGAAATAAACCACAGAATACTCACCAAAAACTTTTCATACAACCGCTTTCAAACTACACATTTTGTTCCGACGAAGATTTATTTTGCGCTCTTTTTCTGTTTCTTCTGAAGCTTACCTGTCTCAAAAATAAACAATAAACGTCTAATACGAAATCACTTTGTAACAAACCAGAATGCTAGTCCTTTGTTAAGTACCTACCTTTTCTTTGCACGAGAGTTATTGGTAAGTTTCCTTGTACTACTAGATGTACGACGTTCGATACAAAATTACTACAAAGCCCTATTACGCCTATTGCAAGTACCACGCGATCAAATTACTTAGAACAACAAAGATATTTTAACAAAGGATCTTTGAATACTTGTTTGTAAAGCCATTCTATATAGTCCGCTCGAAAAGGTTTTTATCAGAGAATGAAACAAATACCCTTACGATGCTCTCAAACCGACGCTATGTAGGCATCCATAGTTTGTATAAGCAAACTAGGCCTACTGAAGGAATTCATAAATCTTAAGCGAAGCAAACTTTCATCGTAAACAGCGGACCAGATTTTTGTGTACCCTCGGCTTCACCCAATTCAGTAGACTGAGTGGGACCTTTTAATCTACAAATCCGTCGCAAATAATGTGTCCATCTGTGTTGTATCTACCTAAGACTCGATGGAAGAAGACAGAGACGTGACTGATATACGAGATTATGGGTAAACCAATTCAATTTATACTACGGGCTTGGTGCCACAGATACATGTAACTGGGCTCGTAGCCTCACTTTGTCATGGTAAAGTGAGGCTACAACACGTCTCAATGGACAGGCTGTTTGTAGGCTACTTTGTTACAAGCTTCATAGGATTTCCTTCGTACTTAGGTTGTACCGAACTAGATACAATATTTTCTCTGTAACTTATTATCTTCACATGTTGTATGAGTATGTCTCATAACTGGCAAGAAAGTTTTTCATTCCGGTGTATTTACTGTATATCTACAACAAATTATTATAAGAAGCATTTCATGCATTATCTGACGGATTTGGGGAGAGAAATTTGCTGGAATTGTCATTATGAAGTGCGAAAAACGTTATATAGAAGAGGTGAAGAAACAGACATCGTATGTATCTGAACTGCTCGATACCTGCTTGCAATCCTTCAAGGAAATATCCGGTTCCAACACCTCACGATATGTGAAGAAACAAGAGTTTTGTTTCGCCCTTTGTATGTTACTCGATCTCTGGCTCCACCATGCAGTCAGCCTACATTGTCAATGTCAAAGAACACCGTGTGCGAACAAGCGAGTTACAGTTTCTCGGTAGGCACTTTAACGTAGTACACTTTTCGAAAATACGTACACGCGAAACAGCTGACTTCAGTCATGTGACTCAACACGTGATATTCTGATCGTCTTTATCGAAAAATTTTGATACAAAGAAATTTAACTGAATGCATCGCCACAACCAGCGTTTCCTAATGGGTTAGGGCAAATAAAATAGTAATTTCGATTGCATGGGTTCGATTCCCACCCTCTGCTAATACTATTTTTTCTTCTGCAACTGAACTGAGTGCAAGAAGGATCTTAATGACTTCAATCAATGGAGTTTATAAGGAAAATTGTGACTAAAACACCAGCAATGTCAGATACGTTACGTTATGAATTCGAAGAGTGTAGTAGCCTACGTTAAAGTGCCTACTCAGTTTCTCTTCTTGCGTATCAGGTGGTAGTAGTTACGTATTCCATCCAGGCGCTGCATCCATTGGACTGTGTTGCTATCAAGCGCTGTAGGTTAGAATTTCCATCTCAAGGTCAGTAAATAGAGCTAGGGCCGTTGAGAGGATACTTTGCGCCTGGTATTAATTAAATCCTTGGGCCTCAAATTAGGACATGTATGAAAAACGCATAATATCGAAAAAATACACGGTGGCTTCTTCAAGTTTCTGGGCCTCTTGAAAAGGTTCCAGGAACCAAAGTTATCCCGGGCCGGGGTTCAAAGTACCCCTTGCCAACGCTACTGGGTAAGGCTGTGGTGAATGAAGTGTCTTGCGATGTGGAAGTCTGGTTTACATTCATGGGATGGCGATTGGGTAAAACCACTTAAAACGTCCCTTTCCAGTGCGAAGACGATTGAGCTTTAACCAATTTTTGCGATGCAGCCCTGTTCCTCGTGGGATAGTTTGTCAACTGCTCTGGCAGTTTCATCTCAACTTTATTCCGTATTCTCTGGAGGTTAAAATTGCAGTCATGAAGGTCTGACGATCTTATCCGATCAACGGTGCCACCACGGTGTTAGATATCTGCCAACTAGCCTAATTCTTCTGCATGAATGGTCGTTTCTTTTCTAACTTACCATCTCTGTCTTTGTGTGGGCGGATGTAACAAATGTTTTTGTGTAACAAAAGATGAAACGTTGCAGGCTGACCACAGTGTAGAATTTTTTGCAGGACCGTTGAGAGAATAATTTGGGATTGCCCCCGAACAAGAGACCTCTAAAGAGCCTTAAGAAAACAACAGAACTCCAAGAACTATGCGGTGTTTTTTCAGGCCCCCCAGAAAACGTCCGGGCTCAGGTTCAAAAATACACAGTGTCAACACTACTGGAAGTGTAGTAAGTAAAGTGTAGTTTTAAGTAAATATAGAAGTAAATAGAACGAACACAGCGTTAAAGCGGACTGATTTTATTAAGACGCAAAACGACATTTCTGTGTGAGACAACTTAAAATTGATACAACTTAAACTGGATTGACTGTGGCATTGAAGCAAAGACGTCCCAGCACATGTTGGCTGTGTGGTAGCTGCTTTTTTGGAAATTTTGCACCAATTCATTCCTTCTATAAAGATATCTCTTCTGGAAGTGCGGGAAAAAGACGGCTGTGTTGCAAATGTAGACCAATACGCGGTGTTCCTGAACGAAAAGTCATACAAGTTTTTCTCCTAGTAGTCTTTAACTTGCACACGGATGGAATTCAGCATCTAAAGAATTATTCTCAAGGCCTTGTTTCAAACAACATTCCAATAAAATTTAAGAAGCAACAGTTTATTTGAAAACATGAAATAAATCTAACGCACAATGGTATGGCAACACCGAGATATACAGGGCATGTGGTCTTATAAAAAACCAAATCAGGCAAAATAATGTCACCAAGCAAACGAGTAAGGAAACTGCAATATCAACATACAGGATGGTTTACGACTTCTAAAAGCGGAACAGACTACAGAACTTGGTAATGTGTAATTTTTTTTTTGCAACAAAGTAGCCAACACTCAAGTCGCAGAATAAATACAGGAAATTACATCCACGTCAAGCCAAGCAGGAGGGTTCAGGTTTTTGATCCTCTTCTACGTTTGTCTATGAATTTGGCTTGTTACGTGAAGAGTGTAGTTCTCAAGTGTTTGATCCATGGAAGATAATACAGGATGACAGACCTAATTCAAGTCACCAACCGACTGCAATTAGTCGAAACAGCATTCTTATGATAGGAAATTTCCGTTGGCAAAAAAAGGCTTAGAAAACGAGTTAAACACAATTAAACACATCTAAAAAATTATCTAGAAAATTGTCTAATTTTTATGCACTTATCTTAAAAGAGCATGCGTGAAACAAAATATTAAAACACAAACGTTGTGATAACATAGATGTTAACGTTAGACGGTAGTGGATCATGCATTGATGTTTGTAGACTACAATGCTAGGGTAGCTTTAGGTGAGAGCAGACCTTCGGATTTCAGAAAGCTTCGTCGTCAGCACACTAGAGTATAGATAAAATTATTTTGAGCATAACTAAGTATAAGGCCAGACAGCAAAATCGGTCATTTTTACATTGATTCAACGCTTGCAGACGCTAAATTAATGTGAAAATGATGGATTTTGCTGTCTGGCAAGTTACACCTCGTGACAATGACACTTTATCGAATAACGCGTTATCGAAAGACGGTAATCGTTATCCAAATCATGGTCTTTCCCGAAACAAACGGTTCGACAAAACCTTGTCATTCAATGAATAGCAAAGCAAAAGTTATTTGGATAAATCGTCGTTCGATGAAGTGTCGCGCAGCGGCGCCTGCAGAACGGTTATTGTCAGCATCGATGTAAAAAAACTCTTTCAGAGGCAGTTTGTCGTTTATTTTAGCCAAACTCTGGCATAAAACAAAATGAGCATTCTCAACCGCAAAATGACCTTATAAATATTTTAAAACTTTCAACACAAAGTCAAAATTGCACGATGAAAAAAATTACGTAAATAAATAACTTAATTCAGCCGTGACTGTGTCCGAAATGTAAAAGTAAAGGAAAAAGACTTCCAGTGACCAGAATGGCAACTTCGCAAAGACTGAGGTTTCGATTTCCGTTACTTGAATGCGAAAGTTCTGGAAGAACATGGACCGTGGCAACGTATAGAAAGGTGCCCGCCGAGAACAACATGGCGATCCCGGTAGCATTGACGTCAGATAGAAACTCCTTGTTGCGCTGTGGAGTGGAACTTTGTTACGAAAAATCATGACAGCCACACGCATGAGTGTGGTTAGTAAATTACATTAGCCACATCACCTAACATTTAACAAATTTAGTCACATCACCTAACATTTAACAAACTGTTTCACCCTTAGTGGGATCTTAAGATGGTTTCTATTCAAATAGAATTCATTCCATTCAAAATTATTTTAAATAGAATAAATTCTTTTTGAATGAGAACCTTCTGATGACTCCACAAAAGGTGAAACGGTCTGTTAAGGTTTTTAGTTGAATACTGACTACATTTCATACAATTCGCTCTGCTTAGCTTTTAGCCTTTTTTGTTTGGCATTGAGCATTTTTTGTAGTGTTATTGTACGCGTTCGTACATGCATAAAAAATTCAGTGAACTTCGTAATAACTTGGGTCATGAATTAGTAAAACTAATCGACATTCCTTTCGGAGTTGGTTGAATTTTGACTAAAAAAAATGTTGAAGTTTTATCGCTTGACGTTGTTTCTGTTGCACCAATTGGCAGGAGCAATGCAATAAATCAACGAAGGAAAATGATTTATTGATGGGGTTGTATGTCTGCATTACAAATTGAGCATCATGCGAAAACAAAAATCAATCGTTCACTCAGTCTGCTACACAATACAGTCAAATAAAAACTGTATTGATTATTATTTAAATAATTTTATAAATTCTAATGCAAACTTCTTTTTTTTTTTAAAAAAAAGAGAAAAAGGCTGTTTCTTACAAAAGGTATTTTTTCAAAGATAGATGTTCGAGAAAAAAAGCTTCAAGCAAGAATCGTATGCAAATCCTAGATATCAGCGTAGGAGAGTTCTATTCTTCTTCGTCGTATGAGCTTTCTTCCGGACTATAATATTATCATAACGAGGGAAACTATATTATATATATTTGACTTAAAAACTTTCGAAATAATTGTTTTTGAGCAGTTTTTATACCAATCGCACCCCTAGCTTTGACAAAGGTTACTGGAACTAAGTTTTGTTACGAAACCTGGTTGAGAAGGACGAAGGTGGCAATGGCCAGCACTGGAGCGGCCAGAGCAAACATGAGAAGATGTCTTTTGATTTTCCTCGAGTCCAAACCTTCATGGACTAGAAACGAAACCAGCCCAAACGCAGCAGGGGCCTAGAAGGCAAAAAAAGTTTCTCATTTCAAATAAAAAAAACAAAGATGATTCTCATACTTAAATTCAAGCATCGGGGATGATGATGTTTTCACAATGCTAAGTCTATGGCACTAACAGGAGTAGGATGGCAATTTGCTTTCTTTCGAACGCTTTTCCTTCAGCAACTACGTCAACCCAATCTATCACACCGTGGGTGAAGGTGAGCGATGTTTTTTAACACTCACTTTAAGTCATGAGTCGAACCAAAGATTACAAAAGCTGCGTGGTCGAGTGGTGAGAACGTCTATGTAACGTTTGAAAGTAAGTGGGTTCGATACCGCTCCAAAGTGCGCGGCTGTGTCTCGGCAAAGATATTTAATGGTATGCCAAAATAAGGGGAGCACCTAGCTCGAAGACTAATATGTCCCTTCGCTGCTGGACTGTTGTATCGTATCTGTGATTGCAGTGTACTGTATGTTGTCGCAATGGGCGTAAAATAAAATATGATTATTATTATTAAAACTTATTTGCTGCGCCATTAAATAAAATTAGCGATTTGTATTGCCAACAATTTCTAAAATATTAGTCTTTTGATGACTTTGGTTCGTTTCATCATCATCATCATCATAATCCATCGTCGGTTTGTTCCCCACTAGTAGAGGTGGCCGATTGTTTCCGCGCAGCAATTGTTTTAATCCCTTTTCTCCATTTCACCCTGTCCCTTGCATCGTTTGTATTGTGAAACTTTAACCATTGAACTTTTGTAGAGTCTGCGTGACATGCTAGAGTTCATAACTTGTAGACTGTGCAGACATGTAAGTACATGCCAAATCGCGTCCGGTGATTTTAGTGAGCTGGCTCATTGCAACGCTGGATAATTTAGGTTCTATTTCGAGCAACGTGTATTTAGTGGGTGCTTGCGACAGTAAGGTATATGTATTATGTATGTATACGGTAGAAACCGCCTAACTCGACACCTGAAGGGGAATCAAAAAAGCCATCGAGTTCAAAACATGAACATTGAACATAAATGATGAACATGAAAGAAAAACATGAATTTTCCACCCAAATAAGGCAAGCCCTGTGTATTTTGGTTATTAGTAGTCTACGCTATCCATCAGCGCAGTATAGAACAAGTTTAGGATGAGAATAATTAGCTATTGTGGTTGACGTTGTAACTGAAGGAGTGAGGGAGGGCTTATTGAGTGAAATTTTGTATGCAGACGACCTGGTCTTGACAAGTAATAGTATGGAGGGAATGGAGAGAAAGTTTGAGAAATGGAAAGAAGCATTTGAAACCAAGGGTATGAAGGTGAATCTTGAAAAAACAAAAGTGATGGTGAGTGGAGCAGAAGGAACAGTTGTTGAGAGCAAAGTAGATCCCTGTGGAATATGTGGCAAGAGAGTGATGAGAAATTCAATGCAATGCAAGGAATGTGGAAAGTGGGTACATGCAAGATGTGCTAATGTCAAGAGAGCCGCAACAAGATTGGCGAAGTGTTTTGTTTGTGGGAAATGCAGTAAAGGAAGGAATGAAGTGGAAGGCCATGATGATGAGTTCTGCCATGGCATCGAAACAGTGACAGACTTCTGTTATCTGGGTGATCGGATAAATGGAAGTGGTGGATGTGAAGCAGCGGTGACAACAAGGGCAAGATTGGGCTGGGCAAAGTTCAGGGAATGTGGGGAAATGTTGTATGGCAGAAAATTTTCACTAAGGATGAAAGGAAAAGTATATCGGAGCTGTGTGCGGCCTGCAATGCTATATGGTAGCGAGACATGGGTATTGAGAGAGAGTGAACTGGCAATCCTGAGAAGAACGGAAAGGCCAATGGTGAGAGCAATGTGTGGGGTGAAAACGAGAAGGGAAAAAAGGACTGAAGAATTGTTGGATATGCTAGAGATGAGAGAGACCATAGACCAACTGGCAAGGGCAAATGGAGTAAGATGGTATGGACATGTGATAAGGAGGGAGGAAGGAAGTTTTCTTAGAAAGGCACTAGATCTAAAGGTGGATGGGAAGAGAAAACGCGGTCGTCCAAGAAGAACGTGGAAACAACAAGTGAAGGATGAGTTTAAAAAAGTCGGACTGAAGGAGGAAGATGCAAGGGACAGGGTGAAATGGAGAAAAGGGATTAAGACAATTGCTGCGCGGAAACAATCGGCCACCTCCACTAGTGGGGAACAAACCGACGATGGATTATGATGATGAATAACTTGCTACCATAAAAAGACAAGGCATCGCAGAACATCGTGCCTGGAAAGCGAAAAATGGTTGTACATGAGTTTTCATTAATGAGCGGATTATCTCTTGTTACTGAAGACAACAGCTGCTTGGATAAGAACGACGTCAGACATGTGATAAATTTGAGAAACTTATCAGAAAGTTGCCTTGTTTTCCATTTTTATGTGTTGCAATTGTACAATGTACAGCTTTGGAAAAGTTGAAATAAAGAGCTCAACTGTGAAATGTGGTGCTTAGCCGCAAATCTATTCACACTCACAGCATGACGCTCAGTTGGAAGCCAAAAATCCGCAAAATTCATAATTCGAGCATAACATTCAGTTTGACACATCGAAATCGTCGATTTACACAAAATTCCTTTTGTGGAGACCGTTAAAAAGGTGTCGAATTAGAGGGAACGCCGAAATATTCGGTGTCGCATTAGCCAACCCTGGCTTTGTACGAAACAAATGGCGTTTTGTCGGGACCATGGAAAAAACGTCGAGTTAGCCGATGTCAACATAGACGGTTTCTACTGTAGTTTATTTATTACAGTAAAATTCGACTAATTCGTCACCTCAAGGGTGATAAAACATCGTGACGAATTAAGCAAACAGGCTAAAACATGGAGCATTCATTTGCATTTATTAAAATTCATGACCCTTTGTTTGTTTTGGATCGCATGCGTGTGGATCTAACTAATGAGACTGCGTGAATCAATCCATTAATCAATTATTGAATCAACTTATCGCATTAATAGGAGGACGAATTGTGAGACGCGTTTTAAATCCTATTGTGAGACAGTAAAAAATATGCAAAGTTAGTGAAGATTTAAGGAGTGTTAATTTCATATGAGGCAATATAAAAGATAACTAATTAAAGAGCTTAAGCTTTTAATAAACTTCCTAAGTTTGACAGTCCGAATTGTAGTTGCGTTTTCTGCGTTTCATTTCACGATTACTGTCAGAGCGAAGTTACAGAAGAGCAATCTCAAACAAATGATGTAAGTACACAAGCACTAGAACGCACGAATCGAATATACGAATGACTAATTACCCGAACAAAATGTATCTCGCGACATTAAGAGGTGACAAATTGAGCGAATTAGACGATGACGAATTAAACGAACTGGAATGTATACAAAAGATGCTGGGATTTCTGCTGAGACCAACAAAATGTAACGAATATTAAGGTGAACTGACGAGTTACTGTAAACATTAGACAAAACACTACACTATGCCAGTTTCATCATATCACTCACTGATGTACCTTACCTTGTGTAACATAATAGCAAGGAAAACTATGAATTGCAAGTCATGTCGCTCTGTGCTTGCTGCAGCTCCCATCGCCACACCGTCAGCCGCTGCGTGGACTACCAGCCCAATAGTAGCCGTGTAGCCTTTGGATCTTTGGTCATTTTGTTGAGACCGAGATGTTCCCACTTTGCTTTGAGTGAGTTCATCTGCAGTGAACAATAAATGGTTTAGACTTTAAACAACTATTCAGGTAGACAACTTGGTCCTTTATAGTTATACCTTGATTCAAGGTCTGCAGACGTTAAATAAATGTGAAAAAGATCAATTTTGCAAGTCAGGCATGGTGAATAGATTAAGCTTTCTTGAAATTGTTTGTCAAACAGAAAAAATTATGATTTCTGAGTTTGCTAAATGGCAGTTTTTAGGGGCTAACACAGGATAATTAAAATTGGCCAAAAAACAACAAAATTTTGTGGTAAAACAAAAATTAAATCTAATGCAGAAAAAATGTAGCTTACAGTTACTTTATTTAATAAAAGAAATGCTTCTTCATCCACACTCCATAGTGGTAATTATAATTGCATAAAGTTAAAAACACTGCCACTGCTATTATAACGAGATTTAACAATTAATAGTCAATGTCACCGTACCTAGTCGTATATCAGGAGCATGCGAATGTTGGGCTCCTCCTAGTTGGTCGACAAGCAACATAAAAACAAAACCAAGAAGCAACGCTAGACCAATAGCCTGGTGTTGATGTTCAGAGTGATGTTCATGTTTCTCAATATCTGGATCTGGTAAGCACAACATTGCATAGCGATTATTGAAAATGAAATGTGCCACAGTATTTTGTTTCTTCAAAGCAAACAAAATGGAGTTATTTACATTGGTGTAGCCTACCAACAAATGTATCTATTCATAACAATTGACAAGTAAATCAATTAGAAACCTCAAATGGTAACTTCTGGACTGTAACTCTGCCCTTAACATAAAAATTCATCCGATCATAAAAGCGTACCTTGAAAATCTACATGCTTGTTCTTCATTTCTGTTGGAACGGCTCTTACATCATTAAGACTCAAATCTTTGCTGTCTAAAATATGAAGTTAAAACGTGTTAACAACCACTATAATGCAATATTGTACTATTGTACACAACAGTTTAAAATTTAGTCATATTAAAGCTATGGAAATTAAACAAAACAAAATGCAACCATTTTTTTCCCTATTGCACCTTTAGTATGTTCAATGTGATGGTGATGTGTATTGTACATTGTTTCCACACCTTCAGGTATGATGACGGACAGGGCTGTACCAACAAGTAAGCCAGCACCAAACAATGTCAGAAGTTGAACTTTTCTCTACATAGTAATAAGTTCTGTTAGATTTGGCTATTGAATAAAATTAAAATAACTACAGCACAAGAAATTTAAGCTACACAGCAGAGAATCTTTCAGTTGTTATACTGCTTTTTGTTAATCAATATCTTAATGTTCTCAGGTGGTCGCTTGTTCGTTTTTCTAGACTCTGGTAATGTTATGACAACCATTGTTTCACTTTAATTGTTCAGAAACAAAATAAACTCATTCAAATAGTCTTTTGAGGGTGCATTTTTGGGAGCTGATATACAAGTCTTTGCCCTGGTCAAAAATATCAGAACGTCATACATTGAAATCAACCAAAATATAGGGTGAAACTACTTTACCTTTGCTTTACTGTTGATACATTCCACCCTATCTGTGCTGGTCAATTCTAATGTTAGACATATACTCACGTCATACCATTTATGGCCGGACGGAGACTAGTACACCAGCTCACATTTTTGTTATCCACTATTATGCCTAAGCTGGACAATGTGGACATACAACACAAACAACAACCAACAAATAACAAACATGGTAAACACAGCTTCTGAGGCTATGTTCCCTTAGTTATCAAGAACATAAACAATAAACATAGTATCATACGTATTTAAGCATATTATTATTATTTAGTAGATACCTCACTACTAGATTACGACAATACAAAGCTACAAATTAATATGTAACAATGGACAAAAATTGATGCTGTTGTTGTAAAGACATGTCACATTTAATAATTAACCTATGTAAGATAGGCTGCAAAACATCAAGCACAAGCACTCAAGCAGTAAGTGCATGTTGGTCTGTAATTTCAACATACCGGTGACAAGGTAAAAGCAAGTGGTATCCATCCCGCCAATATACAACCAATAAACATGGCAAAAGATAACAAACAAATTGTAAGCAACTCTGCCATTTTGGTATTCTAAATATTTTAGTTACTTTGCAACATAGGTAAGCTTACCCTACACCTTGAGAAATAATATTATTTGCATGGGATCAATAGGTCCATATTTACTACCAAACATGCAAAAAACAACAACAAACACTAAAAGCAATAATCACAATAACCAGATGCAACCTAATTCGTACCCTAAACCATTCGTACCCTCATTTCGTACCCTGAAAAAATTAATAAAAAAAATCCAAAACATCACACAAATCGGAGTTTCTGCTTAATCCTAACTTTCAAATTTTTGCGGAAACTCCGATTAGCGACTTCGGCTTTGTTGCGATCAGCGACTTCGCCTTTGTGCTATTTTTTCTCTCGATCTTTTCAGGGTACGAATTAGGTGGGTGCAACCTAGTTCATAACCTGAACAGTCCGTACCCTCAGTTCGTACCCTTAAAAGATCAAGAGAAAAAATTCAAACAGCCGAAGTCGCTGTTTGGAGTTTCCGCAAACATTTTAAAAGGGTTAGGGTTAGGAAAAGATTGAGAGAAAAAATTTAAAAAAGCCGAAGTTGCTGATCGCAGTTTCCGTTTTTCCGCAAACATTTTAAAATTTCCGGTAATGATCCTAAGAGTTTGTCGAAGTCGCTGATTGCAGTTTCCGCAGACATTTTAAAAGGGTTGGGGTTAGGAAAAGATCGAGAGAAAAAACTAAAAAAAGCCGAAGTTGCTGATTGCAGTTTCCGCAAACATTTTAAAAGGGTTAGGGTTAGGAAAAGATTGAGAGAAAAAATTTAAAAAAGCCGAAGTTGCTGTTCGGAGTATCCGCAAACAAACTGAAAAAATTGAGAGAAAAAATAGAACAAAGCTGAAGTCGCTGATTGCAGTTTCCGTTTTTCCGCAGTTTCCGCAAACATTTTAAAATTTCCGGTAATGATCATAAGAGTTTGCCGAAGTCGCTGATTGCTTCCGCAAACATCTTAAAAGGGTTAGGGTTGAGATCAAAGTTTCCGCAAACATTTTAAAATTTTCGGTAATGATCCTGAGAGTTTTTGTTTGTTTGCGGAAACTGCGATCAGCGACTTCAGCTTTGTGCTATTTTTTCTCTCGAAATTTTCAGAGGGAAAATTTTACAATGTTTGCGGAAACTGCGATCAGCGACTTCGGCTTTTATTAATTTTTTTCTCTCAATCTTTTCAGGGTACGAACTGTTCAGGGTATGAACTAGATTGCATTCGAATTAAGTTGCAGCCACAATAACCCAGTTTACAGGTAATGCTGCTGCAGATAATTGTCAACGAATAAACTGTGAATGGCATTATTGAAATACAGTGATTTGACAAAAGCGTCAGAATTGATGAGAGCATTCATGTAACAATTTTTTTAAGATTGATACCTGCATAAAAAATTGTAAACAGGTTTGCAAAGTACTGCATCAAAGGTCAATATACTTTGTTCAATTTGAATAGTGCAAACACTAGCATTACGAGGTAAGCCAACATACCGGTAACACCGAACCAATTAGTCTGGCAACGTTAGGATATATACATACATATTACGTACCGTAGGCAGTATGTACTTGTACAGAGTATTCTTTCAAATATTAACCCGAGCCAAACATGAAGATGGCTTTGATTTGTAGTTCAGGTAGCCTACAATGCGCCCTAATATGCCCACTGCCACCAAGCGACTGGTGATACAATAATGACTGGAAACTGATGTAATTTTGATATATAGATTCTCTAATGTGATTTATATCTCTTTGAAATAATAGTTTTGATTAAGGATCCAAAATGCCGAACTGTGAAGTCTGCATCTATAGTAGCCTATTTTTATTCTCAAATCACTGCAAAACTAGTTGCTTGCGCCAGTAGTTTTAATCAAGCTACAATAACAAAACTGACAAGCAGTGCTTCCACTTTTACAAAACTAGATTACCACTTGTATTACCACATTTGTCCTCGGATTAACACATTTTTTACTGTGATTTTTTACCCGATCTTAACCGTATTTTACATTAACACAGTGGTTATCTTTACCCACTTGTTGCCATAGTTACTATTAGGTGTTGTCAAAGTTAGGATTAAAGTTAGTAAGGGTTAAGGTAAGACTTAGGAATAAGGTTAGGGTTTTGATTTTTACCCAGAACTAAAAAAATTTCTAAAATGCAAGTTTTTGTTTGGCAGTGGCTATTTGACCGGCTCCGGTCTTTGAATCTGAAACACTATTTGACCGGCCATGACGTCACTACATAAGCACTTTTTTCTTTCAAAGCAAAAGACGATAAGCGCGTTAAGTTTTAAATTCAACACGTCTTCTTCAACTGAGTCCGTGGCGCATACGTAACGTCTCCGGCTGCCATTCTAGAGGGAATGAGTTCGATACTATCCGGAAGCGTCCTTTTTTTTTTTTTAACTACAAAAGGATACAAACTGATATCAATGAATCAACAGGTGAATAAAAAAGTTTCAAAACGAATTCAAAAAGTTTTTTCTAGTCTTTATTTTTAACAAATTCCTTTCATTTCTTATCACAAATTCTCTGAAAAAATCACTCCTTCTAATAGGCTGTAAGATTACGTTTCGCTGAAGTCCGAAGTTAAAAATTAAATCCAGTTTCATTGTCGCACAACAATCAGTCAAGTTTCAAATCATCATCTCAACCAACCCTTCAAGACAACTTTCCACTTTCACTTTACTACGCTGAAGAGGTCGGGAGATCGAAGCACTGGCCTTTGTCCGTAGTTGCTTTTCATAATGTCTTTTTAGACATTCTTTTTGGGTCAATAATGTCTTTTTAGATATTACTTTTAAAGAAATAAAAAGGAGTCAAAAGGCATGTAAATTTCACTCTGTGTGGAGCTACATGTACTTGAGAGGTTAACTGTTATTCTTTTATTCACAAATTAAAAAAACTTAACTTTATTACTCACATTTGGAAAGATTTAAAAAAATAGGCTGTAGGCTACTCAAATTAAAAATTGACGACAAAAATGCACTTTGGGTTAAAATTTAGTTAAATGAAAAAAAAAAAAAGAACGCTTCCGGATAGTATCGAACTCTTTCCCTCTAGAATGGCAGCCCGAGACGTTACGTATACGCCACGGACTCAGTTGAAGATAACGTGTTGAATTTAAAACTTAATGCGCTTATCGTCTTTTGCTTTGAAAGAAAAAAGTGCTTATGTAGTGACGTCATGACCGGTCAAATAGTGTTTCAGATTCAAAGACCGGAGCCGGTCAAATAGCCACTGCCTTTTTGTTTTCAACAGCTTTGAACTTTTTTCAAATTACGACAGAATTCCTTATCCGGCAACGCTATTATTTGGTTATATTTACACTATATAGTGTAAAATAAGGCCTAAAACAACTACTCTGTTTATTAACAGAACGTCCGAAATAAGAAAGCAAAGTACCAGTAGCTTAGCCAGGAATTTTGAATGGGGGGGTTTTTGACGGCCGCCGGGCTTCTGCCGCCGGCCTCTTCGCCAAAGGCGACATCCAGCGGCGGGGGGTCTGGAGGGCCTCCCCAGAAAATTTTGAAAAATTACTTTAAATTTAGTGCATTCTGAGAGCATTTTCAACAAAAATGTGGGTATAAATATTCCTGTAAAATAGTGCTGTCTGGTGGCATAGCAAAAGAATAAGATCATGTTTTCTTCGGCATTTTTCGGTAATAAAGCTAAGTCTCTATATTTTCTTGTTGCTAATTCCTGGCTGAGATATTTGAATGTTTAGTATTCGCAAAACTCGCTCTTTTAATGCAGTTTTGTTTAAAATTAGGCAAACTTTGTTTTAGAGACATAGAGACTGAAAGCATCATTCTCAATATCGTGACGTCACACGCGTGCCAAAGGGGAGGTTGTAACCCCCAACCCCCCCTAGTAACCCCAAATTCACAAAATGACAAACATTTCCTTGAAATCATATTGCCAGATCATCTTCGGATTTCCAGCACAAGTGCCACTTTTTCTAAAAAGGCAAGGGTTTGTAGGATTTATTAAGTTCAAACTGCGTTGTTTTTCCTATGTTATGCGTACGTCTTACAGTAATCATTTGGATTCTCTAACTGACCAGCGCTCCGTTTAGATTCCAGTTGAAATCTGGATGCTTTGGCGTCGTGGCGCGCTGCTTCCACCCGATAATTTTAGTTGCTTTTTTACTACCTTCTTTGACTTACCTTAGTTGCAGGACGATCGTGTTTTTATTTACCAGTTTTGGCTGTGTTTTTTTTTGTCTAGAGTAAATGAGACGATTTAAGTTTCACCGTCAACAATAATTCTGTGTTAGATGAAAGTTTTTGGATGCGAAATGTTATCAAGTCACCAGTATGTACAGCTGCAGTCGTTGCTCAGTAGCTAACAATAACAGATTGTTCAAGAACGCAAAACTTCGTGCTCTGATCACCCTTCGCCAATCCAGTCTAGGGGTGTAGTCGTTTTGTCGGACGGCCTATAACAAGATTGAACAGCTAAGCAAGATTATGGGCACATTACTCCGCCCCGTTAGCTCAGTGGTTACCCGCCCGGCTCAAGATCACACGGTGCAAGTTTGACTCTCGGGTGTGCGCTTGAGCAACGCATTTTCAAGACTGCTCTCCATTCAACGGCACCTAGTGGAACTGTTAAAATGTAATAATTCGTAACAATGTTTCACTGTCCTGTAGTTTCACTATCCCGTAATGTTTAATTACAACTTTTATCATAAACCTACGATATAATATGAACACCTTCTAATAACTAAAAATTATAATTCGAATAACAATTGTGTGGAAATAGTTAATGGAGTCAGATAGTCAAATTAGTTAGAATATCCGTTCCAGTGCTTCCCAAACTTTTTCAGTTTGCGACCCACTTTTAATGCAAGTTTTATTGTGCGACTCACAATGAAATATGACATCTTTATTGTGGTATCTTTAATAGTCCTACTGGCGTAGCCTACGTACAAACGTACTTATACATTCTTAAATATAAATGTTACCACACCAGGAATAACAAACCAAGGCTTTGTCAGTCCGAGGATAAAGATTCAAAACCAACCAACCAACCTAGTCTTTAACAGCGTCTTCTCCATATTTTATGATGACGTAATAGCTAATAGCCTATGACAGGGATACTCAACTAATGTTAGCAAAGGTCCATTTTGAAAAGTTGAATATTTTTGAGGTCCGGTGAATATTTCATATGCAACCACGAAAATTAAACAACCAGTAGCCTACGAGCACCGAAACACTTTTCAGGTAGTATGTAACACGACTTGGATTTTTGTCTGACACAAAGAGATAAAAAAGGAAAAAATGTTTTGTGTTTCTTTGTAGTGTAGCTGTGTGGATTGCACATCAGAGAAGACGGCAAAGAGTTGGGGGATCTGGGAGCGAAGCCCCCAGCTCCTTAGACAATCACAAAAAAATGCTTTTCCCTAATGGAAATCTGTTTAAAGAGTGTAGCGATCCATTATTTCATCATATAAATTCCCTTTCTTTAACTAAAATGAACCATTTCAAACCATGCGTATCGTATCTTTACATTTTGTACAGGTCGACTTATAAACCAAGTCGCTAAATATTTCAAAGTTGAACTTGTAATCAATTTGTTTTGCCTTTTTCAGAAATCTTGCATCATATTCATGAACAACCAAGATCAAAAACGCAAGTGTTCTGCCCTTTTCACCGCCTGCAACGAAAAAAGTGCTTCAGAGCCACTTGCAACCGACTCTCTAGCGCCTCACAGCGAATGCAAAGGCCGAATGCCAACAATTAAATGCTACGACTACGTCAATGATCTCCAACTGCGATGACCTCTAGCAAGCAAAAAGCAAGACAAGGCTACATTTGTATCAAGTCAATCGGCATGGTCTGCTTTTCAACAGAAAAAGTCAGACAAACAATGAATGCCTGCTACGGTTTTCAACGGCGCTTACAAAACAATTAATGTTTCTACAAGGTGGACTCTTCAACACAGCACAAACTCAGACATTCCTTTGCGGAAGGCGGTGGAACCACGCAGAATCACTTCGCGACACGATATCACAAACACAACACCACATTATTATCATAAACACTAAACATACCTATTTCACACTATGTCTGTTACAATTGTGTTAACGTTTTAACTCCTTAAATTTGAGCTAAACTTGGTACCCATGGTTCCAATTTAGCCCAAATTTGGGGGGGCCTCTGTAGCGATCCATTATTTCATCATATAAATTCCCTTTCTTTAACTAAAATGAACCATTTCAAACCATGCGTAATTTCCTAAAGAATTGTAATTTTCCATTTAATCTGCTCCCGAAGTCAATAAGAAAAAGGGAACTGATGATTATAAAATGGTTTGTTCGTCCTTTGACGAGAGCTCTATCAAATCGGACCAGCTCTATCAAATCGGACTAGCTCACATCAAACCAGCTCAGTTAGACCAGTTCAGCTCTCAGAAAAACATTAAATTGATTGTTTAATCAAAATGTAATAACTCGTGATAATGTTTCACTATCCTGTAATTTCATTATTCTGTACTGTTTAAATTCAAATTGTGTTATAGACCTACAACATCATACGAACACCTTCTGATAACTTAAAATTATAATTCGAATAACAATTGTGTGGAAATTAGTTCATGGAGTCAGATAGCCAAACTAGATAAATTAGATAGATAGAAATTTCATCAGGCAGTTATAGACAGCCTTAATATCAATTCAAATATAAACAAACCATTCTCATACTTAAACTTATACTTAAATATAAACTATCCTTATGTACGTTAAATAATAATAAATAAATATAACCACAAGAGGCCCTAAAATGTGGCAATGAGGTTATTCTTCCAAAAGCTCGAGGTCCACCTTCGTCGGCAGCAGTGGCCGAGTGGTTAGCGCGTTGGGCTCGCAGTCGATAGCCTGCATGTTCGACTCCAGCCACCCGCACTTGCTGTTGTTTCTCTGGGCAAGAAACTTTACGATAATTGCCTCTACCCAGTGATCGATTTCGAGTAATGGGTAGTACCAAATTTAAATCATAACTAGAGTAGACAACCGGAAACAGACATTGCCGTCGGCTGCAGCGTGGGTCAGGTGTACGCCAGAAGGCGTACAACACTGATGCATAGCGCTCAAGTCCGCTTTCCCGCAATGCAGGATAAAGATATGAAAAACAAAAAAAAAAACAAACACCCAGAAGGTCCGGATTCGGACCGCGGTCCGCTTGTTGAGTAGCCCTGGCCTATGACCTAATAGCCTAATAGCCTATGATGACTAGGCTAAAAACTAACAGCAAAACTTTATTCTTTTGCTTACGCTTAATTTTATTAGATTCTTGCGAGAGGTTTCTGGTAAACTCTAGAATATGACTGGTTACAAGAGTAAGAGTATAATGCTTGCCTACAATCCCCCTTCTTCCTGTCACAACCATAACTTGCAATCGTTTATTTGTTTTGATTTGTTGAATCTGAAGTGGGGGATAAAAACCTGATTTCTTGTACACACTTATGAACTTCGCAACGGTTCAACTCAAATCCAAAGTACACGTATCGTGAAGGCTTCCTGGCGTCTCTGCACACACAACAGCTCCGGACACGCTGCAAAAATGACAATTAAAAGTGAAACGTCTGGGTATGCAAGCAGGCAACGTCACAGGGAACAAAGAAACAACTCAAACTCAACGTCAGCGCAACCACAAATCAAGAGGACAATCGAGCTGCCGAAACAATGACCATATAATTAACACGAAAGAAATTTTAACTTTACGTTTTCGAAATCCACACCTTTTTTCTTTACAGCTCATGCTTCTCTTTCCTTGTCAAATTATGGTCATGTTCTACTGTAGCCTACATTGTAAATGAAAAAGGTTCGTTTAGGGTTCTTTTAGGGTTCTTTTTTCGGGTTCTTTTAACAAAAAAGGTTCTTTATTGCAAAATAAACCTTTTGCTTGCCAAAAGAACCCTAAGCCTAGTGTAGCGATCCATTATTTCATCATATAAATTCCCTTTCTTTAACTAAAATGAACCATTTCAAACCATGCGTAATTTCCTAAAGAATTGTAATTTTCCATTTAATCTGCTCCCGAAGTCAATAAGAAAAAGGGAACTGATGATTATAAAATGACTTGTTCGCATTTGGCGAGAGCTCAGTTAGACCAGTTCAGCTCTCAGAAAAACATTAAATTGATTGTTTAATTAAAATGTAATAACTCGTGATAATGTTTCACTATCCTGTAATTTCATTATTCTGTACTGTTTAAATTCAAATTGTGTTATAGACCTACAACATCATACGAACACCTTCTGATAACTTAAAATTATAATTCGAATAACAATTGTGTGGAAATTAGATAATGGAGTCAGATATATAAATTAGACAAATGAGTGTGAATATCCTTGAGACAAACAGAGTTTCATTAGACAGCCAGTTACCTAATAAATTAACATTTTAAACCATCGCTTAACATTCTCACGCGTAAAATAGGTATAACTACACTAGGGTTATTTTTCGGAACTTGTTTCGAAAAGAACCCTACAGAAAGTTTTTTTTCGAAAAGTTTTTTTTGGAACCTTTCTGTGAGATTCTTTTAACAACAACGCAATTATACAGAAAAGTATAAAGTTATAGGCCTACAGCTTGCACTTGATTTTCTTTGCAAAACATGTGCCCATTTTGTAGAAAAAAGCTTCCCTAATTATTCCTTTAGCGTAGCCTATAACTAACCGTAATCATTCAGCAATCCCGTACCTCCTTGAAACAGCTCTCGCACTTCCTGCGAGCACCCCCGGTTATGAAGCCCTGTTCTAAAGTTTAATGAGGTTTCTGCTGGATTGGACAATTGTTATTATTCATATACATGTTCATATTTCAATTCATATTTTGAAAAAAAGTTGCAAGAAAATTGCACATTAACATGAAAATATAGGCCTACTTAATTTTTAGAGCACTTTTGCATTGAACATTTTTTTTAATTTTTTTTAATGATTCTAGTATTTTAGTGACAATGTCGAAGAAGCTACCTTTTGCATTGCTCAGCGTTAATGCTATTTTCGTCTAAAAATTTGTGTAATAGGCTATCATTGTAGCCTAGGTAGGGCAATTTATGTTACACCAAAAACTGATTAGTTTGTGACAAAACTTGCTCTTTTGGTGTAGTGTTAAATTTGGAATTTATTTAGCATTACAATTCAGTTTCCTTGATCTGCGGAAAGGTACAATAGGTCCAGGCGCGGATTTATAGGGGGGCCCAGGGGGCTCGGCCCCCCCCAAAATTTTGTGAAAAATTGTATGTTTCCGCATCAAATGGTTTGATATGCTTCTAAACAGCTGATATTAGTCCCTCGGCATCACAATTGATGAAAATGGTTGCTTTAATGTCTATTTTCTAGCATATCGTATATGTCGTAGTATCATTGTTCATATCTGTTTAGCTTTTTCTTTCTTTTTAATTGATTTTCAAATTTTCTGGCCCCCCCCGAAAAAAACTCTTAGATTCGTGTCTGAATAGGTCCTATACCTCCAATTGGAAAAGTGAGATTTTGTTCGTGTCACAATCAATGAGCAAGGCCTCGCGTCGGGCTGCTTTGCGTCTTGACAGAATGTGCTGTTTTCATTGTGGAATTTTGAGCGATGTGTTGTTATCGGGTATTGACCTGAAGTAACCTTTGAATGAGAAATCGTGACATTCTGGGGGCTCGTCCGGGATTATCGAAAAACCGAAGATTTACCAAAAGAATAAATCAACAACAAGTTGTCAAAATGTCGGATACCGTCAAACATGAGATGATTGAAGACTTACGGAGCATGGCTGAACAAATGGGGCTGAGTGATAATGAGAAGTCTCAGTTTGTGATGGAAGAGTATCACAAGATAATGGCCCAAAAAGCTCAGCGAGAAGCTGACGAAAGAGAAGATAGAAGAGCTGCTCGTGAAATAAGGAAAGCAGAACTTGAAGCTGAAGAGAAGCGAGCACAACTTGAAGCTGAAGAAAAGTGAGCACAGCGTGAACTTGAAGCTGAAGAGAAACAAGCACAACGAGAAGCTGAAGAGAGACAAGTCGTTTTCCCGATCCAATCAGTCTGGAAAAGATAAAGACACGGACGTTTATCGATGCGGTTGTGCGTTAATGATTCCTGAACCAGCGCTTGAGGAGGAGAGACCGGATGAAGAAGTTTGCGAAAAAATAATACCTGAAGATTACCTGCCAGTAGTGGATGGAACAGTTGGAAACAAAAAGGTAAAAGTTTTACGTGATTCTGGTTCTACGGGTATAATGGTGAGGAGAGATTTGGTTAAAGACAGTCAGTTAACGGGAAAAACTGGAATTGTGATGTCGATAAATAACACTTCAATCCAAGGACCGTTAGCGAAGATATATATCGAAACTCCGTATTGTAGTGGGACTGTGAAAGCATTATGCTTGCAAAATCCTTTAGTTGATCTTATAATCGGAAATGTTATTGAGAGAAATTTTGAAGTTACTTGTTATTCTTGTGGCAAGAATGGTCACTTTGCTCGAGATTGTTCTGCAGATAATCAGCGACGATCTCACGGTCATGGATACAACGAGCGCGAAGAACCGAGGAGAAGAGGCAGGCGACGACCATTTGGAGTTTGCTATAGATGCGGTAGACGCGGACATTTTGCCAGGGAGTGTGTTGCTGACGGCTGACATTCGGAAAACAGACGTTGCCGTGACAACCACTGCTACCGATGTGGAGAGATTGGACACATAGCCAGGAGCTGCCCTTTTGATGAAAAGGCTTGCTACAACTGTCACAAAAAAGGTCATCTCGCCAAGGACTGTCCGGAGAGGAAGTGTTTCCGATGTAAGAAGATGGGCCATCTCGCTCGCCGGTGCACTGAAGTTGTTGAGGACGATGGAAACTTTCACAGTAAACGTGACTATTGTTTTGAGAAAAGCTGTCGTTGGTAGATCATGCAACGATGGACTTATGAGAATTGATTTATTTGAGTTGATTATGTGATGATGGGAGTTGTGCTATGGGTTGTGGATTGGTAGTTGGTACAGAAATTATTGTTGATTGAGAGTTGAAGTAATCGAATACAAGTGGATGAGAATTGGTGCTGATATAAACTGTGTTCGAAATTAGAGTTATTTGAGAAGCCGTTCGTTAAAGTCCTTCAAGAAGTTAGATTATCATTTCATAGTAGAACCATTCGACCTTTAATTGACTGCTTTTCGGTTTGACCCATTAAACTACGTCATTGAACCTTTCCAAGTCTTTTTCTTGGTAAGAGATAGAAAGAAATCGTGACACTCTGGGGGCTCGTCCGGGAGGCGCGGGTTTCGAAGCGCGGGATTCGAACCCGCGCTCCCATGGAGGCGCGGGTTCGAATCCCGCTCCTGTCACCACCCAGAATGTCACGATTTCTCATTCAAAGGTTACTTCAGGTCAATACCCGATAACAACACATCGCTCAAAATTCCACAATGAAAACAGCAAATTCTGTCAAGACGCAAAGCAGCCCGACGCGAGGCCTTGCACATTAGGGTGGGTCGATTTTCACATAAAATTGTCGGATTGTCGCATAAATCGGTATTTAGGTGAGGCTTGCCATACTAAATAAAGTGTTAAAATTTCAATGTGATGGTGTGCTTCTAACCACTTACCCCAGGTGGTATGGAAAAATACAATTTTCTACTTCACGGTAAATTATATTCAATAGGTAGGCTAGAGTGAAAATGAAACACAATTGAAATGTAATGAGTTAAAGCCACACCTGGATGTTAAACTAAACAACACAGTCTTTCTTTGATTCAAATATAGGTCGCTGCTTCCTTGCATCTAAGATAGAATAAATCATAGAGTTCCTTTTCTCCTTTCCAACAGTTTTTTGAGGTTGACCTCAGCGACTACACGAATCATTCTTTCAACGGCTTGAGTCTGTGGTGTGTATGACGACTTTACTGGGACTGACTTTATTGCATCCCAAAGTTCATCCTCACGCTTAGTTCTTAAGTTAGATGGTAATAATGGTGGTTCAGTTACGTCAATCTGTGTCCAGTCGATCATATCAATATAATCCATTGCATTAAGATTAAGTTGATCAGCAGGGCGATGGAATCTTCAAAGTATTGTAGATGAAAGCTTTCGTGCTTTCAGAATTCGCCTAACAGCTACTTCACGAATGGCAGGTCTATTGTCATGAAACATGGCATACCGGTATAGCAAGTTTTCGGGGTGAGCTGCATAACAATTTTGCTTGATCGATTTGTCGATGACAGACTGCACTTCTACTTGCTCAAGTCCACGACTGAGTTGTGTCATAAGGAAAAGTAGCCTACTGCTGGAGCATCGCTGATATCTGTGGCATCTTAGTGCAAACCATACAGGCCCACCATATACAGTTGCAATGAATCGTGTCAACGTCTTAAAAGCATACTAAATGAAATTTTCAAACGGGAATTAAGCATTAAAATGCGTAAACTGAACATTCAAGAATACATTTCAAAAAAAATTACCGAAAAAAATTTGTTGTCAATGGCACTGGCAAGGCCCAAAGTCCAATGTTTCATTTATTTTCATTTTTTTTCAAAATGACCAAACAGTGCAAACACAGCTCGAGAATACGTCACAAAAGACAGCAATAACAAAAGCCACGTTACAACATCTGATGTTTCCACACCAGATCTGAGGTTTTAAGCAAACTGTCTGATGTTTTGACGTTGAAATCTGATGTTTTGATGTACATACATACATAGCCTACAGCTAAATCGCCGGCAGTAACAACTGTTGCGTGATTAGCTGATTGCTTGTCTTTTATTACGTAGACTGTACAGGCGCACGCTTCGCTGCTCAGGCCCATTCTGGTTTTGAAAGCTCTGACAAAAGTACGCGCGGGATGCTGATCAGACTGCAATGGGACAAAATTTTATTGAAAATCGTTTTATGGTAGCAAGTTAAACACAAAGAACGTGGAAAATCGCCAAGTCAGGTTTTTCCTTTAGTACCCCTTTAACAGCTTCTGATGGATGGATTTGACTAACATAATAGCGGCACATTCGATTTGCTCCTGTGGCTGTAAATGATTATATTTCCCAGGATCTCTGTGTAAGAGTGTTTCAGAGCATTCCCCAAAACTGATTCCATGGCAGATTTCAAAAAGGTACATCTGGTGTGTGCTTAGATCTTTGAATTGTCCAATTTTGGCAAATGGGGAGTTTCAATTTTATCAAACAATGCGATCTCCAAGGCTATAAGGTTTGACCACAGAATATCGCCAATTTTACCAATGAATGTTTCTGGACCTGTTGTCTTTCCAAATAATTCAATTAGATGCTTCAATGGTAGCTCATTGATGGGCAGCATAGGCCAACATATATTCCACTGGACTTCATAATGGATATGATCTTCTATTCTAGCAATTACTCCATTACGATTCCCAGTGTTCACTGCTGTCCCGTCACAACCTGTTATTCGAATTCCATCCATGTTCACATTCTCGTTGATCATACATTTTAAAATGTCAACTGAACGACCACTTGGTGTTGTGACATGAGAGATGTATTTGTTACCAGGTTGTGTCAGTAAAACGTAATGGTATTCTTTTATTTTTCTCCTGTGGTGGAAATCATCAAAGACATAATATGATTCATCCTTTCTCCCATCGAAATAGAGCGATATAAAATTGTTGACGACATGGGTTGGTTTCAATCCAGTAGCCTACGTCCCTTGACTAGGCTATGTCTCACTTTCCGTAGGTCAATAATGATGTCTGTGGAGAACACATTCTCCAAAGTAGCAGTGGCAATAGCAGCAACTGTTTCGTCAGAAACCATCTTTTGATGGGTTTCCCTTGCAACACAAGGGATTGGGATGGTATTGTAGGCACTACTTGTTGAGACACACTCCATGAAACTCGGATCATTATCGGATGAATAAGATAAAGAGTCAGTTTCACAAAGTTTTTTTGTGGAGTGCTAAACCGCACGACTATTAGAAGTTCGCTCACTGCGCAGGATTGCCGGATTGGGCGAAAAAATGAGATAAAATGACAAAAATTTCCGCAACTTTTTGCCCAATCTGGCAACCCTGTTATAGAAACAGGGGTCATTGGGGTAATGGGTTGCTGTGCACCAAACGATTTTAAACTTTGAGGAAATGTTTAGAAGGTAAAGTGGCACCTGTGTTCAAATTTATATGATAAATGGAGAAATCGACCCACCCTATTGCACATTGATTGTGACAGTTCGACAAAGCTTCAATGACGTGGTTAATCTTGTTGTTCTTTCAGTACTAAAAGCAAAGACTTGTCGAGTTTACTACCATAGTTGACAAGGTAAACTTTTGTATTAAATGGCGATGGCTTCAACACAACTGAAAGAAAGCTTTAGTCGGTTGTTGTTGTTAGCGTCTAGCGATATAAAGTAGAAAAAGTAAGATCCGGCATTGACTCGCCTGACAAGCACAGATAGAAAAAATTTAAAATTAGATTTGAAATTTGAACATGTACTGACTGCGGAATAGCTGTAAATTAATTAAATATTTATCCGTATTGTTTCTACATTTAGTTGGTTATTATGGCCAATTAAAATCAACACGTAAGCTCAGCTCATGCGTGGACGTCGATCGCTATGATATTCTAGCGACGACCACTGCTGATGCGTCCGGATTCAGGGATTGTGTTTACAAAATAATTTTTTTAGGCGTTTTGATCTTAGATTTTTTATCTGCTTTTAACTCAAAAGCAAAGTAGGCTAATTGACAGCATAGGCGTAGGAGATGGGAGGGCAAGGGGGGGAGGACGGTCGCTCACACGCTGAAAAAACGTCGCGAATTTGAGCAATAATGTCCAGTTATTTGGGGAAATCAATCACCATGATGTTTCGACATCTCACCAGTTTACAAACTTTACATAATTGTTATAATTTTTGAGATACACCAATATTTTCCAATAAATGTAAAATGCATCATCATCGATTTTGGAAACTAGGCCTATTGCATGTGGTATAGCAATTCGGGCAGAATGATAAGTTTCGATGCAACAGTTGCAAAAAGCAAGTGTAAAAGAGCATAATTGGCGAGCAGAGGTAAGCTTATTCACTGGCATGTAGGCTACATTTCTTCACGAGTAAGATTTAAGCCTGCTGGGTAGGCCTACTGGTAACCTTATGAATTTTATTGCTTTTTTCTCTGCTGTATATTCTACTAATGCAGTTATTAATAAAATCATTGGGCAAAAATGTCTAGGTATTTGGACAAATCAACATTTTACCAGTTTAGAAACTTTGTATAGGTCTAGTGTTGAATTTTGAAGTAGCCTACATTCAGGGGCGCCGGAACGATTTTTGACTGGGGGGGCAAGATTACGAAAAAAGGGCACTTTTGTTTACTAAAAGGCCAATTTTTTTTCAAGTTTTAAGATAAGACATAGCGATAATGCTAATCTATCAGCTCACTATGTATGGAGTAATGATAGCCTACAAGTGTCCGGTATACAAACAATGGCATCATGCTATTTTATAATGATGTAACCTACTGTCAAGCCTTAAAGCAGCCTGCGGCCATGGCCGCTAAGTAGTGCTTGAATGAACCGCCGGTGCTACCTCCTCAATCGGCCAAGTTTGGCCGCCGGTCTCTCCTAGCCAATTATTTAATTTCGCAATACAATGATCGTGGATTAACTGTCGAAAACATGCAGTATCAAAGAGTGACGCAAAGTTAGGTCAGCGCGTCATAATCGCCACTGTTGCATTGTGTGGGGAATATTTGTTATTGATGGAATATCCATCTGCGATCGCCAGCGCTGTAAGTCTTGTTTGTAATTCCCGACGTTTATTTTAACAAAGTCTTAATCCGAATTGCTAATTTACATCGGCTGGCAATATTGTCGTTTTTATGTCGATTCGATGTTGTCGGACATTGAACCGTTGTTAAAAAGGAGAACAAAGTTAGTTGACATCAATGGGGAAAACATTTTTTGATCATATTTTGCAAAAATTATGCTTCTTTTAGTAATGTTTTTTAGTAATGTACATCATTGAAATAGCTAAAACCTCAATTGCTAAGGCAACAGGATCAGATGTCAGTAGATGTAACAGAAAAATAATTTCGCACTTGCTAGTGCATCGTCAGTTCTGATAAAGGGCAGTTAAAGCCTACAAGTAATGTTTTAATCATTGAAATACTTATTTTATTACCTTGCCGTCATCGTCAACACATGTCGAACGTTGTTTTTCGTTGCTAAAAAGAATTCTAGGGGAGTAGCGAACTTTTATAAAATCAGCCACATTGGAGACACTCGTGCGAGTGTCGTTTGAATAGTACTGGATTACAATCCCGATAAAGCAGTTATTGCGTGGTGCAGCGATTCTATTGTAGGACGTCGCCCAGGCTCAGACTTCAACAACGCTAAGTCATCATTTTAGCATTGTTGCAAGTTTAATTCTATTTACTTGTGCTATCGTTATTTTTATTCTGTATTTTGGCCTCCAAGCACGCAGATTTGGCCGCCGAGAAGGAGCTCCCGGTAGGCCACGATGGCTGCCGAAAAAAAAAACGAGTTTTAAGGCCTGTCCTGTGTTGCAAAATTTTATGCCGTAAGTATTATTTTGAGGCAAAAATGAAAGATTATAATTAGGCTAAAAGCGAATAGCAGAAATTGTTATATTGCAAAATGTGCAGTAGCTTACATGACTTTAAAAGGGCACCATTGCCCCCCCTGCCCCTCCATCTGCAGAAAATTTGAGGGCAGGGGGGGGCATTCGCCCCCCCTGCCCCCCCGCTTCCGGCGCCCCTGCCTACATTAACATTTTTTAGAATGTAAAATGTAAAAGGTAAAGGTGAGTCCCATACTTGTTCCAAGCATCGGGGGATGAGAAGATAAGGTTCTCATTATAGGCCTACTAAGCCTTCGGCACTAACGAGAGTAGGGTGGCCAGTTCCTTTCTCTCGGCCGCCTTTCCTTCAGCAACTACGCCCACCCAATTTATTACACCCTGGGTAGAAGGAGGTTTGCCACTTGCCAGTACCGGTAGGCCTAACTGTAGTATCCAATGCAATATAGTTTAAAAAACTGACAATGTTATGGCAGTAGCCTATAGCGAATTCGATTTTTGATTATTAAAAATGAGGCAGGTAAACGGTTGTTGTGTAAGTAACAAGGCTTATACAAATTTAGTTAATGTAACTTTTATATAGTTGAGTAATATTAGTACTATGACTAGTGTTGTTTATTGGCATTGTCCTGAGGACTGCATATATGTTTTACGCTTTCCAGGACGATATATTGTCGTTCATAATTGGATGCAGTTTTACCCGAAACCAATTTTAGAATCTTGTTACCCTCTAATTTTGTATATCTATTTCAGAATTATTAAAACTGTCACTAGCTAACTATTTAGCCCAATTTTCGTGTGATAAACTAGTATTCTGACCACTAGCAAGTGTAGTTGTAGCCTACAACTTGTAGGGTATAATGGGCTAAATGATATACATTTATAAATTATAGCCTACCATTCTAGGTCATTCATACATTCAAACATGTTTCAATTATATCGAAAGCCACAAACCTTTATATAACTCAAGCGGTTTGACATCGCAAAAGTGTTTTGAAAGGGCGCACTGCTGTTTTGTTTAGAATGTTCCACTTTTCAATTTATTTCTGTTCAATCCTTAAATAGGCTACATAAACTTGACTGCTGTGACGAGTAAAGCTAGTACGGTAACCTATAGCCTAAACAGTTTAGTTGTGACGGTCTACTATACGCCTTATTGCATGGTGGACAATTGCAAGATATAACATACACAACATGCCTTGTGTATTTCAATTTCCGGTCTGTGTCTGTGACAAATCGGACAATTCAAAAGAAGGTTTTTACCACCTTAGTGGTTTTATTTAGTTAGTTTTTATTACTGTTACATGCGTTAGATATTCTTTAGCATTGAAAAAATGTAGGCTACGCCCACATACTTTTGCGAAGTGGTAAAATTGCGCAACATCAAAGTATCATTCACTACTTCCATAAACTTTACAATTCAAATAGAGTAGCCTATTGTTTGAGCACGCGTACAAATACTGAAGAGCAATAAAATCATCGAAATCGCAATTGACAAATAAAGGAGATAATATAGTAAATCAATTTATTTCAAAGAAGAATCTCCAAGTGTTTTTCAACAGTAAACACATCATGTTGGCTTTGAACACGAAGTTGACTTTGCATTAGTAAGACAAGACTGCAAAACGTAGGGTAGCCTATAGGTTAGGCATAGTGATGGCAGTTATAAGTTAGGCAAATTACTGTAGGCTAATAGGCCGATCTATGAGCTAGTTTAAAGCTAGTCCAGGTTAAAGTCATATTTAGTTGCATTGTGCACAGGGCCGGATTTAGACCATGAGAGGCCCTAGGCTATTCCATTTGTGAGGCTATTCCATTTGTGAGGCCCTCCCTATTTTTGAGCTCAGAATTTCTCTCTAAACAACATCACATATCATTGCTTAATGTTATATAAGTGCATATAACATTATGAGTGCAAATATGAGTGCATTAAACTCTTCGTTCGTTTCATTTTCCACATTCATGGGTGCAAGTTTTTAATTAAAAGAATAAAAATTGAGTTAGGCAGTTTTGCTTTTAATTTTAATTTGTTTGATCAAACAACCGTTACAATAATTGTAAAGTTTATTTACGAGGACATAAGAAATAGTTACAGCCATCAAATAGAGTAAGACTAGGCTACCAATTTTTTTTTCTAGCTTTCATCAAAGCAAAATCATGCAAAAGTTCACCAAAATTTATCTGTTTAAGTTTGTCACTCTCAATGCACAGAATGCTCAGTGCGGACAACATTTCTTGAGACATTGTCGATCTCAGTTTATTTTTGATACTTTTGAGTCTTGAGAAAGATCTCTCTCCTGAGCAGTTAGTGACCATTAAGCTTAGAAACAGTCTTAATATTGCTTCCACATTAGGAAAGGTAGTGTTAGTTTTTTTCTTGGACATAATTTCATAAAGGTCTCCATGAGACAAGGAAATAGATTGCTCTTCTGTACCGGTAAGCCCTTGGTTTTGTGTTTGTCTCACGTACAAATAAAAATGTAGAAGTTCATCAGTAAGTTTTGGGTCAACATCTTCCGGATACGCTTCCTTTAAAGGTTCTACGCCTCGTACAATTTCTACCTTAGTTGCTTTCAGATTAGCAAGAGAGAGGAACATTTCTGCAATGTCACTGTACACATTAGCTCTTCTTCTTAAATTGGCTTCAAGTGCGTCGAGCATAGGGATAATGGAATTTATTTTAAACCTTTCCTTTGAAGAGAGTTCACTTAAAGCGTCAGGTGCATTTCTTTGTTTCCTAGTGACAGCTCTATACTTAATATTCGGCAAGATTGCTTTTGCTTGCCGATCAAACTCGTCAAACTCATCTCTAATTTCGCTTAGAAAGTCCACAAGTGAACTGTAGCCTACAATTCGGCACAAGTATTTAATAACAATTCAGGTTTCTGAAGGGCTTTGCTAACCCTGTGAAAATATATATATTTAGGTAGGGTTTAAACTTGTCAAGTTTTTAAAAGAATTACAAACTTTGAAACCGAATTTCGAGGCCCCTGGACTTTGAGGCCCTAGGCTTCAGCCTGCCTAGCCTATTGGTAAATCCGGCCCTGATTGTGCATTATGTGCAATGCACATGGAACGCATCAGAACAGCCGAGCAACTCCTTTTGATTTGTCTTTTTGTCAGCTGTGTACGCAGGGGCGGATTAGCCCACCGGGAATTCGAGAACTTTCCCGGTGGGCCGGTTGAATTTTTGATTGTGGACAGTTGAATTTTGGAATGAGAGCAGTTAAATTTTTGGATATGTGTATATAGTTTATGTATAATTTATAAGTTATCTTAGGGACAGTGGAATACCTTATCTTACTACTAGACTACTAGACTACTTCTACCATCCCTAACTTATCTCCTTATTATAACCTATACCAGGCCTACAAAGTATAATCTTTTCTCTTTTCGTTACGCAAGTGGGTTATGAAAGCACTGTCAATAAGCTCAAGTAGGCTACGCAAAGAACCGTTTAAAAAGTCAACTAAGTGAAGACTCGCTTCCTATGGGTGTCCATTGCGAGCTACAGAGAAGGCCAGATCATCACATTTTGCAGCATTTTATTAAGAGGCTGACTGAAATTATCAAAACAATGCAGTTTCTACAACAAAAATTGAACGTGACATTCTAGAGAAGACTGTTGTGTTGCAAAACATAGGTCAGAGATTTGTTGTAGTTTGCACAAGATATATACCTGTAGACCAGTGGTTCTAAACCTTTTGTTTTGGTGGACCTATTTCGGTGCCTTCGAAGGGGTCGCGGACCCCTATAACTTTTTATTTGAATTTTGGTATAGCACGTTTCCTAATGGAAACAAATGTTTCATAAATTTTGAAGATACACACTTAAAAGAATTTTCTGAATTTGCGACCCATGTATGACGAAATTATGTTATGAGCTACGTATAGCTTGGCCATGCCATGAGCTTGGCACACATGATCCAGAATCAGTGATGTTGACTTGCAGCTTTTCTATAAATTTAACCGAAAATTAATAGAATTATTGCAACCTTTACAAAGAAATTCTCCTTTTTTCAATTGTAATCAATATTTCGTTGTAATCTCAGCCATGGCAAAATCTTTGCATTTCTAAATTGAGCATTGGTCAACAATCTGTTGTCTCAAAAGAATTAAGTTGAACATACATAGCCTTATAAAAAGATTTAACTCTTTTGTATGAAATTTTTTTACTTAGGAAACCGAATTTTTGTGGGATGCCCTTTGAAATTTTAGACGCACAGTTTGAGATTCACTGTAATACACAAATAAATCACAACCAAATTTTAAATGTTGAAATTTATTAATTATGCTGCAAACTCGGATACTTTCACGAACCCGCTGGAAACGTTCCGCAAACTCCAGGTTGAGAAATTCGGGTTTTATAAAAATGGGCCGTTTTTGTTTTAAAATTCCCGGGCCTGATCAGTTTGCTAATCCGCCCCTGTATATACGCAATACAAAATCCTTGGCCTATCATTTCAAGTTTGCAATCAGCAAAGTCTTCAGTTTGAACTTAGGGGTACCGCCAAAATATAGAATTGCTTGCAGCTTGTCTGCGCTCTGCGAAGCGGAACCTTTTAGATGCATATCTTTTACGTTTCTCAAAATTACAATTTCTCAAAGCACAAGTTATTATTTCAGCGAATGTTTAATTTACGCTAAAAAACATAAATACGCGCTAAGCGTCTCATCGCACCCCCCATGTGGGGAGCGATAAGCCACAATTGTGATAAGCCAAAAAATGTAGTATTTTAGCAAAGAAATCACTTCACCATATCAAACATACAATTCTAAAACATAGTTGTATTATTTACATCAAATATAGTTATTACTATCTGAAGCCTTTACAAATTGTTTTACCTAACGGATCATCAGAAGGTCTGAAAAAACATGCAAACAGTAAAGAATCGATAATTCTGAAAAGATATTAAATATTACAACTGTAATTTAATCTGCCAAACTGTAAACTGTACCTGAATTCAGGTTTAGAGGTTTTTTTTTGGAGATTAAATTACAGCTGTAATATTTAATATCTTCTCAGGAAGTACAGGTTTAGAGATTTTTTTTGGCAGATTAAATTACAGTTGTAATATTTAATATCTTTTCAGAATTATCGATTCTTTACTGTTTGCATGTTTTTTCAGACCTTCTGATGATCCGTTAGGTGAAACAATTTGTAAAGGCTTCAGATAGTAATAACTAGGGCCATTTAAAGTCATTAAAGTCATATTTTTTTCTATGCATCAGTAAGTCGTGAAATCAAATTTAACGCAAAAACCGCATCCCTATGAGGTATATTAAAAAAGTTATGAAGTCATATAAAGTCATATTTTCCTGGTTAGGTCATATATCAGCTTTTTAAGTTATATAGTCATATTTTTGAGTTATAAAGTCATACCGTTGTATACTTTAAATAAAAAATACCAATTTAAGCGGTGAAGCAATTAAGCACTAAGAAAGTAAGGCAATTTCTGATTGAACGAAGGCAAACTGTAGGATTAGCCTACATAACACTTACAGTCACAGACCTATATTTTATGAGGTCACACATTGAGGTCAACTTAATACTCAAAATGGAAAGTTGTACGTACACCATCAAAGAGGCCCATGCTGATCTAAATGCCCTTGATTTCGGAAAAGATCCGCTTGAGCTCAAAAATTACATTAAGAAGCGATTAGACAAAAACGATGTGAAACAAATTATGGAACTACAAAGACAAGACATTTCACCAGCGCTTTATGCAAAACTGCAAAAGTGTCAACCCACGTCAGCGTCTGTGGAGCGCTCATTTTCCTTACTAAAGTCATTTTTACATCCAAATCGTAACTTTAAAGACTCTATTATTCCACACTACATGAAACTGTACTACAACAGTGGTTTAAAATAAAAATGGATGTGTATTACTGTTATGTTGCGTATGTTTTACTCTTTAGTTCCGTGAGTGACGTTGTTCGTATGTAAAAATAAACGATTTTTACATAAAGTCATATAAAGTCATATTTTCCAAAAAATAAAGTCATATTATTGATTTTTTAAGGTCATATAAAAATGGCCCTAGTAATAACTATATTTGATTTAATTCGCTCTGCTTTGCCTTTTTGCTTGGCATTGAGCACTTTTTGTAGTATTAATAGTTTTCATTGTTTTAGTTGTATTATTTATGTGTCAAATCAATCTTCAAGCCAGCTTCCAAGCTTTAAATTTTGAAATAAGCGATGGAGAATTTTCAAATGATTCCTTGGGATGAGTTGTCAGAATTTTCATGTGAAATAGCATAATTAATAGTTGCAAACGAAATAAAAGTTAGAATTGTGATATATCCTAATGGAAAGGTGTGAAAAGCAACAAAATGATGTCATATGACACTTTAACATCTACTATCACAGGCACTTGTCATGGCTTGCAGGTCCCAACACAAGGTGAGTCAAGGCTCCCTACCTGATCTTTCAGAAATGAAAAAACAGCTGAAAAAAAACTAACATTGCTATCTAAAAAACTTTCAGCTTAATCTCATCATAAATACATCACCTACCATTACAAAAAAGTTATGAACATTTCTTGCATAACAAATGAGTTATTTTAAAACACATTCAGTCAAAAAAAATTACTTTTTTAACACAAAACCTATAAATCTTCATTGCACCTTCATTTTTAGTACAATTTTGACCAAAGGATTGGGGGAAAGTTATCCAAGCATAAAAAATATAATGACGTCAAAAAATGCAAAAAGGATACTTTATATTAAAAAAAAGGGGGGTGGATTATGGCTTCCACCATGATCATGGGTCCCGACCTTCCCCTACTCATGGCTGTTTAGAGGGTAATTTTGACCCAGTATAGCCTACTTATGAGATTATCGGTCCCCAATTCAAGATGTTTGTAAGAAAAACGCACTACATTCAAAAAGTAACCTACGCGGTATTTTTTTAAAAAGTTTTCGGGTCCCTTGGTAAGGTTACGGCCAGTGTTTCCTCTAAGAAATTTTTCCAGTGCGCAATGATTACTTTCAGTGAACACCCAATTTTAGTTTCATCACTTAGTTTTTTTTTAACGGGGATGCATAACACAATGTCACCCCATTTGGGTACGCCACTGGGTTTGCGTATGTTATCTTGTGAGATAAAAACTTATCTATGGATTTAATTACATTTTAGGTTAAGCCACCGTTAGGCCTACTGTTTGGATAGTTGGGGTACTGTTTGGTAGTTATAGCTTAATTATGCTGTCTAAAAGTGACTGCAAAAAGAAAACTGGTAACAACGCTGGTGCTCAAGCATCAGAAAGAGTTTACAAAAACCCATCTATTTTAAAAACGTACGAAAACAATCTGTACCAGCAACTTGCAACTTCAAAGCAATCAAGCTTTTGTGGATCACTTAAAGGTCGACGCAAAGAAGATGAAGATTTCCTGAAAGAAAAATCCAGCCATTCCATTCACACGGAATCGGTTCCCAAAGAACATGATCCGAAGTTGCATTTAGCGAAAATCAGAGAAATTAAATACTTAAAATGTTCCTGCTTGATCAACGTTGGCTTGGTAGAACGGACAGAGGATGTTATCGACTCAATAAAAGAGTGCTGTCACAGGTCAGTCAATTTGGGTTTATAAAGGGATTAGTTTTTGAACAAAAAACTAGAAATAGTAATAACACTGGAACACAATTTTTGGTGCAACAAAGATAAGAGAAGCTCTGGGGTTTTTTGAAGGTGGGGAATCCGAAAATGAAGTTCGATTTTCCATATCAAATCTTTTTTTTTACTGCAGCCAACACACGTTAACATACAATGCATGCAATGAAAAAAACAGATTTGATATAGGAAAACTGGCCTTGTTTTCAAACTCAGCGATTCAAATTTACCCTAAACAAATCTTTTTGTTGTACACCAGAAAGTTGGTTTCACATGGTTGACCTGTGTAATCATATAGTATACTTTTAGAAGTGATGCAATATAGTTGGAACTTTTGTTATAAACCTTTTAACTTTGCCTTTACTTTTCCATTCTCTTCTATCAACCGCCATATTTCCGTGAAGTGGTGGCCAAGTGCTCCAACAGGTTATTTTATATCAATATCTTGTACCACTGGATGTCTGTTTTTTTGTCTACTACTTTTTTTAACGTAATATGCCGAATTGAATTACTTTTTTATTTTAGTTTAACGCGTAAAACATACAGTAACCCAAGTTTTTCATATTATTGTGACATGCCACTACTACATCCCAGCTAGCGGGGCCTGTCATTTTTGCATTGATTTAACGTTTGCAGACGTTGGATCGGTGTGGAGGTGACGAGTTGAACTGGCTGGAGTCTTATAATTATCGTTTTATCGACGTAACTTTATATCAAAGCACGCTTGATATCTGTAAGGCATAACTTCCCTGGGTATAATTGGATTTCCTCAAGATGATGATTGATGATGTTGTTTTTGCTTGTTTATTTTTATTTGTTTTTGTCATTGTTTCGCATCGTCAAGTTGTAAGTATTTGTGAGTCGTGCAAGGCTTGGTGCGTTACGCTTGAAATGGCTTTGCTTGTGGTAGGATTTCTTTGTGGGATTGTTTTTGCCTGCCTTGCTCTTCTTTGCTATGAGCTAAACGCATCAAGATGTTTCCACTCACGACCATCAGCACTCTTGATAACGCACCATGGCTGATCTTCATAGCAAGTGTCTATTTATACAAATCTTGAAAATATCAGCTAAAGCTATATGGGCTAATACAGCTATTGCCTGAATCAAGGATGCCTGAATATATGTTGTCTTTATGTTTGTTTATAACTTTTTCATTTTTTACTTCCTTTTCTATGTTACAATTTTCTGAAGGTGTTGCGACCGTGCCAAGTTTCTTTCGACTTCAATATATCAGCTAAAGTTATGTAGGCTAATAAAGTTATAGCCTATATATGTTTATTTGTTTTGTAACATTTTTTATTTTTTTATTTCCCCTTTATATCTTAAATTTTTCTGAAGGTGTTGCGACCGTGCCAAATTTTTTTCAACTTAATAACTTACTTCGATCACAAGCACGTTTTAACGATCGCGTTTTGTCGCTTCTATCTTTTTCTTGACCTTTGCTATGTTGATGTGTATTGTTTTGATATGATGGTCAGAAATAAAAAAACAACTGAACTGAACTGAACTGACTTGATAACTTATTTTGTTTACAAGCACGTTTTAATGTTCTCGTTTTGTTGCTTCTTTCTTATTCTCGACCTTTTCTATGTTGACGTGTATTGTTTTTGCTGCGATGGTGAGAAATAGAAACAACTGAACTGAACTATATCTGCGCACATACGTCACCTGCAATGCCAAGTACCTTCCTATGCTCCGTCATCTTTACTTTTGTCAAACTAAGTATTATAGGAAAAAGTAAAAAAGTGCAAATCTTTACTATTTGTATGCGACGTTGAATCAATGTGAAAAAGAGTTGAATTACTGACCGAGGTGCATCATTTTTTCTTTGTGTCTTATGCATGTCATTAAAACGAATGTCCGCTAGGTGGATCAAATAGCAGTATTAATGAGTAGCCTACAATATTTTACTGGTGAGTACACTCTGCGCGAAACAATGTGAAAACAAAAATCAAAAATGCATTCGCCACGTTAGGTGGTTATGCTATAAGATACCTTGCAGGTTGCAGCAAAAGTTTATGTCAAAAAAGTTGAAAAATTGACGTTTTTTGACGTTGTGTGCGGTATCGACGACGTTAACGACACTGTCGTTTGCAGTCGCCCATGTCATTCAAAAACGCACTTGTTAAATAGCGACCATATCGCTATAATTTGTTATTACTAAATAAAAGCTTGCTAGTAACCACACGACTACGGTAAACTAACAGAATAAAATGTGCTCAAGGACCGAACTTTTAGTTGAAACGATAGCTAGTGGGCCAACCCAGGGCTTGAATGCATGCAACTTTATGACAGACGTTTTCGAGAGATGTTCTTTAATTAATTTATTAACTGGCAAATTACGTTCAAAATTTAATGCACAAAAGTTTTGAAGTTGCCATCTGGAATTTATATTTGTGTAATACGTCAGCATTGCCAGCTAGTCCTGTTTTATTTTGTAATATCGTAGGCTACACTTTTAAATGGTTGATTTCTAATAATGCCTGGCAAACCATTCCCTATCGCACTACTGTTAGTTACAACCACACCACTTGAAAAAAAACTACTTTTCAGGTGATTGTGTGCAAACTATTTCGGAATATTAAAGCGCATTTGAACTAGGGGTCAGCAATGGTCACAGAATTATTATTGTTGTGACTGGTGATTTAAGATTTCAATGCAGTGGACAGAAATAGAACAAAGCCAAAGTTTTTATTTTCCTTCAATAAGTCATAAAGTGCTGATACACAGCCATTGTCGATCCGAACTTCCTTCGAACATTGGAAAGACGTTCTTTCGCATGCAACAAACCTGATAGATTAGATCAGAAACAAATAGTCTTGAATGTTGTAATTTGAAATTGCTTGCTTTAAAAAAATTTGCTTAGATTTACAGTACGTATTCACGAATTCAATTTCATCGGAGTTATTTATATTTTCGATTTAATGAATAATCGAAGTAAATAATAACCAACGAAAACATTTGCGTTCTCGCAGTTTTTGATGGCATTTTTATAGACATTTTCAACTGACGATTTGTTGTCGTCACTGTAGTGGTATGAATGACGTAATACTAAAAGAACAAAAAACGAACTGTATCACGCCTCGTGTTTTATCAATCATGCCCGACACTGTTAATCATCAGGTTACCTTAATTTTTGTCACAAATCATATTTCTGAATTGTGGCATCACAGGTCAAGCATTGTTGTCCAAAGAAATCACAAAGCGAGTCATTTCAACTGCGCAAAAGAAAAAAGCTTTTGTTTTGAATTGTAGAAGTAGAGTGCGGCCAATCAAGCGTTGAAAAAATGCCTGGAGTGGAGACCGGCTGCTCGACATCAGAGTCAGAGCAAACAAATGCTGAAATGCTGGTGGTGCTTGTTATGAGAAAAGTTGCTTAGTTTTGTAGTGAAGTGCAGAGCCGAGAGAAATTTGATGCAGCTTTGTTACAGGTACATCAGCATGAATAATAATAATCATTTATATGGCAGGGTGAACAGTAAGGGTGTTTTTCAGGTTTTAATAGCAGTGAAATTAAGCCAAACGTTGCCAATTTTCTGTTGAATCAGTGTCGACGATTAGAACACGGATCGATTTTAAGAAACGGAATTGGTCAATAGTTTTCGATTCTCATGTAACGCAACAATATGCTAAATAAATTTCAAAAAGTGCTTAGTTGCCGCGGTTTTTAACTTTTACTAGCAGACAGTTTGACTTGGTATCAAGATCAAGACTTGGTATCACGGGCGAGAGCCGATGTTGATTAGCTTGAGAAAAAAAAACGCTGTTTGCAAAGTTTTCAGTGGATATTTTTCAAGTTTTATAAAATTATTCCGTTCTTGTTGAGCTTTAGAAAATCATTAATGACTTTTTATATTTTTAGATGTGGGCAAAATATACTTGCCGTGTTGCCAAATAAAAGAAAGAAATATCAAACTCTTCCAAAGCAAAAGCATTTTAGTCTGAGAAACCAAGACGACTTACTATTGAAACAGCGCTTTGACAATACTTCCGATGTTTTAATAGCGGACTCGCCGCCTTACCAAAGAAGACGCGCTGTGTCATTATCTGGTGGAGAATTACCTGTAAATATTAGTGCTCGATCAACCTTGCAGCTAATCGAACCAACTAAGTTAACGTTTTTGGATTGCTTGAAGTTGTCCAATTCAGCGGCTGAAGATACAAAGCAAACCTTTTCCCAACACGTCGCTGGAGATAATTCGTTGTCTCGGCCTACTAATCCGGATTACCGTTCTTTTAATAACTGCAAGAATCCATTCAAGCAAAGGAGATCCAGCTCTTCAGGCCAATTTTGCCGAAGTGCAGCGCGGTGTTCAGTTGACAAGTTTTGCAGCAGCACTTCTAGTGATTATTGGTCTGCCAATAAAGGTCTTATTGCGTTAAAAATGAAATCGCATTCAGGCAAGAAACCAGTTCGTGTACACCTGCTCAATGGTGATTCCATTTTGCTAGTCTTTGATGTAAGTAGTGTGAATGTTTTTTAATTTTGCAAACGCTTACAGTTCAAACATGTCATTCTTTTGGTGAACCATTCTAGTTATGTATGATTCATTTTGGTCTCATTTTAGATCAATATTGCCTTCTAAGGCAACACACATGCTGCCGCTATAAGTAGGTTACTGTGACCGAAATGAAAAGTGACACTGTCTGGTTTGAAAATGTAACATCTTTTCCATTAGTGGAAAGCTTTTCCAGATAAGCTAATCCAAACGGTGACAGGCATCGGGCAGCAAGCTGGATTCTTTTCATGTTTTTTTGTAGCATTTTCATAAAAGAGAAGTTTATTTTGTGACATCATAACAGTCAAACAACCTCTGATTTCCGCTTTGGAAATATTGAAGTATCTTCTGTGACTGTTTGAAGTACTCGCACTTCGTTTTGATCTTAAATTTGATGGACAATTTCTTTTTAGTTGCGACACCTTTGATGAAAAAAAATAAGTTGCTTGATGTTTCAAAAATACTTTTTTTCAGCCAAAAGCTCATGTCAAGGAAGTCTTTGATCAAGTGTGCACCATGCATTCCATAAAGGAAAGTCACTTCTTTGGTCTTTCCGCTGTCGTCGGTAAGATCTGTAACTTTTGATTGACATAATGCAGCCCCAGCAAACCAATTCAGTCCTTATTGGATCAACGTCTGTGAAATTGAAGTCTGATTTGCTGGTTGTGGTATCATGCCATCTATGGACTATAGATAGCATGCCATCCATCTTTTTCCTATAATTTGTGTTATGAGGATTTCCTTGTTTTGTCGTAGTTCTGTGTAGCCATTTCTGTTCAGTCTTGCAGCTTATTTTCATTAGTTTTTTATAGTTTCTCTGCATTATAAGGTCCCATAATTCAAACTTAAAACGCTTTCAGTTTTTGGCAACCCATCTTTTAAAAACTTGTTTTTAATATTTCTCCGCCATTGAAGAAAATCAATTCAAAACTGTATCTGCCAAATATAATCGCCTCATCATCGAAACAAAAACTGCAATTCTTCTCTCAATTATAAGTTTAGCAAAAATGTGTAAATAATTATATAATATATATTGTGACGCTGATGGTTTTGAAAATTATATCAGTGAAATTTATGTTTGGCGTCGAGTTATTATCGCTTTTAAGATTGCACCTATCTACTTTTTGGCTCAATCGCATCAAATAATGTATAATTTTGTAAGATATATCTTATTCATGTATCCCTCCACTCTTCAAATAAATCCATAAAAAGAAAGTCGCTTACGCTTATCTTGTTGGAAACTAACTTTACCTGATATAGTTTTAAAACTTGCAAATTATATCTCACAGACAAAGAGCATCGATTTATGGATTTAAAGCAGAGGCTGTCTAAGTATGCTCCCAAGGAGTGGGGAAAAGAATTGAAACGAAGGGTAAGTTACTATGTACTCGTTGCTGCTCCATGCACTTGTACAACTTATTATTGTCATACAGCTCACTCGCGGTTGTTGAGTGGTATTTTTGTCTATTGATTTCCAACTATCCAAATCGTCAAGAGGATGGCTATGTTCAACGGCTAGTGAAAGGTTTTTTCTCCGGCAATCTAAAAGTAGAGAATTGTTTTTACCAAACGTAATGTAATATATAAGGGCTTACATTCGTGATTAAGTGGAGGTTTGTAATACTATTAAACACTTGTCGGCAATACAACATTAGGCTACTCGGCAATAGAACATTACAAACTAAGAATTTTTGTTTGCCCAATTTGTCTTCATGTTCGATATATTTCAACAGTGTGTCGGTACCTTTTTTGTTGTAAGGTAGAGCTTCTCAAACTGGGTCGCCAGTGTGTCTTGAAAGTCTTGTGATTTTAAAAATGCAGCTGTAGCGCAAAGCTGCAAAGTGTTAAATTTGTTTAAAAGAGCGAATTTGCTTTCATTTTACAGTGGTCTATTTTATTAATTCCCGACAATTAATTTAACTGCGTTTATCTATTGATCATCAGATGTTTGCAAAAAGGAGGTGCCTCCAAAAAGTCGAAGCAGTTTTTCGGCAGTGTAGCCACAATCATTGGCAATGCAATTTCACGTGGACAAAAGTTTCGCCCTGCTATCACTGCTCACATTCCAGTAAACGTTAATGATTTTACTGGCATGCATTAATTAAAATACAGCGAAATTTCTATCATGTATAGTTTGTTCAACGTGGCATCTTTGATCTAACGTTATTGAAAGACAATATTTTGAAAAAAAACAATGAGGGAAGTAGGCGATGTGCCAAGGTAATTTTCCAAATTCTTTGGTGTGCTGTGGATTAAAAACGTTTGAAAACCGCTGATGTAAGGTGTGTTGGCAATATGCGTTTTCTGAAATTTATCCAACCAGTCATGCACTGTCGATTTTAATCCACGTTGTCTTAACTAGGTAAAGAATTTATTAAATTTTCCTCCAGTTTGCTTAGGATCGTGCTTTGGTCTTATGTGGCTTGTTGAAATGTTAAAACCCCAATTTTTACTTGAGTGCGTTTGTTTAGCTTTACTAGGGAATTATTTATTCATTTCATCTTAAGTCTTCATAGTCTTTGCATAAAACGTAATTTAACTAATTAACTATGCTGCCATCACAAACCAGCTTGCTCAAAGCAAATAGAACAAAATACCGGAATGATTAATCTGCCAGGCTGATTTTTTTGTGCTGTATGGCAAGATTTCGACTGGCTTTCCATTACAGAAAACTTCAATACCCATGATTTAGATGTGTTAGTTATTGCATTGAGTGTTAACATTTTTAGCTGACTCTCGATTGATGACTTGATGTGTGGTGGTAGGCGTGTGGAAAGGAGAAAGCCTTTTCATAAATGCTAAGTGGTGAATCAAACAATAAAAATTCCTAGGATAGCGAAAATTTGTTCACTAAAAAGTAAAGCCAGCTGCAGGCATCTAGCAATAAGGCTCTTCACATATTACAAATCACACTTCACTTTCTAGAGTCACGAGTCCACGATGCCAGTTTTAATAAATTATGAAATGCGAAAAATTTGAAATCCTTACAATTTTTGAATTTAATCGGGCGGCAACGATGTTGTGTATTTTAGACACGTGTAACATTTTTTGGCGGTAGTTGGTCATCAACTTATTACTTTTTGTAAAGATTTTGTTTCCTGAAAGGCAGTTTCATGGCAACATCATTCAAGTGATATTTGTAATAAAACCTTTTCAGCAGTCTTATTTGTAGAGGATAACAATCCGACTTTCCTCTATTTCTAGTGTTAACAGTATTTGAATAATTTTTTTTTCATGCAATATGACAAATTGTTGTTTAAGGAATTATTGTTTCTTTCGCATTGCTTTACTTTAATAATGTTGGAATTCCTGTTTCATTGATATTTATGTTCGTTAACGTCCTACTGTGACCGACAAAGCACGCGAAAGACTGCATTTTTGTGAAATATTGCTCTGCCCACGACATTTTGTGACACTAAATGTAACTTTAAATCCCGAATGGTCACGCTTAACTGCTGCTTTGTTATGGTAAGCGCAATCAGTTCTTTTTACGTCCGCAAACGTTAAATCAAAGTAAAAAATGCCTGATTGCTGGTTTGGTGACAAAGTGTCATGTTAGTTTTTAAGAGTAATAGCTAAGCGCTAGTTATGCGCCGAAATGTTATGTTCTTAACATATCACGTATAAGTAATTCTTTATTTTGTACAGCTTAAGAGTGTTTTTTTTTCATGTTTGTGTTTATCTAACCCTAAGACAGTGTCGTTAATCTAACTTTTCGTTATTTTTCAGGGGAGCGATCTCAGTATACAACCGTCGTCTGTTTTCACAATTCAATTTCAAGTGCAGTACTACGTCGAACACCCGAAGTTAATCTGGTAAGACAAATACTGTAACATTATCAAGCTTCAACTGTAGAGTTAAAACAATCTGGATATTTGCGTAGCTTTTTGGTCTGACATTGATTTGTAAAATTAGAGCTTGTAAAGTCATCTCTTTCCAGCTTGCGAAATACATTGCTTTTTTAAACGTCTACACATGTTGAATCAATGTAAAAGGAAAGCATATCTGGGTTAGGCCAGACTCAAAGTCTCAAGCATGTCTCAAGCCTGAAATTACAAAATTGAGCGAAATCCTTCGCTTCTTGAGATTTTATCATGCTTGAATTGTTCAGGGTAGCACAAAACTCTGGATTTTTGAAGACGTTTTTCTACGTTTAAACAGTGTATACAAATACGCTTGGTTTGTGACTAACGATTTTTGTTGATTTTAATTGAGTATTATAAACAAACTCTTCAAACCAGTTTTCTGCAGACAGTCAGATGATTAATTCTCGATCCGGCAAATGGCGTGAAAACACACCTTCAGGCTATGAGGCTTAATTTTTAATTGCGAAAACGGTGTGCAGCATTGCGTATATTCAAATTACTAATTTGTGTGGTGAAATGAAGCATTGTTTGTTGAAAATGGATTATGGTGAACAATGTTGAAAGCAAAACTTACAAAAGCAGTTATTTTTAATCAAAGCGAGAAACATAAAAAGCAAATATGTCGGTTAGTAGTTTTTGTATTGAACGTTTGCAGACGTTGAATCAATGCAGATAAGGAATGATTTGTTGGCTTGGGTGCAATGGGTGGTGTTGTTGACTGTCTATTTCAAGATGAGACCTCTTTTAGAAACACCGCGTTTTTATTGGAATAGTAAAAAAAGGTTGCATACTGCAATCACGGTATCCTTCTCAAGTAATGTGCAATAACCAATTTGGGCAACATACCTCGCACACTGTGTGTTCATTAGTTCATCTTAGTACATAACGATGTACATAACGATAACTTAGTACATAAATCCTGAACTGCAAACGATTGTAAAGTTGCAGTTCAGGATTTTAGCTCATTTTCTTTCATTAGATTTTTCGGTGTAAAGATAATATGTATTTATGCCGGAAAAAAAATAACACCTTTTTTTGCGCGACATATGAACAAAACTGTGTCAGCTCACACCGTCACTTTGATGCTAACATCGTGTGCCTGTTGTTTTCTATTCCTTGCCTGGTTGGTGGGTACGACAACCACCAGTGTGTGAATGAGTCTTTTCAATTTTTATTTTTTGTTGCTATTTGAGGTGCATGCATACCCTGGTGTTGCAACTTTTCCCTTCAAGGAAATACACATAAAAGTGACGATTGCGTGCAATTCTGCAATACAGAGTTCCATTGGTCGACCAAAGCTCATTAGTCATGCAAATTGTGTCAGTGGAGTCAAATAACTTGATTTTACTTACTGCCGCACAATTTTTATGATGACCACTAAGGGCTTGTTAGTGGATGATTTAGAGCAGTAAGCGTTAGTGTCCGAGTAAATGTAACCCTAGCCATCTGTTGCAGTTGGCTAAATCTCGCTTCTTTCTAAGTCAGGGGTTCTTAACCTTTTTTCCCTTATTACCCATTTCTGTCCAGATCAAAGTCCGATTACCCAAAATCGAATTTTATCTATTTTGCCGTATTAAAAATATAGAACAGCGTTATTCAACAAAAATAACATTTAATGCAAAGAACAACATCAATAGTGTCAGTGAGACATTTGTTCTTGTTTTTTGTGTACAATCGATGCAATATTGGGTGCGATTTTGGATACTGCACAACTCAAATCTGACTCCAGATCTAACAGCTTGTTTCGGGATTTTGATTTCAAAGCAACAACACTTGAAATTGCTGATTTACAGAGATAAGTAGAATATACATAGGCTACATCGTCTCTAATAAGCTGAACTATCGTAAGTCCAAATCGGGGGTCTAAATTTTTCAAAATTGCGTTTTTGATGGATTTGGTATCTTTATAGACTACAGTTTATTTTGTTAAAGCATCGTAACTCTATCTACTTTAGTTTTGATGATACAGAACGATGAACTATCGTAAATGAATGTACAGCAAACACAGCGTGAACTTTAAAATTCAATTTTCTCAAAACTGCATTTTTGGAGTTACGATAGTTCAGCTTATTAGAGACGACATGGTTAACAATATTAGTGATTTTTGGATATGCTTTCCCCAGAATTTTCCCAAGCTTTCATCTTCAAAAGAATATAGCTCGCTCGTCTCAACACTAACTCTAAATGTACACTTAGCTATACTACTTCAAACAGCAACGCAGCCATCAAGCTTGCTCATAAAACAACTGTAACTGAACTGATTATACAAGAAAAATCTTATTATTATGTCACAAAAATAAAATACATAAAATCGGCGACAAAAATGTTGAGAAAATAAATTACTATGACGAAACAATTTTAAAAATGATAAAATATTACTGTGCTTATTTGGTTGTTTTGAAAGGACTCAAAACATCAAAAAAAGTGTAAGTAATAAAGCAACTTTACCACTTACAGCTGTGACATTGTTTGTTACATCTATAATTCTATATATTCTGGTTCAGCTGATTACCCACCTGCTATCTTCAAATTACCCACACGTGGGTAATTACCCATAGGTTAAGAACCACTGTTCTAAGTGGAAGACGCTACAAAACGTTACCTGATACTGCCGTTGCCCGTTGGTCGTAAAAATCTTAGTTATTTAATGACCCATTGCGTAACTTAGTTCAATGATGTAAGTGTTCGTTTTTAGTGTTTTATAGCGCCAAACTCATAAATTTTATTCTCAATGACGTGTTTTTGAAGACTTTTGCGTGTTTTAGTAATAAATCTGAACGCTGGGCAACTATTAGAAATTACTAAAGACAGAAAAACGTTAAATAAACTAAAGAAGGGTCAAACATTTAAAGAATTGCTTTCAACATTGCAAAACGATGAAGCAGTGCAAACCAACTGCTTCCTTACCTGAAGGTGATGAAAACCCTGTTATTTTGTGTTTTTGGAATCTGTTGTCACTGGAAGTACAGGTGTGTGAGTGAGTGATGAGGCGTTTCACCTCAGCTAACAAAATTCGCCCATTTTGATTTATACAACGTTCGAAGACGTTAGATCAATGTAAAAAAGATGAAGTTTTACCATCTCGGTCGACATTTGGAAGGCTGTGTTGTAAAGAACCTTCTAATGGAATTGTCGCTTGTTTTCAAACGCTGTTGTTTTGGAAAAGTTGAAACCCATAATTTGCAATTTCGATCTAATGAAAGAAATTTAGTGGCGTGAAGTTTTATTTCAGCCCTTTGTCAATCTTTTCCTTTATTCTGTTTTTGTGTTTGGTCGTTTCCTATTAAAGATTTTGATGCCTTTTAGGACATGACATAAAATTTTGGCACTGGCGTTAACTTTAGGAAGAAGTACACACCTGGTCGTACAGCCGTATTTTCAAGAAGAAATGCAAAACATGTTGAGTCACTTGTGGGATAACGATAATCTTACTGCTTGCGCATTTGTATTGATTTGAGAAAGTATTTATATAGTTTCAGTAGAATGTGAATTAAAAATCACAAATTATTCCACATCTAAATTATCATTTGATTTTTGTCTTAGTGAACAATATGTACTAGTTGTTTGCCTGATTTGATACTTCTAAACACGAAAACATGAAAAGCTTTGGTACCACGGTTTTTGGTTTTAAAATCTGTACGCTGGTGAAAGCTTGACCCTGTCCCTATATCCACTGTATAGCTCAGCTAGCTATGGATATTGACTACCTTGACTCTGTATCCATAAATGCACATTAAACAAAAAGTGATGTCAATGCATTACAAGGCAATTCGACACAAAATTGTACTTTTCAGGGTAGGGAGAGGTTTTGAACGGAAATTTTAATTTTTGTTCTAGAGGTCTTAATAATGTTGTATTTTGAAGTCAGGGCTAAAGTTGAAATTACAATTAACCCCCCTATTGTCAGTGTGTAAACTTGTCCATCACATTAGCACTTACACGCAAAGTTGCATGTGTGATCTGTCCAGCATTCCGACTTGTATGGAACTGCTTCCCCAAAGTTTTAATTGGTGCCGTAAGGGTTGCCATTTATGGAGACCTGTTGCTTATCGCTTGTTAATTGACAGTGGGGGAGTTTGCAGCTATGCAGTAAATGCATTATCCGATTGCTTGTAGTTCTGTATTTTTTTACGTATTATTAAATGTGGTTAAAAGTTTTGTTTTATGTTCATAGTTTAATGTTCACAAAATTACCTCTATTACATCTAAGTGAAATTGTAACTGGAACGGTCAAGTTTCTAACCGGTTGCCATCGCCAGAATGGTACCTTTTGCCTGCAAAATTAATTTTTCGCTTAGGAATCAGTATTTTGGCTTGATTGTTGAATGAATTAAAATATCTAATGTTGTTTGAAAGTGTTGTTGTTCAGGTAAATCGAGTGAGTGTTGCATCCTTTCCACATTGTCACTTTGTAACTTGACACTTGACCTATTTGTCTCTCTTGAATGAATCTATTTGTTTTTGGATGTCCGTTGAGAAATGAATGAAACAAAAAGTGAAAGTACTTCAAATCGAAGCTTGGCTAAAAGTAACAAATGATGCAATACAACAACAACTAACATTAATAGCTACTCAGCTACCAGTAACAAAACTGTTTCCTCCAGGTATCAAAATGCGTATTTTTGCATTGATTCATTGTGTAGCACTTTGCAGGCATTAAATCAATGTAAAAACGACGGGTTTTATGTACCGTACACAAAATGTCCTCTAATAAACGACTTACATAAATGTTAGATAGGCTATTGTTTTTGCTATCCAAGAAAGCCTAAAACCTCATTGTGACAAATCATATGACAATGTCATCACCTACGGTACCAGTTATATGAGTACATGCTTTTTGCAATATCTATTTCAGACCGAAAAGTATACTGGCAATGTCATAATAATATTAAAAAAACAAAAAAGCTGCTATCGCAGCACTGCAGTTCGCGATTTTGTAATGATAACGTCACCTAGTTTTTCTGGTTTTTGTTCACACCGTGACTAATTCTTATCTACATTGTGCAGCAACTACCAGTCAAGGCAGCAATACTACTTGCAGCTGAAGCGCAATGTTCTGCAATGCAAAGTGCCTACCCAGGACGAAACCATTATCACACTTGCAGCCACTGCCCTTCACTTAGACATGGGATCCTTTGATCCAACAGTTCATACCGGCCATTATTTTGCACCAAACGAATACGTTCCAGCGTGGGTAAGTGGGCAGCTTTGAATGTCATCGTTTTTGTGTTTTTTTTTATGAAAATTTGCAATTCCAAAAAATTCAAGATCAACAAAATCCCAAACTTGGTTGCTGCTAAAACGCATAGTTAAGTTCGCATTCCATTCTTTCACTGGACTGTGTAATTACTGTCAAGCGGGCATGTTGAACATTCTTTTTCTTGCTATTTATAGCATGTCGTAAACTTTGCTTTCATCATCCTCAGTGTTTCAGGCAACTGTGTTGTGGTTGTGACGCTTAACTGATTGACGTCTAAACTTGGCTGTGCTTGACATACCCCAGCCAGGAAAGGTTGGCATTTTTACATCGTTTCACTGTTTAGTGTTTACAACTGAAAAATGGACAAGAGTGTGTTTTCCATGAGGTTTTTGGTTCACAATGCAGCTAATGCCCGCAATTTTTAATTAAAAAAAAATATTCACACTTAACAATAAATTTATTTTATAGTTTATGAAGAAATGGGATGAAGAATACCTATGGTCCTATCTTCCCAGCATGCATGAGGAACTTGCCTCTACATCAGCTTTCACTGCTCAGGCAGATTATATAAAGTTAGCTTCAACCATTGAAGACGTTCCAGTGCATTACTATAAACTGCTCAAGGTTTGTGCAATTGTAGTTTTTATAGAAAATGTTCCCAAGGGTGATGTTGCCTTATAAACGTTATAATTCTCCTCATTTGGTTTGGCGTCAGAATAAGGCATTCTTAATTTTTTATCAGTTTTATAAATTAGAAAAACCTGTGTTTTTACGTTCTCTTTGTAAACTTGCAAGAAGTTGAAACTGAGTCGCGCCGTCTGGATGAGTTTCGTCGCCAGTCCCTTCTCCGCTTGCGCCGGATAGCGCATCAACATGGGTTACTTCCTTTCACCAATTTCGATTTTGTTTGATATCAAAAATTGATTCCGTTCCGGAATGGGTTGATCTTTTTTTTCAATTTGTCCAATGTTAGGTTGCAAAATTGCAAGGCCTTCGTTAATGCCGGCCAAATAGCGTACACACCGGCGTAGTTATATCTAGCGTCCAACTTCAGTCAGTCAGTAGCAACGCGTACTTTGCAAACTTTGCAATCGGTACATGTCATTGATGCCTTGTGTCCCCATGACGTAGGGTGATGCATTTTAGTGAGCCTATGATAACTATCGATCTGTTGGGCGTTTCCAATGCCCAACTCCAGCTCAAGACAGGAGAATAATGTATTTATTCCATTGTCACCCATGCTCGTCAATTCTCACTCAGGAAGAAAATGACACCTATCGATTGATCTATGGCTTTTAACCAGCGGGGTTCTCTCTACTTTTACGTCACCGTGGCATTACGTCGTCACTTCACAATATGATCACAAAGGCTACCAGCTGTGATATTGCGTATTGCTTTTCCTTATTTTTGAAGGGTGTTTTTTTGACAGAACGCTTCATTGCTGCTCGAATGGGCTGCTTTAGTTTTGTCGACGTCCAGTAATGTTTATTTGACATTGGTTGCAAGAGTGTTACTGGATTTGCCTTATGAAATTTTTGAAGTTAAGTGGATTTGCATGCTCAAGAAAAAATTGAGAGATTAATTTCCCACTACATACGGTTTGCCTTCCATTTTGATGAAAAGCGTCGACCGATAAATTGCAATAACTGGCGTGACCATTGTGCTGTGCACTTTTAACCCTTACGAGGTTGGGCTCTCTGGAGTCTTGCTCAGTTTGGGGGGGGGCTGTCGATTCTTCTTATGCTTTAGGAGTGATATCTCTGTTATTTTTTAAGGTACGGCTTCAAACTTTGGGATTCACCTTGTAAAATTATTCACGCTGAGCATATCCGAAAATTAAACCTATGTGAATTTTAGAACTGCTCATAGACGTTGAAATGTTGAGGTGACTTATGACTTTTGGATTATTTTGCGATTAAAGCAATTGTAGCGTGAGTTTACACATTATTTTTTGGTAGAGTAATGAAGAACATGCATTGCCATGTTGTGATTAAATTTTTTTTACATAATCTCAATTTGAATCTATATTTTTCATGCAAAATAATAACTTTTCCCACGCTCAAAATAAAGCTCGCTTCTTGACTAAAAGAACAATGCTTCATCAATTACATGCAGTAATAAGATTTCTGAACGCGTGTCACACCAATTTGGATTATGATCTTGTGACCTCGGTTCCAAGAACAGCAACTCCTACGCTTTATTAACAAATGTAGACCAGCTGAAGAAGCAGGGTGGCGTTTATCAAATACTATTATGTAATCCACGAAACGAATGGAAGATCATGCAACAAAAAAAGCGGTTTAAATGCAATGTATTGTAGTTGCAACAGCGTCTCTCAATGTAAGTTCAATGTGAACTCGGCTACATACAAGGCTAGTACTAGGAGTAAGATTACCCGATAAAGTCGATGATGCTTTACATAAACAGAAGTCAGAAAGAAATTCAAAATAAAACAGTTACGGTTCATTAATTAACAGAACGTCACAACGCTTTTCATCAAAAGGAAAATCTGTAATGCCTCGGGTCATTTTCTTGTGGATTCAATAAGCTCTCTAAGATTCATATGCCACACACTAAAATCCAAACAATATTTAGATTTATTCAAAGTAGTATTTATTATGCGTCAAATCATTGTGAACCTGGAGAAATACTTTACAAAGAATTAGCTGCCTTTTTTTTTTTGCCTAATGGGCGTTTATGCGATAAAAATGTCAGTTTGGCAGCAAAATATTGATAAGTATTTTGGTTTGGTTACAGCAATACCGGACTGCAGCAATTGGCACAAGGCTCTTGCAGCAACGTTTTTCAACTTGATTCAATGGTAAAGCAACCTGTGTTCTGTCAGGTTATGTACACACAAATTCAGAAATATTTAAGAATATGCAATGAGGCACATTGAAATTACAAGTGGCTGCACATTTACAGTTCGATAATACGAGAAATTGAATACAACGCTAATACAATCATTTCGACGTGGATTCAACATTGCAAGACGATGTAAACATGCGCGGGTTTGCAATTAGATTACTTCTCTTCTGTCCTTGTTTGCATAAAAGTCATAAAATCAGTCGTTGTATCCGTGCTAAAATTCAGCTATGCTCAAACCGCATTATATTGATATTTTCTAAATAGAAAATGGATTTATAAAATATGAATACAATACTGTTTCAGCATATAAAAATGCTGAATTTTACATCGAGTATTACGATTAGTTTTATGACCCACTTTTTATACAAAAAAGGATAGATGATTTTGATAAGCAATCTAATTGCAAAACCGCACATGTTTACAAGTATTCAACGTCTTGATATGTTGAATCAACGTAAAAATAGCTATCTGTCTAATAAAAGGAAAAAAGGAAAATCTCTCATTGAGCTCCGCGTTTTATTTAGGCTGTGGTTGAAGCCAAAGTTTATAAAACCGCAATCATTCAAATAGTTTATTCTGCGCAAAAGCAAACTTGACATACTCGTATGGAATGTGCAGGGCATAAAGGCTTTTCATAGCATTGACATTGGCCACGGTTTTTTGGTAGTTTATTTTTTGTGGCTTTGGCACCTTCTCAATAAGCAAACGCAGTAGTTGTCCACCGTGGGGACTTCGCTTTGCACGTGAATGAACCAACCCATCCTTTGGTCGATGATATCGGTGCCACCCTTTGTGAAGTCGTAAAGCTTATACAAGCCTGGCTTCTTTTTGCCGTCATCCTTGGTAATCCCCAATAGAGGTTGCATGGTCGTCAACATCAACACATTCCGCATGCCAGAGTTCTTCGTTTTTACTACATAAGAATGTAGGCTGAGATCAGCCTCACTCGTCTGCCAATAAATTTCGTACGAAGATTTCTCCCTACCACTCACTTGCTTCACTTCCAGGGGTATTCCTCTACGTATAGCGTTGAGGGTTCCAGCTGACGTTATACCCCTGTCAAGCAACCACTGCGCGAGTGGTATGGAGGTGTAAAAGCGGTCATACAAAATATTCCGACCTTGAAGGTCACCGTGTTGTTCCAGGCTCATCACCATTCCTTTTACCAGTTCTTCTGTTCCACAAACGTAAAAATTAAATGGCTCTTCCTTCGGTTTACCTGAATAGACCGATGCCGCAAATGTGTATGGGAATCTGCTGGCGTTTACCGACTTGAACAGAAGGCCATATTTCGCAGGCTTGTTTGGATTATATTGCTTGAAGGCAATTTGTGTCCTCATGGGGTATAGCGTTTTGTCCAACGACAAGTAGTCACCTGGAATGACATGTTTGCCGCAGTTTTCGTTAAACATTTCGAAAACGACTCGAAATGCGGCCAAGCGGTCATTCTTCCAACGATGCGGCCTAGTATTTTGGTCGTCGAACGAAATGTTCGAAAATAAAAATTTAAAGCGGTTCTTGCTCATTGTTGCACTAAACACGGGATGTCCTTGCAGTTGATTGAACAATACATCCGTGGAATGACCAGCCTGTCCTAAAAGCCCCCGAAAATACTCCAATTCAACAAAGGCCAGCATCTCCTCGTTGTTGGTTGGGCCAAAATAGCAGTACCTGCTGTCATCTAAAATTCTCTCTGGCAATTGAGAAATGAGTGTGGCAATTTTTCTATTTGTTTCTTGAACAATAATGTTCAAAATGTTTAAAGAAAAAAATAGTTCCCATGCTTGCCGAGGGGTCTTGGCTTCTTTGGCTTCTCCTCTAACACCAATCGGGCCAGATATAATGTTAGCCCGGCCCCTTCTCCCATTGTGCACCGGTCTCGCATTAGACCAAGTAATGCTGACGCCGCCCTCTTGTCTGTTCTTTGGCTTTTCTACAAAAGTTGTATAAGACTTCAGTGTGTCAGGAAAACTCAACAGCATCGTAGTTGTTCATGTCGAGATAGGAATCTATGCTGTTCACCAGTCTTTTCGATGTTATAATCCGTACTGATGGCGCAAACTCCGGTTGAACATCGCCCATGGAAGGTAACTGGTCGTCAATCTCGATCGGAATCGCTGTTGCGGAAGTTGACGGAGAAGAATCCGCTTCTTCATCTGAATCGGAGTGCCATAAATCCTCCAAATCATCCACCTGGCTTTCGTCGTCAGAATCCAGTAAAACATGTTGCAATATTTCTTCAGCACTGAATCCTTGCCTTGCCATGTTTTATTTAAAAGTGAAAAGGACGTAATTTTTTTAATAATGGCGTTGAAATACTAAAGAAAATGTATAATGAAACAAATTGTTAGTCCCATAGAAACTAGTTAGAAAAAAACTGTTACACAGAATTATAAAAATCGAGAATAAATCAAAACTTTGCAATATAATAAATTGTCAGACCGTTGTTAAAAATTGTGAAGTGCACTTTACATATTTACTGATGATGAAACTATATGAATGCTATGGTTATCTATGGTGATTCAGATTAGCTTTTTGAGCAATGCTTCACGTTTATGATAAACTACACGTAGAAGGGAAATCCAACAGGCGTTTGCACAATATCGTCGTTTAGCGACGTAGATTCGACGAAAGCGGCGTAATAATTAGTAGGCCTACCTGGTATCAATATTGGCTGTTTCTGCAATGTTGCGTTATGACCATGAACGCCACGTGGCTTGAAAAACAACATTATAACGCTGAATGAAACCATGTGCATGAAACTGATAATCTATCTAATAAAATTATCTCTGATGTAAATTCAACGATTGGGCAATGGTATGTCTCAACAAAATTACCAAATATTCCATCATTTTGACGGCTAGAATGCATTGTTGAACCTAAACCGAAAAATATAGATGCGCTGTTCATTCATAATTTTTGATATTTGTTTATATGTTTAGTGAAAATAAGCTGTCATTCTTGTTATTATATTGAAAACGAAAAGAGCAGTTTGCAAAACGTCTATATTACCATGAATGCGGTTTCATCTATTTTGATTGTCCCTTGCTGTAGGCCTACTCAGGCAAGTTGTAATTATCACTTCACATGAGACAACTTGACAAGTAAATACACAAGTTTTCACAATTTATGACGAGTTATAGCACATGGAAATGTTACGCTACAATTGCTTTGCGAGGTACTGCATCGCGGTTTAGTTTATCAGTGACAGTGAACCTGGTACAAGAAGCCTCGAATATATTGATTCAACTAAGCTGCATCACGTATAAACGTGGTGGAACGATCGTCCTTTTCACAAAAGCGTGATGTTCTGGTTTATCCTACACAAATGAGAAGCGTATTGCATTTCAAATCTTTACATGTCGACTTGGAAATAAATGTTTACAAGTATATGTGAGAAGCTTTGGGAACATCGACGCCTTTTCTGCTTTTGATAGTGTGTCGGACAAAAGGAAAGATTTGAAACCAAAATCATAATATGTTACAGAGCAGCTTCTATAGTAGGCAATAACGTTGTAGCCTATGCTTTGTTTGATTGAAAGGACATAATTATCTGCGAAAAACTATTCTCGCTCTAGATGCATTGGCACCAAGTCTTATGTTTAATTTTACGCAATTTCAACCGCAAGCGACGGTAACTCATCGTATCAAAGTTGAAGCTTTTCTTGTATCGACGTCGCTTATAAGCCGTGGTGAGAACAAAAGGTCCACGCATACTGTCAATTTCCTTCACGCTGTGAAGCAGTTAGGATTAACGAGACATGGGCCAAATTAATTACTTTCATCCAGCTGGTGGGAAAATTTTGAACAATAGAATATGAAATATTTCAGAGGATGTGCTGAGAAATGCCTTATATCTCTCAATTTATAACCTTTATTCGCTCAAAATTTCAGCTCAATAGAGGTGAATGAAAGTTAGGAAAAGTCAAGAAATCTCATAGTCGCAGCCTCAGTGGTTTTAGAGATACAACTGTTGATGCAAAAAAGTTGAATTGACAGCCCCCCCCCAACCTTCAAACAGTTAAGCGATTGAATAGGCTACTCACTTTGTCAAACCGTTTCAAACATCAAACTATTTCAAATTCTGCAATATGAATTCAATAGCTGTAATACTTTTTTTTATTTGTGCGTTATTGAAATAATGTTGCTGAAATCTCTAAAAAAATGAAAAAAATGACATCTCTCGTGCATATGACAGTCTGTTGATACTTGCTGTTACTAGGACCAGCCAGGACGACTTTCTTGTATTCTAAATTTTTTTTTTTTTTTTTCTTTTGGTACGCTTGCAATATAAACACAGATGTAGGCGCATTTTTGAAGCAAACACAGATGAACTTTCTGGCGCACTTTTCGCGCGCTAAAATAACAGCCGACTACAAGAGTGGTTTGATCAACGATTGACATGCTACTGCAAATGTGCTGCATATCATGTGTGTAAGGTGCTAAAACGCGATGATCTTTTAAGCAAACTTTTTCAACCCATTAGTTGCAAAGGCTATGATTCCTTCAGCTTGAATCGAGTTTAATTGGTGACACGAAATTTTACTGATTTCTGTAAGTCTATGTTTTCGAATGCATCGATACAAAATGAAGGCTAAGCATTCTTATTCGACCAGTAGTTGAATCAAGATTTTGTAATATGGGATTCCTAAAGTAATTCCTGATGAGGACACAATTACGTGTCGAAAACGTCTGAGTTTATTTTAATTACGTTATATTTCTTTGTGTAATAAATATGTTAAACCCGTTAAAGTTACTTGGTTTTGTCTGTCTATGATTTTTATCCAAGCAGAATCAACGTTTTTCAAGCGAAATACATGAATTGCCGTTGCGCAAGTCGCTGCATCTATTTCAATTTCATGTGACGTGGCTATGATAGATGTATTTTTTAAAGTGGTTCATCAACGCTTCCGAATTTTTGTTAGTTAGATTTATGCTAACCATGATGCGAACAAAGCAAAGATAAATAATTCAAAAACAAATAACTGTAATTTTTTGTTTTTAACGTTTTACGTTGCATTTCCTTCGTTCATTAAGAGTTTTGATGACGTCTTCTTTTTGCTTGACTCAGTGGATGACGGTGATCGTCTAACAAACAAGAAGCTTGTTTCACGATACTTCAACGTCGAAACGATGTAAAAAGACAAACTTTTTATGAGCTATGGGAAGATTTCAATACCACATTTGAGTAATGGAGTATGCGAATTCGATTCATCATTCACTTAGCCACTAAAAGCAACAGTTTTACATTGATTTGACATTTCATGACGTTAAACCGACTTAACAATGGCCGGCATTTGTTGGTTAGATGCTAAATAGTTTCAGAAGAAGCAATTCCTTAATTAGTTGGAGTAACGTGAGATTTTGTTTGTTCGTGTTTTACACAGAGTGACATTGGATTGATTGTAAGTAGAAAACAGCGGAAAATTCTATCGTTTCTTGGTGGGAAAGAGGGGTTAGTGGTCACCCCATTGAAAAATCACTGTCTACTGTTTATGTTTTCCAGCTGGTTAAACCCACAAAAGGCTGTGGTAATCTATCAAACTAAATTTGGTGTTAATCAACGTTGAATTGACATAAATGATTGATTCAAGAATATACTAACCACTTATTTGCTTTCATTTACTTGAAGACTTGAGTCACCTTTTCGTGGTCTTCAAGCTGGCGAACACGGTTTTTGTGCACCAAATCATCGCCTAGCTAGCAAACAGTGCCTCTTTACATCGTTAAACGTTTAAACAGCAACTTAACCAGATTTTTGATTGCTGGCCGAAGTAGAATATCTTTCGAACCTTCTCGCATAATCGCAAAAGTTTTGTTCCGCCACAATTCTCAACACCTTAAATAGTCACAAGTTGCGCGACAGGTAAACGAAATATCAAAACCGTGTCGCTGGTGTAGTCATTTCCTTGTCAGAATATGTTACTTCCTTTTCCCACATCGACGTAGCAGTTCGTAGAGGATTTGCTGAGGCAGCGCATCATGTGGGGGTTGTAAATGTACTTGAGTAACATATTTTTGACAAAGCTCAAATCATGCCGGTATTTGATAACACTAATGACACAAAGAAATGTATTGTTTAATAGGAAAGGAGTGGATTTATTTTTGTGCTAGCTTTAATCGTTGAGAAACGACGTCTTTAGTCTAGTACCAAAGCGTTATTGTCTTCTCAAGCTAAATTAATCGTATGTTCATAGAAAATTGGCACAAGCTGTTTGCTTTTCGTTTTGTCTTTTATTGCATCCCTACACCTTTAATCAAGAGAAATAGTTTCCTGGCATTGAGTTGAGCAACATTGCACTCGGTTCTTGTCATTACTTCTGCTCATGGCGATCTTTACACTATGCTTTCCCTTCAGCCATTAAATCAGTTCTTTTAACAATTACCGAATCAGTGTTGATGTGGAGCATTTGAATCAGTGTTAAAAATGACCAATATGCACAGTTTGCTAATTTACTTAGCTATGGGTAAACACGTAACCGCAGTTTATACCATCGCTTTCATCATCTATGCTTTTTCTTAATGCACGTACTCAAAGCAATAGCTGTAAAGACAGCTTCGACTGGGCTCTATGGGCAGAATTGTTTACATCAGGGCCCACCGATCCCTACACAATAAGATAGCGACCACCCAGGTTTGGACTAAAAGTCTAGAAAAATAAAAATATTGATGTTTGTCAAGTTACAACTAGACTTGTTTCTTTCGTATTCTTATTGGTTATCCGGTTAATACGTCATAACCACGTGACTCTGCTTCTGTCCACACGAACTGCAACATGATCCCTGTTGTTACGGGATGATCACGATTGGCACAAGACAGGATTTTCTTTGTTGTTTTGTCGGTGCGTAAAGAAGTTCCTGACGGGTGCTGAGGTTAAGGGCGGGCATGGAGTAACAGTTCTCTTTTGGGCCTACGTATGGACTAAACGTTTACCGACAAACTTTGATTGTGGGACAGCTGCTGTGCTGTTAGGATTATGATTTTAAAACTCATACTTTGGTGTGGTCTGATTTCCTTCATGATGATATTTTTCATTCATGTTGTACTGGATTTTTTTGGTGCCTTATGTGCGTTGTAAGGCGCAGTCCTTTGCGTAGGCTACAATGCAGTTGCTTCGATCAAATCGGCTTTTTACCTTTTAAAAAACAAATATTTGGGTGGTGAATGATTTTTGCATGTTTAGTGAATTTAATATCATAAGCAGTTAAATTGTGTTTCGTGTCCAGTTAGCTTTTTTTTCCTTAGCTGTGTATTGTTTCGTTGCGTTCTGCGAGTGAAGGTAGGTTACGGCAGGCGTGATCCTTACCAAAATAATCAGTCCTAAAAAAAGCCTACTTCAAAAGGCTTGCAAACTGACATTAGTATAACGGATTTGTGTAGATTTTTGCTGGTTTAATCGTTTTGATTTTCGAAATAATTGATAGCGATTTTGTAGTTGATCTTGAGCGCATGTTTAATGCATTTTAGGCTTGCAAATGAAGTGATTGCATCGATTTTTTTTACTTGTTTTGCAGACAAAGTCAGAAGCGATTCCCTCTGTCGTGCTGGGAATCTTCCACCAAGGCATCAGGATTCACCATGTCGCACAGAAAGGTCTTGATGGTCCGCATCTACTGGACTTTGAGTTCCCTTGGAGTAAAGTCGGCAGGCTATTTTTTGCTGTGAGTCCTTCACAATCGCAGTAAAAATTTAATGCAATTTGATATTGACTGAATGTTAAACCGTTTAAACACCCAATACATATCAATCCAGTTCAATAAGCGTTATCTGCATGGGAAATCACAAGTGTGTAATTCAATAAATTTAATAGGGTAAACTGCAATAAATAGCTATTGTTTATTAAAATTTTTTTTGCTCGTGATGAAAGGTCGATGACTGATGGTTTTGCTACAATTCCTGACGTTGATGTGTTTGTGCGAAAAACTAAACTTGTTTTATTACGAAACATGATGTAATAGTTTTTAAATAACAACTTACGCAACTTTATTGTTAACAACGCTACGTTTTTCTAACGGTGACCTAACGCAGCTAGTCGCATCCGACACGCTACAGAAACTGTAAGCTTGACCTAAGTCGGAAGATTAGTTATTCTGCATTGATTCAATGTTTGCAGAAAAGAGACGGAACTTTTCAACTGATTTTAGCATCAAGCTTAGCTGTGGTTTTGATGCAAAATTTTTAGTGGTTCTGTTCGGAGGGCAGTTGGTGATCTTATGCTTTAAAGTTATCAGATAAATAAAAATTATTCTTGTAATTGAAGGATTTAACGTATACTCATCAAGCAAATTCTATTCTTTATTAACCAATTCAGCACTTTTTTGATTGCAATTACGTTTTACCAATTGGTCATAATTAAATATGATTCACTGTATGATTGCATGAAAAATAGCTACATCAACTGTCAACTATCGAGATATCAGCCGAAAAACGACAAAAAGATACGTTATTGCTGTTAGCCTACCGGTTATAGGCTACATACTTACGATGATCGTGGGCAAATCTATAACTTTTCAATTGTGATGGTAGTTTAGCTAATGTGTGCTTAGGTACCGTTAACAACTTCCCTAAAAACCCATGCCGGTGAATAAAACCATGCTATCGGTTGACGTGTGGGTGGCAAGTCTTACGACAGACAAGAACTTGTCCAATTTCGCTTCTAACTTTACTGATTAACTTTGCCATGATTACGTAACGCAGAGTCACCCAAGTTCATGTCTGTTTCCGTTTCTCCTTAGAATTAGATCAAGCGATCAAGTAGTCAAACAAAGTCTTTTCGTTGACGTCATCGCATGAAGCAAGCCTTTACTGTCGTCCAAAAATGCGATTGTTTTCAATAAATTTGTCTCAGCTTGTACCACTATCTCAAACGAAGTAAATCTACGAAACAATGCATTGAAACCAATTATTAACTGATGCCACTACCTTTTGGAATTTCTGATCAAAGTTGTAATTAAGTCAACAACTGCACAATTAAGTGCTTGGAAAACGACAGTATCCCAGTTAGATCGTTCATTCATTGCCTTGTAATTTTCCAAGCGGTAAAGCTGACTATTTTATCACGCGATTTTACTTTTTGAGTTTCATTGCCTTATGCATTAGAGGTGCAACCTGCTATTTTTTCATGTCATTGAAACCTGATGCCACGAATCATGGCCATAGTTTGCAAACCGCGTAATCGCTACAGCTGATGATTTAATCAAATTATTTATTGAAAAGGCTGATTAAATAACCGAGGAATATGAAACATTCAAAAACAGTTTCTTACGTCATTGTAAAAAGCACGTATACTTGAAAGCATTTACTCAATACAATGATTGTTGGATCAATATAAAAATGACGGATTTTGCTGCCTGGGTGGTTCTGTCATTGGTTATTCGTGTTATTAAAGATTTATTGTTAGGGTATAGCTGTATTTATAGAATAATATGCAAAAAAATTGTTTTTTACATTTAAAAAAAATTGTATGAGAAATTCTCGTCAGTAGGCTAGTATCTACATTCCTCAACACAAACGTCCAGTTACAACGGCGTGTCTATATTAATCTTGAACAACTTGTATACAGTTGTGACATGTTCGTCTTTTCTTGCAGTCGAAACGTTTCGAAATCTATCCAGAGGATCTTCCGGCCAGCCGCAAGCTGATCTACTACACAGGCAGTCGGTCTCGCTCGAAGTATCTTCTGCGACTGCTGCGGGACACGCATTCTTTGTATACAAGTCTTACACCCTTCGTACAGCACATGCGGAGAGTGGACGGGAAGAATGGTAAGCCACGTCAGAAACAGTTTTTGTTTATAGTTTTTTGTTTGTTTTGTTCAACAATGTTAAAACGGCTAATTGAAAGTAAGATATAGACGGAAATGCTTGGACATGAAATTATTAATCAGATATTGTTTTAAGTGTCTGTGAAGTGTGTTCTGACTACACACGTGCGATCAAGTATTCGGTAGTGTCTTACCTTGATCGTTAAAATCTACCCAACAGGATTAGTTTTTTTTTTTAAATATTTGGTCAGCTGTGTAAATATTTTGTGGTCATACTTTTGATAATATCCGTGCAGCAGAAGCGAATAAAACGCAGAAAAAAAAATCGTTTTTTATTGACTGCATGACTACAATCTGTTAACAAGTAAATCGCGATCGCACTGATTAAATTTGATTTTGCAATCTAATTTCTTGGAAATAGATCTGGAATTTACTGCATCTAGAAAAACACGGTGCAATTTTTATCCTCCAAGAAATTGCCTTGTCAAATTCAATGCGGTCATCTGTGTATTGTGGCCGTTTGCATTAAACATAGATCGGCGAAGACGCATCTTTGCGACTTGCTCTTCAAGAGCGTGTGTTATGCCTTTGCGTCTGCGTTGCTACGCAACAACAACTAATTTTAACCACAAATCTTGTAAACACATCGCTATCGTAATGTACCGTGTATTTTGTGGAATCCACTGATAACGATGCGGACTACGATACCCATTTACTGGGAAGGTGTATAATATTAACATGCAGTTGTGGTTACTGTTATGATGAAATCTCTAAAAAAAATTTTTTGTAGCGTTGTTAAAATGTTTTTCGATATGTATTTAATATGAAGGTATAACCTGGGTGCTGTATTTACGCCTCCTTTTGGTGCCGCAGTCTTCCACTTGTAGATGTTTCAAGTTATTATAAAAGTTTGTTGTCATCTGAAGTTTCTATCACGCCATTGAAACATCTCCAATTCTCCATCGCTGCAACTTGTTTTGCAAAAGCTACGTGTAATTAGATTTAGAAAGACAGCGGCGCTATAATCTGTTGCATTTGATGGAACAACTCGATCTTTTTATTGCTCAGTTTAAATGCACTAAAAGAGTAGTTCCCGCCCAAGACGTTTTCTTTGATATTTTCTGAATATTTTAAACCTTGTTTGGTTTCCAGCTCAGCCAGCTATTTTTACAGCGTTTCAACGTCGCCAGGCATTGAAACGATGTCTAAACGACAACTTTGTCAGTTGGGAAGTCTTTTTTGAAATTGACCAGAATAACGATTAAGAACAAGTGACCACCCTATCAATGTTAAGGAGATTATCCTTTTTGTAAACTGATCGGTCTTGCAAAGGCCTTCGTACGCAAGCGTTGTAAGCAATCCATCTTGCTGAAAAGCCTGTTTAATGTCAGATTTTGCTCCTCAACGAGCTTTATCCGATGCTTGTAGCTTTGCTTGTTTTAAAACTTGAAATCTGCGGCGTTGAGTGGTTTTTGTGAACGATAATCCCGATGTTGCTTTTGGTCATTTTCGACACAAACCCGAATTTGAAATTTTGTAAATGTCATGTTTCTAAACTATACACGTACACCAAAGCAGGTTTAGCCCACTTTCAGCAAAATAGTCGTTTTTGTCCAATAAAGCTTAATTCTTAAAATTAGCACGAGTTTTATTTTCCTCAACCTTGTTCTAGCTTTATTTCGACCACCAGAAGACCAAAGATCATTTTTTGTGTATTTTCATCTCCAGGTAATAAGCGATACCGTGAATCTTACATCAGTGGAATGAACTTGGAGGAACGACTGATTGGAGGAGTGGAGGAGAGGTTGATCGGAGGACTCGATGAAACTTCTCCTGGTTCCCAGTCTAGCAAAGAAGGTGCGTGATGAAAATTTGAGTTGCTTTAATTAGTTGAAGAAGGTTGCAAGGGATCGGGAGTTGCGAAAAGACTCGTGGAGTGACGAACAGTCGACTGGGCAGAAGAAGAAGATTTTATTTGACATGTGTCAATTAGCAAGTTATAGGCTTAACTTTAGGCTAACTTTGATTAAATGTATCAGTAAGTTTATACGGCACTGTTGATAATGTCATGTCACCTTGGGGCTATAATTCAGCAAAAAAGCATTGTCAATCTTTCCAATGAATATTAGGCGACAACTTTAATTTGTTTTTTAGTTTATTATGTTAAATGCCGTCTGGTTGTTAGGTTTTATTTGTGGTTGGAAAAAATAACCTCTTTAATAAAATTGAATTTTAAATTTCTTGTGCAAATGTAAACATCTTTGTTTTGATATGAGGCGGTTGTGGTTTCTAGCTGAAAGCCAAAGCAATAGAATGCGATGTCATTAATCCAGTATAATTTTTATAAACAGGATGTTTTTCACTCCGCTTTGTTAGCTCCAGGCCATCAAACGCTAACTTTTATGCGTTTCTTTGATAGATTGCCAAAAGTTGTCCAAGCTTTACAACTCGAGCACAAGTAACGGCAGCTCCCACACATCCGGAATCGAGAGTGACTCCAAACAACGTCCGGAAGACTTGGTGGGAGAAGAGGATCAGGAACAGATTGAAGGTAACCACTGACCATAGGCGTTATATTTCATTTTAGTCAACAGCTCACAAACTTTATTTTAAATCGTAAACGATTGTGGTTATTAGGGTTATGTGCGAATATAGTAGTACTGTAATAGCATATATATTTTGGCTGTAAAGTTGAAGTCGTGGAGTCGGGGGGATTTTGGCGTGTCCGGAGTCGGACTTGTTAAAAAAGTGGCCAACACCGATTTCGGCTTGATACAAAGCTATAAACAATAAAACTTTTGTTTGCAATTTATTTTTTCAAAATATTGTTTCTTGTTCCCCGTATTGCACTCAATAACTTTACTAGAAAATGGAAGTGTTTGTTAGTCAGTTTTTTATGAAAGTTGCCGTTTCAACTTCAGTGAAATAAAATCTAAATAAAAAAGAACAAAAAATGTAGAAAAACCTGGCAACACTGAAATCGGAGCCCGTCAATTATTATAAACGTATATTTTTTCCCAACTCCACATCTCTTATTACAGCGTGACAGTCCATACTACTGACTACGCTTTTTGGCGCTGTATAAAACGATAGTAAGAAAACAACTTATTCAGTCATATGTTCAATAAAATACCACATTCAAAGAGATTTTTGAGTTCATTTATGTATCAGACTTTTTTTTACGAACTCTTAATTTGTCTTTTTTTGCAGACAACGCATTTGTTGACGATTTTGATCCGATTGAAGTCGGCCATCCAATGAAAGGCGGCGTTATTATGGTCACTCAGCAACATTTGAATGCGCCACCTCACAAGAATCTCAGCGTTAACAATTTGACAGAAGTCTTTCCGTGTGATGCCAAATTAGTGCCGTTCAATGGCACTGACCAAGGTGATTCATGGCTTTACAAATATTGAATAGCTTATAAGACGAATGCGTCAGTGTTGGCTCGATTAAGTTTTGTAAAATTTTTGTTTGTGGATCAGTGGTATTTCTGCTTATTAGCGTTTTTATCCGAGACCTGGAGAGTCTGACATACCCATCAGAACACAGAGGGTTTATGTTTGTTGTTTAGTATTTCAATAGCAACTGAAGACAGATAATATAAACCTGTTGGTTTTGTCTTAGAGACTGCAAGTAACTCGGAGACAGCGCGCAGTGAGAGTACTGTTCAAAACGAAGACACGCAACGCAGTGTTGCTGTTCATGCTGAAGTCCGAATACCTGAAGAGTGTCGCATGGCGGCGCCTTTCGAAAAGCACAGCTGTTCTAGTATCTCTTCTACCGATGGCGTGCTTTTAAAAACGAAAACAAGTCCGTTAAAGACCGCGCAATTGAAAGAAAGCAGCTCTACACCCCATGACGTCGATCCAGAACCGAAAACACATCACAGATCGGGCTCCTTGATTCCGGATTTACTAGATGCCTTTCCTGATGTTCCTCATCACAGGACCTCAGATGCTGAGATCGAGACTCCAATGACTGCTGCTTCAAAAGCACCACAACCGGCATTTTACGTCCATGACAAGCAGCTCGACGGAGTTCATCAAAAAGAAGGGTCGAAGACTTTCTATGATGATACTCACACCTTCTTGCGACAACAAAGGTGTGTGGATTCATAATCATACCTGATCTTTTTTATGTTTTATAAAGTTTATTACAACAAACCCAGCTTAGAAAGTCATTCTTTTTTTACATTGCTTACATTGTTTACAATGCAAAAACGAGGATTGTTATGAGCTGGGAATGCAGTACGTCGAGTCGTTGTGTAATCTAACGCTTATTTGTTTGCTTTGCAGGAACCAATCTGTGGATATTGACGCAAAATGCATTTTCACCCACTCCAGCACCGGAGTTCTGAAGCCGTTTGTTTGCCCGATTAAGGACGAGAAACATCACCAGCGACGACACAAGCCTGAAACCAAACTCGACAACAACCAAATACAACGCAGTGTCAGCACCGATTCCGTGCTGCATAAGCAAAAAGAAAAAAGCCGCCATTCCAAATCGAAAAAGGACAACTCTCGCCACCATCGCAACAAGTCAGTGCACGATGCTCAAGGGGTTGGTGAAGATTCCTTAGACGGAAAATATTTTAGTGAAAAACTGGTTCACAACAAAAGCTTGGAAGATTTGTCAGGGTCTAGTGGTACACTGAGCCGAAGTGAGCGTAAAAAAGACATTTCTCTTGTATTTAACCCATATTTTACCAGCACCCCACTTGAGGCGTTGAGAAAACCAGTAAGTTTGTCTGTGTCGACCCCCTCTACTTCGAAACATAGCGCAACAGAAGTTGCAGCGGACCCTCATGTGATTCATCATCGAAAAATGAGCGACATTTGTCACCAAACAATTGCAGCTCAGCACAAAAAGATCTCCGATAATCGGAATCACCGTCGTCATTCGGAAGTGACGTTTCGGAAGCCATCCGCACCTTCAAAAGCGAACGGTCATGCTGTTGGTGCAGCTGGTTACACACCAAGAAAGACTGAAGTTATTTTGCGCTCGCGTGAGAAAACCAACCATAACCGGCACCGACCAGTTTCATATCACGTGGCTGGTGACGCCAGTTATTCCCACAATCGAAAGAGGCATTCTTGCTTTAGAGACGCTGCTATCAATACTAACTCACTTGCATATATTGAAAGTTTTAAGGAGGTCATTGTATAGCTTGCCATTAAGTGCGTATTAATGTAACCTCCCAAAACGTAAAAGCGACGTCGATTGATCATTACATTTTATTTTATTTTTCATCTGATTTGTTAAGTGCACCATATTCGTGTAACATCTGTTGCATCTGAACGCCACTCATTGCCGTAGGAACGCACTTTTTTTTACAGGCTTTCAAAATCGTTAAGTTTACCCTAATGCTTTGGCAAACCATTATTATTAAGGTTGTAAAAATGGAGGTGGGTTTGAATCGCTTTCAAACACAATATAATTAGACTGATTTGCATCAAAGCTAAGAAATTTAACAGAACAAATACACTTGCTTTACACCTCAAACCAGTTAGTTCCAATCTTAGTAATGAAAAAGGTTTGCCTCTAAATGATCTCCAAGCTCAGGTGGACATACACAGTCAGCAAGGCAGTTCCGTTTTACATTGATGCAACGTCTGCCAAACTGGCTTTCTAGATGGGCATCTCTTCATTACTGTACAGTGTGTACACTCATACTGTTTTTATTACCAAGTTGCAATAACCAGCAAGTTTAGTTGCAAATAAAAAGTTTAAATTTCTTGCTTAGATCATTGCAAGTTAAAAACAATCGTTGCCTAACTTTTTTATTTCTTTTCTCTAATTTATATCAGTTTCTTTGCTGGTTTTGAAGACACATTTCCTATTTCGTCGTTCACGTTTCGTTTTACATTTCTTTAATTTTTCGGTGTCTATTTGAGATTGTAAGCTCTTGTAACCAAACAGTTTTTTGAATGCACAGCACTTCCAATTCACTGAAGCCCTTGCTTTCACGGTTAATCGTTTGGCAGTGTTAACACATGTTGCGAAAAGCCTAGTAGACAATTAAAATACGAATATAATTTCCGAGCGATTTATTCATTTTATCACTACATTCCGAATCAATGCACTCAAAACTATTTCTTCAAAACGCTTGACAATTCTGTGAGCTATCTACGACAGTTCAGGAAACTCCTCTGAACAGTTTGCAGAGCGTGTTTGTACCAGAATCCCATGAAGATATTTCCTTGCAACTGCCATCAATACGATATTGTTCGATCCGTTAAATTAATTTAACTTCGTAAATTTAACCAGTTATCGGAACTACAACTATGGAGCAAATGCTTCAATGCAAAGAGTTACCATGTAAGCAATGCGAAGCCTAGTTTTTGCATTTGTTTTGCCAGGTAGACGATCTTGTCATCCTTCTCACGTTTGGGCATGACGTTTCAGTTGAGTATTATTCTGTACGTTCAATGTTGTTATTTTTCGTACTGCCTTTTGCTTGAATATGAAGGTCCTTTCTTCTTTTGCTTAACAGCAACTTGTAACAGACGATCACGTGACGAGAAGTTGCTTTAGTAGAGAGCTGATCACAACGTCACGCGATGATGATAATTTATTATAAAAAGCCTGTTTTTGCAGCTTGGTGATGGTTTGGCTGCTTATCGTTCCCCAGCTAACCAAACTGCTTTTTGCACGTACGCAAACGTTAAATCATTCTAGTCTTCCTGGGTTATGGTCCACGCCACCACTTTGATGCAGGGTTATGGTCCACGCCACCACTTTGATGCAGGTTTAAATTTTCATTGAAATGTGCCTTGATGCACATTTATGACACAATGTCTGTTTAATTTCACAACTCTTATTTTAGTGTTTATTTTAAAAACTGTTTACGAATGCACGAAGGCGAAGAGCATGGAACATATAACAATCCACCACTATAATTTTGGGAATCTTGTTCGTGTTGTTGATCACCTAGCCGGCCAAGCCATTCAATATTTGTATCAAATGTTCGCAAAATTTGTCACGTGTACAACTGTAGCCTATCCTCTTCGTATTTTTCTATTCCAAGTTTTAACTACCAGCAAGCGTTGCTTTTTTCGTTTTGTTGTTTCATTCAATAAAATCGAACTTTAGTGAATCAATGCTTCGTTAAATTTGGAATCGTCTACCTTTTTGAAAAGTTTATCTTGCCTTACCAAATCACATGAAAAGATAAAACGAACGATTTGATCTTTTATAAAAAATCAAACTAAACTCTACAACAATGCAGGAAGCAGAGTGAAGATTTTCGATTGTTGAAGTGTTGTTACCGGGTAATTATTCTATTCATTAGTTGCCACTGAATAGAGAGCAGTCCTGAAATGCGTTGCTCAAGCGCACAACCCGAGAGTCGAACTTGCGCCGCATGATCTTGAGCCGGGCGCGTAACCACTGAGCTAACGGGGCGGACAAACAAAATTATACGCGTTGGGACGGCGCAGCGGATAAGGCGTTCGGTTTGCAATCCTGGTTCGACTCCCGGCTTACGCTGGTTGTTGAAAAACACCGCTCCTTCTACCCAGGGTGTAATAAATTGGGTGGGCGTAGTTGCTGAAGGAAAGACGGCCGTGAGAAAGGAACTGGTAGGGGCCGCAGCCCCCCCCCCTAGAAAATTCTGACAATTTAAGGTACATAACACAGACGTTGTTCAAAGTGTTGCAGTTGTAATTCGTAAATCGTCTAAACGTAAATTTTTATTCATATCGCTTTTTGGTTCCGATGAAGTTACCTGCAATTTGCTTTGTTTGTGTCCTACTCGTTGGTGCGTTCGTGCTTCTGCCCTCGCTCGTGTTGGCATTGTTAAGTGCTAGCCTACCCTGCTGCAATGTCTGACCGACATGACAAAATATAGTGCAATGAGAGGAGACGCACGTGCAAAGATATTTGGCTTAGTGAAACAAGCACGCACGATGCGGCTTTATTTTGCGATTACCTGCAGCGGTGAAGTTTTTGGCCTGCAGAAGTCGTCGCAAGACAGCTCCAAAACAAGAAGATCTCTGCTTCTTCAGCATTGGAATCCATCACCATCTCTGCTTCTTCAGCTTTGGAATCCATCACCATTCTCTGCGGACAGATCAAAAATCTCAGAAAAGATGAATCCGTTTCCAAGCTTATGGAAGCAGCGAACGTCCTTGCGTCTGCCAACAACCTAAAGACGCCAAAGGATCCCTGAGTGAGCGACACTAGAGTAAGATTTCGAAACACAGAGGAATCGGATGCTTGTCGTCTGCGGGAGAAGGAGCGTGGAAACGGGAATAGGCCTACATCGAAGATTCGACCAGGCTGATTTGCTTACTGCAGTCACCAGAGAGAAGGCCATTCCGAGCTGTGCAAACGGTGAGGACAGATCTGATATTGAAATCAGCTTACCTGATGCTATCAGAAAAGATCGCCTAAAAACGGAACTTACCTTGCTCAGCGATGTTGTATGAGTGAAAAAACCGCAAACTCCGTTCAAAAGGTTGCTGAGATACTAACTTAACTAGACCCTCAAACACTAGACGTATTCAAAGAAACGCGAAAATTCGTGGAGCTCTGCCTTTGTCTCCCGGTTTCAACTGAATCATCAGAATGTTCATTCTCTGTTCTAAGACGCCTGAAAACGTGGTTAAGAAGCTCAATGAAGGTTGCACAAAGAAAACTTACTCATCTTGCGTTGATGCATGTCCACCAGAAAGTTTTGGACATTGTCGATGTGACAGAACCCATGACACAGTTCATAGAGAAAACACCTGAGCGAAAAGCAATCTTCGGAAGCGTGTGAGAACTCATTTCCACAAACTGTCGTTTTCATATTTGTTCATTTTCATTCCCTGAACAGCTGCTTTGTTGTTGCCGTTCTTCATTTGTTACAATTTACAATGTGTGCGTGTTTTGGCGTCGTATTTGACACAGGAGAGGACCGAACGCTTACTACAAGTTTTAAATGTTCTCCCACATAAGGGGTTCTGGGGGGCTTTTCCCTCCAGAAGCTGATACACCAGTGCTGTATACGGCGGTATAAGCAGTGGTGCCGAAGTAGGGGGGGATGGGGGGGATATATCCCCCCCAATATTTTGGCAGCATCCCCCCCAATAATTAAGAAAAAAATATTTGCTATAAAGTTGTAGCCTACTTCGATTTAGTTGTGTGCAATCATCTTGCATTGTTGTTGTTTTTCTTTTATTGATGTTTGATCACAGGTCTAAATTGTCTTAGATTTGACGCTAGCTAATGAAGGACCTTCATTGAAGGTATTAAGGACGAGTTGGACCAGGCCACCGGCCACGGCACTGCAGTAATGCTTATGAGGAGACTCATTGTTTTAATATCCTGTGCAGGCCTTGTGTCGTTGGTATGCAATGGATTAATCTCCTGCGTTTAATCGTAGCTCCTAACTATAGTGTCTGCTGTTCTAATCTAAAAGAGCTTAGCAGGCATTGTCCGAGTTGGAAAAACCTCTCCATTCTCAAATACTTCAGCTGATTAAGATCCTCTTAGTTTGCCTGGTAAGCTCTGCTGCTGCAAGAGGTCATTTTCCAATCTGCATAGATTGAAAACCTTTCTGAGAAATACTTTGGGACAAGAGAGGTTGAATGCTAATATTATTTGCAACATTCACCAAAATATTCTTAATGACATCAGCATAAATGACATTTCTAATGAGTTTTCAATGTGCACTACCGTATTTTGTTTTGTTTGTTTGTTTATCTTTATCCTGCATTGCGGGAAAGCGGACTTGAGCGCTATGCATCGGTGTACGCCTTCCGACATACACCTGACCCACGCTGCAGCCGACGGCAATGTCTGTTTCCGGTTGTCTACTCTACTTATGACTTAAATTTAGTACTACCCATTACTCGAAATCGATCACTAGGTAGAGGCAATTATCGTTAAGTTTCTTGCCCAGAGAAACAACAGCAAGTGCGGGTGGCTGGAGTCGAACATGCAGGCTCTCGACTGCGAGCCCAACGCGCTAACTACTCGGCCACGGCTGCCGACAATACCGTAAGACACAACATGTTCGGTTGCAACAAGTTCTTGTTAAGTGTTTGAAAGTTATTATTTTTGTCATAAATTTGCAGATGTTCTTCTGTAGTTTCGATTGTTTTCAGTGTCCTGACTAGTGACTTTGTCTTATAGTGCAGTAAGTGTAGTGATTCTAGTGAAGGAGAGGACAAGAAGAAAAGTATAACTTCTGTGTTTTTTTGAAAAACTAAGTATTCATTGGAAAGTCATAAGTTCGAATCCTGCTGGAGTTACCAATTTTTCTTTGACTGCTGCAAGAATAAGAAACAAGCATTTACAAGCGCACTGGTAGCACTTTTATCTCCATGATTTCTTATCTGTACCGTATATTATGCTGTTAGCAGCTAATTTACCCAGGTCCGGTGATTGTTTAATAAATTTAATACCTGTACCACTAAAATTGTGTACAAAAATTTGCATCCCCCCCAATGTTCAAAAATAGTCTAAAATTTGATAAATTGTTGAATTATCCCCCCCAATCCTAAACTAACTTCGGCACCACTGGGTATAAGCAGTATACTCTCTGCTTTTTCGAGCAACTATAGTATACCCTCTGATTTTCCAAAGAGAGTGCTTCATATGCTATCCTTACTGATTCTTGACAACTACAAACTAACTACTTAACCATTTGAGGACCATAGTGGTACACGGGTGTACCATGAACTTAATTTCGTATCGAGGTACAAAAACAACTTGTACCTCTCATCCAATTTTGATCTTGATAATTCATGTTATGGTAGAATAAAGATTAGTATTTTGCAAGTTGTGTATTATTTATCATTTTGGCAAATTTGACAGTATACCCTGTGCTTTTTTTACGAATACAGCACTGGACGACACTACGGAACCTTCAGTCCCCCCTAGAGAAAAAGTTTCCGCGCCACTGTCTATGCCCCACCTTGGTGCTGTGGCGAACTGAACAGTGAACACTGTCCCCTATTTTTAGTGCTTTAATTTTGGTTTCTCTCATTTTTCATGCTTCGTTGCCTATGACAATTGAAATTCAAAACTATCAATAGTCAGTACTTGCGTTTGAAACTTCAAGTGATTTAAGTACGACGACCTGTTTTTGTTTCAAAAATCTGCTCAAAATCAAAGCAAAAACGTTTTATTTTTATTTTGGAAGCACAATGCAATGAGAAAGAGCTCGTTGAAAGCAAATATAATTCGGAAGTTTTTGAAGTACTGTTGTAGTCAGTGAAAAAAAAATCATTTGTTAGTATCTGGCAACACTGGCATCAACAGCAGTTGCCTTTGGTAACGCCTAGAACATCACATAACTAAGGCGAAAGAGCCATGTCCATTGAGTCCTGTCTTTGTCATGAGTTACCAAGGGGGGTGGGGGACTTGTATACCTGGGACTGGTATATAAGTCCCCCCACCCCCCTTGGTAACTCATGACAAAGACAGGACTCAATTCAATTTTCTCTTTCGCCTTAGTTGTGTGATGTTCTAGGTTTTTCCGTTGCCTTTGGTTGCAAACTTAACTTGCAAGTTGCAACTTGCAATGCAAAAAAAAAAAAACTTGCAATGCAAAAAAAAACAAACTTGCAATGCCAATGGTTGCCTGAACGCCTGGTTAGTTAAAACTAAGCTTCATGAACAATAAATAACCAGTTCAGTGCAAATAGCAGTTATCACCTTTTGTCGTGCGTTGTCAAGATTTCCAGTTGCAGTCGGTCCAGTTTTGCGGATTACCGGTACGATTAGAATTAATCTGTCCTGATAGCTCAGTTGGTTAGCGCGTGACTTTGTGAACAAAGAAGCTTCAAGATTAAGTGGCACTGGTTCAACTCTCGGAGTGTGCACTTGAGCAACGCATTCTAAGGACTGCTCTCCATTCAACGGCACCTAATGGATGAAATACGATAGCCTGCCCCGATAAGTTCGCCCGATGCGTCCGCCCCGATAGCTCAATTGGTTAGCGCGTCACTTGAACGAGGAAGCTTCAAGATCAAGCGGCGCTGGTTCGACTCAAGGGGTGTGCGCTTGAGCAACACATGTTAACCCTTTGAGGACCATTAATTTTCCTAAAAAAAATATTTATGTAGAATTTGTTTGTTTACACTTCATATGTCATATAAACAACACCTATGCAAAAAAAATTAAAAAAGGATGTATATACTAAAATTAATCATAGATATCTAATACTATACGTTAGGGCAGTGATTCCCAACCTTTTTAATCTTGCGGCACCCAATCAAAGATATAAATAGTTTGCGGCACCCTGGCGAAACTGGATCAATTTTATGAGGTTTCTGTATTTCAAATAACTGTATGAAACAACACAGAATGAGTTGTACAGTAGGATAGCGTGCGTGAATAAATGTATTTATTCAAAAGCCAGTGCGAAATTTGGGCTTGACTTCTTGCACAAAGTCCCTTAATATCTGGGGGCACATTCGATGAGGCCACCGCATTTCTTCCTCGATATAAGCAGTGGTTCTAGTTTTTTAGTTTTTATGTTCGTTAATACTGAAAATGCACTCTCACATAGGTATGACGTGGAAAACTGCAGCAAAAGCACAATAACTTTCTTTCCAACGCAAGGATATTCATTTTGAATTTTTATCCAGAACTCATCGAGAGGCATCTGCTTGTGCATCAGCTTAAAATTTCCATCGTTACGAATGTCAATTAATTCTTCTTCTTCTTTAAGATTCAAAACAATATGAGAGTTCAGTAAAAATGGATTTCTTACTCGTGCGTAATTTCTCGTGGACAAGATGGGGAAATACTTCTCCATTTTTTCTTCCAATGATTTTAGATGCTGAGTTGTTAATGAGACAACTTCTTTGTTTTTCATTTCAGAGAAATGTGAAAGCATGTCAAAGTTTCTGTTCTCCACTTTTAAGGACCACATTTGCAGTTTTTCTCTCAGTGCTTTTATTTTATCGGTTGAAGTTGAGAGAGTTTCATTTTTGCCCTGCATTTGGCATTCACGTTATTTAAATGGTCGAAGATATCTACTAAATACGCTAATTTGGAGACCTAAATGTAATCGCAAAGCAATTCATAAAATTCCTCTTGCTTTTCAAGGCTGAAAAAAGAGAGCATTTCATCCTTCAACTCATATACTCGTGACAAAGCTTTTCCACGCGACAACCATCTTGTTTAGAACAGCAACGAGTCAAAATCTCTTTCACGCTGTTTTTCGTGGGCGAGAAAACAAAGGCTTACCGCGGATTATCTATTTACCGCCAGCAACTTCCCCACTAAGCGACTCTCCAGAAAGGAGCCGGGAATACCTGCGAGACCCGAAACTTAATACGCACTGAAACTTGATTAGAAATAAATAAAATCCACACTTAACTGGTTAAAGTTAATATAAAAAATGGGCCGCAGTATTGCAATATCTCAATATCTCGCGGCACCCTTGAGCATTGCAATTGGCACCCCAGGGTGCCGCGGCACCCCGGTTGGGAACCACTGCGTTAGGGTATCACCAGTGGCAATTTTTTTAAAGCCAACTGGGGGATAATCGGCCTAATTTTATGGGACACATGTGCAGGGTTGCATTCCTGGGGGGGGAGGGCTCGGGGGAGCTTAGACCCCCAAAATATGAAAAAGTTTGATGTAGGGGGGCTCCGGGAGGCTCGTTTAAGCTTCCACTTTTCAGCTCTTCTGGCTGAACAACAACTTATCGACTGAACAAGTAACACTATAACAGCTTTCTCACAAGAGAACTGCAAAAATACACCAACATAAGCTGGTGGCAATCGCCATTTTCCGTGATTAGGTCCCGTGTAGTATAATATATGCAAATATGCAATCTACATGTATTGTAAATCAAACTTTTTGGAAATAGGGCAATAAAGAACGACATAAAAAGTTTGTGGCTCTTTTGACATTCTAGATGTCTGCGTGTGGTATGACTCTTGTATTGAATAGCCTTCCCCACCCATGTGCCTTAAAATTAAAGAAAGTGGGTAAAATTTTTAGTGTGCGTTGTGTTGCATCTTCACATCGTGCTATCAATGCTCTGTGGAATAGTTTCCCAGCATTGTATAAACACTTCACAGCCCTCGTAGAAAGGAAGCATATTAGAGAAACAGATCGGGCCATGTTCAGAGCCTCAGAGGTCTCTGCACATCAAAATGACCACCAAGGAATTCGTAAAAGATTTGGCACTTTTAAAAGATTGTCTTCGGCAATTTTGCCTTTTGTCAGAAACTCTCCAGACTGAGAATTATCAACTTCGTAGTAGCTAAAAGCTAATCGTCATGTCAAATGGACTGTTAATTCTCTATTTCAAATAAAGAAAAATCTGTTCAAGAAGGAAAGTATTCGTTTGATGAAGTTGTTTATTATTTATACTTTGTCTATCACAACACAGCTAGGTGTTAATAGAACCCCCCAAGTAAAATGCTAGGAATACACCCCTGCACATGTGCCCCAGCGGTCCTCAAAGGGTTAAGGACTGCTCTCCATTCAGCGGCATCTAATGGATGGAATGGTTTCCCGGCAACAAGACTTCAACAATCAGAAACTTCACTCTGTCAATCTCGGTGACCGGGCCTGCGTCAGTGATTCAAAGCCTCTACAAGTATGTGAAACTGCCAGGATTAAGCTCTGCTAGAAGCTTTCCCAGTCCGAGAATAAAGATTCAATCAATCAATCAATGAAATTATTCCCCGGCAACAAGACTTCAACAAGCAATCGGAAACTTCACTAGAGCTGTAAATCTCGGTTGCCAGTCTTGCGTCAAGAGCCTCTACAAGTATGCGAAATTACCTGGAATAATCTATCAAGGCTTTGTCAATCTGAGGATAAAGATTCAAAACCAGAATTTATATCAGCGTAGTCCAAACCATGATATGCGGGCCGCATGTATGGTAGCTTTTATGCATCCAGTATATAATTTTGTATGCCATATTTTTCCTGGCAAAATGAGAAATCATTTAAAGGCAACTTTGTTTGACATAAATGCATTGTATTAGTAAATCCGTAAATATGTCATGGGCTACAACGTCGGAGTACAGACCAATCAGGCAATCATGATAAGGTAACAATACCTTTTCATACTTTGTGACAACACAGACATATGCTAATGATCGGTCTTTGTTGCTAGCACAGATTCTCAAGTTCAGTTGTAAGTTAACAATTGTGGATAGATAAAGAAAAAACTTGATCAAGGGCATGTTTACTGAAAAATAAGTGTCAAAAAGATGTCAGAGGAAACAGATAGGCCTATAATTCATTCTCTATACCAGTGTGACACCAAAACACCATTACATCACCTAACACAAGGAGAAATAAGATCAAAAGGCCCACAGAACTTTTAGGGATGCAGTTTTAAAAACCATTTTTATAGTTGCAAACTAGCAGGAACACTCTAAAAAATGCGTTTATTACAACAGATAACTCAGTCCTTTTGTTTGAAAGGACTTTTCCTTTTGCGGCCTCTAAAATTTCTTCCTAATCTTAATACTGCCATTCACGCTCTCAATCTTGGACAACCCTGGTTTAAATTATGGTTCGACAAGGCTTTAAAATATTTGCCAATTCCTGAAACTGCTGACAAAGTGCAAAAAGATTAAAAATGTTTTTTTGTCATGCACCTATGGAAGCTAGCGTAGTTTATATCCCAAATTTAGGTTAAGGTCTAAAACTTTGATTTTTTTCAAATGAGCTAAACATGCTTAGACTGCAGTTAAGGCTAACCGGTTTTATTGATAAACTACGGTATGCTTAAAGTTTACCAGAGTTATAATATTTTTTAAAAGTTTGTAAGTTGTGATATATTTTTAAGATATTGGAGAATTAAAAATTGTTTACTCAATGCATATTTAACATTTGCAGTTTCTGTTGTATAATGGAAAACGAGTGTTTAATTTTGAAAGCATTTAATCAAAGTGATTTATGCAGCAAAGGTTATTTAACAAGGCAAGATCTAAAGGTTGCAATACTTTTTCTGTTTGGATACAAACCTTCAAAATATGAAATTAATCAACTGATGAGATGTGAGAAGCATAAACATTCCTGTGAAGAAAGAATGTGTTTTGAGACATTCCAATGCATTATGGTCACAAAACTTGCTAATCAATCTGTTGATCAATACATCAGGGAATTATTTTACATGTTTGACATTCGGTGCCAAGGTTATCTGACTTTTGCAGACTTCAAATTTGCTTTTAAGCAGGTTGCGCCTCATATTCCACAATCCACTCTTTTAGCTTGTTTTCAGGAAATATGCAAAAAAGAAGACGGGAAAATGAGTTATTGGGATTTTGAGCATGTGATGAAAACAGAGAAACTAGTCAACTACTCATAACTGTGTTCTAGAGCATGGGATTTTTTTGATCTAATACTAATCAGATGACTTTAACCTTCTTATAAGCGTGTCTAACTGTCTAACTGGCTGCGGTAGTATCCGGAGCATCATACTGAAAGAACTCGTTTTGTTTTTATCAAAATTAAACTTAACAGTTAACACAAACAAAACTTCCTAGCTGGAAAGATCCATCACTTAGTTCATCAATTTAATAATTTTGGAGAATAAAATCTTTAATCTAATGCAGCAGAAACAGTGAAACACTCATAGGTGATGATCAAAATGTAAAATCGTGACTGAAATTTTGTCTCCAGAAAACAACACAAATACTCAACAGTAGTCTGATTTGGAAAATGTCACAATTTGCTTGATCTGACCTTGAAGTCAATGCAAAGTCACTTGAGCTCAGAGTTACAAATATTTCGTAAATTTAACTACGGTACAATAAAGATCTATTGGCTTTTCTACATTGCTTGCCCTGTGGTTTTTGCGTTATAACGCTACACACCAATGCTTAAAATTAATATTAACCACATTTTGTATGTTGCTTCTGTATATATATTAATTAATTAATTTGTATTTGTATATTAATGTCATTATAGTTTAAGTATTACTTTCAAATGTATCATACCCGTATGTTTTTTTCATTTTTGTATCAAACCATAATGATTGTATTTGCACAAAGCATGCAAAACATCACAATTTGTTTAATACCGTATGTAATTTTTGTGTCCTATTGGATACAATAATTGATTTTGTGTAGTATTATATTGCCTAAACTTATTTCCTGTTATCTTAAATCTGTGTACCATTGTAGTTTTTTGACAATCGATCTATTACAGTAGTAAAAAATTATAATTTTAAATCTTCTCACATATGTACCAGTTTGTACCATAATAACTCAGTCGCTTTTCTAAGTAACGGATCTAGAAAAATCAAAGGTTTGTACTAGAATTTTGTTTGCATGGATACATATTACTTGATGTATACTTTATCACTTCAATGATCCCATGTAATTAATGTTATAAATTTTATATTTATTTTGTAGCCATTTATCAGCAAAGTAGAAATAGTATGTGTTGTTCTCATTCAATTATATATATAGGCTATAGGATAATGCTTGTTTTACGACTTGGTGAAATACCATGCGTGCAATGACCCAACGGCTTCTATTATTTTCCTTGTGGGCAATTTTTGTATGTTCCCTAAAAATTGGCATTGTAAAAGCAAAGTTGTTCAAACCGATTCCAATAAATGTTGTCCATCAAGATGTTATTGCTGCGGATATAACATTGGAAAATACGCTTCAAGCATTGGAAAAGATTGTGTTTTATTATTTCAAACATAAGAAAGATGCCACTGTTGATTTTGCTTTTGGCATGAGAGCTGCAGAAGGTGAGTTGTCATAATGAAGGCTATTCATGTGAATGGTTAAATACCAAATGTTATAATTTATAATACACAATAGACCTTGTTTCACTGTGTACAAGCTGAACGTGTATGATGGAAAGATAACATTAAAGAGAAGACATTATATATGAATATACATTATACAGGGCTGTATTTTAAAGGTTTTTGCTTTAAGATGAGTGAAGAACTGAGGGAAACTTGTCTGAAAATCGCCAATTATAGTGTTTTCCTTGGAACAATTCCACAACCAATTTTGTAAAAATATTTGTCTAATTGCTCTTGATGATAAGTTCTTGTTTCATTGTTTTGCTTTATTTTTATTATTTTTCACAATGTTTCACATTATAATGTATACTAATGTATACTGTATAAAGTAAATTCAGTTTAAGTTTAAAATCGAAATCGCATCGGCTTTCAGTCAGGTCTACAGTTCGCACGTTGTCTAGGCCTGTGGATAATGGATATAACCCAGACTTATTACTTATTTTTAAGTTTATGTATCCTTTTATATGCACTTTTGACACAGTAAACAATCATCATCATAATCCATCGTCGGTTTGTTCCCCACTAGTGGGGGTGGCCGATTGTTTCCGCGCAGCAATTGTTTTAATCCCTTTTCTCCATTTCACCCTGTCCCTTGCATCTTCCTCCTTCAGTCCGACTTTTTTAAACTCATCCTTCACTTGTTGTTTCCACGTTCTTCTTGGACGACCGCGTTTCCTCTTCCCATCCACCTTTAGATCTAGTGCCTTTCTAAGAAAACTTCCTTCCTCCCTCCTTATCACATGTCCATACCATCTTACTCCATTTGCCCTTGCCAGTTGGTCTATGGTCTCTCTCATCTCTAGCATATCCAACAATTCTTCAGTCCTTTTTTCCCTTCTCGTTTTCACCCCACACATTGCTCTCACCATTGACCTTTCCGTTCTTCTCAGGATTGCCAGTTCACTCTCTCTCAATACCCATGTCTCGCTACCATATAGCATTGCAGGCCGCACACAGCTCCGATATACTTTTGCTTTTATCCTTAGTGAAAATTTTCTGCCATACAACATTTCCCCACATTCCCTGAACTTTGCCCAGCCCAATCTTGCCCTTGTTGTCACCGCTGCTTCACATCCACCACTTCCATTTATCCGATCACCCAGATAACAGAAGTCTGTCACTGTTTCGATGCCATTGCAGAACTCATCATCATGGCCTTCCACTTCATTCCTTCCTTTACTGCATTTCCCACAAACAAAACACTTCGCCAATCTTGTTGCGGCTCTCTTGACATTAGCACATCTTGCATGTACCCACTTTCCACATTCCTTGCATTGCATTGAATTTCTCATCACTCTCTTGCCACATATTCCACAGGGACAATAAGCATATTATATAAACAATAAGCATATTATAAACAATAAGCATATTATATATGTTAATTGACTGATCTGAGGAATTTAAAGCATATGAAATTGGGATTCGATGAGATAGGAGTTATGGAATTTAGCTATTTTGGAGATATGTTAGGAATAGATGATTGCACCAGCAGAGCAGTTACGGCAAGGATACATGTGGGTTGGAAAAAGTCTTAAGAATTGTCAGGCAGACTTTGTGGCAGAATGCTTTTTTGCAGATTGAATGGAAGATGTACACTGTACAGTACAAGGTATGTGTAAGAAGCGTGATGTGTTATGGAAGTGAATGCTGGGCGATGAAGAGGGCAGATATTAGGAGAATGCAACTAGAAGAGATGAGGATGGTTCGTATGATGTGTGGCAAGACACTTCTTTGAAGTAAAATGGATGATGATGATGACTGATAAGCATTTTTTACTTCCAGGTGAAATTAATCGAATTATTCACATGGGAGAAAAGGGTGACTATCCTGAAGTGGATGATGCAATGATTATAAGACTAAAAGGGATTCAGCGTTCTATACAAGTCTATGTACAGCAATCTTTTCCTTTTATAGAAAGCAACTTTAAAGAGTGGGTGGATTTTGTTATCTAATTATCTCGTTTCATATTACTTAGTGGCAAAGGTATTGCTACAAATACAGTAGATTTGCAGCGTGCAATTGAAACTTCCTGGAAAGAATCATCGCATAGTCAGCTGATTAGAAAAAACACAACATTAACCTTGCTGCTTAACGAATGGTAAAAAAATGTGTGCAAAAAAGTGCATAGTTTTGTTATAATGTGATATCGGTGAACATTGCAGTGGTAGTGAGGTATATAATTAAGTAATCACTATTTTATTTAGATATTTTCAAAACTTTTATTTCCTCATTAAAGAAAAATGGACGTCTTATCACCTGACACCACAATTTACAGTTCGGAATAAAGTTGACATGTTTCCAAACGTCACACAGAAAGGTAATCAATTTTTTTCTGTTTGTCATAGGTTTTCGAAAGACATATTTTGTGCAGAATCTGTAACTTGCTTTTTAATACAATATATTTGAAAAGCGACTCAGTAGACATGGGTTCTAGCTTCTTAGTCGGAAGACTTGGGTTTAATTCTTTGTTGGTTACCTTATAGCACCGGCTCTGTTATATTTTTCAACATTGAATAAATGGGTTTAGGACATGGTTTAGGATAATATACCAGTATTCGATTGAATTTTTACACGGCTGCGCTGAAATTATCTGGCTTGTAAAGGGTTGAGAGCTACATATATCTTCTGTGATAAATATAGGTACAGCTGTAACAAAAGCCGGAATGGCTTGTTTCGGTGAGTCCGATTTGGTGAGTTTCCTATTCGGTGAGAGCCTTTTTCGGAGAGTTCCCTATTCGGTGATTTTTTTTTAAAATTATTGAGTACCGTAGCCTAATTGGGTCTGCTACTATTCGGTGAGTCCGATTCGATGAGTTCCTAACCTCTAACCCCTAACCCATAACCCCTAACCCTAAAACGGCAATGATAATTAGGCTACGGTACCCGATAATATAAAAAAAAATTGAAAAAATCACCGAATAGGGATCGGACTCACCGAATCAGACTCACCGAATCGGACTCACCGAAACGGGCCATTCCGAGCCTAATTATCATTGCCGTTTCAGGGGTAGGGGTTAGGGTCTTATTTCAACGTTTAGTGACGTTAAAACGATGTAAAAGCGGCAATGATAATTAGGCTACGGTACCTGATAATTTTCAAAAAAAATTTCAAAAATAACCGAATAGGGAACTCTCTGAAACGGAATGGCCCGTTTCGGTGAGTCCGATTCGGTGAGTCCGATCCCTTAACGGGGGATTTTTTCAAATTTTTTTTTTAATTATCAGGTACCGTGGCCTAATTATCATTGCCGTTTTAGGGTTAGGGGTTAGGAGTTAGGGTTAGGGGTTAGAGGTTAGGAACTCACCGAATCAGACTCACCGAATCGGACTCACCGAATCGGACTCACCGAATAGTAGCAGACCCCTCTGAAAAAGGCTCTCACCAAAAAGGCTTTCACCGAATCGGACTCACCGAATAGTAGCAGACCCAACAAAAGCACACAATACTACAGTATTATTATACGGTATATCAAGATTTGCATGTTTGCAGTGCTTCTGCATGTTTTACGTATGAAAGATCATTAAAAATTGTGCATTTTCTCTCAAGTCTTACTTTCTCAGGTCAAGATTTGGAAGAAGATGACAGCGACCTTTGCATGGTTGCATTGTATGGAAACAACAAGATGAAGAAATGTTCCATTGAGCAATGTTGGGAGAAAATGACCGTTTTAGGAAAGGTTCAATATTATTCAACGCACCAAATCTTATGGCTTTTACTTGGTGAAAAGGTTATTATAACTATCTGGCATCGTAGTTTCCTTTAGTTCAACATTTTTTCTCGAACATTTGTTTAGAATTTTACGTATCACCTTAAATGTTCTTGAAGAGCATTTTGAAGTTTCTTATGCAAGCTTTTAGCAAATCTGGCCTTATTTTACCAAATACAACTATTGATCCAGGCTTCATAACGCAATCTTAACAATTTCACAGTATATACATAATACAATATACATCCTAATAATGATGGAACACCTCCGGCATGACCTACTAAAACACGGCCAAATATGTTAATATTTGAGGAAATTTCTAAGAGTTTAAATTATTACAATCACAGCTATGACAAACCTGTCATCTTCCCATTTCCAGAAGTAAGTAAAATAAGCAATATTTGCACCTAGACATATGTTTGGCTTGTTTAACCGAATATTAGGTATGTGCGCTGAGCACAGTTCACGCAATAATAATGTATTATGTGAGACTTTCCAACTACACCCTGGAGGTAGTATCGTTTGGTGTGTCGTTTTTGGTGCAATTGCATGTTCCATTTAAAACATCAAGGATTTTTTGTTGATTCTATGTTGTAAGCTGTTCATTTGATGTGCCAATTTAAATTTTACTTCATTTTGTTTTTCGCCAAGTTTAATTTTGCAAGTAAAATATGGCTATTGGCGAAAGATCCTGCTATACAAAAACCTAACGACTGTATGATGAGACTACTTCCAGGATGCAGTTGGAACATATTTTACATTATTATTGCATAAATTATGCTTAACATACAAATCTAATCTCCGGAAAAACAAGCCAAAAATATGTCTAGATGCAAATATTGCTTATTTTACATACTTCTGTAAGTGGGAAAATGACAGATTTGTCATGGCTATGATTGTAACAATTAAGACTCTTAGAAATTTTCCCAAATAGCAACATATTTGGCCGTCCTCCAACCATTTTTTTCAACTCGGTTCCAGGCCGGAGTTGTGTGTGCAAGCTTGGATTTTATACAAGTCGGCAGTTGTGAACTGAGCGTATGACAGTTGAGCAAGCGACAACTGAGCCAGCAACATTTCAGCAAGTAGCTGAAGTTGGCAAATGGTGAAATAGAGAACGTGACAGATAAGCAAGCTGAAGCTTGGCATGTCAAGTCAGCAAAATGAATTTAACAAGCGATGATCAAACAAGTCCGAAATAAGCAGGGCCGGATTTAGACCATGAGAGGCCCTAGGCTACTCCATTTGTGAGGCCCCTCCATATTTTTGAGCTCAGAATTTCTCTACACAACATCACATGTCATTGCTTAATGTTAAAAATATGAGTGCATTAAACTCTTCGTTCTTTTCATTTTCCACATTCATGGGTGCAAATTTTTAATTAAAAGAATAAAAACTTAGTTAAGGCAGTTTTGCTTTTAATTTCTTTGATCAAACAACCGTTACAATAATTGTAAAGTTTTTTTTACGAGGACATAAGAAATAGTTACAGCCATCAAACAGAGTGAGACTAGGCTACCAAATTTTTTTCTAGCTTTCGTCAAAGCAAAATCATGCAAAAGTTAATCAAAATTTATCTGTGTAAGTTTGTCACTCTCAATGCACAGAACGCTCAGTGCGGACAACCTTTCTTGGGACATTGACATTGTCGATCTCAGTTTATTTTTGAGCCTTGAGAAAGATCTCTCTCCTGAGCAGTTAGTGACCATTACGCTTAGAAACAGTCTTCCACATTATGAAAGGCTGTGTTAATTTTTTCGTTGCACATAGTTTCATAAAGTTCTCCATGAGAAGGAAATAGATTGCTCTTCTGTAGCGGTAAGCCGTTGGTTTTGTGTTTGTCTCACGTAGGTACAAATGAAAATGTAGAAGTTCATCAGTAAGTTTTGGGTCAACATCTTCCAAATACGCTTCCTTTAAAAGTTTTAAATCTTGGTTGTCCATTTTCAGTTCTAGCCAAAACTCTGGTGGGCTAAGGTTATCACTATCATGGAGAGCATTGCACGCTTGAGGCAAAGCTCCCTATTCTTCTTGCAAATCATCTAAATCTTCTTTGTTAACTACAGAAGAAAAGTTGATGCTTCTACTCTCGAAATTAAAAAAAAAACAACTAGATTCTCCAAGAAAACCACTAGATTATTTCAAAAACCACTAGATCCCTAGTGGAAAACCACAAGGAGTGGCAGCCCTGATGTCAACTACGGATAGGCTACTGTTTTTTGCAGAGAAGACTACGGTACTTTAACATAGAAGCTTCCAGCAGAATGCGCGTAATTATTGTCTTTATTGTGATGCAAACGACGTAATAATGACTGTTTGCAACGCGGTTGAAACCAGTTGTGTATAGAATTTTCTACTCTGAAAAGCTTGATATATATATACACTTTAGGTAGGGTTTGAACTTGTCAAGTTTTTAAAAGAATTACAAATTTCGAAACCGAATTTCGAGGCCCCTGGACGTTGAGGCCCTAGGCTTCAGCCTGCCTAGCCTATTGATAAATCCGGTCCTGGAAATAAGCAAGTAAATCTCATTTGCTGACTTCTGACTTGGCTGTTGCTGAAATGTACTTGCTGAGTTGTTGCATGCCGAGTGTTCTGACGACCTGCAGGCTTACTTATACGGTACTTATGTCTTACACAACAATTCTCAACACTGAAAGATCGAAATTAATTTAAGTTTTAAATGTCCTGTCAGAGTGTTCACTTAATGTTGTAGCCTGGTAATCATGTGCTGCTATGCCTTCAACTCATGCTAACACAGCCATGACACCACTTTGTTCTACTAATTTTAAAACTACAAACCATTGAAGAGTAAACCTCTTCAGATGTAATTTCATAATCATGATGTTATTTTGATCAACCACGATTTGTCTCTTATTGACTTATGGCTGTGGTTGAGTTCATAATCTTGGATAAATCTAATCTTTTGTATCATTGTGGTACGATAATAATGTAAGAATACACATTTTGCTGCCTGTAACATTGGTCTTAAATGTATATGTAAGGTTGACAATGGGATCGAAGAAGTCAATCAAAAATGTTCGACATTTTGAGAACAATACTAAATCGTATGTATAGAAAAATAGCCAAGTTTGAAATTTAACCAAGCGTTTATTCCTAAATAAACCATTTTAAAGGGTTCATTTTGAATAGATCGTTCTGTTGGAACGTTGATTATAAGAATTTGATATTACCAAGGGTCGGAAGCTCCGGTCTCCGCTTTCCGGCCAAGATTCTGCCTCCTACGCGTCACTACATCCTAGTCTACTAATTCATTTCGGTTCGTTAAGCGAATAATAGTTTCAAGTTTTGTTTCGTCTTCTGATGTTGTTTAGTGTAAAAGTTGACACCAAAAACTTCTTAAAGATGCTATAACCGCTTCGTGCCATTTCCTTATTTCAGAATGGTTGCAAGAAGGAAATGGATAAGCGTGCTATCAGGGATGGCTATAAACACGGGGTCGATGACATTATAAAGCGATTGTGTGCTGGAATCGTTATTGAGATGGAAGCTATTTCTGAAAAGGGGGTGAAAAAAGGAATGTTGGATATATTCCTTGAACAAGGTACGTCCACTCCAGGGTGCAATGACTTAAAAACTCGTCCAATCCCAAATTATCTTTGCCGAATGACGGCATACAGTAAGTGGAAGTTTTCACCAAGAGCCCCACCAAGAAATTAACTGGTGTCAGATGGAGCTAGATTTGTTCCTTCACCATGCACTTGTTTATGTGTTGTACAGATAAGGGGCCACAAGTGACTTCTTTTAATAATCGAGGTCCCAGGGTTAGAAAAACTTATGAATCACTGATTGAGAATGTGGAAAGTCACGATGAACCAATTTATAAACTAAAAAAGAAACATCTCGCTTATGACAGACTTTCTGGCTCATACGAACGAGTACATGATGAAACTATCCTGTTAAACTTGGGAAAACTGACAACCAAATAAGATGTAGATAACAGGTATTTGAGCTCATTCAGCTACATATATACAATACAGTATATATACGGTACATTAATAGTAAACTTATTGACCTATAGGCCAAAAAATTGACGTCTAAGTTTAAAGAAATGACTTTTGAATTCAAACAAAGATTGAATCGAACTCCAAAACTAGACTAAACAAGCAACTTTACTTTCTTGAAAACATAAAAGCGACTTAGCAGTAATAAATTTGCTTTTTATTGATCTATTACGTTAAAAGTCTGAAACCTACTCGTTGCATTCAGAACTCGTACCAAAAACCACGTTCCGTAAATTTACCAACAAAACCTCAACTTAGCTGTGATTGTGTTTCAAGCAACTAGACAATAAACATTTTCATCTCCTGGAAGGTTTTGTGTGCGGGAGCGTTGGCTTTGTTGATGCTGTGAGGTCACCGTGGCTGAAGACCGTTCTGAGGTTTCAAAACCCAACATTCGGTTGCTTCCTTGACCATGATACCACTGATGAGGACATGGCCGAATATAAGTTCTGGATCAACTACAAACGGTAAGTTGGTGTCTTGCTCTTACTCGTTTGTGTGAGCTCTTTTACTTTTTTTTGAACTGAAAATATCAAAAATCAGCACTTTTAATCTTCTTCGAACACAGTCAGACCTTGTTTCGCCAAAGACAGATTCCTTTCTTATTGTGTCTGTTTATGGTGGGTTTGTAATCAATGTGATTTACCTTTTCTATGATTGAATAAACCGTATCGTACAAGCTGTTATTTCTAATCTACAATAGGCTACTATTATCAAGTTTAAGATTCGTGATTTGATGCTTTTGCATCATGTTAACCAGAACTAGCTAACAAAGTTGAACGATTTTGGCCCGTGTTGTTGTAGGCTACTAAATTTACATTGTTGTTGGGTGAATGCTTTTACACAAAGAAGACATTTTTTATACTTTCTGATTACAGAGAGCAATGGAAATCTCGAAACATTCTTGCTGAATCTGTGCTTGATGGTACGTTTATTTATTATCTACTTATTACGTTGAATCAACGTGTCTAGATGTTGATCGATTGTAATTGCACCTTTCTGTTGATGGGTCTCCTCTCTTATGGTGATGTAAAGTTAGTCAGGCGTGACGAAATCATGTTTTTTTCTAGGTACTGATTTTGTGATTTGAAATTAGAATGACCATTTACCAGGTTCCAGTTATTAAAACAGATTGCTTCCAAAATCAACTATCATTGCCCAGTGTGGTATTATGTTGAAAAACGCAACACCGCCAAGGTCTTCTGTAATTATTGACCAAGCCACGAACCCTGCTCATTGCATGCGGACAAATATTGCTTTGACCCGGTGGTCCCAGTTTTATGGCCCCCAGCTGGCAATAGTCTTGTTTATTACAACGTATTTAATATAAAGTATTTGCATGGTTCACTTGACCTTGGGACACGGCGTCTTTCGAACAATAAATTTTACTGTTATTCATCGTAATATTTGTCGTTGATTACTATGAAACTTAATTCTTACATTTCAACAAGGGAACGTTCAAATATTACGAAACGCCTTTTTTCCGAATTTTTGACCCCCCCTCCCCCATGTAACGCCAACGTAACGCTTTTTTCAATCCCCCCTCCCCCATGTAACGCTTTTTCACTACGAATTCAGCACAAAAAACTACCATTCCGTACTCGAAAGCGTTACGTAACGTTTTGCTTGAACCCCCTTCCCCCCGATGTGACGCTAACGTAACGCTTTGCATAACCCCCCCTCCCCCTCGAAGGCGTTACGTAATATTTGAACGTTCCCCAACTGCTGTTGCAAGCTTGCTTTTGGTTTTTATTTTGCATTGATGTAGCCTAAATAAACTATAAATATGGCCTGATTTGTTGGCTGGGACATTAATTCTCTTTTGATTTGCTTAATGTAACTGCGCAGCCGAGTGGTAAGAACGTCTGCGCGACGTTCGAAAGGACGTGGGTTCGACACCGCTCCAGAGCACGCGGCTGTGTCTCGGCAAAGACACTTAATGGCAAGCCAAAATAAGGGGAGTAGCTGACTCGAGGACAATATGTCACTTCGCTGCTTCCTGTCGTCTGTTGTATCGCATCTGTGATCGCAGTGTACTGTATGTTATCGCAATGGGTGCGAATAAAAACATTATTATTATTATATTGCGTGAAGGTTTGCGCTATCTCACAACACTAACTGTGCAAGTCACTGAATTCCTGAAATATCGCTAAGCTGGCGTTTTGAAAACTCTCATTTACAGACGGATGCAGCACCCACGCCACCGGATTAGCTGCTGGCTTTCTAGCGATATATCTTCGTCTCTTTTTCGATCCGTTCTACAGGAAACATCAATATGATCCCTATATTGGAGTTTCCATCAAGGAAACAGCGGCAGTTTCACATCTGCGGCTGCTTATTATTGGCTTCTTGTGTTTTTGTGCCGCTTTTATATTGATCTTTTTGCTGAAACGCCGAAGACCTATTGTCCAGCAGATCTGTACGAAGGTGTGCCTGTTTTGTTTTACCAGATGTCGCCTTAAAATGAACTTATTTCGATATTGCTGATGATGTACAGAAAAGTTGCCAAAACTTGCTTCAACCCCTCATTATCATGCAAATGAATTTTCCAGTCCTATGCAGTCTTTTCCGATTTGACGTTTCAAGTGCAAATAACCTTTTTTTTTGTTGAAACAAAAAGCACTGATTTTATTTTAGTAAAATACTTTGCTACTTTATCGTAAGGCTCTGGGTCGGATTACCAACTTAAAATATCTGTAGGTTAACAATGACACGTTGCCTCGCCAATGACTGTCTGTCAAATTTTTCTTATATGCCAACAAACGCCCTTGCCTTATAAATGCCCTTTGTGGTACAGCAGACTTCAGCCATTAACACTAGAACGGCCGAAAAAAAAGTATACCTCCAACGGCCGCTGGTGTCGAAATCGACACTTTTCACAAAAACTTTATTTTTCTGCATAATTAACAGTAAGAGTTCGTTTTATTTTACAGTGATAAAATTATCTGAAGCACTTAATACTTTCGTCACCTATTTGCGCTGTTCATTTTTTGGTTTTAGACGAAAATTATGAAGTAGTCTACCAGGTTTTTATCAGTTCGAAGCTTACTGTATCTGTACAGTATCTTGACTCTGTACGATGATCTGAAAGTTCAACAGAGCGAAGACATAATTATCATAAAAATAGCACAAAGTTTTCTTATTCAGGAGAAATAAAAATAAAACAAACCAACAAACACTTTACGTAGTGCAGCCTTGGCATTCTGTAACTTTCCAGTCACCATTATAACTTTTCCCACTTTTCGACAGTGGCGGCAAATGGTAACTATTGTTTTTGCAATAATGTCCAGCACATTTTCTGCGTTTTCCATATGGACGTCCTTCTCTTCTCTCTGCAGTGTCGGCTTTTGTTTCAGCATAGCATGAGCAGTTCTCAAGCTCTCAATCTGGAGGATAAAATCACGTCGGCTGATGTTGCTGCCGGAATGTTTTCTAAAAATAATCCAAGAGTTCAAAGCTGCAATATCTATTACATTTGTTCAAACTGCAAGAGGCCATCGTTTGCTTGCTGCATGTGTGGTGCATTTTCTTGCACATCAACTGCTACTTTGTTCTCGCAATAAAGATGGATCACAGAGGGTTTCTTTTTCTCTGTTGCATCAATACTGGGACAGTTATGCATAGTGGAAAGGACATTTGCATGTTTTTTGCACTGATAGTTTACAAGCATGCAGCTGTTCGTTGAATTGTAGAAGAAATTACTGGAAAATCTTTCTCCTCCACCCTTGGTCATCTCTTTTGTCAGTCTTTTACTGTTAGCTCGAACAGTTCCAACAATGGTTATATTTCTTTCATGTAGCAAACCAGCAAGATTCACCCTAGTAAAGAAGTTAACTGCTGTGACGTTGTACCCGCCTTGTCCGTGTAAATTGGTGATGATCCTGATCACTACATCCTCGGGGAGAAGCTTTCCATTTCGTTGCTCTCTTTCAATAGCTCCGAGGTACGATTAGTACGGTTCGGTATTGCATAATGCATACGTATTGGGAATGAACCTCGGCTAACACCCAGAATTTCATGCCAAACTGGTCTGGTTTGTTTGGCATGAACACGAAAAAAGAACATCTGTTTTTCATTGGAAATAGCTGTTCGTCGATTGGCAGGCTCCAATCCGGAGTGTAATTGTTGATACAATTAGCAACAAGTCATTTCAGTGGCTCGCATGTGAATAAACTTATCTGTTGCAAATCGCTGATAGATTTGTGGAAGGTATTTGTAAACTCAGAAGGATGACCTAAAATCAAGCCGAGCGTTGGACAATTACCATGAGAAACGCTATAAGTAATTGTGAAAACTTTTGAATTAGTTTTTTCACGCAGAAAATCTTTTATACTTTGCAAATCTTATTAAATTTGTATGAGGTGTCGATTTCGACACCATGGCCGTTGGAGGTATATCCGCACATTGTAGATAACATAAAAAGATTTTTTAGAAAAATAATACTAAACTATAAAGTGTAAGTATAATTGGGAAGCTATTGAAAGTTTGAAAACGTTGCGATAACAATTAAGGCCCAAAATAGCGAACTAAATTTCTAAAAGTGTCGATTTCGACACCTCGGCCGTTCTAGTGTTAATGCAAACAAGTTAAAAGCTTTATGTTATTTCATAACCCCTGCATTCCTGCAACGTATCTCTGTGCGGCTTTCAAATTATTAATCGTAACGAGATTTCACTTGACCGATTGCCATTGAATGGATCATCGGTTTTGTTCGAGGAATTGTCGCAGTGCCGATGTGGAAGCGATGCGTTGCAAGGATCATGAAGCTCTTATACAGACTGTCGCTTCAGTAACTTGTTTTTTTGGCTGAGTTGAAAGCATTGCAGCTCGACGATTCACCATCACCGACACTACTTCTTTGAGGAGTGCGTTTGCTTTCATTATGTGCTACACATATCACTTGGTAACATGGATTTGGTTAAGTTGCAATTTCAAAAACCATTTTATTTCTGCATTGCAACCGTGAACTTTTATCAAAAGTGAATGCTTTTCTGTTTCTGTCTTGTATAATTTATTGCATTGCGTAATGTTAAAGTTTAAAAGTGAAAAGTGCTGTTTAATGCCCTACCATCTATTTTGTATAACGTACAAATCGATCTAAATACACATTGTACAAATACTGCTCAAACCCATGTACTATCGACTTGTGTGGATATGATGGTCACGCGAGTCCAACGTGCCGTATTGAAAAAGTTTATAATTAGTTTCGTAAATTCGATCGTTTTTTTGAAGTTGTTCAAAATCAATACCTTGCGGAAAACAACTTATGTAGCGTTTGTGGAATTTCCAAACCAATAGTTATGCCAAGAAACGCAATCACATTACGAATATTAAGCTTGATGGTCGTGAAAGCTGTCATGGCGTTTATTTTTCAAAACTGTGGGAATATCACGTAGCTTTAATGTGCACTCATTTTTTCTCGCTTGAAAAAGTTTTTAACTCTCCATCCATCGTGGCAATAATTTGACGCAGTTTACTCCACCAGGCAAACTTCAAAAACAATTATCCAGATGTGCGCACTGCGCATGAATACATGTTAGTGCTTCAGGAAAAGTATGTCTGAAAATAAAACTACTTGCAATTTTGAGAACCTTGTTTATTTTATTGACGCAGAACAAACGCAAAATACGTAACATAATCTATGTGGTGGAAAGCTTCACCCACCACCGTTACGGACGCCTCGGAGATCGGCATATTGCGATATACAGTTGAGTACATAAATAGATGGGAGGGAAAGAACAAAAATAATATTTCACCTTAAACATTTAATGAGGCTGTTCACCAGGAATTTAGTTACTATCACAAGATGTATATTGTATAAGGTGTATGCTTTTTGTCAATCAGACACGACTTCTTCAGGGGGCTAGGTCAGGTAATAACCACCTGTCTAGCATGGCAAAACATAGGTGGTCACTACCTGTCTTAGCCCCCTGAATAAGTCAGTCGTGTCTGATTGACGAAACGTCGGAATAAGAGCAGATTATCACCTCCTACATCTTGTGATGTTTAGCTTAGTTTGCACCAGAAGAACGCATATCATGTTATTTAATATTTAACCTTCATTGGCAACCAACATACAAGGACATGATTAAACCATGACGTGACTCGCAGAGACTGAAGATACAAACTTAACTATTTCTGCGACAAAACAAACTCCTCCCCCCCCCCAAAAAAAGCATTGCAAATGTGCAGCAAGCCCCATCCTTTGTCAAAGGTGTAACAAAATTCACATTAAAAAAAAATAATTTTCACACCGGCGTTATCTTTTCAACATTAGGCAATAGTTCAGCACCGCATGCAAAAAATATCGCAGGTCTTCAACTATTCTACGTGCATCTTTATCGCAACCTATAAACGAAATAATAATTATTCATCCAATAAACCATGAACAAAATGTTTAAGCAGAACTGGAAATCAATTTCAAATAGCCAGTCAACTCTCAGTTGAAATTTACACGAAGTACAAAAAGATGTGTCACATAGTACACAGCGCGTCATCAAACGCGGAACAAATTCATAACACCAACGCAAGTCAATATATGATCACTGAACTTCATTGCTTACATAAGCCTGTCAATTGCACAGTTGTATCGTAAAACAGAAGCGCCTGTTGGTGAACTTTCGCTCACACTTAACAATTGCTCTCGATATTGAGTTGTTATAAAAATAAAAACATCTTCAAACTGCAATCCATTTTTAAAGTTCGGGCTTTCAATATAAAGCAATTGATTTCGGTTGAAAGTAGACTGAAACGATTTGCGACATGGCGACCAATGCGTGCGAGCCTGTAAAAACAGACTGCAAGCTGATTCCACTTTGGCTCTAGCGACGTTAACCGCGATTAAGCCAAGCAGATCAGCCACCAGTTAGAAAGCTTGCCACGTTGGCAAGGTTTGTGAGGACAGGTCGCCATGATTTGCAATTTCCTTTCAATAGGATGGCAATATGCAAATGTTTCGAGCTCTAAGCAGGTGAAAAACTACCTTAACAAAACTGAGAATGGTACTAAAAAGCGCGTTACTATCCTGGGCTGTGGAGTCAGGGATTTTGGCGTGTGTGAAGTCGGAGAGTTATTAACCGAGGAGTCGTATATGTTTCACCCGACTCCACAGCCCTGTTAGCCTACTATCTCACCAGGATATTCAAGGCTTGCCAAGCAGCAACAGGTGGCTGGGGCGCATGATATGAAAGGAGTTAAGAGAAATACAATCAACAACGAGTTATAAAATACTCATAACAACTCGCGCTCTTCTGGTGTGGTCAACATCTTGTGTTTGCTTCCGAGTCTCTTGAAAAGACTCCTCTTCGAACCACCAGCGGGAGCGGTCGGATGTGAATGTTCATTGGGAGGCGGAGGAGAGCTTTCAGAGCTCTCATCTGATGAACAGGAAAAGATTTAAAGAAGGTCCCTTTAAAAACGGCATAATGTTATCACGATTGCATAACTACAGGACAAACTGACGTTCTTTGAGGTTTATAATTGCAACAGGATCTCCACAAAATAGAAATAACAATGACGAGTTGATCAGGTTGAATTTTAAAAAGTTAGAAGCAGCAAAACGAAAGTGATTTTCTACCAGAAGATCGTGTGGGTGAGGTTAGTAAGTTGTGAGCATGCCAGAAACCCAGCTCGTAAAATCCGTTCTTTCTAAATCGATTCAACGCCTGCAGACGTTGAATCAATGCAAAAACAATCAATTTTGCAAAGCTGAAAAAGTGACCAACCCTTTTTGTTGACTACTATCAACATTTCCTGGTGAAAATCAATGCAGGATTTGCTACCACAAACCGCAACATTAACATGCAGTCGCAAAAGTGTTTGGACAAAAACTCAAAACATGTCGTTGATTGTAGTTGTAGGGGCTTTGCAATCAAGAAAGCTTACGATCAATCCAAATCTTGCCACTTTAAAATATTGTAGAGGCTTCAACCACCTCGAACTTTAAACACCGAGTTTTAACTCTGAAATGTCATGTAGCTTTTTACGATGACGTCATGTTATCGTTGATTACGTAATCCCAGAGTTATTTATTCGATACGCATCGCTCCTGGAAGAAAATTGCAAGATAGCTAGCTGTACACAGTTGATAACGATCTTACAAGGTGCATCTTGACTAGTAGACTACTCTTTGCTATTCATACTGATTCAAATAAAAAAATCACATTGGTTCGAAGTCTGCAGACGTTTGTTTGCTTTGCAAAGCAATAGTTTCAATTTCAACAACGCCCTTCTGAAATACAAGCGAGGCAATTTTATCCGCATTGGTAGTCACAAAAATAACACCAATTTCACTGATCTTATGTTTGCCTAAAACGGTATATTTTTCTGACAGGCCGCGTGATCTTTATCTGAACAGTAGTTTCAATCAAAGTGTGAAAATAACGTTTATTTAAACTCAGCTTTGCATAAATTTTATGTTGATATTCAAGATGGTGAGGTTTGCTGGTGACAAATTTGTCATGCAACAGGCACTTGGTGAAACCCCAGTGTGGATGTCACGACTGAGTCAAAGTGTAAATTTCCTGGGATTTTTAAGCCAATCGAAAATTCCCAACAGCAATTTAATCGACTTGAAAATCCCAAGGAAAAACAATTACGCAATAAAGCAGGCTCCTGTAAACTCTAAAAACGTGAGACAAGCGATACTCACCCAGCCAAAAATACCAAGAGTTTTACATGATTGCAACGTCTTTTGGTCGGATGAAACCCAAGCAAATGGCTCCGTCAAACTTGTTAATACGAACGTGCGTATGAATCGCTAACATTGGACTCTTTTCATGCTCAAAAAGAGTCCAATTTTAACCGCAGACAAATGCCACCGAGCCAATCACGTGACAAGTTTGTTACTTTCGGCTAAAAGCGCCACCACACGGGCCAGATCTTACCTTTCTGGTTGCTATTTGTCGTCTGGTGAGAAACGACATTACTTTTAACTTAAGATGAAATTATGTATTACCCGTCAAATCAATACCGTACTTCAAAGTGTTCGATTGACATTACACCAGTAGCAGCATTTGTGAACACGTACCCAGACAGCAAAATCCGTAATTTTTCCATTGATTCAACGTCTGCAGACATTGACTCAATGGAAAAAAGAACAACTTCGCTTGTTGGGTCGTTCACTGAGAATTAAGCCTAAAAGGCACGAATGAAAGTTTCTCACGAGATCGTTAAAATAAAAACTTTTATTAATTTTAGACAACTGTCTTGCAAAAATTGTTTTTCTAACGACAGAGTTGAAGTATAACTTGGGCAGAGAGGTTACTTTTTTCAGCCATAACAGAGCAGCTCAGCAACAATACGACATTTAACATTGTAAGACAAAAATAAAATAAAGCGAACGTTTTCGACTATACATACAGTCCTTTTCAGCCGTTGTATAGTCGAAAACGTTGTTTATTTATTATTATTTCTTTGTCTCAATTAGCCAATTGTAATTATCATTGATGAGTTAAGGGGTGGCTGCTTGACTTGAAAACCTTGAACGGTCACTTTGCAGCCTTCCGCTGCTGTGATGCTATCATCATTTTCTTTTTCACTGTACTAATCTATTCAACAGTTTTACTGTACATTGTGTTTTGATTTATTGCACATCGTTTTCGCAGCAGCCAATAAACATCTATCTATCTGTTGTATTTTATTTTTGCGTTATATTGTTAAATGTCGTATTGTTGCTGAGCTATGTCTGTTTAAGGTTAAACTCGTCGCAAAACCATTCACTTGACTCACGGCCTTCGCAGCCGAGCCATCAACACATTTCTTTACATTACTTCAGTGCCTATAGACGTTGAATTTAATGTGTAAAAGAAATGACTTGTTGCCTGCCACACAATAATTTAATGAGGTTGGGAGAAAATCAACTGACAACATTCGCTTTAACATTTACTAGGCTATTTCTGTCCTATATCGAACATAACATATCATGTTACGATCGTTATCTACTCAACGAGTACATTTCAAATGCTTGCTTGTGGCTGTGATAAGTGATGGAGGAAATCGAAGGCGAATGTTTGAAACAACGAAGACAATGTTTGCGCTATCATATATCTGATCAAAAAAATAACAACTTTTATATTTTCATGTCCCATTATGTTAATAAACCATATTCAATGTGTATGTTATTTTCATCATTTATCATGAGGTGGCAGCTGACTCGATGACCAATGGTCTTTTCGCTGTCTCCTCGTCATGTGGCACATAACAGTGGGATATCTCTTATTATTCTTATGTTTGTGTTATATGACAAATAAACTTATTCTGATTCCCGTAACATTGTGTTGCTGTAAACGATAACTTGATGATAGTCTGAACTTGTTTCGAAAAATTCTTCAAAAATGAAAGATTGCATGTACCATAGCCAAAGATTGTATATACCATAGCCCAACAAAAATCAGTGTTTAACCGAGACAGCAAACTGATCTTTAACATATCACACGAAGTTCATTCAGAATGGAACGTTTGTAGCGACCCAATGTGGTTCGTGTTCTGATCGAGTCAGTAACTTCCTAGACAACCGTCTCAGCCCATCACCGTGTCACCGCAAGTCTTTGTTTCACCCCATTGCTGCTTTAATAGACCATTACCTCATTTACCTCAACTGTCATTCCGGACCTCAAACGCGTTCATTTTAGTAATGACAACCATCAATGCCCGGACCATGCATGAAAAAGCTAAATCAAATATTAGCTGCATGATCGTTATTTTTGCAGATGAGAGTTCGCCTGCTTCATGTCTCTCCACCAGCGCAAATCGCAAACTTTTTACCACCATTCAACGTTTATAGACATTGAATCATTATCAAACGTTGTTTTGTTGTCACCTTTCATCTGACTTTAACAAAGGGACGTTTGGATTGGTGTCTGCAGTTGTTCCCCCGACAATGTACGTTGGGGCAGTATCTACGCCATCGCTAACCGCTAGAATTAATGAAATCGAAGATTGAGCGAGGAAACGCTGATGTATGAAGGTTGTGACTGTTTCGCAGATAAGTTCCTTTCATAACAGCAGTGAGAGAATACACAGGAAAGCATTCAATATGCCGGAAAAGAGACAGATGATGTCAAAGTGAGCAAGATTATTCGAATAAATAATATTCCGGATGAAGATAATGAAAATAAGGAAGTCGTTGAAAGTCTGAAGAATCTCAGAAATCAACAGCATCTTACAGAGATTGAACGTCTGCAGACGTTGAATCCATGTAAAAAACGACTGATTTGCTGTATCGGATGGTGCATGCCAAAGTAAAGTGCTTTCCCGACTGAAAAAAGTTGCTTCTTTTATATCGTTTCAAAGTTTGGCAAAGTTAAAACAATATAAAAATGTCAACTTTAGCTAGCTGGTTTACCTGAGTCCGTCATCTTCGTCAGATTGAGCTTTTCCGGTCGGTTGCAAGTGACAGAGTTTTGCCTTTCAAACAGAGGCCGCACAAGGGTGCTGCCGCTGCTCTGTGGCACACTCGCCTTCCCTTTGATACCATTGCTCTCTGGAGAAATACAGTAACCACAATGAGGGGGATTGCAAGGAAATAAGCATCATACACTTTCCAGATAGCAAATCAACTGTTTTTGCATTTATTCAACGTCTGCAAACGTTAAATCAATGTAAAAAACGGTTGATTTCTGTCTGGGTTGCTTCCCAACTAGTAGGTGCGCGTGTTTCCGTGTCGATTCAACGCTGTACCGTTGTGAATCAGTTATAGGTTACATAAGAGCATTGTCACATTGAGAGACGACGTTCTAATTTTATATTTTTCTGTACTCTGTATTGTTTTTACATCACTACAACATTTAAAGTTCTTCACACATTAATTCAATGCAAATACAGATTTGCTAAGTGCATGATGAGCCAACTCTTACTTTCCACAGATTCACAGGATTTATCATAGGCAAAGGACTTCGTAGATTTACTAAGATTTGAGGAAAATAGTTGTTTCAGACAGTGGCTGAAATTGGCTACAAACACCTTCTCTAAGAGAAGCTAAAAAGATGTAAAACTTATCAACTATTGCAAGCGTGCAATTATATTTCGGCGCTGGATCTTCCTACAAATGACAATCAAAGAAATGAGCGTGAAGTAATTTGGGTCCAATGCAAGGTCTGCCACACTACCGGTATTAATTGGTAGTTGTGTTGCGTAAACAAAGCTGTTGATACTAAGTAAAGGTTAGGATTGTTGAAAGTGCATCTCTTATCATTTGTAATGATTATTAATTAACATAAAACAAATTGATTTCTTTTTTACTCAAGACGACTTCAATCAATAAATTTCATTAAAAAGCCAAATCTAATATGTTGACAATTTACAAAACCAAACAGTTCAACGCAGTGAATGTCGGTTAATCCCCTAAGAAGATACTGACCATCGCCGGAGCCGGTGGAGTTTTGCGCATGATCGATTTGTTCCTTTTCACGCAACATCACAACGCACGTCTCGATCATCGAGTTCATCATCGGGGCCTGAGGGTGTGCAAAGCAAGTTGAATGATTGCTGAGAGGTGAGTGGTCACAGCGGTAAACCATAATCTCTTCGTGGGAAAATTGTAACATAAGATTCCCGAATCCGTTCGTCTGTATGTAATGACCGAAAAAGAAACACTCCTTCGAAACGTCTATTCAAATTTGTATTTCTGTAAAATTAGCCACCTGGCTGTCGAAATTGGATGCAACGCCGTACACCACTAAAACTTGTCACTACAGAACAGATTACTTGGATAAAGACGGAATTTTTGTCCAGCTAGCAAGCACTAAGCAAACAGTTAAATGTGCGACTAACTCTCAAGCAACCATTTCACGAATGACCAGAATAGATATCAATATCTCAAACTCACGTACGCAGTACTGTGACGTAATAGTGAAAGACATTGTCACGCAATTCAAACAGGTGTTCAAAGGTGATGATGCAATATTTCATGTTTAAACAGGTTTGACACAAGTCTTACGAACGATGGTGCAATTTTGGCTCATTTTTAGGAAAAATTCCATGACGTAAGATTCAGTAGACCTGAACGGTTTTATATGACGTTTGATTTGCATAGAGCAGTGGTTCCCAAACTTTTTCTATTCGCGTACCATTTAGCAGTTTCATACAGTGCTCGCGTACCACCAACCGCTACAACCAAAAAATCTCAAAAATATACAATAAAAGGCAAGAAAATTTTAACAAATATTAGCACAGCGCTTCAAGACTAAAAGATTTTAATATTAGTCTAAATATAATTACAGTAAGCTGTTGAGCTGTCGAATTAGTAGAAGACCAATAAATAGGGTGCACTACTGCTGCTACTATCAGTAGCAACATTGAACACTGAAAAGTTTTGGCTTTTCTGTTAAACAACCCTGGTCAGAGGTTCTCAAACTGTACGTTGCCACGCTGTTGGTGCGTAGTTTCAATTTTTAAGAGCGTCGCACAATGATTCTGCTTCGTATCTAAGCTCCATTGCATGATAAAGCGCTCACAGATATTGTTATTGCCTGACATGCGCATGAGAACTCATCATTACGAAACTGTTGCAAATGCTTATGGCTTAACAATCACATAGCGCAATTCTAAATTCATTTCGTCGCGCGACAAATAAAGGCTACAGAGACACAAATAAATAAAAATGACTGAAATTTCTATCGCTGACGCTGAGTGCGTTGCAAGTCCAACAATTTTTTTAAAAACGTCGAAACGAAAAGTTTAAAAGCCACTGACCTACATGTTGCGTAATAAATACTTGAATCTCCTACGAATAAAATTAATTATGACACAATAATGCACATTGAGTAATCAGAAAGTTTGCGCAAAATCGCAAATTGTATTATTTTATTTTAACTGCTGTCAACCATGGACATCCACGTGTCAACTTCAGTGAGTTTCTCGCGTACCATCTGAAAGACCTTCGCGTACCACTAGTGGTACGCGTACCACAGTTTGGGAACCACTGGCATAGAGATTGGCCGTAACAGTGAGGTCAAGGTAATTTATACGAAATATTGCAAATAAATTAAGCATTACTGAATCAATATTGAGACTATTGAGAGAGATTATGAGATTAAAAAAAACCCTCATAAAATGATTCAGAGCTAAACTCAAGTCTACAAATGATGATAAATCTAAAAAATATAGTGAATCTTCAATGATTTCGAATTAACATTAAAGTCGTTTAAGCTTAAAAGTAGCAAACGTAACCATTCACCGCTCTTTACATCTTTTCAACGTCTACAAACAATGAGTAAATAAGCACTTTCAATAAGCACATTTCCTGATGGATCATAACACAGTACTCCGGAAAGTACTTGGGAAATGCATGTTAAGCACAATAAACTCGAATGAACTTAGATACGCTTCGCTTCAGGCATGAAAGATCGGAGCAATCCAGTTGATATATAATGCAAATATCGAGAAGCACCAAGCAAGGTCAAGTGTGGGCTATTCTTTTTGTGTCCTTGGCAGAGCGGAAAATCGTCACAGCGAGCGAAATTGCGCGTTCACACATTGATCCAACGTTTATGAATGTTAAATCAATACAAAAATGAACAAGATTCCTAGCTGGGGTAACTATTCAGTACTAAAACAAAATCCCCAGACAGCCAAATTTTTACATAAACTCAATGTCTGCAGACGTTGAATCAATGTAAAAATGACGGATTTTGCTGTCTGGGTCCTTACGCTTTTTTGCTGTAAAAAAAGTGACTCCTTGTGTTACCTGCTTTGACACAATCTGCAGCATCTTGTCCGTTTTTGTCTTTTCGTCATCAAATTCGAGAAACAGACTCGGCATGTCAGTTCCTTCGTCGTTGCTCGGTTCGGCTTCAGTCATTTCCCAGTTGAACTCGTCGTACAACAAGCCAATCAAAACATGCTAAAAATTTGATGGTTTTCTGAGACCAAAGTCAACATCAGCGCTTGATTGCAAAGGCAAAAACGACAAAAACGACAAATGTTTTGCAATTTAATAAACAAAGCCAAAATAAGGTGACAATATCTCTATTGCCGTTTGCTTTTCATCATCTGAAGTTTGATGTAAAATTGAGGGGTATACACAAATGGTGTGGAGTGGCTGTATTGACGACAAGGCAAAACGGCAAATCTCATGGTTTTGTTAAACACACAAGTTTAACTTATATTACGCATTCACTCTACCTTCTTAAATTTCAAAGTTTGAAGATATATAACGCACCGCAACATCCCAACCACCCAATCGATCCTTTTATACGTTGATTCACTGTCCACAGACATTGAATAAATGTAAAAAATAGGAGTTACTGGCTGGTAGTAAGGAATGTCAAGCGACCATGAAACACTATCAGAAAAAGCACTGCCAAGGGTAAACGTTTTCACACAAATTACTTTTCAAAACAATCATACGAATGCTGCTACAAAAGAATACTCTGAAAGCATGGTTTACCTTTTTATCAAAGTCTATCACCCACACCCCGCTGGTGTTGATGGCCACCTTGACGGGCAACTGTGAGCGGGCGGTGAACCATGACGCGAGGGAGTTGTTATGTGCCTTCTCTACAAAACCAGGAAACACAACGCTCCTGAAATCAAGGGAGAAATATGCGTAATGAAATCAGTCGTCTGATACAATTTGAGAAAACCAAGAAGTTGGGTGTAAAACATTGATGAAATAGCGTAATTGATTTTTTCATTCAATAAATTTTACACGAGCATATTTTTTCTAGGTGAATAAGATACTTCCGGGTTTGCGTTCATAAATTTCTGGTATTTCTAAATAATATTGTTGCGGTAGCCTATCCACTATCCAGTTAAAAATACATTGCAAAAGTTTCCTTTATGGTTTTCGCAATCGAAAAAGTGTAGTATCGTCACTACAAATATGTAAACGCTTTGAGTTTTTTAAGCAGTTGCTTTGCGAAATATGAATAAAGGAGCTTGCATGTATTTTCGCTTAATTGTCTTTGCCATTCATCAGCCATTGAATTGAGTGTGTGTAAACCCTGATTTTTTGTTGGGATAAAGTTGGCTTTTCCCGTTTTCATTAAAAATCCGGAAAATTGAAAACAAAAATACTACAGTGTTTTCTCATTTAAAAAACCCAACTTTCGTGTTCACTTGACGTTCAAAAACAATAATATTGCGCAAGTGTAAACGACGGTGCTGTAATTAGCCACCACGTCTCTGCAAGCTGCGTATGAGCTAACTACCAACAAAGCGTTTTTGAAACCAGTTTTTTCTAAATGGAGTTACACAAAAAAAATGACTTTGAACTTTATGAATCGGACGCCAAAGGCAATGCTCGTTACAACGAACAGGGTAGCCGTCAACATGTTATAGGTCTCATAGGATGTTTTAGACAACGCCACGCAAAGCATAAAGAAAGCAACGGACGAAAATAAACTTGATTGCCTATGGGAGCAGCAAACCATGTGCTTCAGAAGTAAAAGCAATTTATTGGTGCTTTCCAGACCGCAAACTACGTCCTTTTTACATTGATTCAACATTCAACTCATTCGTACTTACAAACTGTAAGCGAGCGGGCTTTTCACAACTCCACCAAGCAACAGACGAAAGCTTTGAGTGTTACGAGAATTGTTCAGTCGTTTAATAACCCATTTACAGATGTAATTTATTGCACCTAGCAAATTTGATAAACAAGGTGAGAAAAACCCCCTTTATCCAGCAAGTAAATCATTGTTTTTACACATTGGCTTGACTTGAAAAAAATGATTTGTTGGCTACAAAAAGGTCCAATGTGCCTACCCATAATAAGGAAGTTGCCAACAGATCTTCATGGACTCCAAGATGCAATTAATGGAATCCTCTGCAGAAACCTTCTTGACACAGCGCAGGACTCGCTCCTCCATGGACTGTTGACGAGTGAGGAACGTTCTTTTGGCTTTTGCTAGATGACTTGGAACAAGAGTAGGAAGATTCTCCCTGAAAAAAAACAAGATTGCAAGAATCAAAACTTGATATTTTTTTTCTTTCATATTGATTATCTTCTATCCTATACTTGTGTGGAGAAAGCTCTGTGATAAACTTTTGCGAATTAATGATTTTCTTCTGTGAACAATATACAGCAAAGTTAGTTGAACTAGACGCAGTATAAAAGCAATATTAGTACTTGACGACTCCTTTCATGTCTTGTTTCTCTTTCTCCTCAATGCTGAGACACATAAGAGCGCCTAACTGCTCAACATCTTCGGGATCACATGGATAGACGCCTGAAATTGATGTTAATAATCAAGATCAATCCATGAGGCATTTTATTCCAACATTACTTCATGCTAGTACCAGTACCATGACTGGCATAATTTAACCCATATCTTCCTAGCGTCAGTTTAAACTGACGCTAGGAAAAATAACGTCACTCATACATAAAACATCATATAGGTCAAAATACTGTTTCCAGCGGCTCAAGAGAGAACTATCTACACAAAAAACGCTTTGAAATGTTTTTGACATTGCATAATATAATTTTATTAATAAAAATAACTAAAAAATCCTTTTTTTTTTTTAAATATATTTTCCACTAGTGGGCGCATTTGACAATCAAAAATTTCCAAAATTGTTTCCGCGGTAAATTGGTTCTTCGGCAGTCAAAATAAGTTGCAGTTGCAGAAAAAGGTCGTTTGACTGACTCCTGACATCCGATCTGCTTCCGTCAGTTTAAACTGACGCTAGGAAGATATGAATGCTTTTTTCAATGTAAATAGCAGTTTTGTGCTGTTGAAGCAATCCTGGAGTTCTTCAAACTGTCGGTTTTAAATTAGTTCAGTTGTGTTTTTAAATGACCCTACACCCAGGCCCGTAGCCAGCCGGAGGCCAGGGGGCCTCGCCCCCCCACCCTGAAAAAAATTCGCCCCCCTCCTGGCAAAATCCCAACATTCTCGAGTAACAGCTACCATTATAATGATTTAGCCCATTTAAATTTTTTCAGCCCCCCTTAAAAAAAAGTTGGCCCCCCTTGCTCTGCGGTCTGGCTACGGCCCTACCTACACCTATTCAGTATCAGATTTAAGTTAATTATGAGCCTGAAGTAGCAAAGTATAATGACTTCAGTAAGTAACTAGAAGGCTAGGTATGATCTAGTCATGCTGGTATTGAATGTGATACTGGTAGTAGCACCTGTGCCAAAACAAACTGATCAGCTGTCAGATAGGCCTAATGATGACAGACATGCCCTGGTTTTTCTATGTGCAGGTTTCCAATACCACAATGCTATTTGTTCTTGCTAGCTGATAGGCCTGGCAAGCTAACATTTTTATAACCAATTGAATAGTAGGCCTACTGGTACTTCTAATGGCAGTTCTGTAAACTGCTGGTTCATCCTACAGTGTGGATGAATCCATGGTCCCATACTTTGGCAGACATGGAGCCAAGCAGTATATTAGAAAACCAATTAAATTTGGATACAAGTTATGGGTTCTTGCCAATCCTTTGGGCTACTGCATCCAATTTCGACCCTATTCACGAAAAGATTCGTAGCTGAATGAATATGCAGACATTGGCTTAGGTCTTGGTGCTGCAGCGGTTGCCCACTTATCACAGTCTTTGCCTTCTCAGTCTGGATCAAATTATCATATTGCACCTCTGTTCCGTTTTTGTGTTGATTTCGCAGTTAACAATGCGTCTCACTTATACCGGCTTCGCAAGTTGGACAGTGGAGAGAGGCGGATGGATGCGCTTGGCTTTAGAAGAGCAATTGTGGAAGCGTATCACCTTCATAGGAAGGAACTTCCACTTACCCTATGTCCTGGAGCACGAGCAACTCTTCGAAAGCATGTGAAACAAAGCTCTGGTGACCATTGGATAGTGAAGGGGAAACAGCGTCGCTGTGCAAAACGAGGAAGCACTGGATTATCTTTATTTTACTGTGAAATTTGCAATGTTGCTCTTCATCCGCAATGCTTCAAAGCCTACCATTTTGAATGGTCATTGAACATGAACTGGTGCTTGGATAGCTTAGATTTGTTGCAAATTAACACTGACTTCGAGTGTAATGTGTGTGATTTTTGACTTCATGCTCTTTCTAATACTTTTGCATTTTGATGAATAACGTGTCAGGCAGAAAAAAAATCCGAGAAATTTTGCAACTATATCTTCCTAGCGTCAGTTTAAACTGACGCACATAAAACTGGCCTTATTTCCGGTCAAACACAAAAGTGTGCAAAAATTCGGCCGAATCTGTTCAACTTACCCTAAAACTAAGGTGCAAACAAGATATCGAAAAAAAATAAGACTTCAGGATGATATGGGTTAAGGATCACTGACTGATATTGCTCATTGTCACTTGCGGTATGCACAGTAAATTTACAAGAGATATCGAATTCGAGACAACATGAATTTGAGGTCAGCATAAACAATGCCAGGGTTAATTGTTCTCAATTTCACCGTTTTTTTTGTGGGCTGCTGTGGTACAGGTGGCGTAAATATTACAGATATTGTTGTGTATGATCAGGAGCTCCAGTTGTGAAAAGGATATCCTATTCATATTGACAATTAGTCTAAAATATGGCATCATAAGGGTGGTGAGAACCAGCTTAAACTAATAAACAAATCAATATATTATTACCGAGGTATATAACATCATTAATTGATTGCTACAGCATTGTAACATATTAATACGAAATACAAACATTGCCGGATGTGTTGTTAATATATATTAGTTCATTGTCTGTCTACGTCACCAAACGTTGATACGATGTAAATATGGCAAATGATGTTAGTTTGACATTAAGTAAATACAAAGGGAGGGTTCTCTCATTTAGAATCAAGAAGTGCAAATATATAACAAAACTTTAACAACAATTTGTACAGGGTTGAGACCGATGGCAGAAAAGAACATGAGAATCATAGCAACGGTCATGATGACTTAAAGTGCCCCTGACAGGTAAATAAATTTGCGAAATTTACCTAAGATACCAAAAAGGTGACACTAACAAACTTCCCTGACCAGAAAATTGTAAAAAATATCAACAGGCTACTAAGTTACACGCTTGCAAACTTTCGTTGACATCGGCGAATCTGACACTCATTCTATTGCGAAAATAAAAACGGCAACATCGCTGTGACGTCACCGTAAGCTGGAAGGATACAATCTGTGGTGACTGGTGACTTGGTTAGGTATAGTACGGCTACTGCAAAACGTGAATGTGTGGGGCTCTGTTGGTCTAAAGCATGTGCAAATTAAGAATTACCGAAATAGAAAAGTGAACTTACTATTACTACCAGGTTTTGATCAAATAGGTTGAGTTTATTTTTATCAAACAGCATCTCAATTCAATTGAAATTGCAGTTTCATAGGGCTACAATTTTGATACTTTTTTATTTGTCCTAATCTGGCTATAGCCATTTGCAGTGTAACAACAGTATCTCACAAACAGTAGGCTACCTTTAATTTATGGTTGAGGCAATGCTTAAAAATTGCTGTTCATGTGTATTGTTGTATTTAAAAATATCTATCCAAAATTTTCTTGCCAACTGAAAGTATTAAATGCAATACTTCTGATTGTTCAGATGCTTCTCATGTTGCCTCAATAGACTCTTTGTATTATATTATAACTGATGCTCTCAAAGCAGCTTCTGATAAAATCTTTGTTGGTGTAAAGAAGAAATGTAACATATTTTCTGTTCCTGCTTGGAATAATCATGTTAAGCAAGCTCATGCTACTGCCAGAGAAAGTTACATCATGTAGCTGAAAAATGGGAAACAGTGAAATGGTTACCTATATGAGTTGATGCAGAGCAAACGAAAGGAGTTTAAAAAAGCCTTTCGCCGTTGTAATCATGCCTCTGAACAACATAGAGCAAATGTGCTTGCCTCAGCACTCAACTTGGACAGCTCACATAAGTCATTTTGGCAGAAAGTAAAAAAGTCTACTTGCAAAAAGAGTTCTCTTCCTGTAAATGTTGGTGGAGCACAAGGTCCTGAAGCAATTGCTGAGATGTGAAAACATCATTACAGCTCCTTGCTAAATTCTAGCAAAACCAACACTGAAAAAGAATTTGTTAACTCATGTATTTCTTCTAGGGATATATAAATATTACAACTTTTGTTGCAACATGGACACAATTGGTTCCTTGCTTGTCAAACTGCCATAAACCGCGCTGCTGGTGCTGACAAAATTTCAGCTGAACATATTGTTTATGCTGATTATTTGTTTTTATATTAGTGTACTTTTTAATATGTGTCTTAGTCATGGCACTGTACCAAATTCTTGCTTGAACACTGTCTTAGTCCCGATTGTAAAGAATTTGAATGGCGACATTCAAGATTCAGGTAACTATAGACTTATTGCTCTAGCCACAGTAATCTCAAAACTGTTTGAACGTTTTATGTGAATCATCTATTGCCTTTCTGGAATACCAGTGACAATCAATTTGGGTTTAAGTCTGGTCATAGTACTGAAATGAGTGTTTTTTAATAAAACAACCAGTGTCCTCTTATATCCGGAATGGCCCGTTTCGGCGAGTCCGATTCGGCGAGTCCGATTCGACTAGTCCGATTCGGCGAGTTCCCTATTCGGCGAGAGCCTTTTTCGGCGAGTGCCCTATTCGGCGAGTTTTTGAAATTTTTAAAATGAAATTATCGGGTACCGTAGCCTAATTACAATTGCCGTTTTTACATCGTTTTAACATCGCTAAACGTTGAAATCGTGCAGAAAGGAATAAAAATAAAATGTTTGAACTATTAAATTAAAATTCGTCATGTCAGTTCAGTTATTTTTATTTTTGACCATCATATCAAAAACAATACACGTCAACATAGCAAAGGTCGAGAAAAAGGTAGAAGCGACAAAACGCGAAGTTAAAACGTGCTTGTGACCGAAGTAAGTTATTGAGTTGAAAGAAATTTGGCACGGTCGCAACACCTTCAGAAAAATTTAAGATATCAAGGGAAAATAAAACAAAGACAATGTTACAAAAAAAATCATGTTTATGTCTATAAGTTAGTACTTTTGAATAGTTAAAATGATTAGTTTGGATCAACAAATGTGTGACCTACAGCTTAGATTGAAAGGAAATTATCGGGTACCGTAGCCTAGTTATCCCTACCAGCGAAAATTTGTTCCAAGAACCCAGTTAGCCTAACAGTTTATTTTTACATTGTAGTAACAGAATAAAAAGGCTAACCAAATGTGTGGCCTATCGTTTTAACGTCGCTAAACGTTGAAATCGTGTAGAAAAGAGAACTTTGCTGACTAGGATACGTTGAAACTGAAAAACATTCACAGAAGCCCTACGATACGTTGCATTTTTAAGATAATGTATTCAGACGTTGAATCAATGTACAAATGAAATGTTATGCTAAATGGGTTCTTGGAACAATTCGAAAGGCTTCTGTGAATGTTTCTCAGCTTCAACGTATCCTAGTCAGCAAAGTTCTCTTTTCTACACGATTTCAACATTTAGCGACGTTAAAACGATGTAAAAACGGCAATTTTTGCTGGTCGGGATAACTGGGCTACGGCATCCGATAATTTCCTTTAACAAATTTCAAAAACTCGCCGAATAGGGCACTCGGCGAAAAAGGCTCTCGCCGAATAGGGAACTCGCCGAATCGGACTAGTCGAATCGGACTCGCCGAATCGGACTCGTCGAATAGTAGCAGACCCCTTATATCAGTCATGACACTCCTGTATATTCTGTCTTTTTGGATGTTTCAAAAGCCTTCGACAAAGTCAATCATCATTTATTGTTTAAAACGCTTATCACACGTAACGTGCCTACTGCCTATCTATTTTGTTCGCTTATTGGAATACTGGTGACCTTTGTGCCTTTATAGTAAAAAAACCATGCAAGTGAGGTGGGAAGGTCACCTGTGCCAATCATTTACTGTGTCCAGCGGAGTCTGACAAGGTGGGGTGTTAAGCCCATATCTTTTTGCCGTATATATATTGATCAGCTTTCTTATCTCAATAAAACTAAAGTTGGTTGTTATGTTAGCAACTCTTGTCTAAATCATATTATGTTTTCTGATGACATTTGCTGCATCTCGCCTAGTTTGTGTGGCTTACAAAATTTGTTAGATGTTTGCCACAAGTATGCTGTTGAACATGAAATTACTTACAATTCTAAAAAGTCATTTGGTATGTTATTCTCCCCAAAAAACTTTTATCTTTTACGTGCTCCTCTGCTACATCTAGGTAAATCTGAAATTGTGTTCACAGACTCTGTAAAATATCTGGGTGTATTTATTGATAGTTCTCATATGAAAATTATATTTCAAGGCAAGTACGCTCTCAGTACTGTGCTGCAAATAATGCAAAATCTCAATTTTTCTAAATGCTCACCCGCTGTAAAAAACAGTTTATTTCGTTCTTATTGTATGTCGTTTTACTTATCCCAGTTGTGGAACAAGTTCAGATCTAGTATAAAACGATTACGTGTTGCTTACAATGACTCTTTCAGAATACTGTATTGCACAATTTGCCTCGTTAGGTCAGTGCCCGTGAATATCAAGTAATGAATAATGTAACTACGTTTGATGCTTTATTGAGGAAAAAACATGTTTTTGTAACTTATTAACCGATTGCATACACTCCTCAAATCGCTTTATATCAGATATGATGTCATCTGATTATTTTTATCGTTCTGAATGCTTTCAATTCTTCCAACGCTCATTATATGTAAATTTGTGACAGTAGATAGCCTATTTAGTGAGCTTTTAAACCGACGGCATCCAAGGTGGCTCTCTGTGATCTTTGTGCATTTTCAGTTTGTGTATTACAGTATTTCGTTGTTTTGTTTTCGATGTGGACAGCTTTGTCTGACGCAAATAAATAATAAATAAATATGTGACAGTGTCAGTGACAAAGACTGTGTGGTTTCTTTTTACGCTTTCCCACAAAACAAGGTGCTGAGAAGAAAATGGTAGAAGTTTTCTTCAAGTGTTCGAAAGTAGGATGGGCCATACAAAACTAGTCATATCTGTTCTCTTCACTTCACTGAAGACGATTTTGTTAATACTACTCAAGTAAAAATGGGCTTGAGCAAACTTTACATTTTGAAGGAATCTGCCATAGGCTACCATCTATAACAGCAAAGATGCAACCAGTTGCTGATGATGATTTCAACACTTCTAAACAACAACGTTTACAAAAATGTACCCTTGTACAGGTAAACTAGGCTTTTACATGTATAGACTCTGCTATGTACGTACTGAGGGCACATTATGAGAGAGAGAGAGAACTTTTATTTATTATGAATAGTGATGATGAATTAAATATGAATGATGATTCGTACAATTTCTTCATTTTTCACTTCAAGTATATTTTAGGTTTTGTAGGAACGTATCCAGTACAGTTTTATTAAACTGTAAAAAACAACAGATCTTTGAAAAAAGCAACCGCTTGTACCAACTCCGACTAAACTGTGATCCAGCAATCACATCTAGGAAACGTATGTTTCATCCGTCGCTAAGAACGCCGACTTACAATGACGTAATACCACCAAAGTCGTCCCAGAGCAGTGAAATATAGAGTTTCGCCTGTGGTGGCGCTGCGGAGCCGTCGTTTGATGTAAATTACGCCCTAACCAGTCGAGCTACGAGGTTAAGGTTAAAAAGTTCGCTAAGTATGATTCTGCGCAAGGAAATGCTTTAAAAAGTTACTATACTTGGATCCAACCTGTCAGGGGCACTTTAAAGGAAACGTTTTGTCCAAAAGTTTATTAAAAAGCATTTAATTAATTTGCTTGACTTTTCACTTGCCTTGCTGTATGTTGTGTCTTGCTTCCATCAACAAAATGTTAAGAATGGCTTCATTGGTAATCTGACACTCCTCTTCTTTTGTGAGAAAAGCACTTCTTCGAAAGATCAAGGCAGGTTCATCTATAAGCAAAGTTTGTACATTATTAAGAAACCTGAAGAAATGGTGCCAATCTAACAAATCGCTTCAACTAAAGATTCAACTAAACTTCAACTGAACATTTGACTGAACATCGACTAAACATTTATTTCTAATGTCAAATAACTAGATTATCTATTTTTAAATATAATTTCTATCCTGCAATGTAAAAAATAGCACAAAAAAAATCAGTATATAAATAACAGTTCTTTTGAAAAGTTTTATCTTTCATTTTTAAGAAAAGTTTGAATTGTACCGTACATACCATAGACCTACTGCATCAGTAGGCTAGTTAGTTAGTATCCTAATCATTGCATTGCATGCATACGCTTTTTTAAAATTAGATTTCAACAGTTCATAAATAATAATGACCCTTATCCCACAATAACAAGACATGTATAGTTTCACATTACCTTGATTTCTTTCTACTTCACTCCCCATTGAATAACGATCTATCAACATTGGCCATTGTTTTACCATTCTGAAGGGTATGTGATGGGGTTTTAATTGAACATCTGCAAAAGCAACAAAACATCAAACATATCAATTTAAAACAAAGAGTAATGTGATGGTTAAATAAAGTACCTATAGTATAAAAACACAACCAATAAACTATAAGAGAAATGATCGGATTACTTAGCAATAGCATTTCACAAAGTGGTTGCCCAATCAAACCATACATGGATTGTTAACTGTGGTGAGGTTTACAAAAAAGAAAGAACAGTTAAGAAAGCAAAAGAGAGGTGGTAGACATCAATTTTAAGTCAAAAACACAGACCATTGCCTATTTTTACCTTCAAAACTACAATAGGCCTACTGCACTTATGATTCTCATTTCAGATCTCAAGACACTAAGAAATAAACAAATATAAAGCAGCGTGTTTTGTAAACTAAAGCAGCACAGCACTTCACTTTTATGGTACAGCATAAAACATATGTGGCAAATAAAGAAATTGTCAACAATGCGTTATCTTGGAATTATAAATCTTTGTAACCAAATGTTCAATTGAGAAGGGTAAATGTCTGCAACTGGTAAAGCAGCTCGTCACAGCATTGAAATAAAATATAAAAATAATGAATTCAAAACAGTTGTAAACAAATACTGAGAGACAAAGGAAATCATAATTTTGTTTCTAATAACTGTGGTCACAAACTAAGAAAACAATAACTGTTGCAGAAAAACATAACTTGCCAGTAATATTGACCAATACATTACGATTCTTATTCTATATCATTAACCGGAATGGCCCGTTTTGGTGAGTCCGATCCCTTAACGGGGGATTTTTTCAATTTTTTTTTTTAAATTATTGGGTACCGTAGCCTAATTATCATTGCCGTTTTAGGTTTAGAGGTTAGGAACTCACCGAATCGGACTCACCGAATAGTAGCAGACCCATCATTAACATACCTAAAAGTGGAGACTTCAGCCATAGTGCAAAACATTTCTTTGCCAATGTATCTGGAAGTTTTAAAGTTGCAATCATAAGCTGAAGATACTGTGATGTGGTGGTACTTTTTCCATTTGGTATAACAAACTGCTGTCCACTGTTATCAGACAGGTATATAACAACAGTGACAGACATATTGTTAACAAAAAATCTTAAAACATCGTTTGCAAGAGTGACTAAACCTTTAGACAAAATTATTCCTGGGTTAAAATTGAACAAACAGGAGAAAAGTTAAATTGGTTTGCTAAATTTGAAACACTTTCTTTACACACTTAGCAACATGGTTAAAGTAGAAAGAACACCTCAAGGCTCACAGCAGCTGTTTTTATACTGTTGCCCAGACACTTACTGCCCTTTTTTGTATAACTTTCTGTTGCCATTCTTACTAGCATAGATGCACATTGCACAGCACTACAGGTCATATAGCAATAAACTATGGTACTGCAAGTTTACTACAATTTTCACAGTGTAGGCTATTACATTAAAGCAAAATTTGACTAAGTTAAACACTTTCATTTCATGATGAAAAGCAAACGTAGCAAGATCCTTTTTGATGATTAAAAATTCTTGCAGAGAAACTTTAAATTTCAATACAATTGAAAAAACATAGGCAAAACAATCATCATCCAGAAAATGTAAAATGAGACAATAATGATGCGGTACCCATTATGGTAACACACAGCACAATTATAAATGAAATGCAACAGATGACTGGAAGTGCTCAGTAAAAAGATACCATCATTGAGCAAACTACTTCCTTTTCTGTAACATCATCTCATTTGTAACACCAACACATCCGGTATGTATTGAACTGTGGTCTAAAAAAAAACTTCTACAAACGGTCTGTGTAGGGTTGTAAAGGGGTGGAAAGTTTCCGGGAATTTTGAAGGACCCGGGAATATTGGAAATTTTCATTTGGCATTTATTATGTTTAAAACATTTGTTAAATATTTCATCAATTAGAAAAAATTCCAAAAACCTATCTTAAGCATTTATTATTTTCTTTAATTATATCAACACTAATTTGGTGTTAATTAAGAATGCGGCTTATGCATACTTTTTCAATATTTAAAAAAAATACTGGTCATATTTCGGAACACTCACACCAAGGTTGGCAATAGGCTCGCAAATAAAGGGTGGAAAAACTTGTCAGTCAGGTCAAACTTGGCATTGTTTAAGCACTGAGCAGTGTGAAGACAAGTCAACTCAAATTAAAGTTGACTATGAAGTCGATGACGCTGCTAGAACAGTCATTAGTACATCATCTGAAGAAAGCCGAGCAAGAGGAGATGCTTACCGGCAGCAACTAGAACAACGACTTTGTAACTGACTCAGTATTGTAATACTGACTCAGTATTGTTTTTCTTTGTAAAAAAAAAAAAACAGATTGGTCATGATTCAATTTTGGAGTTATTAAACTAAACCATGTGTTTGTATGTTCTTAAGTATTTTAGTTATACATAGTACTTTTATTCTAAACAGTATAAAGCCATTATTTTCCTGTTTCAACATCAAATTATGATTGTTTTGAAAGTTTCCGAAAATTCCCAAAATTTCCATGGAAAGTTTCGGCTCTGAAAATTCCCGGGAATTTTGCAACCCTAGGTCTGTGTACCACTTGAAAACAAATTAGACAGCAAATCAAAATATGATGAGTTTGGTGCTATAAATGTCTATCATGATAAATGAAGAACTAGGGTCCATGTGCGTAATTGCAACCATTAAAATGTTTGCATCCACTTCACAAATTTGTAAATATTTTGCAATTGAAAATAATTTGACAGAAAAAAATTTAACAGTTTATGTATCTAACTATGTATAATTTAACAGTCACTGTTATCACAATTTGTGTATAGGCCTAAATATGTTTTACATTTTTATGCTATGTGACTTGTTTTTTGGTTTTAAAATCATGTTTTCAGAACAACTCTGTTTTATATATACAAAAAAAAGGCATCCTGACTTTCAAGCAACATAAAAATAAATTTGTCAACAAGAAGTCTTTTATCAGGGTCTGCGACGAAACACAACTGTTGTGGTGTTAAAGCAAAGTCTGTAAAAACATCCTTGAGATAGAAGTAAGATTGTCTGTTTGATATTAAGCACAAGCTCAACTTTTCATTATGACAAGATAAATGTTATAAACATGAACTAATGTATGATGCATAAATATGATGTTATAAAGATGAATATGATCCTATTAACTCCACTTCTGTACATTAGTTAACAGACAAGGGAAATGACACAGCTGGACAAAAAGGAAATTTTACATGCTTTACAGCAGGGGTCACCAAACTACAGCCCGCAGGCCAAGACCGGCCAGCAAACTGATTTCATCTGGCCCGCCACGTGCTGCGGAAATTACAGCTGCACTACAATTTGTACATGTACTTCCCTTGGCATTAGCAACCGTCTTTGGCTTTTTGTGTAATAGAGACTTCTTAGTTAAAATTGTTCGTTTTTATAGTTTGTTGTTGTATGTTGAATTCGTACATTTTTCCACTAGGCAGCCTACATGTTGGTGTTCTGTTTTTATTATTAGGCCACCGCAAATGGGCAGGGGATGGAATGGAAGACATTTTTTCATCTTCCATCCTGAGATTTTCTTCCATTCCATCTTAGAAATCTTCCATTTCATCTCAGAAACCTCTTCCTTCTTCATATTTTGTGATCTCCCCGTTGAATATGCTACAAATAAACCTAAAAACTACAGGCTAAATTTAAGCTAAAAATTTAACAGCAGTATTTTCCTAAGGATTACGTACCGCTTGGTGTTAGGCGTTGGTTTAATACGAACCAAACATCGAATTATTTCAGCAAGCAACGTAATATTTTGCATGTCTTGATAAAGCGTTAGAAAGTTAATGATGGAATTGGGATGGAATGATGGAAGATTGTCTTCCATCCCATCATCAAGATCTTCCATTCCTTTCCACCCTTGACATTTTCCATCTCAAAATCTGTCTTCCATTCCATCCCATCCCATGCAAATGGGGACTGCCTAGGCCAAATTTGGTAAGATGTAACGTTTTTTCAAGAGCACGATGCCCTGTAGTGTATCACAGCAGGGGATAACTTTTCCAGCTACCTTTCGATTTTCATCACAACTTTTCTATTCCACCGCTGACTTTGTTATTTATTGTGCTCAATCCAAGTCAATGGAGATTCTAAATAGTTGTATATCTTTTCACAATTTACATCCGGCTCGCAGATAATCTCGCAGCAATCCGGCTCTCAGAGAAAAAAGTTTGGTGACCCTGCTTTACAGTTTACAAGCTATAATTGGTAGCTATACTAACTTATGCTATATGCTTCACAGGCTGTAGTTGATAGCTATACTCAGAACTGCATAAAGTTTCATTAAGGTTTTTTATTCCTAAAATTTTCCAATGTTTCGTTTTGAATGTAGCAAAATTAGTTGCTTCGCCTACTTACTTTTCTTTGTCCAACACACCCAAGCAAGACCATCAGCTGTCAGATGAGATCGATGACTAAGTCTATGCCAGTAATCCAAACTTGAAAGCCTCTACAAACAGTGTTGCCAGATTTTTTGAAAAAAAAGAGCCCAAAAATGAGCCAAAGCGATTTAAAAGTAGCCCAATTTGTCGTCGCGACTTCGACGATCGAGCGACGAAGGCGCAAGCTTTCTAGGGGGGTTTTGGGGCATGCTCCCAAGAGTCATGGACAAAGCAACATCTTTGTCCATCATGCTGATTGTGTAGATACAAAATGCATACACTGTTACAACATATAAGAAGTAGAATGTTCAATATTGAATCAAGCATTGTTCAATAGAAAAAAACTTAGACGGGACAATGCTATATATACAGACTTCCTACAAATTCCTATTTTCAAATTCAAGATACAAATGGTTCTATAGTAGATGCTAACGCATAGCATAAGCCCTTCAACTCAGATGAACTACTAAGAACCAAGACCCGACAACATTCTATCATCAACTGCTGAAGCTTCATTTTCATAAATAGAGCTGTCATACTTCAGCTCTGATGACCGAGGATCAAACGGCATTTTTCCAATTGTTGCAGCAGAGTTCTGATCCTCAAAATCGCTGACAAAAGTTGAAGTCCCATACGATTTCGCAGTTTGGTTTTGATTGCAGAAACTCTCGAAAAGGCTCGCTCAACCAATGCATTGCTGATTGGTAGCCTATACATTGTCAGTGCCAATTGAGTGACTTCTCTAAATTTATACTCCCCTGCACTGCAGCATTTCTAAACTCGTACACCTTGGTACATAAAGTAGCCTACAACAATTTATCATTGTTTTTTCATCATACAAGGAAGACGAGTTTACATACAGTAAATTTCTCCACTGACATTCAATTTTTCCAACTTTAATTTATAGCTTAGACACCAATAAAAGCTTCAAACATTATGGCACTAAACCAAGATCATAACTATAATTTCCGATATTCGATACAAGTGCAATTTCGCTTTCGCCACTCGCCAGTCAGTCCTTCCATTTTCCCGGATGAAAATGAATACAGCATTAATGTAACAACAGTCAAAGCTGCTCATGGTCAGCGGTAAAATCAATCCTCATGCCAAATCATAAAAATAACGTCATTTTTTTCGTAATAAACCGAAACTTTACCAACATTTTCAAAGGCTCGTCGGATTCTACCAATTATTCAATTTTGCCAACTCAAAATTCATTGCCAAACAACTTAAAATTCTGCCAAATTTAAGCGCCGTATCGCGCCAAATAAGAGACTGAAAGTAGCCCAAAAAAGCGCAAGTCGCAAACCAACATTTTTTGGCGCCAAGCCCAACTAAAAGTAGCCCAATTGCAGATAAATCGCCCAATCTGACAACACTGTCTACAAAGTATGCAATATTGGCTTGCCAAGAACCACCGTCATTCTGATTAAGCTTCCAAAGAGGATTTCTGAAAAAAAGATTTTTTACAAATATAATGTTCGGTACTGTATTAAAAAAAGGTTTAAGCCTTTTTGAATGCCAGTCTTCTGAGGTTTCCAAACCAGGCCTTTTACTCTCTCTTCTTTTTTTGAACCTCTACATTTCTTCAGTTGAATTTTTTCTTTTTTGAGAATAACGGTCGAGTCAAATTTTTCCTCAACGAAAAGTCACAGAACAAAACTACAAAAACAGAAGTCATCATCTGGCAACACTGCTTGAAACTAAAAACAAGTGTTGCCATGACCTTTACCAAATTTTAGCATTAAATTTATCACAGCTTTGGCAAGCACAAGAAGCAAAACTGTAGATTTAAAGCCATCACTCAGACAAAACTTTTGATATATAGGCTATGATTTCCAAAACATAAAAAAACAAAAACATTACAGCTAAGGCACATTCCAACGAATTAGGCTTCAATGGTCAATCAGGCTTCAGTGGTGCCGGATGTTTAAAAGTTGCCTAATTTTTAATATTTTTGGATTATTTAATATAGTAATCAATAGTTTCATACCCCCAAAGATGGAAGCTGAAGCTCAGCGAAACCAAAACAGTGACAACAGCCTTCCACTTAAACAGCCGGGAAGCAAAGCGTGAGCTCCAATGGAAAAATCCTGCCCTTCTGCCCAAACCATAAATATGTAGCGGTAGTCCCGGACAGGTAGCTCACTTACCAATTACCATCAACATTTGGAGTCACTACTCAAAAAGATCTCAACACGCACAGCTTTTCTAAAACGTCTGGCCGGCTCAGGCTGGGGATCCGGAGTTGACACCCTGCGCATTGCCACCATTGCGCTAGTTCACGCTCCAGCACAATACTGTGCACCTGTCTGGAGCCGCAGTGCCCACTGCCATCAAATCGACACTGCCATAAACAACGCCTTGCGTATCGTGACAGGATGCCTGCGACCTACAACATCGCAAAATATCCCTGTCCTTGCAGGCATCCAACCAGCTGAGCTTCGTTGCGAAGTAGCCATCCTGTCTCTTTCTCGCCGGGCTACGAACCCCAACCACTTGTTCCACTCAAGTCTCTACGAGTCTGTGAGCGAGCAACCTCGGAGACTGAAATCGAGACACCCATTTGTACGTGCGCACAACTCCTGATGAAAACCGCTGAAAACCAACCCATCAGTGAAGCTACCTGGGCGGTCCACCAATGAAGTTCGGAGTGGAAGAAAAACTCCTCAAGACTTCAAAGTTTCATTTCCGACACCAGCCCCCACTCAACTGGAATGCATTTGCCAAGGAAGGCCTAGGCAGTGATGTACGCTCATATAAAAAATATTGACGCCGTCAGCGTAAACGCAAACGTTAGAAAAACCTACGCCATATACGTCAACGCAACTTGTAAAAAAAGTTGGCGGCGTCATCGTATAGCCTACACTAGCGTAAACTTATTTTGTTTGCTAGGTGCCAAACATTCACACGGTATAAACCACTCGAAACAAACAAGTTTTATTTTGAATTTCCACGAAGAAACACAAGCATCTGAAAGTGCTCATCTGACATTTTGTTGTGTTTTGGTTCCAATGTGTCTTTGCCCATTGAAAACATTCTTTCAACTGCAGCGCTGGAAGGTATTGGTGTGTTGTAGCGAAAAAAATACATTTAAAAGTAGGCTATGCGTTGACGCTATGCGCTAAAAAGTCGCGAAAACTTTAAGGCGTAGCCTCAAGCGAAAACTATCCAAAAAAATGTGGCCGCAAGCGTTAGCGCAAACAAAAAGTCTACGCCGCAAGTCCGCAAGTCTGCGGCTTAGAATTTGCGGCGTATACGTACATCTCTGGGCCTAGGTGCGGCTCAACCGCCTGCGTACTGGCGTCGGACTATTCCACTCTAACATGCACAAATGGGGAATGGCTCCAACCGCGGTCTGTGAGTGTGGCAAGGAGAAACAAACCGCAGACCACACCATCTGTAACTGCGCCATCTGTCATGCGCCAAATGGTGTGCGTGGTCTGCATGAAGTGGATGACGAATCCATTCAATGGCTGCTCGGCTCCTGCTCAAACACCTAGACCTAGAGTCGCTGTCACTGCCCAAGGGTGGTAAAAGGCAGAGCCCCTCGACCCCTAAAGTGGAGAAGAGTTTCATGAAACAACGTTCCACTGAAGTTGTGGTGTTGAAAGTGGGATATTATCTGGGGCTGTATCCACTTTTAGAATTCGGGGGGTGATTTTGGACAGTGGGTTAAAATCATCATAGTCATTTCAACTTATGGAGGGCTACGCCCCCCAGACCCCCCATTGCAGCATCAGCTTCATTGATCATAAACGTGCACAGGGTTTCCAAATGGTTCCACAAACTAGGCTATGTTTCGGAAATGGCAGTTTTGGGTACGCATTTAACTAAGTTAAAACTCCACAGTGTAAACGCTTGTCTCGTAGTTCAGGAGGATACATGGAGGATACAAAATGGTCATGTAGCTCATGGAGGATACAAATGGAAAGAATTTCAAAGAAAACTACAATCTGACAGAAAAAAAAATTGCAAATTCTGCAGAAAAACTAAAGACAATGTGACCCACGTCCTCACCGAGTGCGCCTTTGCACAAGGAATATGGAAGCGCCTGAAACAACAATATTTTGACCTAACCAAGGAAGACATAGAAATAACAAAGGACATGATCCTTTACAACCAACTCCCTGGAGGACAAAAGAACAACCTGATCCTTCTGACCATGATGAATATCGCCAAGCACACCATCATCCAAAAGAAGATATCTCTGGACATAGGCGACACATATATACAGGACACAAAACGGTCCACCATTCAAGCCCTGTGGGTCATCATGACAAAAACGAAAGACATAACACAAAAGCATAACATTCCTTTGTCATCTGACATTTCTACTCCTTTCAAACCTCTTCTTACGGTCAGAAGAAAGAAGAACTAGTCGAGATCCACTCTTCAACCGCCCTCTCAGTCGTCCTCGGTGGTAGGGATGACTGATTGCAGCGGTGGATATCACTAGCACAGTACGGTCGTAGATCACCTTTGAAGAAGCTTAGACAGCCAAGGGCGTAACAACCCACCTTTAACCCGTCCCTCTCACTCATCTACAACGGCCTGATGCCGGAAGAGTGATTGCAGCGGGAGATCTTTACTCGTCCCTCTCCGTTGTCCCACTCGCCCTGGGATGACAGCATTGCAGCGGCCCATTCCAAGATGACTCTGGGGTCAGCGAAAGCTACCCTCCCTCTGGCCGCTCCTCTCTGGCATCTCCGCCAAATGAGGTGTCAGACTGCAGTGGCCCGTCTCCCACAAGCAGGTGCCCTTCTTCAAGCGGGCAACAAGAAGATACACACACACAAACAATTTCAAATAAAATTAAAATTAACTCTCTACCAAAATGCGCTAGTTCTTGAGCTTGACCCGCCATCTCCTAGACTGCTCCAAGATCAGCAAGAGGAAAGTCGAGACAGGCAGATCAGCTTGAGGCAGCCACTAACCAAACATTTACATCCACAGATTACCATCTACCGCGGTGGGTCCCTTCGGTCGTAGTGAGTCCCTCGCCTCCCTGGTAGGTATCTTCCATGTAAGTATGGTGTGCCTGCTGAGTGTTTGGGTGTGTGGACGGCTCCCGGAGCGGACGCACTAATGATGAGACAGGAAACAAATCCATTCCATATGGACAATTTGTAAACCTGCAAAATGTAGTGGTATCCATCTTGAACTCTGAGCGTTGCGCGACGAAAAAAAAAAAAAGTAGTTCAGGTTGCGCAAAGAAAAAAAAAAGAACATTTTTTTTTCAAAATTTGATCAATAAAATATTACAAAACCTTTGATAAGGGTGATAAGGGTACCGTAACGTGTATTAAGGTGTATTTGTATCGTAATAGACCTACCGTTAACTTAAAAAGCCAAGTCAAGCATTTGCCTAGCACGGACTGAAAGAATCAACAAATCGGCAGCCGTGGCCGAGTGGTTAGCGCGTTGGGCTCGCAGTCGAGAGCCTGCATGTTCGACTCCAGCCACCTGCACTTGCTGTTGTTTCTCTGGGCAAGAAACTTTACGACAATTGCCTCTACCTAGTTATCGATTTCGAGTAATGGGTTGGATGGATGGTCATTTTATTTTTGTTTGGATGCGAAACGCCGAAACACACATAAAACAAAAACTGACAGTGTGCATCCAATGAGAGAGTGCGAAAGACCGTAGCCCTGAAGGCGTAGGAGGTCGTCGAGTCTGCACTCTCTCATTCAAATAGTTACACAAAAGAAAGTATTGCGTTGATAATATTGTTGCAAATTGACACAAAAAAGAAGAAGGAAGGAAGAACAGAAAAAACAAAACAAATACAGATACTACAAACAATAATAACAATTAACATACCGGTAGTCAGGTAGTGGATGTCGTTTTTATAGCTCTTGATTATTGAAGAAGTGTTTTTTGCACATTTTACTGAAATATTTGAAGCCTTTGTTCATGTTTTTTTTCATATTTTGAGGTAAATTGTCCCATACCTTGATTCCCATGCATTTTAAACTTTTTTGAAATAATTGGATATTTGCCAGTTTAGTATAAAGTGAATTGGAACTTGAACGTCGGGTGTTATACGAATGAATAGATGATACATGTGTAAAGAAAGTTTTGAAGTTTTCCGGTAGTTTATTATTATAAAATTTGTACATAAATTTGCTTATTTCTAGTTTATAAGTAGAATTAACAGTTAGTATTTTATTTTCTTGATAGAGTGGCAGTAATTTAGTTTTCATTTCAAATGCTCCTGTAACGATTTTAATTATCTTATTTTGTCTAACCTGAATTCTATTCAAGTATTTTGTGGGTGCGCATCCCCAGTTGATAATTCCATATTGTAGGTGCGAGTGTACAATGCTATAATAAATATTGATTAGAACTTTTCTAGTAGTGAATTTTCTAAGTTTGCTGAGTACGCCTGAAGAAGAGGATAGTTTTTTGGAGAGGCTATCAATGTGTTTATTCCAGTTGAGTTTGTTATCTATTGTGATTCCTAAGTAGCGCGTGTGGTCAACTTCTTTAATTATTGTATCATTTAATTTTATTTGCATATCGGAGAGTGTAGTCTTTTTATTGTTAAAGAGTATGTAGTTAGTTTTACTCAAGTTGAGTGTCAACTGATTGTTATCAAGCCAAGTGTAGAGTTTACATAATTCTTTATTCATTATCGGTTGGAGGTTGCTGGTAGTTTTTTGAGCCAAATAGAGAACTGTGTCATCAGCATAGAGTAGAGTTTTCAAATTAGTTGCATCGGGAAGATCGTTTATGTAAACTGAAAACAAAAAGGGGCCAAGTACACTGCCCTGAGGAACTCCAATAGTAATATTTGAGCGAGAAGAGTTGATTTCCCCGCCATGTACATATTGCTGCCTATTGGTTAGATAGGAATGAATAAGGTTTTTAACGTTTCCCCTTACGCCATAATGATTCAACTTGTCGATTAAGATTTCGTGATTAACTGTATCAAATGCTTTTTTGAGATCTATAAATACTGAGCACACAATGTGATTGTTGTTTAGTTCATTTATGATATCTTCATGAAAGTGAGTAATTGCTAAATTGGTTGAGTAGTTTTTGCGAAATCCAAATTGCAAAGGGGAGAAGAGTTTATATTTGTCCCAGAAATTAGCCAAGCGTTTGTGAATGATTGTCTCAAATATTTTGTTGAAAGGCGATAAAATCGATATCGGTCTGTAATTCTGAGGTTCCTGCTTGGAGCCTGATTTATAGATAGGTATGACTTTACCAAAACTTTGGTAGTACCAAATTTAATTCATAAGTAGAGTAGACAACCGGAAACAGACATTGCCGTCGGCTGCAGCATGGGTCAATCGGAAGGCGAACATCGATGCATAGCGCTCAAGTCCGCTTTCCCGCAATGCAGGATAAAGATAAACAAACAAAACAAATACCTTTTTTTGCAGATCCCATTTCCAGCCCTGCTTTAAACACATTTTTTGAACTCATGCGATAAAATGATGGCGAAATATGAAAGATTGTGTTACACACAAACTTGAATATAAATTAGTCGTCTTGATTTTTTCAGATTGTTGAAAACTTCGAATAAACTTCTGTGATGCTCAAGAAAAAATAGGAGCAGCAATTTCCTTTTCAAATTAGCCGTCATCCTGACGTATCCCTTGTCCGTGTATTCCATGAAACCGTATTTCTCCTCTCACTCGGACCTCCGTCCAGCGCTTCCACTTTTGTGGTAATTACCACAATTGTGGAATTTTCATCATGCTTGTGGTAAAAATGTGGTAATGAAAAATTTGTGGTAAAAATGTGGTAATATGGAAATTTTGTGTGGAAATGTTGCCAAAATGTGGAAATTATAAATTTTGAAAATTTAACATAAAACACTAATAATAAATAAGAGCATTAAAACTGTTGTCCTCCAAAGTCGAACAGATATGCAAAAAACTACTTATAATAGCATGTGACTAGCATGTTCCGCTGTTTTCGGTTTGATTTTGGAATGTGTCCTGACTTTTGACTTTGAAGGTAGGGTGACCATGTGATCATATTCATAGTCAATATGTCTTTCAGATTCTAGCTGCGGTGTCAAGTACAGTACTTTGCAGTGGCGTAGCCAGGGGGGGGGTTACAACCCCTCCTTTGGCACGCATGTGACGTCACGATATTGAGAGTGATGCTTTCAGTCTCTATGTCTTTAAAACAAAGTTTGCCTAATTTTAAATGAAACTGCATTAAAAGAGCGAGTTTTTCGAATACTAAACATTCCAATATCTCAGCCAGGAATTAGCAACAAGACAACATAGAGACTTAGCTTTATTACCGAAAAATGCCCAAGACAACATGAACTTATTCTTTTGCTATGCCACCAGACAGCACCATTTTACAGGAACATTTATACCCACATTTTTGTTGAAAATGCTCTCAGAATGCACCAAATTTAAAGTAATTTTTCAAATTTTTCTGGGAGAGGCCCCCAGACCCCCCGCCGCTGGGTGTCGCCTTTGGCGAAAAGGCCGGCGGGCGAAGCCCGGCGCCGTCAAAACCCCCCCTTTCAAAATTCCTGGCTTAGCTACTGGTACTTTGCTTTCTTATTTCGGACGTTCTGTTAATAAACTGAGTAGTTGTTTTAGGCCTTCTTTTACACTATATAGTGTAAATATAACCAAATAATAGCGTTGCCGGATAAGGAATTCTGTCGTAATTTGAGAAAAGTTTAAAGCTGTTGAAAACAAAAACTTGCATTTTAGAAAAATTTTTAGTTCTGGATAAAGATCAAAACCCTAACCTGATTCCTAAGTCTTACCTTAACCCTTACTAACTTTAATCCTAACTCTGACAACACCTGATAGTAACTATGGCAACAAGTGAGTAAAAATAGCCAATGTGTTAATGTAAAAGTAAGTCAAAATACGGTTAAGATCGGGTAAAAAATCACAGTAAAAAATGTGGTAATCTGAGGACAAATGTGGTAATACAAGTGGTAATCTAGCTTTGTAAAAGTGGAAGCACTGCCTTCGTCCTCCAGTCTGGATGAAGTGATGTTGTTGTAGTAATAGGCGTAACACGCTGAAAGAAAATTAGCTAAAGGCTAGTACACAAAGGAGAATTTGTAAAAGATGGCTTCAGTTGGCCTGTATCCGGTCTTGTAGTCAGACAAAAACAATCAATCTTCAGCACAACCAGTAAAATTTTTGTTTGGTTTGTTCTATGCTTAGTGATCACCTTATGCCGAGTCTTCAAAGTTAACATATTGTTAGTACCATAAAAAGCAGCCCACAAATAACCCTGAAGCACAATAAGTCATGTCGAATTACTTGTAAGTGTGGCAGATTACCAGGGTTGTCGGTATTTTACCCGACCCAAAAAAACCCGGGTGGGTTTTTTTAATAAAACCCACTTAAAAAAACCCAAAAAAACCCATAAAAAAACCCAGAGCATCATATTTGTCCAGTTTTTAATAGAAAATTAAAAAAATGAACAAAAACACTACAAGGCACTTAAAACAAACTTTAAATTTTAAAATTAAAATTTTAAAGCAGAAGTAAATTTTTTTAAAGCAGAAGTATAGTAAAGCAAATTGTAAAGCATTTTAAAGCAGAAGTAAATTTTAAAATTGCGCCTGCGGTGCAAAATTAAAATCTGATTTTCTTTGTAGCTGCATTAGATCTTTGTGGCATAATGTTTTCGCCTGTGCCGTATGATTGTGGTGAATTTCCAAGAATAAACTGAAAACGCAGTGGATATTGTACAGTGCACAAAAATCAAGTAATGCCACTTTGTGTATACTACACTAAAGCTCATTTATGCAAGAAGGCCTTATAGTTAAACTGGTGAAAGTACTACTCTATTGTAGTCTGTATTAGTGTATATACATATGATGTGAAATGCAATTTAGGAGGCTATTTACCAATTACAGATTCTGGATTCTAACGCATGGCTGTTTCAGAGCATTTGCCTAAATGGCCATTGGCCACGCAATTGCTCATCCATTAGTCATTACTATATATAATATATATAAATGATAAAAAATATTTAAACATGATGGCATAAATGCTCCTTGCCTTCAAATCTAAAGCAAATGATGCAATAATGTGATTTTTACCACGGTAGCATCAACTTGGTAGCCTATTGAAATCAGTGGATGATGCAACATCCAACTTGATCTTGAAATTAATGGATGATGCAACATTCAAGCAACAACAGCCCTAGTGCATTATTTTATTGAGTTATGCAAGCATGTACTGTGAGTGAAAGGCACTTTTTTCGTAAAAAGTAGTTTTGAGGTGAAATAAGCATGAATCTACCTTTTTTTACATCTTTTTTAAAAAAACCCAAAAAAACCCGTTTTTTTTTTGAAGAAACCCGGGCGGGTTGGGCTTTTTTAAAAAAACCCAGGTTTTTCTCAACCCTGCAGATTACCCATAGGGTCATAAGTCACGTTTGCCCACAAACATCCTTTAATTTGAAAGTGGCTATTTTTCCACACTTATTGCCATGATTATAATCAGGTGCTGCCAGGGTTAGGATTAAAGTTAGGAAGGGTTAAGGTTAGAGTTAGGAATAAGATTAGGGTTTTGATCTTTGCTGAGAACTAAAAAAAAATTCCAAAGTACAAGTTTTTGTTTTTAACAGCTTTAAACTTTTCTCAACTTATGGCAGAATTTCTTATCTGGCTACACTATTGAGGCTATTATTACACCATGTAGTGTAAATATTGCCACAGCCACAGCCTTTTAATTTACTGTAGGATCTTGGCAAATACTAAGGTAAATGCCAAAGTACGGTAATTAAACAAAACAATAAATGAATGTGCTGATGAAAAAAAAAATGCTAACGTAAATATTTAGCAGATTTATTACAGTTCATTACAGAAAGTTTTTGTCAAAATAGGGACATTAAAAGGCGGAAATGCGGAAGGCGGAAATAAGCCGGGCATGAAATGGCGTATTGTCCGCAGAAGTAGCGATTTAATGCCGATGTAGAAAACGCGGAACTACAATCTTGGCGTCCATATTGTTTAACATAGCGATAAATTCATCATGAAATTCATCATGAAATTCATCATTCGCCTTTACAAAGTCTAACTGTCTAAAGCGCAAAGTTACAAAGTCAGTTGTACAAGTGTTCTGTGAGGCAGAAGTAAATTTTAAAATTGCGCCTGCGGTGCAAAATTAAAATCTGATTTTCTTTGTAGCTGCATTAGATCTTTGTGGCATAATGTCTTCGCCTGTGCCGTAGTAACTAAAAGTAAGGTGCAACCTATTTCGTCTCCTGAACACTTTGTCCCCTGATTCATCAATTGTAGAGTTGTGCTCCTTTGACTATAGCCCTTGGGCCTTGATTCCTCTCATTATAATGAACAGTATGCTGTTCTAGAGAGAAATGCCTACGGCGTTAAGACTATGGCCTGCAAACTCAAGTACGTGTCAGTTACTGTACTTTATATTTGTAGGTTTTATAATTGCTCTCATTGTGAAACATTGCATCATTGTTGTAGTAGAAGCATAAAACAATGATATGTGATTACTGATCCATACTACTAGTAACAGACATCATTTTAATGTTAATAATTTTTTACCAATTTTCTGACATCATATGTAATATGTATCTCTACTTCTTTAGTTTCCTTATTGCCATGACAGAAACTTCAAAATCTTTATAATGTACTGCAATTTGCTGGTAATCACTTGTAATATGTTTTTGTGGCATTGTGGCAACTAAACTTCTTCCAAATCTACATAGCTAGTTGTACTCATGATTTGTATCATGATATAGTGATGTTTTTTAAAGTTTTAAGTTGCTTTGAGATATGTTTTTTTACCTGCATAGGTTTGATTTTTTCTTTAATTTCAACCACAAATAAACTACACTAAAATAAGACCACCACTTTTTTTTTTTAAATCTAAGTCTGTCAGTGTAGTTACAAAGCCCAAATATTGATTATATATAATGAAAAAAATATTTGAATATTTGATATTGATTATAATATAACCCTTAGAAGTTTGTGAATTATTCACCAGGGATTTTCTTATAAGAACCAATGAGAACAAATCCTAAAGTGGCACAACTAATTGGGCACATGCCAAAGTATCAACACCTAAATTTCTTGCTTGAAATATATTTATATTATCACTAAATAATTTCATTTTTTTGAATTTCTGAAACAATTAAAGTCGATATTAAATTGAGCAATTGCTCAAAAGTATGTACCGGTAGCGAAAGAAAAGTTTTGATGTAATTATTTTTCTTTATTATATAGATTAGGTTTGAACACCAAGTAGTGTATATACCAATTTTTGAATACAAATTTCTGTCTGTCTTGAAGTTTCCTGTCAAAATGGGAAACTTCTTTGCAAAGCTGTTTGGTGGTAAGGAGATGCGCATACTGATGCTTGGCCTTGACGCAGCTGGAAAAACGACAATCTTGTATAAACTCAAATTAGGGCAGCCGGTGCAAACTATTCCAACTGTTGGATTTAATGTTGAGACTGTTCAGTACAAGAATACTCGGTTCAATGTGTGGGATGTGGGTGGCCAAGACAAAATTCGCCCTCTATGGCGACATTATTATACAGGCACACAAGGACTTATATTTGTCATCGACTGTGCGGATACTGATAGAATTGAAGAAGCTAAAATGGAGTTGCACAGAATAATCAACGATCGTGAAATGAAAGACGCAGTCATTTTAATTTTTGCCAATAAACAAGATCTTCCAAATGCAATGAAACCACATGAAGTGCAGCAAAAACTCGGCCTTACTTTATTGCGAGAACGAAACTGGTATGTTCAGCCATCTTGTGCAACGACAGGTGATGGTTTACAAGAAGGACTCGAATGGCTTGTATCTAATCAAAAACAGTAGTAGAACGTTTCATCAGTAGCTTTTGTTCTAGGTCTATATGGCAACACCAGGGCTACTTTATACAATCTAGAGTTGGAACAAAGCGGACAGACTCTTTGCTTTGATGTAGTTTTTGGAAAAGATTCAAATCAAGCATAATTGGTAGCTCAAGGAATAGTTTTTTGTTGGTAATTACAAAGTTTGTACTTTGATCCACATTTGAGCCTTGAAATAAAAGTTGCCATGACACCAATACATTCAATGCAGAAATAATTTTATTAAAACAACAAACTTTGGTTGGTAGCTCAACTTTGGTTTTGAATGTTATGTATTGCATACTCCAAAACGTAATTACTGAAATATCTCCCAGTAATTTTTGTAGTGTTCATTGTTTTTATTTTGTTTATTTTTAGTAAAAACATTTTAGTCTTAGTTATACCTTTGTTTCATCATAACGTGTAACAAAAGTCTTCACTTTGGTGAGACTGTTTTTGAGCTTTCAGCTTACTGTAATTTTTGAGCATGTTAAAGTTTTTTGTTATAGACTTCATTATGAATTTTTGCAAAATTTCTAAAAATATTACTTTTTAATTCCTAATTCGATATGGTTAGTGGTAGTGACTACCAGTATCGTGTTGTGCAAACTTATCTCTGTACGTTCATCAACGACATTTTGTCATAGAATGCACTCATTACTCAGTGATATGTGTGGTTGCAGTACAACAATGCTTGGTGTAAGTCAGGTTTATCGATAAGTGTTCAGAAGTAGAATCTTATTTTTTATGATCTCTAGTCACAAAGAAACAGTTTGTCAACATTATCATGGCGTTGTGTTTTAAAGCCAGTGTTTTCATCATCTGATTTCAGCACATGCAAAAGGCTTGCTTTCAATTTATGAGATTATTCCCTAGTTAGTAACAAAAGTTATGAATAATTTACACTGAAAGCGCTTCAATAGTTACAATATGTCAACACAACTCCATGTAGCAATCTAATCCTAACTAATCTCTAATTATAATAATATATCATAAACCTCGAACACATGGTTTTGGTATGGTCGTTAATTAGTTGTGTTATTTAAATTTCATTTTCTTCACTAGTTTATGATATTGCTGAAAGTTATAATTTTTTCAAAACACTTGCGGTGTTTTTGTAGTTGTTTTCTTGAATCTATTTTACAGTCTTTTCTTACAGTGTTAAAACACTAAAACCCGAAATTGTTTGTGTTCATGAAAGCACAAGAAAATCAATGTTAAAATTTGTGGATGATTCATAAAAATATCTTATACTGGTTGAATAGCAGCACATTAGTGAATCTTTGCAATACTGAGCAATGTGTTCGTGCTGGTGTCAATGTGTTGGCTGACCAGTGACCAGCTTAGCAACAACACCAAGAAAGGTTTTGTTTGATTGAGGTTGACAATTGACATGTATGAAGATAAAATCGACTGAACGTCGTCAAACTGTTCTCTTGAATAATAATTTCATAGACTGTGTTTTATCATTAGTTGTTCAAGTGTAAGAATTGCGTAGCGCCTGTTTTGTTTTCAAATTTGATTCTAATTCGCTGATAACATGACGAGCAAGGGTCTAGACTAGAGGCAAAAGCTGAAATGTTGCTGCTGATTCAAGGCTAAATACACCACGAATCGATTGAACATGATCGTGCACTGTTTTTCGCAGGTTGTACGATTAATTAGTAGCAATTTGTTGTCTGCAAAATTTTCTTGTGCTGTCTTGTCACATCGCCATTAATTCTAGTCTGTCATTAAGCAACAGCACGTCTGGTTGTTCATGGGGTAAGGTCTCGAACATGTCCATAGATTTAAGATTTAAAAGCATAAGTTTGCACATAAAGGTTTCCTTCTAGATTCGTGGTTCTTGGTTGGCTATACTTTTTCTTTCACCGGACATGTTTTCAAACAATAATCCATTAATAACATATTTACCCGTATCAACTTTTGCGAATTTCATGCATTTTCCAGCTGTTTGATTGGTAAGCATTGCCAGCAGTCAGTGTTTTAACATACAGAAAGGTGCTGAAATGAAAATCAAACCGTTTTTATTTGTACGTCATAATGCTGAAGATCCATTGTACTTCTGAACCTACAGAAGGGCATGCTTTCATGACCAAGGCCCACTTGTAAGCAACACCTCCAATAAATACTGTACTTTGTAGTTACGTTAATTGAATCCAAATCATGTTTTGGTGATTGCTTTTTCGTCTGCCGGGCGTTTTTTACTGATTCTTGTGTTCAATTGGTTATGTAGAAAATGCTGTTTATCGTAACTATATTCGGATGCAAGTGGTGTAAAAATATGATGGCGTATTGTATAGCACATAACAGAAATTTGGTCTTGTGCACTCTCGCCTCTCGGTGTCTGTAGGTTTTTGCAGAACGTCCAGAGTCAAATTAGTCAATCTACGATGTGATATTTGTCGTGCAACTTTGAGTGCATTTTTTGCTGCTGTATAACCTGCAGAACAAACTACGACTAAGGTCCTGAAATAACTAGCTTTGTGTGCCTAGTAACTTGATGTTTTTGTTCGGAACGACAAATTAACCACCCTAACTGTTTTTGAGTCTGTTTTGATATCTTGAATTGTTTTCAGTGTCAAAACAAGTGTACATCGCGATCCTTGTTAAGCAAATTTCATCACTTAAAAACAATATATGAAAAGTCAATGCATTGTAATGATGAACATTTGTGTGCTCATTTTTTATTGTTTTTGCATCCTTTGCTGTTATTATTCAGTTATTAAACACCACGACGCACGCAAATATAACCTTCATTGTCCGAAACCTGCTTTACTGAGTGTTTGCTCACCATTCGTAGGCGACCTTAGATTATGTGCTACATTATATTTTTCCTTTTGTACCAGCTTGCTTTGTTACAAGAAGTCCGTTGTCCGAGTGCTCTGTGGGTTTTTTTGAGTTTTAATAGTGAGGTGCAAATTTAAAATGCGATTTTCTTCGTGGCTTCAGCATGTCGTTTGCCTTGATTCTTATGTTCTTTAGCTCACTCATTTCGGCAAGCAGAATTTAGGATTTGTTACAATGCTTTAAGATTAGTAATTTTCCAACAAATGGGGAAGTTATACTTTTTTATGATCTACTGTACATACCTATATTATGATGTAACTGCGAACAGTGGCACACCGTTTTGGCCTTCCAGCTTCATCAGTGCATAGGTACGTAGGTATGGCCACGGAGATATATACCTCGTGTGATGTTTTTTTCCATTTGTGGAACCCAAAGAGCTTCAAAAAATAGTACTACCGCCCATCTATACACCACTCTGTACGCATACAATGCCAGAGATTAAACATAACCCTCTGAAGATAGGTCCATAACATTTCAGTGTTGCCAGACTGGTATGAGCTTATTTTGTTGTTTGACCGTTATGTTGTAAGGACTTATTGGTTGAAATGAATTTCATCTTAAACGTGTGGTTGGTTGTGACAGCACTGTAGGCTGTGGTTTACTAATGAACAGGTAAGTCTAATAATAACGGAACAAGAAACGCTCTTGTAAAATACTAAGCTAGCTATGAATCATTGCTCAAGTATCATCAGATTGTATGGTTCAACTTTTCACACTTTTACGTATCTGATGTCCACGGGAAATGTCTTAGTTTGTCAAGGTATGGTGAAATGCAAATCAAATTGCTTAAAATTCTAGTATTTTGCAAGAATGTGTTGTATTGTTGCGTTTATTTGACACAGTCTACCTATACCTGTTCATTGATAGAACATGCCGTGCTGACGCAACCAATTATCGCTTTTATGTAACATGCTTGACTGGACACACAGTTAAGACCATACAATGAATCAACGTCTATCTGGCAACACTGAAGTTTTGTAAGGCGAAAACGGTCCGTTAAAGTTTTGTGATGAAAAGTGATTTCATTTACGTAGCCTACAGATTTCTCGAAAGCACAGGCTGTAAGTTAAATCCTTGCTTTTCTGTGATGTCACTGAACAATGAGTTCATGCAAAAATTCTTGACTTCGTTTTGCATCACATTACTGATTGATTCACCTTTCTCATACGTTACTCCATTACGTCACAGCATATTGTCTTGTAGGCTACCTGTCATTGCATCCTGGTCTTTGTTTTGTTGCCTGCCTGTCTAAAAAATACTTTAATTTCAAGGGTTTATTAAAAAAAGTAGCGTCCTTATCTTATCGCGTCTTTTAGACTGAACTATCATCCTACAATTGCTTCATTTAGTTACGTTGTTGCGTCTTTGAATAAGCCACTCTGTCACTGTAGGCAAATTGGGATTTTCCGAACTACAGTAGCGTAGGTATATGTGCCGTTGCAAAATGGTAGACAACGTCGCAGAAAGGAAAAGTGTGTCACAAAAGCTTGCATAATTTGAGGAAAGCTTATGAAAATATTTGAGGATGATTTTGCTAAATATGATGCAATAGGTCAGAGGTTCTTAACCTTTTTTTGTCTCGTTTACCCCTTAGGGAACGTTCAAATATTACGTAACGCTTTTTTTCCGAATTTTTGACCCCCCCTCCCCCATGTAACGCCAACGTAACGCTTTTTTCAATCCCCCCCCTCCCCCATGTAACGCTTTTTCAGTACGAATTCAGCACAAAAAACTACCATTCCGTACTCGAAAGCGTTACGTAACGTTTTGCTTGAACCCCCTCCCCCCCAATGTGACGCTAACGTAACGCTTTGCATAAACCCCCCCTCCCCCTCGAAGGCGTTACGTAATATTTGAACGTTCCCTTACCGAATGAAAAAAGTAAAATTTACCCCACCGTTTTGGTGGCCCCTTGTGATGTCATCGTGTCCAGTCAACCATGCGAAGAAATGCGAAACATCCATTTTTGTCTGGATTTACAAATATCAAAAACAAGCTGTTTATTTGCCGAAGACACAATTGTTCTTGACGGGGTCCTGTGTAAAATAATGTCTACTCAAATGTCCTAAATAACTATGATCATAGCTGTACGAGACCAAATCATTTTGGGGCGGGGGCAGAACGTAAATTTGCCCAAATATGCACGCTTTTATAGAAATTGCCCAAATATAATGTAGGCCTATGCGGTGCATGATAACAGTGAAAAATTAACATAACAAGATCACCAGCTAGCTAGAATGTCTTACCAAAGTAGGCTACCGTAATCAAGATAGAACAACTGAATTCATCTTTGAAGATACCTTGCTTGTGCATTGCTTGATGCTTCTGCACTTTGGCATGGTAAATTGGTAGGTAGGAGTAACAAATCTTGTTTTACACACCACAAATAAAAAACAACCCCACTTAAATATTGGATTAGGCCTAGTTGCAAATTCCTTGGATTGCAAAAGTAACAAACAGATTTTGAACCAAATTTAACCGGACATATCCCTAGAAGCTAGAAATTATAATATTTTGCCAGCTTGCATGGCAGGTTTTAAGTTTGGAAAGCTTTGAAATAAATGAATATGATTGGTTTGAGATTATATATTTCAGCAGTAGCATTTTAAATGTTGGTGAAGTTAACATGACACAGTTGCATAAACAAACTAAAGATTTTATTTTGGGGCGCAACTGTATCATTTTGATTTGGGTAGTTTTATAAAAGTAACAAAGCTAAGCAACACCACAACATTAACATTACATTTAACAGGTATAACATTTTTTTGTTAAATGTTGTGGTGTTGCCTAGCTATGTCTGTTTATGGTTGAAAAAGTACTGTAACCTCTCCACCCGAATTGTTTTATGAAAGTATTCACCAGATTTATATACAGTCATATTTTGTAGTTGCCCAAATCAAGATGATGCATTTATGGATATTATGAAAAAAATTAAACACTATGTAAATTTTGATGCCGAGGCAACTGCATCAGTGCATCATGCCAATTCGGGCAGTTTTATAACTAGAGTATGATCGGATAGTTTCATATTTTTTGTTGCCCAAATCTAAACGATACAGTTATGTAAATGGGAAAAACTAATAAATTTGTTCATTTTGGGGAAACTGCCTCACGCTAATTTGGGCAGTTGTATATTTTAAACAGACTACCGTAATCAGTTTCATCGGATAATTTCATGTTTTCAGCTGCCCAAATCAACACCATGCATTTGTGAAAATTAATAAAATTAGCTATATAGCAAATTTTGCATTTTGGTTTGGGCAGTTTCACAAAAGTAATAGAGACATACTTTGGTGGCTGCCCAAATCGGCATGATGCAGTTGGTTAAATGCATTTCGTACTACAGTTTGATCACCATGCAATGCAATACATCAATACGGGTGTGCCAAATGAAAATTTTGCGGCACATTTCTTGTGCAAATAAGAGGCTGTACTTAGTTTGATAGGTAAAATGTATTAATTTATAATTTTGCTTAATTCATGCAATTTTGTAGCTTTTCATACAGCAATTTTTGCCCTAATAATTGCAAGATTTTGCCCGGCTTCGCGACGTTTTGAAACAACAGGGGGGCAGCCGCCCCCCTGGCTCGTACGGCTGTGACTGTGATAAAGGCACACAAGAATGTTTAAGTTTTTTTTATTAATAACTGACACGCAATTTTAACCGTCAATCACTGCGACTTTTGTGCAATTTTGAACGAACAATTTAGGAGATTCTTGGAACAGTCGTTCTGACTGTTGGCTGCATAGCCGATTGGTGAGAACCCTGGAACGTCAATCGAAAGCAGTGGCGTAGCCAAGAGGGAGGGGGGGGGTTTGGGGGTTACAACCCCCCTTTTGGCACGCGTGTGACGTCACGATATTGAGAATGATGCCTTTAGTCTAAAAAAAATTGCCTAATTTTAAACACAATTGCATTAAAAGAGCAAGTTTTGCCAATACCAAACATCTCAGCCAGGAATTAGCAACAAGAGAACATAAAGACTTAGCTTATTTCCGAAAAATGCCGAATAAAACATGATCTTATTCTTTTGCTATGCCACCAAACACCACCACTTTACAGGAATATTCGTAACCACATTTTTGTTGAAAATGCTCTCAGAATGCACCAAATTCAAAGTAAATTTTTCAAAATTTTCTGGGGAGGCCCCCCATACCCCCCGCCGCTGGGTCGTCAAAACCCCCCCTTTCAAAATTCCTGGCTACGCTACTGATCGAAAGGGTGCCGTTCGATACCGCTCAACAGAATGCAGCTGTGTCTCTGGCAGGACACCTAAAGGCACGCTTAAAGGTGGACACGAAGATTGGCTTCCTTGCCTTTCCCGTCCACTTAATCTAAATCTTCAACCACCGGGTGTAAGCCTAGATACGACAAACAAAAACAACCAAACTAACTCCAAATTAATTCATTTGCGAAAGACGTTCACTGTGCAGTCTGTCCATTGTCCATGAAGAATGAGTATGAGACAAATGGAGCTACGCCACGTTTTGACCATTGCGAAAACAATGCACTTTATTGCGCAATAAAGGAAGTTGCAATCTTAGCAAAGTTGCAATTCACTCTTAATTAGGTTGTGTAAGACCTCTTAATTAGGTTGTGTACAGTAAAAATGTAGCACACATACGTTGCTGAAATGAAACTGGTAGTCTACTTGCGTGGAGATAAAAGAAAAAGACGAAAACTTACATTAAGCATAAATTTGAATCAAAATCGAGTGCAACACTACCAGTTTTTTAATAATTGAAAAATGAAGTTTGCTTTAATTTATGATTCAGTAAATTTACCCCCTCGGTAGGTGAAATTTACCCCCGAGGGAGTAAATTTAACCCCGTTAAGAACTCCTGCAAGAGATGCAAACTGATTGAATCTTTCGATTGATTTGATCCGGGCCGGAGATGATTTTAGGGGCCCAGAACCTATCCAAGGGGTTCGTAAACTTTAAGAAACCAACCTCGTAGCTATTCTTTGGATATAGAGCGTCAAATTAATCTCTCTAGCTACGGCATCGCCTGCACACCAAGTGTGTTGTTAGGCTACTTCACTTGGCGTTCCTGGTAGCTTTTGTCAGCCTAGTGTGCTAACCATTGGTGTAGTTTAGCTTAAACCCATTCGGTATGATCAAAAAAGATGTTAAGAAGATTATCAAAAGCAAAGTTATTTGGAAAATAACCAGAGGAAACACGCTTATTTGCAACGCCATTCCCAATAGTTATCGCTGCTTTATTGTCAATGGGTAAGTAATCTCTTGGATACTTTCACTTCTAGCCCGCAGATTGTAAGCTAAGTAGGTTTATTAGGCTATTCAGCGTTCACTCATAAGCAGATTGTGTGTGGGGCTACCAGAATAAAGGTAGCTTATAAAACATAGTTAAAATGATCTTTATGATGAGAAAGTAAAAGTAGATGAATTTCAAGGATTAAATTAGTTTTAGGTGTTCAACCTGCTGCAGTGCAAGGCCAATAAGTTTGAAACACTGGTGCCAACAAAAAATGATTGAAAAGCTTCTATTCGCCTAACCAGCAAAAACACGATAGTAGGCCTATGGTAGCCAAGCTTACACATCTATCATCATTTATAATTGAATGAACATGATATATTTCAATTTCTCATATAAAATAGGCTACTGTGCGCTGCGATAGAAACTTTTTTAAAATGCATTGAATAGCAGCAAGTTGCAAACGTTGTTATTAGTTAATTAATTAATATCTCATTAAAACATGATGATATTTTGCGAGTAGTCTAATCATAGAATTTCTCCATTTCCTCATAACTGAGCAGTTGCAGGTGACCCTCTGTTTCGCACAGAAGCTCTTAATTTTCCACTAGCACGATTGATGGCATGGGAAAAAGAGTTGTCTTGAATTGTTTGTCACCTTTGCACATGCAATGGAACCGCTTGAATCTCTGGAACAAAGAGAAAGAAACATTCAACTGAAAGCAGTTTTTTGTCGTATCCAGGCTTAAGCCCGGTGGTGAAAGATTTGGATTAAGTGAACAGAAAGGTAATGAAGCCAATATTTGTGTTCCCCTTCAGACATGCCTTTAAGTGTCTTGCCAAAGACACAGTCGCATCCTCATGAGTGGTGTCGAACTGGCGTCCTTTTGGAGCTCACACCACCTGGCTATGCAGCCGATATTGATAGTGAATAGAGTATAGTCACTAATTCGATGGCAGCAAAGTAGCTATAAAAAATCTCACAACATAAAACTTGGCGCTTCATTGCCTCCAACCTTGGACCAGGGGAAGAAACTTAATGATGATGCTTACGACACCACAATAAAAAGAAAGCCAAAAGTACTTGGCGTAAATATTGGCACACACAAAAAAAATGGGTAAAAAAGGTATACCCACCGCACCAGACACAACTGTCATCAAGTGCGAATTGTAGAACAATTTTAAGTTGAAAATTTGCTTCAAAGCTTTATGCTTTTTACATAGACAAACAGTATTATCGTGAATATCATTGAACATCGAAATTCGAATGAGTCTTCACTAATTATTGGAATTACAAATTTATAATTGCTCGGTTAAACCATTTAACCAACATTTGTGTTGTGAATGAATAGGTGCAGCTCAGATTATTATAAACCTGGTTTCATATTTGCAGTCAGTAGGCTAAATCAATCATTTTTTTTTCTCACCTTTATGGTTTGGTTCATTGACATCATCTAAGGATTCATAAATGTGATCAGAATCTTCCACTTGTGACTGTTGTTGTTTTGATTGGGTGCTTTCAACTTCGATGTCGTGAATGTGGCGATTAACTCTAATTGGACCATGAGATGGGAGTCGAGATTGGTGTGGATGATAAGTTTTACTTTGGACTTGGGTCTGCAGATTATTTACGTCTTCTGCATATCGGAAATCTTCAGGAGCCCAAGCAGTCGTCATTTGTGGAAAATACATGGCTGGACTTGGTGAATCTGGTAACTGGCTATGAGTATTAGTCTCATATCTTCCGCCATGCAAAGTGAGCGATCGTCTGTGATACAATGACCTGTCGTTCAATTCTGCACCGACATTCTGTCGAGCCATTATGTCCAGGGCCGGGGAAGGCGGTCTCGCATGAGCATATTCTTCAAACATGGAGTACGGCTGGTGATGAGAGTGCGGCCGACGTCTCTGATCATCTCCAGATCTGTAACCGCCATCATTTCCTCCGTCATTGTAGTGACTTCTTGGGGACTCTCCTCGGTAACGTCGCGAACGGTGTCGATGACGATGATGGCTTTCGCGACGACTACGCCGATAAGTAGTCTCGGTCATTCTGATAAAATAGTTCACTTGAACAAATGTTAGAAAATATAGAAGGCATTTTTATGAACTACTTTTTCACTTCTTTTCTAACTTAAATGTAGCTAATTTCTCCACGACCTAGGTTGATACGTTGTTGTCGTCGCGTGGAGGCTTGCGAGCACCGAGGAATCTGTCAGACAAGCAAGGTCATGGAACTATCATACTTGATCTGAACTGATTACAGATAAGCTGCTATACCAAGATTAACCCAACCCCGCCATCACGCCAAAGCTTATATGAACGCCAAACGAAACTGCTATCCATATTTCACAGAAGAGATACAGAATAGAAGCTATTTAAAAAGGTAGCCTATAATCGGCTTGTGTATTTTCAATCTGGCTTTCTCGGTCTAGAAATTTGATGCTTACTTTGATAAAGATGAATCAGATATTCGCGAATCGGCTGATGAACTTCGCGATGAAGCGCTGTAGTATGTCGATACAGCTTCAGTCATTGATTCTATCCTTGACATGGAAAGTCTTCTGCTTCTTGACCTGCTGCCTCTGTACAATTGACCATAAGGTGGCGGTGGAGAGTGGCGTCCGTGCGAATGCCTCTCCCGCGACTGGCTTCGGTTCGACCGGCGATTGTGACGACGAGATCCTATCGAATTCAGACGGAAAATTATTTTTTATTGAAACAGCTATTAAATTAAAAAGATGCAAACTACAATGTTCAAAAACATAAAAATCTATACAATATTTGTTGAGCTTTGCTGTGTAGCCTAAAGAGATCATATTCTTGATCCTCAGTTAGGCTACTCTTGGCTTTTCGAATGCCTGACTTTTATAAAATTGCTTGGACCACAACAACACCAAGCCTGGGATATGTAACTCGTGATATCTAATTGCTGATTAGCTGGTTTTGGTGTTCTTTAAATTTATCTTAACCATTCAAAATTATTAATTTAAGGATATGGAAGATGTGGGATTGATAGAAGAGAATGAGCACAGAAGGCTGCTTCAAAAATTAAAAATTTGCACCGGTGATCTATTATCGTGGAATTACAGCCAAAAAAGAAGATCCAAAATTATAAACAAATGAATACCTGAAAATGAGAATGGCCCAAGTCCAAGTGATACTATTTCGAGAAAATCAAAAAAAACTTTACAAATTTTTTGTTTGTTGAAGATATCAAAGCCTGGTTAATATGGGTAGTTACTCATGGGAATAGACAACAAAAAAGCTGTATTGTGTGTTGTTGTGCGTTATAGTTTATGCGGTGCGGATCGTCAAACTCACTGGATTTGGACCCTTCTTATATTCAGGACTTCACAAATTTGTAATGCACTGCGCTTTGCTTGGATATATTGATAGATAGCACCTTGCCCACTGGCGTAGCACCCTGCAATACCTGCAGTCGCAGGGGGGCCCCGCACCTAAAGAGCCCCACGTTTAAGGGCCCCCTCTCGAGGTTGAACACCTCTTTTGTTTTGAAAAAAAGCTTTTTTGGGACAAAAAAACGAAGCATTTCTTAGCTGAAGATGCAGTGACAAAAGCCACGCAGGGGGAAAGCGCTCTCGCTAGGTACGCCACTGACCTTGCCCCATTGTCATATCAAAATACATTCATCATGAAAGAAATCTGAGACTTTTGTTATGTAGGCTACAGTAAAAGCAGTTTTTCAGTTCATTGCGTAAGATAAAAGCAGTTTGTGTAAAAAGTAACCCTTTAGTTTTCATAGTCTGAGTTTTGTGCATCAAAGAATGCATCTTCCGTTGTAACGAGTTGGTCTATCATGTCTCTTGTTTCTTGGCGCAAGTATTTTTTCAGTTTGATAACATTTTGCTTCTTCGCAGCCTTAATCGGTACTTGGCTAGAAGAGCACTGACTAGCTTCTAAGGTAGGAAGAGCGTTAGGCTTAAGGATCCGAAATTTAGTTCGAACGAGTCCCATCATATTCTTTGAAACGTCAATTTCAAACGAATGCTCCTTCCTGAAACGGAAGCTTTTATATTCTGACACGAGATACTTCTCAGCTCCCCGTTTCGTCGCTTTTTTGGAATATTGAGCCAAGTGTCCACGATAGTCTTTTGTCAAGTCTTGGGTAACTCGAACCAATTCAAACTGTTCTTCAACCATGTTGATCCATCCATCATACCATTACATCTTCTCTCTCCGCCGCTTCATTTTCTCAATCGTAGCAAAATGCCGGTCACATGGCAGAAAACTGTGACCTCTTATTAGCAGATTATGATCAATAGCATCAAAATCTCCGTTTTTTACCAGTGTCTGAAAAAACTGCACTGCAGTGTGGACTATGGTTATGGTTTTAGCCCCTGCAACCGTCAGAATAAACGTTTACCTTCTTGACTCCGGGTAAAACTTTGTTTTGGAGATAATGATGAAGGCACGAAACCACTTCATTTGCTCCTCGCTTTGCAACAGTTTCTGGCCACATGTACATCGTAAATGTTTTCGTTTTTGTGCTGTACACACAAAAGTTATGCAGCCAAATTTGCCGCATGTAAAAAAATTCTCCAACAGAAAGGTGAGGAAAAGGTATGTTTTGTTGAAAGTCGATAGCTAGTGTCTCCGTTTCTGGATCGTTTTCCGCCGTAACAGAGTCAGCTTTCAGCTTTTCATAAAAAGACTGAGCTTTGCGTTTGTGGAGTTCCGAATCTGATTGGAGTTTTCTTCGCGTTGCTTGATGTTTTTCACTTTGTATCTTGATCTCCATTTCGGCGCATGTACCACATACATCAGATCGTGGCCTTCCAAATCCGTAGTTAAAAAGTAATTAAAGTATATCCTGTGTCTAACAGGGCATTGTACAGATTCTGGTTCTTTCCCAGCTTGAACCTGAAGGTATTCATCATCAGCGCGTTTTAGCAATGTGCGGAAGAATATCTAATATGTATGAAAGAATGGCCGAAGTCCTGGACTTGAGCCATTCTTCTAATCATACAAATTTATTTGCCTTCGATAACACGTTTCAAAGCGTGAATTTGGACCTTTCTTTTGCTCTTAAGGTAGCGCTAGGCGTTAGTATTACGATGGTGGGTATAACTCATTTTGCTAAAAATGTGGACTTGGGCCCTTCTCATTTTCAGGTATTCAAATGTTAAAACCTTTGATTATCATGTTTTTACTCGTTGGAAAAGTTAATGTTGAATGGGATAGCACAAGGGAAACGAACAAAAAGGAAGACAAAAAAATTAAATATTTTGACAATATCAAGAGAATTTTGCGAATGAAAAGTATGCCGAAAGTATAGGCTACTACTAAAGACAAAACACAATGGAGGGAGTTCATATGGGAAATCACAGCTGATTAATAATGATCCTCTGTTGAAGAAGAAGAAAGAATCATGTTTTAATGCGATTTTTGTCAAGATGTCGGTGAAGTCTCTACAGTTAGGCTATCTTCTGGAGACACAATAATTTGAGAAATGTTTTAAAAATTCGGCAGACGTCAAAACCTATTTTCTTAGTTGGTATTCATTCGGAGTACTTTGCTTTGCGACGATATAAGTTGGGATTTTTAAAATTTCTTGGATGTCTCAACACAACACGTTAAAACATAGCCTACCACATGTGAGTAACAACATTAGTTAAGGATGCTGTTCCGATGGAATTCTAACCTCAGCTTCCGCCAAAAGAAGCGGAATTAAAAGTAACAAAAATGTCTGTTAAACAATCAGAAACAAACCAAATCAATAAGCAAGCTTGTGTTTGATAAATACATCCTGTAGGCTACACGTAGGCTTACAATTGGCCCGTTGTGGAAGTCTAGTACAGTGCTTAGCCCATTGTGGAAGTCTAAAAAAGAAGCGTAGTGTAATGTAGCCCATACCTTGATCGGCTTCTATTGATTTCATGGACCTGCGAGTATGGCTTCCTCTAGTTATGTCTTCAATGTGACCTTTTCCATTTCTGTACATATCTAGAAAACACATGACTTGTTAGCCTACTAACCTGCTGTCCTAAAATGCAAGCCTACTTTATGACTAAGTAAATGTCGACAACACATATAGCTTCGGTGTTTCCCATCATTGGGTCTAGAAAATACACAAAAATATCTGTCATTTACATAGCCTAACTATTTATAGGCTATATAGATGTTCTTAAAAATGTCTAGAATTTAGCTTAAAATGTGCATCAGTAGGCTATTTCATTGGGTAACCTGAGTAGCCTAACTCGTCTAAGGTAGATCGGTCATTTAATCTCCAAAATCGAGTAAACAAAATCGTCATAAATCAAAGAACTGTTTGGGTAGGGACAGTGGAACATCGGGACGACTCGCTTTACTGATTTTTCTTGTAATATGGACAACTGGAGGGTCACTGCGAAATTAAAAAATTGGCAAAATTGCAAAAAGTTTTTTTTGCTTTTACATAAATTCCTTTTTATCAAATGAAATGCTATACTTTGCGTGAGATTTTGGGTGCTAGAACATCGGCAGAACCTTACTACAGCAGTGTTAGGCTAACTATTGTTGCCACTGTAGCGTGACATCTATCGCTGCATTATTATGACTAGAATAACATTAAATAAACATGATATCACGTATTTTCATGCATATATTTTGGCAATACACACTTTGTACACACGCAGCCAGGTCACATGCACTGCACCTTGCTATGCGACACATGGCGGTAGACCTCAAGCTGTATTCGCACCAAATTTTGTCATAACACTAAACCCTCCAGTTGTTCACCTTCATTTTGAGTGAGCAATCCCCTACTTCTACCATCCCTAAGTTTGGGTAGGTAATAGGCTACAATAAATAAATAAAAATTTTGAAAAATCTTAGATGTCTGTCGTAAGCACGATTAACCTCCAAAAATGAGTGAACAAAAACCGTCATATATAAAAGCACATATGATTATAGCCTAACATAATAAACAAAAATAAATATAAAAAATGATGTTTCAAAATGTTTACTCTGTTCTGATGGTCTTCTTGTGAGAGTTGATGCATCTGTGTGTATCCCATTACCTGGCAGATTGAATGGCTTGTTAATCGTTGTTGTCCTTGAAAGGCCACTGAAATACATCGCAAGATATTAATTACTAACGTCAGCTTAATTCACGTTTTCATCAGAAAACTTGCTTGACAAGTCTGCTGTTGTAGCGGCGAAAATATGGAGTTCGCCTACGGCAAGCTGTTGCGCTTTGCACGCGTTTACTTCGTGTGGTGCGTAGGCTACTGTTGTAAGTTGGGCTATCATTGATTCACGCCGATGTAGCCGTTACAGATTTATAGCATCATTGCATGCTCAAGGCTTGTGGTGCAGGAAATCACCAGAAATGTTATATGCCGTAGGCCTACACAGTTGTTCGAAACGATTATTAGTCGAAAGAAGATATATCAAAATTTGTCATACATTTAATTAGAAAGGACACAAAACCATATCGACAGAATAAATTTTGTGGGAAAACAAAATGAAATATGTTTTCTTGAATACCGTACACTTAATAAGAATATATTTTGTCTAGAATGCACCTGTAAGCTAAACCTACATTATTGACAAAACGTTGTGTTTCGATTATGTAAAAAAGATTTTTTTTTTTCATAATAGGGCTACAACAAAATGACGAAAAAGTTTGCGCTCAAACCAAGTAAAATATTTCGAAACAGGTTCAAAATATTTTAGCTTCGAATAGCTCTAACGTTGAATTCGAATTTTGTTCAGATGATTTGTTCACTAAAAGTCAACATCTAATTTCTTCAACGCATACGCAGCTTCCATGCATTGCTAATCTCCAAGCTGAAGCGGAACGTGAATAACCCTTTATATTATATTAATTAAAACCACCTGAGTAACTTACAACCTGACTGTATATTAAAAATATTTCATTTCCCCACTTTAAAGAGAAAATTTGTGGACAACAACTCTATTTCAGATCTGTCAATCAAGAGCAAAAACTGGTCAACTTCCTTAAGACTTGAAAGAAAATGTGTGTCATAACTAGGGGCTGATCCAAAAAGTAGTCTTGGGGAGGTTCAACAAAACACAACGATGTGCAGGTCTACATTGATCGCCCAGTTCGCCCCCCTGGATCCGCCACTGGTCATAACATAAAAAGTACAAACTAAGGAGGATGTAGTCCAAAGTCTATATAGGCCTAATCATACAGTCTAAACGCACTTGTAACTGGACCTTGGATAGAGGCTCCCAGTTTTTGGAAAAGCAGAAGCAGTGCTCGTTGTTTTCTGTAGTTCTTTCATTTTATCTTTTCTTGCTTTTTGCCTTCTTCTGTTGCAAATATATCGCAGGATAATGGCAATGACAATGAATATTCCGACTGCTACTACCGAGGCTATGACAGCAGCATCTGAGGCCTCTTCTACCGCGAAAGTGGTTTCGTCAAGCTCATCTGGTACTGTGACTGGTATTTCCAGTTCACCTAGTTTCAACAGCAAAATATTGCATTAAAACATAGGATTTAAAATACTGCAATTATTGGATAACTAAAATGCAAAGCTAATTCCTAAAAAGGGCGTTCTGTCATTTTTCACCGACGAAAACAGATGTGTATATTTCCTGTTTACATTAAAATTGATAATTCACGCATTGTGGGTTAATCATTTCAATTATATAATAAACGATCACAAGATAGGCAAAAAATCTATAAAAAATATGGCTACTAAAATTCACAATCCACGGACTGCTACATAAGAACATTAGTATAAAATGTTGTTATGACAGGATCCACGAAAATTAATTCCGCAAATATTTCTTTATGACTTCTTTTCCCAAAACTTTGGCATCTTTGTGATAGCCAGACAAATACTATATAGCCTACAAATTGCGGGAAGTTAATTGCACAATCAACGTACCAGGTAGATCAAAACGGTCAATTCCAGTAACCCGTTTGTTCAAATATTGCGTATCACCGTCTGAAAAACATCTATCATGAAGCTAAGGTAAAGATTACTCGTGTGAAGCATTTATGTTGGTCACATAGTACGGTAGGCTATAGGTAACATTCAAAGAACAACCAGATCAATAGAAATTTGTTATATTAGGCTACCCGCAAGATATATCCTGAATCGAGCCAAGTAGCCCAATCGACAGTAAGCTTAGCCTATATCTATAACAAATAATACTTTAGAAAAAGGTTTCAGCACTGTATATGGACTAAGCTTCACAAAGTGAGAAATCAAATATTAGCCTGTTGCAACACTTACATTTTTGGCAAATATAAGGGTAGGCAGAGTTACAATTGACTAGAGCAAAGTTTTTTGATCTCGTGCTTTGGCCTTTTATCATGGGGCAGTTGGTGCCTTTTCTTTTTGTTCTTTTGCTGCGAATCTATTGCAAAAGCAATAAAAATACCATTACTTTATTTCAATTATAAAAAGGGCATACAATTGATGAAAGATGTTTTAGACCGGTACTTCCCAACTTTGTTGAGCTCATGGCCCACTTATCTTGACATATTGGCTTGGGCCACACTATGAAGTGGCTTGGGCTTGGCTTGGGCCACAGTGTCGTCCAAATTGATTCAAACAGGGAAAAAAGCATTGTTTGGACGGTATGTTCTATTTCGTCAAAGTAACGTTGAACAAACTAAAATAGAAGAACAAAACAATAGCCTACAAGGCTACAATAGGCTACACAATTTATCGTCAATGTGCACTTGGCACTTAAACTTTCTTGTTTAGATTATTTGAAATGATTACATGATAGCGATATCAGATCAAGTCGACGTTTGATAGTCGACAAACTCATGGAATGTAACATTTCCAGTTTCAGTGTAAGACTGTTTGGACGTTCAGTTTCAGTTTTGTTGCAGTTGAAAAGCCGCACTCACAAACGAGCAAGGTGGCAAAAGGCAAGAGTAATCCGATCTCGCCCTCTGACAATGAAGTGTATTTCTTCATTGGATCTTTATCCTCGGACTGGGAAAGCTTCTTTGAGAGCTTAATCTTGGCAACTTCGCATACTTATAGAGGCTTTAAATCACTGACGCAAGCCTTGTCACTGAGATTGACAGAGTGCAGTTTCCAATTGTTTGTGCTGTTGCCGGAGAATTATTCCATCCACTGGATTCCCTGAATCGAGAGCAGTCCTTAACGTGCATTGCTCAAGCGCACACCCTGCGAGTCGAACCAGGTCCATTTGATCTGGATGCTTCTTCGTTCACGACTTAATGCGCTAACCAACTGAGCTATCGGAGCAGATCGATTGTATAAATCCAAAATGACGAGGATCTAATTCTTGATATAGAAGCTTGACACGGTTGCAATAAGAAAGTTCCATAAGTTTATTCTCGAGTTCCACAGACAAGGCCACATCCTCTGCTGCAGCCTGCAGCACCAACAGTAATGGAGTTTTAGAATCCAAAGGTTTCAAGGACGAGGATATTTTCAAACATATTTTTTGCAATAATGGAGTAAAATTCTGGATTATAACCTATTGGTTGAATAATGTTTACATGAGCAGTAAAACAAGATTTTTGTAAAAGAATGAAAACATCGTTCAAGTCGTTCATCCATCACCTTCATTTTTTTCATACCTAACTTTTTCTTCCACTTCCGAAATTTCTCACCAAATAAAAATATTAAGTTGTCTTCACTTTATATTTATTTCTACCATACTGACTTGCTGGGTTGATTCAACTTGATGAACACATTTTGAAGATTGACCAGCTTTAGGCATAAACCAGGCATAGAAGTGGTCATGAACGTTGTGTTTAGTGAAAGATCAACACTGATCCTAAAGCAACATAACGTCTCGTTTTAAAGACACGATTACAAAAGCGTCGCTTTGTGAGCCACTTAACTTCTCAGTGGTACATGAACTGCAAGTGATCTGAACTGCATCTGTTACACACATTAACAAAATTTCTTCATTGCAGAGCAGATTTTCTTGCTATAGTTTACAGTCTTTACACCTACACCCTGCAGCCATGACCTCAAGTAGTTCTGATGACATTTGCTTCACAACGATATTTTTCTGTGCAATCAGTAAGTTCATTTCATATCATATCATGTTATTTTTCGTCAATAACGCGTTCGGGACGAAAAAGATACTACTAACTACTGTATAATAGTTGAATAGGCTGAATTGCCTACCAGTAGGTCAATGAACGGGAAAAGGTGGCAAAATCTTGAAAGGTCTGAAAGCTACCTGAATGCAGTACAAGTATATGTAGGCTAAGCAGTTTGCACGCCACAAAACCCAAACAGCAAAAATAAAAAAAAACAAAAAAAAACAAAGAGAAACACATGTGTAGTATCAAATAGCAGAACAGCGTAATGTTGGATTGAATTTGCCAGTTCCAATATTAATGTGAATGATGAGAACATAAAAGATGACAGGAAACGGTGGCGTATGAACAGCACTATCCCCCTTGGGTTGTAATGCGTGGAAGTTGAGGATGTGCTTTGCCAGACCCAGTCTTACCCCGACAATTCGGTAATGAGACGAAAAAATAGGAAGAAGGAGATGAGCAGTCATTCCTGCCACCATAATAGTAAGATAAAGAAAAAAAACTGAACACAAAAACCCATCTTCAGGCAAAAGTCCATTTCCATGTGGGTCAGGAGAGCATGGCTACAGTAAAGGTTTGGCTACATGTCCAGCTCTTTCCAAAATTGATCTGACTATAGGCTATAGCCTACCATGATGAATTTCATTCATTGATGCAGCGCCATCAGTGCACACACCTACTCAGTTCTTCTAATCAAGGTTGTTTTATTTTTTTTATTTTTAAAGTGTTTTTGTAAAATTCTTCCCAGACTTCTTTTAATAGCTTTGCTTTCCAAAGATTGGGAAGCTATAGCCTAGTGTAGACAAGTCCTAATAATTGAACTTTGGATTCACTAGCCTACTACTGGTGCAAACGTAAAAGTGTTTTATTCACATTTCTCCAACGCTTTACACTTTTTAAATTAGTTTCAAAATAAAGCCTAATAACAATTTAGTAGTTTAATAAACTTTGCCTTAAAGAAAATTACTTGTAGTCTATATTTTACACTTGACAACTATAATAGCTTTATTTTATTATGAATTCGAAAAAGTAGTTAAAATTGGACAGGTAAATTTATTGCTACTGGGGGTGTAAAAGCAAAATTATAAACATCAGCAATCGACAAAGCAATACAAGAAAATCAGCGGCAAAATTCGCCCCTTCTCAATATGGATGTCACATATAAACAAGGGTTGATGATCATGTGCGGTTGCATGCTTAATACACCTTATAGGCTAATAACGCACAAATGGTCCGCGGCTCACTGGTTGGGAAGCACCTGTCTTATTAAAACCTATCTTGATTTGCTCAAGAAAACACAATGAAAATAAATTGAGTCAATATAAAATTACAATGGTTGTACAGTAATTGTATCAGAAGATTTTAAGTTGCCCTCAAATGAAAGCGAAGTAGCAATTGGGAATGCCATTGCTGCATCGGTGAGCTATTTTCATAAGGCCTTTTGCTGTATATCTTACTTAATAAATGCTTACGATATAAGAACCTATCCAATTATCATTTCCTCCATGCTTAACGAGTTGCTCCTTGATGTACTTGTTGTTTCGTGGATCAACGTCCACTAATCGGGCGCCTACAGATTTGCAATGGGACTGGGCTGCTTCGAAACTTGCGTGTCCGCCAAAGAAGTAACATGCGTCAGAATGCTCTTCATACCGCTGCGGGCAAGCTGAAAAATAAAATGAAGTTTTCTTTCCTCGAATTTCTCACGCCAGTCAAATATGGACCCAGTCATTAGTCTTTACGGTTTGGTTGATTGGTGGGTTTGAATCTTTATTCTCGGACTGACAAAGCCTTGATAGGTTATTCCTGCTAGTTTCACATAGGCTACTGGTACTTTTAAAGGGTTTTGAGTTTTGACGCAGGGCTGGTTACCAAGATTGGCAATGTGAAGTGTTCGATTAGTGAAGTGTTGTTGCCAGGGAATTATTCAATTCATTAGCTGCCGCTGAATGGAGAGCAGTCCGTAGACTACGTTGCTCAAGCGCAGAACCAGCGCCACTTGATCTTAAAGCTTCTTCGTTTACGAAGTCTCGCGCTAACCAACAGAGCTATCGGGGCGTACAGCCCAATCATAACCACCCATCTAACTTTACGGGCCACATGTGGCCATTAGTAGGCTACAGCTATCTATGTTTACTTTCCTGTTTAATGTTTATAAAACACTTAATTAGACGGGTTTCAAACATATGACACCCTCGTGAAATCTGATTCTCATAATGGCCCTATATAGAATGGTGAAAAACATCTTATTGTGAGTAGGGCAAAAAGGCAAGAAATAAGCGTCATTTGATATTTCAATAGCCCTTACACAACGCAATTCACAAAGGCTACTTACGTTTTCTAACCATTTTCGAAAGCAAGAATATTCAGCAAAATCCTTTAAAATTCTCGGAAGTAACTTCACAAGAGGAACTGTTTGATTTATCACATCCAGGTCCGATTGTGTCAAAGTCAGCTAGGCTATAATTCACTGTGAATGGTTATTTAAAAATAATAGTTTAAATCATGACTTAGGCTATTTCTTTTAGTTGTACTTAGGCTGCTAAAGCTATAGGCCTACTGTAGGACTTACGCTGATCGACATTTTAAAAATTAACAAGGTTGTGATTAATTAATTCTGCTTAGTCAAAAGTACGTTTTTGTCAGCAATGGATTGCTGGTCTTTAAAAGTGCTGTACCGTAGTCTATTTGTTGTCTTGCTGTGATCGCAAGTGAATAAGTACATTTTTGTCTGCACAAGTCATTTTACAGTAAAAGCCCTCAGGCCATGTCGATGTGTAATATGTTACTCAACAAAGTTTTAAAGCGTTCAGGTAATGCCTCCATAAAATTATAGTCCAATAAACCATTGCTTCAAAACAAGTTTGTTTTAAAGCTCATTAGGGGGATTACAGATTGGTTGTTGACAATCAATATGCGCAACAAATAGCCTATGAAAAAAGAGTGAGAGCGTACGAGAACTCTTATGGCTTGCAATCGAGTACCGGTAGTGGGTTTACTTTGGGCTACAATAAGGAAAAGTATAAAAAGCATCAGTGATTTATACTGGGTTCTTTAGATACCCTTGACCAGTACGTAGCCTAAGCTACACACAATTTTCTCGGTAGGCTTAGGCTACGCCTACCGTATGCTAATGCTATAGCCCACTGATATCAGCTTAGACCAGTGGTTTTCACATCGTTTTTGGATTACGACACACCAAAGAGTTTCGGCTTCCAACGCGACTAACTACCCCACCGTTTTTCTTTTAAACATAGCGTTTTTACATAATTATGTCCGGCCAGTGGTTAAGCGCCTGATTCTGTACACAAAAACCTGAAGTGCTGGTGTGCGCTCGAGCAACGTATTCCAGGACTGCTCTTCATTTAGCGGCATCTAGTGAATGAATTCACAAACAAGCGGAAACTTCACTTTGTCAATCTCGGAAACAGGCCTGCGTCAGTGGTTCAAAGACCTTAAAATAAGCTAACTGCCAGGAACAACGTATCAGAGGCTTTCTAAGTCCGAGGATAAAGATTTAACAACCAACCTCTACCTTTTTGATTGAAACTGTTGCATTGCAAAGCTACAGTCTACGTCAGTGCTCTTCAGCTGGAGTTCCGCAAGGGTTTCTCATTTTTAATGACAATTTTTGCTTCAGTATGTTGATGAGACATTCTGAGTTTTTAGATTACATTGTCGCATTCACAGTTCAAGCAGGTCAGTTACTTAAACAACAGGTGAGTTCCAACTTTTGTAAAACTGTTCACTTTATAAAGTGTCTAATTAATTTTAGTTAGCTGCATGCAACTTAAACTACTGAGAACTCATTCAACAAGGCACATTGTTGGCAATATGGGGCAAACCACGCCTTGTTGAATTAGATTTAATTTTATAACATGATCTGAAAGCAAATTTTATTTTCTAACACAAGTTTTTTTTTTACTTTGAAAACGTTAGACCTTTTCAAAAAGTTGACAATATTTATCACAATTCCATGTAAAATATGCAAAAATGATTAAAGCAGATAGCTCGGAAACAAACGTCACATCGTTACGTAAGCAAGAGTATCAGGTAGCCACTTTAACATAACAACTTTTGTAAGAGCCGGTAAAGCTTCCAACCAATCAGAAGTTAGAGGTAGAACAGAGAAAAAACGCAAACAGTCCTAATAAAAAATGAACGTTCCGCCGTAGCCAGCGTGGCATAGAGGGTTAGGAAATACAATTCGATTCCCACCCCCCTGCCATAACACTTTTTTCTTCTGTAATTAGCAAACAAAGCTCAAAGCACCTATCAACTCTCTGACTGAGTGCTAGAAGGGTCACAATTGGACGGTAACCACTTAAACAAGATTGTACTGATTGGTTGACGATGTCATTGGGTCTTACTGAGAATTAACATGTTAAAGTGGCTACCAGTGTATCACACTACATGAGCAAATTCAATTTTAGCACAGAACTTGCGCAACACAATTGCAGTTTTACCTGAAAATTCTGCATCTATCTTGGACAAATAATAACAACCAGATTCTAACAATTTTAAACACATCACATATTTTCCTGCGGATAAATAATGCTAACTGGGAGATTTTAAAGATTGAATATTCGTATCCGAGCCTGCAAGATCATTTTTTACAACACCAGAGAGAACTGTTTTTAATCGGCTTTGCACATCCGTCCACTCTTCACTCTTTCTCCACAGAGTGTCGACCAATTGGTCTTCACAAACTTCACAGGTTTTAAATTTTTCTTCACAATCACTGAAAATACAATAAAAGAGTTTCACTTACTAAAAACATATTTTATACCAGTTGGGTGCAAAATAGCGTCCATGTTTCGTTTGACATTTCGTGATGAGTGGTTTTTCACTTGCGGGCGGGTGATTAGCCCAACTGGCTTCGCTAAAGCCTCGCTGGCCTACTGGAAACATCTTCCAGCGTTTCCACGTCTGCACCACGTTGAGGTGAGGTTGGTTTTAACAAACATGCTCACTGCTCAGCGAACGAAGCATAATAGACCAAGACCTAACTGCCACGACCTCTGCGAAGAAACATACTCAAAATATTTTCCGCTGGTGTTCGCCTTCGTTGGATCCGAAGCTAAATGTAAACTTGTCTGGGCCCCTTGACGAGGTGTTTTCATGGCAACCAGCTTTATTGGTTCTGAAGTATAAGAAGTTTTATTAGCACAAGTGTGTATCAGCGGTGCAAATACATGGAATTAAAATTGCCTGAAAAGTATTCATCATAGTTATAAACACTACATTAACATGATGCAGAAGCGTTGTGGCTGATTCTCTTTTGCCATAAAGATGCAATAATGACGAAATAAAAAAGATCATTGCATTAAATCTCATTTTATTTTCTCTCATTAATGCATATCAGCACACCATTAAACAGAAAAGGCAAATCTTTGTAAATTTCGTTGTAGTATTTGCTATCTCATGTTGAATGCACTGATGACTGCAACATGAAACGCGTTTGGTTGATTCTTTGTTAAATCAATTCCACTTCTGCACCCCAAGAATTGGCTAAGCATTCTTTGATACTTCCATTCGTCCACTTAGTTGTGCAATAAAAGAAAATGTGCTTGTAAACAGCCCGGTCACAAAAAAAAACCCAGTACAATAGGGATTTTTTCGTTATTCGACTTTCACTAAAGGGAGAAAAACTTATACTCACTTAACAAGAACAATGGAGATGCAAAAGGGGTATTGGAGTAACGATTGATGTTTGTGTCCACAATGCCAGGGCTTAAGCAATTACAAGTAAATTTGTTGTTATACTTGGAACTTGCCAGCCGACTTAAAGATTCTGTGAAATAGATGTTAGCTAATTTGCTTTGGTAGTAAAGCTGCGTCAGTTGGTCGTCACCTTCAAGCGAAGACTTCTCGATGTCGTCAAGATCGATCTGTTATGAAAAATTAAAAATATATGCTTTAAAAAATTGAACCGGAAATATAACTGGGAATTCATAGAGCGTGAACTTGCTGGCTCAGCGAGTCTCTTTGCACTGCGTGGAAGAGGCCAATGCGTTGAAACAGCACTGACTGCAGTTTTGAGCATAGCATGTTACACAATTACACATCGATGAAAATAATATAAAAAGACAAGCCCAAACTATTTTTACATTCTGTTAAAGGAAAACGACACAGTTTTCCATCTCTTTTTGGTCGGTTACTTTGTTGTAGATATGAAACCAAGCACAACAGAATTTACTGCATTGGCAAGTTTTAATTAAAAAGACTGTTGTGGATCATGTTATACAATTTCTGTCGTTGTTCATTGAAGAATGAAGCATGGACATTGGACATTCAACACTTTCGTATGGCATTTCTCTAATACGTCAATACGAACAACACCTCTCTTTTTATTGTAGCAATCCATATGGTACGATAGTACCTACATTTAACTTTAAAAGATTGCCGATAGTTGACCGTAATTAACATCAAACCAGTCAAATAGGTCGTAAAAACATACCTTTCCTTGTTCGAAGGAAGAAGCCGTTACATTGATAACTCTTCCTGGGGCTTCCCCATTTACGAGATGATCAAGCAGTAAATTGGTGAGAAGAAAATGACCTGTAGATAACAGAAGACACATTTTTTTTAATGCAATCTAAAAAATAATTCTTTTTTTTATCACAATAAGGAAAAATACAACTCAAAATATAAAATAATGTCAAAAATATGACTTTGTTTTACTAGTAATTGATAATAATATGTTTTAAAAAAACATCAAAGTAATTTACAGAATAAGGCTAATTTACAGAGAATTTTTTTTAAATATTTCAAAACTTTGCCTTTAAATAAAGTTTAGTTTTTCTGTAGCATGAACCAGGGCTGTAGCGTAGAATCGGTAAAAAATATACAATTCCAACTTCTAGATTTATAACTGGCCGAATCCGGTTTTATTGTTGCCAGATTTTTTAAATCTTTGTTCTTTTTTTAAATTTAATTTCACTTTAGTTGTGACCCAAATTGAAACAGCAGCTTCCACAAAAAACTGAAAAGAACACACACTTCTATTTTCTGGCAAAGTTTTAGAGCGGAAGACGAAGAATAAGTAACAATATGATTCAAAAAAAAGATTGCAAATAGAAGTTTTCTTGACCATGGTTTAGTATCAAGCCGGAGTCAGCTTTTATTTTAACAATTTTGACTAATGACAACTCAAAATCCCTACGATTCCTACTCCACAGCTCTGAAAAAAATTACTTGAAACACTAACTATGAAAAACTTATGTAAAAAAATTACTGTACCAAGGTAATTAACACCAAACTGCCTTTCAAATCCATCATCGGTAGCAGGTGTAGTTTTAGGTGGTCGTGGTTTCATCACACCAGCGTTGTTCACCAGAACATCAATGTGTGATAACTCTGCAAAATTGTACATCCTTGTCAACTGCTTTCGTACAAATTATATCAAAGCATACTTTTTGGGTTTGATGAGGCAATGGCCATGAAAACGACACAAAAAACTTCACCTTACAAAATGAAAACCAATGAGATTCCAGCTACCTTTGCGTAATGTTGTTGCAAAATCAGTGACTGAATCTAAATTAGCGAGATTGAGAAATCTACAAACAACATGGCGGTTTTCAGTTTCTCCCCTAATCTCCACTGCCGCCTTCTCACATTTTCCCATATGACGACATCCGAGTACAACAGTGGCACCTGCAAAATTTGTTTAATAACAAAAAACCTTGCACGACACATTCGGAAAATTGCACGTTAAACTAAAATCTATTGAACTTTTTAAAGTAAGTAAAAATAAATCTAAAAAAATTAAAAATCTATAAATACATTAGCAAAACTAAAAAAAAATGTAGCAAAACCATAATGATTCATCACAAGTATTATAGAATGCATAACAAAGTTTTTAGAAACTGCCACTAACCCTAACAGCTTAAGAGATGAATCAGTTCAAACAATAAAGCATTCTCATATCATCAAAATGCGTGTGGGTTATCATTGAAGTGATATAGAAATGACTTTGCAATGTATGGAATAGAAGTCTTGCAACACAACTTTTTAATACATCAAGTCTTACACATGTTTCACCTCTTTGAGCTAATTCTTTTGCTGTAGCTTTACCAATTCCAGAATTTCCACCAGTGATCACAACAACTTTTCCATCCATTCGATCGTCATTTGGGCATTTTTTTCCTGCTTTAGATTCCCTGGCATGAATTTCAAAAAAGGTTTGATATGTAATTTTGAGAGCACAAATTTAGTTACAAGTAGCCTACATATAATCAGTCAGTTTTGGTTTTAACATAACCATGTTTATGTGAGTTTTAACAATTCGATCAGATGCTACTTTTATAGATCCTGCCACAAAAAACTGTTTGAATGTTGTTATCTCATCAATTTAAAACTTTTATTCTTGCATACCGTACCTGTATGAGTGTTCACTACTTTGTTTACATTAAAACTAAATATTGCCTGGCACTGAGAAAATTGCTGCCTTGTTTTCAAAGCGAAGCACATTTCACATTTTGTAACTTCAACAAAGAAATAAAACTTACCGTAACAACATAATGCCTCCAGCAACAGATGAAAATAGAGAAATTGGAACTATAACACGATTGAAAATAGGACTGTTGACAAAACTCATTGCAAAGTTTTATTATGGTGACTTAATCATAAACAAGAATATGTAGACTGCTTCAGCAAATGGTAAAAAAATCCAAACCAAACAAAGCCTAGCACATTTGACATTCCTTTTCAAATGAAAAACAGCAAATAAATTGTAGAAATCAAGAAAATATACTGTAATATCTTTTGAGTTTTGACAGGTGTCAAACCCACAATGATCTTTTCATTCTTTTGCACCTCCTTCATTTGATTTGTGTTGTTTGCATTCAGCTTAACTGAAATGATCTAGCCTACCTAATAGCAGATCGAAATCGATTTTTTGCAGTTTATGATTGAACTGACTGAAAATAAATTCGATTGTGAATTGTAGAAAGTGGCTATAGTTACTGCACCATAGATATAGCTGTTCCATGCAATGATGCAATCAATTATAATTATTATTTATCTATGTCACTGTTTCCGAACATAAGAGATGTAAAAATTTTATACCGGTAGGCTACTACTGTAATTTAAAATCCAAATTCACTTCCAAATTTAAACTTAAAATCCAAAACCGGTTAGATCTGACAATAAACTAACATTGTAGCTAAATCTAAAGGTCTGAACTCTGAATGTATTAACAGTTTAAGGTTGCCAGATGGTTTTTAAATTTCTAGCCTAAGTCCTACGGTACTGAAAAGTAGCCCAAAATATGACAAATTTGCGCAATATAGTCAAAATCCATAAAGTTTGGAATGTGAAAATGAAACAAAACCAAAAAAATCACTGCTAAAAAATTTTTGCAATGCGAAAGAAACTAGCCCAACTCCATGGGAAAACGGCAAAACTAGCAACCCTGCAAGAGTTGCATCTGCCATCTTGCATCAGATGTTCGAATCTATCTTTTTCAAGATCCTGATCCGACAAGTAGCCTATATTCAAGTCTTGATGATTTTGAAAATTCAAAATATTCTGTCTTCATGCTGCCAACTCTCGGATGCAACCTAGTTCGTACCATGAACAGTTCGTACCCTCAGTTCGTACCTTGAAAAGATCGAGAGAAAAAATTAAAACAGCCAAAGTCACTGATTGCAGTTTCCGCAATCATTTTAAAAATTTTTCCCTGAAAAGATCGTGAGAAAAGTTAGCTCAAAGCCGAAGTCCGCTGATCGCAGTTTCCGCAAACATTTTTCCGCAGTTTCCGCTAACCCTAACCATAGAGTAATCTATGCTCTAACCCTAACCTTCGCTGATCGCAGTTTCCACAAACATTTTTCCGCAGTTTCTGCTAACCCTTACCCTAACAAACATTTTTCCGCAGTTTCTGCTAACCCTTACTCTAATTCTAACCATAGAGTAATCTATGCTCTAACCTTAACCCTCGCTGATTGCAGTTTCCGCAAACATTTTTCGGCAGTTTCCGCTAACCTTTACCCTAACCATAGAGTAATCTATGCTCTAACCCTCGCTGATCGCAGTTTCCGTTAAACGCAGTTTCCGCTCACCCATGGATCACGGAATTAGAAATTAATAAAAATTAAAAATAAGAATTAAAAATTTAATCAAAAGAATTAAAAATCTAATTCAGTGATCCATGGCTTACCCTAACTCTAACCATAGAGTAATCTATGCTCTAACCCTAACCCTCACTGATCGCAGTTTCCGCAAACATTTTTCTGCCGTTTCCGCTAACCCTAACCCTCGAGTTTGTTTCAAATTGTTTGGGGAAACTCCGATCAGCGACTTCGGCGTTGTGTTATTAAAGGTAGCCACTTTAACAAGTCGAAATTCTGCCACTGAAATTGACTACAATGCAACCGCCAACCAATCAGAACATGTTATAAGAGGCTGCCGTCCAATTGTGATCCTTCTAGCACTCATCCAGAGAGTTAATGCTTGTTTTGAACATTATTTGGTAATTAAAGAAGAAAAAGAGCAATAGCAGTAGTGGGAATCGAACCCGCGTCAATGAAATGACTACTTTCTAGCCCTAACCCTAACCCTTAAGCCAACCAGCTGACAAAAAATCCATCACTTAATTTGCTTTCTATGATCTTCTTTTCGCCATTTTTTGCGTCACTTAAACCGTAGCTTCTGATTGGTTGGCGGTTTCATTCTAATCAATTTCAGTAGCAGAATTTCGACTTGTTAAAGTGGCAACCGTTATTAAACTGCGATCAGCGACTTCGGCTTTTTTGAATTTTTTCTCTTGATCTTTTCAGAGTACGAACTGACTGTACGAATAGTTCAAGGTACGGTACGAACTGGGTTGCACCCCCAACTCTCATTGATTGTTTGTTTGTTTGTTTGTTTGTTTGTTTGTTTATCTTTATCCTGCATTGCGGGAAAGCGGACTTGAGCGCTATGCATCGGTGTACGTCTTCCGACATACACCTGACCCACGCTGCAGCCGACGGCAATGTCTGTTTCCGGTTGTCTACTCTACTTATGACTTAAATTTGGTACTACCCATTAGGCCTACTCGAAATCGATCACTAGGTAGAGGCAATTATCGTTAAGTTTCTTGCCCAGAGAAACAACAGCAAGTGCGGGTGGCTGGAGTCGAACATGCAGGCTCTCGAAAACATCTCAGCTTTCAGTTATACACAGTCCTAAACTTTTGAAAAAAACCTTACAATCTGTACATACAACATTATTTGATCTGTGCAACGCTGTTTAATGCAGTGACCTATGAGATTCTTGTGTTTATTGTTGAGCTAGTCAGAAGCGCTGTATAGTTTTTTAGCTTTTTCCTTCCAATAAATTTAATATTTAACCGTTGTATTTTGTTTACATGCAGATAAAATTGAAGAGGACATCATCTGACGTCGAAAACATTCAAATTTGTTTCAATGTAGTTTTTCGTTTTCTGTAAATGTTGCAATAAACTTAAACGATTTTTAATTTGATTACGTTACTTGGCTTTGTACGCCCATGGTTCATCAAGACGAACTCTCCACCAAAGCTCAAAAAACGTTACTGAATTCTAAATGTCATGTCAGTGTGATTTAGAATTCATTGCATGCACATTATACTGTAGCCTACAGCATTAACATCTGCATTTTGTTGCTTATACCTTTTTCTATATCTCTGCTATGTTTGGCATATATTGTTTTTTCGTGGTGATGGTCAGAAATAAAAACAAACTGAACTGATCCTGTGAACGCCTCCGTCTTACATTGCATCTGAATTCTGGAATCTGGAGTCTCTTCACTCTTCAACCCGAGACTATTTATATAAGTCATGTATGCAGTAACGCCTAGATAGAACATCACACAACTAAGGCGAAAGAGCCATGTCCATTGAGTCCTGTCTTTGTCATGAGCAGGGCCGGATTTAGCTGATGGGGGCCCGGGGAACTTTTAGATCGGAGGGACCCCAGGAAAAATTTTTTCGCGCCTCAGTAGCATCAATCCAGCACTGCACAGCATTTTGCAGAAACTTCAAAGGCTGAAAGGAAGAAAAAGTAACACAAAATCACATTTTTTCCACGTAGGGGGGCCCTTCAAAAGTCGGGGGCCCGGGGCACCTGCCCCCTCTGCCCCCCCTAAATCCGGGCCTGGTCATGAGTTACCAAGGGGGTGGGGGTTTTTAAGGTTTTTTATTTATTTCGATCATTTTTTTCTGATGAAAATATTTCCTTTCAAGTAGCTGATAGGCTACGAACCAAATTTGCACTTTCTGACTAGCTACAACCAGAGGTGGGCAAAGTTACTTTCAAAAGTAACTGAGTTACAGTTACAGTTACTTGGCCAAAATAGTAACTGAGTTACCGTTACAGTTACCGATTTCAAAAATGTAACTAGTTACAGTTACTAGATAGGCTACAGTTACTAGTTACTTTGAGTTACTCATAAATCTCAACATAAACGCTGTAATCCAAATTTAAACAAACAATTATTTGCGGGAAGCGCATCCATTTTCCTCAACATTTATTAGATGTATCACGCACCCTGTGGTGCAAATTCTATTCTAGTTACGCAGTTGCCTTTTCCTAATGTAATTTGTTTTCCGTCTGTCTGTTTTCCACACTATTGTTTATAATCGTTGCGTGTTTCTTGATGCTTATAGTCAGTTAGTTATAGTTACTTTCAAAAAGTTTAAATTTATTGCAATTTATACATATTTTCAGATTCCTGATGAGGGCTTAAGTTAAGCCGAAAACGTTTGACTGTTAAACTACTTGTAAATATGTAAAATATGTGAAGAATCTTGTCAATTCTTGCTACAAATCGGCTGCCCAGAAACTTATGTAAAATATATTGTTGTAATGCTCAACCATGTGGTATTGTTGTGTTTTGCCTGTCTTTGGTACAAAAAAGCAAACTCTTTCCCGAAACTATATTCCCTTTAAATGCTCGAAACAAAGGAAATAATTTGTTTTCCCTGCTATGACTCGAAGTTACTTAGACATCGACTTCCGATTTTGAATCGAGAAAACAATGATGTAATAAGGTTGCGAACAGTGAACGTAACACCGAGACTCCGGGTCCTAAATACTCCAAAACTACGCTCCTGTACACCTCTGGCAGCTATACGACAAGCATGAACTGAGCTATCAAGTGTTGCCAAACACTTTTGCCAAACATTGCATAAAAAGTCACATATTGATCAATCACCAAAAGCAATTAATTTAGCCAAATCAGTTCTCAAAAAGCGCTAAAAAAGAGCCAAATCGCCAAACCATAAATATGAAGCCAAACGTCTTATAAAATCGCCAGATTTCTGGATTTTGGCGATGAATTAGCCAATATGGCAATCCTGCTCCATAAGGTCACAAAACAAGAGCGCCGCGCATGGGCAGTGCTGCTCCAATACAGCTGCGAGAAGAATGCATTATTGCGCAACGAGCAGCAAACACGCATAAAGCATGACACAAACATGTGCAGAGAAATGGACAGCAATTACAAACAGAAATTTCAATACAAAAGTAACTTGGAACTGTAACTGTTGAAAAAGTGCTAAAATAGGAACTAGTTACCGCGTTTCGTTACTTTTGGAAAATAGTAACGAAGTTACCGTTACAGTTACTCAAAAAGTAACTAGTTACAGTAACTAGTTACTTTTGTAACTAGTTACTGCCCACCTCTGGCTACAACATTAAGTTTCGCTGAGAAACGTTGTCGTGTTTTATCTGAGAAAAGTTAGAACAGACAAACGTTTCTTCAACGTTCATCAGCGAAACTTAACCTTGCAACACTTTTTTCGGACATTTTGACCGAATTGACTATAGTCACTATACGGTATATTTTTTCGGACATTTTGACCGAATTGACTGTATTTTTTTGGACATTTTGCTGAAAAATTAGTCAATGACCGATAAATGACCGAAAAAAAACCCAGATTCTTAGGAAGACATTAAAATAGTATCGACAAATAAAACCTAACCACCAGACAGTATTTAACATAACAACATGAAAAGAAAATGGTTGCAGATGGAGCCATTCCCAGACCCAGTTTGTGCATGTTAGAGCGGAATAGTCGGACCCCAGTGCGCAAATGGGATATGGGTGTCTCAATTTCAGTCGTCAAGGTCGCTCGCATACAGAGTAGGGTACAGACTCGTAGAGATTTGAGTGGAGCGATGGGTTGGGGTTCGTAGCGCGGCATGAGGGTAAGGCTTCTGTTGTAAACGAGCTCCATGATCACGCAAATTATGTGCCTGGCCAGGAGGAGGCGGAGCAGTTTGCAGGTGAGGCCTTGGTGCCACTACGGTATCGTAGGCGCCTGTACTGAGGTCAAGAAACACAGCACCAGCCTTCTTCTTTGCCTCAAAGCAGTCTTTGATGTCTTGAGTCATGAGAGTGACTTGGTCCGCAGTAGATCTTCCACGTCGGAAACCAGCTTGCTCCCGGGAAAGAGTAGATCTACAATTGGTTCGACACGAGTGTAGATAAGACGTTCGGAGATTTTGAAAAGGATGCAGAGAAAAATATAGGTCGATGACTCATCTGGTCCTCTTGTGGCTTATAAAGCTTAAGGATCGCGACTACTTGATTCGTCTCCACATTTTGGGTATTTTAAGTTGGCATAAGCAGGAACAGTGGCATAGGAGCATATGCTGCCGCCCTTGGCTTTCGTTGAAAATGCCGCCCTAAGTAGACTGCAGCAAATTTTGAAATAGTTTCATGTTCAAGCAATCTTTTCAATAAACATAATTTCAAATAATGTGCCGCGTCTCAGAATTTCTATATTGCTTGAGAAAGAAGCCTCACTGTCTCAGCGTTAAGGCCAAAAATAAAAGACAAAAAATGGACAACAAATGTATTAGGAAAATAAAAGATCAATAGCCGCCTCAAAATTGAACTTTTCGAGCTTTTGCCGAAGCAAAATCAGCGATAATATCTTCAAAATCAAGTTTTTGAACGTAGTCTCTTTCTATAGAAAGAATCGATAGAGCTGATAGCCGATCATCATTCATGGTAAAACGTAAATACGACTTTATCATTTTGAGCTTTGAGAAACTCCTCTCACAGCTCGCAATTGAAACACCGTTTACAATTAAACGTTATGCCCAGGACTGGTTCATCTTCCACAGTTTTCTTGGTCTGTGGGACCAAATCGTAACAAATTAGCTCGTGATTAGCCATCTCTCCGGGGCCCCCTCAGTCCCGGGCCCCCCTCAGTCCCGGGTACAATATCCCTCCCTCTCATAGGGCCAACCGTGAGAGACTCGCTAAAACTTTTTTTCGTGCTAGCGTCAAAAGCCAATAAGAGCCCCTGGCCGCCAAAAGTCTTCTAAGTAACCGGAAAAGTCTTCTAAGTAACCAGAAAAGTCTTTCCCAACGACACACCGGTAGTCTACCTCAAATCCTAAATAAACACCTAGCTAAAATTATGACGTTGGTGCTTTACTGCACACGAGGTCTGACTACAGAAACTACTGCTGAGATAGAGAAAATGGATCGTGATTATAACAAAAGATTTATGACGTAATAAATGTTACTAAAAATTGAACAACAGACGGAATACAGGTTACAGCTATCCAACATCACGCAAGAAGCAACTCCAGCTTTTTAGCTGTTGTTCTATCCTTAAATTTTTTAAGGTGTGCTAGCTGTCTCATTGTAAATCATTTTCTTGTTTTACTTTTTATTTATTTTTGCATTACTTCATTTCTCGTGCTGTGTGCACTGTACAGCCTCATTTTTCCGCCCCCTTGCAGCCTGTCGCCCCTGGCGCAGAGCCAGAACCGCCAGGTGGCTGCTACGCCACTGAGCAGGAAGACAGGAACTTGCGCAGCCAAGACTTCATGGCGATGCCAGCATGGAGTACAAGTTCGAAGCAGATGCTGTCGGGGGCTTACTGGTCTTAGTTGAATGGAGGGCAGCGATGAACTCATCCAATGTGATTCTCCGGAAATGCTTTCCTCGTCTGGTGTTGAAATTTTCTAGAGATTAGATTTTCAAGAAATAAGTTACCGTACCGTATTTAAATCCTTCTGTGGTCGTGAATAATTTTTTTTTTTAATCTGCAAGCTACAGTAACTTAAAATTTAAACTAAACCTTCTACCTAAATCCTATTTTAACTTCATGAATTTGGTTATGTAGCTCCTGCGACCTTTACGTGTGTCGTTTTTACGTTCCCTGACGCTACTTGTTCTGGAGTCTGTGTAATGTGTATTCCCTCCAGGCTTTCCATAGGACATATCTGCATTTTTCTCACGGCGTCTTTTTTAGCATCCTTAGGATTGGAATTTCATAGAGTGCTTGGTTGCAGTCTTGCAATTGGGACATCGATACAAAAAGGCCTATGGCTTTGCTTCCGTTTTACGTTGTTATTTTGTTACATGCCGGATTGTAATCAATTCTTCTTCGTCGTATGAGCTGTTCTTCTGGACTATATGTTTGGGCATGATGTCATCAGCCACTCGACAGTCTCGTCATCCAGGGCCTTCAGTCCAGGCGCTCCATGTGGTGGTTGATGGATTGGGCAGTCATGGACGACATGATCTACTGTCTGGTCTGTGGCGCCACACTCGCATCCCGGTGAGGGAGCCAGGCCCCATTTGCACATGTCTGAACGAAAGCGACCGACGCCGGTTCGTAGGCGGTTAAGCCGGACCCACGCAAGTCTTGCGAGGGACATTCCCGGAGGATGGGGATCGACGTCGGGTAGGAAATCACGGAGTCGGGAAGTGTTGTTTTGCCACTCCATGTTCCATGTGTAGTTCGTCCAGTGTGCCGCACTTATTCCAAGATCTTCAACGTTGTTCAGAAGCTGTCGTGCGGCGGGCACAAATGGGCGTCTTGATTTCAGTCGCTGCTGTCCTCCAGGTAGGCGCTGGAATGTACTGTGGAGGAGGCGGTCGGGGTCCAGTGCGCGACGAGCAAGGGAAATCATGGCTCCTTTACGGCGAAGCTCAGCAGGTTGGATGCCTGCAAGGATGGGAAGGCAATCCGTTGGAGTGGGACGCAGGCATCCAGTCACAGTGCGTAGTGCGTCATTGATGGCGGTGTCAATGTGGCGGGTGTGAGAGCTGCGGCACCACACTGGTGCGCAGTACTCAGCGGTAGAATGGACAAGGGCCAAGGTAGCTGTGCGAAAGGTTTTCGCATCAGCTCCCCAGCCGTAACCCGCCAGCCGCCTCAAAAGTGCAACGCGCGCAGATAGTTTTTTGCGCAGTGACTCCAGGTGTCGTCGGTACGTGAATGACCTGTCCAGGGTTACGCCGAGGTAGGTGGGTTCGGCGCAGTAGGGTAGGTGTTCGTCATCGGTGGTAATGTTGATCTCACGTTTTGCTTCCTTGTTGTTTAGGTGGAAGGCCGCCGACACTGTCTTTGCCTTGCTGAGCTGTAGCTTCCATTTCTGGAGATATGTTGATATAGTTGACATGTCCTGGCTTAGGTTCCTCTCCATTGACTGCCAATCTCCGGCTGGATGCAGGAGAGCCAGATCGTCTGCATAAGCATACTTCCTGGAGATGGTGTCAGGCAGGTCATAGATGTAAGTGTTAACTCTTTCGCGCCCAGCGATTTTGCACGGTTTGACCGCAAAACCCAGCCATTTTCTCTTTTTTTTCTTTAACTTTAACGAGTTGACACGCGTAACACCGATTGTGTATTTTGACATGGAATATCTCATTGGAAAGATAATTTCAAGTTCTGACTATAAATGTTAGAACCTACTTTCCTAATACAACATATTTGAAGATACAGTGTTTTCAAAATGTGCACTTTTTTAACTTTTTTGTTTGTTGAAAATTTTGTGAAAATGAAGCATCTTACAAAAAAAATACTCCCACCTTTTCTGTAGAACCTAAAAAAGATTTTTTTTCTTCAGTGGACTTCCTAATGATATGAAGTGTCAAGGAAAAATCAAACATGCCTTGTTCCTTTATATACATACTTTTATTTTAACTGTTGGTTAAAGTAAGCACACTTTGTCCAATTTGAGCAATTTTTTTTTTTTGAAAAACACAAGAATATCAATAAAATAAGCATGTTACAAGGGACCAGTAAATTTATAGATATTTTGCTAAAAACACAAAGTTTTATATCACGCATCAAACAGCATCATTTTAAAATGATGCTGGGCATTTCGCATTAAACCTCAGATCATTTTAAAATGATGCTGGGCGTTTCGCATTAAACCGCAAATCATTTTAAAATGATGCTGGGCGCGAAAGAATTAAAGAGGAGGGGAGCCAGGACAGAGCCCTGTGGGACGCCGTTCCTGAGTCGACGTAGTCTACTTCGTCGGCCGCTACCGGTGGAAAGGGTAAAGCTGCGGTTTTGCACAAGTTCCATGAGTCGCAGCTATATGCTCTGAGCGGAACATCTTTAATCAAGACGGGTTTCTTTTGAGCTGAAGCAACCAGCGTTTTTTTTTTCAGAGTGAACCTCAGAATATAAATATAGCAGTAGGCCTATAGGAGTAGGTTATCAGCATACCAGTATGTCTTGGTGAAGGTAGCTTATAACTTTTATTTTTACTGTTAATCTTAAGTTTGGTTCCTGGTGTGGACGTCATTGTTATGCAGTTTTGTTCTGCGTTCTGTTTATGGCTTAAATTTTTGGTGTCAGACTGGTCTTCCTCTTTTTGCCTTCTGATGGTGATGATTTTTTTTTCTACTGCAATAAACTGCTACATAACAATATAGACCTCGTTTTTAGGTTATCCCCACCGCTACTGTGCTCGGGATGTCGCTTTCTTGATTAGGCTACAGCTACCGTATGTTTGAACGGGATGTTACTCACTAAGTCCGCTACAGTTACATACAAAGCAACCTATGGTTACATTTTGATAAAAAGCAACATTATTGTGCCAAAAATGACTAAAAAGTAGCCAGAACCAGCCAGTGGCGTACCGTGACCACTTTGACAGGGTGTTCAGTGACGGCAAAGCAACAGCGGGGGGTCTGAGGGACTCCCCCAGAAAATTTTTAAAATTAACATTGAATTTGGTGCGTTCTGAGAGCATTTTCCGCACAAATTCTGAACATGAACAGAAATGACAAAAATAATGTTGTCGGAATGGAGAAGAATACAAAATAGATATTTATTTGACAGCGCCTATTGAATGAAAGACTTAATAATATCAAACATTAAGTTGCATTTCTAAAATCTAAAGTCACATACTTCAGTTCAGTTTTTATTTCCGACCATCAAAACGAACTACTGTATATTACTTGCCATAACACAGCAGGAGTCTGAAAAAACGCGAAAGTTAAAGCGTGCTCGAGATGGAAATGATATACTTCATGCAAGGCTTAGGCACGGTCGCAACACATTGAGAAATGTACAAGCGAATTAAAAACAAACATGTAGTAAAAACGGTGGTAGTCTAAACGCAGCTTTAGCCACTAGCCAATTTTTTATTATCAGTACCGGTATCATTTTGTTCATTGGCTTCACATTTTAATCAGTGACGTTCGGTGGCTTAAACCGTTGGGAAAGCAACTTGGAAATATGCTGCAGCAAGGTAGTAGGCACGAAGGGCGTAACCGTCGGGTGAAGCCCGAAGGCGTGTTGCCCAAGGCAACACTTCCATCGGGGGTCTGGGGGGCCTCCCCCAGAAATTTTTGAAAAACACTTCCAATTTGGTGCGCTCTGAGAGCATTTCCAAAACAAATCAAAAATAAAAGTCTGTCAAATTGTGCTGCGCCTATGTCGTGATCATACATCCATTTAATGTTTAGAAGGCATGAACAGTCTTAATTTTAACGTTGCAGGACCAAACTCCTGTGTTAGACATGGAATAATAGTTGTCTTAATGTTTAATTCGTCATGAATGTTCATTCTCAGATATTCAGTTAAGCCTACACTACAAAAACTAACACTTAGGCCTAAACATTACAACCGCAAGCAATTTGTACAAAAAGCTGGATAAGTTTGCCTCCTGCGTATAGAAGCTTAACAAACTAAATATTGCACCCGTACCTGAACGTTCATTGGCGAAGTAACGTTATATCAACGCTGTAAAAAGGGCAAAGGCATGACTATGAAAGTTAGTACAGTAGGCTAAAGTACATGGCGAGGAGACATCAAAAAACAGCAACAAGCTTTTTGGCATTATGATGCTGTGCGTGTACCGTGACGAGATACCATTCTGACGAGTTAGTCTAGTCGCTCTAGCGAATGTACGCATTGACGTCACTGGGAAAGCACAACTAACCTACCATAACCATAACACATCTGATTGGCTAAGCAGCTGGTGACGTTTTGCAAAACGGGTGAGGATTGGTTAAAACGAAGGCGTTTTTTGACATTTTTTGAATCTGGGAAAGCAAGTTTGATAGTTGCTTACCTGGAGCCTCAGTGATTGTTTCTGACAGAAGCGTTTGCGTTAATTGGCATTTATAGGCAAGACATGCGCGGTTTGGTGAGGACTTAGACTACTCACAAGCGTTACGAGTAATTCTAGTCACGAATACAGTAATTTTCAAGTTAAAATAGACGTGATAAAAATAATAAGTTAAACCTAGAATTCAGTCATTATATTTTGCATAGTTTTTGCTAAGGTAAGCACTGCTTTCCTTGCTTTCCCTCACCGATCGTCACTGATTTTAATATATAGGCTATATTATATACCGTACCGGTGGTACACCCAAGACGAAACAAACATAGGCAATAATTAATGTGAGACAAACCAGGAGACACAGAAAGCGACTTTGAGTCAGCTGGCACCTGCTACATAATTAAGGTGTTTCAGCAATAAGGTAGCCTACAATACCAGTAACATACAAACACTCTCATCACAAAACGATTAGATGTGTTGTTTTAGAATGGTGCATCAATGATATTGGCTGTTGCCATAAGCTTTGTTGCAGATTCAGACAAGCTAGTCCTAATTTACTGGCACTTGGTGCATAAAAAACATTTTATCTTATCTTGTTTCCAACTCTGATCACCTCAAGCTCTAATCCAGTGTTTCTCAACCTTTTTTGGTCCAACGCCCCCTTCATGAACTGGTAAAATGTTACCGCCCCCCAACAAAAACGATTAATTACGAAAAGCGAATATAAAACAATAAATGCTATTAATACTACAAAAAGTGCTCAATGCCTAGCAAAAAGCCAAGCAGAGCGAATTAGCCTACATCAATTATTCAAATATAAGCTATAGTTACCCGTCTCTAAAACCCTTACTGCCTATTTTACCTTAAAAGGGGGATTATCAGAAGGTCTTTATTCAAATAGAATTCTATGTCTATTAGAATAAGGACCTTTTGATGATCCCCTTTTAGGGTAAAACAGGCTGTACGGGTTTTAGAGACTAGTAACTATATTTGATGAAAAGCAAATATATATTTGCGAGCATGAAAACAGTAGGGTACGGTATAGGCCTACTGGTAGTCAGTGTGAACCTTGGGCTTGGTGAGAAAGTGCCAGTTTCTTCACATCCGGTGTAAAGCCAGTGAGAAACATTCGAAGATCACCTCTTATGGATACCGTAACTGGATATGTCAAATGGGCTTTGCAGTTTAGTATGTAGCAGAACAACAAAGCTGAATCCCTTTCCCACAAGGTCTGAAGTAGGAAAACCACCAGGATACGAGCTCTTTGACGATATCGTTATCCTGGGCGGTAGATGGGTTAAACCAGAATGGTCCTAATAATTAAAACGCCCCCCTTAAGCCGAAGTAATCATACCGCCCCCTGCAAAATCAAAACGCCCCCCGGGGGGCGGTACCGCCCCCGTTGAGAACCACTGCTCTAATCCAACAAGCTAAAACTTGCTATTGCCTGGGATTCCCCCAATGACGCGCCAAGGTGTGCAGATCAGCGAGTGCACAGCCTGGCTGACCTAAAACCATTGCTGTTTTCGCTGCGTTGTGACGTCATTTTTCTTAATTGTTTATTTTAAATAGCACTCGCCAAGCTGTCAATGCACGGTAGCCACTTTAACAAGTCGAAATTCTGCCACTGAAATTGACTAGAATGAAACCGCCAACCAATCATAAGCTACGGTTTAAGTGACGCAAAAAATGGCGAAAAGAAGATCATAGAAAGCAAATTAAGTGATGGATTTTTTGTCAGCTGGTTGGCTTAAGGGTTAGGGTTAGGGTTACCAAATAAAGTTCAAAACAAGCATTAATTCTCTGGATGAGTGCTAGAATGGTCACAATTGGACGGTAGCCTCTTATAACACGTTCTGATTGGTTGGCGGTTGCATTGTAGTCAATTTCAGTGGCAGAATTTCGACTTGTTAAAGTGGCTACCTCAATGCACACCCAGCTTAAAGGTAATGACCGAAAAAAATTAAAGGCAATGACCTCAAAGGTTGGAGTATTAAAAATAGAAGGGGACGAGTTTTGCAATTGAAAAGAAAGCAATCAGCATGCAGCAAGATGTTAAAATATCATGAAAGTAAAGAACATCGACAACCGATGGAAGTTTTCTTTTTTTCTGGATTTCTTGAGGTGTTCAGTGCACACCTTGAACACCCTGAATATACGCCACTGGAACCAGCCTATATTCTGTTTTTCAAAATTTCTCGGGGGCAAGTCCCCACAAGCCCTGTCTACCTTTACCTTTTGGACTTAAGTTTTGCACTATCCATTGGTCTTATAAATTTTGGTGCTACTCAACCTGTGGTAGGCGTATCGGTGCCGGTACGCAAGCTCTCGACTGCCGGTACACAATTAGTTTGAAAATAGTTGATTGAGCAATGTTTTGTTGTGATCCGAATGTGTTTTTCACCATGCTCAATTTTTTTTTCTAGACATAATTTTCGTACTTTCTTATGCTGTCAAAACGACACAGCCTATAACATGGATGACGAACAATTGGTCTGCGGGTCACAAAGTGACTCATTGCAAATTTGCAGTGACCCACTTGTCTTTGTGAAAATAACGACCAAATACTTCAGAAAAGAATAAATGTTTCACTAAACATTTGGAATAAGGCCCACCCTATTTTCATTTAATAGCCTGCAGAATTTCCATACAGTAGGTTAGTCTGACACAGACCTTTAGTGATGCATTATTATGGCAAGTGGGTGGATGAAAATAATTTAATGAAAATAACGACCAAATATTTCAGTAAAGAATAACTGTTTCACTAAACATTTGGAATAAGGCCCACCCTATTTTCATTTAATAGCCTGCAGAACTTCCACACCCTACAGTAAGCTAGTCTGACACAACTCATAGGCTTTTAGTGATGCATTATTATGGCAAGTAACTGGATGCTTAAAACGTACCGGTAATGAAGCCCTTGTGCTTTTGACAGTTAGCAAATCATTTTGCAGTGCATGCCTCTTGGCGGTTTAGCATTATTGTGGTCCGTAAAATCCATTCTGAAAACATAACCCTTACAAACTGAAAATCCTTGCCAAGTTCGTTTCAAACCATGAATACATTTGCGCCTTGCGGTAGTTTGTTAAAGCTGTTTGGTAGTTCATATTTGCGTAATTTCTTATTTTTGCACTTGAGGTGCAAGCATAGCCTACACACGGAATCATCTTACCTCAGATATGAGTGTTGCAGGTGTGAACCTAAAAATTATGTGTAACCAGCCAAGGCATATAAGACTTGCAGAAAAGATGCGGCAGCAAGTATAGCATATTTACATGCAGCCTAATTAAATTTATGACCCATTTTTGTTTTTCTAAGATTAAGGTCTTTTTCGTGACCCATGCAATGAAAAGGGTTCGCTATCCCTGATCTACAACTTAATTTTTCAAATAACAAAGTTTGGTGTATGGAAATGTAGGTAAATAAGAAACAATCGCTTGATCCAATTAATTCTAATTTCCACAAAAGTTATATTGAAAATGCCAAAGGGTTGGTCGTAATGAATTCGTTCAAGGTTGTTTCGACATTGCGATACATCATAGTCACAATTTGACTTTATAGCAACATAGATGCTTGTGTGCCGAAACCACATTGTGTTGTTTGCAAAGTTATGCTCAGGAATGTCTCAATGAGACCTTCAGATCTAAAGAAACATTTATATTGAAAACAAAGAAATTAGACCTGGGCCTAAGGATTTTTTTAAAAAGAAACGAAACGAATTAAAAACTGCATTAAGAGAGATGTAGTATACATTGTACAGACACTCTCATATAAATACTTAATCTTTACGTCCGTCCAATGAAGTGGCGGCAGGCCTGGATTAACCATTGTGCTAGGGTGTGCTAAAGCACAGGGGCCCCGCAGACAGAGGGCCCCATCTGAGCCTTCTCAGCATAGAGTGTGATAAACTGCGACTTCTCAATTTTGATGCTATCCTTACAGACTTTGCAGCAAAAAAAGTCGTTCGGCTGAATTTCATGTTAGTTTTCTAAATCCTATTGGTAATTAGTAGTGAATGAAAGAGCAGTTTAGAATAGAAATTCAGAATAACCTTTCATTGCAATTTTCAGTGTAGCGTGCAGTACTAACAGTGTTCCCTTGCTACAATGTTTTCCCTTGCACGGTTTCGTTGATTTAATGTGTGTGATTTTGCATCCATTATAACGTAAACATTGTTGACTTAATTTGCACATGCTTATTTAATTATCCATCACGTGCTATTTCAAAGTTATCTAACTTACCTAAGCAAGGCTCGGTTTCCTCTGCAAGCGAAACCAGCTTACTTCCATTACGCTCCACGTAAGCTGGTAAGGGCCCCCATAAAATTCATTAGCACAGGGGCCCCATTTGACCTTAATCCGGGCCTGAGTGGCGCTATAGGGATTGTAAAAGCTAGAAAACCACACACCGTAAGTAAAATGTTAGTGAAAGACTCTAAATTTGTTCATTGTACGGTAGATTTGTGAAATTCGTGACAATAAAGTTAGCCTAAGTTTGTTTAATGTGATAGCCTACTGTATTTACGCAGTCGTAAACTATTGCTATTTAATTGATCTGTATGATTAATCTACCATTTAACTGCTAGAATTGGTAAAGCAAGATAATGGTAATTAGCCTACCATTGATTGGTCAAATTGATTCTAGTTTGTAACTGTTCGTTTCTTTTCAGATTGCACTGCAAGCAGTAGCGTTGACAGGGGTGTCCAAGAGGTACTATTGGGCGGGCCGGGTATAATTTTAGGGGATCGAAACCTTTTGAGGGTGCCTAGAAACGTGAAGAAACCAGCACAACGTATTCTATGGATAGAGTGCGATTTTCTCATAAATGTCTTGATTTGGGGCCCAAGGATGCCATTAGGCCTAGTACCGGGCCCAATATATTCTCTCAATATCCCTGACTGCAAGGTAGGCTATGGTTTAATGTAATTGCAATAAGCCTAGGCTTATAGGCTACATTGTTTTCAAACGAGCTTCTGTCTACAGTAGACTACTGTTCTAATTGTTAGACATATAGGCTAATATTAGTTTATCGTCGGGTTTAACAGGAATTCGATTTTACATGCTTCGCCTACTGTAGGCTATAATCTGGAATTTGGACTTGGATTTTAAATTCTAAAATCCGTTGGCTACATCTGAGGTGTAGCTGTAGACAGAGCTGGAATTGTGGAGTATTTAGGAATCGGAGTCTCGGGTTTCACCCGGAGTCGGAGTGGAGGAGAGTTTGAAATTCTTAGCAAAAACAGGAGCCGGAGTCTGATTTGTTGCCAGGTAATGCTTATAGCGTGTGAGCCAACAAATATTTTAGCCTAGGCTGTTTTTGGCGCAGTTTGTAGCCTTTTTTTATGTAGCCTAATTTTGTGGCTTTCTTTTCCCAGCAGTAGCCTAATTTTTTTATTTAAAAATATGCTTTTCTTTTCATGACAGAGGATAAGGAAGATGTAAGTTATAAAACTTGGATTGTGGTTTATGGTCAGTTTGGAGTGGACTTTGGAATCAATATCTCAAAAATATTTGGAGCAAGAGTAGATCGAGTTTGAAGTCACATACCGTACTTAAAGTCTGAGTAAAGCAAGAGTGGACAAACCTGACTCGTACACATCAGGTTAAATCGCAATCCTCGCGAAAGGCATAGGAAATTCGAAGCAGGTAACCGTACGGTTGCTCTTTGAGAATTTTACTTTTGAACGAATGCTTATTTCAGTCAAAATAAAAATATTTGAAACCAAATAAAAAAAATTCAAAAATTGAATTGAAGGAATATTTATTTTTGGACAGAAAAAGCTTCTTTGAGAGCTTATTCTTCGGAGTTTCGTATACCTGTAAAGGCTTCATTTAAAGGCTTTCAACCAGAGAATTAGTGACGCAGGCCTGGTTACCGAGATTGACAGTGAAGTTTCTGCTTGTTGAAATGTTGTCTGTGCATTTTCCATCCACTAGGTGCCGCTGGATGATAAGCTTTCCTTGAAACGCGTTGTTCAAGCGAAAACCTCGCGAGTCGAACCAGCGCTGCTTGATCTTGATATTTCTTCGTTTATAAAGTCAGGAGCTCAACGCACTTAAACCACTAGTCTTAGGCTATCATTTTATAATCTAGCATCCTCGCCTGCATCAAATGTATCAACACCAATAGCCTAGCTTTCAATATGATTCAAAAGCAATTGCTAGTTTTTTTTTACACGGTAAGCATTGACTGTTCTTTCTCTGCGTTATACTGCAACGTATATTATTATTTTGCTCTTACACTAGCCTTTTATAAAACCTGAAGCTTAGTCTGACGAAAAGCCCGTTACTGGGACTTAATTGCAGCCGTATCTTTAAATCTTAAAATTTAGCTTTTAAATCAGTTGATGAAATGATTGGGTCTGGCAAGATTGAGGACTGACATTTTAAATTAAACCCTGGTCGTTGCTCGCCTGCACGATTTGTAGCGTAAATATCAAACGTCTTCCATTTTTTCCCGTCTTTTAAGCCTCACTGTTGTGAAAAAATAGCACATTTAAGCATTTCACTTTTCAATTGTAACATTCCTTTATTTATTCATTAAATATGGCAAGCCTGGCAATATTCAGCTATAAGTTATATGTATGCGTTAAATAAATAATAAACAAAAACAAAACGCAATGTATAAATAAGCCACTTCCGAAAAACTTCCTGTTCAAAAATATCTTTCAGTGGCGGCAAGGGAGCTAAAATGACTTTTTCACCTTGATGTCTTGCGACACAGAATCGACGTAATGACATTCATTCTTATAGCAATAAAGGTAGCAAGTTTTTTTTTGTAGCTTGCAATTTCATTGAAGGAGTTTCATCAGCTGCTAAAAAGAAAAGGGAATTAAATTAAAATAACAGAGTTTCAGCAATTATAGTTGATCTTAAATTAGCTTGTTTAGAACTGTTCCTTTTATTTATTTAAGAATACAAACAGCAGCAGTCTTTGATGTAAAACCACCAAAACAAACGAAAGCAAAGGTTCTGGTTACATGTTGTATGATTTTTCTTTTCATTGGGCTTAGTGTTGCAGTTACATTATCTTAGTAAATGTACTTTAGTCTTGTTTTATTTAGGATTTTCAAAACGTTCGGTTAATTTACTAACGCATAATAAAAGAGAGAACAATATAAAATACAAAACATTCCCTCCAAATTAAGTTGGATTCTATACGTGGTTTGAAGTAATCGTTCGCTTACGAATCAAACAGCCTACTAGGCTATTGTGTAACTTAAAGCTACATACTTAGTACTCTTTTATCAGGATATTAATGACTTACTCGCTCTACACTCAAGATACTCCGAGTTGATGGGCACGCTTGACATGAACAGCCTGCAGCTTGTGCTCCAACTCTTGGTCTATTGTTGCAAAATGATGAAATTGTTGGCACTCTCTTCTTCATGTTTCGTAGATTGCATACACTGAAAGGACAGGCATTGTAATTTATTTTGTTTTTGTATATCGGGTTGTTATATTTTTCAGCTTTTTTACTCGTTTGAAACTGAGGAGATTATTGTCCATTATAAGAAGAATGAGAAATATTAGACATTAAATAGCCTAAAAGAAACGTTTAGGGTAAATTAAATTTACTAATCTTCATATTGTAGATTTGGGAATCGTTGTTGCCAAAGTTGAGATAATGTAGCAAAATAGAAAAAAATATGTTTCTTTTTGAAAAAACTTTTTGAGCAAAAAATGCATTAAAACTTACTTGCAAATACAGGACAAGAAGCATTGAGTCGACTGACTTGACAATGGCATCACTGGGGGGGCATTGCACGCTGGTGGGTGTTGTGAGGTAGGGCATGTGCATACAGGACCAGGTTTCAAGTTGGCTTGATTGCCTGGACAATGACTTGGATTGGTTTCACTGCAACTCCTGATGAAAAAAGAAAAGTTTTATAGAAAGGAAACAAACAGATTTTCAAAATTGAAAAGTCATTCAGTGTGCTTGATTGTTGTAAAATATGTAGGCCTTTGGTGTGTTATTAAAGTCCTGTAGTAGACAATAATATTTAGAAAAAGTCAAATTAAACTTCAAGAAAATTGATAAACTGTCATTTGCGAGTAGGCTACAGCATAACTAGGCTTAGGCCTAATTATACAAAAGTGATGCAATTTTCAAGTTGAAACAGGCAAACTTTATAAAATCGGACGGAGGGTGCCTGAAAAATTTAACAAAAACATCACATTCTTACTTGCAGTAGCAAGAACGGTCGCATTTGTCTTGGTTCCACTGTGGGCAACTTGATGGTGTGCGGAACTCGCAAAACTTTGCTGGGCATTGAAACCCTGCTGGTAATTCCAATGAAGCTGATGCGCTGCATGCCGGAACAATACCTGTTTTTGGTAATGATTCTTGACAGCAGACGCAACTGCAGTATGATTGTATCTGCATAAAAAATAGACGTTTTGAAACATTTCCAGTAAACACAGTAAGGCCATAGCAAAATTTATTTGTACTTTGTGAGTTTACGTGTTGTTTTAAAGTATCAGTGCTGTTAGTAATAGGAACGATTCTGAAGCATTAGGCTATAGATTATTTACAAATTGAACAACGCAAAATCGTTACTTTATCTCAACTTCCCAATGAATAATAGGATACGCTAAAGAAATACTCTACAACTCTAGTCTTTACTCTACAAAATCAAACGCATTTCAGGATGCCGTTTCTGTGACACACGAATAAAAATATGACTTACCTTTTCCAAATGTTGGATTTGTTGCGGTGTTATTCGAAAGACGTTGATCTTTAAATTAAATGTTTTGGCAATAGCGACTAGTTGTGCGTGTTGCCTTTTCTAAAATAAAACAAAAGGATTATATAATGTAACTTACAATGTGTAGGGCTGCAGGCTACTAAGCAAACAAAGCAATTGATTTAGAATTTAAGGTTTGAAATCAAACAGATTGTCAAAGTTGTGTTTGGACTGTGGCATTTTTCCAGTTCAAAAAAAGTTAAGATATTTTTGCATAGGTTCTATGCTACGAAAACACAACGAAACTCATCTCTGACATTGAAGTTAACAGATTGTTTTACGATAAAAAATGAAACTAAATTTTTTCTTACCTTGATTTTTATTCTGGTGGGTATTGACATCACTACAACGGCCAAGGTCAAAATTGTCAAAACTAACCTGATCATTGTGAATGTTTTAAGTTTTTATTTTTACTTTCCTATAAAAAGAAACCTTTTCTGAAAGACAAAAACTTCATGAAATATCTCTATGATTTCAACCAGCATGACATTATCCCAAGTTATATAACCATTTTGTTTCGGAAATTTAAACATGGTCTACTCATAGAATATTAAATCGTACGATTCCAGTCTTTTTTGTACGATTAAACTCCTGGAGAAGAATCCATGGAGATGTGCTGTGTTTCTTGGTTGACACTGTCATATATAAGCTCACACTCTTTTACTTTCGAAAAAAAGCATACCCTCAAGCTGTTGGAGTTTTAAAATAGCCGGTAATTAAGAGACCGTGGCAGAATGTCTAAAAAAAGCAACTGCAGGATTAACTGATAAGAGTTGATTCAAGTAACGAATGGAAAAGATTTTCAAATTTTGCTGCAACTGCAAACAATGAGAAGCAGTTTTCGATCATCTTGAGATAAATCAACAGTAAGTAAATAAATTAAAAAGATCTTTTGATTTTTTTGTGCGATTTTGATCAAAAAAATTTGCCACTTTGTTGTCTAATTTGAAATTTGCTCTTTGCCGACGACAAAAAACTTGGTTTCTTGTATAAAAAAAAATTGAAACTGCATCAAAAATTCAAGATAAGGTTTGCATGAAAGCGTGGCAATGAGTTCAAAAACTATCGGCACTGAGAAGAAACGCACCAATTGGCAGTACTTTAAGAATTAGGCCCACTCATCTGAAAGAAATCTTGACTGATAAAATAAATGATTACTTTATGATTAATTTATCATACATACTGTAGACTTTTATAATTACTCTGTCAATATAGTTAAAGTTATATAATCAAACATGTATTAGTCAGTGTTAATTTTTTTCAGAACTTTTTTGATTTTGCGATCTGTGATTTACAGCCTTCTAGCTAGACAAGAGAATATTTCAGCACTCCGAATATAAATGGATTTTTGCTTGCGAAACAAATTTTTTCAATTTATTTACTTTGAAATACTAGTTAATAGGCATTTTTTAAAGCGGTGGGAAACCACATCAATGGAGTTAAGTTTGTTTTGTAAAATCGGAAAAATCAAGTCAATAACATCCCAGACAGCAAATCAGTCGTTTTATACATTGACTAAAGGTTTTAGACGTTGAATCAACGTAAAAAAACGACTGATTTTCTGGCTATCACTGACACAGGGATTGGAAGAAATAATTTCGTCCATAATTTTTTTGTAGCGCACGTGATTCGCATGACAACAAGTGACCTTCTAAAGATCGAGGTCTTTTCGGTAATCAAGCAGAACTTCGTAAATTATTGCAACAAGTCCAAGAATTGGCCTTTTAACAATCTATCTTCATCAACGGTTTGGCTGTAATGAGAGACATTATTAATTTTTATCATCTACTTGGAAGACTTAAAATCTGAAACTTTAAGTTTGCACCGACAGACTTTTGAAGGCCTAATCGAAAAACACTTAAAATATGAAGTATTTACGCTGTTGCGATGAGACTTTATATAAGAGCGTAGCTTTCTGGTTACGTATATACAATAGGAAATGATATGTCATGCGGTTATACAAACCACGCCAAGTCATTTATGTTCGATATGTGACATTTGGTTTGTATTGCTATAACGGTGTAAAATAATTTTTTTTTGGACATATATGGTAGAGAGTTTGAATCGACAAAAATCGTTTAGAAAGTCATTTTATAGATCTATCACAAACCACTATCAGGAAAGTAAATTAATTTCAACACTGATATAACCTATATCACGTTTTTAATTTTTTGTTGAGCTAAATAAAGAATAATGAGACACACTTCGATAAGGTTTTTAAAATCGACATGGTGCTCGCGATTGTAATCTTTGCCTTCTCTTAAGATCTTAAATCACAAATTTAGCAATGATTATTTACAACACTGTGTTTACAAAATAACTTACTCAGACTTCTTTGAAAGCGCAAGCTGCGATAACCTACGAGATCTATTCTGACATTGCTTTTACCGATCGCAGTATTTATTAAATTGTTATATTTAGGCTCACTTTAATAATGATAGATAGATTTGGTTAAATGAAGGTCAGAAGGACAGTTGCAAGAAGAGAGCTTTAGCTCGGTGGAAAATTCCCAAGAAGATGTTTCCAAAACTCTGTCGGTTTATTTTGTATTATTTCACATGTTCGGTTTCCATACAGCTTAAAACTATAAGCTACACTGTACTCTGTAACACTTACGGTTTTTGGCATTTAAAATTTCGTTGAAACTCATTAACGAAACTTTAAGTATTTTCCCACAATGCCATTGCCTTGCTGTGACTGTCCCAGCTTGATACACTGACCAAACCTAAAAACGTTTTTTGAATTTCTAAAATAAACAAAAAACCACTAAAATAATTTTGTCTTCGTGCCCTTCTAACAAACTTTGTGGGTAGTGGATAGATTTGCTTGTCAATTTATTTAAAAACAGCTTCGAAAATGATTTATTAACTTATTGGCATAGATGCAATACATTTTTTATTATAGGCCTAGATTAATTAATGTCAAAAGCAGGAAGCAGCAATTGCAATTAAAAGTTTGAAATGCATTAAAAACTGACATAAAAAATTAACCTCTACCTTTCGTTTCTTGCTCACGACGCAAACTAAAACACAAGAAATAAGCTAACTAATTAAATATTAAACACCCTAGTTTTTATGATTTACTTAGTCAGTGGTTTCCAATCGGAATTTTGTAGACCACGTGGGGGTCGTGAAATGTTTTACTGGGATGCATTAAGCTATACATTGATTTCAGGAGAAAAGACAAACATTTAAGCGGAATAATTAATATATTTATCAATAATTTTACAACACTTTCATTCAGGGTCGTCAGTCGTTACTCTCAGAAATTTTTGAAAGCATAGCGTGACCACGAAAAGGTTGGGAGCGACAGGGTTAATAGCTACACGTAACAAGTAAATCATAAAATTTAAAAAATACAAAATTATTTAATTTATTTTTATGTAACGCTTTTATCATAAAAGTGTGATTTCATCCATAAAACGATTTACCGAGGACGTGGTATACTATTAAATTGCTTTCAATGCAATTTCATTTATTTCTTTAGCGTGATATAGGCCTATGCACTTTTTGATTGTATATTTTCGTTAAGACAAGCGACCCATCGGATACCATAGTAACTTAAAAGAATTATTGGGAATGCCAAAGTAGAAAACTTGATTATTGGCCTCTTACTTTCATATGTCCAAAACCGATTTGTTAATTTTCAACACTTTGAACGAAACCCAAGCTCACAAAACCATTTGATGATATTTTCACGTTTTACCAGTTTCGAGCGTTACTTTGATGCTAATGCATCGACACTTTGATTATTTCATACGACGGATGGGTTTGTGTTTGTTTTAAATCTGTACAAAAATGCACAGTCTCGAAATAAGTAAAGACAACGTAGATCTGTACGGTACAAGACACTAACAAAAACTAAACAAGCCAAAACTAATCCTCATCTAGCACAAAATGTGAATTTGAGAGTTAACATGAGACAACATTCAGCAGCTGAGCTAGTTTGAGGTCAATGTGTCAAACGGGAGACTAAACATAGCTGAAGGGATATTCTGGCCTTCTTTAAACTATGCAATAATTAGGTCCCAAAACAGTTGTTTGACGACACAATGAACCTCAACAAAATAGTTGGTCAACACGCCCCGCCTACCACTCCTTAAATTGCTAAAGGTCTGATACAAACTCACTTTTATGCAGTTGAGTAAATGCATGCTTAAACAGGCATTAAAGTTATTGCAATAAAATTATAAAGTTAAAATTACAGTTAAAGTTATAAAGTTGTTCACAGTGTACATTGAGTAAAAACACAAAGTAGTGAAACAGATTGTCTGGTAAATGGTACTCTGTAAATGCAAATGCTTAAACAGGCAATAAAGTTATAAAGTTGCTCACAGTGTACATTGAGTTAAAAAACAGAAAGTACCGAAACAGAGATTTGGTAACAAACACAAAGTACCGGCACAGATTGTCTGGTAAAAATTCGTAACGAGTCAGCAAGCTAGTTTTGTTTTTTCATTGATTTAACATCTGTTAATGAACGTTGAATCAATGTACAAGGAAATAATTTGCCACATCACTGTCTTCAAACAAACAAGGTGACGCCTTGTGTTTAACGCCATTGCAAAGATTTTGTGCGTATGAAATTTAATTTAATGCAGCGACGCGATTGAAATCTCTTTGATAGATTGATATCAATTACAGCAATTGACCCGAGTGAATAAGAGTAATAGAGTAGTTAATTAGTTCTTTTATCTATCTTGATTTTAGGAAATCCCAGGCAATGCGTTTGTTTGCAGGTCATCTCTAAAGCGCAACGGAGCAAAGCACTATACACTTCTTTCACACTTTGTTGGATAAACGCAAGAACCCGGATAAACATTGACCGCAAGTAAATGATCATCTTTATGTGTTCTTGCAAGTTTGCCTCTTCGTGCTGCAATTCCAAAAAATCTAAAAGTAAAGCTCGTTTGATAGAGCATTGGTAGAGAATTTGTCTTGTTGAACCATAGACACACGAAGCCCAGCAACGAAATCAAATTTAACATATCTACGTTTATTACAATAATTTACAGAAGTCGAAAAAGAAAACTACATCGAAACAAATTTCAAACGTTTTCGACATACAAGATGTTCTCTTCAGGAATAACATACAGTACTTATGTGTAAAATGGTTAAATATTAAATTTATCAACAACAACAAAAATGCCCAGTGCTTTTGACTAGCTCACTGTGCAGCTTTTTTTCATATTGATAAATTTAATATTAAACTTATTAATTATTATTAAACTTATTAAACTATTTTGTTTAGATTTAAACGTAGTAACGTACTGTATGCTATTCTTGAAGAGGACATCTTGTGATGTCGAAAACGTTCGCAATTCGTTTCGATGTAGTTTTCTTTTTTGACTTCTGTAAATTATTGTAATAAACTTAAATATGTTAAATTGGATTTCGTTGCTAGGCTTCGTGAGCGTATGGTTCAATAAAGCACGTTTGTAAAGCGAAAGACCAAAAGTAAAAGTTCCTAAAGCACGTTTTGTTATCCCATTACGATAAGATTTGTTTACCAAACACAAGGCATATCATATACTCTATGGCTAATAGGAACTCTTAATCTCGAAGTATGCTTTTGAGAACGGCTCTAACAGTTTAACTTTTTCAACTCAGCCGAAGGTATTAAAAACAATAAAATGCATTGCGTTTGACGCTTCAATTTTTTTTGTTTGTAACCAATGTTGTAGATTAAATTGCAAATCTAAAACTTATAGTAACAACATTTTAAAAGTTTTATGGTATATCACAGGCCCCAGATTTTACAAGTCGGTAATATTTTAAATCGTAAAAAAATTAAAATTAGATTGACCCGCAAAATGATAGGTAAAACATTGCAAAAAATCATTGAAGTTAATTTACAAAATTGACTGAGTAAAGTCACGATTTCACACAATGCTTCGAGAAAAAGGCTACAGCTTGTGTTGGTGCGTTAACTAAAACACGAGCAAGACAAATGAAGCTTTTGTTTCAGCAATACCGGCGATAATATTATAATTCTTCCAAGAGCTGTTGACATGCCCTTTAGATTTTCTTCCGCACCCTTTTCCTGCGAAGGTTTAACCAAAATAACGAGAAGAATCACGAAATTTTCTTCTCAGTTCGTTCTCATTAACTCAACAATTTAAGCTTCAAATCTCGTGGGTCGTCTACAGTGTACAGCCAACCAATCACACCATGAGGCCGTGAGTTAAAATAACTCCTTACTCAGAACCTCAGTTTTTCTTTTTAAAAACCTCTCTAATCCTAATTGAAAGCAGCAAATTTTGCATCTTAGTTTCGAAGATATTTCGACGATTAGTCATGCTAACACATTAAACTTTTTTCTGCATCTGCGTAAAATAGGCCTATTGTAAAAGTGGACACTTGGTTTCGTTTGACCATCGTAAACAATAAGGACTAAACCAAACGTTTCCAAACTGTGTGCTTAAATTTAGCATGGGTTGCTCTTCACAACTAAGACACACTGCAAGTGCAAATCGGCATTGTTTGGTGTGCTGTTGTCGGAAAAAGTTGAAAAACCACTGGACTAGGCTATTGCGCGTATTGCCATGAAACAGCAGAATTAGACAAGCCACCGCGCTGGCATATTCCTCTGAAACAGTTTAATAATTTTGATGCTATATGCGTCGACAAATTAAAACAATGAAATAGTAAATATATGTGTTTCTTTTTCAAAAGACCAACACAAAACTGGATTGGTCGAATCTTTTCGCACAACAATATTAAACTGCTATTTCCTGAGTTTCCATTTTCAGAATCTCATGCGGCTCTCACTCAAAAAGTAGAATAATGTAACAAAGTCTTTGGCTTATATCCTCGGACTAAAAAATGCTCATTTGGAAATTAATCCTGAAAGTTTTGCATGATACAAAGGTTAAGCCTTGATTATTGAGATAGGTTTGTCGTATCCAGGCTTACACCTGGTGGTTGAAGATTTAGATTAAGTAGGCGGGAAGGCAAGGAAGCCAATCTTTTTGTCCACCTTCAGGCATGCCTGTGTCCTGCCAGAGACACAGCCGCATGCTTTTGAGCGGTGTCGAACCGGCGCCCTTTCGATTGCCCTTCTAGGGCTCTCAGCAATCGGCTATACAGCTGACAAAAAAAAGTTGAGATAGGTTACCGCATCTTTATTATTACAATACCACCCACCCTCCATACAATGTGCCTTCTGCCCATGTCTTTACCATCATAGACTGGGCCTCCAAAGCCACATACGACATCACCATCTAAAGCCAAATTCGATTTGAAGACAAACCAGTGCTCGGACACGAGCTGGAGCCGACGACGACGACGATTATTACAATGTACATACACACTGTTTCAATGAACTCCAGCATACAACTCCAACCACTGACAATTTTTCTTCTTTATAAGCTGTAGGCCACCATGACTTTTGAAAACAATACTACAAAACCATACACATAGTGTAGTCCGAAAAAGCCATGAAAACCTGTGGTTTGCTTGAATTTCAAGTGTATGAATAGAGGCTACGTAGGAAGACGTAGCCTATAACAGGCTACATGAAACGAAAAAACAACTTTTTTTCTGTTAAAATTAGATTCTATTCAAAAGTAATCGCAAACATTGGATTTGCCGTTATACTATGACGTAGTTTTGGTTAACGCAAATGCAAGTAATACAGATTACAGAGAGTGGACTGCTTTGGTTCTTCGGCAGTGCTTTTTGAAACATTTTGATAAGAAAACTCATTAAACCGCTGGAAGTAATCAAAGTTTTCAATTGAAAGGTCTAGATCTCAAGCAAAACGCGTTTGTTGATAGATTTTATTTATTGATTGAATAGGCAATAGTGTTATATTGATAATGCTGGAAGCCAGCAAAGCACAAAGTCGCATATAAACTTTATTGATATCGAGAATAAAATTAATTTTTAACATAATACAATTAAATTTTTTAAACAGCATTAAAGATATTTGCAAATAAAACGATAAATTACAATACGAGATAAGGAAAGTTGATCTGAACGTTCCCAACTACCAACAGTCGCATATTGATCGTGAGATTTAATAACCTCGTTATTGAAACATTTTGTCATATCAGTCCAGAATTCAATCGTGATCTGGCTTTACTTCTAGCATAAGGTTCTTGTTGGGCTTGTCAGCTTCATGTATCGGAAGCTCTATGAAAAGGCAAAGAAACTGCTGGTGATCTGTAAATATTTGAAGATGTGGATGTTTGACCTACAAAATCATCACCGTTTACAATCTGAATAAGGATTTCAGGAAGAATTTTACAAGCCAGAATAGTTAAAATATTAATCTTTTAATTTTCACAACCGATTGCGCAAAAAAATAATAGATAACAAAAATTTACAAGCAAAGCTTAAAAACCGTTGTTCAGCAATATCAGAAAACAATAAAATAACAAAATGAAGAATGATACTTTGAGCTGCACAGAAATTAAGATATCGTGTTTGACGCTGATGTGTTTCATGTCATTTCTCAGGAATCTGAGAAAAAACATCAACAAATCTCGAGAAACGGCCATTAACGTATCATGATGTTGAATGGCATGCCTTTCAAAGTCGTTTCGGACGGGATATAAGCAAAAAAGCTGATTGCACCGTTGAACTGTGCATTTAGTCAAGAAAACTTGAAGCAAAAATATACTTTCTGGCAACTGGTCGAAAAATTGCAGCAAGGTTAATATATGTCTTTGTAAATACAAGATTATGTTGAGCATTTAGAAAGATATGCGTAGAGTTTTGACAAACGTTTGTTCATATTTTTTTTTTGAAGGATTAGATGTATAGCCGAAAACGTATGCAATTTTTTTTTTGTTTTCTTTTCTTATCATGTGAAATGTTGTGCTGTTCCTTATTTGTTTATAGTTTAAAAACAAAAACAGTTTGGATCAATTACTTGGCCAAACAATAAATGCGTTTCTCAGAAGCAACCACCTTTTTAAATCAATCGCAGCAGTACTTTTGTTCGTTAAAGTGAAACAAACGAAAATAAATGGCGATGTTTTTTAAGATAAGTGTAAACGTGAAAAAATATCAATCAAATATTTACAACATTCGAAGAAGCAAACATAACTTGCTTATTTTGTTACTCTACTTCCACTTATTTTTGCAAATGATAACGAATACGCTTCAACTTCGTGCAATCGACTAATAGAAGATACCTACATTTCACAATGATTGGCAGTCATGCACAGTTGAATTAACTCAGTTTGGTGCCTGGTTTTAAATTTTCTCGCACCTTTTCTAAGAGCACATCGGATTGCAACTTTAAATAGAAATTTGCCGGAGAATCAAGGTACCACCAATTTCAATACACAATACAGTAGGAAGGAATGCAAGTTTTACAGCGCCACATGTCATCCTCTTAATGATGTAATGTCTACGTAATTGTCATGTTCTTCCAATGTGTGCCTTACGTAACCATTGACGTCATAGTTAGTGAAGTTTCACTTTAGTATTTTAGTCGTGAACTTAAAAAAAGTTTTCATTACAAAGTGGTAGATATGCATGTTTATTCAACATCAAGTCTCGCTGATTTAACGAAACGCTTCTGATGTTTCAATTATCTTGAAGGGCAAGGCCTTTCCTGAGGAGCTGGATTGACGAGTGGGCTGTGACTTTCCATTCGAGATAACTGCTGGTTTGACGGAAACACCCCCGCTGTTTTGCCGGCTTGGTTTGACGTAAGACTGCTGCCGCACGCTTCCGCTTTCGAACATTGCGCGGGCAGTCTTGAACTTAGGAGTGAATGGCTTCTCTTCCTCTTCTTCACGCCTCTCCTCCTTTATGGTGCTGACCACTTCCTCTGCTTGTTTTACTTTTCTCAGCTTTTGGTGAGCTTCGACTAAGTTTTCGGTTTTCGAAGCTTGATTTATAGTGAAAGCAGGAGAATTTTTCTTTACTGATTGCCGGAGTGGCACTTGCTTGTTGGCATTGCTGGCAGCCACAACCGATGGGGTGAATTTGGGTGGTTCTGCAATGACAAAAGTACTTTTCAGAGCCTGCTTAAACACCATAAAACCAAACTGAAACACATTGTCAAACGACAATTACGGTCATGGAACGAACCGTTGGTATCGGAATTTAACAAACCAAGCAATTTTTTTGTAATATTATTGTTTTGATACCATTTAAACTTACAGCACAAATAAATAAGCATACTTTTATATTTTACTTATTAGCCTACATTGATAAATTTTGGTCAACTTCTTTTTTACCTCAAACGTTTGAGTTTTATATAATTTTACCTGGAAATGATTGGGCTTCCTCTGCAGCTTTTTGTCTTAACTCTTCTGCAATCTTTTCTCTCATTTCTTGTTCAATTCTTCTCTTCATTTCTTCCTCTTCTTCTTCTCTCTTTCGCCTCAACTCTTCTTCTTTTCGTTTCATTTCTTCTTCTTCTTTTTGCTTCATCTCTTCTTCAAGCTTTCTTTTCATTTCCTCTTCCATTTGTTGCCTCATTTCTAGTTCCATACGTTCTTCTTCTTTTTGTTTCATTTCTTCTTCAAGCTTTCTTTTCATTTCCTCTTCCACTTGCTGCCTCATTTCCAGTTCAATACGTTGCCTCATTTCCTCCTTCATTCTTTCTTCCATGTTCTCTTTCATTTCTTCGACGATTTCTTCCTTTACTTCTTCGATAATTTCTTCCTTAACGTTTTCCACAAACTCTTCTCTTGCCTCTTCTTGCGCGTCTTCTCTTATTTCTTCACTCACTTCTTCTACAGCTGCAACAACAGCAGCACCTATTACAGCGTCTTTGATTTCTTCTCGAATGTCTTCTCGGATTTCTTCTTGGACGTCTTCGATAGCTTGTTCACGAATCTCATTTGCAATCTCAGTTAATTCTTCTTCAAGATTTTCTTCAATTTCAGAAGCTATTTCATCTCGCACTTCCTCTTTCACTTCTTCAACTGCTTCAGAGATTTCTTCCTTCACTTCTTCTGCAACTTCATCCCGGACTTCCTGCTCATGAAACTCGTTGATTGCATCTTCGATGAGATCCGTAACATCTTCTTCTTCAGTGGGAGGAGGAGGAAACTCCATGACAGGTGAGGAAGGCTCCTAGCAAAAAAAAATTGACGTAAATAGAAAAATAAATTGCCTTCTCTTTAATATTTTTCGTTCTTAAGAAATCTCGAAAGAGAACAGCAAACAAACTGAAATCAACGGAGAGTAATTGCGCCACTGTCTTTAACAAGCTAAATTTCACAATCAACTAACAAGAAAGAAAGCAAAAAGTTCATTTTTTTTCTTGTTTTTGTCTTTAATATGACTTTGTTTATCTCTTAAGATTAAACAGATGTTACAGCAAGTTACTTAGATAATAATATTAAAATGCCTTTAACTTTTTATCTGAAAACATTTTAAATAGATAATGAAATCTATAGATGATAATGGTAATTGAGTAATAGGTTTGATTCAGTCACATTTTCTTCATTTCAGGAAGTAAGTTATGTTCACGGAGACTACACTTTCAACAATAGATGTTAGCTGTGAATCTGTAGTAATACCAACATTACAACAGGCGTCCAGGTTTACAACACCCATGAAAAGCCAAAGAACAATTTGATGAGAAGCTTACCTGATCATCTGAGCTGACGTGGACGGTGGCTTCCGCCTCAATGATTGAGGATGAGTTAGAGCGCGAGTCCAAATCTGAAATACAACTTCCTCAAATCAGAAAATGTTACTTTTGATAGGAAACGGCAAAGACCAAACTTAACCCGTTAAACTGCAACTGCACGATGACTTTGACCGCACTTTATCTGAAAGAGCATGTTTCAATCTGTAAATACCAATCTCGCCCTTACATTTTAAGGCTATATTTATCTCAATAAAAATTATGGTTTTCCACTCGCTTGTATTTTTGGCCACGTTCCTTCAATGGCGGATTGCATTGCGCAACACGCAGATTATGACGTCAGTTGGAGTAAGACTGAAGCGACAATCGCTTTTGCAAGTCCTTTTATTTAGTTGTGTTTGTTCTAGAGCAGTGGTCGGCAACCTTTTTTAACAAAAGAGCGATTCTGTTACATAATTTGGCAGATATGACCAGCTGAGAGCCACAAAACGTAATACTGTATATGTGTTTCAAGTAGCCCTAGATCAGACCACTGTTTCTTTGCTACCGAACAATTCTTTTTTATGCCGTCATCTCTATCTGTGTACGGCTTTCCTCGCTTAACAATCTATTGAGCTGCCACAAAACTAGCAACATTGGTGTGGCATGGGGCTGTTATCAATTTATTGATCTATTGAGCTTCGATCTTGTTGCACGTGCTTTTTATGTGAAGGCAGGTAGTAGGCTATAGGCTCTTTGCAATCTCAAGTTTGAAAAAAATAAGCCAGGTCTGTTGACTGATCCATTGAAATTGTTGCTTAAGGGACAAACCAAAGCTGTCATCGGCCCGTGTGAGGTAAGGTACGTCTTAAACAATGTTATGTGACATTCGAACCACGAAATCGAGCAGTGTGTAAGGGTGCTTAACGGCATGGCGGAGAGCACCTCTTGCATCACTGTGTTGGACGACTTCCATGCAATGGTCAATCCAGCAGTCCTACAAACCTTCTGCAGGGTTGATAGGAAGAATTGGTCATAAGTCATACGTGCCAACTTTAAGTCATAAGTAGAGTAGACAACCGGAAACAGACATTGCCGTCGGCTGCAGCGTGGGTCAGGTGTACGTCGGAAGGTGTACACCGATGCATAGCGCTCAAGTCCGCTTTCCCGCAATGCAGGATAAAGATAAACAAACAAACAATTGGGAAAAAGATGGCAAGCCCAGAGAACGCGAGAAAAAGTTGCCAAATGAGTGAGTTTACTTGAGCTTGTTTACTGTTCAACAGCCTTTCAAGAGCTGGTTGCGTAATTGTTCCACTCATTATTAAACGAAGCTGTTATATCTCCCAGGCAATTCAGGCTGGTCACTTATAGGCACGTGCTGCAGTGGCTGTTGGATGGAGAAGTTCTGGGCAAGTCGAACAGAGTCGTGCTGCCATCCTGCATTGTCTCTTTCATCCGTAGAAAGTACCCCAGCGACGATGGAGATTATGCTGGGTTCCGAAGACCAGTGTTACCATTTTAGTCTTTTTAAAACCAAATCTGGTTTATTTGCAATTGTTTGGTTTATTTTTTCGATTTAGTGTTTTTTTGGTTTGTTTTCGATTCGTGTGTCGTAATGCGATTTGTCATCAGTATTGTATGTTGGTTTATTCTTTTAGTTTATTTCTGCTTCAAATTGGTTTATTCTGGTCTTTTTTTAGCTTTATCTAGATTATTTTTAAAAAACCTAGATGTCAACACTGCCGAAGAAAGTCCCAATGAATGTCCCAATAAAGAGTTATCGCATGATAGTCGACTGTAGCCTACTATGTCCTATAATACAAAATGTTTTCGATATAACCAAATTTGGCTGTTGTAATCTACGAAACTAGCCTTCGGCGATGGGCTTCGCAAACCACTCCTGGCACACAGGCATGAAGAACTAAATTTGTATAATGGTGGCTGAAAGATGCGCCTTCATTATGGATGCCTTATAAATTTAAGCATTCACTAGCAACCAAGCCTATCTCGGCTAGTTTGGTCTCAACTAAGCTCGACTCCAACTGACATCATATCACTAGGTGGCCTTAACGAGTTTGCCACTTCCAGGTAGCGCGAGAGAGAACCGCTAGAGAGCGTGGGAAACGGCTCGGTTTCTCGGCTGTGGGCCTCACTTGTCAGGAAGTGAGTTTTTCAACAGGTACCGGATGTCTTGGCAATGGATTCTAGCCAATGTTAATTCGATCGCGCAGTTGCACTTTAAGTGCACAATTAACTTTTCGCAACTCGAGTTATTGTGCGCATTTAATTTAGTGACTCCCAGCATTTTTCGTCGCACTTTTACTTTGTAGAGTATTGGGAAGTCCTCAGCCCACAGTGCAACAAGCTTTTGTTTTTATTTTCTTTTGTAATTTTTGCTTCATTTGTCGTTTTGACCATTCCGGAAAAGTCGATATTGGACTATTGTTTTCTGATGTAATCGCATTATCGCTGCGTTATTTCTGTCAGACTGCAATGTCATTGGAAACAATGTTCCTCGGTATCTTTACAGCGGGGCTTAGACTAAGCAAATAGAGGAAAGCGAAATTAAAAGTGCCATGAATACGAAAACGACAATAGTTGTCTTAGCACAGCAAGAGCGACTGTATTGGGCGACAACTGTTGTCATATGCACTTAACAGGTTAACGGCAAGTTAATTGAAATTGAAAAAAAGGTTTAAATTTTCGAAAGCGTTATTTAATTCATCTTACTTTCTTTTGCTTCGGACACAACTATAGAGAGTAGAAGATTTCTCGTGATATTGATTGACCGTTCTTTGTAGTATAAATCAGCTTCTTTATCCACAACAAGAAAGTTAACCTAAAAAGTGAGGTAACACCACTGCAGAAAAAGTAAACCGTGCAAAGTTAATTATGCACTGCAAATATTGCTCGTGAAGCTGTCTCACAATCCTGAGAAAATTTACAATAATTCAACATTTAAATAGAAATCGATAATACAATTCTAAACACAAAGATTAACTTTACATTTGAAATCACAGAACATGTACTGCACAGAATAACATTTACAAGAAATATGTATATCTTCATTTCACGTTTTTTGAAAGAAACATTTCAAATCTAATGCTCCAAATTAACTTTGTGGGTTTTGCTGCTTACATTGCGGCAATGCCAAAGTCAGCAATGGTAGTTTCCAATTTCCATTTTCTAATAATTTGGTTATTAACCATACACTGTTGTTTATGATATGGACAGCATTCAAGTAGATTCTATGCCTGAGCCGCATTAAGTCGATCTAATCCAATACCTCAAACCTGTTTAAGTGTTCTCTGTAAACGTAATCGAATGCGATGCCAATGAAGCAGTGAGTTCAAACTTAATCTGCAATCAAGCCACGGCGGATCTAGCAAATTTCAATCGTAGCGTTTGCAAAACTTTTACTCATGCAACTAGCAATTCTACATGGAAGGCCTGCATCTACATTAGCTTGTCAATGTTTCAAATACAAGTTTTTTGGACCGTTGAATTGTTTGAAGTTCATTCGGCACGAATATTTTTGATGTTTATTTGTGTCGTTTCGTTTCAAAATAATTTTCGTTATGAAGAATTTCGTTTATTTTTCTTCCAAAACTTTCCTTTTAATTTTCTTCCAAAAGACAAGCAATTTTGCGTTGCTATTTGTTTGAAGCTAAACTAAACCGCACCACAAGAAATTCAGAACTTAGGAACTGCAATGAACTTTAAAATGGGGATTAAGCGTCTTTGCGACACAATCTTTAAAATGTGCCATGTGCCCAAACTCACAAAATTCAAAAATCTCACGTACTTAAAGAATCTTATCACTTCCTAAGGAATATTATTTCTAAAAAAGTATTACTTGGAACAAAATGGAACCAGACTTGTGTTTTGTGAATTCCATTAAGGATGAAGTTAATACACAAGTACGAAAATATAAGCTCCTTTACCTTGTCCCCACTGGCTTTGATTATATCAACTACGTCATCGTGAGACATGCCATCAACTTTGTCCCCGTTTGCTTCAATCACTCGGTCTCCTGTGACAAGATATGTTTCTTTAAATTATTGCATTGTTTCATATAGGCATTCGTATCTTGTAATTTTTTCTTTTTTTTTACCATCTGCACCCAATTGTGTATAAAAAACTTGTTGATTAAATTATGACTTGGATTTTGAATTGGAGCTTTTGACATAAATGATATAAAACCGCAATCAACTTGCATGGCACTAATTTTGATTGCTGACTGCAAGAATGAAAACTTGAACATAGCCACAGACCCAGCTGGCACATCAGCCATTTTTACATTGATTTAACGTCTGCAGTCGTTGAATCAATGTAAAAATGACAGGTTAACTGGCTAAGTAACAGCATGTAAGCTCACATAGCTGTGTTCATTTACAAGTTCGGGAAAACATGTCACAAGAAAAAAAATTGACAGGCAGCAACATGTGTGTGTGAAAAGGAATCAAGATGATTTTAGGTTTCAGGGAATCAACAAACCTTAGCAATCTACAGACTAGGAGTATTCTACTGAGTTCAGTTATTTTGTATCCCTATCAAAGCAATATAGAGAAATATTGTAAACAAAGATGATATCTCCTGCTATTTTAAAGTTTTTTTCTTGTGGCGTCGACGGATATAAACAATTTCATGTTTAAAAAATTACAAAATGTGATGAGAAAAAAAGTCGATTGAACGGAGCTGTAGCTTATTTACACAATATAGAAAAAACTTTATCTCCAAGTTGCTAATATTTTTGCTTATGAAAAGCAAAAAAAATGACTGCAAACGTTAAAGAAGCAAAAAATGTTTGGGTGAGTCTGCAGAAAAGAAATAATTTTTAATCCATACACTTATGAATAAATGGAAAAAGTTGACGTTTGTGAATACTTTGGCACTCGAAATTAACAAAAATCAACGTCAAAATGCAAAAATCCAACGTTAAAAATTACCTTCTAGTAAACCAGCTTTTGCTCCTGCTCCGTTTTCTGCAATCTGGTGAATGTACTGACCGGGTCTGTCCCCTCCTTCAGTATTTAAATGGAATCCGAATGTGTTGTTCTCTTTGGTGAGTTCGCAGTAGCGAGGAAGGGGCCTATTGGAATCATCCGGACCGTTTTCCGTCTTGGTTCCTTCTGAAAAAAACAAAAAAGTCGAAATCTCTAAATAAACCTCCATCGTGTTCCGCATAAGATTGATTTTGTTTAAGTGGCACGTGGTAATTTTGGCAAGCCAAGGTAATTTTTAACACTATTGTACTAGGCACCCCACTTAATTTTTCGTAACCATAATACGCAGGAATGCAATAATGAGCAGTTTTCCTATCTTGCTACATTTACAAGCCGCCGAGAGAGCCGAATCTATATGAACATACAGGAGTAGAAGTGGGCAACTCTTACTGAGTCAGAAAAGCGTTTTTTGCAAATTAAATTCTCAGTCGATTGGATAACTAACGTACTAACACTAACTTTAAAAATTGCTGAAACAGCAAAATAAACTGTCAATAAAAGGAACCGACTGCGCAAACCAACGCAAGGTACTGCCTGCTTGTAAATAGCAATAAAGCAACAGTATTGCGCAGAAAATCAAACAGAAAAAAAAGACATAAATATTGCAAAGGAAGCATGTTGTAAAATGTCATACGTAACATAGAGAAACCTCTGCTTAAAGCTTTAAAACTGGACTTCTTCTTCCATTGCCTTTCATGAACCAGGCATCGACGGTCTCAGATAAATAATTAGACCAAATATTCCTATTATAATATGTTGCATGGATGATTGTTTCTGTCTTGTCGTTAAATTGTTTCAGATGAGTTTGTCTTTGCCTGCCAAGTGCCCGCTTTTCATAAATTTTACCAGTTAAAGAGAGATGCTCCGGTTTCTGCTTTCTTATTCATGGCCGAGAAATTTATATTGTTTGGTTTTCAAATTTTTATATTATATTTATATATTATTTTTATATTATATTATATATATTATTATGTTTATTTTATACATATTTTTATATTTACATAAAACTGAACTATTGCTGCAAAAATTTGTACTTCGATTATGAAAGTAAAACAATAAGCACTTTTTCTACTGCAGCAGATAAAAAAATGATTTGACTTAACATTTCGTATGATCAGCGATTAAAACCAAGTAATCTCTTGTGGCAAGATGTATAGTTTATTTCAAAACAAACACAGGCAATAGTTAATATAAATAGGCTACAAATTAATAAATTCTATGTTGAAAAGAGACTAACATCTGTTGTGTGGATTTAATCGTAACCTGACAAAAAAAAAAACAGAACTGTAATTAACATGTTTCTCTCGGTACCGCAAAGTTAATGCAGAAGACGAACGCCTCCAAGATTTATAAAAAAAACTGATCGAGCAAATGAAATCTGTCTAAATAAGCTTAACCTTTATTAAGCTTTCGTGTAAACAGTAATTGCACTTGCAAGATTTAAACAGCTTTAAACAGCAGAGATTTAAACAGCTGAGCCTCTGAAACTGTATCGTTTAACCTATTATATGCATTAATAAAAAAATTTCATGGCTGAAAATAACGTAATTAGTCATGAGTCGTTATCACCTGTGGATTCAGACGGACCAACTTCAGTATTTTCAAGAGCTTTTTCTTCCAAACTAGTCACAAGAAACACCACTTCTTCGCCAGAATTTCGTATCATGGTGACCACCTACAACAATGCAGTGATTAGAAAGCGTGTTAGAATTCATATTTTGCGCTGACATGATGAATCACTTGCTCGATGGATTGTTGTTTGGTTAAAGGGGGACACTGATTAAGTGATTATGTTGCAATGCGAGCAATAGCTAAACCAGTTTTACATAACTTTTATTGACAAAACAAGACTTTCAAGTGCTTTTTGCAAGATTTGCTTTAAATTGTTTGTTTTGTTTGTATGGGGTGGAATGAAGTAAAAATTGTCCACGCAAACTAATCAAATATGATTGCCAGTAGCATGTAATTGTAAAACTTAACTATTTTTAGACTGTTCTGTGTTATATTGATAAAAAACGGAAAAAAATCTTCATACTTCTTCGTGGGCTCTTTTCTCAACGTTGACACCATTGACTTCCAGAAGCTGATCATCTTCTTGGATCCCAGCAATGTCAGCAGCTCCGTCTTTCTCCACATTGCTAAGAAGGTGGGCAAAGTCATCTCTCAGGAAAAAGCCAAATCCTCCTTCAGTCTTTCTCAATGTGCAGAGACGGGTCTTGCGCTGCTGCAAAGTATAATCTTAGTTGATTAAAGCGATCATCTTACATCTCTCAAACGTCTGACAATATTTATATGATGCAACAAAATATCTGCAAAAATTTTCCAGCCAATAAGTTAGTCTTTTTTTCCACTGATTCAGCGTGTGCAGAAAGGATAAAAAAAAACTTACTTCCTGGCTGTTTTTTTATTAATTTCGTTATCTTGCTGATATAATTGCCATGAAAAATTGAACACAAGTAGCAAGATTTCTATCTTAGGCATCTAGCCAGTAAACACTCTTCTTTATATAGACATAGCTTACCACAACAATATAAGAGGCACCTATTACAGTGATATTTCAGAATAAACTTTTCTAATAAGTTCAATACACGATATAGGATTTCAGTGTTCATTTAATTTACAATCGTATTTATGTAGCCTACTGTACCGGTATTGTAACTTTTGTAAACTGGCAAATGAGAGCTATGCTTACGAATTCTGTTTGAACATACATGAACTTGACAGGCCAAGACAGTAGATTTACCTAATGCTAAAAAGTTTGCAGTCGCGAAACCGACATACCGCACTGTAGGTATGTCGGTGCTGAAATGTTCAAGCTACTATAGATGAGATGCCACACATATGTCACTTATTATTTCTAGAAGATCATTTATTGTTGTTTTATTGAAGCCTGGTAAAAAGATTATATATTTTATGGAGGTGGTTGGACAATGAGAAAAAAGACTCTTAAAATTGAAAATGCGGATAATTCACACGGCAACCATGCATAGCAGGTACAGTATAAAACCAAAGAAGAACATAGGTGCAATTTGAGCTAATATCACTGCTATGGGATGGTGAAAGGGTAAACTCATGACTCCAAAATGCAAGTCATGGTCAAACAAGGATGTAACGTAATGACTGTCATTAATACAGGATTGGTAGGCTTCCCAGTGATTGCATTGTCTTTCTCTAAATTAGTATGCATTGTTTGTTTACAGAAAACAAACAAAATTAAGGGCTTAAATTCTATTTTTAACGCGTTTCTTGAATTGGAAAGTTTATGAAGTTTTGTGGAAGATTCTAGATGTGTATTTATCAAGTATTAAACAACTTCTTTCTAACAAAATTGCCAATGTGCTAGAGCAGCAGCCATCCTATCTCTGGCCACATCAAAACTAGAACATGCAAAGAAACTAAAAAAATAAAAGAAAAAAGCAAAAGACATGTAATTAGTGGCAACTGGGTAAGAAAAATGTAAGCGAAAACGTTATTTTTGTGCTAAGAGAAACAATACCAGTATGATTAATCTGTGGAAATATGTGCGGTTAATAAAATTAGATTTAGCCGAAGGATTCATTGTGTGACCGCCAGGATGCACTCGAACTGAAATGTCAACCAGGTAATGGGATATGAAACACAAACAAGTAAAGTTTTCAAACAAACAAACAAAAATAAATTTCACCGGCCAAAGAATTAAGTGGAAATTTTACATGATCATCATTAAGAAGATATTTGATACGTTAGTTTTATGTCTACGTTAAGAAATACTAACAGACCTCCTTGAGTTCATTCACGGCTTCTTCTACTGCCTCTTCCACAGCACCTTTCACCACAGCAGCGGCCAAGGCAGCTTTGAAGAAGTGGTCATGTTCGGAAACATCAGGTAAAAGGAAATGCTTTTTCAAAGGCCAGTTGTCCAGAAGTTCCGGGGTGACATTTACACCCAGATCGTATAAAACCGCCATAGTTTCTTCAGTACCAACAGTCATTTCAACACTGTCACCAGCATTTCTGAAAAAAAAAAAAAAACTTATTTGAGCTGATGGTTGATAAACCCGAAGCACTCTCAAGCTTTCCACAAAGAAAAACAATAAATTAATGATTTTCTGGCACCACGACAAAGGAATGGATTCAAAATGATGAACTCGAATGCGTGTCTGTAGGCTACGCTGCACTGGCACTGTCTGCTCTGTTAAGCGTTAAAGTGCGACGCATTTGTGAGATGGATACAGCGCTGTGCAAAACACACATTGGTTATTATTACTAACGTAATGACAAGACTTTTTTGAAACCTTTGAAAGGGAACATTGCCCTAATCGTTTAATATACCCAACCAGAAAATCAATCCTTTTTACTTTTTAAAGATACATTTGAAAGATTATAAAAAGGTCCTAGTGCATCAATTTTGTGGCATTTCACTCATTTCGGTCAGCAACGATTTTGGAGTCGGATTTTACTGTATTGTCATTGTTTATATTAGGTAATCGCAGTAGTTTATCTCTTCCATACATGGAACTCAATTAACTGTTTCAAGTTCAAATCTCAAAAAAATGAGAAAATTCTCCGAGGGAAAGTTTAGGTATTCCTTGAGCAGAAATGCCTTGCACAGATCATTAAGATCGCGATATAAGCCGGTTGTGCCGCATTTTTAATTAAACAAATAGTTATTTTTATGCTTTATCGCTCAGCTTCAACCTATCTTTGTTGTGGATCTAATGTCGAGAAAGAATTTATCTGATCGAAACTCGCAGCAAAACCATCAAAAGGTCAATTTTTAAGCCAACTATGTTTTTGGTTATTTATTAAATGGCATTTTAACCCGATATGGCAGACAGAGGGTTCATGTATTAGACCTAACTGTTGCAGAACATGAATTAGTTTTTTTTGCAATTTAGGGCTTTTCAAAAGTGTAATGAAAAATATGCACTATGAGTTATCATTATAAACATTAAATTAAAAAAATCTTCGTTTTCTACCTGGTACGACAAGAGATTTTTAAATGAGATTGACCTGTGCTCTAATGCAATTTTAGCAAAGCTGCATTCAGCAAAATTCACGGTTTAAAAAATCGTTTCGAATATACGTTGTATTCATGTAGCAAAAACGCTAGGGAAACTATTCTGCTGAAAGTGGAGTTTGGGTTCCTATTCTCGCTTGCTGAATATGCAAGTAAAAAGATAAAACAGATAAAAAAAATAGAAGATCTTCTTTGTTTGAGCGTTTGTGGCCGAGGTTTACCCATATACTACCCCATTTTGGCAATGTTCTCCAAACTACATCAAAAGGTTACTAATGAGCTGCCAGTCTTTGGTTTCATCATTCAAAAATTGATGTAATAAAAGCTTAGAACGAATATGAAATATCTGATTGTATCAACTTACTTGATCTTCTGAACGCATTCTTCATGCGATATGTGCATGACAGAGGACCCTTCCACACAGACAAGAACGTCTCCGTCCTTTAATCCTTCTCTGGCGGCCACAGAATCACTTTCAACGTTTGAAATGATGTGTCTTGAGCTGCCCTGTGTAGTAAAAGTTTAAGCTTGGAAAATATTTGATGATGCAATCATCCAGAGTAACTTAGCTACTCGAATGCAAGATTTTGTTCGGTTGACTTAAATGGTATTCAAGAATGAATATTTGTTTTCTTGTGTCAAATTTCTGTCCAGCATAAAACATTTGATAAGAAACGAGTGGACTTTTGCACTAAAGGAGCTAATTAATCGCGCTTTGTGGTCAATTCCAGACATGTTTGCAACCAGAAGCAGCTAAGAAGGCGTTTGCTTTACTGCCTTTGAAGTTTTAAATAACGCTTCTAACAGTAAGTAGGCTACAAAGCATCCGAACCTACGTTGGAACATAACTTATTTTCATAAAAGCAACAATCAATGTTCAAAATGTGCTCTTTGCTTTCTTAAATATTCATGTTACAATCAACGACTAACCTGGTCCATCTTCAAGTAATATCCATAGCCATCTTTTCCTCTGTGCAGTTTCAGCGTTTTCGGCTTTTCAAGCAATTGCTGTTTGGCGCCATCTAGCGTGGCAACAAAACCGTGATCTTTTGCGTGTCTGAAAACGCATCATCGTTCATACTTTTTAGACATATATTGAAATAGATTATTATCTAACAGTTAGCAAAGGCAGCAGTTAATGCTATGAGTTGTATAGTTCAAACAGGATATGCACAGACCGCTGAGAACTTCTAGGCTACGTCGCACGCACACACAAGCAATCCAAACACATATTCCTGTCATTGCTTGAAGCAACCACAATCCTACCAACAATACGAATCATTGTATCTTTATAAACGTCAATGGAAACGGATGTGTTGGTGTATGAAGCGACACAGAAGCGAATCTTTCTAGCTGAATGGTTAAAAACTAGGGATTGTAGATCATAGGGATGCGAAACTACATGCGCTTTTGGCTTATCTCGAACACTACAAGGGTTACGATTTTTTCTAATTTACAAACATCGTACTTTTTATGGGTTATATAAGAAGAGTAAAGTTGGTTTTAAAATAATTTAAGCCTTTTAGTTAAAAGCAAGGCAGCAGCAAAGCGTAAAAAATGTCAAATCGGCAATTGACCCAATGTTGGCGAACAACGGAGTTGCGAGTCCCGTAATGTACTGTCCCTATTAAAAACTGATTCAAAATACTCCATTTTCGCTGTCAACGGACAACCAAAGGATGCAATAGCCGTAATACGAAAAAAGATCTTTAAAGTTCAAACTTTAAAGCAATATTACGCTTTACATGGATCGTTAACTTACTCGATGGCCTTAGGTCCAACAACTAAAAACACAACGTGGTTGGGTATGGACTTAATTAAACCAACAACTTTCTCGTGGTTGTCTGTAAGCACTAATTTTCCATTTACAGCCACAACTCTGTCTTCATCCATGAGACCACAGCGCTGGGCAGGCTTACCAACTTCAACTTCCCCAAGATAGTCTCCTGCGTTAAGAGTTGCAGATTAGTTTTCAGCCATTATTTGCATTAATTCTGCCAGAAATAAGTTAAAGTGGAAATGGTAAAATAATTTCACTAACATACGTGACCTAAAATCATTGATAAAACACACAGTGGGGCAAGGTGGAACACAGTGGGACGGATTTTTCTGAAAAGGGCTTCTCCATTTTGTTTCGTTCGGAACATGTTGATGATCTGCAACTTGCAAATCAGGTTTTTCGCTAAGAACGCAAGAAAATTCAAACTTTGTTTCATATCTTTATATTTACAGAATAGTCGCCATTCCTGTGAAGCAGAGGTTTCCAAACGTTTTCGTTACTGGGGCTGCTTTGCGGTTTTATCACAGTCGGCGGGCCGTTTGTTTTGCGTATTGAAAATAAAGCATCGGAAAAGCAAAAGGAATGGTGGAAGAACGTGACGTGTGGAAGCAATGGACAGCCAACCTTCGCCTTGGAAACGGCATGACGATGATGAAAATAAATTACAGAAATATATTTTTATTATCTTTGCTTTGCATCATTCTTCAATGTGACTTATAAAACTGGTTCTTTTGCTGTAACATTTGGTTCCATGCTTGATGCAACAGTACGAGAGTATCTGAAGGTCTGCTCAGATGCGTGGATTCACAAAATTTCATCTAGGAAAAAAGGTTTGCAACCTACTTCCAAGACATCAATCAGATTTTCAGCACGTTTAGACAAAATGACAAAAAAAATCCTTTATTGGCATTTTTATCATCGTTGCATAAGTTTGCACTGAATGATGAAAAATAGTATATTGGACATGTTGGAGTCACACTACATACACTTATTGTTTTACAATTAATGTTTGATAGAATATATTACATAGCATTTTTTCACTTTTAAATAAGCTACAACACCGGACTTTGATCTCGCAAAATAGGTTACTGAATAAATGTATTGTTCGTTTGTGTTTTCCATATCACACGTGAATCATAATTTATTTTTTGGCAATCATGGATGCAGAGCATGATGCAGAGTTAAAATGAGCAAACCCAATATGGTTAAACCAACATTAGCGGGCAATTATGTAAAATTTATAAATTGAAGTGGTCGTAAAATTTTAAAACATGCTTGCTGTTCAATTACAACATGCCAATAGCCTACACGAGGGATATAAATCATAGTCGACGAGCAACGAATAGCCTAATGATACACAATCAATTTGATATTGACAAAAGTTGTTATTTGTTGGTCTAAAACTCTAAACCATCATCAAATTAACGTAAAATCTACCATTTTTACATTGATTCAACGTTTGCAGACGTTAAGTCAATGTAAAAGTGACAGATTTTGCAAAAGTGACGCGTATGACTATACACAGTATGATGGCCACAGATTAACATTAGTGGTTTGACTCGCTGTCTTTAAAATAACCTTGACTCATTCTTTACTCTGTGTCTCAATGGGCATTAGTTGTAAAGGTGTGTTGGAGTTGTGCACAAACTACATCATGCATACCTAAATACCGTATGCGTGAAAGAGTTGAAGTAAAAGCCTTCAAAAAAGTGTGTTTGTGCAAAAAGTGCTTTGTTACGATCCAAAGAGTAGAAATGCTATGACTCGAGTAGCATTTCTTGTTTTAGTAGACTTCCTAGATTAAAGCAAGAGTTATTCAAGAGTCGTCTGTATGGCCGAACGGTAGAACGTCTGTGAAATGTTCGAAAGGACGTCGGTTCGACACCGCTCCAAAGCACGTGGCTATGTATCGGCAGAAACACTTAACGGCATGACAAAAAAGAAAGGTGGCAGCTGACTCGAAGACTTCATGTTCCTTCGCTGCTTCCTGTTGTCTGTTGCGATCGCAGTGTACTGTATGTTGTCGCAAAGAGCTCACAATAAAAACGTGATTATCATTATCGTTGTCCTATTTAGAAACTGACGTGAATCTCTGGTTGAGCAGCAGAACCTACGTACCCGTTTCTCCTTTTTTAACACGGAGGAAAAATCCGTATCCTTTTCCTTCTTGCTTGATAACATGAACCAGTCTCGCCTTTTCTTCATCGCTGGGTGTTTGTAAGACTGATTCTGAAGATGTGGATTTAATTTGAGACTTTTTCAAACTCTGATTTGACTTGACAGATCCGGACATGGAAGTGGAAGACCGATCAGATACAACGTCACTGCTGCTGTATGCCCGTTTGGCTTTGATTTTCATTTTCCTTCAAACAAAGATCAAAATTAGAGTGATTACGTTTTCTTTGACAATATTGGCAAGTTTGATAAAACTTCTTCTTCTTGTTTATGAAGCGTAATTGAGGCAGCATCTCCCAACCGCTACAACCAGACAAACTTAATCTAACAAGAAAAAAACATGTTAATTTTGCGTAAATCAAAGTTGCTTGTATGAAACATCTCCTACCTTGCCGTGAAGTGCTTGTACGTGGCCTCATCCACAACCAGAAGAGTCACTTTGTTTCCGCCTTTCTTGATTTGAGCAACCACCTTTGGGTGGTTCATCTTCTCAACGTTTGTGCCACCAACCTCAATAATGCGATCACCTTTTCTCAACCCACTATCAGCAGCAGGACCCCCCTCTGCGACCTCCTTGACAAAGTGACCTTACAAAAAAAGCACATAAGTAAGTAAAGGTTGATCAATTGAGCAATGTTATTTTTTGAGACAGAAAAGTTCGATATTGTTAGGTCATCTCCTTCTGTTGTGCTTCGTGTTCAACTTCGAAGTTATTTATGAAATTCTGTGCAAACTAAACCACAAGCTTTAGCAAACAGTAAATGATTTAATAGGTTACGTATCAATTGCAAATAAATTTTTGGTACATTGGCAAACAAAGATGCCACTCGGTTTTGTTGCACCTTAAAAGAGCAGCTTACAATATTTAAGTAAATCCGATATTGTTACATGGATTTTGAAATACTGTAGAAGTTCCAATGCAACGAACACTAACTTCCATAACTTGCAGCTGATTTCGAAAAATTAAAAATGGAAAAAAGCTCTTTAACTACTATAAAAATAGCTGAAAAGCAGGTTAGCTGTAGCTTTAAAACTAATCACCGAAAGCAAAGGGCATACAATGTGCCCAAACACTTGCAGTACAACTACTCCTGCTAGTAGATAAATCTATATTGTCTGAAAATCCACTAAATTATCATACCTCACATTATTATGTCATTTGTGTTTCAACCCGGAACATGTTATTCTGATGCAGTTGGAAAATGCATCAGCTGCTGTGCAGAACTTTTTATTTGCTACGAAGCGACTTGAGCCAAGGGTGTTTGGTCGCTCGGACCATTTTAACACGTCGGCAAACCATCATGTCACACCAACCACGTAAAACAGTCTGTTTCTAACTAACCTGGTTTTCCATCAGTTCCTTGGGCTTCAAGGTGGAATCCTAAAGTGCCACGTTTCTTCACGATCTTGCAGATACGAGGACGAAGATCTACCGCATTAGGAGCAACATCTCCATTAGTTCTAAAAATTGCAAAAAAAACAGCAAATTGTTGGTTGGGTTGTTTCCATGTTGTGCTCAATAGTCAAAACATTCACTATATTTGTCGTTGGTTGTATAGTTTGTTATATATTTTTGCAACAAAGGTCTCTACATAAAGAAATTGAAACTGGATGCCAATTAGCTCATTCAATAGTAATTAATTTGGTTTTCTGAAGCAACTGCATTCCTACAATACGTCTTCGAAAAAAATGTTCATTGTAGGGTAATTCCATGTCAGATCATCCAGAAAATTTTGTAAAGTTTGCTTTGATCATTAATTTTCTTGATTTTTTGTAGTTTTGTAGAGATTTACACACTGATTCTAGAGATTTTTTTGTCTTTTAAATTGGACCACATTTGACGAAGTTATGAGCGTTTGAAACATGGTCTATTTTGTGATCGCTCAACCGTGAAATTTCATAAAATATTGCATAGTCAACTTTAAACCCTGGTATCTCAGTCTTGGTTTAACAAAAATCATTTATTTTTGGCAGTTTTGTACTTTGACCTGTACTTGACAAGTTAGTATAGTCAAAAATATATTGAACAACATTAAATCACTTAACCGGAACAAAACATAATGAATGTCGTTGAAAATTACTGAAGCGGAACGGTGTGGTTTTTTGCTAATATCACTTTGCTGCCAACCCCGATTTTGACAAATGAGGTGTCATATGAAAGATCTTGGTGAGAGGAATCTGAATCCAAAAGATCTTCTTGTTTATTAATGTTTATCTTACAATTATGCCACCTGGAAAAAACATTCACTAAAAAGTAAAAATTGTACTAAAATTATCATTTTTACAATTAACATTGTATAAAAAACACAGTTAATATTATGATGTTACTATTAAATGTAGTAAAATGCAAATCTAAAGCTCAAGAAATTGGTTAGTAGTCTTAACCCTACTCCAGGTTTTTTTTTACCCAACCAAAGGCGGGGGGAGGGATTTTTTGCCCTCCCCTTAAGAAAAAGCTTAATATCTTGATTTCTGCTTAACTTATGGTCATGAAACTTTGTAAAATATTCTCTAGGATATTGTTTCCTTGGAAGAAACTTATCTAGAACCCTTATTTCAATACAATAAAGAACATAGGTTTATACAATAAAATATATATGTATATATATACATGTTTTTTGTGCATTTTCAAGAGTAGGCTAGTGACTATTTTTAATGACGTCATTTAACCCCAAGTGCAAAATTTAACCCCATTTGACCCCTAGTAGTACAAACAATTTTGTTCACAAAAAGTTTTCTAAGTAAAAGTTGGGAAGCTACACAGAGAATCAGACAGAAATATGGACATAAAAGTGCCAAAAAATTGGTTTGTGTACTGGGGGGGAGGGGCGAAAAGCCTTCCTGCCTGGACTAGGGCTTAAATAATGGTGTTGTATTGTATGATTGATATATAATAAAGTACATGACACAATATACAGTAGAACTCGGTTAATCCGGATCTTCGCCTAATCCGGATGAAACTGGAAGTACAAATGAGTCAGGCTTGATAGAACTGTCATCGGTTAATCCGGATCTTTGCCTAATCCGGATGGAATCGCCGGTCAAATCGAATCCGGATTAACCAAGTTCTACTGTATAGCACAAAAATGAAAATAAAAACAGTTGTACGCCATAAATAAATAAAACATTGAAATGATACCTATTGAATCAGGCCAGACACAGGTAGGCTACTCATTTACACTTCTGTATTAAATTCAAGCCAACTACTTCTTATGTTTTCCATTGATCTTTCACTTGCATGATACTGGCCACGTGATGTTGATAATATTGGTGCGTCAATTACATTCAAAATGTGAGCAAAGGGAACCCATGCTCTGTCAGCAGATTGAGGCCAGTGGAATGAGCGAGATGGGCCATTGGGTGCCATAAAATTAACAAATGCATCCTCCTGATTCTCGTCCATATCTTCAACCATTCCAATATACCATTTATCATCGTATGTTGCTGCAATATATTTTCCAATTGTTACTTTGAATTTTGTTGTTGCTTTTTCTGATATTGTGTGATCAATGTTTAGTCCAACAATTAAGGCATAGCTGTTGTCACTGCTTATTCGCTTCATTCCGATCTTGGAGTCTTCCAGTGGATGGAAACAGTGAAATCCACGGGTACCTTTTATTGTGGTTGATTTTATGTACCTCTCTTCCATTTGATCACGTAAATTGTTCATTTCTGTTTCATCTAAGTTCTTGAACAAGACTGAAGGTATCTTTTCACGACAATGTTTAAGCATATCATCGACATTTAATATTTGGTTGACATAAGGTCGTCTAAAACTTTCTAATGCAGTTGATCTCTTAACAGATCCGCCAACCCCATCACATGGTGACTTGCCGTGACTGGTTGCGAAGAAAGACCATTTGGCATAAACATTGAAGTCTTTCTTATGGCAGCACAAGTTATAAAAACTCTTTCTGTTCTTATACTGGCCAGCGCAGCCATCCGAAAAGTATTCCACTTGTTTCAAATCTGGGATAAGCTCCTTCAGATAGTTGACAGTTTCCTTCTGAATTGCATAAACCATTGTGACATCGTGAACAAGATCTTCGGATAAAAAACAAAGACTTTTATGGCATAGGGCACCATCAGAATTTTTATAATAGCACACAACAGGATGTACCGTGCAGCATGAATGCGTCCAATGGTAGCCCTGTGCTTCATCTTGTATCTTAAAACTGTAATTTTCACTGAAGTCCATAAGAATAATTACAGTCCCAAGTGCCAGTTCCAATTTCCGTTGCTTCAAATAACTTGATTGAGCATGTGCAATAAAGTGGTGTGACACAAGATCAGAAACTTTGTTTGTAAGCAACGAAATAAAAGAGTGGACTGGGAGGCATTGTGTGATCATCATTGTACGATCAACAGATACCCACTGTTTAAATTCTATCTGTTCATTCAGGTCTTCAAACTTTTCTTGTAACATCTCGGCAATAGCATTAACACCTGGGCAAATTTTGCATTTATGTAGCATGCAGTCACGATTCTCGCTGCTGCATACAGCCATTTCAATCAATTCACGATAATTTTCTTCAATTTGTGCAGCATGACACATTAGCTTTACATTTTGGTGGATAGTGCAAACGCAAACAGAATGAGTTTCTGAAGCTCCAGCACTGACACACCATTTAGGTCGCAGACTGCAAAATTTCGAAAAGCCAACTTTCATGTCTGGGTGATCTTCTTTGAAACGGTAAAACAAATCTTTTAAAGTAGATAAAATTAAACACTTTTGTTCGTATATTTTTCGACCAATACTAACACGATCTTTCATTCCAGGGAGCATTCTACTATTTTCATTTTCTACATAATACTGCTTTACTGCATCAATAACATCAGGCGCCAACGTTTTACCCTTACGTGGTGGTGGCATGGCTAAAATTCCATCAGTGCTTTCCAGATTGCATGCCTGTCTTACTGTATATTCAGAAACTTTGAAAAAATCTGCCGTCCTTTTTCTTGACCAATTTGATGGTGCAATTGTAAGTGCTTGAATCTTTTCAGCTCTTGTAGTATTGGGTTGGGTAATTTTCTCTTTTAATTTATACAACATTGAATCAAATGAATTTGCCCTTTCTCTTAAGATCTTGATTTCATCATCATCCATATTTCTTTCTTCCTCTGGATCTACGTTTAATGCAGATGCTATCTTTTGATTAAATACATCATTTATTTGTGATAATTTTCTTTTCTTGTAAGCATTCTTACTACCAACAGGAATATAGCTTTTCACTGGAGACTCTCCCACTTCATGCAAACTGGAGTTGATTGAAGACCATGTTTTGTCTGCCTCCACTTGGTTTTCCAGCTCTATTAACTCTTCATCAGTTGTTGAACAACTTCCTTGACTGGATGTTTCATGAATAGAGTTAGAAATTTTTGTCCAGCAATTACAGCAGAGTTTTTTTCCAGGAACTAAATGTATTTGCTTTGTACCTGCATTCTTACATAAATCGAGAGTTATCAACCTTAAACTTCCTTTAACACTCTTGCTGTGTACACGATGTGGGTCACAACATTTTTTTTGCATGTTTGAAAAATTGTCCAAATAAATAAATTTGTGGTGACGACAAATAGTTGAGTTTTCTGACATAAATCTGTTGTTTCCCAGTTCAGTTTCAGGAAAATCGTAATTTGTGAAAGCTCTGGCTGCAAGCAGCTCCCTTTCTACATCATTCAATTGGCTAATTTGGAATAATCCAGTTTCACGAACATAGGTTTTCTTGTTGCAATCTGTCGTATTAAGATCACCGATTGTGCATTTGATATTGTTATCCATATTTCAAACTTGAAAAGTAGACTACAAACTTGTGGAGTAAACTACGTTATGATAATGTATTTATTTCAGTAATCTTAATGAAACAAGTCTGGTTCACCTAAAAAGGAATACAGTAGTGCACATTAACACACAAAACAACAAATAGTGAACAACAGGTTAAAACAATGATGATGGTAAGTAAAAGGAAAGAATGCAAACTGCTTTCAAGACCTAATGCTGTAAAACTGGCAATGCAAAATGACACACTACTAAAAAGAAAAGTTATAACCATGCAATCCAATACAAAGAATGTACTAAAAAGATGCAGGGTGTCTATGCGAGGCTGGGGTTATAGCCATGATCCCTCACTTGTGACTGCGGACACCCTTGGCAAAACCATAGAACATCTTTTGGAATGCCCAAACCTGAAATCAAAGTGCAGTGGACAAGACCTGGAAGAGTTGAGTTCAACAACAGAGCAAGTGTCTGCGTGATGCTTTAGGCATCAATTGTTTGACACACGAAAAGAAGAATATAGCTGTATATAGTATATGCAGTGTAGATAGTGTTTATCCTAGTACTCTTGTAATTTGTAAAGGAATTCGAAAGTTGATTATGACATTGCTCAACCAAGCCGATGTTTCCTCTAAGATTTTGACTAACGTCCAAGAGCACACCATTTCGTGCTTAGAGGGAGGACTAAACCAAGCTCCTTTTTTAATGCTAAAAGATTTGAGTGAAGTTTTCTACATAAAATAATATATTAACGCTGTTGTGTAACTGTATTTTTCAGTTCTTATATGCACAATAAATGTAAAACCAATATAAAAATGATAAAGTATATAAGAAATATGATACAATTTTTACATTTTACTGTATGTTTTTTTCCAGATGGCATATTTGTAAGATAAACATTAATAAACAAGAAGATCTTTTGGATTCAGATTCCTCTCACCAAGATCTTTCATATGACACCTCATTTGTCAAAATCGGAGTTAGCAGCACAGTGATATTAGCAAAGAACCATACCGTTCCGCTTCAGTAATTTTCAACGACATTCATTATGTTTTGTTCCGGTTAAGTGATTTAATGTTAATCAATACTTTTTTGACTATACTAACTTGTCAAGTGCAGGTCAAAGTATAAAACTTCCAAAATTAAATGATATTTGTTGAATCAAATCTGAGTTACAAAGGTTTAAAGTTAGTTGTGAAACATTTTTATGAAATTTCACGGTTGAGCGAACACCAAATTAGCCATAATTCAAACACCTATAACTTGGTTATATGTGGTCCGATTTCAAAAAAAATTTTACCCTTGAAATCAGAGTGAAGATTTCTTTAAACACACAAAGTGGCAACTTATTTGGCGACTATGCCAAACTGGCCTGGATGATTTGACATGGAATTACCCTGTACTGAAAGTTGAACAAGCGGTAAGATGAAGTAATGTTGGTTCAACTTTCGGTGTGTGCGCTTGAGCAATTTACAGACAACAACACTCTTGCAACACTGCACCAAAAAGTGAAAATTTTACTGTTAATCTAGGTGACCGGGTTTGCGTCAGTGATTCAAAGCCTCTACAAGTATGCGAAACTGCTCGGATTGAGCTTCTAAAAAGATTTTTGAAGTCCGAGTATAAACATTCGCACAATTAATGCACTGATAAAAACCCAGATTTTGTCGTTGCCAAAACAAGACAAAACCAAAATAAAACTGGTATATGCTGACAAGATAGCTTACTTTGACTTTTCATCAGCTGCGGGCTTGTTTAGATCGTGATTTTCGTCGATAACTTCGAATTTAATTTCGTTTGAGGGCATGCTTTCTTTTATCAACTTGACAACCTCGCTATGAGACTTTCCGTCAACGTTTACTCCGTTTACTGATATGATCCTGTCACCATCTTTTAAACCAGCACGGTCTCCTGGCCCTTCTGCTACCACCTCAGAGATAACCTGAGAATAAATTTTTCATTGTTTACAAAACTTACATTAGTTTAAAGTTAAACGTAGACACTACAAGGCAAAATCAAAGTGATAAAGTCATCGTGTTAAATCATGCAGCTGACTTTGATACTGTTAAATAAAAAATACATAGGCCTATATGTGATTTATTTTGTGCAAGATTTAACTTGCCATAAAAATTGTACAGAAAATTTGCTTAAATTTGTGTTTCCCAACTTATCTCTATTTTCAGATAGCTGCTAATAAACGTTGTGTGACTCACTGTAAACGTGAAAACACCGGCTACGTTTTTGAGGGATTCCTTGGTATAACTTCAGTTGTACTGTGAAACTAGCAAACTTTAATTAAATTTCAATTTACGTCCAGGAGATTTTTGAAACTGAGCAAAACCGAGAAACTTTTCAACAGAGAAAACTTGAGACAAACAGTTTATCCACGTCCGTATTAGCAGGTGAGTAGCAATATGTAAAAACAATTTTCGATTGGAAGAAACTCCAGAACTGCGTTTAGAAATAAGGTTATGGAATTAGTGGTGAGTGTGGCGAACGCCCGAAACCGAGAATCTGTGCTTTCTGATAAAGAAATGCTTTTCTATGCCTTTCCATGTCTGAGTTAAAAATTGTACCGTTTCTCACTCATTGGGAAACACTTACGAAAATATTAAATAAAAAGTCATAATCTGGTTTCGTACTTATAATTAAACTGAAAAAATTTCTAATGTTAATAACTCCGTTTCTGTTATCCGAACTGTAAGTTTTCAACATTTTCTCTTATTCTTTTTTGCGTCTAATTCCAGCAGCGTTTTTAATAGAGTAGCCTACGGTAACTTAAAAACTAATATGGAATTCAAACTTAGTAAAAAGATTAATTTTTTGACCTATCAGAAGGTAAAACCAAAACGACACGGCATTTAATTTTATACCGGTACTATAAAGAAAAAATCTAGAAATTGCAAATTTTTTCTGCAATGCGACTGATGTCGACCTCTGTCGAGCATCAAGGTAATGTTCGTGAGCGATTTCTAGTGTATATCTTTATATTAAATGCTGTGCCACTTCTTGATTTTATCTGCTTATGGTTTAACGTGGATTAATATCAGTCAAATTCGCTTTCATTAAGTATTTATTCAAGTAGAATTAATAAAATTATGCTGCATATTTTTGAAAGAAACCCTCTTTTAAAACTCTTCATATCCAGTCACTCTTCCGTATGGCGTTCACCACCAAAGCATTTTAAAGCTCAGCAAAGTACCTATCTTACAAAGTATCTAGACTATCCTGTCGTACAAATGTCACCACGTCTGCTCGAGACGATGCGTGATATATGAGGTAAATTCCTCAAAGGGTAGTAAAACATCATCTCTTTAAACATAATGCTAAAACTGAAAGCTACAGATGTTGAATCTTGAAAGTAACGACAGTCTGTTTACGACTCTGTGGAATCCAGGTAGCAAACAACTGGTGAAGACAAGACATGAAAATACTTGCCTGTTCCAACTATTTATTTTAAATTACTTGCGCAAATAAGAGTCAAGTTATATGAGCAAGGCAAGAATGGCTTAATAGAAGAGTGTCGTTTGCCAAAATCGTTGGAAATGTACCATCAACTTGCAAGTAGGCTACAGATGTTTGTTAACCCTGGATTTACCGATTTTTTTAGTACGAGAATCACCAATGAGGTCATTTGACAAGTGGCATCAGCAGGTTTTTTTTTAAGGTTTGGTTTGGGTGACCGCTAAGTAGTTTTAAGAAACCGCAAGTGTTTCATTTAAATACCAAAAAATAGCCATAACTACATACAATCAACGCAACATAAAATGAATTATTCGACAAGGCACAGCTTAAATGATTGTGACAGCGACCAAACAGCCTGCCCAACACGACCGCCAAACAAGTTTGCTGCACAATCAAACAACGTGTGCTTGTTGGTAGGCACTTTAACAAGCAGATTTCTACTAATCCACGCGCGTATCCAATCCAACCACGAACCAATGAGGTGCTACGTTATCTGCTATTGTGACCATTCCAGCATTCAGCCAGAGAATTAATAATTACTTTGAATTGTAATTACAGAAGAAAAAAGAGCTATAGCAGAGGTGGGAATCAAACCCACGTCATTGTAATGACTACTACCGCCCTAACCCAATGCGCCAAGCCAACCGATGGCAAAGCGATGATTAAATTTAGCTAGAATTTGCGTTTTTCCTTTATTCTTCCTAAACGCAATCTTGATGACGTCATGAAAAGCGTAGCTTCTGATTGGTTCGTGCTGGATTGGATATCTGCATGTTAAAGTGGCTACCGCTTGTTGGCTTCTGCTTGTCATGTTTCCACACGTAAAAACTGATCATTATGCGCCATGAATCAGAAATAAACATTGACGAGTATCGAAGGTGCACTTCTTTTGTGAATAACTCTTTGATTCAGCTGTTAGTTGTACCTCCACTTATTATTTTTTCCGGACGTGAACTATTGATCGTAGGCTATATTCGTATTATCGACAAGACATAGCGAGAAACAACCATTACTTTTCTACTGTAGTTGCAAGTCCAAATTTTGGGAAACCGCTGGAGAAATTTGGGGGACCGTTTCGGTCCCCCAAAACACCTTAAAAAAAACACTGGGCATCAGTATGTTGGGACTGTTCTGAAATAGAGTCATGTCATTTCTTGCATAGAAATCCTTTCAGCCAGTTTGAATGTTTCTTCTGGTGACTTTATACTTGAAACGAATCAGCCTTCATTTGCCTCATTGTTAACTAGGTTGTTTTCAGTACGACACGTGCAAGTTAGTTCTTGCTTGAAAGTTCTCAACTATGTTCCAAGAACAGATCCAATCCGATTATCCTCCTAACATCTTTTCGGTTTGGTGGCTCAATAGATACATTGCAAGCCTCGGAACCGGTTGATCTGGGTTCGACTCTACGCCAGGTCATACTAAATCCCTTGTAAAAGTGGCATTACTATTTGCCCTTCGGTAGCAAGTAACATTGAGGGGATAGATTGAGAGTAATAAAGCACTCGGCTGCCCCTCAATGCAGTTGTAACTGAAACTGTTTGCTTGTGACGGTCAAATAGCCACGGATATCTGGGATTAATACAGCACGGTATATATCAATAACCCGAATTAAAAGCTTAGTTGGTTGATCTCTCGCCTGTGAACTAAGAAAAAGATCAAGCGACGATAATTCGACACTCGGAATGTCCGCTTGAGCAACTCATTTCAAGTAGGCTACACCTCACTAATGAGCGCCACCTAGTGGAAGGAACATTATAAGAAAAATGTGAACTGTAAATATAGTCGTCGTGTCATAAACGTAGCTTTCGTATTTGCGTGGGATATGGGCATAAAACTTGTTTTTTGTCCACTAGCTGCAAAGTGAATTTGCTTTCCCAAGGATTTATTCAAGTGAATTTATGCATTTATTTCAACTGCTCCATTGATAAATATTTGCTTTTTCTCATAACTGCCTCTTGGCGTTTTTTCGCACAAACGTCCTCGCAGGTATTTACGAAATGACATTGTCACAAAGCATTTACGATAAGTTGAACATTCATTGGGCAGTTAAGTGACAAATTGACTGCATTTTTGCATTGCAACGAAGCATGAAAAGATGCTAAGCAAAATGACGGATAAACCACACAAAAGCTCACTGAAGGATCATAACTTATCAATTTAATTTATATAGATTTTACGTAGCAATATGTTGTTGGTGAGTTTCTGTGCTTTACTTCGGACGAAAGGTTAGTAAGTTATTAAGTGATTGCAAATTCTATTAACTGACTGAACAGAGTGCTTTTGGAAGTTTATGCCTGAAACGTTCGCACACTTGCAAGGACTTTGGAACCACCATTGCAATCACCAAGAAAATCAAACATTTTACGCTAAAACGAGTTTGACAAACAATCAGCATGAGATGGCAAAAACTAAAAATTAAACACAAAAGAATGTTATGTGATTTACCAATTTTCGTACGCTTCAAGTTACAAAGATTACGTGACGATTGAGGTTTAAGTTATTTTTCTTAACACCAAAAGCTATTTTCTTGTCTTCATTTAAAACAAAACATCACACACTAATTTTAAGCAATAGGCTGAGTTTTGCTTTTAGCAGCACGATCGTTGTTGTTTCACAAATGTAGGTACAAACGACCTGTTTTAGCTTGATGCTGCGGGTTCGCTGTGGTGGTAGCGGTTTACATTAGGTTTCGGAACACAGTTTCCTAATCATGTGCCATGACAAAGTTTCTGTGCTCAACTTAGTAATTTGTCATTGCACGTGACTAGGAAACTGTGTTCTGAAAGCTAGTGTATACCGCTACCACCACAGCGAACCCGCAGCATCAGGTTAAAATAGGTCGTTTGTACCTACATTGAGTCTCCTACAAGTCAGCAGTTGTAAACTGAGCAAATGGAAGTTGAGCAAGTGACAACTGAGCAACATTTCAGCAAGTGGCTGAAGTTGGAAGATTATGAAACCGAGCAAGTAAGAACTGAGCTAGCCGAAACCTAGCATGTCACAGGTCAGCAAAATCAGTTCAACAAGCTATGACCAAGCAAGTTGGAAATGAGCAAGCAAATCTCCTTTGCAGTAGCTGAAATGTACTTGCTGAATTGTCGCATGCCGAGTGGTCTGACGACCATCTTCATTTGTGAAGTATTTTAAATTTACCTCAAGTTAGTAACTCGCCAGCTCCATCTAACGCTTGCAAGACCAAGCTTCGAAAGTTAAAAATTTAGAAAGTTACCTGCCCATCTCTTTGTGCATCTTGTCTCAGATTGAATTCATATTCTTCACTGGGTTGCTTCACTATATGACATACTCGAACGTGTGATATGGAAGGCATTTCTATTAAGTTACAAAAGCAAGTGAAATGATTCTGTTCATTTTAGAAAAAACATCAAAAAGATGAGGTTATCTTTTGCATTTTGATAATAATCTGATAATGAAACATTAATGACAACCACCGCAGATAAATTACGTAACCAAGACATGGTGATGTCAAAATGACGTCAAAATAAAATAAACAAGAGCGTGATAAGACGCGGTAATAAACAGCGCCGGCTTCTGAAAAATTATAAAAATCTTGCTGCATTAAGTGCTGAATATTATAACTCTTGCAATACATTGAGTTTCGCTTTATTTGTTTCGCCTTTGATCGTTGCTTGACCGCTACTACCACAGCGAACTCGCAGCATCAAGCCAAAACAGGTCGTTAGCATCTATATTGTGAAATTATAACTCTTGTTTTACTTAATAATGTAGTTTCTAAAAATGGAAACCAAACAATGATAATATTATCATTAGGAGAATTTAAATCTCTTCATTGCATTAAATTTGAAAGCTTTAAAAATTGCGAAAAAACTTTAGAACTCTTTTTATCCAACTGCTATTTTAACCAAAGTAAAGGTGTGAATGATAACCATCACACATAATGAGCAGTGACCACTAGAACGTTTTTAGTGGACCGTCTTAGTTTTGAACTCCTCAGCGTCTACGGATGTTGCATCAATGCTAAAAACACTGGCTTTCTGGGGATAGTCCATCAAGAAAATGGTTGGCAGTGGCAATGGAAGTATCAACTTTCACTGATCGCGAAAGCTTAAAGCAATCGGAAACTTCATGGTTCTTGAGCCTTTCAGGATTTGAGAAAAGGAACGCCAGGTTATCGCCTTTTACAATGTTGAGATATGACTTTACATCTGCTACGCAATAACTTATGTCAAAGATACAAGACCAGGCCCTAATCTATATTTTTCTACACAACAACACCCAGGAATCGCGTATTTACGAAGCTGCTTTCGGCAAAGAGTTGTTCAAGCATTTGTCAGAGCGAAACTGTCATAACCTACGTTAACAAACTGCCTGAAAACGTCGCATTGAGGAAACAAGGCAAAATGATTCGATGATGGAAACATGCAAACGTACGGTACAACCGCCTTGCAGCCGTGTACACATGTACAATTAAACAAACACAGGTCACAGTACCAGCACAGTTTTCAACAACTTCGGTAGTTCAGCTATGTCATCCGGTATGTCGCAATCTTGTTTAACAAGAAACTACTCATCCAAACTAACAAAGTTTTTAAGTTGGTTTCTTTATTGTAAAATTACTTGAAAAGTTGAAATATAACTGTTTGACAACATGAAGTCACTTGTGCATCAACCAAGGAGGAAAAGCTTTACTTAAACAACATCATTAATGTCTTAAATGACCAATGCTAACCTTCAATGCTTAAACGTTTTAATTATACCCTTTATAGCCTAACAATGGAGTTAAACAAATAAAAAATCCTCAATGGTATTGAAACAAATAGACTTTGGCACGCCAATCCTTTTTAAGTAAACGCTTGCATAAACCAAAGAGAGCTGCCCTTTCAAGAATCTTATCCAATATTTTGAGATGATTTTCTCATTGCCTTTGTGGATAAACTTTCAAATCTCTCCAAATTTGCACAATACAGATCCTTATGAGTAATTTTTTACCAGTGAAATGTGATCAATCGTTGACCTTCATAGTCTTAAATTTTGTAATGTTACAAAGCTTATCTTTTGTGACTGCAAGATTTTTTACCAGCTTGACTGTGGTTGTCTCCATTTAGGAAAATACTGCTCGTAATCTATCTCATCATCACTGTGTTCTTTACTCGTATTGAGGGTTGGATACAATACGCCATTGGTCACGATCATGAGCCTTTCGTACTGCGCATTCATAATTTAATTTTGTCGATTTAAAGATGTTTGTTGTCCAAATCATTCTTGGTGTGCCTTTGTTTCTTTTACCATTTGTCTTTCATTCTATTAATGATCTTTGTAAAGATTTTTGCCATATTGTGTGTCTGAAATATTTTAATTTTACTCGTTTGACTATTTGTGAGATAGATCTACACTATTCATAAGACATAATGTAGGCCTACACTCTAAAATCTAAATTTTTCTCGACGCAACGATACTATCTAGTTCTAGTCAAATAACCAGTGAAATCAAGATTGCCTATAGCTCGTTCCATGGTTTGAATGAAACATTTAACAAATACGGAGACCAAACAAACAAAATAGTTTATCCATAAAAACTTGATTGGAGAAACCCAATCGAAACGACCAAATGAAGCGAAAGAGGTCATTGCCATCGCTTTCCGGTGTAAGCATGGGTTTTGGTTAGTAGTACAGCAAACAGTCTTTACTAACACAAACAAATTAAAGCAAATTTTATATTTGCTAAACCAAGGTTGAACGAACATGATCTAAGAGACTCAAGGAGATTAATGTTTATTAGAAACAGGCTAGTAATTTCCCTGTTTTAGCTCTTGTTGAGTGTAACTTGTTATTATTTTGTCTTGAAAAGTCTTGGAGCAAGAAGAGATCATTAATGTTATGTCACTGGACATGTTTTTACCCCACGTCTTTATTTAAAAAGTAGCATTTTTGTTGGGAAACTCTGTTTTGCCCCTTCATTTTTGATGCTGTTTTGACATTACTGAATGACTGGTAAATGTGTTTTATGAGAGCTTCCAGAGAAGCGTCTTTTTTAAATTGATTAGGAAAAACCCACATTTAATGTTAAAAAAATTGTAAAATTGTAAAAACGTTGTTTCAGGTGTTTCATTTTGTTGGTCATGATTGCCTGCCTAAGGCAGATGTAGGCTAAGTGAACCAGCCTATATGTAACTTACTGTATTTATTAGGCCTATGTCACTTTAAATGGAACTGTTTAAGTATAAAAAATTTATTGAAATAATCATCGTCTAAAAGTTTTATGAACTTTGCTAATTCACACTTTGCATTTATTTCAGCAAACAAAATTTTGAGGTTATTGAATACAAAGAGTAAAATTTAAACTTTAGAAATCTGTTTGATTATATAAGAGGCAAATTTCGCATTTTGGAGCGCTAACAATTTGATTCAGATTAGGGGCCCTTCTGATCAGGGTCAAAAATCAGCATCAGACTGTCACAAAGGAAAAACAACCAAAACACATCATGGATTCTTTAAACTACAATTCTACTTGACCACTAATCAATGAGACGTCGTGCTATAATAGTAGGTGCTACAACCAGCAGCGTGGACAGGGGGGTTCAGGGGATACTTTTGGAACCCGGCCTTGGATAATTTTATGGGACCGTAACCGTTCTAAGAGGCCCTGGAACTTGAAGAAATCACCTCGCATTTGTTAGATATGATGTGTTTTTCTTAGAAGTGTCTGAATTTGGGACCTTAAAGTCTCATTGGTAAGAGGCCCAAATTATCATTTCAACAACCTGCCGTATTTACTTTTTTCTTGGTTGTATCCAGAACGTTGAAGCAAAAATAATAATAATGATAATGAGCACCTCTTTAGTGGTGTAAAGATTTCCTGTCTCGTTGCTTTTTCTTGAATTAAAATTAAAGTGAATAGAAATTCAATGCACGAAGTTGCACTAAAAATAAAACAAAAGGTTGTCTGGGTTGGAGAATCTTCTAAATGAAAGTGACTTGTGATACCTTCCGCTATCTTTATACTGTTGCTCGGTGACGTGCATTTGTGCCTATAACTGTACCTATGGAGCATACGTGTTTGTCTGCTTTCAGAAAATTTTCTATTTTGCGAAAGTTCAACAAGAATCGACGTCAAGTCAATGTAACAATTAAAAATTTTAATACCTTAGTGAACACGGGATGGCGTGCAGATTGCGCCATAAGAATTCCACCTTCCGTACTACAAGAATAAAAACTGAATACTCGGCCATTTATATAAATGTGGAATAAACAAAAAGTGTTGACATTATCTCATTGCTAGGAGACCACATCTGGAAAAGGTTGCGCAACATATGTTGCACTTTATTGTTTCTAATCCACTGATTTGTGGCATGACTTGGAAAAAATTATCAATAAAACAAAAATAATAATTTGTTTATATGCATTAGATTGTCAATACATTCAAAGCAACACACAAAATACCTTTGTTTTAAAACACAAAAATGTTATTTTTCAATTTTTTAACTGGTTAAGTTATTCAAAGACTTTGTTTCATTACTTCTAGTTTGTGATACGACATTTTGTTTTGATTCTTAGTTGCCTTTTTTCTGAAATTTAATCAAGTTAAAGCATCAAGAGTAAGTAATCTTGCGAATTCCCAAAATAAACTAATTTCTTGTTTTTTTCAATTGCCTGACATGCAGCAGCACCGCAGTAGAAAGAATGCTTCCATTCACTTTGCATTCTCACTAACACACAAAAAAGCTCATAACAAAGCTCTCTTCAAAAATGGCTGACGTTTCCAGCAGTGATTTTTTGCTACCTCAAAATTCTGACATGAAGTCAGTAGCACTTGTTGGCTGCGATGAAGTTAGCCTATATGGGCAGAGCTGTTTATTTAAGGTTCTGCTTTTCCTTACACAATAATGTTCTGCTGAGCTTGTCGAAGATTGATAAGGCGCAAGCCTAAGATCAAATGTGAGGTTATTGAGAAAGACAAAAGTCTTTGACAATCACAAAGAGCAAATGTGGAGGCTATTGACGAAGGCTTTTTTGAAGTAAAAGCACTGCAATGTAAGTGAATACAAGATAACAAAAGAACATCTGACATATACTTTTCTTCTAGACAGTTTTTACAAATAAAACAAATTTGACTTTTCAGAGGCGACTTGATACAGTGCAATGAACTCTGCTCATCACAAGCAAAAAGAAAGGCTAAGCAAACTTTAAGATAAGACTGTGTACGATCAGCTGTACCCTGAAAAGTTTTGGTGTCTACCAGGAATATTACCTTCCTTTTCTAGCAGCAGCAGCGTTCACTAGATTTTGACTTAAAAGCTACTTACAATACCTTGACCAATCTCTGAGTAAACTTGTAAAAAATTACCTTCCTTTTTCAATGCAGTTCTGCTTCTGATATTTTTTTACATAAAAGAATCAATTGACGTGACGTTATATTAGCATTGGACGATATTGCTTTCAGTTTCCAATTGTATAATTAGTTGATAAAAAAACTCACATCTCACTCAACTAATTTCTTTTGATTTTAAAACTATTTAAACTGTTTAACTGCAACAAAAGCTGGACGTTCTCAGATGCTGTGGAACTAAAAAAAAGAACGTTATGGAATAACTTGTAAAAACATTCTGCATTGATTGAGTGCTCCTTGACTCAGTGCAAACAGTGCAGTAACAAAGCCTATCCAGACAGCAAAATCTGTCTGCAGACGTTGAATCAATGTAAAAACGACGGATTTTGCTGCCTGGACAGTGCGCAGAAGTGAATGCCTGTTCTAATGGTTAATAATTAAGTTCAATATAAGTACCTGCTGGTCTTTGACGCCAGGTCAACAGAGATATACGTCAAAGCCAATTTTAGACAAACTTAACGTTCCGCAACGTTCAATCGCCTTAATTTATTTGATCCTAAATCAAAATAGTTTTAAATGAAAAATCCACAAATGACCCAACGTAGCTTGCAAACACCAATGGACCTCGCTTATGTCGGGCACACAACATCAGAACTACGATGTTTTTGCATTATGAAAACCTATTTCAATCATACATAAAAACGCATTGATTAATCTAATAACCTTTGATATTAAAGAAAAGAAAACATGATGGTTGCAGTCAGGCCCAGATTTAGGGGAGGGGCAGAGGGTGCAGGTGCTCCGGGCCCCCGACTTTTGAAGGGCCCCCCTACGTAGACAAATGTGATTTTGTGTTTTTTTTTCTTTTTGTTTCAGCCTTTGAAGTTTCTGCAAAATGCTGTGCAGTGCAGTGCTGGATTAATGCTACTGTAGACGTAGAGGTAGTTTTTCGCGTCGTAGGCGCGAAAAATTTTTTTGCAAGGGGGCCCCCGATCTAAAAGTGCCCCGGGCCCCCCATAAGGTAAATCCGGCCCTGGTTGCAGTCACATACAACTTTACATCACGGCGTAATGTAGTGGCGGTGTTTCAATGTTTACTAACGTAACTCCAATGTAGTAGCTTAATTTTGGGGAGGTGGACAGAGCGAGCATACTTCAATAAAGTAAAAGCCTAAAACAGAAATGCGGGCCATCCAAAAACGTACACTGATCACTACCGCTATCCAGCTACCAAAATTCATCCTTTTTGCATTGATTCAACGTCTATTTTGCTTTTCAGCCCATTTTTTGTAAGGACTGCGTGCTTGCATTTTTGTAGCTTATTGTGACGATGTGCACACATTATTCCATGACTTAGCCTTCTTCATAACCTTGCATTGCATGACCTAGATTCGAACCCGGGTCAGTCTGTAACAGGAGCGAAGGCACTGACCACTTTGCTATTGAGCTGGAAACATTTCTAAATTATGAACAAAGAAGTAAATTTGAGAGTTTTCTAATTGTGCGATTCCGTTTTTTGGGCATCTTTATCCATAAGGAGTGTCACTCTTTGCCTTGGATTCATCACGAAAAAGTCGTTTCGGTTGTGTTGTAAATTTGAAACGAAACAATTTGCCGGTCAGTCAGGCTTACGAAAGCTTAACATAAGACTAAACAAAATATCTTAAAATACTTCATTTGGATTGAAATTTATATAACAGAAGGTTTGTTCCGACCAAAAAAGCGTTTCTCACTGACCCGCTAAACATTACCTGTTAATCAAACCAAGTCTGGAAAATGACATTTTGCGTTGTTTCAACGTCTGGCGATGCGCTACGGCATACGTGGAAACTATAACAAATGTCAACCTTTTTTGCTGAGGAACAAGTCTAAGTTCCACAGGCTGACAGACACTCTTTCCACAATTATAATCGCTTAAAAGTGGAATTCCTTGCTTTGTAACAACTGAATCAAAACTTAGCTTACAAATCAGACCTTTTTTGCATTCTAATTATGTAAAAAAGACTGATTTTGCTCTGAAAAAGGCTTAAGCTATCTGCTAACTTTTCTCACTACATATTTACTTAAGTATCGTGGTTGACAATACAGTGGCTTCACATGCAGCGGTTTTTCCATTAACATAACATCGAGCAACTTCGATGTAGCCTAAGTGAATCCATGGTGAATCTATCAACCAAACTCTGAAACCAAATAAACAAACTCAGTACTCGAGTGGACTTTTCACAAAATCGAGCAAGTAAACGTTGATTTAATGCAACAGGATGAGTAAACCGTAATTTTCCAAACCAGATTATTGCGTCAAGTCCTGAGTGCTCGGTCTTATGTCAATACTGAGGTGCAGAAACAACGTTTGTGGAAGCTTTAAAAACAAGCCATGTGTGTCTACAGAAGCAACATCACCAGATACTGAAGAGAAATAAAAAAAATTCTCGTATGGGCTTCTTACTGAGAGTACTTAAATTTAATGTCATGTAGATATTACGTGAAACTGCTCTGATATGATAAAATAGTTTAGCCACGCAAACGCATCAAGGTTTCGTTTTAACAGGCAATACTGGTTTTCAAAACAAACTTAAAAAACTGTGCGATAAAGTACTTTACAATATGCAAATAAGACAAGTTTTATCAATAAGGTCCGGCATAGTGTGTAGGTTAATCCGCTGCCAATTGTGCAAAAAGTGTGCTTTGAATTACTGTGCGTGCAGTAAACTTAAATCAAGATCTAGTGGCTAAATGATCTAGGAAATGTTTACTTTGGGACAGAAAAAAATTGTTTTGAATACTCAATGCTCTCATATTCACACATTTGTATGGGCTTTGAACAACTGGTGCAGATCTGGTCACTGAGATGAATAGAACGCACTTTTTACTTATTTTTAAAGTGTTACATTATAAGTTGTATTGCTCAAAGGCACAAATCGTGAGTTAAAACATCTCTGTTAGATCTTGGTGTTTCTTCTAAGCATAAACGGGATTCATTTTTGAACCATCTGAGCAAACAAGATAAAATACAATCTCTTGTTCAAAATAAATACAATGTGTATACAATGCGAGTTGGCTGGCACATCGAGTTTTCGAATTAAAAAAAGAAATCAAGCTATTTCGTGAACTGAAGAGTATAGTATCAAAATGACAGAACACTACATACACTATAGTTAGTTTTTCTTATCTAACAAGTATATTCAATCTCAACATTTTTACTTGAGTACCTCTATCAAGAACAGACTGCTTGGATAAAAATAATCACAACCAGGGTAAACGTACACTTGACTTTGCTAACATTCTTTCATCTGAATACTGGGTCTACGCAAATTTTCCAAAGTTTGATAAACATTACCATTGTATAAAACTCATTACCTGTGACAGGTGCTCAGTAAGCCCTCCCAAAGATATTTTCAATATAGAAAAACGTTTATTTTCCTACAGAACTAGATTTTCGTAGCCTATCTACTATATAGAGTTGGTATTGGATCTCAAAAAGAAAAAAAAAAAACAATTCAAGCAATGCATGATCGATGCTTGATCAAAATCATCAAAAACTACAGATTCTTTACCAATATAGCCTACACATAGGAATCATATCCATTGATTTGAAAACAGTTTTTCTTTTACTCATCTAACGATTTAACAAAATTCAAGCCTGTAACTTGTATGTTTTGTTTTAAAAGTAGTAGCTGAAATAAATAGAACAAAAGGGTAAGTTCAAGCGTGGTAAACTTGCCTTTATCTTAAATTCACAGCCAAGTAGCAGAACTAACTTGCAATTCTACCAAGGCTACACTGCCTGTCTGTGCTAATAGGAGCTTACTCCAACTTTATACCAACTGGATATTTTCGTTTCTATTTACACTTGAATACCACTTAAGTGCTTCAACTCAAATACCATGTTGATGACATTGCTGTTCGATATTAATTGCCAGTTAATTATTGAATATGAAAGGAAAATGTTAACGTAAAGTATTAAGTGATAGGATATCAAATAATAGTATTAAAAGTTAAATAAATCAGCTTCGAAAATATACAGTGACGTAAGAGATTGTGACAATAATTACTTTGTAAGAAAACATTACTACGACTGATTTGAAGAACTTTAATTTTCTGGCAAGTTAAGTTATGGAGATATATATTATTAGGACGACTTCCTAACATTCCCACAGTTTGAGAATGTTTACTAATGTCTATATCTTATGGTCATAGACAAATGCTTAAACAAATATGTAAAACATCGCACATAGTCGTAGATTTAACTAGGAAAAGCATATAGGCCAGGGGTGTCCAAAAGTCCGGCCCGCGGGCCAAATCCGGCCGGCAATACGTTTTTGTTTGGCCAGCGCCTGTTGTTAGACAATGTATTCTTTTTGGCCCGCAGACATACAGAAATCATACAAATTCAGATTACACCAAAAAAAAAAAAAACTAATGAAGACCAGTATTTTCTCAGAGAGAAGCCAGGCGATGAAGTTAGAATCATTGAACACACAATACAATTTTGAGCACACAATACCGCAAAATTTATTCAAAGATGACTTGCAAATGGAAAAAGAAACAAATGCAGACCAAGAACGATTTGAACAACAAACATCATAAAATGGAGAAATTTAGTATCATAAAAATGCTCTACCAAAGGCACATGATCGTGAACAATGGCGCATTGCATCCAACCCTCAAGACTAGAAAGGAACATGATAATAATGATCTTTTTCAAGATTTAATGCAGAAAAGTCAAGCATTGGCTTCAACCAAAACATGTGCCAGCTCATGCCGGAACGATTATTTGAGTGTATTTATCGTACAGAAACCTGTCACACATACTGTATACACAGTAAATACACAAGTAGCCTGTGATTAACTTGGGGAGACGATACAAAACAGTGGGCTATCGTGTCAAACATCGGGAAAGCAAAAAGAGGAGCGGAGGAACGTGACGTGTGAAAGCAAATGACAGCCAGCCTTTGGCTCGGAGACGGCACATAATAACGATGATGATGATAAATTTACTTTTTGATATCAAATGTATTGAAAAGTCAATCTTATACATTACTTGTATTACTTGTCCTACACGTATCACGTTCAAATAATTTTTGTTCAATTTGAAGTTAAAACTCTAGCTTAAAAATGTTAAGTTTAAAATCAAACTTACTTAAATTATTATTTTCCACGTGCAGAGATGGATTGTCGTACCCAAAAAAGTCACCTTTCTTCCCAGTTCTGCCAAACACGAATAAAGCGTAATTCTAACAATCAAAACAAGCTAAACGTTTGTTTCTGTACGGAAGTGTTTAAGAATGGTTGATTTTTCCTGTTAATTTTAAATCTCATGTTTTTATTTTTAATACTGATTCCCACTCATATTAGTATAAATGTATGATTGAATGATCAAAACTTACGTCAATCTTGATTCTTCATCTAAACAGGTTGCATTCTCTGAAAAACGTTACAATTTCTTTTTATTTACTTCTTTGCAATACCTGTTAACATGATATTTTATGCAAGCCATTCTAAGCAGCCTTTTCAGACCAATTCTAAATCAACATAAATAGATAATCTTATTAGTAACATTAATTGATATATAATGTACTTAAATGTAATCCAACAGTTGGTTAGACGACAGGTCAAGAGAATTCGAAACTAGTAGATTAATAAGAAGAATGATGAATATCGAGATTGGGAATTTAGGGGATTTGAAAGTGGAATTTGAGAGGTTTAAAGTTTTGGATAATTCCGTGAATTTGGCTGAAAATGAAACTACAATGTTGAAAGAATAATTGATTTGGGTAATAAGACTTTAGAAAGTTTGCAAAAAAAAAATACTTATTGCATTCTGTTACATGCGCTAATTTCAATGGCAAAATATTGATGGACTGAAATAAAACTAACAAGAAGGTTACATTTAAACACAATGTAAAAATGTTTGTCAAACCAACATAAGCTTACAAAGTTACATCCGTACAAACCTCTCTTTGTTTGTCAGTGCGCATGCGCACATGTGTGTGGAACGTGAGTATCCTATCGTTTTAACAAATTCAGACAAAATATCTTCATTTTAGAGCTAACGTTATATACGGTATAAGACAATCTTAGACGAAAAAAAAAGACAAAATATCAGAAAAGATCGGAAGATAGACGAGAATCTCATTCTATAAGATTTCAGCAAGCAAGCCTCCAACAGAAATCCTTCAAAGCTATACAAAAAGTTTGAGAGCTCAAAAACTTGCAAAAATATCTTCAAATCATCGTGATTCAACAAATATTTAACCCTATGTAGCCTAGTTTTTGCCACTCCGTAGCTTTCAGGCCAAAAAAGCGATTACTGGGACCTTGCTCATAAAACCTATCGAGAAGAACTATAATTTGCATGTTTTGCGCGTATCCAACAATATGATAGACCCAAGTGATATATTTGTTTGGCAAGAGATGAAAAGAAAGATCTAGATGTCAGTGCGTGAATATAATGATGAACTTTGACGAAATATTGAATGAACAGTTTGTGATGAGTATGTAGCTACCCACTACTAACCACTAGGCTTCTGAAATAATGTAAAATTTATTTTAAAAAAGCTTTTGAATAGTTTCTAAAGAATTTAAGACTTCAATTATAGAGAAACGGCTAGTGTACTATAGAACACAGAAGCTTCGACAATGTGTGCTAATAAAGGCTGTGGCCACTGAGAATGGCATGCTTTTTTTATCCTCACTCTATATATAATGCCCGATCTTGTTGACTCAACTACGCTGGTGTTGGTAATGTGAGTGTAGATGACGAATGGCCTAACCTGGTCTTGTGATAGGTGACAACCTGCCTGCGCAATTTATAGGAAAAAGAAAGTGCAGCAAAAGAAACAATTTTGCTGTAACATGTTTATTCTCATGAGCTGACTATGTGTCATCATGTCTACCTGCAGCACAGTGATGTCAGTGCATGCAAACGTTAAGAGATTACGACAACCACCATGACAAATAAAACAAACTTTCGTGCCCTATCCAGTTAAAATAGTTTTGATATTTCTGAAGCTTTACAAAAAACAATAAAAGTAGTTTACAACTTTGTAAAATAACACAGCCCTTGATGTTTTAGGCGAGTTGCGTGCTGTGGATACGACGTTGTACACAAACTATTGTTACCCCAAAAGAGATTACATGTGAACTGGATTTTCACATCACAAACGTTCACGCAAAAGCTAAAATATTGAAAAGTTAATGTGAATATCAAAATAATTTACTTCTCTAAAAGTAACTGTAGTATGAGAAAACTAAAAGTGAAAAATAGAAACAACGTAATAATGTTCCGCTAACGTTTTGTACACCACGGTACTGCGCATCCTCGGAGCGATTTATGTGGTCTACAATGTAATACTACAAACGAACAGTGTTTTGAGAACAAAAGCAGCCTCCAAATAAGACAAGTATGAAGAAGACCGTAAGTAGAAAAAATGGCAGTTAAGATGAAGACTTCTCACGACCGGATTAGCTCAATATTATAGCAAACAGGGAACTCAGCATTGCTTAATCACACAAGGTTATCGTGTAACGAAGCAGTGGACTTGACTAATGCAAATCCGAAGGCTGCAGTAGTCTACATTTGAAAAAAAGCAATTAGTTTTCAAAACGTCTAACCAAATGTTTCATAACCAACACGGCTCAGTTAACCTAACTAGAAGTTAAACTGACTGAATACTTCAGACTAAATTACTGCTTACAACAAGTTATCGTAGGCCTACTGAAATTTATTGTAAGCTTTAGTTTACAATAATAGCACCCCATCTTTCAATTTCAGCCTAATGCTGCTACAATTTTAATGTAGGCCTAAATGGCTTTGCAGTATATCTCACGTACACATACTCTCAGCCAGTAAGTGCGTTTTACAGTTGATAAAACTGGTAGCCACTTTAAAACTGTTCAGCAAACAATAATGGAGAGTTGAAGAGGGTGTTTTTAGATGAAAGTTGTAAACTTTAGAAAACAAAATAACTCATTGAAGCTGAAGATGGCCAACGCTTCCGCGACAATCCAAAGACACTTCAATAAGCGGATAAGCGAGCGCTCAGAAAGACTTCCAAATTATGCACCACATACAGAGGGGAAAGTTTGAAGTGGGTTTACCGATGCGTTTTATGTCGGCTCTACGTCTGCCGACGTTGTAAAAGCGTAAAATAGCGCCATTGTTTGATAACTATTTTTAAAACTATAAGTCGGTTTGCAATTCAAGCGTGAATCTTAAGAATGATATTAAATGTTTGAATGTTTGTGGCAGAAGTAGAGTACAATTTGCTTTCAGAGTATCATCATCAAGTCCCCAGTTATTGGTTTATGAAATATAAATGAGCCGAAACAACCATTGGTACAGTCGCCTCTTTTGGTACAACGTTGCAAACGTGTTGCAAGAAACTATACACCGTGGAACTGGTGATAGAAGAAACTTTGTGCGGTGACACAACACTAGATATTGCTGAGCTATTCACGTGTTTGTCTTGGGAATAGTATGTTCCTGATCGTCTGTGGTTTCAAAATGATTTTGCAAGTTTGGTAGGGAAGTGATTTTTGTAACCATAGACAAATGAAACCTAACAACTAGACGGCATTTAACATAATAGCATTATAATAAACTAAAATTACAAACGTTTTCGGCCATACTCATGTTAGCCCTTTTCAAATAATCAACAGACTGATGTTCTTCATAAATTGAAATTACAGAACTGATCTACTTGCACAAAAATCGAAAATAAGAAGCGCATAAGAATGAAACGGGAAGGCAGAGGAGAGGCAAAATCACATGACGCTTAATTGCCTCGGAGAAACATATATCAATGACGCAAAATTACGTCAAGACATTGAGCAGATAGGAGGCGCCTGCGGCAAACAGCTGCCCATTGTGGCGAGGGTTGCAAGATTTTATGAGCAAAGTCTCATGAATTTTAGTATCAAATTCGGTGAAGCATTTACGTAACAATTCTAAAAGATTCCAAGGATGGTTTATTGTTTGATTAAGTTTGACAATCGAGTATATGATTTTTCATGGCACTTTTTTCGTTGAGAGCAGTTAAATCCAAATGCTCTCTAACTCTTGTGGCCAAATCTCGCGTGGACATACCAATGTATGTAGCCTACGTACAGTCCGCGTCGTGCGAACAAGACGCATTTTTTCAATATCTTCCACTTCTGACAATTCCTCTCAATACCTTGTTTTGGTGTAGTTCGAAAACGGCTCATAAACAGTCTACTTTGCAAATTTGTTTTGTTTCTAGCTGCATTGCATGTATTAAAACAATATTTTTTTAAGTAGATTTGTTTTTGTTTTAAAGTCGCTGTTTAACTTCATTAGATTTTTCTTTTCAATGACCACCTGACCTAGTAAGCTGCTGTATTCCGATGTGAGCCAATTTTCAGATATTACTGCAAAACACCACAGAGGTTAAATGATGCATGAGAACTTATTAAAGTTATACTTGGATAGGTTCTTTCTATTTTTTGTTCTATGAAATTTGTAGGCCTACTACAAGTCTATTTTTCTGTGAGTGCATCGCAGTTACAGAAAGGATAGAAAGCCACGTCAATATCCTTAACAGCTTGAAAACGCTTTTTCAAAAGAACTTATTGTTTAACTTACAACGGGTTATTTCTATACTGTGGCGGAAAGTAGGCAGGGGCGCCGAACGATTTTTGACTGGGGGGGCAGATTACGAAAAAAGGGCACTTTTGTTTACTAAAAGGCCAATATTTTTCAAGTTTTAAGATAAGATATAGCGACAATGCTAATCTGTCAGCTCACTATGTATTGAGTAATGATAGCCTACAAGTGTCCGGTATGCAAAGAAGGGCATCATGCTATGTCATAATGATGTAACCTACTGTCAAGCCTTAAAGCAGCGTGCGGCCATGGCCGATAAGTAATGCTTGAATGACTGCCGGTGCTACCTCTTCAATCGGCCAAGTTTGGCCGCCGGTCTCTTCTAGCCAATTATTTAATTTCACAATAGAATGATCGTGGATTAACTGTCGAAAATATGTAGTATCAAAGAGTGACGCCAAATTAGGTCAGCGCGTCATAATCGCCACTGTTGCATTGTGCGGGAAGATTTGTTATTGATGGAATATATCCAGCTGCGATCACCAGCGCTGTAAGTCTTGTTTGTAATTCCCGACGTTTATTTTAACAAAATGTTAATCTGAAGTGCTAATTTACATCGGCTGGCAATATTGTCGTTTTTATGTCGATTCGATGTTGTCGGACATTGAATCGTTGTTCAAAAGAAGAACTAGGTTAGTTGACATCCGAGGGGAAAATATTTTTGATCATATTTTACAAAAATTATGCTTCTTTTAGTAATGTCCTTCACATCATTGAAATACTTATTTTATTACCTTGCCGTCATCGTCAACACATGTCGAACGTCGTTTTTCGTTACTAAACAGAATTTTAGGGGAGTGGCGAACTTCTTTAAAATCAGTCACATTGGAGACACTCGTGCGAGTGTCGTTATATGGTACCGCAGTACTGGATTACAATCCCGATAAAGCAGTTATTGCGTGGTGCAACGATTCTATTGTAGGACGTCGCCCAGGCCCAGACTTCAACAACGCTAAGTGATCATTTTAGCATTGTTGCAAGTTTAGCCTAATTCTATTTACTTGTGCTATCGTTATTTTGTATTTTGTATTTTGGCCTCCAAGCACGCAGATTTGGCCGCCGAGAAGGAGCTCCCGGTAGGCCACGATGGCTACCGAAAAAAAAAAACGAGTTTTAAGGCCTTTAGCCTACTGTGTTGCAAAATTTTGTGCCGTATATATTACTTTGAGGCAAAAATGAAAGATTATAATTAGGCTAAAAGCGAATATCAAAAATTGTTATATTGCAAAATGTGCAGTAGCCTATAGCTTACATGACTTTAAAAGGGCACCATTGCCCCCCCTGCCCCTCCATTTGCAGAAAATTTGAGGGCAGGGGGGGCATCCGCCCCCCCTGCCCCCCCGATTCCGGCGCCCCTGAAAGTAGGCAGAGCCATGGACTTCTAAATAGTAGCATCTGGACTGGAAACTCAGTACAGTTGGCCAACAGTGGGCCAACAGGGTTAGTTACTTGGCTGTTGGCCCACTGTTGGCCAACTGACTTTAGGCCCAATCAGGTAACATCGCTGACACAAGTATTGGACAACCATGCTGTTTATTACGAATAAAGACGATACAATAACGAAAACAACTGAGCAATAAAACAAAACTTGGCATACGAAATTTGACACAAATTTTATATTGACATAGGAATAACAGAGTTGAAAAAATGTACAAAAATCAACAACTAAGTCGGTGAAGCAAATTAATTTCCAAGCTTGAAAGAAAGTCCTAGACTTCAATTTGCTTTTCTCAATACTTTATGAATTAACTCAATGTTGTAAATCCAATGTAGTTAATGCATAATAATTGAACAATATGAACTCGCCCACTGCGACGAAGTACTAAGCACAGCGATTTGCTTTGCTGCTTACCCCGACATCTTCAGCAATCAGGTGTAAACAATTAGATGCCACAAAACGCTGACAATGCTAACTTACACTGATGTCTACCTTGTGAAAATTAAACTGTGATGAAAATTATTTAACTCTTCTTGATAATTACAATGCAACACAACAAGTAGATTATTATAAATCAACCTCATTAGTCTCATATTTTCATTGATATGAAGATCAGCAATTTATAAGCATTAAGGAAATAAAATAATGCAGTTGATGGATTTTCAGAGAGTTTTTAAACGAGCTGCACACCAAAGAAAACGAAACGTTACAATATCATACATTTCTAGAAATCACAAGAAAAAAACTTCTCAAGAAAATAATTGAAAAACTGGTTTAAACTTGGCAGTCTGGATAGAAATGGGTTGTAAGGACCTAAACAAAAACCTGGCAAGCGCACGCAAGATATACATGTTTTGTTTGCAGTCAATTACACCAATGTTTCAAGTGACACTATGAAAAAACTGCAAGGGTCATAGCAGTTGTTCTTATCATGAAGCAAAACCAAAAGTAACATATATCCATCTCATGGTGATCCGATTTCATTATAACAGAAACAAGACTGATTTGACAAGCTTACGCTTAATAACAAAGAATAAAACGTTGAAAACCAAGTCATACAAACATCAATAAATGTTATCAAACATATTTGAGTCCAAGCTACAAGCTTTTGTGGCACATGACAAAGCATGACTGCAGGAGAAAATGTCACACTAACTAAACGTTTAACGCAAACATGAACACTAAAGACATTATAGCAGCAGCAGCAGCAAACACAACGAGTCGGTCTGAATTCATTAAACAACGCAGTTTGGTGATTACTTGATGACTTGTTAGGTGTTACATAACCGAAAAGTTAAAGGTAAAACAGGTGAGCTATGAAATGTTCCAACACCTTTATAAGGACTGATTGCCTTAAGCGGAGAAGAAGTACGCTCTACCACGATAGATTAAAAGCTGGGGTCCACGCACTCATTAGGAATCGATGAATGAATTGATTTTAGAGAAAATAAGCATGAACGTTTTAGGTTTAAAAATAACTTTCCTAAATTTTTACTGGGGACGTTTTTTGAGATTTTGAAAGTTGCAGGCTTGACGTTTTGAACAAAACGTTGAAAATCACTGCTTTATATCAATGTTAAAAGCAAAACAAGAAAATAAAACTCATGTTACTGGCAACTGATGCAAACTTTACCCCCCTACATAAAGATTTGTAAGCAGACATATACTTTTATGCAGCAAGCAACATAGACGAGCCATTTCAGAGTTTGCAATGTGAATAATAGCCAGGCAAAGACTGGCTCCTCTCTTGTTTCCAAACCCTGTAAGATTTAAAATTTTAGAAAAATCAAACTTGAATTTGAATACAGTTAGCAACCTACAGTAACCTACCAAAAATTGAATGAGGCGCTTTACACTGTAGGTTGCAGTTTTAGTTTATGAAATTTAATTTATCCTATCATGTCATTGTTTTAAAACTATTTGTTATTTTATATTTTTTTCAAATCTTGAAAACTTTTATATCACAATAAAATTGTCATCATCGCTTGCAACCCCAACGATTTATCATCAAGGTAAGCATTTTAACACGTAATTGCTAACTCAGTTCAGCAAACTGAAGGTTTATTTCTAGGTCAACAAGATCGCGTCACTATTACAGTATAAAGACTAATATGCAAGCTGTTGTATGGCACCACCATGCATTTCAGAGAATTATTACTTCACAAATAACCCAGACAGCAAATCAATCATTTTTTACATAGGCTAGCTTTTATTAAATTTTTGCAACGTCTACAAACGTAGAATCAATGTAAAAACAGTTGATTTGTTGTTTGGGAACAAACATCATCTAAGCATCTCACCTTCTGTTGAAGCTTGAGCCCAAACTTCTTTTTGGTCTTTCTGATGACACATCACGTGATAAGGAATTTTGTTGGGGACGAAACCGATGTTGTCGAAGTGGGCGAAAAGCTGATTAATGAGCGCATAATGTTAGCGCTGTCCTCTCATTGAAGTGCATAGTAGGCTATATCAAATAGTGACTGATTGATTATGGGTGTGATTCCGTGACTCTTTTGCTATCTTTAAATGTTTTATCATTTAAACCAGGTGTAGTTAGTATGTGTATTTAATCTGTATTTAATCCAAAATTTCAATATTTGATACTCAGGAATAATATGCGTTTTAAAAACCGCTTTTCGATGATTTTCTAATAAGCTGAGCTACCGGTCATTGTGTAATTTGATTCCCAGCAATTAAGGTTGTTCGAAATGATTTTTTTCTTTGATCAAAACTGAATATATATTTAAGATGAAACTAAAGAAGATTTGAGTCCAATTTATGAAAATCCTTCGAAGTATTTTCCACATGTTTGTCACGAACACACGTAGGCTACGTCAGAATAACTGGCAAATATCTTGTTTCAAATTCCAAAATCTTTTCTTTCAATATGGAATGAAACCAAGACAAAAAAATTTGCGTCGACACAAAACGAAATATTTTGAAATATTTTAATATCTAACATTTTTACCAGTACTTTGTGTACAATTGCATTTCAAGCCGAATTAATTAATGATTAAAATAGGCCAGATATAGCTAATGGACCCCAGCAATTTGTCTATCCCTGATTTAGCACAAGTAAGTTTTGTTTTTCTTTTATTTATTTTTATAAAGTTTCTAGCTTTGTTTTGTGAATCAATTTGGGCTTAGATACAGAAAGGTTAGGCCTACAGGTTACGCGATTTCCTGTAGCCTGCAATGTTTAATTTGCAATTGCAAAACGACTACATAGTGGAATCTCTGTGGTAGACTCATGAACTTGGCACACTGATTAGTGATTGTGGAAACAATCTAAGCTAATGCAATCTTTGCATCTTGGGCAGCCTGTCTCTAGAGGCCAAATTTCATTGAGAGTCCATTTCATCTGATCACGCAGAAGCCACGTGTCACGAGAGTTGTCTTTGCTTGCACACAGCGGCTCTCTTGTGGGGTTACTTAAACACACTAAAACTAGGCAAGGACAATTTCAATGTCACTGAACGACAAATGCTACAACACACATTGACTTGTTGCAACAAGTCTCAAACTTCGCTGCTGTCAATAAAAATTGACATCTTCATTCAATTCTCCATTTTCTGTCCGGTTAAATGTATATATATATATTTTTTTTTTTATGAAATATGTTGCACTGTCTATTTTGTTTATTTGTTATGCTTGTGCAGTTTTTTGTGCAATTGAAGCACTCCAGAAAGAATTAAATGAAGCAGTGCATAAATTTTATTTGCTGTCACCCGCGTAAGTCATGTGACGACGATTGACCAATCAAAACTGTGATTGCTTTTGATGAATGCGAAAATAGTCGAATAGCCAAATTGGCAAAAGAGCAAGTGAGCTATACAACCGAAAAGTTGAGCCTACAACCAATGTGGCAGTTCCAAGAAAATCAATGAATCTCAATATTTTAATTGAGACGCTCAAGACACAAGCAACAAAGTCTAAACGATGTCAATTAAAGCTTTGAATTATTTACAAAATCAATCTCGTTGAGTTTAACAAAGTCGATTGGGCCTGAACGATACGATCTTTTTAAGACTAACTATCATTTGTAATTGGTAGGCTATGAAACCAAGCTATTCTATTCAGCATCGAAGAATACAATTTTCTGCACCCTGGAAAACACGGCAAGTTTTTTCTAGTTTAATTACAAAAAAGGGTGATTTTCTAAAATAGCTGCAGTAAACTGCCTTAGTTCCCAATCATCATGATCGTCATCAAATGTGCGGCAACTGTTCTACAATCAGAATCCCTCAGTTTCTCAGTAAAGAAATCCTTTTCCTTCGAAAAGATTCCTTTTCGAAACAACAGTTTTAACCATAATAAAACTTTGAAAGTTGTAGGCTATTCATTATCAACTCTATCGTTTGAGTTTACATGCAATAGGCTAATTATTGCAATACAGTATAAACTTTTGCATCTGGTTTAGCACCTGAACTTGAAATCTAGGCTAAGCTAGTCTAACATATTCAGCTATCTGGCATGGAAACTATCGGACCAAAAATGTAAGGGGTCAATTTATAAAAGCCACTTTCATGGAATAGCTTAGATGGTTGAAAAGCTTATGATTTTACTTTAACAGAAAATCAATAACTTTGATTCATTTTTTTGAATTATAAATATTAGCCTTAACTTTTGACATGGAGATGTGCTTATGATTATTTCAGATAAAAAAGAGCTTAAACTCATTACCTAACAAATACACATGCGTGAAACTTGTTGCAAGAGTTATTGTTTTGCTTGTAGTTAAAACTTGGATCAGGACAGCTGGAAATAGTCTCCATAGCCTTAAATGACTAACTCTGCAGTGTTGAACTATCGTGTGATAAAAACTCATGATTCTTTTTGCATAATTTTTGAGCTGACAAAATATAAGTTAATCTGGTTTGAGTAACTCATGAAAAATGGAATAAAATCACATTGCGTTAACTAGTAAAAGTTGTCCAATAAATTGGCTTAAACTCACCCTGCATAATGCGAAGACGTCTCATGTAAGCGTATGTGAAAGCGTACAGGATAATCACCAGCGACAAGGCGATTATGGATGCACAAAATGCGGGAATCCAATCTTGCCTAGTGGATGGATCTTTAAACTGTGGTGTCTGGAAGGTAGGCGACACTGAGGGAAAAACACAACAAAAATACCATAAAAGTGTAAAAAAATTCTTGATCACAGATAGTGTAACTTATAAATATTACAAACGTTTAGTAGAGGCATTGATTTATGGACGGTAAGAATTAAAGACCGTATCTAACCTACTGAAGAAGCCAAGATAATTTTTTCACTGCATCAAATAATACCAACATCACTACTGTTGGTTCATAAAGTGACAAAGAAGTTTAATAATGTAGAAATTGAAGCAATTTGTTTGAAATATAATAATCACAAAAAAGTTGAGCAGCAATTTCTCTTTAGTATCAACCAACATAAAAAAGGCCAAAACTCTCAGCAATATTCTTACAATATTTGTTTGAAAAAAAGGCTATCCCACAATAGTAAACTGTACTTTCAAAGCAAATACATTCGAGCAGCAGTAAAATAAACTCTTTAATACGTGGCGTTTATTGTACTGGTAAAGAATTTCATTCAGACTTTAGGGCATATACATTTTTTCCAAATTTGAGTTTATTGTTGAATGCTGCATGTGGCGCATCAAATATATCATGAGAAGAGCTGACAGGGGATAACTCAAATCCAGCAGAACAAAAGACTTTGTGGACTCGTTCGCAACGGCGATGTATTGACCCATGCACAACAAATGAAAGGCAAATCCTGACTCAGCAAATTCTGACCTTTGACAAAAATATTGAAGTGATATAGACATAGCATGCATGCTTGTCACAAAGGGCAGCGAACTTTACTTAGGTCAAAGTTATGCAGTCTACAAACAAGTGTCGTTAAAATATAGCAAACACTGTCGTGGCTTTTGCTATTCCGCAGGAATGTGAGAAAAATGGAGCAAGTGTGAATCTTGCACAGCAAAAAAAGATTTAAGGTTGACTCAAGCTGATTGAAGTTCGAAATGATTTTTCGAAAGATGGGCCTATCGAAAAATGGAACGATTTTTAGAATTTCAATCGTTCCTTAGTTAACGCAAAAATGTGCTTGTTGCAAGTTTTGCCTACAATAAGACAAATTGTGCAAGCCGTGTCTAAAAGGTTGTAAAATGTTTACAACTATTTGTTCAACGCAAAACTGGAAAATGTGATTTACAACATTCAGGCAAGTTGTTGGTTTGCAATGCCTGACTGGTTTATGATAGTAGAGGTAGCCTGATTCTCAAGAATAAAGGTTGCTATTTGTAAAATATCTTGCACAAATCTTTCATTCGGCTGCTCAGGGAACAAAGAATTGCAATGTGAAAATGTGACACATTTTTCCATATTAAATCTTTTTTAAAGCAAACTGTATAGTCGTTCATAAATCTACGAAATTTATATTGTCATACAAGAAAGTATGAATCTCAAATAAGTAGCTTGAATCACTATTGTCAAAGTAACCTTTATAGCCTCTTTCACTCTTGCGGGATCATTATCTTCAGCTTTAACAAGAGGGAAACAGGCTGTAAAGATTGCTTTGAAAATAGTGATTCAATCTACTTGAATTAGCTCTGCTCAGCATTGCGCTTGGCATTGAGCACTCTTTTGTGGTATTAACACCATTTATCGTAGCCTACTACCAAAAAACTTATGTGAAGCATATGAAACCGAGGTGCTACTTACCCAAAGAGGGAAAAAACTTCGCTTTAGCTGTTACGTACGGTCTACATCCAGTATTGTGGGTCCAGCATACAGCCACACGCACTGCCCACTCATGGCCTATACTTGTTTGCAGTAAACCAGTGCTGCAAACCTCAGCCCATATGGCCACACACCACGAAACCACACGCCACTGAGTGCTGCGATAAATTATGTTGTTAAAGCATTAACATTTATCTCCAATGTGAAAGTGATATCTTAGTCTCAAAAATGCCAGCTGACAATGAAATAATGTAAAAAACGATTGATTTAGCAGCTGATTATTGAATGTAGAACGAGAAACATTTGAAGATTCATTCAATATAGGGTTCTTCTCATCACACTAAGCATTCGGAAGTCGGCACTAACGAGAGTGGGGTGGCTAGTTCCTTACGTTTGACCACCTTTCCTTCAGCAATTGCGCCAACCAATCTGTTACACTCTGGGTAAAGGTGAGCAGTGTTTATCAACAGCCAGCTTAAGGCTGGAGCCGAACCGGGTTTGCGTTATTGGAAAGCCAACTTCTTATCTGCTGCGCCAGCGAGAAACAAACTAAATAACAACGGTTTAACATTTAACCACAAAAACATTTTACTAAATGATAGCGACTTCTTACCTGTTCTTACGCTTTGCTTCCACTTTAACACAACGTGGAATAGCAGACGAATCCCAGGCCGGAGTGCTATTTGTCATATTTAAAGATACTTTCCATTTTATGCAACCACTGGTGACATCATACATGATGCCATATATGACATCATTCCTAATAGGAGAAGTGAAAGAGGAAGGTGTAGATACGGAGTCGGTGGACAAGATAGAAGAGAGGTTTACTTGGAGCAAAGAACTCTGAGAGAGAAGGCTCGTTTGTGTAAGATCATATTCCATTGAACGGATATCTGAAATAAAGGGTTTACGGTAGTCGGTCAGGCAACTCTCATGAGGATAGTTAAGGTCAGTGTTTTTTTTAAGGTGTTTTGGGGGACCGAAACGGTCCCCCAAATTTCTCCAGCGGTTTCCCAAAATTTGGAATTGCAACTACAGTAGAAAAGTAGGCTAATGGTTCTTTCTCGCTATGTCTTGTCGATAATACGAATATAGCCTACGATCAATAGTTCACGTCCGGAAAAAAGAATAAGTGGAGGTACAGCTAACAGGTGAATCAAGAGTTATTCACAAAAGAAGTGCACCTTCGATACTCGTCAATGTTTATTTCTGATTTATGGCGCATCATGATCAGTTTTTACGTGTGGAAACATAACAAGCAGAAGCCTGCCAGTGGCCTAATAAATAATTCGTTTAAGCAAATATGGCTATTTTTTGGTATTTAAATGAAACACTTGCGGTCTCTTAAAACTACTTAGCGATCACCCAAAGCAAACCTTAAAAAAAACCTGGTTAAGGTACTCCAAGCTATTGACCTTACAAGTTGCTTTGCACACCATTTTGTCGTATGACTAGCATTGGATCACAATTGTACATGATGATGGGACAAAGCGGCCGTTTAAGTGCATTTTATAACATTCTAATGTTTTTGGCGCAACAATGTTTATCATAAAATCAAAAGCATTCACCTGACGTTTTGACTGTTAGCCCGATTGACCTCTGGCTCTCTCCAACGGAATTGACTCCAAATAAAGACAGTCGGTAAATAGTGCTTGCGTTCAACGATTTAATGACGCATGATCTGGTCAAGCAAGACACGACCTCTCGATAAAACATAAGCGTCGACACTTCACAATGATATCTTGCATCACTCCTCACAGATTTTTCAAACGTCCAAACGATTGATATCTCACTGTCTGAGATATCGGTGACCGTAACGTTCTGAGGGACTGGTGGTACAACTGAAAATTGAAAAACAACACATGTCGGTCACAAAAACTAGCTTTAAAATCACGAGTTGAACGTACGAACCTGACATGCGGAACTTCCAGGAAAATAAACGCTGCTTTGATATTTATTCTACGCTTTTTTACTGTTGCCAGGTTTGCGTAGGAATGATATGACGCCACTGAGCTGCAAAATTACAACATCAATACTGTAGAAAAATGCTTCGCTGCCTCTTGTTGTGTTTGAAAAGTAAACTTTATTTGACAACAGAAAGTCGTTGAAACTGCTTCTCCAAAACTGAATTTGGGACTCAAGTCTTAAAAGACATAAAGGTCGAAAATGCTGTGATACCGCTCTCTACAGAAGAATACCATATTTGCGAAAGCAAGTGTCTTGTGTACTTCAGGTATGGGTATTTAGGCTATCTCACATTTATCTACACCGATTCTAAGTAATGTAATTTTAACATAAATTTTAAGCACTTTAGGTTTCAAAGTACTACACTTACCAGTAGGTTTTTGAGTTATTTCGACCACAGAAGTATTGTCTCCCATGCTACTGTAAGCATTGCAGGTATAAATCCCCAAATCATGTAAGACCAATCTTTGGATCTAGATTTATCCAATGCAACATTGAATTACCTGCATGCTACTTGACAAGGTGCAAACGAATGTACGCATGTAGAGTATCAAATAACCACTGGATCAGTAAAGTTTATTGTCCGGCTAAAAAAGTCTCTTCAAAAGCTTCATCTGACTCTGCACCATAACTTGCACGGACTTCGAACCATTGACAAATTTGTCTTTAAAAAATTTCACTTTTTGAATGATGAAACAGTGTAGCCTACTGAAGACACAAGACGGTACAATAAACTCATATCGCAACTCACAATTAAAGTGCTCAGCACTGTTGTAGAGTTATAAATACTTTCTGTGATGTATATTCGTCCTCTTGTCTCTTTGTTAATAGAACGCTCATTTGCAGTCGCATCAGTAGCTCCATGTTCCCACTGCACCAGTGGAAGAGGATATCCAGACACAAGGCACGTAATTTCAACGCGACGTCCAATCTCAACATAGCGCACTATTGGTAGCTCACGAATATAAGGAGGAACTGAACGGGATGTTTCAAAATATAATTCTTATCAATAAATAAAAGTAACAACGCTCTATGCTATAATTCAGGGCTAGTAGGCTAAATATTTTCTATATTGAAAGGCTCACATATGACTCGATGAGTTAAAACACAAGTGGGTGACTACATGGAATGATAAGTCAATTTTAAGGAGGAGAAGTACCCTGCTACAAAGTGCTACATCTTTCCCGTAAGTTTTGTGGTCATACATGTACGAATTGTGCAATTTTTAGTTATTACCGTACTGTAGCTTACTGGATCCTCACTAAGCTTACAATAGTAGAAGCATATTAAGGAGCAGCTGATTTCATAAATCGTGTATTTTTATCTTTTTAACCAGTAACGGAACTAGAACAAGCTCTTTATCAGGTGCCTACTAAAAACTGCAAAAAAATGCAATGTTTTATGATGAAGCAAGCAAAAGAGCAAGATTTTTGAAAATGCTTCCATTATCCTTTCAAGCTAAAATTTAACACCTTTCAGGCTAATTATTCTTTCCCTTTTTTAATTTTTTCAGCTACTTGCATTACCGCTGATACTAATTTTTACACATGCAGGTATTGTTTATACTGCCAAGTAATACTCTAATGTTAGAGGGTCACAGATGTAGAAGACGGGGTGTAACAATCACTTACAGGAAACTAATATTTTTGTTTCAACAAAAGTCATTCCATGAGAATTTGCAGCTTGACACCGATAAGTGCCCTGGTCATGACAGGAAATATCTGTTATGATTAATTCATAACTATCTTGGTTCGTGTGAGGTATTTCGATCAAGTCTTTGTACCTACCAATAAAACAATAAAAATTAGGATTCAAAGTTAGTTTCTGAACGGTGACCAAAATCTAGGCTTATCAGAATATAATTGATAAACATTTCAGATTACTTTACTTTGTCCAAAATTGAACTTTAGGTAAAATTTTACACTGTAAAATAATATTGCTGTTCGATACATCTATTTTTCATTAGCAAATTTTTTCTACAACAAAAAAGCAGGCACATAACCTATCGGCACCTGTCCGACTGCTAAGTGGTTGACATTGAACTGAACTAAGGGGATGAGATAATCGACAAGCTGGCAACAATTTACGCGTGCGTAATAGGCAATGATAGTGACGTCACGATTTGTTAAAGCAACTTGACCTGAATATCTCTTTACCCAATAATATTAAGCTATTAAGCTACTTATTGATAAATAATATTAAGTTAGTCGTCAGAGCATATGTGGGTCGTCTTAAAATGCTGTTTCACTCTCACCATGTTATAGAAGGTTTCGGAAGGCCGTCAGAAACACATGATAATGAAAAATTCAAACCAGAAGGAATAGTATATGCTGGTTCCAGCTCATTGATGATTTGAGGGGGATCTGTTAAAAAGTTTGAGGAACAAGGTTATCGGAAATAAATAGATCAATTGTAAATAAAAATCTATGTGGGAACACTGCTTTTCAATTAAACTAACACAACAGGTAAAGAAAAAGCTTAAATGGACAAATAACGGCCAGATGTTAAACAAAGTGACCGAATAGACAAATTACACCTTTTTGTTGCATTAAATAAACTTTCGGTGATACTAAATTCTTAAAGTTATGATAGTTGGAATAGTTTGTTTGTGATAGTTATGATAGTTTGTTTTAGACGCTTACACTGGGCTATGATCTTTGATTTTGCCATCGCTGGCTTCCCAATGTCATTGTATAAAATGCAAGTGAAAATCCCGCTGTCATTTCGGTGCACAGGCTGAATGATAAGGCTTCCGTCAGCAGATACAGAATAGTGATCAATGCAAGAATTTACGTGGAGACTCCCCCAAACAGGGGTTTCCCACTCTATGGAGTAAGAGGGGTTTCCTGTTCCGTTGCAGAAAAGAGAAAAGGCATCGCCTTCCACAATTGTGTAACTTTCTAACGGAATGAATGACAATTCTACAGGGTCTGAAAATAATAATTTATTAAATTGACAACTTTTTTGTATAGAAAGGATATTTGGTTTTAAATTTAAAATCGATTCTCAGTCACTTTCTCACTGGCGCCAAATAGTGGTCATACCCCTAACATTCTAAACATTTTTTAATTTTATTTAACAAAACATAGTTACATGTAGCACTTACATTGAATATTTACAGTGATGCTAGTGGAGGCAGGACTTTCTATCCCGTTGTATACTGTGCATGTGTAGATCCCTTCTAGAATTCGGCTGATATGTTTCATTTCAAGACGATTGTTTTCAATGCTATGTGCTATTCTGAATTAAAAAGAAAAAATTATTATTCTTGAAACAAGAATAATTGTTTGACTATAAAAAACATATGCAAAGTAGAACTAATCGGATTTAGAGAAAGGATATGAATTGTGGCAATTCACTACTGACAGCTATCTACAGAACCAAGCGTATTTTGATGTGGCACACAACTAATACATACCTTGAATAAGGCATTTCGTTGCTGTTGTTAAATCCATACGAAGTAGACCTGACAAAAAAGGTCAATAGAAATTGTTGATCAATTGTTTACTAGGTTCACTCACACAGGCACCACGCTAAGACAAACGCTAAGACAGGGGTGTGCAACGTGCGGCCCGCGGGCCAAATGCGGCCCGCGGGCCAAATGTGGTCCGCGAAGAAAAATTATGTGGCCCGCGAAGATGTGCCAATTTTGAATTGTGTGCGGCCCGCGAAACATGTTTATACGGTAATTTAGTTTAGTCTGGTACGTTTGAACAATTCATTGTGGAGTGGAATGTTGTAGATTTCGCAATTTCTGTTAACCATTTTAGAAGTCTCCCACCGGCCACCACCAATCCATTGTATTTAATTTTCTATTCTGATGTCTCTGGATTTATTAATATTCAATTGAACACTGAGAATATGTCCTTATAATGTTTGTAATGTATTGTATTGAGTTTAAAGTTAACCGTTGTTATTGCGTTCATAAACGTAGCCTAGTTGCACTGATGAGAATTTAATATTCGAAAACGCGTTCTGCAACACTGTATTTTGCACTCTGTAATGCCAGATGCAGATTTATCTGTAACTTTCCATCACGCATTGAAGCGGTGATCTAATCATGAAATTTTCTACGGTTCGAGAAAAAGTTTTCTCTGCCTATAAAACGTTGAATGGTAGTTTAATCAATTATTTCTAAAAATGTATGGTCACATAAAAGGCATTATGAACAAAGTACGACTTTGGAAAGCTCACATACAGACAGGACATCTTTTCCACTTTCCAACTTTGAGAGACTATGGAATGCATCCGGAGAAGAAAACTAAATTTGAAAAATTGTTGTATGAATTTTTGGCTCGTTACAAGGACTTCAAATCTCATGAACATTTGTTTAATATATTCTCTTCGCCATTCAACACGGACATTGACAAAGCACCAGCTGATATCCAACTTGAACTGATTGATCTTCAAGAGAAAAAGGATTTGAAAGCAAAGTATTTAAAAATGAATCTTGGCGATTTTTACCGAAAACATTTCAACTAAGATGACTTTCCACATTTCAAAAATCCATGGCTTCAAAAATGGCACTTTTTGGCTCAACGTATTTGTGCAAACATTTTTTTCTAAAACGGGCGTCATGAAATCTCCCTATTGATCGGTTCTGACAGACCAACACTTGGAAAATGGACTTCGAATTGCGATCACTTCCATTAAAGTAAATTTGGAAAAAGCCGTCAGGAAAAGAAGCCAGCTGCAAATTTCTCACTGAGCTCGTTTAAAGACAGTGTGACAATAAATTTGAATAGCAGTTTTCTTCAGAAATTTATGCGTCCTAACTTATTATTTCTGGAAGGAGATAACCCCTAATATAAGAATAACATGAATAACAAGAAAAACTACTCTTTTGTGCCTGCAACTACTAGAAATCATATGTTAAATAAACGTGCGGCCGCGGTTTCACCCAATTATTTATATCTGGCCCTCCTGTAACAAAGGTTGCACACCCCTGCGCTAAGAGATAAAAAAAAAATGAATCTTTCGCCAAATAAAGTTGATCTTCTTACCATGTTAAAGCATCGATGGAAATATTGTTGTGAAACCATTTGTATGTTAAATTGTTTGGAACACCAAAGCCTTGAACCTCTATGATAATATCACTCCCCTCTGTTGCTGTTATTGGATCGTTTGTTACATGAACAAAGCGTGCGGGTTCTGTGTAAAAAGTTGCAAATATTTGATGTGAATGTTTGTTTAAAGAATTTTAGCAAGAGTTTACCAAAAATACAATGACAAAAGTGCGACATGCAGGCTTAACAAAGTGTAGCCTACGTAGTACAGCCTCCGCAGTGTATAGCGAGAAATACAGTATCAAATTTGAAGTTTCAAGTAGTAACGTTTGAACTTTCAAGTTGCACAGCAATGTGAAGCATTTAGCACACAGCTGTTCAACTTGATCCTGCCTGGCCAGACATATCAGATCCTGTCAAACGCAAGAGATGAAACTCATAAAGAAAATAAAGAAAATAAATTACATTTTTGTACGGTTTGTAAGATTATGTTACTTACGATTTAGAATAATTTTTGTGGTGATGCTTGACGTTCCAATACTATTGTTAGCTTCACATCGATACGTGCCTGCGTGATTTTCCAAAAATTCTAAACGGCATTTGAATAAACATTTAGGCTTTTTGATAAATATTTAGGCTATTACAAAACACATCATCATATGTAATATTCATGTAGGCTAAACATTGTCGTCTTTCAACACACATGGATAAATGTTTAGTGTTTAGTCACGTCACATATACGCCGAATATACGTTTGCATGAGACCATTTTTTTAAGCACCCACTTACGAATATACAGCATTTGTCTGGGACCAATTTGCAAACGCTGATCCGAACGCACTTGAAGAGTGTCCTCAATGCCATTGTGAGACTTGTAGAACCTGTAGTGAGGTTGTGAAGTTGTGAAAGTTGTGAGGTTGAATTAATTATTTTGCTTTGATCACATTATTGCTTTTTGTATCAATACAATACATTTTACTTTATTGCCATTGCATAGGCATTGTTTTACTTTATTAAAGTCTTAACTTTAACGTAGAAATTATACTACAGCCTATACCTTAAAACAGGGGTTACCAACTTTTTTTTGCATGCGGGCCACTTTGGTACTTAGGAGACCGCACTAATAAAATTGTAGGTAAGTTGACTCTTATGCTAGAAAAGAACGCATTTCGTACCCAGTATCCAGCGTTACATGTTCTTAAATCTTAGAATACCGCAGCAACAAAATTAGTCGAACAACGCTACTGCCAGGCCAAGCTCCTCAACACTTTTGACTTCTTTAACATTGCCTAATAAACGAGGCCACTTGTTTTGCGCACTTGTAACGAGGCGAGCGGTTTCATCAGAATATTCATCGCCAAGCAAGAGTGGTGTTGTCACTTCGCTTCACAAAATATATCTTGCCATTAACAGTTTCAGTAAACAAGGAAATGTTTGACACATCGCAATACAGGCAACAATAGCGACCTGCAAACATATCAGCGAAAAATAGGCTCCAATAACAGGGAGAAAGAGATCAGGCACCATGAAACAAACGCTTGTGGAAATCACCGAAAAAACGTTTCTGTCGTAACTCATGAACAGTGTTCCCTATAAAAAAGCAATGAGTTGGTTTTTCATCCTATTTTGTGAGAGTCTATAAAACCGTCTTTCCTTGATTATTAGTCAAATGTCACTTGCGGTGCTTATCAACATGGCAAGAATTATTGATTAACAACATTTTGCAGTATTAAGGTAAATATTTTCATAATACAACCAGAAAAAGTCTTTAAATTTATATATAATATTTTTCCAATTTATTATAAATTGAGTTGGCACACCGACCTATTTTGCCAACAAAAACTTGCATAAAGGAACACTGCTCGTGAGACCCAATAACGATGAAACTCACACTAAGTGTTTACAGGACATTTACAACCTTAAAATAAGCAACCCTTTGCTCACAGACATTTTCGAAATTCGAAAACAGACGTTTTAATCAACCACTGGGACAGTGTGGTTGGACATTGCATTGGAATAACTTTAAACGACTCTTACCTAGAACTACTGTATAATCTGATTGGCAGGTTGGTGGAATCGTAAGTTATGAAAGCGAAAATATGCTTCCCGGAAAGTATTTTTTGCCTTCATGCTCTTTGACTCCTCAAGAAAAGTATTTTTGGTTAGGGGAAGGTGGGACAGGACGGGACACTTAACTTTAATCGATGTTTTGCAGAATTCCTTTTTATCAATATCGGTAACTTTGGTATCATGTTATTTCTATTGCACACCACTACCAACCAGCAAGATACAAAGACTCAGTTAGTATCGCATGACCTTATAATTAACAAAAACAAAAAACAAAAAATTTGTCCCATCTTGCCCCACACCTGGGGCAGGACGGGACGCGTATTGTTCATATGAGGAATCACCTGTAAAACCACAAATCTACTGATAATATCTTGTAAATTCAAAAATGACTTGCATTTACAGCACACGTAATTACATCAGGGCAAAATGACAGACTACTTTTTTCCATAAAAATCACATACAAAATTGCCACGCCCATTATAAGCAGAACAGATGTCCCATTCTGCCCCAAGCAGCTCTGTCCCGTTTTGCCCCAATGACTGACATTTTGAAATTTTCTGTTTGTTTATTATATATGCAACTCACATCTAAAAAGTCAGATGCCCCAAAAAGCACTTTTATTACTGTATCTCCAGACCACGTATCATCTTCAAAATTTTTCTGAAATCATGCTAAAATGTGAAAAGTTTTGATAAGATTTCTTATAGCAACTAGCCTCTAATCAGTTATCTTGTTGCCACGACCACGTTTTTTCTTTTAACATCTTTTTTTTTTGCAAGTCATCGAGAATCATGGTGTCCTTTAACATCTAAATGGGTAGAGGACGCTAAAGCTAATACTTTTAAAAATATCCACGGTGTCCCGTCCTGCCCCACGTCCCATCTTGCCCCACCTTCCCCCTATACTTGTGCGCTGATACCTTCTGCGGGCCACACAAAACAGCGTGGCGAGCCGCATGCGGCCCGCCAGTTGGTGACCCCTGCCTTAAAACAAAATTTATTCAAACTCTTGTGTCATTCCTGATCGGCAATAGGCCTATATAAATTGACCTACAATATGCAACAAAAGGTTAGCCTAGCAATTTTGAAAAGGTCTTTAAATTTTTATTTACCATGTGAAAGTAATATTATTCGGGTTCCCATAAGCTTGACAAGACAACGTGACCAGGTCGCCATCACTAGCATATACTGCTGAGTCCTTTGGTTGTTTGAACTCTGGAGCATCTGGAAGTAGTTTAAACGTAATATTAGTATCGTATGATATCAATGTTAACGCTTGTGAAAAAATTGATAGAACAACAAAAACAAACAACTTACAGATTATAAGATACGTTGACCAAGATTGATAACGTTAGGCCTATTGTAGGCTAATCAGCAAAACAAGACTGTTTACCGACTGTGTAGAAGAGTATAAATGTAGGAGCTAGAGGTGGATTGGTAGTGATTGCATCTCTAAAATTTTTCGTATGTCGAGAATTCAGACATAATGGAAAAAAATGAAAAAAAACTAATGATTTCTTGTTTATTTTATTAAAGTTATACTTCTGTTCGCTTTTTTTCTTAAATAATTAATATTGTCCTTTAATTGAAAGTGAATGCTTCATATTCATGCAAAATTAATAAGTTTGACTAGAAAAAGTGAATGCTTTTGTCTTTTTAAACCACGAGAGTTGGATAACAATGCAACCTGAAGCAAAAAATCAGCATTATAAGTTGGGTTGGATACGAGAGAGTCTAGAATTTCAAATTTTACAGATTTGAGCTTTTTAGATGGAAAGATGAGCATCAGATGTGCACCCAATGCTTGGATAGTAAGATATCTAGCCAATTCAGCATATTGTTAAGCTTGGCTAATTGTATACTACTATTTATTAGCGGCAGTTTTCATATTTTAGGTTTTTCAGTTATAATAATGAATAAAATTAGGAAAGCTGTCGTTTTCTTATCAAACTATTGAAAAAGATTTTTATGAGAGAGATCTAGAGAACATCGTCTTATGAATCAAATTTTCAAAGTTTAGGGCAGGCAGCAAAAATCAAATGTTGGTAGTGTCGCTTAGTGCTTCTAAAGTAAACAATCAGTAACTAAACTGTTTGGCCTCAGCATTCAAGGCACACGCTCAGGGCCGGATTAAGGGTACTGTAGGCCTAAGGCTGTTTACTAGAGAAGGGCCTAATTTTTCAAACCAAGCTACAAAAAGTAATAAAAATACATACATGAAAAATTGAAATTATTTACTGTAAAATAACATCAACATAACAGAAAAATGGCTAATGATGACTCGTGATTGGTTTTGGAAACAAACGCAATTTTTAGTGTCAAATTTGAAGCAGATGGAATAGATTTTGGAAAGAAAGAAATGGATAGTAGGTACCTATGGTAATACTCTACCTACTGACACTCTAAACCAGGAGTTATCAACCTTTTTTCCACCACGACCCCCTCAAAGCAATCAATGTAGTCTCGCAACCCCCCATAAAAGTATTCAACAAAAGCATATTTAATGCAAAATTTAACCAAATTTGATTCATGCCTCCATCCAGTTATGTTTAGTTTTGCTGTTCCAACGTAAACTTCTGAAACGAAAAACGTTTTTTTGCGATGTTATTAAGGCTTTTATTACATTTTCTCAGATTGTTATTTCCATTTTCTATCAAGCTTAGCTAGATAATAGGAGAAAAAATAATGAGAATAATCTACGTTTTCGCACTTTCACGGGTTGAATTTATTGCAATCTTTTATGGATTTATTTAAATCAATTTCAGTGAGATGGTTGGTGCTGCATTTTTTTAACTATTGCTGAAAGAACTTTCAAACAAAATAGCCGACACGCCCGACACTACTTTTTTTCAATGCCATTGAAAACGATACTGAGAAATCTATATTTTGCAAAGGATTCTACATAATTTTGCTTTTTTACCATCAGTGGTTACTGGTTAACTTCAGTCTGCACAAAGCAATGTACAAGAACTTGGTGAAAAATATCGAATGCTTTTCTATAGTTAAAGCCTTGCAGCGTCTGAAAGCTTAAACGATTTAATAACCTCAAGTAGAGGAATGGTCGATTGCGAAAAAACACAGTTTTTAATATTTTCTGGCAAAAAAAATTTGAAAACAATACACTGGAATTTCAAGCGCCTCGCGACCCTCCAAAAAACGGCTCGCGACCCCCAGGTTGAAAACCCCTGCTTTACACGCAATTTCGGTAAAAATGGCGCCTACATGGTTTTGGAAATGGGCTCTTAATATGTATTGACTCAACTCAGTCATTCGTTTTTAAGCAAAATTTGTACTGGTGCTGGATCTGTATCACTATCAGCCTTACAAAAATTTAACCAAAAAATTGAGGGCCGAATTTTTGCCAGGGCCTAAGGCTATAGCCTTATTAGCCTAATGGTTAATCTGGCCCTGCACTCGCTCCTTCAGCGTCGCTTGGTGGATAGAGGGTAGTGTACTAGCTGATTGTGTGAGATGTGATCTGTAGCTCAGAGTCACACTTGTCCGAGGAGGAAGAACAGACTGTTTTAAATGTTTTCATGTTTGCAGTAGCAGCAAAGTGAGCAAGGAGAAAATGCTATGCATTTTGTGAAGATCAAACATAGCAAGATGAATGCAGCTTGATAAATGCAAAAGGATTTTTATGATTATATTATCCTGTTCAGGTGTGCATCATTTCATAGATTTTTTTAAAGTGATAAATTTGCAATGTAGTCTATATGCCAATGTGCCTGTGCCTCATAGAGTTAACGTAATATGTAACGCATAGAGTTACATAATTATTATACAGTTCTATTGGCTACTCTTGATTGACTACACATCCCTGCAATGAGGGAATAAAAAATCTGCAATAAGTTTTGCCTAAGCCCAGTCATATAAAAATAGAACTCAGCTGCAGCTTATGAGTTGGAATAGACCAGTAGCCTTCGTGAAAAGTCGTTTATGTAAGTTGCTTACAAGTTACATCAAGGACTGTGAATGCTTCATCTTGTTCAAAACTTGGTAGAGGGGTGACTTGACATCGATACTTTCCTTTATCCGTAACAAGAACCGGATGTATTTCTAGAGAAGCTAATCCAACCAGTTTGAAGCGATCTGTGTCTTTGCTGATTTTTTTGCTATCCTGGAAATCAATTATGAGCAATTGACTACAACATATAAGAGGCTGTACAAACGCCTTACGGTATAGCCTACTTTTATTCACTTAGCCACAGTGATATCAATATGACGGTTCTGAAAGCCCCTTTCTCTTGAGCTCACGTCATACTCTATAACTACAAAAACATTCATTAAAACAATAAAATTTCCTAGCAGACTCAACCAATCTTGTTTAAAAAATGTTTCAGCATTAGACTAACGTCGGTCATACAAAAATTTAAGCGAGTTGTCAAATGCACGGTGGAAATGGTAGCTCACACCCAGCTACTGTGAAAAACAAACCATCAAGGCAGCCGAAAGAAATTAGTTATTTGGATGCCAGCTACTAAACTTTTTACCTTTTTGTTCAGCCACAGATAATTTCTTGGCTATAATATTGCTACCTATGACAACAAAACACGAATTCTTCAAGCCCGGTTTACATAAAAACCAGTAACAAGTTAATCTGATGATTATGAAGAAATATAGATGATAAACAGTGTAAAAACCCACTAGGCCTATAAGCAATAAAACATAACAACTTTAGATTGCAAGCTCAATGGGGGAACCTAACTTCCTCTTGCAAATGTCTATTTAAATAACATCCAACCTACCTGTGAGTTATAAACTGTTGACATCATTCTGTGTTTGTGATTGAATTTTTGCCACAAGACAACAAATGTGGTATCTTTAGGATTCTTGTCTGTGTATGTGCATTTCAAAACCACTTTTCCATTTTTCACAGCAATCTCCAATGCAGCTGCTGTCACGTTCAGTGGAGACACAGCTAAAATGTATTTTTGTTATTCACCCATTGAGAGCAAGAATATTTTATTTCTTCTTGAGCTTGTCAACTATAATTGATGCAAACAGCATAATAAATCAACTTTTGCAACATTTCATACCTGCTTCAAATGATCGGTGGATCCAGAGACATAACCACGGGGAGCTTAGGTGAGCAATCGCTCCCCTAAAGTTTTATTTCGCCCCTCTAAAAATGACTTTTTTATGCTATTACAACGTTTTAATGGCATTGTATTACATATTGAATAACGTTTCATGAATGTTTGGTTGCATTTAGCTTCTACATTTTTAAACAAACTCTTTATTTCCAATATAAAACTGTTTGCACCCCCAACAACAGCTTTTGCCCTGCTAAAATTTTCTATCAAGCTACGTCACTGGGTGGATCTCAATTGATTTTGGTATTAAACTTCATGTTTTTGTGCAAAAAATAAACTTTTAACTCAACAATTTGATAAAATATTTGCTGTTGATTGTTGGGCTAGTAACAGCTTGAAGCTTGTAACTCAGTACTTACGCTTCACAAAATTCAGCACCAAGCATATCATGATTATGTTGTGTCCATATTGGTGCCATTCCATTATTCAAGTTCATATTTATGGAAATCAAAACCACATGTTTTCACTAAACAATTCCTTGAATATGCAAACACGTAAGTTATACAGATATGTAGCGCATAAGTTAAATAAAATAAAATTCTTACTCAATTTTGTTTGCAGGTAACTCAAAGATTTGAACGTGATTTTTTGTGGAACTAAGTTTTGTAGATTTACACTATTAATTTTACTAGATGTTTTGATTTGGCTTTCCACCGCAATGGTTTGTTAAAGAGTAGCATTAGCATAATTTTTCAACAAAACAAAATTCACATGATACGAAGTTACAAACTATTTATGATGTCACAGTATGCGCGGCAGCTTAAAAATGCATCGGTCAATAGATTTCTGCCAAACTCCATATCTGGCCTATTCTTACTAAAAAAAGCTTAAAGTCAAAGTTACTTCAAGCTTTCATTACATAAATAGACAACAACATCTGATTTCTGCAAGACACAGTGTCTAGAAACTGTGTCGCCGTCGTAGCTGAATCTGAACAAAGATCTATTCTTTGTGCTCATACGATCTCAATTGAACAAAATGCAATGCAACCACAGTTAAAGGTGCAGTGCACAATCTATTTCTAATAATCCGAAGATATTGCTGTGCGATTCTGTAAAAGAAACGTTGCTAAACAAAAGAAAAGCATTTTTGAATCAAATCACAATCTGTTCAATAAGAATCTTTAATCCTCCAGATGTGGCTTATTGTTCCAATAAAATCTCTTCTCTATGCATTATGTAACGTTTGGCTACGTTGAATATAAGTAAAACTTCACAGTTTGTGCTCGTGAGCGCGCAATACGTTTTTTATGAGTTTTTTGTTTTCTGCAAAGCTTTCATTGCTTCCACTTGGACTACATTAACCGTATTTAACACGCTGCAACAAAGAATTAGTTTCAATAATTACGCTACATTATCTATTCCATTCTCATTAAAAGCAGTATTTAATTTCATTTACCGATGTATTTTAAATGCTTCACTCAAAGCACAAACTTCAGCAACTACTATAGTGTACGTGAAATGTCGAATGGTTAGAATTGCATACAAGGTTCACACCTCTAGAAGCTGGAAACAGGCAAAACTGCTATTAAAAACTTAGTGGACGTTTTTTCATTTCATGGAGAAATGTTCTTTTTAAATACAACTATACAAAATGGAGCTCAGAGGAAACTTCTTGGGTGTTACAGTAACAGGTGGTATCAAAAAGTGGTATTTTGCTTTTGACTTAATGCAAGCTTTTTTTACTTGGAATGACAAGATAACATTGGAATGATTGAATTGGGATTTTTATTGGAAATAGATTCTATTTTCCCTTTTTTGGATAAAGTCTGAACTTTTTTCCACAAACGAAGTACCCTCTTATTCCATAGTTGGGAAGACCCTCTTATTCCATATCATTAGACTGGAAAGGCTGAAGCCTATAGGGCCTCGATTTAGAAGCCTAAAATTTTAAGATGTACCACGTACATTAAAAAGCGTTTAAACACATATTTGTAGAAAATTTTACCTGCTAATAACGTGAAATTTTCTGGCAACCTATTCCAATAAAGTAGGTTATGTAGACAACTAGGCCAGTAGGCTATGTAAGATATTTATAAACAGATAATACTGCAAATTAAGTCTCTGCTATGTTTATTTATTATTACAGAAAGGAAGTATAGCACAGTATTTTTAACTGTTAATTTGCAAACGACTTAACAGTTTATAGTCATTAAGGAAGTTACAGTATATGGTAATTTTTTCACAAACTGTTATTCTTTCCACACCTCTAGTCAGGGCCGTGCTAACCGCCCCTCGTGCCCTCCTAGTCGGGGGCACGGCTGTTTAGAGGCCTACTCATTTTAGTTTGTTTAACTTTTATCTGTTTGAAAAACATGTTACCGAAGCTCGATATTCAATAGCTTAAATGCAAGATTATATTCACTGCTTTTCAAACTCCCTGCTAGGGGCCCACCTACTTTCCAAACTCCTGGCTTGTAATATTACATGTAACATTTAGTAGGCGATCTATTTTGTTTTCCATTTTACAAAATTTTCTTGCTCTCTTTGCTTGCTCAACGACGTTTTATTCACCTCAGTGATCTTGGGCTTGCATAGTATCAGAAATGGATTAAGAGGTAAATACTTTTTGTGTCCAACAAAATCTAACAAAATAATGTAATATTCCGAAGCAAACATCGCTCACTCAAGTAGCTTAGTTAATTAACAATGGAATTGATAAATATCAGTGGTAATGTTGGAAGGCAAGTGAAACGTGCCCTGCAAAAGTCATAAGTGAAGGTAGAGGTCTCAGATAGATTTCGAAGTTCGATCCTGCTAAAAAGCATAGCCTATACTAGGCTATACAAATTTCTGGAAAATAATTTATTGAAATCGATCTGTGGTCATGAATGAAGTTTTTTAAATATGGTTGTCTAACTTAAATTTTAAACCAGACCTTCTACCCAAATCCAATTCTAATTTGATGAAGTTGGACACATACAAAGCGACCTATGCATAAGCCTATACAGCTATGGTTACTGACGATGTGTGCATTTAAAAAAAAAACAAAACATTATTGCGCCCCTAAGACCACTCATCAAACTTTACTGTTATGGACATTACAGTAGGTTTTCATTATCCATTCATCTTATAAATTTGGTTTGTTAAACCTCTGGTCCTTACCCAATTTCTTTTTCAAGATCCGCTACCGCAATGTTGACATGTTTACTATGTTTTTCTCAAAAATCTTACAGTTGAGTACACCTTGCAAAGGCATGCCTGAAGGTGGTCACGAAGATTGGCTTCCTTGCCTCCCGTCCACTTAATCCACATCTTCAAGTGCCGGGTGTAAGCCTGGATACGACAAACAAACATAGAAAACAAAAAAGAGCGAAGAGAAGTTGTGTCACGAAATGAAAAAACACGTTTTGTTTTGTTTGAAAAACTGTTTGGTAAATAAAGTCCTGCCAGTAGCAAACTTGTTCTGTTTTATGTTGATTCAACGTATACAAACGAAAACGCCTGAATAGAATAGCTTATTCTGATTTTAAGAGCAGTATGCATTTGATGAACAGTCAGCAGCCACTGTATTACCAAACCGTGCTTTTGACAAATGGCAAGTACCTTATTGTTTGTTTAAGACAATCCAGCACAAGACGATCTCATGTTTGCAGTTTTCTGTACCATCAGCCCATCTTAAAAGCTCTTCAGTATATCGATAGCGCAAAGTGCTTGAACAGATCTGGGAAATATAAGCAAGCACTTGTGTTGTAAATTCAGTTGCTGAAATGACGGTAGATGCATAACTCTATGTCTTAAAATAATTTGTCTTAATTTTTGAATAGCATTGGTAAGTCTTTTGAATAGCCTACGCAAGATCTGCGTTACGGTACATTGTGAAAAGTGTATAATAAAAAAACTCAGCTAAAATTATGCCTACTGTACATTGACCACAGCAAATTAAGCGGTTTTATATGAGAAAGATTTTTCATAGTTCAGAGCAGCTGATGGAAAGTCAGGTCTGGATAGCTTCGTCTAGTCGTACAGTACCATACATTGCATTCAGTGTTCTGTCTTGTGAATGAAGCACTCAAAAATGACATGGTCAAACGTTTGCTCCGTCCGACTACGTTTGCAAGAGGGGTCAAACTCTACGTGAGTATTGAAACGAAAGCGGTCAATTTTTGTTCGTAGTCAAGCTTGACCAAGGTGAGTTCACATCAAGGCCTATGAGAGGGGGAGGGTACGGCGTACCCTTGAGGGCCCAAGACTGTGATTACTGGAGGGGGGCCCAAAATTGTGATTTTATAGTTTACGCACAAAAATGTTTGGTTAAAATCATCCTAAACGACTAAATTCAAGCATAACAGTTGTTATTCTTTAGTCCTGGGAAGGGCCCGTGATGTAGAAAAAAGGCCCGGAAAGGCAATGGAATGCATTGCACGCAAATTAGGGGCCCAAAGTGGTGATTTCATGCTTTACGTGCAAAAATGTTTTGTTAAAAGCACCATATAATTTAAATCACAAAAGTTGGTTATTCTCGGGGGGGGGAGGCATAGTGTAGCAAAAGCAGGTTTGATACCACAAAAAAAACGCCATCTGCTGAAACAGATCGTCCTATCTACACTTGTGAAACAACTTAACTCAAGTTTATTTGTCAAACTTTTGTACTTGTAGTCTGAAGCTAGTTTATGTTTTGTTAAAAGCACCCTAAATTAAATCATAAAAGTTGGTTATTCTCGCGGGAGGGGGGGGGGGGGAGAGGGGATAGTGTAGCAAAAGCAAGTTTGAGAAAAACAAGAGCTTTTTTTTAAAAGCCCAACCCGCTAGTTTTTTTTAAAAGCTCAGATATTTTTGTGTTTTTAAAAACTATTTGAAAAAGTTAGTTTCACGCTTGTTTCAAAATGAATTTCGGAGCAGAAGCCGGAGTGAATACTTTCAGAGCAGGAGCGCAGCAGGAGTAAAAAAAAGTGACTTCGTTCACCTCGGCTAGGCATGTAGTAAATGGAAATTTAATGAAGAAAGGTTATTAGCCAGATGATTAATTTGATTTTGTTTTAACAAGCCCGGAATGACTCTTCGTACCCCTAGTGAAAATTTCTCTCAGAGGCCCTGGTCTTGAGTTTGCCTAAGCAGTCTTGAGGCCAGCGCTCCTGAGCCGTGCATAAAGTTGTGAAGTAAGGTGCCGATGGTAGGCTATACGTCACTTCACATTGCAAATATCTATACCCAGTGTGGTGCAATAGTGTACTTAGCCTACAGTAGTTATGACTGGATGATTGCATCAGTTCAAGCGCAGATAGCAGTGCTACAAACAAGTGTCTATAGACTCCACTCGTCTAGGCGATTCTTGAGGTGACATATAGAATTTGTATGAAGAGGGTGGTTAATTAAGATCGCTTTTTCGGCAAACCAGATATAAAATGGCTTAATTTTGGGGAAACTTTACGGATTAGATCGCGAAGATTAAGTCAGTGGGAGTTGGCCGCAAGCATCTAGTCGCAAGCATTTAATTGTTTCACAAAGGCAGGATCTAGCAGTCAACTTCACAATCAAATAACATTTTTTCATTTTGTCTAATCATTAACTAGCGCGACGTTTTCAGGTCAGCACAATGAACAAAGTTGTACGTCAACTATTGATTTTTAAAGTTACCAGGCCGTCAATATTGAGCTGACTATAAAAATAACAAATAAAAGGCGTAGAATGTAGACATGCAATTCACTGCAGTTTAATTAAGCTACAGGTAAAATGGACCAAGAGTTGAAATGATTGGACAAGGCTTAGCAAAGTCTTGGCCTCGCAGACCTTGAGAAAATGACATGTAGTGTAGTCTAATGATGTACGATAACCATTTTTTGGATGTTCACTTTCATAACAGGTTTTAAACACACACTAGGTTTGCAGTTTGCTCAATAGCTGTTCAGAATGTTCAGATGATATCAAAATAAGCTTACATGATACAAAGAGTCACTGTGCAAATCAAGCGTGTGTTTAAAGCTTTCTAAAAAATACAAACACCCAAACAAGCGGTCACCGTACTCCACTGATGTAGTCTATCCAGCTGTACCGTAATGTAGTAAAGATCTTTATAAGTTGTTGAGCACCAAGATGTGAAATGCTTTAAATTCAAATTTACTTGAGTTCTGTATTTTAAACATTTCAACTCTTTTTTCTCTTTTTTTTTCATTTCAAATGATAAGCATTTCAAACATTTTGTTTCTAAGAGTTTTAAACTTACTAAATCAGTTGTCTGAACATTCAGTTGAAAGTTATTTACTGCGGCTCTACAACTTTGACCAGCAACTTGCAATTTAATCTCACCTTGGAAAAGGAAAAGAAACACCTGTTTTCTATTGCAAGCCCCTAAAGATGACATCGTCAGTCAGGTAACATTATTTTATCTTAATGCTTCATGTTAGCAAATACAAAACGAGATAGTTTACGGAGACTATGAATACTGTGCACCAGTGGCGTTGACAGGGATGTCAAGGCGTACCATGGACCAGAGCCCGAGATGGCTCAACCCTATCTGTAGCGACACGGGGCTTTATGAGGACGCCCCACACTAGTACTGAAATATTTCACAAAAGGAAATATGCTAGAAATGTGAAATTTCTTGACTTTTAGTTTTTATTCTTTGCGAATTTTCTAAACCTAAACTGGTCATTTCTCTACCTTCCTGCCCTTCACAATAAGCATTTCGTCTCATGTGGCTAGACATTTTCGTGCAATGATAGTTATATATATGTCAATGTTAGCGCAATATAAATGTTAGAGCAATTACTTTGAAATGTAAAAACACCTAAAAATGGCTTATATTTATGAAAAAAAGTAATTTTTTGTTTAGTTTAGCTTTACTTATGTTATAATTCAAAAATTGCAATTTTAAAGCTATTTTTAGGAAATTTAAATAAAAACCGACTTTCTGACGTTTTCCACCTCAAACAATTTATTTCAATAAATTTGTTGGGTAAAAATTTAATTTCTATACGCACAATACACGTGACTATTATCTTGTAAAATATTTTGACTCTGTGATTTAGACCCGGTCACTAGGGTGGAGTGAAAAAACCTTTTCATAAAATTTTTATTAGCTCGGGGTTGGAAAACTTGCCAATTACTACTAAAACTAATTGTGCAAAATTAGAATGTAATCTGACGAGAGCTTGATCTGCCACCAGCCACTTGAAAATTTACCATTGGGCCATTCCGTGTCAATTCACACAGTGAAGAAATTCAACCTCTTCAATTTTTCTTAAATTTTACACACCTTTTCATTATCGTATATGATGAACACCTGTAAATTTTGAGTGAAATTTATTGAGAAACACGAGAGTTATGAAGCATTTAGTTTGGAGGGATCTGCCGAGGGGGCACAATTTTTTTTATTTTTGGCAATGTTTGAGGTCCTATTACTGCTTAAGTAAATTAGGTAAGAACCCAATTTTTTTACAGGTGATAGTACTGCTAACAAATATTGAACACACAACACCGTTCACATTGTCACTCTAAGTCTAAAAGGTCAAAGACATCCAAATGTGGTCGTTTCCAGCTCTCGGCTAAAATTTTAAAACCTTGCCAAGTCCTCATTTTTGATTGATTTTGGCTGACATTTAGTAGAAATGTTGTTTACAGGATTTTCTATGACCTGAGAAAATTTCAGTACAAAATATTAAAGAGCTTGAGAGGTATTTAATGTGAAACATGGGTCGAAATGACAAAAAGCAAAAAAGAGGTCCTTTTAATATCCCGGTTACTCATGACCCCAGTAAAAATTTACACTGAAATTTCATAGAGAATCCTGTAAACAACATTTCTACTAAATTTCAGCCAAAACCAATCAGAAATAGAGTCTTAACAAGGTTTTAAAATTTTGGAAAATTTTAACCGAGAAGTGGAAACGGCCACATTTGGATGTCTATGACCTTTGACCTTTTAAAGTGACAATATGAACGATGTTGTTTTTTTAATACATGGCAGAAGTACTATCACCTGTAAAACAATTAGGTTCTTACCTAATTTACTTAAGCAGTAATAGGACCTCAAACATTGCCAAAAATAAAAAAATTGTGCCCCCTCGGCAGACCCCCCCAAACTAAATGCTTTATAACTCTCGTGTTTCTCAATAAATTTCACTCAAAATTTGCAGGTGTTCATCATATAACATAGTGAAAAGGTGTGTAAAATTTAAGAAAAATTGAAGAGGTTGAATTTCTTCACTGTGTGAATTGACACGGAATGGCCCAATGGTAAATTTTCAAGTGGCTGGTGGCAGATCAAGCTCTTGTCAGATTACATTCTAATTTTGCACAATTAGTTTTAGTAGTAATTGGTAAGTTTTCCAAGCCCGAGCTAATAAAAATTTTATAAAAAGTGTTTTTCACTCCACCCTACCGGTCACCATAGTTCCCATTAAGAGCGGTAAATTAGCACGGGGCTAAGATAGCCCATGACGTGCTTTCCGCGTACGAAAACAGCTCGTATTAAGATAGGGTTAAGGGACCCGTAACCTTTCCAGAGGGCCCACAATCTTGAAGAAGCTACCCCATATTTTTTGAATATACTGTAGTGTTTTTTTCTTTGAAGTATCTTAATTTGGGGTCCGAGGACCTCATTGGTACCGGCCCAAAGTATTCCCTCAATGGCCCCGCAGTTTAACTCAGTTTTTCCAGTTCACCATAGCCCTGATAAACAGAAATAACTTGGTTGGTTGGTTTTGAATCTTTATCCTCGGACTGACAAAACCTTGGTTGGTTATTCATGGTTGTTTTGCATACTTGTAGAGGCTTTTGACGCAGGGCCGGTTAACGAGATTGACAAGTGAAGTTTCCGATTGTTGAAGGGTTGTTGCCGGGGAATTATTCCATTCAGTAGGTGCCGCTGAATTGAGAGCAGTCCTGAAATGTGCACAGCCCGAGAGTCGAACCAGCGCCGCGTGATCTTGAGCCAGGCGCGTAACCACTGAGCTATCAACTTATGTAGAGTGATACGCATTGCGTCAGCCATTGACTCTTTTTCTTTTATATGGGGTATGAATTCAAACCCCACCGTTGCCACCATGGTTACTGTTATTATCACACCTCGATTCTTGTGGTAAACTGTGAGGATTTTGTAACAATCAACCAATTAAAGTCAATCTCGTTTAATCTGACCACAACGGGGCCAAGGCAAACTGATTCGATTAAGCAGGAAGAACAAATTTCACTATTTTGCGTATTATTACGTCTTCGTCTTTTTGCTGTCATTCTTCCGTCTTCTGCAGCTTGGCGCCCCCTGTTTTTCTGTGTCGCTTGATCTGTACAAAGTAAAGTAATAAAAACTAATAAATAGCTAAACTAACATCATCAACAATACAAAAAAATGCTGCAAAGAATCGATAATCATTGAAAAAATGCATCCAGGGTCGATTGTCTTTTGGCGTCGTCACAAATTGTATGGTGGTTGATTTGGTTTGGTTTCATTTCATGCTAAATTTCAGAAAATAAATATCCTTATTAACTAAAAAATTTGTTTTGAATTTAAATTATACAAACCTTTAAATTTTAGGCTTGTTTCAACCAACTCCGGTTTCAACTCATCAATGGATTGAGCTTTTTGGTTGCAATTTAGTCTGAAAATATAAAAAAAAAAATGTCTGGCAACCTTGCCACTAATAGCTTTGCGTGAACATGGCATGATGTCCAACATCAACTCTTGACGTAAAATCTTGCAAAAAGCAAGTGCAAAAAGCAGAAAACGTAACCATAAAACCTATTTTTGGTGAGAGGGTGGTCCGTTGAAACAAAGTAGTGGTCCAATTAAACGGAGAAAATTGTACAAAAAAATCGATTTAGATTCGGGACCAGCGCAAAATGTCCGATTAAGTGATTTGACTGTAATTGAACATTGATTATGACGTTGTAAATGAAGCTACATGGTGGAAGCTTGTAACGATTCAGCAATGTGTTCAAAAAAGGTTTTTCAGGAGGAAAATCATTAATGGCTACTGCAGGAGAACCCCACACTTCCAAAGCTTATGCTTCAAGTTATAAAAAAAAATCAAAACGTTATTTTAAAAACGACGTGTGCAAAATTGAAACATTATTCTACCGCGCTATTTTAAAAATTATCATTTACTAAAACCACAAGCGTCTACTGGACGGCATGTATTTATACAAAAACACATAAAGTAGTCGTTTGGGTTTACCACACTTTATGACCAGTGTTTGGATAATGATACCTTGCGATAGACAAACAACTGTAGGCAGTAATGGACTCGGGAAGGCAATTGGTCACGCGCCCCGTAAAAAAAAAAAACGGTTTGCAACACCACAAAGCAGAACCAACACAAATATCTCTTGCTTCCTATCCTAAACCTAAGACTGGGTACTTTTCGGGCTTCCTCTGTGCTATTAACTCTAACTTACAACGATTACTTGGAGCTTAACTGTAGTAGGCTATACCCCCGTAGGCTATGTATTTAAACTTCCTACTGTTGATATGTTAGCTTATGTAGCATTGTATGACTATTCTTACAACTTTGATTAGCAGAGCCAGTTCGTCTGCGGGACGAAGAGGCAAACTGTCGATTTCTACAGTTACCGGAATAGGTGACCAGGCCACAGAACGCCCCCGAGTGGTCAAACTTCACAAAGAAAAAGACGGTTATGGATTTTTTCTACAAACACACGGGGTTCGTAGAAAACTTTTACTTCTTGGCAACGATAAATTAATTATAATTATTGACTCTCTAGATTTCAACAGCTTTTTTAGTCTCCGTTTTCTCAAAGACTTTACGCATATAAGCTTAGGTCTGGGTTAACTTCTAACTTTACCAAATTTACATTTCTCGATTTATTTTCATAACACTCAGCTATTTCTATACCACAAGCTATGTAGCACATAGGCGGTGGCGTACGCAGGATTTTCTCAAGGGGGGGCCATTGACAGTAGCGTAGCCAGGAATTTTGAATAGGGGGGTTTTGACGTCCGGCGGGCGAAGCCCGACGGCGTTTTCGCCTAAGACGACACCCAGTGGCGGGGGTTTGGGGGCCTCCCCCAGAAATTTTTGAAAAATTACTTTGAATTTGGTGCATTCTGAGAGCATTTTCAACAAAAATGTGGGTTTGAATATTCCTGTAAAATGGTGCTGTCAGGTGGCATAGCAAAAGGACAAAATCACGTTTTCTTCGACATTTTTTGGAAATAAAGCTAAGTCTCTATGTTTTCTTGTTGATAATACCTGGCTGAGATGTTTGAATGTTTGGTATTGGCAAAACTCGCTCTTTCAATGCAGTTTTGTTTCAAATTAAGAGACTGAAAGCATCATTCTCAATATCGTGACGTCACACGCGTGCCAAAGGGGAGGTTGTAACCCCTAAACCCCCCTTTGGCTACGCCACTGGCCATTGAAATCTCAGACGTCTTCATGATATCCCAATATGGTTTTGGTTTAGACTTTATCCATTTCTTTCTCACTATAATAGGCTTACAGAACACTATGCTACATTGGTATACCTGGAGTGGGGTAGGTGGATTGGGCCATGTATTTCGTATTGGCTTAGTCTATAGAACAACATTGTTAATTCCTTTGACAGTGCAAACCAAAACATATTAAATGCCTTAATGTACGTCGTTAACTACTAAAACATTTTTAAGGGGGGGGGGGCATGGTCCAATGCCTCCCCCCCCCCCTGCGTACGCTAGTGCACATAGGCTATGTTTTGTTAAAAAGTTTAACTTTTCCATGCATTCTCTGTTTTATCTATTTTTATTGGCAAATCGATGAATACGAATAGCTATAGCTTATATTACTTTTTCTATTTTCATTCTATTCTTTGCTTCAAATTTAATTTAGAATAGTCCCATGCATTCTATCACTGAGGTAGAAAAAAATTCGGCTGCCAAGAAAGCAGGATTACGCAATGGGGATATTTTGGCTTGCATCAATGGACAAGACGTAATGCATGCATCCCATGATCAATGCGTCACAATGGTCAGGTATCGCAGTACAAATGGCATCTTGTAAAAATTTAAGATTGGAAAATAAAGCTTAAGAAGACTCTTCTCCGTTTAAACTTTTACGAGGCAAAATCCAATATTGGCTTATTCTTGTTTAAATTATGCTGCATTCAGAGTTAGATCAATTACAGTCCAAGGGCCTCAAACACTCGGCCAGCGGGTCGCATGCAGGGGCGCCGGAACAATTTTTGACTGGGGGGCAGGATTATGAAAAAAGGGCACATTTTTTAAGTTTTAAGATAAGATATAGGGATAATGCTGGGCAGTTCGTTAATCGTTTTTTTCCTATTAGCCATATAAATAGAAATGCGAGACAGATGAAGATAAATGAATGAAATATATTGAAATAGCTTGAACAAGTAAAAACGTAAGATAAATTTCACGTTCATAGCGTCACAATCTGCTGCAAAGTATAAAATATGTTCCCGGGATAATTTGTATACACTATATAGACAAATATCAAACCAATTCAAAGTAGCTAACTGCTCTAGGCTGCTGCTGAGCTGTGTCGGAGTATGCCTTGCTTTCTGACCTACTCTTGTTCTGAAACGATCCCTGTTTCATATCTAGAAAGCTAAAACCTCAATTGCTAAGGTAACAGGGATCAGTAGTCAGTAGATGTAACAGAAAATATATTTCGCACTTGCTAGTGCATCGTCAGTTCTGATAAAGGGTTTATCCCTTTATCAGAACTGAAGATGCACTAGCAAGTGCGAAATATATTTTCTGTTACATCTACTGACTACTGATCCCTGTTACCTTCGAAATTGAGGTTTTAGCAATTCAAAGTAGGCTACATTTTACGCGCGTTGGTTGCTCGAATGAGCTCATTTGCAATAGCTTCTAAGTCAATGGTGAATAGTCGCAAACATTCAAATGCAAACATTCAACATTCAACTGGATGGCCACTATCTGGCAAGAGGAGTGGACAGACAACACCTCCAGACTTCACACCTTTGTTCCCGACGCTGGACCCATGCCATCAGGAAAGGAGCTCAGCCGACCTGCCTGGGTACGGTTCAATCGCGTCCGCACGGGTGTTGGGCGCTTCTCTTCCTTGATGCACAAATGGGGCCTATCAACATCTGCGGCATGCAACTGCGGTGCAGAGGAACAGACAGCAGATCACATCCTCTACCACTGCCCGACGTTTACTCCTCCAAGGGCAGTTGGCCTGTCAGGACTCTACAATCAAGTGGCTGCTCGAAGAATGCCCGGACATTTGACCCCAATGAAATGTAGTACAAAAAACAACCTCTCATACGAAAGAAGAAGAACTGTTTGTGAATAGTCGCAAACATTTGGTTGTTTAAATTATTGTCTGTCATTGTGGTAAGAAGGCACATTTTACTCGTCTTATGGCGCTAAAACTGCGTTCAGCATTCACCTTTCCTTATGTGACCTTTACCATAACCATGAATCCATGATAACGGCTTATTTACACTTATCCTTCTAAAAAATTTTAACTTCCAGGTTCTCGCACTCTTTGCTGTGCTAAGACGTTTATAAGCTACCATTCCTTAACTTTCCTACAATTCTGTATCACTTAGATATTTTTTCCAACTAAAACCAAGACCACGAGGAACATTTTCTTTTCTCATAAGTCTGCCATCGACAATATCCCGGCCATCCGGCCCTACGTTTGATCCTCTGCAATGCAAAACGGTTGTTAGTGGTGCCTCGAATCATTGGCGTTTGATTTTCACAGCTGGTGGTAACATCAGACATAGTTGTGACAAAACCGTCTTTGAAGAAGCATAGGAATAGTAGAATTTCAATAAATTATGTTTGTGACCTATACATAATAGCAATAGCTCATTATCGAGTAATGATACAAGAACTACATACCGGTATATAAAGAACAATGGCACGGAAGGGCATCGTATAACCTACTGTGATATAGAATTTTGTGTGTGAATATTATTTTGAGGTAAAAAAGAAAAGTTGTAATTAGGCTAAAAGCGAATAGCAGAAATTGTTATATTGAAAAATGTGCAGTAGCTCACATGACTTTAAAAAGGCACCATTGCCCTCCTTGCCTCCCATCCAGAGAAAATTTGAGGGCAGGAGGGCGATCGCCCCCCCCTGCCCCCCGCTTTCGGCGCCCCTGACATGCGGCTCGCGTAGACCTTTGGTGCGGCCCGCCATGCATTTTTAAACTTTGGTAAAAATTCACTCTAAAATTATTCGAAAGATTTGCAAATGCCCATCAAACTTCACACGACTTTTTAGCACTACTGTCGCGCCATTTTATAGTTTGCGAGAACCTCGTATTGTTAGTTATTTACTTGTTGTTTCATTACCGCAATAGTGACCTTGGCATTACCTGAAGTAAGTTTTTCAAGGGTTTAGTTTTTTCCGCGCTTTTTAAAAGTTGATTGCAAGATTTTTACCATGCAAGTCCATCGTTTCGTTTGCGTTCCTTTTTGTTTTTCCTTTTTGTTTGCGTTTTTTTGCGTTTGTGCAGTGTTTTTTCAACTCTTGTTTTTACTGCTTTTTCTTGTGATCTAACGTCCTTGGTGCGTTTTTACTACTTTTTTTTATTGCGTTTTAACTGTGTTATTTTGTAGGCTACTGCATTGCGGTCCTCGGGTTAATTTGCAAGCGTTCATTTGGCCTTTAGAGCAATTTGAGTTTGAGACCCTTGAATTATACAGTTTTCAGCTCAATAACATTACAATTACGCTATCAAATCTGAAATTTTCAAATTACAATTAGTCTACAATTGCTTTTAAATGTAATAAATTACGTGTTTCAATTATTCAATTACAAAAATTAAATGTTCCAATATTTATCTTTATCGAAGGTTTTTTTCAGTTTGATTTTACCAAAAACATTTAGTCTACAAATCCATTTGATAAAGATTAGGTTGCAATGTAAAAGCATAGATATCTTATATATAGATATGCAACTCAGTGGTGCGTAAGATGTTTGAAGGCTAACAGCGTAGCTATGGCTGTATGCATTGACTTCAAACTTGGCACAGCAAAACAATTTTATTTTTAATATATTTTTTTGGTTTTTGTTTAAATAAAACTTTCTTCGTTTTCAAGTTGACGTATGGATTGCTTGTGATGACGTCACATTCTCGTTCCGCATGGACTGCTTTATGGAGATTCTGGCGATTGAAAACAAATCACAGTCACAGAGGGTACCTCTAAATACCCTTTGTCAGGCATTGTAGGCATTGTCGGGCATTGTCAGGCATTGTCGGGCATTGTCGGCTTTTTGGGGGGTTGTGGAGCATTTTCAGGAGTTGTCGAACATTTTCAGGGGTTTCAGGTATTGTAGAGTAGGCTAACTACTTTCAGGCATTGTTGGGAATTTCTAGGCATTGTGTAGGATTTCCAGGCATTGTCGATCATTATCAGTGGTTGACAAGCTTGTGAGGCATTGTCGAACATTTTCAGGCATTATCGAACATACTCAGGGGTTGTCGAGCATTTTCAGGGGTTGTCAGGCATTGTAGAGTAGCTATTTTCAGGCATTGTTGGGAATTTCCAGGCATTGTCTAGGATTTCCAGGCATTGTCGATCAATATCAGTGTTTGACAGGTTTGGTAGTCATTATGGAACATTTTCAGGCATTGTCGAACATGTTCAGGAATTGTCGAGCATTTTCAGGGGTTGTCAGGCATTGTAGAGTAGCTACTTTCAGGCATTGTTGGGAATTTCTAGGCATTATCTAGGATTTGCAGGCATTGTCGATCAATATCAATGTTTGACAGGTTTGGTAGTCATTATGGAACATTTTCAGGCATTGTCGAACATTTTCAGGGATTGTCGAGCATTTTCAGGGGTTGTCAGGCATTGCAGAGTAGCTACTTTCAGGCATTGTTGGGAATTTCCAGGCATTGTCTAGGATTTCCAGGCATTGTTGATCATTATTAGTGGTTGACGGGTTTGTCAGGCATTGTCGAACATTTTCAGGGGTTGTCTAGCATTTTCAGGGGTAGTCAGGCATTCTAGATTAAGCTACTTTCAGGCATTGTTGGGCATTTCCTAGCATTGTCTAAGATTTCCGGGCATTGTCGATCATTATTGGTTTTTGACACGTTTGTCAGGCATTGTCGAACATTTTCATGCATTTTTATCAGGGATATCTAAAGAAGGGGATGCGAAGGCTCACAGCGATTGCCTTATTGTTATGACACTACCAGGGCGGTAGTTTGCAGCGCGTGAAACATGCAGTTCTTTTCAAAATTACAGAAAGTTTTGTAGTGCAGCTGATACAGTAAGCTACAGAAGACAGTCAGCAAATGTTACGTAGAGCATATAGAATACTTGTTTGGAAAGACAGTTGAAAAGTTACCTGTAAGCTGTTTTTCTTTACAAAGCCTTTGCAGTCGGCTAGATTTACCGTAAAGCATGTATACGGGTAGTTGAATTAACAAGTAACCATGAGCATGCAGTGAGTATCCAGGCCTGATGCTAATAGCGCAATGCAGGTTATTATAACAAGATTTATTACACTACTATCGGTGCCAATTGTCATTTTACGGTAAACAGAGATTATTTACGATAAACAGAAGCCCTTCTACTGTCAGACGTATTAAAAGCCTTCATATCCCCTTCTCTAGATATCCCTGATTTTTATTCCCAGCTCTGCATGCGCAGCAGAATGATCCCTTTCTAGTTTGCGTAGGTTGTAAACGTATTTACGGTATACACAAACACAGCAGCGTTTAAATGACCTGGCTATCATAAGTATCGACAATGCCTGACAAACCTGTCAAAACCTGGTAGGCTAATGATCGACAACCCAAGAAAACGTTCGACAACGCCTAACAAACCATCAACCACTGAATATGTTCGACAATGCCTGAAGATGTCCGACAATCAGTGGCGTAGCTAGGGGGGGGGGAAAGGTGGGGAGGACCGCCCCGGGCGGCACGTCTGGGGGCGGCAATTTCAGACTACGATTTTTGATTTTGATTATAATCTGATAAAAAACGCATTTCATTTTCACACAGGGCCGGATTTAGCTAATGGGGGGCCCGGGCACTTTTAGATCAGGGGCCCCCGTGCAAAAAAATTCGCCTACGGCGCGAAACACCCCCTCGACGTCTACAGTAGCATCAATCCAGCACTGCACAGCATTTTGCAGAAACCACAAAAGCTAATAGTAAAAAAATCACATTTTTTTCACGTAGGGGGGCCCTTTAAAAGTCGGGGGGTCCGGGGTACCTGCACCCTCTGCCCCCCCCTAAATCGGGCCTGTTTTCACATGCTTTTTCTTGAAGGGGCGGCAAAATCTGAATCCACCCCGGGCGGCACATTCCCTAGCTACGCCACTGCCGACAATGCCTGCCAGAAAGAATCTAAAGTACTTTATAATGCCTGAGAGCCCCTGACACCTAAAAATATTCGACAATTCTTGAAAATTTCCGACAATGACTGATAATGGTTGACAAGCCTGTCAACCATTGATATTGATCGACAATGCCTGGAAATCCTAGACAATGCCTTGAAATTCCCAACAATGCCTGAAAGTAGCTACTCTACAATGCCTGACAACCCCTGAAAATTCTCGACAACCCCTGAAAATGTTTGACAATTCCTGAAAATGTTCGACAATGCCTGAAAATGTTCCATAATGACTACCAAACCCTGTCAACCACTGATATTGATCGACAATGCCTGGAAATTCCCAACAATGCCTGAAAGTAGCTACTCTACAATGCCTGACAACCCCTGAAAATCCTCGACAACCCCTGAAAATGTTTGACAATTATCGCTACCGTATATCTCACCCTAAAATCGTTCCGGCGCCTCTCTATCTCAGGTTTGTAAACTGCCTACAACAAGCTTTAATGAGTCACTGGAAATAAGCTTAAATGATAGTTCCAACGATCATGAAACAGAAGTTGCATAACCTACGTGAAGAAAGATTATTGTCTTGATTTTTCATAGTAGGCTATTCTGTGAAAACTTGAAATATATGATACGCCATCAAAAATATTCCAAAGGAGCTCAAAAGCTACCACTCGCCAAGCCCAAACCGTACAATAATAGCCTACCATAGATACGCTAGCCAAGCTGGCAACCTTGATTGTTGATTGTGTCCATAAAGTCAGTCGAGCGTGACGATAATTCCACGATTGCTGAGTTGCATATCTATATTTAAGATATCTATGGTAAAAGTCCCCTTTGAACCCCAACTAACGGCTCAGAAAAAGTACTGATATCAAGCATACAACTTACCAAATGTATTTCGCAATGTAGATACTAACGATCTGTTTTAACCTGATGCTGCGAGTTTGCTGTGGTAGTAGCGGTTTGCACTAGCTTTCTTACCAAATGTAATTGTAATTATAGTTACAATTACATGAAAATTTGTAATTAATTAGATTCAACTACAATTTTAATTGATCCATGTCTGCATGCATGAGCCTGATGGCTACAGATTGAACATTACTTGATGTTTTGCGCATCCTATTAACGTTCAGGTTACAAGCATACTACAATTATTGTAAATACGGCTCTATTTTATCGTTGATTACCTGCGTATAGCCTACCTGATGTAGTATTATTATCACTCCTTGTACAATATAGATAGGCTAAACAAGGCATTTTTTGAGGAAAAAAGATAGGCCAAGCCTAAAACCATAGCTAAAACCTCTATGTCAGAGTCCAACTGTTGAAGAGAACTTGCAACCAAAGAAGAAACATTAATTGTATTTCAGAAACTCTGGCAACAGTGTTGAACTGACAGTTGCTTCAAAACATGTCATGGAAATTTTCTATCACCACAACATTTCAGTTGAACCAGATCTCCCAGACAACTGGCAGTACTTAAATGACTCTGCATTTTCTTATTCAAACGCAGCTTTTGAAGACGTCACTCATAACAATGAAACTGTAAGCATTCAAAGTCTCCTTTATCTCCATATTTGGCTAATCGAGATAGCAGTAATCTTAAGAAACTTCACAATGTCTACTTTTTGTTTCTAGTCGTTTTGTGGCCTGGAAGAAGGTGTAAGCGCCTTGATAAAAAACAACAATAACAACAATAATAACAACGACGTTGCAACCACTTCGTCACGTGCATCTCGGTTTGAATCGTCGCATCCTGTTGCTCTATTTTCAACAGGTAAAATACTGTACTGTAGTTACGATGGTAGCCTACAATGAGAACGTTTTCTTGATTTTTTTTAATGCTTTGCAACGAATATTGCATGAAAAGAAATTTTACATTCAATGATTGGCCTAAAAACACGTGAGTTTAAAACAAGTTGATGATAGTGTGCCTATTGCGTATATTTTCTTTCAAAATATAAACATAATAAGTTAGTTATTGGCTTAAAAAGTTTCAAATTAATTGCAAATTTTGCAAAAATGCAGGATCTACCAACATTTAACAAAATAATTCAAAGACTCCTTCAATAAATCATAAGTTCCATCAGGGCCGTAGCCAGACCGCAGAGCAAGGGGGGGCCAACTTTTCGTTAGGGGGGGCCGAAAAAATTTGAATGATTTTGGCATTTTAACCTCTAAAACACCGGTATCCACAAAAATTGCAATATGTCAGTTTAGTGTTAAGACCAGTAGCGTAGCCAGGAATTTTGAAAGGAGAGGTTTTGACGACCGGCGGCCGAAGCCCGACGGCGTGTTCGCCTAAGACGGCACCCAGCGACGGGCGGTCTGGGGGGTCTCCCCCAGAAAATTTTGAAAAATTACTTTGAATTTGGTGCATTCTGAGAGCATTTTCAACAAAAATGTGGGTATGAATATTCCTGTAAAATGGTGCTGTCAGGTGGCATAGCAAAAGGATAAGATCATGTTTTCTTCAGCATTTTTCGGAAATAAAGCTAAGTCTCTATGTTTTCTTGTTGCTAATTCCTGGCTGAGATGTTTGAATGCTTGGTATTGGCACAACTCGCTCTTTTAATGCAGTTTTGTTTAAAATTAGGCGATTTATTTTAGACTGAAAGCATCATGCTCAAGCATAGAGAGACTGAAAGCATCATTCTCAATATCGTGACGTCACACGCGTGCCAAAGGGGGGGGGTTGTAACCCCCCTCCCCCCCCTTTGGCTACGCCACTGGTTAAGACCAACACTGGTCTCTTATCACGGCAACCATATTACAATGACCAACATAACAAAGCAATTGTTGACTTGTTGTATAAATAGCGGTACTTGTTACGAGCAAAAACTTTAACTGGCTCGAAGAAGCTAGTGCCGAGGATTTTGATATATATGGTTGCATTCCGCCTATACCACCGTGAGCTAGTCTATTGCAATTGCAGTCGCGGTTGTTTGGATGCAAGCCGTCTCACAAACAAGTCTAAATCGATAGATTTCGATACAGAATGTTCAAAGGCCATAAGCACTAAGTTTGCCTGTCTTGGTTGTAACATGCTCCGTCTAGTGGGAGCGTCAGCCCTTGTTAACACTGAGAATCCACACTCACAAACGGCAGTGCTAGATTCAAATGTAGCAATATCTGCTGCAAGGTTGAACACTTCACAGATCAGAAAACTAGAAACAAAATTTATTTACACTGATTGGATTGAAGAAAAAAAATAAACACTGCTTAACTGCACAAATTTGGTTTATCACTGCACAAATTGGTTATCACTGACCCTTAGAATTAAGTATGGTAAGTAATGGGTATGAATTAAGTAGGCTATGGTAAGTATTTAAGAATGGTAAGAATTAAGTATAGCCTAATTTGTACCGGTTTGTAGGCCTGCTGGAAATCCATTTCCTCTTTGTTAGGTTATCATTCTTTCCCAAAACATTTTTATTTTACACAGTTTCTGACAATTTTTTTACCAACCTAACACGTGTTGGCCTTGGTTGAATTGAACCTGTTGAGGTTGCCAAAGGAGGAGTTAGGGGGGGGGGGCGAAATTGTTTAATCATCATAGCTGTTAACTAAACAAAACAATTGTAGTTAATTGGGCCAGTTGGAGCTCTGCAACGGGAAAATGGGCAAAATCATTATAATTGCAGCTGTTGCTCAAGAATGTTGGGATTTTGCCAGGGGGGGCGAGGCCCCCCCTGGCCCCCGGCTGGCTACGGGCCTGAGTTCCATAGTGACACCTATGTTCAAGCAAACCTAATTTTTTATTATTAGATTCTGCTTCGGGAGACCATGAATGTTCTCCTGCTCCTCCTCGCATCTGTGAGTTGACAAAAGAAAACGACGAATATGGATTTCTTCTCCTACGCACAGAGGATGTCGGTGGACATTATATAACCGACATACAGTCTCTCGGGCCAGCTGACAAGGCCGGCATAAAAAATGGTAAAGAAAATTGGCACGTGATTTCACAAAAAAAAATTATACTACTTACTTAAAGTGAATGTCTTCTGAGACACCGAGACCTAACCCTGGCACGCCGTCAGCAAGAAGCGGTTGACTTGATCACATCGAAAATTTTGTTTGAGAATTATTAAAATAAAGTTCAACCAGCCTCATGTTTACAAAGAATACATATTTCGCTACATAATGAGCATCTTCAGTTCTGCAAACAAACAAACAAATTACTGCAATGACTGCTGCATAAAGGGAAACTATGCTGTAAGCATAGTTTTATGCTGTAAGCCTTTATGCAGCAGTCATTGCAGTAATTTGTTTGTTTGTTTGCAGAACTGAAGATGCTCATTATGTAGCGAAATATATATTTTTTTTAAACATGAGGCTGGTTGAACTTTATTTTAATAATTCTCAAACAAAATACTACTTACTTAGAAACACGCAAATTAGTGTCTTTTTTTACAGAATGCTTTTAGAAAATAGTTGATTAAATCACATAGATTTTGTTGTTCTGTTGTGATCGACTTGAATTATTTGGAGGAGATATAAACCTTCCTTCAACTTGGTTTCATGTCTAGTCTAGAGATTTAGATTACAATAAGGCAAGGAAGTCTACTTTTGGGTCCACCTTTGAATATCATTAAATGCCTCGCTAAGACAAAGCCAAGATTTCTTGGTGAGTATGATGCGTGAACATAACTCTATGAATTTATCTTACAGTTTTCTAATAAAAGTGTTAATTTTGGTTGAAGGCGACAGACTTCTCGAAGTGAATGATGTATCCATTGGATTGAAAAGTCATGAAGAAGTGATTCAGTTGATTTCTTCAAGCAATGGAAAGGTCGGTCAATATCATTTTTCAAAAATGTGTTCAACGTCATTAATCATTATGTAGCCTAATTTGCTTTTTGGTATTTTAATAACATCTTGATATTTTTACATTAGGTGACTCTCACAGTTTTGTCTGAAGCACGAAAATTTAACCAAGGTAAGACCAAATAAATCAGACTTGCTTTTAAAGAATATTTACTGCTCTGCATTATTGTAGAATAGGCTAAAGATTTTCTTGAACTTTCTGTGTTTAATGACGCACACGACTTAAGACTTTTTAAGCCTACAGAGGTCTATAGAGCGTAGCTTGTGTTAAACAACATTAAAAGGTTATATAGAGATACTGTGACATATTTTTCTGGAAAGAGCGCTGCATACACTTTTTTAGGCCTTACCTCCAAAGACTCTGAGCAATCCCTGCAGCCACCTCGTTTTTGCGAATTGGTGAAAAAAGATTCTCGTGGATACGGGTTTGCACTCTCCTGCCTTCCGGGACTTAATGGTTGCGATCACTTCATTGATAATATCGAAAAACATGGAGCGGCAGATGAAGCTGGAATAATTCACGGTCAGATAACCTACAGTTTTGTATAAATTTTTTTTATAGAGGTGAAGCATTTTTTAAGAGTTTGGGTAGGGAGAAGGTGATAATTTCAAATTGAACTTTGGCCTTGATTTTCGTATAGCCTTATACTAAGACATCTGGTATATACTGTACATATAAATAATAAAAACTATTAATACTACAAAAAGTGCTCAATGCTAAGCAAAAACCAAAGCAGAGCGAATTAAATCAAATATAGTTATTACTATCTAAACCCTTGACAGCCTGTTTCACCTAAAAGGAGGATCATCAGAAGGTCCTTATTCAAATTCTATTCAGATAGTAATAACTATATTTGATTTACTGTATATATATATATTTTTTTTTAAAAATCTTTATCCGAAAACCTTCACTACTGAGAAAATCACTTTTCAAGAAGGACTATATTTAGCCTACAACGCTGTAAAAAAGAATCCCGTTGCATTGACGTCAACAAGAGGTTTTCCTAACAACCATTTACTTCACGCTCAACATTGCTGCTAAGAAGCATGTGTGATTCAAGCACTGGGTTGTCAGTCTGACGTTTTCAATTGGTTGTTGCAACAGAAGCATAAAAATAGCAATGTCAATCTATGTGATTGAACTGAATCCAGCAGAAAGAATAGACAGTTTATGTGATGTGGCTAATCAAGGGGTCAAATTTGCATCATTAAAAAATCGCAGTGCAAGTTATTGTAGATGAAAAGAGGTTGAAAATTCTCAATCAGGGCTTGAATCGAAAAAGCAAAACAAACAGAAGTCAAATATGTTTGATCAGGTTAATCAGTAAAGATAACAAAACTTGCTGAAGTCAAATTTGAAGTTGGTGATGAGATAGGGGAGCATAAGTATAACCTACTTCATACAATATCTGTATTTAGGCTAAGTCACGCTTTCAACTATGCATTTGGTCATGCGCGCAAATCATAACCACAACTTGCCAAGTTTTATTACAAAGTCTAGGCCAGAAAAAAACTGTTTGCTGCTCTCTTACAGCATATTGACGAGTTTTAAAAAGCAGAAAACAATTAATCTTTAAACGCGGTAGACTATAATCAAAAAGTGACGTGGATGGATAACCTACAACCTGTAATATTTTATACGCGTGGTAAAACTAAATAACCCTTTTTTTTCTGAAAAGTAATTTTTGGGATAGTGGAAGTTCGCATGGAATTTCAAAAAAGATTGTGCCAAAGGTCTTAAAATGTCTTGTATTCGAAAATCAGGGCTAACGTTGAAGTTGTAGCGTAAGTTTTACCAAATAAGCCCTTCTTGAAATTTAAGATAGAAGCAATCATAATGCATATTGCATTTGTTTTTATTTAAAATTCATTTTTTTGCTAGGAGACAGGCTCTTGGAAGTTAACAATATATCCACGAGAGGAAAAAGTCATCAAGAGGTTGTTGAACTAATTGCAGAAAGTGACGCAAAGGTTTGACATTGTGCATGTGGCTGCAGAAGTTTATTTTTTATCAATTTGAATCCATTTTTACAGATTTTGTTGAAAAACGATTATGTTCAACAGAATCTGTGGCTAAACAGACAGTTTTGTGTAAGATGAGAAGAACATTCCATATTTCAAAAATCCGGTTGTTTATCAATGTATTGCTTTTTTTTCTGCAATTAAAAAAAAATCATGCGTTCAAATAATAAGCTAAGCATTCAATTAGGCTTAATATAACTTTCTCAAATAACATTGAGAGGTTGTTTATCTGGCTTTATTGCAAAGTAACCTAGTTCTGTTCTTCAATGATTTGGTTATAATTAATATTGTAGCATGCACTTAGTCACCATGAAAGCGATAGGAAGTTTCCATTTATAGTTTCTTCAATTCTAGAAGCTCTGTCGCCAATTACATAGAATTCTACCATTTTCGTATCAACATTTACAAATTCAAAACTGCGTTTTATACTCAGATTAGCATACTGGTACTAAGTGATCGACTGCCACCTATGAGCATGGAGATAAAACCCAATGCAAGAGAAGAACTCTATCGAGGTAAAAAGTTGTTTTAAATGGTTTTACTTTGCATGAATACAAAATAGTGAGCTTCAAACAAATATAAAACAATACAAAACAACGCAAAGGCGATATCAATGGTTTTGGCATAGGAATTCACACGATTAAACTTTGGTTCCAGAGTAAACCACTGCCAAGTTGGCTATGTCGTGTTTTCGGTGTGATTGTTAGTGGTAAATTTAGTTCGGTTCAGCAGGTCCAAAGAAGTCTAAAAAAGGGCCGTAGGCATTTCTCTCTACAACAGCGTAGGCTATTGTTTATAATGACGAGAGAAATCAAGGGCTACAGCCAAAGAGGCACCCCTCAGTAACTGACGGTATGCCGTTAAGTATTTTGCCAAAGACACATACACATGCTCTTGACTCTTGAGCGGTGTCGAACCGGCGCCTTTTCGAAAGCCGAACCAGAGTTCTCATCACCCGCATAGGCGTAGCCAGGGGGGGGGGGGAGGGCGAAAGGGGCCATGGTCACCCCAAATTTTCAAAGTTTGGATTCCAAAGTTGAACCCTTTGTTGAAAATATAATATAATTTGTATAAATTTATATCGTTTTCCAATACATCTGGCTATTAACACCCCCCAGGACTTGTTTTAGACACACAGAAAGACACCAATCAATTTTGCAAATCGTAAATCGCGCAAAGTTTACGCGATTTACGTTTCTTTTAACTAATCTGTTAAAGCAATTTCAGAATCGCTTACTCTGTTGTGTTTTTGTGTAGTTTTTGTGTAGCTGAGTTTTTTGTGTTCTCTGTAATTTTAGCAACAGTTTTTGCCCGTTTGTGTGTAACAGCTACCTTAATAAGTTAATAGCTGTTTATCCGCTAATAAATTTCATACAAATATTACCCTGAAAGTGTTTCCAGAAAGCGCTATAGCCTAATCCATTATTTGAGTGTAATTTTGCAAAATTTTTCCGGGGGAGCATGCCTCCGGACCCCCCTAGAATACTCGTGCCTTCGGCACGCTCTAACCCCCCATCAGCTTTATTGCTTCCCTTGCTTAACCCACCAGGATACGCCACTGCACATCAGGTGGCGATGTCTTAAATCAAACACTTTGTCGTTCTCTTCAATCATCAAATATTGGGCCCCCCTAATTTTTTTTTCTGGCTACGCCACTGACCACTCGGCTATGCACTATGCAGCCACTAGGTCAGTGGTCACTGGTCTGAAATAATTTTTTTTTAGGTTTCACATAAACTATCGTAAGCCATTAGTAATAGTTAGTAAAGGTTAAGTATCACTGTTATGTGATGTATCATGTTCTGTTTAAAGAAATAAAAAAATTAGCTCCAGTTTAATTAAACGGTTCAAAAATGACGTTTTGATAAATTATAAATTTAAGTACAAATCTTGCCCTTTGTAGCCATAAATTTCATATCACCAACTGCAAGGATTGCAATGTTGTATTGCTCATTCTTAAACCATGGCCACCTAAAGATACGGCCTGATTGGTCACATTTTGCAGAAATTTCCAGGTTTTTCTAACTTTGGGCAAACGTTTAAATAAATTTTTCTAAAAATTAGATTTTTACGCTTTCTTTATTCTTTTCCCCAAATGACACAATAGGTTTTAACATCCTCACATGTAGAAAAACAAAGAAAATTTGATTTCGAAGATTTAAGTCAGACTGTTAATTTTCAATAACAGTCTGATTTTGCGTTTTTCAACTTAGTTTTTCTCATTTTCCACTGCTTCCCCAAGGCAACAAAAAAGTTTTATGTCATTAGGAAACCGCAAAAAGTAAAAACATCTAAAAAAATGTCAGTCAAGCACTAGCAGTAGCTGTAATCAAAATCTGCAAAATGTGACAAATCAGGCCGCATCTCCAGGTGGCCATGCTTAAACCTATTATGAAGTCGACGTCTTTGTAGCAACCTTTGCGAACCCGATAAGTCTTCGTAGCAATCTTAAAACATAACAGAACCATCAAGCGACAGTGTTGCTTTTTTTCTGTTATCAGGATCCACATCTTCATTGAGTATCTACGAATATCGGATCGTGAAAACAGCCCAAGAAGAATTTGAGTTCTTTCTATCTGATGACAGAATTAGAAACGCTCAGGTGACATAATCTTTAGTTTGTTGCCGAAAAAAAAATGTTCAGTTCAGTTTAATCTGGCAGATAGGCTAACAAAACATTAATTCTCGTAGCTTTTTTAAGCCCTTGACAGACAGGCTATCTAGCATAACTTATTTTTTGACAGAAAAACAATGCAATGGAGCTGCTAAAGTTGATTTGTACACATTGAAGCCTACATTGGGTCGGCATCTTTTTCTAACTAGCATCTTTCGTTGAAACCGTGATCTTATATCCTACAGATAGAAGTTTAGATAGCCACTGGGCGGTGGACCTAGCTTAAACCACTGTTGAAAGCTTTTATGCCCTTAAAAGAAAAACATGTTCAAAGTTTTGGCAATTTAAGTATCGATTCTACGTAGAAAAGGAGAATGACAGGAAATATGAACATGGGACCTTTTGAATAGGATTTTATGAAACTTTAGTTTAACTTTAAATACAGAACCATTGGCAACCCTTTCTACAGATATTTGTCAATGTGGGTAACGCCTAGAACATCACACAACTAAGACGAAAGAGCCATGTCCATTGAGTCCTGTCTTTGTCATGAGTTACCAAGGGGGGTGGGGGACTTGTATATCTGGGACTGGTATATAAGTCCCCCCCACCCCCCTTGGTAACTCATGACAAAGACAGGACTCAATTCAATTTTCTCTTTCGCCTTAGTTGTGTGATGTTCTAGGCTTTTCCGTCAATGTGGGCAGCCACTAACAAGAAGAAATTCTGCCACTGCATCTGAAACCTCGAACCAATCAGAAGCTGCGTTGTCTGTGACGTCAACCAATCAGAACATGTTATAAGAGGCTACCGTCCAATTGTGAACCTTTTAGCAATCAGCCAAAGAGTTATATTAGGCTACTTTGAACTTTGTTTGGTAATTACAGAAGAAAAAGATCAATAGCAGTGGTGGGAATCAAACCCCCGTCAATGAAATGACCACTCTCTAGCCCTAAACCCTAGCCAACCAGCTGATACAGAATCCATGACTTGATTTGCTTTGTATCACCTTCTTTTCGCCTTTTTTTACGTCACGGAAAACAGAGCTTATGATTGGTTGATTGGTTCGAGTTTCAGATGCAGTGGCAGAATTTTTTCTTGTTAAAGTTCCTACCGTCAATGTGCTACAGCCTATAGGTTTAAAAGCAATGTAAAATTATCATTTTTTTAATATAGCCTAGACCTATCATTTTTTCGTCGATTAGGTCATCAGGTGAATACCATTTTCCATAGGTCATCAACTCAATAACGCGTGGAGGCCCTGCTGACAGATGCGGTTTGAGAAATGGAGATACAATTATAGAAGTAAACGGAATCAATGTTGAAAACAAGCCTCATAACCAAGTGGTGACAATGATTAAAAACAGTATGCCGGCCAATGAAGTGAGATTGTTGGTACACGGCGAAAGCAGGAGTTTACCTCAATTGGACAAAAAGCTGTATCAAGATCACCAGAAAGAAAAATGCTTGATATCGTAACCAAATGCGCCGTTTTTTCACAACAGCTCATTAGAAAAATTGTTGTGATGCTATATATTTTTTTTTTTTTGTTGCAAACCTGTTTAGTGTTAAAACGTGTTGCACTGATTTGGTGGTACGCTGATTTGATTTAAATATGAATTTTGCTTATTTTTTTGCAATTTGATTTCCTGATTTGTACAATATTATTTTTACTGCTTCGTTTTTTAGCATAGAATTTCTTCATGTAATTTTCGTTTCTGTACAGTTTTGAAATAAAACAATTTATATGCAGCACACCTAGCGATCTGTGACATTATTGTAAATTAGATTTGGTTTTCAATCTTTTTCCTCGAACTTGCAAAGGTTTGGGTTTGAATGTTTATCCTCGGACTGACAAAGCCTTGATTGGTTATTCCTGGTAGTTTCGCATACTTTCAAGGGCACTTGACACAGGGCCAGTTACCGAGATTGGCAGAGTGAAGTTTTCTGATTTTTGAAGTGTTGTTGCCGGGGAATTATTCCATTCACTAGGTGCCGCTGAATGGAGAGCAGTCCTGAAAGTGCGTTGCTCATGCGCACACCCTAAGAATCGATCTTGCGCCGCGTGATCTTGAGTTCAGCGCGTAACCACTGAGCTAACGGGGCGACACTAACGAGCTTTTGATGGAGTAATCCTGGCAGTTTCGCGTGCGTAAACTGACGACATCCAAAGTGACTTTCTGTGACCTTTGTGCATTTGCAGTTTGTGTATTTTTTCGTTGTTTTGTATATGGACAGCTTTGTCTGACGCAAATAAACAGTATATAAAAATTTTAAACAAATAAATTTCTTTGCACCTTTCACCCAAGAAAACCCTGTTTAAGTCCACGTCTCTGTAAGCATGCTGAATGTTAGACTGTAGGCTACGTTGCCGCTTGACTGCACCGGTGAGTGTACGAAGCAAAACAAACGATACTCCACCTGAGAATTGCATCGGCATGGCCATCATTAGGCCTACCGCCTACACCACCGATGTTATTCAGTTGAAAAAACAACTTCTTCAATCAAAATTTTATGACAAGTGGCCTGGTGAAGTCCAAAAAACACAACCAGGTAGCATAGCCTACGGAATTTTTCAGGTCAACAACTCCAATTGCAAAAGCTCTGAATTTTATGGAAATCGCATATCTTTCATAAGTAGACTACAAGTAGCCTAATGTCGAACTAATAAATCAGTATTTTTCACATTGGGATACCGAGGCGTAAAAGTTTTCAAACTCTTGCACAAAACTAAAGAGCATACAAGTAGAACTCGGTTAATCCGGATTCGATTTGACCGGCAATTCCATCCGGATTAGGCGAAGATCCGGATTAACCGATGACGGTTCCATCAAGCCTGATGCCTGACTCATTTGTACTTCCAGTTTCATCCGGATTAGGCGAAGATCCGGATTAACCAAATCCGAATTAACCGAGTTCTACTGTATTTTACTTTTTTGGAGGAAGTCTAATTAATTTAAACATCGTAACGACTAACGAGACAATTGACGCAGAAAGGTCTTAAAAACTAGCCTACTTTATAATGAAAACGACGTTATGCATCGAACATCTCTGATGTCTAACTCACTGTCAACAGTGGACAATGATGAGCAGAACAACAGCGTCGCCAATTTGAATTGCAACTTTAGAGTCGGTTATAAGAACCCAAAAACTTGACAAAATTCGTGATTTCACCAGAAAAGAAATCATACGTTTTTCAAATATCAAACTACAGTACATCATAGTTACCACACATCTTCTTAATCTGCGCTCTTTTTGCGATACATAAATTATAGGAGCAACTAGTAGACTATTGTTTGATAAGCCAAAGCTATATCCTATTGCACAAATAAGTGCAACTTCCCGCTAGCGAGTTAGATGTCCGCACTGGAGTTTTGAAGAAGAGCTAGCAAACATCTAGGGACGAGTTTGTTGAGTTGAGATGCTGTATTGTATGCTATGATATCATCTTTTCCCATAGGACGCTAAGTTTATTTTTCACCAACCCATACAACGCAATATGTTTGGCAACCCCTTCCATTGAGGATGTCATTTCGTTCATGAAAAAGCAATGATGGGACAATTTTCAGTAAGAATCCCCAACACCTTTCGCACGATGTTTGAATGATACAAACATTTTTAGGGTGCATCATCTGCCCCTCATTTTTTTCTTTGATTTTCTGCAGTGGATTAAAATGTTCCATTTTATGATTGTTGAAGATGTGCAACTTTTCAGAAGAATTCATTAACATCTAGGGGTACCACAATTGGATTAAATTATGTCATTTTTTGTTATTTTGGGGTCATTTCGTGGCTGCTGGTACAGTTGTGGAACCGTATGTGGTAGATTTTTATGAAATTTCATATGTAGAATCTCTGTGCAATTCTGAGAAAAGTGATACCAATTTTACCAAAATCGGCCCAGTACTTTTTGAGATATCGGCGATTGAAAATTGGCCCTTTTCGTGATCGCTCATGCGTAAAAATTAACTGCAAATTTTGTTTGACCTATTAGGCTATTATGAAGGTGTTTCAAATGGTAACTTGAAAATTCCAATGCATATGAGTTATCCAAAGTAAGGAGGTTCTGCAAAGATATATTTTTTGTTTGTTGTTATATCACTACAGGCCACCAAGTGGCTAGTTTCACACATGACTATTTGTGATCACTCATGCATGACGAAACTTTGATCGCTTATAGCAAAAAACACTCTACTTCGATTTTTCTGCAACTTGGCTTAAATGAAAGATAATATCCTTGGCTTTCTAGCTTCCAAATATGAAGTGGAATAATTGAGTAGAAATGAGGTAGTTTGCTGTAGTAAATGCACCATGCATTTTTTAAAGTGAAGAAAGGATAGGTAGAACAGTTTAAACAACTGACTGAGGGGGGACGTTAAAACCAATTCCGTGGCCGGTTACAACGTCTTATACAACAGTTACAACGTTAAATTGGGATTCTCATGAATTAGACAAACATAAACTGAATGGGTTCCGGAAGCTGCTACCAAAAACGCACCATTTTGGCCTTAATGTGCAAAATATTGACAAACCAATCTTCATATCTGGTTGTCTCTTTTTAAACTCCTGATACAACTCATTTAGTGTCACCAAAACCAATCTTCCAAAACCTCAACCACGTCGACAAAGGGCTTTCCCTCAAGAGATTATTGATTCTGTGTTGAAGTTCTATGAAGATGATGAATTTAGTAGGTTACTTCCAAGTCAAAAGGATAAAGTGTCTGTGGGCAAAAAATGTTATCAACAAAACAGATTGGTTTTGGTGACACTAAATGAATTATTGTATCAGGAGTTTAAAAGAGACAATCAGATATGAAGTTTGGTTTGTCAAAATTTTGCACATTAAGGCCAAAGTGGTGCGTTTTGGCAGGAGCTTCCGGAACCCATTCAGTTTGTGTGTGTCTAATTCATGATAATTCCAAGTTACTGATAGAGGCGGGACATTTGGCAGAATCTTACAGACTTGCTTTCTTTAATGGTATGTGATATTACCTCAAGAGAATGCATGTTTTGCAAGTGTGACCAATGTCCATCTTCAGAAGTTTTAAGAAGCCACCTTCACTCGCTGTTTGAGGATCATGATGAAGACATCACTTTTAAACAGTGGACAACAGTTGATAGAGCAGAAATTGTTACGATGATCACGAGTGTTTCAGATTTCATAGAAACCTTGATTGAGAAGCTGGTCTAACTTCTTCCACATAGTTATGTGTCCAAAGCACAATCAAGTCCAGAAAAAAAAATTTGCAAGAAGGTGATGTTTTGATTGCAATGGACTTTTCAGAGAATTATTCCTTTCATGTGCAAAATGAAATCCAGGGCTTTCACTGGACACATGCCCAAGCAACTGTGCATCCAGTATTTTGCTATCACAAAAACACCGACTCCGACATGGTTGAACACTTATCCCTTTGCATTCTATCAGACATACTGGTTCATGACGTGCAAAAGGTGTATTACATACAAATTGCAAAGTTTAAACGTCTTGTCAAATTTATCTTGTCGTGCTATGGCTGGTGCTGGTTTTTAGCACCGTGCCAAGTCAACGCACCAACAAACGACTTGCGCTTTATTGAAGTCTTACACCAATACAAAGAAGAAGACAAGCTGGTAGCAGAGGTAGCGCTCAAATATTTCATGCTACACACATGGTACTTGTCTGGAGAACTTTCTCCCTTAGCCCTTTTCAGCACCAAGACACTGCCAGCTAAGAAAGCAGCAATGGCAAGAGCAATACTGAAGAAAATGAAAAGTTTCAGACAGCCATTAAAAAGATTTGTAGAAGGTTTTGGAAAACTAAGGTTGATTCCAATGTTGTCAGCCACCAAGTTGGCTGATCTAATCAATGAAGATTCCTGGTTCCTTTTTGCAGCACTAAAGCTTGGCCATTGTACAAGTTTCATGGACGAAGATGTTCTTCAGTGAGACAGCTGTCCTTCATATGCAGCTTGCTGCACAGTTGTAAGGCTGCTGAGAGTAGTGAATGATGCAGCTGAACGGGGCGTCAAGCTTGGATGCGACTATGTTTCATCGGCAAAGTCTGAACAGAGATTCCCAACTGTTCTGCAGACTGTTGAAGGCAGCTATCGGCAGCGTCCGAATTTACGGAAGAAGGAAATGAACAACAATGTTCAATGGATACTGCATATTTTTTTGAGCAGGCAACTGTGCCCTTTCTAACTGAGTTATTTCAATTCGGAAAATACAGAATTTTGCAAATTCGGCAACACAATGTGCATTTATTGGTGTTTTGTGACCAAAACAGTGAATGTTAAAGTTTAGATAAAGTTCAGCGAATATTTTTTTGCAATATAATGATCAAAAGGTGTGCAGTTAAGAGTGAAAAACCCTAAAATGAATGATTTAACGCTTTTGGACTAACGGTACATATGTATACCACAGACATGCCATCTGAAACAAGGCTTTTCACATTTTTCGCTCGACGTCTATATGTCAAAAATTCATTCGCGATGTGGTACCCCTAGATCCAAATCATTTCGCATAAAACTTCACAGGTGTGTTTACTTTGACAAAAGGAACACTTCTGACAACTGCAGAGCAAAATTTAAACGAAAAAGGGCAGATGATGCACCTTAACAAACATGCAACATAACACAACCAGATTATGAGTACAGTACGTTTTATTTGATATTGGAAGGCCGAAACCGCAAAAAGAAATAAAAAGCACCAAAATGAACCTAGACAACGTTGGTTTTCGGGCGACGAGCAGTTGCTTGGTGAGTTACATCTAACTCCATGCAAGGTGCAAAGGGCATGGTTGAGTAAACAAACACAGGTTGAACAAAGCAGAAATGACGCTGAATACGATCTGGCCAAAGTGCTCAAAGAAGACAAAAAACATTTGTTAGCCTACTGTGTGACAGGAACAGAAAAACTTTGGCACTTTGTATTCTCAAAACTATCGTTTAAAAGTATTACAAAGTACATTTAGTCTAAAGTTTAAAATCAAAATTTCTTTGGCCTCCAGTTATTGTTATAGATTGGCGTATAGGTCGCTATGGTTTGTGATAATCAAGCATCAGTTCTTCAATTGTTTGGTAATCAACGGTCAACGCACATAAACCAAGCAGGCTAATTTATTCAAAAATGCAGCCATGTCACATTGCCAACCATACACAACAAAAATACAAATAAATTACGTAATAAAATTACACCATTTTCTTCGATAGGAATTCTACGGGTGTTAAAACATATGGAACACAGCAATTTATTCGGCAAAAATATTTGTAATGTTATCTTTTAAAATCAAGACATGAAATTAACAACACTACAAAGGTAATGGAATGAATTCATATTTTTTTATGCATGTCCATACAATTTGGTCAACTGGTCACATTACCATATGCTTATATTACTACCCATAGGTGTACGAGCCGGGGGTGCAGCCGCACCCCCAATCTGTCGAGAATTAGGGCAATATTTCATATTTGGGCAAGATTTTATACCTTTCTACCCTATACTTAATCGTCGAAAAGAGAATTTTTGGAAGATACCTTGCTAAAAAAAGTTATAAAAGTGAACGTATAAATTCCTGCTTGCTGGAGAATGCAGCTTTTACCTTGTTTAGTACAGTCATACAGTCCTTGACAAAATTTAATAAATTTGATAATATGGAAGCACATATCAGAATGATGGAGATGGAGAAAAGGAAAAGGACCCGAAAACCTGTGCTGATGGCAGGGGTCTATTTGTAGCTGTGATGACCAGTTCCTTCTGGGACTAGAAGAAATCACAGGAATGAGGAAAAGTTCTTTAACATTTGGAATGATGTTCATAAAGCTTTCAAACACACAGTGAACGAGACTCAAGTACCGGTATTTCTTTGCACCGTCAATCCAAACCTTCAAAAAGGATGCAAGCCTTGTGTGGTGAAAATAAAGCTACAAAACAGAAAATGAACAAACTGACATTGAAAGAGCTCGTGTTGATGTAGGCTATAGGCTACTATGATGCGATTGACAGGGTCACTGTAGAATTATCTGAAAGATTTACGAACAAAAGTTCGAAGATACTGCTTTCTCTTGCAGATGTAGTGCTGAGAAATAATGCCAACCAACAAAGCTTGAAGTTGATATCTGGATTCTACACCGTAGAACAGGATTTCCTGGAATCGGAATATCAACTTTTTCACTATCTCACTCGCAACAAAGAAATAAAAACTGCTGTAGCTACAATGTACAAAATCCCTTATTTCAAATGGATTAGATAAAACTATGCCCCACTTTGCAAAAGCTGCAAAAATTCTAGCAACAGTTCCTGCAACTTCATGTTCAGCTGAGAGGGCTTTTTCCGGATTACGACGACTGAAGTTATATCTGAGATCAACAATGGGCCAAACACGCCAGGATTACGCTCTTCAAGAAGCTTTCCCAGTCCGAGGATAAATATTCAATCAATCAACCAACAACAAATAAAGTGGATGTCAATCGTATTGTAAATATATTTGGACAACGAAGTGGGCGAAACGAATACTTCTTTTAAATTTGTTTATATATACCTCAAAGTCTACCAGTGTATTTAATCTACTAATCAATACTTTTTAGTATTAGTTTTGCAGTTTTAGAGCCAGGTAGTACTGCATTCTACTGGTTCGTTAGTGTAGTGTCAATTACTCCCTTCAATTGTCTTTTGATAAATTTGTTGTTTTTTAAATTTGCATTATGGTATCCTTACCATACCAGTGGCTTTGTGTAAGTCTTGTCAGGTGATGCCTTATGCTTTTTTTTCTTGAAGGCTATATTATTGCTTTTTCTTACATGTGTGTGTAGGCTACTTTGATTTAGGCGCAGTTGGTTATATTTAGGCAAAAATTCTTTCGCACCCCCAAAAAATATGCTTCCCGTACACCTATGTTACTACCTCCTTTTTAAGGTGATAGCCTAAAAGTAGCAGTTCCCAAACTTGTAAGGCCTCTTTGGGGCAGTGGTGAAGGTGATCCCATACTTGATTCCAAGCGTCGTTGATGAGAAAATAAGGTACTCACTGTACTAAGCCTTCAGCACTCACGAAAGTAGGGTGGTCAGCTTTCTCTCGACCGCCTTTCCTTCAGTAACTATGCCGACCCAATTTATTGCACCCTAGGCACAGGTGAGCGGTGTTTATTAACAACTAGCGTAAGCCGGGTGTCGAACCAGGTTCGTATTATTAGAAAGCCAACGCCTTGTCCAGGCCATTGGAGATGCAGTAAATTTTAAAATAAAAGATCTGAAATCGCACAACAATATTTTTTTCAATGTACACCTAATACCTATGTGAGGCCCATATGGTAACGATGTGATAAGGAGTTAGGAACCACAGCATAAAGGAAAGGGGAAGGGAAGTCATTCTATACTATCTGTGGAGGCTTTACGTGTCAGTGAAAGATTTCTGTAAGATACGGAGTGACGCAGGGGCGGATCCAGGTATTAACGTTAGGGGGGGCGATGTCATTGACATTCAGACAAGTGATCAGCCTGGCACGAACAACGACGGGAGGTCTCCCTAGAAAATTTAGGTTGAATTTGGTGCGTTCTGAGAGCACTTCGAACACTAATTATGAGAAATTCTATAACTTAAAAAAAAAACTCAACAATGCTGTTGTTAAACAAAAAGGAAGGGATAAAGGGCTGATGTGCCCTTGCCATGTCAAGTTGAACTTAAAGCCTGAACAACCTAGCCGTATTTAGGCCTATAGTTGAGATGATGGTTTCACTCTTGATTGTTCCACAGCAATTTAAAAATTGGCCACCGAAAGATAATAACAGGTAATTAATTCTATCTTCGCAATGTCACAGCATAATATTGATAGGCTATAGACATTGAGGTTGTTATAACTGGTTCGCAATGTGTTGTCTTGGTGTGTGGAAGGTCTTCAGAAAATCTTTACCCCCTTCCACTGCATCTCTATGGTATACTGCTGTTTCTCGTGAGTTGTTAGATCGCCATCTTTTTCAAGAAGCTTTGCAAAAACAGTCAAAGGCTTTGTAACAAGTTTTTGAAGGGGTAGGCCTACGTGCTTGTGAGATCCTTCAACACGCGGCCAATAACAAATAAGCTGCAATATTTACAAAATAGTCCTTTTTTGGCATCAGAATAAACCAACCATGGAAATTTATCCAAGTGGGACTAGTTCCAGCATCTTTTTTCTTCCTTTCCTTTTTTATGACGAGTAGAAAATGGCAGATTAAAATCATGTGAAGGTCTCCAGGGTTTCTTTAGAAACTCGCATTTTGTTAAGTCATCAATATTAGAAATCGAATCAATGTGGCATCCTACGTTATTCTGTCGAATAATGGAAGTCTTATTGGTAGGCCTATCACTGACATTAGCGACGGCAGCAGAACATTCCCCAGTCAGTTCAGTGCTAACAAAACTGGCATCACAACTGAACAAAGACGGTTATTTTTCTTAAATGTATTAACAAAAGAAAAATGATCGAATCGCAATTTCTGCAACAAAATACACAACGTAAGATTGTTAAACTCAACACTAGAACTAGAACAAAAGAAGCTGTTGTTCGCTAGCCTGCCAGAATGAAATGATACGAATAAAACAGAGTACTGCCTCGCGGAGTACACGTGACAAAAGGAGTGCAGAAGTAATCAAGGAAGCATGCTAACTGCAGGCATTTGTGCATCCCCCCCAGCTCGTAAGGCGAAACTGTAGACTTACGAGCTCGACCCCTTGATTACCCATTGACCAGAGGATGCGTCTAAATCCAATGCCGGCCGTCGGGACCGCGTGGAACGGCGCAAAACAGGCGATTTTTCAATGTGAGGGACTCCACTTGTAGGTTCGGTTGGTTCCACTGAATCGAACGGTAGCGGCTGCTTTGGAGGTTCAGGTGAGTGCTGTGGCTCACAAAGCTTCGGGCTTGAGGCTGGTGTCGGGCAGGTGAGTGCGGGCGGACTGTGATCTGCATCGAGAAGCAACATCGGAGATTCTCCAATTTCTGGGCTAGGGCCTATTTCGTGATGCGGAGGGTGGGGAGGGCAGTAGTCCGTTTCAGGAGGCTGGGCAAAAGAAGATGATGGGAGGCTCTGTGGGTGAGCAATGATGTTTGGTTGAGGAGGGATGGGATCGGCACATGCTTTAGTATGTGGAATTACTCGCAAGAAACGTCGATTCCGTTTTGTGATTCTGCCCGACCCGTCAACTTTCACTACATATTTGTCATGCGGCAACGTTTCGACAACCATTCCCACTTTGTCCCATTTTCGAGGATAGTTGCCGTTTTGGTTTTGGATAAATACGCATTTTCCACATTGTAAGGTACGTAAAGGACGAGTATGCTGAAACAGCGCCTTATCGGTTCGACCAGCTCGCAGGCGAAGGGCGTCTTCCTTTGCCTTCCATGTATCCCGCCATGTACGACGAATGTGACGATTGGAGAACTTGACTAGGCGGTTTACAAAACCGAATGCGTCGCGCAGAGGGTGACCGAACACGATCTCTGCTGGAGAGATGTCACAGTCAGGATCAGGTGTGTTTCGCAACTGTAACAATGCACGTAAGAAGGAATCGTTGTTCAGGTCTCCGTTTGGGCTCACATTAGTCATGAGCAAGCGTTTTACAGTTTTGACAGCCACCTCAGCTCGACCATTAGATTGAGGGAAGTAAGATGACGATATGCGGTGCTGCACACCCCAATTTTTAAGAAAGAGTTCAGTGACGGCAGCCGTAAATTCGGGACCCCCATCTGTAGATATTTCCTCAGGAACACCAAACGTGGCAAAGTACGAGCGCAAGAGTTGAGTCAAAGCAGCTGCTCCTGCGGCACTCGATCCTGATGGCGTGGCAAATACATCCGACCACCCAGAGAATCTGTCCCCAATGACCAAAAAGTGACGGCCCCCATAGTCAAAATAATCTGCAAAAATTTTCTCAAATGGTGTAGCTGGGGGATCACATGGCGTCGGGGGAGGAGCTGCTTGAGATGGAGCATTACGATTACATGAAGTACACGAGTCACGAATAGCATGGATATCATTAGTCATACCGGGCCAAAATACTATAGCACGTGCCCGGCGTTCCATGGCAGACACACCTTGATGACCAGCATGCAACGTTGAGAGTACTCTAGGCCTAAGCGATGGTGGTACAACAATACGATCATGATATAGAATAACGTCGTCTTCAACAAAGAACCCGTCACGATAGGGGAGATATGGGCGAATGTCGCCGGTGTTGGGAAAGGTGAATCCCGTTTCAATAGCTACCATTAACTTGCTAAGGTTTGGATCGGCGGCTGTTTCCCGAACGATTTCAGGCCATTGCAAGCAAAAGGCATGGGCGGCATCTGCCTGTATGGCAGTAACCAGCGCCATTTCTGCTACATTATTTTCTGCACACGACGCTACAGCAATGAGATCGCATGATACTGGGTGACGTGAGGCAGCATCGGCTGCGCAGTTGGTTGTGCCAGGTAAGTGTGCGATATCAAAGCGCCACATTAGTGTACGCTGTTTTAAACGAAACAGGCGAGTGTTAGTGATTTCGTCCAACGTACGGTCACCGAATATTTTTACCAATGGCTTATGATCCGTTACAATAACCAAATTATCACAGCCTTGCGTAAAATACTTTGTCTGTTCTAGGCCCCACGCAACTGCTAGGGCTTCGCCTTCTATGGGAGCATAACGTCGTTCGGCCGATGAGAGGAATCGGGATCCTGCAAGAGTCACTTTCCAACCTGATGAGCAGCAGTCCGGTATAGTGGAAGCACATACGCAATGTTTTTGGAGAAGGAAATATCCGATGCCTTTGTTGGACCAGTCAGGGCGCAAACATGTTCGACGGCAGGGATCAAAGATTTCTACCCCATGGCGAATAGCATCAACGATTGCCGATTTGGAGGCGGCAAATGCGGAATCCAGCTCCTGAGACCATTCGAACTTATGCTTTGGGCTAAGGAACGGCTTGAACGGTGCCATTAGGTCACGCAGTTGAGCATAGTTTCCTACTTGGTTGATTAATCCGAACCAGCTGCGTATGTCTGTGATATTATTCGGGACTGGAAATTCTTGGATGGCGAGCAAGTATTTAGGGAGGGGCTCGACCATTGCTTCTGAGATACGGAATCCAGCGAAATCTACGGTGCGTTGGGCAAATTGAAACTTGTCCGGGTTAAGGACAATGCCCGCCCGTCCCACTAAAGTGAGGAATTTTATGGTTCGCCACCAATGTTCCTCCAGTTGGCTATCATAGAACACTGTGTCGTCGACACAGCGTTCTTTGCGCACAAAATCGGTTAATATGGTATTGAAACGGCGATTGTAGCCATCCCCAGAGGATAGGAATCCTTGCGGTGCCCTAGTGTAGCGCCATCTTCCAAAGGGAGTGATGAAAGTTGTGAGATGCCGATCAGAAGGACGCAGTGGAACACTGTGATAGCCGTTCCATGCGTCAGTCACCGATTTCCAAGTGTTTCCGGGGACACGACGGGACAGCTGGAATGGAGCTTCGGAGGCGAAGGTTTCTCTCTGGCAGAATTTGTTTAAGGGGGACAGGTCGACAGTACGGCGTGGTGAGCCATCATTTTTGCGTGTGATAACCATGCGATGACACCATGTGGTGGGTTCGCCGTGGGGGACTTTTTCAAGGATTCCCAGAGCCTCGTCGCGGAGGAGATCAGCGTGTACTTTTTCTTGCCAATGCAAGGGGATAGACGCTGGTGTATGAACGGCCACTGGTTTCGCGTTGGGGTCAACATGTATTTCTATGGGAGGACCAGCCATACAATGTAGCGCGCGGTGCGGGCAAGTGTTGAAAGTGGATGCGGCGTACCTCTGGAGTAGCCAGTTTGCCATCTTGTCATTGTTTTCAGGTGTGCATGGGAACGGAAGCTTGGTTGGGGGAGCTGGAACTGCACCACGTTGAGGGCAAGTGCACGACTCCAGTTGCTTGCTGGGTACTGTGCATCCACCGTTGACAAGTCTGACGACGTTGATTTCTGGTTCGATAAGATTGTGCGCCATTTCTTGCTTGATCTGATGTTCCCCTAGAGTTGGGAACTTCGGGGATAGGGCACCTAAATGCAATAGTGTGTCATGAGATAAGTATAACTTGTCAACGTCTGGACTGATGTAAATCATGCACCGACGTTCAACATTGCAGCCGTGCGCTGTACCCCGAATGATGGCACGAAATGCTCCTGTAATGGAAATAGTAGAGCGATTTGCAGCTATTAGGTTTGGTGCGGGTACAAGGGTCTCTTGTCCAAAGCCGGATTGCACAAAGTTCTTCAGTGACCATACATTTATTTGGGCACCAGTATCTGCGATTGCTGTTACTTGTGCTATCACGCTAGTGTACCTGCCTTGATGACATGAGTCATCCATAGATATGTCTACCCGAACTGTGGGATGTTCTCGCATGCGGGATGGTGTCCAATGCCCTTTTTGGAATGTGTGGTGAGGACCACGAATTGTTGAGAACATTGGGTCTCGGGCTGCGATGTCAGTTTGTGTTGAGGCAAATGTGCCTATTTGAGGTACAGTAGGTGCTACACAGAGTGCTCCGACTGATGCATCTTTAGGAGGAGCGCCCCATTTGTTTTTATGACGAGATGACCGAAAGCATTCGAGACAAAGGGAATAAGGCGTAGTGTTCCAACCTCTGGGGCCTTCTCTGTAACGATTGAATAATCTATTGCATTTAGGGCAGTGAGTTTTTTGTGACCAATTGGGAGAGGAAGGTGCTGCCTGGATGTGTCCACGGTCTCTTGGAATAGGGCTTTGGCTTTTCTTGCGCTTGAACGTCGACACTGCCGAAACGTCATGAGATGGTACCGCATTGCGAGCCATTTCTTTAATCTCGACAAGGGCGATGATATCGTTGATGGGAATCGACAATACTTTGTCCATTCCCATCATTTCGCGACGAATCTCACTGTCCGAAATTCCACTGAGTAGTGTGTCGCGGATCATGTGATCTGTATAACTAACTTTCAGCCCGCAGGAACATTTCGTAGTGAACGCACATATATCCGCTTTTCCTCGAGCACGAGCTGCAAAAGCGCGAAATTTTTCGTCGCGCATTTGGTGCATCGCCATAAACTCCGACCGTAACACCCCTGTGGCGACAGGTATAACGGCCAGTTGTCGCATTGCAAGCAAAAGTTCATCTACAGGTTTGCTCACTGTCTCAGCGTCAGCTTGGAGAAGGCTGTCCCCTAGGGCTTGGCCGGTACATTGAAATAACTGGACTGAAGCTGCTTCATCAGGAATGCTGCAACCTTCTTTAAAAGCCTTCCATCTTCTGGTGAACACGCTCCATTCTTCTGGAGAAACTCCAATATCTACAGTAGGTCGATTTAGCTTCGGGCCAAGGTTTACGGGCGCTGGAGCGTTGCGCGTCGTAGCAGCATGACTGTACGTGTGACTTTGCAGCACCACACAAGCAACCGCTTCGGGCACGTCGGCTGTTTCAAAATTACAGTTGGGAAAGGCGCATGTTATCACCACCATTCCACAAATTTCTTTAAATTAACCTTATCCTATTGCGATTCGATCATGAACAAAGACGGTTATTTTTCTTAAATGTATTAACAAAAGAAAAATGATCGAATCGCAATTTCTGCAACAAAATACACAACGTAAGATTGTTAAACTCAACACTAGAACTAGAACAAAAGAAGCTGTTGTTCGCTAGCCTGCCAGAATGAAATGATACGAATAAAACAGAGTACTGCCTCGCGGAGTACACGTGACAAAAGGAGTGCAGAAGTAATCAAGGAAGCATGCTAACTGCAGGCATTTGTGCAACAACCATGCTCTAACGGTTCTTTCGAAACACAACCTGTCACTCTTTTATATAAAAATCCAAGGTTTCTTGCGATCTGCGTCGTTTAATGTTGCTGACAACTTTTAAAGCATGTAATAGCCTACTGCAATATAGTTTCATTATGGTGTCGCTCCTCAATCCTCAGCTCCTTTAAGACTAAAAGAGAGATATCATATTAAATGCTCTACAAAAATAAGCTTACAAATTAACCTCGCATAATTACACTTCTTCAACTCAAAACATATGTAAGAATTCCAATGGCTTTAGTTCCACGTATGACCGCCTGTTACGGCCAATCTCTGTACAAATCAAACGTCATATAAAACCGTTCAAGTCTACTGAATATTACGTCATGGAAGTTGCTAGAAAATGTGCCAAAATTGCACCATCGTTCATAGACTTGTGTCAAACTTGTTAGGACTTGTTTGGGCCTGTTTAAACAGGAAATATTACATTAGCTTTAAACACCTGTTGAAATGACTTCATAATTGTCTTTCATTATTGCGTCACAGTACTGCATACGTGAATTTGAGATATTGCTATCTATTCTGGTCATTCATAAAATGATTGTTTGAAAGTTGGCCGCACATTTAACTGTTGGCTTAGTGCTTGCTAGCTGGACAAAGGTTCCGTCTTTTATCCAAGTAATTTGTATTGTAGTGACAGTTTTTAGGTGTACGGCGTTGCACCAGTCATTTCGATAGCCTCGGGCTAATTTTACTGGAATACACTGTTTGAATAGACGTTTCGAAAGTGTGTTTATTTTTGGGTCATTGCATGCAGACGAACGGATTTGGGAATCTTACGTTACAATTTTCCCACGAAGAGATTATGGTTTACCGCTGTGACCACCGCCAAAGTTGCGGCTATGCTCAAGTGCCGGCAAAAAGTTTGGAAACTTTTTTAAATTTTAGTAATTTCGTTCGGTAATTAGACTAATGTGACGAAATAATAGCCTTATACTCAGTGCTGTATTCGAGGGTATACTCTCTGCTTTTTCGAATAGTATACCCTCTGGATTTCTAAAAATAAACAATTTTGTACCTCTCGTCCAATTTTGATAATTCATGTTATGGTAGAACAAAGCTTAGTAGCCTATTTTGCGAGTTGTGTATTATTTTTCATTTTGGCAAATCTAACAGTGTGCCCTGTGCTTTTTTTTACGAAAATAGCACTGCTTATAGGCTACTATGTTAGTGACAGATCGCTCTGGAGAAAAAGAACCAGGGAAGGCAAAATGTCCAAGAACCAGGGAATACAAAATGGCCAAGAAAAACGAAAGATTAGAAAAGAAAAACTAAAACTACCACGCCCTCCATACAATGTGCCTTTTGCCCACGTCTTTTCCATCATAGACTGGGCCTCCAAAGCCACATACGACATCACCATCCAAAGCCAAATTCGATTTGAAGACAAACCAATGCTCGGACACGAGTTGGAGCCCTCAATACTATGTTATTATTATAGCCTACCTTAGCCTAACTAACCTAATCTTTGAACATGGCGAAAGACTTATTCAACATTGCTTTCGATATGTCGTTTTCCAAATCGTAGCCTATAGCCTACATATAAATGAAAAATAAAGCTACTTTCTTAGGTTTTAGGGGGGGCGATCGCCCCAATCGCCCCCCTCTGGATCCGCCCCTGAAGTGACGGGATGTAAAGGCGTGTACAGTTTTGTCAAGGTAACGTCATCTACATAATTTATTTAGTTAAAATTTGATGGCTGAAACACACGGCATTACGGTACGTACAATAAACATCAACTAACTTAATGGCACAAGACAAATCTGGCAACATAACAACACAAAAACCAGCTAAAACGCTATAACAAATAAACCATAAAACGTTGTTTCGCCACAAACCTTTAAACCAACAGCAAATGTCGCTTTGTACATTAATTCAAAGTGAGCAGACGTTAAATCAATGTGAAAAAAACGACCGATTTGCTGTTTGGGAATCCTGATGATATTGATCAAATGTATGAAGACGTACTATCAATATACGACATTGAACACTAAAAACAGCAAAAATTGCTCTAACAACTGCTTTGAAAAATATTGCAACTATAAGACATGTGATCTATTCATTTGTGTCCTTGTTTCAATTTAAATTGTCATGTTTCTTGTGATTAACAAATCTCGCAAAGCGTGAATCGTCATTATATGTTATCGAGATCACATCTGCTGAGAAAATTCAGCAAATCTATATTTGTGGTGAATGAGTCACGATAACGTCACAATAGTTTCTTGACGATTGTAACCGAGCCGATGGTTGTGTTAAAACACTCAGTGGTTGTGCTGACAAGCCTGACACATGGCGTACGATACGATATACCATTGTATACAGGAAGAAAAAACATCAAATTTTCTCTTCTACAATGTACTAAAATCAGAACATTAATTGCAGACTAAACTTTAGGCAAAAAAATGGTGAAAAAGTTGATGTGGAACTTTACGACAACACCAGCAAAAGTCTCTAACATCTGAAATCTATAAAGTCATGTATCCGTATTGAGATAATTGAACACATGTCGAAGTCTCTGGCTTGCTCAGGTGATACAAAGGAAAATTTGACTGAACGACTATTGCACATAATCTAATAAATAATGTGACTACAAAGATGAAACACTACAATCAATATATGACACATTATAGTTCATACGTTTAGAAATCGGTCTTTGTTAGATGTCCCATGATCAGAGTGAATCTTTCCTTGTCATGATATAATTTCAACTAAAAATTTTAAAAAGCTCAAAGAAAATACGATGCACTTGTGTTGCTGAAAAATTTAAAACGTTAAGACTAAACAGTTGAACAGAAAATAGATATATTAGGAAAACGCCTTGGAAAAAAATAAAATATCAATACAAATTGACAGTCATACATTATCCGTAGTTGGTGTTGTTGTCATTTTCGAAATATCTTCCTTGACATACATTTTAACAATAACAAAAATTATGATCGCTAATATAGCAACAAAACATAATATTAACGTTGACCCTTTGATACCCCAGCTAGCACCATTATACTCCTTGGGAGAACCTGATCCAGGAAGAGGTAGAGGATGGTATCCTACAGAACCGAGGTTTGATACAACTTCTTCAAGGACTTCATTTCTCTCGGGATCAAGTTTGTCATTGTTTTTAACGTTTTTTCGTATTTCTTTGTCAACGTTTTTCAAAAACTTACTGGCGTTATTGCAGTCCACAGCATGATCCTTGGAATGCACTGGAGGTTTGGAAGTTAAGAGACTGTTGCTTTCATAAGTGTCCACAGAGTCAAGTTCTTCCTCAAAGTTATGATATACATCATGAAAGGCAGATGACGCATTTTTATTGTTGTCATCTTTATGACGTGGTCTATGGTGATTTGAAGAAGAGAACAATCGAGTGCTAGTCAATGATGACGAAGCATCTGGACGTCTTTTTAACTCTTCCTCTTTTTCTGTTAAGAGCCCATGACGTTTTACAGGAATTTTTAGGCGGCGCAAAGCAAACAAGTCTTGTTCATTAATTAAACTGTTAGCTCTTTTGATGTCGTTAACCTGGGATTAAATAAATGTAAAGATTACAATCCAAGAAACTACATTATATAACATATAAAACTACATCAACAAAGTAATATATATGCCAAAGAAGAAAGAACAGGAACATATTAATTGTCCAAATCTATGAACAGATCCAGTTACCATACAGTTTGTTTTATCGTGTAAGCCAGACATGAGCGGTCGGTGGCCCGTCATGTTGTTCTGTGCGGCCCGCGTATCATTTAGCATAACACTGAAAATGTATGTTGTGTACAAGCCTTCTCAAATTATACTTCATTGTTTTCATCTTTGGGGGTTGAATCGGATTGAGGGAGTAATGAATCGCAAAAGTTTGTGAATAGCTGAGCGCACTTTCTGATGTGGTTCCCATCAAAGCAAGTGTAAATTTTCGCGCGCTGTGTATGTTGCGCTGAAGCTTTGTGATATATACGTATTACGTAAATATAATAATGCTGGTTTACAATTTTACAATACGAAATTAGCACATCGATGTGTGTTGCTTTGAAGTTTTCCCATAAACTTGGGCTTTTATTTTTTTTGAGTTTGCGTAATTTTTTTCAGATTTGCAGTTTGTTTGTTTTGGTGCTTGTTTTTTTCATGTAACCTTTTTAATTTTTTAGCTTGATTTTGAGGCTGAACTTAAGAATGTTTTGTTTCAGTCAATATCCGCCATTTCCCAATTTTTTCTTGTTTTCAAAATAATGGTATCGTGAAAAGACGTCACAGTACTGCTGTTGAAGTGCAGAGAGCATATGCCACCACCGTTTTCGGAAAGTTTTCAGGTTTTTGGGAACAAAAATTTGTAATGACAAGGTAGGGCATACATAAATCTGTTTCTTGACTTACTACTTTCATAAGGAAATGATACTAAATTTTCTTGTTAAAAAAATTGATGCGGCCGCATTATCATTCAAAGTTTCAAATTTGGTCCGCGAATAAAAAAGGTTGCACAATGCACATGCCTGATGTCAGCCAAGGAGTAGAAATCCCAGACAATTTACACTAATTTGATAATTACATAAAATTGCTTCTGTTTGAAATCTTGGCAAACTGATTCTGCAATACACTAAATATGATACTGTAGAAAGATAAAAGTTCCTTCGATAATAACAAAAAATTCATTCGGCACTTCAAATGATGCACTGTACCTACTATTGAACCAAAGTTATTTTGATATAGCATTTAATACTAGCTCAAAATTTCACAAGGCTATATAGACAATACAGCCTAGGTTATGGAAAGTCTGGGAATAATCCTTCGACATTTACATAGTCAAATACTTTTGGTTAAACTGCACAGCCCCTGGTATTTTACATAACTGTATAGGACAGTGATGGTTAAACTAGGAGAAAACAAATCAATAGCTTTTTTTCCTTTTTTTCCACTTTTGATTAAACTAGGAGACACGCCCTCTTAGCGGGCTTAAAGATTCTCCAAGGGGGCGCGAAGGTGGTGGAGATTGCACGAGTATTCTACTTATTTTACAAGTGGAAAACAGAAATCTTGGTACCGGTAGCACATTTTGTCTTACAAAAGTGCACAATTATTGACTGGAAATGTGACCTAGTTTTGACTTTATTTTCCAGCGTTTATTCTTGTGATTGTTGTTTAGTCCATTGTTCGCTAACAATGTCTGTTTGTTACGTTTTGTGAGTGAAAGTTGTTTTTGTTCAGTTGCAAGTGTTAAGACACAAGCTTGAAACAAACTTAGCTGCGAATTTGACATGCGATGCGCGTTGTCTTAAACTACACCACGAATTAAACTGCTGGCTTCAAAAAAGCAGCTACATCTCCTTCTCATTAATGCAAAGAAAAGCAGAGTATAATCTATTTAATCTTTTGATTTATGTACAATGGAAAATAGGAAACTAACTATATCCAAAACATGTAAAATTTATGTAGTTGGACTTTGATTTATAACTTAAATGAGAAGGGGGACACAAAGTTTTACAAGTGATGTCAAGGGAGCACAGCCCTAAAAGTTAAAAAAACCCTGGTATAGGGTTACTTCATAGCCAACAGCCATCTTCAGTTAGAAGCCTAGAAGGTTATGGGTTACTTCTATGTTTTTGTACTTAATACTTACAGTGCAACCATACAGAAGAGAAAAAGATTGCAGTGTGTCATTTGCCATAATTTCTCTTTCAAGATAAACCACATCTGCAGGAGGGGCTTGCGTCGATTCTTTTGAGTAAGATTGAATATTTGTACCATTTCCTCTAGGTCTGAGATATGTCATTTCAGTCGAATCCTCTTTGTCCAAGGAATTTGGATACTTCGAAGGGTTTGCACCAATAGTTTGAAACATGTTTTATCAATTTTATTCTATTAAGATAGAATACAAATTTACTAAAATTACAATTAAAGTGCTGTGTGTTTATCCATTCTGATAACAAAAGAAATATATATATATACTAAGTTTATTGCAAGCAAGATACTCATATAATATTTGGAAAAAATGCAACAAGTGACAGATATAATTATGGTGCATTGATTTATATGCTTGCTCAAATAAGTATACACTTAGGCTTGTGTAAATAGGTAGCAATCAGTGTGAACAACTGAACATGCTTAGTTAATAGGCTAACATACAAAATGATGAAAATTATTTTTATATCAGTGGTTTTCAACCTTTCTTGTAGCGCGCCCTCTCAGAGCAATCAATGTGGCCTCGCGACCCCCCATAAAAATATTCAATGAAAGCATACCGGTATTTAATGCAAAATTAAACCAAATTTGATTTATGCCGACATCCAGTCTATGTCTTCTTTCGTTGTTTTAATGGACAGCTTTGTCTGATGCAAATAAATACTACCGTATTTATCCGTGTATAAGTCGCAAAATTTTGCACTTGTAAACCAGCACCTTGTAAAAAGCTTAATCGCACCATAAGAAAACAACGAAAATCCGGGATTGCAGGGAACGTGTTAAAGTGTAGCAGATTTATTAATAGTGGCAAACCTAATCAATATTTGATTATATTTAAACAATATGCATACCATATAATAATAAAAATAGACTCTCGGATTTGAATGTAAAGTTGCGGAACCCCTACACTTACTGGCGGAACCCTGGTTAAAAACCACTGGCCTAAGCTAATGATGAAATATCATATTACTGAAAAAGAATGAGGCTGTTCACCAGGCATTAAATTAAATAATATGAGATCGAGATCTTAAATCTTGCATTAATGAACACAAAAGAGCTTTCAAATATCAACGCCTGGAACATTCTGCTTCTTGCATGCATGCCATAACTTCAAATCATAAAATAACTTGGAGCAATTCTAAAAGTTGAAAGTGATTATAAAAAGCGAATGTTTTCTGAAAGTTGGTTCATCAATCAAAAACCTCATGTAATGAATCGCCCTTTTTTGAATGATTGTCCATACCACAATCTTTGCTTCTTTTTGGGTGTTTCATTTTCATCACTCATTTTTGTAAGAATACCGGTACTGTAGAAGACTTCAGTTAAGTTTATAACATTAGAGCTACACTAATACCGGTAGTCGTACGGTATTTGAGTCTTATAGCTTAGGCAGCCTAATACCAATACCCCTGAGAAGCGTAATACATGATGACAAATATACGTATCAATTAAAACCTGCTCACAACAACTCACTAGACTAATGTATACCAGCTGTACCTCACTGACTACACTAGCTGATGCAAAAAACATTACCTTATCATTTTTGTGTTGCAATGTGGACCATTTACCGAGGAGCCAATTGTGCCTTAATACCGAGCAAGCTCTGTACAAAGTTAAAAATCAAAAAACCTAGATTTACCTAAATTTGAAAAAAAAAAAACTTAAAACCCAGATGTGGTCAAAAAAAACCCAGATCTACGTGGAAAAGCCAAGCTCTGGCATCCTTGTGTATGGTGTACTGTAGTGATGCAAGCCGCGCCGCGCCGCGTACGCGGCCGCTTTTGACTTTTTCGCCGCGTGCCGCGCCGCGCCGCGTGGAAGGTTGAAATGACAAAGCCGCGCCGCGCCGCTTGCCGCGTAAACTTTCAAGAAATTAATTTTTCGTAAACGTAAACTTTCAAGAAATTAAACTTTCGTAAACGTAAACTTTCAACTTTTCAAGAATCAGCTATGAAACTTCAAATTTAAATTGGAAACACGGATCAGTTATTTTTCCCTTCGGAAACCCTAAGATGGAAAGCTATGCAAATGCAAATTGCAAATGGCTTGCAGTTGACAGGGTTTTAGGGCTTGCTTGTCAGGGAAGCTGTACGAATGTTTTTGGTTAGTAGCCTAGCTGATAAGCTCAGTTACCAGGCTATAGGCCTAGCGCAACTACCGCATTATTTACTATATCAGTTAGCCCAGTGAGTTCAGGCTATAAGTTTTACTCTTGTGTGTGTAGTTCATATAGCCACTGGCATTATAATTGCATTATTGCTTACAAAAAGTGTTCAAAAGTCCTGATACTGGATCCAGGAACATTCTATTTGTCTTAGTTTGTATTATGTCTTAGAACTTAGATGCATTGCTGATAAGAGAATATGATCTGGTTAGCCTGGCCAATTAGTGCACAACTGTATTGGTACTAGGTTACCAGTTATATGCCATGGATGCTTTTTCCTACAATTGACTTTCTAAACAATAACTCGTTAAAATATTTTTTTTTAATTTTGTAATTTGCGGTGTGCAGTGCGGTGCAGTGTCAAAGTTCCAGATAAATTGCGGTGTGCGGTGCGGTGTGCGGATAGATGAGTCAGTTGCGGTGCGGTGTGCGGATAAAAATTTTGGGTTCGCTGCATCTCTAGTGTACTGGCTGGATTGGATTTAATTGTTGTGACGTACATTAACGTGACGTAAACTGACATTGCAAAACAAAGCTGCCAAATCATCAAATGCCAAGGCATTCTCTCAGGCCCAGGGTGCCCTAAAATTAAAACTCCATAATTTTTCTTTTACACCAGCTCGATAAAATAGTCAGAAGTCGGAGGCTTTACTCTGTCAATCTGGGTAACTGTGCTTGTGTTAGTGATTCAATATCTCTTCAAGTATACAGAGCTGCTGGATTTAGTTTGAAGAGTAACCTTCCATTTTTTAATTTATTTTCATGTACTGTAAAACAAAAACATTATGGCCCAGGCTATTTTTTGATTTGCAAGTAAAATTAAACTTTATATTTTTTTGGTGTACCGTTATTGTTACACATTTAAAGACAAGAAGAGTGAAATGTTACTGTTCAAAAAGGTAATATAAATCAACATATAATTACGTACAATTTAATTTCGAACACAGTTTTTGCTTCGATTGTGTTTGATTTATTTGTCTCCTGATGAGGGCACTCTGCTACGAAATCAACGGTCCATGACGAGTTTTTTATTTCAATAGAAAAAAACTGCTTTAGTTCAGTTTGTTTTTATTTCTGACCGTCACAACGAAAAGACAGTATATTATGACAAACATAGCAGAGGTCTAGGAAAAGTTGTGACATGAATTGTGAAGGCTGCATAGGTTTAGCCTATGGCATGTACGAACGCAAAAATCACAAACGTGTGGATGCCTGGATGAAAGAAAATTTAAGTACCCTTTCAGTGGTGTAGCCAGAAAAAAGATTTGGGGGGGGGAAAATATTTAATGAATTGAAGAGAACGACAAAGTGTTTGATTTAAGCCATCGCCACCTGATGTGCAGTGGCGTATCCTGGTGGGTTGAGCAAGGGAAGCAACAAAAGTGGTGGGGTGGAGGTAGAGCATGCCGAAGGCACGCATATTCTAGGGCAGTGGTTCTCAACCTTTTTGTCTTGGTGGACCCCTTTTGGTGTCTTTGAAGCGGTCGCGGACCCCTAAAAATTTCAATTTGAAATGTTGGTATATCGCGTTTCCTTATGGAATCATATGTTACATAAGTTTCAAAGCAACACACTTAAAAGAATTTGCTGAATTCGCAACGCACTTGACGATTGATGAGATTGACGAAATTATGTTATGACTTATGAGCTATATGTTGGCACACAGGATCAAACATCGGTAAGCTATATGCTCATCTGATGTTTTTCTATAACTTTTATCAAAAGTTAATAGAATACTTGCGACTGTTACAAAGAATTTCGCCCTTTTTTCATTTGAAATCAATATTAATTCCTTATAATCACAGTCATTGCAAAACTGTGAGTGGTGATAGACTGCTGACTAACGTTTGTATTTCTAAATTAATCATTGATCAACAATCTGTTGTCTTAAAAGAATTTAGTTGAACATAGCCAACATAGCCTTATTAAAAGGTTTAAGTAATTTATATGATATTTTAGTTAAGAAACCAAACCTTTGTGCAATGTCCTTAGCAATTTCAAACGACGCACCAGTGCGTTGCGACTTACAGTTTAAGAATCACTGTAGGCTAATACATAAACAAAGCACAAACAATTTTTAAATTTCTTAATTTATCTGTCATGTTGAAAACTCGGAAACTTTCGCGGACCCCCAAAAATCGCTTCACGGACCCCTTGGGGCCCGCGGACCCCCGGTTGAGAACCACTGTTCTAGGGGGTCCGGGGGCAAGCTCCCCCGGAAAATTTTTTGCAAAATTACACTCAAATAATGGATTATGAAATTTCTGGAAACACTTTTAGGGTAATATTTGTATGAAATTTATTAGCAGATAAACAGCTATTACGGTAACTTATTAAAGGTACCAGTAGCTCTTACACACAAACAGGCAAAAACTGCAGCTAAGATTTGAGAACATCAAAAACTCAGCTACACAAAAATTCATTAACTATCGGTACACAAAAACACAACAGAGTAAGCCATTCTGAAATTGCTTCCACAAATTAGTTAAAAGAAACGTGAATCACGTAAATTTTGCGCAATTTACGATTTGCAAAATTTATTGGTATCTTTCTGTGTGTCTAAAACAAGTCCTTGGGCTTGGGGACTGGGGGTGTTAATAGCCAGATGTCTTGGAAAACGTTATAAATTTCTACAAATTTTATTATATTTTCAACACAGGGCTCAACCTCGGAATCCAAAGTTTGAAAATTTGGGGTGGCCATGGCCCCTTTTGCCCCCCCTGGTTACGCCTATGGTACCCTATGGAATAGTAAAAAAAAAGTCTTCCATTTCATACCCTGGAGGCTGGTACCACAAGCATAAGTTAGCTAGTCTAGTCTGATGTTAGGGAAGGGCAATTCAGAATACAGAATCCAGAAGAATTCGGATCCTACACTATCTGAATCCAAAATGGCAATAAAACTGGGTAGGCTAATAAGATTCGGTTTTAATTTAAAGATATGTGCATATGACAGCTTGAGACAGTGAACTAAAAAAAGTGTGGTTTACTCACTTTTTCCTTTGCACTGATACCATCCACACTTTCAAGAACCTTTTGCACACAGCATGCATTCCTACGTCACTCACTCGCAGGAGTAGGCTATGTACGGTATATAATCAAAGAAACTAAGCGCGCAATTTTCTTCATGCTTTGTACACATGCACAATCGTTCGACTCTGCAATAGTTTGACTGGTGGAGCATTGAGCAGATGCCCCTGCTAAAGGAGTTGGTTCTGAAATATCTCGGCATTCTTGCCACATTAACATCTTCTGAGTGATACTTTTCCAATGTGGGCTTGATGGCAACTAAGCTGCGCTCCCGTTTGACAGGCAGTCATTTGGAATGCCTTAAAGTGTTGCACTGCAACAAACATCTACTTTGGTTGTGTTGCTTTTGTGTCTAACATTGCATGAATTGGTTATAGGCAAATTGTTAGTAAAATGAAATCCGTAAAACAATTCTTCGTAAAGCATTTCTTCGTATATATACATCAGATTTCAACTGCATGCATGAAAAAATGCTTTAGGAAGAATTGTTTTACGAAGAATTAATTTTACAAACAACTGTTAATGAAAAAAACGTCGGACTTCGCATGAATTTTTTTACTTTTTGCGTGGCTGGGCCTGGAAGTTGATAGGATTTGGTATTCTGGATTCGATTTAGTATTTCGAAATAATTCTGGAATAGTGAATTTTTCTGAATTGCCCATCCCTATCTGATGTATATACTTGCATTTTGTCCAGGTTGATCTATTCTATTGCACAGTTTATTAACTTGCACAGACATATTTTAGAGTTGGTGTACAAATTTTCGCCCTGATTAAAAATGTTATGATGTCATAGATTGGAATTTGACCAAACATATTGGGTGAAGAAAGTGTAAACTATTAATAAAGTACCAGTAGCTGTTTTGTGTTTTGACTACTTTAGTACTTTACCATTGCTTTACTAATTTCTAATTCCCACCAAAACCCTCTCCTAACCCTGAAGGTTAGGGTTAGAAGATAGTGAAGTAAAGGATTTGTATATAGGCTAGATAAAATCGGTTATTCATTTAATCATTTGCCAGACGTTTTATTAGATTATCCAACTGATACGTTTAACCAACTTGCTCAAGAAAAGAGGTTTATTGTGCTCAGGTGTCTTTGTTGAGAATGTGTAAATACAAACTTGGTTGCCCTACAACTGTTTGCTAATGCAAGTCTATACCGTTACAGTCACTTGTTTTTCTTTTAATGGCACGCATCTGTCTGGTGACCTTATCTTCTTCACTTTGCTTTTGCACATGGCAGACAGTTATATGGAAAAAAGGGACATTGTCCTCTCGCTTACCAGTAATTGTTTGTCACATGACCCATCATCTTTTTAGGCAGAATTTTTGTGGTTTTGCATGGTAGCTACGTTAAACTAAATTTGCAGGCCGTTAACATTTTGTAATGCATAGTGATTAGTGAATGCAGTCTGTTTCTGATTAATTATTTTCTTGAAAAAGTTGCATTGGAAGTGCACCTTTCAATTTCACATACTCTTTTTTATAACTTTTACTCCATCATTTTTCTAACATTTTATGGCCTATGCAAGAACAGATTGACATCTATTGTTTACACTTTAAATTGAAGAACTTACAAAAGTTTAAGTAGTATGTGCTACAGTTACCTCGAGAGCAAAGCCAGCTCTGCTTGAACTGAAGTTTTTTTTGTGCACAAAGTCAAGTGCTCAACCATCTGAGCGAATGAATGGAGATTATTCTATAATCTATAGCCTGTTCATTTTTCCCAAGAACTGCTTTTTGTTGTAGAAGAAAGTCAATTTCAAAACATTTAAACGCTATTTCAAAATAAAGTGGATGCTTTTGAATTTTTCTTTTCAGTGTTCCAGTTTGTGTTTTTGTTGAGGTGGTAAGTTGATCGTGAGGCGATAGTAAGAGTGTTTTCTGTCTTCTATTCACTTCATTCAGCCCAATAACTTTTACACTTGTAACTCATGCCTGCTTTGAGTTCATCTATCTTTTATATGTTCTACATCATTATTCTTTTTATCTTGTAAGTCAGAATTGGTTGGTCTGTTGTCTGCATTATTGCTTTATTTGTTAATAGGTAGAAATGGAGTGTGAAGTGATAAAAAAAATCATATGAAGTTAACTTCAATAACATCATAAATTCATAACATGTATAATTGTATATCCAAGTGACTCTAGTATTAACTTTCTTTGCATGTGTTATCAACTTTTGCGTTTGCTGCAACATGCTTGATTGACTTTGCTTTGTTGGCTTGATTCTTTTCAAGGTGCATTGCAATGTAAAGCGCTTTGTGGTAAAACAATCGTTTGCAGCTAATGTTACATCAATAATGTTGTTCTACTTGTGTTTTTTATGAGGTAGCAAAATCCGTCCTTTTTACATTGATTCAACACCTGCAGATGTCTGCGTCTTTTATAGCACAACCTGTTTTTAGGCGATGGAATGTAAAGTCATGTTAAAGAGAAGGGTTCATAACGTGTCATAGAATTAAATGTTTTGTTTCTTGTGTTCTAGGTAAAGGGTCCACGTCTTTTAGGCGCAGACAGTTAGGCGCCGGTCAAATAGGCGCGCACACTGTGGTGTCAGGATATTTAGGTGCGGAGCACTGTGGTGCTCGTTCATTTAGGTGCTATTCCTGGCAAAGTCTGCAGATTGTATCAGCTCAGCTTTTGCAAAACCTAGTCGGGGTTTTGACGGAAAACTAAGTTACTCTTCACTCAAGCCTACCACCCGCTTGATTATAGGCTACGGTATATTTTTTACAGATGCTTAGTGTATAGTTATTATTTGACTTATATATATATATGACTAAAAGTGAACTCAGTCAATCAGTCATATTCAGAAACTTGAATAATTTATTGATAAAGCTTTTGCCGACGCAAACCTGGACTAACAACAAATAAATGCTGAACACGCCCATTAAAAAACACGGAATGGCCCGATTCGGTGAGTCCGATTCGGTGAGTCCGATCCCTTAACGGTGGATTTTTTCAATTTTTTTTTTTAATTATCGGGTACCGTGGCCTAATTATCATTGCCGTTTTAGGGTTAGGGGTTAGGAGTTAGGGTTAGAGGTTAGGAACTCACCGAATCAGACTCACCGAATCGGACTCACCGAATAGTAGCAGACCCTAAAAAACAATATATCATATATATATTTTTCTGTTCAATACAGCATTTTGTGTGAAAAGCATTGCCGGGTGAAGCATCTTTCACTCAGTGAAGCCATGACTAACAACAAATACATGCACGCGCATTAACAAAACAAAATATTTTTCTGTTCAATTTAACATTTTGTGTGAAAAGCATTTCCCTACCTGCTAAGCTGATACAATCTGCAGACTTTACTAGGAATAGCACCTAAATTAACGGGCGCCACAGTGCTCCGCACTTAAATATCCAGACGCCACAATGTGTGCGCCTATTTGACCGGCGCCTAACTGTCTGCGCCTAAAAGACTTGTTCCCTATGCAAATTGCTTTATGGTAGTTCGATTTTCTTGATCTCAGACTCATTAATGTTATATATTTTAGTATTTTATCTACCAATACTTAAATGTTTTAAATTTACAGTTTTGTCTTCCATACAGTACTGTGGAAATAAAACTGTAGAAAATTGCTACCGGTGTCAAATTACTGAGTTATAACAGAAAAATGAATCAAACACCTGGTGATGCCAAACTTAGCAAAAGTGCAAAACGTCGACAGAACAGAAAAGCTGCTAAGACACGAGAAGCAGGCACCGAGGTCAGCAGTGGTTCAAGTTTTTCTGGCATACCAACTTACCAGGAAACGCTTACTGCATTGCAATCAAGGTTGGAAAAAGCAAGAGAAGAGAAAAATCATGCTGAAGCAAAGGTCATACGTCAACGCATTTGGTTGCTTCAAGACTCAGCTGCTGGAGTACAATCGAATGTTACAGACGAACAACTCTTCAACATATTAAATGAAACTAAATTAATGGAAAAGAACTCTTCTGAAGCAACTGTTAAATCACTTCCAGGACCAGCACTTTCGTTTTCTGAAAGTCAAAAGATGATATTAGAAAAGAAGTTAAAAAAACTGCAGAAAAAGAAAAAAGAAATAACAAAATTAAAGTCGCGTCTGGAAAAAGGTGAAACGTTAGAACCAACGCAAACACAAAAAGTAAATCGTGAGAAGGATATCGATCAAGAGCTCAATGAAACTGAACAAGAAATATTGAAAATTTTAAGTTAAAATAATTAATTAATATACTGTTTTACATTAGGCTACTCAACGGTATTGATGATGGCATCACTTAGTTTTTCTATTTGTATGTTTCTAAAATGGTGATTATGTCTTGAGATGAAAAATGATTTATTGGTTACCGGTACGGTGCCGTATATTATTGGTATATAGTATACAGTACGATAGTTGTTTGACTACCGGTACTGCTATTTTCAAGGATGTAATAACAGACCTTTAGCTACAGACTAAGACATGTAACTTAACCTGGTTGATAAAGATTGTAACCTGAGAAATTTAAATTATATTTATTTTATTGAAATTCAGCTAAATGAAACACTGCAACACACATGCATTCCATTTATGTGACTTTACGTTACTTTTAAAAAACCAAAGTCTTATTTCCAGCCCACAAGCCAAACAGGGTCTGCTACTATTCGATGAGTTTGATTTGGTGAGTTCCTAACCTCTAACCCCTAACCCTAAAACGGCAATAATAATTGGGCTACGGTACCCAATAATTCAAAAAATTACTGAATAGGGATCGGACTCACCAGATCGAACTCACCGAATCGGACTCACCGAAACGGGCCATTCCGAGCCAAACACTAGTATCAGCTACTAATTACAATTTGTTCCTTTTATAAGGTCACTTCCAGTTAAATTTCGTTTTGTGTAGCTGACGTTGCGACCATTGTTGCAATGTCACTTGATAGGCTAGTGTTGTTTGTAAAGTGATCAGGAGAGCAATTATTTGTTGTAAAATTTTCCATACTGACATGTTGTATAAGCCATGTATTCTGCTGTAGTCAGGGAGAACCATAGTTTTGTCACTACCCAGGGACTTTCCCTTTAGGTAGAAACTGCTGCAATTGTAATATCTATCATAATAGGCTATGTATAATTTTCTGAATGCCAATTTAGGAAGCAAGTTTCTCTTGATCATACAAGTGCTGTATACTATTCACGTTAATTGCTATAATTGAAAGGAACAGAGTTTATGCTAATTTTAAGGAGCAAGCTCAAGTTAGTCTTTGTCTTAATGTCTCAACGGTTTTGCTTTGTTCAATTTCAGCACTTGACAAGATGATTAGGCTGCATTCCCAGGGATTCAAGTGCATACCAGTAGTGAAAGTTTTGGAAGTTCATCAGGATAATTTGCTTTTTTAGTATCACCGCTGTACGATAGTGTTCATCTAATAAACTTCATAGTAAAAGAAAAAGTATAATGTTGATGTTTTATGCAATTGGGACAATGTGCATGGCATGCTTTTACTTTTCAATTTATTAGGTATTATAAACACTATATATCCATCTAGAAAATCATCTGCATAGCAGAACAGTTGCAGCAGCCAGCAGTTTTGATATGAAGGAAAAGTTCTTGGGTAAAAGGAACTTAACAACAGAATCACCTTTGTTAGAGCAAATTAACAGATGCTTGTAATAGATTGTGTGCTGTTTCATGTAAGAACTTTGGTTTGATCTGCACCAGCACAGGTTCCATCTTTATAGTGATCTTACCACTGCTTACGTTTTGCCTAGATGTTTGATTGACTGTTGAGTGATATTAAGGACTTCAAATATCGCGCTAATTGTGTTTAGTAGTAATAAGCAAACATCATGGATATATTGAAAAATCAAAAAAACGTATTTACTGATCGTATCTTTTTGTGCAATAAAGTAGAATGAGTTAAAAAAGACATAACAATTACATAATAATAACCATTGTTGGGATGCATGCATTGAGAATGGCGATCAAAAACGGGTCTGCTACTATTCGGTGAGTCCTATTCGGTGAGTCCGATTCGGTGAGTCTGATTCGGTGAGTTCCTAACCTCTAATCTAACCCCTAACCCTAAAACGGCAATGATAATTAGGCCACGGTACCCGATAATTTAAAAAAAAAATTGAAACAATCCCCCGTTAAGGGATCGGACTCACCGAAACGGGCCATTCCGATCAAAAACATCTTTGTTTTGTCATAGAACATATCTTGTGCTGCAACCAGACCTTGTTGCACATTATACTAAAAATATTTCAATACCTTCATCGAATATTTGCATTTCGTTGCAATCATTACTATTTGTAAAATTTGTAGGACTGCATGTAATAAACATTGGTTTTTAGTTTATCTAATGAACGCAATGCAAATGAATCCAAAACAAGATGAAGAGAAAAAGAAGAATCAGAAAGAAGTAAGTAGGCGCAACTGCACAGAACCGACAGCTTTTAATTTTGTATCCAGACATGTCAGACTTTTTTTATTGCAGTGCAGCACAAAGAAAGCTTAGCATTGACATAACTTTTTGACAACAGTCAGCTTCACAGTTTAAAATATGTGGAATAGTGTAGGAAACCTATTGCTATCACCACAATATAACTTACCATTTATTGAAACCTACTACGTATATATCGTACATATCTATTGCTATCTTGTACAAGTTTACAAGACAATGCTTTTCATTATAATCAAAGAATTTATTTAGCGAAAATTTTGTTAATATTCTGTATGATATTAAGTGGTCATTTTTCTTTTTTACATTTTTTGAGGTATATCGTAGCAAACATTACTTCTTTTGGTGACCATCACTTCCTTGTGCCAACGTCATAAGGTGACTAACATGAAAAAAAGTATTGCTGTGTGTTTGGCCATCAAAGAGTGCAGAACACAGTTAAAACATAGCAATTAGTATGGGTATGTAGCTACAGGTTTTGTCAGCAGAATAAAGAAAATTAATTTAAGGTTAACTATTGACTTTCCATCACCAATGTGTAAATAAAGTATCATTCGATGCGTTTGTAGCACATTCTTCAAAGTTTTATAACTTTTCAGAACATTCCACAAGTTGTAAAGAAAAGCTCCAAGGAGTATGGTATGCCTTTTTGCTTTTGTAGTATTGCATTTTTTTGTAGTTTTTGTATATCACTTTGTTTAAATACAAAGTAATTTTATACTGTAGTTTTGGTGCATCCACTATTTCATAATTGAAGGGGTGATTTAAAAGAAAATTCGTTTAACTGCAACATAACAATAGCAATTATATTTTGTGTATATACCCATTACCCAATACCCATGTATGCGTGTTTTGAAAATATTAAAGAACTTTTTAAAACTTGTTAAGATTTTAAACAAATTGTGCTATTGCTGAAGGGTTGGCCTGTGTTTGCATATTAAGCCGTTTGTCTTCCCATGACTTGAAGCTACAAACCTGATTTTGACACTCAGTTACTTTGGATGTGGAAAGACACTGCTCACCACCAGCCACTCAATGTGTAATAGATTGATGGTCAAAGTAATTGATAAAAGAAAGGCGAAGTGCCCGTCCTGCGTTAACATTTGTAGGGCATATTGCGTATATTTTATTAAATAGTTTCGCAGAAAAAACACGACTCGATTACTTTTAAATGGGCGTTGCATGAGCCCTTGTTTTATCAAGAATTGTTTTGTTGATCAGCTGTCTTGGTGGACAAGTGGCTCAGGAGAGATGAAAAATACCGAGCTGATGCCGCTCATGCTTCATTTGTGTTGCTTATGTCGGACTTTCTTTTTTCTCGAATGCGACTTCCAGTGAAATGGCTTGTTTGGGTCTCCGAGCTAAAGATGATTGGCTTGTCAGCCGACCCTCAGCGGTAAGATTGAACATCTTTTTACCGCATTTACTCGTTTGATAAAAGCAAAAAGCTCATCTTTCACTTTTTGTTGTTGCACAATGCACATACTTCAGATAACAAATCTACCCCACTGACTGTTTTGTGTTTTTAATCTTAACTTAGACCTTCTTTGATTTGTTTCTATTGTTCCATGTAATCAATCTCTGATATGGATATTGCAAAACTATAAGAAAGTTATACTTCTAGCAAGAGTAGCACACTTGTGTTCAAATTTTTAAACGTTTATGTAGAGGTACGACCATGTCAAATCGCCTATGAGTAAAAGGCAATTTGTCACTATTATGTGAGATGCAATGTCATTGCACCAATGTGCTAGTGCTATCACATAGCAATTTTGCCTATCATCATTACTTACTTGGTCATTTGAGTGGATGTAATATGGATTGTGGTTTGTATTGTGCGACTATAATTATATCCTGGCGTTTTGTCACAGTTCAGTGTTTTCAACTCAGCCAGAAAAACAGTGATTTTTCACATTGATTCTGCGTGAACTATTTGACAGTCGGTGAATCAATGTGAAAAGATGATAATTTTCTGGCTGGAAACTTGCGAAACATCTTGCTGAAGGCTGCATTACGTCATCAAATCCAAAAAACTGTAATGCATCTGTAGCAATTGGCGTCCAGACCAGAACCAAACGTTTTCTTTGTTTTGATTTTGTTTCTATTTTCTTTACCAGTGCAACAGACAAAAATTTACAAAGGGGCGCTTTGGAAGAATCTCAGATTATTGTTGTCAAAATGCTTCTTGGAGCTCATTGCGCCCTGAAGACGCTTGTCAACAAACGCTATGACCTGATTGGATTAATGGAGATCATGAATCAGATTGAGGTAGCTGTTCATGATACTGCGCCAAGTGAGCATTTCACTTGGCAGTGGACAATTTATAACCACTAAATTATCAAGAAGCGTAGCCATCTGGGTAAAAACTGTCAAAACGTATTGGAATTTAAGAAAAAGCATTAATAGCCAAGCATTACAGATACTTCAATTATTTTATTTATTTTTTGACCATTTTGGTCAGACTCAAGTTGCATTTTGTTTTATGCTTCCGTATTTGTGAAAGTATAGTTTGGTAAAAACGTTCATTGCTTAAGAGCTTTCACTCCATACTAAGCTGGTGCTATGCTGAACGGCATTTATGCCTGTTATATATTTAAAGTTTCTTCTTTCAGCAAAGGACCCTTTTTTGTTTCAACATCTGGTATGTCTCTTCCTAGACAGCAAATTCGTCATTTTTCGTCGTCAAAATGACGAATTTGCTGTCTTGGTTTGTCAATTATCACACACAGAGTTTGTGTTAATTTTTCCTTTCTTTGCAATAGATTGAGTTTCGCTTTTAGCAGCATGATCGTTACTTACTTCACAATAAAGATACTGACGACCTGGTTTAGCCTGATGTTGCGAGTTCGCTGTGGTAATAGCGAATTGCACTAGCTTTCGGAACACAGTTCTCAATGACGATTGTCGAAGGAACTTGTTCTGTCGTTGTTTTATGCAGCTCTTTTGTTTGGCTTGATGCTGCTGTCTGTTGAGTTTCTGTGTTACTTGTTCGACGTTATTGCTGTGAAGTTTTGTTGAATCGGTTGTTTCCTTTTCAGCACCAAATCGCTCAATTGGCTCGTGCTGTCAACGTTGCGAAAGGCCAAGAACAGATTGGAAAGCTTTGGTAATTATTACATCTAACTTACATTTTGCTGTTTCACACTCACGTTTGAAAAAATAAATTGAGCCTCAGACGTTGATCTTTATTTGCTTGGATGTGTAAATAATATACTTGAATAAATCATCTGGCAAACACCGCAGTTATTTTTAAAACATTGCAACATTCTAGTACACTTCGTTTTTTGATTTTTTGACATGTTCTGTTTTGTGGAAGTTGTGCATTGTGCCTTTATCATGTTGCATTGGCGCCGTATCTCGATGTGTATTTTCCTTGGAACAATGCCAATGTATTCAACAACTGTATGTTATTCCATGGAAGGATTTTACTTATTAGTTTGCATAGTTTTTGCATTTATTGACGTTGAGTCGACGTAAACTGACATTGTGAGAGCGACTGCAATTCACGATCTGGATCTAAATTCGCTCAGTAACTCCCTGAACGAGATATCATCCTCATATCAACCTGACGAGGACATTATTGAAGCCTTCGACATGAATTTGCACGAATTTGCTTCGTCAAGAGATCGCATGGTTTTGGCTGCCTTGCTCGTGGGAAGGTCCATCACACGAACCATCATTGATCTTGGGTCATCAGAGGATTACTGTATTGTCGCCGAAGTAGAAGCTTCGCTACAGCCTTCTGTGAGTTTCACCCGTTGCTTTTCAGTATCTTCAGCTTCAATCTAAAATTGCTTGTATTTTATTAGTTTTGATTAGAATTAACATTGCTTGAAATCGACGTGGTTAGCTTTTTGTTTTGTTTTTTAATTTTTATTGCTGTATTTCAACTCTTCCGTCGATGTCGGCCCCGCCCAGATCAGTAAACAAGTCCCAAAACAAACCATAGAGTTCAATATTACTTCACGAGTGACGAGGGGTTTTTAATTTAATGATTTCCTTCAGTTTAGTTTTTTTTTCAGGGTGCTGCCACAAACAGAAAAGAAAGAGGAAATATTTTTTTTCAACAACAAGAGTATAAAAAAGCACTTGATAAATACACAAAAGCCATTGCTATATCTTCCTACAGTCCAGTGCTGTATTCTAACAGATGTCAGACCGCATTAAAAATAAACAAATTCAAGTAAGTATAATACAGCTTTTCTGAGTTATTGCATGCGTGAATTTTTTGACTTTTTTCAAGGCCCCCAACAACAATAATTTTACCCCAACCAGTAAAAGTAGCCGTGTTTACATTGTTTTAACTTCTGGCGACGTTGAAACGGTGTAAACAAGGTAACTTTTGCCGGCTTAGAGATTGTCATTGTTCCATGTTGTCTTTATCCATTTTTTATCGTTTTGTTTGATCTGAGTGCGAAAAACAAGTAGAATGCAAAAACGTCAACCGCACAATGCCACGTTGCATGACATTTGACTTCAACTGAAGCCAGTGGTCTTGTTACTGGAAGATTCCTGCAGTCCCGATTTTCGAGTTGTTGTTTCTCTACTCTTCAATTGCAATGAGTTTAACAAATCGACTTGTGCAACCCAAATCGCAAACCACATCTCACACAGGCCCAAAAACGTTATTCTTACACGATTCAACGTTCAAGTAATGCTTGCAACATACTATACAGCAGAGGCGGGCAACATACGGCCCGCGGGCCGGACCCGGCCCGCGACGGGATTTTAAGCGGCCCGCAGACAGTTTCCGGTCTTAACATGATAATGTGGCCCGCGGCCACACTCTGCCGCAATCCCCCACTACTTGCTTCCTACGTCAAATAATAGTGACTGTTAGTTATTCTTTGGTTCTTTGATTTTTTGTTTTCGGTTTTTAGTCAAGTGACAAGCATGTTGTGTTTCGACCTGACAACGGATATATTATGGTTTTTGGAGATAACAGAGAAAGATACAGACCATTCTCAACTCAGAAATTCAGAATGGCTATCAGATCTGGCGTTTTTAGTTGATCTCTTTGAACATAATTATGAATGAATTGAACGCCAGACTTCAAGGGAAGGGCACTTTTACTCACGAAATGTACTCAACAGTGAAGGCATTCAGGGTGAAGCTAAAACTGTTTTCTCGCCTGCTTAATCAGAATATCACAACACACTTTCCAACACTCGAAACTATGGTACCCCAGATGATGACAATTGAGAAGTACACCAATATGATATCTGCACCAGACAATAAATTTGGTCGTCGTTTTGAGGACTTCCAGAAACTTTCTGCTGAGTTTGATCTCTTGTCATCACCCATTACAACTGACTTTGAAAAGGTGCCGGATGCTCTACAGCTGGAATTGATTGATTTGCAATGTGACTCACCCCTGAAAGAGATATTCCAATCTAAAAGCATTGACAAATTTTATGCGTCACTGAATGAGTCCAAGTTTACCAACCTGAGAAAGATGGCCATGAAACTATTGTTCTGTTCGGGTCTACATACATTTGCGAGCAAACGCTTTCGATCATGAACATTAACAAGACAAAGCTGCGACCCAATTTCACTGATGTTCATGATGTGCAGTCTTTACTGAGGTTTCTACATCCGACATGCAGCCAGAATTCAAAGAACTTGTTGACAACTTTGATCGACCACAAATGTTTCATTGACTTCAGCAGCTATTGAAGTAGGCCTACATTACGTTAATTGTTAATAAATTCTTTAATACTGTTTTTGGTCTCTATGCTTTAAACTTAAAGTTTACATTACATTAAATACAATTTATTCCTTGTCTGGGTAGATGAATACGCGATTAATGTAGCGATTCATGAATCCGGCCCGCCAAGCACTTCATTTTCCCATATCAGGCCCGCCGATTGGAGAAGTTGCCCGCCCCTGCTATACAGTATACCGTTGCTACCAAGGAAGGACACTGAGCAAGACGAGCCTGTTTTATTGCGTCACTTGTAGACGTTTAATGGCTAGCCGTTCTTCTAAAGAGCCTATTACTCGCATTGTTTGAAACAGCTTTTTGTTTCGATCAAAACGAAAGAACATCATTCCGTTAAGATTTTTATTCGGAACGAAATGTTTCGTTATTTCGACTGCTTTCCTTTCGAAACAAGGTCAAGATAGGAATTTTGCATCGAAACGAAACATTTTCTCACCCATCTCTCTCTAATCAGGCTAGCCATAAGCGACGGCTACAGAGCAACCATCCTGAAGCCCACGTGGGGTAAGGCCTACTACAGGCAAGTTGAGGCACTCAAGGGAGACGGGCAGTTGGATGCAGCTCTTTCTTGCAATAAGCTGGGTATTGAATTATGTGAAAAGGCGGCAGATAAAGAGGATCTTAAGTCTCAGAAACGAAAACTCGGTAAGTTGATTGATAGGTTTGCTTTGTTGCATTTTAATGATCATGGTTTTAACCAGTAACCCAAACAGCAAAATCAACAGTGTCAATCAACGTCTGCAGACGTTGAATCAATGTAATAATGGAAACATTTTTAATATGAGTTTTGATTTGCAGTTTCTTATTGAAATTTTAAGTTTTAAATAAGCTTAATTCTAGAACGTTATTGTAAAAATGAATTTGCAATAACAGTTTTTTTTTATGAATAAAGTAGCGCATCAACAGAACATAACCTTAGCATACTTGCATTGTTCGCGCTAACTAGTAACTAACACATGTTTAAAAAAAACGTTTCCAGCTTGAAAGGCTAAAGTTTTGAACACTTAGATATAAATTTATATTAACTCATTCATTATGCTTTTCAATTAATCTTAGTGTAAATGCAACAATCGTTTCTTGTCAAAGTTGTCAGTTTAAAATCTCAATTCCCTGCTTGTGGTTAATTTCGACCTTGTGGTTAATATGTTAATGTTTGTTTTAAGCAATTTTGCCCGCATACAGTGAAATTTGAACTCAACCAGTTGCTTGTTTAGAAAACCAGAAATTTGTTTCGTCGCGTGGGACATCCGCTGACAACTCGAAGCATTCTGATAAAAGCAAGAAGCGAAAAGGCAGCAAACATAATTCTGAAGTAATAAGTTCTTTTTGTCTCAGATTCTTTTTGTTGTCTCTTTGATAGCACTAAACTTATACTAAACATATTATAGATGCAATAAAATAAAAAAGAGGGTTTATTGTTGTCCTTCTAAACCTCATAATCGTGTAGCAAAGGTAAAGAACTACATCTTATTCTGAGGAAGATGTGTGATATACTTTTATTTAATTATTATTTTAACTTAACTGACATCATTGATTTGGCTTGGTTTGACGATTTCACTTATCCTCTGGCAAAGGAGTTGTATTAGTTTGCCGCACTCTCACATTTGATCAAACAACTTGTCGTTTGAATTCTGCCGGCCTGGTTCTAGTTATAGTGAGAATGTTATGGTTTTTATTTTTTATCGCTTTACAACTGCTGAGGTCTTTTAGCGACAAGGCTCATTTTTAATTTGTATCAGATTTACGACGTCACCACATTATCATCCGACTTATCCTCATTGCTTTATGTAAGAAAGAATACGATCGGTACCGTTTTTAAAGCCTTCGGTTTGACTCCACCTGGATTCAGTCTCAGATCTACGTCTGGTTATCAGACGATAACTACGCAGCCACCGAGCTGGTTGTGGTGTGAGAATGATGTTAACATTTTGCTTTTTTATTTGCAGGGGAAAGGTTCTGGGCAGACATCCGACAACGACTCAATGAAAAGTGAGTATTTTGTGGTTTATGTTGAAAGTTGTTTAGTTTTTTAGACTCTACCGTTCGTAGCCTGAAGAATTTGCTATTTTTGCATCGTTTTAACGCGTTGAAACGACGTAAAACATTTTGTGATTGAGTTAAGGTTTGAGTCAATTACGTTTTTTTGAACATGAACGTTTCGCGTCGCAAAATAAATTTATCTCCAAGATTTTAAATTTGTTGAAAAAAAAAATGAAAAACTGTGTGGTTAAGCTTTCCGGTACGAAATGAACTAAAATAATGCCACATAATTTTTGAAAGGAAAACTATTGAAGTGGCCTCCATAAAAAAACCTCAAAGCATAACAATGTGTGTTTATTGAGATCACTAGAGATCGCCGTTCGTCAAAGCATGAAAGAAAGCAGAAAAAGCAATCAGCAAAATTCCTTAGATGATAATTCTAGATCCTTACAGTGTTGTCTTTTCTCACCACTAGGCATCTATTTTTTGATCTCTTATTTCCCCCCTCTGGACAGAAGTCTTTTTTGCAATTACTGGAGCTTTGTCATCAGACATACGTTTCACAATCCACATTTCCATGCCCCATATCATTGCAAACGGTGACTTCTAACAAACTCACGGATGCTTTCTGCTTGTGTCAAATATCGAATACTTTCATTTCTATTTTTATTTTAAGGGTTTTTCTGCACATCATTTGGAGCATTTTCGTTTCTGTTATTTCCACCTTCATCATTTCCTTTGTAATAAATGCCTAATTGAATTTTTTTTTTCTTTATTGATGGTTTTTCCTGGTGCACTTTCCTGTTTTAATTAAAATACCGTAGTTACAGAAAACCGAGTTTATATTCAATATTAACGTGGTGAAAAGAAGAACTGAATGAAGTGCACAATAGCTTCTATGCTTTTTGCAACTGTCGATTGATTTCAAACTGAAAAATTGTTCATTAATGATTTTTTTTTTTATTATCCTCATATGTCTTGTACATTCAATTTAAAAAATCTAATTTTCAAACTTATTTTGTTGAATTTTTTGTGGTGATATTTTTAAGGTTTAGACCATTTTGTGGACGAATGTGTTGGCTCTAACAACCATAAAAATCCCTTTGCACATCCACCAAAAAAATCCAAGTCAAAGAAAAAGAATCAAGAAAGTCCTGCTGAGGTAACTGTGAATAACGAACATGTTAATTTGGAACGTTAATTGGTAGTGCAGAAGTAGTTGATTTCCAAAATCAATAACATGATACGCCCTCCTGGTGTAAAATGTCTACATTGTCAAGTAAGCAACGATCATGCTGCTAAAAGCGAAACTCAATCTATAAAATAAGTTAAACTTTTTAAGATTTGCATTTATTCTGACGTTTCGTCAGTCAGACACGACTGACTTCTTCAGTGAACTAGATCAGGAAGTGACTACCTCGCCAACATGGCAGAACACACGATCGTGTTGCTATAATAAAAACTATACATGAAAAATGAAATACAATATCGAAACAAAATTATCGCGCGCAAATTTTGAAATTAAAAGGGAAATAAATGCGGATTGTCACCCAAAAACCTTGTGTTAGTGATCATGTTATTAAATCAGATGCCTGGTAAACAGCCCATTCCATGTTTAGTGGTTTTCAAATGTTGATTTTTAGCATATCGGAAAACTCCCAATTTTTGTTTTATTCTGGTCATCGGCGCACATCGTTCTAGAACTCATAGTTGTATCGTATCACTTTAAAAGTGGTGTTTGTAAGCCATAATCAGTACATGATAACGATTGTCATATTGCATCAGATTTCAAAATCGTCTTCTGCGAATGAAAAAGCGAAATCAGAACAAAAGAAAACAGAAAAAACGAAGCAGAATAAGGTATGTTGTAATTTTAATAAACCGTGATTTATTTATTCTGTTAACTGCTAAGGGAAAGGATAAGAACAGTGGTCAATCATGTAATGTGTTTGGTAGGCACCATTGCTTGTATGGTCACTTTGTCAGTGATGTAATAAAGATTGTCCTCATCATCGTGTGCCATCTCTGTATTGAGGATTGGCTGTCAACTGCTTCTACACGTCACGTTCTTTCGCTACTCCTTTTGCTTCTCCGATGCTTGACAAATCAGCCCAGTGTTTTACATCATCTCCCCAAGTTCGTCTCCTTCCCTTGCACCTTTTTACATACTACATTATTTATTATATCACCTTTTTAATTTGAATAATGAATACCCATGGACCATGGTCCATAGTGCGTATCAATGTTACTATGCAAGCTGAGTTAATTCCTCCAATCCGGAAAAGACTCTTTTCAATTGAAGTGATTGTACTACATTGTTCTGCTTTTACAATGTTGTGCATTTGGGTGATATGAATGAAAACAGCAAGAAAAGGTTGCGATCAGTAGACCACTATGTTTTTGAAGAATAAAATTAGTACTGTACCATAAGATTTATAGACAGATTTTGTTAGCTGGGTAAATCAGTGGGCTTCAAAAAAGATCCGTTCGACCACCAAGTTATTCTTACAAGCAGGGTCCCAATGAAATTGTGTGATATAAGGAATCTCATTGTTAAATTGTTCTGACAATGCAAATGAACAGCAGTTTGTGATAAAAAGCTATTCACAAGTCGCTTAATTAGGTTTTGCATCGTCAACAAACACATGAAGATCGATTGATTTTATTTTACTTTGCTTATGAAATAACCCAGCAAGAATTAAGAGAGAAACAAAAGTGTCTCCTAAAATTGTGACTCAGGCGTCGTTCAATTGGTTGTGTTTCTCTGGTGGCTCATGGAAGTAAAGAGGCACACGCAAGTCATGACTCGTACATCGCATCTCCCCTTGTTTTGTGGTTAGGGATTCTGCATAAACGGGAAACTGCATCCTCTTTTGGCTCTGTCACACCAGAAGGGTTACGTTTTTATCCGATTTACAGAATGTCGTACTTTTTATACGTTATATAGGAGTTTTACAGTTAGTTTTAAAGTAATTTGGGTTTTTGTTGTTGAAAGCAATCTAGTAGAGAGGCATAAAAATTGAATTGAGAATGGACCCTTATAATGTGGCCGGAAAAGCGGAGCTTCGTGTCCTGTAGTGAAATGTCTCTATTCGTGGTGGTAGTTTGTGAAGTTTAACCACTGCAGTAAAATCAGGTTTCTGCTCTTGTGGCTTTACGTAACGACTGAAAACGAGCAGTATGGTTGTACAGTTAGGTTTACTATGTCAAACGGGACGTTGCCCAACTGGAGGTTGATGCTATTTCTAGTTGCAAGCAAATGTGATATTTCACTTTTATTGCAACAGAATAACGCATTGAACAACGTCAAATTCTATGTGCAGTTGTGCACGCTACGACGGCAGAATTTACAAAACAGAATTTTGTGGCATTGCAATCGCACATTATATAAATAGTGTTTTTATATTTCTAATTCTTCATCATTGATTGCAGATCCTCAGGTAATCACAAAACATTCTTTTATTGATTGTCAACGTAAAAAAACTAGTAGTTTGGAAAGCCCAGTTTTTAGTTATGCTTTCGGCATTAGTTACAACAGGCCTGCGTAGCTCAAAACAGCGCAAGGGTGGCAGTGGGAAAACACAATAAGTCTATGTCATTGGTACGACGTTTTTATAGGCGAATGTGTTTGTTCAATATAACATGCTCTCGAGCATTAAGACAAGGACACCGTTTCTCGACCAACCTAAACGACCACACTATCCTGGAGTTGCTGTTGAAACTTATCGTTCGTAAAGTGTTGAGTTTTTTTTAACCATCCGTAACAGAGACCATTGGGAATAACTTAAAATCGATCTGTTGCATGTCATAGTTGCATTTATCTTTCATAATCAGCTCATTACCGTTTCACAATAGTGTTTAGAACTAGCGTAGTCACCGTCCTTTGTTGGTCTGAAATAAAAGTAAACTTAACGAAGTGGAGTTTGAACACAAAATCACGTTGTTCGCTTGGCAATACGTTGTAATTTTTTTTTCGCTTTTCTAGAGATTGTAACCTAGTCTACCACAAGATGCTGGAAGCGGTAAGTACATTTTATTTGCAAGGTAAAATATAGTCGTGATCAAGTAGTCGCTTGTTGAGCTGGACTAGATTATACCTACTAGCACCTTGTTCAGAAAACGAAGTTTTGCACATTCCGGTTGGACTCGGAAAGTGTTAGGTTAGACAGTTGATTTTGTGTGCGCAGTGAACATGGATGTACCAAGTGTCATCACGAATCAAACATAGTACCAGCAGGACCATGAACCATGATCACCATGACCACCATGAAGTTCCATGAACCATGATCACCATGAAGTTCTAAGCGGAAACGGTAGCTTTTCAACTCTTCTGCCGAAAAAGAGACCTTCCACTGCTACAATATTCCTGACGTATTGCATATGTGGCAGATGGCAGTGTGGTAGTGTTGTTGAAGGAGTTGTGTCAATCACAAATGAACTTAAAATAAATAAAGCACAACAACGTATCGACGTCATCATTTTACAATCACGAACCAACAGTTTGCATTGTGTGAGCTTGTCAGTGACGTTTGAGAGTCATACTTTTGATCACCTAGCATTCTATCAAGTCCATTTGAACTAATATACCATATTTTTGAAAACTTTCTGTACGTTTCAGTACAATATAAACTTTGTGAAAACGATAGAGCTCTATGGCAAAAGCTGAGTCTCAAAAGCTTGTAAGTTTATTTCGATCTCTTGTGTCCACTCGCCTTTCCACTGTGTACTTACACAGTTCACTACAAGATATGACATCATCTACATTCTTCTTATTGCAGTGTTTGCACTTGCTGTTGGAAGTGCTTCGTATACTGAGAGTTGAATTATGAAGCAAGGTTTTGCCGAATTGTCAAGGTTTAGTAGGTGTCTTTACTGACGCCATATCGACCATTTTTTGCCAATCTTCCCAATCTCCAACACCGTTGACCATTTTGAATGAGTTTGAGGAACTTGGACCTTTTGAGCTCGGCCCTTTTTCCTCTTCTCGTTCCTCGTCAATCGTGCCGTCGCTCGGCTTATTGCCTTGGGTCGAGAAACGACTTGGCGTCATTGAAAATCGGGATGACTTTCTGCCTAAACGTTGAAGCATTTCAGACCAACGTTTTCGGTTTCTGGCATGTCTTTCTTTTCTTGTTTCTTCGTGCGTTGTTAAGTTGTTTAGAACAAATCCTGAAAAGTTGACGTTTTCATTTGCGCTTGTCCCAGCATGGTTGTGCACCCTAGCTTTCGGGATCGTTTTTGTTTTGACTGAAGCTTTTTTCTGCATCCAATTATGAGGGCATAAACATTTGCAGACTCGATTTACAGTTTGGCGTATGTAGTTGCGCAGTTCTCTCTGGGTAAACGCGTAAACGATTGGATTCAAAAGAACACTAAGAAAGCTGATAATTCTGGTTGTGAACAAAATCGTGTGGCAAAATTGGCCTCCTTTTCCGATAAATCCCTGTAAGTGAAAATAATTAATTTGACTACACGTTGTGTAAATCGATTTATTTTCTACTATTCATGCTTGTGCGATGTGTAGTTAAATATAATCTATAAAGAGTTTTGAATGCACTCATTGAGACACGTATCATATACATTAGTATTTACCTCTGTAAAATATATGATTGTCACGATTCTCTGTGGAAGCCAGCATATGGCGAACACGATGACGTAGGCCAAGACTGATTTCGAGACCCGCATTTGTCGTTCAGCATTTTTGAACACAGGTGTTTTCCGGGTTGTTCCTCCTTTGCCTAAATACCGAAAAACGATACAGAAAGTCAAAGATAGGTTATATCGCATACGCACATTCAATTACAATTACATATTTTTATGCAATTTGCATACCTAGGACATTTAGTATCCCAAGGTGTTTTTGTCGCCTTTTAGTCGTTACGTGAAAAGCAGTGTCGTGTGTATTCTGGAATTTAAAGTAATTTTACCTTTGTTTCCTTTTGAAGAGGCTGAAGAAACTCTGCTTTTGCCGTTCGATTGATTCGATGTCTGCCGACTTGTGCCTTTCGGTTTTGGTGCATACAACCGTGTATGGCTTCCTTGTATTAGCTGCGCCGACTCTTCTGTTGAATTCATTCCGCGAGAGTGCAGCGAAGAGGCATTTTTTATTTGGTGGCCGTTCGTGAATCCCGTTTCCACTAAAACAAACCCACAGTTAAAGTGATCTTGCGTTATCGTTACATTGTATCTCGTGATGCTTGCACCTAGATTGCTATGAACGAATATGAGTTTGAATGTAATAAATTTTGTGATACATCTTTGATAGATACATAGTGCAACTGTTGCAACCAAGCAACACAATCGGATTTAACATATTCATTTAAACACATATTCTGTTCATTTTTATGACTACTTTGGTACTTTACTTGGTTCAAAGACTTATCATTGATACGTTAATGCGTAGGCTGATTAGTTTTCAAAATTCACACCATACCATTATTGTTTGTATGGTTTTCGTTTTTGGTCTTTTTTTCGTCTTCAAAATTGCTTGGTTTGAACACTTCACTGGACCACCTTCTTCCAGGGTGACCGTGTGAACCACCGCTACCAGTCGTACTGCTATCTGCGGAGCATGCCCGCTGCACTGGCACCTGGAAATTCACAGATGGTCGGTATAACAATAAACAGTATATAACAATAAACGGTATAACAATAAACAGTATAATTTTTAAATGTATTCTTCTTCTTGCTTATGAGGCAGCAATTTAGGCAACATCTCCCAATTGTTGCAACCAGTGCAATGTCTTCGTATCAGGGTCTATGAGATTCACATGTTCTGCTAAATGTTAAATGTATTAAATGTCTTCCATACAAATTTATTGACTCGTCTTAACTGCGGTTAGTTATGTCAATAGGACACAGAACATTAAACGAACAATGTGTTTTAAAACAATAAGGTCCTTTTCTTACCCTGCCCTCTCCGTGCTGAAATGAAGGCGCAGACAGCCGCACTCCTGGACTTGTAGTGTGGAGCGATGTCAAGTCGGTCGGGAAACTTTCTGCTGAGCTTGCAGAGCCGCCGCTTGTTCTGCGCATGTGCATTGAAGACGACGACAACCGTGGTCGCGTTTCGCGTGTTGCTACCGCGCGGTTGTGGTTTTGTGTGGTGACCCGCGATGCTGCTGGTTGAGCACCAACAGTCGTGATTTGCCTGTTGTTTTTCTCTCGGTTGAGCAGCTCTTTTCTCTCGTTTTCTTGAGAATCTTTCTTTCGCGAATGCCACTTCTTTCTCAACACAGGGGATTGTTTGCATACCCCCGTTGTTTCACCTTCTGTTTTGCTTTCGCTTCGTGGGCCAAACTGACGAAGAAAGTCGGACATACGTCGCATGTTAGAGTCCTCGCGACCGTCGTCCCCGTTGTCGCTTTGCAGCCTATGGCGGGCTCTCTTTCCGATCATGAAAGCGATTGCTAGGTTTGTTACCAAGATAGCGATGAAAGGTATAAAAAACCCAATGACCAGATTAACGATGATTTGATACTGTTTCGCTTCGTACGTGAGTCTTGGATCACATACATCGTCGATGTCTCCTTTGCGAACGACTTCAGTTGCTAAGTCTACTGTGATATGCAAAAGGTTCATATACACCTCTACCTCCATCGTAAATGTTTCATTCACACTGCCATTGTCCCTGTCATAGTCATCTTCATCGTATTTTCCATAGAATTCTTCGTCTTCATAATCCAACATCGTTTCATTCAAAAATATATTGTCGTCTGCGAACTCTTTTTCGATCAATTTCTCTTCTAAGGTGTCGTTGTATCGGAAAGCATATTCATGCATTAGTTGAAGACATTCCAGGATCGATACACCGTCGTAGTCTCTCACAACAGTTTGGTTGTTCTCTAACGCATGACGAAGCGGTTCAAAGCACATTAAAAGTGCCTGAGATGGAGCTTTATCGGGGACCCTAAAACAAAAACCAAAAGTAAGCTGTGACGTGTCTAGCGTTTAGCTGCTTCATGCATACTGCGAATTCTGTAAAAGGACGCTGTGCTTATGTGCTAGCATGTCGTTTTCTTGGTTTTGACGTTATCGGTTGTTTCACAGACAGACAAGTGGAAGTTGTTGTGGAAAGCCAATTGACATTTTCAAAATGTACTTTGTGGCATTTTTGACCACATGACGCTCAAACGCATCAACCACTTCAGTCAACAAGCCGGTTTTATAAAATAAATTGTATTTTCACGCACAAATTATTGTCTACTGCAAAGTGTCGTTAGCGAAAGATGATAATCACGAAAACCTCATGAAACGACCAAACCTTGTCTCCATATAGTTTTGTGATATGAAGTTACTTTTGTGAACAGTTGAACAACGCTTGTAAATACAAAGTTTACAATATGTTATGTAATTTTTCAGCTTGTGGAAATACGTGAGCTGTCTCACATAAACGTTGGAGCGGAATAATGTAAGCCTTACGTAACGTTAAATAAACGTTTATCCGATATCAAATGGCACTGGATGAGAAATCCATTCAACGTCAAAACGAAATCTACATTATTCTATCTGTAACTAACCTCATTGTTTCATGGTTTGTCCTATTCATGTCTCTCAGCCACACGTCCGTTTGCTCGCTTTTTGTGATCAAGTCAGGATTGACGAAGCTTGGTATGGCGCAGGCGAATGCAAGGAGCCACATCAGAACGCTAACCACATAGATGAATTTGCGCTGTAATAGATAAACTTGCTTGTGTAAGCCTGTCATCACGGGTCAACTGGCGGTCTTGTTTTTAGTTTGAAACACTATCGGTTGTGGTGATTAAAGCGTCAGAATGCCTACACTCACGAAAAATAATCGTCGTAAAAATGTCAGTGTTAGTTTAAAGTGCTGCAATGTTGTTTCTAAGAAAGAAGAATAACCAGGTGTTGCTGATCGCACAGATTTGAGTAAATATTTTCTCATGATGAACCTAATTTAACTTCAATGTAACACATTGAAGTTTTTTTTTAGAAAATTAAAAATTTTATTTCATATTTCAATCATATTTAAACCCTTAACACGCACAATCGCACATCTAAAAATCCAAGTTCATTTATTTCAGTTTCCGATCATTTTAATTTGACACTTTTAACCTTTAAAACGTGATGTACTGTTTGTAGAATTCTTTGATCAGACTGAGCAAAGCCATATTACCGATTCAATAAATTGCCACTGCCTCGCATATGCAAGTTCACATCAAATACCACTCACATTGAACTGATATCTTTGACAACGAAGTGATTTCCAGACCGCAACACACCGCTCTATGCTCATAGTTGCAAGTAGAAAGATATTGTTGTAGTAGTGTAAGTTGTATATGGCATAGGTGAATCTGTATACTGAGAAGTTTTTGTTGTCTGTTCCCACGGAGATGTTCACGGAAGTCATAGCATCGTTGGTTTCTGTAACAAAGTAATAAGATAACTGAAACCTTTTCTTTAATTGCTTTATGTTTTTAAACAGAGTTCTCGAAATTATTGAAACGATTCATCATCAGATTGGTTTCGTTCATGGTTTTACCATTAAACAAGATATTCAGCTCTCCTTTCTGATGCATGAGCATGACAATTGTCTATGTTGCTGCATACCGCATAGCCTTTGAGAGCTGCTTTATGATGCCATTTTTCAGTTTTTCTTTGTTCTGATCTTTGTAGGCGTCCTATGATATTAAATATTTTCTTACGAAGACGTCGTTTTATTACAAGAAGTAATTTTCGACATTTTCTTTTGCAATTTTTTTTTTCTTCGTTCATTGTAAAAAGTGAACATCGTCGCATATGCCTGTAACTCTGATAACAAAATCATTCCTGTTTGCATTGGTTTCAACTTCTGCAGACATTGTGCCAGTGCGAAAACCACTGTTTTTATTAGTGAGAAACAAGCTGGTTGCGGGTTTGAATTGAAATGTTGCGTGTCAAGTTTCATCGTCCCTTGTTAAAATCGACGACGTCATTTCAAAGCTAAATTACAGGCTTGTTAGAGTGGATCGCCCCCTGTCAATAAAATTTGAGTCGCTTTACATTAATTTTACATCGTCTGACGTTAAGATGTTGTTAGAAAATTTCAGTTTATTTTTGGTTGAGGAACCTTTCAGCGTGAGATGGCTGACTAAGCAACATCAGACAAGTGCACCCTTTGTGGCTGATTAACAGAGATTGCGTTTCTTGCAATCGGGCTAAAGTTAAGGCGGTAAGTTTAACCTATTCCGCTCCAGTGACCTTCTTACATCACTAGCTGACTCTTCGAGGCGTGATGGTGAAACACTAAGGCGCTGACTACACTTTGTGATATTTCGCTCTAACCATTGATTTCCCAAAGATGAAGAGCTTTCCTGGGTTTGTTTCATCATGGCCTTTCTCGTCAAAAGTCTATATTCAGATTTTTAAAAGCCAATTGATGAATTCTTGTGTTTTACCATTGTTTTACACCGAAGTAGTCAATTGGTGTGATATACTAAACGTTAGTGCTAAACATTGCAATAACCACAGCACATTATTGCATCTGCGAAGTCACTAACAAATCAGCTGTGGTGGGAGTGATTTAGGATTATTTTGTCAGTTTACTGGAACATCGCACAAAGCAACTAGCGAACACATGTGTTAACACGAATCACCACAAACTTTTTAGTGTTGAAAATCTTTTTAGTGAAAATGATCTTCAAAAAACTTCTTGCTTTGAAGCGAAATTCAAACGAAATTTGCATTAATTATTATGATCATTTGGAAGCGAGATAAATTCATCGTTTACAACTTGAAAATAAGAGTTTTCCTTTTTTATTTGCCGTTTCCAATTTTGACCACATTTAGCTAATGTTTCAGCAACCAATTTCTTTCACTAGGTTTTGGCATTGTAATGAGGCGAGAAGAGGGTGTATTGTTACCTCATTTTACTGAAAGCCCCGCTTATGTAAACTATTTGCAGTTAACTACTTTTTAACGCATTTGTCAACACTATGACACTCTGATGGTGGAAATGATGAATTGACCCTTTTCTCACTTCTCTATTGTCATGTAAAGTTCGCACCATATCTTAAGCAAACACTTTCAGCTTCTGAGTGCATGGTTCAAAATCGTTTCTGCTGCACTCTCAATTAACCAATCGCCAACTGATTTGACGTCATGAGCCAAGGCCATTCGATGGGTGTTGAAAGATGCTGGATTTTGTTTCATCAGCAAGGTGTCATTAGCAGCGAAGTTCACATTTTTTGGCTAAGTTAAACTACGCACTTTACACCTTTCCAGGTGTATGAAATGTATGACTTGTAGCAGAGGCATGGGGGAAACGCATCATTTTTATAGAGTCATTAACGGACTGACTTGTACGCAAGTGCTTGCTGAAGTTTGTACATTTTATTCCTCGTTTTATTTTTTACTATTTCAGACTCATTGTAAATCACTAAATTTCCACGCAAATTTGTTTCCACCTTTGCAATTTTAATTTCCCTTTGCTCGAAGCAGAATGTTTTATATTCTGTTATTAAAACCGGACAGATAGTCATTGTGTAAATTTGCTCCATGATATCAGTCGTTGCTGATTGATGGAAGACAGTGCAATTTCATTAAGGCCCCCGATCGAACGAAAATGGAAGACGCCTTACTCTAGTTTCACCCTTGTTTGTGATCATCAGTGGTGCATATATAATGTTGTCTTTGCAATTTGTAATAAATACAATTATTACAAAGCTTGTGGTAGTTTTTGAAAGTCGTGATTTGCACTGACAACATTTTTGAAAAGTACTGAAGAAATTAAATTGCTGGTTTGCTTTAAAAAAACATGCGGGTGGTCCAAACTCTTCTAGAAATGTTACATTAACGACTGATGAAAAATTTTTTTTTTTAAATTCATGAGTTCTGAGCTCTTTTGTATCAAAGCATGAAATAATAAGTGAACCGAAAACGCTGCGAAAAAAAGCTTCCTTGCAGCGTTGAAACGACAAAAAGCGAATAAAAAATACTGGGATTGCCAAGCACTGTTGAGCAGTCGAAATCGTTATGCAACGACGTAATTTCTTAAAATAATTCTGCATCACATTTTGCAGTTGCACACCAACAATAACACTTTGCAAGCGAAATGTAAGTTTGCCGACACACATGAACTTTTGTGCTCCTGCCTCAACAGGTTTTAATAGTCTCAAATTTCGTCACAAAAATTGAAAAATCGCAACTTGTCAAGTCATTCGTCTTCATTTGCAGTGTTAATCTTTGCATTATACAGCATAAAACCAAGCTATGCTGCAAAGAGGCACCGATTTCTATTAATGCACAATTCTACGCATATTTTGTGAGCAATTTTGTTTATGTGAAGTTAGGCGTTGTGCACTGCACACGTAAACTTGAAATTCCAAGGGTGTTTAGCTCCCAAACAGGCAAAGTTGCCTTACACCGTTTCAACGTTTAGTTACTTTATTAGTTGGGTTATCGCGACGGGCTTATTATTACCTTTTCGTTTTTTGCTGCAAATTCCTTACAATAATGACAAATATGAAAAATAAGTATTTTTATGCTGTAAATTTTCTTGCAATTATATTTTTATATTTTGTGAGCAATGAACATAAAAATACATATTTTTATGCTCTCAGGCGATTACTTGGCCGAAAAACACGAATCAAAACCCCAGTTACAGGTAGGCCCTACTACTAGCAAAATTAAAAAATATTAAGACAACAAACAAGGCAGCTTTGCAAATTTTAAAAACTGCGTTTGCAATACGATGAAAGGAAAAAGTTTTGCGAATTTAAACAAAGAATAATGCTCGAAGTACAAAATATGAGCGTTTCGTCCTCAAGTTTTAATGCTGAAAATTAAAAAGTCTGTTTTTCGAAAGGTTTCTCAACCATGAGTTTAGTTTCTAAATTTCAAGCTTTGTTCTTTTCATTCGGATTGATTCAGGCTTGTATGTGCCAATTTTACTTTCACTTACTGACACTCATACCTGAGCCTAAAGAATCTTTCAGTTCTTTACTCGTTGGAAGCGCGTGCAGGTACATCGAGGTCATCACGAGCCACACTACACACACCAGCAGGTCGGTTATAGCGATTTGAATCATGTATGTCGTATACACTGATCCACGTGCCTGCGAAACGAAAATATTTGTTAAGTTTGTTCGAAAACTTACCAATTTTAGCTGTTTATTGTCATTGGTCAAAATCTTGTTAGTTCACTGATGGTGGTTTACAAAGTCAGTCGAATTTGTCTTGGTTAAAGCGTCCAATTGGATAATTGACGCGAGGCTTGTGCCTACTTGTCACCATCAATTTCACCAACTACCAAAGTAAAGTCTGAGCATGGCCATAAAGTATTATCAAATTAATGCAAATGATAACAGATAGCTTGTTTTTAACGCTTGTTTATTTTTTTATTAAGTAATTATAGAAAAATCAGAATATCTAAGCATGCTTAAAACATGATTGTTTTTTGACGATCATAAAAATGTAACTTGACTACAGTTTTCTGTATGCCATGTGTAGGCTAACGCTGCAATGGGAATTTGATCTTAAGATAAGAGTAAGATTTTTCCATACAAAACAAGAATTTGTTTTCTTTGCGCTTGAAACGAAACCGAAATACACCTGAAACTCGAAACGAAGAAAGCTCCGTAAGACTAACTGCAAATTCGAAACGAATCTCCGTTTGTTAAAACTTGTTGCGTCGTTGTTTCGTTTTTGTTTGATGTGACCCGTTTCATTCCTTTCTCGTGGTCACGCACACTCGCACAGCAGTCGGCTGCATTGACGAGTGGTGAGAGCCCTAGAACGACGTTCGAAAGGGCGCCGGTTCGACACCGCTCGAGAGCATGCGACTGTGTCTTTGGCAAGACACTTAAAGACATGCCAGAAGGTGGACATGAAGATTGGCTTCCTTGCCTTTCCGTCCACTTAATCAAAATCTTCAAGCACTGGGCGTAAGCCTGGATACGACAAACACACAAACAAAACGTGCAGACTTGCAACAAAAAATTCTGTTTCGTTTATACTAGCTTTGCAATGCAATTCGACAATGTGTTTCGTAAGACAGGTGCTCACACATGAAAGTGACATGGGTATATTTCGTCCCATCATTTAAAACACATTTGCAGAATATTACTTACGACTTTAGCTAAGATTAAGCCTAATCAGAAAAAATGCTCCACTTTGAAAATTATTTGAAGAAATTCGTGCTTATGCGGCTGTCCGTACTCCACCATTTGGTGTAACCTTGTAAAGTGAAATTGCATTTTAATTGCCATTCTAATAAAGTGGTTGTGAAAGCGGCCCGCTACATGGGTTTTGTTTATCTTTTGATTATATATATTTTTTGTATTGGGTTGTTTTATGTGGGACTGCAATGTGCCATTATAATGCATACCAGTTTCATGATCTTGCCATAAATCAAGTTGTTATAATTTAGCTGTTCCATAGAAAAGCTGCTTATCTTGTGTCAACATGACACATTTCGAAGTCCCAAGTTAACACGAAGGCGTTCTGTATTGAATAGTTCTGATTGTCACGTTTTCATTTAATTTTTTCGCCTGGTGTTTCGTGATGAAATTAGTGACTGATATGTATGCTTATTGCTTACTACAGTAATATATTCGTATTGGATTTTGAGTTTTGAACGTTTTTTTTTAAGACATTATCTACAGTATTTGAGCATCAAGCTATGGCAAAGTTAGCACTTTTGTGACTCCCACTACAGATATTTTAGTATTTATGTGCATTGTGCATCCCAACACAAGAAATAGCGGGTCTACAAGTGACAGATTCTTTTCTGTACTTATGCAGAGTTATAGACCTCCCAGTTGGTTTAGTTATGGTTTAGCAAATATTTGAAAGTTGAAACTGATTTATTGTGTTGATTTGGTCATAGTTCATTTGGCTGGCCTGTTAAAAAATATCGTGCGATGCTTTAGCAATTTTTCATACTAATATTCTCTGTTAAGCCTAAAACCAGCAAAAAATGCCATTTTCTCTCAAGTTATTCTTTGCATTGCCGTTAGCTTTTAGTCGAGAAAATGTTGCGATGTGAAATGATTATGTAGAAATACAAAGGCTTCATACACTAGTCCCATTAAAAAGCCCATATCGTTGGCTGTCAATCAAATTTTCGATAATTATATCTTTTCTAGCTGCGTCTGCATTGTTCCATATAATTTGTTTTAAGTTGAAGTGTTCAAATTGTTATCCGCAAAAGTAACAGATTTGATGATAATCTGATAATAAATCAACTGATAATTGAATTTTCTTAACATTTATCGTCATTACCTGTTTTCTTGTACAGAAGATGGCCAGCATAACAATGTTAAACAGCATCCCGCACATACACAAGAACAGCAAAGCAATATGATGCGCAATTGCGACATCTACGTGACTTTCCAACGCTGTGGCCTCTTCATCCATCTGGGTTTAATCTGTACGGTTGACTTGTAACAAATATGGGATGTCACTCTGGCGTTTTCAGCTTCCTTACGTTCACAGCTTCATCATGCCTGAATTTAATTCATGGTCAAGACCTCAATTTTTCCCTGTAAAAAATGAATTGCTTTGTTACATGAGCTTGATTGATTTAAAGCCTACGGCCTTATTGATTTGGAAAAAGACAACATCCTTTCTTTTGGACTTGTCTTAAAACCACCAGCTCAAGGTCGTACACGAGAGCACTGTGTGATGCACGCTTTGATCTTTTCTCACTGCTACTCTCATGGCATTATTCTACGAAATTAATCAATGAGAATTTTTTGTCATTTTGCACTTTTAAGCATTAAAAAAGCTTTTTTTTCATTTTGACACTGTAAGACGCTAAGTCCAGTTTACAGCTTCCACAGACTTGGGGAGCCTGAATTGTTTATGTGCTTCTCACTGTTGCAGAACGCATACTTTAAAAAAACTACGTTATTCCGTTCTGCCGACGGCAAATGACTCTGACCATTTGTCTAAACATATCTAAGCACGCTATTCGATGTGGTTCAATGCATTTTAATACCAAAAATCAACTGCTTAACTCTGCGCTACTTCTGTTCCTATTGTTCGCAAGAATGTTCAACTCTGTCGTTATACCTCAGTCGCTATCTCTGCTCACTTGATCAGAGATGTGGCAACTATGAACGACGAAGCCCGTGACCTAAAAAAAGCAACTTCAAATTATAAGGGTGTTTGGAGTAAACTTGAAATATCGCTTAGTCCTCGAAAGCCCATCTTGTTCACGCTCCGGTTACAACAACCTTGAGAAATTTGATGGTCATGTACTTTGCTTAATGCATTCGCCAACATCAAAGTGCCTCTTATTGCTCATATTACTGAGGTCGTATATTAATACGTTCAATCGCAATGGTTAGTCAATAGAGTCAAATAACTTTATCAGAGCTAAAAAATTATGTATTTTAATTGATATGCGTCATGGTCCACTAAAATCATCATTACGTCAATCAACAAAATGCGAATTTAAAACCTTGTCACCAACCTGTTGTTTTCAAGCGTGAATTTTTCGGTTTTTGTTAAAGGCTTAAAAGATTTTTATAGTGCCACAGAAGAAGAGGAAGCTTACTAAAGTAAAATTACATCATCCCCAGTGATGTAAAAATTCAGTTTTTTTGCTTTGACCCGGCGTTTAATTATTAAAATGGCGCCATTTTTTAAACCGCAGAAAATCCATTCTGAGTTTTATTGTGGATCAAATACAGGACTTAAAGTTTACTCCGTATGAAGAATATTCCTCATTGATTTATTAGTTTCCAAATATTTTGCCGCAAATACGAGTAGCCTACTGATTTTCTGCGTAAATAAGTTTAAACCGTTGAGGTTTAAGATGTACTAATAATATATACCGATAAAATTTTCAAAAGATATGGTATATTCTCGAAGTAAACGGGAAAAAATGTTAACAGGATGATTTGTTTAGATTAAATACAACCAGAATAACTACAAATAGACATGTTTTTTGTACTTTGCTGTGACGTGGATAAATTCAGTTTGTAGCCTTGGGGAGAACAACTGTAATTTAAAATGTAATGATTGACATAAAGGATTGACCATTTTTTTGGCGAAACGCTTGGCCTTAAAAGCTAGTAACCGTCGTTGAATTTCTCTCAACAGAGTAAAAAATTAGACGTATTTTCAACCGGAATCTTGACCTTTGACGTTTTGCTAACTGCTGTTTCCGAATGTCACCCTTCGGCTTTATTGCTTCAATTCAGCATCAAGCAATTACTTACATTGCTTGCACATTTTATCACATCTCCCGATCGCAATCGACAGAAAACAGTAGAAATCTTTCACGGGCAGCGTTTTCTTAACCGCAAAGGGACAACAGCAGCTGGTGCTTTTGTGACCTTTTCAAGATATATCTACTCCACAACAACTGACTATTTGTCTAACTTTTAAGTCTGAATGCAAGTTTTTAAATGAATCATTTTAAAGAAGTCAGGAAGCGTTAGAAGAACCTATTGCTTATCTCATATTACAAAGTCGACATAGTAAATACAGATGTGCAACTACTGACTGTAGTCTTTGACCACTGACATGCTTCGCTATCACCAACGATACAGTAACATTGGCTACGCACGATACAAGTTTGTTGGAAGAATGAAAATACTCTTTTACTTGTAAAATCATTTTTATTAGGATTCAAGACATCCCATGTAGTTGTGGGCGTAAAGACTTTTATACGGGAAGCATTTAAAAAGTTCTGGACTAAAACCACCCCACTTTTTAAAAATGAGCTTTGTTGTTCAAGATTATCAAAGAAAAGCATTTTGTGGTCTGTGAAGCATTTTTCAGCTTGAATGAGTTCAACATTGTTTCACATCAATGTTTTTGCAACACTCTGCGTATCTTACTATTTAAATGATGAATGGTATAACACAGGTTTTATAACATCTTTAACATAACACATGCTTTTTCATCTTTGAAACCAAAATCTATTATACTATTGAGTTATGCCCGTCGTTCATCTAGGACGTCTTTTGCAGTGAACAAAACATTTCACTTTTTGTTAGAACATTTTCCATTCCTTTTGTGAATTTCGCTCAATATTTGTAGCTTTCTTTTTGGCTGCCTGTATTTAGCAGTGCGATTTTGTGTGCCTTGCGCTATTATTGGACTGTATACCAGTATGGAGTTTTTTTCTTGCAATTATTTCTGGAAACCTACAAAAATGATGTCATTTGAACCTCAAAACAACATAATGTTGTAAACTTTAGTAACTAAAGCGCAGAACAGCAGAAGAAAAGTGCATCGTTTTAATAATGAATCACATTCTCTTTACTACCTGTCACAACTGCCACCGAATTCTAACATACTTAAGCATGACGTCATTTCAGCGGACGTTACATTGACATAGAGTCTCAATAATTTATTTACTGAATATATCTTGTAAGCAAAAATTGTCACAACAAAGTTGATTGTATGACTATTATGTATGAAATTAGACTGCTTGGACCCTTGTGTTTGTAGACTTGCGAATACTGAATAATACGCTTGTTTACTGGCACGACTACTTGAAGCTGGTTTTTATCAATTAACATATCCTTGATATTTATAATCCATCCGCAGTTTCGTATGAGCTTTTTTTATTGCCGGTCTAAAAGTCGAGGGGCTCTGTTGTTTACCATCCTTGCAACAACAACGTTGATGCATAGGCTATGTCTGTTACTTTGTGCAACAGAGGGGTAATTGTAATGCTTTCACTAAATTAGTGTTACGTTTGTCACGTTACAGATTTGTAAGTTTAAGTTTGTCACTTTCACGGCACTAAGACTATAACTAGGTGCTGTTAAGGTCTTCAGAACTGTACTTTTCAATATCATTTACCTGGCATCCAACAGGACAACAAAACTACTGCTTTTACCTATAGCTGTCTGTTTGGCTGTAAAACGTGAATTTTACAAGAACTATTTATTTGAACCATAGACAGACTATTTATTTGCTGTAAATCTCACTGATTTTTTCTGTCATACGGGTATTAAGCAAATATAGTCGTTTTTTTTATCGCAAAAAAGAATAGCGGTCCGACATATCCGCCATTTTTACCCATCGTTCTTACGAAGCGTCAAAACTGGCTTTTCAAATAGAAGCGCAAACTATTTTTTTCTGCCAAATTAAACACTTTTTTGACTTTTTTCTCGCATAAACACTGCAATTGTTAAAGGCAGTGGTAGCCTATTCTTCATGTTTTGAAGCTAAATTTGCTCGCTAGCATTTGATGATTCAATGGTCGAAGAAATGCTTGTCGTTTGTTTGTAAAGCTTCAAAATTCTGATTTCTGAAAGTTAATTGTATGACAAACTTGCGCTTATCATACGCTACGAAAACAAATGACCTTCGAAAACAATTCTATTCTGTTTTACGAAAAATACTTTTTCAACACATTGGCTTTGTTGTGTTCAAATGGTGTGACGTTAGCAAGAGATTTATTATCCTGAATGACAACCACAGAATGTATTGAGATTCTGTAAAATTTTTGCACAGATTTTGTGACGTGCTATTTAATGTGGAGAAATCGGTATGTTGACCAAGTGACCCTCAGAATAACATTAACTTGGGCTGTCAATATTTGCTTTTCGTACCCTTTCTTTTTAGACAAACCTTTCCTCTTTACGACAGATTTGCTTCGATCTAGTAAACCGCTAATTCATTATTCATTCCGCACTTCAAATTTGTGTTCAATTTCTATCGTATCCAATTATGCAGATATAAAAACTCGATCTTGTTACTGAATCAACTGTTTTTATTTTTTTCGACTGACAATATTAGTTCGGTTTTTATGTTTTCTTTGTTTACGACCAGAGCGGTTTTCTACCAGGTTTTCTCAATACTTACCACTTTCCCAGACCCACTGTTTTTTTGTTACCCTCGAGCCATATTATCGACATCTTTGAACTAAATCATAATTTTTTGGTTATTTTGCATCAAATTAACTACAACTTTCTAGGCGGACTTCGAGTCAAAATAAGACCATGCCAAAATTTAGTGTCGTTTGCTTTACCCAAGACTCGATTACTCTTGCTGTTGGGTTAATTGATTGTCAGCAGCTGACCCAGGTTGTAGGACCTAGGTGGAATGTTAAGTGTTTTGTTTCTAGCAAAGCAATTTACTAACTGACACTGATCAATCTTGAGATAAAGCTTCTGGGTAAAAACGTGATGTCAATGAAAAAAATTCTCCCGTGTTCTTATTTTTTTGTACATGGCTGTTGGGTTATTTGATTCCTGGACTTCTGGCAAAAATTCTGTCCATGAAAAATGTTCATTGACTAAGTTGTTTTTAACTTCCATTACTCTCCAAAGTAACACGCATTTTGTGGGCCGTAGCGTCTTGACTTAGGCTCTGCATAAATTTTAGATTTTTAGTTTCAGCAATTGTGCCGTTTTTAATTTATACATGTTCTCTAGCATGACTGATATGATGACCAGTATTCTTTCTTGTATCTAACTGACAAGATTTATTTATTTTTTTACTCGTACAACATTCAACTGCACATGATGGGTGAAATTGGTGTTTGGTTTCGCATAAGATCTACTAACACCTATGAACACAGTGCAGTCATGGTCTATTCCGATGATCTTCATTCTGTTACAATTTTGGTTACAAAATATCGGCAGCACAAAATCAGTCAGCTCGAGCATCTCGCTAATGCGACCACCATTATAGTCTCCTGAGTGTAGGTGGTAAAGAATCTATTACTTTTTAACTTAACACGATTGAAAACTTTGTTTTGGAGTTTTTTGCATCTATTTGTCGGTTTGTTTGTCACCTACAACTGTCACCTTGCCGTGTACGTCACAGAAATGTCATGTAATTGTTTGTTTAGATTAACTTAAACCTGGAAATAACCTGCTGTCCATACCATTGCTCATTCTTTCCAAATTAATTCGATTCAACAAAATCTCAACTGTCAAGACAACTTTATGAAATTCCTCTCCTGCCGTCGAAGTCTTCTCATAACTAACATCGCGAACTTGGTAGAATGACCTGATCTCGCATACCAAACCTTTGACCAAACGTTGCGCCACCGTTCCAACAGCAGATACGCATGATTTAGCTTACCTCATGATATGTCTTATACCGATGCTCGGTTTTGTTGATGTTTTCTGCCTTAGCAACCCTGGGGCGATTCGAGTCAAAATTAAGCCTGTTAATCCTCTAGTTTACTTACACACACACTTCCAACGCAATTGCTCTTCGAAATTTACGTTATACTTTCCATTTACAGTCGCACCCTCTTAAAAGTTTGTTTGATCTTCTTTTTTTTTTGTTACCTTAACTTGATGAATAACTCTTGCTAACTTCTGCATTGAATGCTTATTGCCTTCTGACAACGCTCAATACTTCAAAGAAAAACTATACTGTATCACTCAACACTACACTGTATCGGCAATACAATGTGACGTACAATAAGGCGTCGCACTTGAGCTAACAGGTTTCCATTTATTCTTAAAAATATTTTTAATTTAGATTTTTTTGTTCAATCTGCTTGATATTGAATAATTACAAGACTTAATCAAAACTTAACACAACATAAAAAATCAGCCAAACGTGAATTGACCCCTTTGGTATATCTAACGAGACTTGGGTGATTACATTGAAGGAAACGAGATTACAGTTGTAAGTTCAAATTTCGCTTGCACTTTTACCTGTAGGTGTAGAAATTTAAGACAATTTTAATAATTGAACAGGGACTGTAGTCGATTACTTTACTTTCGAAGTTAGATTATTTTGTCTTTTATTTTCATTGTTCGACTTATGGAGGTCGTGGAGCGACATTAATTTTTGTTGAGCGTCATAGGGCACTAAAAAGGCCAATACTAATTCCACTGCATGTATTAAATTTTACACTAATCGATTTTGCGGCTTATAGGGGCTAACCAATGTTCAGACCATACAAAGATTAGAAATCCTGCAATCAATAAAAAGTTCATTTACAGTTACAAGAATATAGGATTGAAATTGAAACATGTATCCTTCAAATACTGTGGCAGTTTTAAGCTCTCTTTGTATACTTTTTGTTGCATTTTTGTGATAAAAGGCAAGCAAGCCAGTAAGATTAATTGTAGGCAATTCTCTATAGAGTTCGCTGACCTTTTGTGGATGGTTTGTTTGACAACCTGAAAATTTTACACTTCTTTTCCGGGGCTGGGCTCAGATTCGTGCGTTTTTGTTTGCGGATACGACAGAGTGGCAAATTTGACGATTTTCGATAATGTCTCCAAGACTCAAAATCAACTAATGCGGTTATGGTTGTAGATGTGGAAGCTGAAATTTGATTTCAAGGCCCAGCTGAAGATTTAAAATTATGAAAAGAATTTTATGTTCTTTTTGAATGGTTAGGCAGTGGAAAAATCGTTTTGGACACGACTAAAAATTATGTAGGAAATTTTTTTTTTTGATGTTGAACATACTTTGGTTTTTCTTTTTAAACTATATTTGCCTTGTTATTTGTGGGCTATGGCCCATGTACGGAAAAGAAACTTAATTCTATTTCTTCAAACAAAGGTACACTTAACTTGACTGGCGCAACTCACAATTTTAACAACTTTACTTCACTGAAAACTAGTACACTGCATCACCGCAAGACACATAGGCTATAGCAACGAAATATCACTCTGGGAGTTGATCTGTCTTGCCTGATGTTGTACATTGTACGACTCTACATTTCCCTTGTAATGACGACATGTAGTCATCTTTGGGAAAACCCTGATGCTATCATGTTTCTGATATTCAAGTTTCTTAATTTGCTATTTTCTATAGAAGTTACTATTTTGTTTCAACTTAGTCTCAGTGTCTGTTTGTACATCCTTGAACCTTCTTCAACCCAGGGCAATTCATATGAAATTGTAGCGATTACAGGGCCGCTAATTGACCAAACAGTTAGAATCAGTCCCTTGACTATTGCCATAAGCATGACTACAGGATGACGTGTCATTTTTTGTGGAATCCGACACAAATTTGTAACTCGACCGCTGTCGTGTTTTTCACTTCAATGAAATACCTGAAGCCACAAGCTTTTACAATTGCGCCAAAACGTTATCCATTATGCTCTGTTCAATTATGCATCACATCAAAAATATACTTTTTGAGTATGTTTTACCCTAAAAAGGGCTCATCAGAAGTTCCTTATTCAAATAGAATTACTCTATTTGAATGAGGACCTTCTGATGATCCTCCTTTTAGGGTGAAACAGGCTGTACTGTAGAGGTTTTAGAAAGTACATTTGATGTAATTTACTTTGCTTGACTTTTTTGCTTGGCATTGAGCACTTTTTGTATTAATAGCGTTTATTGTTTTATCGCTTTTTGAAATGTTGACTGAACGTTTGCTGATAGTGAATTTACGTGAGTGAAGAAAAAAGCGTTACCACTATGTTGCATAGTGACTGGAGTGGTCTAAAATAAAATAATGAGTTTCGACTGCACAATGCATCTGTTTGTTGCTTCGCTCCCGACCCAAAGCAATCACAAGTGCGCGGCACTGGCGTTTTCTGTTAAATTTTTATACTTTACAGTTACACAAATTGTCAGATCTGCAGCATAGTAGGTAAAGGTTTCTCAGAAATTTTATTTCATACAGTTTGTAGCCAACTTAAGATTAAAGCGATTTGCGTCACATAGCATGACGTCATTGTACACAGTTTGTGTGCTATTCTTTTGGGAAAACCACATTTGAAGTTTTTCTTATACTTTTGATTTTAATCCGTCTTTTACTGACTACGTTTATGAATCATTGTCGAATTACATTATTTACAAGTGGAAATGCGATTCAATATCTGTTTTTACACTGTTTTTTTTTTTGTCATTTGATGTCGTAAAAGTCGAAAACATTTTGGTTTATAAGCCAGGTTCATACGAAATGCAGAACCTTGTGGAAGTTACAAACACATCTTTCAAATCAATTGACATGAGCTTTCCACCAAATATTTCACTGTTGCTGTTTTTCTTAGAAAGCTTACACCACTTTTCGAAGGACAAACATATTCATATAATCAAATCGTTCAATCATTCAGCCCATTTCTTTTGCAATCGACCAATGACAGTAAGCCATATGACAAAATTGTTATTTTATTTTGTAGTAGCCTTTGCCGACTTACGAACTTACAAAAGTTATCATTTTAAACATTAACAACGATATAAAAACGTCAACTTTTGCAACCATCACCCAGAGATGACGCTTTCCATCTCAGTAAGAGTGGCTGATGCTCTTCAACCACTTGCACATAACATTGGTTTTATTCTTCCCATCATGTCAATGTGTTTCACGCTCATAGTGAAGTTCTGACATGTTTTGAGACTGGCATGGAGGCTTCACAGTTTGTTTCTAAATCTCTCCGTTTCCAGTAAATCGCACCAGGCTATTTTACTCATTCTGCGTTAATTGATTAACAAAATAAGTTGTGATGTGCGGGATTTGTGAACATTGATTGTTGAAGTCTTGATAGCTTCAATAGAAAACAATTTTTGCACCAGAAAGCCATCAACAAATACAAATCAATGCATTATTAAATCTAAAATCAAACATCTTGACCAGGGATGAGAAAACTGTGGTTTGTTTCACTGGTTTAACCATCCTGCAATAGAAATCCAGAAGTGTTGCTAGCAACCAATCAAAAACAGTATGGGCGGCCGCATTACGAATAGCAGCTATTTTACAGTTTTTAGCGCAAGCAAAACCATGTGTTTATTTTAAAACGTTTTTATCTTAGTTACTCTACAGTCTACACGTTAAAAAGGTATTGATTCTCCTCATCGTAATGTTACTGAACTATGTCAGTTGCATTTGTCAGGCTACATCCTGTCAATTTTCACTTGAATTTTTTCATGAAGTTTCTCCAAAGCACGAGAGAAGGTTTTGAGGTTTTCTCTTTCCTTCTCAGCAGTCCCAGTAGCAGCGGCCAAATGTTGAGGCAAATGTAGCTAACCAATAAGATTTGTTACATCCAAGCCAACACATTTAAGTGAGCAATTGTTTACTGTGTTGATAAAACATGGACAAATACTGATAACTGTCATTTGATTTATTTGTTACTTTTTAAGATTTCTTTGCAGCCATATTTACATCATTGTCTTCACGTCTGCATTATTGATAAAGCACAGCACAGTGTCCAATGGCAGGATTTCCATGAAAGTACTGCAACATGGAAAGTTGATATTGTTTGGAAAATAAATTTTCAATTATACCAGCATAGGGGCTTCCTTATACTGTTGAATTTGTTCGAACAAACGAGTATTTTAATTTTTAATTGCAGGCCAGTATTGTTAAAGTTTTTATGTGACTCACTCACAAAAACACTTAGCAAAAACAATTTCAAGAATTTATCTTAATTTTATTTTAAGTTCGCCATTACGTTAGGCAGAACTTGTTGATTAGGCTGAATACAAATTAACACATAACAAGTTGGGAAAAATTAAATGCAATTGCAACTGGTGCAGAAACATATGAAAGGAAACTTGTAAAATTGTGCTGCAACCCTACTGTCAATTGAGATTTTAAGGAATCACTGCATTTCAAAATCGTGAGCTGTGTTGTGAAATCAAACAAAAAATGCCTAGCCCCGACTCTACACTGCGTTACAAATGACTATTGCTTTAAGCGAAAAATAAACGACCTAATGTTTCTGAACACCTACTCCAACCCGGACACTCCAAAATCCTCCCGATATCACACAGCTCTGATTATGAAATGTTTTCATGAAATTGAAACGCACAAGTTACACATCACTTTACTTTTATAACCAGTGTGTCCTTATTAAGTGCCATAAGCACAAACTGTGCTTCAGAATCCGAATCATTTCTTGGAGTACCTGCAGCCTTAGAAGTATCTCATCGATCAAATCTGTGCCCTATTTGTTCTCTTTTGGTGTTTTTTGTAAAGGTTTTCTGCAGAACTTCATACACAAAACTGCTTTCAAGATACTAACGAAATCACTCAATGGAATATCGCATTTCATTGTCCTCCAAAAAATACCATAATTCCACAACCTGTGGGTGCTATAAAAAGTATAGAGTTCCAGAGTTTTTGACACCCTTTTTCTGGCCGTTTTATGTTTTAGATTTCCTTTTTCAATGTAAATGCAACAATGATTAGTGAGTTTAGACACAAGAAATTCCGACCTTGGCCTGGCTTGAAGGGCATCAAGGTCGAACCACTTCACCCATCATGCCAATTTTTGTAGAACTCTCACTAGCATTTATGTTAGTATTGAATCTTTCCTGGCAGCACAGCAATAATAACTCTGATCGTCAGTTTCAAAGATAAATATTTGACAGATTAGAAAATATAAAAGTATCAAAAGTTGAATGAAACGTCATTCAACCCTTTCTTCGTGTGTGGCCTTCGCAGTTGATACAAAACTGTTACGGTATAATCTTGTATTGCATTGACTTTATCGTGGCTTCATCGTGTTAGTTGTTGACGGATTAGTTTTGAGTTAATACGATTGGTATTTTTGTGGTTTCTGCAGTGAGAAAAAAAGCACGACCATGCACTTTGGTTCTTTTCGTTAAATGTCGTCAGATGTTGGTTTGATTTGGTATTTTCTGGTCGCGTAGAAACGATCAACTTTTGTGATAAGTATACAAAAAAACTCGATTGTGGATTGGTTTTTCTGTCTTGTTTCGTGCTATCAGATTTTTCACCAGTAGATAAAACATCACAGGTTTTCTGACCCGATAATGACATCAATAAAATAGTCCGAAGGTTGCTTATGAAAAAAATGCAACATCTCCTCAAACTACATTTCTTCAAACTCGCCAATTTATGACACTTCGTTATTTTCAATCTGATTGGCATTTGAAAGTGCAATTCCCGCCACAATTTGGAAAGCTGTCAAAACACATTGGAACTTACGTCACAGCGTAAAAGAAAGTTTGACCGTACCGTTGGTACCCGAATCTTGTCTTTTTTCCTTGCATCAAGCGATGATGTGTTGGATTTTAGCAAGCTTAATCGATATTTTACGTTAATGGATGTGGAACGAATTGAGCCCATTGCCATGTGGTTGGAAATCTTGCGGCTGTTTATTAATGAGTTGGATCTCATCCGATTCTATGATTAATTGATGCCCCATTAACATATTTCTTTGTCACACCGTCAATTCATTTGCGAGGATACCTATGTGGCCTTTGATTAGCGCTGAAAACACCGAAACAACATTATCGCCAACATCTATCTATAAATTCAATTCAATTCAATTTATTTTTCTTTGTCAGAACGCAAAAAGAAATGATATTGTAAAAAAGAAATACAGTAACAAAACCAACAAAAGGAAAAGGTGGCAAAACCTTAATGGTTTAAGACGTGCATAAAAAGATCTAATATTGCGGTATTTGCATCGATAAGTATACTCTTACGTCTTCCTATAGCGTTCAAAAGCTGTAAGAAAATCATGGTTCAGATGGAAAATATCAAAAGTGATGCAGTTGGAAGCTCACAGACGCGATGTTGCCTGATGATGATCTTGCAACGAATTGTCATTCGATAAACATTTAATAAAGTCAACAAATTGCTCGCAATGGGATACGCCTGCCTTGTCTGCTGAGTTGGCAACTGACCAGTCTTTGGGCGTAACACTAGCTGTAGAGGAAAGTGAACAAATAGGCTGAATTGTAATGTAAATGCTAATGCAAGTCAAGGTTGGAGCACTAATCACTCCGCTTCTGTGAAGGGAAATCAATTTTCAACCAGCATTACCAAATATTTTGTTCGAATATCCTGTGATAAGATCACCCTCTGTTTTCATGTAAACGTAAAAGACAGCAATGCTAATGCTGTATTTTACTCTGATAAAAAGCGAAATACCAATGCTAATAAATCTGTACCGAAAAAGGGATGATGCCAAGACAAAACACAAGGGGTTGATGATCTTAGTCAGCTGACCAGTGTTTGTTTGTATTTGTGCAAAGTCTGCAAACGTAAAGGGTCAACTGTAAGAAGTTTTTACTTACTGGCTAATTGAGTACAATTAAACCGTTTCACCGAAGTTGTTTCCTACAAATTTCATCACCAGGATCTGTAAATGTGAAATCAGTGCTTCTATAAGCTGTGGGAGTGTGGGGTTACAAACTATGTTCTTTTTGCTTCAGATTTTTCCACATGCAGCCTAAAGGTTATTCTACAATCTACATAGCCTTTCTTGATATTTTTGTAACGACGTAGCTCAAGACAAAATAAACAACTAAATAAAAAACAAAATTAAAACAACTTTTGGCCTAGTTTTTCTCTTTTATATCTGTTTCAAACTGCCCCCGTTAATCGCCTTACTGTCTGCTAATAGATTTTCATCACTTCAGACAGTTGGCTTTGCTTACTAAGCTAAGCTTGGGTTTATTGCTTGAAACAATGGGTCCGTTGTTTGGTATGCATTTGTTTCTAATCCCTCATGAAAGCGAGTGCGGCGAATTCTGCCTAGGCTAAATGTTGCTTCGAAGTTAATAAATAAATTTAGATTTTGCTTCACAAAGTCCTTGAAAACTAAAGACCACGTAAGAATTTAGCAGAAATTTGAAACTTTGATGGTTTTCAAAGGTGGGCTGCCAACGGTGTGACAACAAATAGTATATAAACCAAACACAATTTTGCAACATTTCCACCTCTAGTAATCGCACAACGCCGCACAACTCTTTTTTTAAGTGAGCTTCGGAGTTTCAATGACAAACAGAACATCACTTGTGCGATCCAAATGCCGCAAACCTAGTTTTCAAGCGGACATATTTACAAACCTAACTAAAAAACAAACCGAGGGCAACAAATCAAACATTAAAAAATTGTTGTAAGCTAACCCAGCTGGTCCGGCTTGATTTAACATGCGGTTTTGCTAAGAACAGAAGAAAAAAATCTTATGTTTTTGTTGTACTGTAGAATATGAAGCAAGTTCCGCGTGTACATTTCGCTTTTGAAGTATTAATCTGTTCGGTTTGTTGTTTTTATAAGAAACTGCAAGGTCTTTATTCCTTTAATAGGCAGCTAAAATCCGCTGAAAAGTGCATACAGCATTTGTGCTGTTCTTCAGTTGCTACGATTAACCCAACAATTAACGTTATAACAAAGAAACAAAGTATTTGAATATAAAGAAACAAATTTCACGAATCTTTCATTTCCTTAATGGAATCTATAACCTGCTATTATTATGCGTTTTTCCATTTCTCAGTGCAAATGCGTTTACAAATCGTTCCTTTTTAAACATTGCATAATATATCTACGCTTCTACGGTAATCATATATTCTTTGCAAGGATTTTGTTATCTGTTGGAATAGCAACAGAGCATTATTTGTTGTCATATTCTGGCGCATGCATTGTAGTTGAAGACTTGGATTAAATAGACATGAAAGCAAGGAAGCCAATGTTGCACTTCGTATCCATCTTCAAACTTATAGTTTGCGACGTAAGGCATAACCGCAAAGCGTATTGGCTGTAAAATAGGACCGCAAACTTGCGTTTTGTGATATTTCTAGACATAAAATCTGGTTTTGTCGGTTAACTGTTGAATTGACTACAAAGAAAGATTTTGTTACGTAGACCTTTGATGATGCAAGTCGGCTGGTTGCGATGTGGGATAAGATTTCACAGCCTGTTTAGAAATTTTCTTTCTGTAAACTTCCAACCACACACTCTTTGCAGTTCAGCATTTTTCCAATCTCATTCAAAAATTGTGAACTTTGTTTATTTTATCATGCACTGGTAACAATCAGCAATCACGCCATGTTTACTGGCTGATCTCGACTGTCATTTGGTTAATAACCGTAAAGTGATAAAGCTCGATTATGATACGCTAAAGCTCATGTTGCGTGCGAATCCTTGAATAGAAAATAGTGACTTGAGCGAAGCTTTTGTGTGTGCCACAGTGACATTAAATTGCATTCCGAAAAGTAATGTTTGATTTTTCAAACATGGTGGTGTAGGAAAACGCAGTCGCCATTCGGCTGTGATCGCTGGTTTGGTGTTATGAGTTTTTCTTTCGTTTTTATTTTGATTCTTATTCCTTTGGACGCAAAACTGACCACAAACACATAGGATGTAGTAAAATTTATTTTTTTGCATTGTTCGAACACCTGAGGACATCGAGTTTATGTAAAAGAACCAATTTGACTAGCTGAAGAAATACAGAATAACACTGTTTACCAGGCATTCAACTATAAAATAATATCTTGCTTTCTTCCGGTTACTGCAAACTGGGCTGCCACAAGATTCAGAATCTACTGTAAATAAAAATTTAAAATGTGATTTTCTACAAAATTACTTCAACGAAACTTAATTCATTTATTGACCAGGGAACGTCTATTCACTGATAAGATAACCTTTTTTTCAACGTTGCGGATTTAATCACTCCCTAAATTAACCGCAATTAGATCAACCCGCCCTTTTTCTAATAGAAATGAACTTTTCAGAGTGGACTTAATTGCAAAACTACGTATATGGTACACCGTTGCTAAATATAGCGATTGATTGTAAGAGCCAAGCCAGGTAGAAAATTCGTATTATCTTATCATTGAATCAACGTAAAAAGGAATATATTTTTCTGACTTGGACGTAGGCCAGATGTTTTCCCAAAGATAACCTACAACGCCGAAACACGTAGATTCTATCGAATTCTCGATTTTTGTCAGGGGGCGTATTTTAAACGTATCCATGACCGTTGGAGAAGCGGGCATTGTTATCACAAGTAAGCCACCGCAAAATCACAGCAGATGGGGCATTATGTACTCACCAAACCAATGTCCTTGATTGGTCATGGGTTGGTACATTTGATTTTTTTGTATCATGTGCTTGTGTTTATCTTCTACAACCTCTTCCATTGTCTTGGATGCCTACACCTAAAAGTCTTTGTTCACATCCTGCCTCGGACAATGCACAGGTTGACGGGATATTTGCGCTCTTGAGAACGGGCCACGTTGTTGTACATAATGCATTTCACTTTGGGTGACAATTTTTTTTTTTTTGCGTTTTTCGAATTAAAATTTTAGCAATACAACACGGGTGAATGCAAGTTACGCCCTTTCAACAAGAATTGCAATTTTTTCATCATTTGCTTTTGTTTAACCTTTAGTTCAGACAATTCCCTGCTGTTCTTCTTGGTATTTGGGAAAAGCCTGCGGCTGGGTGCTTGGCTGATAAGTAGAAATTAGCTTTCAGTGATTTTTCAACTAACTTTTGTGAGCTCAAACCTACAAAATGCCGTTTGCTTTTGCCATTTTATAGTTTCATTTGTACCAAGCTTCATTCTTTGATCACACAGTTTGCTGATACCAAAATAATCATGATACCTACGTTTTAATCAAATGCTGTCAAAGTGAAAAATGACGTAATATCTATGAAATTCTCCTTTTACTTTTTCTGATAAGTCGAAATAGTCAAGGTGCGAATAAACCTCAGCTGATGATTTCTGTGTCTTTTTAAATTAAAATAATTTTTTATCGGATTATTCTGTCATTGATTTATGTCTTCTAATAATAGCGTTTATGTACTCAACAATGGTATCCACATTCCATGATATGTTTTTTTGCAAGTGGAAAGCTTTTCACCTTCAGTGATATGAAATTTTAATTTTCTTATGTTGATTTAACCACAAAATGATCGGTATGCTCATCCCAATATCTGAAACTTCTAGCCTTGAGACCGCTTGGTGGTGCAAGAGATTTGAAGTTTCCAAGAAATTGCAGAAATTTTTGCTGAACTGGACAAGTTATAATGAGCCATTTTTATCTAGTTTTGAAATGTTTACATTTCATTTGCTGAATAGATGATTAAAATTGATAAAAGATTGTATTATTATTATATTACAGTGTTTTTCTATTTGAGTAAGTTTTGCGTTTGATGGTTGTTGTTTAGCTCAGATAGCGCATAACTTATCCGTGTTATAGTTATAGCTCTGCTTGCTGCGTTGAACACTTTATTAGCAATCGCTGCATTTTATCCCTGGAATAAATTTTTATTATATTATGTATATAATATGCACAAACTATTTTTCGTATAATCTACACAAGACATTAGTCAGTGTTTCGAAGATGCATTAAATCCTTATCGGCTTGGCTTGTTTCTCAGCAAGCAAGCCGTTTTGTGCTTGTTGAGGATTGAGGAATTACTCGTTGCAGAAAACAGAAAAATTTTATTTTTCACCAGTTTGTGATTTTTTGTGCATACTCACTTGCGAATTAGGCTTACATGTAAAAACGTCTTTTTAGGTTTTATTATGCCTCACGCCAAAGTAGTTGAATTTTATATTCTGGCCAGATGTCAAACTCACAGAACTCTCTTCCGTAATTTGAAAACGAAATGTCTCGTTATTGGATTTCTTTCAAGCCAGTTCGACATGAGAAGAATTAAATATTTAAACTTGACCATAATTCCAGTCTATTAATGCCACTTTGAACAGATGTAGCGAGAGATATCCATATGTCTGACTGTATAGGCCTATGCTTTTTTGTGTACTAACCGCTTAAGAACAATATTGTGTTTTCTGATCCAGATTTTTGTTTATCCACTAAACTGTTACAACGCTTTTCTGTCAATTTGAGATAAGAAGGTCGATAATTTTAATGGCCAGAAGGTGGTATTAGGCGTGGCTGGAAGTAATATAAACAAAACCCAATTCGAGAATAAATCTCATAATTAATGATGTGTTCTTTAAACCCTGTTTGAATAGAAACGGTTATTTCAGGCGCATTCTCAATGAACAATAAATAATTGTTAGCCACGTTTTGAACACAATTATTGACGACTCTACACTCTACAGCAGGGGTCGGCAACCTACGGCCCGCGGGCCGGATCCGGCCCGCCAAGCAAAATTATCCGGCCCGCAGCATTTTTGCAAATTGTAGTTGGCGGGCCAAAACGAACATCCCATTATTTTATGCTGCCATTTGGTTTTACATAACAGAATTAAGATTACTAAATGTTATGTAAAACTTTCGCAATTTTTACTTTTCCATATTTATCCGTAACGCTCACTTGTAATCACGTAGCCTGTGTACTACTACTTATGCCGCAACAATGCTTAGTTAGGGCATTGTCGCCATTTTGAATTTCCTTGATATTCTTTCTCTGCGTACTGCAGTGTTGTCAGATTGGGCGATTTATCTGCAATTGGGCTACTTTTAGTTGGGCTTGGCGCCAAAAAATGTTGGTTTGCGACTTGCGCTTTTTTGGGCTACTTTCAGTCTCTGATTTGGCGCGAGACGGCGCTTAAATTTGGTAGAATTTTAAGTGGTTTGACAGTGAATTTTGAGTTGGCAGAACTGAATAATTGGTAGAATCCGACCAGCCTTTGAAAATGTTGGTAAAGTTTCGGTTTATTACGGAAAAAATGACGTTATTTTTTTGATTCGGCATGAGGATTGATTTTACTGCTGACCATTAGCAGCTTTGACTGTTGTTACAGCAATGCTGTATTCATTTTCATCCGGGAGAATGGAAGGACTGACTGGCGAGTGGCGAAAGCGAAATTGCACTTGTATCGAATATCGGAAATTATAGGGTAGTTATGATCTTGGTTTAGTACCGTTGTTCCCGACAATTTTCACCAAATCAAACGTCATATAAAAACCGTTATGGTCTACTTAACCTAGCTGGCATCTTACGTCATGGAAATTGCTAGAAAATGTCCAAATATTGCACCATCGGTCGTAAGACCTGATGAAATATTGCATTAGCCGCTTGAACACCTGTTTGAATGACTTCATAATTGTCTTTCATTATTGCGTCACAGTTACTGTCTACGTGCATTTGAGATATCGCAAATTATTCTAGTCATTCGTAAAATTGTTTGTTGGAAGTCAGTCGCAAGTTTAACTGTTTGCTTGGTGCTTGCTAGCTGGACAAAAATTTCCGTCTTTTATCCAAGTAATCTGTTCTGTAGTGACAGTTTTAGAGGCGTACGGTGTTGCGTCCCATTTTCGATAGCCGCGGGCTAATTTTACAGGAATACACTTTTGAATAGACGTTTCAAAAGAGTGTTTATTTTTCGGTCATTACATGCAGACGAACGGATTTGGGAATCTTATGTTACAATTTTCCCACGAAGAGATTATGGTTTACCGCTGTGACCAACCGTACCATAATTTTTGAAGCTTTTATTGGTGTCTAAGCTATAAATTAAAGTGGGAAAAATTGAATGTCAGTGGAGAAACTTACTGAATGTAAACTGGTCTTTCTTGTATGATTAAAAAACAATGATAGATTCTTGTATTTTTTGTACCAAGGTGTACGAGTTTAGAAATGCTGCAGGGGAGTATAAATTTAGAGAAGTTGCTCAATTGGCACTAACAATGTAGCCTATACCAATCAGCAATGCATTACGGTAGTTGAGCGAGCCTTTTCGAGAGTTTCTGCAATCAAAACCAAACTGCGAAATCGTATCGGACTTCAACTTTTGTCAGCGATTGTGAGGATCAGAACTTTGCTGCAACAATTGGAAAAATGCTGTTTGATCCCCGGTCATCAATGCGGAAGCATGACAGCTCTATATATGAATATGAAGCTTCAGCAGTTGATGATAGAATTTTGTTGGGTGTTGGTTCTTGGTAGTTCATCTGAGTTGACGGGCTTATGCTATGCATTAGCATCTACTATGGAACCATTTGTATCTTGAATTTGAAAATAGGAATTTGTATGAAGTCTGTATAGCATTGGCTCGTCTAAGTTTTTTTCTATTGAACAATGCATGATTCAATATTGAACATTGTACCTATTCAAAAAGCGAAGTTTTTTTCTATTGAACAATGCTTGATTCAATATTGAACATTGTACTTATTGTATGTTGTATTAATGTATGTATTTTGTATCTACACAATCAGCATGATGGACAAAGATGTTGCTTTGTCCATGACTCTTGGGGGCATGCCCGAAAACCCCCCTAGAAAGCCTGCGCCTTCGTTGCTCAACCGTCGACGTCGCGACGGCAAATTGGGCTACTTTTAAGTTGCTTTGGCGCATTTTTGGGCTCTTTTTTTAAAAAAAATCTGGTAACACTGGCGTACTGCATTTTAGAGAGAGCGACGTTGCAGGCCTGACAGATAGTTTGATAGGTTTGAAGTTTTAAGAATTAGTTTGTTTGAAGGTTGATAATTTAGAAATATGTGTAGCTTAGGAAGCAGGAATTGGCCTTTTTAGTGACAGCCGGTCCAGACTTTTAAATTACTTTATTTTTTAGAGTTATAATTTACTCCCAGTTCCATTTTTCCGTTTTTTTCAACAAGTGATTCTTGTCTTTGAAGAATTTGCTACTTGTTAGAATCCACCAAGCATAGGAAATTATCACAAAGCGCCTTTGTACCCGCGACCTATCGATCACGGGTCGCTTTGTTATAGTAAACTAGGTTTGGGGCTAAATTTAGCTTAAGCTTGCAGAAGGTAGCATCAAGGTACTTGGCAGTTTCACCTTGAAGTCCGGTTATATTAGCCTATTTACTGCATGCTAGTTGCAGGCTACATGAGTTGCGTTAGTAATAGTCAATTAACCGTATATTTAACGGCAAGTTGAGAACACAACTTACTGATGACCACTTGCAAGATGTTATGATTCTTGCCTCATCCAACCTATCACCTGACCTTCAGAAACTTTCTAGCAGGAAACAACATCAAATATCACATTAATGTTGTGCTGTCAATAAATAAAGTACTTGGTGTGTTTCGTTACCAATTGTTACTATTTTTCTTTATATTAATCTATATAAGCCTATAGTAGCTAAATATGGAGATACTCTGATAAGAACGCCAATTTTAACAATATTATGAAAAGTAAAGAAAACGGAAGTGCAAATGGAAAACTTGTACGGCCCGTTGACATCTGCGCAGTTTTGTTTTGGCCCGCGACTGAAGAAAGGTTGCCGACCCCTGCTCTACAGTGTTGGTTTGATGAGGTTATGCCTCTGCAATGCTTCATGTCGCTCACATTTTTTGAATCTCAAGGCAACACTGCTAGCCATACCGGTGTAGCCTCCAGCCCCCACGCTACTTATTAAGACTACCCAAGTACCCAGTCAACAAATGTTTCTCGGCAGCGGAGTGTACCAAACTTGGCAGCGATAGACACATGTTTCGCCCATGAGTCTGAGCTCATTAGTATCGCACCACTAATTCATGTTACACAGCACTCGACTGCTGCTTTTGCCAGTAAGTGTAGCAACACTAGTGTAGTATGAACACAACTTTTTTATTATCAAATCCACTTCTACGCGTGATGATGAAGGTAGGTCAAGATCAAGTGGATAGGAAAAAAGGAGTTAATCTTTGCTTCTACCCCATTAGACGTTTTGCTGAGACATCCGAATACCTGAGTATTGTGAGGTCTCTCAGGCATTGTCGGTGACTGACCAACACAACAAAGAATTTAATGAACATGAAACATGGGCACAGTCAAAAGTATTCCTTTGAGATTGAGTATTTTTTTTCTTTCGATGACATTTATCCAAGAAATATGTCAGAAAGAAGTTTGAATATTCCATGACCAAAGCCAGTCAAGTTGTTAGATTTGTTCTCTAGTTAATTAAATGGAGAGATTGTATTTCTAATAAGATTATCTTGTGTTTAAACGTTGTTGGTTTTGTATTAATCTTTGCCAGTTGCTATGTGACAATCAATCAGCATTACTTTTGATGAATTAGTCATTTGCTGATTCCTGCCATCACAGCACGCAAATTCGTCATATTTCTCGTATGTTGATGCAACGTTTGCAGACGTAAACGTAAAAAGAACATTTTTTTTCAGTTGACGTGTTGCTTTCATAGCTTCATATTGCATCGAAATACCACAGATATTATTTTGAACTGGAGTAAAACATTTACGGATACTGAAAAGCTTAGGTGTTCAATTTCATCAGGATAATTATCGTTTCTAGCACTAGTTGCAACATTCATCTGGTGAAAGTAAAAGCAACAATAAACAGGCCGATTTATTGCTTCACTGACATTTATATTCACATATATTAATTATTGCCAACATTTCTTTTACCATTTAAGTTATGAGTAACTCCGAAGTTAACTTGAATTCAGTCTCACATTCTTCATGCTATGAATGGTTCAGTCGGACAACAGACAGCTTTGTGACTAGTCAAGTCAGCTGCCATTATTGTATAACAATTATACATTTCATGGACTTTGACTGTATGTACCGCATATAGTATATTTTTAAGAAATATGGAGCGCTCCACGATTTTGTGTGTCATCCTCACTGTGTAAAAATAGTCTCTTTATCGCCACTTGGCGGATTAGTAAATTAGAAACAACAGGCACAAGAAAGACTCGTTATTTTTGTTACTTTGATCTATTGTATCAATCTACTGTAAATACAACTTGAGGCCGCTTTATTTTGTACGAAATACACTTGTTAGTTGTAAAAGCTGTATGCTTTAATTGGTTGTCAGAGCAGCGTTGCTTTTGGTTTGGTAAAGTGGTGGCGTAAGATTTGTTTCATTGCTAAATGAGTTTGTGGTTAGTGCACCGGTCTCTGACTCGGTAGACATGGGTTCGGTGCCTTGTTGGGACATACCACAGACTTTTAAAAAGTAGTACTAAATCTTATTCTCAGCTATAGAATGGATTCGGGTAATAATATACTCGGTTGCTTGTCTAAACGGCTGCACTGGCACTGTCTGCTTTGTAAAGCGCTGTGGAGCAACGCATAAAACGCAATTTTAAGCATGATTTTGCTGACAACTTATCCACAGAGTCCTTTTTTATTTCTTTCGGTTGTCAATATTGCTTCTGCTTTTTGCGTTTTTTTAGATTATTGCTCTAAATAACTTTATCATTTTTAACTGATTGCTTGTATCGAAATCGCTTAAACTTTCATTGGTCGGCACTAGCCAGGCAACAGAATTTGTCTGTTTCTAATGTTAGAAGCTCCTCTTTACGGAAGCAACTTTTCGAAACAACTTGCTTTTCATTTGCAGAATAAAAAAAATGACGAGAAGCCCAAAAACGAGATTTCAGTGAAAGACCTGTCTCTTCCAGAAAAGTACTCTCGTCATTTAGCTTCTGCATCAAATGCTTATCTCGCTAAGGAGTATTCCAACGCGGCTGGAGAATATGACGTGGCGATGGCGTTTTTAGAGGAGCTGAAATTAAAACCAGTAAGGCTGTTGTTATTTTGAAGAGATATCGTTTGCTAGCGCCTCCATTGCACCGAGTATCTTTGTTCTAGGGATTAAGCCAAACCTCCAAAAGAAGCAATAAGTTCAAGCATGCGATACATATATGTTTTAACTTCGAACAAAATCCAGGCTTGTTATAAGTCCAAACGCCGAAAGAGTAAACCACTTTCTAATAATAATAATCAACTTGCACGACAGAGAACGATTTTCGAAGGTTTATTGGTGTTTTTTACAGGCCATGGTTGTGACTACGGCTAAACCTAATTTCTTTTCAGGGCTTTAAAATTTCGAAATACGACCAATTTGTCCTAATCTATGCGAGGGGCTGTGCATCAATGAACGTCAACACTCCAATCGAAGTTTCGCGTTCTTTGGATTTCTTCGCTACACTTGTAACAGGAAAAAAGAAAAATGAGGAAGTTCTTCATCCGATGCTATTCTATTCGATCGGTTTTGCCCAACGCTTATTGAAAAAGTTTGTCGCTAATTTTTTTGCTTATTTCTCTCAAGAGTTTGTTGTGTGGTCAAATTATCTTATTTCACCAAGTAGGTTCTATCTTGAATCTTACCCATCCTAACACCAACTCAGAAAAGTATAAAAGTAATGTTAATGATAAATAAAAAGTATGTCAATTGTAAGATATACAAAATACAAACGGCACTGAATATAGAACAAGTGTGCCTGTTATTTTGGTTTGAGGTCTTGGCGGCAAACAAACAAGGTATGTGTAGACATAGCAGTTGTAAACAAATGGAAGCTTTCCTAGTTTCATCCTCAATGTAAGTAGAGAATTGCACGATGTGTGGTACACAGATTTTTCTCATACAAGAGATCTACTTATTGTAGTCTAGTACGGTAGCTACTGTTTTTATGACTTTGCTCCAGATCTCCTTTTTATATTTCATCAGTGTATTGAGTCGTCACCTCCGATTGAGTACGCGGCAGTTGATGATAACTGGAAACGTGTAAACTACTTGACGACTCAAAGGTGACGGGCTGGGTTGATGTTTTCTGACTTTTTTTTTCAGCAATGCACTTGCAACAGTATCGCTTGCGGCCGGGATAAAATTGCTTGAGGAAAGACAAAAGGTCAAACGTTTAACCTACCCAGGTTCGTTCAGTTGCGTAGCTTGGACATTTTTGATCTACTCAACTCAAGACGTAACGTCATTCAGTGAATGAAACTTAATCGGCACAGCTTTAGTCCGACTACCAGTTTTCTTACTGGATTTGCAATCTACCTTGCTATTCACCTATCTACGATTTGGTTTTAATCTTTAAACCTTTGAAGCAAAGATTTTTCATGCTATCTATTGCAAACGGGTGTGGTTTTGTTGGTTAACTTGTTGTATAACTTTTAAATTTTGGTTTCATATCGTTTTAGGAGTTACTGACGTCATACCAGAGTCCGAAAAAGGAACCCTGTTGAACGCCATGCAAAACCTTTTGCGCATGGCCTCAATTCTGTTCAAACCTGACGCAGTTTGCTTTTACGACAAATGCGAATGTGACGATAAATTTCAGACACGAGTTTATTCAATTTGTGACAAGGAGATTCACAGAAAAGAAATTTACCAGACTGATCTTAACTTTGAGGTAGCTCCCTAGACAGCAAATCAACCATTTTTTACACTGATTTAATGTATGCAGACGTTAAATCAGTGTAAAACATTGTTGATGTGCTGTATGGTTCCTGTGTCGAATTTGTTTTGATGCAAACAGTGTGTACAAATGACATATCAGAGGTAAAAGAGTGCTTTGGTATTTGACCACTTATTGCATTTTAACGCTTTATTCATACCAGTTGCAACTGCAACAGCTTACGTTGTCCAGTAGGAGTATTTCCTGTGTTGTGTTAAGAGGGTTGCAAGCAATGGCAAATATTTACGACAAAAAGTCTATTTCTATTTGTGTCAAGGTTAAATGTCTTCGGATCTACTTTTCAGGGTTACATGAAAATTTCTTGCTCGTGGGATTGCTCTTTCTCTTTTCATTATAAATGCTGGGCGAGGTTCAAGCATGCCACATTTGCCAAATCCGGCGACAAGGTGAGCCACAGGCTTATGTCATATTCAAAACTGCCGTCGCACTTAAAGTACCATCAAGCAATCAAGCGTAACCTAATTCGTACTTATGCTAATGATTCTATGAAGGGTCATGTGATTTCTGATCGCATGAATAGTTCATTTCTTTGTGATAAAAAATGTGTAATATATATATTTATCATATAGAATTATATATTATAATACCATCACACTTTTTGATCGTTAGTCTAACCATTTACTGCAGTATTTCTTCTTCATGCTTATGAGGCGGCAATTCATGCAACATCTCCCAACCGCTGCAATATTTCTCACGACACAGCAAAGTCCCTCATTTTTGCACGTCGAATCAATGTAAAAATGATGCTTTTTGCTGTGGATAGGCAGTAGTACACGCTTTTTTATCCAGATAGATGTGCGAGTGACTTCGGTTTATTTTCCAGGAAGTCTTGGACTTGCAATGCTTCACAGATGGATGCAACGGGACTATATCAAGAATTGTAATGATCGATCAAGCCCAAGCTACAAAGAAAGATGTGAGATTTTACATAAAAACCTGTGAAACTTTTCGTGAAAATTCTATTTCTTTATGAAAAAACCTTTGTACTTTGCTAGCATCTCAATTTCTGTTGCACCAATTGCATGAGCCGGCCTGCTGTATTTTTTTAACAACTTTGAAGCAAGGGCTCATCTAACCGATACTGTAATCAGTTTGGAAACAGTCACTACCAAATCGAAATCGATGCCATCCGTCATAGGTTTTCCTGGAGTTACTTTAGATCGATACCTATTTACCTATTTCTTCAACACGTTTAGATCAAATCGGAAAAGCAACCTTCAAAGAAGAAGGAAACATCGACAAAAGCCTCTGTCCCGCGCATGTCAAAAAGCGAGCGGAATTTGAAACGACGTCAAAAGAAACTTCAGGAAGCGAAGGATAAAAAGTTACAGAACCGGCTCCGAGAATCAGAAGCGGTAGAATATCTTAACAGACAGCACATCAGTCGTTTAAAGCATGGATTCAACGTCTGCAGACGGCTGAATTGCTGTCTGGGTAGCCTGTGAAAGTTATCTTTCGCGTGGTTGCAATGTCGTCCGGCATGGAAACTGTGCATAAAAGGCAACTTTTGTCAACTGGAATATACAGTTTGCATTTGTCCTCTTCAGGTTTTGTTTGTGTTTTCATGTTTTTGCTTATGAATAAACTTACCACATACGAGATTTTTGGACCCCGAAACCCCAAGGTGCATTTATATGTTATTCGTGTGAATTGTACGATCAGCTGAAACTTATGCCAATTATTTTTTTTGTTAACGCCATTGATTAGCTTATCTTGAGGGGAAAAAGTTTTATAATTTTGTTCTCATATTTACCCGTAAAAGTAGATTTTAAGTTTGTTTGAGATTTGATTGCATTTTTATTTTTTAGGACAAAGCAGATGAAGAAAAAAACAAGAAAGAAACTACAAAAGTTGTTAAACGTTAGTGCTTGTAACGTGTGACGTCAGTTTTAATTGATGGAAGAAACGTGCATTAGATTGCTCTGAGCATCTGGGTAGCCTGGTGGTCAGCGCACAAATGGTGTAGGTAATTTCCAGGAAACCTCTGTCTCCCTGATGCCGGTTCGCTTCCCGCCTCGGCTGGCTGAAAAGAGTATCACGCTTCTTGTTGCTTTGTTTCACTTTCATTTGTTTGTCTTGCACCAAAAATGGTTATTCGCTGCAAGAAAGTCACACCGTCAATTGAGAATGATTGTTTGGTTTTTGTTGTAAATTTTTAAGTAAAATTTTGAATCTAAACAGTTTGTACTGAAAGTAAGCAAAACCTCATGTGAAATACTTTGTAGAATATTGTTGTGGCTTTTAATTTTCTTCCACTGCTTGAAAGATATTTTGCACTTTTAGATTTCACCGAAAACGACATAGCAAATGCGACCGTGATAAAACGGAGTGACAACGAAGTAAGTGGAGAAACACCGATTCAGATTTTTTTAATACCGTTCGGTTGGGGAGTTGCACATGCACTTTACACTCACATTTTGCTTTCGGTCATTTTCAGCAAGTTCATCACGCTCCGAAGACGAAAAATAAAAACAAAACAAAAAAGAAGCACACCAATAGCAACGTCACTCTGCAAGAGTTTCTGAAAGGTTATGAAAGTGGAATAACCGCCGCTGACATGGAAAGAGTGATTGCAAAGTACGTGTAGTCAAATTTTTTGTTGCAGAATTCCTTCCGTTGCTTCAGGTTGATGACGCGTACTGCTTCGAGTTAATTAGCCGGCGTGGCCTTCAATCATTGCTTCTTTATTCTATAAAACTGTTGCTTCTGATGAAGGTGCAGCTAGATGTTTGTGGACTGTTTCAGCTATTCAGTTATCTTGTGTTAGGTGCTTGTGATAGGCAGACTTTAATTAGTGCTTTTTTATATTTTGCATGTTATGTTTAGTTGGTTAAAGCTTTTACTCTTTATGGTGAAATAATGTTTATGTTAACTTGGTGTTCATGACATTACGTATGTGAACGTTTCAATGATGTACTCAAGGGTACCAATTTATCATTAGCGAACAAAGGTATCTATGTACAGTTATTCAACGCTAATGCGCTGCTGTGTATTGATCAACAGTCAAATGGCTGACTCCCCCTTTCGGGTACCGGAAAGTATGCGGGAGGAAATCCGATACTTTGAAAACGAATTATCCGATGAAGACATTGTTCGAATATCTTACTTATACGAGTAAGACTATTGTTATTAGATTTGATAAGTATGTGCCGGATTATTATTGACGTCATTCCACATTAGCAGTTGTTTTTGTTTGTTGATCGATCAAAGCATGCTTGAACTTGTTAGAAGGAATTTGACAATCCCATAGTGTATCGCTATCCTAAGTTAGACGACAATGCAAGGCTATATTGTCGAACACAAAAAAAAAAGAAAATACTTGAATAACATGAAAAAAACAGCTTTGAAGTTGGCAGAATTTAGTGATAGAATATAATTTAATCCAGCACTTTCAAATAAAAATATTTCAGTAATGCTTTGTTGCGATGAACGTAGCATTTCAAGGGCATAAGCCTATAAGGTTAAAAGAATAATAAAAATAAAATGTTTGTATTTTCTCAGATTATCCCTTCTCAGTCACTTACCTTCCGTAAGCTCCCAACAACCCCCTCGCCGCTGTCCTCAGCTTTCCAACAAAATGTAGTACATTTTCATCAAGAAATAAACTCAAAATGTAGAGACAAAATGCATGTCAGCAAACGAGGCCGTTTTTGAAACGTTTGTGGAACATGAGTTTAGTATCTACGTTTTGGGCTCTTTACCTTTTTATTCAGATTTTCTTCATTACTTGATGTGATTTTTATACCCACTCTGACAAGATCCTAGTAACCTTCTTCCCCCGGAGAGCCCTCCCTCACACTGATACTGATAATTAAGTTTCATGATAATTTAAGTTTCTTTCAAACTTTTTCTCAACAGATACTTCGAAGATTTTTTTATACAAAACGGTCCAGTGAAAGTAGACAATGGGTTCTTGCTCGAGCAATACCTGATGCTTAGCGATGAAATGAAGACTATCCTTGTCAGCAGCAATGGAATTGTTGCTTTTCTTTGTAAAAATGATGACCGGTGAGAGTCAAGATTTTCTTGTAGTGAAATCTCAATTTCCATTTGAGTTAATTCAAATTATTTTGTTTTCTGAAAAGGGGAGTTGTTTTCCCAAGGGCTGTGGAGTCGGAGGGATTTTGGCCTGTCCGGAATCGGCGTCGGCCAGTTATAAGCCGAGGAGTCGTATATTTTTCTCCCGATTCCACAGTCCTGGTTTTTCCACCTACTTTTGATTATTGTCAATTGCTCATCATGTGATAGGTGAGCGTTCGTTTTACAAGGCAACAAATGGGGTGCATGGTCTGATGGTATTTGACGACGCTACCCTAATCTAGCTTGCTGTCACATGTCGTCAAACACTCAAAAATCTGTCTTGTAGAAAAGATTTGTCTGACATGATTAGAACACTTTTTTGTTTCGAGTAGTTACTACTTTTTATACATAAATCAATTGCCGTCTCTGCAATTTTCGTTGCGAGGTTTTGACAAGACGATACGCGATCTGCATTTCATATTTTTATTCATAGGTTTCTGGTGGTGCATCCGTACATTGGGCTAACGGTCCAGTCTGATAAACTCGTGGAATTGGTTCAAGCGTACAACTTTGAAATACAGGTGAAGGTTATTTAAGTTTGTATCAGTCATTAGTTAGTTGTTCCCCCACTGCAGGTCCCCTGTTTTTCTTCTGCACATCCCAATCTTTTGTTTTCCTTTGTATCTCACAATAGTTCATCGTCTTTTCAACATCTTACATTTTCATCTTTTTTCCTACCTTTCATGCAATTTTCGACAAAACCGAAGCATGCGCCCAATCTATCAATGCTGCTTTCTTATATTGTCCTAACCAAAAAATACCCCCTTTCCGACATTCTTAAAGGCCTACTAAATGAAATTTTTAAACGGGATTTAAGCATTAAAATGCGTAAACTGAACATTCAAGAATACATTTAAAAAAAAGTTACTGAAAAAATTTGTTTTCAATAGCGCTGGCAAGGCCCAAAGTCCAATGTTTCATTTATTTTCATTTTTTTTCAAAATGACCAAAAAGTGCAAACACAGCTCGAGAATACGTCACAAAAGACAGCAATAACAAAAACCACGTTACAACATCTGATGTTTTAACATCAGATTTGAGGTTTTGAGCAAACTGTCTGATGTTTTGACGTTGAAATCTGATGTTTTGATGTACATACATACATAGCCTACAGTTAAATCGCCGGCAGTAACAACTGTTGCGTGATCAGCTGATTGCTCGTCTTTTGTTACGTAGACTGTACAGTCGCACGCTTCGCTGCTCAGGCCCATTCTGGTTTTGAAAGCTCTGACAAAAGCTCGCGCGCAATGATGGTCAGACCGCAATGGGGCAAAATTTTATTGAAAATCGTTTTATGGTAGCAAGTTAAACACAAAGAACGTGGAAAATCGCCAAATCAGGTTTTTCCTTTAGTACCCCTTTAACACTTCCTCATTTGTACAATGTCACGCGTTGTTGTTGAATCAATATCAAGCAACATTAATCAAGTATTTATGTCGTTTTTCAACAGTTTTTAATGTTTCTTCTAGTTTCTTAGTTGAAATTGGAAGTTACCTGAAACGTATTGCTGTGTTCCTGTAGGTCGTTTATTGTGGTGGCTCGTTTAATCACGTTCATGAATGAATTTTTTTGTTTTTCGGCAGCAATCTGCTCTAGAATTTTCTCAACAATCATTGTCCCGTGCTTCTATGTTGGACACACTTGATGTAAGTCATCATCGTGACATGTACTTTTGTCTATTTGTGATTATTGTACATAACAACTAGCCTCATTTTTAATCGCACTAGAACCCTCAAATAAAATATAGCCGATTCTTTTTTTCAATGAAAAGAAATCAACGTCCAGCTGGATTTAGTTAAGATTACAATCTTTGCATAATGGTGCAGTTATTTCATTTAGTAGCGAGTAAGGTATGCAAATATTTGTCGCCAGATGTCTGCAAAGAGTAATTAATTGATGATTCCTTGTATAATCTGCACTCGTTTTCTTTGACAAAGTTGCTCTTTTCTTCATGCACGTTTCCAGACCGACTTCGATAACCCAAGTTCGCTTTCTGATTTTGCACGTGACCTGTATGACCTCGGGGACATTCCCTTGAATGACGTAGCCAACATAACTGGAAGTAACTCAGCTTCTGTGCCCAGCAGTGGACCCAAGATCTTTCCACAAGTGCTGAAGCTGTCCAGTAACGTCTCAAACAGTTCATCGTCGTCTAGCAGCAAATCAGACGCGAAAACTACTAAAATTAAATATCCAGTTAAGAAATCTCATCAGGGTGAAGGCGATACAATAGTTTCCGATAATTTGTGCTCGGAAATGGATCGATATTTAGACAATGGACGCCCAAATGCGAGTAAGTTCTTTCTTTGCAAATTTTTTGATAATAAAACTTATAAAATATGCTGCTGACGAATAAAATCTTCGGTGTTGATAGTGTATAGATGGCATTACTTCGGAAGGAAGATAGTAGTTTAAAAATCACTTCATTTGCAAGTCCTCCTATGACTGAAAAGTTCAATGTCCTGACTGGCAGCCGCGGCCGCAACGATAACATGTAAAGCCTGCCACGTTTTGTCTATTGCGAAGCTTTTCCTCTTGATTGGTGATACCAGTGATACGCGTTTTGTCCCATACTTGAAGACAGCCTCAAGCGCAGTGAGCCTCCACAAATTTCTATCTTCAGCAAGGTTTTAGAATGTAGATAGTAAGATGTAAGAATGTTTGAAACAAAAATGTTACGAAAAGGTTTTGCTTTGTTGTAAATCCAAATCTTCTGCTCAGTAGAGAAAAAAGAAATTAAAAAAATGTTTTCGCAAGCCCCACTAAATACCGGAACTGGTAAGGCAGTTCCCAGGTTTGTCGCATCCGCGCTTACGTCTTGTAGTTGAAGATTGATATCAACCGAACGAAAACGCTAGGAAATGCTTTGTGTTCACTGTTAAAGCATGTCATTAAGTGCCTTGCCACAGACACAGCCGCGTGCCTTGAAAGCTGTCTAATCGACATCTATTCAAGCGTCATACCAAGACTCTCGCTAGTGCTGCCGAATCCATCTAACCCAGTAACTCAACGACTCATTTTACATGATACAACTCGCACAAAATTCTTTCTGCTTGGTACAAACAAGCATGTGATTAACTGTGTACCATAATGTAACACCAAGCATCTTGTCTTCCAGGTATGAAAGATTTGGATAGTTTTACCGATAGCGAAAGTGAACTTTCAATTCCAGGTAGGTTTCACGCGCTATCAGGAAATAATGTGATGAAATCATGCGTTTTTGTTGAATTAATTTCGTCTTTTTGCGTTAGCTTGACTGCGAATAACGTTTTTATTTCATGCAGTCAATCTCATAGCACACATCAACATATTCATTGGTATCCGCATCTTAAAAAATTGATATCCAAACAGTGTCAATGAATGATTTAGGACTTGTTAATAGAAATTAATAAAAGAGTAAATTGTTTTGCTTAATGCACATATTAATTCGCCCAGTTGTTCAAGATGGAATGCATACTTTTGGCGATTTTGGAGATGGAAACTCTGGTCCTGCTGATGTAAGTATTTCGTCATAATAACGAAGCTACAGACGTTGAATCAATGTAAAAATGACGGATTTTGTTGTCTGGGGTAATCATACGTTGCGTGAACGAAAAAAAACTTTAGTTCATGAACTGCACCATACAAAACTTCTTTTGTTGTGAAGAACTAGTAAACTCTCAGTTTTCATCCTCCTCTTCAACTTAGATTGTTGGATCAACTTTGTCGAGTAGCAAGAGCAAATCCGAGGAAGAGTTAAGTGAGGAGGAAGTGAAGAACGTAGCAATGGTCTCTTCCGAAACGCAAACAGATCTTACTGACCAATCACAACAAGATGAAATAACAAAACTAAGCAACGAGAAGAAATTGATGGAGAAAAGACTCGAAGTGGGTTTATGTTGTGTGTAGGAAATAAAATTTGTTGTGTAATTTCAACAAAAAAGAAATAACAACCTTGTGATTTTAACAAGGTTTGTCGTCTTGAAGTATCATGGTTGGAATAACACGATTCTATTTTTTAGGATATCAGTAATAAATTCACTCTGTTGTGCTCCACTTCGAGAAACGAGGTCATGTTAAAAAATCAGGAGATTGCTCAACTGCTGGAAACCCTGCAAGTTGTGCAACATGAAGCTGCTCAAACGCAAAACCATTCTGAAGCCGAAATTAAGAAAATCTCAAAAGATCGCCTGACCTTGCATGATAACGTTAAAGCTGTGAAAGCACAACTGAAAGAAGTGAGTTTTAAAAAACTTTCCCTGCTGATAAATCCTTTTTACACATCACTGCTACGTCTCCAGACGTTATTTTTTGCTTTATGAATTGGACGTTTGGCTTTAAATTCAGCAAGTGTAATTTCTTTATGTCCTTACCACAGCCGATGTTTAGGACTAGTGCTAGTTTCTCTTCTTCATTTATCGAAAGTTTTCTGATTTTGACAATTTTTTTACTTTTGGCATTACGCTTTTGGATAAAAACAAGCTGCGTTTTCCTAGCCCTCTTTTGCACAGGCTGAAGAGAGGGAGATTGAACTGAAAGATCAGATAAACGAAAAAGAATCCGATCTGGATCGCTTATCCTCCGTCCTCCAAGAGCAGAGGAGCAAATGGCTGGAGGAAAAGCTGTCTGGAAAACGCGAGAGGGAAGCTCTTAATCTCTCTTTGCAGCAAGCCAATAAAAGATGCGTTGATGCAGAGGTGCGAGCACTGTCTGTTTCTAGTTTCGCAAAGTAGATTGTTTATTTTTTTTACTTCTAAGTTAGGAAAATGTTGAAGTTTATTTTAGCATGTGTGATTAATTTTCTTGAAAATTTTGAAAAGCTCCACAAAATACATTCGCTCGAAATTAACGTTGGATGGTTTCAGGATGCTTGAGTTAATGAGGTATAATTTGATGACAAAGTTACCAGACTTTTTGATTTTGTGTAGGGCTGAACTTACGACTATCTGTCATGCTTCATCAGCTGCTAGACATTTTCACAACTCGCACTTTGTGTTCAGCTAAAAGCATTGGAAGTTGAAGAAAGTTTTGGCCTGAAATCGTTACGCAAAGTCCAGCAGGAATGCGAAAGGCAAGCCGAAGATTTTCACAACCTAGCGCGGCAGCATGGCAGCAATCCGACTGTGCAGAGAGACATTCTCAGCGGCCACCTGCAGTGGAAGAAGAATGCTGACACCTGCACCAAATATATTGACCAAACAAAGGTAAAGAAAACGTTGAAAGAACGTTTCACTTCAAACAATAACAAATTTTGGACCGTTATGATTCAACCAAGACAAAAACAAAACTTTCTCGTACGCCATCTTGTCTTCCGTTTGTTTATGTCTCGTTCTCTATATTTGCTGATCTATTTGTGGGCAGCGCGTATCCATTCGTTTGCGTGGCAAACTTTTGACTTGCCAAGTTTGTTTGTCGATTATTATTGTTTAAAACACGACCTGCTCTCAGACTTGACATTAATCATGGACACTCGAAAACGGCGACAATTGATAAACAATGCCCGCGTACTCCAGACAGCAAACCAGCGTTGAATCAATGTAAAAAATGATTGATTTGATGTCGGGGGTGTAGATGATGTGACGTCATAAGCGCACCTGTCGGTATGTGACGTGAACTTACGAAGCCGCTATCGTTTCGTCGTTTATTTTCTGTCAAACTTTCCACAAACTTCCGGTGCTTTCCTTTGGAATGACCGCCCAACCATCAAATCTATATATTTTGACATAAATTCAACGTTTGCGGACGTTGAATGGAATGTAAAGATATATGTTTGCTAGCTGGGTGACAGTGCAATCTGGCTTTCAAATATAACTTTATTTACAAAGTTCGAAAAAAAAATTTCTGGCATGTTTATCTGGTAAGTTGTCAACATAAAGTTGTATCATGCTCTCAAACTTTTCAGAAACAATTCGCCCACAATGCGGAGATGATAAGAAGAGGTCAACGATTAAGTGATCTCACCTCCATCCCCATCCCATCCCCGCCATCTCCTGGACCCAGTTTCCAGCAGGCTACAATGAACGCGTTGCAGATTCGGAATGTCGGTGAGCTGCCGTTACAAATTAGCTGCCCCTTTCCCAGCCTGCAAATCAGGACTTTTTTTACATGGATTCAACGTCTGTAGAATCAATCTAGAAAAGGCCTGATTTGCTACCTGGGTTGATTGCTGCTGTGTCATTGTGTTTATGATTCAATGAATTGAACTTTACTCCAAAACAATGAGTTTAACCAGTTAGTCTTCGCAAAAGTGGCTTTTCATCTTTTCACGTACCGTTAAGGCATTGTGGCAATCAAAAAGTGTTTACAAGTCATTAAGCGAGTTACATGCAACGATTCGGGAGTTAAACCGAAGTGAAGTGTCAATATCTCATCATTAATCATGACCGTGAGCCGAGAGAAGTAACACTGAGCTGTTTAAATAGACGTAATCCGTTGTTGGCATAGCAAAACAAGGTGTTTACCATCACATTATAAACGTGTCATTTTACACGCAAGTAGAGAGGAAAATAAACGCGATTCGCCTGTTAAAACTGAAATCTGTCTCCAAATGTTGGTTTGTGATTATGGTTCGCAATAAAATGAGCTATGGGCCGCAAACCTAGTCAACCCGAATGTCTAGTTCCTGGCTCATTACCGTGACTAAGAAAATCGCGCCTGAAACATCCATTTTCAGTCCTTATATGTCTTCAAATGCAGCCTCGCGCATTCTTCAGCAATGACTTAAAGTTTGCCTAAACTTGAGAGTTAACTAAGAGGCCAGTATTGTTATATTTGGAGATTGATTTTAGCAACAACAATAAGTCATCGATTTCATTCGTTTGCGCAAGATGCGGTCGAAAAGCGTGTGAGAGGATGACGTAGTACTTAAGAAAAAAACTCTCCTACATTGACAATCTAGTAATATACTACTTTGAAAATATACTTGCTGTTTTGGAAAAGGTGTTTTTTATTCAGCTTTGCGTACTCTTGAAATGGAGTTTCTCTTTTTGATGGAACTTGAAAACCGGTGGTTTGAAAAGTCATTTCAATTAAGCTTTGTTTTATTGCTGCGAAATTTGTTGTTTTAAAACAGTGGTTCTTAACCTATGGGTAATTACCCACATGTGGGTAATTTCAGGATAGCAGGTGGGTAATCAGCTGAACCAGAATATTTAGAATTATAGATGTAACAAACAAATCACAACTCATCACAAATATCAAAGCTTCTCCTGTGTTTGGAATACAGCTTGATGAGTCTGTTGATGTTGCAAATCTTTCTCAACTGATGGTGTTTGTTCGGTATCTTCGCAACAACACTATTGATTGATTGAATCTTTATCCTCTGACTGGGAAAGCTTCTTGCAGAGCTCCTTGCAGTTTCGCATACTAGTCGAGGCTTTGAACCACTGACGCAGGCTCGGTCACCGAGATTGACAGAGTGAAGTTTCCGATTGTTCAAGAACTATGTCACAGCCACGCAAGCACTTGATTGTGTTATTAAAGTTATGAACTATATAAAAGCGAGTGGCCTTAATACACGACTCTTGTGAAAATTATGTCAAGATAAGCAAGTGGAGTATGATTTTCTGTTGTTTCATACTTCTGCACGCTGGCTCTCAAATAGAAACATGTTGATTCGGCTTGTGTGTTTCTTACCAGAGGTTACTGAATTTCTTGAGATGCAACATAAACAAGGATTGAAGACGGATATTTCAAATACAATGTTTCAGAACAGGGTGGCATGTCTAGCAGACAAGCTGTTAGATCTGGAGTCAGATTTGCGTTGTGCAATAATTATTCAAAATCGCACCAAATATTGCACCGATTGTAGGCTACACATAAAACAAGAGCAAATGTCTCACTGACACTATTGATGTCCTTGTTTGCATTAAACGTTGTTTTTGTTGAATAACGCTGTTTTATATTTTTAATATGTCAAAATAGATAAAATTAAATTTTGGGTAATGGGACTTTGATCTGGACAGAAATGGGTAATAAGGGAAAAAAGGTTAAGAACCCCTGTTTTAAAATCTAGACACAAACTTCTGAATCACTTTCAATCTATTTCCTGTGAATGGCAAAAGTTTTTTTTTCCACAGGTGGCCAGGTGGTTCCACTCAACTCATTCCCTAGCAATACCAGCCCGTCTCCTTCCCCGCCGTAAGTAGTTGCCCAATTACGAAATTAAATTTTTGGTTTGTATAACGTCGGAAAACGGTCGATCGACGTCTAACTTAGGACGTGAGAGCGCCTGTCAATTTTCAACTTTTCCCCAAACCTGAACCAGACGAGTGTTACTTCGATATTTTCTCATTTCATAAACTTTTGTCTGTTTCGCTTTATGTCGTCTTCTTTTCCCGTTAATTTGGCGCACATTAGGCCACATGTTTGTTTAGATGACTTGGAATATTGAAACAACATGTAAAACTCAGATTGTACATTGATTAACCTAGTTATCAAATCTCGTCCTTTTTACATTGATGTAACGTCTGCAAACGTTAAATCAATGTAAAAAAGACAAGTTTTGTTTGCTGGTTACAACTAACAACCAACCGTCATCGACTTTCTTGTAATGTAAATTCCTTTGTTTCAGCGTCATAAGTTACAAGGATCCCGTACCTTCGGTCTCGGCTCCCCGTGTTCCCCAGCCCCCGATAGGAACCGGAAAACAGGGTGGATCTGCTAATAAAGCGACTTTTGGTCTTGCCGCAGTGGTAAAAATAACGTTGTCAATCGTGGTAAAGCGTTTCTTTATTTTTAAGGGTGTTTTGATACGTCTAAAAGCTACTCTTTCGACTTTGCTACTAAAGCTACTCTTGGTCTTTCTGCAGTGGTAAAAAATATCTATTTTAGGCCTGGTAGAGCATTTGTTTATTATTGAGGGGTTTTTGAAGCGTTTTGTTCTTCTTTTAGACTCCCTCAATTGAGACACCTTCCTCTCAACCGAAAGGAAGTTTCGAAAAGATCATGGTGCAGATGCGTGCTTTGTTTCCAACCTTGTCTAGGTTTGTTCACCTGGAAGTTTTCTATTCAACAGCTGTTTGTCCAATGTCCATTGTCCAACCTGTCTTGGATTTCACTAGATATAACGCAACAGTGGAATATGGTGTTTACAAAAATATTCTAGATTTGCTATTATTTTTTTCAGCTGTTGATTCTTAACGCATCAACAGATTCATGCTGCAAAATTAAAAACGCGATTTTTTTATGTTTGCTTAACTTGGCTGTCTACTGTTCAGGGTAGTGCCCTCTTTGAAGATCTGTTCTTTTAAACATTTAAATCACAATTCACTTTTCATGAGCTGGCATTAAAAGTTTATCGTTTGTTTACTACAACATGAATCGATTCATTTTGTGAATGGCGTGACGTATCAATTGTGGGAACATTGTGATGACATCATTATCCTGGCAACACAATCCTCAGACTTTGTGATCTCGTTCAATGTTTACATGTCTATCCTTGTATGAAATCGATAATCAATGTAAAAGGGGATAAATTTTTGCTAGTTTAGTGTCATCTTTTTTTGTTCAGACCTGACCTGGCCTTGTGTATTCGAGAGGTGAGGGAGAATAACAACAACTCGCTGACTGGCTTATCGTTTGACGACATTGTCAAGCAAGCTTCTGCTGTGGTAAAGAATAAAAATGGTGGACGTTTATCGGTGAGTGTTGGTGTGGAAATAAGTAGAATGTGATTCTGTTGCCTTTTTCCAGTCAAGTGCGTTTTACTTCACGACAAAAACACAATTTCTTGAATATTTTATAAATTTAAAAATTAAATGAAGCTGTTGATGCTGAAATGGCTTGCTCTAAAATTATCCAAAATGAGTCTTCTGAGATGCGGCCTTTTGTAAAATACCGACTCCAGCTTGAATGTCTCTCGTAGAATAATCTCCCAGAAGGACCTTCTGCCTATGCCACTGCATCCACCATGAACTCCACTGCTTCGTTATGGTCGATAAATAGAAATGGCCAAGCAAAAGCTGCGGTGGGTTGGGGTCTTGCACTTTTCAATGCTCTCTGTTGAAAATTGTGTGGAGCGAGGGCGTTCAGCAGTAAGCAATAGCTGCTACGTTAGAAATTGTAATATCTTTTTGTTGAGTTCACACCAGAGGTGTCGTGATATTCGTCTCACCATCGAGCGTGTGTACATTTTTAGACTAAAAGAAAGATAACTAGTTTTCTACATTAACCTTCTTTTACTTCTGACTGATTTTCTAATCTTCAAGAGTTGTCGTGCCTTTTTTAACTAGTGTTTATTTTAAATTTATATTTCGTCGTAATGCATTGTTATTGAGGTACCTGCGTCTTTTTATCTCTTTCATTCCCCCCAACAGAACCCCGTACAAGCTGGCGACGGGGAGCCGTGTGTCATCTGCCACGATCCGCTCAACTCAATGGCAGTTCAAAGGTTGCAATGTGGCCACGTGTAAGTTTGCATGTTTTGGCCTTTCTTAGCCCTACACTCAGCACTGGAAGCTCAGATGCACAAGTCACTGGTACTTAATAGAAGTATACGTCCAGTACTAGTTATTCATACCCAAATAGTAAACCATTTCTTTTTCATTGGTTCAACGACTGTAGGTGTAAACGTTGCATCAGTGTAAAAAGGCTGATTCAGTTACTGGGTAACTTTATAAAGAGAATTGAAAATTCTTTTGAAAAATGTCGACTGTTTCTGGCGCTGTTTTTATCTTCTAAATTTTGTTGATGCGAAAATTGCGACCTTTTTCTATTCATGAACGTCGGATTATGTCAGATTCCTGGCTCGGGCTTTCAGATTACTACAATATTTGATACGATAACAATCGGAAATAAATTTTATAAAACGTGATTATAGAATACAGATAACTTATACTGAAAGTCTTTCGAAAAATTGATTACAAGGAATGTGTTTTGGGGTAAACTTTGATCTAACGTGCGGATTAAAACGAAAAAATGAAGAGCCCTGGTGGCAAAATAATCGTAATAAAAATATGTTTTATATTGGTGCAGTATGCATCGTAGGTATTTTTTGCTTTGTGTCCTTCACAAACCCGACAATGTCTGCAGGTGTTAAATCAAGGATTTTTCTAGTTGGGACGGTTGAAGTTGATTTGGTTGGTTCGACTTGAAGTTTTTATCGATTAAACTAATTTTTTTCCAGGTTTCATGGCGAGTGCTTGACGAAATGGCTAGAGCGAAATCGGACGTGTCCCAATTGCCGAGATTACGCAATCGACACGTCAGAATTCCCTGCGTTGTCATCAAGACGATGAAACATCTCTTCGTTATCGAAGCAATCTTGTAGAAGAAGCAAAACCGGGCCTTGAAGTGAAATAACCATCGATTAATAGAAAATTCGTTTTACATTTTATCACTTTCACCACCAATACGGTGCTGAAAATTTTGGTTCACATTACACTAGTGTTTTATGTCACAAAATTGTCATTTTTGAGTAATTTTTACACCATTGCACTGGTGTGTCATCGATGTGAATCTATTGTGTCTGTCACGAGTGTAACTAACAATGGCCAGCTAGATGTATAAACTGGGCTTTATCTTTTCTTCCACAATATTTCCAGGCAAAACTTTCTTGGCACAAAACCCCACGTCACACCTCTGGTGCCTGTGTGTATTCCAAACATTGTAGCAGAATTTCGCTGTGTAATCCTAATGTGAAAGCCCACCCTACTTGTGGTTATTTTGTAGAAAAAGTATTGGTGTTTATGAAGTGAAGCATCATTGGCACTTCCAGCACGAAAAGCGTATTGTCTCATTTTGATTGTAGTCTGAAGAAACGCGGCATGAAGCTGAAGATTCTTTCTTCGTATAAAAGTGAATCTGTTGCTTATTCTACTGCTTCCTGGTTTAGCCGTAATAAAATTTTAGAAAAGGACTGGACGAGTTTGTTTTCACTTAGGCTGTTTCATTTGGGCTCGGGTTCTTTACAGCTTGATATTAGATATTTGCTTTTTCTTGCAACTTCTATCATCATTGTAGTGAGATTTTTCGTTTGTAGCCTATGCTTTGTGAAATTTTGAACACATAGAAGGCCACACCGAGCACAGTAAATACCAACCTTGACGCACAAAGTCAAGCTGCCAACTTGTACGCGAACTAACAGCAAGGTAGTGCTTCTTGCGTTTGAGGCTACCGCGGGTCACGTTAAGGCACAGCAGCCAATGGATTGTGTGTTCATCGAGCGTTGTTAGGTCCAGTGGTCCACGTATCTATCCTGAAGTCGATATACAGAACATTGGTAGATTATGTGGTACGCAGTCTGAGCTACATGCACAAGATAGTTAAGTCGGCGAAGCCCTATTGAAATAACCCACCCAAGAAAGTGCTTATGATGATGCAACATCACATTGTTGATGTTAGATCATTCGTAGCTCATGCAGACATCTGTACACTTCCGAGTTCGAGTGTTTGCCTCTACCATGTGTAAACGTAACAAAACGTTACTGGATGCCAGCAAAAACGTGATTATTGCGCAGAGCCGTCGAGAGGATAATTTGGGCCGAGTACCAATGAAATCTTCGGCCTCTAAATTGTGTCACTTTCCAGAAGAAAAAAAACGTACTTTACCCAAAGAATACGCAGGGGTTTTTCAATTTACCTACCAAGCCCTTTGAAAAGGTTGCGGGTCTAACCACCCCAGGTCCAAAACTACCTCCGTGTCAACACTAATGCCTTTGTGTTTTGAACATTGCTACTTTCCTAACATGATGGAAAAGGTCAGTTTCCCACCCAAGCATTGTTTTGTCTTCGGAATGGAAAAAGATGATGATTGGCTGACAGAGAACGCGCAGGAGGCCTAGATCAACATTTGAGGCTGCGTCGTTACGACGTATTGAAGCATCAAAATTAGTCCCAAAATGAAAAGGTTTTTCAAGCTCGGACATAATCAGAACATGGTATGCTCGTTTGTTTACTTGTAATAATGGGTGGGGCCTTTGCTAAAAGGGCTTACCACAATCCTATTACATTTTTGTCAGTATTTCAGAGGTGGTGAGGCATGCTTAATTGCTTAACCATGTCATCACATTGGGGAACACTAAATTAACGCCCATACGTCAAAAAATACGTCATTTGTAGAAACTCCCCATTGTTTTCTTTTGTGTTAGCAAACAATTAGATATTCAACGCCAGCCCAACGATGAAGTTGCACAACCGTTTACTTAGTAACGTAGTCAACAAAAATACCGTTTGTTTCTATTAGGCTATTGAGTTACGTAAAATAGCCGAAAAGGTATTGCGTCCCTTGTAGGACCTACCTGTAAATCATTCTACGTTTTGGGTTGATTTTCTCACTGTTGGTGTTGCACTCCACCTATAAATAACAACTTTATGTTCGCATGATAATGAAGCTGTCAGTGCGGCGTGTGTTTCATCAAAATGACAAAAGTACAACTGTGGTTTTTGACTCAAAGTCGTGTGGTATTTGTTTATGATTCCTCTTATGTAACAGCAGCCCACACATTGGATATTATTTTAAATGATACTGCGGCGACTTGTTACGAAACACTTCTGTCCGCTGTGAGTCGCTACTCTTGAGCCAAGTGGAAGACACAAAATTTCGTTACTTTTTTCGTCTTCTGTGAAGCTACGTTGCTCGTGCCTGTGAAAGGAATGTGGTGTTATAAACAAACTACAAATTCGCGAAGAATGCTTTTTTTAGTTTGTTGTAGGCCCAGGCTTGCTAAGAGGATAATTTGGGCCCAGTAGCCTGCCAATGGGAACTTCGGGCCACAAATAAAGACACTTAAGTAATACGCACTATTTTTAACAAATTAATACGAGTTAGTTTCTTCAAGCTCTCGGCCTTCTTCTAAAGATTAACGGCCCCTGAAATCGTTCCAGGTCCAAACGTAACCAATGTCAACCCTGCTGTGTAGGCCTAGTGACCTATTAGGCCTAACAGATATAACTGAGCATCCAAGTTGTTAATGTGCAGAGATGAAAATTCAGATATTCTGTTAAAGAATTCTTAACTAGACGACAACACACGAATGGTTTTTCGGTTTCCTTTTCTAAAAATTATATCTAAAATTAGCAAGACATTTTTGACAACTACAGTATCGATTGCAGCATGCTTCGAAGGAATTTTTACAAACATTAGATTTGTACATTTTTCACACCTCGCAAGTTTCTCCTGCAGACCACTTGTAAGAATGTGTTGACAGCAAACACTGTCCATATGTGACTCAAAGGCCATCACACAGATTGAAGCTGTCAGATTCAAAAATAGCAATTAGACTACAACATTGTTACCGCTTGGAATGTTATTGCATGTAACAGTTTGTTTTGAGTGTAACATGATATGTACCCGCAAGAATATTATCTTTCGAGGAATGCAGCGATAACACTTTTTAGTTATTTTGCAAAATTGTTTTCCCCCTTATGCACAAACACAAAATAAAGGGGAAGCACATTTTAAAACAGCGTTGCGTGACCGGGCTACTAAAAAAAAAGCACAGCAAACTTAGCCTCCCATTCGAAACAACATCTTTATTTGCAATTGATAACAATCAACAACTATACCCTAAGACTTTTTGCATAATTGGATTTTTTTGCATATCTGCTTTGAACCACAACAAAAAACCGAAATCCAGATGTCAAAAAGTAGCAAGCGGTTGTAAACGTGACAATAACCTTGTAGTTTTACGTTCAAACATTCGGTCAAGCTGGTATTACAAGTGGCCAACCCACATCGGTAACGTGTTTTAAAATTGGTTGGTTGACGCATTTTAAAAAGAGTGTTTGCATTATTATCAAAACAATATACCGTGTAGGCTGAAATGACAAAAAGGCAAAGATTACTTCAGCTGCCAGTTGCACTGTCGTGATGTGCACACGTGAAGATTAACGCATACCTTGGTTTGTGGCTTTGTCAAGTTGTTACTGTATAGCAGCAAGCAAATCAACATCAGGGCCGAGGAGCAGAAGTGTACGGGGTCAGGTTTTCTGAAGTCCAACAGGAATCGGAAGTCTGTAATTCCACTAAACTTTTGCTTTAAATATTTTGGGGATATTAGCTCCAAACGCAAACCACAATCCAGGTGTTTTATATGATACTATAACCATTATATGTTCTCTGTCATGAAAAAAAAACATATTTTAAATGAAAAAATTACTGCTTCGAAAAGAAAACCATACAAGTACACAAAAACAGCAACTGGGCCAAGTACAGCGTAAATATTAGTATCCTAAATTAGCAAAAAAATCAATCTTCGGCTCTTGTTTTTGCTAAGAATTTCTGACTCCCGCTCAAGTCCTACTCCAGATCATACTCCAACTTCTGTATACCTCTGCAGAGGAGTCGAATCTTTTTTTTACCAGATTTTTTTTTATTTACCAAAAAAAGTTCAGTTTATGCTGAAAATTACACAAATAAGCTTGTTTATTGTTTCAAGCTTGAAATGTCTTTCGAAGGTGAAATGTGTTAGAAACAGACTCTGGCTACAAACATCACCATCACTATTCAACACCTCCATGCACATCATTATGTCAATAGTAGCAAGTACTGTAATTAATTTACTTTGAACATCTAGCAAAATCAGTTTGCATTACAAGACATGTAACCGAGTCGTTTATGGTCGTACAAGCATTGTTGTTGGTTTGACGACATCTGTCAAAAGATTTTCATTTTTTTGATCGAAAAAATCAATAGTCATTTTATTTTGTTTATATTCGCGTAACAACACACAATAGCCCACAATCTCATAAACAACAGGCTTACTAAAATAATGAAGTTTGATGCATGTTTAGTTTGGTTGTAGGCCTATTTTTGTTTGTTTATAATTTGAGCGAGATCAAAAATACAAAAACGTACCGCGGCCGGACTTTGGACACCCCTGATGTAATGCAAACGTGTTATTGTTCGACAGTGGTCTTGGGTAGCAGGGCCGTATTAAAAGCCCCTCGCACCCAGAAGATACACGACTGTTTAAGTACTCAATCGTTGCAATTTGTTTAACGTTCTTTTTGGCTTGTGAAGAGAGGGGCGTTCTTCCCGGCTATCAGCACAAGGCTGAGCACTCGCTAGTACAGCGAGCAGCTGCGATTCGCTAACCATAACGGTGTAGCTTCCACGCAAGCCATTCAGACTTTCCAATCAACGATATGTTTCTCGGCAGCCGATTTGTAGCAAGAATTGACAGCGATAGACACGGAAGAACGCCCCTCTCTTCACATGTCCTCTGCCCTGGCGCCTGCTGGTTTTGTTGGCTCTTTCTTTGTTTCCACAAAGATAAGAGTTAAACTGACTGGTAAAGCGGTGGTCGAATATCATTGTGGCAGTTCTGGGCAATGCAGAAAGAGCCTGTCTCCCTGGCCCGCTCCGCCATTCTAAATTTGCGGACGGGTCATGTAACGTTTTCGATCCACACTCTCCCTCCACAGGTACCTCGACTCCCCAGCCTGGCCCCCGCGACCTAAGCTGGTGGACTTATCCTTCCGGGTGCATCGTCACCCCTAAATCACGCCGCTCCCCGCCGCCGCGGGGTGTGGCAGGCCGGTTTTCTAAAGTCTTCGACCTGGCTATGTTTGTTTGTGCTCTCTCGCCGTGTCAATTATTTGTACCCGTGCGCTGTTGATGCAAATAAAACAGTTTAACACTAGTGGTGCGATACTGACGAGCCCAGCCTCATGGGCGAAACACGGTGTCTATCGCTGTCAATTCTTGCTACAAATCGGCTGCCGAGAAACATATCGTTCTTTTTGGCTATTTGAATTGAAAAAATGTTGTAAACATTAGTACAGTAGCTTAAACCAAGCAAGGTCCTATTTACCGTTTCCAAAACCCCTGTTAGTGAACCCACATATCTGTTTAGGGCCCCGCCCATATTCATATTTAATTGTGCTGCGTTTTTCGACAGTTTTTTATAAACAATGTGACAATAGCCTACCGCTACAAAAACTCGACATTCTATAGCTTAGGCTGCATCCATCGGCTTTGTATTGTTGATCATCATTTGAAATGACCCATTTACATCAGCAAAACTAGTAAATCTATGCTATTTTCTTGGCGTTTATCGAAGAAATAATACTACGCTCTCGATTTCTTGGAAAATGTCTTTCAACGGTTGATAGCATGAGACTTATCCAAAATTAAATGCTCGTGAAATGACAAAGATGTTCAATAAAATAGCACCCAGAAGCGTTGACAGGAATTATCCGGCGTATACTTTTGCATTAGAGATGATTTTTTTTACTGTAATTCAAAAACTTTTTAGGAGGGGGTGGGCTTGCATACAGAAAGACACTCCACGTCGCCAAAACACGGTTTTATAAAATCTTTAAGTTATTTTAGTTAAACTTAATAGCACTTTGCATTGTTATGTAGTCAAAAATGAACTCCCATCAGATTGTGGAGTCAGTCTGATGTTTTTGATGCAAATTCACAATCTATGGTTTGAAAAACATTTTAGATACCGTACTAAAAAGTAGAGGCAAATTTGTAAAGTTGGTATAAGTAAATTTCTGATGGAGGAGTGGGTGGATTGTGCTCACACGGTCCTGTAGGGTAGGCCTTCTTTTTCGTTGTATATGTTTAGAGTGCGATAGTTTTTGTTTAAAGTACAGTAATAAATTGCATTCGATATTTAAACTTTCACAGAGAGGTTCGATTTATGCTTTAATCTAGGGATATTGCCTGTTAATCAAACTATTACAATTTTTACTTATCACAAAAGTTTTTAAAACGTTTATCCAAACGAGTAAACTAGCTGCTGCAAACTAAAAAAATTATCGTCAATGCAAGCTGAGTATGGTAGGCTATAATCTCACACAAAATGACTTATTGGTTAAATTGGCAAATGGGCGTTTTTTTCAATTCGTTTTTGCTTCGATTAAAAAAAAATTGAATGCTCCTCCCCCCCCTTTCTTAAAAAAATCCTGCGTACGCCACTGCATGAAACAATAGGCTAACACGTTTAATTACAATTTTATTCACTTTTTGCAATGCAATTTTCTGGAGATTGCTGAAGTAAAATTGAATTGCAAAGTGCAAAATATTTTGCAAAATATTTTTGTTTTTTTTGTTTGGATTTTATATTGTTTTATTTCAATCAAAAAAAATTTCTGATTATATATAGTCACGTGACTCGAAAAGATCGAGAAAGAATGAAGTTTTCGAAACAGAGAAAAAACTTTTTGAGAAAAAACAAAATACAATTTATGAAAATTTTCTGAGAGGCATTTCAGGTCAAAAGCGAGATTCTACCCCAGACAACAAAATATAGAGACACCACGAAAAATTTACTTCAGGAAATTGGTAATGTAGCCTAAGAAATAAATCTAACAGCATCACTGAAGAAACTGATGGTCTGTCGGCACCAGCTAAAAGCGTAGTCAGTGGGGGATCAAAAGAGGCAATTTGACAGCGTTTTAGTTCGATTAATTATTCTGAAAGTGCTCTCAGAATGCGCAATTTTACTTTTCAGATATTTTTTTCTTGGGAAGGCCCCCCATACCTCCTCTGGCTGCTGCGCCAACTTGTTGCCTGGTGCACTGACATGTGCATTAGTGTTTATTTTCCCCCTTCCAAAATTTTGTGCAGGCTACGCCCCTGTCACTACCACATACATACACTAACAATATATTTCATGGGACTGCACGTAAAACGCAATAATTATGTTCATGGCGGGTTTCAAATGAACGTTAACGGTATCATAGAAAAAAATTGGAAACAATGAAATAACACAGCTTATCATGTGAATTATACATCAGAGAATTCAGCACAGAGATGGGGAGTCTGAGGGGCGAAGCCCCCCTGCTATAACAATTACAGATAACTATGCCCTACCAGTGGAAATCTGTTAAATGAGGCCTTGCCTCCGTGACTATGTCTGTGATAAACATTACACAAAAGGCTAAACTATTTAAGGTTTTCACGATATGATGTTAAAAAGATTGAGAAGGGCAATTTAACTTTCCTATTTACGTACGCCACTAGTTTCAAATTACAAACAAACAATGCGCAAGCTGATTCGATAATTTCTTGGATTAGACATTGTCACGCATCATTTGAGGTATTTTAAAATACACTACTTAACTCTAGAACATTATACTAACTGAATATAGTCATTATGATCAAGCAAAAAATTGCGACGTTCCACATCGAAATGTTATCGTTTCTCAATAAGATCTCTTTGCTAATCTTGAGCGTGACGACATTTTTATTTGTAATGGCTTACGTATCGTAGGAGTCATAGTCATACCATGGGTCATACTTAGAATTGATTGGTGCGGAAACTTTCGTATATTTGTAAAAATTGCCAATTAGGGAACTTCAAAAATCAAAACTGGTTTTTAATAAAAGTGTTGCCACCTTACCAAAAAAAATGTTACTTTTGTGCATTTTTGGACTGGGGCTCGGCACTATCCGGCATGAAATTTGATCAGATTACATATTTACTTTTCGATCCAATATGCTCAATGCTCATACATTGAAATGCCGAACGGTTACATCAAACGTCATTGCTTCATGCGATGATGATTCATTGACTTTTAAATGAAGGATTACTCTCCAAAGTAACAGATTTTAAGCTTAAAAGATAGGCTTGTTTTTTTTTGACAAAAATGAAAAAATTTTCCATTTTTGTACTGATTTACGTTTTGTTAAAGTTTGATTGCACAAAAAAAAATGAAGTCATCTGCTACCCCCGTAACAAAAGGCCAATTTTTATGAAGTCGTTACGCAACAAAACTTTCTTCTTAGTAAACGAGACAGGCAAATACTGATCACATTGAGAACTCAATAATTTCGCACACACACAAAAGCATTCTTGAAACTGATATTTGGTTTGTAAACATTTAACCCATGGTAACGGATAATTAAGCAACGAGTTATGATGAAAAGTTACATCATACTGGTACATATGCGTCAGCACCATAGTATTGAGAATTTTTGATAATGTCAAAGTCATTCGCTACGTTTTTGAAGAATTTTAAAAGAGTAGAAAAGATATTTAATAAAAAATTCTTAGATGTAAGAAATTAAACCGGTGAACGCTAATGCAATGTTTTATTTCTGAACGTAAAATTTCCGAAACACTAATCCGTCGAGTAGCCAGCTTATTTTAATTAAGATTGTATGCCAGACTAAACCTACAGCAGTTCAAAAGTGCAATTAAGTTAAAGAGCTATCATTGACGTTTCAGAGGTTTACGAGCAATCCTAACAGTTCTGAAGATTGCCTCATCAAACCAGAACCAGATTCAGAACCAGACACTAAAGTTTCGGTCGCAAAACGAAAAGGATTGTGGTCGGCCTAAGACTCCAAAGCTTTGTGGTAGGCTAATGCTGCAAAGGCCAAGACGCTAACAGCTCTGTGTGTAGACTGTGTTAAAGGAATAAACTCAACCGAAATTCATGGCCATCCTTGAATGTATTAGGGAGCAATAGCCTTGACAAGAGAGCCAAACGCTAATGTTAAACTTGAATTTTGGATGAGTTTCGCCTACATGTCAGCAGTTGAGTAAAACGCCTCTTATTTTTTGCTATTGCTCTAGTGCTTTCGCATTAACTCCTTTTTTTTAGACAACTTTTAATACCTGTTTCCTCCATAATTTTAATAGTAGGCCTATGTCTCCTCCTAGGGCATTTCTTAAGAGATGCGTTGTATTCCTGTTTATACCGATATCTTGTTTGGGGTACTCGGGGAGATCATATAGGTATTCCGAGCCCAAATTATCTTTTCAAATTCCATGAGAGGGGTGATTGTGTGAAGACCAAAATTCGTAGGCTACCTAATTCTGAAGACCAAAACATGACTCTGTTTTTTAGTGTGTGTTTTTTCTAAAAAGATAAACCTTATCAGGTTTTTGATGTCAAGTACAAAGTCGCTTAAATTGACACAATGGTGCGTACCAGCTATGTTACATTACCACACCCTCGCAGACTTACTGAGGTGTCGAGCCAGGGAACGATAGCGTAAACACTTTAATCGAAGGTGGTACAAATAAATGGCAAGTGGTACGAATTGATTACTATTTATAGCAAAGAATTTCCCTCATTCTGTCCTCTCACTCAGCGAGGTTACTCTGATTTCTTGAAAATATATTTAAAGTGTTGAGACAGTTAATACATCGATGCTATTTTCAGATCTAATCTCAAGTTGCCATATTACCAAGCAAATAGTATTGGAGAGCAATTATTTGGTAAATGTTACAAGATTTAAACAAGTTTGACCGCAAACTCGCGACCTGCGGAGCCACTTGCCTCACAAAATTTTCTTCTGGTTTTGTAAGTTCAAGCCTTTTGATTGACATGTTTAATTGTCGTAACCTTATCGTAACCTCTCCATCACATTGTACAAGCAAACCTAAACCTTCTAGAATTCACTCGCAATTATTCGCATTTTGGCTGTAACGTAATTTATAATTAGTTTTAAAAAAAAGCAACCTACGTTAAATTAAGTGAAATTAATATGATTCAAATCTTTTTTTCACACACGTGTGGCTTCTTTAATAAAAGCATTGTCAAACAGAATGTATTATCTTTAATATTTGAAAGCCTTTACCGGATAAGCGTTAAATAAAGTTTTAATTTAATGAATTTCCTGCTATTGGCTGATTTAATTCAGTAAGAATAATACATTCGACTTCTCAATGATAAACATGATGCTTCGTAATTTAAAAATTTGAAACATTATTTAGTCTTGGCAACTTTGTTGTTACATTTATACACACAGACCTAAAAAAAAAACGGTAAAAAAATTTTAAAACAAGACAAACATTTTCCCGAGAAAACATAATATAACACTGAGAATAAATAATTCAATCATTCTGCTGATGCGGTAAACAAATATTTTGCTCAATTTAGACTTTGATGCCAAGATAAGCAGTTCAACATGGTGGGAAAACCGTGTCCAATCGTATGTTTTATTGAGTCAAGGTAAGGACAACTTTGAACCAACATTAGCAAGTTAAATGGCCTTATTCGGTACTGAAAGTGTGGCTTAAAGCTGATTTTTCATAAAATTGAAATCATTGAAAAGTTATTCACGCAAATATTGTTGGTTGGTAGTATAGCCCAGGTAAACAACTGGTTGGAAGAAAATAAACATTTGTCATAAATTTTTATTTGATGTGGAATTTTTTTAAGAGATTACGCTTCGTTGAACTTTTAAATTCAACCAAACGTCAATGATAAACTCAGTTTTAAAACGAAAAGCATTTTTAGATGTAACAAAGCTTTGTATTTAAAACAGTGGTGGATCCAAGAGAAGCGATTGGAGCGATCCCTCCCTAAAACATAGAAAAGTAACTGTATTCACGGTGTGTTTGCAAAGCGGGTGTAGACCTACACAGACTTTGCGTTTTATTGAAATTGCCCCCCCCCCTTTAAGCGACTTATTGGAACCGCCCCTGATTTACAAGGACGCTACAGTTAGTACAATTCCATTTATTGCCTCAGAATGTCGAACAGTCAAGGTTGTCGAAAGAATTACAATCATGAAAGTTTTCAATCCCGAAATCTTACGATTTCAATTAAGCTTATTTTTTTAAATCTCAATCATTTTAATCTTTGGATTGCTTGACTTTAACTCCCGGAAAACGTATGTGGAAAAGAAGGCTAAGAATATTGTAGGCCTACAAAGGTTTTGAAAATAATTTAACTTACATTAGCTTAAGGCCGAAGGCGAAATGTAACGTCACACTGAGAAACTTGATTTAAAACAAACAGGAATATAGACAAAAAAATTTCGTGGCAAAACAAATTTGTTTTAGTTTGAAATGTATGTATTTCTATTTCGTGACTTCGGTAATTCATGAATCTTAAAAGAATATTGCACAAGAAGCCCTGCTTAGAATTTTATGCCGTTTTTTTTGTTTTGAGATTTTTGTTTGTCTCGTTTTTGATGCATAACAAAACTAAATGGAAACGCAATAGTTCTCTAGTGAGTATGTCACATTTGTAAATATTTTTTATTCAAGCACGAAAACTCCAAAATTATATTTAGAGTAAATACCCAAAATTATACTTTAGCTTCAAAATCTCAACCTTATTTTGCAATTCTATTGCAGTGTGGAGAGTATTTTTTACTTGAAAAGTTTTAAAGCAAATAAGAACAAATAATGAAATACTGTAAAGTTTACACATGGTAGGCTAGAGGCTACTTTAGTTTTCTTGTTGCACATCAAAGTGTATTTTTAAAAGCATATTAGTGTAGCTAGACATAATCAAGTATTACAAGATTTCAGAGAATCGCTTTTCGTAAGAAAATATATCTAATTTTAGAAATAGAACTTTCTCTATCAGATAAATCTTCATTTTATCTGTAGTAGGCTATACAGTTAAATCTTTAGCCTCCTTTATTCCAAACAAGCCATTTAGTGGAGCTCTTAAGTATAGGTCTTTCCATGCTGAAATTAGATTTTAGAATTTCGAAAGTATAACTGAATGATAATTATACTTCTATTAAAAGAAACTGTCCACGTCAGATTAGGCCAGAATAAAAATCTTGACTACTTTTGCTTTACTTTGTGTTTTCTGCTTTTATCAATGCTCTTATCACTGTTCTGTAAATAAATGTGCGGTTAGTGGACTGGACTGAAGTGGCGCTGAGCTTGGAGTGACACTAACATGTCATTCAAGGTGCAATTAATTAAAGCATCAAAATCACTGATAAATCTTGTTCTTGTATTGATCTTCAAATCATGACCTTTTAAGGTAGAGACTAAGTGGCTTAAAGTGTGAAGCAAACATGTTTGTTAACATCCTGAAACAATTTCTTCTAGAATTTCATGTAAAAGCCCTTTTGCAGAATAAATTTAGTTTAGTAAAGGTTCTATTGTCGGAGGTGTGACGTAAATGTGCTGACGTGTTGTCCCCCTATCACAAAATTGATCAAGTTTCCGGTGATTCAGTTGTAATTTTTTGCGAAGTCAAATATAAAGTTTCGTGTTTCTTCTTAAATACATTAAACTACTGTGAAACTAAAACGGAATTTCCTTTTTTGTTCTTCCATGACATTTTTGTGACAGTTATTTTTCCTGCAAAATTGTTGGATGATTTTATGGCGAGTATCATCTTCTCTGTAATTTTTTTTTTACCAAAGAAAATTTTTCGTTTTTGTGGAAAAATGTATGCCATGCTGACGACGCGGCAACAAGCCAAGAAAAAATATTATTGCCGTGTTGTGAGTTTTATTTTTATAATCAAAGTCTGCACTTTTGAAATAATAAGCTATACGATTAAAGCTTAATCGACAGTTATCGACACAGGCTGGTCGTAAAAATTCTTAAATTAAAAATAAAGCCAAAAGATAAAGAACACAAATGCTCAGTTTATTCAAATTTCTCCCTGAAGCGCGTCATGTCAGAATATAGTTTAAAAAGAAAGAACATTTTATTACGAAATTTTGAACTGATTGATGCTTGCAGATGCGAAACATAGCCTACCACTTTCACCTTACAGTAAACTACACCATGTTAATCCGTATGTACGCAAAATTAAGCCTATTATCCAACGTATTCTTTTAAAGTATAAATTACTGATACGATCATTCATCAACTATGGCAAATATTTGTATTAGACGCACACATTCCTGTGCGACTGGCATATTTTAGACGAAAAATTTGCCCCACGCAAAAGTCACCTAATAAGGCTGTCAGTCATCCTATCAGCAGCGAGCTCATCCACTATAAAACGCACAGTTTTTCAAAAAGTTTATCATTTCGTTTTGGGACCTTCCACCTGAAGGACCATCAAGCTCTTGCGGCGATGCTAAAAGCATTACGTTTAAACTACATAAACGATAGATCGCTACCAGGATGAGATTAGCGTTGAATCAGACAAGAAGTTTTGTTGTTACGGAAAACTTTTTCTGTCAGGTGTAAAATTGGTCAGGCAGGATTTCTTGAGGTCAATATTTTATGACCAAATCTATAATTTTTTGTTACAGATATAACAAATTCTAAAAACATTTTTAAACAACTGTGTGATACAAAATTCAAACATGCAGAAAATATTTCTTTTTGTCCTTTTGACCATTGAAACCATTTCTTCAGCACCAGGTAAGATATTCAATCGCTCACAATCATAACTATTTGTTAATTAGCTATTGAATATAATTATCAATAAATAATCATTTGACATCCAATAGAAAAGAATCTGAGGCGACTTTAAATTTGAAGAAGTTTTTTGTGATGAAACTATAGAAAGTACCTTTGCATTAAACTATTAAGTTTCAGTTTAAAAATTTGATAACTTATTAAAATTTAATAATTATTTGTAATTGTTTTTTTGCATATTTTTGCGTAAAGATAAAAGATACATAATCTAACGTTCTTTTCCTTGTTGAAACTAAATGTTGTAGTAAATTTGGAAACTGAGATACGATTATAAGTTACTAACTATATTGAAAACTTTTTGTCTTATTAAAAACATTTATTAATCATATTTTTATATTTAGTTTCAGATTCTTCGAAAGATTGTGACTTTTCAACCAGCGGTTCGTGTTTTAAATACGTCAACGACCACGAAGTTATGTTCCGGTACAGCGGCGCAAGAGATTACTGCGCAACGAAATTTGGAGGGAAATTGGCAGTCCTCGACTCTCGGCACAAGATGAAACTGGCGATCGATTTCTTCAACACTAAATACCAAGAAGAAAAATCCGAATCAAACGGAGTGCCGACCGCCTGGGTTCAGGGAAAATGGGTCGATGGGACCAGACACGTGGAATACGAGAATAGAGTTGTCAACGAGCACCCCCATTGGCTGGTGCCTTTGCCCATGCGCGTGGCGGGAAGAAGGGTTCGGTTTCCGACGGACATTTTGTTTGGGAAGAACGCGACTTGTGTTGTTGCATCACTATGGCAACCTGCTACGCCGGACATTCGAGAACGCGCGGGACTTTATAATGTGCCTTGTGAAGGATTTCTTTATACGCATCCACTGTGCGAATTTAATATTTAATACTTTTATTTGAATTTTTGTTTTATTTGCTGTATTTATTATTTTCAAGTAAAATTATTTAAGTATGTTTTATTTTGTTCAGTGTGTTGCAAACTTTTCAATTTTCACACCGTGAAGCTCACAATATGTAAAACATTGCTTTTTGTTGTTTTTTACTTGCAGTGACTGCAATTCTTTATTCTGTTGCTTGAAACTGAAAATTCATGAACAATTTTCTACACAGAAACAAACCGTTGTTTCTGCATAAAATTCCCTTATCTGAGTTTCGCTTCGAAATCCAATAAATTATTGTTTCTTGTGAGCTTGGAACGAAAGTGAAACACGAAGACTCACGGGAGTGTTATGAGAATTCAAAATGCGTGTTTTGATGCTAAATAGCGAAATTACTTTTATCGCTGAGAACTTTCTACTCAACCCAAATAAATTCGTTTTGAAACTACTTGGATGTCTTCATGAGATATAGGCCTATGGAGTTTAGCAGCAGCTATATGTTATTAGTGCAAACTGTAAGGTTGAGATTGCTCAGAAACCAGCCTCTTTTCCATGTCTAAAACTTTGTTTCATTTTGCAATCGAAATACAAAGGTAAAAAACATGAATTAAGTTTTCGAAAAAAAAGCTAATAAAATAAGTGTTCAGTTGAGGGGATAGTTTTACCTCTATGGTTTTACTTTAGTATGCCAACAGTCTAAAATGTTACCAAGAGCTGAGCAGGCAGTCTGGCTGTGGATAGATTTGTATCTATCTAAGTTTTGAAACTACTTTTTTTTATGTTTGTGGGGTATCAAAACCGTATTTGCTTGTCAACTTTATGTTTCTATGAAGTAGTTTTCAACTGTAGTTTCTATAAAGTGGTATCCTTTAAAAATTTCACTACCCATAATTTTAATGGAATCATTGGGGTAGCCCAAAACGTCACATAAATAAAACAAAAGCAGAAATTTGATAAAATGATATCAAATTAAACTAGTCTATGTTATGTAGCAAGCTGTAACAAAATGATGTGAAAATCAATCTAAAATATATACTTGTTCCCGGGTATCAATGTAAGCTAAACAATCTTTGAACATAAAAGAAACGAATTAAAAACGGTAAAAAAATGTTGCTTAATGCAACTTACTCAACACCTACTTTGTCTGAAATGTTCACAAAGAATTTTTTTGCAAAGACTGTTTATAAATGCTTCAGCAGGTTGATTCAACATGTCTATAAGCGAAGGCGAAGCGCTTTACATTTTATTTCTTTTGTTTTGATTTTGTCGTCTTGCATTAAAAATATAAAATGGCGTCTGTTTTCAGTAGCCTACAAGAGCACTATCCAGATGATTTGAACCCGTGTTGCAAATAGTAGAAATTTTTCTTTTACAAACTTTTGGCATGGTATGACATTAAACTAACAGCGATACCTAGCGACTGTATCAATTGAAAACCAGGTAGTTTCGTATGCTCACAAATTTTATTGAAATTATTAGTGACAAGTGACGCACGCGAAGGGAGCATTGTTTTGCATTTTCACATTTCCTTTGGTTAATGGCGAATTGGCAAAATGAGATCTCTTTGGTAGAAGAGGGCTAACAAAACTCCATCTACACTTGGGATACTCCAGAATCTACTGCAGTCTTCCTTGAATGCAAAGGCAGGCGTGTTGTCGGCCTTTTTAAATTTTCTATTGTTTAAAAGCTTATGGCGATGCCAAATTTTTATCTGGCAACTCTCAAAAATTTGGTCACACTGAAGCCGGTGTCGGAGTTGATCAGTTACAAACCGAGGAATTGGAGTCGCTAATTATTTGCACTACTTCACAGCCCTGGTTAATAACAAGTTTGAGCAAACACGATAAAACCAAACGACACCAAACAATCTAAGCAGCAATATCAATAGGCTTGAACTTACAGTCATTCTTCTGGGATTCCTGAACGAAAAGAACAGCGCAACACATTATAAGTACATCGCTTCGATTGCATTAGTTGTCTTACGTTGTCACGAGATTGCTGAGTTTGTGAAAGCAACTGAAAAGTTTCATCGCAGCACCTGTAGTACAGGTGTGTATTTCCTTTGCGCAGTAGCGGATCATCAAAGACCTTGAGATCGGCATGAACAAAGTCTTTCTTTGGTAGATGTTCTTGATTGGAATTATCACAGCGCTTTATCGAACGAAACTTTAGGCAAAAGCAAAAAGTTGATATGACCAATGCCAATACTAATGCCGCTAAAACTGACAGAGCAAGGAAAAAGTAACGGTTTAAATAAAAGTGAAAGCAAATTGCCATAATCGTTATAGCCGTTGTGAATATTATCATGCTGCATAAAGAAGGGCGTATTCTTGGATTTTCTTGACACACTTGCACCTGCAAAATAAGAATGATCAGCTACTAACTCACTTGGTCTTACCTTACTTAATATGAATGTATAATCTATTGCAAAGACTCCATGTGGTAGTTTACTGTCGCAGTAGCTATAACGTGTAGCCTACCGGTGTACCCCCCTTTCTGTATTGTTCAATTCCCAAAAGGAAAAAAAGTATTTTGAGCGTAGAAGTAAAAGCAAGTACTGTATAATAGAACAAATTCAATTTGAATTAACTTTTAATTGCCAGGCATATCCTCTTCTATGGTTGAACACAAGTTCACTGTAACAAAACGTTAAAGACACTAAGGATATTCATATTTCACTGAACGAAAGCGATATTAAACGGGCCTGGGCGGAATGGATAAGATTTCATGCAACCAAACTTGCAAACTTTGTCTTTTTTACATCAATCAACGTCTAAAGATGAAAAATTGATGGAAAAAGGACGAATTATCCAGACAGCAAATCAACCGTTTTTTACTTAGTACAATTCAATGTAAAGAGCAGTTGGTTTGTTGTGTAGATAAGCTCTGCAAGAGACCAACACTTATTGAATCAAACTTCCCAATCATTAAAATTAAATCAACGTAATTTATTTCAGCCTTTGTCTATTTCGGCGTCCCAGGCAAGATACCATGCTTTCTATTGAAGAAGTAGACGACACGTCGAGTGTTTGAACTTTTCTAACCTTGGTTGGTTGGTTTTGAATCTTTATCCTCGGACTGACAAAGCCTTATAGATAGGTTATTCTTGGTAGTTTCGCATACTTGATGGAGGCTTTTAACGCAGTGCCGGTTACCGAGATTGACAGAGTGAAGTTTCCGATTGTTGAAGTGTTGTTGCCGGGGAATTATTTCATCTATTAGGTGCCGCTGAATGGAGAGCAGTCCTTAGACTGCGTTGCCCAAGCGCACACCCCGAGACTCGAACCAGCGCCGCTTGATCTTGAAGCTTCTTCGTTGACGAAGTCACGTGCTAACCAACTGAGCTATCGGGGCGGACTTTGTTAAAGTTTTTAAAATTACGGCACACATCACGACTATGATTGCAGTATTGATTTTTTCACTCACTTAAAAGTTTTATCAAATTTTTGAAGGTAATTGTAACATTCAAACCAATCAGTGTAGGCTGCAAAACATTTGACGACGAGGAAATTCTTGTGGCTAAAACACTGGTGCATCTGTGATGTGTGAGGTAGTATGTCATATTGGAGACCTTATTAGATGTTACAGCTAACTTTCTGATCATTTATTCAATAACAAACTTTACTTTGCAACTTTGCATGAAATAGCAATTAAGGAACTTTAAAATAAAATCATTTGCTACTTTATAGACAGAAAATGATTGACACCAAACGAATTGGGATAAATATGATTACTTCCATCATGATGGAACAAACTGGTCACAGCGGTAAACCATAATCTCTTCGTGGGAAAATTGTAACATAAGATTCCCAGATCCGTTCGTCTGTATGTAATGACCGAAAAGAAACACTCTTCAGGAAACGTCTATTCGAGAATTGTATTTCTGTAAAAATAGCCTCAAAGCTGTCGAAAATGGGGTGCAACGCGATACACCACTAAAACTTGTCACTACAGAACAGATTACTTGGATAAAAGACGGAAATTTTGTCCAGCTAGCAGCACTAAGCGAAACAGTTAAATTTGCGACTAACTTCAAGCAACAATTTTACGAATGACCAGAATAGATATCAATATCTCAAACTCACGTACGCAGTACTGTGACGTAATAGTCAAAGACATTGTCACGCAATTCAAACAGGTGTTCAAAGGTGGTGATGCCATGTTTCATGTTTAAACAGGTTTGACACAAGTCTTACGAACGATGGTGCAATTTTGGCTCATTTTTAGGAAAAATTCCATGACGTAATACGCTAAGATTCAGTAGACCTGAACGGTTTTTATATGACGTTTGATTAAGTGAACAATTGTCTGGAACACAAACATTAAAACAATTTCGAAGGCCTTTGGTGGAGTTCTCGTCAGGAAAAAAACAATAATCAACTGGCCTAGACCTAAAGAAATAAATTCAACAATACTGTGCAATAACTTGCAGGCTGCTAAAAAATGAGATGCTACATCTAGGCAGGCACACATGCGTGAAACAAATCGAAATAGTTTTGATTTTTAAAACAAAACCAAACTGAGGAATTAATTTTGCTTGAATTCAAACTTTAACAGGCTATGTATACTGGCAAAGAAAACTTAAAAATAGTTTATAAAAGATGAATAGCCTACTAACTTATCCAATTTTCAACATTTTTTATGCGTACGTCCCTGAGAAAAAGGGACTTTTGAGATCATACAACAAAAAACTTCAAAGAGAGCCACAGCCCACAAAATTAAACTTTGAAATAGATTTTTGCTGGAAAAACATGCTAGTTTACCTTGGGGAAAAACGCTTTCCTTGAACCAATACAATCAAGCTTATTCGATTGCCTTAGATCAGGACTGTAAGCTAGTAGGCTACTTGATTATGTTTTAGTGCGAACTACTCGAAAAAATTAACTTGAAACATTATAAATTGCTAAACTCAAAAAAGAAGTCTCAAAATGTGCAAAATCAATGTTTAAACTTTTCTTATGGTAACTGCCATAAACCTTGAAGACATGTTAGACTTACATCTTGGCAAACACAAGGGTGAGATAGATGGACAACAACTGAACTACAGTATAGGCAGAATTAAAAAAACATACCTCAATTGTCATTGAAAAAGGTTTTGGTGGTAATTAGATCTTGATTAGTCTATTAAATGCCCTTTGATAAAGCTAAGTCGACTAACAAGAAATCAGTAAGAGAATTTTATCATACTACTTTTTGTTAATATTTAGAGCATTACCATCGCTAGTGGTCCTGATTTGACACGTTCTCTGGGTTCTTTTTGTTTTTCGACACTTTGTCCATTGAATTGGTAAGCTAACGTACCCGTTCCTTCAGTATATTTGCATGGGTTTGATTCTTTTCCTTTTGCTATTCTAGCCAACATGCTTTTATTTTTTGCCAATGAAAAGTTCAAAGTCATAATAAACTCTTTTTTTTTCTTCTTTTGTGGTAGAGCTGAAATAAAACTTCTTGTCCTGCTTGCACAACTACACAACAACACTATCGCTTTCAGCTCAGCAGCCAATGAGAGTAGTTTGGCAGATAGTTATATCATTACCATATAAGCACGAACTAAAACGCCATTACGTTTGGTACACGACTTTAAACTGTGGGAATCGATTTTCCTTTGACAGATAGCATTGCAATTTTTTTTTCTAAAACATTTCTAAGCTTTTTATGTTAAATTTCATTTTTTTAATCAACGTTAGGTATTTTACGACATCGGATGGAAAAGGGTATTTAGTAGGCCTACAATATAAGCGAACAAAGAACATTTCAAATTAATCTTTTCCATTAGACTGGTTGCGGATGAAAAGGTCACGCGTGCATTTTAAGATTCAGTGACTTTTCGACAGATTGATTCATTTTAGGAACAAAAGGACAACGCAGACAAAGACAAATGCTGACATGCAAAGGCCTACATATTTCTGTTCCCGTTCTGAAAAAGCATGCTAATCGCAAACTGCAGCTATAGCCTTTGTTGAAGATTTTTGTATAAAATTACATTTGTAATTCGGACGGTTTCTTTAAGTTAGTTATTTCCCTCGAAACAGGAGAATAGCCAAACAAAGAATCTACTTTTATTTTACTCTAAAAACAAAACGATTTTTAACGAACAAAACAAAATATTCTTACAAAGAAAAATATTTTACAAATATTAGTGCGTTTTATTCGTAACGAAGACTATAGCATACCAAATTGCAGAATCACGAATATTCCTAACTTATTTGTAGGCTACAAGAGTATAATGTGTTGCGAAAATGTGTTTCTGAAGGTGTTGCGACCGTGCCAAATTTCTTTCAACTCAATTACTTACTTCGGTCACAAGCACGTTTTAACGTTCGCGTTTTGTCGCTTCTACCCTTTTCTCGACCTTTGCTATGCTGACGTGTATTATTTTGATATGATGGTCAGAAATAAAAACAACTGAACTGAACTGATGTATGTGGCCACAGGTCTTGATAATAGAATAATTATAACGTTTCGTTGAGAGTGTAGGCTACGTTTGGTTTGTTTATTGCGGTACTGTAGCCTAGCTGTTAATAACGTCAAGTTCAGAATAAAATTTACAAGTCAGAAAGTGTCCCATTGTGGTAACCTTTATGCCTTTGCAAATTTTTTTGTGATGACTATAGCAACAGTGGCGTAGCAGCACCATCTACCGAGGGTAGATGTTAAGGAACTATCCTTTTCCTTTTGTCGCCACTTTAAAAGCAGGCTTATGAAGATTTCTCCAAGTATAAAAAATACGCTAAATAGGCCTACCAAACATTGCAGAAAAAAAAACACAACTAATGTAGGCCTGATTGGATGAGACTATATAGGCTCCTGTAAGCCTACTTCGGTTGACACACATAGGTTTAGTGTCAAAACTACCGTTGGACCTACTGGTCATGTAAATCCGTAAACAATTCTCGAAGTATTTCGTCAAACATTCGCCCAGGGATATCTACAACAATTGTTCTAATATCCCTGCATTCGCCGAAGAAAAATCAAAAATCATAGGCTACAATAAGTAGTTTTTGGAAAAAATCCTTGTTAACGGAAAGGTTGCTATTTAAGTTTGATTGTTTTGTTTAGGCTACATTTGTTTACTGCTTTAATGATGACTTCATTATTATTATTATGAATCATGACATTGCAGTAGGCCTCAGTAGCGTTGCCATGGGATAACCTGCTTTCGGACCTGGGATAATTTTAGCTGATAATCTTTACGAGGTCTGAACTCTGAAATCTTAGATAAAACACCACGTAGTTTATGGAGTTTGAGGAAAGATTGAGATTGAGGATAGCCTAAAACGTTCGTATCGATTCAAAATGATTGTTTTCAGAGATAACCCTTTTTGTGGTGGAAAACTACCTCCTCTAAATGGTCTTTCGCTGCTCCTGGTTAATCAGATTGTAGCCTAGTGTTTAATAGCCTACTAAGCGTTTCTCTATGTTTGTGAATTATAGGCTATGTTATAAGCTTATTAATTGTGTAACCTACTATTACTAATTCAGATCGGCAAATAAGGTTATTTTTTCTCCTTTCTTGAGGCAGGGGCGGATCTACCGGGTGGGCCTGATTGGTACAGGCCCACCCAGATTGACAGTGGGCCCACCCAAAATCAGATATACAGATTCATGAAAAAAAGGAATAGGCCTATCAGAGAAAATTCTGGAGGTACTTCAACCACTAGAATTGTATCCTGCTCTCTGTGTCGGATTCTGTTTCGATGGAGCATCGGTCATGTCGGGGCACACGGGAAGGGTTCAGGTTATTTTGAAAGAAACATTTCCAAAAGCCATCTATGTACACTGCAACTCGCATCGGCTTAACTTTGTGCTTTGCACCGCTGCTAAATCGTCCGGACATGTGAGCACTTTTTTTGACATTGTTAATCAAGTACACAGCTTTTTCACCGGGACCCACCAGCACTCTCGCTTGATGGAGATACAAAAGGAAATGCATCCTAGCCGTCAGTCAGACTATGGAGCTGGAGCGCTCATGTGACATCAAGCAACTGCAATATCTTATGCACTGACCCTGATTTTGAACTCCACCTGGTGTCACATGAGCTCTGGAGGCATGAGTGTCACATGTGTAACTGGAAGCTATGGTTGACTTTTCTGAAACCAGGGGACAATCGAAAATAGAAGCAGAGCAGCTCCTGCAGCAGATGAAAACAAAAAAGGTCGTTTTTATGCTTGTGAACTTTTGCAAACTGTTTGAAAACAGCGATTTTGCCACCAAGGGCCTGCAGAGCTCAACTATTTGTGTGACAGACTGTATATCACTGATTGAAACACTGAAAGCTACATAATATGCAACTTTCCGCGAGGATTCGAAGGATGACTTTGGTGACGTGCTCAAACTGACAGAAGTACTGATGGTAAAACATGAGATAACTAACTGGGACGTGGTTGCTTCTCGTGAACGCAAGCTGCCTTCGAAGTTTCACAAGTCTGTTGTCACCACAACGCTGGGAAAAACGTCGGCTGTCAAAAGCAATGAGGATTTAAGGGCGCTATGGAACTGTATTCTTGACAGGCAGATAACGGAGTTAAGCTGCCGCTTTATGGACAACACGTAACAATTAATGAGAGCAGCGGCCTCTTTCGGATCTGGATCTGCCACTTTTGGCGAAAAAAAAAGCATTCTAAATGGTCCGTGTGCACTGTATAGCATTCAGATCGCAGAAGCTGAACATGCTGTATTCATTCAACACAGCAGACGGAAAATGGATCGGGAAAACTTTTCTAGATTAATGGAAGTACTGGACAGCTGTCGTGCTGACATTTTCCCGACCATGAACAGTGTTTTAAGGACCATCATAACACTGCCTTCCACGTCCTGCAGAGTTGAGAGACTTTTCTCCTCAACAAACAGGATCCAAACGCGCTTGAGATCATCCATGCTCACTGGACGCCTTAACAACTTGACACTTTTGTCTTTTGAAAGACAACTCATTGACAGTTCGGATTATGATGATATAATCAACTTTTTTAACTCGAAACCTAGAAGACTCCGCCTTGTGTAGAAGCTCCGGTAACACTAAGTTTTTGTAAGCTGGCCCGCTGTGGCATTATTGGTGAAAGCCCACTAAGATATTTCCTAGGCCCACCCATAAATTACGTTCTGAATCCGCCACTGTCTTGAGGTAATATTTTTCTTTCTTTTATAAGTAGGCCTAGTCAGTGGCGTACGCAGGGGGGGGGGCCATTGGGCCATGGCCCACCCCTTAAAAATGGTTTAGTAGTTAACGACGTAGATTAAGGCATTTAATATGTTTTGCATTGCTTTGTCAAAGCAATCACTGTAACAATGTTGTTTTATAGACTAAGCCAATGCGAAATACAGGGCCCAATCCACCTACCCCACCCTAGGTATGCCAATGTAGCATAGTGTTCTGTAAGCCTATTATAGTGATTAGTGAGAGAGAAATGGATAAAGTCTAAACTAAAACCATACTGGGATATCATGAAGACGTCTGGGATATCAATGGCCAGTGGCGTAGCCAAAGGGCGGAGGGGGGGGTTGGGGGTTACAACCCCACTTTGGCACGCGTGTGACGTCACGATATTGAGAATGATGCTTCCAGTCTCTTTATGCTTGGGAATGATGCTTTCAGTCTAAAAAAAAATTGCCTAATTTTAAACAAAACTGCATTAAAAGAGCGAGTTTTGCCAATACCAAACATTCAAACATCTCAGCCAGGAATTAACAACAAGAAAACATTGAGTCTTAGCTTTATTTCCGAAAAATGCCGAAGAAAACATGATCTTATCCTTTTGCTATGCCACCTGACAGCACCATTTTACAGGAATATTCATACCCACATTTTTGTTGAAAATGCTCTCAGAATGCACCAAATTCAAAGTAATTTTTCAAAATTTTCTGGGGGAGGCCCCCCAGACTCCCCGCCGCTGGGTGTCCTCTTAAGAGAAAGCGCCGACGGGCTTCGCCCGCCAGTCGTCAAAAACCCCCCTTTCAAAATTCCTAGCTACGCTACTCTCAATGGCCCCCCCCCTTGAGAAAATCCTGCGTACGCCACTGGGCCTAGTCTACGTACGGTATCTAATTTGAGGTCACGAGCTTCTCATCGGTTGGTACATGAGCCAACTTACCTTCTCAACTGCCCTAGTAGGCTACTCGTTGGCCTAGCTATGTTTGTAGTCTATTCAGGAGGCAGTAACATTGCTGTTGTACAAATCTTGAAGTACGGCATTGGTTGCTTCTTCAACCAACGTTTTGAAGATAGAAATATTTCTTAAATATAAATACGGTACTAACATAGAAATATTTCAGTATTGCAAAAAAAGAAACATCTTGTGTCGAACACAGGTAGCACGATGACTTCCCAATATAGCCTACATTTAAATTAGACAGTGAAAAAATCTTAGTGAAAAATTTTTTTTCAATATAAAAAGCCTCTCATGATTAGATCTAAGTTTAATGTAGGTTAGGGAACGTTCAAATATTACGTAACGCTTTTTTTCCGAATTTTTGACCCCCCCCTCCCCCATGTAACGCCAACGTAACGCTTTTTTCAATCCCCTCCTCCCCCATGTAACGCTTTTTCACTACGAATTCAGCACAAAAAACTACCATTCCGTACTCGAAAGCGTTACGTAACGTTTTGCTTGAACCCCCTCCCCCCGATGTGACGCTAACGTAACGCTTTGCATAAACCCCCCCTCCCCCTCAAAGGCGTTACGTAATATTTGAACGTTCCCTTACTGTCCATATTGTAAATACTTTGGCGAATAGCCTGGGTTTAAGTGGGCCTTTAAATTTTTTTTTAAGACGAAATTTGGTTTTGCTTTTTAATGCTTTATTTGGTGAAGATTTCTATTTTATTATTTTCCATGATCAATCTTCCAGGAAACAGCTCTTGGAAGTCGGAACTGAACAAGAAGCTGCGTGGCGAGAACGTCTGCACTAGACTGGAAAAGGCGTCGGTTTGACACCGTTTGTGGTCACGTGGCTGTGTCTCGACGAGACACTTGATGGCGTGAAAAATACTGGGACCAGGTGACTCGATGATTGTATGTCCCTTTGCTGCTTCCAATAGCAATGGACGCAAAACGAAGCCCGATTTGCTTATTAATACGGTGTAGCTTAAATGACCTGCAGATCAGGTCCCTATTGTATGTTGGGAGAAAAGCTCTGCTGTAATATTTTTTCCACTCTCATTTATGCGTCATCTGCCACAATTTGTCCCATCGCAAATTAATTAGCTTTCATCGGCATTAAGGTAGAGAGAACCTGACACATTTAAACGCAATGTTGATCTATGCGATGTTACGGGGTAGCATCAAAAGTTCAAACTTCAGACTAATGGTTTGTAGTAAGAAATTATTAATGGACATGATGGTCATCCTCGGACTGGGAAAGCTTCTTTGAAAGCTTAATGCTAACAGCTTCTTATATTTGTGGAGTCTTTGAACCACTGACAAAGGCCCGGTCACCGAGATTAACAGAGTGAACCTTCCGCTTGTTGTTGAAGTGTTATTGCCGGGGAATTATTCCATTCACTTTGTGCCGCTGAATGGAGATCAGTCCTGAAATGCGCTGCTCAAGCTGAAACTCTACCAGAATGAACGGGTAACCACAAAAGTCAAAATTCGTATTGCTTAGCCAAAACACAGACTGTATTCTTGATCGGTTTTGAACAGAATACGATCCACGCTGGGACTTTGACATAAAAGAACAACACAGATCACTTCAGTAATGGGAAACTGCTTTTATTAAACAACACTGTATGATTACTTTCGCCACACATTCTTTCTGAGATGGCACAGTTTACTGTTATGCAAGAAAGACATCAGTGGCACACACAACGGTTTGTAATCACTCTTTCACACAGAAGTAACGCCTATGCCAAATTGGAAGCCATTGCAAAGGCGGTCACCTGTTTGAGCACGTAACGGCACACAAAAATTTAACTCAAATCGCGCAGCATTCATAAACTTAAACACAATTCCAGCGCCGTATGATAAGCGAATGTTGCGACGGGCTGCTAAAAGGTTCCCTGATAATGAATTTGCAAGCTTGAAATCAAACGAATTACCGCCAGTTACAAACCCATGCAAACGAATATTGTCTACCCAAGAACCTTGGCCGAATTTCGACCAACAAAACGGTAGGGGCGTGTAGACATGACCACCAACTACCCAAAACGCAGTTGAGCCTAAAAAACTGCCAGAATCTGCCGTTCCAGCACAGTTGGTTTCAAATCCACGAAGGGATAAAGGACCACCGATGAAAAACTTGTCACAAATGTTGGAGTCTTTTTTACGAGGAAAAGGAAGCAAAATGCCCCCTTGCAAACCTAATCCAAACGTTATTTTGCGCAGAAACGTGGTGTGAATACTGGTTTCGATGACTTCTTTTGCGAATCTTACATCTCCACCTAATCCCGCAAATTCTTCAGAAAGTTTGAAATACAAGCCCGAACTCGGGAGAACAGGGTTATCGGTTTTATCTACTACCAAAGAATGAGACAAAGATGATTTCAGTGAGTGACCCATCTGCTTACGAACTTCAAAGGAAGCAGCCTTATCAGCTATAAGCTCACGCCACTGGCAAAGCCACTCAAGATTGTGTTGATTTCCAAGCATTTGAAATCCGTAACCAGCAAGCAACCCACGAGAAATTTGAGTAGTCGATGACCAAAAGGCATCTTGTTGCTCTTGTAACAATGAAAGTTGAAACTTACTACCATTCAAATACGGTTTTGAAAAGGTTGTGCTGAAGTCAGACGGGCGGTATAAGCCGGAAAACGATTTGTTGCTGGACAATGAATGTGACAGTGAGCCTGAAAGAGTTTCTCCACGACCAAAGACGTTAGGAGACAAAATTCTCATCACCCACCGAGGCCTATCCTGATTGGACATTTCTGTCCTCACTTCCCCACATAGCAATCCACGCTCTTTGACCTTAAACATAACTTGAATGCCATTACTAAGGTTGCCTCCATAAGCTTCAGTAGTATCCAGGTAAACCTCAACACTTTGAAAAAGACCTTTCGAAAGCAACTGCTGGCGACATTCTTGGGCAGACTTGTAAGCTGATAAAAATGTATCACAGTCAAATACTGGTGTCACATTGTCTACGATGTAATCAGCTTTAGTTTTCTTGATACCAGTGACATGAACCTTCTCGACAACTATGTTCTTGTTCTCAAGAAAAATTTCATTGTGTTCTCTGGGTATATCTCTAGTGTGAGTAACAGACATAATTCATTACATACTAATTCTGAAACATAAAAGTGTTTCCAAGTAAAAACAAGAAGCTAAACATAAGCTATAAAAAAATCTGCTTGATCTGGATGGTTCCTCCTAATTGCAACAGGATCCAGCGTTTTAATACATAAAACACAGGAAAAATATATAGATTGCCATTTGCCAAGTTTCACAAAAACTGCCATTTTCATATACAGTATCAGTATATAATGTATTATATATTAACTATTAAACCATGTATAACTTTGCTGGTTCTAATAACCTTTTCAATTTGGATTGATCAAGTTATGTTTTGAAATTAGTAAAAAAATTTAACAAAATAATGTAATAATGCTGGTGATCAACTGATCATGGACCTGAATCAATCAATTATTAAATAACATAAATCACGTTACAAGAATAGATAACCTATTGGTGTTCGGACTATTATTATGGATTCAATTGTCGTTATATTTACGCTTTAAAAGTAGATAAAGTAACTTTAGTAACAAATACCCTAAGATAAGTGCAAACAGGCTATGTTACTCACTCGATGGAGTGGCCGGCATACTCAAATTTAAATAGATGTTACAATACATCTATTCCTATGTTAACAGCCAGTGCCTTCGACTGCATAGTTAAGAATGATGTAAACATTGCTAAATTAATTAATTAATTACAGTATATACACAGTGGCGTAGCCAGAAAAAAAATTTGGGGGGGGGCCAAATATTTGATGAATTGAAGAGAGTGACGAAGTGTTTGATTTAAGACATCGTTACCTGATGTGCAGTAGCGTATCCTGGTGGGTTAAGCAAGGGAAGCAATAAAGCTGGTAAGGGTTAGAGCGTGCCGAAGGCACACGTATTCTAGGGGGGGTCTGGGGGCATGCTCCCCCGGAAAATTTTAGCAAAATTACACTCAAATAATGGATTATAGCGCTTTCTGGAAACACTTTCAGGGTAATATTTGTAAGAAATTTATTAGCAGATAAACAGCTATTAACTTATTAAAGGTAGCTGTTACACACAAACGGGCAAAAACTGCGGCTAAAAATAAAGAACACAAAAAACTCAGCTACACAAAAACCCAAAACAGAGTAGCGATTCTGAAATTGCTTCCACAGATTAGTTAAAAGAAACGTAAATCGCGTAAACTTTGCGCGATTTACAATTTGCAAAATTTATTGGTGTCTTTCTGTGTGTCTAAAACAAGTCCTGGGGGGTGTTAATAGCCAGATGTCTTGAAAAACAATATAAATTTATACAAATTATATTATATTTTCAACAAAGGGTTCAACTTCGGAATCCAAACTTTGAAAATTTGGGGGGGGGCATGGCCCCTTTTGCCCCCTGGCTACGCCTATGTACATACACTTTACTCTGTTAACAATTGCACAATTCCTGTTATAGTAGCCTATTAGTATAGCATACATAGTACTGTTTTTGTTTTCATGCATAGGTAAAAACTGAAATGTAGATCACCAGCTATACTAGAAGCATGCACATTAATCACATATTTAACTAAACACAGTTTGGTTAGGTAATTCAATAATGATGTGATGAGGTTGTTGAAAGATTTTAAAGCAAATTTAAATAGGTTAAGAGCAACATCATTGTGAAAGCACGCCATAAGATAAAATAAACATACATTTTGAAAAAGCAGGTGAAACAATAAAAATTAATTTGAAAATCTTGGTAAACTGATTACAAGGAAATTTAAGTTAAAATGTTTCCTTAACAATAATTAGTAACAGTCAGACACAACAAAGCAACGTAACAAGTCCTTAGATCTTTTTGTTTTTTGCACAAAGAACAATGAGTCAACACCGTACGGCGTACAATACAAACATTGTTTAGAAAATGAAAAATAAATGATGAAAAAAGAGAAACAATGTATTGGTATCACTTTATACATATTGCCATTGGATAGATGGAGATACTTTTCATTTGAGACTTGATACTGAGGCTAAACAACACTTCAAATAAGGTGCAGAGAATCATAACCTGAAATCAAGCAACATCACAGCATTTAAAGTGATAAAAGGAACAAAAATTTGCTAACATTTTTGGCTATACATCTAGACTAGTCGTTGTTAAGCCTATGAAAAAGCTTTTTTATATTAAATACAAAATGCTGGAGAACATACAGTATTGCACAGAACACAGTTCAAGCATTTAACAATGTAAAGTACCGTAGGTTACTTTTCTCAAATTGATCAACTACGAGAATCTATATCTTCGGACAGAGAAAATTTCTTTGAAAGTTTAGTTTTGACAGTGTCGCATATGGTACCGTACCTGTGGAGGTTTTAAATCAGTGACACAGGCCCAGTCACCCAGTTAGAGAGAGTAAAAGTTTTGATTGTTGACATGTTGTTGTCTGTGAATTAATCTATCTACTAGGTCCCACTGAATGGAAGGCTGTCCTAAAGTACGTTGCTCAACCCACACATTGAATCAGTGCCACTTAATCATGCAGATTCTTAGTTCATGAAATCTGGTGCTCAACCATTTGAGAAAAATCAGAAAGGAAATGTTTAAACCGTTTTGTTGCACAATACGCATATTCTCTAGCATTTTGTAATGGTATTTTACATAAATCATTTTACAAATTTTGTTCTTTTTTGTTTTATTAAATGGTATGTTATTGCTTGGTTTTGTTTGACTATGGTTAAAAACAATAATCTCTATACCAAAGTTGTATCAAAACAAAATAACAAACTCATAACTGGAAAGCATGATCTATCGTACGTTTGGAATAGTCTGGTGAAAAAATGGGAACTACTGTATAATAATACCTTGAGCAGTAAAAACAAACAACTTTATTATGCCAGTATTGCGATGCATATTTTCATTGAATTTGTCCTGTTGACTTAAAATTAATAGGCTACCACAAATACACTTTCAACTTCTATGATAAAATGTCATAATAGCTCGGGGTGTGCACTTGAGCTACCCGTTTTTTCTTCATGTCTGCTCTTCATTCAGCGACACCTAGTGAATGAAATAATTCCCCGACAACACAATCGGAAACTCTGCTCTGTCACCCTCGGAGACCGGGCCTGCGTCAGTGGTTCAAAGCCTCTACAAATATGAGAAACAGCCAGGATCAAAGTTCTCAATCAAAGTCATAAGCAGCTTTCCCAGTGAGAAAATCGGTAGCCACTTTAACAAGTCGAAATTCTGCCACTGAAATTGACTAGAATGAAACCGCCAACCAATCATAAGCTACGGTTTAAGTGACGTAAAAAATGGCGAAAAGAACATCATAAAAAGCAAATTAAGTGATGGATTTTTTGTCAGCTGGTTGGCTTAGGGGTTAGGGCTAGAAAGTATTCATTTCATTGACGCGTGTTCGATTCTCACCACTGCTATTGCTCTTTTTCTTCTGTAATTACCAAATAAAGTTCAAAACAAGTATTAACTCTCTGGATGAGTGCTAGAAGGGTCACAATTGGACGGTAGCCTCTTATAACACGTTCTGATTGGTTGGCGGTTGCATTGTAGTCAATTTCAGTGGCAGAATTTCGACTTGTTAAAGTGGCTACCGAGAAAATCCAAGAAAAAAGCACAATAGTGTTGCCAGATATTTTAAAAAACTTAAATTTTTCTTTCTCAGTTGCGGATTCAAACTAATCAGTTCAGTTCAGTTGTTTTTATTTCTGACCATCATATCAAAAACAATACACGTCAACATAGCAAAGGTCAAGAAAAAGGTAGAAGCGACAAAACGCGAACGTTAAAACGTGCTTGTGACCGAAGTAAGTTATTGAGTTGAGAAATTTGGCACGGTCGCAACACCTTCAGAAAAATTTAAGATATAAAGGGAAAATAAAAAAAAAACTGTTACAAAAAAAATAAATAAATAAACAACATATATTTAGGCTATAGCTTTATTAGCCCAAATAGCTTTAGCTGATATATTTAAGATTGGTATGGACAGTTACTATGAAGATCGGCCATGGTGCTGGTCACAGCGGTAAACCATAATCTCTTCGTGGGAAAATTGTAACATAAGATTCCCGAATCCGTTCGTCTGTATGTAATGACCGAAAGAAACACTCTTTTGAAACCATCTATTCAAAATTGTATTTCTGTAAAAATAGCCACCTGGCTGTCGAAATTGGGACGCAACACCGTACACCACTAAAACTTGTCAATACAACAAACTACTTAGACAAAAGACGGAAATTTTATCCAGCTGGCAAGCACTAAGCAAACAGTTAAATATGCCTCCAACTTTCAAGCAACCATTTTACGAATGACTAGAATAATTTGCGATATCTCAAACTCACGTAAACAGTAACTGTGACGCAATAATGAAAGACATTATCACGCAATTCAAACAGGTGTTCAAAGGCGATGATGCAATGTTTCATCAGGTCTTACGAACGATGGTGCAATATTTGGACATTTTCTAGCAATTTCCATGACGTAAGATGCCAGCTAGGTTAAGTAGACCATAACGGTTTTATGTGACGTTTGATTTGGTGAAAATTGTCCGTAACAGGTGCGTTATCAAGAGTGCTGATGGTCGTGAGGGCAACACGTCTTGATGCGTTTAGCTCATAGTAAATAAGAGCAAGGCAGGCAAAGAAAACCCCACAAAGAAATCCTACCACGGGCAAAGCCATTTCAAGCGCAACGCACAAGGTCTTGCACGACTCACAAAATAGATACAACTTGGCGATACGAATCAATGACGAAAACAAATAAAACAAACTAGCAAAGCAACATCATCATCTTGCGGAAATTCAATTATACCCAGGGAAGTTATGTCTTGAAGATATCAAGCGTGCTTTGATATAAAGTTGCGTTGATAAAGCGATAATTTTATACTCCAGTCAGCTAAACTCGTCACCTCCACACCGATCCAACGTTAGCAAACGTTGAATTAATGCAAAAATGACAGGCATCGCTAGCTTGGATGTAGTAGTGGCATGTCACAGTAATATGAGAAATTTGGGTTACTATATGTTTTACACGTTAAACCATAATAAAAGTGAAAAAAAAAATTGACATATTACGTTAGAAAAAATAGATAAACAAACAGACAATAGCATGACGATCCAGTCCAAGATATTGATATAAAACAACTGGTTGGAGCACATGGCCACCGCTTTACCGAAAGATGGCGATTGGTCAAAGAGGATGGAAAAACTTCTGCAGACTCTGTACAACTTCTGTGGACAAAAAACACAAGAACCAGAAAGCCAGTAGGAGTATTTACAACCTTAATATTTTGCTAATAAATCTACACACATTGGTCTACCATTGCTGGGCAAAAATATATATATATATATTAGCAGAGATGTACGTATACGCCGCAAATTCTAATTTGTTTACGCTAACGCTTGCGGCCACATTTTTTGGATAGTTTGCGCTTGAGGCTACGCCGCCGTAGACTTTTTGTTTACGCTAACGCTTGCGGCCACATTTTTTGGATAGTTTGCGCTTGAGGCTACGCCGCCGTAAACTTTTTGTTTACGCTAACGCTTGCGGCCACATTTTTTGGATAGTTTGCGCTTGAGGCTACGCCGTAAAGTTTTTGCGATTTTTTAGCGCATAGCGTCAACGCATACTTTTTAATGCCTTTTTTTCGCTACAACACGCCAATGCCTTCCAGCGCTGCAGCAGTTGAAAGAATGTTTCCAATGGGCAAAGACATATTGCAACCAAAACACAGCAAAATGTCGGATGAACACTTTCAGATGCTTGTGTTTCTTCGTAGAAATTCAAAATAAAACTTTTTTGTTTCAAGTGGTTTATACCGTGTGAATGTTTGGCACCTAGCAAACAAAATTAGTTTATGCTAGTGTATGCGCTGACGCTGACGCCGTCCACTTTTTTTACAAGTTGCATTGACGCATACGCGTATGGTTTTTCGAACGTTTGCGTTAACGCTGACGGCGTCAACATTTTTTGTATGCTCGTACATATTTTAGTCTAAAAGCATTAGCTAAGGAGTTATGGGGCATTTAAAAAAAATTGGGGGACCAAATGCCAAACCTCAAATTGTCATGTGGATAACAAGATATCTCGAAAAAAAATTCTGTTCTTGAAAGTTTCTTGCATATACTTCATGATAGTATAATATTTTTTTATGAGACTTTTGTCCTTTTTGCACAATGCAACCTTATATCAAAGATTTATTAATGCAATATTTGAATGATGCTTGCTTATGACGTCACAATAACAAATTACAGGTTTCCCCAAAAAACTTTTTTTCATTGTGAAAATTGCCCGTGAAAACAAAATTTGACTGCAATTTTGAAACAAGGGCTGGTTTTCCTGAGCAATTTTCACTACGAAAAAAGTTTTTTGGGAAAATCTGTAATTTGTTATTGTGACATCATATGCATGCATTATTCAAATATTGCATTAATAGATCATATAACTTCTCATGCAAGTCTTTGATAAAAGGTTGCATTGTGCAAAAAGGACAAAAGTCTCATAAATAAACAGTATATTATCATGAAGTATACGCAAGAAACTTTAAAGAACAATAAAAAATTTTGGGATATCTTGTTACCCACAGGACAATTTGGGGGTTGCCATTTGGTCCCCCAATTTTTTTTAAATGCCACACAACTCCTTAGCTAATTCTTGTAGACTAAAATTGACATCATTTTTGAATTCTGCCTCATGAAAAATGGTGGAATAGACACTTCAACCGACTTTCTACCTCAAATATAACCCAAAAATCAAAAAACATTGGGAACATCAACAGCGTCACCTAGTGATAGCCACAAAACCTCAGAACGCGACATCTCGAAAACCGCTTGTCCGATTTTCAAAATTTTTTTTTGCCGAGATGCATTTTTCGCATACTATGACATATGCTTTAGTCAGTGGCGCCGCCAGACCTTCAACATTGGGGGGGCAAAATATTGACAGTGCAAGACAGTAGCATAGTCAAAAATTTTGAAAGGGGGGGGTGTTGACAGCCGGCGGGCGAAGCCCGATGGCGTGTTCGCCGAAGGCGACATTTAGCGGCGGGGGGTCTGGGGGGCCTCCCCCAGAAAATTTTGAAAAATTACTTTCAGTTTGGTGCATTCTGAGAGCATTTTCAACAAAATTGTGGGTATGAATATTTCTGTAAAATGGTGCTGTCCGGTGGCATAGCAAAAGGATAAGATCATGTTTTCTTCGGCATTTTTCGAAAATAAAGCTAAGTCTCTATGTTTTCTTGTTGCTAATTCCAGACTGAGATATTTGAATGTTTGGTACTGGCAAAACTCGCTCTTTTAATGCAGTTTCGTTTAAAATTAGGCAAACTTTGTTTTAGAGACACAGGTTGATTGCTTTTTTTTGCGAGATTATTACAGTTTTAGTAGGTCAATTTTCTCCTTGGTTGATTCAAAAAACGATCTTATTCCGGTAAGTCACTAACTTTTATGCTCTGAAGTCAACCCAAAGTTTAGAAAATGTAACGTCATAGAGGTCATACATCTTGATGAGTGTCAAACAAAAAGATTTGAGACAATGAAGTTACTTTAGGCTATTTCTGATATATTCAAGTTTTGTATAACGAATAGCTGTTTAGATGTTAATCTAGATCGAACAAGCGATCTCAGCAGTTGCAGATAGCTTGCATCCTTGCATAGTTTGACGAGAAATTACATCATAGGCTACAACTTTTCTTGTAAACAATGTATTAACATCCGTAAATTCAATTTGAAAGGTTGAAACCCCCGAACCCCCTTCCCTTGGCTACGCCACTGGTGCAAGACATGCAAGACAGTGGTATATTATTTAATTTCTCTTGTTTTCTACCAGAGCTGGAAAAAATGTTTAACTTCCCGAAAATCTGTTTTTTAGAGAAAAAATTTCCCGCGGTTTACAATCACGATAATGAGAACCTTATTTTTTTCATTACGTAACGTCTTGTAGGAATAAATTGAAAATCAGTATGATCACTCAAAATGAAAGCAATGGGACTACGAATCCTCACTAAACCAATCAATCAATGGTCTTGTTGCACTGAAGATGACAACCTTATATTTCACTGATCCCCGGAGCTGACGTAAACCAGGCATAGATCTGTTGACTCAATGCAAACCCTTTGAAGGTTGGGGAGGGGGCTATCAATTCAACTTTTTTGTATCAACAGTTGTATCTCTAAAACCACTGAGGCTGCAACTACGAGATTTCTTGACTTTTCCTAACTTTTATTCACCTCTATTGAGCTGAAATTTTGAGCAAATAGAGGTTATAAATTGAAAGATATAAGGCATTTCTCAGCACATCCTCTGAAATATTTCATATTCTATTGTGAAACATTTTCCCACCAGCTGGATGAAAGTAGCCTAATTAATTTGGCCCATGTCTCGTTAATCCTAACTGTTTCACAGCGTGAAGGGCATTGGCTGTATATAAAATAATGTAAAAAAAATTAATCACAACATTACTATGCACGTTCTTCATTACTCTACCAAAAAATAATGCGTAAACTCACGCTACAAATTACACTCATAAGTGACCTCAACATTTCAACGTATATGAACAGTTTTAAAATTTACATAGTTTTAATTTTCGGATATGCTCAGCGTGAATAATTTTACAAAGTGAATCCCAAATTTTGAAACCATGCCAAAATAACAGAGATATCACTCCTAAAGCATAAGAAGAATTGACAGCCCCCCCCCAAACTGAGCAAGATTCCAGGAGCCCAACCTTCTAAGGGTTAAAAGTCATGTCGACTTATTCTTGATGCCCCCCTTATCGAAAATTGTTCTTTGTAGTACCGCTTCGAAGGTGGATTACGACTATGAACAAAAGAATAAATTTTAAACTTCATATTTGTATTGAAAATACATGACGTAATGTCTTCCAACCTTATCACATTTTTTTCATTACGTAATATTTACCACCACCAAACCACTTTTGACGATCGAATTTGTTAATTTATTATTCGGTAAAATATTTAGATGATGTCACGTCATTACGCTGATTTGAGATATAATTTCATTCATGACGTCGTATGGATGAAAAACTTTTACAAGTTTTATACTCTGCTGAGATTAAAGAAGAAACATAAATGATAAATATTGGAGAAATTGAGTCTCCTTTACAACTTAAGAATCGAACAACGCAAAACTGCTGAAACAAAACGTTTTGTTTAAGTGAAAGAATCACTGCAAGCAACCAATGCCAAAATGCGCGCGGAAGAAGTCATGGGAGTGTGAGGGATCAAAATTTTAACAGGTTGTTATTTTTCTACATCAATGTGACGTTAGTTAAAACTTTAAAGTCTATATCTTTGCTTCTGTAGAAAATCTTTTAATCTACTGTACAATGTAGTCATCAAGATTTTCCATACTTTTTTTAAAGAAAGAGCTTTTACCCCCCCCCCCCCCCCCCCCCCCTTGCAACTTGAGTTGACTTACTTGAGGTTGGGATCCAAATATTAAAAAAAATATATTAATATGTATTAATAAAAAAAAAAAAATTAAAAAGATGATGCCCAAAACATTGGGGGGGCAGCTGCCCCGCCTGCCCCCCCCCTGCCGGCGCCACTGGCTTTAGTCATCAAAATTGAAGACTTAGTGGTTATTTGGATTTGTTGAATTATAATAGAATGCCTCATCTGGTAACCCTGCTATGGATGGTATTTCATCGATGCCACTGCTAGTTTTTGCTGGCATAGCATGAATAATATTATTTATTTCATTCAAAGTAGTTTGATAAATATAAATTGTCTCAGAGCATGGAGAATCAACATATATTGAAAATATTGTATTTGATTTGGGAATTTTTCTTGTAAGGGAATGGGCAGCACAGGAAAAGTGATCATTGAAGTGATTTGCAATAGTTAATCTGTCAGTGACTGTACTATCATTTATTTTGATGCCATGGTTAGTCTTAGACTGGGATTTACCTAATAGATTGTTGATTGTTTGCCAAGTAGCTTTCATATTAAACTTTTGCTTTTCAAATTTAGATTTATAAAATTCCTTCTTTTTTTGTTGAACTGTATGAAAGTATAAGTTTCTTGCAGAGGTGTAGTTCTTTTTGGAGTGAATAGTTTTATTTGATATGTACTTTTTAAACAAACGCTCTTTTCTTTGTAATAGTGAAAACTGAGTGAAACAGAATTGATCAATTTTTGATTAAAATGAATTAGGATAGCCTACGCATTTTCATGTGCGGTACTTATAATTCAGACTTTTTATTATTTAAAAAAATTTGGTACAAATTACATTTGGTAAATTGCACGCTTGATGTCAGTAGGCTACTGTTTTTGAGTCACTACAGTAGTTGGGGTTGAAAAGGGTTTTCTACATTGCAACCTAATCTTTATAGAATGCAATTCTCCTTGTCTATGATAAAATAAGGCACAGCCTATATTTACCATAATCCTCTGAGGCTATATTCCCCTGTTCATTTAGGCAAAATGATAACCTCAGTTATGCGCTCAGCTTAGGCATGTTGTTACATAGGCTTCGTATCTTTTTACACAACTAAAGCATCAAGTGCAAAACATGAAGTTGTGCATGCTTTAATAAACGTATAAAGGTGGCAGCACTAAGAAAATAGCAAAACTACGGTAAACCCTAAACCCTTATATATTATAATCCATGTGACAAAACTAAATTCTTATATATATATATTATATATAATAATATTTATTATTATTATTATATTATTATTATTATTATATATATGTATTATTAATTTTTTCAGCCACTAAACTTACTTGTTGATGATAAAAAATAGAATGCATTAAAATCGGTCACTTTCGTAAACTTGGCTAGCAAGTAACACAAAAAGAGATTTGATTCAGTGATCTGGAGCAAACAGTTGCGCAGTAAAGATCACATGCAAGTTTGTTCGGCAAACGGGTCAATCCCTTTTGGCGAACAAAAATTTACCAAGAGAAATTCTCCAACTCCAGAAAAATCAAAAAAAAATCTTACATATAAATCTGATTATTCACAGGCTACTGTTACAGCTGGAAGCAGCAAAAAGTATTATCAGTATTATCAATAAAGTTAAAAAAAAAACACTTCTGAAAAATAACAAAAAACACAGCCATGGGCATTCACGGTAAAATTTGTCCAGTTTAGAGATCCTGACCGCAGCTTTTTTGTTGTTGAGAGAAGCGAAGGCCAGAAAAAACATCATGCTTGAGTGAACAGGTGCATATAGCCTATGAGGCTATATTCACAATACATGGTAAGAATAATTTTGCTGTATAGGCCTACTACTGATTTGTTGCTGTATACAACTGTTTGGAATCTTTATCCTCAGACTGAGGAAGGTTTTGCAGGATTCTTCGCAGTTTTAGAGGCTTTAAACCACTGACCCAGGATAGATATGTATATGTGCTTATTTTGATAAAGATTACTTGGGCACCAGTATCTCCACCCGTGGTTTCTCTGTTGCTGTAGATTGAATGTGCACAGTTTTTGTTTGCTTCATCAGAGCACACTTTAGTACTACAGTATATGTTAATCTAAATATTATGATTGATTCTTGGCAAATAGAAAAACTTAAAAAAATCGCCTAGGAAAATAAATTGAAGTGTTTTGCTCCTATGTTTTTACTTCGAATGTTCGGTTCTTATGTTTACTTTGAATGTTCTGTTCCTATGATCTTATTCTGTGAATGTGTGTTCAATGCTTGCATCAACTCAATCATCGACCTTCACTTCCCAAAGGAGAAAGTTGGGTTCCGGGTCAGAAAGGAAAGAACTTTTTAGGGGTCCACGTCTTTTAGGCGCCGGTCAAACAGGCGCGCACACTGTGGCGTCTGGATATTTAGGTGCAGAGCACTGTGGCGCCCGTTCATTTAGGTGCTATTCCTAGTAAAGTCTGCAGATTGTATCCGCTTGGCAGGTAGGGCAATGCTTTTCACACAAAATTTTGTATTGAACAGAAAAATATGTCATGGCTTCTGTGAGTGAAGCTGCTTAAACCGGCAATGCTTTTCACACGAAATGTTATATTGAACAGAAAATATGTTGTTTTGTCAATGCGTGTGTGGAGATGAGGTGCGAGACAACGCTCTACTACTCTTTATATTAACACATCTCCACAGGACATTTGCTATGCATCTTGAACACAGGTTGCAGCCAGATGGAACCTTACTTAATTTGTTATCTTTCGCAATTACTTCTACTCGGAATGGATTGGTCGTGTGGCGGATACGTAACTACGTATGAGACAACGCTCCACTACATGAATACATTTTTATAGGGCATATGAACCCAGGCTACAAGTTGCAAGCATAAAGGTGCGACTTTGCTCGTTATTAAACCTAGTCGGAGTTTCGACGGAAAACTAAGTTAATCTTCACTCAAGCCTACCACCCGCTTGAATATAGGCTACGGTATATTTTTTACTGTTTAGTGTAGTTATTATTTGACTCACTAAAAGTAAACTCTGTCATGTTCGGAAACTTGAATAATTTATTGATAAAGCTTTCGCCGACGCAAACCTGGACTAACAAAGAAACGTCGAACATGCGCATTAAAAAACAATATGACTTATTTTTCTGTTCAATATAACATTTTGTGTGAAAAGCATTGCCGGTTTAAGCAGCTTCACTCACAGAAGCCATGACATATTTTTCTGTTCAATATAAAATTTTGTGTGAAAAGCATTGCCCTACCTGCCAAGCGGATACAATCTGCAGACTTTACTAGGAATAGCACCTAAATGAACGGGCGCCACAGTGCTCCGCACCTAAATATCCAGACGCCACAGTGTGTGCGCCTGTTTGACCGGCGCTTAACTGTCTGCGCCTAAAAGACGTGGACCCCTAGTGGACCCTGGCTGTAGTCCTGAACATGGACTCTGTCAGTCAAGCAGATCGCGAGGTGTGGAGAGGAAGACTTTGTTCTTGACAGACAGGACACACCCTCAACATTTGGATTATTTCATGGCATGCATAATCAAAATTTGTTGATGATACTGATGAAAATCCACTATGCATCAGGTCACACGCTTGATCCAAAACATTGAGAATTACTTTGAGGCAAAAAAGAAGGCCGGCACTGTCCTTCTAGATCTTACAACTGCCTGCGACATGGTGTGGCACCGTGGACTTACTAGAAGACTCTGAGCTAGGACATAAAGACCTTCTCAGCTTATTTTCACAAATGGCGACTGAAACTCAGCAAAACCTGAACTGTGGCAGCAGCTTTTCATCTATGGTACACAATCGGAAAGCTAATCGTGAGCTAAATGTATAGAACAATGGAAAATCTCTGTCCTTCTGTCTTGAACCAAAATACCTTGGTGTGACATTAGAGAGATCCAGAGATATCCCTGGACAGAGCGCTCACATACTGCCACCATTTGGTGTCACTGCGCAAGAAACTGTCATTGCCCAGTGCGTACTGCGCTACTTAAGTGCATGACAGGATCCGACTGGGAAGAGAGGGCTGACAGTTTGCGTAAAGTAGCCCGAGCAGCCAAGCTCATGTCTAATCTTCCGCAGAGTACTGTGCACCTATTTGGTGCCGCAGTGCTCACTGCCTCAACATCGACACTAATATTGTCTGTGCACATTGACTAGACGTTAGGGTGGTCCAAAAAACACTTTTTTTGTAAATGTTAATGTCTCACCCTAAAATACTGTTACCATTGATGAGAAAATGATATATGTGAATTTTCATAAAGATTGGTTGATATTTAGGGGTTGCTACCGGGGTTCAAAGTTTTGTCGTTTGCCCCCATTTTAACGTTTTAAGAGGATGTGATACAGATATGATATGATACGGTACAGTAAAAAATATGGTACAGTGCCATGGCATATTGCAAGAAAAATACAGTTTAATAATTACTCTATATAGTCTGTTTATAAACTCATGTACGTCTGTATTACGAATTATACTAACTGGTCTACATATATATACAAAATGTGCGACTTTGTATACTTGTGTTTAAAGTTCAGAGACTAAATTTGACAATCAATAACAGCTTTAGAAGACAGTAAATAAACTACATGTACAAATGTACATGATGTAAACTAATATACATAGTACATACATAGTTATTACCCTCTAAACCAGGGGTTCTCAACCGTGGCCTTCGGCCCCCCAAGGGGACCACAGAGCGTTCTCAGGGGAGCCACGATAAAAAGCTTCATTAATAAATTATAACATGTATTGATGAATTATAACAGAATTGTGACACAAAAAACACTCATGTAGGTGTTAGTATCGTAAAGCTAGCTAAAAGCATGTTTTTTCATCATATGTTCTATCTCACTGCATGTTGCATCATCTTTTGTGATTGTAACGTAACAATTAAGGATACGCTTGATTTACTAGCGTAGTCTATTACGAAAAAGAAAGCATTAAATCATTTAATCATTCGTTAACTGTTTTTATTGATTTCGTTTCATTGTTCTTTAAACAAATACATTTTTATTTTGCTCAAGGGGGCCATGGTCTTTTAGAGCCACAGTCTGGGGGGCCATGACTCAGAAAAGGTTGAGAACCACTGTCTAAACCCTTGACAGCCTGTTTCACCCTAAAAGGGTAATCATCAGAAAGTCCTCCTTTTAGGTTAAAACAGGCTGTCAAGGGTTTAGAGCAGTGGTTCCCAACCTTTTTGACCTTGCGGCACCCTATCGAAGAGATAAATAGTTTGCGGCATCCTGGCAAAACTGGGTCAATTTTATGAGATTTCTGTATTTCAAGTAACTGTATGAAATAGCACAGAATGAGTTGTGCAGTATAGCGCGCATAAATAAATGTATTTATTCAAAATTTAGTGTGAAATTTGGGCTTGACTTCTTGCACAAGTCCCTTAATATCTCGAGGCACATTCGACAAAGCCACCCACATTTCTTCCTCGACTATAAGCAGTCGTTCTCGTTTTTTTAGTTTTAATGTTCGTTTGTACGGAAAATCCACTAATTTGGAGACCCAATTGTAATCGCAAAGCAATTCACAAAATATATTCATATAAGTATAAAGCAGTGCTCCGCAACCGGTGTGCCGCGGGATAACTATCATCAGAACATACTTTTTGAAAAGAAAGGAGTTTTTATGTTTTAAAAATTCTCGCTTTACCACTGCAAGACAACTCAAACTCTAGCTAGACTTCCCACAGTGCATTTATGATTTTTTTGCCTCACATTGAAGTTTTCGCAATGGGAAGGCTGCCCTAGTTTTAAAAAAGGCTGGTTAACGTGGTAGTGCGTTTTTAGAAGTCAGGCTAGGTCATTTTGAATTGTCAGTTAGCAGTGTTTAATGAAAAATTTCGTAATATTGAAAGCACAGCTATTAAGTTTAGTAGCCAACGTTTTGTCAATGGCGAGTCCATAACAAACGAGTAGCCTAATTATTTTGCAAAGAACTTCCAGCCAGGAACGAACGACTGGCCAGGAAATTTTTAGAGTGACCAACGAGTTTTTCATAACCCATGGTATCCATTGGAATAACTGCATCAACGTTTGCACAGATGGTGCTTCAGCAATGGTGGGCGAAGGAAGAAGTTTAGCTGCATGGGTAAAACGTCAAAATCCAGCCATTCAACTTATGTATTGCTGCTTACACAGGGAAGCCTTGATGATCAAACATTTTACAAGGGAGCTGACAGAAACAATGAATGACTGTATCCAAATTGTTAACTTTATTAAAGCAAGAAACAAGCGCAAATATCTCATTAAAAAGATGATAGTTATTTTTTACATTTTGAAAATGTGTCGGCCGAATTGTGCCGCAAAATTTTAAAGAGTTTTTAAGTGTGCCGTGAGTAAATAAAGGTTGCGGAGCACTGGTATAAAGAATAAATCAATTATAACTTAGCCTTTTCTCGATTAGCTATGTAGGCTATCGTGTTTGTATGCGCAGGTATGGTATCCCCCATGCAAAAGTTTCTATTTTATAGTGGTTCGCAAACAATCGTGCAATTTTATAATCGTGCTGGGTCACACAATCCGATAATCCATCACTGCAATTTGACTTTGTGCGCCGTGAAACGCAAAATAAAATCATGAAACCTGGCAATAATGATGCGTTTCAAACGTTTTTATGGAAAAAACAGCAACGATTCAAAATCTCTTTCACGCTGTTATTCCTGGGCGAGAAAACAAAGGCTTATTGTGGATTAGAGTTAAAATAAATAAATAAATTCCACACTTAACGGGTTAAAGTTAAAATATCTCGCGGCACCCTTGAGCATTGCAATTGGCACCCCGGTTGGGACATTGCCGAGCGTGGAGTGGCGTTGATCACGGAATACAACACATTACACACATGTGACGAAGAACAAAAACAGTATCTTTTGCGTGTCGTCGCCGATCACCGTCAGCGATATCCAGACTGCAGTAGAAAGACCCTCGCGCAATAATTCCTGTATGTAGTTTATTTGTTGTATTCTAAAGCTGTTAATGAATGTCCAATTTAGTCTCTGAATTTTAAACACAAGTATACAAAGTCGCAGCGGTGACGCGCTCGCTTTCCAATTATGCAATCCTGGTTTGACTCCCGGCTTATACTGGTTGTTGACAAACACCGCCCACGCCCACCTCTACCCAGGGTATAATATATTGGGTGGGCGTAGTTGCTAAAGTAAAGGCGGCCGAGAGAAAGGAACTGGCCACCCTACTCTCGTTAGTGCCGAAGGCTTAGTATAATGAGAACCTCATCCCTCGATGCTTGTATTCAAGTATGGGACTCACCTTTACCTTATACAAAGTCGCACATTTCGTACATGTACACCAGTTAGTATAATTCGTAATACAGACACATGAGTTTATAAACAGACCATAGCGTAATTATTAAACTGTATTTTTATTGCAATATACAATGGCACTGTACCGTATTTTTTACTGTACCGTATCATATCATATCCTCTCGAAACGTTAAAATGGGGGCAAACGACAAAACTTTGAACCCCGGTAGCAACCCCTAAATATCAACCAATCTTTATGAAAATTCACATATATCATTTTCTCATCAATGGTAACAATATTTTAGGGTGAGACATTAACATTTACAAAAAAAGTTTTTTTTGGACCACCCTACTAGACGTCTGTGTCCCATACCATTGGTAATCTCCCCATTCTTGCTAGCATCCAACTTGCTGAGCTTCGTCGTGAAGAAGCCACTCTGCCTCACGGTTGACAGGCATTGGAACCCAAACACCTTCTTTACTCCAAGGTCTCTGCTCCCTCAAATGAGCACCCTCGTTGACTGAAATCAAGACACTCATTCATGGCAGCCGCTCAACAAAGCTGACAGACAAAATATCTTTGTGGATATTTGGAGCCTGACGCTATCAATAGAGGTGTAGGTGCATCTCAATCGTCTTTGTTCTGGCGTCGAGCTTTTTCACTCAACCCTGCACCAATGGGAAATGGCCTCTTTCTGTGAATGTGGTGTTGAGGAACAGACCACATCAACGACTGTACCATCTTCAAGCCACCTAATCGAGTGGAAGGTCTGCTTGTTTTGGATGATGAATCCAAAAATTGGCTGCTCTGTAATAGCCTTTTAGTGCAGTCCAGGAGCATCGTGAATCTGGGGTGGTAAAACGATAGATCTCCGACCCCACAGGCTCACCCAACAACAACTACTCAAAATTAATTAAGCCGTTGTTTGATCTGCTGGTTTTTGTTTTCAGAATGCTGCATTTGCCTAGTTATGCCATTACAATCTTTGAATGACACAGAGACACGGTTTTAAGACTTGAACGACTGCAATTGATATTACTATTTTTCTTCAATTTTGTGTGTTAATGTCTACTCTTGTGCTTGCTAACGTCAAAAGCAGACATGAAATTTTATATCATATCTTGATCAACGTGATTTTTAGAAAGATTCCTATAAATAGAATACTTCCATTTATTTCACTCTATTTTTCTTATGTAGATCTACTGTTAACATATGAATATGTTTGAAATTTTGTGTAAGTAGTTACAATGCATTGATGAACATGATTCACTAAACAATCTTGAATTCAACCAAGTTAATTTTTCTACAGCAGCTAATACAAATATGTACCATAACTTGTTTTATTGTAAGCTACGGTATGATACTGATAAACTCATGTAAGACTAAATTTTGTGCTTGTGTGTATTTGGCATGGATGTTTTAAAGGAGTATAATTCTTTAATTGATGCTTGTTGATCACTGTAAAGTGGGATACCAATATTAACCCAAGTGAAGTGTACATATATTGTGTCTGTCAGATGGATAATTGGAAATTCATAAATGCAATTGAAATCAATTTTTGCACACCTCTTAATTGTAAGGAAATATATTTGACAGATTGTTATTGATAGAAAAGCATTGGTAACCAGGGCCGGATTTAGCTGATGGGGGGCCCGAGGCACTTTTAGATCGGGGGGCCCCCATGCAAAAAAAGTTTTGCACCTACGGCACTAAAAACCACTTTCACGTCTACAGTAACATTAATCCAGCACTGTACAGAAATTTGCAGAAACTTCAAAGGCTGAAAGAAAAAACAATAACACAAAATCACATTTTTTCCACGTAGGGGGCCTTTTAAAAGTCGGGGGGCCTGGGGCACCTGCACCCTCTGCCCCCCCTAAATCCGGGCCTGTTGGTAACAATGTGCAAATATGTTTATGTTATATAAGCGAACGTAAGTGCTATAAGCAGGTTTGTCACCCCAAACCCACTGTTCATTTCGTCTAGTTTGGTAATTTAGAGTAGACTGACATTGTGATGAAAAGAAAATGCATGAATGAAGTTAAAGTTATACTGAATGCTTTGGTACTGCTGTTTTGCATTCATCAAATGCTGGCATTTGCACAACAATCTAACCTCTTAGTGTAATTTGTTAAGTTAAGAATCGATTTCGCTATAGTAATAGCATCTTCAGCTAGCACATGTAAAAAAGAAAATTTGAAAATACGTAAAACGAACAAACAAAGCAAACTCCGATATTATGCTTTGCTTTGTTATTTAAAATCTATTCTTGTGTTTAAGGCCTCCGCAGGTCAGGTTGTTAAAACCAGGTGCAGCAGCCAATGGATTGTGTATTCATGGAGCGTTGTTAGGTCCACAATCCACGGATCGATCCTGGGGTCAGTATACAGGACATTGGTAGATAATGTGGTATGCAGTTTGAAATCTGAGCCACATGCACAAGATGATGAATCGGCGAGGTCCCATTGAAACATGTTACTATTGAAACGGCCCACCTCAGTTAGCAAGCCATTGAGCTTCACCCATTCCTTCTGAGGTAGTTCTGCTCTAGGTGGTGTATTGATATTAAAACCTATTGCTATACAGTATTTTGTAGTATAACTTGTTTTCAAGAAGAGCTTGATAGTCTATCTGCGTGCAGAATTTTTTTCCGTTGTGGCATGTGTGTGTGGTACGTAGGAAATGAATGTTTGTGTTGCTTCAAACTGGAAACGTAGGTGTGCTTGTCATACCAAAATAGATATTTTATATCACATCCTTTACGAGTTGTTTTTGTGTGGGGTGTTGCTGGTGCAATATATGGGGTTATATGATATTTGGAGTAATTTTTATGAGTAATCATCAATGTAATTGTGTTTTATTCATTCTTTAAGAGTTTTCACTAGCTTAATTTTGTTTAGATTCTAAAACGCACACAAAACTGCATTATGCATTATAAATATGATTGCAGTTCATGATATTTGCCATTTACATTTTAACGCTAACAACACACACCAACTTATGATAGATGCAAACAAAAGTCAAAAACAGTGTATATTCCAATAGAAATACTGGTTAACGGTTTAGTTTGACACGATCACAATATGCATCTTTCAAAGAACTAGCTTTCGCTAGATTGAGAAATGATCTCTACGTTTTCTGTGGTAGAATAGCGTAGAAGCAGGGGATAAAGCGCTCGCTTTTCCATCAAGCAACCCTTGCTTTACTCCCGGCCTAAGTTGTTGAAATAATTGCTCACCTTCACCCACGGTGTAACAAATTGGGTGGGCGAGAGAAAGAAACTGGCTACTCTACGTTCGTTAGTGCCGCAAGTCGAATGTGTGATGAGAATCTTATCTCCTCATTTTTCCAGCCTTAAAGGATGGACCACCCTTACTTTTTTCTGTGTTTTTAATAATATTGGCGTTTATGGCCACATGTTGTAGCTGGCAATGTCTTGGCAGAATATTTCGTCAATATTTCAAGAGCGGACTTAAAGATGGTGTAAATGCATTTCCGGGGTAAATTATGAAGTTTATGGTTTCGGATTGTTTTTATACAACTACTTCACCTGTGAAAAAACGCTGACTTTCATGGTCAATGTTGATGTATACTTTAGTGTGAATAGAGGAAAATTGCACGAAATCCGAGTATTTTTAGAATTCAGTGTAATTTACAATCGTCGTCGTCGTGTGAGCGTCTGGGGCCGAGGGTCTATCCTTTTACCACCCCAGATTCACGATGTTCCCGGACTACACTGGAAGGCTACTGGAGAGCAGCTAGTCTTTGGTTTCGTCATCCATGACACGCAGACCTTCCACTCCGTTAGGTAGCTTAAAGATGGAGCAGTCATTGATGATGTGGTCTGTTCCTCGGCACCACATTCACAGGAGGAGGAAGAGGCCATTCCCCATTGGTGCATGGTTGAGCGGAAAAGCCCGACGCCCGTACGGAGACGGTTGAGGCGCAGTGGCGCACCCATGCCTGTCTTGGCAGTGTTAGACCGATGGGGCGTGTGTCGGCGTCGGAGATGAACGAATAGAGTCTGGTGGCAGTTGACTTCCATTCAAAACTCCATTTATGGTCCGCCCAAGCAGCCGCAATTTACAATCAAAAGTTATCACATTATTTTATAGCCACAAATTTTCACGCCATGTGGGGCGCGAACGAGTGTGTGTGCGAGCTCGCTTTACGCCACAATGAGCAACATGATTACGTAGCGGAAGCTGTACGTCAGCGAGAGCCAGGAAAGGGCCTTGGGCTACTGCGGTAAAATCACGATCTTCTCCGCCTCTTTTGTGGCTTGTCGAAAATCAAGGCACAATGGGTTGTTTTGTGTATCTCACGCTGGCGTTTACGTCGAAAGGCGGCAGAATTTATTTAAAAATAAGTCGGAAATAACGAACTAAAGAGCACATGTTGTAGTTGCTGTGTTTACGTATTAACTTGCTATTAATAACACAAAAATCTATTTTTAATGAAACCATAGACACGAGCTTCAAATCAACTGTTTCTCCATTTTTTTATTTATAAAAGACAATCAATCACAACATAGACAAGTTGTTGATAAAAACTCCTAAACACGTTTACACAAAGGCACAATTCTACACAAACTTCGCGGATTAAAATTTTGTTTGCTGAAACAAGACAATGGGCTAAGTTTTATTGCAGTTTTTTATTTTCTGGCGTTTCTCACTTTCTTGGCCGATTACTTCGATAAACAGATCTGGCGTGAGTTTCTCTGAAAGAAACAAGTCCTTCTCTCGTTTGACGTCACTCCATTCTGTCTCGTCACTGAAGCGGAACCGTATGGTGGTATATTTTAGTTCAGCTAACTTAGTTTGCTGGACAAATTTAGAAGCGGGTGTTATTTACGTACGGCACGTCTGACGATGTGCTTCGTAAGGTCCATAGCATTGTGACAGCACAAGGCTGCAGGGAAGGCTGTGAAGTAACTAAACGAATTAAATATGACGTCCGTTTTCAATTTCAAAATAGAAAAATTGATTTTTTTTTAGAAACATATTTTTAATTGAAAGTATTGAGAAGATTAAGGCTATTGTAAGTTGCAATGTCATAAGGCAGACTTATGATTTTTACAGTGCAGTAAATGCTTATTGTAAGATTAATGTACACTTTGTTAATTATGCGTCAAGTTGAATTTTCAGCAGTTGACAGAGACCACAACAGCGTTAAATAAGTTTCATACCGTTTTGCAATTCTTGCCTGACACACTAATGCTACACATAATGTGGCAATATGCGAAAAGTTGCAGTCGTAAAAGTATCAAAATGACATGTTGTTGGCACTTATCATGGCAGGCATGAAGTGAAGGTTAAAGCACATTAACTGGCATTGTGCAATGTGCATTGCTTTTATATAATTTAACTCAGCATCATTGTGATTGATGATACAACTGTTTGCGTATGCCTTTTCATCGCACGCTGTGACTAGACATTTTGATCGAATTGCAATTCAAAATGACGTCCAATCATATGCGTTGTGGTGACAATCCAGCAAATCAATTCTTTGTTGATTGGTTCAACGTCTGTACACGTTGAATCAATAGAAAATGACTGATTTGCTGGACGGATTCTACTCAGCAACAGTCGAGTGAAGAGAAAGTTGCACACACTTCATATGCGATCTCGATGCTCGGTTGCATTGAGACTTGAGAGTATTCTCTGTTAAAAGAGTTGTATCTGTGGTGGTCACCTTGTGGTTTTACCGCAATCTTTGGCCCACCTAACAAAAGTTACCGCTTTTTACATGTTTGGACGTCATCGGACGTAAAATTACCGCTTTTGACAGCTAGGTGCCAGCACCGCACTCATCATAAAATCTTACTGTGTGTATGTACATATTCAATGTGATGTTACATTGAACCAAAAAAAAAAGAAGCTAGCGCATTTGTGAATTTAGCAATTCATCAAATAGGTTTGAAGGAAACTTAATCTATGTAAATTTCAGGATTTTTGTAGTGTTGCCCAATCGATCATAGTATGTTGAGTTTCAGACCACGTCATGGACCATGTACGGAGAGCATTCTTTCAAAGATTTATTAAACCTGGAATACATTTGTTTAAAGTAGAGCAATTCAATTATTTTTGCGATATTCAGTTGACAGTAAAGCATTCCTTGATTGAAATTTAGATTACCGCTATCGATTAGCTTGTTCTTTACAACTAACAATCTAAACATCCAAGTAAAACTTGTAATTATTTGGACAAAGTACCTATGTTGCGAAAATAAAGGCTTCATGTGTAATGTGCAAGCAAACTTGAGGTCACCGGTGGCGGTAACGCACCTGGGGTTAAGCCTGCAATTGGCAGAGTTGCATTCATTAACGGACAATACGATTGTTTTTCAGTATTTAAAACTAGAAAACTTTACGGATTGTGTGGTGTTTTAGCTGTTCGTTCACAATTGCAAAACAATCAATCTGTTTCCAAGAATGCTCATAGCTTATTGGCTTTAACAAAGAAATCTCGATTAGAATCTACTAGCAACTGTTCATTCTCTTGGTGGTGGTAATTGAAAGATAACAACAGCCATGGGTCGAAAAAAGATTCAGATAACAAGGATCGGAGACGAACGAAATCGCCAGGTAAGAATGCGTATTTTTTAGTTCTTTACCATGTATTTACTGCAATTCATTTTCCCTTGTCGATATGCAAATATGAACACTGTGCAGCAATGAACACGGAAACTTAATAGTACCAATAATAAAGAAAAGATGACAAAATCCAAAAGGTATAAAACAAGCATTCACAAATGCAAACGTGCATGTCTTGAAGTTCGTTGTAAACACGGTTGAACTTGTAAACAGGAAATTTACCACTATCACCAAACTTTGCCATTGAAGATGTGAATTAGAATGCATGGAAATTATGTGGCAAAAATAGTTTGTTTTTGTAACAGAAGCCATTTGTTTGAAGAAAAAGGTTTCAATCTCACGCTTGCTGTTTTTAACTCATTCTTTGCGCTCAGCTTAAAGGATAACTGAAAATGTATTTCTGTTCGATGGGAAGTAAAAATCCTGTTCACAAAAGATATTCTTTTTTCAATGAGAAACCTTGATTCAGAGATTTTTTAAAAAGATGTACTTGGAAACACCGTCTTGTAGTTTTCATCTCGGTTTCCGGGCAATGAGTATCTTCAACGGCCTGGTGACCTTCTGTCAACGTTTCAAAACAACTACCAATAGAGTTTCAAAACTACCCACTTCGAGGATTGATGTTGGAGATCGTTCTATTTCAACCCAGTTTGCAAATTAGTCGATTGATTTGAGTTGAGAAGGAACTGATTTCCTGGCTGTAAAAAAAACGAACTTTGGTTATACTTGTAAACAAAGATTCAACGATTACTGTAACAAGGATGAATAAATAGAAACATTTAGCAGCCATATATTTTTTAACTGGCTTGTATTTTTTTCGACAGTGTTAGTAAAAACGATGCATGTTTTGTTGAGTGCGAGTTATTGTTGTGTTGAATCAATTGCTGCTCTTTGTCTGTTTTATATCGTTGATAACTTTCCCCATTGCTTATGTCGCAGATTTAACGCGCTTTTAATTGAGATGATAATCATTTAGATGACGAATTGTGTTAATTTCTTTTTCGTGAGTTGGCTTTAAGATATTAGACAAGTCTCGTAAAGTGTCATGTAGGTTTTCTGAATCGTGAGTGTGAGCTTGTTTTTTGATTGGCCACTCAAATTCAAATTCAACACTTCGGTCTCACGTTTGCTCGGGACAAATGCGGTGCTGTTATACCTCCGGGCTATTGGTGTGATCTTGTTTGCATGACTAATGCCTCTGATCAAGGCCTTCTAATTACTGCACATCCAACTTTTCAGTAATTTAAGCAATTTATTCCTTGTACTACGGGCTACTATTTTGGTTCCGTTAAACCGACGAAATAGTGTTTTTATTATTATCATTACTGGCTTGATCGTTCAATGAAGTTTAGATGCACAAATTAGAAATTTTAATCACTAAGTTTGAACGCATTGCCCACAATATTACAGGGCATTGCGCTGTCATCGTATTAAACTTACAATCGTCTGCTGATTCATTGCTAAATGACATTGCATTTGATACTTTTTCTTCTGGTCAGTAATTTCTGCTTTCATGCCATTGAAACCCAACTTCACCATTTTTACCTGGTACATTAGATTTATATGTGAGTTCGTTCTTAATTGTTACGCTTAAATATAGGACCATTATACTGCTTAGTTAGAAGCAATCTATTGATTTGTAACATGAAATAAATAAATCATCGGTAGATATTAAGCTTGGTGATTTCTTCGCACGTGGTCAGTTTTCCCATGACCGCACGCACAAGAGTGTGACACTATACACTCAACTATTTATAACCCAACGCAAGCTTAAAATAGTATCATTGGGATAAACGTAGCTGTAGTTACTGTTTCAAAAGCGTTTGCGTCGGCCAACCAGACAACGGTGAGATAAATTCCTCGTTTCAAGTCCCAGCTCCTTGTTCCAGTGTCTTACATAGAATCGATAACACTTGAACAGTTGAACACAGGAAGTGGTTCAACGTTGGATCGATAAAAGTCTCATTCATTTTATGTCTACGAGTCGGCTTGAGGTAACGCCTTCTGCTGTTGTTGACATTTTTTTTACTTAATAGACTAAAATTAGATTTTAATGACTCACCAACGAAAATTTGCTGTAGATCACCCTCTGTCAAACTGCAGCGCGACCAATTTAAAAATCTCCTGTGATGTATTTTAGCCACCCCTGCACAAAATATAGCATAATTAATTAATTATACAACTTAAGTTGACACAATACGGTTTGCTTGCGCTGATTTACATAAAACAAAAAGCTTATAAGTTCATTTTTGTTAGCTTCGAATAAATTCACCGCTGATCAAACCAGAAAAGCAGTCTTTGCATTAACAATGTAAAAAATGGACTGATTTTTTTGATGTAGAAGCTCAAATGACATGCATCAGGGAAGATAACGCAAAGTTATTGGAAGCACACTTGGTATGGGTGAAAATACCAATGGCGTGTTAAAACGGCATCGTTGTGCAGATACTTCGCACACACATTTTTTATTTGACTAGTTTCTAGCCTACCGTTCTGCCTCTCGATGTAATACGGAAAACATCGCCAGCATGGGGTGGCGAAAGGATAGACCCACGGTTCCAAAAGCTCATGCTATGAAAACGGCAAAAATAAAGAAACTTGATGTTTGATGACGTTGTTTCTGCATACCCATGATACGCACTTTTCTGCTTTTTTTTTTTGTTGTACTTTATAATGTGCACGTAATTTTCTTAAATTGCAAAAATTAATGTCATGATCGTTATTCAAACTAAAAATTAGAGCTTCTGAAAACAGTTATCCAGTGTTTTAGAACGTTAGTGCGACCTTATCAAACACCTGCGTTTGTCATAAAACCATCAAGTGCAACGAATTTCCCTCAAGAGGCGCGAACAGCAGCTCTGTCGCCCTTTCTTCCACGTCAGCACTCGTTTAGAGCTGACGTACTAACATAAATTATTTATCAGTGCCTTGGTCCATTGGCGACTCAAAGGCATATCCAATACTGTTTTGTTGGAAAAACAACGCTTTGTTAGTTAGATGTCGCGGGTTCAGTTTTGATCATCAGCCTGTTTTTCATCACGTATGGTGATCCTCAAAAAGCACGTTATATTTTTCTGCCTGTGATGTTATATTTTTCTGCCTGGCATTGCATTATGCTACAAAAGTGAAGGTTTATGCTTTTGCTAGTGATGCTATTTCAATTAGTCAAACTCAAAAATATTTTATTTTGTATCTTATGTAGGACTAACATGTTGCTAAACATTATCTTATTCTTTGTTTTATATTTTTTTGGTTCGTTTTTGTCACTGCCGTTTCTACAGTAAATTTGGTACTTGATAAGCCATCTAAATCAGTTGCCCATTGCCCAATGCAATGTTTGATCTTACTATGAAAGGTCCAGGTGTTATCTTGACGGCAATTTTCACAACTTTCCACACAGCATTTTATTTTTATTAAATGTTTTATTGTCAGTTTTTTGTCTTTATTTTTAAAGGTTACCTTCACAAAAAGAAAATTTGGACTGATGAAGAAAGCTTACGAACTCTCTGTGTTATGCGACTGTGAGATAGCCCTCATTATATTCAACAGCTCGAACAAGCTTTTTCAATACGCCAGCACAGACATGGACAAAGTCTTGCTCAAGTACACAGAATACAATGAACCCCATGAGAGCCGCACGAATGCTGATATCATTGAGGTGAGACAAGTTTTGCGTTAATTTTAGACGTCACCTGACGTCACAGATTGAAAGCTTTTTTACACAAACGTCTGTTTTCTTTCAAAGTCATTCTGCAAGGCTCATGTAGCTCTTCAAGGTTTCATAATGTAATTTCCACGCATGGGGATATTGAAATTGATAATTTGACCTATACAGAAATTGCACGTGTTGCCTTGTCCCCTCACCCTTTGAAACCCATGATCAAAACCTCGGACAGAAACTGATTCTAACTATTGTCAGTCATCAGTAGTCACAGTACTTTCGATTTGAAACTTGCTCTTGCCATCCAAATTTTGTAACAAAGACAGTCGAATTATAGACGCTGCTATATTTAGATAACAATAGCGTTTGCATCAATTGCTGATCGTTTTCTAATTTTAAGGTTTATTTGCAAAATAAGAATGCGAAGCTTCGGGATATATTTAAGACGGGAGAAATTGTAATCAGGTTCTTATCTATGCGTCCGAAACATCATTGTTTTGCGGACGAGAGCAGGACACATCAGTGGAGTTTTAAAGTTGAAACTCATTATCATGCAATCAGCGCGCTTCACACAATAGTGAATATGATGAACTTCTATAGCTTCATTTTTAAACATTAACTATTTGCGTCTTTGAATTAAAAATTCTATGTAAATTGCATGCATCATCAGGAAATCATTTTTTTGCTACTGCATTTCTGTGCTCACGTTTTTTTACTGTGTTTATTTGTTTCAATCTTGGCCTCTAAAGTATATTGATGATAGCACGACAGTGATTTTAAGGTTTTGTTGCTGCTTAAATCACGTTGATGCAACGCGGATCAACGTTAAGTTTGCATAACAATATACGATGAAAGGGTATTAGTGGATTAGAGCTCTCTGCCTGATATCAATGAAGGGCAGTTTTTTGGAAATGCTGAGTGGAAGCAAAAAGATATTGCACAACGAACACGTTGTGTTTTGATAAAATCAAAAAAAAAACAAGTTTGTACGGTACTGAAGATTGTAATGTCCTTCCATCAGGAATTTAATTCGGAAAGAGGGTGTTTGAAAATAATAATCAAGTGAAGTAGGGTTCCTCTGATAAAGATATCAAATTTTCTGCAAGAAGAAAATCCCGATTTCTAAATTTAAAAATACAACTTCAGAAAGTGAACACAAAATGCAGTATTACGGTCCTTATAAGGCTCCTCGCAACAAGTTGTTTCATTTCAGCTTTAAATTTATTTTAGTTCGATGCTATCACTTTTTGGAACTGGCGACTCTTTGGACTTAAACGAAAGATTTTCCTAGAATCATTTTTGTTTCAATTCCGCAAATTGCATTCTCTGTGCCACTCATGGCCTTACATTCGACAACTTACAAAGACCTAAAACCACAGGTTCGCCACTGCTCTAATTGACAAACAGCTTCTTTTAAAACTGGTACAGCAAAGCCAAAGTTACCGTTAAAACCGTGCAATCGAGTTTTTAAAATGTTTTTAATAATCTGGTTGTTGACTAGGATTATACAGATAGCTGATTGAGAATGAGCGTTGCCAATTTCACTTGTTAAAACGGCATTAGACCACGCTGGGGAAGTTGAAACAATTTTTTTTATTTTTGTGAATGATGGATTGTTCCATGTTGTGGGTGTCCAACTGTCCGTGCTGTCAATTCTAGGCTGTTTATTGCTTCAGCCAGGAATTTCTTTGGTTCAAAATACGACTCAAATTTTTTTTTTATCATGCAACCGATCGAAACGCTTCTTCCTGCGCGCTAATTTCAAATTGGACAATTTGATTACATCTTTTGATCATGATTCTTGCTTTTCCTTTTTGAAACCCCAAATCTCTTGAGAGTATTTCTGCAGACTTGCATCCTAGCCACCAAATCCGATTATTCGACATTGATTCAACGCCTGTAGATGTTGCGTCAATGTAAAACAAATGGACTGAATCGCTGACTGAAGGCGAGACAGCTGGCCTCATAGTGACGATGTCATCGGACGCCGTTAACTAGCATTATGATGCCTTTCTGCAGCAGTTTTTTCTTTCAACCGAAAGCCAGTTACTACGTTGTTGTACGTGTTTCCAGGACAGTGAGTTGGTTATTTTTAGCACCAGCTCGTAGTAAACCCCCTGAATGATATTTAGCCTCAATGAAATTTTTCTGACGTTCATAATGACGCGGCTAGCAAGTATTTACATTACGGCTTTGTGAGATCTTCTCGTGTTCACTTCACCAAATGCTATTTTTAGACACACTGACAGTATTAGAAGGTGTTTTTTGGGATTGTTTTCTCCCATTATTATTGTAACTAAACTGGATAAGTTGTATATATGTACTTTAACTAATTATCATGTGGGATAATTTTTACAATAAAGAACTATGTAAGTTTATAAATACATTAGCTTTACTGTGTGTTGTCTAACTTCTCTGACAGTAGTGCTATTTTTAAGAAAATACTTTTTCGAATATTATATATCAAAATTATTATCATCACACTATTGTAACAGAACGGAACTCCACCACCTAAGCAGTTAATATCTGTTTTATTAGTAGTTTAATCAGTTTTGCCGCCTATTTGTCGGCATGCATCAGCCATATATCTGTAAACCGCAGATTTATAAGCAGCAAAAATTGAGAATACTATGCTTAATTTGTTTCATGATTTGTTTCATGATGCAGCTTTTGCAAAGTGTAAAATGAATAAAACGACTTTCGGTCCAGGCATGTTAGCGAAATTGATCCCACTTGAATAATCCCTTCTGAACGTCAAAATAACCAATTTAAAAAGCTTAGCCACCAGCTACTTTCTATAGATAGTAACAGCAGGTTGCTTCTGATGGCTGTGGTTACTACTCTTTGACAACTGCCTGTTTGTTTTTTGTCAGTCTAAAACGATAAAATGTTTTGCAATAATGACTTGATGGCATACGCCCATATTTGTGAGCGTAATTCGTGCTTTCTACGCAATCATAACAACGCTAGAAAATGTTGTACAAGTACAGCACATTAAAAAATTCACCCACTACTATTTTGGTTATGACTTCCCTTGCTTTGAACTTACACCATTCTATTTTGTATGCTTATAGCAAACTTCAGATGTTGTTGCTGTGGTTATAGCACATAAGAGTCGAGATAACGCACTCGGTATGAGTTTTGGTCAGTAGATTGACGTCATAGGTTGGATTAAAATGACCGCTAACTAATTAATTGCCTGTTTACACTTTGTTTATCAACTTGAGAATTTGAGTTGTTTGGACAAAACTGTTTTGAAACGTTTGAAACATTTTTTTTTGTTTGTTTCAAAGTAAAATGACTCCGATTTGTTTTCGTTTCAAAATTCATATAATACAATTCCATTATGAGCTGGATTATGAAAACAAAACGTACGGCTATCTCACAACGCCTGGTCTTGCGTCATGTTCTTGAAGGATTGACTGATTATCATGGCTCAGGCGTCTTTTCTTTTCGGAAACCCCTGGCTGTGGAACTGTGTGCCTAAAGTTTGGTCAAGCACTTGGTTGGTGCCGTAAACCGAGCATTGAATGAAAGCTAGTGCGAACTGCGAATGCATTGGCGTTGATGATAAAACAAAAATCTCACACGTCGGGAAAACGTGTGTGATCAGCTAGACAAGCACGAAGCCGGTTACGTTCCAGTAAATCAGTTTATTTTGACATTGATTTAACGTCTGCAGACGTTGAATCAATTGTAAAATAGACTGATTTGCTGGCTGGGCTATGGCACTGGTTGCGTGTATGCTAACGTGCCTTAAAAAGCGTAAATGCGTTGTCTTCTTTATCATGCGAATCATTAAAAATAAACGTATGACGTGCGTAGCTATTTTTCATAGCATGATCTTTTTTTAGAATGTTTAGATATCTTTATAGGGCATTGTTTAGTTTCTGTTACTGCGAAACCGATCTAATGTGCATGTGATCAAAAGTTTAACACTGGTTCATTTCTGTTGGACATCCATGCTGGTTGCTGGCTTCAATTACTGGAATTCGTAGCTGGAATTGGATGCTTCTTCAGAAAGCGCTGAAGTTTGTTGTGACGTGGGGATGCTGAGTGTTGAGGTTTTTGTCCTTTGCATCGTTTAAAAATAGTATATACATCAAAGGATCTTGTATGGTCAGCATGCAACGCTGAAAACGACTGCATTGCTTGTGGCCAGGGATGGATCCAGCCTCTAATTTTTTGGGGGGGTGCTGCTGAAATCTATTTTCATTCAAGGAGGTCCATCAGTGTGGCACTGTCAAAATGTGTCTCTGCTGTATTTGGCATGTACTGATAAGCATTCATGTTGTTAATACAAATGTTTTTGTTTAATAATAATAAAGACCTGAAAACGGAGAAAGTGTGCATGAAAAATCAAGTCTTAAAAACAAGCTTGAATAAAAAAACACTTATGGAATAATATAACAAAATTCAAGAACGTGATGAAATTTTGAGAAATATTCTAAAGTTTAAAAACATGAGCAGTACAAAACACATGATTATTTCCATTGGTACACATTCCATAATCCACACAGCATCTATTCATTGCATGCTGATATCAAATGCTATGATTTATCAAAATATGAAGTAATACTAGTAGATCTTAATACCATTAGTTTATTGAAATAATAGCAGTTTAAAAATTTTTTGGGGGGTGCGAACTGCGCACCCCCCACACCCCCCTATGGCCAAATAAAATAATGAATTTAATCGCTCTTGACGTTTCGATACAAATTCCAAGTTCTTATATTAATTTAACGTTATTATCAATCATTGCAATAATGTATAAAAACATTTGAATTTCTCATTTATTTCCACGCTTTTCTGTGTCTGCCTCACTACTACAAAACATTCCATTTCCATCCCAAATAACTAAATGCTCCAGTTGTTTTTTTGTTCGACAACATTACTCTCTCGTAAAAGAATTCAGTTTGACTCTTTCCATATTATGAATCTTTTATGACCCTAGGTTACAGTCACCTATCTAAGAACAGACGGATAGCTTTCTATTCATGGCCTGTCCAATACTACAGAATTGAAATGACGTTTGCTGATTACTGTCACGCGTTGTCATCCACGACAAATGTCTTTGCCATTTTTACAATGACACGCATTTTGAACTTTTATTTTACAAAACAAGAACAGAAATGTGATAAATGACAGTCATCAGATAGTGACGTAATGCCTGTTTGAAGTTGTTGCTTTGATTTTCATGCTAAAAGTATGTGAATAACATTGGCTTAATTTGCAGACGAAAACAGATTTTATAGTTATTTCATACTGTTGCAGTCAACCGTTAACTTTTTCGCTTTTGTTTATTTCTCACTAACTTTGTTTCAATCAACTGTATTCTGGTCTAAAAAGGTTTAAATTCGTCACTGGTTAAGTTGTACGTGTTGTTTGACACCTTGTAGGTCAAAGGTACTCATAGTTGAGACCTCTTCTTTTTGAACGATTTCAAATCAATAACTTCTTTTTAGATTTTTATTGTTTTTTTCACGAAAATTTTCAAGTTGTTTGTTTCCCTTGCTTCATTTGACCATGTAACACGAAAGTGTTGGTTGTCTTAGTCCTGCTGGTATGTTGCGATGGCTGTGAAGGTTGAAATGCCTCAACTATGAGTTAACTAATTTTTGTGTTGTCGACGGCAGACCCTAGCTGCACATTCATTTATCAGTGGAGTATGCAGGTGAGCTGGAGTATGAACAGATTCACTTGTGTGTGTTTTAGTGTGATATTGAAGTTGGTGGTGCGGTCAACTATACACAATTACACACGACTGCAAGCAATGCAGTGATCTTTCACTTTAAATTCTCTCAACCTCCTACATTTTCTTCTGCGGGCTGCCAAGACAGGCTTATTGGTTTCTTGACTACCATTGTCTTTATTACCTGTGCAGTACGTCTTTCTGCCAAGTATCATGTACTTTATCCCATCCAGCAAAAGTCGCTTTTGCGTCGTTTCAACGTCTAATGATGACGTTTATGAGCTGTCTAGTTTACACGTCCCGCAGATTGTGGCATGACGCGTTTGCGTGACACGTTCTTTTTTTTCGAGAAATCTCATCATGCGCATTGACGTTTAACAGGAAAAAGCGGGAAAGTATGTTTGACAAGTTTTCTGTGCCGCCTTTTTTCTCCTACGTGGTATGTTCATACACAGCAATCTGTTGCACCAAGAACAATATATGAAAAAGAATCTCCACAGCTATAGTTCATGTATTGTTCGTTGATGTTATGTCTGAAGATGTTGAATCAATGTGTAAAAGGCATTATCGCTAGTTGGATTGTCGTCCAAACCTAAAGTAGTTTATTGACTTTGTATCATTGTTGATTCAAATTCAATTATTATTAATTATCATTAACACCGAACTAAGGAATTGTTGAAGTTGAATACAGTACCTGATGAGCTAGGTTGCTGGAAAAAACTTTCAACTACCGTACTGTAGATTTTACCTTTAGTTGCCTAAGCCCATCTTTTGAGAACATTTTCTTTTGTTGATCCAATTCACACATAAGGTTGCAGTGAAGGAATCTGTCTAACGGTTGTGATCAAAGTGATACGAAATTTTTGGTCTACTGTATGTGGATGAGGTACCGTTGACATTACAAAACACCATTTGAAGGCATTATGACTTTCAACTTTTATCACAACCGCAAATTCAAGATTTTTTCGACAGCAGTTTACAACAACTGCAGTAACTTGCCTTTGGCTTATTACTGGTCAATTAGCCCCATCTTCCCATGCTAAAGCTAGCTATTTCTAGTTGAAACCAGTCGCGCGTTAAGCTGTAATTACCAGTCTGTCTATTCATTCTCTTTCATGGTCGTTCGCTTTCTTGTACCGCGATTTCATCAGAGAGACGTCATCACAGCAAAATGGCACTGTGACTTTATTTTTGTAATCGTAATTACGTATATTTAGCGATTTTTTATTGCATTGCAAAATTTTCTCTCATTGTCATTTCAGTACAAATTTATTGTGAAGTGAGCTGTTGGTTGGGAAATGAAGGCGTTATCTCTTTTATTTGTTGATGATAACGATTCGTGGCTAAGATGCAGTGTGTGCTTTTGCACACAAATGATGGCAGCTACTTCAGTGGCAAAGATGGTGTGAATCGTTTCTTCAGAATAAATTGGTAGTCACTCTTTATTATTTTTTTTAAATTTTTAATTGATTTTTTAATTATGTCTTACAAAAACCTAATCCAGTCTTGTAAACGGCGAAGAACGTAATAGTGAGACTAATGCTTTAGGCCCTTAACATAAAAAAATAAGATTTGAAGCTCGAAATAAATTCGAAAGTGACATCTCTATGAATCGAATTTCGCAAAGACAAGCTGGTCAATATGGTGTACTGTAGAGAATTCCCAGATCTCGTTCGAACTTGTATCAAAGTAAAAATCAAAATCGACATCTAATGGACTTATCTATCAAATTTGTTCTTTTTTAACATTGATGCAACGTCTATCGTTAGATCTGACGTTCGTTGACGTCAAATCAATGTAAAAGACATCTGATTGGCTGACTGATCTGGCATGCATGACTTGCCCACAAGCTGCCTCTGATCTCCCAAGGAAAAAAATCACCTCTAACGTCGAAATTCCCTCTGACAACAACCTGTCGTTACAGATGCTAAACAAGAAAGACAACAAGAACTGTGACAGCCCTGATATCGAACACCAGGCTCAGGTACCTACTCCGGGAACTATGGAACGATACAAAAACATTGACTTAGAATTTAATGCCATGATGACTGGGTTTAGGCAACCAGCACAGGTTGGTTCAAACAAGTCATCGAAGTCATTGGTAAAATCATCGTCATTTTTTTACAAGTGTTTTTAACCTATTGATATAAGATCGCATTACCTTTAACATAACATTCATGTTATGATGTTGTGTGACAGACGCCTAATCTACAACCACTATAACCACTCTTGATGAGTTTATCTTTTCGCTTGAACAAAATTACGGTCCTTTTGTGATTGTCACACCAATTACAGCGTCATCAGCGGTATACAATTGAAATTTTTCTCGTATGAAAGTTGCATCAGTAAAAATCAATACTTAACGCAACCAACCTCAATCCACCTTTTGGAGTTAAGAAAATAGCATAACAAAGTCTCATTTATCACGTGTTGTTCAACAAAGTACTAAACGAGTCTGTTTTTGTAACCCCTGTTGTATATTTTCTCAGCGAACAGACTTCCCTCCTATGTCTGTGACCGTACCTGTCACAGGGATGCCAGAGATGTATCAACATCCTTCTTATCTTCCACACAATCTCCAACCCGACCATGTTAGCGATCCTCATCTCCTTTATCCTCCTACAAGAAGAAGTCCTCATCCCATAAGTCCTCTCGCCAGTGGAAGGCACAGCCCATCCCGTTCTCCATCCGGTAGGTTTTATTCATAATTTTGATGCAGAAAAATGATTGCTTTGCTTTTAACTAACAAAAGTTGTTTTAATTTCGATCAGTTTCAATTGCAACAGCGTTTTATTCTTTCTAGTGTAATAACGTCTGAGCAATTGACTTGTCCACACAAAATTCATAGATGAAACCGTGGCGTATTTGTTTGAAGCAGGAGCAGTGTCTACAAAGGGGTCTGCATTTTAGCATTTGGCAGCACTGGCTTTAGAACGCTTGCTTTAAAACACTCCTCTCATGATGCAAACATAGAAACTTTATTTTTTCTTAAATTTGCATTTGCTTCCCGCTTGTTCTGCATTGGGCCGGATATGACAAGTGAAGCCGTTTTTTGAATGCTCTTCTTTGCTTTCTAGTTATTTTAAACACAGAAACCAGCTTGTTTTCAGCGAAGATCATTGTGTGCCAAAAGAAAACGCAAACGCACTTTCCTTAAACTTTCCGCTTTTTCTTTTACTTGCCACAGTTTTTTTTTCTTTGCGTCTTGTGAATGCATTGTGTGCTAGACGTGTTCACTAGAGAACGATTTATTTTATAAACCTTTGTCATCGCTTTCATTTGAGATATAAATTGGAATGTAGGCTGGACAACTTGACTAGTGAAGCAATGGCCTTTGACCATACCTAATTGCTTGCTTGTGTTATTGCTTGCCTAGTTCAGCTGCAATCTAAGCTTTTTAGTTATTTTTGCAAACGTAGATTTAACTCAACCCACACCCGCTCATCTGGCAAGTTTCTCGGGTTTACGTCCGAAGTTTGACGTAAAAATGAAAAACGTGCTCAGGAGCGCCCGGTAGTGACGCATGACTAACACATTAAACGACGCAGGGCAAATGTACAGTCCTGAGGTTGGCATGGCAACTGACACAGCGTCTTCACCAGGAGGTGAGGTGGCGTGCTTGCATTAAAGGTGCCAAAGCTTATTACTTTTACATTGATTCAACGTTTTCTTGTCTTGAATCGATGTAAATATGGCAAAGCTGGTATCCAATGTTAGTTAATGCAGTAATTCTCACTTTAAAAGGCAATGTCCAGACAGCAAACCAGTCATTTCTACAATAATTCAATGTTAAAAATGACTGATTTTCTGTTTGCTTGGTTGATACTCTTTAGTATCCATGTGGGCAAAAATTAAGAATTTTTTAAAAATCTTAGTTTGATTCTATGCTATTGTACTGAAAACCCGGATGGGTTTGACGGTGAGAGACTGTATTTTAGTCGTTGACAGTTAATAAAAACAAATACATAATAGCCGATTAATGTACTTGTTTTTATGTTAAATCAACACAATGATATTCACTGAGGATTTATCATTGCAGAAGTAAACTTTCTACCAAAGCTATGTATAAAATACATACTTCCGAAACTTAAGATTTACGTTATTTTATTGTTAAAGTTTAGTTACGTTGATTTATACTCTCTTACAAACAATCATTTTTGGGCGTTTGCCGTTTAACTTATGTTGTTGTTAGCTTGTTGGAATGTTGGTCTAGTTCAAGCCAACCATACAAGCTCAATTTTTAAATCCCACCTAGACAGCAAAATCCGTCATTTTTACATTGATTCAACGTCTCCAGACGTTGCAGAAAAATGTGTCTCCAGACGTTGAATCGATGTAAAAATGACGGATTTTGTTGTTTGGGCACTGTTGAAAAACACATATTTTCTGCAAAAGACATGTGCTGTATGTTGAGTACGAATTGCTGTTTTTTGCAGAAGAAACTCTAACACAAATTATTATTTTTACACTAATCAGTTAAACGAAGACCGGAATTACGAATTATCTGAGCAATGTGTTTTGAATTGTCCTGCGTTAAAAGCAATTAAACTTTAAAATGTAACGTTTTGAAAACGTAACAAAATGTTTTTTGTGTGTCTGTGTAGTTCACTTCTCGCATTCACAGCTTTGAAGCTAGTTGTTTTTTCAAATTGTTTGAACTTTAAACTTGCTGACTGAGGATTCGTGTCGCCGCTAATTAATCTACCACGCATCTTCCTAGTAAGCTCATTATGCTGACTTGTCTAAGAGCTTTCTGATCGTATGCAAAATATGTTCTGTATCATTAATGAAATTTTCTGAAGCCTGATTCTCAACAAAGTTTGCTTCACTGATAGTGTCTCGCCAATTCAAGTAGATTGTTTTTTTTTTGCAAATCTGTTGTGACTTTCATTGCATTAGTTTTATGTATCTTTCCGTCGTACACATGCTTAGCTTGTCAATGCATGAAAAACAATCTTAAATTTTTGCGATTTTGTTTATAGGCAATGGGTATTCTGGAGGTGCACAAAGAGTGACCTCCCCCTCCGTGCACATGCAAGATAGAACGTCTCCTATGCCACAGAAACAGACAATTCAGCACAACCCACCATCTCCGAGTCGAAGTGGAGCCGGGGGGAGGCCTGGCCTCCACGTGGTCATACCCCCTTCACATCCCAGCTTATCCAGTTTGGTAGGCATATTGCTCATATGTAGAATGATAGTTTTCCGTTGTTTGGCTCTAGCGATTGGGTAAATCAACCGATTATTTAGCTTAATTGGAGGACTAACCTTTCCCTTATGCACCCACTATAATCCATTGATAAAATCACCGATTACTGATTCATAGATGAGCTTGGTGCAAACTTATTAAATAATCAGGCGATTAGCTTAATCAGCCGCTTAAACGATCCGGTGTTGGTGTATCCAACCTTTAGGTTTGAAATGATCTTAAAAACAATTTTCCATGTCTTGAAATATTGGTTTGGTGCTTCCACGACATCTCTCTGCAATTGTAAAAAAGTGATTTCAAGACAGTTGATAAGGCAGTCACCGACCACAATCGCGAGTTGTGTACATGACATTTGTTGGTCAACGGAACTGCTACGTGTTTGACAGACGTTCGCATGGCTTTGTGGGAAAACCAGCAAAAGGAATGTCTCAAGCGATCGATATTTTTATAGGTGTTCTTGGTTACTCACTTCTCTCTTATCAACCACTGCCCTTGTTTTTATGAATCCCTGTGCCGTGCACCAGTCTAACGACGTGATGGTGGATCTCTTATCTAGTTATCTCTGTAGTTTCAGTTTCGCTGTTACTTCAAAGAATCATGATGCACGCAATGTAGATGGCCATACTCGGTGTACCACTTAACAGAATCCTTCCACCTGAAATAAACAATTACAACGCAATCAAAACAATTAATACCACCGATCGAAATGAAAAAAATTAATTGGAAGATATCTTGCCACGTGACTTTGCAATCGGTTTTTAAAAGTCGAATCGAATTTTGTGGTCGTGGTGGTACAGATGAAATTAGATTACTACTTAAGCAACAGACGTTTTGAATTTTCCCTCAATTTTCCACCTTTTTGTTTATTGGTGTGCTGTTATATCACACCTGGTCCTTTTGGTTCCAGGCATATTTAATAACGAAAAATATAACAAGATTAACTTGGTGTGCTGTTGCAGCAGCAGCAGCAACAAGAAGGGGGAAGTGACTCCCAGCTTTCAACTCCAATCGTGAGCCTAGCCACTCCCAGCATAATGTACCAACAAGTTCAGCAATTTAATCCAGGTACGTGTAAGTATCGACCCTGTGAAAGTTGACAAGGATTTAACTAACAAACCAGCTTTTTTACATTGATTCAGCGTCGTTCAACGCTGATTCAATGTGAAAAACGGCTGATTTTGTTGAGGGATGCTCCTGCAGTGACGTAAAGCGCTGATGACCAGATCGGTATGTTCGATTCTACATTAACTGCATTTCATGTCAACGTAAATATGCGCAATCGACTTGTGATATTTGCTGCACTTTGCAGCTTGTAATAGATTTCTCCTGCGCAGCAATATCCAGCTCTTTACGACCTGAAACATGCTTCTGTGATTCTGCTTAGCAAGAAGCTTAATGCGTTTTTGCATTGAATTTTCTTATAACTAAGAAGCAGGAAAAAACAAAAGTGATGGTGAGTGGAGCAGAAGGAACAGTTGTTGAGAGCATAGTAGATCCCTGTGGAATATGCGGCAAGAGAGTGATGAGAAATTCAATGCAATGCAAGGAATGTGGAAAGTGGGTACATGCAAGATGTGCTAATGTCAAGAGAGCCGCAACAAGATTGGCGAAGCGTTTTGTTTGTGGGAAATGCAGTAAAGGAAGGAATGAAGTGGAAGGCCATGATGATGAGTTCTGCCATGGCATAGAAACAGTGACAGACTTCTGTTATCTGGGTGATCGGATAAATGGAAGTGGTGGATGTGAAGCAGCGGTGACAACAAGGGCAAGATTGGGCTGGGCAAAGTTCAGGGAATGTGGGGAAATGTTGTATGGCAGAAAATTCTCACTAAGGATGAAAGGGAAAGTATATCGGAGCTGTGTGCGGCCTGCAATGCTATATGGTAGCGAGACATGGATATTGAGAGAGAGTGAACTGGCAATCCTGAGAAGAACGGAAAGGTCAATGGTGAGAGCAATGTGTGGGGTGAAAACGAGAAGGGAAAAAAGGACTGAAGAATTGTTGGATATGCTAGAGATGAGAGAGACCATAGACCAACTGGCAAGGGCAAATGGAGTAAGATGGTATGGACATGTGATAAGGAGGGAGGAAGGAAGTTTTCTTAGAAAGGCACTAGATCTAAAGGTGGATGGGAAGAGGAAACGCGGTCGTCCAAGAAGAACGTGGAAACAACAAGTGAAGGATGAATTTAAAAAAGTCGGACTGAAGGAGGAAGATGCAAGGGACAGGGTGAAATGGAGAAAAGGGATTAAAACAATTGCTGCGCGGAAACAATCGGCCACCCCCACTAGTGGGGAACAAACCGACGATGGATTATGATGATGATGAAGCACGTCACAAATGGATGACTAAATTTCGTACTATTTCTTGCGTGGACTTTTGTATTGCCGGCTGCATTGCCGAGTAGTGAGAGCCCTGGAACGACGTTCAAAAGGGCGCCGGTTCGACACCACTGAAGAGCATGCAGCTGTGTCTTTTGCAAGACACTTGAAGGCATGCCTGAAGGTAGTCACGAAGATTGGCCTTCTTACCTTCCTGTCCACTTCTTCCATCATCGGGCGTAAGCCTGGATACGACAAACAAAAAAAACTTTTGTCTTGGATCGGATTCGCAAGGCATTATGTGGACTCGGTGAAAAGCACCTATTTCCATCACCGGCTACGCTCTTTCTTTGGTTGTTTAAATTAAGTCGCATTTGCAGGGGAATACTCATCATCTAGCGCCGAACTATCGGGTTACAACTCACCGGCTTTGCTGCCTCAGTGGAGTCATCAGTTGCCAATTGCACAATCGCTGGGATCACATCACGTCACGCAATCGAGGTAAGAGCCAAAGGTTTTCTTGCGCTGTTTGCAAACTATAATTACAGGTAGATGATAAAGCACTGCTTGTTTCCTTATTTGCAGTGTAGGCGCTATGTGAGCTAGTTTACCTGCTTAGCCAGGATTGGTTTTTGTCATGGTTGCCTGCCTCCATTCTGAGAACTGCTTTCTATTCGGCGGCTCCTAGTGGATGAAATAAGTTGCCGGCAACACAGCAATCGGAAACTTCACTTTTTCAAACCTGGTGACCGGGCCTGCGTTAGTGGTTCAAAGCCTCGACAAGTATGTGAAACTGCCAGGACTAAGCTCTCAAAGAAGCTTTCTCGGTCCGACGATAAAGAATCAATCAGTTCAACAAGTGCATTAGTGCGATGTTACATTACAAACATCAACCAACACCAATTGACATTTTTTTCCCACACAAGATACAGCTGAATGTTGATTAAGTGTTGCCATTGCAGACTTCATAATTCATCAGTCAATCAAAACAGCGCCCACCACGGCGCGGTTCCAATGATCATAAAGAGAGAACCGGCATCTCCGGAGAAGATGTCAGACCAAGCCACGAGTCAAAGGCCTCCCCCTAACAGGTAAGTCCTACAGTCCTACACCCCTTTATTTTTCTGTAACCACGTGTCTGACTTACTTTTGCATCAGACTTTATGAAACTGCGTGCTCACAAATGGTATTTTTTTCTTTATGACGTCCTGTAGAAGTAGAAAAGAGCAGCCATTGTTTTGAATAAACGTTAAACCTATGCCTTTGCGTTGATTAAACGACAGATGAAGCTTATAGTTAAAGAATGTCACCCCACAAGCCCAGGGTGGCGGTAGAAGTTGTGTAGTCGGTTTTTATGGTCTTGTTCGTTAGCGAAAAAGCACCAAGTATGGTCAAAATGAAACTTTTCCAGTAAATGGGAAAAGACTATTTTGCATGGGCCCAGGCTTGTTTGTGAAAAAGTACTAAGCAAAAACAAGGCGGTTATTTTCGTATTTCCTTGTCTTCCGTTTTGCTTTTGTGCTGCTAAAATTACACAGTTAATTTTAATACCTTTGTCGTCACAAGGAAGTCCTTTCTTATGCAGACCTCAAAATGTAGAAAAAGTGTTTATGACCGTCAAGACTAAACGTGAAATAAGCGATACATGTAACTACTCAGACAGCAAAGCAACAGTATTTTATATTGATTGAACGTCTGCAGAGCGCAGACGTTGAATCAATGTAAAAAATTGTTGCTTTTCTGTCTGGAAAACGTGTCCAATTTCCAAGAATTCGCTTATTAATACCCAGTGAGCCAAAGCGATCCCTGCTCGTACAACGTGGAAATGCGAAATTCCAGCTTGTGAAAACCTTTGTGTTCTTACTTATTATAGTGCATTTATGTAGCATAATGTTGATCGTTGTGGTATGGCGTCGCACGTGTAAAGATCACAGTTCAAACCGTGCTCATGATCTTTCCTCTTCATCCAGGTCCCCGATGGAAGTGATGTATGACATGGAAGACAGGAGCTTAAACGGCGAAAGAGTCGCGACCAAGAGGCCCAGGTTAGACCCTGGTCCGAGCACTTCGTCGACTGGCTGGACTACCTGACCAACGTTCCCGCTCGGGCTTGTCCCGACGCGTTTACAGAACTGTGACGCCGCCGACACTCGCGTCAAACGGTGGTGACCTCATCGCTGGTGACGTCACCACCTTGTTTAATCGTCATTGGTCAATGGTGATCGGCGATTTGTGCCAGTTTAATTTTCGATGAACAACTGCCCAATTCGTATGCAGCATATTGGAGAAGTATCTGAGAAACAATGCTAGCGGAGATTCCTTCTGTCCAACTATCAAAAGCAACATCGTTCTTTTTTGCACCGATTCAACATTTAAACACATTAAATCATTGCAAAAAGGACCAAGTTCGCTTGATGGGTAGCTTTTTTTGAAATTTCTGCCACTTTTGTGCTGTTTGCATTTTTAATTAATTTGCCTGATCGGACATGGTATGGTTTTGCGAACGAGATGACAAAAGCATGTCATGTCACTTTTGCCAACCACAGTCTTATGTGTTGATGTCCAGTATGCTTTCAAACAATCGTGCTTTCACTTAGTTTGCAGACAAAACTCATCGCTGCCACCGTTCCGAATCAAGTCCATGCATGAGAATCCTTTTACAGAGTTTCAAACACAGAAACATCAACAAAACATACATTATTTTTCAATGGAATATATTTTTTAATTATTGCTATCTGTCGACAGGTCAGTCCTTTTTCACCGGGATTCAACGTCTGTAGATGTCGAATCAGTGTCAAAAAGGACAGATTTTCTGACTTGGGTCAGAGCAGATTTAACGAAGATCTCTTTTTAGTTCCTCTTGAAGTTCACAAGCGCTTCGTTGGCGATTTTCAGTGGCAAAGTGGCAAGGTCGTTTTAAACGAGTTCAGTTTATGCTGATAATGTTGTTGCTGTTATAGGCAACTGTGAACGAAATTTTGTATATAGAAATGCTGCTATTATTACAGTTGTTTTCAGTGAGTGTATGTTGTGTGCATGTATATACATATATCTATAAGTAACTGTAAAACGTCGCTTATGTCCCCATAGTGTAAGGGAGTTTCGTTTTTTTTTTTTAATTCTTAAAACTTTTTAATTGTGATGTCTTTTTCCTATCGAAGATGATGAAATTTCAACCGTAATAGAAATTTCAATTTTTTTTATTACATTTTTACGTCTTCTCAACATAATATCACGTATAAGCTTTAAAAGCTTTTTAAATGAAATAGTTCTTTTCAAATTGATTATATTATTCAACATATCAGAGTTCTTTTTTTAAAAAATTGTCATTGATTCAGTCTGCAGACGTTGAATCGATGTAAAAGTGACAGATTTTACTGTCTGAGCAGTCAATTTATCTCATACTTGAAGTAATGTGTTTTAATCATTAATTCGCCACAAATAAACCACAAACTGATGTTGCGTAAAACAAGGTGATCCCAATGTTTCAAAATTAGATCATTCAAGTAAAATTTTAAAATAGAAAAACCGTTTTGCATCGTTTCAACTCATGTGACGTCCAATCAATGTAAAAACAACGTTTTTAGCCTTTTCCACGCATTGTCGGTTCAATTACAACAATCTAGACAGTAAAATCCGTCATTTCTACATGCATTCAACGTCTGCAGACGTTGAATGAATGTAAAAATGACGGATTTTACTGTCTGGGAAAGCAGTTATGTTAAGAAGCAAATTTAACTCTGAACCATTTCTTAGCCACTTTTCTATAATTGGCTTCTTTTTCCGTTAGATTTCATCTTTTAATTATTCGCTTTGATGGTCAACTCCCAGACAGCAAATCAGTCGTGTTTTACAGTGATATCATGTAAAAAAACGACTGAATTGCTGTCTGAGCTACATGTCATTGCACCATCGCTGTGGGCCAGGGAAAGCTAAAACTAGTCTCGGCTATTCTTAATATTCTCCATGTTTCAAAACTTCCTTTTCTGCATTAGAATCACGTGAAAACAGGCGATTTTGAAGCAAGTTTCAAGTATGTGATAGCCTCTTTTGTCGTGGCTTGTGTAACCAATTATTGCGCGCGTATTTTTGTATGTTTTTTTTTTTTAAATGCGAGTTGCAAATTAATAAACAACCATTTCAGTCAGCATCGCAACGATTTTCTCCAGCTTTTGAAGTAAAAATAAGAGTTGTTGGAAAAATGTAAACATTTGCATTCATGTATCTTTTAACTTCTACATCTTGAAACTTAGCTAGGTACAGTACAGCCCATAGCCGTAGGAGATTGAAACATTTTGGGGGGGTGTAAACAACATTTGCCCAAATTTGGTCTTTGCAAATATACTTTCAAAAACGCAACATTACTCACAATCTGTGAGATGGCGTATAATCTAATACAGGGGTCAGAAACATTTTTAGGTAAGAGTTTAATGGAAAAGAGCCAAGAAAGCTACATTTTTAGAAATGTATTTCGTAAGAACCGTATAATGCCTCAACACTTAGTACTACTAACATGCAGTGGCCGGTGATAAGTTATAAAAGCGTGGCCATGTGTTTAGGCTACTAAAGATGAGAAAACAGCGGGGGGGGGTTGGGGACCTCCTGCAGAAAATTAAAAAAAACCGCATTTAATTTGATGCATTCTGAGCGTATTGTTTTGTTTAAATTGTATCAAAAAGTTAAGATAAAACTTTCTGTCAACGAAAAGCCGTATATGGCTCCCGAGCCATGGGTTTCCGACCCCTGGTCTGATCACTCTACAATCATCCACTTGGCAGTGTACCAAAACCCAAACAACAAAGCATTCAACTTGGGTAAACAGGGCTGGCTTAACTTTAATCTACATTCATAGACCTGTCCGTATTCAATTACGTAAATAAACCATCAGATTGAATCTTGTATAAAACTTGCACCTTTGAACAGAACTACTTTAGTTTTAGTATTTAATGTAATATTACAATCAAATCATAGTCAATGTTTTTTCAGTACCATCGTTACGTTAATAACTGGACATTTTTGCTCAAATATTTTTACCAACAACTGCATTAGTAGGATATGGACAAAAAACCTAAACAGGTTTCCGATGCTGAGTAACCTCATAAGGTTACCGGTACCCAGCAGGCTTTCAAAATGGTACCGATAAAGAAATGTAGGCTAGTATTCTAATGAATATCTGAGACATGCTTACATCTGCTTACCAATTTGCACTCTTTTACATTTAATTTCTGCAGATATTAAATCAAAGCTTAGACCAACATTCAGCCCAAATTGCAGTATAGGCTATCAAATACAAAAACTTTCAAAATTGATGATGCTACATTCTACATTTAAAGAAGAATATACTTCAAAATACAACACTATACAAAGTTTCTAAACTGGTAAAATGTTGAAAACTCGAGGTAAAAATTGGTTTATCCAAATAACTAAACATTTTTTCCCCCAAATGATTTTATTACTAACTGCACTAGTGGGATATGGATAAAATATAAAAAAAAACTCATAAAGTTACCATAGCACCCTGAAGGCTTTTGAATGTTATCGTGAAGAAATGTAGCCTATAATGCTACTGAACAAGCTTACTTCTGTTCGCCAATTATGCTTTCACAAAATAAATTGACTTTTTTTTTATTTAGTTTGATACTGTCTAGGCTACTTTGTTTCAAATATTTTATCACACTACGCATCCTAATCGGATCAACAGTTAAATCATAAGAAGAATTGATGAAAAGTTTAATAACGAAGTTTTGTTTTGGAATTTTATATGCTCTTTTACACTTACTTTTTGCTTATGTTGAATCGAACCTTACCATTCTGCCTAAATTGCAATACCACATGCAATGGTCATTTTATTTTTGTTTGGATGCGAAACGCCAAAACGTACATAAAACAAAGACGTATAGTGTGCATCCAGTGAGAGAGTGCGAAAGACCGTAGCCCTGAAGGCGTAGGAGGTCGTCGAGTCTGCACTCTGCACAATAGTTTCCAAAATCGATGATACCACATTTTACATTCATTGGATATTATCAATGTAGCCTATCTCATGACTTATAACAATTATATGAAGTTTGTAAACTGGTGAGATGTCGAAAAATCATCATGAAATTAATTTTCCCAAATAACTGGACATTTTTGCCCAAATTTGCGACGTTTTTATTTTTCAGCGGGGGAGCGACCGCCCCCCATTTCCTACAGCTATGATGCAACCTACGGTATTATTCAAGAGATTAAAGAAACTTGCATGTGTTACCGCTTTCTTGCACATTCCTGTTGCCCAGTAGCGTAGCCAGAAATTTTGAAAAGGGGGGTTTTGACGGCCGGCGGGCGAAGCCCGACTGCGTGTTCGCCTAAGACGACACCCAGCGGCTGGAAGGCCTCCCCCAGAAAAGTTTGAAAATATACTTTGAATTTGGTGCATTCTGAAAGCATTTTTAACAAAAATATGGGTATGAATATTTTTGTAAAATGGTGCTGTCCGGTGGCATAGCAAAAGGTTAAGATCATGTTTTCTTCGGCATTTTTCGGAAGTAAAGCTAAGTCTCTATGTTTTCTTGTTGCTAATTCCTGGCTGAGATGTTTGGTATTGGCAAAACTCGCTCTTTTAATGCAGTTTTGTTTAAAATTAGGCAAACTTTGTTTTAGACTGAAAGCATCATTCTCAAGCATAAAGAGACTGAAAGCATCATTCTCAATATCGTGACGTTACATGCGTGCCAAAGTGGGGGTTGTAACCCCACCCCTAGGGGCTACGCCACTGCTGTCGCCTATCTCCGCACGGTCATAGAAATCCTTACGAACAAAAACGATAACCGCAGATCTCAAGCGAAATCTTCAACTTGGTTGACAGAGTTCATTCTAAGATTGGGAATAAGTTTTAATACGAGTGCGACATGTTAAAGCACCGAGGGCCTTTGCAGTGCCGGTCTTTGGGGTGTGCGAACCGTGCGATCGCACAGGGCCCGCAATTTACTCAGAAAATGCATTAATTTTTGTCATTTCCAATGGAAAAAAATTAATTTGATTCACAAGGAAGTACCGGTATCCTTAAAGTCAGTTGCGGCTTTAGGGTGAGGCAAGTAAGTTACTGAGATTGTCGCGTCGGGCCACCTTTACAAGCTTACATGCTTTTAGGCCACCCACGACATTTCACCATGTGCCAAATAGTTAACATTGCAGTGTGACAACAGAATTTCATTTTGTGGCAATCGCGTTTAAATAGAATACATGTTACTTTCAATACAAAACCATCGCTATTACGCCATATATATGTAGTTTTAAAACTAAATATTTAAAGGGCCCAGATTTTTTAAACGCCATATATCAAATTGCTTAATATTCTATAAATTCAGGAAACTTCACTCTTGTGAAAATTTAAATGCATGTTACTTCCAGTATTAAACTATCATTATTATGCCCTATGCATGTAATTTTTAAAATCTACTATTGAGGGGCCCAGTTTTTTTCAAAACGCCATCTACCAAATGTGTAACGTTGCTCAGTGACAACATAAACCAAAAATTTCAATCTTGTAGCAACTGTATTTAGACATATGTTACTTCCTTCCAGTACTGAAATGTCATTGTTATTCCATAGCTTCAACAATAACATTTAAGGGGCCCGGACCTTTTCAAATTGTTTCAAGTTGATTACTCTGTAGTATCCAACCTAAACAATCTCTAAATCTTAATACACTTGTTATTGTACTTAGATACAGTTTGAGCAGTAAGCTACATATTACACTTATTCATTGTTTGGATTTTTTCACTAAATGGTAATATATTCCTTTGATTGATTGATGATATATCAATGTAATTTTTGTACCAGCAAAGGTTGTTGAGCTCAACAATAGAGTACCATTAGTGATTTATTCGTTAGCTATACCTAATGATTGTAAAAGTGGAACAAAGAAAAAAAAGATTTAAAATAAGAGTTGTTGAGCAATTATGCAAAGCATTCTTCAATTTCTAAGTTTTTAAAATATACTATAGTTGCAGTAATGACACCAGTGAGTCTACTTCTTTGACAACATCTTAAATGATGTCACTACTGGTGGTAACAGATTAACTCTACTAAATTCTGAGGTCAGCTTTGCCTTATTCAAACTCCAGCTGCTTCCTATAATGTTAAATCAATAGCAGAAATGCTTGATTTCCTCTAAGTGTGATGTGCTGGCTAATTTTTATCCAAATGACCTTAATGCCAAGTCTTTGCTCGACGAGCTAGTGTGCTTACAAAATGTAACTATTATTTAACTTATTGAGATATAGGCTACATCTCAATGTGCTTTTTCCCTTGGATTGAGTAGCTGTATTTATTTTTCAATGTTTGTATAACATGAGGTATTTCACCGCAAAGTATTAAGATGCATGGTTTACGTACTTGATGCATGATGTCTTCAATAATAACACCTTCACTCGTCTTCAAAATTTCACCTTGTTGCCTGTTGTGGCTTAGTTTCATGATATACGAATCCATTTCTAGCCTGCTTGATTATGTTTTAACTTGCATTTGCAGGAATGAGGCAAACAATGTAAATAAATGCTGCTCTGCCACTGTATTATAATATAGAAAATGACTCTGACAGAGATTGCCCATCTTCAGTTGCAGGGTTACTTTGAGTTTGACAGCCAGCAGTTTTAGTAAAAACTTTTTCTAAAGTGAACCTGCTGGACATTTTGCAAGCATTTCAGACAACTTCAATCTACCTACTTCTGAGTTCAGATAGATTCCGACAATTTAAGCATAATAAGGAGTCCTTGTTGCACAGGTACATTTGGTTAGGTTTGTTTCTTTTGCATTGTTATAGTTCATGCTTAAATATTCCCATAAAACAATATGCACACATTTCTTGGAAGTTGAGCATTGTGTTTTTGATGTATTTTCATTCATACTTTCTATCCATACTTATGCAACCAAGTAAAAGTAAACCGATTTTCTTAAAACAAATTGGATCAGTAGCGTAGCCAAGTGGGGGTTTGGGGGTTACAACCCCCCCCCCCCCCCCCCCCCCTTTGGAACGCGTGTGATGTCACGATATTGAAACTGATGCTTTCAGTGTTTTGTGCTTTCTAATTTTCAAATCAACACTAAATTAGTATGGTATATAGGCCATAGGGCATAGGATCTATAATGCTCTACAACTGTTTAATATCCATAGCAGCCTAGTCTGCAGCTAACTCTTGCAGTCCATGGAAACACCGCAATATCCACGGATGTGAAAAATTGCACTGACCTTCACCTTTTATATAGCCTATAGCTGATTCCATTGATTCGTTATACAAAACTTGAAAATGTCAGAATGAAGTAAGTTCACTGTCTTAAAGCTATTTGTCTGACACTCATCAAGATGTATGACGTCTATAACGTTACATATTCTAAACTTTAGGTTAACTTTAAAGCACAAAAGTCGGCGACTTACCGGAATAAGATAATTTTTTTTTATCAACCGAGGACAAAATTAATCAATAATAAAACAGTAATAATCTGGCAAAAAAGCAATTAACCTATGTCTCTTAAAGTTTGCCTAATTTTAAACGAAACTACATTAAAAGAGTGAGTTTTGCCAATACCAAACATTTAAATATCTCAGCCAGGAATTAGCAACAAGAAAACATAGAGAATCAGCTTTATTTCCGAAAAATGCCAAAGAAAACATGATCTTATTCTTTTGCTATGCCACTGGACAGCACCATTTTACAGTAATATTCATACTCAAATTTTTGTGGAACATGCTTTCATAATGCACCAAATTCAAAGTAATTTTCCAAACTTTTCTGGGGGAGGCCCCCCAGACCCCCCGCCGCTGGGTGTCGCCTTCAGCGAACACGCCGCCAGGCTTCGCCTGCCGGCCGTCGAAACCCCCTCTCCCCTTTCAAAATATCTATCTACGCTACTGAATTGGATCATTGTCATTGGGGCCCGCAAAACATATTCCGCACAGGGCCCGAAATACCGTAAGACCGGCACTGGCCTTTGTCAGTGTGGTGCAATTGGGTAAGCACATATATATTCTTAAGATCCCCGTTTTACCCCCACAACCGAATAAATGACCTTTGCTCGCTTGATGGGTTAAGAAAAAAAGTCTGCCACCTCCTTCTTTCCTTTTCAATCCAAAAAATGTTTTCTGCTTCATACGAACGAAGGAAGACGACGATACATAAAATTTCACATCGTTTATTTTACTGCTTTCCTTGTTGCGATGGAAGTCTATCAAACTTTTGTTTCTTTTTTTTTTAAACAAAGGTTGTCATCAATTTTCACAACAAAGGGCGCAAAAATAATTTTGTCATGTCACTCCTTTGCAGACAATAGGGAGTTTGACTCCGTGCTCCGCAATTTCAGCGAGTCGGCTAAAAAGGAACAATTTTAAGGGCTGGTTAACGAAGAATACAAGGATTAATCACAACATGCGAATACTGTAGTTTTAAAGATCAACAGCTTATTTACAGTTTATCACGCAAACGATACGAAAAATTGGCTTGGAAATATCTGGTCGATCCACCATTGCACTTGTCTACATGTTTTTGTAGAAAGCTTTGAATCTCACATGTTCGTTCGATTCTTATACAAAAACAGATAAGTAACATCCTTAATAATAATAATACGTGTTTTTATATAGCGCTGTATCGGACGCAGAATGCGTTGCTCCTCAGCGCGTTACAAAGCAGAGGCACAACTGAGTACATGATTACCCGGGAAGATATAACAAAATAGCCGACTGTCCTTTATTTCTTATTGTTAGTTTCATGCAAAGAAGTTTAAAATGCAGTAGTCTGCCAAGAAAAAAGTTACTTTTGCTTTTGAATTTCACTAGCTGTTTGACAGCACATTCCATTTTTGTAAGGTCGTAAAAAAACGGCCCCTTTCCTCCTTCAAACACGATGACGTCATTATAAACAACATACAAGCGTTCTGGTGCTGCAGAGTAAGCTTTGTTCATTTCGTTTTCTAAATTGTCTACCAAGATGGGACAGGCAACTTTTGTATTGTCAGCAAAAGTTTCGGCTGCTTTGAGTCTATCGCTCAGTGTTTTGTGCTGTTTCAATTGGTAAGCGTTGTCATTGAGAGTCCAGCCGTCAGTGGGATGAGCCTCTTCAGTGTAAACAACGACAAAGTCGATTGGCTGCTCCGTGTAATCGCTGATCATTTGATTGAAGCGATTGATCTGAAATAGAATTCACTTAAGCAATAAATCTACTGCGTTGAATTTATGTGATGATACAAATAGGCCTACGTTCAGGCCCGTTGAGAGGCTACATTGGGCCCTGTACCAATGACATCCCCAGGCCTCCAAAACAAGACACCGCAAAACAAATGCGCTCGGGCTAGGCTATGACAAAAAGGCATGTAACTGTACCTTTCCAGTCCCCTAGAAAGGTTTCGAAACCCTAATTTGTTCTCACGCTACTGCCTACGCACAATGGTATGATGATTTCGTGGTGGTCTACTGTAGATTAAGTTAAGTTGCTAACTGTTAAATCAAAAGTATAGTGATGATGCAATATGCATTCATCAAGTAATAGCCTGCAGATAAAATCTATTCCAAGATTTACAAATATGCTTTGTTAGATAACTCTAAATTAGCCAGCCCTACGTCGTAAATTTATATTAATAGCAAAAAGGGAATGGATCTCATGTAGGCTATGCTTAGCCAAAATAGCTGAATAAGTTTTAAATCAGTAAATTTTTAAACTTTGTTTATTATTTGATCAAAAATATTAAGAAACTAAAAAAATAGTTTAAATCAAAAAAAATTACAAAATATTGGCTTAACTATTTTAGCTAATATTTTTACAATAGGCTACGTCATTTTGACTACCTCAGCCATAAATGGAGGTCAGGAGCACGATCCAAAGTTGATTACAAGAGGTCGATCTTTTTTCATGTACTTGAAAAGTTGAGTCGGTTTTCCGTACTGATCCCAAATAGGAAAGTCTGGGGGCTTTTTTCCACGCTTTGCTTGTTTGGTTATTTCTCTTTTTAGACCACTGGCTATGGAAGGAATAGTTTTCCACTGTAGATAAATTCATATGTTTTCATTGCTTTGTTGTTTTATCTCAATGCTACAAAGAATTAAATCACTGATTGAAAGTAACATAAAAATAAGAGGTCTATCAAGAAATTGCGATGTGGCTTATGTGTGTTGAGATTTTTTATTGACACGTCTTCACAAACAACTAAAAACAAACATTTCTCGATCATTGAATTCAACTCTTCTTCATAGTTCATGGCAAATCAAAAGTTTCAAATGATGTTCTATAGACTACGGGGTCTGTATAACGTCCGGGATCGAGATGCCTGCGTCCAATCATCTTAAACACTTTTTGGGTTGAGACACCACACATTATTGCAGATTTACTTCAGTAAAACTTCTGATAAGTCAATGTAGCTTATTTACAAGTTCCATTATGGTAACTTTACTCACTCAGTTCTTGCAAGCAATTTTAAAGCAACAAAAGTTTACCTCAAAAATCCATCCGTAGTCTATCGGCCGTAAAGGTTTCCTGATATGTGTTTTTGTTCCCAAGATTCTAATGAGGTTTGAACTCATCAGAACGAGCAAATCAGCGGCGGTTAATATAGCTACAAATACATTGACAAAGAAATCTTTCAGGACCATGCTTCTTCAAGACACTGCGTAACTTTCTTTTTTGTAGAAGGAAGAAATTTGGGTAGTGGACTATAATTATTTCAACGAACGTATAACAGGCATTCGAAATGTCTCGATTTATATATACTGCCTTAATCTGCAACGTCATCATTTGGAACTCAGCAAACTTTTTGTTATGTTACAGTCAACAGATCATTACGAAACCACCACAATCAAGAAAAAAAGCTTTTGCGCAAACAACGTGTTTTTTCATGGTATAACGAAAAACTTCATCTGTGTTCCCAATAACCTACCACAGTGGGCCGTAAACCTAACTATCAATGTTCGTCTTTTTTCCATTGATTCAACGACAAAGAGGATGGATTTTATTTTTACTCATTGGAAATATCCTGCTTTTGATTGGATAAAGAAATCAATTAGTTCTCTTCAGGCCTTGTGAAAATTTCAAACCGATTTAAAACAAATAACGAAAGCATTTACAAAATTCATGATTTACAAAATTCAACATCCGTAGAACAATCAATTATTGTTTCACAACATCTGAAATTTGCTAGGTCTCCGAAGTTTTTATTGCCATTACAGCTTTCCATAAAACGTCCTAGATAGATTGCGCTATTAGGCTATATTGCAACACTTTATTTTCCTTATAAGCTACATTTGTTTAAATTCTTTTCTTTTTTATACAAATAATTTGCGCCACAAGTAGATTTGTAGAACTAGGCCAACTTATAAATTTCTTTCTATAGCTTGCCAAACGATCAGCATCTATTACTATCATATTAAAATGCCTAAATTATTATAAGCCTACATTTCATTTTATTTGTTTTATTTTTTCAATATAACGTTTTCTTATAAATATTGCCATGACTATAGCTAAGCATAGACTCACATTTTTTTAATGTGGGCAAAACCTAACCTAAAAATAATTTTATCCCTTAGAAGAAAGATCATAGACAAAACTTTGGCTGAGTCGTTCGTTAAAGAATATTGTCGTTTAGATGAATCCTTTTTGAGTAAATATTAAATTGCTTTATCTGGTCTAGTAAAGTAATAAAGTAATCAATATACACAGTGCACACCGTTTCGGCCTTCCAGCCTCCGCAGTGCAGTAGGTACACTGAATACGGCCACGGAGATAGATAACGTTTTCCCATTTTTGAAACCCAAGCTGTTGTGGAAACAGTGTGCACTGTTTGCAGTTATGTATGTATGTAACAATAAATATTATTAATACTACAAAAAGTGCTCAATGCTAAGCAGAACGAATTACATCAAATATATATAGTTACTGTATTACTTTCTTAAACCTCTACAGCCTGTTTCACCTAAAAGGGGGATCCATCAGAAGGTCCTTATTTAAATAGAAATATTACGTATGTATGTAAAATTTACGCATCCCTGATACAATGTTATTCTGGACGTACACGCCTGATGTGTCTGCTTATTTATGCTGAATTTGTTGAATTGTTCTTTTCGCTTCATATGAATTGCAAGGTCTGAAATAAACGCTTAATAATAATTAATATTAGGCCTATTATAATTCAAAAGCAATGAAACAAAAACTATTATCTACAGTAGCTCAAACACTGATATAAATCAATCTAACCAATGCAGACTATCATTGAATCAATGTAGGCAAAAAGCAATGACATAGTTTTTAATTCATGAACATGAGCGTTTGAGCGTAAAAAATTCCATGACGTAGTGCATGACCTCACGATGTCAAATTCTTTTGCTGACGCAGCATGGCCGGAAGGTCACTGCTTTAGGTTTGCGAGAGTTGATTAAATTGATTGTGTTTTTGAGTTTGCTAGGCAACTTATTAAAAATATATTATATAAAAAGGCAAACAGAAAAAAATGAAAGAGTTAGACCAATTTTGGGTATTGATTTTAGAGACGTGGTATGATCCATTGAAACATAATCAAAATTGTAACCAGTCTTACTTGTCACATTAAGCCTAAACCTTGGGCAATTTTTATAGGAAGACTGTAATGTGCAAGTAATCTAAATACTAGGTGAAGGTGGTCACAATTGTGGCCCCAACCTCAAACATCCAGGTTGGTGAAGCCTGCACATCATATTATTCTCATTAGTGTTATTATTATTTTCATCATCATCACACGTTTGCTGCCTGGATCTTCCTTGCCTGGGTCTACGAGTAGATATTATTGAATTCATTAAAACTCATTAAAAAAAAACTCCTACAAAATCTTAATTCTGATCAGTTCAATAGGTGGATTTTAGTTGAGTAGAAATACTTATGTTGAATTAAAAATAGATTGATTAAAATCTAATTCGTATTATGATTACTATTTATTTTCTTAATCCACTTTGATAATGATAGTGATTTCATTTATTTTCATAATTAATCAATCAATGAAGTTTTTTTTTTTTATCATTTTGTGGTAGAGTACAACAAAAAAAGCAAATCTATTATGGCATTTGAAAACTGCAAGCTGTTTGAAACAGTGAAACCTAAAGCAATGTCTAAATTGCAAAAATTGTATCAGCAGCAAATAAGCCACATCAAAATATTATAACTTCAATCTAATCTTTTTTTAAATCAGTTTTTTTGTAAACACCAATGATGAATACAGTTTAAAACATTGCTAAAGAATAACCATTTCGCAGCCTACGAAATTTTACAAGATTTAGATAAATAATATTTTTTCAACCATTACGCTTAATGCGCACCAGTAGCTTTTTAATGCAGTTACCTTTCTCTGAATTATTGTGTATGATGTGGACTGTTGAACTGTACAAGCCTTGATAATCATTTAACAAACAGTTTACCAGCTTGGTTTAAAAGAAAATGAAGCGTGGTAAATGAGGTAAACTGTTTGTTAAGTGATTAACAAGGCTTATACTACGATATAGCCTACGAGACAGTCTACCGCTTCAAGTAGGCTAAGGACAGTTGGCTGGGTTGGTTTACAGAAATAAAGAGGTTTTATTAGACACTCTAATTATTAGAGTGTTGAACTGGTCAGAGTATAGTAGCTTATTAATCACTGTAGCCTACTGTCTTATTCTTTTTGGTAAATTTAATCTTAACTATTATTTTTTCATAAGATGTAGATAAAACTACTGTATATTTTCTACAGTATTCAAAACTTTCAAATTTATTTTATTTTTTATTTAAAACATTGACATATAGCCTACATGCGATGAATTCAGAATGTAATTTCAATCAGAACAATAGAGAGCTAGGCCCGAATAATCTAGTCTTGCAACTGAAGCTTTGGGACCCGGAAATTATTACAAATGTTGAGGTTGTTTTGGAACTTTTATAGCGTTGGCTTTTTAACATCAAATACATTGTTTACATTAGACGGAGAAATCGGTTGAATGTGACAGACAAACTTGGCTACCTCAAATTGACAAATAAACGCCCCGAAAAGTTATCATATCCAACCACATGATCCCAGCTTCACTTTCATATAAGTGTCTGGAGTAGAACATCCATCTCTTTGCCATCCCAAATTGATTACATCGAAAAGCTATATGGGAGCACAAGTTTGTGAACTTATTCAAGACGCAAAAGCCTACTCAGAGCCGTTGAGAGGATAATTTGGGCCGGTACCAATGAGCTCCAAAAGTAACCAAAGAGTGTTTAAAACAGAGAGAGACTGTTCACCAGGCATTTGGTAATAAAATTAGTTTGCGTTCTTCTGGTGACTATATACTAGGTTACCTCGTGATGTTAAAGATGATAACTAGCTTTTGTCGGAAATACTAAAGCTAGTTATCATCTTTAACATCACGAAGTAACCTAGTATATAGTCACCAGAAGAACGCAAACTAATTTTATTACAAAGAGTGTTTTTTATTTTGTTGTATTGGTTGTTAGGTTCAGTCGTCCCCGCATGGCTTCATCAACTGGCACACCTCCAGTTGCTTTAGGTATGTGGGGTCAATTGGTTCTTTCAACTAATTCATCTATTTTAAACTGTTAGATTTGGTGGTTGTGCTTAATTTACTTTCATCTACGCAACCTTTAAAATCTGCATCGCATGCACATTTTAAACGTCTGTAGTTTTGCCATCTTTTCCTTTTGTTGGTTTTGTTCCCGTTCACTATTTGTAACTTTATCATTGTTGTTGTTTTCCGACAAAGAAAAATAAATTGAATTGAATAATATTTAAATAGCCATAGACATTTAAATATTTTTTCACCACAAAAATAAAAATTTGCTCCATACAATTGTTTTTTTGACCACGACGCCATGGGATCTCAGCTTTATGTAAAACAGTTTGATGGAGTTATTTTATTTTGGAAATATTAAGTTCACATGTGTTTTTAAAACAATATGTGCCATGACCGCACCTGTCAATCAACTTGTCATATTTCACACGCAATCTGCAGATTACAGGCTGCCGGCACAGCACAGCTTTATTTTATTGAACAAAGGAGATATTCGTTCTCCCAGTCGTTCAGCATTTTGCGAGAAACGTTTGGTGACCTATGTCCTATCGTAGGCTACCCAATACCCATCTTCCAACACAAAAGCATCCGAGGTCTACAAATGACATAACTTGAATTAATTTATCCTCTTAACCTTTCACACAAGAAATTATTGATACAAGTTCTTGAGGTCACTGATCTCTGGGTACTGAGGTCGTTGGCCAGACATTTGTAAATACGAAGTAAGAATTGTCTGAGTGCATATTTATTGTACAGGGATTTATTTATTCGTCTGGTCTGAAAAATCAATATTAGATCAAAACGATATTAACGGTATTTTGACAATGGCGAAAGGTTTCAATAACTCTGCTAGGCAACGAAAAATTCATTGCAGTCTGGCCTTTCTCGTTTTCCCTTGCCTGCCTAGAAGTAGTGTAAAAATTAAAGCAATAATGGTAATAATTTAATTGTAAACTTGAACCTTATTCTTGTTTATTTTCAATAATCTTCACACACGTATAGCCTGTGGAATCGACCGATATGAAACCACGTTTAAATGTAGATAATGAAACTTAGTTTCATTCACTATTTTATTTGTTTATTTGCATCAGACGAATGTCTATGTTTGCAGCACAACACGCAAAACAATGTACGACTAATCACAGCAGTGCAATTAACAGGCTTGCATTTATGAAAAGTTGTAAAGAGATTTGCGAAGTAAATGTATCAATAGTCAAGGTCAAAATATTTTCTTCAACTATAATAGTGCGAGCACTTCCATTACGTGGCAAGCCATGCAACAAACGAAAGGCACCGCTGTTTGTAAATCGCCAATGATTAATGGGGGCACGAGAAAAATTGCACCAAAATTATCCTGCATAAAAACAAACAGAATGAGCTTGCGAATCTGTGACAACACGTTTTTGACAGAATTTGTGCACTCCGAGAAGTTTTCTTTTAATTTATATCTAATACAATGAAGGTGTCGTTTGAGGCTCACTTCGTGTTTTCTGAGCGCTTCGTGTTTTCTATCGCTCAGAAAGCATGCCTCATAGCTGAACCATACATACTATAGATCAGGGATCACCAACCTTTTTTTCACGCGGGCCATTTTGGCACTAAGGAGAGCTGTGGCGGGCCGCACTAATAAAATTTTAGGTAGGAGTATGGTGTTGTTACTTCGCTTCACAAAAGATATCTTGCAAGTTGCAATTAACAGCTTCAGTACACAAGGAAATGTTTGACACGTCGCAATACAGGCAACACTAGTGACCTGCAAACATATCAGCGAAAAATAGGCTTCAATAACAGGGAGAAAGAAACCAGGCACCGTGAAACAAACGCTTGTGGAAATCACCGAAAAAACGCTTCTATCGTGACTCATGAACAGTGGTTCCCTCTAAAAAAGCAATGAGTTGGTTTTTCATCCTTTTTGTGAGAGTCTATAACAACGTCTTTCTTTGATCATTAGACAACTGTCACTTGCGGTGCTTATCCACATGGCAAGAATTGTTGATTAACAACATTTTGCAGTACTAAGCTAAATATTTTCATAATACAACCAGAAAAAGTCTCTAAATTTATACACAATATTTTGCCAATTTATTATAAATTGAGTTGGCACACCGACCTATTTTGCCAACAAAAACTTGCATAAAGGGAATACTGCTCGTGAAACACAATAAACGTGAAACGCACACTAGTGATTACATGACATTTACAAACTTAAAATAAGCAACCTTATATGCTCACAGACAATTTCGAAATTCGAAAAAATACGTTTTAGTTAGCCACTGGGACAGTGTGGCTGGACATCGCATTGGAATAACTATAAGCGACCCCCACCTAAAACAACAATCTGATTGATCGGTCGGTGAAATCGTATGCAAAGCAAAAATATGCTTCCCGAAAAGTATATTTTGCCTTCATGCTCTTTAACTCCTCAAGAAAAGTATTGTTGGTTATACTTGTGCGCTGATACCTTCCGCGGGCCGCATTCGGCCCGCGGGCCGCCAGTTGGTGACCCTTGCTGTAGATAAAGGTGTCCTTGGCATCGTCACAAGAACATATGCGGTGGGATGGCGCAATGGATAAAGCGTTGGCTTTCAATTATGTAAACCTGGTTTGACTCCCGTCTTAAGCTGGTTGTTGAAAACACCGCTCACCTCTATCTAAGGCAAGGGTCTCAAACACGCGGCCCGCGGGCCGCATGCGGCCCTCGAGGACTTTTGGTGCGGCCCGCGATGCCTTTTTAAACTTTGAAATAATTCATAATCACAGTAAATATTTTTCTCTATAGAAAGATAAAATGCTCAAAAAACCTGAAAATGCCCATCAAACTTCAGACGACTTTTTAACACTATACTGTCGCGCCATTTTTGCGTACGGGAAACTCGTATTGTTACATCGCAATCACATTGCTTATTCACTCATTGTGTCATAATTGCAATAGTGTAGTAAGTTTGGCACTTGCTGAAGTCAATTCTTGAACAGTTTAGTTCTTTCCGCGTTTTTGAAAGTTGATTGCAAGATTTTAGCTCTCCAAGTCCGTCGTTTCGTTTGCGTGTTTTTTGTTTCTCTTTTTCGTTTTTTTTTGCGTTGGTACAACGTTTTTCATCTCTTTGTTCTTACTAATTTTTCTTGCAATCTAACGTTCTTGGTGTGTTCTTACTACTGTACAGTATCTGTTTTATTGCGTTTTCACTGTGTTATTTTGTTTATTGGTTTGTTTTGAATCTTTACCCTCGGACTAACAAAGCCTTGATAGGTTATTCCTGGTAGTTTCGCATACTTGTAAGAGGCTCTTGACGCAGGGCCGGTTACCGAGATTGTCAAAGTGAAGTTTTTCGATTGTTGAAGTATTGTTGTCGGAAATTGTTTCATCCATTAGGTGCCGCTGAATGGAGAGCAGTCCTGAAATGTGTTGTTTAAGTGCACACCTCGAGAGTCGAACCTGCGCCGCTTGATCTTAAGTGGAGCGCGTAACTACTGAGCTAACGGAGAGACAATTGACTTCTTATTGTGTGGTGCGGCCCTCGAGTCGATTTACAAGTGTTCATTTGGCCCTCAGTGCAATTTGAGTTTGAGACCCTTGATCTAAGGTGTAATAAATTGGGTGGGCGTAGTTACTGCAGGAAAGGCGGCCGAGAAAAAGGTACCGGTCACCCTACTCTCCTTAGTGCCAAAGGCTTAGTATAATGAGAACCTTATCTTTTCATACCCGACACTTGAATCAAATATGGAACCACGTGTCCACCTTTACCTTTTTAAATGTGTCTTGTTTGTTTGTTTGTTTGTTTACGACAGTGGGGTAATGATGTTTTGAATAGATTTCGCTTTTCTCGCCTTTTTTCCTCTATTTGACATCTTCTTTCTTTTTCCAGTGCTATCATCACAGGCCTATCATTAAGAATTTTCATAAACAAGTTTTCTGGGTTATTTTTTTGGGTTTTTTTTGTTTTTTTTATCTTAGCCATGTAGGCTAATAGCCAAATTCAGACCATGCTTAAACCAAAACTTCAGTAGTCAGCATTTTCATTCTTTGGCTCGCGAAGCAGATTAATCAAGTTAACACCAAGTTAGCCATCTTGGTGTATCAGATCATTTATTTAAATGTATAACACTTCATACGCAATAGGCTACACTTAATCTTGTTTCATACAGTATTCAAATAGAATTACGGAATTTAAGGAATGCAAAAACAACAATGGCGATTTAATATAACAAATTCACAATTCAATAAAAACGTTTTTGTTTCTAGTAGGCTAAGATGTAACCTACTACTGACAGTCGTTGTGCAAAGTCTAGCCTCCAATAGCAAAATCTTGAGTTTAGAAATTTATAAGTTTTATGTGCTCCCTGATGGTTGGGATTAATCGCCTTGATTGTTGGAAAGGTTGCTATTGAAATTTAAGGCATATTTAATCCTTTTATTTTATAAATGTTTGAAATATTTTATTGCCCGAATTACGTAATAACAACTGATCAACTTTTAATTGTGCACGAATACACCGCAAAACCAAGCAGTTGTGATTCAGCTCCCGGGATGTGCCTATGAGTCCCTCATTTCAAAAATTATTCTCCATTCAGCGATTCCTAGTAAATGAAATAATTTGCAGACAACAACACTCAAAAAAAAAAAACAGAAATTGCACTCTGTCGACTTCGGTGATCAGGCCTGCAGCAGTGGTTCAAATTTCAACAAGTATGTGAAACTACCAGGGTTAAGCTCTCAGAGAAGCTTTCTCAGTCCTTAGATAAAGATTCCACCAGTCATATCAGAGTGGTGCCATTGTGTCAACTTCAAAGTCAACAACTTTCTGCCGATCGTTTTCTCAGACGCTTTCTTTCCATGTGTTTGTATTTGTGATAGGCTACAATTCAAGAATGTCCAAGACGTGGCGCGCATGCCCAATGCGCATTGGGCACTCGGCACCAGTAGCGTGACAGAGGATTCAGGGGTGGGCCTACCTTTTGACTTGGGCCCGAAATGATTTTAGGGGTCCGGAAAGTATTCAAAAACCATCAAATTGTTTTCTTTTGAGTGGTTTGGTGACATGATGGATTTGCTTTCGTTCCAGATATTTTTGTTTTAGCGGAAAACTATCTCTTTCCTTGATGAACTTTCTAGCAATTTCCTCTTTATTGAAGTGGTGTTCTTTTTTTTGCATTTTTTTTAAATTATTCACTGTAGGTTAACTAAAATTGAAACTTTATTTCCGTTAGTTCAAACTGTAGCCTACTTTTCATATTGTAATTAACTCATATTTAATACCAGTGGCGTTCCCAGGGTTTTGCAACGAGAGGAAGATCATTTAATTCAATTTTAAATTTTTAAAAGAAGAGTGACACTATCTACTGTGTCATACACATTGCACAGGTTAAATAAAAAAAAATTAAAAAAAACATCAAAAAGAATTACAAGGGCTAGGCCATGGCCCATGACCTTCTGCGTACACCATTCTGTGATACCATGTCAGCCGGTATGGGATAACCAAAGATGGCTATGACTGCTCGACACCAACCCTGATGTCCATCTCAAGTCATTGCCACCGTCACAAGAACGTTAGAATTCACAGTTACTCGATCCTTGAACTAACAAAGGAGGAAAGTTTCACATAACTATACAGTAGATAAAGCTGGGTTTTCGGTCCAGCATGTAATCTGCATACCTCACAATATTTCAATAATCGGATAAATTAATTGCTGGAAAAAGCACAATCCTTTTTGTTTGTCTGATTTTTATTTGAAGCTGCAAATATTGTAAAATCACCAAAAAAGGTTGATATCGCCAAAGATTGAATACAATTTCAAGCTAAAATGGTATAAGTCATGGATAGCCAATGCAAAAAAAAGATGAATCCAAACGCTGATGATGATTCCTTGGTTGATGGAATCAAATAAAACATTTAGGTTAACTTTAATCGGAGTAAATTGCTATAAAAAATTGCATCAAAATTATGTAGGCTACTCCAGGATGCAGGCTAGAATGTCGTAAATTAATCTGAGGATGCTTATGTGTTAGAACAGCTGGATGTACTAGCAAATGTTATCACAGAAATTGTTATACTTGTTTTTGGTAGCAGAACTGAAATATTAAGCTTTAGTGTTTTTGATACTTTTTTTAAAATTAGTATTAAAAGCGAATTTATGCATTTAAAATCCTGCCATGATTTCTATACTTTCAAAGATTATGAAGCAAACTTAAATTTACACTTGAGTTAGGCTACATTATTATCAAATGGGTTAAGTACAGTTACAACAAAATGTTCTAGTTGGCTAAATTAGACAATGAGAGTTGTAAAGGTTTCGTATTTATGTCCTTGCAATTCAAAGCTACTGGAAAACTAACGCAAGTAGACAGTATTTCTATGACTGGCAAATGACAATATAGAAAGTGAAAAGCGTTTACTTATATCGCAGCGAATAGCTGTTAGATGTTTTTCAACAAAATGAACCTCCTTCCTTATTTTTTGGCATCAACGCGAGCTGGAGCTGATGAAGAATCGGTCTTTTCATGCTGAACTTGCAGCTTAACCGGACCTTCAATGGCTTGTTTTTGAATTGGGGCTTCAACCGTGAGAAATCCGTCAGGAGACAGCGATGATGTCACAGACAAAGGGTCTACGTCTGGAAAAAACAAAACGTTGCATAGGCTACATTTCGGTAAAGTTTGATAGGAATACAACAGGCTATAATATATAACAGGTGGATAAAAAGCTAACATTCTTTACATTGAAGCATTTTTATTGTTGACATAAATGTTGTCCGCTTTTTTTACTTGAGTCATTTTGTAAAGACATTGATGAGTGTTGAATATGAATACGAAAAGAAAACCACGCACTAGGTGATTGATGGGGCTTGTTGAAGTCAAAAGTTGAACATGGGTTCAAAGGGTTATAGGCGAATTCTTCGTAAACAATTCTTCGTAAAGCAATTCTTCGTAAGCAATTCTTCGTAAAACAATTGTTCGTAAACAATTGTTCGTAAACAATTGTTGGTGAAATGAAATCCGTAAAAGAATTTTTTGTAAAGCATTTCTTCGTGTACATCAAATCTCCATTGCATGCACGAATAAATGCTTTGGGAAGAATTGTTTTACAAAGAATTAACTTTACGAAGAATTGTTTTACGAGAAATTGCTTACGAAGAATTGCTTTACGAAGAACTGTTTACGAAGAAAACGTCGGACACCGGTTCAAAGCATTGTTGCGTTATCAAGCAGTGTATGTTAACAGCCTTGTCACGTTTTTTTTTTGAGTAAGCTAAGTTTACTAGGTCAAAGGTAAAGTCCAAAAGTTCTCTCACTAAAGTTTACACACAAAATAAATAATTTAAAGGTAATTGTAAAGGATCGATTAGAATAGATAGGTCGCTTATCTAGAACAAATGGCCGGTGGTTATAAAGGTGGCCGGTGGTTAAAAGGCTTGACCTTCCTGGACTCGGAGATCACCTTCTTTACCCTTTTACTTATTTAAACCGGATTTTCAACCACCAGGCGTAGCCTAAGTTTTGTCGCCACAAAAAATAGAAAATGATGAAAAAGATTATGGGTAAATTTTTAGCTTATGAACAAAGGTATATTTTTCTTGAATTTGACCAATAAGTTGTTTCTGATAAAGTATGGTTATCTGAAAGCTCCGTCGCTTTTTGCTCCTGTTCATTATTTAGGCCTAATATTTTTCTGTAAATTCGAGTGCCGTGATGTTTGAAATAGTTTTAGTCATTTACAAACACTGCTGAATTAATGGATTTGAACCCGATGATGAATTTTGTTCGAAGTCGAGCTCAATGACTTTGTAATAACATAGTTTTGGAAGAGAGTTTGCTTTTTTGGATCAAAGACAGGCAAGACACAATAATACAACAAGGTTGAGCATTGTAACAACATATCTTACATATTTACAAATAATGTTAACAGTCGAACGTTTTCGGCTTTACCTAAGCCCTATTCAGGAATGGGAAAATATTTATAAAAATGCTATGCCAAATTTTTTTTTACTTTGTTAATAAACCATGTTTGCTGACAAGCTATTGTGCCTGTAATTTTATATTTTGGCTATTCGATAGTAGCCTAAGATACAAGCTACAAGTAAGGTAAGCATCACGTACTCGACGGAATTGTATATTTTCGGGTGAAGTCACGTGATATCACTCCGTGGTCGTCTTTCTTTTCCTCATGCTTTCCATGAATTTCGATAAAATTGCCAACAGTTTTAACCGTGATTTGTTCCGGCGTAAAGTGCTTCACATCAAGGGAGACTTTGAACTTATCGCCTTCTGTTGTCACCTGAAAAAAATCACACCGTAGGCTATCATTAAAAATTAAAATTATTAGTTTTTGCCAAGGGGCAAGCATAGCTGAAATCACACCACTAGCCATATTATACAAAATGTTTTGAAGCAGAATAGGCTATGTAAAATGAGACGCTTGATTGCACCATTTTCAACCCACCTAACGAAGCCGAACGTTTACGTGTTTTGGATGATGAAACTAATTAAAAGTCTGGCTCAGTCTGGCTGCAGTCTTTGTATAGCCTCTTAACGTAGGCACTAGTACGGTAAAAATATCGTCAACCCTTGGTGTAAAAAGAGGAGAGCCTCAGCCACAGAAGATCAGACGAAGAAGAATAGAGACCCTAATTTATATAGTTTTCTTACCAAAGGGCGGCCCTCTTATACGTCAGACACGCCGTCTTAACGGCTATACCAACTTAATGCAGCTTAAACGCGACGAGGTAAGCCATCATGCATTGAAGAAGATACAACGTTGACGTGTGTTCCATAGAGCGTCAATGTGCCGTATATTACTCCAATATTGCAATCAAGTCTTCTTTACAGGTTGTACCCGCTAGATATTTACCTTACTCTTTCCATTAGTTGCAAAATCGTTTAGTAAGCCAATGGTGTCATGTAGTGGAAAATAAATTTCGTGCACAAGCCACTAAAGGCGGTAAAACTGCAAATAGAATTAAAATACGCTTTCTCCACGTGCTTTCAAAGTTCAAACTCACCTGAGACAAGCCACCACTCAGCTGTCGTGTCAAAGCTGGTCCTACTCGAGGCACAACCACGGGTGACGGCACAGGAGTAACTCTGCTGCTCCAGGGATCACGAAAAAAACGTTGTCTCGAAAGCTCGACATCTGGGTCAGATACCATTCCAAAGTCCTAAGAGGAAGTCCAGTAAGAAAATCTGTTCGTTTTTACTTTGTTAACCATCTACAAACGTTAAATCAATGGTCAAAAGGAATGATTTGCAGGCTAGGAAGGTATGCCAAGATATCTTTTTCGAAACATTTAATGTTTACGAATGATATCACAGCTGATGCTATGCTATAGAGGAGACATGCAAAACGATCATTGTAAAAAGATCTTAAAAACCACTAATTAATGTGCTATAAACAAAATATCGCATCCACAATGTAATCGTTTATAAGTTGCTAACCTGATCGAAAACTGTGCTTCTGGGCCAATCATGGAATGGCTCCCAACTTTGTCCTCTGTAATATGGGTTAATTTGGACGTGCCTCTCTGTACGCTGCCTTTGTTCAGACATTTTTTGTAATGTTTCTCAGATTTTTAACAAAGTATATGAACATTAGATTCTGAAAAGTTAAATTCATTTTCCTTTAGTAAAGACCATTAGAATATATATACTTCTAATGCCTTTCGTTTTCATAATGTAACCATCGTAGCATCCGATAGCTCAGTTGGTTAGCGCGTGACTTCGTGAACGAAGAAGCTTCAAGATCAAGCGGCGCTGGTTCGACTCTCGGGGTGTGTGCTTGAGCAACGCATTCTAAGGACTTCTCTCCATTCAGCTGCATCTAATGGATGGAATAATTCCTCGGCAACAACACTTCAACAATCGGAAGACTTCACTCTGTCAATCTCGGTAACCGCCCTGCGTCAAGAGCCTCTACAAGTATGCGAAACTACCAGGAATAAGTCATCATACTCATCAAGGCTTTGTCAGTCCGAGGATAAAGATTCATAAACCAACCAATCAACCTAGCAAAATCAATACAAGCCGAAAGCTAGTAGAGATCTACAAAAAGATCGAAGAGACAAAAACACAAACGTTAGACTTGCTGGAGATTGATATAGGTTGCTAAGTAAGAAAAATCCCGCGTTCGCAACACTTACCCTTACAACACTTACCCTTACCTTGGTACATAGTGAACACGTTTTGCGAATTTGTGTAGCTTATCAATACAACATTACAAACCAAATCAATTTAGAGACGTAAGCATAGCCTATAGTTTTTATGGGGGGGGGGGGGGGGGGTGTCAATTTCATATGATTGCATTTTGGTAGGTACTTTCGTATGCAATTATGGCACTCATTTTAATGCTGATAAAGCGCTTCGACAACTGTGTTACTACCAAAGTTATAGAAATATAGTTACCATTCGATACTCTTTCACTCGTTTCGTTATGAGATTATTTTTGGGTTAGCCTAAACATCGTATTTTTTTCTTCAAAATTTGGGAATTTAGCCAGTATAACAATTCAGAAAAATCATTGATATGACGATTAACTACGACACATCGGATGCACAAATCATGAGCAAAAGTAACGTTAATGACTTCAAAATCAAATGTGTCTTCGAGTGATTGTGTTGGCCTTGATTGTTTTTTTTTACCAGATTTGCGTTTGCTGGACTGCTGTGGAAAATCTCATCACTGGTATTTTGCTTTTGTTTGAGTTGGAGGCTTCTTAGAAAAATTCTTCTTCTTTGTATAATTTTTATTTTATTTTGCATATTTTTACGTTTTTGTTGTGTTTTTTTTTCGTTTTATAATTTTCTTTCCGGTTTATGTTTTCTGTAAAAAAGCAGGCCAGCACTTAATACATTCCAAAATATCTTACAGCCTAATTTATCCTTTTCCATTAGAAAATGAGACCAGTAGGCCTATTTTCATCATTATAAATCAATTTCAAAATCGAAGAAATACGAGATATGAAATGAGTGACTCAAACGTTTACACTTTGTTATAAAATGTTAAACATGTAACCATATAGTTTGGCATTCTACTTATTGTTATTTTACGTCTCAGCTTTTATATCGTGATCTTTTGAAGGTCAAGGAGTAACTGAAACTTGTTTAACATGCTTGTCAATCAATGCTGTTTTTGTTTGAAATTGCCGGGTTAAGGCTAACTGTATTGATTGTATCATAATAAGACGCTATACTGTATACAGTCTGTTCTACATAGGCCTACAGTTTAATAGTAACTTGCATGCTAATAAATCACATATTTGTAAAACTATTGAGGATTATAAACATTGAATTGACCAACCATACTATGCCAATATTTGCTTGTGGAAGAAACCACATAATCGACGTTCAAAATATATGATTGAAAACAAATTCTCAAATGTTATCTAAGCAAAGATAAATCTACAAAATTCTATATCGCCTGCCTTTCTCTAATTTCAAAAGTTATTCAGTTGCATGGGTAGGTTTTGTTATTTTAAATTCAGCTATTGAAATTCAAGGCCTCACTTAAATTGAGTCAAATGCTCAGATAATTTTCGGGAATTCTGAATAGCACCTTTTATCGGGACAGTAGTCCGTGCATTTCAGCAAAATTAATCCTGGCTACAACCAAAGTGTATTATGCTTTCACTTAGCCTACAATCTCCAGCCTCAGGAATAACTAATGATAACACACTCTGCAGTAAGCGATATGATAATTGACCGGCACGCCGCAAATCGATGTTTTAAATAGCTCTCAAAAACCCAGAGGGTCTTGTTCATCGCTTTAGCAGCTATGATAAGAAGATGACCTCATGCAGCTGTTACGTAGTGTTCTTGATAAGGCTCTTTTGACGCAAGGACGATGACATCATCGACCACAAAGTGATTCTAGAACATTGTGAGGAGTGATGGCATTTTTAAAATCTAATCTTTCAAAACTTCTAATAAAAGACAGCCTTTTGAAAACAACAAATATACAATGAATTTTGGATTAACATTAGAGGCCCGCATTGCTTGTAGGTTAGAAAGTAGGTTAATCTGCTGCTGTGCGCTTTATGTCTAAATACTATTTCGAGACTTTAAATTCTAAAATTATATTCATGTTTTGTGATTCATCTTAAAAAAACAATTGACAGTTGCAAGGCTATACAAACAATTTTATTTAAAGCGATTTGAACATTAATAAATGGAGTAGTGAACAGCATGGCAGGCTACGTCAGAAAAAAATGTCTCTCAACACCAACAAAGAATTGCACCAAATAACTTTTTCATTCAACAATTTTTACATAAAAAAAACTTTTAAATCATTAAAAAACACAATTTTTTATAATCTGACTTGAATTAACTTTGGAGATTTCAGGGTTGCTTTTATAGTAACGTTTTTCTAGATAGACAATTTTTCAATCGCTGAAATAAACAATTTTTACAACTTTTAAAAACACAAATCTATCCAACTGAATTTAGACATTTTTGGGCCTTTCAGTGACGCTCATCTATGTCGGCTACATGGCCGAGTGGTTGGAGCCCTGGTTCGATGTTCCAAAGGGTGCTGGTTTGACCCCGCTCAAGAGCATGTGATTGTGACTTTGGCAAGACATAAATCTGAATAGGGCCTAACGACCGTGAAATTGAAAGCTAGAAGCCAAATGGAACGAATATGCGCGACAAAAATTAATAAAATTAGTTTTGGCTTGTTTATTACTGAAGTAAAAGGTGTAAAGCTCAGAAAGATGGAAATCGACACACGATACCGTAACAACAAAACGTTCTAACACACATACATAAATCTCATGCAAATGAAACAAATCTGAAGCAATAGGAGCAGTTTTTTTTTTTCGAAACTCGTAAACAGCTGCGTTAATTTCCACGCGTCTGTCTGCATAGTGAATTAATAGGTAACAATCTTAACCATTTGATTACCAACCACAAACAATTATTGAAGTATTATCATGAACTGCTGAACAACAACAACAACGTATGTTGAGCGTGGCTTAACTGACACACCGCTGCAATGAAAAAGAAATGTCAATGCGGATTGACTTGTTCATTGTTCATCAGCAAATCAAAATATGCACCAGTAACAAGATCGGCTGGCTCAATTCCCAACTTTCCCATCAAATCATCAGCAATGATAGCTCCATCTTCTGGTGTTTGTTCATCTTTTAATACAACCTACAGAGAGCAATACACTTGTTTAAAAGTTATGAAAAATAGCTACAATACACGTTTTTAATTTATTTGTGACTTGGTGGAAAATTATTCCGAGGAGGTTTTCTCTTGGACATAAGAAATGCTTAGATATCTTATTACAGCAAATAGCCACGTAATCGTTTTTTGAATTTCGAATTGTAATTTATTAATTTTTTTACTTTTATGTGTCAGATATGTTGTTTATCAATGTCTATCTTCTAAAACTAATCAGACAAATTTCCAAAAACTTAGCTGTCAGAGCGAGAGCTTGCTCGTAGAGTCTGAAAACTTAAAAAAATACGCAATAAAATAGAACCACATGAACAAATAAACCCAAACTTAACCCACACGCAACTGATACGCTGAACTTACTGAAGACTATGATGTTTATACTGTTAGCTTGTTTATTTGTGTTTGTCATATATGTCATCTGCGTTGTTATGGTTGTCTAATAATAAAAAAGAAAAAGACTAAATTTTATATAATAGTTGGTTAGCACGTGACTTCATAAACAAAGATACTTCAAGATCAAGCGATGCTGGTTCGACTCTCCGAGTGTGCGCTTGAGCAACGCATTACAAGGACAGCTTTCCATTCAATGGCACCTTTGGATGGAATAACGAATAAGTCACAGACAACAACAATCAGAAACTTCACTCTATCAGACTCTGTCACTGGGCCTGCGTCAGTGGTTTAAATCAGTGGTTCCAGACCTATGGGTCGCGATCCAAAGTTGGGTCGCCTAAAAAGAAAAAAAATTTGGGACGCTTGTTTTTTTTCAAACAAGAAAAATGTTTAGTAAAAAGTAGCTGTTTGTGTAATATATTGCAATAAAGCCAAATCCTACAACAGGACTCTAAGCTGTTTAATTTTCCGACGACCAAGCATAGACTACCAGAGCTTCTTCTCGTCGGACAAATTCTCGCGTTCGGCAACTAAAATAGAAAATTCGTAAAAAATTTGTGTTTTTAAAGATGCATTGAACTGTTGGTAAATATCGTGTTTTTGCATTAATTTAGGAAAAAAACAAGGCCCTGAAACATATTTGCAGTTGTAGCCTATTTAAATGCATTGCTTCCAAAGTAGGTGTAGCCAAGAGCTAGACTTCGAGCATGGACTTCTAAATAGTAGCATCTGGACTGGAAACTCAGTGGGCAACATGAGGCCAAACAGTTGGTACAACAGTTGGCCAACAGTGGACCAACAGCCAAGTAACTAACCCTGTTGGCCCACTGTTGGCCAACTGTTGTACCAACTGTTTGGCCTCATGTTGCCCACTGAGTTTCCAGTCCAGATGCTACTATTTAGAAGTCCATGCTTCGAGTCTTCATGGGTCGATGCTTTGCCTTATTGCAGAACTTTTTATCAGCAATATTTTTTGACGGCGTGTAAGAGATTTGGCCTTATTCAAATGTCAACAAAGTGCAAAATGTCGGCTTGTGGAAGCTAGCGACCAAACATCACCATGGTCTACCAGCGCGGTAGTTCCGAAGGCAATTTAACGACTTCTCGGCGGCAATGGCCGCCTGGAGCTTAGAGGTCTGCTAGAAGTGTAGCTGCGTTTATCGATCGTTCTTATTTTGCAAGTACCTTCTTTCATTCTTTTGGCCGATCTAAAACGCTATCAACACGTCGTGTTGCCATCCATCATGTTTTTTTTTCTGGATGCCTTCAAAGGAAGATATTAGGTGATGCTTGGGTTGCAAAGTTTTCTAAACTTCACTTTTTAGAAAATTTTGGTCTCTTCAAAAAAAGGTTGGGAACCAATGGTAAAGCCTTCAGGTATGTAAAACTGCCAGGATTAGGCTTTCAAAGGAGCTTTCTCAGTCCGAGGATAAAGATTGCCTCAATCAATTGACAAACTGACTGTAGGCTATGATTTCTTAACACACAACTCATGTGGATCCCAGACAGCAAATCAACCGTTTTTTACATTGATTCCACGTCTGCAGACGTTGAATCAATGTAAAAACGGTTGATTTGCTGTCTGGGATACACCACACTATACCTCCAGTTCCATGTAATTCCCAAGACCTTCAACCTCGTCAATATGCAATCGTGTTTGTCCAATCATGAATAAAATTCTCTTTTTTGTAACGGTTCCTTTCCTTCCGACCGATGCCGAAAGTACCCGATCCATTCCATCGGGATCGGTAACTTGAGCAATTTCACAATCAGATGTTTTCGGACCAGAGTGATCATCACGTCGATAAAAAATTAGTTCACTGTATCGTCTTTGATCATCCTAATAATAATAATAGCATTTATATAGCACTACACCCATGATAGGCTGAATACCACTATGTGTTACTATTCGGAGAAGCCGACTAGGAGAAAACCCTGTTCGGAGATAGCCTTTTTCGGAGAATTCTAAAATTCCACAATGGCATCTGTTTATTCAAAGGAATTACGTTAAAATAGAGGTTAACCAATTAAAGTGCCAGCGAAAAAGTCTCAACTAAAGTTATCAAACGGCGTTTCATGATTAACAACGGTGGTTAATTAAATCGGTATCTGGGCAAATCAATGTTTAGAATTTTTAACATTCTACCAGTTTAGTAACTTTGTATATTCGTTTATAGTGTTGTATTTTGTATGAAACACATTAACATTTTTCTTTGCATGTAAAAAGTAGCATCGACAATTTTGGAAAATTTTGTATTGCAATTTGGTCAGAATGTTAAGTGTTTCAATTCAATATCTGCAGAAAGATGTAAAATAATGCAATTGGCGAGCTGAGGTAAGCTTACTACCTAGTACCTACTTATTAGGATATAGCCTACAAACTAGCAGAAGCGTGGGAATTATATTTTTTCTCTAACTTAGGAGGGGGGGGGACTGAAGCTGCGGCAGTGTTAATTGTCAGCTTCTGAGAAATAGTTCCCACGCCACTGGTTATTAGACTTACACTACCTCACAGATTGTGATTAATTTTGCGTTTGTGGATACATATTTGCAAAGACAAAATCAGGGCAAATTTTTAAAAAACATTGGGCACATTTTGAAAATTTTAGGTAAATTTTGTTTGCCTCCCCAAAATGTTTTTGTCTCCCACGGCTACGTCAACCGCTACTGTCGTTGTCAAAGCCAACCAAACACGGTGCCACTGCGCCATCAAAGCAATCCCACAGAGTATGGCCTAAGTTGTCATTTTAAATCGTTACAACACAAATGCCAACTTTTGCTGGCTGAGATTAGGTCTCTTTGCAAAAAAACTTCTTCATTAGCTTACCGTATGTTATCGCTTAGAATTAAAAAAACTTAGTAGTTTTCATAATAATGCACAGTGCGTAAAATTAAATACATTCCACGTAGGCTAAGCATAGGGGAAGCTTGTGCTCAGCTCAGCTAAGGCCACTGTTCATCCTGAATGAAAATAAAAGTGTAAACTTTCTAAAATAATTTTCGTGTTTACCTCTGTAGTTGTCGTTCTTAGCTTTAGTCGTCCCTTTTGACAATGGTAAAATATATCATGTTGACGAACAACAGCAGGAGATTCCTTGCTGAAAAGTTTAGCTATTTTCATCAGTGCAGGTAAATCTTCAACCAAAGCTTTTATTTCGACGTTTTGAGGCATCTTTAAGAAGCTTTTCGTACCTCAATGGTGTTCTTGCTACAGTCCCAGAAGTTTACAAATAAAGATCAGCTAAAATCAGTGCTGTAATCGTAAAGTGAGCACAGGGTATACTGTCAAATTTTCCAAAATGATAAATAATACACAACTTGCAAAATACTAATCTTTATTCTACCATAACATGAATTATATCAACATCAAAATTGGACGAGAGATACCAAATTGTTTGTTTTTCTTTGAATACATTCCAAACAGCCTGCCGAAAGGAATCTACATCTTTTTTCTCTTTACAAATTTGAGATCTAGTATCCTTAGCTGATCGGTGGTTTAGCAGCCAGGATCTTACATATTTTTAGCGGTAAATTGAGCCACAGGTGGTCCATTGCAATTAATAAATATTAAACAGCTCACATTATCAATGAGCATTGAGCAAAGATGCTCTTAAACCTGTGATAATATTATTCATTAAACTGAAACCACGTTAACATTCTGCTGTCGAACAAGGTAAAGTTAAAATAGCTGTCAAGCGAGACTTCAAATTATTGGGCACAATTTCAACTTTTTCACTAAAGTCTCTTAATCCTTGGATTGACTGTATTTCATCAATGTCAAAGCGTTTACAAATTCTTCTCACCTCTGCTTCTTCATGATGCAAATTTCCTTCTATCATTTTTTTCAGGTTGCAAGTTAGCAATATCAACCAGTAGCTGACCAATGACCATTGTCAGTGTCGGCATTAGTGCAAAGTCTCATTTGCATTCTGCTAACAATGCTCTGAATGAATTGATTCGCGTTAACTGGCACCATTTTAGAATTCTGTATCAGAGGAATATTTCTGAACATTAAATTATCCTTCGCAGCTAAAGCCAACTGTGTTTTTCTCCAGGATTTTCCTTGAAACTCTCAATAATTCGTATTGTCCTTTTTATTACAAGTTCGGCTCTAGGTAAAGTTGTACTTAGAGACTGAAGTTCAATGGATAACATGGATAATTCTTGCAGAACATCATACATTAGAAGAAAGGATAGCATAGGCACTCTCTTTGGAAAACCAGAGGGTATACTATTAATTGCTCGAAAAAGTAGAGAGTATACTGCGTATACCGCCGTATACCCTCGAATACAGCACTGGCTAAAATAAAATATTTTGTTTCGATAAAAAATTTTAGCCATCGTTTCCTTTCGAAAAGAAAAAGCAGTTTCGTTTTATTGTAAATTTAACACGAAACTATTTGACGAATATTCAGGAAGCCAACTGCCCTAACTATTACGAAAATATTCAAATGTTTTTATTTAAATTACAATCTTATTGTAGAAAATTTTTTATCGCTTCTACCTTAAAAATACCAAAGGAATAGAAAAAGGACCTTATCAGGAAAGCGAACCGCCCATGTTGCCGGACATCACTATGTCTAATAAATTATTTTAACGTTTTCAGACAACGGTTTAATGCGAAAAGAATGCCATTTCATTTGCTGGTGATGCACTCACTGGCAGTCTGCTTCTGACATCGAGTTGTGAATAAATAATGCAAATAATACAATCTATTTATCATCCAATTATCATAAATGTTCGTTGTTTAGCAATTGTCATCACAAAACATAAAAGAGAGAGAAAACTTTTATTTTGTCTGTTGCAACAATAGCAAGGTACAATTATACACAACATGAATAGAATAGAATAAAGAGTTTGATATACTCAAGATAGAGGATATTCACCGACTAGAACTAGGAAAATTTATGTTTAAAATTCATCATAATATATTACCGAATCATTTTGAAAACATGTTCACAAAATCTAAAGACATTCACAAGTATTCAACCAGAAGTGCGAAGAAAGAGTCTATTCAGCAAATAAATTCCAATTCTGGGAAAAAATGCATCAAATATGCTGGAGCAACCTTGTGGAATAATATCCCAAAGCAAATCACAATGTTGTCGTTTTCTTCTTTCAAAAAGGAATATAAAAAACAACTCATTTCAAATTACTAAAGCTGATTTTTGACATTATTTACATCTTAAACTGATTTAGGCTACTACTTACTGACCCATTCAAGTGCCTTTCTGTGATTATATTGTTGCTTTAGGCTACTGTTGTTGATAACTTCTCTCCTTTTTTGTTGTTGTTGTTGTTGTTTTTCTTTGTGTTTGTGTTTTGTTTGTTTTTTTCCGTACTATTAATCCAATTATAGCCTATATTGTATCCAGTAAAACATCCCTGGGGAAAGGCCTGTGACAGTGCACTGGATCCATTAATAAAATTACAAAAAAGGTTATAAGAATAATTACGAAACAAAATTACTATGCTCACACTAATTTTTTATTTTTCAAAATGAACATCTTGAAACTAAAAGACATACATAACATTGAAATAAAAAAACATATGTACAAAGTTCATATGAATGAGTATCCGTCTACGTATTGTGATTTATTTACAAATGCTTCATCTATTCATCAGCATAACACAAGATATCAAACAGGCAACAATTATTTTATAAACAGATCAAACACAGAATTTGGCAAGAAGTCCATGCAGGTATTGGGACCAACGCTCTGGTCAGAGGTTCCAAGTAGGCTAAAAAACTTATCATTTCATTGTTTCAAAAAAGAGATCAAAACGTTAATTTTACAAAGCTACAGTGCATCGTAAGTGATATGTTATGGAAACCAACTTGTCAGTTGCTTCGGAAACTTTATTATTCTCTGCTTGCTTCATGGAATTTTGTGTTTTGGCCTACGTTATCATCAATATGTTTTTTTTTTGTGCATATGCTGTTGTTGAAGCGCGGGAACGTTTCAATTATTATTTTTCTCTTGTAAGCTTATTTTAAATGGCAAAATCATAATTTCCGTAGGGTGGCAATTGACTAGTAGACCGTATGGTCGTCTCGTTGTCTCCCTGTCGGTATGGGAACTTGTGTAACTTTTGTACTGTGTATATTGCATATTTCAAACATGTACCTATGTTCCTGTTACTGACAAATAAAACATTGATTGATTGATCCCATGTGGGGGGCACCTTGACTTAGATAACCGCATGGTTTTTTCGGTGTCTCCATGGTGTAGTTTCCATATCAAAAAAGCGATTTGTTATATCTACTGATGTGTACATTGAAAATGAATGTGGAGCTATACCGAAATAAACTTGATTGATGATAGCACCATAGCCATCTAGGTACCACAACAGACAGGATTTTATAGTTAAAAAGATTTATAGTTCTTCTGTCTTCCAAAACTCAAGGGAGTGTCCTTTTCCAATTTCATAGACTTATTGTTTAACGCCTTAAAGATGGTACTGCTATTTTGCGTTCATCAAATGCTGGCATTTGCACAACAATCTAACCTCTTAGTGTTATTTATTAAGTAAGAATCGATTTCGCTATAGTAATAGCAGTCATGTGTGTCATGCGTATGATCGTTGCATGCAAAATAGTTATTTCCATTTAACTTGAACCACTGATATCATTTACCGTTTATAAACCGAAACTATGGGCGTTTCAAACCAGCGCATGAGGAACTAGGACATTTAAATTTAGAACATTGTTTACATTTTCAAGGTTCCCCCTTTATTTCAAACTGCTATTCAATACCAATGACGTCATTGTCACATGACAAAATTGAGACTTAGATATTCATCCACGCAATGGTAGTCAGAAATTTATTATTTAAAACAAATGATTAAACATATTTTTAGACCTTTTTTTATTCAATCAATACAGATGGATATGTCTAACAATTTCATTTTTAGATATTTACATTCATTTGAAAATAAAAGAAAACTATTTTCTTTCAGCGGATGAATATCACATGATGAATGTTAGACTGAATCGCCACGACGCCATTTCTCAATGAGAACTCAACAGAAACTAGTTTCAGAAATCAAGGATTATTAAGAAAAGAGAGCATAGTTGCTCAGTGAGAACAAAATTTAACACTTTTTTTAAGCTCGCCTTACCTTTTCTATTTTCGACTGACTGTTAAATTTCTATATTTTGGACTGAAAACGTTGAATTGAGCGAATTTCTCCACAAAGTGCTGACATTGGACAAACTGATTGTCCGATGACGTCTCATCGCTAGGGGCGAGTCAATTTTAAAAAAGTGCGGGGGTAGAAAGAATGATAAACCAAATAGCCCAGTGCCAGAACTAGCGGTTTTGTTTTTGAATCTTTATCCTCGGACTGACAAAGCCTTGATAGGTTCATTCCTGGTAGTTTTGCATACTTAATCAATCAATCCCTTTTAACGCAGGGCCAGTTACCGAGATTGACAGAGTGAAGTTTTTCCGGGGATGAAATCGGGGTACGGTACGAATTGTTCAGGGGATGAAATGAGTTGCATCCCTATTTCATTAGTATTATTTGAAATGAGTAGGGTTGCCAGATTGGGTGCTTTTACGCCCAATTGGGCTACTTTTTTTTAAGTATAATATAACTTTTTATGTAAAAATTGTATCATGTTTAAGATTTTTACCTAATTCGTAGTTATTTCATTCAGGAGCAGCATTTTTGGAGGCCTCGGTCAGGCAGGGTTACCAATTTGGTATAAAGATGCCAATTTTCAAAAATGTGCATGTTTAGGCTTTAATATCTGGCAACTTGAAAATGCAGTGGACATCAGTTCAGATTTGTTTTTATTTCTGACCATCACAACGAAAAACAATATATATATGTCAAACATAGCAGGGGTCTAGAAAAAAGTAGAAGCGACACAACATGGACGCTATAACGTGCATGATGCCAAAGCAGGACAATCAGTTACGGCATGGTTTGCAAATGTAGAGAGATGAGAAAAAAAAGGCTAGTGAAGGCATTTTTTGTGTTTAGTTACCGGTACATGTTTGTAGTTATTTAACAAACAGTTGATTGATTGATTGAATCTTTATCCTCGGACTGGAAAAGCTTCTTGAATAGCTTAATCCTGGCAGTTTCGCATACTGGTATAGGCTTTAAATTACTGACGCAGGCCCGGTCACCGAGATTGACAGAGTGAAGTTGTCGATTGTTGAAGTGTTGTCGCCGGGGAATTATTCCATCTATTAGGTGCCGCTGAATGGAGAGCAGTCCTGAAAATGAGTTGCTCAAGCGCACACCCCGAGAGTCGAACCAGTGCCGCTTGATCTTGCAGCTTCTTCGTTCTTGAAGTCACGCTCTATGGCTATGCGCTAACCAACTGAGCTATCTGGTGAATGCATGGTTGCCAATCTGTTTGAAAGATGTAAAAAACTGGAAAAACACTTAAAATTTGGGACTGATGATCAAGCGTTCCAGAAGAATTTTGTATATTAGCCTATCTCTTTGCTTGGGCTCCATTTTAGAACCCCCCAAAAAATTGGGCTACTTTTTGCATAAGCTTGGGCTCTTTTTTATATTAACCTCTGGCAACCCTAGCAATACGAAGAATGTCACTAAAGCGTTATATTTTGGCAGTGGCTATTTGACTGGCTCCGGTCTTTGAATCTGAAACACTATTTGACCGGTCATGACGTCACTATATAGGCACTTTTTTCTTTTTCTCCTTCAAAGCAAAAGACGAGAAGAGTGCCTATATAAGTTCTAAATTCGACAATTATGTTCAACTGATTCGGTGGCGCGTAGGATACGTCTCGGGCTGGTGTTCAAATGGTGACAACAAATTCTTCATTTTTGACAAATTGTGACAAATTCTTCATTTTTTTGTGAGCGACTGAAGTACCGCTAAAAGTAGTTGCAAAAATTCAGATGGATACATGAAAAATAAAAACAGTTATTACTAAAAAACCGTCAGTGTCCGCAGGTTGGTGAACCCACTGTAGGCCTAATGTTTTTAGTTACCGTTCATCAGAAATTTATCAAGTTATCCTAGTAAAATGAGAATCTTGAAAAGGGTTCATTTTAATTTGCTTGATTAATACAAAATATTATCCTAAGTTTTTATTTTTTGTATTTCAGGTGATTTTTAAAATTAATAATGGTAATTTCACAAATGACAAGTGGAAATTTTTCAATGTTAAAGCCTGTTGGCCATTCTTCTCGTTATGCATCTTCAACAAATATGACAGCACGTGAGCTTTGTGAAAATGATGATCTGGCAACTTCGTTGATACTTGATCCATATTTGCGTTTTACGACTCATAAAATGAATACAAGGTAACTACAGATAATTTAAAAAATTTTGCCTTTCAAGTGGTAAAAACTTTTTGGCAGTGGCTATGGCTATTTGACCAGCTCCGGTTTTTTAATCTGAAACACTATTTGACCGGTCATAATGTCACTATACAGGCACTTTTTTCTTTTTCTCTTTCCAATTTCTCTTTCCAAGCAAAAGAAGAGAAGAAAAAAAGTTCTAAATTCGACAATTATATGTAACTGGATCAGTGGCGCGTACAATACTTCTCGGGCTGGTGTTCCAGCATAGGTGCCAACTTTTCAAAAAACCTTGGGGGTTGAGAAAGGTGATGACGTCATAACCGTAACGCTATTTTACTGATATAAAATAGTCTTTGATAAAGCTTAGTGTCTTGTTCATATTAACCATGTTCATATTAACACCTAGGTCGCAAACCGAATTTATTAGAACCGCTGCTTGAAAGGATTAGTTTTACGCATGCAGTAGGCTACGTCTAGTCGAAAATTTTTGATATTGTTAGCTCATAATTGGAACAGTTGGAAAACAAGCTGATTTATTTCCTTTTTGTGCGAGTGAATAACAACGATCAAGACAGTGAAGTTATCGAAGTAAAACGCAAAAAATCATGATCTCAAGCAGAGTGAAAACCCGCTGTCAGTTTCGTTTCGCTTGTTTTACTAATTACTTTCAAAGTGTTAACAACGGCGAAGTGTTTTCTCTTCTGTTTTTTATCGAAAGTCTTTATAGTCTTTTATTGAATACAGTAGGCTATACTCCAGTAAAAGTCGAGATGTTGGCAAGTGATTTTCACCTCAAAAGACAAGTTCAACTAACACGGGACAAGCTGTTGTCTCCAGCTCTGCAGTTTTCAAAATGAACGCACTTAAAATCATTGTCGACGTAGATTATCGAGTGTGAAATCGCATCGGCCAAAGTAAAAGTTTTGAATACGTTTATTTGCAGTGATTCAAACTTAATTTTCAAATTTAATGATTTCTTGTCAATTCTAAACTTTATGCATTTGTTGAGCAATATGCAAAGCTCACAAGACAAAACAACGGAAAGAGCTGTTTTAAGAGATCACTTTATTAATTTTTGCGTGTAGGATATAATCGTTCTTATTATTACGTAACATTCCATGATCGTTAAAGTCGATGTCAAACCTTTGCGGCCGCATAAAACAATGATGTCAGGTTAGCTAGGTCATAATAGCGGTAAGAGACGTCATTAATGCAGGCAATATCTGCGACCAAGACCATTAAACACCTTTTCATTTATCGGTCTTCGATTTAATTCTCACACATTGTGAAGAAAACAATGCGTTCTGTTGAATCATAATTGTCTCACAGCGGGAAGACCTTGAAGACCTTGTTAAAAATAGCGCATCTAATTTAGCTGGTTTGCTTAATATTGCTGTGAATAGTTACGTGACCATTCCAGCAGCGTAAGTTACTCTACCATCTACTTTGAAATTTCCATACCGAATGAGAAAGCCATGCAATCAGCTGAGGTTTTGCGGACAAGAGCAATGTAGGCTGTTTTTTGCTTTCGGCATTCTTTATGTCCGTTTAAATTATCTAAATGTCTTTCGCAGAGTGTTTTATCTTTGAAACACCACTTGAAATAACCATTTTTGTTGCCCCTCAACCATAAATTTACAGGGAGCGCCGGTCCCCCCGGAAGTCGGTGCGTATGTGTTCCAGGGGGAATGAGTTTGCTACTACACGGAAGCGTTCTTTTTTTTTAAACTAAACTTTACCCGAAGTGACTCAATCGTTAGGCTGCTGTATTTTTGTGGTCAATTTTTAATTTAGGTAGCCTACAGCCCAATTTTTTATGTCTTTAAATTACATTTTTGCTCTCAACAAGTTAGAAATTCAATAGCATTATTCAACTGAATTAGCGGCGCGTACGATGTTTCTCGGGCTACTCCACTATCCCCAAGGGTATGAGTTAGATACTATACTACCCAGAAGCATTTTACTTCAAACTAAATTGCTTGCTAAAAAACACTGCCTAAAAGTAAAATTGTCATTGATGAAACCATTTTTTTTTTTTAAGAAGTATTCTATATAACTTTTTACAGCCATCAAACTAACTTGTTGAGAGCAAAAATGTAATGCGTCGTTCGGCAAACACGGAATATTGTCGCCAGAAATAAGCTTAGGTAGGCCGTGCTTGGCTGCTTGCTGCCTAAAAATAGTGAAGTTTAGAGACCTGCCTTCATAACTAATCTATCACTTATATCTAGAGAAGTGATTGATAGTAAACAACATAAAGTTTTACCAGGGTTGTCAACTTCCCACGCATACGGTAAAGTAAGGAAAGAGTAGAGAATTTGAAAACCGTTTTCCAGACCGGAAAAAGGTCTGGAATTTTGTGAAATCTCCCTCTTGGTATTGAAAAAGTATGAAAACTTTGATAACTAAATTGATAAAAAATCATGCAATAGGAACTGGATTAAACCGGTTTCAGTTTCGATCTTTTGAAAAAAACAGTTTTTTGTTCATACAGGAATCTTCTATCTACATTATTACTTTTTTCATACTGATTTGAATCTAGTAGAGTTTAGATATACAATTTTAAACCTGTGCATGATCGTGTTTAAAAATAATACAGCACAGAAATTACAATAATACAGCACAGAACAGCCTCATTCAATTTTCAACAGAAATTTTCATCGATTAAGCACTGTCAATGCCCAATTTTGATCGAAATTAGGTAGGGAATTTTTAAAAGTTGGTATTAAAAAGGTAGGGAGTTTGTTTATAAAAAAAATGTGTGGGAACCCTGTTTTACTTGGATCACCGCTAATTTAGGTTATATGTGGATTAAGCTATTTTGCTTTTTATTAAGCTCTCAAAGTGAGTTGCTTTGGTAGATGCAACACTTTAACCATTTTTTTTTTAGTAAATTGTCTAATAATTTGATACATACAGTAGATATTGATCTGTTTCATTGTATTATGTTTGATGACAATTGATGCGCTTTTAGTTGCTTTTGTTACATCACATTTTATATTTAAAATTGCTGATTCCTGATGATGATTGTTTGGTATTGATAAATTTTAGATTTCGCCCAGTCAAGGGAAGAACAGAAGAGATGGCTCACATCATTACGGAATTTCTTTGTTTATATGACTATCAGAAATGTTATGAAAAATTAGTATCAGCAGATTGGGCAAGAATGTATTTTATGAACAAAACTTCCAAGCAAAAGCGAGTAAGTCTCAGTTTGATGTTTATATATGATATGATAAATGATAATAATTCAGTTGGCCTTATTGCTGTCACAGTAGACTAAAATATATCATGATTTACTGAAGCTTATGTGTGCAGGTTTTCAAAGATCATATTTTTCGATATCTTGGTATGTTTGATCCGGAATGTGGGTTTGAAATTCAACCATGCAAACGATACACATTAGAAGATGGTGGAGCAAAGATCGTTTCGACTAGACAATGGTAAGACAAGAAGTCCTGCAGCATGCAACTTTTTGCTACAAATGTAGTAGGTTGTGTTCAAGCGGTTTTCTAACCCTGATGAATTTTTGACAGGTTTAAGAATGACAAGATGAATTTGTTGGTTGGCTGTATAGCGGAACTCACACCAGAAGATGAGGCTACTTTATTGGTGCCTGGAAGAAATGATTTCAGTGTCATGTTTTCTACAAGAAAAAACTGTGCACAGCTGTGGCTCGGGCCAGCTTCTTTTATCAACCATGGTAAAGTTGCTATTTGCTTTGTAGTAAGAGCCATTTTACAATGCAAACTATTAGCCTCTCTGCCTATAAGATCTTTGTTTTATTTGTATCAAGTAGATTACTATTCTCATGTTTTGCGTATTTAGATTGTCGACCCAACTGTTGCTTTTTATCCACTGGTAGAGATACTGCTTGTGTAAGAGTTCTTCGAGATATTGAAGAAGGTGAAGAAATCACGTGCTTTTATGGAGAATCCTTTTTTGGTGACAAAAACTGCTTCTGTGAATGTGAAACCTGTGAAAGGTACCTCTATTAACAACACTGGATTATATAATGTTGTTTTCATTGTACACACTGTATAATTCATCACACCTGGAACAGGCGAAAAACAGGAGCGTTCAGTCCAAAAGATGGCAGCGCAAGAACATCTGAGATTCCAATGACTTTTTCCAACAAATACGGTTTGCGAGAAACGGATAAACGATTGCATCGCTTGCAAAGGAAAAATGCTTCCAAGAAAAATAACAAGGTATTGATGCGCGGTTAGTTCGCATTGTACTAAACGACGCCTAACACTGATTGAACTCATCAAAATGTACTTGTTTGATGCTCATGGTGCGGACTAATTACTTACGTAGTGGTGAAGGGTTCTAATATGTTTCTATCCTTGCAGTTCAACAGTATGTATTTGAACGACCATCGCGGAATACACATCGAATCCACCCCAGAACGAGAATCGTCACCTGCATCTAGTGAATATTCTTTGAGTTCTGTGGATAGCTCGGAATACTTTTCATGCATCAGCGAATCCGGGAGTTACGCCGACTCTGACGTTGTGTCTGTCTCTTCTGACGACAGCAACAAGCAACAGATTGAAATGATATCTTTTTCGTCCATCTCTAATTTCAACTCAAACTTAATCCCACTACGGACGGCAAATGAGAATCGTCCAGTCTTGAGGCCGCAAAAGAGAAGCACAACTGATCTCAATTTACGAAGTAACAAACGCCTGAAATTAGACCAGCAAGCTTGTTCCAATCTATTTGACCCATACTATAAAGCTGGATGCGACAAGAAACCTTCAGTCTTTATGCAAAGTCATGTTCATCGACGTAAAAACACTGCTCCAGTAAAGCTGATTTCTCATGCTCGCAATGACAGAGACCGAGTTAACTTGTTATCAAAGAGAGTTAATTTTGATGCAGTATCAACGAAATTGCTACAATATGCGTCGCATGCCAAACCCACACAAAACGAAGCAGCTGAAACTTTTAACATTCGGAGGAGTCCTCGGTTTTCCCTGCACCCAGAAACGCAACGCAAAACCACTTGTAAGTATGGCTCATTTCTAAGTTTTGTTTAGCTTTGATTGTTTCCAAACCTGCTATTTTTCATTTTCTTACAGCGTTGGGAACTTTAACGCTCACGTGATTCTTTTTCACAGTACAGCATTCATCGGAAGAGGAAGATTGTGGCCAGCCGAAGTTTAAAACGAGAGGTCGGAATACATTTCCTGCACAAAGCACGTCAAGTGATTTTACACGAAAGAAGGTTTTGTTGGATTATGAAAAGCGTGGTAACAAGTTGTTGGAAGACGTAGGGCACACGTTTCAAATGAAGCTGCGAAGTGGAAATTGGTTTGAAAATGAGGGAGACGAAGAAAAACCATCCAGAAAATTGAAAACTGGACCAAGAGGAAATTTGTGGAAAAGCACTCGACTTTCTGCGCAACACGGTGATGACCAGCACTGTTTGGACAATTTAAACAAACACGACTCTTCTGTCACTGCTCCGGATTTCACGTATCGCGATTGGGTGAAACAGTTGATGCAGGTAAACAGTTTTACTTTTTGGCACGAACCCCATGACAAATATCTTCAGTCATCTGAACAAGACACAAATGCCCAAGTGGTTGGAAAAGCTTTTGCTCGCATGCAGACCCGAAGTAGCCAGACAAAAGTACAAACCAGTTTTCCCACGTTAGATTACGACTCTTCGATCTCAGATCTTTCTCGTGGTGGAATTCCTAAACTAACAATTCGGAAACCAGGCGGTTGAAGTTGATTCTAGGCAAAGAATCTTTTCACATAAATTTAGACAAGTGATGTGACTTCATGCTTCCATTACGACAAAAACAAACATCAGACAATAGATAAAATATTCCACTTGTTTGCAGAAAGACATAATTTGGGTCGCAGTCTTCTATCACTGTTATTGTCCTATATTCCACTTGTCACTGTAAACCTTATGCAAAGGTCATTAGCCAATTGCGCGACCTGTTCCAAACAGTTAATGTCCCTGATTGTGGCTTTTTGTTGTTAGCATTGTATTTTCTTTAAGTTACCAATTCTTAACCACTCAATATCTGTATTGAACTACTAAACTTAGATGTTTTTTTATAACCAAATCGCGTATCCTGCTAGTTTTGCTTGTTGATTCCAATTGCACAAGATTATATTTCCGTTGTAAAAAAATTGAACCAAAGGAGCTATGTTACTTTTAGGTGCGAAGGGCGTGTGTACCTGATCAAAAAATTGAAATCATAACTCCATTTGTAAGGCTGGTGATCATCGTGGACGTGATTCTATGTTGTGCTGTGCTTACAAAATAAACGTTATAACACGACGACAGATTTTATCATCGGTTCCAGCTCGTGTTGTCCGAGCATTGGTTTGTGACGTCGGATGTCGCTTTGTTTAGAGGGCCAGTCTGTGGTGGAATAGACTTGGGAAAAGTCACGTTGTATATAGAGTGAAAAACGTGGTTTATTAGCTTATCTAGGGACGGTACATTACGGGACGCGCAACTCCGTTGTTCCTTCAACATTAGAAGGGTCAATTGCCAATTTGACATTTTTTTACGCTTTACTGCAGGCTTGCTTTCAACTAAAACCCTTAAATTACTTTAAAGCCAACTTAACTCTTCTTATATAACCCATAAAAAGTAAAATATTTTGTAAATTAGAAAAAAACGTAACCCTTCTAGTGTTGCGGATAAGCCAAAAGCGGATGAAGTTTCGCATCCCTATGATCTACAATCCCTAGCTTATCTTATAAGAAGCTCCGCCATCCCTAGTTTTCTTCAGGTTGAGTTTTGGTGTTGCTTGAATAGAGGTCGGGAGGAATAAAAGCAATATTTTTCGATGAAAGAAAACTCCCGACCCAATGTGTGATCTTGCTCAGAGAATCAGACGATGAAGCACATCCTCGTCAACTGCCCCTTTAGCTCTCCCTGCGACGGCAATGACTTAAAAAGCATTACAGTTCTTGCATCCGGCTTGCACTGGCGTGACAAGCTATGAATGAATCTCTCGCGAGTTATTCCCATGATTGTTACCAGGTGGCCTAATTTTGTAAGCAGAGGCTAACCCACATTTACCACGTACAGTAAAGATAGGCTTCTGTTCACTTCAAGTGAAACAAAACTACAAAAAGATTGCCACCAAACGTGGCGAAACAGCATTGACCAGAATTCATTTTTTTTCTTGAACACAACAACAATGATGAAGTTACAAATAGTGTACGGTACGTGATCAAAATCACAGAAGTGTTGTGACTTGCATGCGATGCAGATTTGACGGTTGCGTAGAATGTAGATGAAAGTAAATTAAGCACGGCTACCAATCCTCACACATCGGAGAATAAAAAGATAGGTTTTGAATCTTCATCCTCGGACTGACAAAGCCTTTAGATTATTCCTTGTAGTTTCGCATACTTGTAGAGGCTTTTGGCGCAGGGCAGAATACCGAGATTGACAGAAGTTTTTTCGATTGTTGAAGCCGTGGAATTCATCAAGCATGAATCCCGAAATGGAAAACAGTTCTTAGAATGCGTTGCTCAAGCCCACACTCCGAGGGTCGAACCAGCGGCGCTTGATCTTGAAGTTTCTTCGTTCACGAAGTCACATGCTAACCAACTGAGCTATCGGGGACAAAAAAATAAAGCCTAGCCTGGGAGAAAAATAAGGTTTATGAAAACAAGAAAATAAAATGAGACTAACGTTTTAGAAAGAGAAGCAGATTTTGCTTTTGCCACGTTAACTCAGTGGTTAAGCGTTCGACTCGTTGTGGCTTATGGGTAATTTAACGTCACTTATGGGGAATTTGACGGACTTATATGAGTAGCCTAATTCGACGCAACTTTTGGGTAACTCAACGGACTTAGGTTATTGGTAGCCTCCTTATGTGTGATTCGACCCGACTTATGGGTAATTCGACGTTTCTTATGGGTAGCCTATTCGATGGCCTTTTGGGTAGGCCTAAGTCAAAGTTAGTCTACTTATGACTACGCATGGTGCTTATCGGTAATTCATGGGACCGCAAACGTGCTCAAGTGCAGATTTTTGAGGTAGTAGGCTAATAATAGTCATTTCCTTTATTACGTAAATTAGAAAACACGCCTAACTTACTAAAGAAGTGTTTTGTAGGCTAAGTAGCCTACAATAGGCTACTACATTTGTTCAGTTAACCTATCAGTCAACAACACTTCAACAATAAGCAAGAACTTTATCCTCTCAACAGCACAGTAGTTAAACGTACTGGCTATATCGTAAACATATAGCCTCTGAGGTTACCCGCATTCTCCATAGGTCACTTGAGGGCAACGCACTTTTTTCTTTCGTCTTCTTTGCTGTTTTTATTACTTCTGAACGAATAATGTTTGGCATGATATTTGTGCTCATCTCTTGTGTTCGTGATTCATGTTCGAAGAGTTGATTGGTGATGCAAAACTTGAAAATTGCAGGTAGAAAGTTGCGCATAATTCGAAGGTGCCGGTTTCGTCTAATTTTCTTCAGGAGTAAAAGTCAAAATAAAATAAACCTAAATGTGGTGAAGTATTCAGAAGAAAAACGAAATGGAAATTTGGCTAATCAGAAGAATGCGAATTAACGAAGGAGCTTTAGGGCATAAATTCCTTTTGGCAGCATGAGACTGGATCGAGATTTGTTATAAAATTTGCTTTCAGTAGCAGTAGGCTACTGCAAGGTGGAACAAAGAAGGACCTTTAGCAAGAATTGAAAGCATTTTGAATTTAAAGTTCAAAGGACATTCTTCGATATCTAGCGGGTGTTGTCCAGATGTTTTTGTCATGCATTTAAGATTTTAGGCCTACAGTTTTGCATGCGTGATTTGTTTGGATTCTGGTTGTATTGTTTCCTTCTGTATAATTATTTTCGGGACATGTTGTTTGATTCGTTCCTCCAGGCATTGCGATATGCGGCTGACATACCAACTCTCGCAGTTGCGCAGCACTTAAATTAGTAAATTGCGTTAGTAAATTTTATGGGAGGCAAGCAGTCTTTGTTGCTGAACCGGATTAGTTTTTTGGTGCTAGGTGGTTTGATGGAAAAGAAACATTGCTTGACGTTTTTTTTAATGTGATTTTCAAATTTTCTGAAAATATGGGACCTAGGTTCGACACCGCCCAAATGTGCTTTTTTAAATCCGAATTGGCTGATTCGATGATATTGCTTTTTTGTTGCTTCCAGTTGTTTTTTGTGCCGCATAAGTGCAAAAGCTTTTTTATTGCGTTGATTTTTATTTGCCCAAGGAAGGTGTTGCGACCGTGTCAAGGTGTTGCGACCGTGCCAAATTTTTTTCAATTCAATAACTTACTTTGGTCACAAGCACGTTTTAACGTTCGCGTTTTGTCGCTTCTACCTTTTTCTCGACCTTTGCTATGTTGACGTGTATTGTTTTTGATATGATGGTCAGAAATAAAAACAACTGAACTGAACTGAAGATGTGACGGTTGTGACCAATAACCATGTTTGCCGAACGAACTTGAATGTGCCGTTAGTTTTTACAAATTGGCTCTAGTTTTCAAGATGTTCGACAATGAAGGTATTTTTGAAGTTTTGCAAAAGCATACGCTTGTGTCCGTATGTCATGCTCGAGTAATGTATGTATGGTAAACTAACATAGCGTCAGTATTTGCAATATACGGTAAATACAGCCTCACATAGTTAGAACACTTGACACAAACTAATGTTGGAACCTGGAGTGGAAGCTAGTGTTAGCGTACAAGTCTCTGCCTTGGTAAAAAATATCATGACGTCATAGGTAGGAATCGACCAAACAAATAGGGTGAAACTACTTTACCTTTGCTCTACTGTTCACACACTTCAACCAGCTTCAACCCTTGTGTCTTGGTCGATTCCTGTCTATGACGTCATGGTATTTTTTTTTATCTGGGCGGAGACTTGTACAGCAGCTCTCCAACGCTGAACTAGCCTACATGTATTAATCTGCTGAAAAGAAATTCTGTTCTAATTTTTTGCTTCATAGGTAAGTGTAGCATATTTGACTAACAGTATGGTAAAAACAAGGAAGTGGCTACGTTTACGGCGCCGTAAATACAGCCGTTCCATGCCTGTTTTTTTAATCTTTACGTCGCTTTTACTGCGCATGCGCGCTGTTGCTGAAAAAAATGCTGATATATAACTAAATTCAACTGCTTTTGAAAAGTGATTCAGTGGCGCGTGCGGTTATCGTCTGGTTTGAACTCCCAGGATATGAGTTCGATACCTCCAAGAGGTAATCTATTTTTTAAACTAAATTCTCACCCGAAGTGACTCAATCGTTAGGCTACGCATTTTTGTGGCGGTTTAGTTTGTTTTTAATTCTAACGATCACAACGTAATCCTTTTTTTAAACTAAATTCTCACCCGAAGTGACTCAATCGTTAGGCTACGCGTTTTTGTGGCGGTTTAGTTTGTTTTTAATTCTAACAATCACAACGAAAAAACAGTATATGACAAACATAGCAGAGATCTAGAAAAAGGTAGTAGCGACAAAACTCGGACGTTATAGGGTGCATGATACCAGATATCCGAGTGATGAGAACGTCTCTCGGATATTTGGCGTTCGAAAGGACGCGGCTGTGTCTCGGTAAAGACACTTAGGCCTAATGGCAAGCCAAAATAAGGGGACCAGCTGACTTGAAGACTATGTCACTTTTGCTGCTTCCTGTCGTCTGTTGTATCGCATCTGTGATCGCAGTGCACTGTATGTTATCGCAATGGATGCAAATAAAAACACGATTATTATTATAAAGCAGGACAATCAGTTTAAAATATGACGTCGTCGTCGTGTGAGCCTCTGGGGCCGAGCCGAGGGTCTATCCTTTTACCACCCCAGATTCACGATGTTCCCGGACTACGTCTTGTAGCCTACTCAAATCTTTAGGCTACGCTACGACTCAATCGTTAAGCTATTGTGGTAACATTTTATTTAATTTATAAAACATTTTGATTGCTTTGTTACGACCAGTGGCGTAGCCAAATAGGGGGGGGTTTGGGGGTTACAACCCCCCTTTGGCACGCGTGTGACGTTACGATATTGAGAATGATGCTATCAGTCTAAAAAAAAGTGCCTAATTTTAAACAAAATTGCATTAAAAGTGCAAGTTTTGCCAATACCAAACATCTCAGCCAGGAATTAGCAACAAGAAAACATAGAGACTTAGCTTTATTTCCGAAAAATGCCGAAGAAACTTTTTTTTCTTCGTATTGTTTTATAGCTTGGGATACTTCATCGAAATTGCGAAATGTTTCCCCAACTGTAACTAATTTTTCCCCCATTTTGAAGATAAGAAAAAGGAATACAATACACTTAGAAATTTTTAACGCCTATATCGTCTTCTCATTAGCCTACGTATGAGAAAAAGGAATACAAAATGGATGATTCGAAACAGAATAGGCAACCAATTAGGCCTACACTTAGAAATTTTGAACGCCTATATCGTCTTCTCATTAGCCTACGAATGAGAAAAAGGAATACAAAATGGATGATTCGAAACAGAATAGGCAACTAATTAGGCCTACACTTACAAAATTTTGAACGCCTATATCGTCTTCTCATTAGCCTAGCATTTTCAAATTAAAGGAGAATTCCTTATCTGGCAACACTAGTGCGGAAAATTTAGCCATATTGCTGCAGTATAGCCATATCCTATAGGCTATTGCAGCTAAGCAAAATTCCACAATTGCTACGCCTGCCTGTTTTCAATTCAACCTAATTTTCACACTCATCAAAACAAAAATAATTTTAGCTACCACACTTTAGAATTCCTTATCTGGCAACACCAGTGCGGAAAATATAACAATGTCCTAATTGTCCTATGCTGTCAAGCTGAACTGAACTGCCTGCTTTCGCGCGTGACGTGCGCAGCACCAGCGCGCATGCGCAGTAAAAGCGACGTAAAGATTAGAAAAAAAGGCATGGAACGGCTGTATTTACGGCGCCGTAAACGTAGCCACTTCCTAAAAACAAACCCAATAAAAATGAAAATTTCTGAATTACAATCCGAGCTAGAATCAAGAAATATTAATGCATCAAAGAACTTGGAAAAGCAAGAATTAGTTGTCTTGCTATTATCTGCCCTTCAAAAAGGTAGGCTTATTGTATTCATTATGGTACACTATGGCTATGTACAATTTAAAAATTGCAATTTTATTATCCTCACCTCTTTCAGTCAAGCCTGATTCTTTAATCACTTCATAACTTTGATATTATACTCCCCTATCCTTTATCTTCTTCAAGTTTAATGTAGTACCGTAATTTTTAATCCAAATTTGATGTCTAAATAATGTGGTTTTGCTTCCGATAAATAGTCCTAACTGGTTTTTGCAAGTAAATTAAATGTGTGATTTGTTCTGAATGAGCTGGGATAATGATCAAAGATGCACAGATGCAAGTTTTTGCTTTTCATTATTGGCCAATCTTTATGGCGTCTCTTGACATTTAGTAAGCGCTACATTTGTATTTGATTATATTATTGCAGACGATTTACTTGTATTGAAATGAAGTTCACATGAGCTCACAAGTCACATCATCTTACCATTAAGTTTTGAAAAGCCAGTCTTACCTGTATATTCTTGATGTGAAACAATTTCTAAAAGTATGAAAGCAAAGTAAATATGCAATGAGAATTTTTCTGGAATGAATGATGAATAAATGTAGGTTTGGAAAGGAGAAACAGAACTATTAAGTGGTTGATGTTATTGATTTTCTAACTCAGCATATCAAGTAGTAGGCCTGCATCCTTACAATGCATCATGACATTAAAAGAATTTAAATATCGGTACATGGCTTTCCACTGTATTTTAAAAAATGTGGTTAAGATAATATATTCTAAACAAGTGTTGTAATAATAAAAATATTCTATTTTGTACAGAAGGTGTTTTAGAAAATGATGGAAGCTACCATGAAAACATTCAGGATGTATGTAAACATGCTTTTGTCTTTTTTGTATATAATTTGTAAGATTAAATTATTTGTAAATTAGTACTGTTTGTATATAATTTAAATGAATTCTTTTTACAAGATAAAGTTGGTGAAGTAATTTTGATAGACAATTATTTTTTAAAATAAATAATATGTTTGTGATTTGCTTTGCAGGTACAGTGTGAAGAATCAAATATGAGTATGTTGCATCAATGTATTTGTCTAAATTGACCCTTGTGTTTTTAAAAAACCTGCTATCAGAGTTAGTTCTTCCAGCTGCTCATGCTTGTTAAAAACTGAGAAAAGTCATTGAGATATTCAACAACTGCAAATTTAATCTTTGTTTGCTTTTGCATGGCGACAAAGCTATGTGTTTGTTCATTGAGACATTAGCATTCAATCAGTATATATGGTAATTTCAGTGCTATTTATACAAATTTTGTTGTAGTGTCTAGTCTACCCTGGCAACTTATTTTATGTTGGTACAATGCAAGAATACTATTTAAACATTTGTTGTTAATTTGGAAAAAGTGTGCAGCGTTTTGTGCTTTTTAGTCTATAACACAATTAACATATGGAACCAGGCAACCGTATTGGTTGTGTTCCTCTTACAAAAAAAACTGTAAACATTGTGAATGTAACAAATTAAGCTGTCAACTAAATTTGTATTTTGGTCTCTTTTAGACACTGGAGAAGAAATGCAAACCGAAAATTCGGCAGTTCAACCAATTGTGAGTTCAGCTCACGTCATTAAATATTCCAACTCTTACTAGTCTCTTTGAGTAGAACAGGGGTCACCAAACTACAACCCACGGGCCGAAACCGGCTCGCGAATTGATTTCATCCGGCCCGCCACATGCTGCGGAAATAACCACTGCACTACAACTGTTAAGGAAAAAAGTTACCAAACTTTTTGTAAAGGACTGACGTTGCTGTTTATCATTAGGCCACCACAAATGGGGACAGCCTAGGCCAAATTTGGAAAAATGTAATGTTTTTTCAAGAGCACGATGCCCTGTGGGCCTAGTATATCACAGCAGGGGATAACTTTTCCAGCAACCTTTCGATTCTCATCACAACTTTGCTATTGAACTGCTGACTTTGCTATTTATTGTGCTCAATTCAAGTCAATAGAGATTCTACATGGTTGTATATCTTTTCGCAATTTGCATCCGGCCCGCAGCTGTTAATCTCGCAGCAATCCGGCCCTCAGAGAAAAGAGTTTGGTGACCCCTGGAGTAGAACAAGAAAATTTAGGAACCACACATAAATGAATTGTTTGTTGATGACTTGTATTTTTACAGCTCTGTTGTTTCTGCCTCCTGTCAAAAACAGAAGTTGTACACAATAGCAACTAATTATATTTTATAATTGCATCGTTTTTGCTTTGTTGCATATACTGCAGAATTGTTGATTGGTACATAATGAATTGATACTTCGGTTTATAATTATTTAAAGTAACTTTTAGCATTTGTCGAGGTTTTAACAGTATTGCTTGTCTGTCACCAACCGTCTTTTATTCATTGTAAAGATACCACTGGGTTGTTTTGTACTGTATATGTAGGCCTATTTACGGGTCTGCTACTATTCGGTGAGTCCGATTCGGTGAGTCCGATTCGGATAGTCCGATTCGGTGAGTTCCTAACCTCTAACCTCTAACCCTAAAACAGCAATGATAATTAGGCTACGGTACCCGATAATTAAAAAAAAAATTGAAAAAAATCACAGAATAGGGATCGGACTCACTGAAACGGGCCATTCCGATATGTAGGCCTATTTACATATAAAACTTGTAATAATACTTCTTCAAAGGCGATTGGTAGTTAATTTTGACGTTTTTTAGGTTGAAGACAAGAAAAATAGCAATGCTCTTCAAATAACCAAAGTTAAAAACAGAAAGGAAGAGCAAATGGGTAGGCCACATAATTCTTGATGTAACTTGAAACTTGTATTGTAATCAATGAGCACATCTTATTTCTAGTAATATTCAATTTCTGCCAGTCGTTAATTTCAAGTTGGATTTACAGAAAAAGAAACAGCGTTGAATAACGAAAGCTCAAGGGATGAAAAAACTACCAAAGAAGAAAGACCAGGAAATGACGAAGGCAAAGAAAATCCTGATCTTTCATCAGATGGTATGCTTTTGTTTCACAAATTGGCTAAACTGATTTTTGCGTTTTCTCATCTCGTGATCAAACTGAAAACATGCGCAAGGTACCATGCTTTGTAGGCGAACACCGAACAGCAGAACCAGGTTTCATACGAACACTTGTTTTATTATCCCAAAAAGCATTCTGTATTTATTTATGTTCATGGTTAGATCTTGTCTGTCAATCATGCAGTGGGAAAAATTCTGCTTGAAGATTACTGTTCCGTATTTTGACTCTGTGGTGTACCAGGTGCGCAATTCAATGCTATAAGGATAAGCAATAGAAGCAGACTATTGTTCAGGGAATGCTGCTCATAGTTTTTCCGTTTTTAACACAAACTGTGTAATCGATCAGTCTGATGCATTGCCTATAAATTTATACGGAATGGCCCGTTTCGGCGATTCCGATTCGGCGAGTCCGATTCGACTAGTCCGATTCGGCGAGTTCCCTATTCGGCGAGAGCCCTTTTCGGCGAGTGCCCTATTCGGCGAGTTTTTGAAATTTTTAAAAGGAAATTATCGGGTACCGTAGCCTAATTGCAATTGCCGTTTTTACATCGTTTTAACGTCGCTAAACGTTGAAATCGTGCAGAAAGGAATAAAAATAAAATGTTTGAACTATTAATTAAATAAAAATTCGTCATGTCAGTTCAGTTGTTTTTATTTCTGACCATCATATGAAAAACAATACACGTCAACATAGCAAAGGTAGAAACGACAATTCACGTCAACATAGCAAAGGTGTAGAAAAAGGTAGAAGCGACAAAACGCGAACGTTAAAACGTGCTTGTGACCGAAGTAAGTTATTGAGTTGAAAGAAATTTGGCAAGGTTGCATCACCTTCAAAAAAATTTAAGATATGAAGGAAAAATAAAACAAAGAAAATGTTACAAAAAAAATAATGTTTATGTCTATAAGTTAGTACTTTTGAATAGTTAAAATCATAGGCGCCTAACTATTTTTTTGGCCGTGGGGGTGAAAGCGTGTTTCATCAGCAGCAACGTAAATTCAGCGAAATGTCACGCAGATGGATGACGTAATTATGTCGTCACACTAGGATTGCTTTTATTGCCACACTCGGAGTTATCGCTACGTTCGACCTACCGTTAATTATTATAAACAAAGCTCGACCAAAACACATGCTATGCGTCTGCGTTGGCTAGCGGTTGATGGACTGCGACTCTTTAAGCCAGGGGTCGGCAAACTGCGGCCCGCGGGCCAAATGCGGCCCGCGGACAAACTTTTTGCGGCCCTCGAACGATCTTACTTTTAGTGCATACACTAAAGTTTCATCATTATGTACGCATGAATTCATTTTATATCATAACAATGTCTACTGTTGTTAAAATAATCAACTTTGTTTTGGCAAGAGGCCTTAACCACAGCCAATTCAAAAGTTTACTTGGAGTGATGAATGCTGTATATCAAGATCTGGTGTATTTTGCGAGGTTAGATGGCTAAGTCGCAGTGCTATGTTACAACGGGTTTATGATTTGCGAAACGAAATAGGGACTTTCTTGAAACAAAAGAATGCAGGTTTCGGCATTGATGAACTGAGTGATCCTGATTGGTTAACAGATTTAGCCTTTCTCACTGATTTCACTTCTCATATGAACAAGCTAAACTTACAACTACAAGGAAAGGAGCAATTTATTAATCAGATGTATGATCATATTAATGCCTTCGTAAACAAGCTACGTCTTTGGGAAACTCAATTAATCAATTCCAACTTTGCTTATTTTCCCAATTTTGGCCTTTGTAAACCTTCCAACCCTGATAAGTAGCCTACATATCACTTATCGTTTCCACTAAAACTAACTTTGAATCTCGATTTTGCGATTTAAAAAATCAAAAAAACAGATTCGATTTATTTGCCTTCCATTTTCAATGGATGTCAATACTATGCCACATGAGATGCAAATGGAAATAATTGAACTTCAATCGTCTTCGTCGTCGTGTGAGCCTCTGGGGCCAAGGGTCTATCTTTTTACCACCCCAGATTCACGATGTTCCCGGACTACGGTGGAAGGCTACTAGAGAGCAGCCAGTCTTTGGTTGAACATTGAACTTCAATCATCCAACATATTGAAGGCCAAATACGATTCAGTTCCAATTGCCAACTTTTTTAAAGAATATGTCCAGAAATCCACCTATCCTCATCTGTATGACAATGCAAAACCTGTAATGTGCATGTTTGGAAGCACATATTGCTGTGAGCAGCTTTTTTCAAAAATGAATTACGCAAAGAATAAACTTCGCACTCGCCTGTCAGATCGTCATTTGAATTACGTATTGCAAATATCATCAACAAAGTTGCCAGTTGATTTAAACACCTTGGCCATGACACAGAAACAACATCATCCTTCACATTGATAAATGATAACTAAATAAAAACAATGCATTGCGTTTTAATATGTGTTTGACAATAAATATGAAACGGCAACAAACACGTCTCATTGTGCAATAGACACAGGAATAGGAGTTGATTTTAAGGATAATGCGCCATGATTTTAAGGATAATGTGGTGATTGTTTATAGGTTGAAATTTATGCGGCCCGCGCGTTACCGGAAGTTTGTAGATTTGGCCCAGTAGTACAGAAAGTTTGCCGACCCCTGCTTTAAGCTAAGCGCAACATAAAGTTTAGCAACAGATTTATTAGCATGAAACAAGAGACGAAAAGGTTTACTAAAAGGTATACTGTAAATGGAATGAAAATACTAACTTGATCATATGCTTGAAAATATACCTGTTGAAAGCAAAATCATTCATGTTTACATCAATTCAACAGCACGTCACCTTGAATAAATTTAAAAGTTTCTGACATCCGTAAACAGCCCTTGAAAAATAGTTACAGAGAGACGTTTGATTAAGTTTTCGACTTGACATTGCTCCCTTTTCACTACAATATCGCAACTTATCGCTGACCAACTTTCAAGTTGTAATATTGCCCGTTTTCAGCTGTAATACGCCCGTTTTCGTGTTGCAGATGAAACAAAAGATACGCATATTCCCCGCCTTTGATCGGGTTTCTATGGCAACGGACGTGTGTGCGCCATGCAGTTTGCGCTAGTCCGTTGTTGTGTTCAGTGGCGTATTTAGAAAGTTTGTTAGGGGGGGGGCCAAGACATTGTGTCAGTCAGCCGCATAGCGGCTGACTAAGCGGCTGGAGGCCAATAGGGGTAGTCTCAACGGTAGTACATGGAAAACTCAAATTTAGTGAAAATGGTTGTTAATTGTTTCAAATTTTTTCTACTTGGGTAAAAATTAGACTTGTTTGATCCTTTAAATAGGGGGAGTAGGCTATACCAAAATGTCATATGATGCGTCAAAATGGGGGGAGAGGGTTAGTTGAAGCCGTCAGATAGGAGGGGAGGGGGTCCAAAATCAAGAGCGAATCCGTAGAAGTAAGTTACTGTTCCAATCAATGAACCAACAAAAGATATCAAACACTTCAGAATATAAACAATAAGTTAGTCCTTCCGACCTCGAATAGCCTACCTTTTGAACATTCTCGGCGATTCGCAATGACAATTTATAGTTTAATGCGATGGCTGCGCTTGGCAAATATATCAATGACTGCATCATACTCGAGTATAATATCCTTGTTTAAATACATCTGAGCTAGTAGACCATCCAAACGTGGCTCGGTCATGGTCGTGCGGTAATAATTTTGCAGGTAGGCTACTTTAGTGAACGGAAACATCGCTCATTGGAGGCAGTTGTAACTGGAAGCGTAGCAAAGATTCGAAGTAATTTATGGATAATTGCCGAGTTATTCAACAGCTTGACACGCATCCACAAAAGTCGCATGTCTTTTATCCACAGAAACTGCAAGCCAATTCGCTTTTAGTAATTTAATAGTAGCTGCAAAGCAATTGCTTGGTTCAACATCCAGCATTTCATGGTAGGCATGGTAGAAGTCGAAAATCTCGTCGATCGGGCAGTTCTCATCTTCATGAATCAATGAAGGCAGATATATCATGTGCTGACTTTAAAAGCTAGCGAGCAGTGCTCATTGGATCTCTCGTGAATTTGTGCCATGGAATTGTCAAGAAAAGGAAGAAAAACTGTTTGTTTGAAATAGATCTCCGCGGTTTCAGCTGGAATGTTAGGTCAATGTTGTTGCCTAGGTGCTCTCCGCGGCATTCGGATTTCTTCGCCAAAAACTGAGCAAGTCTTGCCAAAAAGCCTATTATCGCCCCTTAGGTCTTGTGACACAGTTGCGCAGGATGAATCACCCAAGCAATTATGTCTTGTGCTATACAACTTTTTTTTGCAAAATTTATGATTTTTTTTACCTGATCATTAAGGGGAGGCCATCGCCCCTTATCCTCCCCCCTAAATACGCTACTGGTTGTGTTGATTATGCCACGTGTGCGCAATGCGGTTTGTACCAGCCCTTGTTACGTTGGTTAGTGGTTACCTCGGGCCGAGACTTCAAGTTCATTTTCACAGCAAGCGATTCACAGCCGCGACAATTCTCTGCAGAGGTTTCGACTTTCGAAAGCGACAGGAGGCTGTTTGCAAGTGCATTAAGTTAAACGCACGCTGCGTCAACGTAGCAAATTATGTTGTTTTTGGGTGCATTCAACATCTGATGACATTGAATCGACGCAAAATGGTAGATTTTTGCTATGTCACAGGCAGCAAAATCAGTCATTTTTACATTGATTCAACGTCTGCAGACGTTAAATCAACGTAAAAATGACAGATTTTTTTGTCTGGGGTGGGATTGTAGCATCGCTACTCGTTCTAGTGATTATTTACTGCGAAGCTGTTGCGGTTTGTATTTAAAAATGTTTTCCTGCTGCCGATCGCTAGTTCATCTAATGTTTTATGTATCAATGCCGCATAAAAAGTTGCTCCCACGCGGAAATATGCGTGGGGGCCTGGCCCCCACGGCTTAGGCGCCTATGGTTAAAATGATTAGTTTGGATCAACAAATGTGTGACCTACACTCCTACAGCTTAGATTGAAAGGAAATTATCAGGTAGGCTACCGTAGCCTAGTTATACCGACCAGCAAAAATTTGTTCCAAGAACCCAGTTAGCCTAACAGTTCATTTTTACATTGTAGTAACAGAATGAAAAGGCTAACCAAATGTGTGGCCTATCGTTTTAACGTCGCTAAACGTTGAAATCGTGTAGAAAAGGGTGCTTTTGCTGACTAGGATACGTTGAAACTGAGAAACATTCACAGAAGCCCTACGATACGTTGCATTTTTAAGATAATGTATTCAGACGTTGGATCAATGTACAAATGAAATGTTATGCTAAATGGGTTCTTGGAACAAATCGTAGGGCTTCTGTGAATGTTTCTCAGTTTCAAAGTATCCTAGTCAGCAAAAGCTCCCTTTTCTACACGATTTCAACGTTTAGCGACGTTAACACGATAGGCCACACATTTGTTTAGCCTTTTCATTCTGTTACTACAATGTAAAAATGAACTGTGTTCTTGGAACAAATTTTTGCTGGTCGGGATAACTAGGCTACGGTACCCGATAATTTCCTTTCAATCTAAGCTGTAGGCCCCACATTTGTTGGTCCAAACTAATCATTTTAACTATTCAAAAGTACTAACTTATAGACATAAACATGATCTATTTTATTTTTTTTTTTGTAACATTTTCTTTGTTTTATTTTTCCTTCATATCTTAAATTTTTCTGAAAGTGTTGCGACGGTGCCAAATTTCTTTCAACTCAATAACTTACTTCGGTCACAAGCACGTTTTAACGTTCGCGTTTTGTCGCTTCTACCTTTTTCTACACCTTTGCTATGTTGACGTATTGGTTTTGATATCATGATCAGAAAGAAAAAAAGCTGAACTGACGTGACGAATTCAAGCACGTTTTAACGTTCGCGTTTTGTCGCTTCTACCTTTGCTATGTTGACGTGTATTGTTTTTCATATGATGGTCAGAAATAAAAACAACCGAACTGACATGACGAATTTTAATTTAATAGTTCAAACATTTTCTTTTTATTCCCTTCTTCACGATTTCAACGTTTAGCGACGTTAAAACGATGTAAAAACGGCAATTATAATTAGGCTACGGTACCCGATAATTTCCTTTCAAAAATTTCAAAACCTCGCCGAATAGGGCACTCGCCGAAAAAGGCTCTCGCCGAATAGGGAACTCGCCGAATCGGACTAGTCGAATCGGACTCGCCGAATCGGACTCGCCAAATAGTAGCAGACCCAAATTTATACTAGGAAAAAAATCTTCGGAAAACGACCACAGCTCACGCAAACGTCACCATGAAGATCACAATCCCGATGAAAGGTGCGTTTCACGTTGACGTTTTTTTATTTAAAATTATTTTAAACTTTGTAGTTGCTTACTATGGTGTATGACCAATCGTATGTTGAGTTCTCATCAGATGTTGACTCATCACGAGTTGCAATTCCTCATCTAAGTATTCAACAACCTACTCACGCGACAAACGAAGTTTTGAATTGGAAAGTTATTGCCAAGAAATTTCTGATTGTGTGGAAAAATTCATGCCTTGCCTTACGGCTATATCATCTGTAAGTCTAAACGATAAATTCTCCGAGCTAATTGAAATAATCAAAAATGTAATAGATAATCATGCACCCCTTAGAAAAATCTCGCGTAAAAAGGCTAAATTGTATAGAAAACCCTGGATATCTAAAGGAATTTATGTGTCCATTAAAAATAAGCAAAAGATGTATAAAACTCATTTCTTAAAGGGCAATGACATAAGTAGGTTCCTTTACAAAAAGTACTCTAATAAACTAACAAAAGTAAAATCTTTAGCAAAAAAGCATTACTTCGAACAAAAACTATATACAAATCGTAATGATGCCAGGAAAACATGGCAAACTATTAACTCGCTTTTACCAAATAAAAAATCATCCCAAGCCACTGTTGGTACTATTAATGTAGAAGGAACACAGATCTCCCAACCAAATATCATAGCTGATAATTTCAATAATCATTTCTGTAAAATTGGAAAACACTTGGCCGATAATGTTGAACCCAGTAATGATGATGATTATCTCAGGTACCTAAATAATCGAGTCAAATCTTCCATCTATTTCGAACCAACGGATGAAACTGAAGTAGACAATGAATTACGTCTTCTAGATACTAATAAAGCGTCTGGTTATGATAATATATCGCCATATTTTATCCGACCTGTAACAAGCATTATCGCACCTCCTTTGACAGCTTTGATCAACTATTCATTCTCATATGGCATTTTTCCAGACAAGTTAAAAGTTGCCAAAGTTATACCAGTTTATAAGTCAGGTAACAAACAAGATGTATCTAACTATCGACCTATCTCGTTGTTATCGTGCTTCTCAAAAGTATTCGAAAAGATAATATTTAAACGGATTTCCTGTTTTATTGGTAAAAATTCTGTACTCATTCCTACGCAATATGGATTCCGTACTAATCGCTCTACAACACATGCCGCTCTCGATATCATCAGCACTTCCTATGATCAAATGAAGACCAAAGATTTTACAGGGCTTGCTTTCTTGGATCTAAAAAAGGCTTTCGATACTGTTTGCCATAAACGACTCTTGCGCAAACTTGACCACTATGGCATCCGGGGAGTAGCAAACGACCTTGTCGCATCCTATTTGAATGACCGTCAACAATATGTTGAGATTAACAATTACTCTTCCACTCATCAGCTTATTGAGTACGGCGTTCCACAGGGATCCACACTAGGCCCACTGCTCTTCTTGTTATATATAAATGATTTGTCCAATAGCATATCATCAATACCAAGATTGTTTGCGGATGACACTTGTCTCATTGTCAAAGCTGAAAACTTACGTCTGTTAGAAAACAAGCTCAACTCGGATCTAGTCGAAATTAATAGCTGGATAAATGCCAACAAGTTAACTATCAATGCTTCCAAATCAAACTTATTAGTAATTCCGCCAAAAAAAAACTACAGTAATCTTGATAAAATCAATGTTCTCTACAACGGTGATAAATTAGAAATAGTTGACCACGCTAAATATCTTGGAATAACTATTGACAATCAACTTTCATTTAAACCCCACATTGATGATATAAAATTGAAACTTGCTCGGTCCGTCGGCATCTTGTATAAATTGAAATCTTTCATTCCTCCGAAAACAAGACTTCAATTATATCACTCGCTTGTGCATCCTCATATACAATATGCAATATCAATATGGGGTTCCACTTTTAAGACGCATGTCGACAAACTCCAAACATTCCAAAACAAAGCAATAAAAATAGTCGCGGGAGGTCGATGGTCCGATCACGTGACTCCATATTTTAAACAACTAAATGTTCTTAAAATAAAAGATTTGTTCAAACTCGAAACTTCAAAATTAATGCACAAATATGAAAACAATTCACTACCATGTACTTTTTCTAATTATTTTAAAAAAGCAAAAAATGTACATTCTCGCAATACCAGAAATGCAATTGACAAGGATAATTTTTATGTTCCTCAATATTCATCTTCAATACTTCAACGTAGTTTCAAGTATACAGGAGTGGAAATTTGGAATTCAATCCCATTGGAAATAAGAAAAAAATCACCTAATTCATTTAAAAAAATTTATAAAAGTTTACTACTATCATTTTACCAATGATGATCTTCAGGACTATGTAGAACTTATATTACATGATGTATTTTGTGTTCATTCAAGCAATTATACCGTAAATTTATGTTTTAGATTCTTTTGCCTCGCTTCATTGATGTTTAATTTGTTACTTTTTCTTTTGTTGAGGGTGGCTGCTCGACTAGAAGACCTTCCAGGTCACTTCGCAGCCACCCGTTGCAGTATCCACACATAACACATTTTACGTTATCGTTTGTTTTATCCGATTTTGTTGAATATGTGTGTTTATACTCGCAACAAATAAAATGTCAATCAATCAATCAATCAATATGTTTATATCGACAGTTCTCGTAAACCTTTAAGGTGCCCACCGGTTCCTGATGAACCAGAAGAAGATTTTGATGACTCTCTTGTTGTGCTTGACAAATACAACAGCGACCTGAATATAAAGGTTTGCCGTTGTTTTCTTGATTTTTGCATAAATTCCATGCACAGCACACAAACTCTTCACACTGCAATCATGACAGCAGCCTCAAGCCAAAGAAACTAGCCCTCATAATACAACGACACTCTGACTTCAACATCACCCGTCAATGCGCATGATTAAGAAACTGTTCCGAAAGCTTGTGATCAACGGCTATTACCACAGCGAACCTACTGCATCAGGCTGAGACAGATCGTTTTTTTCTGCGCTTGTGAAATAAGTATTTTTATTAAGTAACGATCATGCTGCTAAAAGCGAAACTCAATTTTTTTCATTAACATTTAGCGCAATTTGGACTTCTTGATGCTTTGTGACTACTTTTGCATTCTTTTTGCTTCAAGTAACTTCGTCAATTTTGATCACATTTGCATTTCTGAAAACATTTTCAGCTTCTTAACAACCGATGTACTGGCCAGACCTTTTCAATGGAAGGGTTTGCTTACTTGTGGGCAGGAGCAAAAGCTACGCATGGTGTGAGGTCAGGAAGAGTCTGCTACGAATGCAAAGTACGAGTTACTGTTAATTACGCAAGTTACAGTTATTCTGCACAGCGCTTTTCAACGATTTTTGTCATTGCAGAACCCCAGATTTACTTTCGTGTTTGGCACGGAATCCCACCAACAAAAATTTAGATTAAAACAATAACGTTCTCGTTAATAGCATAACAATGAACTAGTGACGCAATAACTGTCATTTTTTTCGGCTTACTGATTTCCCTATAAAACGTGGAACCCTCACGGAACTCCTGTTGAAGGGCACTGTTCAGCATCAACAGTCAACATCCAAATTCGGTTTTGTTCCCGCTGGTGGGGTATCCAATTTTTTTCCTTGGAGCAATTGTATTCAAGGGAACCGAATTGACTAGCACATTGACATTGCCCGACATTGACTAGCACATTGACAGAACCTAATTGACTAGCACAGCAATTTGTCCACTTTGCATCACTTTTATACAACCAGAAGGCCGAAGCAGTGTGTCACTGTCTGCAGTTGATATCTTTCGTCATATTTATTGTTATATTATTATTATTATCGATCATCATTAGTCTACAGCAAACCTTTAACCACAACCGTCAACAAAATATTTTAGTTGTTGGAGGACCATTCAGTGAGGCACTTGTCGTCTGCCGAGCCCAATCGACATCTAGTTCGGCTTGGCTGGTCTTCTCAGTTGTGCGGGCTGCAACTTGGCGAAGAGGAGTGCTCGTATGCTTATTGTGGCACAGGAAAAGTTATTACTGACAAATTAGCGGAAGAGTACGGTGAATTGTTCAAAGAAGGAGATGTTATGGGTTGTTACATCGTAAGAAGAATGAACACACTTGTTTAAAATAAAACGTTTTTTTTTTTAAGATTGCTTACATCTTAGCATTATTACTACGGTAATTAATTTGCATGATTCTGGGACTGAAAAAGGCTGTTTGATAGCTTAATTCTGGAAACTTTTTATCTGTAAAGATGTTGAACCACTGACGCAGGCCTTTATCTTTCCAGGTACCTAACCGTTTCTTTGTTTAACTAACTGAGTTTGGAGTAACTTTGGCTTTTTATGATTGAAAACAACAGGTGCTTTGAATCGGTTGAATCTAATGACAAGTTGAATTTTGATGACAAGCTATCACGATACTAGCGTAATATTTCGAAGTATAATAGCTTTTACTCAATGCAGCTTGTCTTACTAGCTGGTCATTGTATGATGCAGATGTTACACTCGCGATTTCGTTTAACTACAGGACTTCACTGGGAACAATGACGTCACGATAAGCTTCACCAAGAACGGCATTTCCCTTGGAGTTGGCTTTACCGTCGAGAAAGCGAAATTGAACAACAAAGTCTTGTTTCCTCATGTGCTGTGCAAGAACATGACCGTGGAGTTGAACTTTGGGCAAAAGGTTAGGCTGTCTGTCGATTTTGTGGTGTAGCTTTGAAACCCCGCTGAGTTAATTGTTGAAAGACAATGCTCTCTTTGCAACATGGCAAAATACACTGAGTTGTAAGGCAAAGAGGTTGCAGAAAGAGGCGTTTCTTCCTCGCTACCAGCACTCGACTGAACACTTCTTGCATGTTTGCATGCGGAATCCATCGCTTTTATGGGATGGGATCATCTTTAATGTCCACATCTTGTAGAAACAATTAAACGTTGTCACGTATGTATCGCCATATCTTCGATTCTGTCTCTATTTTTGCCCTAACACAGTACAAAGCGCTAAGTGCACCACATCTACAATGGGTATAGCGCTGTATGCAAATAACACAATCACGTTCTATTATCGTCAACTGATTCTAGAAAAAGCTTCATGTGATTTGTGACATTTCTTTCATAGTCCTTATTTTTTTCCGTTTTTTTTTTCTTTGAACTGTTTGTTTTATCACATTTATTAGTTTGAAAATATATTAACCGAATGTTGATTGAGAGCGCAATTTGCATTCAGAGCGTCTATCAGTTTGTGTTCAGCCAATTCAGTTATGTAATTTTATCGGTGAAGTCCTGTTCTATCGACGTATTTTGCTTTTGAAATTTACACAAAGTAATACCACTGGCTTGAATATTGTAAGGTGCGAATTTTTATACTTGAAAAGCGCCAACATTTTGCTTACAATGAAACCACGCAGGAGGAACCATACTTCGCTCATCCTGAAAACTTTAAAGATTATGTTTTTCTTGCTTCTGTTCCTGAAGAGCAGCGGACCAGAGGAGCTATAGGTGCATCCACATCAAAAGAATGTGAGGTAAGTCTTCATTGCATCCAGAGTGTTACCTCTGCCTGTTCCGGGCACTGCGAGTTTCATTGATGCCATGATAAACGTTGTATGGCGTTGCCTGTATATTATATATCTTATACAATACATACGTATTTCATAAACAATAAATGCTGTTATCACTTAAAAAAGTGCTCAATTCCAAAAGAAAAGCCAAGCAGAACGAATTACACCAAAATTTACCATGAACTAGCAAGTAATTTTTAAGTAGATACATACACATTACATGCAGAAACACTGTCACAAAAAGTTGAGTGCTATTCCATTTTTTTTACTCAGCGATCGTCAGACGTAAACTAATGCTCAAGTAGAGCAAAAAGAATTCCAGTTGGATAAACTTATGAACGCTTCAGCAAGAAGCCTAGGGTGCGTTTTGCTGTTTTGTGAGAGTTTTTGATTGCATTGTTACTCGTTGCTGTGAAGCATTGAGTACTTTTGCTTACAATTGCGACATCTTGTTACAATATCATCAGTTTTTTCGTAAATGAACATTCTTTATGGATATACTTTTTCCTAAAAATCATTTTCTTAGGTCTTGATGTTGGTTGGGCTTCCTGGCGCTGGAAAAACGCACTGGGCAAGAAATCATGTCGTTGAAAACTCACAGAAAAACTACAACGTTTTGGGAATGAATGCGATCCTTGAAAGAATGAAGGTTTGAGTTGCTTTCTTATTGTAATTGGTTTTTCAAGCACAGCGAGTTCAGAAAAAACGCGAGAGCTTGTTAAGAATTCGAATTTCCTTTCCAACATTTTGGAAAGCAATATTTTTCTGGGAAACTCAGCTTCAATTTTATTGTACCGTTAAATATTGCAACTTGTCGCAGGTGAGCGGGTTGGAAAATAAGACACCTCGGGGGTTACTGATGGCGCATGCTTTCAGCTGCTTGAACAGATTGATGCAGATTGCTTCTAGGAAGAAGAGAAACTTCATCCTTGATCTGGTAATCTGAAAGTAATATTCCCCGTCGATTCTTTATGATTTAAATGGAAAAAAAAAACTTTTTAGAGGAATACCTCATTTTACGCTTTTTTTTTTATTGAAACGCAATTGCACGGCAATGCTTGTTTTTCATGATTTATAAAAGCTTTTATTGGAAACTCTTGCATCAATTTTGACTTTTAAGCACTTGGCAACGTTATTTGCATTATTGATTTCTGTGAAGCTTCGCAACATTACATCACCATTCAATCACGCCCTCATCCAGTCAACGTTTCACAGAAAAATTAATAATAATAACTAAATAATTTCTGTGTCTTCGTGACTTTCATTGGAATAAATTTGTCATTCCGATCACGGAAGTTTATCCTGTAACGCATCATGGTTTCTATTGTTTCATGTATCGCTTGGCTACAAGGATGTCAATGTGTCCTCGTCTGCGCAACGACGGAACATGCAGTATTTTGCTGGTTATCAGCGCAAGGCCATTGTGATCGTACCTTCCGATGAGGAGTTTAAAAGTCGCCTTGAAAACCGCAGTAAACAGGACGCAGAAAGAACATCTGATGTTGCGATGTATCAAATAAAAGGTTGATCTAATGATTGTAATCAAACAATAAAGAGCCCAAAATGTAGATACCAACTCCTATCCAGCAAACTTTTGCTAAACATGAGTTTCGTATTTACATTTTGGGCTCTTTTTTTCGATTAGAAAGGTATTTCCTTTCTGAAGTCACGTGGTCTAAGCTTATGATTGCGAGTGTTTTGGAGGCTTTTCGGAAGTTTCATTTGTTCAATCCTTGACCGTTTGTGAATACAATTATCAGCTTAATACATGTCGGCTGCATAGCCGAGTGGTGAGAGCGCTGGAACGGCAATCAAAAGGGCGCCGGTTCGACACCGCTCAAGAGCATGCGACTGTGTCTTTGGCGAGACACTTAAACTTAATCTAAATCTTCAACTGCCGGGTGTAAGCCTGGATACGACAAACAAAAAAAGCTTAATACAAATTTGACTGAAACACCTCTGTGAAGTCACCAACCCATTTATACGCTGACTATTGTGCCAATAACATCTGTGTCACTGCGAAGGCTCTATTCTATGCCAAATTGAAGACATGAGTTGAAAAACTGCTCAAGTCCAAAGTACTTTTGACATAAAGCAAGTTATAGTTCTTTCATCGCTGTTTAATCTTTTTATTTCTATGCAAACACCAGCGTGTGTTATATTAAAATAAAGCCGTTTTTCAAATTAATTTTTTTTGCGGGCACGCACATTGACCATTATACAACATATTTTTGATGAAAACTCAATTTCTTTAAAATGTAAATTAGTTCTACAAATCAGACAAAACAAAGTAACTTCAACGGATTTAACATAATGTTTTTCACACAAAAAATACAACATAATTAAAATAAAATAAACTCCAACGTTTTCGACACGTACTTGTGTTCTCATCAGGAAGTACAGTACAAATCTGCAATATACATAAAATGAAAATTAACTGCAGACAGTGCACACCGTTTCGGCCTTCCGGCCTCCGCAGTGCAGTAGGTACACTTAGTATGGCCACGGAGATGTATACCTCCGTGTGACGTTTTTTCATTTGTGGAACCTAAGCTCCAAAAATGGTACTACCGCCAGCTTTGCCAAATCTGACTATGCACTGCAACTGTAACGGCACTCTGAAGATCATGGCAGCCCTAATCAAACGTAATAATTCGTCTTAACAGGCAATTTTTTGCCTGTGGCTCGTCTTTCCTTCTGTGTGTGTTCTAATTGTTATCACATACTTGTATTTTACACTTCTTGTGATCTGTTTCCCGCCGTGTTATTTACTCGTAAAATCATTCTTATCACTTGTTGAGTTTGTGGTTTTCAGTTCGGAATGTCGTTACAGTTATACTACATAGTCAGATTTATATTATAATTTTCATTTTGTGTATATTGCAGATTTGCACTTCCTGATGAGGACACAAGTACGTGTCGAAAACGTTAGAGTTTATTTTAGTTATGTTATATTTTTGTGTGTAATACGTTATGTTAAATCCGCTAAAGTTACTTTGTTTTGTCTGTCTGGTTCAACACAGCGAACTCTCCACCAAAGCTTTATTATTCTACAAATCAAGTCTTCAATAATATTGCTCTTGCTAGGAAACTTCGCTATTCCGGAAGTTGGCGATATATTTGAAGAAGTCATCTTTCCTGAATTAAATAAAGAAGATTTGATTAAACTGATTGAACAGTACCGTGAAGAAGCCAAGGATAAGGGTCCTCCTCCTGAAAAAAGGTTCAGAGGTAAGTGATGAATTCTCCAATTGAATAACCGACTTGCTGAACAAGTTTAGATTTGAAAAATATACACAGATTGAATTATTGTTGACTTTTTAAGAGGGTCTTTTCCAGACATCTGTCTGCTTGTAGATTTGGTAGTAATAAACTCTATCAGAAAACATGATATTAATACTATGAGATGAAGAGCGGAATCTTTGGAGGAAACCGAATGCTATAAGAGCTTCCATGCAAACGTAGTTCTCCACAAGCGCAAGTTATACAACGTTCAAACTTATATCACACGTACCCTAAAGTAAATTCCGAATCCTGTCATTCTGAAGAGCATTTTTCCTTCCAGGCGGTTTCAGTGGAGGATGCCGGATAGATAACCGCGCGATGGGAGGGAGATCTTCATCCTTTGGAGCTGTAAACGTGAGAACACCGTCCAACCAACGAGCTAGCGTCATCACATATGGAGGTTAGCGAAGTGTCTCTTGTGGTGCTATTAAAGCAGCGTTTCTCAAACTGTGGTCCGCGGAAAACGTGTCTTCTGCGAGTTGTTTGTGCGCTGAACAATGAAAACAACACATTGGGAGTTTTTTTAACTCATGGAAGACAGAGCAATCAGTCAAGTTTTGGAGCCCGGAGCTTTTCAGACACCACTGTCTTGAAATGCATGCGTTTTATCAGTGGTACGCGTGATAACATTTCTACCACGTGTCATATTTGTATTTATTACGTCACAACGAGCGTGCTGATTTTGGCACGTCATCATGACGTACTCACCTCATAGAACAAGATAACCTGTTTCTTTCTTCACCAACCGCTTTACCCCGTTGTTGTTATTCGAAGTTTATTTTTTCTGAGTTGGATAAACATTTCTTTTAGATTATAATCGCCGAGGATCTAATCGGCAAGGGAAGGCTCCGATTGTGAATACTCTATTTAAGCTCATCATTGCAGCATTTTACTTTCGATTCAAGTCAAACGATAAGATAAAGCTTTAAAAATCTTTTGCCTTCTTATGAAGGGAAAGATATCTGTTTAAAACGTTTCAAAAGTATTGTATTTGCAGGAAACTGGCAGCAGAATCGCAATTTGGCTAGTCCTCGAGGGGGTTTCAAGGTTGCCAACCGTATGGGTTACGGGGGGAAACAATCTGGAGACTTTAATAAAAGGTACAGGACAAGCTTTGTAATTAAGTACGTGCATAAAAAAAAATCACTAAATAATGTAACTGACTGTAGTAGAGTTTTTCAATTGGATTTCTTTATTGTTGAAGTGCTTGGTTTGATATGGTTAACAGCTTGAGTTGACGACAATCTGGTTCAGAGCGATGTCCGTTAATAAACTTGAGATTCCGTAGCTAAATCTGGTTCAATTAACAACTCACAATCAGTTAATCGGTTTTCGCGGGAAGGTTGTCTTTGTTGAGGTAGTCATTACCAGAAAGATTTCATTTGGTCTACGAAATAGCTGTGGAAAGCTATGTTTGATTGGTAAATTTGTTCCCACGGATTTACAGACTCGGTCACAAAAGTTGCACGATTTCCAACCAAGATCACGATCGAAATGGCGATGATGACTCGACAGAAGAAACATCATTGTCTCCACAATATCACCAAGGTTATAATGCTCATTCACAGGTGGGTTGTGCAATTTTTACGTAGTCAAGTAAATTTTTTAAAACGTGAGTCAAATAGAAAATCTTACCTGAAAGTGTGTTTCTGAGAAAAGCCCACACTTGTGTCCCAAACGCTCTCTTTCTCTCTATTTTGCTTTAAAAAAGTCTTCATCTTGAAATATTAAGCATCGACCAGTTGTCTGCAGCCACTCCTTCACTTCTTTTTGTCGTTGGTATCTTCGATTTTTAACTTTCTCTTCATCAGATCATCTTTCACTGTGTCTTTCCATATTTTCTTTGGTGAAAATAAAATAAAATTAATTCATTTATTGTACTACTTTTTATTTATACAAAATGTAAAACAAGTGTTCTATTATTGTGAAGAAAGGCTATCGGCTATCAGCACAAGGCTGAGCACTCACTAGTACAGTAATTAGTAATTCTTGCTACAAATCGGCTGCCGAGAAACACAAGTGTTCTATTAATTATTATTATTTATTACTTCAGGAAAAGCCGTAGTTTTAACATGCTTACTTGGTGACAAATTACTGACTATGTCGTCCTGTTTTGCAGCCTGATTACAGCCAGCAGTGGGCACAATACTACCAGCAGCAGACGACAATTCAGCAACAGCCAGCTACTGTGGTGGCAGCAGCTCCGCAGTATCAAAACCACTACACCAGTTATCAAAAGGTCTGTGACGACTCCTACTCTGCAGTAATGTAGGAGATGGTTCATGGAACCCCAAGAAGAAGCTTTTTAGTTTCCTTGTGTGAGGATCACCTGTTCAGCTTACAAATTCGACCAGTATTGAAGAAGTCGTCTTGTCCCAAAGAGAAATGACTCAGAGACTTGGTTCTTTTTCTTCGTCGTATGAGCTGTTCTTCCGGACTATATGTTTGGGCAAGAGACTTGGTTCAAAGAAACTTGGTTCAAAGAGATATACATTCCACGAGGTATCTTCCTGTGGTGTTGATGCAGTTGAGGGAAAACTGACTTCAAAACTAAATAGGAAATATTGTTGTCACAGTTTCTAAACCATTTCATGTGACACGAAATGCTTGCTCTGCTCTTAGCATCAGCCCTGCTCTGCTCTTGGCATCTGCTATTGGCGAGCAAGTGGTGATGTAATATCCACGCCCATATCGGGTGGATTCCCTTCGCTTTGTGATTGGTTTCGTGTTGCTAAGTTATCATGCACTCACCTTATTCATGTGCTGGTTATCGTGGTTTTGTATTTGCAAATCTTGGGTCGGAATCTCAGTTTCTCCTATTCCTGCTCAAGTTTTCTTCATCTCCGAATCTCATCAGCTACGTGTTCTCTTTCATGCAATCTTGAAGACGTTGTTTAAGTCCTCCTTTGTTCTGCCCTAGCCTTTTCTTTTCTCCCAACTTTCCAAATTGTAGTCCATTTCAGTCAAAAGTCAAAACGATAGGCTATATCAACCGGGTTTTGTTAAAACTATTTACGCAGTAAGCCCACTGGCCCAGCCTACCTATTGTGAGTAATTTAACGTAATAAGTGGATTATGATGTTGTCACGATTTCTTTCTATCTCTTACCAGGAAAAAGACTTGGAAAGGTTCAATGACGTAGTTTAATGGGTTATAACCGAAAAGCAGTCAATTAAATGTCGAATAGTTCTACTAGTGAAATGATATATATGAAAACGCTTGACGGACTCCAACGAATGGTTCACCACTTCCAGCAATTAATCAAAGTAACAGTAAACAGCAATAGATTCCAACGCTTGCGGTTTTTGATCGAGTTTAACGTGATCCACTCACAGCTTCTCATACGATTCTAATTTCAATCAGAAATTTTATTAGCATCAACTTTGCTTTACTCGTATTCAATACTTCAACTCTCGATCAACAATAATCTTTGCGTCTATTAACAACTGCTACTACTACAACAATGATCTCTCATCACCAACTCATCATAATAATCAACTCATCATAATCGTTACGCAAATTACACCACTATTTATAGAAGGTTTTTTGGTATAGTAACTTCGAGAAGGTTACGTAATGTTACATCATAGGACTCATAGTTCTGTCAAGTTGCACTAAATCGTAAACAAGCCGAAGTTTCTAGATTGTCACGTAGGGAAAATGATTCTAGAAAATACATTGCATAATAATGATTTCGCAATCAGAGATCCATTGGTAAACATCCTTGTGACATCATGACAAACGATATTTGGTGATTGAGAAAACAACAGAATGTTCGAGGTTCGCATCTTACAGAATGGTCCAGAACTACGTTACATAACAAAGATTCGCAATCAAAGGTTACTTCAGGTCATAACCGATAATAACACATCGCACCAGAATTTTACAATCAAAACAACACGCTCGTTGAAGATACAAAGCAGCCCGTCGCGGGACCTCGCACATTGATTGTGACAGATGTCAATGCCAGTTTTGTACGTTTTACGGGCACTGGCTACCCAAAGGGGCCAAGGCCTAACCTGTGGTCAAATCCGTAAAACAAGTGGCGAAATACAAATAATACAATAATCAAATCAGGCAAAAAAAGTAGCGATGAACACAAGAGTGCAAGTAGGTAAGCCTACGCGAGAGTATTCAGACTTGCACAAACTCTCTCACGTAGACTATAGCCTACATTGGAGCGTATTGTTAAAGCGGTTTCCATTAGAATTGTTTCGAATTAGATTTTAGAATTTTTTCTTGTAAATCTGGTGGTTGTAATACAAAGATTGTTCGAAATAGTCGTACCAAAAAAATCAAGATCAACTCACTGCAAAAGTTTAATCTTGGTGCGATAATACCTGTTTTTTTTAGGCGAAACATTAAAAGCTAAGCATAAATCAAGTCATGTTTTTGGGGTTTTTCCTCTCTTGGCCTACGTGTGCTGATACGAAATTCAACTTTTTCAACAATGACAAAGTTCTAACCAAGTTCAGGTAAAATTTGAATTAAATTACCTAGTTGATGTGTCTAGTGTTTGCAGATATTCACAAAGCTATTTATAAGGTTCTAAGTTACAAGATTTCTAAGCACGTGAAGAATAACAATCTGTCGATAGGTTGGTTTTGAATCTTTATTCTTGGACTGACCATTATTCTTGGTCTGGTTCTACTCTCGAGTTGTGCGCTTGTACAACGCATTCTAAGGACTGCTCTCCATTAAGCGGCACCTAGCGTAATGGACGAAATAATTCCCAAGCAACAACACTTCAAAAATCGGAAAGCCTCACTCTGTCAATCTCGGTAACCGACCCTGCGTAAAAGCCTCTACAAGTATGCGAAACTACCAGGAATAACCTAGCAAGGCTTTGTCAGTGCGAGGATAAAGATTCAAAACCAATCCATATGTGGCGCTATTGACTTGACTTATTTTTTAATTTCTATTAAAAAAGGTTGTAACGTTATCGTTTTGTCGCTTCTGTCATTTTGTAGACCTCTACATTTTGTAGACCTGTACATTTTGTAGATTTTGTTTTTGGTTTATATTGTTTTTTGTTGTGATGGTCAAATAAAAACAAACTGTACTGAACTGTGTCTCATCTTGTTACATCATGCCGGTAGCCTACCCTTTGTCTTGAGCCCCCGTAACTAAAATCACGTTCTTTGCTGAACAAAATTCTTTGGTCAAAATTATTCTTCACAGAAAATCAGCTGAAATTTCTATTCGGTATAGATAGTTTTTTTTCGCATTTAAATGTTACTGACAGGAAGAAACACGAATCTTGGAAGGAAAAAAAGTTTCGTAAGATGAAAATGTTTTGCATTGCTTCTAAATTATTTTGGTTTAGTGAAGCCAGGGATAGTAGATTAGTAGTGTCAAGATATCCCTGAGTGAAGCGCTCAACTTTATAAAAAAGCATACTAAAAATCATGCAGAACTGATTTAGGCCTACATACTGTCCCTAGGCCTACATCTTGACGTAAGCAATTCCCTCAGTAGCGGCGCCACGGGGTGGACTGAGGTGGACATGTCCACCTCACTCCTATTTAGGGTCAATTTTGTAATTCGTCGAGATCCGATGAGAAAACTTGGGGGTGTATGCAGGGGGTTAGGGGGCCTAGTAACTGCGTCATAAATTAATTTCAACTTCTTACGTATGAATTATTTTTTCAGCATTGACGTACGAAGAAATAAAGAATCTTCATTGTTATCGCTCTGTTGTATTGATTGATTGTAGTATAATTTTACCATTTTGAGGTGATGGCTTTATCACAGCTGAGACAGAAGCTTTGTAAGACCTTATAGGCAAAGGTTTTGATGGGGCCACCAACATGTCAGGCAAGGATGAAGGTACACAGCAACACCTAGTTGCAGCGGGTGCCAAACTGTCGGTATATTTTCATTGTTTTGCACACCGATTAAATCTTGTGCTTGGGCAAGGTGTTGAAAACGTAGCGACAGTCAAAACAATTTTTGAAACAATTGGTAACATCTACTATACTTTATGGACTGTTCTCCCAAGAGACATTTTTTGTATAAAGAGCATTTGAAAAAAGAGGGAATCACATCTGGAAAAATTGCATTGCACTCGTTATCTGATAGGCTACTAGGGGAGATGTGGGACCAATGAAACAAAATGGGTATTTTTTCCGTTGTCGCGCGTGATTTTCGCACTACAGGGCTACTTAAGCGTTTGAGGGAAGCACATCTTCTTACTGTATTTATGCATAGCTAAGGCTTTGGATTGGACCACAGATTAAAAAATTATTTCACTTTTTAAAAGTTCACTTTTTTGTATCATTGGTCCCACCTGGGTGGGACCTTTGCAACACACCAATGGGACCAATGAGACAGGTTTACTACTTACACGAAAACTGTACTTTTTCTGAAGAAAGATTGCATTTCGTGTAAAAGCAAAGAACAAGAAGTTTCTAGAACGAACATGGACAGATGGAAGAACGAACAAGCTGATTCAATACAAAATTGTTTAAACAGTAACAGTTGGCTGGGGAGGGGTTGTCACAGACAGCAATGTGATATTGTGACAAGTTTATTGCAAATTTCAAAACACCAGACAAGCGTTTCGTTTTGGCAACAGAGGTTGGGTCTGGCAGAAGACATACAATATCACAATGAGACACATAAGCCACATTTTCATTTCCTGGGAACACAAAACAGTCCTTCATTTTGTCCGATGTTTTCTCAATTTAGTTTTAAAAACTCCATTTCATAGTCATTATCTTGATCAGGTCCATGTGCTAGCCGGCCGATGAAATGTTTAAATTTAACATCTGCATTTGCATGAACTTTGGCCACTACATAGGTTCCAGTAGAAAGACAATCAGGAATTATATTTTGCAATGCATTTTCTTCACATGAAACATCACTGGTATCGGTGCAAACACTCTCAACGTCAGTTTCTAGATGAACTTCCACAACACTGCTTGTGTTAGATTCTGAAGATTTTCACAACTGATTTACGTCTTCGTGATTTTCTCTTTCTTCCCTTTGCAACTGCTTTTGGATATGGCCGTATTGAAGATAACAAAATCGAATCATTTTTTTGTAAGGAAGCTGAGGTACAAGGCTCAGTTTCTCCTGTTTGGTGATGCTCATCAGAAGTTACAGAATTCTCACATTGTAGGCTACGTTTCCAGAAATACCTAGATTGATTTGGAGAAATTCATAAATTTAATGAAGTGTGACAACACTTCAGAAAATGGCTCATTTTTCATCCATCCTTCAAGTATCTGCCAAGAGTGGTATGATCAAATTTATGTTTTTGGCAGCTTTTCTCACAGATAAGTTATATTAAACAATGTCATGCAAAGCATTATTTGAAGCTTCATTTGAAAAATTTCTTTTTAAGCCTTCGGATGGCTTTAACATAGGCATTTTCTGCAAAAAATACTTTCAAATTCAGACAGGGACCTTTGAGACATGGTCTCAATTAACAGTGTCTCAAAACTCCCCCATCTCAAAAACTTTGAATTAAACGATGGTTTCACAAAACTCGACTTATTATTTCTCATAAAGCCTACCAATATTGTAAAATACCTTCCTACCTAGTACATGAAAAACTTAGCATTTGCTATTTAAACACTTGAACATAATATTGAAAGTTTTCCAGAAGTACTACATTTTACTTTTGCCTGCCAAAAACATACTTTTGTCTCTCATTTCTGCATTTGCAACAACCTAACTTTCAAACCTCGTGGCAAAGAAGGTTTATGTAATCTCGTTCCAATAACTACCAAAAAAAAAGTTAATTTTTAGTAGGGATCAAAAACGAGCTGTGTTGTATTGGTCCCCTTGTATCATTGGTCCCACATCTCCCCTACATGGTCTGCACGTTCAGATGATTTGGATGTTGTTATTAATGTAGCCTATATCCAGCATTGCTGTAAATGTTCCAACAAATGTCAAACGAAGGTAATGGTGTATCTACTGGTTTGTTGTTCCGCATCAAGCAAACTGAATTTGTTACTGCTAGTCTTATTCCTCATAAATGCTTTTCGTTAAGTAAACAGGTTTCAGATTATTTAAAAAGTGAAGAAATGGATCTCACTACTGGGGTTGCTGCTATCAACGACTTGACAAGAGCATTTGACTCACTGCGTTCAGAGGAAGATTTTAACAAATTGGTTTTCAACTCATTGCTGTTTGCGGATAAATACCACCACACCGGCTAAGCGATACCGCTACCCACCAAGCCATTTCCGAGGTGGTCAGATATTATTGATAGGTTGCAACAGTCTTCCGTGGAGTGAATCTGAATCCATTACAGAAAAGTTAAGAGATTTTTCTTTATCCTTTTACAAAATGCTAAATGAACTTAAAAAGCGTTACTCGGATCAAGCATGTCAGTTAAGGTCAAATGCAGCTGCATTTTATTTCACGCACATGACTCCATCAAATTTGCCTAAAGTTGAATATTTAGTCAAGTTCTATAATTTCCATGAAAGTCAGGTTGGGCAGCAATAGGATCTTCTTTTTTTAAGCACCAGCTAATTGTCACAAGTGGAAACTAGAAATTGAAAGCACCAAAGCGGATTGTGTGCTAGTCTTCACTTTTGAAATTGTGTGGACAAAAACGATCTTAAATCATTTGTACAGCGATTTGTTTCAAATTATTATTGCTACTGTTGCTACTTTTCCCATGACTGTGGCATCTTGTGAACGTATCCGCAGCAAAGTTAAGACAATAAACTATTATCTGCAACCTGACATGTCATCACAAAGACTTGAACATCTGGTGCAGATCAGCAGTGAGCGAGACATTGCCGATAATACTGGCCCTCAAAAATTGGTGAAAGCCTTTAAACTGACCTGCGAGCACAAAATAAAACTTTAGTGCAACGATTCTTAACCTATGGCTATGGGTACTATTGGGTAATAGGCTATAGCCAGGTTTTTTAAATTCTATTTAAGGGGCCACCCAATAAATTTTTATGAGGCCGCCTATCATTGCAGCAGCTCCATGACATAAAATAACGACAAGCTTGCTAACATCAAGATCGTAGTGGGCAATTCTATGGACCGCAGAGAAAATGTATGGGAGCGTTTGGCCCCATTCTATTCTTTTGTTCATAATTTAGAGTGCGCTCAATGGAAAACGAGCTTTTGCCCCCTTTCAACTTCCTTTGTTTATTTTTCAATAAATTTCACAAACGAGCTGCAGTGAGTCACATCGCAATCGGTAATCTTAGTGACCATCCTTTACGGTAGTATATTACCTCGAAATATTTTTGTCCACCCCACTCATTTTTGGCTGGCGCCGCCCCTGAATTCCCTGTCAACATCGTTCAGTCGGAGCAGTGCCGGTGTTAGGGTATTTCGGGCCCTGTGCGGAATATGCTTTGCGAGCCCCAATGGCAATGATCCAATTCAGTAGCATAACTAGGTAGATTGAAACGGGAGGGGGGTTTGACGGTCGGCGGGCGAAGCATGACGGCGTGATCGCCGAAGGCGACACCTAGCGGCGGGGTGTCTGGGGGCCTCCCCCAGAAATTTTTGAAAAATTACTTTGAATTTGGTGCATTCTGAGAGCATGTTCAACAAAAATTTGGGTATGAGTATTACTGTAAAATGGTGCTGTCCGGTGGCATAGCAACAGGACAAGATCATGCTTTCTTTGGCATTTTTCGGAAATAAAGCTATGTCTCTATGTTGAGTCTGGATGCAACCTATTTCGTCCCCTGAAAAATTCGTACCCTGAAATCGGAGTAACAAAATCAAATTTCGACCTATTTTGTCCCCTGAAAAGATCGAGAGAAATTTTGAAACATTTGCGGCAACTCCGATCAGCGATTTCGGCTATGTTGTTTTTTTTTTTCTTGATCTGTTTGGGTACGAAATGTTCAGGGGACGAAATAGGTCGCTCTCTATGTTTTCTTGTTGCTAATGCCTTTGTTGAATTTTTCCATTGGAAATGACAAAATTACTGCATTTTCTGAGTAAATTGCGGGCCCTGTGCGATTGCACGGTTTGCACACCCCAAAGACCGGCACTGGTCGGAGTAAGGGTGAAGATTCACAAAATCAATCAACCTTTTCTTTCAACCCTGTTTTAAAATGAGTTTGCTCTGCTGTGTTGCATTGTTGTCATCTCTGGCAACTCTAGAAATGTTATACTTCAGAAATATAAAAGTGACGTCACGTCAATAAAGACTAAACCGGATGATCAGAGGAAGACGATATGTCGAAAAAATGTAGCTCAGCAAAGTGTAGTTTATCGACTACCTTAAATTGATTTTGAGCTGGTCAGAATATAGTATAAAGTGCATTATTATTTAGGCTAGACGTAAAGCTCTATATTAATTGGGCTACAACAGTGTAGAAGTAGGCTATATATATAGTACTGCACCGTGCAAAAATACACATTTAGAAGTGTAGCACTGACATATTCAGTTATTATTTGACGCTGGAATTTGTTGTTTTATCTGTATTTTCGATAAATGAAAGAATATAAACAAATGAGAGTTTTTAAGTGATTAAAATTTTTTTTTCCCTGTTGAAAGTTCAGCTTTCTCTTTTCAATCTTAGCCTACATGACGGCATTTTGCTTTTTTTCACTAAGGTTTTTGATGCAGTACAATCTGAGTTTAATTTGAGGTACCCTAATTGGTACAACCACCTGTAAATACTTCTCTGCTAAAATTCATTCTAGTGAAAAAAACCAGGTGATCATCTCGCAGACGTGTCAAGATTCTCTACAGCTGTATATATTTGATAAAACTTCCATTCAGATTGTAGCCAAAGTCCTGCAAATGGCTGAACTCGTGGAATGAGGTTACATTGGTAAAGGGGCCCAAAGTTAACTCATTAATCAATGATCTTGTTCATGAAAGGTGTTATGTAAATGTACGGTACCGGACTACCGGTACATCTTTAAAAGCCTGTATTACTCATCGCCTCAACTTAACATATCTTGTTTCGGTAGCAAACAAATGCTTTTTGTTTGAAACACATTTACAAGGGTAGATGTTTCCCTTTTTCATTAATTGTAAGATTATGTGTTTTTTGTATCGCTTTAGCTAATAGCAACTTTTTAGATGACTTTTAGCAACATGGGAATGACTGCTGAAATATTTGTTTCAACTAAAGACGATAGATAAACTAGTTATGTTTTTATTTAAGATTTTAATTTTGGTAACTACATCATAGGCATATTTTGCAGTAAATGATATGATATCATTTGTTTCCACTGCCATTTCAATGTTGTTAGCTTATAGAAAGCACATTTTGGTTGAAATTGATCATGACCTATCTTTCAAAAACACAAGCATTTTAAAATACGACTTGCTGAGTACTGATCGCTTTGGCTTTAGCATGTCTTTGACAAATAAGAAAAATCTCTCCACCACAGCACTGGAATGAATAGGGTGTTGCATTCAGGGTTAAGAAAAACCCGTTTTTTTTTAAGAGATGCAAAAAAGGTAGATTCATGTTTGTTTTACCTCAAAATTACTTTTTACCAATGAAGTGCCTCTCACTCACAGTACATGCTGGCATTACTCAATAAAAAATGCACTAGGGCTGTTTAATTATGAGGCCTTCTTGCATTAAATGAGTTTTAGTGTAATTACAAAGTGGCATTACTTGATTTTGTGTACAGAAATATCCAATGTGTTCTCAATTTATCCTTGGAATTCTACGTCACAACCACATGATCCACATCCATAAGTCCTAATTTGAAGTTTGTTTTAAGTACCTTGTACTGTTTTTGATCATTTTTTCAATTTTCTAATAAAAATTGGACAAATATGATGCTCTGGTTTTTTTTTTTTTTTTAAGTGGGTCTTTAAAAAAAACACCTGGTTTTTTTTGGGTTAGGTAAAATACCGACAACCCTGGTTGCATTTAATAAAGAGACATTGTAAATAGGCACAGGAAAATTTAAAGGGCTTGCTTTTGTCTGAAAAAAAGTCCTCCACAATTGATTGTTTATTTCATACCATTATGTGATGGCACCTCGGAGTTGTGATTGATGTTTTTGTCCATTGCCCAACTATGAGCATTTTAGTTTTGGGTATATTAAGTTGGGGTGGTGTTACTTACACTTGTTATGAATAATTTAGTCTACCCTAGTTAGTTGAGTAATAAGTTTAAAGAATTTTTTGCTTTTATTTTAATATACAAGTGTGTTTAATGGTGTTCACACAGTTGTTATCACTTGCCTTTTTAGCACTGCATGTCAATTTTTTTTTGCACTATCATTGCATCAATTATACGCTATTACCACAGCAAACTTGCAGCATCAGGCTAAAACAGGTCATTATTATTTACATTGTAAAGTATCAATTATATATACTGTTTGTATTACATTGGTACATTATGAAAGTTTTTTAACTCTGTTAACAGTTTTTTGTATCCAATGTGAGTTAATTCACAGTTAGCTTAGATAAATTATTAGGATACATTGATGCTCCCCAATTTAAAAAAAGGCAACAGAAAGCATTTTGAACAGTTTAGCTTGTTACTTCTAAAATTAACTAGTCTACCTAATTTTTGTGGATATATATATCACTCATACATGTTATGTTAAGCAACTTAAGCATTTATTTTACGTGTTCTGACTTGACCATACAAGATTTGTCGTTTGTCAGCCAAGTACTTAGGCAAAGCTTTTCCATAGTTTTATGTTAAATAATAAAAAAAATTCATTGGCATTTTTTGACAGCACAAAACAAGTGATAAATTGACCAATTTTGATTGAAGTTTTTTAGTTGAACATTTATTACAGTAATATTTATCACTTTAATTATCATTCTCTTTCTATTGAATATTTGTATCAGCTTTGCGAAGCATCAATACAGGAAGTAATTGATGTATTTTTTATTCCTGTATCACAATGCTCCATGATTAACGAATGGTGTTATAAAAGAAAGTTGGTCTTGACCTGGATTTTGTAATACACCAATCACATCATGTACGGTATATCAATCTATTCTTTGGCAAAACACCAAAAGCATGCCTGAAGAGTGAAGATTGATAGACACAAAGATTGGCTTTTTTTCCTTTCGTCCACTTAATCTAAATCTTCAACAACTGAGCATAGGCTTGAATACGACAACAATCTAATTTTTCACACCAAGCCAAAGTACAAGTTTGCAGAAAATTCTAAGAACTCACATTTGTTCCAAATTTGATATTTTTACTGTGTATTACAACCACATAAAAACCTTTAACAAGGTAAAATATACTTTCTATGTGTGTAAAGCACTTACAGGGCTCTACTTTAAAATTAACAAAAAAATTTGGAAACTTATAGTACCTTGCATCAACAGAAGCCCCCTGCCAGTAGTTCAAAAATTTACATTTCTAATTAGTAGTGAATTTCATCATCATCATCATAATCCATCGTCGGTTTGTTCCCCACTAGTGGGGGTGGCCGATTGTTTCCGCGCAGCAATTGTTTTTATCCCTCTTCTCCATTTCACCCTGTCCCTTGCATCTTCCTCCTTCAGTCCGACTTTTTTAAATTCATCCTTCACTTGTTGTTTCCACGTTCTTCTTGGACGACCGCGTTTCCTCTTCCCATCCACCTTTAGATCTAGTGCCTTTCTAAGAAAACTTCCTTCCTCCCTCCTTATCACATGTCCATACCATCTTACTCCATTTGCCCTTGCCATTTGGTCTATGGTCTCTCTCATCTCTAGCATATCCAACAATTCTTCAGTCCTTTTTTCCCTTCTCGTTTTCACCCCACACATTGCTCTCACCATTGACCTTTCCGTTCTTCTCAGGATTGCCAGTTCACTCTCTCTCAATACCCATGTCTCGCTACCATATAGCATTGCAGGCCGCACACAGCTCCGATATACTTTTCCTTTCATCCTTAGTGAAAATTTTCTGCCATACAACATTTCCCCACATTCCCTAAACTTTGCCCAGCCCAATCTTGCCCTTGTTGTCACCGCTGCTTCACATCCACCACTTCCATCTATCCGATCACCCAGATAACAGAAGTCTGTCACTGTTTCGATGCCATGGCAGAACTCATCATCATGGCCTTCCACTTCATTCCTTCCTTTACTGCATTTCCCACACACAAAACACTTCGCCAATCTTGTTGCGGCTCTCTTGACATTAGCACATCTTGCATGTACCCACTTTCCACATTCCTTGCATTGCATTGAATTTCTCATCACTCTCTTGCCACATATTCCACAGGGATCTACTTTGCTCTCAACAACCGTTCCTTCTGCTCCACTCACCATCACTTTTGTTTTTTCAAGATTCATCTTTATACCCTTGGTTTCAAATGCTTCTCTCCATTTCTCAAACTTTCTCTCCAGTCCCTCCATACTATTACTTGTCAAGACCAGGTCGTCTGCATACAAAATTTCACTCAATAAGCCCTCCCTCACTCCTTCAGTTACAACGTCAACCACAATGGTAAGTTAGGTAGGTGTGTGGGTTAGGTAGGTGTGTGGTACAAGTAGCACCTTTGAACCCTTAGCACCTTTGGTGTGTGGTACAAGTAGCACCTTTGAACCCCTATTGAACCCTTACCACACCTACCACACCTACCTAAATTTAAGAGGGTAATTGATTATTATGTGTCTTTTAAAGTATTCCAAAAAAACTTATCTTTGTGACCAAGACAAAATTTGTAAAAATCTTTTGGGTACTATTCGGACACACCAAACGGCTGCCGAGAAACATTTACGCTTTTAAGTTAATGTATTTATTTTTCTTTTTGCAATGCTTAATTTGGATGAAAAAGTGTATTGCTTTTCTTCCAAAATATTTTTCTAGATCCACACTACTGCTTCCATATTCTCTTGTTTTTGTAAACCTCACCCTTTTTTTCTCATTAGTTACTTTATGTTTCTTTTTGTTAAGTCTATGACCATGTTAAAGTTTTTACTGCTTCTCCACATGCCAACATTTCTCTACTTATGGTTGTACTTAAAACTTGTTTCTCTTCATTTGCATTTGCCACATTTTTTCACAAACAAGGCAAAGTTTCTCACACGTCGACGAGAGATATTGTTGATAAAAGTTTTGCAAACAGTTTAAACCGTCTTTTAAAACTTAGTAGACACTACTTAAGAAGCAGTGCATTCGGCTGCATTGCCGGGTGGTGAGAATCCTGGATTGGTACTCGAAAGGGTGCCAGTTCGACACCACTCAAGAGCATGTGACTGTGTTTTTGGCAGGACACTTAAAAGGCATGCCTGAAGGGGTAAAGGTCTGAAGCTTTAAGATATTTCTTAAATTCTAATGAAAAAAAGTAAAGAAGTTTTTTATTGAATGGACGTCTACTTTTAAAATATTTGTTTCAAACACTCAAATAGTCCCAGCAACAACGCTAAAATACTGTAATGTGAACATGTATAGATTTTTATTGTAATTTTTGCACTGGTCATCACAAAGTTTTAGCAAACCACTCTATAATAAATTATTATATGTAGTGATTGTATTGTAGAGAGGTTGCAATTGTAGAGTGAGGCCAGATTGTCCTTTGAATGGGCAATGCTTGCAGAAGGCCGTTGTTTACAAAGCTACCATTGATAACAGCCCGAAGGTTCTTAATTACATTGGTTGTTGCGAAACTACTTTTAAAAAACGTTTTTCCAACCATAAATGTACCTTCATGGATATGTCTAAACGAAACAGCACCGAACTATCCAAGGCAGTTTGGGACCTTAAGGACAAGGGTGTTGATCCTAAAATAACTTGGTCCATCCACAGCTGTGCTCGACCTTATAGTGGTGGTGGTCGTAACAATTGTGGCCTATGTTTGGCTGAAAAGCTGGCCATTCTGAAGGCTGATAGTGGCCACCTTTTGAACAAGCGTTCGGAACTGGTCGGCAAATGTCGTCATAGAAACAAATTTAAACTCAAGTAGGCCTACTTCAAAATAAAATAAATTCCTTTTGATTTTCACAGGTTTTTAAAAAAATTTCATTTGATTTTTACAGGCTATAAATCTCATTTAATTTTTACAGGTTTATAAACAGATTTCATTTCATTTGTTCAGGTCACTACAGGTCACATCATCACAATTCCTTGGGATTTTCACAGGTTATAATTTTGAAAAAAAATTAAATTTCATTTGATTTTTACAGGTTATAAATTTCATTTAATTTTTACAGGTTTAAAAACAATTTTTATTCATTTTGTTCAGATTACTACAGGTTGCGCCGATCATCACACAAGCATTTTGCTTCTTTGTGATGTCATAGATGTTGCCATCATGTTGCTTGGTTTCCATTGGGACAAATTGATTGAAACTTTGTCGTGGCGGATGGAGGTTGTCCTTAGTGATTCTGAAGTTTTTTTCTGCAGATTGGATTACGGTTATAATATTTAATATCTTTTCAGGAATTCAGGTTTAGAGGTTTTTTTTGCAGATTAAATTACAGTTGTAATATTTAATATCTTCTCAAGAAGTACAGGTTTAGAGTTTTTTTTTGGCAGATTAAATTACAGTTGTAATATTTAATATCTTTTCAGAATTATCGATTCTTTACTGGTTGCATGTTTTTTCAGACCTTCTGATGATCCGTTAGGTGAAACAATTTGTAAAGGCTTCAGATAGTAATAACTATATGTGATTTATTACATATGTTATATATTCAATCGCCATCTTCGCTTGCAGTAGATTGCACACCAACATGGGTTATTTGCTTTCATCAGTCACGTTTTTTAGTTAGCTCTCCCAGTGTTGTCAAATAAATAATATAATTACTTTAAATTTAAAGCACAATCAAGCTGCAAATAGAATGTGTTGGTAATGTAACCTTTTTTGATTCAAATGTATATGTATACGGTACTTTTAATACCGGTACCTACCAAAACAGCTTGGTTAAAGACTAAAGTTTCTTCATTTTAATCTTGTTTTTATTTTATCTGAATTCATAAGATTTTGTTGTCTTCAGAAAACAGTTATGTGTGTCAGTTGTAAAACTTAAGAAGTAAATCATTTAAGAGGTTGTTGTAAATTATAATTATCCATTTATTGCACAATATGGAGAGCTTAGCAGAAAGGTAATTCACACTGTCTTGTATATATTTGTTTTATTTTTAAATTAAAAGGAAAGCTGCTGCAGTTTTAAAATTTTTCTTTCCATAGTGATTTCATTACAGTATTTGATAAAAATTTCAATCATTGCAAAAACAGAATGAATTTTGCTTCAATACATTTGCAACAGTTCACTGTTCTTAAACAGCTAAAAGGGTGTAAAACGCCAAAAAAAATTCATACAAAATATATCTCAAAAGCTCTTGATGTAATTTTGTATTTTTTTTGACATTGAGATGCAATACCTAGTACCTACCTATGTATTATAGTATTTATTCTGAAATGTAAAGTTAGGTTACTGAAGAGTGTTATGTTATGTAAAAGTAGGATCAAATCAATCTGAGTAAACAAACGTGAAGCCGAAAAAGTTTATGACCTTAGTTTTTGCATATTGTTCTCATTTTTTTCATGGATTACCAAAGCATTTCAACCATTTTGCCCTAGGATTGAGTCATGCAACATATTCAGGCGTTTCTGGATATTAATTCTTACTTAAAAAGCCACCAATATTAGAGCTGAATATTTCTGACAAAATTTTAAAGTTCAATTACTGTGCACCATTTAAAATATCGTAGCAAGCTGTATTTTTTTTTTTGAACATGTGATTTATATAGTTATTTCTAACTGTCTTGGGCTTTGTCTAAAATGTGAACATTATTTTTTCTTGCATAATTGTAGTGCTTTATTGTCATGAAAAAATATTAATAATTAGATGATTTTGACTATGGAATGCCCATACTTTATTAAAACACAAGTTTTGTAAATAGCATAGCCTACCAAGTAGGCCTACTGGTTTATCTATGCATGAAAACTATTTCTCTATACTGTGTCCTCTAATGCTTATTTGTTAAAACAGATCAATTCTAGATCAAACATGTGTATTGTAGAATTCATTGTTAAGTTGAACCATAGAGAAATAAAACAAAGTAACTTCAGCGGGTTTAACATGATTACATACACAAACCCGCTGAAGTTACTTTGTTTTATTTCTCTATGGTTCAGCAAAGCAAACTCTCTACTAAAGCTTTATCATTGTTGAGTATTTAGGAAAGTTTATTGCAGAAATTTATGAATTTGTGTTTACTTTAACAAAACTGTTTCGTAACTAAGGGTCTCCTAAGTTGGTTTTAGCAAATGATAGAAGTGTGAAGAAAATAACAATTTTCTTATGCACTATTGTTGTCATTTTAGTTTTTTTTTCAGGCTAAGCTACAAAAGGGCTGGGGGGAGCAAAGACCATCATAAAGAACATAGGTTTGTATGTTGTGTAGCATTCAAATAGCCTCATTATATATAAAAACACAGACATATTTGTATGGTAGAATTATTGTATGCAGGGGTAGATTCCACAAGTAGCCTTAGACTGTACTTTAGGGAGGGCGATTAATCCTGGATCCACTGATTGTCCATCACATGTTCGAGGCTTCTACATCACAGAAATATCATGTGCAATACCAGATTGTCTGTACCATATAATTCTTATGCTAATTTATATTTTAAATAAAACATATCATTTTTTTGTATATTCTTGCAGGAAATGTTTATTGTTGATCTTGTAAGAACACACAGTTTATTGCACTTACTACCTGTATAGAAAAATAGTGACTGTCTTGATATGTGATATCGTGATAACTTCACATTTTATACTGTGTAGTTTGCCTTCAATGTCAAGTTTTTGCTGTGACTGCATGTTTCAATTTGCTGTTTCTGACTGTAAAATCTTTTCTTGACCATGTAACAGAGAGTGCATGATTTGAAGCATCACATGTGTCAAGTTTGCACACATATCATAATGATTGTTAAATGTTAAGAGTAGGGTTGTCTATATTTTACCCTGTGCTTTGTTGTTTATTTAGGTTAAGTAAAGCATACATTGGGCAGCCTATGAAGATCGAAGGAAATGGAAAACTTTCTGACCTTTCTGATATGAGTGATAACCAAGGTGCATAAGTATTAAGTAACAATACAAAAATTGAACTACTGATGTTTTACATGTAAAGTTATAAAAGATTGCTTTGATGTTATGTCATGAAAAATATTTGTAAATGATCGATTTTAGCTTTTAGATTGGTATCCGATTTTTAGCTAGTTTAATGCTTTAACACAAGGATTCTCAACAGGGACAATTTTGTCCCCACCCCCCAAGTAAAATTCATGTAGCAATGAGTAAACTAAATTAAGAAGAAAATACTACTGAGACTAATTGATAAATACCCGAATTTTTGTGTGATTCTACCCGGTTGGGGAATATGTATAGATGACAGTCTGTCACAGGACCAAAAAAGTGCGTTGGCGTTTAAAAAACATTATGGAGCCTTGTTTTATTGTTAACACTTCAGATAAAGGTTAGATAATACACTAATACAGCCTGAGTAATTTACAGCATACCTAGAACAATGATTGTTGGCATTGTTCCTCCAACTGTGTAAAAGAATTTAAAAATTGTTTACAGCCAAACCTATTGTATTGAATTGCCACCAGATCCAGACATGCATAATTGTTTGAGTTTAGTGTTGTTAGCATTACAACTGTCCTCACCCTTGAAGCGGTTTAATTAAGTCTTTATTTCAGTGAACATTGCACTTTATATTTGCATGGGCACAACCTATGCCCAGTTATAAAACCTGTTGACTGCACACAACTTTTTCAGCGAATAGCCTTCCGTTGAAAATTGACCTAACGTTTATAACAAAAAGTTCACATTATAGTTGTGTGATTTTTGCGTAAGCATTCTCACTAGAATAAATCTTATAAATTTGATATTTATCAAAGATGAGTAGCATTGTCATTTGCCTGTTGCATTAAATCTTATTTTTACCCCGGACATAAATACAGAGTTTTTAAGAAATAATACCAGACCCTGTGTGAACGACTTTTTTCTGTTTTTATCTCATGTACCAGGTCCCAGCTTAGTGATGAAGTGTGTCGTTGTCCAGAGAGATGAGAAAGGTTATGGCCTGACCGTGAGTGGTGACAAGCCGGTCTACATACAGTCAGTTAAAGAAGGTACGTTTCCTGTATAGAGCCAATTTTTGTCGCCTCCAAGCTTTCGTCTGGTCGATTTAGATTAAGTGAACTGGAACGCAATCTGTGCCCACTTTTAAGCGTGTATTCAAGTGCCTTGCTATAGTGCGCATGCGTAGTGCACATGCGCATGCTTTTGGCGGAATGGCCCGTTTCGGTGAGTCCGATCCCTTTACGGGGGATTTTTTCAATTTTTTTTTTTAATTATCGGGTACCGTAGCCTAATTATCATTGCCGTTTTAGGGTTAGAGGTTAGGAACTCACCGAATCGGACTCACCGAATCGGAATGGCCCGTTTCGGTGAGTCCGATTCGGTGAGTCTGATTCGGTGAGTCTGATTCGGTGAGTCCGATTCGGTGAGTCCGATCCCTTAACGGGGGATTTTTTCAATTTTTTTTTTAAATTATCGGGTACCGTAGCCTAATTATCATTGCCGTTTTAGGGTTTGGGGTTAGGGTTAGAGGTTAGGAACTCACCGAATCGGACTCACCGAATAGTAGCAGACCCTGCTTTTGGTAGGTGTTGAACCGACGCCATTTCAAGCGTTGATCCGGCGTAATGAAGCAGATGAACGGCTTTTGCTGTTCAGAACATAGGCTACTTTACATTTCAATTACTGTACAGTGTACACCGTGATTTTATTGAGCTGCTTTGTAGTTTATTTGTTATAAGTAAAGCGAAATATCTTGCTTTTTAAAACTTGTTTGCTATTCTACACTATCAGTGAATATGATATTATGCGAGTGTGTACATGACACTTGTGCTGTAAGTGGTAATTTTCTACGGCTTGTGATGTTGGTACTGGTCGTTGTGCGCGTTCGATAGGCGTGTCCAGATCCATTTTCGGTTCATAACTGTGGCCACGACATGATGCTTTGCTAAATTTGGAAAGTTTTGCTAACCGTTTTAACGAAAAATCTCATCATGGTTGCTTCAAACAACTTCATCTCTCGACCTTTGATTTGCATCTCAGAGCTTTTGCTAGGGGCATAGTTGAGTCATGTTACGCCTTGTAGGTGATTGAAGGACACTGCCTGAACTAAAACCATGGGCAAGCCTTGCATTGGCTTGGAGGGAGCGGATCGATTTTTTTCATTGTTTTAACGTATAAATGCCAATTCAGTTCTAATGTATTATGTAGCGCCCTGACTTTGCACACTGCTCGTAGCAAGTGAAGATTTTATTGTTGGTGTCCTGCATGTAGACCTGGAAGCGGATTTCGACTTGTTTTTCACAAAAGCTGAGATGGCGGAGTCATTTAAATATGTCTAGTTTGGTCTAGTCTAACAGAGACAAAAAAAAAATTGCAAATATTTTTGAGAAACTTTTGGTTTAGAATTAGACGATTCATGGATTGTTGATATACATGTGCTTCAGAAGAATTGCCTTCTCATTACGATTATCAACTACAATGAATAGCTTCCGCAATTATTGACTATAAAAACTGTTCGCAACAGTCAAGCATATTTTAATTGCCTCCTTTCCCCTGTGCTGATGCTTAACAACCTATAATATTCTGCACTAGTTTATAATCTTAAACATATCCTAGTTGTGTGCTTATTACATGTCAATAACAGGGATGAAATAAATTCATTTTTTAACTTTTTGTGACAGATGGCGCTGCCGCTAGAGCTGGGGTCTCACAAGGAGACAGAATAATAAAGGTAATTTGCGGCAACACACCTCTTATGCTTTTTAATCTCTGCGACTTCTTGTAGCAATTTATGTGCAATGTTTCTGAATGGTTTGAAAAAGGTAGCCTATTACGTATTAACTTTCAATCTATTTTTCTCACTCATTGTTATGACTTGGCATTTTTACAAGTTTACAACCCTTGCCGTCTGGCGTATGCCGATTGTACCGCTATTGTGCTTTCCCAAACAACAAAGCAATCGTTTTTTACATGGATTTAACGTCTGCAGACGTTGAATCTATGTAAAAACGATTGATTTGTTGTCTGGGTGACAACTCATTCCAGAAAGTTTTATTTTGTATATGTTTTGCCAACAAAAAATCTACGCAATGTTTCCTGCATTGCTCGCATTCAAATGAAGTTACCGCTTGTTTGTCGTTGCGAGACGTTGAAACGATGTAAAAATGTCAAGTTTGCAAGCTGAGTCATTTATCTTCAACAATTGCTGCTGTTGAACTGCAAGATCGACGTCGATGCCAAATTATTAAGTACCGTATAGTTTCTTGATGGGGAACGGTTTTATGATAAACTTTGTTTTCAAATATTTGTTTTATCAAGCAGCAAAAGGCATTAAAAAGATCTATGCCACATCGTGCTGTCCAGTGCTCAGAAGTTGTTGTCAAATTTATTTGCTTTTGCTAGACATACAATCTTTCACAAACTGTGTGTTGTTAAGAACGTGTGCGACGTATTGTACGCTCATTGCCTTTCACCGGTGTCCTGGGCACATAAACAACTCTTACTCGACCGTTCTCTAATTTTGGATACTGTTGCTGTGATACCCTACCTTGGCTAGCGATTACTGACCTGGAAGTTTTATTTTAGGTCAACGGATCATCAGTAACAGATTTGAACCATTTAGAAGTTGTCAGGCTTATAAAAGGTAACACATCGTTGATTTAGTTTTTATATAATTGATTGAGTTATTTGCTCTTAGCAGCTCTTTGTCTTAAAACATGGCAATCACAATCCATGGTTTCTTTGATATCATTATAACAGCTAATAATTATGCTATTGTATCATTGATGCATATTATATCAAACGTGAACCTAATTTTTACTGGTTATTTATATCAGCAACCTCTAAAAAAGGAGATAACTAGTGGGATAGGGCAAACAAGATGTAGAAATTCGCCTTTCCTTTTACTTATGGTTTTGCTATAGAAATACGGCATTTTTGTTGAATGCATGATTAGTGGGTTGTTTTCAGTCACATTTGCCTTCTAGTTAAACCCGAAGCTCCATAACTGTTTTTCAAGCTCCATAGGCATTAGTAATGCGTAATGCGTGTTTAGTAACTTGTGTTTGGTAACGTGTTAGGCATTAGTAACTTAGTAATGCGTGTTTTTATATGGTGTTGAGTGCGAAAAAGTTTCTTTTCCAATCGGTGATGATAAAACATGTTTCTGTTTGTTGAATCAATATTGCAAATTCGTTCAGCGAATACAATTAGTCATTCTTCTATTCAGGTGATACGTATGTCGCACTTACACTTCTTGGACTGCCGTCGAACTCCGCTGCAGCAACATCTTCCGCCGAGACGTCAAAGTCCTCCAATCCGCAAACTCCAAGCGACCAAGCGGCGGCGTCTTCAACTTCTAAGGTGTGGTAGCTCTTGAGGATTTTTAACATTAAAAGCAAGTTCAACGTTAGTTTGTCGTCTTCGGTTTCAAAAGTTTGATTTTCTCAATTTAGTGGTGAGTCACTTTGCCATGCATTTGTTGTCGTGGACTTTCTACTTGTTGCTACCTCTCATAAAGTAAAAATAGATCTTCCAAGGCACATACCTCATTAAAAGAATCTATGCTTGTGTGCGTGCTTTGCTCTAACCTTGCAGTACACCAAAGAGGCATTACAGAAACTTAGTTATTGAGTTGTTTGAAATAACGTAGTTTATTAGTTATACTGAATTTGTCTGAACTTACCCCTTGCAGCGATGATTTACCGTAATATACTTTTTCAGCACGTTTTTTACGACCAAAAAGTTGAAACTATAAAAAAGATGTTGGATCAAGAGACTACAGAGTTTGAGGTAAGTCTGTGGTTGCAGTTTTTACTGTTGAACTGCTGCGAGAAGAGCTTTCTAACAAAGGCTATTGAAGTACAGTTTTGCCACACTTTTGTACTACAAAATCAGTGTGAAACGAAACTGAATCACAGTGAGACTAAATATAAGCGGGCTGCGTCACTTTATTTTAAACGTAAATAGTCACCCACATCACCCTGTACTCTGTCTGCTGACGTGGAATCAATGTAAAACGCATTAATTATCTGTATGGGTATCCAGATAGCCACAGGTTCGTCTTAACCCATTTCTCACGCAGGTGGGATGTTCCGCTCAACTATACACCGATGAATAGAACCATCTTGTTCACAGTGTGTTGCTGATGACATGGGCTCTATCCAAGGGGGGTGAGGAGGGTGATCACCCCCCACTCATTGGAGTGGGGGGGTGAGCAATGCAAAATCACCCCTCCCCCCACTCATTTGGCTTTGAAAAGGTTTTGTGATATTTTATTGATCAAATTTTGAAAAAAATATTTCGGCTGTTGTCACTTTTTTGAATTTTTGATTTGACAACCCTAAACTACGAGCCAGGCGTTTACACTCTGGAGTTTTAACGAGGTTTGCTTACCCAAAAATGCCCTTCCGACAGTGGTGCCGAAGTTAATTGAGGATTGGGAGGGATAAATCAAAATTTTATCAAATTTTGTACGATTTTGAACATTGGGAGATGCATACTTTTATACACAATTTTAGTGGTAGGCTACTGGTAGCCTAATAAGTTTATTAAACAATCACCGGACCTCGGTAAATTAGCTGCTAACAGCATAATATACAGATAATAAATCATGGAGATAAAAATGCTACCAGTGCTCTTGTGAATGACTGCTGCATGATTAAGAAACAAGCAAAGAAAAATTGGTAGGCTACCCCCAGCCCCAGCGGGATTCGAACCTATATGACCTTCCAATGAATAAGTTACTTAGTTTTTCCAAAAAAAACAACAGAAGTTATACTTTTCTTCTTGCCCTCTCCTTCTCTAGAATCTAGAATAGCAAATTTATGACAAAAATACTAACTTTCAAACATATCACAAGAACTTGTTACAACCGAACATATTGCGTCTTACGATAGTGGGCATTGCAAACTCATTAGCACTGTCATTTATGCTGATGTCTTTAAGAATATTTTGGTAAATGTTGCAAACAATGCAGCATTCAACCTTTCCTGTCCCAAAGTATTTCTCAGCCAGGTTTCCAATCTACGAAGATTGGAAAACGACCTCTCACAAGCAGCAGAGCTTACTGGGCAAATTAAGAGGTTCTTAATCAGCTGGAGTATTTGAGAATAGAGAGGTTTTTCCAACTTGGACAATGCCTGGTAAGCTCTTTTAGCATCGTAGCCTACAGAGATTTTGCTCCTATTGCCTTGCTGAATGAAGCAATAACTCATCGATTGTCTATTCAGCTCTGGATAATTTTTGACCATTTCAGGAACTAAGCGGTCTTGAAAATTCGTGCAAGTTCTTTATAGCCTACTTTGCCGAATCGAAATTCAGGCTACTTTCAAACCGTTTGGTCAGTTCAGAGATAACTCTGTCCATGAACTGATTCTAAAGTAACTTATTTTATAATACAGTTGAGTGTCTGCAATATAGTTGCCATGGAGTCTCCACCCAATCTTTCAGGGACTCTTCTTTGCCGCGGTGCTTGCAAAGGCGTGATAAAATTAGCAGCAAATTTTTCCGGAAGTGAAACTGCTATTTTGTAATTGTTCTCAAACTCCAAATCACGATATTTCTTTCGAGTGATTTTCAGGGTCTGAAACAGCTCTTCACAAGAGTCAATGTCAAGCTTTTCTCCTTGCTACGTGATACTAAATTGCTCCATAAGTGCCAAAGGCTTCAAAATCAGCACAAGTCTCAAATATGTTTTTGCAGTTTCTTCATTACTGCAGTGCCGTGGCCAGTGGCCTGGTCCAACTCTTCCTTAATACCTTCAATGAAGGTCCCTTCATTGTCTAGCGTCAAATCCAAGACAATTTAGAACTGTGATCAAACATCAATAAAAGAAAAACAACAGCAATTCGAGAAACGATTTGGAAACCCAATGCCTGTTGATGATCAATGAAGCCGACGCGACCATGGGGGTCTGGGGGGCGTAGCCCCCCAGAAGTCGAAATAACTATGACGATTTTATCCCACTGTCCAAAAATCACCCCCCCCCCGAATTCTAAAAGTGGATAGAGCCCCTGGCTGATGAACAGGCTGTAGTTCCTATCATCAACAATTATATCATCCTCCGTCTACTCAATGGAGCAGAAAGTCTGCATGTTTAGGGTGATGAGAACAGCGATTGTCTGCTCTTTGCTACTCTCACATCAGTAGTTGTGGCCCCAAAGGATCAAACGAGGAAGTGTGTGTATTTGATAAAATTCAATAAGTTTGATGATCAAAAGTTGGAAAAGCTATTAATTAGCTAATAACTTGCTATGTTTTTGCTATGTTTTAATGCTATGTTTTTGTGGATTAATTCAGCGATGAAAGCATAAAGTCGGTCGCGATTTTTTGTGCGCAATTACATGTGTACAGTGCAATGTAATCTGCCTTAGTAGCAGATGCAACACGTGAAGGAGCCGTAGAAGGCAGCTCAGACTCTTTCAGTGGCGTAGCCAAGGGGAGGGTTTTGGGGGTTACAACCCCCCCCTTTGGCACGCGTATGACGTCACGATATTGAGAATAATGCTTTCAGTCTAAAAAAAACTTGCCTAATTTTAAACAAAATTGCATTAAAAGAGCGAGTTTTGCCAATACCAAACATCTCAGCCAGGAATTAGCAACAAGAAAACACAGAGACTAAGCTTTATTTCCGAAAAATGCCGAAGAAAACTTGATCTTATCCTTTTGCTATGCTACCGGACAGCACCATATTACAGGAATATTCGTACCCACAATTTTGTTGAAAATGCTCTCAGAATGCACCAAATTCAAAGTAATTTTTCAAAATTTTCTGGGGGAGGCCCCCCAGACCCCCCGTCGCTGGGTGGTCAAAAACCCCCCTTTCAAAATTCCTGGCTACGCTACTGGACTCTTTTCTTTTTATCAAATCCGCTGTTACCATTTTGATAGGAATTGAACCATCAACCTTCTGATTGTGGGATAGGTGCTTTCACCCCACATTCAGTGATAACCTTTTGTTGTTTGCATTATTTGCAGCGATTTGGAGTGGCTAATCCGTGCCCTGTAATTGGTTGAAGAGCACCTGCAGAAAATGTGCATGCCTACTGCTTGTTTATTTTTGCAAGTATTTTTGGTAGCCTATATAACTAATTTTAACTAACAGAGAATTAAAGACGAATACGCGAATAATCCTGATTCAAAAATTCTCAAACATCTTGAATCGGCACAGAAACTCATGCAAGACCTTAGAAAGCAGCTGTGGAAGGTAGGTTATCTTGTCGTTGCAATCTCAGGTTGCGAAATCTTTCGTTTTTGTATAAATTCAACGCCCGAGACAATGTAAAATGTCGGATTTTAGTATCTGGGATGCTATGTTATTCTATATAGCTTGTTGCTGGCAGTTGTGGATGTGATGATGTTATCGTGTGCTTTGGTAACTGCAATCTAGTTCAGTTTAGTGATTATTTATTGAAAGCCCATGTGATTATTTTTAAAAGTTCAACTAAGCACTCGCTTTGTTGCGTTGTGACAGGGGTTCCCAACCAGTGGTACGCGTACCACTAGTGGTACGCGAAGGTTTTTCAGGTCGTACGCGGGTAGCTTCCGTTTTTTTCACAAAAACGTTGATTCACAACTTTATATTTTGTTTATCTGGTTTTGTTTACAAAAAAAAAAATCCCGAAACCTATTCTTGTTGTTTCGTATCATTACGATCTTCAGAATACAGGTCATGTCAATTGTCAACTAGGAGCACAGTTGTTTCGAAAAGCCGTACAACGCTGTGGGACAGTGGGCGTTAATTATGTCAAATGATTGCTTTTGATAGATATCATCTGTTTTATAGCTTAAGCTACAAATAGCGTTGAATAATGCAAGTTATAAGCTAAAATACATCGGAATAAAATGTTCAATAACAGTTACAAGGAATGTTCATGTTCTCCAATAAACTTCTGGCTCAGTATCGCCTCTTAATATTCAACGCTAGCTTCATATGCTGCTCCACCGCTACTGATTTTCCCATCCACGTGGGAATGCGAGCAAGGGTTTTCAGTCATGATGAACATCAACATCACGTCAAAAAATCGAAACCGACTAGATGCGCCTGGAAATGACTTTCGATGCGCTGTTGGCAAATTCGCATCGACCAATTAATGGACAGTAAATAAAAATTTCATTAAATTTAGTTGTTGTGCTTTAGTGCTATTTCAGTAGGCCACTATTATTATTCTGAATAAAATATGATTTGATCGAATTGGTTGTTCTGCAAGATGTGGTACGCTTGGCAGTACAGAGCGTCCAAGTGGTACGAGATCGTAAAAAGGTTGAGAACCCCTGCGTTATGATGTTACTGCTACCTTTTTCTTCAACAGATTAATCATGTTTGATCAGCTGTGGCCTCCCATATGAACTACCTCCATTTTGCCTTGTTTCTTGTTTTTGCTATTACTTCCTGCATCTTTTTTATTCCCGTAACTGCCACCTAACGACGCTAAATATCTTAAAAATGTGGTCACTCGCGGCGCCATTGTTTTGTCTGCGAGTCGAACTAATTTTTTATGATGTTCCGATCAATGATTACTGAACCGCCTGTCTCCGTTTGTTTTCTTTTTGACTCATGTGTTTGTCCTTGTATGTACATGTTTTATTGGCAACGCGAAATAAAACAAATTCGTTTTGTTATGTGACAATTCCAGCCAACAAAAGTTGCCGTTTTTACATAGTTGCATCGATATAAAAAAGGAAACTATAAAGGCTGTATGCAGCCTATTTTTTGTGTGAAATGTATGTATGCTATCTTAGTATCTAGGATTTTGTTTTTGGTTTCTTAAGACTTCATCAACTGATTAGAAGGCAAAGAAATATATCAAACTCGTGTCTAACGTCAAGTATGTGATCAAGTGTCTTGCTCAAACACACCAACGTGCTCGCGGCAGTTGTCGAACCAGCGTCCTTTCGAACATCAGTCAAGGAGTCTGATTTCTCGGGCATGCAGGTTTCAGACAGCAATTCAGCCGCTTTTATATTGGTTTAACGTCACGGCTGATTTGCTGCCTGGGGTGGCGCTCGACTTTAGGTGAAGCAATCATCTCCAACTAAAACGAACACTTTTCCTTTTTGCTTTCATTGATAATAACTACAGTAGGTCCAGTCTGTATTGTGGCATATTGAAGAATGAAGACATACCTTTATTGGCAATTTTTATGCGACAGTCTTCCAGACAACAAAATCAGTCGTTTTCACATTGATTCAACGTCTACAGACGTTGAATCAATGTAAAAGTGGCGGATTTTACTGTCTGAGCTTTTTTTCTGTTTATTTTCATTGTGATGAATTTACTTTTTACATTTCATTAGGCTGAAAACATGCGTGAGAAAAGTGAAGAGACGCCTTCTGATGCAACAGCTTCTTCGAATACTGAGCCAGAAGATTCTTCTAGTAAGTTCAAGTTCCATGACCTTGCGTTAAAAATTGTATATGACCAAGAATTTTTATTTTGTTAAGTTTCTCACAAATGGATGTCAATTCTTATACCAGTGACGTATCTGTAGCGACAGTTCACTGACTTGCGGCTAGCAGTTTTTGTCACATGCTTATTTTCAGCTGTTTAATCCATTGTTTGCGTTCAGTTCTGTAATTTTATTGTATTTTTGGTCTTGTACCAACCAAGCTACCTTGACGGCAGGAAAAACGTAGTGATCATAGTTTCTTTGACTTCTTGCTGCTATTTATGGTTTGCCGGTGAAACACTTCACATCATCACTTTACAAAGCTGTCACAGCTTGGGACATCGACAACGGGAGGTCTTTTAAACGTTATCGTACGTCGAAGCGTTGAAAATTTCCGAATTTGAAGCCGACCAACTGACTTGTTTTACGACAGCAACTTCTTTTGCTTGTGACGCAATTAATAGAGGTATCCGGCCCCATTCACACAGCAGCAGTTGAACTGGCGATAGGAAATCGTTGAACACAAGCTCAGCAGTTTTCATTGCGAACGAAATTTTAGGTTGTTGCTGCTGCGTAGCTGAGTAAATCATTCCGTAGTGAAAACGTACTGTTTCTCGGCCAACCCCGTGTTGATACTCAACTTTTAAACTAAACGACCAGCGTATACTTTACCACGGCTTTCTAATCGCGTTCTTACGCAGTTTTATTATTATCCGATGTATAGAGCTCCCGAACAGCCTTTAACTGCTGAATAACTGCATCGTGTCAGGAAACGATTTTCAATTTATACCAGCATAGTGGTGTACTTGCGTAACGGATCATCGTGTAAGCCTGTTGCTTGAAAGGCGCGCTTAGTGATTCTTGCCAACTAAGCAAGCAGTGAAAGTTAGACGACAAACTATTGAACATGCAGTTTTTGTTTAGCTGTTCAGTTGTGTAATTCTGTGAATGAATGATTGTGATAAAAAGTGATTGCTGTTAGAGTTAGACAATGAATTAAAGGCAGGTAATCAACGCTTTATCCGTCCCACACTGGCCTCCCTAGCCTATTTCACAATGCTACAGCTGCTCTTGTGAGCAGGCTATTATTACTTCTGTATATATTCAGGTGCAGTAATCAAGCCAGTTTATTTTCTATGAACGCATGTTTTGCGAGGGCATGAAATCAAAGTCAAAAGTGTTTTCTTATCGAAGCTACATTATTAATATGTGCTATCTTCTCACCTTTAACGTACTTTGTTGTTATACTTCAGTCATTAGTTTTCAGCCGTAGTAGAATAAAGATTATTGTTGGGTAGAAATGTTGTAGCAAATGACTTCTTATAAGATGTATCCATTCCATTGTAGAGCCAACTGAACCGAACAGTGAAGACCAAGTGGCATTGATTGACATGGACTATTGCGATCCCTCAGAAACTGCAGAGGTAAACTTCATTTTCAAAATCATGTGAATTCAAGTTAAGTTTCAATGCGGCTGCATCCCAGGCAGCAAGTCAGTCGTTTTTTACATTGATTCGTCTCAAACGTTGAATCTATGCAAAAAACGACCGATTTGCTATCTGGGATTTTGCTATCACGGTGATTTCATATAGACATTGAATCAACGTTTATTGGTGATTTTGCACGGTTCTGACATAGCCTGCGACAACATTGTTGTCCTGGGACATAATTCTAAAGTTTTTTCAACCCAAAACCTAGGTTGCTGTATATCACAGAATACTATTCGCTACACCATTTTTTTTTATTTACTGTCGCCTTCAGTGGTGTCAGAAGTTACTGTGTCTGCTTTGACCTGGCCACCACTTCTCTGTGCTTTCAGAAAAGCTTATAGGAACTGTAGAGCGTTGCTTTTCTTTAACTTGTTTTTCATCTTTTGTTTCACATCCTAACTATGAAATTCTATTAACAATAAATGTTAACTAAAGGTTAAAAACTTACTATGTATGTAGTAACGTTTTGTAACTGATTGCCTTTTTCCTTGCAATGCATAATTAACATACAAGATTAATTGCTGAATGCATGTAATTGTAAAACTATTTATTGAATCATGTTGAGTGGTCCATTGTGTAGGCTACAAACTGCTGGCTGTCGAAAATCGAACGACAAAAAATCAGAAAATTTTCCAATCTGGTGTGTTTTGTAATGATCACAGAAGTTGATATAAGAATATGATATGAGATGTGAACATCCGAGGACGTTGAATTAATGCAAAAAAAAATCTAAAGTTGTGGATGGGTTGAGATCAAGTTTAGAAGTTGAGAAAGCTTGATTTTGCCTAAAAGTACACTATTACTATTACAGTAATTTTAATTGATTTGGATTATTTTATATGACGTTTTATGTCATGGATTTTTAAGCAGTTAACCTTCAATGGTAGCTCACTAGGCATTTGAATTTTAAGATTGTGTTAATTCTCCCCACTCCCATAAGTGGATTTTGCAATTTTTATTTCAGTAAGTAAAATCTTTTTTGTGACCATCGAAGTGGTCATATCACCACTTCCCTGGTAGGCTGCCTTGGGCTTACCATCAATGCTGTAAATAAGCACATGGAACGTTTTGTAGCTTGTTTGACATTGGAGCAACGATCTTAGGACAACTCGCAAGGTTGCGCTCAAACGCCACGTGCATAAGTTCTTCATTTTCATGCGTGGCCACTTGTCACCTCAGCAGCCGAACACAGATGCTATCTACCCTAACCAGCTATCGAAATCCCTATTGTTTACATTGATTTCTACGACTTGAGACGTTTAGTACATGCAAAAATCTGGGGATTTTGCTGACTATGTAGTAACCAGTCATCGCAGAGTGCAAGTTAGGTTTCGGGTGCAGCTTTCGATGAAGTAATGCTGTAAATGAATCGTGGATGGTTGACGACGCGAAGCTGTGATGTTCGTTCTGCACCTTTGCTCGTGACTTGACGACCAAGCAGATGATGAATTCCCTTTGTGCTTTCACTAATTCACAACACTTTCGTTGCTTTGTTAAGTCAATCTTTGTCGTTTCGGATAGCAAGTACATCTTACCTTGCTAAGGAAAAGCCAAGTCTCTTTGAAAGGCAAAGCTCTACTATTCAGGAAGCACGTTGCTATGACACCTGTTTTACAAGAATCGCCCAGTCCTTGTTGATGCTAAGAAAGGGAAATGGGCGTGGTAGTGACCTAAATAGAAATTCATCAAGGCGCCTTTTTGCAGTAGTGCATGAGCTGAAAGTAGTGCCAGTGTTGCAAAGCTGTTTTTTACATTGAATCGAGTTGCATGGAGCCCAGTGGCTCCCAATTGGCAGCGGAAAAACTCGAACGTGTTGTAAGTCTAGCTTTTTCTTCTAGGCGCAAGCGTGAATGATGAAGCGATGGGTTCGATCCTCTAGGCTCTGCAAAATTTTCGGGTTGTTTACTTTTTCTTTCTAGATTTGCTACAAGGATTTGTACTAGCATTTCTTGAAATCACAATAAATTTCTTTTTTCTGGAGGTGCTGCAGCTACTAGCACAATGTTTCACTAGGAAAAACTTTGTTTTTTTGTTTATTTGAGGTAAATCCGATGAACTTGTTTGATGAAAACGTAAAACATGCAAAAAAGGCATTGAACATGCCCCTTGACACAGGTTTTCAAGAAAATTCTCTAACCTCATTTCTTTCTTGGCTTATTTGAAAATGGTTTCTTCAGTATTTGTGATCAAATCTTGTCTGTCATGTTTGTTTTTTGCCAATGATCTAATCATCCCAACATCTAGGTTGAATATGACATGACAACGTTTTGATGGATGGAGTTGTTTCTGCTGATGTTCTTCCAACATTGCATTGTTTGTCACTCTGTATATTTGTTCTTCACAGCATGTTTTAACTCCGGACGCACCCATGTTTGCTAACAATCCTTTCTTGGTACTGTAGATGCCAATGTACGTTGAGCACATGCAAAAACTGATAAGCTTTGTGAAAATCGTCTTGTTGGGAATTCGGGACTTTCCGTGGTTTCTGCTTTATCAATTTTGAGGAAGTGTTTTCTCACTAATAAACCCCTTTTATAGAAAAGGGTACTAGCATCTGACGTTTGAGTGAATGCAGGCCACAGTATCCTAAGAAGCAAAATGTAATTTTTTCACACCCGTTTTGACGTCTTGCAATGTTGATTGAAGCAATAAAAAAGGGGGAATTTTCATTAAGTAATGCATAACTGCTTCAAATGTGCTATGTTATCCAAGGACGTACTATTCGGTTTTGCCAGGGCAATGGAGTCGGAATCGGAAGGATTTTGGCGTGTCTGGTCGGAGTCGTTAAAAAAAGGCCGACTCCGACTTGATACAAAACGATAAACAATAACATTTTTGTAAATTAAATAAAAAAATTATCACACACTACTACGCAATACGCATCCTTTTGGATCATTGATAAAGTCAAAAGAAGATTTCAATGAAAAGTTTAGTGACGAAGTTTTATTTTGGTACCTTATTGATGTCTTGATTATTCACTGGTCGACATGATTTTTATTTTTTTGGATAAAAATATCACTTTTGGGATAAACTTCTTGAGTGGATTACGAATATGAAGTCACTTTTTCACTATTGTCTCAACATTCTGTCAGAGATTAACCATCTGACGCCTGACGGCCAATCGACAGAATGTTCAGACAATGAGCATGATGATGATCAGCATCCGCAACGGCTCAGCCAAGCTGAGCTAAAAACCTTTTCAGAAATTTGAATCTATCAAAGGAGTCTGCTCCCTTGAATCCAGATTAAAGGAAAAACGTGTGCTCAATATTGATACCACTTTTGCTTGGTAGGCTATAAACATCTTAAAAGTGGATTTATTCGCTTTATCTCCTCGGAGCACCCTTTAGTCTATTGTGTGAGCGTTAAGGGTCTTATGGAGAAGTTAGGAACGGTGCAGGATCCAAGTGACTGGCTCCTTTTCATTAATACATCAAAATTAATAATAATAATAATAATGTTAGTTTTTATATAGCGCTGTATCCATCGCAGAATGCGTTGCTCCTCAGCGCTTTACAAAGCAGACAGTGTCAATGCAGCCGTATAGAGGCGCAACTGAGTAGAAAGCTATTTTATTGCACAATGGAACAATTTTGCTTCCATCTCTTTAGCTTATTCGGCTTACATGAAAGAGTCGTATGAAAATATGAGACTATTGCTTTGGAAGTTATAACACTCATGACTCATCATGCATGGAAGATTTCTTTTAATTGTAACATCTTATGTTACCGGATCAACAATCTGGATTTACAAAGTATATATCCTTGTTTTATGTGCGAATGGGACAGCAGGAACAGAAGCAATCATTGGATTAAGCGTGAATGGCGGTTGAGGAAAGAAGTCTCTTACATTCAATACATAAAAATATTTTGCAACCTCCTCTTGTTGACAAATCCAGTCCACTGTTTCACCACCAACCCTATCAAACCGGGTCTTATGAAACAGTTTGTGAAAGCTCTCAACAAAGAAAGTGCTTGCTTTAAATACATTAGAGAGAAATTTCATACTTTGAGTGCCCAAAAAGTTAAAAAAAAAGGTTGCATTGGTTGGGCCTCAAATCAGAAAACTTATCAAAGACACTGGAGTTCTATTCATCATGATTGACGTGGAAAGATGCTAGACATGTTAAACAAATGTTAGACATATTGTTAATACGAGAAAAACAATTGTTTTTTTTATTTTTGTTAAAAAAAATACACAAAAGAACGACTTACATCTCTACAGTACCCACGAACTAGAATATGAAACTTTATAAGAGACTTGCTGTAATTTGCCGTTCGTTGTACTTGTTTCTGATCTGTTTTTTGTTTGAGAATCTTGATGGTTTGGTATGGAAGACTTTGAGCAGCGTCGAACATCAAGGTTTATTAAAGTCACTCGTTGTCATTCTTCTGGAGCAAGTTTGCGGTGTAGCGTGAAAACTGATAGAAGCGTGGCCAATAGAAGACATTTTGTCATTGCGATTACAATGGAAGCTGAGCGTGCGTGCTTTAGAATGTAAATAATTTGTTTGCTGAGCTGTTCCTTCAGATGATAAATTAGGTTTGTCTTGAATATTAAACAACATGCGTCCTGGATGCTTTGATCCAGCAGGAATAAGCGTTTGTGCTGATATTTGTTTTCAAAGATTTATAGTGTATTGAACCTCTTTGCATTCAGTTTTCATACGATTAAACACAAAATGTATAGGCTGTGTACAAAACATGCTTGCGTGCACTTGTTAGTACGTTGTATAACGTGAAAGCTCGGTAAGTTTTCTATGAAGAAGGTTTGATGGTGCCCATTGTAGGCTTGTTTAGTTTCGTGTCTGGTATTTTATAGCCATGTTTTCGTGTTTAAATTGGTACCGACTCATCTTCTATATAAAGCAGGTCATGTACCGACTGCAAAATTGATTATTAACTTTCACTTTTGTTAAAAGTGCTGAAGCTGTTGTTATTGCCTTTAACGTGATTTGTGACTTTCACCAATCACCGTATTGGACCATCCGTGCTGCAGTAGTTGATTGTGACAACGCATTGATCCGTTGGTTGATTTTTGTAGATGACATTTACACATTTAATATCTGTTTATTTTTTTAAAGTTTCCAAATGCTTTTGCTGCAAGTCTTCACTTGTCAAAACCAGCACTCAAGCTGTTTCAAAAACACTTTGCTGAAAGTTCGTTTTTGTATGATTCATGGAGAATAACAAACATATTAGCTTTTTATGTATCTTACTCACATTTGACGAGTTACTACGTTACGACAAAAAACAGATTTCAACAATCAACGTAACCTGTTTTTTTATTTGAATAGTCGTCAAAAAGCATCCACAGATAAACGTGTCGGCAGCATGATTTTCTTGACAGCGACAGAAGAGGCTGCCACGTGGAAATGCTTGCCCTCGTCCCCATTACGTTATACAAATGAGCTGATTGACTAAAATAACAGTTCAAGAAAGAGTTTGCTACATCTGACGTTTCACGGCGTTTATCGCGTTTTTGGTGACCTTTTGATGACCTGGTTTCACGGTGACCAATGACCATGCAAAGTATGAATAGCTTTTTGAACTTCAAACATGAAATTCGGATCGATTCCAGTGGGAAGTTGTCAGCAACAAGATTAAAACTTTTTATCCTAGCCAACTTTTTTATCCAAATTGTTATTGCAAGAATAGCAATCTTAGCACTATTATCGTGAAGCTGTGAGCTTGTGATGGAATTTGCTAGAGCCGCGAGTGCTTTTTAGCAAACAAAAGTTATTTCTCGCGGACGGTGCTTGACTGGTTCTATTTCTGTGTGCTTAAGACAATAGAACATGCACGCAGCACACCTAGGTTGCTAATTCCCTGTACTCATAAAATGTGTAACATTGAGAACACAAGCAGTTGGTAAGTTGTTGAAACGACAAACCGTTGTTATATGCCATGGTACAATGTCTGAAAGAACTATTTGCACTTCGTGAAGTGCAAGCATTGTCTTATTAATGATCGACTTCTGAATTGGCACTGACCCTTTTGTTCGTAATGTTTTACGTCCCAGGCAAGAAGTGGCAGCGTATTTGGCAAACTGTCGCCTAAAATTAAAGTGACTGCGTGGCTGCACAGCAAGTCTTCATTAAACTCGCAAACTTTAATTTACATTTAGCTTGCCATCACAGGTTGTTATGAATATTTAATTATAGCGTCAATTTTTGTCAAAGACTAATTTGAAAGCATTGTTTGTACACGGAATGGCCCGTTTGGGTGAGTCCGATTCGGTGAGTCTGATTCGGTGAGTCCGATCCCTTAACGGGGGATTTTTTCAATTTTTTTTTTAAATTATCGGGTTCCGTAGCCTAATTATCATTGCCGTTTTAGGGTTAGGGGTTTGGGGTTAGGGTTAGGGGTTAGAGGTTAGGAACTCACCGAATCGGACTCACCGAATCGGACTCACCGAATAGTAGCAGACCCGCCCTGGTACAAACTGTACGTGTACAGTGTATGTGTGTGTAAACACCGCACAGTCTTCATTGCGAACATGCCACAAACGCAAAAGTGAATGAATTTAAAACAGTTAAAAAAATGGTTACATGTTGGATCACACCAGCCCCCTTTCAATGACCAATGTTGTCTAAAAGTAGCTTGTACAAACGGGTCTGCTACTATTCGGGGTCATTGAAAGGGGGCTGGTGTGATCCAACATGTAACCATTTTTTTAACTGTTTTAAATTCATTCACTTTTGCGTTTGTGGCATGTTCGCAATAAAGACTGTGCGGTGTTTACACACACATACACTGTACACGTACAGTTTGTACCAGGGCAGTCGCAATGAAATTTAGAAGACTTAGCGGAAGAAAAGAAGTAGAGTAGCGAAAAACCGCGGAGTCACCGAAGCCAGACGCCACCTGACCAAAATCACTAAACAGGAACAGTTGAGTGTGGCTGTGAAAACTATTCTTTGCTCAGTAAATGGAAGTAGAATATAATATAGAAGATTTTTTGAATAAGTAGTGCGAGCGAATTTGTGATGGAGTATGATGTCAGGCTGATAAATTTCAAAGTGCTGCAAGCATACTTTTGTTGTTGTTGTTGTTGTTGCTGAGCGAACTGCTCGACCACAGTACTAGTCGACAGCAGAACTGTCGCTTTCTCGGTTTCCGTACTGCCATGTCGAGTCGAGGTTGTTTTTGACAGTCCCTTATTTCGCAGTCTCGTGGTATTTACAGGGAGACCACGTGAAGATGACTGTCTTTTCCCCTTTCTGTTGCTGTGGTGTCCTTGCATGATTTAAATGATCATCATCATCAAAGTTGATTAGCAGCTTTAAAAGTTGCACGGGGATAAACAAGCTAGAAACATTTTTGAGTTTGTACCTGAAATATTGTGATTACCTTTAAGTACAACTATTATTTTAAAATACGCTTTGGCATTGTCAGGTCATGATGCCCCGTTTGCATATATTTTTAAAGCAGCTTCTCAATGCTCATTGATCCATCAGATAAGTTACTTGCATGCTTAGGCTCAGGGCCGGGGGATACAAAGACTATCACGCCATGTGTTATACATTGTTTTTGTAATATACGGTAATTGAGTCTTGTCAACCCGACTTTCCGGGTAGCTTTCAGTATCTGCTTTCCAGTGATGATACTTAGTCACCATGGGAAATGTCTCATAGCTTAGTTGAGTTCAAAAATTGATCACTTTTGATTAAAAAGCAGTGCCTTTCATGATTTCAAAAGTACTCTAATGTATGATTCACGTACAGTGTGATAATATGATGTTAGCCGCATTTATTTGCGGAACAATGGGGGTTTATATGCTGTATTTTGTGAGATGCAGACATCGGTGTGCTGTATGTGTAAAGCTGAAGAAAATTGCGACACATGCAAAAGCAGTTATTCTTTCTCATCTTGGACACACTTTGAATTAATTTTGTTTTGAAACTCAAAGACTACTTGCTTTTAAAAGTTTGTTTGTCGCATGCTAGAAAAGATTTTCAAGCTAAACACACGTTCATTTTGCTTTATTATTGCCGAGAAAAACGTTTAGCAAAAAAAGCAGATGGTTTAGCATGCATGATTCAAAAAACGCCATTTCTCTATAATTTGCTTATAGTTTGCTGCAAGACAGCCAGCTTTGCTTACTGGTTCCGGAAAGCAGCTCAAAAGTAAAAAAGGAATAGCACGGCAAATTCACGCTATAAGAGAAAATATAAACACGACCGATGATGACAAAAACGACATTGTGAGGAGTGAAATTACCCAGAAAACAGCCAGCAGACGCTCAAGACGAATTACAGTATTTTTGTGCTACTTGCAGAATGTCAACGATATACTAACATAAAGTACAGGGAATTTTTGTAATAATGTGTTAGTTTATCGCAAAACTGTCGTCAAAACTTCTATCTGCGTGTTACATGTCATTTTGTGTTTGCAAAGTTGAATAACAAAGATTCACTTAGAAGTTATGTTTGCTGCCAAGAAAACAGGATTGTGGTGTCAACAGAATTCTGTTATTGCCAATAGAATATGTATCAGCTATTGACGATGAAAAGAGAGTTCGAGAATGGGTTGAGGAAGCAGTTTCGACAGTTGATTCCTTCAATGATACGCTAGTTCTAACCACGTGGCGTTTACCACCATCACCTACAACTATTGCTTGTTGGTCTCACTGGAGCTTGACAGCAAATCTCATGGCTTGGTTATGTAGTGGAAGTGCGCAACCAGGCGAATATTTACTGAAGTTTTTGCTACTGTAATAGACTGAGTTTCGCTTTCAGCAGCATGATCGTTGTTTATTTCACAACTGTAGATGCAAACGACTTGTTTTGAGCCTGATGTTTCGGGTTCGTTGTGGAAATAGTTTGTTTGTCCCTAGCTTTCGGAACATAATTCCCCAGTCATGTGCAATGACGAGGGAATTTTTTGCTGCAAAATTTCGTGGTCTGAAGAGTTTCATGCCAATTGATTTTATTTTGTCAGGATGGTGCGAATTCGTTCTTCCAAAACAACTTCGTTGAAATTTTAAGCAAATGATCGCTGTCATCTTTGTCGTATGAACCTGTAATATGAGAAAGATCGCTGTAATAAATCGTGGTTAAGCAAAATAGTTGCTATAATCGTAAAGATCGTAATTAATTGGATTTTTACCTTTGCATGTGAGGTGAAAACACGAACTTGTCCGCTAAAAATCAGCCAATCATTCACTTTAGGAAGCCGACGACTAATACATTATACAACCGTGCGGATTTTTGTCGTTGTACAAACTCCATGTCGACCGCAACAGTATTCAGCAATATTTCTTTTGAAACCCCGCCAGCAATCCGTCTTTCTGTGCATTGATTTAAGTTCTGCAAACGTTGAATCAAGGTGTAAAAGGCATCATTTACTGGCTGGAAACAAGTGACAAAACTGTGTCAAATGCTTCTATCATTGTGCAGCATTGTGCTAAGAAAAGTTGCAAGGAGTTGATTCAGGTGGAAATGTGATATTCATTGCAAATGCAAAAACCATCATTGCCCTTTCGTTGAAGGCCCTAAAATCCCATTTCAACGTAAAATGAAATGAAAAATCATTTTTGCTGGTTCATAGCGTAGTTCAATTGCTGCTTGAGTGCCATTAAGTCATAAATTTCAAGTGTTTATGTGAACAGTTAGTCCACTCCTGCGGTATTGACGCTAAACGTAAAATCAACAAAAGAGCGCCCGCTTTCTTGTGCAATGACTTTTTTAGCTTTAATCATATTCTTATCGTAATCGCTGATGAAATTACACAGGTATTCGATTTGTTTGGTATGGTATAAATTTATTTTACACGAAGGTATTAAGCATAACATGCTGATTTTGAAGTTCTGCGGTACCTTGTAGTCTGGTTTTAATGTTAATTCCGACTTTGACCTGGTGAGGTTATGTTAAAATTCATTTGTCCAACTGACTTATGTTAGTTTTTTAAATTTTTGCAAATATTTGCTTGTCTCTCTTTTGACTGAACATATTTTTTCGTTTGCTATCCACTTAGCCAGCAGAATTTGTCGTGATTTCTGCGCTGAAAGACGTAGCGATGTAAAATAGCGACTTTGTCAGGTGAGATGTACGAGACGAAGATTCAATTGTGGATTTTTCTGTGTAAATTATTTTAATTTACTATTGACAACAAGTAGCGTGGCCGTTATTTTCCGTCGAAAGAGTATACTTTTTTTCAATTCGTAACCCAGCTCGATTTTGCAAACCACTGGAGGGCGCTGGCGAGGTTAGCTGTTAACTCTCTCTGCTGAGCTGAAGCTGTAGTGTTGAGAGATAATTTCAATATTTCTGTTTGTTTGACTCTAACTACCCGTTGCATGTCCAAAATGTTGTTAATTTAAGTCCAAAAATTTGAATAATTTCACACTTCACACTAAAGTTATCTAGCTTGGGTTTCGTTGGCCCTATTGAGCAGCGCAGTTGATGCAGCATATTCACGACACCGATGATCAGCTTGTTTTACGTCGCTGTGGTGTTTGCAGGTAGGGATTGAAGTGATGTAAATGGTACGTGTTTGACCAGCTTGTACAATTCTCCAGATCATTTAGACCAGTGGTTCTTAACCGCCTGTCCGCAGTAACTTTTGTGCCGGTGCGCCAAAGTTAGCATTAATGTGTGTATAAAAAAACAGCATAAATTCTAAAAACATGATTGAAATCTAGCTTTCTTTTCAAGGGCATTTTTAATTTGTTCACCTTTATTCAGCAGCTGAACTCTTTTTCAACCCATTAGGCCTACTGGCAAATGCTTGGTTTTCTCATCGCATGCACAGTTGCGCACTTTCTGCTCAAGTTGGCGGTAATGTTGATGACGTCACCACCCGTGCGGAACAAAGCAAATGATCGATTTATGAAAGTTCTGCATGACTTTAGCGGGAAATAGTTGAGTAATGTTAAATGTTCTATTTTGAGATAATCTTTGCTGTTCCTGGGATTTCGCTTTGTGTCACAGCTTTTGAGATACCCGCATTAGCCTATTATTTTTCAGCAAGAAGTGGGTTCTATAATGAAAGTGAACTACAAGTTTTCATTTGAATTGTAACAGTGGAAATCCCATGGTAGCATCTTTGCTTACCTTTTAAATAGAACTGATTTTGGACAACTAAAAACCGAATATGTTTGTATCTTTCTATTCCTGTTTTAAGTAAAAACTGGAACACGACATTCTCAATTGAAACAAACTATTCTTTTTATTTCTTCTATTCTGTTGCAAAAATGTTTAGCGTAATTTTCCATTGATTTGGGTAAAAATTGTAGAAAATGAACTTGATTTGTAACGTTTTTGCTGCACAAAGGTTTTTTTTTTGAAAGCCATCGATTACATGCAACTGAACAGGAAAAACGATCCCCCTAACAGGAAAACGAACTGTTATTTTATCATACCATCCCCACAAGCACAAACTTACAACGTGTGGCTTCACGATACAAATTTACACCGCAACAGAAGCAATTGACCAATCATAATCGAAATTGTATTGCTTGCTTTAAGTATGACATCATCTATCATTGTTATTCTTGCTCTAAATATCTCCTTCCTCTCGTGGTTTGTTGTTCTACTTGATGTGACCCATTTGAAGTAATGCAATTCTCTGCATTCTGATTGAAGCATGTCACGATCTGGTAGCTCACAAAGCAGGGTGTTTCACATAACGTTCAAATGATTTAACTTCTCGGAAACCTTTTGAAATCGTGCGTTTCTGATGGCATTGCTTAATCACACGATGAAAGTTTTGTACGGTTGCCTAAGCCTGTCATTTGCGACGTTGTCAGTCGTTGGGCGAGGAAGGGTTAAATGCATGTTCAAAGATTTGGTCTGTGTTATTGAACTGGCGCGAAAAGCCAGCAACTTGTAATTAGAAAACTACAATACTTATCTAACAGCTGTGAGTTTAAAGTGTATTTTTGCTGGGAGAAGTTTACCTTTACTTCTATTCTTAAAAATATTATGTTTGTTTATAGTGCAGCATACTAAGACTACCAGACTGGAAAGGTAGTACACAAGTGCAGTACAGCAGTGCAGTTTGTTGAAAAACTAAGTTGTTTTTTGCTTAAACTGAATTTTGCACTTTGCTATTTAATATTGCTAGTATGTAATTTCAGAAGGGCGTTATATAGGCTACTTGTGTCATAAGCCTACCCTTATGTCAAACACCGTAACTGATGCACCAGTACAGTATTTAAATACATTTGCCTAAAAAGAACATTTTTCACATAGTTTGAATAGAGAAGCTGATAGGCATAGACAGAATAATTCCTAATGGTATTGTACAAAAAGAAAGGCTTATAAGGGTTTTACTTCATGTGTTGGGTTGATATTCGGTATGAGGAAAGGGCTTAGTAATAAACGTAGCTGACTTCCATTTTTGAGGCAAAAAGTTAAATATACATAAACATCAACACTTCTCAAGACATGTACTTCCACATTTTTATTAAAAATAACATTGACTACCCATCAGTTTTTTCCAAAGTATAAATGTTTAAAAGATGCCTCGTGAAGCATCAGCGACTGCATGCAGTCACTTTTTGTCTTCATTCAAATCCAAGCTTGTTATCAGTGTTGTGAATCCTTATGCCTGACCTAGCAGTGGACTGGCTGGTTTCAGTGACAAGTATGGACAAGTTAAAAACAGAGGTTTCTTTTTTTTAACTCACTCCGATTTTGAAATTTGATCTATGCTTTCATTTTCACAGCAGTACTTAATTCGTTATGTTGTTCATTGGATAAGCGTATCTGTTTTATAAGCCAACATCAAAATGAAACCCTTGGGTGAAGCTCTTAATTTAGTCGATGCATCTACATACGAAGCCGTGGAATCTCCTTGTCAAAGTATACCTTCCATTGCTTCAAAACTATCTCCTGTTGATGAAGCCAACAAAGCAATTGGTCACTTAAAAATGAAGCATCAAGGCATTTCCAGTAACCCTGTCACCATGCGAAAGAAAACGACGACGAACGGCTATGCCAAGTCTCGTGCTTCCAGCCTCGGTGAAGTCACCGCCATACAAAATGGAGTTAAACCACCCAGCCCTCAGTCACCAAAATTACGAAACCGTCCATCCAAGAACATGTCTATGACGTATATTTTAAAGAAAATGAATCGAAGGAGTATGCCCGCTCTTGAAGTCAACTCAACGGATGTGAATTTCACAGGTGGATTTACAAGTTACGTTCAAGCATCCGAAAGCGGCGACCAAGCCAAGAGATCATCCATATCTGCCCCGCCTAGCGCTTGGTTGAATGAACACGAAACTCAAAGTCGAAACAATGCGGACAATGCTCCACCAATCCCACGAAAACTCGGCAGAAACAAAATAGAAATGCTGATGAATTCAACCACTCATGCTGCGACGACACAAAGTGTTCAAAATGTCGGCTTGACAGTCACCAACGTCAGACGCATGGTAAGTTTTCCTCCCGATGACTCAAGTGGTGACAAGCATCCTCCGTCCTCCATCTCTCCTCAAACGTCGCATTCCGCAACCTCCTCACCACCATCTACTCCTACTTCAACTTTTTTCCCTGATGACGTCAGTGTCGCCACAGTGATGACGTCAGTGTCGTCTTCATCGCCACCGGCTTCGCCGCGTCAAACCAGCATACCACCTCTCCCACCAAAAGCATCAACCAACAAACTGACGCGACAGAGGTCAGCTGCCGTTAGGGTCAAGGTAAGAGCCGTTGCTATACCGACCAGTCATTTTGTTTCCCTTCAACATGAAAGTAACGTTGTCATTTCATCACCACTGCTCGTCGCGTTTCATGGAGATTGTTTCACTTTGTTTTCAATGTGTTTTTTTTTGTTCTTGTTAAACTTGGCTTTTGGAGTTGAATGTGAGAATGTAGGTTTGTGTGGGGTACAGTTTCAGCCTCATGTGCTTATTAAACTTGCAATTACGCTAGTAATTATTTACCTTCGCTGTTGCATCGCACGCAGTAAGCCTTTACTGCAAACGTTATTTATAATATCACCAGGACTCAGATAAGGTTGAAGCATGCTGGATTGCGGGTGTGTGCATTCTGTAGTATAAAGCGACTTCACAGCGCAACAGATATTGCTTATAATTGTTGTCCCGTTCACTTTGTGTCCTGATTTATAGTCTTACAACGTTGAGAAAGCACCGCCAGTGATTCTTGTTAATTAATCATTGCCCAACAGCGTAGTATAAAATATCTCTAAAAGGTTAAACGAGAAAGATGCCACCGTAGCACAGTGCAGTGCGCATTACACCACATTGAAGGTTTCATTCGTACCATGCGGACAATTGCGAATGATTGATAGTTGCTCGTCTTTAAACTCAACTTTAAAGGAAATGGAGCTATTTAAAATTGAATGAAACTTTTCACCGATGAACACATATTGCTGCGAACTTGCACACTAGTAGCTAATTGTGACGCATCAATCGACCTTGGTTTTATGCCTAAGCCATAGCACAGAGTGCGATCCTTTCAACGTAAGTGTGTGGTGGCTGGTTGACGAAACGGTGAAGTAAACTCAGTTCATTGAGTGTATTGCTCGTGATATATTCTGTGGTAGTTATGGCGGCTCCTTCTAGTCACCAAAAGGACGTATTTTGCTTCAGGTCTCAAGCAACGTTACTGCTGCGACGTTTGCAATCAGCACCCTGCAAATTAATCGCCACATCAAACATTAAAATAGTTCATTTTGGCTAAGGCAGATTGGCTAAGCCGACTCCAGACTACACGATTGACACAGGACATGACAGAATTGGTTTATTTTCATTCAATATGCGTTTGACTGTACAAAAAAAATTCCACGTCACGCAAATAAAATCCCATGGAGACTAGCGTCTGGGACACACTGACTGAATATGATTTATGACTTATTTTCATTGCGTTTAGAGTTTGAACTGGGCCTCTGGGCTGCACGTTAGACGAGCAACGGAATGAACAACGAGTTCGTATTGCGTTTCATATGAACTGGCATCGTTTTTGTTTTACATAGATTCTACTCATTGCAACTTCAAATCAGACTTCAACTGTACAGATTTTTTCTTTAGTATTCCCATGCTAATAACGGTAAAAAATCATACTGTTTTTTCATGACCTGGGCTTCTTAGCGTTGAAGAGTGGGCAACCGGTTTTTTGTTGAAAATCTTACACAGACCATTAAAATGATGCAACTTGCATGGAATTTACCTTAAATAGTTTTGAAATGTGTTTTTTCGTTAGAAAGTCTCTAGTCTCTACGGTTGGTTCGTTTGGTTTCTTCCTCGCATTTCGCTGCTTGGTATGCGGCTGTATATTGGTTGAATGAATAGGTGGTATATATTTATTGAAACGTTTGACTTTAGTAGATTTATGCAAAGTACGCATTTCTTTGCTGTAGGTCGTAGGACGTACTGAAGACCATTACGCTGTGTGGTCTAAAATTATCTTCTGTCGAGACATTTATTTTTGTCCAAGAAAATAAGTCGGTATCATTGTGACGTAATTTGTATAAGTCAACATACCAGTTCACTGTATTTTATGTGACTTGATACTTTAATTTAGATTTATTCAGAAATATTTCAATCATTACGCCGTTTTCATATTAGCATAACCTTGCAATGTTTGAATTGCATTGAAAAACTGTTAGATTCTTTATTTTTGACAAGTTTGATGTCAATTATGGGCACTTGGTAGGTTTTTTAAAACCTTTACAGCTCCATGGCAAAGCCCTTGTAATATTTAATTCTGCGATGTTTCCTATCTTTTTGTAAGGTTTGACTGTTAATGTGATTGATGTATTGCTTTCTTGAAACAACCCATCGCTCCCATACCCAGGTGAATTTCACAAGTTGATTCTATGATAATGTCAACAAAAAACTGGTCAAGCGACTTAAAATATGTCTTCATTGATTACAAAACGACCGTATGGTAGTCTGCAGTTAAATATATGTCAGCTTGCAAATGCTAGTGTCCTCGTGTATTTGCGTCTTGTTCAGCAGTTGAATGCGAAATGGTGATAACACACGTTCGAAGCTGACGTTCTGTACAATGGTGGATTTAGGGGGAGGGAGAAGGGTGGCAATTGGGGCAATTTCTCCCCTTCCCCCAAAACATAGAAAAGTAATTTTATTCATTGTGTATTTGCAAGGTTGGATTAATTTAGATCTACACTACACATCATTGTGGTTTGTTGAAATCCCCTCTCCAAGACTCCACCTCTGGTTTTGTATACGTGTATTGCTTTTGCAGCTACATTTTACCTCAGTTTTTGTTTCAACACGTTGATGACGACAAATAGAATGACGTAATGTGACATACACCAACCGAATTTGATGGTGAAAGCGACCACCCTTTGACAAATTACCTTTGCTGCTTGATAACAGCTATTTAGCAAGCCAGTATGGTATGTCTTGAATGTTGTTTTGCTTTAAAATTAGCAGCAATCCTGTTCAGTTGGATAAAAATATTTCATACATGACAACAATTTAAAAAAAATCGTTTCTGCTTATCGTGAAAAGACGATGAATCGACATAATTAAAACAACCTGTTTCAAATCGCACACTAATCCTCGCTGCGTTGGTAGCTGCTGATAACGCGTTGATATTAACATTGCTTCGTGTCAACACAGCTTAGTGATAGACTGCTTGGGCCATTCTTATTAAGCTGTGTTACCAACAGGAGTTTGGGTGCAATGGTATAAAACTTTCACCTAAACTCAGACTTAGCACCATATGTTTGATACGTGTAAGGTTTTTAGTGCACTGTGAGTCAACTCGCAACAAAAAAGTCTGTGCGAAACAAAAATTCCCAACGGAAGGGATTTGATTAGTTAAATGGAAAGGCTACGTTCGTATTAGTTATAATTCCAGGATTTGTAGCAATTTTAGGTACAGTGTCAGTTTGAAACAGTGTGCACAGTCGAAGCTCTTGTTTCTTTACTGAGTGCACAAATTCACTCACTTGAGCTTTTTCATCCTTAAGCATTTGGCATTGGAGATTGTAACATTTTGTTTCAGTTGAACCACATGATTCGTTAAGTGGGTTGCTTGATAGCTTCTGCAGATTGTTTAAGATTTTTCATCATGATATTTGCGGAATAGGCTTGATTGCCAAAAGCTTACACAAGCCAACAAACTAACCCTTTTTACATTGCTTTACAACGTTTGCAGACATTGAATCAATGTAAAAAAGGACTGATTTGTTGAATGGGGAGGTCAACTTTGCTAAGTAAAGTATCATGTCCTGTCTCGTCATGTCATTTCCAAAGCAGATTATCAGTGTCCCTACCTTGAGCAAATATGTATTTTAAGTACCGGTTATGTAGGCTATTGCAGTGTTTGAAGCTTTGGCACTGGAACCTGAATTCATGACTTATTTTCTTAGTTTGCGTCTGTCAAATAGTCATCAACCGTTGTCAACATGAAATGACGTCATAGTTTTAAGGGGTTTTCAATGTGTCTTGTTTTAACTTCAGCTACTGCATTTTTTTCACTAGAGTAGGACTGGCAAGTTAAAAAATATAACTTTTTTTCTCTGTTTAGTTTTCTTGCAGATGTTGTTACCATTATAAGCAACAATTGTGAAATCACCGGTAAAACCTTGACGGCGTTTATTAGCCTCTTTTGTAAACAACGCTTTGATTTTAGTAATTCAACGATTCGCCGACCAACATGTACGATTTAGCGCTCTTTATTCTGGTTTCTTTGATAGATCAGACCATACTGTGCCCCAACTCAGTTATATTGGACTGTTTGAAGAGGTTGAAACTTTTGATAAAAAAAAGTCAAGTTTATAGCATTATTTTTTGTAAGCGCATTGCGCCTTACTTCTCGAAAAACTGTTCAATTTAAAAAAAAAACTAGTTTCAGGTCTGATATAATTGCAGTAAGATGCCTTATATCTAGCGATAACGAATATCACTATTTTGTACCATTTTTTTTTAAATTTTGTGTTGCAGTTGCTTTGAGTGAAAACATTTAGCACAGCATTTGCATACTGACCGTCAGTTACAATAAATCTTGGCTTTTATATGTTGAAGCAGTACATGTGGACTGGCTAGACGACCGCAATAATTAATCATCAATTGCATTGTAAAGCGTGTATTTCTACTTTCAATCGCATAAATACTTTTTCTTTTTTTTTGTAATCTACACTGAAAGCTGGTTGTGTGTGTGTACGTAGGGGTGTTCAATTTAAATTATTTGAATATTCGAAAATCGAAATTCAATTTATTTTCAATTTTCGAATTTCAATTTCGAATATCACAACTATTCACCAAACTGAAAAATGTGATTTTATTGAAAGAAACGACATGAAAATTCGCTAGAAAACGCGAAAAAAAGCCATGAAAATTTGCGAAAAAAGAACACAAAATAACGTCTACAGCTCCAGGCCCATGTTGGTGTTTATGAACACAAGCTGATCGACATGGTCACCCGTCAGTCGGGATCTCAGTTTCGTGACGGTCAGGCCAGCTTTTGAAAACGATCGCTCCGCTCGAGCCGAGGTCACTGGGATCCCAAACACTTCAAGTTCATTTTCACAGTGAGCGATTCACTGCCGCGACATTTCACTGCAGAGTGCAGAGGTTTCGACCCGAAAGCGAAATCGAGTATGTTTGCAAGCGCATAAAGCTAAACGCACGCTCCGTCCACGTAGCAAATTATGCTGTTTTTGGGTGCATTCAACATCTGATGACATTGAATCGACACAAAATGGTAGATTTTTGCTATGTCCCAGGCAGCAAATCAGTCATTTTTAGATTGATTCAAAGTCTGCAGACATGAAATCAATGTAAAAATGACAGATTTTGTTGTCTGGTGTTGGATTGTAGCATCGCAACTCGTTCTAGTGATTATTTATCGCAAAGCTGTTGCGGTTTGCATTCAAAAAGTGTTTTCCTGCTGCCGATCGCTAGTTTATCTATTGTTTTATGTATCAATGCAGCATAAAAAGTTGCCCCCACACAGAAATATGCGTGGGGGCCTGGCCCCCACGCAGGCCCGCAGCCATCCGGGGGCCAGGGGGCTCGCCCCCCCCCCCCCCTTAGAAAAAATGTCGCCCCCCTTGGCAAAATCTCAACATTCTCGAGCAACAGCTACAATTAGGCCTAATGATTTTGCCCATTTAAATTTTTTCGGGCCCCCCTAAAAAAAATTTGGCCCCCCTTGCTCTGCGGTCTGGCTACGGCCCTGTCTCCACGGCTTAGGCGCCTATGGATTCGGTAAAAAATGGATAAAACTGCGACAAAGCTCACCCTACACTTTCTGCTATTGCACAACCTAGCTATCTTCATTCTTGAGAAATTTGTAAAATTTGGCATTAAAAATGCCAACCTGGCATCCCTGGTGCAGGACTGGCCGTTGGACCCGCGAGAGCGTGTGATAGTCACGTGATCGACGATGCGCATGCGTCGAAGTCTTTTTTCGCTTGCCAAATGCGACAAGACAGATTTCGCGCCACTCGCGTTACTTTCAACCGCGTTCAGCCGAAAGGGCGGCTATAATTTCGAATATGTCCGATACGAAAAACGAATTTCGAATATCACCTTAATCGAAATCGAATCGAAAGTCGAAATTGAACACCCCTATGTGTACGTTTCTATTTTACTGCTTCAGTGACAAATTGGTAAAAGTGTAACCTCTGCTTCAAATAGCTTTAGTTTCGATTCCAAGTCGGATCATACCAGAGTTTAAAAAGTGATACCGATTATGTTCTTCCATAAAGCACTGAGAATGAAACAAGGAAATGCTGTGTTCATATCATAATTAAGATACAAAACTGCGCAGCGTCTAGATCCCCTTTGCAGTTTAAAACGACAATACACAAATCATACCATTAATGATTTGTTCTGTGAAAACAAAGTTTCAAGGATATAACATTGTGTCCCAGAGCTGCAGTATGCCAGTGCGTGCAAATAGTTTTTACTTTCAAAACATTTCTGTGTGCAGGATCTAAATTTCTTGATGCCTTGTGTGCCTTGGGTCACTCATTTTAGTTGTTATATGGCTGTGGCGATATCTGTTGGGGGTTATGCGCCATACTTAATTAAAAAGGAAATTAAGGAACAAATGTTTGTCTTCGTTGATTGATCAATTTATTATAGGCGTGGAGTTCTTGATTAAAATTGCTTTTTCGAAGCAAATCACTATCCTGCCAACAAGCTGCGGTGAAAACGTGTACGTTCTCTGGTTAATTTGAGCAGAATCCACTTTGGGTAATATTTAACTTCTCTCCTTACCGACGAGTGTGATGGGACTTGGAACTTGGTCATTTAATGCGATCATGCATGACTAAAGTACATTTTGTGAACGCAATATTCAATCATTACATAGGTTTGTTGCATCGTAAATTTCACATAGCAACTGCAACAACTCTGTACCAGCTTCATAACAACAAATGGCGAGGTAACATTATGACATTCAGGTGTTTTGAAAATGATTATCGTGTTCTTACAATGAAGAGTTAAAACAAATAACAGCTCGAAAAATTAGTCGTTTTTACATTGACCCAACGTTGAACTACTTGAAAAGAACTAATTTTTCAAGTTGGTATAAAGTCTTCCGTATAACAATCGTCAAACATTGCTCCTTATGTGTTACCTTTCAACACGTCAGTTTCACAGCAAGTGCTGGTTATAGCACGCCAATCCTTCTAATTCGCATCAAGTCATATGAGATGCTAGTGGTTCGATTAATTTTCGAACTGAAATTCCACATTTCAGTGCAATCACGTACTTCTCTGTCAAAGAAGCGGCTCTTGTTCAATTTGCTTGAAGTTAACCTTTGTTCAGTGTTTCTTTTTTTAATTTCTGTCTTCTCAGGGCTCCACATTGATTGATAAAAAGGCCGCAGTTCTGAGAATCTGCAGCATGAACGATGCCAATATGACGTTGTACACGACGCTGTTATTGGACTGACGTCACAGCACAGAGCAATTAATCAAATCTATCGGAAGTTAGGCTTATTTACCGTTCAAACAGGAAGTAAAAAACTAAATACAGTATTTGTATTTAGTAGTCATTGCTGTATTTTTTACAATCCATACCTCGCAATACAGAGAACAAGAAGCGTTAAACCGCATAGATAGATAGACATCCATTCATACAATGGCTGTGTGCTCTCAACTAATAGAAGTCTTCAAAATTTTGTGGCTGATTACTAATTGTGTGAACCAAATACATTTTTTCGTTCAGGTTTATCTCGGGGGATGAGGGTTAAAGTTTTGTACGTAACACGTTACAGCAACAATGTGCGGTTAGATTGCGAACTTAACTATTCTTCCGATAACTTGTATGGAGTTGACGGAAAGGCTCAAATCCGAATGCACTCGTATCAAACTCTTTTTTAACGTTAGTTTGATAGCTCAGTAAGTACTTGTTTACCTTTAGCGCTTCAGTGCTAATTTTTCAGTCGTTGTTGATCATTTCAAGAAAGTTACTGCTTCATTTCTACTGTAGAATTGTTTCATTCGCTTAGTTTAAAATTCTTAACCGATTGCGGTACTTGGAGATGAATCCGGCTATCCTCGGTAACGGTAACATCACCACATTAAAATTGGACTACTATCAGTAGAAAGTGCGACATCTACTTCAGTTTACCATATACGTGGTATATGATCAGCATTCTCTAACAGCAGTTGGTGGCTGGTTTAGTCAGCCTTAGGCTGAACTTAGTTGGTTTTGTGGAGAAAGCGAGAAGTAGAACTACATCCCATGCTTGAACCAGCGTGGTAGATATCCTTTAACTTTATAAAAGATTTCGAGAAATTGTGGTGTTCCCAGTTTGTGAAAGTTCTGTTGTTGATATAAAGAAGTTTTTAAGTTTTTGTTGTTACAGTGTTGTCGTTTATTAAGTGTTCTGTATTGACTTTGGAGTTAATTTTTCAAAGAGTATAATTTTGAAAATTAAAGTCAGCTTTTTACGTTGAAGAGCAATATTCTGGCACGATATTGGGTCACGAGTGAATTAAACTAATCGTTATCAACGAGTCTTTCAGGTTGTACAATCTATTATAAGCATAACACAATATTGAACATTGTATTATTATTATTGTTGTTATCATTGTATGATGCAAAAGCTGGTGTATTTGTTAGTTGGAGATCTAGGATTCTTGGATGCATTATGTCTTCAGCGCCCTTGCATGTTTCTCTCGAAGCAAGACTGTTGAGCTCGTGTGCTGTTTTTGTGTTGTGTGTGTTTGATCAAACAATTGGAATACAGCTTTTGTTGATTCCGAAACTATGTGATAAAATCTATAGCTTTTGAAAGAAAGAAAGTTGTTTCTAATCAGTGCGTTTGACTGAAGTTTGGCAGCTCTTCGTTTTAGTTGACTGGGCCAGCTATTCCTTCGCTTTAGGGTTTTGACTCATTTTGAAAACATTTCCATTTTTTTTTTGTGCGTGATTATTATGGACGAATACAATTTGCCCACTCTGTAACTGACTGAGCGATGACTGCTTGTATGTTATAAAAACTACTCTTGTTGATATACTTTCCTTCTAATGAAAGAAATATGACTCCTCACTTGCCCTTATTAGAATATATTGCCCGAAATAGCACTAGTTGTTTGGATCGATTGTTAAGTTATTGGAAAATAGATTTATAAAAGGTTTGATTTCTTCTGACGAAGCTGCACAGACTCAGTGCCCCCCAAATTGCCAGCGAGAATTTAGTGTTGTTTAGATTGCCAGGCAAAACTCTTCTCTGCTATGTTCCCTCGACTACAGCGGTCAATTGTTCTGTTTTCACGAATGGAAACGGAGCAATCAGCTGTTAATTGTGGTTGTCGACAATGCGTGGTGTATTACCATTGAAGCCCAGAGGCGAGAGGCATCTGTCGATACCCACCTCTTGCAATCGTCGACTGCCGGTATACGTTAGACGTGATTGCAATGGACTGTCCTGTGTTACTTTGTTATAAGACAGCTTGCAAGATAATTTAAGAGCAAGCGTTACCCCAATGAACAGTATTTTTGCATATAGGAAACTTAGTTTGCAGGAACTCTCATCAAAAAGTAATTAGTGACTTATTTCAGTTTGCAGCGGTTTTCAGACAAATGTCTGGATCAATTGAAACTTGTGCAAGTTTTTAAAAAGGTAGTTGATTTGCCAGTAACTTTACACACGTGTTTATACTACGGTCAAGCAATCTCATGACACGTAGGCGCTTTTAAACCATCCACCTAATTCGTTGTGAAACGCCTGATATTTTTGACCACCAAGACAAACACAGAGAAGTTTGTACGACAGAGGTAGCAACAGCAGTTATGTTCAACCACGTTTCGGAACCAAATCTTTCCCATTCTCCCATCCGTGGTCACAGGCGTTCCCGTTCTGACTGTCTCGGTGTTGCATTTGAAACTCTTCATCACAAAGAACGGAAAGATTACGTAAGATTCGACGACTTTTTAAGCTTTCAGTCGACCTGAAATCTTTCATATGATCTTCCTATATAGACACTGTGGGTTGCTTATTGTAGTTTTTGCTTTTTGTGACTGCAATTGGTGGCGGTTTCTGAGGTACAAACATGATCTTGGTTAATAGCAGTTAGTTTCTGTTGTTGTAACCCTTCATCTGGTCATAGTGTATGGATGGTAAGCGTAGCTCTCTTTACTTTGCACTTGTTCAAAATCTTTTACAAAATGAAAGCTATGCGAAACTTTTTGGTGTACACTGTACAGTGTACAGTGACATATTGTTGTCGCTACTGATGCTAATGGATCAGACCAGCATGTGCAATGTATGGTCACTTCACACACTCAACGTTTCGCTAAACATTTAGGTTTGGATTTGCTCAGAGATCTGGTGGTCGTCGTTTGAGCAATTACTTGTAGCAAGTAGCAACAAACAACTTCTGTTGCTTTCAGTTATTCTTGATGATTTAATTTTATTTTCACTGTTAAAAAGTCAACATTTTTTGCTTGTCTGCTAACTTCAAAGAAAAAAAAACAAGAAAAGTTTCTCCACAATTTTGAACGGCTTCTTTCTTCGCAGAGAATCTCCAACACTGAAGTATATAAAGGTCGACGAAGCCAAACTGTGAACGAATGGTCCTCTGAAGCAATTTCAGAGAATTCACCTTTGGTAAACATGGGCTTGAAGGAAGACACAACTACCATGGATCTCCTCAACGAGTTTCAGCCTGACAATCCATTTAAGGTAAGGGCTGTCTTAAATACTGGCTATTTAGGGTTGCAATAAATTTTCTGCATTGATATTTTGTGTGTAATAAAACAGATTTGAAACGATATAGAAGCGTTTTTTAAATACTTAAGTTCAACAAGTTTATGTCTTTATTTTGAGATCTTATACGTGCGGTCTGATGTAGAGTACTTTCTTCACTCATGACCTCAATTATTGTATGAGAAGGTCGGTTCACCTTAGGTATCTTTCACCGCCATACCAGTGCCAGCATCATAGATTTCATACCATAGGTTGTGATATAAACATTTTTCAATGCCCTGTTGTGTGGCAAAAATAAGAAAAAAATTTTTCTGTCACTTCAGTTCAACTTTCAGAGTCGTTATAATTTAGGTAGGACAATTTCCCTGGTAGTTCAGGAGCTCCCGGTGGCCGGTACGTTATTTTATCTGCCTCGCCAATGTACCAGCAATCAAGTAATTGCTATTAATTTCTGACAGACTAATAAGTTGAAAGTAATCAGTTCACAACATAAAAGTTCCGTTTAGCTTTAAACGAGTTCTCACCATTGAGATCTCAACTCGAATTGTGCCATTTCAGAACTCTGATGACGGGAAGGCGCCAGCGCAACAGCAAAACGTTCAAATCATGAATTTTGAAGACGACGATATAGTCGCGGATAACGACGCCGTGAGTTGAAGCTGTCACTGAGCAGTGTTTTCTATATTTCATCACTCTGACGTTCACTAACATTTAATTGGCAGAACCAGAGAAATTTGTGGAAGAGTTGGCTTAGCTTTTAGCATTAGCGTCTTTGAAACAATCGTTAGACTAGCATCAGTCTTGCAGATGAAGTAAATTCAATGACCTGCTTTTAAAATTGATCCTAGGTGTTGTCTTTTAGTGATGTGTTGGAATTGAGTAGACGAGAGGGAAAGGAAGAGAATCTTTGTGTCCATGCTGATCAGGGGTTCCCAACCTTTTTTACACCGTGGCCCCCTTTGAAAATTTTGAAGAATCAATGGCCCCCCTATTTTTTCAATCTTCTGAAAAAATTAAGAAACGTTATTTTAATTAAAAAAACTTGTTTATTTCATGAAGATTTGGGCAAAATGTACTAGTACTTTTATTAAATTTTAATTTATATCTTTTGTTATATAGTGTTGGAGTGGACTTAGAGATGATAAATTAAAAAAATTATTATTTTTCAAATTTTTTCATGGCCCCCTTGAAAAAGGCTCATGGCCTGTGACGTTTGGCTTCGATCACCGCAAGCCCGCGCGAGAAACTAAATTAGTCGTAGACCGTTTCGCGCACAGGCCCACTAGGGGGCCATGGCCCCCAAGTTAAAAACCCCTGCTTTGTGGAGTAATGCATTTTACATATTATAGTGTCTCAACGTTTCCTGAGCCATTGTTTTCGACCATTTTTACCATTGTTTGTGATAAGTTCGATGAAGAATAACATGGTCACTTGAATGTCTATCTGACTGTGAATGTGAAGCACTTTTCTTGTGGTTAGTTTCAGGACCACGGACCTTTCAATGACTGGGAGAAACTGCGTCAACGGCCTGCACACCTTGCCGTGTTTTTTAACTACGTTTTAGCGTCTCACAATCCCTCCAACTTTGTAAGCCATCATCTACTTTTCACTTTGTTGATTTTGCAATATTTCAAACAAAATTTTCTACATTTTTTGTGGTTTTTGAATGAAACTATGATTTCCATGATACGTTAAGCCGTAGTGTTGTTACAATTTGAGGTTTTGTTGCAATTGAAGCCAAGTCTTACTTAGAAACGTTCACAATCAAGGTTTTGAGTTGATTAATGAGTTGACACGCGAATTATTTCACATGACATGAAATTCTTCTTTTTAATATAAACATACTAAACTTAGTATCATCACACAGCTTTTGCACTTACTTATTGCGTGGCAAAATTTTTACGAAGGTTTTTTAGTCTAAACCTGAACATAACTTTCTTTTTTTACGTAAAAGTACCGTAGCAACGGCATAAGTGAAGATTTAACTCTATGCTTGCAATGTAGCAGATGTTTATTGTCTGGTAACGTCAAAATAAGGAAAATACATAACTTTTGTTGGCTTACCTGAGATCATCACCAGCTTACAATTTGTTTTTTAGCTTTTGTCAGTCAGCGTGGACAACTACAAGCTGCTATCAAGCTCGAAGGACATGGTGAAACACGGTGACGTCATTTACAGAGCGTATCTTGCATCCAATGCTGTAAGTGTCTCACTTTTACCTTTCGCAAGCACATGGGGCAAGTGTTTTACAAATGATAGTTCTGACAAAGCAACGTAAGGCCGTCGTATCTCTTGTTCGTTCTTGAGACAACTTTCGGCGTGAATTGAACATTGAGCATTTGATTCACAAGGCTAATAAATTAACTGTTTTATGACTGTTCTGTGTGTAATGGCTTTGCTCATAATCGGTACAAATGCATACGATGTACTCCCATGCACAATACGCAGCACCCTGTTTCGTGTGTATTGCCCGGTATATCTTAATTTTCAGAATTTTATAAGACTCATTTAACATATTTTCAAGAATCCGTTATTCTTCCAAAGTATCGTAGCGTAGTGCAGTTGTGCTATTCACATTACGTCGTAAGATCTAAAAAGTTAGATTTTGGTTCAGCACTACCAGATGACTTTGCAAAATAAACTTAAACAGAAGAACAGTTGTGGACTGGCCAGTGCTCAGCTGGCAGTCTGTCCTTTTCCTTGATTCAACGTCTGTAAACGTTAAAATTAATGTAAAAAGGCATGCTTTGTTAGCTGAGTAGATATTGCTTCCGGTCATGACACCAGCAGGCATTGACTTGTGCTTTCTTTTTTCTGTAGCCTTTCAGAGTTACCGTTGACGAAGGTATCAGCCGAAGCATACGTAAGTTGCTCATGTTGCAGTCAATTATGTTGAACTGCTTTGTCCACAAGATTTATATTACGCTAATAGACTTATTGCAGACACATAAGCACCTGTAGTTTTTGATTTAGTGACTTTCCAACATGCATATCTGAACATGGGAAATTGAATTCCCAAGTAGAAGTAACACTGTTAGTTTTTCACTATATCTATGTCGTTTAATGTTAAATTTCCGTTAAACTGACCAGTTGTCTGGTTCTTACTTCACATCTTAACGAGCCCACATGATGGCCTCAAAGCGACACGTTGTGTGTGGTTTCAGAATCGGCTTTGTCGGCAAAGAACCCATCAGAAGACACACTCAGAGGGGTGTTCGATCCTGCTGTCCAGGTTGCAACCACAGAGGTAAGTTTGATGTTGTCCGTCTCAGTCTCACAATAAAAAGATCGTCGTTTTCCGTTAAATCGACGTAAAAATGGACTTTTGACAGTAATATATCCCAGCTTCCAAAATTCTCTTCAAAAGGACGGATTTTGCTACAGTGTATAAAAGTAAATTCCAAAAATATAATTTTTTAAAAAAGAGGGATTTTGCTATCTAGGACCCCTCATTATGTTTGCAGGTTGAGATATGAAAGTTGGATGGAAACAACAGCTAGTAGGACTATTTCATGATCTGCTTGTATCAAAAGAGACTTTCGGATTTGATATGAACGTTGTCTTCCACTGCAATGAATGAAGCGTCCAAATCACTTTTTTTACACTTCAATCAATCAACAAATGAGAAGAAAAGTAAACTTTTGATTAAGATCTTTGAATCACGCTTTTCTTGCAGATTCGAAATCAGTTGTCTCTGTATCGAATGAAGCGCGAGCAAGGTCTCGGCAGTTTATTTGGCGACGAGAAATTACAGCACGCTATTAACTTGGACCAACAATCTGACATACGGATCGTGGACGAAATCATCATGCCAACCCTTAGTGATATGTTGTACGTATCCACTGCTGTAGCTTGCACCTCCGAGCGGCTTTAAGATGTTGATTGTTGAATGTTGATCCAACCAAAAAATTACTTTTCTTTTTCATTGCGTTTTTACATCGTTTTCAACTTTCAATTTCCTCATTGCATTCAATGTCTGCCAGCTTTTGGTAAATGCAAAAGGGGCTGATTTGCTGTTTGGGAAAAGTATATATGTAAAACTGAAGCACATTTGTCTGTCTTGTGTACAAAGTGTTTGACTATGTGCGAACATCTGTGAAACCGAAACGGATTATTATAGCTTGTTTATGCACGTTTTAAACCAGACTCCGCTTTTTCACCACCCCTTCCCGTTCATTGACGTGCAGGTATATCGCATGTTGTATTTCTCTTGCGTTCCGGATACGCTTATGACGTAATGAAAAATGAGTTACGTCGCACATCCCTGCATCTAAAGATTCCTCCGTTGTTCTTGAGCTTAAACAGCAATTTACCATTGTTCTTGCTTTTATCGTTGGGAAAGGTGTTGAAGGACCGTGATGTTTGACGGTGACGTCACTCCACAGTCCACACTCACTAATAGAGCTGTTTTGTTTCAGACAAACGACTGGTTCTGACGATCTCGAGCAAACTCGAATGTAAGATTGATAATACACCACTCTGTGTCAGCTTTGTCTGCAAATCAATATACCTTACATTCTCATTCAAATTTGACTTGCATTTTAATTTCTGGGATCGGCGTTCAGAATCGTGTGTTTTCTTCAGATCGTTATATTTAGTATTGACAGCAAATTGCGACTTGCAATATTAATTCAGTGCGGCTTGGAAGACTGTGTTCGTTGCGCTTGATTATTTTGTTTGCTTTTATCAATCAGCGAAGCTTATAATGAGGAATTCACTTTCCCTTTGCAGAAACGTGAAGCAAGACGCTTTACAATCTTTTCTCTACCAATACGGTACCAAGCGGGCGAAAGCAAAGACTTCTCGAATATATTCAATACTTCGCCCATCGAAGGTATGAATGGTGTGCAATAACTGACCTGTAATCCTTTCTTCGTTTTCACTTCAGTCGGCATAATCCATTGTGGAAAAACTAATTACATTGCAGAGATCTTTCGGATGATGTTACAGTTGCTAGGTGTCTGTGAAAATCTCATACAACAGGTTTTTGTGTTGGAGAAACAATTCTTGGGGGCTTGTAGTACGTTTTTCAAAGTATCAAAAGAATTGTTGATGTTTTATGTTTACAACTGCTTTCCAAGTTGACTTATAAATGAATGAGCGGCATCGATATCGAACTTGTTCTTATGTTGCAGCCTCAACAATTACCCAAAGCCAATAAAGTGTTAGGGAGTGTTGATTCTATTTTTGATGAACAAACCAAAAGAACAGGCGGGATTAGCGGGATATTTACTGGAAAGAAAAAACGTTCCGATTCAAACGCAGGTGATTTGCATAGTTACTTTCCGCTGTATATTGTTTGGATGTTTATTTTTTAGCTGCTGTGTGCTTATTCTACGCAGTTTACAGTTTACCACCTGATGATTGTTACCTGTTAGGCAGGAACTTTAGATTACGGGACATGAAACTCCGCTTTTCTGCCCACAGTAGAAGGGTCAATTCTTATCCAGTTGAATTTTTGCACTACAAGTTTGCTTTTCACCAGAAACTTTAAATATTTTCAAAACTAATTTTCACAAGTCCGGTATAACTGATGGCAACTACAACATCTTGAAAACCAGTCAACAAATGGCCTTTCTAGAAGTGGCGGATAAATTAAAGTTGCCTGAGTTTCACGTTTTTTCATATAAAGTTCTTACCACTGGGCTGTAACGGCTATATCCTGCCATGAAAGTTGCTTCTTTGAAAGGACTTGCTGTTCCAGTCGCAAGAGCAAGCAAAGCCTCAGTGCGACCTGGAATGCCGAATACCTACTCCGCATGAGCACTATTTTTTTGCCATATTCTTTTGTTGTCATGAATTCACACGTGTGCAAACATTGTTTGAAGTCGGATTGCTTAACTATGTTTTTAAGTCAAACCTTCCACATGGCAAAACATTGTATAGGGTAGTTAGGGTACTAGCTCGAAAAACGTAAAATTCTTTTGGACTTAGAAATTCATTTTAAAGAAACCCTTAAATTTCCTAATTCCTCCACATTCCTTGGCCCTACCTGCAGAATTCAGTTAGAGTTGCAATTTCTCCTGGGAATCTGTGACTTCCTTCGATTGAAACAAATCACGACGTATGTTTTTACATAGCAACAGCGCGTCACTATGTAAATGAAAACAAGACGTGATTTGACTGGTACTTGCTGCACTGTTATATTTCTCTGTCAATCTGCATGATAGCTCCTGCATTGCCATAACAAGAATTTTCGCTTCATATCATCATTGCGATTGATTTGAAGTTAATGTGCACTTGAGCCTTTCGTTTGCTTGAATCACATGGCCTTGCTTTCAAGAGTTCACGTTTTAGCACTTTCTCTAATCTTGTGCTACATTTTTGTTCACCACTGATGGTGACTCTTAGGAAGTCGCCATGGTTGAAAGGTTCATATTACAGGTTATTGCAATATGGGAACCATTGTCGCGTTTCTTGAACTTTGTTCAAGAATTTAAGACACTGTCCAGACAGTAAAATCCACCATCTTCAACAGACGTTGAATCAATGTAAATGTGACGGATTTTATTGTCTGGGTAGTTAAATTTCATTGCAACGTTGTTTGACATTTGTGTACTGCAATTCTACAGTAAAAGTGCTCAGTCTATTATTGCAAGCAACGCCCCCTTATTTGGCATTGGGTTCACTTCACACGTTTATTGCACATGACCACAGTTCACTTTTGTATTGCGTTTACCTTTGAATTTAACACAATATTGCATGGTAATCCCAAAACAATAGAATCCAAGAAATGCATCGGCCGTTTTACAGATTCTCTTGTTTTGGCAGCATCCTTTGCATAAGTGGAATCGATTAACGATTTTCGTGTGCGCTTTCATCCAACAGTTGACAAAATAAAGCATCATCACGAGCGTGGCTCGAACGGCTCGAAACGAGACAAAGGCAAAAATCCTTTGTGGGAGAACCCTCCCACCATACAAGGTTCTTTGCTAAAACCTACAAAAGTCGGAACATCGGCATCAATGGACCATCTCAGCTCCACCACGCCACTGACGGTAGGCGATAGCCCGCACCACCCCCACTTGAGGCGCAATGAGCGCTCTTCAGAGTCAACTTTCCACCCGAGCTCTTCTTTTAAAGAAGCGCCGCGGCCGAAAAGCATGCCAGTTGATGACGGACACTCGTCGGAGACGGCCAACCAAGGTGTGCTGCGAGTAGCAATTCGAAAGCGGCTGCTGTCATGCTTTGATTGTTTCCAAGTGGTGAAATCACCTTTTTTACATTGATTCAACGTCCGCAGACATCGAATCATTGTAAAAAAGGACAGATTTTGCAAGCTGGTTTCTGTCGTCTTGTGCCAATTAGTTGCTTCTGCAAATCAATGTCTGTGTGTCGTTGCAAAGGTTGTATTTTATAGATTCGAAAAAAGTCCATTGTTTTTACGTTGCACTGACTTAAAAACAACGGTATTTACTGAATCATGATTCCTGGTTGAGGTTTGCATGGCGGTAATTGCATGCTAGTGTTTACTTGTCATTTGCTGTCCATGTTGCTTCACAGCAAGTTACATCAATGTGCAATTCATTTTTGCATTCACCTAGCAGCAAATTAGTTTTTTTTGCATTGATTCAACGCCACAGGACTTAAAATCGTTGTCAAAAAAGGCTGATTTGCTTTGCTTTGCAATGTGATCATTGGTCGACGTGATTTCCGAACAACAAAATCCATTGTGTTTATATAACATTATGGAATCCATTATGTTATTATAAAATGACGGATTTTGTTGTCTGGAATCCCTCGATCAGTGGTTTCCCAACAAATCTCACTGCAATTTTCCATCATGGAACTACAGTCTGTTCACTTTTTTTGTAATAATGGAATGTTTGGTTTATCCACCAGTATTTTGTCATGTCCAGCCATGGCTACCTAAAGATACGGCCTGATTTATCACATGTTGCAGAAATTTCCAGACTTTTCCAACTTTGGGCGACTGTTAACTAGAGATGTACCGATACCAATATTTTGGCCGATACCGATCCCGATACCGATATCACTTTTTTAGGCCGATACCGATACTGATACCGATATTTTGGCCGATACTTTGGTGTTACAAAAAGAAGCAATTTTGGTATTTGCAAGGAATTATATCAAATGCTAAGTTTTACCTTATTTGCATAAAACTCTTAAAACAAGCTTTCAATTGGCGTAATTTATTAAAGATTCAAGAATCCAATCTCAACCGCATTGCTGTGTCATAATAGTAGGTTTTAGTAATGAAAGGCCACCGTAATTGAGGATTGGGGTATAAGGGAAGAAACATTACCGTAGCCTACATCATAATTGGGGTTTCTGAAAAAAAGTGTTTGCGCAAACTCTCCAAATAGGCTATCATAATTGATAATAAGATGTAAAATGTAGACCAAGTGATTTGTGTAGTCGTACAAAAACTATTCGACAAGTAATGTGCAACCTAAGGGCGCTTTTCGTTTGGTTGAAAAGCTTTTGCCAGGCCAAGACTACCCAGGTAGCAAAAATGCACAATTCTGCATCGCTCCCACCCCGCCAAACACTCAAAACCCATGCAACTCGGCTGCCCCCAGCAAGCCGGCTCCACCAGTCGGCAAATTAACTTCCACCCTTAGCCGCAACAAACTCACCAAGCCCAAAAAATGTCACGGCAAAATAAGTAGGACCAAAAAGGAAGCAATGGGACCACGAATCCTCACCAAACCAATCAAAATGGTCCCGTTGCGCCCAAGATGACAACCTCATTGCGAAGAAAGGAGCGTCTCCCCCGGCCACCAGCACAAGGCTGAGCACTCACCAGCACAGCGAGCTGCCGTGACCCACCAACCACAACGATGCAGCTTCCACACTAGCCATTTCAATTCTTGTCGATGTCAATTCTTGCTACAAAACGGCTGCCGAGAAACATATAGTTGATTGGATGGTCTAAATGGCTAGCGTGGAAGCTACACCGTTATGGCCAGCGAATCGCAACAGCCCGCCGCACCAGTGAGCGCCCATGCCGACAGCAGGGAAGGACACTCCCCCCTTACAATGAGGCCCCATCCCAGGTGCAACAAGACCACTTATTGATTAGTTCAGTGAAGATTCGCAGTCCCACCGCCCCCACGCCGAGCCCACCCACTCCGCCACGACTTTGTTCAAGCCTGGTGAGTCCACCACAACGAAAGGCGGAAGCCAAATCATAAACTGACAGAACCAGCCCACCAAAAACAACCAAGCCACACGGGTCCCTCAAACGTCCAGCAACACAAAAACGATGCAAAACTACAAATTCCCGCCACCTGGGTAGTCTTGGCCTGGTTTTATCCTTTGTTGAGAGAAAAAAGGAACACAAATGATAAATATTGGAGAAATTGAGCCTCCTTCACAACTTAAGAATCGAACAACGCAAAACTGCTGAAACAAAACGTTTTGTTTGAGTGAAAGAATCACTGTAAGCAAACAATGCCAAAAGGTGCGCGGCACTGCGCGCATGAAGTCATGGGAGTGTGAGGTATCAAAAAATTGAAAAGGTTGTTATTTTTCTACTTCAATGTGACGTTAGTTACCACTTTAAAAAAATCTATATATTTGCTTCTGCAAAAAATCCGCAGCAAACGCCTTTTTTTACGTGTTTAGTATCGGCCACAGTATCGGCCAAATTTTGCCGATACCGATACTTAAAAAATGGCCGATATCACCGATACCGATGCCGATACCGATATATCGGTACATCTCTACTGTTAACATAATTTTTTTTTAACTATGTTTTTTTGTCTTTACTGTTTTTCCCAGATGACACAATAGGTTTTAACATCATCAGATGTTGAAAAACAAAGACGATTTGATGTCGAGGATTTTAGTCAGACTGTTAATTTTCAATAACAGTCTGATTCAGCGTTTTTCAACTTATTTTTTCTCATTTGCTACTGCTTCCCCAAGGCAACAAAATTTTTTTATATCATTAAGAGACAGCAAAAAGTAAAAACATCTCAGAAAATGTCAATCAAACACTAGCAGGAGCGGTAATCAAAATCTGCAAAATGTGACAAATCAGGCCGCATTTCCAAGTGGCCATGGTCCAGCCTAATGCCCGGTTTTAGAGTTTCTGACTAAATAGATGGAAAGGCAAAGAGGCCAATACAGTAGTGTTCATCTTTAAGCTTTTTTTAAGTGTCTTGCGCTTTAAGAACATTCCTTTGGAACGTCGTACCAACGTTCTCACCGACTCGGCCACCTGCCCACCCACTCGATAAGGTTGACAAGATAGGAAAAAACAGTCAGCCACCGATTGACGATGGTTTACCGGTAAAAATAAATTCAAAAATTTTTCCGCACGTGGCTCGGTAGCCACTGACCGAAGCAATTTTAATCTTACGTAACTTATGCACGGCAAATATGATTGTGGTTATTTTTGGATGGTTAATTTTTCTTTAATTTTTTTGTTTTTCCCGTTAATGCATCTGGACTCTGACATTCCAAAAGATACTTTTATTTCTGGATGTCCGAAAGTGTAAATTTGCATTGCCGAAATATACAGCCAGACCTCGGTGATCATAACCGGTTTAAAAGGGATTTCTATCTGACACAAACCTTTTACAACTGTTTTTTTAAACTCTTCACCCTTCTTTATTTTCATCGAACAACCTCGTCCATTCGTTCTTGTTAGACACAATGCTCCTAGACAACAAAATCCGTCATTTTTACACTGAGACGTTGAATCATTGTAAAAATGACGGATTTTGCTATTTGAGTAGTTGGTCGGATTAACGAGGTCCGGCTGGCTGTTTTATACTTGTCTTGTGGCTGCTTGATCACTTTTTTTCAGTTAGAAAATTATCACGTAATTGTGTTCATAATTTCTCATATTTTTTTCTATTCATTTTACGTTGAAAGTTGATTTTTTTATGGCGACAATCTGTACATCGAAGGTTCAGTGATTCATTGCATTAAGTTAACAAGTTCAGTTGAACTTTGAATTTTCAGAACTAGCTCACCATTGTAGAACGCCGCTTTAGACCCGAGTGCAATCGTCTGTGTAGATTTAATTCGGCTATTATGACTACAATCAGTTACCGCCAAACTAAAGCCACAACTACTATTTTCTCGTCTTTAGTGTCGGCTCAATCCCCACCACAAATACTTGAATCGGTTGTTGCCGATTCTGAAAATTATGGTAATTCAACGACGAACCAGGAAAATGAAAGCACAGCTGACAACAACGACACTTTATCTGTCGAGAAAAAGTAAGTGGAAGGTTTCAGTTGTTGAACTTTTGGTCTCGCAGCTCATCTCATCCTCATGTTTTGTGTCATCCACGGCGTGTCATCTAACGCCTGGAAAACTTAAATGGCATGTTTTTAAAATGATAATATTTTTCTACTCATTGAACCCTCGGTCAGCAATTTTTTTCTTTTTACTTTTATTTAACGTCTTCAGTTGTTGAACCAATGAAGAAAAACTCATTTTTATTTTGCTCTTTTGTTGATCTTCATTTTCACTTTGTTTGTCGTCGTCAGATCGAAGCCCTCACGTACTGGGAGTTTCCGACGTCGTCGAGACGACGAAAAACGTCATTCAAACTCGCATCAAAGTCACAGCGATCCAGATAAGACGACGATAGAGCAAGCTGTTTTCCAGCACAAGTACATTGAAATATACGCTTTTTCTACGCAATGCAACGTTCTAATTACTTCTACATCGTTTAACTGAAAAAAATTGTTCTACAGCAAATTCATGCAGCTGTAAATATCAATTAACGACCAACTAATTTACTAACTTTTGTTTTTATGCATCTCAGCCAACTTCATCTTAACAACTTGAGCGACGTTGTTTTGACCAGTGAAAAAGAATCATCCCTTTTGCATTGTCTTAACGTTTACGAATGTTGTTTCTTTGCAACTGATAAGAGAGGTGTTTTATCAGCTTGAATTGGTATACACTTGCTAACGGTTTCATTAAGGCGACATCAACTGATGCAGTAGTCGGAGCTGGTTTTTCCATTAAAAATTATGTTAAACTCTTCAAACTCGATTTCAGCTCCTCCAACAACGAATTGGAGCAAGTGACGCGACACCACACCTTGTCCACGGCTGACTCAACTCTGTCGCTGAACGTCGATGAACGGAAAATCATTGAGCAGTTACCCAACTTTGCTGAAGACGACGAGGTATAATAAAATCGTCAAGTCAAATACAAAGGCAAAATTTTATAAGAAACTTGCTTCGTGACCTAACATTCTCGAAACTTAATAGCAAAACAATAATTTTTTTTCTCCAAAAATTGCGTCCAGATCACGTTGATTCGACGTTCAACTCTATTTCAGATCAACGTTGACGCGTCCGAGCAGCACTGGTCGGAGAATGTTCCCAAAAACGTGACGAGCCACTTAGACAAGAGAGAAATCAAACGCCAACAAATCATCAACGAGTTGATATACACAGAACAACACCATGTCAGAGATCTAAAGATCCTTGAAAAGGTAATTGAAACTACGTGAAACTTTCGTGAGATTCGTTAGGGCGTTTTTAGATTGTTTTTATCGAGTAAGCCACTTTTCCCAGCAGCAAATCAGTCGTTTTTTACATTGTAATGATAAGTTTTTACATTTACATTACCATGCAAAAAGCGGCGTTGAATCAGAATCGACGTCTTCACACTTTGAATCAATAATATAAAAAGCGACTGATTTGCTGTCTGGTTAAGTATACACACGGATGGAGATTAGTAATGCTTCAACCATCTTCAAAAACTTTATATCTTTCAGCTTTTTTACGAGCCATTAGCCAACGAGAACATGCTGTCTTCCGAAGAGCTCCAACAAGCCTTTCCTAATCTCAAGGTGATATTGAATTTGCACAGAGATTTGAATAGAGCCTTGCAAGAACGAAAGGAACAAGATGGCCACGTTGTGAAAGAAATAGGAGACATTTTACTTTCAAGAGTGAGTATTGATCTCAGAAAAATCTCACTCTAGGGTGATCGCAAATTGTATTCATTTTAAAGTCACTAGCTCACTTACAACTATTGTTTTCATTTAAAAAAAAAAACTTTATTCTGTTGGAATAGCGTTCGTATGCGCCAAAATTTAAAAAAAATCAGCCGTAATTCTTTCTGCCAATCCAGTAATGATCGTTATTTCCCCCTGCAGTTTGACGGTGAAGACGGGATTACATTCAAAGAGGAGTGTGCTAGTTATTGCGGAAATCAATCTACGGTGCTCAGTTTGATCAAAGAAAAAGCGAAGAAGGATCAAAAATTCAATCAATTTCTTCAGGTTGGTGTGCTTCGAAGTAACTGCGTACGCAAGAAGTTGGTGATGGGTAGTAGCGTTGAGAGGGGTCCAGAGGGTACTTTTGGACCCAGGCCCAGGATGATTTAGGCCCCATAGCCCCAATTTTCTTAGAAGTGTCTCAATTTGGGACCCGAAGATCTCATTGGTACTGGGCCCAAATTATCTTTTCAACAGCCCTGGTGATATTTATTTGGCTTTGAAAAATCATGGAATTGTTAATATCGGATAATCCACCGATTAAGCAAATCGGGCGATTACGCAGACTAACGAGCAAACTTTTTTTCTGATTAATTAACCATATTGTATTTCTCGGCAGTCGAGTGTAGCAAGAATTGACAGCGATAGACACGTGTTTCGCCCATGGGATTTGGCTCATCAGTGTCGCACCACTAATTCATGCCACATAGTTCTCGACCGCTGTTTTGCCACTTAGTTAAATCCTTACTTAGGACTACTAACTACAGAACGCAATGCTCGCTGTTCTATAGTCAGTAGTCAGGTAGCGCTGACGCCAAGAAGATTGCTCCTTCTCAACTATATTCTGCTGATTTAAATCGCCGATTCGCAGATAAACTTGCTACAAAGTAATCCTTGGTACTACTAATCAGACTATCAGCTTAATCGGCCGCTTAAAAAATTCTTGTCTTTGCATTTAACGCTTGGTATAGGCTAAAGTTTGGAATGTTTGACTGTCAAAAAAATGTGCCTCCAATTCGGTCAACGTGGACTCGATTCCCTGTCAGGTCTTGTTAAAATCCTTTAAAAATAATACCAAATTCTATTACTGCTCATCCCCACTCACCATCATAAAATTCCTTTCTCTCGTCGAGGTTTGGAGGCAATGAAGCGCCAAGTTTCTCTGGAGAGGTTTTTCCATTGCAGCTTTGTAATCAAGTCCTGACTGGTCAAGTGGTCGACCACTCAGCAAAGCAATAATGTACAGCAGGGTTACTCGGCTTCTTCTGGCTTGCCTTACGCTGTCTGCTTACTAAAACGTTTATGGCAACACATGTTGACGCTATAGTTCATAAAAACACATTTTATCATTATGACGTCACAGGCTGTGCAGCGGCACCAGGTTTGTCGGAAGCTGCATCTCAAAGACTTCGTGCCGATGGAGTTTCAGCGGCTCACAAAATATCCGCTTCTGTTGGAGAACATTGTTAAGAACACAAAAAGTAAGTCGTGTGCTGTCAAGTAATGTGACAAAACCATTGAAAGATATTCCCTTTCGTTACTTCTCTTGTGATGTAATGGAAAACCAATCATAAGTAGCTAATGTCCTCCAATGGCATTTCGTCGCCATCTTTTTTTTTGGAGCTTCCACTAACGGTTGATAAAAGTTCAAAGATAGTCTTGTCGATAACGCTCGGCTTCCTTTTCTAAGTCTTGTTTTTGAAAATTAGGAAGTAGTTTAGATTTTAAGCAGGATTGCATGTCGTCTGCTAAAGCACGTCACGTGACCTCCGTGCTGTTCGGTTTGCTTGTGACGTTTAGTTTGTATTTGTAAAGTTGTCGCTTCCCAGACAGCAAATCACTCATCTTTTACAATCGTTTACATACGTTGAATCAATGTAAAACATGACTGATTTGGTGTATGGGATGGTATGGGTTGTTTTTAAATCAGTTTCCGTTTTGATTGCAAGGTTCACCAAGCTTTTTTAAGAAAAAAAAAAACGATGAAATTTTGAGAAAATTCTATGTAGTTTTCAATTTCCCATTGTAAGACACTTATTGCTTTTATCAGAAAAACAAGAAGCCGAAATTGAAAAGGTGAAGAAAGCTTGCAAATCGTGCAGGGACATTCTCGCCTTTGTCAATCAAGCTGTTAAAGAGGCAGAAGACCGACAGGTTTGCGCTACTTTCATTATTGACTTCCGTTACAACAGTTTTGTCATTGAAGCCATCTTTCAAAACTTTCTGCATGTGTAATGAATATAATGGGCCTACCTTTTTTCGATAACTCTTCAAACTTTCCATAGAAATGCGGCAACAAAACCATTGAAATTAATCGACATCTTCTAATTTGGATTCCACTCGAGTTATAAAGCTTTCTCCAAAGAAGTAACATTATAAATGTTCATGACCCACATTTCTCGAGTGGGCCAGTCAGTTCGGTCATTAAAAATGACAGATTTTGATGTCTGGGTAAGACCAGTTGATAATAGCATGTGTCTCACTCATAGTCTTCATTGTACGATGACGACTATCGTTCTAGATGCCGCTGGTCAATTCAAAATTTACAGCTTGTGCAAAAACCGGTTGTTTTATTTCAGAAAATCATTGAAATCCAACAGAATCTGGATCGCGATCCCATTCTTAAGCTTAAGCATCCCAGTTCGGTCACAAAGGAGTTCAAGGTAAGAAAGGATTGTTCAATCCACTGCTGGTACTGCACCCGTACAAACGGTGTATCAACGTTTGGTAACGCTGTCATGCGTTTATTTTTGCAGCACATCGATTTAACGGAGCGACCAAGTATCTTACAAGGACCACTCACGTTCAGGATAGGACAGATGGATAAGCGCAAGCAGCTAGGTGAGAAATGGGATTTGACGATTGTGTTCAGCTGGACGACAGTTGTGTTTCAGTGTTGTTTTGTTTGCTTGTATTTGTTTTGCATTGATCCCACTGCCACCATTTGGTTACCAGGACTAATACACTCACCAGTACAGGTATGTCTGGTCGTTACAACAAACCAGAAAGTGCAAAAAGTCTGCTTTACACCTATCATAAACGCTTGACTTATGCGAGACTTGAAACATATTCTGAATATACTCATGCTCATATGAAATTCTCACTACGATCTGTTAAATCAATAATTTAGTGAAGTAAAACTTAAATACAATAACTTTGTCTATCGTACACCTTGACAGATCGTCTCTATCTCTCATTTCTCCAGGTCTCCACTGCATCCTATACAACGATGTGCTGGTGTTACTCCAGAAGCAAGATGACAAATATGTCTTGAAATGTTACGGTACCCAAGGGGACAAGTCAAGCGGGGGATCGCACGCCCCCTTTCTGAGCATGAACAACCTCCTGATAAGGAATGTAGCGACGGGTAAGTTTATATAACGTAGATTGTGCGTTGCTGCGTTTTCTAATCTTCAGTAAAAACCTGGCAATTTTTTCAGCCTTTCTATGTTCATTGTCGCGCTGGTACAGTATGTCTTTTACTGCACCTACTACTTTTGCCTTGGACACTTTATTTACTGGAAATAAACAGTTAAATGTTGTCCCAACGTTTTAAACTTTTCATTTGCTCCATTAGACAAGAAAGCGTTCTTCGTTATGTCGACTTCAGACACTGGACCACAAATGTACGAGTTTGCAGCCTCGTCGATTTTAGCTAAGAAACAATGGATGGAATTGATCACTGAAACCTCCAAAAAGAAGGCAAGTTATGTGAATTGAAGTCCACAGACCACGTTAAAACGACGAAAGTACAACACCAGCGATCCACATCTTTTTACATAGATTCAGCGTCTGCAGACGTTGAATCAGCGTAAAAAGGACTGGTTTGCTAACTAGGCATCTGTCAACTCTGGTTAAAATACCAACAAAACTTAAGGCGGGTTATTTTACTGAAGTATCTCTTACAAAAAACTCCTACGCGTGGCAACTTATGTGTCTGTTGTACAATACTTAAACTAGCGTGCCAGACGTCTCACTTTCCCTTCGATTTGTTTAGGAATCCCTAGCTCCACTCAGCTCCCGCAGGAAAGCTATTGTCATTCCAAATCCACCTAGAAGTGATAATGATGCACAATCAGACGAGGAGTGAGTACATTTGTCGTTTTTAACGTTAAATTTACGAACCTAAATGTTGTGATGTCGTTATTTGCCGCTGGCGGGATCATGTGATCTATGTTCGACGGCCATCCACAGCAAGCGTGACTGTTTCGACAAGTCTTCATAGCAAGCTTAAAGGTTGTACGCGAAGATTAGCTTCTTTTTTTCTCCTTTTGTCCGAATCACCGACCGCCAGTCATCTTATTAGCAAAAAAGCAAATTATCTAACAAACGTATTTTGTTTGAAGCTTTGAGAAGCAAATCCCGGCAGGAGAAATTGTTGGACGAGGAAGCGACATCCACATGCACGCCATACAAGTGAGGCTTTAGATGATCGTGATTGAAAGTACAGTCGTCCCTGCTTATTAAGCCCAACTCGGGACCGATTGATTTTGGACTTATTAAGCGGGGGCGATTGTCTGCTTCTATACATTCAGTAACTCCGGACCGGACTAAATTTGGCCTAATAAGCAGGAATTACTGTAGTCTTCCAGGCAGAAAATCAGTCTACTTTGGTGACCTCAGCTGTTCGAACATGTATGTCACGTCTTTGAATTCAATTGCAGACAAGCTCGAGTGTGGATGAGTTTTCCCCCTCTCCCTCATCTACTTTACCGTATTCTGATTCCAACGGTTTGCTCCTCGACAAAATCCAAGCTACTCACAAGGTTTGAAAAGATTCTTTTTTATCCGTTGTTAATGTTAAGCGATTTTAAGAAATTGAAAACGACGATCAACCTCCATGACAGTTTTAAAGCCTGCAGATTGCAGAATATCCGACATGGACACGCGAACGGGCTACATCAACTCAAAGCAGTCACTGTCAACCTCAGTGATCAACGTTGCATCAGTGGTTCAAAGCTACGTAGTAAACTTTCAATCAATCTTTTACTCTCTACTGATTGTCTAGACTCCAGAACTTTTCTAATTAGATTCTTGCCTTTGGTCAAAGACAGCTGAGAATCTTTCTTGGATTCAATGGCACAGTTGTTAGTTTCTTGGATCGAAAATTGTGCTTCACTGTCAACTTGTCACAGGAAATAAGTGAAGCTCTTGCTGCAAAATGCAAATATCTGGCGGAGATGTCCGGTTTGGACGAGCAAGAGATGGAAGCTATCCTCGACATGTCAGCTGCCGACACAGAGCCAGAACCAAATATCCTCATAAAACACTCTATCGTTTGTGGTAAGTTGATGGTTTGGATATTTGAAGCGAGGGTGCACGTCTCGCCATGACGTTTGTCTATAATCTCTAACCTATATGTGTCCTGCTACTATTTCAGTTAATTTGTTTGCTACGTTTATTTGCATCTGAGAAGCGTTGTAACCGCGTGATTCAGCGTGTTATTGCCAACATACGTTTTTTTCTTTTTTCAGGAATTCCTAGTTTTGTTTCATCTAGCAGCCTATTATAATTGCATCTTCTCTGCGTGACAGTTTTGCAATAAAATTTAGACTTTTCTGAAACGATAATTCTTTAAACTTCTTTAAACATAGCTTGGGATTTTGCATTTGTATGGTTTATTTAATGCATTTCATGCATTTTCAGTTGACAAGCTGACTGTGTTGTTGAACGATTGTGCCACTCCTGAAAACACCTTTTTAAAAGGCCGCACTGGATCATCACCGGATCAATCCGGTTCCAACCGGCTTTCCGTTGAACTAACCGAAACCGGTTACCAGAGCGACAATGGAATGACCAACCCATCTGAAAAATGGGCGGTTCCTGTCACGCATCCCCACCACCAATCAACGTCCAGCGACGTACCAACGTCACCATTCGAAGAAACAGCGACCACTTTAAATTCAGTTTCCGACCTGCCGCTCAGCGAATCGGATCCGAACTTTTCCGAAGGCGAAATGTCACCGACGAAGCAGCAAACCGATGACGGCACTGCTGAAGCCAGCGAAGGCGAACAATTTTTCGACACCGTTGAATCTGCCGTCGATGATGACGTCGAACAAGCAGACAATCAACCCAAGAACAAAGAATCAGTAAGCACTCTGGTGGTACCGGATGACAGTGCGAGCGAAGCTTCAAAGTCCCGACCACACTCGGGGATAGACCTGTGCGCCAACGCTGGCATCGTCCCCATTAACAGAATGATGGATATCGTCATCAGCTTACAAACGCAACTCACTCAGTTGATGGTAAGCTAAACCTACCCGAAAACTTAAGTTTTTGAAATGATTTTTTTCTTTTCTTTTGTCAACCGTGTACAACTGCACATTATACAGTAGTGTATTATTACTTATTGATCTGAAACACATTGTACTATAGTCAGTTGGTGGGATGGCGCAACGGATAAGGTGTTCGCTTTTCAATAATGCAAACCCGGTTCGACACCTGGCTTAAACTGACCTAGTGTGATCAGAACCATATCTTTTTACTTTCCAAAGTTCACTAGTTGAGCATGGAACCACATTTACCTTTTTTCATAGTCAAATGACCGGGGTGATGCAGAACCCGCGTTTCTACATTTGCCTGTTGGTATTTTGTGTGAATAGATGTCTCAATTGTTCTTGTAAAGGTAATCATCTATCTAGTTTTCGCAAAGTGGAAGTTCTACGTACAAAATTTTGATGACCAATACGCCGTTGCACTTTTCAGCACGTCACCGAAGAATCCGAGTCCGATCGACAGCGCCTCCGTGCGGAAAATTTACAACTACGCGAAGAGTTGCTGAAAATGGAGGTATGGCAGCTTTCTTGGCGACCGTGCCTGACCCAGACTGCAATTCAGTCGTTGAATCAACGTAAACAACGACTGATTTGCTGTCTGGGTAGTGGTGTGGCATTGGATTGTTAGCCTGTCATATTTGAGTTTACAAAACATTGAATGGAATGAATGCTTGGCATTATTCAAAGAAGTTATTTTTTATTTTATTTCATTGTTATCATTACGTTTTTTTATGTGTACAAAACTGCATCTCGGTATACGACACTCGGCCATGGGAAGAAACTAACAGCAGACAACTGTTTTGTCTCCCCCAGACAGCAAAATCTGTCATTTTTGCATTGATTCAACGTCTGCAGACGTTGAATCAATGTAAAAGTGACAGATTTTGCTGTCCGGGTCGGTCGATCTCATCCATACCGCGATGGTTTTGAATCCTATCAACTATCATGGTCAGTCGACTACTCTTGCATTGCATGGTTGGAAGTCTATGGTAAAAGCTACGCCGATGTGTTTTGCAAACCGCACATGCTCACTGTGCTACTGCGCAGTGTTGAGTTGAGGCCAGAGCAAACTCTTTGTATTTTATATTGCTGCAAAATCGCATCCTTTTGAAATAAAAAAAACTTATTTTATTTCATTGCGTGGCAAGGTTTGTTTTGTTTTGCTCGTTTTCTTTTTCTTTGATTTGCGTTTTATTTTCCTTCATAGAATGATCACCCTCCACCTGCATATGAAGCTGATGTTCAAGGTGACTAGAATGCTGATGGCGTATCAAAGTAATTCAAGCTTCATTTCAATTATTCAATTTCAATATCTAACCTCGATTTTGATTCGTACTTGGTCGCGAGTGAAATTTGCCTGCGCTTGACCTGTTCGTGTTGGCTTGTTTCCAGACAGCAAAACCCGTCATGTTTACATTGATTTAATGTCCGCAGACGTTGAATCAATGTACATATGACCGATTTTGCAATTTGGGTTGTCCAGAATTCAGATAGTGGTTCTAAAACTTGGTCTTGTTGTTCTAATTTTTACTAACACCGGTTGCAATGGACCCGGTTTTGTTAAAATCATGATTAATTGATACGTTTGAATCATGTTTAACCCAAGTTTTAATTTAACGATTATATTGACTGATTTAAAGAAATGCTTAATGAGCATAGGACTGGATCAACCTCTATTCCTGTTTGAATCTGACAGCTTTTCATCAACAACCTAATTTTGTACTTTCTTACATTGATGTAACGTTTAGATACGTGGGATCAATGTAAAAAAGCACTGACTTGCTCACTGGAGACAAAGAGGATGATGATTTGAAGAAATTTCCTGAAGTTGAAGTTTATTACCCACGAACTACTCGTCTACTTACTGTCGCTGAGTAGAGAGCTTTCCTTTAAGTGCGCTGCTCACGTGAACTGGCCCGGGGTTGAACCAGCGTAGCTTGTTCTTGTCATTTCTTCATTTACAAAGTAGTTAGCTTGAATATATGCGATGTTGCCTGCTCGACTCTTGGTTTGCATTCCTGCAAAGCCACGACGATCTTTTTGTTCGTGTGTGGCCGTAACTTTGGCGGATATGCCCTTTCAATCATGAAACGTGTATTTTGACAGTGACTTGACGTATGCGTGATATTGATTGAGGGTTTATGATCTACTTTTTTCCTGAATCTGCGTGCAAGAATATTTCTTGGTTTTTGTTTCCTTTCACAATCAGCATGACCCGAGTTTTGTTGATACAATTTTGAAAATTGATGATGACTTATTTCAGATGATGACCATGCCCATACAACTATGACGTCATCGGACGCGAGCACTTTTTTCATGACATCACTAGCGCGAGATGTTGCCTTCATTCGTACGTCACATCGCAGCTGCCCTGATGACGTAGGAGCCAGTGACGACATTTCTCCCGACCCGGCCACCTACAAAAAAACGGCTCGCCGCTCTACTGGTTTTTAAATGACATCATCGCTAGATGACGTCATCATAACCCCATTTCATGTAAACCCATTGGAAGGGAAGCCAGCTCAGCAGGACTGGGAGGCTTCACATCTCAAAATGTAACAATAGTAAAGAAGTGAAAAGTGTTCTTATAAGTCTTTGCCAATCCAACATCTTGCTTCGTTGCATCAAAGGTGGCACTACCGCACCAGACAGCAAATCGGTCGTCATTTACATTGATTTTGAATCAATGTAAAAAAAACAACTGATTTGCTGTCTGGGGCGCTTCGTGTACAATCAGCGGTTTCTTTTTGTGCATTTTTTTTTGGACGCAAGTCCTTGCTGATCATGCTTGCTACTTATTGTATTTCGTCAATGCTTCTCCATGAAACCGACAACGACCTGTGGTACGTTAATGCATTGGGTAGTTTTACATTGCAATACTGATCCAAATACGTCGTTTACGCGTCAAACATATTTCTTGACGCGAAGTGCAGATGACACTTTTGGAAGCTCTCAAACGTTTCGGCAGACGTTGAATCTATGTAAAAATAGACTCATTTGATTTGGTAACTTTGCCACCTGCAGCCACCCAACTCTCCCTGCAGCTTCATAGCTTGAAACGCTAATCTTATGTTGGTTGATGGTCGTATCACATCGAATCAATGTAAATATAGAAAACTCTTGAAGCGTGACGTTTTCAATGTACCATCCCATCCAGGAAATCAGTCAGTTTTATGATGATTCAATGTAAAAAAATGACTGATTTGCTGACGGGGATCAATGTGATTGAATAAAGGAATTTGTTTGACCCGCCTAGATTTTTTTCGATGTGTAAGATTGCTCTTTGACAATTTTTCTTTTGTGCTGCGTTTTTTTTCCTTTTTTTTTTTTTTTGTAAATTTTAGAATATTGTGGAAAGCCTTTTTTCAGAAAACCTTTTACAATGGTTTTATTGCGCGTGTCAGCGAGGTTTGATTTTGCGGAGTGTGATAGTTTCTTTAAGTATTTCTTGACCTAGTGTAATAATTCTTTTCTGTTTCAATTAAATCAACTATTTTATCTATTTTACATTGATCCATTGTTGGTTGCTAAATGATATAACAAGTAACAACCGAAAAAAAACGTGGAATCACTTGGTTTCATAACCATCCCAGCCAGAAAATCGGTCTTTTTTACATTGATTCAACGCTTGCAGACGGTAAATCAATGTGAAAAGGACTGAGTTGCAGGTTGGCCATAATTCAGTTCCCTCTAGCCATGCATCCGCTTGATTTGCTGCAACAAAGCTCAGCAGAATGATGATGCTGTAAGTCTTCATATTTTGTTTCAAAGCTTACTGTGATCCATCGTGTGCTGAGTTTCGACTTAATCCGATCACGTGTTGCTCTAATCACCTACGTATGTCTCTTGTTCACTGAGACAAGGCGTCTGAAGCTACTGTATTGTAGTTGTCTTCCACCATTTCTTAATCAGCTAGATATAAACAGTTTTGTTACATTTTAACAGTTTTTTAATCTTTTTCAGTGACCAGAAAATTGATAGGCCTACTCTGGCAACACGGTGGTATTTTACGTTTAGTGGTCGTATATGCCAAAAATCATTAGTATCAACCTACTTTTATTAAGTACAATAATACCCTTTTTAACCATTTCTTTTCGTCGCCATTTCGTGTACAAACTGCATGCCATTGTGAAGTATTCTAGCATTGTGAAGCAACATGCAAGCTGCAGCCTCGCCGTGGTATGCCTTACATTACGTGGGCCTAAGCCTGACGTCTTTAATGTTGCAATGCAAACAAAAACTCAATTGGACTGTTTTCACTTCGTTTTCGTTCGAGGTCTTATGCTTCGTATGAAGACTCTTGTCCAAGGGCAATGATACTTCTCAACAATTCTTTGAACTAATTTTAGTACAAGTTTCGACACCTTTTTCCATGCCAGGTATTGCGAAGCCTGCGCAAGTGCGTAGTAATAGTGGCGTAGTTGTGGCTTTTAGCGCCCGGAGACAATGTGGCGCTTCTGATGATAATTTGTGTGACATAAACCGTGATCCTTTATCAGAGTTTTTGAATTTTCTAAACAATTCCTGACACTGCTCCTCCTAGCTCCACCCCCCCCCTCCTCCAGCTACGCCACTGTGGTCCATTGAAAGTTCTTTTGATTTCACCTTCAAACTAGGACAACTTTCTATCAATGGTATAATTCGGTTGTACAGCTAACGTTATTTTACTGTATACTTTACATAACTATCGAGTGATGCAAGAAGTAGATTTCGTTTGTGACGTGTCGGAACAGAAACCATCTTTCCTATACAAGTTTGTCACGATTTTCAATCTGAACCTTGTTTCTGTGGAGGTTTTCGTCATTTGTATAAAGTGTAGGATGACGCTAAATTGGCGAGGAAAGGCCACGTGAACTCGTGCAAGTGGGTGTTGCTTTTTCTTGCTTTGAAATTTATCGTATGCGCTTTCCTGCATGAATATGATCGCTTTACATGAGATCAAGCTTACGATGATCTCCCTTTATTGTCCCATTTACTTTTGTTGTTTTATTTTCTTCTGTAATGAAATTGATACTTTTTTCGTTCCTCTGTAGTTACTATGGTGACGAAACGACCAAACCGTAGAATACAATTTTAAATTATTAATTAAACGCAAGTTTGTTGTCACTTGACGTTGTGGAAACGAAACCGCCAAGCAGATAACCGTGACCGACGAGAGCTGACAGGAAATTCGAATCAAGTCGATTGTTACTGCATGGAAAGGTGTTCTGATTAGTGCTGCAATGAAACATAACCTTTACATAAAGTTAGTTTACATGATTAAAGATGTAACGGGGTTTAGGGGCCTGGGCCGTATTAATTGCCCCCGTACCCCCCAGCCGGGGGGCACGGCTGTGGGAGCCGAATTATTTTAGTCTGATGTTTTTCAGCCATTTAAAAAGAAATCTGCAGCCAAGGCTCCATAGTCCATATCCAATAGCTGACATTAATGGAGTTTTGTTTTGTCGATTATCATTTGGTGGGCCTAAAGATCAGAGTTTTAACAAAGCAAAATTTGTAAGATAAATAGACAATACAAAAGTTAATATTAAAAAAGCTTGAAAGGGGTTTGAGGGGTTTACCATCCAGAAAAATTAGACAAATTTAATCTGGTTTTGGTAACTTCAGTGAGATTTTTATGCAGACTTTTTAGTTTGTTCATGACAAGCTCAACCCCGCAAAAAAAAACGATTCTGAGCCAATAAAAATATCTCGAGTCCAAAACTTTATCCTGATTCCTGAACCATCTCTGTGAACACTACTGGCTACCAATATCTTCGTTTCAGAAGCGTTTAATGTTGGACAAGTTCCATTCTACCAACCGTTAAAGACACTTTGCAAGAAAATGAGGATGATATTATTTTTTTGAAAACTCAAACTAAATAGCATAGACTTACTGGTTTTGTTAGTCAGAAATAGTCATAGGCATACTCATTTTTTTTCTAGATTCGACAATGCAGTAGGCATTGTCGGCATATTAATTTTCCTCTTGTAGAAAATAGGCTAGCGGCTAGCCTATATGGCCATGGTCAAGCGTGTACAAACACGATTGTTCGTTTTGCAAAATCACTAGCTTTCCTTAATGTTCAGTGGTTAATACTAAGTGGATTTACTGTTGGTTAAAAAAAGTTTTATCGAGTGTAAGTAACACCCAAAATAGCTCATCATCTGATTAGCCACAGAGAGATCAAGGCGTATCGCGAATCTTCATGAGATAAAGAATCAAACATCTGCAAGAAACGAGAAGAAAACCGAAAATGAGCATATCACAGAATACCAGCGCAAGAATTGCTAAAACTCGCCTTTCGTGACAGCAACGTAAAAAAGTGGATATCGAGCCGGGAAAAGTGTAGTGCGATAGGCTTACATTGGTTCAAGCGTCAACTAATTGTTGATTATTATTTCCACATTTTTATTATTTTGTAGTAGAAAAGACATTTCTAGATAGCCTCCAACTTAACATCAATGGAGACGACAATTTCTTTACATTTGAGGGTAGGAAACAGTGCGGCTTTGTTTCTAAACTCAGCTACTGCAAAAATCGCCCTAATTCAGTAGCGTAGCCAGGAATTTTGAAAGAGGGGGGGTTTTGACGACCCAACGGCGGGGGGTCTGGGGGGCATCCCCCAGAAAATTTTGAAAAATTACTTTGAATTTGGTGCATTCTGAGAGCATTTTCAGCAAAAATGTAGTTACGAATATTCCTGTAAAGTGGTGGTGTCTGGTGGCATAGCAAAAGGATAAGAGCATGTTTTCTTCGGCATTTTTCAGAAATAAAGCTAAGTCTCTATGTTTTCTTGTTGCTAATTCCTGGCTGAGATGTTTAGTAATTGGCAAAACTTGCTCTTTTAATGCAATTTTGTTTAAAATTAAGCAGTTTTTTTAGACTGAAAGCATCATTCTCAATATCGTGACGTCACACGCGTGCCAAAAGGAGGGGTTGTAACCCCCAAACCCCCCCCCCCCCTTGGCTACTTTTGGGGGTTACAACCCCCCCCCCCCCTTGGCTACGCCACTGCCCTAATTTGATGTCTTTCAAATAATATAGAAACTGTGGGTGATTTAAAAGGCTTTTGCGGCTCAAAAATAATTAAAAGGTGACCAAAACCAGGCATAATTTGTTAAACTAGTCTGTGGGTCATGTAATCTAACCTAAATCGCTGACTCTTTAAGCTCAACCATTTATTTTTCCTCCTAAGATTTGATTCGACGGAACTATGAGGTGGTGACTGGAGAGATCTACTTAAGGCGATGGCTTTCTTGTCTTATTGTCTACTTAATCCGAGCCTCGAACCACCAGGCATAAATTGGAAAAAAAAATCGCTATCTGTTGAGACCAAGTGAAAATAAAAAAGTCAGCAACCTTACAAACACATGTGCCTCCACACAAAATGAAAATTACATGACTTAACAACTCCTTTTTGTATTTTGAAACAAAATACCTAAAAAGCATTATTAACTGCAGGCAGAAAAATAATGCAGCGGAGATCAAACTTAAAAATTTATATTATTGCAAAGCTAACTTTTTTTTATCAAACGAAATTTTTCCAAGTATTGGATTGTGACGTCATAAAGGCACTATTATAAAAACAACATAAAAATGGAGTTTTTATTTATAATGACGTATTGAAAAATATTTCGGCAATGTAGATATGATATGCGAAGGCGGTTTGTTGACAAATTGGTAACACAACATACGAAATTGCCTTACTACATGTGAAAATACTGAAAATGGTTTCATTGACACAAAATTTCGGAGTTTGTCCGATTTTTTCTTTTATGACATATGAGCAAAAGCATTGTGATATTGATGACTAATAAACATATCGTTTCGCCTACGTATGTTTTAAAACGATATAACGTGGACAAGCCAATACATCTAGGTGATGGTTAAAAAGAGTATTGTAAAACAGTATGGCTGACACAGAAGAAGAAATGACCCCGGCGACTTCGGAGGAGAGCGTGGCAGTTCCCGAGCCATCGGGAAGGCATGAAAAGCATCCCTCCTACAACTCCATGGTGAAGAAAGCCATCATGGATCTCAAATCGAAAGGTGGATCATCGAGAAGAGCCATGGTCAAATTCATCTGCAACAACTACACCGTGAAAAAGACCAACTGCGTCCGTGCCACTGCTCGGGCACTCCAGCGGATGTCACGTACTGGGTTTATTTCAAAATGTTGCGGAGGACGATACAAACTTACCCCACGAGGAAAGGGCATAAGACAAAAACGACGACAAGCCGGACGAAGAAGACGAAAACGTAGAAGGGGCCCAAAAGTCAGAAGGAGGAGAAAGGGAGGCAAACGAAGAAAGGGGCGCAGGCGGCGCAGAACAGGCCGAAAGCGCAGAACAACAAGGCGCCGTCGAAGACGCAGAGGAGCAAAAAGAAGACGACGCAGTAGCTAGTGCATTGTTTTTAAATCATCACACTACAAAAAAAATATTAAAATTTAGCTGAGAAACTTCGCTAATACAAATTCACTTGCTAGATCGCAAAAAAAAACGACGCGACGGTAGCGTATCGAAATTAAAACAATTGCTGGCAATTTAAGAATTACGGATGAAACAACAAGCGTATTTTTGTCATTTAAGTTAACAAATATTTCAAAAAGGAGATTGATATTTTAAAAACACTTATTTTTTTTTCCGGACGTACTAATTGTGACGTCACAGCAGAAACAAACATATCGTTTCGTTTAGGTTTGAATTTCTGAGATATATAGTTACGCTTTCCAGTTTGCTAAAAAGATGTCTAACTTTTTTAAAGAACAAGGAGCAACCTAGGATGCCAGAAAAAAGTAAAAAGAAGAAAAATAGAGATGACGAAGCTCCTGGTCCATCTGGGAGAAGGGGTAGCGGAAGACATGCCAGCTATCAGTTGATGGTGAAGAGAGCAATCCTTGCTCTCGGCTCCAAGGGAGGGTCATCTCGAAAATTAATTATAAAATATGTTATCATAAACAACTGTGTGAAAAGAACAAGGGCTAGAAAAGTAACTGCTCGAGCCATACGATGGATGCTGAAGGGTGGCTTACTTTTTAGAACATATAAAGGTCTCTTCAGACTTACGAAGCGAGGCAAGGCGCTCGGAGGAAGGCGAAGAGTCGTCGACGGTGAAGACGACGACTTTTGCAAATATCCGAAAAAACGAAGCAAACGAGGAAAGAAAAGAACGAGAAAAAGAAGAAGAAGAAGAAGACCACAAAGAAGGAGAAGAACTCGTAAAGTCCGGAGGAGACGAAAAAAGAAGAAGCGACGAACAAAGAGAAAAGATATTTGTCGCTACCCACGACGTCGTACACGTCGTGCACGTCGTCGACGAAAACGACGACGACCACGACCACGACCACGACGACGGCGACGACGACCCCGACCACGACGACGACGAGCACGGCCGCGACCAAAACAACGACAACGGAAGGATATCTGCAGATATCCGAAGAAACGTCAAAGACCAAAACGAAAACAAAAGTCGATATGTAGATATAAACCGAACGGGCAACGCTAAACCAGATTAATCAACAAAACTTCAACTTCAAATCACAAAACAGGATTTCTCCACAGGACAAGATTTCAGCTTAAAACTAATAGGAAATAAAACAAGACCCCAGCACGTGGATCACCACGGATAAAACTGTGTGATTTTTTGTGGTTGAATCTATTCTAAACCCTAGGGATTCAAGCTAGACTTTAAATCAATATTCTGTGCCGGCGAATCATATTGGAAGAAGAACTTCTTAGTTAGAAAATGGTATTGATAAAAAAGGATCAAACAATGGTAGTTAAAATAAAAACAGACTAACGTTTCTTATCAGTCGATTAGTTTCCACTTCCCTGATTTCACCATTTTTTATTTACATCCTTTGGAGTCAGAACAATTAAAAATGTTGGCATCGCAAATGTGCCATTTTGAATCATCATCATCCGCCAGTCATGCCACTGCTGGTAGATGGCCTCCACATATGTCTACACAAATTCTGTCTTTCACTGTTCTCATGCAGGTGATGCTAATATTTCCTCATTGTCATCCCACCATCTTATTTTCGGTTTCTTTCTGGTTCTTTTTGCTTATCTTGGTATCCATTCTGTGGTTATTTTGGCCCATCTTTTGTCTGTCATTCTTGCTACATGTCCCGCCCATTGCCACTTCATATTTGTTACTGTTTCAATGACATCTTTGATATGTGTTTTGTTTCTGATAACTTCATTTCTAATTTTGTCTTTTCTATTTATGCTTAGTAAGCTTATTATTCTTTCCATGTTTCTTTGCGCAGCTGCCATTTTTCTTGTTTGCTGTTTTGTGAGTGATCAGGTTTCTGCTCCATATTATGTTAATGTTGGTAATATTACTTTGTCCATGATTTTTCGTTTTAAGCTAATTGGAATGTTCTTACTCTTTAAAAAAGTGCTATATTGACCAAATATTTTTCAATCTAATGTTATCCTTTGGACAATCTCAATTTCAATGTCGGTTTCCTGGCGTTTCATTGTTTCCTGGTGTTATTCATTGCCAAGGTATTTGTATTGATATAAATCCTCTATATTTTCTCCATAGGCCTATATCAAAATATCCATTCTTGGTTGTTTCCTTGCTGTCTCGTTACGGATTATTTTTGTCTTTTTCTTGCTCATCTGCATTCCATCTCGTTTCCCTTCCTGGTTCAGTTCCTCAAGCAAATGTTGCAAAGTGCGTTCTGACTATACAAGAAAAATGATTACATCTACAAATCTGAGATTGCTCAGCAGTTGTCCATTAATGACAAGTCCAGTCTCAGATTTCAGCCTCTTAAAATATTTCTTCAACTGCAGCTGTAAACATGACAGGTGAAAGAGTGTCACCTTGGCGTAGCCTACTCCTTTCTGAATCTTTATTTTGTCACTTAACTTCTCTGTTCTGATTTGTGCAGTGCCATTTGTGTATGTGTTTTTGATAATGTTTACTATTTTATCTGATATACCGTGAGTTTGAATTGCATCAAAAATAGACGAGTGCTTAATGGAATCAAAGGCCTTTTCATAGTCAACAAATACCATAAATATGGGTTGCTGGTATTCATTTATCTTCTCTAATATCTGTCCAACTGCATACAGGTAATCAATGCAAGAGAATCCTTCTCTAAGCTGCTTGTTCGTAGGGCTGGTATTCATTTAGACCGCTGCTTATTCTGTTTCTTGATAGGTTTCATGGATAGTTTGTAAATATGTAAGAGTAGGCTAATGGAGCAATATTGGAAGGTATTTTTGATAGCTCAATTGGTTAGCGCGTCACTTCTGGAACGAAGAAACTTCAAGATCAAGCGGCGCTGGTTCGATTCTCGGGGTGTGCGCTTGAGCAACGCACGTTAAGGACTGCTCTCCATTCAGCGGCATCTAATGGATGGAATAGTTCCCCGGCAACAAGACTTCAACAATCGGAAACTTCACTCTGTCAATCTCGGTGACCGGGCCTGCGTCAGTGATCCGAAGCCTCTACAAGTATGCGAAACTGCCAGGATTAAGCTCTGCAAGAAGCTTTCCCAGTCCGAGAATAAAGATTCAAGCAATCAATGTTCCCTTTTTTAAAGAGAAGAGTAATTATGGCATTCTTCCACTGTTCTGGTACGTTTTCTGTTTTGATCACTATATTAAATAAGTTACATAACTTTTCAAGAAAAATATCACCCCTTGCTGCTTCATCTCTATTACTATGTAGTCTTCTGGTGCATTACCATTATTCATCTGTTTGACTGCTTTTTCTAATTTGCTTTTCAGACTTGGAGGAATTTGTTCGACTGGATATTTTGTGACAATGTTTTGTGTTTGATCATTGTATAATGTTTGGTAGAAGCAGTGTTGGGCGCGATAACTCATTTTTCAGTTAAGCGATAACGATAATCGATAAACGAAAAATGCCTAAAGCGATAACGATAAACGATAAATCAAAAAAAAGTTAAGCGATAACGATAAACGATAAATTATCGCCGATAATGTCCGATAACGATAATTTTTTTTTTCTTGATTAGCGCTGCCCCATCCCATGCAGCACGAACTGTTTTCATCAACATGACGAAAAATCGAACATAATATACTGTAGTGTAAAGGGACAAAACTTTTTGTAAGTTATGCATAAATAGAATCGCAACAGCGGCAGTAAGTAACAAATCTTCAACCTCTTGATCCAGAATCAAACCACTGAGGTAACCGCCGTGCTTATAATTATACCTTCAGGTACCAGTTGGATGCTTTTATCAATTGAGTTACACTGCCGCTTACGTGCAGTAGGCAAAATAATTAAATCAAATGAAAATACCATAAAAAATTCCAAACTTTGTATTTTGCTTTCTGCAGGGCTGTTTACAGCAAAGTCAGCAATAATTGAAAAAATTCCAAAAAACGCAAAATGCTTGAAAAGTTATCAGTAATCTTAAGCGTTATTGGTAGTAAAAATGTGCATACTGTGAAATCCATCAAGCTTGTCAAATTAGTCGTGTTTGTTTAAGAACAAAAACATAATTATCGTAATTTACCGATAATTTCAGATAATTTTTGTTGTTGGCAGAACGGTGAGTTGTTGAGATAAGAATATTACAATATAGGCACTGTATTTGTGGGAATAAAAATATTTGATTGAGGTAGGCTATGTCGCATAGGTAAATGAGAAAGGTTATACTGTATTTAGCATAATTTTACCACGCAACTCGATGCGCCTATTGTCATGCAAAAACTACTACAAGATGCAAAAAATGTGATGTCGGTCTGCATGTCAAATGCTTCAAGCAATATCATATTCCGCAATGACTTGTTTCAGTCGTCGTCGTCGTGTGAGCGTCTGGGGCCGAGGGTCTATCCTTTTACCACCCCAGATTCACGATGTTCCCGGACAACACTGGAAGGCTATTAGAGAGCAGCCATAAGTCCTTGGTTTCATCATCCATGACACGCAGACCTTCCACTCTGTTAGGTGGCTTGAAGATGGAGCAGTCATTGATGATGTGGTCTGCGGTCTGTTCCTCGGCACCACATTCACAGGAGGAGGAAGAGGCCATTCCCCATTGGTGCATGGTTGAGCGGAAAAGCCCGACGCCCGTACGGAGACTGTTGAGGCGCACCCATGCCTGTCTTGGTAGTGTTAGACCGATAGGGCGTGTGTCGGCGTCGGGGATGAACGAATAGAATCTGGTGGCGGTTGACTTCCATTCAGAACTCCATTTATGGTCCGCCCAAGCAGCCGCAGAAATGTCTTGTACATCAGCTTCGTTCATCAGAAGTTGAGCGGCTGGCACGAATGGGTGTCTTGATTTCAGTCGACGGGGGTGCTCGTTTGGAAGAGCAGAGATCTTGTGGTGGAGAAGGTGGTTAGGCTCCAGTGCCCGTCGACCGAGGGACAGAGTGGCTTATTCGCGACGAAGCTCAGCGGGTTGGATGCCAGCGAGAATGGGGAGATTGTCCAACGGTGTGGGACGCAGGCATCCGGTCACTGTGCACAGGGCGCTGTTTATGGCAGTGTCGATGTTATGGCAGTGAGCACTGCGGCACCAAACAGGTGCACAGTACTCTGCTGAAGAGTAGACAAGGGCTAAGGCTGCTATACGCAAAGTGTCAGCCCTCGCCCCCCCCCCCCCCCCAGCTAGAGCCTGCCAGGCGCTTGAGTAGCGCAGCGCGAGATGTCAGTTTCTTGCGCAGTGACACCAAATGGTGGCAGCAAGTGAGCGATCTGTCCAGATTATCCAGATCCGATTGTTTCAGTGATGTTGTGTTACTTTGCTAATTTTCATCTTTATATTTTTTGAACTTTCATTTCAATAAAATGCTCGATGACAATAATGACATGACAAGACATGAACAAGACATTTCCCATTTATCACTTTGAGCGATAAGTAAAATGTAATAACGCTTAAGCATTACGCACAAGAAACTTGTGAAATTTGATAACGGATTTGCCTATAGCGTTTTATATGTAGGACGGCTTTTTTCTCAAAAAGTACAAACACAATTAGGAAAAAAATAATTGTGATATGTTTTTTAGGTCATAAGTATGCAATATTTAAATTTTCCGAAAATTTTTTTAAGTGCTTTCACTTTCGGCACAAATGGGTTAACTTTTTAAGTTAAATGGCACTTACGCATTTGGTTAGGCTATTATTTTTGGATTAAAGTTATATCGCCAAGCTAGAAAAAAATCGATCTTACAGTTTATAACCGATCTTGTGTTGTTATTGTATGTGAATTTTGTCTTTTAAACTGAGTTTGTGACGTAACCGCACGTCTCAAGGCCAGTCCTTGCAATTTTAGTTAATCTACTCATCTAAAGATTTAATTAGCTTAAAACAGTAAGTTTCATCTTTTGAAGAGAGAGATTTTATTTTTTTACGACAATTACTAAAAACTAACACTTCCAACGAAAAAAGAAAACACAAGAATAAAATAGCTGATCGTGAGGTGGCGCGAAAGACCATGTTTCCGATGTAAAAGCGGCCTCGTATTGCGACACTTTCACAAACCACTTGCCAATTTCTTTCGCTTCGCTTCAAAGGAATCTGTACCGCCTGTGCGCTTACATTTTGTAAAATTCACTCGCGATTGCCGATTGCAGCAAAACAACAAGAGCCTTGTTGCATGCATTTCATTGCATTGCAATTTGCAACTCTAAAAATTATTGTGTTGTCAGGGCCGTCGCTGCAGGGGGGCGTGCCCCCTCCCCTGACAACGACCTGTGCACACACACTTCAGGCACTGAAGAAGAACTGGTTTTAATTTTAGTTTCATTAACTAGGTGGCTAGTAAAAATATTACTTTTCATGGTCCTTCCACTTGTGTGTTGATCCGAAATAAAATTTATCGGCGATTAATTAATTATCGGCGATAATCAAATATTGCCTTTGGCGATAACGATAAACGATAACTGAAAAAATAATTGAGCGATAACGATAAACGATAAAAATTTATCGCCGATAATGCCCATCACTGGGTAGAAGTCAAGGCATCTTTCAATGACCCTTTTTGTATTTGATGTTTCTAAGCCATCTTCATTCTTTCCTGCCGGATCAATGCTTTTTTTCCATCTTTTGTAGTCTTGCATTTTTTCAATCCCTTGCCTGTATCAATTGCATTTTTCACCTGTAGGGTGCTGAATCTTCTAAGGTCTTGTCAAACACTTTTTCGTATGTTCTTGCATAACTCTCGATATTAGATATTGTTTTTGGATGCTTCTCTCAACATTTTTCTGCGTTTCTTCAGCATTTTTTCAGCCTTTGGTTTAAGTTTCTCTTCTCTTTGGCTCTTAACTATTCCACCAACTTTTTTTGCGTTTTCTTGAATAATATCGTTCAATTGTTTTGTCTTTCCATCTAAATCAGCGACGTCGCTTTCAAGTAAGGTATTTCAAAACGATTTGGCAACACTATTTGGAATTTATCTGCTCTCTCAATCAATCTCTCAATGTCAAATTTCCAGTAATATTTGATAAAACTACAATTCAACGTTTTATAGGCAGAGAAAACTTTTCTCGAACCGTTCAAAATTTCATGATCAGATCACCGTTTCAATGCGTGATGGAAATCTACAGATAAATCTGTATCAGGCATTGCAGGGTGCAAAAACAGTGTTAACAGTGTTAACAGTTATTAAAACAAACTTAATGTTCAAAGCAAAAACAGCCATCACAATGAACATCTACCGAAGTATGCTAATTTACAGTAGGCTACTTAGAAGAAGCAATGAAAATTAATAGACGGTATTGTTATTTATATCAATTCAATATGATTTCAGTGATTATAATACAATGTAATACAGTAGCGTATCCAATTAATTAGCAATGACCTTTTAAAGTACACGTTAATTCGAACAGAAATAAGAATTTGTCAAAAGTCTCAGTCATTTTAGAAGATTTCACCACCGGTTACAGAACCATCTATGATTGTTACCTTGCACCCTGCAATGCTTGATGCAGATTTATCTGTAGATTTCCATCACGCATTGAAGCGGCGATCTGGTCATGAAATTTTGAACGGTTCCAGAAAAAGTTTTCTCTGCCTATAAAACGTTGAATGGTAGTTTTATCAATTTTTAATTTTATAGTGCTGGTCACAGCGGTAAACCATAATGTCTTCGTGGGAAAATTGTAACATAAGATTTCCGAATCCGTTCGTCTGTATGTATCGACCGAAAAAGAAACACTCCTTGAAACGTCTATTCAATAAGTGTATTCCTGTAAAATTAGCCCGCGGCTATCGAAATCGAGATGCAACGCCGTACACCTCTAAAAACTGTCACTACGATACAGATTACTTGGATAAAAGACGGAATCTTTGTCCAGCTAGCAAGCACTAAGCCAACAGTTAAATGTGCGGCCAACTTTCAAACAATCATTTTACGAAATGACCAGAATAGATAGCAATATCTCAAATTCACGTATGCAGTACTGTGACGCAATAATGAAAGACAATTATGAAGTCATTCCAACAGGTGTTTAAAGCTGATGTAATATTTCCTGTTTAAACAAGCCCAAACAGGCCCAAACAGGTTTGACACAAGTCTTATGAACGATGGTGCAATTTTGGCACATTTTCTAGCAACTTGCATGACGTAATATTCAGTAGACTTGAACGGTTTTTATATGACGTTTGATTAGGTGAACCATTGTCTGGAACAAGTGCTGCGAACCATCCTGTGATCACTTCCAATGTTAACCCTTTGAATGACTTCAGTGTTAAGAACAATGTCTCGTTTATTTGTTAGAGTATAGTCAATTTTTTTTTTTACCTTTCCATTTGGACTTTTCCAAGTTCATTTTGTTCCACTTGACTTTTGAAAAAGAGTATTTGTGATGATTAGTTCCTCTGATGTTGCATCCTATCCCCCCGTGTATTTCTCTTTCCAACTCAATATATGTACTGTATTATCTGTGCATCTATAACTTTTATTAACATAAAACCATTCGCACTGCCATTCACTTACTGAGACAAACTGCTGGTTAGATCACCCCAAGTTCAATGAATACGTGTGGAAGGCATTCAATCGCAATAAAATAATAAAGCAGTGTTGCCGGGGTTGGCTACATATAGAACAATATACTCCAGTGGTATTATCCTCACTTTGTTGATGTTTTTCCTATTTTTGCATTAAAATCTTCCATGATTACTTTGTAGTGACTTATTCTTTTCCGTTTCTTTACTTATTTTTTCATACTAATAAATCTACATAACCCTCTACTTCTTCCTCATCCTGGCGTGAGGTTGGTGCATATATTTGTATTATTTCCGTAGAGTATTTCTTGTTAATTTTTACTGTGAGGAAAACCACTCTATCAATAATTCCTTTTATTTCTATAATTTTGTGTATTTTGCTTTGATGAATTAAGAAAATAACTTCTTTTGTTAAAGTATCTCCCCCTCTGGTGTAGAGCTTGTGTCCTCCTCCAAGATGTTCTCCTTTTCTTTTTGTTTCTGCCAATCCAATTATTTGCCACTTAATCCTTGTTTTATTTAGCCCGTGTGTTAATTCTAAAAGCCTATTTTCGTCCTTTAAGCGTTTTACATTATAAGTAGAGATGTAAATTTTGTGAACCCGGAGAATCTTCGCACCCTCTACCTTTCGGCTGCAGGGGACTGAGGGCCTTTTTATGTGTTTGTTCATTTTTTATTTCAGATAACCCTCTACGATGATTGTTTGCTTAAATCAAACAATCTTTGTAGGCGTGGGGGGTTGTAAATTTTTAGACTATTAATTTTTGATAAATATTTTGAAAGTATCTAAAATAAGAAATGAGATTACCGTACACTGGTCAACACAATTTTTCTTGCATGGAGTTTTTCAATGAATTTAAGGTAGTTTGGGGCGCTGATTCCAAATCTGGTGTTAGTTTATGTTTATCACATCACATTTTTAAAATATGAAAACTTTTTTTTAATTGATAACTTTTACCTATTCAAATTATAAAATGTATGTTGAGGTTAAGCATCCATATATGGAATAATGTTTGCAATGGGAGGAAGCTGTTCCCTTATGAATGCTTTTCCAAAACTACGTTCGTGGTTGCATCCTTTTCGGTCATTAGCCTACTGACTGCAGTAAACAAACACTAAATAAATGAAATATATTTGAAAAAGTACAAACTGAAACTGCTTCATTAGTCCAAGTTTGATGTGCAATGGTAGTAGATGGATCTTTTTCCGATCAACTAGCTAGTTGTTTATGATATTTTTATCTCCAGATTTTATCGTATTTCTTGGTGGCCATTCTTTTTTTCCCAATGTTCTTCGTTAGCTCTACTATCCCAAACAATTAACAAAACGTCTCCAGTCACTTGAATGATATAAGGTAAACCATGGCCACCTGAAGATGCGGCCTAATTTGTCACATTTTGCAGATTTTGATTACAGCTACTGCTAGTGTTTGACTGACATGCTTTGAGATGTTTTTACTTTTTGCGGTTTCCTAATGATACAAAAAAATTTTGTTGCCTTGAAGAAGCAGTAGCTAATGAGAAAAAGTAAGTTGAAAGAGGCTAAATCAAACTGTTATTGAAAAATTAACAGTCTGACTAAAATCTTCGAAATCAAATTTTCTTTGTTTTTCAACAATTATCCTAAATAATAGACAGATAAGACCAAGCAACAACACGGCATTTAACATCATACAATTAGAGTGAACATAAAACTATAAACTACGAACGTTTTCGGCCATACACAAGTTAGCCCTTCTCAAGTAACGAAAATAACTGATCAAGACTAATTGTATAATGTTAAATGCCGTGTGGTTGCTTGGTCTTATCTGTCTATGGTTGAAGAAAGTCACCTCTCTACCAAAATTGTATTATCCTAAATCAGTTCTGAAAGTCCATGGCAGAAAAAAAATAAAAAAAAAGTTTTTGTTGACCAGTGTAAACACTGTGTTCTATGACGTCATCATGTTGTATCATTCATATTATTTTTCCCAAATGCGCATTCGCCTTTTCAAAATAGCCAGAAAGTGCGCATCGCTCATGAACTTATTAAGTTTATGCTTCAACTTAAAAAGATCTCACTGTCTCACTGTTTGCTTTTTGAAAAAATCGTGAAACGACTAGTAGCCTAAGTCCCAACTCAAAAATGCGGATTAGGTTTTAATAAAAGACGATAAAAATATTTTGCGTTTATGTGTTTTTGAATAACTAAATGATGTTGCAGCATTTAAGTTTCTTTTTCAATTGGTTGCCAGCATCTTAATCAATTAGAATTGTATTCATCCTTTAAGTTGGCTGGGAAATTTCAATGTCTGAAGTAGATTGAATTCAAAACCGTGACTCCGTGACTTCAAGTCTCGCTGATAAGCGTAATGTTTGAAAACTGAACCTTTTTAACAAGATACGGCAAGGTGGATATAAATGCTGTATCATCATCATCAGCCGGTCATGCCACTGCTGGCAGATGGCCTTCACATATGTTTCCACACCATTCTGTCTTTTGCTGTTCTCATCCAGGTGATGCCAATCTTTCCTTCTATGTCATCTCGCCATCTTCTTTTTGGTTTCCCTCTTTTTCGTATGTTCATGTACGTTCATGTATGTTCATGTGCTGTAACGTTAATGTCTTGGTGTCCATTCTGTGGTTATCTTGGCCCATCTGTTGTCTGTCATTCTTGTTACATGTCCCGCCCATTGCCACTTTAGGTTTGTTGCTGTTTCTATGATATCTTTGATACAAGTTTTGTTTCTGATGACTTCATTTCTAATCTTGTCTTTTCTATTTATGTTTAATATTATTCTTTTCATGTTCCTTTGCGCTGCTGCCATTTTTCTTGTTTGTTGTTTTGTGAAATGCTGTATATGATCATCTATTTTAATCAGTTGCTCAGTAAACTTCAAATTATTTACCAGCAGATTGATAAACGCTAACTCAAGAATTGTGGGATTTGTTCTTGCCAAAAGAAACTCTACACATTTTTAACTGGTAAAAGATTTGAAAATAGCTGCATATTTTTCTCTTGAAAAAAAATTAAAACATAAAAATTTATTCTTAAAAAAAATTTGTGTGGTTCAGTTGCTTGTGAATTTATTTTAAGCCAGAACAAACCTATTTTTTGTTCTTTTGCCGTCCCTCTAAATAAAGCTTTTGAAGTTAAGAGCTATAGGTTACATTCAATGGATGAAACATAGTCTATCCTCCTGTGAACTTTCTTTAAACACAAATAGCCTATTTTGTTGCTTCTTCTATAAGTTTCTTCTTTGCAATATAGCGGAAAAATAAAGTAGTGGCTAACAAAACGTAGCAGATTACAATACAAAAATCTCCAATTTATTTGTCGCCAAACAACGATTGTAAGAAATCATATATTTGCTTTTAGGACATTAGTCTACGACATAAAAAGCACTCGGTACCGGTAGCTACTTCAAAAAACAACATTTGAAACAGTGCAAGATTTTTAAGCGTATCTAATCACGTTCTTCCAGCAATACTTGTGTTTCGCCACGCTCTGCTTTAAGACGTTTATAAGGAGGATTTATGACAGCAAGCATAATTGTTGCAATGAGCAAAAGACCAAATGGAAAAGCTGTTGAAGCAGTTGGACCAATACTAATCAGTGTAAAACGTCCAATGATAGGATAAAGCAACCTGAATATACCCATTCCAATGATGTTCACCATTGTGACTAACATTGGAGGTTTAGGATAAGTAATTTCTAGTATAATCTCGTAAAGAGATGTATTTGCCATCCCAAGAAATATCCCTGTGGTCACTACACCCACGTAGACACATATCAACTTTCTAAGCTCAATACCAATCATAACTATGAGTGCTGAAACACATTCCAAACCAACACTAAACAAAACAATGTGTTTGTATTTCTTTGTCATGGTTATCAAGGGACCTGCAATAAATCCACCAAGAGTATATGCAATCCAGCCTCCCATAAGAACAAATCCAGCTTTTTTGTTGAGCTGCGTGTCGTTTTTGAAAGCGGATTGCAACACGGACGACAAAAGAACGCTGTTGTTCCTCAAGACCGGGTTGACCATACCAAACACCAACCAAATGCACACAAAATAAGGATCGCGGAAAAGATCTTTGATGACTTGAAGGTATTGCTTTAAAGCTTCCTTAAAACTTAAATCTTCGACGCTTCCATCTTCATTTTTCTTTCTGATCATTTGTGCTCGTGATTCGCTTGGAGGTAATGGTGGTTCGTCAATTACAAATATAAATACAGCAATTACAAGTAATACAGATACGAAAGTAACTACAATAAATAACCACATCAAACGTGCTCCTATTATTTCTATTGGATCGTTAATGTCTACCAGCAGTGGAGTTATGATTGAACCAACAGACTCGCCAACTCCTCTCCCCACAACTTGTAAAGCTACGGCAGTTGCGACTTGCTTAGTTGGGAACCAGATTGCAGCAGTGGCCGGTGGTATTGACCAGGATATGATATTGCTAAATCCCATGATGAATTGACCTACGATAGCTGATGGAAATCCTGTTCGCAGAGATACACCAACAGTCGTAAAAGCAAAACCTATTGCTAAAGTAACTGTCATCAGAACGAATGAGTTTTTGAAGCCAATTCTTGAAGTCACCCATGATAATGGTAAGGCCATGCTCAGAAATACAACTGATTGTGTCAAAATAAACCAATCCACTTGCCATGGTTGAATTCGAAGGTATTCTGTTAAAACACTGTTTATTGGTCCGTAACATGACTGATTAAAACCTCTGAGACAAATAGCTGTACTTGATATGAACAAGACAATCCATCGACGCGGATAAGCTTTCAATCTTGTTGACGGTTTTTCGTTCAACGGTATTTCATCCAGTGAGAGTGTATCACTCGGCGGCTTTGGTCCAGAAAAAACAGGCATAATAATTACAAAAAGATTTCAGTTTTACGTTATAGCCTATTCATCTACAAAATATTTGTTATTATGTATGACATAAGGTGCTCCTAATAGCTTTGTAAATACATATAAAGTCTATGTATGGTTTTGGAAGCTGACAAATGAATCCCATCATCATTTTTTCAAAAATAATGGACAAATACATCCCAGTAACCACACAGCATTTAACTTAATTTTATATTAAATTCTATGTGGTTGCTAGGATGTATTTGTCATTGGTCTAAAAAATCACTTCTTCACCGAAATTGTATTCTGCAAGCATGTCACCAAAGTAGGCTACATATTGTGGTTTTAGCAAAAAAGAGGACAAGTGTTAGGAGTCACAGTTAACGTCTTATAAGATTAGTAACTCGGTAAAAACTTATGAACTATCTTTTTCTGTCTGTATACTATTGCCTGATATTTTATTGCACTTAGCCTACTGTAGTACTATAACAATTTACTGAAATTTCGAATTAGAAAGACAATTTTTAAAAGAGATTTATATTTTCCGATTATTATTTGTTTGAAACCATGTTGGAAGCAATTTTTGTGGGTGGAAACGAAATTTAATTCTGTAAAAAACGATTTGAAATCGAATGAAATTCTTCACATCTTCATTCTTCAATAAAAACCAACATAGCCCATAGCCTATTGTTGATCGTTCGTAGACACTCGTGTACTTCATTATCGTTTAGTATGCTTCGGTTTCCTTTCTCGTTGAAAGTGGAATGAAATTGTCTTTATTTTAAAACAAAACCAATGGAAAGGATTTTGCCTCCAAACCAAATTATTTTTGTGTTGAAAAAATCTACCATCAAACGGACCGCTTACCAGAGGCAGTTTACCAGTTTATAATCGTAATAAATATACTTATTAACTTATGGCGGCGAACAACTACCTGACTTTATTTACATGAAAAACCTTTGAATATCCTACCAAAAGTAAAACAGACTGTTGAGATTTTTTTAGAGAAAACTACATTTGCTGTAACGTCCCTGATATACAAATAATGTAAAGTGTAGGCTACTCACAAATGATTGCTGCTGTGCACTGTTGTGACTTCTACCTCAAAATGTGCTGACTTCTAAACACTTCTCATAGATAGTAAAAATGTATATATATATATATGGAAACAATTTGTAAAGGCTTCAGATAGTAATAACTACATTTGATTTATATATGGATGGCAGTACTTTGGAACGAAGATAGTAGTTTAAAAATCACTTCATTTGTAAGACCTCCTATGGCTAAAAAGTCCAGTGCGTGACTGGCAGGTGCGACCGTAACAATAACATGTAAAACCTGCCACTATTAATGATGGGAATTTCCGACGATTCTGTCTATTGCGTATCTTTTCCTCTTGATGGGTGATACCAGTGATACGCGTTTTTTCATACTTGAAGACGTCCTCAAGCACAGTGAGTCTCTACAAATCTCTATCTACAGCAAGATTTTTCCAATGTCGAGTGTCTAAGTTACATACTTTCAATAAACTTTTAGAGTGTCTTTGAAGCGCTTTCTGGATATTAAAAATACTGTAAATAAAACTTATGGCAGTTGCATGTGATGCATTGTGGCTGTAGTAGTATAGTAGTTCAATAAATTATTGTTATATAATTTAATTTAAAACTGTCCTTCGACAAAGTGTCGCATTAGACAACGGTAAGATTCTTTGGCCTCCAAGAATGGTATTATTGGCCCTTTCTTCAACACATTTTCAGCATTCTGAACCTCGTTATTGATTGATATTGGCAAATCAAACACGGGTTGATCTCTAGTAAGCTATCAAAACATTAAAAACATTTGAGGTTCCATAATATAAGATGGTTGAAACAGTGCTGCTATGGCTTTTATTTGTGTACGGTAGAACCAAGATGACGTTAGTATTAATGACAATTCTAACATTTGTATCTATCGATACTCCAAGTGTATTGACAACACCCTTTACAGTAAAAGCAATTATCACGGCTATTATTTGCATATATTATTTATTATTGTATAGTTATGGACGTTATGAAAAAACGCGTATCACTGGTATCACCCATCAAGAGGAAAAGATACGCAATAGACAGAATCGTCGGAAATTCCCATCATTAATAGTGGCAGGTTTTACATGTTATTGTTGCGGTCGCACCTGCCAGTCACGCAGTGGACTTTTTAGCCATAGGAGGTCTTACAAATGAAGTGATTTTTAAACTACTATCTTTGTTTCAAAGTACTGCCATACATATATATACATTTTTAATATCTATGAGAAGTTTTTAGAATTCAGATTGACAATGCCATAGCAATATGGCAAAATCAATTTCTGATGATTAAAAATGAAGCTGGTGAACTGTAGTTGCGTGAATAACAAGGCTTATGCCCTTTAAAAGCACGTTGAACTGAAACTAAATATATACTACTGTATTAAATATACACTACTGAAACTATAATGGCAATTGTCGTCCTTCATGGGTCGCAACTGATTTTGACTTTGAAACCAAATGAAATGGATTAGGCGCCAGGCTGTGATTAGTCTAGTTATTGCTGTAGTTAACTCTTCAGTGATAAAGCATCTCTACTGCTATGGGTATTCTGCACAGTGGAAACTTTTCATGATCAAAAGTACATTGGATGCAATTCACGCAAATTCTAAGCTTTATATTGAGTAAAAAATTGCACCGCATGTTTAAGACTCTGTTCACGAATACCTAACCTATACGTTATGCAAAAATATGCAAATAAACGTGCAAATAAAAGTTGATAAAAAGATAATAAGCTGTTGAACAAGCGTTTGAACCTCGAACAGTGGTGCCGGAGTTAGTTGAGGATTGGGGGGGATAAATCAACATTTTATCAAATTTTAAATGATTTTGAACATTGGGGGGAATGCATGCTTTTATACACAATTTTAGTGGTACCGGTATTAAGTTTATTAAACAATTACCGGATCTCGGTAAATTAGCTGCTAACAGCATAATATACAGATAAGATATCATGGAGATAAAAGTGCTACCAGTGCTCTTGTAAATGACTACTGCAAGATTAAGAAACAAGCAAAGAAAAATTGGTACTTCCAGCGTGATTCGAACCTATGACCTTCCAATAAATAGGCCTATACTTAGTTTTTCCAAAAAAACAAAAAAGAGAAGTTATACTTTTGTTCTTGTCCTCTCCTTCACTAGAATCACTACACTTAGTGCACTATAGGACAAAGTCACTAGTCAGGAGACTGAAAACAATCGAAGCTACATAAGAACATTTGCAAATTTATGACAAAAGTAATAACTTTCAAACACATCACAAGAACTTGTTACAACCGAACATATTGCGTCTTACGGTAGCCTAGTGCGCATTGAAAACTCATTTAGCAATGTCATTTATGCGGACGGCCTGCACAGGAAATTAATACAATGAGTCCCCTCATAAGCATTACTGCAGTGCCGTGGCCATTGGCCTGGTCCAACTCGTCCTTAATACTTTCAATGAAGGTCCTTCATTGTCTAGCGTCAAATTCAAGGCTATTTAGAACTGTGATCAAACATCAATAAATAAAAACCAACAGCAATTCGAGATGCTTGCAAACAACTAAATCAAATTATTGGGAGGGATGCTGCCAAAATATTGGAAGATATATCCCCCCCATCCCCCCCTACTTCGGCACCACTGACCTCGATCACAATATTTAGAGTGTTCGAAACAAAACAGAAACGAAGCTTAATTTTGACGTAAAATTTCTTTGCTATAATTTTAGTTCATATTGATTTGTTCAATGGACATTTTAGTTTTGCTTCAAGTTGCTTTTTATAAAATCAAAATTTCGTTTCAGAAATAAAATCTGTTCCGGACATTAGTCTATTCATTTAAATGAACAAATGATCGACATGTAGGCTACAGTGGTGGTAGCCACAGATGCTAAAGTCATTAAACATCAGAAGCTAAGTGTAAACTGTTCATTACAAGGCCTGAGTGTATATTCTAGCTTGCTCTGTTAAACTTACGGTACTTCAAGTATAAAAGTGAGTTTCTGGCAAAGCCTCTCACTTTTCCGCGAAGTTAAAAAGTCTTTGGTCTAACTGAGCGGACTATAAATGGAAAGCAAAATGAATATAAATTATAGCTACCTACAATCGGATTGCTGTTAATCATACAAACTACGCAACAAAGAGTTGTAAGCCAAGTTTGAAATAGCTCGGGTCAAATACTCGCTTGAGCCCTCAGATAACACTGGTCTACACGATTTTTGAGGCATGAACCTTGAAAACTGATTTAGAGTAATTTTGGGATGCTGAATCTCAATCTGGCCTGTCTATCACTAACCTTTCGTTATAGCACTGCATTATGTTGGTGGTAAACACAACGCCAATCTTCCACTTTTGACAAAAGTAAAAATTTGATGTTATCATATCTCACAAACCTGATAAATCTGAGGTCAGATTCGGATTCAGCACCCTAAAATTACTCTAAATCAGTCTTCAAAGTCCATGGCGCAAAAAAAATTCTTTTCTTGTAGACCAGTGTAATGCTCACACGGCCCTGCCTATATGGAATAGACAGTTGTTTTGCCCATGAGACTGCACTCATCAGTATCGTACCCAGTGATGAGCATTATCGGCGATAATTTACCGGCGATAAATTATTATCGCCTATCGTTATCGCTCAATCATTTTTTCAGTTATCGTTCATCGTTATCGCCAAAGGCAATATTTGATTATCGCCGATAAATTTTATTTCGGATCAACACACAAGTGGAAAGAACATGAAAAGTAACATTTTTACTAGCCACCTAGTTAATGAAACTAAAGTTGAAACCAGTTCTTCTACAGTGCCTGAAGTGTGTGTGCACAGGTCGTTGTCAGGGGAGGGGGCACGCTCCCCTGCAGCGACGGCCCTGACAACACAATCATTTTTAGAGTTGCAAAATTGCAATGCAATGAAATGCATGCAACAATTCTCTTGTGGTTTTAATAGTAATAATGTTATGGTTTTATTTATTGTCGCTCTACAACAGCTAATGTATTTTAGCGACAGGGCTCATTTTTAATTTATATCAGGTTTACGATGTTATCACATTATTACCCGACTCATTCTCACTGCGCAATGCAGGATAGAACAAATTCGGTACTGTTTTTAAAGTCTTCGGTTTGACCCAACCTGGAATCGATCTCAGATCTACCAGCCCCAGAGTCTTATTGTTTTGCTGCAATCGGCAATCGCGAGTGAATTTTACAATTAAAATGTAAGCGCTCAGGCGACTTTTCTCTAAACAGCTGCAGAAAGCAAAATACAAAAGTTTGGAATTTTTATGGTACTGTATTTTCATTTGATTTAATTATTTTGCCTACTGCACGTAAGCGGCAGTGTAACTCCATTGATAAAAGCATCCAACTGGTATCTAAAGGTATAATTATAAGCACAGCGGTTACCTCAATGGTTTGATTCTGGATCAAGAGGTTGAAGGTTCGATACGCACTGCCGCTGTTGCGATTCTATTCATGCATAACTTACAAAAATTTTTGTATTTTTCGTCATGTTGATGAAAACAGTTCGTGCTGCATGGGATGGGGCAGCGCTAATCAAGAAAAAAAAAATTTTGTCATCGGACAATATCGGCGATAATTTTATCGTTATCGCTTTAGGCATTTTTCGTTTATCGATTATCGTTATCGCTTAACTGAAAAATGAGTTATCGCGCCCAACACTGATCGTACCACTAATTCATAAAACCTGTGCACTATTTGAATTAGTTATCGAAATTAAATCGACTAGGAATAACGCAACTACTGGTCCAGGTATATGACAGATGGTGTAGGCCAGAAGTGATAAGCCTAAGTTTACCATTCCTTAGTGTTGACTTGACATGTTCGGGTTTTAGTTAGCGTATTAATTCTTTGTTATTAGCGTGTACGAGACAGCAATGGAAAGATCCGCTTCATCTTGTGATATAACCTGGCTAAAAATCAATAAATGAGAATAGACGGTAAAATGTTGCGGAATTTCAAACTTTTAAAAACAGTTGAACAGGTGTAGTAAAATCTTGTGCTGCTGTGGATTATGGAGTCTATATATTCTGTAGGGTAAGCTTTGTGGCACTGCTACTAATGAAAACCTTGAGCAACAAATCAAGGCACTATAAAAAAACGCACTATCTCCAAAAAAATACGCTGTGGTTTCTTCAAGTATTCGGGCTCCTTGGAAATGTTACGGCCTCTAAAATCATGCCGGGTCGGGTCTAACAGTACTCCCTGCACTGTATCTTCCATTCAACACCACTGGCCACTACTACAAAGGCAATGGCTCTGCTACTACTGCAAGTTGACTTAATTGCGCAGAAAAAAAGACATCGCAAAAATTATGGAACCTATAGTGTAATGAAGCGCCTCAGACTTTAGAACACCAAAAAAAGATTATAGCTTATATTCAATAAACGATCAATAGCGCAAAAATTACAAACGCGATTCTGAAACACAACAAATAAAATCGTTTATAACATGATACGTTCTTTTTGTGTAAACTAGGCTTATAAGCTATATCAGGGGTCGGCAACCTACCGCCTACCATGGAATCATGAAATCATGCGGCCACAAGCCCCTTTACAAATTATAGTATAATATGTCTCTGTCAGTGGTATATTATAATCGAATGGGAGAGCAAGTACTTTTTCATTAATTATTTTGGTAGGCCCACGTCTTTGATTTGCTGAGTTTCTGTTTTTGTAAACAAGGAATTCAGTGTAAAACGCCATTTGACACAAAACAGAATTATTTTTTCCAAGATAATGGGTCAAACAAGAAACGGAAAAGTTAATCTAATCAAAAATAGCTTAAAACAGCAAATTTCTCTGTTACAAAGGAAAGCAAACCAATAAATTAGAAAATTCTTTTGCTAGCTATACATCATCATCATCAACAGTATCATAGCCGATGCGGCCTTTGATGAACTAGATGCTCAGTTCGTAAATTTTTCCAGTGTTCCCTTTGTCGCGCAGTGTCCCAAAGTGTTCTTGGTTGGCTGATTGATGTATTGAAATTAGATATAAATGTTGTTCTTTGTCTGCCACGAGCACGTTTCCCGAGAAGGCGGCCGCTTAGACAGAGATTTTCGAAATCTTCTTTTCTGATAATGTGACCGAGAAATTTAAGTTGCCTTTGAGTTATGTTGTTCAATAGTTCCTTATCTTGATGTACCTGGTTAGCTATACAAGGTAGCTCAATTAATAGCAAAAGACAAGAAACCGTATATTGATGACGAATTTGGGAAAAGATGTATGATGGATGTTGTTGAAAACATATGTCCAGAGATAAAAACAAACTATTTTTCAGATATAAGACTTTCACCAAGAACCGTAACTGGACAAAAGAAGAGATATCTGAGAACAGTTTCATGAAATTTAATAGGTTCTGCGGCCCATTGAATTATTTCAAGTGACAATGCGGCCCACTAAAATAAAAGGTTGGACATCCCTGCCTTTTATCTTTACTATGTTATTTTGTTTTGTTGCACGGCGATAAACTGTTTTATCAGCATCTACGACGTATGGTTACAAAAGAATTGACACTGCAAGAAAAGTACAATAAACATAGCAAGGTCATAGACTTCAAAGAACCGGCCCGCTACTCCAGCGGCAGCTGAAAGCAGTGTGATTTTGAGGTGGTGATGCACCCGAGGAAAGGTCCACCAGCTTTGGTCGCAGGGGCCAGGCTGTAGAGTCAAGGTGCCAGTGGAAGGAGAGTGTGGACTGAAAATCCGTGGACTGCAGGACCCGTCCGCAAAATTGAAAATGGGGAACGAGCCAGGAAGAGTGGAAGACACGCTTGAATTTCCCCCATGTAAAAAGGTATTGCGGCCCTCGCATAAATTCACAAGTATTCATTTGACCTTAGAACAATATGAGTTTGAGGCCCTTGATCTAAATCAACTAAACATGCAAAGTAAAATTCAACTTTAAAACAAAAATTATCGAGCACATTTTGAAACTAGAAAAAAATAATTTAAAAGTTATCACTCAACAAGGAAACACTTTTTGTTGACTGAGAACATTTGAATTCCTTTTAAAGTTTGCTCGCGATAATATTTGTTTCAAAGTTAAATTTTATTTTGCATGTTTAGGTGACTTACAGCAACAAAGTCCTGTGTTTTGCCATGCTAAACAGGTGGTCATTATCTGATACAGTCCCTTGAAGAAACCAGTCGTGTCTGATTGACGAAACGTCGGAATAAAAGCAGATTATCACCTTACACATCTTGTGATAGTTTATCTGTGTTTACACCTCAAGAACGCATCACGTTATTATACTGAATGCCTGGTGAAGAGCCTCATTCAATTTTTTATTAAAAGCATTTTAGAGCAAGTGTCAAACTCAATATACGAAAAAAAGATCTCACAATTTAATTTATTGCAGTGCATCAAGTTACTATAAGCAATATTAAAGGAACAACATTGAATACCTGGATATCCTTTAGTTTACAGCATAAGTCATATTCAACACATTAAAACACTGCACAGCTTGGTTTACAAAACAAACAGCGGTACGCAATTGCTCTGTATGCAGCTTACGGATGATATGACGTCGAATAGAAATTATCTCATTGTGATCCAAGTCACACATCACCAAAGAAATATAAAGAATATGAAAGTTGATCAGTCATATTCATAGCAAGTAAAAGTTAAGACAATTGCGGAAAGTTACTGAAAATTACTTCATGTCGTTAGACGCAAAAACTTGTGATTCTGCAACCATGCCTAGTTACGTTCTTCTAGCAACATTTGTGTTTCGCCACGCTCTGCTTTAAGACGTTTATAAGGAGGATTTATGACAGCAAGCATAATTGTTGCAATGAGCAAAAGACCAAATGGAAAAGCTGTTGAAGCAGTTGGACCAATACCAATCAGTGTAAAACGTCCAATGATAGGATAAAGCAACCTGAATATACCCATTCCAATGATGTTCACCATTGTGACTAACATTGGAGGTTTAGGGTAAGTAATTTCTAGTATAATCTCGTAAAGCGATGTATTTGCCATCCCAAGAAATATCCCTGTGGTCACTACACCCACGTAGACACATATCAGTTGTCTCACTTTCATGCCGATCATGACTATGAGTGCTGAAACACATTCCAAACCAACACTAAACAAAACAATGTGTTTGTATTTTTTTGTCATAGTTATCAAGGGACCTGCAATAAATCCACCAAGAGTATATGCAATCCAGCCTCCCATAAGAACAAATCCGGCTTTTTTGTTGAGCTGCGTGTCGTTTTTGAACGCGGATTGCAACACGGACGACAAAAGAACGCTGTTGTTTCTCAAGACCGGGTTGACCATACCAAACACCAACCAAATACACACAAAATAAGGGTCGCGGAAAAGATCTTTGATGACTTGAGTGTATTGCTTTAAAGCTTCCTTAAAACTTAAATCTTCGACGCTTCCTACTTCATTTTTCTTTCTGATCATTTGTGCTCGTGATTCGCTTGGAGGTAATGGTGGTTCGTCAATTACAAATATAAACACAGCAATTACAAGTAATACAGATACAAAAGTAACTACAATAAATAACCACATCAAACGTGCTCCTATTATTTCTATTGGATCGTTAATGTCTACCAGCAGTGGAGTTATGATTGAACCAACAGACTCGCCAACGCCTCTACCCACAACTTGTAAAGCTACGGCAGTTGCGACTTCCTTAGTTGGGAACCAGATTGCAGCAGTGGCCGGTGGTATTGACCAGGAAATGATATTGCTAAATCCCATGATGAATTGACCTACGATAGCTGATGGAAATCCTGTTCGCAGAGATACACCAACAGTAGTGAAACCAAAGCCTATTGCTAAAGTAACTGTCATCAGAACGAATGAGTTTTTGAAGCCAATTCTTGAAGTCACCCATGATAATGGTAAGGCCATGCTCAGAAATACAACTGATTGTGTCAAAATAAACCAATCCACTTGCCATGGTTGAATTCGAAGGTATTCTGTTAAAACACTGTTTATTGGTCCGTAACATGACTGATTGAAACCTCTGAGACAAATAGCTGTACTTGATATCAACAAGACAATCCATCGACGAGGATAAGATTGCAACTCAGTTGAAGATTGTCGGTTTGTAGATGTCCCTTCTGTCATTGTTTTAGAATCTCAATTATGGTAAATTTTGAACAAAAATGGAGCAGTGAAAGCTATTTTTTTTACTTCATATTATCTTTGGTTCACTACAAAACCTTGTTACTGTATCATATTCAGTTGTCAGTATGGAGCACTGCAAAATACAACGTAAGCTTCTTGAAGCGTTTGTTTCTCCTCTTCTAGTTCAATTCAATTTGTTTTTGTTTCTGACCATCACAACGAACAACAATGTATGCCAAACATAGCAAAGGTTTAGAATAAGGTAAAAGCGACAAAACGCAGTCGTTATAATGTGCTTGATACCAAAACAGGGCAATCAGCTTAAAATATGGCACGATCGCAATTCCTCAAGTATCAACTTTAACGTTTAACTTTTAGTTTACGGTCCCGAATCAATATGTTGCATCTTAGATATTACTATACAAATTAGAATTACTCGGCTACTCGTTTGTTTTCACTAGTGTGATAAGGTTCCTTATCCGTTCAGTCAATTTTGACTCTCGGTCGCTCTATATATCATCTCCCTCCACAGCTCTCGATTCCTCACAACCGCTTTGCTCTTCCATCCCATCCCGCTTATTTTTCGTCACTGTATCGAGCCATCTCGTTTTGTGACGACCCTTTCCTCTTTTTCAGCTGACCAAACCAAACATGATATCTTTTTCCAGTGATGTGCTTCTCATAATGTAGCCAAAATATGAAAGCTTCTACTTGACTATTCTAGCTTGTAGGGATATGCCCGGTTTAATTTGGTCCAAAATCTGTTTATTGCAAAAGTGGATTAACTTTTGATACTGCCTAGACTTAGTCAAAATGCTGCAAGCGTAAGCTAATCAAATTTTGTTCAAACCTTGAAACACTGTGTTTGTGCAGCTTTTCAGTAAAGCGACTCTTTTGCTAAGTCTGAATACAAACTGAAAATCCTTTGCTCTCAAACGTTCGAGAAAGTGATCTAATATCGCTCATGAAGCCTGCCGCTAATTGAATTTGTAATGACAGAATGTTCAATGTAGCCCCAAGTTGCTGCTGTTTGAAGCCTTCGACCAAACATTTTCTACGTGAAAAGATTGAAGAAATCAAACATTTGGTCATCTCAAAAAATCGAGGTACGTGATTAATTACACTGACTCTAAGAATTTTTTTTTTAATTTTAAGCAAAATTTTGTTGAATCAAACTCTGGCTAACGAGTAATCTACCCAAACACTAAGGTTGGCACAACTTGCGCATGAAAGTATTTTCAGCAGCTACAAAGACACCAATACACAAAGACAGCAATTTCCTCTGACTTGAAATTAACGCGTACATCAGCACGTTTTAAACTTATACAAGCAACATCTGACATTTACTCAATTAATTTGAAATTTGCCGCAAGCTGACTGCGGATTTGGTTGTGCTCTGCAGAACGTGATTTAAATCTGAGTGAACAAAATGAACGAATGCATACTATCGGACAAACTGAAATCTGAACGCTTTCATGAGTTTACTCAATTAATTTGAAATTTGTCACAAGCTGACTGCGGATTTGGTTGTGCTCTGCAGAACGTGATTTAAATCTGAGTGAACAAAATGAACGAATGAATACTATCGGACAAACTGAAATCTGAACGCTTTCATGAGTTGGGCATGGCATGTAAGCTATAACATCAGTTAAATCTATATGTATATACTAATTAAACAAAACAAGAAAACAAATATAAAAATTGAATGAGGCTGTTCACCAGGCATTTAGTTAAATAACATGATAGCCTACGTTCTACTAGTGCAAACTAAGCTGTACTATCACAAAATTGTGTAAGGTCATAATCTCTAGCCTCCTGAAGAAATCAGTCTTGTCTGATTGACGAAACGTCGGAATAAAAGCAGATTATGACCATACACATTTTGTGATAGTTTAACTTAGTTTGCACTAGTAGAACGTATCATGTTATTTAAAAGAAGTATAAAGTAATAAATTGAGTTTCGCTTTTAGCAGCATGATCGTTGCTTACTTCACAACGTAGATAACGAATTGTTTTAGCCTGATGCTGCGAGTTCGCTGTGGTATAGCGAATTGCATTAGATTTCGGAACACAGTTCCCCAGTGACAAATGATGTTGAACACCACCATTTGTCATACCATTCGTCATAGTCATTCGTCAAACCGGTTCGGTGGCTCAGTGGTTAATGCATCCGCCTCCGAATCGGTAGGCATGGGTTCGGTAATCTGTCGGGTCATACCAAAGACTTTTAAAAATGGTACTGAATCTAATTCCTGCTTGGCACTGAGCAACGGAATAAAATTCGAGCAAGAAATTCGAGTAATAATGCACTCAGTTGCGCCTCTATTCGGCTGCATTGACACTGTCTGCTTTGTAAAGGGCTGAGGAGCAACGGATTCTGTGATGTATACAGCGCTATATAAAAACAAGCATTATTATTATTTGGCTACATTTAGGAAGAACGAAAATAAATTATGTAATTAAGTTCAGGCTTTCATGCAATACTTCTTGAATGACATAAATTCGATCAATTTTCTCAATAACACAGCCTATTAGTTACAACCAGCCGCAAATAAATTTAATTTGCAAATATCACTACGCAATACGCATGTAGGCCTACTGAAGCGATGCATACGGCACAAATGCCAATATGCAATGCATGCTACCAAATTGTATTACCACTTAGTGAATATTATAATGTGGCAATCTTACGCCCTGTTTGAGTCTTTGAATGATCGAAACTCTGCTTGGTACTTTACTTTCTTGTTTGTCTTAGCATTAAAACAGAAGCTTCATGCAGTAAGAAGTAGAATATACGTATTTTTGGCTTCCCTTGTCTGTTGAAGTCTTGCAAGTGAACTAAGTGGGCAACAAAATAAATGAAGTAAATGTGAGGTATTTTTGGATAAAATATATGTGACGTCATATTTTTTCTGCCATGACCAAGCTCTTTTTTCGACACAGTTTTAACTTTGCAGGCTTTCAGCACACATGCACTCGATAGCTTATACGCCTGGGGTCACCAACTGGCGGCCGCCGTGCTGTTATGTGCGGCCCTCGAAAGGTATCAGCATACAAGTATAACCAAAAATACTTTTCTTGAGAAGTTAAAGAGCATGAAGGCAAAAAATACTTTCCGGGAAGCATATTTTCGCTTTGCATACGATTCCACTGACCAATCAGATTGTAGTTCTAGGTGGGGTTGCTTAAAGGTATTCCAATGCGATGCCCAGCCACACTGTCCCAGTGGTTGATTAAAATGCGTACAAAGTGGAATATTATGCTTCCGGGCAGTTGAAAAATATTTAGCTTAGTAGCCTAATGCAAAAATGTTGTTACTCAATAATTCTTGCCATGCTGGTAAGCACTGTAAGTGACAGTTGTCTAATAATCAAAGAAAGGCGGTTTTGTAGACTCTCACAAAAAAGATGAAAAACCAACTCATTGCTTTTTTAGAGGGAACGTTGTTCATGAGTTACGATAGAAACGTAATTTCGGTGATTTCCACAAGCGTTTGTTTCATGATGCCTGGTTTTTTTCTCCTTGTTATTGAAGCCTATTTTCGCTGATATGTTTGCAGGTCGCTATTGTTGCCTGCATTGCGATGTGTCAAACATTTCCTTGTTTACTGAAATTGTTAATTGCAAGATATCTTTTGTGAAGCAAAGGGACAACACCAATCTTGCTTGGCGATGAATATTTGCTCGCCTCGCTATAAGTGCACAAAACAAGTGGCCTCGTTTATTAGACATTGTTAAATAAGTCAAAAGTGTTGTTAAAAGAGCTTGGCCTGGCAGTAGCGCTGTTCGACTAATTTTGTTGCTGCTGTATTTTAAGATAAATATTAACAACATGTAACGTTGGATACTGGGTACGAAATGCTTCTTTTCTAGCATAAGAGTCAACCTACCCAAAATTTTATTAGTGCGGCCCGCTACAGCTCTCCTTAGCGCCAAAGTGGCCCGCATGCAAAAAAGGTTGGTGACCCCTGGCTTACGCAATAGAAGGGAACTAGTGCCCAGACCATTTATGCAGCTCAGTTCATCAGAACTTATCATAATCTAATTTCCTCACCGTAAAGTAAATGCTTCACGGCCTTTAGCTAAATTAACAAATGCATCTGACTTATATCTACATCTTGCGCCCTGTCTTGCGTATACAGCAATCCGATAAAATTAAACACATGTCGTTTTTTTACGTTTATGTTCTTGATGGTAGGCCTTATTACACTTTTTCACTGCATATACAGAGTATATTTTTTACCATGGTTTGCAAACAGAGGCAATTTTATAAACTGATTTAGCGTTCTGTAGACAAATGCAAAACAATAAGCCAATACTGCCTTTAGAAATTATGGCCCATCAAAATCTTCATCCGGCTCTGCTTCATACGAACTGATACAAAGTTGTTAATTTACAATAACAAAATAGCATATATGTCTCAAACAGACACAACTAGAAGACTTTGCAACATTACCGTATTGACTTTATTAATCTTCTTCGACTATTTTTCGTCCAGAGTGTCATTACCAATTGGCTATTTGTAATACAAATTTTCTTAATGTCAACACAATAACCTATATTTTTTCTAAATGTATACATACCCGTTTTGTTATCTGTTGCAAATGTTGTATTTTTCAAAAATATGCTAATTATTCTAAAACGACCAGGTTACAGAAATATATGAACTTAGACCAGTGAATACTTTTTATAGCTTCCTAGGCAAGCGACAAAACATCTAGCAGGCGGCTATGTTATTTTTTTGTCTCTGAGGTGATAGCCTAATACAATTGGATAAGACGCAATCGTCTCAAATATGCTATTGGATGCACTCCTTGAAGAAAGTCAAAATTCCTATCAAACGTAAAATTTAATTCATTGTAAAATCCAAATTTTTAATCACCTTTCGGTTAAAAATAAATGCTTGGTGCATACCTAATTGTAAGGCACAGTGATAACCATTTTGTGCAGTGATAAACTGCAAAATGCGCAGTGATAAAATAAGTGTTTTTTGGCGGAATAATAAACAACCGCATACAAAACAGAAAGCAGATTTCTTTTATGCTATTAGTTTCGATTTTTTTAACCAATCAGTGTGAAATAAATTTTGTTTGAAGTTGTCTGATCGATGATGTAATAATGTCTCTCAGCTTTTATCAGATCATTTACGCAGTGGCCAGTGAACATAAGTGTTCACAGTGAGACATGAGACTACTTGCAGACAAGCGCTACGCGCTAATACGTCAAACTATCCGTGACATCAACATGAATATGCTACCGCTCTCTGAATATAACCCAAGATCTGCTATTTTGAGGTGGATGAACGACAAAGATGGCAAAGTTAAAAAACCGCCAAAAGCAGGGAAGTAATAATGGTTTGCAAAAGTTTTTCGTGATAATAACAAAGGTGTGATTTCAGACTAAACAGAAACTATTCAACGCAAATTTTGAGAAAGTTAATTTCCTCTTTCCTGAGTAAGGGAATATACAATGTACATTGACATTGCATCGGTTTTTTGCTTATAGTTCCCATGAAACCTCTTTTACGTTTTTCACAGTTGTTTTTGATGTGACATCACATCTTTCAAAGCCAAACCACACAAATTTCTTCCCAATAAAAATTACAAAAAAGATAATTAGGCTACAGACTTTTCAAACTACATGAATATGTTTCCAGGCGTGCTATGGAAAATAAATTAAACACTGCAAAAGAACAATTATAAAAAATAATTTTTCGAAACAAACTTACAAACAAACTGTTATTAAAGGAAATCGAGATGAAAAGCATAAAGTTTTGGTCAAATATATTCAGTCTACGCTTGCAAATGTTGAGTGTTCCTCATTTTTAGTCAAAGATTCTGTCAAGGAACTGCAATCATATTCAACTAAATATGTGATTTAAACATGGCAGAAGTATTCGCTCTGCCACTACAACTCCTTTGGCAAACTTAGCACACAAACTTGCGAATCCTAAAATGATTCTAATTCCTCCATTTCATTTCCAGCTTTTTTTCTTCCCTATTCCTCTTTGGAACAATTTTTTTTCCGAGAATCAAAAAGTCCTCCCTTAGTAGGCTAAGTAAAGTGGCTCCGGTTTGAGAACCACTGGTATAACTCTATCAAGTATAAACTTATGAGAAACTACCAAGATAGTTTTCAAATAAAAAAGGCTCTTTCAATTAGCCTATAGATAACACTTCCTTCAATCAATCAAGTCTTGTGTAGAAGACTGACAGGATCTTCCAATGAAAACTGCTACAGACTCTCAGTAGTCACAATACAGTTTAGATTCTTCCATATCCGCTTTTAACTACCGTAATCATTTTTAATTTGTGAGGTCTGTGCATTGTGCAAGAAAGAAAGCTTGTCTATTCATATTTTTGTGTTTTGGCTTGGTTTTATTGTCGATTTCAAAGGAAAAAGTTTTAGTTTTTACCATTGCATGACGAATCTGTTTGCTTTTTCATGCAGTTAATACGCAAATTTCAGAAATACGATTTATTGCGACATTACAATAGTATACTAAAAACACCTTCACAGTGTGAAGGTCACATTGTGTGTTGCTTTAAGTCACATTCAGCACTTTTTGCTCACCTCAACAATCCCGCGGTAAAGTTGCGAAACTTCTTATCACTACGTTTGATCCATAAAACCGAAATCTCTGACAGCTTGCAATATCTCCATGAGCTATCACAAAAATTCTGCTTTTTTATTCGTATCCACTTGCACTCCTAATTGTCGAAAAATATTGATAGGGCAGCTTGCCAAAACAAAATTTCCGCACTTCTTTCAACAAGAGCATATGCTATTTTATGGAAGTAACATCCTGAAACATACTTCCTGGTAACTTCCTTGTGTACATTGCAAACTACGCAGCATATGATTATTGCTAAAAGAAAAATTTCTTAATATTTTCTGGAGACCCTCAATGTGATCCTATTCTATGGTTTGATTGATACAGAAGATACAGAAGATACAGAAGCATCCAAAATGACCAGTCTTTCACTGCTCATGGCTAATCAGATTGAATTGCACTGTTTTTTTTTCTCCAGATGTCACAATAAGTATAGACGCTGGTACTTTACATCATGGGCTCCGTTAGAGGGGGTCGGAGGGGAGATTACCCCCACCAATTGGAGTGGGGGTAACTAATGCAAAATTACCTCCACTCCTCCACTAATGCAGAGATAAAAATTTAATTTTTAATGTTTTTTTACTTTTGTGTTTTACAGTATTTCCATTTTTTGTAGTATTTCCAGTGTGGAAAAACTTGTAAGATTGCTATTGGTCAAGGGCCCTTCTTCTGCAGAAGCTGAAAGATCGTTTAGCTCGCTACGCCGCAATCATGGCATGACTGCTTTAAGACTCAATTCCATTGCAATGCCCAATGCCCATCAAGTGTATTTGGATGAACTAAGTGTAGATGAAATCTGCAAAAAAATTGTTTTCAACAATGCACAAAGATTTAAAGTTTTTGGAAACTTCTGACTGTTCTACTTAGAATAGAAGCAGAGTGCACACAGTGTTTTGTTTGAGTTGAGGTGTTCGTTTATAATTTATATTAATGCTATTTCTTTACAGTTTTTGCGAGATTTTGGTACAAGGTATTACCTGGGTCCTGGGTGTTATGGCATTTTTTGTTTAGTGTTATTTCTTATACGCACAGATGGTACGCCTTCCTGTAGTATCGATCAAGATGTCTCCCTATTTTCAGTTGTTGTAAACGTTAATACATTTTAGCTTTTGTTTTATTTTCTTCTGAGTTGAATGTAGGCCTGGAGGCCCTAGATCAGTGGTTCTTAACCTTTACTAACCTGCCGAACCCTTACGCTAATCTGCAAGCTTTCGTTGAACCCCAAATTTTCACTGAGTTACAAAAACAAAAATCTAACACATTTAATAGTAATACATCATTGTATCAAAGAGACTTCTGTTGTTGTTTTTCTGAGACCAATAGTGAGATTCGAGGCTTTGTCTTGAAAACAGCAATTCTCATGTCATTTTCGCATGCATGCCGGTTTCGTTTTTTTGCTTTAACATCCACCAGAATAGAAAACGCATCCTCGCATAAATAAGTGGTTACCTATGGCATGAGAACTTCAAGGGCAACTTTTGTAATAAAAGGATAACTTTCCATTTGTTGGGACCAAAACGTTTGAAGATTTGTTGTGTTGAAGTTTATTTTTTTCACCTTGCTTTCTTGAAGCTCGATAATGTCATCCAAGTATGTATTGTCTATATCTGCTATAAGCATATCTCAATAGTATCATAAGTTCATGAGCATATTTTAAACATGTAGCCTACTATATGTTCCTGTCACTGACAAATAAACCATTGATTGGCTGACGTATCCATGCTGGATATTGCGTTTGCTCAGGAAGATAGTTTTGAAATGAATTTTGCAACTTCTGCAAATTCTCAGTAAATACTGGCTAAAGCCTATGGACTTCTGCAACTTCTCGATTAATTGCTGTCCCGGAACTACTTACTACCTCGTCCAGGTCCAGACGTGGAAAGTTAGCAAAGTTGTTAATATTTTCCAATCGCTGCTACCACAACTGCAATTTCCTCTGAAAAGCATTTGCTCTTCAGCTTTTAAGTTACTACATTTTTACCACTCAAACACATTTTTACCGTCAAACACGTAGATGTTTATTAACCATCACGTAAGCCGCAATCAAGTTTCGGCTGGACAATATTTTCCAAAAATATTCACTGATATATCATTCAGTAGGCCGTGTATTAATGTTTCATAGGACGTTTGCGCCGAACCCCTGAATCAGCTTCGTCGAGCCCCAGGGGTTCGATCGAACCCTGATTAAAAACCACTGCCCTAGATGCTGAAACTTTTCCTTTCACTGTGGATGTTATGGCACAGGCACAGTATGGCACAGTTACCGTGTTGTATTCACGTAATTGTAAATTAAGCTATAGATTTAAGCTTTGACCTTAACGCTTTTGACCTTTTAAATCTAACCTTTTAGCGTCTGAAGTAGGCTATACAAAATTTGGAGGACGTGAGACAAGGAAGAATACAGAAAGAGATTTTTGCGTACGTCCTCTCTTCCGGTCAAAATTGTTTCAAAACCCCAAAAATGTGGCAATTGTTAAAAAGCTTTTGCTCGAGATTTTAGATTCGTTGAAATAATATTTCGATTTTAAGTCGTGTTGAAAGGCAAAAATCTTCTGCGCGAAACATGCCGCCTAAGACGCTGTATAAGAAACTGAAGCTTTCAGTAATGCGAAGGAGGTCTGGGGGGCGACTTCGCAAAAGTGGGCCTACATGTGATGCGATATAATCCAACAAGCCCCCGTCGATGTCAAAACATCGTCCCCGTCCATGCTTAAATTACCCCCCCGCCACTCTCAGGAAGTGCCGGAGCCCCTACTTTACATACTGAAATGAGAGAGAAAAGAAGCTAAAGACCTTACTAAGTCACTAAGTCAGGAGTCAGCTTCCGCCCTATCAGTGAAAGTATGATACAGAAGGTGTTACTGTTAAGATACCAGTGAAAATTAAACTGAAAACTGGATCGGACAACACCAGTCCAAGAGTATATAGCGTTTCTCTATATCTGTTGTGGTACCTAGATGGCTATGGTGCTATTCTATTCTATTCATGTTGTGTATAATTGTACCGTGCTATTGTTGCAACAGACAAAATAAAAGTTTTTTCTCTCTCTCTCTCTATGTTTATGAATTGTATGTTATTGTGATGTAAGCTTATTACGTACTAGTAGTATAAAATTTGATAGCTAAATAAAATTATTTCTCTCTCCTGATAACTAGCTTATGTGCAAACACTTGCACTTGGGCTATCACTGAGTGATGGACTTACATTGCATACGGTATTTCCTAATATTCAAAAAAAGAGCCCAAAATCCCGCAACCCAAAGTTAAAACTACAGTAGACCAAAAATTGGCAATTTGCGACTGCTAATTGTTTCCACACTTTAATAAAACTAGCCACATTCTGAAAAAAAACATCGCAAATTGGCAACTCTGCCACCAACAGAACCTTGAAGCAATCTCGCAATGAGCGGAATTTTTGATTGTTACGTCATAATACTAATTAATTTAAAACAAACGAAGACAATATTTTTCCGTACTAGAATATCAAAAGAAGACACTTTATCAAGAAAGCACTGTAGTGTGTTCCAGAAATTCTTGAGTTCTACTGTTGTTTAACAAAGAAAAATAAATTCCGGAATGCATCCTTCCTCAATTGCAGTGAATAGCAATGGTGTGGTAAGAGAACTCAATTACACGTGTTTTCCTGTGAAATTATTTCGAATTGTTAGCAGTGAGAAATATTGTTCACTGTGGTGGGTAGAATCTGGCAGCCATTTTGTGGTGGATGTACCAAGATTTGAACAAGAGATTCTTAGAAACGAAAGTATTCCTGAAGAAGATGGCTTTAAAACCATTACGTTTACCAGTTTTATTCGACAACTAAATCTGTATGGATTTCGCAAGGTACGTACTGACAATTTATAGCCTACTGTAGCTTTCTGCAGAGTGAATTAGAGTCACAAAATGGATAGCAGAATGATGAATACAGCTACAAGACGACTGTGTATCTGAACGCAAATAAAGCTGTTAGACTGGTCTTTTCGACAAAGATTTTAGGTATTTTGCATGCTCTGGATTGTCTGAACTTAACAGAAATTCTGCTCGTTAACTTCAAATTTACCAAAATTAGTCGATCTGAAGGTTTTGAGATAGATAAAGGCGAGGCATCATATAAAAATCCTACCAGGCCAAGTGTATATACAGCATAATCCGTAACACTAAACGGTTTGGACATTAATCAAAAGTTGAAATAACAAAAATTTTTGATAAAAGAGTTAGGAAGACTCAAAAACACTCAGTCATCGGTAGGTTTTCAATATTTTTAACTTCGTTTCACTACAACACTTAAAAGTTGCTCCAACTGGGACAATAATTGAATGCATCCGTTTTTCTTTTGAAAAATAATGCATGAATGTGGTTTTGAAGGTTGCTGTTGATAACGAAACACATGTTGATCCTCGGGATTGGCAGCGATATGCACATCCGTTTTTCTTGCAATCAAGAGTGGACTATTTGAGTCGTATCAAACGCCAGTCTAGCAAGACCAGCAGCTGCTCTCTTGTCCATCGGAATTCGGCATATGTCACTGAAGCGTTACAAGGCTACAATCTGTAAGTTTTGTAAATTTTTGCTTGTAGGTTTTACAAACATAAAGTGATAAAATGATATGCGAGATATGGGGTGTTATCGTAAATTAGCGGCTGAAACAAGCACTTACGTACTGTAGCCTATAGGTTTGTACTTCAATTTTGACATTGCAGTGGAAAAGATTTTGGCGTGTCCGACTGTTTGTATTTTTGGTATAATTTCATGGGCAGTAATTTGCAAGGAAGACTGAATTTCGAAGGGATTCAACTTAAAATTTGCGGTCACGTATTTTTAATGCGATTATTATTTTGGTTTGGTTGCAATTATGTGCTGTCAAAAATAATTTCAAATCATTACTTTTTAACCTTGCTCAACTATAAATACTTTTTATCAGTTAACTTGCTTCGCCTTGAATTATAGAAATGTAAAATGGAATCTTTCTGCACTGCAAAATATAAACTGAAACATGGCCACCTGGAGATGCGGCCTGATTTGTCACATTTTTGCAGATTTTGATTACAGCTACTGCTAGTGCTTGACTGACATTTTTTGAGATGTTTTTACTTTTTGCGGTTTCCTTATGACATAAAACTTTTTTGTTGCCTTGGGGAAGCAGTAGCAAATGAGAAAAAGTAAGTTGAAAAATGCAAAATCAGACTGTTATTAAAAATTAACAGTCTGACTAAAATCTTCGAAATCAAATTTTCTTTGTTTTTCAACATGTGAGGATGTTAAAACCTATTGTGTCATCTGGGGAAAAGAATAAAGAAAGCGTAAAAATCTAATTTTTAGAAAAATTTATTTAAACGTTCGCCCAAAGTTAGAAAAACCTGAAAATTTCTGCAAAATGTGACAAATCAGGCCATATCTTTAGGTGGCCATGACCATAGGCGTCGAAATAGGGTGGGCCGGGTGGGCGACGCCCACCCTGCCGTGAAACGAGGGTGGGCAAAATATGTTTCGCCCACCCTGTTTTCATGACACTTATGAAGTGTTCGTTACAATTGGGCTATTTCCGTTTTTGTTAAACGCTGAATTATCCAACCAACTGCAGCGCAACTTCTTGTTTTACGTATGTCCGACAGAACAAAGCAATTCCGCAAAAACGCTGCATTGAAAAAAAGGCGGTACATACTCTGTGCATTGTTGTTGCTATGGCAACTGGCAATTCCTGGTGAGAGAAAGCTACGTTTGATCTTTTATCCGAATGGTCTCACTTTCGCTACGTCACAGTCAAACTTCAGTTCCGGGTCAGCGTAAGGGAATATGAATATGACATCATAATGAACATGACAATAAAATAACCGATACAAACTAAAGACGTACGGTACTGAAACAATCGCTTTTTACAAATCTTTGCTTTTTAGTCCAGTGTTGTATGTTGACGGCGTCAACTTTTTGTTGACGCTGAGGCTAGCGCTGTCAGTTTATTTTTTAGTTGACGGAAGTGATAGCGCCGTCAAATATTTTGCCGATTTTAAGCGTCACGTGCTATGCGTCATTTTTTGTTTTCATGGAAAATCTCGTTTCACAATGTATTCTGGCCAGCGCAACTCATCCGAATTACCCGCTTTTGTGTTGGTTGGGAATGGTTACCTGGAATACAAGCGGAAGAAGTTCGCCAAATGTTGATCACTCATATTGTGAGCTGTATCGAGAACGTGGGATCAGAGAGAGAAAGCGAAAAATCAATGAATGTCATCGCGGAGGTTGAAGATACTTTATTTCAAGAGCTCTATGCCCCTGAAAAGAGCAATGCTGGTGCAGTGGACCTCGTTAAAAAATTTATATATGCTAAGCCATCACAGCACGCTTGAAACAGTGATAGGCTACCTTTCCGAGTAAACGTTTTCAAGACTTGTTTTTGAAATACAACGCACCAATACCATCCAGCGCTGCTGTGGAATGCATGTTTTCACTTGGAAAGGACATTATGCGTCCCAAACGCAGCAGATTGTCAGATAAACGTTTTGAAAAAAAAAGGTGAGTCCCATACTTGAATCCAAGCATCGGGGGATGAGAAGATAAGGTTCTCATTATACTAAGCCATCGGCACTAACGAGAGTAGGGTGGCCGGTTCCTTTCTCTCGGCCGCCTTTACTTCAGCAATTACGCCCACCCAATTTATTACACCCTGGGTAGAGGTGAGCGGTGTTTGTCAACAACCAGCATAAGCCGGGAGTCGAACCAGGATTGCGTGATTGGAAAGCGAGCGCCTTACCCGCTGCGCCATCCCACAAAACTTGTGTTTCTACAAGGAAATAACTAATAAGCTAAGCAGCTAATTACAATACAGTATCAAAACATAATACCTGCTCTTTATTTATAGCAGTGGTTCCCAACCTGGGGTCCGTGAGAAAGCATTTGGGGGGCCGTGATTACCTTGATGAATTTTGGAGAAAAAAAAACAAAAAGCAATCTTTCTACTTTCATTTTTCTGTTTAAATGCAAATGTGTCAATTACATCGTAATTTTGAAGCGCTCTGTCAAGAAGTAGGGTCAGATTACGAAGTAGCCTACTTTTGTATCATTTTGAGGTACGTTGGTTATCTAGAGGAGAAGTTTTAAAACGACTGCAGCAGCTAAAAAATGAGGTATCAACTCTTTTGAAAGCAAAAGGAAGTTCCCTCTCAAAATTGTTTGAGAGTAAAAGTTTTTTATACGGTATGGCCTACTTAGCCGATATTTTCGGTCATATTAACAATGTTAATCGTGGCATTCAAGGACCAGGTGTGACAATAGTTGATGCAGCTGAAAAACTGAAAGCGTTTTTAGCCAAGTTGCCGGTTTGGAAACGCAGATGGGAAGCAGGTAATTACGCTAACTTTCCAATGTTAGAAGATCTTGATGGATGAAATTCAAAAAGAATGTACTCTTTTGATCTCTACGAGAGAAAAATTTTGCGCACACTTGGAAACCCTAAAAATCTCATATCAATCTTATTTTAATTTAGAACACCTACCGAACGAAGTTGAAACATGGATTCGAAATCCTTTTCTTTTTGACTTGAACAACATTAGCGATGACGATCTCAGTAATAATGACCTAATGGATTTGAGATCAAAAGAGTTATTACGCATTGAATTTCATTCAAAAACTGTGGAAGAATTTTGGTGCTCACAACTGCAAACCTACCATTCTTGGCAAAGCAAGCGATTATTGTTTTGTTACCATTCATAACCACTTACCTTTACGAGGCAGGATTCTCAACTCTTGTTACAATGAAAACTAAACATCAAAATCGCCTGGACGTTGAAGATGACATGCGTGTTGCATTGTCAAAAACTAAACCACAGTTCAGTCGTTTAGTTCAGGAAAGGCAACAACAGGACAGCCCTCTTATTTAATTTACTTACGTTGAAAAAGTTTCGGCATGGCACTTTGGGTCACCTTAGTATTCAAATACTGCTGACATTTCTTGAATAATTCATTCATTTTCTTATTTGAGCAACTGTTTAACCTGATACTTGCCGCAGGAGTCATAGCGGCAATGCAATATGACACAGTACAGTAGTTGAGTAGCATAATTATTACAATAGTCAATGGTATGTGAGTTTCAGGCAAAATTTAGGTAGGGGTCCGCAGAATAAATAATTTATCTAAAGGGGTCCGTGACAATAAAAAGGTTGGGAACCACTGATTTATAGCTATTGTTAGCCTAAACTTGGTTGAAATGCTTCCGTTTTGTGAGATCTTGGCTAAAATAGCGCTAGAAATTTAGCGCTGACGCTGTCAATTTCTTCAAGAGCTGACGCAGTACTTTACGTCTTAAAGTTTTTAGGCAATTTGCGCTGACGCCGTCAATTTATTTCATTGACGCGTACAACACTGCTTTTTACAAATCAAAATGCGGCAAATCCGAAGGCGCCACTTCAAGGATAACAGGTCACGACACACGCTTTTTAGGTTGCAAAGGAAAACATAAAAGAAGTTTGTTTAGTTTAGCAGCGCTCATAAGATCGCAAGGCGCAAGAAAGCAAACATCAAACCTATTAAAGCTTAATTGCTGCAGCGACGCTAAGCGCAGTCTTTGTGAGAAAGACTAACCATTGCGAATTTGCAAACATACACATTCAATGAAATCTGTTTGAAAACTCTCGCCCACCCAGAATTCCTCTCTTCTAAGAAAAAATCGACGCCTATGGCCATGACTGAAAGTATGCACCCTACTGGTGATTAAATGTATTATATTTTGTTACAGGGCGATGACTCAACACTTTTTATGCAAAGGTATTCGCCCATCTCGCAAGGGTCCAAAACCTAGATACGCTTTTGTAAGCAATAACTTGAGGCCTATGAGGCGAGAGGCCCCACGAAGAAGGAAGCAATATCTTGAGCCGCTCGGTACGAATAGGCAGAACTGTACAGATTAGCATAAAATCAATGCAGTAGGCTACATTATGTTTAAACAAAAAAGACACTACAGAGACAGGCCTGGGTGCGCCTCAATCGTCGTCGTACGGGTGTCGAGCTTTTCCGCTCAACCATGCCTCAATAGGGAATGGCCTCTTTCTCTTGTGAATGTGGTGCTGAGGAACAGACCGTGAATCACATCATTGACGATGGTCTTAAAGCCAACTAACGGAATAGAAAGTCTGCGTGTCTTGAATGATGAAACCAAAGACTGGCGTTCTCTAGTAGCCTTCCAGTGTAGTCCACGAACATCTTGTATCTGGGGAAGTAGACCCTCGGCCCCAGAGGCTCACACGACAAAAGAAAAAATTAAACTTTTACTTACGCTGGGCTTAGGCCATAATTTGTTAACATTACGTCAAGTTTTTATTATTTTTTACTGTACGTCAAATTCTATAAACTCTGCTTTATTAAGATAAAAATAATTAATTTAATAAAAAATTCATGTTGTCATATTAAAGTGAGGCATCATAATTAATTGTTTTATTCGTTTATTTACGCTTGCACTACAGGCAGGGCCGGATTAAGGTTTTAATAGACCTTGGGCTATATGGTAATCTGAGGCCTATATTTCATTCCCTTCATTGCACCAATCACAATTGAAATTAAATAACAAAAATTATAGCCTACCCGAAGTAGCCTATAGTAGGCTATTTACTTATAAAACACATTCGAATGACATGTTTTCTGGATTTAGACAAAGCAAAGCTGTAAATAACATCATCAATGTCTATTTTTTCCAAAATTTCGTTTTCAATGCAGAGTAAAGCTAAGGAGTGCAACCTTTTCTGGCCCATGGATGAACGCAGTTGATTCTTTGCTCTTTTAAGCACTGAAAATGAGCGCTCGCCTGAACAATTAGAAATCATCAGACAAAGATACATTCTTAGTACAACAGATAGCCTACGTTAGGAAATGCATATTGCATAGGCTGCATCAATTCATTTTCATGGATGAATCTAAACATTTGAGTTTTTGCTGCATTCGCTGTTAAAATGATGTTGTTTTAGCAGTGCAGAAAAATAAATCACCTCTTCAGGCAGTGATTCTTGTAGATCATCTGGATATGTGAAGCAATGTTTTAGCACTCTCTTCAATTTTATAGTTATGCCTGGATATGGTGTTTAATTCCGCCAGAAACGAAAATCTTATTTGAAGACGATCGTAGCCTATGGTGCAATTCGGGATTTCATACCCAAAATAATTTCGTCAATGATTGGAAAATATGAGTCTACTTTGAATCTGCACGATTGATCAAGTGATGTGTCTTCAGATCCACCTTCGCTATCCAAGCATATTTTTTGTCTCTTCTTTCTTGAAATTTCTTCAATATGATGATGACAGCCATAGGCTACTCTACCCTTTCCTTCGAATTCTTGAAATTGGGATCTTAATGTTTGAACAAAGCCATGTAGACCTTGAAGCAAATTTGTTGTCTTATTCAAAGTGATTTTGCTATCCTGTAGCGCCCGACTAGTTTTATGAAACCGTTCCATTATGCACGACCATAACTCAATTAAAATAACGGTTTCAAACTTTTTCCATTGACAAGATAAACTTGGCTGTTTCTTTAGTCTGTGATTGTTCGTCATTATTATTAGACATTGCTTTCAAGACTTGAAGAACTGCTTGATAACCTTTTCTTAGCGCATGCATAGCGTCACGTCGTGCCTCCCAACGTGTATCAGACAAAGGCTTAATTGTTGGCAAATGAAGTGGTTTCAGTAGGTCTCGCGCCTCTTGGAAATTAGCTGACGCCTCCCTGGGGAGGCATGCCCCCTGGTTAAGAACCATTGGTTTGCACAGTTAGCATTCGTTCTATGATTTTAGTCCTTTATTCTTTTGATCCTGATAAGCATGTCAGTTGCTCTTTAGTAAGTTGTTATCGGTGGGCCTATTTTTTTGGTGGGCCTGGGGCTGCAGCCCCGTCAGCCCCCGCCTTAAGCCGGCCCTGACTACAGGTAACCTACATAGGTGGTTAGAGTATGCTGTTTCACTAAAGTTTATTATTCAAAAAGCAATGCAGTATGCCCAGGGGCGTAGCCAGAACAAAAATAGGAGAGAGGTGCAAATAAGTATTTTTGAACATGTGATTGAGCTCGGACAACCAGGCACCAAAGGCGAAGTACCAGAAGGGATCTGGGGGATCTCCCCCACAAGATTTTGACAAAGATACCTTAAAATTACGCATTCTGATCGAGTACTTTTAGCTTAAATCAATAGCAAACTTTGTTAAGTGATGCTGTTGCAGACTGAAATGTTCATTTGAAATGTTACGAGGCGGGACAATTTCCCCCTCCCCCTAACTATCCTTCTGAGTATGCCCGTTATAAAAGAAGCTTTGTTTATATTTTGCTATGGTTAGGCTTTGACATCTTTGGTTTCAAAACAAAATAGAGCAAAAGTCATATAGCTTATTCTGTTTGCTATTTTTTTGCGTTGAATTGAATTTTTTGTGAACAAGTGTTGCCTGACGCCGCGGGATAAATTCCCCCATGGCTGCCGCACAAATCTCCCAAATCAAGTCAGTTACACGTTTCCATCAATTTCCTGCTTCTGCTGAGCTGAAGTAATCTCTGAAAATGTTTGTTTTTAATGCGTTTTACCGACGATTTTAATGTCTTCTTTATAAAACAAGAAGGATCTTAAGGGATGGGGGTAAGTGTCGTGCCCGATTCCAGGTTTTTGGAGTAAGGAAATTTCATCAATTTTGTATTCTTGTCCCTAAATTAGTACCTTAACTTTCCACCGTGCAACACTACTGTATCACAAGTTTCAACTCAATTTGTGCTGTACAACTTATGCACAATTTTTAGCACATGGTTATGAAGCACTAATTGGTGGTGGTTGTAGCTTCTTATCTTTTGCAGTCGATTATGGAACCACTTGCGGTATAGTTCCTCTCAACGTTGAGAGAAGTCAAACATTACAAGCTTGCATTATGCCCCCATCTTACAATCAAAACCTTCATGTTACTCAAGTGATGCCAGATGGTTCAATTTGGGAAACTGTTCATATGGATACTCCCGCCATGCCTACCATTACGCAGCAACAAGGTTGGAGTTTACGCCAGTAATTATTTATTAAAAAAATAATTGGTATGACATATTTACTTCACTCTGCCACCATTCGTGCCAATTTTTTACTGAAGTAGCTTAAGCCAATTCCAGGGGGACTAGAATTTCCAGCTAATTCTGAAAGCAATTTCTAAAAGTTGCCTATTTTCGGCCTAAACGATTATAATGCACTATTTGTGGACCTGCATGTCAGTCTGTGGCGGTTGTGCGCATTATTTAATTTGTCTGTAATTACATAACGTTGACCAAACGCCCTGGAAGACACAGTTTTCTAATTAGGCGCCGGCAGTTGCCGAGTTAATAAATAAATGCTGAAGTAGCCTAATTGTACAAAATATGAGTTGTGTCTGCAAAAAAACCGCCAACGCAAATTTCGAACATGGTGTTAATTACAGAAACCCAGTTAATAAATCATCTCTTTTCACATTGGTTCAACGCCTGTAAACGTTGAATCAATGTAAAAAAGAGCTGATGTCCGCCAACAATTGGTTACCTGAGGCGAAAAAACGTTTCCAGCAGCGGAAAGGGAAATTGTAAGTCACTATGTGAACGTCCATGTCATCAAAAACAGGTGAAGAAGTGCAGCTTTGAAAAAGCAAAGCAATTGAGTTCAGACAAAACTCGGTCAGTGAAGTGCGCGATGAAGACTCCCCATGACGTTCTTGAAGCAGAGATACTTGTAATGTGTGAGAATTCAATCGAAAAATCATAAAAGAAAAGATGTTCAATGGTCTTGACCGCAAATATAAATATTGCGGCTTTGACGTTCTCAACATTTGCTTCTTCAATTTTTGTGCCAAAATAGTCGCACGATTTAAAAATACTTATGCAAGTTACTGTTAAACGATGAAGATTGAAAATTACCGTTGTTGGTGGGTGTGGTATCGCTTTAAACTTTTCGAGCATTTTTACTTTATTTTCTCGTGTTTTCCTGTAAAACTTTTTTTGTGTGATCAGCTGCTTGCCTTAACGACGTCTATTACCCCTATTATTACCCAGCCAACCTTACACCATTGTTTCATGCGGCCGCTAAGGTTTAAGATTAACTGCAACAGTCATAGATTGTTACGTAATGAGAACAATTATATATACGCAAAAATAAAAAATTGTTACTTAAAACAGCTCGTTTTGCTTACTAAGCAGTGAATACTATTTTCCAAAAAGCAGTTATTTTGTTTCGTGAGCTTTCTATATTAAATAACCGCATAAAGTTTAGAATCGGCAAGAAATCATGACATTTGAAAATGCAATTTGAATCCCTGCAAATAAACGTGTTGAAAGTTTTTACTTTGGCAATTGCTGACTCCATTTCGCAATCTGTAATTTTACGTCTTTTACGTTTAATTTTTGCCGAAAGCTGGACACATAGCGAATACCCTTGCATGCTTGCGTAGTATTCAGTTAAATACAAGGCAGTGAATGCCGTTCGTTCAGAATTGAATTCGTTGGTCCATCAAACAAAACTATAACCAGAAAACAAATAAGTAAAGAGAATGAAAAAAAAACGCAACAGCTTTTGTTATCTAAATACTGTTGGCGATTTTCATTCCACACACTATTGATAAAAAGCTTGTACAGTTTTCGCAAAATTGAACTTTTCTTGCTAGCGTGTTGGACTACATATTGCCAAAAGTCGGACTTTCCAGACGGGCTCCTTACTCGACGTTAAATAGACAAGCTAAAATTGCCACAGCACGATCAGACTTGCAACCTTTGTTACAAGACATTTGGCAACGCCGACTTTTGGAATTTGAACAAAGGCACCTTGTGCATTCGCGTAAACAGCGCAAAACCCGCAGTTTTCTTACAAAGTTGTTAATATTAACAAACTCAGACCAGAGGAGGCGCCGTCTCCCTGCCCTGCTGCGTAATCGACGCTTATGTCAGCCACTAAGTCTACTCAGGATCGAATGAAATGCATGATATACAGTAGACCTGATCAAAAATCAAAAAAATTCAAACTTTTAGCTTCTCGCATTGTTTCCCATGGTTTTGACCATTGTCCATAAGAAATCCAAAAGTTACAATCATTTTACTCTCAAACAATGAGATACTCTGCAGTCTCTGCCTCAAGAGGCCAAAACATTTGCATTTTGCCAAATACACCCATTTTTAGAAGGCCTGTTAAGCCATGATTTTGATGGTGGAAATTTTTATTTCAACTGGAAACACTTTCATCCAGTGCCTCACTGATCAGGGTTGATCAATTTAAACCGGGGCGGTTTAAACCGCCCGGTTAAAACCGGTTAAAACCTGGTTTAAACCGGGCAGTTTTGACCACATATTACTGGTCAAAACTGGTCAAAACCCCTTTTAGTGTATGAATCAAGTTGCTTTTCAATTGAATTAAAAATATTACCCTCCATATTTAGTAATGGTGTTCAACTATATTTTGTTTTCATCAACAATAACCTAAATGCTGGATTTGGAACAAAAAATATTCAATTTTCCCGTTTATTTTTGATATTTCAATCAGTTGGTTACCATATTTTACGGACCATCAAGCGCATCCAATTATAAGGCGCACTGTCAATAAATTGCTTTGATTACTTTTTTGTTCAGACATAAGGCGCCCAGGGCTATAGAACGCAACGTATTTTAAGGAGTATGGGTTACCGTATAAAGTTCATTAAACAAAAATGCGTGATAAATGTTAAAGCAAGTCACAATAGTACAATGAGCAAAAGAAAAAGTGGGCCTAGTGATTATCACAGTTGCTAATTGCTTTTACCGTAGTTTATTGTGTAAGACGGTGGTTTATTTATATAATAATGGTGTCGGTACCGGTACTGGTTTTGAGTGTAGGCAATAAAGCACTACTTGATCCATAAATTAGGTACACCGGCTTATAAGGCGCACAATCAATTTATGAGGAAAAAAAGGATTTAAATTGCGCCTTATAATCTGTAACATACGGGTATTTTAATTATTAAGAAAATTCAAATTCTAAAAATAAGTTTCTGATGAACCAAAAAATGCTTGGTAGAACGATGAACAATTTGCACAGCCAACTGAAGTACAAGAATTTATTCCAACAATTTTTTTTTTTTTTATGAAAAACATTTGCCATCAAATTTTGTCTGACAGGTCGGTATTGGCGGCCATTAATAAAAAGTTCAGGCGGCCATGGGTGGCCTCATAGGCGTTGAAATAGGGTGGGCCGGGTGGGCAGCGCCCACCCTGCCGTGAAACTAGGGTGGGCAAAATATGTTTCTCCCACCCTGTTTTCATGACATTTATGAAGTGTTCGTTACAATTATTTCCGTTCTGGTTAAACGCTGAATTATCCAACCATCTGCAGCGCAACTTCTTGTTTTACGCTATGTCTCTCGCTAGGTATCCGACAGGACAAAGCAATTCTGCAACAACGCTGCGTTGAAAAAAAGGCGTTTGAGCATGATATGTCCGCCGTCGCAGCATGTGATGTCCGCGGGAAGTACCATCTAGATCGGTCATATTTGTCCGCCGAGAAATAACACAGAAACTAGCGATACAAATCGTCATTGCATAGCATGAACAATTGTTGCGAGGATATAATTTTCCGCGCATTCTAGAAAATGTTAATAGGCTACTGTATCCCGTAGCTTCCATTCAAGGAGGAAAACTTTCAATTTTTACGTTGCTTTAACGATTGATGATTGAATCAGCGGAACAAACATGAATTCTTTGCTAAGAATCGACGGGAGTATGGTACTTCTACACTACAGTAATAACGCGCAACTTAGTTCAAGTGTTACGTCACAATGTCTGGCTTTGATCTCCGAGTAATATTGATGGCAAGGTTGGTTAAAAAATGTCAAAATTAGATCATACCAGTGGCAGTAGGCTATTACGGCAAGATGCAGCAAAATCTGTTAAGTTTTAATATTACTGTAAGAAAGAAAAGGCCCAGGGAGAATTCTAAAAGTGAGAATGAGGGCGATGAACCTGCTTGCTCTTCGACACTTTCGCTTTTAGTCACATGACACGCAAAAATAAACCTAAAGAAAGAAGCCTATAGTGAAATTTTGCACAGCAGAAAATAGTAACGTTTGTGCAGGAGTTTTCCGACTAGTGCCCAGAGCATTGTGACGCAAGAAGCCACACGACCTCGTTTGGTGGAAGTTAATCAGTTACAGGGCGCTTTAACTCTTCAAGCGCACGTCGTTGGTCTGATGAAAGCCTTTCAGAGTAACTTCGCTCAAATTTTATAAAGCTTTCCAAACCATAGCTACAGTGCTCAAATGGCGAATAATTATCAAAATATAGTGATTAAACATGACGATCGACGTTAAAACTGGTGTGTCCGCCGTGAGACTTAATTTGTCCGCCGAGATAACTGCTCAGACCGGACACGTTTGTCCGCCGTCAACAAAAACGAATTTCGAGGTCAGTGATGTCAAGCCAATACGTTGTAAAACCGCCGAACTCATCTCTCTCTCTCTTGGAACGTCGCACGTTGAAAACCTGTCTAGAGCAGAAAGCCAAGACAATTAGATTCCGCGTGGCCTAGCTTTTCATATAGTAATCGAAATTGCGCTGACAAGTGTGTCTGTACTTGAAACGCTGAATGCGCGCATTTACCGCACTCCTCTCTTCTTAAAAGGACATGTCGTACGTTTCCTCTATTTACATATTGAATATTGTCGCAGTTAGAAACAAAAATCAGCATCTGCAAACCATTTTCGGTACTCACTGCATTGTTGTTGCTACGGCAACTGCCACACGCTGGCAATTCCTAGTGAGAGAAAGCCACGTTTGATCTTTTCTCCAAAGATTCTCACTTTCGTTACGTCACAATCAAACTTCAGTTCCGTGTCAGCGTAAGGGAATATGAATATGACATCATAACGAACATGACAATAAAATAACCGATACAAACTAAAGACGTACTGAAACAATCGCTTTTTAGAAATCTTTCCTCACAAACTTGTTGCTGGGTACAAATTGGGGCGCGGCGCGATGTTGTCATTTCATTACTGAAAAGTTATACATAAAGCAAAGTCAAACATCTATTCGCGCATTCTTAAAACCAGCTTCTAAAAGGCGCCCACCCAGAATTCCTCTCTTCTAAGAAAAAATCGACGCCTATGGGTGGCCTGCATATCAAAATAGTCACAACTGCTTTTATATTTCCTAAATAGCCCAGGTATCCGACCATTCACTACATAAAAATACTTTTCTGGGTTTTGACCGGTTTAAACCTAGTTTTCACCGGTTAAAACCAGGTTTAAACCGCTTAGTGGTCAAAACCAGTTTTAACCACTTAGAGATCAACCCTGTCATTGATAGCTCACAAGTGAAAAGCAACTTTTGGATATTTTGCATCATTTTGAGATGTGTGGTAGGAATAAGAAGATTAAGAAGTAGCACTTAGCGCCACTAGTGGTGAAAATACATTTTGCTATTTTTAGGAAACCCATACTCATCTTCTGAAAATTCTCAATGGGTCTAGTCCAGTGGTTCGCAACCTTTTTTCTTTCGTGGCCCATTTTTGTTTGCATGAAAGTTCTGTGGCCCATTCAGTTTTTCTGTAAGAAAAAAATTACAAAGCGGTTCATAAACAAAAAGCAGCAGAACATTGCCTTTGGAATGTTGCTGGAATCCCCCTGTTGAATCCAGGCGCTGACGCTTCACACTATCCTCTTTTCGTTAAAAAAAATAATATCTTCATCCTTGTAATGACGATGAACTTTTTCCAGGTGAAGTTTGAGTTTTGATGGCCCCAATGAATGATGACTAAGAACTTTACAACATAATACACATTGTCCTTTTTCTTCTCTGTTATCAACAATTGATGTACGGTACATACATACTGAATGTAATCTTCATCAAACTAAATGTCAATTCCTCCTCAAAATAATCCACAAAATAAAATGCTGCACGTGCTAAAAAGCGGATCTGCAGAAGTTCAACAAAGCTACCACTTAGCCTGTAAAGATGGCTTAATTGTAACCACAAACTAGTCTATTACATCATAAGTGTTGTAAAAACTGAGTTGATGTAAAACTACATGTTGCAATAATTAGAACGATGATTGCCACTTTGTAGCTAAAAACAGCAGCATCATTCATTGTAACTAAACAAACACACAAGTGTAAAATTGACTATATCGTGGCACAAATGAAACGAAATGTTTCAATTTTTCAAATATGTCTGTGGCCCACCTCAAAATGCTTCTATGGCCTACTGGTTGAGAACCACTGGTCTAGTCTGACAGAAACGGACGTAAGATTTATTTTAGACGATGACGTCATAAAAGTCATAATGACATCATTATGAATTTTGAACCAGCGCTATAATAATCTATTGAAGGGCAAGAGACTAGCTCATTACTCTGTTAGACAAGACAGATAAAGATATGACTGATAACTGTCGAGATGAATAGTTTACAGAATGCAGGCCATCAACTAGTTCAGAAACAATTGTAGTGGCATTCTCAAACGCAAGTAGAACATCCTGCCTCCGGAGCATCACTATTTGATTGTTTGACATCGAAAGTTGATCAGTTGTGGTGCAAATGTTTCCATTGAGAATAATTGCTTTTGGGACTGCCAATACAATTGTTTCTGAACAAGTTGATGGCCTGCATTCTGTAAATCATTTCGAAGTTATCAGTCAAATTTCTATTTTCACTCGTGAAAAATTGAACGAACATGCAGCAAGTTACAAAGCAGACAAGTTTGAAGCAATAACATTGTGTAGCATTGCATAATGCATACCATTGTTTTTTGCTTTTGTATTTTAGTAATGTTCAGCTGTAATTTATTTTCTGAGTTTTATTTTAGTGCAGGAAATTTTGCATGTTTTGAAAAACGGTAGCCTAGTGTCAAATCGACACTACCGTTTTTCAAAACATACAAAATTTCCTGCACTATAATAAAACTGTGTAAAACCGTATAACTTATACGGCACCGGCACTGGTTAAATACCCTAAGACCGGCACGGCAGTGTCGATATAACAGCAACAGTTTTTCTTTCAGAGTGAATGTTCTTATTTGCGCAGTTCAATTAATTTCAATCTTGCAATTTAACAGGGCTGGGAAGTAGCAATACCGCAATGCAGCCTACTTATTTTGCTGTCTTGTCTTACAGATTTATGAGCTAATCTTTAGTAGATCATTATAGTGCAAGTTATAAAATTCAGAATGATGTCATCATGACCTTAATGACGCCACCTTGACGTCATTGTCTAAAATAAATCTTACGTCTGTTTCTGTCAAACTAGACACTAAACTCATTGAGAAACTTCAAAAGATGTGTATATAGGTTGCCTGAAATAAGCAAAATGTCTCTTCACCACTAGTGGCGCTAAGTGCTACTTCTTAAGTTCCTTATTCCCCCACATTTCTCAAAATGATGCAAAATATCCAAAAGTTGCTTTTCACGTGTGAGCTATCAGTGAGGCATTGGATCAAAATGTTTTCAGTTGAGATAAAGATTTTCACCGTCAGAATCATGGCCTAACAAGTCAAAAATGGGTGACTTCTGCAAAAATGCAAATGCTTAGGCCCCTTGAGGCAGGATATCCCATCGTCTGAGAGAAAAATTGTTGTCATTTTTGGATTTCCCATGGTCAAAATCATGGAAAGCAATGCGAGAAGCTAAAAAAAATTGAAAACTTTTGATTTTTGAACAGGTCTATTATAATTATACAGTATAATGAATGACTTATTTAAGATGACAGTTCTATTGTATTGAGTTTTTTGTTTTAGTTCAAATTGGAGTTGATTGATCAAGAAAAAATTATTTTTTCCAGCTCATTAAACGTTTGTATTATATATCTTTTATTTATGCGATTTTCACTTTACAAAACAGCGTTATTGATGAAATAGGCTGCCAATAAAGTTATATCTTGGTATTGCATTAGCCTAAGCAGTAAGCAAGAGGTTTGGAGAATCTTTTTTGAAAAAACTTTCAAAAAATATTGGAAAACGAGGAAAATATGTTTGTTCGAAACGTAATTTTGAATTATAGGAAATCCTATTCAAGCTTTCTCCAACGGCATGGAATTGATCGAACCTGGAAAGGGACAAATACCGACTGAAGGATGGCAGGTGCTTCTATACATTTTTCCTGGAGTTGTACTTTTTAAATTACATAATTTTGCTGTCAGCACCGTTGCCACAAAAGCTATTAAAACAATTAAAACCACATTTTCAATTCCGCATTCAAAACACATTGATATTTATGTGAAATTTTAAAAAAATTAAAAAACTTTCAGACAAGGGACGTGGATGTCGCTCCTCAGTTGGATAGCGCGTAACTCTGTGAACGAAGAAGCTTTTAAGATCAAGCGGCGGTGGTTCGACTCTCGGGGTGTGTACTTGAGCAACGCACGTTTAGGACTGATCTCCACTCAGTGGCACCTAATGGATGGAATAATTCCCCGGCAACAAGATTTCAACAATCGAAAAACTTCGCTCTGTCAATCTCGGTAACCGGCCCTGCGTCAAGAGCCTCTACAAGAATATGAAACTACCAGGAATAACATATCAAGGCTTTGTCAGTCCAAAGATAAAGATTCCATATCAAACCAATAATAGCATGTGGACTGGGAGCTAAAGCGCTAGGCCTCATCTTGGCAGCAAACAGGATTGCAATATTGGTGGTTTGACGCCAAATTTAAGCGTTTTTTAATGCGTTTGGCAGACTATTTTAGCTTTGGCATTTTGATATATTTTTGGCGTTTTTTAATTTTTTTCAGCATTGTAAATAGTTTAAAAAACTCTGTTTTATCACTGCGCAGTGGTCTATTTACAAAACATCAGGTTTGAAAAGGCAACTTTTCCCAAATCTTGAAGATGCTTTTCATAATATTGCAGTTTGGGCTGATTTTGTCAATAGTATGATTACTACCATAGCCTCAGGTGTTGCGACCGTGCCATATTTCAACCTGAGAATCTATTAAAAACAAAGTCAAATTTCTAAAAGATGGCATTAAAACCACCATTGATATGGCAATCCTGTTTGCTGTCAAGATGAGGACTAGCATTATAGCTTCCAGTCCAGAAGCTACTATAGCGACGTCCACGCAAAAGATTGCACTTGATACACTCGCTTTGATTTGCATAAAATTTGATTAAAAGTTATGTGCAAGTCAGCTTCACATGTTTTCCAGCACAGGGACGTGCCCTTGTCTCCCCATTATGTTAATCAGGACAATGCGACTTTTTAGCTTCTTAGCCGCTTCGACATTCAGCAAAACGTTTTATTGGAACAGCCATCTACTGTTCAGCCTGCAGTGTCTACTCGAAGGCAAGTTGAACAACCAGAAGTAATGACGCTACCCATAAAAGACAAGAATTTGTAAGTAATTTGAATTTCGTTATTAAATTTTTGTTTATTGTTAAAAGCAACTAAAGCTACCATACTATGCAAGTGAATTTCTAGGGCAAAAGTCAAAACAACCAGCAAAGCAACGCCACCTCCCCGCTGAAACGATCGCTTGACTACAGTTTTGCAGTTGGTTAAGTTAAGGGATCTCCGCTATATTATACGACTACGTTTCAGAGCAGTACATTTAGGCAACTTTTTTAAAGTTGCAATCTGTATGTCAGTTGTGAAATAAATTTTTGACTAAATCGTACACGTATTAAACACATTGAATTTAGTCGATTGTTTATTAGAAAAGAGTGATACAACATTCATATGTTTAGCATATTCAGCATTACAATACCACTTTTAATGCAATGCACAACATTAGAGTAGTAAACTAGAGGCTGGTGCCTCTTTATGTATTTTATCTTCTCACTGGTTTCTTAGCGATAAGAAGAATAAGAAAATTTATGTGATGTAATACACAACTCAATGATAGAATCGTCAAATTAGCCAAAGCAACTACGTAACTGTAATATTTTTGCACTGCTTTATCATGGTAGTAATATTAATATCTGACGATGTGTAACGATACAAAGTGATATAAAAAAGCACACGCTATTCCAAAAAAAGAAAGAAAATTTCTATTTGATGGTTTACGTAAACGAGATAAAGACTCTAGTTTGAAATAACCTTCCGTTTACGTAGTTAATTCACAAATCATTAAATTTTAGTGCATGTAGGACTTGTTTAAAGTGCATTTACGGCATTATTGCGGTGCAACACTGGAAATTTAAAATGTAAAGTCGTATTCTGCTTTTTAACTTTTACAACGCCCCATGTGTATGCATGATGGTGTATGTAGATTTTTTTTATCGGTTTTCCAACTTTCATAGTTGCAAACAGTGGCGTAGCCAAGGGGGGGTTTGGGGGTATCAACCCCCTTTGGCACGCGTGTGACGTCACGATATTGAGAATGATGCTTGCAGTCTCTTTATGTCTCTAAAAAAGTTTGCCTAATTTTAAACGAAACTGCATTAAAAGAGCGAGTTTTGCCAATATCCGAACATTCAAATATCTCAGCCAGCAATTAGCAACAAGAAAACAGAGACTTAGCTTTATTTCCGAAAAATGCCGAAGAAAACATGATCTTATCCTTTTGCTATGTCACCGGACAGCACCATTTTACAGGAATATTCATACCCACATTTTTGTTGAAAATGCTCTCAGAATGCACCATATTCAAAGTAATTTTTCAATTTTTTCTGGGGACGCCCCCCAGACCCCCCTCCGCTGGGTGTCGTCTTAGCCAAACACGCCGTTTGGCTTCGCCAGCCGGCCGTCAGAAAAAATCCCCATTTCAAAATTTTTGGCTACGCCACTGGTTGCAAAAATGTTTCATGAAATGACTTTTTGTGTCCCGAGTCATCTACAGATTCAGCACCACTTTGTCTTCGAGTCACTACAACCAACTGTGCTAAAATAAATGATCCACAACAAATTGTGGGGGTTTTGTGGTATAGGAAATTTTCTTCTCTTCCGAAGTTACACTGCAATTTACTTTCACAGAAACCAATCCCAATCACTTCCTGCTACACCTTCTTCAAGTGCTTTTGATACAACTTTGAATGTTGCTGTTTTGGACGATGATATTGGGATGGGTTCCAATACACCTCATTATTGTGTTATCGATGATGTAGGAAACATTAAGTTGTGGCAAGAAGAGTCAAGCTTTCAAAATGATGCCTTGATCTCTGACCAAGTCATCTTTGGATGTACATCTACCGAATAGTGAGTAGTAGATGTCATTCGGAAATGCATCTTACTTGAGGTTATAAACTGGTGAGAGATTTGATTTGAACAATGGAGGAGAATTGGCGACTTTAGTGAACAAATTTTAATAAATAATATAACCACAAGATGGTAGTCTTAAATCACGTTTTCGCGAAACAGTGAAGTTCTTGGTTCAGTTGTGGTGTTGGTGGATTCGTTTGAACTGACACGTTTACAGCTTTTGAATGCGGATCAAGCAATTTATGGAATAAAACGTGTTCCTCAATGCTAAATTTTGAAAAAAAAGTTTTTTACTCAGTGAGTGGAAATGAAATAAAAAATTAACTTTCAAGAGCTTATCACTAACGCATTTCCTGTATTTACGCACATTCATTTCGTAGTATTTTTTGTCTTTGTCTTGCACCGGACGAAAAAGGTAGTACCATCTACAATGGCTTTCTCACTTAAGATTTTTGTAAGTTATACTTAGCATTTATTTGTGACGGTTCGTTAGTTCGCTAAAATCGATTTCAACAAGAAGCTGATTTGGTAAATAAAGACAATAGACCATTGGACATGTTACATAATTATTTGCTGCAAGGGCTGGGTTTAGCAGCTGTCAAGCTCTCTTTCTATAGTGCCCTAAAGCAGTCAACGTGCTTATTTGATGGAACGTCAAACACAACATCACTCACAGTCTTGTGTTATTTCAGACTTAAAAGAAAAGAATAAGTTCCGTGTTAGATTAAACACCTGATAAACACAGCACTATACCATCTCATGTAATTTTCTACCATGGTGTAGAAAGGTCTGGGCACGAAATATTTTTTTCAGCAACACCAAAGCAGTTCGTAACGATAGGCCTGTTATTGGTTTGTCAGAGTTATTTTTTTTTTTGATTTACAAAAAAATCTAAAACTATATCGGGCTGTTCACACATGAGACAAAATATGAAATCTGAAAAGTACGACGCATAGCCAATGTAAAGTATTGCCCAATTAATCTTACTACGAAAATAAGCAGATGTGCTTAAATTCACAAGCATGAAATTTAACCTTTGGTCTTTTTGAGTTAATATGCAGTGATGACGTAAAGCGTGCGTAAAGGTATCTCGAGTGTTTACAAAAGGCTTACCGACAGCTTCTTGCTCAGAAAAGAATGTCGGGCTGCAAGCATTAGGTCCACCTTGTCAGTTTGCAAATGAATTTACTGCCATGTTTTCATTTTCGTGGCAAACTCATTCATTGGTTTAAAGTAAAAACATTACTCAAACATCAGCAAATTTTTGGTTGTTGATACTTCAGCTGTAATGTTATCCTGGAATTTGGCGGCCGCTATCGAATTTAAGATCATATTAAGATCTTATCTCTTAGCGATAAGTAACTTGGTTGTTGAGCAACAACAGATGGTATAATGACGGAGTGTAACTACTGCATTCATTGTCTAAGCTTATCGCGGTTAGAAAAGTTTAGATAAGTTTTGTCACATTTTGCCTTGGTCGTGACGTTTGTTAGTAGCCTACAATCAGTGGCGTAGCCAGAAAAAAAATTTGGGGGGGCCAAATATTAGATGCATTGAAGAGAACGACAAAGTGTTTAATTTAAGACATCTGCAGTGGCGTTTCCTGGTTGGTTAAGAAAGGAAGCAATAAAGCTGATAGGGGGTTAGAGCGTGCCGAAGGCACGCGTATTCTAGGGGGGTCCGGGGGCATGCTCCCCCGGAAAATTTTTGCAAAATTACACTCAAATAATGGATTATAGCGCTTTCTGGAAACACTTTCAGGGTAATATTTGTATGAAATTTATAGACAGATAAACAGCTATTAACTTATTAAAAGTAGCTGTAACACACAAACAGACAAAAATTGCGGCTAAAATTAGAGAACACAAAAAAACTTAGCTACACAAAAACTACAAAAAAAACCAACAGAATAAGCGATTCTGAAATTGCTTCCACAGATTAGTTAAAAGAAGCATAAATCGCGTAAACTTTGCGCGATTTACGATTTACAAAATTTATTGGTGTCTTTCTGTGTGTCTAAAACAAGTCCTGGGGGGTGTCAATAGCCAGATGTCTTGAAAAACAATATAAATTCATACAAATTATATTATATTTTCAACAAAGGGTTCAACTTCGGAATCCAAACTTTGAAAATTGGGGGGGGGCATGGCCCCTTTCGCCCCCCCCCCCCCCCCTGCTACGCCTATGCCTACAATCACTTAATCTTTGGCATCAGATCCACAAAATCAACTTTGCAGCCAGTGAATTAAAGAAAATAACACAAGTTATCAAAGCAAAAAATACCACAATGTGTATCTATTAAAATATTTACAAAAGCATAGTCTCTTGGTCCCAAGAGATTTTTTTACGCGGCTGGAGTGTGCTAATACAGTCGCAAAAGCTCTCTTGTCTTTTACATTTTGTTGTTTTTTTTTTGTTTTTTTTTTGTAAAAAAAGTTCTTAATTCGTGGTTCTTCTACTTCATCATGTGAACTGTTGAGAAACTGCTTATTATATTGCGAAACTACTGCTCATTCATTCAATCAATAGGTGTCATTTTCTCAACGTTCAATTGTTTTCATTTTTGCATCGTTTCAACGTCTAGAGATGCTAAAAAGTTACGAAAATTGCAACTTTTGCTAGGCGGCTTAAGGGTTGACGGCAACCCGATAGTTTTCTGGTCATCGATTGCGTCAGCATGATTGCAAATGTTGACGAAATTAGTCACGTGATTTGGTCACGTTGCGAGAAGATCAGTCAGCTGACCTCGCCATGTTTAGATACGTGGTGAAGGATAGACAAAACTTCATAACCTAATGTTTATGTGACGTTGTAAAACATTTATCAAATCGTCATGAAAACGCGTGGTTGTCAGATTGCAACACACTTGTCAATACTTGATTGAATTTATGCTTTTATGTTTGGAAACATAACTCAAGAAATACGAATTATTGCACCATCATGAGATACAAGTCTAGCATTTGGTATGATCACTGTTGTTCAGATATGTTGATTTTTACCAGTTTTTTTTCAAAAAAAGATAAGCTTAAAGATGCTTTCCTTAACTATAATTTTCTACTCGATGAGTGCTATCTGCATCGAATATTGTTGCTACTTCATTAATCTTGTTCTTACCGAAATGCTTGGCGTTATTTCCCTTTTTACGTCAATTATGTCTGAGACGAATAATCTTATATTTTATAGATTGACTGGGTAATAATAATTACCAGTAAACAGATGTCAGTCCGTCTTACACGTCTGAAACAGGCCCACATTTGGAAAATATCCATACCACGGCCTGCGATAGAAAAACAATTTCGAGCATTTATTTTATAAGTGGTAAAATACATGCACTGTGCATTTCAATTTCATTGACTGAATCAAAATATCGTTCATTTTTAAAAACACTTAGCCAAAGATTTCATTCTTTATTTTGGAGATTCCAGGGTTGAAAGAAAATCAACCTAGATAGGCCATTGTGATCACGAAATGCTTCTACAGTTCACCCTGTCACTCGTGATCTAAATTTGAATATTTTAGAAGTGACTTGTTTTTTGGGGTGTAAGTTATTGTTACCGATAACAGTAAGCTTGCCACCACAAGTGATAAACATCTTTTAATGTTTTTTTTATTAGATGATATAGCCTATTTGGTGAGGCGTGTTAATTGATATTCATCATGTATTTTTTGTGACAGCTACAAAAAATTTGTTTTAGCTTTTAAAATAGTCAACTCAAGCAAGCACGGAAGTTTTAAAGATCTGAATAACATTTTTAACCTCCACTGAATGCAGACAGGCCGAAATTATAAACATAAGTGGTCTAAAATTAACTGCGATTTTAAGATTGTTTTTAGCAACAGGGCAATTTGCTTGTGCTTGTGTTTATAGAACAAACAAAACGTCTTGGTGAGAAAATACTTTTTGCGATATCGAATCACTTGAAGGTTATGAGAATGGCCTGGCAATTTTGTATAGCATCACAATACCATATAACCTTTGTACTACGTTGACAAGCATCTGAAGAAGCTTGTTTGTAAACAGCTTTTTTCTTGAGTCCGTATTGTTGCTGGGCTTCCTGTTTATGTGACTTGTGAAAGTGCAATATTTTTCCGATCACATAATCGACTTAGACATTCAAAAATATCGATTATCGTGATGTAGCTAAAAGAGCAACGATCTGCTCCACTGGTGAGTGGTCAGATATTTTTGAAATACTTAGGAATGTTTGTCTCATTTTTTGTATTCATCGCACGGCTGTTATTACCAGGACAAGTTGGTGCTTGCGTGCGTGTCCCACTATGTCAACGCGAAAAATATGCACTGCAGTGTCCAAGTGCACCACTTAGCCTATATTTATTGTACTTGCTACAACTTGATAGAGTTTAATAACAAAACTAGAGTTTATATGAAGCACCTGGCATGCGTTGTACAACCAGACAAACGATACAAAAACAAAATTTTAATTAAGATTTGCCAAACACTATTCAGTGTTCAACACAAAAGTATTTCGGAATTTTTTGCTTTGTTTTGACGACATATCCTGTGTTTTGAATTCTTAAATTCCTTGTTTCTCGTTTTGAATAAATTTGCTTGCGAATAATTTCATTTCGATAAACAGGAGAAAAAACGTTTCGAATAGCTACAATACACACTTAGGCCTACATTAGCAACTCACAAGATCAAAACTATTATGAAAAATTATTTTGAAATATTTTAGTACCACTGCAAGATCTACGATCTCTGGAAAATGTTACATAAACTAGTAAGCTTTTTGCTATATTACCATCTAATCTCTGCAGATATTCCGAGTAACGTACCCAAACGGCAAATCAGTAGTTTTTTTGCATTGATTCAACTCCTGCAGACGTTGAATCAATGTAAAAAATGATGGATTTGTTGTGTGGGTAGCAACCCAGTAGACTAAGACACAACTATGAGACACAAATCTTTTTACGAGATATACTCTAAGTTATCTATGGTTATTTCGTATTTTCTACCTGGGAATTGTTAAGCAAATAAACTTTACCTGGTAAGTAGATTTTAAATGCATTGTTTATTCTGTCAAATGACGTAACAAAGGTTAAAGCTTAATATCATGAAGCACATGATTTGTCTAACTCAATTGACAAAGTGCGTAAGCAAGCTATTTCGAGACATGGGTATTGGTTTACATTGTCGCTCTTATGTCATTGTTTGAACGCGATTTTATTGTTGATGAACTCTGAAGTCACAAGCGAGGTTGTATTAAGAACTATAGAAATTCGGGACAACTCGCGAGGTCGATTTATATACGGATATAAACATCCGGAGAATTATCACGTATTTGGAAATTGATGAACGTTTTAATTTGTTTGTCTTTAGCTTAACTCTAATGTTGCGCCTGAAGAGTTTTGCTCTTTGTTTCTACTTTTGTTGCTCATCTTTTTTTTATCTTGACTTTTTGCAAAACGTTTTTTGTTGTCAGTGTTCATTTCATGCCACAGGCAAGCCTTCTCTGCGAGTAGAATTTGCGTTTTTGTATTAACTGTGCTGACAATTTCACAATCCAATTATTTGGATAGTGTGGCTTTCGCTTGTGTCAATGAATTAACTGAGCTTTTAGTTTCGTGTAGTTTTTGACCACTTAAAAATTTTTTCAAGTTACCATTGGACTCTCCAGTTGCCGTCGTCTAACTTGAGCACTGAGCAGCTATCAGTAGTGTTGACAAGGAGGGGTCCAGAGGGGGTACATTTGAACTCGGGCCTGGGATGGTTTTAAGGGCCCGGGAGCTTAAAGAAACCACAGCGTATTTATTGGATACAGTGTGTTTTTCTTAGAAATATTTTGGTTTTTGAGTCCGAATATTTCATTGAGTTATTGGTACCAGGTCCAAAGTGTCCTCTCAACGGTCTTGGCAACAGCCGACTACTTTTGTTACGTGAAAATTGAATGGTAGCATGTGGTATGTAACAACTACCCCTACATTTAGAATTAAAACATCAAGATCAATATTTATTTTGTCATTTTATGTGCTAGTATTGACTTTTCAACGTTTTTTTCCAGGAAATTACAATTCACATTCCTTGCTTGGTAGCAAAGAGTAAAAAGTTTTTAAATGTTCTCAGCAATTCAACTTATAACCACCTCCGTGGAATGCTAAAACAGTTGCATTGTATTTTTGGTAACCGTGCTCACATTGTCAGCCTCAACAAACAAACAACACATTTGACCCACAATGGTTGAAGTGAATTATAGTTTTCGCTTCATCACAGTTTGAGTCTTTGCGATGACCTGTTGCCGTGCAGCAAACGTAAAGTGATAGTCTTCGCACAAAGCCACCAACGACCAGATAGATATTTTAAAACCTGTCCCAGCTTGAAGCTACAAAACATGGTTCGTCTGAGAAGCCACTCAAACACACTCACGTAGGTCTCTGTCCCATGTATAAGTTTGATGTTCTCAACTTAATCTGGCATGTTGTGCATACTAAAAACAAACGCAACTGGTTGTCACAGGTCAGCATTCTTCGTTTTACATGTTAAATTGCTTGTGTGCGGTTGTTGAACTCTAGTGCAAATTAAACAAAAATCTTTAATTGACAACAAGTTTTCTTGTTTTTACCCAAACGACCAAAGGCGCTGTGAATACCATTGTTTATTTATTTGATCAGTTTATCGTTTACAGACAGTCAAACAACATAGTTGCATTTAATTAACCACGCCACAGTTTACACTTTATCAATGGCGGTGCGGCGTTTCAATGCACTGATGACTAATCTTTTATTGATTGTGTACACAACAGAGAATTTAATGCTGATTATGTTCAAAATACTTTGTTTGCAGCTCAATTTGCCACAACTGAGTGTAAATAACACAAAAAATACAACAGTTCTGAAGGTATGAGAATATTGCGCCATGCAACACCATAACATGAATATAATGCTAGTTGATATCAGTGACGTAGCTATAAAGACATTTTAGATGGCAAAAGCTACTGTTTAGGGCAGGGGTGTGCAACGTGCGGCCCGCGAAGAAAAATGATGTGGCCCGCGAAGATGTGCCAATTTTGAATTGTGTGCGGCCCGCGAAACGTGTTTATAATTTAGTTTAGTCTGGTACATGTGAACAATTCATTGTGGGAGTGGATTATTGTAGATTTCGCACCTTCTGTTAACCATTTTAGAAGTCTTCCACCGGCCACCGCTAATCCATTGTATTTAATTATTTGGAACGTAAAAATGTATGGTCACATAAATGGCATTATGAACAAAGTACGACTTTGGAAAGCTCACGTACAGACAGGAAATCTTTTCCACTTTCCAACTTTAAGAGACTATGGAATGCATCCTGAGAAGAAAACTGAATTTGCAGACCAACTTGAAAAATTGTTGTATGAATTTTTGGCTCGTTTCAAGGACTTCAAGTCTCATGAACATTTGTTTGGTATATTCGCTTCGCCATTCAACACAGACATTAACAAAGCACCAGAAGATATAACTTGAACTGATTGATCTTCAAGAGAAAAAGGATTTGAAAGCAAAGTATTTAGAAATGAATATTGGCGATTTTTACCGAAAACATTTCAACTAAAATGACTTTCCACATTTGAAAAATCTATGGCTTCAAACATGGCACTTTTTGGCTCAACGTATTTGTGCGAACATTTTTTTTCTAAAACGAGCGTCATGAAATCTCCCTATTGATCGGTTCTGACAGACGAACACTTGGAAAATGGACTTCGAATTGCGATCACTTCCATTAAAGTAAATTTGGAAAAAGCCGTCGGGAAAAGAAGCCAGCAGCAAACTTCTCACTGAACTCGTTTAAAGACGGTGTGACAATAAATTTGAATAGCAGTTTTCTTCAGAAATGTATGCGTCCTAACTTATTATTTCTGGAAGGAGATAACCCCTAATATAAGAATAATATGAATAACAAAAAAACTACTCTTTTGTGCCTGCAACTACTAGAAATCATATGTTAAATAAACGTGCGGCCCGCGGTTTCACCCAATTATTCATATCTGGCCCTCCTGTAGTAAAGGTTGCACACCCCTGGTTTAGGGGAAAAAACATTTTAATATTTGAAACAAAAAGTTTATTTAAAAATACAGCTACTGAATGCAGCCACACATTTATGAAAACGTCATTCAACATGGAATGTCATTAAAACGTTCTAAAGGATTTAAAACCATTTGGAAGGGGGAGAGGGGCAAGATAAAACTTTGGGGGGGTGATTGCTTCCCGTTGCTACGTCCCTGGTCGAGATAACAATTGCAAAACGTTAAATTCCGATTTTCCGGAGATAAGCATTATCGGACTGAGGGCAGGGAGTAACGAGGGCACGGAAAGTTGCGGGCCTAACTTCCGATTGAGCTTAATATTATTTTAGTGTTGCATTGCTTATAGTAGCTTTGTTTCCCTATTATTCTTTGTCACCGCGAGTACAACTGTTCATGTTTATTTTTGCCTGGATGGAGGTTCGGATATCTTTGTGGGGATTAGTCGTATAGCTATTGGTCTTTGATACAACAAAATCAAGCGACATAAATGGAAACGTGCCTGTAGCATCGAAAATTGTAAAACTTCAGACGCTCGTCTTGACAGTTTTTTCGTTAATGGATTCTAGAAAGAACTATACTCGGGCCCCTTTAAATTCGCCTACGTTTCCGTATTGAGGTGGCTCTAAATTTATTTTTCATATGTCTATAGTTTCCCATGTTCTGCTAACATGTAGTTTTACATTTTCGTACAAAAGTTTAGTGAAAGTGGATTTTTTCGAAAAGTTATTAACAAGTTAAACATGATTGGTCGCCTACTATCTTTTTCATCTAAATTCTAGAACAATCGTCGCCAATTGTATCCTCAAACATACACCGTAGTTTGCACGACCACGTCAATTTAATAATTTATTCAGGTGTCATGGCTACAGGTGGTATTTATTTTTCCTTCCATCCAAAAAAAGTTTACTCTCTTTTAGATAAAACGTTTGCAGCCTTACGGTTTGTTGATGCATTGCCGATTTAATCGTTACATGGAAATTTATCTATTTTTCGTATGATTCACGACAAAAATATGTTCTTGAACCTGGCTGTTACATATTCTCACTTCATAGTTCAAGTTTGTTGCAAAACTCTGGTTGAAACCCGATTTTTTATTAACATTTTAAGTGAACGATTTAACTTTAAAAAGGCCACACATTACATTCGCTTACATCTGGAATGACCCAGATGTGCTTTTTGACACCTTTGCCAAATTAAGGCACCAGTGATGCTTTCCATTTTTGCTGGTATTCAAAGAATACATTGGTCAATGCTAATTATTGTCAAAACGCCAAAAATTGTTTGTAAAACTCTTCTCGTGTCAGTTTCAGTACAGCGGCATTTCTTGTGTCAAACGTAAAAAGTAAACCGTTAACCACTATTTTTTAATAAGTTAATTATTATTAATTGAAATAGATTATCATTGTCGTTTATTGGATCATGGTGGGGTTAAAATAAAGTCGATTAAAAGTTTATTACATCAACTAGGTTGAAAATTTATCAACCCGGCTCCACTGTACTTTGAGAACCATAAGCGAATTAACTGCTATGTTGGCATGGCGTTTGTCAGCGCAGAGAAAATGTCCTAATTGCATCGTTTTGTTCATAGGGAACTCATCATACAAACTACCACAGGGCAAACGTTAATCTTTTGGTTGATATTTTCGTCGTCAAGAATAACAAACTCATCCTACGTCATCTATTGTATTTGCCTGTCATTTGACACCATTTCTCGCCAAAACAACCAGTTTAGTTTTCGACTGGATTTCTTACAATGAAAATAAGTTATATTCAAAGAAAAGACTAGACACAAAATCGCAAATTAAATAAGGTTATTAAATTACTGCCTACTTCAATTGACCGGTCGCAAAATGACCTTTTTCGATCATGTGCTTATGACAAATATTTGTCGAATTATTTCACATTGTATAATCACGCAATGAAAATACATGATATTGTATGACGTCACATTACACTAAACTCATGGTATTTCATGTGATTCACATGAAACATTGCAATTTTTTGTGCAGCTCAACTCACAAACCCTTGCTGTTTTTGCCTTGTAGCCTACAAAAGATAACCTGAGAGTGGGAACTAAACGTGATGGAACAACAGTTCTTTACAGAACCCGCAAAGAAGAAAACCCTTTCTCACTATTGTGATACCTCGTTGGTAAAACCGGCCAGGCCATTGTGAAGGGAATTTACGTTTATCATACAAACGTTTACAATATAAAGATAAGATGCCTGACTTGCAATAAGCTGAAACTCCGTTTGATACGCTACCCTGCTTGGATATCCGGGAATTTTCGATCGTGGGTTTGCATTGATGAGAACTTAAGTTTTTTTTGTTTTTAAGCTTTATCATTTTGCACATAACTTTTAAAGTTGAGTCAAACCATACAATTTCTTTAAAATTCACTTAGCTGCAGTTCTTGATAAATTGTCAGTAAGCAAAATATCTAAGGTAGGTTACATCGTACAACGGCGTTACGTTGAATGAAAGACTTATTTTAGTCTTTTTGATCAAAATGTTTCCGAAAGTAGTTAAATCCAATTTTTGTTAGTAACCCAGAAAATACTCTGATTAAAAAGTGGTTATGTTAAGAATGTTTGATTTAATCTTTCAGAAGAAGAAAAAAACGTATCTAGGCAGTAGGTATAGTTTGCAGACGCTACAGTTTGCAAAATGATCGTCTTTTTCTAAAGTTTTTACGTTTATTAGTTTTAAAATGTGAGACACCTCATTTTAATGGAGATTTCGTCTCGGCAGTTGACTCTTCTGACGTAATTCCGGTCTCAAAGCTTTTCAATTTCTTTGGTCTGTTCGTGTTATTGATTAACTCAGCTCTTGCGCTTCCAAATACGGATATAAACATGGAACGGACAAATAGAAAAATCAACATCCCTTGATTATCCCAAAGGAACAGGTAAGCTACAGGGCAAAAGATGTCTTGAGAAGTGAGTAGGAATTGGTGTTCTAAAAGGTTGATTTTTTTAAATAAAAATAGAAACATGTTTTTGTAATTTCAATAAAAGTCTTAATAAAAAACTTCGTAACATCAAGGTTCATACTTCATTCACGCGAGAAAAATTACACACCTAAACGAGTAAAAAAATTTAATACATTGTTGTGTTACTACCAATATTAGGCTATTTCTAAATAAGGGTCCAACGATGTGTTGAAGACGTTACAAATTTGTTTTCTTGTTTATTTGTAGGCTACTGTATATGTGTTTTCGCGTGAACGGAATATTTCAAAACCGTTGATAAGTTCAGTATGTCTGTGGTACAACAGAGTGAACTCTCAAGTTTTTAAAATCTGTTATGAAGACCACCACGAAAACTCACAAAGCATTGCAATTTTTACAGTCAGAGTTACAGTAGTCAAAGAAATGGTTTTGTCAAAATGCGATATCAAAAATGCCATCATCTGCAAACCTAATTACTGTACGTGCTCCATTTTCCCTAATTCTATGAAGAAATGTTTCAATTTTTAGTAAACGTTGTATGATGTGAAGCCGTGCTTATGATAAAATATTTATGATTGATATTGAACAGAGAGTGGTATTGTGAAGTACTGTACTGTCACATAAGAAAACATCTAAGCCTATTATGATGTAAAAAGGCAGCGTTTGTTCTGCATCTGTGAACGCCACGGTCTCTATAATGCGAATTAAGCCTGGTTATTGTTGTTGATTGCAGTAAAACCCACGGAAATAAATCTGAATTAACTGCGGTCAGATTCAGAATGCAAACTCCTTGTCAAGAAATGAATTTGCAAACCGAAATATTCTTGCAAGTCCTCACTTTTGCAGGTTATGAAATTGGGCGAACATCTTCCCCGTCTGACCTTGCGCAGGTTAAAATCGTTCTAACTGCATCATTACAGTGATTTCTCCCATAGTGTCTTCACGACAAACTTGACGAAAGAACCGGTAGCTATGATTCATTTCAAAAACAGATTTGCCAAAAGATATGTCTCAACGGAGATTAGCTTTGGCAACATGATTGATAGGTTCCTTGATAAGAAAATCATATTAGCCACTTTTTGGTATCGACACTGAATTTCAAAGTTAATTGAAGCATACCTAAGTAAGGACTTTGATAAACTACCTGATTCTTAAATGATATTTTGAGATTGTTCTTTTAAGCAGGGATTTCCAAGGGTGTGAGACTTGTTTTCAAGGGGTGCATGGGTGCTGTATTATAAGCTTTTGTTATGACGCAAAGAAGTGAGAACGTAGTAACAAGTAAGAAACTGGTGTAAGAAGCCATGTTTGCTTATCTGCCTACTAAGCAACATCCTAAACTGTAGGTGACTATTACTTTTCAGTCCTTTTAGTAGGGCATCGAAAACTAGTTGGTGATTTCACTCGTGGTGTCAAGGAAAAAGATTGAGGACCGCTACTTCAAAACATATTGCCTAATTTTCTATTGTAATGTATGCAGTCTTTGAGTATTTTGAATGGGCTATCTATGAATGTAGGCTAATATAAAAGTTCTTTCATTATTATTATTCACAAAAATATTATTAACAACCGTTAAATTTTAAGATGCGTTTGTTTGGAGTTGGACAAAGAGCTCATCGAGAGCTAAGTAGTATGGTCTAATTATAATGTCACGAGCGGAAATAGATTGCTGCATGCGTAATCCAAATATTGTGGAGAAAAACACCTTTTTTTTGGAATTACCGTGCTTTGAAAAACTAATGAACTACGTTGATTAAAAGATTTGTCAATCCAGCATTTCCGTTCATTTGATTAAACAAACGTTATTGGGAGCGAACAAATCTATTGGATTTTTTGACGTCACTGACGAACTGTTTTACGCATTCACTGTTGCGATGACGTCAAGCAAAAGCGATGACAACAACAACAACTTCAAGGCACAAAAGAATATTGTTTATTTGTAACTGTGTTGGAGTATTCAGGAAATGACCTTGTCTGTTGTTATTTTTCGTAGGCTATGTCCAGTAGGTATATAAGCCATAACAAATCTTGCATCATGCGAGCAACAATTCAAAGTCTGTAATCTTTCAATCATTTGCGTTATATTCGTTTATTCACCAAAGACGCAGATAGCGCAGCACATTCCAGTTTTTAAACGGGCAGGTTCATCAATAAGCTTCGCAAGCTTACTGGTTTGAACTTTGAAAGTAAATTAGTCTGAACACGAAGTATATAAATTTGTGGCTGAGCTAACACTTTAAAAACGAATTTTTTTTGCAGTAGCCTACAAGAATTAAATTTTTATTTGTCGACACGTTTGTTCTTACGCCAGCTTAGTGTATCCACAAGTCATTTGCGAAAGTTTCGTTTTATAAAATTTGTTTGTTTTTGTATTGAGCATAACATTGTCTCAAAGAAACTGTGTTAAAGTCCCTTGATGAATGTTAAAAAGGTGAAATACAAGTTGTCCAGTTTTGTAAAATCAATAAGTGGTCTATCATGCTTTGAGCACGAGAACTCGCCCCAGTGTAGAATTAGCACTATTTTTAATCTATGACTACTTTAAATCAAAAAATTGAAAATGAAAAGTGTTTCGAAAACCTGAAAGCACTAGTTTTTTTTTTCATGCTTTACAGTGGTAGGCTACCACTATTAGTATAATGAGAACCTTATCTTCTTATTCCCTGTTGCTTGGATTCAAGTATGGGACTCACGTTTTCCTACAGTGGTTCTTATTGTGTTCAACCAGGCGACCTTAATTCTTAAAGACTCATTGTCTGAGCAACACAATAAGAAGTGGGTAATGAAAGAGCAAATATTATTCCTTTTGGAGACCCACAGGTTTTTGTACAGGGATCCTTTTGAACCCGTCCTAACGAATCTAGTTGATTTACTAGTCAGCGCATGCCATGGGATGAAAGTGACATTTCGTATGGAATATGGAATTGTTTAATAAGTATGGATATATCATAGCATAGAGTTAATTATGTACAATGGTGGCAGCCTGCCGTATTAAAACACAGTAGGCTATATCCTTCTTACTTGTTCATAAAAAAAGAATACAATTGGACCCGGAACTAATGTGAGAACCGACGCTCACCTCAACACACCATAAAAGTAACAAGACATTATTTCAAGAAAGGGGAAACTAGCCTAATAATTGTATCAACGAAAGAGGTAGTTTTTTACCAAAATATTTTTTTAAAAACCTTATCTCACATAGGACTCCAACGACTTCCATAAAAAGTACCTGTGCAAATATGAGTCGACTCATGGGACTTACCTACCGTAGCTATTAGATACAAGACAACAAAAAGTCCACTGAATTAAGACTTTCCATAATGATACTGAACGGAAAACTTTGTTCTGTTTCGGAAATTGAGGAAATGTTCTTTGGAGAAACAATATATGGAAAAAATCAACATGAAACGCTTTTCTTTAGCCTGCATCTGCTTCCGCTTGATTACATTGTAGCCTACATGGCGATGCTGGAACGATGAAAGATTTTTTACTGCAAATAAGCACAACCATTTTATGATGTTGAGTTTCTCAGGGTACTTTTCCATTTGTAGTTACGCTTTTTCGATTCAGATGGAAGTCTAAAAACTGTCAGTAAAAAGCAATACAGTAAAAAAAAGTTTTTAAGGTTTAGCTTTGAAGCAAGTGTTTTTGATGTAAAATTTAGTGCTTTGGTTGCTGTGAGAGGTGGGCTCGCTATTTCCTTTCATTTTCCTTTTAACGACGCAACAACAAATATTAATTGCGCTTCACTGCGCTTGCCATCAATTATTTAAAGAAGTACACTGATAGTGACTCACAATTGCAGTCGCAATAGATTTAATTATTTTTGATTTTGTCTTTGTAAAACAGAAAGTATTTTTGCATTTCTTGGAATTTTTTTTCATAATTTAGGTTTAACTTTGACTACGCTTTTATATTCCGATGTATCCAACCTTTGCCATAATATCAGGCATTGTCGTAATGTGCAACTTCGTTCAACACTCTGTCAACTGCTATCTAGACTTGAGATATTTGGGATATCAACTTTTTATCCGGGATTACTTCGCGTAAAATCCCTGAAAATTTACAAGCCAAGAGAGGCCGTAAAAACTGAAAATTGCGCTGTTTTAAAGTTATTAAAGATGTATCGGTTACAGCCAAACTCGTTCCAATACTTCTCGGGTATTTTGTAAATTAAAAAAATTTACAAGTCATTGGATAAGGATCTTAATGCGGTTTTATTTTGGGGTTTGTAGATAGTTTGAAACGACTACTTTAGGATCTTTTCAATAACTTTTATCTCTGAATGAACTTTTTTTCTGTAAACCTATTTACTAAATGCACATTGCACAGTGTAGTTCTTTGTGCAGATTTTTATTTTTGTCCGGTAGTTTGCTGTTTGGAACAACAACGTTGCTAAATTTTTGAAATCTTTCATTTCGTTACGACAAAAAATTCCGTGCTTTTTTGTTTTGTTTGGTATTTTCTCTTTAACGAACTTCTACGATTCGGACGGTCTTTCAGAAAATTAAGTTTTGCTTGCGACCGCGAAACTTACAACTAGCTTAATTATAAGGATAGAAACTCTAGGTTCAATTTACTACGTCGCAAAGTTTTATTCCAACTGCCATCCTAGTTCGTTTTTCTTTGACGTGAAAGATTCCTAAAATAAGGTGTTGCCATAACGGTTTCAAAATGCACATGGAAGGTTTCTCGTACTGCGGTGGCGGTATATGTTTTCGTTGTGCTGGAAATTCAATGATGACATTGGAAAATGCAAAGTTTAGTGGCAATACTCCATAAGTAATAAAACCCACTCCTTTTCGATCACATTGTCACAAGACAAAAACCTGACTGTAGAGAAAACACAAGCAAAGAAGAAGTTTCAAAGACTCTGTGACTGTGACGAGTCATACAAGGCAAGGAGAGTTTCAAATCAAGAGGGACAATTGTGCTTTTTTGTTCGAAGGTCATAAAGTTGTTGAATAATTAAAAGTCTAATCACTCTGATGTTAGAGAAAATTACTGATTTCCAAATTTAAATTCATTTCAGGTATTTTTAAATCTGTATTTTCCAAGAAAGCTTTCACAGATTTCGTTCTAACTTAACAGTCAAAGATTGTTGAATGACACGTTCTTTGATTGTTGATCTGTCTGTCAGTTGTTATGAAATGTTGATTTTCATATGCGCTGTTTACTCCTCTCAGCTGATACAGCTGAGTTACAAACAAGAGAGTTAATTCGGTGGTGAAGGCTATAGCATTTCTAATAACCCGAGGAAGACTCTTGAAAAGAACCCTTTGTGATAGAACTTGTGCTCAAACACCAAACAATACTTCTTTCAAAATGGGAATCGAGAAAGAGAAACGCGCAGCGCTAATTTTAGCTTTCATTCTTTTTGTCATGTGTGAATTCATAGTCACGTGACTTCACATGACGTAAATCGTAGCGGATATTAATCATGATTGTATTTTTAACGTTTTTTTTTTTTTATCTTGAGCAGGGTATGCCCGTCTAGCAACCAAACGTTATACTGTTTTTTTTCGACACCACTTTAGTCGTAAACCTGTGTTGGATGTTTTCGTTTGAGAGCGACTTTGCGGATGATTTTTACCGTTTTTAATGACTGCATCCAATGCATCAACGCACAAATACCTTTCAAAAAAATTTCAGCAAAAGATAGTTTTCACAGAAAAATATACAGTGAATTTAATACATTTGAGTTTAAGCTACTGTCAATCAAAACATATTTTTGCAAACTGGATAACAGTCAGTCATTTATTTTCGTTCGGATACAAAACTAAACGCACAAATGAAAAGAAAACAAAAACATACAGTGCGCAATACTATACATCCAATGAGATATAGCGAAAGACCGTAGGCCCTGAGTAGATGTGAGAGGTCGCCGAGTATGCAGTCTCTCATTCAAACAGATATCGGCCTGCGAAAACTACACAGAACTGAAAAGGCTTTACTATTTTCCAGGATTTTTGAAAATCGACTGGTTGCATGTGATGCTCTTGTGTTGTCGTTTTCGATCATATAAAAATGTGCTTTACGATCATATGAAAAGAAACTTCAAATTCAAAGATAAAAACGAACATGATGTTTGTTACGAAATAAATGTTTGGTAAATTTGTAGCGTCAATATCTTAAACTTTGTGTTGCATACTGTTTAACTGCAATTTGCCGTTTCGTAAATGTTTTATTGACATCGAAAATTCTATTATTTTTGAAACAAGTCCATGAGACCCCGCAAGGCATGAAACTGCATTTACCATCTGTCACTATGTAGCGTCACCTACTCATCTTGCATCATGATATTGTGTTATTGTGTTTGTGCTGTTTCGGTTACTTCATCACCTGGATTAATTATTTTTGTCATAGTCACATCATTAGTTTGATGATATTCCTGCAAAAGGTTGGAGAAACGTTTATTTGTGACATTGTGTAATTTTCTATTTACGTTTTCTTGCCAAGCCGTTGCTTTAAATAGCCCAAAGGAAATACGTGGCGATTTCTGTCACATGTCTATAAATAGCAGAACAAATAAATCTAATCCTTGTTTCTTTTATTTGTAAGTCCTTGTTTTGTGAAGCTGATGGTCAATATTCCAGGATTAATCAAAAGTTAATATTTTTCAAATTTAAACTTCATTTTTTCTCGCTTAATCGAACAGTTTTCATTGAAATAGGAACTTTCTGAAGTGTTTTAATCACTTACTGCTAAAAGAAGAAGCACGACACTTCCTATGAAAATGTATTTAAATGCAAAGTTTTCAATTATGCCAAAGTTAGCCTTATAAATGAATTAAACCAAGACCATTAACCGTGAACTAAATTGAACCTCCTTCGTCACTGATCGTGATATACAAATCACATTTTAATGAGTTTTACAAACGAATTTAACATATGATACTGATTAGTAAATAAAAGTTGGGATTTTAAATGTTTAGTCACGAATGTGACCTTTGCTTAGTTGCAATTTAAGTGTTGGTGGTAGAATCACATGGCAGCGCTTTGCCTTTTTCTGTTTCTTCTGCTTCGAAAGACATCGGAATTAAAACATCGTGGTTCTATGACAACAATGATCGATCGATGCGTTTTGACATCGTGAAATCAACGGAGGGCCAACACCAATCGCTGAACCGTATCGAGCTGTTGCCTTCTTTTTCTAAACCCCGTTCACTGGGTTTAACGACTTTGGCAGGAATGATGGCAACTTGGTCCTCGGAATGGCGATTTGCGAGCAGTTAGGACTGGGAAGCCATTGCAGTTTCACAGTTATCATTCAATTTGACAATTGAAAAGGAAACAGAATATTTCTCTCCAAATAAAGGTACGTTTTTTAGAAGATAGTTATAACTATTCTGAAAATTAAATGAAGCTGTTCACCAGGCATTTAGTTAAATAACACGATGCGCTCTACTGGTGCAAATTAAGCAAAACTATCACAAGATGTATAAAGTGACAATCTGCTTTTATTTCGATGTTTTGTCAATACGTCGCAATAAAAGCAAATAGTCACTTTATACATCTTGTGATAGTTTAGCTTAATTTGCACCAGTAGAACGCATCATGTTTTTTTAATAGTTATAATTAATTAAAAAAATATAAAATCAACAACTGTTTTAGTTGTAGTCAGTGGCTGAGAAAGCATCAAAGTTTACAATAAATTTTGAATAGGCATGTCCTTAGATTGCTGAGATGAAATTTAAGACCTTTTCCTCCATCGAATGATGGTTATGATAAAGATCAAAGGTTTGTGTTTATGCATCAATTTATATTGTAACTTCGCTGTCCAGGTCAGTGCAAGTTTTATTTTTGCAACGAGTTTTCAATTTTAGTCTATTTTTTACTTTTCGTATTTGAAACTCGAAAAAATCTTTAGTGAAATTGGAAGACAAAGATTTCCCGAAGTGATACAATAAATAACAATAATGAAATATTAGAAACTGGTGATGGAAAGGCTACAAGCTGTTTTGTCTACTTGTTTTAAATATATTTTGGATAAGCCAATTCACGAAAATAGGAACTAGCCTTATCACTCTGAGACAAAGGCTTTGCATGCAGTTGCGGTGAGCAATGCAAAAGGTCTTTTAAAACATTTGTAAACGTAAGGAGGTGTAACGGAAACTGTTATTTTCCAATGGTATTGACTGGTAGCAATAATTTGAGGCTTCCTTCATGAGTGCCAATGTCAAAAAATGCTACTGGAAGACTATGACCTAAGGACGCTTTTAATAGTTCTCTACACAATTAAAAACCTAACATATGGGAATGTAACATTTTAATCGTGTTCCCCACAATCTGTACCAAAAAAAAAATCCCTCATGAGATGCAAATTAAATGATGAATTTCGACTTGGAAATGGAAATCAAAAGGAAGAGTTATGATGCATTGTTGCACTGAATGTGCACGAAATTCGTCTCTAGCTTAGCTTTTTGGAAAAAAATGTCTCGACAATGTTGCCTCAACGTTACTTTATGCCTATAGGTTACGTTACTTATAGCCTATAGGACTATAGGTGCAGTAGAAAATATTAAGTTGGCTTCTAAAGTTGGTATTTCCACCTATTGTCTTTCGGGTCTTTGTTTAGTTGTTTTATTTTATGGAAGCTTACGTCAGGCCGACCTACACAGTAGGCTACATCTACAGTAAACCTGTACTTCTGTAGTCACTACGTAAATCCATTAACGTAAGTTCCTTGCAGACGCAATCTTTACTTTGGCCCACTCTAATTTGGTACGTTTACATTTACATTAAATTGAAACACTAATACAGGTAAGCTACTGATATGTTGATTTAATGACAAGAATAGCAGCTCCACAAATACCTTCATAGGACTTGACAAAATTTTATTTCAATATTCCTGTGCTTATTGACTTAAACGAATATGCAGTATTGCAATTGAGAAACGCATTCTTGTTGAACAATTTCCGGACTTAGGTCTTTTCAAACCAGGCGTTTTATTTTGTCACGGAGTAATAGTGTGAGATATAAAGTGGTTAATTGGTGATACATAACCATACATGCAGTTGTGTGCTCTTTGTTTAATCTCAGAAGCACACAGCGTTAATCATTTTCCACTTCAACTTATATGAAATTGTGAAAGCACTTAAATTACTTATAAAGCGCCTTTCATACAAGTAGGCTACGTAGGCAACGTTACATTTTTGTGATTTCTGTTGTCAAAGCAATAAAAGTTGAAAGATAGTTCCAAGCTCACACATGAGACTCTTTTCACGTATTTGACAACATCTGCACACATTAAATCAATGCAAAAAGATGTTTATACGTCGGCTAGTTGAAATGCGTTACGAGAAATGAAGGACAAAATGAAGAAAATCTTGTCCAACTGAAAACGGTTTTTCTATCATTTTGAGACGAAATGCAGTTGAAAGGCACCAGATAATAAATTATTACCTTCCAAAACGGGATTTACTGCCAGTTGTCCTCATAACGTGCAGAGCTGACTCTCAACGAAAACCTTCATACATTTTTGAAAGAATTAATCCACAAACTAAATTATGCATCGTAGCAAACCTGTTTAGTTCAATTTCGTATAAAAACAAGCAATTACTATGGCAAGTTGAGTAGAAATGTAAACTGGCTGAAACCAGATGTGCAGAAAGCTATAATTGCAAGTGATAAATCTTGTGTTAGTTGTTTCTGTTTGCTGCAGTTGGTAATCGTTAATTTCAAAGTACAGTAGTTAGTTCAGCTGTTTCTGTCATTGATTTCAAATTTTAAAACAGCGTCACATCACAATACTGGCACTTATTACCACCCGTATAGCATATTTGTTCTGGCAAACTTCTTTTATGCTAGTTTGGTGAGGTATGCAAAGATTTTCAGCATTGTTCAGCCTGCCACGTTTTTACAGCGGATAGTTGATTTATTCGATTTTTTCTACTTTTTGTCAAGCACGGCCTTATATATTCAAGAGGTAAACTCGAACAAATTCGATGCGATAGGTGTTATCTGCGTTTGTTTGCATGTTGAAGATTTAAAAATAATCTGAGCATTTCATGTATTTGGTTTACTGAAACTTTTAGGTAGTAAAAGAAAAAATTAGAATCTTAGCCAGGTTTTAATTGAAACAACGTTTTTTTTGTAACCTTATTTAAAATATCGCCGTTTGGAATTTTAAATTTAAACGACTACATAAAAATGAGACACTGCAATTTTGTCTCCGAACAAATAGTTACAGTGCAGTGTTGTGAGCGTCCATTGAATAAACTAATTGTTATCTGTGTCACGTCTACAGTCTTCATCCGCTCATTAATTCAATCGAAAAACATGAAAATATTAATGTTCTCTTTTAGGTTTAGCGGCTCATTTTTATGCGCAGCTCAGGGCCGGATTTAGCTGATGGGGGGCCCGGAGCACTTTTACATCGGGGGTCCCCCGTGCAAAAACTACTTCTACGTCTACAGTAGCATTAATCCTGCACTGCACAGCATTTTGTAGAAACTTCAAAGGCTAAAAGAAAAAAAAAAAACACACAAAATCACATTTTTTCCACTTCGGGGGGGCACCTGCACCCTCTGCCCCCCCTAAATCCGGGCCTGGTGCAGCTCATAACTTATTCTATTTATTCGTTGTACAAAACATCTGTCACCAAACTGGCGTGACCCTTTCGCATACATATCAAGTTATTTAACTTTTTGCACCACCGCTGCAACTGCGTGAGTGCAGATAAAGCTGCAGATAAAAGATTTTAGGGAAGATTTGATTTTTAAAGCAAATTTTTTTGTGGTGTACATTTTTTTTACTAGTGCAGATCAATAGGCTATTGATTTAGATTTAAGCAAAAGAGCTTTGCACTTGATCAATTTTATTCCTGTTCGCGAAGTATTTGCAGTTGAGTTTTGTCTTTTTTTTAAGTTGCGAGTTGAGTACTTTTTTATTGATTTTGTCGTGAGAACAATTTGAAACTTTCCGAAGTTTGGGGCCATGGCAACCTTTATGGCAAATGACAACAACAAAGTTCAAAGAAAGATGTTTTTGAAAACTTTACAAATCGTTTTTATTCCACATTGAAAGCTAACCTCGCCAAAAAAGGAATATCAAGTATTTCCTGTTAAAGTTCCACTCGGTTGCGAAGCCTTGCATAAAGCCATGCCATAGACAGGCATTGTTTTTTTTGCAGAGTTGGAAACTACGTTTTGACAAGATTTTATGAAGGGTTGTTTATCATAAAATTACAACTTACTGTAATTAGTAGTTTTAAAAGCGGTTAATGTCACTACTTCATTATGAAGTTGTTTTGACGATCTACAGAGGATAGCCGACTGTAATCTTTAGATTAAAACGCCCGTTTCCAAAAATAGAGACAAATCAGAACGGGAAAAAATCTCCATGTCCAAAAGCAGCTTTGTTGCGGATGTTCTAATGTTCTGCTTAAGAAAATTTTGCTAGTAGCCCGCTGCATACAAAGGCAACAGACGACACGCAATACAATGCGCTGAAGTACTCAGCATCGTTTCAACATCATAAGAAATGATGAACAGTAGACTACGTGACAAACTGGACTAGCGATCAATAGACCAAGCTTTCTTCGGCTCATTAGGTAATCTGGTCTTTAAGGTTTATTTCAGTGCAATGAAAATAAGTTTTTCACATTCTTGACAGGTGACAAATGCCGCTCTGTTGCGACTGATGTTCTATTTGAAGTGGAATCAGGTCCCGGACTTGGGCGTATGCTCTAATTTGTAACTAACAGTGTTTTTTTAAGACTTGATGAGATTTGGTGAATTGAATTTTCTTATTGGTTGAACTTTTCTTTGGTTCAATTTGTATTTGTTTGAAAGTAGATCGAAGCCAATGAGGACTTTGTTGAAGTTTTTTAATTGTCAAAAGATTGAATTAAATATATTGATTTTAGTGCAAGAGAGACTTTTTTTATGCTGGGGATCCCTTCACAACAATTCAAAATGCAAATATACTGTAAGAAATCTAGAAAAGCAACGTAACTTGTCTTTCATGTGGATCCAACTTATTTTCAATTTTGGGTTTTACCAAGCCTTTGGGCTACTATTCAATACTTTTTTTTCTGATTCTTCAATAATGCAAAAAGAATGATAGCTTTAAATTTATCAGAAGGCTTGCTTTGCAGCTTTGTAGATTGCAAACATTCTAAGGCTAAGCCACTCAAATCTATAAGGATTATAATTCGATTTTGAATATTTAGAATCAGCTTGTGGTGTTAGATTGTCTTCATGTAAACGTGAATCAAGTTGAAATTTCTTTATATGAATGAACGGTCTTAAAAGATTTTCTGGGTTTCTAAATTTGATTTGGTGTGTTAGTATTTTCAGATTAAACTTCAACTGCTTTGCATCTAATCTGAAAGCGCAAGTGAAAATACATTTGGCTAATGCATTATTTGCTTTAGGTGCTTTCAATCATGAAATATGTTGGTTGTTATTGATTTTCTGAGCACACGCAACCGAATTAGAAAGGTGTCTTCTTTTTATGAGTCATCTAACTGTTTTTATTAATTTTTTAATGTTCCATGAATTGGGCATTTTGACACAACAGTGCAGCAGAAACTGTTTTTCACATCGATGGGAAAATCTAGCAACGTTAAAATGATATAAAAAGATAACGTTTCCTGGCTGGGACGCTGGTGAGCGCGTGCTTACAGCTATCTTGTTCCCTATTTTGTCCGCAAAAGTTTTAGTAGTTTATTACAGTTTTAGTAGCCTACGATTAACAGATAGGCCTACCACTCCTGCTGTGAGGTAGGTTGACACACTTTCAATGTGAACGCTTTTTCAAGATTTCCCCAAACAACTGTGAAATGGATTTATAAACTGATCTGCAACTTATAACCTTAAAAATATTTTGAAACTTGCTCATTTGAAATGAATGCAGTTGACTTTGGGGAGACGTTGTATTGAAATTATACAAGTTTATTGAACGACCGTGTTGTGTTAACTCGCCGACTCAGCTTGAGGCTTTCAATGAAAAAGAAAGCAGGCCAACAGTCAAGATACAGAAGTGAGAGGTTTGTTGTACGGTATGAGACCAACACAGAATTTTTGGAAATAGATAGAGCACGAGCTACTGAAATATAGCAAAGCAGTAAAACCCAAACTAAGTCACCATAATATGCTTTTCTTTGTACTTATACATTTAGTGTTTAGAAATGTCCCATCACGGAAACTAAGTACAGTAGCTTTATCAATCATCAACACGTAAGTCTACCAGGAAATTTGACTACGAACCTAGACTTTCAGGGTGTATACTGCCTTATAGAATAGCCTTTTACAGTACATCAAACATGTAGGCCTACTGCATGTCAAGTTGCTTGGCATTAATGTCACAAAATTGGAAAATGGATGGAGAGAGTCGAAACTGTCCAGTGTGAGACGGCAAATGTGCTTCAAGTAACTTATTTCGTTTTTCTCTCCTGGGATTGGATGTTTCAAACTCACAATTAAAGGTTTCGCAATTAAATCTTTTGAATCAATACCAAGACAAAGTTTAATTTGACCTTGCTTTAAGGGAGCGCTGTTGGTGCATTTGAACGCTTTCAACATTGCAAGGATTCAAAGTACTATAATTTGAAAAAAGGTTAAAATTGCGATTTTTGTGAAGTTTCTATCACGTGATTAAAATCTATCTCAAGACATTGAATCGTCCAAATTTCAAAGTCATTTTACAAACTACGAAATGTAACAACAAAAAACATAAAAATTAACCTAGGCTATATTTCAATGTGCGTTTTATTACAGTGCAATACGTTGTATCTGCAATCACAAGAAATGCACATTTTGTATGAATAGTTACAAATTATTTTTGAAACGTCGTTTGATTGCATTCCGTTTGCAAAAACATGCCTTGTTCACCATGAATTTCACTGCAGCACAAGAGTTCGCCCGGGTAAAGTGCATTCTTGAAAGACCTTGCATGAACTAACGCTGCAGGGGTTGTAATCTGTAGCTGATTGAAAAGGACGTTTTACGTGTGATTGTCAGCTTAAGAGAAGTTCTGGAGATGTCGCCATGGTCACTGGTCACGTAGAACCTTGCAAGTCACAACATACAATCACGAAAACCAACTTGTATTTTGCTAGAAAAGGAAGCGATGCCTTTGTGACAGAGCTATCTCTGCTTGCTGTTGCAAATTCTACTCAGCTACTGCGCGGTATTTACCGTGTGCATAATTTTTAATAAGAAGCAAACTGTTTCAAAGCACTGATCTTCGCCTGTGAACTGCCAAATTAATGTTTTTCAATTCTACAGTGCCGTACATTGGCATGCAAAAACCTAAAAATCCATAAATTATATGTGATTGTAATTTTGTGACTGATGCCATAAGGATTAGGACTTTCAAATACTGTTTCTACGGGCTTTTGAAAAACCTTCCAACAACCTTTCTAGGGATAGATCTAATCTTGCCAACAATTAAATCATGTAGTGATCTTTCATGACTGATTGGTTATTGGAATAGCATAGATAGGTAAATTAAACTACAAGTTAAAAAAAATATGGCCGCTTGTATTCAACAACATAATAAACCAACTGATTTCATGTGTTGTAGGGTTTGGATGTAGCACAATTAACATATGCCTTTTGTCGCTTTTGCCTTTTTTCTAGATATCTGATATCTTATGACAAATGCATGATGTTCAGAAATTAACCCAAAGCAAACTGTAATAGGCTACAAATAAAAAAAATTTTCAACTGCAATAGAATTTAAAGTTTATCTTTGAATTTGCGATATGGTTTTACAACAAGAATTCAGCCCAAACTTGCGGTCGTTTTGACATTGATTCAATAAAAACCCTTCTGTTGGTGGATTAGGTTTGTCATTGGTTATGTAAGCGTTTGAGGTTTCCCAGTCATCTGACGTTAATCAAAAAGTTGTTTTAAATGCTGATTCACTGCGTCACTGTTTAACAAAAGTAATTGTCGAAAATTAGGAAACTGTTTTGACATTTTCTTTTCATTACCTAGATGAGTGGTTTCGAAAATTGTGATCATGTGGCTGTATGCCACGTTTGCTCATTAGGCTACAGAGCAAAGTAGCTTACTTGTAGCTAATTGTGTAATAGATTACCCAATGTCTATCATCTTGGTGTTAAAGCGAAGCCTATAAGGCTACTATTTATTTGTTTGTTGTTTTTTTCATTGGAAAACCAGTGCCATTTTAACGAATAAAATTTTTTTCGGCTGTCTCAAAATGTAAAGTTGTTTCCTAGAACTTGATGCTTCTCGTGCCATTAAGTTTAAGTGACATGATTTATGCATATTGCACTGTTCTCTTTTTGTCATTTGCATCGGCCAAGTACCGTGTGTAGTTTCAATTAGCACTTTGGATCTCAACAGTTTAGTCAACAATCTCGAAACCACTTGACCGCGTGAATGTTTTTTTTTTCATGATTGGACGCGTTTATCGCATGCAGGGCAGCATTTCTGCATTTGCAATCAGCTAAAAATCTCCACTCTGCAATAGACTGTACTGATACTTTAATTCAGGGTTACTCAACTAATCTTAACAAAGGTCCAGTTTGACAAGTTGAATATTTTTAGCGGTCCGGTTAATAAGTTATTTCACACGCAACCACGGAAGTTAAACTATCTGGGAGTGACTATTGGGGAGTCTGGGAGTCGAAGCCCCCCAGCAACTAGGATAATCACAGTAAAAATTGCTTCCTCCCAATAGATATCTGTTTAAAGAAGCCCTGAAACGTGGCAATGAGGTTATTCTTCTAAAAGCTCAAGGTCCACCATCAACACCCAGAAGGTCCGGATTCCGACCGCGGTCCGCCAGTTGAGTAGCCCTGCTCTAATTGAAAGACAATTTTAGTTGGAAAGTTAGCTTCACTGAATCAAGGCACATTTGACGAGCATATCGTAAGCGAAAGGATGGTAGACTAAATTATCGATTTTGCATTACTTTGATCTTTTGCAAAGAAATGCCAAAGAGGGCTACTGTTTTTGGGCGCAAATAGCAATTGGCTAGCATCAGATAGTTAAGTGCTATTTTTTACAAGCTTTTATGCAATATCAGGAAATATTTCATGTGACTCAAAACGTTTCAATGAAACATAAATGTAGCAATAACTACCCAAAGAGAAAAATTTTGATTTCAAAACAAAATATTTGGCACTTTTTAAGCCTGTTAGTGACCCCAAAAAATGTGCTTTCTGACATGTTGGGATGTGTTATGCTCTTCTTTTCATACAAAATAATAATATTCGTTTTAAGTAGCGACTTTAATTTTTTTAGTTTTCTTTTCAAAAAACTTTATTGCACAACTGTTTGTTCAATGATTTTAGGTTGTATGGACTACTTTTGTTTGTCCGTTTAAGTTAATGAACACTTTTGTTATAACAGGGTGGAAAATTTCTGAGATCTATTTTTTATGATGTCATCAGGGTTGCACACATACTTAATGCTGTGTGATAATGGGAGCTGGAAATGAGAAAAGTTTAGTGAAATAGAAATGCACAACCTCACTTAGACTTTTTGGTGATAGAAACAACGTATATCTGCCACACATATTTCTTCTTCAGTTTACCGTTTGTGACCTTTTTACTTCAAACTGTTGGAGCTTGGGATTGCAAACGCAAAGATAAAAATCTTTACAATAATTTTTTTAGAAAAACCAACAGAGTTTCTTGAGAGTTCCCCTGATTGTTGAAATCGTCAATTTATCGAGAGTTTGGGCTTTTTAAACAACCCGTGTCAAGGGTAGAATTAAAAACATCATTGATTTGTCTTTGCAAACAAATTGTATCTCTACGTAGTAAAATTTCAAAATTTGCAAGGTGTTTAGATTTGCCAAGCAGAGACTCTGTTACTGGCGTTTCATGCTGTCTGAAGATATCGTCCTAAACCACAGTGGCATCACCAAATGCTACGATCAGCTAACATTGATTACCCGCTTTGTCAAAGATTGCAGCTCAAAGCACTGTAATTGATTTTGCTCGCTGAAAGGTCACGCACGTCTTTACATTCATAGCTCAACGATAAACAGCAGTGTTTGCCATGACCGAGTAGGACAGTAATTGTGCATATCCTTTTTTTTAACCACGATTTTAAAGAAAATACTAAAAGGCATTTGCATTTTTTTTTTATGTTGCCCGTCCCTTAAGTATAAATGGAGTTTCGTAAAATCGTGATCGCAACTTTTTATATGTAAATGGTTCTTGATAATGATTGTTTTCGTTAAATTTTATGCTTCCTGACAAAAACGTCGGAAGGAAAACGTGGGACGGATAAAGCTACAGATGGCAACCACTTCAGGCTTCAAGTGATATTAATTTACTTTTTTTCAGACCTTCCATTTCTCCAACCCAATAAGAAAAATTCAATTAAGATTTATGAAAACATTGCTAGTGAAAACATTAACTAAAATTTGCGTGTTTACAAAAAAATGGTTTACTTTTTTAGCATTCACGATAACAAAAACGTTTAAATACAAGATAGATAGCTATGAAAATGAGACGTTGAAATTCGATGGAAACAAAAGATTTGTAAAAAGTTGGTTGAAAATGAGAAGCCCAAATAATATTTGGTAGCTTCGGTATATTTTTGTGCAAAAACACGATTCAACATGTAGCCTACCTTGATTATATTCTTGAAATTCGGATAAAAGATTGATAAATCCTGCCACAGAAAAGTATAAAGAGACACTGCTGAAGTCCGCCCGGATAGCTCTGTAGGTTAGCGCATGACTTCGTAAACGAAGAAGCTTCAAGATCAACCGGCGCTGGCCATTCCAAGGACTGCTCTCCTTTCAGCGGTACCTCAAGGATGGAATAATTCCCCAACACTTCAACAATTGGAAAACTTCACTCTGTCAGTTTCGGTAACCGGCCCTGCGTCAAAAGCCTCTACAAGTATGCGAAACTACCAGGAATGACCGACTTTGTCAGTCCAAGAATAAAGATTCAAATACAACAAAATACTTTACTGAATTGATGCGCTATTTCGAGTTTTGTTTTGTCCTATCTAATCTAATTATTAAAGTTTTCAGTAAGAAAAACACAACCATTTTGCATTGATTCATCGTCTGCAATTGTGAGGGACACATTTTGCTTGCTGAGTTGGTTTAATTTAATTCAAAGGAAGCCCTACTCACCGCAGATAAGTTTATTAATTATCTCCCGCTCTGGGTTGCTCTTGTTTACTTGGTTTCTTTTATTATCTTAATCCTTTTTCAGTTGCCTATCACTGAGCAATTTGCTTTCTCGTTACTTAATTCCTTGTTCAAACATTGCTCTTGTGAGAAAATGATTGAAATCCTTAATTGATCATCTTTTCAGACCTTAACGATTACGTAAAGCAGTCTTCAATACAGTCTTCAGCTGTTTTCACTTTTGAGTAATTTTTTGACCTAAAAAAGCTGTTAAGTTTAAATTATTTCAAAGTCCAACTTTGCAACAATGCTGTGAAAAGCTTGTCACCTGAGTAATCCTTTGCGAAATGTTTTATTTTAAGGAAGATTTGTCACTTTTAGAAGAGGATTTAGGCTTGAATTATCCCAGGTTTTTTGACTTGCAATTTTGGTCGTCATTACGTTATTCGGTTGGGTAATGACAGACATAGCAGGTGGATATTTTGTTTGATTGTGGTCTTGAGAAAAAGATCCATAGTTTTGGGGCTGTAGGAAACGATTCAATTTTGGTAAAAACAAAATATCTATTTTAAAAATAATTTAATGCGAAACAAATTCAGAAGAAGTTTTGCTTCTAAATGATAAGATTCCAAAAGTTTTTCAGTAAACACTCGTAAACCTGGTGAACTGACAAGTCGTTTGCTTCGAATTCACAAACCAAAACAATTGCCATTCCGTCGGCATAAAAGAAGACAAGGAATTCGAAACGAGGTAATTTCGAAACGTTTTAGTTTCGAACAACTCTAGCAGAGTGACCCAGCGTCCCAGCGTCGACAACGAGTAAACGTGATGCATTGATTCTTACGTCTGGGACTGTTACCAAAAGCAACATTAAAAAAATTAGACTTTTATTAACCTCAGCATTAACAGTGACATTATTCATTAGCCCATTCGGTTTCTGTACTCAAGTTTGACATCGAAAACGACTGACATTATGACTTACTTTAACGTTTCGTCAACTTTTGTTGTTGTTGTTGTAGAAAATTGTTCTTAAATTTGCAAAGAATGGATGGATGAAATTGCAGCAAAATATTCATACCACAGCGTAAATTTGCAGTTGATAGGCTCACTTTTATTTGCAATTGAGAGGACACAAAACTGCAGTTTTCAATGCTGAAATATTGAAAAATGCGAAATTTGATTGGCAGAGTTGACCAGTTGCACATGCCAGCCCTTTTCGAAATCATCAAAACGCTATTTAGTGGGAAAGACTTTTTCCATTTGACATGTTGCATAAAATGTACTTCTGCACTTAAACGATTTCATATTGCATTTCAAAATGATTCTTTTGTTCCATAATATGCCCAGCTTTCAACTGCATGCATTTGAACGGAAATTCGAGGCGACAAGTACACCGACTAACAGACAAATACCATTGGTATTTGTCATATCTAAACGATTTTCAACTTTTTAGAATGAATCATCACTGATGCTTAATCGAAGGTTTTCTTATTTCTGTGAAATTCTATTTTTTATACAAACTAAATATAGTCCCTCCTGTTCGCATCACATTCGAGTTAGTCATAGCATTTTCAGGTTGTCAGCATTAAAGACAGTGATTAAAATGTATATCTCAGAAGTATATATCTTTGCAGGACACCAATCATTATTTGAAAAATCTTCAGTCGACTATGTTGAACTTGTTTTTTCCAATCTACAAGTGAAACTAGCTCATTTTTAAAGTAGATTTTCAACCTTGTGGTCGAATACCCTTGTGGCATGAATTAGTGGTGCGATACTAACCGGCCCAGCCTCATGGGCGAAACACGGTGTCTATCGCTGTCAATTCTTGCTACAATCGGCTGCCGGGAAACTTTAGTCTGCTATTGCATTATTTTATTAGCACTTCTCTTTATTTTTGTGTTAGCAGGACATGTTTTGATGTAATTGCAAAAGTGGCCACACCTAAAATTAAAGGAGTTAGACGCAGTGCCAACCCAGTGTGAAAAAAACCCGTATTTTTCTTGCCTGTTATGGTTTAAATTGTTGCACATGTGTGTGATTTATAATTGCACAGTTGCGCTGCAAGTCATGCATTGGATATTTTGGAATTATCCCCCACATCCGAGATCGGTTTTGTAACACAATGGCTGCACGAAACTGCTTGTCACGTGATCAAGGAGCTGGTTATGTAACCTGTTCCTTGTGACTTTTTCTGCTTCAAAATGTTTGTAATTAGCGACGCTGAGGGTAACAGTGCTGATGCCACAACCAACAGAGACTACTTTGAGATCTTTGTGAATAGTTGTGCTTTAACATTATTAGTTTTTGCAACCGCTTCAGTTGCGAGACTATGTGTAATAAGGTTACAGAAGTATTAAAGTTGTCTGACGCAGGTGTCCGTTCTAATGATACAATTTACAGTAGTGGTGTTTAGATTTCATCTGTTTGAGTCATTCGCTGCTTGTAAGTGTAGAACCAGCCTTTTGTAAAAAAAAAACACGAATTCGATCGATATTTGATGATATTTGATGTGTATTTGATGTATATTTGATGATATCGATATTTGATGTGTACAAGTCAGATGTGGCCATTCAGCTCTTTGTAGTCGAAAGTTTCAGAAATACTACTTGGCTGGCCTGTAGTTGTATTTGATTAAATCTTTTTAATTACAGGTTTGACGTTCACTGATCGTAGTCCGCTGTATGACTGTAAGGTGGGCGATTACTTCAGTTGTTGTTAGTAGGTGTATGGGATTACTAACTTAATAATAAAACTCATGAAAATATCAATTCGTAATCGACTGTACTATGTTAACACGAATGTTATGTGTGCAAAACAGGTCTCCTTTTTTTTCTATTGGCTCTAAAGCTTCGCAATTTCAACGCGGAAACACACTTACGTAGTTACAAAACCTTACAATGGATAATGACTATTATGGTTAACTGATATAATTGAAGATATGTTACTGTATTTGAAGGTATTACCTATTCTATGTCGTATGTTCCATTTGCAATTTACTATTTTGTAATATTTTTTTCGTTTAAAAACATCAAAAGCAATCACATTGAACCAAAATTTTGTTGGAATGGCAACTCTGAACTTTATTGATGGTCCAATCTAAAAAAGATTGCGACAGGCTTGCTAAGTATTGCGCAATGTTGTTCACTTGTGTTAGCACCACTAAGAAGTAAGAATGTGTTCAATACTGTAGAAAGAAAAACAAAGACCGAGAAGTTTCGATATTGTAACGTAAGTAATCATGAGCAGCCAAACAAACTAATATCTTATGTGTCCTGTCCAATACTAATCCAATGCAACTATAAAAGTAAGCATTTAGAGAACGTCTTCAAAAAAAAAAAACGTTGAAGAAAAATAAAAAAACAGCCTATGTGAAAGTATTTTGAACTGAGCACTGCAGGATGTATTTTGTTAATGAACAAAATAACGGATTATTGAAACTTGTGGGTGACACCATAAAAAATTGAGTGTGAGGTCACGATCTGTTGAACGCAGTTATGCGAGATAGTTGCTCGTTGTTGCTCAGCACGTTCTTTTGCACCCGAATGTTGTCAGGTCGTTTTACTTTGAAGTGTTGTTGCAGTGTAAACACACATTCTTGTGTTGTGAAGTTTAGGGAAGGAGCCTTCAGCAGCAGATCTTTAGCACATTTTTCTTCCCAGCTAGTCTACTAATATTTTTTGTTATTAGAAATTTATTTAAAAACTGAATAAAGGACAACGAGCTTTAAGTGTGAAAAAATCTCATTTTCAGAATTCTTACAAACAACCATGACAGTAAACCAGTTGATGCGATAACAAAATTGGAAATGGTATTGATACAGACTTCCCGTTTTCCGTTTAATTTGAACGGAGGATTATTATAAATAAATTACCACTGGCGTAAAAGCTGAATTAATAGTTTTTACATGCAAAGCGTTTTTATCTGTGTCATGTCACATTTTTAGATTTTTGTTGCCATTCTCTGAGCTTCTTAAACAGTTTTAATACAATGAACATTAAACGCAGATTGATGACTCACTTCGGTTTGCGGATAGAATTCTATCCGCCACAGCTGCTGTATGATTCTTTGAAATGTATTAGGTACAGTATCGCATATTTTACGCTGTTTAGTGAAGAAATCATTAGCTCGATTGTTTTTATGCGAAGGCAATTTGAAGCGATACAGGTGTAGATTTGTAGACTATATTAGCCAGGCAAAAATTTTTTCTTAACCTGTTGCAGTTATTCTTTTATTTTTTAAAATCTTATAGCATTATTTACGTAGGCTCTGGTAGTACACTTTTCAAGTTTCAAAAACTTAATTTACAATAATTTGCGATTTACAGTTAAGTCGCACACATCGTAGCTGTGTGTTGTTTCTCACAGTAGCCTATAATTTTTCCGTTGTGAAGGTTTGTTTTTCACTTCTACGTAGTTAGCTACAATTGTACAAACTTGGAGATGTCTGCAGTGCACATTCTTTCCCTTTCTGTATGAGTTATTTCGACGTTATTTTAACATTGTTGAACGTTATTAAAGCGAGTTCAATGAGGTTTCAAGACTTTAAGCATTCAGGATTTTTCGCTGTTTATCGATTTCCTATACAGTGGAGTTGTTTGTTTTTTTCATGTGTTTGCTGTTTTGCTATCAATTTGCACACTTGAAGCAGGGTTTTTATCTGTTTCTCCTTCACAGTAGCTTGACGTTTTCATAAGCCAGGATGGTATCTATGTCGCTAATGTTAAGCTTGTGTCAAGTCATTTAATGATATTTCATATTGAAATTTCTTAAATTTTGAAGGCCGTTAGCGTTTAGTCACCGTGGAAAAATTTTGAAAATTTTTGTAAAAATTTAAGAATTGCTACATTGAGATTGTAATATTCAAGATCGTACGTTGTTTCCCATTGTGGGAATGACATTTCCAGCCGCTTTGGGTATTTGCATAAAATTTTCTTGTTCAAATATGTTTTGTGATCAACGTTGAAATACTGTTAACAGCCTACCGTTGGTGACAGGGGATTTTTGTCATTCGTTATCGCAGATGACTCTAACTGGTGAAGACGTGTAGACTTTTCGGGTTGTTTGAAATTTTTGTTAGTTTAGTTTCGTCACAAAATTTTCGTAATTTTGATTCGCTTCGAAAATAGTTTCTAAGTGAATTTTGATCAGTTTCGCAATCAAGGTAATTTCATTTTCTCATAAATTCGAAACGAATATAAAATACTCGAGAATATTCGAAGCAAAAAATCGCTTTTCATGAAATAAATTTTTTTTTAACCTAAGAAAGTATGTCTTCAACAGACTTGGCAAACAATTTCGAAAATGTTGGCTTGCTCTTGATCGATTGATATCAGCAGATTTTCGATTATCGCCATGATTTGTTTTGATGGCTGCACCCTTTTTGCAGTCACTCCAATGAAATATAGCCTACTGTTACTTACGATTGACTAGGCATATTGTTCTGTTAAATTTTATGATCCATAAATTAAAAAGTGATTTTATTTGTCTTAAAAATATAATTTATAGAGATTTTATGGCGGCAGTTTTTACATGACATTAACTTACGTCATCGACAAGTCTTCAGTTACGTAAACAACTCCATTATCATGTGTATTTAGCCGAAGGAGTCCTGATATTTGTAGGAAAGATTTCAAGTACTGTACGAAAAGTTTCATTAAGATATATGCTCACTGTGCTAAACAGCAGTTGACGTTTCTTTCGTGATAAATTCAACCCAGCTTTATTTCGAAAGGTCACCGACTTAAAGGTTCAAAGAATAATTATCTCAATGATCAATTTCCAGAGCACGTTATTTTCATAATCAATTTGAAAATTTATTCTCAACCTAAGTAGCTTTGGGTTGAAAGATTCGGCTTGCCAGCTCTCCGTTGGTCGTCGAACAGTTTAGCCCGAAATCTGAAATGCCTTTATTTAAACAGAACACACGCACTTATTTTGATCTATTTATTGATAGATTCTTTCCAGGTCAGCATTAAAAGATGCTATCTGTTTCATATGATTTCGACGCTTTTGCAGGTTTTTAGACCTTTATTCATTTTTTGTTTCATGATAATATTACGTTTGAGTAATAAGAATGGAAAAACGTTTCATTGCAGAAGACAACATAGAATTGTTAGAGAAGTACATCAGCAATCAGAATTCTTAGTTTTTACTGAAATATGAGCCATTTTTAAATGAACGTGGTATAACAGCCTTTGACAGTAATCTTCCAATATGGGAAATTTGTTTCTAACCAAAAACAGACTGAAAACCCTTTGACATCACATAAAGCAAGAACATCACTTTCAGACTTGCTAGAAATAAATTCGCTTCTGTGATTTTACGCGTCACAACTCCATTCATTTCGATGTAACGGATCAATGGGTGACATTTAAGCAATATTTCAATTCTAAATGCTTTCACAAAAGATGGGAATCGGTCTACTCGGTTACTGCATGGTGATTGCGAATCAACATTGGAATCCAATCTTATCTGTAGATGCTTTTGTCGGAGGGAGGCACTGGGCTCACGTCAGAATAATTAATTTAATTCCATACAGAAAAGGTAGCATATTAGACTATACCTCTTGCAGTTTGTAGCACACAAGTCGGCTTTGACGTGATGCATTATTACATTGACCCAGCCATTATGTGCGTCAATGCACGTCACATGATAAAATATAACGTCAGAGGCACAAAGCGAACACGCTGCCCTTCCATAACTTTTCTCGAAGAATATTCCATATCGAAGATCTTTTCTCAGTGAAACGTATATTGCGAACGTAATTAAAGTGCAATAATAAAACGCTAATTTACAATTAAATAACATTTACATTATCTTTACAAACAAAACTTTTTCCGAACTCTACAAGACTTTAGACGTAGAAAGGAATTGTGCGCTTCTGGTTGTCATAAAATAAGGAAACCAGTAAGCCATAAAAGCTGCGCACAAAGTGTACTCGGTGCAAAACGTTTGATTAAGTTTTGAGTTTAGTGGAAGAAATGTGAAACGCTTGACACAGTCACAGTTAGTCAATTAGTGTTCGCACAGAAAGGGATTGTTTATTGATTTGGACCAGGCTTATGGCCTAACGTCGTCTGCATCAATAAACAAGGCAGGAAACTCACTGGTCTTGGTGCAATGTTGAGAAGGTTCTCGAATTAAACCCCGCAAAATTGTAATTGCATGCTGAGTTTTACAGCAAGCATGTTGTGTTGTATTTCTTTCAACTTGCTATGTTTCAGAAGTGGAAAGTGAAGACTAAAAATCACTTCTAAAGAAAGCAAAACTTAGCGGAAGCAAAGACAAAATAGTCTACAAATAAATAAGTGCACAGAAAATATGAAGGAGACATCAAATCGATGCCATGTCAGTAGTGTATGTAAGTTACATGTGTTGAAGTCTCCAGCGCTCCAACAAGTCGTTTAGATTGGAAAAAAGTTTAAGGTTAGGTTACAATTATACCATTTGAACCAAAATTGGTCACAAACCTTTTCACAAATATGCATGCAGGTCATGTAGTATACTAAACCGCAGTAGTACTAAAAGATTCTCATTAATTTGAATAAATCTTCAAGGCCTGCGGCTTGTTTTACCTTGATACATTCGGTTAAAGATGGTTATCCTTATGGCGTTTATCTGAAACCATCTCAGGTGATTTGAAGTGATGCAAAATGACCCCGTTACAAATAAAAGCAAACATTTTTTACGTTTTCAAAAATGTGGAAGTTTTTCTGCGACATTAAAACAGGCTTTCGTTATTTTTACATCTGTATGCAATGTATAGGCCTACATCTGGCTTTACGAAATGAAATTTTTAAAATATAGATTTTCTATGTCGATTTATTGTAAATATATGTAAACTTATTGTAAATTAACTGTTAACTTATTGTTAAACTTATTGTAAACTTATGTCAAAATTACCAAACAAAGGTAACATTTATCGAAACGTATTTGTTGTCATAATATGCCTGGCTTGCTCGTTGAAGTAATACAAAAGTATAATTGTTTTTGCTGGTGTATTGTTGAATTAATTTGACTGCAGCTTTTAAATGGTTATTGCTATTAGAAAAAAAACTGAAGATTGGATACGAGATTTCAATTGTGTTTCGATGATAGCCAAATCTCTTTTATATTGTGTCAGCCTTTTCAAAATTAGATTTGCATGTTTGTGGGTTTGGTGAGGGTTTAGGTTTATTGGATTTAGGTTTGTTTGAGTAGAGTCCATCAGCAAATAACCCTAACCCAAATTCTAATAAAAACGTATTGGAACAGGAAAGATCACAGCTTGCGATTGAGATCCCACGTAGAAATAGTTCTTTAGCGTTATACTAAATTACCAAACGAAAACTTAGATACCGGTAGTCTACATTGCACATAGTGTGAACGTACCGTACAGTATATCAAATCTGCTCTTTTTGTCATAACATGATCGCTTAACCAACTGTCGTTGAAAGCAACTTCTTTAATGGATAATTATAAGAAATTGAAAACGGAAGCAAAATTATCGGTGCAAATGCTTTTACGTAGTCTAGTAATATAAATTTGCTTGTAATGTAAATTCATTGCACAAGTAACGCACAGCTAAACGAAATTTTCAATGTGGAGACAAAACTTTTTGAAGTTTGTCTTAACAGGTGACAAGAACTGTAGTTGTAAGTCTTTAAAATTTAAATAAAAGCGGCGAAAGTTTTCGACTCTAATTTCTTACAAAAACAAATATCCGATTATTATGAAAGGAATTTTTTGTACAACTTAAAAATTGATCGGTTGCGTGTTTGGTGGTTGGTAGGCATACAATGTTTATATGTTATTAAAAAAGGATGACAGAGTTTAAGACGGCATACGTCACGTTGCTGCAGCAAAACTGTTACTTACAAAATAAAAAAGTAACAATTTTTCATGCAGAAACTTGTTGCAAGCTGAATTATGTAGAAAAATAAAAAGTATTTTGACAATTTTTTGCTTTAAGACAAACATTTACTATGCCAAACATACAGGTTAAGTTTTTATCACAATAATACAGGAGGCTACTGTCATCAAATCGAGGCAGTAAAAAGCTAATTACCGAGTTATTGTAAAAATTTAAAAATCGTCTAATTTTATTTAAATCAGAACATTTGGTTTTCTTTGCAGTTTATAGTTATTTTTTTGACGTCAGTTTTTTTTATTATCGAAATCTCAAAGAAGGCCGGAAACAAAAAACTCGGTGTCGAACATGGCCTAGCCTGTCAAACCAACTGGTTCTAGTTCTTTCCTGTGTGTTCAACTGTTCTTGTCCTTTTTTCCTTTTTGCTGAAGCGAAGTTGGCTTTGCGCTCGTTTATTGTCGGCATTCAGTATACACCCAATCACCACAAGCGAAGGTCGTGTGCACATTGAGTGATCTATCAGACCTCAGATAAAGCATTTGAAGTGGAAAAGGTTGTTCAACGTGATAGGCCTAGTTGGAGAATAACTGAGCGAATTTGTGGAAAGATGACAACATTTATTAAACTTATCGTTTGTCTTGAAATTTTATCAGCACAAACCAGCAATCTAGTAGAAAAACGAAAGGTTTATGAAAAACAGATGAGTGTAAGTTACCAGACTACAGCTAAATTACGTTCACTGCGTGTGCTTTGTCGTGTCAACGTGAATTAAAAGCTCAGTTGTTCTTGAATTAGACGTTTGTGCTTTAATGATCGAGTGGTAGTCGTTTAGAGGCTTTCAAGTTGGCTAATTAACATCATTTGAGCTATCCAACTTTTTAATTTCAGATGGCTTGCCATGATGTCTTAGTTGAAATATGTCGTAGTTCATTGAAAATTGCTTCGCACAAAGTACCAGCCCTTCTTTTAATCACTAGACTTTTGACATTTTCAGTTTTGTATTAGGAATAAAATCCTTTGCTGTTTGCTTTTCATTACTTTTTTCAAATTACTTAAAAGGATCAGTTGTTGCACGCGGGTCAGTAATGTGCAGACGTCAGAGTGATGCTGGTAATGATATTATTTCCTCACTTTGTACCTGATGTCCATCTTCTTTTTTTTTTAAACTCAGTCTTCAGGCAGAGTGTGACATGTTCGACTAAAAATAAAATACAAAACTACTCCGGTGACAAGGCATTGCCCACGATGCAATAAAACACGTGTCGATTTTGTAAAGTTATGTCCTTTCGAAGAACTGAAGTTGTTTGCCATCTGTATCATAAGTTTTACTTTTAGTATGCATGTCAAATACTAACTCAGCTGTTCATCACATAGACGATCGAAATGCAATAGATTCAAGAAGCGTGGAGAAGTCAAACGGTAGGTTGAACTGTTTGTGGATTAGCGTTTCCACACTAAACTGTTTAGTTCGGTGTCGTCTTGACAGAAAGGCAGTTTAATTTCGTTCTGGTCTCCAAACGAAAACGAATTGCACACCCCATCAACAACTCGCGATTACCCTGACTTAGGATTGCTCAGCACAGCACAACATTTCGAAATGATTCGTTTCGTTTTTTCCTGGAATTTTATTTTGATACGGATTCACTTTTCTTGTGACAGATATTTATTTTGATCGAAATATCGTTTCTAAAAGCTTTATTTTCTACGCAAAATATTCTGATTTTTATAAGCATATAATTTCTGCTTCGAAGATTTATTTCTGACGATTGAGTTTCAAGCTGGTAATAAATAAGGAAAACTTTTTGGCGGACACTTCTCGGATAAATCAGTGTTTGTTTATGCCTTTTTTGTTCATTGCAACGAATGAATGGAAGTGATGGATTGTTTATGAATTCAATCGTAATTTTAATAATGTGTTTACGTACTTTGTTTTTGCAACTATGCTCTGTTAACGCGTCACACATTCTTTTCAAACAATATGAAAACGTAAATGATGTAGTTTGAAGTAAATATCCCTGGATAATAGAACTAGAACACGTAGCCTATCTGCAACACGTCAGTTGAAAAAGAACGTTTGACGCAAGAGAGAAAGGTTCGCGAAAGATATAGAATTAATTGTTGCGCAATCGTTCTAAATGCTTGTTTAAAAAATGATGTCAAAGTGTTTTCTCTCTGCAGTGTGATCAGCAGTCACGTATTTGAAGGCTCGTTTCAAATCAATTTGGCGTTGTCTTTACAAGGAACAATCTGGAAGCTAGTGATGTTTTGTTTGGATTGGTCATCTCAAGAGAATGATTCGGAAAACGTAAACAAAATGTCTTGGTTGAAATATATCGTAAAGCCTACTAAGATACTTCAAAATTGATCTGTTAAACGTTCAACGAATGTACAAATTTAACTTTCATTATAGGATCAGCTCTAAATGCAGAAATAATAAACGTGAGGTTGCTCTATAATTTTAAAGGTTGCTAGTGTTTTAGTTTTTTTTAACTTTTGGTATTTTTGGTTTTGAGTTTCCGCAGCTGACAAGTATAGCCTATTCTATTTGCGTAGACCACGGTGTTCCCTAAACAGGATATTATTAACTGCTCTATACTTAAAAATTTAGTTGCGTTGGCTAAATGACAACTATGGCATCAGTTGACTGAATTAAAAATTTTCGAATCGTGGAAGAGCAACTCGTTTTGAACGCAAGATAACAACACACTGCAGATTTGTTCTAACTACAAGTTTTGTGTAGCCTACTGTGTTGCTCTCTGTTACGCAATATTTTTTTTTACATCAAGTTTACTTTAATGCGACAAGGTTTATCACGCGATGAACTTATTACAAGCAAACCATTTCGCATGTTGCAATAGAAAAAAATCTCGCGGTCTTGATAATCCAAGTTGGATTTCTATGCTGCTATTTCGGGGCATGAATCAACGAGTGAATTTTCATATTTAATACTTAAAACGAAAGCTCCTCGCTACTAAATTTGGTAATTTGCTCACTTCGTCTGCCTAGACATCAAGTTTAATGAAGTTTTGCTTTGTAAATAAATGGGCCAGCATGTTATTAAAATATTTGCTTAAGAGCTAATGTGGTGGATATCCTAACTAGGCAACGCTAACAAAGTTTCAATTATTTTGAGGCACAACTGTCGTGAGTAAAAGATTTCCAGTTATTATATTCTATTTTCAAATTTATCATTCGAATAAGAAAGAATTTTACAATCGCTTGATTTGATAAGCTTTACTCTTTACTTCTGTCTTTTTTACATTAGAACGTCATCCATTTTTTATTCTACTCTTGTTCTGCATGCAAGTGGTTAACTATGTAAAAAGTGGCAAAGCTACTTATTGAAATAATGTTGTTTTAAAGCAAAGAAAAAAAACTTTTTTTCTGTGCAGTGGTAATTTTGAATGTATGAAATATTCGTGTTTTAATGTTTGAAAGTACTGGTTTTGTGATTACTGCTATAAAGAACACAGCGTTAAAGATAACGGAACTTTGCAATTCAAAATTTTGTGACTGACTATACCCACTAAGATCAAAATTCATTAGTTTAAAAAACAACTCATTAGAATCACAGTTGGTGATTTGCTTTTGTAAGATGATAAGTGACATTACCAGCAATAAACGTGGTTATGGAGAGAGCTGAAAAAATAAACCGGAAATTAGCAAGCATCGATAACTTCCTATTTCAGCAGTTACCACGCTTGAGCATGCTTAGTTGCATTAAGGATCAAAAAGCGAAGGTTGCCACCGAGAGCAAAGCTTTTTTGTTGCAATCAAACTTCGTGGGTAACGTAAATATAGTTACGTAATTATATCAACAAACAGAGTGATATGAAACTGCAGCTATAACGTGCACTGAAATTTTTTTTTTTTTTCAGACAGCTTAGTATGCTATAACAGATATCATTGATTGCTATTTTTGTGCTTATGCTTTCACTCGATAAAGGACAGCTCAAAACTAAATCAGTGGACACCAAATATCAGAGCTATTTCAGGTACGTTGCAATAGTTTCAAAACTTTTTCATTTGGTTTAGTTACGAAATGAGAGCAAGACTGCGTGGTTGATCTTTGATGTACAAAACATTCATTTTGTATAATTTCATAAATGTTCTAAACGAGTTGATTCAGCTGATCTCAGTAAAGGTGTGCCATCATTCAAAAGCAGAAGAGTACAGTTTGTGGGAATTTTGAAATATCATAGTTTCTTTGACTTTTGTTTTTAACCGATCTACTGTATTCACAGAAGGTCACCTAAGTAACGGATACGTTCAGCAGCAACACATTATTTCATATTGTCTTGAGCTATTTAACAACATGTTTCTTTATTGAAATAAGATAAATTGCAAATAGCCAGACTGCAAACAACATTAACGGTTTAACTAAAACTCTTAGAGTTTTTCATAGAACTGTTAGCGCCGTTAGAAAGATAGCTTCTGTGAGCATAGCGAAAGATGCTCCACTGCGTCTCCATACGGGATACCGGAACTAACTGTCTGCGCTGTACAATGCTGAGAGTAACGCCTGTTATTGTGGACACAATGCACCAAAAGTTATCACATATGGCCCCCTTAGAAACAAACTTCATCCGTTCAGGAGATAAAATTTCTAAAGAAGAAAGGCAGGCTACATGACTGATTAAGTTCAAAAAAATCTGATGGCTCATCTTAAGGCAGTCCAGTTGGCAAGGGGTAAACAAGTGTAAAAAAGTTGGAAACCTTAGCAATGCAGCTTTATGTTGAAACCGCCAGCTCAGTGGTCGAATGGGTAACACCTTCAGCTCTGGTGCTGGTAGATCTAAGATCGATTCCAGGTCGGGTCAAACGTAAGACTTTAAAAATGATACCGATTGTATTCTTTCTTGCATAAGGCAGTGACAATAAGTCGGGTAATAATGTGATGACATCGTAAACCAGATGCAGAATTAAACATGAGCCCTGTCATTGAAAAATCTTAGCTGTTGTAGAGCGACAATATATGATACCATAATATTATTATTGTGTTGAAACACAGTATTTAAAACAGCTTCTTTAATGTTCAGCACAAACATGATGGAAAAGGGAGAACCGGTTCGGCGTAGTCGCAGGGCTGCCAGCTTGACTGCGCAAGTCCTTTGGAATTTACAAATCGAGGAAGATGTAAAGGCCGTGGAAGGAACTGGATCAGCAAAGTAAGCTTGCACAAATTCGATTGGTTTCGAAGAAGTATATGTCACTTACAGCATATGTATATGTCGCAGTACGCACAGCTCATGGTCGAGAACAATGGCGCATTGTATCCAACCCTCCATACGAGGAAGGAACAAAATGATGATGATGCTATGTCACTTTTTATTTGACAGACAAAATTTTCTGAAATTACTTACGCCATACGATGAAGGAAACTAAAGTCATCAACAGTTACAGTTGCTTTTTGTGATTGGTATTTTGCTTTTCTAAGTACTTTTGTTTCTATTTGCAGATTATTTTTCAACCCATCCATTTTGAAGGAAGCAGATGGCGTTTCAACTCAGACCGAAAAGTCAAGGAGAGGCCGCAAGCGAAAGGTTTCTGACAGAACGCAGGCATCAGAAATTTTGCCCGACTATTCCAACGCAGATTCGCATAACAAAAAGCCACGGTTGACAATGGAATTTCGCGGCAGGATGTCTGCTGTTATCAAACGAATACCATCGGAAACACTTCTGACGAACGGAAAGCTTACAGCTTCAGTTGCCCCCATTGTCAATTCCCAGCCTGCTCTTCAAAAATCACAGACTTTGCCATCAAGTAAAACATCGGCAGCTGTACCAAATCCCATATTGTTGCTACCAGTTTCTCTACAGGCCAACGAAAACGAAGGCCAAACTCTTTCGGGAAATGTTCCCGGTTTGTCTTTAGTAACTCTTCAAGCTTCCTCCGATATCTTTAATTGCTTTGGTTTAAATAAACCAGTTATAGACACTGATTATACACAAAAGCAATGGGACAATCCAAACTATAAGACCGGAGACGTGTACAGTGCTTCAAGCAAATGTAATTTCAACAATGACAGATTTGGCTTGACAAACTCATCCAGTCAGCAGGCGACATCTTACAGTAACTCCAACAAACCCCAAACAACTCAAACAGATCAGATTATTCAAGTAGAACCCTTAAACTTAAAAATGGGTGAAACTACAATACCAAGCACAAAGCTCACTCAGAAAGTAAAACCGCTCCGTTCGTGTGAGACTGATTCAGCTTATTTTGTCGAAGCAAAACCTCAAGTGTCTTCAAAACCAACGGCGTGTATATTGCCAAATTCATCCGCCATGCATTCGTACCCGCAGAAAAGTTACACTGGAATAAACTCAATTCCAGTTCAGTCATTGAAAGCCTTTGGAACGTATAGTGAGAAGAAACGAAAAATTAAGTCTCCATCTCCAGGTAAGACTAACTTCTCTATACATTCGGTCACGTAATTTTGTTATTCTCGCTCAAGAGTGAGCTATCATGATAAATCAATCATTAACATATATTATTGTGAACTTAAGCTTGATTAGAGAAAACCATAAAAGGGTGAAAAGCAATAATAATTTATGAAACTTTTTTTTCTTTCGCATCCACGCAAATTTCCTGAACACATCCGTATAAGCTCATTTGACTGCAAAGGTTTATCCACCAACGCTTGTTGCTATTTTAACTACGCGCTTTTGCTTCAAAGAAGAAACTACTTAGCCTATACTTTTTATTTACTTTAATTAAAAAGACAACATCGATTCGTCTTCATCGATTTGTATTTTTCTACATATTTCTTGCAACTCTTTATAACTTGTACTTAGGCCCGATTTAAAATACACAATTCTCCTTATTTTCGATATCTCATGACAAAATTTTCTTTTTGCAAAGAGTTGTTGGGATGACATGGCAAGATGAGTTGCTAAACTAGTATCTTGATGAGAAAAGCAATTAAAGAATGAACTATAATGCTTAATCTCTGTCATCAATAAATACAGATTCTGCTTGTTCGTTCCCGGATGTTGATGATGTCCACGTGGCGCCACGTCACAGATGCCAACGTCAACATATTGATCTTCGGCACAAAGCAACTCCTTTTCCTGAGACGATGGATTACAACGAATCTATTGAAGTGGTAAGTTTGAGAAAAATAGTTGTTAAAAACAATTATTTTCGTACTGCTAATCATCCCGTTTTTACATTGATTCAACGTTGTCGTCTAATCAATGGACTGATTTGCAGCTAGATTTTTTTACCTTTTAACGCGTTGCAAGATGTTTTGGAAGTGCCAGATCTCGGAAGGCTTATTGTTCTCACTGAAAATTGTTGAAAGAGGAATTTTTTCTTGACTGATTTAAGTGGACTGAAATAGCACATGATCCCAAAGCTGTGTATAGTCTATTGTGACGTTGTAGACAAAGTTAGCGCAAGACCGAATAAGTTCATTCGTTATGTGTTATTGTGACCTTATTGTTTGAACAAGATGGTAACTCATGCAAAATAATAAAACTTCGTGTGCATGTTCCTGTATTGTTTCTACCATCGCCGCATAGCATTTTCTGTGAAATTTTCTTTGAAGTTGTTTTGACAATCCACCAGAGTTTATTTAGCAACGTACACTGCAACACTGCAGCATATTCTTGCTAAGAAAGCTCCGGAAATCGTTTCTGATATTGACTTGGTGAATCAAAGCAAAAAAACCCACGGGCTTTTTCAGTTCTTGTGGCTGGTGTTTACCAAAGACTAAGCAGCTTGTTACTGGTGCATATAGTATGTTGGTAAAATTCTCTCTTTCAAGTATTGTTTCTAAGCCATTTGCTTTCTATGCATTTGCTACCTGGAAACTACCTTTTACAAGCGCGTTGATTATCATCATTAATAATTAAATCTAGACTGCAAGATACTAGATCTTATCAAATGCTGAATCCTATTTTTATATATATATCAATTTTTTTATCACTAATAAACATATAATTAGGTGTGGCCGCCTCAATTTGTTGAAATAACATTTCAATGATTTGCAATTGTGAACTTTCTCTTGTGTTGGCAGCAATCCAGCAGCAAAAAGAAACGTTGTTTAATGTTGTTTGTTCGTTCATGTCAAGCATCATAAATAGATTTTAGTTCATTTGAGGTGCCCTCTGTGGTTCAAACTAATCTTTAAAGAGGTCATTCTGGTATTGCATTCATGGCGTTTCACCGGCGCACGAGATAGCCATGGCTGCACCAATATTGTGATGACGAATCATTTCTGTTTAAGTATTTACCTTGCATTTGGTTTCACAGCAAAGACGTTTGTTGGCTGACATCAAAAGAACACAAAAAACGAAAACAAAGGCCAAAGTTCCTGTAAAACGTTCCAAATCAAGAAGCAAAAGTATAAGCAAGAATCGTTCGTCTTCCAAATCTTCTGTGTCTCCATCTTTGGAAGAATCAAACAACGGTTGGACGTGGGTCGGAAAACCATATTCTTCACCAGTGTTTTCGTTGGTAGGTATATTAGTCTTTTTTACAATGGACAATATAATTGTTTCTTACTAAGCTACAAAGGACTAAGGAGCCTACAGAACACGAGACTTGAATTGCTGAAATGTTTCTTTATTTTTGCTCAACGTTTTGACTTTTGAAGCGTTATGTTATGTCTGAAGAATAATACTAAAGCAAACAATCGACTGCAAGCAAGCTTGCTGATTTTTATGAACCAGTTTCGGAAAATAACGACGTAAGCGAAAAAGAAGTAGAATATAGTTTGAGCTATCACGTTGCTCGATTTGGAAGGGTTATAGTACGGTGAATACGGTCTTTGAAGTCGATGTTTTAGGAATACAACGGAGGCTGGCGAGATGGTTGACTTAAGAATGGCTTAGCAAAAAAGATATAATTTAATTTTGAACTAATTTTCATGGCAGACCACCACCGGAGCTTGGGAAACTACATCAACTCGGCATGATTTTTGTCGAAAACAAATATGTAATCGTGCTTTTACTGATTAATTTAACTTTGAAACAACTCTTACTGTTCAGGCAAGTGGAAAGCACGTGCAAAGGTGTTGCTATCCTGGTATAACCCGCCAAAATAAAACGAACACTTCACTTGTTTTGGTGAGAGACTGCATTGTTTTACAACCCAGCGGAGTAGATGAGCTGCCGTACATCGGAAAAGTATCTGCTCTCTGGGAGAAACCAAGGACTAAAGAAATGATGTTGAGTCTGGTCTGGTACTACAGGTACGTCATCATCAAAACTATTTTGCGACACAGCGTATTCAACATCACTATGCATCCATTTTTATTTGAGCTGAACGCGTGTGATGAACTGTGTACATAAGGTTGAAATGAAAGCAAACATTTCATAATGTATCTGCTCTTTGGTTGCTTCACGAAATATTACTTTCAACTTGATAAGAGCCAGTGGAAATGCCGTGGTGATTTACTATTTTCGTATGCAGTCACCGTGAAGGATTAAGTAAACTCTTTGTTCTTGATTATGAAACTTATTTATAAGTAAACCTTTTACATCGTTTTACTGCTGATTCATATTGGTACAAACTGTGGATTGGTTGCGCTTTTTCGATCTAGCTGAACGCAATCTTTATGTAATATCATGATTATAACAATTCCACACCCTGAGACGATTGGATATATCGTTTGTCACAAACAAAAACTGTCATGCTTTCTTGTTCTTTGGAAATATAAGGAGTGTCTAATTGTATCTTTTGCGGTAAATGTGGTCCATATGTGGGTTGATGGTTACCCAGTTGGTTGTGCTTTGTTGCTCGTCAAGGATGCTTGGCTATAAATGTTACTTCAAGGTTAAAACATGTTCAATCAACATCAGTTAAAATTATGATAAAACACCTGTAACAGGCTTCAATACTTCAAATGCATCTCGCACGACCTTTTGCAAATATCAGTCTAAAGAGACTCGCCTCCAAACCTCATGAATAATGTATACATTTGCAGACCCGAACACACAGAAGGCCCGATGCTAACAAACGTGTCCGAGGATGAATTATTCGTATCTCGCCATCAGGACGAAATCAGCGTAGCGTGTATTGAAGATCGCTGCCACGTGTTTACGTACCAGCAATTTTGCAGGTAAAAGTAGTTTTATGCTTTTTTTTTCGGCTACTAAAAGATGACGGCGCGTGGACTTGAAAATCACGAACGAAGAAAGCTCTGAGAACAACGTGCAGTTCGTTTGGTCTTGCGTTAACTCACGAACTCTTTTTTCACTTTGTAAATTTTGTTTTTGTTAAAAAGCTGTGAAAAAAGCTGCATTGCAACACAATACTGGTCTTTATTCTATCTCACCTCGCGTTCGTTTTTGTAGTTAAATCATTGGCCATTTTTCGTCAACTCAGTTTTACATTAATCTTGTTACACACCAAAAACATTGCATTGTTTTGAACTACCACGCTAGGTGTAGTGGTATGCCTAATCCATCTAACTCACATGTTTTTATTAAAAAGAGTCGGTGGAACGACAAAGCTGAGTTTGTTTTAGCTGTTACTTGATTTTGAGCTATAGTTTATTCTTCACTGAAAACTGACTAAGAAAAAGTGTAAGGAAAACAAGCATACGAAGTAGTGCGTTTACACGAGTAACTCTTTTATCTGCAGAGTGGCTTCATATTGTAAAAGCTGCTGAACTTGCGACTTTTAAGATTTCAAAGTTATAATTACAACGTAGCTCCATACCAAATGAAAACAGAGTTTTCTATAATACTCGCCCGCGGTTGAAATATAATAACAATAATACGTATAATCGATGTAGGCTACGTTGAAACAGGTCCCCTGAATAGCAGCTTTCTTTTATCCAGATAGCCTATGCAAATTTATCGACGATGATTTCCATATTAGCAAAGCTACCACCAAAATAAATGCGAAAAGTGTTTTTTGAAATGTACGTTTTGTGCTACAATATTAAGTTTTCAAAAGTTACAAACCGTTGGGCGATTACGATCTTTGACTTTTTGTGACGTCAGTGGACGTAAAAAGATAAAAATAAACGTGCTCCTTTAACATCAGCGGGTTAGTACTGATTTGCCGCACCTTCTTAGTTGAATTTGATCACGGCATCGCCCATTTGAGCGTGCTATAATTTGTTTTGTGTAAACACGAGGTTTTTGTCTGTTGCCAAACGCCAAAATTTATGAAGCAGGCTATAAAACTATCTTTTGAGTTGTCTCACAAAACAGATAGTCGTAGGGTAAAACAGTGATAGTTTTTTTTTTTTAATTTTTGTGTGCAGACGTCGAATTAATGTCAAAATGGGTTGTTATTTTTTGCTGGGACGATCTAGGTAGCAGGATTTTGCTGTCTGGAGATGTCTCATACTGTAAAGCCACAAATCATCTGTTTAGCTGCAATTTGTTGAAATTGATTGCGTTGGTAACATTCTTGGAATCAACCGCACGTTGCTGTTGCAATTCTAACAAGCTTGTTTTAATATTGCAGAGCACAAGCCAAGCTGCGTCGTGACGGGCAATGGGAGAAAAATGACATCAGAAACATTGTGCCACGTGCTGAGCATTCCGACACCGACCGAGTGTCGCTCTCGGAAGGTCTTCAACGACTAGAACCATCAGAAATGTATTTCTGTCGCCATTTTTACGATGCTGCCCAAAAAAAAGTGAAGACGAAGCTACCACTTCCGACCTCACTTCGCCAAGATCACAAGCACCGGAACTCAGTGTCCTGAATGTGAAGAGAGAACATTTCAAACTTTACTGATGGTAAAATGATGTACTGGAGCAAGATGTTTTAGTTTTTTAGGGTCGGATTTTGTCGTAAATATTCAAAAATATCACGCTGAAGAATTCTTTTAGATTGGACGTCAATTAGACGAAAATTATGGGCGTTGCTGTTTGGGTAAAAGTAAAAGGTGTTCAAATAATTGCTTCCTGTATGGTTACTATCTCAGCTAGCAAATGACCACTTTTTACATCGATTCACGTCTGTCTGCAGACATTAAATTGATGTAAAAAATGCTTTGTAGACTGGGATAGCTTGTGTTCATTGTGCTTGTTAAAGGTGTGGTTGTAATAAGTCATACGAGATGTGATATGATGATCGTATTGTTTTTCTCTCATACCTTGCAAAGACAGCGCAAGCCTCAACAATCATAACGATTGATTCTTCCCATTTGTAATATGCCACTTTGAAATTGGCTTTAATTGTAATTCTTAGTGTTTTTGCCTGCAATTGCGATAATGTTTCCAATGGGCTTCATTGCAAAGTTTTGTCAGAAAGCCTTCCAAACGCTTGCCATAGCCTAATCTCAGTTGTTAGGATGTATAAACGCTTTGAAAGTCGAAATAAAAATGATCGAAACAAGTTTGTCTATCGTTTGAACCATAAATCAATGTTTTCGCAATGGATCGACACCATACATCAACGTCACTTAAAACAAAGAAGGAAAGCAAATTTTCGCTTTCATGGTTTGGCAGTGATGTATTGCGCCACTGTATTTCATTCAGTGGATTTATTGCTGCGGCTTGCGTCACTTGAACATAGACATTTGTACAAGTGACGCAACATTCAAACTGAACAGATTTGACTTGTGATTTTGTTACAAGTGTTTTTTCTTTTCGCTTTTATGGTCAACATGACTTTAACCATTGAACTGGAAGCTTTGAAAACTTGGATCTATTGTATTTCTGATTTAACTTGATTTCTGTTGACAATACAAAACTGCTAGTTTCCATCGAACCAAATATGGCTTTGTGCTTTTCAATAACGTCATCTTCATACGTAATGGACTTGTTCTGAAGATTAACTAGTGCGCAACACTCAAATCTGTCGATGGTGTTTTTCTACAAAAAAAAATGCTAAAGAAAGTCGTTATTGGGTCGCATGTCATGAACTGCAGTTTGAAATACGAATTTTTTGAATTTGTTTAGAGTCATTCTGACGTTTGGGCCTATGTCTTTTTAAGCTTAAAGCAGTCCGAAACCAACGACTTCTACCTAATCTTGTGTCATCCAATCATCATCTCAATGTAATATCGATGTGATATTCAAACATGGAACCAGAGTGCAATGAACTTTTATATCATGTGCGACAACACAGAAGATTTCGAGAAAGTGTTTTTTGTGCGCATCTTTTGAAACTCGTGTTATTCTTTGCGTAGGTGTCACGGATGTTTATGAAATGATCGTCGGCCTATAATAAGAAATCACTCAACTTATCAAGTAAACAAACACAGTCTCATTTTCCAAGTCTTCCATCAGAATACGTAGTGTTCTGATGAAAGTTTTCCTGGCAATCCAAGTATGGCTTGTCTTGCTGAATTACTTAGCTCACGTATAGTCGGTGTAGTTTTACAAGAAACATTCTTATTTTTGTTTCATGGTTTAATACCCCATGAGGCCGCACCACCTCGTTTTGTATTTCATGCCAACAGTCTGAGTAGAGTGTTGAATCGTTTGAAAGCGTTAAAATATCGAAGTGATTGATGCTTTTAAAACTTCCATTTTCTTGTTTTTGTTTTTATACAACTGTGTACTGTGCTTTTTTACGCATTTTTTCTTGCTCAGTGTTTGCCAGTGCTATATTATGCTTGATTTCATTGTGTGCAGTGCTGCTGCTTCTGGTCAGAAAAGTGCTGAATAAAAATACTTGACACCAGACTGCATAATGACCTTTATCCATATGCAAAAACTAGGACTCGAAAATGGAATATTTCGCAGGACGTGGCGTCTTTTGCAATCTGTTCAGTCGATTTATATTTATAACAATCCCAGACAACGAAATCCGTTATTTTTACATTGATTCAACGTCTGAAGACATTGAATCGTTGAAAATTGACGGATTTTGTTTTCTGGCAAGGCGCTCTTCACTAATCGATACGGTTTTTGTTGTGGCGTTTTTCGGTATGTATGATTTAATTACTTGCAAAATCCACAAGCAAGTTAATTGCTTCTTGGAAAAGACAGGAATTAAATAACAAAAGTCTCTCACCAACTCGCAGACTCATTTATTTGAGTACTGCCATGACCTGTAAAAAAAGAATTTGTGAAACGAGATAACTTCTGATATTTCGAATGTAGTTGACGTGAGGTAATATTTTGGCAGAGATCGAAAGTGAAACCAAAATGATGATAGAAGCTGCATGGGAAAACAGTAGCTAATAGATCAGTTTTTTTTTGTAAATAGGCCCAGTTTAAGACAGTTTGTGGAGGTAAATTTCATGTGTAGAAACATCCATGTATGACACCACACTAGCCAACCTACGCAGTAGGCTACCCAACTGTGTTTTAATTTTTTAAGCCAGAATTCCCTGAATGGAAATTAAGCCGAAGAATGCTATAGTAAAGTATAGCAGTTTTGAATTGCTTAAAAATATTGTGTTGACTAAGACGATGAAAATTGTCCTATTTCAAAACACGATTTTTTTGCAACACTATTTAATCGAAAAACTTGTTAAAAAAATGTAAAAAATGGTTCAGTAGGCCTATGTTTTCTAGCTGGAATATCGAGACCAATAGATAGCAGTTAGTGTTGGCACAGAACATGGGCCACGCCTAACGAAAGTATGTGGCTGAAATGAATGGTCTAACGATTGGCAAACGTATTGAAGGATGTGATCATCTTAAAGAACAGACAAGGTAGACAGATAAAAATTATTGAAAACACATGTCATTGTCCGTCTTTGACATTATTCTTTCAGGATATTTTTGTTTGGAAATCAAGTTGACATCGTTGACTTTATTTCTCTAACGTTTTCAGCTACGGTACTACTACAGCAAAGGCCGCTATTAATAACAAGCAACGTCGCTTAAGTTTAGTGTTACTCGAGGTTGTAGAGTGGTAGACTCGTGAAAGGTTGAATTCGGCAAACTAAGATCAATCATCTCACGATTATTGTGGGTGGGTATTTTTGATTGTTCATTCACGTTTGTATTCTTAATTTAAAAGGATTACAGAGCATATTGTTGGTGTTACAACTGATGAATTTTTTTGTTATTCTTTTTACTAGAAAACAATATATTTGCTGAGTTGCATGAGAAGCGTTGGGATGAATGGTGCGCAAAAGTTGAAGAAACAAACTTAAGCACACCGACTTGTCAGTGGTGTTATAATATGAGATGTATGTTTTTTAGGTTTTATTTCACAGAAGGCCTACGTTTGCAAATAAAAAATATTCCCTTCAACCTTTGTTATACAAAATACAAATTTGTTTTGTTTGATACTTTTAATTCTTTTTAAAGATGTTTTAATACAATGAACAAATCCTTAAACACAGAGCTATTTGTGATATTCATTTTCCTCTGGAAGGTTTTGTAGAGTTTTGAAGCAAATTCTTAAACATATGGTTCATTAGCGCCAGGTAGTGAATGAAATTAAACTAGTCGCTTGAAAATAATTCACTATATTTGCCACTTCTAACAAGACCGACATAAACGAGGCCACTTGAAAGCAGTCTTGAACTATATTAGTTCATGTCAGTAGCATGGTCATTTTTTTAAATTTATTGCATAAGCAACACATAAACCATTTCAAGTAAACTGCGCATTGTGCTAAAGGTAGAAGCGACAAAACACAAATTTAAAACGTGCTTGAGATCGAAATAAGTTATTTAGTTAAAAGAGCATTGGCACGGTCGCAACATATTCAACAACGGTTCAACAACCCACAACAAGGAAGCAAAGTATTTTAATGAGTTGTATGAGTAGGCTAGTCTTGTCACAGCTTCAAACATGGCCACTCGTGCATCTCTGAAGCTGTCAGACAATTTTTGAGTCGTTCCTACTGAGAGAGATAATCTTTTCTTGGTTTTTCAATTGTCACTGAGCAATGCATATATCTTGCTTTTAATTTTGGTATTCTTAGAACGCCTTTTATAGAAATCACCAGATTGGAGATATTTCTAGATCTTTCTTTCACAGCCAGTTGGCGAGATCCTGCTCGCTCGCTGAATAAAACGTCAGAAGATTTGGATTGGTATTTAATCGAAATTGTTTGCTTATTGCTCTTAGAAAAACCATAATTTGACCAGACGACGCACTATGATTGTATTTCCACTTTGCATCATTTATTCACGTGCTGACTGCTGGTATATTGCTCATTGTAGCTAGTAAGGCACCTGCAGCTAATAAGGCCCGCTAATTTTCAAACCTCAATATTTTTCTAAATACTGCATAATTTTGAACGAAACTTGGAATGAGGATACTTTGGGTCTATCTAAACAACATATTTATGAAACAAGTTTCTAAGTAAAAGGGGTTGTAAAATATTAAAAAAATAAAAAAAATCTCAAGCGGGCCTTATTAGATGCACGTGTTGTGAATAAGGCCCGGTTTGAATTAGCACCAAAAGTGATGGCAAAGGTGTATTTTCACTATAACAACACCACAAAACAAATTCTAATCGACAACACAGGCACATAACTAATAATTAAATACACAGAGACAACTATTCCCTCCCCCGCCCCATGCTCCATTTTTTAAAAAGCGACATGGTGTTTTTAGATATGGTAGAAATGATAAAGTATTTTGATTCTGAAATTATGGTATTTCCATTGCAATAACAAATTGGATTAATGGTGTAACAAGAATTGTTTAAGTCACTCAAGTCTTTAACCCTCACTTTCTTAACCAGGGGTGCACAACGTTACCCCAGAGGCCATGGGCCTCATTACCAAAATTAGCCTAGTCTGATCATCATTATCAGTCTTGCTTTAATTAGAAAAAAAGTTCAAATTTATTGGTTTTACTGCATCAGCATGCACATATCTTTCACATAAAATGCAAAAAAACGGAAGTCAAAGCGGTTTGTTAACTGCAGAACAGTCTAAAATATGTGAAAATTAATAAAACCACTCAATTTCAGTCCCCCCAAACTTCAACTTTTCGTAACTCAAAAAGTTCTCAACTTTAGGCTGTGAAACTTTACCAGTTAGTCTCAATTCACCATAGCAGCAATCAGAGCTTCCAATTTTGTTTAAAAGATTTGTAACAACCGAGATCCAGGGGGTGGGCCTTATTACTGGCCGGGCCTTATTAGCTGCAGATGCCTTAGACAAATGTAGGCTACTGGAAAATATTTCTTACCTGATACGTCAATGGCTGCTTCTGCTTGTTACACGACCACAGTAAAAGTTCTCCAACACAAATCGCAGAAAACTAGACTTTTATGGGAAATACAGTCAGGAACGTGGGAGCTCCATCTCTCCCCATCGAGTGGACCCCTAAGTTTAGTGATAACTCGTACAAATAAGACAAAAAAGTGTTACGTTATAGCCGCAAACTCTTTCAATGTAAGAAAAAAAATCACATTAATAAACTCAGCAAACCGTAAACAACCTTACTTTGATACTTTTTACAAAAAAAAGTAAAAATGCCGACAATGCAGGATCCAGAAAGAGTTAAGAAAAGACCAGAGTTTTAACACAGCAAAATTTAAAAGACATATGGACAATTCAAAACGTAATGTCCGAAAAAGAAAAGCACTATAGGGGAGTGGAAGGTTTGCACTTCGGAAACTTTACAAATATAATATTGTTTTGGTCATTTTTGGCGCAATAATGTATTTTTTTTTTATCAAACTGCACACTTTGTGTGTAACTATAGGTCACTTTGTGCGTCAGGGATATCTAAAGATGGGGATACGAAGGCTCAGAGCAGTGCCGGTCTTAGGGTATTTCGGGCCCTGTGCGGAATATATGCTTTGCGGGCCCCAATGACAATGATCCAATTCAGTAGCGTAGCTAGGTATTTTGAAAGGGGAGGGAGTCTTGGCGGCCGGCGGGCGAAGTCTAACTGCGTGTTTGCCGAAGGCGACACCCAGCGGCGGCGTGTCTGGGGGCCTCACCCAGAAATTTTTGAAAAATTACTTTGAATTTGGTGCATTCTGAGAGCATGTTCAACAAAAATTTGGGTATGAATGTTATAAGTTACCTATGTGATTTCCCTAACCACGAATATTTAGTGAAATAACCCGAAACACTAATTTCAAAATAAACAGGCTAATGTTTGTTTAAACTCAAAAACTGAAATGGCACAGGTAAGAAAATTGATATCACTATTTCTGCACTAAAAATTAGACCAAAATCGCTTTTCAGATTTCAACAATCAGCAAATGTTTGACCTATAGGCCCAAAAACATTTCCCAAATCAAATTGAAAACTTTCTGACCGTCTGCACTAACTTTGCTGTAAATTCTCTTCTGGTGAGCCTAGAATGACCAGTGAAACATCAATGAAATCTGGAAGTAATACTCTAGCGCCATGTGACGGATAAAAATTCAAAAAATCAACCGCTAGATGGAGATAGTAAGTTTTGCTATTTGGGAAACTTTAAGATTGCACAAGACAACTATGCCTTTGGCATATCGGGTTTGATCTAGTCATGGAAAAGGTAAGGAAGTGTAATGAAGAGTAGCCTTTGCCTAGGATGCAGATATAATTCAGATATATGCATTAGAGAATGTAGAAATTTATTTAAACATGTATATTATACAGGCTATTGTGGGGGTGTTCAGAGCCGGAGTCAAATTTACATTATTTGAGATAAATAGAAGCCCTTGAGATACATTATTTGAGATAAATAGAAGCCCTTTTATTGTCAAAAGTGAGAAAAACTAACTGGTAAAGGTGATCAGGTACTATGACACTTCCTCAAATGGGCGATCAACCTAACACAGAAAGCAATCATTAAGAAAATAAATCAATAGTTTTTTTTCAAGTCTAAACCTTAAACCATTTGACCAAGTAAACACTCACAATAGTATTTCAAATTTTTTTTAATATAATTTATGTTGTGGAACCGGTTTTCTTCCTATAGGATTCATCAGCACAACTGGATCGAAACGAAAAAATTACAGAAGATTACTATTAGCACAACTAGCCCAAAAAAAACGCAAATTTACATGTTAAATAAATAAAAAAATAAATAAAAGTCACTAAATGTCCAAACCTTCATATCCTTGCTTTATTCTTTTTCATTTCTTTTTTTTCTTCATAGTATTGCCAAAGAAATGAAAAAGAATAAAGCAAGGATATGAAGGTTTTGGACATTTAGTGACTTTTATTTATTTTTTTATTTATTTAACATGTAAATTTGCGTTTTTTTTTGGGCTAGTTGTGCTAATAGTAATCTTCTGTAATTTTTTCGTTTCGATCCAGTTGTGCTGATGAATCCTATAGGAAGAAAACCGGTTCCACAACATAAATTATATTAAAAAAAATTTGAAATACTATTGTGAGTGTTTACTTGGTCAAATGGTTTAAGGTTTAGACTTGAAAAAAAACTATTGATTTATTCCCTTTTATTGTCATACGTAATAAAAGCCTTCGTATCTCCTTCTCTAGATATTTCTGTTGTGCGAAACCAAATTTAGAAAATTAAAATTAAATTTGGGTAGAAGGTTTAATTTAAATTTTAAGTTAACCTACCATTTCAAAAACAAATTCATTTACGACCACAGAAGGATTTTAATAACTAAATTATTTCTTTGATTTTTTTTTATAGCACAGCATAGCGTAGCCTTTCAGCAGGATAGCACTTTAAAATCTATCTGAGGTGTCTTCACTTTGCTTCACCTAATGTATTTTCACGGCAGCCTACACATTTCACTTAACAAGCTATCTCCATTAATACCAAAAGTTATCAATTTAAATGTTAATTAACTATAGGCTAATTGAGTGAGCAGTGTTTACTTCGTAATATTAGGCCTATAACTATTTCGTTAGTTTTAATGGGATGCAAAAAAAAAGTACTCCTTGAATTCACTTTCTGAAGTTATTATGTCCATTCAGTGGCGTAGCTAGGGAATGTGCCGCCCGGGGTGGATTCAGATTTTGCCTCCCCTTCAAGAAAAAGCATGTGAAAATGAAATGCGTTTTTTTATCAGCATGGCAATACGCAACGTGCTATTTTCAATTTGCGGTGCAAAGTCAGACGAACGTACCATTATCAGTAGCGTAGCCAGGAATTGTGAAAGGGAAAGGTTTTGACGGCCGGCGGGCGAAGCCCAACGGTGTACTCGCCGAAGACGACACTTATCGGTGGGGGGTCTGGGGGGCCTCCCCCAGAAATTTTTGAAAAATTATTTTGAATTTGGTGCATTCTGAGAGCATTTTCAACAAAAATGTGGGTAGGCTATAAATATTCCTGTAAAATGGTGCTGTCCGGTGGCATAGCAAAAGAATAAGATCATGTTTTCTTCGGCATTTTTCGAAAATAAAGCTGAAGTCTTTATGTTTTCTTGTTGCTAATTCCTGACTGAGATATTTGAATGTTTGGTATTGGAAAAACTAGCTCTTTTAATGCAGTTTCATTTAAAATTAGGCAAACTTTTTTTTAGAGACATAGGTTGATTGCTTTTTTTTGCGAGATTATTACAGTTTTATTATTTATCAATTTTCTCCTTAGTTGATCCAAAAAACGATCTTACTCCGGTAAGTCACTAACTTTTATATTTTAAAGTTAACCCGAAGTTTAAAAAATGTAACGTCATACACGTCATACATCTTAATGAGTGTCAGACAAAAAGCTTTGAGACAAAGAAGTTACTTTATTTCTGATATATTCAAGTTTTGTATAACGAATCACTGGAATCGGGTATAGGCTATAAAAGGTTAGTGCAATTTTTCACAGCTGTAGATATTGCGGTGTTTCCATCGACTGCACGAGTTAGCTGGATACCATGGATACTGAACAGTTGTAGAGCGGTCACACCCTGCTTTTTGAATTATGAAAGGTCATTCGAATTATAAAGCATAATATGACACACAAGTTCTTACTCATTTTAAAAGATAAAGCACCAGAATTGCTTTAACATGTCGAATTAGTAGAATCATGCTTACAGCTAACAGCTATGAAAAATTCATCAACACAAGCAATAAGAATGCAAAAAATCATTGATAACTTACTGATGAAACTAAAGGGAAAAAGGAAGTCGACGAACCTTTTCACACATCTTGTTAATGACATCCTCAACAGTTGGGACCAATTTTCTATACAGATTAACCAAAGCCAAACCATTTAATCGGTTTTCAGAGGTTGAATTTCTTAAATAAGTTTAAGTCTTCGAAGAGCAGAAAAAGATCTTTCATTGGTGCAAGTGGTAGGCTAACTGGAAGAGTAACCAGAATGCGGAGTAAAATATTAATGTTTGGAAACGTTGACTGCGGGCAAAATGGCAATGCACTTACAGCACTTTTTGGCAAACTGGTTCGGGAAGAATTGAAAAGACATCGATACCACATATGCGCAGTTCAGATATAATAGCAAGGGCGTTTATACACGGCAGATCTGCTTCGTAAAATTCAAAGAGTGATTCAGTTTTCTCCATTTAGTTTTTCTCAAAAGGGGGGGTTGAAACCCCTAACCCTCCCCACCTTTTGGCTACGCCACTGACCACTATAATTTAGTAATATACTGAATGCAAAAGCACAAACACTGCTGCAGAATTAAAATAATCAATTTGTAACCTTTTACAAGGCTACCCAAATTTGAAGAGCATGTTTCCGCCTCTGCTTAATAAAAGCTAGTAGGAATTTTGTAACGTATTAAAAACATAACGGCAGAAAAATTCATGAAAATTTGAAACGTTTTTAGATATTTAAGATGTTTTGACAGAGCCGGATTTAGCAGTAGGCAGAGTAGGCAGTTGCCTAGGGCGGCAAATTATTGGGGGCGGCAAAATATACGAATATATTACATTGATAAATGATAATACTGTACGTGAATATAATAATTCCAAACAGATATATAGGAATTAATAAATATGTTATCACATCACACACATTTATAAACAGTGCGGCAAGTCATGTATGGCAAGTCATCGCCCCTAGAGTACTTCACGTTTGGTTGGTTTTCAACAATATGTGCTGCTTAGCGCTTGTTTTATTTTTCTGTCTCGCTTAGTATGGAGGACTAGGGTTTGTCTGTGCAATTTTTATTAATCTTTGTTCGGTTTGTTTCACTGTTAGTAAATTTAAAGGAGCCTAGAAAAAATGTTTTTAGTCAATGTTAGGTTGATGGAAAAGTTGCAGGCTATTTTGTGTACTTGCCTTGATGCTTAAAGTATGTAAACCATGAATGATCTCACATTTTTGAGAATTAACTCATCTTTACTTGTTTCTACAGACTTTGAAGAAATTATTGATTTGTTTGCAAGAGAAAAAGCCCGCCGCAAGCGATTTTAAACAATTAGTTCATTATACAATGACATTCATTGATGTATTCAAATAAACAGTGCAAATAACTTTTTTGTAAGGAATTGAAAGTATAAATCGTAGCGCACTATCGAAAAATTTTTTTTGGGGGGCGGCACTTTTAGTATCTGCCTAGGGCAGCGCTTAGGCTAAATCCGGCCCTGTGTTTTGAACGTTGCCATTCTGTTTGCTTTTATTTTTCGTGTACTTTTGCATTATAAAAAAAAACGTCCTGTCTGAAAGTGCCGCCCCCCCAGCCCCCCCCCCCCTAGCTACGCCACTGTGTCCATTGTCCACCGTATGGAACTGTTGCTGAAAGAACTTTTAAACAAAATACAGTAGCCTACACACTGAAATTGTTCAACAAATCCATAATTTGACATAGAATTCCAAATGCGGTAGCCTTGTTTTTTGCCATAGAGTGGTTACTGGGTGGTTAACTTTAGTTTGCAACAACAAAATATTTTGAGATTATACGAAATTATATTGAATATCCGAAACTTGAAGAAAGATAATCTGCAACGAAAACGAATTTATTTGGTAAGGTTTGGCAACGCTGTCAAATGAATTCAGATTTTTTTTTGCTTGAAAGTCAGTCAGGACCAGGGTTGCCATATTGGCGTTTTTCCTGCCAAATTCCACAAGTTTGGCGTTTTTTGAAAGCGTTTGGCAGAAGAAAATTACGTTTGGCAGTTTGGCATTTTTTTGGCATTTTTTATTTTTGTGTCTGGCATTTTTTTGTAATTATTACGGTACCGGTACAACTCACCACTACAGTTTTTTAAAAAACTTTTATTAATGAAAGTCCATCAAAAAACTTTAATTTATGGTCTGGAAACTCCGAATTCCTAATTTATTGAAATGGAAGCTCCAGACCCAGGGTTGCCATATTGGCCTTTTTACGGCCAAATTTCAGAAATTTGGCCTTTTTGAAAAGTGTTTGGCCGGACAATTTTTGTTTGGCCGTTTGGCCTTTTTTTGGCCTTTTCTAGTTTCCCGATTGGCATTTGTTTGGCCTTTTTTTCTTTTTGTTTTCATAGTTCTTTTGGTTATCCCTAGCAACAGTGAAAAGTTTTGGTGTAGCGTTTTACATCATGCCCATTTCAAAGACCTTGCTAGCTATGCTTTAACATGTCTCTGCATCCCTGGCAGTAATGCAGTAGTAGAGAGGATTTTTCATTACTTACTGCAGTGAAAACAAAACCACGAAACAAAATGCCGACTGAGCATTTGGAAGCGATTTTGCTAATTCGAACGGACATGCTGCTGAATGGAAAATTTTGCACAAACTTTGATGCCAGTGCCACAATGATAAGGTGTTTCACATCTGATATTGTTTATGGTGAAACTAGCAGCAACAAAATGGCAGAGGCGCTAGCATTCCTAGAATAAGGAGTGTTCATTGTGGAAGGATGTTGGACATAAATGCAACTGATTTCTCTGATTTTACAGTGTTGGGTGTTTAATGTAGCCTACAAGTAACTTTAGGCCTATTGGGTATAAATATTGTACATATATACTATTTCATATTGCATCAAACAAGTGATATGCCAATATTAACTCCTTTTTCCTCTGCTCACTAGTCACCAGGGTCTCACTGGTGGATGTTAATGGCTTTTTAGTCTACAGGATGATGCTTAGCTAAATGTTATATACATATTTCAGTTGTATTGTAATTGTTTCCATACCTATCTCTTTGTATTTTATGGATTGCATTTTTTCAGGAATTTTACTAAGCGATTCTTTTTTAACAGATAACATGTAGAACAATAGAAACTGGGTAAATATTATCTAATTTGTTGTTGAAAGTAAGTGCAAAAACACCACTGCTTTCAACAAAGAGAACAGAATCTCAGGTTTGGCCTTTTTTTCTATAATTTGGCCTTTTTTGGGGATGCATTTGGCCTTTTTTGTTTTATCAATCTGGCAACCCTGTCCAGACCAGAGGCCACTGGCCAGTCACACCAGTCGGCAGTCACCATTCACCAACCAAAGTTGGAGTTGGACTGGGCAGCTGGAGGGATGCGGTTTTGACATTTATTTTCTTGCCAATAGTAAGTGTTAACAGGGTATGGTTAATGATGCGCAGTCGCACTGTTTGAGTTGAAAGCATAGCTTAGGCCAGAGATCTTGTAGAAATTTGAACCGGAACGTATTTGGCCTACCGGTATGCTGTACTGTGTATGAATGGCTGGCTGGGCTGAACATGTTGACATACAGGTAGGCAGTAGGCTATAAACCTATACGGGAGGCTACTGTCTCGAAGAGCACACGGTCACTGTGCAACCTACCAGGAATTTCGTTGACTTGAGCTGCTGAATTGGTACCGGAAGTTCCTCACCAGTACCGTACATGCAGTCTATTATATATGGCATGTGAAAAAGCAGATGAAAATGAAATGCGTTTTTTTATCAGATTATAATCAAAATCTAAAATTGTAGTCTGCAAGTGCCGCCCCCAGACGTGCCGCCCGGGGTGGTCTGCCCCCCACCCCCCTAGATACGCCACTGTAGATCACCTTCAGTTAAGCTTATTCAAACAGAATATTTGCGATACAAAAGTTTCAGACAGCTGTTTGATATTATAAATGCATATGAAAACCCATCGGATGCCAGAATAGCTCCACATCCACTTGTAAAAACATGCACTACAAGGCCAATTGGTCTTTATCACCTTCCTCTGATTGCGCTTGGTTGATGCTTGATAGCTCCAACTATGTGGCCGCGTACAACCTTTGAAAGTTTGTTTTAATTTAGCTTGATACATGCAGTTTGTGTTTTATTATTCATACTAAGTGCCGTGGTTTATCAAGTTAATTGAGACAATATACCATCAGACAGAGCTATGTGTAGCACCAAATAGTATGGTGTATGACCTTTCTGACTAACAGGACAAGTAACTACTAACACTAACAGTTTGGCAGTTTTTTTGGCAGTTTTTTTTGAAACCCTGAAAAATTTGGCAGTTTTTTGGCAGTTTTTATGAAACATTTGGCAGGCAAAGCTATTTTGGATCTGGCAACCCTGGTCAGGACAGCGGGAAGTACCGTAGCTATCTTATGGTGCTTATGGAAAGTTTAAATATCATGAGGAGTATAGTGTATAGAAGCAGAGGTGGGCACCCGCTACTTTTAAAGTAGCGCGCTACCCGCTACCGCTACTTGGGCCAAAGTAGCGCGCGCTACCGCTATGCGCTACCAATTTACAAAAGTAGCGCGCTAACCGCTACTCGGGCCAAAGTAGCGCGCGCTACCGCTACTTCTTCCGCTACTTTTGTCTAAAATGACACTAGGAAACACTCAAGTCGCTAGTGACGCAAAAATGACCTTGAAAACGAATGTTATCATTCGTTTACGCTGTCATTTTAACGTCGTTATAGAAAACACATTCTAAGGGAAATTTATTGTTACGCATCTTTCAAAAACACGAGCATTTCAAAATGAGAGTCACTAAGTCCTGCTCGCTTTCGCTTAAGCACATCTTTTCCAACAGAGAAAAGTCTCCACCGCAGCACTGGAAGGAATGGGGGTGTTGTATTTAGTGAACAGATGTTTTAACTCGGTATTCGAAAAGCTCATGGACTTGCTCTTGTCCGAAAAAAAGGCATCCACAATTGCTGCTTCCTTCTGCACTGACGATTCACGGGAGGCGCAAACACTCCAAAAAATACATCCTTGGAGTCATGACTGGTGTTGGTGTCACTCTTCTCGGTATCAACCTAGCTTGATGTTTCCCGCAACTGTCGAATTACATCTGTCTTGACTTTTTCTCGCAGTGCGTCAGCATCATCCGTGGAAACGTAGTGCAGAAATTGTAGCCACGACGTCTTGAAGGAGTGATGAAGACATGATGCCATAACGCATTTCATGTTGTTGAAGCACTTGTTGAATCGTTTCTTCACCCCTTCAACAAGGACTTTCACTTTCAACTCCTCACAGGTCACAAGATCACTGATCTCGGTCAACTTCTTCCAGCAAATTGTGATGGTTTAAAGCAAGACTCCGTAATACGCCTTGGACTCGCCCCGGAGAATGTCTAAAGCCTGGCAGATAGGCTTCATCACACGGAGATATTTGCCGAAAAAGTTGACGTCAGCTAGAAAAGATCTAAACTTTGCAACCAAGCCGATTATATAACTGCTTGACCACGCCAGTATTGCAAAAAAACAAGCATTTTTTTCAATTTAAATTAAAAAGTAGCGGGTAGCAGGAGTGCAACTGAAAAAAAGTAGCGCCTCTCCCGCTACCGCTACTTTGGAAAAAAATAGCGCCGCTACTGCAGCCGCTACTCCAACTAAAAAGTAGCGCGCTACCGCTACTTTTACCAAAAAAGTAGCGCCGCTACAAAAGTAGCGCGCTACTGTCCACCTCTGTATAGAAGCAATAAATTTTGATAGGTTAGTTTCTGAACTGAACTTTAATTTAGTCCACCACTTTAGCTCAGTGGTTAAGCGCCCAATTTTGTGCACAAAGAAACCTCAAGACCAAGTGGCGCTTCTTCAGCTCTCAGGCTGTGCATTTAAGCAACACATTTCAGGACTGTTCTCTATTTATTAACACCTGGAATATTTCACAGACTTAAGAATTAATAAGCGAATACTTTGCTTTGCCTAACTCGGTAACTGGCCTTGCGTCAATGATTCACAGCCTATACATTCTAGGATGCAACCTAGTTTGTACCCTGAACAGTTCGTACCCTCAGTTTGTACCCTGAAAAGATCAAGAGAAAAAATTAAAAAAAGCAGAAGTCACTGATCGCAGTTTCCGCAAACATTTTAAAATTTTCCCCCTGAAAAGATCGAGAGAAAGATAGCACAAAGCCGAAGTCGCTGATTGCAGTTTCCGCTAACCCTAACCGTAACTCTCACCCTAACGCTAACCCTCGCTGATCGCAGTTTCTGCAAACATTTTTCTGTAGTTTCCGCTAACCGCAGTTTCCGCTTATCCTAACTCTAACCATCGAGTAATCTATGCTCTCTAACCCTCGCTGATCGCAGTTTCCGCAAATATTTTCTGCAGTTTCCGCTAACCGCAGTTTCCGCTAACCCCAACCCTCGAGTTGTTTGCGGAAACTCTGATCTTCGGCTTTGTGCTATTAAACTGCGATCAGCGACTTGGGCTTTTTTTAATTTTTTCTCTCGATCTTTTCAGGGTACGAACTGTTCAGGGTACGAACTAGGTTGCACCCTACATTCTACAAGTATGCAAAATAGGGTGTTGCATTTTTTAAAAAAATTTTGATTTTAACTTTGGAAATATAAATGGGAGGTGGGAAATGGCCAAAATATGAGGTAGAAAAAAATTTTCAAAAAAATATTAAAGTTTAGGGGTCCCACGCTCATCCCAAAATTTTGGGGGGGGCTCGCGACTAGTGAAATCTGGATATTTTAGTTAAATATGTATTTTTTGGATTAAATAGGGTATGCAACATATTGCTGCAATCAGAATTTTATGAGGAATAAACTGATGTAAAAATAACATTCACTTTCAAACGTTTAAAAAAAAATTCTTTACACATGCCACAATTTTAGGTTATAAAAGCGCAACAACAATGACTTTGAAAGTCGGCTATTCAAAGTTTGTTAGATGAGCAACCAGCAGTCAAGCATTATAGTTAAAAGATCACAGTTATCAATTCCTAAAGCAGTGGTTCCCAACCTGGGGTCCGTGAGAAAGCATTTGGGGGTCCGTGATTACCTTGATGAATTTTGGAGAAAAAAAAACGAAAAACGATCTTTTTAGTTTCATTTCATCATCATCATAATCCATCGTCGGTTTGTTCCCCACTAGTGGGGGTGGCCGATTGTTTCCTCGCAGCAATTGTTTTAATCCCTTTTCTCCATTTCACTCTGTCCCTTGCATCTTCCTCCTTCAGTCCGACTTTTTTAAATTCATCCTTCACTTGTTGTTTCCACGTTCTTCTTGGACGACCGCGTTTCCTCTTCCCATCCACCTTTAGATCTAGTGCCTTTCTAAGAAAACTTCCTTCCTCCCTCCTTATCACATGTCCATACCATCTTACTCCATTTGCCCTTGCGAGTTGGTCTATGGTCTCTCTCATCTCTAGCATATCCAACAATTCTTCAGTCCTTTTTTCCCTTCTCGTTTTCACCCCACACATTGCTCTCACCATTGACCTTTCCGTTCTTCTCAGGATTGCCAGTTCACTCTCTCTCAATATCCATGTCTCGCTACCATATAGCATTGCAAGCCGCACACAGCTCCGATATATTTTCCCTTTCATCCTTAGTGAAAATTTTCTGCCATACAACATTTCCCCACATTCCCTGAACTTTGCCCAGCCCAATCTTGCCCTTGTTGTCACCGCTGCTTCACATCCACCACTTCCATTTATCCGATCACCCAGATAACAGAAGTCTGTCACTGTTTCGATGCCATGGCAGAACTCATCATCATGGCTTTCCACTTCATTCCTTCCTTTACTGCATTTCCCACAAACAAAACACTTCGCCAATCTTGTTGCAGCTCTCTTGACATTAGCACATCTTGCATGTACCTTGCATGTTCATTTCTCTCATTAAATTTGCTTACATTGAAAAAGTTTTGACATGCCACTTTGGGTCACCTTAATATTCAAATACCGGTACTGCTGACATTTCTTGAACAATTCATTCATTTTCTGATTTGATCAACTGTTTAACCTGATATTTGCCGCGGGAGTCATAGCCGCAATGCAATATGACACAGTACAGTAGTTGAGAAGCATAATTATTACAATAGTCAATAGTATGTTAATTGAGTTTCAGGCAAAATTAAGGTAGGGGTCCGCAGAATTAATAATTTGTCTAAAGGGGTCCGTGACAACAAAAAGGTTGGGAACCACTGTCCTAAAGGAAAGTGAATAGCTATGGCACAGTTGAGCCTTAGAAGAATATTCTTCACACAAATTATGTTACTTATTTGCTTTTCGAAAAGTAAAGTGACGACTCCAGAAGCTGTTAAAAACATTGTGACAGCATCGGTTAGCCTAATACAGAAAAACTACTTTCAACCAATCGTCCACTGTATGCATTCTTTGACATTACCAGTCAGTGCTCTCCTTGCCTTTCAGTTGGTTCACCAGGCGACTGGATGTCTTTCAAAGACAATCAAATGGCAACTGAAAGGTTGATAGGAAATTTGACCAGATGCATTCAAAACAGAAAGGTCAAAGACAGCGACGATAATATGACAGATGCTGAGATGAAAGTAACAGACAATAAAGTTAGAGCATAATGTTCTCACTATGACGTCAGAAGCAAGTCATTAATATTGTGAAGACTGGAGACACTTGATAAAATTTGTTTTTAAAACACCTTTCTTAGGACTCGCTTTGCATTGGATCGTGTATTTCGTTTGTTTAATGTAAGCTACAATTTTTACCATGGTTAGTTTTTACTTCATTTGTAATTTTCTAGTGCTAAAAAGTTTGCTTATTTCCAAATGGATTGTGGCCAAAATTCTGGTTAATATGATGTGTTACTTGACCTTTTAATATGGGGCCAAGCAGTCTACCAGTCGTGGGGCCCAGTCCAACAAAAGACTTGTAATAGAACCCTAAAAAGGGTTTCCAGTGTTGAAGTGGTCAGACAATACGTCTGAAGGACATACGTGCGGTCCCTCTGGTTCATATGCATAAATTAATATTAAAAAAAATGTATTGAATGCAAAGTTTTATGTTTTACTAATCGCTCGCTAATTTTCTTCAAATTTTGGGATTAGTCTGATTTTTGCTTTGTTGGTAAGATTAAAATTCAGAAGTTACGGTATTTCAGCGCATCATCAAATTGAAAGTAAGAGTGGTTGCATGTAGGGCTTGTAGGCTAACAATCACTCAAAATTTGTTTTTTATGTCTAAATTGGCCTTTTATTTTATGTTGTTTACGAGGCAGTCCATTATAATACAACAAATCAATGCAACCACTAGGTTGCAGAATAAGATGGTTCAAATATATGTTGTAGCCCAAGTCCATCAAAAATTTACTTTTCAAAATCAGGTCAGTGGATGCCGAGTTGGAGACTTGGGCCGTCACTAGGTGGTGCACTTCATCTGCATAACTAATTTTTGATTTTAAACACTATACTCAAGGTAAAAAGTGTCTATTCCACCATTTTTGAGGATGCAGAATCTAAAAATGGCATTGTTTTTGGTTTAAACCAAGTATTTTAGGAGGTATTGGACTTTGGTAAAAATTAGTTGTATTAATGGAATGCCTCTAACCTATTCTGCAAAATAAGAAAAAATCTACTTTTAATCACTCGCCTAAAAATTTTCAAAGTCTTATAAATCTCATTTTTGTTTATTGCAGCTCATTCTACATTCAATTCTGACAAAAATGATATGTAACATGACATATCTATCATTTATAATGTAGATTTCCCAACAATTTAAAAATGTTGCTATTCGCGACCAAACATGAACTTTTCAGGGTAAGCGTGGGACCCCTAAATATCAATATTTTTAAATAAAAATTTTTTTGGTGTGGTTTTGGAAGATTTCCCACCTTACAACCATACTTCCAACATAGGTTGTAAAATTTGCAACACCCTAATGCAAAACTTCATAACCTATCATAGACTTTGTTAGTTTGTAGATAAAGATTCTAAACCAATTGTGCAATGCAAGTATAACAGCTTGCTATTACATTGTTCAGTGTCCAACCATTGCATTGTGTGTCCAGTTAGCATAAGATGTCTTTGAATAAATTGATTAATTCTGGTATTTCGTGGTCAAGGAAAGCTTGCTTTCTCAGATTGCATATTAAGAAAACTCATTTTCCGTCAACTGGAAAATGTTGGGTAGGTAAACTTTTCTAGTATATTCATATATGTTTCAATAACAAACGGTCACACATTTGCATTACAATGTGTTGTATGTATGTATGGGGTGCAACCTAGTTCGTACCTTGAACCATTCGTACAGTCAGTTCGTACCATGAAAAGATCAAGAAAAAAAATTAAAAAAGCCGAAGTCACTGATTGCAGTTTAATAGCACAAAGCCGAAGTCGCTGATCGGAGTTTCCCCAAACAATTTGAAACAAACTCGAGGGTTAGGGTTAGCGGAAACTGCGGTTAGCGGAAACTGCGAAAAAATGTTTGCAGAAACTGCAATCAGCGAGGGTTAGAGCATAGATTACTCTATGGTTAGAGTTAGGCTAAGCGGAAACTGCGGAAAAATGTTTGCGGAAACTGCGATCAGCGAGGGTTAGAGAGCATAGATTACTCTAGGATGGTTAGGGTAAAGGTTAGCGGAAACTGCGGAAAAATGTTTGCGGAAACTGCGATCAGCGAGGGTTAGAGCATAGATTACTCTATGGTTAGAATTAGGGTAAGGGTTAACAGAAACTGCGGAAAAATTTTTGCGGAAACTGCGATCAGCGAGGGTTAGGGTTAGAGCATAGATTACTCTATGGTTAGAGTTAGCGGAAACTGCGGAAAAATGTTTGCGGAAACTGCGATCAGCGACTTCGGCTTTTTTTAAATTTTTTTTCTCGATCTTTTCAAGGTACGAACTGACGGTCCGAACTGTTCATGGTACGAACTAGGTTGCATCCGTATGATGTATGTATGCTTTTTGCTTATGTCAATAGCCTATACACTATACAGTTTTATCAATAGCCTACAGTAGGCTAGTCTTGTTTATTTACATGACTCATCTTTCAATTTTATTGTTTCATAAATGATGTTTTGCTTGAATAACAAGTATATATAATCATAAATGTGTTGCAAGCGCAATTAATAAATACTACATTAATAACTACTTTTTCATAGTACTGTATTCAGTCCATTGTAGATATTCATTGCCTTCTAAAGTAAACAATGACAGCACTGCTGAGTGTCAGTCACTTGTTAAATATAAAAGTGTATATATATAATATATAAAACAATGAAAACTATCAATACTACAAAAAAGTGCTCAATGCTAAGCAAAAAAGCAAAGCAGAGCAAATTAAATCAAATATAGTTATTACTATCTGAAGCCTTTACAAATTGTTTCACCTAACGGATCATCAGAAAGTCTTATTCAAATAGAAAATAAGATTCTATTTGAATAAGACCTTCTGATGATCCGTTAGGTGAAACAATTTGTAAAGGCTTCAGATAGTAATAACTATATATAATATATATATATAATTCAGTGGTGTGATTGTCTGGGGTTTTTTTCCGGTCATTTATCAATCATTGATCAATTTTTTAGCAAAATGTCCGAAAAAAATATAGACAATTCGGCCAAAATGTCCGAAAAAATATATAGTCAATTTGTAGTCAAAATATATGTTGTATATATCAGCTACTTGAAAGGAAATATTTTCATCAGAAAAATGACTGAAATAGATAAAAAATGACCGAATTTTCAAGTCATTTCGGACAAATGACCGAAAAGTCTCAGCAAAAAAACCCAGGTGATTGTATTGTAATGATATTGAAATAGGCTAAGGTAAATTTGGGCGAAGCAGGACATTAAGGCGCGAACAAAACGGCGCGAGACAAAAAGGCGCAGAAAAAGGGGCGCAGAGACAAAATGGCGCAGAGGCAAAACGGCGCAGACAAAACGGCGCCAAAGTCAATGTAACAATTTTTTTTTCTTTTGAAAATACTTAACTCAAGCGCTATAGTTGATCAATAATAGTTTTGATTCAAACGCGTTGCTCACTTCAAGTTCATTTGGGAAGCACGAAATAACATTATTGTAAAGAGAAACTGCCGTGCAACAATATAATTTGTGATAATTAAATGAGTTCAATAACACTCAATGACATTCTTAATTCAAATGCGTTGCTCCTTAAAGAAGTTTAAATGCTTTTGATGTCATCCGTCGGCGACTGGCCTCCAAGGAATGGACATGGACAAATTGTTTCGGCTTGGGAGGGAAGTGTTGGAAAGCATGTCCAAAAGTTTAAACCAGAAAACTTTGGAAAATTTTTTTTAAATTGCTGAAAAAAAGTAGCCTACTGTTGTGAAATGCAGTGCGTAATTTCATTTGTGCAGTTTCGTTCAGTTGAGGAACATTGCAAATTAATTATTTTACCAGACAGCGCAAAAGACTTGAAAAAAAAAACCTTGGCGATTTCAAAACAAACAATGAGTGTGAACCGTGTTTTTCTACCTTACCACTATTTTGGTAGGCCACGTTCCATTCTCAAAACTACACAGCTGGTAAGGAGCTAAAAATAGCACGCTTGAATCAAAAACTTCAACAGTCAAAGTTCCCGTTGTGACATCACAGAGGTCGGTGAGATGAAAACAAGTCCGATTGCCGCAGTTTGTAGAAAAATGCTTTGATCGTACATGCTCTCCCAGTCAGCAAAGATGGTCTTTTTTACATTGAAATCAATGTATAAAGGACCAGTTTTGCTGGCTGGAACATACATCATAGTGTTAATGTGACACAGAACTAGTAAACTCTTTAAAGTTTAACCAGAATTGTAAACAGTTGTATGAAGTATCAGTTGTAATGTGCGTTGCTGCCTAGTCAGCACAGACACCTTCTCAACAATTACGCCCATTCACAATTACTGCAGAAACGTAGTAAATAAACAATTCCTGATTTCACTAATCATCGGCAAACCGTTGCAATTTGTACCCAGCTCGAAAAGTAAAACCCGTCTGGTTTGTCATAGATTCCGTCCAATTGTGGTATTGATTTGCATCCTATCTTTGACACCCATCTCTCTGAACTGTCACGTGCGCTAATTCTGTACTACAAAGCAATTATCCAGGTAACAATATCCGCCATTATAACTTTGATTCAACGTTGCCAGACTTTGAATCAACATCAATGCAAAATCAATGGAATTGTTAGCTGTGTAAGAATATATTTTTGCGGCTTGTAGCCAAATCTGCCTACATCTCAAGCAAACATTTGTTAAATCCGATCTTCGTACCTTTCAAAACAAACAATTTTCACGTCTGAGCACTGTGGTCGCACTTTTGCCAGCTGGATAATTACAGAATAAATAGTTTCTTGGCAGTTGATAAGCCGTCACGGTTGTTAGTGTGAGAGACAGAACGCAAAGTGTGATGCGGGAATATTAATCGCGCCGTATTTTGTCTTGAAAATGATGCGACATAATCTTTAAACTTATTGCAAACAAATGTACGCTGTTTCAAATTGCTCCCCGACCAAATGTGGTCTTTACTTCCCGGCTGAACTTGACTTCGAATATAAGGAGCAACGCATTTGAATAAGAATGTCATTGAGTGTTATTGAACTCATTTAATTATCACAAATTAGATATTATTGCACAGCAGTTTCTCTTTACAATAATGTTATTTCGTGCTTCCCAAATGAACTTGAAGTGAGCAACGCGTTTGAATCAAAACTATTATTGATCAACTATAGCGCTTGAGTTAAGTATTTTCAAAAGAAAAAAAAATTGTTACATTGACTTTGGCGCCGTTTTGTCTGCGCCGTTTTGCCTCTGCGCCATTTTGTCTCTGCGCCCTTTTTTCTGCGCCTTTTTGTCTCGCGCCGTTTTGTTCGCGCCTTAATGTCGTGGACCGAAATTTGGGGGCTTGTCAGGTTTTAAGCTGTCTGCGATTTTGTACAGAATGGCCCGTTTCGGTGAGTCCGATTCGGTGAGTCTGATTTGGTGAGTCCGATCCCTATTCGGTGATTTTTTCAAATTTTTTTTTTAAATTATCGGGCACCGTAGCCTAATTATCATTGCCGTTTTATGGTTAGGGGTTAAGGTTAGGGCTTAGAGGTTAGGAACTCACCGAATCGGACTCACCGAATAGTAGCAGACTCGATTTTGTAAGAGAGAAATACAGGAGAGACGTTGCCGACCATTGAGCGCTGGCAGCTTAAAACCTACTAGTGCCTATAGCTGTTTTTGACAAAATATCTTAACATTCTGAGACTTACATTTTTTTGTCGTTTTATTACTTATAAAAAATCTAACTAAGCAACAAAGAAGTTTGGAAGTACACTAAAAACAATTTAAACGTTTTAGTACAGCAATGGTTCTTCACAAACTGTTAATGATGGGCCTGGAACATTTGTTAACAAATTAGAATTTCTTGAGCCAAAAATTGAAGATTCCATTCCCATATATCGAGTCTTTGACAATGAAGGAAGAATTATTGATTCTTCTCAAGACCCTCAGGTATTAATGGTTAGGTTGAGATCAATTTACCTTCTGTCAAGTTTGCGAAGTACTGGTATTTGGTTACAGATGTGTCTTGTAGTATATTGTATATTATAGAAACTGTTGTAATCAATCACCTAGCCTTTACATAAATTAAAATATATATAACACTTGTATCCAACCCAACAACATGGTTCTTTGCATTTGTCTTTTTTGTGCATTAGATGTTATTTAGACAAACGTTTCACAATGTATATAGGCTATGGGTACTTATACAGTATTAGGTTTGATTATTTGAAAGTTATTTTGGATTGTTTTTTTTTAAGGAAACAAGTTTGATACACTGATCTTTGTAACAGCTGTTTTTAAACTACCAGTATGCTATGAAACAATACAGATTGAACTTGCAAGTAGTACTGTGTTTGCCAATAGCCCAAGTTTTTGCATGTGACCAAATATTTTTGCATTTTGCGTTATTACTTTACACTGATCATCAGAGTTTTGCTCGTGTATTGAATTTACAAAAATCTAATAACTTTATGTAACATGTTTAATTGTATACGCATTACAGTATGTTGGAAACTTTAAAATAAGATTTTACATATATCATACATTTTCAGTTTACCGGTACCGTGGTTGATTTTCAAATAAAAACTCAGCAATGACAAACAAGCTTAGTCTTCTCATTAGGACGAAAAAATTCTTGGTTAGTTTTAAAAGCGTTTGGAGTTGGACCACTGGTTTAGGCAATCTAATGTATATATATATTTTTGAACAAACGTATTGTAATGTTCAAATGTTCATTCTAACAATTTATTTTATATTTTTAGCTCAGTGAAGACATTCTTCATCGCATGTATCGGAGCATGATTTTATTAAACACAATGGATAATGTCATGTACGATGCTCAAAGACAAGGAAGAGTGTCTTTCTACATGACCAATTACGGAGAAGAGGGTACACACATTGGCAGTGCAGCTGCACTTGATGAAAGAGACCTTGTATTTGGTCAATATCGCGAAGCAGGTTAGAGCAATGTTTTGATTTGCTTGTGCGTTTTGACATAATAATAATAATGTTAGTTTTTATATAGCGCTGTATCCATCGCAGAATGCGTTGCTCCTCAGCGCTTTACAAAGCAGACAGTGTCAATGCAGCCGTATAGAGGCGCAACTGAGTACATTATTACCCGAATCCACTCCATTACTCAGTGCCAAGCAGAAATTAGATTCAGTACCATTTTTAAAAAGTCTTTGGTATGACCCGACAAGGTATCGAACCCATGCCTACCGATTCAGAGGCGGGCGCACTAACCACTAAGCCACCGAGCCGGTTCATCAAGGTTCAAAACATCAGCAACGCTGAAAATATTGCCTACTACAACATAATTTTAATAAGATGTTGGATCCATTTACAATACTCCGGCACATCCTAGGTAGGTACCTTCACTGTGATGCTGGGCAGTTTAGGTGCTATTTTGTGTAAAGTGTGTTTATTGGGTGCTTGGTGGTTGCGACAGAATGGTACATTTTATTAATGCATATGCCACTTCATTCCACAATGAAGTCGCATGCGCTGTCAAATCTGTGACTAATTGTTGTGCTTGTAAATTTCTGATACGAAATGCAAACTACTTCGCTCACATTGAAAAATGTTACTGCATATTATATATTATATACTTTATTGTAATTGCATCTTACATACTTTTTCAATGCTACAGGTGTTTTAGTTTGGCGTGGCTTTACTTTAAATGAATTTATGGACCAATGTTACGCTAATGTCAACGATCCTGCAAGCGGAAAGCAAATGCCTGTTCACTATGGTTCAAAAAGATTGAATTTTGTGACTATCAGTTCCCCACTTGCAACACAAATGCCACAGGTCACTTTTAAACTTACACGTTGCTTTATCACACATATCATATTTATTACACTGTCTTGTTTATGTTGGAACCTCTGATTTTGTAGTAGATGAGTCTTTACTCTTTATTACACATTGAACTGTGAAAGCCATGATGAATAATTTTGTTGATTGTTTCGTTCAAGCATACAATTAACACTTATGTTTGACAAATGTCTCTTGACTTATGTCTCCTGACATGATCATACTGAAGATGCTGTGATAGCGAAATCGATTTATGATTAAGAAATGAGGCTGGTAAACTGTTTGTTGTTTTGAGTAACAAGGCTTAAATACTAATAATACGAGACGGTCAATCTCTTCAAGTGGACAGTTTGTTGGGTTGGTTCAAAATGTTGATATGTTTTTTGTGTAGCTGAATGTATGTAGAGATTGGCATTCAATCTTTGCGTTACACTCACTATGATTTTCAACAACAGGCATCAGGGGCAGCTTATGCCATAAAGCGAACACATCCCGGTCTTTGTGTGATTTGTTACTTTGGAGAGGGAGCAGCATCCGAAGGAGATGCTCACGCTGCATTGAACTTTGCTGCCACATTAGATGCACCTTGTTTATTTTTTTGGTAAGATATGTTGATGAACTACAAGTACCATCGCTTGCACATTATTTCTTGGTGGGCGCATACAACTGTTAAGTGTAGTTATGTTAACGTGTAGAATATATTATATCAGACAGTGCAAAGAGCAAGTAGTGTTCAAGTTTTTCATTTTTGCAATTTTCCAAGTTTACCATATGCCAACTGAAGGTAGATCTTAGTGTCTAAAAATCATCTGTTTACAGTCGGAACAATGGATATGCAATTTCAACTCCAGTCAACGACCAGTACAGGGGAGATGGCATCGCTTCCAGGGGCGCTGGCTATGGGATGCTTACCATAAGAGTAGATGGAAATGACACATTGGCCGTTTTTAACGCTACGATGAAAGCGAGAAAAATCGCCGTAGATGAAAACCGACCTGTCCTGATAGAAGCCATGACTTACAGGTGACTTGTGCTCTTTTGTTTGGCCCACCGCATTTTGGCATGAGGCAGACTGGTGAGATCCTTTTGTCGTCAGACCTTTTTTTATTCAACTTGTCATCCGACGACAACTATTTCAAAATGATGTGGTCCTTTCTTTACGGTCGAGAAGTCATTTTTTTTAACACTTCGGAGATGCCTTAGTGTGTTTCTAATCGTTGCACTCAGTTACTGGGACTCATCGCTATGAGATTCTTTCTTCTGCAGTGTCATAGCCGATGCGGCCTTTGATGAACTAGATGCTCAGTTTGGAAATTTTTCCAATGTTCTCTTTGTCGTGCAGTGTCCCAAAGCTATGAGATTAGCATTGATTTAAACCTGAACCATAGCGATCTGTGCACTCAGACCTTGGCAACTTGCAAACTGGAGGCTGGTGTAATTTCGATGTTGCACTCTCAGCTAAGTTTGCATTATATCCAAGTTATATCCTTTTGAAAAGATAGTTTTAAGAATCTAAATTGCCAAAGTAATATTATCTTTAAAAAAAATTAACAAATCTTTTCCTTTTACTAGTGTTGCCAGACGCTTTTTCGATTTTCAGCACAAGTGCCAAATTCTAGTCCATTTCATGTATGGTAACAATAACAGAAAAGTAGCTCAAACTCACAAAACATACACAAAGACAATATTTATTGACCACTACTGGCATACTAGCGATTAAGCAACTAACAGATCGGTCTCCAGTAAAGTTTGAAGCTGTGTGTAAAGGTCTCCATGACCTGAACCATTGCATGTGCTACAGTTTCTGGATTTGCGTTTGTTTGGAAGCTTGAGATTGCATTCTGTGGCATGTGTTAGTATCATTGTTAGATTGCATCCATTCTTTTCAGAGTTGGCCATCACAGCACAAGCGATGACAGCTCGGCCTATCGATCTAAAGAGGAGATTGAAGAGTGGTCTGTAAACAACCCCATATCCAGACTACGACTCTACATGACAAATGAACGAGGATGCTTGACCGACGAACAAGATGCTCAGCTGAAGGAGAAATGTCGAAAAGAGGTAGGAACGGAGTACACAGATTTCAAAAACACTATACAATCCACACATGGATAAATCTTTGTAACACAATTTCCTTTTTTCTTTCTTTGGCTTGAGCCTTGGAGTTAATAATACCGTGTGAGTTGTGCTTTGAGTGACTACTGACTAGCTTACACTTCTTACGGTATTTATTTGGGATCTTTTGTGTCGAAGTTGCAGAACTTGTATAATACAACTCGTTTCCATTCCTTTGTTGCTTGATCTTTATTTTTAAGAGTAAAGTCACCTTTGATAAAGAATGTGTTGAGTGGATGATTTAAAATTCTTATTGTTTTTCAAAAAAACTTTTTAGGTTTTAAAGTCGTTTGCAGAAGCGGAAAAGAGGCAAAAACCTTCTCCGTCGCTCCTCTTCACGGATGTCTACAAGGAGCTTCCTCCTCACTTGAAAAAACAGCAAGAGGAGATGAAAAATCACGTCACAAAATACTCTAAGAACTATCCTTTAGAAAGACACGAGCCCATGTGAAATGATCCACTTTTTCCTATGTAGCTATTACAGCACAGTAGTTTTCAGAAGTTGAACGGATCTAAATTCCCTTCTCTAGTATTTTATTCATGTAAAATTTTAGGGTGTTCATTGCCGTTAGAAAATGTCTCACAGGCATCTAAGCTCTTTCATTTTTCCTGCGACCAAGCATGGCCTGCCTGAGGTTTTTGCCGGGTAGCCAAATTCTCGCGCCCGGCAGCCAAAGTAAAAAGTCTGTTAAAAATTCCGTGTTTTGAAAATCCGTTGATTGATATCGTGTTTTCGCGTTCTCTCTGGTAAGAAAAACACAAACAAGGCCCTGAAACATATTTGTAGTTGCATTTCAATGCACTGCTTCCCAACTAGATGTAGAGTTAATCTTCGACATTATATAGATCGACGCTCAGACTTTTTGGCAAAACTTTTCTCAGCAATATTTCTCGTCCGCTTGTAAGAGACTTTGCTTTGTGTGCTTTAAGGCTGCGAATGCGGCTGAAGATAAAATAGTTTAAAGTAAGAACGCAAGTAGAAGAAAAAGGTTTCAAATACCAACGTAATGGAGAGAAAGTTTAAATGTTTCTATTGTTCAAGCACACTGCTTGGTATTTCTCTAACGATCATGTTTTATGTGATTTTTTTATTTTCCTATGTGGAAATCATCGAAAAAGTACCTTCATTATCTCGTTTGTTTAGATTTTGCTACAGACAATCCATTAAGGAAGTCTGCTGCGGTAATAGGTGTGCCGTATCGAAATACTTGTACCTGAGAATTCTTTTCTTATTTTAACAACCAGCCTATGATTATGATGCAGTTTGACATGCTGTTGCATTGCATAGGGCTAGGCCATTTAGTTATATATTTTTTCGCCATCTTAAAAGTTGTGCACAGCTTGGTCAAGCAAAACCTATATGTTTACTGGTTTCAACAAGCGCTTGTAACAGCTTTGAATCCAAGTAAAAACATTTGGTTCGCTTAGTTGCTCTTTATGGTCAGTCACTGTAGATGGCGGTTTTGATTAGTGGATTTGCCCGATCATTGCATTGTGGGTAGGGATGTCCCACGTTGTAGATTTATCATTTCTCTTTACATTGCCATGATTTTGCTTTGTTTCGCTTTTGATTTTTTCCTGTCACACTTTACCTTACATACACAACTGAGCATTCAGTTCTCCTGATGATGAACAATGTGTAGGGTTTTGGCATGCAGGGCTTCTACAAACACAGAATCCGAAAATACTCGCTCAGAGGAAATAAAATTATTTCCAAATATTCTATCAGACAAATGCTGTAAGTATTGCTGTGTTTGACTATTTCAGTTTCTTCAGTTGTGTTTTAGAACCAGCTAATAAAGTATTGTGCCTACGCGAGCTGTGTGTTTTTAATGGAACATTCGGCAGCCTTTAATGATACCTTATGTGATAATTTCACTTCAGTAGGCTAACCGTAACCAATTAGTTTTTACTTCCTAATAGTGTAACTTCAAAACACAACATCTTTTTTGAAGTCTCGACCGACACACGCCTTAACTGTGGAATCTAGATCTACAAGAGAATTTTACGTTAGTCTTTCGGTACATTATGTTGATGCATATTTTCGTAAAATAACTGTTTTGTGCTTATTTGCTTTTTAATATTTGCTAACAATCCAGATTTTTGGGTATGGGAAATAAACAACTACAGTGATACTCAACGCTGTCATTCAGCTTTAGAATCAAGATACGAAACTAGCTTCTTGCATGCTTCTGTGGAATAGAAGAGCGTTCAATAGTGTCTTTGGAGGTTTCTTTTCCGGTGTGTTAATTCATGGAAGTAAGGTTTTGTTTGTAGGGGGCAGTTGTAAAGCACGAGTGGAGATACCAAGTCAGTTGGCAACAGCACAAACTCGTCCAGTGACACAGGTGTCTTACTCAAAACAACGATTTTTTTTGGGATTTCAGCACAGTGTTGCGGCAACATTGCCTCAAAGGACAAGCGATTTTGCAATAGATTGTCAAGGATGCATAACCGCCGCTGTTCGGTTGAACCTTTATTATCTTTACTGAGTCGGAGCACAGCATAGCCAGAGGGGATTCTAAACTGTACTCCCACCCCCCTTAAAACAATAACCTTGTTATGGGTCGAATTGTTGTGACTGCACAGTGTGCACACGCATTTTTAGGGAAATAAAGTTTAAAATCTCTCTGGCCACGCTACAGAGTAGGAGAGATGTTGCCTGCGCTGCAGTTGCGAGGGAGGCACGTTCCGCGTTTTCTGGCATGTTATGTATTAGGTGCCGCTGAATGGAGAGCAGTCCTTAGAATGCGTTGCTCAAGCGCACACCCTGAGAGTCGAACCAGCGCCGCTTAATCTTGAAGCTTCTTCGTTCGCGAAGTCACGCGATAACCAACTGAGATATCGGGGCGGACTTGCTTCACAACGCCTGTCCTGATAGCCCCGTGCAGTGTTTTTTTAAGGTCTTTTGGGGGACCGAAACGGTCCCCCAAATTTCTCCAGCGGTTTCCCAAAATTTGGACTTGCAACTACAGTAGAAAAGTAATGGTTGTTTCTCGATAATACGAATATAGCCTACGATCAATAGTTCACGTCCGGAAAAAAGAATAAGTGGAGGTACAGCTGAATCAAAGAGTTATTCACTAAAGAAGTGCACCTTCGATACTCGTCAATGTTTATTTCTGATTTATGGTGCATAATGATCAGTTTTTACGTGTGGAAACATAACAAGCAGAAGCCAACAAGCACACTTTGTTTGATTGTGCAGCAAACTTGTTTGGCGGCCGTGTTGGGCAGGCTGTTTGGTCACTGTCACAATCATTTAAGCTGTGCCTTGTCGAATAATTCATTTTATGTTGCGTTGATTGTATGTAGTTATGGCTATTTTTTGGTATTTAAATGAAACACTTGCGGTCTCTTAAAACTACTTAGCGGTCACCCAAACCAAACCTTAAAAAAAAACCTGGCCCTGTGATTTACACGCAGCTTCACGAACAAAAAAGTGGAAAGGTTAAGCAACGATGATTCAACCCTTGACGCTTTGTGGTCTTTTCGCTGTCTCCTTTCCATTCAGGAGCAATTAATACAGTAGTTTAATTTCGTCATAGTTGATGTTTTTATATTGTCTTCTAGATGGAGAATAAGCTTGTTTGATTTGTAGGCCTTCCGTACTGATAACCTATAGTAGGGTGAGGGTGATGCTATAAGTAAAAGCATGGATGCCAGCTCCTTTCTCATTCGCCCTTTCTTTACGAACTGCCCACTCAACTGTTTGCTCTGGTTTACCCAAGCTTTATTAGCATCGTCATAACCTATAGACTTTTCAAAAATCTTAAAATCAAGATGTTTCCAAAACAAAAAAGCTCACAGGAATTTAATGATAATTAAAATTGGCTAAGCTACTTTCAAAACGAAAGTGACTGTCAGTCAACAACAGAAACAGTATTTATCATCGCTTGCAATACTTTGCAATGCAAACTAGTTACACACAACATGGTGTTTTGAAAGAAACTGAATTTTATAGGCTACGTAATATTTGGATCACGTAGCCTATACGGCTATACGCCCAGTTAATTTTTTCCTTTAGCTTAATTTTTTTACCTTTTTAAACAAGTTAAATATGGTCGCATTTTTTGGGGTGCATTTTTGTTTAAAAATTTTAAAATATGATTTTATTTGGTGCAAGCAAAGGTAAAATTTATAGATTACATAAGTCTGTCTAAAATCCCCATATGAGGAGCGAAAACAAAGATATCATTTTAAGATGCGCTCTTGACCATTGGTCTTACTTTTTGCATAACTTCGATTGCAAAATTGTTAAGCCAATATTGATCATCATTTGATCATAATTTTATTAGTTTGCATTTGCACTTTTGTACTTTTAGAAGAAACGCCAGCTTAGTTAAAACTCCAAAGATTTAAACATAGTCGTTGTATCCGCTGCCTTTTGGCTTTTCTACTCGTGGGTACGCCATGTAGGGTTGTTCCGTTGCTTGAGCGTCAGTTACAACTGGGACTGGAAAGTTATGGCTCCGAGAAGAATTAGTTGCGCTAGGAGCATCATCTGGATAAGCCATGTATTTTGGCGTTTGAAGCATCACATTTTGTCCTTGTAAGACTCCTTCATTTAAGCTAAAAGACATTCCAAGCGGATGTGGCCCGATTGCTCCAGTCGAAGGAGTAACATCGGTCTCATGGATGTTGACGGTCCCTCTGTAAGCTGGAGGAGCCGTGTGAGATGCACTTAATGTTCCTCCATCAAGAATTTCTGCATCTGCGATATTTATGGGCCTGGCAGTCTCGGACATCATGTATCGTCGCAATCTTCTTCTTTTTCTTTCTAACTTCTTTCGACGAATGCAAAACTGAAACGTTTATAGATGATAGCTTATGCAAGTAGCATTGTATTTTTTTACAGTGTTGATAAACAAGTAACTTTGTTGAACCATGAACATGCTAAACAAAGGAATTAACGACACGGCGTTTAATAGAATATACAAAAACAAACTAATAATTTCATTTTATGTTAGCCTACTAGTTCAGATGCTTGATAAAGGCTGACATGAGTAGGGCCTATAGATGATAACTTTTGGAATTTTTAGTTTATTTTTAATTAAAAAAATCGCTGAATTACGGTGATTCAAAATTAGGCTATAAGAAGATATCAGTAAAATGCTGTTGATCATGTTTTGTATTTTTATAACTTACTTGCCAAAATAGGTAGAACAGTTCTGCAATATTCAGAAACAAGCAGATGACCGCAATAACAAACATAAACCAAATAAATATTGTTTTTTCCATGGGTCGTGACACAAAACAATCAATTACGTTTGGGCATGGGTCACCGAAGCATTTGTACAAGTCATGGACTTGGAAGCCAAACAGGTAGTACTGGAAAATAAATTATACATTACAGGAACATGTCAAAAACTTTTTGCTACTCTACTCATTAATTTTTCATTTCTTGAATAAAATGAAGTGGCCTAACATACTGTACAGTAGTTGCTCTAAAAAAGTATTTGAATGCATGCACATTACGCAAAAGATAAGAATAAAGATAATAAATTCCCAGACAGCAAATCAACTGTTTTTACATTGATTCAACGTCTGCAGACGTTTCAATGTAAAAACGATTGATTTACTGTCTGGAATGCTTGGAGATAGACTGTTTTAAAAAGTTTTGTGGAAACTAAAGTTGTTCGAAACAAACTTTTTTTGGTCAAAACGAAATCTTTGATATAAAAATTTGATTCGAAACGAAATCAAGACCAGAAACGAAATGTTTTGAAATGTGCACTGTCTGCAGTTATTTCAGTTCAGTTTATTTTTGTTTTGTTGGCGAAAAATAAAAAAACAAAAATATACAAAAACACAAATAATTCGCACAACAAGAATGGCAGCGAAAGACCAAAACGGAAACGGATTATATTTTTTTACAGGGGTACCGTTAAGAGCAACTTTTATAGGCAATGTTGAAATCATTGCAAACATGTTGAAAACATAATGATAATTATTGTTTTCGAAAGGATTAACAATTTTTGGGCTGAATATTATTTTTCTATATATCCCAGCTGCTAAAATGCATTGGCTATAGTAATGTTGGTCACAGTAATCAATCATCAGAAGAGGAACCGAACATAAAAACGAAGAGCAGATACTCGTCAGAGTGGTCTACTGAAGTATAACTTAACTTAAACATTATGTTGAAATTTCCAAGCTCAATCAACGGAAAAGGTGGCGTGTTACACAACCAGTCAAAATTCAACAACCCTTCCAAGTAGCCTACATTCCTAAGCATGTGCAGCTTAAAACAAACATTTGTTAAAACTATACCTGAAAATAAATAAACATAATTTCAACTCCAGTCCTCATGACCACCGATAAACCATATAGCACATAGTGTTGTGCAAAGGCCGACTTGTCGTCCCCAAACATTTCCTGCACTACAGTTCTCCTTGGTTCAGGGGGCTCAGTGGGACCATTAAAAGATGACGGACGTGTCATCTGAGATCTGCAAATTTTTAGTAGTTGCTAAACTGTGAAAAATCATGTTGTTAACATTGCTTGTTAAAACGTTTCTTTGACTAAAACTAAACTTAAGCCATAGTAATGAGTGAAAATCACTTCTCCATTGTACCGTTTTTGGGACACGATGCTGTGTATCAGCATGACTGAAAAAAAGTATCAGAAATCTGTCCAACACATTCCAGAAAAGTGTATCCGTGTAAAAACATATATCAATAACGTGGACGTAGAAAGAAACCAGTACACCATCATAACCACAACAACAAAGCAGCCTGCCTTGTTTGGATCTGTTGCAAGTTTTTATGATTTAATGTTGATACTGTTTTCCCTAGATCAATACATTCACGGACTCCTTTAGGGATTCACCGACGGCGGGTGTTGTAAAAGAAATCACAGTCGTAAAGGCTACACACCACATGCAAGAAATAAACATCCATGATACAAGTACCGTTTGCGTCTTCTTTTATCATCTTCATTGTTTGCACCTTCTTTTCCTTCTTGCTTTTTATTCTGCAGATACATTTACTCTGGTTACAGTTGGTAACTTTGATTTTTTATCGTAAATACAACATTTCCTGAAAAAATTTTACCGTTTGAACAATCAACGCAGTAAAACAGGCAACAGATTTATTGATTTTGTTTCGTATTGTAGATTGAAAACAAATGAAGATTTTTTCCGTTTTGGAATACTGTGTGTATCTTCATGCGAATGAAACACAACAGTTTGTTTTTATGCTCATTTGACTCTAAAAAAGAATTTTGTCCAATGCAACAACCTATTTAGTTATAGATACAGTCAGTGGCGGATTCGGAGAGAAGGAGTGGATCCGGAGAAGAGTATCCAAAGGGGGTGAGAGGGGTGATCACCCCCCACTCATTGGAGTGGTTGAATTTAGCCCACTATCTAAAAATCCCCCCTCCCCGAATTCTAAAAGTGGATAGAGCCTCTGCAATCGGCCCTTTTAAAACACAGAGAAGTAACTTTATTTTTGGTGTATTTGCAAGTTTGGATTAATGTGGACTTACACATCATCACGTTTTGTTAAAATCACCCCCAACTCCCTCCCCCCCCCCCAAGGCTACTTATTGGATCCGCCTCTGAGTGCAATTAAAGTATAAGAAACACATGCTGGGGTCAGTGGCGTGGCGATTGGTAGTTTGCAATTCGTACCTTGTCAGAAGGATAATTTTGAATTGGTAAAACACATTCACATGTTACATTTTATATTGGGATGAGTTGGTGAATACACCACGCTGAGCTAAGCTGGCAGGTACTATACCGTACTAAACAGTAAGCAATTTGTCGTACAATTTGAATTCTTCAAAAAAATCAATTTTTTAAATAAACTTTCCAATGTCTCTTGGGAGTTCGAAGTCAAGCCTGCACAGGGCACATACAGAGAAACCGATAGAAGCAAACTACAAGCAAATCGGACCAGACCGTTACTTTCTTTTGAACTAATTGAAAATCTACTTTTAAAATCGATATTTTAAAGGTTGTGTTTCTTTTGATTGGCAAAAAAACAGCAAAAATAAATTCGATTTCTGTTTTGACGATCGCCTGCCAAGTTGTCAAGGTTTTAAGCTTAAAATTGAATAATAGCTTTTTCCAAGCAATTTGGGGATCATCTTCAATTATTTTCACATGTGCCAACACAAAATCAACGTAATAGTAATGAAAGCTATCGATAGGAAATAATCCATTTGAGATAAGGGCTTCCTAAATTGCTATATCATTTTAGAATATGACGTTTGTGTAGAATAATTTTAATTTTTGATCAGCTTTGCTTGCAAAATTTATGCTCATGTTTTGCCAGATATTCAAAAATAGGAAATGTTTCAAATTTTGTAGCAATTTTCTTCTGGACAAAGAAAAATATTTAAAGTCAATTTTTCACATGACCTAAAAAGAGGGCATATTTAAACTTTTCAAATGTTACCTATTTCCTTTTAAGTTTACACCCCCATCAATGTTAGATAACAGTTAGTAGCCTACACGATTTTTAACAACAAAACTGGCCTAAACAAGCAGATAAAAACAACTTAACATAACCAAAATACATTTTCGTCAGGTTGTGGTTTCATAGTTGTAATAAAAACGCTTAGGTCAATGTTGCTGAGACCACGAGATGGTTGTTCGTCTCTGAGCTCATATAGTTGGGCTCTAGGTATAAAGACCATTCTTTCATATATTGGCAAGTGATAGTGTCAATCAACAAGCTTGAAGAAAATCTTTCAATTAAAAGCAAAAACTTGCAACCAGTAACGTTGACAAAGGGAGTCCAGGGGGTATTTTTAGATCTGGGCGGGGATGATTTTTGGAGTCTAATTTTTCCAGAGAGCCCAAAAAATTGAAAATCTTTCCACTTTTTGCTTGTTTTTGGATATAGGTCAGTGCATTTTTATAAGAAGTATTCTAATTTGGGGCTCGAGGATCTCATTGTTGCCCGGCCGAAGATATCTTCTCACCGGCCCTGCTTGCTACAGCCGGTCAATGTTCAGATTTTCTACAATCAGGCCTATCTTGCGACATTATGCGAAACGACCAGACTTATAAGGTTTCGACAAAGCTTCACTATTTACGCAAAAGTGTTCGTTTAATAATTTTGACCGTCAAAAAGCTTCCGGAAACGATCAAAACAAAATATTGAAATTAGCCTGCTAAAAAGTTTACTTCGTTTGAATGGAGCATGGCTATTTTCGCCTTTGAAGATTATCATCTTTGCATTAATTTGAATGTCTTGCAAAGACGGCTGTGCAAGTGTGCATGAGTTTGATTACTTATACAGTAACTTGATAAAGCATACCGGTACTCAAAAGCACGAGCTTGACAAGCCATCAGTTTAGACCAATGCAAAGCTAACCAAAATGGTTGAAAATGGCGACGTGTTACTGCTATATTCTTCATCAACCTGTTCTGGCATTATTTACGTTGTCTTTTTTATGATGTTATCCTTATTCTTATGTTCAATGACCATAACCCAGAGCATCACACAAGCTCTTGATCTATCGTTGAACTCTGCCAAGTTTTGAGCAACACATTTAAGTTTCCCACCATGGCATTCAGGCAGATGTTGCATTGATCCTTCGTTAAAATGACTCTTCCGAGCGCAATTAACTCTCTCCGGTGGATTTCTAGAAGACTTTTAAAAACGGATCTTTCTCGAAACGTGCAAGTTGTCCAGGGGAGAGTTTATTGGCATGTATCGACCATGCTGTTTTGTGTCAGTAATTAATCTAAAAAACGTTAGACTATTTAATTTGTAACATCCCACCGGAAAATAGATAAATTCAGAAACTAGATTAGACCTATTAGCTTATTTTACTTACCGGTGATGGTGTTGGGCCAGTGACGGAAGATTTTTCTTTATTGGGAGGCTTTTTCTTTATTTGATGTGCTGAATAAACCATGAAAATAATTGATGGAGTAGTCACCATTATGATTTGAAATGACCAGAAGCGAATGTGTGATATAGGAGAAAATTTGTTGAAACATACATTTGAACATCCAACCTGAAACCACAATAGACAGTATGTAAATTGATTGAGACAAACTTTTTTATAAAATATAATTCGGTGTCTAATCATTACCAACTACCATCTGACCGCCAATGTTTGAGCTATGGTTTGAGCCTACACATTAAGGTCCAATCAAGGACGTAGCCACGGGTATAATACTGTACTGTATATGCCATTTAATGTTTGAGATGATCTGGTCAATATCATAAGTTGAAACCTTTTGCTATTTGATGAAAAAGTTTAGAGTATTTCAAGATTGGTTTGGTTTGAAAACCTTTGCAAAGAAGCAGTTTTGATTGTAGGTCGGTTATCTTGCATGACAACACAAAAGTTTTCTGCACGCCAACAAATGCTTTAGTTCTGTTTTAATAGTAGAAATGGTTGGTTAATTATAGGCAAGTTTACCAAAACTATGGCTTGCGTACAAGTTTTAACATCAAAATTGGAACGTAAGCTCATTTCTGACACTTTCTTTTAGCAGCCGGTTTGTCATAATGTGAGTCAAAAATTAGCAGCAATACCAAATAAAAAAGGCTAAAAAGTGTCAGAAAAAGATTGAGAAACAAGCCAGCATATGCCAAAAAGTGGTCTAAGAAGCCAGCAAAGTTCAAAATTTACAGTTAACACTTTTCTTTCAGGCTACCACAACCAGATGCAACGGCCATTCGTGCACATTTTGTGTAAACCAGATGTTTGCTCAAGAAAACTTAAGTGGGCCTACACTACGTTGTAACTTCTATGAAAAGTTTCTTTACGCACACACCTGTAATCTCATTATTATTTCATGCCAAAAGTATTAATGAACTTGCGGATAAGTAGTTTTTTCCATTTTGTCGATTTTTTATTGCATTTTTGTAAAAACGACACCGAACGCTTACAGAAGTAATTCAATTATAGAAACTATATTTGCAAGTATCTTTATTTTCAAGTAGCAGGTGCATGAACTAATGACTTATCATAAATATAGCCTATATATCTTACGTAAGTAGGTCCATTCGGATACTGCGCCAACAAGCTTATTGAAAATTAGAGTTTGCTTCAAGAATTGCAATCCCTGGTTTTACAAAAGCCTAAAACTGTTGCCTAGTTTGAAAAAAATCTTTCGAATATTTTCATTTTTAACACAACTTTGCCGAAAACACACAGTCACTCGATCTCAAAACTAACTTTTGTTTAAAAATCCGAGATAAACATGAGAGAAGTATATCTTGTGAACAGAAACTGCCTTATTAGCGATTTGAAACATATACGGTGTTGCTGAGTATTTTTTAAAAGCTATTTCAATTAAAATTCTTGCCGAGTTTCTTCATGGGCAGCATGCGAGTTTTACATTTAAAACATCTAAGCTACTTTTAGTACACAGCCATTTTAGTCATTTGAAGATATTCTGCTTTAAGCAATGACGCTGAATATAGGCACAAGGTGTCTCAAAGAGAAGTCGTACTATTCCCCTGGGAGCTGAAAATTGTCATATGTTATATTACAGCAAATGTCAGGGAAGTTTATCTCAGAAAACTGTTTTCACTTTCAGCTCAATTTATACAAGATTTTGGGCCTTCAAAATTTACCCAGTGTAGGCATCATTGTAAATCTATTCCATGAAGGAGTATTGCAAAAAGAGCTCTCGGCAACCACCAACAAGAAGCAATTGTATTCTTGTTAACCGTGACACAACGTTGCATAATTCATTGAAACTCATTGTGTGTGTGTGTTGGGCTGTCGTGTTTCCAGATTTCTTTACATGACAGTTTTTTAGGGTTTGATGATCTTTCCTTGGTCGATAAATTGACGAAATGAAAGCCTGTCAGTGAAAGATAGCTGCATGAAGATAGCTGCATTGGAGGTGTATTAGCCAGAATTTGCAGCATGGTAGCATAACGAAGCAGCCATTGCCGACACAAAATTAGGTTTTACAACAGGAAAATTTTAAGTTTATTATCTTTCGGGTTCTGATTTAGCCTATACCATAAAAAACGTGAAGGAAATGTTTGTAAATAACTTCAATGTTTTTGCAACCAAGGCTCTATTCCTTTAACACCCTACGCCTCAAGGTGTTTGAAGTATGTTTTATAAAAAAAATTGTTGGCACTTTACTTCTATTTTAAACGCTTTTGCGACATACGCTACAATGATTTTATCTAAAAGACCTACAAAAGCAAAATAAACATAAAAACCTGCAATGTGTTGCATTTAAATTCGCTCTGTTCATCAGAATACACCCGATCACCAACGCTGGAGACGACAACGATCCGAAAGACAATCAAGAATGTGATCCAAAACTTTCCAATCAAAGTAGAATGTTGATTGACCTGAAAACATTTGAATCTCGATTGAATTTTCGCCTTCTTGCAATCGATATTTTTACTTCAATGATTAATCTTAACTAATCTCACATCAGAGTCTTTGAGTTTGGGACTGATGGTCAAGTAACGAATTCCAAACGTGTCTAACCAGCATGAACTTAAAAACAATTTGATTTGCTTTGAGGCTGGCTGGGAATGAAGAGCACTTTTTTAAATTGTCAACTAATATTATATACCGAAAACTTTCAGCCTTTACATTATCAGAATTTAATGATGACATATGACAAGCTTTTCAATGCAAGTGTGACCACTGACCTTCTGCAACCAACGCTCGACAAAATGCCAAGACATGGTGTTTTAATGCTCTTGACAAATTCCCAAGCTACTTGAATGCTTCTCTTGTAACTTACACCATCATTGACTTTATAATTGATCCTTTATCATCATTGACTCAAGTTTTTATCATTAAACTTGCACAGTTTTTAACACGTTTAAAGAATAATTCGTTTCTATGCTTCTGTTTCTATAAAGCAAACGGTTGTTACATTTTGTGAATGCATAAGCGACTTGAGCTAAATTTCTAACTGTATACAGAAAGTTCGTAAATTTTAGGTAGTCACTGATCCGCCGTCCTACGTTATTTACTGAATTTTGCAACAGTCAGTAGCAGGAGGAGTAGCTGCATAATCTATTGCTGCTCTGCGAGCTCCGTATGAAATTAATTAACCAAGGAAGCTGTGTTTATCTGGAAAACAAATTTTCCAGGAGAATGTTTTTACATCAGCTCTTGAGGAGCAATACGTATTAACATGCTTTTTGTCATGCTTCAATATCTTAACAGCATAACCATAATCAATAAAAATATTTGTAACGATGCCAAGACAAGGAATATTACTGGCAACTTTGTTGATATTGCTATTTGTGACTCAAAGAAGATCAGACCATTAGTAGTCAAAACTAATTTACAATCTTCTTCTTCTTTTTTTATTGTCGTACTTGATTCCAAGCATTGACTGCATTTTGTACAAAAAATTTCCAAGATTCTCGATGTTTAGTTGTGTGTATTAGGTGTACGTTGGTATTGGTTCTGACGGTTTTTGGTTTAAGTGGGGTACAATACAGTACAGTAGGCCTATTATATGTTAAACAGAGACTTCTTGTTACTGTACATACGTTGTAATATAGCTCATGGAATAAGATCAGGCAACTGATCTTATTCAACATAAACATTCTACTACACAGTTTGTATAATCCTAAACGTTTTTTGTCAAAATCGATATGCAGATGCAGATAAGCAAATCAGTTTTTCTTGTGCTGTTTGTATTTGAATCAACACACAGCTTTATTTAAAGCAAAAATACCATTCATAATATTGACGCTGTCACAAAACAACTTTTTAAATATTCAAAAGCATTGGCAGCCTGTCTTTCTTGCGGTTTGTAGCCTATTCTTATAGCGTGAAATAGTCTTGCTTGACAGAAAGCGATCTGAGCTGCGAAATCCCTACGGAGCTTTAATTATTGCCAACGTCAGACCACGTACATAGTTGAGGCAATCAATAAACTTCGATAAAATCAATGCATTTTTTCCAATTTAAACTCAAACGATAATGAGCATGAAACTTTTCTATGCTTTACCTTGCAAAGCAGATGTCTACGTCACTACAGGCAGGCCAGTTTTCGACTTAGAACTTTTGATCTTGTGTCCGCTACTTCTGGCTTAAGTACGCTGTTCGGCTCATAGGTGTTGCGTATGTTTCGGAATTTTTAAGGCTATTTAACGATGATGTCACACACTGTATTTTTGACACGAAATGTTATAATCCTTGTGGATAAAACCTAACCAATATTCCATGCGCCCTATTCGCCACTGACTAGCGCTCCGAAAGTTTTAGTCTACCTGAAAACTCCAAGTAGCCTCCTAAAGGCTTTGACTTGTGCCTTTCTGTGCACTTTAAATCTTCAACCAGCGAGCACATAAGCTTGCATACGATAAAAAGCAACCTGCCTTTTTCTAAACAGTAGTCTCAATAGTGTTGTTATTGTAGTCGTGCATAACAAAAGATCCTCTTTGTAATTGCATGGTCTATTTTTTTCACACCGCTCTAACGGTGCCGGCATGTTTGCATGTAGGTAAAGATAAATATAAAGTTTTCCATCCAGCAAGGCTGAAAGGTCATTGTTTAATTCGTGCCTGTCAAATATCTTTAACTGATCGAAACTTTAATCCTTTTAAGAAAACAGTGGCAATTTCTAAACATGTTTATTTACATTAGTTTGTTGTTGAAGAAATCGTTTTCAAAATGAATATTAAAATCTGATACTTTTCATATTCCGTGTGTTTAAAAAATGAGATTGCCTACTTCTGACAAAGTTTGTCGAAATGATGTTAAAACCACTGTAATGATGTCGTAATGATTTTAAACTAATTAAACTGTAAAGAAATATTCTCAACCTCATGCATACATTTTACTTTCCCTACTATTGAGAAAAAGATTTCGTAAACGTTTTTCTTTGACACCGACAATGTATGACATCTTCACTTTCGGCCTGAAATTGGAAATAATATTCTCTGAGCAGCACAATATTTAAAAAAAATGCAATGGACTGCCCTTCCATCAAAACTATGTAATCGTTTTCAATTTTTTTTTGTTTTTAGTATTGTAGAAATAGGTAATTATAGTTGGTTCACCCCATGAGGTATTGAGGTAAACCCTTCAATATTTTTCGAGTTTTGCTCAAGTAAACTACGAATTTTAATCCATGAATTTCTTTTCCAGCTCGTTTCGCATGTAGTCTAAAGTGAAATTAGTGGCCGATACTTTGGTTCAATATCTTCGACGTAAGCAAAGTTGAATATTTTTCTTTAAATTCTTTTTATCATGAGAATCACCAAACTCACGGTGACCATGGCAACAATAACTACTAAAACCTTCCATGGCAGTAAAACTCCAACGACCAACGACCTTAATACATCACGCTATTTGGTGTAACAAAACATAGCTAGATAGATTGTAGTAGATATTGTATTTTTGATTTTCTATCAGAGTGTATGCAAGGATATGAAATAGAACCTTGTAATAACCAGGTTGCATTTTGGATTGCTTGATTGTGGGAATGTTTATTGTTGGAGTGAGAGCTGCTTTGAGAACTTAATCTTGACAGTTTTGCCTACTTGCAGAGCCGTTGAGCCACTGACGCAGGTTCGATTACCGAGATTGACAAAATGATTTCATTTTCTGTTGTTTTTTTGTTCAAGAGAAAAAAAGTTTTGTCTGGGTGAGCAAACCCAACTGTCAACGTATGGAGTATGGACCCATTGAACAGAAAACCTCCAGTCGATCCGTCTCGATATAATACATTAATAGCACAGTCGGTTAACCGCCAAACATTGTCAATGAAGAACAGCGAGACCAAGAAACGATAGTTTGTTTGCGCTTGAGCAACGCACTTCAAGGACAGCTCTCCATTCAGAGATACCTTGTAAATGTAGCCTAATAATTTACAAATAACATCGCTTCCAAAAGCAAAAACTCCACTCTGTCAATCTCGGTGATCAGACCTGAGTCAAAGGTAAAGTTTTAACAAGCATATGCGAAACAACGGACATTAAGATCTCTAAGAGGGTTCTCAGTTCAGTAATAAGAATTCCTACACTTGATCAATCATTCCTATATTAGCTCGAAAAAATTGATTACTCTAATTGTTAACTTACTATTAGTTGAGCAAGCGATGTATTTACTTTGGAATATTTGCTTATTTTCTCAAATTTTAAAAAGCACAAAATTTCTCCCCCTTCATTCACTGCTGAAAACATGCGTATTGCGTACTCGATGCTATCGGCTAGGTCAGTGGTTCCCAACCAGGGTGCCGCGGCACACAGGGGTGCCATTTACAATACTCTGGAGTGCCAAAAGCGATTTCTCATATTCAGTTTTATCTGTCTGCAAGTAGTCACCTAGGATCAATATTGCTGATAACAATTTTTATGCACGATTGTTTTTGTTACATCATTCAGGGTAAATTTTGTCATGCCGTATGCGCATAGCTATACGATGTTTCGGGATCACAAATTCTTAGTATGGCACCCTTATACTGTTGTGGCTTATGATGTCAATGTCTGTACAAATTGTGCTGATTGTCGACTGTAATTTGGTAGGTAAATGCTCTGCTTGGAAAGGCTTTTGCCCATTTTTTATGCTAAGAGAGGAGCAATACAGTATATTAAACTCAATCAATTACAGCATATTAAGTTTGACTTTGAAAATAAAATTTTATTTTATTTTTTATCGAAATGTTGTTTCAAAGTGGTATTAAAGTTTCAAGTAAATTGAAGTGTTACTAATATCGCATTGATTTGTAAAAGTGTTATTATTGATTGATTTTACCACGGACACAACAAGCAAACTTGCCTACTTTTCTTTAAACTGCATTAAAGCTGAAAGTCAAGCAGAAAAGCTACGGATACTAGTTTTTAAAGAGCTTGGTGTAAAATGGTTAAGGTTTATTCCAACAACTTGCTCATTCGAGGTGAAAGATCGTTTGTCTTTCAAGAGTGCCACAAAATATTTTTATCTTCTGAAGGGTGCCGAAAGCCTAAAAAGGTTGGGAACCACTGGGCTAGGTTAATAAAGTGTGATTTAGCGAGCGAAGCTGGCGAGAAAAGTTTCTTAAGTACGCACACAGAATCTGCTTTTCAGACCTAACTCGCTTGTGCTATTCAAGGCCCTACTCTTCTTCTAGAAATAAGTAGGCTACCCTCAAATGAAAATGACTGAACACTAAGTCACACTAAGTCAAAGATTTAAAAGCAGACACTTACTTCAACTAACTTTGCTGTCTCTATTAATTCTATATAAAATAGTGCAGACATTCACCAGTCAATCATTTCAATGACAAGGTTATTACTGCTCTGATCATGAGTTTATGTTGTTCTTTTTTCCTTTTATTTTACACAAAGCTCTATAATTTTACGTCCATCTAACATTCGCCAACAAAAAATAAATAAAAATCCTGTGAATAACTCAGAATTTGTCACTTTGCTGAATTATTCATGACGCTTGTTGATTGCGACTTGAAGAGGCCATTGTTTGCAGGTTTCACTACAACACATTAGGTACCAGATTAAACCGTAAGCTAGCTTTGAAACCATGGTTTTGTCACAATACCTCTCGATTGAATGCCTTCACATATTGGAAGCCCAAGCAACGTCAAGGCTATTTTACTTCACCAGCTAGCTTGCAACAGCAGGCATATCCTTGTTACTGTAATTCACCAGCATCTGTCTGCTACAGCTTTCAAGTCACTATCGAAAGTGCAGTCTTGTGATAGAAGCTTTTTTCTTTTCTAAAGCTAAAGGTATTTGCAGTCTTGTACAAAGAAAGGATGCTGAAGGTTGACAAGAACCTTCAAGAACGAAATATCCCCTTTGAGATTCGATTTACTGCCTGTGTATGGGTAACTGATGCAAGAGTGATGGATTCTGATGAGTAATCCACATTGCTGTTAAGCTTGAAACATTTTTTTATATTCTTTTTGTTAATTTATGGACCATTTTCAAAAAATTTCGTTTTTACCAATATTAAATTTATGAAATGAATATACTGTAGTTTCCAGCCTTGCATCAAAATTTAAATTCTTTCTTAAAAAACTGTTATCCATCTACCATCCAAGTCTATTCCTGCTCTTCAACGATTTTAGCTTCTTATCAGCTGAAGCTCTTTTATGATGAAAATTTTGAACAGAAACTTTAGACATAGTCACAAAATAACAAAGACCAGCTTGAGAGTGCCCGTTGTTTTAAATGCGTTTTCGATCAATTAAACTGCTTTTGCTTTGCTGAAGCACCTTGAAGTTTGCTTGGAATAAACTTTTTGGCGTCACCGGCATATTTTATTGATTGGACTTACTTTCGATGAAATTAAAAATAAAACCGTTTTGCTTTTAATCAAAAGAAAAACATTTTGTGTGACATACTAATGGATTTTCTAATACATGCTATAAAAATTTGCAATTAAATCTCACTTTTTTCTAATTTGATCGATTTTCTGGTGCCGGTCGTATGCTGTGACAAATTGTGCCGCCAAAAAAAGCAATTCAATTTTTTTTTGACATGTCAAAACGTCTACAATATCGACCCATGCAAACTTTTTAAATCCCTCCTCGTCATTTCATGCCAAAGATTAAGGTAAGATTGTGAACGACAACTATAAGGCTGTCATAGAACTGTACCATAATGACTTTGTGCTCAAGTTTGTCCAAAGTAAAACCATTAAAAAGACATAAAGATCTTATATCTGATGTACTGATCCAAAATAGGATATCCGACCAAAATAAAAAAAAAAATTTAAGAAAAAGCCCGCGGTCAAAATTAATTATTTTTTATTGAATGGGCAACAGCGAATTACAATCGAATCAATATAGAATCTAAAAAACGCAAGGGAAACATAAATTGAAAACTTTGATTAAATGGAAATCAATCCAAAGTTTAAACCTGAAGAAAGAAATGAGAAAAAGTTCTTTTTAATTAATGAAATCTAAACTTCAAATGTTTTTCCAAGAGATTTCAAAGAAGAAATAAAAAGAGTGAAGAACTGTCCAATTTATAAGTTAAGCTGAAGAATAAGGTGCAAAAATGTTCTTCAGTAAAAGAAACACAATTTTAGATATAAAAAAACAAGTAGTTTCTAAACCTTAAAAAGGTTGTATGATCTTACAATTCCGCATGCAATTGATAAAATTTTTTATCTCATGTTCATTTTCGCTTCCCTGCAATTCTTGAAAAAAGTTTGTGTAGTTAGAATGTTGTTTCTTTTTACACAAACCGTTCAAAATTAAGCTCAAAATTTAAAGCAGACAACAACGAAACGTTGCCCTAAAATCCAGTTGCTTTGCTTTCAACCTATATGCAGTTATGCACACAAGTTGTCACCAGTGGCGTATATTCAGGGTGTTCAAGGTGTGCACTGCACACCCCAAGAAATCCAGAAAAAAAGAAAATTTCCATCGGTTGTCGATGTTCGTTACTTACATGATATTCTAACATCTTGCTGCATGCTGATTGCTTTCTTTTCAATTGCAAAACTCGTCCCCTTCTAATTTTAATACTCTAACGTTTGAGGTCATTGCCTTTAATTTTTTTCGGTCATTACCTTTAAGCTGGGTGTGCACCGACAACTTGGCGAGTGCTATTTAAAATAAACAATAAAGAAAAATGACGTCACAAGGCAGAGAAAACAGCAATGGTTTTAGGTCAGCCAGGCTGTGCACTCGCTGATCTGCACACCTTGGCGCGTCATTGGGGGAATCCCAGGCAATAGCAAGTTTTAGCTTGTTGGATTAGAGTTTGAGGTGATCAGCGTTGGAAACAACTTTTGTTAGAACTGAAGCTAAAGCAAGCTTTCTACGACGATGTAATTCAAAAATTTATTGCACAAACAAGAAGAATCGAATTATGCTATAGATGAATTTTCCTTCTGTAGTCGAGGTGTTAAACATTTTCGTTTTTACTAAGTAGGCTAGTACGGCGGATAAAAGTACAGCCGACCAACATAGCAATCGACTTTCTTTTCTTGTTTATTATCGAGTTGCTTTGCTATTGTTTTTTGTTTTAACTTTCACCTGTTTGTTGTTAATTCGCTTGTACATTTCTCAAGGTGTTGCGACCGTGCCTAATCCTTGCATGAAGTAAATCATTTCCATCTCGAGCACGCTTTAACTTTCGCGTTTTTTCAGACTCCTGCTGTGTTATGGCAAGTAATATTGTTCGTTTTGATGGTCGGAAATAAAAAGTGAACTGAAGTATGTGACTTTAGAAATGCAACTTATTTTTGTCAGTTCTGTTCATGTTCAGAATTTGTGCTGAAAATGCTCTCTGAACGCACCAAATTCAATGTTATTTTAAAAATTTTCTGGGGGAGGCCCCCCAGACCCTCCGCTGTTGCTTTGCCGTCACTGAACACCCTGTCAAAGTGGTCACGGTACGCCACTGGTTGTCACTGTGACCAAGAAAAAACAAACGTTTCTAAGAAGACTGATTTGTAGCTACGACTGACAGATCTCATGCATTCCAGGCATATAGCGTAGATAACTCTGCATGGCGAGTGGTGAGAGCCCTGGGTCGGCGTTCGAAATGTCACCTGTTCGACACCGCTCAAGAGCATGTGGCTGTGTCGTTGACAAGACACTTAAAAACATGCCTAAATGTGAACACAAAAATTGGCTTCCTTGCCTTCCCGTCCACTTAATATGAATCTTCACCTACTGGGCAGCCAGGATACAAAAAAAAAAAGTAAGTATGCTACATAATATCAGCTAGCCCTATTCAGTTGTCGCATCAGCAGAAGTTATTATGTAAAATGGTGAATCAAATGCTGCGCAACGATTTTCACATTTGCGAATGCATTGTTTTTCAGGAAGAACATATGAAAAAGGGTTCTGAACAGCACTTTGTATCTAAAGCCCAACTACGGAACACGCTTGAGTTAAAGGACCTTTTCAATAACGCATTAGGCCTTGTCGAAATCTCCACGAATCTACTCCAAGGCTTTAATAAACATGCGACCATACACAGCCTTAAAAACACTTGAACTACTTTCTTTTAGTTGCTAAATTTACTCTGCATCAAATAACTACAGATACAGGAGAAGCAGTTTTACCATTCACAACTGTTCGTTCCAGACATAGCTGTTATCAACTCAAATTGTGATCCTAACACCTTAAAATAAGTAACAGACTAAAATGACTCTACCTACAACTTCTTATATTGATAGCAACACTCTACAGCAGTAGCAAGATATGACAATCAGTCCAGAAAGTAGGCACCTACGCGAAGCCGACTCCTCGATGCACGGTTTCGGGAATGTTTGTCAGATTACTGCCAAAGACAACAGAAATACTAACAAAACTTTCCAAACAATCGATTCTTGTAATTGATGCCAACGCTGTTTTTTGAAAGTAGCGCTTACTTCATGCTTTCATAAGTTTGTTCTGCGTCATGTCAAGAAAAGTTGCGTCGCCTCCTTGTACTGCAAAAGCTGAAGGTCTACGTCAAGCCTTACGTCTTAAAACTGATATAGCAAGAGTCACAGTTCATCAGAGACAAGTTCCTGCTCGGCTTTTTTCTTGGCTGTTAGATGCTCTCTATCCCAAGGCTGCGAGATAAGGGTTAAGTGGGTGGAAAACCATTTAAGTGTTTTCTTAATTTATCACAGATATTTCTGATGTTGAAAGCAATATTGGTCTTATCGATGAGGCAATTCTTTTGTAATTAGACAACATCACATCATGGTGAAGAAACGTCAAAAAATGCAGTAAATGTGAATGAAATAACAGATAAAAAAGATTTTTTTCCACGCACACAGACTTGACCCTTATCTTATGTATAGTGACATGATTGGTCAGCACGCTACACTTAGTCACAATTACCAATATCTGACGTAATTTAGAGAAATTTTAGGTTTGTGAGTTCTCAGCTTGCTTGACGACTGATTGATGATTCCAAGCTTACTGATTTTTTTTCCTTGCAGCCCACAGGGTTTCATCGGTTTCATTGATGCATGTATCGCAGTCCATGACAAGGAAGTAGTAAGCTTATTTGACATCGATGAATCTAATGCTAATTGTAAACGGCTTAATCAAGCTTCATAGCAAGACAAAATATTAACCAAATTTCTTATCTGAACAAATTTCGTTATTGACTCCATCGACTATCCTTGGTTAAAACTGGCAGGTATAGCAGAAGATGTTAAAAGTTTAGCACATGAAAAAGTTAGAAAGTAGTTGTTGGCAGCTGGTGTCAGCCATTAAAAATGAATTTGTTCAAAAACTTTGTAATACTCTAAAGTGGGTTTTGTAATGCATCGATAATTCAGCATGCTGGGTTGGCAAATAAATAAAATATATAAAGCAGACCTGTCAAACAACCAAGTTATCAAGTAAAGATAATCTCCAATCACCATGAAAAACAGAAAAATGATTAGAATTTATAATGCATCATATAAAATTACAAAAATATCCATCAAGGATGAGTTTATTTTTAACTTAAGTTTCACAACATCAAACTTGTATTTTGCATATTAAAATAAAGAAAACGAAAGACTTTATGGCTGAAGTAGCTAGCTCAGTTTTTCCATTCATCGGTGTATGAGCAGATCTTTTCAAGCCTGAGGGCAGGAAATCATCAGCCACTCAGCAGTCTCGTCGTCCAGGACCCTCAGACCATGCTCACCGTTTGGAGGCCGGTGGGTTAGACAGTGGTGGATGACATGGTCTGCGGTCTGTTCAGTGGCACCACACTCGCATTCTGATGAAAGAGTTTCCATTCAGTTTCCAGCGCACATACTATACTCATGGTGTCTGAAAGAGTCTGACTTTTATTGCAGAATATATGTTTCGTCATCGTGTAGTTCTGCATCGTCATAGAACAGTCCTTTGCCACATAACATTGACAATTTAATTGATTACGATTAGTTCCTTTGATTAGCTCATTTAGATCCCCTCCTGTCTGGGTTATGTTATCTTAAGTCTTGTTTTTTGCAGGCAAAAACTCTAGCACTTTTATGTCTTTTTGCCTGTTGCTAAATCAGTCAAAAAGGCACAGCAACTGATAAATTCTTATAGAAACAAATCTGAAAATTGTTTCGGTAAAAAAACTGCTCCATGTCATTTGATAGAAACATTGCTCTGAAGGCTGATTAGGCAAACATGGCACTTGCGTGATGACCTGTTTAACACTTTGCTCCTCAAAGGGAGGCCGGATTTGGCCCCCCCCTCATATTTCCTTTAATTATTTGAAGCACAGTAACGCCATGCACTTGGTTTTTCTTGACTTTTCCTAAAATTGCCAGGCGGATCTGATGATATTAAATTTGATGCTAAAAGTTGTGTAGTTTTCTTGTAAATTCAAGATTTTGGTGAATTTTTGCTATTTCTAGCTAACTTCCAGCAAAGCGTGAAATGGATTACATTGCGATGACAAGCCATAAGCTCATAATTGCTTCGTGCATCGATATGCGCGAGCAGAGAGAAGCATTCTCTTGCTTTCTTTTGTTTGGTTTGACCTCAATAATACAAAGCGCGTTATTTCTTATGCTACAAAGAAAAGCCAGTGATCGCAAAGCTGTTAATTAGAAACAATAATAGCAAACGTTTTTTGCGTTATCAGCTCTACAAAGAAGAATAGCAATCCACGATCAAAATAGTAGACTATGGAGGCCACAAACTATTCAAAACAGTTGTTTCAAGCAGATAATATTCATTGACGAATAAAAAACGTTACAATAAGAAATCTTCTCTTGGATAAAGACACGAAAACTTGGTTTCGAAATAAACGTTCTATGGAAATGCTCTCATTGACAAAACTTGCAATTGAGGAAATGTATCACTGCAAATGCTTTTGGGAGAAGCCGGAGAAATAGCGTTTTTGCAAACAGTAATTGTGAGATACTCAAAATTATGAGATAGGCTTCATTTACACGTAGCAGCTAACTCGATGGCGTCCCTTCATTGATTTATGTCGCCTACTTGTTGTTATGTCCTGTATTTTTGTTTCACAGTGCACTGTGTTTTGTTCCAAAGAGCGCAAAATAAAGATGATAATGCTTCATCTACATTACAAAATATTTTGTAATGTAGGCCTACAAACAAAATGTACAATGTACACAATGTACATTACAAAATATTTTGTACTGTAGACGAGGCATAAAGTTAGGCGTCACATAAGACAAACAACAAATCAGCTTTCTTCATCATTGATTCAACATCTGAATACGTTGCGCCAATGTATAAGAGGCCGGCTATTGTGAAGACCCGCCATTTAGGCTATAAACGATCCGATTATACCAAAAGTGGGACAAACTAGTGGATCAAAGAATGAATAAACAATGCTGAGAAAACTAAATCTAAGTGACGAACAATACCGATGTCTTCATTTATCTTGGAAAAATGCTGCCCAAACTTATCAACAAAAAATACCGTAAATAACGGCAAGGATCCCGAAAGCAGAATTTGCTCAACTTTGGCATGAATTTAGTCAGACATCTACAGTAATAATTCCACACATACAATAACGGGCTCTCAACTGCTGTAAGATAACACGATGGTTCTGGTTCTGGGCGATTTGTGTAACAGTTTAGGGGAAGACACTACTTGAAATGATGCACCACACAAAAGATTTTCAATGAAGACTGAGTCTAAAAACCGATGTGGATTGTGCTGCACAATGACTTCAAGTTCAGGACAGACAAGGCACAAAAATATCACGATAAAAATAAAGACCTTGTGGGAGATTTTCGAGAATCATAACACGATGCAAATACCAAAAACGCATGGTTTGCATGCTGCTCTAAGCTGGCCGGCAACCACAAAGGTAGACAATACAGGCAGTTTATAATTCGATAACAGCGCAATAAACATTATAAATACGTAAACCGACAATTTTCTTTTACAAACGTTTTACGTCTAATAGTAAATTTTCCCTCAACAATTTTTTGTGAAGCACTTGCAAACCACGGTTTTATAAAATAATTCATCATTATTATTTTTTACTTCTCGGATATTGTAAAACGTCATCAGCAAAATCACAAAAAAAATTTCATTACTTCAATGTAGTAGGCCTAAGAATTTCTTATAGAATTGTAGCCACGTTGTTTCAACAAAGAAGCCATTTTTTAGCAATATAGAGTTATAGAAAATAATTTGCAATCATGCAAATGGTTGGAAAGAATCTAGGAAGTCTTCTCACAATCTGGCACAAAATGATTATGTTTATTGTATCTCTGTAAAATGTTTTACGACAAACTTTGAAGCTTCGTTATAATCATTTTTATCTTTGAAGTCAAAAGTTATTTTTTTTTTTTTGGCCAGAAACATAATCACTGCCTTGCTGATGTTGTCGATATTACGCGTATTTTTAGTGCTTCAAACAATAAGGACCCAGTCAGCAATCCAGTCCTTTTACATTGATTCAACATTTGTAAACGTTAAATTTATGTAGATTTGCTGACTGTGGGTTATTTCACATTTCCTTTGTTTACGCACGTTCCTCAATTCGCTGTTGCATTATTTCGACGCTGGCGGCAATTCGCTGTTGCATTATTTCGAATTGATTGACACAATCTTCAATAAAAAGTGAGCTTCGAACTTAGCTTTGTTGATATAAATGCTGTATTTTTTGTGGATGTAATTTATGAGTCATGTTTATAAACACCCGTAAGCGAAATGACTTATGATGTGGCCTGCATGATATTTGTGATGCGACTTGACACAAATCCACAATTTCAAAAGCACCTAATTTGAACTTAGAAATTTCAGATAATTTCAACAACTTGTTCAACTGTCTTCTCTCTACTAAAAATATTCATACTACAAACTCAATTGTAGACCTAAATACACAAACGAAGATGTAAACAGCTATTCAAGCAGGCTAAGGTGTTACTTATGAGAAATTTGGTTCCATAAAACTAGAAGCTAGCCATGAGTTTGGGAATGCATTAGTTTAGGATAAAAATGTAAGACAACAAACGCAGTTTTGTTTTTTTTTCAAATTCGTGTAACAATGTTACTTTGATTGTAACTATTTTAGAATCAGTGAGTAGCTTACAATAAGATTTGCTCGCAAGTCGTAAATTCTAATCAATGCAATGATTCGGCACACCGCACACACACTTCGTGCGTTCGATCGAGCTCTTTGTTATTCAGAAGTTTGCATGAAATCGGATTAGCACGGTAATTAAATAGCGGCAAGTTAAATCAAAATTGTCGTTTTTGGGTACCTTTGCAAAAATTGAAATATCAAGTTTAACATATAAAATTTTAAAATAATGACTTTTCAAACTTATATACAAATGATTTGCTTTCACACCAGTGCAACTTCTGTTCAAATAGCATCAGCGGATAACACGTAACAGCTGATTGAATTTGATCCAAAAACGGCCCCCCCTTGAGCAGTTAACTTCCAAAAAAACGTTGAAAAGCAAAGGGTTAAAGTAAGAATTTAAATCAAATTGACAACTTCAAGTAATATCCTCCACAAAATTACTTTCCATTGTTTCTTGAATGGACATACTCCTGCTCGGCGTGCAAAACCTTTAAAAATCTCAATTCTTCATTCCTCTGCCACAACTTCAACAAAGAAGATTTGATCCTGACATAATTAAAGTCCACTGTTCGTCTTTTCCCCAAGGCTTTAATGTAAATTTGAAGCTTTTGAAAGCATTCATCCTCTTTTTCAAAAGCGAGAGTCTTATCTTTTTTCTTCCAATAAATGACGGAGGGAATTCCTGCCAACTACGGTCTCCGCAAAATATGCTTATGCGGACGACCTGGCAATTCTCCACTCCACAACGTCGTGGGAAAATCTAGAAGACACCTTGAGCCAGGACATGAAAACTCTCTCAGCCTATCTCCAGAACTGGCGACTGAAACTCAGCGAAAACAAAACTGTGGCAGCAGCTTTCCACCTTCATAATTGGGAAGCTGATCGTGAGCTACACGTCCAGAACTACGGAAAATCTCTGTCCTTCTGCCCCGAACCAAGATATCTTGGGGTGACACTGGACAGATCGCTCACATACCGCCACCATTTGGTGTCACTGCGCAAGAAACTCACATCCCGCGCTACGCTACTCAAGCGCCTGGCAGGCTCTAGCTGGGGGGCGAGGGCTGACACTTTGCGTATGGCAGCCTTAGCCCTTGTCTACTCTTCAGCAGAGTACTGTGCACCTGTTTGGTGCTGCAGTGCTCACTGCCACAACATCGACACTGCCATAAACAGCGCCTTGCGCACAGTGACCGGATGCCTGCGTCCCACACCATTGGACAATCTCCCCATTCTCGCTGGTATCCAACCCGTTGAGCTTCATCGCGAAGAAGCCACTCTGTTCCTCGGTCGACGGGCACTGGAGCCTAACCACCTTTTCCACCACAAGATCTCTGCTCTCCCAAGCGAGCACCCCCGCCGACTGAAATCAAGACACCCATTCGTGCCAGCCGCTTAACTTCTTATCAACGAAGCTGATGTGCAAGACATCTCTGCGGCTGCTTGGGCGGACTATAAATGGAGTTCTGAATGGAAGTCAACCGCCACCAGACTCTATTCGTTCATCTCCGACGCCGACACACGCCCCATCGGTCTAACACTACCAAGACAGGCATAGGTGCGCCTCAACCGTCTTCGTACGGGCGTCGGGCTTTTCCGCTCAACCATGCACCAATGGGGAATGGCCTCTTCCTCCTCCTGTGAATGTGGTGCCGAGGAACAGACCGCAGACCACATCATCAATGACTGCTCCATCTTCAAGCCACCTAACGGAGTGGAAGGTCTGCGTGTCATGGATGATGAAACCAAAGACTGGCTGCTCTCTAGTAGCATTCCAGTGTAGTCCGGGAACATCGTTAATCTGGGGTGGTAAAAGGATAGACCCTCGGGCAGTTGATAAACCGCCTGAAAATGCTAAATATTCAGCTATCCCAGTAGCATTTGATGATAAAATACACTGCTACTGGGCACAGTATTAACAACCTTAGAGCAATAACCTTCTGCAGCACATACAAAAAGTAAACAACTTTAAAACAATACAAAATTGAAGTTAAATCTTATGTTAACCAAGCATGGTGCAATAACATTGCAAATACGATGGATATTGTATATGGAATATCGTTATACACTGCTAAGTCATAATAGGAAAAAAAACAATTCATTGACACACTTTGTTTCACGCTACTAATCATGATGAAGAAGGTTCAGATTTGTTTCATGATGTTGCTGCATGAGAACCGAGAAATTCAGTTCATTGCTCACGATACCAGTCATTCATTTAGCGCTAGCTACCGGCAAAGAAAAAAAATTCTTAACACACTTGTAAACTTAATTGAAACATACTTAGATAGATGGCCTTGTATTTACTGGTTAAGCAAGTTTTTCTGCATTGCTGCGTATTAGCGCCACTTATAACAAGGACACCAAAATAGTTAATTTAACAACTTACAAATAAGTACATTAAAATTGCAAGATATCCTAGCATAACAATAATCATAGTCGTAGGAGAGTAAAACATTTTGGGGGGGCGAACAAAGTTTGCCCAAATTTTTCAAAGTTTGCCCAAATTTTATCTTTGCGTATATGTTTCAAAAGCACAAAATTACTCACAATCTCTGAGGTAGTGCATTTAATAACTCTACAGGCATCAACTTGGCCGTGTACAAAAACACAGGCAACATAACATAGGCGACAACAGCAAAACTAACGCAAAACTAACGCTAACATAGGCTACAACAGCAAAACAAAACTAAGGCTAACTTAACTTTAACGTGCATTCATAGACCTGTCTGTGTCCCAATTAAATAAACGATCAAATTGAAGCACTCTTATGTGGCACAAAAATATATATTAAGCCTAGCTGGATTCTACAACAATTTAAACTGACTTACAGCAATAACCGGGCAACAATTGATGAATATCCTTGTCGTCAGATTATTTGAAAATCTCCAGCCTAAATTCACTAAAAGGCCAGACAAAAAGTAGCTCAATCTTTTCAATATAAAAATAGTCCAAAGACTCAGTATTTGTAAATTTGCATTGAAAAAAATCTAGAATGACAACCTATTTACTTATCAAACCAGTAACATTACTTAATCCATGCTACTTCAAACACTATAGCCTAAAAAACTTGCACCTTTGAACAAAACTACTTTTAATATCACAAATATTGATATATTACAATGAAATCATACTCAATGTTCTTACAGAACATCATTGGAATGATATTCTTACTTCATAATGAAGCAGCTACTCAAATTGCAAGCACTGAAGAAAAGCGACTCCCAGGTGGTAACTTCAAACTTAATCCTTGCCACAAAATATTACAGACCTCATTACCAACAGCACTATTTACATTGCCTGATGCATCAACTGCATGAATTGGATGACAAAACATGAACAACATAACATGTGTTTTTATATTTGATTGTTGTTGCTCTAATACTGATCATAGATAGTGGGCTACTTAGCTGAGCATATCAACCCCAGGACTAGCAAAGACAAACAGCAGTTTAAACAAAAAACTTTTTTACATAATAGAAAACAGTTATATAAACCATAGCCCACAAATTACATGAAACTAAATGCTGGAAAATTTACAAATTATTTTCATTTAATATACTTTTTCACTTTGTGCAGGCTTATGCGGTAGTTAGTTGCCGAGATCAAATGCCCACAAAGTGGTGTATACTGAATATGTGGCCTCACAACTGTTGATTTTTAGAGTTTATAACAAATGCTTAACTTGTTTGGCCATATTTAAAAATGATAAGCTATCTTTGTAGTATTTAAGTTAAGTTTTAATAATAATAATAATGGTGTTGCAAGCACAGCAGTGCTTTTTCACCTTCATAACTTACGTAGCAATATTAAATAAATAAAATAAAAACGAATAGAATACCAACAAGGCATTTTGTGAACATAGCATAACTCCTGATAAGATTAATTTATCCAATAACTAGATAATTTTGCTCATACAACTACATTAGTACAAGAATCCAGTAGGGTTTCAAAATTCTACCAATGAAGAAATGTAAGCTAGTGTGTATAATACTGTTTTTATATCCTAATGAATATCTGTAATAAGCTTACCTCAGTTCGCCAAATGCATTATTTTACATTTACTTTCTTTAGATAGTGAATCGAAAGTTACATTCTGCCCAAATTTCTATGCCACATACAAAAGTTTTCAAAATTGTCAATGCGACATTTACATTCAAAGAAAAGTGCTAATGTATTTCATACAAAATGCAACACTATAAAGTTACTAAACTGGTAAAATGTTGAAAACTTATGGTAAGAATTAACGAAGTGGCTATTTTTACACACTTGTTGCCATGCTTACTTGTGAAAGGTGTTGCCAGAGTTAGGTTAACTTCTCTCAAATTAGGGCAGAATTCCTTATCTGGCAACGCTATTACGGCTATATTTACACTATTATAGTGTAAATATAACCACAGCCATGAATTAATTGATTCAATTAACTAGATATTTTTGCCCAAATGATTTTTACAAACAACTACATCACAGTAGTAGAATATTAAGGAAAAAACCCAAAAAAACTCTCAAAAAGTTACCAGTACCCAGCAAGCCTTTAAATCTTATATATCTAATGCAGCCTGTATTTTAGTGAAAATCAGTGATAAACTTACATTTGTTTGCCAACTGTGCTCTGTTACAGTTACTTTTTGCAGTTTTAGAATCGAAACTTATCATTTAAATGCCCAGATTGCAATTGTTTCCAAAATCGATGATAACACTGGTCTACAAAAAAAGAATTTTTTTTTTGCTCCATGAACTTTGAAGACTGATTTAGAGTAATTTTGGGGTGCTGAATCCGAATCTGACCTCAGATTTATCTTATCACGTCAGGTTTGTGAAATATGATAACAACAAATTGCTACTTTCGTCAAAAGTGGAAGATTTGGCGTTGCGTTTACCACCAACATATGCAGTGCTGTAACGAAAGGTTAGTGTTAGACAGGCCAAAACAGCCTAAATATGGTTACTAAACAAGCATTGCCATAGGCTTGCTTAAATCTTTGTGGTTTCATACAAAACATTGACGGGGGGAGGGGGTCAGTTACACTTATAGCCTCCCTTTTAGCTTGTTATTACTGCCTTGTTAATAATGTTGCTTAGAAAACAAATTGGTATCAAAATTATAATTGGTAGGTGTATTTCAGCTACTTATGCACCACATGGCCTGGATTTCTGAATCTTGCACAATGTGTATGTGCAATAAACGCAACGTCAAATCTTCCACTTTTGACAAAAGTAACAATATGCTGTTATCATATCTCACAAACCTGACGTGATAGCATAAATCTGAGGTCATATTCGGATTCAGCACCCCAAAATTACTCTAAATCAGTTTTCAAAGTTCACAGAGCAAAAATCGTGTAGACCAGTGTAATGCATTTTACATTCATTGAAAAATATCAATGCATCTCATAAATTATATAAAGTCTATAGACTGGTGAGACTTTGAAACATCATGGTAAGATTGATTTGCCCAAATAACTTTACATTTTTGCCCAAATTTGCGACATTTTTTTTTTCAACGGGGGAGCGACCGCCCCCCCTGCCCCCCCATCTCCTACGGCTATGACAATAATTGCAGTTTGTGTGTCTTATTTTGAGCTATGGTATATCGGTTGATTGATTATAGCCTAAAGATCTTTATCCAAGGATTGAGATAGCCTTTATGAAGCTTAATTCTGGCAGTTTCTCACACTTGTAAAGGCTTTAAACCACGGTCGCAAGCTCTATCATGGAGATGGACAAAGTGAAGTTTCCACGCATTGAAGTGTTGTTATTAGTAAATTATTTCATCCACCAACTGCCGCTAAATGGAGAGTGTACTTAAGTGCATTGCTCAAGGTAATAATGCCTACATTGTTCTACAAAAATACCAGAGATCTACCTGTTTTTCAAAAATGCATGTCACAGAATATTTAGCAAGCTGACCCAAATTTTGTATGACACAAGCGCTTCAAAGGCTTTCATAACGCTGTGACATGAAACCGAGCAATTTACATTTCATTCTATTCCGCTGTTACAAAATTTAATATTAAATTTTGAAATTTCCTTCCGAGTCCGCGCCCTGAATCCTATCGTAAGATTCAAACTTTATCATTGACATATTGCTTGATCTGGTTAAAATCCATTCCTACTTAAACTATAGACTTTAAGGTACACTCCTTAGTCCACTGCCAGTTCACTGTTAACATTTTGTTAAAGTTATTCAAACTAAATTTTTCTCACTTTATAAAAGCATTTTTTGACCCAAAAAGCAAAATATTTGAAGTGGCAAAACATCGTCATTGCTTTGCTGGTTCAGTTGTGTAGTTTTTACTTTGAAGAACCCACTAAATGTAAATGATGGGTATGTTTGTGCATGTGAACAAGTTGTAAATTATTTTTGCTTTTAAAACTGATTTTGGCTCAGGAGTTGATACATTTTAAGAAATTAGCCCAGCGGCCAATATATTCAAATGAACTGAGAACCTGCCACAAAAGGTCTTAAATTCCATCTAGCGATCAGTTTTCAAAATTTTGTTTGCCGCTTGGTGAAGCACTTATCCTCAGCACCACAGCAGATTGGTTTCACCTTGCCATTTAACAAATTCGGACGAGTCTGGAAAAATTGTTATTCATAGCTTATTTTCAATATTCAAAAAAATAAACAGCAGCTTAATTTAATGGTATGATAATGATGCACTCATGCCTCAACAATAAAGACTTTGCGGCTATGTTTTGTGACTAACATGCATCAAGTGACGTACGTATTCCAGTTCATGGGTGAAACACGTGTCTATCGCTGTCAATTCTTGCTACACTCGACTGCCGAGAAACACATGTTATTGGGAAAAGTCTTGATGGCTATTGTGGAGGCTACACCGGTATGGTTACGGAAACACAGAGCTCGCTGTTCTATAGTGAGTCGTCAGGTAGTGCTGACGCCAGTAAGGTCGCTCCTTTTCAACTATTCCAGTTCAATTACGTATCTTTAAAGCAATGACAATAATGTATTTACGGAACTTCGAATAGAAAATGTTTTGATCAAAAAGGTGCGCACACGACACATCGATTTATAAATTGCAGCGAATAGTTTATTGCGAGAAGACATTGTATCAAGTTTAGACAATTTGACATCATGTCCAGAGGCAGGTCTGAATATCAAACTAAAATCTTAGAAACCCCTTGTACATAAAACGTAACAATCCACCTTTGAACAGACAATTGTATGCTTGCGGCTCATCTTTCTTGCTCTCTGTATTTTAAAATTAGATTTTTCGCACCTTGCCTTTCTACCACATCATGTGATCTGGTCAACACCTTTTGATGCAGTTACCTTTGATTCTCGCAGAGCCTATATCGTTGGGTTTGAGCTAGTCAGAAGTACTGTGCAGTTTTTGCTTTTTCCATGTTTATAGTTATAATAACCATTGTATTTTATTCAGATGTAGTAAAAATTGTATATATGTTATTCCTGAAGAGGACATCTTGCGATGTCGAAAACGTTCGATATTTAATTGTTGCGTAGTTTTGTGTTTCTGTAAATATAATAAACTTTAATATGTTAAACTTGATAACGTTGCTCGGTTTCGTATGCCTATGGTTCAACAAGACAAACTCTCTACCGAAGCTCTATTAACTTGTATTAACTAACAAAATTTGTTCAAAATAATCCTTAGCGGCTTAAAGTAGCGTTGCAGTGAAGTTGACCACCTGATCAAACTGAAGAAAAAAAATCTATTATTAAATCCAGGAACATGAAAACAGTCCCTGGGCCAGTTACCGGTTTTTTCTTTGCAATATCTTGAGATTTTCATAACACTTCTTTGTGCAAGAAAATTATGACTCCAAACAGGATATTTTCGGGATTAATGGTGGACCAATAATTTTGATGAAATAGCCATTGGTCCTACTCATCTACACAAAGAAGAATGAAACCTTGGTCTTGATCTGGTTAAGTACAAATCAGTTTGTATTTCGTATTTCCTTATTGCTTGCAACTTACAAGTATAGACTGTTCTAATTTTATGTGCACGTTACAATTTAGTGTCATTGAATCGACGTTGCAATAACGTTATAGCTTTCATATTAAGCGCGGGAACTTGAACACGTTGCTCTAATTGAGAACCAAGACAGGTGTTTATGCTTAACATTACGTCATATGTGAAATAATTGCCATAAGGTTGGTTTCATATGTAGTTTTATTATATAATATGCTTAATTTTGAGGTCAAACATTACGTTTTTAAATATAACTTATAAATAAAATATAAATATTCACAACAAAACACTAAACTGAAAGAAAATTTTATCGGCAAATATGGTAGGCCATATAGGATACAGAAAACACACTGTATCTATAAAAAATTGTAATTTTTTTTTAAACAAAACAAACTGCTGTTTACAAAATTCCCCATTTTCAAGTGTTAAAATTAATCAAAGATCAATTTTTTTTGTAGATTTCAACAACAAGTTATTAATTTTATTATGAGCTGTCCGGAGGCGGCAGCAGGTACGTGGAAGAACGGAGGTACGTACAACAGATGTTATTCTATTGATTTTAACGCGGGAAAAGCCAGCTGCCGTCACAATATATCCCAGTCTGTCACACCATCGGCCTGAGACAGTTGTTTCAGTTTCCAATGATCTGAACACCTCAAAGACTTTGACAGGAAACTGTTAATTGCAACAAAGTAACCATAGACATTATTCCATTTAGCCGTTTCTAGTCTTTAAACAATTTACTCAATGTGCAAACTTATGAGCTCTAGCGATTAGAATTGAATAGTTGAGGACGCATTTCGTACTGACGAGTCTTTAGAGACAAGCCACTGCATAGAAAGTACGCTTTGAAGACCACAGAAGGTGAAGTAAAGGTCGATTAAATCAGCGACAGCAACTTCTGTAGTTGATGAAGACAGCCATCAAGGCGGTGAATGAACACCTCAATTTGACTGCATTTATTTTTAGTGAAAAGTGCTGCCAGACCAGTAAATTAAATTAGTAAAAGTTAATAAAAAAACAAGTAATATTTATGCCTGCTTGAAAAAGTTAGAAGGTTTCGTGCAAGAAGGTTTGGATCAGTTGATTTCAATCCCAAGTAGCAATAAACGGCAAAGTTGTTCAGAACATTTTACTTCATTACTAAAAATTCTTTTGTGCAGCAATTGCCACCATTCTTGAAAATTACCCAGCACAGATAGTCATAGTTAAAACTAAAAGATCACAAACCTCTCAAGAACATGTAGCCCTACACATAGTAAAATTTACATTACTTCAATACTCTTTTTATGACTTGTTTTTATGAGTTTGAAAGAAAATACTCATAATAAGGGATGACTAAATTTAAATCAGTTTGTATCCTTTATGGAACCTTGTCTGGTTTCATGGGCCCATTTGACAGATGTTTGTAGGTGCAACCTTCTTTTTTCCTAAAAAAAGGTTATGTTAGTTTTTTTTTTTTTTTTTGAGAAAATTCTTGCATTAGATGATTAGAGTACTTGAATCGTGCAGTTAGCCTTTATTTGCTTATTATGACTAGAATTTGTTTTACATGATGAAAACTCTGCAGCGTAAACATTGTTTAATTAATTTCCCAACATCAATTTTCATTGGAAAAAGATGCATTTTTTGTAAATGCAACGTTAAAAAGCGTTGAAATGTAACAAACAGGTTCCATTTCCGAGTAAGGTGATGTAAGATTTCAACGAGCTGCTGGTGTATATAAAAATTGATCTGACCATCTATCGGAAATCCATATACATGCCTGTGCCTTATGGCACCGCTTCTTCTCCTAACAAATTATTGCCGTCCAACAGATGCCATAGAGTACCTACATTTAGCAAAATTGTTTCGTTTGCTGTTTGGTTGATTTGAGTTTGACAACAGCTAAAATATAATGGAGATGAATATGCAAGTTGTCTTTTAGCCTTTAAAATAAAAACCAACTTTTAAGGCAAGGATAGTAAAACTGTAGAAAGACAAGGGCAGTATTAAAACAAGATAATTTAAACATAAAAAGTTTCTGAGTTATCCAAAAAAGAAATACAAGAAAAATGTTGAATAAACTATAACCTACTTTAAAACTGAAGTGTTTTTTAAATTGTTCACAGATTGCTTGGTTAATCAATATTTTAAAATTGAAATTATTTCTTGTTTTCAAGTCCAAGTTTTTCTCCATACTTTTGTTCTTTATAAGAATAGAGTTCAAACCACAAATACGACAACCTATTTGTTGTTTCAAAAGATGCACTACTTTAATCTTCGTAGTTAAACCAAGGTTCAAAGCAAGAATTGACTTTCTAGCTGAGTGCTAGAAGGTTCACAATGCTGGAGTCAGCTAGTTCACAGAGAAAATTGTCCCATGTTAAAGTGTTCACCGGTCAAAATACCCCATCTGCTGCAGACCTACAGATTACAAATACGCTCACTGTATGAGTGGTTGGTTGTTGTAATGAATGTCCTTTCACCAATCGGAACTACCTACTTGCAGTATATGAAAGGACATTTTCTTCATCACTCTACAGTCTACACTAAAACCAAATACAGATCAATACTAGAAATACAAAAAAAATCCTTTGGTTACTTTTTCTCAAACTAAACTCGAATTGATTTGTTATGTTGTAAACACACAGCTCATAAATTGCATTAGGAGAAATAAACACGCAATGAATTATTTCAGTTAATATTAGTTTTAAAATTGACATTTAATTACAAAGTGCTTTCGACAAAATTATATGCTCCCTAAATGTTGGGTCGCGAAGATTTAGAACTATTTTTAAAAGTCAAGCCAACAAGTATTTGCCAACCCCTGAATTCTTCATAACATCCCATTAACCAGGAGAATTTGCGTTATCCGACTTTAAATCGATGTGGGAATGGGCGATTGTGTTAGCCGAGAAAAAAAAATCATTGCTGTGTAAGACGTTTATTTATAATTCATATTACTTTCGATCGAGATTCTAAATATTTCATCCGAACTGGAGGCTCTGATTGAAAAGATGCGACAAAAATTCCAAAAAAACACAAGAAATGTTGGCGAGCCTTGTCACTCTGGCCTATCCTGGCATCCTCACGGGAATTCCACCTGATCCGTCGGTCTTCGAACATCGATCGTCATTATCGAGTCGTCAGCGGCCTTCTTTTAAATTTACCAAATGATCAAAAATAAAAGAGGATGTGTTAGGTCTACCAATGCAGCCTATTTGGGTTTCGATCCAGAAGGAAGAAGGTATCTGTCAGTGAGAGGGATTTTCCATGGTAACCTACATCAAGTGAATAACAAAATAACAGTAACCTCCCAAGTACATGTAGCTCCACACAAAGTGAACTTTGCATGACTTTTAACTCTTTTTTATTTCTTTAAATAAAATGTTTAAAAAGACAAAATTGTCTGAAAAGACATTATTAAAAGTAACTACGGACAGTGGCCAGTGTTTCGATCTTCCGATCTCTTCAGCGTAGTACAGTAAAATGAAAGTGGAAAGTTGTATTGAAGTTTTGAGATGATGATTTCTAAGAGTGATTGTAATAAATCAATGACAATTGATTTAATTTTTGCTTTCGGACTCAGCGAAACGTAATTTACCGCCAATTAGAAAGTGTGACTTTTTGAGAAAAGTTGTGTTAAGCAATGAATGGAATTTGTTAAAAATAAAAATTTGAGAAAAAGACCGGAATTTGTCATTAAGCTAGGACATAACAATCATCTGAGATGGATCTAAAATGCAAGAAACTAGATACTAGCGGCACATATAAGTATTAAGATTCAAAGAAAATGAAGGGGTGTACCAGCAAACATCTATAGGATTGGCCCATGATACAAAAGAAGGATCCACAGAGGATATATCAGTTTGTATCCTCTGTGGATCCTTCTCTTGTATCCTGGGCCAATCGTATATATGCTTGCTGGTACACCCATTCATTTTCTTTGAATCTTTACAGCCTGCATCAACCTACAAATTGCAGAAAGTGCTGAGTTTTTACACGAGATCAAAAACACACACAGTACCTTTCCTATATTTGAGAGGCAGAATTTACAATTCTTTTGCTCTATATGCGACATGCTAGGTTAAAAAACAACTGTTTGAGAAAAACTAGATTTTTGTTTCTGATGTTGATTTAAATATCTAGAACTAATTGCATTTGCCTTAATTTTATAATGCAAATGATGAAAAAAAGTATAATCAGTGTTGAATCATACAAAGCAGGATAACTACAGTTAAAATGGCCAATTTTGGTTAAATATGGACTAATACTGTATATTGCTTCATAAAAAATATTCAAAGCTTGGCCAGTATTTGTGGTTTGGTAAAAGCCAATATTGAATTGATTAAATGTAGCATAAATTTACAGCAATCTTTTTATTTTCAGACCGATATCAGTTTGGAAAAAAATTGTTGAGCGCTTGAAAAATTAAGGGATAAGCACTTGCTACAATGAGTACCATATTGAAGGAAAGAACGAACAGCAAAAAACAAGCAGTGAAAAATCGTAAGCGCTTGAGCAAGTGAGTTTAGATTATAAACTTAATTTAAGCATAAAAATATATTGAAAAGTTTAATGGAAACAAGAGAGAAATCCGCTCCAGGAATTGGCTTTCACGATTGCGAAGACTTGCTCTCCCGTTCCCATGTGTTAACAAGAGCTGATACAAAAGTTAAAAATATATTTTTGCAAAATCTCCAACTACAGTATAAGTGATCAGTCTACGTATGACAATGCACAGTGTATAGTATAAAACACAATTATCCAAAAACAACACTGCTTGGTAGAAAAAACTCTCGTCGCATAATTTGACTGCTGTTTGTTTGTCGAGGTCCAGGATAGTGGTTGGTTGCATCATTAGAAAACAAAGCCAATCCGATTGAAAACCAAATCCCAGCGTTATTTAGAAATTGTGTGCTTTGATATGCAACAAAATCCGATTTACTGTTCCAATGTTTAAAAATATAATCAGTCTTTTAAGTTAAATGTTCTGCAAAGCCTTGCAAATAAATTAAAAACAATAGCAGATAAAACACAAAAGCCCCAGATATAGATAGTCTCTTGTATACGCCATCACAAACAGCATGTACTTTTTTGTGTATTTTAAATGTATTTAAACGTTGTGTGTTTGTTTTGTTTTGAAGAAAAAGACGTCAACTGCATCTAGCCTACGCCATGTTGAAGAAAATTTTACCTCCTGCTAATCCTCCATTGGAAATGACGAGTGAAGTTGAGATAGTGAAGCAAACTTCACGTTATATTGTATATTTGAATAATGTCTTACATAATTAAGTTTCTTTGTTGTGCTGTACTTCAAAAGGGTTATACGTGGTATACTGTGGTGTGGAAAAATTACTGATATTTATTTGTTTCTTTAATTATGACTATTTGGCACAGTTCCTATACCATGCCAGAAGCACCAGCGATGTAAAAAAAGTCCGTTTTTTACCATGGTCTCAGAGCTCTTTTGACTCTATGAGGAGTACTTTTACAAGAAAGAGTCTAAAATTTTCGTAGTTAAATAAATTGTCTTTTTTCTTTATTGTAAATTCAGCGCAACAAAGGAAAAATTTCAATCACTTTACCACAAAATTCAAATTAGCCAAACTTTTCAAATGTCTTAATTGGTTACTTTTTGAGGAGTTCACTTGTATCTGTAAATGTTTTATTTTATTGTTGTCTTATGTTTGTGAAAAACTTTCTTATTTGTTTTTTTTCACTTGCAATATATTGTAAAGTACAGTTCCTTTAAGCTGTTTTTTTTTTCTGATTTCTTTATTTGTTTTTTTTTTTATTGCTCATGCGAAAACGACAATCGTGCAAAGATGGATTGATGCAGAATTTGACTCACTGCAAAAAAAAAACAACTTGCAATTCTTTCTAAAGAGGCGTTCTTACTGTTAGTCAAGCATAGTTTCTCTTGTCTCAAAGCTTAGTTGAAATCAGATATAGAAATCTTTATACATACAGTATTGCAAAACTTGTCGGTTTACATAGCGCAAAAAATTCTAGTTTCAAGAAAAACTCTATTAGAATAAGATAAATATGTTTCTCGGCAGCCGATTTGTAGCAAGAATTGACAGCGATAGACACGTGTTTCGCCCATGAGGCTGGGCTCATCAGTATCGCACCGTATTCTAGCCACAAATTTATTCGACCACCGCTTTACCAGTCAGTTTAACTGATAGCCGGGAAGAACGCCCCTTTCTTCAGAATAAGATAAAGTTGAAAACTAACTTTAATGCAAAAAAGAAATCCAACATTTCAAACGCATTAAATTATTGAATTTATTCGCATTAAATTATTTATTTATTCGACCACCGCTGTACCAGTCAGTTTAACTGATAGCCGGGAAGAACGCCCCTTTCTTCAGAATAAGATAAAGTTGAAAACTAACTTTAATGCAAAAAAGAAATCCAACATTTCAAACGCATTAAATTATTGAATTTTTAAAATTTGCTTGAACTTCGAATATGCTTAGTCATCCGTTCGACATAGGCTGTCAATTACCTGATGATGTTGGTGTTTAAGTTCAGGTGGTGGTAACTTATTGACTGGCATAGCATGCTTGTGAATTGGTGCGTTATTATTTCGAAGAAGCTTGCTGTTAAACTCGGATCACATTTTATGATTTTTTCCGTTTTAGTTCCGAATTTTCAAAGCACTCACTTACCGCGTTTATTTTTCTCTTAGTCTGCTTTTGCTTCAGATGTAATTCATTTATTCTTCAATGTTTTAGGCTACAGTGATGGTGCTGTAAACGCCTACGATAAATCGATTAAACTAATTGTCAGATTCATACGAAACTACATCTTGCTCTCTAGCCACTGCCATTTTGTTTTCTTTATTTATTTTATTTTTGTATAGTTTGTTTGTTTATTCGTGATCTTTGCAAGACAGAACCCGTTACACTGTTACAGGTATTTCAACTTAATGTCGATAATCACAGTTTTTGATATTACAAACCGTCTCAAAAACTTGGTTTTTTAAACAAACAAAATAATAACTCTGTCTTTGTCCATTGCCTACTAACCTACATTTTTTGATTTAAAGCAGGCCACTGTCAAAAGTGCGTTTTGTCAAAACTCAAATCATAAAAAACCTTTTGCTTTGCAATCTCTGCATGTTTGTGCAATATTGTCGACCCTTAATAATTTATGTTTTTTTTGTTTTCATTCTAATGTCATTCAATATCTTTAAAAATGGCTTTGTGTTGAAAGACCTGACCACTGCCTTCAATTTTGGGTTCGTTTTTTTTTTTTTTTTTAACTTTGCCTCTTTAATTCTGAATGCGTAATAGTTAGCCTATAACAATGATTGAAATAAATTTTGAGTTCTTTGCCACAGTACCTGCCCTTTTAAGTATTTCAACCAATTGAAACATTGCTTTAACTAATTATTACCATATCATAGATTTTTGTACCATAGGCTACTAAAATTGTGTTGGGGACATTTAGGACTTCAATGTAATAAGAATTCGACTGCCGTAAGCAAAATGTGCAATATTCTGCAAGTGCGAACCATTTCAAAGATAAAATGGTGAATGGAGAATACTTTCAGTTGTTCTATTTTTAATCTTGTCGGACAGACTTCTAAAAAATCTATAGTATAATCTAAAAAGTAATTTTAATTTCGTAACTAAGAAGCAAAGTTATAGCCATGTGTGGTTAGCATCTCGAAGCTTGCTCTTCTTGTCTTTTAATTTTCGAACACTTCTCAAACATGTATGCATAACTAGTGAGTTAGTTTTCTTACAAGAATGATATGTTGATCTTATTAATAGGCGACTCCGTAAGTACCTCTGCAGTTTAAGTTGTTTTTGATTCGCATTTTCTCACAAAATAATCACTGTGGTGTACTTTGTGACCAACGGTTAGTGTCACCAGGTTAAAACAATAAAAAAGGAATATTTAGGCAATCTGTATCATTGTTATACTGCTTTTTTATTTGGTGTACTGCAGTGGTTCTCAAACAATGGGTCGCGCCCAGGCCAGGATTTGGGAGGGGGAGGGCAGAGGGTGCAGTTTCCCCGGGCCCCCTTTTTTGAAGCCCCCCCCCGCCGGACGTGGAAAAATGTGATTTTGTGTTATTATTTTCTCAGCCTTTGAAGTTTCTGCAAAATGCCTCCTTTTTCTTTCAAGGATTTTTTAGTCACAAGGTGGGGACTGAGCTTGGCGTAAAGGTATCAGCGGTGTAGGTGACTTTCAAGTTACCTTGTAAAGTTTTTGCGCCCTTGGCGCGAAAATTTTTTTTGCATGAAGGCCCCCGATCTAAAAGTGCCCCGGGCCGCGAAATATTTTTTCCTACGAGATTTTTGTCTCATTTACATATTTTGGTAAAAGTTTGTATTAAAACCGTGTGGAATGCAACAGTTTCTCGTTGGCACGGTTGGTTCAGTGGTATCATCCTCCGCCCAGTAATCGTGAGAACGAGGGTTCGGCGCCCGTCGAAGTCAAACTTTTTTTTTTCTTTAAATTAATTTTTGCGGTGCACAAGAGCTTTTCAAAAAAGTAGGGTTAGGGAAAGCTTATATTTTATTATCATTGCAGAATTTTATTGGCAAATAGTTATTTCGCAATCTGAATCAACCAATCTCTCAAACACTTTGGGAAAATCTTACTTTTAAAGTGACTAAAATAAATGAGACAAAAATCTCGTAGGAAAAAAAATTTCGCCCCCGGGCCCCCATCAGCTAAACCGGCCCTGGTCGCGCCCAACACTGAGATTGAATGTGAGTCGTTAAGCCTTTGGTTTCAAGAGAATTGCAGAAAAACTAAGAGAAAGCAAGATTGCAAATAGACGGGAAAATTCTTTCAGCAAAAAAGTGAATTTTGGCCGCTGTAAAAACGAGATGGAAAAGCACTGATGTAAACCTACTGTATAGAGTAAACGCTAGTCTGTTGCCCTAAAATGTACAAAACCAAAGCATGTCTTAACTATGAAATATAGTTAGCTAATCAGTAAACTGCTTCATGTTGGAAAAATGGTAGATTCATTGATCACAATGCTCTATCTCTGCGACTTTTCCGAGTAATTATAAAATGTACGAGACAGATAAAGATCATTGAGTTTGATTGAGAATATCGATCCTGTATTGATTTTCACCCGTTTGTAAAATTCATTTTATATTTGCCGTTTATAACGTTTTGTGGAAATAAAGTCGTGAAAAAGTCTTATTTGCAGATTTTGTCACAGCGTAAAAGTAGAATCTGAAGCAAATATAGTCGAAAGCGTTAAGCTCGATGAAATAGCAGCGTGAATTTTCATGTTCTCAAAGCATAGCCGTAACTTCATGAAAGAAGTCATCTCCTGGTAATCATACGGTTGGATGATTATGTTTTTGTAAAATTGTTGGTGGTTAGTTGGTTTTGAACCTTTATCTTCGGACTAACAAAGCCTTGATTGGTTATTCCTGGTAGTTTCGCATACTTGTAGAGGCTTTTGACGCAGGGCTGGTTACCGAGATTGGCAGAGTGAAGTTTTTCCGATTGTTGAAGTGTTGTTGGCGGGATTATTCCATTCACTAGGTGCCGCTGAATGGAGAGCAGTCCTTAACGTGCGTTGCTCAAGCGCACACCCCGAGAGTCGAACTTGCGCCGCTTGATCTTGAGCTGGGCGCGTAACCACTGAGCTAATGGGGCGGACAGTGGGGTGGCGCAGCGGGTAAGACGCTTGCTTTCCAATTATGCAATCCTGGTTCAACTCCCGGCTTATGCTGGTTGTTGACAAACACCGCTCACCTCTACCTAGGGTGTAATAAATTGGGTGGGCGTAGTTGCTGAAGGAAAGGTGGCCGGGAGTAAGAAACTGGCCGGCTACCCAACTCTCGTTAGTGCCGATGGCTTAATATAATGAAAACCTTATTTTCTCATCCCCCGATGCTTGGATTCTAGTATGGGACTCACCTTTACCTTTAGGCCTACTGCACAATTTACCTATACATCGACAAGCGATCGTATACACTGTAGGTGGTAGGCTAACATAAAAGTCCTGAATTTTCAAATTCACCACAGTAAGTTGCTGAAAACATTTAATTTATCTCACTCACTTCACTTTCTTCATGGAATCATGACAACCTGAGTGTGTTTCGCGAAATGTTTCAGCGATGATGAGTAACAAGTAAACGCCAAACACTGAGCGGAACTAAAATAAAAGATGAAAAACAGAACAGAAAGCACATTGCGAAAATAAATTCTCATCATTGGGTGTTACTTCAACTTCCTGATAAAGAGATATCAATCATAAAAAGTTTTACTTGTCAACTGTAAAATTAGAAGTTTTACGCGGTATAAACAAAAACAAAACTAAAAGAAAGAGGCACGTCGGTAACTTATACTTCATTCATGCATTTGAGGAAAAATCGAGAACACTGAGTCGTGATGAAATTCTAGCAGTTTGTGGATTAATACCAAGCCATGCGAGCGTATTGTTATTTGAAACGGCTCACACGACATAATCTTGTGGCAAAAGTGATCAAAGATTATTTATAAAAATTGTAGTTGTTTCACACTCTCTCTTTGAACACATACAGTATATATATGCTCAGTGCTTAAAGTGAATAGATGTTCTTCCATCCACTGAAGGAACACCTGATAACAAATCGCATGGTGTTGGTGTACTTTGTGATTCTCGCTTGTGGAAAAATCCATCACATGTCTTACGACCAAAATACTGATCAGAATATCATCCCAGCACGTTGCCACAATAACTTTTCAACACAAAATTGATATAATTTAAATTTGAGCTAGGTTTTAAATACAAACCGCAGAGACACAATCATGTTAACATAGTCTATATGAAATGCTTGTTAGAACAATTGTTGAAAAGAGTGAATAGCAGAAAATGGTAAAACTACTATTACTTCGAAAATACTATCTGATAAAAACAAACCATCATAGAAAGACAGCGTTAGATTCAAAGTTGAATGAAATATTAAGAAAATTTAATAAAAATAACAACATTTGTGATCAAATTAGAAAAATCATCATCCTTTTTTTGTTTTCTTCATGATTTTCTTGTTTCTTCTAACTTTAACTTGGCGAAAAGTTCAAAATCCTGAAAAATATAGATTAATTTTGAATATAAGATATTTTCTCAAACTACCTAAGCAAATTTTACGTCACAGCGTTTTTAGCAAATGCTCTCCAAGATAAAACAATTGCTTTCTGCCTAAAATTTGTGTTGTTTTTCTGTTGTTTTCTGCCTAAAGCTGATTAATCTCACTTTGCATACGTTCGCTCAACATTTCGCAAGATAAAAAACAAACTTTCATGTGTACTGAAACAAAATTAAAACTTTATAACAAACTATAATATAAAACATACAAAATAAAAGTCATTCACAGTAAGCAATCACCTCAATCTTGGCTAATATTGAAGAATCGATGTCGTTAGAAGGATTCTGGCATGGCTTTGCCTTGAGGGTCGATTCTCTGCTGAAGTCATCATGAAAAGATGAGTTTAATCCTAATGGATATCCACGACCGTCAACTTCTTCTGAACAATGAGAAAAAGACATTTTCTCGGAGCTCTTGAAGCTTGGAGCGTTATCATCGTCTTCATGGGAAGTGGACAGTTGGAAGCCGCTGTCACCATCAGAGCTGATCCCTCCATCACTGAATAACTTTTCCCTGGAAAACTCTTGATTGGAATAAGCGGTCGAAGCTCCGAGCGCTGATGCGTCGCTATGACGGCGAGTCCACGTAGTCACGTGATTAATTTCTTCAGACGATCTGTGACTCGGAGATCCGCGAACATCCTAAATACAACGAAGATATAAAACGATGCTGGAAGGAGGTACTCTAATGAGGTAAAAAGGTACAGATATATATTTTGGAGGTACAGATGGTGTGCCACTGTCTGCAGTTATTTTGGAGGTACAAATATTTTTATGCTTATTACACAAAACCTTGTCTGAATGATACTTTTCTCAATTCATATTTTTGACAACGACTAACATACATACGGTCAAGCTCTATATTTTCGCACTGATATAAAAAGTAAAGGGTGCCATTTAGTAAACATTAGTTTGTGGTTATTTTATTATTTATTGTACAGTAGATGCTATTTACAGTTGAAAAAACATCACGATTCCAACTCACCGGTGAAGAACTGGCTGTGGATGATGACTCAAGGCCATCGGAAGCGCTAGAGTGTTCGTCTATGGATGTGAGTGCTTCACTTCGAGTTGAGGATGGTGTCATCATGACGTCATGGGAACTGTGACGTCGAAAGCAGTGCGTCGTTCCTTTAGTTTTTTGTTTCAAGGTATCAATAGCGTTCTGTTGCTCCATGATTAAAAGTTCAAGATCCTTCTTTCGTTGCAGTTTTTCAAGGTTGTGCTGTCAAATTAATGAATAATTATTCAGTGCTTCATCAAATGACAATGAGCAAAAAATGAAGTCAAACAATACCTGTCTACTGAAATTTTATAAATTTTAATAAAAAAAATTGTTGGCATTGCGGTTTGTAGATTTAAGAGAACAAATAAGTGTTTCTGCACATTGCACGCCAAACCATCATTTTTGTTCAGCCATGAGCATTGGGTAAGATACTGCTCAGAGTTCAGTCTGTTTTTATTTCTAACCATCACAACGAAAAACAATATATGCTAAATATAGCAGATGTCTAGAAAAAGGTAGAAGCAACTGGAGTAAAAAAGCTAACATGGAAAAACATACCTGTTTAGTTGCTTCTTCTTCTGCGACTTCTTTGTCAATCTTAGCCACAGCTTCTTGCATATCTTTTAACTTCTTTTCCATGGCTGAGAAATGAGCGTGGTTCTCTCTCCGAAGTTGCCCATTTTTGGGTTCTAGATCTTTGGTGTATTGAACCATTTTGAGATGAGCAGAGTTTCGGCGGCTGTAGTAAAAAGAGTTTTAATTGAATTAAGATTGAAATAGTTTTAATTGAAGTATTAATGAATGCTAATCCATTTTTCAAGTTTAATCAATGAAACTAGATTGCTCCAGAAAGTAACTTCACGTAATTCTTTTTATACGGTTTATTGCGGACCAAATTTATCAACCTTTTTACTTCAAAAAGTGGTAGCTGATTTTTTTGTTAACGCCGTGGCGTTGTTCTATCATTTTTTTACCAAAGTTGTATGATTATTTTGAACTTCTTAGTTTAAAGTAACTTTTTTATCTTCGCATTGTGTTAAAAATATATAAATCTGAATCTGCCGGATGCACAGCCGAGTGATGAGAGCACTGGTACCGCAACCGAAAGGGCGCCGGTTCGACACCGCTCAAAAACGTGTTTTTGGTAGTACACATAAATGCATGCCTGAAGGTGGACACGAAGATTGGCTTCCTTTTCTTCCCGCCCACTTAATTTAAACTTCAACCACCGGGCGTAAGCTTGGATAAGACAAAAAAAACTGAATCTTACCAGTTTAACAAAGTTAAAAATTTCGTGGTTCTCAGCTCCTCTTGAATTTTATCCTTCTCATAATGATCAAGTATCTGTTCCCTTGATATTCTTCTGACGCTTTGGTCTTCTCCTGACGAGTTCTCGATTCTGTCTAAAAGCTTCTGTTCTTCAATAATCTGTTGCTGGTTGACAGCTATTTCTTTTAAGAGTTTGTGTTTTTGCATTTTTACCAGTTCTTGGTCGAGCTTTTCTTGGCTTACCGTTCTCTGAAAAGAATATGATGACATTAGTAACCACGAAAACAAATACAAAAAACATGAAAACGGCTTTTTGTTTCATAAATTTTGTACTTTTTAAGTCAAGTAAATATTATTGCTACAAAGCTGTCGTGAAACTAAATCTCACACCCAGTTTCTTCACAGAGATTGTCGATTTAAAACTTTGTATTTATGTTAACTGCAATTTTTATGACTACTTATGACGATAATATTTTTAAATAAAGAAAAACTGCTCCAATTGGCTTACGTCGCCCAACGCGAAGATTAATTGCGAACTCAAGATGGCGCTAACGAACAATGCACAATAAGAGAAAAAAACAAGTTTTCGCATGAAGAGCTTCACCAAACTTGCAACCGAGAAATATGAACTACCCAGTCCTCTAACTTAACGTTTGTGCCAGGATGGGTGAAAGGCAGCCGAAAACGTTTCACTTTTACATTTTGATGAAAAATATAAGCAAAAAAAACAAGTAGACAATCTAGATTTTACTTGCAAAAACGAAAGTTGTTTAGGCCACTCTTCTGTTGCCTGTTAGCCTACCTACGAACGAAGGTTACCTACACTCCTACAGTATCAAGTCATATTGGTTAATAACAGCAAAATATATTATTGAGAATTAGCATCAACCTTGATTGATCTCTGTTTGGAAGTTGAATTTAATCGAATGTCTGGCATGCTAGCTCTGTGCTGCTTCGCAACCGGAATCTGTAGCTGTTGGCCTGACGAGCAAGATTCTTCGGAGAGGGATCTAGGTTTTCTGTTAGCATTGATACATTGTGATTATGTTGAATTTTCAAGAATGCAAAGTTATAAAACCTGATGATGAGTTTAAAATATCGGCTGACTTAGGATCAAACCGTAATTTATATTTCATATTTATTTGTTTTTATTTGGTTCCCAATAACAAATGATGAAGAGAGCTTAATGCTCGTAAGAAGATCATATTAAATTCATAAAAGAGAGTTGATCAGCAAAATATCATAAGAGATTATACCGCACAGCTGTCAGTTGAGTTTGTTTTTCCAACTGGCTTCCTTCAACTTCTTAACCTTTCTTATGAATAGCGAAATACTATCAGTCGCAATAAATTACGTAAATTCATGCAATATTGACGTTTAAGTATTTGTCGTTCAAAATAGGATCAACTAAATTTACGGGGCTGAATCAGAAGATTCCATTTAATCCGATAACCTACTACTCAGTAAACAAAATTGAAAAAATATTTACATCGTTGAAGAAGCGTTCACAGACTGAGTTTCTTTCTCTAGTGTTCCTACCCACAGTAAGAAGTCTCTGTGATTATCAGAGCTGAAATAATAGGTCGGCACTTCCTGTAAATCAAAAAAAGGTGTTTGAAATGAGTCAATGTTTTACGAATTAACTTTAGCCCCTCGTATATGGCTCACCTAATTCACAAAGATTTACTTTCAGAAGAACAATGAGTTTATAGCTGAGTGACAAAACTAAGACGCTTTTTTTCAATGTCGTTTCTTACAATATTGTCAGGTATATCTTGGGGTATCTTGTAACTTGTGAACGATTTTGGATGAGAGGAATTCCTTTCACAACCTGCACCAGTGCAGGACAAGATTGCAGTCAAAACTACCCATATTTTCTCTATGAAGCTAATACTTTACTTATATTGAAACAAGGTATGGAAACACTTGCCTGCTGTTGGAGACGAAAAACAAATCGAGAACGGCTCAAGTTCTTGACGTCAGCCACTACGTCATAACCACGTAATAAGACGGCATCACAAGTCATCTCAGATTGAGGAGAGTGATAACAATATAGACATGCATCCTGCAGTATGCACCAGTATCTGGAAGAATAAAATATGCAAGTCTTATGGATTAAGCTTGAAAAACAAATTAGATTACCTTACTATATTCGTTATTGAATTTTCATCACAACAGAGAGGGTCGCCATTTAACCAAACAAAGCATGTGAAGTTGAAATCGTTTTTTGGAATGATAAAATGCAATGTGCAATAGCGTACGTATTTTGGTCATGATCCTAGCACAAAAACTGAAAAAATGCAATACTTTTGACAAACCATGAAACAATTGAAATTTTTTGATAAGGACACACGCCCAAACCGCCAAAAATCAAGCTATTTTTTATGCAATTTTTCCCTTTTATTCTTTTCTGAATTGCTAATTTGGAAACCAAACCAAATTATGCCTCTTCCCCTGCCCCCTTTTGCATGGAGCTTTTAGTAGCGTATGAAAACATTTTTAAACAATTTGTTGTAAACAAGATTCCATAAAGATAACTCATAACTGACAATAAAACGAAGGGGGATCTTTGTTAAGGAAAGGTAGGAAAGACAAGGAAAAAAACTTTGATGCCTCCTAGCAAACGATCCACAAAACAAACAAACGATTGACAACTGAAATGGAACGATTTGTTTTGAAGAAGGCTTGGCCTCAACTAGCTTGGGTCCTGAGGTCATTCGAGGTGGTTAAGCACTTTACAAAAGCAGCTTTCAAACTAACGATTATGAGATCTGATGGACCAAGCAACGCATAAAGTGTTGCGTTACAAAACACAAGAGGAAATATTACGAGCACTTTGACAAAAGTTTCTGAGAAATAACGTTTGACGCCACAAATCTCCCGGATGCGCAACTAAACCAAAACAGTAAGAAATGCAACGATTTTTTTCAGTGCTTCTCACACTGTAGCTGTGATATGTATCTGACGAACTACAAAGTTAAATCAGATGCTGCAAAAAGCAATACTCGGTCGTTTTAGTCTTTTTGTTCGAAAGTTGTGTATTGTCCTACGTAGCATCTTTACTCTGAACATCTCTTTTACCATTCGGCTAATATTGTTTAATCATTTCAATTAATACTGAGAGAATATATAAGAAGATGGACTCTTGGTGCAACACTGCAATAAAAACAAGTAAAACAATAAAAAAAAAACTTTCCCAATGAAACAAGATGGTGTTTTATTAATAAAATGATTCAAAGTAATCATTTAATATTTGTACGAGTGGATCATACAGAAATAACTTAAATTGTTTATAAAATTCTTTCACCTATGCGTGACTATTGAGGAATAATTATAAGTCGTGAATGCCTGACACAAGAAATGAAAATTCAGTCTGTTTCGTTGAGACAATTCAGACAAAATAAGCGATTATTGTATTTAATACAACGTCGTGTTAATAATATTTCGGTCTGTTCGTGTGAATCTAATGCTGTATTTGGCTTCGCTTTGTAAATAACAAAAAGCTGTGGTCAATAGTCTGTGGCATGAGTTTGTGGTACGATACTGATGGGCGAAACACGTGTTCATCGTTCTTAATTTTTGCTACAATCGCTGCTGAGAAACAGAATCATTAACCATTGCATTTCAACACGATTTCACCCCATGAATCTTTCACAACAAAAATTCCTTTTTATATGATTTCAACTTTTGATGACGGTGTCGACGCCTGATGACAATTTGGCAATGTTTGACGACGTTAAAATGATGTGAAGGTGGCAACTTTTGCAGGCCAGGCATCAACCAGGATAGTCTCAAACTTGATTAGCGTGCAAAAAAAAATTGTCTATAGGTATCTACAAAAACACCTAAACCGACGCCAGTACGCAGGCGGTTGAGCCGCACCCAGGCCTTCCTTGGCATATATTCATCTCACAAAAAGTTAAATTTTATTGATTTGCAAATGCAAATAAAACAGAATTTTGCTATGACCACACAAACTTTGCATTTATGATGAAAGTGTCTCACCTTTCCCACTGCTTCTTTTTGTTTCTGTAATCAAGAAAACCTTTGTGAGCACACGCCGTAAAGCGGCTCGCCGGCAAGGGAAATACGGCAGGTTTGGAATGTTTTACGGAAATTCCGCCTGAAGTATCATCCCCATCTAACGCTGAACTTGATCCAGCCTCCGATGTAAGCTTTCGTGCGAAAGGCGGAATGTTTGACAAAAAGCTCGAAACTCTTCGTTCAACTTTAGGCTCTGTGGTGGGTTCAGCTGCAACATGAAAATGTGATTATTTACCATTTTCACATGTCGCTAAACTCACTTGTAGCCGAGAAGAATGAAGAAAAATTGATTATGGCTACAGTACAAGTGATGCAACAGCAAGCTTTGTTCACAACCCATTAAGCTCTGAATATTGGTCACAATTATTGAAAAAGGTTTTATTGAAAACACAACCATGATATCGTCCAAAAACACATCAATAAATGTTAACTGACGCTGTTCGACCAAAAACTGCAACGTCTCAAAAATGTATATTTTACACCTCATGTGATCTGCTTCCCGCCATGTTATTTACTCGTAATCATTCTTAAATCACTTGTTGAGTTTACCTTCAAGAAGTTGAAATTTATTGCATTTTTATAAATATTTTCAGATTCCTGATGAGGGCTTAAGTTAAGCTGAAAACGTTTGACTGTTAAACTAGTTGTAAATATGTAAAATATATTGTTATAATGCTCAACCCTGTTGTATTGTTGTGTCTTGCCTGTCTTTGGTAAAAGTCAAATTTATCTTACGATTTTTTATTTTATGTACATTACAGATTTAATTTCTGACGAGGACACACGTACGTGTCGAAAACGGTAGAGTTTATTTTAATTACGTTATTTTTTTTTGTGTAACTGTAATACATTATGTTAAACCAGTTAAAGTTACTTTGTTTTGTCTGTCTATGGTTTAACAAAGCGAACTCTCTACTAAAACTTTATCTCAAAAAAGCTGCCTCAGGTAAAATCAGAACTTTTGGGTTGAAAGCCACTTACAAATTGTTAAAGTTTTCGTTCTTCGAGGAGTCACTGCTGCTTGTACTGCGCCACCTATTGATGATAGTTTGTCCATAGAAATCTTACGTAAACGCCTCTTTTTTGAAAACAAGTTCGGAGATTTCGCGTCTTGGATTTCTGCGAACAAAAAATGAATTAAAATGAAGATAGATAATAATAGTAGAAATACTGTTATTTGTTGCACATTGCCTCCTACAATTGATTCGTGTATAATATATCGTTACAACGTCTGAAAACGTCTTTCTATCTCAACCGCAGATAAATCTAACACAATGGGATATTACATTTGTCTGAAACGGTCTGAAATCATGAAATCGAGATATCAGCGGAACCACGTTTATTCGGTTATCTGACACGTTTTCAGACCAACTGGATTCCTCGTGGCCACGACGAAGGGTTGTAGTAGAATCAGAAGAAAAAAGTGATAGTGCAAAGAGTAATAATACACTTTCATACCAAGCATTACGTGCTGTCGATGCGATTAACCTAAGAACACACAAACAATTTTCAGCATTGCCAAAGGATAAATGTGTTGTGAGTTATGACCTTTGTGAGGCTGCTGGTTGTGGTGGCTGTAATAACTGGCTGACAATACGGATTTTTTTACAAATTACCTGGCAATGTCATATGATTCTAAATGACGTATTCCCAGGATAAGTAAGATTGCAATCTAGGTAACCGTGACACCGTTTCTTTCAGTGGCTTGGGGGTGTGACATCCAAGAAGCAACGCAGTCCTTATGCCAAAGCAAGATTAAAGCCATGCCCACAACAATACACTACTGGGAAACTAATTTAACCCCAGTAGATGAAAACATACGTTTCTCATCCATTTCTGCAAGCGTATCAACTCTCTTTAAACTGAAGGATGAATCATTAAAATGGTTTAATCATTAGTATCATAAGTCGAAAAGCCCAGATACGTCACAGCAGTTTGGATGATTATTCGAGTGCAAGATGATACTAACCAATAGAAAAAGATAAAGCCAAAAGACCAAGTACCACCAAAATTACTGTTATTGGGTCATTACTTAGGCATTTCTTAATCATTTGCATTACGTCATTTTTTACCATGTCGCTGTCTGCACTGCAATTTCAAAACGCTCCGATTGTTATGTGGACAGTTATATAGCTGGAAGACATCGGATAAGAATCGCGTTTGTAACCTGGAGTAATTGAATATCGTAAAAATGCTAAAGAACGCCGTAAAAACCAAGCATTTTGGTATCAACAAACACACCTGCTTTCCAACAACAAACATTCTATTTGAACTGCTTGTTACGGTGGTTAGTTTGTAGCGCAGGGTAAAACAATATAATAAACCAAGTAGCCAACTAAAGAGAATAAAGCCCAAAGCGAAGATTAAACTATGATGAAAAGATACAGCTTTGCAATAGGTTGTTTCAACGGCATCAAAAGATACGCTACAGCTAGTGGCGCCATTGTAGCCAGCGCATATCTACAGTTCACAAAATTGGTGGATATGAGAAAGTCTGCGTTGATTTGTGCAACAGAACTCGAAATCGTTTTTATTTCACCGATAAGTTTACCACACGTTGGGAATACTTAATAAAATAGAATTTACACTACTACTGCGAAATTAACACAATTTATGATTGGAAGCATCACGGTTTGTATAGAAGCTACATCGCGGCTTTAAAATAAGCCGCGATTTTTTATTTATAGATGATACAAACTCAAGATAGAAAAACGACATATTTGTATAATTACAATCACTGTATGGACTTACTTTTGCGTGTTAATAGTGATTGGATGCACACTTGCACAGACAGTGTTGTTTGTAAATTGTATGCTCAACGAACAGCAGAATTATTAAAAGGCTGCTTTGGTCTAAGTCTAAGGTACAGTAAATGGTTTGATATGTCATCATCATTATCGGCCATGCCTGAATAAGGCGTCGGCTACCGTGAGTCTCCACAACGATCGATTGTCCATACTTCTAATTAGGTTTTCAAAATTTTGGTTTGTCCATGTTGAAAGATTTTTGAAGATTTCCAAACGAGGACGTCCCCGGTGCCTCTGACCAGGAAATCGCCCCATCATTGCCGAGTGTTCAATTCCGCGTTTGCGGTAGACATGCCCGATAAGTATTGATATGTATGCTATCAAAAATAAACTGTAGACGTCGCTAACACATTTTTATCAAAGTTAATGTTATACTAATAACATACTAAAACAAGGCAATGCGCGAATAATTATTGAAAAAGTGAAATGCAGAATGATAAAAATTTAGGAAATGTTTGCTCATAAATGTGAATTTGCTCATGCTGGTTCATATGAATGTATGCTTATATGAATGTATGCTCATATGAATGTATGCTCATATGAAAGTTTGCTCATATGAATGTTTGCTCATTCAAAAAAAAATTAGAAAAGGTTGAAAATAAAACAGAATCCCTTGAATGGAATTATGCTAAAATATTTACAAGCCCAACAATTGAAAATGACGTCAGCAATCAATTATACTCAAACTTTTTAAGTGGCAGCAACATTTGCATTATTGAACGACGCAACTCATTTACATGAACAAACCAATTAAAATAAATTTGTTATGAAATCAAAGACAAAGAAGTTTCATCCGTCCAAAACACAGGCTACAGGCAGCATTTTAACAAAGGTCACTTTTCAATAACAGAGAAATGGAAAGTTTTGGTAGCTGCTTTGCAGGTCATCATCATCAACATACTTATTCAGTTTCATTTGAACAATTTCAGCAACGTTAGTTTGTAATTTCGCTTTCAGCTTTTTGACAGATCCATCCATGCAGGCTTCTGTATCTCACCTACGCAATGATATTGTAGATTTACGCAATCGCAATGCATTGTTTTTTACTGTTTTCCCGGAAGGGAGTTTGATTGATTGTTTTATACGCGGTAGTCATGTCAAACAGTCATCACGTTAGATATCTCCTTCACAAAGCAATAATCTTTTGGGAGAGTCTTTCAGCACAAAATGTTCAAAGAACAATCCATCACCTTTTCGTAATCGACTACAAGAAGGAGTTTTGTGTTGATTGTTGATGGCACTAGCGTGATGTGAACAATTTTTATTAGAAAATACTAAAAATGTGATGTGGAAATGAGTTAAGAGTTGAAAACCTGTTTCTCGGCAGCCGATTTGTAGCAAGAATTGACAGCGATAGACACCGTGTTTCGCCCATGAGGCTGGGCTCGTCAGTATCGCACCACTGCCACAAAGGTATTCGACCACCGCTTTACCAGTCAGTTTAACTCTTATCTTTGTGGATCGGTGTCTATCGCTGTCAATTCTTGCTACAAATCGGCTGCCGAGAAACATATTGTTGATTGGATGGTCTGAATGGCTAGCGTGGAAGCTACACCGTTATGGTTAGCGAATCGCAACTGCTCGCTGTACTAGTGAGTGCTCAGCCTTGTGCTGATAGCCGGGAAGAACGCCCCTTTCTTCACAAAGTTGAAAACCTCTTAGGAAAATATGTTTTAAAAAGAATAAACCTAACAAACCAAGCTTAAAGTAGGCGTATGTCGATCAAGCTATGTTTATGGATAGCCTACAAGTTGTCCACATTTCAAATGATCAATACAGATTTCAAGTCGGCATCATCGCTATTGAGAAACAGGCCATCGCATCACTTTGTTTTTATGCAATGCATAAGTTGAAAAAAGTACACTACAGTTGCTACATTGGCAAATCATTGAAGTTGGAAAGTAATATGCATCGTAAAAAAGCCATTTTAATTCAACTGATGAAGAACTGACTGTGTTTCAGACGTTGGCTGAAAATGAACAATGCTCATGTTGGTCCTCATAGCCTTTTTACGACGTTTGCTCCAGAATGTCGAAGAGATGTGACCCGTCATTGACCAGAAGCGGAACGAGAGTGAAATTCAAGTGGTCGTTATCCTGGTTTTTATTTCATTAGGTTTTGTACGTTTAAGTCAGTTTGAAGTTGGGAAAATATGAAATCGTAAGTGTGACATGAGTTATGATTGTTTTGCACAACAATTATCACACACAACACAATTTGGCTCAACGTTGAATATGGTAACCTACGTGTTTGTGAACACAGTTTTGTGTCATCGTGTGATTGCTGCTTACATTTAGTCAACTCTAAAATAACGTAAAGATTTTCACGGCTGCCAAATAAATGACATTTCAATGGTTTTTACACAGTTTGTGCTGAAGAATGAAATAGTTGAGTTAAAAAGTGAACTTTTCATGCTGTGTGAAAGAACGTTGAAAAGTGTTGGATTACTGCAAACACAAACAATTCAATCGCTTTTTTACAGTAATGTGTAATGGTAAACATGGCATGCTTTGGCAACCAGATAACTTAATGCCACGAGAAGGCTGTGCGGGGCGCTGCAATAAAAGATCAAACCAGCCAGAGCATGAGTTTCTCAATCAGCAGGATATGTAATTTTTTAAAAATTCTGTTCAAAATTGCTATTTTTCCAACTTTTGGGTACGCTAAGTAAAGCTGCATTCGACTGAAACCATAGAATACGTTTTTGTTCGACAAATGGTTTTCTAACTGGGTTAGCAAGCGATATAGGAGTTCATGAAGCCAATGTGCAGTTTACAGATCTCATTGCTTTCTTTAGGTGCTTGTGCCAAAGACTGTTTTGTTCTGCAACAATTCTGTTGTCAATGCAAAGTTGCTCTTTTTAAAAGTACTAACTGCAATGTTGAAGAAGCCTTTAGGTAAATTGAAAATTGATTGGAAAAAAATCAGTTTGAACAACATTGACTAAAGCTCGTTTTTAAATTCAGCGATGACATCGATCATACGAAAGGTCTCAGCACAAAATTCCAACCTCCGGAACTTGTGATTCATAGCAGAGATCAATCATCTGGCCTTATCCCCCGTTTTAATTATACCAATGAAAAATAACTAAACACCATAACGATGTTTTTACCATCAGAAATACTTTCTTGCTGCAAATAAGACGCAGTTTTTGTCGTCATTCATGATTCACGTAATGATGGTTGTTAGTTAGATGAACATAAAGTCAGATGATTATGTTGCTAAGTAGCTCATTCAAAATACTTTATGTCGTTAGATCAGCAGCTTACCAGGAAATAGGTTTCACGGCAGCAACAAACTTTGCTATTTGATACATTAATACAAGGAAATGCTGATTCAATCAGCGTGCTGGAGAAGTTTTCAAAGCTTTTCTAGAATAACGATTAAGCAGGGGTGTAAATTTGAAAGCTGTGATAAATTTACGCCACACATGAAAAGACTTCTCTTTAACTTAGCGGCACACTCGTTTCAGTTTGTGGAAATTGAAAAGAACCATGAAAGAACACACCATGATCTTCTGCATTCGCCTTTTCACAGCAACAAAATCAAAAACACGTAGGAAAATATCCTTAAGTTGCATAGGAAAGTCATTTGATTTGCAATTCTGTTGCACTTAATGTAAGAAATTTAAGTGTTGCTTACTCCCTGTAGTTTATCAAGTAAAGCAACATTCAATCAAAAGTAGGTGAATAGTTGGCTACTGTACTTACTTTTCAAGATTAGTATCTGCAAAAAGCAATCACTTCAGGCCTACTTGGGCAAGTAGTGATCGACACAGGGATTTGAATTATTACCATGATAGATACGAGTTGCACTTGGTTTTGATGGCTGCATTCCACCGACATACTTTCTGCAGTCGATTGGCAATGAAAGTAATTAATAAGTAAAGACGAATTTGAAACGGCAATTTATGCAAAATCTTACGTTCTGAGCTTGAGTCGTTGCTGGAAGTTACGGAAAATCTTCCCACGCTAACTTTTTTTTCAACTTTTGGACGACTGTTGTTATTTATCCAATCATTGCTGCCACTCTGAAATAGTAACAAAGCACTGCTAAGTACTGTACAATAGGTTTAGTAAATTTTAGTTGCAGTATTTTTTCAACCCTGTCATTGCAAAACCATGTCGCAAGCAGGCATTTTTTTCAAAACCAAAGCTGTGAATAAAGAAGCTTGCAAGCATAATACATTAGGATCAAACATAGGTATATCTTTTATGATTTCAGCATATGGCCAAAACACTGCCACTTTTTTGCACAAGTGTTTTTACAGTTGCTTCTTATATTAAGCGGAATGCAAGAACATAAAAGCGTCAATATTTTACACAAGGGCACAAGTTGGTTATCGCAATTGCAGCAGCAACAAGCTTAGTGTATGGTTCAGTTTTCAGCAATAAGAATATCGAAATAAACTGTACAATGTAGTTATATAAACTACTCTATCTGCAGCAAAATTTTCTTCAACCGAAAGAATAGAAATTCAAAAGTACCTTCACAATGATATTTTTCTCTGTAACCGACTGTGTGAATATAGCAGTAACCAGTTATATATGCACAGCAGCTATATTCTTCATGTATAAAGCTATATGCTAAGCCCCAGTGCCTATTGAATGCCAATCAATCAATCAATAATTTATGTTACTAGCTTATCGATTATATGATTGGACACCAGCGTGGGTACTTCAAATCATTTAACCATTACTAACCTATACAAAAATCAGCAATAACTGTAAAATAAAACCTAATTTAAGTCAACTTTTTATGCAGGGGTGATGAACCAATGACCCACACAATAATTTAAAGATTGCATGAGTCAAAATGTTTTTTCTTCTCCACAATGTTGTGTCAAAACAAAACTTTATTGTCAAAATGATGTTTATGAGATGTTTACAGAGCTATTCCTTGAATCGATCACCCGGTACGCGGTCGTTTTGTACAACGATATCAGCATTTTAAAAAGAATCATAAATTGCAACAAGCGTCCCGTTGCAGTGCTGTAGTATTTAAATCTATGTATGAGACTCTTTAAAATAAGCAAAACTCAAAGCATCCGCTTCGGAAAAATATTTTTCCAGTGAGCAACATTTAATTTTTTGTTCGAAAAGTGGAATGTTTCTGCTGCTGGTGTTTCAGCTTTGCTTGTTTTTTGTTAGAAAAGCATTAAAACACAGTAGCAAGAAAATAAATGAGCACCATCAGTCTCCATACTGGTGGTATAACACAGCAAGAAAACAAGTGTGCAAAGTGTGCGAAAAATCTTCTATTTTGTAACACCTCGTTGAAAAAACGTATCCATGGAATACAAATGTTGTACAGTCGTCTCTGTATGGAAATTTGAAGTTTGCTGAAATGCAAATTACACAAGTCCACAACGTTGTCTCTCAAAGACCGATTTGCTGACTGCAGCACACTCGCACTGACACGCTATCTAACGTATTGTCACTTGCTAGGAAACGAAACTGATTGGGAAAAGGTTTTGCAAAAACAAATAACTTTTTTCTCCATGCAACCGGTGAAAACATAAAAGCTTTCTTGCGAGGAGCAATATTTTTGGCTTCAGTAAACATGGCACGTATCACGAAAGATAACTTCCCTCCAGCTCAGGTGGCTTGCAATGATTGTAGATTTGTTTATAAAAGTAAAAATCAATTATGTGTCGGCTACTTTGTTGCACGTTTCGTCAATAGTTAAGTTCAAGTTTTGTTATGGTTTACTCAAATGCTTCGAAATTTATGCACCTAGTAGATCACATAGGCTACCCACCTTTACCTTATTTAAAGAATATTAGAGAAACTGCTGTTATATACTGTATAGTTCAAATCCGTGTAAAGCTTTTACCTATGAATTCATTGACAATGGTCGAACAGCAAAGTTTAGCACTCTAAACACTTCAACATTCAGCGTCTTCTACAACATGCTTGCGTAACTTTAAATTTAAATTATTTTTATCTGCAAATAAAATTACATTTCTAGGTTGCGATTCATGGTTGCGAGTAGGCTATGCTTCTTTACCTATGATTTCAACTTAACTGAATGGCTGACTATTGCAATTATATTTCCACTTTATGTCGTCAAATTGATAGTATTTTTTTTCGAAGGCTTTCAACTATTATCCACTTGGTTCACTATTTCAAAGAAATATTCCACTTTAAGTAAACCGTTTAACATATACATTGCCTGACGTATTAATGTCAAAATTATTGTAGTTAGCACAACAGAACCAATTTCAGACTTCTGACGCCTAACTACGTACGATACAAATATGTCTTGATAAGTACAACAACCAAGACAAATCAACAAACAATTGAACGCCGTAAAAGATAAAACATTTTGCAGGCTATGTTTTGAATGAGATTGGGATACCCAAAAATACAGAACCCAATCAACAGTGATAAGTTTACGTGCATCGCGGATTACCGGAAATTGCGATGGAATGAAAAACGTTGCATGTAGACAAAACATTGCAAAAATAAATACTGTCAGGAGTTTATTTGCATCGTTTGAAGCTAAGCATGTAGTAGCTTTTTCAGTCATCTTTTTCGGTTCTACTTACAATTAGGTGTTCAATTCACAGAAAAGGTTAGTTACGTATTTCAGTAGAAAGCGTATTGGAAAACATGAGAGGTAAGATTCATATGGGGCGCAGCATGGCCTACGCAAATACACATCTGTAGTATTCTCGTATGCCACGGGCGCAGTCAAAAAGATGAGGGTGGGAATATCATATTAAAATAAGGGATCCTCCTCATGATATAAGGTCAGACCCCCACGCACGCACACACAAAAAATCAGCTTCAAGACTCCTGGAAGCTTACACACGGCATCATAACTGTTTTTGAGTGTTTCAACTTCAAGAAAAGCGTCTATGTAATGCTTGTAAATGCCACTTTGGAGCCAAAAGCGCTTCGCAGCGTCGGAAGAGAGTTATCAATTGTAGGCTGGCATTGATTGAATTGGTGTCACTAAATGAATGCAGGAAATTAATTAAAAATATTACACTCGGAGTTTTTGTTCTGATTAGTTTGAAACAGGACACTCATTTGACAAAGCAATTCATTGAACATGTGGACAGTACACATTATTTTGATGCTTTTAACAGCGATTGACAACCTAAGAAAAAGATTCATCAGTGCAAGTCTTCTGTATCAACCAGCTGCAAAAGGGAGATACGAAGATAACGTTGTAAATCTTTCTTTTATTGCTATTTGAAAAAGGAAACTGACGTAAAATGACGTCGCTTTGTCAAAAACTTCGCTCAGCCTTAAATAATAATCGTAATAATCGCGGTCTTGTAATTGAATTTTGTCTTGTTTGCTTTTCGACTGTCCCCGGCTGAGTTCTCACGCCACGCGCAGGAAAGTGACAAGCACTGATTAAAAAATCTAAAATCAATAAATTATTGGAAATGAATCAATTACAAACGGATATAACTTTCTGCAATTACGAATTAGTACTGAGCTTACGAGCTGCTTTAAGCTCTGCACAACAAACTTCTTTCAAATTGAATAATATGTGAAGAAAAAAACCTATACGTTTCACAGCATTGTATGACAGAACGATTAATTATTTTTAGTTTAATGGTATTGAAACTTATATCAAACTGTTATCCAACGACCAAAACAGTGTGGTAGTAATGAGTCTCTCACATTGCAGGAAATTTTAACAGCATTTGTTCTTTGACGTTTATCCCACGCAGTTGAGGGCTACTTAAGAATTAAAAAAATCCAATGCTTATCAGAACCGTATTTTTCCCCAAAAACGTGCAGATTCGTCAATGAACTAACAAAAGTTGTAGCAGAAGGTGACGTCATCTCTTGGATGACGCTGCATTAGGCCTAATGGCAAAAAAGCTTGCCACTGCCAAAGACCTATATGACATGAAACTTCGAAAACTAAGAATCATTTTAAAATCATGGGGACTTACTAATGTATTTCTGTAAATCCGCAAACGGGTGATAGACTAAGTATGTTGTCCTAAGCAAACTGCTGTTGTATTACTTGTAGACGTTCTATTATAATTGCAAAGTATAGAGCATCCACTTTATACTAACAACCTACATTCTTTTGAGCGAAATGATTTTACAATGCAAACACACGTAAACTGTTGTCATTGAATTGTGCCAACCATATAAAAACCCAGACTTGTACCATGACCGTGCTTGTAGAAACCATGTCTAAGAACATTAAAAGCTACACATTCTTTTCTAACTCAAAATATTACAGACTTTAGAAAACAGATATTGGTGAAAAATTACAGCCTATATTAGCCGCAAATTCTGCTCTTGTTATGCACTTAAGCTCACATGCAATCCAACTAATTTACTAATTTTTGTAGTCACGTTAAATTTAAACATGTAAATAGTGTCTTTTGAAGGAAAATTGTTTTGGTTATCCATAAGGATAATGAGGAGCCTAATTTAGTAAGTGCAACTAAATATTACGCGATGAAAGTTCTTCAGTAGAACTGTTTAAAATAAAACAATTCAAGATTTTATTTTGTTAACGAAATATTCGTTTCGTCCCAAACTTTTTTTTGGTTTAGTTTCGATACAAATTAAGTTTTATTGCAAAGAATTTCGCTTCGACAAAATTCGTTTTTGAACACCCTTATTCTTGAGGCAATAATTCTATTCAAAGACAACTACTAGAAGGAAAAATGAATGGAAAACGAAATAGGGGCAGACCACCAAGAATTTGGACTAATGATATTGAAGACTGGTGAGGACTTAACTACAAAACTGCAGTAGAAAAATCTTACAACAGAGAAACTTGGCGTCTCATTGCCTCCAACCCTCGACGAGAGGAAGGAACTTAATGATTCTTGAGGCAGCTTTAGAATAAGGGAACTGATTGAATGAAATGAAAACAAACGGTTTGGTTTTATTTCTTTGGTCTACTTGAAACACCTTATTGCCACATTGATGAAAGTGGGAGCTGTTCAAAAGACGTAACAAACAAATACGGTTGATTTAAAATGAGTCAACAGAACAATCAAGATCTTGAAGTGATATCGTTTTGCTTTCACTGCAGTTGTAATACCTTTTCTTTTTTTTGAAAAGGTAAAAGTTTCAACTCGGAATTTGCTACGGATGAGATAAACTTTGCAGATACCAATTGCAATAGTTTAATTATATGAATGAACATTACCTGAGCAAATTTAAAAAAAAAACTACCGTTAAGATTCCCAAAAAGTTGATTTGTTGACAACTGTTAAAGCAGGCATATTCGATCAATATTCTTTGCTTTAGTTACTTCTGTGCAAACACATTGAAAAATTTTGACAAGATTTCAAGTCGGTGATATTGGACATGGCGAGATTTATAAGTTTGTTCAAAGTCTAATTACTCAAATGTTGTCATTCCTTGCAAACATACGGGAAAATGACAAGACAGTTTAAACAATTAATCAGCCTTATGAACGCTGTTGGCCCATGAGAGCTTTGAATGAACAAATGCTCAATGGAAGCACAAAACGAGAAAGCCCAGCAACCTGTGGGAAAGAGCGGTTTTTGCTAACATAAAGAAATTTGTTTTCTGAACTATTGTCTTTTACATATGTCATTAGCAGCAACGGACAAAAAAGTATAAGCTATTTGAAAACAGCTTTGCGCACTACTTTGTAATTTTGGTATGAACTGGTATAAACTACTGTCCTGTTTATGTGGGTTTAATAATACGCTGGATAATTGAGTGCAAACACTCCGATACTATCACTATTAAGGCACTACCTTGCAACGTTAAACAATGCAAACAAAAACTTCTATCTCAGGAACGCTATGAGGTTCTTGCCACGCGTGAGCATTCCTCTGATGGAGCTGCATAAACCGCGAAGAAATTTACAATTACAGCAGATAGGCTACTGTACGTTTGATGTTACCAGTACATAATTATGTAAAAATGTTAAAATGTGTGTACTGTACATAGATTCAACGATTGAAAACGTTAAATCATAGTAATAAAAAAGTGGGCTTCATTCGAATACTTTTGCCGTGGATTTAGGTTTGCAAATTCAAGTGATTTCATTGACAACTGCGCTTGCTGGCTGATTCAGTTTCAGAATATTTCCTGATTAAAGTTAATAAAGCAGATGACCCAGCCAGAACAACAGTCCTTTTTTACATCGATTCAACGAATTCAAACCTTGAATTTCTGTGGGTTACACGCTGTAGGTTTTACTACCAGCGCTTTGACAGAATATTCAAATTGAACATTGATCTTGATTGCTTATAAACATTATCAACGTTTATGTTTACCAATTTATGCCAATTCATTTTATTGAGTTCTGAGAGAAAGCGAGGGATGTTTCAAGACGGTCCAACAAAAGGTGTCAAATCTAACTCGGAACCTATTCTACAATTCAAAAATGTTCTTCAAAACATCAGACTTTGTTTTTACTTTTGTTGTAAATTTTAGTGATAATACGCAAATCGATACTTTGTTGATCTTATGCAAACAATTTTGAGCTACGTCGACTTACGTTTTTGAAAAACAAAACAAACAGTCATGTAGAGCCATCCGAAGTCAGAAAATGCATTTACTTTCCCTGATGTTGAGAGTTGGGAAGGCTTTTATATTTTTGAAACTTTGGGGTTTGCAAAACAATGATTATGTTACAGAGTGTGTCTGTGCCACCTCATACATGATATCGGTGAGTTGCAGTGAGTGCCATGATGTCGGCACTCGACGTGCACTTTCTTATCAACTGGATTTGTGTCTTCATTGAAATGACTCATAAATCTTATTTCAGTCAAACTCATTGATGTCATATTGACACAAAACAACCAATTTTTTGATGAAAATTTATTGCGCTGTTCACTTTTTGTTTCATTCTGTCCAAAACAAGATGATCGATTTTCTAACCTGAACTCGTAAAAGGCTTTATGATTTTTCCATCAACACAGTAACTCATGTTTAGTTTTCTTGCAGAAGGCAATACAGGCAAAACTGAAAATTTAGGGGCTTTTGAGTGGTGAAGATGATCACAAAAATGAACCCTCCCCCCCCAAAAAAAAAAAAAAACGATATGATTTGCCACAGTTCAGTTGATCAAGCATTTTTGATTTTACAAATAGGAAAACCGAAGTCGCAACCTTGTGGCATTTTTACTTCAAAGCAATCCCACTTCTCTTGTGGAACAGCGTGTCCATCACGATACAGTTTCTTAATTGTTTTAAATTGCTGTACGTTTTGTGTAGAATTGAGAATGAAAACTTCTTGTTGCCAAATGTTAATACAACACTTGAGTCGCCAGTGTAGCTCGCTGGCGCAACAACAGCTATTCAAACACAAGTGCTACTGGAAATTAAAACTTAACACACAAAAAGACACAATCCTGATTAAGTGGATTGAGTCACACTTGTAAAACCTTTGATAAGGCGAATTCTGTAATCATTCACAAACGTCATTCAATCGCAGCCACTGCTCACTATTATTGTTTCAACAGTTCAAATTATGTTGCACAAAAGTGAAACTAACTGAAAAGTTATAGAAAAACAAAGGAAAAACAAGGCTATTTGCGTATTGTGATCGTGGACTACTTGCCTATTCAACTTACAACTCAATCACCAGCGTAAAGCATGCAACAAATCATTGTATTTTGACACCTTGCAACTTTATAGCATGCAAAACAGTCTGTTTAGTTTGGGTGACAATATAAACGCTAAATGGGACAATAATTCAAGAGCTCGTGGAAGATCAAATAACTACAAAACAAATGACTTGATACTCTGTTTCAACCAAACTACCAAATGTTGCCATGTTATGTGGTAAGGCGATGTTGAAACGACGTACAGATTGCAAACTAAGTTAGCTGGGAAAACCCAGACCCATTCAGCTGACTCTAGTTTAGTATCCCAGGCCTTCAACAAGGGTAAAAATACACAGGTTGTTTGTCACCTGGGTGTGCGAAAACAAAAAGCAACAATGATGCGGTGCACAATAGCCCAGACACTCGCGTTGGTTTCTCAAGCAAAGCAATAGACACAACTCAACAACCTATTTTCTTAAATAGTGATAGTCATATTAAGTCAACCTAGGAGCAGTCGTGTAGGTGATTACAGTCATGGATGTTAATCACCACTGAAAACACGACAATAAAAAACAAACAAAAATTGAGAATCTGTTCAGTAACAGTATCCAAAGTTAACTTTTCTATTACCTGAGATCGCTCGAAGTTCTAAAATGGTAAAATATAGACATCTAACAAGCAAACGTACAAAATTAACGCATTTAACCTATCAAATTAAACTGTACAATGACAAAACTATAAACTTTAAAGTGACTAAACAGTGTAAATAAATCTTCCTACCTCCACTCTGTACAGGCCATTTGTTCCAGTTTTTCCAATCGTAGGTGGGCTTGCTTGTAGCATAACATCCGGCGCTGTACTTCTTGCTGTATATTTAAACATAACAAGTTGGACATTGTTGTTATCTTTTGACGCAAACATAGCGAACTGTTTTGCTAGCTGACAAGTGGCTGGCTCAAACCGCTGCCTGTTCTCTTCATTCAATTACGTTACAAATGATTCAACATTTCGAGATTACTGATTGGAACGTGGCAGACGAATCGCGTTATGTGTTAAAGATATTTTTAACTTTACGTCAGTGAATTAATGAGAAGTGCAAAAAGCTGCATGTAAATTGCTTTAAAAATCATGATCAATTTTCATACTTTGTTTTAATAGAGGAAACACAAAATGCGTATGAAAGTTAAAGTTAAACATTATAACTTGAAGATAACAAGCGTTTTTCATGGTTAGACTTATGAGCCAATATTACAATATTGACAAGTAACTTAGTTGATTTATTTTGTAATAAAGTCATATTCAAATATATTGCCGTCGCAACAAGAAAATTAATCTAAAAAATGATACTTTCAATAAACAAGAAAATGAAATATCTTCTGACAGGTGTCATACCTACAACAATGTTTGATATGAACGACTCGGTTACATATCTTGTAATCAAAGGAATTTATTTTCACACGAGTCAGTTCAATCATAAACAGCTAAAAATCGATTTCGATTGGCAAACAGCTAGATCATCTTCAGTTAAGTTTATTCAAATAGCATCTATTTTTTCGTTCGTTTATTTTCTTCGAATCTATAAATTCGTTTGTACTTTAATAAAGAATTTCAAGTTCCCCGAGGAAGATCACTTTTGCTGTTTATTTAATAGATTTATTTTTGCAACCCATTAATAGTAGAAATTGTAGGATTTGGGATTGACCAGAAGATTCAGAAGCAGCATTCTCAGTGGGAAGACATCATAAATTTATTTAAACGTTCCGAAAAGTTTGGCAATGAGAATGTTTTCATGCCACAAGCGTATTCAACTCATTGTACAATACTAAAAAATAATCAAGCCATCTTGCAGTTGCAGAGAATGGTGGTTGCAAGCAAATTAAGAAATTTGATTTTTTAAGTATCATTCTTCCTTAACAAAGCAACAACAAATACTTACTAGGCTGTGCAAGTAGCTAATTTATATCACACATACAACAACTACATGTCTACAACAAAAAATTATTTTAAAAGCTTGAAAACAGGTTCGTGGATTTGTTATATAAATGAATACTTCACTACGTATACAAGTTACCTTTAGTAGCATCACTGTTACAGTATACGCTGCCGTAAGTTTCCATGAAACTTTCATAACTCAGTTCCGATGCTTCCTGCTTCGACTTCATGATTGGCAGCAATCAAAAATTAGCCTGTAATCAAATTCTACGCTGAAAATGTGACAAAAGCATTCTTGAATCATTTCTCTTCGCTATCTTTCGCCTAAGAAACAGCTCACCAATGCCGTTTTGGGAGATTAGTTATGTTTCTATATCAGGAATTAAACGTTTTCGATGTGAATAAGAAAGTTGGGTGCAGTACACCAAAGTTAATTTTACAACGTCCTTATCACATATGAATTACAGAATCACAAGTGAGCTTCGGCGTCAAGCCTCACATTCATTGATAAAAATGTATCGCTCTTTCTAATACTTCATCGCGGTATCATAGCAGTCCTACTTCATTTTAATGCAGCTAGTTTTAATAAATTTAGCTTGGTTTAGGTTTGCTGAAGTTTTACAGCGAACATAGTTTCACTTGCGAATGTGACACTTTTTGACTGGGAATTTTTCCTTACCAATTCAACTTTTGATACCCATTCAACAAAGCAGAGCTTTTTCATTCATTCAACTTTTTCCGACGTTGAACCAATGCAAAAAAGAACGGATTTGCTCACCGTGTTTGAGACCTACCCACAGTTTGAGCGGACAGTTTGACTGGTTTGGGCATTCGATGCCAAAAACAGTAAATCGAACTCTTTTCGAAAACTTTTAATCGTTTACAAGCCCATTGCCATTTATGTGCATTGTAGTTCATAGTCTGATAAAAAAAACTAGCTTTTTGACTGAGGTCAACCCAAAGCATGCAAAGACGCATGCGATGACGTCTATCATCGTTCTTGCAGTAGCTAAGCTGCAATTACGGTGCAGCATTTCTTAAAAAGCTAACACCAATTTTCCGTACCACTTTAATTCAACAACTTAATAAACGTATTGAGAAGTTTCTTTCATTTCACTAGCAAACTGAAACCATCACGTGCAGACCTTTTTTTCTTCGCAAGAATCAACGTTGAAGGCTTTCGCACCGCTCTTGTCAATGTTTTTCTTTCGCCCGGTGAAGCTTTATTTCTTTTTAGCCTTTCCTTTTTTCTCTTTCCTATCAACGGCTATCAAACAGGGCTGTCTGTAGCTCATACCACAACCAGCAAACCAACCGATTTTTACATTGAATCAAAGTCTACTGTACAAGCGTTGAATCTATGTAAAAAGGAATACTTTGCTGGCTGGGACAAAATGTCTAGTTGCGGAACAAGAGTTTCAATCAACAATACGTCATTTTTACGAAGATACACCACAACAATGACACAGAGTCCTTTGGGTTCAACACGAAGGGCTTCTCTCGTCAAGTGAAAACTTCCATTTTTGTCAAGCATTGGTTTCGCTGCATGGTGTGAGTAAAGAAACGACACGGACCAAAATAGGTATATCAGCGTGCATTGCTAATATCATGCTTCGACATGGAGGTTGCACTTGTCTGGTATTGGAGATGACTATTTGAAAAGCACCAGGAAGTGCAAACGGTTAAAAAAACGTCAGTGTTAACACTATTAACGCTAAACGGAACTTTTCCGATCACAAAAGCCAACCATGACGAACAGACTGTGGTTATTTTTGATTGTAGTTTCTGTGGTAGGCCTATTAACAAATTTTCGGATCAAGCGAAAATTTTAATTTATTTCTTTTGATAACGCCATATAAAACAGTGAATGAAACTTCCAAAACAATTGCCAAGTTGGGTTATAATAGTTTGTTACATGATCAGCAATACAACAAAACCCATAAATAAGTAGGCTACGGTAATCATCTAGTTAACCACCACCAAAGTTAGTTAGCCACCATCAATTATCTTCAAATGTTTTTCGATGGCAGCCGCCTGGGTCACACAAGCAGCAGCAGTAATATGCGAGTGCCAAGTATATTTCTTCGAAAAAAATATTTCCATGGACAGTGTAAACTATTTGTTTGGCTTATTTCATTCTAAGCTTTAATTTAATGTTTGTAATTGAGGAAACTTAGTTCTGCAGCATTTTCTCTATGCAAGCTATCAAAACTATTTGGTTTAAATTGAATTAGTTTGTTTTGTGCCTTACAATCTTCGTAACAATTCTTTTTACTTTTATGGATGGTTAAATTGTTAAACATAAGCTGTTTTAAAATTATAAAAAAAAGTCAACAAAATCCTACCTGAAAAATGTTTTCTGTTTTTTAAAAACTACTGGGATTTTTTCCACTGATGCAAAATAAATACACCTAACGGATCTTTTTCCTAGCTTCAGATTTAAACAGCTTGTGGTAAGTTTATAGTTGAAATAATCCATATCAAATAACTCAGTCAGAGTATAAGTTTTGAGCAAGCTCCACTTAGCTTTGAAAATACAATGCTTTGATTTTTTTATACCAGATGAAAAAATTGTCTCTTACACGTATATCACAAACAACATGAAATAATTGTTTTCCGTCATAAGTTGGTTTATCATGCCAAAGCCGAAATTTGTTGATATCTTGGCTTTTGTTTTTTCTACTTTCTCGAGTAGCTATTTGCCAGGTCAGTTTTTAATAAAAAGCAAGCATGGTGGGACTCTGTAAACTTTGTGACCTTCTATTGCCACCCTGTTGCTGGTTTTGGACCTAGTAAACTACATATTTACATTTAGCGTACAGCTTCTGTCTTGATGTTTTTCACTGTAATGAGAAAGAATAAAAACAAATATAAAAATATTCTAAAACATTCAAGTTGAAAGATTTTTTACAAAAATTCTAGTTGCAGAAAGTTGTGGAAAAAGATGGAAAGAAGAAAAAGGTATAAATTCATATCACAGGTATGTAAATCATGCACAAATGTTATTTTTTAATTATGAGATAATCCATACAGGCCAAGAAACAACATCAGATTTTAATTTTGAAGATGTTGAGAAAATGATACTTTTTTACTTTGATCCTACTTCATACAGTATAAATGTTGATATTTTTCCAATACTTCATAAAGAGAAAAGATTTTTGCCAAAAATAACGAAACTTGCTCAAAATCCCATCTGTGTTGTACGCAAGCCGCTTCTTCATGTAAAGTTCCAGTAGCGCAACCTAGAGAGACGCATACTTAAAATATGCTGTCGCATGCCAGCGCCAAAGGGAAAAGCATTGGTAGCCACTTTAACAAGTCGAAATTCTGCCACTGAAATTAACTAGAATGCAACCGCCAACCAATCAGAACATGTTATAAGAGGCTGCTGTCCAATTGTGAACCTTCTAGCACTCATCCAGAGCGTTAATGCTTGTTTTGAACTTTATTTGGTAATTAAAGAAGAAAAAGAGCAATAGCAGTAGTGGGAATCGAACCCGCGTCAATAAAATGACTACTTTCTAGCCTTAACCCTAACCCTTAAGCCAACCAGCTGACAAAAAATCCATCACTTAATTTGCTTTCTATCATCTTCTTTTCGCCATTTTTTACGTCACTTAAACCGTAGCTTATGATTGGTTGGCGGTTTCATTCTAATCAATTTCAGTGGCAGAATTTCGACTTGTTAAAGTGGCTACCAAAAACATTTGTCAAAAACCATATTTTTTTTTTTATTTCGAGTATGGTTATTGTAAAAATACAGTGCAACATATAGTGCACTAAAAACGCTGACTAAGGTAAAATGAAAGGCAATTGAACGTAAAGTTGAAAGAACATTGGTCGAGTGTCAACTACATATATGTACTTACTGTTGCAGGTTCTTGAACCTCTACGGCCCAACATGTAAGAATAGACCTAACCGTTTCATGTCTCGATTTGGAGTTAACATGCCACCTACACGCTACTTCAATACCAGAAAGGACGCCACTAAGAGAAGAACAGCATTTAATGTACGTTGTAAATCTGCATATTTTCAACTAGTTCTGTTTGAATTAATTGGTTTACAAACTTTGATTCTTGTTGGGGCGGATTGAATACTCTTCATTATTAAATCGGTTAGCTTTAACCTCAACGCATTAGATATTTTTAGCTCTGCACTTCAAGTAAATCTTGAAGGGATCACTTTGGGTTTTATAAAATTTCGTTACTCTAGCCGTCCATCGCAATTGTTTTAAAGTCCTAGTTTAGGTAATTGCTGCTTTGCATATTAAAAGCGTATTCAAGACGGGTATCTCCATTTGTTACGCTTGTACAATTTGTATCAGCCTTTTACTAAAATTTCCCTTTTGTGACGTGCAAATAAATGATTAAAATAATCCTCTGTTAAGTTATGATTGCACTGAGGATGCTGTGATATCGAAATCGATTTATGATAAAAAAAAAATGAGGCTGGTATAGCCTGGTACACTGTTTGTTGCATTGAGTAACAAGGCTTATACTGTTAAGTTATTACTTATTTCCTCGAGGAAACCGAAGATGTTCCCTCAGTCAATGTAAAGTAAAATACTAAACTTAATTAATAAAAGGAAAATTCTTTCTGTAAATTCTTATTGCTCAGTTGATTAAAACAAACACTTTAGCACGAAATCGTAAATGTAAGTAAATGCGATGACGAGCATCCCAGCTAATGTCATCTGCAACCTGACATAAACGGTTAAAAAGCATGTTCTTTAGAGCAATGTAGACTACGATTATTACAATGTTGAGTACTTGAGTAGCCTACAATGTAAAACATAAAACAGTTTCACATTACGCATGTTCATTGAGCAAGGTTTTCGTTGGTAACAAACAAAGTTAAATGCTTGGAAGGGGCGACATACACTTTTAAAGTGTAAATTCTTGCGATTGTGTTTAAAGAAGAACATTGGCTCATAACATTGAAGAAAAAAGTATCATGCAATAATAGAATGTAAACAAACAATTCACAGCAAAATTTGAATTTTAAACTAGTTATTACTTTAATTAAAAATCGATGTTTATGTTGTCAGTATGTAGGCTGTATTAATATGGCGTTCTTAGTCTCCAATACTTGCAATTGCATAAAAGTCTCAAAAGCAAAGTTGCGTTTTATTTCATCTCACTTTCGTTTAGGTTTTTTAACGTTCTAAAAAGTAGAGCTTAACCTAATCAGCATGAGTTGCCTTATTTATATATTTTTAACATGGTTGGACGTTGATGTAGAACCAAGCATATTTTGCTAGCAAAAAATCATTGTGTAAAGTTAATACAAAATTTAAGTGGAAGTAGGAACGCTAAGAATAATTTCCGCATGAAAAATGACGTCATTGAAAACGATGCTTCCTTGAACAGCAAACTTATTAAGTATACTTGGAGTCAGAAAACTTGTCTTATTACTGTAATAATAACGGTGAGTCACACATTCTTCCTGTGTATCGCTATAGTAGAGCATGTACAAAGTGGAATGAATACTCCAGGTTTGTTAGTATTTAGTATATTCAGAACTTGTCAGGTAAAAACTTATATTCAGAAGGTGGGCGTCTTGAAAATACTCTTGCGCTTTGAGTTATGACAGATTTTTATTTCAGAAAAATAATACAGTGTTGCACAAAACCTTAGTAGATGTTATTTGTCAAAACAACTGAGCTGTGTTCTCATACATTTCTCGGCCAATGTATCTTAAAAAGTATGGGCTACTTAGATTACTGTATTTCCATACATTGATTTTTTTATTTCCACGGTCAACGTTGGGCAGAAAAGACATAGTTCGTAAAAACCGAAACAATTTTGAGTGTGTTGTAACTTTTTCCTTGCAATTTGCCGAAGGTTTAACATTTTGTAATTAAACAGCTGTCAAATGATGTCAGAGCTTCCTGTTATAACGTGAACATTACCTTACAAGATATAAAAAACTTTTCGCTTGACTGCAAGCAATAGCCTGTATGAGTTTCAATGGAAGAAGCATACTTTTCTTTGGCAGTGCAGTAGGGATACCCAAGCCACCAAAATATGTCCTTTTTACACGATTCAGGGTCTGCAGATATTGAATCAATGTAAAAAAAACGAAATTTACTTGCTCGGTCAGTATTTGAGTTTCACTAAGTCTACTTGAAAGTTAGCTATGGCTAAGCTTGGCTAGTTGCAGATTTTCAGGCTTAAGAAGACCCCCCTTAAGTGGTCTACAAGGGAATACGTATAGAGAATAGGAAAGACATGAAGTTTTTTTTAAAAGTTTGATTCATATTATAACATGCAATTTTCATGACTTGGTTTTTCCCCATTGCTTCCAACGTAGCAATAGTATGACAACAGACAAAAAGTTGTAGCCTACAGTACTTTCCAAAGCACTAAGTAGAAAAACACGTAGCTAGCCAAAGAAATGACTGGTTGAGCATTCAAACTATTTGTTGTAAGTTTTATTGTTAATAGTGACAATTGTATTCAACTTGTCTGACAAGTTTAATATGTTTGCTTGGGCGTTTAAATGGCCTTAAATACAATATGTAAGAGCTGTTCTAGCAAGCAAATGAAACTTTCAGTGCTATAAACCGACATCAGCCTCAGAAACTTTGTTTTGCGTCAGAGAATATGGCAATGAAAGCGACAATTTTAAGTGCTCAAAAAGGCTTTACCAACGTTTGCATGCTTTGAGACTGTAATACAGTGATTCTCAACGGGGGCGGTACCGCCCCTCAGGGGGCGTTTTGATTTTTTTGGGGGGGCGGTATGACTACCTCGGCTTAAGGGGGCGTTTTGATTATTAGGAGGTATTCTTTAACCCATCTACCGCCCAGCATAAAGGTTTCGTCAAAGAGCTCGTATCTTCGTGGTAGCATTTCCTATCTCATACCTGGTGGAAAAATGATTCAGCTGTGTTGTTCTGCTACATACCAAAAAGCGAAACTCACTTGACATATCCATAAGAGATGATCTTCGAATTTTTCTCACTGGCTTTACACCGGATGTGAAGAAACTGGCATTTTCTCACCAAGCCCAAGATTCACATTGACTACTACTAGGCCTATACTGTTTTCATGCTCGCAAATATATATTTGCTTTTCATCAAATATAGTTACACTAGTCTCTAAAACCCTCAGCCTAACAGCCTGTTTCACCCTAACAGGGGATCATCAGAAGGTCCTTATATTCTAATATAAATATAATTCTATTTGAATAAGGACCTTCTGATGATCGCCCTTTTAGGGTAAAACAGGCTGTAAGGGTTTTAGAGACTGGTAATAGCCTATATTTGATGTAATTCGCTCTGCTTGGCTTTTTGCTTGGCATTGAACACTTTTTGTAGTATTAATTGTTTTATATTCGCTTTTCGTAATTAATCGTTTTTGTTGGGGGGGGGCGGTAAAATTTTGCCAGTTCATGAAGGGGGCGTTGGGCCAAAAAACGTTGAGAAACACTGCTGTAATAGATGATATTCAGCTGTCAAATTGAACTGAATTTTTCACGTAATACGACCAGTGCTGAAACTGATTTTATTGGTTCATAACTTCTCAAAAAAACTTTTTAAAAATTAAATATGTTATTGAAGCAAGAATTTGATTTATTTTTGTGACAACAGTTGTCCAAAACAAGTTAATAACTCTGTTGAAACTTAAACAAAAAACCGAAATAAGTAGGCTACTGGTGCCTAAAAAGTATTTTTTGATGTTGTGTTATGATTTCCAGACAGTTTCTTTGTAAACTTTTCAAGATAAATTTTGGTATTTTATAAAGCTATTGGTATTTCATCAATAAACTTTTCAAGATCAAAACTTTTGGTACTTTATAAAGCTTTTTCAGACTGAGAAAACCTCTTTGGAAGCCTAATCCTGGCAATTTTGCATACGTAGAGACTTTGAACTACTGAAGTCAGCTTGGGAATGTGGCTGAATGGAGGAGTGTCGTTGAAATGCGTCGCTCAAGCGCATACCCCCAGAGTCAGACCAGCGACGCTTGACCTTGCCGTTTTTTCGTTCACAAAATAGAGCGTTTAACCAACGCGCTTTCTGGACGGACAATTATCAAACCGTATAGTGCAGGGTAATTTCGTTCTTCCATATGCCATGTAGGGTTAATAGTATTAACTGCATCACTCGCTTGCAAAATTGTCAGAGCACCGATCAGTAGCATTTTGAAGCATTGTACACCTGGCAACTGTCATCGGAGCTGTAAACTGCGCCCTACACTATTACTAGATAAAATAACACAAATGTGATGTATAAGTAGCCTATGTGTCATTTTTAGATGTTTTATTACTGAAAATTCACAATGTTGTTAGTGCATCTTCTAGCAAATAATATAATTAATGTAATTTTAAAGTAATATTGAATCAGTACAGCAACATCTAGCCGTGTTTCATTAAATATTTTGATGCACAAGGTAGATTTTGTACAACAGTTGTGTTGGAGATTGTGAGAAGCTTTACCTTTGAAAGTTACCAAGAAACACGCTTCGTGATAGTGATCATATAAGTGAGGTCATCAGCACAGCACGTTCAAGAAGTGACGTGTTGGCTTGCACAATATCACATGAGAATAGTATGGGGAAGCAGTTGCTGCCGACAACCCTGCCAGCTCATAGCTGGACCGTTTATTTATACGAATAAATGATGTTTTACCAAATTCTTTTCCCTGAGCGGACCTGTAGATTTAAAAATGTAAGCTATTAATTTGTGTTGTCTTTGATAAGACAACTTTACAAAACAAAAACAAAAAACAGACAAAAAAAGCTAAATTTGCAAGTGCGTTGAGAAAATTCGCCGAAGCATGTTGGTGCTGTAGATTTTCACATATAATTTAGTTTAGTAAGTATTAGTAAAAAGTAAAATAAAAATAAATCATTACTAACGTGTTGGGTCGAAAATCGTAGCTGACTTTAAGAAGTTCTGTGAAAAGTTTATTACAGTACACAGGGCGCAAGTTAACTACCTTTGACTTGGCAGTAGCGGACTCACTGCGTTTCTTCATAATACCAGTGAGTGTATATTCAATAGTTAATGATCATTCCGTTTTCCAAGTTTCTAAAAAAACGTGGTTTAACTAGACCTAACTTCAATCTTACTCCTTCATTCTCCATAAAGGCAACAAGTCAACTTTTATTTTTAATTAACTTATAGCTTTTTGTTGAATTTTTTGTAGCCTATCCCCACGTCAGAAAACTGTAGTATACCTAAAAAGTGCACATTTAAACTGTAAATAAGGTTTAACTTTAAAAAAATAATAATAATAATGAAATAGGCTAATAAGTTCAAAATCAGAACAGTTGCATTTTCGTGAGAGTACATAGCTTACAACCTATACGCAGTTTTGCAGGTGACAAAATCTTTCAACTGTTTTGTCTTTTGTTGTTGTTACATTAAGGCACACAAAAACGCTTTCACACATTCATTTACTTAGTTTTTCAGCATGTTATAGAAAATGAGGTTATTTTTGTACCAACGATTTACCACCAGATGGAAGCGTATCGGTCAAATCCAGTTAGCATTTTCCAACCTCAAGCTACTTTTCCTGCAACTGCTTGTTTAAGTATTTTGACTTAAAGCAGCACAAGTTGCACATTCAACGTCTGGCATGTGTCATGTAGCCTAGCTGACTTTTCACTCACGTCAAAGTGATAAGCAGCGCTGTGAAATGTGTTGCACATAGTTAGTATGCAGTAAATTAAAAATGAATTTTCAATAATTTTACTCATTTTTCTATCAGATCTAGTTTATTACATTTTATCTAACTGTATTTAGTGTTGTCATTAACAAAACATTGGAATGTGGCATAATGGAAAAGCAACAAAACGTAAGTTTTTCGTCATCTTAGATTAAATAATTATCCTAGGTCTTGTTGTTTTGTAAACATTCAATCTTGCAATATGTAAATGCAAGATGCTACTGATAGGCTATTACAATGCTTATCTACAACCGGGGTGCTTAACCTGCAATCACTAAAGTTAACTTATGCGGCTGTAAGCATGAACTAAATTGTGGTAATTCGTGTATGTTGCGAATTGTTCTTGCAGTAGAAGATTTAATATAAAAGGAAAGAAAGCTGGCTTTATGTCTCAAAGTGAGAATAAATACAATTTTCGTAAATTTTAAAACTCCTCACTCAACAAGATCAAAATTAAGTGAATAATCATATTTATTTATTCCCATGATATTAGGCTATATGTTTTGCAGTCAATATTGTTGACAATGGTGGGGGGGGGCAACTCGGCAGGATTTTCGAAATTCTAGGCCGTAAACTTAATGAACAGTAGATACAAAGTATTGTGCTTAATCGTGCTTAATGTGTTGTTAGGCTACATTGAAAAAAATTGCAAACGCATACACAGGCAACCTACGGCGAAAGGATTTCATTCTTGTGATAGCTTACACAGACTGGCGCATAGCATAAGCGAAACTTGCCCTTATTTACTTAGACATACCTGTAACAGCATACTACAGGGCTTTAAACACCACTTATGATAAGTCTTGCAGTCATCACGGTTTGCTATCTCGTTTGCTGTTTTGTATACGCATTTAGGGCAAATTTATCACAACTGACAACACAAAACAGGACAAATTTTAAAGGCAAGTCAACAACAGTAGCATAAGGATATTAATTGGTTGCCTAGAAATGTCCAAAGAAACTGAAAATCATAAAAACCGCGCAGAAATGGCATCAATCAAACTAATCTTCCCAACGAAATGACTCCTGCCAGAGCACCTTCTGTAGTTTGCCACCCTCGCGGCTTCCATCTGGTATCAAGCGGTAGTTACAGATAGTAGAACTTGCCGAAAGCAATGAAGTTTTAGCGCTATTAATTAGATAGGCTATACTCTAGCCTCTCCTAATTGTTTGGTTTGATGTTTTATTTCTTTGATTGCTTGTTTAGAGTTTAAATTGCTTAGTTTGTTTAGCTTTAATCCCGTCATCAATTTGTTTTTTTTTTCCGGTTTTGTCATTTAAAGTACTTTGCTTTCTAAATCTCTGACTTGACTTCTTTGATCGCTGCTATCTCACCCCTGGCTATAATGTCTTGTGCTTTTCTCCCTTATGTTCTTAAATATTAGCAACTATTGCAGATCTTAACACTGATTTACTTTTGTAGTTCTTTTACTGTTTTGTTGGAGCATTGTTAGGACAAACTATGCAAACGCTCAATCTTCCAACTCTACAAGTGAGTCCTTTTAATTTTTTTTTTTCGAAATAATTAATGATATTAAGTGCCCACTATAAGTAGCCTCATGCAGACCTACACACAGGGCCGTAGCAACAAAGAACGTGGCCCCCTCCGAACATAAGTCCGGGGCCCTTTACAACGCAGAAACTGGAATGTGGTATTTATTTTACACAACATGCAGGGTTCATATTATGTATATAAATACATAGTAGAGGGCACAGATCCGCTAATTTGCGAAGCTAACGCTTTGGTTAGTGGATTAGCATTTCCGCTAATATTTAGAAATTTTAGCGGACTCGTTAGCGAAAGTAAATTTATTGGAAATCCGCCGATTTCTTTGTTGAAAGCTAACACACCACTGTACATACATAGGTCTACACTGTACAATGACAGTGTGTAGGGCCTACATATATTCCATAATTACTTAAAACGCTTTATTCGAGCCTTGTTCTGCGCAAATTGTAATGGGTCATAGTCCAGGAATCTGGCAATCTTGTTTTCGATGGTAATTGCAAGAGCAGAAAGCCTGTCATCTGTCATGGTTGAGCACAGGATATTCTTGATCAGTTTTATTCTGCTGAAGGTCCTTTCAACGCTGGCGACCGTAACTGGTGTGGTCGGTTAGAAGAATTCTGATGCAAATGCAAAGATTCGAATATATCTCCTGAAGGCTGTTCTTGTAGGCTACGTTAAAAAAATGCTTGCCATGACAAGTCCTCTTTCTTTCTCGATGATATAAGTAAAACGATTTAATTCCATTATTAGTTCGTTGGCATCAATGTCTCCCATTTTTCTTTTAAATTTTTTTCAGTGATTGTCCAATTCCATTGTCCGCTCTGTTAGCTCAGTGGTTACGTGCCCGCTCAAGACCACGCGCCGCAAGTTCGACTCTCGGGGTGTGCGCTTGAGCAACGCATTTGAAGACTGCTCTCCATTCAGCGGCACCTAGGGAATGGAATAATTTCCTGGCAACAACACTTCAATAATCGGAAAACTTCACTCTGCCAATCTCGGTAACCGGCCCTACGTCAAGAGCCTCTACAAGTACCGTATGCGAAACTATCAGGAATAACTAATCAAGGCTTTGTCAGACCGAGGATAAAGATTCAAAACCAACTAACCCAATCATTTTCTCTAAGACACTTCTTCAGGCTGCTAGCGCTGTGCAGAAATTCAAACAACTTGTACCACTCCACGAGTTGGTCAAAGCACGAAGAAACAGAAGACATGGCCTGATCAGTGAGAAAAAAATTGCCGATTTGAATTTTTCTTCAGCAGAAAGACGAGTCGAATCATCAGCACATTCGTAACCAAACATTCTCTTCCTACGTCGCACCTGTTTTTTTAAAACACCTGCTCAATACCAATAAGCTCTGCTGTTTCGCGTGCATTTGTGACCACGTGGTTATATCCTGTATTTCGATAGTCCTCCAAAAACTTCGGCGGAGGGGCCCTCATTCCTTGCGGGGCCCCCTCTGATCGAAGGGTTCGGAGGGCGATTGCTACGCCTTTGCCTACACAAAACTAAGCACTTTTGCGTTTGTAAAATTAATAGACCTATGTATGTGCGTTGTTGTTCTACAAACGCAAGAAATAAACTATAGGCTTATAGGCTACCATGTTACAGCCTAGTACAAAAAATTTTCATTTTAACACAAAATAGAAAATGAACCTTTTTAAACTTCTACTAAATAATGTACGTTGAAACTATCACTGCCAATAAACAGCTTGTCTACTTACTCCGGTCAAATATAAAAATGCGATGTTAAAATTTAACTTTCACCTAAACTATTTTACCATCAGTTTATCAGTCAATCAGAACAAACAACTTTCTAATTTTTAAACTCAATGTCAGTGAGCTCCAACGGTTGTCTGAACGGTGGGAGCTGTCAATCTACCAACTCTGATACTGGAGACTGTTTGGATTGTTTGTGCCCTCTCGGTGTCTTTGGAAGTTTATGTGAAAAGAGACTCGTAACTATCGAAGGTGATCTTTTGTACAATGTGATGGGAATTGTTGAACAACTAACACCGAATTCAACAGCAGTAGTTGAAACAGTAAGTTTTATCCAAATACTTTTCAAGCGCAAATGTTTTTACTTTAGAGATTAGACTAAAGGTTTCAATACAATACTCTACAAAGTGACTGAAAAAAAAAGAGAAAGTTTTAGCATAAAAATAAAGCAGTTCTCATCTTTTCTAGGATAGTCTTTTAGTCCTTCTGAAATAATGACGTTTTACAAAAACACAAAAAAAACGATGGTAGGTTTCCTAACTTAAAACTTGCAAACCCATTTTCTGACAATTGCCATGAAAGAAGAAGGCCGATTTCAACAGCTATCACACTTTGTGTTTCAGCTAAGAACTGCAATAAACACTGTGACCAATGCTCGTCAAGCAACGATTACGACTGTGGAAGGAAACGCTACAAGAATGAATATCGGTTTTATACTTTTTGTGGAGAGACCGTCCCAATGGGTGGACTACACAAGCATCCAGACACTTGTGAATCCTATAAATACACAATTTTCTTCATCAAGTTCAGTTCAAAGCATATTTGGAACTGGATCATCTCCTTCTTATCTGAAAGTCCAGCTTAGTAAGTTAACTTGTTGGTTTGATAGAAATTTAATTATATCATTTAGGAGCTTTTTTGATGATGTCAAAATTAAAAACTCGATACCTTAGTCATTGGTTGTGTTGAGTTTTGATCTTAGCCTTAAATTTAGTTTCGTTTTTTAAGGGTTTGCTTGAATTTTTAAGATTTCTATTACTTTTCTGGAAAGTTTGCTACATCGCATATAGTAGAAAGCCTATTCCACAATATCGTTACTGTCTGTGGTTGCATCGTATTGTTTCTATACTTTCTTTTCCTGCTTCTTACGTCATAAATTAATAAAGAATTTTGTAGTATTTTTTTTTTTATTTTACACAATAAAGTAGCCTATGCCATGCAATGCATGGTTTCTTTTGCGATGCCAATTCACCAAAATATTTTTTTTTTTCAAACGTACCGTATTATCCCAGGGCTCAACGAGTGCGTATCAAACTGGACCAACTGTGACGAGCAAGCAAACTGTGTGGATTTGGATCCTGGATTTATGTGCGAATGCAACACAGGATACACAGGCGATGGTGTAACTTGCACGAGTTAGTTTGATTTGTGGTATTTTGTAAACAACAACATAAAAGCAAAAACAACTGCTCAATGTTTGCACATATTCAAAATAATGCCCGGGGTCATGGCTTGTCGTGTAACCGCTTTAGTTGGAAATGACTGTATGGGTGGGTGTACGCTTTTCAAATTTGTTTTTAAGATGTGGCCCCATTATTGACCCCACACTTCCTCACTAGCTTATTTAAGAAAGAACATAGTCGATATCACTTTTCGCGTCTTTAATACAACACGACTCAGAACAAACCCAGGTTTCCCGGATGCAGTAGCGGGGACACTTACCAGTGGACCAAGGAGTTAGCAACGTATGTTCACAATGCAGCTCGAAAGTTACACTTCAATTTTTTCAACAGCGCAGAGTATGAAGGCTACCTCAAAAACCTGACATATGTTTTGTTGTTTTTAGTTCTTACGTGTGAATATAGCCAAGTCCCATTAGCATCTTCTCAAGCAACCCAAATTGTCACTCTCCCTAACGGGACAATCGCAAACGAACCAGAAGAAAATTTGCCTTTTGGTACAACAGTTATATACACATGCCCAGAGTAAGTGCAGCAGCCTACTTGTCATGCTCTCACGTGATTATACGTAGGGCCTTTTAATGCCAGCTGATTGTTTCTTTTGTATCTTGACTATTTCAGTTGCACCAATCACGTAATAATAATGAATGACGTAACAGACAAAGCGACTTACTACTTTTGTACAGTGGTGATTAATTTGATGAAAGAACGTCATTTATAACGCAGCTTTCTTGCATCGAGAGGAGACAGTCATTTTTTTGTGTTTCTCCAAAAGAAAATCGAATAGGCTATGTTGATTCTCAAAATGTTAAAAGTTAATCAACAAGTATACTCTATGAAGAAACAGAAGAAACAGCAGCGTCTTGTTTCATGCTGTTATTTACTAGAAAGTCCACTTTTGGTATAAAATCAAAATGTATGGTCGAACGCTTTCATTGCACTTCAAGATAACTTCAGTCGCATAAAATTCAACATCTTTCATCTAAAGAAATTACAAGCTAAAAACTAATTCAAAAAATAAAGTGCTTTTTGTGAAAACAACAATATAATCTATTGTAGAAAAATAAACGCTTACAGCCAGGCGCGGATTTATGAGGGGGCCCAAGGGGCCCGGACCCCCTCCGAAATTTTCTGAGAAATTGTTGAATGGTTTGATATGCTTCTAAACAGCTGACATTAGTCCCACAGCGGACTTAACTTATCCCGGAGGGGGGAGGGAATTATTTTTGTTATTATTAAGGTTGAAATTATCCATTGATTATACATTTTAATAGCAACATTTGTTGGAGCTGGCTCAGCTGAAACCAACGCTGAGCCAAATGACGTCAGTTGAAACAATCTGAAACCTGAATTGTTTTATAGTTTTTAGTCTTCATCATAATTTCAATCAATTACCGTAGGCTATATGTCTGCAAACATATAAATATCCAATTGGTCATGGACACTGCATAGGCCCTACAGGGTTTTAAACCAGATTTCAAGTTTACTTTGCATGCTTAGCAATTTTTATTCCAGCAAAATTTATTGATGAACATGGCTGTTTTAATGCCTATTTTATAGCATATCGTATAATAATGTCGTAGTATCATTGTTCACAGTGGCGTAGCCAAGGGGGGGGGGGGGTTACAACCCCCCCTTTGGCACGCGAGTGACGTCACGATATTGAGAATGATGTTCTCAGTCTCTATGTCTCGAAAACAAAGTTTGCCTAATTTTAAGCAAAACTGCATTAAAAGAGCGAGTTTTGCCAATACCAAACATCTCTGCCAGGAATTAGCAACAAGAAAACATAGAAACTTAGTTTTATTACCGAAAAAATGCCGAAGAAAACATGATCTTATCCTTTTGCTATGCCACCGGACAGCACCATTTTACAGGAATATTTATACCCATAGTTTTGTTGAAAATGCTCTCAGAATGCACCAAATTCAAAATAATTTTTCAAAATTTTCTGAGGGAGGCACCCCAGACCCCCCGCCGCTGGGTGTTTCCTTTGGCGAACACGCCGTCGGGCTTCGCCTACCGGCCGTCCAAACCCCCAAAATTCTTGGCCACGCCACTGATTGTTCATATCTGTTTTATCGTTTTCTTTCTTTTTAATTCATTTTCAAATTTTCTGGCCCCCCCCAAAAAAAACTCCTAGATCCGCGCCTGCTTACAGCCAACGTTAATTTGGATAGCGTTGGACATAGTCTTTACTGTAAACTGTTGTTCAAGTAACAGCCTTGCCAAAACACAGTCCACAGTCGCATGATCTTGATAAGTCTTGACTCAACGTCTCAGTTGAGAGCACAAGTTTTCATTACTTGACCAACCAGCCAATAACTTATCAATAAGCAGAACAACAATTGTGTTACATAAGAATCTGCAATGTTCTTTACAGAGGATACGTAACCTCAGATGCGTCAGGAAATTCTCTAGATGGGATTTCATTGCCAACGTGTGAAGTGAACGGCTGGACAGGGTCTCGTACAACTTGTGGTTTTGGTGAGCCAGCAAAGTGAACAAAAGCAGATATTTTTCCATTGCAATATCGAATTTATAAACTTTCTAAAACACAAAAACAATTCATGAATAATATAGAATAGATTTATAAAGCCATTCTCTTTTAATTATAGGCTACATTAAGATAAAGAAATGAAATTTTATGCTTGATGTTACTATCTATATGGGTATCTTATTAATTGGTATTATTTAAAAGTTTGCAAGTTTTTGTTAGTTTTAAAAACTGCTAGCCTACTCTTAATCAGCAGATTGTTGTTATAATATCTATAGTCAGCTTTTCAGCATTTTACTGCAACAAATATTACATCAAATGTAGAGTCTACTCTAGACCCTAAAGCCATGTACGGGCTGTTTTAGTCTTAAATGGGATCTTCAGAAGGTTTTTATTCAAATAGAGGAAAGCAGTAAATATGCAAATAGTTATATTAGATGACAATAATTTTACTTTTGTTTTTAGATTTGGGTTACAAAATTGCGATTGGGATGGCGGTAGCCAGTAGCTTCATCATTTTCATCATGGCTTGCTATTTCCTTGGAAGCTACTGCCTGAAAGCAGAACGCAAAGCCAAGGCGAAGAAGCGAGAAGAGAATGCAGCAGGACCAAGCACAGTCGCTGGTTATGATAATAATTTCTTTGACAATCCGTGAAAAACTTCCAAAACAAAAGTGCGGGGCGCTGGAAAAAAACAATCAGGTTCTTGTTTTCGCATTGTAAGATTGTTCGACCAAGATTCTTAAAGTGGGAAGTGATGTGGAAATCAAACAGAAGTTAAATTTATATTTTTGAGGCATTGTCAGGTTCAAATAATTATTATGAACCTGAAAGGCGAGATTTGTTTTTCTTTACATTGTTAGAAAATACTTTTGCCTGGATTTTATCGGAATAAGTCATATGCGAGTACAAAGAAAGAAGTAAAACAACGAGGAGAATAAAAGTGGACTTTTCAAGAATTTAAAATATTTGCCATGGCTCTTTGCAGAGTTTCTGTATTTGCTGTGAACGAAACAAAAAGTGCATAATTTGTATGTTATTAAACAACATGCACTGTTCCAGTAAACTAGTTACTAGATAACATAGCTTCAAATATGATTTGATGTTAGACACTGCTAACACAATGGCAAAACTATTGTGGTTAAAGAACTTCAAGTTACGTAGAAATGCGTTTTAAAATTGAATCTTGTTTTGCTGTGTTTTAAAATTGAATTTGTTTTGCTGTGTTTTAAAATTGAATTTGTTTTGCTGTGTTTTAAAATTCACCTCACGATGGTTCTGAATCACCATTGTCCCTGAGCAAGTACGTTGTCGGTTGTTTGCACTTATGTTTAATGAAGACGATTTTTTATGATTGATTTGTGTTGTTCAACGACAGAAATGAGAAAAATGGTTGCCCCTTGTATCAATTTAGAAAATGAAAGCTTGCAGCCGGCGTGGTACTACACTAACATGACAGGTAAGCAAAAAGCACATATGTACAGGCGTACAGCACTTGCGTAATATAATAAATGCTCAAGAAGTCCCGTGTAAAACTCCTTTCCAAAGAAATTCACCCGTCGATCATTCAGAGAATGAATCAATTGATAAGTTCCAGAAAACCATTCTTCAGTGGAAGTTGATACATTAAATTGTTGCTGCCAACAGTTGTGCATTCACAGCAAGCTGAATTTAACTTGTGGATACTGCATCAGTAGTACTAAAAACATCAGTACTAAAAACAGTTTGCCATAATTTGGATGAAAAAGCTCTCGGGTAATGTTACTTCAATTACGTAGAAACCACTTTCAGCATCCACGTTAGAAGTTCTGGTATATTTGTGCATCCCAAAGTTAAGTATAACATTTACAATTACAGATATCACGATGGCTTACGATACCACAAACCAGCAATCATAAATTTATTGTCACGATAAATTAAGGCCTATTAGGTAGCCTCATATTCCTCAGTAGAATTTGTGTTGTGCATATAGATGAATTTACGACATAACAGAAGTCTTTATCACTACTTATAAAAGCATCATTATATCATCAAATGAGCGCAAACCAACGCTTCTTTTTAGGTAAAGCGTTTTTTGCTGCTTTGAAGATTGCTTTGAAATTTACAACATAAATCTACAGCACTGTACAAGTTAACTTAAATGTGGTGTTTATGACGATTATTTACCAAATCAACAACTCCAGGCAACTAGGGTAAAAAATTTAAAGTATACTCCAAACAACGTTTTTTTTTTAGATTGAAAGTGAACTTTCTTCCATTAATCAACATTGAGATAAACGATAGAATTGTGGGGGAGATATGTGCAAGTTACTGCTTTTCAGAGCAAGCTAAAAAAAACGATTTCGTTCTTGGAGCTAGTTACACGATAACTGTCTGATTTTTTAATTCTAGCTATACATATTTTTAATTCTTTTATGTTTTAGTTTTGAGCTTCTCCCTATTTACAGATCTGCAGAAAATATAGGCCTATGTACAATTCTTACACAATACAGACAATATTGTACATGAGGTCATTGATTGTGGAGTAATCACTGCATCATCACAAGACACAGATACTGTAAGTGCATATTCGAACGAAAACAGCATTGAAGCACAAACAACAGTTAGGCTAAGTTATACAAAACAACACAATCTTCTTGGAAACATCATACTTTGTTTGAACATAAATCAACTGTTCGATACATATTTTTTGTTTGTTTTTAGAAGCAAACATAAGTCAACAAACTTTAACCCTGTCCGGAAGAATAGCAAACATTTTATGACAAAGTTTTACACTTGGTTCATTTCATAGACTTCTTCACTTCCACCGGCTGTGCTTGAAGACTTTTTCAACATTTTTATGTTATCTTCGTAGAAGTCATCGTCAATCTGGGCCTATGGTCGAAAATCGGTTTTTAGTGTTGACAAAGCTACTACTTCTCCAAACGCCGATATTCCAGCTCCAACGTAAAAGACTATTCTCCATGCTTCGTGTTAGTCGGGAACCTACAGAGTAGGAGTCACGCTAAATCTCAGTCTTGCACATTGGTGACTGACAGCTTTTCGTATGTTTTCTAACTTTTAATAGGCCAAACACACTTCTTTCGTAAATGTTTGATTTTATTCTGCACAATTTTAGTAATGACCTACCTTTTGCAATACAAAATATTAGCTCGTGCAATTTCATTTTCACTTACGCTGTTGATGATGTAACCAGCCACTAGAGGCGCTACCTGACCGAGAACGTGGCGAATGGATTCGTGAAGGAATACAATAATATTGCCAGAATATCTTGGAGCGATTTCCACGTGACATACTTAAAGCACATACTGTAGATACAGTGGTATACAAAGATGCATAGCCGTAGGAGATGGGGGGGCAGGAGGGGCGGTCGCTCCCCCGCTGAAAAAAAAAACGCTGCGAATTTGGGCAAAAATCTGCACTTATTTGGGCAAATCAATCTTATCATGATATTTCGACATTTTACCAGTTTAAAAACTTTACGTAATTGTTATAATTTATGAGATATATACATTAATATTTTCCAATCAATGTAAAATGCATTTTCATCGATTTTGAAAATTGTTGCATGTGGTATTGCAATTTGGGCACAATGATAAGTTTCGATTCAACACCACCTGCAAAAAGTAAAGTGTAAAAGAACATAATTGGCAAGCAAAGTTAAGCTTATTAGTACCGATATTCACCAGCATGTACATAGGCTGCATTTCTTCACAGGTGAGATTTCTAAGCTTGCTGGGTAGCCTGCTAATAACCTTATGAGGTTTTTGCTTATTACTTTATGTGCATTTTGTATGTAATATATACATTAACATTTTTCTTTAAATGTTAAATGTAGTGTCATCAATTTTGGAACTTTTGTATTTGTTATATTGCAATTTGGGCAGAATGTTAAGCTTCGATTCACGATTCAGTATATATCTGCAGAGTGTCAATGTAAAAAAATGCAATTAGCAAGCAGAGGTACTGGTAAGCTTATCACTGAAGTTCATTTGGAATTAGGATATACACTACGGTACATGTTTTCGCTGGTGGAATTTTGAAACCCTGCTTTGTACTGGTAATCTTATGAGGTTTTTTGCTTTTTTCTCTATATTCTACTAATGTATGATAGCCTATTTATTTGTAAAAATATTTGGGCAAAAATGTTCAGTTATTGGGCAAATCAATCTTACCATGAGTTTTCAAAATCTTTCTAGTTTAGGAATTTGTTTATAGTGTTGCATTTTGTATGAAATACATTAACATTTTTTTTAAATGTTAAATGTAGTGTCATCAATTTTAAAACTTTTGTATTTGGTATATTGCAATTTGGGCTGAATATTAAGCTTCGATTTAGTATATATATGATATATCATATCTGCAAAATGTAAAATAATGCAATAAGAAGGCAGAGGTAAGCTATTACTAATAATCATTAGGATATACACATTTCTTCATTGGTGGAATTTTGAAACCCTGCTTTGTACTGGTAATCTTATGAGGTTTTTTGCTTCTTTATCTATATTCTACTAATAAATTTATTTGTAAAAATGTCCAGTTATTGAGAGAATCAATCTTACCATGAGTTTTGAACATCTTACCAGTTTAAAAACTTTGTATTATATTGTTATAGTGTAATATTTTGTATGACATACATTACAATTTTTCCATGAATGTAAACAGTGCCATCTTCAATTTTGGAAAATATTGTATTTGGTATGTTGCAATTTGTGGAGAATGTTAAGCTTCGTTTTAGTACCTGTGAATTTTCCAGTGTTTGATTTCATGTTTTTGTGGGCTACAGTTGAATTGTTTTCTATAAAAAGAATTTTTTGTATTAACTGCTGTTTGTGTTTACTGGTCCTAGGGTTGATATGCTCAGCTATTTACCATGAATGACATAGTATTATAGCAATCAATGATCAAATGTACAGGCAAGTGTTATGTTGTTTTGGCATCCAATTCATGCAGTTAATATATCGGGCAATGTAGATAGTATGATATTGATGATGTTGTCTGTATTTTCTGGCAAGGATTGAGTTTGAAACTATTACCTATAGGATAGGCCTATGAGTTGTTTTAGTTCAGTGCCTACGATTTCAGTAGTTGCTTCATCATGAACTTAAAATATCTTGGTAATGATGTTAATGAAAAAACATTGGCTACAACTTCACTGTAATGAGATCAATATTCATACTAATTAATAGCAACTTAGCTTTCTTCAAAGGTGCAAATTTGATGCTCATAGTATGATAAATTGTCGAATTCTTTTCAGGTTGCAAGGTTTTAAGTAGCATGGAGTAAGTAATGTTACTTTAGTTTGATGAGTAAATAGGTTGTCATTTTAGATTTTTTCAATGCAAATTTACGAACCTTGAGTCTTGAGATTTTGAAATGATCTGAGGGCATGGATATTTAGCCACTGCTGTCCAGTTATTGTTGAATTCTCAGTTTAATTTGTTGTTGAATCCAGTTAGGCCTGTATATATATATACATATTTTTGTGCCACAAGAAAATTATTTCAATTTGATGGTTTATTAAGTGTAAAGTTAATTCAGCCTTGTTTTGCTGCCTGTGTTTTTATAGTACACTGCCAAGTTGATGAATGTTTTTTGAATTTGATGACTTATTTCAATTTGATGGTTTATTTAGTTTAAAGTTAATTCAGCCTTGTTTTGCTGCCTGTGTTTTTGTACACTGCCAAGTTGATGATTGTGGAGTTCTTAGACTACACTATCTCAGAGGTTGTGAGTAATATTGTGTTTTTCACAATATGTTTGCAAAGGCAAAATTTGGGCAAAGTTTGGAAAATTTGGGCAAATTTTGTTCGCCCCCCCAACATTTTTTACTCTCCTACGGCTATGCAAAGATGTGTTACCAAATTAGGCTATATTTGGACATTTCAAAAAATGTAAGCTAACGTTCAGAGAAAAGGTTGTGGTAATAAGCTAAGTTAGGCTAAGTGCCCTTCAACAACTGAGAAAAAAACGATAAGTTAGGCTATTGTCAAGTAAAAGCATCGCTTACTCAATTAAAGTAGACTAGAATAAGCTAAAGTTTCAATTAACCATTTTCATTATTACATACCTTTAGTACAAGTTCGTACATTGTTTGGCCTTCATGTTTTATAGCTTAGTCAGTGAGTTGGTACTAGCCTACATTAAATTTTGGTGATTTGTGATTACGAAGTGTTTTGAAAGCTGTCAGCAATTTATGCATTTCGAATGGCTCCTTGTTAAGTTTGTCTCCTACCCTCGACGAGAGGAACGAACTTTATGGTGAAGGTGATGATAATGACTGTTAATTGTGGACGTTTCAGTTTCAATTTGTCCAGTGTATTGTAGTGAAGTGCAATTGAAGAAGAGTTCTTTGCGTTCAACAGATTGAAGAAGTAGTTTTTCCAGGCAGAAAGCATTTTGTTTTCATCTTTTAAAAGTTTTTCGTTTCTTCCATGAACTAAATGTGTGTTCTTTTACCGCCACCATAGAGCTGTTTTAATGCTTGAGACACTGCTCCAATTTCATTCTGTTGGCTTAAACCTTCTATCCTTTTTCACATTCTTTCAATTCATATGACAAATTTACTGACCATAGTAGGCCTACAGCAAAACTGCTCATTATCACTTGGCCTGCTTTGTGGAAAGGCCTGGTGATCACCAGTTACCACAATAACCTCTACTGTAAAAAAAAGTCTTTAGATCACAATAAGAAAACATGGAAACAAATTTTTGAACTGCAACAAAAATTGTGAAAAAAGTAGTTGAACAAATATTTTCTTGGACTGTCTCATGTACTGGGATTCGAAAAACTCTGTTGTTTCAAACAAGAATTCAGCTGCAAAACTAATGCGACTCTTTGCTTTCTGAACACTTTGTCTATCGCCATCAATATTCTTGCTACACTCGGATGTTGAGAAACATGTTTTATATAAAGCTATAATAGGATATTTTAAGCCAACCAGATGTAGATAATAGAGCACACCCCAAAAGTAAAATGTTCAGAAAACATTCCTCATAATAAAATGCATCAGTTTTATAAAAAATAAAATAAAAAAAAACTTAAACTTTTTGAAGCGGAAGCGCCTTTATTTATATATACACTAATTCATTTCAAAGACATTCGTGAAGGCAGATAAAAGGATGTCTATTCATTTTCAAGCAAGCACTGTAAAGGGATTGACATAAAAGCTTCATAAACGAAAGAACTTATAGCAAATATGCAATAAACAAAATTACTGATGCAGCATTATGCAGTATATTTACATCACACCAATAGAGCCTCATACCCAGTAGTGTTGACAGGGGGGTCCAGAGAGTATTTTTGGACCTGAGCCAGGGGTAAGTTCAGGGGGCTGGAAACATAAAAAACCACAGCGTATTCTTTGCAGACTGCGCTTTTTTTTATAAATGTCTTCATTTGGAGCCGAAGGATTTCATTGGCACCAGGCCCAAAATATCCTCTCAACGGCCCTGTCTATACCCAGACAGCAAATCAGTCGTCTACAGACGTTGAATCATTGTAAAAACGATTGATTTACTGTATGAGTGTCATAGAGACTATATACTGTAGGTCACCACAGTATCCTAGAAAAGCAACAATTTTCTTTGGAGTGCTAACAGATAGTAAATTGACACTAGCACCTTTGATTTGACGAGAATTAGTATTGTAGACACAACTTATGAAGCAATGCTTTAAAGATTTTATTCGGCAGAAGACGTTGTAAATAGATTTAGCCTACCAGGTACCGCATCAAAGTTCAAAACATTTTAAACATGCAGTATGTTGTAATTAGGCTAATCATGCACCAAAAGGAAATATAAAGATATCTATGATTTTTGACAAAAATGTAAAGATATCACAAACTTGCATATTCAAGTCCAATCGATCAATTTGAAAATACTTTGAGAGGTATGATATGGATATGAAGAATTTTATTCAGCTCCTTAAGCTATGCCAAAAACAATTGTTCTGTTGATTACTTTATTTTTGAACATTTGACAGTTCGTGGCGTCTTATGTAAGGATAAGGAATCATAATAGTTTAAAAGTAATTAGATATTAACTTTAAACAACTAAACTTCACTTTTGAAAATCTGCGTGTACACAACAATTTCAAAACCTTATTAAGGAAATGATTTGTCGGCTGCGTAGCCGAGTGGTGAGAACGTCTGCGCGAAGTTCGAAAGGACGTGGGTTCGACACCGCTCCAGAGCACGCGGCTGTGTCTTGGCGAAGACACATAATGGCAAGCCAAAAATAAGGGGAGCAACTGACTCGAAGACTATATGTCACTTCGCTGCTTCCTGTCGTCTGTGGTATCGCATCTGTGATCGCAGTGTACTGTATGTTATCGCAATGGGCACAAATAAAAGCATGATTGTTGTTGTTGTTGGTATTAATTCAGAAAATTGCATAGCTGCCGATCAAGATATTGGCAGATGACACATATCATCACTGCTTCAACCACACCAGTAACGTAGCTAGAAAGAAAATTCAAGAAAAGCAAAAGCAACTGTTAGGGGCGCAAATTTCATTCAACATGAACTGTAATGGTATTAAAAGGTTGTAATACTTTTAAAACATACTTTTTGGGGGTAGATGGCCCCACGTGCATCCAGTGGCTATCTCTCTGAACAACACATTTTCCCAAGCACGAATCAGAAAAAATAATTTCGAAATCAAATTACTGAGTTGCATTCATTTTGATGAATGGAAGATATATCAGATAAGCGTAAAATGGACGCCGAGAAGCATCTTTGTAAAAAATATAAAAACTCCAGTACACGTATGACGGCCTAACATGATATGAAACTTTAATCACTTGTAATAGAAACGTGAATTTAATTTAGAGTTGTGTTGATTCAATTCCATTTTCCTCAAAGCCGGCTTCAGCAGCTGAGCTCACATTGCTCTTTTTATCATCTTCATCTTCCGCGACAAAAGCTAAATTGTCATGACTTTGTTGAGAAGAAACTTCAACGGAATGTGTTGAAGATGCAGATGAGGACGACTGCTTTTCAGAATCAGAAGAGTAAGGTCCTGATGCTGTGTTTTCATTTTCCAAGCTTTCACTTTCATCGTCAACATTAGCAGCGGCTAAAACCATTTTTGAAAAGCTAGAATCTGGATTTTGCAACAAAACATCTGGATGATCAAACTCTGCAACCTAAAACAATAAATTTAAATAATTTCATGTGCAGTAACTTAATGTTTGTAGGATACTCGATAACACAATAACTCAAAATTCTTTTACTGTAGCCTACAATGATTTTTTTTTTAATTCTTTATGGAGCTTTTTTAACGTGAATATCTGTGAAGTGTTTGCAAAGAATTACATAAATTTGCATTAAACAAACTTATTAAGGTGGCAAAGTGAAAACCTCAGAAATGAAAACAAAGTATAGTTTTTATTGGTTTAGACTGAAACTGTCATACTTCTCCATCGTCCATGACAAGAATCTTGTCACTTGTCAGCACGGTGTTAAGTCGATGGGCGATAGTCAGCATGGTACAGTCAGCAAACGCTTCACGAATCGTATCCTGGACCAACTTATCAGTTTCACTGTCGATCGCAGCTGTGGCTTCATCCAGCATTATGATGCGAGAGTGACGCAATATAGCTCGCGCCATGCACATCAACTGTCTTTCACCGACGCTGAAGTTTTCACCATTTTCAACGACTTCTGCTTCGAGCTTATCTGGAAGTTCACTAACCTGAAATAAAAAATGTAGAAAGTGTTAAATGATGGTGATATATCGATATCCTGTCACAGAACTGCTGGTAGATGGCTTGCACTTATACTTTTACATCACCTTATCTTCGTTGTTTTATTCGGATTATACTAATTTTTCTTCAGCATCATTTCATTTTCTGCGGCCTTCTGATTCTTGTCATCTCTTCTGATATCAAATTTGTGGTTATATTTTAATTCTTTGGTTGCTCTTTATCTTGCTATATGTCCAGCTCATCGTTATTTCAGATTTGTACTTTTTTCAGTAAAACTTTTATCTGTGTTCTTTTTCTAATAGTTTAAATTCTTTTCTGTTGACATACGCCTTTCCTCATATTCTTGTATCCCAGTTTGAAACTCAAGCTTAACACATTGCACAATAGTTCAACCCATCAATACTGTAGTAGGAACAATGACGTGTGTTTCTATAAAATCTAAAATGAGGGTGGTTTTGAGGCAATGTGACGCTGCTTTTTAATGTTTATTTTAATAAATCTGTGTAGTCCAAGCTTTCACAGATAACAATCACTAAAAAAGTCGGACTGAAGGAGGAAGATGCAAGGGACAGGGTGAAATGGAGAAAAGGGATTAAAACAATTGCTGCGCGGAAACAATCGGCCACCCCCACTAGTGGGGAACAAACCGACGATGGATTATGATGATGATGATGATGATTTTCGTTATGTTTCCAACTTGAAGGGAAAAGTTGGCTAATGATCAATCGCTTCTTAGTCATAAAATTTATCTTTTTATCCAAAAATTTGTTAGGATCGATTTAGGTCTAAACGATTTTGTTCTGAAAACAACATTAGGTTACAATAAGTTAAAGTGATTATTTATCAAAACTGTGCTATTTGTAGTCTAATCCAATACCACCTATTTTTAAACTTCACTTACAGCAGCTTTCATGTGAGATCTTTCCAAAGCTTTCCATACTTCATCATCGGAATATTGTTTGAAAGGGTCAAGATTGTAACGGACAGTTCCAACAAACAAAACAGGATCTTGTGGAATAATCGAAAGTTTTTGCCTCAAATCTTTGAGACTTATTTCACTGACATCCACATCATCTATTACAAGACGTCCACCAGACAAATTGACAAGACGGAACAATACAGTTCCCAACGATGATTTTCCTGAACAGCACAAAGTTAAAACACTTTCTGAATACGCAGCCTGGCATATCCAACAAGAAGCACAGTCTTATTTATCTTGAAATAAAATCTTTATTTTCTTCTAAAATAATGATATTTTTCTCGATAATAATATTGAAAGGTCTTGTTGTATTTATACTTGTGTTGGTTGAAACCTATGCATTCGACGAGAAAGGCAATCTCAAACTGACTTTGTTAAAGCTAAACGTATAACGTAACTGTGATTGTGCTGTTGTGGAGTGTAGAGGCTCGCAGACATACCTTAACACAAACAAGCAATTTATCATTAAAACATATTTGCTTTGGTTCAAATATTTGTCTTGACTTTAAAGCTTTTTTTTAGTTCAGAAAAGTTGTTATTCGCATTTTGTCGCTCGTAGGGTAGTTAGATGAAACACATCTCGAATTATCTCAAACAATTCAGACACATTCATGCATCAGCAATGAGTGACCGAGTTGTAAAAACGAATGCTCGATGTGCAACAGGACGTCGGTTCAACACCGCTCTGAAGCACTTTTAATGGCGTGACAAAATAATGTGCAAATGACTCGATGATTAATTGTATGTTGCTTTGCTGCTTCTCATTGTCTGTGATCGCAGTGTACTGTATGTTGTCACAATGAGGACAAAATAAAACCTGATTATTTGTTGTAAGTAATAATTTTTGTTTTGAGTCTAAAACATTATCGTTTAAACTTTAGACCAGGGGTGTGCAACGTGCGGCCCGCGGGCCAAATGTGGCCCGCGAAGAAAAATTGTGCGGCCCGCGAAGATGTACCAATTTTGAATTGTGTGCGGCCCGCGAAACGTGTTTATACTGTAATTTAGTTTAGTCTGGTACATGTGAACAATTCATTGTAGAGTGGATTATTGTAATTTGGCACCTTCTGTTAACCATTTTAGAAATTTCCCACCGGCCACCGCTAATCCGTTGTATTTAATTATTTGGAACGTCAGAAGATCAGAGGTGAAGCCCTGCTATTGTCTCTGGCTTTGTCGCCTTTTTATTTGATCTCTTGCTTTAGACCTTTTGTAGAGCCGGCTTGCGTCAAATTTAGCAGTTGCCTAATGTAGGCATAGCCTATAGGCCTACAAGCAGTTGGATCAGAACAACTTCAGCCTAGCGGCCCATTCCTTGCCAAATTTGTTGAATCAGTCAAAATAGAAAATTTGTTAAAATTAGAAGTAAAAAAGTAGAGGCATTGGAAGAAAAAAAAATTGAAAAAGTGGCAATTGAAAAGGGCAAAACAAAACAATTGAATGAATTCAATGCAAGACTGCAGCAAAAAAACAGTATGCGAATGAGATGTATGGTCACATAAAAGGCTTTATGAACAAATTACGACTTTGGAAAGCCACATACAGACAGGAAATCTTTTCCATATTCCAACTTTGAGAGACCATGAAATGCATCCTGAGAAGAAAACTGAATTTGCTGACCAACTTGAAAAATTGTTGTAGGCCTATGAATTTTTGGCTCGTTTCAAGGACTTTAAATCTCATGAACATTTGTTTGGTATTTTCTCTTCGGCATTCAACACAGACATTGACAAAGCACCAGGTGATATCCAACTTGAACTGATTGATCTTCAAGAGAAAACGGATTTGAAAGCAAAGTATTTAGAAATGAATCTTGGCGATTTTTACCGAAAACATCTCAACCAAGATGACTTTCTACATTTGAAAAAGTTCATGGCTTCAAAAATGGCTCTTTTTAGCTCAACGTATTTGTGCGAACAATTTTTTCTAAAATGGGCGTCATAAAATCTCCCTATCGATCGGTTCTGACAGACGAACACTTGGAAAATGGACTTCGAATAATTCGCTTTATTGCTAGCACTTCCATTGAAGTAAATTTGGAAAAATCCGTGGGGAAAAGAAGCCAGCAGCAAACTTCTCACTGAACTCGTTTAAAGACTGTGTGACAATAGATTTAAATAGCAGTTTTCTTCAGAAATTTATACGTCTTAACTTATTATTTCTGCAAGGAGATCCCCTAATAATACCATATGAATAACAAAAAACTACTTTTTTGTGCCTGCAAATACTAGAAATCATATGTCAAATAAACATGCGGCCCGCGGTTTCACCCAGTTGTTTATATCTGGCCCTCCTGTAAAAAAGATTGTACACCCCTGCTTTAGACAATAAAGTGTTCACTTCGAAAGTTGGCTAAAACACCGTATTGAAGAGACTACTTACAGCTGTTCCAAGGATCTTACAAGGAAACTAGAATTTTCAAAGAAATGCGTATAAGATTTTATTCAAAATGTTACTTCTTAACCCATCGAAAAGGGTTTAAACACTTTAGGGCTACTAAAACTTAATGTTAGCATGTGGTTGATACCCCCGATTTGATAGCGTAACAGAGCCCTGAAAAACGCTAAAATTGACCGACTTTAAGCGCCCTACAACAATTATTGTTATTGATCCTCGCACGTCACAAACAAGTAACAACTGGAACTGATGTGAAGTTTGAGAGTCTTTGTCAAACAAGTTACAGTTTTCAGTACCGATTTTTTGTTGTCTTCTAACTAGCTGCAACTCTTGAAAAGTCAATAACGACAAGTAGGCTACAACTACAAAACACAATAACAAAGCATACCGGATCCAGTTCTCCCAACAATTCCAATTTTTTCTTTGGGTTTGATCACAAAATTTACGTTTTTCAACACAAGTGGAAGGTTGGATCTGTATCGCATACTTGCTTCTTGGAATCTGCGGTTTGTAAAGTAAATTATAATAGCCTACAAGCCCTACATTATGATTAAACCATAGGCATACGAAGCCGAGCAACGTTATCAAGTTTAACATATTAAAGATTATTATATTTACAAAAAACACAAAACTACGCAACAATTAAATATCGAACGTTTTCGACATCACACGATGTCCTCTTCAGGAATAACATATATACAATTTTTACTACATCTAAATAAAACACAATGGTTATTATAACTATAAACATGAAAAAACAAAAACTGCACAGTACTTCTGACTAGCTCAAACTCAACGATATAAGCTCTGCGAGAATCAAAGGTAACTGCATCAAAAGGTGTTAAACAGATCACATGATGTGGTAGAAAGGCAAGGTGCGAAAAAACTAATTTTAAAATACAAAGAGCAAAAAAGATGAGCCGCAAGCATACAATTGTCTGTTCAAAGGTGGATTGTTACGTTTTATGTACAAGGGGTTTCTAAGATTTTAGTTTGATACTCAGACCTGCCTCTGGACATAATCTCAAATTGTTTTATAGAAACGTTGTTTTTGCATACTGAAAACGTTCGATATTTAATTGTTGCGTACTTTTGTGTTTTTTGTAAATATAATAATCTTTAATATGTTAAACTTGATAACGTTGCTCGGCTTCGTATGCCTATGGTTCAACAAGACAAACCCTTTACCGAAGCTGTATTATGATTAAACTAAATTAAACGTTTCAATGAATTCACTTATCAACTAACAAAGCTTCTCAGCACTTGTGTACATTTTTGTTACACTTCACCGTCGTTCATGCATTGTGTGGACAACTTTTAAGTCCGCACAAAATTTTAGGTTGTAATTACACAAAAAAAAATTGTGGTTTAATTATTTCTGGATTGTTGGACAAGTTCAGTTTTAAAACACTGAAATAAGCAACACGAATAAATATCAAAACACGAATAAATATCCCAATACAAGTAAGGTCCTTGCAGGAGTCAAGGAGTCATGGTCATTGAGTCATGGCCTGGTTGAGTCTGTTTAACTTTTTACAGTTACGAACCCAAGAGCGCACTCGGCAACGCACTCCCCACCTCAAAACCGAAAAAAAATCATGCACATTTTTTCATTTTCTTGCATTTTACGCTTGTTTCGCTTGCCCACACGTGGACGTCGCTATCATAACACCTGAATCGGAAGCAAAACGCTAGGCCTCATCTTGGACATGGCCCATACCTGTCTCGACATGACATAGGCTACCTTACATGTGTTTCAACTTTCAAATCAGCAATTAACTTAAGACGTAGGAATTTAATCATTCGTGTATCAAAAACTACAAAAAAAATCTAGTGTTTGGAAGTAAAAGCAATTTTCATTCAACTAAAACAAGTTAACCATTAAACCTATTTCAGTTGTAATAAATAAATGAGGTTCTCAAACCATGACTCGAAAAGAGTTAAAGTTGTGTCGCAAAGTCTTTGATGGCAAAGTATTCGTAGGAGAACTGAGACCAAGGCTAGATAAAAATTAAGCTGCAGAAGACATTTCAGAAAACACAGTAGGCTTATATGAGTTTTGGACTTCAGCCATTGCATTGACTATTTTATCTTAAACGATTTTGGTTTGTCAAAACTTTGATGCCTCTTCGCAATTTTTTTTATAAATTCACTACAAATTGATATCATCTAAACAAAATGTTAAATATTATGTTTAAATGTGGTAAATTTACTTGATTTCTCCTTTTTGTGGCCATTCTTCATGTACAGAACGTAATCTTTTTAGATCTTGAGTTTCTGATGGGCAAAATTTGATGTATTCGTGCATTCTCTCAACAGAAGTAAAGTAGGATTCCAATTCAACGCTGAACCGAACGCACACTTGAAACAAACCTGTCATCTGTCAAGTTATACAAGCTATACGTTACACACGCGCAGAATATCGTGACGTAACACTTCGAACACAAAGAAACTTTCAGTTCGACTCTTTAACAGTCAATACGTATAAATGAGCACATATAATATACATGACCAATTAAGCTATACTTGACACATTCGTATTTTGCTACCATTTATCGTCACGACGCAAAATACTGTCATTGTGCACAGCTCTATTGAAATGACTGTCAGGTGCCACCTCGGAAGTAGGGTGTGGCACAGTGCAAAATGCAGCAGTAATCTATTTGTCTTTATAAGTTAATATGCTCTTTCATATGAGCGTCATCATTAAATAAAGTTGAAAAATATATTTGTGCAGTCACTGTCTGTATTTGTGCGATGTGTTAGCCTATACTGTAGTGTACATTCCTTCTACTTTAAAAATCAACAAACAAGACACCTTTGTGGGTGTGGAGTTAGGAATTTCAGCACACCAATAAAACGATTTTTACTAGTTTAATGTTTTTCAAGAGCACTATAAGGAAACTAAACTGCAAATTGTAAAAAATTTGCAACTTTTCCAGAAAAATATGAAAAAAAACAAAAAACAAATGTTTTTTAGCCCAATTTTTTTTTTTTAAAAAAAACACGTTTTTTTTTGCATTTACATCTCTAGTGTGGACTATTGCAGCAATAGAATGCATGTAGAAAGAAGACCAGAAATAACTGGTCTCCGTTTCCTTATTTCAGAATTTCTGAAAACATCGACCACGTGCCTCAATAGTGTTCGATCTTTCTACAAGGAGATTGGATATAGTTCAACAAGCCAAAATTAAAAGAAAAAGTTATCTCACCGTTACAGCGTACGATAAAGCAAGGCCAGCCAGTGAGGCTGTTGTATCACCGAAGGCTTCAGGGTATATTGTTGAAAACACTACAAAAAGTGATGTCAGCACTGTGATGGTAATCGTCAAGCAATCCAATCTCACAGACAACCAACGACCAGCGCAAAGGTAAGAAAAGAAAGGTGAGCTATTGTTGTCTAGAAGTCTTCCGAATCTAAAACGCAACCATTGCAAGTGACTAATCCTTCGGTCGGTTTATATGAAAGCATCCAATTAAAAAATAGCCTACTACATTTGCTGTACAAGAGTTAGAGGTGGTCTGGTGTCCGTCGATGTATTTGAAAACACACAGAACTCTTATTGCTATGTGCTCGCTTCTGGCTGGAACAATGCGCAAAGTCTCTTGTTATGCAAAATAGAAATAGAAAAGGAAAAGGAAACAGCCTTTGCCAGTTTCCATGGATTTCTACATAGACTAATTGAAATAGTAGATTCTTACTTGCGTATGACCTCATCTGTTTTATCGTATCCATGAATAGTGCTGAGCCCTTGAACAGTTGATGTCACGTGAGAAAACCAAGGAGATCTATCAGGAAAAGAAACGTTTAAACTACAGTGGGGTAGCATTTCTTGCATAAGCTCACAATTTCTAATAGGTATGAATAACAAGCCAAAAAAACGAAAATTGTAAAAAAGGAAATAAACTGTAAAAGTAGACTAGCCCAATTTACAGTAGGCTTACTGTAGAATTTGTTCCTATCATCAAACTTCTCACCTGGTAGTGCTGTCTAGCCTCTTCAACTCTCTGATTGCGCTGCGAAAGTATACGTACAAGAAGCCAAATATCACAGCTAGAATAACGAAGGCAATTGCAAACCAGGGAAAGACAACAATAATTGTGATGATGGCAAAGAAAAGAAGAAGTCCCTGCAAAGTAATAAATACGTATGTACAAAAGGGAATATGATTGCGTTTTAAACAGTTTGTAAAATTTCAATGTCACGTCATGCCAACTCCAAGCTAAAATGCACCAAAAAATATGCTGCCAAGCACAATTGATTTGTTTGCTTTATGTGCTTACTTTTTCAACAATTATAGTGTATGCCTAGTATAACACCACAATTGCAATAACATTCAAAATATATGCATTTAAGATATTGCGCTATTCAGGCAGTTATTCTAGTTCAGATAAGGCCTTTAATTTTATAAAGAACTCATCAAAATTCATGTAAAAAGCAAACCAATTAGCCCACTTGTTGCAGAAACATATCCATGATCATTGGAAGTCTCACATCCACGTCATCAAGGTCACGAGAGAATCTGCAAAATTCAAATTCAGAATTTGTAATAAAGTTAAGGCCACAACTAGAGCTGTTTGAAACAATTATTATTTTGGGCAAGATGAAACAAATTTAATTATAAGGCAATCTACATTTTAAAGAAATTGAACTCAAAGTTATTATTTGTGATCTAAACAATGTATTGTTGAGATATTTCAATGCTGAAAATGCTTCAAGCTCGAAAGGAAGTCAGTTCGACACCACTCAAGAGCGAGCATCTCTGTCTTGGAAAGACGCACAATGGCATGCCAACATTCGAGGACTTCTTGCTGCTTCTAGCTGTCTGTAGTGTTGCATCTGTACAAGTTTACAATGTATCTGACTGTGTATTGTCGCAATAAACGCAAAACAAAATGGTTGCCAAAGCCAAAACCAGGAGTGGGCAAACTTTTTCAACTCGAAGGCGTAAAATTGTTAACATTTGACAGGCGGCCATGTGAATATATATTGGACAAAAGGTGTTTAGCTGGCTCCCTGTTTAACACAGTTTGCCAATGCCTTGCCTAAACCTTATTACAATATTATTGTCAAACCTGTTGAGAATACGGCCAGTAGGTGTGGTGTCAAAGAAAGACATTGGACTTCCGAAGACTTTGCGAAACATGTGATTGTGAAGATTTGAAGATGCACCAACTGTAGACCGAGTAAACAAACCAGCTTTTGCTAACCCACACACTAATGTACAGATCAAGATAATGAAATATATCATCTGCAAAACATTCAAAACAATTTCACAGTGTAGATTCTAACGATCTGTTTTAGCCTGATGCTGCGAGTTCGTTGTGGCAATATCGAATTACACTAGCTTTCGGAACACAGTTTCCTATAGTCATGTGCTAAGACGAATTCAAAACAATGCTTAAATTTCCATTTTTTTGGCCTTAATGCGTCAAATGCAGTGAAATTTTGTTTTTAAACACTTAACTTCATACCTACGCCTACATACCTGGTAAAATCCAAGATTTTCATTCGTTGATATGTTTGTGCTTCTGATGGGTACACATTCTGTTCTTGCAGTCGTTCCAGCTTCTATAGTTGCGTTCTCAAAAGCAGTCACTAATAAAAGTTATGCGAAATGTAAAGCCTAATTCAACAGAAACTGACTCCCATAACAGGAAACAGGTAAACATTAGAACCTGACCATAGAATCGATAAGAATGAACGTAAAGCATAAGCAGTAAGGAGAAAAAGTGTGGGTTTCGAAAAGGTAAACCATTACACAATTATTAAAAAAGAAAGAGAAGCATGAGCATAACAGCATGAGTTTCAAAAACTGGAAATTTAAATTTCTTGTTTGTCGATTCTATCGCCAGGTTCTAGTATTTACCCTTTAGCTAGAAATAAATGATTCTAATTGCTTTTATACAATATACAGTACATTCCAAAGGCGTAAGTTTTGTTTGATTTCATGAACTAATTACCTGTTTCTGGGGTAGTTGCACAAGGTATCAGAACCCCACCTTGGTTCAACCAGTAACTCAACCACCAGTTTGCAAATGATGCTCCGAATAACGTTAAGAGGAAAAATAAGGCTACCACAAAGGCAAAAATGAACCTGAAAGCAAATTTAACGTTATTTTAACAGAAAATAATCATTAATATATATAAAATGATGCACTTTTTTAGTCATGCACAATGCAATGATGCACATATTATCTTTAAAAGATATTGAATCGCCAGACTGCAATATCTTTACACAAAAAGGACATTCAAACTTTAAACAATTTGTACTCCAAGTGAAGTGGTGGCCTTTTGGATGAGGAAGTCCAACGGGTGTTCCACTGTTCCCCGAGTTCTCAAACTTAAATGTAGTCATTTTACGCCATTTAAAACTTACCCTCCTGCAGATTTAACGTAGGCAGCGTATGTCGAAGCTTTCACGGAACCTTTTTTGCTTGTTTCCGATTTGATTAGCGCAGTTGGTTCCATTTTTGACGAGACAGGTTTGTCTAATAAATGCAAATGTACATTAATAGTATACTAACCGATTTTTTTCCAAAGTATTCAAGTGAAAGAGACGTTCTGATGACCAACTGGACAGCAGAAACTATTAAGTACTGATGGGGCTCACTGAGTCAAAACAATTACTAGCTGCTTCACGTCTCAATAGAGACGCTGGAAAAGAAAAAAGTTTCAAAAATCGAAAAAAAAATCTTAGTGCGATATAGGTTTCGTTTTCTTTTTACATTTTGGCAACTTTGTTTCGTTGTAAGTTTGAACTACACCAAAACGTCAACACGAAGAAAGCGTTGTAGATTAAAAAATCTTTGATCAATATTTTGTAAAGATTTGCTTAGTACTAAAAGGCGTTCTATTTTTGTTTCTAGCACCCAAACTTCGATTTCGTTGCTTTTGGTTTGGGCACTTTACTTTGGATGTCTCTATATCTGTCAACTAAACATCGCAAAATGTTTTATTACATAAGAACAAAAAACTTTTCATGTTATCAGAAGCTGCGTATCCAGAACAGAATTTATGTGATTACTTGTAAGTGCTATGAGGTGTTACATAAAAGACATGCTGCTTCCTTGATAGATAAAAAGCGTATCATACTGTCTCATCCTAATAAAAAATGTTGTAGACCGGCTTGGATTTTGGCACTTGGTGTAAATTTTGGCAATGAAATTGACATGCCATAGGATCAAACAATGACAAAAAAATATATTATATTTCGTCTACCACTTTTCATCAATGCCATCTTTGCAGTACCTACGTCATCTATGAGCTTACATATTTCAAAGTTTAAAACCAATATATCTTTATTTCTATCAAATATTTCTGACGAAAGATGTTCCTATGTTCCTTCTCAATTTGATTATTACCTGACAAAACATTGCTCTCAACACCAATTCCATTAGTATCCAAATCGTTTGCTGGTTTTCTTATTAAAAATCGTTCGGATAACTTCGGTGATGCGACAACTGACGAGGCCTTCGAAACGCCAGAACTCAAGCTGATGCGGTCCAAAAGATCATGCTCTGCATTGACAAAAGCATATAGACCAACTGTTATTTAATTGTTATTTTTTTTATCCTAGCAGCAATTGCCTTTTTTGTAAATACATGCATACCTTTGCTTATGTGAGAAACATGACTTTCCGTTCTCTGGAGTATAATTTTCTTTACGAGTTCTTTGTCCACTTCTTCGTGTGTATCTTTTTCTTTTTCTTGCTCCAGATAAAAATTTCTAGAAAAAGTACAAATAGGACAAAATAAATGTTCCAGACTTCCAGCCAATGACTAAACCTACACTCTATTAAACACTTATACACTAGGGCCTATCCCATAAACATTGGCTCGTAAAAACACGAGAAATATACGTGTATTACACTAGTTTCCTCAGAATTTCACGTGTTTTTCACGTGTTTTTTACGTGTTTTTCACGACCAATGTTTATGGGGTAGGCCTACTGTTAGAGAGAAATAAATCTTCCTTAGCACTGCAGCTTACTTATGCTGAAGCTGACAAACTTTTGCTCTTGCGTGAATTAAAAAAAATAATTGGTTAACTTTTTTCTACGTACATCACCATGTCTGAAAGAAAATAAAACTATTTTCTACATCTACATTTAAAATTTTACTTGATCAGTTCAGCATAATCTTCTTTTCTTGCCATTAGTTCATCATGAGTTCCTCGTTCACCAATTCTTCCGTCTTTCAACAGCAAAACTTCGTCACAATCTTTCAAGTATTGGAGTTGATGAGTCACAAAGATTATTGTTTTCCCAGCAAGAGCTTTCTTGATGCATTCCAAAAAAATATGTTTTCCAACATGAGCGTCAACGGCTGAGAGAGGATCGTCGAGTAAGACAACATCACGTTCACTATACACTGCTCTGTTGCACAAAGAAAGTAACAAATACGCGTTGAATGTTACGTCATAGAATTGTAACGGCGATGTGTTTATGAGAAAATACAAATGTTTCAAAATCGCATTTATGTTTCCATTACAATGAAACTTTAATGTACTTTTTTGAGACACATTGTGTATGCCTAAGCGAAATTGCAACTTGGAAATAGTCACAGCAGATGCCTAATTATAAATGTGACAAAAGCGAGAACTCCCGGTAACGTAAACTGCCACTACTCAAGGGAAATTACATTACGTGACGCGCAGCTCCGCTTTTGTGCAGCCCCACCTGGGGGTGCACAGCTGTTTAGGTGCTTACTCATTTTAGTCTGTTCAAAGTTTTTTTACTGTTTAAAAAGAAAAACGCTGCTACAGAAGCTAGAAAATGAATACTTTAAATCATGCAAGGCTGTATTTAGAGCTTTTCAAATCCCAGCCGGGGGCCCACTTCCGTTTAAGGAGCCACGCATATTTAGTTCATGCAGTGTTTTTGGGTTGAAATAACATGTAACATTTACTATGTAACTTTTCTTCCATTTTTACAAAAAATTCTCGCTCGCTTGGTTCACTCAGCCACATTTTATTCACCTAACAGGCGATGTTGGGCAATTGGGCATGCATGGTTTCTAGGGATTTTTGAAGTGGATTAAGGGAGAAAAAAGTCTTTTGTGACGCACAAAAAAACAAAATAATGTAATAATCCGAAGTAATCAAACCTCACTCAAATAGCCTATAGTAGGGTACTATAGTTAATCAACAATTAAATTGATAAGTTTCGGTGTTGATTGAAATAGGGTATAAAGTCAACAGTGCCGTGAAAATGCTATAGATGAAGGTGTGGACACCTCAGATAGATCTTCAAATTTCTAGCCAACTGAACGGCTACGTCATACCAGGCTATACAAATTTTCAAGAAATAAATTATAAAAATCTTTTTGTGGTTGTGAATGAAGCTTTTTTTATTGATAGGCTCACTTCAATTTTAAACCAAATCTGCCTAACTCCAGTTTTCATTTGATAAATTTGGCTACATACACAGTGTGCACTTTGATAATAAAACATTACTGCACCAAAAATTACCAAAACAAGGTTATATTTGTCAAATTTTTCCCGGTGCCAAGACCTCCACACTCCCTTGTCCAACTTTACTTTTTCGGACATTACGTTTTGTATTACCAATTTATCGTTAAAATTCGCTTGGTTAAAATTCTGGTCCTTCCCTAAATTTTTTCCAGATCCTCTACTGTAGCTATTGTCGCCACATTTACTACTTTTTTTCTAAAAAAATTTAGACTTGTTTACTCTTTGCTGCAATGATAATGCGAATCTTCTCCCTGCATTAAAAGAGTATAACGGTCATAACCTAACGCTTTCTTGTCTAATTTTTAAGGGCCATCACTAAACATACTTCCCCACTAGTGGATTTCGGGAGAGGGGCAAAAGTGGTGCTCACACAGCCCTGCAAACAATTTAATAACTACATTATGCACAGCTACTCTTTTCAAACCTGGCAAGACTGATTCGTTGTTTTTGTCCTCCAGATAAGTTTATGCCTCGTTCTCCAATTTCAGTTTCGTCTTTGTCGGGAAGAATGCCAAAGTCATCCAACAGGGAACAAGAATCAACAACTGCACAAATACCAAAACAAAGTCTAATTAACAATGTAACCTACACGCATAACATCATACCAACTGGTGAGAGTATCCCCATTCGAAAGTTCCGAAATGCGAAATGAAATTACGGCGTGAGAATTTGCCTTGAATCAATTTTTTTTATACCCGCAAAGTTTTTTGTTTTCAAACAACGTTTCCCGGTAAAACCCCACAACCAATAAAACAGCAACAACAGCAAAAATATTATTTTATTTCATAGATAGAAACCGTGCTGTTGAAGTTTCATTTATTGTTTTGCTCTGAGGCATGTGTGTTTTTGGCTGTAGCTGGCAATAGAGATAGATTGTTTTACATTTATAGCTGTAAAGCACTTTCTTTTCTTTTTTTTGAAAAATTGAGAAATTAGTTCATCACCTCTGTCGTATTTTTCTTGGTCCCAAGGCATTCCAAACAGAATATTTTCTCTTGCAGTCCCATGAAAAATCCAAGCTTGTTGGGGAACATAAGCAATTTTCCCATTCAAACCAAGAGTTCCTTTTTGAATAACGGTTTGCCCCAAGATAGTTGATACAAAAGAAGATTTTCCGCTTCCAACAGATCCGCATATACCGAGCAGTCTACCAAAGCAAAACTAAGATTTTAACACAAGCAGATTACACAGCTTGCCAAACATTACCTAACGTAAGTATAACAGTACCAACAGAGGTCTTTATTGTTAGATCAAAGGTCAGCATTGACTTTTTGGTAGGGGATCCGTTATCAATCAGTAATGCTACCATACGATCAACTTCCTATAGTACAGTAAAAGCTATACTTAAAATAGCCTGTGGTATGGGTGTCCGACAGCTGTTTTCGCTCACAGTCTAACCACCGTGACTATGTGAATCATGTTTGTCATATCCTTATATGTTGCAATTGCATCCTACCTTCCTTTTGGGATAGTTACAGAGATGTCAAACAAAACGTCCTGAAGAAGTTGATCTGAAGTGTTCGTGTCTTTTGTCGAAGAAGAACTGGCATTCTAGGTTTTGAAATAGATAAGAACTACCTTATTTACTGTACATTCATCTATCCTTAAAGGACGTTTCTGAGCGCAAAATTCCGGATTAGGTCTATTTCTTTTTTGTTAGTGAAAAGACGAAAATGCAACACGTTGTCAGTTTAGTTTTTACCCATCAATATCTAGTTTCATCGAACAAAACCAGATTATTATCAATCAATTGAGTAAATCGAAAAATGCACATTGAAGTTTGAATATTATTCCAAGGCTAAACGTTGTACTTAACATAAACTTAACAATAGGCTATTTAGATTAAACATATTTCAGACAAAGAATTTTAATATTTGTATAAAAAAACACAATTTTACATAGCCTACACTGTAGAGTAGACCATCACACCAGTATTAAAAAAAGCAAAAAAAAGATCAAGTTGTTACTCACACTTTCTTTATCAACAATATCCCAAGCAGAGGTGACATCTTTAAATTCCACTGCCAGCGTGTAGCTTGACGGCGTAATGTGGTATTCCTTAATTTCTTCCATCAATAGCAAATCGTCGATTCTTTTAAATGTGACAAATACCTTTAAAAACGAACTGGCAGTTAATAGTAATATAGTTTTATTTTTAATGTGTTTTTGCTCCCTCCTCTTTTATTTCTCGCAACCTTTCTGGCAATACTGGTGATAGAAAACTGTTTTCTGAGACTTTAACAATCAAGAGACATCATAAAAGACGAAACGTTTTGCAACAAGACTTTGAAATAGATTGCTGAAACAAATGAAAGCACGCTAATTTATATATTTATTCATTTTCATCTGCAAGTGAACTCCATTCCAGGATGAATTACTTTGCGGCCACAGGAATAGTTTGGTCCTAGCAGAGTTTCCAAAGAAAAAGTAAGTCTTATTTTATTTCCTCTCGCTGCAGGGTAGAAATAAGTAGGTCAGTTTAGCTAAGAACCTAAAGCCTAGTCAGTTAGAGACAGTTGGGTTTCTAAAGAACATTAATAAGAGAGGGAGGTAGCCTATATAGGCTACTGGGGATGGTTCATGAGAATAAGCTATTCACAAATCAAAAAAGGAAACCGTATTGTCAGGCGCACATAAGTATGGCAGCAGGCTTACAGGTACAGACACAGTATAGCCTACAGCTTATAATTATTTTGGTAAATTTACATTTTTCTTACCTCGGACATGGCTCTTACTGATTGTGGCAAAACAGCCATGATGAATCTCATTGAATTGAACACAGCAACTATCGTGAAAGCCTACAAACAAAATTAAAGATGGAAATGTTGATTCAGTCAATCTACGACTGCAGCGCCAACCCTTTGTATAGCTAAGGACCAGTTTTAAAAAATTATTAGCCTATTATCAAACTGTAAACACTTAAACTTTAAGTTAAGAAAATATTAGGAAATTGCTTTTAAACTATTAATTGTAGTGCTTAAATTTAGTAGTTTTTCTGACATCAATGCGTTCACAAACCTCTTTAAAACTTCCTATGGATCCCTTGGGGAGTGTGAACTCCAGGCAACGGACCACTAGTGATTTTATATTTTCTTAGTTCAAAGATTAGACACAGCTCAATGTTTGGTTCGAAAAATCCAGGTTTACATTATATTTAAGAAAAAAATAGGTAGAATACCTTAACATATTAACGTCCACTTTGTAGAGTACAAGTCAATTCAAAGAGAAACAAGAATTTATTTGTTAAACTTCCATGTTAGATCAACTACAGCATAAATAGTTTTCAAAGTTTTTCTGGTCCAGCTTGAAATTATCTTGTTGCAAATCGCAATTATTTACATTATATTATAGTAATTTTTTATTTTCTCTCTAGTCAATGATTTGGTCATAACTTGGTGTGTGTCGTAAGAAGTTTTTAAACATGACTGTGTTAGGCCTACAGCACGTTGCAGTAGGCTATGTCTTACTGTAGCTGCATCCAAAGGATAACCACAGAGAGTGTGCACGAGAAACAGAAGCACTGAGGACACCACAGGTACGACTGGAATTAAAGTTGCCTGAAAACTTTGAACAAATCCAGCCTTTACCAGTATTTGACGCTCAGATTCACGAATTTTATCTGAAATGGTACAATTTAAAAATGCAAACGACAAGAAAACATATGCAAACTAGCAAACTGTATATTATTTTAAAATAAAAGCTACAAAAAAGATAGATTAGGTAATAAAACAGATCAAGCTACAAACGCAGAAAGGTCAAACAGTGTAGAGTTTAGACAGAAAATAAGTTGCTCCGGCATACAACAATGAATGGTAGGCTATTACTACTGTTGGAGTCTATAATTGCAAATTTTGATTAGCAGGGCTCGGTACGCTTTTACACCACACTTAGAAAGGCAATCATTTGCAAAGATTCACAAAAGGCTCCAACGAATGTTCACTGTTCAAACAGAACGGACAATCCCAACAGTTACGTGTAATTTGCTTTGGGAAGTGTCGTAACCTACCAATTGCCTTTGCAAAGCTTTCTTCCCAAGCGTACATTTTAATGAGTTTGACGCAAGTCAAGATTTCGTTCATCATTCGGACTCTGGTATCAGTAATTAGAATAGATTGTCCTCTGAATCTTGCCATCAATTTTCCAAGCCCCATCTGATTACAATATGAACGATCAGTAATTCTGCATATTTTCTTTTAAAAACGATTTCTGTAACTTTAGCCTTCATACACTAATCAAGCCACATACCTGAAGTGGAACGAAAGCCAAAAAGCATACTATCCCGATCAGCGCAGTCCACCCAATGAAGACACAACAGAATACTGTTATCATGGCAATCATGAAAGGAGCAGCAACAAGAACACTGCAATAGATGATCATCTCCGCCAGCCGTTGTCCGTCATTTGAAAGTAAGTTGACTAACTGGTGAAAAATGGATGTGTCTTTAGATTAGAGCAGCAATTATAAGCTAGTGGGCTATGGCTACTAGTGGACCATGGAAACATTTTGAGGTAGGCCACAGACTTATTTAAAAAAAAATGCTAGATTTATTGAAAAATTTAGTTTCATTTTTGTTACTGTAGTTAATTTTACACTTGTGCGTTTGTTTAATAGTGTTGATTGTAGCTACAGAAGTAGCAATGAACGATGCTGCTGTTTTTTTTGCTACAGAGTGATAGTTTTCATTCTAATTATTGAAATAATAGTTTTGGCATCGTGATGCAAGTAATGCCATTTATTGTATCATATACGGGCGTAGTTTTTAGGCTACTATAACAGTATAGTCCTCTTAGGGAACCACTTGACTTCCTAAGGTGAAATTTGTAAACTTGAAAGGAGGAAAAACCGTTTCACGAGGAATGTAAATAAAATGTAAATTTATTTAAGTTAATCTATTGACATGGTATACGTTTAATTTATTTATTTATGACTGAGTACACAGTTTTAGATGCCTACTTGAACTATTGCAAGTAGCCAGTTGAATAAATGATAACCTGTTTTGAATTAAGCTCCGTTGTTTTTTGTTTTGTTTTTGAACCTATTTTGCATAAAAAGTTACTCGGCCACAGAATCTTTGTGCCACGAAAATGAGCCACAAAAAAGTTTAGAACTACTGGATTGGAGCATATTGATTCTTGCAATGTTCTCAGTTGAAAGCTTGAGATCAAAAGAGAGTTTAACCAAAGGAGAAGCTCAAGGCTTGCTAAACTATAACTAACCACGTGTGATACGATACTGTAGGCTGCGAGTGAATGCTACAATATCGCTTACAAAATAAGCTTTAATGTGGAAATATGCCTTGACAACAGTGTATGTCTGACATTGGTGCAGAAAACAACGAAGAATAAAAGAAAGAGTAACTCAGGCTTTTATTTGCAACGGTCAGTTTAAAATGATAGCCGCAAATCTCGGATGTGATGATCATGTTACAATAATGTAAAATCATTGGCAAAACGGCACCTCAATCACCATAAAGCTGCAGCACATAAACTTACATGGTATGGCTTTAAATTTAAACCAAGGATCAGCAGTGTATCAATTCTCTTTTTAAAGTTCCTTTTTTTAAATCTTGTTTTGCATCAATTCAAAATTAATGGAGTATCGTTTAGTGTTTTTAGGTTTATTGAAGTGAATCATTTGGATGCGGTTGTAAAATTCGATATGGTCGTGAAAAGTCATCCGTTATCATACAAAAGCATGTTTGCTTCCAAAAAAACGTTATATAACTTTTTATGACTTCACGGGTTCGCCAAAGGTCAAATCAAAGCAAACTAGTGGCGTAATATGGACTTAGTTTTATGTCGTGCATTATTTACTGATCGACTTCAAAGTATGCAAACATTAAATTTGTGTAAAAAAACGTTATTTTGCTTGTTATGCTTACCTCTCCAACAGATTTGTTTTTTAAGCTGCGAAGTCTTGCAATCTTCTGAAAAACTAAAGTGAGCACGGCAGCCCTAGCCCGGACGGCTGTTCTAGAAAAATAAATAAAAAGTTCAGAATTACAATATAGGCTACAACATGTCCTCGGTCGAAGAAAGATGTCTGAGAATAATTAAGAATATAATAAATTATAGATGAAGGAATAAAATTTACTTAAAAAATGTCTTTCCAGTACTGACCTATTTAAGTTTGGAAAAAAAATTAATAATAACAATAATTTTTCTTTTTTATTAGGAGACTATGTGAAGCTATTCTGAAAGTGTCCAATTATGTCATTTTGTGTAACTACGAGTTTTTACATGATTGGCAAATTACACAAAGATTAGAATTTATTAACAGTCTTTCTCAGTTATATTGCACGCTGAGTTGGGTTCCAAAACTTGTGCCTTTGTAATCTATGATAGATTTTAGCGAAAGTTCCTTTAACAACCTAACTGCAAACAGAGCCTCTGTTTCGACCTTCTGGGTCTCATCAGTGCAGTAATGTGCTGACGAGGCACCAAACACACTGAATAGGTTTTTGTAGTAAAAACTAAGCGAATTATAATTAAAATAGCCTAAGTAGTATTACAAACGTGCTCTATTGAGTCAGTGTAAGCTAATAGCACCGAAGTTAGATAAGTGAGCTCTCTCAGTGTGTCACACGCACACGCACAAAACTTGTGCCTTTGTAATCCATGAAATACTTTAGCGAAACTCCCATTAACAACCTAACAGCATATAAAGCCTCTGTTTCGACCTGCTGGGTCTCTTCAGTGAGGTGATGTGTTGCCGAGGCACCAAACACACTGAATTGGTTTTGCAGTAAAACTAAGCTTAATAATTTAAATTAAAATAAGTAGTAGGCTACATATTACAAACGTGCTCTATTCAGTCAGTGTAAGCTAAAAGAACCGAAGTTAGATAAGTGAGCTCTCTTGTCTTTCTACAAAGCAATTTTGTTTTTGAATGGATACCTGTAACTGATGGACCAAAACAAAGCAAACAACAAGGATCTGCCAAACTCCGTGCACATCAGTCCAACAGTTAATCCAATTCCATATCCAAGCTCTGGATTAGGTAAGGTGGCAAAATTTACCAAACGATTTACCAAGAACGCCTGAAAATATATCAAAATATGTATTTTCATCATAGACATTACCTCTGCTTTGCTACAACGTTTAGCATAAAAAAATTGATGGAAATGCTACAATTTATTTCTGACCCAGATACTACACACAGTAAGAACCGCTCATACCGACAGATCCAGCAAGTAGTTTTAGGGGAGGAGGCGATTTTAACAAAGCGCAATGATGTGTTACAATAATCCAACTTTGTAAAAACACCATAAATGCAGTTCTTTGCAGTTATTAATGTATATTTCGTCTATGTTTTGGAGAGGCAATTACCAGGCTTGTCCATGGGACATTTTTTTCTGTCCCATCCCATCCCATAGCAATTCATGCCTGTCCCGTCCCATCCCATCCCATGGGATTCCCATCAAAATACAATTCAATAAATGTTATTAAATTTATGGAAAGTTAAGTCTAATGTGTACTAGATAGGACTAAATGTACAAAAAGAGATACAAAAGGACAAAATTTATTGACTTTGTTAACTTTAAAGTTCAGAAAAGTTGTCTATCTATGACAATTCATTATCATTGGCACTCATATTCCGAGTCACTGTGCTCATTCAGCAAATTTTCAATTTCCATGGGAAATGCAATTCGTGCTGTCCCATCCCATCCAACCCATGGGACATTTCCCATGGGATTCCCGTGGGAATCCCATTCACATGGACAAGCTTGGCAATTACCCTGCCCGAACCCGCCACTGGACCAAGGCAATAGCGGATCGAAAAGGAACACATGGTTACGAGTTCTCCCAAAAACGAGAAAAAACATGTAATTTTCTGTGCTTTTTCAAAATTTACTCGCTTCGCTTTGCTCAGTGTGTCAAACAAATATCTATTTTATGATGTTTGTCTAGTCATGGACTTCTAAATAGTAGCATCTGGACTGGAAACTCAGTGGGCAACATGAGGCCAAACAGTTTGTACAACAATTGGCCAACAGTGGGCCAACAGGGTTAGTTACTTGGCTGTTGGCCCACTGTTGGCCAACTGTGTACCAACTGTTTGGCCTCATGTTGCCCACTGAGTTTCCAGTCCAGATGCTACTATTTAGAAGTCCATGGTCTAGTCTAGTCCCTCCGTTCAAATTGTACCTCTTGATTAATATAAAAGCAGTTCAAACCTTTTTTAAAAAGAAAAAAAGGTCGAAATTTTTCTGTTTCCATAAAAAATCCAAAACGTTCAACTCCAACTTCTACAGAAATGTAGGTTTGATGGTTGTGGACAAACACAAAATACGCGTCGAAAACAAAAAATCATTATCGAACAGCAATAAAATGACCAAAATGACGTGAACAATCATTTAGAACCCTCTAACATCAAACCCAATGAAATAACATGTCATAAAAGGGCATGGGCATTTGACAATCACTCAAACATTATCTGGGGTGCTCAAATACTCTTCATAAAACCAGCTTTATTTGGAGAAAGTAAATAGATTATATTCAAAAAAAAGTTAAGCGATAAGCTACAGCGCACTCGAAATCAACTGAAAAGTTTATAGAAACCTTGTTGTTATTGAACCATTTTAACATTGTTTTATGTTTTTCTCATAAAAGGAATGGTAGGCCCACCAAATGGCAGCGCGTCATGGTCAGCATGATTGTGCAAAATCGTGAAGTGGAACAAACTGCAATGTTTGTTCTGCAAACACTCTTGGTTTAACACAACCTACCACTCGTGTACAGTGGTGAAAATTAAAAATTTTAGTGAAAACTTTGCAAATACTGCATGTTTAGTCCAAAATCAGTTACGAAATCATCTGAACATTATAGCAAATCAATGCATTTTTGATCAATCTGTATACCGGAGGTTGTAACATCACGACAACCGAGAAGCTGAACTGGGTTAATGCAAATGGTCGCAGCAAAGGCTGCAGGTAACTTAATGCACTTACTGGGCCTATAAATGCTGATGTAACCGACAAAGTTACGGCTATTGATGATGCAATAAGTCGTGTTCTTATGTAACGAAACAGCGATCTTCTTATAGAGGCAGCTCCTTCATGCTTGATTGCATCTTCTTCGTATATACGAGTGAATCTGTAATCGTATGCATCATCGATTCATCATACACTTTAAAACTTGAGTTAAACTGCTTAGTGAATTTTTGCGTTTTCTTGTTTTTTTTTTTGTTTTTTTCTATTATGACAATTCTTATCTAGTTAGGAGATCCCCTATCCCTAATGGAACTCAATAAATTCATATCTGGTTATGGGAAAACTAAAACCAACATTAATATTTTAAAATATTCTGTAAAAGTTACTCTAACTCTTGGCTACAGTGTGCTATAGTGCTTTTTGAAGACTTGGGTGAAGAATAGGTGTGAAATATTTTAAACATTGGCTTTACATTATCATCCCAATGTTGCAGACGATGTTACCTTGACTGCCATGTTTTCGCCAAAGTGAGAAAAAATACTAGCCTAAATCGTTTTTGCGTTATTGTTGGTCGCACCAAACTTTCCAATGTGCTATAACAAGAGCTTAGTTAATACAGACTCAGTTGGAAAAAAAGACGGGCCAACGACCTACAAATATGAATTATATGACAAAATTTAATTTATTGCATCCTTCCTTTTTCTCAATACTCTCCATCGGGAAAATTAATGCAGTGGTTGTTTAATCGATAAATGGCATGTTCTGCTTGTTATGAAAACTATAGCAACCTAGGTCCGTCTTATTGTTTCACCTTCTTCAGCGGTTTGGTATTTGATAAGTTTTTAGGCCGATTTTTATGTTTTCGATCAATGTTCTTATTCACATAAATTTATGTTGCCTTTTTCTTCATCTTTACAAGCAAAGCTAATTTTTATCACCAATTAATGTTATAAAAAGATTTTCGTCTTTCCCTAAACAATACGATTCTCTGCTATTGTAGCCTACAATCCAAGGTTAGAAACTCACATTTGAGCTTAAAGTCAAACTAAAAGATTTAAAGCATTTAAAGTAAGCCTAAGTGATAAGTGAGTTGTCTAGCAATGATAAATAAAGCCACATAAACAAAACACCTCTATGGCTAATTTGACAGTTTATCACTAAAAAAAGAAAAGGTGAAAATATGCAAATTCCATACGCCTATTCCTTCAAACATGAGTGCGTCTTAAACGTCTTGCAGGAGCATCAAGATTTTTGCACATCCACAGAATCTTCTTGCAACAGTGAAAGTATGAAACTATTTATTACAAAATGTCTACGTGTCTTGGACCACGAGACCAAAATCTGCATAGGTTCTAAAAACATAGGCCCTCGACCCCAAAGGCTAATACGAAAACGAAGAGACAAAAATATGGAACATGTAACTTTCTATTCACATAATTGTAATTTTTTTGTTGGTTTTTACCGTTTTGTTGTGTCAGCTGCTGAGTCGTATTTGGACAAAGGGGGCAGGTCTTCAATGTTCAATGACTCCCTGCCTTTTGAAATGACGCTGGTGAGCCAGTTGTAAGTCAACATCGAAAATAAGTTTGCATTATCAACAGGTGCTGGCAATTTCCGTCTGAAACATAAAATCAATAAACGTTCAAATTCTACAAAATTATTGATTATTGCTTTTTGTTTTTAGCTGAGATGAAAAGTACTTGTTTCTGTAAAAATGTTAAGTTTCCTTCATCAATATAGCATGCGTCTGGCCTACAACTGTACGTGTGTCCAATTGTAAAACATACGCAGACAGAAAGTACAGTATGTGAAGGGAAAAAGCGTAAGATCCTAAGAAATTGCCTTAGTATCCTCTGACAGAATAGGAGCGCAGATAAAAATGTATCTCGACTGCGATGATGTTTATCGGGGATGACAATTTACTCAACAACAGCTTATGACGTTTGCTGTAACGTAGTTTAATTAATGAATTTCAGGCAAATGTTAATTAACACGAATGTTTCTTCACATTAACATCGATTTAGAATATTTCACAAATAGTATTATATTACAATAATATTTGTGAAATATTCTGTAATTTGTTGACTGTTTGGTAATTTTGGGAGCTTGATGAGACGGCTCGAAGCCAGAATTTCAATTGTGAAAAGTTAATTTTTGCAGGTAGACTTAAATCAAGTAGACACAAAACTTTAGACAAAAACGTAAACAGAAAATCAATGGTCCTCTACCAATCCTTACTTGGTTAAACGTATTGGCTTTGCGACTTGAAAACTTCTCCAGTACTTTGAATGAAGTTTGTCTCGTTCATACGCAGCATACAACTCATCATTATTTTCCAAGATATCGGTCGTTGAAATTTGCGATTTCCCATTTGCGAACGATTTTTTTTCCTGTTGTGCATGCACATTATGGCTTGAAACTGTAGAAACCTTCTGGGAAGATATTTTCTTTTCTGTTACCATTGTTCGTTGTTTAGTTTTTTGTACACGTAATCACATGAAAAACTTAGTGCCTTTTATAGCATCACAACAGCATCTTTCTGCACAAAGGATTGAAATGAGACTAAGTTACATTGCAATGAACAACGATATAATTTTTTTCATTAAAGATAGCTTTAGGAGGAAGATCACACTTTTGTGCCACAGACACGCAAGGCACAACAGAGCAGAGTTGAGCATAACTAGACTGTATTTTACATACATATTTACAAATCACGTTACTCTGTTGCTTTTTTTTTGGTTTATTTACACGAGAGCCAGAAAATTAGCCTATCTTTACAACAAATTTTTATGAAGCATACCGTAACAGTATGCTGTGTAGTTTATATAACCTTTCTAACTACGCCAATTTAATTTGCATCAACGAAACAACTTTTTAGCACTGCAATTATTCAGTGAATGCTGGCAATTAGTAAGTTGTGGAAGCTGCCTTACGCACTGTATATAGGCTACAATTGGTCGCTAACTTCAACGCTCTATCCTGCGACAGCCATCTGTTATTGATTGTGACAACCTGTTTTCATGGACTCAGAAAGCCTCTTTGGAAGCTTAATTCTGACACTTTGGCATGCTGTGCAAAGTGTACCAAGAGAGGCTTTCAAACACTGACGTAAGCTCAGCTCAATCCGTGAAGACGCCTTTTGTTGCTGAAGCTGAAATCTTGTAATCTGAAAATTATTCCACTTTTCTTGTGCGTTGCTCAAGTGCAGCACTCCCTGGCAATTGCACCAGCTCTGTTTGATCTTTCCGTTTTGTTTGCACTGTCGGGCGCTTATCTAATTGAGTTATCGAGATTTTTATTTCATTTCAATTCATCTTGCTTTAAAATATTGATGCAAAATGAATTCAAGTTTACATACACTAAATACACTTAATCAGATGTAGACAACTATAGATAAAGTTATAAATGCTAGCCTATTCATGACCAGAACAACATGAGGTATCGAAAACTTTCGATATAAAATTTGTTTTAAATGCAGTTTTTCTGTGAGTGATTTAAAATTGAGTATGTTGAATCTGGCTATGTTATGTTATGAATCTGGCTATGCTGGCTATGTTACCCAATAACACTCAAATTGCTTTTTACATCACTTTACAAGTAATGTAACAACGCACGTTTGTGCTTGTTGATTTCAAAGTCACTCGATAGTTGGTACCTGTTGTTAAAGTTTAATCTTTTCTTCGATTCAAAAGTATGGCGTAGTTAAATTATAAACTTCTCCCATACTCAAGTTACACGCAATAGCGGGTGTAGGAGGGGACCTGGTTACCTGGACCTCCCAAAACCGAAAAAAACATAATTATTTTTCAATTTTTTGCAAAATTTTCTCGGTCGGTTTTATCTAAAGATAAGCTACGTCTGATATGTCCCACTTTACACGCCTTTGTCTACTGTTGTTAACAGTCTTACTCAAGTTTTTTTCAAATTTTACTCTTTATTTATTGCATGACACGACCAGTTTTGGTTATAACCTTTTCAAGCAATATAAAATTAAAAATAAAATTTGGGTCAGTCAGACTGTGAGTTTCTTAGTAACAAACAGCAAATGGACTTTTTGTAGGAAAGTCACATTTTATAGCATTACCAAGCAATCACATGTGGTAAAACATGACCTTTTAAAACTTTAAATCAGACTTTTAACAAAAATATCCAAGGATACAAAATTCGACAGATCAAGAGGCACCTTTAGGCAGGCGCGAATCTAAGAGTTTTTTTCGGGGGGGGCCAGAAAATTTGAAAATCAATTAAAAAGAAAGAAAAAGCTAAACAGATATGAACAATGATACTACGACATATACGATATGCTATAAAATATACATTAAAACAACCATTTTCATCAATTGTGATGCCGAGGGACTAATATCAGCTGTTTAGAAGCATATCAAACCATTTGATGCGGAAACATACAATTTTTCACAAAATTTCGGGAGGGGCCCGGGCCCCCTGGGCCTCCCCCATAAATCCGCGCCTGGTTGCAAGTGGCAATGATTTGTTTAACTCGCACTTTTCAGAACAAAATAATAGTTTATTTTAAAACTAAAAGATTTGGGAATTAACATATAATATAAAACACACCTTGAAAATCTTGGTAGACCTATCTATTTTTCAAGTTGCAGTTGGTATAGCTAAGTTACACTTTTTATTAAAAAAAATAAATATTCTAGAATTGAAAGAATTTTGCAACTCCAAATCGCTAAATTTATGCACAAATTTAGTAGCAATCAGATATGTCTCAGCAGCGGACCCAGGGATCACTTAGTCACGTGGTTTAACTCAAAGACTCTGATTCGCAATTTTCTTCAGGATAACCTTCTAATATCTACGTACAAGAGAATGCTAAGGCGTTGCTGCAACCGATTCGCTATCAGCCTATGCTATAGTTCTTTATTATAAGGCTACTTGCCACTTTGCTAAAACAAGTAAATGCTCGCTTGATATGTACAGTACTCGTTAGAGAACACAACTGAATTGAATTACACTTTTGAATACAAAAAGCTTGAAACTTAGAATTAGCTGCCATACGTAACATATTATCAAACGAACGCCAGTAATTTTTGAAAACTTGTTGTTTGGATAGGCTATACTGTATGTGCTAGCGGCTAACATTACTAGAAGCCAAATGATGTGAGCTAAGGAAGTAATTGTGACTGAGCTGTAAAAGTGATTCAAGGTTCACTCAGGCTCAGGGGCGGCGCCAGCCAAAAATGAGTGGGGTGGACAAAAATATTTTGAGGTAATATGAACAAAAGAATAGAATGGGGCCAAACGCTCCCATACATTCCCTCTGTGGTCCGTCGAATTGCCAACTACGATCTTTATTCAAAGAAAATAAAGGGGTGTACCAGCAAACATCTATAGGATTGGCCCATGATACAAGAGAAGGATCCCCAGAGGATACAAACTGATATGAATGAATCAACAAGTGAATAAAAAAATAACAGTTAACCTCTCAAGTACATGTAGCTCCACACAGAGTGAAATTTACATGTCTTTTGACTCTTTTTTATTTCTTTAAAAGTATTATTGACTCAAAAAGAATGTCCAAAAAGACATTACAAAAAGTAATGTCTTTATCCGTAGTTATCTTGTATTATATTATATCTTATATTATATGTATTATATGTTATCTTGTATTATACTTGTATTATATATTTGTATTGTAGTTATATTGTATTTTATCCGTAGTTTTATCCTTTGTCCGTAGTTACTTTTCGTAACGTCTTTTTAGACATTGTTTTTGAGTCAATAATACTTTTAAAGAAATAAAAAAGAGTCAAAAGGCATGTAAATTTCACTCTGTGTGGAGCTACATGTAGCCTACTTGAGAGGTAAACTGTTACGATCTTTATGTTAGCAAGCTTGTCGTTATTTTATGTCATGGAGCTGCTGCAATGATAGGCGGCCTCATAAAAGTTTATTGGGTGGCCCCTTAAACAGAATTTTAAAAAACCTGGCTATTACCGGTACCTAATAAAACCCATTGCCATAGGTTAAGAACAGAGATGTAGCCTACGTATACGCTGCAAATTCTACGCCGCATACTTGCGGCGTAAACTTTTTGTTTACGCTAACGCTTGCGGCCACATTTTTTTGGATAGTTTGCTCTTGAGGCTACGCCGTAAAGTTTTCGCGGTTTTTTAGCGCATATAGCGTCAACGCATAGGCTACTTTTTAATGTCTTTTTTTCGCTACAACACGCTAATACCTTCCAGCGCTGCAGTTGAAAGAACGTTTTCAATGGGCAAAGACATATTGGAACCAAAACGCAACAAAATGTCAGATGAAAACTTTCAGATGCTTGTGTTTCTTCGTGGAAATTCAAAATAAAACTTGTTTGTTTCGAGTGGTTTACACCGTGTGAATGTTTGGCACCTAGCAAACAAAATTAGTTTACGCTAATGTATGCGCTGACGCCGCCAAATTTTTTTACAAGTTACGTTGACGCATACGGCGCATGGTTTTTCAAACGTTTGCGTTTACGCTGACGGCGTCAATATTTTTTGTATGCGCGTACATTACTGGTTAAGAATCACTGCACTAAAGTTTTAATTTGCGCTCGCAGGTCAGTTGAAAAGCTTTCACCATTTTTGAGGACCAGTGTTGTCGGCAATGTCTCGCTTACTGCTGATCTGCACCAGATGTTCAAGTCTTTGTAATGATGGCAGGTTGCAGATAATAGTTTATTGTCTTATTTTGCTGTGGATACGTTCACAAGATGCCACAGTCATGGGCAAAGTAGCAACAGTAGCAATAATTTGAAACAAATCGCTGTACAAATGATTTAAGATCGTTTTGTCCACACAATTTCAAAAGTGAAGGCAGACACAACCACAAGGTCCACTTTGGTGCTTTTCAATTTCTAGTTTCCACTTGTGACAATTAGGTGACCCCAAAAAAGAAGATCCTATTGCTGCCCAACCTGATTTTCATGGAAATTATAGAATTTGACTAAATATTCAACTTTAGGCAAATTTGATGGAGACATGTGCGTGTAATAAAATGCAGCTGCATTTGACATTAAATCACATGTTTGATCCGAGTAGCCTAACGCTTTTTAAGTTCATTCAGCATTCTGTCAAAGGATAAAGAAAAATCTCGTCTTAACTATTCTGTAATGGATTCAGATTCACTCCACAGAAGACTGTTGCAACCTATCAATAATATCTGACCACCTCGGAAATGGCTTGGTGGGTAGCGGCATCGCTTAGCCGGCGTAGTGGTTTCACTGGTAATTTGATTTCTATCCGCAAACAGCGATGTGTTGAAAACCAATTTGGTAAAATCTTCCTCTGAACGCAGTGTGTCAAATGCTCTTGTCAAGTCGTTGATAGCAACAACCCCAGTGGTGAGATCCATTTCTTCACTTTTTAAATAATCTGAAGCCTGTTTACTTAACGAAAAGCATTTATGAAGAATTAGACTAGCAGTAACAAATTCAGTTTGCTTGATGCGGAACAAACATCCAGTAGATACACCATTACCTTCGTTTGACATTTGTTGGAACATTGACAGCAGTGCTGGATATAGGCTACATTAATAACAACATCCAGATCATCTGAACGTGCAGACCAATGAGACCATCTAGTAGCCTATCAGATAACGAGTGCAATGCAATTTTTCCAGACGTGATTCCATCCTTTTTAAAATGCTCTTTATACAAAAAAATGTATCTTGGGAGAACAGTCCATAAAGTTGTAGATGTTACCAATTGTTTTGACTGTCGCTACGTTTTCAACACTGTGCCCAAGCGCAAGATTTAGTCGGTGTGCAAAACAATGAAAATATACCGACGATTTGGCACCCGCTGCAATTAGGTGTTGCTGTGCACCTTCATCCTTGCCTGACATGTTGGTGGCCCCATCAAAACCTTTGCCTATTAGGTCTTACAAAGCTTGTGTCTCAGCTGTGATAAAAGCCATCACCTCAAAATGGTAAAATTAGACTACAATCAATCAATACAATAGAGCGATAACCATGAAGATTTTTTATTTCTTCGTATGTCAATGCTGCAACAGTAATTCATAAGTAAGAAGTTGAAATTAATTTATGACGCAGTCACTAGGCCCCCCTAACCCCCTGCATACACCCCCCAAGTTTTCTCATCGGATCTCGACGAATTACAAAATTGACCATAAATAGAAGTGGGGTGGACATGTCCACCCCAGTCCCCCCCCGTGGCGCCGCTACTGCTCAGGCTCCAAACAACATGCCTTGGAATGGCGCGTAATTTAATCAAGTCAATTAAGTTTCATGTAACAACGAACTCCACAGGCCACAAAGAATTAAAGCTCATTGATTTCGACTGCGCTCGCTATCATTAACTGACAAGAAGAATATTCATCGTTTTATGAATGCTGATGCTTCGCTGCCCGAAATCTAGTACTTGTGCATTCTAATTGAGTTTTTAGCAAATGCTAACTTTTTGCTTTTATAAAATGAAAAGATTTTTTCAAATAGCTAGTTAACGCTCTGATGCTTGTCACGCAAAACTGCTGTTGTCTTAAAAAAGAAACCACTGATGAGTTCCTCGCTTGACAGAATTGCTGTGTCATCGTAAACCTGAGTATACTTGCATAATGTTGTCCATGGTGACATTGCACTTTCTTACAAAATGTACATACGGCTAAATGTAAAAGAAAAATATCCAGATTGATCAGCTTTTGTTGATATCTGAACTAATCCTATATGCAGAGTTGCAAATAATCTTATTGAAAGATTTTAATTCAAACATTGTTGTTTAATCTAGTGCTATGGAGAAACCCCTACATCGGTAAAGTCTAAAAAAAATCACTTTTTTAGGCTTAGGCTTAATCTTGCGGAAGCTGACTTTAAAAGTTTACTTAAGCACATTCAATCTGGTACTGCATTTCGTCACAATTGTCAGATCAATGACATGTTACAAGCGCGATCTTGCACCAACCCAGTGACCCTCGTTGTCACATGGTTTAGAATAAATTAACACAGCTTTTATTTTCCTGAGTTTAAATATTTACTAGCTGTCCTTTTGATCAACGACTTTCCACAAGTCCCGTTGGTCTACTACCTGTTGATTTAGCATTGAAAGTGCACAAGCGGTCCCAGATGAGTTCCTGAGTTCAAAAATTATCCAATCATGCATGAAATCAAAGTTCACATGCATCATTGAGACTACGCTGACCGTTTAACGCTGTTGGGTAGGGTAGCTATACTTAACAATTTTTGTGAAAGCCAGTAAAACTTCCAAGCAATCAACCAATAAGTGAACGTTCCGCCGTTGCTAGCGTGGCCGAGAGGGTTAGGGTAGAGACAGTACATTACGGGACGCGCAACTCCGTTGTTCCGCCAACATTAAAAGGGTCGGATGCCAATGTGACATTTTTTACGCTTTGCTGCGGGCTTGCTTTTAACTATAAACATGAAATTACTTTAAAACCAACTCCACTCTTCTTACAGAACCTATAAAAAGTACATTATTTTGCAAATAAATAAAAAAACATAACCCTTCTAGTGTTGTGGAAAAGCCAAAAGCGGATGTAGTTTCGCATTCCCATGATCTACGATGCCTAATTAGGGCTAGGGAATGCATTTCGGTGACGTGCGATCAATTCCCACCCTTGCCATAACACCTTTTTCTTATGTAATTACCAAACAAAGTTTAAAGCAAGGATCAACTTTCTGGCTGAGTGCCAGAAGGGTCACAATTGGATGGCAACCACTTAAATATGTTCTGATTGGTTGAGGGTGTCATTGGGTCTTACTGAGAATTGACATGTTAACGTGGCTACCGTTGAGTAGTTTACTATAAACAATCGAAAGCTCTGGTTCGATGTTGGAAAGGGTGCCAGTTTGACAACGGTCAAGAGCGTGTGTCTGTGTTATTGGCAAAACACTTATTGGCATGCTTGAAAATGAGCATGAAGCTTCCTTTGTTGCCTTCCTGCTCATTTAATCTAAATTTTAGGCGTAAGCTTGGATACGACAAAAAACAGTCCAGAAATTGGTTGGTTGGTTTTGAATCTATATCCTTCGACTGACAAAGCCTTGATAGGTTATTTCTGGTAAATAATTTCAAAATACCCTTTCGCCACTAATGATCAGCTTGAAAACTGCATTGCTACGGTTGACCACAAATTTATCTGATGCAGCAATGTGTTACCCTAAAGATTAAGTTATCATCAAGTCAAGACCTTAAAATGGCAATTGCCACGATCTACAAAACAAACAGCCTACTTCGTAGCTACAATTCTTAATCGCTTTGAAGTTCTGTTACTCACGTCCATAAATTCCTTGAGTAACCCCGAAGGCAGTGCAGTAGAACATGGAATGTTTTAAGCCTGGTAAAGAAATTATGCTAAAATGAGCAGTAGCAGGTTTTGAGGGAGTATTTTTTTCACGTAATTTCCCATCCAAACCAAGAAAAAGCATGCAACAGTGCTGTTCACTTTGGCAAGAATTCGCTTTTTCTCTTCGCTTGCTCAAAGGCATCAACTTCAATGATCGACATGTTTTTAGCAGGAGATGATATAAAAGGCTAGAAAAAAATGTTATTATTTTCTCGAAAGTTGAAAAAATAATGACATGCTCAAAAGTAAATTAAATTGCTCATTCAACTAGTTAAAAATTACGTTTACTTATTCCAGTGTTAGTAGAAGTATGAGGTGAAATGGGCTTTGTATTCTTCAAGGAAACATGGTGACGCTTCAAACGAATTTTCGAAATTTTACGGAAAAACTATATGACATTTGACTGTAGGCTACAAGACTATAGGCCTACGGTACTGTAAAACTTAAGAAAAAATTAAGTTATTAAAATCTTTCTGTGGTTATGAAAAAATTTTTTAAATCTTTACACTTTAGGTTAAACCAAACTTCATATCTTTTCCTTACATACAAATTGACTTTCATTTAATTTGGTCTTTTACAAAGTGTGCTCCCAGCAAAAAAGTTATTCGGCCAGAAAATACCCAAACATTTATCAAAACAAGGTTACATTCGTCATAATTTTCAGATCTTTTAACAAACTTTTATTTTTCAGACTTCAATTCTTGCATTGTTCATTTTATCTTACATTTGTTTACATGTTTGAAACTCTAATGCACCCCTGAAAACAGGTTTTTGTTGATCCGTTACTGAAATTAGGTGCAAACCGTCGATCTATATCAGCAATTTTTTCTCAACTGGAAACTACCCAAATAGTGCAGCGGGTTATCATAACCATTGCGCAAATTATGACTAAAGCATGAAATTTTCACCAGTGTTAGTACCCTACATACCATAAGGTTCATTTTAAGATCGGGAGGTAAGTCAGATTTGACCTCTGATGACCTTGAGAGGTCAATGACCTAAACATGACCTAAATTACAGTTTTTCACGATTCTGGTGCAGTAGGCTATGTCATTATTTAAAAGACATTTTATGATAGTTATTAAAGCATGAAATTTTTACCAGCGTTAGTAGGCTACATAATTTTATAAGGTTCATTTTAAGATCGAGAAGTAAGTCAGATTTGACCTCTGATGACCTTGAGAAGTCAATGACCTAAATTACAGTTTTTCACGATTCTGGTGCAGTTTGTTTGTCTCGGGAATTATTTGAAAGACGTATCATGATAAATTGCTGCAGTGTAATGTGTACATTACACAGAGGCTATATAAAACCTTAAAGTACAGTGAGGCCAGGCGCGGCCTCAGACGCATTACATACAGGTAATGAAATACAGACGAATTATCCATATTGCCGCATAAATTTCGAGGTGTGTCATCGCAGCTAACCAGTCTCCCGAACATGCACACAATGCAGTGCACTTCAGTGCAGCCTTGGTGCACTGGCTGCGGCAGGTACACCCCTTGTTGCAGTTGCAGTGGATCAACTCTTGGCAAGATTTTGATGCCTCTGGCATTGTCTTTCAGAGAGGCTGCCACTAATAAGCCTCCTTTGTCCAGCTCGTCAGATGGGCTCTAAATCTTGGGATTCAGGACCAGTGTTTGGTTCCAGCAGTTAGCCTGGAAAGATGCCCGCTTGATGTGTTGCTAGAGTGCTGCCTGCGTAGGAGGGATGTTTTCTAGAGCCGTCGACTGGTGTGCGAAGAGCTGTTTCCAAGCGTCGTTCACTTCCGTGATGTCGCTGGTGCGGTCATACATCAGCACAACGAAGCACTCCAAAAGTGGCATTGACTCCTCACTGACATCACTTCGCATGCGTAGTAGTTCTTCGAAGGCACCAGTCACCTCTGGGAAAACTGTCCAAATCTTCCAGACAGTCTTCTACCCTCTGCCAGCGAACAAATGAAAAGCATTCTCCGTAGCAATTTTGCAAAATGTACAGAGGTTGCTTCTGAGGTGCGCTTAAGGAAATGTATTTGCGCCACCTAGCGGTTCATGCAAACACTTCTGAGAAAAATTATACCTCTTGGCTTGAGTTAACTTGCAAGGGTAGTCTAATAGTGCTCAAGAAAAAACGAATTATTATTTCGATTCCATGGATTGAAATATAGACCAAGTACGGTAATTAAGTAAGACTCTATTTCAAAGCCAAAGATTGAGTATAGTGAAAATTTTATTTTCTTATTCAGGGGCGCCGGAAGCGGAGGGCAGATGCCCCCCTATCCCCCATTTTTCTGTGGATGGGGGGCAGGTGGAGCAATGGTGCCCTTTAGAGGTGATGTAAGCTACTGCACATTTTGCAATATAACAATTTCTGCTTTTCGCTTTTAGCCTAATTATAATCTTTCATCTTTGCCTCAAAATAATATTCACGACAAAAAATTCTATATCACAGTAGGTTACATCATTATAATATAGCATGATGCTCTTCCATCCCACGGCTCTTTGTATACCGGAGCGGACACTTGTATCATTACTCGATAATGAGCTGATAGATGAACATTATCGCTATATTTTATCTTTGCAATTTAAAAAAAATTGGCCTGTCAACTACAAAAGTGCCCTTTTTTTCATAATTCTCCTCCCCCAGTCAAAAATCGTTCTGGCGCCCCTGTTCTCATTCCCCAAAGCTCAGTAACTGAGTATGGAACTTTTACCTGTCTAAATATCGTGGTTTACATTTAAATAGTCTTTAGCTGTATTTTGTTTCATTTGATAACTAAAAGCAAAAACGCATGCTTTAACTGTTAACTTATTAAGCTATCAGTTATAACTTTCATCAGAAGCCGCTCACGCTTCATATCCCACCTTTACTATCGGATTTAGGATCCTTTGCCATTGGTACAAGGCACGCATGTGCTTTCTAAATCATCAAAGTACGGTAGTAGAAAATTGGTCATGTGTTCTTTAAAAACTGTAATTCTACATATTTTGAAGTAAAAACGTTGTCACTCAACCAGTAGCAAGTAATTTAACCTTTTTTAAGTGTTAGTAGAGATATGGTAGCTTATGAGATTGATTAACCATATACATTCATTATGAGGGAAGATGGGAGCCTAACACCTTGGACGAATTTTGAAATTTTACTGCTGCGCTACATGAAATTATGAAAAGTAATCCAGACCAACAGTTTGTGGTCTTTGTGTTGCAAATTCACTGAGTGAAATAACACCCAATAACATTTGCAGCTTTCCAGAAAATATTTAAATGCCAAAATATATTTGTAGCTTATTGTCCCGAGTTCCAAGTCTATTTCCATTCAAACTGTGGCAACCTTTTTCTAATGAACACACTAAAAAGCTACAAAATTAAATGATTAACTTCCTTCTGTCGTCATTAAAACAACTGATTTAAAGCTCAACTGAACATTTCAAGCAAAACTTGAACTTTAACTTCTACAGAAATCTATAGCTTTAATTAAATAATTTGACCTAGGTTGAAATACAAAGTGTGCGACTGTGCGTCTTATTTAGGCCTACGGTCAGGGCCGGATTTATACCATGAGAGGCCCTAGGCTATTCCATTTCTGAGGCCCCTCCCTATTTTTGAGCTCAGAAATTCTCTTTAAACAACATCACATGTCATTGCTTAATGTTAAAAACATGAGTGCATTAAACTCTTCGTTCTTTTCATTATCCACATTCATGGGTGCAAATTTTTAATTAAAAGAATAAAAATTTAGTTAAGGCAGTTTTGCTTTTAATCTTAATATCTCTGATCAAACAACCGTCACAATAATTGTAAAGTTGATTTACGAGCAGTGGCGTAGCCAGGAATTTTGAAAGGGGAGGTTTTGACGGCGTATTCCGTATTCGCGTAAAACGACATCCAGCAACGGGGTTCTGGGGGGCCTCTCCCAGAAAATTTTGAAAAATTACCTTGAATTTGGTGCATTCTGAGAGCATCTTCAACAAAAATGTGGGTATGAATATTCCTGTAAAATGGTACCGTCCGGTGGCATGGCAAAAGGATAAGATCATGTTTTCTTCGGCATTTTTCGGAAATAAAATTAAGTTTCTATGTTTTCTTGTTGCTAATTCCTGACTGAGATATTTGAATGTTTGGTATTGGCAAAACTCGCTCTTTTAATGCAGTTTCTTTTAAAATTAGGCAAACTTTGTTTTAGAGACATAAAGAGACTGAAAGCATCATTCTCAATATCGTGACGTCACATGCGTGCCAAAGGGGGGTTGAAACCCCCAACCTCCCCCCCCCCCTAGCTACGCCACTGTTTACGAGGACATAAGAAATAGTTACAGCCATCAAATAGAGTAAGACTAGGCTACCAAATTTTTTTTTTAACTTTTGTCAAAGCAAAATCATGCAACTTGAGACATTGTCGATCTCAGTTTATTTTTGATGCTTTTGAGCCTTGAGAAAGATCTCTCTCCTGAGCAGTTAGTGACCATTAGGCTTAGAAACAGTCTTAATATTGCTTCCACATATTGAAAGGCAGTGTTAATTTTTTCCTTGCACATAGAAGTTCATCAGTAAGTTTCGGGACTCGGGTCAACATCTTCCGGATACTCTTCCTTTAAAAGTTTTAAACCTTGGTTGTCCATTTTCAGTTTTAGCCAAAACTCTGGTGGACTAAGGTTATCACTATCATGCAGAGCATTGCACGCTTGAGGCAAAGCTCCCTATTCTTCTTGCAAATCATCTAAATTTTCTTCGTTAACAACAGAAGGAAAGTTGATGCCGCCAGTCTCAAAATTAAAAAAAAAACACTAGATTCTCCGAGAAAACCACTAGATTATTTCATACTGTTTTTTGCAGAGAAGACTGCGGCACTTTAACATAGAAGCTTCCAGCAGAAAGCGCGCAATAATTGCCTTTATTATGATGCAAACGAGTAACGACGTAATAATGACTGTGTGCAACTTGTGTATAGAATTTTCTACTCTGAAAAGCTTGATATATATAGGTACTTTAGGTAGGGTTTAAACTTGTCAAGTTTTTAAAAGAATTACAAACTTTGAAATCGAATTTCGAGACCCCTGGACGTTGAGGCCCTAGGCTTCAGCCTGCCTAGCCTATTGGTAAATCCGGCCCTGCCTACGGTACTAGCCTAATATCTTGAAAAGCAAACATGCATAACCTATAATCCACAGCATGGGTGGCATTGAGCAATGTTTTTTTTATAATATTCCTAGCTTTTTAAGGTTAGCTTATAAATGTTCAAAACAAAACCATTTCAAAATGAAACAAAATTTAGTTTTGATTGGACAGTATGGACACACATTTTCTTTTCTTGGTCATGATAACTTATTGTTATCAAGATTGATTGTGGGAACCTTTATTTTCAGACCGAGGAATTTTCTTTGTCAGCTTATTCCTGGCAGCTTGCACGCACTTGTAGAGGCTTAAACTTCTTACACATGCCTGGTTTCTGAGGCTGACAGAGTAAAGTTTCTGCTGTTGATGTGTTGCCGTCTGCAGATGATTCCATCCACTAGGTGCCCTTGAAGGAAAAGCTACCTTGAAGTTCGTTGCTCTTGCTCACACCCCGAAAGTTCAACTGTCGTTCCGTGATGTTGACTTTTTTTCTCAAAGTTAAGCTGCTGGTAAAAAATCACAAAGGGAAGATGTTGCTGTCGACTTCGGAACTTGGCGTCGCACTGAAGGTTAATTATAGCTGCAGGTAAGCTGAAACCTTATCAGGGTTTACGCAGAAAAAAGTGAATATCAATAAGTCTTTTCAATTGCGGAAAAATCCCGAAAGTGGTAGCTGAATTCACTGGCAAGGAGGGACCAGCTGAGTGGTTTTGCCAGCTCTGGTATAAGTAGATCTGAGATCGACTGCAGGTCGGGTCAAACCAAAAACTTTAAAAACGATACAGATTGTACTTTTTCTTGCATAACGCAGTGAGAATAAGTCTGGTAATATAGTGATGACATCGTAAACTTGATATAAAATGAAAAATGAGCCCTGTCCCTAAAAGACCATAGCAGTTCTAGAGTGACAGTAATTAAAACCATAACATTATTAATATTATTATTATTGCCGGCAAGGAAATAAATGAATGCTCGCCTATCACTCAGTGTTATACTCTTCAGGACTAGAAGAGTTGATTTCGCAATTATAACGTTATAATGATTCTAACTTTTCTTGCGGCTTTTCTCTTGTCTCTGAGAAAAAATGCTGTCTTTAATTATTATTTTTTAAATACAAGTTGAATTGGTATGATTGCTGTGTCTGCAGACCAAAAATAACACATTGTAAAACAACAAGCTCGAGCCATACAAAAAAAGTATCGCAGGCCGGACTTTGGACACCCCTGTTTTTTAGAAAAAAATTGCAACTAAACATCTGAAATCAACTCAAACAACAATACGTCAAACCATTTACGTACAAAATCAATGTTTGTGGGAAATGTTGTTGCTGTAAGGCTACCCCTACCACTCTACCAGTATGCGAGGCAACGAGCAAGAAGTGTCCGAAACACGTAGCTCTGCTTTGGCATCCAGCCAATTTTTTGCTTTGTTTATTAGAAGCTAGATATGAAAACTACTTATCATAAAAGGGGCTGGTAAAGAGTTGACATAATCACCATCAATTTTAATGTTATGAAAGTTAAACATGAGTATTAATTGGTTTCCAAGAGCTATCCAGAATTGTGACAGTGTTTTTTTCGTCTAGTCTAAAAAGTAGAATCACAACATAAGCTACTTTGCTTCAATCAGACTTCTCTTCAACATCGATATGTGATTGTTGATTTAAATTTTAAAACCTTCAATATTGAGGCTCTTGATGTCCCACAAAATCATGATTAAAATTGTGAGCCAACTCTTTTAAGTGTTGACCCACAATGCTCAGTAGCTAATTCCTTTAATTTTTTCCAATTGCAGCTTCATTTCAGCAGCATTTTACCACTGCAAATTGGCTTTTAGTGTACGGTACTTTTGCCAATTCCTAACTTATCTCTAAAAAACGTCATCCAATTCCACAGGGTTGCGTTCCCACAACTTTCTACATAGTCTTTAAAAAATAAAATGCTTGCTCTCCCAAACACCGCTTCTGGTAGATTTCCATTAAGGCTTACAGGCCTTATCCCTAGCAATTCAAAATTTCTCCCACTCCAAACTTTATCCACAACGACCTTACATTCTCAAATTATGGACAAAATTCCCTATTTGGCAACATTGTATTCCAAAACTTTTTGAAAGTTGCATGCAGATTATGATATTTTAAGAGACTGTCCTCTTTAAAAAAAAATGAATACTCCTCCGAGGACACTCAAAATGCTCTAATATCCTCTTTTTGGCATTTTGAGTTTTCTTGTTTATATTTTCAACTTGATATTTTTTTAAATTTTATTATTAGCTTATGTGACTTTCTGTCGATGGCTTGTAGGCTACCGGTATTTTATGTGCAAAACTTTTCTGTTCCAATGTAACATACTGATTCATAGATATTATACCAAAAGTTGGTGCACCCTGTTAAACTGCTATTGTAACCAATGTTAGACGTTCATTGTAAAATATAAACGCCATTGTATTGTAGTTATCGTAGTAGGCTAATGTCGGTCAGTAGTGATCAAGTGCAAGCAGAGCGGCAAGACCACTTGTGTGGAAATTTCCTCATTTGAGAAAAATTGATCAACAAAGTTATGATAAAATAAATTTGTGATGAAATTAGGAAAATCGTGAAATCAAAAAATGAGTGAATCACGAAGAAATATAACATTGAAAAAACGGCAAAATGCAAAAAAATTGCAAAGCAGATTATTGTATGCATATTTGATGGTTCTCACACTTTTGCAAAAAAAATTATTCTTTTACCCAAGTACGTTTGGTATTGATTCAACGCTTGTAGACGTTGCTGATTACAAACTTCAGTTTAGCTTGTTTGTCCCCTGAAACGAATCGAAAAGAATGTCCAGCAGTGCACTATGCCTAACATCTAACCTAATGCAAAAATAAATCGTGGCATGGAGTCATGGACACTTCCAGCTTATTTAAATGCAAACAGAAAGCATTATAGGCTATCCATGATACAGCCGCACAATGGTGCAAGTAAATAAACAGCATTTTAGTTAAGTCCGTATGTAGCATCACTTTAGCTGCCAGCGTTTTGAAAAAGTGAGAGAAGTTCTCCTCTTTCTCTGGTTGCCATGGTAATGAAAAAATGGGTTGCCAAAGTATTGAAACGCACTTTGAAATTTTGGAGCAAATCGGTGTTGCAATTGATCGTCGAAATGACCATTGCATTTACAAGCGCGCCAGTCAGCAAAACAGTTTTTTTTTGCATTGAATCAACCTGTTCAGACGTGAAATCAATGTAAAAAAAACGATAGGCCGAGTGATTCAACGTATTCAAACATTGAATCAATGTAAATACGAACTGTTAGGCTAATTCGCTTCTTTGAACAAATCGAATGGCTTTTGTAAATATTTCTCAGTTGCAACTTATACCTGGTCAGCAAAAGTTCCTTTTTTACACGATTTCAACGTCTGGCGACGATGAAACGATGTAACGATGTAAAAATGACAATTTTTGCTGGCCGGTAGCTAGGCTACTGTAGTGTACGGTACCGAAGTTTAACTTAACCAACTAGGCGATTGCAAACATATTTCCTTTCGATGAAACCTATAGGCTACCACGTTTGGTTTGCCTTTACATTACATTCAAAAGTTTTGTTGACATCATAGCATAGTCATAGCCTATATTCATAAGAAAATGCTTGCTTGGATTTTTTTAGCGACTAGAGTTAGATAGCCTACAGGACTTCTAGCTAGTACCAGTAAGCAGTCTAGTCTAGTGACTCTAAATGAATAGGTAAATTAGTCTAAACGTTAAACAATAATAGAATATTTCAATTACCTTGCTGCATAAAAAGTAAGCTCTTTTACATGACCTATGTGCATTGATCAATATACTAGTAGCCTGGCATCATGATCCCAGTCTAAGAATTTCTAGACCTCGAAGTCATTGCTGAGTTTCAAGCTTTGTTCACACTGATTGGTGTTTTGACTTTTATTTAATTTTAAGAATTTGGCGGGGAAATGGGTTAAAAATCGTTTTTTTTGGTTTAAAATTGAAGCAACCTGTCAGGCCCCCAGACTGGCAACACATTAGGATTTTTGGGGCATTGTGACGTCATGTGACGTTAAATTACATCACAATTGCACGAGCTAACTCGTTTCCATGGCTGTTTAATGTGTGTAGACTACTGTTTCAATCATATCTTTTCCAAGTAGCTTAATTATATAATTTTGTTAAGCTGGCCATTCCTTGCTGAGCAAAATTAAGGCATAGCAACCTAGAGATGCAATCTGATTTGTAACATTTTGTAGATTTTGGCGATAGTTGCTGTATGACTGAAATTTTCTTAAAGTCATTTTTTCCCACATTTTGCGGACTTAATGTATTTTGTAAAAGCTTTTTGTTACCTTAGGGAAGCAGTAACAAATAAGAGAAAGTAGGTAAGTTAAAAAAAGTTCGGTCGGGCTGTAAACAAGTGGCTAACAGTATGACTTGGACTGAGATCTTTGCTTTTCTAATGCTTATGATGTAGAGACTCATTGTGTCATCTGGAAAAGGGAGTAGGCTAACTAAAGCAAATGTTGAAATATGATTTCCGAAAATTTCAATCACACAGTCACCAAAAGTAGAAAAATCTGGAAAACAGGCTGTATCTCTGGGTAGCCATGAATAAGGGAGATGCAAAATGTTTATGGGCGAAATCTGACAAATAAATTTGTCTTGATTTTTTTCCATCTGTTTTTTGCTGCTTGCTGCGTGTATAGTAGCCTACTGTAAAAGAAGAAAAGATGTAAAGGATTCTTCGAACATAAAACTCTACTTGCATTTTGCTTGCTGGTGAAACATGTACTCTTTTTAAGCGATGAAAATATGGTAGGCCTAATTTATGATTAATAATTATAAACAGCTCTAAGTTTAGCTGATCAAAAAGTTAATTTTTATTATTAAAGTTTTATCATATCAACAAAGGCGAGATAATCAACGTCAGTTATACAATCGTGAATCTGTCAAGCGTAAAATGAGCTTCACAGTGACATAACCTCTGTGCAGTGCTCATGATTCCGTATTAAAATTAGCTTGGCAGAAAGTAAGATCTGTGCATACCCTGGGGCGGATCCAGCATGTAGTTTTAGGAGTCGGGCGATTGCAACAAACATAATGATTGAGTAGGTCTACATTAGTTCAACCTTGCAAAAACATCATGAATGCACTTACTTTTCTGTGTTTTGGGAATCGCCCCCCCCCCTCTTGGATCCGCTACTGTGCTTACAGGCAAAAAATTTACGCGGACCGGCGGTTGGGACCACTGGGTTATGGCATTATAATGACTCCCTTGGTCTTGCGTGCTCGCAGATGAGCAAGCAAGGCCGGACCACTCGCTGCTGGATATCATTAACTTTACTCCAGGATGATTTTATAAAGAGTAAAAGAGAGAGAAATAAAAACTTTATTCATTTGTAGCGAGAATCTATCGTACAATTATAAATAATACGAATAAAATAGCATTATTGCAATCAATATTCAATATACCACAATAGAGAGGAAACAGCGAAAGACTATATCAGCCATCGAGTCAGCTGCCTCAATCCCTATTACAGACCATTGTGAAACTCTTCAAAATTCAAAATAAAATAAAAAAAACTTCAAAATTCTAATCTTGGGTTTTATAATTCAGTCGCTGGATTTCAACTTTAGTAACCGACCAGATATCTTAATAACTTAAAAAACAATTAAAATTGCACTTAATGAATTGACCTAAAAAGCTTCAAAACAAGGCGTTTGGAATTCAACAGTTTCAACTTATCTGCAACTGTTGCGTCAGAATGGCGTAGCTCTTGTTACGTAAGATATCTACTATGAAACAAAGTAAAGCAATCTTCATGACAAAGCAAAAATAAGATTTGCTTGTCATAGGCATATCCGGTGCGCTGCTTGCTATCGCCAGCAGCCTATTTGATGAGTGGTATAAAATTACAGAAACATTGAATGAAAGCACTGTATCGGCTATTGTATGTGTTTCCCTAATACAGCAATTGCCAGGCTTGAGTAATTTTCAGTTGCCAGGTAGGCTACGATTTAGCTAAATGGTTTCACGTGTAGGCTAATGTTTGAGATAGCTTAGAATTTGCAGTGGCTTGTAGCCTACTAAATTAGGTATAGGCTATAGCACATAGTAGTTCCCAAACTTTTTTGAGCGCGACCCAAATCTAAGTTTGGTGAACATTTCTTGACCCAAGGCACAGACAACAGGTAGCCTGCAGACAATTTTAGTACTGTACTGAGTGTACTCTACCAATTTTTCAACCTATGGTTGCTATACAATACAGTAGACAAAACATCGACAACCTGACTGATTTTGTTTTCTTAGCTTAGGGTTAGGCCATTATGTTTAATCGTTCGATTGTATCCTATATGAAGGATGCTTTTATAACATTTCATCCTTGATAACATGGAGAAACCAGCAAAGAGGTTGAGACACCGAGGTCCATTTCATTACCTATACCGGTAACCAGTTGTAGGGTGGTCTACTACAGCTCGACTTGCTCAGAGGCTAAGTAAAAGCGCTGGATTCATTGCTGAGTCAAACTGGCTTCTATTTTGTGCCGTTTCTTAGTATTTAAAAATACGCTTTTTCGCATGCTCCTGGTGCTTTATCTACGAATCTCTGTTTGACTTCTTCTTCAAGGATTCGTTTGACATTTCATAGCACAACTACAATAGAGCTTTACAGCACCAGGATCGCAGATGAAAATGAACTTCAATTTCAAAAAAATAGTTCAAAAGTATTGCATTGTGAACATACAGTAGGCTATAATTCACGTTTGCTGTGACTTTGAAGGAAGTGACTAGAATGCCGACAAAACTGTTTATTGAAGCAGTGATTGATTTTGATAAGAGAAGCCAAATAAATACGTATGATACAAAAATCTGGTCGATGTTGGGATTAAAACAACTTGATAAAAGAAACAACAAAGTTCATTAATAAATAGATTTGCAACAGTCTCATTTTGGCAGATTTGGGTCGTCCCTGCACGGCCCATAGCTTGGGAGTCATTGTTATAGCAGAAACTACTGTAGCCTAAGCTTGTGATTTTACCTTTAAAACAAAAACTATTGATGTTGAATAATCGCAGAATTATGATGCTGCGTTGCGATAGTGCTATATTTTAAACTAGTTGTCCTGTTTTGGTATCATGCACCTTAAAACGTCTGCGTTTTGTCACTTTTATCTTTTTTTAGACCTCTGCTGTGTTTACCATGACTGTATTTTTTTTCGTTGTGATGGTCACAAACAAAAACAAACTGAACTACTGACTTAGTGCAACCAGTTGTCATTGTGAGGTAAAAATCATACTACTGTAACCAAGGGCATGGTGATGTTTTTTTAATCCTAGAGGCTAATTTTTGGCAAAGAAGCGAATAACTTAGCAGCTAAAGAATGAGTAGGGCTGTTTGAAACAAAGGCGTTTTCAAGGTAATGAAACTCTATTTCATAACTCCAGTTTCAAAACGAAATGATTGTTTTGAAAGAAATATCTCAAAACAAATCGAAATCAAGATATTCAAATTTGTGCCGACATTAAATTTCGTTTATTTTGACATAGTTTTGAAAGTTTTTTTCAAAGTTCTGCAAAGTGAACAATAAAAAAGGTTCTTTCAATTTAGTAATTTTTTTAGAAGCATCTAAAAGCACTGTTAAGAAATTTTCTTCCGCGTTAAAAAATTAGGCTTGAATGAATTTGGCGGAAGCTGTGATAACCGGTAGCCTACATACAATCCATTTGACACTTACAAGTATCTGTAATCCTGTATACTTTTCCATGCCAAAAATCATTATACAAAATCATATCCGAGACCCTCGAAACTTCTTGTTTTATTGATTGAATCGTTAAATACACAATGAATGGATCGAGCTTGTTGTGGTAACTCACTCAGTAGATTCCTAATAACGTCTCAATATTGATTTTTTTCTAATGTGTATTTTTGACCATATCTGTGTTAAATGTGCTTGTTTTGTCAGTATTTACGCAGCTCACAGAACGCAATTTCTCGTTAGATTTTCAGATAGCTTTTTGCATTATCATTAAAATGAATGAAGAGCCGCTGCTAAATGGAGATAAAAACAACAGAAACAACAACAATTCAACTAAAAAGGAAGAACCAAGTAACGGAACAGCCAACGGAAATTGTACTGTTACGGATTTTGAAGATGACGTCTATCAAGCATATGCTGGTGGTTGTTATCACTCAAAATATTGGCAAAGCTTACAAACCTTGAAACCCGTTCGATTCCCAAAGTGAGTGTAAATTTCAAACAGTTAGAGATAGATCATTAACGTACTTTAAATTGGGTTACTTTGCTGTGAATTACGTCCTGTAAGTCCTTATCGTTATTGATGTAGTGCATTTACTGTATTCATTTTCACTTGAACGTACGAAGTAGGCTGATGTCATTTGTAAGGGTATCATGAGAGAACCAGCTACGTCTGAACAAAGCAATTTCTTCCTCGAATAAACCACTCTGTCACTGTCAATTACCGAACATGGTTAAAATATGCGAGTTAGATGGCTATAAAACCAGACATGGGAAAGCTATTGCTATAGGAAAATCGAAAAACTGAAATTAGAAACGCAATATGCATTGGCGACGCAAGCTGACCTTAATTACGACTATATCTAATAAAGAATTTGTGTGAAGATGTCTTCACCACGAAATCAGACCATTGCTCAGCTGACACTGAAAGAACCCACTTGTTTGTCATCCCAGATGTCTCTCTTGCCCAGAAAACCGGCATTTGTAGTTAAATTACCACTGCACGGACTACAGAAAAGTTAAAGAGTTTCGAGAAAAAACCATATATACTATTACGAAACCATAGACAGACAATCGATAACAACTTAATAACATTGAATTGTATAATTCAAAATTAATACAGAAATGAAATAGATACATAATTTCGAATCTATTTCATTTCTGTATTAATTTTGAATTATGCAATTCAATGTTATTAAGTTGTTATCGATTGTCTGTCTATGGTTTTTAAAAAGTACCTCTCTACCAAAGCTATACTATTACGAAACATCACAACAGAGTTATGCCTTTCAGTAGCCTACTGGATTTGGCTACTTTAACAGCTGTTATTACATGTCGTGACACGAGGACCTCTGCTGAGTGTCAATCAACTGTGCTGTGTTGTGTAGTGTGTAACAGATAGCCGACTTTAGGCTGCACGTTTATATAACCGCAACATGATTGTTGGTCTACGTCTGCTGGATGGCTTAGGGAGAAAATGGCTTTAAAACATGCTACATTGTGCTAATTAATTACTAAAACAGGCAGTTATGAAAACGTTGCTTGTGACCTGCAGGACACAGTTGGCTTTCACCATTCACATAGTTAGTGATAGGTTACGAAAACTGCAAGGTTGACTTATCATTGACCTCATGTATGAAACCCTCGAAAGGGTAATGAAAGTATTAAGTAACAATTTTGATTTACGATATATTCAATTTAATGTCAAAGTACACTACTGCCATCTTTTCCCAGTGTCTTCTGACCTGTAAAATTCACTTGTAGCCTATTGTGGTACAAGACTCTTTTGACATTCCTTTTCCGTCCTAATTCACACGTCGTTGCTGATAGTTTATTTCGTTACAGTAAATTCAAAATATTTTTGATCTTTTTCCAAAAACTAATCAGTTAGTGAACTATAATTCAATTCATTAACTTTTTTATACCGAGTTTAATAATTTTTATTTTTCTAGTTTAAGATTGAATTCAACAAAAAAGACTGAGTTGTTCAATATGTTCAAGTTTGTTGCGACAGCTTTAATGCAGCAGCTGTATATTTTGCAGGAGAAAATTACCAGCAGCTGTGGACAATGCTGGGTTGTTTTCCTTCATCACGTTTTCTTGGCTATCCAAAGTCATTACAAGTAAAAAGACTGTAGAAATCGATGATTTGACAACTTTATCAAAATATGACTCAGCATCATTTACAACAGAAAGGTAGCTACTTAATACATGGCTAATTCATGAAATGTTTGCGTTTGTCATTTTGTATTGTTTCTAAGCATCACTATTTTGCGTCATGTATGAAAAGCTACCAATCTTAAACATAAACTACTGTTCAGTAACCAAGCGCAACTTTCACTTGACACCATTGGTTTGATTGTGGAAACTTTTATCCACGGACTGAGAAATCCTCTTTGGGAGCCTAATCCTGAGAGTTTTGCATATTTCTAGATGCGTGTTAAGGTGTGAAGCATTTTTGTTATTTTGTTGTTGTTGTTTTTTTATAAGGAAATTTTATGTAAGCCTATAGTTTTACTGTAATTTAAAAAAGTTAGTTTTATCTTTTTCAAAATTTGAGTTTGCTTTAAAACATATCTTTTGTTCATAAGCACTTCAAGTATAAACGGACAAGAATTCTACTTTTTAGTGAAAATTATCTAAAATTTACGTATTCAACGTTAATAGCCTATCTGTAACTTTATATCATAATACTGATATTTCTGTTTTATTGGTAACATAATGCATGAATAGAGCTGCAAGCGTTTAGATTTTTCCTTGTATTCTCTGGCTGTACAACAGCAGGCGGTTATATGCATGAATTATTGATCACCCTGCTAAAATGCTAATGTTCTGTTTTTTTTTTCGATTTACTGTTTGGTGAAGCAAAGGTCTTCATGTTAAACCTATTTCTTGAATGCCACAGTATATCAGGCTATGCCAAAATTTTAAAAAAGCAAGGTAGCAGTTTTCGTGGAATAAACTGGCTACAGCAGACGTAGGTTTAATGTCATTCTATGTTGAACTTGCAACGTTAATAATATCACGATTCCTGGGATATTAACGTTGTGTCGCAGGAAGGTTGTGTCATCGACTATTTTACTCAAATATCACATGACAGTCACACGACGAAGACATTTTCTGGGTTTGATTGACGATGTGTTTTGTCTTCATGAAGCTTGTTCAAAATGACGTGGAATTTTTGATACTACCAAACGTGACGTTTTTAATTGCATGGTAATATATTTAAAGATGGTTTCCGGGTAACTTGTATGCAACATGAACCTTCCATACAGCTGTAGAGCAAAAGTTGCGATCCAAAATCGTTTGTGTTTCAATGAGACCAACTGGGCATTACGATAAGTGATTGGATAACGCGCATGCGCATGACACCCGGTTAACCTGGGTATCACATCTGCCAATGCTTCTGCTCATAGTATAATCAATCAATCAATCATTTTATTTTTCGTCATTCACGCGTCCCGGACGAAAAAGATCCTAACTACAAAAATCGATATAGACCTACCAGCACGTTAATGAACAGGAAAAGGTGGCAAACCTTGAAAGGTTTAAAACGTGCCTGAAAGTAGTTAGCACGGCCACAAAACCCAAAAAACAAATAGCAAAAAATAAAACAAAAACAGAGAGAAGCACACATGTAGTAATGAATGACAGCCTAATAAAAAGTGTTGTGGATTGAATTTGCCAGTTGTAATATTGATGTGGATGAGCACTGAGCAGTCATAATAATAAAATAGGATGGAGAAAGAAAACCGGACATAAAAGAAAACCATCCTCAGGCAAAAGCCCGTTTCGATGTGGCCCAGGAGAGCAGGTGTTGAGCTCTTTCTATGGTCAGACTGCACATCACACAGTAGCCTAAGACGATTGAAGTTTGATATCCAGTTTAAGTTATTGTTGCTGACAAGGTTGCTGAAGCACAGGCGGCAATGGGAAATAAACTAGTCACTCTCTTCTCATTAGTCCTGGCAACCTTGTGCAGTAATACCTTTTTTTCATTCTCGATTCCCGGCAACCGAGTTTCCTGTCCAATTGGAAACTAAACAGTTTGATTCTGTGCATTACCTATTCGATCTGAAGGTATAATCAGACATAAAACGTTACTAAACCATATATGTTTAGCCATAACTTGCCCGTTTAATATCAGTTTTTTTTTAATGTCAATAACATTTTTTCCCTTGCGATATAATGACCTCGTCCTAATAGATGTACTAAACATCTTCTTAACCTACTGACAGTCGATAGGTGTAATTTGTATTTAATTTCCATGTGTTGGCTTGCGTTTAATTATTTTTTACTGTAAAAATCCTACAAATTATTTCGAGACCGTAATTTGTAGCCAACCAGTGCAAAGGTAATTACAGTAATGACGTACATAAGCCTTTTTGCCTAAGGTAAAAACAGCATTTCAAAAAACAAAGTTTGTTGTATCATAAGTCATAACACATCCACAAAACGCAATAGGAAAAGATATCAGATTTTAAGTCTAAACTATCTCAAAACCAATTCACTATGATCAGTTGCTAAAATTCATAAAATAAATATGTTTTTAACTAATGGTAATATGCGCGTATGTGTGGTTTATCACGACCCACTGTATTTTACATGTAGTAAGCTAAATACCATAAGTCTTGTTGTGCGTAATGGTATAAGTAAATACATGTATAAGGAAACAATTAAACATGCAAAGATGATTCAGCTCTGTATTTCTACCTGATTGATTGGGAGAATCTTTATCCTCGGACTGGGACAGCTGTTTTGTGAGCTTAATCCGGGGGGTTTTACATACTTGTAGAGGCTTTGAACCACTAACACAGGCCCGGTCGCAGTGAAGTTTGGGCTTGTTGTTGAAGTGATGCTGTAAATTATTCCATCCACTAAGTGACGCTGAATGTAGAGCAGTCCTTAAATGCGCTGTTCAAGTGCACTCCCTAGAAGACGAACCAGCCCCGCTTGAAAGTGCCGTTTCTTAATTCATGAAGTCTGACATTTACCCAGACAGCTAACCAATCGCTTTTTGCAATGTGAAAGGATTGCTTTGCTATATAGTGTATATGAGTACCGGTAGCTGAGCTGTCGAGGTGAAACTGTACTTGAAGTTCGTATATTAATTTATACAAATGCCATGCTTTGCAGGATAAAGAAATTATACGATGAAGACTCCAAAAAACATGGTGGAAAACCTTCTATAAAAAGAACAATATTTCGTTATGTAAGAACGCGAATGTTGGTGTCTTCCGTTGTGATGTGCATCGTGGCGATCGCCTCATTTGTTGGCCCGGTAAGAGCTTCTTGTTGATTGTTGCCTTTGGAAAGAGAAAACTTTCCATTTTATTGCTCAAGTTTTTGACTAAAATCGTCACAAACAGTTTCGCTTTGTCTCAACTGCACGCACCTTCAAAGCTCCTTATAAAAACAGGTTTTTATCAGGATATTTTTTCCGCTGCTCGGCCTACCATAAATAATACACATCGAATATCCTGTTGAAAACAATGATAAACCGCAGTACTTCTCTGTGGCGTACGGTGACCATTTTTTGAGTGCTCACTTTTATTGAGCAGGTTTTAAACACACACTAGGTTAGCAGTTTTCTCAATGGCTATTGTATTAAAATAATAGTTTATCGAATAACAATTCATTGAAATCTCGTGTGGAGCTCGTGTGGAGCCAAAATATCCAGTAGCCTTCTTGCAACACAGTAGCTTATAATGAGACAACATTTTTACGAGGTTAACAGAATCTATTGCAGAGTTTTGATTTCATACATATTATATTCACATTCAGATGGTGAGGCTCAAAATAAATTTGGAGCCATCAAGAAGGGGTGGCAGAGAATCTTTTTTTTTTTTTTCAATTCTAATCTACTACTCGGCTCATGCGATTTTGTTGGGGACGCAGGCCTGAAATCGAATTAAATTTTGTTCTTGATTGTGCGGCACAATATGCTGATCTGGCTATTACATCTTTGGTAAAGGACTGCGTTGTGGTCGAAGTGGAAAGCATTTTGGATTGATTGTTGCTGAATTTCATTAATGTTAAAAGGTAATTCAAACATATGATAAAATATTACACGGCGTAGGTCCAACTAGATACTATGAGCGGCTTTGTCCGAGTATCAGAAAATGATATTTTTATTTGCAGGCTATTTTGGTGAACAGGATAATTTCCTTTTCTGGTTTAGTATCTCCCACACTTGGCTATGGAATCGGGTTGGTTGTCGCATTGGCGCTTACTCAGCTTACCAGATCTCTAGCCTTTTCAGCTTACTGGGCTATAAATAACAGGTACCGTAGGCTATATAACCTATGTAAAACATAGGCTATTACTACTACCTTTCAAAAATTTGAAAATTTGCGTCGGACGAAAATAATTTTTTAATACTGTGTTAAATTTTTTCATATTCAAAACTAGATGTTGCCCTAAGTTAATTAATTAATATATTAAATAACTCGGTTGTTTGTTTTAGTTGTGCATTTATTCAGATGATCATTGGATAGCACACATGACCCTTCCAGAGTGTCGTACGTTAATATCTAGTGGTTTTTCGCGGATAAAAACACCGCATTAGCTTTATTAAATTCTTTTTTACAGAACTGCCATTAGAGCCCGTGGCGCTATGCTGGCATTAGTATTTGAAAAGATTGTTCGATTAAGAAGTTTGAGAAACAAGTCCACAGGAGAGGTAAGAATAACTCATCAGTTTTGCCGCCTGGTGTGGAGGGAAGTTGTGGGCATATCTCATGCTGTCTGGTAACATTTGGACTTGAAACTCTGCTGCAGGCTCTGTCGAATTTGAAGCAAACATTTTGATTGCTTAGCCCGTTGATGCACAAAATGATATTATAGTTCAATTTTTTTTCTTTAAAGAAACTTTTTGACTAAATGGATAAATTTTAGATCTAACCTACTAAGTTTTCCAACAAAACAAACATTTTGTTTCAACCTGGCAACACCGGTGTGCTTTGAGGCTTGTTTTCATAATCTTAGAGGCGCTGATTGCAATTTTTAACTATAAATAGGCCACAGGCTACCTGGAGATGGTAGCCATGTGCCAATTGTGCCATGGCTATACTAGTTTATAGTTTTTCTGTTTCATCCACCAAGACTAACTTTAAAACATTTTTGCAACATTTTTTATGAAGCCCAACAAACTATTGTCAACAGGATGTCATTACGTTCTCTGAAACTGAAGGAACAAACTATGCGCAGTAAGATAAAAATTAAATAACACAGGTTGTTCGACTGAAAGCAAAAGTAGACATGGTCTGCAATCTGTCACAAGGAATCAACGAGTCGAAAGCGAGTCAAATTTTACATAAAATGAAATGAAAAGTCGTGTTTAGTTTGTGATTCAAAGAAATTGCATATTAATTGAATATTTGCTTAGTAGGTATCGCTTTTAATTCTGTCGATACCTATTTTGTTTTGAAATTATAGAGAATCGGGTTTTAGTATAATGTAAGCTCAAAACGTCTAAAATAATCACATTACGTACAACATAATTTTTATTTTTGTAGCTAGTAAATCTGTTGACGAACGATGGCCAACGATTGGTTGATATGATCACGTTCGGAGGCTTGCTGATTACAATTCCACTTCAAATCATTGCAGCCACGATTTATCTTATTTATTTGATTGGCTGGACTGCACTAATTGGAATAATTACCTTTCTCTTGTTTTCTCCTTTGCAGGTATGATAGCTTTGTTAAGCGCCTGGGATATAATTTAAATGTGGTTTCAATCAAAAGGCTTTTTTAAAATGCTCAAAATTGATTGCTGTCCACCAGGTATCTAATTTACGACATACATTATATAATAATATACGTTATACATTACATCAAATATAGTTATTACTTTCTAAAACCTCTACAGCCTGTTTCACCCTACAAAGGGGATCATCAGAAGGGTTCATTTTGAATAAGTACTCAGAGGTTTTAGAAAGTAATAACTATATTTAATGTAGACAACTGCAGACAACTGGTCGACCCTGATGTTTCGGGATAAAGACCAGGATTTTTTGAAACAAAATGCAGAGGGAGAATAGTAACCTATACGTTCTTCTAACAGAAAAAAACCTGTGTTATCATAAGATGCTAAAGCTACGCTAAAGCAATTTTTATGTACAACTATTTACTTTTGCCTTATTCCGTGGTTCTAGATCCCTCTTCGTGGTTCTAAATCTACCAAAAGCACGCAGTTGTGTCTAGTAAGAGACACTGAAATGGCCACAAAGATTGGCTTTCTTCTCTTCACATTTCCTTAATCTAAATCTTTAAATATACTGCATAAGCCTGGCTACGACAAAGGTGTTTTTATTTTTATCAGCACTATCACTCGTGTATCTTTATTGGCAGATAATGATTGGTAAGTTGACGGCAAATTTTCGTCAAAAATCTGTAGTTGCAACCGATACTCGAGTCCGCATCATGAACGAAATTCTCACTTACGTCAAACTGATCAAAATGTACGCCTGGGAAAAGAGTTTCGCCGAAACAGTCGGTAAGCTGTATTCACACAATTTAAACTCTAGATTTTGAAAAAAAATAGTGTCAATTAAAATTGCTTCTTTCAAAACGGCATTTGATTGTCAATTTGTCGTTAATTGCAATTTTATACAATTGAAGATTTATTTTTAGACAAACTTCGAAATAACGAGAGAAAAGTGCTGACAAAAACAGGCTTTCTTCAAAGTCTACTAGCCGCCATTATTCCCATCGTTCCTGTAGTATCAGTTGCTGTAATGTTCCTGGTTCACACACTCATTGGTTACAGACTGACCGCAACAGAAGTAAGTATAATGTTGTAAAGATTCATGTTTGTATTTGTATATACGAGGTTAAGACTAAGACGTGAAGTGAATTTAAGCCTGCCCTATGTAGTTTTAAGGTGAAGTACAGTGTGCGCACTCCTGGCCTCACCCTTTAAATACAAGGTTTGTCTGCTCTGGCTCAGCATGCTGAGACGAGGACAGTGAGGTTCCTAAGTTGTAGGTTTAATATCAGACTTTCTCTGTCTTACCTTCTGGCTTAAGAACCTTTCCCGGAAGCAACTTTTCAAAAGTTGTCAAAGCAACTTCCATTGTCAAAGCAACTTCCATTGTCAACTTCCATTTGTCAAAGCAGCCGTTGCAAGCACGGATCATTTTTACCCAGTGCTGGTGGGGGTTGGTTTGGATATGTTAGGGCATGTACATTGCAGTATGCCTACACATCGCACTTACAAGAGCCAAGCTTTATCAGGGTTTTTAACCCATACCTGGGGCCCTGACAGATGCTACTGCTCTGGGCCAGAGCAGGCCTCGGAGCCATGGGAATTAAGGGGTAACTCGACATTTGTCAAAGCACCACTTAGTCAAAGCGGTGTCTCCTCACCGGTTGCAGTTTTATGTCAGTGCCCACTTTGCCCAGGATTAAAATTCATGTAGCAAGCAAGTTAAACCCCTATTTTATCTCTAAATTAATCATCATCACGTCAGTTGGCACATAAATAAGTTGACGCTGCCTATTACAAAACTTAGTTGCTGTTTTGTGTTGTTGATTTATTGCCTGATTTAACTATGCTTTTCAGGCTTTTACTGCCGTCTCCATTTTTAACTCCATGAGATTTGTTATGGGAATTCTACCCTTGACGGTAAAAGCAGTGGCTGAAGTAAGTATTCTACGATTCTACACAATGCATAGCATGTTTCGGTAGCATGTTTCGTTAGTCGGCTGAGAATATTTTTTTCTGAAAGTCCAGAAAGAAAACGAGATAGCCTATGTGGCATAATTCTGAATGTTTCTCGTTTGAGCTTCCAAAGCCTAGGGTGCCTTTATCTTTTTACCATGCCAGATTGCCAGGGTTTCCAGTGGTGTCAACTGTTCATATTTCCCACACTAGACTGAGGCTACCCGATGGAATGTATGTCCGCGTCAAGAATAGAGGAACAGGACGTGGTTGTGTGTAGTCTTCATTCTGCTTCCATTTCTGATCCACGCATTGGTGTCTTGTTTGGCAGCTTCACTGTGTAGAGGCTGAGCAACTGGCAAGGATTTCTTGTCTTCAAGTCAACTCATTTTCTTAGTTTCGATAGCGCCATCTAATTGTGTGGATAAAAAAATGGTTGCGAAAGACCATGAGCGGTCATCGAGTTAGTCACCAACCCATAACAACAATCTAAGCACACAGTCAAATCTCGAAATGTATCTAAGCATAAGCAACTAGTGACATTTTTATTAGCGTTTTTTGTGTGTGAAAGACCCGATATTATTGGTTCAAAGACCCGAGACCCGATATTATTGGTGGGGCTACGACACGGGCCCAATTGCATGTATCTGTGGCACCGAGCCCTAAACAGCGGACCACCTTCTTGTTTTCCATCGGCTTACCACCCGGTGCAGTAGGTGGGACCTGTCAGTGTATAACTCCGTTGCGGAAGAATGTGTCAATCTGTGGTGTATCAACGAACTTTAGAAGACTCGATAGAAGAATTGGTTCAAAACTTTTCAACAAAAGAAGAAAACTAATCCTTGCATTTCAATAAGCTTAAAACGTTTGATCAAGGCTTAAAATGACATTTTATTTCCTGACGGTTGCGCTGTGTTCAACATAAACCAGTCTCGATTGCATAATATAGTTCATTGTTTATTTCTACTATACATGTCGGCCATAACTTTTATTGTTGTATGTTAGTACTATGTGCTTTTGTCGGCAGGTTTTCGTTACATTCCAACGCGTTGATAGCTTATTGCTGATGGAAGAAATGGACAAATATTACACATCGACGCCGAGTGAAAATATTGCTATCAAGTTTAATAACGTTTCTTCTGATTGGGATGTGGTGCAAAAAGAAAAGGTAATATGCTAAGTGCAAACGCAATAAAAAAAAACCTGGTGTTCTCAGCTAAAAGCTTGAACAAGTTCAAAATAAACAAGTATTACCCTCTCAAATTTTTCCGTATCTAGAGGAAGCTTTATTAACTTGTAAAAGCGTTGAAGCATCGTGGTAACAAAATAAACAATAAATACTATCAATACTACAAAAAGTGTTCAATGCCAAGCAAAAAAGCCAAGCAGAGCAAATTACATCAAATAGAGTTATTACTTTCTAAAACCTCCACAGCCTGTTCACCCTAAAAGGGGGATCATCATCATCATATTTTGAATAAGGATCTTCTGCTGATCCCCTTTCTACGGTGAAACAGGCTGTAGACTGTAGCGGTTTTAGGAAGTAATAACCAAATTTAATGGTAACGAAATATTTATTTTCTTGACTTTTTAGTCAAAATTAAATTAATCCAATAAAAACAGGTTTCATTAAATAAAGTGTTCTTGCGCATGGGTGCCTGTAATATATTTCCATTGCAGAAAGAGAAATCCGCTGATAGCATTTCCTCATTAACCGACCATTCATCAAAAGAACAAACCTTCCCGGTTTTATTCGACATCAATCTCACTGTGGAGAAAGGAAGGTTTGTTGTGTGGTCAGACTTTGGCTTGATTAAGGTTTTTCACTGCACTCCACAGCAAATAACCTATCAAGAGTCAAATGTATACCTGTTTAACCCTATCTGTAGTGACACGGGGTTTTATGAGGACGCCCCCTCTAGTAGTGAAAAATTTTACAAAAGGAAATATGCTAGAAATGTGAAATTTCTTGACTTTTAGTTTTTATTCTTTGCGAATTTTCTAAACCTAGACTGGTCATTTTTCTACGTTTCTGCCCTTCACAATAAGCATTTCGTCTCAGGTGACTAGACATTTTCGTACAATGCTAGTTATGCATATATCGTAATCAAGGATGCCAGACCTTGGTTTTTCCACCTAGATCTGGGTTTTTTTGACCACATCTGGGTTTTAAGTTTTTTTATTTCAAATTTAGGTAAATCTAGGTTTTTTTGGTTTTTAACTTTGTACAGAGCTTGCACGGTATTAAGGCACTGGGATCTTCGATAAATGGTCCACACTGCAACACAAAAATGATAAGGTAGCCTACTGGTAATGTTTTTTTGCATCAGCTACTGCAGTCAGTGAGGTAGCCTACAGGATGCTAAAGAAATGATCCAACTTTATGAAAATGTGGATGACTAAAAATTGGAGTAGTACAACTATTTGTGTTACTGAACATTTACTTATTGTGAATTTGAGTTATTCTTTTCAACATTATGTTCAAATGAAAAAGGCTAAGCAGGGTTTATTGCTAAGTACCAAGTTATCGTAGTTGTACACCAAGCAGTAGGAGAGACCCGGGAGAGTTGAGCCGCAAGGAGGGTTGATCCACCCCCAAAAAATGCAATTTATAGTATTGAAATCTAATATTTGGGTTCCTCTGCGTGACATATGCAACATTACTGCCATTTTGACTCAATCAATTTTGTAGTTATATCTAGTATAGCTTGTTGAAGTAGCACAATGTGAAAATCAAATCTGAAAGTGGATTGCTGAGTTACAAGTCTTTCATCTTATAGCCACAAAGTAACAGCAGATAGTTTCCTTTTAAGATGTGTAATATATTGTCAATGTGATGCCTTTTTATCATGATAAGTATTATCAACTTTGCAGCGCTGTTTTAATAAAACTTTCAAGTTTTACCGAACAAGGTGACATAAGGAGAGTTGAGCCATTGGTGTCTAGGAGAGTTGAGCCATGGCTTTTACGTAGTTTAGGTAGGCAATGGCTCAACTCTCCTCAATACTATTGGTTTACTTATTATCAAAATCAGTTTTTTGTTATTAGATTTATTAAAAGCTTGCAATTGACCAGAATAACGTGAATGATCAAAAGACTTGCTCACAGCAGGGGGCCAGAGGGCAATTGTGAACTCAAAATTTCCCTTTTGAAACGTGTGTGACGTCATGATAATTGGATATTAATGATAACAGTATTTATTATTATTATTGATTCAATTATTTTGCTGTCAAACAATTTCCAAAGGGGCACTTCCTTTTCTACACTAGCCTATCGCTTGGAGTGACCGCAAACGGCTGGAAAAGCGCTTGGGTTGCAATTTGAAATGGGTTAAACTACTTTTTAGACCAAAAAACTATCGGGGCCCGTCATTGATGGCGGATAATGTTACCGCAACACCACCATTTTGAATTAAATAGTGAAAAAAATAAATCTAACAAGTGACATTGTAACACTGTGTACTGAATAATATTGGATAATTTATTTTGTATTAGATCTTTTGTGTTTATATGGTTTTGGTAGGCAATGGCTCAACTCACCTTGAGACTATGATCAACTCTCCTCGATCGGCAGGAGAGTTGAGCCAACTGACTTTTTTATTTCATCGACAAAATACACATATATGCAATGATGTTAGATTAATTTCCTTTTTTGTGAATGAAGGTGAATGGTTACCCTTCAGTTTACCAAACGAATTATTTGTGTAACCTAAAAATTTCGATAGATATTTACCAAAGTAGAAAAATCGGCTCAACTCTCCTGGGTCTCCCCTAAGCAGGCATGATGATTCTCCTCAGCCGCAGTCTACAACTCACACAGCAAAAAGTTTAGTTCAAAAGTCAAAACTAACCTTATTGGTTTTGTCTAGTCAGTTTTAGAAATTTTGGTTATAACACGCACTGAACCTTGCTAGCTAGACGCTTTACCATAAAGGTAATTTTGAACCAAAATCTTTGCTGTGAGCCCATATAGGCCTACCAAGCTCTTGTTTTTGTATATAGTTATATTACATATATATTAACTACCATACCAACATAAGCATGTATATTGTATAATTAAATCAAATATAGTTATTAATTACTATATTTGATTTAATTTGCTCTGCTTTGCTTTTTTGCTTAGCATTGAGCACTTTTTTGTAGTATTGATAGTTTTCATTGTTTTTTTTATTGTATAATTATATATAGGCTACGTGTTACTATTTGTAGCTTTCTGAGGCTTCTGTGTAATGATTTAAAAATGGTGCTGAAAGCGCACGCAGGTTTTTTTAACCGCTTTACTACATATTTTCTGGACCTGGGTTTTTTTTGCCTCATCTGGGTTTTTTTTAGCACACAATCTAAGTTTATTGGAAATTTGTCGCTGGCATCCTTGATCGTAATGTCAGTGCAATACAAATGTTAGTGCAATCACTTTGAAAGGTAACAACGCCCAAAAATGCCTTATATTTATGAGCAAAAGTAATTTGTTGTTTAGTTTAGCATTACTCTATGTTATAATTCAAAAATTTCAATTTTGAAGCTATCGGGAAATTAAAATAAACCCGACTTTTTGACGTTTTTTCATCTCAAACACTTTATTTCAATAAATTTGTTGGGTAAAAATTTAATTTCTATACGCACAAAGCACATGACTATTTTCTTGTAAAATAGTTTGGCTCTGTGATTTTCATAGCTCCCGTTATTAGCGATTAATTAGCACGGGGCTGAGATAGCCCGTGACGTTGTTTCCGCGTACGAAAACAGCTAGTAGGCCTACTAAGATAGAGTTAAGACCTGATTTTTTTCGTCTCATTGAGCCACCCTTTGCATTATCAGGCTACTTGGCATTTGTGGGTCTGTTGGAAGTGGGAAGTCATCGCTTATCTCGACCGTGTTGGGTCAGCTTCGCATTCAGAAGGGAAGCTTAGGTTTAAATGGGACAATTGCTTATGTCCCTCAGCAAGCCTGGATATTCCACGACACTGCTAGAGAAAATATTCTATACGGTTTGCCGTTTGATGAGGAAAAGTACACGAGAGGTAGTCAATCAATGTAACTTTTAGATGTAGTGGTTGCAAGTTAGCTTATTAATTCGACAAAGCAAAGTTGGGTCATGATTGCTGAGCTGTTTTTGCAAATTCACATTATGCTGCTCAGAAAAATATATTTTAATAATTTTTAACCAGCTATGAATTCTTACAAAGTGGCCATTGACCAATTTGTTTTTATGTTTTCATAGTTTCGCCAACAGCTTTTTATTTTACTGTTCTATTGAATATTTTAGGATGAGTATTTTGAAAAAAAATCCTCCAGTAGGCCTTCAGCTTTAGTTTCGGTCTGTATCCAACATGTTCATTGCTAACAGAAAGTTGGTGATTTACGATCTACGTTTAATTGTTTTCAGTTGTTGAAGCTTGTTCGCTCTCTTCCGACTTCGAAGTGTTGCCAGATAAAGATCAAACAGAAATAGGAGAACGAGGAATCAATTTGTCTGGTGGGCAAAAGCAGAGAATCAGCTTAGCGAGGTAAGCTGCTTCATCCCAGCTGCAAAATTCTGCTGTTTTGGCATGATTTCCACGTTTAATGATGTTAAAATTGTCTCTGGTTTGATAAGCTAACAAGATTTTACCGCGGGAAGCTTGCTGGGTTCCATGCATTTTGCCTTGATGCAAAAAATGAAGTTTAGTATTGTAAGAAAATCTCTTTTGTTTGTTTGTAGAGCTGCCTACAGTGGCCGCGACATTATTCTACTGGACGATCCTCTCTCGGCGGTTGACGCTGAAGTTGGGAAGCATATTTTCTTTGAATGCATTAAGAAAGCTCTTTCAGGAAAGACGATCATTTTTGTAACTCACCAGCTCCAGTATTTGACAGACTGTGATGACGTATTGCTTCTGAAAGACGGTCGGATCGCGGAATACGGACCACATAACAAACTAATGCAAAACCAAAAGGAATACTCTCTTCTGATAAAGTACGCTTCTGTCTCATGTTGTCTATATTGCAAACTTTGGATAAATTATTTAGCGGGCTCATTGGTATCATCTGGTTTCTTTTAATAACGTTTTTACTGATTGATGCTAAAAACAGTCCTACAGAATAGGATGTGTTATAAATTCTAGTTGCAAACCACTTTTAAATCACATAACGCCTGCCAAGAATGATGGAATGATGCCTAAAGAAATATTTCCAAATTGATTTCGCAACGGTTGTTTTGTTAAGTCAATCCTTGCGACTACTGTTAAAAACATACCTTGCATAAACCGAGAAACTATACTCACTGTACTTGCCAATTTTATACCCGTTTTCTACTGACGTTGAAGGTCTTTGCCGTGACAAAACACCCGGACGGCATTGACAGAATAGAGCACTGTTCCGATTGCAAGACACGAGATCTATCATAGTATCTTTTCAATTTTTATTTTTCAGCAACTTCAATATTGAGAAAGAAGAAGACAAGGTCGAGGTGGTAGACCACGAACTGGTGAGGAAGATTATCCGGCAGCGGACTTTAAGTGGTGGCTCACTTACATCCATGAGTGAGTGATGGAATGATTATAAAATGCACGTTATTACTTATTTACCTCAGAAAATAAATCTTTGTTAATTTTTGCCGTTTCCTAACATGGAGTTCCATCTCTCTCTATCCATTTTGCTTCAAAGGAACCTGGTCCATCCCGAAACATCAGGGTCGACCAGTTCTCTGCAGTGACTCCTCCATTTCTCTCTATCTTCGACATCCATATTTCTGACCATCGCAGCAAAAACAATACACGTCAACATAGCAAAGGTCGAGAAAAAGGCAGAAGCGACAAAACGCGAACGTTAAAACGTGCTTGTGACCAAATTAAGTTATTAAGTTGAAAGAAATTTGGCACGGTTGCAACACCTTCAGAAAAATTTAAGACAAAATGGGAGATAAAAAAAGACAACAACAACAACATATATTTAGGCAATAGCTGTATTAGCCCATACAGCTTTAGCTGATATTTTCAAGATTTGTATAAATACACTTGCTGTGAAGATCGGCCATGGTGCGTTATCAAGAGTGCTGATGGTCGTGAGGGGAACACATCTTGATGAGTTTAGCTCATAGCAAAGAAGAGCAAGGCAGACAAAGAAAACCCCACAAAGAAATCCTACCACGGGAAAGCCATTTCAAGCCAACGCACTAGGCCTTGCACGACTCACAAAATAGTTACAACTCGACGACACAAAACAATGAAAAAACAAATAAAACAAACAAGCAAAAACAACATCATCATCTTGCAGAAATCCAGTTATACCCAGGGAAGTTATGTCTTGCAGATAGCAAGCTTGCTTTGATATAAAGTTACGTCGATAAAGCGATAATTTTAGACCCCAGTCAGCTAAACTCGTCACCTCCACACGTCTGCAAACGTTGAATCAATGCAAAAATGACAGGCCCGCTAGCTGGGATGTAGTAGTGGCATGTCACAGTAACATGAGAAATTTGGGTTACCGTATGTTTTACGCGTTAAACCAAAATAAATAAAAAAAGTAATCCAATTGGGCATATTACGTTGAAAAAAGTAGTAGACAAACAAACAGTCAATAGCATGACGATCCAGTCCAAGATATTGATATAAAACAACTGGTTGGAGCAAATTTTCTGCGTGTTCACGCCAGTAACAAATGATAATGCTGTATTTTATGGTGAACAAATATGCAACATGTCTACTCTTATCGATTTTTTTTCTTCTGGTATCTGTAGGTATCAACATCTAGTAGCCTAGCATCCAGTAATCAGAAAAGCAAACATAAACTTTAGTAGCAGTAAAAATGTTTTAGCCGGTCAAATAAGCTTTGTCACAGAATTCTACTCAGCAGCGTAAGGCGGTTTAAACAGATTTCAAATGACACGACTCGACTGGCCAAGAAGAGCGAAGCCGTTGGGTTAGCCAGCCAAATGCTCATCCATAAAATATTGTATAATTTTGCTACGACTTGACAATGCATTTACTGCACAAGTGGAGCAAACTTTTTTTTGACTTATTTTATTTTTTCACCCAATTATGATTCATTGCTTGCAGGCGATATCCGATTGGAACAGATAAGTTTGGGTTCAGATGTGGAAGGAAATTTTAAAAACTCACGACTTGACATGGTCTTTGGTGCATCACATAGCAAGGATGAAATCAAAAACGAGGAATCTCCTCTTTCAATTGCCACTTCTGGAGATCTCGAAACAGTCGAAAACATCGGTGAGTGTCAAACAATAGTTCCAACTAAGAAAAACTGCTTGGTTCGTGTTGAAAATACGTTTCATGCAATAAAGTATGAGCTGCCTTGCAGAGAATCATCTAAAATAAAAATTTGCACAAGTTATTTCATACTAATTTTTCAATCACAAACTATAGCCCAAAAGCATACAAGATTAGCTTGAAAGCTCAAGATCTAACAATCGCCAAACAAGAATAGGCAAGTGCCACTTTTCTAATAGAAATGTATTCGCGGTTTTTGCATTTTGCTTGTCAGGAATGATTTCCAACCTTCTCTTCTTATTAGTTAGACCTCTGGTTCGATAGTGATAACGATGACTTAACGATTGATCCGGCTTATACTGTACAGTATAATAAAAACAAACACTGCACTCTTAAACATCTGCTATTGTTCAGTGGTCTAACACGTTTGCATTGCGTTTGGTATGACCACAACTTGTGCTTCGCGTGCTATCATCGCTTCAACTTGACAGTGCCGCAATCAGAATTTGGCTCGTATTAGTTAAAAGCGGAGTTGTGGTAATTGGTAACATGACCTTCTATCGACCGCCTATCCTAATACTTGCTCGTCAAGTCTAATGCTATCAGTCCGACAGATTATGGAAAGTATAACTTTTGTAACCGATTTAGAAGCTCGTGTCAGCTGTAAGTTTGTAGCAGATATGCTACATGTTAATTGAACTTGCGCAATCACTATGACCCCGAAATACCATTACTTTAGTTGTCGAATAAGTTCCCTTTTTGGTTGCCTTTCAACCTATGAGCATACATATATCATCTTTTTATATTTAGCATTCATAATTTTGTAGACGCCAGCCTTAAATGTGCAGTCAATTTATAAGAGGAAGCTTAACATTTCTTTTGTTTTAGCCAAAGTGCACGTTGTCATTTCAATAAGTCATAGTCGGATTATTGACTCCTTATTTAAAGTTGCCTGCAATAAGAAAAATATTCAAAATACAACGGTTCATTGTCATAAGTATGTATGTCATAAGTATGCTCAAAACCATGTCACAGATTGCATAGCTCGACACTTACATGTAGATAATGACAAGTTATTGATCATTTTCTGCAGCGTACATTATGTCAATTGTATGTTGCAATTACATCACATAGGCCTAAATCTTCAACCACATCTTCAACCACTAATATTTCTATCGATAGGTGCCATCACATATCACGTTATGATTAGAGACCATTTTGTTTGTTTGCCGTATCCAGGCTTACACCTGGTGGTTGAAGATTTAGATTAAGTGGACGAGAAGGCAAGGAAGCCAGTCTTCGTGTCCACCTTCAGGCATGCCTTTCAGTGTCCTGCCAAAGACCCAGGCGCATGCTCTTGAGCGGTGTCGAACCGGCGCCCTTTCGATTGCCGTTCCAGCGCTCTCACCACTCGGCTATGCAGCCGACAGAGATCATGTTATTGGAACATTTAACTTGAACTATCTTTTTGTAACCAGCTCATTGGCGGAGTGGTTTCGCCTTCGGCTCTTGTGTTCGTAGATCTTAGATCGATTCCAGGTCGGGTCATACCGATGACTTTAAAAACGCTCCGATTGTGTTCTTGCTTGCATAACGCAGTGAGGATAAGCCGGGCCGGGTGATGGCATCGTAAACCTGATTTAAATTGAGCTAAAAGACCAGTAATTGTAGAGTGGCAATAAATAAACCGTTACATTGTTAACCTCTTTTGTATACAGATGCAAACACACTGCATGAGAAATCTCCATTTGTATTGGTGAAGTCGGAAACAAGTGAGACTGGAGCGGTCAGCAAAGCCACGTATCTCTCCTATGTCAAAGCTGCTGGAGGGTTCGTTTTATTTAACTTTAGAATCGTTGTTGAACTGTAATTCAAGATTGCCTTTTTTTGTCGAGTTATACAAACTAGAAAAATGGATCGAACTTTGAATTAAATACTGAGACAGCTTAACCTAATCCACAGAGCTGTACTTTCATAGAGCTGTGTTTCTTGACACGGCAATGTGTGATGACAAGGATATAAATCGACAAGTGCGATCAATCTACAACTGTTCTGCCAACAAATTAAAATCGAAACTTTTTAAGTGCTCCAACGAAGTTAAAAATGTTCTCTTCCGTTCATATCGTACCTCAATGTATGCATTTCATTAGTGGGAAAATTATCATCAACGTGACATTAATCGCCTGCGTGTTGCCTTCAATAACGCGTTTAGAATCATTCACAATTTGCCTAAACAATTTAGTGCTCGTGAACATGAAGTCTTATGTAGCATTGTTACATTTGATGGATTAGTACGGAAATCTATTTATTCTTTTATTGGAAGATGCGAATCGTAGTCTAACTCTATTGTTGCCTCCCTGATGAGGTCTGACTGCTATTGTAAATCAAACTACTGTCTTCATTACAATAAGACTACGCATGCTCCCTACTTCGCCTTGATGGTTGCCATGGCACAAAGATATCAACAGTCATCGTTTGCTAACGTTAAATCTTACTGGTTGGTTATTTGAACAAAATGAGCTTTTAATTTCATTTCAATTACTTTTGCGCCGCAGCTGCGTGTATATCTACTACTGTATAGCCTATGCCTTTTTTTTTTGTATTTTTCTTTTTTTGTGTGATTTGAATATGGACATTTTTGTCTGTTGCAAATAAATAATAACACTGGCCAACAAAAAAAAACTTTTTTTCGAGTGCCGAAGATATTTGAACGGTTTCTGGGCGATTTTTGGCCACTGAATCCGAAAATAACATCGGTTTCTTTGAATTGGCTCTAATTTTTGAGATATTTCATGGTTTTGCTCTAAAAAGTGGGTCATTCCATATCAATACAGCCAATATGAAGATATCTTGTTATGGTACCTCTCAGATTATGCTAAAAAGTTGTCATACTATGCCTGAGGCTTCCAAACGAAAGAATCCTAAGTTTCAGATCAATATCTTAAACGGCTTTTCCATGGCGGCGATTTGAATTTCGGGCGCTACCCTCGTTTTTGACTTGGGGGTAGGGGTAGCGAATAGCAATTTCAGCCATTTTCAGAGCCCTATAACTTTTATTGTAATTGTGGTAGAAGACTAAAAATTGTTGTGCTAGTTCATTGTAAACTATACTACACAATTCAATAGCAAAAAACAACATCTCGTGATGCATAGGTGTTAGGTGGGTCATCAAAATCTTGTTTTTTTGGCCCGTATAAGTGTTTTTTTCAATTTTCAAATGCTTCTACCACACAAACCAATCAAAATATTTCTCTAAAACCTACGGATTGAGTGCTTGAACATACAAACTTAACAAAAAAGATTATGATAATGTTCTGACACTACTTCCACAGTTTCTTAGTCAATAGATGATAGATAAGCTGATTTGAGCAATGCGTTTTACATAATGCAGAATTATAGTGCAAACTGAAAACAATTTAATTTTTGAACACGACTTGATCATTTTCATACGATTTTATCTCCACACCATAGCTCATTGATTGCAGGTGGGTACTTTTTCATGGGTGAGTTCAGTTCAGTTTATTGTTTTGCTGGCGATAAACAAACAAAAAGTACATACAAATTGAGTGTCTATCAGCACAACAGGATGGCAACGAAAGACCTGTAATGTCATCTGAGGTGAAGAGGTAAAAACATCATTTTGAACATAAATTAATGGTCAACAGTGTCAGCATTTCAATGTTTATGATCGCTAAGCATAGTAGCCTACCTACTTATTTTCACTGTTTTCATGATAAATCATTGTTGAATTTTCTCTGACCTACTGTACGGACTTGAGATTATTTTCTAAAAATGACCAAAATGTTACATTTTAAAGACATAAAATTTATAGTGAAGGGGTTTGATCAACAAAGATTTTATTTCATGAAATGAAAGAATAACTGTATGTGTTTGTCTGGTATAAGTTTTAGCATGACTATAAAATGCCCACACGGTCATTTGGGGCTCTAAACGTAAGAGCAAAAATGGGCCATTTCTGCCTGATAGGGTTTCCAGACCCCCATAAGGTCTCTGTTAATGGCACCACAACTCCCAAATTCAAGTTGGCAGAAGAAAAGTTTCGTAACATTACAAACAATTAGGTTTTAGAGAAATATTTTGATTGGTTTGTGTGGTAGAAGCATTTGAAACTTGAAAAAAAACACTTATACGGGCCAAAAAAACAGGATTTTGTTGACCTACGTAACACCTATGCATCACGAGATGTTGTTTTTTACTATTGAATTGTGTAGTATAGTTTATAATGAACTAGCACAGCAATTTTTAGTCTTATACCACAATAACAATAAAAGTTGTGAGGCTCTGAAAATGGCAGAAATTGCTATTCGCTACCCCCACCCCCAAGTCAAAAACGAGGGTAGCGCCCGAAATTCAAATTGCCGCCATAGGAAAACCGTGTAAGATATTGATCTGAAACTTAGGATTCTTTTGTTTGGTAGCCTCAGGCATAGTATGACAACTTTTTAGCATAATCTAAGAGGTATCATACTATATTTTCTGTTTAGGTATGGAATGACCCACTTTTTTGGAGCAAAACCATGAAATATCTCAAAAATTAGAGCCAATTTGTAAAAACCGATGTCATTTTCAGATTCAGCGGCATCAAAATACCCCAAAACCGTTGAAACTTTTTTGGCACCAAAATGTGTGTTGACCAGTGTAATAATAGCTCATTGAAGAGAAATGTTAACTTTAGACAATAGAGTTCATGTTAATTACATGATGAGCTGACTGTAGGCTACCATGCAATGGTTGATTGAATCATAACAGTAGCTAACTGATCTATACTTTCAGGTGTGTTGTAACATTCATAGTGATGTTGCTTTTCATCGGGGGTGTTGTGGGGGTGAATGCTCTCACCTGGTGGCTCACTATCTGGATAAACAGTGGGGGGAAACTCTTGCCCTGCTCAAATGAAACCCCAACAATCGGTAATTAGGCTATATCCAACCTTTTGTATACATTTTTATGTTTAATTAAAGAGACGCTTCTGAGTATTATACTTAGATGAAAAGCTGTGACAGAAAAAGCAAACCCTCTAGATTATTTTAAACGATTTATTCATGACAAAGTTTTAAGGAGCAGAAGTCATAAAACTTCAGTTTTGAGAAAAACAGTTTGAAGGTTCTGATCTTGCCGGAAATTATGTGCGTGCAAAACGTGTGCGTAAAAACTGGACTTTAGTAGTTTTTACGAGCTGAACATGTGAAATTAATAATTATGTTTTATTTGCTATCAAAGCCTTCTTCCTACTGCTTTCTCCTAATCGACTAGGACATGACATAGGCTACCTTCTCCACTTGTGATTTGCGAATGTTTATCAAGTACTGTTTGTGCGAAAAACGTAAGTTTAAATACTTCGCAATTTAAAAAACGTAAAACTTTTGCGCAAGTAGCTTATATCTATATTTACAGTGAACATGACTTGGTAACTATTCGGACATAACAAGTTATACACTTTTAAACAAAGCTATAAGAGATCAAGTTTCTTAAGAGGCTCTCTCGATTCTGTATATTGCTAAAACCAGCTAACGCTATTTCAACTCTCAGCATGTGCAGTTAAACAATATTTAGTTCCCATTCAACGGAAAACGTATACAATCCATCCAAATCAATCCACACCAAGGCCCTTGTTAAAATCGAAATGATTTCAGGATACCAAGCGTCTAATACATTGAAGGGGTTGACCAAGCCAATGCCATGATCTACTCACCAGTGCAACCTACTGCGTTTTTTCGTTCGGTAATTTTAATGAATTGTCTTGAAATGAGTCTGACGTGTTATAATGCTTTTTTTAGGTCCGAATTTAACTGCTATGGTAAACTTTACTTCAAGTCCAATGATCGCAAGTACTGTCACATCCATGTCAAGTAACATAACCTGCGAACCATCAGTAAGAGACCCCAATATATCCACAAGTCCCAACTTGGCATTTTTTCAGGTAAACTTTTTATTTAATTGTAGGGGTCGTCATTCGCTTGGCCGCTGTTTTTTTAAGAAATATCCTTTTTTGAATCAGGTTATTTTCGTTTATGATTTCAATGTTTTAGACATCTGTTTAGGGCTGTGGAGTCGGAAAGATTTTGGCTTATCCAGAGTCGGAGTCATTAAAATAAAGACTGATTCCGACTCCGGCTTGACACAAAACGATAAACAATAAAATTTTGTTTGCAATCTTTTTTAAAATGTTGTTTCTTGTTTTCCGTATTGCGCTCTAACACTTTGCCAGAAAATAAAAGTATTTGTTCTTGTCAGTTTTTGTGAAACTCGTCGTTTCAGTTTCGGTCATAACTTAATTGAAATTAATTTTAATAAAATGTAAAAGAACAAAATGTTCAAAAATTTGGCAACCCTAACAATTTTGGCAACACCAAACTCAGAGTGGTTATAAATCGAGGATTAGGAGTTATACAGTTTTTGGCCGACTACACAGCCCTGCTTCTATTGTTAGCTGCTTATTTTAAGCTACTTAGTGCCTCAGTGGCTATCTGTTTACACTTTTGTTTATTGTTTACATCTAGAGGTTTATACCAGGAAGATAAGCGTAGCTAAAGTGAGCTCATTAAGCCACTTTTTGACACAAAGTATAAACAAAGAGATTTATTTTTATTTAGCCTTTCTAAGGAGTTGCCTCCGTTTCTCTCATCAGTTGTCCCTGGAATTTTGTAATTGTGATAAGTCTGAAAATATAGAGATATAACACATTGCATAGTTGACAGTATTAAATATCTTCAAACTTAATTGTTCTCGCTTGATTTTTCACAACAGATCTTATATTCATTTTCTTTCAGATTTACTACTTCGTGATTTTAATTCTGGCTCTCGCTATTGTCGCCGTCAAATCTGCCATATACGCTCGCGTCACCCTGAAAGCGTCATCGGGATTGCACAACCAGGTGTTTCGCAGCATCTTTGCAAGCCCCATGTCCTTCTTCGACACAACTCCCACCGGTCGCATTTTGAATCGATTCTCGCGCGATCTGGATGAAGTGGACTCGCGCTTGCCCTTTATTGTAGATTTGCTCATTCAGCAAGTAAGAGATAATTTATTTTTGCTCAATTTTTGACTTAAAACAAAGAACCATTTATCCCAGCGGACCCGGCAAGGATTTCTACCAGATGCAAGAAAAATAATATTGCACTGTGCTGATCAAAAACCAGCAACAAAACTCTCCCAAGGAGCAACAAATTAACGATTGAGCCTTGCATGCGGAAATTGTCCCTTGTAAACTTACTATTTAAATACTTTTTCTTTCAGATTTGCTTTTTGCTGGTAGTTTTCATATCAATGATAGTTGTGTTTCCTTGGTTCGGCATCGTTGTTGCAGTTCTTTTCATAGTTTTTGCTCTGATATACAACACATTCCGTAGCTCTGTCAGACAATTGAAGCGGCTGGAAAACACTACCAGGTAAGTACCAAGAAACGTTTGTCCGTTTTCACACAAAACTTTTCTTGTAGTATTCCTCAAGTTCCAACAAATTTCATTCCTCAGGTCTCCTTGGATTTCACACGTGACGTCATCAATACAAGGACTAAGCACCATTCATGCGTACGAAACGAACGACCGGACCATTAAAGAGTACGTAGCCTATCGTAGAACGGATTGTAATATCAGTATTGCCCATAGCTTTTTACGTGTAAGAATATTTCAGCCTGTTGAAATTCAAATATATCTTTAAAGCAAGCACAGCCTTGTGTGAAATAAGCACTATAAAATGTTTTGTTGTCGACAGTAACATCTAATTGTTTGAGGAAAATGTTAGGTGGGTAATTGCAATGGTGGATCCAGAGAGATGATTGGGGCAATCGCCCTATATTTAGGACAGTGGTGGTAAAAGTTTTAATGCCTCACTACCCCAATGTAAAATTTTCATCAATCTGAATACTTATTTTCAACAAAGTGTAATAAATAACAAAAACAAATTGTAAGAAATAAAACAGAACCAGGAAAGAAATATTCACTACACGTGTGTTACAGTTTTATTGTTATCTCTTACACGTAGAGACTTCGGGAAGATTGATGACGTAGTTTATTAGGATATCAAACGTTAAACAGTCAGACAAATGGTCGAATAGTTCTACTTGTGAGATAATAGATGAAATTCTTGAACTGACGAATGGTTCACTTCCAGCATGTAAAGAAATCAAATTCTGAACAGCAAACGTCTTCGTTGATTTTAAAATAGATATACGCTGCTGCTTGTAATAGCAACTTTACAATTGGCAATAACTTCCACTTTTACAATCTATTCAATATTGGCTAGAACTCTACAATCGTCTTCAACATACTTTTTGTTACAACTTTTAATCCCCATAATACACAACTTTCAATACAACTCTCTTAATCATACTGAAATCACGCGGTATTTATAACAAGTTTGCTTTGATCAGAAGCTTCCAGAGACTAGGGTAATATTACATCACAAGAACTCATTCTACTGGTCAACAAGTCAAAGACGTTACGAGAATTGCACGTAATGCAGAATCTTCTAGTAGTAAGTTTCACAATAGAAGATTGCGTAATTAAAGGTTACTTTAAAGCAAAGTTCGACAATAACAATTCAGTAAGAATTACATAATAAAATAGTTCACCTACTCTAGAACAAGACTGCAGCCTGGCGTCCAAGCTACGCATAGTGAATGTGACAACGTGTGAGGAAAATGTGATTGATTGGCTTTCTTGCCTTTCTGTTCACTTACTCTAAATCTTTAACCACCGGGTGTAAGCTTGGGTACGACAAAAAAAGTTTCATAATTTAAAGTTTTTATTGTTTAGTTACAGGTAATGTCATGTTAGATATTTATACACTAGGTAAAGGTCCCTTGCTCAGCTTTGGTGATAAGGTTTTCGTCACAGGAATCCTTCAGCACAGTAAGCCTAGGGTGGTCAGTTCCTTTGTCTCGGCCGCCTTTCCTTCAGCAACTATGCGCCCATCCATATATTACACCCTGGGTAGACGTGAGCGGTGTTTTTCAACAACCAGCTTAAGCCGAGTGTCGAACCTGCTTTGCATTATTGAAAGCCAGCGCCTTATCCATTATGCCATCCCACCGCCCAATTTATACAGTACGTTTTGTCAATGCTTGCTATTGTAAACCTTTGCCGGCTTTTCGTATACGTCAATTCATGATTGTGTTTAGTTTCGTGAACTTACTTGACACCAACACCACCCCGTACTACGCATTCTTGTGCTCAAGTCGTTGGCTTGGCGTTCGAATGGATTTCCTCACTGTTGGAGTCACAACTGTCATCACACTGTTCATCGTCTTCTCAACACTCTATCCTCAAGCCTTAGGTGAAACCTCGTCCTCGTTCGCTGGACTTGCTCTATCTTATGCCATTGCTGTAAGTATAAATTTTGTTAAAAATAAATTGAATAGAAATTTTGTTAAAAATTTAAATGATTGTTTCATTGACCTGAAAAAAGTTGTCTGAAAAAAAAAACATGACCAAACTTAAGCAAATTTAATTAAAAAATCAACCATGGCCAACACAAAATAGCTAAACTGATTTTTTTTTTCTCTGTTGGCGACTCTTTTCAACTCTTTTTCGCATATGACTATAAAATTCTTTATCCTTGTACTGACAAAGCCTATTGGAAAGCTTAGTCCTGGAAGTTTCGCATACTTGTAGAGGCTTTGAACCACTGATGCAGGCATGGTTACAGACACTGAAAGAGTGTTTTTGACGTGTGTAAATGATTCTTTCCACTAGGTGCTGCTAAATTGAGAACCGTCCTTGAAATGCGCTGCTCAAGCGCACACCCCGAGTGCGTTAATCTTGTTGATTCTTTGTTTGTGAAGTCTGAGGCTTATCCAAGTGAACAATTGGGGGTAGAGGGGGTGATTTTATTTCACGGAATAAGCAAGTGTTTTTTGCGCAGCTAAACGGCCTGCTACAGATCACAGTTCGATTCAGCGTCGAGAGCGAGTCGCTCTTTACGTCGGTCGAGCGTATGAACGAATACATCGTTGACCTCTCCCCAGAAGAACCAACCAAAAAGAAGACAGAGCCTCTACCGAACGAATGGCCCAGTCAAGGAGAGATCATGTGTGTACAAATGCACTGCTACTTTGCTATATATAATATCGAATAAAACCGGCTAGCTAAACTTTTAAATTTTTTCAGTTTTTTTTAAAGAATTTTGAAATTTTTTGTATCGCTAATATCTTGATTAATCACTATAGGTTCAAAATACAGATAATTGTAACTTCAGCAAAACTTTGAAATAAAATGCAACCTTTTTCTGTTCAGTTATTCAGGGGCTAGCATGCGGTACAGGCCGGATCTTCCTTTGGTTTTGAAGAACGTCAACTTTTTCATCAAACCGAAAGAAAAAATAGGAATTGTTGGAAGAACTGGATCAGGTAGCTGATGTCTAATCGGTTTCGTCTAGGTTGTCACAAAACGCTGCAATATTTTACTTTCCTTTTCACTTTGAAATGCCTTGGCCAAAACATAAAAATTATCGCTACATTTTCAGCTAGCAAAGCAATCGTCTTTTACATTCTTTACTAAACAAAATCTTTACATTTGCTTTAGATTAGTTTACATTAATCTAAAAAACGATTGCTTTGCTGTCCGTAGCCTATTGTGATTGAGTTTGGTAGGCTTGTTCAAAAAACTTCTTTTTTCTCCCAAGTGGGTCCATTCTTTTTTAGCCTTTTGTTACTACTGCAGCAGTTGAACAGCTCGTGTTGACTCTTATTGTACTTACTTACTTCACATTGATATTCGAAAGCAATATGACACCATTCTACAATGTTGCAGGAAAATCGTCTCTGGGAACTGCTTTATTTCGTCTTGTGAATCTTGAAAGCGGAACAGTTGTGATTGATGGTGTTAATACCAATAGTATCAAGTTGGACGACTTAAGGAAAAACCTTTCAATAATTCCACAAGATCCTGTCTTGTTTGTTGGGACTGTTCGTTACAACCTTGATCCTTTCAAGAAATATTCAGATGATGAAATATGGAAAGCCTTGGAAAGATCCCACATTAAGAAGATGGTTAGTTGAATTTATGTCACGTAGTTGGCCGTCTGGCGTCTATGGTTGTTTTTTGTGTCTTTCGCTCGCACCAAGCTAGTAGGCTACTGGTATATGTGAACTACTACAATGCCAGCCGGAAATATCCATCCTTTTTACATTGATTTAACGTCTGCAGGCTTTGAATCAATGTAAAAAGAACGGATATTTCTGACTGGTACAGCTACCTTCTCTCTGTTGCGTAAGCCAGACATATGAAACCCGAGGCCTCCAACTTTATTACAGTACATACGGTTCTTGATTTGTGTTTTCATGATGTTTTTTAAGCAGAAAATTCTCATAAAAGATAAAAATAATTATAAAGCTTTTTGCTCTAATACCACCCTCACTTTTGTCGTTTGTTTCAGGTCAGCGAACTTCCAGATAAGCTCGAAGCAGAAGTCGTTGAAAATGGTGAAAACTTCAGCGTCGGTGAAAGACAGTTGATGTGCATGGCGCGAGCTATATTACGTCACTCCCGCATCATAATGCTGGATGAAGCCACAGCTGCGATCGACAGTGAAACTGATAAGTTGGTCCAGGATACGATTCGTGAAGCGTTTGCTGACTGTACCATGCTGACTATCGCTCATCGACTCAACACCGTGTTGACAAGTGACAAGATTCTTGTCATGGACGATGGAAAGGTTAGACATCATATTGTGTAGTTTTCTTTTGGATATAGGCCAGGGCTACTCAACTAATGTTAGCAAAGGTCTATTTTGACAAGTTGAATATTTTTACGGTCCGATGAATATTTCATATGTAACCACGAACATTAAACAACCAGTAACCTACGAGCACCGAAACACTTTTCAGGTAGGGGAGGATGAGGTAAGTTGAGCCACTTTTTACTTAAACGCTTCTACTAAGAAAACCGCTTGGTTTACAATAAAAGTGAAGGTGGCAGCATAACGGTTGATGCCTTGGCTTTAATTTAACAAAAAAAATTTTTTCATAACTCATAAAAATATTGAAAAAAGACATGTTTTAAATATTATGTCATTTTGGCTCAACTTACCTACCCCACGTGGTAAGTTGAGCCGGGGTGTGAGGAAAGTTGAGCCACTCATTTAAGTTCAATAACAGAAGCTGTAGCGATGGTAGCCTACATATAAAATGCTATGCAATTCATATGTTCACGAAATTATTGCCCAGCTATTTGTCCCAAATTGTAACATGGACTGTGACGCAATGGTGACGTCATCATTGCGATGCACTGTCATGCTTGAGCGACAACCTCTCATTATTTTTTCTCTATTCACTAACTCGTGCTTTCGCTGCTTGGCGAAACGTGGTTCGGCCTTTTACGATGTGATGATGATGATGGCGTATGAGCGATCTTTCCAGGCTAGATTGGAGGACAGGAAATCTTCAGCCACTCAGCAGTCTCGTTGTCCAGGACCCTCAGACCATGCGCACCGTGTGGAGGCCGGTGGGTTAGGCAGTGATGGATGACATGGTCTGCGGTCTGTTCCGTTGCACCACACTCGCATTCTGATGAAGGAGCCAGGCCCCACTTGTGCATGTCCGAACGAAAGTGGCCGACGCCAGTTCGCAGGCGGTTAAGCCTGACCCACGCAAGCCTTGCGAGGGACATCCCTAGTGGACGGGGATCGGCGTCGGGTATGAAGTCACGGAGCGTGGAGGTGTGATTTTGCCACTCCGTGTTCAACATGTGGTTCGTCCAGTGTGCCGCACTTAAACCAAGTTCTTCTGCGGTCGATGTACGATGTGATAAATCTATCGGACGGACGTATTAGAGTGTGCAGTGACTATTCCACTTCACAATTGATCCAGTCTCTTGTTGACAATATGTAATCTTCACTCAACACATGTGGAACTTGAGTCGAAAGTAAGAAAGAAGACAGGTTGGGTAGCAGTTCACATAGCTGCTACCAGGAAGAAAGAACAACATGTGAAAGGATAAATTTATTTTGTTGTGACAGTTCGACTGGAAATTGCGCACTTCCCAGCCGACAAATCTGCCACTTTCGTTGATTAAACGTCAACAGACGTTGAATCAATGTAGTACTAGCAGATCGTGTTAACTGAGCTGCAGAACAGAAAATAAAACGATGAATTAATACACAATCCTGATTAAATAAACCTCCAAATGTGAATTTTCTAAATCAATTTCCGTTGTCTGTCAGATGTAAACTTATTCCATATGCCACTGATCAAGAGAGAATGGAAACCGGAATTTCTGCTGACGGCAGAAAGTTTCTCCAAGTGGTCGTGTGAGGAAGCTTTAACAACATCCTTTTTAAGAAAAGCACACTCATCGTCTGCTTTAAAGACAAAGGACAACTTTTCCTCGGACTCTCCAGGCACTTTTCTTAAAAAGTTGGCCTCAATTTCTCCATCTTCATTGAAGCATTCGATTTTACCAATGTAATGCACAGGTCGGGTTTTCCCTTGCATGTTGCTAGTAGGCTTCAGGTTACAAATAAGTTCAAACTTCAATAGACTAATGGACAAATTATTTTTCCAGAGATTTAGACTATTAAAAAGTAAAATACACTCTGTTATCTATTTAATGACTACATATATCATCACTTAACACTGGCAGCTGAAGTGAGGTAAGTTGAGCCACCGGCTCAACTTACCTGTACATCACTGGCTCAACTTACCTCAAGGCCGCCATTAAAAGTTAAGCGGGAATTTCTCCAGTCATATATGAGCTAGCAACCTCACTTTAATAGTTTCTGAATAAGCTAACATTAGTGATTACTGTTAGACATATCAATACAGGTGAGTGCCACAGACATTTTGTACAACTCAAAAAATCTTTTTTTTCAAAAAGTTCAAAAAACCTCCCAAAATCACTAAAAACAGTTTTTCTGTCTTTCTACAAGACAAAGGCCTATAATATTTACAGAACAGCTCCATATAAGATAAACGGTCAGGTAGATGGCAGTAGAAAGTTGATGCGATTTTTATTTTTCGAGTTACAGGGGGTGGCTCAACTTACCCACTGGCACAACTTACCTCACTTTCCCCTAGTACAGGGACGGGCAACATACGGCCCGCGGGCCGCATCCGGCCCGCGACGGGATTTTGAGCGGCCCGCAGACAGTTCCCTCTCTTTACATGATAATGTGGCCCGCGGCCACACTCTGCCGCAATCACCCACTACTTGCTTACTACGTCAAATAATACTGACTGTTAGTTATTCTTTAGTTGTTTGTGTTCTTTGACTCTTTGTTTTCGGTTTTTAGTCAAGTGACAAGCATATTATGTTACGTCATAAACGGGCCCTCCATCCTTTTTTTTTGTCTCTTGTAAGAATCTCCTTCAGTCTCAAACCTCGCCTCAAGCCGGAAAAATAAATCAAAGTGAAATTTGGCTAAGTAGTGTAATAATTAAACGGGGAACGTATGCAAACAATAATGACTGTTAGCTATTTTTCAGTTCTTTGTGTTTTTAGATTCTTTGTTTTCAGTTAAAAGTAGATTATGAATTTACAATAAATATTTTCCTATGGATTTTGCCAAGAAACGTAAGCAGTAGGCCTTATGTTTGCTTTGCAGTGAAAGTGTTACCGAAATCGACCACAGATGTCTCACTAACTTCAGCAGCTATTGAAGAACATTACGCTAATTGTTGATAAATTCATTAAATACTGTTTTTGATCTCTATGCTTTAAACTTCAAGTTTACATTACATACGATTTATTTCTTGTCTAAGTAGATAAATACGCGATTAAAGTAGCAATTCGTGAATCCGGCCCGCCAAGTACTTCATTTTCCCATATCTGGCCCGCCGACTGGAGAAGTTGCCCGCCCCTGCCCTAGTATATAACACGACTTGGATTTTTGTCTGACACAAACAAAGAAATAAAAAAGGAAAAAACGTATTGTGTTTCTTTGTAGTGTAGCTGTGCGGATCGCACATCAGAGAAGACGGCAAAGCGTTGGGGGGTCTGGGGGAGAAGCCCCCAGCTCCTTGGATAATCGCAAAAAAATGCTTTTCTCAATGGAAATCTGTTTAAAGAGGCCCTAAAATGTGGCAATGAGACGGATATGTGACCTTCAAAGACATGTGGCAATGAGGTTATTCTTCCAGAAGCCCGAGGTCCACCTTCAACACCCAGAAGGTCCGGATTCGGATCGCGGTCTGCCAGTTGAGTAGCCCTGATATAGGCCGTTACCATTCTTGGTTTGCAGCAGCGGTAACTCGTCGTCGTGTGAGCCTCTGGGGCTGAGAGTTCATCTTTTTTACCACTCCAGATTCACGATATTTCCGGGCTATGCTGAAAGGCTACTAGAGAGCAGCCACTCTTTTGTTTCACCATCCAAGACACGCAGACCTTCCACTCCATTAAGTGTCTTGAAGATGGTGCAATCGTTGATGATGTGGTCTGCAGTCTGTTCCTCAGCACCACATCCACAAGTACAAAAAGCAGCCATTCCCCATTGGTGAATAGTTGATCAGAAAAGCCAAACACCCGTATGGAGACGGTTCAGGCGCACTCACACCTGTCTTTGTAGTGTCAGACCGGCTGGACGGGTGTCGGCATCGGGAAGGAACAAATGGAGTCTGGTGGTGTTTGACTTCCATTGAGAGTTCCAGTTATAGTCTGCCCAATTAGCCGCAGAAATGTTTTGTCCATCGCTTTCGTTGATCAGAAATTGAATGGGTGTCTTGATTTCAGTCTACGGGGGTGCTCTCTTGGGAGAGCAGAGATCTTGGAGTGGAGAAGAGAAGCGATAATCTGAGCAACTACTATAAATATAGGAGAAATAGAAATTCTGTCGCTAAAAATGTCAAAATATTTCAACTGAAAGAAAACTTAACAATTTCAAACTAACTGTGTTATAAACTTATAATATTTAGTTAGACCATTTCAAGCATATTTGAATACAGCGTTACCTTAACTTATTACTAGTTTAACACATCACACCTTGTTTAGTAGGCTACTTTTACTAAACTTATTTATTTCTGTAACGTTTTTCATTCCATTTTCAGGTGGCTGAGTTCGATGATCCCGTTGTTTTACTAAGCAATCCAAAGTCGCAGTTCTCTAAGATGGTCCAAGCAGCGTCCAACACCAAAGGCAAAGAAAATGTTGAACGTGAATGAACGTTGACATGTTCATTGTTCAGGTGTTTGCTTAAAACTGACGTTGTTGTTATTAATATGAAGAAAAGTTTCCATATTTCTATTCCATTCAGCTCGTAACTTCCTTATCATTACCGCACGTGCCATTAGGTTTAGGAAAGGTAGAAGCGACAAAACGCAACCGTTGAGACCTGCTCGATACCGAAATGAGAGAGTAAGTTGCAACACGATAGTACAGATGTTATTGGTGATATTGGGAATGCTGTATCTTTATAAACTCTACTATTCTTCAACCAATAGAACTATTTTTACTAAGTTATAACTTATCTTATTTTACAATGAGCTATTTGCGTTCGCAACCTTGTTTTATGCGTAATTACAAAACAAATGCAGTACACCAACTAAGTTATTTCGCCTACTGCCAGTGATGAGATTTTTAAGCACTTTTTTTCTTTGTTTACTGCGTGCATGAAATTTGTGCACATCCTTACGAATTGTGTGATGTTGCACGCTCTGTATTGCACAAGCCAATATGTTATACCTTCTTGCTTTGTGTCAGCATTTATGCTTCGTCAATGTGACCGAATACGAAATATGAAATTGTGTGCACCACGCGGCTGTACTAGTGTGTGAAATACAGACCAGGTCACTACAAGTGTGACGTCTACGGACGGGGTGATGACGCGATAATGTGAAGATGACGACCTTGCCATGACGCGAATGTATCACATTTGCCGAATGTAAAAACCATTAAGATTCCAGTTGGGTTGTGAACGGTGGGAAGATGTAAGATGTAACATTGTAGCTACAGTCAAAAGTCGGTTATGTTTTGACAAAACTCTCAATGCTTGATGGTGGCTGGCACAAACAGTGGCCCTCTTGCCTCCTCCTTCTTCGTTTATGAGACTTAGGGCAAGGATTGTTAACAATAGTAATAGTAGAAGCCAAAATAGTAGCCTAACAGTGCAACACTATGGTTGCAGCTGCTTTAAGAAAAAAAACCTAGTTTTAATTAGAGATCCGTTGCTAGGGACGTTGCAATCCCTATTCACAAATGCACAATGTAAGGAAATCGCAAAACTACGGATATAACGCAATGTGAGAAGGCGATCAAGCACTGTGAGGAATTTTGTTCTAAAGGTTATGAAGGGAGGCAAAAACGCCGCGAGAACCGCAGAAATGAACTCTGAGCCGGCGGGATTATACATATTCCAAAACCTTGAAGCAAAGCAAGAATGAGTGACGTCAGAAAATGTGAAAAATGACAAACTGTTTACGCGGCCACAGTACCAACGTTGTTAATCTCGTTTGGTTTGGTTTGAATCTTTATCCTCGGACTGACAAAGCCTTGATAGGTTATTCCTGGTAGTTTCGCACACTTGTATAGGCTATTAACGCAGGGCCGGTTACGGAAATTATTAGAAACAGTTTTAAGTTTCCGATTGTTGAAGTCTTGTTGCCGGGAAATTATTCCATTCATTAGGTGCCGCTGAATGGAGAGCAGTCCTTAGAATGTGTTGCTCAAGCGCACACCCCGAGAGTCGAACCAGCGCCGCTTGATCTTGAAGCTTCTTCGTTTACGAAGTCACGCACTAAGCAACTGAGCTATCTCGTGACGACACGTTTCTTAAAACTGTGGTTGCTCAGACCAGCACCAAGCCGAAAAAGAGTTATTAACACGAACAGGGCCATTGAGAGGACAATTTGAGCCCTATATCAATGAGATCCTCGGGCCCCAAATCAAACCACTTTTTAAAAAACGCACTATTTTTAAAGAATGCGCAGTGATTTCTTCAAGTTTGCAGGCCCCTTGGAAAGATTAGGCCACATGGTCCCTGAAATACCCCTGTCAACCCTACTGTGCACAACAAACTAATATAACCAAAGCGATAATTCCACAGTTTCAGCTTGTTTGCAATTTTGCGAAACACAATGCCACTAACGACACTTTAATTTCAACACTGATCGTTCAATTAGGATAGCCCACGTAGACTGATATTTACAGTCACGGTACATTGACTAAAGTTCGAACCGTAACGTTTACAGTTAAGTATCGGCCATGAACGGGACTTTGTTGCGCTTGGCGTATATTGCTTGAATCGCAAGGATTGATTTTCCTTTTGTTTCCGGAACGACAAAGTATACAAACGCCATGATTCCAAGAACCAATGCCAGGAATGGCAAAAATGCAGCAAAAGTGAGGTATATCTGAGAATAAAATAACTACAACTTTAGATTTTCTGCAAAGTATTAAACCACCTTAACAAAGTAGGCTAACCCATGGCTACCTAAAGATGCGGCCTGATTTGTCACATTTTGCAAAAATTTCCAGATTTTGCTAGCTTTGGGCGAATGTTTAAATACTTTTTTCTAAAAATTATATTTTTACGCTTTCTTTAGCCTACTGCTTTCCCCAAATGACACAATAGGTTTTAACATTCTCACATGTTGAAAAACAAAGAAAATTTGATTTCGAAGGTTTTAGTCAGACTGTTAATTTTTCAATAATTAACAGTCTGATTCAGCGTTTTTCAACTTACTTTTTCTCATTTGCTACTGCTTGCCAAAGGCAACAAAAAGTTTTTATATCATTAGGAGACAGCAAAAAGTAAAAACATCTCAGAAAATGTCAGTCAAACACTCGCAGTAGCTATAATCAAAAACTGCAAAATGTGACAAATCAGGCCACATCTCCAGGTGGCCATGGCTAACCTTAACAAGGTTTAGAATAAATTCATTTTAGTTATCAGAATATGGTTATAAAAAAATTGTTAGTAAATCTTTAAGCTGTTTCTTAGCGCAATCTTGTTATTAGAGTAAAGAATTCCAGAAAGGATAAATGGGACAGAAAAAATATCCTTCGGTACTTACAAAGAGATACTGCGATATGAATCCAACTACAGCAAAAGATGTCCACAAACAAAATACTCCAATTGTTATTGCTGCTGGTCTAGAGGACTGGTCCAACAATTCAGGAACAATAATATATACAACGGGGGCTGGACCCACACAGAAGCCGTAAATGAATCCTGTAAAACATTTGCGTAAGTCGGAGGAAGCATTGCAGGTGAACGGTATAGCAGAAATCAATAGGTAGCCTAGGCTATAGAGATAGTGTTAACTTTTCATTTTCGGCAGGGGTAGAAAAATGAGGTTTCTGTGGCGTGGAATGTATTTCAGGATTCCTAAACTTTTTTGATTGTTTTGAGTCTTTGTCCTCGGAATAACAAAGCCTATGACAGGTTATGCCTTGCAGTTTCAAATACTTGAAGAGGCTTTTTACGCAGGGTCGGTTTCCAAGATAGCCTGATAGGCAGAGTGAAGTTTCCTCTTGTTGTTGAAGTGTTGTTGTTTGTTGTCTGTGAATTATTCTATTTATGAGAAGCCGGTGAACGAAGAGCTGTCTTGAAATGTGTTGCTCAAGCACGACTTATCCACTGCACGTTGCCACTGGGCAATACTCAGCTCTTCAACACATGATCTAAATCTATAGCTTACACATGGACACTAGAATATTTTTAGCATTTTGAAATTAGATTAGTATCATACCGAAATTAGAGCTATTCAAATTTTTACAAATTTGGCTAGAATTAGAGCTACCTAAGTTTTCAAAAATTAAAGATGAATTTAAAGTAGATTAGAATTAGTTTGACGCAGTTGTCCCATATCCAGACAGCAATATATCTGTCATTTTTACGTTAATATAACATCTGCAGACGTTAAATCATTGTAAAAATGACGGATTTTACTGCCTGGAGAATAATGACGACTATCTATTTCTTTTGATTGCACTTCTACACATGCTATCGAGGTGAAGGAAATTCTTCTTTTAATGTGCAATACTGTACCATGATAGCCCAGCCAACGCATTTCAATTTAGGTATACTACCGTAAAGTTTTAACAGTAAGGATTACTAACGTACTAAAGTAACCGTAAAGATTTAACTAAAACCTAAACTTAGGAATTGTTTCTATTGTACAAATTTATGTTTTGCACCACATAACAGACTAATATTTGGCAGAAGCAGCTGCAAAGATTTATGCCCAACAACAACATGTATAAGTGGCAAGCAAAACGAAAACAAACTACATAAAATTAAATTAATTTGAAAAAATTCTTACCAACAGCAGCAACAACACTGACATAAGGAAACCAAGAAACTGTAGTATTCAAGCCCGATGAAATGGTGTAAATTATCATGCATATGCTAATTATTCCATAACCACATAAAAGAATCGTTTTTCTTCCAAATCGTTCAATCAAAAAGCCCTAGAAAATAAATATGGTGTTAAGAATTTCCGTTCGCCCTTGTATAGCCTATTGTAGCGCATTCATTTTCAATATCTTGCGCAATTGATCACACCATGGTTTAGGTTTGCTCACGGCAATTCAAGCATCTCTAGCTTAAGTCGGTGTTTTTGATTTTAGCTGCCTGCTGGCCGGATATACAGTAGATCTGTGTTTTTAACAGTATTTGATAATCGCATTCTTATAGCGTTCATTCTAAAGTGCATTGTTTTAATAAACCAAGTAAAAACTCACAATTTGTTAGTAGGCAGAAATTTCCAAACCACATAGATATTCATGCATTTTTAAATAATAAAACCGTCGTTGATTAGTTTTCAGACACAATGCTTTTTAATTGCCTCTAAATGTATAGTTTTGTTTCAAATTTTCGCTTTAATTGCTGAAATCTTGGCAAATCCTCCACTAAAAATCGAAGTTTACTGTTTTTAAGGCATTTTTAAAAGTTATTAAAACTTAGGCCTATTGTATTGCATCAATGCTTTGTTTGGATGGACAAAAATAAAACATTTTACAATTCATTCACGCATGTTTCAAATGGAGCAGGTCCTACTTCTACGGAAAGCTACAGGACTACTGTATATAGCCTACACTCTTTTGCAAAGCTACGGTATTTAATAATAAGATCCCCTTTGCTATGTTAATAAACATTCAGCATCAAAATAAGTTTTTTACTCAAAAGATGAAAGTATCCTCCTTTGATCAACGAACCATGAACTAAATTAACAAAATGTTTTTGTGAAGATCACATTGTAACTTGTCACCAACCGAGCAAAATGCAACTAAGATTTGGCCGATCAAGACTCCAATGGAAACGTAAGGAATAATAGCTCTTGCAATCCCAGCAAGGGCAAATACTTCGCTCAGGAAAAACTGTATAGCATTGATCCCGCATATTTGAAAGGCAGACATGATGACAATTGTGGATAGAAGTTGCCATCTCACTCGACGACTGGTAATCACCTAAAAAGGCCAGTTGAGTTTAAATAACACAAAATGATCCGTAGGGCTTGCGTTTGCTTGAACAAGATGCTGTGTAATAGAAATGCCAACCTTTGCAAAAATAACAAGCAAGAAAATACAAAGGCAAAAATCTCCAAAATTCTATGAATTGACTAGCAATAGAGACCTAACTTACAAAACGCTTCATTCAAGTGGTAGCCTATACTCTATATCGCATGCCACAGCAGCTTACTTGTCTGATTGACATCACTTTTATTTCAGAAGCTTTTTTTGCCTGCTCCTGTAAAGCTAGTATTTCAGAGCTGACGTCATCCACGCCTCGAAGTCTCTGAAGGACTTTGGTTGCTTCGACTGGGTTGGATTTATCCAGAAATAACTCTCTGTTATGTTTCAATGTTTAAAGTAAAACCTGAACAGTTGTGGCTAATTGATAAATCACTGCTTTTAATTTAGTTCTGTGCCTACAAACAGGTTTTTATACATACGACTTTCCCTTATCAGAAAATGGGAACGACATTGCACATTAGCACAGAAACAAGTTTCTACTATGATCTTCATATTTACATGCTCAAAACTGATAATATCAAAACAAATTAAAGGAATACATTTGCATTAGAAATATAAAGCTGGAATTACCCAAGAAGGCTAACACATGCATAGCCTCAGCAGCCGCATAGGTTATGGTGGCCTATTGATAACAAATCATTGTGTTTTACCTCGGACTTTTTGGAAGCAAAGGAGAATAGAGCAGGAAAATCACTGCAGGGGCTCCTGATATTGCAAGAAGATAAGGCCAGCCATGACTTGAACCAAGAATCTGAATAAAACAATTTTACAGCTCAGTTACTTTGACGGTTAACAAGCTAGTATAAAATAACCACTATCTAGAGACAAAGATACAACCAATTGGTACCAACTAGCACATAATCATGTAAATTGGCATGAAAAAGGGAAGGCTTACGCTCTGCAGTGGGCTCTCACAGGCTGAAAATGATGATGATAATGAGAGACAAAGAACTCGATTAGTTTTTGTTTAAGCTCACAACGCATTTTTCAAATTTAAATTGTATGGACTTTCCATCAATTTCAACTTCAAAGTGCGAAGCATTATGAAAAGTATTTAAAATTCATCATGAAAATTTTTATTGTAGCAATTGCAAGCAGCATGGTTTAGGTTAAATATATTTCAAACTCATTGTTTCTTAACCTCGCAGAACGTTGAATCAATGTCAAAAGAAGGGATTGTGTTCACTGAGTACAAATTTAAGTTCGAAGCTTGATTTGTCTACGTTAGAAAAGATATTTAAAGTCAATGATAAAATTAACCGAAATCTTTTGAAAAATAAATGAAAATCATCACTTGTTTCAATCCAAGGATATTTCCAAACGCTATTCCAGTAACTACTGCGACAGTAAATAGGCTTCCTGCCCGACCCCTCCTGTGACTGGGCATTACTTCGGAAACGTACATGGGTCCCACTCCTGCGTATTTGAAAATATTAAATTTACCACATAGAAGTTTGAACAAATAATATAGTTTTTTATGAAGAATGTTTCATATTCAAGAAATACAGCAGTAGGCCTACAGAGATAGGCTGTTGATGTGTTTACTTTGTGATCCATATTCCAACTACCAAAGAGCGACTGATTAGGATTTCAAGCATAGTGATGCTGAAAAGAATCCAATTTTTAGGTAAAATGGCCAAATAATAGAAATCAGCTGGATTCTTAGTTATCAGATTGACCCAAAAGCTGGACTTCTATCGGCACCAGACAGCAGTATGCTTGGAATCCTTCCTTTTAGGCTGTCAGTTTTTAAACTTTAACTTTTTGACCTTTTTAATGCTAAAAGCTAGCGACGCATGAGCTGTATGGTAGGCCTATAAGTAAGTCTACTGTATACCATCAAAGATCGTGCATTTATGGCAAAACGAACAAAAAATTAAGTGGAGTTTTAAATTGCGCATTCAACAAAACATTGCAAATAGAAAGATTGTATGCAAGAGTAATTACAGTTTACTATGACAAAGAGTTTTGTCGTTCGTATAAAAAAATTGACATTTCAAATGGTAAACCATTCATATTAATCGCTTTGACAGGGATCCAAGAGGTATTTTCGGACCCGAGATGATGTTAGGGTCCGGAACTAACCTGTAGCAACGGCACATTCAAATCCAAGTAACAGTCTACCAACGATGATGCATTCGAAAGAGTTGACGACCGCAGAAATCCCCATGAGAAGTGAAGCAAATACGCAGACAAACTGTAATAAAAAAGCGCATACGAAAGCATAATTATTCTATTGAACGCAACTAGCTTCAGCAGTCAGCACATTTCTACATTGTGTCAGGCCGTGATTGTGTTTCGATTTTGATTCACAGTTGCTGCTTAACTGTCGTGCATATTGCTTTCATAATCTCCAGACAGCAAAATTCGTCGTTTTTATATTGATACAACGTCTGCAAACGTTGAATCAAGGTAAAAACGACGGATTTTGCTGTCTGGGAGTACATTTTCAGCCCTTGCTTTCTGTGGCTATGCTAGCTACTGACATATATTTTTCGTTTTGATAATTGGAAATAAAACATGAAACTGGCGTCAGAATTAAGCTAAAGTAGTCGTCTATGGAGCTTATGAAGGTACGTTTGCAACCTGGATATAAATCAAAGTGTTCCGTCTTCCAAACCTAGCAACCAGCTTTCGTACAAATGGAGAGCCGATCATTCCACCAATAGGAAACATCGATACCGTTAAAGCCCACAAAAAATTTAATGTTCCATCATCTAATGGTCCGCCGCGTGAGATCTGTAGTAAAGACAACAACATTGTGCAAGCATTTCATTATTTCGGTCTAGTTTTTTGGGAGGGCAATAATGAAAGAGACTTTTTTATTTGCACTCGACACAACCTCAGCTAGCAGAGGGTCCAGGGGGGCATTTGCTCAACTTTGGTTCTTAAATGCACACTTGAGTAATTAAGGTGTTGAAATAAACACGAGAATTTCGTGTATCAGTTAATTAATCCAGCTTCAATTTTAAGGCACATTGCATTTATATCAGTAAGTTACAAGCCACTTCCTGCCTCATAGAAGTGCAAATCGTTGGAAGCCGTACACAAACTACCTAAAATACCAACCATAAAAGATTTTAACCAGTGTGGATGATGACAAAACCACAATATGGTTAGATCCATTTTCTCTTTTGTGTCTCGTCACAACCGCAACAGTGTTTAATAGTTAAATACCGGGATAAATCGAAAGAACTTTTATGCATGAACGCATAAGCCTAGAACAGGCATGGTACACGAAGAAAAAACAGATGTGACTTGATCGAACACCGGCGTGCGAAAATTTTTCCCACGAGATTTCTGTCTCATTTGCATATTTTGGTAAAAGTTTGTATTAAAACCGTGTGAATGCAACATTTTCTCCTTGGCACGGTTGGTTCAGTGATTTCATCCTCCGCCTATTGTTCGTGAGAACGAGGGTTCGACGCCCGTCGAGGTCAAACTTTTTTTCTTCTTTAAATTAATTTTTGCGGTGCACAAGAGCTTTTCAAAAAAAGTAGGGTTAAGGAAAGCTTATATTTTATTATCATTGCAGAATTTCATTGGGAAATAGTTATTTCGCAATCTGAATCAACCAATCTCTCAAAACACTTTCGGAAAATCTTACTTTTAGAGTGACTAGAATCAATGAGACAGAAAGCTCGTGGGAAAAAAATTTCGCCACTGGCGCCTGGTTGAGCGGCTACCTGAACAAACGAAACGTCATCAACACAATAGATGTGAAACCAACCGTAAATGACTGATTGTAGAAGTTTCGAATAGGAGTAACAGCAGCATTAATTGTTCCAATGCTGTATCCGTAAGGAAATAAAAGACAAAATGGAGTAAATATGGATGTTCCAAATGCGTACCACGTAACCTCCTGCCAAAACAGCAAAAACGTTACGATCGTCATTGATATGTTTTGTTCATATCAATTGTTCTGGCAAATCATATCCGCACCGTAACTAGGCCCACTGGATTTTACTGCTACAAAAATTTTATTTCAACATGTGTGAAGAGGAGACAATAAATTGCACAGTGAAGGTAGACTTCTGATGTTAGCAATCGGCCATTATAGCTTAGGGCTTAGGCTGAGCTACATAGTATACAGCCATACAACATGCTTATAGTTTACATCAGTGGTTCTTAAGCTTTCATAATTTGTGACCCCTGTTCACCAATACAAATGTACTGTAGTAGAAACTTGCAAAATTTAAAGCCAAAGAGCTTGACGCTATCGATGCGAAACTTGTTCTCAGTCGAAGAAACGAATCAAAATCAAATAAAAACAATCAAAATATAGAACAAAAACGAAAGGAATCAAAGTTAAAGATTCATACTACCCTAATTGTTGATGCAATAAATCAGACAATTAGTACAAAATTCGCTTGTGAAATCATCTGAGAAGGCCTTTTATTTTCTCTGTCTTGGACAGGAGATAGGGGACTCAAGGTACGGTAATAACTTTGATGATTATTTAAAGTTGCTGAAGTTGGGTCTTGTCTTTGGGTGTTTTTTGGAGGGTGACACTAGTGAGGGCCTACACTCCTGGTCTCTAAAACCTCGTGGCCCTCTTAGGGGGACATGATGGGTACCGGTTTAAAAACACTGGCTCACACAATTGGCAATTTCAATCAAATTGCGCAGATTTAAACAATTTTTTTGCACTCCCACAAATATTTTAATCCTACAAGGCTATATTCGTCTTAATTTTGAGTTTAGTCGCTTCTGCCTTTTCTGAATGTCTGCTCTGTTTGGCATGTAAAATTTTCGCTATGATGGCCAGAAATACTAAACTAAATATTTCCGCACAAATCGTACAATTCCAAAGTAATCGCGTATGCGTCAGAGCAGCCACGTAACATAGGCTTATGCAGAAAATAAAAAAAATTAATACTTTGCACTATTTTTAGCACAATGTTTCGTGATTAAACGAATCATTGAGTGAGCAATTTTTGATACGTGTAGGCTCCATTGATTCGTCAATGCGTTACACTACCCATGGTTCTCGCAAGCTACCAACCGTGGTGTAAGTAACCAATGTAGACCTGGCGCACACTACACGCACATCTGCCTTCTCAACCAGTAGCCTAATCCTTTCAACTAAAATCACATAGGCCTAACAATTAAGCACAACCTACCCTTTTGAACATCTTTTTATTGCAATATTTGGTACAACTGACAATTTTTAATTCCTCATTGCATCTCACAAATATACCTTTGCAACCTAAACGTCGTAACAGTAAGAAAAGACCAAATGCTAGAATCGTAGGCAAACATTCTTAGCAGAGTGCACAATAGATCCATTGAAAGAATTCCCATCCAAGCATGTTGCTTTGCTCATGCAAGAGGAGCGTAATTTGATTGATGGATTTGTAAAGATGATTTCTGACTTCAGCTGGTAAGCTATGCTGCAACCATGCACCTGCAAGCATTTAGTTTGTAACTCTGCATAGGCGAATACATTGTTGCTTCATCCCATATGACCAAACAAAGCCAAGCACGGTGCTTCTAAATACGAAACATGCATACATTGTTTGTCGTGTTGGGAAGCCGAAGTTATATTTTAGAAAATTACACAAAATATTGCCTGGAGTTCTGCTGCTCTAATACTTTTGTAACCACAATAATACTTAATTGTATGATTAATTTTTCTAGGTGCTGTTGCAACAATGTTGCTGATAAAAGCAAATACAAAAGACACCCGCTGGTGTTGATAAACAACCACACAAATGGCCTGCAGCCAGGACCTTATAACAAATATCAATAACATTTTAAGTTTTCCATTCTATCCGCTGCTGACTTTAGTTTAGCCACTGCCAATCTAAAAACTTGCGTAACACAATCTGGACCTTATAACAAATATCAATAACATTTTAAGTTTGCCATTCTACCCATTGCTGACTTTAGTTTAGCCACTGACAATCTAAAAACTTACGTAACACAATCTGCCTCCAATGCATCACATACAGGCTAGTGCAATGTGAAAATGCCTTGTCATGAACACGCAGCGGAAATGCTTCAATGGTCGAGTTTTACACGCTGCTTGTGTCCGATTGAAAAAAGTAAAACGAAGTTTCTTGGGAGTTTAACTCCAAAATTTATCTAAAAAATTGAAAAAAAACGACACCTAAACATTTTTTCATTAAAATTTATCTTAAAATGTTTATGTATATAGAACTGTTATATCAGCCTTTTCACTCATTGTAAAAGCTGTCAATTTGGTCGTTTTTCGTTTATTTGTTTACCGTTCAAAGTTTTTGTTTGATTGCTTAGTCTTATCATTGAAGCCTATCGCCCTACAATATTATGTCGCTTTTACTTTTTTCTAGACCTCTGCTATGTTTGTCATATATTGTTTCTTTCGTTGTGATGGTCAGAAATAAAAACGAACTGAACTGAATATATAGGCTAAGATTCTATTTGAATAAGGACCTTCTGATGATCCTCCTTTAGGTGAAACAGGCTGTCAAGGGTTTAGTAGTAATAACTCTATATTTGATTTAGGCTACAAATGATGTACCGTAGGCTTAATCTTCTTTTTTTTACTTCTTACACCCGTTATGCTGCTACAAACTGTTTAGAGTAGATGTGACTATATAAACAAGACACAAGAATGATTCAAAAATCTTGCTCAAACAGAAAAGAAAGCATTACAGTAGAATGATAGGTAGGGGAGCCATGTCTACAGTAAACCACCTTGCAGGTAGAAATAGGCCTAGGCAATGTAGGCATAGTTGCAATAGCACCATGTGAAAAAATACAACCTTAAATTGAACGTTTCAATGTGATAAATTTATTATCCCCTAACATGCACGATGCCAGCTTGTATCACAGCGGATAATAAGCTATTATGGCTTATAAGTTAGCCATAAACTTTTACAAACGCAGTTGACGAAGTGTGAAAATATTTACTTCCATATCAACACAGATAAGCAAAGTACTGTTGATGAAAAGAGAATGATAAAAGTACCGGAATGCTCAAGAGAAACTCATTGCTTTGTTATTGAGCAGCCGTGAGTTTTCTGCGAAATGAAATCGAAAACAGTCAGTCACACAATTTCAAAATATTTTCTTTCACGAAATTGTTCTGATATAGGCTACTCACTCAAACCTGTTTTAAAAGATATTTTACGATAACCGCATTCTTTTCACTTACAAGTGCATTGAGCGTACGATATTAATGTTGTACGCTGCATACTATATTGTTTATCACTTTTTTTTTTTAATATTTATGCGTTTTGAATGCAATATTTTTTCCAGCATTTTACCACCCCAACTCATGTTCTCTACTTTACGCAGGATTTAAAAATAGTAGGTCCTATCATTTTTGCCTTGGGTATGACCCGGATTCGAACTCATCCCTTCCAGAAGCAATTGTAGCAACAATAATCAGTCGGCCACTGGGCTTGTAATAAATTTCTGATGAGAAACTTCATGTTTGTCAGTTTCAAAAGTTAGTTCGGGAGCACTCTTTCTAACACAGCACCTTTGATGTGGAAATCTACAACAAAATCGCCAAAGCACCTATCTTCTTCTGTAGATTGAAGTTTAACGTGTGTAAGACTTCACCCTTTTTTATGCGTGAAGTCTCGACTATAAGAAACACGGAAGACATGTGAACTACTTCCACTTTTCCTGCCTCCGAAAACTCTTTAAGATTCGATGGCAAAACAAAGTTTCAGACACCGAAGTTCTCAGTAAAGCAAACATGCCCAGCACTTTCACCATCATAAAGAAGGCACAAATTAGATGGGCAAATTACTCCTACCGGATGCCAAACCATCGCAATCCAAAACAAATATTGTAAGAAGAACTTACTGACGGCAAACGCCAAGTGGGTGGTCAAAGAAAACGCTTTAAATACACGTTGAAAGCCTCCATAAAAAAATTCTCTATCGATGTTGATTTTTGAGAAGGCTCAGCTGCAGAACGATCAACATGGCGCAGTCTTATTTCTAAAGTTGCACAATCTGCCGAGAAACAGCGTATACGCCGTTGCTGTCAAATAACGGGAACAGCGCAAGACTCGAGCTGAACAAGAACTCCAGCCAACCGTCTTTCCTGTACCCACAATTGAGTCTTAATCACATCGTAGCTTATACACAGTATATTGTAGAACGTAGATATTGTTCAATAAAGAAAGCTAAAAAACCAACCAATCAATCATTTTATTTTTTGTCATTAACGCGTCCGGGACAAAAAAGATACTAACTACAAAAATCGATATAGACCTACCAGCACGTTAATGAACGGGAAAAGGTGGCAAAACCTTGAAAGGTTTAAAACGTGCCTGAATGGAAAATCATGTAGTAGGCTATATATCAGTAGTTAACACGGCCACAAAACCCAAAAAACAAATAGCAAAAACAAAAATAAAACAGAGAGAAGCACACATGTAGTAATGAATGACAGCCTAATGAAAAGTGTTGTGGATTGAATTTTCCAGTTCCAATATTGATGTGGATGAGCAGTCATAATAATAATAATAGGATGAAGAAAGAAAACCGGACATAAAAGAAACCCATCCTCAGGCAAAAGCCCGTTTCGATGCGGCCCAGGAGAGCAGGTAAAACAAAGAAAAAAAACGGCCAAATTGACAGCTTTTGCAATGTGAAAAACTGATGTCACACTTCTACGCAGTATAGAAATTAGATAATGAGCATTTTGAAATGAATTTAAATAAAAAAAAGTTTATATATTGTTTTTTACAGCTTTTAGTTGAATTTTGGAATTGAATTCCTAAGAAACTGCTTTGTACTTTTTTCTTCTCTCGTGTTGTCGCTATATGTCAGGGCATCCGTTGGTTAACCACTGCCTGGTGTCGTCATCGATAAAAACTAGGCCTTCCATTCCATGAGGAGGTCTGTATAGCCGGCAATCCTTGATAATGTGGGCTGCTGTCTGCAGTAGCGTAGCCAGGAATTTTGAAAGGGGGGGACACCCAGCAGCGGGGGGTCTGGGGGGCCTCTCCCAGAAAATTTTGAAAAATTACATTGAATTTGGTGCATTCTGAGAGCATTTTCAACAAAAATGTGGGTATGAATATTCCTGTAAAATGGTGCTGTCCGGTGGCATAGCAAAAGCATTAGATCATGTTTTTTTCGGTATTTTTCGGAAATAAAGCTAAGTCTTTATGTTTTCTAGTTGCTACTTACAGGCTGAGATATTTCAGTGTTTGGTATTGGCAAAACTCGCTCTTTTAATGCAGATTTGTTTAAAATTAGGCAATTTTTTTTTAGACTGAAAGCATCATTCTCAATATCGTGACGTCACACGCGTGCCAAAGGGGGGGTTGTAACCCCCAAAACCCCCCCTGGCTACGCCACTGGCCGTCTGCATTTCACCACACTCACAAGCAGCACTCTCTGCCAAGCCCCAACGCAACATGTCTGCACCATAGCGTACAACACCAGTGAGCAAACGGTTACGCCTTGATGAGGCAAGTCTAGAGAGGCCATGGCCCAGCTGGTTCTCAGGCGGGGATCTGAATACTTGGCGAAGTGGGGATGTGCTGCTTGACCATTGTTCACACCACGCCTCGTGGCACCACTGTTTGCTAGGGCTTCCACCAGAGGCTGCCAGAAGGTCTTGTGCAGCGCGTACAAATGGCTTTCTTGATTTTAGCCGCTGCTTTGGTGATATTTCTGCGTGGTTGTGTGTAGCAGTAACTAGCAGATGGCCGGGGTTTAGGTTTGTTTCAATTGGATACAATTAAGCAGCGTGATAAAGCTTGATTATGTCTGCACATTGCACACGCTGCAGGCTATGTAGCCAAATGCAGTAGATGTGGATTGTGTTATGTAAGTTATAAAACTGTAAGTTGCTGAATTCAGCAGTGGATAGAATAGAAAACTTAAAATGTTGATGATATTTGTTATAAGGTGCTAGTTGCAAGCCATTTGCGTGGTTGTTCATCAAAAACAGCTGGTAGGCCTATCTTTTGTATTTTCTTTCATCAAGAACAGTAGCTAGAAAAAAACTAATTATACAATTAGGTACTGTAACGGTAACCTATTATCATGGATACAAAAGTATTGAAGTGACAGAACTGCAGACAACATTTTGCCTTAATTTCTGAAAGTTACTTTGGCTTTCCAACACGACAAACAATGTCTGCTGCATGTTTCGTATTAAAAGCACCGTGCTTGGCATTGCTCGGTCATATGGAATAAACCAGCAATGTTTCCGCCTATATAGCCTACAGTAGAGTTACAAACGAAGTGCTTGCATGTGCTTGTGGCAGTGTAGCTTACCAGTTGAAGTCAGAAATCGCCTTTGCACATCCATCAATTAACTTACAGCATGAACAAAGCGACATGCTTGGGTGGAGATTTTTTTAATAGACATATTCTGCACTCTGCAAACAATGTTTGTCTATGATTCTAGCATTTGGTATTTTCTAACTGTTCTGACGTTTAGGTTGCAAAGTTTTACTTTTGGAATGCAAGAAAGAACTAAAAGTTGTGACTTTTACCAAATATTGCCGTTAGAAGATGTTCAAGAGGGTAGGTTGTGGTTAATTGCAGAAATATGTTAATTGTTATGAGACTTTAGTTGAAAGGATTGCTGGCTGCGAAGCCAGCAATATTACGTAGAAAATAGAAATGTGATAGTTTAGTATTTGTGGCCTTGTGGCCATCACAGCGAAAATGTTACATGCCAAACAAAGCATACATTCAAAAAAACGTAGAAGCGACAAAATCAAAAATTAAAACAAATAACCGAGTGGGATTAAAACATTTGTGGGAGTGCAAAAGAAAAATTTGTTTAAACACGCGCAATTTGACTGAAACAAATGTTGAAATAAACTTTTGTAGCAGCAAAATCCAGTAGGCCTAGTTACGGTGCGGATATGATTTGCCAGAAGAATTGATATGAACAAAACATATCAATGACGATCGTAACGTTTTTGCTGTTTTGGCAGGAGGTTACGTGGTACGCATTTGGAACATCCATATTTACTCCATTTTGTCTTTTATTTCCTTACGGATACAGCATTGGAACAATTAATGCTGCTGTTACTCCTATTCGAAACTTCTACAATCAGTCATTTACGGTTGGTGTCACATCTAGTGTGTTGATGACGTTTCGTTTGTTCATGTAGCCGCCCAATCAGGCGCCGGTGTTCGATCAATTCATATCTTGCTTAGAAAAGGGAAAATGATATTGTGGTTTTGTCATGCTACACAGCACACTGCTTTCGATCTTTTGTTGTGCATTAAAGAAGGAAAACAAAATAAATTGTAGATTTGTAGGTCGTTTGTCTGCCCAGCTTCCAGCGACGACCTTCCATGAGGCAGCAATAAGTGGCTGGTGCGTGATAGGCTACGTGACCAAGTGCCTCCCTAAATCTGCTACTGGCTGAGGTTATGTCGAGTGTAAATAGAAAAGTTTTGTCATTGACCAAAAAAGAGACTTGAATGACACAATGCACTGCTTGCACAATGTTGTCTTTACTACAGATCTCACGCGCCGGACCATTAGATGACGGAACATTAAATGTTTTGTGGGCTTTAACGGTATCGATGTTTCCTATTGGTGGAATGATCGGCTCTCCATTTGTACGAAAGCTGGTTGCTAGGTTTGGAAGACGGAACACTTTGATCTATATCCAGGTTGTAAACGTATCTTCATAGGCTCCATAGACGACTATTTTGTTAGCTCAATTCTGAGGTCAGTTTCATGTTTTATTTCCGACCATCTAAGTGAAAAATATTACCACAAGGGGCTGTCCATAAAAGACGTCCGCCTTTAAGGGGGAGAAGGGTTGCAATTTGCGGATTTTGCAGACAATCGATAAGGGTGGTTGGCCTAAGACTGATGGAGGGGAGCAACTTCTTGCGGATTCCTGCTAGCAGAGCAAACGCCAGGTTTCATGAAATAAAGAAAAGGTTAAACCGACCATGATGACAAGTCCAAAACTAGTTTTACCCTTAATGGATTTTTCACACATCATTCGGAGCATTTTCATTTCTGCAAATTAACTTGAACTTACACCTATTGCTGTTTTTTTTTTATCAAAGTTGATCCTATGACCAATTGACCATGCCATAAAACTTCTTACGATATTTTTAATGGGCTAACACGGTAAAAACAAAAATTGATTTCGTAATGTTGTTGATATTTTATGAAACACTTACACAATGTCCAATACAATTGTAATCTACCCCACTGCAAATTACCGATTTATATTCACGGTTAACAGTCCCACCCGCTTATTAGGTCCAAAATCGTCCGGTTCTAGGTGGGCTTAATAAGTGGGAACTACTCTTTCCTTAAAATGCTATAGGCCAGCTACCAGTGTAGATCATTTTCCCTGTATGGATGTGTTCCATCCGGGATATTTTCTATTTGGGATATTTTCCATTCAAGATTTTTTGTTCTATTCGGGATATTTTCTTTCTGGATTCTTTCTTTCTGGATTTTTACCTACAGTCGTTTTAATAAGTTAATCTTTGCCTATCTCTGTTTCTTTTTCCTTGTAGGCCTACTATGATCAATAGTCAGGCCCGTAGCCAGCCGGGGGCGAGGGGGGCCTCGCCCCCCTTGGCAAAATCCCAACATTCTCGAGCAACAGCTACAATTATAATGATTCAATTTTTTCGCCCCTCCCCCCTAAAAAAAGTTGCCCCCCCCCTTGCTCTGCGGTCTGGCTACGGCGCTGTCAATAGTGTAAATTTTTCTAAATCCCCAAGTCTTTGAATATGCCTTACAAATTTCATCTGGCGTCTTCTATAACTGCACTGTCATTGATCTTTTTTCTGTTTTTTTTCCAATTCCAGAACTTTGTTATTACTTTTCTTTTCAATCCAAGAGATCTTCAACAATAATGGAATAATAATGATTTCGTATGTTTTTTTATTATAGTTTGTCTGCGTACTTGCTTCACTTCTCATGGGGATTTCTGCGGTCGTCAACTCTTTCGAATGCATCATCGTTGGTAGACTGTTACTTGGATTTGAATGTGCTGTGGGTATAGGTAAGTCCTGAGCGGTAAAATAACCCCGGGTCCAAAAATACCCTTGGATCTCTGTCAAAGCTATTATCGGTCGACGGTCGGTATGTTTTACAGGCCAAATGAATGGTTTACCATTTGAAACGTCAATTTTGTAATGTACCTTCAGCTAATAAGGCCCACCTAACTTTGATTGCTCATATTTCACAATTTCTTTTATAATATTAGTTCATACATGGTAGGAGTATAGTGCTGGTAAGTATCTACCAATTATTTAAACTTGAACTTCATTTGTTACTTCTAATTCAATTTAGCCTATAGCAAATACAAAAAATGAGCATCCGGGCCTTAATACTCGCATGTATAGTATTAAATGCAAAAGGCTCAAAAACCACAAAATTTATACTTTTCATTGAAACAACGCACAGAAGCACATTAAAAAAGTAACAAAGTCTTTTGTGTGTAAAGCAAACGTCATTTTCAGCAAAACCTAATTAAGTAATTATTCGCTCTTTCGTAGGCTAGTTGAAAAGTGGATTTCAAAGTAAACGCATCGTCAGCCTATCTCTGTAGGCCTACTGCTGTATTTCTTGGATAGGAAACGGTTTTCATGAAAAACTATATTATTTGTTCAAATTTCTATGTGGTAAATTTAATATTTTAAACATGCAGGCGTGGGACCCATGTACGTTTCCGAAGTAATGCCCAGTCACAGCAGGGGCACCGCAGGAGGCCTTTTTACTGTTGCAGTAGTTACTGGAATGGCGTTTGGAAATATCCTTGGATTGGAACAAGTGATGATTTTCATTTATTTTTCAAAAGATTTAGGTTAATTTTTTTTATTGACTTTAAATACTTTTCTAACGTAGACAATTAGACATATCAAGCTTCGAACTTAAATTTGTACCCAAGCTTAACTCAGTTAACACACTCCCTCCTTTTGACATTGATTCAACGTCCTGCAAGGCTGAGAAGCTATTTAACCTAAACCATGCTGCTTGCAATTGCTACAGTATAAAACTTTCATGATGAATTTGAAATACTTCACATGATGCTTCGCACTTTGAAGTTGAAATCGATGGAAAGTCCTCAAAATTTAAATTTGAAAAATGCGTTGTGAGCTTAAACAAAAATTAATCGAGTTCTTTGTGTCGAGATGGTGGTTATTTTATACTAGCTTGTTAACCGTCAAATAACTGAGCTGTAAAATTGTTTTATTCAGATTCTTGGTTCAAGTCATGGCTGGCCTTATCTTCTTGGAATATCAGGAGTACCTGCAGTGATTTTCCTGCTCTATTCTCCTTTGCTTCCAAAAAGTCCGAGGCAAAACACAATGATTTGTTATTAGTAGGCCACCATAACCTATGCAGCCGGCTGAGTTCATGTATAACTGGTAGCATTCAGTTCAATTGATACGTTTAGGCAATTCCAGTTTTATATTTCTAATGCAAATGCATTCCTTCAAGTGTGTTCTGATATTTTCAGTTTTGAATTTTATGTAGGCTAAATATTAAGATCATAGCAGAAAGTTGTTTTTGTGCTAAATGCAATTTCCCATTTACGCATCAGTGGGAACATCTTATGTATAGAAGCCTGTTTATAGGCACAGAACTAAATTAAAAGCAGTGATTTATCAATTAGCCACAACTGTTCAGATTTTACTTTAAACATTGAAACATAACAGAGAGTTATTTCTGGATAAATCCAACCCAGTTGAAGCAACCAAAGTCCTTCAGAGACTTCGAGGCGTGGATGACGTCAGCTCTGAAATACTGGCTCTACAGGAGCAGGCAAAAAAAGCTTCTGAAATAAAAGTGATGTCAATCAGACAAGTAAGCTGCTGTGACATGCGATATAGAGTATAGGCCTACCACTTTGCCTTGAGTGAAATGTTTTGTAAGTTAGGTCTCTATTGTTAGTCAATTCATAGAATTTTGGCGATTTCTGCCTTTGTATTTTTTGCTTGATATTTTTGCAAAGGTTGACATTTCTATTACACAGCATCTTGTTCAAGCAAACGCAAGCCCTACGGCTCAATTTGTGTTATTTAAACTTAACTGGCCTTTTTAGGTGATTACCAGTCGTCGAGTGAGATGGCAACTTCTATCCACAATCGTCATCATGTCTGCCTTTCAAATATGCGGGATGAATGCCATACAGTTTTTCCTGAGCGAAGTATTTGCCCTTGCTGGGATTGCAAGAGCTGTTATTCCTTACGTTTCCATTGGAGTCTTGATCGGCCAAATCTTAGTTGCATTTTGCTCGGTTGGTGACAAGTTACAGTGTGATCTTCACAAAAACATTTTGTTAATTTAGTTCATGGTTCATTGATCAAAAGTGGATACAGTAATTTCATGTTTTGAGTAAAGAAAAACTTGTTTTGATTCTGGATGCCGACGAAACATTGTTAAGCGAATCTTATATTTAACTTAATAGCTTAGCAAAAGAAGATAAGCCTATTCTGCAGTTCATGGTTTCTCTATTTGAAACATGCATGAATGAAATGTAAACTAGTTTTTTGCCCATCCAACTTTCAAGCTCGGCCTTGATACAATACACGAATACAGTACGTTTGTCAACTTTTAACATTACCTTAAAAAACAATAAACTTCGGTTTTTAGTGAAACTAATAGGAATGGAGAATTTGGTAAGATTTCAGCAATTAAGAGGGTGTTTTCGAAATAAAAGTAAGGCTATTGAAAAGTATTGTGTGAGAAAGCACACCAGTTGCTTCATGTCCTTACAACTTGGTGAAATGCGAAGAAGTGTTGTATTAAAAACGCTATCACAAACAAAAATCCTTTGCCAAAGAATATGGATTGCTACGAAAATTTTAGTTAATTGTAATTTTGCTGGTTTAGTTTAATCAAGAACAATCTTATCAGACCTTAAAAAAATACTGCATTTGTGCATGCTCTTTCTAAATAAGCCTATTGTGCTGTTTTGGCTGTGTGTCCGTCATCACAGAAATGGAACACCAGATATTGTATAGGACGATAGCTTACATGCTTCATTGAAGCCTTGGATTCCTCAAAAAGACAGGATCAACAGATGGATAGGACGAGGTATCTTGGCCGTGCAAAAGAAACGTAAAAACAACATGTGTAGAATAACGAAGAAAAGATCGGAGTGGAGGGAAAAAATGCGATGGACACTGGACAGATTGAACAAAGAAAAGAGAACTAATATCTTAATGAAGAAAGTCAGCCACCAGCACTACTGAAAAACAAACCGAGCATGGTTGATGAGAATTTTATCTACCCCAATTTATCCTACGCTTTTTTATTATTGAATAAAGCATCAATATCGATGTGTTTTGGAGATTTTTGCCTACTAACAAATTGTGAACTTTGGCCTGGTTCATTACAATCAAGTACTCCTAAATGGACATTAAAAAAATGCCATTACCAAATGATGTCAAAACGACAGATCTATCTACGAACAGCAGCAAGCTAAAACCAAAAAGACTGAGTTTAACTGTGTCGTGCTAAGCTAGTCATAGTGCTACTAATTTCGCAAGAAATTGAAAACTTTTGGTACAACAGTCAATATACAAGGTCAGTGGGAAATCCGTAACACGATGTTTGTTTTTCTAGGGCTTTTTAATGGAACGATTTGGAAGAAAAACTACTCTTTTATGTGGTTATGGAATAGTTAGCATATGCATGGTAATTTACAGCATTTCATCGGGCTTGAATACTGCAGTTTTTTGGTTTCCTTATGTCAGTGTTGTTGCTGCTGTTGGTAAGAATATTTTCCAAAATACTTAAATTTTATGTCATTTTGTTTTGCTCTTCCGTTTTTCTGGTTAAGTTGAAATCTTTGCAGCTGCTTCTGCCAAATACTAGTTCATGATGTCGTGCAAAACATAAATTTGTAAAATAGAAACAATTCCCAGCTTCAAATTGTTGCTACTACACTAATTGTAGACAGAGAAGAGAAAGTCACCAAGCAACAAAGAAGGTCACCTCTCTACCAAAATTGTACAATTGTAGCCTATTTGTTAATGAAATTGGTAATGTAGCATACACATTGAAGAAGTCAATGCACTTATAGAGTCCTACTTACAGTAGAAAGCCGACGTTGAAATGCGTTGGTTGGCTACTTGGCTATCAGGTTGGTGCAGTATTATACATAAAAGAAGATTTTACTTCAGATGGATAACATGTGTGGAAGTGTAATGAAAAGAAATGGATGAGAGTCATCACCCTTTATTTGAATAATAATATTACTATTATTGGTGGGTCATAGATGGTATTAACGTCATACACGGGGGAGGTGGCAGTCACTTCAACTTGGTACATGTGTGATCTGTGACGTCGTGATAATTGTATCTATAATAACCGTATTCATAATATTCAATTTAAATATCTTGCCGTCACACGGGTGACGGGTCTCATATGGGGATGACTCCCACCTCGCCTTGGCTGCGCTACTGTATAGATTTAGATCAAGTGTACAAGAGCTAAATGTTGCCATGTGGTCTAAACCTGCAATATAGGTAGGCTAAATCATGCTCATACGTTGAAAGTTTAACAATCCATTCTACATCACAAAAACCTCATTGAAAAGCCTACCCTGTATTGCTACTTCACTGAAATTTTCTACCCCAGCCGAAAATGAAAAGTTAACACTAAAGCCTATTGATTGTTCCAATACCGTTCATTGGCAATGCTTGCTTCGACTTATGCAAATGTTTTACAGGTTTCATTTACGGCTTCTGTGTGGGTCCAGCCCCGGTTATATATGTTATTGTTCCTGAACTGTTGGACCAGTCCTCTAGACCAGCAGCAATAACAATTGGAGTATTTTGCTTGTGGACATGTTTTGCTGTAGTTGGATTCATATCACAGTATCTCTTTGTAAGTACCGCGCGGTTCATTTTTTCTATACCATTAATTTTTTCGAGAGTTTTTATTGTAGTAACAAGGTTGTCTTAAGATCTTTTCACAACTATATTCCGATAATACAATTTGGGTAGAGAGGTAACTCTTTTAAACCATAAACAGACATAACTCAGCAACAACACTACATTTAACACTATAAAAACAAAAAAACAATAAGCGAACGTTTTCGGCTAGTCATATAATAATGTTAAATGTAGTGTTGTTGCTGATCTATGTCTGTATATTCTGATAAGCTTAACTAAAATAACTTTATTCTATGCCTTGTTAAGGTTAGCCTACTTTGTTAAGGTGGTTTAATACTATGCAAAAGACTTAAAGCTGTAATTATTTTATTTTCAGATATACCTCACTTTTGCTGTGTTTCTGCCATTCCTGGCATTGGTTCTTGGAATCATGACGTTTGTGTACTTTGTCGTTCCGGAAACGAAAGGAAAATCAATCCTTGCGATTCAAGCAATATACGCCAAGCGCAACAAAGTCCCGTTCATCGTGGATACGCAAGTGTAAACGTCACGGTTCAAACTTTAGCCTATGTTACCTACCGTGCCCGTAGGCTAATGAAACGACCACTGTTAAAACTAAAGTGTTGTTAGTCGACTTTTTCTTTTGCAAATTTGCAAACAAGGTGAAAGTGTGGACTCGTCGTTTTGGTTATATGAGCTCGTTCATTTGTGCAACTAAGAACATAATAAAAACAATGTTTTTGGTGTGGTAAAGCGTAACCTGTGCCTGTAGCCCAGTTGTTTTCAACCTTTTCGTCTTGGCGGACCCCTTCGTGCGAGGCCCTTTTATATTTGAAACAGCGCACTAAGGCGTCACAAAGCGCAGTTTGAAATTCGCTGTAATATAGACCTACAAATAAAGCACAACCACTTTTTAAATGTCGTAATTTATCAATCACGTTGCAAACTCGAAAACTTTTATAGACCCCCTGAAAAAGTCTTGTGACCCCTGGTTGAGAACCGCCGTTACATTCTATCTATTTTTGCACAACGTTTAATTCGTTTCATGTACTTTCAAAAAAAATTTTGGCTTAGGTCTAATTTCTTTATGTTTTGAATACACATCAAATTAAGTTACTAGGCTAGGAGCTTGTTTCACTTTATTAAGATCATCAAAAGGAACAGAAAAAATTGCAAAAATAATAAATCGGTACGTAATAGTTGAAAAGGTAGCTTTCAGAATCTATCCTTAATCATAGACTACTTCAAGCAGTCTATGCCTTAATGTTGTATGCGAAAAAACATATTTCGATCAAAACAAAACAACATTTGATAAATTATTTTCAAACTAATCGCGTGCCGTCAGTCACGTGCTTATACGTACGGCATAAAGCACTTTGCAACATTGTTCAAGCAAAGTTGTGTAAACTATTCAGATGACTAACTAAAGCAACTTCGGAAAGTCCTTTGCAATTTGCATAAATTATACAGTACAATAGATTGAGTTTCGCTTTAGCAGCACGTTCGTCGCTTGCATCACAATGTAAAATGTAGATACAGTTTGTACGCGTCAAGGAAATAAATTGACGACGTCAGCGTTAACGCGAATTGCCTAAAAACTTCGCGGCGTAAAGTACTGTGTAAGCTCATGGACTTCTAAATAGTAGCATCTGGACTGGAAACTCATTGGGCAACAGTAGGCCAAACAGTTGGTCCAACAGTTGGCCAACAGTGGGCCAACAGGGTTAGTTACTTGGCTGTTGGCCCACTGTTGGCCAACTGTTGTACCAACTGTTTGGCCTAATGTTGCCCACTGAGTTTCCAGTCCAGATGCTACTATTTAGAAGTCCATGGTCAGCTCTTAAAGAAACTGACGGCGTCAGCGCTAATTTCAAGCCAGTTACCAGATCAAGAAGTGCTATCTTAGATTATATCGGAGAGCCAGATGTCACCATCAAAAGAGCCATATGTGGCTCGCGAGCCTTACGTTCCGGACCTCTGGGATAGACCATCAACTGCTGGCATATCAACGGGTTCTTTATCGTTAGTGCACCATTCTTGTGTATTCGACTTCTAACGAGATTGGTTTTTGAGACTGTCTTTTCTCCACTCAGACTAACCCAGGATATGATAAACAAACATGAAACTGCATAACTGAATGGACGAACAGCTGCCACAGAAAAAGATTGTTTAAATAAAAATAAATAAATTGCTATCAGTCTAAAAGTCAAAACGTCAAACAAAATTTAACTCTCATTGCGAAACGAGATTTTTCATGAAAACGAAAAATGAGGCAAAGCGCGTGACGCTTACAATCGGCAAAATACTTGACGGCGCTATCACTTTCGTCAACTAAAAAATAAACTGACGGCGCTAGCCTCTGCGTTAACGTACAACACTGGATATTAACGACCTGTTTCAGCCTGATGCTGCGAGTTCGCTGTGGAAATAGCTAATTGCACTAGCATTCGGAACACAGTTCTTTAGTCATGTGCTATGACGACTAGGGAACGGTGTTCTGAAAATAAGTGCAGTCATAGCACCAGTGTTGTACGTTGACGCCGTCAATTTGACGGCGCCAAGTTTTTGTTGACGCTGAGGCTAGCGCCGTCAGTTTATTTTTTAGTTGACGGAAGTGATAGCGCCGTCAAGTATTTTGCCGATTTTGAGCGTCACGCGCTATGCGTCATTTTTCGTTGCATGGAAAACCTCGTTTCACAATGAGAGTTAAATTTTGTTTGACGTTTTGACTTTCAGACTGATAGCAATGAACAATCTTTTTCTGTGGCAGCTGTTCGTCTATCCAATTATACAGTTTAAAGTTTGTTTATCGTATCCTGGGTTAATCTGAGTCGAGAAAAGACGAGATCGTCTTTCGCAGCTCGAAACAGTCTCAAAAACCAAACTCATTAGAAGTCGAATACTTCCGTTCTGTGAGACCCTGGCTAAAATAGCGCTAAAAATTAGCGCTGAGGCTGACGCGTCAATTTCTTTAAGAGCTTACGCAGTACTTTACGCCGTAAAGTAATTAGACAATTCGCGTTAACGGTGACGCCGTCAATTTATTTCATTGACGCGTACAACACTGCATAGCACATGACTAGGGAACTGTATTCTAAACGCCAGTGCATATATCGCTACGACCACAGCGAACTCGCAGCATATCAGGCTAAAACAGGTCGTTAATATCTACATTGTGAAGTAAATAGGCTACATTATAATTAGTAGAAAGATAGAACCTTGAGATGCACCAAAGTTTGTTTGCAGTTGAAAATTGAAACAATACTGAAAAATTACTATTACCCGTCAGAGTTGCCAGATCCAGAATAATTCTGTAGCCAAACTCTAACCAAAAAATGGCCAAACACAGTAAAAAATATCCAAATTTAAAAAAAAACTATAACACTGCAAGGAGGTTTGAGTTTAAATGTTTTCACGAAAAGACACCATTTATGGGACTAAAAAGTCGAATTAACAGTTAATAACCTATACGAATTATGTGAAACTTTCCTATTATCAAAACTGATCAAAGACTATAACGAAATCAAGAAAGACCAGAAGAAACATTCATGCGAATGGTTCGATCTCTGACGAAGCACAGCCCGGAAGAACTGCGACAGTTGCCTGAAAATCGCCAATTATGGAGACTTTTTAATTACTAACGTTATTTTGCACCCAACTGGTGTGAAATAAGTTATTTTTATAAGAGAATTGGGACGCTGGACGTTGCAGTTTACGAACAAGCATTTTGGTTACAAACATGACCCCGACTTATTGATTACACAAAGCACACAACAGACCAAACAACGCAGATAGACGCAAAGTCATGTGAATGCAATGCAATGCAAGAGAGATTTGACTTGATTGAATCTTTATCCTCGGACTGGGAAAACTTCTCACAGAGCTTAATCCTGGCAGTTTCGCATACTTGTAGAGGCTTTGAATCACTGACGCAGGCCCGGTCACCGAGATTGACGGTCGACAGAGTTAAGTTTTTCGATTGTTGAAGTCTCTTGTCGCCGGGGAATTATTCCATCCATTAGATGCCGCTGAATGGTGAGCAGTCCTTAACGTGCCTTGCTCAAGCGCACACCCCGAGAGTCGAACTTGCGCCGCTTGATCTTGAAGTTTCTTCGTTCCAGACGTCACGCGCTAACCAACTGAGCTATCGGGGCGGATTGCAAAAGCAAGCACGCGCTCTATGAAATTCCAGACTAAAATTTTGTACCGGTATGCAATGCAAGGAAACAGATTAAGGGCCTGTAAGACTAAGGCCACATGGATTCCAGAACCAATAATGAAAAGACCAATGCAGAACCCGCAGAAACTACAATGTGAGCAAAAGGTGGAACTTTATAAAAAATGTGTTTGGAAGCCTACTCATTGTTGGTAGGCTAAATTATTTAAGTTATTAAAGAAAAAGCTATTTTTGTTTCACTGGTCACTGACCTCCCTACCCAGCCTACTCAAAGACGCATCTTTAAGTTGTAACTATTTTGTGAGTCGTACAAGTCCTGGTGCCTAGCCTACCTTGTCAGAGACAAACGGCACTTTAATCCTGAGCTATTTTGTAATGATCTTAGTAATCACATGTCTGAATTACTACAGTACCAGTTTGTCTGAATCGATATCCGATAATTTAAACTTAAAGTTTGCTCGCTTTGTGAAAATAATCACTAGCATAATTGATAAACATGCCCCACTTAAACAACTTTCTCGTAAACAAGCTAAATTGAAAAGAAAACCCTGGCTGACTCGAGGATTGCTTGTCTCCATACGACACAAACAAAAGATGTACAAAACTCACTTTCTCATAGGAGGCACAGCAGGAAAATACATTTACTAAAAATACTCAAATAAATTAACAAAGACTAAAAGTAGCCTATAGCAAAAAAGCAGTACAGTAGAACTCGGTTAATCCGGATTCGATTTGACCGGCGATTCCATCCGGATTAGGCGAAGATCCGGATTAACCGATGACGGTTCTATCAAGCCTGACGTTACCTATATAGGAAGGTATCAGTAAAAATCACCGAAATTGAACGCATTAGTGTGGTCATCTGCAAATTCCTAGACGCGCGATCACCACATTAGCGACCCAGTGATAGAGTTCTTCTAAAATGCAGTATGCATGTAAAATGAATGTATTTGTAGACTCTGCGTCTAACGCAAGAACACACTGGTAAAAGTTACATCTTCAGACATGCGTGTCGGAATAATCTGTAGTCACTCAAAACTTTTGAAAACAGTTACCGAAGACGAGTTTCTATGGAAAACTTACAAAAAATCACGGTCAAACAAAGTAATCACGGCCAAATCCGGATAAAGCGATAGAGAAAGCGCAACTTTTGTCCGGAATAGGCGAAGAGCCGGATTAAATAATCCGGACAATCCAAAGCTGTTTTTTAAGAAAAAGATTACAAATCATTTGTACTTCCAGTTGTGTCCGGATTAGGCGAAGATCCGGATTAACCGAATCCGGATTAACCGAGTTCTACTGTATTTCCAAAACCAACTAGACATTAACATTAATGAACCCAAAAAAATTTGGAGTAGCCTATTATAAATTCTCTTTTGCCAAACAAAAAGAAAACAACCCAAAATGTTAATTGTGTTCGCGTTGATGATAAACTGGAAAGCGATCCAAAAATAATAGCTGAGAGTTTTAATTCCTTTTTTGCCAATATCGGAAGCCACCTTGCAGAACGAGTCGAAACTGATAAAACAAATAATTTTAAAGACTTTTTAAACAATCGTATTTCCTCTTCTATTTTCCTTGAACCACCAGACGTACGCGAAATAATAGAAGAAATCCGCCATCTAAAATTAAATAAGTCAGCAGGGAGTGATAGTATCTCGCCTTATTTCCTTCGAATCTCTTCGAGTATCATAGCTTTGCCTCTATCTATCCTTTTCGACCACGCATTTTCAAATGGCGTATTTCCAGATGTTCTCAAAGTTGCTAAAGTCATTCCAATTTATAAATCTGGAAGCAAACTTGAAACTAATAATTATAGACCAATTTCTCTCCTCTCATGCTTTTCAAAGATTCTAGAAAAGTTAATGTTCAAACGATTGACATCGTTTATAAATAAGCACTCGATCTCGCCTACTCAATATGGCTTTCGCGCCAACCATTCAACGAGTCATGCTGCTCTGGACATTATTACCTCCTCATATGAGCAAATGCAGAACAATGAATTGACTGGACTTGTTTTACTAGATCTTAAAAAAGCCTTTGACACAGTTCATCATGAAAAACTCTTTCATTAACTCGATCATTATGGCATTCGAGGAGTTGCCAATGCCTTACTCACTTCCTACTTGAAAAACCGTAAACAGTTTGTGTCTATAGGACAAGAAAATTCTACATTAAAAGAAATAAAATTTGGTGTCCCTCAAGGATCCATATTAGGACCACTTCTCTTTTTACTATACATAAATGATCTATCTAACTGTGTTTCTTGTGTTCCTAGATTATTTGCTGATGACACTTGTCTTGTCATTAAGCTGATGATTTTATTAAGTCTTCAAAATTTAATTAATCTTGAACTGAAAGGAATCCAACGTTGGATCACTGCCAATTCACTCACTATAAATGCTTCTTAGTCTAACGTTTTAATAATTGCACCCAAGACCAACCAAATATCAACTAATGTTGAAGTGTTTTACGGCAATGCCCAACTAAAAAACGTTGACACTGCTAATTACTGTACCTTGTAGAGGCTTTGAATCACTGACGCAGGCCCGGTCACCGAGACAGTGGCTCCGAGAGGGGGGGAAGTCGGGCCAGTTTCCCCCCTAGCAAAACATTGTAAAGGAAAAACAAGTAATTTTTTGTTTTTGCACTTTTGAGGGGGCCCATTTTTAGTACTAAAGTAAAAATGCACCAACTTAATCAACAAATTCTTAAATGAAGTGCGTAGTTCCAAGTATTTCTCAATCATTGTAAATGTCACTCTCGATGCTTCTCATCAAGAACAAATCATTTTCGTGTTAAGATAGGCGGTGTTGAACAGCTTCAAGACGTAAAATCTGAAGCTGAAATCATTTCTGTATATCACTGAACGGTTTCGATTGTATTGATAGTTTCAACTTGAAAACTGGCGATGTTTTAGCTAAGCGGGAACTATTTTTGCTTGACAACTGAACTTTAACTTCAAAATCTGCGTTGGCCAGGCATAGGATGTTGTATCCAATATAAGTTATCTGGGAAAGTTAAAGGTATCAGTCCAAGCACGATTAAAGAAAGTAAATCCTGTGTATTTTTTGTTTATGGATTATCATCATCATCAGTCATTATCTCCGCCTGCAGCAGATTGCGCATCAACATGAGTTATTTGCTTCCAAGAGTGGCGATTTTGAGCCAGCTCGCCCAGTGTCGCCAAATTGAGTCCGGTCCATGATTGGATGTTGTCTTGCCGTCGTTTTGTTGTCTGCCACGTTTTCTTTTTCCTTCCACTTTTCCTTCTGTGCAAACTTTGCTGATTCCGAATTATCATCTTTTAGTGTGACCGAACAGTTTTAAAACTTTTGATTTTATTAACTTATTGCTGCAATTGAATGTAATTTTGCCATAGTTAAAAGATTTTCTGTTTTCATGTGGTCAAGTAGCCTTTTGTTGGTCATGCTTTTTATGATGTGATTTTGGAAGGCAGTGAGTTTTTTCTTTATTGGAGTTTTTTGTTTATGGATGTTGTTGCTTAGGCTAAATCTAGGTGGTATTCATAATGTTGCCTACAGACAGCGTTGTTCAAATGTCTTATCATTTTTGGAGTAAGGCCTAATTGATTTATTTGTAAGCTTGTGGCATCTTTAAAGTTATAGCCCAGTCAAATGAAAAATTTTGAAAAATCTAAAGAAAGCTGTCCTATCATCTTGCAAAGAAAATTGACTTCGAGAATGTAATCAAGGCGTGGTGCAGTCAAACCCAATGCTTTGCATTACCCTTTTGCACTTGGAGCTCCAAAGACGTTTCTTAAATGCATCAAGTTGGAACCAACAAGAGCTTGATCGTAAGCTGAGTCAATGCTAAAGTAGCCTACAACTAGCAGTTTTGAATTTGTGACTACTTTGCATTATGTGGGTTACGGTTCTAATCAAGATTCACTGATGAATTTAATGGAATTAAAGGAAGTTGTAATCTAAGTAAGAGAAAGCTGAGAAGAGTAGGCTACTACTCGCAAGCTAAAGTTGTAATGGCAATTATAAAATTAAAAGAAAATGATTTTCTTTTCCTGAGGACAGAACGCTTTTATTACCGTACTCCACTTAACTAGCTGAATCATTCGAAGAAAATGTATTCTACCCTACATTGCAAAGAATTCGATAGTTGTTGAAATTGACAAATGTATCAACAAACTTAAACATATCGTCGATGAGTTTGAAGTTCCATGAAAATTTCATGGTATGTCTATTGTGCAGTTGCGGGCATGTGGGACAGATTTAAACCATTTGTAGGCTACAACAATTACATTTTTCAAGACATTTTGGATGAGTTGTTACTTTTGACAGAAAGCCACACAGCAAACTTCAGCTGCAAACCAGAACGAACCACCTCATAATCTTTACACAAGGAATCATTGATTGCAACTTTTGAAAGGTTTTTCTAAATAGTTTTGTTATGATTTTTTTTTGTGTTCCGGTAGCTACCTCCAACGGTTGTGCTTTGAGAACGTGGTTTTAGCAATTACTGAAATTTGGAAAGAATTGTTTGCACTCCAGTAGGCCTATGACTCAAAACCGATTGAAAAGCCTAACTATACGAGCCTAACTATACTCGTAGCCTACATGTTGTGCATCAATTCAGACGTCGCAAAATTTTATCATTTGATGCTGTGATCCGTAACTTTGCATTGCAAAAAGTCCAGAAAGAGTTGAATTAAATCAGGGATGTCCAAAGTCCGGCCTGCCAACTCCGGCCCACGAGACGTTTTTGTATGGCCCGCGCCTGTTGTTGTACAATGTGTTATTTTTGGCCTGCAGACACACAAAAATCATATAAATTCAACTTGCAGTTTTCAGAAAAATTATTGTGGCTGTTGGCCCGCGAACACTTATTATCAAATCTGGCTCGCGTGGAAAAAAGTTTGGACACTCCTGAATTAAATGCCTGATTGAATTATTTTCGTTGCCTGTCGGCCTATTGTGTGTTTACAAAGTTTCCTAAACAAAATAGTTTGCCTCAATGGCATTTTTGCTTCAAGTGTAATCCAGTGATTATATAGCCTACTGATGATTTTTACATTGAACGAAGTTCTTTTCGTGCTGAGGAAAGTAGGCTAATTTCAGCTTAACACGAACATGCAATGCAATATTTGCTAAAAAATATTATGGGGCCCAGGCGCGGATCTAGGATTTTTTTTTGGGGGGGGCCAGAAAATTTGAAAATGAATTAAAAAGTAATAAAGATAAAACAGATATGAACAATCAGTGGCGTAGCCAGGAATTTGGGGGGTTTTGACGGCCGGCGGGCGAAGCCCGACGGCGTGTTCGCCAAAGGCGACACCCAGCGGCGGGGGGTCTGGGGGGCCTCCCCCAGAAAATTTTGAAAAATTACTTTGAATTTGGTGCATTCTGAGACCATTTTCAACAAAAATATGGGTATAAATATTCCTGTAAAATGGTGCTGTCCGGTGGCATAGCAAAAGGATAAGATCATGCTTTCTTCGGCATTTTTTCGGTAATAAAGCTAAGTCTCTATGTTTTCTTGTTGCTAATTCCTGGCTGAGATGTTTGGTATTGGCAAAACTTGCTCTTTCAATGCAGTTTCGCTTAAACTTAGGCAAACTTTGTTTTAGAGACATAGAGACTGAAAGCATCATTTTCAATATCGTGACGTCACACGGGGTTGTAAGTCTGCTGCGGGACTAATATCAGCTGTTTAGAAGCATATCAAACCATTCAACAATTTCTCACAAAATTTCGGGGGGGGCCCGGGCCCCTTGGGCCCCCCCATAAATCCGCGCCTGATGGGGCCCATTTTTCGTGTTGTTTCCCGACCAGTGCTGACTTCTCTCGGAGGCCCGGTCACCGAGATTGACAGAGTGAAGTTTCCGATTGTTGAAGTTTTGTTGCCGGGGAACTATTCCATCCATTCGATGCCGCTGAATGGAGAGCAGTCCTTAACGTGCGTTGCTCAAGCGCACACCCCGAGAGTCGAACCAGCGCCGCTTGATCTTGAAGCTTTTAGGCAAACAACAAACTTTTCCACAAAATAAAAATTAATTAATTTTTTTAAATAAGAAATATTAAAATTCTGGATTAGTACAAGTTAATCACAAGATTTGATCTTGTTCACATTGATGAGTTACTCCTAACTTGGTATGTGACCTGTTTAAAGATACCGTAATAAATCATTTAGCGTCACCTACTGTCAACTTCGTCACCAACTGTGGTGACGTATTTCCATTACAAAATACAAAGAATAACATCAGCTGGGCCTGGGCAGAGTGCTGACCAGCGCTTCCACTTTGGTGGAAATTACCACAATTGTGGAAATTTCATCATGCTTGTGGTAATATGGAAATGTTGGCAAAATGTGGAAATTATAAATTTGACATAAAATACTATCAACAAATAAGAGCATTTAAACTGTTGTCTTCCGAAATCGAACAGATATGCACAAAACTACCGTACTTATGATAGCATGCGACATGCGTCCTGACTTTTGACTTTGAACGTAGTCGTAGGGTGATCATATTCATAGTCAAGATGTCTTTCAGATTCTAGCTGCAGTGTCAATACAGTACTTTGTTTACTTATTTCGGACGTTTTAATAACTGTTCATAACCGGTAGGCCTACTGTTAATAAACTGAGTACCGTAGTTATTTTTGACCTTATTTTACACTATATTGTGTAAATATAGCCAAATAATAGCGTTGCCAGATAAGGAATTCTGTCCTAATTTGAGAAAAGTTTAAAGCTGTTAAAAACAAAAACTTGTATTTTGGAAATTTTTTTAAGTTTTGGGTACATAAAGATCAAAACCATAACCTTACTCCTAAGTCTAACCCTTACCTTAACCCTTTCTAACTTTAATCCTAACTCTGGCAACACCTGATTGTAACCATGGCAACAAGTGGGTAAAATAGCCACTTTGTTAATGTAAAAGTAAGTTGAAATACGGTTAAAATCGGAAAGAAAATCACAGTAAAATATGTGGTAATCTGAGGACAATGTGGTAATATAAGTGGTAATCTAGCTTTGTAAAAGTGGAAGCACTGGTGCTGACTACCGTTTGTTTCAAGGCTGTGGCTATATTTACACTATATAGTGTAATAATAGCCTCAATAGTGTTGCCAGATAAGGAATTTTGCCCTAATTTGAGAGAAGTTTAAAGCTGTTGAAAACAAAAACTTGTATTTTAGAATTTTTTTTTAGTCTTGAGAAGATCAAAACCCTAATCTTATTCTTAACTCTAACCCTTACCTTAACCCTTCCTAACTTTAATCCTAACTCTGGCAACACCTGATTGTGGAAAAATAGCCACTTCCTTGTTCAATTTGTTTTTATTTCTGATCATCACAACGCAAAAAACAATAAGAGGCAGGTAAAAAATAAAGACATTTCTTAGACATGAGGACAGAACTATTTTCTAAGATGTACTGCTTCAAATTAAGAACAAATCTTAAAAATTAGAACAGTATGGTAGTCTTGATTGTATATGAATAACACAAAAATATTCTTATAACTCATGTTTATTGTTTATGTTAAAAGTTTAATTGTTTTTGTTTCAACATGTTATTTTTTATAGAAAACAATCAAAACTTGCTCCATTTTTGTTAACAAATTGTAATTTATTAAACATGTTAGACTTTTTCACTGTTTTTAGCAAAGGAGGTCTTGTTCTGTGGTGCTACACTTTCCAAGGGGCCAAATTTAACTTTACTGATCCTATCAATGCTCTTATTAAGACTGTAATTCTACAGGTAATATATATATATATTATATACGTGTTGTACCAGGAGAGGTTTTGCATGATATCGTATATGGCATAAAAGTTTTAAATATTATATATATTTGATGTTTAGACATTTAATTGTCAGAAAATCTTATGTCGTAATTGAATCTATCTTGTATGTTTTTTTTAGTTCTGTAAATTTTTGTTTAAATATAGCCGCACATTCAACAGATTCGGAGAGTTATTTTAATTAGCCGCACAATCATATATATATTGCCTATATGAATTGTATGATAAATTTATGTTATGTTTAGTCATTCAGATTTGACGTGTTAATGATTAATTTATTTTTCTTGTCTTCAGGAGAGAGGAGGAAGTGCTGAATTGAGCTATGAAGCATTAAAGATGAAATATAAACTAGACAACGAGTTTGAACTTGTGTTTGTGGTATGTGTTTTATTGGTACCGTAACTTAAGAAAATCTGACTTGATTGGGCATTCAGTGAATAAACTATGCGTATGACTTGGCTGTATTGTAGGAATGAATCTTTTCAATGTTGGTTAATATGATTTTTCTAGTTGTTAACTGGTTAATCTAATTTTTCCAGGTTGGGTACCAGCGTGTGTTGACTTTACTTTATGTGGACAAACTATTGGATGACGTTCATCGGAATTTTCGTGATAGATATCGTCAAAAATTGCTTGATGGGTCGCTTACTATTCTCACAACAAAGTTTGATTATGGAAATACTTTCAGTCCCATACTGAAGTAATTTTGAAAATCTAGCTACTATTTAAATTTTGGTGTTAGTTAACCTTTGTAAGATTACAGCAGTATATATAACTAAACTTGCAATATAATTGTAAGCTCCATCAGGAACATGTGGCCACAAACTGAAATAACTTGAATTCAAACAAGTAACAAGGTGAAAATTCCACTGAGTACAATTGCCATAAACCTCCAATGCCTGATCTTCTCGGAGCAAGTCTTTATATCACTGACCAAATGACTTCAACTCGAATGCTTGATCTAAATGCTTGAGGCTTCTAATGTCTTCTTACCTGAATGCCACAATGCCATCTTGAATTATAAATGTAAGACTTGTACCGGTATCTGTTGCTGAGGTTGTGCTGTTCAAAGATGTCACTTATGGTGCTAGTATAGCAAAACTAAATACCAGTGTCTACTGTCTATTTGTCTAACTCTTACCAAAGCAAAGTTAAAAAGGTTCTTGAATCACTTTTTTATTATCTTTATGGACAAATGTCTAATTTAAAATCTTAAAAACAATAATTAAAACAGTTTACCAGGTTACTGGCATACTCACAAGCTCAAATACATAACATATGACAGTTTGGATGATGATGATGCATCTAGGTAAAAGTATAGGGGGCAAAATGCGAACTTTGACAATATCATGATACAGACCAGCAAACCAGCAATCTCAAATCTTCAACAACCGCACAGGTCTTCACTGTGGCATTTTGATAAGAAGTTATTGCAGTCTTGTGTCATTTGTTCCGCGTCATATTCGTCATTGTGTCGTGTACGGGATTCGCATTACTTCCCAACTTGCAGCCCATTGTGCTTTTTAAGATTGATGAAGGATGTATTATATATTTGAAGCTCTTCTCTTCATTGTGTGCCATGCCTGTTGTAGGCTTAAGCGTTCATGCATAGTTTGAAGTTAAAGCTATTACTATTCCTTCAAATCATGATAATTTGTGGTAATTAATTATCTTTGTATGAAAGGAAGATTTGAGCCAGCTAAAGGCTGCTAAAAGCATTCATTTATCCTGGTCTGATGGTATACAAATCAATGTGTAACAAATATGCAGGAAAGCAGAAGACAGCGTTGTTGCCGCACCGAAAATGAAAAGGTTTGACGAATCCGACAAAGCGAAGAAAACAGTGAAATCCTTGATCATTGAAAAGAAGAAAAATGGAGTTAGTGTTATATCGAACAAGGAAACCGCCAAAGCTACTGATAAAAATAGTGGGTTTCTTTAATCTGTGATTGTGAATTGTCACCACAATCAATATGTGTAGCTCAGGCAGCAGGCTACATTCTATATGGCCATGTGTGCTATTTCAGTTCCTTTAGTTTCTCTGTAAAAGTCGATCGTTTGTCCTAAAGTGAAAGTTGGTCATTTACCAAGCATTGCGCAGCCTCTGTTGCTAAATATGCTTCTAGATAATTCTACACTCTTGTATTTCTAGAAACTTTCCTAACTTGACTGAATATTGTTGAGTAAGTGACATCATAGACAATAGACATGTTGCAAAGTTTGGCCTCAAGATTTAGTAATTGTGGCGTAACTAACATTACCGTAGTTTCGGAAAGTTTGTGTTCAATGCAAATTAGCTATAAATGGCCGCGTCGTTTTCAGTAGTAGGCCTATCTTGCCGTTCATTGCAAAAGGATTTATTGTAGTTGTTAGCGATTGAGGGAGTTGTATATACGAAGTTCGAGTTTATTGCTGTTTAAGTGTTCAGAGTTAATTTGTTCATCTGTTAGAATTGCTGAACTATTTGATTATTATTTAATTGACTGCTTAACGCTTGATATATATTCCATAAAACTACGTCATCAAATCTCATTATGTGTCATGTTAGAGGTAGAACCCGGTGACATGAATACTTGGTTGTTTCCATTTGGCAACTTCGTTACATTGTATACTCACAAAAAATTTTTGATTCTTTATTATACAGGTTTCTTTTTAATAACATAAAAATAAAAACGTGCTTGCTTCTTTCTGTTTATCGAAATTTGCGTTAATCGCCAACCCATCTGGTGTACGCAGCCATTTGCACATCGCTTCGACATCTGGTGATTTTCAAATGCTGTAAAACATGAACATTTGCTAGCTGTGGGATTGCCAGCCCCAGACAGCAAAATCCGTCATTTTTCCATTGATGGATTTTGCTGTCTGGGGCTTCAGTGCACAAAAGTTATCATTTTTACCACACTGCTGCGTATTTGTAACAACGTAATTTTTATGAAATATTTGCAGCAGCTGCTCAGTCGAAGTCATCTCCCAAGTCAAGTTCTATCACTGACTCTCCCGAGATACTGAAGCGACGGGAGATGATGGCGAAGAAATTGGCAAAGTCTGAGAAGCGACCGGGTGGTGGCTCGTGAGTATGATGTTCCCAGACTTCAAAATTCGTCATTTTTACATTGATTCAACGTTGATCCAGACTGTGAATCAGTGTAAAAAAGATCTTGTTTTCCGACTGGGATTCAGTAGGCAATGAATGTCTTAGCTTTTACCAGTAAATTATCAAAAATTGTGCTGCATCGCGTTTTATGATACTACATTTTCAAGCTGCGTGGTAACAAAACAGAAAGCTATTAACAACAATATAACATCTACATAAGTCCCGATTCCATCATTGTCCAGTACCCACTACTCAGCCCATGCTTTGGAGTCCCTGCAACAATTTGAGTTAGCAATTTACACAATTTGTGTTTAAGGAAAAAACCGCTCAAGTCAAAGAAGCGTGAGAAGGTGAGCCGAGTGTGGGACAATGGTGGCACAGCCCTAGATGCGGCTGCTCTTGACTTTAGCAATAAAGCTGATGAGCCTGGTACCAATGGCGTGTCAGACCCAGGGGAGGACTTGACAGAAGAACAGGTTAGTTACATTGTTATGTGATTAATACGAATATCTTTTTGTTTTCGCGACAAATCTAAATCATGAATGTAAAATTTATTACAAGTGTATAAGTTATGAAATAATGTGGACTGGTTATATTATTTTAAGATATTCTCGATCTATACGAAGGTAATACGTCATAGGTTTGCCAAGATTTTGAAATACCTGTATCGTGGGCGACTGGGCGTGTTCGTTATCTGCAGGTCGCTGCAGCAGACAAGGTTTATTAACTAATCAGAAGGCAAGATTTAAATCAGCTGATTGCAATCATTAAGTAAACGTTTCGCCGTCGGCAGGTGGTCTAGCGTTTTGAGGGTTAGGGAAGTAGTCATTTTGATAACGTGGGTTCGATTCCAACCCCTGCTATTACTCTTTTTTCTCCTGGAATTACCAAAGTTCAAAGCAAGAATCAACTCTCTGGCTGAGTGCTAGAATGGTCACAATGACTGCAGCCTGCTGGTTCAGACTGAAAAATTGTCCTGTGTAAAGTGTCTACAGTTCAAAATACCTCATGTGCTGCAGCGACCTACAGATTACAAATACACGTACCGTGGTACTTGTAAACTGCTACTGCATATGAAAGACTGATATAACAATACAACTATGGATATAAATATTCTTGCAGCGCGCCTGGGTCAATGTATCTCGTCACATTCCAGACTTGGAGGTCGACAGTGACTCGTCAGACAGTTACGTAGATTCAGATGAAGCCGGTGAAAAGTACGTTGAATGCGTTCACTAAAGAGCTTAAGACTTTTATGCAAAGCAGACATACTGTAGCTTCAAACTGAATCTCATTCGATGCTTGAGTCTGTCTGCTTTATGCTGAGACCAACACATATCTGAAATGGGCACAGCGCTATATACAAGCACACAGTTATTGTTATCAGGAGATATTCTTGAAGCAGCGAGTGAGTGTTTTTGAAGTCCTGAAACAAACTTTTATGTGAATGTAATAGATTGAGTTTCGCTTTCAGCAGCATGATCGTTGCTTACTTTACAATGTAGAGATTAATAACCTGTTTTAACCTGATGCTGCGAGTTCGCTGTGGTAATAACGAATTGCATTAGCTTTCGGAACACAGTTCTCTAGTCATGTGCTAAGACGAATGATAATGTTAATCAGCACGCTATACATGAATCGAAAATTCTGACAACATATACTTGTTTGTGAATCAAGTTTTTACAAACGATATTTTTAACTTAATATTGAGACATTGCATCATTTATCACCTCAGTGATGCTGAAACGACGTCTTCTGGTGGTATATTTTCGATGTTTCGTGGTCTGGTCAGCGCAAAAGCTCTAACGAAAGAAACTCTCGAACCTGCTCTCGAGAAGATGCGTGATCATCTCATTGGTAAGTGCTCCCTTGCCATAGTGCGCTAAACTTCAGTGAAGCAATAAAACAACTCCTATTTTTCTGCCTTTATTTTCGCATTCATCAGATACACGCTGCAACTCCTGCTAGAAGAGATAATAATTCTGATGAACACCCAAACTTTTCAGTTTTCTCGGTAACCATTACTGATTTTCATCACTTTACATAATACCAAATAAAAAAAGACGTCAAAAACAAGTTTTAAAGTTTTGAAATCTTTTTCTGTAAAATTCGCCTCCTATCAAAGTACCTGTAGCACAGGTGGACCACTACTGCTTGTTTGTGCATTCCGGCTTCAGTTTAATATAAGAGCCTGGTAAAGGTTTAAATGTGTGCTCTGTTCAATATTGCTGCTAGACATCGTGTTTTCACCTACACTCGGCTGGAAACAAAGCTAACGAAATCGTCAAAAAATGACCCCTTGTAGTTACACGAATTACGGACGCAGACTGTACTGATATGTTGTGCTGGAGCAATAAGCTACTACCTCGCTCGAAGATAATGTTTTTTTGCATTTTTTGATTTGCAAATAAGATTCTTTTTCGTTTTCCACGTCCGGCTTTAGTTGAAACATGTTAAAGTTTTGTTAATGAATGTAACACTTTCTGACTGTCGTCGCTGCTTTTAAGGAAGTGGCCTTGTTTCCTGATTGCTGTAAACGCTTCCATTGGAGATAGGACTGCGAAACGAAAAGGGTAACCCATTTTATGCAGATGGCCTGTTAGTTGTATGCGAAATTGTGTATGTGATCTCGTTTCAACGTGAAAAAAGATCTGCAACTGTCACTAGAACTAGCAAAATAAAAAAGAGCATCGATATATAATCTAAACTAAAGAACGAATGCGTTTGAGATATGGAAATTTTCCCAAGATGAAAAAAAAATGTATATCGGATAGTTTTTTCTGCATTTGCTCTGTACGGTCTGCAGCTAATCTTCCCATTCCAAAACAACGACTTTTATTTCAGGTTTATCTCCCTTCTTTTTTCAGGAAAAAATGTTGCTGCCGATATTGCAGAGAAAATGTGCGATTCAGTTGCTGCCAAACTGGAAGGGAAAGTCCTCGGCACATTTAGCAGTAAGCAGAGTTTCGTTATTTGAACGCATGGTGGAGCGTGTTGGTGAATCATAGTGTTAATACTTGGGCATAAGTGCTACTCTCCTACCAAGAAAGGGGCTGTCTAAATTTCATGTGACGCCAGTGTCCTGCTTATCTTCACGCCCAAACCTTTTTTGTCTGAGGCAGTATGGTGATTGCTTCCCCCCCTCTCTGAGAGCGTCATGTCACACCTGAATGTTCTTAAAGTAATAGCTATAGCCAGAGAGATCGTCTGCCTGATACATGAAAATACATCTGGCTGCCACCCTTGTGGTGCACGCGGTTGCTTAACGCCATGCTTAATTTACGCAAATTGGCTTTGTTGTTTTCCCGTCCGCTTAATTTGAATCTTAACCAGCAGGTATAAGTTCAAATACAACAAATAAAAAAAAATAATGATTATTGTTTTAAACAAAGTAGTGGGTTGTGATGTAGGCAGAATTACTCACAAAACCCAAAAACATGAGAACGCTTTTGTTTCGCTGCTTTGTGAATACTTGTATTTTTTTTGTTTAGCCATCGCTTCAACTGTAAAGCAAAGCCTTCAGGATTCTTTGGTGCAAATCTTGACTCCAAAAAGGCGAGTTGATATTCTTCGGGACGTACTAGAAGCCCAACGGGCAGGGCGTCCGTATACGATCACATTCTGTGGAGTGAACGGCGTCGGGAAATCAACCAATTTGGCGAAAGTAGGTTTTAGTTTTTTTTAGGCAAGGTTATATAATACCATTGCCTTGCATTACCGTAAGCCACATTTGTCTGCTTTCAACTCTGAGACATTGTTTCTCTGTAGCCGAGTGTAGATACAGTAGTATTGATATCGACCGACGTCCGACAGTGCTTTGGTTATTAAGTTGGCCTCGGTTGAGTGGTTGCAAAAAGTGATCAGGGCATATCTTACATCTACAACTCATTATAATTCCCCTGTCGAGAAACATTTTGTTGACTGGCGTAGTCTAACTAGCTAACGTAGTCACAACACGTAGGAAATGAGCGAAAAGCAATGCTCGCTGTGCCAGTGAGCCCTCACTAATTGGCCTACTGCTGGCAATGGGGAAGAATTGGCTCTACTGATTCAAATATTTTTCGGTTTTTAGATTTGCTTTTGGTTGATGGAGAATGGATTCAGAGTTCTTATCGCCGCATGCGACACTTTCCGTGCTGGCGCAGTCGAGCAGCTGCTGACTCACACCGCCCGACTGAGCGCTCTTCACCCTCCATCTATGCATGGGGGAAGAGATAATGTGCAATTATTTCAAAAAGGTTACGGCAAAGACGCAGCCGGCATTGCAATGCAAGCTATTAAATCTGGTAAGTGCGTGCTGCTGTACTTAGGATTTACCTGGGTTTAGCGTGTTCAACAAAACGAATTTTCAACATCTGATTTTGAACTTTCTTGAAGGTTTGATGTGTTAAATCTATTTGAAACATTCCGAGTCGCATCAAGCAGATAGAAGTTTGCTTTGCGTATGATAGTTTTCTGTTGAGAATTTGTTTGAATAAGTTTAATTGAAGATGATCTTTTTAATCGATATCTAGCATGGTAAACTGATTGAAGCTTGTCTAGGATAATTTTGTATGTGAATAAGTTTTAATGCTATACTTAGGGCAATACAAATTACTTAAATTTACGTTGTGAAACACATACACACACACGTTGCGTTTTTGTGCATTTTACTTTGTGCATAAAACAATAATATTATTATTTCTAGCGCAAGAGCAGCGGTATGATGTGGTCTTGGTGGACACCGCTGGGCGGATGCAAGACAATGAACCGCTCATGCGAGCTCTTGCTAAACTCATCACCGTCAACAATCCTGACCTGGTACTCTTTGTAGGTAAGCCACCCCTGCTCGCAAAATTGCTCGTCTGTGTATTTTGGATCAATGTAAAATAGAACAACTTTAGGATTTTCACCTTTATGACTCCCACAGATATCAGGCGTGATTAATCTACCAAAAGCACTGTTGGCGAGAGTTATGAGCAGCAGTTGCTTCATTAAACTCGTTGTTTATGAAACACGATGGCAGTTTTGTTGCGTTACCAGATATATGGCCTTGTTATGATTTCTTGGTTTGTAGCAGTCCATGTTGCGACCTCCACTTTCGAGCAGGTCACTCCATTTGTTTCCATTCAACAGGTGAGGCCTTAGTTGGCAATGAAGCTGTGGACCAGCTGGTGAAGTTCAATCAAGCACTGGCGGATCATTCCAAAGAGAATAAGCCACGACTCATCGATGGCATCGTTCTCACAAAGTTTGACACAATTGACGACAAGGTAGTTTTTGTAAACTTTCTGCTCATTCAAAGCCTTTTTAAAAACTACAAATGTTCCCAAATTGCAAAACTTGTCATTTTTAGATCATTTTAAGATCTTGTGACGATGAAAAGATGTATAGGAGTAAGTTTCGTTATCTCTTTTTCATGCCATTCTGCGTCATCGTCAGTTGGCAACACTTCACTTACTAACCCATGACGCCTTGCAGTTTTTTATGGCAAAACTGTAGAATAATTGCAGACTGGAGAGGAAGATTGCGGCACCACAGGATATTCTTTACGTCACCAAATCCCCATCGAAACTATTTGTAAATTTGCAGGTGGGAGCTGCCATATCGATGACGTACACCACTGGCCAGCCAATAGTCTTCGTCGGAACAGGTCAATCGTATCCTGACCTACGTAGTCTGAACGCCAAGGCTGTGGTCCACTCCTTGCTTAAGTGAGGAGCATAACCATGATAAACAATGTATGTACAGATGGTTTTGTTTGCGGAAAAAAGATTTAGACTGCAGTGTATCTTGGTGACAATTTTCTTGGGTGAAATACCGATACTCTAATCAAAAAGCGTTTCAAGAAAAGAAAAAAACGTTCTGCGGCAGCCAAAGATGTTGCTGTGAGACTGTTTTCTGCTAATCTGGACATGAAATCAGAACTGATAGTGCAACATCCAACAAGAAGATTCGAATTACTAAAATGCAGTGTGTTCTTCCCGTTCATTCAAGAGTTGAAAATAATGAAGGAATGTTGTGACAATGATACAGCATCCTGACTAAAGTTGCAACAGTTGGTTTTCTGACTTTGCTATGATTCTGTGCTGTGCAATAATTGGTTGTTTGAATTCGAGCTGCCGAGTTTATTGTATTTTTGTTTTTTGTATAAAATGTTGGAAGAGAATATAGTGCATTAGAAATTGGACTGACTTGTGTGCTTCGTGAGACACTTCGTTCTGGCAATTTGACCAGGACAATCCAGTTTCTGGAAGGAACAGTTAAAAGGTGACTCCATCACTCGCTTATGATCAACAGAGAAGTTAATTTGAGTCACATTTAACCCCATTCTAAAACAGCACTAGCTTGTCACTCACTCAGGCCTGTCAGTATTTCACAAATCCAAGTAAAAACGACTTCAATTTGCGTTGCAGTGGCAGAAGAACTTTAACCCTAGTGTAATGTGTTGAATATTGCAACAAATCCATACAAGTGAGAAACGAGTTGCTATGACGGACTAGCTAGAGATATCACAGGTGGCGTATCTTTGTCTCACATTTAAATCGATGCTTGGCTGAGATCTGTTGAAGCGACTATGTTATTGGATCGTGCTCAACTGACCCCTGTTGTGAAAAGCAGCAGCAACACCACTAGGATTGATTCACTTTACACTTCGCTTCGTAAACACGCGCCTGCAATTTAGCTGATAAATTACACAAACATACAGACAGATTAACAACACAGTGACAATTACATAATTAGATTGCCATCTAAACATTTACACTGGTATTCATTTTCTATGTATGTAGAAACCTTTCCACAGCGAACAAATACACATGCATAGTACATTCCTATTTGGTACCTTAAGATGTGCCTGAGCGATGTTATTAAAAAAATAATGCATCTTTACGAATCTAAACTGCTCAGAATCCAAATGCATTCAATTCTGCGAATACAATGATGTCAACTTCAGACCTGCTTGATGGTACCGCTGTCCTTCAGTTGGTAAAAAACATTAACGCATTGCACGTAATGTACATTTGGTGAGGTCTACGTGGGACAGATTTGGAATAAAAACGAAACGCAAGATGGCACGAGTTCATCTGGAAAGTCGTTTTAACATCACATTAAGTGGGTGGATTAAACATCAACAAGGATAGGCGGCTGAAAGATTTTCTAGGAATATGAAAGTTTACATATAAATTTTTTTCTGCTTTACAAAAATTTGGACATCTTGCTAAAATAAAGTAGAAAAACATTGAAATTTGGCTAGAGACCTTAACAAGTTTAGGTAATTTGGACAAAAATCTAATAAAAAGGAATAAATTGCAAAGAAATGTTTGGATATTTAACTGTACAATGATTTATATAATTTAAAAGTTCATTCAATCAATTTCTAATATGATAAGCCTAAATTAAAATTCATCTGCACCAAAAACACTCGCACTCACAATGAAGAAAAATATGCATCTTTTAGAAAAAGTAGGCCTACACCTAAAGTAAATTTAAAATACTAAGCCAATAAAGTTAGGCTGCAAGAAAGCGCACACGAAATCTCACATTCACCTCGTTTATGTTGCTACAATCACCATTAATGAATAATAATAAACTTCACATCAACTCAGAAATGTAAATCTCTTCAAATGTAGTAAGTCAAGATATATTGCAAAACTTGAGTATGATGCAATGTAAGGTACAAAATCATTGGTCGTGCAGCTATAGAAAAGAAACGTGGCGTTTTTGCAACGGTTTTAGTAGAAACGATGAATACAAAATCAGTAAAATTGACATTGTATAACATTGCTATCAACGTAATCTGATAATAAACTTTAAAGACAAAGCTACCACAAACTCTGGAACGGTCCAGAAGCTGCTAGAGTCTTAAATAATTTGTTACTTCCATTTAGCTGCATAATAAGTCAACCAAAAGGTGAAATAAAGAATTGCAAATATTCAAAAATAAAAAAGCGAATGCATTGAGAATGTTAGCGTTTTTACACTCAGTTTAATAACGTTTTTGTCCTTTAAATTTAAAATTGAAACGCAGGCAATGTCAGACCAGAGATGCATATTATGGAAATCAAAGAGATAAAGTTCTTAAACTTGGGTAATGGGTAGGCACCTAGCCAGTCTACCATTCTCAATGTAATGCATTCTTTCCTGTACCGAAATTAATTCTGAAATAAATATAATTGCCTTTCCCGAGCCGACCATTTGGTATAAGCTACTAAAAACGATGCCTTTTTATAGAGATGGATAAATAAATCAAAACACTGGAAACCCTCGAAACTTGTGGCAGAAGAAAGTAGGCTACTGGCTTGGTGGCTTGCTGCACCGCCATATGTGTGAAAGTCGTCGAATACTGTTTTAAGTGTTACCGCACACTACAAAATATGAATCTAAGTTTTTAAAACATCAACAAAAAAAATTTTTTTTTTTAAATGACAACTGGAGGCAAGATAATAAAATTTCAAGAAAGTGATGGATTGGAAACACCATCAATTTAAAATTGATGAGTGAATTCTAAAACCAGTGACCTGAGTTTCTAGCTGTATGAAGCAATAGGGCACAATGTTAAATGCAAACTATCGCAGAGCTTCACAGCGTTAGTGGAAAACATTTCATTGCTGAACATACTTGTAGTTGTAATGCAGGATGACAGAGCTAAGCCATAGCAAAAAAAAAGTTTAGAAACCATTTTAACAGAGTGGTTAAGACTTTGAAAATACGGCAAACAAAAAAACAAACATAAAAAATTGAAACTTCTGTAACTATGAAGTGCTAAGTGTGATACACTGGTACAGGTTACTGCAATTGTAATCAGTGAACATTCCACTTAGGTTTATAAAAATTATCTTCAAATTTAATGTTTTGCATAACCATGTCTTCATCTATGAAGCTTCGTTTCTCTATAATTGAGTGCAGTTACCAATTAGTGAAAATCCTGGATACATAGTGGACGTGCTTGTAGTTGATTTTGCTCGTGTGGTGCATTCAATTCAATACTAGCCATTTGTCGAATTAATGCAATATTTTTTTCAATTAGTGTTTCATGATCAAGCCTTTTATACTAAGTAGCAACAACTGTAGCGTTTGGTCAAAAGAAAGCCAAAAACATAAAAAAAACAAGGGATCGAATACGCTATTCAACAAAAATGAATACCGTAGTAGGTTAACATTGAAATTATATCACTGCAAACGATGGCGAACAACAACACTTTAACCACAACAAACAATGACGTGCCAAAACATAGAATGGCTGCTTGTTCCAGACCAAACCTTTGTCTTTGTTATAGTTTCGATATATTGTCAATTGACTTCCCTTCGATGTAGGCTGCATCTTCGGAGATCTGAGCATCATTTTCGGATAATTCACTTCCGGATTCGGCCTTCAAACGCTTGTAGTCGGTACGGAAGGCAAGTATGTAAAAGATTGCAAGAAATCCAGCGTAGCCAACCATCACATACACTGGAACTGTAAAGCAAGAATTTAAATGCACAACCACGAATTGAATCCAGTGACAATGCTGATGAACTTGTCAGGTAGCAATTCCGACTGCGTGGTGAAGACGTCCGACCGATGTTGCTGGTTCGATACTCGCCGGGAGTATGTGGCTCTTTATTTGCACAGCAGTCGATCGAACAAGCAGGATCGATCATTGCTTTGTGTTGTATGTACTATTCTGTATGCTCAATGCTGTATATGGCTTTAATTTTCCCGATTTTTATACCAAGCTGGAGCGTATTATGCACACCAGTCACAGCGACCTATGCCAATGCACGACGCAAAGCCTGTCTATGTCGTCATATGCAACAAACACAAAGTTATTTAAAACTCAGAGCATTAAAAGACTTCGTGTCCACCTTCAAGCATGTAATTAAGCGTCGCTTTTAATGTTTTAATCCTTACTGGTGTCACTGAAATTACATACGTTCAAGACTTTCTTAGCCAAAAACAGCCACGTTTTCCAACACTCGGCTACACAGACGACGTTTTGATGTCAGCCATAGTCACTAAATCCCAAGATTTTAGCCCTAAAGTAAAACAATGAATGCAAAGCACCTGACATATCCCAAATGTCTAAATCTCCGAGATTGTCGCTCGCACACTTGTTTCCGGGGATAGCATCGCTGTCAAGTTTTGTTCCGATTGACCCCAATATCAAAACCAATACGATTCCCTGAAGCTGTCTGATAAGACCAATAGTAAAACGTTAGAACTCAAAGAGCAAATTGTAGAAAACAATGAAAGTTAACAAAAGAAAAGATGCCAACTGCGGATTTTTTACCACTAAAAATGTGCAATCAACCATTTACTACATTATACAAGATGTAAAGATTTTGCCATTAATTTCAGGTTGCCTTTTACGTTCAAAACGCTCTGATCACGTTTTTCCTTCAGTTAATTTCTGAATCCACGTTAGACGCGATCAACTTCAACTTGGTGCCGGACGATTTGTCGTCAGGACTACTTCAGCTACAAACCCTATAGCATGAAACTGGAAGACACTTCAGAAAACATTGACAATAATGTAACTTCTTACCCAAGCATAAAAACAATTCCAGAACTTGTAGCTTCACCAACGGGATAAGTTGTTTCAACGGCTAGCTCATTGCCGATAGGGTAAATCGGTATTCCGAAAAAACCAAAGACCCCACACATGAGTGCGATAATGACCCATTGCCCAGTCTGATTGTGCATCTGTGATAAGTTAAACATTAATAGAAAATGACCGATGAACTCGCATTATTTTTAACAATGCAGCACAATAAAGCACAAGCAGGTTGTTGCTTTGTGACGGATAATGCAAAAAACAACAATTCTGGCCAAAGATTGAACACACCAAATTTCGATCAATCTGCTCAAAATTTGACTTGGTCCTACAATCCTACATTTGGCATGAGATGACTATAACAAATACGCCAACAGTAGTCTCAATTTGGCAAAACGCAACGAAAATTTTCATGACGCAACATATTTACAAACATGAATCGTAAAAGTGCATTCGTCGTAATAATACCAATATCATAAATTGATAAAAGCAGAAAGACGTGTGTTTGCACGACTACATCATATGTTTGATTTAAACATTGGTGACCTATGCCTGCCTAATGACAACAGTTAGCTATTTGTTTCTACGATTGCATGTGCAAATAAAAATGGATGTTAGGTCGTCAATAAGTTGTAGGAGAAAAACATACAGTAAAATAATGGTACTAATACAAAACAGCGCATATAGACACTAAAAATTCCCTAATAAAAGACGACTGCAAAACGATTGTACGCCTGCGGGTAAAACAAATTAAGGAAATGGTATCGATTCAAAGCCGATATGCCTGGCCACAGAAATATAACTCTCAAAATGCAACATTGGAAAACACTGGAAAAAACAATGCAATCACTTGACTATTTTTCTGCTCATCTTTGAAGGACAATGTCAAGGACATGGACTGAATAGTGAATATGTCAATCGATCAAGGACTCATCGCAATATCAATCAACTCGATCTTGAAAAGTCGCAAGCCTAACTACACGTCATCACCATGTCAGCGAAGCAGCAAACAGACAGTATGCTTGCCATCCAATGATTGCAATCGTCACCACAGATGACAAAGTCCATTTATTAACATACGATGGCAGTTGACTATGGACCTACTCCTTACACCGCAGAGAAATCAGTTGAAGCCTTCCCAGACAGCAGTGAATCCAGACGTTTAATCCATGCAAAAAACGATTGATTAATGATTTGTTGTCTGGATTGTGCAGCAAGATACTCGCAACTTACCACGGCAAACACGACCAGACCAGCAACGGCAAGAGCGTAGCAGACTTTCGTTACTTCAATGAAACGCTTGGTTTTATCCACAATTAAGCCAGCAATTCCTGCACCAAAAAAGCCGGCTCCGATCAATGACGAAACGCAGACTGTTCCAACGTATGTCTGAAAATATGAATGAAATCGATTCAATTATTTAGTTTATTTTAGTGTTTTCATTCGGACACGTGAAATGAAGTCTGGGGACTCCTTCCTCCTTAATTCTTCGTCGTATCAGCCTCAGGGGTCGAGGTTCGAGGGTCAATCTTTTTGCCACCCCAGATTCACGATGTTGCTTTGATGAGCGTAGATGAAAAAGGGGGAAATTTATTGCTCCAGCAACAAACCAGTTGATGTAGCTTAAAGCAATTTGGAAGTTGTTCATTTTTCATCAAACTTTATTTCAGTTTACATAACCCGCTTTGGAAACCACCAGCTAAATCTAAAATCCAAGATCACCTCTAACGTTTGACTTAATTTTGGAGAAGTTTCCAGACAGCAAATCAGCCGCTTTTCGCATTGATCAATGGAAAGAAAACCCAATAGAAGATTATTAGAAAAAACGCTTGATTTGCTGTCTGGGTCTGTTCTGAATTGTATCTATTAGAACTTCAGGGTACCAAAACAGCTCTTTAATTAGTTTAGTTTATATTGATACATTGTTGGGAAAATACAAATAAGCTAATGACAAAAAATTTAATTTAAGTACGACATATTAAACATAGAAGCCGACGTATAAAATCATTTTTACTAATTAAACAATTTGCAGATAACAAAGTGAAATCTTATGACTATGAAAGCATTACATTTTCTGACAGTATATTCTGTTTGGGTAGAGAGGTTACTTTTTCAGCCACAAGCAGACATGTTGTTCAGTTATGTCTGTTTATGGTATATTCTGTAGAGAAGTAGTCAGTTACAAAGCTTACTACTGTATATATATATATAAATTTATACTTACATCAGAATATCCCCATGGGCATAAAATTTGAGACAAAAGTGTGGTCATCACACTGAACAATGCAATTCCACCACCAACGCACCAAGACAAGATGTAGTAACGAAAATTTTTAGCCAAAGCCTTCACGCCAACAAGAAAAGGTTCTGAATCATTGACAGCACTTAGTGTGGGAGGAGATGGCGGCTTACTGGACCACCAGCCAAATGTGGCCATGACAAGTGCCAATATAGCAGGAACACACTGGATGCCAAGCTAAAACAACATATATACAAGTGAATTAAAGTTTTCCAGTAATATTCCACTTTCTAATTCTTTGTGAATTTCATGGCATACTTTATTGTGAGACTGACCTACTAATTCTTAATTCATGTATGATAATAGTTTCATTACAAAATGTTCACGTGTGCAATGATCGAAAATATAAACAACAAATGCTCATTGCTTAGTCAATTTTATTTCTCACAAATCAACTTTTCCAACTTACAAGATGATAAAAAGGAATACCGAAGAACTTATGAGCTTGCTTGGGTTGAATGAGAGTGTTGATAAGTTGGCAAAAGCGAATGGAGTGAGGTGGTATGGGCATGTTTTGAGAAGGGATGAAGATGATGTTTTGAGAAGAGCGCTGGAGTTGCAAGTGGAGGGTCGTAGAAAACAAGGAAGACCAAAGAAAACATGGAAAAAGCAAAATGAGGAAGAAAGCAGCAAGGTGGGCTTGACAAGAGAGGACGCGCTAGACAGATCGATGTGGAGGCAGGGTGTGAAGACGATTGCGGCACTTGGAGGTGAATCCGGCCACCCTCGGTAACGGGGACATCACCGGATTAAAACTGGACTACTACTACTACATAAAACAGTTGTCTAAACAAGTTAGAATGCACACAAAAAGGTGTTGCTGTAGGCTTCACTAAGAAAATTGCTTGTTGTTTTTTTTACTTTGTAAGCAATGTTATGGGTATAGCAAAGACATTATTTGTCCACATTCAAGTCCACACCCTTTGCTATACAAAAATCATCCAAGCCTAGGATGATAGTAAGCAAGAATTACTGTATTACTATCACATTCTACACTGCAGCTCCTTATAACTACTCACCATTAATAAAATATCAGGCCGAGTTGATGTTTTGGCAAGAATCGGGGACAAAATGTAAGAGAGCATTATTCCAAGAGGATTAGCTGAAAATAGTAAAATAGTACAACTGAACCTAGCCAATAAGTAGAAGTTGACAGATGGGTGATATCTCAAATTTCTTTAGTCATCTTTTTCATTGAAATTTGATGAAACATATCATGGATAGACTTTTCAAATTTATTTTTTGTTATGTTTTGCTTGATCTGAGAGGGGTCAGTGGGTCACTTTGAATTTCAGTCTTTCAATTTATGAAAAAAATTGGTGAAAGATCTAAAAACATGTCTTCTGTCTTGTATATCGTTGTAGTTTTCCGTGATATAAAATGGTGACCCACAAGATAAAAAATATGACTTAAAACTCCGATTATATCTCCTACTATTATATAATACAAGTTCAGCCACAGACCCCACTTGCCATTAAAATATCCCACATTACCATCATTCATGATGCAGACTACTGGCTTTTAAAGTCATAAAGGTACAGTCTTCGAAATTAGCATACTTTTACTTCGGCAAAAACGTTGCAAGGCCAAACGGCAAAAACGTTGCCGAGGCCAAACGACAAAAGTTGAAATTACCTCGGCAATTGCTGTGAACTTAGTAGTCGAGTGAGTAGTCTAGTAGTCTAGTGAGTAGTCTATCACGACCGCACTGTTTGATTTGCTGTGATGTAATAATACCAAAAAAGTAGGGATAAAGCGGGCAACGCGATTACGCACGCTGTTACAGTAACTCATGTTAAACAACTCACGGGAGGAAAAGGAAGTTAATTTTGGGTTGATTCAACGTTCGAGTCAGCACAAATCGATTTAATTTTTCCAGCGGGTTATATTGTGTAACAACAATGCCCAATAAGAAATTTATGTTTGTTTTACATTAATTCGACATCTAGCGACGTTGAATTATCATAAAGTAACAGTAATTGCTCAACCAGGTACCGGTAACAAATTAATAGCTCTCTGCGAGAAGATTGCCTTGATTTACGTATACAGTACACTACACCAGGGCTACTCAACTGGCGGACCGCGGTCCGAATCCAGACCTTCTGGGAATTGATGGTGGACCTTGAGCTTTTGGAAGAATAACATCATTGCCAAGTTTCAAGGCTTCTTTAAACAGATTTGTATTGGGACTGAAGCAATTTTTACTGTGATTATCCTAGTTGCTGGGGGGCTTCGAATTCCAGACTCCCCAACACTTTCTCAGAAATCCAATCCGAGTTACATTTTAGGCTACCATAAGTGGTTTGGTACAGATAGTTTAACTTTCGTGCGACTTTCGTGGTTGCATGTGAACATAGGCGTCGATTTTTTTAGAAGAGAAGAATTCTGGGTGGGCGAGAGTTTTCAAACAGATTTCCTTGAATGTGTATGTTCGCAAATTCGCAATGGTTAGTCTTTCTCACAAAGACTGCGTTTTGCGTCGCTGCAGCAATTAAGCTTTTATAGGTTTGATGTTTGCTTTCTTGCGCCTTGCGATCTTATGAGCGCTGCTAAACTAAACAAACTTCTTTTATGTTTTCCTTTGCGACCTAAAAAGCGCGTGACTGGTGACCTGTTATCTTTAAAGTGGCGCCTTCGGATTTGCCGCAAAATGTTTGGACAGGTGACTACAGTAACAAGTACCATCAGGATTAAGACGCATCCACTGGAATTCGGAAAAAAGCTTCCTTTGCAACATACGACCTTCCCGAGCCGGAAGCTGATCCGGCAGCATGCTAACATCAAATGGAGCAGGAAGAGATCCATGGCTCATGCTGTCTTCTACAACTACCGGTGCATTGCCTGAGACATTGACTTCACCACTGTCCATCCTTGAAGCATTGCTTTCTTCATCAATGTCATCTCTACGTTCATTCGTGCTGGACGTGGCTTCTTCAGCGTTATCATCTCGACGCCTTTTGGAAGCTGGTTTTAAGAATGCGTGAATAAATGTTTGACTTTGCTTCATGTTTAACTTTTCAATAATGAAATTACAACATCGCGCAGTGCCCCAATTTATATCCAGCAACACGTTTGTGAGAAAAGGTTTGTAAAAAGCGATTGTTTCAGTACGTCTTTAGTTTGTATCGGTTATTTTATTGTCATGTTCATTATGATGTCATATTCATATTCCCTTACGCTGCTGACTCCAGCGTGTGGCAGTTGCCGTAGCAACAACAATGCAGTAAAAACCGCCTTTTTTCAACGCAGCGTTGTTGTGAAATTGCTTTGTTCTGTCGGATACCTAGCGAGAGACATAGCGTAAACAAGAAGTTGCACTGCAGTTAGTTGGATAATTCAGCGTTTAACAAAAACGGAAATAATTGTAACGAACACTTCATAAGTGTCATGAAAACAGAGTGGGCGAAACATATTTTGCCCACCCTCGTTTCACGGCAGGGTGGGCGCCGCCCACCCGGCCCACCCTATTTCGACGCCTATGCGTGTGAAATAACTTATTCCCCGGACCGCTAAAAATATTTAACTTGTCAAACTGGACCTTTAAGATTAGTTGAGTAACTTTGCACTACACTAACATAATTTCGGCACAACTGCGACCAACACAAACTCTGTTTGATAAAGAACTAGCTGTCAGAATCAGAATCATCAGATGCTGTAACGGAGGATGAGGTTGTCGCGTCATCAGACACATCAAGAGGCTCATCGCTTGGCTGTAAATCTACACTGTCTTCGCCGTTCGCAATGAAGCGTCCACATTTTGCGGCTTTCGTGCTTTGATACCCATCTACACGCCTCTTTCGTAGAGCTCAATCAGGTTGTTGACTAAGGAACAAATCTATGGCTGTGGCATAATGACAGGGAGGAATGTCTAACCCTAACCTTACAACCGCTCGTGTGGCCTCGGCATTTTTATTGCCGACGCTAATGCGCCATTCATGCATATGCGTCGACAATCACCTCGGCAATTGCCGAGGCTAATTTCGAAGACTGAAGGTATGGAATACAGGAAAATAGTCTGTCAAAATTTGCAAATACTTTGAGAGCGCCATATCTTGATTTTTTACAAGGTCATACTCTACTTACCAACTGTAGCCAACATGTTTGAAATTGCCCTTTCACTATCAGGAAACCATAAAGCAGAAAGTTTGGTTGGGGCGAATAATATGAATGGTTGTGCCAGAGCTGCAATGGTTTGTCCGACAAACACCAATGGTATCATGGCTGAAGGTAGAATACCATCCACAGCACTTATTACCCGCAGCACACATCCAATACAATTCAGCCAGGAACTCAGAATGATAGAAAACCGCAGCCCAATTGTATCCAGTAACCAAGTGGCTACAATACCACATGGTATCCCAGTTATCATAAAGACAAGAGATAAGAAATTAATGGTATCCAAATCACTTTCATAAAATTCCGCGGTTTTATATGCAACTGGTCCAAAAGTGAGCCAAATCTGAAATTAAACAGGTGCTTACAAATTAAACAAAATTTTACAATATTCAGTGGCGAAAGCTTTATGAATAAATTATACGGTAGTGTATCATGCAAGTTTCTGAACCTGACTGATGTTGTTTACTAACAATTTTAAAATCTTTAACTGATAAACAAAATATTTTAGTCATACAAAAAGTAATGTACGGTACAATCACTCAAATGTGTAGAAAAGTTAAACAAAAGCATATTTAGGGCTTGTAGGACGTAGGTTTTAAGCTACCCGCGATTTTATGAGAGAGAAATAAAGGAAAGACGTTGCCGACCATCAGCGCGGGCGCCGGGCGTCGAACGATTTAAAATCTACAAACACCCAAAGTTTCATTAGTACCGGTACTCCAGTAGCCTATACGTTAACAGGTAAAGCAAAAAACTGAAAACAGTTTTTATGTAATGGTATCAAAACAATTTTACAGCACCTATAATAAGGTAAACTCAAATGAAAGACCTCAATTATAATCTCAATAACTAAAATAGTTAAAACAGAACGTTTATATTAATTAAACGAAATAGAACTAACATAGCCATTTGCTATAGCTCGGTTAACTTGCTGGCTGAGTACATCTGTTTGACAGTAGAAAAACCATACAATTAACATCTTCAAAACATAAGCTTACATTACAAATTAATCAGAATCCACGAGTTAACAGAATGCTTGAACAAAGTGTAAACAACTTCAATAATGGTTTAATGTGCAAAGTCACACTTACCATGGCATTTGAAAGATTCAGAATAAACAATGTGGCCAGCAAATACCATCTGCGACTGTAAACACGTAATTGTGGCGATGTAAGGGGCAATTGAGAAGTGGTGCTCGAAGTCAAAACCTCAAATTCTTTAGCAGAGCTCATTTTAAATAAACAAGTGTAGCCTAGTTACCAGCATAAAAATAACAGTTCTGAAAATGATATCAAGATTAGCTTACTTCACTGCTTCAAGTTCAACTTGTTTATAACTTAAATCCGCTTTTCTTAATAATCTTTTGTAGTTTATAAGTACGGTACAGAAGAAAACTGCTAACCATATCAACTATTTGCCAGACGTTTTCATATGACTATCTGATTAAGACATTTAACCAATTTGCTCAATAAAAAGTTTACAAGAATTGGCATTATTGTTAAAAATGTGTGTGTGCTAACTCGGTTGCGATAGGTATGCGTTGATTATACCCCTATGATTTAATCCTACAACTGTTTGCAAATCTTGCAACTTGGACAAATTTATTAGTGCTGTTTTACACAACACAGTGCATTGTCAGTGATTGTCTCAGAGCCTGTTGTTTGACCAAAGCATGCAAACTGCTGCAATCGAATTTCATTTTATCTTAAACAATCTCTGAGACGTCAGGTAGGCACTTTAACGTAGGACAGTTTTCCATGCGAATCAGCTGTTTGCAGTCATGTGACTCACGCCATGATTGTAACCTTATAAACTCAATTGATTACAGTCAATAAGATCCTTCTTGCACTCAGTTCAGTTGCAGAAGAAAAAAGAACATTAGCAGAGGGTGGGAATTGAACCCACGCAATCGAAATGACTATTACCTTGCCCTAACCTTAACCCATTAGGCCACACTGCTTGTGGCGATACATTCACTTAATTTTCTTTGTATCAAAAATCTTTGGGGAAGATCGGACGAAAAGATCGGAAAAGATCGGAGAAGATCGGAATATCACGTACTGAGTCACATGACTGAAATCAGCTGATTCGTATGGAAAACTGTCCTACGTTAAAGTGGCTACCGAGACGTCACAACACAAACTTTGATGGTCTGTGCATCTGTTTCAAATGTGTTATTGTTAGCTCTGTTACAGTGTGATTACTCCTTTTGTTTGTTCTTTTGTCTTAACAAAATCCAGTTGTGCAAATATTGGATTCTTATGGTGTGATGTCTTGTGCATGAGATTACAGACACTTACTTATGTTTATACTGCAAGCATGGTCTCATCTGGTAATCTTATTTACTTCACTTTTACACAAGGAAAACAGTTATGTGGAAAAACAGGGGCATTCTCTTTTTGCTTACAGGTAAACATTTGTCATGTGACTGATTAACTTTGCTCAGGAACATCTGGCCAGACAATTACATGATTAAATGAATGAGTGAATGTAAAAACGTGATATATATAAATACATATTTATTAACAATTTTTTTTTATTTTGGCTGCCGGACGTAAGAATTTGGCCACCGTCAAGGAGCTCTGGTAGGACATGCTTGGTCACCGAAAAAATAAAAGAGCTTTAGAGGCCTGAACAACCAATTGAAAACTAGGCTGACAACTGCTGCTAAAGACGCTTTAACGGCAATATTGAGTGATTGATTGAATCTTTATCCTCGGACTGGGAAAGCTTCTTGCAGAACTTAATCCTGGCAGTTTCGCATACTTGTAGAGGCTTTGAATAACTGACGCAGACCTGGTCATCGAGATTGACAGAGTGAAGCTTCCGATTGCTAAAGTCTTGTTGACGGGGAATTATTTCATCCATTAGATGAATGGATACTCTTGGAGAGCAGTCCTTAACGTGCGTTCCTCAAGCGCACACCCCTAGAGTCGAACCAGCACCGCTTGATCTTGAAGCTTCTTCGTTCCAGAAGTCATGCGCTAACCTACTGAGCTATCGGGGCAGATCAACTGAGTGTAAAGTTGTTGTAGGCCTAATGGATTGTGGTCGACGAAAGGTGGTTGTAAAGAAAGCTCTATCAAAAGGACACTAGACAATGCACCAATACTGTGAAGTGAAATTTCAATTCAAATAATCTTTCCTTCAATCCACTATAGGCAACATTCCCGAATAAACTGTTTTTCTTGAAACCTATTGTATTTTTCTGATTGTGTGGACCCACAAGCAAAATATGAAGATCTTTGGCTCCACAGCAAGGCACAGCATTTGGTTAACCTGTACAGTGTACACCTGTGGAAGCTCAACCAGCTATAGATTTTTGGATAGCTTGACCCAATAGACTGGAAAGGCCATTTAATTCCGATGATAGATCATTCATACACAAGGTGAAAAAGTGAGGGCTAAATACTCGGATGCAACCTAATTCTTACCATGAACAATTTGTACCGCCAGTTCGTACCTTGAAAAGATCAAGAGAAAAAATTAAAAAAGCCTAAGTCGCTGATTGCAGTTTCTGCAAACATTTTAAAATTTTCCTTAAAGAAACAAAAACTCTTAGGATCAATACCAGAAACTTTAAAATGTTTGCAGAAACTCTGATCAACCCTAACCCTTTTAAAATGTTTGTGGAAACTCCGATCAATCCTAACCCTAACCCTTTTAAAATGTTTACGGACACTGCGATCAGCAACTTTGGCAAACTCTTAGGATTCATTACCAGAAATTTTAAAATGTTTGCGGAAACTGCGGAAAAATGGAAACTGCGATCAGCGACTTCAGCTTTGTTCTATTTTTTTCTCTCAATCTTTTCAGTTTGCTTGTTTGCGGAAACACCCTAACCCTTTTAAAATGTTTGCGGAAACTACGATCAGCGACTTCGGTAAACTTTTAGGATCATTACCAGAAATTTTAAAATGTTTGCGGAAACTGCGGAAAAACGAAAACTGCGATCAGCAATTTTCTATTTTTTTCTCTCCATCTTTGCAGTTTGTTTGTTTGCGGATACCGGGTGGCGACGATGTCGTCCCCTGCCGATGTCGTACCCCCGATATCGTACCCTCATACATCGGGACGCGCAATAATTTACGCCGCCAAAAAAAAGCTTCACATGCGGCGCGCTGTTGGATTTCAGCTCGAGCGTCAATGCCCATGTCGTCTCCGATGAGTGATCATGAATCACGCTGCCGAACAGACTTCAAAATGCGGCGGGCTGTTGCATTTCAGCTCGAGCGTCAATGCTCACGTTATTCTTTCAGTTTGGTAGGCTACGTTATTCTTTCAGTTTGGTACAACTTGTGGGATTAGTTGATGAACAAACATTTTTTTTTGTTCAGATGAACAAACAAATTATTTTAATTTCAAAAATAAAAATTAATTTCTAGGCTAATTTTTTTTTTAAATGTCCGCTAGCCAGGGTTAATTATTTGTTGCTGACGAGTGCACAGTTTTGCACAACCGAGTGAACAGTTTGTTTATTTATTATTATTTCTTTAAAATAATATAACCTACGGACACGGTAGCCCACTGCTACGAGTAGCGGATCTGTGCAAAATGGCGCCCATGGCAAAGTTTAAATGTGCGCCCTTTTTAACAATTTAAATTAAATATTGCATACAAGTCTTCTATGAACAAATCGTGAAGAAAATAAATCAATGTATTATTGCCGTTTTATAATGTTCAAAGGCAGTCACGTGAGATTGTTTCGTCATGCAAATTTTGTTCTCTACAGAGCTAATCAATTTGATAGAATGCTGCGCTATTGCGCTTTTCCAAGTTATTTCTAACATAAAAACTAGCCAACGCGGCTTATTACTTTTTCATCTGACGCTGTGTGTGTATAGCCTACTGTAGTCTACTACCAAGTGAATTATTGGACAAAATCGGACATAAGTTTGTCTGCTTGACTTTTCAGCTTCTGCTGCTTGCAAGTTTCGTCTCTTTCGCCCTTCAGCCCCACTTTTCTTTTTCTTTGTATTGGTTTGTTTCAGGGTCTAAAAGAGCAAGTAAAAGTTAAATTAAAAAAATCCTTGGTCGATAATTACAATATATAGCCTAGGCATACGCAAAATGTTTTCGTAGTCCTTTACGTTGGCCTAGCCAACTTAAAATTCATCTCAATAGAGCACTGTGTTGATGCAACCGGCGGTGACCGACCTGTAGATAGGGGTATTTTTGTCTGATAACTGTGGATAAAAATAAAACGACCCAAGTCCGGAAGATTTTTTCAAAAACTAATATTAATTAATTTAATTTGTCGCCGACATTTGTTGGCATGTCGGCGGGTTTTGTAACCGTTGGGTTGTATGCTAACTAGAGATTGAAGAAACTGACAGCGAATCAATCCCAACATTGGTGTGTAGGCTACTACGAATTGCGTTCATTTTATCCGTTTGATAACTTGAGGAAGTTGGGTAAAAGTACGGTAGCCTACCGTATATGTATAAAGCACAGCTTGTGAATTTGTCAATGAACTTCAAAACTTCAGACTGCTTAGTCACTTAGTGCTAAGCAGCGTCAGCGCAACACGTAAAAGAAATCATACCTAGCATAATTCTTGGTTTCAAAATTTCACATAATGATGCTTATAGGCTCAATAATAATACTTCAATGCTAATTTCTTCTTAGAACACACTGAGTTTGAGTGGTCTGGTCAGGCCAAATTGAAGTCATACAACAGATTAGATTTATAAATTCTTATAAAAATGAATAAGTGAGTTCTGGAGCTACTTTTACGCTTCAACTAATCGCTGCTTAGCGACTTTACTAAACTTCCAATTTTTAAATGGCAAAATCGTCATTTCCGTAGGGTGGTAAATGACTAGGTCGTCTCGTTGTCTCCCTGTTGGTATGGGAACTTGTGTAACTTTTGCATTGTGTACTTGCATATTTCAAACATGTACTGTACTATGTTCCTGTTACTGACAATTAAACCGTTGGTTGATTGATTCCAATTGTTGCTGACTGAACGCGAAGTGAGCCAGGAGAGGCACAATGTTGCTTTTCCAACGTCCATTGTTTAACAACGGCTACAGTAAAAGAGTGACCCTTTTTGATCTTTGTTGGGCGCAAATTAGATTTTGAAGAAAGTGTAAGTCACAAATTTTATTTTTACCAACCGATTTTTGCGCCCATGGCTCGAGCCATGCCTGCCATACCCTAGGTAGGCTACGCCACTGCAGTGCTACGGCCTAGGGGAACGAAGTCGTAAAAATGTGGCTCGTAATTCTGTTCACTTCCGTTTAATTGTGTGTCTGAAAATACGTTATCAATGGAAAATTACCATCACAGAAATGAAGAAAAGAACAAATTCTAAAGTTAGTTTGCAGTCATTATGTGCTTATCTTGACCTAGCCTGTAGCATAAATTTTAAGCTAATACCGGTCCGCTTACAACAATTAGCCTACCGGTAGCTTTGTTTTCTAAGTAGGCTAGTCCTATGTTGGCTTGCGAACAAGGCGGACTATATAGAAAGCAGTATAGACTATATAGAAAACAAATGCGAACCATCGATGCAGTGCAGTAACGTGGCACCTTTTTTTAACATTTTATTGTTACCGGTAAGCAGAAGCGCTATGTTCTTTGCTTGGGTTCGTTATCATGCAATAGGCCAAATGCAAAAAAGTAATGCTATGAATGATGATCAAGACATAAAATAGCCCAGTCAAGCCTACTTAGGCTATTTTCCTGAGCGTGCACAAACAGTATTTTCTGTAAAGCTAAACTATGAAGTGGCATTAGGCTATTCTTAAAAAAATTGTCAAATTATATCGATCCTACTCAGGCCACACAACCGAAAATACAATCAATAAGCCTAATGTACTCGCAGTTCATTGGGTTAAGTAATTCAACTACGTCGTCTAATTAAAACATTACAGCTATGCGACATCAAAAGAGTTAAGTTAGGCTATATCATATTGTTTGTTTTCAATAAAAAATGTAGCCTATCTAATGTAACCAAGCTGACCAGCAAACTAAAAAAATTACCGTCAATGCAAACTGAGTAGCCTGTGTAGGCAAATTTTTTACAATGTAGTCTAACTAACTGGTTATTATTAGCAATTGGGCGTTTTTTTTAATTCGGTTCGAAAGGCTCCCACCCTTGAGGCAATCCTGCATACGCCACTATAAGTCTACATTACAGATGTGCGAAAAGTAACATAACGTTAAAAAGTAACAGGTAATTTCCTTAACTCATATTAACAGATAGCAAATTGAAAAGTAACAGTTAAAAAAATTGTTAGTTAACCTAATCGCCTTCAACTTTTGACCTTTTTTTTTAGACAAACTAGATTAAAATTATATCGTTTACAGTCCAGGGTGGTCCAAAGATTTGTTAATATTTATAGCCTGCTAACAGTAAGAATATAGCTAAAACAGATCGAAATCTATAGAAAAGAATTTCAAAATCGCAACCTAGTTAAGTTTTTATTTAACAACGTTTCTACTTTCAGTAGGGACGAGCAACTCCGTTGTTCCGCCAACATTAGAAGGGTAAATTGCCAATTTGACATTTTTTTCACGATTTGCTGCTGGCTTTCTTTCAACTAAAAACTTTAAATTACTTCAAAACCAACTTCACTCTTTTTATACAACCCATAAAAAATACATTATTTTGTAAATAAAATAAAAAATTACCCTTCTAATGTTGCGGATGAACGAAAAAGCGGATGTAGTTAACAATCCCGGTACTTTCAGCAACGCGTTATCATTTCTCACTATGCGCCCGTGGAGTTTTTCACAGACCCTAATGTGGCTCTTCATGTTCGCAGTCTTGGACCACCCTGGTTTACACAATTGTTTTTTTTAGTCACACGTTAACTGAGGTTTACTCTAGCCTAGCTTTTTTCTGCTTTCATGGTTTTAGCTTTCAAAGTAGCAGTTCAGATTTTCAAAGTAGCCTACTTATTTAAAAGTAACAGTTAAGCACATCTCTAATCTAGCCTACATTACCAGATAACGTAGAACCACACTTGTTGCATGTCATAATTAATGTTTTTTTAGCTGTTTCTGTGTTTTTTGTCGTAGGTTAGATATGTTTATTTTCGCCTTTATTGCGTTTATTTATTGTCTGCCCGGTTAGCTCAGTGGTTATGCGCCCGGCTCAAGATCACAAGCACGACGCTCGGGATGTGCGCTTGAGCAACGCTTTTCAGGACTGCTCTCCATTCAGCGGCACCTAGTGAATGGAATAATTTCTCAGCAACAATACTTCAACAATCGGAAAACTTCACTCTGCCAATCTCGGTGACCGGCCCTGCGTCAAGAGCCACTGCAAGTACGCGTGACTACCAGGAATAACCAATCAAGGCTTTGTCAGTCCGAGGATAAAGATTTAAAACCAACCAACCAATTTGCAGTGGGCTACGTTAGCGATGTCAAAATAAATGTTCATGAAAAGAAATTGAGTGTTGATTCAGTGGCGTAGCTTGGGAATGTGTCGCCCGGGGAGGATTCAGATTTTGCCACCCCTTCAAGAAAAAGTATGTGAAAATGAAATACGTTTTTTTATCAGATTAAAATCAAAAATCGGAGTCTGAAAGTTCCACTCCCAGATGTGCCGGCCGGGGCGGTCTGTCCCCCCCCCCCCTTAGCTACGCCACTGTGTTGATTGCAGGAACATGAAATCCATGTTCTTCGGACGAAAGAGCAATGCGAAATTCATGAGGAGTCAGAACAGGGCAAGAAAGATCTTTTTTGTTTTCAATTCAGTTTTATTTTTTTTTGTATAAGTCATGATGAGTTGAACAATATTGTAACAAGTAAAACAGTAATGATAAATTTAACAATAGAGTACAGGAACAAAACCAACAAAAGAAAAAGGTAGCAAAAATTTCGTTTTGATTTGAATAAGTTCGTGTCGAACAACCATAATTTTTAGCTATATTTAATCGGGGAACAAAAAAAGTTGAACATCTGGCAACAGGGACGACATCGACGTGGGACGACATCGGCAGGGGACGACATCGGGGGGACGACATGTCCAGGGGACGACATCGGTGGCATTCGCGGATACCCATACCTAACCGATATTCCGATACCCTAACTAACCCTAACCCTTTTAAAATGTTTGCAGAAACTGCTGAAAAACGGAAACTGCGATCAGCGATGTTCTATTTTTTCTCTCGATCTTTTCAGTTTGTCCGATTGCGGATAACGATACTCCGATACCCTAACCCTTTTAAAATGTTTGTGGAAACTGCAATTAGTGACTTCAGCTTTTTTAATTTTTTCTCTCGATCTTTTCAAGGTACGAACTGACGGTACGAATTGTTCATGGTACGAATTAGGTTGTACGTACCCTAAATACTTGGTCACAGCGGTAAACCATAATCTCTTCGTGGGAAAATTGTAACATAAGATTCCCGAATCTGTTCGTCTGCATGTAGGTGACCGAAGAAACACACACTTGAACTTCTTTTCAAACAGTGTATTTCTGTAAAATTAGCCCGCGGCTATCGAAATGACTGGTGCAACGCCTTACACCTCAAAACTGTCACTACGATACGGATTACTTGGATAAAAGACGGAGAATTTGTCCAGCTAGCAAGCACCAAATAAACCAGTTAAATGTGCGACCGACTTCCAACAAACAACTTCAAGAATGAATCAGAAAAATTTGTGATAACTCAAAGGCACGAGAGCAGTTCGTGACGCAATATTTCATGTCCAAACAGGTCTCAAACTGAAACAGGTTTAAACCGGTTTCAACAGGATTGACACGAGTCTTACGGACGATGGTGCAATTTTGGCTCATGTTTTAGGAATTTCCATGACGTAATATTCAGTAGACCCGAACGGTTTTTATATGACGTTTGACCAGGCGAACAACCGTCTGGAACAATACTCTCCCCTTGCCTCACCCCATTTGAAACATGAAAATAATGAGAATTGTGACAACCCCACTATACGACCATAGATTGATTTGCACACTAATTAACACAATAATTGTGAAGAAAGGAGCGTTTTTTTCCAGCTATCAACACAAGGCTGAGCACTCACTAGTAGTATACCGTAGATATCTTATCTAGCTAGGGACAATGGTATCTTATCTAGCTAGCATTTAATCAGCTATATGATTAAAATCTTCCGTTATCTAGTACTGTCTGCTACTCAAACCATTGCCCAAAACCATCAACTTATCGACTGAAAGTAATTAACAGAGTTGCCAGACTATTAATTAATACAAAAAAAGCCAAAACAAGAAAAATATGAGATACAGTAAAAATAAAAGGCCAAATGAATATTTACCTGTTTTTATTAAAAATAGTAAAACATATATATATTTAACAAATTTACTTACATTTTATTGAATTATGGAAGAATTTCCTCTAAATAGTTGGTTTCTTCATTTGCCGATCTTCTTCGTCGTATGAGCTGTTCTTCTGGACTATATGTTTGGGCATGATGTCATCAGCCACTCGACAGTCTCGTCATCCAGGGCCTTCAGTCCAGGCGCTCCATGTGGTGGTTGATGGATTGGGCAGTCATGGACGACATGATCTACTGTCTGGTCTGTGGCGCCACACTCGCATCCCGGTGAGGAAGCCAGGCCCCATTTGCACATGTCTGAACGAAAGCGACCGACGCCGGTTCGTAGGCGGTTAAGCCGGACCCACGCAAGTCTTGCGAGGGACATTCCCGGAGGGTGGGGATCGACGTCGGGTAGGAAATCACGGAGTCGGGAGGTGTTGTTTTGCCACTCCATGTTCCATGTGTAGTTCGTCCAGTGTGCCGCACTTATTCCAAGATCTTCAACGTTGTTCAGAAGCTGTCGTGCGGCGGGCACAAATGGGCGTCTTGATTTCAGTCGCTGCTGTCCTCCAGGTAGGCGCTGAAATGTACTGTGGAGGAGGTGGTCGGGGTCCAGTGCGCGACGAGCAAGGGAAATCATGGCTCCTTTACGGCGAAGCTCAGCAGGTTGGATGCCTGCAAGGATGGGAAGGCAGTCCGTTGGAGTGGGACGCAGGCATCCAGTCACAGTGCGTAGTGCGTCATTGATGGCGGTGTCAATGTGGTGGGTGTGAGAGCTGCGGCACCACACTGGTGCGCAGTACTCAGCAGTAGAATGGACAAGGGCCAAGGTAGCTGTGCGAAGGGTTTTCGCATCAGCTCCCCAACCGGAACCCGCCAGCCGCCTCAAAAGTGCAACGCGCGCAGATAGTTTTTTTGCGCAGTGACTCCAGGTGTCGTCGGTACGTGAGTGACCTGTCCAGGGTTACGCCGAGGTAGGTGGGTTTGGCGCAGTAGGGGAGGTGTTCGTCATCGGTGGTAATGTTGATCTCACGTTTTGCTTCCTTGTTGTTTAGGTGGAAGGCCGCCGACACTGTCTTTGCCTTGCTGAGCTGTAGCTTCCATTTCTGGAGATATGTTGATATAGTTGACATGTCCTGGCTTAGGTTCCTCTCCATTGACTGCCAATCTCCGGCTGGATGCAGGAGAGCCAGATCGTCTGCATAAGCATACTTCCTGGAGATGGTGTCAGGCAGGTCATAGATGTAAGTGTTAAAGAGGATATATATTGCCGATGAAATATACAAATTCTCACTGCTGTGCAATTTTACCAAATTCAGAGTGCACTTGAAGTCTTTGCAACACATTTTTTGATCCAATAGGTAAGAACGACTTCTTATGATAGCTTCCAAGTTCCAATAATTGAATTTGTGTTCTGTTTCTAGGCTTTGTTTTTGCAGCAGTAGCCTACCTAGTGAAAGTATTCTTTCAACAACTGCATTATTTGCAGCCTGCAGGTGTTACCAGAGATGTTAAAGCATATTTATATTCTTTATATTTCTATGATGTTTTAATAATGTCTCCTGTATCGTTTTTTGTTAATCTATCAAGGCCTGGTGCGTTGCGTTCTGAAATGGTTTTTCCCGTGGTAGGATTTCTTTCAGGGGTTTTCTTTGTCTTTTTGTCTTGCTTTTTTGTTTTTACTTATCTAAATTGTAAAAACAAAAAAAAATTACTACTGTAGCCTGCTTTTTCTCTCTCTTTTTCTTCTAAATTAAAAAAAATCTATTTGCGACCGTGCCATATTTTAAACTGATTGTTCTGCTTTGGTATCATGCACGTTATAACGTCCACATTTTGTCGTTTCTACCTTTTTCTAGACCTCTGCTATGTTTGATATATTTTATTTTTTTCGTTGTGATGGCCAGAAATAAAAAAACAAACTGAACTGAAACTAAAATCTATTGACTAAAAATCTATAGGCTATAGACCTATTGATTAAATTGAAATTATTTGACTTGGTGAGAACAATTCTTTAATTAATGTTGTCTGTCCAAATGTCAATTGCAAAGTATTTTGTGACTGCTCCCTTTTTTCTATTTCTATTGTAAGCAAGCTGCATGGAAAATCACAGGATTTTTGGAAAAGGAGACGAGTTGATGAAATTCAATATTTCTGAGAAAAGAAAACTCATTTGACGTAATGATAATGCATCACTACAAAGCCATGGAATTGATTAATTCATTTATTGCAGTGGCGGATCCAGAAAGCAATTGGGGTGAACGCTCCCTGCCCCTAATACAAAAATTAACTTTATTCGTAGTGTAGGTTAATATAGCCTATGCAAGATCGGATTAATGTAGATCTGTTTGTACCCCTATCCCCCCCAAAAAAAGTCTTTCTAGATCTTTCCCCGATTGATTGTGAGAATCTTCATCGTTGGTTTGAGAAAAGTTCTTTCAGAGCTTGATCCTGGCATTTGCACAGAGTCTTTAGGCTATAGGCCTACCACTGACGGTCATCCAGATTGACAGAGTAGCCTAGTCTGTAATTATTAGAACTTGGTTTTGAAATCATATCATCCTCGGACTGACAAATCAATCAATCAATCATTTTATTTTTCGTCATTAACGCGTCCGGGACGAAAAAGATACTAACTACGGTACAAAAATCGATATAAACCTACCAGCACGTTAACGAACGGGAAAAGGTGGCAAAACCTTGAAAGGTTTAAAACATGCCTGAATGAAAAATTATGTAGCAGGCTATATATCAGTAGTTAGCACGGCCACAAAACCCCCCAAAAAAATAGCAAAAAATAAAACAAAAACAGAGAAGCACACATGCAGTAATGAATGACAGCCTAATGAAAAGTGTTGTGGATTGAATTTGCAAGTTCCAATATTGATGTGGATGAGCAGTCATAATAATAATAATAATAATAGGATGGAGAAAGAAGCCTTTGATAGTTTATTCCTGGCAGTTTCGCACAACCTACTGATAGAAACTTTGAAGTTTGAGGTTGGGTGAGTTTTGACTCACGCAAAAATCATTTGTAATTTCTTTTTAGCACATAGCATATCCATAGAATCTGCTTCCAGCAATCAATCTTCATCGACAAACAGACCGCAAGCCCGATGACCAAAGCGTATTCTTGCTTTCCGCTTGCTTGCTCAAGCAAGATTTCTGTTTACCTGCCAGAGCGAAAATTAATCGTTTGGTTTCCCGTAGCGCATGACAAGAAAAAAAGGTTACTCAAAGTTTCAGCTTAGTGCGACTTAGATTGTGTTCACTTCGTAAAGAACCTTAGCATAGGCAACTTACAGTAGCTCATGAAAAACACTTTTTCATGAGTTAACTACGATTTACTTTGTAGAAATACGTTAAATTTTGTAGCATACTGAGTTAGTTGTAAATGTTAGATCACAGCTGATTAATATATTACGCAGCATAAGAGCGAAAGGTTTCATATATAGTTAGCATAGCCTACCAGTAGCGTAGCCAGGAATTTTGAAAGGGGGGAGGGTTTTGACCACCCAGCGGCGGAGGGTGTGGGGGGCCTCCCCCAGAAAATTTTGAAAAATTACTTTGAATTTGGTGCATTCTGAGAGCATTTTCAACAAAAATGTGGGTACGAATATTCCTGTCAAATGGTGCTGTCTGGTAGCATAGCAAAAAGATAAGATCATGTTTTCTTCGGCATTTTTCGGAAATAAAGCTAAGTCTCTGTGTTTTCTTGTTGCTAATTCCTGGCTGAGATGTTTGGTATTGGCAAAACTCGCTCTTTTAATGCAATTTTGTTTAAAACTAGGCAATTTTTTATTGGACTGAAAGCATCATTCTCAATATCGTGACGTCACACGCGTGCCAAAGGGGGGTTGTAACCCCCACCCCCCTTGGCTACGCCACTGTAGCCTACATATTAAGCTATAATTTACTTGAAGGGAAACTGTGTATCCAACAAAATAACGTAACATTGACAGTTGCAAAGTTTTTGTGATAGAACGTTTGTGCATCTGATCAAAGTGTCTCTCTACGTTAAACTTACGGTATTAAATATCTTGTTAAAACGGCATTGCTAACATTCTAGCAAAATGCTTTTTCGACTTCAGTTTCAGCCAGGGGCCGATTTCGCATGTTAGCTCAGTTGGTTCTTCATGTCAGTAGCTCAGTTGGTTTTTCATGTCAGTAACACGTGCCATGTTTACAAAGCTTCAATGTCGCCGGACGACGTTGAAACAATGTTAAACTGGCTACCCTGATTGGTAAAACTGGTTCTTTTAACGTTAATTTCTGCAGACGTTGAGTCAATAAAAAGAAACAATTTTGCTAACTAGGATGCAGTTGCACGGTCAGTGGCAGAATATGAGGTTTATCGAAATAGAATAGATTGGCCACTAATACAGTTGAATAATCGTCATAGCACATGACTGTGTTCCGAAAACTAGTGTAATTCGATATTGCCATAACGTACTCGCAGCATCAAGCTGAAACAGATCGTTAGAATCTACACTGTGAAGTAAGCAACGATCATGCTGCTAAAAGCGAAACTCAATCAAAGTTGAATAAATTTGCCGAACAGATTTTTAGCAAAGGTCTTGTAAACTGGAAAGCAAAGAAAGAAAATAGAGGACTTTTATCAACTTTATTTTACCTAAAAACATTCATGAAAAATCCTCTGCTTATCTGTTATAAACACTGCTGTTTCCTAGCCAAGTATTCAGTGAAAAAAATTGAATGCAGTAATATTGACAACCTTTTAAAGTACATGTAGTTCAAACAGAAATAGAAAATGTTGGGTGGAAATTCAATGTTCATGACAAAGTCCAATTGATATTCATCTGTTGCAGATCGCAAACAGATGAATATCAATTGGATTTTGTCATGAACATTGAATTTCCACCCAACATTTTCTATTTCTGTTTCAACTACATGTACTTTAAAAGGTCGTCAATATTACTGCATTCAATTTTTTTCACTAAATTAGATGCTTTTGCATCTGCTTTACGCGGATCCTCTATTGACTTTACGTTAATCAGGGTTTAAAGTGTCAAAATTATCTTTTTTTCAAGTATTCAGTCTTTTTGTTTCGTTGTCGTACTTGATTCCAAGCATTGACTGCCTCTTGTAGGAAAATGAGTTTCCAAGTACGACAGTGAGGAAATAAATTCGCAACGCTTTTGTCAATGTGTTGCGGCTGCCTCAAGCCCCCTGGGCATACCGTGCGATGAACAACATAAATTTTCATTGACTATGCACTTCCTTGTTCTCGCAACATAGCAGTGAATAACGAATACCTCCGCACGCTGCAGCGCAAACTGTTTTTCTTCTGTCAGCAAGTCAAGTGAAACGCATTGATGGATTCTGAAAAAGGTAAATCGCCACAGCCACACTGAATTTAGTCACTGTGCTTAGTTTTGTGTGTTCGTTTGAGGCTATTGTATTAGCTTTGGTACATCTTAATTCTTGAGAGACACGTTTTTTTCTTCTGAAAATTGAACGTGTATTTGGTCAACCAACATTGCACAAAGTGTTGGTGCAAGAATCAGCTTTAGAAGTTAGACAGAACTGACAAACTGTAGATATCCGTGTGAAATCCATTAACAGCTGCAAAACGTTAGCCAGTCACATTGTTCTATCGAGATGTTTTCACCCTGCAAATTAGTCCTTGTTAGGCGTTAGTCAATAGAGAGAAAGACGTGACCTACTGTAAAGAGTAATTTTAGCTTTGTGACAACATGTTATCATCAAACGTTGAAACGACGTAGCAGACTTGACAAACAGTAGCAGATGGGAGTACAAATGTTTTGTCAAATCAAAAAGTCCAAGAGAAAAAGGCCAACGCTGCATAAAAACGGAGCTGGTAAGAAAAGAACTTGTCAACAGAAACTCAGAAAGGTCTGAGGTCGGGGTCAGCCTCAGAAAATGTTCACTAATTTTTGTCGTGTTTTGATCACTTTCCGCGTTTTTTCGGTTTTGTTACTGATAGGTTCAGTTTTCATTTTCGACTTTAAAAAATAATACTTTCCATGACATAACAAAGATCCAGAGAAAGGTGAAAACGATGAAACCAGAACGTTATAGCGTGCTTCCAGATCGAAATGATTTATTTTGTACAATGATTTAACACGGTCTCAACTCAACATCTTGAGAAATTTAAAAGTGAAGAAAATGTGGATTAAATCATTGTGTTATAAAGTTAAGTTTTCACTTCTGGTTCTACTAGTGATAGTCTTAAGTCTTGGTCAACTCTACTTCGGATTACAGTTCAGCAACGACTTTAAAAGTAGTAAGCTATCAATATGTTCTTTCCTTTAAGTCACGGGTGTCCAACCTTTTTGGCCAAAGGGCCACATGTAGTTTACGAATGGTTGCGCGGGCCACTTGAGTATTTACTGCTAATTTGTAATCTTAAAAATGACTGTCTGATAATTTCTAATTGAAACCCTCACACCCAAATTATAATCTTAGAAATGTGTTTGTACATTTTATGGGTTATATAAGAAGAGTGAAGTTGGTTTTAAAGTGGTTTAAGGTTTTTAGTTGAAAGCAAGCCAGCAGCAAAGCGTAAAAACTGTCAAATTGGCAATTGACCCTTCTGATGTTGCCGGAACAGCGGAGTTGCGCGTCCCGTAATGTATTGTCCGGCTGTCCCTAGGTTCATCCACGAAAAACTTGCTCGCACGAGTAAGTGCTGCCGAATAATAATGTCACGAAAACTGCCAATCTATGAATCCTCTGATCATTTTCTTAAGAAACATTTTTTTTTTGTAAAATTCTAGCAATAGAAAGTTTTGAACTTCTCTCGCTAAAAGCAAGAAATATTGCTGATTGACTGATTCTTGAAGCACCAGAACTATTGTGTGGAAAAGGGTGGACGTAACAATATGGAAAATGTGATGCGTAACAACGTGCATTGTGATACAAATACAATAAAATTAACTTGAACATTTGTGCACCCCATGCACTAGGGATTATAAAGTAATAGAGAAAGAAAGCAAACAATAAATGCCAATTTATCGGAATGTAAGTTCGCCATAAATTACGTTGGCGATTGAGTTGATTATATAATATATGTCATTTCGAAAAATATCACGCGGGCCACTCAGAACCTTCTCGCGGGCCACGGGTTGGACGCCCCTGCTTTAAGTAGTAAGCTCAAAGCTACTAATATGTTCTTTCTTATAACATTTGACTTGTCAGTCAATATTCAATGGAGGAACTTTTCTTCCACTTTTATGGAAAAGAGAATGTTTGCAGTCGGGAAGTCATCTGAAGATTGCTTTTTCAAAATCAAGCATATTGAAGCAAAAGAATAGGCTGTTGTTTAAAAGTGAAACACAGGCCTCGAAATTCGTTTTTGTTGACGGCGTACAAACGTGTCCGGTCTGAGCAGCTATCTCGGCGGACAAATTAAGTCTCACGGCGGACACACCAGTTTTAACGTCGATCATCATACTTAATTACTTTATCTTGATAAGTCTTCGTCATTTGAGAACCATAGTTACGGTTTAGGCTTTTTAAACTTTTAGCAAAGTCACTCTGAAAGGCTTTCATCAAACCAACGAGGTGCGCTTGAAGAGTCAAAGCGCCGTATAGCTGCTAAATATGATGATGATCTTCTTCTTCATCGTGTGTCACACGGCCGTAGCCCAGAGCATCACGCAGGCTCTTGCTCTATCGTTGAACTCGGCCAAATCCTGTGCAGAGCACCTTGCTTTTAGGTCAGGGCATTCGAATAGATGTTGCATCGTTTGCTCCTGTCCGCATTTGCAACTTGTGCTCCCCATGGAATACCCCCAGTGTCTCTTCAAGGTTTTACACCTGCCAATACCAGTTCTTAAGCGGTTGAGGCATCGCCAATACTTCCACGGTTCACGTTTTCCCGGAGGAAGGCTCTCCATATGGAGTGTGAGCTCCATATTGGCCAATGTCGGTCCGGCTGCCAGTCCCTCCTGCCATAGTTGAACCCGCACATTGGCGGCGACATCGTCTTGACCTAATGGGGCAACTGAAGCAAGAAAACTTTTTCTTGACTTCAGACGCCTGTGTGCTGGAGTTTGGCCATACAGTGGGTGTCTCAAATCTATGTCCTGACAAGATCTTTTCTTTCTGCTGGTCACGCTTCTTCTGATGTTGGGGGGAGCAATTCCAGACAGAATGTGCAGCGACGTGATGTTGGTTGGTTTGAGACAACCTGTAATCAGACGGCAGCTTTGGTTTAATATGGGGTCAATTTTCTTGGCATGTGCTGAGCGTTCCCACACTGGGCAAGCATATTCTGCAACCGAATAGCATAAGGCTAAAGCAGTTGACCGTATTGTGTCAGGGAGGGCACCCCAATCAAAGTTTTCGAGTTTTTGCAAAATATTATTTCTAGAAGCCACCTTAGCTTTTACTTTTTCAATATGGGATTTGTATGTGAGAGACCTATCTAATTTGACACCGAGGTATGTGCGGGTATGTGGGATTGATACAGTGTGCCAGTTTGGTTCCATTCCAGGAAATGTTTAGTTGGCGTGATGCATCCCGGGATCTAAGGTGGAATGCGCAGACTTGGGTTTTATTGGGGTTGGCACGCAGGTGGTTGTCCGTGTAGTATGTTGTCAGCCCATCCAGAGCATCACTGAGTACTCTTTCCGCGGAAGTGAAGTGTTTGTGTTGTGTTGTTATACACAAATCGTCAGCGTATATGAAGCTTCTTGTACCAGGATGGATTGGTTGGTCGTTTGTATAAATGTTGTACAAGATGGGGGCTAAAACACTCCCTTGTGGTAGACCATTTTTCTGCTGTCTGTAGACCATGATGATGATGATAATATGATGTTTGTCAAAATTTTGAATTCTATGGCTTCTTGCGTCACAATGCTCTGGGCACGAGTCGGAAAACTTCTACATTAACGCTATTTTCTGCTGTGCAAAGCTTCACTAGGCTTTTTTCTTTAGGTTTATTTTTGCGTGTCATGTGAGCGAAAGTGACGAAAAGAAGAAACAAAACATTAAAAAAAGCGCAATTATTTTTTGCTCTCTCCGTGATGCGGTCGCCTCTCCATTCTCCAACATAGTATCAGTAGGCTACATGTATTCCACGAGATCACGGCAGGCTCGGGGTTATAATCAGCGCAATCAGGGTCGTCCAGGCATATGCGCATGAGAGCTTCAATAATATCGATCTTCAAAGACGTGCGCCAATCTCCGCGCGATCATCGCTTGTCGTTAAGATACGTAATACCGAGATCTACTCAGTGTCTTCTCTCCAGAATGGCTAATTGAAGGAAAAGCGTAAATGCGCGCTCTTGTTTAGCGATAAAATGTGCGATTTCAAACAACCTCTTAATTTTGATTATTTTCGTTGTCACTCACATTGTCGAGGGCCTTGATGATCGGAAATTGATGACTTGGGGTATTGTCGGCCAGATATGCTGAAGCTGCAGCCAGGTAACGTTGTGTTGTGATCTTTGACAGAGCTAATCCTTACATTCGTTGTTCCTTTAATATATTATTGTTCTTATAATATATTAATATATTATTTAATATCTTATTGAAATACTATTGTGAGTGTTAGCCTGGTCAAATGTTTTAAGGTTTAGATCAAGGAAAAAAAGCTATTGATTTATTTCCTTTAATATATGCATCTATCACCGCTAAATTTCCTAGTAGTAGGTTCATCGCCCTCATTCTCACTTTCAGAATTTTCCCTGTGGGCCTTTTCTTTTTTCTGTAATACCAAAACTTAAGTTTTGCTGCTTCTTGCTGTAGTAGCCTACTCGTGCTATCTAACTTTGTAACCAACCTTGCCTTATCAATAGGCTATTACTTGGTGATCAAAGCCAGACATTGTGACATAAGACTTGAACTAAGTTGGGCGTGATTAGTGTAGAAGTACCGGTACTATCATCGATTCTTAGCGAAGAATTCACCTTTGTTACGCTGATTCAATGTGATCAATCGTAGAAGCAACGTAAAAATCGAAAGTTTTCCTGCTTGAATGGAAGCTAAGGGATACAGTATTAACTTTTTCTAGATGCGCGCTGAAATTATATTCTTGCAACAGTTGCTCGTGCTATGAATGACGATTTGTATCGCTAGTTCCTGCGTTATTTCTCGTCGGACAAATATGACCGATCTAGAGGGGACTTCCCGCAGACATCACATGCTGTGACAGCGGACATGTCCGCCGTGAATTTCGTGGCCTGGAAACGAAGGCTCCCAACCTCGTTCTAGAAAGTCATAAGGGAAGCCTACACACGAACCGTGGGAAACATTGTAAACTCTAATTTAACTACGCATATAAAAGTCAAAAAACAAACAAACGCTTTTTGATTGGTAAAATCCTGTCTCATGGCTAACAGCAATCTGGGATAAACCAATTTAAAAAGGTCTCAGCAGTATCTCAGTCAAACTGAAAGTAATTTTTTATTGCAAAACGCTAGCACAATAGAGGGGACAATGGACAGCGCTGATAAAATGCCTAAAAACAAACTTGCAAAAGAAGAGGAGGCAAAGAGAAGACCTAAGGAGATAATAGATTACACACATCAAACGTGGTTTAACATAATGGCTCACACAACAGTGTAGGCAAATTAACTGAATGAGGGAGGGGATTACTTTAGGTACTGGTGGATCACGATAACGTCTGCAGACGTTGAGTTAATGTAAAAATAATGTATTTCTCTGACTAGATACATCTATACCTCGGTCCACCACCAGCAGGCCTCGAAACAACTTTTTTTATCCGGCGGCCAAACGTGTCCGACTGAAGCAAGCTGTTCGGCGGCCAATCACAAGCACATGGCGGCCATCGGAACGTCGACACGCATCAACATACAGTCTTCAAAATTAGCACATTTTTACTTCGGCAGAAACGTTGCCGAGGCCAAACGAAAAAAGTTTAAATTGCCTCGGCAATTGCTGTGAACGTTTATTACGAAACAATTGTACCAAAACGAGAAGCGAAAAATATACTAGAGAGTAGTCTATCACGACCGCACTGTTTGATTTGTTGTGATGTAATAATATCAAAAGTAGCGATAAAGCGAGCAACAAGATACGCACGTCGCACGCTGTTACATTAATTCACGTTAAATAACTCACAGGCGGAAAAGTAAGTTTATTTTGGGTTGATTCAACGTTCGAGTCAGCACAGATCGATTTAATTTTCCGGCGGGTTATAGGCTACTTCGTAACAACAATGCCCAATAAGAAATTTACGTTTGTTTTACATTAGTTCGACATCTAGCCACGTTGAATTATCATAAAATAACGTTAATTGCCCAACCAGGTACCGGTAACAAATTAATAGCTCCCTGCGAGCAGATTGCCTCAATTTACGTATACACTAACATAATTTCGGCACAATTGCGATACTGCGAACAACACAAAGTCTGTTTGATAAAGAAATAGCTGTCAGAATCGGAATCATCAGATGCTGTATCGGAGCACGATGTTGTCACGTCATCACTGGAATCAGACACATCAAGAGGCTTGGCTATAAATCCACACCGTCTTCGCCTTTCGCAATGAAGCGTCCACGTTTTGCGACTTTCGGGCTTTGACACACTTCCACACACCTCTTTCTTTTTCATAGAGCTCCATCAGGGTGTTGTCTAAGGAACAAATCTATGGCTGTACCATAACGACTGGGAGGAATGTCTAACCCTAACCTTACAAGCGCTCGTGTGGCCTCGGCATTTTTATTGCCGACGCTAATTTCGAAGACTGAATATATCGCATCAATAAAGTGTATTGTGATGTCACTTGCATCCTGCTTATCGTCAGACATCAGCTGCTACTTGGTCAATCAATAATGTTAACAATTCAAGCATAGACAGTGTGTATTGTGATTTATCAGGTGCTTTGACTGCTTTCTAATCCTTTGTGATTATAAGTGGCAAAGTACTTTATTCACAAGGCCGCTTGCGTAAAATTTTCTCGAAACTTCATGGCGGACAAATGCGGCCGACGGAAGGGCGAAACCGGCGGACAAAATGTCGGTTTTTGTAGGTTAATCGCGGCCATGGCCGCGATGGCCGCCTTCAGTTTCAAGGCCTGACCAGTAAAAAAACATGTTAATTCTGAAGATGACACTCTTACACAAAACATTGAACGCTCCTGACCAGCTGCCAAAATTCACGTTTTAAAGAAAATGAGAGATGTGCTGTTGACAACATTTCAATCTTATTTAGATTTTACTTGTTCCAAAGTATTACGGTCAAATGAAAAAGTTTTATTTACATCGTTTTTAATTGATATCTTTATTGTCTACAAATAAATGCGTTTTTAATTCAGTGGTTTTGTGCAAAAATAATAACTTGTAGGCTATAGTGTAACAATAGTAGATGTTGGATTACTCTTTACACAAACTGCTTTTTGCAGTTGTATCAACTTTTCTTGTTAAGAGTTGAGCTCTTCAAACGTTGTTTCAAACTTTGCCAATTATGTGTCGGTACATTTATTTTCACCTTTGGCTTAGTTTGCTTGCGTTCCACCTCAGCGGTAAAATTTGCTCTGTTTTCAATTTATTCAAAGTCTACAAATATTACTTTAACGTAAAAAGAAGCAATTTCATTAACTGGGACAGCAAATAATTTTACAAGTTTTTATTGTCATAGACATGGCTGGCAAGAAAGAATGCGGCTACCTACTGATTACTTATGTAAGTTTGGTAATTGTAAAAGTAGCAGTAGGTCTTGCGGAAGTGTCACATCCAATGTTGTATTTTAATGCTAATGAGGTTCCCACACTGCGTCACAAAGCCAGAACAACTCATGCCAAAATAGCAAAAGTGATAGAAGAAGCCGGAAGAAGTTTGAAAGAAGATACCACAGTATACCTTCCTCCAGAATCATTTGAAAAATTTGGAAGCAGATGGAATGAGTTGTATGGAAATAATCTTTGTGCTTTCGCCATGTACTGCCTTCTGTATCCAGAAGATCATGAAGCTTTGAGTATTGTAAGCTATGATTGTAAGACATATCTCTAATGCTAAGTTGATTTGAAACTTTTAGTAAATGTTTGCTTTGTCATGCGGAGTACAATGCTAAATAGATCTCAAGCAATGTTTTTCAAATCTCAACTTACGTCCTGCGGCACTTTACAAGTGTGCCTGGCAATTACGTTTTTCTTTGTCCCACATCTTTTTTTCTTGCGATACCGACATGACATGTTCATTTTCTGATGTGACAAAATAATTTCTTTTTTTTGCATTGCTCGGGAGAAAAGATGATGAATCAAATACGGTAGAAAAGAAAAATAGAAAAACAATTTTTTGTGAAAAAAGTGATTAAATGTCATTTACTGACCACACGACAAAACGGCCAAACTCCCAATCCGACCTTTTTGCTAATAGCCAATGGTAGAACTAAAGCAATAGATTTGTTTATAAACACTTTTAAAATATTGATTAAAAAGCGCTTTTAATTTGTTTTGCTTGCTTAGGTATCGCTGTACATGGATAGAATGACATCGTACGAAGACTGGTACGTCGCGTCTAGTCGAAATGTTGACGAAATTCCGGTCGCTCATTCACTCACCGGATATGTGACCGCATTTGACTTCTTGTATGACAAGTTCACTGTGGCACAAAAGGAAAAGTACCTGGAGAAAATCCGTGTAGAAACGGAACGAATGTCTGCAGTGATTGTACGGAACAAGTCAGGTTGGGTGAAGCAGCACATACACAACCATGCTCCCACGAATTTGATATCTATGCTTTTGGGTGCAATTGTTTACCAACACCATGCCCCTGAATCAGGTGAGATATCAAGGCTCCGCTTTAAACATCGGTTTCAATGGTTATTGCATATAAAATACATTTTTTTTTCTTCTAAATTTTAGAAGGTGGTCCATTCAACAATACTTTGAGATCAAAAGCGATAAGTTAGTTTCAACTAAACAAATTAACATGAAGTCTTTTTGACTAAGTTTGAAAAAAAAAACATTCTCCGCTCTACCTCAAAAGATTTTATTTAACGTTCAATCAACATCAAATTTTACAAGCAATTGTTTTAGCAGATTTAATTTTTTAGTTGGTGTTCTAGAACAGAGATCTTTTTCTTCAATTGTTACCAGAGTAAACATACATAGACGTCATTGGGCATATTGAGTCAAGCAACTGAAACACCGTTATGTTTTGCCGTTGTGTTTTGTAGAATTCCCATGGAAGAATACAGCGGTGGATCATCTTGAAAAGGCAATGACCCTGTTTTCTTACGTTGTTGACGGTTCTTGCGATGAAGGTGTTGCGTATGGCTCGTACACTTCCAGAGGAATCACTCAATACATTTATTTGGCAAAGCGTCATTTTGATATTGACCATACAAATAACCCCTGGCTGCGAGAGCATTTTTGGTTTTTCTTTGCCACCGTACTACCAGGATACCAACGAACAGTGGGAATCGCTGATTCCAATCATAATTGGTTTTACGGACCAGAAAGCCAGCTGGTGTTTTTAGATTCTTTTGTGATGAAAAATGGCTACGGCAACTGGTTGGCTGACCGAATCCGGTCAGCCAAACCCAAAAACCCACCATTGTCTCGACCAATGTCACAAAGATGGAGTACGCTTCATACTGAATTCGTGTTCTACAACGCGAGTATCAAGTCGATGCAGCCAGTGTGGCCTAATAATTTACCTTTGCATATATTTAGCGACTGGGGAGTGGTAACTTATGGTGGAGGACAATATTTAAAAAAAGGAAACACGTTTCTATCTTTCAAATCTTCACCTATTCACGGAGAGGCAGTAGCAGATATAGTAGAACATAAGCTTTTGTCTCATTTTGTTGACGGTTGGAAGACTTTTAATCCTGGTCATGAACATACCGATCAAAATTCTTTTGTTTTTTCTCCAAATGGACGCTATTTTATTACCGAAGCTCTGTATGCCCCCAAGCATACTCACTTAAACAATGTTCTCACTTTTGCCCCTTCACTTGCATCTAAGTGCAATAAACCATGGGAAGGACAGGTCGGCGAATGTTCAAAGTGGTTTCGTTATAATAATGTGCCTGTGCCGCGTGGGAAAATTGTTAACGTTGCGACATCTGACAACTTCGTGTACATCGCCGGAGAATCTGTGAAAGCGTACAGGTAAGCATTGAAAGCGTACAAGTACGTATTAAACCGGCAATGGCTGTGTTTGTATGAAAAAGGTCCTGTGCTTCTGTCATCTTCTTGTGCTTTTGTGATGACTGTAGACTTTATATGGTTTTATTTTCAAACTTTATGCAATTTTTAAATTATTTTTATTATTTTATTGTATCCATTTCCATGACGGGTGGAAGTACTTAATTGTCGCATACCGATAGTTGACTGTTAGTAGTTAACAGATGGCTTTTACTTATTTTACAGACCCCAGCTTGGCTTGGATAGCGTACAACGATCGCTGCTTCTTCTTCACCATGAAGTTCTGCTAGTACTTGATACAGTCTTCGTCAAACCAGAAACTAAAATCAACCGAGCTAGTGCCTACTTCCATAATATTCTCCATCAGTTTCATCCTTACCGACACGGCGGGTATCAAGGAGCCCAAGTCATATACCCCGAAGGACCGTACGCATTTTTTTGGGTGCAGCCCGACGGAAAGTCGCCTTTTGCCCAGTTGCAAAGCCAAGCCAACGATGCAGAGTACAAGAAACGGACCACTTATTTCGTAAATGTCACATTTCCTATCCAACCAAAGCGTGCCACTCGGATTGCTTTTGTGTTCCTAGGCCCGAACGTTCGAGTTCAAGATTTGTCTTTTCTCAAAGAGTCAAATGATGAAATTGCTTACTTAAAAATCCTCATAAACAACATTGAACATAAGATATCAATAGCTTCAACGACAACCCCACTGCAACGTCGAATGAAGCTCTTAGGGTTTGGTGGTTATGCAACTGTTCGAGCCGGAGATGTGATGGCTGTATTTGGAGGTACGAAAAATTCTAAGAAGTTAAATCGATGTGAGGTGAAAGATGATATCACATCGTTAAATTTTGTTAGAAGTTTGATCTCCTCACAAAACTTCAGCATAGATACGCTTCAACCAGCAGAAGAAATCCAACAGCCAATCTCATCCAATCGCATGGGTGCTTTTGTTCTCATTGTGTTTGCCTTGCTTGTGTTGTGGTATGTTCGACGCCGCATTCTCAGGTAAACTTTTGTGCACTACTCTTTATAAAAGTTTTGATAATTTATACTTACTTTATTTATTCTATCATAAATTTTATTTATATTTTTGTATTTAAAACGCCATTGTATTATCATTTAGTGACAGTTTAAATCACTAACGTCGTTAAATTAATATGGTGATGACGACTAATTGTCTAAACGGTATCGCAGTGAGAACTTTCCAATCCAAAGATTTGGAAAAGCAATATTTTGCAAGAAACCCAGGAAAAAAATCTAATTTCTCCGGGGTAGCATATGTCTCCCACGCTACAGCCCCTTCTGCTGACCCTTTGCCCTATTTTTCCTTTTATGTAGTAAATGGCCTACATGAAAAGCAATGTGAAGTTACTGCTGAATCTAAGGTTTTGAATTAAATAAGTTGCTGATAGTGCAGAATAACTTGTGCCATTTAAACTAATTTACCACGAAAGACTACAAAAGTCGTTTTATTTCTTGCGATAGGAGAACTTTGTTCCGAAAAATGAGTTCACAATTTATCCAGTGAGCATACTACATTTCAACATAATTCACAAAGAACAAACATAAACCTACAAAAATCTTTTCACTGGTTGTGGTTAATCGTAATGCACTCATACCTCGTATAATCCGATTACTTCTTCAGCTAAGATAAGTATAACGAGATTATTTGGTTTTCTCGGAATCGAAGAAAAAGAGATTTAAGCGATTTAAACAATTCAGTTTAAATAAGTCGGATAGCCGGGAATGTGATTTCAACTGCTGAAGTTCCAATTAACGAGGTCTAACTATTATTTATTTGTATCTTTAAGTTAAGTAATCATTCTTGATTCGAGCTGAGAGATGTTAATTTTAAACAACCTTTTTCACCAAAAGGTAGCAAAGTTACGCTATGTCATTTAGTTCATTTCTTTACTTTTGTAGTGCACAGATAACAACATTTATCTTGTAGATGGAAACATGCTGTTACTCTTCTGATAGCTTGGACATTACTATTTTGGTATGTTACTTGCAACAATTGTCCCACAGAAGCAAAGCGATCTGCTTGTTCAATCGAAAATCCAATGTAAGTACCGATGCAGTCATATCAACATCTTCGATGACCTAATAACTAATTTGTTCGAGCCAGTCGTAAAATCATTTGCCTAAACCAAACACTACAAAGTTCGTTTGAGTTAGTTATAAACAGGGCTGCGATTTTTGCCTTTTTCGGTGACGAGGTCACTCGACACGCGCCATCACTATTCGACAAACGCCGTGCCTTACGAAAGAAAAAAACGAAAAAAAAAGGAAAATAAAAAGGAAATAAAAAAAACTGAGAGAGGACTAAACGTAGTCAGGTCGAGGAACAATCGGGGGGGGGAGGCATTACGTGATGCAATCATAAGAGTGCTGACTTACGTAAACTTTCTTGCGCCAGGTACTTCAAAGCAAGGTCTAAAAGTGACGCTTCACACGAGAAACTCCCAAGGCGTCAGCGCCGCCATTTTGAACACTGCGGGAGAATGCTTTGATCGAAGTTCCAACGCCTGGCATCAAACATTTCGCCACACATGTTTTGTGCTATTCGACACAACGGGTTTCTTTTATAGATAAAATAACCGAAGTAGGCTACTTTAATTGTCAACGTGTTTGCAAGTTTGTATTTATGTCTGACTTATGCACTTGTTGTTCCAAGCTTGCAGAAATGTTTTGCAATGTGAATAAGGAATAGTAGACAGATAAACACGGTTGCAACTTGACTTCCATCCACTAAAAGGGTTTCTGTGATTACGTAATGGGCGATTTTGCATTTGCATTCACAAAAGCACACAACCCAGCTGGCAAAACCCGTCGTTTTTACATTGATTCAACGTCTGCAGACGTTGAATCGAAAAAACGAGAAGCGAAAAATATACTAGAGTAGTCTATCACGAGTCACGACCGCACTGTTTGATTTGTAGTGATGTAATAATACCAAAAGTAGCGATACGCACGCTGTTACGTTAAATCACGTTAAATAACTCAGAGGGAAAAGTAAGTTAATTTTGGGTTGATTCAACGTTCGAGTCAGCACAAATCTATTTAATTTTCCTGGCGGGTTACATTGCGTACCCAGACAGCAAAAATCATCATTTTTACATTGATTCAACGTCTACAGACGTGAAGTCAATGCAAAAATAACGAATTTTGCTGCCTGTGTAATAATGCCCAAGAAGAAATATACGTTTGTTTTTCATTAATTCGACATCTAGCGACTTTGAATTATCATAAAATAACGTTAATTGTTCAACCAGGTACCGGTAACAAATTAATATCTCACTGCGAGATGATTGCCTCGATTTACGTTTACACTAACATAATTTCGGCACAATTGAGATACTGCGAGCAAACACAACACGAGTCTGTTTGATAAAGAACTAGTTGTCACAATCGGAATCATAAGACGCTGTATGGAAGGATGAAGCTGTCGCATCGTCACTGGAATACTTGAAGACGCAAAACTGCCCGTTCATGAACGCGCAATGCCATATGATCAGAAGCATTATTTTTCTTTTCTGCTGAAGAACCGTTTATCTAATTTCGTATTACTTTTTTAACTTGACCCCGTAGCTTTTCTAATTCCGATTTGTTTGCGTCATAAAATTCTTTACAAATTTTGCAAAATACCACACTAACTTTTCCTTCTGTTTGATAATCTATAGCAGGTAAATTCCACTTTTTAACTGTATCTTCTTTCACGATGATTTATATTCGCAACGACACCGGTAAACAATAAGCATTCGATGAAAAAATAACATTTGCGTAACAATTAAGCCAGTATTCATAAGGTGGCAAACTTTTTACAGTTCACAATTGAGCATTGTCAGCGCATAAAATAGCTTGCGTGATGCTCTGGGCTACCGCCGTGTGACACGCGATGAAGAAGCGCATAAAATTTCGTTTGATTAAACAATAAAGCATACGGCAATTGTCGCAGCAATCCAACGTGTGTTGATTTGGCGACGGCAATGTTTTTGCCGTCGTAGATGGAATCACTCAACCAGCGTTAAAAACTTAAAGTAAGTGACTCTGATACCACACAACTTGTGCGGTAACTCGCGGCCAAACGCTTATAATCTGACTCTTGTGGCGTCATATTACTATTCGACAAACAAGCGTAGAATTTTTGGTCGTTCGACAAAAAAGAAAAAATCGCAGCCCTGGTTATAAAGACCACTGCGCTCTGGGATTTGAGTTCTGTGTTTCGTAGTAGATCGGATAAGTTTTATTCCTTATTTAAGCAAGGCCACCACTTTTTGCATACGAGAACGGCCATCGTTTTCGTAGGCCTATACCATTTTAAACTAATAAATAGCAAACGTTGTGAAAAAATATTTAGTTTTGCCATCCAGCTGCTCCACTGCTAGTTCTTTTCCATACCTTTCTTTCATTTGCTTCCCTCCTTCCTAAAAAAATCGGACATATTCATCCATTCCGTTCTTTTTGCCTTGCGTTTGTGACGCTAATTCAACCATTTGCTCCAGTACACCCCCTTATACCAAGGAATATGCTTTATCCGTTGATGTTGCCGTCTTTTTGTTTTGATCAAGCATGTGCTTTCAACCACCGTTAACCTTTGATTAATGTTGATGACTAAATTTTCAGTGAAACATTTGAAACAATTAAAGCTCCCAACATCTTCATCGTGTCACTTCCTGGATCAGGAGCTGAAATTTTAAAGATGATTTTTGACAATTCGACCGACTTTTTATATCTGTCTTCCGAAGATGTTACAATCCCGGCTACTTATGATGATCCAAACAGCTACCACCCGTGCTCATGGCCTGATAGCGACACTAACATCATTACAGCCGGTTGGTTCAAGACCATGGCGGTAGAACCATTATTGTTTTTGAACAATCTGCCTGAAACCAATTCCCAAGTCGAAAATGCTCGCAGAAACTTCAGAGCAAACAAGAAAGCATCTCGCATTGTTCTTGACTTGTCGTCTGGTTTCTGGAACACGAAGGTGAACAAAGATAATTTACTATAATGTATAGTACATATATTTATGTGTGGTAAAATAATTTCATAGACTGATTTATTTTAGATCTCAGCTTTTTGTCTTTAACCACTTGTGGACGGAATTGTTTACTGACAGCGATGCTGCTCAGACAGGATTAAGTTTAACATTTTCCGGTGTTTCCCCTAAAGAACAAGACATAGTGTTTCCAAAAATAATTTAATCATTTGAATTTTCGACAGACGTATATATCTGCCATTGCGTACAAGTACGTCATCCGAGCTGAAGTGGTTAACCGGCCTTTGAACTATTTTAACTTCTGATGAGATAGCCTACAACCAGTGATAAAGCCAAGCAGACAATTTTACAGTCTGAAAACTATCTTTTCGGCCTCCAATACTTTTTTTGACCTTTGCAAAGGTCAGAGACTGGCAAATGTGCTGAAAAGAATTGTATTCCGTTATAGTTTGAAGATAATTAAAAATGACGAAAACAATTAACGACAGGCTATTGATAAACGGACTGTTTAACAAGCAAATAACAGTTTCAGAATAACTATGATAAAAGATTAACTTGCAGCGGTTACAAATTGCAATAAACTAGCAGTGTAGACCTACTCTTGAACAAGCGTAGCCTACAAACTTACGGTTATATAAAATAAAGTTTTCAGTAACGTAATATATAGTTGAAGCAATGCAGTGCATGCAGTGATAAGATTAATACGGTAGTCTTGTTCTGGCTCGTGTAGGTCTAAAGCTCAATAAAGGAGGTATAAAAAAAAACTATCTCAGTTGAGGCTTGAGAACGATTACAAGCTACTAAAAATGAAACTATGCTTGTTAAAATTACTTTTATTTGCAGCTCCCATGGTTACAGCAGGCTGTTGGATCTGATATAAGGGAAATCATATTTTTGAGAGATCCACGAGATTGGATATACTCTTTGCTACGTTCTGATCTTTCACCCATGCAAAGCATTAGGTAACAGTATGGTTTTTATTCGCAGTGTGCGTGTGCTGAGGAAGGTTACTAAGTCTATTGCGTAACTATGAGGAAAACGTAGACTTTCTGAGTCACGTTTGTTTTGTTAAGTGCAGCCTGTATCTATGGTGTTTGATGAACCAACGTACTGACGTAGACATTTTATATTCTTGGAATCGGCTTGCTCTAAAACATTGGCTCACATTATTTTTGTAGTCACCAGTTCAGTGGTTCTTAGCCTTTTCTTAGATTAGGCTCTTTAGCAATGATTAGGCCTGCCCTACGTGCTTTGCGCCCCCTCCCAATTTTGAACAGGTGTAACACTAAAAACAATTTTTTTTTGTGTAGCCTAAACTACGTATTTATTGATCATGTACGTCGTACATGCTAGTAAGATACACTGCTAAGATACCCTAGTAAGATACCCTAAAATCTACTTGCATCTCAGCAAGTAGATTTTTTAATGCAAAGTTTAACTCCAGAAATTGCGTAACGTAGCTTAAGATTTTAATTCTCGACTTGTCCTTGGTCTTAACTCAACTGGAGTAGAAAATTAACCTTTACAAAGGTATGCGGATCACAGCACTGTTAGTATTTGAATATCCTGAGTTGAGAGTAAATAAGTGAGTAAATAGAAAAATAATCTTGAGTTTCAGTTCTTCGAAATCTTAGCCCACTTGGCAGTGGGGTAGAACTTCAATACAAATTGGGTTTCCAGGTTTTTTTCTATCTGGAAACTGTTTCATGATTTTTGCTTTTTGAAAACATGTAGATGAATTGTTGCCTGATTTGTACGCTCAAGCTTATCATATGTGAGTGCGCATCTAAGTTACACAAGCTCATCCTTGTTCAGCGACTTTTTCAGAAGTAGAGCTTGAATGTCAAAGTTTCAATTAGCATGTTTCTTTGGACAGGCATCAAACATTCCTGTGAAAAAGCCAGGTAGGTTGTTACGATCAGAATCCATATCCTCACACTTAGCTACACAGACGATTGAAAAGACGACAGCAAAGAGCTCCAGCTTTGGTAAAGTTGAGCACCCAGACAACTAAGTTTAAGTCACTCTTCATTGATTTACTTCTTCTTCTTGCTTATGAAGCAGCAATTCAGGTAACATCTCCCAATTGTTGCAACCAGAGCAGTGTCTTCATATCAGGGTCTATGAGATTCACATGTTCTTCAGGTCGAAACACTGGACAGTGATTTATGCTGTGCTGTGCTGTTTGACAGTCACCACAAACACAGGCTGGTGAGTCACACAATCCCCAGGTAAACATATTGTGCTTGAAGCGACTAACACCAGTACGGAGGCGATTCAGAGTTACCCATTCTTTTCTTGGCAGGTCTGAGCCAGGTGGTACCGTAGTGTCTGGTGTGACTTGGAACTGGTTGGGCCGTGAGATGGTTTCCCAGCGGTCTCTCCATGACTTCATCAGGTCGAAGTGACCTTCATGAAGCGCCACAATGTGTCGAGAAAAAGGGCGCCTGGAAGGCAGGCGTTGACGTGTGAGCTGTTGTGCGTCAAGGACTACATTGTGGAGGAGATGGCGATCATTGACCTCTGCCTTTAATGCGAGCCGTATGGTAGAATTCTCTCTGCGTAGTTTTGGTGGGGCGATGCCTGAAAGCACTGGTAGTAAGTCTGTAGGAGTTGGACGCAGGCATCCAGTGATTATGCGCATGGTGTCATTAAGGGCGATATCTACTTTTCCTGCGTGTGTGCTAAGGCACCAGACTGGAGAAGCATATTCGGCAGCACTGTACACAAGCGCTAGGGCGCTAGTGCGCAGTGTTGGGGATTTGAATCCCCAAGTCGACCCAACTAGACATCTGAGAAGGTTGTTTCTTGCTGATGCTTTGGCACGAACTGAGTCACAGTGCTTTTTGTACGTGAGTTGCCGATCCAAGGTCACTCCCAGATATGTAGGGCAAGGGTCATGTCGGATAAGGGTTCCATCTAGGGGGACTCGTAACTGGCGGCCAGCTTCCTTGTTGTTGAGGTGGAAAGATGTGATGGTAGTTTTAGCTGTGCTTAGTTTTTGTCTCCAGTCCTTTAGGTATTGTGAGATCAGCTTTACATCCTCGGTGAGGACATCCTCTACCTTAGTCCAATTTTTGTTTGTATATAGTAGGGCCAAATCGTCTGCATAGCTGTACTGTGTGGACTTTGTCTGGGGAATGTTGCTAATATAAATATTGAATAACATGGGTGCTAAGCAAGATCGTTGTGGAACTCCATTCCTTAGACGACGGGGGCGGCTGGATTGTCCGTCGCTAGTTTTCAACACAAATGAGCGGTTTGCTATAATGTTAGCGAGAAAGCGAACAAGCTGTTTGTCAGGAATTTTTTGTAGGAGTTTAAGCACTAGGCCTTGGTGCCACACTGTGTCGTAAGCAGCCGTTAAGTCTACTAATATGACACCGGCTTTATTTCCCCTCTCGAAACTATCCTCTATTCTATGTCATTGGTCAGTTTAGTTGTTTGATCGGTTGTACAACGCCCATGGCGGAAGCCAGCTTGTTCTGCGGGAAGTTGCGGATCAATGACTGGTTCAAGGCGTGTTATAATGAGCCGCTCAAGAATCTTGTAGGGAACACAGAGGAGAGAAATAGGACGATAGCTCTTGGGGTCGTCCAACGGTTTTTTCGGTTTGGGTAGGGCAATCACGCTGGCCTTCCGCCATATCTTAGGAATTGTGTTGCGGTTGAGACAGATTGAATAAAAGTCTTTAAGCCAGGAAAGACATTTAGGGCCGCAGTGTTTTAAAAACTCTGGTGGTATGTGATCGGGTCCTTGAGCTTTGCCACATTTCAGTTGTTGGATCGCCGTTTGCAGCTCTTGGGTAGAAAAAGGAGCTGACAAAACACCATCAACACTCGGGGCACTCCAAAGTCTGCTACACTCCTGTTTTACTTTAAGTTCGTGTTTCTTGTCAGCACCAGGGAATTTTCCATTGGCTAGAAGTTGGTGGGCAATGCTGTTGGCTGATACAGGGCAGGGTTTAAATGGTTTTGAACTGCGGCCAGTGAGACGGTTGAACGTCTTCCATGCCTTCCTGCAGGAGTGAGTAAAATCGATTGATTAAACTGTATCCTGCCAACGCTTTAATCGCTTTTTGTCAAGACAGTTCATCAGTTCTGAGGCACTGACTGTAGCATCTTCATTTGAGTCAGCGCTCAAAAAGGCATTGTAGTGTAAGTCACATTCCTTGTCCCAAGTGGGAATGAATTTGTGACGAACGCCACGAGGGACTGTTTTCTTAGCTACCCGAGAGAAGATATTGCAAAGGGCTCGGTAGTATGCGTTGATGTCGGCAGAGGCGGGTTGAGGAAGTTTCTTTTTATCAACCTTTGTAGGTCAACCTTTTTATCAACCTTTGTATCAACCGTTGAGGAAGTTTCTTTTTATCTCTTTATCAACCTGTTGTGTAAACTTTTCCCAATTTGCCTTTTGAAAGTTCCACCTTTTAACTGTTGGATTTGTAGGGACGGGTGCGATGGGGTTTGCTGGGGTAATCAGTGATGGCCGGTGTTGTGATTTTGGAAATGGGTCGAGGATCATTCGCTGTGGTATTGGGCCAGCTAGATTGACAAAAGCCAGATCAGGGTTAGTTGTAGTGCACCACCTTCCGGAGCGGAAGCTGTTAGGCTGTTTGGGGTCAAACAGTAGCTGGACACCGCAGGTTGATGCCCAGGATTCTAAAGCTAATCCGTCTTGGTTTGAGTGTTGATAGCCGCAAGTGGTACTGTGACAATTAAAATCTCCAGCATATATGCATGGCGCCAGAAACATGGGAAGAGAGGTTTGCTGAAGTTTAGCGACAGGTGGTTTGTACAGATTAATTACAGTTGTACCATTGATTTCCGTTGCTGGCCATTCCAATGCAGAACTAGGGTTGGAGGAGGACACTGGTTTCCATTTAATAGAATCTTTTACAAAAGTGGCAATACCGTGGATGTTACTACAAGTTTGTGCAACCAATGTGTATCCGTGAATTTTCAGAACAGCACTGTTGGTGGCGTGTGTTTCCTGTAGAAGAATAGCCGTTACTTGGTTGGCCTTCACTATTTGTTCTAAGATGTCGATTTTAGCCTTGGTCGGGCCTTCCACATTCAACTGCAGCCAGGGGCGCCGGAACGATTTTTGATTGGGGGGGCAAGATTACGAAAAAAGGGCACTTTTGTTTACTAAAAGGGCAATTTTTTTTCAAGTTTTAAGATAAAATATAGCGATAATGATAATCCGGTATACAAAGAAGGGCACCATGCTAGTTATAATGATGTAACCTATACTGTCAAGCCTTAAAGCAGCCTGCGGCCACGGCCACTAAGTAGTGCTTGAATGAACCGCCGGTGCTACCTCCTCAATCGGCCAAGTTTGGCCGCCGGTCTCTTCTAGCCAATTATTTAATTTCGCAATAGAATGATCGTGGATTAATTGTCGAAGATATGTAGTATCAAAGAGTGACGCAAAATTAGGTCAGCGCGTCATAATCGCCACTGTTGCATTGTGCGGGGAATATTTGTTGCATTGTGCGGGAAGTCTTGTTTGTAATTCTCGACGTTTATTTTAACAAAGTCTTAATCCGAAGTGCTAATTTACATCCACTGGCAATATTGTCGTTTTTATGTCAATTCGATGTTGTCGGACATTGAACCGTTGTTAAAAAGGAGAACTAAGTTAGTTGACATCAATGGGGAAAATATTTTTTGATCATATTTTGCAAAAATTATGCTTCTTTTTGTAATATACATCATTGAAATAGCTAAAACCTCAATTGCTAAGGCAACAGGGATCAGATGTCAGTAGATGTAACAGAAAAAAATATTTTGCACTTGCTAGTGCATCGTCAGTTCTGATAAAGGGCAGTTAAAGCCTACAAGTAATGTTTTAATCATTGAAATACTTATTTTATTACCTTGCCGTCATCGTCAACACAGTCATGTCGAACGTTGTTTTTCGTTGCTAAAAAGAATTCTAGGAGAGTGGCGAACTTCTATAAAATCAGCCACATTGGAGACACTCGTATGAGTGTCGTTTGAATAGTACTGGATTACAATCCCGATAAAGCAGTTGTTGCGTGGTGCAACGATTCTATTTTAGGACGTCGCCCAGGCCCAGACTTCAACAACGCTAAGTGATCATTTTAGCATTGTTGCAAGTTTAATTCTATTTACTTGTGCTATCGTTATTTCGTATTTTGGCCTCCAAGCACGCAGATTTGGCCGCCGAGAAGGAGCTCCCGGTAGGCCACGATGGCTGCCGATAAAAAAACGAGTTTTAAGGCCTGTAGCCTACTGTGTTGCAAAATTTTGTGCCGTAAATATTATTTTGAGGCAAAAATGAAAGATTATAATTAGGCTAAAAGCGAATAGCAAAAATGGTTATATTGCAAAATGTGCAGTAGCTTACATGACTTTAAAAGGGCACCATTGCCCCCCCTGCCCCTCCATCTGCAGAAAATTTGAGGGCAGGGGGGGCATTCGCCCCCCCTGCCCCCCCGCTTCCGGCGCCCCTGACTGCAGCAAAGTGATGCCTTCCCATACGACAACCGAAGTTGCCCGCCCTGAACAGATATTAGACATGAAGGGCGCATGCTCTGGGTCGACATCACTCTGTACAGGATGGAGTTGCATGGAGCTCTGTGAGCTACAGTTGCTGTCTCGATTTGTTGTCATTCGCTTGATTGCAAGAATCAATTACCAGGGCTCACCACTAGGAGGTTGACAACTTGATTGATTTACTGTAGGCAAGGGTTTGGATACCAAGGCTTCGCAGTAAATAATGTAGTGGATACTAGCACTGAATGGATTTTTATTCATTTTCACATACAATGAAGCCAGATTGCAGAGCAAGCGCAGCAAAAGCTCCGTCTGCATGAACCGCAGCCGGCGCAGCCTACCAGTAATTCCCAGTTCCCAAAAAGATGTGAACTGCAAAAGTAGTACAAGACATTGAACACTGCAAAAGCTTAAAATCTTTGCAGAGTTCGCACCCCCATGAAAAATGGTTCACTAAGAACCACTGGACTAGCCCATTTTGAAGTAGGTTATTATCAAACTTGCGGAGCCTTATCCTAAAGGTGATGTTGAATGAAAGTTTTGAAAAATTAATCCTAAATAGGCCTAGATGACTTTTAGAGATCGAGTTTTACTTTTTTTCCCTAAAGACTTCAAACTGCTAAACAATAGTCTAAAAGTTTTTTTTTTCAGGCAATCTGAAGTGAAAAATATGTTGCTATCCAACGTGACATGTCGACATCCGGCAATACAGCCTTGGGAGTATGAGAGACGTTTTTCAACCAAAGTAGTGGAAAGGCTCTCTCAAGTTTGGTCTTCTAGTGTTGCCCATATTATTCGAAGTGGTCGATCTTTACAAATTGTTCGATTTGAAGATATCTTATCCAACCCTGTCGATGCTTCTACTTCTATATTACGTCACTTGGGGTTAACTTTACCGGTCCCCAACATGAATCGTATTTTAAGGTATGATAAAATTGCAATAAGGTTTGTTTTGTTGTAAAATAATAATAGACTAAGCAATTAAGCATAGTTATAATAGGCTAATAGGCTATAGTGGGCCAGCTATATTTTGCTTCGACTACAGCTTTGTTTAACTAGCATACCATCTTTTCAAAATATAAAACCTTTTGTTACTTTGTTAGTCCACCAAGTATAGGCCTACATATATTTCTGGTTTGAAGTTTTCAAACGTTGTTTTATATTTTAAGGTCTGTGAGGAGTGGAGCTTATTATTTAAATTATGAAGGCCCGCTGAATTATAGGAACATGAACCAATGGAAAGACAAATTATTGAAACATGATGTTGTTACCATAGAAAGGATTTGTGGAAAGCTAATGTATAAACTGGGTTATTTATGAGAAGACAAGGATCAACGAATGAAATTGTTGATCTGTTATTTACGTTGATGAGTTCATATTGCCATCAAAACATATGAGAAGAAGCAAGGTTTCAGAACCTTTTGATTTGCTTGTACGAGCAATTGAGCATGTTTATCACTGTGCATTATAACTTATACGCTTCTCAAAGTGTGCAACACGTGTAAAACACGTGAGTAAAATCTTTACGAAAAGCTATTTTTTAATTGTCGTAGCAAACAATTTGAGTACGTAAGGTCAATCGTTTTATAACTTAAATAAATATCTGGTTTGAATTTCAATATTTTAATACTCTGCAGCATTTTGTATCAATCATGTTTTTTTTACTGTTCTTTTTATACAATAACTTCCATTTAATAGGAAATGTTCATTTTTGAACACCTTTCTTAAACAAATGGTCTTTGAAGTTTCTCTTGTCCATCGTAGCCTACGACGTCCGGTATGTGCAATATTTTTGGTTTGTTTGGCGCGTATCGACTACCTCACTCAGTGCCGGTCTTAGGGTATTTCGGGCCCTGAGCGGAATATGCTTTGCGGGCCCCAATGACCATGATCCAATTCAGTGGCGTAGCTAGGTACTTTGAAATGGGAGGGGGGTTGGTTTGATGGTCGGCGTGTTCGCTGAAGGCGACACCCAGCGATGAGAGGTATGGGAGAGCCTCCCCCAGAAAATTTTGAAAAATTATTTTGAATTTGGTGCATTCTGAGAGCATGTTCAACAAAAAATTGGGTATGAATATTACTGTAAAATGATGCTGTCCAGTGGCATAGCAACATGATAAGATCATGTTTTCTTTGGCATTTTTCGGAAATAAAGCTAAGCTTATGTCTCTATGTTGAGTCTGGATGCAACCTATTTCAGTCAGATAAGTTAAATCTGGTGTGTCAGCCGTGAGACTTAATATGTCCGCCGAGATAGCTGCTCAGACTGGACACGTTTGTCCGCTGTCAACAAAATCGAATTTCGTCCCCAAAAGATCGTGAGAAATTTTGAAATGTTTGCGGCAACTCCGATTAGCGTTTTCGGCTCTGTTGTTTTTTTTCTCAATCTTTTCATGCGACGAGATAGAGACTCAACGGGTGCAACTATGTTTTCTTGTTGCTAATTCCTTTGTTGAATTGACTTGTTGAATTTTTCCATTCGAAATGACAAAAATTACTGCATTCTCTGAACAAATTGCGGCCCTGTGCGATCGCACGGTTTGCACATCCCAAAGACCGGCACGTGCCTCACTGCAAACTGAATTTCCTTGGCGTAGGCTACTATCAGTTTTGTGTTTGCCACAGCTCATAGTAAGAAATCTTGACTTGCACCGTGGCATAGTGTGGTATGTGGCTACGTGGTATGTGACTTCTTGCAGTGTAAAGGATTGTTTCTTATAAAATTTAACTAAAAAATGGAGGAAGATTTAGCATCAAATCTGAGAGATTTTTAAAAAATAAACTTTCAATCCAAAGTTGAAGTCATAAATAAAGGAAGACCCGTTCTAAATTTATAAGGTTTGCATCAGACGACTGAACAAAAAAAAATAACTTGCAACTTTCAAAGAGATTGCTACTCAAAAAAGAAGTGGCTGTGTGGCTATGCCTTAAAAATTGCCTTTTCTGCTTTCCCTGTCTCTTGTTTTCAATATCTAGTGATAATGTTAGGACTAAAGAAGGGTCTATAGTCTATACAACAAAGTCACAAATGTTTTAGTCCAAAAGGATAGGCGCATGGATTTTATTTTTAATAAATGTGAAAGCATGCTGCTAATTTTTTTGATTAGTATGATACCATTTTTGTTGTTAAAATTTTTTTGTAAAAGTGACTTGAAAAAATTAGTGCCTCACCATCTAGGAACCTCACCGCACGTCACTGGTTAGCCTACCCTCCCGGCTCAAGATCACGCGGCACAAGTTCGACTCTCGGGGTGTGCGTTTGAGTAACGCAGTTTCAGAACTGCTCTCCATTCAGCGACACCTAGTGAATAGAGTAATTCCCCGGCAACAATCGGACCTACAAGTATGCGAAACTACCAGGAACAACCAATCAATGGTTTTGTCAGTCCGAGGATAAAGATTCAATACCAACCAAACAGTTGTTTTTATTTCTGACCATCACAGCAAAAACAATACACGTCAACATAGCAAAGGTCGAGAAAAAGATAGAAGCGACAAAACGCGAACGTTAAAACGTAGCCTAGCCTACTTGCAACCGAAGTAAGTTGAAGGATTTGGCATGGTGGCAACACTTTCAGAAAAACTTCATATAGAAAAGAAAATGTTACCCTACCGTACAAACAAAAGAACAGCCCATTATATTATAGCTTTAGCTGATATTTTCAAGAATTGTATAAATAAACATTTGCTATGAAGATCAGCCATGGTGCGTTATCAAGAGTGCTGAAGGTAAAATCAAATGTGGGCTGCAGCCTACGTTTGGCTATGCCAACAAATTGAAATTGTGGAGTCGAAGAGATTTGCCTAGTTTGAGTAGGCTATGTGAAAAGAAGATGACTCCGCCACTCAGGGTTAATGTAAAGCAGGGGTGGGCAACTTGGGGGCCGCATGCGGCCCTTTTCCATATTTTGTGCAGCCCTTCATCTTCTTCCAGCTATTTTTCCCCAAATAAGGCTATTTTCATCTCGATTTACACAATTTCGAAGCTTTAGAAGCGATAAACCATGAATTTTTATTTGCAATCTTGTTTTGAAATAAATTTTCTTGTTTTCTTTTATAAAAATCTAAACTTGTACAGAAAACATAGGCACTTGCTCTTGTTAGTTTTTGTAAACCTACTTATTCGCCAATTTATTTTCTCATAATATTAGGAGTTATGCAATGATTTGACATTCTCAAAACTATCATTTTAAACAAAGGGATATAAAATATGGTAAATTTAGCTTAGATTTCAAAATAGAAATTGCATCGGCCTGCAGTTGGGAAGGCCTGTAGGCTATAGATCGCTATGCATGACTTTTAGCGGTTTTAAATGCTTTAGCCAGGTGTTTTTGAAGTCGGTCTGACAAAACGTGAAATATTTATCTGAAAAACTTTAAATCCAAGGCGGGGATGCAAGGTAAGAAAACCAGTGAATTCAAGGTGACCACATGCTTCACGCTCATGGTGCAAGTTGACAAGAATTGGCGTCCATCATAGGTCACACATTTATATCAATTTAACATTATAGCATTCAACAAAAAGATCAAATAAAATACCTTGGCGTTTACATAGATAACAAATTAACATGGAAATATCACATAGATAAAATTTGCGGAAAAGTAGCAAAAGGTTCATGGGCGTTGCTTAAACTCAGAAATTATGTCAACACAGACACTTTAAAAGATGTGTATCACGCTTTGATTTACTGTCATTTGCAATATTGTATTTCAAGCTGGGGAAAGGCCTGTGACAGTGCACTGGATCCATTAATAAAATTACAAAAAAAGGTTATAAGAATAATTACGAAACAAAATTACTATGCTCACACTAATTTTTTATTTTTCAAAATGAACATCTTGAAACTAAAAGACATAGCCTACATAACATTGAAATAAAAAAACATATGTACAAAGTTCATATGAATGAGTATCCGTCTACGTATTGTGATTTATTTACAAATGCTTCATCTATTCATCAGCATAACACAAGATATCAAACAGGCAACAATTATTTTATAAACAGATCAAACACAGAATTTGGCAAGAAGTCCATGCAGGTATTGGGACCAATGCTCTGGTCAGAGGTTCCAAGCAGGCTAAAAAACTTATCATTTCATTGTTTCAAAAAAGAGATCAAAACGTTAATTTTACAAAGCTACAGTGCATCGTAAGTGATATGTTATGGAAACCATTAAACCAACTTGTCAGTTGCTTCGGAAACTTTATTATTCTCTGCTTGCTTCATGGAATTTTGTGTTTTGGTCTACGTTATCATCAATATGTTTTTTTTTTTTGTTTTTTTGTGCGTATGCTGTTGTTGAAGCGCGGGAACGTTTCAATTATTATTTTTCTCTTGCAAGCTTATTTTAAATGGCAAAATCGTAATTTCCGTAGGGTGGCAATTGACTAGTAGACCGTATGGTCGTCTCGTTGTCTCCCTGTCGGTATGGGAACTTGTGTAACTTTTGTACTGTGTATATTGCATATTTCAAACATGTACCTATGTTCCTGTTACTGACAAATAAAACATTGATTGATTGATTGATTGAATTTTCGTGAACAAAAAAACTTTAAGATCAAGCATTGCGGTTCTTTGGAAATCTGAAACGCAACTGGCAACACTAAAAACAAAGCCAGGTTTTTTCAAGTTAGACTGGGCTTGGATGTTTTTGCATTGATTAAATTTGATTTTGAGACGGAAAACAGTTTTGATTTTAAAAAAGATATAAAGTGCATTTAGTTTAGAGTTCAAAATTATATCAGCTTTGAGTTATTATCATAGGTTCGCACAGTGGTGGATTTTCAGAAGATTAGCTTCCGGAGCGCTAGTTTTTTACTTTCCAAATGCGCTAGGTGCTGTAGAAGAAATTCAGAAATATGTCTTTATAAGACTTTGAAACAACACACTTGATGTAGCCTAAAACGTTGCTAAAGTAAGTATCATGGTTTATAGATGGTATAGCGTTGTTCAATGCAAATATTCATATTTTAGTCGTCGTCGTTCGTATGAAGCAGAAAGTTTGTGGTCAGCCGAATGAAAGGGCTTGGAGCCAACTTTTCGTCAGATCGTCAAGTGTGCGGAGGCCTGTTATTCTATTGGGAGGGGAATAGATGGGACACCCAACGATGATGTGGTTAGCTGTTTGCTCCGTCGCACCGCACTGACAAGCAGCAGAGTCCCTTATGCCCCAGCGTGTTAAGCAAGCATTGAAGCGGCCAACTCTCATTCTTATTCGGTTCAGTGTCACCTACTCCTATCTCTGAAGTTCAGAACCAAGTGGGAGTGAAGAGGCAGAAGAGACATCGAATAGAACGAGAGGAGACTTTATTTTTGGCACAGTGCTCAATTCCTCGGACCAGGCATCTGACGTGCTGAAATCAGCGAGCTGGAGTTTTGCAGCATGCCTTACAAAAGGGCACCGTGATGGTAGGCGTTGTATGATTGGGACATTGAAACAATAATACAAAAAAATACAAGTTATAGCCTAGAAAAAAAAATGTTTTTAGTTTTTTCCACTTTTGATTTTTCAAGTTATAGCCTACAATTTTTAAGACACTTATCGTTATCGTAGCCTATTCAAAATCATAAAACCTCTGGCGACTTCGGGTCTCAATTGCCGGGTTATGTCCATGGCGTAATCAGGATCCAACACACTTCGCTGGTTAAAAATTTCTCAGTGGAAGACGGATCATTCGTATAAAGAGTAAACTTGAAACAGTTACAGTGTGTAGAGAAGCACAGTCAGATGTCAGTATGAGGTTCATTTGTGAAAATCCGCGCTCACACTCGCTCGATGAAATTGGAAGGGATTATAGTGACGTTATCAAATTTTGAAGACTCTGGGATCTTCTTTTCGTAGTTGTATATTCACGAAGTCCTCTCACAGCAGCTTCGCGTTCATCTAAGCGCAATCTCTTTGCTACTTCAATGATTTCGTTTTCCCCGTGTGTCATTACTCAAATAGTTGGATCAAGTACTTTTCAGCTGTTAATAAATGACAAGTCTGTTGAATTCAACAAGCGATCTTGGATGGAATTTCCTAAGTGATTATACAACCTTCTCTGTTGAGTGGAAAATACCACCCTTTGGTAGGGTGGAAATGACCATCTTTCCCAATAGGCTATGGGGTGGAAATGAAAAAGTAGAAGTGGAGTTTTTAGACCACCCCAAGAAGTGGTTAAAACTACAATTTTTGATTTACAGCGTAGAAGATGCGGGGATTGATTAGCGGGCTATTTCTGCAATTGTTTACATGTAATTCTACACCTTTGAACTCTAAGTTTTTTTCAGCATCATTAGCAATGCCATAATGTCGTCCGGGTTCGTTCCTTCGTGTTTTAAATAATTTTGCAAGATTATTAATTTTGTTATCTGCATCTCAAATAGTAGCCTACATGCTCTGTTTTACAATTTAAGGCTTAGGCTATTTCGGATAATTCTTGCGAGTATTCGTACATCAAAGCCAAGTCCAACAAGAAATCCGTAGATGTTATCTTCGACAAGAGTCCTTGATATTTCGCACGTTCCCGAGAATATCTTGTGTCGCCCCCTTTTTAAAAAATTCGAAAAGTGCTGGGAAATCATTCCAGACGGCACTAACTGTGCTGAAACTCCAGGCTACCCAACGTGTGTCCAATAGGCCTACCCTTCCAATTTTCAATAACTGCACTTCAACAGCCGCTGCACATTCACCCAATTCCCTGCTATTGTTAGGAGAAGCATGGTAAAGGCTATAGCGTTTGTCCATAAAAGATCGAAATCGATTCAAATTACTGACTGATTTACAGCATGACGAACCGATAGTTCCAATCTATGGTTGCACATTACCACACCACAAAGTCTGGAAATTAATCACGAAGCCATTTTGCTACACCATTTTTGCGACCTATCATCACAGCTGCGCCATCACATACAACACCAATCAAACAAGAAGATAAAAATGTTGTAGACATGCCATATGATTTTAGGCAGCTCTTCAAGGAATCAAAAATGCCATTCACCGTAAGACTAGCGAGCTCAACAAGACAAATACATTCACAGGTTCGCTTCCGTCAAGACTGGTACGAATTAGATATATTATCAGAGTGAATACCCGATTTAACCTGGCCGACTCATCAAGAATTATGGATATACTTTTACTGAACAGGGCAAAGCATAATAAGAGTATAAAATATTTGAGCTTCCGGAACGCCGTTCCGGAGAAGTCAATTTTTTGATCGAGCTTCCGGAGCGGCGCTCCGGCTGAAATCCAGCCCTGGGTTCGCACCATGGAGACCTTTATACACAAGCCGTGCCAATGTGCAGCTTCAAATTTGTCAAAAGTCGATCTGTTAGCAGCCAAAATCGCTAGTATAAGTTAACAGTTTGAGCAGTGGTTAATAAATATAGTAGTAGTTAAACAATTTTGACCAGTGGCGTATGGTAACCATTTTTTAGGTGTACACATTTTTTATAAAGTTTTAAAAGCTTGCTTGATATGCACAATAGCTCTTTATACATATCATATCGGCTTATTTTGATATGATCTGAACACATTGAGTATATGATCTGAACATATTGAGTATATAGTCTGAACATATTGAGTATATAATCTGATATGATCTGAACATATTGAGTATATAAACTACAAGCCTAACATGTGTTAAAAGCTAGCTGAAAAAAAGTGAACAATCAAACAAATGGTCACCATACCTCACTGATTGTTACCATACTAATACTGGATTAGATTTTGACACTAATTGCAAATGGTATAATGCTTTTATTTTTCAGCACTATTTATTTTAGGGACATCCTGCATCCGACCTAAATAATGCCTCCAGTGCATTACTAATTGCAACTTTTTTCTTTTTAAGCTGTTCCAGACAACATGTTCATTGTTCAGTAACCTAATAAAAGTTTTGTTTCAGAAGATTTACAACCAGTATAAGTTGGCGTTGTTTTGCAAACATTAAATTGATGGATGTCTGCCAAACATTTCACATTTCAGAATTGAAATGTGATCAAAGTGTGTTGAAAAATACCGATGGGTCAGCAATGTATACAGAAGGTAAGTAGTATTTTTTTAAGTGTTTAAGAGAGCATTAGACACTTGCCATACTACTTACTAGTATGTTAATGTTATAAACATGTAACTCTAGATCAGCGGTTCTCAACCAGTGGGCCATGGAAAGATTTTGAGGTGGGCCACAGACCTATTTAAAAATTTGCCAGTTAGTGAAAAATGTAGTTTCATTTGTGTTGCTATAGTTAATTTTACACATGTGTGTTTTGTTTAGTTTTTTTTATTGTAGCAACAATGAATGGTGCTGCTGTAATTTGCTGCAGAATGGTAATTTCCATTGTAATTATTGAAATAATAATTTTGGTGGCATGATGTATGTGTAGCCTAATCAATGCCGTCTGTTGCATGGGTTAATATACGAACGTTAATTTTTAGCAACTACAACAGTGTGGTTCTTATAGGGAGCCACTTGGCTCCGTGAGGAGAAATTTTTAATTTAAAGGGAGGAATAATCGTGTTGAAAGGAATTGGAAAGAAATGTAAATCAAATGTAAATTTATCTAAATAATCTAATGAAATGGTTAATTTATTTATGACTGAGCAGTGAGCACATAGTTTTTGATCAACGTCAAGTTTTTACAACACTTTATGATGTAATAGACCCTCTTGTGATTACCATCAAGTCATAGCCTAACCTAACTGAAAGCCGTATCCTACTGAAATTTGTGCAGATCTGTTTTTAGTATTTTTTGTCAAATATTGTCTGGAGAAATTGACAATAGTTGTGTCTTTCAAAGAAGAAATACGGCATTAATGTTGAGAACCACTGTAACTACAAGTTGGTCAATAACGTTCATGAGCACGCATCTCATTGATGCACATTGCACAGTATAATCTGTTTTGGAACATTTTCTGCTGTTTTTTTTTTTTAACCTATTTTGCAATTTTTTTCTTGCATAAACAATTAATGGGCCGTCAGAATTTTTGTGCAAAGAAAATGGGCCACAAAAGAAAAAAGGTTGAGAACCATTGCTCTAGATGTTGGGAATATGTGTTTGACTGGTATTAAAAATGCTGGCTACAATTAGCTCTGACTTGAACTATTAAATTGTGAGGTTTTTAATTTGTCTTATGTTCATCGTGTGAGAATCGGCCAAGATTTTTGTGAGTGTAGTAATTGCAGACATGTACCTTGGGTCCTTGCCACCCAAACAATCATTTGTGCGTGTTTCAAAATGTAGACTTTTTTGTTTCTGTGTTAACATGCTTGTGGATCAGATATATATATAATAAGTGCTTTGTTTAATCTTGTTTTTTTTTTGCCCCAGACACATTAATAAGAAATGTAATGCTTTATTTAATATGATATATATATTAATTATTATTTCTTTTATATTATTATTTTATTTATATATATTATTTCTTTTATTATTATTTCTTTTATATATTTAATATGATCTTAGTCATGTTGTACAGATGTTCATGTTGTAGTCATGTTGTCATGTAGTCATAGTCATGTTGTACAGATTGTTTTATACAAGTTTATTGCTCTCTGTGTTAAACTTCCAGAACTTTATATGCAGTTTTTTAAAGCAATTTATTTTTCATGTTGATGTTTATACACTAGACCAGTGTTTCCCAAACTTTTTTTTAATAGCGCCCCCCTGGACAACGTACAGAGTGTCAAACGCCCCCTTCAATAAAAAAAGTAAAACCAAAGTTATTTTCCATTCATCACAACTTAAAGTCCAACTCTAATGAGATGGATGAGGTTGGTGCAATGTCATCGGCCTCTTGATATCGGGTTCCAGTTTGAATAGGAATAATCTTAAGTCTCCCCGTCTAACTATGCCAGGACGGTTTCTTTTGTTATCCAGAAGCGTTTTCACGGCACTGAAAGCACGCTCCACCAAGTATGAGCTTGGAAAGGCAATGATAAAAACTTTGACCCGATTCCACACGTGAGGGTATTTCTCTTTGATTTGGTTCTGTAGCCAGAACGATTGATACGAGATATTGAACTTCGGTTTGAGTGCAAAATCGCTTTGCAATGTTATCAGTTCCTCCTCAAGAATTCCATGTTCGGAAATATCACAGAATGGGTCGATTGTCCAGTCAGGGATTTCTAACGGGAATACATCCTGGAATCGAACTTCCATGCCTTTGTGTACTTCTTGAAGATGATTGCTGTACGTTTCTACATCAACATCAGATATGCCTCTGTCACTGGTATCAAGTTGATGCAAGCTTGAAAATTGGAAAAATTATCGTCTAGCTAAATTTCGCTGATACAACACAAGCTTATTTCGTTACCCTGAAGGGATAATTTCAATTCATTAAATTTGGAAAATATGTCTGACAAGTAGGCGATATTATTTCTCACAACCAGGACGTCATTCGCCAGGCCAGGGTCACAATTCTGTAGAAATTCCACTATAGTTTCAAACAGCGAATACAATCGTGCAAGGCAATTTCTCTTGGAAAGCTATCGTACTTCGGTGTGGAGTAGCCTAGTAACCGCTCAAAAGCCTCGTCATTCTCATGGCACAATCGTTTGAATAAGCGTGTGTTCAGAGCGTGCGCTATAATTTCATTCATTGCTTTGATAACAATCTTCAAAGATAAATCAAGACGAACGCTCGATCAAAATACTCTCGGATTTGCATAATCGCAGTGCTTCAAATTGCCATGCGTTACGTTACGACCTCAACTAACTTGTAAGGCACTGCGAGCGACGTTGCCAACATAATTGCCAAAATATCTGCCACAGAGCTCTTATACAGTCTTATAGTCACCGTCTTCTTTTGTATTTCTTTGAAGCAAAACATGACAAAAAATGCTTTGCAATCCTCTTCTTGTAACTGCCCGATTTACCCTCAGCGCCCCCCAATTGCCCACTTTGTAGCCAGCGCTCCCTTCATGGTTGCAAATGCCCCCAGGGGGGCGCTGGCGCCCACTTTGGGAACCACTGCACTAGACAGTTGCTGAGATTATTTTGTGCTTGATCTTTTATTAGATTGTAAAACTATTCAATAACTAATTTTAGGTGAAACTTCTGTTCTTGTTGGTATGTATGGACCAGCAGATTGCAAAGAAAGTAAGCAGGATGTCAAACAAGCTGTTGTTGAAGTCAATTTTCGACCTAAAATTGGAATTCCTGGTGTAGCCGAGAAATACCTGGAACAATTTGTTTGCCGAATTTGTGAATCAGTCATATTAAGATCATTACATCCGAGATGTGTTTTCTCCATCATTATACAAGTCATGCAAGATCAAGGATGTGTATCCTTATTTTATTTGTGTAATTTGACTTACCGGTACTTAGTAGTAGATCAAAGTGAAACTTTGAATGTGTGTTATTTACTAAGTCAATTTGATGGTTAAGATTGTCTTGACTTTAAATGATGCAGATTTAATTAACCAATTAGATCAGCATGGTCCAACTTCTTTTCATCGCGGGCCAAAAAACTTTTTTTTATCTTGCGAGCCAATGTTTTTAAATAGCGATTCATAGGCTTATTGCTGGCAAATTATACAATACATATCCTATGGCATATAGTTGCTATTCTCTAAAACCTCTACAGCTTGTTTCACCCTAAAAGGGGGATTATCTTTAACTTAATCAACTTTAAGTTTTAATTTTTGACCTTAGCGTTGCTGCGTTGATATCCACGAGAATCGTAGTTGTGGCTATGCGAACGCAAGCGTAAAGAGCCTCGTTTTCAAGTTAATTTCGAATTTTGGTTTTAATGTTGTTTATTGCCGAAAACGTACTTCCAAACATTGAGTGGCCTACAGGTTCAGAACAGCATCTTTTAAAAAGGGAAACTTCTCCTTTAACACTAACTTCCAAAAGCTTGCAGGATTTTCCATTTTCTTCGACAGCAAAAACAGATCGTTCTGAAGTTCACATAATTAGAGTTGAGGCTCTAGGCCTAGGGGCTGTGTACTAACTCTCACGCCCAAGGAAAACTTTTTTGAAACAAAGTGGTATTGTTATGCATCACGAAGGATCATTCACAAAGTTTTTTGTCAATTACAATAACAAAGAAACAAAAATTGAAGTGATATTGCTAGATTAAAGCAAAGCTGACTATCAGTTCGAGGGCCAATAAAACGGAGCTTGCGGGCCAGGTTTGGGCCGCTGGTCTGCAGTTGGACCACGCTGAATTAGATAATTAATTAAACAACAAATGCTATTAATACTACAAAAAGTGCTCAAAGCCAAGCAAATTACATCAAATATAGCTATTACTTTCTACAACTTCTACAGCCTGTTTCACCCAAAAAAAGGGGATCATCAGAAGGTCCTTATTCAAATAGAATTTTATTTGAATGATGATCTCCCTTTTAGGGTGAAGCAGGCTGTCAGATAATTAAATTCATATGGCCAGCTAAACATTGAAAGCTAAACTTTAACTTGAAAGTTTTCACCAGCAAATTATAAAATACTTTTCCCAGCAGTATTGTTGTTTCCCATTCAATAAGTTACAGTTACATATCCGCACTATATTATTATAATCCACAAAAGTTGTTACAGCACTGCAATCATAACTGACAACGTAATCTTATCTTGGTACCATGTACCGTATGGTATTTTATTATTCTTTAACAATTCTTTCAGTTGCTTTCTTGTGCCATCAATGGAGTGAGCATGGCATTACAGGTATACTACAGTTTTTTACTTGTCACACTATTTTTAAACAAAACTTCTAAAAGTGTTCAACATTTTTCTCATTAACAATAATCAATGCGCTGAAATTTTAGTTTCTTATGCTAAATTTTTTCACTAAACATTGTAGATATTCTCTTTTTTTCTGAGGGGAGTTGGGCTACGGTATCGTAGCATCTTTAAAGCTTTTGCAACAACACTACTCGCACCAACGTTTGTCAACTTTTAAACTGTACTTTTGATTCAGGATGCCGGAGTGTCAATGAGTTCCATGCCTGTTGCTGTCACTGTTGCACTGTATCGGGAACCTGACGAGGATGGACAATCGGACAGTGAAAGACCGACAAAGGTCATTTTAAGTCCGAGCAAGAAAATAGAGGAAGCTGCCTTGGCGTTAATGACATTCGTATTTGATAGCACCAACGGCGATCTGTTGTCTACTTATACAAGTGGTCCGATGACATCATCACAATACGGAGAGAGCCTTCAATTAGCGAAAAAGGCAAGCAGCAACATACTGCAATTTTTTAGAAAGTCAATAAGTAAAAAGCTTTCAGCTGACTTGAGGTAACCTCCCACTACTGCTGCCATGAAAGTGAAATAGCACTGCCGGTACTTCTATTCTCAAAAGACGTGAATGTGGAGGATTGTCGTAACAAAAATGACCACTTACACCTGACAGATTGGATGTTTTGGCTTGTGGAACTTTCAGCTAGAAAATCTTTTGTCCGCACTGTAGAATGAACAATTGTGGTTGCTAATGTAAGTGCAAAGTGGTGTATGTTTTTTAGCTTTGCGCGTCACGCATGCATTTTTCTGTTTAAAGTATTGCAGAAGCGACGACCTGAGACAATATCAGCGCCAATTTTTTGTATTAATTTTAGCATAATGCGTGGTACCACAATTTAAGTTTAAAATCATAGCCGCTGCATTGGACAATTTTTCAATATCCATGTGTTCAAATTCCAAATATATGTCAGTTATCTGCCCCATCGAATCTGATAGCAGTGAACGGTTGCGTTCTTTAACTTGAGATCTCCCTAAGGGGAATGATTCAAATGTTGATTGTGTAAAAGTTTATCCTAGGACTGAGAAAGCCTCTTTGGGAGCTTAACGCCGGCAGTTTCGCATAGGCTACTTGTAGACTTCGGTGGGATGGCGCAGCGGATAAAGGAGCTCGCTTTCCAATCATGCAATCCTGGTTCGACTCCCGGCTTAAGCTGGTTGTTGAAAAACACCGCTCACCTCTACCCAGGGTGTAATAAATTGGGTGGGCGTAGTTGCTGAAGGAAAGGCGGCTGAGAGAAAGGAACTGGCCACCCTACTCTCGTTAGTGCCGAAGGCTTAGTCTAATGAGAACCTTATCTTCTCGTTCCCCGAGGCTTGAATCAAGTATGGGACTCACCTTTACCTTTACTTGTAGACTTCGAACCACCGACGCAGGCGCGGTGGTTATAAGTTATTCCATTCACAAGGGTCGTCGAATGCAGAACTGTCCTTTAAAGGGCGTTTAATTTTCATTTACAAAGTGGAAATTTTGTGATGTTTTTCTCAAGATCTTTCTATCGCTTTAGCCACCTACGCCATGTGAGCGTCATCTGATATTTGACCAGTCGCTTGGTCAATTTAGATTTCCTTGCCATCTCAACTAAGACTAATCGTTTCAACTTCAACCAACGAATTTGCAGATATTTTGTATGTTAGCAGTAGTGGCATTGCACGTCACAGCAATCAAATCGTCAACTAGGACAACATTAAAACATAATTTTGAAGAAAACAGGCACCGGTAGGTTATTTCATAAAACAGGTAGCACAATTAAGGCAAATGACTTTGCAGCGGCAGTGTTGATATTCATAACGATGAGGATAAAGTCCAGTCACCATCGCCAAGCAAGTGTAATTCCAAATCGTGAAACTGCAAACAAATGAAATATTTATTGGAACTCTCATTTATGACAGCGAGTGAAATCTGCTGTCACTGCATGTGATTTAGTTTCTCGGGTGCTGAGGTGGAAAATGGGACTACGATGCAAGAATACGAAGCACTTGCACGATAATTTAATTGCAGCTTAGGATCGGGATGGAAAAAAGATATGAATCTGTCACTAGTAGTTTTCAAAAATTGTGTTGAAATAAGCGAATTCTACTACAGTAGAACTTGGATAACTCGTCTTCGGAAAACTCGTCAGTTTGCCCAAGTCGTCAATGATTGCCAGGTCCCGGCAGAAAGCCTATCTTTCGTACACAATCAAGTTCGGTTAAGTGGCCATCGCATAATTTGTCAATTCGATTATGTCGTCAATGTTTTTCTTCCCCTGGGACGTAAAATTCGTCTAAATCATCCACCCAAATGCTGACGTGGCATTTACAGACTCTGTCGAGAAGAAATTACTGCGCTAAGACGTGTGCACGCACACACTCTATCGGGCCAGACGCACATGCGTGGAGTATGTTGGTCTGGTCGGTAGGCACTTTAACATTACCCACTCGTCGAAAAGCGTACTCGCGATTCAGCTGATTTCAGTCATGTGACTCGACACGTGATATTCTGATCGAAAAATTTTGATACAAAGAAATTTAACTGAATGCTTCGCTACAACCAGAGGAGTAGTAATTTCGATTTCGTGGGTTCGATTCCCACCCTCTGCTAATACTATTTTTTCTTCTGCAACTGAACTGAGTGCAAGAAGGATCTTAATGACTGCAATCAATGGAGTTTATAAGGAAAATTGTCACTAAAACACAAAGCAATTTCACATTGAAAAGCAGGCACTCTTCGACGAGTGGGTCATGTTAAAGTGCCTACCGGTCTGGTCGATTGCGGGTGTGCGCGCACGTGCGCTGTTGCCGATAAGAGAAGCGCTGTTCAGCAAACATGACCTACCAAGGACGACGTTGAACACCCTCCTAAAAAGACACTCGCAAGCAAAACGCAGTCAAAAACATCTGTGTTCTTCAGTTAAGCTGTTAAGTGCGTTATTGCTGTGCTGTAGCCTACTTTATTGTGTACCGTAATTAAATTCTTTTCTCGCTTTCCTCTTCGTATCACTTTACCACTACCGCATATAATTAGGTCGCGGAGCACCATGAAATTAATGCAACGCGAAACAATGGCAAAATTTGGCTGTTTGCATTGGTCGTCAGTTCGCGTAAGTCGTCACTTTTTCTGTTCCCCAGGGGTGACGAGTTATCCAAGTTCTACTTTTAGCTAACTTACTTGCTTGAGGTTATTTCTGTGCGCGACAGTGATGCAAGTGATATTCCGCTTTTTGCAGGAAGAATACAAAATATTTTCAGTGTCTTCGTTTAGTCCACTAGTTGGTTCGTCAAGAACTAAAATATATAAAAATGATAAGTTTAATTAACGTGGAAGTTTTTAAAAGGTTTGACGCATCCCCTCGTTCTGCTGAACAAAGATCTGTCTCAAAAGGCGCGGCTCATCTGCACTAACTGCGAGCAAAACAGTCGTGTTTGACATTGTCGTTTAAGGAAAAGGTTACGGCAGGAATTTTGTGACAGACCATCCGGTTCAGCACAGGAAACCTTTTGTATGAGTACTCTGATGACATCCTTTCGATTTGAAAGTGTGAGGATAAATTTGTGTAAACCAGTGATTCTCAACGTGGTCCAGGTGGACCACTTGTGGCCCATCTGGAATTTCTGTTGGTCCACTGAGAGTTCTATAAATCCTTGATAAAATGTTCTTCAAAATTGTATCGTTTACTACAGTAAATTATGTAAGGGCTACACACAGGTGTAAGAAAATTATGCAGCATGTATGATAGTATGCCAGCGTGACGTAATAATCATGTTTAGCCAACTTCGTGATTTCTGATCGATTTTTCTGGAAGTGCTAGATAAGCATAAGCTCAGCAGTTTTTGAACTTATTTTACTAGTTGAAGAGTAGGATATTGAACTGTTTAAGGCATAAGTGAAGTGCTAGCAGGCCTAATCAATAAATCATATGTTGCTGTATAATTGTTGTCAGTGCACGAAGATTGCGCTTCTTCATGGTACAAAGTTTCTTTAGGGAGAGTAGAGCTATTCGCTGTTTCACTGAATGTCACGTTATATTTTTTCAGACGCAAAATTAAGTACTGTATTCCACAGTGCTTTTAAACCAACAAAATGTCAGAAGCTCCTGTTGCTTCTTCTTCTCGTTTGAATTGTAAGGCACCTGCAGCTAATAAGGCCCGCTAATTTTCAAACCTCAATATTTTTCTAAATACTGCATAGTTTTAAACGAAACTTGGAATGAGGATACTTTGGGTCTATCTAAACAACATATCTATTAAACAAGTTTCTAAGTGAAAGGGGTTGTAAAATATTAAAAAAATAAAAAAAATTTCAAGTGGGCCTTATTAGATGCACGTGTTGTGAATAAGGCCCGGTTTGAATTAGCACCAAAAGTGATGGAAAAGGTGTATTTTCACAATAACAACACCACAAAACAAATTCTAATCGGCAACACAGGCACATAACTAATAATTAAATACACAGAGACAACTATTCCCTCCCCCGCCCCATGCTCCATTTTTAAAAAAGCGACATGGTGTTTTTAGATATGGTAGGGATACTGAAGTATTTTGATTCTGAAATTATGATATTTCCATTGCAATAACAAATTGGATTAATGGTGTAACAAGAATTGTTTAGGTCACTCAAGTCTTTAACCCCCACTTTCTTAACCAGGGGTGCACAACGTTACTCCAGGGGCCCATGGGCCTCATTATCAAAATTAGCCTAGTCTGATCATTATTATCAGTCTTGCTTTAATAAGAAAAAAAGTTCGAATTTATTGGTTTTACTGCATCAGCATGCACATATCTTTCACATAAAATGCAAAAAAACAGAAGTCAAAGCGGTTTGTTAACTGCAGAACAGTCTAAAATATGTGAAAATTAATAAAACCACTCAATTTCAGCCCCCCCCCCCCAAACTTCAACTTTCCGTAACTCAAAAAGTTCTCAACTTTAGGCTGTGAAACTTTACCAGTTAGTCTCAATTCACCATAGCACCAATCAGAGCTTCCAATTTTGTTTAAAAGATTTGTAACAACGGAGATCCAGGGGGTGGGCCTTATTACTGGCCGGGCCTTATTAGCTGCAGGTGCCTTACTTTAAATAGCTTAGATTGGCAATGCCTCCTCGTGCAGCCAAGATACAGTAGTTGGGTCCAGTTGTCGAATACCAGTGATTCCACTTGGGGGCCGTAACCGGCGTAAGATGGAACATTCGTGGAGTATGTGTTGCATTGTTTGTTCTACCGCTCCGCAGACACATATCGGCGAATTATGCAACCCCCACCTAAATAGATTAGCTCCAGTGCAGCCAACGTCACATCTGATCCTGTTCAATGTGACCCATGCCTTTCTTGAGAGGTCTGCTCCAGGAGGGATGGAGAGTGCTGGTATAACTGAAAACTGGGGAGGGATATGTGGCAGCTCGTTCCATTCCTGGGCCCATGTTTCCATGCAGCTGAAGTTCTTATCCACAAGTTAACTTAATCTAAACATTCAACCACTGGGCTTGACCCTGGATGCGATAAAGAAGGTCATCGAATCAGCCGCTTCCCATGTAGCCTACTTCATGTAAAAACTTGCGAATGTCACCTGCTAAGTCGGGATGATGATAAAACAATCTTGCAAAGGATAATCGCTGCATTTCCCCTGTAGAAAGCCTATCGCGCCAATTCAATTCAGTCCTGTAAAAAATAATAAAGGTCACAGTAAAAAAGAATTTGAAACATATTGCATGCAAGAGAAAATTAACAAAAAAAATGGAGACCGACAATAAATACTGTCGATACATTGCACCACACGCGTGTGATTTTTGGATGTAAAGTCATTCTCAGACAGTAAATCAATTATTTGTTTGCATTGATTCAACGTCTACAGACGTTGAAACAATGTAAAAAATGACTGATTTGCCGACTGGATTGTAGACTTATTCGCATCGATGGTGTCCAGTCATAATACAACCAGTGGCGCCGGCAGAGGGGGGGGGCAGGCGGGGCAGCTGCCCCCAATGTTTTGGGCATCATCTTTTTATTTTTTTTATATTTAGATCCCAACCTGAAGTCAACTCAAGTTGCAAGGGGGGGGGGGGGAGGGGGGTAAAAGCTTTCCCTTTTATTTTAAACTTGCTCTTCTTGCTGCTGTTATTATTACGATTTTGTGATTGTATTCACGTACTTCGCCTGCTGCCTGTCACGTAACAATTGTTACCGGCTGTTCAGCAGATTGGCTCTTATTTGGTTCTGAGTGGTGGCAGTGCATACAGCAGTGGGTCATTCAATGTTTCATTCAAATTTTTGAAAATGGGGGTGTTGACGGCCATCGGGCTTTGCCCGCCGGCCGTCAACACCCCCCTTTTCAAAATTTTTGACTACGCTACTGTCTTGCACTGTCAATATTTTGCCCCCCCATTGTTGAAGGTCTGGCGGCGCCACTGAATACAATTATAGAAAATTCTGAGTACGGTAATGAAATTGACGCTGATGTCTCTCAACCTCATTCAGGTTCCACTGTGTTATTGAGAATGAAAAGTTGTAGAAGGATCCTTCATTTAAGATACAAAAGTTTTATTGACAAAGTTTTCGCCACTGCAAAGGCGACTTCTTCACTATCTTATTCAAATAGAATTCTGGCGTGATTAGGCTAGATGTGACAAACCTCCCGCATAATCCTCCAGCTGTTTCAATTAAATCCTCTAAGCCAACTTCAACCATCGCGTTTGTCATCCTAGATTGGTTTTCTCCGTCACTGTACTCGGGATAGGGCTCGCTTTGAGGATATGTTATCTACAGTTACACGTTCCAGTAATAAATCAAATAATAGTGCTTGGTACCAAGCACTGCAGGCTTTATAAAATCTAGTTCAAGCTGTTTAAGTTTGACTACCAATTTTTTTCAAAAAGCGCAAAGCTTAGGCGATACCACAGTGCCATAGACAAGGGAGAGAAAGCAGCATAGGCACTAGGTCTACTGGAAATTCAAATACGTACACTGTTACAGTTCATAATTGTGCAAATCAATCACAACAACATCGATCAAAGATTATGCAAACAAAGCCTTTAACTCAGCCAAAGTTTATCTAAACCGAGATACTTTGTACGTTTGTATCCGCCATTGCAAACACAGAGAACAAACATGATCGAATAACACAAATGGTAAACTAAACATTAATTTGACACGTACACGTTTAATAGAAACATACGAGCATACAACAAATGTAGAAGTAGCCACAAGATTATGATTTCGGAAGTTGCTGTAGCAGAAAAACACATGATAACGATGTAAAACAAAAAAGTTTCTTCATGAAAGTACTGTATACTAGTGTATACTGCATCATATAGTTGCGCAAAAAACTGTACTTGAATCAACGTAAAATATAAAAACATTCAACTACTGACCTGATCTTGCAGGTTGCCATCAGTAACCAAGGGTTTTTGTGGCAAGTACATGACACCTCTTGGGCCAAAAGCAACATATGTTTTCAATGTACCACTGCTAGGTTGGCACAACCCGGCTAGAACTCGCAGCAATGACGTTTTCCCAGTGCCCGTTGCACCGGTTATCAGCAAGTTCTTTCCAGCTTGCACTGTTAAGTTTAGTGATTTCACCAAGATATAAGAATTGTCTGGCGTGTAATATGTGATCTACAAAAGAAAGCATACAAGCATAGGCTAATACCCAGTTTGCAGAGATTTTCACAATAATAAAAGATGTATTTGAAAGCAATTCAATCACAACAATATGCCATGTTTTGGTTAATTTCAAGCAACTATTCCTAACTTTTCAAACGGCAACACCATTTTTTACGCTACAACGGTTTTCAGAATTGCAATAGGCAGTAAGAACAACGGTGGAGCAACTAATTAAGATGAATAACTTCAGCGAGATTCATCAAACTTAATCGCGCAAGACGAATGATGAAGTAGAAACTGATATCTTCCAGCCTTCGTACCGGCTTTCGGACAATAATCAGCCATACAAAGATTCAGACATTATGAACGGTCGAAATACAAACTGTAAGTTACAAACACGAAATTGCTTACATCAGCGAGATTGAAGAACACCGCTGCTTCGTTGTCACATGCCCGCTGTTGGTTCAACGTGGATATGGTTGACCTAGCAAAAAGTGACTAATTGAAAAACTTGCTTGCAAAGCGCACATTAGGATTGCACTATGTAAGATGAGAATCATACTTCATAAAACAATAGTCAATTACGATTGCCGTAACGAACAAAGGTGATCAGAAAACATTGATCATTGTGAAACGTGCGAATACCAGCGGAAAGCGTTAAAAAATTCGTCAGTGCCTTCAAACATTTCGGTCAACAGTATTAAAAGTAAAACTATTCAATCATTTAATTGATTGCTTGGCGTTTGATATTCCATTAAGCTACGTCATGAATCTTCCCAAGCTTCTATTCGTGGTGGAGCAAAATAGAACGGTGAGAGATACATACGTGTTTTTGTCCACCTTTTCTACCTCAAGGTTGGCATTTGGATCCGTTTCCACAAGAGGATCAGCATCATTGCCGTACGATTCATTTTCAAAACCACTTTCAAGTCCTTCACTGCGACTTTCTTTATCATCGATCGTTTCTATCACTTGGGCCAACCTAGTCCATACAAACATAAGACAATCCTATTTTTACAATGACATCAAAAACGTAACAGAAATACTCGTTTTCTCAACTGGAGGAAAACAGCATCTCGCGCAATGATAGTTCTAACTTAACCACAACAATCGCTTACCTGTGTGTGTGGGCAGCTATGTCGCCAATGGTGCTTGACATGTCTATAAGCTGGGAGAATGAATGGATCAAATAGATGCATACAAATGAATTCTGCAATGAGTAAAAATGTAAATTAGGTAGGTTAGTGGTACCTGGGCTGGTACCGGTTCTTTTTTAAATTCCATCAAATAAAAACATTATGTTTGTTAAAATCATCTTTACGGCAAAAACGAAATATTTTTGTCGTAAAAAACGACTTAAAATACAACGTTAAAGACCAGCAGTTCGCGGAATCTTATCGCTTTCACGCGCACTCATTACGAAATAATATAAGGCAACGTGTTGGGGGCAACTTTGTGTAAACTACCAATTGTCCATCACCGGTATTGCAAAGACCTATGTTTTTTGTAGTGTCGGAATATGAAAACACAAAAGTGCCGATTTATCTATGTACAAATAATTCGGCATCAGTACTGCCAAATGAATTTATCGCAGGTATCGCCAATTAAAGAGTTACTCGGTACCGCTTACTTATGCGCAATTGCGCATGCGCCTCATAGTATAGCAATGAGTATAAAAAGGCTACGGTAGAAGATATAAAAAGTTTACGATTTTCTCACATTCTGACTACAACAAAAGAAAATTATGACATATTTTCTTTGATGACAAAATGTTAAACAGTTTTCTGCATCGGAAGCAGTTACATACTAACTAAACTAAGCAAACGTGAAACGCAACGTAGTGAATTTAAACAAATTTATGAAATTGCTTACCTCACTTATTAAAGAGCTTATTTCTTCAGGAGCAAGATCATCGTAAACCCCCGCAAATATTGGAATAGCTATTACCAAGTAGCTCAGAATTCCTCCCACGTAATCAAATATGTTTACTGCTGAGTTGAGCCAAAATGACCAATTGAATAGAGACAGTTGTGTTTTTAATAAAATCCCGAGTCGTGTGTTGCTCTTTTCGTGTTCGATTTCGCCAGCGTGGTAAAAAGCCATTGATTCTGAATTGACCCTAACGTTCAAATGCTGATACCTAAACAGGTAAAAAACTACAATTCTGGAAAGTATGCGGAAGCGGACAATACAAACTATAGGACCACTTCACCAAAAAGAAAGCACATAAATATAAACCTGTTACTTTTTAACAATAAGTTACCATGCATTTAAACAGCAAGCAGTGATAAAAGCATTAAGCACAGATCTAAACCACATTAAATTAAATTGAGCGACAGCTCTATCGATGCGTGCAAAGTCAAGATAATTATTGGACTATGGACTAAAACATTGCCTTTCTCTAAATGAAAAGAGCTATCCATGTTTACAAACATACATACCTAAAATCGCCTTCTTTGACTTCCTGATTAACATTTAGTCGAACAATGGGAGTTATTATGACTCGATTTACAATTGATCCCACAACGAAATATACATAGATTATCACAGGCCCCAGCCAAGTTGTATTGACAAAACACTGGTAAGAATAGTACACAATAGTAAAAGGAATAACGACAAGACGGCTGATCAGGAGACTCCATTCTTTTGTAAACATATTTGCATCCCTTGTAATTCGTTGATCCCTGAGAAGATCAACAAAAATAGTTTCATTGCAAAAGCGCATATAATCACAAAACGTCAGACATTACCCACCTTTTACGCAATGACTCTCAGTACTTGGATAATAATCAATATATTACAGTACGGTACTGTAGGATATATATATCAGAATGGCAAAAGCTTATAAACTTTGTAATAAAACTGAAGTTACACACCAAGTACAGCACCACAAAACTATTTATGAAAATTTAACTTTATCACTACTATGTGACAACAAAGTGCAGCTGGGAGATGAAAATAAGCAAAGTTATGGTATTCCGCATGCATTTATGGGCAAACTTAAATGCATACAAAAGGCTGGAGTACTGCTAGAACCAAAAAAATTATGGGAAAGCTGACATAGTAAACAAACTCATTTTTGATGAATTCGACTGTACGGTTATAGGTGAATTGTTCGTAAACAGTTGTTCGTAAAACAATTGTTCGTAAACAGTTGTTCGTAAAATTAATTCTTCGTAAAACATTTCTTTGTAAATCATTTCTTCGTATACATCAATTGTTTGTATAGTGAATTGTTCGTAAACGGGTGATAGGTCAATTATTGTTTGTGAACAATTTTTCAGTTGTTACTCAGGGGCGCCGGAAGCGGGGAGCATCATGGAGGGACAGGGGGGCAATGGTGCCCTTTTTAAGTCATGTAAGCTACTGTACATTTTGCAATATAACAATTTCTGCTATTCGCTTTTAGCCTAATTATAACACAGGCCAACAAAAATTTTTTGGCACATATAAAGGTGAGAGTCATTTTAAAGTATTTCAAGGCCCCTGATTCCGAAAATGCACTTAACTTTTTCAAATTGGCTCTAGTTTTCGAGATATTCGACAAAGAAAATATTTTTAAAACCGTTAATCAAAAGCTTTCAATCAAAAGCTCAAAATAATATTTACAGCACAAATTCTGCAACACAGTAGGTTATATCATTATAACATAGCATGACGTCCTTCTTTGTATACCAGACACTTGTATCATTACTCGATAGTGAGCTGATAGATGAGCATTATCGCTATATCTTATCTTAAAAGTTTAAAAAAAAATTGGCCTTTCAGCAACAAAAGTGCGTTTTTTCATAATCCTGCCCCCCCTCCCCCAGTCAAAAATTGTTTCGGCGCCCCTGTTGTTACTCGTGCAGGACATTTCCTTGGAAAATGCTCAAATTTCCAATAAGTAGTTTCTTGCCCTTGTGCGTTAAGTGCACTATAATCTTTGTAATAAAGCTGGCCACCATACAAAAGCTTTCGCTTTCCTTTTTCGCTGCCATTGTGATTTGTGAATCAGGGACTCTACACTCTGTCTGCTCGTCTACAGCACGTCACATCTAGCACATCTCGAGCATATACGCTACCCTAATTAATTGTTCGTAAAGAATTGTAACTGTTTTACAAACAATTAGTATTACGGTCAATTGCACGTACGAAGAAATGCTTTACAAAAAAATGTGTTACAAAGAATTAACTTTACGAACAATTGTTTTACGAACAACTGTTTACGAAAAAAACGTCGGACACTGACTGTACGACACTTACATGTTATCTAATGAATGATCAAGAGCATTTAGTTCATAATAATTATTTCTTCTGAAGTATTTTTGATGAAGTTTTGAACAAAGAGTTTGTCTCCATGTTAAATAGAGAATCCGAGAAACGTAAGTGAGAGAGCTTTTCATCTGAAATAATTAAAAATTAAAATTTAAAAAGTCAGTGCTAAAAGTGCAGAAATTGAAGAGAAAATGAAAACACAGAGTTTAATTTTAGCTACATTTTGGGCTTTGTATTGTTTACTCAGACGAATTACTAAGCTAAGTTATTTTTTCAAAGAAAAGCATACGAGAAATACTTACAACTGCATTTAAAACAATGATTGAAATAGAATAAATCGCCAATTTGGGAAAAGCGTCAACATTTTTTGCTCCAAGTACTTCGAAGAATTTAGAAGGAATTAACCCAGCTGCATAGATGACAAACTGCACTGAAAACAAAAATTGCAATGTGTTTAAATATTACCAATTTTATACAACAATTTTCTTTCCACTTCAAATTTTTCCACTTTTTATGGGCAAAATATTAATATCTACAGGATATAGTCACTGTATATATAATAATGGTAGCCAATTAGCCATAGCCTCTGAGACTATGGTCCTCTAATCCAGTAGGCTACTTTTCATCCAGTGGTAGGCCATGACGCTGTTTTCAGTGGGACACCAAACTAGGCATAAATCAGAATAATAACTTCATAACAATCATCATAAATTCAGTCACTGAATTCTGCATTAGAGTGTCCTCATCGTATCTTCGCGTCAGCAGAAACTGTTTAAAAAAAGTTAATGTCTTTCACCGTCACATGGTCATGTGAGTAACCTTCTCATCCTTATTAAATCGAAGCAACGCAACCAACTTGATGTTGAATATGACATACGCTGCATAATTTCATCGACTACACCCAGGATTCAAAGTATTCAATAAAAAACACAAAGTGACAAGATGCAGCAACAATCTTCTCATTAAACTTGTGTAAATTAACTGCTAATTAATATTTACGTTATTGACACTTTGTGTTTTTTATTGCATAAGTTAATGGGCCACCACCAAAATCTTCCTAGTTTAATGAGTCATGAGCAGCAGAAAAAGGTTGGGAACCACTGCCCTAGTCACTCAAACATGGGGCTTGGCCTTTTCCTTTACCAGCTCTTTAACAATGAAGAAAGGCTGCCAATTAGCCTTGTATAATGTTTTTGCATTCACTCAGGTAAAATCAACGTGAAAACATATTGTAGTATTTAATTGCGCTGCTTCCCAGGTAGTTGCAGAGTTTGTCTTTGAGTTGTTATAGGTTGATGCTCAGTTTTTTTGCAAAACATTTCTCAGCAATACTTCATGTCGACGTGCAAGAGACCTTGCTTTATTTGTGAAAAAATATTGAAAATTATGTGAGTGAAGAGAAAAAACTTAAAAATACCAACACAAGTGGGGCAATGTTGGCTTGGGGAAGCCGGTGACCAAACATGGCTTACCAGTGCGGTAGTTTCAAAAGCCACTTGATGACATCTTGGGGGCCATGGCTGCCGGGAGATTAAAGGCCTGAACAGTGAACACAGCTAGAAATCACTGTTAATTTTATAATCGCCTTGAGTATTATGTCAAGCATCAGCCAGACCTAGCGATGCTTGTTGTTTCAAGACAAACCTCTGAAACGTCAATCGCGTCTTCCTGCTGATAGAATTATTACGTTACTTTTACAGAGATAAAGCTTGTGTTTACTTAAATCCATACATCTCTTTCCACGGAGTTGGTGATCCATCGAATTGTACGAAAACAATTTACATTTTTAGCAATTCCTTATTCTTCACGAAACACAAGTTTAAATAACACTGGTCTACACAAAATTTCAGGTTTGGGTTTTGACAACTCATTTTAGCTAATTTTGGGGCGCTGAATCCGAAAATGAACTCAGATTTTCTCTATCACATCACGTTTTTGAGATATGAAATATCCCTAATTTTTGAAAAAAATCAATTTTGCCCCCCCTCTGTTGTCAAAACAAGGAATTCTGATGCAATAAACACTGTTTTACCTGCAATAATCTAGCTTTAATTAGCAAACAAGCATTCTATATTATATTCACACAAATTTGCGTTGTCTTTATTAAAATTTCATGCCTTGGAATAAAACATAGGCATGCAAAAGAGCAACTATAATAACATCATAGGCTACGCTACATTATGCTGACGAACATGTCGATAGGACAGTGACAAGGTATTATCTGAATTATAGCCTACAGTTCACACAATATGCACATAGACATTCCAATGGAGTGCAGAAATTTTGAAGACACACACAGAAATAGCAAAGTGCCAAAATAAAGATTGACTCAAAGGATTGACTTGGGCAGGGCGAGTTCAGAAACAGTCAAAAAAAGAGCTTTCATAAAATATGAACTCTTCACTTATATATAAGCTTAAAATGCTCTTTTGAGGAACTTTCTTTTATGAGCAGCATCTGGAATTTCTCTTTTAAAACTCCAGCAATAGTCGGCCATCATATGACAATCCCACCGACCTTGATAACGTTCCTCCATAATTTTAATATCCTGGTGGAAACGTTCACCCTGTTCTTCACTAACTTTCCCAAGGTTTTCTGGAAACTCATCCGCATGGCTCTTCAAATAGTGAACTTTGATGCTCATCCTGCTTCCCAAACCTTCAAAACTAAGCAGTAGCTCCCTTAAGAGATCTTTATAATTTTCTGCTTTTCTTTTTCCCAAAAAAATTCTCACAACAGCACCGAAAGCATTCCAAGCTCTAGCCTCGAATGGCAACATTGATTTTACAAAATTTTCATCCTTTAACAATTGCCTGATTTGTGGTCCATTGAAAATCCCAGCTCTTTTTTTCTCTTCACTGAGACCGGGAAAAGCATAACATATATACTTAAAACACTCTCCTTCATGATCTAAAGCTTTTACATATTGTTTCATGAGACCAAGTTTGATGTGAAGAGGAGGCAAGAGGATCTTTTTGATATCAAGTAACTGATCACGTATGATATTTTTGTGTCAAGGTGAGCCTTGGAGGCCACTCTTCTTTGTTCCAGTGCTGATACTTGGCCCTGCTGTCCCAGTAGCATAGGAAACATGGGTATTTGGTGTAGCCATTTTGTTGCCCCAGCAAAAAGTTCACCATTTTGAAATCTACACAGATGAGCCAACCATGCTCATGGTATTTTAACTTTTCAAGAACGGTTTTGATGTTCTGATACTCTTCTTTCATTGTCACCGAATGTCCTATCGGAATAGAACCGTACACGTTACCATTGTGAAGTAGAACACACTTCAAACTTCGTTTGGAGCTATCAACGAAAAGTCTCCATTCGTCTGCATGATACTGTGGTAGTCCCATTTCTAGAAGAAGCCCTTCTATATTGTTGCAATAAACGAAATCATTGTAGGAAGCAAAATATGGAAGCAGTTCTTCTTCTCGTTTGCGATAAAATGTCACGCTTGTACCAGCTTTGAGAAGTTTCCTTTCCTGTAGCCTTGATGCCAATAACTCCGCAGATTGCTTAGGCAAATACAAATCTCTCACTAAATCATTTAGTTCCATCTGATTAAACTGAGAAGGCTTGTCTGACAGATCCTCGGGTGCTGGCTGAAAAATTTCACTTTCTCCTTCACTAAACGATGCTTCTGAAGAAGAAATAGTCTCTTCGTGTAGTTCTGGAAGTGATGTAAATACTTGCAGTGGCTTTTCATCACTGTGAGGAACTGGCCGCAATGCCGAATCCAGATTTGGATATTTCAAACGATGTTTACTCTTTTTGTTATACCCTTTCACACTAACAAGACAAAAATAACAATCGTCAACATGATTTCGTTCCTCTCGCCAAATCATGGGCATTCCAAATTTCATTTGTGAACCTTTTTCTTGCGACCAACTTCTCAGACATTCAACGCAGGTCTTGCACACTTTATGAGGAGCCCAGCTTTTATCCTGGTCCCCCAAATTGACTTTAAAGTAAGCAAGATATGCCCTTTTTACAATCGTGGTAACATTGCATTGTTGAGACTTCAACATGAAGCATCCCCAAATGTAACAAAATATATCCGGATCATTACAACATTTTCTTCTTTTGCTGGAAGCAGACATAGCTTGAGATCAAATACAACCTTTCTTTGTTAGTAATTTTCTAAGAGCAAGTTTTTCCACAGAAACACCATTATACCAAAAACTCTAACCGACTCGAACTCAAACTTATAAAGTATGAAAATATCTTTTCCTTCTACAGACCACTTTTCAGCTTGAACTCTGATGTTGGTCTGTACAATGTACATGTGCTTTATGAAACTTCTAAATAAATCTTCCTTACTAAGCAAGAATTTATTACTAAGTCAAATCTACTCCCACCAGCTGTCTTCCTACGATATTCCATCTGCACAGAGATAGCAGCTGACCCACAGATAATGCCTGAGAAACCAAGACAGGGAGTTCAAGCCAGCATGGAAAAACTCAACGCTACCAATCTCCACTATGTCCTATTACGATTATCATAACAGGAATTTTTTTTATTTTAAAGGAAATCTGATCCAATTTATGAATTTAGTGTAAAAATATCTCTATGTTTGAAAGTTTATAGCTGTCAGAAAATAATTATATTTGACATTTTACTGCACTAAAAAGGGTAAAATTGGTCAATTTCATAAAATAATGGCAACGATAGAAAGAAAACTTGATGTGATAGAGAAAATCTGAGTTCATTTTCGGATTCAGCGCCCCAAAATTAGCCAAAATCAGTTGTCAAAACCCAAACCTGAAAAAAAAAGTTGAAATTTGTAGACCAGTGTAATTGCTGTCAGTTTCTAGACAAGAGACTGGGCTTGCAAGGGATTGTGCTCATGAAACGGCACCAGAGTATCTGTAGTGTGTTGTTTTAAAATGCTATTTTTAACTCTACTGCTCTAAAAAACAATTTTATGTCATCTTGTGGGCTGAAAATTACCGTATTTTACGGACCATAAGGCGCACTTTAAATTTTTTTTTTCTTCATAAATTGATCGTGCGCCTTATGGTCCGATGCGCCTTATGTATGGATCAAGTGCGGTAGTGCTTTATTGCCTACACTCAAAACCAGTACCGATATACTATTATATATGGTCCGGTGCGCCTTATGGTCCAGTGCGCCTTATAGTCCGGTGCGCCTTATGTATGAACAAAAAACTAATCAAAGCAATTTATTGACAGTGCGCCTTATAGTCCGGTGCGCCTTATAGTCCGGTGCGCCTTATGGTCCGTAAAATACTAATCGTTGTTTTTCATCATCCATTTAAACGTTGGCATAGCACGGCCAACGGTAATTCAACGTCTAAATGCTGTGTGTCTGTATGTGACTATAAATACTGGCTAAGCGCGTTATTTCTTCGAAGCCTTTCGCCGCATCTTGAAAGATGTTGTATCAACGTTGGCGAACGATTGTTATCTGCTTGCTTGCTTCAACCAAGGCATATTACTGAAGCTATTTTTTCTTATCGTTGTCTTTATATAGCGCATCTTCTTTGTGTTTTGCAATATCAGCATAAAAGGCTTAGCAAAGCGAACGTTTGAGAGTATAGACCAGAAATTCCGTTGAGTTTTGTATTAGCTGCATTTGGTGAAACGAGATGTTTAAATCTTAACTCTTAAGCATAAATTGAGAAACTTTATGTGAAATATTTCTTGACCATTTACTAATTGTACATTTTGTATTCTATTTGAATAAGATGCACTAGTACAATCAATTGCTGTATGACTTATTATTATTTGGATTATTATTTGTACGGATTATCACTTCAAGCCCTGATTGCTGTCTCGGTGAGTCTGAACTATAATCACCAGCTCTATCTAGAATTGAAGTAGCCTATATCTGCCCACTAAGTTTGTTAAACGACCTTGCGACCTGCAACCCCGTAAACCTTGCGACCTGCAACCCCGTAGACCTTGCGACCTGCAACCCTGTAGACCTTGCAACCTGCAACCTTGTGGCTGAACCTTCGACCTGCAACTTGTGATCTTGTGACCTTGTGATCTGCTGACTTGTGATCTTGCAACCTATCTGCCACAATAAACTAACAGAACTCAAGACCGTGTTCAGATTCAAACTACTTGGCTTGTTTTTCTGTCTGTTGTAGGTGTCGTGAAGTTCTGTTCTGTTGCTTAAAGCTTTGTGTTGATTGCAGCGGCGCCGCTGACGTGTAAGGTCGCGTCTTCCTTTACACCTTTGTTGAGTTACCATTAACACGCTGCTTGGGTTGAAGTAGGGTGGTGCTAGTATAGTTTTCTGTTGCTGTTACGTGAAGGTATATTTATGTTCTGCTATGTTTTTCAGACGCAGTGCCTATTTAGTTTATTAAAGCCATTAAATGGTGTCATCTACTTTTGTTACTTAATTCTATTCGTTACAATTTAATAAACTACATAGAAATCGAAGCTAGAAGAGTTGATAGAAAGTGCAAGTCCTGAAAGCAATCGGAGATGGCCAATAATAACTGGAAATGTCTTCAACCAGAAAAGCTATCCGTAGATCCAAATTCACCAACAGCAGAAGACGATTGGAAGTTTTGGTTCAAGACTTTTACAAACTTTGTGGAAGCCATGCCTCGTGCTGAAGGAGAGGAACCAGTCAACAAGCTCAACATATTGGCAGCTTTCCTTACTGCAAACACTTACAAAACTGTGTCTGAAGCCGACAATTTTGACGATGCAATAACAGCTCTCAAAAACTTGTACGTCAAGCCAAGGAACGAGATCTATTTGCGACATCTGCTTGCTACTGCACAACAAAAAGACGGTGAGTCAATTGATGAATTTGTTTCACGTCTAAATAATCTGAGCCGAAATTGCAACTTTGTCCCCGTCAATGCAGTAGCTTATAGAGATGACATGAAGAGAGACTCCTTAATCAGTGGGATTTCGTCCACACTCATAAGAGAGCGTCTTCTCGAAAATCAGACTTTAACTTTTGATCAAGCTTGCGCCAAGGCTAGAGCTCTAGAATTGGCAAAAAGCACGTCCGAAACGTATTCTCACCACAACATGTGTGCTGTGCAAAGTTGTTCAACTGAGCTGCCGACAGTTCGACATGAGTACACTCAAAATAAAAGCGAAGATTCGTCCAGCCAGGATCGCACAACCGCAGCAATAAGACAAACAAAAAAGCACATATCGAACAAGTTTACATGCTTTTTTTGTGGTAGTCGTAATTGGCACCGCAGAAATCAATGTCCTGCAAAAGACGAAAAATGTGATTATTGTGGCAAAACTGGCCATTATGCCAAGTGTTGCTTAAGTCGTAAGGGTGTTGTTACAAGCAATTGCATAAACTCACCTCGTCTAGCTTCAATGTCTACACTGCATTCTACTTCTACATTTTCTAAACATGTTGTAAGTGAAGTGAAAATTAACGATGCCTTCGCTAACGCTTTAATCGATACTGGAAGTACAAACAGTTATTTAAGCAAGACCTTTGTGGACAAAAACCACATTAAATATACGTCTCTTCGTTTCGTTGCAAACATGGCTAACACTTCGTTAAAAACCGACATTTATGGTATTTGTAATGTTAAACTGAAATTTGCCAATCACTTTTATGAACAGGCAGAATTTCTTATTATGCCTGAATTGGTTTGTGACGCAATCATAGGCGATGATTTACTCGAACGCCATAAAAGTGTAACTTTTCAATTTAATGGTAATTTGCCTGAACTTTTTGTGTCATCTGTTATGCCTGCAGCACAAGTCGAATATCCTGAGTTGTTTTCACACTTGCTACCTACATGCAAACCAATGGCTGTTAAAACTTGTAAATTCTCATCGGCTGACCAAGAACTAATTCGAATCGAAACGGAACGATTATTACGCGAAGGCCGCATAAAGAAAAGCAATTCCCCATGGAGGGCCCAGCCCTTGATCGTCGACAATGGTAATGGAAAGAAGAGGATGTGCATTGATTACAGCCAGACAATCAACTTGTATACCTTGCTGGACGCTTACCCTTTGCCATCCATTGAATCCATAGTAAATGAAGTTGCCAAGTGGAAGTATATATCCACATTAGACTTAAAATCTGCGTACCATCAAATACCAATTTGCCCCAAAGATCGCCGTTATACCGCATTTCAGTCGTCGCACGAGCTGTACCAATGGAAATACTTACCATTTGGATTGACAAACGCGGTACCCGCGTTTCAACGAGTAATTAACAACTCTATTGCAAAACACAAATTAAAATGCGTGAATGCCTACTTGGATAATATCACCGACTCACCGTGGGAGGAATGACACAAGAGCATGATAACAATCTCGCAGCACTACTCAAAGCTGCTAAAGAAGATCACTTTACATTTAATGAAGCAAAAAGTTTGTACAACCGCACTGAAGTTTGTTTGTTGGGTTACCAAGTTGGAGCTGGAATTATAAAACCAGATCCCCAACGTATCAAAGCATTGCAAGATTTGCCGGTACCAACAACAAAGAAAGAATTGCAGCGAATCATGGGATTGTTCGCCTACTACGCCAAATGGATCTCTAACTTCTCTGCAACAGTTAGGTCACTCGTGCAAACAGAAAAATTGCCTTTAAGTTGTGAGGCTTTGGCTGCCTTGAACAAACTGAAAACGAAGTTAACCCATGCTTCTTTACAACCAATCGACGAGTCTATTCCTTTTACTGTAGAAACAGATGCTTCAGACTTTGCCATTGCCACAACATTAAATCAAAACGGCCGTCCTGTAGCATTTCACGCGCGAACCTTATCAACTTCGGAGCAAATGCATTCAGCAATTGAAAAGGAAGCCTACGCAATTGTAGAAGCATTAAGAAAGTGGAAGCATTTACTGCTGGGAAGACACTTTAACTTGATTACGGACCAAAGAAGCGTTTCCTTTATGTTCGATTTAAAACATCCTTCCAAGGTAAAAAAATGATAAAATACAACGTTGGCGTTTGGAACTTTCACCTTATAACTTCTCTACCGTTTACAGACCAGGAAATAAAAACACTGCACCTGACACCTTCTCTAGAGCAACATCGGCATCTGTGACAACAACATCAGAAGCCGCTTTAAAATTGCTACATGAATCACTTTGCCATCCTGGTATTACACGATTGTGGCATTATATAAAAACGAAAAACCTTCCTTATTCTTTGGAAGCCGTGAAAGCCGTCGCAATGCAATGCAAAGACTGCGCCGAAATTAAAGCAGCTTTTTATAAGCCCAAAGAGCAACAACACCTCATCAAAGCAACCCAACCTTTCGAAAGAATCAGTATGGATTTTAAAGGTCCTGTAGCATCTGCCACCAAGAACAGATACTTGTTGGTGATCGTGGACGAATTTTCTAGATTTTCCTTTGTATATCCGTGTGCCAACATGAAGGCATCTACTGTTATCGAAAAATTATGAAATTTATTTTCCGTGTTTGGATTTCCGTCGTATGTCCACACCGACCAGGGTGCAAATTTTATGTCGAGCGAACTGAAAGAGTGGCTGCATGGAAAGGGTGTTCCGACCAGTCGGTCTACTAGATACAACCCTCGAGGCAATAGCCAAGTGGAACGATATAATGGCATAGTGTGGAAAGCTATTCTTTAGGGACTGCGAGTCAAAAAAACTACCCGAGACTTTGTGGGAAAACGTGTTACCCGATGTATTACATTCGTTACGTTCACTTTGATGTACTGCTACAAACTGCACTCCCCACGAGCGTATGTTTTATCATTCTCGTAAGTCTTCAAATGGGGTATCGATGCCTGCCTGGCTAAAACCAGGACCGGTGTATGTAAAACGTCATGTACGAAACAAGAGCGACTTATTTGTTGAAGATGCCGAGCTTATTGAAGCTAACCCCCAATACGCTCACGTACGCCTCAATGATGGACGTGAAACTACTGTATCATTGCGTGACTTAGCACCTAATCCTAAACAGATTACCACCACTCATGATGACGAAACGCTAACGGAGCCATTAGAAATTGATTTTGGAATGTTGGAATCAGCTCAACCTCACTTGGATCCTGCTCCAATTTTACAAAATGTCGAATCTTCAGAAGCTGGTCCTACCAATCCTGAACAAAACTCATCGTTACGTCGCTCCACACGAACACGCCGTCCTGTTGTGCGCTATGGCTTTGATACGTGACTTAGTTTTTGCAATTTATGTATTTATTTACTGGGTTTGGCTTGAATCCTTGTACTTGTTATAATGCCGTGATGTAATTTATGTAGTGTCGAGTTTTTCATTAAACCGGGGTTGAATGTCGTGAAGTTCTGTTTTGTTGCTTAAAGCTTTGTGTTGATTGCAGCGGCGCCGCTGACGTGTAAGGTCGCGTCTTCCTTTACACCTTTGTTGAGTTACCATTAACACGCTGCTTGGGTTGAAGTAGGGTGGTGCTAGTATAGTTTTCTGTTGCTGTTACGTGAAGGTATATTTATGTTCTGCTATGTTTTTCAGACGCAGTGCCTATTTAGTTTATTAAAGCCATTAAATGGTGTCATCTACTTTTGTTACTTAATTCTATTCGTTACAGTAGGCGCATAACCGTATTAACTGAGCGACGCATATGATAATCCAATCCACTGTTTGGCGCCAGTGAGAAAGATATTCTTTAACGTAGAATTCGTGTCAAAATTCTACAATCACTTCCATTTTTGTTGCACACTTGGCTAAAATTGAAGGAGCCTCTTTGATTTTTATGTTTTTTTGTTGCATCGAGCTGTTTTTACACTGCATTGTACTTTATGTTGTCACAATGAGCAACAACTAAAATTAAAACTATTCTAATATAAGATTCCAAAACAAAAAGTGATTTATATGCTTTTTCAGTTGTGAGTAACAAAACTCAATTGTGATATTCAAAGATTATTTTGTAAAGGTTTCTTAATCGTTTGTTATGCCATGAAATACAACTAATACAACTTAGTACAATAAGTGACAAGTTTGTGCTTTCACAAAAATATGGAGGCACACACGAAGTCATAAAATAATTAGTAAAAAGCACATGCTAAAAAAATTGTTTTGCTACTTACATATCAAGGACAGTATGGAAAGTGCATAAAATATTAATGAAGACCTGGAGTTGTATCTTTCAAATAAAATTCCAAACAACCGCCACAACCTTCGAAAAAATACGACATCTACTTTTGCATGAGCCATTACACAAACTTAAAAATTGTCTAAAATTGATCAGTTATTAGTGCTAACTGATTATATAGATCTGTCACTAGTAAAGTAGATAACAATTTACTTTTTTTTATAAGCATCAAAGATTCAATCCAAGAATTTCACTAAAATTACACCAGTGGCTTTGTTATTTCTTTATGCCTATTGCCTATGATACATTATATTTAAGCTATTCCAAAAAGCAACACTTCTTCAAAGATCTGACAACATTTCCTTTACTCAACTTAGTGCTTAATCTGTATATAAAGTATCGCTAACTCTATCGTATTGCATCATGTCAAAGAAGTTAAAGCACAATAGTGTCCAAATGACTACCAGTTTTTAGTAGCATACAGCTTGTTAAAAATAAGAACTTAATAAGTACCGTAACTCCGATGTTTGGAAAAATTTGAATTTTAAAATTTGAAAATGCAAATGCTGGTGAGGTACAAGTTATCAGCATTAATGAATGGTGTGATTGCAGCTTAAGCAATGACAATTCTACTTTCCATTGAAATTCTAATGAGTAGGGCAACGTTTTGCTATAGCAAAAAACGTAAAATTGCATTTATGCACTGCACAAGCATTTCAAACTGCAGTACTTTAGTCATCTGATTTATTTACATAATACAAGAGAAATGTTTCTAAACATTTTCTGGTGAAAAATTGCCAATTTTTACCCAATCAACTATTTAGGTACCTGACATACTAAAGCTTTGCTCAACAAAGTTGCTTGGCAGTGCAACAATTTAGCATATATTATCCTGCTGAACCAATATTGGTCAGAACATTTCTGTAGGCTAATTACTTTTAAGTGACTAACTAATGATTATGCAGTTGAAACTAAGAATACTTCCTAAATGTCTGAAGCCAGTATATTTCATGTTTTTCTTTTATCACACCAACTTACACATTTTGAGTAGAAAAACGTAGCATAGTAAAATAGCTGAAAACAGTAAAAAATATTTTACGACATACAGTATGATAGTTTTTAGGGTTTATTGATTTTAAGCAGTGAAATTACGAGCGACTCAAAACCTACAAGTCCTTAGCTTTTGAACATTTTAAGCTGAGCAAAATTGCAAAAAAAAAAAGCTTAGTTGCAAATGCAATTGTCCTGCTAGGCTTCTTACATTATTTAGGTTATGTCGCCTTATTTCCGGGTCCCACAAATTACCCATAAGCCCTATAAGTACCCATAAGCACCATAAGTCGCGTCAAATTACCCATAAGTCGCGTCGAATTACCCATAAGCCCCATAAGTCGCGTCGAATTACCCATTAGGGTGGAGTAAAAAATAAAAAAAATTGAATTTCAAAAAGTGGTCTTGATATATGACCCCAAATATCAAATGAAATACTTCTGTAATGATTTTGGGTTCTTGCACTCTCTAGTGGCCGTGCAATTTCACCAAACGACCTGAAAATAGCTAATTTTGCCATATCTCGATAACCGCTTATACTAGAAAGTTAGTTTTTGGCTTAAATGCTGCAGAAGTAACATGTTTCTATCTTATTTCCAAAGAACTTTGTCTTAAAAATGTACAGAAAAAAAGTCACAAGCAAATTACTGATTTTTTAAAGTAAAATCAAGCACTGATGCAGTGGGTGCAACGTCAAAAGTGTATAATGATTGATCTTATGACTGTGAAACATACCCCATCAATTAGAACTACTTTTAAAAACTTACTCAAACAAATGAAGTCCTCTTCTAGTAGAAATACACTTGATCTTAGCAATCAAAGAATCAACAAAACAGTCGAGTTTCAAAATGGACTTCGGGTAATCCACTATTTTTATGGCTGATTCACACTGTCACAGTTCGGCTTCGATGAGGCAGCATATAGTTTTGTTTTAGAAATTCTTAAATAAACTAAATTTCGGGACTTTAATTTTGGTCTGATGAGGCCATCTCTACGTTTTAATTCAGATACATGAGCAGATGCCTCAGTCACCAATTTCACATGTCTTTCCACTGCCTGGTTGTGGCAAGGATGATTGAGCCTTAATGGTGATTTCTCAGATTTTCCAGCTCGAGGTCTGACAAGTTCTTGATTGCTGGCGGCTGTTCGATATCTTTGAGGTTTAAGCAGTGGCGCCGGCAGGGGGGGGGCAGGCGGGGCAGCTGCCCCCCCAATGTTTTGGGCATCACCTTTTTAATTTTTTTTTTATTCTTACATATTAATATATATTTTTTTAATATTTGGATCTCAACCTGAAGTCAAGTCAAGTTTGTAAGGGGGGGGGGGGAGGGGGGGGGTTAGGGCTAGAAAGCTCTCTCTTCTATTTTAACTTTTTCTTTGTGCTGCAGTTATTATTATGATTTTGTGATTCTAGTCGCAGCCCAGCAGATTGGTTCTTGCTTAGGTTGGCTATTTCACTTTTAGTTGTGTAATATATCATCTTTTATCTCATGCGGTTGTAATTCTTTAGCTCAGTTTAATTTGTTTGCTGCATAAGCATAAGGGTCATTTGCTTCCACAGTGTAACATCACTTTTGTGAAAATAAAAGTTGTGTGAGCGAAATCAAAACTTTCCTATCTGGAAATTAGGTTGTCTGTTGGGTTACAGAAAAACATTTACATTCTCCCTTTGTCTGCAGCGTCCGGAAAAAACAAGTCTATTAACTATCTTAGATTCTGACAGTTTTCAGACTCAAAAGGAGTCTATGCCGCTTTTTGTCATACAGTGGAGCCCATATTTCTGAAATTGTGTTATATTTAACTTTTAACGCATCGAAAATAGCCTGTGTTGTCGGATTCTTTCCAGTTGATTAATTATTGCGAGATTACATTTGTGTATACATTGGCATAGCACAGTTTGACGTTGATTCTAATTTCTATGCTAAATGGGTTCACTTGTTTGTAAACGTAGCCTATTTCTTTGTGTCAATTTCTTGAAAATTTGTTGTATTGTGAAATATTCAGCATAAACGTTAACGAACGCCTTTTTATGCATCTGTAACGTTTTTACATTCAGCATCAGGAATAGCCTTTTTCCTAATCCATCGCTTCAAATAGAAGAACTTCGCATTATTTCTCAAATTCACCAATAATAGCTCAGCTAAGCGAACATTCCTTTGGGTCACGTAGTAATGGATAGAATTGTTTAGCAGTTTAGAAATAGATTACTGCATTTGTTAACTGAGCTATTGAAATGAACTCTTGATCGTAATTTAAGAAAGGTCATGTTAGATTTTCTGGAGTATTTGTTAATTATGATTCTATTTGAATAAGTCGTGATATAATGCTTAGGCGTATCACCTTGTAAATGAATTCTGGAAAAAGGTTTGTCAAATGTCAACAAATGAGAATTTTGTTAAATCGTACAATCAGTGTTCTTTATTTAGAGCAGTGATTCAGTAAATCTTACTATTTACCAACTAAAATTCTACAATGGACTTAAAAGATTATAAATTTGATCCTGCCTTCCCTTTGCCAAAATGCCGTGAAGCATGTAATTATGTTATTAGTAGAGGACGAATTAAAACTGTCAAGGCCAACTATCCGAAAGTTAAAGGTAGAAAATTTCGCTCACAATGGTTTGATGACTATCTCTGGCTGGAGTGTTCAGAAACTAAGGATGCCGCATTTTGCTTTCCTTGTCGAGTGTTCAACAGCTTGGTATGTTATAGTCCTGTTAAGTGTTAATATTATTTAAAGTTTATTAAACTGCAATTATGCTCCACCGGTGTTAAATGATTATTTGTTCTTAATATTTTTTCTTCCTATCCACGAGGATTTCATGCACAATTGTATAAATTGTAAGACCTGCATCCCCGTGAAGAAGATTGTACATTTTTTACATCGATTCAACGCCCTACAACGTTGAATCGATGTAAAAAGCAGCAGAATTAGCTGGCTGGGGTTTGTGTTTTAATTGATTATTTTTACTATAAGTGAAGCTTGTTTTCACGTCTAATAAACGAAGAAACATGTTGACTTTAACTGTAGCCTATTGTTCCGTCATACTGCATTTTTGGCATCTTAATAAGAAATATAAGAATTGTTCGCTAACTTTGTGTTTTAAACTTATCATTTGATATTGTGCATTCTCCTGATGAAATCTTCGTGGAAAGGAAAAAGAAATATTAAGAATAAAAAATAATTTGCAGAGCATTTATTGCAATTAAACTATGCCTGGTGGCCGTCACAGTAAATTTGTTCTATTAACTTTTGTTGGCCTTAATGCTCGCAATGTCATAAGGCTACGGCTACGCAATACGCATATTGTGGCCGCCTCTGTGTTTGATATATCTTGACATCTGTATTTTGTAAGCATGGAAAAACGTTTTCACAGCGTTTCAGTGCAGTATTTGATAATTTTTCTATCAACTGACAGACCAGTCCAAATCATGAGGCATATTTAACTAACAGACTGTTGGATAATCAGAAAGTGCAGCTACGCAGAATTTCGCTAGCAATGGCAGTTGCAAGTCCCATACGGAATCAAACTGTGATTTATTTTTTTCAACAGATCAGACATGTCAAAAATGTAGGACTTTTGGTAGTCTATATTACAGTAGACTATAGCAGTAGAAAACAAGAGAAATTAAATAATATATCACTGTCTTGCACCAGTGGCGTAGCCAAGGGAGGGGGGTTGGGGGTTTCAACCTTTCAAATTGAATTTACAGATGTTAATATATTGTAAAGCTTTGGTAGAGAGTTTGCTTTATACTGTTTGCTTTGCTTTATATCGCGTAGTTTAATATATTGTTTGCAAGAAAAGCTTTAGCCTATGATGTAATTTCACTTGTTCGAAATTCGCTTGTTCGATATAGATTAACGTCTAAAAAGCTATTCGTTATACAAAACTTGAATATATCAGAAATAAAGTAACTTCATTCTCTCAAAGCTTTTTGTTTGACACTCATCAAGATGTATGACGTCTATGACGTTACATTTTCTAAACTTTGGGTTGACTTTAAAGCATAAAAGTTAGTGACTTACCGGAATAAGATCGTTTTTTGGATCAACCAAGGAGAAAATTGATAAATAATAAAACTGTAATAATCTCGCAAAAAAAAAGCAAATCAACCTATGTCTCTAAAACAAAGTTTGCCTAATTTTAAACGAAACTGCATTAAAAGAGCGAGTTTTGCTAATACTAAACATTCAAATATCTCAGCCTGGAATTAGCAACAACAAAACATAGAGACTTAGCTTTATTTTCGAAAAATGCCGAAGAAAACATGATCTTATCCTTTTGCTATGCCACCGGACAGCACCATTTTACAGGAATATTCATACCCACAATTTTGTTGAAAATGCTCTCAGAATGCACCAAACTGAAAGTAATTTTTCAAAATTTTCTGGGGGAGGCCCCCCAGACCCCCCGTCGCTAAGTGTCGCCTTCGGCGAACACGCCATCGGGCTTCGCCCGCCGGCCGTCAACACCCCCTTTTCAAAATTCCTGATTACGCTACTGTCTTGCACTGTCAAAATTTTGCCCCCCCATTGTTGAAGGTCTGGCGGCGCCACTGGGTTTAAGTAGACAATTTGGTGGAAAGATTGAGTCTTGATGTTGATAACTGGAATTTGGAACAATCTGATGTTGGTGTCAATGTTGCTGTCTGGAGGTTTAGGTTCATTTACATATCCACCTTCAAAGTTGTCAATTTGAATGTGGTAGTGTGCGTTTGATTTACGCATATCTGTGATCTTGTTTATTGCAAGTCTTCAGAGGCCTTCATCATTATCACCAAGCATTCCCAGCAAAACATTTTCTGGATGTGCAAAATATGTATTTCTTTGTAACACACATAATAGTGCAATCGTGCGAATTTGTGTATTAGGCAGCTTTGCGACAAGAAAAACAATATTGAAGAAATTCTTACCACCATCAACAATGGGATTGTGCATTTTGATTTCAAACTATGACAGAAAATACACCTCCATACAAAATTGTGCAAGATATTTCAGATTGCTTGATAGCTCACTCTGTCCCACATAGAACCTCAATATTCGACATGCAAGAGTCAACCATCTTGAATGGACAATCGGCCCAACCTCTAAATATTGAAGATCTAGTTCAACTAAACCAATTAAGACACTGACAGCAACATTGACACCAACATCAGATTGTTCCAAATTCCAGTTATCAACATCAAGACTCAATCTTTCCACCAAATTGTCTACTTAAACCTCAAAGATATCGAACAGCCGCCAGCAATCAAGAACTTGTCAGACGTCGAGCTGGAAAATCTGAGAAATCACCATTAAGGCTCAATCATCCTTGCCACAACCAGGCAGTAGAAAGACATGTGAAAGTGGTGACTGAGGCATCTGCTCATGTATCTGGATTCATAGGCGCCGGGTTTTGAAAATTGCCGGGGGGGCAAACTTTCTAGCCGACCATTGCTTACATTCAAAATGCTGATGTTTGTTTGTCAGCATTGATGTTTGTTTGCGTCTATCGGCCATTGTATATCGCCAAGCTTTATAATGTAAGCTCAGGCCTCGAAATTAACGGCGGACATGTCCGCCGTCCCAGCATATGATGTCCGCGGGAAGTAACATCTAGATCAGTCATATTTGTCCGCCGAGAAATAGCACAGGAACTAGCAATACAAATCGTCATTGCATAGCACGAACAATTGTTGCGATAATATATTTTCCAGCGCATTCTAGTGCGCATCTAGAAAATGTGAATCCTGTATCCCTTAGTTTCCATTCAAGGAGGAAAACTTTGGATTCTTACGTTGCTTCAACGATTGATGACATTGAATCAGCGTAACAAAGGTAAATTCTTCGCTAAGAATCGATAAGAGTACAGGTACTTCTACACTAATCACGCGCAATTTAGTTCACGTTTTACGTCACAATGTCTGGCTTTGATCTCCGAGTAATAATGATACGGCAAGGTTGGTTGCTAAATTAGATTATACGAGTAGGCTATTACAGCAAGATGTAACAAAACTTATTAAGTTTTGGTATATATTACAGTAAAAAAGAAAAGACCCAAGGAAAATTCACTTTCGCTCACATGACACGCAAAAATAAACTGAAAGAAAAAAGCCTGTAAAACTTTGCACAGCAGAAAATAGTAGCGTTGGTGTAGAAATTTTCCGACTCCTGCCCAGAGCATTGTGACGCAATAAGCAACACGACCTCGTTCGGTGGAAGTTAATCAGTTACGTGACGTATTGACCAGCTACACGGCGCTTTGACTCTTCAAGCGCAAGTCGTTGGTTTGATGAAAGCCTTTCAGAGTGACTTTATTGAATTTTTAAAAAGCCTTCTAAAACCGTAGTTAGACTTCTGAAATGGCGAAGAATTATTATCAAGATAAAGTGATTAAGCATGACGATAGACGGCTAAAACTGGTGTGTTCGCCGTGAGACTTAATTTGTCCGCTAAGATAACTGCTCAGACCGGACATGTTTGTTCGCCGTCAACAAAAACGAATTTCGAGGCCTGTAGGCTACTTCGAATTATATGCTGGTCACTTTGAACTTTAACTCTTAATACGAGTAGATACTAAACTAGCAAACTGCACCTCGTTATTGACACTCCAAGACAAAAAAAAGCGGAAGAAATCAAGAAAAACGTTTTTCAATCATTGTTTGCTTCAACGGCACCATGCTGGCGTTTATCAATTACCGTACTTCTGTTTCTTTTGTTATCTTAGGAGCAGCGCTCTTGTTGCAACAAGTAGATCTTTTAATTGAGATCGATCCGCAATGAAGGTCAAACTAACGCAAATCTGAACTTAGAAACATTTGATTTAGGATTTTTTTTTAATAATTTGCAGGGGGGCAGCCACCCCGAGCTAAATTCACGGGGGGGCGCCGCCCCTCCGGAGTCGGCGCCTATGTCTGGATTAAAACGTAGAGATGGCCTCATCAGACCAAAATTAAAGTCCCGAAAGCTGATGAAATTCTTCAATACCAAACATGATTTTAATGTTTGCGCAGACTAATACTGTGTGATGCTGAAACCAGCTTTAAAATTTTTGTGTTTTCAATATGGAGTTGTGTGCTACAAACCATACAACAGCATGTCTGTAAGAATGTGAAGGACTGATTCACATTAAGTGAGCATTTGACTCCGATACGACAATTGAAATACAAATTAGATATGCACACAATAAATTTAGTTTATTTAAGAATTTCTAAAACAAAGTTATATTCTGCCTCATCGAAGCCGAACTGTGACAGTGTGAATCAGCCATAAAAATAGTGGGTTATCAGAAGTCAATTTTGAAACTCGACTGTTTTATTGATTCTTTGATTGCTAAGATCAAGTGTATTTCTACTAGAAGAGGACTTCATTTGTTTGAGTACGTTTTTAAAAGTAGTTCTAATTGATGGGGTATGTTTCACAGTCATAAGATCAATCATTATACACTTTTGACATTGCACCCACTGCATCAGTGCTTGGTTTTACTTTAAAAAATCAGTAATTTGCTTGTAACTTTTTTTCTGTACATTTTTAAGACAAAGTTCTTTGAAAATAAGATAGAAACATGTTACTTCTGCAGCATTTAAGCCAAAAACTAACTTTCTAGTATAAGCGGTTATCGAGATATGGCAAAATTAGCTATTTTCAGGTTGTTTGGTGAAATTGCACGGCCACTAGAGGGTGCAAGAACCCAAAATCATGACAGAAGTATTTCACTTGATATTTGGGGCCATATATCAAGACCACTTTTTGAAATTCAATTTTTTTTATTTTTCACTCCACTCTATTACCCATAAGCCCCATAAGTCGCGTCGAATTACCCATAAGCCTCGTAAGTAGCGTCGAATTACCCATAAGCCCCATAAGTCGCGTCGAATTACCCATAGGCACCATAAGTAGCATTGAATTACCTAGAAGTAACGTCGAATTACCCATAAGCCTGTATAGTGTAGAGTGTAGTCTATAGCCGTCTAGAAGCCTAGTAGTCGGCTGCATAGCCGAGTGGTGAGGAGCACTAGCTGGGCATTCCAAAATATAGTTCGACACGGCTCAAGAGCAGGACACTTGAAGGCATGCCTAAAGGTGGACACGAAGATTGGCTTCGTTGCCTTCCCGTCCGCTTATGTGTAATCTGCAGTTTGCTGCAGCAGATGGAGTGTTTTGTCCGATAAAACACCTTAACATTGGACAATTTTTCCTATGAACCAGGTGACTGCGGGAGCAAGTTTTTTAGGCGCTGACAGTTAAGCGTCGCTCACACTGTTGTGCCATGTCTCGTGCTGTTCTTTGAGGCGTTTTCGCTGCAATGGTTTTCAGTGCGGCTGCTCACACTGCGCAGCTTGTGACGTGGTCGCTTGAGACGTTCTTTGTACGCTTGAGCGAAAATTGCAACGGAGTGATTTTGGCTCAAGTCACAAGCGAGAAGGCAAGATTTGTAAACAGAGGTTGAAAGGCAAGCAGGACCTTTGCGGGTGCTGTGTCATCACAAAAACTGCTTTAAAAGAAAATTACTTCCGTAAAAGGTTTTGACTTGAGATAGGAGGCAAAATATGTCCTTTTATTTAACCTTCCTTGCAAGTGCAGTGCTTCTCTAGTGTCTGCCCTCCAGGTATACAAGCTGCATGATGAGGCTTAGAACAGCAGAGTGGAGAGATGAAATAGGCCTAAGCTTTTACTGATACAGAGTTAAGTGTAGGGCGACTAACATTTTATGTACATTTACATCATAGAAGAAAAGCTGCTTTGAAATTTTAAATGCATCAGCAGGCTTCTTTAAACATGTAGGCTAATCATTTTAAATCAATCAAGTTTATTTCGGCATAGCTCCACATTCATTTTCAATGTACACATGTACACATCAGGAGATATAACAAATCGCTTTCTTTTAATATGGAAACTACACCTTGGAGGCACCGAAAAAACTATGCGGTAATCTAAGTCAAGGTGCCCCCACATTAGTGTTGGGCGATATATCGAATTTTCGATACGATATCTTTTCAATATCGATATTTATTTCAATATCGTTCGATATTTTAACTATTACAGCCCTAACTCGTAACTGCAAACCCCTACAAAACCGTTGCCGAGGCCAAACGGCAAAAGTTGAAATTGCATCGGCAATTGCTATGAACGTTTATTACTGTACTAAAAAATTGTTCCAAAACATGTAAAACGAGAAGCGAAAAATATACTAGAGTAGTCTATCCCGACCGCACAGTTTGATTTGTTGTGATGTAATAATACCAAAAGTAGCGATAAAGCGAGCAACGCGACACGCACGCTGTTACGATAATTCACGTTGAATAACTCACGGGAAGGAAAAGTAAGTTAATTTTGGGTTGATTCAACGTTCGAGTCAGCACAAATCGATTTAATTTTTCCGGCGGGTTATATTGCGTAACAACGATGCCCAATCAGAAATTTACGTTTGTTTTACATTAATTCAACATCTAGCGACGTTGAATTATCATAAAATAACGTTAATTGCTCAACCAAGTACCGGTAACAAATTAATAGCTTCCTGCGAGAAGATTGCCTCAATTTACGTGTGCACTAACATAATTTCGGCACAATTGGGCTACTGCGAGCAACACAAAGTCTGTTTGATGAAGAACTAGATGTCAGAATCGGTATCATCAGAGGATGAGGTTGTCGTGTCATCACTGGAATCGGACACATCAAGAGGCTCATCGCTTGGCTGTAAATCTACACTGTCTTCGCCGTTGTAGCGTGTAATATAGCGTCCACGTTTAGCCGCTTTCGTGCTTTGATACCCATCCACACGCCTCTTTCGCATAGCTCCATCAGGGAGTTGACTTAGGAGCAAATGTATGGCTGTGGCATAACGACTGGGAGGAATGTCTGACCCTAACCTTGCAAGCGCTCGTGTGGCCTCAGCATTTTTATTGCCGACGCTAATGCGCCATTCATGCATCTGCGTCGGCAATCACCTCGACACTTGCCGACACTAATTTCAAAGATTGAGAAACTCTTTTCTTAGTTAGAACAAAAATATCGAAAAGTATCGAAATATCGAGTATTTTTTCAAATATCGTATCGTTTTGTTTTTTTCAATATCGCCCAACACTACCCCACATGATAAATGATATACCAGCACTCCTAAGTTTTGTGACTGGCTATGAATATGAATGTAACTGAATATGTTAGCTGCCGAAGTCCATTACTGAAGTTTTGTGTTGAAATATTATTAGTATGACAAAGATATACAATGCATAGCCTACATTTTGCAGAGATTGTAGTCAGTTATTACAAAAGCATATAGCAAAACAGCATATCTATACCTATGGCAAACATTGAAACTGAAACGCTCATCAATTTGGTGCAACAGTACCCAGTACTGTACGACAAGAAGCTGCCATTGTACCACATGCCAGCAGTTCGGGAAAACTGCTGGGCAAAAATAGCTTCATCAATGGAGAACAAACACACTGGTAAGTCTTTACTGCAGTATCACTCAGATCATGGTAACATAATCAGTTTTGGAAAATTTAACAAGTTATATAAACATCTAAATCTAGTTATATAGTGGTATCTTCAAAAAACTTCACTTCTGTGGTTTTTGAATAGTTTTGTTGTAAACACACTTCATTTTAGGCCGATTATTTATAGGTCAATAATTTTTTGCACTACGTATCCATAATACAGGCTGCTGCGTTGAACAGCTTCTGCACCCACACTGTATGACTTGAATTTAGGTAACATAAAATCTTAAAATAAAATTCAAACCAGGTTTGCTTAAAGTAGTGATAAAAAGATTTTCAAGGATACTTTCTACAAGTAATACTTTATGCCAATGGACATTACCAAGTTGGAAATGTTCCTCATCTCTGGATGTAAGCCAAGATTGCATCTGTGTGGTCAATGGTTTATCAAAAGGATGTATATTATCTAGATATGTAGTTCCACTTATACTAAAGTTCATGCATCGTTGTAGCTGATGTAAGAACCCTTCTCAACAACACAAAATATCTTTGTGGTCATTTCGGTGTACTACTGCACTCATGAGGCTATTTAGGCTGAAATGGTGTGCCACTGTCTGCAGTTAAGACATAAACAAAATTATATATATATATATAGGCTATACTCTTATCTCAGGAAATTGTGAAGAGCATATACCTTTTTGTCTGTGTGTATTGCTGGTTGACATAGTTTTTTTGTAGCTGATGAATTGAAAAAGGAATGGACGAGATTGAGGAGGTTGTACGTGAAAAAAAAAGGGAGTATGACGCACACAAGTCGGGTTCTGCAGCAAACTACATTCCGAAATGGCCATTCGCAGATGCGATGAGCTACATAGACCCCTATATTTCGCCACGAGGGTAATGGAAATGTGAATTAATGAAGTTATAAAAACATTTTTCTAATTTTTGTGATCCTGATTTTTTTAAACGTGACGTCATAGCTTCACCAGTTTTATTAATGTAGGTCTTTGATAACATACTGATTACAAATGCTCAAATCCTGCACTCTATTTTGCTAACTGGCGTGCCATTACTCATTATATATGCAGAACTTCAACTAACTTCCTTGAAAGCAAAGAAGATGAGGTGGTGCTCGAACTGGAACCGGTAGAGAGTTCCAGCGAACTGCACAACACCAGCATGTCCAGTGGTGGTGAGTGCAGTAGGAGCCAGCTGGACGTGTCTACCCACTCTCTTGAACCCGAGGTTTCAGTTCTACCAGCCAAAAAAAGGCGCAATGAGAATAGAAAAGAAATGGATGCGTTGGATCTCAAAGTTCTCGAGTTTTTGGAGGAGAGCAAAGGTATGGTATTGATACCGCTATATAGCTGTTTCTGGCGTAGCATTCTTGTAGTTTGTTTCTATAAATCATTGATTGATCAAAATAGAAGCTACCCTATTTAATATGGTAGCATTCCTCGCATGATGACAAACAAAAATACTCAAGAAACATTTTATTTACTTGCAGAAGACGTTCAGCTGTTTCTGTTAAGCTTGCTGCCGACAATGAACAGATTGACGCCACAACAAACAACCAAAGCCAAAATGCAAATGTTGCAAGTGTTGTACAACATTGAATTCGAATCATAACACTGGCCAACAAAAAAATTTCTTTTTTCCGAGTACCGAAGATATTTTAACGGTTTCTGGGCAATTTTGGGCCACTGAATCCGAAAATAACATCGGTTTTTTTGATTTGGCTCTAATTTTTGAGATGTTTCATGGCTTTGCTCCAAAAAGTGGGTCATTCCATATCAAAACAGTCAATAAGATATCTTGTATATTATATGGTACCTCTCAGATTTTGCTGAAAAGTTGCCATACTCTGCCTTAGGCTACCAAACGAAAGAATCCCAAGTTTTAGATCAATATCTTAAACGGCTTTTCCATGGCGGCCATTTGAATTTCGGGCGCTACCCTCGCTTTTGACTTGGGGGGGTAGCGAATAGCAATTTCAGCCATTTTCAGAACCCCATAACTTTTATTGTAATTGTGGTAGAAGACTAAAAATTGCTGTGCTAGTTCATTACAAACATTCAATAGTAAAAAACAACATCTCGTGATAAATAATTGTTAGGTGGGTTATCAAAATCCTGTTTTTTGGGCCCTTTTAAATGTTTTTTTTTAATTTTCAAATGCTTCTACCACTCAAACCAATCAAAATATTTCTCTAAAACCTAATTATTAGTAATATTTGAAAACTTTTCTTCTGCCAACTTGAACTTGGGAGTTGTGGTGCCATTAACAGAGATCTTATGGGGGTCTGAAAACCTTATCAAGCAGAAATGGCCCATTTTTACTCGTATATTTAGAGCCCCTAATGACCGCGTGGGCATTTTGTGGTCATGCTGAAATTTATACCAAACAAACACAAACATTTATTCTTTCATTTCATGAAATAAAATTTTTTATTATCAAACTCCTTCACTTGTACTTGAGATTATTTTCTAAAAATTACCAAAATGTTACTGTCACGATTTCTTTCTATCTCTTACCAGGAAAAAGACTTGGAAAGGTTCAATGACGTAGTTTAATGGGTCAAACCGAAAAGCAGTCAATTAAATGTCGAATAATTCTACTAGTGAAATGATAATCTGACTTCTTGAAGAACTTGAACGAACGGCTTCTCAAATAACTCTAAATTCGAACACAATTTATATCAGCACCAATTCTCATCTACTTGTATTCAATTACTTCAAGTCTCAATCACCAATAATTTCTGCATCAACTACCAATCCACAACTCATAGCACAACTCTCATAATCAACTAATAATAATAAATATTACACAAACTACACCACTATTTATAGTTGGTTGTTCAGTCCAGTAACTTCGAGAAGGTTATGTAGTGTTGCATCACACGAACTCATCGTCGGTCACGTAGCATTGAGCGGCATAAACAAGCAAGTTTAAAGAAGTCTAAAGAATGTCACGTAGGGCCGAAGGTTGTAGAAAACACGTTACATAATACAGATTTCGTCATCAGAGGTTACTTTAGGTCAATACCCGATAATAACACATCGCTCAAAATTCCATAATGAAAACAGCACATTCTGTCAAGACGCAAAGCAGCCCGACGCGAGGCCTTGCACATTGATTGTGACAGTTACATTTTAAAGACATAAAATTTATAGTGAAGGAGTTTAATAGTCAAAAATTTTATTTCATGAAGTGAAAGAATAAATGTACGTGTTTGTCTGGTTTAAATTTCAGCATGACCATAAAATGCCCACGCTGTCATTTGGGGCTCTAAATGTAGGAGTAAAAATGGGCCATTTCTGCCTGATAAGGTTTTCAGACCCCCATAAGATTTCTGTTAATGGCACCACAACTCCCAAGTTCAAGTTGGCAGAAGAAAAGTTTTCAATATTACTAATAATTAGGTTTTAGAGAAATATTTTGATTGGTTTGAGTGGTAGAAGCATTTGAAAATTTAAAAAAAACACTTAAAAGGGCCCAAAAAACAGGATTTTGATAACCCACCTAACAATTATTCATCACGAGATGTTGTTTTTTACTATTGAATGTTTGTAATGAACTAGCACAGCAACTTTTAGTCTTCTACCACAATTACAATAAAAGTTATGGGGTTCTGAAAATGGCTGAAATTGCTATTCGCTACCCCACAAGTCAAAAACGAGGGTAGCGCCCGAAATTCAAATGGCCGCCATGGAAAAACCGTTTAAGATATTGATCTAAAACTTGGGATTCTTGCGTTTGGTAGCCTGAGGCATAGTATGACAACTTTTCAGCAAAATCTGAGGGGTACCATATACTGTATATGCAACATATCTTCATATTGACTGTTTTGATATGGAATGACTCACTTTTTGGAGCAAAACCATGAAACATCTCAAAAACTAGAGGCAATTCTTAAAACCAAAATCATTTTCGAATTCAGCGGCATCAAAATACCCCAAAACCGTTAAAACTTTCTTGGCGATGTAATGTTGCTGGCAGTTTCAGAAATATTTTGTGTTTAAAAACATATTTTGTAACGTATAGTTAACAAAACAATAGGGTTTTGTGTTGCTGCTAATGTTAGAACTGTAAGCGTCAGAAAATGATACAGTTTGAATATTTCCAAACTAAACTTACGTGTACTTTGCTCAGTGTCCTATAAATGCTTAGAAATTAATCTGATTTATTTTTTTTTTCATAATAAACAACTATTTGAATAATGTCACAATGGTGAAAAGAATAATCACTTGAGAGTAATGCGATTACACAAGAAAACAATAGTCCAGCCGGAGACTTCTCTGCAACTGTCGATGAAAAGTAAAGCAATAGACACAAAAGGAAATTGAACAAAAGCGTATTGTACTGCGACATGGGGGTTCCCCAATATCCTAGCAAGCAATAATGCGACGAAAAATACTGCGAGTGATCAAATTAAATACGCACAGTAAGGAGAATTTCGAAATATTAATTACGCACTTAACGGGTTAAGCTGAGCATCTGTTTACGATGTCTGTTTGCCACGCAACCACCCCCTCATTCACGAAATAATCTGCGTAGACTTCTCTTATTGCTGCAGCAGCTGTCGTGCCTCTTCAGCCAGACCTGTCTAGGTCTTGCAATGAAGAAGGACCACTTTCCCTCCATCTTCCGGGGGTAATTCTTCCCATCCGGTCTTCTCGATCGAAGTCTTGTTCGTTGCAGTAAGTGTTGGTGTGACGCAAGAAATTGTGCAAGCAGCAACACGCTTTGACCACTGCATCAACTCGTTCGGGTGCAATTCCAATTGGGCGCCTAAATACTCGCCACTTTGTTGAGAGAATGCCAAACGCATTCTCTACGATCCTACGCGCTCTAGATAAGCGGTAGTTAAATAGGCGCTTGCGGAACTCCAAATTTTTTCCGGGGTACGGTCGCATCAGGTTCTCTTTCACAGGAAACGCTTCGTCACCCACATAGACGAATGGGAGTCGTTTAGTAGTGTTTGGCAGTACACGAGAAGAAGGTAGGCCCATTTTTGAGCTGGCAAGTCTAGACCCAAACACAGAATTGGACAAAACGCTTCCATCAGATTGACTTCCATACGCTCCCACATCAACACACACAAAATTGTATTGCGCATCCACTACGGCCAAGAGAACAATGCTGAAGCTGCGCTTGTAGTTGAAGAACATGGATCCAGAGTTAACAGGGGCCTGAAGGGTGACATGTTTGCCATCCACACTACCAACACAGTTTGGAAACTGCCAGAACTTGTTATAGTCATCGGCAATTTTTGTCCAGTCGTCAGTTTGAGGTTGCGGCATAACATCGTTGCACATCTCTTCCCATATTGCACCGCACGTTTCCGGGATAACCGCGCTTAAAAGAGATTTCGAAGTTCTATACGATGCCGCTATTGTTGTGTAGGAGTCTCCGGTAGCAAGGTATCTGTAACACAAAAAACTAATAAGCATTTTTATTGTCGGCGAACACTCCTCAACAGGGCCGTTCACAGGATTTCTCGGGCCCGGCACCAATGTACTTTTGGGCCCCCTTCATCGAGAATGCTATGAGTGCAAAGGTTGTGTACAAACTTTTATTGATGTGCTGTGGCTGAAGTGGCTATTTTCCCACCAGAGAACTGAAGTGGTTGTTTTACCCTCCGATGACAATTCCTTTAAATCTGATTATTGGTAAGATCTTGATAATGTTTGAAGTCGCTGGGAATCTTTTTAGTCCGGGCCCCCTAAATATTCTGGGTCCAAAAGTACCACCTAGAACCCCCTTGTCAACGCCCCTGCTCCTCAAGTTAGCATAAGTAGAAAACTCCTGATCATTTGCTTCATAATTGATCTCTTTGTCTCATAGGCCTACGCTTTAAAGAAATGTTATTCTTACCGTAAAGTCACCGCAAGTCGTTCCCCAGCAGATATAGACTTCCGTAGCTGCGTATCTAATTTCGAAATCTTCGGGCCGACTTTGGCCAACAATGCATCAAATTGGCTGGGTGTCATCCTGAAATACGTATGAAACGCACTTTCCCTTTCTAGTCGCATTTCTTGTACCAGACGATGATATTCTCCTGAATAACATGGAATTAGCATGCATTTGATCCATCATTCGGCGAAAATTTGCAGTAAGCTACAGTGGCGTAGCTAGGGGGTAGGGTGCGTCATGTGCCCCCAAAAATTTAAAAAATGATCGAAAACAAAATTATTTTTTTTTGTTGGTGAGGCTTGACTAAAAAAGCAAAATTACAAAATTTCAAAGAATTTGGTCAAGGTTTAGGTGCTCCACATCCCAATTGCCCGTATCCCCTTGTTAGCTTATGGGGAAAGACCCCCAAAATTCTCAAATCGGATGTAACTTTGGAACTGCTGGTGCTAGGAACATGAGTTTGGTATCAAATGATGCAGAATTGTAATGTTTTTATCTGCTCTAAGAGGACTTTTTGCCTTAATTTCACTAGAAAAAAAGTTATGACAAAAAACGTATATTTGACAATGTTTTGGACAAAAACGGTAGCGCAAGCACAAAGTAATGGGTAAATGCACATGCTGTACTGCATATCCTGGTCACAGATGACTTGGATACTTTTGCTTATTGCATTTGCAATAAATATACAGCATAGTATGCATAATATACAGCACACATGACATAGAGAATACAAGGGTTAATCAAGAGGATGTTGGAAGTGGTCTAACGGTACAGTAGTGTGATGGTAATACAATATAGTGCTCATGTCATGTACACACACAGCTGCATGACCTGGGGGTTACTAACTGGACTGTTCAAAGTGTAGGTGCATAAAACATATAGTGTAATTGGTAGACGTAGTCAAGAAAATACCAGCACACAGATTGATATACTCCATACTGCTGCATGTGCTAAACTACCGGTACTACATTGAGACTTTAGCAATCAGCACAAAAAGGTGAACATGCCAATCTAGTGGGTTAACCCTAGTGGGAATTGCTTCTTGCTGTTGAATTCTTTCATGAATTGACAAGATCGTACCTGATGAATCAGCCCAGGTCATCCCTTCTTTCAAAACCTACAGCATATAAGCTTGCTTCAGTCACAAGATTGACGTGACGCTCCACTGCTTGGTTGTGGCAAGGATAATCCAGCCGCAGAGGTTCGTCGATGACGTTGTCAATCTGTTAGCGATCTCATGATAGGTGGCTCAGACTTATGAACTGTGCCAAGCTTCACAAGTTGGTGGTATGATTTTGTTTTAGTATTAAGCTGTGGCACAAGAAATCTGCATATTGCAGGTGGCACCGCTGGTGAAATTTCCTTTCTCAGCTTTCGATTTTCATCTTTTGCTTTTTGTGAGGAGCCAACATGATTCTTGCTTTGCTTTTCCTGTGCTTGTGAACCTAAGGAATAGATTTGTTGGACTGCTGCTCTTCTAACTCGGCAGCCTTCATCGCCTAGCATACCAACAATGACATTTTCAGATTGAGCGAATAATGCATTGCGTTCCAAAACCTTCTTGGAAATCTCTTTTACTTCTTGCTGTGGCCTGTGGGAAGATTTTTTTGCAACATGTTGAAGAAGTTTTTTAACCCATCAGATAATGAATTGTGGTGTTTTATTTCAAACCAAGATGGGAAGCAAACCTTGATGCACTATGCAGTACTCAGACAAGTTCATGAAACTTTTGGAAGGGTTGATTACATGAGTTGTAAGTAGCCTATAAGCAAGTGTTAGCCACCTTGAATGACATAATTCCCCGACTGACAAAAACTGCAAGTCTTCATCAACATTCAACATGCCCAATTGCCCAAGCGCAATGCAGGCATAATCCATATATTACACTGGTCTACAAAAAAAGATTTTTTTTCGCAGCATGAACTTTGAAGACTGATTTAGAGTAATTTTAGGGTGCTGAATCCGAATCTGACCTCAGATTTATCCTATCATGTCAGTTTGTGAGATATGATAACAACAAATTGTTACTTTTGTCAAAAGTAGAAGATTTGGCGTTGCGTTTACCACCAACATATGCAGTGCTATAGCGAAAGGTTAGCGTTAGACAGGCCACAACAGCCTTTAAGTAAGGTTACTGGCTAAGCATTGCCATAGGCCTGCTAAAAATTTTGTAGTTTCATGCAAAACATTGATGGGGGAGGGGTTCAGTTCTACTTTTAGCCTCCCTTTTAGCTTGCTATTACTGCCTTGTTAATAATGTTGCTTAGAAAGCAAATTGGTATCAAAATTATAGTTGGTCACTTGGTGAGTGTATTCCAGCTACTTATGCACCACATGGCCTGGATTTCTGGATATAGCACAATGTGTATGTGCAATAAACGCAACGTCAAATCTTCCACTTTTGACAAAAGTAACAATTTGTTGTTATCATATCTCACAAACCTGACGTGATAGGATAAATCTGAGGTCAGATTCGGATTCAGCACCCCAAAATTACTCTAAATCAGTTTTCAAAGTCCATAGAGCAAAACACGTGTTGTTATGTTAAAACAAGGTATTATATATATTTATGGACTATAGGGTCAAATTCCTGTATTTTTAACTGCAATGTGGAGGACCTAAACATTAATATTTTTTGCTGAAACTTCATATTTTTGCTATTTCAGTGAAACCTCACCATTGAAAAAAAATAATACAAAAAATATGAACATTGGGGCACATGACGCACCCTACTAGGGGGGGTGGGGGCGGAACGTCTAGGGGCGGTAGCCTACTTTCAGACAGGACGTTTTTTTGTTGTTGATAATGCAAAAGCACACGAAAAATAAAAGCAAACAGAATGGCAACGTTCAAAACATAGAATAAATCCACTTTAAGTCAATTAAGAAAATGAAATTATCTATTGCAAATGTCTTGAAACTACAAGGTCTTTTTTATTGCAAACTGACTAAATTAACTTAGTCTCTACAATAGTTTCATGACCCCATCGACGCCATGTCAAGTCGGGGTCACATCTACTCCACCTGTATTTGAGACTTCTTGTTATATAAAATGTATTTGTTGCACCTTAATTATGGAAATTTATGTCTGTTAAAACTCTTTGTAAAGGTAATCAATACATTAATCTTGATTATTTTGATTGCAATTTTTGCTGGAAAAACGCTCAGAATGCACCAAATTCAGTGTAATTTTTCAAATTTTTCTAGGGGAGGCCCCCCAGACCCCCGCCGGAACGTTCGCAGGGAAATCTCACTTACAGCACCCTCACTTTTACAGGCCACGAGCCGGATAAAAAAACGCATTTTATTTTCACATGCTTTTTCTTGAAGGGGCGGCAAAATCTGAATCCGCCCAGGGCGGCACATTCCCTAGCTACGCCACTGATAAGCTAGCCCAAATAGCCTACTCACCCAGTTCATTTCTTCGTTGAAGGATAGGATGCACCCACCATTTTCGCATTCTTCTTTGCTTATTCTTTCTTCTTCGACGTAGCCACATCAGAAGAACTAAACCTTTCGCTCTATTGCGATTCATTACGACACGAAAGTAGAAATCACTTATTTCGGTTAGTTTAGTTAATAAAAAACAACTGAACTGAACTTTAAACTGGTGTAGGGCTTCTTGCAAGCATTGGCAATATTTCAGTCAATCGCTTTCCGCGCTTCAGTATATCAGTCAAGCGTGACGGTTTCCACTAGCAACACCCGCTTGTCGGGACCTGGAGCCTTGTCTGGTACATACAATGTAAACCTACTTTCACAATGCTCAAAGCTCCGCTCAATACAAGGCACAGCACAAGCCTGTCAGTGTGAACAAGGCTTAAGGCGCTGGTCTAATAGGCGCGCACACTGTGGCGTCTGGATATTTAGGTGCGGAGCACTGTGGCGCCCGGTCATTTAGGTGCTATTCCTAGTAAAGTCTGTAGATTGTTTCAGGTTGGCAGCTTGCCAGAAAATTATATCATGGCTTCCGTGAGTGAAGCTGCTTAAATCGGCAATGCTTTTCACACAAAATGTTATATTGAACAGAAAAATATATTGTTGTTTTATTGATTTATTATTGTTTTATTTGTTGTTAGTCCAGGTTTGCATTGGTGAAAGCTTTATCAATAAATTATTCAAGCTTCCGAACATTATTGAGTTCATTATTAGATAACTCTTTCGCGACCGTATACATACGCTTTGGGATTTTTGCCATGATGACCAAGGAAGTATCCCTACGTTCAAGGTTAAAAGGTAGCCTATTTCAAGCAAAAAAAATGTTACTTAAATGATGACAGATCCATAGTCTTTGCCGGTCCTTTTTTGGCTAATTAAAAAAAAAATATTTTGGCGGTGCAGTTATCAGATGAGGACTTCTTAAAGATGTGGAGTTGTGGACACAGTGGATTTTTTTTCCTTCACTCATTGGAATTGGCAGTCAAAACTGGCTAGGCAACCCCTTACTTTGGACTTTCTCGATCAAAAAGACTGTAGGCTAAATTACGTAAACTTTTTGATTAAAATTTTCCAAATTTCTCCATAATCATTCTGCTGTACCTCCTAAAGCATTGCGCGCAGAAACAAAGTAAAATTTTTCTCATGTGCAGAATTGTTTTGGCATTCGATTAAACTACATATATTTTCATATTATTGTATCATGCTTGGGTAGTAAAGATTATAATGAAGTACACTTTTCTGCCAATTTTTAATTTTTTTAGAAATTAGAAAAAATACCGTATGGAAAGTTGCTAGTTGTACATTGAATGTTTTAAATTTTATTGCAAAGCTTTGCATCTTCGGATAGCTGAAGATGTATGCTTCATTTGATGTCAAGATTGTGCGTCTACGTCGATCACATGAGATGTTTAATATAACATTTTGTGTGAAAAAGCATTGCCGGTTTAAGCAGCTTCTCTCACTGAAGCCATGACCAACAACGCACACGCATTAACAAAACAACGTATTTTTCTGTTCAATATAATATTTTGTGTGAAATGCATTGCCCTACGCCCCTACCTGCCAAGCTGGTACAATCTACAGACTTTATTAGGAATAGCACCTAAATGACCGGGCGCCACAGTGCTCCGCACCTAAATATCCAGACGCCACAGTGTGCGCGCCTATTAGACCAGCGCCTAACTGTCAGCGCCTAAAAGACGTAGACCCGTGACTGCAGCATAGCAATCGTTCTCGCACTCAGCTAGAGACTTAATTCTTGTTTTGAAAATGATAATTAAAGAAAAAAAGAATAATGGCAAGGGTGGGAATCAAACCCGTGTCACCAAATTCAATAGCCCTTTGACTAAACCACTCCGCCACGCAAGCGCTCGTAAAATCTTTGCTTAATTTGGTTTATATGGGTAATGTTTCGAGAACGCTCACAATATTATCAGTTTAGTTTGTTTTTATTTCTGACCATCACAACGAAAAAACAATATACGACAAACTTAGCACAGATCTATAAAAGGTAGAATCGACAAAACGCGGACAGCCAGTGCTCCTCACCACTCGGCTATGCAGCCGACTACTATAGGCTTCTAGATGGCTATAGACTGTACACTCTACACTATACAGGCTTATGGGTAATTCGACGTTACTTCTAGGTAATTCAATGCTACTTATGGTGCCTATGGGTAATTCGACGCGACTTATGGGGCTTATGGGTAATTCGACGCGACTTACGAGGCTTATGGGTAATTCGACGCGACTTATGAGGCTTATGGATAATTCGACGCGACTTATGGGGCTTATGGGTAATTCGACGCGACTTATGGGGCTTATGGGTAATTCGACGCGACTTATGGGGCTTATGGGTAATTTGACGCGACTTATGGGTACTTATGGGTAATTTGACGCGACTTATGGGGCTTATGGGTACTTATGGTGCTTATGGGTACTTATGGGTAATTCGTGGGACCGTTATTCCTGGTGGACAACCAATACTTACTATTGTTGTAAAATCAGAATCAAGTCACACTCTCTGTCGCAGTAGCATCGCAATATACATGTACTTTGCATTACTTTTCCATTGCGCACAGCATCACTTCAATCAACCTGCGTTGTTGTGCTTAGAACGCTGAAGCTGTGCAGCTGTAATCAAGTTTTGTGACTGTTTTTCTAGCACAGGGTATTCTTAGCTTTGTTTAGTTATCGAATAGGCTTCCTAATTTGACACGACTGAAGGCGGTTGTTTACCGCATTCTAGTCTTGGTGTCATGACAGATGATCAATTATATTCTGTTCACGTATTCTGTTCAAGCATTACTGTAAGCAAACGAAGCCTGACCTTAGCCTGTATAAACTATACAGTCAGCTGACCAGTGCTTCCACTTTTACAAAACTAGATTACCACTTGTATTACCACATTTGTCCTCGGATTACCACATTTTTTACTGTGATTTTTTACCCGATCTTAACCGTATTTTACATTAACACAGTGGCTATCTTTACCCACTTGTTGCAATAGTTACTATTAGGTGTTGTCAGAGTTAGGATTAAAGTTAGTAAGGGTTAAGGTAAGACTTAGGAATAAGGTTAAGGTTTTGATTTTTACCCAGAACTAAAAAAATTTCTAAAATGCAAGTTATTGTTTTCAACAGCTTTAACCCTTTGCTTTTCAACGTTTTTTTGGAAGTTAACTGCTCAAGGGGGGGCCGTTTTTGGATCAAATTCAATCAGCTGTTACGTGTTATCCGCTGATGCTTCTTCAACAGAAGTTGCACTGGTGTGAAAGCAAATCATTTGTCTATAAGTTTGAAAAGTCATTATTTTAAAATTTTATATGTTAAACTTGATATTTCAATTTTTGCAAAGGTACCCAAAAACGACAATTTTGATTTAACTTGCCGCTATTTAATTACCGTGCTAATCCGATTTCATGCAAACTTCTAAATAACAAAGAGCTCGATCGAACGCACGAAGTGTGTGTGCGGTGTGCCGAATCATTGCATTGATTAGAATTTACGACTTGCGACCAAATCTTATTGTAAGCTACTCACTGATTCTAAAATAGTTACAATCAGAGTAACATTGTTACACGAATTTGAAAAAAAATCAAAACTGCGTTTGTTGTCTTACATTTTTATCCTAAACTAATGCATTCCGAAACTCATGGCTAGCTTCTAGTTTTATGGAACCAAATTTTTCATAAGTAACAGCTTAGCCTGCTTGAATAGCTGTTTACATCTTCGTTTGTGTATTTTAGGTCTACAATTGAGTTTGTAGTATGAATATTTTTAGTAGAGAGAAGACAATTGAACATGTTGTTGAAATTATCTGAAATTTCTAAGTTCAAATTAGGTGCTTTTGAAATTGTGGATTTGTGTCAAGTCGCATCACCAATATCATGCAGGCCACATCATAAGTCATTTCGCTTACGGGTGTTTATAAACATGACTCATAAATTACATCAACAAAAAATACAGCATTTACATCAACAAAGCTAAGTTCGAAGCTCACTTTTTATTGAAGATTGTGTCAATCAATTTGAAAATACATTTTTAGTCCGCCAGCGTCGAAATAATGCAACAGCGAATTGAGGAACATGCGTAAACAAAGGAAATGTGAAATTACCCACAGTCAGCAAATCTACATAAATTTAACGTTTACAAATGTTGAATCAATGTAAAAGGACTGGATTGCTGACTGGGTCCTTATTGTTTGAAGCACTAAAAATACGCGTAAAAGCGACAACATCAGCAAGGCAGTGATTATGTTTCTGGCCAAAAAAAAAAAAATAACTTTTGACTTCAAAGATAAAAATGATTATAATGAAGCTTCAAAGTTTGTCGTAAAAAATTTTACAGAGATACAATAAACATAATCATTTTGTGCCAGATTGTGAGAAAATTTCCTAGATTCTTTCCAACCATTTGCAGGATTGCAAATTATTTTCCATAACTTTATATTACTAAAAAATGGCTTCTTTGTTGAAACGACCGGCTACAATTCTATAAAAAATTCTTAGGCCTACTACATTGAAGTAATGAAATTTTTTTTGTGATTTTGCTGATGACGTTTTACAATATCCGAGAAGTAAAAAATAATAATGATGAATGATTTTACAAAACCGTGGTTTGCAAGTGCTTCACAAAAAATTGTTGGGGGAAAATTTACTATTAGACGTAAAACGTTTGTAAAAGAAAATTGTCGATTTACGTATTTATAATGTTTATTGCGCTGTTATCGAATTATAAACTGCCTGTAGGCTATTGTCTACCTTTGCAGTTGCCGGCCAGCTTAGAGCAGCATGCAAACTAAGCGTTTATGGTATTTGCATCGTGTTATGATTCTCGAAAATTTCCCACAAGGTCTTTATTTTTATCGTGATATTTTCTGCCTCTTCTGTCCTAAACTTGAAGTTATTGTGCAGCACAATCCACATCGGTTTTTAGACTCAGTCTTCATTGAAAATCTTTTGTGTGGTGCATCATTTCAAGTAGTGTCTTCCCCTAAACTGTTACACAAATTGCCCAGAACCAGGTTGATTATTATGTATCTTACAGCAGTTGAGAGCCCGTTTATTGTATGTGTGGAATTATTACTGTAGATGTCTGACTAAATTCATGCCAAAGTCGAGCAAATTCTGCTTTCGGGATCCTTGCCGTTATTTACGGTATTTTTTGTTGATAAGTTTAGGCAGCATTTTTCCAAGATAAATGAAGACATCGGTATTGTTCGTCACTTAGATTTAGTTTTCTCAGCATTGTTTATTCATTCTTTGATCCACTAGTTTCTCCCACTTTTGGTATAATTGGATCGTTTATAAATGGCGGGTCTTCACAATAGCCGGCCTCTTATACATTGGCGCAACGTATTCAGATGTTGAATCAATGATGAAGAAAGCTGATTTGTTGTTTGTCTTATGTGACGCCTAACTTTATGCCTCGTCTACAGTACAAAATATTTTGTAATGTACGTTGTGTACATTGTACATTTTGTTTGTAGGCCTACATTACAAAATATTTTGTAATGTAGATGAGGCATTATCATCTTTATTTTGCGCTTTTTGGAACAAAACACAGTGCACTGTGAAACAAAAATACAGGACATAACAACAAGTAGGCGACATAAAGCATTGAAGGGACGCCATCGAGTTAGCTGATATGTGTAAATGGAGCCTATCTCATACTTTTGAGTGTATCTCACAATTACTGTTTGCAAAAACGCCATTTCTCCGGCTTCTCCCAAAAGCATTTGCAGTGATACATTTCCTCAATTGCAAGTTTTGTCAATGAGAGCATTTCCATAGAACGTTTATTTCGAAACCAGGTTTTCGTGTCTTTATCCAAGAGAAGATTTCTTATTGTAACGTTTTTTATTCGTCAATGAATATTATCTGCTTGAAACAACTGTTTTGAATAGTTTGTGGCCTCCATAGCCTACTATTTTGATCGTGGATTGCTATTCTTCTTTGTAGAGCTGATAACGCAAAAAACGTTTGCTATTATTGTTTCTAATTAACAGCTTTGCGATCACTGGCTTTTCTTTGTAGCATAAGAAATAACGCGCTTTGTATTATTGAGGTCAAACCAAACAAAAGAAAGCAAGAGGATGCTTCTCTCTGCTCGCGCATATCGATGCACGAAGCAATTATGAGCTTATGGCTTGTCATCGCAATGTAATCCATTTCACGCTTTGCTGGAAGTGAGCTAGAAATAGCAAAAATTCACCAAAATCTTGAATTTACAAGAAAACTACACAACTTTTAGCATCAAATTTAATATCATCAGATCCGCCTGGCAATTTTAGGAAAAGTCAAGAAAAACCAAGTGCATGGCGTTACTGTGCTTCAAATAATTAAAGGAAATATGAGGGGGGGGCCAAATCTGGCCTCCCTTTGAGGAGCAAAGTGTTAAACTTTTTTCAAATTACGACAGAATTCCTTATCCGGCAACGCTATTATTTGGTTATATTTACACTATATAGTGTAAAAAAAGGCCTAAAACAACTACTCTGTTTATTAACAGAACGTCCGAAATAAGAAAGCAAAGTACCAGTAGCTTAGCCAGGAATTTTGAAAGGGGGGGTTTTGACGGCCGCCAGGCTTCGCCCGCCGGCGTCTTCGCCAAAGGCGACATCCAGCGGCGGGGGGTCTGGGGGGCCTCTCCAGAAAATTTTGAAAAATTACTTTAAACTTAGTGCATTCTGAGAGCATTTTCAACAAAAATGTGGGTATAAATATTCCTGTAAAATAGTGCTGTCTGGTGGCATAGCAAAAGAATAAGATCATGTTTTCTTCGGCATTTTTCGGTAATAAAGCTAAGTCTCTAGATTTTCTTGTGGCTAATTCCTGGCTGAGATATTTGAATGTTTAGTATTCGCAAAACTCGCTCTTTTAATGCAGTTTTGTTTAAAATTAGGCAAACTTTGTTTTAGAGACATAGAGACTGAAAGCATCATTCTCAATATCGTGACGTCACACGCGTGCCAAAGGGGAGGTTGTAACCCCCAACACCCCCCCCCCCCCCATGGCTACGCCACTGCAAAGTACTGTACTTGACACCGCAGCTACAATCTGAAAGACATCTTGATTATGAATATGATCACATGGTCACCCTACCTTCAAAGTCAAAAGTCAGGACGCATTCCAAAATCAAACCGAAAACAGCGGAACATGCTAGTCACATGCTGTTATACAGTAAGTAGTTTTTTGCATATCTGTTCGAATTTGGAGGACAACAGTTTAAATGCTCTTATTTATTGATAGTATTTTATGTCAAATTTTCAAAAGTTATAATTTCCACATTTTGGCAACATTTCCACACAAAATTTCCATATTACCACATTTTTACCACAAATTTTTCATTACCACATTTTTACCACAAACATGATGAAAATTCCACAATTGTGGTAATTACCACAAAAGTGGAAGCGCTGCAGCTGACATCAATGTTTCAAATTTAAAATCCAGTCTAAGGTTGCCAGATCCACGAAATATGCCAAATAGAGCGTAAAAATAAGACAAGTTGCAAAAAAGGGCCTGATATTCCGAAATGCATCAAAGATGAACATGGACTTTGATTTCGATTTAAATTCTCCCAGATTTGACATCACTGACCGATTTTTGATCGAATGTAAGCCATTTTAACAACCTTATTGGGATAAATAATTGTTCTTCCTTTTAATTGCAATAGATTGTTTTCAAATAAAGTTCTCTCTTTAAAGTACTGCAGGTATCTTATTTTTAGACTTCGCCCGATGGTTCACTTGGTAAACGCGTGACTTCGTAATGCTTATAATATTGGGCTCCATCAATAGTGGGCTCTACAGAAAGTTTAAAGATTTTAAAGATTGGTTAGCGCGTCACTTCTGGAACGAAGAAGCTTCAAGATCAAGCGGCGTTGGTTCGACTCTCGGGGTGTGCGCTTGAGCAACGCACGTTAAGGACTGCTCTCCATTCAGCGGCATCTAATGAATGGAATAGTTCCCCGGCAACAAGACTTCAACAATCGGAAACTTCACTCTGTCAATCTCGGTGACCGGGCCTGCGTCAGTGATTCAAAGCCTCTACAAGTATGCGAAACTGCCAGGATTAAGCTCTGCAAGAAGCTTTCCCAGTCCGAGGATAAAGATTCAATCAATCAATCATTGAGCTATCAAAGATAATCAATCTAGTGTGTATTAAATGAGTGAAGACCTTTTTTTGGAACTCCCTCTCTGATTTGCCGTTTTCACTACCTTTTCAAAGAAATTTGGCTTTCAAAAGTGGGTGGGCCAGGCCCACCCAGAAAATAAAGTAGGTGGGCCCAGGCCCACAAGGCCCACATGGTTACTTCATGCCTGGACTCTGACCAACGACCTGTCGTGCAAATCGACGACTTCGGTGCTTGACTGAACGTCATTTTCTAGGCCAGGGGTTCCCAATCGGGGGTACTCGTAGTCGTAGGGGAGATGTTTCACCAACGGACAGGGTACGACCAACGGACCACCCTTCTATTTCTTAAAATAAAAGTTGGAAGCACAAAAAATGTTATTGTGGTATCAAGATTAACCTTTTTGGTTTTGGAAATCTTCCTTGCGAGGACCTGTAATTTTTTTTCATATTGTTATGAAGGAAAGTATGTTTTACAAGGTAGAAAGTAAATTTTGAACATTTTTTTTCTGCAATTTTTTTCACCCATCGGTTTATTTTTTCAAGACTATTTTTTGTTTGCTGATTGCTTATTCATTGATTAATGAAATTGCAATGAGTTAAATGTTTAAATTTTATCCATCATTAAACTAGGTCATAAAATCCAAGAACTATCATGTATCTGACCAACGGACCACCCACCTGTTTGACCAGTGGGTCACTAGCTAATTGTTCAACAACGTCTTCCTTTATGTGGTCAGATTAAAGATGTCAGAAATTAAAACAACTAGCAATAAAACAGGGTTGTTTACTTCTGAAAATCTCAACAAAGCTGTCGAAGATGTTTTGAAACAAAATATTTCTGTTCGAAACTCGGTGAAAAAATATGATATACCACGAACAACGTTGGCTCGTTATGTTAAAGAATGAATCAATGGATAGTGAGAAAACTACTGCACCAACACCCGTGGCATCTACAAAACACCGGTCTGATAGCCTATCTTACAGTTTTCTGCAGCTTTAGAAAAATATGAGATTTAAAAAGAGTAAAATAAACACCAAAAACCCTTGAATCTCATATTATGAACTTGAATTGAATATGAAAATATGAAATGAAATTTCATAATAAAAGCATGTTTCTAGTGCCTGTTGCTTATGTTGTTGTGTTGTTTGTATGTTGTTCGTGTATTAAATAGTCCAAAATAAGCACCAGTGCATCAGCTTTTTGCCAAGTAGAAGTGACCCGTTGGTCGAATAGCAGTGGCCCGTTGGTCGTATAGGGGTTTGACCAACGGGGCACTTTTTATTATCATTTAAAAGTTCTTTTTCGGCAGTTAGTAGTTAGAAAATTAAAAAACTTTTTTGGCTAAATATACCAGGGCATGCAACCTACTGTTATGCCAAAAAGGGAGGATGCATGACCTTTGTATGGAGAGAAAATAACAAATATGTGAAAAATGACCCGTTGGTGACACATCTCCCCTACCCCTTGGAGGTATGAGATTAAACATCAAGGGGTACGAAGAATCGAAGATCCTTGGGCCACAGAGCAGCTTTTCAAACAGATTTCACAGTACAGTTTTATTTTGAAATTGTAAATGATATTATGCTATTAGCCTACCGTCCTTGCTTTGAAAAAAGAATTATCTACCGGTACTCTACAAATAATTGTTGTTATCTGGTAGGCTAAGAAGCCTCATCGTCTCATAACAATGTGTTTTTTACTTGCTGGTTCTGAAAAGGAAAATGGAAACCTTGCTAATTTTCTTTGTCGATCAAATTATATCATTTCGGAATAAGAGGCGTGGCCTATGATTGGTTCATGAGTTACCTGAGTAATAGAAAACAAAGAGTTATTTTCAATGGCACACTATCTTCTAACGTTAACAACATATCTTTGGGTGTCCCACAAGGGTCTATCTTAGGCCCTCTTCTATTCCTGATTTATGTAAATGACTTTCCTAACTGCCTTCAACACGGAACTGCAATTATGTTTGCAGATGACACCACCATTATATATAAAAATAAAACCGTTTCTGCTGTATATGATATTGCAAATCAAGAGCTTGTATGCATAGATCAATGGCTATCAACAAATCGATTGTCTCTAAATGTCACCAAAACCAAACATATATTATTTTCAAGTGAAGGAAGCAAGACACTATCAAGCCACCCACCCTTAAATATTCGAAAAAACAACATAGAACAAGTTGCCTCAATAAAGTTTCTGGGAATAATTGTAAACGAGCATTTGTCATGGAAATCTCATATGGAAATCTTGCTTCAAAAAATAAGATCAACACTCTGCGTGACAAAAAAAATTAAGCCTTTCCTAAACAAACAAGCACTTCTCTCCATTTACCATTCTCTAGTTGAGAGTCAGATATTATATTGTATCTCAACATGGTGTCATGAAAACAAAACTACATTGCAAAAGCTACAACGTACATGCAATAACTTTCTTCGTACTGTATTTAACATTGACCGCAGAGAAAGCGTAAAAGGTGTAATGGAACTCAATAATTTAAAATCAATTAACCACATGAAAACTACAGAGATTGCAACTTTCATGTTTAAATATTCAAAAAGGCTACTTCCCACAACATTCAATGATATAATTATGTGTAAACAATCAAGTAGCCTAACAACAAGAAGTAATTCTCCTTATATTCCGATATATTGTAGAATTAACACTTGCAAACAATCAATACGGTACATGGGGCCAACAGTTTGGAACAAGCTTCCCCCTACTACAAGAAATGAATGCAAAACTGTAAAAGGCTTTAAATTAAAAATGAACAAGCTAAATCTTCCTTGAAATAATCCCATCTAAGTATTACATCATGCACCAAACATACTAATATTATTTTTTTTGCCCAGAAATGATAGGCCAATGTGTGTAGATTCATTAGCAAAATAGTAAGGTTGTAAGTACTCCTACTGGCCTTCTGGTTCTTGTGTTTTTTGTCCACAGAAGTTCTACAGAGTCTTCAGAAGTTTCTCCATCCTCTTCGACCAATCGCCATCTTTCGGTGAAGCGGTGGCCATGTGCTCCAACCAGTTGTTTTTTTTTTTTTATTTTTTTTTTTTTATATCAATATCTTGGACTGGATCGTCATGCTATTGTCTGATTATTTATCTATTTTTCTAACATGCCAAATTGGATTTCTTTATCACTTTTGTTATGGTTTAACGTGTAAAACATATACACGGTAACCCAAATTTATCATATTTCTGTGACATGCCACTACTACTTCCCAGGAATCCCAGCTAGCGATGCCTGCCGTTTTTGGCATTAATTCAACGTTTTCTAACGTTGGATCAGTGTGGAAGTGACGAGTTTAGCTGACTGGGGTTTAAAATTATCGCTTTATCAACGCAACTTTTATCAAAGCACGCTTGATATCTTCAAGACATAACTTCCCTGGGTATAATTGAATTTCCGAAAGATGATGATGTTGTTTTTGCTAGTTTGTTTTATTTGTTTTCGTCATTGTTTTCAGTGTCGTCAAGTTATAGCCTATCTATTTTGTGAGTCGTGCAAGGCCTATGGTGCGTTGCGCTTGAAATGGCTTTGCCCGTGGTAGGATTTCTTTGTGGGGTTTTCTTTGCCTGCCTTGCTCTTCTTTGCTATGAGCTAAACGCATCAAGACGTGTTCCCCTTACGACCATCAGCACTCTTGATAACGCACCATGGCCGATCTTCATAGCAACTGTCCATACAAATCTTAAATATATCAGCTAAAGCTATGTGGGCTAATTAAGCTATAGCCTAAATATATGTTGTTTATTTGTTTGTTTTTTTTTTGTAACATTTTCTTTTTTTTATTTCCCCTTTATATCTTAAATTTTTCTGAAGGTGTTGCGACCGTGCCAAATTTCTTTCAAATCAATAACTTACTTCGGTCTCAAGCACGTTTTAACGTTCGCGTTTTGTCGCTTCTACCCTTTTCTCGACCTTTGCTATGTTGACGTGTATTGTTTTGATATGATGGTCAGAAATAAAAACAACTGAACTGAACTGAACTGAACTGAACTCTTTGCTACAAAATACAAAAATGAAATTGTTTTCTATTTGAAGACGCTGTTTGATTCTTTTTTGCTGGTGAATTGAATTATTTCCAGCATTAGATTATAAATCCTTTTCTTTTTGATTTAACCAAAATGTCGAATGAGGATAATTTGAAGTAGAGGATCATCGAAATGAAAAGCTGCCAAAAATTGAACTGCTATTTGACAAATAAAAGTTAGAAGATTTTTTGCGATGAAGCTTTCCCATCAAATCTTGCTATGGAAGCCAGCATGACAGTGATAGTTCTCTTCTCAACAACTTATTACTGTGAAAGTGGCTTTTCGACCATGGTGTTTTGATCAAGAATAAGCACAGAAATTGCCTGCAACTAGATGATTTACGTGTTGCCTTGAGTAAAATCGAACCATCGTTTGAGCGAATTTTATCAATGAATTCAGCAGCAACAAATATCTCACTGAGAAGTGACAAACAAAATAACTGACATGTAATTTTTTTTGATAATTTTTGTGTGAAATGTCGGTTTAACGTTTAATTGATAGCGAAGAATGCTCTTACCTGACAAAGGGGAACGAACGGCAAAAAAGGTTGGAAACCCCTGCTCTAAGCCTACTTCCAACTTCCAAGATGCTAACAGATTTGCAGTGATTTTTCACAATTTTCCACTTTACAGCAACGTCAGGACAATTTTAGTTTATTTAGAATCGTTTCATTTGGTTTCAATAGGCTTCAGATGAAAACTATGTTTGCTTCTGAAAACGTTAAAGCAGAATTTTCGAGAGAACCGCAACTGAAACAAGTAGGCTAACATTGTCATTAGCGAACATACGTCTTTTACAAATTAAAATAATGTTGTTAATGTAATTTCTCAAAGTCAATTACAATTATCGTCATGTAGCCTAACGTAGGATATAATATTTGATCTGTCTGGTCAACACCACTGCATTCCACAGTGCAATAGCCATTTGTGTGATAATCGTTTGGTTCACTAACCCCAAAATTAATCAGCATTTTTCTTGCATGACGCCATCTAGCAAACTGTTTTTTTTTTATTGTTTCAACATTTGCAGATGGTAAATCAATCTTAAATTGTTGCTTTGTTTTACGTTTGAGTAACTTTATTGTATCACAGACATTGTATTATTGTATCAACTGGAGCAAAACAAAATCTTGTCAGTGGACAGGAAAAGGTTTGGAAAGCCATAAACACTGCACTGTAATTATTTTACGTTTTAAGGGGCATAGTTTGTGCCCCAAACAAAACCTTGACTTTATTTTGTGTTTGACTGATAAAATATTCAATTAGCCTACTTCCCGGCAGGGCCGGATTTAAATCATGAGAGGCGTATTCCATTTATATAGTCATGTATTCCATTTATTTAGTCACGTATTCCATTTATATAGTCATGAGATCATTATTCCATTTATATAGGCTATTCCATTTATGAGGCCCCTCCCTATTTTGAGCTCTGAATTTCTTTCTAAACAACATCACATGTCATTGCTTAATGTTAAAAATATGAGTGCATTAAACTCTTTGTTCTTTTCATTTTCCACATTCATGGGTGCAAATTTTTAATTAATAGAATAAAAATTTAGTTTAGGCAGTTTTGCTTTTAATTTCTTTGATCAAACAACCGTTACAATAATTGTAAAGTTTATTTACGAGGATATAAGAAATAGTTACAGCCATCAAATAGAGTAACACTAGGCTACCAAATTTTTTTTCTAGCTTTGGTCAAAGCAAAATCATGCAAAAGTTCATCAAAATTTATCTGTTTAAGTTTGTCTCCCTCAATGCACAGAATGCTCAGTGCGGACAACCTTTCTTGAGACATTGTCGGTCTCAATTTATTTTTGATGTGCTTTTGAGCCTTGAGAAAGATCTCTCTCCTGAGCAGTTTGATTGATTGATTGAATCTTTATCCTCGGACTGGGAAAGCTTCTTGCAGAGCTTAATCCTGGCAGTTTCGCATACTTGTAGAGGCTTTGAATCATTGACGCAGGCCCGGTCGCGAAAAATTTTTTCCCACGAGATTTCTGTCTCATTTACATATGTTGGTAAAAGTTTGGATTAAAACCGTGTGAATGCAACATTTTCTCGTTGGCACGGTTGGTTCAGTGGTTTCATCCTCGTCTAGTGATTGTGAGAACGAGGGTTCGACGCCCGACGAAGTCAAACTTTTTTTCTTCTTTAAATTAATTTTTGGGGTGCACAAGAGCTTTTCAAAAAAAGTAGGGTTAGGGAAAGCTTTATTTTATTATCATTGCAGAATTTGATTGGTAAATAGTTATTTCGCAATCTGAATCAACCAATCTCTTAACACTTTCGGAAAATCTTACTTTTAGAGTGACTAGAATCAATGATACAAAATCTCGTGGGAAATAAAATTTCGCGGCCCGGTCACCGAGATTGACAGAGTGAAGTTTCCGATTGTTGAAGTCTTGTTGCCGGGGAATTATTCTATTCACTAGGGGCCGCTGAATGGAGAGCAGTCCTTAACGTGCGTTGCTCAAACGCACACCCCGAGAGTCGAACCAGCGCCGCTTGATCTTGAAGCTGCTTCGTTTCAAAAGTGACGCGCTAACCAATTGAGCTATCGGTTTAGTGACCATTAGGCTAAGCTTAGAAACAGTCTTAATATTGCTTCCACGTTAGGAAAGGCAGTGTTAATTTTTTCCTTGCATATAATTTCATAAAGATCTCCATGAGAAAAGGAAATAAATTGCTCTTCTGTACCGGCAAGCCCTTGGTTTTGTGTTTGTCTCAGGTACAAATGAAAATGTAAAAGTTCATCAGCAAGTTTCGGGTCAATATCTTCCGGATACGCTTCCTTTAAAAGTTCTACGCCTTGTACAATTTCCACCTTAGTTGCTTTCAGATTAGAAAGAAAGAGGAACATTTCTGCATTGTCACTGTACACATAGCTCTTCTTCTTAAATTGGCTTCAAGCACGTCGAGCATAGGGATAAAGGAATTTATTTCAAACCTTTCCTTTGAAGAGAGTTCACTTAAAGCGTCAGGTGCATTTCTTTGTCTCCTAGTGACAGCTCTGTATGGTTAATATTCGGCAAGGTTGCTTTTGCTTGCTGATCAAACTCATCTCTAATTTCGTTTAGAAAGTCTGTCAAACCAATTGTGTATAGAATTTTTACTCTGAAAAGCTTTATATATACTTTAGGTAGGGTTTAAACTTGTCAAGTTTTTAAAAGAATTACAACTTTGAAACCAAATTTCGAGGCCCCTGGACGTTGAGGCCCTAGGCTTCAGCCTGCCTAGACTATTGGTAAATCCGGCCCTGCTTCCCGGTCACTATCTGTAGCCAGTGTTGGGCGCGATAACTCATTTTTCAGTTAAGCGATAACGATAATCGATAAACGAAAAATGCCTAAAGCGATAACGATAAACGATAAATCAAAAAAAAGTTAAGCGATAACGATAAACGATAAATTATCGCCGATAATGTCCGATAACGATAATTTTTTTTTCTTGATTAGCGCTGCCCCATCCCATGCAGCACGAACTGTTTTCATCAACATGACGAAAAATCGAACATAATATACTGTAAGTGTAAAGGGACAAAACTTTTTGTAAGTTATGCATGAATAGAATCGCAACTGCGGCAGTAGGTATCGAATCTTCAACCTCTTGATCCAGAATCAAACCACTGAGGTAACCGTCGTGCTTATAATTATATCTTCAGATACCAGTTGGATGCTTTTATCAATTGAGTTACACTGCCGCTTGCGTGCAGTAGGCAAAATAATTAAATCAAATCAAAATACCATAAAAAATTCCAAACTTTGTATTTTGCTTTCTACGGGCTGTTTACAGCAAAGTCAGCAATAATTGAAAAAATTCCACAAAACGCAAAATGCTTGAAAATTTATCAGTAATCTTAAACGTTATTGGTAGTAAAAATGTGCATACTGTGAAATCCATCAAGCTTGTCAAATTAGTCGTGTTTGTTCATAAACAATAACATAATTATCGTAATTTACTGATAATTTCAGATAAATTTTTCTGTTTTCTTTGTGAACACCATCATTAAAGCAATGGCAGAACGCTGAGTTGTTGAGATAAGAATTACAATATAGGCACTGTATTATTAGTGGGAATAAAAATATTTGATTGAGCGTTGGCTATGTAGTCGCATAGGTAAATCGTCGTATCCAGGCTTACGCCCGGTGGTTGAAGATTTAAATTAAGTGGACGGGAAGGCAAGGAAGCCAATCTTCATGTCCACCTTCAAGTATGCCTTTAAGTGTCCTGCGAAAGACAGTGTCCTGCCCTTTCGATTGCCGTTCCAGCGCTCTCACCACTCGGCTATGCAGCACAAGTAAATAAGAAATTAGGTTATAGGCTACTGTATTTAGCATAAATTTACCACGTAACTCGATGCGCCTATCGTCATGCAAAAACTACTACAAGATACAAAAAGTGTGATGTCGGTCTGCATGTCAAATGCTTCAAGCAATATCATATTCTGCAATGACTTGTGTCAGTGATGGTGGCGTGAAAGACCATGTTTCCGATGTAAAAGCGGCCTCGTATTGCGACACTGTCATAAACCAAGGGCAAGGAAGCCAATCTTCATGTCCACTTTCAGGCATGCCTTTAAGTGTCCTGCGAAAGACAGTGTGCTGCCCTTTCGATTGCCGTTCCAGCGCTCTCACCACTCGGCTATGCAGCATAGGTAAATGCTGTTTCCGATGTAAAAGCGGCCTCGTATTGCGACACTGTCATAAACCACTTGCCAATTTCTTTCACTTTGCTTCAAAGGAATCTGTACCGCCTGTGCGCTTACATTTTAATTGTAAAATTCACTCGCGATTGCCGATTGCAGCAAAACAACAAGAGACTTGTTGCATGCATTTCATTGCTTTGCAATTTGCAACTCTAAAAATTATTGTGTTGTCAGGGCCATCGCTGCAGGGGGCGTGCCCCTCCCATGACAACGACCTGTGCACACACACTTCAGGCACTGAAGAAGAACTGGTTTTAATTTTAGTTTCATGAACTAGGTGGCTAGTAAAAATATTACTTTTCATGGTCTTTCCACTTAAGATTTATCGGCGATTAATCATCGGCGATAATCAAATATTGCCTTTGGCGATAACGATAAACGATAACTGAAAAAATAATTAAGCGATAACGATAAGTGATAAAAATTTATCGCCGATAATTATCGCCGATAAATTATCGCCGATAATGCCCATCACTGTCTGTAGCCTACATCAAATCAATCTGCTATAGGCCCCACACTTGGTTAATCCGGCACTGGTCCCGTCTGTCAAACTTTGAGAATGTTTTGGCCCACGAGTTGAAATATATACGGTAACCCACTCCTGGCATATTTAGGGCACTAACTGTTAATTCGACTTTTTAATCATGTACGATACATAGTGTCTGTATGTGACATTACTCAAACAAATCAATAAAAAAAGCTCAAAAATCTTTGTAGTGTTTGTTACGGACAATCGTTTCCCAAATCAAACGTCACATAAAACCGCTAAGGTCAACTTCCTGACGTCTCACGTCATGGAATATTGCTAAACAATGAGCAGAGATTGCATCATCTCTTCGTAACACCTGTAAAACATGCACAATCCTTTTGAACACCTGTGAAGTTCCATAACAATGCATATGGACTATTACGTCACAGAAGCTGGTTACGTGCATTTGAAATAGGCCTACCGCATTCCGCAATCAATTCTCTCATTTTAGAATTGTCTGTTGGAAAGGTTGATCGAATATTAAAACTGTTTTGCTTGTGCTTACCAACTAAACGAAATTTCTGCCTTTTATCCTCAGTAATCTGTATTGTGGTGACAAGTTTTAGTACGTACCGTGTTGCGCCCCTTTTGGACAGTCTGTGGCTATTTTTTCTTGAGATACAATCTGTGAAAAGACGTTTTCAGAAGAGTATTTTTTCGGTGTCATCGCATACAGACGAAAGGATTCGGGAATTTTATGTTAGAACTTTCCCACGAAAATATTATGGTTTTCCGCTGTGACCAGTGTTATATGGTCTGGCAACTCTGATTGTTTTTCCTGATAAAGTTTAAGCCAAGTTGAAGAAGGCAGTACGCTTTTGCGCTTTTCAGTTTTCACACAACAAATCACAAATAGTTATTGGAGACTGTTGAACAAAATGTCAATGCAAGGTTTGTTTTTCCAAACGTATAGACTAAATTTTCTGTTTTATAAATGTTTTCTATAATTTTCTGTTTTGGTAACTTCAGAAAAGAAGCTTTCAAGCGATGTGCTATGGTGTGGCTCTAAAACCATTTTTCACTTGCCACACACTTGAAACTTCTAAAAATAGCCTACGTGGTTTACATGAACAAAATATGTCAGTCAAAATTCATGTTTTTTATTTATATTTTAGAGATATTATTTGACAAAAGGTGTGAAGGTAAATCTAGTAAAAACGAAAGTGGTGGTGAGTTGAGCAGAAGGTATAGTTGTAAAGAGCCAAGTCGATCCATGTGGAAGGAGAGGGATAAGAAATGTTATGCAATGTATGAAGTGTAGTAAATGAGCCCATGCAAAATGTGTCAATACGACAAGAGAGCTGCAACAAGATTGGCAAAGTGTTTTGTTTGTGAGAAATATGATAAATGAGATCCAGTACCCTAAGTAGAGCATGTGCAATCATCTTTTTGAACATTGTTCAGGCACTTTTACTACTTAGCTGACGAGTTTTATCAATCTTGCTGTGATAATAGGTGCCATAGGCAAAGGTGGGCAAAGTTACTTACAAAAGTACCAACTGAGTTACAGTTACTTGGCAAAATAGTAACTGAGTTATCGTTACAGTTACCGATTTTAAAAAGTAACTAGTTAGTACCGTTACTAGTTACAGTTACTAGTTACTTTCAGTTACTCACAAATCTGAACATAAAATTCTGCACCTGGCCAGCTCTGCATGCAAGTCCAGTTTAAACGCAGTGTTTGATATATAGTGTTAGAGCCATCCATGCTAACATAACAGCACAAGTACAATACCGGATGCAACCTAGTTCGTACCCTGAACAGTTTGTACCCTCAGTTTGTATCCTGAAAAGATCGAGAGAAAAAATTAAAAAAGCGGGTCGCTGATCGCAGTTTCCCCTAACATTTTTAAATTCCCACCCTGAAAAGACCGAGAGAAAGATAGCACAAAGCCGAAGTCGCTGATTGCAGTTTCCGCTAACCCTCACCCTAATGCTAACTCTCGCTGATTGCAGTTTCCGCAAACGTTTTTCCGCAGTTTCCGCTTACCCTAACTCTAACCATCGAGTAATCTATGCTCTCTAACCCTAACCCTTGCTGATTACAGTTTCCGCAAATATTTTCCGCAGTTTCCGCTAACCCTAACCCTCGAGTTGTTTGCGGAAACTCCGATCAGCGACTTCGGCTTTGTGCTAACTGCGATCAGCGACTTTGGCTTTTTTTAATTTTTTTCTCGATCTTTCCAGGGTATGAACTGAGGGTACGAACTGTTCAGGGTACGAACTAGGTTGCACCCTACAAAACCAACAATATTTTATTTAAAAAAAATTACTCAGTGGCTTTATATGTTTAGTTCATTTCTTTTGAGAAATACAAGCATTTCAAAGTGCTCGTCACTTAGACCTGCCCTTTTGGGCTTTGAAATGTCCTTGCCCAATCGTCGCATGAGCCTCTGGGTCCGAGAGACGAGGGTCTATTCTTTTACTGCCCCAGATTCACGATGTTCCCGACTACACTGGAAGGCTACTAGGGAGCAGCCAGTCTTTAGTTTCATCATCCCTAACACGCAGACCTTCCACTCTGTTAGGTGGCTTGAAGACGGTACAGTCATTGATAATGTCCGCTGCTCCGCTCCAATAGTTCAATTGGTTAGCGCGCCAGTTCTGGAACTAAGAAGCTTCAAGATCAAGCGGTGCTGGTTCAACTCTCAGGGCGTCCGCTTGAGCAACGCACGTTAAGGACTGCTCTCCATTTAGCGGCATCCAATAGATGGAATAATTCCTCGGGAACAAGACTTCAACAATCGGAAACTTCACTCTGTCAATCTCGGTGACCGGGTCTGCGCCAGTGATTCAAAGCCTCTACAAGTGTGCGAAACTGCCAAGATTAAGCTCTGCAAGAAGCTTTCCCAGTCTGAAGATATAGATTAAATTAATCAATCAATGATGTGGTCTGTTCCTCGGCACCACATTTACAGGAGGAGGAGGAAAAAGCCATTTCCGATTGGTGCATGGTTGAGTGGAAAAGCCTGACGCCCGTTACGGAGACGGTTGAGGCGCACCCATGCCTGTCTTGGTATTGTCAGGCCGATGGGGCGTATGTCGGCGTCGGGGATGAACGAATAAAGTCTGGTGATGAACAAGTGTTGCAATGAAAACAATATTTCCACTGCAGCACTTGACGGAATGGGAGTGTTATATTTTTAAAACAGTTTTTTCGTCGGTCCGCTTGTGAATCTGAATCCGCTTAACTTGGGCTCAGGGTCTGCTCCAAATACTCCTATAACAGATTCAACGCGCATAGCTGTATTTTCTTGGTTTTTGCGTAAAGTGGTGCAGAAAAGTCCTCTGTGGCTCTACCACCATCCACTTCAGTGTTGCTGCTACTCCCCTCTTCAGCAGAGCAATTTGCTTCTTCAATTGCTTGAAGCATGTTCTATTTTATTTTGGTCTTCAATTCAGCAGTGTCGCTTAATTGTCAGCCATTAAACACAGATTGGGGGTGGAATGTCTATTGTCGATTGTGGGTGGGAGGAAGTCTAAATTGTGGGTGGAATGCAGTCGCAAGCTGAAAGTCGCTGTCCTTGAACCAATGACCAAATCTGGTTTGTATTGCTTCCACAAGAACGTCCACCAACGGCAAGCAAACAGCAATGCTGTTGTTGGTTTTGATGTCAGACAATCTTTTTAGAGGCATTGCAAGCGTTACACAAAATTCAATAAATTTCAACTTCTTGAAGGTAACTAACTAACTGACTATAAGCATCAAGAAATTGCTTTTAATCGCTGCGTGTTTCTTGATGCTTATAGTCAGTTAGTTAGTTACCTTCAAGAAGTTGAAATTTATTGCATTTTTATAAATATTTTTAGGTTCCTGATGAGGGCTTAAGTTAAACCGAAAACGTTTGACTGTTAAACTACTTGTAAATATGTAAAATAAATTGTTATAATGCTCAACCCTGTTGTATTGTTGTGTCTTGCCTGTCTTTGGGACATATTGATTAATCGCCAAAAACTTAGCCAAATCAGTTATCAAAAATCGCCAAAAAAGAGACAAATTGTAAATATGAAGCCAAACGTCTTAAAAAATCGCCAGATTTCTGGATTTTGGCGATAAATTTGCCAATATGGCAACCCTTCTCCACAAGACCACAAAACAAAAGTAGAACCGCACATGCGCAGTGCTGCCCCGATACAGCTGCGAGAAAAATGTATTATTGCGCGAAGCGCAGCAAACACGCACAAAGCAAGACACAAACACGTGCAGAGAAATAAACGGCAATTAGAAACTGAATTTTCAATGCAAAAGTAACTTGTAACTGTATATAACTGTTGAAAAATTGCTTAAATAGGAACTAGTTACCGCATTTTGTTACTTTTAGAAAATAGTAACAAAGTTACCGTTACAGTTACTCAAAAAGAACTAGTTACTGCTCACCTTTGGCCATAGGCATACTTTACCTACGACTACCTGTAGCAGCAAAGTGACAAATAGCAGCATTTTTTGCTAAAACTTTATCACATTTCATCGCAAAAATGTATGTTTGTGGTTTTAGTGCCATAATGTTACAGAAATATTGCAAAAGCTCTGTCAAAACCACACAGATCAATATGTTTTTGCAGGATACACTCCACAAATGCAGGGAGGATATTATAACCAAGCTGCTACTCCTGGGCAGTATCCTCCTCAACAACCTGGGCAATATCCTCCTCAGCAACCTGGGCAGTATCCTTCTCAACAACCTGGGCAATATCCTCCTCAGCAACCTGGGCAGTATCCCCCTCAACAACCTGGGCAATATCCTCCTCAGCAACCTGGGCAGTATCCTCCTCAGCCCCAGGTCTCTCATGAACAGCAGAAAATGCAATCTACTCCTTCACAACAAAACATGGGTGCAAACGTTCAACAGCCTCAAACAAAAAGTAAGTATCTTCCTTGTGTTGGTCAATTAATTTTTTAATGTGTGGTTTCTTATTATGCAATAATTTGTTTGTTTACGATAAGATAAACAATTGATGGAAATAACAATCCTGAAAATATACATTTTAATATTATCTGAATTTCAAAAACATACTAATCTCAGTAGAAGAATTCAATTTCTATCCCACTTTGATGAATCTTGGAATTAATGTGTTGTACCATTATCTTTAGAGCTCATTTTATAGAGCTTAGCGTATGACAAGTCTTTGTTGCAGTAAATTAGTGAGAAATATTGTACATACTTTTTTAAGGATACTTGCAGTAAAAGTTGCATTTATCAACGAGTATGGCAACTGCAGTAGCCAAGTGCTTTATTTTCGTGATTTGTTTTCATACAATGCCCAATGTTTCCAAGCATGCTGTGTTGAAAATTGACGATTGTTTACCTAGCATATATTGCTGAAGTTCATGCAACTCTGCACAAAGTTGCTTGGCAATGTAATAAATGGCATATAATGCTAGTGTAATATTTGGCTGGGACATTTCTTCAATCGCCTTTAGGGCACCACTCAGTTCAAGCCGGTGATCCAAATAAAAATTCTTTCTGATCTGATCGAAATAAATGTCAAAACAAAACATTACTTTAGTGTGGTACTTTTTCTTTTGGGTCTACTACTATTTGGCGAATCCAATTTGGCTAGTCCGATTCGGCGAGTGCCCTATTCGACGAGAGCCCTTTTCGGCGAGTTCCCTATTCCGCAATTTTTTGAATTTTTTAAAAAAATTATTGGGTACCGTAGCCTAATTATCATTGCCGCTTTTACATCGTTTTAACGATGCTAAACATTAAAATAAGACCCCAACCCTTAACCCCAACTCCTAACCTTAACTCTAACCCCTAACCCTAAAACGGCAATGATAATTAGGCTACGGTACCCAATAATTAAAAAAAAATTCAAAAAATTGCCAAATTTAGGGAACTCCCTGAATAGGGCACTCGCCGAATCGGACTTACCGAAACGGGCCATTCCGTTTTCTTTTAGCACATTTCTAGGCAAAAGTTGCATTTAAAAATAAAAATGTTGTAGCAAGTTGCATTATAAAATTCCAGGAAACTATTTATAAATATCGTGCTGAACAAGTCTTGTTTGTTTTGGAATCTGTTTAAAGCAGTACAAAAGTTGCAAAAACTTGATATCTTGATCAGGGATGGATCCAGCCTCTAGTTTTTGGGGGTGTGCTGCTGAAATCTATTTTCATTCAAGGAGGTCCATCAGTGTGGCACTGTCAAAATGAGTCTTTGCTGTATTTGGCATACTGATAAGCATTCATGTTGTTAATACAGATGTTTTTGTTTAATTAAAGACCTGAAAACGGAGAAAGTGTGCATGAAAAGTCAAGTCTTAAAACAAGCATGAATAAAAAACACTTATGGTACCAGGTATAACAAAATTCAAGAACGTGATGAAATTTTGGGAAATATTCTATAGTTTAAAAACATTTGGAGTACAGCAGTACAAAACACATGATAATTTCCATTGGTACACAATACACATTCCATAATCTACACAGCATCAATTCGTTACATGCTGATATAAAATGCTATGATCTATCAAAATATAAAGTAATGCTAGTAGAGCTTAATACCATTAGTTTATTAAAATAATAGCTGTTTGAAATTTTTTTGGGGGTTGCGCAATGCGCACCCCCACACCCCCCCCCTGGATCCATCCTTGCCGCTTGCCCTTGATCAGTTAGGTGGTCAACTGGTCATTTAATATTCAGTTGGCTGATCTATAAAAACTGTACCATAGTGGAATATTCTTATACTAGTGCTCAGTTGGAATGGGAGATACATTACTTCCAATTTGCTTGTCATCATTGATTTGTTTAGCCGCTTGGGACCCAGCGAATGCCCAGCAATATCAAGGAGACATTGGAAATGAAGATTTGGATGAGAATGCTGCGTCGGAACCAGTTGAAGGATCAGCTCCTCCTCCAATTGATGCAACTCTTCCTGGTTATGAAAATGTTGCCTTTACTAGTGAAAGTAAGTAAAACAGCTTTTTTACTTGACTTGTGGCTGGATCACAACTTTGTTTCAAATTTTTGCACCAAGCATTATGTTTTTTTGTCAAACTATGTTTTTTCATTTTAAGATAGTATATAGCTGTCACCTAACAAGGTGTAGGCTGCGGCATCCGTATGGTACATCATCTGTTTTTCAGAATGAACGACCTTAATGTTTTTTCATTTGATGGTATTGGTGACACATGTCATTGTCAAGTTCAAGAAAATGCAGTTTGGCTCTCCTATTAAACTAACAAAATCTGTAGAAACATCTCTGGTGAAACTATTTCTTTACCAATTTTGTTTATCATCAGACAAAATGCTGAAGCCGATAGAGTTTCTAATCGTCTTGCTAAACAAAATGTTATTTAGTGCCAGCAGGACCACCCCCTTCTTATGAAGACTGCACTGGTGAAGCTGCCATAGTTGACACGTCAAAGATGAGGTTTGTACTGCATTGCATCGCTTAACCTTAACATGACTTCTTTCCTAGTAGTAGTTACTAAAATTTTTATTGCGAAAATTGCCATTGTTGATAGATCAAAAATGAGGTTTGTACTGCATTTGGTTGGCTTGACTTCCTGAAGTTAGTAGTTGCTAAAATCTGACATGGAAGAAAAACAAAAATCACTGTGGAAACAAACGTCATGAAATTATGACACATTTTTGTTGGCCGATATGATTTGAGCACCGGAAAAGCTGCAATTGGTAATTTGGAAGTCATCAGAATATCTTCGTTTTAAATCGCGGTATATTTTCTGATCATTGTTTTCTTGTGGAAACATAGCTAGAGGCATTTGTTCAAGCAACAGTCTCTAACTCTCTATCGCTTACGAGCAGCCAACAAGGTAACAGGTAAATGACAAAATGCAATTTTGACTTTTTATACCACATCGATACAAGTTTATTCTGACTACGTAATTGCCAACTACTATGATGGCTATCCCTCATCCTCGAAGACGAAGGGATAGCCATCATAGTCGCTTTTTGACATATATTGAGTCTGATTTGATGTTGCTGACGATGTTAACTTAAGGTCTTTTTGTTATACTTAAATATGATGAACAGCTCGCATGAGTACTTCCATTGCTGTATAGGTCAATAACAGCTGAGGAAGCGCAAGAGGCTTTGGTGGAGTATGTCAATCAACAATGTTGTTACGGATCTGGAGCTGCAAAGGATATGAAAATTAAGGATATTAAGTCCTCATCAGCATTTCATGTAATTTTAAGCTTTGTTTTTTTATCCACTAATTGTAAAGTTGCTCATCTCTGCCTTGAAATGTAATTCTTGCCAAACCTGTAGTTATTTGCAGAGATGTTCTTAATGGACAGCGTTAAAAGCAACAAATCTCGCCTGCATTACGTGCAGCATTATAGTAGTCTAGTTAATTAGTTGTCCAGTTAGTCCATTATAATCTTAGAAAAATACGATTTTTGGTGTCATGAGCTTGCACCACAGTCAAACCTCATGATGTAAGTTAATTGACATCATCGCAAAAACATCACACTTTTGTCGATCTGGATCTCCCAGTGTAATTTAACCTTTGCTTTTCCAGTACACTCTTGAAACATTCACTGAAGGCAGAAGCACCAAATGGCATTATGTTCCTTACTCTGGTAAGTGACAGTTGCTTTTACTTCATGTTTTGTTATTATTTAAGGTGATATCAAGATTTCCGTCTATGGAATGGTTTACTTTCAGTTATGTAAATCACAAGATAAATCATTATTAATTATTCATCCAAGAGCGGCGTACAACTATTCAACATGCAGTCAAAAAAAGTTTTGAAATAGAACTTAGAATAACATAAGTTTGTTAGTTATACAATTTCAAATACAACGTCCTCTGTGAAACAGGTGGTTTTGTAGACGGGCCCCACATGGGGCCAGCCCCGGGTCCGTGGGATATTCAATGCGGATTTTCCGCTCTGTTCCAATCTGAAGTCAAGAAGATGGAAGTGCCACATACCGCTTCTGTTCGGGTAAGTTCGAATTTCTTGTAGTACTTTAGGCCGTTTTGCGATTTGTGCAGTTGTTTGTATGGCGTTTAGGCACGATATGTATGTTTTCTGCACGTCAACCCTTATTGGATGAAACACTGTATTATTGCGTAATACAATCTTCAAGATCGCTTGTGTCATGTTTCATAAATTCTAAGCGGTTTCGTATTTATTTCTGTTATCAACTGGGCTGGGACGGCGAACAAATTATCAGCTGCAATATTCGATAAGCCAAATAGCTGACACGTCAATAAACAGACAATGGTAATGTCGCCTTGCAAGGCTTAAAACGTATGTCTATGAGTTGTAACTGGCAACACGTACACAAAACTCGCCTTTTAACATATTTTTGTAGCGTTTGACGTAGAATAATGCCGGTTGATTTTTTGGACTTACATTTGTGACATTATGATTTCGTAATTAATGGCAATCTGACGTTATATTCTCAATGGGCGAACCAAATAAATTTCTTAGACAAACCTGCTTAGTGCTTACCCGTCGTTATTCTTCCTATGCGCACAGTCTGCACATTGTTTTCATTCGTTGTTACTCAGCCTTGCCACCACTGCTTCGGACAAGGCTTTGAGAGGTGCTGGAGGTGTTATGGCCGAGGAAGGATTCGTTGTTCCTTCTGTAATGGATCAGGCAGACGACAAGAAATGAGGGAAGGCCGCTCACACAACGTGCCATGCAACTCTTGTAACGGAAGTGGTAGAAAAAGGTAGGCTGCCGCAGTGACGTAGATAGAAAACTTTAGGTTTGCTTCGGGAGGGGAAAAGCTACTGTTGTGACGGCAAACGTCATTCACATGAATTACAATAGCATTAAAACGTTGTAATAAAATTAAAAGATTTTGTAGAGGATGATTGCCCCCTTCTCACCCACCCACAGTGGCTATGTTCCTGACTGCGGTCCATGCGTTATGCGTCACGGGTTTTGTTCCAAGTCATATTCTATGCAGGGCGAAAAAGAAAGCATAAACTCTTTGGTTAACTTCTGCAGATGCTACACTTGCAACGGCACTGGATGCACTCGCTGCAGAGAATGCAAAGGATTCGGACAGATCAAGCAATACATTCAGCTTACTGTCAATTTGTGAGTCTTTCTGTTTCTTCATATCTGCGTTTCAGACTATTTTCGTTATAGGGTATTTTCATTTTTTCAACGACTACTTCAGTCACAATATTCTTTTCAATCAATTTTAGGTTTTAAAACTCAGCTTGCCAGACAGAAAGTTGGTTATTTTACAATTTACATGTAAAAAACGACAAATTTTCTCTCTAGCAGTAGCATAAGACTGATAGTTGGATATATATCGTGCAGTATCATTTGACCGAGTCTTATCAAATTCTTGCGTTGGCATGTGATATGAACAAATGTGTAACGTCCACATCCGGTTTCTATCCTATGCTGTTCTACAGCCGCACGCTAGAAATTCCCACGACAAGAACCGAAATTCAACATTAAAATGACGACTCGCGTGCTTTTTGTTCTCCACCGGCAATGCTTAATTGGTCAATTTCATGCAGCCCCACGCTTGAAATTCCCACGACAAGAACCGAAATTAAACATAAAATGACGACTTCCCGCGTGCTTTTTGTTCTCCACCGCAATTTTTTATGCATGCCGGTCGTGATCCAGTCATTTAATTAGTTGATACGTTGCAATGTTTCCTTCATGTGTGCGCAGCGGTCTCTGCAGTTTAAAACATTGCTATTGCATTTGTATTGCTGCCGATGCAGTTGGGTGGCTAAAAATTTGAGCTAAACTTGTCTGACCATGTAAAAGATCTCAGCTTGACACCAATGGAGAGCACTTGGTTACGTCATGACATTTGCTGACGTTTTTGCAGTTCGACGCAGAGTTTGGCTTCCTTGTCTTCAAGTCTACTTGGTCGCAATTCTCAAGTATAAGCTTAGTCACGAAAACAAAGCTAGCAAATTCTTCGTTTCGCCTCGATGACTTGACTTGCAAAATTTCAAACGTGCCGATTACTTGCGTGAACGAATTTTTCTCAGGGAAAGCCCAAGCTGCTGTTTTGGTTATTTTCATTTATCAGATGGATCTTATAAAACAAATTTGTCTTTAAACATTTACTCTCTTGGCATCTCTAAGCTCGTGGTTTTTTAAACGTGTTTTTTTCAATACGAAGGTCCGGAAGTTTGCTTAACTAAACGTGCTACTACGTGTAGTTAAAAAAATTAAGATGTGCAGGCAACAGCATTGCCTTTAAAAAGTTTTTTTTTTCAATAAAATATACTGACTACCAAATGAGATAATTTTGCTTTTCCAACCTTTACTCCCGAAAGTTGGTTGATAAAGTTTCAATGGACAAGTTTGGTTGTATTTGGTTAACATACCTAGTACATATAAGCTGCATTTTAACGTTGTTTTAACACTGCTTTCTCTGCTGAGTTCCTAGCTTTTTTTATTAAATTTCACTTAAAGTGACATTTGTAATTGTTAGTGTCATCATTACTCAGCCCCTACTTGCAGTTAGCCATCGAAAAATTTTCCACGTCACTCAATCTTGCTGGTAACCGCGTCTCATCAATGCTCCAATGCAAAAATCTACTCGTTGACTGCACTCCGCGTAAACTATCATAGTGTTACTTGTGCTATCCCGGTGCTGGGTGCTACACTACATAAATAGGTCATTTTACTTTGTTTTTCTAGTTGTCTGTTTAATTTGAAAATACTAAAGTGCATAAAAAATTAGAAAATAGTACGATGCCATGAGTTGCAGGAACCAATGTCGGGGAAAACTTTATTGACAGTCTGCGCCCAAGTAATATTTTGATTACCGAATCCTTGTTAAGAGCAGGGTTGTATTTGATCGTCATTATTACACCGCTTAGTTATCCCCATGGTTTCCAGTTCCAACCACTTAACTGACCACATCGTGGAACGCACCGACATGCCTGATCATCTCATTCGTGGTGCCGCTGGAGACACCATTCTGGAACAAGTTGCTCCTCGGGTAAACACACAATCTACCTAGTTAGAAAAAGTTGATGTTTTTACGTAAAAACATCGACCTTTGCTAGCTTGGTAACAAATTCTGTGTTATGTGGTGTGTGTCACTTTGCTTATGATGGCTTGGTCTTGTAGCAATACCAATATTTCTCGCGAAATTTCAATCAATCATTTTTCAAGGGAATGTTAAAGTGTAATTCTACTTGATAGTTTTAATTCTCCTTTACCCCTTTGCCCGCTTCGCTGTTGCTTCGTGTTCTAATTGCTTTGCTGATAGTTCTGATGAAGTCACTTGCTTGAACGTTTTTGTACAAACAGCCATAGGTCGTATTTCGTTTGCTAACTGAAAAGTACCTTATTCAAAACAACGGTGTTTCTCATCGTCTTACGATTCCAGATCGGCCCTGTGCAGAACTTCATGGAAGAGGAAATCAATCGTCAGTCATCTGTGATTGTGAACACGCACGCCACCTCTTTTACGACAGAGCGGATGTTACAGCAGGTGGGCATGGTGTGAATTTGTTTATGATTGTTTGTTTATGGTTTATCATGGTTTGTTTATGATTTTAGAGTTTGGCAGTTTATCAATACATTCAGTTTGCAGATTTTTGCTGCCATACTTAGATTTTTTTTCTATTTTTTTGTCGTCTTTGTTTGAGGCTTTGGAGCCTAAGGGCAATCCTTTTACCACTTTGTAATTGGTACTGTTTCCTAAGACTAGCTTCCGAACAGCTATAAATGTTTTTGGTCATATATCTTCAGATTAACATTTACAGGTTGCAGATTTTTGCCACCATACTTTAAAAATTTAGCTTCTCCTACAAGAAAGCTACTTAACCATTGCACGTGATATAAATAGAGAGTTTTCGATAACGAACCTTGTCTTGTGAAAGCATCTGTTGACTGAAAAATGTCTTTAAATTAAGGGGACACTTCTAATGAAATCTCAATATTCGCTGATGGCTGAGAAGCTTGCCTCAGATAAGCTAACTATTGTGGGAACCCCCACATACCATATATTTCTGAAAAGGGCATGAAAAGGCGCATGCAAGTCTCATGGAATAAAAGTTTAATTTGATGGAATGAGCTTCCTTCAAACACAGACAATATTTCAATAATTATTTTTTGACATGCTAATACAAAATACTGTTTCTCACTACCAGCACCATATAGCAACAAGAAATGTTATGAAGTGCTAGATCTACCATATATGCAAATACCTATGGGAGCTTTTTTCTCTAAAAGGTCACTTTCCTAAAAAAAAATTTTTTGGAAAGTTACTTGTATGCGAAAATATTTATACACATTTTTTTCAATAAAATGGTCAAGAAATAAAAATTTTTAAAAAGCTCTCATAATTTGATACAATACCATTGTATCAGCATGCATTCCAATTTTCAGCCAATTCGGACAAGAAATATACAAATGAGTTAACATTTACTGCAATAAATGTCATTTTGAGTAAAACGCATTTAAAGTTATGGTTTGCAAATACAAGGTAAATCGTGCATTTTCAGCTAGGCTATTGTTACTGTTTACTACTGCCTTTGAAATACTACGATACAGGAAATTTGTAACTGCTGAAGCATGACCAACACAACAGCTACAAACACCACAAATATATAAAACCAGAAAGGGTTTTTCTGTTGCTACTATTAGTATATTTTCAGCATATCATATCATTGTTCTGGCATATTTTAGACTTTTGGGTCGCGTGGTAGCTCCACTAGTTCTAAAATTTAACAGGGAAAGAATTGGAATTGTGGAGAAACTTCCATATATTCAGAATCCTGATGAAATTCTCTATCTTTTCAGTCCAAAATATAATTTTCTTCAAAAATGTTTTTTTCATTAGAGGTGTTCCCTTGAGGCACTTTTTCGTTGGTGTACGGTCGTTTGGTCGACAGGACGTTTGGTCGACAAGACATTTGGTCGACCAAACGACCTGTCGACATTTTAGGGTTAGGATTAGAGTAAGGGTTAGGTTAGGGTTAAGGTTAGTTAACTAACCCTAACCCTAAAATGAATCGTTCTGTCGACCTAACGTCCTGTCGACCAAACGTCCTGTCGACCAAATGTCTATCGACCAAACGTCCTGTCGACCAAATGACCGGGTACCTTATCGTTTCCATGTGAGTATCCAGGTGGTTGAGTATAACGTTTAATGAATAGCGTGTTGTGTGACATTCTTGGTGAAGCTTTGCGTGTCTACTACTGTATATCAGTGTGGACATTATGTATCGCTTACTGTGACAATGAGCAGTTTGACCGTGAAAACAGCGAAGCGGTATAGAGCGTTGCAGTCGTATAGCTCGCAAGCGTTATCTTTTAAGTTACGCCCTGTTGACAAGAAGGATTGTTCTACCTTCCAGGGAGCAAAAATGCTTTTCACATCGTTTCAAGGATTTTTTACATCGTTAATTGCTTGCTCGCTGATCTACACTATGCAGTGCTTCTGCAAAACATTTCTGAGCTTAGGCAACTGTTAGCAACCGCCGTTCTGTTCAAACTTCACCTTGTTGAAAACTTTTTCTTTTTCAGAGACAAAAGTTGACATCCGTTCCGGTTTACGAATGTGACTTTAAATTCAACGATAAACATGGCAGGTGTGTGTTTTTATCTTGTCCCACGTTGCGACTTTTGACCGTGGTTCTGAGCAAGAAGCTGATGCTGTGAGGTTTAGTAGCTCCGCCTACTTTTACTGATGAACTTTTTACTACTGAACACATTTTCATGGTTTGATGCAACAAATTTCATTTACATAAACGTGTCATAATTATTTCGGCCATGTTACAGTCATTTGCTGTATGTATTTTCAATTATCATTGACAGCCGTCATGCTCAAATAAAACAATACGATTTATTCATTGTCACCCTGGTTCACATACAATTGAAAACCTGAGTTAAAGTCCAGTTGAAGACTTTAGTCCAAAAGACGACTTTTGAGATAAAGCAAGTTAAACATCTTTCAATGCTGTTCTTTTATTTCTATGCAAACACCAGCAGTCCAGCATGTGTTATAGCGAAAATACCCGTTTTTTTAATCAAATTTTCTGCGAAGACAGGCTTTGACGATTATACATGCTGAATAGATAGTCCTTGGACCAACTTATAAACGATTTATTAATAGAAAATAAATAAAATTTCATCAAAAAGGTATCACCATGAGAGCTTACAATACTAGGAATGAATTTATTTATTTTCAATGTGGCCGCTCTTCACTTGGATAACTCTCTCAGTTCTTTGTCGGTATTTTCGACCGAGGCACGTAGCTCATCCTGGGGTATTTTGGCCCATTCCCGCAGGAGTGATTGCTTCAGAAAATCAACACTTGGGTGAGCAACGGATCAGGTCTTTGCCTTCAATAACGACCACACACAAAAATCCATTAAATCAGGCGATGAGGGATGCTACATTTCCTTGCTCCAGAATCTTGGAAGCTGATGTGACCACCACTCCACCAGTCCTGAGTCTTTCTTGAGATGTGGGATGGTGCACCATCTTGTTGGAATGTGAAGGACTGATCTTTGTAGTGTTCATCTCTTCAAGGGCTGGAACCAAAGTATCGTTGATATAGCAATCTGAATTGATTTTAACCCCTTGTTCTACGAAAATCAGAGGAGACTTCCATGTTTTGAAGATGGCGGTCCTCACCATGACAGAAGACGGTTTTTGACGGCGGTAAACTGTTCTCACAGAATCTGTAATATCTGCTGAAGACTTTGCATAAATTTTATTGTTCTAATTATTGAACTGAGCTTCAATTGTGAAGAGTTTTTCGTCTGAAAAAAAATGATCGCTTGCCCTGCCGTGCCTGCCTTCAGTTTTCTTAGAAAAATCTGTGCTCTTTCAAGTTTTTTGCTTTTTGAGAGGTGTAAGGAACTGCCGTTTTCTCATTGAAGTGTTGCTCGCATTCATGTCTTTGGCCATTCCACCGATGGATGGATTTGTTTGGGTTTCTCCTCACCCTTTCTCGGACAGCCTTAACCACTTTCTTTGTTTGAGCAGTGCGATGTCTTCCACTCCTAGAACGATCTTAAGATGTACCAAGTTCCTTAAATGTATTCACAATATGGTAAACGGTGGATTTTGCAACTTTTAAGAGCTTAATGATCTCAGAGTTGGTTTTCCCTTCGCGATGGAGCTGAATGATTGCTTCTCTTTGACTCATTTTAGACCTTACAATTAATGCTTACAATTAGACCTACTGTACATTTTAAACTTTAGAGAGTGTAGCAAGATATTTAGCATATTGAAAGACATATATGTGACATTCAATATCTTTAATCATAAAATGAAAACAAGTCCAAGGACTTTATGTTCACCCTGTACAACATATTTTTGGTGATAACTCAACTTTCACAAAATGTGACTTAAGTAGTTCTACAACTCAGGTCTTCAGTTGCAATTCGAGCGCATTGTGCTGTGTTGCCAAACTCGTGCAGTAAATGAACTTCACGTATCAGGAGTACACGATAAAAATATTGAAGTCTTTCAAAAATGTAAACTTTTTCAACCTAGGTTCTGGGTGTATGGAAATCAACGGTCGGTCCACACAACGGATTATCCTCACACTTGCTTCTGCTGCAACATTTTGTGAAAAGTGGATTTCGAGAGCGCGAGGCTGATGATCAATTCTAATCATTGCAGCTGCTAAAGTTTACTCTTAACACACATCAACAACATGACGGAAGGCTCATTTACTTGTGGACCGAAGATAGACCAATGTTTTGGTTTCACAATTTTTCATTTCATCATACCCTTACTGACTTGTTATATGTGAGTTTTTGTACAGAGGAAGTAATCACGTTACTTCACTATTTTTCACGTCATTTCACTACCTTACTTGTATTCCTTATATTGCATTTTTAAGTATCAGCGTTTTTCTGTTTAATCACACTTAGCATTGTTTGAAATTAACCATCGCTTTGCAATTGTCGCTATCAGTATGTCACTACTTGTTACCTCTTGTCACCCTTTGCTTGGTCGAAAAATACTAGTCACACTGTTGCTGTGAAATTGGTGTCCAGTTTTAACATACTGTTTTAGTAGCAGAGGCTTCTTCCTCTGTCAAATACACAGGGCGGGAGAGAATGATTCTGGCCCAGTGCCAATAGGAAGCCTTGCCACCCCCCTCCCCCCAAATAAGACAAAAGAAAACAATAGTACGCTGAAGAACATGCGGTGACTTCTTTGTCCTCGTCCTTCCTGGAACGATTACTAAAATTAAAGTACCCCCTTGTCAACATCACTGCAGTCACATTCCTATCTTTGGTCAACCACAACTTGTGGTTTACAGTCACTCACAACAGCGATTTTGTTTGTGTCGAGCAGCATAGCCAAGCCCCAGACAGCAAATCAGTTGATTTTTACATTGATGAACGTCAAAATAAAAAACGACTAATTTGCTGTCAACGTCGTTCAAGCATGGTTGCGTGTTGGCGGAACGGTCTGTCAAAACACGCCCTTCTCCAACTGACTCTATGTCAAGCTGCTTTCTCGAAATATTATTGCACATTGTATAGCGATTATTACTCGAGCTGTCAGTAACTTCGAGTTATCCGATTATGAATTCCACAACCTTGCTGCTACCACACTAACTTTTCGCTATTCGCTTGATCTCAGCACCGACGCAGTTTCGCATTAACATCATGATTTTGGTTTGATTTACCTTTATAAGTTATCGTATTGTGTCAAAGTTCCTTTTTGAATTCATTCTTACCTCGTCCATATTACACAGCACGGGTCAAGTCATGAGGTTGAGATTAATCTGCAATATTGCATCTACATTGGGTACCGTGTTTACGATTACACATGCATTGCGTTTATTGGTTGCAGTATTGTTCTCATTTTGGTTATATTCTTGTACGCTTACTGACGTTTCGGACATCATATCAGTGCACATCCTCAGAACAAATTATGTACAAAGTTTTTCTTCTGGGGTGCATTCCTCATTTGGTTTGCGTGCCCTTCCTGTAGTTTAGTCGGCAAATCATTTCTTTTTTTGCAACGGACTTGGCTAGCTGGGTATAGGCTTACGGTGTTAATACTGTACTATGAATACCGCAGTTTCCGAAGATGTTAATTCGTTGAAAAGATGTTTTTATTTCTATTTACTATATCAGTGTACATACCAAAATATGTTTACGTTAAATATAACGTCATTCACCATTCTTGTGCATGAATTTGGTTCTTGTGGAACCGGTTGAAATATGAACCGAAAGGTTACACAGACGTCTCTTTGAGACGTTCACGCCAAACTTGTGATGTTCTCACATTCATCAGCTATAAATTTCACTCGTGGCCTGGAAGGAAACGTAGGCCTATGCTTTACAACCAGAGGTGGGCAGTAGCACTTTGCTTTTGTAGCCCCTCTACGATTTTTTGATAGCGCTGCATTCTTGTTATAAGGAGCGACACTACTTTTTTTTTTCCGATGTAGCGAAAAGGTGATGCATTTGCTTCAGTTGTACTGTACTTCCGCTACTTTCCAATTTAAAGTCGAAAAAAAGAATCATTTTTAGACATTTTTGATGGAATTACTAGAGCAGTGGTTTTCAACCTTTTTGATGGAACGGAACCCAATGAAACATTCCAAAAGCTCGAGGAACCCCAGTTCAATAATTTAATTGTTTTATACGAAAAACATCGATTTGATTGATAAAATGAAATACTGTACTCATGTTCAGATTACTCATTAAAATACTCATGTTCATGATTAAAGGTAGCCTAATCGCACCACAAGAAAACAACGAAAATCCGGGATCGCAGCGAACGTGTTAAAGTGTAGCAAATTTATTAATAGTGGCAAACCTAATCAATATTTGATTATTTTTAAACAATATGCATATAAAGCTTTGGTAGAGAGTTTGCTTTGTTGAACCATAGAGAATGGTTCAATGTGGTTCTCTATGGTTAGAATGGTTCTCTATGGTTCAATATGCATATAATAGGATTTGAATGTAAACTTGCGGAACCCCTAGACTTACTGGCGAAACCTTAGGGTTCCGCGGAACCCTGGTTGAAAACCACTGTACTAGAGCATAAGCATAAATTTCAGCTACGTAGAACTTGTGTGCCGTAATGACGTTGAAATGACAATGTAAATAAACGACTGATATTTGTTTTCAAGGTCATTTCACAAGATAATTGAATAGAGCTTTCCAGCGTCAGTTTAAGACTAAAGTAGCGGTAACGCGCTAATTTTCATCGACTGGTAGCGGTACTCTTGCCTTATTTTAGCGATAACGCGCTACTTTTAAAGTAGCGGATGCCTTCCCCTGTTTACAACCAGGTAAAGGCTGTATTGATGGGTCACCGTTTCACTGAGTTCGGTTGCACTACCAGTAAACTTCATATTTCGTTTGAAAAGGTTCCAAAATTACCTCGTAAAAGTCGTGTTCGTCTGAAGTCGATGTTATTAAACAGTTAACGGGACTTTCAAATTCACTGAAGAATTCAAATTCACTGAAGTCGACAGCAAAAGGAACTTGACGATTTACACTGCGATTTAACTGTTTAATACAGATATAGCTCAATATCAGCCAGGGCCGGAGAAAAGGCGGTGCTGAGAAAATAACAGTAAAGTTCATGCAAGAAAAGATGAAATCGTCGCTCGTCAAATCAACCAGTTTGCAATGTAATAATTTTGTTTATTTCGTTTACTTTGGATCATTTTTGATTATGCTTAAATCACAATGAGACACAGCACCACATAAGTTTATGCATAGATAGGTTGATAAGCTTCCATAATCTATAATTAAGACACGACAAAAAATCAATAAAAGCGCAGCAGATTGTCATAACTTAATAAATTTGTAATAGGCGTATGTTAAAATTTTATTCATAGAAATTATAAGTGCGACATGACAAGCTCACAATTCGTCTTTGAGAAAATTTCTTACATAAATAATACGTTTAAATTCCTTCAAATATCAGTATCCTTCTCAGCACAGTAACGGACACAACGTAAGAGGTCAAGGTTGAGACATTCCTGCTCTTCATTAGGGACTTTCAACATTTTTAAAATAGTTACACTTTCTTGTGATAATAACAGTAAAAGACTAAAGAGAAAGTCAAGTGTTGCCAAAATCACTTGATCAACCTTTTATTCCCCAGAATAGTTAACCTCCTGAATCAAAATAACAAACCTTTGCGTTCAAGTTTACCCCGGACCAATTTTTCAAAATAATGGCCTACGTAGTACCGGTAGTACGTTTTACATAAATATTTTGGGTTGAAAACAACTCACTTATCATTTTTTGTTTTGTTGCTTATCAAATTTACTTTAGGTTTAAACGCTTAGCAGAAAAGTCTGGACGCTTTGAAAGATGTTGACAAATACAGAAGAACTTGAAATAAGCAGTCCCTGCACAAATCAGCTGTGAAGAAACTTTGCTATAAAACTGTTGGCTCTTCAAAACACCTTTCACAAAATGGTGCAACAACAGCAAGTGTGAGGATAATCCGCTGTGTAGACAGACCGTTGATTCCCATACACCCAGAATCTGCAAACAAATCTTTTTTAGACATTATTGTAACCTCGCATACTCTGCCCAAGTGTAGTTTACGTAATACGTATTGACCATTGAAACGTAAGTGTTTTTGCAAGAGGTAAAATGATGAATATGGCTTTCAGGTTCGTACAAGCCTGATGCCTCGCTCAATAGAGCAATAAGACAAACCAAACTTTTGGAGGCAGAACCGACATACCCGGACTTTCAACTCAATTCATGAACTTAAAATTTGATAAATGGTTTTCTTTCAATACCAAGCATTCTGCAACGAGATTATGCACGAGCAAAAACAAAACGTTCACTTTGAAAAGAAAACAAGTTATGTTATTTCATGGAGGTTGCTTGGAGTGAAATGACTTCCATCTTCTTTTGCATAGGAATAATTTTAGACCACGCCTGGAGCTACATCCATCACTATCTACAACTCTGCATCACGTATGTTAGTGATATTAAAAAAAAAATAGCATAGCAATATATTATTGAATATGAAATGCTGTGGAAAACGTTTAACCTATTTTAATGTAGTTCCTACTTTGGCTGTTTTTTGTTGATGTGCATTGTAAATTTCGTTTTAGAGCTACAACTACAGCCCTGGATACGAACAAGAGTTTTCAGTGACAGGTGGTAACGGTCATCAAAGAGAAAGCTTTGGTGGTTAGTTGATATTTTATGACACGCTTGAGCTTTGTTTTCGTTCTCGTTCACCAATAACAACGTTTAACGTTACATAATTGTTAATTTCAGTGGGCTGTCAGCGTAGTAGCCTGGTACGTTTACCACACAGGGGGTTGAAATTCTGGAAAATTCCATGCACTCGAAGATAAAATGTCATTAAAATCTAATATGAAAACTTTCGTATATCTTTTTCACGCCCAGCGTTTTTCCGCAGTTTGATCGAAAAAAAAACAATGCGGTTCTGCTGGGCCTAACTTGCAAGGCTCGACTTCTGATACAAGTTTGTAGATTCTAAAAATTTCAAAAAATTCCTTCTTTTTTTTGTATTTCCAATAACCTTGATATTACCTATCTAGCGGCACGCATCTTGAAAGCGATCAAAACATTTATAGATGTTTTGTTGCAAAACAAAACTTTGTGGCACGCATCAACGAGCATTATTTCAAAACGTCCCTGGGAGTTTCGCACAGCAAATCAATTTAAAATGAAGCTGGGCGCAAATAAGATAAAAAAATTTACTGAAAATGTAAATGTTTTTTTTTTTGGTGACGTACCTCCCGCTTTTGTCTTTGAACGTAAAGCCACACTCATAGACAGGAACCGACCGGAGCTTTTGCCTCTGGAATTAAAAACCAGTTATCTGGAATCAGTTGAAAATTGAAAGTATTCATAGAACTTTGAATGTACATATAACCGCATTATAACAATCTGCATACATTGCAGTTGGTGATTTGCATAATGCAATTCTGGGACTTAAAAGAGACTTTATTTGCACAATCGATTTAGTTCTTCATGCTATTGTGCAAGTAGCCTACTGTAGCCTAGAGTTAGAAATTCATCGCCACGATAGAAACTCTGACTGCAAATATCGAGGATTTACTGATAGAAGACTAGACTTATATATTCTGCACTATTATTATTAAAACAGCATTTTTAAGTGGCATTTTTTGATAAAAGAGGAAAAACGTAAAGTACGCCAAACACTTTTCTGTCCCGCATTCAAAAATAACGTTAGCAAAACCAATTTTCGTTCAGCAACTCCAAAAGCTTCCAATACGCATATCAAATTCAAAATGACGTTGATCAGACGAATCCAAAGGGCTTATTCCCCAAGGATTTGATGTATCGAGCAGGGTAAGTCACCGCGCCACATCCAAAGGTTTCGGCAGGGAAGTGATTTGACACTATTGTTTCAGCAATCACTTACCTGCTGCAATATCCGCTCAGTGGGCCAGGAGCTGGCGTGCGTGCTCACAATCACGTTCGACCTCTCATTTATTTCTTCTTCCATGAAATTCTGCACCGGACCAACCTGAAGAAGACATTTTCATGATCATTTTTTGGCTGATCGAAGACCATTTAGATAAAACAAAAATGGATTTTGAAAAATCAACAGCCAAAACGGTTTCGTATAGTAAAAAGCTGTGCGGAACAAATTGATGTACCACATTTGAGTAAAATTGTTTCACACGATTCAATAGCTGTCAGCTTCTTTACCACTACGGATGACGCTTAGAATGAGGAAAAACTTTCTTGGTGGCGCAATTTTTTATCTAACCCACTCATCTATTTCGCAAAATTGTTTGTTCCCACTGAGGTATGTGACAACTAGCGACAAGTAACTTTATACACGGTAACTTATCGGCATTAGTCGTTATTAAGCAGAAAGTGGAAAGCTATTGGAAAGAGAGAAGACATATCCGATACTAATAGGGAAATCCCTGAAAGAAATTATTTGCTTTTCAAATCCAACTCACCACATCAACGTTTGTACATTATGTACAACCTACAATTTACTTTTGACCTGCAAACAGCGATGGTTGACGTTTGCTGAAGTTCCGCAAAGACTTTCGTTTCTTCAGAGAATGCTCGGGGAATAACATGAACTTATTAAAGGTTTATAGAATTGCCAACTGAAGTTTAAAGAACTAAGCAGGATCGAAAGCGAAAAACTCCCGCTTTCACACCATTTGAATATAGTCTAATTTTCGGTTTACAACATTTCAAGTGACGATTTGAAATTATATTGATGTTTTGTTCCACCACAGAATAGGCACAAGAGACCTTGCGATTAAGTTTAAAATCCCATTGCTTTTTTCGTAAAACAAAATTGTTCAAAGCACAAATTATGAAATATTAGATCACAAACGGTTGCCTTGACATTTTTTGAACTTCATAACATTTAAAGTATGCCGAAACCGAAAAAGTTGAGTTGCAATCACCCGCAAGAATTTTCGAGCATACTGTTCCGCAATTGATTAAAAACTATAAACACGAAAAACAACTCAAAACAAAGCCTTGTAGATCTTTCCCCATTACTTCTGATGTTGAAACTGACACATTTTAGTTACGAAAAATTCCGGAGAACTCACATCAGCAACGTAGCCTACGGAATTTTCTCCTAAGCTCAAGGTATTTTCCATTTACTAAAATTCCACCAACATTCGACATTTTTTGGGCATATTTCTGGTTCACATATAATGATATAAACCTTCAGGTGGGTTGATAAATGCTTTACATGCAACAATCACCAAAAATACAAAGCCATAACTCGTGATTCACAGACACTCGCATTAAACGTTGCAAAATATGCGCTTCTCATAACCTGTTGGGAAAGGTTCAATAAGACAGGTTTCTTACAGTTCTATTGCAAGTGGCAAAACCTAGTGATTTTCTTGGCATTGACCCAATATAATAAAAAAACGAACAATGAAAGCACATGATTTCGAAATAAGTCATCATCATTCGCTTTGTGGAGCTTTGCAAAACAAACACGAAACCAGAGACATGACGTAATCATGTGACTTGCTGCGTAAGCTAAACAAATCATTTAAAACATATTTGCAAACATGTACAATTGTACAAATAATGTTGTAATAACAATTGCTTTTGAAATATTTTGCTGTAAAACAGCGAAAATAACAGGAAATCCATAACTGGCGCTTTTCAGTCAATTCCCTCTATTCTTTAACATGGCGTTCAGTGAGAGATTGAACTCTTCGCACAACCACAGTAGAGGTTGTTTGGTTGTTTGTATGTCTGATAAATATTACAAAATACTATCGCCTTCGTAAATTTTCATATAATCAAAAATTTACACAAGAGATTCGTTGTAAACTAAGTTTACTGGATGTTGCGTTCTGTGCCCAAATAAACGCTTGCTGGTGTTAGGTTGACAATCAATGGATTAAAATGTTGAAACAGCGGATTAAAATGTTGACTTTTTGGCCTACGTAGGCGACAGTTTAAAAGGGCGTGAAGTTGTAAAAAAATTTCGCAATGCGACTTTCGGTTGGCAAGGATTAACACTGTTTTATCAAAACAACAAAATGACGGACTACATACCCGAACAGCTATTTGCTCCATAATCAAGTCACCGGAAACGTCACGGATGAGATGATCTGGCATGTCACTTCGCTCGACGATGTGGTCACTCAAACGGTTGGAGCTAAAACAATAGTCATGAACACAACGCTTTGCGAGAGAGTACTTGGCTGTTGAAGAGCTCTGCGATGGGACCACAGCCCAGAAAACGTTGTCGTTTTGGCATCGTCTCAATGTCACTGGACGTTGAAATCGATGTAAAAACGGCAACTTTTGCTGGTTATAAAAATCGCAACTGATGTTCCTTTTAGGGGAAATCCCCGTTTTGAAGATAAAGATTTACCTTCTGTAAGGCCCAGGGCATCAAATTATAGGAAAAAGTAGGTCAAGTCAAGATGAAAAAATATCTTCATACAAATAAAATGTTTGTTTGTCAAGTAAAATATTTAATATATAATTGAGCAATAAATACTATTAATACTACAAAAAGTGCTAAATGCCCAGCAGAGCAAATTACATCAAACATATTTATTGCTTTCTAAAACCTCTACAACCTGTTTCACCCTGAAAGGGGGATCATCAAGAGGTCCTTATTCAAACAGAATCTATAATTGTATGTATGTAAGTAAAATAGCGACCCATGCGGCAATACATTATGAGAATAAAGCGTGCAAAAAGATCGTTCATTCATCGCATTATATAAGTTTTTCATAGCTTTTGAAGTGTGTTGCAATTGATTCGTTAGCTTGGTGTCCAGCCGTTGCCGGGCTTTTTGATATGCAGCTCAGCACTTTTGCTGCCACAAGCACAATAAAAACAGTTTCAACACGAACAACAAAATTTAACAGACTCTCTATTGTTTACCACAAGTGTTTCCTCTAAGAAAAGTTTACACAGCGCAAGAATAAAATTTCACTGCGCAAATGACGCAGTGCTGCGCAGTTGCGCAAACTGTGTTTCTTCTAAGGTTGCGCACCTTAGAAGAAACACTGTTTACGACCCAAGCTTTTTCTGTAGGCTAGCTGAGGTGCAACATAAAGCTCAATAGCTGGTATTTCCAATCAAAAGACAATGGTTTAATTCTTGATGGGTGCAATTAAGCAGCCTATCACTTCAAGAAGACTTTCCCATTCAACAAGCTAAAAAAGCTTAGTTGAAATATTGCTACAAATCCGCAATTAAGCCAAGATAAAATTTTAGCATAGCTTTTATTGATGAAGTCACAAATTCAAGAACGCCCAGAAAATGTCATCTGCCTTTCTACCCAGCCAGCAAATCAGTCTTTTTTTACAATGATTCAATGTAAAACTAATGTACGAAATGACTGCTGGCTGGTTAATGGGTATTTCTCGGAATTATCCTTCCTGGTACACTCGTTACCAGTAAAACATAAAGTGGTGTTAACAGTTTTCAAAATTTTCCTTCTTCGAATTGTATTGCTCAGGGATAGGGGATAGCCTACTCAGAAGACCGATGATAACGGATGTATCTGCACGACCGATAACGAGAGTGATTTCTTCAAACTTATGGTAAAACAATAAGTGTCAAAACTGAGCTCTCACCAATACCAGCACGTAACTACGCAAACGCTTGAGTGAAACCTAAACAAATTTATATAACCTCAAATACTAGAAGCGTCTATCGGAAAGTTGCCTTATAATGGCATGTTGCACTGCTCAACGTAATCTCAAACTGGCAATAATAATTTGTTTCATACGATGAACACAAGTTGAAAATCTTGTTAAACATGCTGCCCAACTACGTCATAGGACCTGTTTAAATCTACGATTAAACACAGTGAACCTGAACATGCTTTTTCTTTCATTGAATATTCTTAATGACTAATATCAAACCGTGGATTCTGGTAGTTTAGTTCAAAGATAGTATTTGCGATGACGACATATTGTGACATCGGCGACATTTCAAGAAGTGCGGTAACATTTTAGAAAATCCTTAAGGAATATTTCCGCTGTTTGGATCATTTTTGTCATGTGCCAATGACGCAACATGGGCCTAACCTTCTTCCAGGTAGATTTAAAGCAGCGGCGAAAAGATGAAACATGACGGAGAAAAACAAAAAACTTTTTGTGAAGAAAGAATATCGTCGGATTCTGAGAATTAAAAGAGAGAAAAAAAATGGCTCTATAAAAGAGATCTGCAAACAGATGTTCGTCATAGCAGAATAGTTCAAAACAGCTGTTTCGGTAACGGTGTCATGCAAAAGAAAAAAATGTTCAGAAACTTGGCAGCCATTTTGTACTGTACCGTGTCGCTGACACAAATCACAGCAAATCCACTTTTTTATCTGAATCATTGTCAGCTGGAGGTAAATCTTTAATATTGAATTAATTCCATTAAGTTGCCACAAATAGATATGGCTATTTGGTAGCCTAACGCTTGCTCAGAATAGGTTATTGTGAAATACAATTGCTTTAAAAGTGAAAAGTTGAGGAGCAAAACTGGGCAACGCCGCCAAAAATTAGAAAAATACGTTGAACATCAGTTTTTATAAGCAAAAAACACATTTTATTAAGACTACATAAATTATTTTACAGGCATCTACAACCAATGGGGAAGTTTACATTGAAGGTACGATAAAATTGCAGCTTGTATTTTTTGCTTTATTTTTGTTGTGGGGTTTTTGGCCGTGTTGGCCAAAGACATGCACTGTATTTTACTAATTTTAGTATCTAAATAACTATTGCAAGTAGGTTTCTAACCCACCAATGTTTTGCCTTTTTTTCATTTAATGGCATGTTGACAAATAGTATATTGTAGATATTACTTTAGCTTTTCTTCTCAAACATGGTAATAGAAAACATTAAAAACAGTATGATGATATGATTAAACGCAAAAGGTATCATCATATTATCAAAATTTCATGCTAAAGTTTTGAATTTACTTTCCAATAACAAAATTTTGGAATAAATAGACAGAAAAATGTTTGTCGCAAAAACAAGTTCATTTTTCAGTCAACCTTTCAGTCATTGAAATACCGTTTGAAAGAATTATTTTTTGAGCGATGGTTCTATTGAAGGGATTTTCTGCTTCGAAGATTGAGCAATGATTGCGCAACTTTGAAGCGGCGTACGCCATTTTTTTTGTCTATCGGAAAAAAGAGCGGTGTTTGAGCCATAAGTAAAGTATGTTCGCAAAAGGAAAATAGGCCACCATATTTGAAAAAAATTAAAAAAAAATTCTTTGACATCAAAGATACAATATTGAGTTTAAAATCAAAATCAATACTGCAACTACCATAATCAATAGGACTGATTGAAATAAAAGTATTTTAAATTGTGTTTTCGAAACGTTTGCTGAACATGAGCTTAATATCTACGATTTAGAGTGATTTTAGACTCTTTATTTTTTTATTAGACTGAATAGGTGTTCCAAAAATTCTGCTCCTAAGAGCCATGGTCTTCGAAAGATTACCGATTTCTTAGCTTTGCGAGTGTTCAAAATAAAAACCATAACAAAATGAAACTTTATATTGACGCAAAACTTCTTTGAGTGGGTAGCGTTTCACATGCACAATTTAGTTTTGCTTCATTGTGAACCGGTTTTTATAAAGTACAATCCTTTTGTAGTAGCCTAAGTTATAACCTAACTACTTTCATACTGTGTCAAAAAGTCCATCAAAATTCAATTGTTTCACTCATACATGAGAACCGCAAACAATTAATCCAAAAACAATATAAAGATAATAACCTATACAAGTATATCTGGTAAACGCAACTTCTGACCAAAGCAAGAATAAATCTTGCACAAAAACGATTAAGCGTAACAAAAGGCGTGTATTTCAGTTGAAACGATTGTAATCACGTTGTGGTTAAAAAACGTCCTAATCTATATTGCTTATTTGCAGAATGTGGATTGAGCAAAACCAACAACACTGGTCCAGGGATAAGCGTTAGCAACCTGGTCGCATCTTGGTCAGTCATAGACGACGACTCAAAGAACCTTCTTTTAAGCCTCACGTTCTCCACACGAGGAGCAGGTGAGAATTTTGTCAATGCACAAAACCTAATTCTTCGTGCATGCGCACAGAGAGAAAAATCGTACAGAGCGAATGAAAGTATAAATCGTACAGAGCGAAAAATCGCATAGAGCGTATAGAGCGAACGAGCATGCAAACTCAAGCGTCTAATTATTATGTGTGCTTGTTTTACATGGCGCTGTATCCATAGTAGATATGCGTTGCTTCTCAGCGCTTAACAAAGCAGACAGTGAGTGCAGCCGCATAGAGGCGTAATTGAGTACATCATTGCCCTGAAACCGCTTCTCCAATGCTGATGGTTAAGTGGGAGCAAGATTCAGTGATATTTTACAAGGTCTTATATGTGAGTCTACAAGGTATCAATACCACACCTATCGATTCAGACGCCATCACTCCATCCACTTAATCCCCAATTTTGGTAACATATTGAAACTTTTCTGAAAATGTGTTGCAGGAGCATTAAAAATGAACTTGATGTCATCGCCACGCTACATCTATCCTTTCTTTTGTGGAAGAATTACAAAAACAAGTTCCAACAACTCGGTAAATACCGCATTATTTTATTGTCACTTTGCTTGCAAAATTAATAGATGGGATAATATTTGTATCAGCTATAACTAATGAGCTAAGCTATATACTACTTTAGATTATAAGCCATAATGAGCATAGCGCATTGGAGAAACAATCCTACTGCTTTGCTGCATAAAAACTCTAATCATAGTTGGCGCATACCATAATGGCCAACTTGCGTATCGCTCTCCAACATGTACAGTATAGCACAGGGGTGACCAACTGGCGACCCGCGGGACGCATGCGGCCCGCCACGCTATTATGTGCGCAGGCGGAAGGTATCAGCGTACAAGTATAACCAAAAATACTTTTCTTAAGGAGTTAAGGAGCATGAAGGCAAAAAATACTTTCCGGGAAGCATATTTTCGCTTTGCATACGATTCCACCGACAGACCAATCAGATTGTAGTTCTAGGTGGGGGTCGTTTAAAGTTATTCCAATGCGATGTCCAGCTACACTGTCGCAGTGGTTGATTAAAACGCGTACAAAGTGGAATTATTATGCTTCCGGGCAGTTAAAAAACAAGGACGAAAACTCCTTGTTGCGTCATAATCGTTTTGATTTTTTTTGAAGATCTCGGGCACAGGTAGAGCGAGTGTTGTTGAGTTGAATTATTCAACTTGAATAGTTAGGCTACTGTTGCGCAGACCCGCAGTAAAATGTTGTAGTCTGACAGTAGGGAACGTAAATTAACTGAAAAAGGCAGAAGTTTTAATGAAAGTTGAACGAATGATTATTTTTTTGTTTCTAACAAAAGTAAAGCAACCTGTCTAATATGCAATGAAATAATCACACAGAAAGAGTACAACGTAAAACGCCATTACGAAAGTTGCCATAATGAGTTCAAGTTGCTAAGCGGAGAAGTACGTAATCAAAAAATTGCTACTTTGAAATGAAATCTTTCTCACCAGCAAAGCGTGTTTGTGAATTTGCGAGATGTCAGCCAGTCAGCTGTGAGAGCAAGTTTTTACGTGGCTCAGTTTATAGATATTCTAAAATAAATATTAACAACATGTAACGCTGGATACTGATTACAAAAAGCGTTCTTTTCCAGCATAAGAGTCAACCTACCCAAAATTTTATTAGTGCGGCCGCCACAGCTCTCCTTAGTGCCAAAGTGACCCGCATGCAAAAAAGGTTGGTGACCCCTGGTATAGAACAAAGCCGGTTTCGAAGCAACATGAAATGTGAAAGTGTTTTGGAAAAGTTCAAGCCCATGCGAGAAAAAGACTTGAAACTTACATGCTCTTGACATTCTATAATTTTCCAAACATTTTATAGAAAAATTGCTGCCAAAGAAAAACTGGATCTTCATTTAAAGTTTCGTATCGGTATTGACCACAACTTTTGTGATGGACCAGAGCATTAAAATAAGATTTCATCCTTAAAAATTGTAGAACACACTTGATGTGGTCCATGCGTGGATGCGATGTAAACAGCAACACATGAGGCTTGAAGATAAGATGAATCTTTTCATTGATAAAGAAAACACCGACAGGAGGAGAAATACTCCACAAAGAATCCAAGTGGACTTGCCAGGATGCACCTTACCACAGTTTATGAATTCTGACTTGTGCAAGGGTAAAACATGTTTTTATTGAAATAGTATCCTAATTAAAACTTTACATGCGTTTTCAGGTTTAAATTTATTAAAATAGAAAAACAGTTAGTACACGACATACAACAATATCGCTTATGAGATTTTTTTTAATGCTAACATCCCTAACATAAATCTTTTACGGGGTTATTTTTCCGTGACAAAACATGATTAAAAATACACATCGCAGTGCGCTGCTATGACATCTTAATTCCATAATGATCCATACGTTTGCAATTGTAGAAAAGGAACAAGAGAAAATTCGCTTCCACGTTCGACGACATAAACAAACAATCCGAGTCGTGTTATCTCGCAACGTGTACAAGTCTCGCTTTGAAGATGAAAAGCGAGCAAGAGCCAGAAGATATAAAGTCGCTCTCCATGAAGAGCCATCAGCTGATGTGTGGCTTGGAGTTGGAGGAGGAGAAATTCTTCAGATGAAAGAGCTGAGCTATGTGAGTTCGTACATTCAATTATCATTTATACAAAGAACAATTGACATTGTTTTAAACGAATTTTTAAAGATTGAAACAAACAAAATTTGGCAAATAAACTTCATTCTTAACCATGTCGCGTTTAATACTTGACAAAGTAGCAGGACTGATAGATTCTTAAAATTCCTTATTACAAATATTCTATTGATTAAATTCTTGTTCCATATCACAATGTCACAGCAATGTGTTCCATTTGATTGATTAAATCTTTACCCTCGGACTGGGAAAGCTTCTTGCAAAGCTTAATCCTGGCAGTTTCGCATACTTGTAGAGTAGAGGCTTTAAATCACTGACGCAGGCCCGGTCACCGAGATTGGCAGAAAGAAGTCTTGTTGCCGGGAATCATTCCATCCATTAGATGCCGCTGAATGGAGAGCGGTCCTTAACGTGCGTTGCTCAAGCGCACACCGAGAGTCGAACCAGCGCCGCTTGATTTTGAAGTTTCTTCGTTCCAGAAGTCACGCGCTAACCAACTGAGCTATCGGGGCGCTATTTCTCTGCAAGAAAATTCTGCAGATCGATTATTAGAGTATGGTAGTTCTACTTGACAGCTCAATAAGCGTGCAGAACGCAGTTTCACACATTTACATTGACAGTATAGACACCATATTCCCATAGCTCATTCTGGAAGTGAGGAAGCAGCGAAAGAACTACCACTATAATTATCTTTTATTTAAAAAAAAAACTACAATCCATGGTCACTATATAGTTTAAAGAATATCCTTTTGAGAAGTTTCATTGTGGAATACAGAAAATTTTCTCATTGCAGCCAAAGAGATACGTCCGGTTCCGATGGCTTCAACTCAAGAAAACGTACATAGTGTCTGTGTGGAGGAACGGAGAAGCGAAACGATTTGCCAAGAAAATTACCCTATGTTAATTTTTTTGTGGTTGAAAGCACTGAACAAAGGTGTGCAAAAATCCGCAAATGAAACTACTCAACCGAGCGTTTATAAAACTATTTTCGTAGTTTTATTATTTTTATTATTTATGTGTTTTAATTGTTTAGTGAACGTTCTCTGTTTCTGCATATAGCCACACTCCGACGGGATTACGACAAGAAAAGGTTGCTAAGTACATTTAAAGAAGTTTTAATAAATTTAGGTCAAGGATGATACTGATGAAATCACATGCCTCAACTATTATCATGATGTTTAATGTGGGTTCAATGTTGTTTTAAAGATAGGTATTGCGTAGATAGAAATTACATTTTTGCATGATCAATGTCATTGCCACTTATAGAGTTCGTAATATAGCATGTTTATTTATTGTTGTGTTTAAAAGCGTAAGCATTTGACAGTTACTTATATAGTGCATGCACTAATAAAGTGTTTTTGCGAAAATCGGTACTCAAACTGCAACAGGAGAATAATAGTAGTTGTTCAACAAAAATCTAAGTGTGAAACGGTTATAAAGATGGGTATAAAGATGCAAAAAGACTCACAATTTCACAGTAAGTTGAATGTATTGCTTGATCTGTCCGAATCCTTTGCATTCTCTGCAGCGAGTGCACCCAGTTCCGAAGCAAGTGTAGCATCTGAATCAAAAGTCAAAAAGGAAAATAATTGTAATTAAGAACTTTATTTCTGGTTAAGTTGTTCAAGTTGAGGTAAAGTTGTGTAGATTGGCACAACCCCAGCTTCATAGCCAAGTGATGAGAGCCTTGGATCAACGCTCAATAGGTCGTTGGTTCGAAACATCTCCGGAGCGTGCTGCTGTGTTTTGGAAATACACTTAAAAGCATGTCTAAAGGTGGATGCGATGATAACTTTCCGTGCCCTTTTCTACCGGGTATAAGCTAGAAGGTGTAAATTTTCATCTACCGAGTATAAACCCGAATGCGACAAAAATACAATGACGACCTGAAGCATGATTTTTTTGCTTGCATAAAACTTAAGGCGTTGGTGCAACGGGATTTCAAAGCAGTACGACGTTGCATTGAGTACTTTGCGGAACCATGGCACGTGTATGTTTAACGTACTGAATGCAGCCTAACCCTCTATCGCCCAACTCATCAAATTTGTTACGTTTAAAGTTTCTTTGTTTTATTGGTCAACAAAACAGATTTTCGCTTCATCGCTCGCATCACCATATTTGTTACGTTTCATATTTTTATTTTATTTTGGAAACTCTGAAAAAATCAAGCTTGTGTGTTCGAAATCACCTTTTTGTTTCTCTTTGTGTGAAGACTTGGCAGAAGCTGTTAGCTTGTCCATTTGCTGGTATGGTTTAGCAGGTTTAGAAAAGAGTTGGAAAGGCAGTAATTTTTTTTTGAGTAACTGCTTAGGTGTATATTTGATTATGCATGAAAAGCTTTGTCAACTTGATTCCTGGAAGCCTATATTAGCCTAGATCTAAACGTACCTAATTTGAGCACTTGGTTTTTTAGTCTATTAGTAATCCTGCCCATGTGGACAGTTTTTGTGGACCAACTGCAGCAAAAGGATGTCATTGGCATGGTGGCAGAGGTTAGCGAAGCCATAATATAAGTCAGTTGATTAGGTAAACTGTAATACTAACCTTATTTTTTTAGTATTGGCCTAAATTGTACCGTACGGTACATTGTATTAGCTGACTTAGGTGACATTTTGGTCTTTTGCTGCCATTCTTGCTGTGCAAATAATTTTATTCATTTGCCAGCAGATAAATAAATAAACTGAACTGTATTTCAGCATTACAGTTTTTCAGTTACTATAAAAAAACAATGGAAAGTAGGACATTTTATGGTAAACGTAGGCCAAGAGTTCCATTATTTGCAACCGCTATTGCTGGAGGACATGCTGGAGAAAGTGATGATGAAAACTTATCTGATTCTGATGGGGAATACTCACCTGAATCTGAAGAAGTTGGCATTGGTGGAAGTGATGTTATGAATGAAAGTGATTCAGGTAAGGTTCGGTTCTTTGTTTACTATGTTTGATAATTCACTGACGGCATTTGATAACCTCATATTCATTGTGATGTTTATTGTTTTTCAGATGATGATGAGAATGTGGTGGATGTCCCTGTTCTTGATACTTCTAAGAAAACACTGTCTTGGAAGGAAATTAATGGAGCAGCTACATCTCGCATCGTACCACAATGGTTAGGAAGTCCACACAGGGCTGACTGCATCTTAGCACCCATCAACTATTTTCGTTCATTTTTTGATGCTACTATCATGAGTCACATTGTGTTACAATCAAACTTGTATGCAGTGCAAGTTGATCCATCGAAACCGTTGGGAATTACTGCAGATGAACTTGAAAAATTCTTTGCAGTTGTAATGTTGATGTCGATAATTTATCTTCCAAACTCAAGACTTTATTGGTCTGTGGGCCTTGGAATAACTAAGGTTTCAGAAATTATGTCAAGGCGTCGTTTTGAAGAGATTAAAAGATTTCTTCATTTCAACAACAATACTGACATGCTGGCACCTGGTCACAATGAGTTTGATAAGTTGTTTAAACTGAGGCCACTGTTCAACCATCTTCAAATATAATTCTATCCCAATGACACAAACACTTAGTATTGATGAGCAAATGGTCCCATTCAAGGGGAAGTCATGTATGAAGCAGTACATACCAAGCAAACCTCATAAATATGGCTACAAAGTTTTTGTGCTGTGCAACAGCAAAGGAGTCATACATGACTTTGAGATATATACTGGCAAAATAAGTGTTCCTGTGAATGAACCTGACCTTGGAGCCAGCTCGAATATTGTGGTGCAGTTGTCGAAAGTTATCCCAGCTGATAAAAACCATTTACTTTTTTTTGACAATTGGTTCACATCCGTACCCCTGGTCTGTCATCTTGCAAAATCAAAAATCTTTTGCCTCGGAACAGTGAGAAGTAACAGGCTACGAGGCTGTGACCTACCATCAGACAAGGACATGAAAAAAAAAGGAAGAGGAGCACACAAAGAAAAAGAATATAAAATGAACCATGCCACACTAAGAGCTGTCAAATGGCAAGATACAAAAGCAGTGACACTCCTGACAAGTTTTGATTCTGCCCATCCATTGATATTGGCTGAACGATATGATCGCTCTAGCAAAAGTAGAATTGAAGTTACTTGCCCTACAGCAGTGTCCACATACAACAAGCACATGGGAGGGGTCGATCTGCTTGACTCCTTGATTGCTCTTTATCGGATCAAGATTCGCTCTAAAAAATATTATCACCGACTGTTCTTCCACTTTTTAGATATGACGGTAGTCACTTGCTGGCTACTTTACAGGAGAGATTGTGATGACTTGGGTCTGCCAAAGAACAAGCAACTTCCTTTGCTCTTGTTCAAACATGACATTGCTGAGGCTCTATACAAAGAAGGTAAGGTTACGGGTGCAGCAAAACGTGGAAGACCATCTGTTTCAGTAGAAAGAAGGTATGAAGAAAAGAAAGCCAGAGGCCACAACTCTAAAGCCATACCACAGCAGGCTGTTCGACAAGATAATTTTGATCACTTCCCGATCTACAAGGAGAAGAGAGCTCGATGCAAGCTGCCTGGATGCAAAAGCAGCCCACACCTTTTTTGTCAGAAGTGTGAGGTCTATCTTTGCATCGATAAAAATAAAAACTGCTTTTTGAAATTTCATAAGTGCTGAACAAGCTCTATTTTAGTATTAGATTTACATGATATGTTTCTTTTTTCCCCAGTTTCATTGCATTTTATTTGTTTATGTAGTTTTTCACAAATTTTCTCCATGGGTGACCGGTCAGAAGTCAATGCAGCGTAATAATATTTGTGGGGTAACTGGCTGACAACAAAGGAGCACCAAAAGAGATATGGAGAAAAACATATCATTTACAAAAATTGCATTGAGCTGATGTTTTGATTTGCTTTCAAGCTTTGTTTACCTATGTTGTGTGTTAGTATTATTATGAATAAGGCGTAAACAGGTGCCGCTATTCTCATTTCATTCTTTGTGTTGTAGATCGTGATTTTAACTGCTTTTGGGCTTATTAAAATTGAAACAAACATGTTTTGGATGTACTTTGTCCCACAAAATGACTTTTATGTCAAATACGGAAAGTTTATAGAGAGTAGCTTAGTGGACCAGCGTTACCAATTTGTAACGTTTCAAAAAATGGAATAAAACAAAAAAATAAAAAAAATTTTTTGTAACAGTGCACTGTCAACATGTAATTGAAGAAGAAAACACACCTAGTTATTTTTTTTTATCCAAAACAAAAAAGTGGACGGTAGAGGGCTAAGTATTCCAGATATAGAATACATCAGTTGGATATAAAAGTGCTTCATGCATAGCAGTAAAATCAATAATAAAAGCAGCAAAAACTAAGAGAAGTTGTGCACTGTAAAAAAAAACTAAAAGATAAAGTTGTGCATTATCCAGCATCCATATCCACTGCTTCTTGCTGATGAAACAATACAAACTTATTCAAATGCAATTCTAATTGCAAACAAGTTCAAAGTTATTCAAATAAAAATTGATTTGAATGAGATTGCACGTGACGGTTGGTTCTTAAAAGAAGCCTGAGGTTGGCGAAAACTTTTCTTCTGTCAGTTTTTTACTGATATGTATGCATGTAGTAGAATGTCCACATGTTCAGTAAACAAAGTCAGTTTCACCTTTTACGGCCGCTACCGCCACAAGAATGGCATGAAACATTGCGAGTATGACCATCCCGGGTTTCGTGTCTTCTTCCAGATCCATGGCAGAAGGAACAACGAATCCTTCCTCGGCCATAACACCTCCAGCACCTCTCAAAGCCTTGTCCGAAGCAGTGGTGGCAAGGCTGAAATAAGGTGGTAAAAAGAAAATAATACTCGTAAACTTTCATTATCCATTAAATTAAAAGTAACAGCACTAGCAAGCAATAAAGCCAAGTAATCTGTAAAAATGAAGTACTGATGTTCACAAGTTTAATTAAAAGATACTTTTTTACAAAATTCACGCCAAACGCTTAACAAAGTGCAAGTTGTACATATCGAAAAAAGGATTAAAGTTAAAGATTTACAAAAATGCATTCAAAAATAGGCACACGGCACACATTGCCACCTTCGCATCTCTTACCCGAACAGAAGCGGTATGTGGCACTTCGATCTTCTTGACTTCGGTCTGGAACAAAGCGGAAAATCCGCATTGAATATCCCACGGACCGGGGGCTGGCCCCATGTGGGGCCCGTCTACAAACCCACCTGTTTAATAAGGATACAAACAAATCAAGTTTAGCAAAAACATCCAGTTTTAAGAAAGCTTTCCATCCTATTCAGCAGCTTGCCAAGTTATCGTTACATTGAAAAATAAAACAAAATTTTAGTGATATTTCAACAATAAACGTTGGTTTGAAAAATGACTAGTCGTTTAAGAACAAAATAGGCACACACTAAAACTCCAGTGTCAGCAAACAGGTTTGAAAATACATAGTTTCATTTGAATAAGGACCTTCTGATGATCCCCTTTTTAGAGTAAAACAGGTTGTAGAAGTTTTAGAGAGTAATAACTATATTTGATGTAATTCGCTCTGCTTTTTGCTTGGCATCGAGCACTTTTTGCAATGCAGTATTAATTGTTTTATTAGTTTCCTTTGAGTTGTAACGCTGTCACAATTCACCTTAAATTATATCACTAAAAAACAGCTTCTTTTAGCAAAAATGAATTTAGAAGATGCATTTGCAAAAGGACTATTTTCGTCTAAAAGCTTAGGTTACGTTTTTAATGTAATAACTAGGCCTATATGCTTTTCTTACCAGAAAATGGAACGTAATGCCATTTAGTGCTTCTGCTTTCTGTGAACGTTTCAAGACTGTACTGCAAAAGCAGAAAACTTGTTGGAATAGTTTATTATCAGATTTGGCTTGGCGAGCACATTACCAATAAAAAGTTAAAAGATAAATTTAAGAAAATTATTGAAAACTAACTTATTCAGAAACAAAATTGCAAAAAAGAAGGAAGCTACTTTATAACAGGTACAAGAAAGCCGTATCATCATAAGACAGCACAAATTGAGAAAACTTATGATCATGAATTGTCAATTTAATGTCGAAAAACAATTTTTGAAAAGCTAGACAGACACTGTAGCAAGCGAATAAAGATTTGTTCGTCATCTGATTGCGTCACAATATCGTCATCATTCATTGCGGTTCCCAAGCTTGCAAAACCTGTCATTTTTACATTGATTGCGCAGAAGCAAATGAAAGAAAAACAAATAGCATCTTGGATAACTTTCTGCCACACTTAAGGTTTTTGTGGTACTCAAAAACTTTTACATTTATCGTCATAATATAGGAGTGCCAGAATTACAATGAGCCAATCTTAGGTTTCATCTTCTGTCTTCTACACTTTCGTGTTTGTTTAGAAAAAACTGGTTTGGTTTGTCATGATGATCAAAAATAGAAGATCTTGCAGGGGTTGTGAAAACATCCTCTATCTCGACAAAAAGTTTTAAAGTTCTACAAGACATCAGACGTAGTGTAGGCCAGGGCTTCCCAAACTGGGGGTCGCAGAGAGTGTGTCAGTTTTACTCAAAGTTGCTACTTGTACTTGCAGTACTCAAAGTACTGCATATTAACACTTCTGTGCAAGTTATGAACTGTAACCAAACATGTTGAGAATAACGCACCCAGTACGCGTATTTTCGCAAATTGGTGTGGTAAAACGGAATCGGAATTCAAAACCCTTTTATTGCAATGTGAAGTAAGATGGCTTTCAAAAGTTGAAGCTAAAAAGTTTATTAGTGTTGAAAATTGAAGTCGTGATTTTTCTAACGAAAGAAAAATGCAGTCTTTGCCATCCTTTTCGCAATGACATCTGGTTCTTGAAATTAAGCTATTTATCACATTTTCTTAAAAAACTGAACGAACTTAATTTGTGCTTCCATAGAGAAAACATCTATGTTTTTACATTTGTTTTACATTGAAATCTAAAATTTAAGCGTTCATCAACATGTAACATGTACCACATTAAACGTCTGGAAACAACAAGATGAAAATGATTCATTTGAAATGTTCTCATTTACTGAAAAGTTTTTGGTTAAATGATGTGAAATCAAATGTTATTAAGCCTTTGGTTATTAAACGTTTGTCAAATCTGTTGACAGTTTCAGAAGTATTTTTTTCCAGAATTGGACAATACCAAATTATATTGAATTCAAAACCTATTTGCAACGCAAAAACAAAGTAGCTAACCTACCGAGCACTTCTCTGAAAAAGAAATCACTGATCTATCTTCTGACTTAAGTTCAAATTTTGGGGAAATTTATAAATTTTATGCAAAAAACCTTCACACTTTTTGGCTTAACGTTAGAGCGGAATATTTACCATGACCTGATTCAGCAGTAGGCCTAACCGTACTCCTGTCGTTTGTTTTGACGTATTTGTCCTGAAAATTTCCAGCAGAGTAAACTGGGGAAAATGCTGGGTACTTGTTGAGAGGATCGTCTCACCAATGAAGCAATTATAAAGTTCAGTAAAGTCTCCCTCAACCCAGCAAACATTGATCTAGAATAATGGGAACAACTTGCTAGTGATAAGTCAATCTGGAAGAAGAGAACGAGGGAAGGCACGGTATTTTTCAAATAAAAAAAAAAAAACAGGAAGCAAAAGGCTCAGAAAAAATAAAACATTAGCAAAAAGAGCTAACATAACCACGTTCCTAACTCTCCATACAATGTGACTTTTGACCACGTCTTTTCCACTGCAGAGTAGGCCTCCAAAGCCACATCCGACTTTAAATAAAACCAATGCTTGGACACGAGCTGGAGCTTACGACGACAATTTGTGCGAGTCAGCGTTTTTAACGTTGATGAATAGACACCATCAAAACTAAGCAACATTGAAACCGCCTTGGGACCAGCATTAGCCAATTGAGCCACGGCTGGTCTTGCTTTGTAGCAAAAAACGGTTGCATCCATCACACTCATATGCATCCGAATAAATGTGTTTGGTTCTTTGTTTTGTTCCCAGTAGGCTGCGTGTGAACTGTAAAGTAAGTCATTGAGTAGCCTACCGTTAGCTTGTTTTAAGTTTTAATTTGAAAACCTTTCCATCAATATCACAAAAGTACCGTAGGCTATATTTCGCACTATTTATCATTTTAGCCGTGAAGGGTCGCGAAAAGTTTTAGGAGATTAAAAAGGGGTCGCGAGCAAAAAAGTTTGGGAAGCCCTGGTGTAGGCAATAAGAAAACGGGTTAAAACATTTCAAAGCTTGAAATGCAATCAGTTCGAACATGAAAACTGTTTCGCTTAATTTTCCATGAGTTTGACATATTTTAATTGCAAAGAAACAACAATAAATTAAACGTAATGCATAAACGTAATGCAGACAAGACTAGATAATTTCACACAACCCAATGATAAAAATTACAATTTGTCGATCGATGCAGGTTTTTTTTAAGGTTTAGTTTGGGTGACCGCTAAGTAGTTTTAAGAGACCGCAAGTGTTTCATTTAAATACCAAAAAATAGCTGTATTTGCTTAAGACATAGCAAGAAACAACCATTTCTGTTCTACTGTAGTTGCAAGTCCAAATTTTGGGAAACCGCTGGAGAAATTTGGGGGACCGTTTCGGTCCCCCAAAACACCTTAAAAAAACACTGGATAGATGTTTAAACATATCTTAAAAAGCATTTAAATACAACGCATTGTAATGACGTAACCTTTAAAAAAAATAGATATACAAGTACGGTATTTGATAGTGGACACAGCACCTCATACTCGCATCGCCGTTAAACATTAACCCATACTTTGGTAAATAAACGACTCTACCGGTAAAAAAACAGAAACTTTGTATCTAATCTACGTTGAAAGTAGGAAGGGGAATTTTCTTGCGATGACATGATAGATTTTGTATTGGTTCACGATAAGAAGCACAGTTAATGATTCCAACTATATTTCAATATCACAATAAGATACCACAATATCAAAAAACGACCAAACTTAAACAACTCACATCGGAAGTAACCCCCATAACAAGCTTTTATTTTACCAGTGTATATACCAAATTGAAACTGCACTTTTGCAAAATACGTATCTCTTGTATGATGGCTGCGTAGATACGTGTGAGTCCCGGTGCGATGTTCGAAAAGGCACCGCTTCGACACTGCTCAAGAGCATGTGGCTATATCTTTGGCAGGACACTTAGGTATACTTAGCTATACTATAGCTGAAGATGGACACAAAAATTGGCTTCTTTGCCTTCCCGTCTACAATCTAGATTTTAACCACCAAAAGTTAGCCTGGATGCAACACTTACATGATAAGCTGACGTGGATTTTATGTCATGTATGGTCATATCCTTCGCAGCACCTTGTCCGTAACAACACTTTTGATTCACGTAGTCCAGGAGAGCATCTTGTGCATCTTCTGCTGTTATTGAGCTGAAGCAAAGCATGTATTGACTCAATGAGCATTTTCAAGAATGGAAAATGGAAGCAAGCATACAAATGCCTATTTTGATATGTATTTAACTTCGAGTTGTATGGATTTCCTGATGAATAACAATGTAAAATTACATTCTTTTATAATTTTTTACATTCTTTGTGATAGAATTTAGGGGTCACCAACTGACGCCCGCAGGCTGTGATACCCGACTAGCTGAAGGCATCAACATGCAAGTATAACCCAAAATACCAATAATTAGATAGTAGTTCTAGGTGGGCGTCGTTTGAAGTTATTCAAATACGATATCTTGCTACACTATCCTGGTGGGTTGCTTAAAACATGTGCAAAGTAGAAGCTTGTTTTCGGGTAGTCAAATATCATGAACAAAACCTCCTTGTTGCATCATAATCGTTTTAAAATTGTCTTCTTGTTATAGTGAGCCTATGTTCCCCCGGTATATTTGCAAGTCACTGTTGCTGCTTGCAAAAATTGCGAGTAGAAGATTGCATATTTATATATAGCTCGAAGCTGCAGGTTTTCGTCTGACTCTCTTCAACTAGCTAAGTCAGAATAAAATAAACCTAAATGTACTAAATCTGCGGCTTCGAGCCATATGCCATCTTCTACTTGCAATTTTTAAGTTTTGTACCACCAATCAACTTTTCAAGTTGTTGCTTGCATTGCAATGTGTCAAAATTTCCTTGCTTACTGAAACTGTTAATTGCAAGATATCGTTTGTGGATGCTTTTTAAATACATGAGCCCCTGGATTGATTAAATTTCTGTAAACAAGATTTCAGGGAAAACGACACAGAATGAAATACAAGAAAAATCAATGAATGCTGATCTTTAAGGCCAACAGGAGTCGTGGTTGCGGGGTTGATTCATTGAATGTTTCAATAAGTCGTACAAATAAATCTTTATGCTTTAAAGGAGTTTGTCTTGTTAAGAAAATGTTCTCTTGTTCCATTTTTCAATTTCTCTAGCTGTCGTGTGCTTTTGCAAGGTTCCAAAATTTAAAAAAATGCGATGGGGTCTGTTTCTTAAAAAAAAATACCAATTTGTGAAGTAGACACAACGTTACGCTTGCTTGAATATTTTATTAAAATCCGCTCGCCTCGCTATAAGTGCGCAAAACAAGTGACCTCGTTGATATTATTGGCATTGTTAGAGAAGCTTGGCCTGGCAGTGGCGTTGTTTGGTTATTATTTTTGTTGCTGCGGTATTCTAAGATATTATTTTCACAGATAGATTATATTTAACGACGTATGAAGATAACACCATTAAAAAAAATAGTACCATGGCTACCTCTACCTAGAAATACACCTATTTGTTACATTCTGCAAACTTTTCCAGATTTTTCTAACATTTGGTAACTGTCTAAATGAAATGATTTACAAATAATAATATTTTAACGTCTATTTTACTGTCTTCTCCAGGGGACACAATAGGTTTTAACATTACCAGGCTTTGAAATACACAGACAATTTGATTCAGAAAATTTCAGTCACTGTCAGCAACATGCTATCAATATCATTGAACATTTTTTAAGTTACATTTTCTTATTATTTTACTGCTTTCTCAAAGCAACAAAATACTTCTTATATCACTACAAGTCAGCAAAAAAAATCTGAATTTTAGAAAATTTCAGTCACACCTCAACGGTCGTGAAATTCTGAAAAATGCGACAAATTAGGTTGCGTCTACAGGTAGCCACGATAGTACGAATCAAATGTCTTATAGATTTCCAAAACTCCAATAGGCTACAACAAATAAAGCTTTGTATCATAAGTACAACTCCCAAGAATATGTGTGTAACTGACAAAAAGCAAACTCTCCCGTGACAAGCTAAATGCAAAGTATCTCTTAGTTAGCAATGCTAATGCAAAAAATCTATATACATGAAAACTGTGGCCAACGAGCTCACTTCAGTTATGTCTCTCCTGAAATAAACCTTGAGCTCCGTCACTGCCCAAAACTGCAGCTGAAGAGCTTTCGAGAGAATAGAAATTGGTTTATACTTTCTTGCTGTGTCGTTACAGAAATCATTACTGACCAGCTGGAACGATCATATAACATACCTCATCTTAGAAGTATCCACCACCGCATAGTCGCCAACAGATGCTTCATAAGAAGGAGGTGGACCGGCAGATACTAATAAAAAATCAATTTAAAAGTATGTGAAGATTTTGTTTTTGCGAAAAGCTATACGCTGACAATCAATTCTTATTGATGTGAAGTCCAAATGACTCCACAAACTTTAACTTTACAAACGCGTTATCCTTTTAAAAAACACTCAAACAATTTAAACGATGTGAAAAACGTTGTAATCTTACATTCACTAGTAAAGGCAACATTTTCATAACCAGGAAGAGTTCCATCAATTGGAGGAGGAGGAGCTGATCCTTCAACTGGTTCCGACGCAGCATTCTCATCCAAATCTTCATTCCCAATGTCTCCTTGATATTGCTGGGCGTTTGCTGGATCCCAAGGAGCTAGACAAAACCAACAAGGAGATCGGAGCACGAGTATTAGACTCAGATATTGAGGCATCTGCCAAGTAGGCTAGGCACCCACACTGTGATGCCAAAATATTTAAAGTTGCCTTATTAAGGTGGCAAATGATTTCGACGCCATTCCGAGTAAAGTGCATCTTACTAGCTGCTTGGTGGTTGCGACAGCACTGTGTATTGCACTTATCTCCATTTAAATGCAGTATTATTATATTTATAAAATAATACATAAACCACTGGAGCTAAAATTCGGTAGGCCTACGTTGTTTTTCAACAAATTATATTAAAACTTATTGCCACAAATTTTCTATTTTACCGGTAAGTAGGCTAGAGCATGGCACATATCTCTGGAACAGGGCTTCTCATACCTTTTTGTTTTGTGACCTCATTTTAGAAAAGGATTTTTATGCGACCCCTTGGCAGGCAGTTTACAGTTTAACTAACCACTGTAGGGTTACTTTTAATTTGTTTGGTGACCCGTTTGGGATCGCAACCTATAATTTGGAAAACCCTGGGCTAGAGAATGCTTCGTATATGCAGGAAACATATCATTGACTGACTATTCAAATACGCTTAAGAACCAACCTAGCAACATTTTTTCGTTTGTACAGATGTATGAGGATGAAAAGTTTATTTGAAGATCCAATAAATAGAATACGAAAAGAGCGCATAGAAAAGACACAACCGCAGTACAAAACTTGATATTCATAAGTTATGGTCCCATGTGGAAGCTGTGGCTTACTCACGACACCAAACATCCAAAGAGCACAGAAGTGAATCTAAAATGAGCTTTGAATAGACACACTGTATTCTTAAAGGTACAAAATCTTATTCAGTAAGCCACGTTGCTATCAGTTTGTTTGTCCATACAAAAGAATAAACTATAGCCTACTTTCAATACAATTAGTTGCTGCATTTATCTGCTCATCATTAAATCTGCTACAGTTGAGTGCATCACCTACCTTTCGTTAGACCTTCTTGAGAGCTTCCAGGCTCTTGTTGTTGATACAATGCAGCTCTTTGCTGTGGAGGTGCATACTGTCCTTGCTGATTAGGAGCATTTCCTTGAGGATAATATCCTTCTTGCATTTGGGGTACATAAGCACCTGAAATAAACAATAATACATAAGAAGGTGACCGTTTATAAGATGGTTTCATGCAGCCTGCGCAACTTCTTAATCTACAAACCCACTTGATTCTACTTCATCAGCCCAAATTTAACTGGATCATTTGTCAATAGTCACAAATCTATTTTTCTGTTCCAATCTTCACATTAAACAGGGACAACTGCAAAATCAAACCAATCTGTGTTGTGGATAGTTAGTGTCGATATTGTTTGTTTATCGTATCCAGGCTTATGCCCAGTGGTTGAAGATTTGGATTAAATGGCTGAGAAGACAAGGAAGCCAATCTTCGTGTCCACCTTCAGGCATGCAATTAAGTGTCCTGCCAAAAACACAGCCGCATGCTCTTGAGTGGCGTCGAACCGGCACCCTTTCGAGTGGCGCACCAGCGCTCTCACCACTCGGCTATGCAGCCAACAATGTCGATGTTGAACAATTACATATATCATAGTTGATGGCAACATGGTAAATATAACTTTCAAAAATCTAACATTTTTTTAAAACTAGATTAGTAAATAATGACATGGCCTAGCGGATAAGGTCCTGGGATGGCACAGCTGAAAAGGCACCTACGTTGCACTCGTGCAATGAAGGCTAAATTCCTAGCTTAAACTGGTTGTTGAAAGGCACCACTCACGATCTACATAGGGTGTAATAAATTGGGTAGGTGTAGTTGCTGAGTAAAATGGCTACCATACTTCTTTACTAGTGATGGTGTAGTAAAATCAGAGCCATGATATAATTCTTCAATGCTTAGAACCAAGTATGGTATCACTTATAATATACTTTTCTTCATTGTGACACGCTTTGTCATTAAACAAATATAACTTACAGGGATATAGTTCAAACCATGGCGACCCTACCTTATACACAAGCCATGACAACAAGCAGCTTAAAATTTGAGTTGTATTAATTAATAAATGTAGTCTTTGTGTACATTTTGTGTGATTAAAATCGCTAGTATAAGTTGATAATTTGAGTATTAATTAATAAATATATATACTGTAGTGATTGTGTATGATATATTTTGTGTAATTTTGAGTTACTCCTGTGCTATTGTTACCATTCAAATAACAAAGTAGATTTTGCCACTTGTGTTGGAAATCCAAAATACATCTGGCAACACTGAAAAATGGATTTTTAACATAATATTAAGAGTTTTGCAATGTTTTAGGATTCAATGATCACACTTTGGCAATTTGAATTCTCAAAACTATCATTTCAAAGAGATGTAAAGTAAATTTAGCTTAGATTTCAAAAATCACAATTACATCGGCCTTCAGTCGGGCCTCCAGTTCGCATGCTGTCAAGGCTTGTGTATATAGATCGCTATCGTTCAAACCTAAGTAAGCTGTGTGGTTGAAAAATGTGAAAATTAATATCTCAGATAGGTCTGAGTGTTCTGAAAGCTCATTTTCCTTACGCACAAGGTCTGAGCTACCTGTCATTATTGACAGGCAGTGGCTATTTGACCGGCGCCGGTCTTTGAATCTGAAACACTATTTAACCGGTCATGACATCACTATATAGGCACTTTTTTTTCTTTTTCTCTTTCAAAGCAAAAGACGAGAAGCGCCTCGGTAATTTTCCGTTTGTCATAAGAGGATGTGACCGTGTTTGCCGAACGACGCATTACATACCATTACCATTTTTTTAAAAGAAGCATTGTATAAAACTAACTTGTTAAGAGCAAAAATGTAATGCGTCGTTCGGCAAACACGGTCACATCCTCTTATGACAAACGGAAAATTACCGTACCCAGAGAAAGTCTCAAATTCCAACTAACTAACTTTAATTACTTTAACTTTATTACTCACATTTGAAAAGACATAAAAAATAGGGCTGTAGGCAACTCAAATTAAAAATTGACTAAAAAAATGCACTTCGAGTCAAAATTTAGTTAAAAAAAAAAAAAAAAGGAACGCTTCCGGGTAGTATCAAACTCATTCCCTCTGGAATAGCAACCGGAGAAATATCATACGCGCCACGGATCAAGTTGAATAAAGTTGTCGAATTTAGAACTTATATAGGCGCTTCTCGTCTTTTGCTTTGAAAGAGAAAAAGAAAAAAAAGTGCCTATATAGTGACGTCATGACTGGTTAAATAGTGTTTCAGATTCAAAGACCGGCGCCGGTCAAATAGCCACTGCCTTATTGATAATGCTCATGCATTGCCTAATTTTGGAAAGGCGCCTTCTCAAAGGAAAAGCAACACTGCTTTTGTGCTTTGACATGTAATCGTAATACCTGTGACTAGTTTTACACTTTAACTACATTATCAAACTTTGCTCTTGCTCTTTGAGGTATAATATAACTCATTTATTGAAGTAGGCTACAGTAATGCCTTGACATATGACTATGCATTATCAGTATGTCAGTTTTACTTTCTCTATCCTTAAGAAAGAACTAACCGTACTTTTAAACTCTGCAGAAATAGACTAAAATTTATTGGTGGACCCAAAATCTGAACTACAGTACTTTTTTTCCTTTCTAATTATTGTTATGACTTTTAATATTTGTATTTTCTGCTCTTAAAATAATAACAACAATAATAATGTAATTTTAAATAATGCTTTATTAATCACAGATATAAGTTGATTTTAGTACCGTACTTTACAAAACAAACACTGTGACAAAGACGAAGTACAAACACCATAATATCAAAGCCTTTACAAATATGCAAAACTGCTAGAATTAAGCTATCCAAGAAGTTTCTTGGCCCAAGAATATAGATTCTCACAATTAACAAATCACTTTGTCAAAGAGTGCTGGGCTGTGCACTCATATTCAATATAAGCCTAAGCTTTTTTGTTTCGGACGCGTTAATGACGAAAAATAAAATGATTGATTGCTACAAGTACGGTAGGCTACCCTAAATTATTAATGTAGCCTACTTTTTACCTTGCATTGGTGATTTAGCCATCTTTTACGATTGTCAGTCAGATGAGTAAGCAGTAGACTAATGATTTTATTTCGATCACACACAAACCGAAAATGTTCACATTCAAACCGTCTATGGTTATACTCAAACTAAAACAGACCTCAGCAGTCAGCACATCCAACTTGGCAATTCTAAAACACCAACCGGTGAGGCAACAGACAGTGTGCGCCGTGCGGTTGTTATTGCCAAAGCGACTGGAGTGTGACCATTTCTATTTTGTAATCTATTTGGCTTTTCTGCCGGGTCTTCATTTGTATTATCAATCAATCAATGTTTTATTTGTCAGTAACAGGAACATAGGTACATGTTTGAAATATGCAATATACACAATACAAAAGTTACACAAGTTCCCATACCGACAGGGAGACAACGAGACGACCATACGGTCTACTTGTCAATTGCCACCCTACGGAAATTACGATTTTGCCATTTAAAGTAAGCTTACAAGAGAAAAAATAAAACGTTGAAACGTTCCCGCGCTTCAACAACAACAGACGCAGAAAAAAAACAAAAACATATTGATGATAACGTAGGCCTAAACACAAAATTCCATGAAGCAAGCAGAGAATAATCAAGTTTCCGAAGAAACTGACAAGTTGGTTTCCATAACATATCACTTACGATGCACTGTAGCTTTGTAAAATTAACGTTTTGATCTCTTTTTTGAAACAATGAAATGATAAGTTTTTTAGCCTACTTGGAACCTCTGGCCAGAGCATTGGTCCCAATACCTGCATGGACTTTTTGCCATATTCTGTGTTAGATCTATTTATAAAATAGTTGTTGCTTGTTTGATATCTTGTGTTATGCTGATGAATAGATGAAGCATTTGTAAATAAATCACAATACGTAGACGAATACTGATTCATATGAACTTTGTACATATGTTTTTTTATTTCAATGTTATGTATGTCTTTTATGTCTTTTAATTTCAAGATGTTCATTTTGAAAAATAAAAAATTAGTGTGAGCATAGTAATTTTGTTTCGTAATTATTCTTATAACCTTTTTTTGTAATTTTATTAATGGATCCAGTGCACTGTCACAGGCCTTTCCCCAACTTGAAATACAATATTGCAAATGACAGTAAATCAAAGCGTGATACACATCTTTTAAAGTGTCTGTGTTGACATAATTTCTGAGTTTAAGCAACGCCCATGAACCTTTTGCTACTTTTCCACAAATTTTATCTATGTGATATTTCCATATTAATTTGTTATCTATGTAAACGCCAAGGTATTTTATTTGGTCTTTTTGTTGAATGCTTGTGTTACCAATGTTAATGTTAAAATTTTTTATGTGTTTTTTATTTGTTATTAGCATGTATTCAGTTTTTGAGAAATTTAACGATAATCTATTAAGCTTCAACCAGTTGTAAACTTGTTGCATTTCGGCATTCACATTGTCCTGCAAATTTATTTCACATTTGTCGCTCATGGTAAGATTGGTGTCGTCAGCAAATAGTTTAACATTCATGTTTGTTGAATTTGGTAAGTCATTTATATAAAGTAAGAAAAGAAGGGGTCCCAATGTCGATCCTTGGGGCACACCGCAGGTAACCTGTCTTGAGTTTGAAGAGATTTCATTGACGACCGTGTGCTGTAGACGATTGCTGATATAGCTTTTTAACAATTGTAATGGAAGGCCTCGAAAACCATATGTTTGCAGTTTCTGTATGAGAATAGTGTGATCAACTGTGTCAAAGGCTTTAGCTAAATCAAGAAACACAGAGCAAGTTTTATTTTTATTATCTAGGTTAATTAAGATGTTATCACAAACGTTTGACACAGCTAACGAAGTGGAATATTGTGGTCTAAATCCATACTGATGTGGTGTGATCAGGTCTTTTTTTGTTAGATAATTGTACATTTGTTCATACAGGCATTTTTCGAATATTTTGGTGAAAGGGGACAATAGTGATATGGGCCTGTAGTCGGAACAATTTTTCCTGGAACCACTTTTGAAGATTGGGGTAACTTGAGCTACCTTTAGTAGGCTACATCAGAATATACACCTTTATCGATACACTCATTGAATAAGTTGGTGAGGAAAGGGGCGATTATTGGTGAGGATAGTTTGACAAATTTTATAGGTATTCCATCGCGTCCTGTACGTTTAGAGACAGAAAGATTATTAAGATGTTTTAATACTTCTTCTTGAGTGACAGGTTTTAGGAAAAGGAGAATGGAACACTTTGCAATTTCAGTAATGAGCCAGGAGACGGCAGAGGGATTTTAGATGCCATGGAAGGACCAATTTCTGTGAAATAATCATTAAAACAGTTACTTATTTGTGCAGGGTCAAATATTATCAACACGATTGATTGAATCTTTATCCTTAGACTGGGAAAGCTTCTTTGGGAACTTAATCTTAGCAGTTTCGCATATTTATAGAGGCTTTGAATCACTGACGCAGGCCCGGTCACCGAAATTGACAGAGTAAAGTTTCCGATTGTTGAAGTGTTATCGCCAAGGAATAACACTATCCATTAACAATAGCCTAGATGTCGCTAAAGGAAGAGCAGTCCTTAACGTACGTTGCTGAAGTGCACACCCCAAGAGTTGAACCAGCGCCGCGTGATTTTGAAGCTTCTTGGTTCACGAAGTTACGCGCCAACCAACTGAGATTTCGGGGCGGACTATTGTGATTAGTCTGATTACAAGTTTTTCTTGGCTTTATTCGTTTAAAAATTTAAAAGCTTAGAGAGTTTGCATTTTTGAACCACAGACAAGCAAAATAAAGTAACCTTAGCAGGTTTAACATAATGTATTACCCCACAAAACAACATATCGAACATAATGGCTCAAACTTTTTCGACACGTAGGCTACGAGTGTCCTCATCAGGAATTAAATCTGCAATATACATAAAATGAAAATCGTAAGATAAATTTGACTTTGCACTACCTTATATAACTGTAAAGACACTCTGGACTGAAAAGAACAAACTGAACAAATGATACAAGAATGATTACGAGTAAATTATACGGTGGAAAACTGATCACATGAGGTGTAAACTACAGACATTGGACAAACAATTAGAACACACACAAAAGGAACGATGAGCCACAGGCGAATAACTGCCGGATGAGAGATGGCAGTTAGGCTACATTTACTTTGTTTTGCTTGTCTAGCTTATGGTTTAAAAATAAAAATATTGCTAACTTAAGAGCTATTTTTATAGGTTTACTGTGTAAAGGGAGGACTCAATTTCATTTATCTATTTTTGTTTCCTATCATCGTCAACTACTTGCCGTAACAAAGCAGTCTCAAAAAAAGTAGAAAGGAAAATTACGAATCTTAAATTGTGATTTGGTAAACACAAGGGGTTAGCATGGTTTGGTTGTGTTGTTGAATCAATCAATCATTTTATTTTTCGTCATTAACACGTCCGGACGAAAAAGATGCTGACTACAAAAATCGATATAGACCTACCCAGGGATTCATAAGGTAGGGATGGGGAACTCATTTTTGCTATTGACAAGCGGAGTGTTAAATAGCTAAGATTGCGAAAACATTCTAACACTATTTTTTACACATCGCAATAAATCATTTCGATTTTCCAAATAATCTGAATGGTGTATTTTCAAGCACATTCAAAACATTTAAGTATTTCAACCCATTTCGAATGTACGGTTTGCAATAACTTTGATATGCAATCAGTAAAATCACCATATATGCATAACGTTTCCAAACAGTCTTTCTGAATCGTTATGCTACAGCTAAAAGATTTGTTCAAAAGCAGAACACAATGCAAAATTAAGCGTAAATAAGATATTTAGAACGGCAAACGAAATAGGGGCACAGACCACCAAGAATTTGGACTAATGATATTGAAGACTGGTCAGGACTTAATTACAAAACTGCAGTAGAAAAATCTCACAACAGAGAAACTTGGCGCCTCATTGCCTCCAACCCTCGACGAGAGGAAGAAACTTGATGATGATGAAGATATTTAGAACAAGTTTGGCATTTGGCTAGGCTGTGACAGATCATATAAGAACGCCAAATAAACGCTTACGCAGTAGAATACGGAAACACAAAATGCAACTTTGCAAATCAGCAAACACGTTTCCACAGCAATGCAGAAGCATCAACACACTCACGCAGTTGTGTAGAACAAACAACATATTATAAGGTATCAAACACAATTACATTTCAAACAGCAAACTTTGCAAACCAAGGATTCATAAAGGTTGGGCTCGCTAACTCACGTTTGCAGCTGACTGTTACTGAGTTAAAGTGGACAGTAACACAGTAAAATACAGCGACACCAAATGCGATTTGAAAAAATACGAATTGAACACACACATTGCCTCAGCATCAATCACGTTGAAAATGTGTGAGTAGCTCTAACGGTCTACAAGTATGATGAAATAGCGTAGCATACAATAAAAAACTTATCACAAAGTAGAATTAGTGGAACTTCTGCTAGTGAGTTTTCGAACAGTGCGAGTCATCTTTGCTGGAGGCTCAATGACAACGTTATTCAAACGTTTCAATTCATTTTTTGCAAAGCAATTGAAGGCCGTTTGAATAATAAATTCAAAATTGAAATGGCCATCACAACACTTTTGTTTGACTAAAACACAATCAATGTCAGATTTCTCAGCCACGTTTAATACGCTCGAATAGAATGCAGAACGTTGATTGTGATACGTTAAGAACTTTTTTTTAACCTGTTCATCTTCTGAAATGCACTCAAAAGCTTTCACTCCCAAAGCACATACTGCAAAGCAGAATTCCGATGGCTTCGACAAACCACCTCGATTTGCCATCTCCAGCAAACGTACCATTTCTGGTGAAAAACATTGAGAAGGGTAACGATGTTCTTCCTCGTCGCCTGTTATCAACAGGTCTGTACATCCTTGACATTTCCTGCGACGGGAAATAGATCTTCCAATGTAGCCACTGACGTAGTATATAACAGAGCAATCTGAATCAGATAAGTCATGAAGACTTGCAGAGGTTAAAAACTCACTAAGCCAAGTGGTGTCATCATTTCCATCTTCACTTCTATCAAGCAAACCACTATGCCAGTGGTTCTCAAACTGTGCGTCGCGACGCCCTGGTGCGTCGTTTCAATTTTCCAAGGGCGTCGCAGAATAGTTAGCTAAAGTTGTTCTCTAAGTGCTGTTTGATAAATTTAAATTTAATTGTTTAATAGTTTTAATTCCTGGCACGTTTATTAACCAGTGGGCGTTTGCGCTAATAGCAGATCTTGTACTTCAAACAGCAAATTAGCCTGTTTTACACAGATTCAACATATTCGGGCCTTCAATCAATGTAAAACAACTTTTTTAGACTTTTCTCAAAACTGCTTGTAAATAAACCTACTTTTCGCTGAGAAAGCAGCACCATAACGATGATTTATTGAAGCCAAACTATTTCTGATAGATAACAGAAGCTTTAGGGAGTTCACCGAAGCAATATCAGCTGTATGCGACCATAAACGCTGTTCCGACGTTAAGCAACAAAAAGTTGCGTCTCTTGCCGGTACTGTGGCACGCAAACACGCAGCGTCCATCAACTCAACGCTTGCCATAGCAAACTGGTTAATAATGCATTATTACGCAACAACAGTCTTCTATACAGCAGCAGCATTGTGCAATTTTAATTTAGCCTACTTATCATGAGACAAATAAATGGATGTAAACGGAAAGTTAATGTTGCAAGCTAAGCGTAAATCTACAAATAAAGATGACTGTCCTAAGAAGAAATCTCGCAAGTACAAGGACAGCTATTTAGATTTTGGATTCACCTTTGTCTTGCAGGATGATGAGGAAAGACCTCAATGTGTTGTAGGTAGCAAAGTATTGGCCAGTGAGAGCATGTTACCTAATAAGCTTAAACGTCATTTAACAACAGCACATCCGCAATTCGTAAACAAGCCTAGACAGTTTTTTGATCGAAAGTTAAATGATGTAAAGAGGCAAGTGTCCGCTATTTCAAAATTTACGCAGCTTCCATCAAAGGCTTTATTAGCATCCTATCAAGTTGCGCACAAAATTGCTAAGTGTAAAAAGCCGCATACCATTGCTGAGGAACTAATACTGCCTGCTGCAATCGATCTTGCAAATACGATGATAGGAGAAGGAGCTGCAGAAAAGTTAAAGTTGGTACCCCTATCTAATGATACCATGTGTCGCCGGATTGATGACATGGCGGAAGACATTCACGATCAACTGATTGAACAAATGAAGCTGAAAGAATTTGGTCTGCAATTAGATGAGGCAACTGATAGCAGTCGAGATGCACACTTAATTTGTTATGTTCGATTTGTCGACTTCTCCAAAAGAAACTTAGTAGAAGAGCTGCTATTTTGCAAACCTATTGAACTTGGATGCCGAGGAATTGATCTCTTCAATATAATCGACAATTATATTTCAGCAAACGACTTAGACTGGGAAAAGTGTATCAGTATATGCACAGATGGTGCCAAAGCTATGTCTGGCAGCTGTTGTGGTCTGCGAAGTTTAATACAAGAACGTGCACCCATGGCAAAGTGGACCCATTGCATGATTCACCGCGAGGCGTTAGTTGCTCGAGAACTGAGTCCTGAACTTGGCGACACAGTTTCAGTTGTCACCAAAGTTATTAATTTCATTAAAACACGCCCACTGAAGTCAAGAGTTTTCGAAAAACTTTGTGGAGAAATGAATGCAGAGCATCGGAGTTTGCTCTATTATTGTTCATCCAGGTGGCTTTCGCTTGGAAAATCCTTTGAACGCTTCTACGAATTGGTAGATGAACTTCAGGCTTTTTTGCAGCAAGAAAATAATCCACTTGCAGATTGTTTAGCTCAGAGCGATTTTTTATTGAAATTGGCTTACCTATGTGATATCTTCGCCAAACTGAATAAACTGAACATTTCTATGCAAGGGCCGGATAAAAATATGCTTGACGTTTCAGATAAAATTGCAGCATTCGTTAAAAAGCTGCTATTGTGGAAGGAGGATATAGCAAACCTGTCTGAAAGCTCTCAATACTTTACTTTTTTGTCTATTTTGCTTGAAAAGAAAAATATGACGCTGCCTTCAAATTTGCGAAGCATATTTGAGCAACATTTGTCTAAGCTCGAGTCGAAATTTGCAAAATACTTCCCAGGAAATTCATCAAACTACGAATGGATTCGTGATCCTTTCGTCCAACCTACTCCATCGTCTTTTACTGCACAAGAAAAAGAAGCCTACATTGACCTTTCCTGTGACAATTCCCTGAAAAGGATGTTTAATTCAGGAAATCTGGCAAATTTTTGGATTTCAATGATTGACGATTATCCAGCTTTGGCGAAGAAAGCACTACGAATTATTATCCCATTTGCTACGTCGTATTTATGTGAAGCAGGATTTTCTGCCTTGGCGGTGATAAAAAGCAAATATCGATCACGAATAAACACGGAAAGAGAAATGCGGGTGGCAATTTCAAAAATTCTCCCTAGATTCAATGAACTTTGTAAAAACAAACAAGCCCACACCTCACATTAAAATTAAATAATATCCATTGCTTTTTGTTGTTGTATGAATAAACACAACTTTATTAGTAAGTTTCCTCATTAAGTTTTATTTGCTGGTGCGTCGCAAGTCCAGAAAACTTTTCCAAAGGCGTCGCAACAAAAAAAAGTTTGAGAACCACTGCACTATGCAAATAAAGGCAACCAGCGCCAACGATTGCCTTCTGCTGAAACAAACTGAGGCAGCGTATCTTTTTTTCAGCTTGAAGCAACTGCTTTAAAGACATATAAAAGTTGCCACCACTGGACTGACGATACCATCCAAACCTGCCTTCTATGGGATCTGATGAAAACTTTCCCGGAAGAACATAATCAAACTCATGATTCAGCAGCAAATATTTCGCAAGGGCAGGCATAGCTTCTATGGTTTGACTGCAAGCTAAAAAAGTTTCTTTTGTCAAGCCAATGCTGTTTGATGACTTCCATTGCTTGAACAGTTTAGCTGCATCAGCCAACAACTTTAGGCCTTTGTGAGTCCCTTCTTCAGCAAGTCGAAGAGGTTGGCACATTTCATCTCTTTTATGATAACCTGAAACACACACCGTAAAAATTTGAACAAAGGTTTTGAGCGGTCACAAAAGGTACTAAAGCATTTTGACATAGTTAATTATGGATATGCATCTCACATACATTTATAGAAACATTTAGCAGTGCTATGGGTAGTTTTAACATGCATTTCCCATTTGAACAAGATATCAAAATAACACATGTTCTACATAATGTAATTTTTTTTGAATTGGAGGATTAACAGCCTTTACTGTACAAAAAGTTGTGTTGACACTGATCATGAATATTACTGCATAAAAGTATGAAGGGCTATCATAAAATATTGTCACATAGAGACATAGTCATGAAAAGTGTAATTATGAACCAATAAACATACAGTTTGCAGGCCTCATAGCTATTTACCTTTCATTGGTGATTTCAGTGACATGACTTTCCATACATCAACAATAAATTGCACATATCTGGATGTTTGTGTGAATCCAGGATTGTTGTTTTCGTAAAACTGGAGTCCACGCACTGTAGATACACTAAATACACCTAAAGATATATAAATAAACAAACAATAAATGCAATTTCTCTAGTGGTTGGGGATAGTCATGTCCGGCAAACCTGATCTTAAAGTCATCAAAATAAAGCAAACCAGTCATTGATCAAAACAGCTCATTGTTAAATGATACATACACTGGATTGTCAAATTTCTTGACAATATGGAACCAGGTTAAGAAAATTCAGGATTAGGTGTAGTTATCACACTATTGCCCTTAAAAAATTCAAGTGATTTGTTTCCATGAATTCATATTTCAAACCCATATTGCCTACGTTTCAATTTGACAAGTGTGGTTATGTTAGATCACAGCTCAGTTTAAGCTGATGTTGTACTTACTTAACGCATGTTGAGGAGAAGTTCGAGAGATGTTACTTGGGTCCAAGGATACTTTCTTTAAGGCATGTGCGACTTTGAAGACCTTGTTTTCCTCAATAGCATACAATCGCTTAATATGGCTAAATAAAGCCGTGCAAGATTCTCCAAGTAAGTGTTCAAAGCCATTAGTAGGAATGGACATCCTACCTTTGTTAAGCCAATTATTGAAAATATTTTTAAAGTTATGTGTAAAATCAAATAAAAGAAACAAAGGCTGATCTGGCTGTGTAAGATGGCTAATACATGTCTTCAAGTCTCCTCCACACAAATCAAGATATAATTTCCTGCAAATGAAACAGAGTGTTACTCATGGATGAATAAAAGTTTTCATATTCTGACACAGGTCATTGAACGGTTGTCCAAATCAATTCAGCGAAAGATAATGTACTTGATACATACGTTTCAAGTACGATATTTTCAATAGCAGATACTTTTTACTTTGTCCTGTTTATACTATATATTATGCATATAAATCAGTTTCATCTTTCAAGAACAAACAAAAAGATAAGATTATAGGACACATACCTGTTGCAAACATGATTGTCTACAGAAACAGCTATAACCAAGCAGACTTCATCCAGTGCCAGCATTACTTTGTCGAACCATGACCGTAGTAATTCAGTGTTCAGTCTACTCATTGGTATTAAACAAACCACGTCTTTGTACTTGGAGCATGTAGACTGGATCATAAAAGTTAGCACAGTTTTTGCAGGTGATCCATCTTCAGTCAGACCAACAAACATGCCATTACTGTACTCGATACGTTGAGCGGTATAAACTTCATCGATCATTAGCGTCACAACCTTTTCTTTATCAGAGAGAATGGACATACGTTGCTTCAAGTATTGCATATCTATTGTTCCAGTACCTACTGTTGTAGCACAAGAAAGCTTGCGCAATGTACTAATGGAAGGTAAAATAAATACATTGCATAATTTTTTGTACAGTGCAGTGCTTGTCAGCTGCCACAGAAATGATGTAGTGATTATGGTTGTAGAGTACCGTCGACCATTTTTTTGAACTTTAAGAAGTTTCAACTGTTCAGTAATAAATCCAATTAAAACACAATCATGATCATCATCTGTTATTCCATTTGCAATGAAACCTTCCAGTAATGTCACAGCTACACCAATACAATCCATAGTAGGCTTGTCTTTGCTGGACTGGACATTACTCAAAGACTTGCAAAAGGCAAGTATGTTAGCCAGCTCAGTCATTGTTTTCAAGGAATCTGAGCTCAACAAATGTTTATAAGCACTTTTTGAAACGAGTACAGAAGAAACAAAAGCAGAAATCCTAAAATCTTCCATTACAATAAGAGACACAAGTAATTGTGGTGCTACTGATGCATCATCACCATGCTTGATGTAGTGAAATGTAACTAATCTCTCTTCAACAACTGTTACAAACCCTGCAGGCAAAATCACATCTTTCAGTTGTGACACAAAGGAAGAAAAATCAATTAAAACATCCTTCTTCATAAATTCTTCATTTAACTGTTTGATTCTGTTGTTTTCAGAATCTCGCCTGGAGGCAGAAGTGCTGGAAGTTAATTGTTGGACGAGATGTAGGCAAAGAACTAGAAAGATATTTTGGCAACTTAGAAAACTTACGAGGAATAGCTGTAGCCTTTAAACGAATATACTGCAACTGTTGAGTTTCTCTAGCATTGCGTCGGTCGGGTCGCTTATCAGCAGAAACTTCTTGAAAGTCCTCCTCGTAAAAATGGTGTGCACACACTCTGTGTGAACTATTCAATTTCCAGTATTTTTGTGGAATAGCTCTAATCCATTTTTTTTGTAAGTTTTCTTCTTTTGGAAATCGAAATAAAGATATTTTTTCTGTGGGCTCTTTTGATTTATATCGGTAACCAGTCTTGCAGTTAGGGACACAGCAAACATTGGACATGGTTCAACAGCATGCTAAAATTAAATCATTACAAAAGATGTATTTGCACTACAGTACAAACTGCAAAATGTGTATTGGACAATTGTTGGTCAATATCATAAAATAGCATTATACTGAGCTAAGCTAGGTAGCTTAAATGTTTAGGCTAACTGAGTAAAGTATGTTGCCACTGACTGTTGAAAAAAATCCTCTACCATGATGCTTAATTCAAAATTTTGCAAAACTGCAATGATGGTAAGCTTGAATACCTTTAAGCTATTCTGTCACAAGTCTGCACACTGGACCAATGCCATTAAATTTCAACTAGTTTTGCAGATGCAATTAATCTAACCCTAACCTCAACATTTCCTTAATGTCAAGTGTTTGCTCTCTGCGACCTTAAGATTTATAGACTATCCAATATTCCTCAAATCGGAAAAAGAATTTCCTTGTACAATAATGGTAGAGTAGACTAGTAGAGCGACTCTACCAGTTGCTTGTTGTACAACACGTGAGAAGAGCTGCCATTTTACCAACGTTAGTTGGAGATGGCAACAAAAGTTAAGTATTGCTAAATTTTTAGTCTAAATTGATATTTCAAGTAAATCATACAACAATAAAACCAAAAAAGTAAAATTAACAACATCATAAAGAGAAAAACAAGAAAATTGCTCACAATTGTTGCAAAATGATTTGCACTGTAAAAGTTATGTATCTAGACAAAAATCACAAAGTGAAGTTCATTGTTTTTATTTCCGACCATCACAACAAAAAACAATATAGGCTATGCCAAACATGGCAGAGGTCTAGAAAAAGTAAAAGCGAAAAAACGCATACGTTATAACGTACTTCATACCAAAATAAGGCAATCAGTTTATAATATGGCACAGCCGCAATACATTATTACTTGTTCCACTATAGCTTAAGAAAAGCAAAAGAAACGTAATTGCCGGATGCAATGAAACTATTGTTTTGTTGACATTTCTTAGGTATAAACAGCAACCTCTCTACCTAATTTTTTTTAGTTATTGAGCAAAAAAATGCAAAATAAGCCCAGTGTTTTATCAGTGGGTTAAACTCTTTAGTAGTCTAACCTGGCAACTCTGTAGAAACGAGAGAAAGCGTCTTGTAACAAATCAGCAAACTTTCATTTTTTTTCAAAATCTCTCAATTTTGTGTAACACTTCGCTTGTCGTGAAGCTGTGCGAAGAGCAAAAGAGTGAGCGGTCTCTATATAATGGGTCTCTGGACCTACCCAAGTGGTGAGAACGTCTGCGCGACGTTCGAAAGGACGTGGTTTCGACACGGCTCCAGAGCACGCTGCTGTGTCTCGGCGAAAGACACTTAAGGCAAGCCAAAACAAAGGGAGCAGCTGACTCGAAGACTATATGTCACTTCGCTGCTTCCTGTCGTCTGTTGTATCGCATCTGTGATCGCAGTGTACTGTATGTTATCGCAATGGGCCCAAATAAAAGCATGATTATTATTATTATTAATGAACGGGAAAAGGTGGCAAAACCTTAAAAGGTTTAAAACGTGCCTGAATGAAAAATTATGTAGTAGGCTATATATCAATAGTTCGCACGGCCACAAAACCCAAGGCCACAAATCTTCATCATTGAAGTGACAAGGTTGCAAGACCTTGAAAAACAATTCCAAAGCCAACTTACATTTTGTGTTTTTCATATTTTTTAATGTCAATTAGGGTAAAAGAGTCAGCTAAGGTTTTTAGTGAATAGGCTACTAACTGCATTTGATCTAGGCTAATTCGCTTTGCTTGGCATTGAGCACTTTTAATAGTAGACTCTACTTGGATCCTTCCAGTGTTGTGCGTTGATAGCGTCAACTTTTTGTTGACACTGAGGCTAGCACGGAAGTGATAGCGCCGTCAACTTTTTTGCCGATTTTAAGCGTCAAGTGCTATGCTTCAATTTTTGTTTTCATGGAAAATCTCGTTTCACAATGAGAGTTTCACAATGTATTCTGGCCAGCGCGACTCATCCGAATTAACCGATTTCGCGTTGGTTGGAATGGCTACCTGGAATACAAGCGGAAGAAGTTCGCCAAAGGGTGATCACTCATATTGTGAGCAGTATCGAGAACGAGGGATCAGAGAGAGAAAGCGAAAAATCAATGTAAGCCTATGTCATCGCGGAGGTTGAAGATACTTTATTTCAAGAGCTCTATGCCCTTGAAAAGAGCGATGTTGATGCAGTGGACCTCGAACCCTTTGAAGCACAATGTAACATATATGTTACATGACTTCATCTTCAAATATCATTTTATGTACTACTCTTTTGATGGTTTTGTGACTTCTTGGAACATATTTAAGGCATAATTTAACTATTTTTTTTTATTTGGTTGGAAACACTTTTTATTTTCCCATGTTTGGAGTTGAAAACTTTTGTGGAGTTTGAGTGCAAAATTTTTAGGAATTTGAAACCTAATTTTCTTTTGTCTAAAAATGTATTTTTAACTTTTTTTTTTGCAAATTGTATGAAAACATCTTTTAAATTACGTATCACAAGTTTTTGTTTTGATAAAATAAGAGGAAGATGCAAAATAATGAGATTCTACATGATGTAACATATGTGTTACATTGTGCTTCAAGGGTAACTAATCAGCAATCTTGAACGGTTGCTGTAACTAGCTTCACAAATCAGTTTAGATTTTTTTTTCTTGACTTTTATTGTTTGCTTAGACTTTTAACTGCAATTTTGCTTGATTTGAACAATTGTGTTGTTGTTTTCTACTAGTTTATACAACTAGGCCTATTGTACGATGGATTAAACTGTCATATATAGCTTTAAAAAACTTAAGTTCATGTAAAATAAACGTATTGGTCATGTATAATATGTTCAGTAAATACAATTGCATTGCTTATGTGAAATAATTTATCCAGCAAGTACAAATTAGCTACTATATGGCATATTTTGTTAATTGCATGTTGTTTTTATTTTTCATGATAAGCTAATATTGTGTGCATAATATACTATTTGATATGACATCATCGAAGAGGACAAAGCACTTTCAACTAAATGAAGATGAAGTGAAACAACTACTATTTTGCGACAACAGTGACTGCGAAGATGCTTTAGAGCTTGATGAAGAAGACATCCAATTTTTAGAAGATGACATTAATGCAATAGACAGTAACCGCCTTCACAATGGTAATGATTTCGAACCAGTTGAAGTAACCATTGAACCACCCACACCATCCCAAATCCAAACTCAAGTACCTTTAGTAAACACCACTGATTGTACTTCATCCCACAAAAACTTAAAGTTTGTTTGGAAGAATTCAACAATGCAACTATTCAACCTGATACCAATGACACGGAGATTAATTTTGAATATGGAGAAGTGCTTGCATCAGTAACATCTTCTGCCACTCCACTTGAAATTTTTGATGAAGTTGCTAATTTCAGTAAATTAATTGCTGAGATAGTAATTCCACAGACAGTTCTTTACAGTCATCAAAAAGGTCATGTTTTCAATATTGAAGCAGATGAACTGAAAGCTTTTTTTGGAATGACTATTGTGATGGGATATCACAAAAACTCATGTCTGAGAGATTACTGTTTAACTGAAAGTGATCTTGGAGTTCGATATGTTTCAAACGTCATGACTTTGCGACAGTTTGAAGAAATTCGTGCTTTTCTGCATTTCAATGACAATGAGCTAATGAGACAACCATCTGATTCATCTCATGATAGAGCTTTCAAAGTTCGACCTGTTTTAGACCATTTTAAACTTGCCTTTATTGCGGCAGTGGGTCCAACAAAATGTCAGTCTATTGATGAACACATGATCAAATTCAAAGGCCACAACATACTTCGGCAGTATGTAAAGGGCAAGCCGATTGCATGGGGTTTCAAAATGTGGTGTTGATGCTGTGCTAAAACTGGCTATTTGTTTGACTACAATTTGTACACTGGGAAGAAAAGTGGTCAAATTGAATATGGACTTGGAGAAGGAGTGGTTCTTGAACTGACTGAAAATATTAAAGATTTGAAGTGTGAGGTGTATATCGACAATTTTTTCAATTCCCCATTGCTGCAATACAAGTTATTGGAAAGAGATGTATTATGTGCAGGAACTGTACGAGCAAATCGAAAACATCTGCCAAAGCCACCACAAGTTCCACAGGATAAGACCATTAAAACTGGAGATGTGATGGCTTTTGAATCAAATGACATACATTTTGTCAAATGGATGGACAGTAAACCAGTAAATATGCTTTCAAACTTTGTTTCTGCCTATCCACTCCTTAAAAAAACAAAAAGAAAAAAAGGTTCCAGCACAAGGGAAACAGTAGGCTGTCCTGCTGTTGTAAAAAAATACAATAGCCACATGGGGGGAGTGGATATCATGGATCAAAAAAAGGTAACATGCCAATTCGACCATCGATCAAAACACAAATACTATCTCAGAATAGTCCATGACCTTATTGACATTGCAATAAACAACTCGTATATTGTTTACACCAAATTGATGAAGGAAGAAGATGAAAATCACCTTCTTACTTCCAAAGACTTTCGCAGAAGTGTAGCCCGTTCCTTGATTGGAAAGTTTAGTAGCAGGAAGTGAGCTTCTCTTTCAACAGCCATACTAACAGAAAAACGGGCAAGATATACAAGCAGTGCTAATGTTGTTGGGCACACAATGGAAAAGGCTGAAAAGCGTCAACGGTGCAAAGTTTGCACCCGCAGGAAGCTACAAAACCTCACCAACAATAAATGTGTGGAATGTAACGTTCATCTTTGCTTTTTGAAAGACCGCAATTGCTTTCAGGTCTTTCACAGTAGACCTCCCCAATCCCCGGACTTTCTTTTGTTTTCATCTATATTGTGACTTTTCTGCATGGGTTTTCAATGTTGATTTCAAAAATATGCATAAAATTTTTTTTCGGTCAACTTCTGGGAAGTTATTCGCTATTGCTTAGCAACAACTTTTCATAAAAATGACAAAAATCCCCTTTAAAACCCTTTTACTTTTAGCTTAGTATGCTGATATCTAGATTATCTGAAAGCATTTCTTTTGCTGAAGAATTAAAAAAAATATATACTAAAATTGGACAATCGGTACCAGAGTTATGACCGTTTAAGTACCCAGATTACGCAGTCACGCATGACTGATTTTTGTTAACTTATTGCCAAATAATACTAGAAAAACAGTGAAAGTTGCTGTCAAGGGGTTTTTGGGGATAAGGAGTTCAAAAAATATATTAAAAAGTGTCTCAGAGCAACAGAAAAAAAGTTATTAAAAAATTGACACAAACAGTCATGCATGAATGATTTTGTCGCAGTCGCTTCATTCCTACAACGAGATGTATTCCTTAGGCACCACAAACGTTAAATGCCTGGAGTCATATACAGTATAGCCTAACGTGGAACCGATCATCTCAATGTAGCTAACATCTGGGTACCCATTGCACTTGATGTTAGAATACACGCTTCATTGCTCGGAAAGAGCTCTGATCAAGTGCAAGATGGTCACGGTCCGCCACAATTTCAATAGCATCTCTCACCCAGCATAATGTAGTCTATGTATCTAAATCATGTGGCAAAAAATGGATTAAGTCAGCTGAACTTAACGATAACCTTCTGTAATGCATTTCAGGTTTCACTATTGATCAGTTAGCATTTTCTACTTGTATCTTGTATGATTATATAACGTATTGTATACACTTCTACTGTGTATACAACAAGACATTTTTACAGATAAATGCAGATTCTCAGTGCAGATTCGACTTAATTTATTGGGAAGATGACATCAGAAGATGATGAGGAGAGTAAGGCTGAGTAAGTCCTGAGGTCGAGTAAGTCCTGAGGTAGATGGCTGAGACTCTGCATTTATCTGAAAAAACGTCTTGTTTATGCATCCGTATCAAAAATTAATAGGTATGTTACTTTAAAAATCATTAGGCTGTTAAGCATACTGGGAATAAACATATATCATACTTTATTACCTTTATTCGATTCTTCAATGCATAATTCTTGAAGCGTTTCAACCTCTTTCTATCAAGGGGTCCAAGAGATGCTGGTTGGTTTGTTTCAAGTAATATAAGAAACTGTATATCTTCTGCTTATCTTCTGGTAGCAATGTTTTGTTTTTGTTAATAAGATTTTCGGCATTCTTAGCAGATATCATAAATCGTGTTGTCAGTGTTTCTCGAAATTTAATTAAGGCAGTTCAGATTCCTTTTCGGCATGTTTGTATTTCTTGTATTCATCAACCAAACGAATAATTTTGTTTTGGATATTTTGTTTTGTCATCAGTGGAATGCAAGCAGGCTGCCATACTTTTGCTAAACATACTGCTGTATCCCAAGCTGCAAGCTTCCCACTCTGGTGGTTACAAGGATTTAATTGAAGATGATATATGTATTTCTGAAGAACATCTCCAGTAGTTGGTCTAAATTGTCCTTCCTTAAAATGTTTTAAAGGCTGCAAATTACCTAGCAAACCACCATTGTTCATTTTACTCCTCCTCAGCTCTATGATGGATACATGAATACACTCGGAATATTGGACAGTAGAAGTGTATACAATACGTTATATAATCATACAAGATACAAGTAGAAAATGCTAACTGATCAATAGTGAAACCTGAAATGCATTACAGAAGGTTATCGTTAAGTTCAGCTGACTTAATCCATTTTTTGCCACATGATTTAGATACATAGACTACATTATGCTGGGTGAGAGATGCTATTGAAATTGTGGCGGACCGTGACCATCTTGCACTTGATCAGAGCTCTTTCCGAGCAATGAAGCGTGTATTCTTACATCAAGTGCAATGGGTACCCAGATGTTAGCTACATTGAGACGATCGGTTCCACGTTATACCGTATATGACTCCAGGCATTTAACGTTTGTGGTGCCTAAGGAATACATCTCGTTGTAGGAATGAAGCGACTGCGACAAAATCATTCATGCATGACTGTTTGTGTCAATTTTTTAATAACTTTTTTTCTGTTGCTCTGAGACACTTTTTAATATATTTTTTGAACTCCTTACCCCCAAAAACCCCTTGACAGCAACTTTCACCATTTTTCTAGTATCATTTGGCAATAAATTAACAAAAATCAGTCATGCGTAATCTGGGTACTTAAACGGTCATAACTCTGGTACCGATTGTCCAATTTTAACATTTTTTTTTTTAAATTCTTCAGCAAAAGAAATGCTTTCAGATAATCTAGATATGAGCATACTAAGTTAAAAGTAAAGGGGTTTTAAAGGGAATTTTTGTCATTTTTATGAAAAGTTGTTGCTAAGCAACAGCGAATAACTTCCCAGACGTAGATTGAAAAAAAATTTTATGCATATTTTTGAAATCAGCATTGAAAACCCATGCAGAAAAGTCACAATATAGATGAAAACAAAAGAAATTCCGGGGATTGGGGAGGTCTATTTCACAGTGCCGACTTTAATGCGCAGGCATAAAATTTAGCCATGGCATTGAACTTTTTATGCTCTTCCGATGATGCAAAGTTCTAGATTTTGTTTCATCGCTTTTGATTGTGTTGCACATATCAAGTACCGTAATCTTCATCATCACGACATGGAATAGATATTCCTGTTTATTGAATAAAACTGTTTTACTTGATTTCAGGCCCAGATTTATGGGGGGGGGGCAGAGGGTGCAGGTGCCCTGGCCCCCCGACTTTTGTAGGGCCCCTCTACATGGACAAAATGTGATTTTGTGTTATTATTTTTTTTCTTTCAGCCTTTGAAGTCTCTGCAAAATGCTGTGCAGTGCAGGATTAATACTATTGTAGACATAGAGGTGGTTTTTTCCGCTGTAGGCGCAAAATTTTTGCATGGGGGCCCCTCAATCTAAAAGTGCCCCGGGCCCCCCATCAGCTAAATCTGGCCCTGCTTGATTTGTGCATACAACTGTGAATATATCTCATGAAACTACAGTTTTCTTTTGTTGTGTTTATCTTCATTTACACCAAGCTATACAATGCAATACTGAAAAAAAAATTACCCTTGAAGCACAATGTAACATATATGTTACATGTCGTAAGGTAAAAACTAAACATATTTTGTGAAAGTTTTTTTTAATTGTTGTTAAATTACCTGCCAACAGTTAAAATACAATGTTCAATGTAAAAAAAATAGTCTCAATCTCTTATGTACTTTAAAGGGTTAAAAGATTTATATAGCCTATGCTAAACCATCACAGCACGCTTGGAACTGTGGTACATTTCTGAGTAAACGTTTTCAAGACTTGTTTTTGAAATACAACACACCAGTACCATTCAGCGCTGCTGTGGAACGCATGTTTTCACTTGGAAAGGGCATTATGCGTCCCAAACGCAGCAGATTATCAGACAAACGTTTTGAAATTCTTGTGTTTCTACAAGGAAATAACTATTAAGCTAAAGCAGCTAATTACACTTCAGTCTCAAAATATAAAACCTGTTCTTTATTCATAGCCGTACGAGCCAGGGGGGCAGCCGCCCCCTGTTGTTTCAAAACGTCGCAAATTCGGGCAAAATCTTGCAATTATTAGGGCAAAAATTGCTATATGAAAAGCTACAAAATTGTATGAATTAAGAAAAACTATAAATTAATATCTTTTACCTATCAAACTATAAGTACACTAGTACAGCCTCTTATTTGCACAAGAAATGTGCCGTAAATTTTTTATTTGGCACACCCGTATTGTATTGCATTGTATTGTATTGCATGGTGATCAAACTGTAGTACGAAATGCATTTAACCAACTGCATCATGCCAATTTGGGCAGCCACCAAAATATGTCTCTAATACTTTTGTGAAACTGCCCAAATCAAAACGCAAAATTTGCTATATAGCTAATTTTATTAATTTTCAAAAATGCATCGTGCTGATTTGGGCAGCTGAAAACATGAAATTATTTGATGAAACTGATTAGTCTGTTTATGCAACTGCCCAAATTAGCGGGAGGCAGTTTCCCCAAAATGAACAAATTCATTAATTTTTCCCATATACATAACTGTATCGTTTAGATTTGGGCAACAAAAAAATATAAAATTATCTGATCATGGTCTATTTAACTGTTAGTTTTTCACTATTATCATGCACCGCATACACTATATTTGGGCAATTTCTATAAAAGCGTGCAGATTTGGGCAAATTTACGTTCTGCCCCTCCAAAATGATTTGGTCTCGTACGGCTATGTCTTTATTTATAGCTATTTTAGCCTAAACTTGGTTGAAATAGTTCCGTTTTGTGAGACCCTGGCTAAAATAGCGCTAGAAATTACCGCTGACGCCGTCAATTTCTTTAAGAGCTGACGCAGTAGGCTACTTTACGCCATAATGTTTTTAGGCAATTCGTGCTGACACTGACGCCGTCAACTTATTTCACTGGATCCAGGGATATCTAGAGAAGGGGGTATGAAGGCTCGCAGCGATTGCCTTATTCTCATGACACTACCAGGGCGTTAGTTTGCAGTGCTTTAAACATGTGGTTCTTTTTAAAATCGTAGAAAGTTTTGTAGTGCAGCTGGTAGGCTATAATGAGCTACAGAAGACAGTTAGCAAATGTTACGTAGAGCAGATTTAAAGAATACTTGTTTACAAAGACAGTTGAAAAGTTACCAGTAAGCTGTTTTTTTTTAACAAAGCCTTTGCAGTCAGTGTTGGGCGCGATAACTCATTTTTTAGTTAAGCGATAACGATATAATCGATAAGCGAAAAATACCTAAAGCGATAAAGATAAATCAAAAAAAAGTTAAGCGATAACGATAAATTATCGCCGATGACGATAAATTTTTTTTTTCTTGACTAGCGCTGCCCCATCCCATGCAGCACGAACTGTTTTCATCAACATGACGAATAATCGAACATGATATAGCCTACTGCAAAGGGACAAAACTTTTTTTATGAATAGAATCGCAACAGCGGCAGTGGGTATCGAATCTTCAACCTCTTGATCCAGAATCAAATCATTGAGGTAATCGCCATGCTTATAATTATACCTTCAGATACCAGTTGGATGCTTTTATCAATTGAGTTACACTGCCGCTTACGTGCAGTAGGCAAGATAATTAAATCAAATGAAAATACCATAAAAAATTCCAAACTTTGTATTTTGCTTTCAGCTTAAAGGGCTGTTAACAGCAAAGTCAGCAATAGTTGAAAAAATTCCAAAAAACGCAAAATGCTTGAAAATTTTTCAGTAGGCCTAATCTTAAGCGTTATTGGTAGTAAAAATGTGCAATGTACAATTGTACATACTGTGAAATCCATCAAGCTTGTCAAATTAGTCGTGTTTGTTTTAGAACAATAACATAATTATCGTGATTTACTGATAATTTCAAATAATTTTTTGTTTTCTTTGTGAACACTATCATTAAAGCAATGGCAGAACGCTGAGTTGAGTTGAGAATTACAATATAGGCACTGTATTATAGTGGGAATAAAAATATTTGATTGAGGTAGGCTATGTCGCATAGGTAAATGAGAAAGGTTATACTGTATTTAGCATAATTTTACCACGCAACTCGATGCGCCTATTGTCATGCAAAAACTACTACAAGATGCAAAAAATGTGATGTCGGTCTGCATGTCAAATGCTTCAAGCAATATCATATTTCGCAATGACTTGTTTCAGTGATGTGTTACTTTGAATTGTTGCATGCATTTCATTGCATTGCAATTTGCAACTCTAAAAATTATTGTGTTGTCAGGGCCGTCGCTGCAGGGGGAGGGGACAACGACTTGTGCACACACACTTCAGGCACTGAAGAAGAACTGCTGGTTTCAATTTTAGTTTCATTAACTAGGTGGCTAGTAAAAATATTACTTTTGATGGTCTTTCCACTTGTGTGTTGATCCAAAATAAAATTTATCGGCGATAATTAAATATTGCCTTTAGCGATAAACGATAACTGAAAAAATAATTGAGCGATAACGATAAGCGATAAAAATTTATCGCCGATAATGCCCATCACTGTTTGCAGTAGGCTAGATGTAAAGCAAATATATAGGTAGCCTAGTTGAATTAACAAGCAACCATGAGCATGCAGTGAATATCCAGGCCTGATGCTAATAGCGCAAAGCAAGTTATCATAACAAGATTTATTAAATTACTATCGGTGCCAATTGTCATTTTACGATAAACACAGATTATTTACGATAAATAAAAGCTCTTCTATTGTCAGACGTAATAAAAGCCTTCGTATCCCCTTCTTTAGATATCCCTGACTGGATCCTTCACAATAGCATTTATTGTTTTCTGCGTCATACGCTTCTTCTTCTCTCGTTTGACTTGTCGGTTTGTTGTCATTAGTCGAATCCAGGGCTCACCACGTGGAGGTTGACAACTTGAGCCCCTGCGTCATACGCTAATGGGCTATTGCAATGTAAGACTGCCATAAAAGTAAGCTCTTATCTATGCTCATCCTGTATACACAGGCTATGCTAACGTGAAGCTTAAAATTTGAATGTTTTTTTGGTTGGTTGGTTTTGAATCTTTATCCTCGGACTGACAAAGCCTTCATAGGTTATTCCTGGTAATTTCGCATAGGCTACTTGTAGAGGCTCTTGAGTCTTGACGCAGGGCCGGATACCAAGATTGGGAGAGTGAAGTTTTCCGATTGTTGAATGAAGCACAGTCTGTGGTTGAAGTGTTGTTGTCGGGAAATTATTCCATTCACTATAGGTGCTGCTGAAAGGAGAGCAGTCTTGAAATGCGCTGCTCAAACGCGCACCCCGAGAGTCGAACCAGCGCCGCGTGATCTTGAGCCGAGCGCGTAACCACTGTATAATGGAAACTGATAGTTTGAGTAGTAGTCAACAAATACAGTCTTTTTGCATATTTTAGATGATTTTTAGCTACGTACTTTTTGTGTTATTAAATGTTAGCCTACCATATAAATAATGGACGAATGACATATTTATCTAATTTTCAGCAAAATAAATCAATCAGCCAACCAAGAACACTTTGGGATTGTGTACGACATAAGGAACACTGGAAAAAATACAAACTGATCATTTAGTAAAGATCTCATCGGTTATGATAGCCTACTCTTGCAGAAATAAAGTTGAGCTAGATTTTGGTACTGTGCTAGTGTGCTTGCTTTGGAAATCCAAAAGCGTCTGGCAACACTAGTTATATGGAAAGATTTGTCATTTTTGCTTTGCACTGATTAGTATGATCAATCTATCATTTTATTTTTCGTCATTAACGAGTCTTGGACGAAAAAGATACTACTATCTACAATAGTCGATATAGAATTATAGACCTACCAGTACCAGCGCGTTAATGAACGGGAAAAGGTGGCAAAGCCTTGAAAGGTTTAAAACGTGCCTGAATAGATCATATAGGCTAGTAGGCTATGGAATAGGCTATGTCTGTAGTTAGCATGGCCACAAAACCCAAAAAACAAACAGCAATCAAAACTATCAATTCAAAGGGAACATAGAAAATTCGGCACTTAGGAGACTGTTCAAGTCGAACCGAGGATGTTGCTTCAAAAGGAAGTGCCTGGCCATTCTTTTGAATACATTCAATTCTCGATTACCCAATCAGAAAATTGGCTCAATCAACCACTTGAAAGTTTGCTGTTTAATGCATCCAACCTTAAAATTTGATGAAGTGATTTCAGTTTGTTGTTGTTAGTATTGAGATCTCTTACAATGTTTATGCCAGGTACATAGCCTATAAGTTTGCAGAGATGTACGTATACCACTTAGAAACATGTCGAGAACTGAAATTAAGCTCTCTAACAAACCATGGATAACAAAAGGCGTTCATAAATCTATTAAAACAAAAAACAGACTATTTAGATATTGGATAAAACATAAAAATGAATCAGCAAAGAGGAAATACAAAGCATATTGCAATAAGCTGAATCATTTGAAACAATCACTGAAAAATCAACATTATAAAAAAAAGTTTAAAGAAACAAAAAGTGACTCCAAGAAAACATGGAAGATCATTCATGAGATGATAGAGGGGAAAAGAAATTCGAATAATAAAAAGCTTCCTTCAACTATGACTATAACTGATAAAAGCTATAAAACAGATTCTAATGAATTCATTAATTTATTAAATAATTACTTCACAAATATTGGAACTTCAATGGCAGCTAAAATTCCAAATTCAAATGTAAATTTTGAATCATTCATGTTAAACAGAAAATGTTCTTCTTTTGGCTTTCCTGATATAAATGAGATAGAAGTATCTGATGCTAAACGGAGCCTCAAAGCAAATAAAGCTTCAGGCATTTTTGAAATACCTTCTAAATTTATCAAAATGGCTAATGTAATTATATGCCCTTTTTTAACAAAAGTACTGAATAAATGTGTCTTGCAAGAAATCTTTCCTGATGTACTCAAAAAGAGTCTGATAATACCTGTACCAAAAGTTAGTTCACCTTTACACTTTACAGATTTGCGACCAATTTCTTTATTGCCAACTTTTGCCAAAATTTTCGAAAAAATTCTATATAAACGGATGATGAATTTTATTGACAAATATAATATTTTAACCCCAGCTCAACATGGTTTTTGTGAAAATGATTCAACAAGCTTAGCATTGACAAAAATTTATGATGATTTACTTTCTAACTTGAATGGTCATAAATACACATGCTCGGTTTTTGTTGATTTAAGTAAAGCCTTCGATACAGTTGATCATGGCATACTTTTAAAAAAACTTCATCATTATGACTTTCGTGGCAAGTTTTTAAACGTTTTAACATCTTATCTAACAAATAGAATGCAAAGTACAAAAATTAACGGTAAGAATTCTAATTTCAATGTTGTTAAATGTGGTGTCCCACAGGGGTCAATCCTTGGTCCCTTGCTTTTTCTTCTTTATGTGAATGATCTTCCAAATGCATCTTCTTTTTCAACTACACTTTTTGCTGATGACTCAAACTTTCATATATGTCAGATAAATGCCTGTCATCTCTCCAAAAAAATGTCAATAGAGAAATAGAAAAAATTGATGTGTGGATGAAATCCAATAAACTTTCATTACATTATAGTAAAACTACTTATATGATCCTCTGCAACAAAAAAAGTGCAGCAGAAAGTTTTAGTCTGTCCATCAGTGGCCGATCCATCAAAAGGAAGAAATGTATAAACTATCTAGGTGTAACTTTGGATGAGCGATTGACATGGGATAGTCATATTATTAATCTTAGAAAGCAGCTTGCAAGGCCTGCGGCATAGCATTTAAGCTGAGATACATTGCCCCTTTAACAGTATTACGGGCTTTATATCATGCTTTGTTGCAATCCAAGATCCAATACTCGATTATAAATTGGGGACGAGCAAACTCTACATTGCTTGCTCCACTACAAGTGTTACAAAACAAGTTCATTCGATCCTGCTTATTTTTGCCGAGGTCAACAAATACAACTGTTCTTTATCACCAATTTAATGTGCTCAGAATTGACGATATTATTAAATTAGAAACTGCAAAATTTATGTACAAATATGTGCACAAAATGCTGCCCCGGGCCTTTGCTGGCTGCTTTATTTTTGTAAATGAAATTCACCATCATAAAACCCGTCAGAACCAAAAAAATGATTTATATTTGCCTTCTACAACGTCAAACTCTGGTAAGAAGATGCTATGTTTTAATGGAGTGAAACTATGGAATCAAGTACCAAAAGAAATAAAAGAAAAGTCTTACAATGTTTTTAAATTTAAATATAAATGTTTATTAAAGAATTTGTACAATGATCACTCCTGAAACGTATCATCCGCTTATTTCTCTACACAATGTTTTTTTATGTTGCCCTGTGTTATTCCATTGTTAATGTATTGTTAATTCCATTGTTAATTTTTACAAATTAAAGTGCTGGTATTGTGCTATATATTATATACCGTATGTGTTAATGTTCTTAATTTTGGGTCTTTTGTTTAAATGTTTGGGTGGCAGCTGACTTTGGTGACCTTTTGGTCTTTCGCTGCCATCTTTGTTGTGCGAATTATTTGTGTTTATTGTGTTTTTGCTTTTTGTGTCTTTCTTTTTCGCCAACAAAAATAAACTGAACTGAACTATACGTCGCAAATTCTACTCGGCATACTTGCGGCGTAGACGGGTGCAACTTAGTTCGTACCTTGAACCATTCGTACAGTCAGTTCGTACCCTGAAAAGATCAAGAGAAAAAATTAAAAAAAAGCTGAAGTCGCTGATCGCAGTTTAATAGCACAAAGCCGAAGTCGCTGATCGGAGTTTCCCCAAACAATTTGAAACAAACTCCAGGGTTAGGGTTAGCGGAAACTGCGGAAAAATGTTTGCGGAAACTGCGATCAGCGAGGGTTAGTGTTAGAGCATAGATTACTCTATGGTTAGAGCACTGGCGCCGACTTACGGGGTGGCCACGCCACCCCATAACCGCTGTGGCGGGGTGGCAGCCACCCCGTTTAGGTTACATTACTTACTGCAAATAAATGTAATTCGAACGGACATTTAAATCTTTTTTTGATCATTGGTTTTCGCTTCAAGTCAACGTAAAGCAAGAGGTGAACCAATACAGTATTGCGAAGAAAATGATTGTTTTTGTCACAAGCATGATACTCGTGTAACATCAAGCAAGCTACGTGAAGATTACGCAACACGTGGCTACGAGTTTTTTCCTTGTTGTTGTTGGGATCGTTTTATTTGTTACTTGTCATAAGTCATTCTTACATTTGTTAGGTTTACAATGGGATTTATTAATCAATAAAATACGATCTTTCCATTGCCTCCCTCAAAAATCTTTTTTGAAAAATTTTAAACTGCTCATAATATTATCACTATAAATTATGACAGCTATAAAATACTTGGAAATAAAATTATCTCGATGATTGATAGCTCCACCCAGGGATTCATAGTATAGGGATCGCCAACTCGGCTGGAAATCCGACAATCGGAGTGTAAAAGTGTTGCCAGATATTTTTATATTTTTAGAAAAAATGTTATTTTGGCATTTTTAAAGATTAGTGGTCGCCCAAAGCTTGTCCGTTTAAAACTAACCTGACGTTTAAAGTTGCACAAGATTGAGTTAAAGTAGTTTGCAGTTGTGTTACTTTGCAATAAGAATGTGCTGAATTTATGTGCAAAACTTAAATAAAACTTGCAGGTTTAAAAAAAATTATACTAACCAGTTAAGAAAAAAAAAATTGAGAAACTTAAAAATACACCTCAGGAATAAAGAGCTTCATGTTTTAAGTGTTGAAGCCGGTAATTATTTTTCAAGTTATATGTTTTATGTACAAGAGAGGTTAAATTTGCCAAAAATATGATAGTTTGATTTGTGAAGAATAAAATTACTTTAGATTAGTTTTAAAATATTTATTTACGGGCAAGTTTTGGGCAACTACTACTTTACAAAATGCCAAAATAATATTTTTTTCTAAAAATATAAAATTTATCTGGCAACACTTTTACACTCCGATTGTCGGATTTCCAGCCGAGTTGGCGATCCCTATAGTATGAATCCCTGGCTCCACCCCCTAAATGAATATCTATTTTCAAATTTCACTAAATAAAATGCAGTTTTTGAAACTTTTGAAGTTTTATTTAAAAAGTGAACTTAGTAATGTAGCAGTTTTAACGTTCTGCAAATTTACACGTTTACATGATTCTATTCGAGGAAAGCTACACCCCCTGCCAATTCCCAATAATAAAAGCAACCTTTTTCAATTACTCAAGATTTTGCATTTTAAATTATTTTCCGATTTCAATTGGAGTGTACTGTCATCTACTTCATGCTTTAATTTCTACTTTGTTATCTACTTCATGCAGTAATATTGCGTGTCAATGCGTGACAAACTGTGAGGCGGGAATTTATTGGTCTGACATAAGAGTTGCTTGTTACATCATAGAAAAAATTACGAAAAGTCGTCCAGTAAAAGTTTTGCCGACCTTCCAGTTTTATTCAGCTTAAAGATGCCAACGAAAAAGCGTTCAAAATTGCAGCCCTCCATTGAGTCATTTTTTGTTGCGTCTAGTCAGGATTTCATCCAGCATGAAAGTGACCAAACATCTGAACGAAACGAAAGTGTGCCACTGCCAAAAGGCATTAGCACGATCAAGGAAGTTTTTAGGTTGCTATATTGTGCTATCCGCCACCCCGTGCAAAAATAAAAGTCGGCGCCTATGGGTTAGAGTTAGGGTAAGCGAAAACTGCGGAAAATTGTTTGCGGAAACTGCGATCAGCGAGGGCTAGAGCATAGATTACTCTATAGTTAGGGTAAAGGTTAGCGAAGACTGCAGAAAAATGTTTGCGAAAACTGCGGAAAAATGTTTGCGGAATTTATTTCCGGAATTTATTATGATTGCATCACGTGATGCAATCATAAGAGTGCTGACTTACGTAAACTTTCCTTCGCCAGGTACTTCAAAGGGCCGTCTTTAAATGTAGCAAACCTAGCAAACTTCGCAAACCTAGCAAACGTAGCTGTTATAGTCGTCATCTACGTTGAATATATGTAACTCGTGACCAGCGTCACTACATAATCACCGTTCAGCGTTTTCTGGTACAGACGTTGGAATTGATTACCACCGCACTGCGCGTGTAATCAATTGAGCGTTCTGTACCACGTTCCTTAGTTGATTGTTTTGCGTTTCTTTCTTACTATATATTGCGTTGATTTTATACACTGAATCAGTAAGTAACAAGAGGTAAATGGTTTTCTCACTTGGTTGGCTATCGCTACAATTATTATTGTTTATTTTATATTAAACGTCTGGAAATACAACAGACATTTAACTGGCGTCGCCGGCAGGATTCTTTACAGAATTTCTACAGGATTTTAGAAACATGGAGAAACTGATCGAAGTCCTGCAACAACAAATTGCCAACCAAGAACGCCAGACGAAGGAGCAAATTGCCAGGCAAGAAGAACGTCACCAAGAACAAGTACAACGTCACCAAGAACAAGTACAACGTCACCAAGAACAAGAACAACGTCATCAAGATCAAATTGCCAACCAAGAAAAGCGCCACCTTGAACAACTACGAGAAATACGAGCCCAAACTTCAAGACCACAACCAACAACAATACAACAACAGGTATCTTTACCTAAGTTCGTAACGTTTGATGCCACCACTGAACTGTGGGCAGACTATTGGAAGAGGTTTAACACCTTTGTAGCAGCACATTCAGTCGCACAAGACAAAATGCCGCAGGTTTTTCTCACCAATCAATCACCTACAATCTACAAAATGTTAACAAATTTGGCTGCGCAGGAAACAAACCCAAAAGAAGTCAACGATCTCACCATGACGGAAATTACAAATTACATGGCTCAACAATTCGACCCAAAACGCTTCATCGTGAGGGAGCGATTCCGTTTCTGGAGCGAAATGAAGCGCAAGCCCGGTGAAACAGCTCAAGAACTAGCCATCCGCATACGCCAGGCAGCTGCCACCTGTGACTTCTCGTCCATTTCAAATCCATTGGACGAAGCTTTACGTACTCGTTTTATTTGTTCAATAGGTAACGAGGCGGTGCTTAAGGCGTTATTCAAAATCAGAGCTGATGAACTTACTTTCAAACGTGCGGTGGAGGTTGCATCAGAAACCGAAGAGGCAGCCAAGGTGGCCAAAGAAACTGTTTACGGCACTCCACCAGCACCAGTTGCGAAAGTAAGGACCATCAGCAAACCTCCAAAAACTAGGCAACTTACAGGTACTTTCTTTTCTTCTAAAAATAAAGAATGCTATCGCTGTGGTAATTCCAACCACAACGCCAATGACTGTAGGTTTAAGAAAGCCACTTGCCATTTCTGCAATATTACGGGACACTTACAGAGTGTTTGTCGAAAGAAAGCTAGACAGTTCAAACCTTCTAAGGTAAATTGTATTAAGGAAATTAACATGCTTTCTAGTTCTTGCAGAAAACCTCGAAATTCAAAGTTGGAAGTACCGATCTCCATTAATTCGGTAACCACACACTTAGAACTGGACACTGCTACAAATGGAAATTTCCTTTCCAGCGACGTCTGGACTCGGGTAGGCGCACCTCAATTGCAAGCACCAGTGTCGCAGTTCCAATCTGCTACCAAGCATCTAGTACCAATCACGGGTTCTTTCACGGCCCAGGTAACTTGTCCTTCCACGGGAAGGTCAGATAATATTCCTTTTGTAGTCACGACAGTCAAAGGACTAAACTTGCTAGGTCGTGATGCAATCTCGTCTTTAGGGATTTCTATCGATAAATTCCTTCTGTCTAACTGTTCTACTTTACAGAGTATCCAGTCATACGACAAGCCTGATAAGAGTCTGGAGAAAGCATGCTCCCTCTTATGTGACGAGTTCAAAGATGTTTTTAAGCCTGAACTCGGGTGCTTACGAGATTATGAACTAGACATAGATTTTAAGTCTGATGCTAAACCTGTTTTTCTAAAACCTAGGCCTGTACCTTTCGCGCTAAAGGAGGACTTAGCACAAGCCTATGATTCGGGCATTGCACGTGGTGTATGGACACCAGTTCAGTTTTGCGATTGGGGCACACCGGTTGTTCCAGTCCGTAAGCCTTCAAACTCTTCAGGAGCGAAGGCCAAGTTACGCATTTGTGGCGATTATTCAGTCACGGTGAACCCTTCCCTGGAGACCCATCGTCACCCGTTACCCTTACCAGAAGACTTAATGCAAAAGTTGGGTGGTGGGTACGGTTTCAGCAAGATAGACTTGGCTGATGCCTACAATCAGATTCGACTTGGTCCTGACAGTCGAAAACGACTTGCATTAAGCACTCACCGTGGCGTACTTTTACAAAATGTTTTACCTTTTGGCATATCTTCTGCTCCAGGTTATTTTCAGAAGATCATGGACGACCTTACAGCCGACCTTCCAGGGGTTGCAGTCTACCTAGACGACATTCTTGTCAGTGGCACTACTGCTGAGGAGCATCTCCAGAATCTTAGACGGCTCCTCGATCGACTTCACTCAAAAGGCCTGAGGTGTAGGAAAGACAAGTGTAAGTTTGCACAACCTCAGGTAGAGTATCTCGGACACATTTTGTCCAGGCAGGGCATCTCCAAAGGTCCCAAGGTAAACGCCGTACTGGAGATGTCTGCCCCCACTGACGTATCTTCTCTTCGTTCGTTTTTAGGTTCCTTACAATTTTATTCGAAGTTTCTACCGTTGAACGCTTCTACTGTAGCAGAACCACTATACCATCTCACGAAAAAGGACATTCCTTGGAGATGGGGAAAACAAGAGGAAAACTCTTTTGCTCAGCTGAAGCATCATCTATCTACTGATGAGGTTCTTACACATTTCAATGCGTCACTTCCGGTAGGTATCGCATGTGATGCTTCTAGTGTGGGCATCGGTGCTACTTTGTTTCACCGTTACCCAGATGGCACAGAACGGCCTATAGCAAACGTTTCAAAGATATTAACAGCTTCGCAGAGAAACTATAGTCAAATTCAGAAAGAGGCTTTGTCGATAATTTTTGCGCTAAAGAAATTCTATCAATATCTTTTTGGTAGATCATTCATTTTGGTCACAGATCATAAACCATTGCTTAGTCTTTTTGGCCCGACTAAATCGACACCTTCTTTGGCAGCAAATCGTTTGGCTCGTTGGGCACTCTTTTTGTCGCAATTTACATACACTATTGAGTACAGGAAGACGAAGGATCATCAAAACGCTGATGCTTTGAGTCGCTTACCAGCAGGAGGGGATAAAGTCTTCGATGAAGAGGAAAGTGCGGATGACATTGATATCGTCTGCGCTATCGATGCTTTGGATTTACAGGTCCAGACCCCAAATGCTGCCTCACTGCGTAAAGAATCTTCTAAAGATCCTACCATTTCCACGGTAATGCGTTTCATTCATGAAGGATGGCCGGCCAAGTCTTCTCCACAAGACCCGGTCGAACCGTTTCGTAAGTACGCAGACTCTCTTTCTACTTGTTACGGATGTCTACTTTACGGTTCCAGAGTGGTCATCCCGTCCAAACTTCGTCCTTCCGTCCTTCAATTGCTTCATGAAGGACATTTCGGCATTGAGAGAATGAAGCAGTTGGCAAGAACGTCCGTCTACTGGCCAAACATTGACCGAGACATAGCGGAACTTTGTCACAAGTGCAGTACCTGTGGCGAATATCAACCGCAATCTGAAACCCAGGTCCAATCATGGACGGTTCCAGAAGCACCGTGGAGTCGCTTACACATAGATCATGCGGTAGAATTCATGGGTTACCATTGGTTACTCAGCATTGATGCTTTTTCTAAATACCCATGTATTCATGCTACTACTTCTTTATCTTCAACAGCTACTATCAACCTGCTAGAAGAAGATTTTGCTCATTTCGCCTATCCCCATACTATAGTTACCGATAATGCTACTACTTTTAAATCCACAGAATTTCAAACTTTCTGTAAGGAGAGGGGTATGGTACACATCACGGGTGCACCTTACCATCCGGAAACCAATGGAGCGGCGGAGCGCCTCGTACGTACGTTCAAGCAAGCACTTCGCAAATCTTCCCTACCCCCGAAGCAGGCCGTCTTGGAATTCCTACAGCAATATCGACGCACGCCCACTCCGAGTGGCTACTCTCCAAGCCAATTACTCAACAATCGTCAGATTCGAACCAAGATCGACACGCTTCTCCCTACACCGTCTCAAGTGGTACCCCGACAAAACCCTCACAACACCGACGCCTCCGAAGGTACCAAACGACATTTCAAACCGGGAGATCCCTGTTACGCGCTATCATTCACTCCACGACGGAGCCAGGATCCTCGTTGGGTTCCAGCCGAGGTGATCAAGCGACAGGGTAGCCGAATCTTCCTGGTACGTTTGCTGCCACATGGTCCGACGTGGAGGCGCCATATGGACCAACTGCAACCTCGCTATGCATCATCGGAGGACCAGGAGCCGGGAGATACTCCTGCACCAACAATCGACTCTTCCGCTGTCTCCACCTCAGCCCGAACGAATTCGGACGACACACCGACTGTACCGGAATTCGGGCCACACAACCCACGAAGGTCGAGCCGTCGCCGCAGACCTCCGGCTCGTTTCGGACTTTGAGTTTTATTGTTAATTCGGTGTCTTGTTCATTTTTTATGTTTGTGTATAAAAATTATCGGGGAGGTGTTATAGTCGTCATCTACGTTGAATATATGTAACTCGTGACCAGCGTCACTACATAATCACCGTTCAGCGTTTTCTGGTACAGACGTTGGAATTGATTACCACCGCACTGCGCGTGTAATCAATTGAGCGTTCTGTACCACGTTCCTTAGTTGATTGTTTTGCGTTTCTTTCTTACTATATATTGCGTTGATTTTATACACTGAATCAGTAAGTAACAAGAGGTAAATGGTTTTCACACTTGGTTGGCTATCGCTACAATTATTATTATTGTTTATTTTATATTAAACGTCTGGAAATACAAACCTCGCAAACGTCGCAAACCTAGCAAACGTAGCAAACCTCGCAAACCACAAGGTTGCCAGATGGTATTTTTTATTGTATTCTTTTAAATTTCTTGGCTTTTTATTTATCGGGTGCATGTTTTTTAAAACCCTTTTGAACAAGTTACTTGTTTAGTGTTGATGTTGCAGAAGTTCTATTCTCATCTATAAAAAGATATCAAAATCTCTGCTTTGTTGGGTATGGTTAGTTTTGATATAAATACATTTAAAGCAATGCCTTTGCGATCAACATTTCTGAGATAGCCTATTGCAAGTTAATATTAACGCAATATTTGGTAGTCAGACATTCGGGAATCAGTACTCCATCCCTTAGTTAGACCATGGTTGGGTGAGTTCACTAATTACTGGTTATCTAAAAACCGGGCTGCAGACGATAAATAAAACTTAACTTTTGCAGACGACCGTACTTCCAGCCCTGGGCTACGCAGTGTGACACAAAACGAATAAGTGCCTAATGACAAGTTTTTGTGTGTGTTTAGAAAGTAAAGGATATTTTGTGAACGAAACCGGTTTTTCCAAGGTTTGGTCATTTGAAGTGTGTTTAAAATACCTATATGCTTTGGCTCTTTTTTTGGCTACTTGCAAAAAAATGGTTTGTTTTTGGGATTGGTTTGAAACGTGTTTTGGTTGGGTAATTTTGTGGAATCTGGCAACTCTGCAAGGTTTGCTTCTTTAAATGTAGCAAACCTAGCAAACCTCGCAAACCTCACAAGGTTTGTACATTTGTACAATTACGGGAAAATATTTTTTGTGTTATGAGGTTTTCTCAGTCGCGAACTCCGAATTCCTCGCAAAGCTTGAGAAGGTTTCTGCATTTGAAAGACTACCGCAATAGGTTTTCATAGTCTCCCTAAAGATGATAGATTTAGACTAGCAGCAAGTAATGATAAGGTTGTCTGTAGTCTAGGCCTATCTATTTGGTGCAAACTATGAACAGTTGAAAACCTCATCGGCCATCAATTGTAGAAACCTTTCTCAAGATTTGCGAGGTTTGCTATATTTAAAGAAGCAAACTTTGTAAAGTTGCCAGATTCCACAAAATTACCCAGCTAAAAACACGTTTCAAACCAATTTTTTTTGCAAGTACCCACAGACCAATAGAGTACGTACCGTAGCCCAAAAAGGAGCCAAAGCATATAGGCATTTTAAACACACTTCAAATGACCAAAACTTTTGGAAAAACCGGTTTCGTTCACAAAATATTCCTTACATTCTAAACACACACAAAAACTTGTCATTAGGAACTTCTTGCTTTTGTGTCACACGGCGTAGCCCAAGAACTACGGTCACCTGCAAAAGTTAAGTTTTATTTATCGTCTGCAGCCCGGTTTTTAGAGAACCACTGATCAGTGAACTCACCCAACCATGGTCTAAAGGATTAAGTACTGATTCTCGAATGTCTGACTACCAAATATAAATTGCGTTAATATTACCTTTCAAGTTTCAACATCTCACAAATGTTGATCGCAAAGGCATTGCTTTAAACGTATTTATATCAAAACTAACCATAACCAACAAAGCAGAGATTTTGATATCTTTTTACTGATAAAAATAAGACATCAACACTAAACAAATAAGATAATCAAAAGGGTTTTAAAAAAATTGCACTCGATAAATAAAACGCCAAGAAATAAAAAAAATACATATAAAAAAAATACCATCTGGCAACCTTGTGATTTGCGAGGTTTGCTAGGTTTGCGAGGTTTGCTACGTTTGCTAGGTTTGCGAGGTTTGCTAGGTTTGCTACATTTAAAGACAGCCCTTCAAAGCAAGGTCTAAAAGCGACGCTTCACACGAGAAACTCCCAAGGCGTCAGCGCCGCCATTTTGAACACTGCGGGAGAATGCTTTAATCGGAGTTCCAACGCCTGGCATCAAACATTTCGCAACACATGTTTCGTGCTATTCGACACAACGGGTTTCTTTTATAGATGAAATAACCTAGGCTACGTTGAGTTGTCTTGTCAACGTCTATGCCAGTTTGTATTTCGCCGTTTGAGCTAATTAACAATATTGCTCTGGTAAAATGACTGTTGGATACTTGCTATGAAAGTTTTTCATATGTAGAAAACAGCCTAGTTTCCGACCAGACGTTCAGAAATACAGATGAAAAAAGCCACTATTTTTATGGAAAGGAACATTTTGAACACTGCGGGAAAATGCTTTGATCGAAGTTCTAACGCCTGGCATCAAATATTTTGCCACACATGTTTCATGCTATTCGACACAACGGGTTTCTAACTTTCTTTGAAGTAGGCTACTTTTACTTGTCAACGTCTATGCAAGTTTGTATTTATGTCTGACTTATGCACTTGTTGTTCCAAGAATGGAGAATTTTTTTGCAATGTGAATAAAGAATAGTAGACAGATAAACACGGTTGCAACTCGACTTCCTTCCACTAAAAGGGTTTCTGTGATTACGTAATGGGCGATTTTGCAATTGCATTTACAAAAGCACACAACCCAGCTAGCAAAATCCGTCGTTTTTACATTGATTCAACGTCTGCAGACGTTGAATCGAAAAAACAAGAAGCAAAAAATATACTAGAGTAGTCTATCACGACCGCACTGTTTGATTTGTTGTGATGTAATAATACCAAAAGTAGCGATACGCACGCTGTTACGTTAATTCACCTTAAATAACTCAGGGGGGGAAAGTAAGTTAATTTTGGGTTAACTTTAAAGTAAGTTAACAGCACAAATCGATTTAAATTTCCTGGAGGGTTATATTGCGTAGGCTACCCAGACAGCAAAAATCATCATTTTACATTGATTCAACGTCTACAGACGTGAAGTCAATGCAAAAATAACGAATTTTGATGCCTGCGTATCAATGCCCAAGAAGAAATTTACGTTTGTTTTACATTAATTTGACATCTAGCGACGTTGAATTATCATAAAATAACATTAATTGTTCAACCAGGTACCGGTAACAAATTAATAGCTCACTGCAAGATGATTGCCTCGATTTACGTTTACACTAACATAATTTCGGCACAATTGAGATACTGCGAGCAAACACAACACGAGTCTGTTTGATAAAGAACTAGCTGTCAGAATCGGAATTATCAGATGCTGTATCGGAGGATGAGCTTGTGGCGTCGTCACTAGAATACTTGAAGACGCAAAACTGCCCGTTCATGAACGCGCGATGCCATATGATCGAAAGCATTACTTTACTGCCAAAGAACCATTTATCGAATTTCGTACTACTTTTTTAACTTGACCCCGTAGCTTTACTAATTCCAATTTGTTTCCGTCATAAAATTCTTTACAAATTTTGCGAAATACCACACTAACTTTTCCTTCTGTTTGATAATCTATAGCAGGTAAATTCTACTTTTTAACTGTATCTTCTTTCACCATGATTTATATTCGCAACGACACCGGTAAACAATAAGCATTCGATGAAAAAATAACTTTTGCGTAACAGTAAGCCGGTATTTAAAAGGTTGCAAACTTTTTGCAGTTCACAAGAGCATTGTCAGCGCATAAAATAGCTTGCGTGATGCTCTGGGCTACCGCCGTGTGACACGCGATGAAGAAATTCGTTTGATTAAACATTAAAGCATACGGCAATTGCCGCCGTAATCCAAGGTTTGTTGATTTGGCAAGGGTCATGATTTTGCATACAAGCTAATTTCGAGGGCTGTATACATGTCCGGTAGGTACATAACTTAGCGCTTGATACTCCTTTGCAATCACTCAACCAGCGTGCGATTAAAAACTAAAGTAAGTGACTCTGATACCACCAACTTGTGCGGTAACTCGAGGCCAAATGCTTATAATCTGACTCTTGTGACGTCATATTACTATTCGACAAACAAACGCAGAATTTTTGGTCGTTCGACAAGAAAGAAAAAATCGCAGCCCTGAGCCTAACCTATCCGAGTTAGACTAACCTTCAACTATTTTTAAAGTAGGCCTAATGATAGCTTTATTGCATTAAAGGTTGCAATGTATAGAGTTAATTACAAAGTTAATTACTTTCGCGCAGCCACTTCGAATAATAATATTGCTTTTTTTTTTGCTTGCCAGCCTGCTCAATATAAAGATAGCGATGACTGATATGCATGATATTGATAGAACAGAAATGACTTCTGGTGGTGCTAATGCTTTAAATATTGAAGAGCTTGCGCCTTCATATTTTGTTCCTTCCAATTTTTTCACTGTAAAAGGAAAAGGTTCAAGCAAAGGAAACTAAACTGGATATATGCATGCAAGCGTTGCTTCAATAAAGACATAATCAGGACATCATCCACCAGCTCATCCATTCCATCACCCAGTGGCGGCTCGTGACCTTTGGTGATGGGGGTGCTGCAAATTTAGATGGCAAGTATGACATCATAATGTAACAGGAAAAGACAAGCGCCAAAGGCGCGAGCCTCCTAGGGGGGTCTGGGGGCATGCCCCCCCAGAAAATTTTGCACTTTTATATGCTCTAAAATGCCATTCCTGGTGTTTTCAGGACAAAAAAATGAAAATTTTGAGCAGTTGAAAATGTGGACTTTTAGAACTTTGAAATAAAAAAATTGCTTTTTCTTAAAGGTTGGTGCAAAATAGGAAATCTGAAGTAATAGATGAGAACATTTTGCTCATAACATGAATATCAGTAAATCATTTTATTTTTTGTCATTAACGCATCCGAGACCAAAAAGATACTACTAACTACAATAGTCGATAGCCTATAGGCCTACCAGCACGTTAATGAATGGGAAAAGGTGGCAAAATCTTGAAAGGTTTAAAACGTGCCTGAATAGAAAATCATGTAGTAGGCTATGTCTGGTTAGCACGGCCACAAAACCCAAAAAACAAACAGTAAACAATAAAACATAAACAAGCACAAATGTAGTAATGAATGACATCCTAATGAAAAGTGTTGTGGATTGAATTTGTCAGTTCCAATATTGATGTGGATGAGCACTCAGCAGTAATCATAATAATAATAAGATGGAGAAAGAAAACCGGACATAAAAGAAACCCATCCTCAGGCAAAAGCCTGTTTCGATATGGCCCAGGAGAGCAGATGTTGAGCTCTTTCTATGGTCAAACTGCACACCACACAGTAGCCTACGACGATTGAGGTTTGAGATCCAGTTTAAGTTATTGTTTCTTGTCCTGGTGGGTGATGGAATGGATGAGCTGGTAGATGATGATGTCCTGATGGTGTTGATGAAGCTCTCATCTCCTTTGGTGTCGTGTTAGTTATGGAGTGTTGCGTTTGCTGTTAATATCTACAAACATAAAAGTACAGCACAAGCAGTCAACATTATTGTTAGGTAGGCCTAATCTTTTGTAAAGTATTTCGGATTTCAACTGGAATCTTCATAAGAATGCAAAAACAGCCTTTCTACGTTGTCTTTCTATTGTGTATCCGACCGTTTTGTTTGCTTAAATGAACATTGCTTTAGTTTGTGGACAAAAAGTGACTTTGTATCACTCTTTCTAATTGAAGAAGGAAATTCGTTCCATGTTTTTGCACCTGTGAATTCTATTGAATGCTGAATTACAAGCGTTTTTGAGAAGTATGGAATGTTTAGAGTATCATTATCATGGTTTCTTGTACACATGCTGTGAACCTCTTTGACATATTTAAAACAGTTGGAGAAGCAATCTGGTAGTAAATTGTTGTGAAATTTAAACACGAAACACCATTTTCCAGTTTGAACACAATTGCCCAATTGATATCGGGATCTTGCTACAACTATCATTGTTGGGGCAAAAAATACGATGAATTCAAAGCAGCCTTTTTCTCCTAATTAACAAGTAACAAGGAAGTGTCCAACATGAGAGTGACAATCTAGCCTATACAATATACATTGGTTAAAATTATTTGCAGTATCATATATATAATATACATATAAGCACTGTTTTGTAAATAGTTACCAGTTTTAACCAATTAGATAGGCTATTAATAGGCCTAACCCAAAACATTAAAAGATTAACTAATCAGTACATACTTAACTTTAGGATGTCTTCTGAAGATTTGATTATGTGTGTCTGAATAAATAAATACAAAACTGTTGCCATTGATTGTCCAGACATTTCTTTTCCCAAATTGGTGTTTTGCATCATTGATGAGTTGAACTCTCCACTAAGTAGTGAGTTACTCAGTCAAGGCCATGGATGATCCAGCAAAGTTTTTTTTTTGCTGAAATACAAGATTTCTTGTGGGTTGTCTGACAAATTTTATTATGATGGGTTATTTCATCACTATGAATAACAAATAAACAAAAGACACAAAGTTCCTACAGTGGATGCTGCACATGCACTATAACTAGGGTGGATACAACTTAGGTAAACAGTGGGATAAACTACAAAACATAAGTTACTTATATACAAATAAACTGCTCCATATCAACTGGAACCAAGCTTATTTATAGACAAAATCCACTCTTCTTGTTTTCTTTTGAGAATGACTTTGTCGTTAATGTCTGGGAGATGAAAAAATTGTTCTCCATTGAAATGACGGCAAGAGCATTTAGTGATTAGAGCCTTTCTTGATTGATGGTACTCCTCAGAAAAGTTTTGATTCTTTTTAATGTTGAAAAGCAGCGTTCAAGCTCTGCTGTGGTCCGGAATGGCCCGTTTCGGTGAGTCCGATTCGGTGAGTCCGATTCGGTGAGTCCGATCACCCGCTGTGGTCATAGGAATGGTCAGGGGGAATTTTTACCAGTTTGGAAATTTCACTGAGAGCATCATTTAAATTACTTTTCTGAATAAATGTCAACAATTCAAATAACGCGGAATATTCATGCATGTCCGACCTGCTGCAGAATACTGCAAGTTCAGTTTCAAACTTTTTTTTTTCTATGATGATGATGGGATATGCTTCAATAGTTACTGCCACCTCATGTATGGGCAGTTTATTCTTAAAGCTATTGAAGCTTCTCTTGTTGAACAATTTCGCAGCTACTAATTGTTTGGTGAAGGAATATCTAGCCATTATGTCAACGCATATGCAGTCACACACCTCCTTCGCTTCAGCCATAAGTGTTTTTGAAGAATTCTCACAGTATTATACTTTTGAGTTTCTTATCACAGAAATTGCACTTTTGAAATTGCTTATATATTCATGTACTTTCAACACATCAATATCTCGAGATTGCATTTGGTTGATTGATGAAACAGCTGCAACCAACAGAGCAATTTTTTGTTGGTAAGTTAATGCAAAATACCTGTTGCTTCTGAAATGGTATGATCAGTGGTTGATGTAGACTGTATTTCATCAAGGCAGAATTTTAAGGGTTCCAAATGTTTGTGAACTTTATTAACTGTTCGTATATCAAAGTTCACATTGACAGCACCACGTTGCAGCCTCCCATGTCATAACCTATCCTTCTACCAGTCTACAACTTGCTGCACAAGTAGACTAGCACTTATAAACCATCAACACACAGCCTGAAAATAACAATGCGATGTGGAATTAATGTAAATATGGCAGACCCTGCTCAGCAAAATGCTGATAAAAAATCTAGCCAATTAAGAAGTTGCGTTGTTCTTACAGTTACACCCCTAGATTTTTCACCTTAACTTATTATCACAAATAAACAATGAACCTAGCTTAAATTTAATTAAGTAAGAACGATAATGATAACCTAGTCTAAGCTTTATCTTTTAGTGCAGAAAGCAAAGCACATTAGTCTAACAATGTAACAGCATCAGTCGCAGCCACCTAACATTGTGTTTGAAAACGATCAAGTATACTTGCAACAAAAGCTAGCCTGACAGGCAACTGCAAAATTTGCAGTTCGGAATTGTGCAGTTTTGAAGCAACCTCAGCCAAATATGACGTCACCATTCCTGTTTGTTCTTCTTTTATAAGATTGCAACTGCAGAGCTTGCAGTTTAGAGCTTCCAAAAATAAAAATTTAATAAAATATATAAATTTTTAAAATTCAGAAATTATGAAACTTCTAGTCGGTAGGATCTATAGAGAAAATAAAAAAAACGTAAAATTAATAAAAAAAATAAATTCTGAAATGTGCAGGGGGTGCTGCAGTTCTGCAGTTTCTATAGACGAGCCGCCACTGCCATCACCCACCAGGACAAGAAACAATAACTTAAACTGGATATCAAACCTCAATCGTCTTAGGCTACTGTGTGATGTGCAGTCTAACCATAGACAGAGCTCAACACCTGCTCTCCTGGGCCACATTGAAACGGGCTTTTGCCTGAGGCTGGGTTTCTTTTATGTCCGGTTTTCTTTCTCCATCCTATTATTATTATTATTATGACTGCTCATCCACATCAATATTGGGACTGGCAAATTCAATCCACAACACTTTTCATTAGGCTGTTATTCATTACTACATGTGTGCTTCTCTGTTTTTGTTTTATTTTGTGCTATTTGTTTTTTTGGGTTTTGTGGCCGTGCTAACTACTGATATATATAGCCTACTACATAATTTTTCATTCAGGCACGTTTTAAACCTTTCAAGGTTTTGCCACCTTTTCCCGTTCGTTAACGTGCTGGTAGGTTTATATCGATTTTTGTAGTTAGTATCTTTTTCGTCCCGGACGCGTTAATGACGAAAAATAAAATGATTGATTGATTGGTTGATGTTAAAGGCATACTAAAGGAAAATTTCAAACCGGAATTAAGCATTAAAATGAGTAAACTGAACATTCAAGAATACATTTCAAAAACAATTACCCAAAAAAATTTGTTTTCAATGGCGCTGGCAAGGCCCAAAGTCCAGTGTTTCATTTATTTTCATTTTTTTCAAAATGACCAAAACGTGCAAACACAGCTCAAGAATACGTCATAAAGTCCAGCAATAACAAAAGCCACGTTACCAATCTGATGTTTTGAGCAAACTGTCTGCTGTTTTGATGTTAAAATGTGCTGTTTTGATGTAAATACATACATAGCCTACAGTCAAATCGCCCGCAGTAACAATTATTGCGTGATCGGTTGATTGCTAGACTTTATGACGTAGACTTTATGACGTTCTTTACAGTCGCACGCTTCGTTGCTCAGGCCAATCTCGTTTTGAAAGCTCTGACAAAAGCACGCGCACAATGGTGGTCAGACCGCAATGGGGCAAAATTTTATTGAAAATCGTTTTATGGTAGCATGTTAAACACAAAGAACGTGGAAAATCGCCAAGTCAGGTTTTTCCTTTAATACCCCTTTAAAAGCAAGCATATTGGTGCACTATTGATGATGATGAATTACCGAAGGATTTGTACAAGCCCTTCATAATGTACAATACAACATTGCCTTCATCGGCACCTGTAAAAAGACTGCTTTCTTTGGGTAAGAGGGTGTTGAGCCCAACACGTACTCAACCCTCTGATTCCAACTTTGAGAAAATGGTAATGCTTGCTTCAGCAGTTGGGCACATTGCATGACTGCATTTAAAACTGTGTTTGTGACTCTTCTCAAAAGGATTATTATTGCATGGCTGCATTTAAAACTATGTTTTGTTACTCCTAGCCCTTTGAGTGGGAAGTATTTTTCACTTCTTTGAATTTTTTTCGATTTGTTATTGCCTTGAGCATTCAGAAAGAGTGGTGGAATAATTTTTTTTTTCAATATCGATTACTACATTCTTTATTCTTTACTTTTTTTTCTAGTATCGAAATTGGTTATATAATTCTTTACTTTTTTTTGGCACTATCAAATATCGGCATATTCTTTACTTTTTCACTATCGACTCCCATGCCTGCCTGGGTCTTAAATTGGTGAAATGCATGTTTTCGTTGTGAAAATCATTCTTGAATGAATTAACTTGAAGGGTAAAGAGTTATTGCCAAAAAATGAAGGCACAAAATGAAAAATTGGATATGCTCAGCTCCCAAAATCTACTAGTGGCAAAAAATTCAAAGTGCTCTATCTCGGCATCCAATCAAAATATTTCAATTTTTTTTTGCAATTTTTATCATTTTTTAGTATGTACAAAACATGTCAAAATAAGCAAAATCTGTGACTAGTGGTTACAAGGGGTGGAATTACCCATGTTTATTCAGCTTGAGGCGCCATTGTTGCATGTAGGAAGATAAAATGTCCTTTTCCTTAGTCAAGTTGTTTTGTATAAATTCTTATTTTACTTCACATCAACTGATATTTATTTTAAAGGATAGACATACGGTAATAGGTTAAGTTGTGGATACTTGAAAGTTGTTTGGACATTGGCCATCATGTCTTCATTAAGATTGATTACTCGTAATATTAGTGAGTATACAAGTTAATGCATTTAAACTTTATAATGTTCCAATGTATGTTTTGCCTATTATGATTTTTTTTTAAAGATAGCCTACACACTGGTAAAGTTTTGAAATTAAAAGAAAATGTTGTGTTCTTTGATTAACTTTTATAACTTTTTTATCATGAAGCAAGACAGGCAGTTAAATTTGAAGACAGATGAATCGATACGGTATATTTTATATAATTTTTGGTAACCATTTATAGAAATTTTTCAAATGAGGACTTCAAGAGGCAAAGCCGACTGGTACAAGCCAAAGTTTGCTGGTGGATTAGCTCAACCTCATGGTAAAATTTCTGCTTTATAAACTTAGGCTATTGTTGAACATTTTTAGTGTGTATACTGGTCGATGTTTATTTTATACTCAGTATTCAGCTATCTGCTTTGGAAAACTTATCAGTTACCCAATACCCATTGTAGTTTTTGTGTTTATTAATGCAAAGATGTTTTGAAATTCAAATATATTTTACATGCACTAACGAAACATTTCGATCTTGATTTGAAACATATATTTTAAACAAAAATGTTTTCTACAGTAGAGTTAGTTGACTAATGACATGCTAGCTTGCCATCTTTACACTGCATGCTAGCATTTTGATCATTTGATATATAATACATGTATTTTAGCTTACAACCTTTCTCAGATATGGCTGAAGACAGCACAAAAGCTTTCGTTACTTTTTTTGCTTATGCACTCATTTATTTTACTTTGCTATTTTTTGTCCTTGAAGGAAGCTGCTATCAATATACAGTTGATGATTTCATATTTTTAAAGCTGTAATCATAATCTGCTGTGTCTAAGAATCCTGCCATTATAAATGCATTGTGGTGGTAATGTAGGTGGTTGCATATTAATTTATGTATATTTTACACCCAATTTATATTGATCAGAGATTGGACGTTACTTGAGGCAGCTCATGTATACAGATGGAGAGAAAGTTGTTGCATTTACTCTTTGCTTTACACGTGAGTGTTTTGTTACTTCTGCCAAGTATTTTGATGATATGCTGCAGGTTTATAGTATAATTTCGAATCTGTAAATTTTATATTATGAATATGGGTGATGTAGCCATTTGCATACACCTTAGTTCACATTTTTCTTCTGGCCACTACAGCAATGACAATACATGTCAAACATGGCAGTGGCCTGAAAGAGCCTAGAGAGGTCAAGAAAACAAGATGAATGTGTATCATTTTCAATTATTCGTTTTCTTTAGCTCAATCAATCGACATTCAGCTCTGCAACTGAAGAAAGGATAGGGTTAAGCAAAGTTTGATATTGAGGTTGTTAGCAGCATTCTTCAACGGCTCTCAGTTCAGACACATACATATTTGCTTGAATAGTTTGTTAGCAAATACATAACAATGCGCTGTCAACTTCAACAATTAGATTTTGTCTGTTGCACAACCAGTCAACCATGTCCAATTGTCTATACATAATTGCTTGGATTACGGTAGGTCCAGGAGAGGCTTTCTAAGTCAAAGGATTACCTCACCCACAGTGAATCCATTCATACCTGAACAGATACATAGTACCGTAGCCTCCGTAGGCATGCATTTTAAAACCTAGTTACAGTGATATCTGCTTTATAAACAACCGTAACAGTAGTTTATTTTTAACCCTTCCCGTGAATGTAGGCTTGGAAAGTGAGATTATTGTACCGTACCGTACGGTACAGTATAATATGTTGCATGTTGTGTTCAAGAAACTTGTGAGCACCTATTGAGGCTTACCTGAACTATTGCACACAATCTTAGTTGAAATTTCTTGATATTTTTCTGATATTCTGAAAATATGACTATAAGATTACTTGTTGCTTGACTTTATTCGAAACTACCAGGAATCTCCTCCTGTCAAGGCTTTGTAATTCCGAGGATAAAGATTCAAAACCAATCACATGACGTGCTAATTTTGAAAATGTGGTTTCATTTTTTGGAAGGGGCTTAAAATGTAAATTGCAGCTTGTTATATAATCAACTGTTGTTCTTTGTGCGCAAAAATGCAAATTGCAAATGGTGCTACCCAACCAGGGATTCATGTACCCAACATATTAGATTTTTGGGAACATAACACAAGGTCTCTGGAGTAACCATGACATTCATTTTTTGCAGTTCCTTTTGTTATAACAGCACTTTACTTGAACGATGGTTGGTATAAAAGGAGATATGACATGTGTGAAAAAAATATAAAAACGTGCATGCATTACCCAAGTAAGTTCTTTTTTTTCAATTGGAGATTGTCTTGTTGACTATTGTGTTCAGTTTTCAAAGAGTCATTAAACATACAGTAAAATGTTTATAACATCCCAAACATGGTGACTTAAGACTATGAGGATCAACTCTTTCTGAGAAGCAGGTCACGGTGAAACCTGTTCTTACATAATACATATGCTGCTCGCAAATCAGTGAAAGTTGTCTTTTTGTATCTTTAACGACGTTGCAGTGATGTAAAAAGGCAACTTTTGCGGGTTGAATTGGTCCGATAAATTGTCGCGCTCCTCTTTATACCGATACAATACAAGTGATACGTTTCACTTAATCCAGCGAGCAAATCAGTGTTTGCTTGTGGGGTTGTAATCAGTGACGTACCCAGAAACTCTTTATGGGTGAGACCGTGAGGGTGTAAAAAAAATTTGCATGAGTTTGCGTTAAACCATGATAACTTAAGTCAGTGGTTTTCAACCTTTTTGGTGGAACGGAACCCAATGAAACATTCCAATAGCTCGAGGAACCCCTGTTCAATAATTTAATTGCCTTATGCAAAAAACATCGTTTGATTAATAAAATAAAATTAAAATACTCATGTTCAGATTATTTATGTAGGCTACGATAAAAATACAAACTAAAAAATTACATTTATTCTCATAAAATTTTTATTATTTCTCGGATTTGAATGTAAACTTGCGGAACCCCTAGACTTACTGGCGGAACTTTAGGGTTCCGCGGAACCCTGGTTGAAAGCTACTGACTTAAGTTTACTCTAGAACAGAAACGATAAAACTAAGCCTACGGTAAGTCAAAAGATGTAGGCCTTATCAACTGCACCGTTGCTATTGGTCATGGCTATAACATTGGCGAGTAAATCTAATCGATGTTACATTTTTGGTTAAAAAAATCGAAATTTTGATGATTTTGTATGTAATTGCAATGTAGTCAAGATTATGAATGTAGTGCACATGCGCTGCATACGACATGTGTTGTAGAGCTTACGTGTACAGCACGCGATGTTTTCTGTGGCTGGATTAAGATTTCATTTTTTTGACAAGTTTTACGGTATTATGTTTGAAACACCCTTTAGCGATAATAGCTCGCATGGCCTGTGGTGGCCAAGCGCTTTATGCACAAAACGCTTTATTTCATTTGTGTTATAAAAAAAAAAAAAGAGCAAAGACTTTTGTGGAAAATGAAATGTTTTGAAAACTTCTCAATTTTCGAATTCTTCTCTTCCGCCCCGTTAGCTCTGTGGCTACGGACTCAAGATCAAGCGGCACTGGTTCGACTTTCGGGGTGTGCGATATTACTGCTGGTTGCAATATTACCCAACCGCAGTGACGTTCGGTGGCTTAAACCGTTGGGAAAGCAACTTGGAAATATGCTGCAGCAAGGTAGTAGGCACGAAGGGCGTAACCGTCGGGCGAAGCCCGAAGGCAACACTTCCAGCGGGGGGTCTGGGGGGCCTCCCCCAGAAATTTTTGAAAAACACTTCCAATTTGGTGCGCTCTGAGAGCATTTCCAAAACAAATCAAAAATAAAAATCTGTCAAATTGTGCTTCGCCTATGTCGTGATCATACATCCATTTAATGTTTAGAAGTCATGAACAATCTTAATTTTAACGTTGCAGGACCAAAATCCTGTGTTAGACATGGAATAATAGTTGTCTAAATGTTTAATTCGTCATGAATGTTCATTCTCAGATATTCAGTTAAGCCTACACTACAAAAACTAACACTTAGGCCTAAACATTACAACCGCAAGCAATTTGTACAAAAAGCTGGATAAGTTTGCCTCCTGCGTATAGAAGCTTAACAAACTAAATATTGCATCCGCACCTGAACGTTCATTGGCGAAGTAACGTTATATCAACGCTGTAAAAAGGGCAAAGGCATGGCTATGAAAGCTAGTACAGTAGGCTAAAGTACATGGCGAGGAGACATCAAAAAACAGCAACAAGCTTGTTGGCATTATGATGCTGTGCGTGTACCGTGACGAGAGGCCATTCTGACGAGTTAGTCTAGTCGCTCCAGCGAATGTACGCATTGACGTCACTGGGAAAGCACAACTAACCTACCATAACCATAACACATCTGATTGGCTAAGCAGCTGGTGACGTTTTGCAAAACGATCGAGGATTGGATGAAACGAAGGCGTTTTTTGACATTTTTGAACCTGGGAAAGCAACTTTGATAGTTGCTTCCCTGGAGCTTCAGTAGTTGTTTCTGACAGAAGCGTTTGCGTCAGTTGGCATTTATAGGCAAGACATGCGGTTTGGTGGGGACTAAGACTACTCACAAGCGTTGCGAGTAATTCTAGTCACGAATACAGTAATTTTCAAGTTAAAATAGACGTGATAAAGATAATAAGAAGTTAAACCTAGAATTCAGTCATTATATTTTGCATAGTTTTTGCTAAGGTAAGCACTGCTTTCCTTGCTTTCCCTCACCGATCGTCACTGCCCAACCGTCATGCGAGCATTTTCTGAATGAAAGAACATTTTATCGTTGACGATTGGTAGACTATTGTATGCGCTTGAAAATTATTTGTTACGGTGAAAAGTAACTGGATTTTTAAAGAATTTAGTATAATAATACCTTAATAAAATATTATTATTAATAAAACGTGCAATGTTATTTTATTATTATAAATTATTAATAAAACGTTCAATGTTATTTTCAGCTGCTACACGAGACGAAGACTAAAGACAAATCCAGATGACTTATTGTTTGCTTATTATTTGTGTGTTTTTCTCTAGAATATTGAAAATAAACTGTTACCCTTTAGTGTTTTATGCTCGCTGTTTCGTTGTCTTTATTAGCCTTAGCAAGCAGCTGTTGGCCAAAAAGGAAGTAGGCTAATATCGTTTTTCTTATGTGAAAATATTCATCATCGGGCTTGGAAAGCTTTTTAAGAAGCTCCATCTTGGTAGTTTTGCATACCGTAAAGACTTTCCATCTTTGACGCAGACTTGGTCACCCAGGTTGACATGGCCTTCAAACGTTCTGTTGAAGTATTGTGGTTCGATTTATTTCATCCACGGTGTGTCGCTGAAGAGCTGCCCTTGAAATGCGTTGCTCAAGCGCACTTCGCTTGATCTTTTTCCGAGTCCGGCGCTTACCTCACAATCACATATAATGTTATTGCCACTTTCCGTAGCTTTTTTTTGTATGAGGGTGGCAGCTGATTTAGTTGACCCTGGCCTGTGGTCCTTCGCTGTCATCCTATTATCAGCACCACATTTATATATGTATGCACTGCAGGGTGAACACAAAGTCCCTGGACCAACTTATAAACGATTTACTGGGTATAAATTGATGTAGGCTACGTGCTGTTGTGCTGAACCAAAATAAAAAAGATTCTGAATCGATCCAGATTTGGGACATATTTCATTTCGATTTTGAAATGTGCACAAATCTGTAAGGGTTAAAATTTGCAGCCTTCTATAGAGGTATCACTGTCCAACTTTTGAGTTCTTTGTGTGGGCACAATCCAGCAAGTTTGTGTGAAGCTCGCAACTTGCAAGACATATGTGAAATTCCGCCAGGGCTTCTTGATTTTCGTGAATTTGGCAAACGTGTTTTGAAAGGTTATTTGTATTAAAATTAGGTTACAGTTACTAGCCTACTACAAACTTGTAAACTACAATAGGATTGAGATATTTATCGCAGCAAATTCGAGGTCATGACTCATGAAAGTACAGTTCATCATGCGAAGGCGTGTGTCATAGCCTACTGTATAATAATGAGCAATGGAGAAACGGTGAAATAATAGAAGCGTTGCATGAGTTTTCACTGGAAGCATATAAAAAATTGGGAGCCCAAATTGGATGTTTGCATCGGGCCCCAACTGACAAGGTTACGACCCTGGCTTACTCATTCTGGCCTGTTCGAAATAATAGTTTACCTCGCTTGAATACTAAACTCTTCGTTTTAGTTTTGTTTTCAAAGAAAACCAATTTCGTTTCGATTAATAATATGACGTGTTTGCGAAGAGTCCAAAATATTCGAATGTGTCAGCAAATTGTTTGATCAAAATTAGTTGCATTTAATTTAAAACTACTGTGCCAGATGATTCAATCAGTGAGTAAACATTAGATATTCGCTGACGAGGATATTATCGGGTTTGACAAACTTGTTTTGAAGATTTAACTCTTCGAGTGCTTTTTTAGTTAAGCTTAAACCTACACTAACGTTTGTTTGTTATACTAGCTATTATAGCGACGTCCACGTACTAGCCTACCTTTTTTCTGTAGGCGACGACTCTGTTGCGCGTATTGTTAGCCTGTGGCGCGACAGCGCTGCAACAATTGCCTGCTTGCGAGTGGAATGCAGACTGCCTACAACACAGCGAACTTTACTCTGAAAAAGAAGAAATATTGTCAATGGCCGAACTGAGCTTGTGGTTTAAGATTCAAACAAATAGCCAAAAAATATTACATTTTCATCAGTTATAATATTTTAGAACAGGTAGTTCACTGGCTGCTTTTCCTAGTTCAATGTTTGTGGTCGGAAGATGTGATTTAGGATCAGATGCACCAACAGCACATTTTATCAAGCTAACCGTCTAGCTCTAAACAGTTAACAGAGAGTCAGTTTGTGCGTACTGGTAATTCATCTATCAATCAGTAGGCCTATAGGCGAATTGAGGTTTGTGCATAAGAGAAAAAATAGATTAGGCCATTAGGCCTACAATTAAACTTCTTAATCGGTCGATATGGGTCGATTTGCTTTATTCGTAAATAATCCACTGTTGGAGCATTTATTCCTTAGTTGCTATTGGTGCATTGCGTAGTCTCCTGACAGCTTAATCTGACGTATCTAAACTTTTTGTTTAGTAAACTTAAAAATGATGGAGTTTGATTTAATTCTGAGCAAGTTAGGCCAAGGAAAATATCAAATTTTAGTGTTTCTTGCCTTTTGTTATTATAATATATCGTTTGGATTCAACGGATTAGCGACTGTTTTCATCGCATATCAGCCAGATTATAGGTGAGTAGGCAACTAAATAAGCCTACAGTAGCTTTCAAGGCCCAATACATTCATAGGCGTTATGAAAATCCATTGTAGGCCTAATAGTGGTCTGCAGCTAAACAAGTTAGACTACGTTGGTGGCCCACTAGCCTACATCGATTCAGCAATTAACTAAAAATAACTTTTGCTCTACAAGTTACCAATGCAAGGTTTCCTAAAAGTTACTGTTATGAGAGAATTTGACAACGGCGGAATGATTGTGATAGCCCCTTATTGCGTCATTGATTGATTGAGGGAATCTTTATTCTCGGACTGAAAAGGCAGTTTTGCATACTTACACAGGCTTTGAACCACTGTCGCAGGCACCGATATTTGTTAGAGTGAAGTTTCCGATTGTTGAAGTGTTGTGGTCTGTGAGTCATTTCATCCACTACGTCTACGCGCCACTGAATGAAGAGCTGTCCTTGATATACATTTGCTCAAGCGCACATTCCAAGCGTCCAGCGCCGCTTGAGCTTGAAGTTTCTTCGTTCATGAAGTCAATCGCTTAACCAACTGAGCTATCTGGGCGGACATGATTTGTTAGCATTTTCGCTTTTTTAAAAATACCGTGGAAACAGCGATGATTTCCTTGTACCGTACGCTTTTCTTAAATCTATAAATTGTCGTTCAGTTTCCATCAACTGTCGTTTGACCAACATTCGTTAGACAAACTGCCGCTTGATGAACTGTCATTCGACCAACTGCAGGATCTTGATCCTCATCAGCAACAAATTGCTCTTCTTTTTTTAAGATGCAATGTTTCACCACTAGACGACAAAAATGAATATCCAAACTTGACTGAGGCTGACATTTTAAACTTCACCACCCCACACGAAGATGCTTCGACAGAAATTTACGATGGATGCTACAGGTTATTTTAAGTGCAATGAGTTGACCTATTCAAAGTAGCCTAGCCTATATAACATAAATTTTACTAATTGAGGTAGAAAGTTTCATATCAAGCCAAATGTAACCAGGTTTCAAGCCCAAAACCGCATAGTCTGCCTTTGGATTTTACAGTTGGCCTACAACGAAAGTTAAATTCAATAAAAGCAATTATGAACTATAAGCATACGAAGCCCATTAACGCAATCAGATTCAACATGTTTCAGTTTATTATAGTAAAATTTACAAAAAACAAACAATTACATTGAAACAAATCTCAAACATTTTCGACATCCCATTTAATGCAGTGACCTTTGAGATTCTCGTGTAAATTGTTGAGCGTTGAGTCGAAAACGTTTGGAATTTGTTTCAATCTACTTTTTTATTTTTGTTTTCTGTAAACATTGCTATAAGAAACCGAAATATGTTAAATCTCGCTACGTTACACGGCTCTGTTGTCTATGGTTCAACAAGACAAACTCTCTACCAAAGCTCTAAAAACAATGATAATAAAAGTCAAAGGATGTCAAAACCCGTAGCTTTGTGGAAGTTTTCAAAAAGAAACGGGTGCAACCATAGTTAATAAATATACCGGTGCAACCAACAACCAAGGTGGAATAAAAAATTATTTTGTTGCTAACTTGTGTCATAACAAATTGGGCGTTATGGTAGCCTATACTTTATTTACGCAGTAAGCCTAGACTACATAACACCCAGAAAATAAACCGACAAACATTGCAGATATGGTTATAACTTGAGCATTTGCGAAGTGGACACATCTTGTGTTAACACATCAAGTCAGTCGATTGTTTGTGATCAAGGATATCACTACGATCGCTCACTATTTACTGAAACTGTTATTACGGAGGTAAGTGCTGTAGCTTACACATTCATTAATCTAAATAGGCTGCAGTTTTAAACAAAGTGCATCGTTGCATTTTCATTAAGCTTATTGACTTACAGTGCCGGGATATCTAGGCCAGACTGCCCAGATTGCAAAAATTTGTCATTTTTGCATTGATACAACGTCTGCACACGTTGAATCAATGTAAAAATGACGGATTTTGCGGTCTGGGTGGCCAGCGATTTTCAAACGTTTTTGTACTAAGCCACATTTAAGAATTTCGGAATTTATCGCGGCACATTGACTTACTTAGTCAATCTTTTTTTTCGAAGTATTGCTTTTCACTGACTTTTTGATTGAAACTGCTACGTTGAAGCATGGCTCCAGAGATGTCTGTAGAAACTATATAGGCCCTACTAGCCTATCCATTTCAGCATTATGGAAAAACGTGTTATATACAACTCTGACGTTATTAATGAAAATAAGATAACATAAAAGCGCAATTCGAAAATAAGGACATTTCTTAAAAACACGGACAGTAATATTTTCTAAGATGTAGTTCTTCAAGGACAAATCTCATAAATAAGGCATGGTAGCCTTGCTCATAAAGCTTTCTTTAAAAAGATGCAGAAAGCGATATTCTATTGTTGGAACACATCAGAAAAGCGTAGCGTGGCATGAATGTCATTGTCTTCACTTTTTTGCTGCCACTGTGATTAAGGTATCGCGTTTTTTTTTCTTATTAGGCCTACACACTTTTCTTTTAATATTATCAAACAAGAAACAACTGGCTTATAGACTAAAGGGGCAATTGCTTGCTCGCCATGTAGGCCTAGGCCTACTTAAGCCTACTTGTAGCCTGCAGACTGAACTTTTTTATAAAAAAAAAACAAAAAAAAAACATAAATGCAACAAAATAGCATCAAATTGTACAAAAACGTATCAGGTCAACCAAGAGTGTGGTAAACACAAGTTTGTAGGCTAGCTATTGTAGCTAATCGTTTATTGCCCATTGGGAGAGCGTATTTTTTCCGGTACCCGGTCAGTTGGTCGACAGGACAATTGGTCGACAGACAATTGGTCGACAAGACAGTTGGTCGACAAGACAGTTGGTCGACAGGACGTTACGTCGACAGAACGATTCATTTTAGGGTTAGGGTTAGTTAACTAACTTTAACCCTAACCTAACTCTAACTCTAACCCTAACCCTAACCCTAACCCTAAAATGAATCATCGTCGACCTAACGTCCTGTCGACCAACTGTCTTGTCGACCAATTGTCCTGTCGACCAAATGTCTGTCGACCAATCGACCGTGCACCTTTTTTCCATCCTCACATAATTGGAAAAACACATACGAAACTTATGTTACAGTTTGACATGGTATGTGACAAAAGTTACTTGAATTCCCTGTCTACATCAATGTATTACGTGGGAATGTTGATCGGGTCTGTCATATTTGGGAATATATGCGATGCGTAAGTCATTTTACTCTGCTTTGAACAATAGCCTACACGTTTTTGTGAACTACATAGTACATATGTAAAAATCGTAGATATTTAAGATTGTGTATAGAAAATAATATATCAATATACCTACGCTTTGCCAAAAAGGTTATAGTTATCTCTTTCTGCTACCATTATTTCTTATTGCTGATTGTGCTGTTATCCGATCTAGGCGCAAATTTGTAGATTGCAGGTGGACAGACTCAGTAGTAGTAGAGAATTTAAGCAAACTATTCTCTTCAAAGCAAATTCTTCTCCTAAAAACTTTTTTTTATCATGTTCTTGTTTTCAATATCCAAAGCAGAGGCCTGATCTATTGGAACGGTTGGGGGCAATCGCCCTCCTACAGCATAGAAAAGTAACTGGAACTATCGTGTTTTTTGTAAGGTTGTATTAATGTAGCCCGTATTATTATTTTGTTTTGGTAAAATCGCCACCCCCTTAAAAATACTTACTGGATGAGCCCTTGATTTAAACTAAATTAGTTTGAATCAGATTTGTTGAGGAAAGGGCAGGATCGGATTTAGATAAAGAGAGGCCCAAGGGTATTCTCCTTTTGAGACTCTTCCCTTCACCTTAGCAGCCATGGAGACGAGTATTTTAAACAACCACCACGAATAATACAGTAGGCCAGAGGTTCTCAACCTTTTGAGATTCAAGGACCACTTAAAAAATTGTGTCTCAGTCACGGACCACTACTCCCCTTCCTCCTCCCCTTGTAACGAACAAATGACACTTATTGCTTGCTAAGTCATAAACAGTAGCTAGTATTAGAAAGAATGCTAAATTTAGAGCTAGCCTTGAGCTTGCACATTTGAGCACAGCATACATCCAAACGAGGAGTAATACGTAAAGACTCAATCGGAGTTCATCTTCGACTTTAAGTCGTGAACGATACTTTGTTTTTATTGTAACCAGTGCAGAAAATCCGCATTTCACAAAGATAAGATGTCGCAAAAGGTAAAATTATTTTCATAGCTTTCTGAGACAGTTGTGGATGCTCGTGTGAAGTTTCAGCTTGTATCCATAATTTCATCAAGCTCATTCTCGGATGCAACATATTCAAAGTAGTGTCACAGGTCAGTTCAATGAATTGGTTCAGTTCTAATGTTGATAAGTTTAATGAATCAATGTGTGCAAGAAACAGACTGGAAACTCACGAAAAATTCTGAGCGTTGAAATCACCAAAGTAAAAGTTAAATTGATCTTGCAGTGACTGACTATGGTCAGAAATAAAATTCATCTAACAGTTGTTTATTCATTTCAGCATTTTGTGGTTTCTCAGTGAATTCGTACAAATTCAATTGATCAAACATGTCAAAGTTACATTGCAATAATCTTGTCTTCCAAAGATCAAGTTTTTTCGTAAAAGCAGACAATTTTTCATTGAGGGTAATTAAATTTGTCTGCTTTCCTTGAAGCGACGAATTAAGTTTATTCAGTTGTTAAAAATGTCAGCTCGGTAAGCCAGAACAGCAACCCAAAAGCTATCGTTGAAATGAGCAACAAGCTTGGATTTTCTTTTCTAAGAAACTCTCTCACAGCATCACGTAACTCAAACAGTCTGACACTTTTCCCCTTGAAAACCAGCGAACTTGAGTATGCATCACAGCTGTTCATGATCAAGATCCTTATTCGAACATGATGAAGCAAAGAAACGACAATTCAGTGGATGAGCCTTGATAAAATTAACAACTTTGATGACCTGATCAAAAATAGATTTGAAGGGTTAAAAAACAACGATTTCAGACTTTGCACGCGGACTACCAGGCAAATGTCCGCGGACCACTAGTGGTCCGCGGACCGCAGGTTGAGAACCGCTGCAGTAGGCTATAGTGAATTAGTGATGGTGGCACATTGCACACAAGTGTCCTTTATGTGACAAACGTCAAGAACCGGCAATTTACGATCAGACCATGGTTCAAACCAGTAGCGTAGCCAGGAATTTTGAAAGGAGGGGGGGGGGTTGCCGACCCAGCGGCGTCAAAGAAATCCTCCCCTCCGAAAATTTTGAAAAATTACTTTGAATTTGGTGCATTCTGAGAGCATTTTCAACAAAAATGTGGGTATGAATACTCCTGCAAAATGGTGCTGTCCGGTGGCATAGCAAAAGAATAAGATCATGTTTTCTTCGGCATTTTTCGGAAATAAAGCTAAGTCTCTATGTTTTCTTGTTGCTAATTCCTGGCTGAGATGTTGGAATGTTTGGTATTGGCAAAACTCGCTCTTTTAATGCAGTTTTGTTTAAAATTGGGCAATTTTTTTTTTAGACTGAAAGCATCATTCTCAAGCATAGAGAGACTAAAAGCATCATTCTCAATATCGTGACGTCACACGCGTGCCAAAGGGGGGGTTGTAACCCCCAAAACCCCCCCTTGGCTACGCCACTGGTTCAAACTAAAGATAGGCAGATGCCTAAAACATTAAAAGACGAAAAAACTGTGCTGTGTAGCCATACTCATGTAAAATCCTTATTTTGCTATCTGTTGTATCATGACAGAATCGGCCGCAAGCCAACATGCATTATCACGTATGCACTGACATTGGCTTGCATGTGCGGCTTGAGCTTTATCCATTCAGTTGAACTGTATATTGTCTTAAGAATGGGCACTGCATTATTCGGTTTTGGGACATCTATCGCTGCCTTTGTATACAGTAAGTCAAATTAATGCTAAGTATTAATAATAACACTTCACAAAAACGGTGCTAAACAGATCTCATAGTCATGAGGCTATTTTGTGTAGTTTTCTATTTTTAATGCTTAGGCTATGTGGCAATGTTGAGGTTGAGCTGGTTAAAAGTGTGATTACTGTTCTACTTTACATAAGTTCATTCTCTAACTGTTGTATTTACTGTGTGTTCTTTTGATGTTCTGTAGATAAATTCTATCGTTGTTATTCTTGGTGTGGACACGATAATGTGTTGAAAGCGTGCAATGTAAATTTTTTAGTAATTTAGTATTTGTGCATGTTTGAAAATGAATGTGTTGAAGCCGCTGAGGTTTGGATTTATATACTTGTGATATCAGACGGTACAACCCTCTGCCAAACTTTATCTACCCTATTACAAAAGATGCTTTGGAAAAACAAATGCTCTGAAAAATATATCTAGCCTACTGCACATACTGATAGGCCTACATAACATAGCCTACTAACATATCTGCAACTCAAAGTTAACATATAAAAAGCAACTTATTACCTAAAACAATCCAGCGTTTTATTATAAACGTACACGTAATCATTCCTCAGCTGAAAAGACTTTCTTTTTGTATTCAGCAATGGAAATAGTCACCGGTAAGTGGAGAACAATCTGTGGATTAAGTTTTCAAGCGACCTTTGCAGTTGGCTATATGATCATGGGAGGAATTGCTTACCACTGGAGAAATTGGCATGAAATAATGGCAAGTTACTTATTTAGAATTAGATCATAATTAATTAATCAATTCATCGTCTAGGGCTAGGCTACGTATAACAATTATGTGGTTGGCTTTTGTTTGCACCTTTATTAATGTGAATTTTTTTAAATTTGATGTCAAGGTTTTTATAATTTTTTTATCTACTTTCCATATTTAATCTTTTCCAGCTCATATGCACCATCGTTGTATCTCCTTTTCTTCTATTTGCAAGTATCATCCCCGAGTCCCCTCGCTGGTTGTTTAATAAAAATAAACTCAAAAAAGGAAAGAAAGTAGTCAAAGTGATGGAACGAATGAATGGCGTTGACCTCGATGACAATACATGGAAGGAAGTATTGAAAACAGAAAGCGTTGTAAGTGAATGCAACTAAACAAGAAAATGGCGTTTAAACAACCAAGTTAGCCAACTTAGGGTGGAACTTTTCTATTTTTTTAACAACTTATATGTTTGACATAGACTTCATGGTTTATGAGCACTGATATAGCCAAAACGTTATAGGTACCACGAATTGAAAGAAAGTCATAGTTTCCAGACTTGCTATGGTAGGCACTTAAACATAAAAACTTTTGGTAAGACAAATGAATCATTGGACCAATCATAAGTTACAGGTAAAACACAGGAAAAACGCAAACTTTTCTGATAGAAAGCTAAATCAGTGAGCGTTGCGCCATAGCCAGCGTGTTCTAGTGGGTTAAGGCTAGCTAGAACTGAGCGTTGCGCGAAAAAAAAAGAAATTATGGCTAGTGGATGCATTTCAATGACGTGGGTTCGATTCCCATCTCTGTCATAAGTATTTTTTCTTCTCTAATTACCAAACAAAGTTCAAACTAGGATCAACTCTCTGGCTGAATGCTAGAGTGGTCACAACTCACGATTGAACGGTAGTCACTTAAACATATCTTCTAATTGGTTGGCGGTGTCTTACAGGGAATTGTCATGTTTAAGTGGTTACCCAATTGCTATCGTATACCATGTGACAGAGAAGAAAATCCGTTCGACCAGCAAATAAAAACTACGTTTTTATTATCTTCCGCCCCGTTAGCTTAGCGGTTGAGCGCCCGGCTTAAGATCAAGTGGCGCTGGTTCGGCTTTCGGGGTGTGCGCTTGAACACCTCATGTTAGGACTGCTCTTCATACAGCGGCACCTGGTGGATGAAATAGTTCAGACAACAACACTTTAAACTACGATGGAAATTTCACTCTGCCAATCGCATTATAATTCGGCCTACGCTTGTTTTCTGAGTAAAGCCATCTTACTTGCAATTGGGTCGTACACCGTCGTAGCAAGAATTTCTAGATGTTCTTTAAGGAATTTCTCAGGAACTTCTCAGGAATTTCTAGATTGCCGCCCCAATAGCTCAATTGGTTAGCGCGTCACTTCTGGAACGAAGAAGCTTCAAGATCAAGCGGCTCTGGTTCCACTCTCGGGGTGTGCGCTTGAGCAACGCACGTTAAGGACTGCTCTCCATTCAGCGGCATCTAATGGATGGAATAGTTCCCCGGCAACAAGACTTCAACAATCGGAAACTTCACTCTGTCAATCTCGGTGACCGGGCCTGCGCCAGTGATTCAAAGCCCCTACAAGTATGCGAAACTGCCAGGATTAAGCTCTGCAAGAAGCTTTCCCAGTCTGAGGATAAAGATTCAATCAATCAATCTTGATTTCCCTGAGTCATAGCTTTCTAGCATAATAAGCGATACGGTGACATATACTTTTTGTTTTGCTGTTGATACCATGATATACTACTGCTAGTAGGCTATATATGTTATCAATACCTACACGATTTGCAGGAAAAAGTGGAAAACACCAGAACGCACAGTTCCATCGACTTGTTCAAAACAAAAGAAATAATGATAATTACGCTGAAAATCATGTTCAACTGGTGAGTTGCGCAACCAGATTGTTAACATTGCTTGCGTGACAAAACAAACTAGCTTACCGTACGTAATATCATCAAATACCAGAATAGTAGCATAACCGATAAAGTCAGAAGAGCAGTTTTTTCCATGAAAAGTGAAATACAACATTTGAGTAATAGAGTTCTCCTTTTGCTCATATTTTACTTTTAAAGTAGAAAATTTGCACAGACCATTTGCTTCGTGTATGATAGCCTACCTGGTAGGTTTATTTCTGCTACTTTTGCTTCTTTGTACAAATTTTATTAGTTTAGCCCCGAGGTGCCAAAGTGCGGCCCGTGGTTACAAATTTTTTGACACCCCTGGTTTAGCCAGTAGTTCTCAAAGTTGTTTTGATGCGACGCTTGTAGAAAATACGTTTGGTCTTGCGAAGCATAAGCAATGAGTTTTCAAGACTCATATATTAGGCCAGGGACTGATTACAAATTAGCTAAGCAATTGCGTCCTGACAACCCAGATGTTAGCGATAAACTTATAAAAATGACGCTGGTAAACTTTCATTCGACAAGGAATAAAGAAAGTTGCATGGAAACAACACTATGGGCGACTTCTTAAAGTAGAATTCCTTTGGAACCTTGACGATCTCTGGAAAGAACTTGTCTTTCAGGATCCTAGTGTAATCATCAGTGAGATGCTCGAAAATGCTGTCATTAAATTGCGGGTCAGAAAAGTTACTGAATCATCAAAAATAGTGTAATAGATGCTCAAGCCCACAGGCAAGAAATACCGATTATTTGAGATCTTGCGAAAGCCACAGTTCTGAATGGCCTTATGCCAGCAGACTGAGAAGAAATATACGTCATCAACATCTTTAAAGGAAAGGGGAATAGGGGCAATAACAGAGACCCAAAGCTGTTCAATCAGACTATGAAAACACTTGAGAGGTGATGGAGAAACTGATTAAGCAACAATTGCGCATCGACGACCTAGTTAGGTTTCATGCCAGGCCGAGGTACAACAGACGCCATCTTCATCATCCGTCAGCTCCAAGAAAAACACACATCTGGGGAGAAAATTCTTTATATACGGTACAGTAGCTTTTGTAGAACTCAAAAACGCCTTTAATCGAGTGTCAAAGAAGATGATCTGGTGGGCCATGCAAAAGCTGAATGTTGAGAAATGGTTAGTAGTAGTACGGACCGTAGGCTACAATTAAAGTAGGCTACGGTATTTAGATGCTATAAGAGCCGTGTGCGTGTAAGAGATAGATAGGCTACAGTACGGTAACGCTTTCAAAGTGGAAGTAGGTGATTTTAGATGCGCATTAGGACTTTATAGCATATTGAACCCACTGCCCTTTATCATTGCTCTGGAAGCTCTCTCACTGGAGCTGCACATTGGCTGCCTTTGGGAGCTGTTGTACGTTGATACTCTTTCCATCATAAACACGTCAATTGAGATATTAGTTGACAGAATTATCATCTAGAAGAAGAGCATGGAAGCAAAGAGTCTAAGAGTGAACATGAAAAAGACCAAGGTAATAACTTAACCTTTTAAACTCTCTGAGAAGACCAGGAAAGCATACTTGTACAGTATATGCCTAAGTTGAACAGGAAAAAACTCCACCAAATGCTTTTGCTGGGTCAGCAAGAACTGTAGTGGAGTCTAATGGTTCTCTCAAACAGTCCCACGATACTCATGCCCACGCAGTAAGGGCACAGCAAGACCAATAGACTGTACGCCAGAAAGCCAGTTTAAGGTTAAAGGTGACATACTTGACGTGGTAAGCTGACTTCTGTTACATTGTAGTCAAGATACTATGTTTTACAGTGGGAGTGTGAACTGGCAACCATAACACGGTACAGGTGAACCTAAAAAAGTTTAAAGGATTCATCCTCACAAACAAGCAACTTCCTGGTTAAATCAGAGATCAAGTTTACTCCAGCTGTGTGAGGAGTGTCATGTTCTATAGTTCTGAAATATGTGCAACACTAACGGACACAGTCAATCTCCTACAACGTAACGAGAAGGCCATGATAAGATGGACCTGCCTGGTAAAGCCTGGAGATAACATCTAGTTTGAGACTCTTATATAATAGCTCAAAATAAAAGACATTAAGCTACCGAAATCCTCCAATTGGGCGGACTAAAATGGCTTGGACCCGCTCATCGCAGCACAGACTTGATGTTGCAGGTGAAATGTAGCCTATGACTTTTACTGCACAGCAAGATCAATCCTGGCCAAAGCTCTCTTGAAAAGAACCCATGATGATTTTGTACTGGTTTTGGACTCCACCTACCCAGTCCCACTACCAATAGCCTACACTAGATCGCAAGCCTTGAAGAGTAAGACTTTGTTCTCGACTGACAGATAGGCCACACCATCGACAGGAAGATTAACTCATGGTCTGTAATTTGTATAATCAAAAACGGGTTAATGACGATGATGATAAACTTTCGTTAAACGTTCTAGGTTTGTCAACAGCTTGGTGTATTACGGAGTATCGTTGAATGCTGGAGCTTTAGCTGGGGATCTTTTTGTCAATAATACTCTGAGTAAGCAGTTTTCATTAAAAGTCGCTTTGGTAGGCTACACCTACAAACTTCTCAATGTCTGTCTATAACAGTGGTTCCCAACCTGGGGTTCGCGGTCCCCTTGGGGGTCCGTGAGAAAGCATTTGGAGGTCCGCGATTACCTTGATGAATTTCGAAAAAAAAAAAAAACGAAAAGCGACCTTTTTACTTTCATTTCTTTCTTTAAATGCAAATGTGTCAAGCTCAAGCCCTCGAGGATAAACTGTACCGGTATGCATTAAAATAAATCTGCTGCTGCCTACAGTGTGTACATTGACCTTAAACTTACCACAACGCATGTCGATTACAGTCAAATCAGGATTAGCTCGTCTATTACGTTCCGTAATAGAAAGCAGAGAGAAAAATTTTGCGCACATTTGGAAACCCTGCAAATCTCATTTCATCGTTATTTTAATTTAGAACACCTGCCGAACGAAGTTGAAACATGGATTCGAAATCCTTTTCTTTTTGACTTAAACAACATTAGCGATGACGATCTCAGTAAAGATGACCTAATTGATTTCAGATCAAAAAAGTTATTACGCATTGAATTTCATTCAATAACTGTGTTTTGGTGCTCACAACTGCAAACCTACCCATTCTTGGCAAAGCAAGCGATTGTAGTTTTGTTACCATTCATAACCACTTACCTTTGCGAGGCAGGATTCTCAGCTCTTGTTACAATAAAAACTAAACATCGAAATCACTTGGACGTTGAAGATGACATGCGTGTTGCATTGTCAAAAACTCAACCACATTTCAGTCGTTTAGTTCAGGAAAGGCAACAACAGCCTTCTCATTAAATTTGCTTAGCCTACGTTGAAAAAGTTTCGGCATGGCACTTTGGGTCACCTTAATATTCAAATACTGCTGACATTTCTTGAACAATTCATTTATTTTCTTATTTGAGCAACAGTTTAACCTGATGTTTGCCGCAGCAGGAGTCATAGCGGCAATGCAATATGACACAGTACAGTAGTTGAGTAGCATAATTATTACAATAGTCAATAGTATGTTAATTGAGTTTCAGGAAAAATTTAGGTAGGGGTCCGCAGAATTAATAATTTGTCCAAAGGGGTCCGTGACAACAAAAAGGTTGGGAACCACTGGTCTATAACAACAACCATTCAGCATATTATACCATCAATATAGAACTCTCAGCTTGTTTAAAATAGAACTATAAATAGGTTATAGTCATTTGAACAATAATTATTTTGCATATAGGTTGTTTGCCTATATTGCAAATGATGCTTTGTTTGTGATCAAATCACGAAATAAAATTTTATTAATTTTGCAGTGAAATGTGCTTCCAATAAGCTATAGTTTTTTTTATATTATTATTGATACGTTAATTGTTAATTCAAAGATAAGCCTATCTTTCATAAGAATATTTTGATAGAACAGGTTCAACAACACGATGTTTATTTTTCAGATGGTGTATTTGAAATTGCAGCTTACGGCTTTTGCATCCTAATAATGGATAAAACAGGAAGAAGACTGCTATTATCCGCACTTATGCTGGTGGCCGGAATCGGGTTATTGGCAAGCGTTATTGTCAATGTTTATGCTGCAGAGAATCAAAGTATATAAGCCTACTGTTAAATCAAATTTATATATTTACCGTAGCCCAGTGGCGTAGCCAGAAAAAAAAATTGGGAAGGGAGCAAATATTTGATGAAGTGAAGAAAACGACAAAATGTTTGATTTAAGATATCGCCACCTGATGTGCAGTCGCGTATCCTGGTGGGTTGAGTTAGGAAAGCAATAAAAGTGGTGAGAGGTTAGAGTGTGCCTTCGGCACGCGTATTCTAGGGGGTGCGGGGGCATGCTCCCCCGGAAAATTTTTGCACTTAAATAATGGATTATAGCGCTTTCTGGAAACACTTTTAGGGTAATATTTGTATGAAATTTATTAGCAGATAAACAGCTACTAACTTATTAAAGGTAGCTCTTACACACGAACGGGCAAAAACTGCGGCTAAAATTAGAGAACACCAAAAACTCAGCTACACAAAAGCTCAAAAACTACACAAAAACCCAACAGAGTAAGCGACTCTGAAATTGCTTTCACAAATTAGTTAAAAGAAGCGTAGGCCTAAATCGCGTAGACTTTGCACGATTTACGATTTGCAAAATTTATTGGTGTTTTTCTGTGTATCTAAAACAAGTCCTGGGGGGTGTTAATAGCCAGATGTCTTGGAAAACCATATAAATTTCTACAAATTTTATTATATTTTCAACAAAGGGCTCAACTTCGGAATCCAAACTTTGAAAAATTTGGGGGGCATGGCCCCTTTCGCCCCCCTGGCTACGCCAATGCCGTGGCTTACTGTTGGGCCTGGCCCACCCACTTTTGAAAGCCAAATTTCTTTGAAAAACTAGCGAAAACAGAAAATCAGAGAGGGAGTTTCAAAAAAAATGCCTTCACTCATTTGATACACACTATAGTTTGATTAACTTTGATAGCTCAATAATGAAGTCCAATCTTAAAACTTTTCTGTTGAGCCCACTATTTATGGGCAGCAATTTAACAATTTTGTGATTTTTTTGGCCAAATTGGGTCCACAAATGAAAATTTTTCGCTTGTTGGCACGAAAAGCAATCATGAAAACACAATTGTATAAACGGTTTAAAGTATTAGGAATGCAACAATGTTATAGGGAGTGTGGGGGCTTTTCCCCCCAGATGTTGGATTGACTTTGACTGCTGCGCCTCTGGGCCCACCTACTTTTAAATTGGTTCCTCCATGCCTGGTTCACAGTGAACGTAATTGTTTTTTTCTAATGTAATGTCATGTGACAAAAAATGTGTGTTGAATTAAAGCTATAGGTCTGTAGTATTTGTAGCTTATGCTAACACTGGGATTGCCTTGTTGATTTGATTTGTCAATAGGAATAACTTTACCAAACCACGGTTACACAAGTTACAAAATGTTCACATTTTAGCACTTATCACTCTTGGAGTCGTGTTTGCTTTCATTGCTAAGTTTGGAATTTCTGGATCGTTTGCTGTTATTTATAACTTCACAACAGAGTTATATCCCACCGTGGTGAGGTGAGATATAGTTTGCTTTAACTTAGGTAGGGTAGGCCTAGTAGCCTAGTTTATTTTTCATAACATTTCATAAGTGTCATTGCAATTCATACTTTTTTGGTGGAGTAGGCTAGAACCATCACAACCGTAAATGTTAAGGAAATAATTTATTACAAATCAATTCCCATTTTTGCATTTATGCAAAGATTCCGAGTTAAATGCTTAGAGTTTCTTGATTATTATTAACAACTTCAACTTCGTATTTAGCCTACCGGTACCATAATTTGAAATCTCCCGAAGTGAAAATAAAAGTTCATTAGGCCTATTATAAGAATTAGAAAGAGGTTTATAAGAGAAGCTACTGATTTTTTAATTCTAAGAAGCTGATAATTTTCTCTTGTTGGCTAAAAAATCGGTTTAGTTTGTTTTTATTTTTAACCATCACAACGGAAAACATTGTGTGCCAAACAGTAGCGTATTTAGGGGGGATGATAAAGGGCGATGACCTCCCCCTAATGATCAAAAAATAAGTATAATTTTAACCCAAGTAGACAAAATTTGAACCAATTAGCAGCCATTTTCACCAAATTTGAGCTTTCTGTGTACTACCGTTGAGACTACCCCGTGTGTAGGTACTACCCCTAGACCACCATTGGCCTCCAGCCGCCAGTCCACCGCTACGCGGCTGACTGACACAATGTCTTTCCCCTCCCCCCCCCTAACAAACTTTCTAAATACGCCACTGGTGCCATAGCTGAGGTCTAGAAAAAAGATAAAACGACAGAACGCGGACGTTATAACATGCATGATACCAAAGCAGGACAATCAGTTTAAAATATGGCTCGTTGGCAACACCTCAGTAGAATTTAGAAAATTTAGAAAAAACAAACAAAGAGAAAAAAGGCAAGTGAATTTTTTATTTATTTATGAATAAAAAAAGTAATAAACAAGACAAAATAGAAAAACATAGACAAAATAGATAGCTTAATTAATGCAGACTAATCAGCTTGTATCCACTGTAGTCTGTAGATCTCTTATCTTTTGTGATGGGCTAACCCGACAAACTTTTGAAGACATAACCTTTACCCTCTTCCCAGACAACTACTTTATCCGGCAAAGATCTGGTCAGAACCGCATCCATATCGTGGCGTAGGAAAATAAAATTTGTTCAACTTTTGTGTTTGCAAATACGCAATACTTTTAACAAACAATTTACAATTTTCTCAAATAACTGAACATTTTCCCAATTTTGCAACACTTTTTGATTGATTGCCATAATCATCGTAATGTTGAGAAATTGGTATTGCAGAAGCAACGGAGTCGGCTTGGGTTCACTAGCAGCAAGAATCGCTGGAATTGTGGCTCCTTATATTATTTCGTTGCAGGATTACACGAAATGGCTTCCCAACACCATTTTTGGAGTTTTAGGTCAGATATTGATCATTTCTTTGACCTTTGGACCGATGCAAAGCCAAGTTGAATAACACATAGGCTAAACAATTATTATTTGTGGCCCCACGGGCAATAAATTTTAACAGTGAGTTACAAATTTAAAGTTAGGCTACTAGGCTATTCACGCTAACTTATTTGTATTAACAGAAGTTTTCCTGTCTAAAAGTTCAGTTCACGGGCACTTTGTTTACCAAATGTAATTACAAATGCATAGAATTTACTTTGAAAGCCTTTTGTACTGCTTAGCTATTGTAAATCGAACAAAAATTTTGCAATTGCAAAGTCTTAAATTTTACTTGCAGGTGCTTGCTGATGTAGCGATCCATTATTTCAACATATAAGTTTTCCTGCCTTTTACTAAAGTTTCTGTAATTTTCCATGCAACTGCTCCCAAAGAAAATAGAAAAAAGGGCGCACACAATAAAATGGTTTGTTCGTCCTTTGACGAGAGCTCTAACATATCAAACCAGCTCAATTAGACAAAGAGCTCTATCAAATCGGACCAGCTCAAGCAGAGCTCAGTTAGACCAGTTCAGCTCTCAGAAAAACATTAAATTGTTTGTTTAATTAAAATGTAATAACTCGTGATAATGTTTCACGATCATGTAATTTCATTATTCTGTACTGTTTAAATTCAAATTGTGTTATAGACCTACAACATTATACGAACACCTTCTGATAACTTAAAATTATAATTCGAATAACAATTGTGTGGAAATTAGATAATGGAGTCAGATAGCCAAACTAGCTAAATTAGATAAATATAAATTTCATCAGGCAGTTAGACAGCCTTAATAACAAACCATTCTCATACTTAAACATAAACCATCCTTGTACGTTAAATAATAACCTAAATAAAATGTTACCACACTGACAGCTCAACAGTTTGGTGGAACGGACAAATCAATAACGATTTTCGTTTTGCATTAATTTGTAGGTCTTGTAGCCGGAGTGTTAGCTTTGCGATTTCCGGAAACAAATGGCCATTGCATGATGGAAACTATTCCTGAAGCTGAAGAATTCTACATGAATGGAAATAAAAAGGATAAAATAATAAAGTACGGTATCCAAGTGTTAGCTATTAATCTTTACTTAAAGTGTTGCCAATCTTCTTTCTCGCACATCTTATTTTTTATTACCGTACATAAAAATTTATTGGCCATTATTTATTTTAAGAAAAGCAACAACCACAGAGCATTAAAATGATATGGCTCCAGTATTAAGTTATTCTATGGACGATGCTGTAGCCTGTAGTAGGCTATAACTTTTGTTGTTTTTCTTGCATACTTTTTGTGAATTTGGAGTGATTACATTGTACTTTTTCAATTGCAGAAATACTTCGTCCGGTTTTTCCAATGGACAAGATAACAAAACCTTTGAAAAAACGCCTTCAGTGGTGTGTGCTGAACACGCGTTTTGAAGATAACTGCAGTGCAAAGCTCTAATCATGAACTTAGGCTACTGTTGTAACCTATACGTTGTGGTGATTTTTTGGGTTGCTAGACATCAATGAAACGTTGAAAAATGCTTTTCAAACGATTGTCCCAAAATGATGTCAGGTTTTAACCAATTTTTAACTGTGTCGATGTTTTGCTTTTAAAGCGCTCTGTTTTAATTGAGCATTCTGTCCTAATTGAGGATTGGGCCATTAACAATGCCAATCCAAATATTACAGTAGCCTATGATTGAATTGATGTCAATAAAACTAACGTTGTATATATAAAAAATTTAATGCAAAATTTATGTAGAAAAATGCATACGGTACTGGGTTTATTTCGCATCCTGGAATGAACTTAATTGGCCTAAGGCCCTAACACAATGGGCTAATTTAAGGACCAATGATTGTTTTGTTTTTTGTCCAATTTCGATTGCTTTGTCAAATGCTACAATGCGACTGAAAAAAAAAAGAGAAACAGATGATGATTGTGTGCCGAATCTCACACAGACTTTGGCGATCAGGGTCGATCCAGGTCTTTCGATTATGTGGCATCCCTATGTATAAAATGATTGATTTTATTTGTAAATTGTGTTTGGAGCGATTTCGCACATAAATAAAGTGCAATAGTTTTTTGCGTTTGAAGAATTTTTCATATCTTGGATTACAGGTCTATGCAATAAAAGTTTCGGCTAAAAATCAAAACAAATTTATTTATTAGATTTAGCCCAAGAAGGTTTTGCTGTTCCTTTAACTTTCTTCAATAGGGATAAACTTTAACGAGATCATAAAAATGCTTCCACACAATATGATGGAAATTGTTTACAATTGAGATGCTAGAATAACGGACTCAACTTTTCTCTTTTTGTTGAGCTATTGTGACTGCATGTTGGAAAAACGCTTTTTACAAAATAATAATCATGCTTTTATTTGCGCGTATTGCGATAACATAGGCCACAGTTGGTCACAGCGGAAAACCATATCTTCGTGGGAAAGTTGTAATATAGGCTAAAAGTCCCGAATCCTTTCGTCTGTATGCAATAACACCGAAAAAATACTCTTCTGAAAACGTTATTTTACGAATTGTATTTCAAGAAAGAATATCCACAGACTGTCGAAAAAGGAGACGCAACACCGTAGCCTACCCCCTAAAACTTGTCACCACAATACAGATCAGCCTACTGAGGATAAAAGACGGAAATTTCGTCTAGTTGGTAAGCACAAGCAAAACAGTTTTAATATTCGACCAACCTTTCTAACGAAAATTCTAAAAATGACGAATTGATTGCGATATTTCAAATGCACGTAACCAGCTTCTGTGACGTAGGCCTAATAGTAGCCTACACATGCATTGTTATGCAATTTTACATGTGTTCAAAAGGGTTGTGCAATGTTTTACAGGTGTTACGAAAGGATGATGAAATCTCTGCTCATTATTTAGTAATATTCGATGACGTAAGACGCCAGGTTAAGTAGACCTGAAAGGTTTTATGTGACGTTTGATTTGGGGAACGATTTAGGCTAGTCTTAGAGTTAGCTGCTCCTCTTATTTTGGCTTGCCATTATGTGTCTTTGCCGAGATACAGCCGCCGCGTGCTTTGGAGAGGTGCCAAGCCCACGTCCTTTCGAACGTCGCGCAGACGTTCTCATTTTCTACATTGAGGGCATGGAAAGCAGCTGATTCGATGGCCGATATGGTCTTTCGCTGCTTCCGATCGGTGGTGGAATTTAAATTGATATGGTGCCATTTATTCGTATTGTTTATGATTGTACCGTACTATTTTCGCAACAAAAAAAATAAAAGTTTTCTCTCTTTCGCTCTCTTTGCACAATGCAATAAAAATTGCACTATTCAAAAGATGTAGAAGGAATCCCCTTTCAAGCGGTAGTTTACATCTCGTAACAGTTGAGTGCACTTGTTGTCAAAGAGAAACTACGCTAAGTGCTAACGGCTCTTCTGGTACAGGCAGCTTTGAATTTTTAAAGTATTTTGTTTCAGCTGAGCTAGTGAACTGCAGTTTGTTTGTTGTTTTCAGAATGATTAAAAAATCTTTGAAATAATCAGCATAATCCTTTTAAAATATGCCTTGACTGCTATCTTTCAAATTTTTTGGAATTGATATGTTTATGTTTTGATATGACATGCAATATCTATCTTTCAAAGAAGGTGTGTCCTATCATTTATTTTGTCATTAACGCGTCAGGACGAAAAAGATAACTACTAGTTACAATAGTCAATATACCAGTACGTCAACAAACAGGAAAAGGTGGCAAAATCTTTAACGGTTTAAAATGTGCCTTATGGTACAAGTATATGTCTATAGCCTAGTTAGCAAGGCCACAAAACCTAAACAACAAAGAGAAGCACATATGTCCATTGTCCCATCTATTGAACTGGCTCAATAAGAGATTCTTAAGATTGAAACATTGGCCATTGTCTGCAATTATTAGCGTAATGTTTATTTAGACATTTTCTTTAAACCAATAAAGAAGAGTTAAAAGTCAGGTAATTTTCAGAAGCTACATGCACTTTCATTTGGTGTTTTGCAAGATTATGTAATCGCACAAAGTGTTCTATGGCTTAGAAAAAGTTAAAAAGATGTATGTGTAAATAACTGCAGACAGAACGTCACAATTTCGACCGTAAGGCCCTACAGCCGCCGGTCGAAATTGTAGGGTCTCCTCAGTGCAGTAAATCGTACACTAGACAGGAACGCCTTAGTACTATGTAGGTAATGCAGCATGGGATTTTTCCATTTGTGTTATGCAAGGAACCACATTTAAGTTCTTTCACCCATCTTGCCAGACTGCTCAAACTGCCGGAGCGGTGAGCTATGCGCAATGCAACAGCAAGATGTGTATAAAAAAAGTTAGAAATAATGAATAAGTTAAATCATGTACATAATGTGCATGAGAAAGTAGAAAATTCAATCACTTTTAAATGTTTTGCAAATTTACTACACTATGCTTTGTTTCTAGTTAACATATTATTAGAGTTTCCCTTGTATTTCTATATGAAATACAGTAGAAATCGCCTATAACGGCACCTCTAGGGGATTTGCAAAAACTGACGTTATTGCCGAATTGACGTTATAGACGAACTACCGCAAACTATTCCACAACTGTCTTTTGATTAAAGAAAGAGGTGTATAATCCAATCAGGGTTACTGTGTACCACCAAACTGACAAAAGGCAAGCAGAAAATACAGTAAACAAGGAAATTGTTTAAAAAAAATAACCTACAGCGAAAGGTACAGGAAATTTGCGCAATACAGCTCGTTACATACAGTAGTAGGAAAGTTCATTGTTTATTAGCAAAAAAGGCATTGATCTTGAGCTGTTTCGGTTTTGACACGGATTTGACACAGCTGTAGAGCTGCTTTTTACACGTGATAGTTTTTCACGCGAGAAAAAAAAAAGTTAATTGGTTTATAGGCCTACAATACTGCACGTAGGCTACATTGTACAACTGTTGCTTTGAGTTGTTTAAAGGTCAGCTGTAGAGCTGCTTTTTACACGTGATAGTTTTTCACGCGGGAAAAAAGTGAATTCAGTTAAAGTCCCTGCTCAAACGACGTAGGAAATAAAGGGAAGACATTTTGCAAGCAGCAGCGCTAACTGGATTAAAAGACTGACCGTTCGTGGTGAAGGTGATGGCTTAAAGGGACGTTATAAACGAACAAAAGACGTCTGGGGACCAATAAAGGATGCTGTTACATGCGAATTGACGTTATAGGCGATGCTGTTGTAGCCAAACTACAATGTATGTAAAAGATAGGAATTCTGCCGGGACCGAGCGAAATGTGACGTAATAGGCGAATTGATGTTATAAATGAAGCCGTTATAGGCGAATTCTACTGTAATAAAGTTTGTGTTTTTTCTTGAGAAAATTTTTCTTTAGGTCAAATTATAATTAAAATAATGAGTTTTTTAAGAAGAATTATTTTTTGCATTTTTATATAAGTTAAATACACTGTTAAAAATCAAAGTCCAACTATTGTTTGAACTTTTCTTGTAGTGGCCAAACTATGTTATATTTTTTTAAAAGAATACTTGATAGGCTAACTACTCTATTCTATATTTTAGCAATAACAATTTTGTTAAGTGAAAATTTTTTTTTACTCTTAACATGTAAATCCCTTTAAGTAGTCACTATGGATGACTTAAAAGCTGTGATATTGCCTACTAAGTCCATGCAAAAAATTGTCACTGCAATTGCAACCAAGGTGACTTTTGTAATTTAGTTTTCTAATTAGTTTTTCTGTATTGTCTTGAATGTACTTACTGAATTAGTATTTAAAGTAACTCTTCCATTGATTTTGGTTTTTAGATCTTGTTTGCAATTTAGTACCACCTTTATTATTTGAGATGAGGAGTGTTTAATACTTCAAAGTTCAAATTATTTATCTTTTTTGGCATCACATGACTTATTTATTTATTAATTAATCAAGCATATTTAATATGTCCGCCTCGTTAGCTCAGTGGTTACGCGCCCGGCTCAAGATCACGAGGCGCAAGTTTGACTTTCGAGGTGTGCGCTTGAGCAACAAATTTCAGGACTGCTCTCCATTCAGTGGCACCTAGTGAATGGAATGATTCCCCGGCAATAGCACTTCAACAATCGGAAAAATTTCACTCTGCAATCTCGGTAACCGGCCCTGTGTCAAGAGCCTCTACAAGTATGCAAAACTACCAGGAATAACCAATCAAGGCTTTGTCAGTCCGAGGATAAATATTCAAAAACAAACAAACCAATATCTAATTTCTTGTATTTCAAATTGAATAATGCACTTTATATCAAATTGTAAAACTTGCAATGGTACTGTCAGTTGAAATATATCACCAATTATTATTACACAGTATAGGCTACCATGCTACATTATTAAACCACAATAAGCTGATAACATTGATTAATTTGTTTTAAATGCCAAAATGCACTCCTCAGCTTAGCAGTTGCAGCTTACAAGTTTTGTGTTAGTGACATTCACAACAACTTTTGAAGCTGGTGCACAAGTCTCCGCCCTGGTTAGTGACGTTAATATACATCAAAGATTGGAATCAACCAAGACATACCGGTATAGGGTGAAGTGTATGACGGTGTGGTGTTTTGATCAAGGTAGAGACTTGTATACCAGATCCCAACTTTTGTTTTTGATAACTTGTCAAATCGATTCTGTTTTAGCTCTGAAGTTCTTTTTCTATTCAAGGTCATCCATCTGCTGATTTCCTCCTCAGGGGTAGATGATACCAACCCAATTGAATCAGCAACGCATAATGAAACATTATTTTCTGGACTTGTTGCATCATCAGAAGCTACATTACTAGCTCTGAAAGAATTAGTCAAGGTTAGAAGGATGTTGCTATGCAACTGCTTGATAAGATTATGGCCACAAAGCCTGATTTATTTGTATAAACAAATTATACAGTATGTTAGAGTACTGCAGTTGAATAAAACCACAACATGAAACATTTCACAATTGATCTTTTCATTTTATAATTTTCACTTAAAGCTTATTTATTGGCAGTAGTGGGTCATAATATTTGAATAACAATGTTACATTGAGCAACATTAGTGGTGGAAGCTCCATAACTTGCAAGTGACAACTGTGCGACACAGGTTTGCAGTGGTGTTTAGGAAGCTTATCACCTCACTAAAAGTTTGTGCGCAATAAAACATACTTAAAAGTAACTCAGCATGAAGTTATTAGTTATTTGTATAAAATGATGAAAAATTGTAATAATAATTTGGAACCAGACAAAAATAGTACGATTAAATGGGTTTGCCTACATTATGACAAACATCATTTGTGTAATTTTGGAATTTATCATTATTCAGATTTAGAATTAAGCAAACATACACTTGACATGTATAGCATCTTTTTTGATCATTCCCTGTTAAAAGTGCTGTGACATTTATAGAATATTGTACAATGCTGATAGCTTTAAAGCGATCAAGCGAATTTTATGGTATATACAAAATTTTGAAACACATGTTGTTTATTGTTTGGAAAGACCAACTTCATAAAACTTGTTAAATGAAGGTTACAAGTCGGACAGTGACTTCTGAGTATTCAGATGATGAGCACATTGTTGAGGAAGTTGACATTGCTGCACAAAATCTTTTAGTCGCTGGAGAGAATCTTGTACTTTGTTGTCAGGTATTTTTTCTTTGGAGAGCCTTTTTTGAAGCTCAATCAGTTCTGCTAATTTTGGACCACTGATGTAGACTCGGTGATGGGTTTAAATTCAGTTCTGGCCTGAGTTTTAAAGTACCCCTAAAAATCGTGTATTGAAATGAAAATTGTTTGGTACAGTACAGTTCTCTTTATAGAATATATTTTTTGTGTATATAATGTTTGTGTTTGTTTGTGTCTGTATCTTCTCGAATGTAGGTACTGGCTTCTACTGGTGGCTCTGTAGATCAATCTTCTGGTCATCATGACTTGCCATCATCTATCTCCAAGTGCTTTCAGGTACAAGATTTTACTTCGTTTCTATGGAGAAGGTAGCTTATGTAAGAGTATTTTGATAGTACATGTTAAGAGTACTATGGCTAATATGATGTGCAATTTTGCATTGCAGTATGCTAAACTATACTCAACCAAAGCAGCCTGTCTAAATAGAGAGTAACTTGACTATCATGTATATCGTTGAAGAGCTTGCCAATTGCTGGTAAATCTTGATTTGAAGTGTGTTTGTAAATTATTACAACTTTTAAATGGAAGTCTGTTTTTTGCATCTATAGTGTCTTGTGATCCTTCTTCTCTGCGTGGACAATGCGGAAGTCCGACGTCTTGTAAACCTTCACAACATCACATTGGATCGGTTAAATCAACTTTTCTCATCAAATACTTTGGAAAAACTTGTCGGTAATGTGCCATATACTACGCCACTGTCACTGCGGCAACTTCTCTGACATGAGTGATCGTTGCCGAACATAAAATCGCTATTGTTTTGTGGATGAACGACACCGACTATCATAGCCGTTGTAATCCGCTATGTTGAAGTATCGATTTCCTGATGTGTGTTCGTGCGTATTGAATCTCTTGTAGCCAATCTTCAGCATTTTTTCCTAACCCATCTCGGGATTTTTCTAAGAGTTGATTTACAAATCGGTAAAAGCTGGTGGCGCTTTTAAACAGGCAGGCAATTTCTACCAAAACTCATTTCAATTTCATGTTTGTTTCAAAGAAATTTATTCTGACATTTCAGAGCATTTCAATTCATTTGCAATTGCGGTGCATAACTTCCACACTAGAGCCACCCGTAGATGTGATGACCTTTTATCTTCCACGAATCACAATAACATGATAAAAGGTTTAACAACACTAAAGCATTCCATGCCAATGCTAACAACGGCATTCAGTCTTGCTATCAAGTACCCAAAAAATGAAGAAGCGGTTTCGTCAAAAATATTTGCTTCTCAACAAGTATGTTGTTCGTACAGTTAAAGTTTTTCACGTATTGAAAGTTGGTGTATGGATTTAAATACATTTTTCTACTCATCCAGCATTAAATTTTTGAAACTCCTGATAAATTATTAGTGCGGTTGCGTGGCGTTGTAGCTTTTGCTTTTATTTTTCTCGACATGATTTTTAACTGCGTCTGGTACAGCTAAGAATACAATTCGAGTTTTTCTAACGATTTTTGACTTCATAAATTGTAATAGGTTGTTGATTGTTGAATGAGTGATCAATCGTTTTAGGTGGAAAAAACTATTAAAGACATAGTTGCTATAATCAAAGCAAGGTCGGACGAGCTCGACTTTGGAGGAAAGGAGAAAATAGGTCTCTTTGCTTCTCACATCCAGTCCATTGAAAATGTGCTGCATCCACAAAACAGATATGATTTGGTGGCTTTGGAATTGGAAACGGTTGTCCAGTCATTGGTACAACGGCTTATGGCTTTGTCTGTTTTTGTCACGAAAAAGTAAGTATCTTATTGGTTCAGTGTTGAGAGGAACCATTATCTTCTACCAGGCCCAACCCAAGTTGTGTCTGTGATTAACGCGATACAAGCGAGCAAAGACAGGCCTTAATTTCGATTGGAACGATTTTGAATGCTTTTAGACTTGGCAATTATCACAGTGTTCTGGTGGTTCCGGAAGTTTTTAAGCTTTGACAGTTATATAATTTATTCAGTCAATTGTGAAAATTTTTATTCTCGAAATGAGAAATACTTTGTGTAAGCTTCATCCTTGCAGCTTTGCATGTTTTGGAGACTTTGAACCACTGACGCAGACTCTGGCATCGTGACTGGTAGAGGGAAGTATCCGCTTGTTGTTGAGATGTTGCTGTATAATGTTAATGTATATGAATTATTCTATCCATAAAGTACCGCTCAATGGAGAGCTGTCCTTTAAGTGCGTTAAGCGCACACTTTCACAGCTGAGCCATCGTTGCTTGAATCTTCCCGTTTCTTTGTTTGCAAAGTCGGGTGCTTAATTTTTAACTTAAAGCTGCAAAATCGGTTGGTAAAACTTGGTTGAAATGCGCTGGATAAGCGACTAACATTCGATTTAGGAAGTCAGGCAATTAAAAATTAATCGCTGGGTTAAGTTATACTGCTGAAGTTATATCGCTTACTATGAATGTTGTTTAGTGCACCCCAATTTTCAAAGAAGTCAAACTATTTGGTGAAAGACTGTCGAAAGCTGATTGAATTGGTTTGCATTGTTGTGAAAATGGTGCCCTGCAAGGCGGCGGCGTCGTCAGATCAGGCCGTTCATCCACTTCTTGCTCATGCTGAAGACACTTCCGAATACGGTTCTGTATGTCGAGTGGCGCGGGGAAAGTTGAAAAGCCTCACCAAAAGCACCCACTCCATTGTGATCTCGCTTCTGTCTCACTTTCTCACCATTACCACCGAACCTTTGGTAGAGTTGAAGAGGGTGTACCTCTCTTGGCAACGTAATACGAATCCAAACTCGTTGCTCAAACTGAAATCGTGCGTCGGGTGTTTTGAAACCCATTTCAAAGACATTGTGCAAGTGGCAAGGTTCATCGGTATGTGCTGCGATAATTCCTTTGTTTACAAGGAGTTAGAAACATGCATTGTGGACTTCAACGAATTGTCCAGTCAACTTATTGAGCTTTGTGCTGCATCTTTCTCTCAATCTGACGACGAGTTTGATGATTCCAAAAAAGAAGTCACTTTTGCACAGTTGGTAAACGATTGGCCGGGACTCTTGAAGGCGCTTTTGCACTGCTGTGTGTTGTCATTAGAAATACCCCAACTCACAAGCGGAATTGAAAGCGACGTTTTGAGGTAAATGGAGCGGAACTTTGTTTAAAAACGGCTTTTGTACCAAGTGTGATTATTATCTAGAGTTTGGCTGCATAGCCGAGTGGTGAGAGCCCTTGTGTGGCACTCGAAAGGGCGCCGGTTCGACACCGCTCAAGGGCATGTGCGCTGTTTTTGGCAAGATACTTAAAGGCATGCCTGAAGGTGGGCACGAAGATTAGCTTTTTTGCTTATCCGTTTACTAAATCTAAATCTTCAACTACCAGGCGTAAGCCTAGATATGACAACAAACAACAACATATCTTGACTTAAATGAAATAACATCTTCGAAACATTGCAGCGAGTTTGACAAATGCCACGAAGAAATAGTCAATCTAGACGAAGTTTCTTTATCGCGGCACGTCATAAACGCCACAGGAAAGGCTAAGCTGCTGGCCACGGTGGGAGACAGTGTGGTTGCCGGAAGCTCAGACCCTGTGTACAGAAACGGAGTCCTCTCTCATATCAAACAGTTAAATGATGTGAGTTAGTTTTGTAGCAATGGATATTGCCATTTTCATGCAAGCCTACGTTTATCAACAGACTGGAAAATTGGCTCACTTTTGATCACAACTGGTATACTTCATATGTCAACTTCAAATAGAAAATACAAATAGATATTTTGTTTATAGGCAATTGCTCACGTCATCGCCAGTGCTAATTTATTGATTGAGGACACTGCAAGATTGGCTGCTCAGGAAGCGTTTCTTGCTGCTGCCTCTTCCCTGAAGAGTAGAGTAGGCGATGTATGCGTTGCTCTCGTATCAAAGTCTAACCATCCGCAATTGACAAGCGAGGAAAGAAAAGGTTTAAGAGACTTTTCTGACCCACAGAAAATATCAGGTAAGCTTGAGAATTTCTTTTTGTTTGTTTGTCAAAATTTGAATCTTATTTTGTTACTTGACTTTTTATCGATTCTCCCATCTCTGCTGTATCACAGCATGTATTGAAACCTGCAGTTTATACATTTAATAAAAGGAATCTTTACAACACAATTCAATCAAGCTATAAGCAGCTCTTTCAAACCTTCCAAAGTCATTAGTTTTCTCACAAAAAGCAAACACGTTTTTCATCATCACCGAAGTTGTACTTGGTTTCAAACAGCATCAGTTGTACTTTCGCGAAGCTGAAACCAAATTTTAGTTGACAATACCTCACTTAAGCTTGTATTACAGGGATGATCAAGCAAATGCATTCTCTAAATCAAAAACTAGCCAACTTGGGATTCGAACCAAATACCTCCCCGATTCAATTTTCTCCACAATCACAAAATGCATCATTCACAGAAGACATTGATGAAGTGCTTGGAACGTCTGGGTAACTGTTGTGAGAACTCAATGATTTGTTTGCGTCCGTTTTTGATCATATGTGTTTGTGACAATGCTTAATTTTACCTTCTGTCACATTTATTCTAAATCAAATTCCTCTGATAATAATGGTCCTATTTAAGCCGAAAGCGTTCGTGTTATTTGTTTGTTTTGTCATTTTGCTGTAATGAATTAAGATATCGGTAATCCTGAAACGTTTCTTAGATGTATCATTCGAATAATGGTAATGTTGATAATAAATATATGTTGGTGTATAAAAACATACGCTAACACTGGTTGCCGATTTTTGACCAAAACCCAATGTGTAACAAGAACGAGTCTAACTCGACTGACAAGCGTCTTCTGCAATACGTTATCTTGTGTTGAAAACATTTTTTTTTGTGTTTGTATTTTCAAGTCCTCCAGTCAACATTGACAACATTGAAGGAAAATTATGCAAAGAAAATGTCGTGTCATTTCAACAAGGTACGCACCCGCTTATAGAGAAGTTGCTGGAAGTTTGTGGCAAGCCGAAAAAAGATTGCAAACTAGTGCTGGAAAGCTTATCTGATGTGAGTATCCGACAGATTTTTGGAGAGATCAAACCTGCACTAGTGCTTGCCGGAAACAACCTAGCTACGTCGTTTAGTAGAAAAAACAGGTTTACTCGAGACATTTCAACACATTTGCTCGAGTCGATTAATATCCTTGCTTAAATATACTTACTCGATTTAATTTAATCACGCCTCTAAATAAGTTATTGACTCCTTTGAGGTGAGATTGTTTATTGTACTGTAGTCTACACAGTACCGCACGTTTGAACTGACTCGACAAGTGTGTTGAGCTGACTCGAGCTAATATGATACACAAAATCACATACAAACTGATGACGTTAAACTGGAGATGGAAAACAACTTTAAAAACTCGGTTGCTATGATGTAACTCCGGTGCTATTGAATATTCTTCCAGTACCGACTGTACCTAAATTTTGAAAAACACATGTGGCTTTGGATTGTAGGGATTTTTGAAAGTTTCGTGGTTTTGTAGGTGAAACGAATAGATAATTTTCCTTTGGTTAATTGATTTGTTTGAAACGTTTTGCACATTTTGGCAAACTATTTCACATGATTTTCAGGTTCAGAAGATGACGCGTTGTCTGAACGACATTCTTGATGATTCTGAATCCCTTTTCACTTCATCGTCTTTAAGTGTGGCTGATGTTCTGACTTTCCCAGTATTTGTGAATACAAAGGTAAGATGTGAATGTTGCATGGTTGAAAATTATGAAGAATTGGTGTGTTAATAAAATAAGGTTGTGCTATTTTCCAAACTATTCAACTTAACGCGGTTTTCTAGTCCGTTTCTGAACCGTACGGCTTGTTACCTTTCATGTAGAAGCGAAACTTTTCTTTGAGTGTGGAGTGAGAAGACTTCGTAAAGTGTCTTGTTCAAGAGCAGAACGAAAGGTACCGAGCAAGGAATTAAGCACGAGACGTTTCGATTTAAAGCTCCATGCTGGTCAAATATGCAACTCTTCAAAGTAATGGGAGTGAAAACATTTTTGAATTTAAGATAATTGTTTAGGAAAATGAGACGGAGACGTTTCCCATTCCCGAAGTTGTTTCTACCTGGAGGAAAAATCTGAATGAATCCTGCAGTTTGATAGAAGGATGCATTGAAGACGACGACAATTTTGAGCTTGAAATGTTCAAGTCTCTGTGTGAGACCTGGTCAAAATCTTGCAGAATTCTGAACGGCTGTTGCGTAAAAGTCTTAAAAATATTTTCAATTTGTGTACGAAAATACATCTCCGTATCCGAATCTCCATGCGAATCAGTTGATGAGAATTCCTCCACAACGTCATCGGAAGAAGACTGCAGTTCGTCCCCTGAGATCCATTTCCCCATGGATAAATCTCACGGAGATCTTCTCATGCTTGGTCGAATCAACGAAACCCTGTCCGTTCTTTTGTCAGATGTTATCACTCTGTACAAACGAGAAATAGACAACAGTTACACCAAAGAGAAATCTACGCCTTTCGCGACACGACTCGATGTTCTACTGACTCGCTCAAGAAAACTCTCCACAGATCTTACTGCAGCGAGAGAAGTAAGTTTTCATTGAATTCAGGAAACGTGTTTATGACTTCCACATGGCTTTTGTGTTCACTGGTTCCCTTTATTTTTAGCTTTAGTACAATACTTGGTTATATTTTACGAATGGAATTCATTTTTTCTTTTTAGAATCTAAAGCAAAAGACCCAAAAACTTGACAGTGGCATTTCCCTTGAAAAGTATGACGTATCATGGCTACACGTACACTCTCTCGTTACAGCATCTAAGGTATTTTATAATTGTAATAGCTTCTTTATAATGGCTCAGAGCTAATATTGCATTTATCGTTCAAAAGACTGTTGTGTGAAAAGGTCCACTGTAAGTGTAATGGTTTCTGCTTAAGCGTGTTCAGCATTTCCAAACATGTCAGATGAGATAATTGGATTATTACCAGACGGTTAGTCCATTTATTAGAGATTTACATGTTTGTTCATTTTTAAAATTTTTATTGGTTTGGGTAGGACCCAAACCGTTGTTCGATTTTATGGACAATAACGTCACTGACGCTTTGCCAATCAATCTCAAATTCATGGAAATCAGAAAATAAAATCTATTTTCACTGGCAGCTCTATGCTTTGTCTTCCATCGTGGAAACAGTGATGAAGATGGTGATTGGAGTAAGAAGCGTCTTTTTTCCGATCGATTATTTTCTCAAAGGAGACTCGAAGAACCTTCAACTGTTGCGTAAATACAAAGAAAAAATGGGCTCTCTGGCCGAGACTACAGTCGACAAAGCTAACCGAGCGCTGAAGAAACACAATCTCGAAGCCGAAGAAATGACTAAAGTATGAACTTTTCGTTGTGCTTTGTAGACATTTTCCTTTACTCGACCGATAATGATACATTTTTAATCACGGCTTTTTTTTAAATCTATCGTAGGTAGGTATGCAACTCACACGCATTACAAATTTTTATACTTCACCAAAATCAGCAGCGATTGCAAAATTGTTGAAGTCGAGTGTGATTGTTCAATGTTCATACAGGACGCCGCCAACAAAACTAACTTCTGGCGCACAGGTTAAAAATACGGCGTCTAGTTTAGGGATATTTGCAGCACGAAACAGTGAGCACCCGCTTCTTGGAGCGGGGCTTGCTCATCAAGGGCCAACTTTTCGAATGAAGTTGTGAGGGCAACAAGATTCTTAGTGACTTTTTTTCACTGCCAATTTAATCTTTTGTGATTGTTTCCAGCTATGTGTGGCGGAGCGTGGCCGATTAATACGGGAACTGGACCCGAATTCCAACGACTGCATAATCTACCTGCTCCTTTTCAATAACAAATAAAAACTTGTCACTTGTGGCACTGCATACACGTTGTACACATTTTTTTCACAGGTTCACAAAATTCGAGATCGGATCGAGGCATCGCGTCAAAGCATAGAGAAGGTTTTAGAATTTATTCTCGCTCAAAAGTAACTTTTTGAGTTATTCACTCAGATAATTTCCTATTTTATATATTTTTCTTTTTTATAAAGCTCGACTTAGTCATTTGTTTATAAATTTGCATTTTTAAAATTAAACTATTTCAATAATGCTTCTCGTTACTTTGGCTAATCCTCTGAGAACCATTGTAAGTTCTTGCTAATGGCATCAAGTTTAAAAAGGATGTGCGTGTTTACTGTTTATGCTTAACGCTCTGTTCAGCGCGTAGGCGAAGCTGAGAAAATAACGATTGATATTGTCATAGATCTATATTTTCAACAGGGAGTGCCAAGTAGTACCGAAAAGCCATAGCCTAAAAGCTTTATTGACATTGCATCTATCGATGTAGCCTAGATACTGGCACGTTGTTCAGTTCACAACACCAACAATCCAGCTACATTTGGCTTACACGATTCAAAACTTACGCGATTGTTTCTCGTAGGTTTTCTGAAATACTCCTCAAACATCATGGATTTTTGATCTGCCACCTTATTTTTCTACATCAACGATTTTCCCTGGAAGTAGCTAGAATATTGCTCGTAATCAAGGCCTTGGCTCTTCTCTCTGCATCGGACTCGGACCAGAAAAATCAAGGTTTGAACATCTTTGCCACAATTTATCATCGGCCTATTTGTGCTGTGCAGAATACGACGTGATCACAGTTATCAAAAAGGGTGAACTTTCATGTTAGTTTAATCTGGAGAAACTTCCAGCGAAAATTATGGCTTACCGTATAACGAATTACGGTACGGTACTCCGTTTAGACACCGATACATAATCAGTTCCAAAAATTACATTTCAACTGTACTGTTATTTAATGCATTTTCTAATGGGAAGTAAGAAAACATATTTCAATGTATGCTTGACATGAGCTATGTAGACGGCACTACACTTCTGCTGTTGAGAATGGAAAAGTGCCATCGATAAGACCAGTATTTTTGTTTTTAAAAAAACGAACACCCCTTTAAGGTGCATTATTTTTATTTAATGTCTGTAATAAAGAGAAAGTCACCGAGACTACGCGACATAGCCTACCAAACGCAAACATTCTAACACCCAAATGAAGACTTGCTGGAGTAGGCTTCATGTAAGAGGAATGAAGCTAAATACTGCGTTATTTTCAGCCATCGTCTACTCATCATTTCCAACAGTTAAAGACGGCAAAGCTCCAGGTAAGATGAGTGCCACCTGCAGTGCTCAAGTAGCAGCTTTACTCACTCTGTGCTCCTTGCTTCTGCGTTGTAATAGGAATCCCCTCTAGAGCATCGTTCACACCTGCATTGCCGATTCGTTGCAGAAATCTACAGCCCGATGAAAGTGGAATCGTTTTCAGAGCGACTGGCGGAGTTGACAAAGCAGCGGAAAGAACGGGAAAAGGATTTATTTTACCTCCTTTCCGACATCGACAATTTTCCGATAGAACCAAAAAAAGGTTTGACACGAGGAGACTCATAAAATACATTTGAATTTTACCAGTGAGCCAATGCGTGCGTCGGCAGCTTAAAATAAATGTCCTACAAGAACAAGATGTACTGCCTTTCGTGAATTTATTTCTATCCGTATTCCGTAGCCTTCATCTCTATCATATAGTAATTCCTTTAAGGGTGGAGAGATTTTACTGTCAAAAGTAGGCTACAGAACTAACATGGTAATTGTGCAAAAACCCATCTTCAAAATACCGGGTTCCTCCACACGATAAACTGATGCTTTGTGATTATGTGTATTTTTGTTTTTCAGCTCAAATCTCTCTACCGCGTTTGAATGACAGTGAGTGCTGACTTCAAGAATATGCATTAAACAAAAACCGTCCTGCAAGAAGAGATGATATCAATTCAACATTAATTTTCCATGAACCATACACTAACAACGTCATAGCAATTGAATGTAACTACCGGTACTGTGCTAATTGAATGATAAATCAGGGATACAAATGGATGGTGGAGTAGAAAAAACTGTACTTTACTGTTGCAGATGAACTGTAGGTGGTTGAAAAGTGAAGTTATGCAACTCATCATTTCGATAACAGTCGGTTCCATAGAAATGCCATCTTATTCAGCTTATCACAGACGTATTTTAGATTACGCACACCATGTTTTTGACCCACCCGGCCGCGTACTTGTAATCTGTAGATCGCTGCAGCAGATGGGGTGTTTTGACAGGTAGACATTTTAACATATTTTCCTATGAACCAATCATTGTCACCCTTTTAGCACTCAGCCAGAGAGTTGATTCTTGCTTTAAGCTTTGTTTGGTAATTACATAAGAAAAAACAGTAATGGAAGGGATGGTAATCCAACCCAAATGACTACTTCCCTCACCCTCAAACCGCTAGGCCACGTTGCCGACGGCGAAACGTTCACTTATTTTACTTTCTAACGTGCATGAGTCTAATCTTGTCTTCTGATTGGTTAAATGGTTAGTGATGTGCGCCATTCGTTTCCGAAGATGGCCAATGAGACTGAAATCAAGCTTTTTTAGTGTGGGCTATGATCAGTGTAGGCTACATGAGTGCGAAGATGACTGTGCGGTGAAACTTCTACTTGTGAAGGATGGTTGGCTAGGATTCTTGTTTAAGATTGGTTTATAAACCTCATGCAACGACATGCAGTTTACAAATACGCTACCTGGTCACCATGCACGGCAGTCATATTGTAGATTGCGTGAAAACGTGCAAAGGTGTAACTGGAACTCATTTTGCTATAATGATGCAGTAAAAAAGTCGTCGACTCCAACACTTGATTCCTAGCATCGGGGATCAAAAGACCAGGTTCTCGTTACAGGCCACTCAGTTTTTAGTACCCTACCAACGAGAGTAGGATGGCCAGTTCCTTTATCTTGGCAATTACGTCCACGTACTCAAACATCCCGGGTAGAAGTGAGTGGCGATTTTTCGACCAACTTAAAGTAACCCGGAGTCGAATCAGGACATGATAAGAAAGCGTTATCCGTTGTGTCATGGCACCGCAATGCTGCTGTAGTGCTGTACCTACTTATTTTCATCTTTCGATTGTATGCTTTATTATGTAATGTTCAAAGACAATTATGCGATGTCAGTCATTTGAATTCAAATTATATGCTTGCTGTCAGTAGCGTTGACAAGGGTTACCCGGGCCCGAAACCTTGACACCACCGCGTATTCTTTGGATATAATGCTTTTGAGAAGAAGTGTCATGATTTGGGGCCCGAGGATCTCATTGGTACTGGGCCCAACATGTCTTTATGACCGTGCTTGCTGTACTGTACATAAAAATTAATCTATCGTCAGTGATCAAACTAGGCTGTGTAAAGTATTTGAAGAGTTTTAATTCAAGTGAAGCTGAATCTGGCCTGTTCACCTTTTGATGACTGTATGCTACCAACCTGCCACAAGAACGTGACTAAAATATTTTCAAGAGATCAATTTACAAATGATCATAGAATATCACTGAGTATTTTCACAGTGACTACTACCGCTGACACGAGGCGTGTGTTGGGAAACAGAACCTTACAAAATGCTTTCTCAGTTCAAGAATAACCAATTTCCCCGTCGGTTGTGCCATTGGAGGTGGGTAAGTTATAAAATTGTCAAATGAAGTCGTTTTCATGCTGTTTACCTCTCCCCACACTGCTATGACGTTTTTCTTGTGACCTGCATTGAGCGAAATAGCGCTTCTCAGTGTTAGGTCGCGTCGTCAACCAATAGCTGTCAGTCGCAGCAACGACGGATATGTGCCAGAATAAGTTGCTTCGTAACGCTCGAGTTATCGCAGAAACGGGCATTATCAACTCATCATATTTTTACACGTTAATTCACTGATTTAAATACGAAAATTTTTCGCACTCACGACTTACCTAAAGGAATGGATTCTAATTGCAGAAATAGGTTGCAAGACTTACAAAAACATGACAAATAGAAGTATGCATTACACAAGACATGCATTTTCTAACAAAGATAAATACAGTAGCAGCTTGCCGTATGTTAAACTTGGTGGTTCATTGAGGACTTATTATACAGGTTAAAATTACGTCACAGGCAGTACAGTATTTGCTAACTAGGCATACAAAACTTGCAGTAATTGAGAGCGTAATACAGGACATTGAGCCCATGCTTTGCTTTCTTTGGCAATAATGCTTCTGACCAAAGATTTGGTGAACTTTGGAAAATACGGTTGTTGACAAATGTGGCCGAGAATCAGCGAAAGTCCCCTCAAGTCATCAACCGGTTCAAGCTTTTTGTCCTCGCTTTTGATCAATCCCATTTTGACAAGAATTGCGTTCAAAATCAACATGGGCGTGTTTGGATACTTGTCCAATGCATCGAAGGCCAATATGTCGACACATTGATAGACAGCATTCCGGAGAACTTCGGAGGTGGCTTCCTCACAGGTGAACATGTTGGCAAGGCAACCTTCATCCAATAAATCTGAAAAACATTGGTAATTTATTTGATCTGTATTTTAAGACCCTGAGAGTTGTAAGACCCTTGACTGTATAAGATTAGGGGTTGTCAATAAAAGATGTCCGCAGTCAGGGGGGTTGCAAATAGCGGATTTTTCTATGACACAGTGCGGTGATTTTGGGGGGAAGCGGGTCATTTTTTTGCAATTTTCTGAGGACATCCTTTCATGGATAGCCCCTAATCTTATACGTGAAGCGGCTGCAAGCTGGGCAAACAGTAAAATCAGCTTATATTGGCTCATTCGGTTGTGCTTTGTGGCAGCTAAAAAAATGTATATCGTATAAGTTAAAATAACTTACCGATTTGTATATCTCATTTATTATTAAACAGCATTACGACAATAATTTAAAAATAAAAATTTATATCCCATGTTAAAAACACACGCTATACCTGCGAGGGTAGCTAATGCATTAGCTGTCGCATTAGCGTTCGTAACAAACTCAGCAACTTCCTCTAAAAGTTGCCCTCGTTGATCGGCTGTCATGTTCCGAATGCTGGTTCGTGTCACCGATGTAAAGAAGTTTTTAGCAGTTAAAATAACCGACGGCTCTGAAGAATCGTTCTCTTTGAGTGGCCTTACACTACCGTTCACGATTTCGTCAACATCTCCATGTGATGATTCATCTGCACCAGAGTCACTCTCATCTTCAGAGGCAGAGCCTTCATCGTCACTAAGAGTACCGAGTGCATCTGGACATTGGAATTCTCTTGCAAGATCCTTGACCTCTTCCACACCATCTTCACCAAACTGGTTACCATTTAGTTCTAACACTTCAAGAACTTCTTTTTTAGCTAATGCTTCACAAATTTTCAGTCCACCCTCCAGTTGAATTTCACCGAACGATAAAGTCAAGCATTTCAGATTGGGATTTGACTGCATGAGCGCTTTTGCAATTGCTTTGGCTCCCTCTGTCCTGACCAAACAATCTCCAAAATTGATTATTTCCAAACTGTCAATATTTTCTATTCCTTCTGCCATCGGAATGGCTCCATCCACGGTGAACGTATTGTCATTGAGATTGAGATGACGCAAATGAGGACTGCACTTAACTGCATCAGCCAACGCTGCAATTCCTTCATGTTGGATACCATTTTGTGGCAGTTGAATGTCTTCTAACGTGCCAATAGTTTTGAATGCTTTAGCAAGGGCTATGGCTCCAGGATTCTCAAGTCTGTAAAACAACAGAGCGTCAAATATCAACAGAGTTTAAAACCATTCTTGCTTGCAATACAATGAAATGCTTAACTCATAATTCAAAACAAAATCAGATAAAAGAAATTTGATGAAAAAGAAGAGTTTGCTTGGTTTCGAAAATGTTTCAATGAGCATTGATAAGTCTGAATAATGACTAAATGTCCAAAACAAATTGCGAGATAACATAGCAAAAAACAATAAAGAACAACTACAAACAGAGCTTTATAATCCATCTTTGGGGTCTCATCAGTGCAGTTATTATTAGGCATCTCACACGATTTACAAAGAGAAATCGATATGTTTTCCCTTTTGTAAACTGTTGAAAACATACCTATTTCTCCCAGCTACAAATGTTTTGAGAGCCAACGGCTTGTTGACTTCTTTGCTTTTCTTGTGGCATGCAACAAGTGTATCGGCTAGAAGGATGCCTCCTCCACCCAATCCATTATTATTGAATCGAAGCTCTTGAAGTGTGTAAGCACTTTCACTTTGAAGAAGTGCAACTAATGGCTGAAATAAAACAGAAATCAATCCCTAAACATTGGATCAAAGTGCTTTTGAGAATACACTTATCGTACATGCATCACAAATAATAGAAAAGTTTGAACTAGACTATATATACATCTTAAATTAAAAATTTTAAAGTTTTTAATTACATATGAAACTGAAAGGTGCTTTTTATGAACTAAGCAAAAGCGACAATAAAGTTCACAAACATAAAAACCAGTAATTCATGTCAAAACAAATTCTTAAGGTTGATTGAAACTTTTGCAAGTTCTTAACATAATCTAAGGTACCAGTACTACGACACATAGAGGTTGTACAATTGTACAATGTACAAATATTAACAAATGTATTTTATATTATAGCATTGTACCTTTATACAATCAGCACCAAATGCATTATCACATAAATCCAACTCCACTAAATGAACATTGGCTTCCATCATAGCATTTCCAAGATATTGTAAAGATTTTGGAATTTCTGAACGTAATCGTCCAGTGAACATATCTGCCCATAAACATCTTTCTAGCTCTGGCTTTTTCCGTAATGCATTAGAAATCTCTTGTGCTGCATCTACCCCCACTGTATTCCCAACAAGTTCAAGCACTTGCAAATCTTTACAATTGTTTATTGCCTCTACTATTTCAAAGGCATCTTCTTTGTTATCTAATTTCAAGGCACGCCCTTTAAAAGTTACTTTATTTTCCTGCTTGACCTTTGTTTGTTCAAGTAAATCAGCTACTTGATTGATATCAACTTCACCTTTCTCCATATCAAGCAAATTAGCTTAAAATATCTTGAAAGAAAGCACAAATAGAATACATTTTAACAACACATGCATAATATCTATTAATTCAAACCAGTTTTTGGAACAGCATCTTTAAATTTTTATCACACCGATGCCTTACATATAAAAATATAACACAGACTATAAGTAAAAAAAAAATAGGAAGTGGTTATTTTTTCCACAATCAGGTGTTGCCAGAGTTAGGATTAAAGTTAGGAAGGGTTAAGGTAAGGGTTAGAGTTAGGAATAATATTAGGGTTTTGATCTTCCCAGGACTAAAAAAAATTTCCAAAATACAAGTTTTTGTTTTTAACAGCTTTAAACTTTTCTCAAATTAGGGCAGAATTCCTTATCTGGCAACACTATTCAGGCTATTATTACACTATATAGTGTAAATATAGCCACAGCCAAGAAAATAATCTCTTATGTATAACTTGATAACACATTGTAATACAGACGAAATCGGTTAATAGTATACTGCTTAAACGTATCAATCGATTATTTGAATCAAAACCTGAAATCCCAAACCAAATCCAATCTGATGTTAAGTAAAAACATCGGTTAAGCGCATACCGCTTAAAAGAATAAGTCGGATAAAAGCATCAGGATTTGCTTCTAGTTTGCATACTTCATTCATTTAATCGTATAATTATACCCGTTAGCGAAAAGAGAAGGTCTCTTTTTTGCTTCGCATTATTGTCTGCAATGTTCAAAGGCGAAATGAAGCAAAGGTGAGACAGATGCATGCGCTCAAAACAAAGACAAGTGTCTGTAATCCCAGGCCATAATCTTATGTGCTAGACATGGCACTACAAAGAACCAATTTTCGCACAGCTGGGCTTCATTAAAACAGAAGAGTACACAAAAAGAATAATCACACTAAAGAAGTTTAAATGCTTTTGATGTCATCCGTCGGCGACTGGCCTTCCAAGGAATGGACATGGACAAATTATTTCGGGTTAAGAGGGAAGTGTTGGAAAGCATGTCCTAAAGTTTTTACCAGAAAACTTTGGAGAGTTTTTTTTATATTGCTGAAAAAAAGTAGCCTACTGCTGTGAAATGCAGTGCATAATTTCATTTGTGCAGTTTCGTTCAGTTGAAGAACATTGCAAATTAATTATTTTACCAGACAACGCAAAAGACTTGAAAAAAAAACTTTGCGATTTCAAAACAATGAGTGTGAGCCGTGTTTTTCTACCATACCACTATTTTCGTAGGCCACGTTCCATACTCAAAACTACACAGCTGGTACGAGCTAAAAATAGCATGCTTGAATCAAAAACGTCAACATCAAAGTTTGCGTTGTGATGAAACAGAGATCGGTGAGATTAAAAGAAGTCCGATTGCCGCAGTTTGCAGAAAAATGCTTTGATCATACCTGCTCAGCCAAGTCAGCAAAGCTGGTTTTTTTACATTGTTTCAACGTCTGCAGTTGATAAATCAATGTAAAAAGGACCAGTTTTGCTGGCTGGAACATACAGCATGGTGTTATGTAACACAGAACTAGTAAACTCTTTAAAGTTTAACCAGAATTGTAAACAGTTGCAGGAAGTATCAGTTGTAATGTGCGTTGCAGCCTAGTCAACACAGACATCTTCCCAACAATTACGCCCATTTACAATAAACCTTTTTTTTTTAATAAATTGGTTAAACGAATCAATCGTATAATCGTATCAAAACGTCTGGCAAATAGGTGATTCGATTAACCGATTTCGTCTGTATTGTATAAACTTCATGTCTAGGTCTATACCAGGTTGTAGGTTTGAATTCAGTCAATAAGATAAGTCCAGTGTCCACCCTCAAGCATGCAACTGTGTCTTTTCGTAGAACATAGCCATAGAATGAAACCTTTAGACATGAGTATTGGAGAAGCTGTGCTATGCTCAAAAGGTTGTTGCTGCCTGTGGTTGGTTGTGTCTTAGCAAGACATTTAATGGCATGCAAACTACCTAGGAATAGCTAACGTGATGCATGTCCTTTCAGCTGCATGCTACCGGTACGGTATGTAGCATGTATGTAGCATGTACAGTATGTGATTTGCAATGTACCGGTACTACATGTTTTTGCATAAGACACAAAATAAAACATGATTATTTTGAATAACTAACGGTATGTCTTTCTCTTTCTCTATGGTATGTCTTTCCGTATGTCTACAATACATCACTATTTAAAAAAATGTACTGTCAATGCTACCTCAAAAACAGTCACTACCGGTATTTCAAAAAAAACGAATGCAAGTAGCAATTATGAAAGACTTAATTTGGCAGTTCAACCTCCAATCTGACAACCTTTCTCAACATTTGCACAGGCTACATGCTTTTTCCCATTTTAACTTTGTAGCCTAGGATATCTATTTAAATCCTTTTTTTGCAATAGGCCAATAATAACCATTCAAAGCTTGCTTTGAAACATGGTATATCTTTGCACAGAGCTACACAGGACGAAACCTTTCTTGAAAAACAGATGTTTACGCACCCACTACCTAAACTTACTTGGTATTTCCATAGAATCTCGTGCGGTATGTGGAGACTCTGCAGTATTCTTCATGAGGTCATAGCATGCAGAGTTGTCAGATTTTGAAAAAAAAAGTAGCCAAAAAAGTAGCAAATTTGCTCCCAAAGCAGCCCAATTTATAGCAGGGGGCGCAGAAACTATGTTTTCCAACTTCTGGGGGGCGAAGCCCCCCAGACCCCCCGTGAGGCGTTCTGATACAGACACAGCCACAATCTTTTGGATGTCTCTGTTAGGCATACTTCATGGCAGAACTGCTTAGTCTCAGTTTTGTCATGTGCATGGGTCCCACTCGGCATAAAATCAGAAAAAATCATAAAATTTATCATTTTTTGAAAAAACCATAAAATAGTCATAAAATTTTACCTCAGTCATAAAAAATCATAAAAATTGCAGCTCATTTGATTGTTCGTCTGACACATTTGATGGTTGAACACATTTGATTGAAAACGTTTGCAATTTTTAGTTATTTTTCCTGTGTATCATGATAAACTCCATGTTGTTGCTTGGTTTCGTTTGCTTATGGTATATTAGTTAATAATCAAAATTGCTTGAAATCCCTCCCTTAAGTCGCTGGTATCTTGTCAGTAGTGTGGATTGCTTCCAAACTTTTTTAGCGAATGTAACTTCAGTTAAGCAATATAATGTGGCTGGTGCAAAAGCATAAAAACAGCATAAAATAAGCAAAAAGATCATATAAAAAGCATAAAAAAAGCCAATTTTTCTCATAAAATCATAACAAAAATTAAGATTTGTGGAGTGGGACACTTGCATGTGTTGGGTTTTTTTTTCACTGAAGGACAAGGTGTACAATCATCATTACACAAATTCAACAAACATACATTTTCATCAAGCCATTCCTTCTTATTCCAATTATTACTACATTGATTAGTAAATTATGTAAAAACTGCATGCCAGTCAGTGGAAGAACCTGAAAAAAAATGTTAATTAATAACATACAAGCCGTCAAATGCTCTTGAATGTACAGCTAAAAAACACACATATGAAAAATCAGCTTAACAAACCCAGTGAAATTACTCTGCTAAATAGCAACAGAGTTACCGGTACAGTAAGGCACGTTCACATCAGGCTCTATCGGGTACAGATTAGATTCTGACTACTTTTTCAGCACACTACTTTTCAAGTACTTCTGCGTTCTGACTTCCGTGACCCGACAGTTTATCGAAAGACAATTTATCGAACGACAGTTCATTGAACGACAATTCATCGAAACGACAGTTTATCGAAACGACAGTTCATCGAACGACAGTTTATCGAAAGACAGTTTATCGAACGACAATTCATCGAAACGACAGTTTATCGAAACGACAGTTCATCGAAACGACAGTTCATCGAACGACAGTTTATCGAAACGACAGTTCATCGAACGACAATTCATCGAAGGGGCTAGGGGCTAGGAGTTAGGGGCTAGAGGTTAAGAGTTAAGGTTAGAATTAGGGGTTAGTGGTTGGGAGTTGGAGTTTAAGGGTTAGGGGTAGGGTTAGGGGTTGGGGGTTAAGGGGTAGGGTTAAGGTTAGGGGTTAGTGGTTAGGAGTTAGTGGTTAGGAGTTAGGGGTTGGGGGTTAGGGTAGGGTTACGGGTTGGGGGTTAGGGTTAGGTTTTAGGGGTTAGGTTTTCGATTAACTGTTGTTCCAGGCCCCTAGCCAGCAGGGAGCCAGGGAGGCCTCGCCCCCCTTAAAAACAAATCCGCCCCCCCCTGGCAAAATCCAAACATTCAAGAGCAACAGCTACATTTATAATGATTTTGCCCATTTAAATTTTTTCGGCCCCCCTTAAAAAAAGTTGGCCCCCTTTGCTCTGCGGTCTGGCTACGGCCCTGTGTCGTTCGATAAATTGTCGTTCGATAAACTGTCGTTCGATAAACTGTCGTTTCGATAAACTGTCGTTCGATGAATTGTTGTTCGATGAATTGTCGTTCGATAAACTGTCGTTTCGATAAACTGTCGTTCGATAAACTGTCGTTCGATGAACTGTCGTTCGATAAACTGTCGTAGTACCCTGACTTCTACAGTAAGAGTAAACTGTAAAGACATAGAACGGAGATAACGTAACGCTAGAATAGACTAGAAACTCACTCAACCATGTCCCTTGCTACGTCTTGGAAACATGAGAATGCGCTGTAAAATTTGTAAACTACAAATAAACTGTCAGTAGACTGCAAGCGAAACTTACTTTAGTGAGAAATTTCCAATGTAAAAAAGTCGCAATCTTGTTATATTGTCGCCAATCTAAATTTAAAAGTAGCCCAAAAAGTCGCAAGTCGCCAAGCTCAATTTTTTGTAGCAAATCACATATGGAAAGTAGCCCAATTTGCGATAAGTAGCCCAATCTGGCAACACAGAGCATGGGTCATAGTCATACCAAAATTTCGAATTCAGATAATCCTAATTTCAATTAGGGTTGCCAGAGGTTAATATAAAAAAGAGCCCAAGCTTATGCAAAAAGTAGCCCAAAAGTAGCCCAATTTTTTTTGGGGTTCTAAAATAGAGCCCAAATTGGAGCCCAAGCAAAGAAATAGGCTATTATACAAAATTCTTCAAGAGCGCTTGATCATCAGTCCCAAATTATAAGTGTTTTTCCAGTTCTTCACATCTTTCAGACTGATTGGCAACCATGCATTCACTCAACTGTTTGTTAAAATAACTACAAACAAGTACCGGTGTAGCAGTCCAAGAGTTACTGCGGGCCAAAAGTTACCAGGATTGCCAAATATTTCATTTAAATTTTATTTAATTTTGTTTTGAAAAATAATTAAATTTTTAACCTCTCAAAAGGTCAGATTAATAATTATAAGTATTTTGTAATGTTAACTGAAAAGCTTGCATTGGTTTGAGAGCAATGAATTCATTACACTTAGTTAAAACAATTTTCGCTTTTCTGTCAATTGCGAAAACGCCGGGCACCCCTGGTAACTTTTGGACTGACAGTAACTTCCAGACTGCAACGCCGCAGAAGCAGTCCAAAAGTTACTGCTAGTGTAAGTGGGTGTGCTTTTTCGAAATTTGTTTGGGAAAACTTGTAAATGGACTGAAAGTGAAAGCCTTCCCCGCATGTGAGACTGTGATAGCCTACTCACTGAAGGTTATAATAATAATAATGTTAGTTTTTATATAGCGCTGTATCCATCGCAGAATGCGTTGCTCCTCAGCGCTTTACAGAGCAGACAGTGTCAATGAAGCCGTATAGAGGCGGAACTGAGTACATTATTACCCGAATCCACTCCATTGCTCAGTGCCAAGCAGGAACTAGATTCAGTACCATTTTTAAAAAGCTTTTGGTATGACCCGACAAGGTATCGAATCCATGCCTACCGATTCAGAGGCGGGCGCACTAACCACTAAGCCACCGAGCCGTTGATGGCGTTTTGACTACCGGTTGGCCTGCATGTAGCCTAAGTTACTTTATATTTCTTCAAAACGGTAGTTATGAAAAACCAGACCAAAAATAGGCTCAGTGCTTCATTCACTAGAAAACTTTGGTTTTAACTTTCATGAAATACATAAAATATAGTCAAATATAGTTATTACTATCTGAAGGCTTCAAATAGTAATAACTATATTTGATTTAATTCGCTCTGCTTTGCCTTTTTGCTTGGCATTGAGCACTTTTTGTAGTATTAACAGTTTTCATTGTTTTAAAATATAGTCAAAGATTATGTTCGTCAACTACAACTCAAGACCAGCGGCTAACAAGTCAGCCTTCAAATGCAAACTTTGCACGATATATTACGGCCAGTAGCTTTTATGCCACCAATTCACGTATAGCCACGATTCAAACTTTGAAATGTTTGGAGCGATGATCAATTAAATTATTTGTTTAAACAGCGCCATATAGCCTACAACGAGTCAATAAAACACTCATAACAGTAACACTACATTGTGAATCGTAGGTTGCATTATTATAGCACAATCAGAATGACAGCAAAAGACTATAGGCTATGTGGTCATCTAGTCAATCACCTCCCCAAGGCACGGACACAACTTCAAATGGTAGCCTATAATACAAACAAATCAGGTTAAAATGATAGCCTACGTAAATTGTTAGGTTACAAATTAAAATTTCATTCCAATACAGCAACAATTTCTGGTACAAATTTCATCTTTTAACTTTCATCTTATTTTCGCTTCATTCCCAATTACGTTTCTGCTGTAAACCATGTTGTTAAGATGCAATGGTGGATAAGTCTTCACGTTCAACATGTTTCCAATGTTGAAATCATTTATACAAATCTGCATGCAAGCGTCAAATCTGAAAACCCTGTTTTAGTAACTTCTGGACTGGCAGTAACTTTCAGACCGCGTATACGCGGTCCAGAAGTTACGGTAACTTTCAGACCGCAGTAACTCCTGGACCGTTACACCGGTTCCACACCAAGCAACACAAAAAATGATTTAATTGCTTTTCGTGACGAGCTAACGCATCAAGAGTGTTCCCCTCAAGACCATCAACAGTTTTGATAACCCACCTTGGTCAATTAACGTAGAAACTATCTTTTTTTTTACTCATATAAATTGTTAAAAAAAATTTCACTAGCCTTTCTTTTCTCATCTTTCTACATTTGTAAAAACTTTATTAAGGTGTTGCGACCATGCCATAGCTGATTGTCCTGCTTTGGCGTCATGCAAGTTATAGCGTCCGTGTTTTGTTGCTTCTACCTTTTTCTAGACCCTTGCTATGTTTGAAATATATTGTTTTTCGTTGTGATCGTCAGAAATAAAAACAAGCTGAACTGATGTCCACTGCATTTTCATGAAAACCTGAATCACTTAAGTTGCCAGGATTGCCAGATATTAATGCCTAAACATGCACATTTTTGAAAATTAGCATTTTTATACGTACCAAATTGATAACCCTGCCTGACCGAGGCCTCCAAAAACGCTACTCCTCAATGAAATAATTATGAATTAGGTAAAAATTTTAAACATGATACAATTTTTACATATAAAGTTATATTATATTTGTAAAAAAAGTAGCCCAATTGGGCGCCAACCAAAAAAGCGCGCCCAACGCGAATTTTTGGCGCCTGGAGAAATCAAAAGTAGCCCAATTGGGCGTAAAAGCGCCCAATCTGGCAACTCTAATTTCAATCCTTTGCCGCCGTCATGCCAAGAAGCGGAAAAAAAGAAAGTGAAATACGGATATTTTGTGCCAAACGGCAATCACATGGAGTCAGCTGCTTGCTGGTAGCTGCTAGGCTTGGAATATGACAAGTCGACCATAGATCGTTAGGCTATAGCTTGGAATTTGAAGACTAAGTTTGGAATGCTGAAATTGACATATCTCTGGACTTTCTTTATAATTTCAAGATAAACAGAAAAAAGTTCACAGGAAAGATTCTATTTCTTTTTCAATTCATTCAAACTAACCAAGTGAAGGAGTAGGGACGAGGTGTAATTCTATTTTAATTGATCTGCAACTCGGCTGGCAGTAGATTTTTAAACTTTATCTGGGAACTTTTACCTTTTACCCAACTTGTTTTTTTATCAAATTTTAAACGCACCAACCAGGGATGGTAAAAGTACGGTATAGGCAATTGCTCAGTGCCCACTGAAAAAACGATGGACAACTGGAGGGTCACAGTGTTAACGTCATGACAATGCTGAAGTAGACTTCAAGCTGCAGTGGTTATAGGCAGTGCTGTATTCGTAAAAAAAGCACAGGGTATACTGTCTCAGATTTGATAAAATGATAAATACACAACTTGCAAAATACTAATCTTTATTCTACCATAACATGAATTATCAACATCAAAATTGGACGAGAGGTACAAAACTGTTTATTTTTTATGAATAGGCCTACCGTACATTCCAAACAGCCTGCCGAAAGGAATCTACATCTTTATCCACTTTTCAAATTTGGGATTTAGTATCCTTAGCTGATCGGTGGTTTGGCAGCCAGGATCTTACACATTTTTTAGCAGTAAATTGAGTTACACGTGGTCCATTGCAATTAAGTTTGGTAAACATCGAACAGCCCACATTATCAATAATTAAGCAAAAATGCTCTTGAACCTGTGATAATATCGTTCAATAAACTGAAACCACGTTCACATTCTCCTGTAGAACAAGGAAAGTTGAAATAGCTGTCAAGAGAGGCTTCAAATTATTGGGCACAATTTCAACTTTTTCACTAAAGTCTCTTAACCCTTGGATTGACTCAGTGGCGTATCCTGGTTGATTTCCGTAGGCATGCAATGGAAAGATGGTCATAGCCAGTGTAGGGGGGTCTGGGGGCATGCCCCCTCAGGAAAATTTTGCTTTAGGTTTTACAGTTTTGCTTGCAATCTGAGCCTTACTTAGCTGATAATTGTTTAAGCTGTTTTGCAAAAAATGAGGTTTGGAACGCACCTTGAATCCAATGTCTTAATTTTATATCTTTATCCTGCATTGCAAGAAAGCGGACTTGAAGCGCTATGCAGCGGTACGTGTATATCTTTCAGCATACACCCGACCCGTTTTCTTGATGATCTTTTAAGCTACTGTGCTTACGTCTCAAGTAGCCTATATCATTTGTTTGTTTGTTTGTTTATCTTTATCTTGCATTGCGGGAAAGCGGACTTGAGCGCTATGCATCGCTGGACGCCTTCCGACTTACACCAGTGGCGTATATTCAGGGTGTTCAAGGTGTGCACTGAACACCCCAAGAAATCCAGAAAAAAAGAAAACTTCCATCGGTTGTCGATGTTCTTTACTTTCATGATATTCTAACATCTTGCTGCATGCTGATTGCTTTCTTTTCAATTGCAAAACTCGTCCCCTTCTAATTTTAATACTCCAACGTTTGAGGTCATTGCCTTTAACTTTTTTCGGTCATTACCTTTAAGCTGGGTGTGCACTGACAGCTTGGCGAGTGCTATTTAAAATAAACAATTAAGAAAAATGACGTCACAAGGCAGCGAAAACAGCAATGGTTTTAGGTCAGCCAGGCTGTGCACTCGCTGATCTGAACACCTTGGCGCGTCATTGGGGGAATCCCAGGCAATAGCAAGTTTTAGCTTGTTGGATTAAGAGTTTGAGGTGATCAGAGTTGGAAACAATAAGATAAAATGTTTTTTATGCACCAAGTGCCAGTAAATTAGAACTAGCTTGTCTGAATCTGCAACAAAGCTTATGGCAACAGCTTTATTTTCTTGTTTATTATCGAGTTGCTTTGCTATTGTTTTTTGTTTTAACTTTCACCTGTTTGTTTTTAATTCGCTTGTACATTTCTCAAGGTGTTGCGACCGTGCCTAATCCTTGCATAAAGTAAATCATTTCCATCTCGAGCACGCTTTAACTTTCGCGTTTTTTTCAGACTCCTGCTGTGTTATGGCAAGTAATATTGTTCGTTTTGATGGTCGGAAATAAAAACTGAACTGAAGTATGTGACTTTAGAAATGCAACTTAATGTTTGATATTATTAAGTCTTTCATTCAATAGGCGCTGTCAAATAAATATCTATTTTGTATTCTTCTCCATTCCGACAACATTATTTTTGTCAGTTCTGTTCATGTTCAGAATTTGTGCTGAAAATGCTCTCAGAACGCACCAAATTCAATGTTAATTTTAAAAATTTTCTGGGGGAGGCCCCCCGGATCCCCCGCTGTTGCTTTGCCGTCACTGAACACCCTGTCAAAGTGGTCACAGTACGCCACTGACTTACACCTGACCCACGCTGCAGACGACGGCAATGTCTGTTTGCGGTTGTCTACTCTACTTATGACTTAAATTTGGTACTACTCATTACTCGAAATCGATCACTGGGTAGAGGCAATTATCGTAAAGTTTCTTGCCCAGAGAAACAACAGCAAGTGCCGGTGGCTGGAGTCGAACATGCAGGCTCTCGCCTGCGAGCCCAACGCGCTAACCACTCGGCCACTGCTGCCGACTCAACATACTATCTACAGTAGAAAACTGCAAGGACTTAAACTATGAGGACCAAAAGAAAAAAGGCCAAACAAATGCCAATCGGAAAACTAAAAAAGATCAAGCGTCCAAACAAAAATAGTCCAGCCAAGCACTTTTTAAAAACCCCGAATTTCTGAAATTTGGCCTTAAAAAGACCAATCTGGCAACCTTGTCTCGAGATCGAGATCTGCGTGCAATTTCAAATCTGCATGCCTTGGTTCCATTTGCGCCACGCTGTTGTAAAAGAGCGGCGAATAGGCAAATTGTATTATCAACGCATGCTGAGCTCGTCTCAGCATGCAGAGTTGCCAGGATCAGCAAAGTTTCCAAATTTTGAAAACGAACAGTTGTTTCGAATATTGAAATTAAGACAGCGAGGTGGTTCTGCTATTAACATTTTCAATTTCTACGCATAAGTTCGTTCTTTCTGAAAGATTTCTGATTTCATCAGAATTGTAAGGCATGCAGCGCATGCCTTGCATGCATGGAGACTACCCCTATGGATTGACTGTATTTCATCAATGTCAAATCGTCTACAAATTCTTCTCACCTCTGCTTCTCCATGACGCAAATTTCCTTCTATCATTTTTTCAGGTTGCGAAGTTAGCAATATCAACCAGTACCTGACCATTGTTAGTGTCGGCATTAGCACAAAGTCTCATTTGCATTCTGCTAACAATGCTCTGAATGAATTGATTGAATGATAAAACTCTCAGAACGGGTTCATGGTACACCCATGTACCATATTGTACACCCGTATACCTGATGTATATACAGTATACACCCGTATATATAATATGATGATGATGATGATACCATTGGTCCTCAAAGGGTTAAGTAGTTAGTTAGTTAGTAGTAGGGTTGCCAGATGTTCATTATTTTATTGAACAAATCACTATTTCAAGAAAATGTTCACTGTAAACTATTTTGCTAATAGTGATAGTGAACACGTTCACTATTCTGCTATTCTTAACAATTCTGTCAACAATTAATTTCTGTCAACAATTCTGTTAATATATTTTAGCCAATAGCCATGGATTAACCAGTAACTATACAATTCTGCTGCTTAGAGACTAAAAGCACATGAGTCTGGTGCTTTGAGGAAAAACCCTTACTATGCTACCCCAGTGTAATTTCGCCAAAGCCAGGCTTGACCAGCACGAAGTCTAACAGTGGAGTGTACAGCCTAGGCAGTGATGCACGCGCATACAAAAATATTGACGCCGTCAGCGTTAACGCAAACGTTCGAAAAACTATACGCTGTATGCGTCAACGCAACTTGTAAAAAAAGTCGGCGGCGTCAGCATTAGCGCATACACTAGCGTAAACTAATTTTGTTTGCTAGGTGCCAAACATTCACACGGTATAAACCACTCGAAACAAACAAGTTTTATTTTGAATTTCCACGAAGAAACACAAGCATCTGAAAGTTTTCATCTGACATTTTGCTGTGTTTTGGTTGCAATATGTCTTTGCCCATTGGAAACATTCTTTCAACTGCAGCGCTGGAAGGTATTGGCGTGTTGTAGCGAAAAAAAGACATTAAAAAGTATGCGTTGACGCTATGCGCTAAAAAACCACGAAAACTTTACGGCGTAGCCTCAAGCGCAAACTATGCAAAAAAATGTGGCCGCAAGCGTTAGCGTAAACAAAAAGTCTACGCCGCATGTATGCGGCGTATACGTACATCTCTGAGCCTAGGTAGGTGACAAACTGAAAGCCAATAGCCCGAGCAACTATAACAGCCTAGAAGTTTGGCCATTTGAGTGTTAGTTTATAGACTATGTAGGTCAGCTACTCAATCATGTGTGATGTGGCTAATAAGTTAAGATCATCGTGGAAGATCATCGCTGGAAAAGTGGACTAACTTTTTTCAGAAAGAAAATGCACATAACTGGTTAAAAGTTGTCCAGTATGCAATGTCTATTCCCTGTATCTAATGTCAATGTTGAGAGAATTTTCGGTGTTATGGGCAGGGCTTTGGAACAGGCGTACGGTAAATGTTAAGTTGCTCCAGCTTCGGAGCTCTCTTTATCATAAATTAGCTCCAGCTCCGAAGCTGATTGATACCACTGCTCCGGCTCCAGGCTCGGAAAAGTGCTTACATTAAAATAATGGCGACATATCAATTTAATTTCTGAAGCTTAAAATAGCCTGTAGTCAACTGTTGCTAACAAATGGTAGGCTACAACTTTATGAAATTTAAGGTACGGTACTTTTATCAAAATGTCATGCGGAACTGCGTTTCAAAACATGCCGGGGCTATTTTTCAAACAACTGGCTCCAGCTCCACATGAATTTCAAATAGAGCTCCAGCTCCGATGAAAATGCACGGTTTTGGAGAATCTGGCTCCTTGTTCCGGCTCCAAAGCTCTGGTTATGGGTAACATATAGACAGATGAGCGAAACCGTTTAGCTGTTTATTCTGTTAAAAGCAGAGGTGGGCACCCGCTACTTTTAAAGTAGCGCGCTACCCGCTACCGCTACTTGGACCAAAATAGCGCGCGCTACCGCTACCCGCTACCAATTTACAAAAGTAGCGCGCTACCCGCTACCGCTACTCGGACCAAAGTAGCGCGCGCTACGGCTACTTCTTCCGCTACTTTTGTCTAAAATGACACTAGGAAACACTCTTAAAGTCCCTATAGTCAGGGTTGCATTCCTGGGGGGGCTCGGGGGGGCTCAGCCCCCCGAAAAACGAAAAGGCTTGATGTAGGGGGGGCTCAGGGGGGGCTCGTTCAAGCTTCCATTTTTCAGCTTTTCTGGCTGAACAACAACTTCTCGACTGAACAAGTAACACTTTAACAGCTTTCTCACAACAGAACTGCAAAAAAACACGAACATAAGTTGATAGCAATCGCCAATTATCACTTTTGTCAGAAACTCTCCAGACTGGGATATCAACTTCGTAGTAGCTAATCGTCATGTCAAATGGACTGTTAGTTCTCTACTTCAAATAAAAAAAGCTATTCAAGAAGGAAAGTATTCGTTTGATGAAGTTGTTAACTTGAGTCCCGGAAGTACAAAAAACTACTCCTTTAAAGGCACAACATTGGACCAGTTCAAAGCTCGACGTAGAGACTAGCCTACCCTTCTTTTGATCGTAATCAGTTTATTCAAGCTTTGGTTGAGAACATTGGAAGCAGGATGGTGGACACCAACAATGAAAATTCTGTAAAGAGCTTGGAAATTATTGTACCAGAGTTATGGCCTGCTGCAGTCGAAGTTCCATGGCAAGAAGGGGAGCAGAGATTACGAAAAATAGAGGAGAGATTTCATGTCATCACTCCTATTTCCAATTTTTGATTGTATGTTGACAATCCTTGTCATATACCAGATATTGCTCAAGAACGTAGTAGCCTACTAAACATGATTGCTATAAGTTCTGCTGAAGCCGAACGTGGATTTTCACAAATGAACTTGGTCATCACACAGCTACGATCACGGCTGACCATATCACTTGTTTCAGCATTGTTGTTCATCAGCATCAATGGACCACCTCCTCATTTATGGAATGGCACTGCGGCAACTCAGAAGTGGTTGCAGACTCATCGGTCGGCTGTGGATGTTCAAGTTAAGCATTCTAAGCTGCCCACATTGAATGGACTCAGATCTCCGCAAAAACTGTTTGCTGGCTAAAATCAAGGACTGTCGTGGTGCTTTAAACTTAGCCCATAAAACCAAAGACCTGGCAGACAGGCTGTTTGTTTTGTGTAATCTCGTTTGCACCAACTTGGAATATGCTTTTGCTGTAATTGGAGTTTTTTAAACTGTTCGTTAATAACTAAATGAGATTTTAGTGTAACTGTCAGATTGGTAGCTTATTGGTTCTTATATAGCAAATCTGCAACCACAAGCGCTCATTTCAAGAATTGCATTTCCTTACTTTTAATTCCTATTGCAGGCAATGTTTTTGCAAGTGTGCTTAGGATTGGCTCATACAAATAAGTTTACAATTGAGTTAAGAGATTGGAATTAGCTCATGCAAATCGAGTTTCAAGTGTAGGCCTACGCAGTAAAAAAAAAGCAAAGGAGATTGCAGTGTAGCAACCAAGCCAAATTTCAAACTTATAATTTTATATCGGATTCAACCACGCTTTCACGTTTTGTTGCTTCTACATTTTTCTGTACTTCAAGCTATGTTTTAGCATGGGTTGTTTTTCGACATGATGTTCAGAAGTAAAAACATACTGAACAGTGTTTCCTTTTAAAAAAGGTAAACATTGTTGGCTAACCTACACCGATTACTTATACATACTTTGTCTATAACAACACAGCTAAGTGTTAGATCCCCCCCAAAAAAAATTTTAGGAATGCACCCCTGCCTATAGTGACGCAAAAATGACCTTGAAAACGAATGTTATCATTCGTTTACGCTGTCATTTTAACGTCGTTATAGAAAACACATTCTAAGGGAAATTTTTTGTTACGCATCTTTCAAAAACACGACCATTTCAAAATGAGAGTCATTAAGTCCTGCCCGCTTTGGCTTAAGCACATCTTTTCCAACAGAGAAAAGCCTCTCTACCGCAGCACTGAAAGGAATGGGGGTGTTGTGTGTAATGAACAGATGTTTTAACTCGGTATTCGAAAAGCTCAAGGACTTGCTCCTGTCCGAAAAAAGGCGTCCACAATTGCTGTTTCCTTTTGCACCGACGTTTCACGGGATGGCGCCAACACACCAAAAAGTTCATCCTCGGAGTCGTGACTGGTGTTGGTGTCACTCTTCTCGGTATCAACCTGGCTTGATATCTCCCGCAACAGTCGAATTACATCTGTCTTGACTTTTTCTTGCAGTGCGTCAGCATCATCCGTGGAAACGTAGTGCAGAAATTGTAGCCACGACGTCTTGAAGGAGAGATGAAGACACGATGCTATAACGCATTTCATGTCGTTGAAGCACTTGTTGAATCGTTTCTTCACCCCTTCAAGGACTTTCACTCTCAACTCCTCACAGGTCACAAGATCACTGATCTCGGTCAACTTCTTTGCGCAAATTGTAATTGTTGGAAGCAAGACTCCGTAATACGCCTTACACTCGCCCTGGAGAATGTCTAAAGCCTGACAGATAAGCTTCATCACACGGAGATATTCGCCGAAAAAGTTGACGTCAGCTAGAAATAAATCAGCTCTTTAGAAATAAGATAAACTATGTTGTAACTTTTAAGTTGTAAGCAGGGCTGATGAAAATTGAATGGCTGAATCTGGCTGATGACAACCGAATTGGCATCAAAATTGCCTTGTTATGATTTCTTTTAACAAAAACCATCGTGTAAGAAAATTTTATCAGCAACAAATATCTTAGCTAATCATTTGTCAACAGTTTTACTTTAAACAATATGATAAAACCCTATTTTTGGACATCTTAGCATAGGTGATGACTGATGAGGCAATGCTCACTGAATGTAGTCTATATTCTATAAACCATATACAACTTTACTTCCGCTATTATTAAAATTACAATGAACATTAGGCTATCGATTTCATACCTTGATCGCCGGATCGCAGCTCCACACCAGAAAACGAGATTCCCAAAACATCGAAACTTTGCCAGTATTGACCAGAAAAATGCCAGTATTGACCAAAAAAACAAGCATTTTTTTCACTTTAAATTAAAAAGTAGCGGTAGCGGGAGTGCGACTGAAAAAAAGTAGCGCCTCTCCCGCTACCGCTACTTTGGAAAAAAAATAGCGTCGCTACTGCAGCCGCTACTCCAACTAAAAAGTAGCGCCGCTACCGCTACCTTTACCAAAAAAATAGCGCCGCTAGTAGCGGCGCTACAAAGGTAGCGCGCTACTGCCAACCTCTGGTTAAAAGTGAATTGTGTGTATTCTTCACCACATCTTTTAGCTGCTAAGAATTTAAAAACAAATTTCTGCTAACAAGCTTTTATTGAAGGCAGCACAGTCGCACGAAAAGTATGTTAAGTAAACTACATAAGCAGGTATAGGAGTGTTCTAATTAGCACTTCTAATTCTAATCGTGGGTTTTTTTTCTTGCCTACTTAGCATCAGTAGGTATATGCTGTGTAGCCTACACTGCAAGAAACTAACTAGCCCATTACCTGGATTCAACCTGTGATCAGTTGAGCATTATACTTGCTAAAGACCAAGAAAGCAAGATTTTACCAACTTTCATCTGTGGTAGCCTATCACTTATGAACCAAATTGTTGTGTCAGACAATATCACACATATAGTATTGCAACAATTTTTACATATTTTGCAATAATTCTTTGCATTTTAGGGAGTGGTTGCACACATTTAGGCGCGTGGCGTGCGTAAGAGGGTGCGGTCGCGGGTATTTTGGCATGTGTTTGAGAACTTTGAGGGTGTTGTCCCGCGTTTTCAAAATGTTCACTATTTTGAGAAAAAAATCTGGCAACCCTAGTTAGTGGTTGTCAAGAATCAGTAGCTTAAGGATAGCACAGGCACTCTATTTGAAAACCAGAGGGTATACTATAGTTGCTCGAAAAAGCAGAGAGTATACTGCGTATACCGCCGTATACCCTACGAATACAGCACTGGTTATAGGAGGTGGCTTCACAGTGTAGCAATGAGACCCTGTCCCTACGGCGTTTGGCTCAGTGCTAGAAAAGTCACATATTAGACGGTAGGCTCTTATAGCCTAACGTGTTCTGATTGGTTCGAGGTTTCAGTGGCAAAGGCTAAATTTCTTCATGTTAAAGTGGCTTCAGCATATTTATTGCAATGTTTTGAAAGAAAGAGATAATTAGGCTATTCTATTCGTGCCCAAGATTGTCCGTGTTTTCTAGCTCTCCACTGAGTAGGCTAGTTAATTGTCAGAAGCAAAAAAATCGATCTTTAGCCTGGTAACATAAATGAGTAATGACTTTAGTTATCTCTGCTTGTAGACAGTAGCGTTAAACAGGAATGTTCAGGGGCTACTTTTGGACTCTCTAAAAGGCACGAAAAGTTAAAGAAAACGTCGCATTAATTTTGGTATATTGCATTAGTTCAGCGCTGTTTTGTAGGCTTAAGTGTCATTGTTACCAGGATTTTGGAGCCGGCATAAAAATGAAACTGCTCTAGCTCCGGAGCTCTCTTATCAGAACATAGCTCCAGATCCGGAGCTCTTTCACACCACTGCTCCAGTAGGCTACCGTATTTTCTAGAATAATATAGGCTACTGCGTTAATAGCAGTGACGTTCGGTGGCTTAAACCGTTGGGAAAGCAATTTGGAAATATTCTGCAGCAAGGTAGCCTAGTAGGCACGAAGGGCGTAACCGTCGGGCGAAGCCCGAAGGCAACACTTCTAGCGGGGGGTCTGGAGGCCTCCCCTAGAAATTTTTGAAAAACAGTTCCAATTTGGTGCGCTCTGAGAGCATTTCCAAACAAATCAAAAATAAAAATCTGTCAAATTGTGCTTCGCCTATGTCGTGATCATACATCCATTTAATGTTTAGAAGTCATAAACAATCTTAATTTTAACGTTGCAGGACCAAAATCCAGTGTTAGACATGGAATAATAGTTGTCTAAATATTTAATTCGTCATGAATGTTCATTCTCAGATATTCAGTTAGGCCTACACTACAAAAACTAACACTTAGGGGAAGGTTTGGTTAGTTGAGCCGGGTAACGGTTGATCCATCCGGTTTTATCGCAACGTCGTGCATGATTAGTCAACCGTTTCATAACGAAAATATGGAAAAACTTGAAGTCCATCAGCACATGTAGTTTTAGGGATTTTCTACAAGCAGAAAAATTGTGAAGCAGTTAAATGTAAAATGGTAGGTAAAAGTAGTTTTGAGAAAAATAAGAAATGTGTTATTTTTTCCTACGATGTTTCATCGTTGTCTTAATGGAAATACTGGGATAGGTGAGGGTAACTTACTTTTTGTTTCAGTAGTTCTCGTTGCTTGATTAGCCAGTTGGTTCTTGGCAATTTTTCATGAATTTTGAAAATGGCGGCGATGTTAACAGTTGAGCCACTTGCAATGTTCACGGTTGAGCCATGCCTTTATCATAAGGAATGTAGTTTATGAGCCGATGGTCCTTACGTACTGCTCTAATTTTGTTGTACCGTACTGTAATTGATGCGTAGAACTGGTGTCCTAGCCGGGAGGCGGTCCACTGCCCCCCTTAAACTTCCATAAGAGTAGTTTTTTCTGTAATGCGCCAGTTTGGGGGTAATTTTTTTAGCACCCCCCCCCCCCCCTTATATTTTTTTCGATAGCAACGCCACTGGTTGCTAATGTTCGTTTTCTTCACAAACCTCGCGAAATCGTTTCAGAAAGGTAAAAGCACCTTCGTGCAAAGTTTCCTATTCAATGATTCTCAGTGTTTTCAGAAATATAAATTTCTGTTTGTTCAGTGTTCACTGTTCTTTCATTTTAAGACACTAGACACAATACACAGTTTAAACTTTTTTTTGATTGTTTATTTGCAAGATGTTCAAGAGAAGAGTTTATTGTGTTTGATGCAGATTGAGCTCTGTTTTGGGATATCTTTTGGAAGTGAAATAATGGTGGATCAACCGTGAACAACGGGTGGCTCAACCGTGAAATTTAGGGTATCATTTGAGCCGGCTAAATTTCAATTTTAAAATGCCGATAAATGATATAAATCGGGGTCAGTCGCAAACACAAACATGTTCACAAGAACCGCATAAGACTGAAATTTATCATGATGGATTCGGATTTTTGGTAAAGTTTGTCGTTAAATTTTTATTGCAGAAAAATCGATTTCTGGCTCAACTAACTAGACCTTCCCCTAGGCCTAAACATTACAACCGCAAGCAATTTGTACAAAAAGCTGGATAAGTTTCCCTTCTGCATATAGAAGCTTAACGAACTAAATATTGCATCCACACCTGAACGTTCATAGGCGTATGACGAGATAGTCTAGCGATTGAACGCATTGACGTCACTGGGAAAGCAACTCTAACCATAACGCATCTGATTGGCTAAGCAGCTGGTAACGTTTTGCAAAATGAGTGAGGATTGGATAAAACAAAGGCGTTTTTTGACGTTTTTGAACGTGGGGAAAGCAACTTTGCAAGTTGCTTTCCCTGGAGTCTCAGTGGTTGTTTCTGACAGGAGCGTTTGCGTCAATTGGCATTTATAGGCAAGACTAGGGATGGGCAATTCAGAATACCGAATCCAGAAGGATTCGGATCCTAAACTATCCGAATCCAAAACTGCAATAAAACCGGGTAATAGGATTCGGTTTTAAAGATATGCATAAGTCTTGTGCAAGCTGTCAGCTGGAGACAGTGAACTGAAAAAAAGTGTGGTTTACTCACTTTTTCTTTGCACTGACACCATCCGCAGTTCCGCACTTTCAAAAACATTGTGCACGCGTTGTGCGCGCACGGCGCATGCAACTCTACGTCACTCGCTCGCATGAGCAATCAAAGAAACTAAGCGCGCAATTTTCTTCACGCTTTGTGCACATGCACAATCGTGCAATGCTTTTTTTCAATCCACGTGCGTATGCGACTCTGCGATAGTTTGACTGGTGGGCGTAACAACATTGAGCACTGAGCAGATGCCCCTGCTAAAGGAGTTGGTTCTGAAACACCTCAGCATACCTGCCACATCAGCATCTTCCGAGCGATTCTTTTCGACTGCGGCTTGACGGAATGACGGCAACTAAGCTGCGCTCCCGTTCAGCGTTGCCAGGTGGGGAAATAGAATATCAAATTAAAAAATTCTGGTGAAATTTAGAGGTCTTTATTGGCTTTTTTACCTTGGTACCAGATAACTTTTTGGTAAAATCTGGTGAAATTTTCCCTACTCAATTTTTTTCAACAAAGTTTTTTCATTTTTTTAAAACTTTTTAGCAAATAATCCCTGCTCGTATAGAAAACGTTTTACAAGAGGTTTGCATATGGATGATGGCAGTGTCTTATGTCTTAAAAACTATTTGTATTTAAGCGAAATTGCTTTATTTAGGGTCAGGGCCGTAGCCAGACCGCAGAGCAAGGGGGCCAACTTTTTTTAGGGGGGGGGGGCAAAAAATGTTTTTGGGCAAAATCATTATAATTGTAGCTGTTGCTCAAGAATGTTGGGATTTTGCCAGGAGAGAGAAATTTTTTCAGGGGGGGCGAGGCCCTCCCTGGCCCCCGGGCCTGTTTAGGATGTTTTAAATATCTGGTGAAATTTTAGTTATTTTTTGTTGCCAAGCGGCTTCCATCATCTGGCAACACTGCTCCTGTTTGGCTGGAAGTCATTTAGAATGCCTTAATGTGTTGCATTGCAACAAACGTTTACTTTGATTGTGTAGCTTTTGTGTCTGAGATTTTTTACTTTTTGTGTTGCTGGAGCCTGGAAGTTAATAGGATTCGGTATTCTGGATTCGGTTTAGTATTCCGGAATAATTCTGGAATAGTGAATTATTCTGAATTGCCCATCCCTAGGCAAGACATGCAGTTTGGTGAGGACTTAGACTACTCACAAGCGTTACGAGTAATTCTAGTCACGAACACAGTAATTTTCAAGTTAAAATAGACGTGATAAAAATAATAAGAAGTTAAACCTAGAATTCAGTCATTATATTTTGCATAGTTTTTGCTCAGGTAAGCACTGCTTACCTTGCTTTCCCTCACCGATCGTCACTGATTAATAGTCGCCCTCGATCAATAATCACCCTAAATTTAAAGTCTTACGAAATAGCAGACGAACAACAATTATCAATTTTTTGATGGATTGTCGTTAAATCAGCCAATAACATCTTATGAAAGTAATTGGAGCTGTCTATCAAACAACTGGCTCCAACTCCACCTGAATTTTATTTACAGCTCCAGGCCTCCAGCTCTTTTTGGAAATGTAAAGCTCCGGCTGTTACTAGGTCTTACGTAATCTATCATGTTTAATAGACCCGCTACCAAACTCACAAATTGAGCAATCGCGACGTGTAAATTATCGCCAAGGGTTTGGAAGGATCTTGCATGTTCAAGACTTCGCAACAGCATCAATGCTATAAGCTCAATGCTTGCCTTTCGAAAATTACCGGTCAATAGTTGTCCTACTTCACCACACCATCAACCTCACACTTGTATGAAATCGCTTGATTGTTATTTATTAGAGTAAGCAACATCCACCGAGAAGATACATATTCAAAATACCCAGACATTGAACCACACTAAAAACACGATCGTCAGTAGTTTACTCAGATACTGTTGCGTTAACAATATCAGCCTCCTCTTTCAAATCAGGTTCAACAGACGAAGAGCTCATTTCTTCGTCCTTCAATTTTGTTTCAATAACAGGCAGATCTTCACTTATGCGTTGAAATAGCAACACCACTTCACAGTGTGCTGTGTGTGGAAACAAATCAACAGGTTGGGCGAGTATTGGCTTGAATGGCAATCCATTTAACCGCTTCGAAGCTGGTCGACATAAGCTGGAAAAAAAGAAAACTTAAAATCTACTTTTGGATTTTTTGCGGAAAAAAAGTGGATAAAATGTTTTGTTTAAAGCAGGGGTTCTTAACCTGGGGTTCGCAAACCCCAGGGGTTCACAAGGATATTTGGATGAAAGTTAAGTTCTCATGTGTTGCTACGGTATTGTTTAACATCCTATACTAAAGAAAAATATGTGTTGATTGAAAATGATTTTCAACGCTGTTAAACATAAAAAGCAAACTTCGATCACGGCTTAATGTAGAGCATGATTTACGCTAGTGCCTCTCTAATATCACTTTTAGAATTGAGAAACTTATTTGCAACAAACAGACACAACCTTCGCACTTAAGTTCAGGATAAAGTGCTTGAAGGAAATATTCTATTGCTAAGTAAATATCCTTTGCAATGCCATTAAAAGTTGTTAGTTACTAACTGTTAAGTCAATTCTTACCACTTAATAATGAAGTGATAAAGCTTGGGTAGAGAGTCTAATAATGAAGTCTTAATTTAAACAAAGGACCATTAATTTGGAATCAGCTTATAGGTGGTTCAGGTTGATTGTTTTACGACTCAAAATTCTTCACTTCCTCGTCAAGCAAAACCAGTAATACTCACTCTATGAAGTTATTCTTGGCTTGGCCCACACTACATGACACATACACCAACTTCTTTATGAGCGAACAATTTCGAATAGCTTTTATAACCTGAAATTATATTTGATATTAGTATTACCCAAATTTCAGAAAAATGCATAAAAGTTAAACTTTCCTATTACTAAAAGGACTAGGTGACTCTCAAACTATTTGCTACTATTCAAAACAAAATGCTAAGTTAGACAATTAATATTACAACAATTTTTCAACACCCTACAAGGCGTACGCCAAGATCAATGAATATCTATAACGCTACAATTAAAATGGATGCAGGTGCAAATAACATTTTATAATATGTACTGTTGTAGACAACACTGCGAAGTAATCAGTTTATGAAAAGTGATACCTTTTGGTGGAGACCACACCTCGGGGGGTCAACAACGGCCACTATGTTGTTTGTAGTATGCGACAAGTGACGAATCAAGTTCGGCAATTCTTCTTCCGCTTTATTGCACCGAAACTCGACATTGGTTAGATCTATCAAAATTAAGAGTTCATATCAATTCTTCACAGAATTCCTCATCCTGTCTCAGGTAATCAATGAATATTGGTTGGTGGTTAGAGCGTTCGGTCCGAGATCAGAACGTTCCTGGTTGGACGCCCACCAAAAGCATCGGACACCCAATGACGTGTTTGACGATTGGCACGAAGAGCAATTTCGTTGCTGCCTCGTCGACTCGGATTCTTTAACCAACAAGCCTCAACTTAACAAGTTAGAAAATTACTAATTTCCACAGGATGATAGAGAATATTTTTGCACGATTGACTTCTCTGAATGCCATTCGCGGCCAATTACAAAACTGTTAATGTATTATGGCTGACCTCCAAAATCAGGAACAATGCTATTTTTAAAGTTTTGGATACAATTTTAGCACGTTTATTTTATTCATAATAGTCTACTGCTGTAGTTTGACCGATAGCAAAAACAAAAACATAAACCAACCGTTAATTTGAGCGTTGATTTTTGCATCTTCAATGGCTTCTTCGCAGATATCAATTCCAATGACGCGTTTAACAGAGCCAGCTAAACATAAGCCGATGGTTCCCGTTCCACAACAAACGTCAAGCAACACAACGTCTTTGCAGTCGGTCGCGTCAGAAAACTCAGTGCCATCTACAACCGTTTTCAAAACCATGTCTTTAACGCAGCTGTACAGGATCTCAGCCGCTTGCGAATTGCACTAGAAAAAGGCGAAAGTTATCTCTGCTTGTTTTTATTACGTAAGAAAACAACAGTTAGGTTGATCGATGATTTCAGCAAAAACACTATACATTCAGTTTCAAATTCACTCGCTGAAGTGCGCTCGAAACCAGTGTTCATAATGTTGTAACTTCAACAATGTTAATGTTAAAGTTGATTAACATTATTAAGATGTACCTTTAAAGTCAAATCTGCAAGTGTAAAAGACACTTCATAAAACTTGAAAAATCATATCTCGTCTTAGAGTTAGACTGTACAAAAGAACATTAAAATGAGAATTGTGATCTTCAAATCGTTACTAATACCAAACATGGCCAGCTCATTACCAAAAATCAAACAATTTTCTTCACATTGTTTAATGTTTATGGTAAGCTATTATGGCATTATGGCTATGACGATTAAAAATATATTGAACAGATCAGTCGTAGTTTGGATAATCCAACTGCTCTGATCAATGTTATATAACGAGATGGAAACGAACAGGGGCTTCAAAGTATACACAACGAACATGCACATTGCACAAGGCAACCGATTGTTTGATTGTCTCTCACCTGAAAGAACGCATCGGGAGATATTCTTATTTTGAGATCAAAAAGTTGCTCGTAAATAACCCCCTCCCCGTGCATGATTACAGCTGGCGTGGCTTCAACGTTCGATAAAATGTCTTTTGATACAATTCGGAATAACAAAGTGTCCAAGATGATGCCGTTAGATACGAAGTGATTGTTAATGGCTTCCTTTTCTCGAACGAGTTCTTCTTCTGTCAATTCCTGTAATAAAACACACGGGAAGCGCAGTTAATATATATGATGAAAAATATCAACATAAAAGAACTGCCAGTCAAAACATTCCTTCGGTTTGGTATCCTATACACTTTACTTGGAAATATTTGCCGAACCCAGCCTTCATGGACATGTATGGCTGAATTTTTGGACTATTTACTTAATCAATCGGAAAAATTGGTATACGAGAAGTGTATGAGAGATAATGAGACTAACGAAGAAAATATACAGCATAGACCAGTGTTTCTTAACCTTTTTAGCGCTCGTACCCTTTGAGCTTTCATAAAATTTTCTCGTACCCCCTATCTATAATGGCCGATGGAAGTAAATACAATTGTAATAATAGGAATTAAACTCAGTGTATTTATAACTTACGTGTTGAATGTATGCATTAAAAACAGTCTTGTAAGTTCAACAATATTTATCAGTTAATCGACGAATGGCTATTTTGTTGCTGCTTTTCGTCAATGATCATGTTGAAACGAGGTTCTTTCTTTGAGATAGACACACACACACGCATATCGTCTCTTGGATCCAAACGATTGCCCGACTTAGTTTTGATGTTTACAAGAGTTAAGAACCAAGTTTCACATGGGTAGGTTGTCGCAAAAGCCACAATGATTTCTAAAGCTTTTTTGCTAACTGGGGAAATGTGTTGAATTGCGCACACCAGAAGGCATCCAACTGCATTGGATCAAACTCCATTTTGCTTTTACTACTAGCTTTCATTTCAATACGGTACGATAGTCTTTCATTTGGTCATTATCATCCATAAAATGTAGGCTAAAAATAAATGGGTTTTGCATCCATCACTGAGAAGTAGAAACCTCTCCAGTATATAGACATATACAAAAGTTGCTTGTTACGCATTCTTCACACATATGCCTAAATAGCGTATAATTTCACACTGCATGTCGTACCCCTTGCTTTGGTGCTTTGTACCCCCAAGGGGTACACGTACCCCTGGTTAAGAACCCCTGGCATAGACACTATAGACAGGTACAAAAATTACGTTGAAAAATAAAAGCGCTAAAAGAATCAACAAACACAACTGAACTAAAGACGTTGCTGAACAGGTTGTGTTTACTTGTTTTAGCCCCCTTGATGAAGTCAGTCGTGCTGACTGACGAAACGTAGGTAATAAAAGCTAGGTATCATCTTTAACATCAGGAGGTAACCTATAGTTACCAGAAGAACGCAAGTTACTTTAATAAACTAAAGACTGTTACACAATAAATGCAGCAAATGTTAAAAAGTAAATTCCAAGTGAACCATTTGCAGCAGATCATTGTTAACCTAAACTAATCTACATTGCCTATACTTGTACGGTAATAATAATAAATCGAACTTTAATCTCACACTGATCGTAGATGATATTAAATGGATGATCTCAAATCTTCGATGGGTGATCTTAAATTTTACCTTGTATTTATTTTATCAATATTTAAACAATTATTTTCTTATCTACCTGGTTACACATTGCAATCGTCGCCATTGCGTTGTTGTTTCTTGTCATCCGAACAGTCATTTGCCTCCAATGTCCTTGATGGGTCTGCTTGTCGTAGACGACCAGCTTAGATTGGCGAACGTAGTCAGCGAAACAAGACGCGATTTTCTTCATGCCGTCGGAAACGTGTACCAAGCAGGTGGGGGGAGCTACTGAGCACATTTGTTCTCTGAACAGAAAAATCGCCAATTGAGAACGTGGTGAAGTCAAAAATTAAGAATACTCAGACCAGATTGCAAAAATTTTACAATCTGTTTTATTATGGATACTCTCATCATTGCACATGTCTAGGAAAGTGTGTTCCAAAAACTAGTGACAAACTACTATTACCACAGCGAGCCCGCAGCATTAAGCTATCACAGGTCGCTTGTATCTATATCTCTGTAATAAAAACAATGCGTTGAGCACAGACACAAAATTAGAAAACAAAAGCTGTAATTACCTGTACTTTCCTAATCTGAATCCAACCTCGGTGTCTCCGTTGACGTTCTTCCCCACAGTAAAGCCACATTTATTTCGATATCCTGATATAATTGGTGATGGCAACACTGGCTTTGTTGGACAGCAAAGTCCAGACTCTTTCTTTTGCTGCATGAGCCAAACAAATACCTGAAATTTATCACTAGATGCATAAATTATGATAAATATACAACACAAGTACAAACTTGGGATTACGTAATTTCTCAGTTACCATTGTCGCTATGTTACAGTGCTAGAACTGACGTTCATGAGTGACAAAACAAAACGGTTTAAACTATGCATCACTTGTATGGCAAGTTCTTTATGGTAAGAATCACTACGTTTCTGATTTTGATATTTTTCTCATCTATCTATATGATTTAACGTCTTTTTCCCAGTATTGCGAGGTTGGACGCCAACGCATGTCCACTTTGTCTGATGGCGTTGTCTGATGTCGGCCACGCGACTTTTTCCATACATTGCACGTGTCCATACAAACGCAGTTTTCTCCATCTCAAACCTTATAAAAATTTTAACTTAAAAAAACTCGCACCTGGAAAAGGATGACAATTCCCTTAATCAGTCGCTAAAAATTGCATGCTTTTCAAAAATCACCTCTTTGTCTAAATGATCAATGGCAGAGATTCGTTTACGTAACTCTGATAAGCTTTCGCACATGATTTTATACTTTTCTTCCACCTGTTCATCGTAAGTTTTCTTCCACCACGGTATCACAGAGTTTTTCAGGACCTCTGTAATAGATTCTTATCTTAATGTTGCACTATCTACATTCTATTTTATAAGATACATCAAATCTGCACTACCTACCGTATTTATCCGTGTATAAGTCGCATTCGTGTATAAGTCGCACCCCAAAATTTGGCCATATATTGGTACAAAATTTTTTTAGCAAATTTTATTGAAAAACAACAATCAAAATTTTAAAAGCCTTCAAACTCGTTTTCATCTTCACTGATGCCAAATAGTTTGTCCCATTGTTCTTGGGGCTCGCAATGCGATGCTCGCAAATGCAATCCTCGCACGCAAAATACAAATGCTTAATAGCAGCGCTAACGCGCGATCTGTAGCATTCGTTTGTCAGAAGTTCAGAACCTTGTGTATAAGTCGCACCCTCGTGTATAAGTCGCACCCTCGTGTATAAGTCGCACCCCAACTTTTTTGGGCAAGATTTGGTGCAAAATTTTGCAACTTATACACGGATCATCATCATCATCATCATAATCCATCGTCGGTTTGTTCCCCACTAGTGGGGGTGGCCGATTGTTTCCGCGCAGCAATTGTTTTTATCCCTCTTCTCCATTTCACCCTGTCCCTTACATCTTCCTCCTTCAGTCCGACTTTTTTAAATTCCTCCTTCACTTGTTGTTTCCACGTTCTTCTTGGACGACCGCGTTTCCTCTTCCCATCCACCTTTAGATCTAGTGCCTTTCTAAGAAAACTTCCTTCCTCCCTCCTTATCACATGTCCATACCATCTTACTCCATTTGCCCTTGCCATTTGGTCTATGGTCTCTCTCATCTCTAGCATATCCAACAATTCTTCAGTCCTTTTTTCCCTTCTCGTTTTCACCCCACACATTGCTCTCACCATTGACCTTTCCGTTCTTCTCAGGATTGCCAGGACACGGATAAATACGGTAAATAATTCAACGAGAACAAAAACAATTTTAGCAATGGACAATGCCTAATCACATGTATGCTGTTTTAAGTGATATCACATCAACTACATAGCCGAGTGGTGAGAACCCTGGCTCGACACTGAAAAGGGCGCCGGTTCGACAACACTCAAGAGCAGGGATCACCAAACATTTTTCTCTGAGGGCCGGATTGCTGCGAGATCAACAGCTGCGGGCCGGACGCAAATTGCAAAAAGATATACAACTATTTAGAATCTCCATTGACTTGAATTGAGCACAATAAATAACAAAGTCAGCGGTAGAATAGCAAAGTAGTGATGAAAATCGAAAGGTTGCTGGAAAAGTTATCCTCTGCTGTGATACACTACAAAAAACATTACATCTTTCCAAATTTGGCCTAGGCTGTCCCCATTTGTGGTGGCCTAATGGTAAACAGCAACGTCAGTCTTTTACAAAAAGTTTGGTAACTTTTTTCCTTAACAGTTGTAGTGCAGCTGTTAATTCCGCAACACGTGGCGGGCCGGATGAAATCAGTTTGCGAGCAGGTTTCGGCCCGCGGGCCGTAGTTTGGTGACCCCTGCTCAAGAGCATGTGGCTATGTCTTTGACATTTAAAGACATGCCTGAAGGTGAACACGAAGATTGACTTCCTCGTCTTTCCGTCCACCTAATCTAAATCTTCAACCATCAGGCGAAAGTCTGGATACAACACACACGATAAGATATACAGATGAAATCAGTTAATTGCATATAGCTTAAAGCTAACCATACTCAGACAATGCAGGCATATACTACTATGAAATGGCCCAATGCGGGGAAAAAAGATTCAATGATTTCTTAAATCCAGTGACAGCTTCTGTTTATTTAGAAAATTCATGTGGTTAGTTGCAAAAGCGAGTTGGTTGAGTTATGTTCAACTGTGATTCAAGGCTTTAAAAATTTCACCCAGAAGTAAATTACCTTCACTAGTTAAATTGTCGTTTTCACACAGTTTGCGTTTAACATCTGAATATTCATCTGGAGTGGTGTGTCTCCTTTTAACTGCCATCGCATCTGCTTTTGGTTTGGCATTCTTGACGGAAATCTTTTTACCTTTGTATTCAAACCTGTATAACAGGTCTTTATAATACACACACAATTATATCAAATTAAGCAACTAATTACTAAATAGACTTTGTTTGTAATCTAAGTATATACATCATACCACACATGCATGTAATTTGGGAGTGTGGCACATCTGCTAATTTTCATGATTCTTTAGCATTTTCTTTAGATTACTTTTCTTTAAAAACATAAATTTAACCAAAGCTGTACAAGAGCTGCAAAAATTGATGAACAATAAATAAATCACTCACGAAGATAACTTTTGCAAGGCTTCTTGCTTGTCTTCTTCATTCTTAAAAGTAACATACGCTTTTTGTATGTGTCTCACAACATTGATCTTGTGTGGTTTCAACTTCAGTTTTCTGGACAACAACTTTTTGCACTCTCCTGATGACAAAAATAACCTACGGTATAAATTGTATGAATTGTAAACTCAGAAATATTGGAAGCAATGCCATTTAACTTTACTACTATTCAATAAAAATTGAAGTGGTAAAACAAACATAAAAACTATAGCCATATCATGCGTGTCGTACAGTTGTACACACACAAATATCCATAGCTTCCAAGACTATGTTTATTGATTATACTGTATAATCATTTCATGAGGCGATTGTGTGATTGATTACAGGACACATTCAAACACACAAATTTGAATGCAGAAAAATCTTGCTCCAACAGTGATCAGACTTATATATTGTATTTTTTGTCTACATAAACGTTGTGGTATAAATCTTTAACACTTAAACTGTTTAACTATTTATAATATTCAGCTGGCTGGCTGAGTGTGTAAACATGTTGCGTGTGATTCAAAAGGACATCAGCTCAACACCACTGTAGGGCATGTGGCTTGGCAAGAAATATAATAGCATGCAAAAGTAACAGGAGCAGCTAACTTCATGAGTATATGCCCCTTTGCTGCTTCCTATTATGTTATATCTGTGTCGCACTGTTCTATATCAGGCCTCGAAACTCGAACATGTCAGCATCGGACATGTCCACATGCTGTGATATTCGCGGGAAGTGCCATCTAGATCGGTCATATTTGTCAGCCGAGAAATAACACAGGAACTAGCGATACAAATCGTCATTGCATGGCACGAACAATTGTTGCAAGAATATAATTTCCCGCGCATCTACAAAATGTGAATACTGTATCCCTTAGCTTCCATTCATGCACGAAAACTTACAATTTATACGTTGCTTTAACGATTGATGACATTGAATAAGCGTAACAATTAAGCAAATTTTTCACCAAGAATAGATGGGCGTAACTATACTTTTACACTAATCACGTGCAACTTAGCTCAAGTCTTACGTCACAATGTCTGGCTTTAATCTCCGAGTAATATTGATAAGGCAAGGTTGGTTACAAAATTTGTTAAGTTTTGGTATTACAGTAAGAAAGAAAAGGCCCAGGGTAAATTTACTTTCACTCACATGACACGCAAAAATAAACCTAAAGAAAAAAGCCTAGTAAAACTTTGCAGTTTGCACAGCAGAAAATAGTAGCGTTAGTGTAGAAGTCTTCCGACTCGTGCCCAGAGCATTGTGACGCAAGAAGCCACACGACCTCGTTCGGTGGAAGTTAATCAGTCGTGCGGCGTATCAAGCAGCTACACGGCGTTTTGACTCTTCAAGCGCACGTCGTTGGTCTGATGAAAGTCTTTCAGAGTGACTTCGCTGAAATTTTAAAAAGCCTTCTAAACTGTCGCTATAGTTCTCAAATGGTGAAGAATTATCAAAATAAAGTGATTAAGCATGACGATCGACGCTAAAATTGGTGTGTCCGCCGTGAGACTTAATTTGTCCGCCGAGATAGCTGCTCAGATCGGACACGTTTGTCCGCCGTCAACAAAAAGGAATTTCGAGGCCTGTGTATATACTGTCACAATCACAAAATAAAATATGATATTACAGTAGAATTCGCCTATAACGGCTTCGTTTATAACATCAATTCGCCTATTACATCACATTTCGCTCAGTCCCGGCAGAATTCCTATCTTTTACGTACATTGTAGTTCGGCTACAACAGCATCGCCTATAACGTCAATTCGCATGTAACAGCACCCTTTATTGGTCCCCAAACGTCTTTTGTTTATTTATAACGTCATTTTAAGCCATCACCTTCACCACGAAAGGTCAGTCTTTTAATCCAGTTAGCGCTGCTGCGTGCAAAATGTTTTCCCTTTATTTTGCTACGTCATTCGCAGCAGGGAATTAACTTTTTTCCCGAGTGAAAAACTATTACATGTAAAAAGCAGCTCTACAGCTGACCTTTAAACAACTCAAAGCAACAGTTGTACTTGTACGTGCAGTAGTGTATAAACTAATTAACTGAATTAACTTTTTTTTCCCGCGTGAAAAACTATCACGTGTAAAAAGCAGCTCTACAATTGCGTCAAAACCGAAACAGCTCAAGATCAATGCCTTTTTTTGCTAATAAACAATGAACTTCTCTACTACTGTAGCTTATGTAACGAGCTGTATTGCGCAAATTTCCTGTACCTTTCGCTGTAGATTATTTTTTTTTAAACAATTTCTTTGTTTACCGTATTTTCTGCGTGCCTTTTGTCAGTTTGGTGGTACAAAGTAACCCTGACTGGATTATACACCTCTTTGTTTAATCAAAAGACAGTTGTGGAATAGTTTGCGGTAGTTCGTCTATAACGTCAATTCGGCTATAACGTCAGTTTTTGCAAATCCCCTAGAGGTGCCGTTATAGGCGAATTCTACTGTACCAACATTATTAAAATATGAAAGTAAGTAATGTTCTGACAGGTGTCAATCTCACAACTACAGCTAAAAAACGATTTTTAACTGGCTGAGTATCTTCTGTTAGGCTGACAACAAAAACTACAACATTATCAAAACAATGAAGGTGCAAATAAGTTAAAATGTTATGATACTGTTAATACTGTTATGGTAATTGAGAGATATGTCAAACAATTAAAAGCAACATTTGCACTTGACTAAATTTACATCACAATTCACAATGCATCCAGATCTGCAAAAAGATATTTATGGACATCAAGAATTTTCAACTTACCATAGCCAAAAATGTGCGGTAAATTTGCCATTTCTATTTTGAAGACTTCGGATGTAAATCGATCAGTTTTTGTGTACGCATATTCATCATCTTTAACATTAACTGGCATTTGATTTGTGACATGATCTATCACTTCAGTTTTATTTTCCTTTTTTTCTTTTAAATTGTTTTCAGAGTTAATCATTTCTTGACAATTAAGGTTTGCATGTTCTTCAGTTGCAGTGGCAATAGTTTGATCCAGTGGAATAGAATCATGAGTAGATGATTGTTTTTCAATAGTTTGGACGATGACATCAGCACTAGTGCAGTTGTCTGATAAAGCTTTGGTATGTTCAATGACAGAATCTAACTTCATAGGTTCATCATTGGTTTTCTTAATGATATCCATTGGAGGTAAAAAATTAATTTCAAAATTATATGTAGGCCTAACAATTATTATCACTGACCTAATTTCAAGAAAACTTTAATGCCAAGTCTATGTACGTTTACTTGCTTCCAAATAGCTAGTCAACTACAAAAATGCTATTCTATCAACAATACAACACAAATGATTCCAACACAATACAAGCTTGCGTGTTTTTCATTCCATGCAATATGATCTGGTACTTCCACAAAAAAATAGGTAAAGATTATGCAAAGAGTAAAAGAAAATCAGAAAAATGATACATTCAAGCAACTTTCTAAGGAAATTGTAAATAAGATACCTTAGGCAAATTGCTGGTAAAATGTATGCATGGCCTACGGTAAAAACAAACAATTAAAAAATTTTCAGTGTTCCATAACAAAACAAATTGACACGGTACAGTGACTGTCCCATATTGGATTCAGACTTCGTAAATCTTGTATTTCATTGATCATAACTCAACGTGATTGATTGAATGTTTTTTTTCTCATACTGGTAAAGCTTCTTGCAGAGCTTAATCCTGGCAGTTTTGCATACTTGTAGAGGCTTTGAATCACTGACACAAGCCCCTCACCGAGATTGACAGAGTGAGGTTTCCAATTGTTGAAGTGTTGTTGCCTTGTAATTACTCCATCCATTAGATGTCGCTGAATGGAGAGCAGTCTTTTATTAGGGTTGCCAGATTGGGCGCTTTTACGCCCAATTGAGCTACTTTTGACTTCTCCAGGTGCCAAAAATTCGAGTTGGGCGCGCTTTTTTGGCTGGCGCACAATTGGGCTACTTTTTTTTAAATATAAGATAACTTTTTATGTAAAAATTGTATCGTGTTTAAGATTTTTACCTAATTTGTGGTTATTTCATTGAGGAGCAGCGTTTTTGGAGGCTTCAATCAGGCAGGGTAACCAATTTGGTATAAAGATGCCAATTTTCAAAAGTGTGCATGTTTAGGCTTTAATATCTGGCAATCCTGGTGACTTAAGTGATCCAGGTTTTCATGAAAATGCAGTGGACATCAGTTCAGTTTGTTTTTATTTCTGACCATCACAACGAAAAACAATATATGTCAAACATAGCAGGGGTATGATATAGAAAAAGATAGAAGCGACAGAACACGGATGCCATAACGTGCATGATGCCAAAGCAGGACAATCAGTTCATGGTCGATTGGTCTCAACACCTTAATAAAGATTTTACAAATGTAGAAAGATGAGAAAAAAAGGCTAATGATTTTTTTTAACAATTTATGAGTAAAAAAAAAAGATAGTTTCTACGTTAATCGACCTTGGTGGGTTATCAAAACTGTTGATGGTCTTGAGAAAAAAGCAATTAAACAATTTTTTGTGTTTAGGTACCGGTACTTGTTTGTAGTTATTTTAACAAACAGTTGAGTGAATGCATGGTTGTCAATCTGTCTGAATGATGTGAAGAACTGGAAAAACAGTTATAATTTGGGACTGATGATCATCAAGCGCTCTGGACAATATTTGTATAATTGCCTATCTCTTTGCTTGGGCTCTATTTTGGGCTCTATCTTAGAACCCCTAAAAAAATTGGGCTATTTTTGGGCTACTTTTTGCATAAGCTTGGGCTCTTTTTTATATTAACCTCTGGCAACCCTATCTTTTATGTGCGTTGCTCAAGTGCACACGGTGATAAGGTGGACAGGTGTTTTCCATGTTACCTTAATTTTTATTCCACTTACCAACTAGTAAAGGTTGGGAAGTGGCAAATGGGAATTACTTACTGATATTTACCGTAAAAGACTGGGTGGCGAACGCCACTAAAGGTTGGGAAGTGGCAAATGGGAATTACTTTTACTACTGATACCGTAAAAGAGTGAAGACTGAGTGGCAAACGCCAGTCGCCACTGCTGTAAGCAGGGTTGCCAGATCAAAATTGCAAAAAAAGTCAAACTTGACTAAAACTCCAGCCAAAACGAAAATAAAAAAGCCAAATATATTTTGAGAAGAGCCAAACAAAAGCCAAACAAAGCACAACTATCAAGTACTAAAAACAAATTATCATCATATACTTGGTGTTATTAAATGGACGAATCAACACTCAACAGTACAAAATACTTTTTGCAGATTGCAGAGAGCATAGCCAGAACAAAAGCATGTTTGGCTAAGAAAGGGCTCTTCAAAATATTCTTCAATTAAACAGTAAGAAGTCTTGCACTCTTAAAAAGAGTGTGAAATATTGATTGAAGACCTAGAATGCCTGTTTTAAAAAACTGTTGCACATTCAAAATAAACTTGCAATTTAGGACGTGAAGGGCAATTACACTCTTCACCTTGCAATGTGCACAGTGCACCCAACATAAACGTGGAAACATTTGGTACTGGCATGAAATCATGAATCATATTTGAAAAAAATTACAAAAACGATTCAAAGTCATCAATAGCCTAGAGCAGCATTTCTTAAACTGGGGTAAATTTACCCCTGGGGGTAAATTCCCTCATTTTGGGGGGTAAAGAAGCTATCAATCAAAATATCCACATCAGTTGACGGGACAGAAAATTTGTGCCAGCTGTAGGTATTGGTATTGTAGATATCATTTCACCGCTTGACGGAGATAACTGGAGATAATCTCAATCAAAACTTGAAGGATGACATCATCAGTTATCTTCAAAACTTGCAGGAGGAGTTTGAATGATATTTTCCCGAGATAACTACTGGCAGCATTTTGATGAAAGTAGTGAGAAATCTTTTTGTATGTAAAGTGAAAGATGTTCCTGAAGCAATCCAAGAAGATTTATAGAATTAACAAACGATTCTTTTGCAAAAGATGCGTTTCACTCTTGCAACCTAGAAAAGTTTTGAGTTAAAATATAACATTGCTATCGAAGGATAGGTAATAGGTATTCAAGCTCTGAATGTTCTGGTCACGTTTTCTTCAACTTACCTATGCGAACGCGACTTCTCTGCATTGCTTACTATCAAATCTAAAGCACAAAACCAACTTCATGTTGAATCCGATATATGTTGTGCATTAGGCTATATCCTACTTTACCAGACAATGAACGACTCGTTGCCAAAAAGCAAGGGCAGCCGTCACATTGAGTATAACTGATGGAGCTTGTTACTTTCGTTATTTAATAAATGAGTATATATATTATACCATTTTATCTATTGGGGGTAAATCTGATATTCATCTTTGTTAAAAGGGTAAAACATACAAAAAAAATTAAGAACCACTGGCCTAGAGTCTTGCATGATTTCAATTTGCATGTACAATTGTACATTAAGGTGGTTCTTCAAATTGAGTTTTTGAATTTTAATTGGGACACCCTTTCAAATGGTGAGATTGTCAGAAAAAATAACTCCTGCAAACTTTTTTTTAAATTTGAAGTTGATTTAGGGGTGGCCTTCCCCCTTAAAGTAGGCTACTGTGCCCGGGTGCAACCTAGTTCGTACCTTGAATCATTCGTACAGTCAGTTCATACCCTCAAAAAATCAAGAGAAAAATTTAAAAAAAGCCGAAGTCACTGATCGCAGTTTAATAACACAATGCCGAAGTCGCTGATCGGAGTTTCCCCAAACAATTTGAAACAAACTCGAAGGTTAGGGTTAGCGGAAACAGAAGAAAAATGTTTGCGGAAACTGTGATCAGCGAGGGTTAGAGCATAGATTACTCTATGGTTAGGGTAAAGGTTAGCGGAAACTGCGGAAAAAAATGTTTGCGGAAACTGCGATCAGCGAGGGTTAGAGCATAGATTACTCTATGGTTAGAATTAGGGTAAGGGTTAGCAGAAACTGTGGAAAAAGGTTTGCGGCAACTGCGATCAGCAAAGGTTAGGGTTAAAGCATAGATTACTCTATGGTTAGGGTTAGCGGAAACTGCGGAAAAATGTTTGCGGAAACTGCGATCAGTGAGGGTTAGGGTTAGACTTTAGAGCATAGATTACTCTATGGTTAGGGTAGGCCTAAAAGTTAGCGGAAATTGCAGAAAAATATTTGCGGAAACTGCGATCAGCGAGGGTTAGGGTTAGAGAGCATAGATTACTCGATTGTTAGAGTTAGGGTCGAGTTAGGATAAGCGGAAACTGCGGAAAAATGTTTGCAGAAACTGCGATCAGCGAGGGTTAGAGCATAGATTACTCTAGGGTTAGGGTAAAGGTTAGCGGAAACTGCGGAAAAATGTTTGCAGAAACTGCAGTCAGCGAAGGTTAGGGTTAGAGCATGGATTAGTCTATGGTTAGGGATAGCGGAAACTGCAAACAAATGTTTGCGGAAACTGCGATGAGCGAGGGTTAGCGTTAGGGTTACGGTTAGCGGAAACTACGATCAGCGACTTCAGCTTTGTGCTATCTTTCTCTCAATTTTTTCAGGGGGAAAATTTTAAAATGTTTGCGGAAGCTGCGATCAGCGACTTCCGCTTTTTTGAATTATTTCTCTCAATCTTTTAAGGGTACAAACTGTTCAGGGTATGAACTAGGTTGCATCCAATTGACTATATATTTTTTCGGACACTTTGCTAGAAAATTGGTTAATGACCAATCAAATTCTCTTTGGTTATGGCCCTGATATGATCCAAAAACGCTCAAAATTGATCAAAGTAGCCCTAGTTGACGGTATATTATATAGAAAAAACACATTTTAACACAAAAGGTACGGTACGGTAGCTCTATAAAAAATATGTGACGATCAGTGTTCCCTCTAAGAAATTAGGACTCGTGAAATCTGTCCAAATCTTGATTTCACAATCTTTTTTGTGACCACAAAACAGTCTACAGAATTTCGTTTATTTTCTCAATTTTTGAACCTTAGAGGGAACACTGGTGCCGATATTCATTTCAAAATGGGATTTTGGTCAGTAGGCTACTGCGAGAAGTGATTTTATCAACATTATTGTTCTTGTTGCAATTTGGAAAAAAGTTTCCTGCATTCAGTAACAACTTGCAAAAGAAACTGAAGTTGGACCTCATCTTTAGTTGAGAGTCTGTTAAAATCCTGGATTACATGTACAGCAACTCCTCTCTCTGCTCTGTCATTGACTGCTGAAAGTCCCTTTGCTATGTGTATAGTTTGAATAAATGCACCATATTCAGTCCAATGAGCAGGATCTTTCGAAGGCATTGCTTCACCTCCACCCAACAGCTACTTGAATTAGAGGTGCAAAACTGTTCTAGACCCTTATTCATTGCCAAGAAACGCATCTACTTTGACGCTTGGTCTCCTTGATGGACCTTCTGCTGTTTCATCTAACATGGTTGCCACCATTAGCTTTTTACTTTCCATACAATCGAGAGTCAAACAAAGCTGGTCAGTAGTCACCCTAGGGTGGCCTACATCCCAAACAGCAAAATCTGTCATTTTTACATCGATTTAACGTCTGCAGATGTTAATTCAACATAAATAAGGCGGATTTTGCTGTCTGGGATGTTCACACTTAGTCTGTTCACACTTAGTCAGGATTTTACGGAATTAGCAACGGGAAAAATTGCAGATTTATATGTTAATACCGTACCTAAAAAGTAAAAAAAAATCTATAAACCAAAAAGAAGCCAAATTACAAAAAAGCCAAACCGTAAATCATCCAGCCAAAGGCCTTAAAAAAGAGCCAGATTTGAGGAATTTGACTTGAAAAAAGCCAACCTGGTAACCCTAAGTGCCGTTACCACTAACCAGTGATGCCAGGTTATTTTTTAAAAACAAGCTAAAAAACAACTTTTTTACAATTTCAACCACGGTCAACCCGTAAAGTAATTTTTCCTCCATCCACCAAAAATTTGATTGGTAAATTGCAGTGCGGCATAAAATGCGATTTAACAACACCAGGAAAACGGCAACATTGTTGTTTGATATGACGCTATAATGTAAGCCTAAGCAGTTTTCATTTAGCCAATCCATGCTGAGGACATTGTTGCATTGGTGGGCGTCGGAGAGGCAATCTATCCTCTTTGAAGTTGGGTTACTGGGCATTCGAATATGAGATTGTCTGTGGACTGATTTGGAGCGTTCATTTTAGGAAGTTTCGTTAAACTATAATCGTCGTTTATTTTGTTCCAATGCGGTTTGTAGTAAATTATAATTTTCTGATTAACGTCAATAAAAGTAGGTATATTTCGTAACATACAGTATTCTCCTGCTTTCTTACACGCATGTTCTTCAGTTTAAAATTTTTTTTTCAGAAGTGTGTAGCTTGAGTTGCTCATTATAAAAGGTCTCCCAGCAGAATAGTTTGAAGATATGAGAAATATTGACAAAACAAATTGAGATTGTTGGTGATTGGTTTGGTTTCGAATCTTTATCCTCGGACTGACAAAGCCTTGATGTGTTATTCCTGATAGTTTCGCATACTTGTAGAGGCTCTTGACGCAGGGCGGGTTACCGAGATTGGCAGAGTGAAGTTTTCCGATTATTGAAGTGTTGTTGCCAAGGAATTATTCCATTCACTAGGTGCCGCAGAATGGAGAGCAGTGCAAGCGCACACCCCGAGAGTTGAACCAGCGCCGCGTGATCTTGAGCTGGGCGCGTAACTACTGAGCTAACGGGGCGGACAGTTTAGCGCTACATTCACTATTTCATTTCACCAGACTTTAGCTGATGCGACATTGCCTCACCTGACCAGTGACCACACGTTCCTCACTGCCACACTAAACAAAATAGTCTCACAGAGTAACGATTCTTCAAGTTACATTTTCTAGAAAATGGGACGTTTTCTAATTCTTTTTAGTGCTGCATTCTTTTTTGTGTTTTTTTGAGTCAGAGTTTTTTTTTGATTTTGTGGTATAGGCCTATAGATCCAGCCTCGCCTAAACAATTATCAACTGTCGACCACACTTTCTTTTCAGCATCAAACACGTGATAATAATAGTGCCTTATATTTTCACAAGTCTCAATGAGCCATGGTCCAGTATAGCCTACGGAGCTCTACTTTAGTTAGTGGACAATACAAATAAACGGCCCGACATGTTGCATTGAAGTAAGCGCAATAAAAGCGTATAGGATGTGTGCTTGATTCCCATTATTCTGAAGCAACAAACAATGCCTGTACACAACAAATGAAAGCAAGTCTACTAACCCGACAATATTTCAGTAGCGTTGTCTTTAAAATGCAAGCGAACACTTTAAATCGTGGTAGCATTTGCAAGCTTCCGGTAAAGGAAATCAAGACTCATTGGACCAAAAATCACTGTAAGTTGAATTTTGTTTTCCGGTAATTTTGCGTTTGACGCGTTTATGACCCAAAGGTCCCAAATCTCTCATACAACAAAAATTTTTTATGAAGCGGCTATCTACCAGGCATTAAAAATATCGGATGTTAATGGGAAAAAAATGTGCTAATAGAATATTTTATATCGAGAAGTCGGCATAATATATTCAAGCTGTACCCCAGCATGGAAATGAATTTCATAGTTAGGCGAAATAGTTTGAATATTTAGGTAGGCTATCGTGTGAAACGTTATTGAAAGTTTTTCCATTCTATCGCTTTGAGGCAGAGAGCATGTAGGGCTCCACTGCACAGTGAAGCTAATTACTATTTCTTTTACATTACTCATCGTTCCTGGCGGAAGGCCCATTTTTGTTTCATCTAATTCGCCACCCCTTCCGAATGGGAGCACAACATTTTGGCGCAGACTTGGCGCAAGACATCTCACCGCGAGATTCCTTTGACGAAAAAAAAATGAAATGTCGCACCAGAACGTCCTGATCCGCTTTTGAACCTCGAAGCGCGTCACACAATAACGTAGAAGACGCATGGAAATCGGGACGCGTCAATTGAAAAATAATCTGAAGTTTTTCACTTTCAAATTTTCACAAATTCAAGATAAGTTGCCAGCATCATCACCTCAAAGTGATAGCAAAAAAGTAACACATCGGGCGAATTGACAAATTATGCAAATAGATATAAACTCTTCAACGACCAGCAGCAGCAGGCTACATGAAAACGTGACGTTGAACGAAACGGTGCACGGTCGATTGGTCGACAGACATTTGGTCGACAGGACAATTGGTCGACAAGACAGTTGGTCGACAGGACGTTAGGTCGACAGGTTAGGGTTAAGTGCGTAGGGTTAGGGTTAGGTTAGAGTTAAGGTTAGTTGACTAACCCTAAAATGAATCGTCCTGTCGACCTAACGTCTTGTCGACCAACTGTCTTGTCGACCAATTGTCCTGTCGACCAACTGACCGGGTACCGAACGAAACGTACTTTTGAGGAAAATTTATAGTGAGATTGGTCGCTAAGTTTCGACACATTAACATTTGCTTGACTTTGTCTCAACGCGATTTCTTATTTTCAAGTTGTTATGGACAAAAAACAGCAGCACGAAATTAATGAGCAACTGAACGCTTTGCTTATGTGGTTGTACAATGCAAGCAGGGCCGGATTTATACCATGAGAGGCCCTAGGCTATTCCATTTGTGAGGCCCCTCCCTGTTTTAAAGCTCAGAATTTCTCTCTAAACAACATCACATATCATTGCTTAATGTTAAAAATATGAGTGCATTAAACTCCTCGTTCTTTTTATTTTCCACATTCATGGGTGCAAATTTTTAATAGAATAAAAATCTAGTTTAGGCAGTTGTGGTTTTAATTTCTTTAATCAAACAACCGTTGCAATAATTGTAAAGTTTATTTACGAGGACATAAGAAATAGTTACAGCCTTCAAATAAAGTAAGACTAGGCTACGGTACCAATTTTTTTTTCCAGCTTTGGTCGAAGCAAAATCATGCAAAAGTTCATCAAAATTTATCTGTTTAAGTTTGTCACTCTCAATGCACAGAAAGCTCAGTGCGGACAACCTTTCTTGAGACATTGTCGATCTCAATTTATTTTGGATGCTTTTGAGCCTTGAAAAAGATCTCTCTCCTGAGCAGTTTGATTGATTGAATTTTTATCCTCGGACTGGGAAAGCTTCTTGCAGAGCTTAATCCTGGCAGTTTCGCATACTTGTAGAGGCTTTGAATCACTGACGCAGGCCCGGTCACCGAGATTGACAGAGTGAAGTTTCCAAGTGTTGAAGTCTTGTTACCGGGGAATTATTCCATTCACTATAGGTGCCGCTGAATGGAGAGCAGTCCTTAACGTGCGTTGCTCAAGCGCACACCCCGAGAGTCGAATCAGCGCCGCTTGATCTTGAAGCTACTCCGTTCCAGAAGTGACGCGCTATATAACCAATTGAGCTATCGGTTAGTGACCTGACCATTTAGCTTAGAAACAGTCTTAATATTGCTTCCACGTTAGGAAAGGCAGTGTTAATTTTTTCCTTGCATATAATTTCATAAAGATCTCCATGAGACAAGGAAATAAATTGCTCTTCTGTACCGGCAAGCCCTTAGTTTTGTGTTTGTCTCACGTACAAATGAAAATGTAGAAGTTCATCAGCAAGTTTCGGGTCATCTTTCGGATACGCTTCCTTTAAAAGTTCTACGCCTTGTACAGTTTCTACCTTAGTTGCTTTCAGATTAGCAAGAAAGAGGAACATTTCTGCAATGTCACTGTACACATTAGCTCTTCTTCTTAAATTGGCTTCAAGCCCGTTGAGCACAGGGATAAAGTAATTTATTTCAAACCTTTCCTTTGAAGAGAGTTCACTTAAAGCGTCAGGTGCGTTTCTTTGTCTCCTAGTGACAGCTCTGGATAGTTAATGTTCGGCATGGTTGCATTTGCTTGCTGATCAAACTCATCTCTAATTTTGCTTAGAAAGTCTGTCAAACCAATTGTGTATAGAATTTTTACTCTGAAAAGCTTGATATATAAATACTTTAGGTAGGGTTTAAACTGGTCAAGTTTTTAAAAGAATTACGACTTCGAAACCGAATTTCGAGGGCCCCTGGACGTTGAGGCCCTAGGTCTCAGCCTGTTTAGCCTATTGGTAAATCCGGCCCTGAATGCAAGGGATGAAAACTTAGCGTAGAATCTGCATGGTGACGTTTTTCGAATCCTATCAAGGCTACAAATTAAGCAAGTTTTACAATAGTAGGCCTACTTCATAGCTATAACTCGAACTGGTGACATAATTTAAGCTTTATGCCATGAGAAAACATACCTATTTTACATGCCATATTTTACATGCCTTGAATATATTATGCCGACTTTAGGTATAAAATAAAAGATTCAGTTTACTACATATAGCTTCTTTGGTTTATAGAGCGTGTTGAATCTTGGGGTGGCAAAATTGCTTCGATGTAAGTAAAATTATAAGGGCCACGTTTACTAATTACGAAATTATTTTAAAGTTCAGCAAAACGCGCGAAATGAACAACTTGGCCATTGCAACTTTGTTGCCACTCATCAGATTCACTTGCCAGAACAATCCAAGCAATCGAATTGAAACATACTGTAGTACACAATAGCTTCCACCGGACATAAATCCATAGTTTTACTATGCATAATGACAAGGTAAGAATAAGTTTAAATATAACCTTTGAATTTTTACAAATTTGTAAATTCAAACACCTTACAACGGCAATTTAATACAAGAACTGTAAACTTATAGAGATTTATCTTACTTCATAGAGTACTTCATCAACCAAATCATTAAACGCGCAAAATAAAGTGTACGCGACATCATGTCGCGGCCTAATTGATCACTGCTGACCTATCGCTAGGACATCTCACCACTGGACGACATGACGGTAATTCCTTACTAATACGATTAACACTTTCTTATCATAGCGTGCTCGTGGTTTGTTTGACTCGAACCTTAGGCATCTGTTGATCTATTTTTAGCAAACAGCAACAAAGTAATCTTAAAACTTCTAACTCCAATGATTGCTGATGTTTTAGTATCGTGCCGTTGATGGGAAATATTTCATATTGATCAAAATTAAAGCCGCCTCCGAATTTAAACCGCACAAATGATGAGAAATAAAAAGTTGATGCGGCACGGTTTACAATCGAGTAAATATCATGATATGTTATCAAACATACATCGAATTTGGTGTTAGTCGCTCAGGGCTCAGGCTAGTTTTATTGGTCAACAATCAGGTTAAAGGTGTTCTGACAGGCTTGAGTAGCCGATATAAAAAAGAGTATGTATACAATTTACATGCACTTTGACGTGAACCGCATGAAAGACTGTGGTATTGCTATTAGTCTATTGCAGTAGATATCAAATGTTTGCAACTTATTGCTCGCTTCTTTAACCGGTCTACATTTAACTGTGATACATACATTGCGGCAGTGCGGCTCGCTGGTTGCACATGTCTGGTCTATACTCTCCTTATACGCATTCATTTATGCAGAAAAACGCTGTTTCTGTAATGCAGTTTCACAAGTAGGTTAATATAAAAGTTAATGAAAGAAAAAAAGAATGCCCTTAGTTTAGAGTGATGTCATGAACTGCAACGAACGATTGTAAACTTCGTCGTCCAGACAATTTCTTAGTTATGTAGATCACTGTAAAACAATAGCAGCATCATCACGATCACAAATCGAGCTTTGCTAATACAGTAGAAACTAATGTATCAAATAATTCCATTGTGTTCCTTTTACTACCAAGCTACAATATGCATGATAATGTTCGGCACGGTAACATCATTTCGATGTAAAACAAAAACATGCGAACTTTATCTGCCAGTAAAAAAGTTTTTACATGCCAGGTAGCATAATAGACTTGCGGTTGCAACTGACCTTCGTTTTTTTTTTTCATCAAAATAGCTTATCATAAATGCCTAGCTAAAGCCTAAAGGTATGCCAAGCAAAAATGTCGGTTTACTTTATGAGAGTCAAAAGTCGAATATGACCATAGACAGAAAATTATATCATGCAATTATTGTGTACTGGAATGGCCCGTTTTGTTGAGTCCGATTCGGTGAGTCCGATCTCTATTCGATGATTTTTTCAATTTTTTTTTAACTTATCGGGTACCGTAGCCTAATTATCATTGCCGTTTTAGGGTTAGGGGTTAGGAGTTAGAGGTTAGGAACTCACCGAATAGTAGCAGACCCATTGTGTACAGAGGAGGAAAAAGGAAAAATTTAGACCCACAAAACTAGCCTGAGCAACTCACAACAAATTTGATGTACGTTTGATAACATAGCACAGTGCTCTTCAACCGGTGTGCATGGGGTGCATCAGTACGAAAAGGTATACACGGGTGCATCACAAACTTGTCACACTAAACAGATACTTTTTACAAAAACTTTCTGTGAGCAAAAATGAACCATTAATATTTGACTTTCAGGATATTAGAAAAAAGATGTAGGTTTCAAGTCATGTTGCAGCAACTGAAGGACTATATTGACTGTGTATTTATAGACCGCAATGCTACTACAATCCTCTGTATTTTTTTAAATGTTGATGTCTAATTTGTCTAAAAAAAAAAAAATGTCTAACTTGATTTTTGTTTTTTAGGTATAATATTATTATTTAGTTAACTATTTTGTCTGTGATGTCTCTATTCAAATATTTACGAAAACTTCAACTTCTGTATCAACGAGCGAGGGTAGTGTCTTTCAGCAAAACGAAGGCAGTGCAAGGCATGAAGATAGCCAAAGCTGTGCAACGGAAACTGAAACTCCTCTGACGTCTATTGCTTGCAAAGGCGGGAGAAATGTGAAACGCAAAAGTCAAACAGTGTCCACGCCAAAACGAAGAAGATGGAATGAGGATTATGTGAAGTACGGTTTCCATCTTTCAACAGATGATAAACACAATCAGTATCCATCGGCTAGTTATCTGTTTTGTGCAATCAAGTATGCCAACTGCAATCTTGTTCCTTCCAAACTCGAGCTGCATCTTCAAAAACAACATCCTGAACACCAGTAGGCTACAAGTCTAAGGAGTTTTTTGAGTCACAGTTATCATCAATTCGTAAACAACAAAGATCCTTTGAATTGCAAATGATAGGCAAACAGAGTAAAGACATTGTGCTAGCTTCGTTCAAGATGGCTCATGTTGTTCTTAAAACCAAACGTCCTTATACAGAGCTAGAATCAGTAGTATTACCTTGTCTTAAAGTAGCAGCAGATTTGATTCATGGTGGTAAAGAAGCAGTTGATAGAGTTTCAAAAATTTTTCTGTCTGATACCTGAGTTTATCGCCGATGTCAAAGTATATCAACAGACTTGGAGGATCAGTTGATACAAAAGTTGAAGGAAGCGCCTTCGTTTGCCATCCAGTTAGACGAAACAACTGATATATCTTCAGAAGCTCAACCCATTGTGTTTTGTAGATTTGCTGATATTTCACATAAAACAATTACAGAGCATTACTTATTCTGTAAACCGTTGGGAGTGAATGCAACCGCCAATTCTATTTTTGAGAAATTGGATGATTATATGAAGGAGAAAGGACTCAGTTGGGAAAAATGTAAATCAGTTACCACTGATGGTGCAGCTGCAATGACAGGATCCATCAAAAATAAAAGAACTTTCTCCTGAATGCGTTGGTGTTCATTGCATCTTACATCGTGAAGCTCTTGTCGCAAAGAAAATGAAAAGAGGAGGTAAAGAAAAAAATATTGGCGAAAATGATGCCGGTACCACTTTTGCAGAGGTAATTCAGGAAGTTGTTGGTATTGTTAACTATATTCGAAGCCGCGCAAAAAAACGCAGGATGTTCACTATAAGTTGTGTGCACAAATGGACGCGTCATTCACAGAATTGCTCTTGCATACGGAGGTACGGTGGCTCTCCAGAGGCAAAGTTCTTAGCCGTATCTTTCTGCTTAGAGAAGAATTGGGAGTTTTTTTAACAGAGGAACATAACCAACAAGCTAGCAAATTTCGTGACAATTTTTGGTTGGCAAAAGTTGCGTATATGGCTTCCATTTTTGAACACCTCAATAAACTTAATCTGAATTTGCAGGGGAAGAAAGGGGATATTTTTGAAAGCATGTCCAAAGTCAATGCTATAAAGAAGAAACTACCATTGTGGCAGAACCGAGTTGCATCATACAATTTTTCTGATTTTCCGCTTTTCCACGACTTCATGGAAGAACATGGAAGCAATTGTCAAGAGCATCTGTTGCCACTTATTCATGCCCATCTTAATTTGTTGCAAGAAAACTTTGAGAAATATTTCAATGCTGAACAGAATGTCACACTTAATGCCAGTTCTTGGATATTACAACCTTTCATTTATGACGGGCCTACTACAGAAATTGAAGATTTGATTGATCTCCAATCGGATTTTGGTATGAAAGTATTATTTAAAGAGACACCATACACTGACTTTTGGGTGCACCTGTTAAATGTGCCAGAATACAGAAGCATAGCAGAAAGGGCAATTTCCGTACTTATTCAAATGCCAACAACGTATTTATGCGAAAGCGGCTTTTCTTGTTTGTGTGAAATCAAATCTCGAAAGAGAAATTCAATCACACACATCGATCCATTGATGAGGGGAGCAATTGAAAAAGATATCATACCTCGATTTGAGTTGTCAGTTAATAATGTGCAACAACAAAACAGTCATTAAATAATGATTTTTTGTATCGCTTTTACCTCAGTTTACCTTTTAAGTAAACAGGGTGCATGAGTTCGTCACAACAACTTTAAGGGTTCACCAAACCAAAAAAGGTTGAAGAGCACTGACATAGCATGATATGCACTCGATTGTATAATGTATATAAACCATGCCGTATAAACTTTTTATTTCTTATCATTTGTGCAGTTTAAATTTGGAGGCGGCTTTTATTTTTGAACAATGTGAAATATTTCTATCAATAGTATGTACAATATTAAAAACATTAGCAATCATTGGAGTTGGAAGTTTTAAGATTGCTATGACAAGGAAGCGTTAATCGGATTAGTGAGAAATTCGAGTCAAGTCGTCTAGTGGTGAGATGTCCTTGCAACAGGTCAAAAGTGGTCAGTAAGTTGTCCTGCGACAAGAAGTCCTGTTCCCTAAAGTAAATCGTCAAAGACCAGTTTAGACCGGCGTTTCTAAACGGCTTGTGCTGGAACCAACTTTAGAGGATGCTGTAAAGTGTTAATACAAAAAAAACACATGTCCACAATGAATTAACTTCAAGAAAAACTACATGCACTGCAGTGGTTGAATGTTAACAATAGTTGGGAGTGTTAGACTGCGTAATTATACTTGTTTACAGGGGTGCTAGTTTTGGAAAAAATGGAGAAACGCTGGTTTATGTGTTTGAAACTTAAACGGTGCAATTTATATATATCAAAGCAATTGTTCAATTTCATCATCAAACAGTTCTTTTCCTTGTTATTTCTCACACATTTTGTTCTCACGTGTTTGGTGTTTACACGAGCTTTTTATTAATTGTAAATCATAGAACTTAATGTGATTAACATATTGCTACTCTACATATAAAGTTTTTCAGTGGCTGTGTCTAACAAAAAGTCAAAGTAAGGAAGCAAATAATCATGTTGCTTCCCCCCAAAAAGGAAAATGATCAACAAGAGAAGTCAAAGAAAGAGTTAAGCTCGGTTTACTTCAGAAAAGATTATACTTTTCACATCAGCCACAACTCTTTCCAACATTACAATATAATTAGTAAAAAGCAAAAAGGTGACTGACAAAACAAGGGCACAAAACAGGAAGAATGGCCCGTTTCGGTGAGTCCGATCCCTTAACGGGGGATTTTTTCAATTTTTTTTCTAATTATCCGGTATCGTAGCCTAATTATCATTGCCGTTATTTTAAGGATTAGGGGTTAGAGGTTAGGAACTTACCGAATCGGACTCACCGAATAGTAGCAGACCCCAAAACAGGATAGCAAACAAGTCAACTCAATAAACACCTTTCTATTAGTATTAACATTGTCATGACATTAAAAATTGACTTAAAAGTTGACCTTTTAGGCATCTTCAGAATGTAGCAAACTAGGTGGTGGTGTATTATCACGGGCCGAGTTATCGTCGCTTGTTGCAGACTTGGATTCAGTTTCATCTGATTGAAAATCAACGTTGACGGGAATGGTGCTAGCTGGACATTCAAAATGGACACAGTGGAATACTTCGTTCGCTGTGTTTGACGTTCCAACAATTTTGATAAATGTTGCAGCAACCCGATCAAATTCTAACGTTTGCCATGACTGACATTCTACATTTCTTTTGTCAGCAACTGTAGTCCAATTTTCCATGTCACACGAAACCATGATGTGGTAACAATATGTTCTGTCATCTATGTCCCACAATAAAAGACGAATTGAACTGAGTAGATAAGGTTGGGCGAGTTGGACAGTGATAGCACCACTTCCCAATTGATGACATGTGTAGCCAGAATCCCAGTCATATGTGTTTATGTCGCCATTGATTAGCGCATTACGATCACGACTCACACCTTCAATGATGCAAGCACTCATTTCAACTCTTGCTACGTTAGTTTGTGGTACTATGAGGTCTCCTTCCAATACCACATCCTCTGTAAAGTACATAGCTTCAAGTGCAACTAAGTGAAAGAGTTTGTTGATTGAGTTGCGAGTACCAACAACACGAATATATCGAACAACTCGTTTAGGAAAATGTAAGTTTTGCCATGAGCGACACAGATATTTGGAAAAGTCAATGATTCGACACCAAACTTTATCATCTATGGATACTTCTACATAATATGAGTAAGACCGATTATCCTTGTCCCACAACAACAAACGGATTTTGTTAATGATAGATGGTTGCCCCAATTTCACTTTTATACAACGACCTTTTCTGTTTGCAGTTTCATCATTAATATTGTGGATAGTGTATCCATGATCTACATCATAATTTCTTGTATCCCCATCCAAAAGTGAAGCGCTCATTTCACCTTGCACAACTTGAGCTCCATGTTCTGGAGTAGCAATGTTTTCATTGGGATACAAAACGCCTCTGTGAGAAAGATCTCCATCACTCCATTCAGACTGGGATTTGATTGCATCTAATAATTTATCTGATGAAATTAATCCAGTAGGACGAACAACATTCAGTAAATCAGGCAAGGGAATTAAAGGTAGTCGAACAACTGCAAGTAACGAATCATGTTTTGTTTGTTCCAAGACTGTTTCTTCTGGTGATCTATCGCCAGATGCATGAGGGTGAAATTCACACCAAGCTTGAACGCTTTTAAAAATTGTTTTTTCGGGAACACACAAGGAATCACGACTTAAAATACTTCGAGTAGCATCTAATGACATATTCAAAAAAGCTTCACTATTTAATATTTGTAAAGCGTTTTTGTCAATAAACTCAGCAGTGGCTTCCTGTAGATTAGTCAGAGAATATAAAACAGCAATATCATAGAATAAGCAAACATTAGTAACATTGAGAGAAGATTGTAAATGTAACGACAGACCAGATTCCAGGGCAGAAAAACCATACTTGTTTGCCAGACTTAGGATATCAATGATATCCGATTCTTTGATTGTTGTGAGGTTCATTTTCCCAGTATAAATATACTTTAAAAGTAATTCAAAAGCGTCTGCAGATGCGTCGCTAATTGGTATTTCACAGTCAAGTTGAGTTTCCCTCATGCCACCATATAGCATTGCTCTGAAATAAGAACATCTTGCAGCTAAAATCACTCTGTGAGCAGGAAAACGTTTTCCTTCAACAATAAAAGTTACATCATTGTAATCACTTTTCAAAACCAAGTTTCCAATATTTTTAGACAATTCTTCACAATGATCAATTTCTCCACCACTTTGCACTTCATCATGTGATGGTCCACAAAGCACCACAGACATTTTTTCCTATTTTGTCACCACGTTACACACAAATATCTAAATCAAGATTAGAAATTTATGGTGAACTAATTTACAAAACTAGTCACATCTAGCTGGTTGTACAGTATGTAAAATATCTATTGACATTTGGATGAGCTACCGTACTATAGTGTAAGGCAGGTCTGGCTAACCCGCAGCTCTTTTCCTGATTTTATGCGGTTCTTACGCATAAAAGGCTATTACTCGCCGTGGCCGAATTCTTAAAAATCCACAAGATATCTAAACAGTGCTTCCACAACTTAATTTTTAATTTCCTCACAAGCAAGTCAAATCGGCTAAAAATTTCCTTACAATTTCCTTACAAAATATAGTCGTATTTATAAGCACTACCGTGGTGCTATAACATTGATAGTAGGCTATATAGGCTAATACACTTGCAATAATCAAATTAGCACCATAAAAGTTTAATCAGAACATCACATTTAAAACATTTTCCTTACAGTACTAAAACTTTTGCAAAGAAAAATATGAGATGAATTGCATGCAATCATGCATGCACATCTGGGCATGATAAAGTCTAAAAATATGGAAAGTTTATAACTTTTGTGAGATCTGAAAAAATTGCTTATTGTATAAACTAAACAAACTCTCATGTTTGAGTGCAGTTCTGTGATCAGTTTTGATCAATTTCAGTTGGCTAAATATTCTTTCAGCACTAGTATTTGAAAATGGAAATGACAAAAGCACAACAATCACTTTTGATAAGTTTTCATACAGAGGTACCGTATTCCAAGTGTATTCTTACTACTAAATACTGTTTGCCAGTATGTGCTACAAGTCATGCTTGGACTTAATTGTCCATGCAGTGCATGTGCTCTTCATTCTGCATCAACATTTTCCAATTTTGCCACTTCACTCAAAAATGGCAACTTTTTATAAGCAGCAGACAATGAAGCTACTTCCAGATTAAATGCAACAGTTGGAGATAAGCATGAAAGAAAACGAAACTCGTTTACAGTAGCAAATCTTGTTAAAATTTGCTTTAATAAAAAAATCACGGCAGTGACTTAAGAACAACTTCACGTCTTCATAGTCTTTTCCTACATCATTTTCAATACTCTGAATAGTGCATGTTGCTTTTGTACCTACTATTATTGAATGTACGGTATAGCCTACTTCTTTTCTATAAAATAAATAAAAATAGTTTCATTAAACATGATCTCAAAGCTGCTGAACTGAATAGTGCCTTTTGTGGTGTATTTGTAAATGAAGAGGACAATGGGAATGAAAGAGATTTTCCCTCATTCAGCACTAAATCACTCACTCATGAAATGGAAACAATCCATATAACTATTGAGCAAGTAGGAGCTGAACTCAAAGCACTTAATGTTAACAAAGCGATGGGACCTGATGCAGTGCATCCCAGACTGTTAAAGGAAGCTTGGTGTCAAATCACCTATCCCTTACAAAAAATATTTGGTGCTCTTCCACAAGACGCCCTGTTGGTCAACCAGACAAAATGATGACGTCATACATTGGAATGGACTATTATGAAGGAGGAAGTGCGGGGTGGAAATGGAACGAAATACACCAGAAGGAAATTGTCTCCAATTCATTCATTTCTTGTTCAATTTCAACAAATTTGCTATTGTTGGAAAGCACAAGCATAGATCTAACCAACTAAATTAATACCAAGTCCTAAAATACTACTAGCTCCATCTGGTGGCCACCTAAACTTGACCAAATTCAAACTATCACCAAAACTTCATTTTAAATGATAAACAATCTAAATCAAATCTAATTAAAAGAACATGTTACTGTTTATTGAAGTGCTAACTTTCATTGTTATATCTTATTGAACATGCGCGCAATCGTTGTTCGAAGACAGCCCCCCAACGAAGCTTTTGCCCTATGCATTTCAATGGCGAATCGATCGTCTTCCAGTTCACGCCCTGCATGTTCACGATAATTAATTGTCTCCCATTTATTCATTTCTTGCTCAATTTCAACAGATTTAGTATCGTTGAAAAGCACAAGCATAGATCTAACCAACTAAATTAATACCAAGTCCCAAAATACTACTAGCTCCATCTGGTGGCCACCTAAACTTGACCAAATTCAAACCATCACCAAAACTTCATTTTAAATGATAAACAATCTAAATCAAATCTAATTAAAAGAACATGTTACTGTTTATTGAAGTGCTAACTTTCATTGTTATATCTTATTCAATATGCGCGCAATCGTTGTTCGAAGACAGCCCCCTAACGAAGCTTTTGCCCAATGCATTTCAATGGCGAATCGATCGTCTTCCAATTCACGCCCTGCATGATCACGATAATTAATTGTCTCCCATTTATTCATTTCTTGCTCAATTTTAACAGATTTGCTATCGTTAAAAAGCACAAGCATAGATCTAACCAACTAAATTAATACCAAGTCCCAAAATACTACTAGCTCCATCTGGTGGCCACCTAAACTTGACCAAATTCAAACCATTATCAAAAGTTTATTTGCAATGATAAAAACATTAAACGACAACCAATTAAAAGAACTTGTTACTGTTTATTGAAGTGATAACTTTCATTTTTATACCTTATTTAATATATGAGCAATCGTTGTTCGAAGACAGCCCCCCAACGAAGCTTTTGCCCAATGCATTTCAATGGCGAATCGATCCTCTTCCAGTTCACGCCCTGCGTGATCAATGGTGAATCGATCGTCTTCCAGTTCACGCCCTGCATGTTCACGATAATTAATTGTCTCCCATTTATTCATTTCTTGCTCAATTTCAACAGATTTGCTATCGTTGAAAAGCACAAGCAGGGATCTAACCAACTAAGTTATAACCAAGTCCCAAAATACTACTAGCTCCATCTGGTGGCCACCTAAACTTGACCAAAATCAAACCATTATCAAAAGTTTATTTGCAATGTTAAAAACATTAAACGACAACCAATTAAAAGAACATGTTACTGTTTATTGAAGTGCTAACTTTCATTTTTATACCTTAATTAATATATGAGCAATCGTTGTTCGAAGACAGTCCCCCAACGAAGCTTTTGCCCAATGCATTTCAATGGCGAATCGTTCGTCTTCCAGTTCACGCCCTGCGTGATCAATAGCGAATCGATCGTCTTCCAGTTCAAGCCCTGCATGTTCACGATAATTAATTGTCTCCCATTCATTCATTTCTTGCTCAATTTCAACAGATTTGCTATCGTTGAAAAGCACAAGCATAGATCTAACCAACTAAGTTAATACCAAGTCCCAAAATGCTAATAGCTCCATCTAGTGGCCACCTAAACTTGACCACATGCAAACCATCACCAAAACTTCATTTTAAATGATAAACAATCTAAATTAAATCCAATTAAAAGAACATGTTACTGTTTATTGAAGTGCTAACTTTCATTTTTGTATCTTATTCAATATGCGCGCAATCGTTGTTCGAAGACAGCCCCCCAACGAAGCTTTTGCCCAATGCATTTCAATGGCGAATCGATCGTCTTCCAGTTCACGCCCTGCATGTTCACGATAATTAATTGTCTCCCATTTATTCATTTTTTGCTCAATTTCAACAGATTTGCTATCGTTAAAAAGCACAAGCATAGATCTAACCAACTAAATTAATACCAAGTCCCAAAATACTACTAGCTCCATCTGGTGGCCACCTAAACTTGACCAAATTCAAACCATTATCAAAAGTTTATTTGGAAGGATAGGAACATTAAACGACAGCCATTTAAAAGAACATGTTACTGTTTATTGAAGTGCTAACTTTCATTTTTGTATCTTATTCAATATGCGCGCAATCGTTGTTCGAAGACAGCCCCCCAACGAAGCTTTTGCCCAATGCATTTCAATAGCGAATCGATCCTCTTCCAGTTCACGCCCTGCATGTTCACGATAATTAATTGTCTCCCATTTATTCATTTTTTGCTCAATTTCAACAGATTTGCTATCGTTAAAAAGCACAAGCATAGATCTAACCAACTAAATTAATACCAAGTCCCAAAATACTACTAGCTCCATCTGGTGGCCACCTAAACTTGACCAAATTCAAACCATCACCAAAACTTCATTTTAAATGATAAACAATCTAAATTAAATCCAATTAAAAGAACATGTTACTGTTGATTGAAGTGCTAACTTTCATTGTTATATCTTATTTAATATGCGCGCAATCGTTGTTCGAAGACAGCCCCCCAACGAAGATTTTGCCCAATGCATTTCAATCGCGAATCGATCCTCTTCCAGTTCACGCCCTGCGTGTTCACGATAATTAATTGTCTCCCACTTATTCATTTCTTGCTCAATTTCAACAGATTTGCTATCGTTGAAAAGCACAAGCATAGATCTAACCAACTAAATTAATACTAAGTCCCAAAATACTACTAGCTCCATCTGGTGGCCACCTAAACTTGACCAAATTCAAACCATTATCAAAAGTTTATTTGCAATGATAAAAACATTAAACGACAAACAATTAAAAGAACATGTTACTGTTTATTGAAGTGATAACTTTCATTTTTATACCTTATTTAATATATGAGCAATCGTTGTTCGAAGACAGCCCCCCAACGAAGCTTTTGCCCAATGCATTTCAATGGCGAATCGATCCTCTTCCAGTTCACGCCCTGCGTGATCAATGGTGAATCGATCGTCTTCCAGTTCACGCCCTGCATGTTCACGATAATTAATTGTCTCCCATTTATTCATTTCTTGCTCAATTTCAACAGATTTGCTATCGTTGAAAAGCACAAGCAGGGATCTAACCAACTAAGTTATAACCAAGTCCCAAAATACTACTAGCTCCATCTAGTGGCCACCTAAACTTGACCACATGCAAACCATCACCAAAACTTCATTTTAAATGATAAACAATCTAAATTAAATCCAATTAAAAGAACATGTTACTGTTTATTGAAGTGCTAACTTTCATTTTTGTATCTTATTCAATATGCGCGCAATCGTTGTTCGAAGACAGCCCCCCAACGAAGCTTTTGCCCAATGCATTTCAATGGCGAATCGATCGTCTTCCAGTTCACGCCCTGCATGTTCACGATAATTAATTGTCTCCCATTTATTCATTTTTTGCTCAATTTCAACAGATTTGCTATCGTTAAAAAGCACAAGCATAGATCTAACCAACTAAATTAATACCAAGTCCCAAAATACTACTAGCTCCATCTGGTGGCCACCTAAACTTGACCAAATTCAAACCATTATCAAAAGTTTATTTGGAAGGATAGGAACATTAAACGACAAACAATTAAAAGAACATGTTACTGTTTATTGAAGTGCTAACTTTCATTTTTATACCTTATTTAATATATGAGCAATCGTTGTTCGAAGACAGCCCCCCAACGAAGCTTTTGCCCAATGCATTTCAATGGCGAATCGATCCTCTTCCAGTTCACGCCCTGCGTGATCAATGGTGAATCGATCGTCTTCCAGTTCACGCCCTGCATGTTCACGATAATTAATTGTCTCCCATTTATTCATTTCTAGCTCAATTTCAACAGATTTGCTATCGTTGAAAAGCACAAGCAGGGATCTAACCAACTAAGTTATAACCAAGTCCCAAAATACTACTAGCTCCATCTGGTGGCCACCTAAACTTGACCAAAATCAAACCATTATCAAAAGTTTATTTGCAATGATAAAAACATTAAACGACAACCAATTAAAAGAACATGTTACTGTTTATTGAAGTGCTAACTTTCATTTTTATACCTTAATTAATATATGAGCAATCGTTGTTCGAAGACAGTCCCCCAACGAAGCTTTTGCCCAATGCATTTCAATGGCGAATCGTTCGTCTTCCAGTTCACGCCCTGCGTGATCAATAGCGAATCGATCGTCTTCCAGTTCAAGCCCTGCATGATCACGATAATTAATTGTCTCCCATTCATTCATTTCTTGCTCAATTTCAACAGATTTGCTATCGTTGAAAAGCACAAGCATAGATCTAACCAACTAAGTTAATACCAAGTCCCAAAATGCTAATAGCTCCATCTAGTGGCCACCTAAACTTGACCACATGCAAACCATCACCAAAACTTCATTTTAAATGATAAACAATCTAAATTAAATCCAATTAAAAGAACATGTTACTGTTTATTGAAGGGCTAACTTTCATTTTTGTATCTTATTCAATATGCGCGCAATCGTTGTTCGAAGACAGCCCCCCAACGAAGCTTTTGCCCAATGCATTTCAATGGCGAATCGATCGTCTTCCAGTTCACGCCCTGCATGTTCACGATAATTAATTGTCTCCCATTTATTCATTTTTTGCTCAATTTCAACAGATTTGCTATCGTTAAAAAGCACAAGCATAGATCTAACCAACTAAATTAATACCAAGTCCCAAAATACTACTAGCTCCATCTGGTGGCCACCTAAACTTGACCAAATTCAAACCATTATCAAAAGTTTATTTGAAAGGATAGGAACATTAAACGACAGCCATTTAAAAGAACATGTTACTGTTTATTGAAGTGATAACTTTCATTTTTGTATCTTATTCAATATGCGCGCAATCGTTGTTCGAAGACAGCCCCCCAACGAAGATTTTGCCCAATGCATTTCAATAGCGAATCGATCCTCTTCCAGTTCACGCCCTGCATGTTCACGATAATTAATTGTCTCCCATTTATTCATTTTTTGCTCAATTTCAACAGATTTGCTATCGTTAAAAAGCACAAGCATAGATCTAACCAACTAAATTAATACCAAGTCCCAAAATACTACTAGCTCCATCTGGTGGCCACCTAAACTTGACCAAATTCAAACCATTATCAAAAGTTTATTTGCAATGATAGAAACATTAAACGACAGCCAATTAAAAGAACATGTTACTGTTTATTGAAGGGCTAACTTTCATTTTTATACCTTATTTAATATGCGCGCAATCGTTGTTCGTAGACAGCCCCCCAACGAAGCTTTTGCCCAATGCATTTCAATGCTCGTTGTAGGACCAATTCTAGGTTTGCTTTTTTGTGTGGGGAAATTGAGAGAACATCTAATTCAGTGGCGTATATTCAGGGTGTTCAAGGTGTGCACTGCACACCCCAAGAAATCCAGAAAAAAAGAAAATTTCCATCGGTTGTCGATGTTCGTTACTTTCATGATATTCTAACATCTTGCTGCATGCTGATTGCTTTCTTTTCAATTGCAAAACTTGTCCCCTTCTAATTTTAATACTCCAACGTTTGAGGTCATTGCCTTTAATTTTTTTCGGTCATTATCTTTAAGCTGGGTGTGCACTGACAGCTTGGCGAGTGCTATTTAAAATAAACAATTAAGAAAAATGACGTCACAAGGCAGCGAAAACAGCAATGGTTTTAGGTCAGCCAGGCTGTGCACTCGCTGATCTGCACACCTTGGCGCGTCATTGGGGGAATCCCAGGCAATAGCAAGTTTTAGCTTGTTGGATTAGAGTTTGAGGTGATCAGCGTTGGAAACAACTTTTGCTAGAACTGAAGCAAAAGCAAGCTTTCTACGACAATGTAATTCAAAAATTTATTAAGAAGAATCGAATTATCATTATGCTATAGATGAATTTTCCTTCTGTAGTCGAGGTGTTAAACATTTTCGTTTTTACTAAGTAGTACGGCGGATAAAAGTACAGCCGACCAACATAGCAATCGACTATCTTTTCTTGTTTATTATCGAGTTGCTTTGCTATTGTTTTTTGTTTTAACTTTCACCTGTTTGTTTTTAATTCGCTTGTACATTTCTCAAGGTGTTGCGACCGTGCCTAATCCTTGCATGAAGTAAATCATTTCCATCTCGAGCACGCTTTAACTTTCGCGTTTTTTCAGACTCCTGCTGTGTTATGGCAAGTAATATTGTTCGTTTTGATGGTCGGAAATAAAAAGTGAACTGAAGTATGTGACTTTAGAAATGCAACTTAATGTTTGATATTATTAAGTCTTTCATTCAATGCGCTGTCAAATAAATATCTATTTTGTATTCTTCTCCATTCCGACAACATTGTTTTTGTTAGTTCTGTTCATGTTCAGAATTTGTGCTGAAAATGCTCTCAGAACGCACCAAATTTAATGGTAATTTTAAAAATTTTCTGGGGGAGGCCCCCCAGACCCCCCCGCTGTTGCTTTGACGTCACTGAACACCCTGTCAAAGTGGTCACGGTACGCCACTGATCTAATTTTAAAAACACATTTTGATGGTAAAGCAACTTGCAATAGATTGAGTTTCGCTTTTAGCAGCATGATCGTTGTTAAAGATCGAACAAGGTAAACAGCTTGATTAATCTTTCTGTTGATATCAACAGTTTTTTTTTTCATGTCACTTCAAAGACATCATGCAGCTCTCTTCCTAATATGACATCACAACCTACAAAAAATTTTTGAAACTTTAAATACTAAAGTTCGAGACTCTAATTCACTTGTGTTACTTGTTGGACGGCGCGATCATGGCTTTTCCCAATTTTAGTAATATTACGTATGACGAAATGCACGAAAGTGGAGTGTTTTTAAGCACTACCAGTGCAATTGGTTGGTTGAGGCAGCATGGGTTACTTTCGACACGACGTACTTGTGGTAAGTGTGGAAGCGATATGGCGGAAGGAGTAAAGACAAGCCTGGTGGATGGGAAACTTTGGCGATGCAAAGAACAGGTAGCGCATGTTCAATTGATTTAAAAAATGGAAAAAATTAGTTGAGCTGTTCGAAACGAAACGAAATCCTTCTAAAAGATGTTTTATTTCGAAACGAAACCAATATAAATTATATTTTCGGTCTAAACGATTTTTCGGCTGTTTCAAATGAATGCTGCTGCAGAAGCTCGATATTCAATAGATTACATCAATAAAGTTTTGTTTATTGGCGGTCATCATTTGCATGCAAAGCGTACTTTACCTCAGCCTTGTACTTCCTCTGGGATGGGGTATTTAACTTCAGACAGTAGCCTACTTGAGTGATTAAATGTAGTGGTAAGAGGCATACTTTTGTTTAGGAAAACTGCATTGACCAAGTTCCGTTACCAGCGCAACTCTTCTACTAACTTTAAATATGCATCGATATCCAAGCTTGATAGGCTATCATGTGATTGAACGAGTAAAAGGAGGAGACAACTTGACAAAAATATAAAACAAATTGCACTGCTTTAGGGTGGACGCGTGACTAAGCTCCCCTTTGGCCTGATACTGAGTAGGTCATGAAATTGTTTCAGCTCCAGATCACGTAACTTACTTAATGTGAATTGAGATCAATGGACTTATTTCTGTGGGCCTGTGGCTGCAGCCTTTTTACATCTCGCCTTGATCCTGCAACAAGTTGTGATATCACATTTTTATGGCGAATGTTTCAGCAAGCATTTGAAATTGTAACAATTTCATCAGCCGTTCCTACATATGTTTCGTGTAGACCTGCAGAACAACAACATCACTTCGGAAAGGCTCCTTCTTCGAAAAATCTCATTTAGATCTCAAAACGGGAATCAAATTAATTTTTCATTGGGCAAAAGACGCTTTACCGCAAAGAGGAATTCAGGAGTACACGAAAGTTGGTCATACAACAATTGTGCAATGGATGGCGTTTCTACGCGAGGTTTGTCAGTTAATGTAGCTTTTACATGTTTCCCATTGCAAGGACGTGATCTCAATAGCAATAATGTGTAAACAGGGGCGCCGGAAGCGGGGGGGCAGGGGGGCAGATGCTTCCCTTGCCCTCAATTTTTCTGCAGATGGAGGGACAGGGGGGCAATGGCGCCCTTTTAAATTCATGTAAGCTACTGCACATATTGCAATATAACAATTTCTGCTATTCGCTTTTAGCCTAATTATAATCTTTCATTTTTGCCTTAAAATAATATAGCCTATACGGCACAAAATTTTGCAACACAGTTAAGAGGTCTTAAAACTCTTTTTTTTTCCGAAAGCCATCGTGGCCTATCGGGAGCACCTTCTCGGCGGCCAAATCTGCGTGCTTGGAGGCCAAAATACAAAATAAAAATAACGATAGCACAAGTAAATAGAATTAAACTTGAAACAATGCAAAAATGATCACTTAGCGTTGTTGAAGTCTGGGCCTGGGCGACGTCCTAAAATTGAATCGTTGCACCACGTAATAACTGCTTTATCGGGATTGTAATCCAGTACTGCGGGACCATCTAACGACACTGGCACGAGTGTCTCCAATGTGGCTGATTATAAAGAAGTTCGCCACTCCCCTAGAATTCAGTTTAGCAACGAAAAGCAACGTTCAACATGTGTTGACGATGACGGCAAGGTAATAAAATAAGTATTTCAATGATCTGAAGGACATTACTAAAAGAAGCATAATTTTTGCAAAATATGATCAAAAAATGTTTCCACTCGGATGTCAACTAACCTAGTTCTCCTTCTTAACTAATCTAGTTCTCCTTTTTAATGTCCGACAACATTGAATCGACATAAAAACGACAATTATTGCCAGCCGATGTAGGCTAAATTAGCACTTCGGATTAAGACTGTGTTAAAATAAGCGTCTGGAATTACAATCAAGACTTACAACGCTGGTGACCGCAGATGGATATATTCCATCAATAACAAATATTCCCGCACTAGTGCAACAGTGGCGATTATGACGCGCTGACCTAATTTTGCGTAACTCTTTGATACTACATATTTTCGACAGTTAATCCACGATCATTCTATTGCGAAATTAAATAATTGGCTAAAAAAAACCGGCGGCCAAACTTGGCCGACCGAGGAGGTAGCACCGGCGGTCATTCAAGCACTACTTAGCGGCCATGGCCGCAGGCTGCTTTGAAGCTTGACAGTAGGTTACATCATTATAACATAGCATGATGCCCTTCTTTGTAGCCTACACCGGACACTCGTAGGCTATCATTAGCCTACTCAATACATAGTGAGCTGATAGATTAGCATTGTCGCTATATCTTATCTTAAAACTTGAAAAAAAATTGGCCTTTTAGTGAACAAAAGTGCCCTTTTTTCGTAATCTTGCACCCCCAGTCAAAAATCGTTCCGGTGCCCCTGTGTGTAAAGCAGCGTTTCTCAACCTGGGGGTCGCAAAGGTCATTTCACGGGGTTCGCAAAGATATTCATAAAAGATTTTCGAAATCGCAAAGAATCCTGGAAAAGTGAAAAATCTTTGCAGCAATCACTTTAGTACACAATAATGTACCGTAGTCGATTGTTGTAGAAAAATTAAATCTTCGTGTTTTTTAATAGTTGCACTGAGGTCTCCACAGGGCCTCTGAAAGAAATTTTCTGTAGGGGTACGAAGAGTCATTCCGGGCCCCCTTTGTCTTTGGCAAAGCGCGTGATTTTGCTTAGGCGTATTACACACCATACAACATTTTACTGCAAAATTGGTCATCTGTGCGCAATAATAGCATCAGGCTGCAATAAAACTATTATTTAGTGTTTTGTGTTGTACATAGCCTATCATGTGATCTGTTCCTCGCCAATTATTCCTCGCCAATTGCGTAAGCTATCCTGCATTGAATTCGTGTGTCAGTTGTTGATGCCGGTGCTGTTGAGAGGTGTCGCTTGTAGCTTACAGCTTTAATGCAAAATTTTCAAATTCATTCATTTATTTCTCTTAGATGTAGCCTATAATTAGTCCTGATGAGGACACTATGATTTGGTGTCGAAAACGTTGGATTTAGTAGTTTTTTCTTGTTTTTTTGTGTGTTTAATAAAAAATGTTAAATCCACTAACGTTACTGAGTGTTATATGTATCTGCGGTACAACAAGTCAAGCTCTCTACCAAGGCTCAAACGTAACATCTTGTCAAAACATCATCAAATTAATCGTCTGACCAATAAGCTTTCTTCATTAACTTTTGTATTCACCACATGCCTAGCAGAGGTGAACGAAGTTACTTTTTTTTGACTCGGTTCCGTTCCTGCTCCGAAAGTATTCACTTCGGCTCTTGCTCCAACTTCTAAATTCATTTTGAAGTGAAATAAGCGTGAAACTACCTTTTTCAAATAATTTTAAAAAAACACAAAAAAGCCCAAAAACACCCGAGCTTTTTAAGAAAAGCCCGAGTTTTTCTCAACCCTGCTTTTGCTTCCCTATGTCCTAACCGAACAGGAGAAAAACCAACTTTTACGATTTAATTTTGGGTGCTTTAAAATGGAACATTTTTGCACGTAAAGCATTAAATCACCACTTTGGGCCCCTAATTTGCGCGCAATGCACTCAATTACTTCTCCGGGCCTTTTTGCTACATTACGGGCCCCCCAGGACTAAATGATAACAACTTTTATGCTTGAATTTAGTCGTTTAGGGTGGTTTTAACCATCATGTTTTCGCGTAAAGTATAAAATCACAATTTTGGGCCTCCCAACAATCACAGGCCTGGGCCCTCAAGGGTACGCCGTACCCTCAGTATCCCCCTCTCATAGGCCCTGGGTCTCCAAGCAAAACATTCAAACACAAACGGTTTTGGAACTACAAACATTCGTGCTTGTACGAAAAGCATAGGCTACTATGTGGCTTCATGCCACACCATCACTATTGATGAACACGAATATTTGCCATTTGTTGATAACGTACAGGTCTGTTCGGAGGATTTGTTGAGGAATCAGCATCAAATCGGTGGACCTGGCCACATCGTCGCTATCGATGAGTCCTTGGTGGCCAGACGAAAACCAGGAAATTCACAAGGGCGCCCAGTGCCACAGCAGTGGATCTTCGGCGGGATTGACACCACAACAAAGTAAGTTATATATTATGTGCATGTTTACCCCCTACAACTAGGCCTACGCCTAGTCAACTACGTTCGAGCAGGTGAGCAATATCACTTGGGCTTGGGATTTGAAGGAATATTTGACAACACTTTTATTTAACCTACCCTCCTTAGGGCACGTTCTTTTGCACCTCAATGCCTGTAGATATCCCTAGTAAAATTGTGCTATTAGAGAATGCTTCATTGTAATGGTACCGCGGCGGGACAGGGCTACACTGGAGGCAGAAATTCTACGCCACATCGCACCAGGAACAGAGATTCATTCCGATGAATGGGGTGCATACTCTAACTTGTCTAGTGAGTGTTTCTTGTAGTTCTATTTTAAAATGACATAGGCTACACTAACATGTAAACACTTAACGTAGATTATGTTAAACATTAAATGGATTGGATGAAGTACATAAAATGCATGTAGATTAAACATTTGTGTAGACTAGGTGTACTGAGAGTAAAAATGTGTAGGGGAGATGTGGCACCTATGGGACGAATATGACATTATTTCTAAAAAAACGTTATTTTAAAGCAAATCATGAACTAAAGCAATTTTATTGCAAAGTTTAGTCATTGTTTCTTAACATGAAATCAAAACAGTGATGACTGTAGGCTAATATTCTTTATTGTTTTTTTTTCATCATTAAAAAGTGTCAGACAACTGTCCCATAGGTTGCTTACATACATGATCAATGGGACAAGGGGTTATGTCCCAGGAGACACTTTTCTAGATACATCAATTGATTGTCAAGGGTATGATGGAATGAAAGAGACTCAAGAGAAAAGAAGCAGAACTTGTTTTCTTGGTTTTCATCAATAAATAGACCCGCTTTTCTTTTCAGACATGATAAAATAAGACACTTTAAAGGTTCAATGAATTGAAATCTAAAAAGGTATATACTTTTGCCATGATCTATAGCAAAGTGTAGTGTAATAAGGCTTTTCAAGATTGTACAAAATAAAGCAGTAGCTCTTATCTACATCCCTAGTGAAAAATACTTTTTAAGTGAAAAAAATTTCTTTCAGCCTTAAAATAACGTAGGAATATGTCCCAAAAGTGATTGCTTGCACAGTCCCATTGGTCATTCAACCACCAGTTTGTGTTTAGCTTGTCTGAAGACATATCACAGTACAATGTGTACTTTTCTGTTGTGATAGCATCAGACCCAACCATTTGGCTTAAACTGTCATGCCAGGTCCCACTTGATACAACTTATTCATAGTGTAGAAACTGTTAACAACAATTAACCATTTAAAGTTACTTTGGGAGCAGAAAAAAAAATCAACTGACCTCGCCACTTAACTGCACAGCTCCTTTTCAAAAAGCACGATGGCTCATGCCAAAACAATTATGCATCCATTAAAAATAAATTTAACAATTTAACATGTTTTTGTTATTTCTATTTGGAAACCGTTGCAGCAAGCATTTTAGGCTGAAATTTATTTAAAGTTGCTTTCGTATTTTTTAGATCTTGGATATCGCCACCAAACGGTCAACCATCACCATCATTATGTTTCGGCCACAGGGGTTCATACGAACCACATTGAAAACCTGTGGCTGAATTGTAAACGGAAATTTAAAAGAATGGGTGGCACCACAAGGCCCATGATACCTGGGTATCTTGATGAATTTATGTGGCGACATCAGTTTCCACGGGGACGACATTTTCCGGAAGTTCTCCGCGCCATAAGGGAGTCCTACCCCTTACTGTAGCCGCCACATCGTCCATTTGCCAAAAAAAAAAAAAACAGCCCTTTTCAGGGCTACCTAATGATAAAAAAGAGTTGCTGCCCACATAGCCTACTTTGTGATATTTAATCTATAACAAACAAACTAGGCTAAAAAAAGTGCAATGTCACATGAAACAAAATAATTTTTTTAACTTACGTTTGTAACATGATTTTTGTGTGTTAACGTTTAAGGTTTGGACCTATGAATCATTTTGTTTACACACACGGATGCCTTTGGGAAAAAGACTTCGTGTGGTAATGAAAGAACACGAGAATGCAAGCCCAAGTCATTTCATTACGGTTTCGTTACTTACCTTTGATCCATATTTAAGCCTAGGTTTATTAGGCTTAGCCTATGTGTTGCGAAAAAATTTCTTGGCTAAGCATTGAACAAAACATAAGTATCCGCACCCACTGTCTCGCTGGTTGTTGTTGCTTTTTATTATTTGCAGAGGTTTCTCCATCCAAATAGGAACAATTTTCTGGCTCCTGCACTTGGAGCTGACATCACTTGCTTCCTCAACCGAGCTTTTCCAATAGATGTCGACTGAGGGCCGAGTGACAAGAATTCTTCCACGACCTCCCAAAGGATCAAAGTTCTACACCGCTCTAGAGCACACATCGCTTTCCTATTGATCAGTGTTTGTTACATTACTTGATTCGGACAAGCCATCACACCACCAACTAGGCTATTTGTGTGCCTGATCCTAATACTTTCTATGACTTTAGCATTTTTTCAATATAAATGGGACACAATTAATTATCGCGATCACGCAATGTGAATCCAGAAAGACGATCGATTCGTAATTGAAATGCATTGTGCAAAAGCTTCGTTGGGGGGCTGTCTTCGAACAACGATTGCGCGCATATTGAATAAGATACAAAAATGAAAGTTAGCACTTCAATAAACAGTAACATGTTCTTTTAATTGGATTTAATTTAGATTGTTTATCATTTAAAATGAAGTTTTAGGGAGGGTTTGCATGTGGTCAAGTTTAGGTGGCCACCAGATGGAGCTAGTAAAATTTTGGAACTTGGTATTAATTTAGTTGGTTAGATCTATGCTTGTGCTTTTCAATGATAGCAAATCTGTTGAAATTGAGCAAGAAATGAATAAATGGGAGACAATTAATCATCGTGATTACGCAGGGCGTGAACTGGAAGAGGATCGATTCGCGATTGAAATGCATTGGGCAAAAGCTTCGTTGGGGGGCTGTCTTCGAACAACGATTGCTCATATATTAAATAAGGTGTCAAAATGAAAGTTAGCCCTTCAATAAACAGTAACAAGTTCTTTTAATTGGTTGTCGTTTAATGTTTTTATCATTGCAAATAAACTTTTGATAATGGTTTGAATTTGGTCAAGTTTGGGTGGCCACCAGATGGAGTTAGTAGTATTTTGGGACTTAGTATTTGTTTAGTTGGTTAGATCTATGCTTGTGCTTTTCAACGATAGCAAATCTGTTGAAATTGAGCTAGAAATGAATAAATGGGAGACAATTAATTATCGTGAACATGCAGGGCGTGAACTGGAAGAGGATCGATTCGCTATTGAAATGCATTGGGCAAAAGCTTTGTTGGGGGGCTGTCTTCGAACAACGATTGCGCGCATATTGAATAAGATACAAAAATGAAAGTTATCACTTCAATAAACAGTAACATGTTCTTTTAAATGGCTGTCGTTTAATGTTCCTATCCTTCCAAATAAACTTTTGATAATGGTTTGAATTTGGTCAAGTTTAGGTGGCCACCAGATGGAGCTAGTAGTATTTTGGGACTTGGTATTAATTTAGTTGGTTAGATCTATGCTTGTGCTTTTTAACGATAGCAAATCTGTTGAAATTGAGCAAAAAATGAATAAATGGGAGACAATTAATTATCGTGAACATGCAGGGCGTGAACTGGAAGACGATCGATTCGCCATTGAAATGCATTGGGCAAAAGCTTCGTTGGGGGGCTGTCTTCGAACAACGATTGCGCGCATATTGAATAAGATACAAAAATGAAAGTTAGCCCTTCAATAAACAGTAACATGTTCTTTTAATTGGATTTAATTTAGATTGTTTATCATTTAAAATGAAGTTTTGGTGATGGTTTGCATGTGGTCAAGTTTAGGTGGCCACTAGATGGAGCTATTAGCATTTTGGGACTTGGTATTAACTTAGTTGGTTAGATCTATGCTTGTGCTTTTCAACGATAGCAAATCTGTTGAAATTGAGCAAGAAATGAATGAATGGGAGACAATTAATTATCGTGATCATGCAGGGCTTGAACTGGAAGACGATCGATTCGCTATTGATCACGCAGGGCGTGAACTGGAAGACGAACGATTCGCCATTGAAATGCATTGGGCAAAAGCTTCGTTGGGGGACTGTCTTCGAACAACGATTGCTCATATATTAATTAAGGTATAAAAATGAAAGTTAGCACTTCAATAAACAGTAACATGTTCTTTTAATTGGTTGTCGTTTAATGTTTTTATCATTGCAAATAAACTTTTGATAATGGTTTGATTTTGGTCAAGTTTAGGTGGCCACCAGATGGAGCTAGTAGTATTTTGGGACTTGGTTATAACTTAGTTGGTTAGATCCCTGCTTGTGCTTTTCAACGATAGCAAATCTGTTGAAATTGAGCTAGAAATGAATAAATGGGAGACAATTAATTATCGTGAACATGCAGGGCGTGAACTGGAAGACGATCGATTCACCATTGATCACGCAGGGCGTGAACTGGAAGAGGATCGATTCGCCATTGAAATGCATTGGGCAAAAGCTTCGTTGGGGGGCTGTCTTCGAACAACGATTGCTCATATATTAAATAAGGTATAAAAATGAAAGTTAGCACTTCAATAAACAGTAACATGTTCTTTTAATTGTTTGTCGTTTAATGTTTTTATCATTGCAAATAAACTTTTGATAATGGTTTGAATTTGGTCAAGTTTAGGTGGCCACCAGATGGAGCTAGTAGTATTTTGGGACTTAGTATTAATTTAGTTGGTTAGATCTATTCTTGTGCTTTTCAACGATAGCAAATCTGTTGAAATTGAGCAAGAAATGAATAAGTGGGAGACAATTAATTATCGTGAACACGCAGGGCGTGAACTGGAAGAGGATCGATTCGCGATTGAAATGCATTGGGCAAAATCTTCGTTGGGGGGCTGTCTTCGAACAACGATTGCGCGCATATTAAATAAGATATAACAATGAAAGTTAGCACTTCAATCAACAGTAACATGTTCTTTTAATTGAATTTAATTTAGATTGTTTATCATTTAAAATGAAGTTTTGGTGATGGTTTGAATTTGGTCAAGTTTAGGTGGCCACCAGATGGAGCTAGTAGTATTTTGGGACTTGGTATTAATTTAGTTGGTTAGATCTATGCTTGTGCTTTTCAACGATAGCAAATCTGTTGAAATTGAGCAAGAAATGAATAAATGGGAGACAATTAATTATCGTGAACATGCAGGGCGTGAACTGGAAGAGGATCGATTCGCCATTGAAATGCATTGGGCAAAAGCTTCGTTGGGGGGCTGTCTTCGAACAACGATTGCTCATATATTAAATAAGGTGTCAAAATGAAATTTAGCCCTTCAATAAACAGTAACAAGTTCTTTTAATTGGTTGTCGTTTAATGTTTTTATCATTGCAAATAAACTTTTGATAATGGTTTGAATTTGGTCAAGTTTAGGTAGCCACCAGATGGAGCTAGTAGTATTTTGGGACTTGGTATTAATTTAGTTGGTTAGATCTATGCTTGTGCTTTTCAACGATAGCAAATCTGTTGAAATTGAGCAAGAAATGAATAAATGGGAGACAATTAATTATCGTGAACATGCAGGGCGTGAACTGGAAGACGATCGATTCGCCATTGAAATGCATTGGGCAAAAGCTTCGTTGGGGAGCTGTCTTCGAACAACGATTGCGCGCATATTGAATGAGATATAACAATGAAAGTTACCACTTTACTAAACAGTAACATGTTCTTTTAATTGGATTTGATTTAGATTGTTTATCATTTAAAATGAAGTTTTGGTGATGGTTTGAATTTGGTCAAGTTTAGGTGGCCACCAGATGGAGCTAGTAGTATTTTGGGACTTGGTATTAATTTAGTTGGTTAGATCTATGCTTGTGCTTTTCAACGATAGCAAATCTGTTGAAATTGAGCAAGAAATGAATAAATGGGAGACAATTAATTATCGTGAACATGCAGGGCGTGAACTGGAAGACGATCGATTCGCCATTGAAATGCATTGGGCAAAAGCTTCGTTGGGGGGCTGTCTTCGAACAACGATTGCGCGCATATTGAATAAGATATAACAATGAAAGTTAGCACTTCAATAAACAGTAACATGTTCTTTTAATTGGCTGTCGTTTAATGTTCTGATCATTCCAAATAAACTTTTGATAATGGTTTGAATTTGGTCAAGTTTAGGTGGCCACGATTGCGCGCATATTGAATAAGATATAACAATGAAAGTTAGCACTTCAACAAACAGTAACATGTTCTTTTAATTAGATTTGATTTAGATTGTTTATCATTTAAAATGAAGTTTTGGTGATGGTTTGAATTTGGTCAAGTTTAGGTGGCCACCAGATGGAGCTAGTAGTATTTTGGGACTTGGTACTAATTTAGTTGGTTAGATCTATGCTTGTGCTTTCCAACAATAGCAAATTTGTTGAAATTGAACAAGAAATGAATGAATGGGAGACAATTTCCTTCTGGTGTATTTCGTTCCATTTCCACCCCGCACTTCCTCCTTCATAATAGTCCATTCCAATGTGTGACGTCATCATTTTGTCTGGTTGACCAACAGGGCGTCTTGTGGAAGAGCACCAAATATTTAATAAATCATTGAAAACAGGACAACTTCCAGATGAATGGAAACAAGCTAACGTAACAGCCATCTTCAAGGGGGGTGACAGGCATTGTCCATTAAATTACAGACCAATTAGTCTCACTTCAGTAGTTGGTAAAATTCTGGAATCACTTGTGAGAAATCAAATTACACTGCACATGACAAAAAATGGATTTTTCTCTCAACACCAACATGGTTTCATGCTTGGTAGGTCATGTATGACTCAACAAGTTGAAGCACTAGACAACTGGACTGAAATTTTGGGCCAAGGTGGTAATGTAGATGTTGCTTTTATGGACATAAAGAAAGCATTTGACACTGTGCCTCATAAAAGGTTGTTGACAAAGCTTGAGGCATATGGCATAGAAAAGTTTGTACTGCAGTGGATAAAATCTTTTCTCACATCAAGAAAGCAAAGAGTTGTTGTGAATGGACACTACTCAGATTGGGGAAGTGTTAAAAGTGGTGTGCCGCAGGGAAGTGTATTGGGACCAACATTATTTGCATGTTATATTAATGACATGACCGAAAGTGTAAAATGTAATATTAAGTTATTTGCAGACGACACAAAAATATATCAAAAAATAACGGACAGAAGTGACTGTTTGAAACTGCAGAATGATCTTGATGCACTGAATGAGTGGTCCAGAAAATGGAAATTGAAATTCCACCCAGAAAAGTCCTGTATTTTAAGAATGGGAAAAAACCCACCAACATTCAAGTATACCATGATTCAAGACTATACTGACAACTCAAGAAAGGAATTGACATTTGTGAGTGACTACAAGGACCTTGGTGTAGTTATTGATCAGGACTTATCATTCAGAAAACACATAGAAAAAATGGTTTCTAGAGCTAACAGTATGGTAGGACTGATTCGACGTTCTATATCTAATTTTGATACCACAGTATTTGTCACTCTTTTTAATGCATTAATTCGTCCAATTTTGGAATACAATAATTTGATCTGGTTTCCAACATATAAGTACTCTGTAGCTGTAGTAGAAAATGTTCAAAGGCGTGCAACCAAATTGGTTCCTGGATTAAGGCATTTGTCATATTCTGAAAGATTAGAAAAATTAAACTTGCCCACTCTAGCATTCCGACGTCTTCGCCATGATATTATTCAAGTGTATAAATATTTGAATGGTTTTTATGATGTAAATTATACTGTATTATTTCAACTGAATCCAAATACCTATGATACAAGAGGCCATAACTTAAAATTGTATAAGCCACAAACTATGTCAAGGCTGAGAAGCAACTTTTTCACAGTGCGTGTAGTAAATGCCTGGAATAATTTACCACCAACAGTCATAAGTGCACTTAGCTTGAATGCATTCAAGGCAAGGCTTGACAAGCACTGGAGCAGCGATCCATTGAAATTTACCTTGAAATCATCTTATGATGTTGTGTATTAAGTGACAGTACTATTGTGTATGTATTTTTCATGTATATATCACCGTATTATTTTCTGGTCCCACTAAACTGTCTTCTAAAAGTTTATATATGTTATCAGATGTTATTGACGGTTAGAGTTATTAGTTATGAAACTAGCTGTTAACCTAATTAACAGCAAATGCGTTATGTACCGTATATCAGAATGATGAAAAAGCACCTCGGTGCTTACAACATCAAATATTTATTATTATTATTATTATTATAAAATGCAAGATTTCCTCACAAATTTCCTTACTTTTTGCGTTTCCTCACAAATTTCCTTACAGAACACAAAACCATGCAAATTTCCTCACTTGTGGAAACACTGTATCTAAAGTAGGCCAAACTTGTAAGATCATCTACTGTAGCCTACTGCCTACTATAAAATATTGAATTTGGACAATATCGGTGCTCCTAACCACAGAATCGGCTGCTTAGTGCCTTGGTTATAGACGTCATCACATGATGTGACGTCATACAAAAAAGCGCAACTACTTTAGGGAAAATAGAGATTTGGAGAAGGGTGAAAAACTGGAAATAGAAGCGATGAAGCAGGTTTTCGAAAATTTTTCATAGTACCTTGATCAAATGTGCTGTAGTGTAGCGTTTATTTCTGATCGGATTTTGACAATTTTACTATCGTTGGAAAGCACGATACTGCATGTACCCGAATCAGTTGGTTGCAATTCCAAAGTATACACTATATTTATCCAGCGCTAACTTAAACTTTACTATTTTGCACCAATTCTCAGCAATTCAAATTTTACAATAAAAATACCAAACCAACACAAATAAAAACAGTATGTTTAGTTGCATTAGGGACAGTGGAATACCGGGACGACTCACTTTATTGATTTTTCTTGAGAAATGGACAGCTGGAGGGTCACTAAGAAGTTTAAAAATTAGAAGAACTGCACAACGTTTTCTTTGCTTTTAGGTAAATTCATTCTCATCAAATGAATTGCTATATTTGGTTAAAATTTTGGGTGCTAGAAAATCTTCAAAACCTTACTGCAGCAGTGTGAAGCTATTTACCGTTACCGGTGTTACATGAAGTCTACCCCTGAATTATCACGACTTGAATACTATATAATAAACAGGATATCACATATTTTCTACATTTATTTTGGCGATACACACTTTGTACACATGTGGGCAGGTCATATAAACTGCACCTGAGTATGCGACATTATGGCAGTAGACCTCAAGCTATAGTTGCATCAGATTTTGTCATAACATTATGACCCTCCAGTTGTCCACCATACTTTTGAGTGAGCAATCCCCTACTTCTACCATCCCTAAGTTGCATTTACCTAAAATCTTTCACATTTACATCTAATCCACAAGTTAAGCAATCGTTGTTCAAACATAACCGTTCCACGAAGCTTTTTTCCAAAACAATGCAAATACAAAGGTTTTGCCTTTGTATAATCAATCATTGATTGAATCCAGGGATTTCAAAACAAAACAGGTTTGTTTAGGAATCCCTGATTGAATCTTTATCCTCGGACTGAGAAAGATTTTGCAGTGGTTAATCCTGGCAGTTTCGGTTATCGAGATTGACAGAGTGAAGTTTCTAATTGTTGAAGTCATGTTGCCGTGGACTTATTCCTCCCCGGAATGGCCCGTTTCGGTGAGTCCGATCCCTTAACGGGGGATTTTTTCAATTTTTTTTTTCAATTATCGGGTACCGTAGCCTAATTATCATTGCCGTTTTAAGGTTAGGGGTTTGGAGTTAGGGTTAGGGGTTAGAGGTTAGGAACTCACCGAATCAGACTCACCGAATAGTAACTTGTCACTACATAGTAACTTGTCTCACCGAATAAAAACTTGTCACTACAGAACAGATTACTTGGATAAAAGACGGAAATTTTCGTCCAGCTGACAAGCACTAAGCAAAACAGTTAAACATGCGACCAACCTCTTCAAGCAACAATTTTAAAATGACTAGAATAATTTGCGATATCTCAAACTCACGTAAACAGTAACTGTGACGCAATAATGAAAGACATTGTCACGCAATTCTAACAGGTGTTCAAAGGTGGTAATCCAATGTTTCATGTTTAAACAGGTTTGACACAAGTCTTACGAACGATGGTGCAATTTTGGCTCATTTTTTAGGAAAAATTCCATGACGTAATACGCTAAGATTCAGTAGACCTGAACGGTTTTTATATGACGTTTGATTAGGTGAACAATTGTCTGGAATATAGCGGCCCCTAGTTATGACAGTCTGACATGGCATAACTAAAAAAGAATTGACGACAATTGTAAGCCAATGAATAAAAACACATGATACACAAATTGTTTGAATCACTCACGTTTAAGTTAATACGCAAATACAAAGGGCATGCAAAGAATGAACAGCAATACGAATAATACACGACAATACATGAAATTGGTACCATAGGTACACGCTAAAATGACGCTATGTACAATGGTTGCGATAATAACCGACTGTTCTGGGCTCAGACAAGTATCGGCCACCGCAGACAAAACCAGGCTCAAACCCTAACACTTAGGTGTTCTTTACGGGGCGAGGCACGAAATATCCCTCAACACGTAGTCTACTTTAACTTTCCCTGTACTCTCATCATAGTTGCAGACGGCAACTTTAGCTCTACGAACCACAGGCTTCCCTTTCCTAATTTGTGAGACTACCTCATGCACCCTCCCAAGTTGATACTTCCCACGTTTACCAATGTCTTGGAGAGAACCGACCACTACAAGTTGACCAGGCTCCAAATTCTCGGCCATTTTTAACCATTTTTTCCGGCCCTGAAGCCCTGGCAAGTAAAAATCTATCCATTTACTTCAAAACTGCTGAGAAAATGACAAATTGAACCGATAATCCCTTCTTAGTTGGTCACGATCATGTGGTTGCCCAACAGCACAGTATGGGTCTAAGTATGGGGTCAAAAGTGAGGCAGGGGTGATGACAGTAAAATCCCTAGAGTCGTCACTCAAAGGTACCAAAGAGAGTTCGTTCACGATACTTGGCAGTGCAGTGTGCAGTGCAGTGCAGGCAGTGTGCTTACGTAGGCTACACTGCTTGTGTACGTAAGCAGTTCAGTAAAATTGGGCTTACGTATTGAAGAGTCCAAAATGTGAAAAAAGTACTTGGTCATATCGGCCACGAAACCAAATCTACTCAGCCGAAATCTAGCCAAGAGATCTGCCAAAGGGTTTAACAAGTCAGGACACGAAAACATTACATCATTAACACAAGTTCCTCGAAATTCAGACTTGCCATCGTAAACAATACGCTTTTTTAATTGTGACGTCACAAAGTATGGTAAATACCATTCAAATCCCTTTACATTTTCTGCTTCACCAGCACGCTCAATATAGCCATTAGATTTAAGATCCTTTATGGTGTCAGTAAGGAAATCACGAAGTTCAGATTGTTTTAAAGCTTTCTTCCTTAAAGCAGCAGCTCTATCTGACGCCAACACAAAATTGTTAGGTAGATCAATATCTTCCTTCAACGGAACAGGTATCTCAAATCGACCATCTTTCAACTCAATATTCGGTTCGACAAGTTCTCTAGCCAAAATATCATTGCGAGACAATTCACAGGTTTCATTTTGCAAAGTCAAATCCTGAATGACTTTATTCAGGTCTGCTATTTCCATATCACGAGACTCAATTTTACGCTGAAAGCTAGAGATGACATCCGACTCTGAAGACGTTTCTGACCAGCCAGTAGGTTTCTGACCAGCCAGTGTATCCATTTTAAACGACGCTTTATCGTACGGGTTAAGACCAAGTTCGCACACCAAATCACTCGAAACAAACGTCAACTGCGAACCAGGATCATGCTGACAATACACCAACTTCGATTTGCCAGTTATTGGATTCAAAACACGAGCAGCAGTAACGCGGTTAAAAGCTGCTTTAACATTTCCAGTCTTAACATTACGCACAGGAACTCTGGCACCAGCATCATCTTTGCCAATTGAATCCAGAGAATCACGTGACGTCACATATAAATCATGCAGAAGAAAATAGTGTTTCCTATCGTTGTTAGGGCCACACTTACGACAGTTGTTTGCATGAACGCAATCCCTAACCATATGCTGGCGCAAACAATTCAAGCATTTGCCAGCTTTCACAATGACATCTCTCCGATCTTTAAGTGTCAAGCGCAAAAATTCTTTACAATTAGACAAAAAATTATATTCAACTTGACCACGTGACGAACAATAAAAACATGCCGGTATGTCACTACGTCTGGCCACACCACCGCGCGGTGCGCCAACAGCAGTCGAGTACTGCGAACTCCCTGAAATCACATTATGATGGGGTTTTACGGACGTCTGCCTAACCGGACAAGAAGGCAATTTTCCTTTGCCAAACTTTTTAAAATGCTGCGACTCACCAGAATCGCCCATTAGCATAATGCTAAAATCAGTCGACTTGCGCGTTTCCTCCCGTACTACAAAATCAAACATTCTCTGAAAAGTAGGCTCATCAGTACCACCATACTGATCACCTAAAAAGTCAAGATGACGCTGCTTAGCGTTAAACGGGAGTCGCTTAGCCAAATCCAAAACAAAACGTCCTTCCAATTTGTCACGCTGACCATAAGCTTGTGCGTAAAGCAGACACTGCGACAATTCATCTTTAAACTCTTTCAAATCACTGGAAGAGATCGAAGTCAATTTGCTACCATAGCAATACTTTCTAATTTCCGGTTCGGCGAAAAGACCTCCACGAACTCCAAAACGTTGAGACAAGCGATCTAACGACATTTCTATCCTGTCTTCCTCTGACAAGCCAGGAGTGTCGGAAACCAAATTAGCAATCGTTTGAGCAGCTGTCCTAACACAAGCTGCTTGTAACAAAGTCAAACGAGTTCCTTTAAAGGGAGAAGCTGCCATTAAGGCCGTAACACGATTTTTATTTTTTAAAGAAGATAAATGGCATATTATTACCATCGTAACCAATCAAGGCCGCCTTATCGAAAAACGTCCTACTATTTTGGTATTCAAAAAAGCAATCCTGCTGTTGAGAACTCGATTTAGCGGAGAAGACAAGCTATATCCCTTAAGGGGCTGAGTGGGCTCAGTCACATGCACATCACGATCACGATCCTTACACAAGTTAACATCAGGAGACGCGATACGCCTCTCACAATCACGCAAATTACGTGTAGCTGGGCGATCAAAAACTAGCGGCGCAGAAAACTGTGAAGGGGGAAAAACATTACTGCTAATGGCGGCCCCGTGACCTGTACGCTCTGGGGGAGGAGTTCTGTTGTAATTCGCAGACCTTGGCTCTACAGCATTCGGAAGACCCTTAGCCGCGGCCCCGAGACCTCCTGAAACAGCTGGAAAACATGTGGATTGCACAGGTTCACTTATGAATTGCTCAGGCGTCTGGAAAAGGTTAGGTAAATTAAACTGCGATTGATATTCATTTCTGGAATGGCTAGAAGAGCCCTTCTTCGAACTACGCCGGGAGCCCAACTCCGATCGATATTCAGCTAAAACTACCTCTTTACGTTGTTCAGCTCTCAACTGAGCGTCTTTGAGTGCGAACTCAGCAGCTTTCGCTTCGGCTCTTGCGGCGGCCTCAGCAGCTCTCGCTTCGGCCTCAGCTCTCGCGGCGGCCTCTGCTCGTGCGGCTTCAGCAGCTCTCACGGCAGCCTCAGCTCGTATGGCCCCAGCTCTCGCGATGGCCTCAGCAGCTCTTGCTTCGGCCTCAGCTTGGATCTGGAGCTCCTCTCGTTTTAGCTGTAGGTTAATTTGTGCAACTATCCGAGACGAACTCTTAGACATCCTAGTGCTTACATTTGAGGCGCTATCCTCAGGATGTATGTCAGCATCCAACATATCTGTGAACTCACTTACTTTATGTTCGAAGTTATTTTTCAACGAGTTAAATTCGGGATCTACCCTATCACGAAGTTCTGCCAAAATTGCAGAGTTAAAAATTTTACTCAAAAGAGCATGGAAATGCCGTAATTCCTCTTCTAGAGTAGATACGTTAGATCGAAAAATTAACAGTTCCTGCTTATCACTCAAAGAACCTAGGGCTACAGAAAGTTCCCCAATTTGAGTCAAAATATCCCTTCTAAGATGCCGGGCCTCTCGAACTGACTTAGCCTCATCGTTACTGGGTCCCTCCCCAGAATGGCCTGCCCGACCGCAAAGAACATCATCAGGCTTAAACTCAGTCGAGTCGACGGCGGCCGAGTCCCTGTCGCCACCGAGTGTAGACATATTAAATGTTGGGGCTAAATTTACCAATTAAAAAATTAAGTTACACAAACACACAAAATTATTACAGTAGTTATAAAAAACTTAACTGCAAAGACCATAAAAATACAAAAAAGAATTTAAATGCACAATACCGTAGTTTTAGGGTTATATATATGAAGTCCTAAATTTCCACAAAACTTGCTTGGATTTGTCCACTTGAATCTCAAGCACAGATCGATTGTATTTAATCTTCTATCTTGCCAATGAATGTCAATGTTGTGTTTTCTTTAATTTTTTGGTTGAAGTTCTTCAGTACCAACTGAGAAAAGTCTTTAATTTTCTTGTGCTTTAATTCTTCTGCTCCAACTGAAAAGAAAACGGCTTTAATCTTTTTCTTCTGTAGACTACCAACCAACAACAATCTTCTTTATTATTCTTTGTGCTTCTAAGTTCCAACTGACAACAACGCCTTTATTATTTATGTGCTTCTAAGTGCTTCTTGGCCTACCAACTAACAAGCCACGTCTTTTATTTTTTATGGTCACAGCGGTAAACCATAATCTCTTCGTGGGAAAATTGTAACATAAGATTCCCAGATCCGTTCGTCTGTATGTAATGACCGAATAGAAACACTCTTCAGGAAACGTCTATTCGAGAATTGTATTTCTGTAAAAATAGCCTCAAAGCTGTCGAAAATGGGGTGCAACGCGATACACCACTAAAAACTTGTCACTACAGAACAGATTACTTGGATAAAAGACGGAAATTTTCGTCCAGCTGACAAGCACTAAGCAAAACATGCGACCAACCTCTTCAAGCAACAACTTTAAAATGACTAGAATAATTTGCGATATCTCAAACTCACGTAAACAGTAACTGAGACGCAATAATGAAAGACATTGTCACGCAATTCTAACAGGTGTTCAAAGGTGGTAATCCAATGTTTCATGTTTAAACAGGTTTGACACAAGTCTTACGAACGATGGTGCAACTTTGGCTCATTTTTTATAAGTCCTCCCCACCCCCCTTGGTAACTCATGACAAAGACAGGACTCAATGGACATGGCTCTTTCGCCTTAGTTGTGTGATGTTCTAGGCCAGGGGTTCTTAAACTTTTTGAGCCGCGCCCCCCTTTGACGTGCCATCCAAACTTGCGCCCCACCAAACTACAAAATTACAAACTTTAAAGTGTAATGACTACAGGAATTTATATTTAGCTTTCATCAATGTGAGGGATGTAGGCTAATTGTTTTTCGGAAACCAAAAGTTTAATTCGAGGCTTTGTAGCTGATAATGCACACTTCAGATCGGCTTCACAATCAATAAGTTTGTTTCGATGTTTTGTTTTTATGTTCAAAATTGTAAAAAAGCCACTTTCGCACAGATAAGTGGACGAAAACGGAAGAAGTGTGCGTATCGCCACGCTACCCACTTTCTTGTATGTGTGCAAATATTTAACCCAAAAATCAGTTAGTGGCATTGCTTCATAATCGTTTTTTGCAGTGGAGTTACACTTTATTTCCAAGAATTCCTTTTGCAAACCGTCGGGAAGAATGTCCTCGTTAACACGAAAGGGATTTCTTGTCATCTTCTATTCTGGAAGGTCGGTGTCACCCAAGTCTGGGAAATAGCGTTCGAATTCTTGTTTCAAAAGCTGAAGGTGAGCCTCCACTTCAGCCTTAAGCTCACTTTCCAGTTCAAGTTGCTTTTTGTCAAGTGCAGTATCTAGGTTGGTAAATGAAGCTGCATTTCCTATTTGTATTCGGCGGTGCCACAACCCCAGCTTTGCCACAAATGCTCGAATGGAATCATAGCTATTAATCCGGTTAGTATTTCTGCCCTGCAAGAGCAGATTTAAGTTATTGAGGGCCTCGAAAATGTCCACGAGGTATGCCAACTCCAGCTGAAACTTCTCTGATGAAAATGGCAGAAGGAGATCTTGCTTCCCATGAGCTTCCAAAAATAGCATCAGTTCATCTCTCATTTCATACACGCGGGCTAACTGATTACCTTTCGATAACCAACGAACAGATGTATGGAAGAGGAGAGTCTTATGGTTCGAATCCATATCCTTGCACAGCTTGGTAAACAGTCTCGTATTGACGGCACTGGTTTTGACGAAGTTGACGGCTCGTATGATTACTGTAAGCTTATCTTTCATTGCAGCTGGTAGAGTCCTGGAGGCCAGAGCCTCACGGTGAATCACGCAGTGAGATCCAATGGCATTGGGACTTTTTTGCTTTATCCTGGCAATAAATCCACTTAGTCACATGCGTTTAGTCACATAGTTTGACATCACCCCCCTTGTGAACCTTTCGCGCCCCCCAGTTTAAGAACCGCTGTTCTAGGCGTTACCATATTTGCTAGCACGCAGAGTTTCCAAATATAATTTACACTTATAACAGTCAGCAATTCTGTGAACAGAGAACATGAAATACATTTTGGGCAGAAGAAACGCTGAGATATTTGAGAAATCTTTTATGGGAGTGCTGCAGCACCGCAGCACACACTGGCGAGCCGCTCCTGCTATATAGCATGCCTACCCAAACAAACGAAACAATTTCTCTGTTATAGCTTTGGAAGCTTTGTCCTTTTTAAGTTTAAAATTCGCACAACATGGACTACTCTTTGCATTGTGGAGTAACGATTGTTCGTTTTGTAGGTAACATATAAACGTGAAATTTCTTAGGTAAATAAAGCAAGGCATACATAATTTGTGTTGGTTTGGTATTTTTATTGTAAAAATTGACTTGCTAAAAATTTGTACAAAATATTAAAGTTCAAATTAGCGCTAGTAGATGCAGTAGGTTATCGTGCTTTCCAACGATAAAAATTGTTAAAATCCGATCAGAAATGAGAAAGCTACAGCACATTTGGTTGAGGCAGTATTTACCGATCACAGCAAACGGGGGGCAGCTTGGAGCGGTTACGTTTGAAGTTTTGAACAACGATTGCTCGTTTTGTGGATCAGTGATAAACGCGAGTTTTTAGGTGAATACAAAAAAACATACTCTTTTAATTTTTGTTGGTTTGGCATTTTTATTGTAAAAAATGACTTGCTGAAAATTGGTACAAAATAATAAAGTTAAAGTTAGCGCAAGATAAATATAATACATACTTTGGACTTGCAACCAATTGATTCGGGTAGATGCAGTATCGCGCTTTTCCAACGATAGTAAAATTGTTAAATCCGATCAGAAATGAGAAAGCTACAGCACATTTGAAGGAGGTAGCCTACTATAAGAGTTTTTTGAAAATCCGCTTCATCACTTCTATTTCGCTGTTTTTCTTCCTTTCACCCTTCGCTTCTCCTTCCGAAAAGTAGTTGCGCCATTTGTAAGATGTCACATCGTGTGATGACGTCAATATCCAAGGCGGCCGATTTCATAGGAGCATCATGGTTGCGGTACCGCCACCGGTACCGTAGTTATAATAGATTGCAAAAAAAAACAGTCTATAGTAACATTTGAATAAAAAAATAACAGTTAACCTCTCAAGTACATGTAGCTCCACACAGAGTGAAATTTACATGCCTTTTGACTCTTTTTTATTTCTTTAAAAGTATTATTGACTCAAAAAGAATGTCTAATTACGAAAAGTAACTACGGACAAAGGCCAGTGTTTCGATCTTCCGATCTCTTCAGCGTAGTAAAGCTTCTTACTACTTCTTACTTCAGCTTCTTACTACGCTGAAGAGATCGGAAGATCGAAACACTGGCCTTTGTCCGTAGTTACTTTTCGTAATGTCTTTTTAGACATTCTTTTTGAGTTAATAATACTTTTAAAAAAATAAAAAAGAGTCAAAAGGCATGTAAGTTTCACTCTGTGTGGAGCTACATGTACTTGAGAGGTTAACTGTTATTTTTTTATTCACTTGTGGATTCATTCATATCAGTTTGTATCCTCTGAGGATCCTTCTCTTGTATCATGGGCCAATCCTATAGATGTTTGCTGGTACACCCCTTCATTTTCTTTGAATTTTTATAGTAACATTGACTATGGTTTTAAATGTAAATTATAATTTTCTCAATATTATGTAGGCTTGGCATCATAGTGGTTGCAAGCTATAGTAAAGCCTGCAGTTAAAAATTTTTGAATTGTTACCGGTATAACTTTGAAAAGATACGGTACTTAATTTGCAAAAAGCATGGGCAAAATCAGCGAAAAAAAAAGTTATCCAGTGTCTGCATTTGCCGCGTATGCAGCAGACACCACACATTTAAAGGTAAGAAGATATTGTTAAACTTTTGCAATCACTATTTTTTTTTAGTAATTATTGAGATATATATAAATATGATGGACATTTCCAGTGGCGTAGCCAGAAAAAAATTTTGGGGGGGGGCAAATATTTGATGAATTGAAGAGAACGACGAAATGTTTGATTTAAGACATCGCCACCTGATGTGCAGTGGCGCATCCTGGTTGGTTAAGCAAGGGAAGCAATAAAGCTGGTGGGGGTTAGAACGTGCCGAAGGCACGCGTATTCTAGGGGGGTCCGGGGGCATGCTCCCCTGGAAAATTTTTGCAAAATTACACTTAAATAATGGATTATAACGCTTTCTGGAAACACTTTTAGGGTAATATTTGTATGAAACTTATTAGCAGATAAACAGCTATTAACTTATTAAAGGTAGCTCTTATCTACACACAAACGGGCAAAAACTGCGGCTAAAATTAGAGAACACAAAAAACTCAGCTACACAAAAACCCTACAGAGTAAGCGATTCTGAAATTGCTTCCACAGATTAGTTAAAAGAAGCGTAAATCGCGTAAACTTTGCGCGATGTACGATTTGCAAAATTTATTGGTGTCTTTCTGTGTGTCTAAAACAAGTCCTGGGGGGTGTTAATCGCCAAATGTCTTGGAAAACAATATAAATTTATACAAATTATATTATATTTTCAACAAAGGGTTCAACTTCGGAATCCAAACTTTGAAAATTTGGGGGGGGCATGGCCCCGTTTGCCCCCCCCTGGCTACGCCTATGGAAATTTCCCGAGATAATGAAAATAATAGTCATTTTTATTTTTACAGAAAGAAAAGGCTGTGGGTCAAAAGACAAATCTTGAAAAATCAGAGTCTAAAGATTCAGTTGCCTCAACGTCTTTCATAAAGCATATATCTAATAAGGCTGCTCTTTCACTGAAACGAGGCTCAATTAAGCGAAAAAGGAAGAAACTCCAAAAGCTGGCAGAAGGTAAATGCTTTTGTTCCTACGTTTAAAAAAGGAAGAATATGATTTCAAATGAGTCCTTTACAAATACCGTATGCTATAAGTAGACCAGTTTATATTCCATCTGGGATATATGGTAACTGCTTTTTCGTTTTTTTTTCATTTTTCTTCTGAAGACTAGAAATTTTTGCTGCCCTTGTGCTCTATCACTGTTGTTGATCTTATGCGGTAATCACAAAAGCTAATACTTGGTTTTGTCATTTAGCATATACAAGATTTTTGTTTTGCAACACTTTATTGACCAAAGAGGAAGTTTTTGCTTTTTTATCTAATCTTTTTACTTTGATGCTCCATCATCATCATCATAATCCGTCGTCGGTTTGTTCCCCACTAGTGGGGGTGGCTGATTGTTTCCGCGCAGCAATTGTTTTAATCCCTTTTCTCCATTTCACCCTGTCCCTTGCATCTTCCTCCTTCAGTCCGACTTTTTTAAACTCATCCTTCACTTGTTGTTTCCACGTTCTTCTTGGACGACCGCGTTTCCTCTTCCCATCCACCTTTAGATCTAGTGCCTTTCTAAGAAAACTTCCTTCCTTCCTCCTTATCACATGTCCATACCATCTTACTCCATTTGCCCTTCCATTTCCCCTTGCTCCAATACATTATATTTTCATATCGTCAGTCAACATCCTTTTTATCCTTTTCTGGGTTGCTGCCAGTTTCCTTGATAGTGATATATCAATGTATATATTATTGATGTACCGTACTATGAAACACATCTCTTACAATTTAATGTTTAACGGTACTTCTAGCATCTGCTTCTACTCATTGGCGACCATCTTGTGATCCATCTGAAGAAGTGGAGACACTTCCTGTGCTGAACTTTAGCAACATGAAAAATCCATCATTCAAAGGAGCAAAAAAGTAATTATTTTTATCGAAATATGTTTGACTAGTTTGCTGAAGTGTTGATCTCATAACAGACATTTAGTTTTAGCATAATAGCAACTGGGCTTGCTTATACAATAGCAACTAGGCTTGCTATGATGTGATGGTATACCGGGCATTGAACTTAATTTGGGTTTTATGTAAATGCATAAATGACGCTTAAAAGTCCATAAACCACCATTGGGCTGAGGCTGAGCCTGTCAATGTGTTTCACATTAGTGTTTTCATGCACAAAAGGGTAAACATCAAGTTTAATATACAAAATACCACTATATCATCATACCAGTTAAAAATATTATTGATCCATCTGTACCAAGTCAATGAAAGTTGGCAGATGTTTCAAACAATACATAGAAAGAACTCTTTCACTTAATAAGTTTTAAGTGTAAAGTGATCCTTACTGTATTACTGTTAAGCATTTCATGGCTTCACTTGTATCGCTGATACAATCGACCATATTCAAACTGGACAATTATAATTTATCCATGGTGCACTTTGCTCAAAATCTTCACACTGTTGACGTGTTAAATGAGCGGATTTGTTTTGCTGGCACATCAAAACGGCTGATATGTATGTTAGAGAACCATTGCTACAGTTATAGTTTGCTTTGTGTGGTGCTCTAGTACATTCAATTGTCTTTAACTGGAAGGTTGGAGTGTTTTTCCTACACTACTTCAACTTCAGCGCCACTTACTATGCTCATTAATTTGCCAGTGGAAAAGCAACAAAGACTGCTCATGACACCAACCGTAAGCGAAAAGGGGAAAAGTCCAACAAAGAAAACCAAATCGTATACAAAGAAGGTAGGTAACGCCTCGGACAAGTAATGAATTTTCTAAAACTTATATGCTACATTTTTGGCAACATAAGCAGACGTCCATGTTTTGTGATTTCTTATATTCTAGTTACCTAGTACAGGGTGGTCCAAACGCTGGCACGCGGGCCGCATGCGGCCCGCGTGAATTTTTTGTGCGGCCGCAAACACTTTGTGCATGCCGGAATTATCAGTGCTAAATCCAAGGTTTCAAAATACACCTACGTTTTATAAATACATTACATTCGCCACAACCCTAAATAAGTTGCGCATAATCAGGTCAATAGGTAACTATGAGGGAACAATGTCGGTTTGTGACGACACAAACGTGCGTTGATATTTTGCTTTTGTTGCTAGCACTTTTTCCGTTATGAAGCGATTAAAAAGCGACACACGGAACAGAATGGCTGATGAAACCCGGGATGCCTGCTTACGTCTGTCGACCACTGAATTTAAACCAGAGATCGACACTATATGCAAAAGCAAAAAACAATAAATTGTTTTGGTTTACTAAGTTGTTGACGTGTTAATATATAATATCGTATCTTTTTTACTAGCTGAAAATCACTTTTTGAGTCGCAAGCAGAGAATAAAAAGTGAGTTAGGCGTGCAGCAAAACGTTAGGTCGATCAGAACAGCAAACTCAGTTCTTTCATTGCAACTGTATTTTGTCAGCGATAAGATTTGTTAATGTTCATAGCCTGCAAACTGTAAGAATATAGCTAAAACAGATCGAAATCTATAGAAAAGAAGTTCAAAATCGCAACCTAGTTAAGTTTTTATTTAACTACGTTTCTACCTTCAGCAACGCGTTATCTTTTCTCACTATGCGGCCCGTGAAGTTTTTCTCGGACCCTAATGTGGCCCTTCATGTTCGCAGTCTTGGACCACCCTGACCTAGTACATCTGCCACATGATGTGAAAAAACTATGAAAGATACAAAAATCGACACTGTGTTAATGAAATCACAAGTTTCTGTACTTTTTACATAAAGCAAAACATGTATGTTCATCTTACAACTCGGTTGAATTTATTGAATAAGCTTGCCCCTGACTATTGTTTTCAATGAAATCTTTGGTAGTGGTCGCGCATAACACCTTAGCAGCAAAATGCACACAACATTTTGCTGCTAATACGCCATAAACTATAATTGCATCATGTTGTGTTTCAGTTCGTAGTGTTGAGCTTTCTGCAAGCATGAGTTTAAGCGAGGAAGAAGGGCCTGAAAAGAAAAGTCAACAAAAAAAGGTTTTTTATTTCAGTTTAAACCAATTTCATTTATAAACTATTTATCTTTAACTAGTGGTTTTAGTAGATCTCCAGCAAGTTTAAATGCTTTCAAAGTACACTTTATACTTAAAAATAGAATTATAAAATTATTTAAAAATTGCTCTGATATCGTACTTCATAACCAACTGTGTGTTCACTGTTTATTCAGAAATCCTATTATGATAATTTATATCGCGGCTTTAGATTTTTTTCGTTAATTTTTACAAAATATTACAGGGTGAAGGCATGTCCATGAATTTGGTTGTTGCAAGTGACGTGGTTGACTCTCCACCTACTAAAAAAGTTCGTAGGGACAGTGGCGACCACGTGGCTTTGAATAGGCAAGTTTCAAAAAGCTCTGCACAAAACGATGAAACACAACTCTATGGAAAGAACAAGGTATTAATGTGTCACATGATCGCTTTCAAAATTGTATAAATGCAACTGTAACGCTAACTAACCCATAAGCCATTTTTGATTTTTACAATTGTATACATTCTTAGGCAATGGTGGACTAAATGAAAAGCTTTTTCACAGAAAAATTAAGTTAACGGATCCGTCACTATTGGTACAAACTAAGAAATAGCCTTTGAATGTTTCGGTACTGCAAGACGTATCACACCTTTATCGACTTTGCAGTGGGCTTGTGTTGCATGAACAGGGAGAGCTGTATTCAGATTTGAGCGGGTTGTTAAAATCACGGCTATGAAGCCTGATCAACACTCCTGTTTTTTAAGCATCGATTTCGAGAAGATCAAAATTCTTGCCGCTCCGCAGCACCAAATGTCCACTAATCCGACTCCAAACATGCTGAAATGTTTCCAACTACACGGTTTTAACGGCTTCGTAAAGAAACATTGTTGTGTCCACAAATACTCCGTTCAATCATTATCATTCTAAATTACCTTCAAACACATGGAAATTATCTTTAACATTTCTCTGCTCAACATCAACATACATGGAAACTTAAATGTTCAAGTAGTCATAGTATCAGAAAAATGTAATAAATCGTCCATTTCCAGAGCTCATCAGCGTCATCTTATGCTACAATTTCAAAGAAACCATCTAATATTCCAAAGATGCCATTTCCAGAGGGTGACAGTGAGAAAGATGGCCAATTATTGTTTCAATGGTTGATCCACCCTTTCGCAACCAAGAAGTTTTTCAGGTAAACATTAATGTTTGATTCAACTCAACTGCAAAACATAATAATATCGCGAACTTCGGTGGCTGGAAAAATAATGTAATTCCACTTCTACAGCTTAAGCGAGGCTCTTTGTAACAAGAAAATCCAAAAGATTGTTTTTAAACGATATGAGCAGAACATTTTGGTGCAATTAATGCACAGCTTCAGTGATCTATGCTTGGTGACTAGAAGTCTAGCCTAGATTAAGAGACGGGAAGTCCCATCTTTCAATCTAATTCCCAGAATATCATTAAGCATGTAAACATGATACAATCGCGTGCTTTGGATGGGTTTCGAACCAATTTTCTTTCAAACACCGAGCGGACAACAACTCGACCAGATGATCGACAATTCACCGCCAGAGTGAAATAAAGTCGTACTCGTGACCACGTTTTTCTTTCGTCCAGTAACGTTTGGGAAAAGAAGCCGCTTCTGGTTCGCCGACACATCACAGACTACGCTGAAGGCTTGTTCAGCTCGCGGGAGCTTAACCGCATTCTGACCGAATGCAATGTCCGTTTCGGTGTCAATCTGGATGTGACAACCTACCAAAATGGCGTCCGAGAGACTCATAACGTGGAGGGAAGGGCTTTTGCACCCGTGGTGTGGGATTACTACAAGGTGAAGTGAGGTCGACTTTTACAACTTGATCATTTTGTTGCTTTGTATGAAGAAAGGACATACGCATAATGTGTGTAGTTTTGTTGCCAACACCCTTTTTCTTGATATCAACTCAAACGGCTGCCCCGCGGTATGCTTGATTCAACCAACGCAACTTCTCATTGATGCAGCGCCACTGCTGTTGCTGGGTTTGTTTGACCTGATTGGATAATGCGAATTTTACCATTTTGAACCTGTTTGGCGTGAGTCCACTCGGTAGAAAGGGTTAATGTAGTAGCCACGTTTGTTAATTTGAAGATACAAAACTATTATTTTAGCAGTGAGTGACTATTTTTCAACTTGCACTGACCATGACCAGTCGCACGCATGTTTTTGGCACATTGCATCGTTGATGGGGTTGTGATTATTTCCAAAAATAAAAGCTATTGCTTAGTCTTTCAACGCAACAGTTTAGAATCTAAAATTGTCTATACTTTATACCGTATTCAATACCAGTAGCAATGAGCTTGCGTAATAGGTTACTTTGAAAACATGCGTGCATAACTCATACCTTGTTCGAATTTTCTTTTTTAGAATGATTGCTCTGTCCGCATAAAGAACCCACAAGCCTTCAGTAAGTCCGTGTGGAAGCTATGCAGCACCCTGCAGGAGTACTTCAAAAGCATGGTTGGTGCCAACATGTAAGTTGATGTCTTCTGCAAACCACTCGTCGCTTAGTAATGGTTCTTCTTACAGCTTTGCGTTCGAAAGTGTGACTGATTTTATTTTGTAAAGTCATGTGGCTTCATTTCTTTTGATGGCATAATTTTATGGAAAAAAACTCTTGTCACCGTTTATTACAAGCATGACGCAGCAAAAAAAACTATGACTCAAAATATCGGGTAAAAGTTCCACTCGCAGTTTGTCTTTTCGACATTGTCAGATATATCTGAAACACATAGATGATAAAATCATTCTCTCCAGATACTTAACCCCGCCCGGTAGTCAAGGGTTTGCTCCTCACTACGATGACATAGAAGCGTTTGTGCTACAACTTGAAGGCAAGAAGCACTGGAGCCTCTACGACCCTAGAAGCACCGAAGAAACCTTACCAAGATACTCTAGTCGTGAGTATAACTATAGATATGGCCACATCAAGATAAAATCTGTGTTTTCTTTTGAATTCTTACGATGAGTGTTTTACGTTTTGTACTGAAGCGATTCATATTTGATGAGGATAATCATTATTTTTCTTTAAAAAATATGAGACAACTCTACAGTTTGATATTTTTCAGAAAATTTTGAACAAAGTGAAATCGGATCTGAAATCTTTTCGACGGTGTTGGAGCCTGGTGACTTGCTCTACTTTCCTCGCGGCTTCATCCATCAAGCGAAGTCACTCACCGACACGCATTCCCTCCACATCACCATATCAACCTATCAGAAAAACTCTTGGGGAGATTTAATGGAAGAGGTGCTTTGTTGTATAAAGTGCAACCAACACTTTGAGTGTTCTTCACACGCTGGTTTCCTTTTTTGTATGCGACGACATTTAAAGTCTCATACTAGAAAGCCAGGTCATCTCAGTCACGTTTGAAGACGTTGAATCAATATAAAAAAGAAATGGTATGGCGACTGGGATGGCAGCGCCACTAGAATTTCTTTCCTATGCATTCTGTGATGCCTTCAGCACATGGTATACAAGGATTACATAATCACCGGTTTGCTTCTTCGTGCCACATGTTATCGCTGAAAGAAACACAGCCCGCTTGTGTATGACGGAATGGAAGTGGCCGGTTACTGTTTGCAGTCGACTGAACTTCGCCTAAATCTGGCGCAGCAATTTCAATCCTGTGGACCGCGATACGTGATACCGCAACGTTTCGTGTGGATAGCACACTTTCCCAATCCACTTTGAACACTAGACTTAAACGTTGACGAATCTCCAAGTACGAACTATCTTTTGTCTGTGTGCGGTGCGGTAATTTGAAAAGGCTGTTTAAATTCAGCAAGTGTAGGTATACCAGTTCTTCCTTGTCTATATGTTTTTAATGTCTTACGTTATTTTTTCAGCTTATTCCGTCGGCACTCATAAAGGCGATCGCTGAGGATGTGGAGTTCCGCAAGGGTCTTCCACAGGACTATCTATCTCGTTTAGGAGTTCAAAATTCTGAGAAGGTACAAAGTGTTCTCACTAACTGAGGTGTTTAACTTGGTAGACGTGTAGTGAAACGAATCTCAAGTGGAAGTTCGTTCTACTAACACGAAGCTAAGTTGCAGGCTATCTGAAGCTAAACGCCAGAATAAAAGCAGAAACAGAGCCCAAATTGAACTTCAGGCAATGTAGCGACAAAGCAGTCAACAAATACACATATTGCCCAAAGCATTAGCAGCATCACGTTGTAGTTTTAAAGAAAAAAAAGTTGAAAGTTTTAAATACAAGATTTACTAATTTGTTAATTCTATAACTGATATATTATTTGATGTGTTGTCATTAGTATGTTTGAGAGGAAAAATGCAGCGTCAGAGGTATGCTGATGAACTTGAAAAACATGAGCGTCAATGCACTCGAAAAAGTAGCAAAATTTTTTAAGGTTAAATTGTCCTTGAACAATTTTTCATGCAGTAAAGTATATATCAAAACCCAAAAAATCGCTGAGTCCTTAATCGCTTTGACCCCCTTGACGATTTTTGGCAAAAGTTACAGCCTCCCTCTTTGCAGAACACCGCTCGCCGTCAAGAAATCCTCGGGAAGGTATCGAGCATGTTCCATCGCTTGGCCGACCATCTTGATCCCGACGCCGCCGCAGATTCTCGTGGGGTCGAGTTCCTCCATGCTGCTCTTCCGCCAGTTTTCACTTCAGGTAACTTTTTGCACTGCAGCATAACATTGTTCAGTATCTAACCAGGATGGCTGTGAATGAACAATGGATTGCATTGAAGCTGTAGTAATGGTAAAAAAAATACGTTAAAGTCTGTATTGACTGATTGACGTTTCATTTTATCATCTATTTTTCTTCAAAGAAGCCTGGTCTTCATCCCGAAACATCAGGGTCGACCAGTGTTTGCAATGACTCTTCCGTTTCTATAGTTGGCATCTTCAATTTTCAGGTTTCTTTTTGTCATGTCATCTTTCACGGTGTCATCCTACATTTTCTTGGTCTTCCTTTTATCATTTCTCCTGTCGCTACCTTATTCCAAACTCGCTTTGTCAAATTCTTTTCACTCATTCGTTCAAAATCTCCAACCCATCTCAGACAATGACGACGCAAGTACTCTTCAATATTCTCAACATCAGTCCACTCATTTTATGTTCTATGGAAAACCAATGGCCCTTGCATGGCACCAGTTTAGCTTAAATGCAACATACACAATATACACAGTAACAGAATACTACAGTACAGATTCATAGAAATACAATCGCTTTGTGTGCTGTATTGTATATTGCCCATTTCTTCGTTCAGTTTTGTTCACGAGTTATCTAGATTATCTTGCCACGTGAAAAGGTATGATGTTTTGTACAAAATAATGTTCTTCTGTGTTTCGAGAGCTTGTGAGTTTGCGTTGTCAATGAATTGGTGGAACATTTTTTGTAGTCTGTTCTCAACAAAGATTACAACATTAACAGCATTAGCATTATAATTACGCGTCTTGAGTAGTTCTTTATTCTTACAGTTACTAGATAGGTTACTTTTTTGACCAAAATTATTTAATCTTGTTATCGAACTTTTCTGTTTAAATTTTAGACGAAAAATCTCGCTCCATACACGGAGCAACCGTACATTTGACGTCACCTGGCCATCCGTCAGCATGTATCTGTGGAGTCGAGATCTCAACGAAAGTACGTGTCGTGCGTAAAAACGCCGTCCGTATGTGCGTCAATCTGGAGCCTGATATGAACGCAAACGAAGCTGTTCGGGTTTATCATTCCGTACAGAACTCAAGGTATGCCTTTTCATTTTTAAGCTTTCAAGAACGCATTTTGACGTATTTTTTCTACAACTTGTAGTGGTCACCATTTTGTCGTAACATTTGACGTTGAAACAACGAAAATCAATTTAAACTACGAGGCATCAGTAGGGAATCTAGAAAACGTTTGAGAGGGTGTACCAAAGGTGTAACGAAGCAGAAGTTGTCAAAGAAAATGGACAATGTAAAAGTTGAGGTTCAGAAAAGGAAATGGGTGGTCTGGGGTCTAAATTTTGACAAATATTACTTTTTTGGTCGCTTTTTCGAATATTTTTAGGCACAATAATATATATGTTCAAGACGAAATTGGATTTCTGTAGAAGCTCTTGAGCTGCAAGATTTGGTTAAAAATTGAAGCTTAGTTTCAATTTTTTTTTTCAAGATTTCGCAAAAGGATTTCAGTGACTTGTTGACAATGGATAGTGTAGGCTACCGGTACTCCGGTAGTCTTTCAATAAAAGTTTGAAAATCCGTCTGAGGAGTAGTATTGCCGTCTGAGGAGTAGTAAATCCTGTCTGAGGAGTAGTCTTTCAATAAAAGTTTGAAAATCTGTCTGAGGAGTAGTATAATTTCATTGCTAACTTACTGAGTGAACAATGTGTTGGAATATTGGATTATTCTTGTATTGCCGTCGATTAGATTAATGAGAATAGGCAATCGAAAATTTTTTGCAAAAAGGAAAAAAACGGCATGTTTTTTCTTGATGATTTTGAGGGCACGTGGCTAAGGGTCGTCGGACCACTCAGCATGCGGCAACTCAGCAATTACATTTCAGCTACTGCCAAGTCAGCAAATAAGATTTACATGCCCACGTCGGTCATCGCTTGGCAAACTGAATTTGCTGACTTGTGACATGTCAAGTAATGGTTTGCTCAGTTGTTGCTTACTCAGTTTCATCATTTACCAACTTCAGCCACTTGCTAAAATAGTACTAGATCAGTTGTCACTTGCTCAGGTGTCGCTTGCTCAATTCACTTGCTTCATAAAAATCTTTAATTGTTTTTGTATATTCGATGCTAGTTTACGTTAAATCACTGTCAGTATGTTGCAGTTAATAGTTTGTGATGCAATATATTCGTTAGAGTTTATCACGACGAGGAAAAGAAATATTTTGAAATGGAGTCGGAATACGCTCCCGCACTTGAGTACTTGATTGACAGCTATCCAGAATACGTCACGGTTGAGAGCCTCCCACTGACGTCAGATGAGGAAAAGGTAAACAAAGTCGTTTCGAGATTTTTTGCTAAATCTTTAACGTCAGCCTGAAAATCAGCTCTTTTTTTACATTGATGCAATGTCTGGGAATATTAAATATCGGTTATGTACTAGACGTTGAATCAATGCAAAAGAGAACCTATTTACTGGCTGGGAGCTCGTTACAAAAACAGCAACATTTCAATTCAATAATTTGTTCAGTAAAACCTTGACTTCAAGCGAGATGGTAAAACGTTTTAAATTTCAAACCATAGGACATTGGACAGTTAGTTGCTTGGCAAGATAAGCTACAATGCTACACGTTTGTAGCTGGCAAGGCCACAAAACTCAATACCAACGTTCTGATATATGATTTTTCAGGTCAACTTGGCTACGTCACTTTTAGAAAAAGGAATTCTTATCACGGAAAACAAGATCAAGATGGCCACGTGACTCGTCAGCTTATTTGGCACAAAACTGCCAAAATTGTCGCTTATTAGAAACAATTGACTCGCCTAATCTTGTGCTGTTTTATACTGTAATTGTCAATCATGCTTCTTATAGCCTACAAGCTTTCTTAAATACATTTTGCTGCAGATGACATGGTAGGCCTAAGATTATTGAAACGAGGTATGCATTTACAATAGCACTGGCGGAAGTTGTTGCTTCTTTCAAAGAACTTTCTTTCCATACCACCAAAATGCATCCGCTAGTTGGAATGGTGTACTTTATGACATGCAAGAGGGTTCAATGACATGATACGCTCTTTTGATGTAAAATAGATAAACATCACAAGGTGTTTCAATTGGTAAACAGCATTTATCTGGACCTTTTGATCATCAGACACGAATGACTTCTTTAGGAGGGGAGATCAGGTAAGGACTATTTGTCTTACGTGGCAGAATACAGAACCATGTTGCCGTAAAACAACTAAACTAAACGTTTTATTATTTTAGCTAAAAGTTTAGTTGTTTTATATCAATATGCAGTTGCGTTGACAAAGGTACACTTTTCGACCCGGGTCGGAAACAGGAAGTTATCACAGCGTATTGTTTGGATGCAGTGCATTTTTTTTTATAAAGGTCTTGATTTGGGAGCCCCAAAATATTCTCTCAGTGACTCGGACATAGTACTGTGTTTTGCCATGCTAGACAGGTAGTCATTATCTAGTCTACCCCCCCTGAAGAAATCAGTCGTGACAGATTGACAAAGCGGTCACATGTTTGTAACATTGTAGCATTGTAACAAAGCGTCGAAATAAACGTGGAATGTCACCTGAAACACATTGTGGTGGTATAGTTACTTTTACAGAAGAGAGTGTCTGTCATTGAATTAAATGTCTTGCGAACAGTCTCATTTAATTTTTAACGCAAGAAGGTTGATCGCAGCCCAATAACTGAGTGTTTATAATTACGAACTTCAGATGAAATTACTTTTGTAGCTCAGCCTTAGTTACCTCATATTTCAAGGAACTCTTATCGTACGGTAGCTTTCTTATTCCGACCACCACTCTGTACTGAAGCAACTCCTCATCTTTATTCACAAAACGAAAGAGCGCCATGGCTGGGCAGGATAGCTGCAACTTCATTGAGTAACTCCTTCAACCACTAAACCAGAACCCACCATCAGTGGCACGACTTGAAACATTAGGAAAGTCTAGGTATTTACCGATATTTGCTATTGTGGTTGACGTTGTAACTGAAGGAGTGAGGGAGGGCTTATTGAGTGAAATTTTGTATGCAGACGACCTGGTCTTGACAAGTAATAGTATGGAGGGACTGGAGAGAAAGTTTGAGAAATGGAAAGAAGCATTTGAAACCAACGGTATGAAGGTGAATCTTGAAAAAACAAAAGTGATGGTGAGTGGAGCAGAAGGAACAGTTGTTGAGAGCAAAGTAGAACCTTGTGGAATATGTGGCAAGAGAGTGATGAGAAATTCAATGCAATGCAAGGAATGTGGAAAGTGGGTACATGCAAGATGTGCTAATGTCAAGAGAGCCGCAACAAGATTGGCGAAGTGTTTTGTTTGTGGGAAGTGCAGTAAAGGAATCAATGAAGTGGAAGGCCATGATGATGAGTTCTGCCATGGCATAGAAACAGTGACAGACTTCTGTTATCTGGGTGATCGGATAAATGGAAGTGGTGGATGTGAAGCAGCGGTGACAACAAGGGCAAGATTGGGCTGGGCAAAGTTCAGGGAATGTGGGGAAATGTTGTATGGCAGAAAATTCTCACTAAGGATGAAAGGGAAAGTATATCGGAGCTGTGTGCGGCCTGCAATGCTATATGGTAGCGAGACATGGATATTGAGAGAGAGTGAACTGGCAATCCTGAGAAGAACGGAAAGGTCAATGGTGAGAGCAATGTGTGGGGTGAAAACGAAGGGAAAAAAGGACTGAAGAATTGTTGGATATGCTAGAGATGAGAGAGACCATAGACCAACTGGCAAGGGCAAATGGAGTAAGATGGTATGGACATGTGATAAGGAGGGAGGAAGGAAGTTTTCTTAGAAAGGCACTAGATCTAAAGGTGGATGGGAAGAGGAAACGCGGTCGTCCAAGAAGAACGTGGAAACAACAAGTGAAGGATGAATTTAAAAAAGTCGGACTGAAGGAGGAAGATGCAAGGGACAGGGTGAAATGGAGAAAAGGGATTAAAACAATTGCTGCGCGGAAACAATCGGCCACCCCCACTAGTGGGGAACAAACCGACGATGGATTATGATGATGAGGTAGTAGGTATGTGTATTGTGTAGCCTACCCCTGCACAATAGTTAATATACACTATAGTAATAAAGAATAGTCATTGTCCATCACCATGGCCGTTGGTAGGATAATTTGGGCCCGGTACCAATGATTCCTTGGGCCCCACATCAAGACATTTCCAAGAAAAACGCACTAAGCCTATATCCAAAGAATACGCGTAAATTTCTTCAAGTTCCCGGCTCAAAAGTACCCCTCTACCTCCCCGTCAACGCAACTACCAAGCAAAACACCGAATTAGTTATGACGTAGAAACTGATTTCACATCCGGTTTATGCATGATGATTGCAGCCTTACACGTCCAAGTCCTGGCCATGTTAGTTGTGTGAAGAAAACTCGATTTTAAGGCAGTCATCAAAGATAAATGGAACAGATTTGTCACACCACAGGAAAAGAGGCCGGTGCGTGTGGTTGTGATTAAATGTTTTTCTAGTAGGCTAATAGGCTACTTCAATCATGTTTTTTAGTTTCAATCATCAAAGAAAACACAATAGCCTAAGTTATCACTTGCCATAACATAGGCTAGCAGGGGTCTGGAAAATTGCGGATAGGTAGGCTATTGGTTCGGTCATATGCTTGTCAAAAAATTTATGCTTACTGATTTTGTTAAAAAAACTGGAATCTTAGCGTACACCTTTTTTTGAAAACTTTGCTACGATTGTAAAAGCAAATATCATTCGTCACTTAGGTTGGCTGAGATGACGCAAATTTTTCACTTCAGTTGTTTTTTATTTCTGACCATCACAGCAAAACAATACATGTCAACATAGCAAAGGTCGAGAAAAAGGTAGAATTTATTCAGTCTAGTAGCAGGACTGTAGAATCGGAAGGATTTTGGCATGTCCGAAGTAGGAATCGTTAAAAAAAGGGCCGACTCCGGCTTGATACGACACGATGAACAATAGAATTTTTTCACACTGTAGCCTGCCCTTGATACTAACGGCCTGTTTCAGCTTGATGCTGCGAGTTCGCTGTGGTAATAGCGATTTGCGCTAGCTTTCGGAACACAGTTCCCTAGCCATGTGCTGTGACGAGCATATTGTTCCGAAACTCAATCCATTGCAATAGAATTTTTGCTTGCAATCTATTTTCAAAATATTTTTTCCGTAAATTGCGCTCTTTAACTATAGACTAACAAAAAATATAAGTAGGCTATTTGTTTTTGCCAGTTTTTGTAAAAGTAATCACTTTAATTTTGATCGTAGCCTAACTTAATGTGAAATTAAAATTAAAAACAATATAAAAGACAAAAACTTTAAAAATAACTGGCAACACTCATAAATCTGGCAACACTGGAGTGGATCTGTTATCAGGGATGATCGGAGTCTGGATTTTCTGGCTCCGCGTCCTGTTGTTTCATGCAAAATTTACTTCCGCATCCTGTTGTTCGCAGTAAAATGTATCTCTGCATCCAGTGCGTATCAATATAGGCTATTGGAAATTTTTATTTAACACTAAACTTCGCATCCGCTCCGGTTTTCGGCCGAAATTTCGGCTCCGGTTGAAAACAGCCGGACTCCAGCTCCTGCTCATATCTGTCTATAATAAATCGAGAGACTGGAGTAGTCGTATCATTTTCGCCCGACTCCACAGCCCTGTCGTACTCAGGGCCGGATTAACCATTAGGCTAAAGGTCATAATAGCCTTAGGCCCTGGAAAAATTCGGCCCTCAATTTTTGTAAGGCTGATGGTGATACAGATTCAATACCAGTAGCTTACAGTACAAATTTTGCTTAAAAACGACTGACTGAGTTGAGTCAATACATATGAAGAGCTCATTTCCAAAACCACGTAGGCGCCATTTTTACCGAAATTGAGTTTAGAGCAGGGCTTTTCAACCTGGGGGTCGCGAGTCGTTTTTTGGAGGTTCGCGAGGCGCTTGAAATTCCAGTGTATTGTATTCAATTCTTTTTTGCCAGAAAAGATTAAAAATTGTGTTTTTTTCGCAATTGCTTGTTCCTCTATACTTGAGTATTATATCGTTTAAGCTTTTACTATATAGGAAATAGTAGATATAGTTAAAGGCTTTAACTATAGGAAACCATTCAATATTTTTCACCAAGTTCTTGTAGTTGTACGTTGTTTTGTGCAAACTAAAGTTAACCAGTAACAACGCTATGGTAAAAAAGCAAAATTATGTAGAATCCTATGCAAAATATAGATTTCTTAGTATCGCTTTCAATAGCATTGAAAAAAATTAGTGTCGGCTTTTCGGCTATTTTGTTTGAAAGTTCTTTCAGCAACAGGTGCACGCATTGACAAACTTAATAGTTAAAAATATGCAGCACCAACCATCTCACTGAAATTGATTTAAATAAATCTATAAAAGATTGCAATAAACTCAACCGATGAAAGTGCGAAAACCTAGATTATTCTCGTTATTTTTTCTCCTATTATCTAGCTAAGCTGGATAGAAAAGGCGGCAACCGTGGCCGAGTGGTTAACGCATTGGGCTCGCAGTCGAGAGCCTGCATGTTCGACTCCAGCCACCCGCACTTGCTGTTGTTTCTCTGGGCAAGAAACTTAACGATAATTGCCTCTACCTAGTGATCGATTTCGAGTAATGGGTAGTACCAAATTTAAGTCATAAGTAAAGTAGACAACCGGAAAACAGACATTGCCGTCGGCTGCAGCGTGGGTCAGGTGTATGTCGGAAGGCGTACACCGATGCATAGCGCTCAAGTCCGCTTTCCCGCAATGCAGGATAAAAATAAACAAACAAACAAAAAAAAAAAATGGAAATAACAATCGGAGGAAATATAATTAAAGCCGTGATAACATCGCAAAATAAACGTTTTTCGTTTCGGAAGTTTACGTTGGAACTGCAAAAATAAACATAACTGGATGTCGGCATGAATCAAATTTGGTTAAATTTTGCAATAAATATGCTTTTGTTAAATACTTTTATGGGGGGGGGGGGCGGGCGCGAGACTACATTGATTGCTCTGAAGGGGTCGCTGTGGAAAAGGTTTGAAAACTCCTGGTTTGGAGTGTCATTAGGTGAAGTATCACCATAATATAGGTACCTACTATCATGGCCACCTGGAGATGCGGCCTGATTTGTCACATTTTGCAGATCTTGATTACAGCTACTGCTAGTGCTTGACTGACATTTTTTGAGATGTTTTTACTTTATGCGGTTTCCTAATGACACAAAACTTTTTTGTTGCCTTGGGGAAGCAGTAGAAAATGAGAAAAAGTAAGTTGAAAAACGCAAAATCAGACTGTTATTGAAAATTAACAGTCTGACTAAAATCTTCGAAATCAAATTTTCTTTGTTTTTCAACATGTGAGGATGTTAAAACCTATTGTGTCATCTGGGGAAAAGAATAAAGATAGCGTAAAAATCTAATTTTTAGAAAAATTTATTTAAACGTTGACCCAAAGTTAGAAAAACCTGGAAATTTCTGCAAAATGTGACAAATCAGGCCGTATCTTTAGGTGGCCATGCTACTATCCATTGCTTTCTTTTCAAATTTTTTTCCATCTGCTTCAAATTTGACAATAAAAATTGTGTTTGTTTCCAAAACTAATTATGCGCCATCATCAGCCATTTTTTTGTTATGTTTATGTAACTTTGGAGTAAATAATTTCCATTTTTCATGTATGTATTTTTATTACTTTTTGTAGCTTTGTTTGCAAAAATAAGCCTTTCTCTAGTAAACAGTCTTAGGCCTACAGAACCCTTAATCCGGCCTTGGTCGTAGTATTAGTAAGTAGTAGCAGCGTTGACAGGGGGTCCAAGAGGTACTTTTGTACCCAGGTCCCGATAAATTTAGGGGCCTGGAACTTTTTCAAGGGGCTTTGAAACATGAATTAACTACAGCGTATTGTTTGGATACAGTGCGTTTTTCTTATAAAGGTCTTGATTTGAGCCCCGAGGACCTTATTGGTATCAGGCCCAAATTATCATCTCAACGTCACTGGTGTCTACTAATTCTAGTAGACGTTGTTGTGACGGCACCTGGTCCTTTATCTTAAGCTGAACTGTTCTTGATAAAGCTGCAGGTTGACCGTCATGAGGAAAGCAACCGCTCCTCTTTTGATTTATGGCTCAAAATATGAAAATTGGTGACGACAAAATGGAGATTGTCGCTGAGACGCTTCAAATGGCACAACATCAAATCATTCAGCTTTTTCGAAAACCTACTCAACTTCAAATTGTATCATACTGAGTACTACGCAATAAACGTTTCAGTCGAACAGTTTTAAATTGTGTTTTTCAACTTGTAACTAGGCTTGCCTATGCCGTTTCCTTTTTCATAATTTCTCTGAAGTTGAGTTTACGACAGCACTATATACCTAGATTCTAGAAGCACGAGACTTTTTAATGATAACCTTCTGATTTGTTGGTAGTTATGTTATTAAGTCATTTATGTTTCCGTTTGCTTATGGTGACGATTTAACAGATTATTATATCGTGTTCCGGAGTCTTCTACACTAGAAACCTTCTGGCCCAACGGCCAACACCCAATATTCAGCGCCATTGGCACCAATACAAGCTAAACGTCTACACTTAATTTTGTGCTCATTCTGTACGTATTTTTTACAGCTTGTACAATCAAACCTAAAAGTTTGTTTTAATCGTATTCATACTCGTTCGTATGTCGTCGATATGACACCATAAATGTTATTTATCTCTTCAAAACTACGCACCAAATGAAGTCACATCATGCAAAAAGCGTCACATGCAACATGTGTTCTCTCTCCCGGAAATAGATGGCGACCTGTGACGTATCGGCAAGTGCTGACGTCAGGGCAGATACTTTTCAGCATGCAGGCAGCGCCGCAAGACGTGTTCTACAAACTATTTCTAGTTCTTGACACAAAAAAGTATTTTCATGTGTGCTTGAGATCTCCGAGTGTTGATAGACAGTTTTTCAGTTTTCAGGACAGATTGATTTCGAAGGTAGTCGTTATTAGTGAGGCAAATCACAGGTAGTTTGACAATGTTTATCGGTTAGCTAATATTATTGTTTTGTCATCAGTGTTTGTTTGGTATTTCGCTTGGTGATAATGAATATCTTGCCCTTTCCTTACCACTGATGTCCAACTAGTGCACAGTGCACACCTAAGTATTTCAAGACAGTAGCGTAAAATTACTGCGTTAATCGTTTAGTGCAGTGCGTCATTGTGTGAAATGGCAATTTGGTTTAGTCCTACATTTGTCGTTGTGGTTTAGTTCATTGTTTGTTGTTGTAACAATGAAACAATGCAGCTTTTAATCTCAAAACCAAAAAAAAAAACACTTAGGCTACTTGGCAAGCTGCTGACCGGAGACGCAAACGTGAGGTTATGTCTGTTAATCAACGCAATGACGGCGGGCTTGACATTTTGAGTGGCCTGTTGGCTCTGTATGAAGCTTGCACGTAACTGCTGCTGCACTGAATAAGTTTGCAGAATTATAATTGGTGTGATTTTGGTTGCTGTGATGCTTTGATGACTGAAAGTGGGGTTTAGACAGTTTGACAAAATTAACTCGATATTGTCACTTGTAAGTAACATGACTGTAAGCGTGTGCTAAAACTGTGGATGAGAGTGGGGTAACATAGCTTCAAAGCTAAAATCATATAATGGATGTACTGTATAACCATTTTTTTAAATGCGATTGTTTCTGACGCAAATTTAAGCAAAGAGCAATATTTTTTCCAGTTTTTTTTTGTGGCGGGTCTATCTTAAGCCTTTCTGTTGATAACAAACTATAAAGTTAGACTAGTTTAAAAAGCAAAGTGAAGTCTTTGCAGAAAGGCATACACTATTTGCTGTGCGATCAGTGACAAATTTTGTGGGGTTTGCTTCCTTACACTTATTAGACTAGTAAGTCCAATGGGTATGACAGTTGATGAATCACAATAAATGTTTTATATTATAAATATTTTTTTCAAATTTTCACTGGCTTCATAATGCTGCTACATTTCATTTTTCAACTGTTTTGAATTTAAAAGTGTTAAATTGGCAATGGCTTGCGAATAAATTGTCGTCAAACGAGACACCATTTCGCAAACTTCAGACCTATGCAAGTTCTATAAAAAAAAGGAGTCGAAAATACAAAACTGCTACTGACTTATCGTAGACGAGTTATGAATCATTCACGGAAATATTTTTTTACACTTAAATAAATAAAAATTAAACAGGCTCAGATTTGAACCACAAAAATGTTATACCGTTTTTGAAAGTTCTGGTTCGAAGATGCGATGATAAAGTAAAAACAACTTAACCATTTTAAGTTGCATTGATTAAGCGTCACCGGAGATTAAATTAAAGTAAAATTACCAAGTTTGTGAGCTAAAAATGTGTTTGAACGAAATGCACCGATGTAAAGCGCTTTGTTGGCAAAGTTTATTAGAACATAACAAAACAAGCACAAGTTTTTGTTTCATGACTAATTTTAGGCTACATAATATGAATCCCTTCAGACTTGAAGTTTGATCTTATTTTTGACGTCAGCAGCACTGCAGCAGTACGGCCAACTTAAACTCAATGGGGAGATTAAACGTCAACTCATGTCAGGACAACTTGTGAGACAGCTACACAACATGTGACTAAAATACTGAATGATATTGTAGCATAAACTGTATTTTGGGCTAGCTAGAGGAATTTGGGCTAGAGGAAAGCCCAACGTGTGTGCTAGCCTGCCACTACCTTTAATTTTTGCAACTTGAGATTATTGCAAAACATTTTTTACCTTTGCTTCAAACCAAGTTTTCAACCTACTAAAATATTTTGTTTATCCCAAAGCTTGGTGAAAAGGATGTGTTGTTCTCCGCATCGCGTTTACTTTTCCTTGTTTGTCGAATAACGCAATTTTATCCTGCAATAATGTTTGTGGGTTGCACTGGTAAAGAATGCTTGCGTTCGGCTTTCTTGACGCTTTTTTCTGACGTTAAATCGTGTCTTATGCTCTGTCCTTTCACGTTTGCAAGCATCAGTCAGCTAAAATTGATTAAATTGGCTCTGAATGCGATAAACCTCATTCGACGCACACGTTCAAATCAGCTTTGCAGTGATTGCTTTACAGTTTACACGAAGTACTAAGTGAACGCACAGACAGAGCGTAAGCTTTCTAATTTTATTAATTTACGCAAAATCTAAGCGTTTAATGGAATGAAATGTCATTTCAAAAATAGTTTTGATAGCAAAAAAGATATTAAGTGAGCAGTAATACGTTTTGAAGAAAGATTGAAGCAGAAATTATTTTTTTACCAGTTGAATAGTATTTAGGCTACTATTGCTTTTAACAATAATAAAGCAAAATATCTTTGGTTGATTTTAAATATCTTCGGACAGACAAACTCTTAATAGATTATTCCTGGTAGTTTCGCATACTTGTAGAAGCTTTGACGCAGGCCCGGTTACCGAGATTGACAGATCGACTGTTGAAGTGTTGTTGCTGGGGAATTATTCCATCCATTAGGTGCCGCTGGATGGAGAGCAGTCATTACAGTAGAATCGAATGCGTTCTTTAAGTGCGCACCCCGGAAGTCGAACCAGCGCAGTTTGATCTTGAAGCTTCTTCGTTCACGAAGTCACGCGCTAACCAACTGAGTTATCGGGGCGGACGTTTTGTGGTGCTTGACATAAAGGACTATAGCAAAGATTAAAAGCTTGACGATTGCGTAGATTTCCTCAAACTAAAGATTTTGCTTCTATATTACCGTACCTGTCTTTTCAAGGTAAGCAACAAAGAAACAACTTAATGTTACTGCTAAAAGACAGATAAATATTTACTCGAAGTATATGTATGGCTTTATACGTTTCCGTTCATTGCTTTTCTATACAATTCGGAACCTTTGGAGCGCCGTTTTTCATGGCCGGTTTTGCACGCACCTCGAGCATACATGAATCACAAGATGTTCAGACAAATGCGTGTCGCTCAACAGTCTGACGTGCACAGTAGAACAAGGCAGTGACATTTGCGTACATATGTCATCCAATTATGCTGCTAAAATGGAGCTTTGTCGCAACATGGTGCATTAAGTTGCATTTAAGTGAATTAAGCACTCGTGCTTTGACTGCTGACGTAGTTTATTGCGTACGATTTACGTCATTAAAAGCAGTGATCCAGAAAGGACATGTTACTCCGACCTTGCTGCTCTTTTCACCTCATTAACTCAACTGCGGTGTTCATCGTTGTGTCCAAACTTTACCTTTAAAGAAGAACGCTTTGTAGTGTTCATGTGAATTTAGGCAATCCTACTCGAATCAGTGCCTCCACCGGATACCGCAAACTTTGAAAAATCGTGTGTAATCAGATAATAAGATTTACTCACCCTTTCATGGTCTTGCTGCTTAATGTATTTTATTTTCTCTAGTGCCATATAAAATGCAAATGTCAACGAAGTTAGCTAAATGACTTTTCATACCCAAGCAACGCTTCATCAGCATTAATATTTTAAATCTTTGATATAATAGGCTACCGTATCCCAAGCAATTTTTCAAATCCAGCTATCTCTGCTGCACTTTTTGTACTGAAATCTTGGTGAATGAATTCCAATGCGAGTTATTACTTTTGCTTATTCGTCAAGCTCAATTCAACCAGTTAAAAGTAGCGAATTCAAAGTGGTACTTGGTCAAGAGCTTTCCAAAATAAAAACGAGAAAAACATGCAATTTTTATCGGTTTTTCAAAAAAAAATTCTCCCTCTACTCTTTACTACTATAAAGCCCTAGCAAGCAAAATAATTGCGGCTTTTGTAACGAACTTAACTTAAAAGACATGTAGCCTACTGTATATTATGTGTCCAAAGCCTTCTTCCGTTCAAACTCTTCTTCAATTTGCCTGAATCAGGCATCGACCGCTTCAGATGAACATTTAGTTCAAGTTTTCCTTGTATATGATTTATAAATATTCGTGTTTGCGTGATGTTCGTTTTCATTGAATTGTTTCAAATACAGTTAGTTGGTTTTTGTTTACCAGGTGCCCATATTCTAACGATTTTTTTAGTCAAATACAAATTTCCTTTTTTTGCTTGCAATCTGGCCAAGAAATTGGCATTGAGTGGTTTTGATGCGGTTCAATAAAGGTCTAGTTTGATTTAGCTTACTTGGTGCAAAACTATCTATATTTAGTCTTCTTTTCCAGCCGTGATACACATCTCTTAACTTATCAACCTCAATTCAATGTTGGATTAACTTCTGCAGAAATCTACCTTTGAGGAGTATGGTGAAGTAAAAAGCATGCATCGCAAACAAAAAAATTATTAATGGGCCATAAAATCGCCTACGCAAAAAGTGATCAAATGTGAAAACTTGTCAAATTTTTTTGGGAAAAGCCCCCTCCCCCTCGGGATTTTCCTGACCAGTACAGTATAATAGTTTTATTGAAACTCAACTTATGCATTGCCTATTTTCATAAGACTTTTGCTTCGTTGGAACTTTGGTGTGATCCATAATATTTTTATAGACTGCCTGTAATAATAAGTTGTAAAACCACCGGGGATATAGCAGCTCAACCAGCAAAAAGGTTCCTTTAATGGATTGGAAACTACGGTGAGATTGACAACAGTTTGCAAACGATGAGTGAAATAGTGCAATTTTTTTTATAGACTTTCCTCAGTATATCAAAGTTTTCACACTGATTAATGTCTGCAGCCGTCAAATCAATGTCAAAACTCAAAAGGACTGATTGGTCATACAGTAGCCTTTCTGAGCTAATTTATTTCAATCACAATGGTCTTCAACTTATGCACATATTAACATCATTATTGAACGTAACAGGTAAACCACGTTGTAGAGGCGGAATCAAGGGCGTTGTCGTCGCAGTCAACAAATCAGTGATGTTTCACATTGATCCTACGTCTTTAGACGTTGAGTGTATGAAACGACTGATCTGCTGTGTGTAGTATACGTTCGGGGTCGGTTTTTGGAAGTCTTTTTGCTTTACATGACAACCATGAATCGCCATGATCTCTTGGTCCACCAATAACGCATATGGTGACGTTGAATGACAAGGCAAAATCTTTTTCGGCGAAAGGTCATATTTGACTTTAAGTTTTCACGTGACAACCTCAGCCCACCCTTATCAATCGCATGAATGGCTGGATCTACGCTTTGTCTGGAAGGTTTGAACTAGCTAGAATGGTAAACGCAATAGTAACTTATACTTGTCGAGAAAGAAAACCTTGCTAGCTTGGTATATTATGTCTTTTGTCTCAACGTTTACCAGAATGTAGGCTACAGGTAGTTTCTTTTTTGAAATCCGCTCCATTAAGTTAGCTACATATTTTAAGTGATATAAGATCTGCAAGTTACCAACAAAATTCGGACAACAAACGTTTTCGATTTTGAAAAAAAGACGTATGGTGCTGCCATAAAAGAAAATTTTCTTGTGGTTTCATTCAAAGAAAAAGTTATAAACATACAAAACAAACACTAAATGTGACTTGTTGATTGTTTTGTATTATTTTTTTGTAATGTAGCCGTTTCAGGCATATACGATTAACAACTCAGCAATATTTTAAAACTGATCAAACAAGATTTGACATTAAATATGATGTTGCTTGTGCAAAGTTTGTTCGTGCGTCAAAGGTATAAAATGCTTACCAGCTTTTCGAAGACTTGCTCATATAAATCGGATCGTAAAATACCCACGTTTGGTTTACGACATCAACTCAGTTCCAAACTATATCGTTGTTTTTATACTGATTCAACGTCTGCGGAAGTTTGAAATAATGTGAAAGGCAACTTTAGCGACCTGGGAAGCCTAACGATTTGCTAACACCACGACTGGACCGCTGTTGCAGCAACGTGTTAAACAAAAGCAACCTTTTTAACTTTTTGTTTAAAAATACAACAGGTTGGAAAGTGATAGCAAAGCCTGGCAGGGTCACTAAAAATAGGTTTCTTCAGCAATTGCGATAAGTAGAATGTTATGAAAAGTTGTCGGTAAGCAACTTAATCGTTTTTTTGAAGAAAATGCAGTGCTTTGTTCAATTTTATTTTTCTAATTAAGAAACTTGTTACAGATCGCGTTAAGCTATCAGTTTTAAAGCTTTAACTAATCGCATAAAATTATCGCTAACCTTCCTAATACACTTAGCGATAAATCCATTGGTAAAACCGAACCTCATTTTTATGACTTTTTTGCTTACCGGTACTAAAAAAAGACCTATAACCATTATCTGCATCCAAGCATATTTTTAGCAATACTTTAAATTTGGGCAATGCAATAATTGTATTGAGTTTCTCATTACTTCAATATCTGTTTCTTTGAATAAAAACATGGCCAAAGTAGCCTACTTATTTGCAAAACCTACTGCTAACCTCAAATTGATTATTAGCAATCGGTTTCATGATCAAGATTTCCTTTTTCGCAATAATTGCAAGAATAGTGTATTTTTTTATACTGTTTTCAGAATTTTTCAATACGCTTTTTGAAATAGACGTCGCTCAAGTATTATGTTCAAAAACAATCCCAAAAAAATTGCTTGCTTTTTCTTGTCCTCTCTTTAAAATGTAAAGTAGATTTTATGCTGTTAATATAAAAGTTGGTTGTCAACCCCCCTCAACCCTCATGTTGACACATCATATCAGCCTTTTTCTTTTGCACTTCACAGGAGATTCAGCTCGAGGCAATGTCTTTAGTTTCACTGACGAGAATTATAGCTTTCAACTTGAAAAAGCTTCGCGAAGTTTTGTCGTTACTAAGTTATTGACTCACACGCTTTTGCAACCACCAACCTACCAAGTTCAAGATGCACAAATAATTTCCATAATCTTCAGAACGTGATAAATCAAAGAGGAACGGCGATATTCAATCATTGGTTATATAATGCTGAGCTTCAATCAGCTCATATAACAAACATAACAATGCTGGTACCGATGAAACACCTTCCCTAGTAATAGCGTTATGTGATATTTTAACCACAGTCGTTTAACAAACGGTTACCGTGATTAATCTTTCAGCAATAAATTCACTAAGTCCCTACAAATTGACATAAATCTTCATACTTCAAAAGAAACTCAAATTGCTACAATTATTATAACTGGTGACGTCAAAATTGAAAAGAAGGTGAACCACTTTATGGTGGAAAAAGTGGTATGGCACGTAAAAGCTTGTTGCTGTTATGGTCACACCCAGGACCGTTAAGAGGCTAATTTGCGCCCGGTTCCAATAATATTTTCGGGCCCTTAAAACAAGTCACTGCTAAAAACAATTTCTTCAAAAAACTTACGGAGGTTAAATACTAGTAAAGTCTTAGAGCAGGGGTTCCGAACCTGTGGTCTGCGTACCTCTTGTGGTACGCGAAGGTCTTCAGGTGGTACGAGGGTAGCTTCCGTTTTTTCAATGATATACATTTGAATTCCTGGGAATAAGTTTATGCGAAAATTAGTATAAGTTTTTTCAAAAGTAACTGGCACATTGAACTTATATGCTCTCTCTAAGATTTTTGCATGTTTGCGAAAAATCATTTGCAATTCTTGTTATGCAGACCAATCGACCATCACTACAAAGTAAAGGTTTTCAGAGATATCATTATAAACTCCATTATGCCTTCCAAATTACAAACTCATGGCTGCGCTACCGGTTTAATGAGTAAATTAATTAGTTTATCCGCTATAGATGCTGAATTAATAATACATGTGTCGTCCTTATAAAAATTAATAAAGTGGCGAAGAAGGTTCAAACGAAGAAGAATTAATAAATGAATTGCAATCATACATGCATAAGCAGCTGTATGTTGGTAAATAAAATGTCCAATAAACAATATTTCAATTTAATAAACAGAGTTCTGTTATGCTGTCTGGCAAGTGTTGATAAGATGCCTCAGTGAAGATTAAGAAGTTCTGCTGAGCGGTCGTCACTCTTTTCAAACCTTCTGTTCGGTTGAAGATATTTCTGTGACGCGAATCGCGCGTGTGTGCAATCACGCGCGTTCTCTAAGACTTTCACACGCACTCGTTCTGTTAATCGCTTCTGACGTCATTGGCTTTGACACGCGCGCGTCACAGCGCCATGCGTAGGTTGTAACCTGAAACAAAGATATTGAAGAAGCAAATGGTCTGACTGGTCATTGACGCGAGTAAGTTGGCTAACTCACTAGTGAGCTTGTCGTTTGGTCGAAGCTGGAAAGTTTTACTTAGAAAGTGAAGCTTATGAAGAACATGGTATATTTGCTTTTACAAAAAGTATTTGCTTAAATTGTTAACATTAACAAATACAGTAGTTAGGAAGTTGAAACTGCAAGTTGTTGTTTTCAAAATACAGATGGAAAATGAAGAACCAGTTAGCAGGTGTTTGTAGATTTCTATGGACTATGGCTGTAGGCCTATTCAATCTGATTATTTTGGTAGATTTAAAATATGCCACTAACTTCATAGCCTAAAAATTTTGATAAATTTTCACACTTTTGATAAAATTTTAAATGATAGCGTAGTTTTTAAAAAGGTGATAAAAGTGTACAGGCAGTAGATGTTTATCGCCAGTAGTTGAGACTAATTGGGAACAAATTGTAACTTTTTGGTTTTAAATCAACTGGTAATATCTATGGCTCTTATGTATGTATTTTTATTTAATAAGTGCAGCAGGCTACCTCAGATGACCACTTCAAAGACACAAGACAAATTTGCTATCCAAATTCTTCTGTAAAGTAACATAACCAGATAACTTTCAGCTTTTTGGGCTAGTTTTTTAAGAATATCAAACTAAATACAAATAAAATATTCGTGAAGCATAGAGTGTTGTACTATGATTCCTATTTTGGTTTGCAATGATGTCTAGTGATACGTACCGTATTGTGGATGGAAAGTGTTGTGTAGTAATACTGAAAAGTTAGATTAGTTAGGGGAACATAAGAAAAACAAACAGAAGTGGAATTTTTTTGGACAAACAAATGGCGATCAATGTAGGCCATCATAGCTTTTGGTACCTTCCAGTAGAAAAAATACGTGATAGACTCTTTGAAGCGGGTTGGCAGTCGTTAATGAGCGACGTAGGCTGTGTATCCAACTGGCACTAGCAATGAAGCATTAGCCAGAAGTTGTGAAGAGGCCGCTTATGTTATCTGAGGACATACAGTATTTCATCACAACTGTAGTTTTACTACTATTTCCTGTAGAAATTCTAGTTCAAGTACTTTATCAGATGACCAGCATAGTCTATCATGCTGCTACATCGCTGAGCAGCACAAGTTCCTATTTCGCATGAATAAGTATATTTTGATGGAAGGTCCTTTGAAAAACACAACTTTTGCAATCTTTTTATTGTAAGGTAGACATTTTATCATGATGCTACTTCCTTTCATGATGCTTACTTTCCGCCCCGATAGCTCAATTGGTTAGCGCGTCACTTCTGGAACGATGAAACTTCAACATCAATAGCGGCGCTGGTTTGACTCTCGGGGTGTGCGCTTGAGCAACGCATGTTAAAAACTGCTCTCCATTCAGCGGCATCTAATGGATGGAATAATTCCCCGGCAACAAGACTTCAACAATCGGAAACTTCACTCTGTCAATTTCGGTGACTCAATGACTGCGTCAGTGATTCAAAGCCTCTACACTACAAGTATGCGAAACTGCCAGGATTAAGCTCTGCAAGAAGCTTTCCCAGTCCGAGGATAAAGCCAATGCCGATTTATCATTTTAATTTGCTCTTGGTTTTTGCGCTTGTATCTTGCAACGATATGACGTGCGTCATTAAGCTTACGTAACAACACCCAAATAGTTATCTGTTTTTGATTTACAAGTTAATTGGGCGATAAATATTTCATCCAAAGACTTTAATTTTCAACTCAAACAGTCATGATGTCAATTAGTAAAATGTGTTCATAATATTCACATAAATTCACTCACAAGTGTAATTAATATTGTATGCTTCAAATGGAATAAAAAACACAAACTGTCGATACCAATATTTTTCTTTCAAGAATCTCAGCTTGTGTGTGGGGTATCCATGGCTACCTAGACATGGCGCATCGTATTGCTTTGGAAATACCGAATTTCAGTCCGTGAACGCACAAACAAAATACTTATCGCTTCTGCTCGATTATACTATTCTATGATTTTTAACAAAATCGGTTGCCTAGTAGAAATTCCAGCAAAATTTGTCAGCTGTTTACGACTTTTAACTCCATTCGTTCTCCACACGCTTTTGTTCCATCGTCGAGACTGCCTTTGTGAAGCTCGGCTAACAAAACAAACCAATCAGCTGAATGCCGATAAACAATTTACCTTGCGCACTCAGGGGTTTAATGACGTAACAAACACTTTTTGTGACGTCTTCGTCTTTGAGTGTTCTCTTGGGGAAAGGAGATAAATAGGATTCACTCAGCAAAACAAAAACATCACATGTTGATTTAATGTTGATAAATGTATAGTAGCTGTAAAGATTTATATGCTTGTTGCTCTAAAACTTGAAACCTTGGGTTTCCGCATGACCAAAGAGATAGATTATATTGAATACATTGTGATGGATTTGAAATACGGTATGCCTTCACAAGCTTCACCTGTTTGTAGCAAGGAGACTCACTCCCACAGACTTAGGAATCTTTATAAAAACCTTAAACAACATGTTGGAAATCATTTGTATATCAAGTTACTGTACTAGTCCTGCAATCACTTGTCGTTTTGAATTGTGCACAACCACATTATGTACAATCGGTCAAGTGCCTTGCAAGTTTTGTGAGTAATGTGTAATTTTATTATCTGGTTGCTGTCGTGTACAGTTGTGCTTCGGTTGCTTACAGTTGTGCTTCGCTTCATGAAGAACACCAGCATCAAATCTATTCAGCGTTGGTTGGCTACTAGATAAGTTTAGTTGCCTAATTTCGAAGTTAGACAAACTGGAGTCCGACTTTTCAGACGGTACCAAGTCAAGCAGTCAGAAACATTTTACAGAAAAGTTGCATTACTTACTACAGTAGTTGCATGATAATAATATAAATATAATAAATTGTTGTCATGATAATCTCGTGTATTGCTACAAGTATTAGCAATTAGCAATAGAAGTGGGATTACACAACTTTTTGCACACAGATCATTATATTAACATACGACTTTATTTAAAAAATAACTGCTGTGTTAATTGCTTCTTCAAATCTAACCAATAGAATATCCGATGAAAAAAACGGAAAGCATTGGACACACAAATAAATATTAAGTAATTTTCTTCGGACAAACCGTGGTTACTATGGTGATGGCAGAACAACTTCAATCTCAGCCCCGACGAAGTCCGATCCAAGTTGGGTTTTATGACATTATTAGGACTATAGGAAAAGGAAATTTTGCTTCTGTGAAACTAGCAAGGCATCGTGTCACAAAGACTGAGGTAAGAATCAGTGGTCTGAAGAAAAATGCTTTTGTATCATTGCTAAGTTGCACTTTCTTTGGTCTACCCTTGCAATTCTGGTACTTGCTGTTACTGGAAATAATTATTAAAACAAACGTCAATGATCATATTACGTTAATATAAGTTATACGGTCGTGTTCGTCACAAAAGTTAAGTCATTGCCAGTTTTTACAATAAAACGGTTCAATTTACAAAAATCGGGTTTCTTAGCAAATTTTACTAGGTTTTTTTAACACGTAGTTCTGGTATATTTACGCGTGTCAGACATTGTCATGTATACACGGTTTGCGCAACGGGTGGTTCGCAATGACGCATTTCAAGTAATCTGACATGCTTTTTCTGCGAATTGTGTAACTTTTTTCTCGTTTGGTTGTCTAACGATGTTCTGTCTGGATCTCATAGAATTAACCGATATCCCAGTTAGCAAATTAATTTTTTTCGCATTCATTCAACGTTTGCAGACGTTGAATCAATGTTAAAAAGAACTGGTTAATCTTATGGTTGGGATAGTTCGTGGTGAAGAAAAATTGATAATTCTGCGTCACCGCATTGAACTGGTATCTTTATGCGTGTTGAGTTATTGAAGTTTAAACAATCTTGATTTCCTTTGGCCTATAAAACTTGCTCAAAAGAGTCGGAGCAATCAGCAACCGAAATCAACAGATTACCAACATAGCCTTAAAAATTTTTCGACTTCATGGGGTAGTGAGCTTTCATCATTAAACTTTGACATACTTGCTATTGAAATAATTACTCTTGCAAAGTAATATTCGCCGTGCCACCCGCTTGAAAATGTTTTTTGATTTTGGTTTTCTCACTTCTATCAGTGCATGTTACCATGATATTTCATCGCAATTTAAACAAAATAACTGTGTGTATGACCTGTAAAGATTACTGAACAAAAGGATAGATGATAATCTTATTTGCAGAGCCGCTTTCTGAGGATATTTGTAGATAATAGGTGTTTTTACAGATTTCTTGAGATAACCAATGATTTTTTAAAGAATAAAGTTTATAGTTGATTCTAACATTAGCCAATATTGGTCTTTACTGGCCAATAATCGTGAACTGGCATGCAGGCTGTTGTTTAACATGCCCTGCCGTCATATTGATACAACATATGGCCTGATACAGTCGGCAAAGCCGGCAATGTTTTGGCTAATACTATCCTTTTTCGTTGATTTTTCTGCACTGGTTGTCATGGTAACTTGCGGGCGATCGATATCGCATTAAAATTCATGACCGTAACTACGTCAAGGGTTTTAGAACGCCCTTTGGCCCGCTTGGCAAAATCATGCTTGAGATTGGCGATGAGGATCTTCTCTGTCACGTAGAAAATCGACGAGATGTTCAAGAAATAGTTTAACACAGCAATAAATCGTCTGTGACTGTTCCTCAGCTTTCAGAGTTGTGAATGTGATACTTGCTATAAACTTACCAGACTGTGGCAACTGAAATATGATTTTATAAAGTATGATCGTGAAAAAGAAATTGAACTACGATCAAGCGGTGTGTTGTACTGTTGTACATATTTTTATATTACATTTTTCTTCAGGTTGCCATCAAAATTATTGAAAAAACAAGATTAGATCAATCGAACTGGAAAAAGATTTATCGTGAAATACAAATTCTAAAGCTGCTGCGTCATCCGCACATCATCAAGCTCTATGAGGTGAATTTTATATTCCTCGAGTTGATTCTTTTCCCAGACAGCAAAATCCGTAATTTTTACATTGATTCAACGTCTGCGGATGTTGATTCAATGTAAAAATGACGGATTTGGCTGTCTGCGTATCCTGTAAACATTTATTTTGGCGGAAACTTTATCCAAGGGAGTTGTTGACCAAGCCAAGTAGACACTGTTGAAGCTATTTTGTGCTAGAAATGAAGAGTCGGTTAAAACAACAATTTTTTATTACTCTGTCGGTTGCCTGTTTGCTAACGAATTCCTCAACAAAATATCTCCAAGCTAAGTCCAATGTCATTGAAGTTAAACAGAAGCGTTTTTCACAACATAGCAACTAAAAAGTTATTTTAAATGTGCTTGATAGCCGATGCTGATAATCTTTTTTACATTCAAGCAATTAAGCCACTCATTTTGTTGCAGGTTATAGAAACAAAGTCAACAATATATCTTGTATGCGAATATGCAAGTCATGGTGAAGTTTTTGGTAAGTCTTGCTGCACAAATTGATCGATTGTGACATCATGTAGATGCATTGACGTTTTTTACATTAAAAAACGACTGATTTGCAGTTTGGGTTGGTAGATCACTAGAACTATCTGCTTTGTATGCCATTGTGATTTATGGTAACTTAGCTTTAGGATTAAAAGGGGTGAGGAGATCATAAACTGTACCATGTGACCAAGTTGTCTTTTTCAAACTATGCTAGAAACATACACGAAGACCACATGCTAATTACCACACTAATACCATCTATCCTACAAAAGATGAACACTGAATAGGCTGTTACGGTCTTTGATATAGTGATTTCTAGCATTCTGGTAGGCTATATGTATGCAAGAATAAAATTGCCGTGAAAACACAATTGTTTCAACTTTAATTTGCTTCTGCTTTGACACAATATCGCCAAACATATGTTTTTGGAAAAGTCTTCATGGCTGGCATGGAAGCTATACCGTTGTGACTAGGGAAACGCAATTCTCGCTGTTCTATAGTGAGTAATCACTCGTCGTCGTCGTCGTCTGAGCTTCTGGGGCCGAGGGTCTATCCTTTTACCACCCCAGATTCACGATGTTCCCGGACTACACTGGAAGGCTGCTAAAGAGCAGCCAGTCTTTAGTTTCATCATCCATGACGCGCAGACCTTCCACTCTGTTAGGTGGCTTGAAGATGGTACAGTCATTGATGATGTGGTCTGCGGTCTGTTCCTCGGCACCACATTCACAGGAGGAGGAAGAAGCCATTCCCCATTGGTGCATGGTTGAGCGGAAAAGCCCGACGCCCGTACGGAGACGGTTGAGGCGCACCCATGCCTGTCTCTGTAGTGTCAGCCCGATGGAGCGTGTGTCCATCGGCCTGACTTGGTTGATCACTAATCAACCAAAAAAAGCCTTGTGCTGACGCCAGAGAGATCGCTCCTTCTTAACGCCATACTTTGTTCAGCAGTTCAAGGTATGCTCTTACCCAGTTAGCAAAATAATTTTTTTCTACATTATCTCCATGTTTAAACACGTTAAATCAAAGTACAGAACCAGTTTTTTCTGGCTGTGACTGAAAACAATAAAGTTACACCAATTTGTTTCGAAACTAGCTGGCTTCGATATTGCTTGGGACCTGGGAAAACGTTTGTAATTTGCGAAACTCGTTCTCTGGTGAATCTTACCAGTTGGTTGAGCATTCAAAGAAAGTGACATTTAAGAATGACTAATTCGTACTTACAGAATTACTATTTAAACTGACAAAACACTGACAAAAACACTAACAAACATTAATTTTCCAACCCATTGAAAGGTTGGAATTTTCAATTTTAAGTTACTGTTATAAAACAAATACAAGCTTTTGTGAAACTTGCCAGACTGTATTAAGTAGGGTGAGTTTTTATTGAGTTAAAAAAATTTGATTTAAAAAAAAATTGACTTTATTGACACTTTACTGCAAACATCACGTTCACCAAGAATAAGCATTTAAAGATAACATAGGCTATTACACTGTTTCTCATCGAAAAACTGAAGCATGGAAAAACGTTTTTTGTACAGAAGCAGACAGGACAAAAAGTTGTTAAAGTATAAGCTTTTCTCAGAATTTAAAAGAAAACATTTGGCTGGAGGTGGCAATTACATAAAATTGAATTTATTGACCTAAAGTTGAAAAATTGACTTAACGATAAAAAATCAAATTAAGAATTTGAAACTTATTCCTTGTGTCCAGAACTCTTACTTAAAATCATCCCGCAACAACTTACTAAGAAAATGACTTTATTAACTTTACTTGCCCAAGTAATAAGGTCTTACTCAGCAAGGTTAAACTTAGCGACTTGGCTCAACGTCGTAGGTTAGTAATTCAGAAACATGTGGTTTGACTTTAAAACGCCCATTCGTTTAGTCATAGCATTGATATTGCAGCTAAAGACCAAAGGTTATTTCCTCAATAATTTATGCCAAACAACTGTACTTTGGCTGCATTTTAGCTTTCTAATGGAGAAAATGTATTTCTCTCGGTAGATTACATCACCCAAGAGGAGAAAATTCCGGAAGAGAAAGCCAGAAAAATGTTCTATCAAGTTCTAACAGCCATAGAACATTGCCATAAAAACAATGTGGTCCATAGAGATTTAAAGGTGATTTTAATGTCATTTACAAATTTTGACGTTTCTTTGTGCTTGCAATCATAACGGTCCAAACAATGGTTTCAATCACAAGCTTCTTAACGTTTGCTTTACTGTACTGCATGGTAATTTCTTCCTCTGTCCAACTCAGAAGTTTTTTGTTTCCAAGAGAAATAACCACACAACTGCTAATTTAATTTGGACTACTTTCTCAATAGAGAGTAGTTGTTGTCGCGACAATGTCTTTGTTTGCACATAATGGCATAATGGGGCTTTTGTTGTAATGGGAAATTTTTATGGTAACTTTTGCCCCATTGAAGTAATCTTTCACAGCAATAGTTTTCGTCAGGTCTTTAACAATGACGTATTGACCTAAGCAACGGAGAAGCCATGTCTTGAACATGAGTTTCAGATACTAAAAAACACATTTGTAGATGTAATTGGATGTTAAATGAAAGTGAAAATTAGTGTCTCTGTCAAAATAAACTTTATTCTATCCCAAACCGTAGACATTTAAATCTATTCATCATTTGTGAATGTTAAATTGGTTATACCCGTGAAAATTGCTTTTAGAGTGTCCGATTAACACCATCAGAGATTGCAGCAAACCAGTACAAATAGTCTTTTTTTTTTCAGGCAGAAAATCTTCTTCTTGATGCCAATGACAACGTAAAATTGGCAGGTAAGTGAACTTAAATAAAACAAAGCCAGGTAGTCCACTATTCTCCAGATTTCACACGTTTGTCTTCATTGTTACTGTATGTGATGATCAATAGACGTCTATTGATTTTTAGATTTCGGCTTCGGAAATTTTTTTCAGTCCGGACAAAATTTGAACACATGGTGTGGAAGTCCGCCATATGCCGCTCCGGAAGTCTTTGAGGGAAAATTGTACGAAGGACCTCAATTGGACATTTGGGTATTGCCATTTTGCTTATTCTGTTTTTAATTACAAAAAGCACAATGTGATAACATCAATTAAAAATAATATTTGATTGGTCCAAGAACTAAGATCAAATTTCTTGCTCCTACGCTGTTTTAACCTAAGAAATGATACAAATAAATCTTTTGTGTTAATATTTGATCATTCTTGACATTGAAATATGGCAATATTGCCAAACCACTTTAATTAACAAAACAAATTGTATTTGCAGAGTTTAGGAATTGTCTTGTATGTTCTTGTGTGCGGTACTTTCCCCTTTGACGGATCAAATTTAGCAACGCTCAAAGACAGAGTACTGGCTGGGAGATTTCGTATTCCGTTCTGGATGTCTCGAGGTAAGACAGATTTCATGATCGCGACACTTTCTGGTGTAGTAAAACATTTGTTCCGATGAGAAGTTTTGTCTGTCAAATCACTTTGCTATGTGAGAAATCCAGGAACATTGCGTTTTGTCAACAAGTTTCTGTTAGAAAATAAACACCACATTGTCTAATTTCAAATTAAGGTGATTTTTTTATATTATGGTGATTTTTTCAAAGCTATTTCTTGTGGCGATTATAAGTTTTTTTAAAAGATCTTAATCCCTTTTTCAGATTGTGAAAACTTGATCCGACGAATGTTAGTGGTAAACCCCAAGAAACGTCTGACGATCGCTCAAATCAAAAAACACAAATGGATGCAATTTTTTGCTGTAAGTTTTCATTGGAGCGTATAGTGCCCCCCGATAGCTTAGTTGGTTAGCGCATGATTTTTTGAACGAAGATGCTTCAAGATCAAGCGGCGCTAGTTCGACTCTCGGGGTGTGCGCTTGAGCAATGCACGTTAAGGACTGCTCTTTGTTCAGCTGCATTTAATGGATGGAATAATTCCTGGGCAACAAGACTTCAACAATAGGAAACGTTACTCTGTCAATCTCGGTGACCGGCACTGCGTCAGTAGTTTAAAGCCTCTAAATCTACAAGTAAGCGAAACTGCCAGGATTAAGCTCTCAAAGAAGGTTTTCCAGACCGAGAATAATGTATCAATCAAATAAAGTTGTTTGGTGCATCGAATTTTTTGCATTTTGTGTTCAGCATGAAATGTAAGAGTCAGACAGATAAAAAGAAATTTCCAAACTTTTAATTTTTTTACATTTTGAATTGAACAAATTTTCATTGAAAAACTTGTCATAATAGAATTTTTGCATTGAGAGACCGTATTTCATGTTGTTTTCAGGGTTGCCCTTTTGAAAGAACCTTGTGTCGAATCTGTTTCCACAGTTTTTGGAAACATATCACATGTAAACTTTTGGCTGTTTTTTGCACTTTTTTGTATAAACAGTTCAACATCCAGTCAACCACACACCCAAACAGCAAATGAATCACATTGATTTAATGCCTGAAAATGTTACATCAATGTAAAAATAGAGGATTTTGCGGTCCTGGTTATTACCGTTTCTGAAGAATACGCTCAAAAGGACTATTGTAGACTAAATTACTATCATGTCCATTGTGGGGATTTTAATCGTCAATTTAACTGGTTTATTGTCGATCTGCTAACAGCGAAATGATTGGCTATGACCTTCTAATTCCATATCAGTGCGCTTGCTGCAACCTGCAATTCGTTTGTTATTCCTGGTAAATATTTGATTGCTCAAACGCTCAGCTGACGTAATAAATTTTTTTCTTTGTTGTCTAGCGTTGAAATTGCATTCTTCAATGCTATACTGATCAAATATGACATTTTTATTCTGCTTTTCGCTTTCCCTATTGCCAGGCATTGTACCAGAACAGTCAAATCTCAACAAAATTAAACTAAATTTACAGATCTAGTTCTACGTCATAAAGCACGTGATCTTTACGCACACTTTCCCCAAATGATGGGGCTTGCATTGTTTCACAAGCTGATAACCAATACTTAACCTTACAGTGTATTTTTGTTGAATAAAACTGTTTTTTTGTTGAATACACAAAGGCTATCGTTGTGTCACTTCAAGTGAGGAAACTACTCAGCTAACAAAACTAGGTAGCAGTTAAATCAAAATTGCCTAAATGGTGATGTGTAGATATATTTGGTTTGTCTGGTCTCGTGAGCTATACTCAACAACTGACTTTAAAAGTTGCATGTGATTAAATGCAACGTGTTGGTACCAATCTGGTAACCTTGTGTGGGCATTAGTTTGATGTTTTGTTTTTAAAACTCTTCCATTTCCAAGGCTCAATGTTTCTTTTCTCAACACACCCTCGCTTTGCATCGATTGTATATTTACATCGCTTTACATCGTATTTTTAAGTTGCTTTCACAATCAGAGTTGTTTTCGAAAACAACACAATACTTTAACCCCTGTATGTTTTGTAAGCATTCTGAATTGGTGATGGTGGATAGTAATGTTTCTTTGTTTACTCTTTAGTTAATGACCAGTTTCTCTACGCAGAAGCCGGAAGTCTTGCGAAAATGCGATTCTCCAGTGCGACAAGCCGGCCACAATCAGTTACCGGAATTCAACGAACACATTTTAAAACTCATCCAAAGTCTCGGTATCAAGAGGCAAGAAACGATTGAGGTAAAAAGATAATGAGTTCCTCTTAGTTTCGAAAAACATGACGGGATTTTTGGTATTGCATTAATAAACTTAAGTCATGCGTGTCACTTCGTACTTTGATGCGCCAAAACTGTGACATCCGCTCCATGCAATAAGTACCCGGAAACGTACGTCAGCAATTAAGAAAATGTAACAAAAACGTGTTTCATGTCTACAGTCTTTGAGAAACTCTGCCTATGATCACCGATACGCAATCTATCATCTGCTGGTCGATCGTCTCAAGCACCACAGGACCAGCGTCCCCTTGGAAACGAGGTTTTCATACGATGCTGGCAAACGTAGACCCTCCAGTATTGTAGAACAATGCCTAGCGAAGGTTGGTGACGAAAAATATAAACATCTCTCAAGAAAATAACGTTTATTATACATTTCATGAAAGTAATGAAAGGACACAAAGATAGGTTTCCTTGCTTTTTTGCCTACTTAATATTAATTTTCATCACCGGCATAAGCCTGGATACGACAGAAAAATAACGGTAATGAAATTTTGGATGGTTTAGCAAAAGAATTTATAAAACGACGTAGCTTGTCTTTCCTCACAGCATTCACTTTTAAACTCGCCGATGCCCGCTCCTCAAGAGACCTCGCGCCTGATGCACAAAAACCAGTTCTTCTCTCCTCAACAAAATCTTTCCGCGATGATTATCGATGAGTCAATGACGTCAACGCCGCGCGATGACGTGGCAACTTTGGACGTGAATCATCTCAATGACGTGCAGTTTTCCGATGAAGCTGCTCATGGTAATTATGTTGCTTCATAGTGACGTGTTTCAACGTATGGTTCCTCACACAGGATAGTCCCAGGCAGCAAATCAGTCCTGCTATGCATTGATCCTACATCTACACTTCTACAGACGTTGAATTAATGTTAAAAGGGACCGATTTGCTGCCTGAGTTGGTGATTTTTACATTCATCATGCTACTGAATTTGAATTAATTGTGTCTAGTCAAACTGTGTCTATATCATATCAAATTATCAAATTAACTGTGTCTATCAAAACAACTGTAACGTTTGGAACGTTTCTTCATATTTCTCACTTTTCATTGACATCAACATGTTTTTTGTTCTTTTTGCAGATCTGCCGAAAATCCAAAGAAGTTTAGCCTTCAACGCTTTGCACACGCCTGTGGTTTTACAGCCCCCCGTGTCACCCTCCCACATCAGTAAACCTCGATTTATCAACCAACCCACTCGGGGTACCCTCCCCCACCAACCGTGGTCGTTTAATGCCGGGACGGGAGTCAGCGGGTTCCACTATAATAGACTTCCTAACTCCCCATTGAAGGTATCGCCTTATAACGGCAGTGGTGACGTACCTTCTGTGACGTCGATTGATGAAGGGGTAGAACTTTCAAGTGCGTCACCAAGTGAACAAGAAATGGTGAGATTTTATCAGTGGATTGTAAAGTCTTACTGAATAACAAAAAAGTCTTTAATAGAAATAACGTTAATAAAAATTTCAATTTAAGACTTATGTCAACTGAGATAAGTGCGAACATCGTAATTTCTGCGGCTAACGTCATCTGATGGTGCATTTTTTGGTTTTAGATTTTGAGGCAAGCCAATCAGCAAAGAAGGCACACATCCTTAGGTATTCCAGACATGTCTTTCATTCCTTTTATGTCTCTTGCATCAGGAAGAGGAGAGCCCCTCTCTCAATCTCCAGTTCATTACGGAGCAAGTCAAGCAGATTCCCTTTTTGGAACAATAGTAAGTCGATTTCTAAAAATCTTCTTTTTCTGGCGTACATACTGGTGGCAGTTATGTTATTTCATCCAAACGCTATAGCCATGATACTGTGTTTCCATCGAGCGCCGTGAAATTGGCATTTCCATCTTGAGGTCGGTAGAATTTGCCTTTTGAAAGCCTTTATGAAAGCGAATCAGTAAATCCATGTGTTGAAGGAAGGAAAGCTTTCGCTTGCCACAAGCTACGCACCAAACAGCAAATTAACTTTTTTAGATATTAATTTTTAGAATTAACGTCTGCAGACGTTAAATCAACGTAAAAACGGTTGATTTACTGTCTGAGGCACTTTAGCCGTGCAGTTGATCAATCATTCCTCATTTCGTCAGATCAAACAAAACACTTTCAGTTGGAGAATGATTGGATGTGACCTTACCACTCGGTACGGTTACGTGCGCTGTAGACAGAAACAACAAATTAATGCCTTGCCAAGTTCATAGTGTGTGCTTGTTTATTGTTCTGACAGACTGCCTTTGACGTAGAAACTATAAGGGTTTTCCAAATCCATGTTCTGTCAAGGTTGTTCTTAAATTACATTAACAGTTGTTGAATGAACGCAAACTTACTCAATGTCCTTAACGTTATCAAGAAACTGATGTTTTTAGAGCAACGCAACCGGTTACGAGCAAGACTCCTTCACTGGATCGTCAGAAATCTCATGTGACGTCAATGCGATGCAAGGTCAGCCGTGTGACGTCACGCCCAGGCTGGTTGTGTCGCCTTGTTTGGATGAAAACGTAAACCTCCCACCGCAACAAGACACTCGCACAGTGTACATGGAAGACCAAAGGCAACTCCTTGACGTCTCACCAACAGGTAGAGAAACGTGTCACGACTTTTTCCCCATGCGTCATTGACGTTTTGCGTCTTACGCATACGTACAGTCGTACAGTTTGAGTAAAGTGTAAGTGACGTTCATGAAAGCATTCGTATGTTAAAAAATGTTAATTTTTTTAGGATTTCGTGAAGGGAGAAGAGCTAGTGACGGCCTCTTATTGCTTGGTGACAATCGGATAGGAGAAGATTTGAAACGCCTGACAAGAACAAGTGGAATATCCACTATTAACCAGGTATATTTTCCAACATGTCCAAGTTTACCCGACTAGCCAAAGTGATAATTTTTCACATTGATTTAACGTCTTCTGGCGTTGAATTAAGCCGTTGGGTGACCGTTCTTCTGTGTACCTCCTTATGGTGCGGCTGGAAGCAGTGCGGCTGACTAAATACAGAGAGACTGGGCTACCTACTTCAGTACTATGGCCAAGTCTACAATGATGCAGAGGAGCTCAACGATTCATATTTTTGCACAATTTTCAACCACATATCAAAAACCCTACTATAATTTGGTAAGACGCACGAGATCGATCAAACTGGAACATCATTGTACATCGAGGCTGTACCAGCTATGATACCTACAGAGAGAGAGAGGCGTTGAATTAATGTGAAAATGACCAATTTCGCTAGCTGGTACTAATTTACCTGGTAGCTTGTAGTGAGCGATAAAGTCAAGACAGCCAACAACATCCTTAGTGTTTAATTTATAGCATATCGTTCAGTGCCTTTCCAAGACACAGGCGCTTACTCTTAGTGCATGTGGAACCGAAAGACTTATTTTCAGCCTATCCCACCTATTCGCCCTTGCGCTAACGCGATTTATTTATAAAGCGGTGTAAATTAGAATGTCGATTATGGAGTTTCCGTCAAATTTAGGTGTAAGCTAACGTCTATGAGGACGTAAAAATACCGTGCATTCATGCCTACCAAGAAATCCAAACCATCCATTCACCACGAAAGGAAGTTCATTTTCTATAAACTTTTGCGTTGCTGGACTTGTTCGACAAACACCCACACGCACAATCTTTTCAGATATGTTTACACGGTCGTCTACCTTAACCATGTAAACACTCTATTTGTCATCGTACATATACTTCCTGTTGCGTATCTGACGTCAGAGTCTAAGCAAACATGCCTACGTCGAGCTCCTCAACTACGTACGCTTTTTGCATAAATCACTTTACTGGAATTTCTGGCTTCTCATTTATCAGAATGCTTGAGGTTCACATTATTTCAACTTTTAATCAATGTTGAAACAATATAAATGAAAAGTTGAGCAAGGTGATTGTGTTACAGGCTGTTGGTTTTATTTTGATTAAAAGTTGGGCAAACACCTTTCTCGGGCGTCACTTTGCCGCCGTTTGAGACTTCCCATGCAATTTGGTACAGACTGTGCAGCACCTGAGTTTTGGCTTAGTTATAGTGTTTGCTTCTCTTCAACTAATAGCTTTTTGCGTCATTAAACTAACTCTGACAATCTGACATGGCCAGTTTTTGAAGACACGCGTCTTTTACCATTGCGAAAAAAGTAATTTATTCGCCTCTTTAGGCATTTTTAGGAACGAAACTAATGGCTTTATTTAAAGTAATTGATTAATTTTGTCTGTCGATCATTTAAAATTACATTTTGTTTTCAGGACGAAACTGATGACAATTGTTTTGATTTATCCGAAAGGGACTCTGAACATCATCCAAATCTTTTCCACGTAAGTTCAACCAAAAGAAACTACGCCTACGGTATCAGGAAGACTTCAACAGCTTGCAGATATTTAGCTCAATTATTCTATTTTGATGTTAAGTGATGGGGTCCACTCAGCTTATTTCAGTTAACTTTCCAAATTTGACTTTTCGATCTCTGTTTAGAAACTTGCTGTGGAAGACAGAAACAACGAACTTGGCACGATGACGTCACATTCATTTCAGCATGCCGTGCATGCTCCGCGCAGTGACGGCATCAACTTCCAACCCTACATTCCAACAAGTAGAAGACGCAGCCTACAAGTCTCTCAACTACCGGACGGGTAAGGATATGCGAAACGTGTGCAAGTGTGCGTGGACTTGTGTAATTTGTGATGGCTGCCTGACCGAAAAACCGAAATTTTGATTTCACAATCACAAGTCCCGCTTATAGAATCCAAAGCTGCAGATGAGAACTTTGATAGCAAAATAATTTGTAGGTATGGTGGCTCGTATTCAAAGGGAATGGAAAATCCTGCATTTGTTCAGCAAGCGGCGTCTAATCGACTCAAAGTGTTAAACATGGCGCAAGATCCTTCCGACGAGAGCAACCATTATCAATGGTCATCTTGGAAAGCTGTTACCGATAATAACTCTTCGACCAGGTAAGAAATTCTGGTGGTTGACACGTAAAACGCTAAACTCTTCAATTTGGAATTTTTACTACTTCATCAAGAGTACAACTAACAAAACAGTAGAACTCTTCAAATATCATTCAGCCTACTCCAGGCTACTCGCCTCTTTGTCGTTAGAACTCCGTTATTGCTTCATGTAGGTTGAAGAATGGCGCGTAGCCTATTTGGCTTCATATTGGGAGAGGTTACAAAACGGAAGAATACAGCGTTATACTGCAGAGTGTAGAATACTTCAACAACTCCTTAATGCAAATATCTACTCTAATCATACACAAAACGTTAAAGGAAAAGTGTAAACACAAAGAAACACAATGCTAAATTTAATTCTAGTAAACTTTTAACTAATCCCTGTCTTTTGAGTAGGCTGTCGATTATTATTTTTTTTATAACCCGAATAATTTTTTAGTGGTTACGTTAACGCACAACAACGACGCGATACCATTCCACTGCTGATACGAACCCAGCCTTCTGCATTCGCTGTCGCATCTGACGAGTCTATGACAAAAAGTCCTTCGCCTGAGCAAGCAAAACGCCAACCCAGTCTCCCGAACACAATTCATTCTGGAGTTCATCAAGTGATGGGTCAACAGAGTCTTGTGCAAGTATTGCAACAAAGAAGGTAAGTGTTACGATTTCCTGGGAATGTCTGCGTAGCGCTAGGCCACGCGTTTTAGATTTTACGCTGCTTTTAGACTATTTTTTCATTTCTGACAATCACAGAAAAAGTAATACTTTCCATTACGTAGAAAAGGTAGACGAAACGGTTGAAGCGATATAGATTTTTATCATATAAATATGTTAGGCCTACTAAGCAAAAAGAATTCTTTAGGTGTAACCATGTAAACTAAGCTAAATTATCACAAATTGTAAGGTGCTGATCTACGTTTATTCTGACCTTTCGTCAATCAGACTCGACCGACTTTTTCAGGAGCCAAATCAAGTAATGACTATCTGTCTAGCATGGAAAAGCACAGGAAATTTTGGGCAGGTAGTCATTGCCTGATTTATCCCCCTGAAGAAGTCGGTCGTGTCTGATTGACGAAACATCGAAATGAACGAAACAGGCTGGTGAACAGCGGCATTCAATTAAAAAAAAGGAATTTGATACGGCCACAATGTCTTTTAATAACTGAGCAATCCGGGCGGGCGATAACAGACAACTTTTGCATTTAAACGACATTACGTTTCAAAATAACTTACACTTGTTTTGAACATCTCTAAATAGACATTCCTTTTTTTCAGGTTGAGTCGTCGTCTGAAGGCTGCTCAAAATACATTGCAACAGGTCTCTGCCTATTCTTCACCGTTGCCAGAACTTGAACAGTTGAAAATCAATGTTGAGAGTAACTTTAATGTAGCAGCGTACAATGCTCTTGGTTTTTCCACAACGGATTCTAGCGAAGAACTGTCGAGCAGACCTTTTGCTCAGGGACTGATGCAGCAGTACAATACTTCGGTTGTTGCTCGCGGAGATTCGCCGGAATTACAGCACTCATTTCCGGCAGAACCAAACGAACTTTTCCAACCCAACGGCACTTTTGATCAGCAATCACTGAACGCTTTTGCGCGGAACACGTCACTGCCTTCTTGGAGTGACAATTCAGAAACCGGCCAATTTCAGTCCACTAATAATGTTATGGAGTACTTGTCGTCCTAACTACGCATTGTTGGTTTGCCTCAACTGACCACTGTGAGCGCACTGAGGTTTCATGTTTAAAAATAACGATCAACATTTTTTTTATTTATTACGTACACATTTAACGATTTTGTTTCAGCTCAATCGACTTTGAAACAGTTGACGACGCAACGCTCTAGTTATCTATTTACACGTCATGGGTTTTTATGTTGTTTTGTGCAGGGCTGTGGAGTCGGACGAAAAATGCACGACTCCGACTCTTCGATTTGTAACCAGCCGACTCCGACTTCAGTGTTGCCAGATTTTGTTTAATTTTTGTCTTTTTTAATTTTACATGAGTTATGACCGAAATTTAAAGGACTTTCACAAAAAAATGACTAGAACAAACACTCCTATTTTCTGGCAAATTTTTAGAGAGCAATAAAAAAACAATATTTTGTAAAATGATTGCAAACAAAAATCTTATTGCTCATTGTTTGTATTAAGTCGGGAGTCGGCCTTTTCTTGACTACTCCGGACACGCCAAAATTCTTCCGCCTCACAGCTCTGGTTTTATGAGCACGCATCCTTCTAAAAGGCGAAGTCCTTGTCTGAAGGAAACTATGCTACAGCATTGCAATTGTTTCAACGAGCCTCAGTCTTGAGTTGAATGGCGAAAGTTGCAGCAAGAACATCATTTTGCTGATTTGTTGTAGGCTACAAGCTGCTCATCGCTTGCATTGAAAAGATTGACACGCACATGCTCAAATTGAAATCTTATTTAAATTATGGTGCTTCCGATAGGCTCTGGATCGGTTAATGACGCTATTGCAAAGAGCATGTTATAGATAATACAGTTCATAAAATAGGCTGCCTCTTCCAAAGCAATCGCTTTATTGCCACTATGTGAGGCAAAATATACGTTATAGAAACGTAATTCTCGACTCCACATTGCCTAGAGTTAAACCACTGGTACAGAGTCTGACAACGTTGCAGTAATCACAAACTATTTGTCGATGTAGCTTCGAATGACTTATGGTAAAAATTTTAAACTGCACTGTGCTTTGCGAGACGGTTCGAGTTACTCGGAAATACCTGTCCAGAAAGATGTCCATTTAATTTCGCGTTTTATCTGACAATCGTTTGACATGAAGGTTTATTGATGAAACTGTGCACTTCATTTAAAGCGCTCTATCATATTTGTTTGACATAGCCTAAGTTTAGCGATGGCCTACATTGCTTCTGTTGAACTATTTGGGAAATTATAGCTCGCAAGTAAACCACTTGATTTGCTGTTGCCCGTGCAATTTATTTCGCGTTTATTAAATAAACACTCAAAACAACCACCTCTTGATTCTTGTCGTCTAGGTGCGGTGACTTTGCAGATCGTGGCCTCACCACTACTTCAGATAGGCCCGGGTTCGGTTCTCGATCAGGTTCAGGATTCTCATTACAACCGACGTAAACAAATAGTGTATTCTAGGTCGTGCCAAGCAGTTCAAGATAAACTGGGTTATTGACGAGCCAAACAGTCGTTAAAAATACCGTCATAGTCATCTTGCTAGGTCTCCAAATGTAGTGTCAACTGCCTTAAAGCAGGTAATTATGCCAAGTATATGCTTTTATTAATTAGAGGTATTTTTTGTTGCCCAACAATATTCTCCTCAGAACTGGAAGACAAAATTGTTACAGGTATATTCTCTTTCGCGCATTTTCTCCTCTTTGGTTCGTCGTTACTTGTACGCTTGGCTGAACTTGTCAGGAAGCGAAGAGAAACAAGACACATTTCTTTTCACTCGATTTCAACATGTTTATCACGAGGAGCTTTCTTGGCACTATGGAGTGATTTCAAATGCTTCTTTATGATATGAACTTTCATGAGACCCTTGCTTGTCCTCCTGAATAAAAAGCAAAACACTGCATTTAACGGCAATTGCAAGCTAGAAGCTGAAAGTGACCAGTTTTATTTTCGATGTTTGGTCGGTCAGCATAACGAATTTCATAGAAAATACGACTTGACCAAGTAATATATCCTATTCAGTTGTATGTTTGTCTAGAGTCTCTAGACTAAGATTTTAGCTAGAATGATACCAATTGAGCTAAACAAATGACATGATAGGTCAAGAGTTTTATTCAATGCCAGTTAAGAAATTAACTGATCAGGGATGCTTTCACATCACCAGAACTATTGCTGCAAGGTTGCCTGGTTCCATGACCGTACAAGCCAGGGGGGCAGCTGCCCTCCCTGTTGTTTCAAAACGTCGCAAATTCGGGCAAAATCTTGCAATTATTAGGGCAAAAATTGCTATATGAAAAGCTACAAAATTGCATGAATTAAAAACTATAAATTAATATCTTTTATTTATCAAACTAAGTACAGCCTCTTATTTGCACAAGAAATGTGCCGCAAAATTTTCATTTGGCACACCCGTATTGATGTATTGTATTGCATGGTGATCAAACTGTAGTACGAAATGCATTTAACCAACTGCATCGTGCCAATTTGGGCAGCCACCAAAATATGTCTCTAATACTTTTGTGAAACTGCCCAAATCAAAACGCAAAATTTGCTATATAGCTAATTTTATTAATTTTCACAAATGCATCGTGTTGATTTGGGCAGCTAAAGACATGAAATTATGATGAAACTGATTAGTCTGTTTATGCAACTGCCCAAATTAGCATTCCTCAAAATGAACAAATTCATTAATTTTTCCCATTTACATAACTGTATCGTTTAGATTTGGGCAACAAAAAAGTATGAAATTATCTGATCATAGTCTAAAACTGCCCAAATTGGCATGATGCAGTTGCCTTGGCATCAAAATTTACAAGTCTTTAATTTTTTCATAATATCCATAAATGCATCACCTCGATTTGGGCAACTACAAAATATGAATTTATATAAATCTGGTGAATACTTTTGTAAAACAATTCGAGTGGAGAGGTTACAGTACTTTTTCAACCATAAACGGACATAGCTATAGGCTAAGCAACACCACAATATTTAACAAAAAATGTTATACCTGTTAAGTTTAATGTTAATGTTGTTTAGCTTTGTTTGGTTACTTTTATAAAACTACCCAAATTAAAATGATGTAGTTGCGCTCCAAAATAAAAAAATAATATTTGATTTGTTTATGCAACTGTGTCATGTTAATTTCACCAACATTTAAAATGCTACTGCTGAAATATATAATCTCAAACCAATCATAATATATTCATTTATTTCAAAGCTTTTCAAACTCAAAACCTGCCATGCAAGCTGGCAAAATATTTGCTTTGCAAGATCTTGTGTGAAACATGGCAGCTCCACTTTTTTTCATTAATATCTTGACTTCTGTTCTGTGGAGACAGATCCAGTTGTTTGCATTAACTTGACCTGCTTTTTCTGGTTGCAAAAAATGTTGGCAAGCTGCATGCGTATCTTCAAAGATGAATTCAGTTGTTCTATCTTGATTACTTTGGTAAGAAATTCTAGCTAGCTGGTGATCTTGTTATGTTAGTTTTTCACTGTTATCATGCACCACATACATTGTATTTGGGCAATTTCTATAAAAGCGTGCAGATTTGGGCAAATTTACGTTCAGCCCACCTCCCAAAATGGTTTGGTCTCGTACGGCTATGCCTGGTTCACATGGGAGGCAATATCAATTGTATGTTTGACTTACACCACTACAGAGAACACGCAATCACCTGCATCCACATGTACCGCAAACAAAGCAGTTGTTAAAACGATGGTTGCGCTCAACGTGTCTGGCTAGTACAACTTCGGTTTTGCTGACGAAAGCACAGAACGAGCAGGTCCACGGGCAGTCTTTGGAATGGCACAACAACTGGTGACGGGACAACAGGAAAGCACTTCCACAGGTGTACGGACACAACAAGCACGCTTTCATACTGAAACGAAAAAAAAGAGAATATCACATAGTATCCTCTAATCTGGCCTATCCAGCGCGGAATGGCCCGTTTCGGTGAGTCCGATTCGGTGAGTCCGATCCCTATTCGGTGATTTTTTCAATTATTTTTTTTAAATTATCGGGTACCGTAGTCTAATTATCATTGCCGTTTTAGGGTTAGGGGTTAGAGGTTAGGAACTCACCGAATCGGACTCACCGTGTACGGACACAACAAGCACGCTTTCATACTGAAATAAAAAAAAAGAGAAATCACATAGTATCCTCTAATCTGGCCTATCCAGCGTGATGTCCACCTCATCACACATCGATCTGTTTGATAACCGCAAATACTCTACATGAAACGTATTTCAGCAATGTATCTTTCACTGCAAAAACGAAAGCCACCCCATGCCAAGCAGAGTAAATCCATGCAAATAAACATAATACCATATAACTTATCAGAAAAAAAAATTTTTTCTGAGAATTCTACCCAAGGGTGACACTGTTAAACGCGTTGGTATTTAAACATATATTAATTCATGTTTCAAAGAGATAGTTAAAATATTAAAAAAAAACAATTGAAATATTAAACAAAAAAAATATTAAAAATGCAAAATAACAATGTGTGGTTACTGGTTAGGCCTACTTGAGAAAAACATATCGCAAGAGCAAAAATCTTACTTCGAGTGTTTCGTTGGGTGTTCTTCTCTCTTGTGCTCAAGAAGTAACTTTTTACTCATTGCAGAGAAGCCACATTTATGACACTGATGAACCGTCACACGAAGATGGAAATTTCTGAATTTACAAAAACACTTGAAAGAGGGGGATCAAAAGTAGTTAAATTTATGCATAAAAGTTAAAATATAGAAGTAAACGAGTGATTACCTAGCTAACAAATCAATCGTTTTTTACATTGATTCAACGTCTGCAGACGTTGAATCAATGTAAAAAACAATTGATTTGCTGTTTGAGTATTGATAGCTTAATCAATAAGCTTCATTTACGCACATAACATGATCACTCATATGCTCAGTATTACGAGTTCCATATCCACAGTGGGCACATTTTACTTTTGGACGTCGGGTTCTTTTTCCTGAAAATAATAGAGTATTATAATTGACATCAAGCAGTTAGTAAATATTTCAACATAATACCAGATACCATATGATCTGATACAGTAACACACAGGGGCGTACGCACAGGGTGGAGGGAGGGGGGTTAACCTCCCCTCCATTGAAATTAATCTTTGGATTTTTCATTGTTTTGTTGCTTATTATGGCTTTATGTAAATGTGTTGTCGTCCAACTTACTAATAGTTTTTATGTAAATCAGGCTACTAAACACGTATTTGTGTCGTGATACAGCAATAACCAAGAAATCGTCTGCGACGGAACGAAAGCGAAACATTTCGTAATTCGTAGGCTAACTGTTTTCAAAATTTCTCTCTTGCTCTTATTGTTCACAAACTTAGTAGGTACAGCTTCGGTACAGAGTTTGTCTTGTTGAACCATAGGCATACGAAGCCGAGCAACGTTATCAAGTTTAACATATTAAAGATTGTTGCTCGGCTTTGTATGCCTATGGTTCAAACTTAGTAGGGCTGGTAAAATTAGGCTATTGAGGGCACAGGCGAACCACCTGCTTGAATAACCGGTATATTTTTTGCTGGTGGCTAGCCTAATTTTAGTAGGCAACAGTTTCCATCGTTTGTAGGGACAGCTCGCTAACATGAGCAACTTCAGTGTCACATTGAAACGTTTTTTAAGCAAAATTTTGTTTTATTTTCACGAAAAGCAAAGCACTACAAGAAGTATTTAAAATGCCATTTTGCTACGAGCTGCAATTTAACGTAACTAAAATTAAAAACATCTTCGTGTTTCACAGAAAAGACTGGCCAGTGGCCACACTCCGGAATTTTTTGACCTGCCATAAGTCTATAGTTTCGTATCTGCCGTGAAGTAAATGTTGGTTACATTTAAAATTAAGTTCATGCAATTTTTTTTCAAACCTCCCTCATCAAAATTTTCTGCGTACGCCACTAGCAACGCAGTACTCAACAATTCAACATACATACATATTTCAAACAAAATCAAGATTGGGTCTGCTACTATTCGGTGAGTCCGATTCGGTGAGTTCCTAACCTCTAACCCCTAACCCTAAAACGGCAATGATAATTAGGCTACGGTACCCGATAATTAAAAAAAAAAATTGAAAAAATCCCCCGTTAAGGGATCGAACTCACCGAATCGGACTCACCGAAACGGGCCATTCCGATCAAGATTACACTACAATATTGCATATCGCTAATGTAGAAGTTGTTGTGCCATTTATTAAGTATATACTGTATATTGACAAATGCTAAAAGTTTGAGGATTATCACAAAAGTAAATTGAACCACTTACGCTTTTTCCGAATGTCAGCAACTTCATGTTCATTTGCTTCAACATCAACGATGTCTTCTGAAAATTAGTTTAATTGAAATCCGAAAAGCTTATATTCTCAGTAAGCTATATGAATAAATCACTGAAACTGCTGATAATATACTCGAAGTCTCAAACAAGCATTGTACTGCTGAGGTTTGGGTTGTAGTATATGTGATAATGTTGGAAGCACTGCTGATTACATTCAGCATTGGGGATGTCTGATTCTGCATGAAGCTGCATTCTTGAGCTGAATGCAAAATGTAAAGTTAATTCTCAGCTTAAATCAGTGCAACATTACAAGCATAGAGAGTATACTATTGCTCTCCATTATTTTTTTTAGTTTTGCAATAAAACAGCTTCTATACTAATTCATTCTTATGCCAACTACTGACATGATTAATATAAAAAGGAAAGTTTGTTTTGAATGATGCAGGAGCAAATACCCCTTTAAGATCCACTACTGGCCTCCATAGCCAACCTTTGTTGTTGCAAAACTTTCTTTGGTGGGCCAGAAATTTGAAACATAACTAAGAGTTTATTACCTCTAAATTCATACAAATTTTAGCCAGTTGTTTTTAGACAATTAGACCTTTAAAACTTTCCATACAAAAGAGCTTACCTTTCTGTGAATGCTTCTGCTTTGTACGGGTCATCTCATAAATCTAGATTTCCTATAGACTAATATTGTTTAACTAACAGCTAAGGCGGCAAGGCAGATATGATAAAATAGCAAAAGTGAACATCATGTGGTCACTGGTCATTGAATTTAACATGACCAATGTTTTAGTAGCTTCAACACTTTGTAAATACTTAAAACAACATCCGTGATTTTAAATTGGTCTTTCCAGTGGTGGATTTAGGTAGAGACAGCTGACTCAGCCCACATCTAGTCAGTTTACATACTTTCAATTGTACATGCATTCAGGCTATTTGCAGTTTGCACAACACAATTTTTTCATAAAATAACAATTTTTAATAGCTTAATCATGCTAAAAAACGATGCCAAATTTAAGTTTTCATGCCAAATGTGCTAAAAAATTGCTAAATGCAAAATTGCCTTTAATATCATGTGGAAGTAGTCAGTAGCACATTTAAGTAGAACAGAAGCAAATAAAGCAGTCAACCTGAGTACCTGACCCTACATTAAGATGGCCGAGTCATTTTGCATGCTCATTATTTGATGACATAAATGAGTTTAGTTAAAGGCTGCATGATGTAACAACCATGAAATTTTATTGTATTGTTTTGAAATGGTCAGTCAAATGCATTATCTACTACTTTCCTTAGGAAGGTAAAATACCGTTCTTGACAACTGAAATGCAGTACTGTATAAAATGCAACAAAATTCACAACTTTACTATTCGAACAACCTAGATTACTATTATTATCGATACACAACCACTAAACTACAACGCTCTATAAAACACTCCGGCGCAAAAATTTGGCATAATATACCAGTTGAAGTTCGCAAATCCTCCTTCACGGCTTTTAAAAGAATGTACGAAGAGAAAATCATTGGCACATATTAGGCAAGTGCTAATTGCTAAACTACTAATCAGACTTGTAATTGTATTATTGTAATATAGGCTACGTTGGCATATCTAAATTTTTAATCTCTTATTATCTTGAACAGTTTGGGGTTTCAACCCCCCTTTGGCACGCGTGTGACGTCACAATATTGAGAATGATGCTTTCAGTCTCTAAAACAACGTTTGCTTAATTTTCAACAAAACTGCATTAAAAGAGCAAATTTTGCCAATACCAAACATTTAAATATCTCAGCCTGGAATTAGCGACAAGAAAATATCGAGACTTTGCTTTATTTCCGAAAAATGCCCAAGAAAACACGATCTTATCCTTTTGCTATGCCACCGGACAGCACCATTTTACAGGAATATTGATACCCACATTTTTATTGAAAATGCTCTCAGAATGCACCAAATTCAAAGTAATTTTTCAAAAATTTCTGGGTGTCGTCTTAGGCAAACACACCGTTCAAAATTCCTGGCTACGCCACTGATTATCATTGCTATATCTGAACAATTGCAAGTATTGATTTGCCAAATTTTGGGAAAGTGTACAACTGTACACATATTGTAATCGCAGGTAGAAAGTATTGAACACACAGCCTAGCTTGGCTACTTGCGGTTTATATAATAACCCTTTTCGATTTACTAAGTTTATTCTCAAGTAAAATTTTGTGAGATGTCACAGTATGCTGTTACGATTGTGTCAACACTATAAAGAGTTTCTAAACTTTTTTTTTTAATTCAGATGTTTCATAACTTATGATATAATTTCTTTTATGATTAAATTCTATAATTATAACTTTAAAAAAATGTTATTGTAATATTTGTAAAATTACTAGTTTAGATATCATTTTCAAATGTTTTTGTGCTTCTTTCGTGCATGGTTGTCTTATTTCTGTCCACCCGTCACAGCCTGTTCATAAAAGACGCCGGAGTCAGGGGGGGGGGGGGGGGGGGGTTGCAAATTGCAAACTTTTCATGACACAGTGCGGACATAGGGTCATTTTTTGTAATTTTATGAGGTCTGTTGAGGTTTAGCTTACAGACAATAACACTATAAACAACTATGGAAACTTCAATCAGCCAACCTCAGTAACCAGCCCTGCATCAGTGGTTCAACATCTCTACAAGTATACCAGCGTGGTCCAACTTCTTTTCACCGCGGGCCAAAAACTAGCAATTAGGCTTGTTGCTGGCAAATTATACATAGCCTATGGCATATAGTTACTGCTCTCTAAAACCTCTACAGCTTGTTTCACCCTAAAAGGGGGATCATCTTTAACTTTATCAACTTTAGATTTTAATTTTAGACAATAGCGTTGGTATCCACGAGAATCGTAGTTGTGGCCATGCGAACGCAAGCATAAAGAGCCTCGTTTCCAAGTTGATTTCGATTTTTGGTTTTAATATTGTTCCTTGCCGAAAACGTACATTCACAAATGTATGTACTTTCAAACATCGAGTGGCCTAAAGGTTCAGAACAGCATCTTTTAAAAGGGAAAACTTCTCCTTTGACACTAACTTCCAAAAGCTTGCAGGATTTTCCATTTTCTTTGACAGCAAAAACGGATTGTTCTAAAGTTCCCATAATTGGAGTTGAAGCTCTGGTGGCTATGTACTAACTCTCACGCCCATGGGAAAATTTTTTGAACAAAGTGGTATTGTTATGCATTACAAAGGATCATTCACAAAGTTTTTTTGTCAATTACAGTAACAAAGAAACAACAATTGAAGTGATATTGCTAGATTAAAGCAAAGCTGACTATCAGTTTGAGGGCCAAGCTTGGCACGCAGTTGGACCATGCTGAAGTATATATGCAAAACAGCTAGGAATAACTTATCTGAAATCTGAGGCTTTGTCAGTCCAAGGATAAAGATGCAAAACCAACCAAATTCACAACCATTTTTGATTGTGTGCGTTGTCAAATGTCAATCAGACATACCATTTGCCAGAACTCTTTTTCTGCATCTTCCAGTTCTGTGAACAGTCATTCCATCCGTTGGAATGGGGTCTGGATAAGTGGCAGAAGGTTTTTCATCCATGAAGCGCTAAAATATTTCATCTATTGACCATATTTCAATGAAATACCAAACTACAAACAAACATTATGATAGTACCATACCAGCCTATTACAGGCCTCTAAACTTCTTTATTTTTCAGGTGACCAAGCACAGCCTACCAATATCACAGTCATATCTTCAAGTGATGTCATTTGTAGATGTGTACCAATTTGAGCATTTAAAGACTGCAAAAAAATTACTCTTGAACTCTTGCCAAAAGCTACAAGACTAAACCACAAATAATTTTCTGGTTATCTAAAGCATGATATCCCGTGGTTGTTAAAATGATATCCCGTGGTTGTTAAAATGGATGAAAAACATACTGCAACTGCAGACAGTGGCACACCGTTTCGGCCTAAATAGTCTCAATGGTCGACCTAAATGGTAAAAATAAAAATCAGTGCAGTAGGTACACTGAAATGACCATGACGGTATATATATACCTCCGTGTGGCGATTTTCCATTAACACAAAGAGTAACAGAAATGGTACTTTCGCCAACCTTGCCAAAGTGATGAAACTGCAAGCAGTGAGCTTTGTGCAATGTGAGGTGTCAGTGCCGGTATTAAAAAAATCCTAGTTACAGTTACCGTACATTATTACATAGCAGAGTCTATGCATGTAAAAGCCTATTTTACCTGTGCAAGGGTACGTTTTTGCAAACGTTGTTGTTTAGCAGTACTGGAATCATTATCAGCAACTGGTTGCATCTGTGCTTTTATAGATGGTATGGCAGATTTCTTCAAAATGTAAAGTTTGCTCAACCCCATTTTTACTTGAGTGGTGTTAACAAAATCATCTTCGGTGAAGTGAAGAGAACATATACAACTACTTTTGTATGGCCCATCCCAGTTTCGAACACTTGAAGTAAACTCTGACCATTTTTTTCTCAGCACCTTGTTTTGTGGAAAAGCGTGAAAAGACAGCACACGGTTTTTGTCACTGACACTGTCACATAAACAACAATTTGCAGGCATTACCTCAATCCTAAATTAAGGGTACTGTTTATAAGATACTGTTGTTACACTGCAAAAGCCAGATTATAACAAATCAAAAATTATCAAAATTGTAGCCCTACAGAAGTTTAGAAAAACTGCAATTTCAGTTGAATTGAGTTGCTGTTTGATAAAAATAAACTCAACCTATTTGATCTAAACCTGATAGTAATAATAAGTTGACTTCTTCATTTCGGTAATTCTCATTTTGCATATATATGTTTTAGACCAACAGAGCCCCACACACTCACGTTTTGCAGTAGTCGTTCCATACCTTACCAATGCCAAGTCATCTAGGTTTTTTAAAAATAAACTAGATGAAGCTAAAACAAAGACCAGAATAAACCAAATTGAAGCAGTATAGTCCAGGAGTTATACGAGTTTAATTACATTTTCATTAGGAAATTTAAGGAAGAACTTTTTAGATGTATTTTTGGGCGTAGAATCCAAAAATCGAGTGCTTCCACGCCGAAAACTGGACATTTTTGAGATATTAGCAAATTTTAATGTTTGTGGGCTACTTTCTTTTTTATTTTATAATTTTTTCTTTTGCCAATTTGTCGTGGAATTAAGACAGCTTCTTAGTTCAAAAGTGAAATTGGTCAAATTCTGCCAAGACAAAAGGGATCTGTCATGGTTTTTGTGTAACTGTAACAGTTTTTGTGTTTTTCAAATATGAAACTGTAAAAAAATACAATCTGAAATACAAGATTTAGTTAGATAATGTTAAAATCACCGTTCTGACTTTCACTGTCATCTGAATCGTCAGATAAATTTGAATCCTTGTAGTCACTGTCATTGTTATATTGGTCTACTTCCAGAGAATCCGGCAGCTAAGAGCCTTCAAACCAATTTGGCACTATCTTGCCGCTATTATCCTCTTTCCACCCATGGTCTAAGGGTGACTCTGTCACAGGCTTGAATTCATTTGCAAGTTTCCACATCCTTGCAATAAAATTTGCTCGCCTAATGTGCTGGATAAACGCTGCCCTGCAAGGAGGCATTGTTGTAGGTTCCAAACCTTTTACCTTTTGCAGAGGCCGCTCACCATGTATTGGCGTAAACTTCGTTTCAAATATAACTCTGCAGGCTTCATTGACGTCACGAAGTTGCCTTTTCCCGTATTTTGCACATAGCCTACAAACTCTTCGAGAGCAGTTTCCGTGGCAGAGCTAACACTGATGGAACTGCCTAAATCTGCCAGTGCTTGAAGGAATTAAGGGTACTTTAATGCAATTAAGAGTGGTCTAGTTTTCCCTTTGCCAAAAAAACAGGAATTGTGATCACACCCTGTGATGGCATGGTATCCTGGCAAAGCTGTACAGAATAAGCCATTAATTTCACTGAGCTCCTCCATCATGCTTCTGATGTTAACAATACGCCGTGTATTGTTGTAAGCATGACCCATTTCTAATAAAACTTTTGTTTGCCGGTCCACATCGCTGCAATAATGCAAGAGAATGATAATTACATCTGTGTCATTACAACGCACATTCACTCGCAGAGGATTGTTACTACTTTTGTAGAGCTGAAAGATGTGATGCACCGTCCTTGTGTCCGCTTCATTGTGTTCGCAGTCATATAAACAGCAATTCTGTCTTATTACAGGATTGTCACTTTGCACACTAAATTCATAGCACTTTTTTTCCGTTGCCACAATTACTTTCTTTTTCCGATTACTTCAGCATAAGATTTGACTGCCACTCATAAAACAAGAAAGCAAGGAAAGAATCTTTGAACTGTGATGAGGATAGGCACTTTGCAAAGTCTTTAGGTCTTTTTTGGCTAGGACTAGTAATGCTGATGACAGTGTCGGTGTCCCCCCGAATTTCATGAGCCGAGTCTTTGATTGTGTTCTGAGTATAATCGTCACATACAAAGTGCACTTTTTCGCTAGTAGCTTTATAAATCATAGTTAAGAGAGCTTTGGCAATTCCACCATAAGTAGAAGGAAGGTTCGTAATCATTCTGATCAAGAACATGCCATCAAAAATACTCACATCGCTTCCCGTATTCAATGGTTCATTAGCTGCGGTCGCAAGTGACTCAAGATAATTAGCCAATTTGGACTTGTTGGTTGTGGTCATACTTCCATCTACATTGCATAGACTAAGGGGAACTGCTGACAGTGGGTGAGACAGGACTTTTCTTAAGTCAAGCTTTTTTTGGCAGGACAAGTAAAGAAATAATTAATTAAACTACCATTCAACGTTTTATAGGCAGAGAAAACTTTTTCTCGAACCGTAGAAAATTTCATTATCAGATCATCGCTTCAATGCGTGATGGAAATCTACAGATAAATCTGCATCAGGCATTGCAGAGTGCAAAAAACAGTGTTGCAGAACGCGTTTTCGAATATTAAATTCTCATCAGTGCAACTACGTTTATGAACGCAATAACAACGGTTAAATTTAAACTCAATACAATACATTACAAACATTATAAGGACATATTCTCAGTGTTCAATTGAATATTAATAAATCCAGAGACATCAGAAAATCACTTCCTGCATGTATTGTAATGAGTTTATGTTATTGTAATGAGTAATGAATGTATTGTATTGAGTTTAAATTTAACCGTTGTTATTGCGTTCATAAACGTAGTTGCACTGATGAGAATTTAATATTCGAAAACGCGTTCTGCAACACTGTTTTTTGCACTCTGCAATGCCTGATGCAGATTTATCTGTAGATTTCCATCACGCATTGAAGCGGTGATCTGATAATGAAATTTTCTACGGTTCGAGAAAAAGTTTTCTCTGCCTATAAAACGTTGAATGGTAGTTTAATTAATTATTTCTGAAAGTTCCTTGGTTTCATATTATCTGAATTTTCTCAACTAGCTACTCTCCAAGGCGTATATAATCAATCAGAGTTGACTCTGTCAAGGAAACAAGCAAAGATGGTCCTGTAACCGGTGGTGAAATCTTTCTAAAATGACTGAGACTTTTGATAAATTCTTATTTCTGTTCGAATTAACGTGTACTTTAAAAGGTCGTCGCTAATTAATTGGATACGCTACTGTATTACATTGTATTATAATCACTGAAATCATATTGAATTGATATTAATAACAATACCGTCTATTAATTTTCAGTGCTTATCTAAGTAATGTAAATTAGTATACTTCGGTAGATGTTCATTGTGATGGCTTTTTTGCTTTGAACATTAAGTTTGTTTTAACAAAAAAACACCTTAAGCGAGTAATGTCGGTCTGGAATTGCATGCGGGAAGTGATTTTCTGATGTCTCTGGATTTATTAATATTCAATTGAACACTGAGAATATGTCCTTATAATGTTTGTAATGTATTGTATTGAGTTTAAATTTAACCGTTGTTATTGCGTTCATAAACGTAGTTGCACTGATGAGAATTTAATATTCGAAAACGCGTTCTGCAACACTGTTTTTTGCACTCTGCAATGCCTGATGCAGATTTATCTGTAGATTTCCATCACGCATTGAAGCGATGATCTGATAATGAAATTTTCTACGGTTCGAGAAAAAGTTTTCTCTGCCTATAAAACGTTGAAAGTTCCTTGGTTTCATATTATCTGAATTTTCTCAACTAGCTACTCTCCAAGTAAAGAAGTCTACCAAACATGTCTCTGGAACATTTCAGCTCTACCACTTTCTTATCTTTTGTGGTGACAAAAACCTTTGCTACATTGCTAGCTTGTTTGTTTGTCATATCTTTATCCTGCATTGCGGGAAAGCCGACTTGAGCGCTATGCATCGGTGTACGCCTTCCGACGTACACCTGACCCACGCTGCAGCCGACGGCAATGTCTGTTTCCGGTTGTCTACTCTACTTATGACTTAAATTTGGTACTACCCATCACTCAAAATCGATCACTAGGCAATTATCGTAAAGTTTCTTGCCCAGAGAAACAACAGCAAGTGCGGGTGGCTGGAGTCGAACATGCAGGCTCTCGACTGCGAGCCCAACGCGCTAACCACTCGGCCACTGCTGCCGAATTACTCGGCCACTGCTGCTGCTGCCAAACTGCTAGCGAAATTTCTAACTTTCCTTCTCTTGATGGACTTTTCAATTCGAGCTGGATCTTCTTCTATTTCATCAAGGAACTCATTTTGCCATTCAGAACCTTTGCTAATTGTGTTCAAGAGATCATTTCTGATCTCATCTGGAGCTGGTTTTCCAGACGATAGCTCTTGATCAAGTGATTGCTTTGTTCAACATGTTGAAATGGATTCATGGTCGAATCGATAGTTTCATCAATCTTCCTGAAATCAGCATGGTCTATTTTTATTCTGTAGGGTTTTGATTCCTGGTAAGCAGTTTCATAATGTTTCATACCAGCTTTCTCCATCGCATAATTTATCACTTGACTACTTGCATACCTCGTGACATTCCATCTTCGGTGGGCAGGAAAACTCTGGGTGAACGCACTTATACCAGTCATCCGGAATGCAGCATCCACATTCACAGTCATCTCCACCGCTTGATCAACAGGTAGCCTAATCTAGAGAAGGAATGTCCAGACAACCTCACAGAGAAGGCTCCTTTTTCCAGCTGATCACGTATGCCAGGGTGTGTGTAGTCCATGTTCAAGTTTCAGGAAGTACAGTAGCATGTGTCTGGAATAGTTGGGCTTGTTGCATGCAAAAACACAGGAATTATTGTTTTCAGACATAAGTGAAGAGCTCAATATCATTCGTCTTTACAGCTCTGTTCATAAGTAAAAATCGCTGTATAAGATTGATGTAAAGAAACCAGAACTGGGCTGTACCGCAATGGCTCCCGTTCCGTGTGTCGTCACAGAACTTCTCATAATCATTCATAAGACCTTTAAAGGCATCTGATTTCTCTACATCTTCAATATGTATACTGTTTCGAAGCATTGCTGTGATGATAGCATGTCTATTCACATTGTCCTTCATCTGCTCTAAGAACGACTCTACATGTTTTTTCCTGAACGCAGTGGCAAGAAAAACATGTAATCGCTTACACCTGTTGTAATACTTTGACGTCATTCCCTTGCTAGCCCAAAAATGCAAATATCTCAAAAATGTCCAGTTTTCGGCTTGTAAGCACTCGATTTTTGGATTCTACGTCCAAAAATACATCCAGAAAGGTCATCGTTGAAATTCCTAATGAAAATGTAATTAAAGCCATGTAACTCCTGCTCTAAGTAATAAACTAAAAAATAAACCAACATACAATACTGATGACAAATTGCATTACGACATATGAAGCTAAACAAAAAAGACCAGAATAAGCCACAGTGAAGCAGAAATACACTAAAAAATGAACTGATGATGAAAAATGGAGAAATTGAGTCTCTTTTACAATTTAAGAATCAAGCAACGCAGAACTGCTGAAACAAAACGTTTTGTTCAAGTGAAATAATTACTGTGCCTTTCTCCTTTGCTTTGCCGTTTCATTTTATGCATTTCGTTTTTCAATTCAGTGTTTAGATCAGTTATTCATTTTTATTGTAGATATGATAAGCAGTTATTTTTTTTGTTACTTGATAAGGGCTAACGTGTGTATGGCCGAAAATGTTTGTAGCTTATAGTTTATGTATAATTTTAATGGATTATGTTAAATGCCGTGTGGTTGCTTGGTTGTATATGTCTGTGGTTGAAGAAAGTCACCTCTTTACCAAAATTGTATTATGAACCAAATCGAAAAAAAATAAACCAAACGGTTGCAAAATAAACCAGATTTGGTTTTAAAAATCTTGACCAAAACGGTAACACCATACACTGTATTCATTAGAGATGCATCGAACCCAAGATTTTTATCCACACCGCAACTGAATTATCACCTATCCATCAGTGACGTTCGGTGGCTTAAACCATTGGGAAAGCAACTTGGAAATATGCTACAGCAAGGTAGTAGGCACGAAAGGCGTAACCGTCGGGCGAAGCCCGAAGGCGTGTTGCCAAAGGCAACACTTCTAGCGGGGGGTCTGGGGGGCCTCCCCCAGAAATTTTTGAAAAACACTTCCAATTTGGTGCGCTCTGAGAGCATTTCCAAAACAAATCAAAAATCTGTCAAATTGTGCTTCGCCTATGTCGTGATCATACATCCATTTAATGTTTAGAAGTCATGAACAATCTTAATTTTAACGTTGCAGGACCAAAATCCAGTGTTAGACATGGAATAATAGTTGTCTAAATATTTAATTTGTCATGAATGTTCATTCTCAGATATTCAGTTAGGCCTACACTACAAAAACTAACACTTAGGCCTAAACATTACAACCGCAAGCAATTTACAAAAAGATACAAAAAGCTGGATAAGTTTGCCTCCTGCGTATAGAAGCTTAACGAACTAAATATTGCATCCGCACCTGAACGTTCATTGGCGAAGTAACGTTATATCAACGCTGTAAAAAGGGCAAAGGCACGACTATGAAAGCTAGTAGGCTAAAGCACATGGCGAGAAGACATAAAAAAACAGCAACAATCTTTTCGCCTTTATGATGCTGTGCTGTGTACCGTGACGAGAGACCATTCTGTGTGTATGACCAGTTAGTCTAGTTATTGTACGCATTGACGTCGCTGGGAAAGCAACTCTAACCATAACACATCTGATTGGCTAAGCAGCTGGTGACGTTTTGCAAAACGAGTGAGGATTGGATAAAACGAAGACGTTTTATGACGTTTTTGAACGTGGGGAAAGCAACTTTGCAAGTTGATTTCCCTGGAGCTTCAGTGGTTGTTTCTGACAGGAGTGTTTGCGTTAATTGGCATTTATAGGCAAGACATGCGGTTTGGTGAGGACTTAGACTACTCACAAACGTTACGAGTAATTCTAGTCACAAACACAGTAATTGTCAAGTTAAAATAGACGTGATAAAAATAATAAGAAGTTAAACCTAGAATTCAGTCATCATATTTTGCATAGTTTTCGCTCAGGTAAGCACTGCTTTCCTTGCTTTCCCTCAGTCACCAATCGTCACTGCTATCCACACACCTTAATTTATCTGGAACTTTGACAAAGCAACTTTTCCTCTCTTGTAAGTGTGCCGCAAGCGTTTTATAATTTTTCTAGTGTGCCACAAGCTGAAAAAGTTTGGGAATCACTGCACTATACAGACAGATAGTAAGACGTCATGAGTAAAACTTAGCCTGAACTCACTGGGCTAACTGTTATAGTAACTAATGCGGTAGTTGCGCTAGGCCTATAGTCTGGTAACTAGGAGCTGAGCTTATCAGCTAGGCTATTAACCAAAAACACTCGTACAGCTTACCGGTACCTCACAAGCCAGCCCCAAAAACCCTGTCAACTGCAACTGCAAGCCATTTGCAATTTGCAGAGCTTTCCAGCTTAGCTTAGGGTTAGGGTTGCCAGACTGAAATTTGTAAAAAAGGCCAAACTCACAAAGAAAAAAGGCCAACTTAAGGCCAAATAGGTAGAAAAAAGGCCAAAAATAAGCCACTCAAACAAGATAAAATAAGCATTGTAATCACGGTTGCCAGACTATGAAAAGGTCTTAATGCAAAATAATACAAAAAACACCAAAACAAGGAAAATATTCGATAAAAAAGGCCAAATGGATAGGCTATTTACCTGTTTATATTAAAAATATTGAAATATACATAATTACATAATATAGGGGAGAACGGGGTAAGTTGAACCGTTTATCGCGATTATCGCCACAGATCGTAAAATACTGGCACTAAGGACCTGATACTTGGACACAAGTTTGTGACACCTATCATGCATGTTTACGAGTAGATTATTTGCAGTAGCAGCTTTTATTATGTACATAAATATAATCCTAAAATGATCAGTCTTGTGGTTCAACTTACCCTGATCATGGGGTAAGTTGAACCGGACAATAGGGTTAGTTGAACCACTATCAATATATGCCTAATTGTATATACTGCAGCTGAAAACCATCATTGAGATGTTTTCAGGTAAATTGAGATTTAACACTGCCGAGATGATATACAACTTCTCCATTATCATGGATTAATGTGCTGATTTAAATGCTACCGGAACTTGACATTCAACATTTTCAGCTATCCTACAATATACAGTATTTAACGTAAATAGACACATTAGGCTACTACAGGGTATGACAAAAATTGTTTTTGCAAGATCAAGCAGAATAAAATGCAACAACTACTCAAGCAAATTCATCCAATTATTCAAGTCTGCTGGGAAAACAAACTTGTTTTGCCTCTTTGTGGTTCAACTGATTTCAGGAAATGGAAGAGTCATGACAATGTCCTTTTTGGGAAAGGAGCATTGGCCGAGTGGTTAGCGCGTTGGGCTCGCAGTCGAGAGCCTGCATGTTCGACTCCAGCCACCCGCACTTGCTGTTGTTTCTCTGGGCAAGAAACTTAACGATAATTGCCTCTACCTAGTGATCGATTTCGAGTAATGGGTAGTACCAAATTTAAGTCATAAGTAGAGTAGACAACCGGAAACTGACATTGCCGTCGGCTGCAGCGTGGGTCAGGTGTATGTCGGAAGGCGTACACCGATGCATAGCGCTCAAGTCCGCTTTCCCGCAATGCAGGATAAAGATAAACAAACAAACAAACAAACAAATCTCCATCTTTGAATGTGAATGTTGGTTGGTCAGTTGCTGGATCATTCCTTCCCTTCTTTAAAAACTTGCCTTCACATTCTCCAGTTGTAGGCTATCATCTACACACTCGATAAGTCCTACGTAATGAAGAATTCTTTTTTCCCCTGTAAACCCCACCAGCAAATAAGCTCCTTCTGATGGTTCAACAATAGGCATATCATCATCACTGTTGTCATCACAGATAGCCTGTAGTTCAGTTGAATTATCGCTTTCAGTATCGGTTTCTTCGTCTGGAATTAGTCTTTTCTTTGGTGCTTTTTTTGCTAATTTTGCTGCATGTAAAGATTCTAATTTTTCTTTTTCTGGCGTGTCTGTAAGAATTCGAGTTTTAGATCTTTTACGACCTTTTCGTGTTTGTTTTCTTGGGCCTGCAATTGGCAGGGGAACGATCTGTGCGGGTGACAAATAGTTTCCATTATTATGAAAGCTGCTTGTGGTCAAATGATCAAGATCATTGCTAGTTGTAAGACTCTCTGCTCCACTTAACTTTGTTGTACTTTCTTCATGGTCTGTATCATTGGTGCCATGCTCAGATGTCACATTTGGCCGGTAAGGTAAGTTGAACCATGGTTCAACTTACCTTTATCTGAATGGTTCAACTTTCCCCAAACCTGTGTTGCAACTTTGAAGTAAATTCTCATCAAAACAATAAAACCTAGGTGTACAAGCTTAAGGGAAAATATTACAGTGGTACTGCCTTATATATTAGCTACAATATCATATAAATATACGTTCAACATTAGAACTTATAAAACCGAAAATACTTTTTTTAATTTTTCACTTTTACCTCAACAAATTCAGTACTGCTCAGTCACTACCAAACCACTGCAGCTTTCTTCATGATTCCTAGAATAAAATGGCGTTCTGAACTGACTTAACCAATAGGTGACGCACAAGAATTTCTTTACGAATTTATTTAGACAAAATAAGGGGTGGTTCAACTTACCCTCCGGTTCAACTTACCCCGTTCTCCCCCTACATATATTTAACAAATTTACTTATATTTTATTGGATTATTGAAGAATTTCTTCTAAATAGTTGGTTTATTCATTTTCTGATGAAATATACAAATTCTCATTGTTGCAGGCCCGTAGCCAGCCGGAGGCCAGGGGGGCTTCGACCCCTCTGAAAAAAATGTTTGCCCCCCTGGCAAAATCCCAACGTTCTCGAGCAACAGCTACAATTATAATGATCTTGCCCATCTTACCGGTTTTTTCTTTTTTCGCCCCCCCCCATAAAAAAGTTGGCCCCCCTTGCTCTGCGATCTGGCTACGGCCCTGCACTGTTGTGCAATTCAATCATATTTGGGGTGCACTTGAAGTCTTTGCAACACATTTTGTGGTTCAACAGGTGAAAACGAATTCTTATGACAACTTCCAATAGTTGAATTTGTGTTCTGTTTCTATAGGCTTTGTTTTTACAGCAGTAACTAGTGAAAATATTACCATGATAATGAATTCTTCCTAAAAGTCTACAGTTTTCTCCCCCTATTCGCACATCTCGTGGTTTTCGATTAGCGTCTAAACACGGTTTTGAATTTTTAAAATGCGCATAACGGAATGTCACTTTCAAATTAAGAAGAAAAAATCATTTTATAATCAACTTTATGACTTTTTGAAGAGCAAGCTAAAGTCAGGCCATGTCCAAGATTTACTGCATTACTCCACTAAAACGCAACATTCTTCAAACAATAAAACAAAGAAAATTCATGAAAAAAAGTTAGCTGCTTTACGACAAACACAGCTCTCAGAAAGAAATGATACATCATCGTTGACAAACCGATGGGTGAAAAATCTAAGCCAGAAAGAACTCACTAAACCTCAAATCAAAGTGTTGAAAAAAGGTCTCAATTTTGCCATTTCGCCCAAGTCAATTTCTAAATTAGATATTGTAGCGGCAACAGAAAAAGGATACAGAGGAGTAAATGACGCAGCTGGTGTTGCAATGGCCAGATCAAAGATTACTCAAATTCTGAATACGGCAAGACCCCCACCACCTAACCTTCTTCCAGAAGAAATGACAGCTTTAAAAGAACTGAAATCTGACAGCTCCATCAAAATAATGAAAGCCGATAAAGGGAACGCAACGGTAATTATGGACAGTTCTGAGTATCATAACAAACTCTCTGAACTTTTAAATGACAATACTACATATAAAATTTTAAGACGTAGACCTAATCCTATTGCATCTATTGAAAAATCTGTAAACAAACTAGTTTGGCGATTTGCAACTCAACGAAAAATCACCATGCCAGTTTATCATCGTCTTAATTAAAAGTGTAATAAGAGTGTAACTCCGAAAATCTATGGATTGCCCAAAATTCATAAAAACCACACCCCTCTTCGACCTATCGTTTCCTTTATCGGTTCGCCTACTTATAATTTATCGAAATTTTTAATTGATATTTTATCGCCATTGTTGAACCAAGAATACACTGTAAAAAATTCATCTGAGTTTGTACAATTAATCAAAAACACCTCTGTTGATTGCAATAATTGCTTTGTTTCTTTTGATGTTGTGAGCTTATTTACTTCCGTTCCTCTCAAAGAATGTTTGCAGATTATCTCTCTACTACTTTCGCAAGATAAGTCTTTACACGAACGCACTAAACTTTCTATCAATGACGTCACAGAAGCTTTGAAATTGTGTTTTGAGTCTACTGTATTTTGTTATAATAACGTTCTTTATCGTCAAATTTATGGTACGCCGATGGGTTCTTGCATTTCCCCGGTCGTGGCTAACATTTTCATGGAATACATTGAGCGCACTGCCATCACTTCATTCCATACACCACCGCAACTTTGGGTGAGATATGTAGATGACACTTTTTGCATTATAAAAAAGTCTGTGGTCAACCAATTTCATCAACATTTGAATAGCATATCTTCTTCAATTCAATTCACAACAGAACATGAAAAAAACAACTCCATATCATTTTTAGACGTCTCAGTTATTCGTCACAATGCCACAAACACGTTGACCACTACAATTTTCAAAAAACCCACACACACTGACAGATATTTAAATTTTAATTCACACCATCCCAAACATCAAAAACTTACTGTAGCTAAAACTTTGTATGACCGCATTGACACACATGTCGCAGATCCGCATGAACGTTCACGACAGAACAAAGCATTACACAATACTTTGCGCCTCAATGGATTTCCAAGAAAGCATGCTTGCCAACGACAACCTAAAAGTTTAGTACTTCCATCTACCCAGTATAAGTCTTTTGTTTCTTTACCTTATGTTAAGGGAGTTTCTGAAAAAATTCGGCGTATCTTAAATGAAATTGGTGTAAAAGTCGCTTTGAAACCTTTCTTGACAATAAGTAAATTTTTGCCATCTTTAAAAGACCCCTTGAATCAAAGCGAAATCTCAGGTTTAGTGTACCAAGTTTCTTGTGATGATTGCAATTTAATTTATGTTGGCCAAACAAAACGAGATCTCAAATCTCGCATTAATGAACACAAAAGAGCTTTCAAATATCAACGCCCTGAACATTCCGCTCCTTGCATGCATGCCATAACTTCAGATCATAAAATAACTTGGAGCAATTCTAAAATTCTAAAAGTTGAAAGTGATTATAAAAAGCGAATGTTTTCTGAAAGTTGGTTCATCAATCAAAAGCCTCATGTAATGAATCGCAATGATGGCATCTCTTTTCCCGCTATCTACAAAAAACTATTGTAAGTGCTGATTTGACGTTTTTTTAAATTGGTTTCATGCTGATTGTAAAACTGTGCAGTAGTGCGTACAAAACTGGATTCATGACTCATGCCGTTCACTCTCCTATCTTGTTGTTATTTAAGTTTCTTGTTGATCGCAATTAAGTCCCCCTTTTTTCTAACTTATTTCAAACTTTGCGCGCGATAAGTTTTTGTCCAGAAGTTGAATTTTCATTTTGCATGTTTAGTTGTTTTCAGCAATATGTCCTGTGTTTTGCCATGCTAGACAGGTAGTCACTACCTGGTCTAGCCCCCTGAAGAAGTCAGTCGTGTCTGATTGACGAAACGTCGGAATAAAAGCAGATTATTGTCACTGTATACATCTTGTGATAGTTTAGCTTAATTTGCACCAGTAGAACATCTCATATCATTTAATTTAATGCCTGGTGAACAGCCTCATTCAATTTTCATGATAATGATACTTCACCACATCACCAATGTGATCAATTGAGCGAATAGATGCATGGCACGCTATGGTTAATCTTAGATCAATTTCTGCTATTTTTTTCTAAATCAGTGAATTCATGGACAAATTTAGTGAGAGAACTTTAAGAGGAGTTTGGTATTTTATTTAGGTGTTTCTTGGTTTTTTCATCTGTAGAAATGTTGCTTAGCTTTGGCAATATATTCACCAGTGTTGTACGCGTCATTGAAATAATTTGACGGCGTCAGCGTCAGCGCGAATTGCCTAAAAACTTTACGGCGTAAAGGACTGCGTAAGCTCTTAAAGAAATTGACGGCGTCAGCGTCAGCGCTAATTTCTAGCGCTATTTTTTGCCAGCGTCTCATAAAACGGAAATATTTCAACCAAGTTCAGCCTAACAATAGCTATAAATAAAGAGCAGGTATTATGTTTTGAGACTGTATTGTAATTAGCTGCTCAGCCTATTAGTTATTTCCTTGCAGAAAAACAAGCATTTTAAAACGTTTGTCTGACAATCTGCTGCGTTTGGAACGCATATTCAGGGGCGCCGGAGCGATTTTTGACTGGATGGGCAGGAGTATGAAAAAAGGGCACTTTTGTTGCTGAAAGGCCAATCTTTTTTGTAAGTTTTAAGATAAGATATAGCGATAATGCTCATCTATCAGCTCATTGTCGAGTAATGATACAAGTGTCCGCTATACAAAGAACAATGGCACGGAAGGGCATAATGCTATTTTATAATGATGTAATATAACTTACTGTGATGGAGAATTTTGTGTCGTGAATATTATTTTGAGGCAAAAATAGAACATTATAATTAGGCTAATAGCGAATAGCATAAATTGTTATAATGCAAAGTGTGCACTAGCTTACATGACCATAAAAGGGCACCATTGCCCCCTCTTCCCTCCCCATCCACAGAAATTTGAGGACAGGGGGGCATTCGCTCCCCCTGCTCCACCCCGCTTCCGGCGCCCCTGCGCATATTGTCCTTTCCAAGTGAAAACATGCGTTCCACAGCAGCGCTGGTTGGTATTGGTGTGTTGTATTTCAAAAACAAGTTGAAAACGTTTAGTTGGAAAGGTATCACTGTTCCAAGCGTGCTGTGATAGTTTAGCATGTATAAATCTTTTAACGAGGTCCACTGCACCAACATCGCTCTTTTCAGGGGCATAGAGCTCTTGAAATAAAGTAGGCTATATTCAACGTCCGCGATGCCATTCATGGATTTTTCGCTTTCTGTCTCTGATCCCTCGTTCTCAATACATGGGTGATCACCATTTGGCAAAGTTCTTCCGCATGTATTCCAGGGAGCCATTCCAACCAACGCAAAAGCCGGTATTTCGGATGAGTCGCGCTGGCCAGAATACATTGTGAAACTCTTATTGTGAAACGAGATTTTCCATGAAAACAAAAAATGACGCTTAGCGCTTGACGCTTAAAATCGGCAAAATAGTTGACGGCGCTATCACTTCCGTCAACTGAAAAATAATTTGACGGCGCTAGCCTCAGCGTCAACAAAAAGTTGACGCCGTCAAATGACGCCGTCAAATTGACGGCGTCAACGTACAACACTGATATTCACCTTGCACATTACACAGTAGCTACTCGGCTGGCAAGCCGGCGGTTGTGTTAGACTACCGATCGATTGAAACGTGAACACGTTACGTTTCTGTATAGTATAGGCTAGGCTACGGTACCGTAGGCTACCTACTTTTGAGCGTGGACATTATAATTCCAAAATAATATTCATATTTATCGACATTTTATGACTTGTATCGGATTTTAATAAATTGTAGCAAAAATAATTCTGAAAGTAGCCCAAAAGGTAGCAAGTACAAAAGGATTGTAGCGGATGAGTTTTAATCCGCTACAGTGGTGACATCTGGCACCACTGGCTGCCTTAGCGGGTGACCGCAGTCTGACTCGGCGCCGGCGTCACATTACGACTATTAAACAAGCATAGAACATGTATTGAACAATGGTGAATACGGTTTCATCTAGTAAGGTTACGATATATGAGAAATATTGATTATTATGCATTTTGAAGAGTAAATTTAAAAAAAGAAATTGAAGGCCAAATCTAGAAAAGGGCCAAACGTTTAATTTCTAAGTCCAACAGACTTTAAAAAAGGCCAATCTGGCCACCCTGCTTAGGGTTTCCGTTGGGAAAATAGTGATCCGTGTTTCCAATTTAAATTTGAAGTTACATAACTGATATTTCTTGAAAGTTTACGTGGCAAGCGGCGCGGCTTTGTCATTTCAACCTTCCACGCGGCGAAAAAGTCAAAAGCGGCCGCGTACGCGGCGTGGCGCGGTTTACATCACTAGTATCCATTTCACCCAGAGTGACGTCACAGCGGTGTTGCCTTTTTTCGCAATTGAATGACTGTCAGATTGGCCGAAAGTGAACGAAAGTTTGCAAGTGTGTAACTTAGTAGCCTGTTGATGTTTTTTACGATTAGCTGGTCAGGGAAGTTTGTTAGTGTCATCTTTGTGGTGGCTCCTCTTGCCCCAGCCTGAGAGTAACATCTGCACCCAAGCAGATACCAAACGAAACTTGTCAACCAAGAGCCTCCACCCGGACGGCACAGCTGCAAGGGGCAATGGACAAGTTCAGATGCCCCACCATTCTGCAGCTTAACATAGGCTAGAAGGCTACACAACAAGCAAGATCAAAGTTGTGGAGCAGCTTGCCCATACCAACCGGGCACTCGTCATCCTCCTCCAAGAGACCCACTGCACCTCTTGAGACATAGGGTAGCTATTCCCAACTACACGCTAGCCTGGTCTATCTTAAGCAGTAAGCACGGCATTGCCACGTTTGTGCATGAGAGCCTGAAGTGGACCCAGGGATATCTAAAGAAGGGGATACAAAGGCTTTTATTACGTCTGACAATAGAAGGGCTTTTGTTTATCGTAAATAATCTGTGTTTATCGTAAAGTGACAATTGGCACCGATAGTTAGTTTAATAAATCTTGATGATAACTTGCATTGCGCTATTAGCATCAGGCCTGGATATTCACAGCATGCTCATGGTTGCTTGTTAATCAATTACCGTAGGCCTACCCATATACTTGCTTTACAGCTAGCCTACTGCAAAGGCTTTGTTACAAAAAACAGATTACTATAGTAACTTTTTAACTTTCTTTTTAAACAAGTACGGTATTCTTTAAATATGCTTTACGTAACATTTGTTAACTGTCTAGCTGTAGCTTATTGTACCAGCTGCACTACAAAACTTTTTACGATTTGAAAAAAACTACATGTTTAAAGCACTACAAACTACCGCCCTGGTAGTGTCATGAGAATAAGGCAATCGCTGCGAGCCTTCATATCCCCTTCACCCTTCTCTAGATATCCCTGAGTGGACCTTTGTCGGCCAATCTCCAACTGATGCTGAGATTGAGTGGGTGTGCAATTGCATCTCGGACTACAACATCGTCAACATCTACAAGCCCCCACCCTCGCGAATATTGCCGCCATCCCTTCCAACGTTCCCCTCCCCCAGTCTCTACGCTGGCGATTTCAACTGCCAGCACATCGACTGGGGCTACAGCAACACAAGCAGCGACGAAGAATTGCTGGCTGACTGGGCCTCCACAAACCATCTTGCCTTCCTATTCAATTCAAAGAAACCAGCCAGTTTCCACTCCGGCCGCTGGGGAACAGGGACAGACCCTGACTTGGCCTTCGCGAGTGTCGACAACTCTCTTCCAGACAAACGTGTGCTTGAGAAGTTTCCGCGGTCTCAACACCGGCCGTCCCTCATCATCGCCCCAAAACTTGTGGCTCCAGTCCCGAGTTTACCGGTGAAGCGATGGAACTTCAAAAAAGCCGATTGGAATCAATACAGCCTCCAGACCAATGAGTCTGCTGCAAAGTTACCATCGACTGAAACATGCAACGCAGACGAAGCATACCAGGACTTCTGCAATGCCATAATAACTGCGGCAAAAGCCACAATACCACGTGGCCATCGAACCAGCTATACACCATGCTGGGACTCTGAGTGTGAAGCTCTCTATCGCTCATACCTAAGTGCCACAAGTGGTGCTGCTTCTAACACCGCCGCCACCAGGCTACTTGAGCGGCTGGACACAAAGAAGTTTGAGCGATGGAACGAAGCTGTCCAAACCATCGACTTCTCACACTCAAGGCGCAAAGCATGTAGCATCATCAACAACCTCACTGGGCGAAACACCACAAGAGGAAACAATCTCTGGAGACTTCACTCCAGAGGAATTCGCCACCGCCCTCCGCCTAGTGAAACCACACAAGTATCCAGGGCCGGATAAGATCTGCCCTGAGCTTGTGCTCCATGCTGGCCATGCCCTAAAGTCCTGGTTACGTAGATTCCTCTCTTCCTGCCTGCACCACCTCACAATCCCAAAAATCTTGAGAAGAGCTTTAGTAGTTGCAATCCCTTACCCTCACGAGCCACCAGAAGACCCAAGGATTTATCGTCCGATATCCCTCCTCTGTGGTCCTTTCACGATCCTCGAAAGACTGATCTACGCCCGCGTTAACCCAATCATCGACCCGCTCCTTCCAAAGGAGCAAGCTGGGTTTCGGCGCGGAAAATCTACGGTAGATCAGGTCACACTCTTAACCCAAGACATCGAGGATTGCTTTGAGGCAAAAAAGAATGCCGGCGCTGTCTTTCTAGATCTTACAACTGTATATGACACCGTATGGCATCGCGGCCTTACTTGCAAGCTGCTTCGCCTGCTTCCTGACCGACATATGGTCCGTATGATTATGGAACTTGTCAGGAATCGAAGCTTCGCCCTCACCACCGGTAGCTGACGGCGAAGCAGACTGAGACGCCTGAAAAACGGTGTCCCACAAGGATCTGTCCTGGCTCCACTTCTTTTCAACATCTACACCCACGACCTGCCAACTATGGTCTCAGCAAAATACGCTTATGCGGACGACCTGGCAATTCTCCACTACACAAAGTCGTGGGAAAATCTAAAAGACACCTTGAGCCAGGACATGAAAACTCTCTCAGCCTATCTCCAGAACTGGCGACTGAAACTCAGCGAAACCAAAACTGTGGCAGCAGCTTTCCACCTCCATAATCGAGAGGCTGATCGTGAGCTACACGTCCAGAACAACAGAAAATCTTTGTCCTTCTGCCCCGAACCAAGATATCTTGGGGTGACACTGGACAAATCGCTTACATACCGCCACCATTTGGTGTCACTACGCAAGAAACTCATATCCGCGCTGCGCTACTCAAGCGCCTGGCAGGCTCTAGCTAGGGGGCGAAGGCCGACACTTTGCGTATAGCAGCCTTAGCCCTTGTCTACTTTTCAGCAGAGTACTGTGCACCTGTTTGGTGCCGCAGTGCTCACTGCCATAACATCGACACTGCCATAAACAGCGCCCTGTGCACAGTGACCAGATGCCTGCGTCCCACACCATTAGACAATCTCCCCATTGTCGCTGGCATCCAACCCGCTGAGCTTCGTCGCGAAGAAGCTACTCTGTCCCTCGGTCGACGGGCATTGGAGCCTAACCACCTTCTCCACCACAAGATCTCTGCTCTCCCAAACGAGCACCCCGTCGACTAAAATCAAGACACCCATTCGTGCCAGCCGCTCAACTTCTTATCAACGAAGCTGATGTAGGGCAAAGTGGGGCGTGTTGTCACAATTTTTGCAAATCAGCATATATCTCGTTCTGTACCAATGGTACCGGGATGCTAGATAGTGCAATTGAAAGAGGTATCATTCGACTTCTTTTTGCTACAACTAAAATTTTTCTGGATTATTTCGTCTTTACATAAATGCATGTTTAATGCAAGTGAATGGGCTGTGACAACACGCCCCACCCCGGGGCGTGTTGTCACAGAGCATGGGGCGTGTTGTCACAAAATTTCTGCACATGCTTTATGACTAAAATATGACAGAAACCAACAAAAAATGGTTTTAATACAGGCTGAACGAATAAAAAAATATGCGAAATGCAAAAAAATTTAATTTCAACATATTGGTAAAAATTTTATGCCCATTGTCAAAAACAATAGAAATGTCATCTTGAGAATTATGTGTCACTATCGAATATATGTGTGTATCATTATCTAATATTAATTTTTATTACCTAAAAAAGCGTTGTATTTTAACAAATACGCATATTACCTCGTTGTATAAGCATAAATAATTTTTTATGTTTCTTAATATTAAAAATCCACACCACGGGGCGTGTAGTCACAGCTGTGACAACACGCCCCATGGTATGAAATCACGTGGTTTCAACAACCATGTGTACATCTCTACTTGCATGTCTTATCTGTTTGGTATGATGAAAAGAGCAGGCTTAAAGCAAACGAATGGTACCTTTCCTGATCAGTTATGATCATACCTTAGTTTGCCAGACCATTTTTTAGTTTAGTTATAAAACCTGATTTTGCCCAAAATTCAATGGCACTCCTCATAATTTCTGCTGTGGTGACAAATTTATTAACCTTCACTGCTTGTACGAAAGAGAACTGAAAACTATGCGTTCCATTGAAAACTCGTGGTTATACGCTTGGGTTATCACATGGAAATCGTGCTGTGGCAACACGCCCCACTTTGCCCTACAGGACATCTCTGCGGCTGCTTGGGCCTTGGGCGGACCATAAATGGAGTTCTGAATGGAAGTCAACCGCCACCAGACTCTATTCGTTCATCCCCGACACCGACACACCAGTGGTGCCGAAGTAGGGGGAGATAGGGAGGATATATCCCCCCCAATAATTTGGCAGCATCTCTTCCAATAATTTAGAAAAAAATATTTGCTATGAAGTTGTAGCCTACTTCGATTTAGTTGTTTGCAAACATCTCGAATTGATGTTGTTTTTCTTTTATTGATGTTTGATCACAGTTCTAAATTGTCTTAGATTTGACGCTAGACAATGAAGGACCTTTATTGAAGGTATTAAGGACGAGTTGGGCCAGGCCACTGGCCACGGCACTGCAGTAATGAAGAAACTGCAGAAGCATATTTGGAACTTGTCCTGATTTTGAAGCCTTTGGCACTTATGGAGCAATTTAGTATCACGTTGCAAGGAGAAAAGCTTGACATTACTCTTGTGAAGAGCTGTTTCAGACCTTGAAAATCACTCTAAAGAAATATCGGGATTTGGAGTTTGAGAACAATAATAGTCTAATTGCAAATTTTTCCTGAAGAGAAACAGCATTTTTGTAATTATTACAAACATGCAGTTTCACTTCCGGAAAAATTTGCTGCTAATTTTATCACGCCTTTGCAAGCACCACGGCAAAGAAGAGTCTCTGAAAGATTGGGTGGAGGCTCGATGGCAGCTATACTGCAGACACTCAACATAAAATACTTTACAATCGGTTCATGGACAGAGTTATCTCTGATCTGACCGAACGGTTTGAAAGTAGCCTGAATTCCGATTCGGAAAAGTATAAAGAACTTGCACGAATTTTCAAGACCAGCTTAGTTCCTGAAATGGTCAAAAATTATCTAGAGCTGAATAGACCATCGATCAGAAATGTACGTATGCGCCGCAAATTCTACGCGCATACTTGCGGCGTAGACTTTTTGTTTGCGCTAACGCTTGCGGCCACATTTTTTTGGATAGTTTGCGCTTGAGGCTGCGCCGTAAAGTTTTCCCGGTTTTTTAGCGCATAGCGTCAACGCATACTTTTTAATGTCTTAGTTGTTGTTTGCAATTTTTTTGTCAAACTGCGAAATGTTGACGTCTTGCAATTGCCCATTGCTCTAGTGTTGTGTCACAGTGTCATCTATTGTTCAGTCAGCTGGAGTTTGTTTGTATATCGAATATCGCACTACCGCCTTTGACGCTAGAGTCCAACGTAGAGACTGCAGTCTTGCAGAAAAAAAGAAAGAATTAGTTAAAACAACTTAGGCCTACTGAAAAATTAGTAAATTACGAGTCAGAACAGGAATGTAATGTAAGCAAGCAAGTAGGTAGGTTGATAATGTCGCTCCATGTAAAATGTAAACAATGACTTGGCTTCGTAGTGTGAAGTATTTTTAGTCAAGCAGTGTTGAAGGCGTTTGTAAGCTATTGTGAGCACTTTAATTTATATTAGTTAAGTCTTGCATTTTGGGGCAAATCAGAAACTTCTCAGGCAATGAGCAGTGCAGCCTATGTATCTAAACAAACTCAAATATTTGGTCTCCGACCGTGATTGCTTGCATGATGTTGTACTCAGTATGTTGTATGTAGTACATTACTTTGCCGGTTATTCTTGTTGTAGGCTAGGCCTATGTAGCGTAGTAATGTGTAGGCCTACATACAGTAGGCTATTGTTATTATTATTATTTATTTGCGTCAGACAAAGTTGTCCATATCCACAACAAAAACAACAAAATAATACACAAACTGCAAATGCACAAAGGTCACAGAGAGCCACTTTGGATGCCGTCGGTTTAAAAGCTCACTAAATATCTGCTGTTACAAATTTACATACAATGAGCGTTGGAAGAATTGAAAGTATTCCGAACGATAAAAACAATCAGATGACATCAGGTCTGATATAAAGCGATTTGAGGAGTGAATGCAACGGTTGATAAACGAAAACATGTTTTTCCTCAATAAAGCATCAAACGTTGTTATATTATACATTACTTGATATTCACGGGCACTGACATAACGAGGCAAGTTGTGCAATATTCTAAAAGAATCATTGTAAGCAACACGTAATCGTTTTATACTAGAAGATCTAAACTTGTTCCACAACTGGGATGCGTAAAAGGACATACAATAAGAGCGAAATACAATGTTTTTTACAGCGAGTTAGCGAAATGAGATTTTGCATTGTTTGCAGCACAGTACTGAGAGCGTACCTGCCTTGAAATATCTTTTTCATCTGAGAGAGAACTCTCAATAAATACACCCAGGTATTTTACAGAGTCTGTGAACACAATTTCAGATTTCCCTAGATGTAGCAGAGGAGCACGTGAAAGATAAAAGTTTTTTGGCGAAAATAACATACCAAATGACTTTTTAGAATTGAAAGTAATTTCATGTTCAACAGCATACTTGTGGCAAACATCTAACAAATTTTGTAAGCCACACAAACTAGGCGAGATGCAGCAAATGTCATCAGCAAACATAATATGGTTTAGACAAGAGTTGCCAACATATCAAGCTAAGGTAATTTTTACTTGACAATTTATACATTCTGTTGCGTAAGTACGTAACTATATATGTTTTGTAACTTGATGAGCAGTTTAGCAAAACATGCATCCAGGGGCCAATTGTGAGAGGCTTTTGAGTAGCCTACTGCTAATAACACTAGTAGGCTAATGCTAACTATCCCTGAATGCTAATAACAAAGAGTTGTGCAGTTCAGAATCTAAACTTGCTTGTGTCTGGCAGTTTTGTCTTCCATTAACCCACTTTTTAAAAATCTTATCAGAAAAAAGCATAGAGCTTACTGAGAGAATTATGGCATTAAAAGCAACATCAGTCTTATTCAAACGGAATCATTTTAAAAATAGTGTTTTTTATAATGGATTTTTAGGGAGCGACAGTTAGTAAGTTACTCGGAGCGACAGTTAGTATAATACTAGAATTTTCTTGATAGGCACTCGCCACATATCAAAGTTGTTAAAAAACTCTGAGGCTGAGAGCCACTGCAACCAGACGAAGGAAGCCAGCGACAACGAACCCCGTAGGCTACTCCATGCTCTTTATGAGGACACTGGCGAAGACAGCATAGACGAGGTTGTAAAAGCGTACTTGGAAGAGAGGCCACACAAAGGACCATTAACCGTGGGCGCTTTTCCAACGAAAGATTTCCAAAATACTTTTTTTCGCTACAACACGCCAATACCTTCCAGTGCTGCAGTTGAAAGAATTAATGCTTTCAATGGGCAAAGACATATTGAAACCAAAACGCAGCAAAATGTCAGATGAACACTTTCAGATGCTTGTGTTTCTTCGTGGAAATTCAAAATAAAACTTGTTTGTTTCGAGTGGTTTATACCGTGTGAATGTTTGGCACCTAGCAAACAAAATGAGTTTGCGCCAGTGTATGCGCTGACGCTGACAACTTTTTTTTACAAGTTGCTTTGACGCATGCGGCGTATAGTTTTTCGAACGTTTGCGCTGACGGCGTCAATATTTTTTGTATGCGCGTACATCACTGCCATCGATGAGTTATCAAATTGATTCATTCAGAAAGGCAACAGGAGCAAAATCTCTGTACGATGCTGAAAGAGCTTTCCAGGCATTGTCCGAATTGGAAAAACCTCTCTATTCTCAAATAACCCAGCTGATTAAGATCCTCTTAATTCGCCAGGTAAGCTCTGCTGCTTGTGAAAGGTCGTTTTCCAATTTTTGTAGATTGAAAACCTGGCTGAGAAATACTTTGGGACAGGAAAGGTTGAATGCTAGCATTGTTTGCAACATTTACCAAAATATTTTTAATGACATCAGCATAAATGAAAGTAGTAATGAGTTTTCAATGCGCACTACCACAAGGCGCAATATTATCGGTTGTAACAATTTCTTGTGATGTGTTTTAAAGTTGTTATTTTTGTCATAAATTTGCAGATGTTCTTCTCTAGCTTCGATTGTTTTCAGTCTCCTGACTAGTGACTTTGTCCCATAGTGCACTAAGTGTAGTGATTCTAGTGAAGGAGAGGGCAAGAAGAAAAGTATAACTTCTGTTGTTTTTTTTTTGGAAAAAACTAAGTATTCATTGGAAGGTCATAGGTTCGAATCCCGCTGGAGGTACCAGTTTTTCTTTGCTTGTTTCTTAATCTTGCAACAATGCAGCAGTCATTCACAAGAGCACTGGTAGCACTTTTATCTCCATGATTTCTTATCTGTATTATGCTGTTAGCAGATAATTTACTTAGGTCTGGTGATTGTTTAATAAACTTAATACCAGTAGGTAGCACTAAAATTGTGTGTAAAAATATGCATCTCCCCCAATGTTCAAAATCGTCTAAAATTTGATAAAATTTTGATTTATCCCCCCCCCAATCCTCAACTAACTTCGGCACCACTGCGACACACGCCCCATCTGTCTAACACTACCAAGACAGGCATGGGTGAGCCTCAATCGTCTCCGTACGGGCATCGGGCTTTTCCGCTCAACCATGCACAAATGGGGAATGGCCTCCTCCTCCTCCTGTGAATGTGGTGCTGAGGAACAGACTACAGACCACATCATCAATGACTGCTCCATCTTCAAGCCACCTAACGGAGTGGAAGGTCTGCGTGTCATGGATGATGAAATCAAAGACTGGTTGCTCTCTAGTAGCCTTCCAGCGTAGTCCGGGAACATCGTAAATCTGGGGTAGTAAAAGGATAGACCCTCGGCCCCAGAGGCTCACACGACGACGATCTTTGTGGTATCTTAGTTGAATTTACCAAATTTATTTACTTGTCAGAGGCACTTTAAGCTTCTTCCCGGAGGCCAAATTCTCAAGCACGACAGCCAAAATAAAAACTCTGTGTTTTCAAAAGTCTTTTAATTAAAGCGTGTTTTTGCATTCAGTCAGGTAAGAACAACGCAAGCATGGACCTGAAACACATTTGCAGTTGTATTTAAGTGCACTGCTTCCCAAGTAGATGTAGAGCTAGTCTTTGAGCAATTTAATAAAGAACCGCATGTTTAACAGGGTACCAACCAACTACTGTCCTTCTTGTGTCGTGAGAATAAGGCAATCGCTGTGAGCTTTCGTATCCCCTTCTTTAGATATCTCTGCATTGACGAAATTATGTTATCATATGTTGGCACGCAGGATCAAAAATCAGTAATCTATAGCCTATCAGTGGTTCTAAACTTTTCAACATTGCCAGACCGGTAAAGTAGGCTATGAAAATGTTTTTGCGGATCGGCAACCAATGTATCGATTTATATCGAAAGCGTTATTCTTATTTTAGGAAGGTGCGCTATAAAATAAAAAGAATTTAACTTACCTAAAACTATGCTCCAAAGTAGTCGGACCACTCGGCATGCAACAACTCAGCAAATGCGTCAACTCAGAAAATACATTTCAGCTGACTTACTGCTCAAGTAAATCAGCAAATGAAATTTTCATCTAGCATTGGACTTGCTTGGTCATCGCCTGCTACAATGAATTTACTGACTTGTTACATGCCAAGTATCGGCTTAATCAGTTTTTATTTGCTTAAAGGTTCATCATTTATCAATTTCAGCCACTAGCTGAAATGTTACTAACTCAGTTGTCCCTTGCTCAACTGCAATGTGCATGCTGAGTTTACAACTGCTGACTTGTTGGAGACTCATATTCTCCTATATTTAGTAGGCTACAGCCTACTTAAATATCTTAGTGTGTGCTGCATGCTGCATGGGACCACATTTATTTGAAATGTTGCTTTATACAATAGCCTACTTTTTGCGATTAAAATTCAAAGTTGTAAAGAGAAATTGGCCGGGCATCAGAATTTAAATGACCGTACAAGTTTTAGCAAAATGATAATAAAATGTAACTTAAATTCGAGATCCAAGTTTTTACCCTGTTTTGGTTACTTTTGCGTATTTTGTGCTCCAATGTCACTAGGTCTTTTCGCCTGGAACTCACCCTCTGTATTTGAATAAATCCATTCAATTAAAATTTAGATTTTTTTCAGAAGTTAAAGCCACAAGGCTTGGTTTGAAATTAAAGATTAGTTAAGTTTCAAATTATATTTTTCATGGCCACATGATTTTAATCGCGCATCTTTGACGAAGGTTTGTCTAGTCTTGTATAGCCTAGTTGTTCAAAGAAATTTCGAGTATTCGTCCGCGGTGTCCTCACCTTGTCATGTAAGCAGACTTACATATGACACATTTTAGCCTACTTCAACTACTTGGGTACGGTAAGCAATGTGTTTTACTTTTGAAATTTTGTATTATTTTTTCAATTTTTGTGAAGCACAAAATTCATACTTTTTTATCTGCAGTACAAGGACACTGCTGAAAACACGCGAACCCTTGCCGCTGATTAGGTCAATGAAATGTGAATGAGCAAACAAATCCAGCGAAATTCAAAAAAAATTACTTTTTTTTCTATTCTCGATTTTGGGTGGAGCAGGTGACTAAGTGCCTTTACCGGGCAAACTTACGAGTCCAGGGATGGAGGAACCATTTTAAAAGTAGGTGAGCCCAGAGGCGCAGCAGTCTAAGTCAATCCTACTTCTAGGGGGCTTCGCCCCCCATAACGTTGTTGCATTACTAATATTTGAAATCGTTTAAACCAGGAGTCGGCAACCTACGGCCGCCAAGAAAAATCATCCGCCCCGCCGCTCCTTTACAAATTATAATAATATGTGGCCAGGCCAGTGCTTTATTACAGTATAATCGAATGGAAGAACAAGTACTTTTCATTAATCATTTTAGTAGGCCCACGTCTTTGGTTTGCAGCGTTTCTGTTTCTACAAACAAATAACTCAACATAAAGCGCCATTATGATGCAAAACATATTATTTTTTCCAAACAAGGAACGGCAAGGTTAATCTACTCAAAAATAGCTTTAAAACAGAAAATTTCTCTTTCACAAAGGAAAGGAAAACCAATGAATCAGAAAATCCTTCTGCTAGCTACAAGGTAGCACAATCAATAGCAAAAAACAAGAAATCGTATAGTGATGGAAAATTTGGGAAAAGGTGTAAGATGGATGTTATTGAAAACATATGTCCAGAGAAAAAAAACAAAACTACTTTTCAGATATAGGCCTAAGTCTTTCAACAAGAATCGTAACTTAACAAAAAGAAGAGATATCGGAGAACGTAACATCTAGCAAAAAGTTATTGTATATCTACAGTTCTTCGCAATGGCAATAGATGAGAGCACAGACACGACAGATAAGCCTGCAGCTGAGCTGGCAGTATTTGTGCGTGCAGTAAACAAAGATTTTGATGTATAAGAATTTGTTCAGCTTCTCTCGTTTGACTTGTAGTAGCTTAGATTGGCAATGCCTCATCGTGCAGCCATGATACGGTAGTTGGGTCCAGTTTTCGAATACCAATGATTCCACTTGGGGGCCGTAAGATGGGGCATTCGTGGAGTATGTGTTGCATTGTTTGTTCTACCGCTCCGCAGACACATATCGGCGAATTATGCAACCCCCACCTAAATAGATTAGCTCCAGTGCTGCCAACGTCACATCTGATCCTGTTCAATGTGACCCATGCCTTTCTTGAGAGGTCTGCTCCAGGAGGGATGGAGAGTGCTGGTATAACTGAAAACTGGGGAGGGATATGTGGCAGCTCGTTCCATTCCTGGGCCCATGTCTCCATGCAGCTGAAGTTCTTATCCACAAGCTGTGTAACATCAAGCAAGCACAAGCTGTGTAGCACAAGCCTTGCACTTGTCTTGCTTTGCAGCAAGCATCAAGCACAAGCTGTGTAGCATCGATGGAATGGGCGCCTTGATGACAGGCGTTGGGGTCTGACTGGTCCATATCTTTGGGAGTGACTGTAGAGAAGGTGTTGAGGATCGAGTCTTGCATGCAAAGCCAGTTTGTGAGAGGCTTCTTCCCTACGGACATGAGCAGGAGCAATGCTAGCCAAAGTTGGCAGATAAGCAGTAGGCGTGGGGCGGAGACAGCCAGTGATGATGCGTAAGGTGTCGTTAATGCATACATCCATCTTTTTTGTGTGTCTGCTACGGTTCCACACAGCTGTGGCATATTCGGCCGAGCTGTAGACCAAGGCTAGTGCACTTGTACGCAAGGTTGATGCTCGGGCTCCCCATCCTGTTCCTGCAAGGCTTCTCAAGAGGTTATTTCTCGAGGTAACTTTGGCACGGAGTGACTCGATGTGGGGTCTGTAGGTCAATTGTCGGTCAAGTTTTACTCCAAGGTAAGTTGGGTTTGGAGTATATGGTAAAGGATTTCCTTTTAGCGAGACAGACAGTTGACGCTGGGATTTCTGATTATTTAGATGGAAAGCGGGGATTGTTGTTTTCGACGCATTTAGTTTGAGCCTCCACTTGTCCAGATAGTCAGCCACCAGTTTCAGGTCAATTTCAAGTTTTCTTTCCACCTCGTGCCAGTTCCTGTGAGCGTAGGAAGAAGAGCTAGATCATCCGCATAGCCATAGGCTACTGTTGCGATGTAGTGCATGGGAGGTCACTTATATAGATATTAAATAGTTACTAAGAGTGTAGGAGGCAAGTTGGAAGCCCGTTATTTTCAGGCGTGAAACATCCACACAGTGGGTTTCTTGAAGCAGGAGGGCAGTCGGTTGCAAGGGTTCAATCAGGTGTTCTATAACTGTAGACTTGGCTCTTGAAAAGCCTTCCACATTGAGCTGCAGCAAGGTTATTCCTTCCCTTACGACATTTGTTGATGTCCGCCCTAATAAGGGCGCTTGATCGGGGTCGGAATTAATCGGAGACTGCAACTCCATTTGCATGTTGTTTGCTTCAGATAAGCTTTGCTTTCTCTTTGCTACTTGTCGGTTTGTTATCATCAGTCGAATCCAGGGCTCACCACGTGGAGGTTGACAACTTGAGCCCCGATTTGTTCAGCTGATTCCTGTCAAGGATATTACTAGCCGATATTCTGAAGGCATTAGGCTACGTCAACGCCTTAAAATCATGCCTCTGAATGTATCAAAACTGGTATTAACAGGCTACGGCCGCCAAGACCATGTAAAGTTTGGCTTTGGCCCGCTGTTAGAAAAAGGTTGCCGACCCCTGGTTTACACATTGCATTTTCATAATTGCTTTTTGTGCCAACAGGCAAAACTTTCTATTTTTGGGCCGGATTTGGTAAAAAAAATTACAAAATTGTTAAATTGTTCTATAGCGCTTTACAAAATATGGCGATGTACATACAAATAAAAAGGCAACAATACACACACAGTTATAATGCCACCTGAAGGAGTAATAATATGCAGCATTATACAGTAGGCTACGTGCATATGTAGTGATATCACTGTTCTAACCATAGAGAGAATAGAAAATAATTAAATTGATTGGTAGATTACTCCAGACCACCAGTCACACGCAACCACACCCACACGTGCTGCACATCAATAATGGACTCAACAGAAAAGTTTAAAGATTGGATTTCATTATTGAGCTATCAAAGATAATAATCAAACTACTGTGTATCAGTTTTGGAACTCCCTCTCTGATTTGCCGTTTTCGCGACCTTTTCAAAGAAATTTGGCGTTTAAAAGTGGGTGGGCCAGGCCCACCCAGAAAATAAAGTAGGTGGGCCCAGGCCCACGAGGCCCACGTGGTTCCTCCATCCCTGCTTACGACGCCAACTTTCTGGTAAACCGGCACAAAAGTTGCCGCGGACCGCTGGTTAAAAACCACTGATTTACATGTTGAATTAAGGTTTTTCTATAAAATTTAATCGAAAATAATGGCATTTTTGCGACTTTCGTAAACGATTTCTTTCTCTTTTCATTTGTAATCAATATTTCGTTCTAATCACAGTTATGGCAAAACTGTGAGTGCTAATAGGCAGCTGACCAACGTTTGTCAGCTATTTCTAAATTAATGTAAGCATTGATCAACAATCTGCTGTCTCAAAAGAATTAAATTCAACATTCTTAACCCAGGGATATGATTTAACCTTATGAAATATTTAGCTTATTTACATGAATATTTTTTTAGTTAAGAAACCGAACGTTTGTTCGATGTCAGTTGAAATTTCAAATAAAGCACTAAGGAGTCGCAACGCACAATTTGAGAATCACTTTAATTTATAAATAAAGCACAACTAATTTTTAAATCGATCTTTCCTGGCTGCCAGCCATTTACAATGTCTGTTTCTTCGAAAAACAATTTGTTAACTTTATTTTTCAAGCTTCCAGCTGTGGTTGCAATTTGTTTCTTGTTGTTTATTTCTTCAATTCTTTGGTGACAACCAGATAAGTTAGCAATGGCTTTACATACATTTTGCATTTATTGTTATTTAAGAAACTTCTTACAATTTTTTCAATTGTTTAGTTTGCAATAAAATAAATTTCGCCTTTAGTTTATCTAGACTTAATCTTATTTTTGCGACCAGATGTGGCAGCAGCGCACTTTTTTTTAGCGCCGCTACTGTTTTTGTAGCAATACTAGGAACTGCACTGCGCTTTTGTTGGAATAGCGCCACAGTAGCGACCCTAATTTTTTCCTAATAAGCAGATGGACGCTACGTTTTCTTCAGGCGTAGGCCTACCGCACTTCCACTATCTGCTACTTTCCAATAAAAAGTGAAAAAGAAATTAGTCGCTTTTAGATATTTTTGATAAAAATTTCACAAACAGCGTTTTTTCCATCACCTCATTGAAATGGTAGCTTATGCATTTGTGGTACTAAAACGTGATGTCGTTTGTTTTCAAGGTCATTTTGGCTTCACAAGGTAGCGTACTTGAATAGAGCTTTCCAGTGTCGGTTCAAGACAAAAGAAGGGCCTAACCTAGATGTAGCGGGAGCGCTACTTTTGATTCGAGCAGCGGGAATGGTAGCGCATTACTTTTCATCGACTGGTGGTGACTCGCCATGGCGAATAGTGAGAGTGTCGCTCTTTTGGCATTTTGTAGAGGTAGCTACTGTATATAGCGCGCTACGCGCTACGCAAAAAGTATCAAAAACTATATATCGTATAGCAAGTAGAGCCTACCAACAGAGTTTTGGCTATAGGCCAACCAAGATTCCCGGAACTTATGAAACATTTTGCGACGAAAGGAACACATTTAAATTTGTCATATAGCCTAGTAACATTATTTTTGTTTATTATGGTCAAGTAGGCCTACACAAACTTGTTCTGATAAGTTTTAAATATCAAGAAAGCGGTGCTAAATGGCTCTTTGGAAGGCAAAGGTTGCCGACTTTTGGTCTACAGAAGCGAATCAATGTGGTGAAATTTACAAAGAAAGTAGGCGATTAGTAGTCTACAATAACGGTTTGATATTATTGATTCAACAGACTACTCTCAGGTCTCAGCAATGATATGATTAAATCAACTCAATTCTTTTTTGTAGCACTAGCAGTGAATGGGCATGATCATTGATCGACGCTTACTAGTGTGTGTTATGAGTGTGTGCAACATTGAATTGAAATGCCAAGTCAAACAATGAGAAAGCCTTTGCAAAGGTCGAACAGCACCAAAAATATAATTATCGCGCATCGATGGGAAAAAGTCTGTTTCTGTGCAGCACCTACGGATTTGTCGTGAAGCAATCGTTTGTGTCTATTCACCAAGGCATCAACGGTTGCTGGCCATTATAGAACATAAGGTTGCTTGGAAGAAAAAGGACAATCGACATTTTGTTCTTCACTTGACATTTAACAGATGCATATCTCTTAATTGATCAGACACAATCAATTTTGTAGCTTTAATGAGAACAGCAAGAGGTTTTTGTAGCACAGCCCGAGTCCACTGAATTTCCGGTTTTCCAGTACCGGAAATAAATAGGCCACATTGTAGACTAAAATACTAAACTAGAAGATAACCTAAAAAAAACTAAGCTGTGGTAAAACTAGAATGGGATTGTATTACGAATGTTTACCAAGAAAAAGTAAAAAATCAACAAAGTTTTTCTTTAAGTTTGGGCTAAAAACTGTGAAAGCTTTACGGCCTATAAAGAATAAGCTACTTCTTGAAAACTTTTACCGTGCTAATTCGACAGTAATAGGCGTATCCCTTGTAGCCGAATTGCTTGCAAACTAAGGAGTAACATTGCTTATGAGAGGAGGGTACGGAGGTTACGGCGTACCCTTGAGGGCCCAGGCCTGAGTTTGTTGGGGGGCTCGAAATTGTGGTTTTATAGTTTACGCGCAAAAATGTTTGGTTAAAGCCATACTAAACGACTGATTTCAAGCATAAAAGTTGTTTTTCTTTAGTCCTGGCGGCCCGTAATCTAGCAAAAGGGCCCAGAAAGCAAATTAGGGGCCCAAAGTGGTAATTTAATGCTTTACGTGCAAAAATGTTCTGTTAAAAGCACCCTAAATTAAATCATAAAAGTTAGTTATTCTCCTTTCCTGGGGGGGAGAGGGGGGGCATAGTGTAGAAAAAGCAGGTTTGAGAAAAACCCAGGCAAAAAGCCCGGGTGTTTTTTGTTTTTTTTGTGTTTTTTAAAAACTATTTGACAAAGGTAGTTTCACGCTTATTTCACTTCAAATTGAATTTCGGAGTTAAAGCAGGAGCCGGAGAATACTTTCGGAGCAGGACCGGAGCCGGGGTCAAAAAAAGTGACTTCTCTCGTTCACCTCTGCTAGTGCTGGGCATGTGGTGAGTGCAAAAGTTAATGAAGAAAGGTTAGGATTGGTCAGATGGTTAACTTGATTATGTTTTAACAAGATGTTATGTTTGAGCCTTGGTAGAGAGCTTGGCTTGTACCAGTAACGTTAACGCAAGTAACGTTAACGGATTTAACATTAAACAGACAAAAAAAAACATGAAAAAACTACTAAATCCAACGTTTTCGACATCACATAGCCTACCGGTGGTGTCCTCTTCAGAAATAATTATAAGCTACATCTAAGAGAAATAAAAAATGAATTTAAAAATTTTACATTAAAGATGTAGGCTACAATAAGCAACACCTCTCAACAGCAGTACAGCACCATCAACAACGGACACACGAATTCAGTGCAGGATACAGAAATTGGCGAGGGTCAGATCACATAATGTGCACAACACAAAATAATAGTTTTATTGCAGCCTGATACTATTATTGCGCACAGATGTCCAATTCTGCAGTAAAATGTTGTGTGGTGTGCAATATGCCTATGCAAACATCACACTTTTTACCAAAAACAAAGGGGGCCCGGAGTAAGAGGGGGCCCGGAATGACTCTTCGTACCCCAAGTGAAAATTTCTCTCAGAGGCCCTGAGGAGTAAGGACAGTTAAAACTGTTCTATGCCTACGTAGCCGAAAAAGATGACAACCTGTTAAGGTAAAGTTAAAACGATGTTCTGTGATTCAAAGATGTGCACAGATTAGGCTGCGCGAACAGCATTAGACCGCTAAAGGAAATCAAGCACCCGCTAAGTTTTTTTAGGCTAGCCTACTCTGTGCCTATTAGCCTATTACTATTAGGCCTACCCATTTTACTTGAGCGATTGAATCAGAAGTTGAACAACTTGAGTAATTGAACTAATGTCGCCAAGGATATGCACTGTTTAGAAGGAGCGCTATTCCTCAATTGACTGAAAAAAGCAGCAGTTGAGAACTATGTGGCATGAATTAGCGGACGAAACACATGTCTATCGCTGTCAATTCTTGCTACAATGGACTGCCGAGAAACACGTGTTATTGGAAAAGTCTTGATGGCTAGTGAGGAGGCTACCACTGGTATGGTTAGCAAAACACAATGCTCGCTGCTATAGTGAGTAGCCAGGTAGTGCTGACGCAAGGAAGATCGCTCCTCAACAATGTGATCTATTCTGTGAAAGCTACAATAGCCTATTGAGCGAATTTAACAGTTGTCATCATGAACTACGTGCGTTGTATCAACAAAGGTAAAAACATTTAAATGTTACTACTAAGCCTAGTGGGCTGGTCTACAAGTCTTGCACCCGCTGTTGTGTATAATTAAAAAAAAAGTCTTTGTTATGAACTTAAAATCAAAATAGTTGTGGCAAAAGGAGGATATTTTAATATGAAATAAGTAAACTAAGCGTAACCTATTTAGGTAAGATTTTATCAGATCTTTTCCTCTGCTGTGCAGAAGTCTCATCAGCTGCGTCACACCGTGTTCAAAAATCTAAAACAATGTTATCATAACCAGAGCCGTATAAGCATCATCTCGGCCCCTCCGAAATCCACTAATGGCCCCCTATGTTTATTGATTGCTCCTAAAAATTGGACCAGAGAGCGTTTTAGGCCACAACTCTTTCAATGTGGGGAAAAAATTGCATTCACCATTTCAGCTAAGAGTAAACAACTCTTAAGATTTTCTAGAACAAAATAGTAAATAGACTATGCCGACAATGCAGTGGCAGATCTAGAAAAATGTTGGAAAAGCATCAGAGTTTTAACAATGCAAATTTATAACATAAATAAACAATGCAAAACTTATTGTCCGAAAAGTAAAATGGAAAGGTGTGGGGGCTTGCCCTGCTTGCCCCTCCAGACAAGTTTGACAAATATCTTGTTTAGGTCACTTTTAGGCATTTTTAAAAGCAATAATGTTGCTTTTTTATCAAGGTACACATTTTGTATGTAGGCCTAACCAATTTCAGCAAAATAAAATTTACTTGGAATAGAAGTTTTGGTTTAAAATTTAAATTAACCAACCATTTCAAAAAAAATTTCATTCAAGACCGCAGAAGGACTTCAACAATTTATTGCTTGAAAGCTTGTATAGCATAGTGTGGTGTAGCCTGTCAGCAAGCTAAGAACTCCGAAAATTTATCTGAGGTGTCCCCACCTTAACCGATAACATTTTTCACTTCATAACTTAACTCGATTCACGTTGAAATTTATCATTTTAATGATTCATTAGCTAAGCTATTTGAGTGAGCAGTGTTTACTTTGGAATATTGCATAATTTTGTTAGTTTTTTTGGGACACAAAACTTTTCACTCCCTTAATCACAAACTATGCAAGCCTAATATCGCCGAGGTGAACAAAATGTCGTTGAGCGAGCGAAACGATCGAGTAAATTTTACAAAAATGGAAAAATTTACATATCAAATTTTATCGGTAGCCTACATGTGAAATTACAATCCAAAAAACGCTGCACGAACCAAATATCAGTGGGCCGCAACGCAGAGGTCGGCCCCCAGTCGGGAATTTGAGAAGCAGTAGGCCTACAAACAGTACGGCCTTGCATGATTAAAGTTATTGATTATCGAGCTTCTGTAGTGAATTTTTTATTTGTTAAGCAGTCAAAATGTATTAAACAGACTAAAATGGGTGGGCCCCCTTGGTCGGGTGGTACGGGAGCGGTTAACACGCCCTGATCTTAATTCCCCTTTACAACTTTGGTTACTCCAGTGTATGAAGCAATCATAGGTACCTTATCTAGAGCAGAAAATCAATAAACTATATGCATGACAAGCACACATTGAATATGGTTTGAGTTTTATGTTTATTTTTTAGTAGAATAAGCAACGCAGCTGAATGCAAGAGTTTTCAAGATATTGCTGAACAACTTTGAAAGAGAAAACATCAGAAGAAGAAAAACTACAGGTAGGCAATAAGGGCTAATATTCTCTTATTCTCTCATTTATGGCCGATAGTAGGCTAGAGTAGGCCTATTTTAATTGAAGTAGGCTAGAAACTTACCTTGTTCTATCGATTTTTACATTCAGATTTCAATAATATTTATGATAGCCATAAAAAATTAGCAGTACGGTAGGTCTTATAACTTACCAGACTATCTGTTCTCTTTTCTGTCTTAACAGATCAAAAATTTTATCAACGTTTTAGAGTTGGCTTGAACAGTTTGAGATCACAAGCGATATAAAGAAAAATTCGGTTACCTCATAATGTAGCCTAATAGACTTGTCCATCAAGATAGTTCAGTTGGACTTGGATAAGCCCCCGAAGTCAGGCGCGGATTTATGGGGGGGCCCAGGGGGCCCGGGCCCCCCCCCCGAAATTTTGTGAAAAATTGTATGTTTCCGCATCAAATGGTTTGATATGCTTCTAAACAGCTGATATTAGTCCCTCGGCATCACAATTGATGAAAATGGTTGTTTTAATGTCTATTTGCTAGCATATCGTATATGTCGTAGTATCATTGTTCATATCTGTTTAGCTTTTTCTTTCTTTTTAATTGATTTTCAAATTTTCTGGCCCCCCCCGAAAAAAACTCTTAGATTCGCGCCTGCCCGAAGTTATAACTTAAACGAAGAAAAGACCAGATCAAAAAACGTTAGTTCAACAATGTGGGTGTGTGTTGGAACAAACAACGCATTTCAAGTCAAGTCAATTTGTTTTGTTTCAATAGCGGCCACATATAAACAAACAAGCAGAGCAAATAAAAAGTAAAAAAATAAAAGGGAAAAACAGTGCATTGTAAGTTACAGATGTTGGTAATTAGGGTGCTATCAGGATTGTAGCGAAAGACCATAGGCTACGCGGTCATCTAGTCAGCCACCACCCCATAACAATAAATCTAACCACTCATTCATGCACACATGTGTGCAGAAGCAGGCACACTACTTCAGTAAATAAAAAGAGTTCAGCCACTGACACTAAAAGAAAACAAAATAAAAAAAACAGCTGCTGTTGGTTTGAATCTTCATCCTCACCTTGAGAAAACCGAAAATAATGATTCAAACCAGCAACCAAGATTAAGCCAACGACCAATCTGTGATTGTGTGCTAGATACAGCGTTCGCCAAAGTTTTACTAAAATATAACAGGAAAAAAAGCGTATAGGCAACCATCACAACATAACTATTATTATGAAAAACGCAAGTAAATAGGTTTGGTACCGTAGCCTACTGCTGTAGATGATCAAAATTAACAAGAACGATAATATTGAGAAAAGTAGGCCTAGTCCTTTTACATGGATATAGGCTACAATACGTGCACATCTTAAAGTACTTAATGCAAAGGACTACTTATCTCAATATTATCGTTCTTCTTAATTTTGGTCATCTACAGCAGTAGGCTACGGTACCAAACCTATTTACGTCTGTTTTTCATAATAATAGTTATATTGTGATAGTTGCCTATACGCTTTTTTCCCGTTATATTTTAGTAAAACTTTGACAAGTAAGGTCTTTGACATTTTTTTAAATGGATGGAACGGTAAACCTTTTATGTCGTGTGAAATGTCACTCCACACTTGTAGGCTACACACAAGAAACGGAGTATTTTTTTTTGCCAAAGTTGGTATCAAATTTGGGTAGAAAAAAATCCGTTTTTAGCTTTATGCCTGGTATATATCTGGTCTGGTATGGACTGGTATACCATATTGATGTAGGTTATGTCATCAAGCTTAACAAAGTAGCCAGAGAAACAACCTGGCAATAACTTGTTTTCATATTTAAACATGAACTGTGCATATGCCAGCTTTGCAAGATCATTTACTTTTAATACCGTACTTGAAATTTGTTCTACAAGTAGGATGTCGAGGTTTTTTTCTATTAAGCAAGCTCGCTCAAACAAATCTATTTTGAAACACCTCCACCTTGTGTAGTAACGTTTTGTTGGCTCTACCCCAATTAATTACAGAATATTGAAGATGTGATTGAAATAATGAAAAGTAGCCTATATGAATCGTAATGTTGATAATGGGACTTAGTATCTTATTCTATAAGCAGTACCAAATAGGCTACCTTACTCATTTTTGTACAAAGGCCAAAGATATGGGCGTCCCAGTTCAATTTGTGGTTCAATGTCACTTCAAGATATTTTACTTGATCAGTTTTGTTAATGTTTTGGCAGTTTAAGGAGAGAGAAAAAGATTTTACAATAGAACGATTTCTAGAACTTTGATAAAACAAATTATCATAGAACTTTGATAGAACAAATTATCATAAAATTAATTTTAGTCAGTGTTGTAGCCTAGGCTACGCGTCAATGAAATAAATTGACAGCATCAGCGTTAGCGCAAATTGCTTAAAAACTTCACGGCGTAAAGTACTGCGTCAGCTTTTAAAAAAATTGACGCCGTCAGCGTCAGCGCTAATTTCTAGCGCTATTTTAGTCAGGGTCTTACAGAACAGAAGTATTTCAATCAAGTTTAGGCTAACAATAGCTATGAATAAAGAGCAGGTTTTATGTTTTGAGACTGTATTGTAATTAGCTACTTAGCCTATTAGTTACTTCCTTGTAGAAACACAGGCATTTCAAATGTTTGTCCGACAATCTGCTGCGTTTGGGACGCATAGGCTAATGTCCTTTCCAAGTGAAAACATGACTTCCACAGCAGCGCTGAATGGTATTGGTGTGTTGTATTTCAAAATCAAGCCTTGAAAACGTTTACTTGGAAAGGTATCACTGTTCCAAGCGTGCTGTGATGGTGTTGCATATATAAATCTTTTAACTAGGTCCACTGCACCAACATCACTCTTTTCAGGGCATAGAGCTCTTGAAATATAATGTCTTCAACCTCCGCGATGACATTCATTGATTTTTCGCTTTCTCTCTATGATCCCTCGTTCTCGATACTGCTCACAGCTCACGACATGAGTGATCACCATTTGGCGAACTTCTTCCTCTTGTATTCCAGGTAGCCATTCTAACCAACGCGAAAGCCGGTAATTCGGATGAGTCGCGCTGGTCAGAATACATGGTGAAGTGAGATTTTCCATGAAAACAAAAAAATGACGCATAGCGCGTGACGCTTAAAATCGGCAAAATAGTTGACAGCGCTATCACTTCCGTCAACTAAAAAATAAGTTGACGGCGCTAGCCTCAGCGTCAACAAAAAGTTGACGCCGTCAACGTACGTAGGCTACAACACTGATTTTAGTGTAGGCTAATTGAGCGATAGTTTGTTGGTTCTCATCCATACATCAATCTTTTTTATATCTTCGTTCACTTTTATGTCCCAGGCAGGTCAAAGACAGCTCTTTATTCAGTGAAACCCAATGAGTAAACTCATAAAATAGTACATAAATAACAACACTTCGACAACAAGCAAAAACTTTAATTTCTGAATCTGGGTAGGCTAACTAGATCTACTTCGAAAGCTCAAAGCTTTTACAAGTAGTCTAGTTATGGAAAACTGCCACGATAAAACTGCAAACAAAGCTTTCTCAGTTCGTGTCTAGGCTAAAGAGCTTCATAATCACTTAAAACAATTTATCTTCCTTTTTCTGGACCTCTGCTATTATATGTTTGGCATGTGTTGGTTTTTGCTTTGATGGTTAGAAATAAAAACAAAAGTGAACGGAAACTGAACTTGTAGAATCTTTTCCATCCTGAAAAAAACTCGCAGTCGAGAGCCTGCATGTTCGACTCCAGCCACCCGCACTTACTGTTGTTTTTCTGGGCAAGAAACTTTGCGATAATTGCCTCTACCCAGTGATCGATTTCGAGCAATGGGTAGTACCAAATTTAAGTCATAAGTAGAGTAGACAATCGGAAACAGACATTGCCGTCGGCTGCAGCGTGGGTCAGGTGTACGTCGGAAGGCGTACACCGATGCATAGCGCTTAAGTCCGCTTTCCCGCAATGCAGGATAAAGATAATAAAACAAACAAACAAACAAATAGTGTGCGGTACCCAATTACAGTAAGGACGAAAATTTATACTTATGTTGGGTTACATTTTTGGTGGGTTGTGGAGTTTCTGCTTAGCATGTAGCAAGCCGAAACTGAAAGTAACCTGTGTTGTGTTGTTGAATCAGCGCTTGTTTTGAATAAAACAAAAACAATTTGCTGGTGGTCAACTTTGCGTCTGGTGGTGTACGAGATTCATTCTCGAAATGCAATTTTCAAGCATGCCGCGACGTACTTTCGCTATAACGAATAAAAATCAGAGTTGCCAGGTTTAACAAAATCACAATAAAAAACTCAATTTTTTATGCCAATCATTCAAAATTTGTTGATGTGTAATTTTACTGCAATCCAGATTAATTTTGAAGTTAGTTATGTAAAAATGTTTCTTTCAAAACTTTAAAAAGTGTATCAAGGCTGTTTATTTCTTAGTTTTTTTTTAGCAAATGCGTCGATCGCGTTGTCAAGCAGTGCAAAATCTTCTACATTGAAAGGAAAAAAATTTTGTTTTAAATTTTTTATATATTATCCTTATATTCTGCACATATAATAGTGCACAGGTCAGTTCAGACATTTTCGTGAGTCGATTGTGTGATCTACTGCATGATGTTTTCAGTTAGTGCTTACAAATAGGGTTCTGCTCAAAAATACCTTTGCAAAAAAATAAAAATGACGATTATTGTATAATTTCAAGCTTGTTTGAAAACAGTAGGCAATGTTTGTGATTTTGCGATTCTTTCTGCTTTTGCAAAGACAAAATTGGTATGCAATGTAAATTAAAGTAGCTCAATATGCCATACAAATAGTCAATTTGCAATCGTCTTACAGGTAGGCTACAACTGCTGATAGATGGCCGAGGCAATTTACATATGCTTGTAAATCATTTCACTTTTTGCTTTTTTACCCAAGTAATATCAATTTTTTTTCACTATTGACTTTTCTGAAGTCGTATTTTAGTTTTCTTTGAATGGTTTGTGAAATCCACCCAATGAATATTTTGGCTCGTTTGTTGCCATTTGTTTTTACTAGAAGGCCATTCCATATTCTACAGTAGAAGGCCATTCCATTTTTTTTTATTTTGGTAATATTTTTGACCTGTGTTTTGTTTCTTGTGACTTCAGTTTTGATGTAGGCTTTTGTATTAACAGTAAGTTACATCTTGATAAGAGACATGCAATTTTACAATGAAAATTTCTGACTTTTGAAATTTAGGTTCTTCAAATGTTCGTCATATTTTGAATAAACATTGATTATTATGGGACAAAAACAATTTTTATTTATAATGTTAAAAAAAAAAAGAAAAAAAAAGGGGGCTTTGATTTTGTTTGCTCCAAATTTGTACGTTTTGTTCAAGACGATTTGTATAATAAAATCGCTTTTTTTGACGTTTTCTCTGTCGCTTGTCTTCAACGAATTTTTCATCTGGCAACTTGGCTGCAAATTAAAATTTTCCACGAGTGCGTGTTTGCGTGGTGAGGGCCTAGTTTCCAGAATTCGCATAGGCGCTGTTTTTGCGTAGGTTGAAGGGGTGATTTGTTTTGAACTTAAGTTGGTTGTTTTAGTTGAAGATTGTTAATTAATTAACCATGGCGGATAAGAAACTTGAAGCAGAGGTAAGTTCGTTTTTATTTTTTAAACTTAAAACCTTGTCCTAGCCTGTGGTAAAATGGCATGGAAGTAATCATATTTGCTGCTTGACTCAGTGACCTTGAAGCCATCATAGCATTTATTCAGATTTTGCACACAATCAAAAAGTCTTAAAATTTCTACTAAAAGATGATTAACTGTTAGAAAAAGAGAAAGATGTCACATATCTGGAAAATTGGTCGTTACGGTAGTATGGTAGCCTATATTTAAAGAAATTCTTGTGTCATATGTTTCCTAGGCTATTCACTTGGTAAAGTAAAAAAATTGCATTTACAACTATTTTGTTAGTTCAGCATATAAAACTAAATAAAATATTTTCAAAATTTATGTGCAAAACAGCCGGATTAGACAGGTAGGCCTATGTGCCATTGGTATTCCCTGGAAAAAGTAGTAATGCTGCAATGAAGCTGATGTATTTCTACTTGAAGTTTAAAAAGATAACAGAATGATTTGATACTGGAATAGACAACACACTATATTTCACACTTAAAAGATAAGAAAGAGTTACACCGAAATAGCAAAAATTACACGAAGCAAGCATTTCAGTCCAAAAAAACACATTGTGTGACTAGGCTTATGCGTAAAGGTTTCTTTGTTTTTGTACACATTTTCTTCTGCTTCTTCAGTGCCCATGTTTGACATTGTTGGATGGCCAATGTTAGTAAGCTCATCTTCTTTTTTGTTTAAGTAATAGCAAAATTAGAGTTAATGATAAGAATATGTTGTTGCACAATGCACATGTCATGATATGTTGCACATGTCATCCAAGTGACTCCTTAAGTCTTGTCTTTTTGTGTTTTGGTTTTAATATGGACAACCTTGTCTGATACAAACCAATAAAATAAATACCTTGGCATTTTGGTTGTTGACTGTTGTTGAAGCCAGCTATAATGTTGCTGTGTTCTTTAACGAATCTTTTGTCATTAATTTAACATTGTTACAAATTAGTCCAGCTTTGCATAATTCACTCTCTGCATACATTAAAAATCTATGAAAAATGACTGGTTTGTTGTCTAAGTTTCATGTGGTGTGAGGCAGACCTATTAGCCTACCTTTCTTCAACCGATTTTAATAATATGCTATGTTTCGTCAGCCTACATGCAAAGAAAAAAGATAACACATTAAGTGCTAAATTATAATGCCTCACAGTATCATAAAAATTACTTATCACAATTGCATGTTGCGATGCATGGTATTTTTTGTGTATATACTATTTCACTTCGCTTGCTTTTCTGAGGGTTAAAAAGAATTCAAATGATGCAAGTATGTTGCTACTGTAGTTCAGTGTTAAATTGACATGGTGATTATTTTATTTTGCATATGTTGTAACAATATGCAGTGCCAGAGTCATTTAACATTTGGTGACAAACGGTACATGGGCCTTGAATGTGGCCTGGCCTAGTGGCCTAGTCAAATCTAAATTTAATATTGTTTTTTTTTAATATAAAAATGACATGGTGGTGTCTTAAACGAAAATTGTATGTATATATTTTTTATGCCAAAAAACACCAGGCTACTGTTTTATGTTTGTAAAAATCAGATGCTTAGCAGTGATGAATATTGACTTTCCAGTTTTGAAAAACAAGTCTTCTGATAGAAACCTCTTGTGTTTATGTTTATTCTAACTTACTAACATTTTTTTGGTAATTTCTGCAACTTTGAGTAGAGTTGCTAATTATAATGCTGGCTGGCGTGAAATTGATGGTAAATTACTGTTTTTGCAGTTTTGCATATCAAATGTGTATTATATACTAAGAATAATCCTAATAAAAGTGTTTTAATTTTACTTCAATGATTTCATTTACAAAAAAATTGTAAGGCATGGAGAAGCTTGTTGCAGTGAAAGTATAAACGAAAATTGCTTGCCAGATCTTTTCTTCTGTGCTACAAACTTGTCTTTTTTGGTCATCATGTTTTATTTATTAGTCACCATCTAAATTATTTAGAGCTTGACGTTCATTTTCAGATCACCAGAGTTGAACCGCTTGTTTATTAGCATCGGTCATGCAATAATTACTGGTTGTGCACAATCGCATGTGCTTGTATATTTGGTTTGTTATATTTTTTACAGTAATATAATGCTCATTGCTCAGATAAAATCAATAGTTTAATCATGTAGTTGATTAAAATTATATTCTAGTGTTCTCAGCCATATTGGAAATGCGTCTTATTTATCAAACCCTTGCTATCCAGACAGAAAATCAACCATTTGCAGACATTGAATCAATGTAAAAAGCTGTTAATTTTCTGTCAGGGTTTTTGTGAGAATAGGCCCTCAAATAGTTTTAATATATTGTTTATGTTCACTGTTAAGTCAAGAGTCCTTGCTTTAGTAGTAACTGACATACATTTGGAAATACGGGCTTACCGGTATCAGTTCGTACTTGTCATGTTTGTATTTGATATACTTGTTGATGATTTTATACCAAGTCTTGGCTATTAATCTACTCTTGTAGTGTAGGTTGCATATTTCTGTTCTATACTAATCCTTGCATGTGTGTTTGAAAATTATTTGTAATTCAAGCTGTGTAATATTTCTGAGTTTTAAAATATTTGATTTTTCATGAATGAATCTTTTGTCTGTTATATTATAACTTGGGCATTGTGTTGGATTTGCCTGAATGTTTTGATAATTTGATTGTGAAAAATGGCTAGCGGTAACCCATTTAATCACTAAGCTAGCAAAGAGCAGAAAGTAGAAAGAGTTAATTAACCTTAAGTAAATAGTTTTTATTTTTGTGCATTATTTTAAGTTTCACTTCCAGTTTTTGTGTGGTATATTTTAATTTAGTGTATTAATTCTTTACTTTTGTGTTGGTGGCAATAATCGCTTGGAAACTTTTTACAGACTACTTCTTTCACATTGGAGAATAGCTTTAGTGCTTGTGATGTGTTTTGGGTGTGATTTATTTGTTTCTTTAATACTTGTATTCTGGGAAAAATAGGCATTGCTTCAGATGAGATCTTTAACAAGTATATAGATGCTGAACTTTCCAACTTTGCCGGTGTGTAGGTTACACCGGCCAGGTTACACCGGCAGTACTGTCTCAAAATGTTCTTTGTTAGCTAAGTGATTTATTTTAATAAAGATTTGATAAAAAGGTCATTCATTAAGCAGAGATCTTTTTTCCTGATGATATGCCTGATAGATTTGAGTTATGTTGTTCATTAATTTCCTCTCTTATTCATAGTTTAAATCTCCTGTACTGGTAATTGGACAAAACATAGAATTCAAAATGTTCCTCTGTGAAACCACTTTTCAGCTTTGATGTTACATCTAGTTTCTACAGCAAGGCAATTGCACTATCTTCCTGATGAAGTGTAAAGCGGGTTCAGGGCTTTGTTTGAAGTTATCCATGCCCTTTGTTTTCTTGTCGTTATTACTGCAGTCAATTTTCTATAAAACAGCGCTAACAGCATACAGTACGAACTCTTTATTTGTGATTGCAGGCATTGTCCTTCATATCCATCTTCTTTGGATGTGCAGCTGTATCTTTGCTATTTTCATGCAACTAAATGGAAAGTTTTCCTGAAGGAAACTCGGCATTTGTTTATCCCGCACAATGCTCTACTTGAACTCAATAAACCATCTGGTTTCTTATCACTGATGTGTTTATGGGTGTTTCAACAGTTTCTTGTTCTCAGCGTTTTTTAGTTAGTTTGAGCTGTAATAAAGTTTGATCTACATTGGATATTTTCAGAGAGACACTGGCATAAAAGTTTTTGTTCGTGGTTTATAACCAACTTCTAGTTCTAGATTCTATATCTCTGTATCATAAAAGCTTGTGACAGCATGTATTCTAACGTATTGTGCAGTGGCTATCTGATCGAATTCTTAAAATGACATACCGCTTTTGGTGCTAAGGATTAATATCTTCAAGTCTTGATGGCAGCAAATTGTTTCTGTTGAACTAACACGCCCTGTGAGACCACCCTTGCTTATCGTTGCAACGTGGGCTGCGTTGGGTTTAGTCAGCGATCAGTTTCAGTCTCAATGTTTTGTGACTTGCAAACATGGCAGCACAATCGAACAGGTTCACTCCAAGTCCATGCATTTCTTTATCAAAATGCGTCTTTTCCTCCGAACGTTCAAAGTCTCTTGCAATTTGATCATAGTGCACTGTGAAGGCGCGCAACCGAGCAAGGAAGAATATACGACAACGAAATTGATAGTGCGCGTCAGCGGCTAAGTACACGTCAGAAAGGTCACGCCTCGCGAGAACGCACAACAGCGGAACCTAAGAATTTAATATGACGAGCTAACGCAACCTATTTCAAACCTGCTTGCTGCACGCGAAGACGCCAGCTTATCGAGGTACTAACTTTCAACTTTTCAAAGTATCATGAAAACACAGCAGCTTTAATAACACTTATATTTTGTCGAACTAATCACGCTAGCGATGTATATTGTGCATAAATTCTTCACTTTTATCGCTCTACGATTCATTGTATTCGTGAAATCATGCGTGAGAGGTGAAACCTCGCCTCAGTTTGTTTGAGTGTGTTCATTCAAGTGAGATGATTTACGTTGCTAAAACCATCTTTCAAGAAATGTATATATGTGGACGTTTTAGCTTTTCATTACTTTTTATTTAATAATTTTGCGTCAAAATCAAACTCGTATTACGATTGTGGTTTGTGGATGTATTATATTTCCGCTATTTATGCACCCCATGGCACGGATTACTGGATATAGCACAATGTGTATGTGTGACAAACGCAACGTCAAATTGTCCACTTTTGACAAAAGTAACAATTTGTTGTTATCATATCTCACAAACCTGACGTGATAGGCAAAATCAGAGGTCAGATTCGATTCAGCACCCCAAAATTACTCTCAATCAGTTTTCAAAGTTCATACTGCAAAAATCGTGTTGACTGGTAATATTTTCATTTAACACTACAATAAGTTTGGTTGCCTAAGGTAGGATTGTAAACAGACATAACTCAGCAACAACACTACATTTAGCATAAAAACAATAAGCAAACGTTTTCGGCTAGTCAAATAGCCCTTTTCGAGCTTATAAGAAAATTATTTTTTAATTAATTTTTGTATGATTCTCTAGTATTTCTTTTAAAACGTTTTTCTTACAAGCTTGAAAAGGGCTGTATGACTAGTTGAAAACGTTCACTTATTGTGTTTTTTTATAGTGTTAAATGTAGTGTTGTTTATGGTTTAGAAAAGTTACCTCTCTACCCGAATTGTATTGTAAGATAGGATTGTTGTTGCATTTTTTGCAAATTCCCAGCGGTAGAACTACAGCAAATATCTAGCTCATACATTACATTATTATTACATTACAGTACTATGGCATATAAAAGTGAAAGGTAATTTACAGCTCGATCTTTGAGCAGTCTTTTAAGTCATTTTTGATTTCACAAGTTAAGTTTTTTCAACCTTAACCCCCACGAAACCATTTTTTCAAGGGTACCAATGGTCGTCAAGGGATATTGTTTTTTTGGTCGAAAGTAGTTTTGTAATTATTTCTCACCATTTTATGACGTCTATTTAAAGCGAAGCGATGTAACGAGACACTGAAAATGCGCTCTTCTTGCGTGATGGTAACTCAAGAAGTATTCAGCCCCACGTTTATAGTTTTGGAACCAGGCACCTTTCAGGAGCCTTAATTGAAGAATTTTTGACAATGGATTTCGTAATCGATCTTCTCAAGCCAACTGAGTTTTGTTTAGTTTACAAATGTTTAATGTACTGTGTGTGTGTTGAACAGCTACACGGTCAATTTATTTTCTTTTAATTTAATGCTTTGAATCTCGTAGTATGAGTGTCAACGAAACGGTCGTACCGGTACGACAAGAATAAACAACTCTTTAATAAAGAACATGTCTAAACTGTCAACACTGATATGAGGGTGCATCGTCCGTTAGTTCGCGACGCTTTGCCACAACTGTTGTACAACACGCAAGGTTTTTACCAGAAAAACATTGTGCATGGTGTAGAAAAACGGTCATCAGACCACTTAGGTTTTTTTACTAAAAAAAGCTTGTGTGTGGTGTGGAAAAATGGTCGTCAGACCACTCGATATGCGACAACTCAGCAAGCACATTTTAGCTACTGTCCAAGTCAGCAAATGAGATTTACTTGCTCAGGTTGGACTTGCTTGGTCATCGCTTGCTAATCTGAATTTTCTGACTTGTGGCATGCTCAGTTTCATCATTTGCCAACTTCAGTCGTAGTGCAATACTTAGACGCTGTGTACTAATCTATCAAAGGCATGTTGATGGCAACAATCCCTATCAGTTTTTGTGTTTTATACTTTGCAAACTGTGGAAATTGAGACAATCTGATGAAATTCAACACACACACACTTTTTGACACTGTTCCATTGGCTGTAAATTTCCCTTCAACGTAGTAGTTTAAGGTCCATCACGGTAGCTGCATAATTAGCCACAATTTCTGGTGTATTCACATTTTGTATCAACAACAGTCAGTGTGTGTTCACTGTAAGTTCGACAAACTTTTTTGTTAATGTTTTGTGACACCGGTGAGTCGTAAAAACCTATCTACACCTTCCTGCATAAATACTCTTCAAAAGGCTGTAAGCGACAGAATGGAATTTTACTCAAGCCTTTCCACATTACCAAATTTTCCCAGTCTGCGATCTGTTCGGTAATTCAGAGGTATTTTCCAATGCCATTATTGCGAAATAGTGTGACCTGACGTTGGCCAGTCTAGCGTTGTTTGAAAAGAAATTTTCCACTTGCAGTTCCCTCTACCAGTCGATGTGTCACTGATTTCGTTTTGTTTACTTTATAAAACTAAACTAAACCCAATCACTAGCATATGACACGTACTTACGACTTAACAATACAAATCTATAATTTGACATAAATTTGCAAAAACAAAACATGAATCAATGTAAAAAGACGGTTGATTTGCTGTCTAGGAAAGCATTGGAAATCTCAAATTAGGTTGCATCTTTTCTCTAAACAAAACTGTTTCCATTAAGCCATTCCCCGCAAATTCAGTCGAAGTCGTGCTGTGTCCTTCATTTGATTCATAAGCCGCCTGGTTAGGTCGATTACATCTATAACTGTTTTTAACTGTTCAAATCGATTAAAAGTTCACCAATAAATGCCTATCATTCTTCCTTCATCGTGTTTAATTTCAGCTGCACCAGTTTTCTCAGATCTACCAATACAAACCTTGCAAGCCTCTCACGGAAACTGATTTGCCATTGAACTTTGTATTGTAGCAAATGACAAACACTGACCATTTAAGTTTTCTGAGTTCGATTGTAGAGCACAAAAGCACTCCTGCAGTTGTCAGAACATACTTTAGAAACTCCATAAACGTTTCTTCACTTTATAGCATTAATTCCTGACAGATATTTTAAAACAAATTTTGTTGTATCATAAATCTATGCTTGTGTTGAGAAAGTAGAGAAATCTTTGAAAGTTTGTTTTAAATTCGCTTCAATGTTCCAAGACGTTGAAACGATATAAAAGGGCAAATTACTTTACCCCAGGAGGAATTAGCATTTGATACGCAATAGCGTTTCAAGATACAGAGTGCGTGGCAACGTGTCTGAATCGATAAAGTCAAGTAAAATTTTGTAGAAGCTGCTTCAGTGCGTATTTATAGTATAGTGCGTTGAAATCCAAGTTCGTTTTGGAGTAAGAAGAAAAGGACACGTCGCCGGTCGCCGAAATCCAGACTCATTTTACTTCGTAGACTTCAAATGGCTGTGTTGCTCTAATAGACTTTTAAAACAGCACGGACGTTAAAGAAAGAAAATTCTTCACCCACGCTCTACGAACACGTTACCCGACGTTGCGTTAATATGCATTGCAATGTCAAAATTGCAGTCACTGGTATAATTGATTGTGGTTAGATACAGTATCACGTCTGTTTCGTAGCAGCAGACGACGAGCTCTCCTTAGAAATACATTGTCCAGTGTAAATGCGAACTTTTCAATCTTTAAGTTTGCTAGCTATGACTTTGCATCTACCAGTGCCCTTTCAAACAAAGTTGTGAAATAGGTCACAACAGTTGGTCCAAAAGCATTGAAGTGACTGTCACAAAGATCACTTTGAGGGTGATTCATATTGACGTTTGGTAACAATTTTTGAAAAGTTTGCCATAAAATGTCTTCATTTCATATTGGAAAGTATTGCATAATTTTGGTCTTTCGTGATGTACCACTTTCGCATTGTATCAAGAAATAGAAGCATCATATTATTTTCAAGAAGTGGTGCTTGGTAGGCTATGTCCTTGAACGTCATAATCTAATTTAAAATACTTCTGTACAGTGTACATTGTAATAACTCTTTAGGGACAGGGCAACGTTAGCTGAGAGACATTTACTAAACTGTCCATCACAAATGCTTTTCTTGCGCAATAAACTTCTTCATTGCCTTTGTTAGGTGGCATTAACATTTGCTTACAAGCGTCATATGTGAGCATTCGATTTTGGTTGTTCTGTCATTTATGTGGTCTTCACCGAGGTTACATTACATTCACCATATTGCTCTAGTCAATATTTACTGTTGATAAAACTATATCGCCTTTTCGAGATTTTTGCTTTGTTGTAATTTCTAATACAAACGTGAGTGATTATACTTTACTAAAAAAAAATACAATCTTAAATAACAATCTCCCAGTTTATTTAACACGGTTTTAACGGTCAGTCGCTGTTAAGCTGCTATTTACATGTTTAGGTGTGTGTTAGCGATAGTGATAAACGTGACCATCAATTTTTGAGTAGTGGTATTAGATTGTATGGGGAAAAAAAGAGCAAATGTTGATTCAGTTTTTTTTTAGACCTTTTTTTATCCAAGAAATGACCTTATCATAGATGATTTATTTTAAGTGTAACTTTTGAATCTGCTGTTGTGACACGGCTACTGAGTATAGCGCGTGTGTTGCTTAAATTGTGTTCCCTCGTTTGTCAGTCGCACGCCCTATCTTCGGTTGTTTGCTCTATGTCTCACGCCGTAAACGACCTCGTAGCTTTTACATCAGTTAGCATTTAGCTTCATCGCAATTTTACGACAGCACGCTTTATATTCATCCGCTTATTGCAAAGCAAACCGGTGATCCCGCCAAATAACCGGCTGTTAAAAATTAACTCGCCCCGAGTGGTTGCCAGCTTTGGTTTACTGGAAACGTAAAAATTCTTGCTTTTGGTTCCAGGTAGCAAATTTTGATGTCAATTTAACGTCGGAATGACATCATTTTGCTGCGTCCACTAATTTTTACAGGGTAGCTATCGCGTTTAATTATATCACTAGGTAACAACCATGTTTGCAATTTTGAAATTCCTGTTTTCCACCAGACAATTCAATGTCACCTTTGCAGCGTCATTGACAATGCGTACCTTGAATCTGTTTTTGCCTGTGGGCTTGCTGTTATAGAATGATCGTTTTCAATGCAAGTCTTCGGCTGAGCTCCAAATGTTGAGATCTTAAGTTTTTTCAGCTTTTGATATTTTGCTTCAGTTTTCGAAGAAAACCTAATCACAATCTTGGGCGGATAATCGGCGGAAACTGCTAACATCAAAACCAACGTTTGTTTCGTGCAAACCACAGAAGAGAATGCTTGCAATGCGCATATTATCAAAACTTTACAACACACCAAATAAACCAACCCACTATTTTAATGTATTTCGTGTACCTCAAACTCACAGCATGTCATAAGCAAAGAAGCTTCATCCATCATTTGCTTCTGAGAAGTAGTTTCCAGTTGAATCAACTTCAAGGTACCGTTGTTATAGAACGTGCTGCCAGAGCTGACACTGACACTGAATTTGCGCTGCGTGTGACATTTGTTCACGCCTTTTGTGTTCGTGTAGTGTTAAAACATGGACTGTTAGCGGCCAATTCCGCACCAGTCAACAATAGCGCGTTGCAGAGGCTACTACATTTGTTGCAGGAACTTAATTTCATGCGATTATGTAACATCATGATGCTAAGTGGCAATGCGTCCACTGTTTGTACAGGTTAGTATAACGTGATGATATCCGATGGTTATGAAGTTTGAAGCGGTACGATTTTGATACACACGAAGATAAAGACTTATTTTATTAATCTTGTACATCTATGTCAACGGTTTCAATGTAGCATACGCTAAGCTTCAATATTTTATTCAGTTTCTGCCGGTACTAGACTCGCCAACAGCCTCAGGCATTCTTTTCATTGACTTTGTATATAGAGTTTGTTAATATAAACAACTTATTCTCTACTTGCATGTGGCCTGCTAAGACGACCGCCTGTATGGTGTGGCACAATTAGTTTTTGATATGCTCAAACTTTGCAAAAGTTAAATCATCGCCGCTGTTTTGATTTGATGATTTTTGAGTTGTTGCATCCTCACAACTTCATAAGTAAAGAAACCATGTAGGAATGTTACCTTTAAGATTAACTTTTTTATGAAAATTCACAGTTTTAAATTGTCCAACTTTGTGGGTAAGCATGGGTTAACGTTAAAGTACATTCCTTCACGTCATTTTTTGCACCAACAATCAACATGTTCCCTGAGCTTGGTCACAGAGGCCACTGCCTTTTTCTTTCAGAAAGTCAAGCTATCTAGGTATCCACTTGAGCTTTTCCAGACAACTTAGCATTGTTTGTTTAGTACTGTAGTGTATATTGGCTTGTAATGTGAATGCGGCTCAACACGAAGATGTTTTGTTTAATTGATTTTTCAGGATTTATGGCTTTGTGTTATTGAAACCTCTATTTCTCGTATGAAGATTACCTAGCAAATATTGGCTTTGCCATCAGTTCGATTTCGTGAAGCAGCTCCGAAGCGTAATAAGAAATCTGTCGGCAATCGCTTCTAGAATCGTTCATGATTGACGGGAGACCCTTGCAGCGCAGCCAGCTTGTTGTGAATGTCGCTTAAACGCGTCTCTACCCAGACAGCGAAATCCATCATCAGACGTTGAATCAATGTAAAAATGGTGGATTTTTGTTGTCCGGGTAGCAAGTTACCGTCACAGTAACACTGTTAATCTCACCCCATCAGGGCCATCATCTTGTACAAAGCGCTATGAAATTACCTTCATCCCGCTACCACAGTCTGTGTTATCCCTCAAATCGTGCTCATTTTACATTAATTCCACTTCTCCAGACGTTAAATCAACGTCAAAAAGGAATGGTTTCTGGCTGAGGCTGATTTGCTGCTTTCGGTTGTTAAATTTTGTCTTTTACGATTGTTAGTTTTTTAGTTCATCCTAACAACGAATAATAACAATAATTACAGGCTTGATTGCGGGCCACTGTCAGGTTTGAAGTTGGCACACAAATGCAAGTGCAGCACAACCTGATGTTGTACATAAAATTTTTTGTCATGGGTACTCTTGCTGCAGTGTTCTATGCCAATGTTCTGTACATTTTTATGTTTTTCTGATGTTGTTTTGAGCTCACTTTCCAGAGCGGAAGGATCTGTTGTTTTAAATTGAATATAATATTCACAGTTTACATAAACTCCCACACTTGATAAAAGAACGGATATATCAACGACAGGTTCTCCCACTAGGTTGAAATGGTGTAAAAAAGTAAACAAAGAATCTTTATCACAGAAACTGTGTAGTTGAGATGTATGTTAAATATAAATTATTTTGAAGTGTAGATCAGCCCGAAAATATGAGGACAAAGCGAAATAAGTGACGATTAATTTATCCCAAGAATCTATTTCAGTTGGGTAGTGTTTTATGCTTTTCTCTAGGCATTACCAGTAATGAAATCTTCATTTATTTGCAGACTGCCTTCCAAGAACCCGCACCAGGGGAAACCGACGTTTTAGTAGTTGATCCAAACAATAAGAAGATGGGAGGCAAGAAAGGCAAGGAAAAGAAGGATATGGATGATTTAAAGAAGGAGTTGGAAATGGACGAGCATCGAGTGCCATTGGAAGAGCTATTCGATAGATATCACTCTGACCCAGAGAGGGTGGGTTTGCTAAATTTTAGTTTAATTGTAGCCTATCGACTTTCAACATACAATTTGGGTAGAGAGGTTACTTTTTTTTAACCATAAACAGACATCAGTTTTAAGTATGTTAATTCAACATTAGTCGTAGCGTAATAATTTTTCAACTAATATTTTTGTCCTAAAAACATAAACTGGCCTCTGGTAATCGTATTCTGAAGCAAAAAAATGCTTTGGTGTGTTCAGTGGCATCATCATTAACTTGTAAACGCACATGATGAGTAGGTGAGATTTGCTGTTAAAAGTTACGTTTTTTGTATTGCACATGTCTCTAAAGTGTTGGAGGCCAGACTAATTCATGAAGAAGCTGGCAAGTGCTTAACTACCGGCATCTTGCGAGCTGTAGATGTCACTGCAAGTTTGTAACCCGATGTCATAACTGTTGCGGTTGTTAATTAAATTCCCACTAGTTACTTTACGAGAGCAGTTATTGATGGTTAGGAAAAAGCTCCATTCCGCTCCTTGGGTAGTTAATGGTTCTTAAAATAATTTCTGGCAAATTTCATATATACACTGCGAATGACAAAATGTTGCAGTTGGTTGCAAATGTGCTGGTAGTGTAATTTATTTTTTGGCGCACAATCTTTTACATCGAACGAACGATTACATCAAAACGAACGAAACATCAGCTTATGGTTTATTCAGCTACAGTGGTAAATCCGTTCTATTTAAAATAAAACATAAAATGGATGATGAAATTCGCTCAATCTCTCCTAAGCGAAGGCTTTTGCGCACACAGCTTTGTGCCATTTCCCGAAGGCCCTCTCTATTTACGTTTGTGGACTGGACAAGTTTTTTTTTCAGATGAGATTTATCTGATAGTGCGACGCTAATACCGTACTAATTATAACTCTTTGTAAATCTGCATAAAAGTTCAAAGGAAAGCTATCCGTCATTTCAATTGAACTACGTTGGTTTTAGGGGTCTGCTACTATTCGGTGAGTCCGATTCGGTGAGTTTCTATCCTCTAACCCCTAACCCCAAACCCCTAACCCTAAAACGGCAATGATATATAATTAGGCTATGGTACCCGATAATTTAAAAAAAAAAATGAAAAAGTCCCCCGTTAAGGGATCGAACTCACCGAATCGGACTCACCGAAACGGGCCATTCCGTGGTTTTAGCGTGGTCATTATTAAAATTGCATTGTTACTGTTCTATCTGTTACAATGGCCACGTTCCTTTCATTTAAATTTTAAAGAATCGTCTTCTCGGTTCAATTGCCCAAGCGGCAAATCAGGTGTTTTTACATTGATTCAACTTCTGCAGACGTTGAACCAACGTAAAAAACGACTGGTTTGTTGGCTGGGTTGGTTGAAGCAGCAAATTGTCAATCTTCCGCTTCATTGAACAGGGGTTGACATCAAAACAAGCAGCGGAGTATTTGGAGCGGGATGGGCCGAATGCCCTTACTCCCCCAAAGACCACGCCGGAGTGGATAAAGTTTTGTAAGAACCTTTTCGGAGGGTTTTCAACACTTCTCTGGTTCGGTTCCATCTTGTGTTGTTTCGCTTTTGGACTTGAAGCAGCGGGCTCTGACAACCCGAACTTGGACAATGTAAGTACCGTTCTACAGATGGATTTTGTTTGTTGACACATTGATTTTGTCTAATCCCACACTTAAACTTTCTGTACATTCCGCAAACCAAGACTTTAACTTGTGCTTTAACAATGAAACAACAAGAAAAACTTCAAGCATCTGTTTTTGGCTCAATTGTAACGCTACGTATTAGTTGTGTAAGGTCAACCTCGTCATGCAATAGTGAACCTTATTTTCATAACGGCTCTTGAACTGAACTTGTCATTTTTGTTCAGTTGTACCTCGGTATTGTGTTGGCTGCTGTCGTAATCATCACCGGTTGTTTTCAATATTACCAAGAGTCAAAAAGTTCAAAAATTATGGAATCTTTCAAGAACATGGTGCCTCAGGTTAGTGGTAGCTCATCCAGCTGAGCGACGAATGATTCTTCCATTTTATTATAAATTAAACCACCAAGTCGCTCCTAAAATTCTATTCAGACAAAGGTTAACGCAACGGCTTTCTTTGACGTCACGTATTTTACGACTTAAGTTTTTGGAAACATCTCATGGTATCTCTGCAGCACGCCCTTGTCGTACGAAATGGTGAGAAGTCACAGATCTTGGCCCAGGACCTCGTAGTTGGAGACGTCTGTGAGGTCAAAGGAGGAGACAGGATACCAGCAGATCTCCGCATCATCTCTGCTTCGTCGATGAAGGTAGGTGATGTGTTCTTTTTGTTCAATGATTGATCATCTCTACAAGTGGTGGCTTGCCACGAAGAGGTGACATCCCTGTAGGGGGTAAAATATGGAAGGAAATTGAGCGAAGACTTAGGAAAGAAAATTCCCTGCGTTTGCACAGGCACCAAGTACTTTGGGACGCATTAGTTTGCCATTGCGATTTGCAGTGTGCAAGGCTAGAATTCTGGCAGTAGCAGAAAGTGAGTCGCTATGCGACTAGTTATTATTGTTGGCATGAGAGAGGTAAAAATCTCAATAGGGTGGCGGGCACTACATTAATCGTTGGCAACCACTATTTTGGTATGTACTGTGTAGATAGATGACCTTATGTTTTAAGCTATGAAGAAACTGTGTGGCTTTTCTTGTTGAATGCTGAGCACTGTAAAAATTCAAGAAATTTGTTAGATATTCATGCAAACTATGCTAAAAGTTATTTCGTAAACAACAGTGAAGACAGTTTGAATCAAAGAGTTTTATTTTCAAAAGGTGCCTTACTTGTATCACCATATCCATTATTAGGCAACGATTAATTAGGCAACGTTGAAACCACGTAAAATGGCAACATTTTAGAGTCTAACTGTTACCTTCGCTGATCAAACTTGTAGGTGGACAATTCCTCTTTGACCGGTGAGTCGGAGCCTCAATCCCGTTCTTCAGAATGCACGAACCCGAATCCCATTGAAACCAGAAACATTGCCTTCTTTTCGACCAACTGCGTTGAAGGTCAGATCAAAACTTGCTTTTTCAAAAGTTTTTGTGTTATCGTTTTGAACTACCTTACTACCGTACATGTGATACAGTATTAGCAATAAACTTTGACTTCCATATTTTAGCTGGTCTTTAGTGCAAAATTTGTAGTTTGCACATGTATGAAGCTTAATTAAAAGGAAATCGGATGTAAGTTTGCGGTTATAAAGTTAGGTTTTTTATGCATATTTGTCTGAAGTATTTATGGAAAACGAACTTTTAGAAGATTTAAAGGAAAGCGTTAAATGTTTCGAACTTATGTAGTTTTTTGACATTGACAACTTAGTAAGAGGGCTAAAAAAGAGAACTTAAGCATTCTTTTACATTCAGAGTATTGGAGTGCATCGGAAGACGAGTTCAGGTAACGTGTCTGCACTTTGGAAATGTGTAGTTGCCAGTGCAGTTTATATCAAACCTCAAGCTGAGTTTGGCATTTCGTGTAACATTTTATTCGACTGTTGTATCGAATTGTAAAAGGTCTGAAAATCATTCAGAATCATTCGGTATTGTTCTTGCATTTAAGTGGCAGTAGTCAGGTTATAAGGTTATTAACCATGGTGTAAGGCGAGGTGAGTAGCTTGAGCAATACACTTGACTCATCACAGCTTGGGGAGATGTATGTGTTACGAGATTAAACGTGGAGGCAAACGTAGATACGCCAATTTTTTCTTAGAGGGAGTCAACAGCAAAGCAGATAAGAACCGAGATGATTAGGTGGAGAGATTTTTGAGATCAGGCCAAGCCAGCAAATTAGTCATTTTTTTTTTTTTGATTTCATGGCTGCAGACGGCGAGTCGAAGAAAAAGGACTAACCCAGTCAACAAATCAGTCGTTTATTACATTATTTTTACATTGTCTGCAGACTTTAAATCGTAAAAAACAATTTGCTTTCTTGGGACTTGTTTGCCAGGGAGAGCTGAAGACAAAATGTTTCCTTGATTCTGCAGTGCACGCATTACTTCAACCTTTCTCCTTTCTAGGTTCTGCGCGTGGTGTCGTTATCAAATGCGGAGACAACACAGTCATGGGCCGAATTGCGTCCTTGGCTTCTGGACTTGAAGTTGGACAAACGCCGATCGCCATCGAAATTGAGCATTTTATCCATATTATCTCAGGTTTGAACTTTGAAACCGCTAACAGTCAGGTTTTTAAGCGGCTACAGCTATACTTCTTGCTTGAACCATTAGTTGCTACTATTCTACTACCAGTCTGCCACCAATTTACTTCGCTGATCAATCTTTGGTTAGATGTTAATAGTGATAATGGATGACTTTTTACCATGGGAAGTTAGTTTTGCTTTCTTAGCTCATCAACGCATGCGTGTGCTAAAGGCTTCGGTTATACCCAAATTAACTAGCAAAATTGGTTATCCTTTTTACATTCAATTGCAAAAAGAAAAACAGTTTTGACCCATGCCATTGCCCATTAGTAGCTTGTATTACTTCACTCTTAAAAAAAAGATAATATTGTAAACTTGATCAAATTGCCATGCACAATGTTTCACAATTCACATTGTTTGAGATTAAACGTCACGCCCCATTAAGTGACGCATGCCACTTGTAAGACATCTGTATCATGCTCCAATTTTTTTTACATTGCTTCAATTTTGACGACCATTACTGCTTTGGATAAATTCAAATTTTGCCAAATTGTGACCGAGGTAACGAAATTCGTCATTTTCACATTCCTTCAACATCTTTGGGCTTTCGTCTTCTTAGGTTGAACCTATCTTAAAAGGGCCAATTTTGGCGGGAAGTAACTTTTTCAGACCGGTTGCCGGTGGTTTGAAATATTTTCTATTGTATTCTGGTTGATGGTTCCCAGCCCGCAAAAGTTTACATCGCTAGACGTTGCAACGACGCAAAACGTCAATTGTTTCCGCCCGGGTTAGTTCAGTTAATGAACAGAAGTTTTTATCACAATTTCATGGAAAAAATCGTTTTATGCAAGCTTATCTTTCAAAAGGTGAACTTTCTTGTTCGAGTGACTAAATCAGCTTGTGTAAAGTAAACTGGGAGTAACTAGTTTAAACCGCCACGAGATTGACTTGTACTTTTCCATTCTATTCCATTGGATTCGTCTTTTCTTGTAGCAGCAATAGGCTTTCTATACCGCGACTTGGACAATATCTATCGATCTTGGTTATTGTCTTTCATTGACTGGGTTTGATCTGCGATTGTCCGCTAATATTTAGTTATTTATTTATTTTGGTTCGGATGCGACACAAAACGTACATAAAAAAAAAAAAAAAACGAAAACGCAGAGAGTGCGAAAGACTGTTGCCCTGTGCAGGCGCGGAAGTTCGTCCAGTCTGCACTGTCTCATTCTAACAGATCCATACGAAAGCAAGTATTTCGTTGTTTAAATAGCAAACTGGATAGCTGGATGGAAAACTTAAATGACTGAGATGGTCAGTTGTTTCCTTCTCCTGTGTAATCCCTCTTGAGGTCACGTTAGGTCTTTCTTGCAAATATCGCTCAATAGACGTTTGTGTATTTTTAACACAGCCGTCATAGCTTAATTGTGTTTCTAGCACCGTTTTTGTGCCATGGTGATGTAAATGAACATCGGTTATCAATCTTGTGCTCGACGTTGAAAGGCTGTGACGCAAACCGTTCCGCTTCGTAGCGTTCCTTAGTACGTATAAATAATTCATGGCGGCCTATTGTAATGATAAATTTTGAATGTCAATTTTTTGAAACTCGCTTCAGAGTTTTTCTTGCTCGTCCAACATTGTGGGGAATTCCCTTCGGTTGTCTTCGACGCATATAGTCCATGCATGTCTTGTTAGACATCACACCTTTTATGAAACTTTCAACCCTTTGGATGTCGTGATCAGTCAAGATTTTCAAAACTATCAAGGTCAACCCAACAAGGAAAGTTGCCTTTTGAACCCTTTCGTTGTGCAAACGATGTAAAAACCGGGCTTACTTTTGCAAGCTGAGAAACGATCATTTTCCAGTTTGCCGCTTTTTTCTGCTATCAAGTTAATCTTTAACTTTTGTCTTCAGAATGCCCAAAGTTTTCTTCTGCAAAGCTCTTGGCTTTTTTCGCTTTATTTTTGTTAATCATTCATTAGCTTTCAATCACCCGGCACACTGATGCTCATGCGATGATTCGATGTCAAAAAACATTCAATCGATGTAAAAGCAACATGCTGAACAGTCGGCTTAGGTCAACCAAGCAAACTTCGAACCGACTGCAAACAATTGTTCAGCTTAATAGAAATCCTCCGGGGGAATCGAATCAAATTTACGTTAGTTTACGTCAAAGCGACCAGTTCATCAACGTCAGTTGCCGGTGACTGTTTGTTCAATCTCAATATCTTGAGCGTGTGACGTTCATAAAACGAGGAAGATTTTGCGATTATACTTGACACACCGATTTGCACCAGTCTGGATCGTTAAAGAATACTCTGGGTCGTTAAATTTTTAATTTCCTTTAAATTTACACAATAAAAGTTGTGTGAAAGAATATAAACATTTGCGGTGCGTCGTGTCATTGTACCCGACTACTTCTGGTGTACCATCTTGATTAACCGACAACAAGATCGATATACTGCTATCTAGTTCAGTTATGTGCCGTTCGATATGACCGCACTGCGTGGTTTTACGCACACCCATATAATTTTTTCTTTTGGACTCCGCAATTCTCTTTTGCAGTCCAATTTTTTCGTTGCTTTATTTTTACAAATGCAATGTGACAATTCTGGTACGATTTGCCATATTTTTTTATGTTGCTTTCACACTTTTCGACTAGTGATGTCGAAACGGCTGAGAATAGATTCTCACGTCGCTGCTGTGCAGTTTGGGGCATTTAGTTTGCAACTGCTGCTCGTCAATCCACTGGTCATGCCTATTTCTTGTCATAGTCTCGTATTTTATGTTCTCGGCTTGCGTCTCACATTGGTGTTAGTTATGGTTCTTGGCCGAGCGCAACATCGTTAAAGCGATCCGGTTTTGTTGCACGACACTTTACGACTGCAATTTGGGTTAACTATCTAGCTTGGCTTTCCTTATCACCTAGCTAACAAAACTTACACTTCTCCAATGTCGTCATATGCTAAATTGGTCTAAAAAAGGACACCTTTTGACAACTGGAGATTTGAAGTTAAAAAAACCTCTAGCTTCTCTGCTTATTAGTTCTTTAATCGTGCTGAAAATTTCAGGAGTTGCTGTTTTCTTGGGTGTGACTTTCTTCATCATTTCCTTGTTCTTGCACTACACCTGGCTTGAAGCGACCGTGTTTCTTATTGGTATCATCGTCGCCAACGTACCCGAAGGATTGCTTGCCACTGTCACGGTAAAAACTATTAATAAAACGTTGTTTAATGATATCGCAATGTAAATTTTATCACTATTTTTCAATAAAAAATTTTTTCAAAGAAGCTTATTCCAATGCATATTATTCCAGGTGTGTTTGACGCTCACCGCAAAGCGAATGGCACGTAAGAACTGCCTCGTGAAAAACTTGGAGGCTGTGGAAACACTTGGCTCCACTTCGACAATCTGCTCTGATAAAACTGGAACACTGACGCAAAATCGTATGACAGTCGCTCATATGTGGTTTGATAACCAAATCGTGGAGGCAGACACTACAGAAGACCAGTCTGGTAAGAAATAACGTTTATGTCCTGATCTTACCTGTTCTCCATATTCGTTTTGGTTCTAAGCTTGCAGTTTGGTTCAGCTAAGAGACCTAGTTCATGCCACCGTTAACGTTATATATTTTCTTGTGGCAGTGACTTAAACCCATTTTTAGTTCTAATTTGCTTTTGCCTCCCTTTTTGATACTATATTGTCGTTGTTTTGCCAGGCGCTTCTTTCGACGCCAAGTCCGAAACCTGGGTTGCCCTGTCAAGAGTCGCCCTCCTATGCAACCGCGCCACCTTCTTGCAAGGACAGGAAAATGTTCCCGTTCTGAAAAGAGACACTGCCGGTAGGTTGGTATAGCAACCCAGACAGCAAGTCAGTCTCACATCGATTCAACGTCTGCAGACATAGGTTTAACGTGTGTAGATGTTGAAGCAATGTAAGAAAACGACTAATTTGTTGTCTGGGAAGTCATACCCTTAGACATGGATGTAGTCGCCAGTCCGTTGCTCTGTCTGCCACACAATCGATTGTTTTTATCAGAAGATGAATTTTGTTGAAAACCAAACATAATGTTGATATGACAAAACGTAATGTTTGATAGACTGTTTGGATCATTGACAAATTCAAGGGAAGATGCTTTGTTAAAATATCTTTTGACAATTTTTTTTTTCAATAATCAAACTGTGACCCAAAATAAATCATGCTCGTCACTCGTCAACACACTGCGTTGATTTTGACAATTTCAAACTGTTTGATGACGCCGCATAGTAGTGTTGCCAAGTCACGAAAGTAAAAAGAAAATCTTGTCACCATGCACAGGTGACGCTTCTGAATCCGCTCTGCTGAAATGCGTCGAACTGTCGCTTGGTGACGTGGAAAGAAGACGCAAACGAAACGCAAAGGTCGCTGAAATTCCATTCAATTCCATGAACAAATACCAGGTTTGTGCCTACTATTTCTGCATTTCTTTTTAGGGCTTTGTTTGCCAGTGGAGAATACAAACTTGTAAGGAACCCGTTCAAACGCTTCTGGGTTAACTATTAACTTTGTCATGCATACAAATTATTTGAACAATTTTTGAGGTTATAGTCTGCAGTGGGTCCCTCTTATCGCCTTCTTTAATTGACATTGAAGCAACTTAGGTAGTTAAAGACTTTGTTACATGTTTTACTACCTGGATTTTGTTTTCACGCCGTTCTGTTTAACAAGTTTTTAGTGATGAAAACTAAAGTCTAATATACTCAATTTTTATTAAATACTTTTTTAAAGGGCGGGGGAAACCCAAATTAACTTTGCGAATTTTTTGTTTCAGCGTGATGTCATTGTGTACAACATGCGTTTTAGCAATAAAAAAATCCAAATTTTGTTGCCCTCGTCTCGCTAAGGCCGCTTTTGTTTGATACCCGTTTGCGAGGTCTCGCGCGCATCAAGCTGTGATGCTGTTCGCTGTGACGTCACAAGGTACATATAGTTGTGGCCAAAAGTTTAAGACCAGACTTGATTTATGACGATTTTTGCATTACTTCAAAATACTGCATCAGATATAAGATGATGCATAAAGATGATGCAACTGAAACAATATCTGATGCATTATTTTGAAGTAATGCAAAAATGGTCATAAATCAAGTGTGGTCTTAAAATTTTGGCCACAACTATATGTACCTTGTGACGTCACAGCGTCACAGCTTGATGCACGCGAGACCTCGCAAACGGGTATCAAACAAAAGCGGCCTTAGCGAGACAAGGGCAACAAAATTTGGATTTTGTTTTGCTAAAACGCATGTTGTACACAATGACATCACGCTGAAACAAAAAACTCGCAAAAAGTTAATTTGGGTTTCCCCGGCCCTTTAAGGTTAAAAACATTGCAAATGTTTTGTTTTATGCGATTTTCAGGAAAACCTCTTCATTTTGTGATAATGCACAACGGTCACTACGCAAGGCGTTACTGCATTACATTTAATATCATTTTATATTTGTTTTATTTAAAAAAAACATTTATAATTTTGTTTGGCTTTTGTAATTTGTTCATTATTAATGCATGCCTAATAGCTGAGCAATTGCATTGAGTTTTTTTTTAACTGTTGACACTGAAGTCTGATAAAGAGTTTCTTCAAAATTGTGCAAATTATCGTCTCTGCAACAGTGCTGTCTAAATCTGTCTGTCAGCCCAATAATAGACCCAGGTTGAACAAAAATAACTCGAAGTAAACAAATCAATACTCGAGTCCTTAACTTTTCATCCATGTACAAAGGTTTCCATTCATGAAACCGAAGACGAAACCGACAACCGATACCTCCTGGTGATGAAGGGAGCTCCCGAGCGCATCCTGGATCGTTGCGACCGGATCATGAACCACGGAAAGGAGGAGCCGATGACAGACACTTGGAGGAACAACTTTGAGGCTGCTTACGCTGAGCTCGGTGGCTTGGGAGAGCGAGTGCTTGGTTTGTACTTAGCATCATCCTAATTGATTCTTGTTGCCCTAGTAGTCAGTTGAAAGTCTGTGAAGCTATAATCAGGTTATGAACATATGATCTTATATTGTTATTAGAACATGCTAGCTTTTAAATAGAAATAGTGTGTGTTTTTATATAGCGATGTATCCATCTCAGATATGCGTTGCTCCCAGCGGCCAGCGCTTTACAAAGCAGACAGTGTCAGTGCAGCCATCTAGAGCCTCAGCTGAACACAATGCTAAAAATTGTGGCACAGTATCACGTATCTTCGAAAACCAATTTCATTTTTCACCTTTCTCACCAGGTTTTAGCCAGGAATACCTCCCGGCGGACACCTTCCCACCAGGCTTTGAATTCGACACTGAGGACGTCAACTTTCCTTTGGAAAACCTCACATTCGTTGGATTGATGTCGATGATTGACCCCCCGAGAGCTGCTGTACCTGATGCTGTCGGAAAATGTAGAAGCGCCGGAATCAAGGTAAACCACTTCCGCGTGAAAGATAAATCTGAAATTCATTCGATTGTGAAAGACGCTTGGTAACAGACGATCTTAAAAACTTGATTCAAGCAGACAAACTCCTAAACTTGTCAACCATGACCAATTTTGACTGAAGGATATTTGTTTTCAGGTCATTATGGTAACTGGTGACCACCCCATCACGGCGAAGGCCATTGCCAAGGGAGTCGGTATTATCTCCCCCGGTACTTTCACTGCTGAAGATATCGCCAAGGACATGAACATACCCATTGAAGACGTCAACCCAGCGTCAGTAACAAGCTGAAATGTTAAACTCTTTCTAATATTGTTGAGCAACTTGCAAAGTCAACAAAAGAAGAAACTTTTCTATAAATTGTCTCGGTTTTGTAAGTTTGGTTTTGTTTCCCTTAAGGGGGCGCTATTTTATTTGTTCTTTTTTATCCTCTAGGGACGCTAAAGCGGTCGTCGTGCACGGATCAAGCTTGAACGATCTGGAAGAAGAGCAATTGGACGATATTGTTAAGAACCACACTGAGATCGTGTTTGCCAGAACGTCGCCACAGCAGAAGCTGATCATTGTGGAGAGTTGCCAGCGACAGGTGAAACTCGGATTGTGCTTTTACCACATGTAACAACTCAGTAATAGTTTAGCTTAGTTTCAAGCAACAGACGTATCATGTTATTTGCTGCGTTTTTGTTAGTTCACTGAAACTTTTAGCTGGGAATGTGCGAAGAATTGCCATCAATTACACATGGTGCCCTCGTATTGCTAAGTTGTTGTTTCTGAAGCCGGGCTTTTATAGTAGGCTACACGTTTCGTTTCTGAGTGAAAAATATGTCTTCAACATTCAAACTGCTCATGAAAATTGCAAATAATCTTTTTTGTGACTTGCTGGAGTAAATTTCAGGCAGTTGGCACACTTGTTTTAGGCAAAACTTAATGTTAAGACAACGCTTCATTACCGTAAATCTCATTGAAAGCTTTCTATGACACTGCGGTTCACGTGCTCTACAAGATTTTCAAGAATTTTTTCAATTCCCAGGGAGCTATCGTCGCTGTTACCGGGGACGGGGTGAACGATTCTCCTGCGTTGAAACGAGCCGACATTGGCGTTGCTATGGGAATAGCCGGAAGTGACGTATCGAAACAAGCCGCCGACATGATATTGCTCGATGACAATTTCGCTTCCATTGTCACTGGAGTAGAAGAAGGTAGGTGATCTGCTGTTGATTAAGAATTTAAAGCTTTTGTAAAACCAGTAACAAAAGCAGGATTGTGGGGTTGGGCGAAAAATATACGACTCCGACTCCTTGGTTTATAACTGACCGACTCCGGACACGCCTAAATTTCTTCCGACTACACAGCCCTGAACAAAAATCATTAAAATGACTTGCCTATATATTTCACGATTTAAGAAACAAGATAAAATATTTTAGGTCGCCTCATCTTCGACAACTTAAAGAAATCAATCGCCTACACTTTGACCTCCAACATCCCTGAGATCACTCCGTTCTTGATTTTCATCCTCGCAGACATCCCTCTTGCTCTTGGAACAGTCACCATCCTTTGCATTGATTTGGGAACAGACTTGGTACGGGTCGATTATTTTAATTGCTGTCGTATTTTGCACCGTTCTTACCCAGCCAGTAAATCAGTTATTTTGTACGTTGAATCAATGTTAAAAATGACATTTGATAACTGGCTAATTGTGCCTTTCTTGTATTTATTTTAAATGTGTTTTTGTGTTCTTTCACTCCAAAACGTTTCTAGCTTAATCTAAGAAACTGTCGCGACCATTGTCTCTTGGCTGTGTGTATGGAAAAAAAAAACATTTCAAAGCGATAGCCTTAGGCTTGGAGTATCCTAACCCACGTGCCCAATGATCATGTTTGTCTTGCAGTTGCCCGCCATCTCTCTCGCTTACGAGCAAGCTGAAAGTGACATCATGAAGCGGCAACCACGTGACCCAGTGAAGGACAGATTGGTGAACGAGAGGCTTATCTCACTCGCTTATGGACAAATCGGTGCGATTTCAATTCTCCCATTTTCCTGAATGGTGTCATCGAGAACCAAGCCGCTTGTAGCTGCATAAGAACTCTTAAATTGGTGTGATCAATCTTTTAGTGCTTGCTTCTTTTGCAAATCTGTAGAAACGTCATTTTACATTCGGTTGACGCGATTCTGTTTGCTTGCCAGGAATGTTGCAAGCCCTCGCCGGGTTCGTCAATTATTTCGTCATCATGATGATGAACGGTTTCAAACCGGATCGTATCCTCGGACTTCGGGTGGATTGGGATGACCGATCGAATGGCGCCGTGCTGGACTCGTACGGACAAGAATGGGTGAGTTTTTTTTTTCTGTTAAAGCCTACCCAGACAGCAAATCAACCGTTTTTCACATTGGTTCAACTTCTGCTGTCATTAAATCAATGTAAAAAAAAACGATTGATTTACTATCTGGGTACTTGCAAGGTTGTATCGCAACTCTAAAAGGTTTTCTGGAATGAAAATTTTTACTGCTATCGGTCGCATCTTCACTGGCGAAAAGCGTCAATTTCGGAACGTGATTGTTGGCACAGTATACGCCGATGACCATGCGATCACTATTATTACGCAATTTCACCAGCGTCTGCTTATCTGTGACGTCTCAAGTGCTATGCAAACAGTACACGCTTGGCAAAACCCATCCATTCGTACGCTCAGTAGGTGGGAATTTTGATTCAACGATTTTAATGGATTAATACCCTGTAAAAGTGTAACTACTGAGCCATTGGCGTAGTTTATCCAAGTTTACTTTGTGTGTTTGATCGAGGAGCTGTTGTGCATTGCAGTTCTGGATTGGCATTGCCTATACTAATTTTTGTAATCTGGTCGTAAAACTGCCCGTTCCTTTTTATGAGTTAACTTTCATTGTAAAACTGGCAGAAAGTTCTTGACGTCGCTTCCTAGACAAGAAAAATCCGCCATCTTTACATAGATTTAACGTCCGCGGACGTTGAATCAACGTAAAAGTGACGAATTTTTCTGTCTGGGTTGGGGTTCCAAACATTACAGCAGCACTCTTCACTGCAGAGTTATGGCCAACGCAAAGTGGTTGAGTTCACCTGTCACACGGCCTTCTTCACCTCCATCGTCATCGTACAATGGGCTGATTTGCTGATCAGTAAAACGCGTCGTCTGTCGATCTTCCAGCAAGGCATGAGGTACGGGCGTGTGAGCTTATTGACCTCAATCTGCAGAAGTGCTCGGTGATAATGACACCAGAGGATTGCAATCGTTTTTTGACGTAAAGTAATACAAAAAATATAAAAATGGTAAAGCGACGATGTTTCGAAAACGACCCAGACAGCAAATCAACCGTATTTTACATTGATTCAACGTCTGCAAACGTTTGATTTGCTGTCTGGGGACGCTGTGTTCCAACTGCAACCATAATAACCAACCTTACTTCGTTTGATAAATGCAAACTTTTTTCTACAGAAACAAAGTTCTTATTGCCGGGTTGTTTGAAGAGACAGCCCTTGCTACGTTCTTGTCCTATTGCCCCGGAATGGACGTCGCTCTCAGGATGTATCCATTGGAATGGGAGTTCTGGCTTGTCCCAATGCCATTCTCTCTTATCATTTGGCTTTACGACGAATGCCGAAAGCTTTGCATACGGAGATACCCAGGAGGTGAGACTATGACGTGTTTTATGTGTAAAGTAGTCATCTTTCCAAACAACAACAACCGTCAGAAAAATTTTGCTTTTCTCTGTCTTAGCATGTGCGTTGGTATTTGCAACTACGTACCTCTGCTCTGTCGCATCAGTTTGAATATTCTATGGTTTCCACCACCAATCCACCATTGAAAGAGCCTTGTCGCGTGGAAACACATCACCTCAAACAAACCATCAATTTTAAAAGGTTTTGTTGGCGGCCATTTGCGACAGCGTTCGTAATCGCTTGTCTACTTTATGCAAATGCATCAAATTCGTGTTTTCAAAGGCCAATTTACTCCCGCTTGCGTGCGAAACGCAACGAAGTTCATTTGTATAGTAATTGCCAAACGCTCTGTACTCTATTTTAGCTAACAGAGTTGTGATAGATTCGATTCTATTAAGTCCCCATTATGAGTGGCATTTCAGTAAAAACATGACCTTTCAAAATATCACCTTGTTTATGTCTCTGAAGTCGATAGTGCCATGGAATGCGCTATTCCCTGCGGATGCTGTGCAGTGCTTTTCATCATTTTAACTTTTAAGCCGCCGAGCGATTGTTGCTGTGTGGTGTGTTGGTCTCACTTGGGCGATTTGTGTATTTACAACCCGACATGTCCTAAGAATTGACGGCAAGCTTTTAAGCAATTTTTAGGACTATCACGTGGCCAATAAAGTTCGAATTCGTAACCCAGCTAACAAAACCCGTAGTTCACCGTCAAGGGACGTTGTGACAATTTAAACATGGATTTTGCTAGCTCGAAGTACTTACGTGCAACACACCTTGCATGGTACTTTAGGTGCTGCGCCTAACACATGGCCTCATAGCAATCGTGGTGATACTGACACAGTATGTAGCTAGGCGCGCAACAGCGATACCATAGGCTGTAGAGTGAAGATAGTTTTGCGTTCTTTGGCGCATGGCTCAGAGTGTACGGACACATCCATTACTTTACCATGCTACACTTATTCATCTGTTTTATTTTTTATAAGATAGCGATAATCTCGAAAGTGTTTCAACCAATATGTCTGATTATGTTGCCAAGTGTCAGTTGGATAAAAAAAATGTAATCGACACGTAATGTAAAGAAACCTCACAAATGATGATCAAAGCGACTCACTATCCAATTGATAGGATGTTTGCACGGCAAATGCGTATTGGTAAAGTAACGCTTGTAGTAACCCTATAACAACCAGCTGAAATTGTGATGCAGCTGCCGCAAGCACTGAAGTTTGCGTCAGCGAAGCGTAACGTCGCTTAATAGAGTAGCAACGTAAAAAAAGACTAAGGTATTGCCACACGAAACCAAGACGGAAAGACAACTTCATCAGCTCGCTTGTGTAGAAAATGTGGCTTGAATCGGTCATTGTCAATTAAATTACTGTCTGCAAATGTTGAAACAATTTTATAAGTGACGAATTTTGCCGTCTGTTTAGCATGTTCGAAACGTTCAACAAGCACTGATGATTGCTTGTCTTCTAAAATCAAGATTTGTTTTTCCGATCTTTAAGCTTGCAGTGAATCCTCCATGCATTTCATGAACTTCCGCTACTGATGCTACTCGCAGGGCCGTTGAGAAGATAACTTGGGCCCCCTACCAAAGAGATCGTGGGTCCCCAATTCAAGACACCTATAAAAAATAACACTATGTACGAGGTAGTTTCTTCAAACACCCTGGCCTCATAAAAAGGTTTCGGACCCCTAAATCATGCTGGACCCAGGTTTAAAAGTACCCCCAGAACCCCGTTAACGCTACTGGCTAGTCGGCGTTTTTTTTTTCACCACTTAAAATACTCGCATCCACATTTTCAGCTGTGTCCAAACTGTGTTGCTGCTGTGCTTGAAACAAACTGTTCGAACAAATAGCTTTTCTGGACTATAGTTGAAAAAGAAATAGGATCTTCGAAGTTTTTACAACAAGCTAAAATGATTTACGTATGACAACAGAATTTTACAACACACAAAGTGTAGGTCAACTTCACCAACATAGAAACGCAGCTCTATTATTATGTGCGTTAACTGCTACGTCTCCTTTTTCATTCTAAACAGACAAAAGCCTTTCGTACTTATCGTCAGACCTTGCTACTGAACATCAGCAAAATGTGTACAGTAAACTGCCATTGTTTCACAATGGGAACAAAAATGTATCAGTTAAATTTTATCCTCCACAACTGATAGGTGAAATTCCAGATTCAATTCCTTACACCAGATTTTTTTTGTACGTTGAGATGTGTCTGGTAAAAATTATGGTAGACTTGGAAAGATTTCAAAACTCTAATTTTTTATGGATTTACAAGTTTTCCTAACCCCGAAACTGCAATTTTCATGAAATTGGCGATCGTAGAAATTTTTGTATAAGCAAGATAATATATCCTCCAAGCGTCAGTTTAAACTAACGGCGCGAAAAGAAGAGTTCCGAGCATCCTGGTGCCAATAGGAATCCAGTTTTTTGGGTTAATCTGATAATGAAGTGTCTGGCTAATTGTTTTGTCCCTTTAAATTATGAGTTAACAGCTATCGCGATAATTACAGCAGCTTAAACTCAAAAAGTGTTTTATGCATTGGTCTGAAAATTAAGTTGGCCAGGGCACAACGACTCCTTAACATCGCACAAAATGATTTACAGTACTATCTACAGTATACTAGAATTTAAAGATGTTTAAACAGCGCCGAAAATTTTGTTCGCTTTGTGGAACAATAGTAAGAAAAGGGTTAAAAACTGATTTGCTTTGAATACATTTCAATAAGAGCTTTCCATTCTTTTCCAGGTTGGGCGGAAAGAGAGACTTATTATTAACATCGAAACAACGTTGGTGTTCATCGTTTTCTGGTACGTCGCACACACACAAACACATAAATTTCCTCTGCAAAAGCGTGCACGCAAAGCCCATCCTCAACCGGGACAACCTTCCATGATAGTTTTGAAAACGAACTCTTTTCAATTCGCTAGTACGCTGTGTAAAGTTGTAATTTGTGTGCTCTCATTATTATTAGCCTGCTTTTAATGCTTTTGTCAACTTAATTTTTAGATGATAACAATAATACCAAGAACTGGTTTGCAAGCTTTGGAGGTGCGCTAGTAGAAGGCAAACTTAACTCAATGTTTGATATTTATTCAATTTTTAAATACTTTTACAAAATAGTACTTGTACAACCGCCAAATCCATGTCTCGGTATTATTCGCTGAGCAATTGTCCAGCTGACTCGATTGACGATTGGTTTCATTAACTTCCTGCTTTGAATTTCGAGTCAGTTTTTAGTGCTATGTTATATGTTTGTGCTATTAACGACAGAATTTAGACTATACCTGTCCTTGCTCTGCAGGGTGCTTTTCAATCTTTTTTACTCAACCTTTTTTTTATCGGTGTTCTGTTCGCAATCTCCTCATTGACACCACATCTGCTGATCAACAGTGAAACTTTGTTTTGTTTTTTGGTTTTTCTAAATTGTGCAACCATAACTGAATCGTAAAAAAATGGAGTTGGTGCTTGATTTGTAGCCCGCAGCCAACGTCGTATTATGTAGTTCCAACGGAGCCCGTGCAGTCTTTGGCTCACCTGTATTTTTGCTGTTCTGTTTCAAAATTTTGACATTATTGTTTGACGCAAAGTTCCTTCCTAACAAGTTAGCAAATTTAATGTTTTTCGTTAGCAAGTCCCTAAACGTTGAATAGAAATATTCTCTACTGTAGTGGACTCTTATTTGGCGTTTTTCAAAAGAAATGACCATCAGCGTGCCATCAGTTTCTAAATTTCCAGTACCCATAACAAATAGTGACAAACGACGACAATTTCTTGAACAAAATCTGTCCTTTTTACATTGATTCAACGTCTGCTGACGATGAATCAAGTAAAGAAGACGGATTTTTTCTGAGTGGTTTGTACTCTACTTGTTTTCGCCGATATTTTTAAGTTGTGCTCAATAACTCCGCTCTGTTGCAAATTCTAACAAAGCTTATAACATACCTTGCAAAATAGCGTTTTTTATGTAATTTTCTGATCATTTTTGGACTTGCTCCTCAGCAAGATAATTTTGCCAAATTTATTTCAAATCATGTTCTTCGACGTAAAGTGGATGTAATTTGTGTAGCCGTGTGTGTATTTCCTTGCGTGCACGTGGTGTTTCCCCTTAGACGTGATTGTGTGTGTGAACGTATAGACTTGTATCCAATCAGCAAAATTAATCGTTTTTACGCTAGACTGACGTACAGACACTAAAAATTCAATGTCGATTAGTTTCGATTTGCTTTTCTTGATTAGACCTCAACTTGCGTTGAATCAACGTAAGGTTATCAGTTGCCCTGCCTAAGAATGAACGATTTTGCCGGTTTGGTTTCATTCATAACGTATTTTTCAAACATTTGACGCTTTCTGTTGGCGGCTGAATTACTTTATTTTGACGTTGATCGAACGTATCTTTCCGTATGCACGACGTTTGCATATCAACGTGACTATGATGTGCTTTGGCTCGCGGACACAATTTCTACGTGAAAGAATCGTAATCAAAGCTCGGTTTTTACTAAAGGTTTCATTGCATTAGAAGAAGTTTAATTCCGCTCATGTTCTTGTTGAATGAATTAACTGGAATGTCTGTCTACGGTGTTCGGGTTTTATCATCAAACTGTTACAGCTGACTAAATAAAATTAAATGAAATGTTTATTTCATTGTGTTTGCTTGGAATGAGTGTCATTAATTAGCGGCTGTAGATCAACTCTTTATATAAATTCAGTTTTTAGGGCTAAGTTTTAAGGGGCTCAATTGAGGCCAAGCTGATTCGAGCCCTGGGTTATTGACCAGCTCTGGCTTTTGTGAACAACTCGAACGGTTTCGTGGCCGTGACATTTTTGAGAAAAAACATTTAAGTCTATTTAGTTAGTGTTGCAGGATTGTAGGCTATGCAAGAACAGTGGATTATTTACGGATTGAGAAAATCGACAGATTAAGAAAGATCGATTTGTGGACTTTGTTTGCTCGTATACACTAAGCGTAATCCGCTGATCAGAACCATCGATTACTGATCCACAGATGAACTATCACAATCTGATTCTTGATCAACGGTTAGCTTAAAAGATTTGTTATTGGTGCAACCTATGTTCATCATTAATGTGAAAACTTTGAACTAATTTTCTACGCCCAAGCCCCCTTTTGTGTACGGCTTAAGAGTTTTGCTGACGTGACATTTGAGAAGGTTGGTTTATGAACTTGTATAATATACTATACCCGGGTCTTCAACTCGAGACACCTAAAAAATAGCAGTAAGATCATCAGGAAACGAGGTGGTTTTCTCCAAAATAAGCAGAGTTTGTCTCTAAAAATCATGGAACAAACGCAAGTAAACTAAAGAAAACGCCGTGTTTTTTGAGTTTATGGACGACCTTGAAAGGTTTCGGGCCCCTAACTTCCAGATCCAAAAGTACCTCCTGTCAACGCGAATGGTTTAAAAAATTAAAGATTGCTTTGTTCGCTGGTGACATATCACCCTCTTCCAATCTGCCTTGAGCCAGCATGGAAGCAGTAAGGCTCATAAAATCACATGGAACCCTGTCAAGTAACCCATGTTGATGCCCAATCTGCTGCAAGCGGAGATAGCGAATGATTGTTCGCTTTTAAAACGAAGTAAGTTATCGAATTGATTTTTTAAGCAAAAGATAAGCCCAAAATCCCACGACAAAATATCAAAAGCTGCTGTAAAACGCGATTAACAACTCTGGCTACAAAAATTAGCTTAATGCCGCAAGAAAGCGATGGAGCAGGCATTCTTGTTGAAAATGTAACAGCTTGGTAATGGTATGAAACAGTAGCTAACTGCTCTTGGCTGATGCTGAGCTGCGTCGGAGTCTGCCTCGCTTTCTGACCTAGTCTTATTCTGAAACGATCCCTGTTCCATATCTAGAAAGCTAAAACCTCAATTGCTAAGGTAACAGGGATCAGTTGTCAGTAGATGTTACAGAAAATATATTTCGCACTTATTCAGTGCATCGTCAGTTCTGATAAAGGGCAGTTAAAACCTACAAGTAATGTTTTAAACAACATTACAGTGACGCAATAATGTCAAAACATTATGAAACAGCATTGAAAAAGCTTTGGTATGAAACAGCATTGTATTTTGATCAAGGAACGAAGTGATGTCAAGTGTATTGTTATCAAATAATTAACCTTTGTTGACTAATAAAAATATTCTAGCTTTATTGCCATTTTATTTGTTGTCGAAGTGGCTGGATTGATTGTTAACATATTCGAAGAGTACAACGTACCACCGCTTTTTAAGATAGCATGAGTGGTTGATTTGTTGAAAATTATAATACTAAAATAAATCGCCATGGATGGTAGTGACGATCAGCCGCCAAAAGAGGAGACTCCGGGTGTCAGTTCTACACCCACTGCAGTAAATACTCCGTTGCCTGAAGCTACTGAAGAAGAAGAAAATGAACAAGACGAGTTGGCTGATCATATTACTAAAGTAGCCAGTGAAAGTAGCGACGAGCATGGCGTCTTGTCAGAACACCTTGACGACATGTTGAAAGACTTGGAAGAAGCAACTTCACGTTATGAGCCGAAAGAAGAAATTTCAAAGCCTGATGCACCAGCTCGACCCGTATCTCCTGGGCCAGAGTTGGCTGAAACCGGTGTGATTGGACAAAGACATCATCACCCTATTCATACTTTACCACCAGTCAAGAAAACTCGCAAAGATACTATGTACGTCCACCATTCTTCAGAAGCAGCAGCAGCAAACCCTCCAGCTTTATTACCCGCAGAGAAGCCAAAACCTGCCCCCACCGTAGTTAAACCACCACCATCTGCAACTCCCGTTTCTACTCCAGAGCCCAACGATGAAAAAACTGCAGAAGAGAAGAAAATGGACGATCTTAAGAAGGAAGTGGTCATGGTAAGCTATAACTAATGTTGTATATATTGGCTAAATCGGTAGCCTAGAACCGCTAGATACACATTAGCCTAGTTTAGTTATTACCCATTAGGCTATTGTATACGTAGCCTAGCCTACATTTTATTTTTGAAAATACTGCAGTGGATCATGTTAATACAAGATAAAACAAATGATTTTAATCGTCCAAGTGTAATAGCAATGTACCAGCGTCCAGCCTGAGGTATGAGCAAATAATAAATTTGTAAAATCTTCTTTTGACAACCGCAGCAATGTAGCCTAGTCATTAAAGGTAAAGCAGTGGCCGAGTGGTTAGCGCGTTGGGCTCGCAGTCGAGAGCCTGCACGTTCGCCTCCGGCCACCCGCACTTGCTGTTGTTTCTCTGGGCAAGAAACTTTACGATAATTGCCTCTACCCAGTGATCGATTTCGAGTAATGGGTAGTACCAAATTTAAGTCATAAGTAGAGTAGACAACCGGAAACAGACATTGCCGTCGGCTGCAGCGTGGGTCAGGTGTACTTCGGAAGGCGTACACCGATGCATAGCGCTCAAGTCCGCTTTCCCGCAATGCAGGATAAAGATATGAAAAACAAACAAACAAGCCTGGTCTGGGAGGTCGCAATGAAAATCAAACAATATTTTTTTCCAGTGGAGCCTACGTCTGTTTATCGGTTATTGAATAATTAATATTGTGAATGTATAGTAGGCTATAGCCTACTTATAACAGCATGACTTAGTTAGGCAATGATTTTTTTCTTAAAATTAATGAATGAATAGATCTGACAACCCTGATAACCTTTAAACTGTCACAAGAAAGCCTTTTTAATTCTGTCAGACCCCAATAACTGCAATGCAACCGTCAACCAATTAGAACATGTTATAAGAGGCTACCGTCCCATTGTGACCCTTCTAGCACTCAGCCAGAGAGTTTATTCTTGTTTTGAACTTTATTTGGTAATTATAGATGAAAAAAGTAATGGTAAGGGTGAGAATTGAACCAACGTCATCGAAACGACCACTTTCTAGTTTTAACCTCTATGCTAAGCAGCTGAGAATTCATCACTTAATTTGCTTTGTATCATCTGCAGGGGCGCCGGAAGCGGGGGGGGGGGCAGAGGGGGCAATGGTGCCCTTTTAAGGTCATGTAAGCTACTGCACATTCTGCAATACGATATAACAATTTCAGCTATTAGCTTTTAGTTAATTATAACAGGCCTCGAAATTCGTTTTTGTTGACTGCTGACAAACGTGTCCGGTCTGAGCAGCTATCTTGGCGGACAAATTAAGTCTCACGGTGGACACAGGACACACCAGTTTTAGCGTCAATTGCCATGCTTAATCACTTTGTCTTGATAATTCTTCGTCATTTGAGAACTATAGCTACGGCTTAGAAGGCTTTTTAAAATTTCATCGAAGTCACTCTGAAAGGCTTTCATCAGACCAACGACGTGCGCTTGAAAAGTCAAAGCGCCGTGTAGCTGCTTACGCCGCATAACTGATTAACTTTCACCGAACGAGGTCGTGTGGCTTCTTACGTCACTATGCCCTGGGCACGAGTCGGAAAACTTGTACACTTTCACTACTATTTTCTGCTGTGCAAAGTTTCATTAGGCTTTTTTCTTTAGGTTTATTTTTGCGTGTCATGTGAGCGAAAGTGAATTTTCCTTGGGCGTTTTCTTTCTTACTGTAATACCAAAACTTAACAAATTTTGCTGCATCTTGCTGTAATATAGCCTACTCGTACAGTATGATATAATCTAATTTTGTAACCAACCTTGCCTTATCAATATTACTTGGAGATCAAAGCCAGACATTGTGACGTAAAACTTGAACTAAGTTGCGCGTGATTAGTGTAGAAGCAGGGCCTCCGAGAGAAATCAGCACTGGTCGGGAAACAATACGAAAAATGGGCCCCATAATATTTTTTAGCAAATATTGCGTTGTATGTTCGTGTTAAGCTGAAATTAGCCTACTATCCTCAGCATGAAAAGAACTTTGTTCAATGTAAAAATCATCAATAATTAATCACTGGATTACACTTGCAGCAAAAATGCCATTGAGGATAACTATTTTGCTAGAAAGCTTTGTAAACACAAAATAGGCCTACAGGCAACGAAAATAGTTCAACCAGCAAGCATTTAATTGAAGAGTGTCCAAACTTTTTTCCACGCGAGCCAGATTTGATAATAAGTGTTCGCGGGCCAACAGCCACAATAATTTTTCTGAAAACTGCAAGTTGAATTTATATGATTTTTGTGTGTCTGCAGGCCAAAAATAACACATTGTACAACAACAGGCGCGGGCCATGCAAAAACGTCTCGTGGGCCGGAGTTGGCCCGCGGGCCGGACTTTGGACATCCCTGATTTAACCCTTTGCTTTTCAACGTTTTTTTGGAAGTTACTGCTCAAGGGGGGGCCGTTTTTGGATCAAATTTAATCAGCTGTTACGTGTTATCCGCTGATGCTATTTCAACAGAAGTTGCACTGGTGTGAAAGCAAATCATTTGTCTATAAGTTTGAAAAGTCATTATTTTAAAATTTTATATGTTAAACTTGATATTTCAATTTTTGCAAAGGTACCCAAAAACGACAATTTTGATTTAACTTACCGCTATTTAATTACCGTGCTAATCCGATTTCATGCAAACTTCTAAATAACAAAGAGCTCGATCGAACGCACGAAGTGTGTGTGCGGTGTGCCGAATCACTGCATTGATTAGAATTTACGACTTGCGAGCAAATCTTATTGTAAGCTACTCACTGATTCTAAAATAGTTACAATCAGAGTAACATTGTTACACGAATTTGAAAAAAAATCAAAACTGCGTTTGTTGTCTTACATTTTTATCCTAAACTAATGCATTCCGAAACTCATGGCTAGCTTCTAGTTTCATGGAACCAAATTTTTCATAAGTAACAGCTTAGCCTGCTTGAATAGCTGTTTACATCTTCGTTTGTGTATTTTAGGTCTACAATTGAGTTTGTAGTATGAATATTTTTAGTAGAGAGAAGACAATTGAACAATGAACATGTTGTTGAAATTATCTGAAATTTTTAAGTTCAAATTAGGTGCTTTTGAAATTGTGGATTTATGTCAAGTCGCATCACAAATATCATGCAGGCCACATCATAAGTCATTTCGCTTACGGGTGTTTATAAACATGACTCATAAATTACATCCACAAAAAATACAGCATTTACATCAACAAAGCTAAGTTCGAAGCTCACTTTTTATTGAAGATTGTGTCAATCAATTTGAAAATACATTTTTAGTCCGCCAGCGTCGAAATAATGCAACAGCGAATTGAGGAACATGCGTAAACAAAGGAAATGTGAAATAACCCACAGTCAGCAAATCTACATAAATTTAACGTTTACAAATGTTGAATCAATGTAAAAGGACTGGATTGCTGACTGGGTCCTTATTGTTTGAAGCACTAAAAATACGCGTAAAAGCGACAACATCAGCAAGGCAGTGATTATGTTTCTGGCCAAAAAAAAAATAACTTTTGACTTCAAAGATAAAAATGATTATAACGAAGCTTCAAAGTTTGTCGTAAAAAATTTTACAGAGATACAATAAACATAATCATTTTGTGCCAGATTGTGAGAAGATTTCCTAGATTCTTTCCAACCATTTGCAGGATTGCAAATTATTTTCCATAACTTTATATTGCTAAAAAATGGCTTCTTTGTTGAAACAACGTGGCTACAATTCTATAAAAAATTCTTAGGCCTACTACATTGAAGTAATGAAATTTTTTTTGTGATTTTGCTGATGACGTTTTACAATATCCGAGAAGTAAAAAAATAATAATGATGAATTATTTTACAAAGCCGTGGTTTGCAAGTGCTTCACAAAAAATTGTTGGGGGAAAATTTACTATTAGACGTAAAACGTTTGTAAAAGAAAATTGTCGGTTTACGTATTTATAATGTTTATTGCGCTGTTATCGAATTATAAACTGCCTGTAGGCTATTGTCTACCTTTGTAGTTGCCGGCCAGCTTAGAGCAGCATGCAAACTAAGCGTTTATGGTATTTGCATCGTGTTATGATTCTCGAAAATTTCCCACAAGGGTTTATTTTTATCGTGATATTTTGTGCCTCTTCTGTCCTAAACTTGAAGTTATTGTGCAGCACAATCCACATCGGTTTTTAGACTCAGTCTTCATTGAAAATCTTTTGTGTGGTGCATCATTTCAAGTAGTGTCTTCCCCTAAACTGTTACACAAATCGCCCAGAACCAGGTTGATTATTATGTATCTTACAGCAGTTGAGAGCCGGTTATTGTATGTGTGGAATTATTACTGTAGATGTCTGACTAAATTCATGCCAAAGTCGAGCAAATTCTGCTTTCGGGATCCTTGCCGTTATTCACGGTATTTTTTGTTGATAAGTTTAGGCAGCATTTTTCCAAGATAAATGAAGACATCGGTATTGTTCGTCACTTAGATTTAGTTTTCTCAGCATTGTTTATTCATTCTTTGATCCACTAGTTCAGCGTTTCTTAACCAGGGGTGCTAGCACCCCTTGGGGGTGCTGGAATAGACTGTAGGGGGTGCTAAATGCATGTAGCATAATATCAAAAAATGCCATTTTACTTTTCTGCATTTTTTCGTCTTTCTGTCGGTATCAGCAGTTGTCATATTAATGATTGCTGTTTCGAAGTAGCCTACATGATTTGCTGTTATTGTAGTCATCTCCCAGTCAAGTACGCAAATTGATCCTGAGTAGATTGTGCGAACTTACCTGGTGGGTGCTTTGTTGTAATATTGTTGCTCACCTCTCGCTTCTAGAAACCACCATGGCAAAATGCTTTCCCACAAATCACTCATATCCAGAGTGGATAAAGCAGCCCTTCTTGGCAGACATGAGTGATCACAGGCTAATAGACAGACTGAAGGAGGAGCTATGATTGACATGCAGGATTGCAGGTGAATCAGAGTTGTCGGAGAAAATTTCGTCCTTCCGCTTGCTGATTTCTGGTGTGATCAGTTGACAGCATATCCTGCATTAGCACGAGCAGCATTGGAATTGATGGTTCCATTTCCGACTAATGTGTGAAAAGGCGTTCTCCACAATGCTCCAAATAAAAACAATTGGCCGGAAACGCCTTCAACATGGGTTGCTCCACGGTGTGAGAGTGGCTTTGACCAACACGAAGCCTCAAATAGAGAAATTGGTCACACATGAGCATGAACAATAGAACACACATTGATACATGTGTAACTAGTTACCTAGCTGGGTAACTTAAGTTTATCCATGTTCTTTCACTATTCTCGGGTTTTCCTATTTCTTTTATCACCAATGACGACAGTAGTTTTGAAGAATAAACAAAATGATCAATTTGTACTTCGCTTTCCTTTCAATAGTGCAGGCCAAAGTTTAATGGCGGCGCCGAAATTTTGACATGCTATTTGATCACTGGCGGTATATTTTGTATATTTTTGTCGCCCAACAAACGGTGCTGTTATTTTAAGAGAGTTGATTCACTTACATAATTATGGTTATAATTGAATTTCTGTTGGTGGAATGAAAGCCAAATACCAAATCCTGAATCAACTTCGTTAAAACAACTGCACAGTTTGTGAAACAACAAGAGACTTCATTACAAAATATATCGCCAGCGATATGAAGGCATGTTAAAATTTCGGCCTCTACTAAACTTTTGGTCGACACAGTAGTAGTCGTATGTCAACGATGGTTAGGGGGTGCTAGACTGTTCAGGCCTGTTTACAGGGGTGCTAGAGTCAGAAAAGGTTAAGAAACGCTGCACTAGTTTGTCCCACTTTTGGTATAATCGGATCGTTTATAAATGGCGGGTCTTCACAATAGCCGGCCTCTTATACATTGGCGCAACGTATTCAGATGTTGAATCAATGATGAAGAAAGCTGATTTGTTGTTTGTCTTATGTGACGCCTAACTTTATGCCTCGTCTACATTACAAAATATTTTGTATTGTACATTGTACATTTTGTTTGTACATTACAAAATATTTTGTAATGTAGATGAGGCATTATCATCTTTATTTTGCGCTCTTTGGAACAAAACACAGTGCACTGTGAAACAAAAATACAGGACATAACAACAAGTAGGCGACATAAAGCATTGAAAGGACGCCATCGAGTTAGCTGATACGTGTAAATGGAGCCTATCTCATAATTTTGAGTGTATCTCACAATTACTGTTTGCAAAAACGCTATTTCTCCGGCTTCTCCCAAAAGCATTTGCAGTCATACATTTCCTCAATTGCAAGTTTTGTCAATGAGAGCATTTCCATAGAACGTTTATTTCGAAACCAGGTTTTCGTGTCTTTATCCAAGAGAAAATTTCTTATTGTAACGTTTTTTATTCGTCAATGAATATTATCTGCTTGAAACAACTGTTTTGAATAGTTTGTGGCCTCCATAGCCTACTATTTTGATCGTGGATAGCTATTCTTCTTTGTAGAGCTGATAACGCAAAAAACGTTTGCTATTATTGTTTCTAATTAACAGCTTTGCGATCACTGGCTTTTCTTTGTAGCATAAGAAATAACGCGCTTTGTATTATTGAGGTCAAACCAAACAAAAGAAAGCAAGAGGATGCTTCTCTCTGCTCGCGCATATCGATGCACGAAGCAATTATGAGCTTATGGCTTGTTATCGCAATGTAATCCATTTCACGCTTTGCTGGAAGTGAGCTAGAAATAGCAAAAATTCACCAAAATCTTGAATTTACAAGAAAACTACACAACTTTTAGCATCAAATTTTATATCATCAGATCCGCCTGGCAATTTTAGGAAAAGTCAAGAAAAACCAAGTGCATGGCGTTACTGTGCTTCAAATAATTAAAAGAAATATGAGGGGGGGGCCAAATCTGGCCTCCCTTTGAGGAGCAAAGTGTTAATTCAACCCTTTCTGGACTTTTTGCAATGCAAAGTTACGGATCACAGCATCAAAGTTTTGCGACATCTGAATTGATGCACAACATGTAAGTTATAGTTAGGCTTTTCAATCGGTTTTGAGTCATAGGCCTACTGGAGGGCAAACAATTCTTTGCAAATTACAGTAATTGCTAAAACCACATTCTCAAAGCGCAACCGTTGGAGGTAGCTGCTGGAACACAAAAAAAATCATAACATAACTATTTGGAAAAACCTTTCGAAAGTTGCAATCAATGATTCCTTGTGTAGAGATTATGGGGTGGTTCGTTCTGGTTTGCAGCTGAAGTTTGCTGTGTGGCTTTCTGTCAAAAGTAACAACTCATCCAAAATGTCTTGAAAAATATCATTGTTGTAGCCTACAAATGGTTTAAATTTGTCCTACATGCCCGCAACTGCACAACAGACATACGATGAAATTTTCATGAAACTTCAAACTCATCGACGATATGTTTGAGTTTGTTGATACATTTGTCAATTCCAACAACTATCAAATGCTTTGCAATGTACGGTAGAATACATTTCCTTCGAATGATTCAGCTAGTTAAGTGGAGTTATAAAAGCGTTCTGTCCTCAGGAAAAGAAAATCATTTTCTTTTAAATTTAAAGTTGCCGCTGCAACTTTAGCTTGCGAGTAGTAGCCTACTCTTCTCAGCTTTCTCTTACTTAGATTCCATCTTTCTTTAATTTCATTAAATTCATCAGTGAATCTTGTTTAGGACCGTAATCCACATAATGCAAAGCAGTCACAAATTTAAAACTGCTAGTTGTAAGCTATTTTAGCATTGACTCAGATCAAGCTCTTGTTGGTCTTTGCAAAATTGCAAAGTCGTTGGTCTTTGCAAAACTGCAATTGCAAAAGGGTAATGTAAAGCATTGGGTTTGACTGCACCACGCCTTGATTACCCTCTCGAAGTCAATTTTTTTGCAAGATGATAGGACAGCTTTTATTAGATTTTTCAGAATTTTTCCTCTGACTGGGCTATAACTTTAAAGATGCCACTAGCTTACAGATAATCAGTTACTCCAAAAATGATAAGACATTTGAACAACGCTGTCTGTAGGCAACATTATGAATTCCAACTAGATTTAAGCAACAACATCCATAAACAAAAAACTCAAATAAAGAAAAAACTCACTACCTTCCAAAATCACATCATGAGAAGCATGACCAACAAAAGGCTACTTGACCACACGAAAACAGAAGATCTTTTAACTATGACAAAATTACATCCAATTGCAGCAATAAGTTAATAAAATCAAAAGTTTTAAAACTGTTCGGCCACACTAAAAGATCACAATTCGGAATCAGCAAAGTTTGCACAGAAGGAAAAGTAGGAGGAAAAAGAAAACGTGGCAGACAACCAAAACGATGGCAAGACAACATCCAATCATGGACCGGACTCAACTTGGCGACACTGGGAGAGCTGGCTCAAAATCGCCACTCTTGGAAGCAAATAACTCATGTTGATGCGCAATCTGCTGCAGGTGGAGATGATGACTGATGATGATGATGATCCATAAACAAAAAATATACATACAGGATTTACTTTCTTTAATCGTGCTTGGACTGATACCTTTAACTTTCCCAGATAACTTATGTTGGATACAACATCCTATGCCTGGCCGACGCAGATTTTGAAGTTAAGGTTCAGTTGTCAAGCAAAAATAGTTCCCGCTTAGCTAAAACAGCACCAGTTTTCAAGTTGACACTATCAATACAATCGAAACCGTTCAGTGATATACAGAAATCAATTCAGCTTCAGATTTTACGTCTTGAAGCTGTTCAACATCGCCTACCTTAACACGAAAATGATTTGTTCTTGATGAGAAGCATCGAAAGTGACATTTACGATGATTGAGAAACACTTGGAACTACGCACTTCATTTAAGAATTTGTTGATTATTTAGTTGGTACATTTTTACTTTAGTACTAAAAATGGGCCCCCTCAAAAGTGCAAAAACAAAAAACTACTCGTTTTTCCTTTACAATGTTTTGCTAGGGGGGAAACTGGCCCGACTTCCCCCCCTCTCGGAGCCATTGTGTAGAAGTACCAGTATTTCCATCGATTCTTAACGAAGAATTCACCTTTGTTACGCTGATTCAATGTCATCAATCGTTGAAGCAACGTAAAAATTGAAAGTTTTCCTTCTTGAATGGAAGCTAAGGGATACAGTATTCAAATTTTCTAAATGCGCGGAAATTATATTCTCGCAACAATTGTTCGTGCTATGCAATGACGATTTGTATCGCTAGTTCCTATGTTATTTCTCGGCGGACAAATATGACCGATCTAGATGGTACTTCCCGCGGACATGTCCGCCGTGAATTTCGAGGCCTGCTATAATCTTTCATTTCTGTCTCAAAATAATATTCACGACACAAAATTCTGTATCACAGTAGGTAATTAGCCTACATCATCATAACATAGTATGATGCCCTCTCGTGCCATTGTTTTTTGTATACCGGACACTTGTATCATTACTCGATGATGAGCTGATGGATGAGCATTATTGCTATATCTTATCTTAAAACTAAAAAAAGGCCTTTCAGCAATAAAAGTGCCCTTTTTCATAATCCTGGCCCCCAGTCAAAAACCGTTCCGGCGCCCCTGATCATCTGCTTCTCGCGTTTTCACGTCACAAAAAACGTAGCTTATGATTGGTTCGAGGTTTTAGTAGCCGTGGCAGAATTTTGTCATGTTAAAGTGGCTATACTCAACAACAACTTTTGGGGGAGAGTGGGGTTAGTTGGAAGGCGGGGTTAGTTGAAAAATGACCATTTTTTTAACTCTCGATAAATTTTTTAAATATTTACTGCCAACATGTAAAGTAGTTTATAAAAACACATAGGCTAATCCATGTTAGTTTCGATTTGTTGAGTCAAGGTATGCCTGGTTGGCTGACAATTTTCTATTTTCTTACTTTCGAAGTAAAATTTTTATCGTATTTAAAAACATCTTATGCGTCGATATCGTTAAAGATAGGCAGAAGTTTTTTGGTGTGTGTCAGCTGTAGGTGTTCTACAACACTAGGACATAAACAAATTTTAGTCCAATGCACCATGCTTAAATATTTTAGGAAAATAGTTTGTCATATGCTAATGGGGCTAGTTGGAAAATAGTGGGTGGGGTTAGTTGGAAAATGGTTTGATAACGGTATGACTATGTAGTACGAAGGAGTATATCGTCGTGGTATGATAATAAGCAGTATAAGCTCCAATGTACTTGTTTTAAGCAGACATACATTGTAAAATTTTAATTTGAATAACTTGGAAAGTGTTATAAATACGGCATCACAAGTTTTAACAATGCGTTTATTAAAAAATGGTTTTACGATGATTAGATGTAGAATTCATTGCATTTTGATTTTAAAGCAGGTAGACATATTTGCTTACAACCCCATGTAAATGTTTGTTGGTTGAAAAAATAGTATCCAGTTAATTAGCGTGCAGTGAACTGACGTTTTTCAACTAACCCCAAGCATGGGGTTAGTTGGAAAATCAATTGTATGTTTGTTTATTTTAAATTTTTATTAAAAGCTGATTTGACTCAATACTTATTTTTGATTGTATGATAGAGGACACTATAGATGATAATTTAAGCCACTTCACGTTGTCAGGTTATGCACCAATTCTTTTAAATTTCACTTTAAAAAAAAAACTTTCCGACTAACCCCACTCTCCCCTACTCGACAAGGTTGCCAGATCTTTTTTATATTTCCATCCCGATTTCCACTAAAAAGCAGGGCTGTGTACTCGGAGAGATGTTGGCGTGTACGGAGTCCAAGTGATACATTTTTGCTAGAATCTATAGCCCAACAGGGCTTCGGAGTGGTAGCCTATAGTTTTGTAGCCCAATCATTTGCAAGTCAAAATCAGAGTTGTGGAGTCGGAAGGATTTTGGCATGTCCGGAGTCGTAGTTGTTGAAAAAGGCTGATTCCTACTCCGGCCTGATACAAAACGATGAGCAATAAAATTTTTGTTTGAAATCTTTTTTTTAAGTGTTGTATCTTGTTCTCTGATCTTGTTCACTGGTCAACAAGCTTTTACTAAATTTTTTAACCAGAGATAGCCTACAAGTAAACTTTTCTAGACGAATTTGCGTTGATTCCGAACCTGTGCTCGTTTTTTTCTCTGGCATATCAGGTTTTTAAATTTTGCACTTTAATATATTACGTATTCAGTAATATTAATGAATAAAACCAAACTTTGTTTCATATTAATTTTTTCAAAATATTTCATAAACTCTCATTTTATAGCTTCACTATACCGTACTTGTCGTGTAATGTAGCAATGTTTTGAAACAAAAAAACTACAGTTTTAACCAAAAAAGGTGAAGGAAATATAAACAATATCCAATAGCATACAATTCGTTTATTTTACGCGTGGAATTTACACATATTGAATACGCTTACGCAACAAGTTGTTCTAAACCAGGGGCCGAAAATTTACGGCCCGCCAAGGAAAATCATCTGGCCCGCAGGCCGCAGCCTCTTTACATATAGTATTATACTGTATTGCCCGGTCAGTGGTATATTAGCCTACAACGGAATGCGAGAACAAGTGGGCCTACTTTTTCATTTATCATTTTAGTAGGCCCACGTCTTTTATTTGCAGCGTTTCTGTTTTTATAAACAAAGAATTCAACATAAAGCACCATTATCATAAACATATTATTTGTTCCAAGTTAATGGGTCAAACAAGGAACGGCAAAGTTAATTTACTCAAAAATAGCTTTGAACAGCAAATGTCTTTGTTACAAAGGAAAGGTAAATCAATGAATCAGAAAATTCTTTTTCCAGGTAGAAGGAAGCACAATTAATAGCAAAAGACAAAAAATCGTTGTAGCCTACTGGAGGTTTTACTGATGGCGAATTTGGAAATAGGTGTATGATGGAGGTCATTGAAAACATATGTCCAGAAAAAAAAAAACTATTTTTCAGATATAAGTCTTTCAGCAAGAACCGTAACTCGACGAAAAGAAGAAATATCTGAGAACGTAAAATCTTAACAAAAAAGTTACAGCCACGCAAATGCTTTCCAAGCACGCAGTTTTAGTGCAGTTAGCGTTTTTTCAAAATCTGGATCTTTCAAAACTTCTCGAATTTTTGGGCCAACAAAAATGCCTTCTTTTGTGCTTTAATTAATTTCGGAAACTTTTTGTGAGAAATGCGAAACAAATACATTACCATTTATATATTAACTTAGAATTAGATCAAGCTTCACAACAAAAATGTAAATATCTCAAAAACATGATGCCTTAAAAAAAAAGTAAAGACATTTTTGAAATCAGCGTCATAAATACGTTTAAGGACACATAAAGCCATCTCTGATTAAAATTGTCTGTTTACCAATGTAATCTTTGTTTACATAATTATGTCGTTTTTAAACTATTCGTTTTCATGAATATAAAATATGCTTGCTTTATATTAATGTTTCAGGATGATCATCAAATACCTTTGAGCGAACTGTGCACAAGGTTGGATTCAGATCTGGAAAACGTATGGTTGAGTTTATAATCTTTTTATTAAGTGGTATTTTCAGGTAGGCTATTGTAGAAACGGTCGATTTGGTAAAGGTAAAGCATTCTACAGTAGAAGTCACTGCTGCATACCAAAAGATACCAAGGTTGCCATATGATTTTTGATCAACATAATGAGAAAATCACCTTTTCGAATAAACAAAATGTCATATTAACAATTGCAATTATTCTATTCAACATTTTGAACGTAATAGAACTGTGCTACTGAAATAGCATATCTTGCTCTGTGGATCAAGGGTGTGGGTCGCTAAAGTTGTATTTGGCAAGATACAAGTGGGAGGTAGCCTAATTTTTGAAATATTAAGCTGCTTATGTTCTTGATTTGTTGATGCTGTGCATACAGTTGTGGTAAAAATAGTTTTAGTGCGGCTAGGGATAGAATTTTTTGGTTTGAGGTAAGTCTGAAAACGATTTGTTTTCAATGCGGATTCATTCACAAAATCGCATTTGGTTTGGTTTTGAAAGAATATTCTCTGTTTGACACCATTCAAATATTTATTTCAGGGCCTTACATCACAGAAAGCAGCAGAATTTCTTGAAAAGTATGGTCCGAATGGTCTTACACCTCCTAAAACCACACCAGAATGGATAAAGTTTGCAAAGACGTTGTTTGGTGGATTTGCCACGTTGCTGTGGTTCGGAGCTATTCTTTGTTTTATTGCCTATACGATTGATGCCGTGGAAAATCCAGCTACAGTAGCATCAGATAACGTAAGTATTGAACATATAATTATTAATTTTATTTGTGATACCATTGTAATTTTATTTGTTTATTCGTCCGCCCCGTTAGCTTAGTGGTTAAGCGTCCGACTTTGTACGCGAAGGCGGCTGTTTCGGCTTTCGAGGTGTACGCTTGAGCAACGCATTTCAGGACTTCTCTCCATTCTGTGGCGATTGATGAATTTACAAACAACAACACTTCAACAACAAGAGGGAACTTCACTCTGTCAATTTCGGTGACTGACCTTGCATCAATAGTTTAAAGCCTCTGCAAGTATGCGGAACTACCAGGAATAACTTATCAGAGGATGTCAGTCCGAGGATAAAGGTTTAAACCAACCAACCATGTATATTCTTTCCACGATTCAACGTATCCTGTTCTCTGTATTGCGAGGGTTTGACGGCAACGAATATCTTTGTTGTATGATGGTATGTTTCTATGCTCGGAGAGTTGATGGAGACGAGATCTTCCCACCGCAAATCTTCCCGGACATTGTCGAGCCAACGCTTTTTAGGATGTGTTCGAGAGTAAATTCCCATGGACGCTGTAGAACAGTTTTCTTTGGCCAGGCGACTTCTTCTGTGCGTTGCACGTGTCCGTACTAAACCAGCCTTCTTCATTTCACATCTTCAGACGTTACGCGGTCAGAAAGTCGTTTGAAACTTTTCCATTGTAATTGCGATATATAGCCGACATTGCTTTTGGACGGTAACAGCCAGGTGTCACTCGTATAGTGTTCGAATATGGCAATACAGTTGACCCCGCCTAATCGGTCCACGATTGATCTGATCACCCGCTTATTCGGGCCATATTTCAATCACAGACATATACAACCAAGCAACCACACGGCATTTAACATAATCCATTAAAATTGAACATAAACTATAAGATATGATAAGCAGTTATTTTTTGTTACTTGATAAGGGCTAACGTGTGTATGGCCGAAAACGTTTGTAGCTTATAGTTTATGTTCAATTTTAATGGATTATGTTAAATGCCGTGTGGTTGCTTGGTTGTATATGTCTGTGGTTGAAGAAAGTGACCTCTTTACCAAAATTGTACCATATTTCAATGCTTCCCAATTCAAAATTTCAAATTCCTTTTTTATCACAATTTTTCCTGCCTAACTGGTCCATCACCCGCTCAAGCGGACCAACCTCACGTCAAACATAGGCTTTTATAGTTAACATTTTTTTGCTTTTGTACATGTATTTTGGGAAATGACTCTAACAGTTAATATGCCATCGTGCTAATACGTTCTTGCCTGATTGCAGAGATCGGTGTTTATTTTTTTTGATGGTAAATCTTCTTTTTTTAATTGTTTCACTTTGTATTGTGCCATGGATAAAATTGTACTATAAATTGGTTTTAAATACACTTGTGTCAACTTATTGATAATTTCACCTTTTAGCTTTACCTTGGAATCGCGCTGGCTGTTGTGGTGATTATCACCGGTTGTTTTCAATACTATCAAGAATCCAAAAGCTCGAAAATTATGGAATCTTTCAAAAATATGGTTCCACAAGTTGGTAACAGTTGTTATTTGTGTGTATGTTTTACCTTAATGACAATGTTAATTCTGTTTCACTATATTATTTGTGTGTGAATGGTAGGAATGAAATACAAGTATGTTAGAAATGCCTTTTTGTTTGTTTTCTTTTGCAAAATATGGTTTTAAATACTTCAAGAAACAACTTTGTGCAATTTTTTATATTTTTTTAGCTAAGTTTATCTAATTTCTCTTTTGCAGCCTACTTGAATTCGTGAATGTGATGGAAGTTTTTACATCACTTCAAGTTTAAAACATGCGGCCTGATTCTGAAATCAACAACATTATCAAATCAGCAACAATTTGTAGCATAATAATATAATGTTGCATCAATTTTTATTTCAAAAGATAGATTACCTTTTCTAAAATTTCCTAATAAGAGTTAAACGTATCCTTAAGCTGCCAAAGGATATTGTAACTAAAACTGGAAAACAGCAACACAATCCAATTTTCAAATCCAATGATCAAGTGAAGTCAAACGTCGAAGCAAAAATCAGAAAGAATTGTTTTGTTTTTTTTCCAGTGTGATTTTTTCATTGACTACTACAATAAAACATTTAAATGCCACATACATGATTACTTATCGTGAATCGCAGCAAGCTCTTGTGATTCGCAACGGGGAAAAGACACAGATTCTTGCATCAAACATAGTCCTGGGAGATATAGTGGAAGTCAAAGGAGGAGACAAAATTCCTGCAGACATTCGCATTCTTTCAAGCGCCGGAATGAAGGTTAAATTGTTCGATTTTGTGTTTCACAAAAACCTTCAGTTTTAATGCAACAGTCAAGTACATAGTTCACCTTCAACATTCAACAAGTCCAGTTATCATAGCTTTGTAGCGAGTGTAAGCAGCTTTGCTCTAAGTATGGGCTTTTGCAGCACCGGTTGGTCGCCAATCTGGGAAGTGGAGAAATTACGCTTCATTGACTTAACTAGGCCTCTGATTTTTACGTTTAATTTTTAAAAGAAAAAAACGTTTATTTCATAACTTCTCTTGTTCATGTTACTTCAGGTCGACAATTCCTCACTGACCGGCGAGTCGGAACCCCTTGCAAGATCCCCTGAATATTCTCACAAAAACCCTTTGGAAACTAAAAACTTAGCGTTTTTTTCCACAAACTGCGTAGAAGGTGAAAGCCTTAGAAATTGATTTGTGCATCTTATTTATTTATAACTTACTGAACAATAGAAAATTAAAGCAGTTGTAAGGCGCCATTAAGAATTCGTGACGTGCTTTCACTCGACAGTTAATCACCCGAACAATTTCGGAATATTGTTGGTGTTAACTAGAAAGAATGACGACATCACGCAAGGCTTAGCTTTTGCAAATCATTGCTTGAAATGTAGGGTTCAGTGCAGAAAAGCTGGACAACTCTGACCATTCAGGATAATGTCCACGCATTTGCCAGCAAAATAGAGGATATTGATGTTAACTAGAAGTTGTCATGGGCATACATTGTGATTTATATAATATGAGCTCTCTTAGTTGTTCGGAGAGCTAAGAATAGTCTCTGCGACTCTGTGATTAATTGTCGCAAGAATTTACAGTAACTGTACACCACTGTCAGGCATATCTGAACTTTTCAATATAGTATAATAGGCCTACCATTCAAATTAAAAATGTAATAAGTGTATTACATTGCATTAATTCATTTTTTAATGTCGGCTAAAACCTAGAACAAGCAAAACACTTCAACTGCAACAAAAAAAAGAAAACGATTCGGTTCCAACGGCAAACTATCTCAACTGCAGTGACTGATGTTTTTTAACAGTCTTTTTGGTCAGATAATTGACTATTGTTTTTCACAATACTTCCCTTTTAGATTTCCGTTCATGATAGACCATTATTTGTACACAACGAAGAACAAATTGGTTGCAAAGGATTCGAAAGTGGTTGTATTAAGCGATGGCTGAACTTATAAACCGAAGTCTTTATAATGGAAAATTAACAGGAAAATTCTGTTCCAAGCAATTGGGATGTAATAAGCAGTTGGTTGCATTAACCATTTTCTCCTGTATGTCATTATTTGCAAAATGTAGTGCTTCTGTTATTACAAATCATCGGTGTTTTGTAGGATCTGGGAAGGGAATCGTGATTCGATGCGGGGACAACACTATCATGGGGAGGATAGCGTCTTTGGCTTCTGGTCTTGAAATTGGAAAAACTCCAATTGCTCGGGAAATTGAATACTTTATTCATATCATTACTGGTGTTGCTGTGTTTTTGGGAGTTACCTTTTTCCTCATTTCCGTAGCTCTCGGTTACAAAATTCTTATGGCAGTGGTTTTCCTTATTGGAATTATTGTGGCGAATGTTCCAGAAGGACTGCTTGCCACAGTTACAGTAAGCTGACGTTAGTTTTCATTGATTTAAGCCCTGCATAATAAAATTAGTTTAACTTGATGTGTTTATGTTTTAGTGACCCATGTTTTTTTCTGTTGATGGCAACTGTTGATGCATTTAAAGATAGTAAAGTTGTTTTTCAAGTGTTCGACTTGAAGTGTATGTGGCAGGAGGAGAGAAAGTGGAGTGAGTTAGGAATGTCTATTGTCCATAATATAATCTTTTCAGAAGCAATGACCAAAAATACTGTAGAAAAAAGGATGTTGCTGTGACAGTTGATAGCAAGAAAGAACAAATTATCAGGTTTGCAGATAAGCAACAGTGATGATCTCCAAAGGCATATGAGAGAAGCTAATTTAGCGTTAGAGAACTAAGTGATGTGCAAATTAACATCAAAAATGATTTTAGCTGGGAAGAGAATTGATAAGCATAATGGTAAATGTAAAACAGCTTGATCAAATAAACCAGTTTGCATGTCTTGGCAGCACCTTATTAGCAGAAGACAGAAGTTCTTAGAATAAAGTGACGGCAAGCATGCATGGCTATAGCAACAAACTCATTAACAACAAAAAAGAATTGCTCATTACTGCACTCAAAATAGAGCTTGCATGGAGAATTATTACACCTAGTCCTATACTGTAAAGTATTCTATGTGGATCATGAAAACTTTTATATACTTATCTTGCAAGTGCAAAAATAAATAATGTCTTCTTAAGGTTATATTTTACTAAGGTATGTCTTACTCTCACTGCTAAACGCATGGCGTACAAGAACTGCCTTGTGAAGAACTTGGAGGCTGTGGAAACACTTGGCTCCACTTCGACAATCTGCTCTGATAAAACTGGAACACTGACGCAGAATCGTATGACAGTCGCTCATATGTGGTTTGATAACAAGATCGTGGAGGCAGACACAACAGAAGACCAGTCTGGTGAGTGGTTTTGCTTCAGTATTAATCTATTTATATCCTCATTAATCATCATTGATGCAAACAACAATGCGTATCTTTTCACAATAGTAGTTGGTCTGGTCTATTTCTAGGAGCGGCGTTTGATCTGAATTCCGAAACATGGCAGGCGCTTTCAAGAGTTGCACTTCTCTGCAATCGAGCCACGTTTCTACCCAATCAAGTTGAAGTTCCCATTCTAAAGCGCGAAACAGCAGGTAAATGACAAAACCAGTTCAGTGTCTAAGAAATATTTTTTCAAATGTTTTACAGATAGCTTTGTTTAGTGTTTTAAAGTCTAAAATGGTAGACTATGTAATTTATTTGTGATTATTGTTAAAGTTGTTACAAGTCGTAGTGACGTCGCTAATCAATTCGTATTTTTGTCTTGACAACTTAGCTAATCTTAAATCAATTGCATCTACTTTTTAATCTGAATTGAATGGCTAATCACAGGAAGTTTGTCTTAAAACGTGGAATAAGAAAATAATGCAATAGTGTCAAGCCTTTGTTTTATGTATATTGACAACAAGCTTTGTAAAATTATCAAGGTGATTTGTTTAAAATTTGACTAGGAGATGCGTCAGAATCCGCTCTGCTGAAGTGCATTGAGCTTGTGCTTGGCGATGTAGAAAAGCGACGAAAGAGGAATGCCAAAATTATTGAAATACCTTTCAATTCCACCAACAAATATCAGGTTTTTCACAAGATCTACATTTATTATGTAGTATATACGGTATTTGCTCGTTTGTTTTACCGAACCAAATTTTGTCATTGTTTTGCACTATGTCTTTTTTATTTTTTCTGATATGTTACCTTTGAGGTTGTTAATTTTAGCAACAATTATTCTTAAATTGATTTACTAAACTAAGTGATTTTTATTTTTTGTGCTTTCAAAGTCAGTTTATTAATGTATAAAAATGACTAACAGCTTTACTACAATACTGCAGTTTTGATACAGCAACCTCACTAAACATTCCAAGTGTTGTCAAGTAAATATTCCAAGTGTTAACATTCTGTTGTCTCAACGGCAAGAGCGTAACAAAGAGGGCAATTGCCCCTCTCCCCAAACATTTTTGAATAAACACTTCACCCTCAGCATCATTTGACAAAGTATTGCTATGATTTAGGCTGAAAGTACTCTTACACTGTTAAAAATTTTTACTGTCCTTTGGACAGGCAGCAAAATAACTTCCTAAGTAGTAATTTTATTTACTGTAATGGAAGTATTTTTACTTCCGTTGACAGTCATATTTTTAATGTTTCTGATCAGTAAAAATACTGCTCTGGATAGTCATTTTTTAAATGTTTCTGATCAGTAAAATTACTGCTCTGGATAGTCATTTTTTAAATGTTTCTGATCAGTAAAATTACTGGTCTGGATAGTCATTTTTTAAATGTTTCTGATCAGTAAAATTACTGCTCCGGATAGTCATTTTTTAAATGTTTCTGATCAGTAAAATTACTGCTCTGGACAGGCAGCAAAATAACTTCCCAAATAGTTTTTGTGACAAACGGCATTATGAGAGTAAAATGACTTTCTCTACAAGTAAATATTACACACGTGCATTTGCAGATATAAATTTATTGTGTACAGCAGACCTCACTGGCGACAATGTTTCACAATATATTTCTCAAGATGTTACAAGTATAGCTATTTGTTTGATGTTTCACGAACACGTGAATTCGCTTTTTTAACTGCAGAGTTCAGCCGAGGCTATATTTCGGCGAAGCATGAAGCAGCAGCGACTGAACAGTGAATTTCTTGACTTGCTTCAATCTTCATAACAAACATCCCTGCCGAAGCATGACCTCGTTGCACAGTCGGAGTACTTTAGGGTGCACATCCCACTTTTTCTTGTCATGACGGATGACCCCAATGCGAGCAAAGTATCTGAGGAAACAACACAAGTTATATCAGTGGATCTTTTCAAATTTGACCGTGATATTTAGCAATGTTTGTAACTACACCACAATACCATCGTGTAGTGAAACCTTCAAATTGATCAGAATGCGTTGTCACTTCCACAAACCTTAGAATAATCGTCTTCCTCTGGAGTTGTGGCTTGGAACTTGCGTACATAACTAGTATTAACAGTTTAACACCTCTAATAATCAGTCTGGATGGCCGAGTGGTCTAAGGGAACGTTCAAATATTACGTAACGCTTTTTTTCTGAATTTTTGACCCCCCCCCTTCCCCCATGTAACGCCAACGTAACGCTTTTTTCAATCCCCCCCTCCCCCATGTAACGCTTTTTCACTACAAATTCAGCACAAAAAACTATCATACCGTACTCGAAAACGTTACGTAACGTTTTGCTTGAACCCCCTCCCCCCGATGTGACGCTAACGTAACGCTTTGCATAACCCCCCCCCCTCCCCCTCGAAGGCGTTACGTAATATTTGAACGTTCCCTAAGACGCAATCCCTCCGGTAATGGGTGCAGTTCTTACTAGCTGCAGTAGAGAGACACTGTCAAGAAATTCGTGGATTTAAATCCCACTCCAGCCAGACCAGCTTGTCACTGGTATGAATGACTTTGTGAAGGAGGGAGTTCCATTATTGTTATTCCTTAGCTCATACATAAACAATTAAACACATTACAGGTTTACATACCTCTGTATAAACTCCAGACTTGCAGCTGCACTATCTGGATATGACATTGCAAAGACGTAATATGAGCAGAAGAAGTAAGCCAGCGCTACAAAAAAACGACTTGGTTTCCATTGCAAGGTTGCCTTCGATGAATATGAGAAACTTCACTGCACTGGCAAGAGTGGGCCCTGCAGATGCAATGAGGCACAAATGAAACTACGAAGACTGAAATTAGTGCATATTTACATTTACCAACTTCATATTTAGGTGAGCAATTCAAAAGTTCACTTGTACATCAGTCAACATTGTACAAACGCTCATTCACAACTTACCAAAACACACAATTATTGGATGCTGGTACACGAGTTTCTTCAAACTGGGAGATAGCTGAATCCTACAAATTGAATTTAACATTTTTAAGATATTGAAAATAATACAAACATTGTCAAACACTCATATAGCCGCACTCTTATCGCTAAGAAGGCAATGAAATAGAATTTATTAGCAGTAGTAGCATGGTGTTCATATCACACAAGTTATATATAAGCTATACATAAATTTGCAAAGTATGTGTCAGATGTTCTTCCGGGAATGGGAAGGTTGGGTATTAAAAAATCTGTGTTTGCAAGTAAATAATAATAGATGTACGTTACCTCAAAGCATTGATAAATCGCTGAGCAATCTTCTTTAAAATATGTTGTAATCAGTTCCACTAATCCCACTGAGATCCATGGGCAAGTTGTCTCCCAGCCGCCAGTTGTCTCCCGGCACATCATAAATGCACAAGGATAATATCCAAGTATCAAGTTATTCAATGAAATGAAATACAACACATGCTCAGGAAAGCATGAAAAAACCTAAATTGGTTTAAAACATGTATTATGAGACGTTGTCACGAATAATACCGGTAATAAGTACTGGTCCTCTTCCTGTAGCCTAATGGGGATTTTTCCTTCTTGATCTTTGGCCAGGGCTGAGGGTCTATCGTTTACCACCCTGGACCTGCTGCTCAAATTATTCATGCTGGTCACACACGAAAGATCAGCCTACCACAAGTTTTATCACCACAGCTGGATAAACCACTCAATTATTTAGTTCTCACTTTTTAACAGTCCTGGGCATTGACTAGGCCTATAAACTGCAACTGACGGCAGATGTTTCACTCTGAGGTAAAATGGAGTTGCATCTCAAACGTCGTTACTCCCTGGCTACTCATGGGCAAGGCGTAGCACCAGATATGGCAGATATACTCTCTAGCTAGGGTCACAGCTGGTTTTTTTAAAACTGTGTAGGCTACCTAATATTTTCTCATTTTGAAGACAGTTGCAGCAGCCATGCCTAGCAATCTTTTGGCAGTGGCTATTTGACCGGCGCCGGTCTTTGAATCTGAAACACTATTTGACCGGTCATGACATCACTATACAGGCACCTTTTTCTTTTTCTCTTACAAAGCAAAAGACGAAAAGCGCGTATATAAGTTCTAAATTCGACAATTTTATTCAGCTTGATCCGTGGCGCGTGCGATACTTCGCCGACTCCTATTCTAGAGGGAATGAGTTCGATACTACCCGGAAGCATTCTTTTTTTTTTAACTAAATTTTGACCCAAAGTGCATTTTGTAGTCAATTTTTAATTTGAGTTGCATTACATTTACATACCATTACCATTTTTTTAAAAGAAGCATTGTATATAACTAACTTGTTGAGAGCAAAAGTGTAATGCTTCGTTCGGCACACACGGTCACATCAATCAATCATTTTATTTTTGTCATTAACGCGTCCGGGACGAAAAAGACACTAACTACAAAAATTGATATAGACCTACCAGCACGTTAATGAACGGGAAAAGGTGGCAAAACCTTGAAAGGTTTAAAACGTGCCTGAATGAAAAATTATGTAGTAGGCTATATATCAGTAGTTAGCACGGCCACAAACGGAAAATTACCCAGAGAAATTCTCAAATTCCAGCAAATTAAAAAAACTCTAACTTTATTACTCACATTTGAAAAGACATAAGAAATTGGGCTGTAGGCAACTGAAATTAAAAATTGACTACAAAAATGCACTTCGCGTCAAAATTTAGTTAAAGAAAAAAGAACGCTTCTGGGTAGTATCAAACTCATTCCCTCTAGAATAGAAGCCGGCGAAGTATCGCACGCACCACGTATCGAGTTGAATAAACTTGTCGAATTTAGAACTTATATACGCGCTTCTCGTCTTTTGCTTTGAAAGAGAAAAAGGTGCCTGTATAGTGATGTCATGACCGGTCAAATAGTGTTTCAGATTCAAAAACCGGCGCCGGTCAAATAGCCACTGCCTAATCTTTTTATAGTACGATTCCAACACTGGATCTTCCAATCCAGAGCCCGAATGCTAGAAGCTACTACAACAGAGCTCGACTACTTCAACATTGTGTGTTCAGTAGGCTACAATACTGGTATACCGGGAAGATGTGTTAGGTAGTTCTTCACATTGACTCAGGGGTGCAGTGGTTAGAAAATTGTAGGGAGGGGGCAGAGCCTCACTGCATTGACTGACAGACCGACCTGCCTGATCTAAGTCATTGTTGTTCAGTGCATATTGCTTAACTATGTAATTTCGTAGCAGGTTAATGCAGTTAACTTACTAAAAGCATCGAAATAAATTAATTTCAATGGTACGCTATTGTTCTCATTTGTCCATGGTAAACATAAAAAAAATCAGCAAAGATACCATTTGTAGGATTAAACTTGTTACCTGTTCAGTGATACAGGTTTAACGATGCTACTTTTGCTATTGACACGCTTCCTCTGTCTATCTGAAACTTATGACTGCAACAAAACCAGCTGTAACTAAGTTACTGCACCATTCTTGCAACCATGCTTGATGCTTGCATTTTTGCACATGCTCAGTTGTCAGACTCAGTGTTGCCAGATGCTTAGCACCATAAAGTAAATAAAATTTCACCAGATTGCATACAACTTCACCAGATATGTAAAACACCCTAAATAAAACAATTTCGCCTAAAAATACAAATACTTTTTAAGACATAAGACACTGCCGTCACACATGCGCAAACCTCTTGCAAAACGTTTTCTATACGAGCGGGGATTTTTCGCTTAAAAGTTTAAAAAAACTTTCTTGAAAAAAAAAGATTGGGGGAAAATTTCACTAGATTTCACCAAAAAGTTTTCTGGTCCCAAAGTCAAAAAATTTGGCATCAAAGGCCTCTAAAATTGAATTTCACCAGAATTTTTTTAAATTTGTTATCCTATTTCCCCATCTGGCAACGCTAATCAGACTCTGCAAATTCTGAGCGGGAAATTGAGCGCGGACCAGGATAACATTCGCCAGCCCATTGGCTGACGACTGATAAGTGATAATAATTCTCGGGTTTTAGTCAGAGAGTCGAACCGTTTGACTATAAAACTCGGGTTCGGGTTCGGTTCGACTCTCTAGTACTTTCAGTGCATTTTTAAGGAACCAATATTACAAACAATTAAAACATTTTTGTTGGAAGCCCGTGAGTTCGGATCTCTAGCAAACTTTCCTTCCAGTCATGATTGTTTCAATTAACTCACGAACTCTATATTGCTGGCCAAGGTAGCCTATATCAGATATCAAAACAGAAAGGCATGACATAACGTAGCATCCCACTGTTTCGAGAATGTGCTGGTGTGACCGTAAATATGTTGACCGGAAAAAAGGTTGACGTTTCGTAGAAGTGCTAAATATATTGCTGCACAGGAGTATAGTAGCCTAATCGGACTAAAATAACGGTGTTAATAAAATGTTACTGCCCATGTAGCCTACCGTACCTATAGTACAATTACTGCCAATGCAAGTTAAAAAAAAAACTATAAAAAGTCAGTAAAATTTTACTATTTTTGTCAGTAAAATTGCAAAACACTTTCACAGACCAGTAAATTCACTTCCAAAAAAGAAGTGAAATCATCTACTACGAAAAGAAGTAAAATTTAAAACTGCTCAATCAGTGATTCTACTATATTTGGAGTAAAAAAACGTCTTTGTCTAGTAAATATACCACAAAATGGCCAGTAATTTCAAGTACTGTAACAAGATAGTAATATTCTACTGCTCTTTTGACAGTAAAATTACGAAAATTTTTAACAGTGTAGAATGCACAATTTTAAGGTATGTTTTTTTTTAAATCTGGAGGAAGCCTTCCAGACCCCCTCTGGGTGTGGGTTGTGGGTGCTTTTTCTTTGGTGACTTGTTTGCCGGGCTCACTGACATGAGCAGTAACGCCCCCGCCTCCCCGAAATTTTGTGCTGGTTTCGCCCCTTCTCAACGATGTTAATCAACTTTGGTTCATCACGTTTATTTTACTGTTAATGTTTTTGTAAACTTCAAGATGTTGTGATTTCCGTAGTAACGCAAAACTTACTTAACATATACACTAAACAGCTTTCAATCCACGAAACTGAAGACCTGGAAGACGAACGGTATCTCTTGGTCATGAAAGGAGCCCCAGAGCGCATACTGGACCGTTGCAACCGAATTCTGCTGAAAGGGCAAGAAGAAATTCTGACTGACAAATGGAAGGAAAAGTTCAATTCGGCCTATATGGAACTTGGTGGCCTTGGAGAACGTGTACTGGGTAAAATTTATTGTCAGGCAGAAATATGTATTTAAATTATTTGCTGCTGTACTCAAAAAATAATGTAGCCAATTGCGAATGACTTAGGCTACATGAACTTTAGAGAGTTTCAGAATCAGGTAACCTTTTGTCACACTGCAACAGTAGCCTACAATCACCGCACTAGATCTCAGATTTATTTTATACTTAAAATTGATTTGAAAGCAAATTGAATCAGCTTGTTTTAAAGGCATAATATTTTCATTGCTGCAAATTCACTTCCATGGTGGTAAGATAACCTAAGTTTATGCACGTTAGGACAATTTACTAACTTTGCTAGCAACGTATGTGTGATTGGTTGATCTAAGGAAAACTGTTATCTTTAAAAAGTGATTTGTCAAACTGGAATACCATGTTATATTTATTCGATCAAAACGCTATACACAATTAATGTCCTTTACTTACTGTGGTGCTAAGCAGCCCAGTTTTCGTTTTCTACTCGGCTAATGTTTCTAGAGTTTGAATTTTATGACCGTACCGTTTTTGTGTTGTTTCTTTACGTTCTTCTCAGTCAGATTTATAACTTTATTTAAAGGTTTCTGTCAAGAGCTACTACCATCCGAAAAATTTCCTCCCGGGTTTGATTTCGACGCCGAGAACATCAATTTTCCTGTGGACAACCTCACATTTGTTGGATTGATGTCAATGATTGACCCCCCGAGAGCTGCTGTACCTGATGCAGTTGAAAAGTGCAGAAGCGCTGGAATTAAGGTTGACATAGTTTACGTGAATCTTCCGGTTTAACTAGCTTTCTGTGCTATACTGTTGGGGTACCAGGTTAGTTAACATTCCGTGAATGTATTTGCTGCAGTCGTTTAATCTGTACCACAAGACAGTCAATCGCTTTGACATTTTTTTTCTTGGCTTAAGGACTAACATTGGGATACTGGTTTTGGATGAAGCCATGAAACGCATTTCTTTACAAACTGTTTCATATCTCCCAGGTGATCATGGTGACAGGCGATCACCCTATCACAGCCAAAGCTATTGCTAAAGGAGTTGGGATTATTTCGCCTGGAAGTGAAACCATAGAAGATAAGGCTGAAAGATTGGGTACTCCTGTGAACCACACTAGTCCGAGGTGATTGTCTTATCGTACCATACAATTGACATCTAGCAGAGAAAGTAGCAAAGTAATCGATTGACTGTGAGGAATCTTTACTCTCAAATTGAGACAGCCTCTTCTGAAGTGTAATCGTTGCAGTTAATTGTAGAGGCTTTGGGCCACTAACGTAAACCAATTTAGCAAGAATGACAGAGCGAAGTTTCGGCTTGTAGTTGAAATGTGACTGCTTGATGATTACTCTATCCACTACGTGTTCGCTGCTCAAGAATTCATTTCGAGAATTAAACCATCGATCCTTGATTTTGCCGCTATTTCGTTCGCAAAGCCGGTTGTTTACTCGGATGAGCTATGTAGTTTTTAAAGAAAGCGAAATATGCATCTGTTTCTTATTGTACACGCAAAATCAGTTTCAGCATATTTTTAATTTGAGGTTTTGTTGAGCGTAAAAGATCATCAGTGAAAAACTAGTTGAGATTAGTAGCCTACCTTGCACTTGCAGTGACGTGAAAGCTGTTGTAACCCACGGTAGCGATCTAATTGATATGGATGAGGATCAGTTGGATGAAATACTTAACCATCACACGGAAATTGTATTCGCTCGAACTTCTCCACAGCAAAAGCTTTTGATTGTCGAGGGCTGCCAGAGATTGGTAAAATTAAAACGAATTGAAATAAAAAGCGTAGGAATTTAATTAGATTAATGAATTAGGCAAGAACGTACTAAATTTTGAAAAAAAAAAGTTTGCTATATTTTCAATTCTTGTTTAGTTTTTATTCCAAAAGCAAAGTAAAGCATTCCAGAGCTGTTTGCAAAGTATATATTTTAAAAGTGCAATAAATTTTCGAAACTTTAGATAAGTAACCAGGAAGAGAGATATTGTATGAAAGATTCAAAACAACTTAGATGCTATCTATTTATACAATCAGAGACAGTTAGTTTTTGAAAAGTAGCTTGCAGTGATGGAAGAGATAACTAAAGAATTTCAGTTGGCAGAAAAAATGGCTACACTCGTTTTGTTTTAACTTTATCTTAATTCCCAGGGAGCCATCGTTGCTGTTACCGGGGACGGGGTGAACGATTCTCCTGCGTTGAAACGAGCCGACATTGGTGTTGCTATGGGAATAGCCGGAAGTGACGTATCAAAACAAGCCGCTGACATGATATTGCTCGATGACAATTTCGCTTCCATTGTCACTGGAGTAGAGGAAGGTGAAAAATTGTATTTATATCTTTAGCTTTTTGTATGCAAATATATTGCGCCGCATGCGCTGTATCACCCAAAGCATTGTCATGGAGTGGAGGGAAGTAACGTGATAAATTTAGATTTCATTTTAGAATTCAAAAATAAAGTCTTTTGTTTTATGATAAGGCAGTAGAGAAGAACGTCTCACAACAATAGTATCAAGAACGAAAATTTCTTACTAGGCCGCCTCATCTTCGACAACCTAAAGAAGTCGATCGCCTATACCTTGACCTCCAACATCCCTGAGATCACTCCTTTTCTCCTTTTCATTGCTGCAGGGATTCCTCTTCCACTTGGGACTGTGACTATCCTCTTCATCGATCTTGGAACTGATCTTGTATGTTGAAACCATCGAAATTCTTGAATCATGATGGGGGGTTTTTGACTATCAACATTAATTCTTTTTCGTTTTATAATAATAATAATAATCATGCTTTTATTTGCGCCCATTGCGATAACATACATAACACTGCGATCACAGATGCGATACAACAGACGACAGGAAGCAGCGAAGTGACATATAGTCTTCGAGTCAGCTGCTCCTCTTATTTTGGCTTGCCTTTAAGTGTCTTTCGCCGAGACACAGCCGCGTGCTTTGGAGCGGTGTCGAACCCACGTCCTTTCGAACGTCGCGCAGAAGTTCCCACCATTCTATTCACCTCGTTGTAATTAAGGACTGAACAACAAACAGCTTATCATGTAATATGTGACGTTCTTAGAACTTCTCACTGCTTGAGCAGTCTGGAATTTTATAAGGAGTTAAGTGAAAGGTGACTGCAGCGACTGCCCAGTGTCATTTTGCTAATAAAGCACAAGAAAAGAAAGACCATTCTATTACAATAAATCAAGATTTTCCGTCATGCATCTTTAACAAATGTCTGTAAACGATAACAAGTGCTTTTTCTTGTTATTAGCGACCCACATTTTTTGTGTTCCATTAGGTTCCAGCCATATCGCTTGCTTACGAAACTGCAGAGAGTGACATCATGAAGAGACATCCACGCAACCCGGCCAAAGATAAGTTGGTCAATGAACGTCTCATCTCGTTGGCATACGGCCAAATCGGTATTTAAAATTCCTTGTTTTAGCCGGTTGTGCATGAAAGTTAGTTTCGACTTTCAACAGGACTCGCTTTTGTTTTCAAGATCTCAATTGTCAAAAATAATTTTGGATCTGTAGAGTGTAGATCGGTGTAAAACTCATTAAAACAAGGAAAGGTTTCGGTTGAGGCTTTGTTAGTTAGCGTACCAGAGTTGTGATTGTATTTGATGATCATAAGTTGGTTGGTTTTGAATCTTTATCCTCGGCCTGGATAAAGCCTTAATAAGTTATACCTAGTAGTTTCGCATACTTGTAGAGGCTTTTAACTATTGACGCAGGGCTGGTTACCGAGATTGACAGAGTGAAGTTTCCGATAGTTGTTGAAGTGTTGTTGCTTGAGAATTATTCCATCCACTAAGTGCCGCTGAATGGAGAGCAGTCCTGAAATGCGTTGCTCAAGCGCACAACCAGAGAGTCGAACTTGATCTGGAGTCGGGCGCTTAACCTAGTGATTTTACTTCTTCCGATTGAAGATGTTTGATTGGTGGTTAAGGACTGTGCTTGTTGTGTAGGAATGATGCAAGCCTTGGCTGGATTTTTCGTGTACTTTGTTATATTGATGGACAACGGCTTTAGACCAGGATTTTTATTCGGCATAAGAAACGCTTGGGATGACCGCACGCTTTCTGACTTGGAAGATTCGTACGGCCAAGAATGGGTGAGAAATTTTGTCATGAAAATATGCCTACTCAGCAACGTTATAGGCCTAATAATAATAATAATAATAACAATATTTATATAGCGCCACATCCACAGTCAAACTATGCTCCTGGGCGCTGTACATGACAATGGTGATAATTAATACGGTACATTCAGTCATAATGTTCATTGAAATAGAACGTTTTCAAGCGAGCTTTGAATTCATTTAAATTTTCAGCTTCTTTCACACAAACTACTCAATTTTCCATTAGTTAGTGTTGTTTAGTGTACATCAGTATCACAGTGAGCGTGCAGGCCAAAAACCAGCCATCCTGCGATGAAGGTTCTCGATGAAGGTTTTTTTTTAAGAGCAAAATGTGAACTTCTTTCGACAAAACGACACTTTGCTCTTAAAACTTCTCGTGATTTATCGTGCCTTCAAGAAAGCAGATCGTCTGCATAGGTGAACTCAGCTGGCCTAAGCTCTTCTTTTTTGCTCAAAACTAGTGATTCTTACACCCAAGGGGCCCCTTGGCAACGGGTCTGATGTGACTCTAAAGATAGCTGTATGAATTGTTTGACTTTTGCAGACGTACGAATCAAGAAAAATTTTGGAATACACGACAAATACCGGATTCTTCGTATCGATTGTGATTGTACAATGGGCTGATCTTCTGATTAGCAAAACCAGGAGGTTGTCCATATTCAACCAAGGCATGAAGTAAGTTCTCAACATTTATCAGCTATGTCTCGTTTTGCAGGTTAGAGATATCTTAACGTTGACAGCATTATTGGTGGGTATCTGGTGTGACTCGGTTGTGATTTGTCCATAACTTTATTGTTACATTCCATGATTCTAAGGGTTACCTGTTTCAAAATGTGGCATAAAAGAGCGATTGAGCGCTTTCCTATGGGCTATCTACTTGGACATTTTTTATAAAAATAGGGCTGCACTGTTACAATGTTAACATAGAATAACAACATGCAACATCCGAAACTTAATTTCGACTTTTGCTGGTCACTTTTAGTTATTACAAGGGTTGCTGCCTTTTTTTGATATTTATACTTTCAGAAACTAAGCATTAGATGATAGTTTCAAAATTAATTTTGTGTAATAATTTTGATATTCGGTTTTATGAGACTAGGCAGTCACAACTGGAAAATTCAAAGACTTTTCAACTGAAGATACTAAGCCAAGCAGCATCATTGGTTCAACAGAGTTATTCTAAACACACACAAAAAAACTACATAGACAAGTAAGGCTACTTCCATTGAACGTTGTGGACACATCCCAGTGTTCTCATCAGAAAAACAATAAAATTATAGCAACAATGCTACAATAGCTACATATCTAAAGACAATTACTGTAATTTCAACTGGAAGTTGATGCATATCAGTAGTCAGAATCGCATGAATCGTGACATGTTTTCTGATTTGCAATGGAAGTTCATGTTAGCGATGTTATTGCGCAACATTGCAAAGGCTGATCCTTGTTTTGCAGAAATAAAGTGTTGCCAATTGGACTGTTTGAAGAAACGCTTCTGGCCACTTTCTTAACTTATTGTCCCGGCTTTGACATCGCCTTGAAATTTTATCCCTTGGAGTGGTATTGGTGGCTATTTCCAATGCCGTTTTCTTTACTGATATGGCTTTATGACGAATTGAGAAGACTGCTCATCCGCGTCTCACCGGGGGGTAGGTTATTATTGTGTCATTTTGCTATTTTAAATAACACGATGCTTGCTTTCGTATAAATCTATTTGAATGAGAGAGTGCATACTCGGCGACCTTCCAAGCCTGCACAGGGCTACGGTCTTTTGCATTCTCTCCTTGGATGCACACTGTATGTTTTCGTGTTTCTTTTTAATGTACGTATTGCTTCGCATTCGAACCAAAAATAAGATGACTGACTATCTAGGTAGCTTTAGTTTCGCTTAGAGTCTGAAAGTTTTATCGTCTTTTTTTTGCTGTTTTTTTTTATAGTTCAATACGCAAATGTACGATTAAAAAGATATTTTATTTAATTAATACTTTTGCATATTGTTTTGCATTATGGATAGCTTGAGCTCTCACTTGGTAGTCGTGAATTCAATATCCAGTCGGATCTAGAGGATAGCAGTAGCGCGCTCATTATTCCACGTTGGAGCGTTCCCGGACGCTTTTGAGCCAACTCTGCTTTGAAATTTCGCCACAATTGGCACCTGGGACAGTTTTCAAAATTCTTCTTAAAAGTTTACAACGACCACTCTTCCAAAGTCTTAAAAAACTGTTGACATTACCTTTTTGCCAGTTTCTTCGGTTTGAATTTAATTGGGGCCAGATGATCCGCGTGTTGGGACTGCTGTTTTATTTCAGGGTCTTACTGATAATTTAATCCCATGAAACTGAAAAACTGTTAAAATTCCATTGTCTTTGACTAGTTTTTTAAAAGCATCGATTTTTTTATGAAGAATTTTGAGGTTGTTGGTCTTTCACAACGCGCATCATCTTCGATATCCTCGTTACTATCTCGAAACCTTTCGATCCATTTGTAAAAAAATGTTTTTGCAATGCCGGAATGGTCTCCGTTTCTTTTCCACTAAGTTTTATCAAAAATTTGATTTTCGCTCTTATCTCAGAATCCTGATTCTTTAAGTCCTCAAAAAAGACTTTTTTTCAACTACCGTAGCTCCGGAAGCCTTTTTTCCAAACTATCAATGGTTGGCTGCAGCCATAGGTAGACAAAAGCATGTTCTTAGCGGGCCTATCTGTTTGACATGTTCGAACCAGTTTAATCCTGTTTGCACTCGGATTATAGGAGCATTTCGCAAAATTTTTGAATGCCACTTGCATAAGCATGGGCGCTTTTCTAAAAAAATATTGCCCCAAGAAAATCCTGCGTTACGCTACTGTACAGAACTCTACAAAAACTCAACCTATTAATAATTTTAAGCATAATTAACATTTTTATCTGTCGGAGCTTCGCAATTCTGTACATGTCTAACCACATCGGCTACTCATCTGAATTGGCACACCGCTGCGCGAATTTTTTTTCGCAATAAAATTTTAAGCTTTAGACTATTTCTATATCGAAAGTGGATGCAAGTACAGCAAGTGGCTGAAATGATGAAGTTAAAACTTCCTCAATATAATGAAATAAAAGTTTACAATAAAATAAAAGTTTACTTTCATGTTATTGTTTAGGTTGGGTGGAAAAAGAAACATACTATTAGTCACTGGTACTGCTGTATTTCCTTCAATGCATTTTGACCACAACTTTCTAGTCTCTGTACAGAAGCAAGGTGTTATGTTGGTGCTTGAAGACTAAAGATTTTAAGTAGGCTACTGTGTTATTTTTGAAATGTTGTCGTTTACAAATATTATACAAGCAAGTCCACAGTAGCGTTGACAGTAGTAGCGTCCACAGCAGCGTTGACAGGGAGGTCCAAGGGTACTTTTGGACCAGGGCCCGGGATGATTTTTTTGGGCCGGAACCTTTCCAATGGGCCCGGATACTTGAAGAAATCACCTCGTATTCTTTGGATATAGTCCACTTTTTTTAAAGGTGTTTTGATTTGGGGCCCGAAGATCGGATTGGTACCCGGCCCAAAATATCCTCTCAACGGCCCTGCAAGTCCACCAAACGTTTTTCCACGTATGTAAATGCTAACCGTTCTTTAAATTTAGATTTTCGAATTTGTTTTGTATGACTGTTTATTAACTTCTCAAATACAAAGTTTCATCAATTTTTGTTGAGAATGCAATTTCATATCTTGCCCTCATATAGCTCACTCTTTTTGTGGACGAGTAGGTGGTCAGCACTGGTCATGGTTTGAAATTGAACACCCGCTGCGATGTTTATTTATGATTTGTAAATAAAAGATTTTTTCCGTTGTCTTCTTTGCTTGCAAAGAAAAGCTACTCGTTCACCCTAGCTTAATCGAAAAACCTTTCAGTTCAAAAATGCCATTGGTAGCCTATCATTGAAAATGTAGAAACAACAACATTTTTACGCGATGGTAAAAAGCCAGGACGGTAGGTCTTGGACAAGCGCAGGAGGTTTAGAAAATAAATAGTATGATTTACATGTTTACCATTTGATAATATTGTAGTGTTAACCCAAAGGTGAACTTGTTTTTTTTTTCACTGTAGTATCGCAAAACATACAGTCGGCCTTCGACTATTCGTGTTTTTTTTTGTCTGATTTTAGCGTTACAATTAGACATAATTTTAAAGCACCAGTAGTCTGCAGTACGAAACGGAAAATTGTTTCAAAACTAGTCGAAAGTGTTTGGTTAGGGTGATGAGCCCCTGGTATAGGGAGTTTTTTAAAGGTCAAAATAAGTAGTTATAAAAGGAATGCCGTAGTAGCGTGTAGCCTACTGTACAATACAATTTTGCTGTAAGAAAAACATTGCATGACTTCTGGAAAGACAATGTCCTAGTTCGGCCATACACATACAAGGGCAATATAAAGTTACTATATTTATGTATCAAGGGGCTCGACTCCCTCCAAATCTACCATAAATGAATTATACTAATGTAAATATATCGTGACATAAAAATTACTGTTTGCGTTAAATTGGCAACACTGAGTATCGTTTTATGAGCTATTTATAGAAACACGAATTGTGCTCGAGATCAATGGTATAATCTGTTAAGAAGTCTGTTTTCAACTTGTTTTATTTCCCTAATTTCACCGTTCTGTCAGAGCAAAATAAACCACCCTTATCACGTTTTCTTTAAATTGCCAAACAATGGTGGCAACAGACACAAAAGTTAAAGCTTCCATACTTAAGGTTTCTTTGTGATTAATCTGTTCTTTTGCAATTACATTGCATAATCTTAGAAATGTTCTTCACCCAGAAGCGAATGAGGAAAAGATTCTGATTAGTGTTGAGTAGATAACCGGTAGTGCGCAAGCACGTAGGAAATGACATCACTGGTAATCACAGAGCATGATAATCTTGTGACTGTCATATGAAACAGCGTAACGTAGAAAACACAGCCTACCGGTAGCACCGCTAAGTGATTTTGCAGGTTTTTGAATATTGTCTGTGGTTGGAAAGGAAAATTTTGAGTATTTTCTAACTTAGTTAAACATAAATTAGATTGACCAAGTCATGTTTGAGTGTAGGCCTCCTATTTGTGCTGCGAGTTTGGCTAGGTTCCAGAAGAGATATTGAAGGCAATTACTGGGCTTGGCTAACCTGGTAGATGTAGAGCTTGGAAAGTCAAATGAGTGAAGTGCTACCTACTTTGCTGCATACGATTAATTTATAAAAAGAATTGACTACAGCCCATCACTACATTCGACTTTGTTGCAACTCAAGATTTGCATGGGAGGAGTAGTTAATCGCAATTATTGTAGCCTACTGTAAGTGGCCAACGGGCCACAATTTTGAGTTTTAACGCAGTAAGCGGTATAGCAAATCTCGGGCCACGTTTTTAAAAATTAAACCATAATTTTCTGTGTCAGATGTGGCTTCATCTAAACATAAACAATGTTCTACATTGCTGTTTTTAGTTCTACAAAGGTTTTGTTCACTGTATGTTATAATTGCAATACGTTGCGGTCTTTTAGTGTTTGTGAGAGTTTTAATTGTAGGCTATATCATGTTCAATTCATCATGAACACTTCGACTTTACCACTACTTTACGCAAAAACATCATCGTTACAGTTCTCAGAGTTAGTCTTATTTGGCATGACCACATCAGGATTTAAACAAGGCCTTATCACTGTCAGAAACAGCAGCAGAGATCAGCAGTCAGTCGGTTTTTTTTTCATGAGACTTCAGTGGGATACTTTATTTCTTTTTAATAGTCTTTATACGGAAGAGATTGAAGCATTTTGCTTTTTGTAACTGATTGATTGTTCATGCAAGTGCCACTTTTTAAAAATTGTCTCAACGCCAGCAGCAGGCTCAACTTTAGCTGGCATGCAGTAGTTGAACGGTTCAGCCCACAGAGAGCGGCCAGCAAGTATTCTCGGTTTGAGTAATGCAAAAGTTTTATCAATTGAACCGATTTTGCTTTCACTGAGATTTACTGAAAAGAACGAAGTGAGATCTAAAATTCTGTCTCGTTAAATAGGCCAACTATAAAAGTTAGCTTAGAAAATAAAACAATCTTTTTCTGAAAAAACGCACGTAAGGTAGACTAGCCTAGTATTGTAAAAAAGACAAAATATTTTGCATTAACAATATTAGTCTACCATTAAGTTACGTCATTATTAACGACAAAAAGTTCTGCATGAACGATATTAGTCTATTGTTAAGTAACGTTATTATTTTGCTTATAGGCTGAGGCTAAATAGCGTAGGCCATTTTCGAGCAAGTCAACAAACAACTTACAGTAGTTGGAAATTTAAAGTGATTGAAAGGTGATGGCGGAGAGTGGTTACTCAACCACAAATTTGAATGGAGAACCAGATGGAGATGTTGAAGTGCGAAATGGATCTAAACCAGCCAAGGGAAAAAATAACATGAGTGATTTAAAAAAAGAAGTTGTTATGGTGCGTTTCGTAAACAAACATAAAATGATTCCATTACGATTAAACTACGGCTTACTTTTACAATTTGTTTAACAGTAGCCTACTTGTAATTCACATACTCTACGACTGAAAGTACCTTTTTACGTATAATGATGTATGTTTCAGGATGACCATAAAATACCACTGGAAGAACTTTGTTCTAGATTAGAAGCCAATCTAACGCAGGTATGTTTTTGCCAACAAGATCTCGCAATAGGTTTTCACTTTAATAAGAATTTGGCTTCGAATAGATTCACACCAATAATATTCAGAGCTTGCCTTGCAATAAACTATGCGACTGGTGGTGTAGGTAGGCAATTGAGAGAGAGAGAGAAATAATTTTATTTTCTAATCAGATTCTATAACAGTGCGGTACACAATAACTGCTGTTTTTAAACGTCTAGTGACGTTGAATCGATGTAAAAATAGCAATGTTTGCTTTCCGGGTTGTGGATTTTTACGAGGGTTGTTCCGAACAAAAATATTGTCTTACGTTTTGACTTAATAGAGCTTCGGTAGAGAGTTTGTCTTGTTGAACCATAGGCATATACGAAGCCGAGTAACGTGATCAAGTTTAACATCTTCAAGTTTATTACATATAGAAACACAAAACTACGCAACAAATTGAGTATCGAACGTTTTCGACATCACATCATCGTTTTTTCGAAAAAACTAAATTAATTTTTTCTCACCTTGCCTTTCTACCATATCATGTGATCTGTTTAACACCTTTTGATGCAGTTACCTTTGATTCTTGTGGAGCCTATCGTTGAGTTTGAGCTAGTCAGAAGCACTGTGCAGTTTTTTGTCTTTTCCTGTTTATAAATTTAGTTTAACCATTGTATTTTATTCAGATGTAGTTAAGTTGTATGAATATTATTCCTGAAGAGGACATCTTGTGATGTCGAAAACGTTCGATACTTAATTTGTTGCGTAGTTTTGTGTTTCTATATGTAATAAACTTGAAGATGTTAAACTTGATCACGTTGCTCGGCTTCGTGTGCCTATGGTTTTGCCTTAACTTTTAGTTTTTACTTATTTCCAAGAAAAAGCATTTTAGTTTTGTTGCGACACGATTACACAATCACTTGGCCTTAGAGGAGTAGTCAGCTCAGAAAACGATTCGAAATATGTATTTTAGGTTTCACAAAAAATTCGTTGTCTTGATTTTGTTTCATTTTGTTATGACAAAACAAAGATTGGTTTTGAATTGCTTTAATAATTTACATGTCTCTGACAGCAGACTGTCTCTATTTTATGTAATCGTGTTATTGATTTATTATATAATATTCATAACTATAGAGTATTTTCTTATTTTAAGTATATTTTTATATTATTTATTTGCAGGGTCATTCTGCAGAAAAAGCGGCTGAATTGCTAGAAAAATATGGTCCAAATGCTCTAACTCCTCCTGAAACCACTCCTGAATGGATCAAGTTTGCTAAGACTTTATTCGGTGGTTTCGCAACATTGTTGTGGTTTGGTGCTTTGCTTTGCTTTATTGCGTACATCATTGATGCTGTACAAAATCCTACAACAGTGACGGAAGATAATGTAAGTATTCATTTATTATGTTCAAATTATTAAGTCCTTCTCATGATTGAATTCACCTCGTGTAAAGTGTAACATATTCCGGTTAAAAGAGTACCTTGAGTTTAACAAGCAGTTGAAGAATTTTGCTTTTTCAATCCATGCAAAACTTCATAAAGCTTACTATTTTACTGTATGTTAATGAGGTCGACATTCTGAGCTAAGCTTATTTAGGGATGGTCAGCTGAGTCAAGCTTTTTAAAACTTATTTCTGCTGTACTAAGGCAGTCAAAGGATCCAGCACAACCTTACGTAGCGTATTCTGTCCTAGTTTTGGAAACTGGTTTCAACTAAGCTGGTTTACCTTCAACTGCTGAAATCATGTCACGTTTTTTGTCAAGCACTTAGCACATATCAAGATTTGTTTGGCATCATTAGCACATTATAACTAAAATTAAAAACTTTCAGCTTTACTTGGGGATTGCCCTAGCGGTTGTTGTGCTTGTAACCGGATGCTTTCAATATTACCAAGAGTCGAAAAGCTCAAAGATTATGGAGTCGTTTAAAAATATGGTGCCTCAGGTAACGGCTCATTAGTTTTAAAACCAATCAAATACACTGTTTGAGAGGTTTACATCCCTGTTTTCGAACCAATCAATGGCTGAACAAAAATTAAAAGCAAGAAAATGATTTGTACCTATGCAAGTTTGCAATTAAGTCTTGATAGACTCAGGGGATAGACTATATCAGAATAATGTTAATTTGAATAAACATAAACGTAGGTTTGCGTATAGTTTGTAAACAAGTGGTCCAAGATTTCAATCGCTCTCAATAACAAACTGTTTTTGTAAAGAACGATATCATTATTTTGCAACAAATGTCATATTGTATGAACTCTTGCTCCACGAACTTTATAAGATTTATTTTTGTAAAGTACAGTAGTATCCTGTATATCAGATTGTGAAAAGTAAAACTTTAAAATTTTCTGATTTATTGCATCGCTTCTCAGCAAGCTCTTGTGATTCGCAATGGAGAAAAGACACAGATTCTTGCATCAAACATAGTTCTGGGAGATATAGTGGAAGTCAAAGGAGGAGACAAAATTCCTGCGGACATTCGCATCCTTTCAAGTTCAGGAATGAAGGTCTATACGTTGAGTGAAACAAATTCATCCATCAGCAAAAGTTTTGAAGGCGATGTGAATGTTTCGTTTTCATTAAAAGCACTTGTATGTAATGTCAGTGGCGTTATGTTGTAATGATTTATATCAAATTCGATTGCTGCCAATACCAACACAAATTTTATACTGAATGGCAGTTATTAGAAGTAAATCTGCTTGAGTATCTTGTGACTGTTACTTTCAAGAGGACAGTCATCACGTCTATTTGTAATCAGCATACGAAAGCACTATTCAAAATAAAACGTGGTTGTTTATATATTTAGGTGGATAATTCTTCTTTGACCGGGGAATCTGAGCCTCAAGCAAGAGGAGTAGATTTTTCACACGAAAACCCTCTTGAAACAAGAAACATTGCCTTTTTCTCGACCAACTGCGTTGAAGGTTCGATTGGAAGTAGCCTATATACTGTATTTCTTGCACTGTCGGTTTAGAATGTAGGCTACGATAAAGCCAACACTGAACGATCCCAGCCAGCAAATAAGTCATTTTTACATTGATTCAATATCTGCAAAGGTTCAATCAATGTAAAAAATGACTAGTTTGATGGCTGGGAAAGTACCCTGTGCTGATCAGTCCCTTGTGCAGTTGTAGGCCTATTAGGCATACTCTTGACTCATTCTGCTGTTTCATATACAGAGTACACATGCGTGGAAAGCGATGTTGAAACAAGGCAAAATAAATCTTCATGACAGTAGTGCTGAATTATTATTAAGAGAAATATACTTTCAGGGTCAGGTACGGGAATGGTGATAAGATGTGGAGACAACACAATAATGGGAAGAATAGCATCTTTAACTTCCGGGTTGTCCAGCGGCAAGACTCCCATAGCGCGGGAAATTGAATATTTTATTCACATCATAACCGCGGTGGCAGTTTTCCTTGGTGTGACGTTTTTCATTATTGCCGTTGTTCTTGAGTACGGCCTACTTCAATCTGTTATTTTTCTTATTGGGATTATTGTAGCTAATGTGCCGGAAGGATTGCTTGCCACCGTTACAGTAAGTGATCTTTAGGCTATGTTAGAATGATATGGTTTTAAAGCTTGTTCACTCCTTTTTATTCCTAAAAACACAGCTTTCAAGATTATGACTAATTCGATTCTGTTGACCCATGCAAATAAAGAAAATAACAGTTAAAACTCAATAAAAAAGGTAGTAAGAACATACCAAGAACGTTAGATCGTAAGAAAAGGTACCGGTAGTAAGAACAAAGAGATGGAAAAACACTGTACGAAAGCAAAAGAACGGAAACGAAGCGACGGACCTGGAAAGCAAAAATCTTGCAATCAACTTTCAAAAGCGTGAAAAAACTAAACCCTTGAAGAACTGACTTTAGCAAAACTAAGGTTACTATTGCGAAACGACAAAATAAGTGAATAGGCAATGTGACTGTGATGTAACAATTCGAGTTTCTCGTAGACAATAAAATGGGGCGACGGTATAGTGCTAAACAGTCCTGTGAAGCTTGTTGAGTTTTTCAGATTTTTGTGCGCAATTTTACCTTTTTCAATATATTTACTAAAAATAGAAAAAATATATACTGCAATTGTTAATTATTTCAAAGTTTAAAAATGCATCGCGGGCCGCACCAAGAATTCTCGCGGGCCGCGTGTTTGAGACCCTTGGGTTAAATCCCGGTTTCGGTTAGAACAATCGCTTTGGTTTTTATTATATGATAAATCATATGATATGCCATCATCATCATCATCATGTGCCTTCCTCGTATTGAGGGTTGCATATAATGCGCCATTGTTCTTGATCATGACCTGTTCGTACTGCACTTTTATAACTTAATGATGTTTGTTGTCTAAATCATTCTTGGTCTGCCTTTGTTTCTTCTACTGTTTATCTTCCCTTCTATAGATGACAAATGTAGAAACTTGCGTCTCCGTTTGCTATACTTTACACCAAAAATGCGACATTTGCATAAAAAAGTTTGGTACTGAACCATTTGACTGGGTTTTCTTCTCACATGAACAAACTTACGTCCAAGTTCTCCAGACAGCAAAATTTATCATTTTTACATTGATTCAACGTCTGCAGGCGTTGAATTAATGTAATAATGATAAATTTTGCTATCTGGAATCGTATCCCTGAAACACATTTCCAACGAAAATGATAGTAAGGAGCTTGGCGCGATGCCACAAGCCTGGCATATGCACGAAAACTTCCTTTTTGAGTGGTTGTGCGTGCGCACTTGAAAATGCGCTTTTTTGACACCTGAAAGTTTTCGCGCTTCTGCAAGGATTTAATATTGAAAAACTTTGTTGTGATTACAAAATACAAAATTATAAATAACCTAATCCGTTTCAAAATTGGATTTTTGCAGCTAAAAAATAGTTTACCAGTACTAAGGATCATCAGATGTTCAACATATCTTAAACAGTTTGCAATGAATCTCAGATACACAGTGCTAAAAAGGAAGAATACCAACTTCCTTCCGTGTTTTGTCTTAGTTTGTTTTAGCGTTTGTGTGCAAAGACCTTTGATCAACTAACTCTTTCAATCTATTTTAGGTGTGTTTGACGCTCACTGCAAAGCGAATGGCACGTAAGAACTGCCTGGTAAAAAACTTGGAGGCTGTGGAAACACTTGGCTCCACTTCGACAATCTGCTCTGATAAAACTGGAACACTGACGCAAAATCGTATGACAGTCGCTCATATGTGGTTTGATAAAGAAATCGTGGAGGCAGACACAACCGAAAACCAGTCAGGTGACCAAACAAAGTTCAAGCAATCAACGTACTTGACTATGGCACCATTCATTTTAGACAATACTTAACTATATGCCCTTTTTTTATCATATTATGATGTGTCATATTTATAACAGCAAATGCTTAGTTTTCATACAGTAAGACTAATAGTTGACTGTGTGGCCGAGTGATGAGAGCCCTGGATGCTCTAAAGGACGTCTGTTTGATCTGCCAGAGCGCGCAACTGTGTCTTGGTCAAACAGGTATAAAACATGCTTGAAGTTGAACGTGAAAATGGGCTGCCTTGCCTTCCACTTAATCTCAATGTGCAATGACTGGACGTTAGCTTGGATACGGCAAAAGGAGCAACTTTTAATGCAATGAAACTGTTGTTACGTAATACTTGTCGGTGCTGGGTTTGCGATGAAAGTTTCTGACGTAACAATATTTTTCAGGTGACAACGCTGATCTGAATTCAGACTCGTGGAAAGCTCTGTCACGTATCGCATTATTGTGCAATCGCGCAACTTTTCTTCCGGGTCAATCGAAGATTCCAGTGTTAAAACGTGACACAGCCGGTGAGTGACGTTTTATCAAAATTTCAGCAATGATCTTTTCAGCCAACGAAAATTGACCTGAAAAATGAAACTGCCAAATCATTTCATGAAAAAAGAACAACTATAATAGTGTACTACAAAGCTTCGATCGAATTTTGTTGTGAAGAACTTGTAGCCAGTGGGAAAGCACTCTTAACACTATTAGTACTTCCGTTCGGGTGCTTTAAGTTGATGACAGCTTCCAAATAAAATGAGGTTATTATTATCTCTCAAAACTACTGGATGAGCTTTCAATGCACAAAAACATGCAAAATTTTCAACTGATTTGATCTTGCATTAAATCTCACAAATGATGTCGATTTTATCGGTTTGGCCCAAAAGTAACATACGGTAAGTTTAAACAAGAAGTACCCTGGTCATTTCACCAACCAACAAGGAAAGTATGTGGTAAATTGGTTATGTTATGCAACAGTACAAGTTTGGTAAAGAGGTGATTTTCTTGAAACAGAGACAAATAAATTCTAGAAACCACACGGCATGCAACATAGCCTAATAGTAAAGTGAAAATAAGCTATCTTACAAACGTTTTATACAACAGTAGATTAGCCTATATTTTGGAAGAACGATTTTCTGACAGTGATGCTTCCGATGTTTTGTTTGTCTCCTCTAAGGTACAGTAAAATACAAGCACTGACGCAGTTTCCGCCACCTGTAGGCTTCGTATATTAAAAACGTAGGTAGCAGCTGTCGTTCGGGCAATAGCGTTAGTGAGTGTTTACGCGTTCAGTATCGGCGAAGCGATTTTGCACAATGGTGAATACAGTACAACCAAAACTTCAGTAGGCTACGCTCATCAACCGAGTCAGAAAACAAACTGGAATCAAACTCCTCTCCGCATTATTTTCGAAATTGTTAATTTTGGATTCTCACACCACTTTTGGTAGACTACAATACGCTGCTACGGAACATAACCGCATAGCCTTCTCTCCGCACATCGGTCGGCTGAGACAGTTTCAAAAACTTCTTTGTTTCAGTGTGAACTGAACGTAGCTTACTTTAAATAAAAAGATTGCTAGAAGGTAAGAGGAAGAAAGGGGGAATATTGGTTTCATCTTTTCACAATAAAACGTTGTCTAGAAAACCACATGTCGTCATGTAATGTAGCATATTTGTGTTAGAAAGTGGTTTCTTTTCAGCAGCTTTCCACACACGGTCTACGTAAGCTACACATGCTAAACTTTGTTTAACAAGAGAGCATTTTTCTCAAACTATTTTATGCATTTCCTTATTAGGTGATGCTTCTGAATCTGCCTTACTCAAGTGTGTCGAGCTTACTCTGGGAGACGTTGAAAATAGGAGACTACGAAATGCTAAAGTTGCAGAAATTCCATTTAACTCTACCAATAAGTACCAGGTTGGTCTGACTTGCGTTGAATTGGTATTTGCTACCGCGTGCTAGCCGTACAAGCACATAGCCAGGGTTGGAAGTCGTTGGTCAAAAAGCAATGACTATTTCACTATTCGATAGTGCCTAAAAAAGGAATGACTTTCAGCTATCGATAATTAAAAAAAAGCAATGGATAGCAATTACTAAAAATAAATTTTAAAAACTTTTGACTGGCCAAAAAACAAGCAACCCGCAAAATCAAAAAAACAAGCCCAAACTTGCGGGAAAACCGCAAGGTTGGCAGCACTGTTAACGACTCTCACTGGAATGGTTTTTCTGAACTGTATTGCCGCAAAATTTTCCTTAATCCTTTAAAGTTCGAAAACCGGAAGAGGACTAGGTCGGATAGTAATTCGAAAACTAAATCTCTTAAATTCGTATTGACGACGAAGTATGTGTACAACAAAAAATGATTCAGTTCAGTGGTTCTCCTAAATATCGATTAGTGAAAAACGAATAATGATTTCGTTGCTTGCATAAAAAAGCAGTGAATAACGCGCATTCGATATTTATTTTAAGAGGAATGGGTATAAGCATCGACTAGTGACAACTAGTCGTTACTTCCAACCCTGCACATATAGCCTATAATGCTTATGTTGGATTTGTTGACACAAGAGCTCTTGAACCGTTGTCCTTTCTTGACGTTTTACACTGCATAGGTCGCTACAATGCATATAAAGTGACGTAGTAGCCTATTTACTGTAATGTACGATTGTACGGTACCTATATTGTCTTTGCTGAAGTGAAGCTACATGGCATTGATGGTTGAACTGTAGCTTATGGAAAACGTCTCGTGCTTCGACAGTACGGAAGCCTTTTATTAGTTCTTGAAGGCAAGCTACAGATCCAATTATTCATAAGTCCTATATGTAGGTTTCCATTCATGAAACCGAAGACGAGAACGATAAGCGATATCTCCTGGTGATGAAGGGAGCTCCCGAGCGCATCTTGGATCGCTGCAATGAGGTTCTTTACAAGGGAGAAGTAGAAAAAATGACCGACAAATGGAGAGATGATTTTAATACCGCTTACTTGGAGCTGGGTGGTCTTGGGGAGCGAGTTCTAGGTAAGACGTATGGTGGAATCAATCGCGTGGCATAGTTCATCGACTATGACTTTTCAAATTCAGGTGTTATAATCAGGGCCGTTGAGAAGATATTTCGGGCCCGGTACCAATGAGATCCTTGGCCCCCAAATCAAAACACTTTTAAGAAAAACGCACAATATCTAAAGAATACGCTGTGATTTCTTCATATTTCCTGGCCCCTTGGAAAGGCTCCGCGCCCAGGTTCAAAAGCCCCTGGACCCAGGGGCGTATCCTCAATGGAAGCAAGGGAAGCATTGCTTCCCCTGCCAAAATTGAAAAAAGAAAAGATGATATTTTTAAGTAAAAGGATTTCGTATTTACCTGAATACGAATTAGAACAGTTTCTCACTCACGCCCCCGTATGATTTCAGCTCGGTTTTAATTTTAAAAAAGTTGGAAGCTTACGGATGCAAAGATTGTATCGCTTCCCTTGCTCTCGTTTTTGCTATAAGGAGAAACAAGTAAGAGAAAAAGAAAAAAAAGCAGCGCAAAGTTTGCGAGATTTATGTTTCTTTTAACAAATCGATGGAAGCAATATTTAAATTGCTTCCAGAGTTGCCAGATTGGACGAATTCCTCGAATTAGGCTTTTTTTTAAATTAACTCTTCAAAATGCATAATCAATATTTCTCAAATATCGTAACCTTACCAGATAAAACCATATTCACCATTGTTCAATACATGTTCTATACTTGTTTATACTCATAATGTGGCCGATTAAAACTCATCCGCTACAGTATTTTTATATTTGCTATTTTTTGGGATACTTTCAAAATTATTTTTGCTACAGTTTATTAAAATCCGCTACAAGTCATAAAATATATGTAGCCTACATTTTATAATTTTTAATAGAAACAGGTAAATAGGCCTATATCCATTTGGCCTTTTTGTCTAATATTTTCCTTGTTTTGGCCTTTTTTGTATTATTTTGGCTTTAAGGCCTTTTCATAGTCTGGCAATTCTGATCTGTTGGATATTGTGTCATTGAGCTAGGACGCTAGGTAATGAGAACATCTAAGGCGCTGTTATGGTTATAATATCGGCCTAGTAAGCAAAAGTTTGAGCCAAATGTTGGCTTTACACTGTTATCTTGGCTGGGTAGACTTTGGCATTAGACATGATATGTGAGGTCTAGACTAGAATTGACTTGACTGAAATGAGTTCTGGCTACTTCAGCAGCTACTTCAGCAGTAGGTAGCTGTAGCTGGGTTTTTGGTGTTCTCTAATTTTAGCAGCATATTTTGCCCGTTTGTGTGTAAGAGCTACCTTTAATAAGTTAACAGCTGTTTATCTGCTAATAAATTTCATACAAATATTACCCTAAAAGTGTTTCTAGAAAGCATTATAATCCATTATTTGAGTGTAATTTTGCAAAAAATTTCCTAAGGGGGCATACCCCCGGACCCCTAGGATACACGTGCCTTCGGCATGCTCTAACCCCCCACGAGTTATATTGCTTCCCTTGCTCAACCAACCAGGATACGCCACTGCCTGGACCCCTCTGTCAAGTTTCAACTAAATATTTGGATAAAAATTAATCTTGTGAATAATTTCGATTTCAAACTCCACCTGCAAAAACAAAGCAATATCTTATATTTTGCATAATTTGTGGAGATACTTCCACTTATTATCATTTCTTATTCACTGTAGGATTTTGTCACGAATATTTGCCGCTGGACACGTTTCCACCAGGCTTTCAATTCGACACTGACGACGTCAACTTTCCTTTGGAAAACCTCACATTCGTTGGATTGATGTCGATGATCGACCCACCCAGAGCCGCTGTTCCTGATGCTGTTGGAAAATGTAGAAGCGCTGGAATTAAGGTTCTTTTAACTATATTACCGTTTGCAGCATCAATCTTATTGGTCCTTAGTAAGCTACTAAGGTCAAACAAGCGAACTGCTATGACGTGATTAATCAAACTAAGGGGTGAGGTGCAACTGTTACTTGCAAGAGAAGGTGGTGTTCAGCGCAGTCGAGAGGATAAGTTGGGCCCGACATAAATGAGATTTTCGAACCTTAAACCAAGATACTTGTATGAAAAAGTTTCGTCGGTGGTTTCTTCATGTTCCCGGGCCCCTTGAAAAGGGTATGAGCCCCTAAAAGCGTTCCGGGCCGGGGGCCAAAAATAACCTCTGGGCGCCCTGTCAACGCTACTTGTGGTGTTAGTTAAGCCACTGGAATAGTTGATCTACCACTGTTTTGTTTTCTACCAAGTTCAATTATCTGATTTAGCAAAGTTTCAACTTCCATGCAGGTTTTCATTATTAAATTTGTTGAAAAACTGTCGCAATTGTTCATATTATTGTTCTCTGCAGGTGATAATGGTAACCGGTGATCATCCCATTACAGCTAAGGCTATTGCCAAAGGTGTTGGGATTATTTCAGCTGGAAATGAAACCATAGAAGATAAAGCGGAAAGATTGAACATCCCAGTTGAAGACATTGATCCAAGGTAGACTTACATTTTATTTTTCATCGTATTCGTTTAGTAGTCCCATACAAACTAAGGAGCTAAATTTGTTATCATCACTGATTAAGCCTATGTACGTCATAATGACTCAGGAATTTTTAGATTTGGTTCGTTTAGTAAAACAAAACAAACTTTAACTATCTAGCTTCGTTGGTAGAATTATTTAGTTTAACTTTAACACGATTAAAACATACATTATTGGAATATTTGCACTGAATATAGATTTCCTACGTGTGTACCAACGGCCCGATACGACAGACAGCAATGCTACCGAATATTCTAGAATCTAGAAGTAGCCTACAAGGCTGAAGAGTAGAGAGGGTTTGACTATGTCATTATCGAAAACGGTTTTTTAAATCTTGCGGAGTCGGTTATTTTGGTCCGACTCCACGGTGCCGATTCCCAAAAACGGCGAGATAGCCTACTTAAACTGCACGTCAGGTCGTAAGCGTAGGCCTACACAAAACCACACTGATACCTGCATTTCTAAGCTTTTAAAAACTGTTTGACGTTGTGAACGTGAAATAGTACAATCCTACGTGAAAACTAACGCAATTAATCAAAAGAAGAAAAAGCTGGTAGATTATGACGTTCTTTTGTGTTCAGGGACGTGAAAGCTGTAGTCACAAGTGGGTCAAAGTTGGCGGAAATGAACAGTGAACAGCTGGATAACATTCTACGTTATCACACTGAAATTGTATTTGCCAGAACCTCGCCTCAGCAAAAGTTGATAATCGTTGAAGGCTGCCAGAGATTGGTAATTGACTTACAATTTCACTGCAAGGCCAACATGTTAACACCAAATTTTATTTTTATTTTTTTTATTTATTTATTTGCAATCAGACTCAAAGTCCATAGAATTCAAATTTTTAACAGTCATCACATAAAATATCAGACTAACACAACATCAAGCAGGCTACATCAAACAACGTTTCAAACAACGTACAAAATACTGTTGTAGTGAATATAAAATGTAGAATTAAAGTAGCAATCAGAAGACATAACATTGCACAAAAGCGGATTAATTGATCTTTTGCAACGTTCTACAAATGCATAGCAATTTTTTCTTAATAGAGCATCAAATGTTAACACGTCGTTCTGTACCTGATACACTCTAGCACTGTCGCATCTCGACAACTTGTGGATAACTCTGTACGAGTCGTTGTAAGCAACTTCTATGCGATTTAAAGTAGAAGTTTTATAGTTACACCATAGCTGCGAACCATACATTGCTTGGCATCCAAATACAATATGATTGGTACATTACATTTTTAATTTCGGTAGAACAATTTCCAAACTTGGACCTAAGCTGATTGGCAGCGACATAAAGAGACCGTAGACTTATTGTGTTTGCTTTAACACATTTCAATAGTTATGTAGGCCTGAACAGTGGCGGCTCGTGAGGTGTGGAAGTGGTGGTGCTGCGGACGGGCGCAGCCCGGCCGCGTCTTCGCCGAAGGCGAGTAAAACGGCGGGGGGTTTGGGGGGCCTCCCCCAGAAAAATTTGAAAAATGACACTTAATTTGGTGCATTCTGTGCGCATCTTCAGCTCTAAATTGTAATGAAAAGTTAAGATAAAACTTGTGCGGTTTGAACTTTTTCCTTTTGTTGGTTTCGTTGCTGTATTTTATTTACACTATATCGTTTCTTTTGTATTAAGACAAGGAAAAATAAATTGAATTGGTGTATTGGCTGCAGCCATTATTGTGACAGAAAGCGTTGCTAAACACTTTTGCAATGTATTGTTCTGCAAGTAAGTTAATATAGGTTAGGGAATCGCCAAACACAATTAATTAAACTAAATCGGTTCTAAAAAATAGTTAAAAAAGAACCAAATAACCAAACCCCAAATATGTAGACAAACACCTTTGAAAATGGGCAATTTTTTTGAATTTGGCGATAAAATCGCCAATATGGCAACCCTAGGCGCGCTGTTCAAGACAGCGCCAAAACGGCAAACGTTAGCATTGCCAGACTGATAAACTACGTCATTGTCACGTGACTTCGACTTGGTTTGTTTGCTTTTATGACGCTTGCGCTTCGGTGCACGGAAAATCACAGCGCCTCACAGAGCGAAATCATAGCGGTCAAGCTTGAGTGGAAGTCATGTGACAACGAGGTAGTTTCCCTCTCTGAGAGAAACTTTTTTTCTTTCCCTCTCGCGTTTCCAGTCAACAAAGGAAAAGGTTGGAAAGGTCTGCAAACCTAAACAAATTTGATAAAAATAATGAAAAATCACGACGTGTTTTACGGGCAGAATGAGCCCAAAAATTGGTGGAGCTGCAGCGCCACAGCACCATTACACGAGCCGCCACTGGGCCTGAAACAACTTGGGCGACTGTAAACATGCTTCTATTTCAACAAAATACTGGAAAATACTGTTCACGACGACGAAAACTGTATCTAAACAAAAAAAAAGTTACCGAACAGGGCTTATTGTTTTGATTCTTAAGTGTTAAATATAATTATGCAGTCTATACGTCATAATCTCGTTGTTTGTTTTGCTTCCAAGTAGACTTTTAAAGTAAAGCGTAATCGAAGCATCGATATTAGGCAGAAAATATAAAAAGTCGGGATGATAAGAGCAAAATACAGTCTGTTCAAATTCAATTTTCAGGGAGCTATCGTCGCTGTTACCGGGGACGGAGTGAATGATTCTCCTGCGTTGAAACGAGCCGACATTGGTGTTGCTATGGGAATAGCCGGAAGTGACGTATCAAAACAAGCCGCCGACATGATATTGCTCGATGACAATTTCGCTTCCATTGTTACTGGAGTAGAGGAAGGTGGAGAATTGTATTTATAAATTTAACATTTTGCATACCATGCCTTGTATTAGACACAAAATAAGCTATATCATGCGCTAAATAAACGAAGGGGCTGGTTTCAAGATTTAGTTTTCCAGAGTGAAGGAGGCTGGATCCTAATTGGCCTATATGCCCATTTTAAAGTCTTTTCAACCCTTGTTTACTCACATTACAGGAAATCGTACCAAGTGTAAGATACCAGATTTCTATTTTTATATCTGCGATCCGTTTTCGTGAGTGGTAGACTGATAACATATGCAGAACTTCTTAATTTCCAGGTCGCCTCATCTTCGACAACCTAAAGAAGTCGATCGCCTATACCTTGACCTCCAACATCCCTGAGATCACTCCTTTTCTCCTGTTCATTGCTGCAGGGATTCCTCTTCCTCTTGGGACTGTGACTATCCTCTTCATCGATCTTGGAACTGATCTTGTATGTTGAAGCTTAATCGATGCCAAAATTTCCAAAATATAACTGGAATTATTTATCACACTATGAAACGTGCCTAGACTAATTATAAAAACATAAAAGCAGAGGCCAACTTCAGTGTCTTCAACGAAACAGTTTTACAAATTACTAGAAAGAGACATTGAAACGTATAGCTTTAAGGGGTAAGCCTGAAGCGAATACTAGATAGAAGTGAATACTAGATAGGCCAAATTAGACCATTCCGTTACAAAGTAAACAAATGAATTTAAATTCTCATGTCATCTTGCACGGTCGAAGTTAATGTTTTTGGAAGGTTGCATTTTGAACTGACAAGTATTTAAGTCATCAGCTTTAAATTTTGAGTTGATGGGAAAGTTGTGTAGCCTAGTTCAATAATTAAAACATATTCTCATCTATGTTTATTTTGTAGGCTAATGGGTTTGATTTTGTCACACAATATCGTTCAAAATGTGGCAGGATGCCTATAAATTTGCAAAAGTTTAACCTCTTTTTCTGAATTTTTTTCTTAACTTGAGCAGTCTGTTTTTAAAGTGAAATCTTCAACTTTCATTAAATAGACGTGATCTTCAGATTTTTTTGTTCATAGTTACCTGCAATATCAATTGCGTACGAAGTAGCTGAAAATGACATCATGAAACGTCAACCACGTGACTCCCAAAAGGACAAGCTGGTGAACGAACGTCTGATCTCTCTAGCTTATGGGCAAATAGGTAGGCCTTGCATGGCTACGTCAATTGTGCATTTTGTAACCGATCAATTTATTTATAAGCTGGAGAATTGAAAGGTGTTCATTGAAAGGATATTTTTTATTTCTTTCACTGTTTCATCGTAAAAAATAGCAAGTTGATGGATACAAATAAACTTGGCAACCTTGACCTTTGTAACTTATTTGAACTTTCACCAATGGTATGCATCTTTTTCTTCTATAACGCATTGCACCTACATCAAATAAGAAATGTCGGCTGCATGGTCGAGTAGTGAGAGCCCTGGAACGGCAATCGAAAGAGTGCCGGTTCGACACCGCTCAAGATCATGCGGCTGTGTTTTTGGCAGGCCACTTAAAGGCATGCCTGAAGGTGTACACGAAGATTGACTTCCTTGCCTTCCCGCCCACTTAATCTAAATCTTCAACCACCGGGTGTAAGCCTGGATACGACAAACAAACAAAATAATAAAGTTGTTCATTGATGTTTACTTCATTTCAGGAATGCTTCAGGCCCTTGCTGGTTTCTTTACATATTTTGTGATTCTTGTTGACAACGGATTTTTCCCTGGAGACTTGTTTTTGATTAGAAGCGACTGGGACAATAGAGGACTGAATGATTTAATGGATTCTTACGGTCAGGAATGGGTAAGATTGGAACAATTGGTACGGTAACCTATAAAAGACTCGATGCATAAAAGCTGCTGGGTGTATGCTACAACGATCCAAATACTCAAGGGCACATCGGCCAAAGCAGACATTTTTGATTCTGATGTTAAATCAATGCAAAAAAAAGTCTGGTCGAAATAAAGATACTCAAAAAATCGCTTCATTTCATTTTAAGGTGTTTCCGAGTTTCGAGTCAAGAATTTCGCTTCTTTCAAAAGAAATTCATTTCAAACCATTCTGTTCAATTAATTAATTCATTACTGACAATTTCAGACGTACGAATCAAGAAAGATTGTAGAATACACGACAAATACCGGGTTCTTCGTATCGATTGTGATTGTACAATGGGCTGATCTTCTGATTAGCAAAACCAGGAGGTTGTCCATATTTCATCAAGGAATGAGGTAACGTTGATTCAAACGAACTTTGTTGTTTACTTTCCCGAGTGGTGCAAACACCTGCACACCACTCGAAATAACATCGTTTGGCAGCTGACGTGACTGGGCCTTTGCAAAGTAAAAATTGACATGCTGTAAGACATGAAGATAGACATGGTAGACATGAAGATGGCCTTCCTTGCTTTTTTGCCTACCTGGTATGTAGGTCTTCATTTTATATAGCTGTAGAAACACATGATCGTTGACAACGTAGGCTACTGAACGCCTGTTTAAAAACAGTTACGAGAAGTATTTAAGATGCTAGCCTGCATGCTAACAGCAAATAAGCTAAGGTTCCAAACTATTTGAACAACAAGAGTGCAAGACCCATCAGAGGAAGAGTGAAAGACCCATCAGAGTGCAAGATCCATCAAAGGAGAGTTAACTTTCCACTCATCGCAAAGTTTGTTTGATTAATGTGAGAAAGTGAGAGCTCTGCCAACGTCATCGATGCGACTGCAGTGGGCAACAACATCCCATATGATTTCTAATTGTAATATTTTTTTTATAGGAACAAAGTTTTGATCATTGGTTTGTACGAGGAAACTCTTCTTGCCACTTTCTTAACTTATTGTCCTGGACTTGACGGTCTGAAGTTCTATCCCTTGGAATGGTATTGGTGGTTTCTGCCGATGCCTTTTTCGCTCATAATTTGGATTTATGATGAACTGAGAAAACTTCTCATACGGAAATATCCAGGATGTAAGCAGCTTTGTGCTCTGGTAACGTTGTAAAGCAAGGGTCTTGAACACGCGGCCCGCGATACATTTTTGAAATTTCAAATATTTAACAATTAAAATTCATTCTTATTAAGATAAAATTCAGTTTAAAATTGCTCAAAAAATCTGAAAATGCCCATCAAACTTCGTCCGACATAAGCCTATTGTCGCTCAATTCTATTGCGTGGGAAAAAGCCATATTATTATACAGTAGAAACTGCTTAAATCGAAAGCGGATAACTCGACATTCCGTCTAAGTCAAGGCTTTTTTCCTGGTCTGGCAAAACGCCATTGATTTCGTATATAGCCAAGCCGGTTAATTCGACACCTGATATCTCGACGTTCTCTCTAGTTTGACAATTTTTTCACGATCCCCACAAAAGGAATTTCCTGTAAGTCGCCGACTTCGATGTCAAACTGAAAGTCATGCTGTTAATTAAATTGCTGATTTTCGGTTTCCTATTGAATATCATGCTGTGAATAAATTTGCGGCTTTATCAAAAGCCAATTGTATAAGATTACGCTTTTCTAAGATTACAATTGTATAATAATCCGCTCATTTATGAAAACTCACGCAATCATTTTCCGCTTTCCAGACGCGAAGTTCTGCGATGCCTATTTTTTTTAATTATTTTCCCACTTTTTATAGTGTTTTTCTATCTCTTTGTTCTTGCTACTATTTCTTTTTTGCAATCTTACTACGGTACCTTTTTTATTGCGTTCTTACCGTGTTGTTTTGTTTGCTGAACGATGATGAAGATGAATTGTTTTATCAGCATCGACAACGCATGGGTAAAAATAACTAACACGACGAGAAGAGTATGCTACAATAAACACAGCCAGGTTAAAGACTTCAAAGAACCGGCCTGCGACATCCCCAGTAGTGGGAAGCGACGATGCACTTGGGGAGGAGGTCCACCAGCTTAGGTTGTAGGGGCCAGGTTGGAGAGTTGAGGTATTTCTGGAATTGAAATGTGCATCGAACACTCTGTAGGACGCATCGGCAATATTTAGAAAATCGGAACGGGCCAGGGAGACAAGCTTAACTTTCCAAAATCCAAAAACGTATTGCGGCTCTCGGGCTAATTACAAGTATTCATTTGGCCCTCAGAGCAATTTGAGACCCTTGCTGTAGGCTAAAGGGAATGTTTAGAGATTTCTGTTAGTCTCTGGTGGCCTTTTTATATTGTGTTGCTTTTTCTGCGATTAGTCTGCCCACTGTTTTCAGAACAGAGTATGGTTTGTTGCAGCAAGACGTTATTAATGAATGATGGATACTTTTGTAAGTAATGATAGCCCATACCATGACCGTACCCACACTGTGCTCAAAGTAGGCCTAGCCTACAGAACGAGTTCATGCCCGTTGCTGTGCATCACACTTTTTTGTGCTTTGTAAATTGAATACAATTTATGTGTTTTGCAGGTTGGGTGGAAAAAGAAACATATTATTGATCAAACTTTTCATTATTATTGCACTTACGAAAAAAGCTGCACTTCTCAACATTACGCTTGCTTATCTGTTGAGAGGTTTGATGGTGTGATTCTGCCTGGAGTAGATTACGCCTAACACTGACTCAGCAAGATCGTAGCGGATCATCGCTCAAAGTATTATCGACCATCGACACTCGCCATTTATGCGATAATCGCTTCAAAGCTATATGCTGTCTTTATGCAACTTAGTAAATTTAAATATTTCTGTATAATTGTTGACAGTTTAAAATCGTGATTTGTTCTGGTTTAATCAGTTTTTGTTCGCATGACTTGAATAAAATACTCACAAGGTAACTTAGTTTAGACACGGATACTTGTAGCGCACTTATAGAAAAAGAAGTGTGAGCGAGCATAATTTGTTGTCAAACATCGTCACAGATTTGTGCAAAATCTACGATTTATTGAGCAAAAGTTGCAACACAAAAAGTAGAAAAATTGTATCGGTAAGAAAACTGTAAGTTGCTCAAAATATCCATGGCAGATTTTTCATTTGGCACACTCATATTATTATGTTAATTTAGAGGATCTTCAACAGTGCGTCGACCGAGGAGCCGAGTTTTCTAAAAATTAAAACAAACTAACCTGAATATAGGCTACTAAACAATACATGAACACATAGGCTACCGTACCATAGGCGTAGCCAGGGGGGGGCGAACGGGGCCATGGCCCCTCCCAAATTTTCCAAGTTTGGATTCCGAAGTTGAACCCTTTGTTGAAAATATAATATAATTTGTATAAATTTATATTGTTTTCCAAGACATCTGGCTATTAACACACCCCAGGACTTGTTTTAGACACACAGAAAGACACCAATAAATTTTACAAATCGTAAATCGCGCAAAGTTTACGCGATTTACGCTTCTTTTAACTAATCTGTGGAAGCAATTTCAGAATCGCTTACTCTCTAGGGTTTTTGTGTAGCTGAGTTTTTTGTGTTCTCTAATTTTAGCCGCAGTTTTTGCCCGTTTGTGTGTAGATAAGAGCTACCTTTAATAAGTTAATAGCTGTTTATCGGCTAATAAGTTTCATACAAATATTACCCTGAAAGTGTTTCCAGAAAGCGTTATAATCCATTATTTAAGTGTAATTTTGCAAAAATTTTCCGGGGGAGCATGCCCCCGGACCCCCCTAGAATACGCGTGCCTTCGGCACGCTCTAACCCCCACCAGCTTTATTGCTTCCCTTGCTTAACCCACCAGGATGCGCCACTGCACATCAGGTGGCGATGTCTTAAATCAAACATTTTGTCGTTCTCTTCAATTCATCAAATATTTGGCCCCCCCCCCAAAATTTTTTCTGGCTACGCCACTGTACCGTACTTTATCAGAGGTAGGCCTATTCATTCTATAGCTGCCCAAACAGCATAGGATAATAGGATTTATATTCTATATATCCTATGCTACATGTTTAATAAAAATGGGCCACTACATCTTTGAGCAGTTGCATGAACGGATTGGCTAAATTCAACCAATTTAGTGTCTTGTAGTTTTCCAAATAATTATGATGCAGTTGCATTAATGAATGAAGTTAACAAATTTATTTTTAGAAGAATTTTTAAGCAACTGCGTCATGTTGATCTGGGCAGTTTCATAAGCGCGTTAGCACTCAGATTCAAGGTAATTTCAAGCATTGTTGCTGCCTAAATTAACATGACACGGTTGCAACTAAACAAAGTTACAACATTTCTCAAACTTTTTTCTTAGCGTTACCTTACCTATGGAAAAATTTGCTGAACTTGCGGCGCCACCCAGCGATAAGAATTTTAGATATTTTCATTTATCGCCATTTTTGGTTTGATTTTGAATCTATATCCTCGGACTGACAAAACCTTGATAGGTTATTCCTGGTAGTTTGGCATTCTTGTAGAGGTTTTTGACGCAGGCCGATTGCCGATATGACAGTCGACAAAGTGACGTTTTCTGATTGTTGCAGTGTTGTTGCGGGGAAGTTATTCCGTCCATTAGGTGCTGCTGAATGAAGAGCAGTTTTTAGAATGCTTTGCTTAAGCGCACACCCTGAAAGTCGAACCAACACCGCTTGGTCTTGAAGCTTCTTCGTTCACGAAGTCACGTGCTAACCAACTGAGCCATCGGGCTAGGGCGAACCTTTTAACGACTAAGACCATAGTTAATAAATATACCTAGTTCGCCAGCTTCCGTTGTTTTAAACTCGGCACGTACGCCCTCTGTCGGTGGTTAATACGTTTTGCTGACTCCGCATAACTACTAGAGAAAACCTGTAGAAAATTGGCGAATTGAATGGTTGCAGTGTTTGTTAGGTGAGTTTGGGCTGCTGAATGAGGGGTAGCCACTTTAACAAGTAGAAATTCTGCCACTGCGAATGACTACAATGCAACCGCCAACCAATCAGAACATGTTATAAGAGGCTACCGTCCAAGTGTGACCTTTCTAGCACTCAGCCAGAAAGTTAATGCTTGTTTTAAACTTTATTTGGTAATTATAGAAGAAAAAAGGGCAATAGCAGTGGTGGCAATCGAACCCGCGTCAATGAAATACCTACTTTCTAGCCCTAACCCCTAAGCCAACCAGCTGACAGAAAATCCATCACTTGATTTGCTTTGTATCATCTTTTTTTCGCTCTTTTCACGTCATAGAAAACGTAGCTTATGATTGGTTGGCGGTGCATTCTAGTCAATTTCAGTGGCAGAATTTTTCCTTGTTAAAGTGGCTACCATCATCATCATCATTTTGTTCCTTCCTCCCATGCAGCGTTGCCAGATGGGGAAATAGGATACCAAATAAAAAAATTCTGGTGAAATTTAGAGGTCTTTGGTACTACGCTTTTTGACCTTGAAACCAGACAACAATTTGGTGAAATATTCCCCACTCAAGTTTTTCCAAAAATTTTTAAAACTTTTTAGCAAAGAATCTCTGCTCGTGCAGAAAACGTTTTGCAAGAGGTTTGCGCATGCGTGATGCAGTGTGTTGCAAGTTCAGAGTGACCAATTTGCGCTCTTCAATCAATCTTTTGGATCTGACAGCAGCACTGTACCAGCAATCGTGCAGCTTTTGCCACTGGCATGGTTGCAGGCAGTGGCGAGACAATGCTTTTTGGAGAGTTCTTTTTACTAAAAAAAATGGCCAAAAAGGCAAGTTTTATATTTAAAATTAGTGAAGGAGATTGTTTTTTGCCTAAAAACTAGAAGTTTATCAACATGAGTGACCTTACATAGGCTACACAGGCATACAGTGGCCACTTGTTTCATTTTCATGGATATCCTGTGCACAAGGATATGCAAAAGTCTTTCAAAATTTTTGCATTTTAACCCTGGCCGTAAAAGTTTCCGCTTTTAAAGTAAAAAGAACAACTTTTTTGGTTAAGAACTTGTACATGTTACAAACTTTTGATGTTTATACTGCACTGATAATTATGACTGCTACAGTTATAATCCGTGTATACAATGTGTGACAAAACATATGTTTTGCATATTCGTTTCATTTTAGTCTTATGTCTCAAAAAGTCAAAATCTATTTGTTATTTTAGGCGAAATTGCTTTATTTAGGGTGTTTTAAATATCTGGTGAAATTGAATGCAATCTGGTGAAATTTTAGTTACTTTTTGGTGCCAAGCAGCTTTTAGCATCTGGCAACGCTGCAGTCGCATGGAGGGTTGGATACGTTTGGTTTGGTTTGGTTTGGTTTTGAATCTTTATCCTCGGACTGACAAAGCCTTGATTGGTTATTCCTGGTACTTGTTCGCATACTTGTAGAGGCTCTTGACGCAGGGCCGGTTACCGAGATTGGCAGAGTGAAGTTTTCCGATTGTTGAAGTCTTGTTGCCGAGAAATTATTCCATTCACTAGGTGCCGCTGAATGGAGAGCAGTCCTGAAATGCGTTGCTCAAACGCACACCCCGAGAGTCGAACCAGCGCCGTGTGATCTTGAGCCCGGCGCGTAACCACTGAGCTATTGTTTTTCGACCAATGTGAATGTCATGATTGTCAAATGTCAATATGTCATGCTTAATTCTATTTAGCTAAGCTGGACTGATTGCCTGTGATTTCTGTCTGACCAAAGCTCAATATCAATTACACCTTTTGGTTAAATTCAGGTTAAAACTAGCATCATTATAAAATTCATCAAATAATGCACAAGCTCAGTGCCTTAAAGATCTCTTCTGATTGCTCAATTGGTTAATGCCTAACTTTACAAAAGAAAAAACTGCAAGACCAAGTAGTGCTGGTTTGATTCACACGGTGTGCGCTTAAGCATTGTATTTCAAGGACTACGGTACTCTATTCAGTGGCTAAGTACTAGTGGACAGAACGATTCACAGACAACAACAGTCCAACAATTGGAAAATTTACGGTACTTTATCAAACTTGCTGATCGGTTCGAAGCCTCTACAAGTATGCAAAACTGACAGGATTAAGCTCTCCATAAAGCTTTCTCAGTCCTAGGATAAATACTCCCACAATCAATCAAGGTTGAGACTGGTGCTTCTGTAGTACATGCCAAGTCATGTGCCACATGGTAGGTTCTTTATTAAGGCTTGAATATGGGTCTGTTTAGGACCGAAATGCAGTGGCGGTAGATATTCTTGAGAAAAACAAAATCTCCTGAGGCTATAGTTGCCTTTTAATTCAAGCATAAAACTTGAGAGATTACCTTTTTCTTGAGCTATGTGAGTTGACCTGTTTATTAACAACAAACAAAAGTAGAGTCAATAGCATTGTGATTTATCCTTTTTCTACGTTTTCTTGTGCAGCATCTGAGTGAAGCTTGACAGGACTTTAGTTTAACATAACATAACTGAAGCATTTTTTGGAAAATTAATTGATGATTCGAATTAAAAGCTCACTCGATGATTGTAGGGCGTAGGCTATAGTTTTCACTATCTCCAGCTGTCTAAATTGCATCACGTTTTTATTTATATTGTAGGCTATATTTATTTATACTATGTATTGTCACAATTTGCACTAATTACAATCCTTATTATTTTATTGTATGTTTGTTTTGATATGCCTTTTCAATGGTGCTAAAGTAAAAAAATTGCTTGAGTGAATTTTAAAACGGTGCTGGGCTTTTTGCATTAAATAGGAGAGCAAGTCTTTTAGGCGCAGACAGTTAGGCGTTGGTCAAATAGGCGTGCACACTGTGGCGTTGGGATATTTAGGTGCGGAGCACTGTGGCGCCCGTTCATTTAGGTGCTATTCCTAGTAAAGTCTGCAGTTTGTATCAGCTTGGCACAGTGGCGCAGCCAGAAAAAATATTTGGGGGGGGCCAAATATTTGATAGATCGAAGAGAACGACGAAGTATTTGATTAAAGACATCGCCACCTGATGTGCAGTGGCGTATCCTGGTGGGTTAAGCAAGGGAACTGGTGGGGGGGTAGAGCGTGCCGAAGGCACACGTTTTCTAGGGGGGTCCGGGGGCATGCTCCCCCGGAAAAATTTTGCAAAATTACACTCAAATAATGGATTATAGCGCTTTCTGGAAACACTTTTAGGGTAATATTTGTATGAAATTTATTAGCAGAAAAACAGTATTCACTCAAGCGTAAATCGCGTAACCTTTGTGCGATTTACGATTTGCATAATTTATTGGTGTCTTTCTGCGTGTCTAAAACAAGTCCTGGGGGGCGTAAATAGCCAGATGTTTTGGAAAACGATATAAATTTCTACAAGTTTTATTATATTTTCAACAAAAGGCTCAACTTCGGAATCCAAACTTTGAAAATTTGGGGGGGCCATGGCCCCTTTCGCCCCCCCTGGCTACGCCTATGGCTTGGCAGGTAGAGCAATGCTTTTCACACAAAATGTTATATTGAACAAAAAAGTATATTGTTTTATTAATGCGCGTGTTCGGCATTTATTTGTTAGTCCAGGTTTGCGTCGGCGAAAGCTTTATCTATAAATTATTCAAGTTTCCGAACATGACTGAGTTCACTTTTAGTTATATAAGTCAAATAATAAATACACTAAACATCAGTAAAAAAATGTATCGTAGGCTGTATTCAAGCGGGTGGTAGGCTTGAGTGAAGAGTAACTTAGTGTTCCGTCAAAACCCCGACTAGGTTTTGCCAAAGCTGAGCTGATTCAATCTGCAGACTTTACTAGGAATAGCACCTCAATGAACGGGCGCCACAGTGCTCGCACCTAAATATCCTGACGCCACAGTGTGCGCGCCTATTTGACTGGCGCCTAACTGTATGCGCCTAAAAGACATGGACCCTTAAATAGCTAGGCCTAATCACCTTAAAATGATGCTAGGGGTGAAAGAGTCAAAGTGGTTACCGTAGCTCTATTGCTCGACAAGAACTGCAAGATCACCAAAACAATGTGATCTTGAAGATAAAGATCACTTTTTGTGTACTTGAAAATTTGCAGTTTGTGATCAATGAGGTTGCATTTAATGCATAAAAACAAATTTTACTCGTAAACAACCTTGTTAAAAAGTAGTTGGCATTGTAACTTATTGCTTACAATTAGGCCTACAGGTACTCAAATGCTGGCTTAATTAAGAGTTGTAGTAAGTTAGTGACGTGGTGGCTGATGCTACTGTATCTAGTTCTTCTACTGTATCTAGATCATCATCATTTTCAGCCTGTGGTAGTCCACTGCTGAGCGAAGGCCTTACCCTTTTTTGCCAATCCAGTCGATTTGTGCTTTTATGTATGATGTACATTTCTAGATGTGTGGCATCTATTAACATACACAGTGTTGCTTCAGAATTAAAAGCTATATATCACAATGATGGGGGCAAGGCTATTTCGTTGTTTTTCGTCACAAGCTACTGGGAAAAACCCAAAAGTATATTTTGACATTACAATTGCTGGAAAAGATGCTGGCCGCATCACAATGGAATTGAGAAAAGATGTTGTGCCTAAAACTGCAGAAAACTTCAGAGCTCTTTGCACTGGAGAGAAAGGTTTTTCTTACAAAGGAAGTCCCTTTCATAGAATTATACCGGAATTTATGTGCCAGGGTGGCGATATCACTCGTGGTGATGGAAGGGGCGGAAAAAGTATTTATGGAGACAAATTTAAGGATGAAAATTTTACTTTAAAGCACACTGGAGCTGGAATTTTATCAATGGCTAATGCTGGAAAAAATACAAATGGTTCGCAATTTTTTATTTGCACTACAAAGACAAGCTGGTTGGATGGAGCGTAAGTTTAATCTTTTATGTTGTATAATTTGAATATATTACATGTGTCACATAGGTTGCTGGATGATGTTAGTTTCAAATTTCAATTGTCACAAGTTTCAGATGCCACAAGTCAAAGCTTAGACAAAACCGCTGAATCAAAATTTTAAGTTAATGCTAAAATGCGAAGTTTTCTCTTAGCTTTCTGCAATGTAAGCAGTGATTAGTTCTTAAATTCACGCCAGTTCTTTCAAGTATTTCTATTTGATGCTCACTGTACTTTTATTCCCACAATCAAATCAATCTGTCGTTTGTTTGAAAGTGTAGCAGGATAAGAGTTTTATGGTCTTTATGATCGTTAACAAAAAAATACTGCAATACTTATTGTGAATAGTATTGTCTTGCAGTGTTCACTGTGTATTTTTATGTCAATGTGATTTCATGCAGTAGCGTAACCAGGAATTTTGAAAGGGGGGGATTTGACCACCCAACGGCGGGGGGTCTGGGGGGCCTCCCCCAGAAAATTTTGAAAAATTACTTTGAATTTGGTGCATTCTGAGAGCATTTTCAACAAAAATGTGGGTACGAATATTCCTGTAAAATGGTGCTGTCCGGTAGCATAGCAAAAGGATAAGATCATGTTTTCTTCGGCACTTTTCGGAAATAAAGCTAAGTCTCTGTGTTTTCTTGTTGCTAATTCCTGGCTGAGATGTTTGAATGTTTGGTATTGGCAAAACTCGCTCTTTTAATGCAATTTTGTTTAAAACTAGGCAATTTTTTTTTAGACTGAAAGCATCATTCTCAATATCGTGACGTCACACACGTGCCAAAGGGGGGGGTTGTGACCCCCAAAACCCCCCCCTTGGCTACGCCACTGATTTCATGAACAGTTTCCACACTGCTTTGTTATTGCAGGCATGTTGTGTTTGGAAGTGTGACCAGTGGTTTAGATATCGTCAAGAAAATGGAATCTCTCGGATCTAATTCTGGCAATCCGAGTGAAAGGGTTCTTGTGTCAGATTGTGGAGAAATAAAAGAATAATGAAACCTTTGAAATCCTAGAAAGATTGAAAGTTATTCTCACTTTTGTTTGATGTGTATCACCAGTGTGAAACAGTAAAAGTTCTCTTTCGGAACTACAACGACGTCGATGGTTTCTTCTCGGGCACATTTGGAAACACTTGCTTATCAATGATAGTTGTCACTTTCGTACGTGAATCAAGCAACGTTGAACAGCTGAAAGTGAAGACTTAATGCGAGTGGTATCAGTGTTTCCAGATTAAAATGGTCATGTGACATTTTTGCCAAGAAAAGTTACAATGCAACAGCAAATTCATTCGGCGGTGCTATTGGAAAGATGTTTGCAAAATGGTTCAAGATAAAAAGTATTGTTTTTACTCTATTTGTTTTCAATATTTTAGTTCAATTTTCGCAATACGGAAAAGGAAATCGTCGTCGGAAGGCGTACACCGATGCATAGCGCTCAAGTCCGCTTTCCCGCAATGCAGGATAAAGATATGAAAAACAAACAAACAAAATAACACGAGTTTTTATCTCACGGTCTCTCTTTTTTCCATTCGTGCTGATCGTGTACACTGTATTTTGTTGGATCATCTTTGCGAAGCAGATAATCAACACTATGAATCTCTTGCAAGTGCAAAATCTGGCTGTTGGTATAATTGGTTGAGATCACCGTGGGTTGAGTGGGCTGTGTAGTAATTCCTGACTTCGATGGTCAGTAATTTAAACTGAGACACAACATAAAACACTAACTGATAACAACTAAATGGTTTATTACATAACATCAGAATTGAGTAGTTCTGCTGTACTGATATCAGTTGTACTGCTGTAGCCTACCAGCAAATACATCATAATGGCAAGCAGTGTTGCCACTTGATTACAAATAAAAATATATAATTCATATTACTACATCCCCATCGCTTCAAAGAAAAACACACAACGGCCATGGGCCAATAACTGATTTACACTTAACGCAAATGCATGGTAACGTAGGCGATTAACAAAAGATGAAGCGTGCAATACGCTTTTATGATTGGTATCTAACTGGAGTCTTTACAATTCTCCCGGAGCGAGTCTTTCTAGGCTGTGGCGAGATGGTCGGTTGTGGACTTGCATTAGCCGGGAGCTGTGTTGGCTCGGAGGAAAGGACGTCATTGCTGGAATGCTCGCGAAGGTGCACGCGGTTACGCACAATCTCGTTGCCGTTTTCTGTAGCAACTCGGTACGATCGCTCACCCTCTTGTGCGACGACTTGTGCTGGTTGCCATTCGTTTGATCGATTGATGACTCGTACCGGTTGACCTTCATAAAGCATTGGCAATGGTTTCGTTCGCTTATCCGCATACTCCTTTTGCTTTTCTGACGATTTTGTCATTTGGTCGCGGTACATTTCCCCTTTTTCGTCAGTGCTATGGCTGGGCAACGCTGTAGGGATCGGACGACCGAAGATGAGCTCTGCGGGACTAGGTAGAACATTATCAAGTGGGGTAGCACGAATATTTAAAAGAGCACAATCAATATCGTTTCCACTTTTAAAACATTTTTTCATGATCGGTTTAATGTATTTAATTTGTCGTTCGATGAAACCATTAGACTGGGGATATTTTGGCGAACTAGTTGTGTGAGTGATTCCCCATTTTGTACAAAATTTATTATATTTACTCAGAAATTGTGGACCGTTGTCAGAAATGATTTCACGTGGAACACCAAACATACTAAATACTTCCTTAGTTACAGTGATGATAGCATCGGCTGTCAGAGATGACAGTTGTTTTATAACAGGGTATCGACTATAGTAATCACAAATTATAAGAAAATGTTTGCTATTAATTTCAAATAGGTCGGTGCCTAATTTCGACCATGGGTGCATTGGTTTTTCATGCATCATCATGGGTTCCTTGCTTTGATGTGGCAGTAGTTCCTGGCAGTGTGTACAGTTCTTGCACACCATTTCTATGTCTTTGTAGATCTTTGGCCAGTAGACGCTTTCCTTTGCCAACAATCTGGTTTTTTCGATACCTTGATGACTCTGATGCAATTGATTTAGAATACAAGTTCGGAGTGTTTCTGGGATTATTACCTGCTTGCCTTTAAAAATTACACCATTTTCGAGGCCCAGTGCTTCTCTGTAGCTCCAAAATTGCCTTAATTCTGGGGGTACAGATTTGATGTTCTCTGGCCATCCTTGGTATATCAATTCGGACAGTCCTTTTGGGATGTGGTCTTTTGAAGTTTCTTCTTGGATCTGGATTTTCTTCTTTTGAGAAAAGTGCATTAAGTCAATTTCAATACTTTCAACGTGTTGGTCGAAGTCAATGTCTTCGCGTTCGTCTGGGTCCGGCCAACTGGAAAGTGTATCTGCTAATGTCATATCTTTCCCAGGACGGTACATAATGTTGTAGTCGTAACCTTGAATCTTCAACATCATTCGTTGTAGCCTAGGGGGTGCATGGTGACTGGGTATGTTGTTTTTCAAGATCACCTCAAGAGGCTTATGGTCCGTCACCACAGTAAACTGTCTGCCATATAGGTAGTGACTGAAGCGTTGGATGCCAAAAACTATTGCTAAACATTCTCTTTCAATATTTGAATAATTTGATTGAGTTGTAGTGAGAGTCTTACTTGCAAAACAGACTGGACCGTCTTTCTGGACAAGTGTTGCGCCAAGTCCTTTAAGAGATGCATCGACTTCAACGCGGACCTCCTCCTTGGGATTGTAGTACTGCAAGCCTATGTTGTCTGCCACTAAGTTTTTAATAAAACTAAAGGTCGTGTCATGTTCTGTGTGCCATTCAAATGGAACATGTGGTTTCAGAAGATCTCTCAAAACTTCTGCTTGTTTAGAGAGGTTTGGAAGATGGTTTGCAAGGTATGTTGTCACCGGAATATCCTGTGAGCTGAGCACTGGGTTCAGGGTTTGCAATACTGTCAACTCTACAATTTCCAAACATTTGCCTGAATGTCCGCATTGGCAATGTGTTACCTCCAGCACCGGTATCAACTTTTACTCGCATTTTACCAAAAACATTAGGTTGTGAATGTTGAATACATAGGGTAGTAAATGCTTCTTTTGAAACAGCTACATGTGATTTTAAATCGTTAATGCAAAGTGGGTGAAATATGGGAGTTTCTTCTTCTTCTAAGAACAACTCATTTTGCTTATTTCTTACCTTTGGGTATTTATCCTTGTCGTAAGGTCTTCTTCCCTGGTATGTTTGCTTCGGGGCTGGACGTGACTGCTGGGACTTCTTTTTACACATGTTTTTCCAGTGATTTCGTCCCCCACATGCATGACAGGTCGCTCCGTAGGCTGGACAGGCATTCTTTTGGTGCTTCCGTCCACAACGCTGACATTCTCTATTTGCTCTAATTGCATCAATGTTGTTCATTTGTGAGCTTTTCATCTTTTGCAGGGAGGCATTGGAGGCTTCTACTGCTTCATATTGCAAACCTCTTTGTTGAACTTCTACTATTGAATGTCCCTTGGGTTTGGTCATAAGTTCCTTTCTGAATTCTTCATACTTGGTTGAGACTATGACCATTTCGATTAATCTTTCATCTAGTTCGTCATCGTTAAACTCACATCTTTTGGCTTTTTCTCTTAGGTGAGATAGATATGAGGTAATTGATTCATCTCTTTGTTGATGAAGCTGAGAGAATTCGAGTCTGTGAATTCTGAAATTCACTTTGCTTGATACGTCGATTTGTGATTCAATTAGATTCCAAATGTGGGTTGGATCTCTCTGTTGTGCTGCTGTCAGTCCTGATGAAAGTATTCGCCTCATACCTTCATCTCCTAGGGCTATGCGGATCTTCGTAGCCTTTCTATTAGGGTCGGTTATGTCATTATCTTCAAAAAACAGTTCAATTCTCGCTTTGAAAGCATTGTAAGAGTCTATCAGTGGCTGGTGCTGCCAGTCCATCATTGGCATTTTTGAAGCCATGTTTAATGATAGCCCAGTTCGATGCCTTAACTCCAACAGGCTGCTTGAATGCAGGTTATTTGGTCTTCTTGACTTCTTAACTTGCTTTTACCGCTGCCACCATGTAGTAATTCCTGACTTCGATGGTCAGTAATTTAAACTGAGACACAACATAAAACACTAACTGATAACAACTAAATGGTTTATTACATAACATCAGAATTGAGTAGTTCTGCTGTACTGATATCAGTTGTACTGCTGTAGCCTACCAGCAAATACATCATAATGGCAAGCAGTGTTGCCACTTGATTACAAATAAAAATATATAATTCATATTACTACAGGCTGTAATAATTATTCAAATCTCATTTAGTCTACTCAAGGCAAGTTTGGTGCAAATTAGCTGCGTATTTTTCACCGTGAAATACAGCTTGCTTTACTGGTTAGTAAGCTTTCAACACCAAATCAAATTTATGAAGTGATGTAAAAAGAATGTTAAATAGGCAATTGAATCCAGTCGTTTAGTGGCCATTGAATTTCCGTGTTTTTACGTGTTACAGGGTTCCCACGCAGTCGGGAAAGTAGGGAAAAAGTAGGGAATTTGAAAACCCGTTTTCCAGACCGGGAAAAGGTCGGGAATTTTGTGAAACCTCACTCGTGGTATTGAAAAAGTATGGAAAACCTTGACGACTAAATTGTGGATAAAAAATCCGATGTATTGGTATCGGTGATATCGGCCATTGTTTGAGTATCGGTATCGGCAAAATTTGGCCGATACTAAACATGTAAAAAAGGCGCTTGCTGCGGATTTTCTACAGAAGCAAAGTGATAGATTTTTTAAAGTAGTAACTAACGTCACATTGATGTAGAAAAATAACAACCTGTTAAATTTTTAATATATCACACTCCCATGACTTCTTGCGCGCGCATTTTGTTATTGGTTGCTTGCAGTGATTTTTTCACTCAAACAAAACGTTTTGTTTCAGCAGTTTTGCGTTGTTCGATTCTTTAGTTGTAAAGGAGACTCAATCTCTCCAATATTTACCATTTATGTTTCATTTTTAATCTCAGCAGAGTATAAAACTGGTAAAAGTGTTTCATCCATACGACGTCATGAATGAAATTATATTTCAAATCGGCGTAATGACGTATGTGATAACTAAGGATGGAAGACATTACGCAGGGTTGCAAGTATCGGTTCCAAATCGCTATTCGATAGCGCTATTCTCTACTTTTTCAATATCGATTACGTCATAGTCTTTTCTTTTTTCCGCCAATATCGTTTATGGTTTTTTTTTTATGTGAATCGATATTCTTTATTCGATTGTTTTGCGACTTTTTTCAAGCCCTTAATTCTACTTAATAACATACAACGGACAAAGATATCATAGCATATTTTGACGCTCATGCTCAAACGATAATTGAACAATACCGAGTTGAAAGAACAAGCATTTTGTTTCAAGTTATGCATGATTGAGCAGAAAGGAAGTATAAAATCAGATACTTGATTTGTATTTTTTTTAATTGTGTTTAATATCGATTAGCCTATTATTTATTCTCTACTTTTTTGGGAGGCTATTGAAATCGGATATTTCTCTACTTTTTTGTTTGACTATCGATGTCGATTTATCCCCTACTTTTTTCAATATCGGCTTGCAACCCTGACATTACGTCATGTCTTTTCAATTCAAAATGAAGTTTAAAAGTTATTCTTTTGTTCATACTCGTAATCCTCCTTCAAAGCAGTATTACAAAGAACAATGTTGTGGCGCAACATGCAGCTTTTCAATGAAGTTCTGGAACTGTTTTTTTTTTCTTGTTCATCTGCGCATTAAATACCGGTCATTCTCCGTTGTTCATCCACTAAGCAGTTTAGGTGAATTGTGGTTAGGCTACTTGCAACAGGAGTTATACTGTACAGACAGTGGCGTAGCGTAACCATGTGGGGCACTCCAGAAGCAGAAATATTTAACTTGACATGAAAATTTAGCCTCGGGCGATTTTTGTTCTGTAGCCTAACATTCAAAATTTTACTTTATACGCGAGTGTAGTTCGAGATTTTCGCAAGTGGTTTTTACCTCAAAAAGCCAGGTTCGACTTATACACGGGACAAGCTGTTTCCAGCTCGGCAGCCTTCAAAATTAACGCATTTTTGCTGCGGCAAAATTATTGCCGACCTAGATTACTGAGTGTGAAACAGCGTCGGCTGAAGTAAAAGTTTTGAATACGTTAATTTGCCGTGATTCAAACTTCAGTTTCAAATTTAATGATTTATTGTCAATTCTAAACTTTATACACTTGTTGAGCAATACGCAAAGCTCACGCGACAAAAGAGCTGATTTAAGCAACCGATTTTTTTCTTTTTGCGTGTATAATCGTTCTTATTACGTTACATTCCATGATCGTTGAAGTCGATTAGCGGCCGCACAAAACAATGACGTCAGGTTGGCTAGGTGATAATAGCGGTAAGAGACATCGTTAATGCAGGCAATATCTGCGACCAAGACCACAATATCTCAGTCCTCAATCACGGTGGCCTTTCATTACTAAAACCTACTATTATGACACAACAACAAAGACAGCATCATTCATAAATCTTATTTACTGTGCAATGTCTTAGTGATTCAGTGTTAAGAATCACAAAGACAGTGTTCACTGTTCAGTGTTCTTTTCACTTACTTCATTTTGTCAGTAGTGTGATTTTTAATTGTTTTGGTTTGGCTTATGGCAGGTTGCCATGTCCGATGGAATGAGGCTTTGAATTGCAATTTTAGTATAAACGTGACAGTTTATCCAAACTGATTTCAGTTCGGGTCTTTTGAAAAAAAAGAGTTTTTTCTTCAAACAGGAATCTTCTACTGTACATTATTATTATTTTTCATGCTGGTTCGAATGTAAATAGAGTCCGGATATACATTATGCAATTTTAAACCTGTGCATGATCGTGTTTGGAAATAATACAGCACCAAACTTTCATTGATTAAGCACTGTTACTGCGCAATTTAGATCAAAATCAGGTTGGTAATTTTTTTAATTTAGTATTGAAAAAGTAGGGAATTTTTAGAATTTAGTATTGAAAAAGTAGGGAATTTGTTTATAAAAATTGTGTGGGAACCCTGGTGTTATTTTGTTTCGATGTGTGCTATCATTACGGTAATTCGGTAGTCTATTTTGTGCTTTATACTGCGATTGCTGTAGTCGGCAACGTAGTTTCAGGTTTGTGCTACTCGAAAGCAATACATGACGCACCCCTGTCTGTCCACATTTCAATGACTCGTGCATGTAGGTCTACGCTCATCTAGCTGTGCATGAAATACGTCAGCAGTGCAGTGCAGAAATATATTTAAAAACTGGCTAAAATACTAGGAACTTTAAGTGTAAAAATGTCATACGAAACTGCTACTAATGAGATACTTCCATTGAGACGCAATGACATAAAACACAATGCAAACAAATTTAGTGCGATAGCCTAATTTCTGAACGTGTTTGTGTTCCCCTATTTGGTAAAAACGTAAAAGAAGCAAAACTTTGTCTTGCAAGAAAAGCTAGGGCTGTTACCCAATAATGCCGCTGTATGAATAATGAATATCCAGGTGCCCGACTGCTGAAGAATAGCCTAGCCTAGTAAGTTGCATCTGGTTGAATTTTTCACCTTTACTTTTTTTAAAGTAGAGAAAAAGTCGCCATACAATGTGACCAGGGCTTCATTCTCAAGATAACCTCACATTTGGTTTGCTGATAGGCTACAGACGTAAAATTCGCCTATAACGGCTTCATTTATAACGTCAATTCGCCTATTAGGCTACGTCACATTTCGGTCGGTCCCGGCAGAATTCCTATCTTTTACGTACATTGTAGTTCGGCTACAACAGCATCGCCTATAACGTCAATTCGCATGTAACAGCACCCTTTGTTGGTCCCCAGACGTCTTTTGTTCGTTTATAACGTCACTTTAAGCCTTCACCACGAACGGTCAGTCTTTTAAACCAGTTAGCGTTGCTGCTTGCAAAATGTCTTCCCTTTATTTTGCTACGTCGTTCGCAGCACAGACTTTATTTAACTTTAGGGAACGTTCAAATATTACGTAACGCTTTTTTTCCGAATTTTTGACCCTCCCCCATGTAACGCCAACGTAACGCTTTCTTCAATCCCCCTCTCCCCCATGTAACGCTTTTTCACTACAAATTCAGCACAAAAAACTACCATTCCGTACTCGAAAGCGTTACGTAACGTTTTGCTTGAACCCCCCCCCCGATGTGACGCTAACGTAACGCTTTGCATAACCCCCCCCTCGAAGGCGTTACGTAATATTTGAACGTCCCCTTAGGGATTGTCATAGGGATGCGAAACTTTATCCGCTTTTGGCTTATCCGCAACACTAGAAGGGTTACGTTTTTTTCTAATTTACAAAATATTTTATTTTTTATGGGTTATATAAGAAGAGTTAAGTTGGTTTTAAAGTAATTTAAGGTTTTTAGTAGAAAGCAAGCCTGCAGTAAAGCGTAAAAAAATGTCAAATTGGCAATTGACCCTTCTAATGTTGAAGGAACAACGGAGTTACGCGTCCCGTAATGTACCGTCCCTAGTGCAGTATAAACTAGAAGGACTCGCAGTGTTACACAGAACAGTTGTCGAAAGAGATCTCTGATCTCTATTTTCTGCGTGACTTTTGTCAGTTTGGTGGTACACAGTAAACCTGACTGGATTATACACCTCTTTCTTTAATCAAAAGACAGTTTTGGAATAGTTTGCGGTAGTTCGTCTATCACGTCAATTCGGCTATAACGTCAGTTTTTGCAATCCCCTAGAGGTGCCGTTATAGGCGAATTCTACTGTATGTCAAGCAGTTTGAATAGTTGATCGTCGTCGTGTGAGCCTCTGGGGCCGAGGATCTATCCTTTTACCACCCCAGATTCACGATGTTCCCGGACTACACTGGAAGGCTACTGGTTGATGATAGACTATTACAAAAAAATTGTGTGTCTATGCTCCATCAGACTTTTGCAAGCTTTGTGAACCTTGTAATTCCTTACGGACCCGCATCATATTTCGCATTAATTTTTCTGTCCAAGTACTCGAATCAAAGTCCATTTCGCATCAATTCAGTAAATCATTGTTACTGAACTAACAACATCAACTCCATGATCAAGAGGCGCTTGTTCCATTCTCGGTGTGCGCGCTTGTGCAACGCATTGTTGGTGGAGTAGCCTAAGTCACAGACAACACTACAAAACTTTACTTGGTGACTGCGGACCTGCATCAGTGGTTCAAAGCCTACATTAGTATGCGAAACTGCCAGGTTCGACGATGAAGACTCAAACAATTAATCAATGGAACATATGGGGTTGTGTCTTGTCGCACACTTTTTGGAGTTATTTGTGACGGAAAAACTCGTAAGGCTAAGGCAGTGGCTCTCAACCTTTTTTGGCTTACGGCACCCTTTAAACAACCAAATACAGTAGAACTCGGTTAATCCGGATTTGATTTGACCGGCGATTCCATCCGGATTAGGCGAAGATCCGGATTAACCGATGACGGTTTTTATCAAGCCTGACGTTACCTAGATAGAAGGGTATCGGTAAAAATCACCGAAATTGAACGCATTAGTGTGGTCATCTGTCAATTCCGAGACGCGCGATCACCATATTAGCGATAGAATTCTTTTGAAATGCAGTAGCCTATGCATGTAAAACGATTGTATTTGTAGACTCTGCGTCTAACGCAAGAACACACTGGCAAAAGTTATATCTTCAGACATGCGTGTCGGAATAATCTGTAGTCACTCAAAACTTTTGAAAACAGTTACGGAAGACGAGTTTCTTTGGAAAACTTACAAAAAATCTAACATTAGTCTTCTATTGGAAAAACATCACCGACATACCGCCGAAAATTCCACCGACATATGTATCGGTATGGGAACTTGTGTAACTTTTGTACTGTGTATATTGCATATTTCAAACATGTAGGCTACCTATGTTCCTGTTACTGACAAATAAAACATTGATTGATTGATTGACATCTTTTCAAGTGACAGTACGAGTTTGGGCATTTGCGCACGAATTTTGCGTTAGGAGGGATTACTGTTCATGAAAAGAAGAAATCCGCAATAATTTATTGCGTCACATTAACGGAACAATAGATAAGAAATTTCTCGCAATAAGCCACGTTACGTTTTAGCATAAAATGGCAAAACTGTCGGGAAAATCCGGATAAAGCGATAGAGAAAACGCAACTTTTGTCCGGAATAGGCGAAGATCCGGATTAAATAATCCGGATAATCCGAAGCTGTTTCTTAAGAAAAAGATTACAAATCATTTGTACTTCCAATTTCATCCGGATTAGGCGAAGATCCGGATTAACCGAATCCGGATTAACCGAGTTCTACTGTAATATACCGGCAACTACAGTCAAACCAAAAAGTTTCTGCATTAAATAAAAATAATTTTGAAAAGAGTTTTCGCAAAAACAAAACTAATTATAGCTCCGTATCCCCGGAATTTAATGAAGTTCGTTTCAAACAAAGTCAGTGCGAAATTTGCGCTTACTGTAGTTTTAGCGCAAATCCTTTTAATGTCTGGGCGCATATTTGATAACGCTACTCTAATAACTTGCGGCACCCTTGCGAGACGTAAGGTAAATGACACCCCGGTTGAGAACCACTGGGGTAAAGTGTAGGCTACGGAGTCTGGTTTCATGGACTCTGAAGTATGTGACTTATTTTCGGAAATGTTGACTCCATACGCAAACCATAAATCACTATCCAGATTTTTTATACTTTACCTGTCATAAAAAGAAAAGTAGGTCTGTATTCTGAAATGAAACAAAAAGACTGGCTGGAAAATAAAGCCAATGAAGTACGTGCGCAAAAATAACAACTGCACCACGTAAGCTACATGGCAGATACGTCGGCAACGCTAAAAGTATCAACTGGAAAAAAAATTTCACTCCGGCTTTTGTTAAGTGCTAAGATTTTCAGACTCCAACTTCTGTGCAGGTGTTACCTACAGCTACAGCAATCATTTTTGATAGTGCACGTAGCCAACTGCATCGAACAATGTAAGCTATCCATGTCATGTGTTTTTTTTTTGCCAAATTTTTGTTGTAAACTAAAAATAATACAACAATTATGCAAGATTAATGGAATCTGAATTAGCTTCCAATAGCCGTCTGGATACAGATTGAAAAAAATCCCAATCATTTTGGTCACAAGAAATAAATAGTAATAAATAATCTTGTTACAATCTTGGAATCCTTTTTGTAAAGAGAGGAAAGGAAACACGCCTAAACCAGATTGCAAATTCAGGAATTCACATTTACATGAAAAACAGGAAAAGCCTGAGGCTGAGCCAGGGTTACCGTATTGGCGTTTTTCCTGCCAAAGTCCACAAATTTGGCGTTTTTTGAAAGCGTTTGGCAGGAGAAAACTACGTTTGGCAGTTTGGCATTTTTTATTTTTGTGTCTGGCATTTTTTTGTAATTATTACAGTACCGGTACAACTCACCACTACAGTTTTTTCAAAAACTTTTATTAATGAAAGTCCATCAAAAAAATTTAATTTATGGACTGGAAACTCCGAATTCCTAATTTATTGAAATGGAAGCTCCAGACCAGAGGCCACTGGCCAGTCACACTAGTCCAGTGCTTCCACTTTGAAGGATTTTATCCCGAAATCGGGATTTTTCAACGTTTCTAAGGATAAAAAAGGGAAATGAAGATAGGAAGGATTTTTAACAATTTTACAAGAAAATTTTGTCTTAAAAAGGGAATTGTTGTTTTTAGCAATTTTAAAATAAATTTTATTAATATTCCCTTACAAAAGTTCTAAAAACGACTGGAATAACGATGATCAGCTGGTTTCCGTTGTCACTCGCCATACGGAACCCCCTCAGCCCCTTTCACTCTCTTTCCCATTCTCGTCTTTCTGTCGCTTGATTTCTATTCTTGCCATTTTGGGAATTGAGACATGAGTGAGTTAGTTCTCAATTCTTTTAGTTGAAATTAGGTAACCCGTTGATTTACAGTTGAACTTGAGAAGCAATGACAAAGTTCACTGAGCTTCGACGTAGGTACAGTTGGGTATGATTAGCTTAGGCTTGTTTGTTTGTTTATCTTTATCTTGCATTGTGGGAAAGCGGACTTGAGCGCTATGCATCGGTGTACGCCTTCCAACATACACCTGACCCACGCTGCAGCCGACGGCAATGTCTGTTTCCGGTTGTCTACTCTACTTATGACTTAAATTTGGTAGGCTACTACCCATTACTCGAAATCGATCACTAGGTAGAGGTAATTATCGTTAAGTTTCTTGCCCAGAAAAACAACAGCAAGTGCGGGTGGCTGGAGTCGAACATGCAGGCTCTCGACTGCGAGCCCAACGCGCTAACCACTCGGCCACGGCTGCCGATAGGCTAGTGGTATCCTTCCAGTTTAGAAAAGTTAGTTATAACCTATGCTAACCTATTATGGTGTCATAATAATAGAGCTAGCTAGGTTGTGTATACAACATAATGTACACAGTCAGACTGAGTCAGTATCATAAATAAGCCTAGTACCGGTATCCTAAAGTTTTTCATCAGTCTCAGATGATTGTGAAGACGTTACTGACAAGGAGATAAAAGAGATAGCCTAGCCTATTGTGTTAAGCGCATCAAGGCAAACTTAACTAAACACAAAAATAAATTTGTTAATAGATGGATAATTCATTACTGGACATTTACCACCTGTACATTTTCGGTGTTAAGGAGACGTAAGGAGTCTGGGTAGAAAAGATGAAAGTGGTAATTGGTAAATGATGTCTAGGACTCCAGGCGGTAAATGTCCCAGAACCGACTAACTGACTGTGACAAGCAGTTTTTTGGCTGGACAGTGAAAAAAGGAAGTAAACCATGCTATTGTAAAATATGTGCTGCTTTTGTGCAGCCTACTGTTCTAATAAAACAACGTTGCTTCGACATACCGGTGGTACTGAAAAAAAAATCGAGATTAAAATAGCTTTAACTGAGATTAGAATAACTTTAAAGTTGTATTAGCACCTTTTTTAACTTAAATAACGTCAAAAATAACATCGCCTATGAAGAAAATTTTGAAGGATTTCCGACTGAGAAAAAAGGGATTTTTCAGGACAAAAAAGGAAACTGAAGAGGATTTATCGATTGTCAGAAGTGGAAGCACTGCACTAGTCACCAACCAAAGTTGGAGTTGGACTGGGCAGCTGGAGGGATGCGGTTTTGACATTTATTTTCTTGCCAATAGTAAGTGTTAACAGGGTATGATTAATGATGCGCAGTCGCACCGTTTGAGTTGAAAGCATAGCTTAGGCCGGAGATCTTGTAGAAACTTGAACCGGAACGTATTTGGCCTACCGGTATGCTGTAGGCTACTGTGTATGAATGGCTGGCTGGGCTGAACACGTTGACATACAGGTAGGCTATAAACCTATACGGGAGGCTACTGTCTCGAAGATCACATGGTCACTGTGCAGCCTACCAGGCATTTTGTTCACTTGAGCTGCTGAATTGGTACCGGAAGTTCCTCACCAGTATCGTACATGCAGTCTATTATATATGGCATGTGAAAATGAAATGCGTTTTTTTATCAGATTATAATCAAAATCTAAAATTGTAGTCTGCAAGTGCCGCCCCCAGACGTGCCGCCCGGGCGGTCCCCCCCCCCCTAGATACGCCACTGTAGATCACCTTCAGTTAAGCTTATTCAAACAGAATATTTGCGATACAAAAGTTTCAGACAGCTGTTTGATATTATGAATGCATGTGAAAACCTATCGAATGCCAGAATAGCTCCACATCCAAAACATGCACTACAAGTACAGTACAAGGCCAATTGGTTTTTATCACCTTCCTCTGATTGCGCTTGGTTGATGCTTGATAGCTCCAACTATGTGGCTGCATACAACCTTTGAAAGTTTGTTTTAATTTAGCTTAATACATGCAGTTTGTGTTTTATTATTCATACTAAGTGGTCTATCAAGTTAAATTAAGACAATATACCATCAGACAGAGCTATATGTAGCACCAAATAGTATATGGTGTATGACCTTTCTGATTAACAGGACAAGTATATAACTACTAACACTAACAGTTTGGCAGTTTTTTTGAAACCCTGAAAAATTTGGCAGTTTTTTGGCGGTTTTTATGAAATATTTGGCAGGCAAAGCTATTTTGGATCTGGCAACCCTGGGTTGAGCCAGTTGTGAGCGCTGAAGGAAGTCAGAAAGTGTCAAGCCATCTCTGGTCAAATCATCAACCTGCATGACGGAACAGGCGTGCTCATCAACAGACAGCATGGTTTGGACTTTGAAAATGCAGTTAAAGAGTACGGTACTGTATGTCAATGTTGAGCAGAGTGTGATTTTATTAGGACTCCACTCCAAAAGCAAACTCTGAGAACGTGCTGCTATACAATGCGTATATATATAACAAGAATAGCTCAGGCCTGGAGGTGCAAAAATCTTTGTCAACTTCAGTAGCAAGTAGATGTGTTTCATAGTGCAAACTTATATGCATTACCGTTAGGTCGAAATTTGTGGGGACAGTTTTATTTTTTTCTACAAACAAAACTAAATACATGACTTGTTTAATTTAACTAAAATCGAAAATTGCTAAACTAAACTCAGAATCCACTCCAAAACCTTTCTGGAAAGTGAAGCTTCGAATCCACTCCATTTTCTGCATGCATGTTACCGGTAGCTATTTTTGTTTACGTGATTTCATATCGGCTAGCATAGGCCTAATATCGTACCTTAGCCTATATAGCATACTCCTTCAAACAATCATACCATTGACTGAAATTAATACACTTATTTGTGTTGTCTGGTCAATTTTCGCTTGATGATACTGACAAAACATTCCTGTAGCTAGCAGATACGGTATCCCATAAATAGAAATATATATAAATCTTAAAGCTTTGGTGGAGAGTTCACTTTGTTGTATCATAGACATATAATATACGGTATACTAAGTAACATTAATGGTTTTAGCATCCTTTTGTTGTTTTAGCTACCGGTACTCAAAACAATATTTGCACTTAAAAAACATTGGTGCAGTGTTCTATTTTGAAATTTACCTTCGAATTATTCTTTATGTATATACCACATCACGCTATTAAATGGCGGTGATATTGTGTCCCTCGAATTAAACCTGACATTGATGTGTTATAGCCTATATGTTCTAAACACAAAGTCCATAAATGTCGTTAGGGAAAATATATATACAATAACTTACTCTTTGATGTGCTATGTTAGTTTCATATGATACAGTTTTGTTTGAGCTCTGATGTAAAATCATAAAAAAGCATAAAATTTTAATGTAAAATCATAAAAAAATATCATAAAATAGCCAAACAAATCTTATATTTTTTTACTTTTTTGGCATAACATTACAAAAAATAGGAAAATCTTGAATGGGACCCCTGCACTTAAGTCGTGACGAGATTTTAGGCCTTTGCGAGCCTTGGATACAATGACCATTAGTGTTCGATTTTTTTTCTTGCACAGATACGTTGTAACAAGCAGGAGCAGAAAAGTCATGGATTTTGATGCCATCAACCCAATGATTTTGACAGAAGTCCAGAATTCTTCAATGATGCTGTAGAAAACAGTTGTCAATGAAACTCGTCCTAATCGTCTTTCTACTACAGTTCTGTGACATCCTTTGAAAAGTTTTCAACTAATGTTAGAAATGCAAAATATTTTTACAGGATGTAACTTACAAACTCAGTGATGTTTTTCCAAATGCTCCACTGGGATGGGCTTAATGATATCAAATGTACCAGTTGCAATTTGATTTAATTTCTCCATGTACTCATTCAGGGCTGCAATTTTTTCTTTCTTGTCGAACGACCAAAAATTCTACGCTTGTTTGTCGAATAGTAATATGACGTCACAAGAGTCAGATTATAAGCGTTTGGCCACGAGTTACCGCACAAGTTGTGTGGTATCAAAGTCACTTACTTTAAGTTTTTAATCCCACGCTGGTTGAGTGATTCCATCTACGACGGCAAAAACATTGCTGTCGCCAAATCAACACACCTTGGATTGCTGCGACAATTGCCGTAGCTATGCTTTACTGTATAATCAAACGAAATTTTATGCGCTTCTTCATCGCGTGTCACACGGCGGTAGTCCAGAACGTCACGCAAGCTATTTTATGCGCTGACAATGCTCTTGTGAACTGTAAAAAGTTTGCAACCTTATAAATACTGGCTTATTGTTACGCAAAAGTTATTCTTTCATTGAATGCTTATTGTTTACCGGTGTGGTTGCGAATATAAACCATCGTGAAAGAAGATACAGTTAAAAAGTGGAATTTACCTGCTATAGATTCTTATCAAACAGAAGGAAAAGTTAGTGTGGTATTTTGCTAAATTTGTAAAGAATTTTATGACGGAAACAAATCGGAATTTGAAAACCTACGGGATCAAGTTAAAAAAGTAGTACAAAATTGGATAAACGGTTCTTCGGCAGAAAAGAAAAATAATAATGCTTCTGATCATATGGCATTGCGCGCTCATGAACGGGCAGTTTTGCGTCTTCAAGTATTCCAGTGACGATGCGCAGCTTCATCCTCCCATACAGCGTCTTATGATTCCGATTCTGACAGTTAGTTCTTTATCAAACAGACTCGTGTTTGCTTGCAGTATCTCAACTGTGCTGAAATTATGTTAGTGTAAACGTAAATCAAGGCAATCATCTCGCAGTGAGATATTAATTTGTTACCGGTACCTGGTTGAACAATTAACGTTATTTTATGATAATTCAAAGTCGCTAGATGTCGAATTAATGTAAAACAAACATAAATTTCTTCTTGGGCATTGTTACGCAGGTAGCAAAATTCGTTATTTTTGCATTGACTTCACGTCTGTAGACGTTGAATCAATGTAAAAAATGTTGTTTTTTGCTGTCTGGGTACGCAATGTAACCCGCCAGGAAAATTAAATATATTTATGCAAACTCGAACGTTGAATCAACCCAAAATTAACCTACTTTTCCCCCTGAGTTATTTAACGTAACAGCGTGCGTGTCGCTACTTTTGGTATTATTACATCACTACAAATCAAACAGTGCGGTCGTGACTCGTGATAGACCAGTGCTTCCCAAATGGTGGGTCGCGAGTCGTGACCCATTGGTGGGTCGCGAAGCTATTTCAGGTGGGTCGCGAAGCATTTCTAAATGTTAAAATTTTCTAAAAAATACCGACGTTACTATGGATCTCACAAGCCGCAGTTTGGTCTTGAACAGTAGACTACTTCGCCATCACTAATCTTCACTTCATTTGTTGAATTTCCATTTTCATGAATTGTGCACCCTGTTTTCTATTAGATCGGGAAATTATTGCGTTATCATTACGTAACAATTATGCAACAATATAACAAATACGTAACAATTAGATGTGTTGTGTCGCATTAACTATTTCAGTACGTATGCCAGTAGTAAAGATGCCATAATGAAGATGTCATATATATATCATTGTGGCCTGTGGGTCGCACAATAAAACTTGCATTAAAAGTGGGTCGCGAAATAAAACTTGCATCAAAAGTGGGTCGCGAACTGAAAAAGGTTGGGAAGCACTGTGATAGACTACTCTAGTATATTTTTCGCCTCTCGTTTTTTTTCGATTCAACGTCTGCAGACATTGAATCAATGTAAAAACGTCGGGTTTTGCCAGCTGGGTTGTGTGTTTTTGTGAATGCAAATGCAAAATCGCCCATTAGGTAATCACAGAAACCCTTTTAGTGGATGGAAGTCAAGTTGCAACCATGTTTGTCTGTCTACTATTCTTTATTCACATTGCAAAACATTTCTGCAATCTTGGAACAACAAGTGCAAAAGTCAGACATAAATACAAACTTGCAAACACGTTGACAATTAAAGTAGCCTACTTCGGTTATTTTATCTATAAAAGAAACCCATTGTGTCGAATAGCACAAAACGTGTGTGGTGAAATGTTTGATGCCAGGCGTTGGAACTTCGATCAAAGCATTCTCCCGCAGTGTTCAAAATGGCGGCGCTGACGCCTTGGGAGTTTCTCGTGTGAAGCGTCGCTTTTAGACCTTGCTTTGAAGTACCTGGCGCAAGAAAGTTTACGTAAGTCAGCACTCTTATGATTGCATCACGTGATCCCCCCCTCCCCGATTGTTCCTCGACCTGAAGACGTTTAGTTCTCTCTCAGTTTTTTTTTCATTTTTATTTTTTATTTTTTCGTAAGGCACGGCGTTTGTCGAATAGTGATGGCGCGTGTCGAGTGACCTCGTCACCGAAAAAGGCAAAAATCGCAGCCCTGTACTCATTTATCGAAGGAAAGGCAGTAGCCCATGCTCCAGTTTCTTATCTCAGTGAGGTTCATGATATTTTGGTTTCTGCCTTGCATTAGTGTGAGAAGGTTGTTCACTGCTGTGAAGATGTCATTTAAGTAGCATCCACTCCTTATCTTAGAATCAAATCACAGGAAGATGTTTTTTTCCATTGAAAAAAATCTTCGGTTCTCTTTGTAGACCCACTACACAGTGCAAGACCCTGCCTGAAGAAAACCATCTCACATTGTAGTGTAGGAGATGTTGGAATTTAGACCCAAAGTCAACAAGCATTTGCTCGAATAGGCGAGAGTTAAGTGTGCTGGATTTGAGGAAGTTGGTAACAGCAACAAACTTATACATTTACCACAATCACATTCTTTGTAGATTCAAATCGTCTCTGCACAGCTCATTTTTCTATCCTTTGTGAGCCATGTTTGGGTTACAACTCATAATTTGGGAGCCTCAACTATAGGCTAAGGCTAAACTAGAGGCTTAGGCTAAACTATTGCAGTGTAATCTTGCTTTATGGTTTTATTAACACTGATTGGCTAATGGCTATGGTGTTCCTTGCGACTCTATGCTGCTGCAATTAATAAAGCTAAGGGAACGTTCAAATATTATGTAACGCCTTCGAGGGGGAGGGGGGGGTTTATGCAAAGTGTTACGTTAGCGTCACATCGGGGGGGAGGGGGTTCAAGCAAAACGTTACGTAACGCTTTCGAGTACGGAATGGTAGTTTTTTGTGCTGAATTCGTAGTGAAAAAGCGTTACATGGGGGAGGGAGGGATTGAAAAAAGCGTTACGTTGGCGTTACATGGGGGAGGGGGGGGTCAAAAATTCGGAAAAAAAGCGTTACGTAATATTTGAACGTTCCCTAAATTGGTTTATTTTTCATTTTGTTGTTTTACAGTTTTTGTTTTTGAACAAACTTATATTGAGCTAACAAAATGTCTGACAGTGATATGAGTGGAAGTGATTATTCCGAAGATGAGGAGGAAGACGAGGAACAATATAGTCGCAGTAAACATGACTTTGAAGCAAATAGTGAAGCTGAAGAAGTAGATGTAAATATTCATTATTGGATGTTGACATATCCAACATGTTTGGTTGTAATTTATCCGTAGATTTGCCTATAATAGTGCTTTTTGGCTGAGTTGCTGAGTGATAAAAGTGCTTGCGCCATAAGGTTGTCTGTTCATCACTGTTTAAAGCTTGTGGTTATGTCTCGGTAGTCGGTAGACACTCAATGGCATGCCACAATAAATTGGAGCAGCTGAATTGTGACGGTCTGCTACTATTCGGAGAAATTTCAATTTGGAGACAGCCTTTTTCAAAGATTTCTAAAACCTCACAGCAGCCTCTGTTTATTAATAGAAAATAACTAATAATAGCGCTTAATCAAATAAAGTTTCAGTGAAAAGTCTCAACTAAAGTCTCATTGAAATAAATAAAACAGTTGTCAAACGGCATATGATGATTAACAATAATGATTAAACAAATGAAGTCTCAACTGAAATTGCTAGATATCGCTATCGCCTATACCTGCAAGATATCTGCTTATTTCCATCTACCTCACTGAAACAATAACTTTCTCATTTGCATGGGTATGGGAAGGTGAACACAAAAACCGCCTACCAAAATGATCCCAACAAATTCTCTAAATAAACAGAAACCGTCGCTGAATTAAAGAAATCACCAAATCTGTTTTCTCCAAAAAAGGTTGTTTTAGAGGGAATTTCTCCTATCCCTAATTTCTCCGAACTGGATTCTTCGAAACGGCCATTGCGGAATTGTGACCATATACGTGCCCCTGTTGTACTTCTCGCTGCCTGTTGTGTTGCATATGCGAATCACAGTATTTTTTAGCCTAATTTATATTTATTTGGATAAAATGGTGAAAAGAGATTGTTATGTGTAAACTCCAATGATATATACTTTTAATAACACTGGTGTTTGGAAGTTTTTTTGTAGCTAACATTATGCTGCTGAGTGGTTCCTTTGAACAAATTTTAAGTTATTTAACATATGTTGGCACCCAATCTGTTGTTCAGGATAATGAGGCAAGCGATGGAGAGCCGGGATCTGATCCTCCAAGTGATGAAGCAGAAGATTTAGATGATGAGGAGGAAGAAGAAGAAGACTTGAGACCAGCAAAACGACCCAAGCATGGAGGCTTTATCATCGATGAAGCTGGTATTTTTAGTTGCCTTTTCCAGTTTTGCCAAGTTTTGTATGTGACTTGATATGAATCTTTTGTGATTGTACATACCAGGATTTGTAAAAGAAGTCTTGTGGCTATTCCTCTTGTTACATCCACCACACTGAGTTTGATTGCTTCACTCAAAGTAACAAAAGAAGAGTTTTGTTTGTTTATTTCCTGTATATATATGTAAATCACTGATTCTCAATTTTTTTTTGAAGAAGAAAAGCAGTATATATATATTTATTTTTTTATCATTGGAAATGCTTGCATTAATGTTTGGTATTTCAATTTTCATTTACAAGATAATCATTTTTCTCAGTACAACTGAGCTAATTATTTGTGGATACTATTTTTACAGATGTTGATGATGATGATAGTGTGGAAGATATTGAATGGGAAGAAGGAGCTGAAGATCTCATTTTAGATAGAAGTAAGTGCTCATGCTGCAGCCAGTCAATATCTCCTCCTAAATTCTAAGCAAATTCAAATGTATATTTGCTTTGTGTGAAAGGAAGCTGGTATTTCAAGTGGCTGACCACTTCATTTTTCCAAACGTGAATTGTTTAATTGGTAAAGAATTAAAGATGAAGATGGTAAAGGAATCTAGGCAATAAAAAGCTTTTAGAGAATGGTACGACCAATGTCGACCATACAACTTTGTGTTTGGACAAATAAGTTGTAGCTTTAATTTCAATATGAATTGTGAACCAATACGTTTTAACGTTTCTTACAAATTGGATATTTAATTTCCATGCATTATTCATCAACTGAAGTTGCTACATGACTGTTGCTGTTACAATTAAACTTCTATAATTGAAACTTCATAGTTGCTTTTACAACATGTTTGTATGAAACTCTATCATACTATTGTTTTGCAATTCTAATGCATACCGTTACCTTACATGCAAAACCGTTTTTGTTCAGATGAGGAATTGGAAGGTAAAATTGAAGTTTTACTCAAAGCTTGCTGCATATTATACATCTTGTCTCTAATAATTCATTAACACACCAACATTAATTTTTTTTTCAATTAAACTTTACATGCATGGTTGTAGAGGTGGTAACAGAAACTGTGGTAGAAAAAAGACTTTTTAATATATTTCTTTTTATGAGAAAGGAACAAAAAGGGCATTGATTTTTTGTCAAAGCATCTTCAATTGCTTGCGATGATTGTATGTGCTGTAGCAGTGTTCAGTCATGGATTGCAGTGTTTACCATCGTGCTTGTGACTGTAGCTTAATTATATTTATAGATAAATTGACTTTGTTTCTCTTAAAACTCAATTTAGTTGGTGTAGCTTTTGTGGAAGATACAGCATGCTTCAGTTCATTTTTCAATATTCTTTTTTTTAGTTTCTTGAATGTCCTGGATCTCATTATTTTTTCCTCTGATCAGTAGTTTCAAAGTTTGTTACCCATCCATCTATCACTTCTTTTCCATTTTAGCACTGGTTATTCCTTCCTATATTGCCAATCGTGTTAAAGCCAAGTTGCATATCATCACCACAAAACTTAAGCTGATGAAGTCTCATTTTTGTGAGCAGCAATGTCCCAATACAAAACAATGAAAGTTTATTGTTTCAAATTCCACCATGTGCACTGTGCAGTTCATCAGCATTGTGTGGTGGACACTCAGTCCTACATTCAATGTATACTGACATATCTCACCTTGCTTTTTTCAAGAATGTGTTGCGCTAGGCAATCATCGCATTGATGATCTCCGATCAGTGTGATAAACAAATTGGTTCCAACTTTGCACCGAAACTCAATCAGTGCTAATTGATTGGACCAGCTGTTAGGCAATGCCCTTCATGCTTGAACTTCATATCACTAACTTTATTAGACGCCTGCCTTGTAGGTTGTAGCAGTGGCGTAGGCTTGTGCATATTTTTACTGGTCAATTTGATACTTTTCTCGATCTGACTTCATGTAAAATAAATGTGAATAACATCTTTCTCATAACTGCAGCTTATGTTGAAAACATCTTACGCATACAGTTCGTATAAATCACTTTTCGTGAGATTATTTCATTGATCTAACTTTAAACCAGTGATGTGATGTATTAAAGCAAGGCAGCTTCAAAACTACAAGTACCGTATAATTGTTACTTTCTATTTCGTGTCCAAGTGCCATGCTGGAATCTTTTAGTTTTTGCTAAAATAGTATATGAATTAGTTGTAACACCACAACTAGTTGTCTTCTAAACTTAAGTGCTTCTGCTAGATTTGATTGTTGGCATGTCATGATGAAGTTTGAACAATGAGTTCGCACGTGAGAGAGATGCATGATCCTTTCATAATGCTGCACATGGAAATGATTTAAACATGACTTCTTTATGAGAAACTGCTTTAAACGCAGCTAGTAATGTAGCAAACGTTAGTGTTTTGCTTTTCTAACAACGTAAGCGGACATGAAAATGATGTTGCAAATTAATCTGCTTTTTATCTTTCATTGTTACTAATTTTTTTGAACTTTTGGTACTAATTGTGTACACCAATAGCAATAGTAACACAACAAAAACGAACTTAGTTTCAAAAATAGTATTCTGAATATGACAATTAAGTTACTTTTATTAATTACGATTAAAAGCTTCTTGACTCAGAGTTACGTTTTTGTTATATAATACGTTTAGTTTTAATGCAAGTTGTGGCATTTCCCCTGCCGTATCACTTAATCCATGTATGATGGCTGAGTTTCTTGTTTAAAAAAGTTTCTAATTTCAGCTTCGAATGCCGAAACTGCCATCGAGGACGACATGTCTGGTGCAAGAAGATTACAAAATCTTTTAAAGTTTGTTCTCTCAACCGTTCAAAATTGTTTAGTGTATTATTATTACTTACTTCACAGTGTAGATTCAAACGATCTGTTATAGCCTGATGCTGCGGTTCTTTTTGGCAATATCAAATTACACTAGCTTTCGGAACACAGTTCCCTAGTCATGTGCTATGACGAATGGTGTTGAAGTCAGTGAGTGGTTCTTTAAAGTGGCTCTTTGGTTTAGCTTGAGGCTGCCGGCTGTTGAGTTTCTGTGCTGTTTGAATCTACACTGTGAAGTAAGCAACGATCATGCTGCTAAAAGCGAAACTCATTCAACTATTATTTTTACTTTGCGGTAAAGTGGTGTCGTTACCTTACCGAGCAGTCCTAGTCAGCAAAACTTGCTTTTTTGCATTGTTTTAAAATCCCGATATGTTGAAAGATTGCAAAACGAGAACTTTTTTCCTTCTGGATTAATACATGGGTTTGATGTTTGATGCTCTTACACACTTTTCTGGAGTTCGTGAGATAGACACTTTGCGTTGATTCCTCTCCTGTCCCTCAACATGTTGTGGCTTTGTGGGGGAAGTCATTCAGTTACAAAACGTTCTTAGGAACCGAGCTGGTAGAACACCAGTGATGACTAGATGTCATTTTATACAGTAGATCAGCAGCTCGTATTTCTATTTATTATGTGCAAGCCCAATAGCTTAAAATTAAGTGTTATTTCCCATCAATACCACACTTCTTGTATCGTCTAATTTCAATTGGTTTATTCACCAGTTATTTGACTTCATTTTCGTCTTACAAATGCAATAATTACATGAGTGTAATGTAACTTTACGGTTTGTTTCAGCAATGAACGCGAAGAAGAATTGGGTGAATATTACATGAGGAAGTACGCTACCAACACATCAAGAAACACAGCCGGGTTTGTGCGAAAGATTCTTGTCAATGTCGTTTTGTTCACTCAGCGTGTGTTGTCTTTTTTTGCTGATATACCACAAGCCGATGGTGGGACCAAAGCGGTTTTTAGGTTAACCGTTACTATATAGCTCTGTACTTTTAGCACAACCAGCACTTTATGCTTAATTGGCTCTGTGACATTAGAACCTTTTTGTCAGGAACAGCGTGTGTCTGACCGTCCATTGAAATAGCGTGCCCCCGGTCCTCACTAGCATATCTGCAGCATATTACGGGAGATCAACATGCACAATTAGTTTGCAATTACTTACGGGGCAGCTTTGTAGCAGTTGTAGCACTCCCAGCCGCCATGTTCAATTGTTCATGCATCCCATTTGGTTGGATGTTTACAAGCCCAGAGAAAGTACCTGACTTGAGTAAACGTTTGTTTTCAGCTTTATCGTATCTTTTTCCCTCTGCGCTTTTTGAACCAATGACGTTTGTGGATATTTCATTTATATTCAGTAACTTCAAAACCTGTGTATTATTCAGTCTCTATGGCGACAATGAGGTATCCGATGACATCAGTCAGCAACAGCTTCTTCCTGACGTCAAGGATCCCAACTTGTGGACAGTCAAGTGCAAGATTGGAGAGGAGCGGGCTACAGTTATCCTGCTCATGCGGAAGTTCATTGCCACCCAGTATGATGAGTCTCCTCTTCAAATTAAATCGGTTTCCTCTCCAGAGGGATTGAAAGGTAGTTGCAGAAAGATTTTCAAAAGTAACATGATTTTTGAAGTACAACTTTTAAGTAATATCAGTGACACTTTAAAAAGTTTAGATGCATGCAAGCAGACAAAATATTAAAAGAAAAGGCCACTTGTTTCCGGGAGATTCTTGTGTTAGTTTCACTGCCCCAATCAAAGTTCGGTTGGTTGCAACGCCTCTCTGAGAGTTTGAGTTTCTTTTTTTTCCTTTCAGGCTACGTGTACGTTGAAGCGATAAAACAGACTCATGTCAAGCAGGCAATTGAGGGTGTCAGTAATCTGAGATTGGGTTACTGGTCCCAGAAGATGGTACCGACTAAAGAAATGCCGGACGTATTTAAAGTAATAAAAGAATTTGATAGGACCAGCTTGAAAGCGAAAATGTGGGTCCGTTTGAAGAAAGGAGTCTTCAAAGATGACTTGGCACAGGTATAGCCTTCAAACTCATTATTGTCGTTTTATCTGATGAACAGCATAATAAAACTTGTTCTTTAACCGTGTGCTCTGAAGAGCTTTCTGCTATAGGCTAGCATTGCTCACAAGTCTTCTTAACGAGCCACAAGCGGTATGTTTTTTTTCGTTTTGACACGTAGCCTACTATCTGCTCCATTGTTTCGAAAAGCAGTGCAAGAAAATCAATTTGATTTCTTTACAGATTGACTACATCGAACAAAGTTTAAACCAAGTCACGTTGAAAATGATTCCTCGGATTGACTACTCACGTCCCCGGGGAGTCAACCGAAACAACCAGGACAAAGAGAGGAGGAAGCTCTACAAGAGACCCCCTCAGAAGCTGTTTGATGTCGACAACATCAGGTATGATTGATTTCTTTCCGAAAAGGTTCGAATTCATGTGACTGGTAACGTGTGCTGTTCCGAGAGCGTGTTTACAATCTGCAGGCCGCTGCAGCAATCACGTGATATTATGAGCGCCGTTCTCGAAACTTTCTGATTTGAAGTAAATTAAACGAGCGATTCGGTAACTGCAGCTCGTCATAATGGTTTGATCGACAGAGTTTTTTTTACGTGGGCTCAATTCCCACCGCTACCATTATTTTTTTTTTAAATTACCAACCAAGTCCAAAGCAAGAGTCAATTCTTTGATTGCTACAAGGGTCACAAGGACTGCAGTCAGCTGGTTCATAGGAAAAATTGTCGCTTCTTAAGGTGTCTACTGGTCAAAACACTCCATCTGCTGTTGCAGCGACCTGCAGATTATGAACTCGCCTTCCGAGGCTTCTGCGGCATTAATTAGCGTGGCAGTGCCGATGTCTAATCACTGAAACATCTGTCTCGCTGTCAATTGTTGCTATACTCGGCTGCCGTGGAACATCAGGTAGTACCATTTGATTGATACAATCCCACTTTTTTTCAGCATTTTGTTTCAAAACAAAGAAGTCGAATGCCTCTGTACTACAGTGGCAACGAGTGAAATATTTTTTTTCCTAAATAACGATTTTCTGCTACCTGTATGTGAGATTCACGCGCAGTGAAAGTTTTCAAAAACGCAATCTCGTGTACTTTGTTCTCGCCGCTTGTTTACCCCGAACCTTAACACATCAACACCCGTCTCCATGAATGAAGAATTTGTAAGATCAAGCAACCGTGGTTCAACTCTCGGCCTGTAAGATTGAACGGCGTACTACAGATACAGTGGCAACTAATGGATAAAATAACTCATAAGTCACTGCAGGTAGAAACTTCAAACTGTCAACCTCAGTGACAGGGCATGCGTAGGTTGTTAAAGCCTCTACTAGTGTACTGTATAATGTATATGTAGGTTGAGCCCCTGCTAGTATATGGCTTATTGAACGTGGTTGCGTCCCGGACACGTTAATGACGAAAAATACAGTTTACATAATTTGTGAAACTTCCAGAATTAATCTTCATAGGAGTTGCGATCGGGTCGAGGACATCTAATCAGTTCTGCGGCCTGCGATTTCCCTATACCTGATTAGTTTTGACAACGATTCTGTTTCATCTTTCGTAGAGCAATCGGAGGAGACGTGACCACAGATGCTGACTACTTGATCTTTGAAGGCAACAGATTCAGCAGGAAAGGATTTCTCTACAAAAACTTTACGCTCAATTCCATCGTGAGTTCTGGATCTTCTTTGTCTTGTACAATGTACACAATCGGAAAGACGTTTTGCACTTTGTAGAATCGACATGACCAACTCGATTTAAATTGTTTCTATAATAATTCCTTACTAACCTAATCAGAAATTTTATGAGATATGGAAGGTTTTCAGTGCCTAAGAAGTTCATTAGGAAATGTTTGCAATTACTTTCTGTTTGTATGGTTTTAGTCGGTAAAAACACGTTGTTTTCAGTGTGTCGATGGCATCAAACCGACGTTATCTGAGCTTGAAAAATTTGAAGAGCAACCCGAGGAACTGGACATGGGCTGTAAGTCGTCTCCTTTTCACTGGCCACTTATCGGTAAATTAAACGTCGCTGGACGTTGAAATGATGTAAAAAAGAAAGCTGTACTGGCTGGTTTCCACGACAACAAATCACTCGTTTTTATATTTTACGTTTACGTTTGTTAGAGCTTTGGTAGAGCGTTTGTCTCGTTAAACCATAGCCATACGAAGCCAAGTAACTTAATCAGATTTAACATATTTAAGTTTACTACAACATTTACAGAAAACAAAAAACTAGATTGAAACAATTTTCAAACGTTTTCGACCTCACATGATGTCCTTTTCAGAAATAACATACTGTACTTTTATCTACATCAAAACAAAATACAATGATGGTGAAAAATTAAATTTGTCAACAGGAAAAAAAAGTACTTTTGACTTGCTCAACACTCAACAATAAGCTCGAGAACCTCAAAGATCACTGCATTAAACGGCGTTGCACTTTACAACGTTTACGTTTGTGCTGTATAAAACGACTGGTTTGCTGTCTGGGTTGGTTGGATTACGATTACACCAACAAATGAGCAACACTACGATTTGAAAAGAAACTAAAAACTTTACCTTGCCAGTGGCTGGAGGTACGTCGATAAAAAGCGAGAAAGCGAACCGGTTCGCACCTGGCGACAACGTAGAGGTGGCAGAGGGAGAGCTGCACAACCTGCAGGGGAAGGTGATCAGCGTTGAGGGGACCAAAGTGACCATGATACCCAAGCACGAAGATTTGACGGTGAGCATCTACTTCGTTGTTTCAACATTAGTTAACGTTTTAACAACATTAAAATAATGGGCCTTCGCCTACTTTAAGGATTGTACTAGGTAATACAGTACTACCGATTCAACCATATCTTTTGCAAGTATGCAGGTTCAGAGTGCTTAAAGCACATTTTCAAACTTTATTGTGTTGGTGTGAAGCTTGGCTTTGAGTGAATTCTTAAAATTTTTAGCAAGGTTGTTTTTATAATAGCGCTAAAAGATATGAAAATATGAAACGATGGCTTTTTAATTTCGAAGTAAAATTTTATCTTCGTTCAAAAAGTTAATCGAAAGTAACAACAAATCGGATTTAACTGAATTTTGAAACATTACAGTACGTGTTGAAGTAGAATCTTTACGACAACACCAATGCGGTCACTAGACATTTAATCAATTGATTTGCTTTTCACTAATTTCTAACATTGACAGGACCCCCTCGAATTCTTAGCATCTGAGCTTCGTAAGCATTTCAAAATGGGGGACCACGTAAAAGTGATCACTGGAAGATACGAGGGGGACACAGGTGAAAATAGAATATCAACACCCCATGAATTTAGATCAAGCGTAAATTGTCTGGCCTCACTGACTGCATATAAATCAATGAGAGCAAATAATTAATTGCAGGACAACTCATGTTCCTGCGGTTTCTTGTGGTTATGAACAATGATCATGCGTAAGCATGTGTGTAACTTACTTGCCTACATACGTTGAATCAATGTAAAAAAGGATAGATTTGCTGGTTAGATGACTAATACATAGTTTAACATCTTGGCCTCATCCAGGTCTGATCGTCCGTGTGGAGCAGAACATGGTCGTCTTGTTCTCTGACCTCACCAATCACGAGCTCAAGTTGCTACCTCGGGATCTTCAGCTTTGTGCTGACGTCAGTTCCGGTGTCGATGCGATCGGGAAATTTCAGTTCGGCGATCTTGTTTTGATAGAGTAAGAAAATAATCGTTTTTTTAACTTTTGAAACATCCATTAGCTTTTTGTCAGTAGAAAGTTGATGGTATCCATTTCAAGGCCAAATACTGCACTCCACGTTTTCGTTACTGAAAAACAATAAAATTAGTAAATAAGAGATGTTTTTTTTTTGTTTCCAGCAACCAAACCGTTGGTGTGATTGTCCGTTTGGAAAAGGAGAACTTCCAAGTGCTCTCCATGCATGGCAAGGTTTGTATTGTGTAATTTTGATTGATCCCTCACTGAACTAGCATCACAAATTGCCATTTTGTGGCAATACTTCAACACGAACAGTGCTTTACAATTATTTCATCCTAAGTCAGCTAAAACAGGATCCATTCTTAATCAATGTAAAAATGATGAATTTTGCCAGCTAGGCCTTGCTTTTGTTAGTTCCTCCTGCAACTGTGCTCCATGTTTTATCCAGGTCAAGCTGCTCAAGCATCAAGCCGTGACGCGACGCAAAGACACGAAGTTCGCTGTCGCCCTTGACAGCGAGCAGAACAGCATCCAGTGCCGGGATGTAGTCAAGGTGGTCGATGGACCGCACTCGGTACGTGTTTCTGAGCTCTATTTCGTTATCTGAACGTTTTTTAAACAGTGTTATAACATTGATCTTTCATTTCAGGGCAAGGAAGGCGAGATCAAGCATCTGTATCGAGGTCACGCTTTCCTCCTGAGCAAGAAAGTGATTGAAAATGGCGGGACCTTTGTCGCCAGAACACGTCAGTTGCTTTTAGCTGGGAGTGCTCGAGTGAGTAAAACCACTTAATTGCTGTTGCTTGCTTATCGTCACAAAGCATTGGTTGGAAAACCGAATATCGATAGTAAAGTGAAGACTGAAGACTTTTTCACACTTTTATGTTTGTCATTGTCTGACTTTTCAACATTTCCCCCTTTAAAAATATCACACAAGTTTGAGAAAATATGTTGTTTCAGCCTCAAGAAGGCTGTAACCCAAGCCGTCATTGTTTAAACAAATAGTATCTGCTACAACATATTTCACTCCATTTCGACTGACAAGGGAATTTTTGCTCCATAGTTGGTTGACACTTGCACACTTACTCAGCATGGAAGTATTGGTCGGCTCTTCACTGAAGGAATTGAAGTCATGTACGATTTCACAACTATATGAGCCTTGGTTGCTTGATGCTCCGAGTAATATGTGAAATAGCTTGTGCTGGCTTTGCCTTACCAAAAACTTACACTAAAACAGCATTCAATTGCATTGTTTTCGCGTTCATTTTTTTGTGAGCAAAGATCCTTTATGTTACATTGTTTCCATTTCCATGTAGCCAAATGCCAACGTACAATTTACTCCAATGAGCCCCCGAATCGGGAGCCCGGCGCGCCAAGACAGCCCTGGGGACAACAGGGGGGCTGGGAGGGGTCGAGGCCGCGGACAGAGAGACACAGAAATCATCGGTAAGCATCTTCTAATTTCTTGACCGTGTTACGTAGTGCACCGTTCTACAATATAAGCCTCTGATAGGTCAAGTTATCGTCATTGTAACGAAAATATTTCATTAAATAAATTCTGCTGATTTTTTTGGTTTAAATATTGTCACGACATAACAGAGCTTCCACAAACAAATCTCAACAACTTTGTTTTTTCTTCCTCATTTTGAAGCAACGATATATTACTTTACTGCAACGTATCTTAGGACAAACCGTTCGAGTACGGCAAGGACCATACAAGGGTCATATCGGTGTGGTGAAGGACGCGACAGAATCCACCGCACGTGTGGAACTTCATGCTACCTGCCAAACCATCAACGTTGACAGGAGCAGACTGCAACCCACGTTAGGAATTTTCTATTTCATATTTTTATACATTTGATGCTTTCACATAGGCTTTGATGTGAAGATCACATAAACTTTATTCCTGAAGACGACATCCTGTGATGTCGAAAACGTTCGCTGTGAAGTTTGTTTTTGTAAATGTTAAAAATAAACTTAAATATGTTAAATCTGATGACGTTACTCGGCTTCGTATGTTTACGGTAAAACTGAGATCTGTCTTTCGTTGATGGATGGTTACAAACAGTATATGCAAGTATGTACATTGTACAGTGTACACCTTTTGTATATTGTGTACATTGTACACTTTTTGTATGTTGTGTACATTGTACACCTTCATGTACATTTTTTGACCCAACCTAATGTACAAGCTGGCATCGTGTGGCTTAGATATGACTCTTTTTGTTGTTCTTTTATTTTTTCTTATCTGCTTTTGATAAAAACAACAGTAGCTCACTCTTCGCTGGTGCGTGGCGGCATTGACGCCTTTTCCTCCTGGGTATATTTTAGTCTATATAGTGGACATATCCAGTTATCCACCTTATCCTCTTTTATTACGTTTGACTTGGGTTTTCACGACCGGTTGCCCTTTATACAACTACACTTCTCCATTTATAACAATCCATTGGAATTACTATTACCTGACTTCTGTTTTGAAAATCCTTTTATTGCAGAGATCAGCGCCGCCCTGGAGCTGGAGGAAGAACATCAACGTATGCCAGAACACCCATGTACGGATCCCAAACTCCCATGTATGGAGCAGGGACAGGATCAAGGACTCCCATGTATGGATCACAAACTCCAGTACACGAGGGTGAGAAACCACAATCAGTGACATACCTAATCGCGTCATCAAAAAAGTCAACACCATCTTCATAAGCATATAAGAAATATGCTTTGTTTTTGCAACGAAAGTTCAGTTTGGCTTCCATACGGCCACCATGGAATGCTTCTCGAAGAAAGAACGTGTGGCATCAGGATGCCTGAATAACAACATTGAATCGAAAACCTAACGTGTTTTTTGTCGTTTAATAGCGTTCAACTTTTTTGTAAACCTGCATTTTTCATATATATTTTTTTAAATGTTTTTGTTTCAGGAAATCGAACACCCCATTATGGCTCCCAAACCCCCTTGCATGACGGAAGTAGAACTCCTCGTGGGGCCGGAAGTGCGTGGGACCCCACAAATCCAAACACTCCTGCCAGACCAGACAATTTTGATTACGATTCACCCTCCCCTGCGCCGTATGGGGGTGCGACCCCTAACCCACAAACCCCAGGAAGCTTTCAGTCTGACGATGCCGCATCCCCAGCAGCCCCATACAGCAACGCCCCACAAACCCCAGGGGGTTACGCATCTGACCGAACTTACTCTCCATATGGCGGGCCTACACCTTCGCCCCTCAACTCATACGAAGGTATTTACGACTTAACTTGTGATTCATAAACATCTTCCACTTTAAATGCATGTCTTTTGCAGATACGTTTTAAGTCTATGAGCTTATAAATGTCTTAAATATTTTGTGGTGTGTTTATCATAAGTACATAACCAATTAACCATACCAAGATTGTATGATAAAGTTGCATCCCACGTTCCAGAGCATTGTTTTCTTGTTGCTTTGTTGCCTATGATTGTGGTGGTGGCAAATATGAATGCATTTCTTGTTCTTGATGAACCAGTGTGACACGACTGGTGTTGTGCTCTTCTTGGTTTCGATAGGACTTACTTTGTTTTCGTTTCTATAGCGACTCCAAGTCCGATGGGATCAGGATACGGAAGCAGTTATCAACCTCTGCCTTCTCCTGGTGTTCCGACTCCATCTCCAGGAACAAGCGGATTCACACCATCTCCGGGAAGCTTCGGTCTCTCTCCATCTCCTGCTGGTTACCAAGTAAGGGTTTGTCACCTATAAAAATTCACAGTTGTTTCGCTAGAATTTATATTCTCAATTAATTTATATCTTTTATCCTATTTTGAAGACTACGCCGTCACCTAGTTCCTATAACCCAACACCCAGTCCCTTGGACTATACCAGCCCACTCACCCCAGGTGGGGGCATAACCCCATCTCCGTTGGGTGGGTATGGTACCCCTGGGTCCGTTGGATCGATGATGGACCATGGAGTCAACACGGAATGGCAAACAGTTGAGATTGTGGTTCGCGTCAAGCAAAATCATGAAGATGAAGGCCTGGTTGGGAAGACTGGTGTCATACGTAGTATCACTGTAAGTCAACGTCGATTTCGCGTACATTTCTTCACCGCTGTATATTAGTTAGGGGACTATCGTCTGTATTCATGATACTCTTCTTGTCCATCTATAGTACCGTTGGACTATCGGTGATTTCTAATCGCTCACAAGGAGTTTCTTAATTTGAAACATTTACAAATTGTGTTGACATTTGAATTCCTAATATTGGTATTGCGCAAGCAACACGTTATTTTATGTTGAAAATGAAATCCTGACATCAACCTACTTCGGCTTTGATGTAAAACCGAATCCACACCCAAGTCAAATCGTAGAATTGGTTTTCAAACGTTATAAAAAGAAGTGGTAACAAATTAAAAAATAAAAACCTCGAGCATCCTCTGCAGTAACAATGTGTACGATTAAAATTGTAATACTCGTTTGCTGATTCCACCTTTTAAAATAGTTTCATCTAACTGCAACCTGTATCGCTTTCCAGGGTGGCCTCTGCAACGTGTACATCCCCGAGGTTGGGAGAACGGTGAGCGTGCCGGGCAACAATGTGGAGCCAGTGCTGCCAGGCAAGAACGATAAGGTGAGAATCATTTGGTTGGTTGTGGCTTTTCTTGCCAATTTTGTGCGGTTTCTAGAAAATGTCGTTGTCAGTCAAAATACCGCAATGTGTTGTTTCAATAACTTATAACTGAACTTATAAACTATAATAACTTACAAAACTTATGAATAAATGTGGTCGATGAAACAAAGTTTGAAAAGGAGTGCAGGTAGAGAATATTCAAATCGGCCACAAAGAGCACGAACACTTGATACTTTGGGAATTCAGGTAAAGTTCGTGGTAAATTTTTGCTTTGTTGATTATGTATTTTATTCAACCTCTCATCAGGTCAAAGTCATCCTCGGCGAGGATCGGGAGACGACTGGAGAATTGATCAGCATCGATGACAAGGATGGGATAGTCCGGATGGATCATGATAAGCAACTGAAGATCTTGCAGATGCGCTTCCTTGGGAAGATATCTAAGGATCACAGAGAAGGTGGTGAAGGATCGGATGAAGACGAATGATGAGGAGAAGATTTCCTCCTCCCGTGGACGATTATGATGCGACCTGCTGTCGATGTGTAGCTTTTTGTGTAAATCTTCCGTTTGCTTATGTTCGATAAACGTAAAATATCGAGATTTACGTTACAAATTTGGAAGTTGATTTTTGTTTTAATCTGGGTCAATACTAAACGTCTTAGATCTTACGCCTTCGCTATGCTACGCCCTTAATACATTGTGCTACATATTGGTAGATTAAGCCGGCTTTTCATAGTGAACTCTAGTCAACCGCAAAAACACTAACCACATGTGTTATACAAAACTGCTTTTCTATCTGAGATAGTTTTAAGCGTAGCTTTAACGTCCACAGACGTTAAATCGATGTGAGATGCATCATTTTAGTTGACTGGGATTCGATGGCGAAATAACGGATTGACTTCAGATTTCGAAACAAAGTCAAGAGTTTGGAATCTTGTGATTGAAAAAAAATGTCCGACATAAAACTTGCGTTCAAGCATTTCCTCTAAGAATGTGAAATGCATCCATTTATTTTCGAAAATTTCACTACCCATACCCAACTAAGTCTCTACTGTACGATTTGGCTTCCACGTTGAACATTGTCGCGGAAATAGTTCGTGACAAGTTCCTCATGCATGCTTGCTATTGTCCCTTTAAATATTGGATACATCTGGTAAGGGACGACTATTTCAAGTGTGTATGCAAGGTCCGGTGTTGAACTGGTCAGACAATGCCTACCTACGATTAACTTTCCATGCATCCTGAACTGTTAAAAAAGTTAGCAAAACGGTATTAAGAAGTAGCTGTGCCTTCTGGCAGCAAGTCTGGATAGCCTATTGTTCCAGAATAAACTTTTGGGTTGTTGCCAGCCAATGCACCGGATCAAAATGTTGAATTTAATTCTGTAGCATAACTGGGTGTTACTATTAGGCTACATGGCTTTGTCTGAAGACACAATACTTTTTGTCAAAACAGTGTGAAATTTTGTGGACCTTAAATTTCCCGATTGCATCGTCTGCGCAAATACAAAACTTCGAAATCCTATCTTTTGTGTAATCGCTTGGTGAAACTATGGAGCACATTGAATAGTTAGGGCGGCTATGCTTGGTGGAACGGAAAAGTTATGAAATTAAAAGATGAACCAGGAAAGCCGTAACAAGTCTATGGATTAGTCAAGCAATTTTTTTAAAAGTCAACTGCGCAATAAATGCATTATAAAAAATACGAAACTGGTCTATATAGTAGTCAAGTAAAGATCGCTCCCCCCCCCCCTGAATGCCATCAATTGGTGGTGCTAGGAAAAAACTCGTCTCACATTTCCGAAGCAAGAGAAAACAAACCAGTAAGCCTTCATGACAATCACGCATCAATGAAGAGTGGCGTTGAGAAACATCTCATAGCCTACTAGCCAAAGCATTTTCTTCACCCCCTATATGCAGAAGGTCTGCGTGCCATTGATGACAAAGCCAAAGTTTGGCCCTGGAAACTCAAACCAAGCGGAACCAGTGGCAACGATACAATGCAACCGCTCCCATTTTTAGCAGGTTGGACGGTACTCGTGCATGGAATTAATTCTTTTCCAGCTCACGTAGGCTAAGTCCTTGCCCTTGGTAAGCTCATACAGCAATGGATCAGTTTAAATCCTGAAAAACAGCAATAATAGATTTGAGTCAAAAACGACAATCAAAAAGTTAAAGGGTAAGTTTGAGCATCAGAGTTTATTGTCAAGCTTGCAAGTGAAATTTCGGGCACATTTAAACAATTGCTCTGGGCTAGTTGTTGATCGAGAAAGACTGATGAATCCATTTCACAGATATAGGCTAAGAAATTCTGTAGCAGACTCGGGTGCTCTAAAACAGATTTAAAGATACTTCTTCCCAATTAGATAGCGATTAATTGTCGGGCAAGTTTTTAACTTCCTAAAAATTCTGATTTTGGGTTTTTATACTTTTCAGCGACACTGCAACGATGAAAAAAAAAAGCAGCGTTGTTCAAAATAAATTTTAACTCCAAAAGTGAAGAGACTTTCACTTGTGTTTACAATCCGCGTTTGAGTGCATCGTACCGTTTTAAAGCTTTTAGCAAAGATTAAAATACTTATCTCTCTGGCAAACAACCGTAATGTTTTGTGCGAACCCAGGTGTGGACAGCAAACATACCTCAATTAAACTTTAAAATGTGTTCGGATTTATGCGAACGTTAAAAGTTTAGAGCTGTTGGCAAGATCTCAAAAAACCGTTCACTCATTTATTACATTCTTTGAAGCCGAAGGTGTGTACCTTACGGCGTGAAATTTGATTACAGTGCCTGACTATTTTGGTGTTTTCATTGCGCTCGAAGGCCAACGACAAGAAAAAATGATCAGTTGATCACAGCTGAAAGAGCGCGAGTTTGTCATTTTAGTGTTTGCTTTGCAGGTCAAAGGCTGTAATTTGGGTGGCAAGTTCACCAGAACAAGAATATTCAATTTCCTTGCAAGCTAAGTTGTAAAGTCAGTATTGCATTGTAAGCTTACAACTAACGATTCCGGACTTTTAGCAAGAGAGGCAGATAAATCATGTTATATTTGCAGAGTAGCCTACTACGCTCTATAATTAGTTTACTTACAGTAGATATTAGAAGATGTACACTGCTTATAAAATTGCAACTTGTGTGACTTTGTTTAACCTTGTGTTTGGACACCCAGGAGGAGATCACGACCATCGCCACGGCAACCAGGTAAGTTATACAAAACTGTAACCTGTATTAGTTGTCAAGATAAGCAGATAACGTACTACAGTTTTTTTATTAGCCTACACAGCTAATTAATAAATGTTTCTACTGACGACAGTGTTACTGAGCGTATGTTGCTGTTGCAGAAAGTAAAGGTGCTTTCTACAATGGGCGGCCATTTGAAAAGGGCGTTCGATCTTAACGATGAGCACTTTCGGCAATATAACGAATATAAAATTTTAACATTGCAATTTTCAGTTACGCTTTATTAAAAAAAAAATGAACGAACTTTTATTAAGTTACAGCAGACTATATTCTTTTTAACAAAAATATGCCTAATTTTATTCGTTAAACAGTGAATGGTGCTGTTAACAGTGACGTAGCTATAAAGATAGTTTTAGGGGTGCAAAAGCAACTGTTTGGGGGTAACTATTTTAATGTTTGAAATATAGCTATTGAATGCAGCCAAACATTGATAAAACGTCATTAAACATGCAAATACAGTGTCATTAAAACGTCGTAATGTTAATAAAAACATATTCCTTTAGGAAGACAAGATAACGTTTTGTGGGGATAATAAGCGTAGCTAAAGGGGAACAACGAAGTCATTTCCCTCGTTCCATTCTTGTTTTAAGCTAACGTAGTTTGAAGGTGGATTTTTTAAAAAGTTTGAACAAGCCTGAGCTTTACTCGTACTCTAGAACAGGGCTTCCCAAACTGGGGGTCTCTTAACGAAGTTCGTAACGAATACCAATTTTCACAATGTACAGCATATTAGTCTAACACTCCTGTGCAAGACGCTGTGAAAGTTATTCACTTTATTGAGTTGCGCACTCAATACGGTACCTGTATTTTTGCAAGTTTATGTGGTGAAATCATGGCTTACTATATTACTTAGCCCTGGGTGAAATGGAATATAGTAATATAGTAAGCCATGGGTGAATGGAATCGGAGTTTAAAACCCTTTCACTGCATTGTGAAGTGAGATGGCTTTCAAAAGTCAAAGCTTTAAAAGATGAAGTCATAATTTTTGTAACGGAAAAAAATTGAGACTTCGTGCACCATTTTCGCAATGACAACTGGCTTTTCTTTTGAAATTATGCCAAATGTCAGTTTTACTTGAAAAATTCACCGAATTTTATTTGTTCCTCCTTGGAGATAACATCAATATTTTGCATTGAAATCTAAAATTGGTGCGTTTATCAAAAATTAAACATCTAGAAGCAGAAGGTGCAGAATGATTTATTTGAAATGTTTTCATTAACTGAAAAGTTTTTGGTAAACAATGATGTGGAATCAAACGTTATTAAACCTCTTGTTATCGACCATTTGTCAAAATAATGTCAGAAGCACTTTACTCCAGAATTGGAAGTTACCAACTTAGATTGGATTCAAAACCTGTTTGTAGAAAAAAATGTAGAAAACATAAAAAGCAAAGTAGGTAGGCCTACCCAGCACCTCTCTTTTAAATCACAGGAAGAACTTGCTGATCTATATTTTGACTCAAAGTTGCGGCTTAAATTTTCTGGAAGAAAATGCACATTTTTGAGCTGAACATTAGAGTGGAATATCCATCATTATCTGACCCCTGCCGTTTGTATCAATGTATCTATGCGAGTCACCGTTTTCAATGTTGACGGCTATCAAAACAAAATAGACCTACTGTTCCAGCTTAAGCAACATTAAACCGCTTTGAGACCAGCATTAATAAACATTGAAGAACGACTGGACTTGCTGTGTGACAAAAAGCAGTCGCACCCATCGGCCATCACACAGAATAAATGTGTAAGCTTTTTTGATTGACATTTTCTGACCCTATTCGTTGCTCAAGTACCAATGATAGACACTGTAAAATTACGACTTTAGTTTGTCGAGAAATAACTATCCTTCTAACGCAATCATTTCTCCACTCATGCAATTCGGTGATGTAAATGCATGGCTTTTGATGGCTGTAACTCAAGACAATTTTTAGACTGAGACTAACCGTTGAAGGAAAAGTGAACCCGAATTACGAGTGACCTTTGCGATGTCTTAAATCGGCTTTCCGATGCAGAAAAATGTTTTTATTGGAAAATGGGCTTGGCGAAATTACTGTTAACGTATACAGTTTCAGATAAGGCTTATCTCCTGTAAGGTAAACGATTTAATCTGACACCAAAACGCTTCATTTACTGTTAGACTTGAGAATTTATTTACTAGCAAAATGCCATTCCAAATTTGACTTCAATACCGATTACCTGAGCTTTTATCAACGCGCCATGCATATTCCAGGATTTGCGTGCAACGATTAGACTTCAGACGTTCAGAAAATTACCTTAAATGGGCTCTAAATGCAAAATCTGTTTTCAGTCAATTGCTGTTTTGATTTGTCATGCATTTAGTGGTTGACTTTTTCATTGATTCCTGCGTGTGTTGAACGGCGTATCGATAATGACAACTTTTACATGAACGAACAATGTTTTATGATGAAAATAGCAGAAATGCATTTCGCTTTTTGCGTCAAGTTATTTCAATAAGTTTTTTGGAATAATCCTGCTGAACAGTTTTGACTATCGTTTTATATACATAAGAAATGATTACACTTGGTCGCACTTGTTAGGAGGGGAGTTGCAACAACACGAACTACGGCAATCAATACGCGAAGCATTCCTCCAAAGGTCGTTAGCATCAGGACAATTTTTTCTGATTCTTCACCTTGAAATTGTGATGGTTTCCTTTCAGACATTGTGATGATTGTTGCGTAGACACGACGGCTGCCCCACTACAAAGCTATGCTGTTTTAGCGTTAAGTTGACATTTTGACACGTTAGACTTATGAAAATGAGACCGGTAGAATTGAGTTATCTCCTGTTATTCTATTAAACACAATGCATCATGTTTGCATCGCTGCAACATCTGTAGACGTTGATTGAATCTTAAACAAAACCAATGATAACAATGGTGCCATTGTCAGCTCTTTGAACTGAGAAACAAAGTTACATACAAAACCTAATGGCATTGTTTAATGTGAAATTTAGCCATCACATTGGTCAGAATGTTTTGGTAAAATTTGTGAATTACAGCTTTTAACTTTAGGTTTATGTCTTCGATGTAGCTTAGACGGCCGGTTTTAAATGAACTATTTTCTTACCATTTTTAAAAATTATTTGAGATCATCGATGAGCTTTGATCAGTGTTTTTTTCGTGTAAGTTTTCAATGACTTACGTCACAAATTCCAAGCACACGTCAGACAGCTATCACGTGACTTGTGCCTGATGTTGAAGGACTTGTTTTCCCAATCTCGAGTGCTCGACCTTCTGTCGTGGTTTTTGTGATGTGTAGTTTGACCTTAAGAGTTTGAAATATCTTAACCTGAGATTTTTAATTGATTTATCAGCATTTTTTCCAGCATTTGAATTCCTCCCAACACAAAAGTAATTTGGCCTGTGACCCGTTTTTTTTCGATTGGTGTATCAGAAGCAGGCGCGGATCTAGGAGTTTTTTTTGGGGGGGGCCAGAAAATTTGAAAATGAATTAAAAAGTAAGAAAAAGATAAAACAGATAGCCTATGAACAATCAGTGGCGTAGCCAGGAATTTGGGGGGTTTTGACGGCGTGTTCGCCAAAGACGACACCCAGCGGCGGGGGGTCTGGGGGACCTCCCCCAGAAAATTTTGAAAAATTACTTTGAATTTGGTGCATTCTGAGAGCATTTTCAACAAAAATATGGGTATAAATATTCCTGTAAAATGGTGCTGTCCGGTGGCATAGCAAAAGGATAAGATCATGTTTTCTTCGGCATTTTTTCGGTAGTAAAGCTAAGCATCTATGTTTTCTGGTTGCTAATTCCTGGCTGAGATGTTTGAATGTTTGGTATTGGCAAAACTCGCTCTTGTAATGGAGTTTCGCTTAAAATTAGGTACACTTTGTTTTAGAGACATGGAGACTGAAAGCATCATTCTCAATCTCGTGACGTCACAGTACGCGTGCCAAAGGGGGGGTTGTAAGTCAGCTGTGGGACTAATATCAGCTGTTTAGAAGCATATCAAACCATTCAACAATTTCTCACAAAATTTCGGGGGGGGGCCCGGGCCCCTTGGGCCCCCCCCATAAATCCGCGCCTGAATTCAGAAGTATAGGCTATCGTTCAAGTAAACACATAGATATAAAAAAAAGGTTATTATATACTAATACTAAACCTGATAATTTTATCTTTTATGTATTTTATAAAGTTGTAAACTGCAGTGTACTGTATAGTACATGTTTAGTTTTTTTTTAGTTTAAAACAAGTTCTTTTGAAAAGTACTGTGACGTTTATTAAATAACAAAAATAATATAAATTTGTGAAGTTTCTATTTGAATAAGGACCTTTTGATGATCCTTCTTTTAGGGTGAAACAGGCTGTCAAGGGTTTAGAGAGTAATAACTATATTTGATTTGATTTTGTTAAATAATATAGGTGTTGTTATTAAATCAATACACTATTACCCTAATTTTAAAAACTACAGTTTGATCAAATCATTCCGTCGTCGTGTGAGCGTCTAGGGGCGAAGGTCTATCCTTTTACCACCCCAGATTCACGATGTTCCTGGACTACACTGGAAGGCTACTAGAGAGCAGCCAGTCTTTGGTTTCATCATCCATGACACGCAGACCTTCCACTCCGTTAGATGGCTTGAAGATGGAGCAGTCATTGATGATGTGGTCTGCAGTCTGTTCCTCGGCACCACATTCACAGGAGGAGGAAGAGGCCATTCCCCATTGGTGCATGGTTGAGCGGAAAAGCCCGACGCCGTACGGAGACGGTTGAGGCGCACCCATGCCTGTCTTGGTAGTGTTAGACCGATAGGGCGTGTGTCGGCGTCGGGAATGAACGAATAGAGTCTGGTGGCGGTTGACTTCCATTCAGAACTCCATTTATGGTCCGCCCAAGCAGCCGCAGAGATGTCTTGTACATCAGCTTCGTTGATAAGAAGTTGAGCGGCTGGCACGAATGGGTGTCTTGATTTCAGTCAACGGGGGTGCTCGTTTGGGAGAGCAGAGATCTTGTGGTGGAGAAGGTGGTTAGGCTCCAGTGCCCGTCAACCGAGGGACAGAGTGGCTTCTTCGCGACGAAGCTCAGCGGGTTGGATGCCAGCGAGAATGGGGAGATTGTCCAATGGTGTGGGACGCAGGCATCCGGTCACTGTGCGCAGGGCGCTGTTTATGGCAGTGTCGATGTTATGGCAGTGAGCACTGCGGCACCAAATAGGTGCACAGTATTCTGCTGAAGAGTACACAAGGGCTAAGGCTGCTATACGCAAAGTGTCAGCCCTCGCCTCCCAGCTAGAGCCTGCCAGGCGCTTGAGTAGCGCAGCGCGGATGTGAGTTTCTTACGCAGTGACACCAAATGGTGGCGGTATGTGAGCGATCTGTCCAGTGTCACCCCAAGATATCTTGGTTTGGGGCAGAAGGACAGAGATTTTCTGTTGCGCTGGACGTGTAGCTCACGATCAGCTTCCCGATTATGGAGGTGGAAAGCTGCTGCCACAGTTTTGGTTTCGCTGAGTTTCAGTCGCCAGTTCTGGAGATAGGCTGAGAGAGTTTTCATGTCCTGGCTCAAGGTGTCTTCTAGATTTTCCCACGACGTTGTGGAGTGGAGAATTGCCAGGTCGTCCGCATAAGCATATTTTGCGGAGACCGTAGCTGGCAGGTCGTGGGTGTAGATGTTGAAAAGAAGTGGAGCCAGGACCGATCACTGTAGGACGCCGTTTTTCATTTAATTAATGACATAAAGCAGGAAAACGTACCAAAAAATGATAATAGTCTATATCGGGTAAATAATGCCACGACGCAGGCTGTTAACACTTTTTACTTTTCCATTTAAAAATCTTGCTTTGATTTGCTGTACGAGCGCTACACACTGTGAAATCATTCAGATCAGTCATAACTCATAAGAATATCAAATGTTTATTGCTTTAAAATTTGATTGAAACTTCCAACGCCTGTTCGTGTCAGAGCTTCTGCAAGGTTGGAAGGTAGTGTAGAAACCGAAGGATATTCCGGTACCACTTTGTCAGAACGTTTCAAAATTTAAAACGAAGCAATCAAATTCAAATAGTTCAAAAATTTCGAAACATCGTAAGTAGGCTGCTAGGGAAGGCCTATCCAGCCGTCAAATCAGTCTTGCTCTACATTAATTCAACGTCTGCAGGCGTTGAATCAAAGTAAAAAAAAAACTAATTTGCAGGATGAAAAAAGCCTTACACAGAATCAAAAATTTCATTTTAAAAAACAACCAGTAGAACAACCATTAAATCGAGTAAAGCAAATGACTTAGAAGACTCTAAACTTGGATTTTTAAATTTTTACAAATTGCTATTATATTCTGTCTAAACATTTGTCACAAAAAATCATCTCTTGTCACTTGCATCATCAAGCAACCGGTTATCTTTGTAACAAAACCTTTTGCTGAGCAACTAGAAGTTTATCTCAGTGAAGTACATCCGGGTAAACTGGCCTAATTTTTAATTGAAATGCTGTAATTTTTATTCAATAAATGCAGCAGAGTGGGTATCTAGTTTTATCATTCATTTTTCAAGGAGAGGGAAATGGCTACTGTCGGTTGCACCCCTGATCGCCTCATCGTGTATGCGGCTTCAGCTTCCCATTGCCCATAATTATGCAAAACTTTTGTAACATCTCAGAGCAGTTGGTCTGTGATATTGTAGCCTACTTTTTTAAATAAATTCACTTGTCAAATTGAAAAAATTAAACCAAGTAACTGGCTGATACTGATTTTAAAATATGGCAAGAAAAACATTTCATTTGTGAAGTGAGTTAGTTCAATTTGTTGCAAGTTGAAGCTTTTGCTTTGGTTTGTCAAAAGCAATAGAAGTGCATTTTTGGTCAGAGTTATTTTTGGCAACTCTTAAGATTGTGAGAATGGAGACGTAGAGTGGCTCAAAGGCAAGAAGCACGGTTCTTCGAAAGTTGTCCCTTTTTCCGTCTATCAAAATAACTGACTTCGTCACACGACACACTTGACGACAGACATTCCTTATTGTTTGCTTTAAGCTAAAATAAAGCAGAGATTGACTACCCATCAAGGGTTTCTACTTTGTTTGCCCCAAACCACACGTAGGGCTTCACAGAAAAATCGCATTTTCAGATACGTTGTTTGACTATTAGTCAATGTTTACACCGTCATGCAGCACGATTTTGAGCAAATGGTCAGTGAGTTTTGAAATAGAATAACTTATGTTTTTTTATTTTCAAGTTTGCGTTTCAAAAAACGTGACACAACGTTTTTTTTTGCTTTTTCACGCTTCCCAATTCTTGTATAAAACCAGTTAGGCTTGCTAGCCCATCCCTGGAATCATTGATGCGTAACGATTTATCTTTTGAAACGCCGAAGTTTCTTCAAAGTCCCACGCACCAACTGAATTTTTGTTCTCATGTTATTTTTTAAAGTAGCTGATAGCTTTTAGCGTGGACGTCGCAATAATAGCAGACGTCCACGCTTTTAGCTTTAAAAAGTGTATAATTAGTTAGTTTGAGTGACGCCAATTGCGATAAAAGTTTATTGAAAATCAGGAAGTTGTGGCTGTTTCAGGGAGCCACTATCGTAAAATTGAAGAACCACATCAAGACAATGGAAGAACTTTTAGAAAAGCAGGAGCGTCGTCTCACGGTTGGCTTCGACTTCCTCAAAAAGAAAGTTTACTCGATGGAGAAGATTGCGGCCCGTGCAGAAAGCGAGTTTATTGAAAGACGCATCACTGTTCCAAGTAAGGAAGTGCTGCTTGATACTAAAAACGGGTCCAAGCTACGTAAGGAATTTGATAGCCAACCTTAACCCAACTCTCCAACCATTCACGCCCAAGATGTTGTTTCTGCTTGAATAGATCAAACGTATTTGTCCTCTTAAAATTATCGGATTGGTGAAATATAAGGGTTGTGTATGTGGGATAGCATTATATCCTACCTGCACGATGGGTCATTTCCCTGCGAATATGCAACACTGGCGTCATTAGGATTCAAAAGTGATGCAATATTTGTTTTTCTTTGTGTATCACAATCAGTGATATGAATAGAGTTCTAAAAAGTAATTTTTTTTGTTTATTCAGAGCTAAAACATTTTACTTGTCATATTTTTGTTTTCATTTCAATTACTCGTTGACCTATTGTAGAGAATGTTGAAGTTGTTGCACACCGGACTTTTTTCTCTTTGATAGGTGTTAAATAACTAATCCGCATAAATGATTTTCCTACTTCTTACCTTTTGCAATGTCAGGTGTGGTGGTAATCATATCTAAGTGTCAAATTTAATATGTACAAAGCTTATCACTGCAATAAATAACCATAAACAGGCTCCTAAATGATCAGTAGATTTTTCTTTGGTCTAAAATGAGAGCGTTGGCTACAAAAGGCTTGAAGTCTGCAACGGTTCAAGCAGTAACATTGACAGGGGGTCCACGGAGTACTTTTGTACCTGGGCGCGGGATAATTTTAGACATCCCTAACCTTTCCAAGGGGTCTGGAAACTTAAAAAACCTTTGCGTATTTTTTTAAATGTAGTGCGTTTTCTAACAAGTGTCTTCCCAGAAGACAAAATCCGTCATTTTTACGTTGAATCAATGTAAAAATGACGGATTTTGCTGTCTGGGTTGATTTGAAGCCCGAGAATCTCATTGGTACCGGGCCCAAATCATTCTCTTGGTTTAGTTTTACTAGTGCTTTTGCTTCAAAGTTTTTAGCCTATTCTTCTTTTTAGGTCGGTGGCATAAGCTTAAAAACAAGCAATCTAATCGTTGGTTTATAGCCTATAACGTATAGTTAAAGAGGTTGTTTGTTTTTGACATGAAAATAAAAGGATTACAAGGAATTTAAAGCCTTTTTCAAATAAGTAGCCTGCTTAATCAACCACAGGTTAAAGTCGATATTGCCACCAAAAATCGACCAATGTTTAGATTGATTTTTGCAGTAAATCGTTTTAAGAAAAAAAGTGATTTTTATGTTTGTTTTTTTCATACGACTACATAAAAAAGCAATCTTGACATTTTAAACCGAATTACTTCTAAGCTGGTGGTAAGAAGACACATTTAAGCATCGAATTGTGACCACATAAGGTGATTAAATAATGATTTCGTATTAGCGAGATTTTAATTCTTGACCGTTCAGCCCGCAGCCATTTGTACTAAAATTGCTGAGTTAATGAAATAATCCACCACAAATATTTCTAATACATTAGATATGTACCACAACATACGCGTGCCTTGGCATTACCATTCTATTTATAAACTCTAAAGTTTATCGGAAATAATAGTCAGATTCTTTTCATGTTCATATTGCCCTGGCCTATATAAAACTAGCACTGATGCTCCCAAGAAGTCTGGTCATTCATAACACTGCTCAATTACTCTACTGCCTGGGCGTTGAGATAATAATTTCGGCCCGGTGCTAATGAAAAGCCCGCCTCCCCCAAACAAGACACATCCAAAGAAAACAATAGGACTCCAAAGAATGTGTGGCGTTTTTTTGTTTTTGTTCCACCTGGAATGATCCCGGTCCCTTAATACTAACGCGGGCCAGGCTCCAAAATACACCCTGGTGAACACTACTGGCCACTATCACCTGCAGGCTGCAATCTCAACTGCTGATTTTGATGCTTCGAAATACAGTATGGTTGCACATTTGTTCTGCCGCCAAGATTTCTTGCCGGCAAGCAGTACCATTTTTTTTTATAGCTTCAAGATCTTTTAACATTAAAACATTGTAAAAAAAGGGTTACTTTTGTTACCAAGGTTATTACCATAGCGATCTTAAAAGGACAGTTTTTTTGAGAGATTGCTGCTGGCAAACAAATACTTTTAGCTCTAACCAGCAGTATGCAAAAACAGTTGGATCTCTAGTTCAAACTTAGATTATTACGTTTCGCCAATAGGCCATGGTGTCTCTGTTGCTGTGAGTGAAAAAAATAATTATTGCTGAACCAACTGTTTGTTATCGATATAATAAATCTGCTAAAAATTGGATATTTTAAGACTTGCTGTTTTTGGTTGTCACTTTTTGTAGATCAGAGATACGATATTTCTAAATTCTAACCTTGATATTTTAAGTCACACCACAATAGCAAAGTTAGTGAAGAACGGGTGAAGAATTTTTTTGTAATTTGGATAGCCGCCGCCGTTGACATTAAACGTTAGCACAATTTGGCTTAAGTATAATTTTAGTCTTAAGATGGAAAAGTATTGCAATTGAACGACGGTGCAACCGCAATATGATATCGTCAATAACCTGACAATTTTGCAGTCAAATTTAGATCTCAAACTTGATTTGATGGTTCGATCTTGCAGTTCATATATTGCTGTGCATTTATGTTTTCATTTTATCGATTGGTCGAAAACAGTAATCAGTACCTGAGCTAACGAAAAATAACACTTTGATTCAATATTTCCGTACCAATAGCTCGATTGGTTAAGCGCCTTACAAAGAAACTACAAGGTCAAGAAGCACTGGTTCGACTTTCGGTGTGTGCGCTTGAGCAACGCATTTCAAGAACTGCTCTTCATTCAGCGCCAGCAGTGGATGGAATAGTTCACAGACAACAACATTTCAGTAATTGGAAACTTCACTATGTCCAAATCGGTAACAGGGCCTGCGTCAGTGGGTCAAGGCCTTTACAAGATACTAAACTGCCAGGATTAAGCTTTCAAGAAGCTTTCTCAGTCCGAGGATGAATATTCCCACAATCCATCAACAGGCACAGTTCAAGGTCAAAGTCATTTTCACTGATTGCGTGCTTGAACTGAGCTAATTTCAAACAAACAAGCAAACAAACGATCCTGTTCAAGGTGCATGTTTGTGTGAACGCCACTTTTACCAGTGTCATGTTCAGCAGGAAATGATCCAAAAAAAGTCTATTACGTTGACGGCTATACGTTTTATGGATGCAAAGCATTGATGGACTTAGAACTAAAACTTTTTGATTTTCCTTGTTTTGTTTTGGTAAAAGCGGTCTATCCGGTTGCATTAGCTTGACAAACGACCAGGAAGTGAACAGCTTTGCAAAAAAATCTTGTTGACCTTTTATTTGAAAACGATCTTGGACACGCATCACAAACAGTCTATTGTGCCTACAGTCGTTAAAATATCATGTTTTTTAAAAAAATGCTTTAACGTCGGATTAATGACTAAAATGATAGGTTCTTGTAATTTCATAGATATTGTATAAGCTGTACACTGTACAGTGTACAGTTGTGCACGTTCCGTTTGTTATTGAAATTGCGTTTTTAAGTTATTCCTTTTTGATGTGTGTGTTGATTAAGGCTGAAACCCCTATATTTCAATGGAATATTGATGGCTGGGCGGTGATGTGTTCTTGATTTCATCCCAAAGCCTTTGAATAAGGCGCAGACCTATTGGTATTTATGCAACGTAGCAATGAGAAGATCGAACTTTTGAGTTAAAAATTTAGTTTATAAGTTCAGTTGATTAAGCGCCTCACTTCATGCACAAAAATACTTCAAGATCAAGCGGCGCTAGTTTGACTTTCGGGGTACCGTACCAGGCACCAAGTGGGTAGAATAAATCACAGACCATTCTTCAACAACAAGCGGAAAACTGGTGGATTACGTTTGTAAGTGTGCAATGCCAATGCGTAGCGTCAAGCAGAGCACTTACAGAAAGCTGGTCAAATCAGAGGGCTTATTCGTAACCCCAATGCAGAAATGTTTGTATAAACAAGACTTAGGTTGGTTTACCATTGCTCTGGTTTATTGCTGTTCATAACACACAAAACATGTTTCCTGAATGTAAAAAATGTATGACTTTGTATGTTTTAGGCAATTGCACTGTTCCTCTACCGCCCTCTAACGGCCGGATTTTAGGCGTTTCTTACGACGCTAATGGCACTCCTCATATGGACACGGCGGGTGTGCTGTATTTTGTGTGCGATGATGGATTTCATTTGTTTGGCTCTGAAAGCAGAACTTGCTTGAAAAATGGAACGTGGTCAGGAGACAATGTCGTGTGCGTTGGTATGTGCCGGTATGCAGTAGATTCAAATATTTGTCAACAGTTTTGTTTTTAGTCAGACATTGCTTTTTAGCAAGAATAGTTGAGATCTCGACAGCCATGATAATTTCCAATGCTGGTGGACTGCAAAAGTGTTGTGGACTGCAAAACTGCATATCATCACTGACATGGACTCGGTTACTGAGACCGATTGTCTAAACGCTAAACTTTCCGCTTGGGTTTGACCTATATTTGAAATGCTGTGGCCGCAATGCACCCTTCTAATAAAACGTTTTCACTAAAGTTAAAGCTGTCTTTGACTCCACTTCTCGATTCTAAGTTGTACATGCTGACAAACCAACAATTCCTTCACAGACAGAGCCGTTAAGGGAATAATTTTGGCCCGGTACCGATGAGATCTTTTGGCCCCAAATCAAGACATTTAAAAAAACGCAGTACGCGGTGGTTTCTTCAAGTTTCCAAGCCCCTTGGAAAGGTGAAGGCCCCCTAAAATTATCCCATACCTGGGTCCAAAAGTATTCCCTGTCAACGTCACTGCTCACAGGCTGCGTGTGCATTCTCTTTGTTCAATTTAGCCAACTGCAAGTCTGCAACATGCTTAAATCAGATATTCTTGAACAACAACTTGCATCCTTGTACGCTGGTCCACAGTTACAGTTTGGTAGATTACAAAAAGCAAGATTTATAACACAGTTGTGACGAATTCAATCTTATTGTTGAATATAATTTTGAGGTACGTCACTGCTTGAAAGTTTAAATAAGGACTATTCCTTTACAGACATTACTTTTCAAATTGCTGCTTGTTCCAAGCTCAATTGCCAAAACGGTGGAACTTGCGTGCGACACAGTGAAGATTCTTTCAGATGTGATTGCACTAGTGGTTTTTATGGGAAGCGGTGCCAAAAGGGTAGGCAAATCGATTGATCGGATTTGAGAATATTTGTCCTTGGACTTAGAAAGCTTCTTTGCGAGCTTCAATAAGTGTTGTAGGTTGTGTGACTATAAACATTAACATATCATTTGAAGGTTAATATAGGTAGCGGGCTTCTTTTGTAGACTGAATTTGCATGTTAACGGCCTTGGCCTTGTGCAACTTAATCAATTTCTTTACAATTACAGTTCATCGACCGGTGGTACGAACTGGTAACGTTATTCGAGCGACCTGTATTGAACGTAGCAACATAGAAAGATGTTCATGTCCGCCAGGCTACAGGATCGGTCCTGAACATAATCTTTGCTTTGGTGAGTAAATAACTTACTGCATTTGCTTATTCGGTTAATGCTTATAGTCAGAGATGTACGTATGCGCCGCAAATTCTACGCCGCATACATGCGGCGTAGACTTTTTGTTTGCGCTAACGTTTGCGGCCACATTTTTTTGGATAGTTTGCGCTTGAGGATGCGCCGTAAAGTTTTCGCGTTTTTTTAGCGCATAGCGTTAACGCATACTTTTTAATGTCTTAGTTGTTGTTTGCAATTTTTTTTATCAGACTGCGAAATGTTGACGTCTTGCATTTGCCCATTGTTCTAGTGTTGTGTCACAGTGTCATCTATTGTTCAGTCAGCTGGAGTTTGTTTGTATATCGCACTACTGCCTTTGACGCTAGAGTCCCACGTGGAGACTGAAGTCTTGCAGAAAAAAAGAAAGAATTAGTTAAAACAACTTAGGCCTACTGAGAAATTACGGGTCAGAACAGGAATGTAATGTAAGCAAGCAAGTAGGTAGGTTGGTAATGTCGCTCCATGTAAAATGTAAACAATGACTTGGCTTCGTAGTGTGAAGTTTTTTTAGTCGAGCAGTGTTGAAGGCGTTTGTAAGCAATTGTGAGCACTTTAATTTATATTAGTTAAGTCTTGCATTTTGGGGCAAATCAGAAACTTCTCAGGCGATGAGCAGTGCAGCCTATGTATCTAAACAAACTCAAATATTTGGTCTCCGACCGTGATTGCTTGCATGATGTTGTACTCTGTATGTTATATGTAGTACATTACTTTGCCTTTGCCGGTTATTCTTGTTGTAGGCTATGTAGCGTAGTAATGTGTAGGCCTACATACAGTAGGCTATCAAGCTAAGGTAATTTTTACTTGACAATTTATACATTCTGATGCGTAAGTATGTAATTATATATGTTTTGTAACTTGATGAGCAGTTTAGCAAAACATGCATCCAGGGGCCAATTGTGAGAGGCTTTTGAGTAGCCTACTGCTAATAACACTAGTAATGCTAACTATCCTTGAATGCTAATAACAAAGAGTTGTGCAGTTCAGAATCTAAACTTGCTTGTGTCTGGCAGTTTTGTCTTCCATTAACCCACTTTTTAAAAATCTTATCAAAAAAAAGCATAGAGCCTACTGAGAGAATTATGGCATTAAAAGCAACATTAGTCTTATTCAAACGGAATCATTTTAAAAATAGTGTTTTTTATAATGGATTTTTAGGGAGCGACAGTTAGTATATTACTAAGAGCGACAGTTAGTATAATACTAGAATTTTCTTGATAGGCATATGGTACAGTTTCTTACACTATTGTATTCAGGGAATAAATTACGGTAATACTAATCTCCAAGTGAAATGGAGCATGATAATACAAATCCATGGCCCTACATGGAAAAGTATTTTAAGCTCTCTTCTTCGAAAGGCAAAAACTTATATTTTCAATGCCAGATCGATGTGCCTTCCGGCCAAAAAGATAATTTCTTGTAACGAGAAATCGCGAAGTGGCTTGAAAAGTGTGTTGTTTCGAGTGGTTTATACCGTGTGAATGTTTGGCACCTAGCAAACAAAATGAGTTTGCGCTAGAGTATGCGCTAACGCTGACGCCGCCAACTTTTTTTACAAGTTGCGTTGACGCATGCGGCGTATAGTTTTTCGAACGTTTGCGTTTGCGCTGACGGCGTCAATATTTTTTGTATGCGCGTACATCACTGCTTATAGTAGCATAATGTCGTCGTGTCCATAAGCCAAATCCTTTAGTCTAAGTTAGCTTTACCTACATTTGGAAAGAATACTTTCAACTTGCTTCGAACAAGACAAAGTAGATTATAATTGAAAGTATAGGCAGTAGGCACTACTTCGGAACGCCCATAGGTCCGGAAGGGCCTACAGGGAATGCCACCCATTGAAAATATAGTTTGGGACAGATGCTAATGAGAAGTCTGGGCTCGTCAAACAATTTAGGCACCTCTAAAACAATAAAACATAAAACGTTATCTTAAGACAGGAGTGTCCAAACTTTTTCCCAGGCGGGTAAGATTTGATAATGCGAAGTGCCCGCGGCCAACAGCCTCTGACAGTGTTGGTTTGCGTAAAGAAAGATAGATATAAAGCGATTTTTGTTTTATTTAATGTCGTTTTCATACAACAAAGCAATATGCAGGTTTAAGTTTTACTGTGTACATATCACGGGATATGATAAGTTAGGCTGTATAAGTTATCTGCTTTTCCACAAGAAGTTAACACATCCACAAACTTTGCAAAATTTAAACAGATGTGTTGATGTCAAGGATGAAACTTATGTCTTGATTTCTTTATCTAGGTCAAGTCTGGTTCGAGGTTAGTGATAGACCAGCGTAATACATCATGAAGACAGGAGTCGCTCAGCTTTGATCTCAAGGGGTTGATCAAGTTCATGCCCGAGAACGTATGCGCACACAGTTCAGTTCAGCAGGCTATAGCCCTAAGAAGGGTAGGCAGTTATCTCTGGAGCAATGTTGGCTACTGTTCATAATCACAAGAGAAATCAAGGGCTACAGTCAAAGAAGCGCTGCTCCGCAGTCGACGGCATACCTTTAAGTGTCTCGCCAAAGACGAGGCCACATGCTCTTGAGCGGTGTCGAACTGGCGCCCTATTGAACGTCAAACCAGGGCTCTCACCACTCGGCTATACAATCGGCCCATGCTCACACAAATATGTTGAACCGAACAAGCTCAACATTTTCTTTGTAAACTTTCCTATTTCTAGAAGTTTGTTTTTATTCAACTGCTGATAAAAAAAAACACGAAAGATGTTGCTGTCAGCTTCGCAGAGAAGTTCAGTTAAATACAGGAGAGCTGGAGCCTCATTAGGGTTCAAGTAGAAAGAAGTGAATAGCAATAAGTCCTTTACATTTGCGGCAAAATATCGAAAACGGATGTTGAATTTGCAAGCAAGAAAATAAAGGACTATTCGACTGTATTCCTCTCTGGGACTATAGGTGATAATAGTTGAATTCGCAAACATAAAGCAACAATGATTCTAACTTTTCTCGCCAGGCTTTTGTCTACGAGAAAAAACTGTCTTCAATGATTTTGTAAAAAATGCAAGTTGAATTTGTATTATTTCTGTGTGTCTCCGGGCCAAAAAGAACACATCGTGCAACAATAGGCGCGGGCCGTACCAAAACGTCTCGCGGGCCGAACTTTGGACACCCCTGCCTTAAGAAATTACCACTAGCCTATGTTCCTCAAGGAAAGACATAGGTTTCCACCAAAAAGTGTTTTTTAAAAAATACTCCAAATTGGATGCAAACATTCCAAGCCCGCCGTTATCCCAGACCTATGTCTAAAAATAACCCCTGTTAGGCTGTTACTGCCTCATCCCTAAAACGTTTTTAGCACTAATACTATGTTAATACTTTTAACTGCCTAAGAAATAGTTTTATTACCCAAACAATCGTGTTTGACCTGATAAATGTCTCTATTTAGTTTATGCCCAGCCTGGGCAGACTTCTGTCAGGTGAAATATAATAATTGGCTACAATTTCATTGCAGACAAAGACGAATGCGCCGAACAATTCGATTTTTCCACCGAGATCGTGGTCATTCCTGAAGACATTGGTAGGCTATGAACAAAGCATCTTTTCTTTTTTTTTAATCTAACAGCCTGCGGTACTGCAGCTAACTATTGCTTGTGAAGTCGAAAAATGGACGTAGGATAAGAAGTTAGGGTTGTAAGCAGGCCCCATATTTTAAATAAAAAAAGTAAGCCTGGACTTCAAAATAACTTTAAATCTCGAAATAGGCCAAAGCGTTACATTCGCTGCATGAAATGGGCAAGTCAGCTTATTCACATCAACATCAATTCGAAAGACCCACATTCGACTTCATGAGAGCCTCTGTCATTACAATACTTCTTCTTGACATATAAGCTTAGGCCTAATGCGACACTGTCTTTCTGCAGTGGGCACAAAGTCTAAACGGGATGCTTTCTACAATCGGCCTCTTTGTCAGCACCAATGCGTCAACACTCCAGGATCATTTTACTGCACCTGTCCTGCTGGATTCAACATCGACTCGGACGACCGGGGAGAATGTAAAGATGTGGACGAATGTAAACTGGGTAAGCTGACATCAGGATTCAGTAAATTTTTTAGAATGATTTGGTGTTTCGGAAGATTTACTCAAAGCCTTCTTTATCTAGATTACTCTTGTGTTGCTTTTATTGTAAGAATCTATTCAAATATCACATGGCGCCTTTGCAAGAATGTTAAAGCCATTGTGGCCTATACAAGGTCACCATGGTTAAAGCCGTCGTATTGGTGTTAGCCTATCTCTATCGGTAAGAAACAGACCGGAAATGGAAGGATAAAGAAAATGGTGTCAAGATATTTTAGCAACCCTCAATGGTTAACAAATATTATTATTATTCATTTTGCTTTAGATATGCATAAATGTTTGCGGTGTCGGCTACCCCGTTTGCAAAACCATATTGTCTTTATCGTAGCAGGCATGCTGAGCTTACTATGCAGTGAATGAGCAAGCTATGAACAAAAGTGCTCTATTGCTTGTTTTGCAGGTCTCCACAACTGCACTGAAGACCAGCACTGCTTCAATGTTGGAGGCGGATTTAAATGCGTGGAACCTCGGTGCCCAATTCGATACTCGGCTGCAACAGATTTGTGAGTGCTTAATCGTTTCTGGAAGCATACCAGTGACTTACATTCAGTACCGTAGTATAATTATTCTGCTGCACTGTTTCAACAGCATTTGCCAGCATGAAAAATGCGACTCTGGAGACAAAACTTGTTTCAAGGAACCGTCGACTTATTTCTTCAACTTCATCGATCTTCCTTCCAGATTGAATTATCCTGCCGACGTTTTTCGTATGGTTGGCGACAAAGAGTAAGTACCCCTTAGATATAGCCTACACATGGCGACCTACATAGATCGCTATGGATATACACTAGGACTACAGTAGAATTCGATATTTCGTCCTATTTTTGTCGGTCCTGGTAGATTTCCTACAATTTTGACCTGTTTGCATATTTCGTCACTTTTTTCTGATCCCCTTGAGGTGACCAATATTCTACTGTGATTCGTTGTGCATCCACCTCTCATTGTCTTTACACTGTAGACCAACCATTAATTTGTGGTGTTTCTGTGTGTTCAGATCAAAGTCAAACTCCTATCGGTTCAGAGTGTTACCCGGACAAGAAAGCAACCTTTTCAGAAGCAGGAAAGTTGATCGTGTCACTGGAATGTTGATGCTACAGCGAGCTCTGAACGGCACGGAATCTGCGACGGTGGATTTTGAAATGAAGGAAATTACAACTAAAAGGAAGCGAAGGGTTAGCGGGAAATATGTCTACCGCATAACCTTTTTTCAAACACCTCGGGACTACAGATAATTCAGCCGATCGTGGAGCCTCTCGCTTCGGCATGAAAGTGTATAAATGCTCGATGGTTCTCGAGAGATCGAGTTCGGAAGCAACGACGAATTTTGGCCAGATATGGGAGAGCTGATCGAAGTCATTCTTACGCTGAGGCTTTTTGATCTGCCGAAATCTGAGAAACTAAGACAGGGGTTCCCAACCTTTTTTACACCGTGGCCCCTTTAAAAAACTAATGGCCCCCCTATTTTTTCAACCTTTTTAAAAAGTTAAGAAACGTCATTTTAATTAAACTTGTTTTTATTAAATTTTCATTTATTTCTTTTGATATATAGTGTTGAAGTGAACTTAGAGATGATAAATTACAAAAATTATTATTTTGTAAATTTTTTCAAGGCCCCCATTGAAAAAGGCTCACGGCCATGGCCCACAGATTGGAAACCCCTGAACTAAGATAACGTAAATCGAGTTAAATCATGCTATGTGTAGTACAAATCCATTTTTATTAAGGACGCAATATTTCGCAAAGACACAAAACATATCACACGGGTCAGGTCAATAAAAGGAGTTCAAAAATATTTAACCTCTAGAAATATTTAACGTTATCAACTTATCGTCATCTCGTCCATTTCCAGTTGTACATTGTACCTAATTGTGTACTGTAATGCAATCTGGTCAAAACGATAAAGATTGCTACCAAAAACAACCCTTTACGGAATACTGTTGGGGCCACACTAGAAGGGTCAACCCCTAATTTGAATTTTTTTCAAGCCTGACACGTCTTCAAGAAATGTCGGGCTATTCGTAGCCACAGTTCTTGTAGTGCGGCGGATAAGACAAATGCAGCTCCGTGCCCCACATCACATAACTTAAAATCCCATTTACTTGTCACAAAACTTTCTACGAGAGACATTTTGTGCAATGTTATCAATATGTTCATTTGCACATTCAGTGAAAAGGTAGCTACATTGCTTTGAAAATGGCAGCGATTAAGATGTTATGCTGTACTTTCAAGTCTCGTTGGTTAACTTCCCTGTACAATGGATGAAAGCATAAAGTCTTAACTGCACAACACATAGTTACTATTGCGATGATCAGCAGTGGGCGTGCAGCAACGCGGGCAAAATCTACAATTTCATTGTTGTACTGCACATATAAATACAAGAGAACGGTGATAAAAGCACTTTGTACGTTGCAACTGCCAGTCTGAGCCACTGTTTGCAAGACATTCAGCTCGTCGGCAGCTCACGCCCCCAGATCTGCCGTTTCTCTGGTGGTTGAGTGTACCGTTAAGACAATTGCAAGGGAAAAGAATCTCGTTCGTTACAGGACGGATAAGATAAGGTCACGATTTTATGCTGTGGCCCGACTGGTGTTGTCGGGCAAGGTAGGGATGCTATTGTCCGCTCTCCACCTGTTCAATACGGCGAAAATCTGTATCCTCTGGTGTGGGCTAATGTGGCCTGAAAAGCAAGTAAATTACGTGTAAGTAAATTACCGCCATAGAAATAACACAATGGATTTATAAGATTTCATGGTCTAATGAAAGTAAAAGCTGAAGCACAACATTGAAACTTCTAGCAGTTGAGCAAACAGGTGATAACTACTAATTGAGATACCGACCGATCATTACAACAGCTCTACTACAATTCGCTTTTACATACTTTTCGTCGGTAACATTAAGAGCGGTAACTCTGGCAATGATTAATACCTAGACATCAAGAGTTGCCGTTTTTACGACTAGCAACGTTGAAACCATGTAAAAACGGCACTACAGCTATGCAGTCATCCGATGAGCACAAATCACAGGCTGCACCAAAAGATAAGCTTCTACAGCCGATGATGGAAAATGATCTGGAGTAGTGGCAGTGGCAGGCAAACTGTTTTTTTTTCTAGACCCGAAGTCTCTTAGGAGCACTTTGTGTTCAAGTGTCAGTGTTTTTTTTTGATTTTGGATCAAAATGAAGCAACCAAGCAGAAATCGTAATTGCCTACAGGAACTGAGAGAACCGCGGAGTAAACCGATTCACAAAATTTGACATCGCATTGCACATAGATTTGATTCTGTAAACATTTTGTACCAAAACACGGAATTACTTGTGATGAAGCTCTTGCTAAAACTAAACCACATGTGCCATTAGCAATCCATTCGTTTCACAAAACTAAAATAATGACAGCTATTTTTTGATGGTTACGAACTCATGTAAAGACGCCACATCATTTGCCGACCACTGCCCGAGAAGATATATCCGTACAGGCGTACACACATTCATCTAATCCGTTGGGTGGATATATCCGAAAGGTATTTCATGGGGTACGTGGGGCTCATGCTGGCATGCAGGTGGCACGCACACGGGAGAAGATTTCCCAAGTCAGACAAAGTTTACAAACCATCGACCACAAGACATTTTACAAAAAGATATCTAAAGGAAAATACTCAAAATCGTTCATACGCTGCCAACTGCATTTAAGCAAACACTAGCGAAAGAATATCGTCTCTTTTGGACGGTTTTCGACAACAAAACTGTTGCAGGTGACCACTGACCATACTTGGGTCCCTCTACACCAGCTAACTAGACAGCCAATTGACCGTTTTTTACGCTGACTTAACGTTTTCAGACGTTGAATCAATGTAAAATTGGTTGATTTTCCGTCTGGCTAAAAACTAGCAACACACTGAATTCCAATAACAATGTGTTGTCTCATGACACTGATCAGAAGATCCCACAAATCTGTACATAAACCTGTTTTTGAAACCTATAAAAACGAAACTAGCTAGCAGAGTAAAAGTACTAAAGTCTATCACTCAACATAAAAACTAAAAATACTTTGTCATGGAGTGATTAGTTAGACAATAAAGAACAAACTTAATGAGTTAAACATAAAAAAGGAACATGAATATCTTGACAGGTGAAAAGTTTGTTTGTATGAAACTAATTGATATCATACTTACGTAAGTTACGTTCAACAAAAATGTCACCATTCGCTGGTGCATTTGTTAGAACAGGCAACGCAACATTTCTAAAGACAGAAAGAGAAAACCGACCGGGCGTAGAGTAGCGCTCCCGCACGAAATTAATTTTTTGAAACAACCAAATGTTGCAGGAACTTTGTTATTATAAACAACAAAGAAATTACGACGTTGACACCAGAGCCCTGAGCTCAGCCAGGAAGGGAGCACTGTCTTTGCGTCACTGCCAGAAGTGGCAGCAACGTGGTAGGATGTGACAAGGACAAACATGAAGGACATTCAGCGCATTCTCAAAACAACATTTTCAACAACTTGCTGTGGACCAACATCAAAGTATCCAAACGATTCGTTGTGTTTGTTCAGCAAACCAAAAGCTAATCATGTGGGCTACGGCTCAAGCAACAGAACACACGTAAGAGACAAAATGGTTCTGACTTCTTCCATTCTGACATCATTTTAGTGTCAAGTGGATTGTTCGTTTCTTACGTTACAATGACGTTAATTGTAATTGCGAATGAGACAATGCACGTGCACAATCAAAGCATACGACGTTTTGTTTGGTTGTCCAAACCACGGGAAGCTAACAATGATTCGACGTCAGAACGACATTGAATCAATGTTAAAACAACGCGATTTGTGAACTGAGCAAAATTGAAGCAAGTCATTCCAAAACTGCAATATGTAAGAAGCCAAAAAGACCCTCCACGGGCGCAGTGGGGTGACATTAGGCCAAGCCCCGGCATTGACATAAACAAACCGTCTGAGTAAAGGTGAAACTGTTACAACAATTCACTATCATCCATGACAAGCCTTGCAGTACGTGACCGAAAAATGATACAAAACCCACACCGGTTCAGTCAACCTGAGCGCGCCACTTGTCAAACTTTGTGCATGCCAGCATGCGTTCGTGTGAACTTACCACTGCACGAAGATTGCAATGTTAAACCACGGGGGATAGCGGGATAGGCGACTAAGAGGAAAAAAATTGTCAAATCGTTTCACAGTGTTTGGTACAACGTATAAACTTTTATCTTCTCCTGATGAGAAGTGTTCAAGCAAACGAGTTATCCTTATTTAAAAAAAAGGTTCTGAAAACAATTCAACATCGTTGCCGAATTACTTCGCACGCTGTTTCGTACATTCGCTACAACAATATGGCCACTCCTATTAAACATTGATAGTTGTTCTGTAAATGCACGGAATGCGCATTTAGCAAAGCCTACACAATTCAGAAATTAAAACTGTTTGGTCAACGTGCACGTAAACAAGCCATGCGTCTTACCCCGTAAGCGCTCGGTGTCAAGGCGGCTTGTTGGTATGGGTCCAGCAGAGGCGTTCCCGCGGTGTAGGTGATCTGTTGAGGCGCGGCGACAGCACCTGCGGCCGTGTAGGCGATCCCAGGCTGGATCTGAGCGGCTGCTTGACTGGCAGGGGCAGCTTGGATGTACCGTGTGGTCGCGTATTGGGGGATTGTATATGCGGCAGCTCCCGCAGGGGCAGCGGCGATCCCACCACCCGGTTGTTGCTGCTGAAGGTAATAAAAAAAAAAAACGTTACTAATTTTTGATCTACAAAAATAACCGAGGCAGTATTGACACCATCATTCTTACTTATATTTTCGATCTGAAATCGAAATCACTATAACACCTTAGCTAGAGCTAAAAAAAAAACTGAATATTTTGAGCGTGCTAGCATAAAAATAAACCTTCGAGTGAAGTAAGGCAGAACTTTTCATGGTATTTTTGTCGGCTGTCTTCATCATACAAAAAAAGATATACTGAAAACTAAACGAAACCAAAAGTTCTCTTCAAGACATAAAAGCACAATTAACTGTACTGAGATACTCACCCATACGACCTGGCCACCTTGTACGGCGGCAGTAAGAGAAGACAGGTCATATCCTGCAGGCACGGCTGCGGCGTAGGTTGGTTGCTGGGCGTATATCGAATTGGCATCGTACATGACACTGAAACGTCACAGGCATTATTACATGAATGATTCGGTTGCATAGCTTGCAATGCATAGCTGATTGACTTAGCTTATGTATAGCTTAAAAAATCTCAATCAAGATTATCCAGACCGAATTATTTCACTTGAATTTTAAAAACATTTCCAATTTACTTTTTGGTCTTATGCGAAACGAAAAAATATCAGCAACAGTACAATATCCTATAAGCCAGCAAGCCAACAAGCAAGAAGGGCAACTAAACCTTACATGGTGTTTAAACTTAAAGGGCACATGCAGGTTTGTTTGGCCAAGACTGCAGCTACAGAACATAAAAAACATAATATATTTAAATGGAGTCATCTCACAAACTGTGTGACCGAAGAAACGGTCTTTCAAGAGGAAATCGATTGATTGTCTGGTTTGATGAAAGTCATAGATCTCACTCTAGCGAGAATAAATTATTTTACATGGCAAGATATTCAAGATCAACTATTATTATTGTCAATGAGCGCGATGAGAAAAAAGAACGAAAAGCAAGGCCAATGCCAAAGATTGTTTAGAAATTACAATAAGGAAAGCAAGCGGACCGCTCTATAAAGCAAAAGTGAAAACAAGGACTTACGGTATGAGGCTTCCATTGGCAGCTTGAAACGCAACACCCCCCGCGGCCGCAGCGGCACCCACTGCGGTAGGGGGTTGCCTTATCAAAACACCTCCTCTGCCCCGACCCCTGGCTAATGCCAGTTGTCTGTTCGCAGCAGCAGCGGCAAGAGGATTGACTTGAAGGGCAGCTGTGAGATAAGGAAGCAACTAGTTTATCACTCATTCAGATATTATGGAAACAGGCAAACGGTTGATATAAGGTAGTCGAAAAAAGAATAAGATTCAACGTGAAATTAAGCTCAAGTTATGAACCTGACCGAAATGAGCATGCACTGAAAACTTATGTAACAATTTGGTGATTTTACATAAAAACAACTTTAACACGTAAAATCGACGTTAATTTGCATCAATTAAGAGGAGAAAATTTAAGTTAAAATTTACATTCGGTTCTCGCCTCTTTTCAGATAGAGAGAAACCAAACTCATAAAAACATTATTTGAAAGCCATGCATAGAAATCCGAAACTCAAGTTAAAAGTGAAAAATTAAGGAGAAACACAAAAGCATGCGCACAATTACATACCCAATGGGTCATACAGACTAGCCGTCACCATTGGAGGCAATTTCAAACCTAATAATAAGAACGTGATAGAAATCAAGCAGCTTGAAAGGTCTTGCATTTCCCATAAGTCAATGAAAAGGGAAATTACAATAAAGAAAGTATGTCGATCGCTTGCTGGTGGTTGAAAACCGACTTTGTAGAATTTCGTTCAAACAGAACTGTATTGTACCAGGTATTAGGTAATCATAAGAAATCAAGAATTATTGTTTCAAATTGCTTAAAACCAGCTATATATAAGTTAGACGCATTGTCAAGCACAGCAGTACTGGACTATTGCATTAAAGATTGCGCAAGTTACCCTCACAACCGCTAGAGCAACTCAGACAGTAAATCAACCGTTTTTTACATTGATTCAACGTCTGCAGATGTCGAATCAATGTAAAACGGATGATTTGCTGTGCGGGATATAACTCTTGCTGGTTAGGAGCTGTGGAGAAGCAAAGAGAACACCCAAATAATAAACATCGTTTTCGATTTTTCTACGTTAGTGTAAAGTAAAATCAATGTTGTAAACAATAAAAGAAACTTGATTGTTCAAAAACAATTGTCATAAAACGATTGCTTTCAAACACGCTTTTAAGACATTAGTAAAACAATTGTGATGTTAAGATAGATTGCGATCTTTTCTGGGGTATCTAGACACGATCCCAGTCAACAAATTAAAACTTTTTTTTACGTTGAATCAATGTAGAAAAAGAGCAAGTTTGCTGGTTGGTTGAGTTGAAGTCTTGTTACAAGTCCAAAAAATGAAATACGAAACATCATTCCAGTCAACAAAGATCCGTCATTTTTACATTGATTCAACGTCTGCAGACGTTGAATTTATACAAAAATGACGGATGTTTGTTGACTGGGTAGCTTTTATGCCACCATAACCACACAGTGACATATCAATGCTGGATTGAACACACCATAATTTAAATGGAAATCAAAATTATTCAAGTCGGTCACTTTACAATCATCTACAAACCCATATACTGTATGTGTGCTGTACCATGCAAAATTAAATAATGTTACTGCACAGACTGCTGTGGTGCTACTGCACGACAAATAGACATGATATTTGCCAAGCTCACATTTATTCAACTAATATGCGATAACTATTATTGGTGTTGGTTAACAAAAAGCAACGTTTGCTATCGAAGCACAATGACAGGACGACGAAAGTTTTATCACGACTTAAACCAATTTTGGCTATTTAAAAAGAAAAAAGATTTAATTTATCGTAGTATTCGCCTAGTACTGTAGGCGTATGGCTAAGACGGAATGGCCCGTTTCGGTGAGTCCGATCCCTATTCGGTGGTATTTTCAATTTTTTTTTTAAATTATCGGGTACTGTAGCCTAATTATCATTGCCGTTTTAGGGTTAGGGGTTAGGGTTAGGAGTTTGAGGTTAGGAACTCACCGAATCGGACTCACCGAATAGTAGCAGACCCTGGCTCAGAATACGATGAAACGAACCATGCTCTTAAATGTTCGCAAAAGTCTAAACGATTGCACTTCTTGGGATCGAAACAAACGTTTGAAATAAACAAATGGGCAGCAGGATTGGTGCGATTAGTGTAAAGAAGCCTTAAAAGAAAGTGCAAGCGTGACTTCCAGGTAGCAAAACCCGTCATTTTTACATTGATTTAACGTCTGCAGACGTTAAATCAATGTAAAAATGACGGGTTTTGCTATGTGAGTTAGTCAACCATGCATCGTGCAGCTTCTTACCGTTCAAAACAGGACCAGCTGGCTTCTTGGTCTGCACCCGGGCAGTGGCGTCATTGACCTGGAACAAGTAGTCTTCAGTAAATCGGCAGTTTAGGGTGAAGTTTAATGCTTTTTAGGTTAAGCATCGAAACCTAATGTCATAGCATTGAAAGCTATATCTGCATCCCGTTATTTTCTTTGTGCTCCAAAAGTTGCCAGAGAGAATAACCTGGTAGCTGAGATGGTCTTTTGCTGTTAAATGTGTATTGTTCGACTACTTGTGGAATATTATGACGTCAGTGAATGTCTAATAATGCAGTAACTTTTTTTAGCTTAGTTTGCTTCTTATTTTAAATGTTGATAAATCACTAAGTGACGTCACTATCATGGCCTTTCTGCTCAACAAGTTCTCCAGATCCATAAAACAAGCAAAAATATTCGTAAAAACAGCAATTACAACTACACAAACTGCTAAACCCCGTTATTTCAACTTCATTCAATGTTGAATCGAGAATATGATAACGAAAAAATTGTTCAAATAGCGGCAAATTAAAACCTTGATGCACATATGCATTGTTCATAGAGTAGCCACCCAACAGTCCATTGGTATTTGAAGGACAATGAGACATGCAAAATCAGTAGCTATGACGTGTTTAGGAGCAACGAGCAATCTTAGAAAGAAAAGATTCTTTGCAATGAGAAAACTTTTAAAATTTTAAGTAACCTTGATACTCAAAAGTGAAAACATACTCAACGCTCAAAACCTGTTGGCAATGAAGAGGCTATGAAATGTACACCAAGGCAAAACAAGATCTGCAGTAGATCTAGTTACTGGAATCACATCCAAATACAGGGTACCGTTTTACTTTTAGTAACACTGGCATTTGAAAGTATTCATTTAATTAACATTGTAATTGTGATTTAGCTTGTCACAATCTGCAGTCTGCACAGATCCTTCTTTGTAACCCTTAACTTTGTTTTGCCCAATTGTACGTTGAATATGGTCACCCACAAAAATAATACAATGTACGAAACCACACTTGCAAGTCTCTTCTGTTTCGTCAGCAGTCAGCACTACAACATAACCTTCATAAAAAAACGGGGAAAAAATTTCTGTTTCTAAACAGATGATATCAGTGTTGAGGGAGCTGCTGAACAGGGCGCACAAGCACTATTAAAATCTGCCAGGAAAATATAAATGAGACTTTGTCTAGCACGCGCTGCACAAAGCTGAATCTCATCAAACTTAACAAAGTATGATACGTCATTAACTTGGTATATCGGTGGGCGAACGGTCTCAAGGTATTGTGACACGATAGGCAGGAGAATAAAAAATGTTTTTTTCTGTCCTATATTTTCGCTGATATATTGTTATCACACAAAGTCAACTTTATCAAAATTGAAGACAAATTTTATTTTAGCGACTTTTTATTTGTTGGTTGTTTTTAGAACAATTTCTACTTTTATTCAGACCACCAGTTCCACTGAGGGCGCAATTCGGCCAAGAATAACTGACGTTACAAGTGCATAACGATGTTAAAATGTTGCGCAGTTAATATCGTTAACCCGGCGTTACGTTAACGTACATTTGCGCTTGCATTCAAAGCTGGAAACAATGACATACCTATCGAAGTGTAAGAACAAACCAAGTTTTATACGCAAATGAATATAGTTGTACACTTTGCATGAAAGAAAATGTACCCGCGTAAGACGTCGGGGCAACAACGACAGCTATCTATTCCAGCGAAATATTAGATTACTAAACACCATTCGATCAGCATTTATTTCCCGTTCAAGAATTAAAACGGATAGCAGGGTTTTCAAAACCCAACCCCACAATGCATCATGCGCAACTTAAGGTGTTCAATTATATCAGCCAACACAGCCGGTGCAACGCACATGCGCACTGTCCGTTCCATTTTGGGGAAAAAAGCACATAATAAATGTTCAGCAGATATTGTTCATGAAAGGGCAACACTGGGGGTCATTAATCCAGATCATGTTCAAAGTTTTACTCCCAAGCAAGCAACGTCAGTCGTTTTCACATCGCTTCAACGCTTAGCGATGTTCGAACGATGTAAAAACGACAATTTTTGTCGGCTAGGTCAGGACCAAGGAGCAATGAGACACGGAGCAACCTTCAAAGGCGATGAAAACTTAATAGCCTAACTCAGTGGTTCTCAAACTTTTTTTTGTTGCGACGCCTCTGGAAAAGTTTTCTGGACTTGCGACGCACCAGCAAATAAAAGTAAATGAAGAAACTTATGATTAAAGTTTTGTTTATTGATACAACAAAAAGCAATGCATATTATTTAATGTGACGCGTGGGCTTGTTTATTTTCACAAAGTTCATTGAATCTTGAGAGAATTTTTGAACTTGCCACCCGCATTTCTCTTTCACTGTTTAGTATTTATTCGTGAACGATATTTGGTTTGATCACCGCCAAGGCAGAAAATTTTGCTTTACATAAATACGACGTAGCGAATGGGATAATAATTCGCAGTGCTTTCTTTCACCAAACCTGGATAATCGTCATTCATTGAATCCAAAGATTTCCTACTATGAAAGGATCACGAGTCCATTCGTAGTTTGAAAAATTTTCCGGGAAGTATTTTGAAAATTTCGACTCGAGCTTGGGCAAATGTAAATACATATGCTTCGCAAATTTGAAGAGAAGAAAACGCACTTGCAACCTCAACTCTTCACTATTTTCAAACTGAAATAACACCAAGGAAAATGATTCAGAGTTTCCAACTTTTTTTTGAAGGATAGACATCCAATACTACGTTAGGGTATCAGCATAGTGGCAATTTTTTTTAGTTAATTGCGGTGTAGGCTAATCGGCTAAGTGCATTGGACACATGTGTTCCAGCGGTCCTCAAAGGGTTAACCTCATTTTTATAATCTTAAACTGAGTTCAGCCAAGAAACGGAACTATTTTGCGACGCCCTTGGAAAAGTGAAACGACGCACCAGGGCGTCGCGACGCACAGTTTGAGAACTACTGGCCTAACTCATTGAATTTCCACATCAAGAAAACATTTTCAACGCACTCCTTTGCTAAAGCGAAATCCAGGAAGCAAAATTTATCCTTTCCACGTTGTTTTAACGTCTGCAGAAGTAAAATCAATTAAAAAAAGGATCCTTTTGTTTTCAATTGGAAAGGTTTCAAAAACACACAGCTACCGTTTAAAAGTATTGAGAAGTCCTTGCCATAAATCTACACGACCGACAAGTATGTCGGAAGTTATGTTATACACAACGATCAGTGTGTTGATGAATTTATTTTACGAGGCGCTAAGCGTTGGAATTCGAAGCATGAGGTAATCTTTTAGAGAAACAAAGCTGGCGAAGCCGTCGCTAGATAGCGCATGACGTAATGGTTTTAAATAATAAATGAATTCCAAACAAAGGGAAATTTTAACATCAAGCCCGGCTGCCAGAAGACGAAATTGAATTTTAAACGGTTTTTGAAACCCAGACAAGCAATGTATCTGTGGCTGTTACTCTGGTCCAAGACTGAAATAATTTAATTTCCATCCACACTTCAACGTTTGCTTCTGGGCTTGTTTGGAAATTCTTTGTTGTTGCAGAATTGTGAACTGTGGTTGAGCAAAGGAAAGAAACGGTGGCGTAGATTAGCAAACACGACTTTCCAAAAATTAAAACTCAAGCAAGCAATTTGGAATTACAAAATCTCGATAAATGTACACGTCTTGATTGTGGTGTTTTTGATTGACAAAACGCCACTAGCCCACTACAGGGAACTTCACTTGAGCTGAATCGGATGGACAATAAAAATCAGCCAAAGGTTTATTTGAAAAAAGTACCGTTTTCTTTGAAGTCTGCACCTTCCACAACATAACATTGAATTTGAGAGCCAATACATTGTGAATAGATATTTAGATTATCTTGGGCCGCTTGGCTTTTTTATAAAAGCAAATCAACACAGATTCGAATCAAAGTGACAAATCACATTCTGAACAAACTTGGCAAGCTTGTTTGAAACAAGACTTTTTCACAAGTCATGCGTCAACGGTGTGCAACTAATCCAAGCTAGTAAAAACTACTTTTTTTACATCGTTTCTACGTTTGCAGACGTTGAAAAGAGGTAGAAGAAGCAACTATTGCTAGCTAGATATGCAGTCGACTTTTAAAGCATTTTCAAACCCAACTCCAACCAGCATCAGCCATAATCTATGTTGGACGTAGCAAAGCAAATGAGATCGAATGCATTTGTAAACCTCATGCTGTAAGTACTTCGAAGGAAGAACAGAAGCAGAAAAAGTTTTGGAATTTAAGACATATGGTAAAGAGTTTTTTATTGAAAAAACGATAACAAGCAGTATGGAGTTGTTGAAAAAACCTACGCACAGTTTATAAAACGGCGATCATAATTTACAAAGTATGAATAATTCAATTTTGGAACTGATACGCTTGTTTTTGTATGTTATTCTATGCAATAAGCATTTTGCGATTTCGGCCAAACTGCACCTTCAAAACCATCACTCGATGGATGATTGGATGGAGGCACTGAAAGTGCCTTGTGCCTTCGCAAATCCTGCAGGGCGCAGGCTGCAATAATGATGAGACAAAAATAGCAAAAGATTTGAAAGTGCAAGAAAAAAGGAGAAAGAATTACTATTTCATCACGTAACCCAAGCACAATCACTCTGTCTTCATCAGGCAAGATTTCAAGCGAGGGCGTCCCAGCTAGTAAAAGATACCATTTTTGCATCGTTACAACGTTGAAACAATGCAAAAATAGTAAGTTTCAATAGAATGGGAAGCAGCTGCTGTCATCAGTTGGCAAACAGCATTTCTTTTGGATTGACCAAACGTCATCAAGAGAGAAACACTTCAGCTAGTGAATCAACCCGTTTTTACATTGATTCAACGTCTGCAGACATCAACGTTTACAGACGTTGAATCAATGTAAAAATAGACTGATTGGCTGACTGGAACATAGTTTGCCAACTGGCTGATGCGGCTGATGATTTGCAAGACATTGTTTACACAAACTAACCAACTTTTCAGCAAACCAAAGTTGCTATTTTTGTATCGCTTTGACGTTGTTTAACGTTGAAAAATGGCAACTTTGATAGTTCAGCTAAACCTGACAGTTCGAGGGCAAACTTGAGCCTTGATAATGAAGGATCTTCAAACGTAATCGTATTTCTTTGAAAATGAAGCGTATTTTTGACATGTAAAAATCATGCGCATACTTTGTATTATAAGTTCAAATTGTAGACAGACAATCGATAACAACTTAATAACATTGAATTGCATAATTCAAAATTAATACAGACATGAAATAGATACATAATTTCAAACGTTTTCGGCAAAACTTTCTGCCCTCTTCAGGAAAATATCTTAATTCATCTAAACAAAACAAAATTATTCGTGAAATGTTAACAGTGCAATCAAAGACCACATTTATGACTGCAGTATTTGTTCCAACATCAAATTTACATTAGATTCATTCAAGATAATTCGCAACTGTCAATCAGAGTTTGAAACTAAAATTCATGAGGCACTCCAAATAAAGCAGCACAACCCCAGGCTCAACAAACAATTATTCGCTAAAGGGGCATCTTTTTTGTTGAATTTGTATTAGCTTACGTTTATTTTATGTTATGTTGTCCGCTCACTATTTCGTCTCATGCCCACACTCCCGCATAATTATGACAGATTGCTACCACCTTTTGTGTTTGTTCGTCAGTTGTTGCTTGTACGCAGGTCAGTGCAGTTTTATTGAATTTCAGTCATTTATTATTAACATTTCACGAATAATTTTGTTTTGTTTAGATGAATTAAGATATTTTCCTGAAGAGGGCAGAAAGTTTTGCCGAAAACGTTTGAAATTATGTATCTATTTCATTTCTGTATTAATTTTGAATTATGCAATTCAATGTTATTAAGTTGTTATCGATTGTATGTCTATGGTTTTTAAAAAAGTACTTCTCTACCAAAGCTATACAAGTTCAAATTGTTTCCTAACTTAAAGCTAGCCTACACGCAAGTAGGTTTTTTCACATTGTCTCAACGTCTTGTCAGCATCGCCAGACATCAAAACGACGTGAAAAGTCAACTTTTGCTGACAAAACGTCAATTTTGAAAAGGAAAAAAATCAATTTGCCCTCGAACGAGTTGGATAAAATATCAATTTTAAACCAAGATTAAGGCATATCGTAGTGTGTCCTTTCATTCCTGCCATGCCCAGTGTTCAAGACCTTACTCACCAAGCTTCCCACTAAGCGTGGACTAGAAGAGAAGCGTATGCGGCAATAACAATCTGGTACGAACTTCCAGTAACTTAAAATATGAGATTTCATTTTAATAAAAAAAAGCTTGATTTGAAAAACCAAAAGATGTTCCATGGGTCGTCCAAAGTTATGAACAATGTGGATGACATTTAACGTAAAATTAACATCCGGTTACTTGCGTTATTTGTATGATGCTGGAGCAGAACTATGAACGAAAAAAGAATTTCTAAGTTGATAAAATCATTCTGTGATATGTTACAAAGTTTGGCTGCGAGAAATGGAACAAGTTACAAAACTTGTTTTCGCATCTGCCCAGCCAAAGAATCCTTACCTCGATCCTTCTCCCTTCCACAATGTTCCCATGCAGTCCTTTCTTTGCCAGATCTGCCTCTTCCTTCGTTTCGAAAGTGATGAAACCGAAACCCTGAAATCGAATCCCCGTCAATGTGGGAAGCGACGAGCCACACCGCAGACAGCAAAGCAACCGTTTTTTTTTACATGGATTCAACGTCTGCATACGTTGAATCAATGTATAGAACGGTTGCTTTGCTGTCAGTGACCTTGGCAAGATATTACAAACCATTTTCATAACCAACTAAAGCAGCTCTTGTTACGTCCTTTCAGCGTTCAGTGACGTTCTAACAATGGAGAAACGGCAACTTTCGCTGACTGGATCGTCAGAAGTGAAAACTGACAGCCCAGACAGCAAATCAACTATATTTTACATTGAATGTAAAAAAAAACAGTTGCTTTCCTGTCTGGGGAGTGTTTTATTTGGACCTCCTTACCTTTGACCCTCTTTCGTTGAATATGATTTCGACGTCTGCGATGTTCCCGTATTTCTAGAAAATAAGTATATTTTATTAATAAGTCAGTGAATGCAAACATTCAGTTTGAAATGAACACAGATCCTCAAAAACGAATGGAATAAACCACAAATGTAAACTTCAAATTTTAAGTAAATTTATACCTTTCATAAGTTTACATTGCAAGAAAAAGAAATTTGAAAATTGAAGATAACAATGATACAAAGAAATGGAGGAGTCACTGCAGACAACTGGACGACCCTGATGTTTCGGCATGAAGACCAGGCTTCCTTGAAGCAAAATGGAGAGAGAGAAAGAAAAATCGAGGGAGAGAAAATTTTACACGGTAAGCGAACCATAAGGAGCAATTTCGTATACCAAGTCACATGCACAACTGTTGATGCACTTACTCCAAACATTTGTCTCAAATCAGGGTCTCGGAAACGAAAAGGGATGTTAGAAACATGGAGTCTTTTGTGTCCTGCTGCTTTGGCGGCATCGGCAGCGTCCTGTGAGGCGGAGGTAGAGGAAAGGATTTCCGACTGATGAAGAAAAACAACGGTTTAGTGCGTTGGCGTTTCGCTGTCAGGATATTTTCCTTCGGAGATTAGGTTTACTACACTGGCAAAAACAGTCATTTTTACATTGACGTCTGCAGACGTTGAATCAGTGCTTTTTAGATTATTTGACACACAGCTGTTAACTCTCCACCTTTACATGCCAAGGCTGTTTACTGAGAACAAATCTGATCCGGTGTATTATATTCGACTGGAAATCGCAGAGTTGTGTTCTACCTTTCAGGCAACAATAAATCATTTTTCCCTAAAAAACGTGGCTTATCCTGGAGAATGTCACAGACCGAACATCAAAGTGACATGGCATTGACGTCGTTGCAACTAACTTCACTCGGAGATTTGAGCTTTAGATTTTGCGTTGGAGATAACCGAATAATAAGAATAAGAATTTAAGTCAAACTCAGCGGAATTTGGAATTGCTTTCCTAAATCATAATTCATCCAAGTACACTGAAGCTGAAAGCAGTTTAGGTTGAACATGAGTTTAGTGCCTACCTTTAGGGCTCTTTATCTTTTGATTAGATAACCGAAAGTTCATTAACTTTTCGTGCATATTGTAAAAGGTGAGACGAGTGACATAAGCACACACGTCGCAACAAAATGAACGATTGGTCCTTCGAGGGTGATTCAATAAATGACATTGAATTCTCATTAAAGCCTGCAGATCTCATTTGCTGATTACAACTTACTACCCTTCGCCACGATGCAAATCAGCCCTATTTACATTGATTCAATGTCTGCAAACGTCAAATCAACATTAAAAAGACGTAATAAACACAGATCCTCGAACTGTCTGCAAACGTCAAATCAACATGAAAAAAGACCTGATTTGACGAATGGGTAGCAAATTTGCAGATTTTGGTAATTTGAAAATGGCAACCCTTGTTTCCTGCGCAACAAGGACATTTGCATGAATGTTGTGATTGAAAATGTGCGACGCTCATCTCACTTTTTCAACCACCTTCAAGGGATCAATTTGAAAGAGAGAAATATAGTGAATCAATATAAAAGCACTTGTGGCACTTCTGCACAAAGCAAGAACTGTTTGTAAATAATTGATGACATATCGATCTTTGAAAAAAGGAAAAAAACTAAACTATATGCAAGCAAGAGAATTTTAATACAAAACTGTGCAGTTGTGCACCCTTTGCCTATGACAGCATAATCAAACAAATGTGTCTGAAACTACAAACATTGTCGAACGTAAACATAACCGTAAAAGTTTGATACTCATGCACCATCTGTACGCAACGTACCACAGCAACAAAACTCTGTATTTTTTGCTTGGTTTTCTTTCGCCTCATCTTTGAATACCTATTAATGCGATTATATGGAATCTGGCGCTCTGATGACTCCATGACACAAGCGCGACATGTCAACAAACAGCAAGAATAGCAAGCTAGACTGACAAGTGTGGTTGAGTAAAGGCAAACTAGGTTGGACATTTTATAGCTTATATACAAACGGCTCACTTTTGCAACAAATACCTTCCTGTGGTCTAAGTAAGAAAGTCCAGACAACGAAATCCGCAAAACGTTGAATGAATGTAAAAATGAATTATTTTGCAATGTAAGGTATGATAAACCTGCATAAATTAGAATTACTTGTAAATTATTGGTTTAAAAATTTACCGTGGAAGGGTCACTCGTAGTGCTGGTACTCGGTAACGCGAGGGTTTGAACCCCATTAGGAATAGGCTGCACCCCTATAGTGGATGGGACGCCTGCGTTGGGTAATCCTTGGTTAGGGTCCATCATGAGAATAGTTTGACCGGCAACAGAGTAACCTACCGAGGAAGAGGAGACCGTCCCTTCAGTTACTCCAACGGGTTGACCCTGAAACACAAAGCAATTGCTGTCCTTGTTAACTCAAGAGTCAGTTTGTTTGATTGAATTAAGGAAGCTTGCACAGATCGCAAGTTTTTTTTTAAAGGTCAAATAAAGGTCAGACTTCGGTGGTATTGGTTTAGAGAAAGTTTTATTTATCTGTTTGACTTTTGCCAAGTCACTAACATTATGTTTATGTTTTACTGACAATTTTGGAACGCAGTTACTTCAATGATTCATGAAACAGCAGAATACACAATTTAACATTATTCGCTAACATTCCAATGTCAAGTGTTTGCCATAACCTTACAGTATTAGCCAGGAAAAACTGCCATCTTTACATCGTTGTAACGCTGAAACAATGCAAAAAAGGCAAATTTTTGCTGGTTGGTATAGGAACTATCGAGATCTTCTTTACCTGAACGGTAGCTTGGGCCTGTACAAATTCAGTAGGATGACCGTTGGGGAGCAAGTAAGCTTGTGGAAACATGCCTGGATGTTGAGCTAGCTGGGTCACCGCTGGTTCTTTCAGGGCCGGAGCAAAGGGCATCCCGGTAGTGGGGGCTGCCGCGGGATCGCTTTTGACAGGGTTCTGCATGTAGGTTGATGTGACAGGGACACTGGGTATGCTGTGGTTATTGATAAATGTGGTCGTTGTGGCCTGACTGCCACTGATGGACTGAGAAGTTTCGCTTGCTGCGCTGTTGTTGCTGGAGTTACTTGATTCCTGTCAAGGAAATAAATGAACTGTTATAATGCGTATTGCGTATGCGCGGTTGAATGCAGTATGGAAAGTTACATTTCTCTTTTGTTGTAGTGTGAGGTGGTTGGGTGAGTGTGAGTCAGTGAGCGCTAGAGATAGTGTAGTCGGTGAGCTGTTTTAGCTCAACACACGTAGGCAACTTATATACGGTAGAGCAGGATGAAAACCAAAGTTATTTACAAGTCAAGCTAATGAATCAATTGATTCATAGCGAATTTCTTGCTTCAAGCAACACATAGCCAACTCTGTTAAAAAAAAAACACATGTCCAAGTCCATCTACAACGAATGTCAAATTAATCCGACCACAGTCAAAAACAAAATTACCCGATTTAATGAGGTGGTACTAGAACTAGGAATCAAGAAAGAAGCTTGATACAACACTGGTATGCCAGACGGTGGCACGGTTTGGGCGGGTATGGGTGAAGCTTCTAGTCTGACCCCGTTTTGTCCTGGTACCTGTTGCCAGTCACAAGGCTGCTGAGATGCGAGCATTACTGGGATGAGAAATTTGTTGTCGAACTCTTGCACTTAGTTAATACCAACGAACTAATGTAAAATAGCGAATCCAAAATGTATCCAGGACGCTTTCACAAGACGCAAGCTGCTAATGTACCGGGATTTACACTACAGCAAATAATCAGCACCGTAATCAGATAAACTGAAAGGAAAACACAATTCTTTGTTAACATGTCATGTTAACATGAAAAGGTTTTGCTGAATTACAGAAAAACATCATCTTTTCAGATATCACACAAGTGGAAACACAGAAACGTGTCAACAGAGTTTACTCGCAAAATACATGCTTCAGCTTAATATTTATTTAACCGGATTGTATTGACATCTAGTCGTCAAGTGCTTTGAAGAAAGCTCACAAAAATAAAAAGTCCTCTTTTCCAAGTATGCTAATCCATTAAATAAAAGTGATTTTGCAGCTAGTTGGATAAAAATACTATCTCTAAGATTACAGAAGAAACACACACTAACAATATTTGTCGATTGTAAAGCTGAAAGCACTTTTCTTAACAATTTTTATGAACCTGGTGTAACAAACTGCCAGCATCCTTCTGCCTAGAAACAAACACTGATTCTCACTAATTAGCAGGATAACTGCAGTGAATCATGCGTCGTGGCTTGATATAGCGTAGAGCCGTACACCATCATGCTAGTCACCAAAGAGATTCTCAAAGTGACAAAAAAAAATTACGATACAACCTGAGTCTAAACTGTAAAACGTTGACTGACTATGACTTTCAGAGCAAGCGACAGTTCATTTAGTAACGTGACATTTAATGACGAAGAGCCTTCCTTATGTTAAGCAACAAATGATGGAAGATCGCTCAGCGAATAGGCGAGATACTAGTGAAGAGAAAGAAGAGAAAAAGAACTTTTCGTGGCATTTTCTTTGAACAAAGAGCACCTCAGCTCAGCCTGATCCTAACTCACTGATAACGAGCGCTTCGCCGTGTGCTGTGCAACAGCTGACTCACGGCCAGCCAGGCGCAGAGAAAAACGTAATCGGCAGACATAAGCCAGTCAAGTAATTAGTATTCTGGGAAATGATCCTATTGGTGAACATACAAAAGTACTTCACTTTTGTTATCAATGTACTATCAATGCGATTCTTGCATCGACAACAATTTGACAACTCGGGCAACGGTGAAGAATGTTGAAAGTGTATCTTGCGGTGTCAATGATCATCATTATCTAACTTCTTCAACAGATTGATCATATTTTATCAGCTGTGATCTCTCATATGAACTCCATTTTCTATCTTTTATTTTTAGTGGTATGTTTTCGGCATGCTTTACGATTTTGTAAAGATTTAAGTGCGTAGTTGTGCCAGAGTTTACAGCCTCACAAGCCAGCGGCTGTTGCTTTACTTGACATCAAATCCCAAGGGCATGCGGGTTAACGGTTGTTTTACGTTATGACCATCATGACGAGCAGACACCAAACACCAACATGATAGATGCCGTCACTTTCCAATAAGTAAAATTCGTTTTTTACACTGACTGAACGTTTGCACACGTTGAAACGATGCAAAAACGAGGATTTTGCCAACTAGTTGCGGTAAATAGAATCTCTGAAACGTAAACCTGCAGAGCTCGACAAGAAATCCACAAAGCCCAATCCTTGGTCTGTCTTCTTTGTGAGTTAACATGCAAGCATGAATCAGCAAGATATTACAGTTGGTTGGTTGGTCGGCAAGGAATGGAACAACTGGGAAATATTTTCCAGTCAAAAGAGCTTGTAAAGTTTGGTTATTGTCACAATAGGTTCGTCGCAAGTCAAGCAATCAGTTCTTCTTCTTCACGACTCGTCTGTAGAGTTAACGTTAATAGACATTCTTGCAACTGACTTGGTAAAACAATTTGCAGCGCTTTGATTTAAAACTGAGATTTATTGACTAACAATCTATTAATTCAGAATTTTTAATGGAAACAAGGCTTCAAACATGTTAGTTGAAACACCATTTTTGTCTAAAAACCAAACTCTGATCTTGTAATCCCACTCTAAAAAAGTCCTAGTCATTATCTAATTCACAACTCTGTAAAACACCATCTTTCATAAAGATCTACATTGCCTGACATGTAAGTAAAACATTTCCGTTCATTCTGTCATCATTTACTAACTCTCAATAGAGCACGGGTCCACTGTGCAATAAGTGAGGTGTTTCCGCTGAGGTTAACACTAACACGACAGGAACACTGAATGGGATTTGGTGAAAGTACCCAACCCACAAAATGTCTTTTATATATTGCGGTGACGTTGACGAACGTTAAGCCTACGAGAGAGGAAAACTTGACGCGTCCATCTCGCAGCAGTGATTCGGAAATCGCGGTAATCTTGATCAGGGTGAACAAAATGAAGAATTGACGTTAATACAATGCAAGTACGGACGATTTAGACAGCAAAGACCCAGATAAAATCTATGGTGAAAAGCCACTTGTTACTAAAGCAGGGAGTGGTCATATCATGAAACGCTTGGGCAAGATTGAAGGCATTACGTAGAAGAACAGGTCTCTAACCCCACACATTCTTTCCAAAAATGGAGTAACAAAAACAGACATCCGTCTTTTTTTCAAATACCAGTTAAGTGTATTGAAGCCGGTTTTGTTAGTTGGGTATCCCAGCTGCCCTCTACACAATTCCTTCAATTTTTTTTTCTTGCAAACATCGGTTTTCAACTCTTATAACGTAAAAACCTTGTTTTAGATTTGACTGACTGTTCAAGTGTTTAAAACGGCAGATTAAAAAGGAAAATTCTCGAATTTGTCAAGAGAGTCTCATCTTCCATCAATACGCGCTCAAAATGTAACTCTAACCACAAGAAATTGTTGGGATTGAATAATGAGAAAAACAAAGACGAGAAGGGTAGAACCTTGTGTTATGTGGTAGAGATATATCAGCAGACAGCTGCATAACAACTGGACTGCTCTGACATTCGCAACGACTCATGCTGCATCGTGTCGACGTTTCAAGACGTAAAATCAATGCAAAGGCGGTGTCGTTAAGAGCCAAGCAGAAAATAAACTATTCGATGAAAAGTATGATTTCCCAATCCCTAGTGATAGTAGTATCCCAGGCAAATGTAGAAATTTGACACGGACCTGAGAAGTTTCGCGATCCACTGGGATCTCCAATTACACAAACTGGCCGCCACTTTATTCCAACAAGAGTGAATATGAAGCGCGCCTTTTTTTAATATTAAAGCGTAATGAGTTGTTTTGTGGTGAATTTTGGAAAACGATATTCGTCGTTACATGTTTTTTCTTGGTACTCCGGCTAATACTGGTTTGGTGAAGATTTAAATTATGTGAATGGGAAGGGTTATAAGTTAGTTTATTTATCTAGCTACGACGTTCTTGTTTAATACGGAAACTGTGATGAGAAATTAATGCATAGGGGTATCCTAAAAAAATCAAGCAATATAATGTTACCCGATCGCAAAATATATGCGATTTCAATGGCATTACAACTCTACGCACTGCTTTTGCAACACACACTATTTGCCACAAGAAAACAGAACCAAATACGTGATAAATAGATTTTGTAGATTAGTGTACCTTTAAGATATACAATTGTACAAATCAGTGATTCAAAAAAGAAGCTACAAATTAATTATTTTAGGCGATACAAAAATATGTGATTTCACATGACTTGCTTCTGTTTGGTGTGTCAATAAAAACATGTCTGCTCATGAAAAATAGCACTTATGCGGTTTTGTTGTTTGTCGTATCCAGGCTTACACCCGGTGGTTGAAGATTTAGATTAAGTGGACGGGAAGGCAAGGAAGCCAATCTTCGTGTCCACCTTCAGGCATGCCTTTAAGTGTCCTGCCAAAGACACAGCCGCATGCTCTTGAGCGGTGTCGAACCGGCACCCTTACGATTGCCGTTCCTCTCACCACTCGGCTATGCAGCCGAGCTTATGCTTATGCGGTTACAAAGCTAAAAGCTTGGGAAAATTGCTTCATAGAAGTAAAGTTTTAAAGTTCTGGGCATTTCGAGTTCAATAGCTTTCAATATCACACCGTAATTCACTGTCTTTGGGAGGCAAAGGAATGAATTGCTATCTGATAACTAAAGGTTTTGCTTAATGATATCTTTTCCCTTTCATTGATCCATTAACAATTCGTTGATCGTATGTTTCATCAAGATAGTGAGACCAACACAAAAACCTAAGATTAAAATTTTATGTATCTAGTTCGTGTTTGATTTTGTCAAATTTCTCTATCAAAAACGACGACTGATGGTTGACAAAAGATTATTTTTGATGCAGATACCAAACAAAGACAGGCAGTTGCGAGCCGTAACAGACCTTTCCCTGCATCACCTTACCGTCAATATATCATGAATAATTAATATTTAAACAAAAACCAAAGATTTCGCATGCTACCTTCTAATGGAAAAAGTTCCCTGAATTTGAACCAGTGTAAAAATTGATATAGCGCCGTGATCTTTGGTTTGCAGACGACCGCAAGAGATTGATTCCTGAAATTGAGGTTGTCTTAATGCAGCCTGTACATTTGAAGACGTAATTGAGATTAGGATAATCCCAGTGTGGCTGTTAAGAGTTTTACGAGTAGCAAAGTAAAAAAATGACGTCATTTCTTAAAATACGGCGACGAGTGACTTTGTATAAAACAATAGCGAATATTAAGCTCAGAAAAATGAATGCTTGTTCTAATGTTTTATGCGTACTAGCGGTTTCCAAAAACACGCCAAACTCAACTTTGACGTAAAGTGTAAGTCGAAATAAGACGAAAAAGTTGGAGAAATGTTTTTTTGTTCATTGATCGTATAGTTATGATTTATTAGAAAAACACAAGTTATAAACACGGCTTGTCTAAAAGACACTGATCATTGGTGTTTATAAAAAAAAATACGAATATCTTTTATCTTGAAGCAACACTGCTGTGATGACACATATATTTTACTCGGCGCAATAAGAAGGTCGTGCCAATTGATTGGTACGCAACTACTAAGCTGCAGTACAATCTTGAGAAGTCCATGGAAATAAGTCGCTTATCAAAGCAGTGCGCAAAATAACACAAACTTTGATTGCGTTTTTATCTCCAAGCTTGTTGACTGTCAGACTGAGAAACAACAGACAAATGTTCATCACTGGAGACAGGAGCACCACGGCATTTCTAATCGCTTTGTATGACATTTTAGAATCCGTAAACTGTACACCACAAATTAATCGCACGGGCAGCAAAAAGGTTACAAATGCTGGACAAAGACCAGAAGATGTCTATGCTCTCTTTCCTTCCTTACGTTCACAAACTAACTCAGCCTGCAGTTCATAACATTCGTTTCAATAAAGTTATTTTAAATTGTGACGTCCAATCGTCAGATTCGATAGACTCGATTACATTTTAGTTTGAGTATTTTCGATGGCCGACAGTGAAGCAAAGAACTTTGAAATTCGTCGGCGTCATGTCAAGGCAGAGTGACATTTCCTGAGTAAATTTCGCTTCTCGTTTGGAAATGAAAGCTTGCCATAAAATAATTCACCGTGAATAATTTAATGCAACGAAACAATTGGCAAGTCGTAAATGCAGTGTTTTGCCTTGGGCACAAAACACAGCAAGGTGTCATAAAACAAACGCGAATGCTTCATTTTGAATCTCGATCAGCAGAACGGATGAAGCTTAGCCTTGCTTCTTGTTCATACAGTAATAGACTTCCAAAAGTTTGGAACAAAAGCTTTCAGATTCACTTACTGACGCAGTTAACTTCAATAAATGCTCTCACAGCATTGCTGAAGAAGGGTGGATGAATACGTAAGGTCGGAAGCATATGCATCCTTAACACAATCAAGACAAATGTGTTGCTTTCACATGTTACAGAGAAGACCCAGCCTGCCATCAATGATAAACCTCTTTCACAAGTGAATGAGCTCAAGTGTTCAGAGTTTTCTTGGTGCTAAAGATGCAGTTAAAGGGGTATTAAAGGAAAAACCTGACTTGGCGATTTTCCACGTTCTTTGTGTTTAACATGCTACCATAAAACGATTTTCAATAAAATTTTGCCCCATTGCGGTCTGACCACCATTGTGGGCGTGCTTTTGTCAGAGCTTTCAAAACGAGATTGGCCTGAGCAACGAAGCGTGCGACTGTAAAGAACGTCATAAAGTCTACGTCATAAAGTCTAGCAATCAACCGATCACGCAATAATTGTTACTGCGGGCGATTTGACTGTAGGCTATGTATGTATTTACATCAAAACAGCACATTTTAACATCAAAACAGCAGACAGTTTGCTCAAAACATCAGATTGGTAACGTGGCTTTTGTTATTGCTGGACTTTATGACGTATTCTTGAGCTGTGTTTGCACGTTTTGGTCATTTTGAAAAAAATGAAAATAAATGAAACACTGGACTTTGGGCCTTGCCAGCGCCATTGAAAACAAATTTTTTTGGGTAATTGTTTTTGAAATGTATTCTTGAATGTTCAGTTTACTCATTTTAATGCTTAATTCCGGTTTGAAATTTTCCTTTAGTATGCCTTTAAGCAAGGCTTTGTAAAGATCACTCTGTTCACATTTTTATGGCCAATCAGAAAATCAAAGCCGATGAAGTGCAAGAGCCAAATTTTTAAACAACTTGGTCTTTTTTCGAAATGCCAGCACAAAATTTAACCACAAAGATAGCTCTCTTTCATAAAGAGTGCTGCTGGTGCAAGGTCTACTACATCCATGACCTGACTGCATCCCATTGCCTTATAAAACCCACAATCTCGACCTGTACAAGAGCAATTGTAAACCAACAGTGATAGAAAGATCCAAGTAGACTAAACATCGCAGTGAAATGGGTAAGACTAAAAAAAAAACAGGACAGAAATACTTCGAAGCAGAAAATGTCGGCTTCAAACTTTCAAAAACGGACAACCAGTCGCAGCACTTCGCGTGAAACCGCTCAGTTGACAAAGCTCGCAACAACTTATGCTTATCAAGAAGAACAAGAGTGCTGAATGCATGAGATTGCTTATTTCGCTGTGGAAATAAGCATACTCGGAATTGCAACTATTTCATCTTGTTGGTCTAACTAAAAAACTTTGTGTAATCACCTTATGTTGTGAATACCTGCGATATATTGAACTCAAGTTTTCTACTTCTTTAACCGTGCTGAAAATGCATTTCTGTGCTGAATACTTTTCTATAAGCTCTATTGCCAAATTGCTTCTTTCGTGCAGCATAATAAGCAGTTTTGGTTTTCTGGTAAAGCTGAAAAGATTTGCAGTTCCAGTCTGCTCCTTCAAATTCTACAAACACTAATTTTGATTTTGCCCAGCTTAACTGAAGCTTAAAAAGGTTTCTGAAAGCTTTAAATCGCATTATCTCAAAATAATATAACTCCAACAGTAACATTTTGTATAGCTGGCTGGCTGTCAATATTGCCATGTGAAGAGTGAAGACTTCTTAGGATTGTTCGAACGGTTGCTTAAGCGTTCTTACGTTCTGTCGAGTGGCAAGTTTGCTGTGTTTCAAAACAGTAGGCCAATTATTTGGCAAAATACTGTGTTTCGATTGTTCATACTGTCAAGCAAACGTGGATTGTCAAACAAACGATAAGTGAAAAAAGCAACGAAGCTAATGCCAAAGTGTTAAACTTAACCGATTCATCCATCCACCCAAAAACGTCCACATTCTTTATTCTTACAATATTTCGAACTCTAATCAACTACGAAGCATTGGATCAAAATATTTTTTACTTTGTGGGTAACTTGTATGGTAAGCGATATTTTAAAACTATTTAAGGTTTCAAATAATTTTCTTCACTAAAATTGTCAAGCATGAAAAAGACAGCATACTGTAGTATGACCAGTATGGGCAGTGTCTAGAGATCCTAGCAGCTTTTGTTAACTGGAAAGCTTTGGGTGATTAGTGATTACAACACCGTACCTCTCACAAAGTTAAATACTGTCAAAAGAAAAATCAAAGTTTTGTTGGTGACTTCAAATTTTGTGATTGTTTCATTTCAATATGTGATTCATCCACCGCAAATTAAGTCATTGATCTGTTTAAACAGAAAAGTGGTTCAAAGCTTGAATATTAATGAATAAATTTCAGATCACGAGCCACTTTGTGGCGAGCATAGATCAGGAATTCAATTAGACTGCAAAATCGATGGAAAATTAGTCTCGGTAGAAATCTTTATTGACAAGAAAATAATAAAACGGCATTTTTTTGCCAAAATGGAACACCGGGGGAAAATCGTAGCAATTTAATGAGTAGATACGATTTCCTGGAGGCTACGAAAATGTAAATCACTTCCGCCACCACGCGGCAACGTCTTACAGAAACAGCGGGTCAATGTAGAACTATCTTCTGTGTTTTGAGTTTTTAGGGTTGCCAGATTCTTGCAATGTGTTACGATGACTTTTGTCAATTGAGGCCGCATAGAGAAACTCGTCTTTAAATTATTTTGTGTATATTGACTTAAGTTTCTTAACTAGCTTATTTCTTCCCTGGTACACTACGGTACAGTTTAAAGTGAACAAAATTTGTCATTGTTCAGAAATAAAGCTGACATGACAATACTTGCGTTGATTATGTTATAACGTTTTACTTTTCTTCATTCACCTATTTGGGACGACAAAGGCAGTACCAGCTACAACAAGCAATGAACTAGCACCAGCAGTCCTACTACACGTTCAAAAAACCACAAAGACTTTAAGATGTGAATTAATAGATGTTTGGCACTTCAACTTAGTTTGCCAGATTACCATTTGGAAGAGCTAACCGTTTAGTGAATGCTTGATTAGACTCAAAAAATCAGAAAAAAGTACAAATTCGGGCCATGTGTGCGTGCAGTTGTAATATATACCATATATGATATATATGCAACAACAGTTGTAATATATGCAACAACGTAACTTCCTGTGTTGCGTGGGTGCTTAAGAAGCTCTGCAAGTAAAATGAGTAAATGACGTTTTATGGCAAAGTATGAGAAAAGCGGAAGTTAATATATTTATGGGAATTTAATGAGACACGATGGAATGGAAAAAGAAAACAAAAATGCAAGATCGACCAACTATTGCAATCGTGCACGCTTTCAATAGAACAGCATTTCGTAGTAATTTCATGGAAAGAGCATTTGTTAACACGGAAGTTAAGAACTGGTTTTGAACAACAGCTCAAGCTCAATACAAATTCAAGCCAACTGCATGGACGATATAAAATTATTTCAGTCTATTTGACACAATAAGATTGCTGAAACATTTGAAGAAAACTTGCCGATAGATTCTCCCCATAGTTTGACTTTTAACACTACACACCTGTGGTGAAGATTGGTAATGGTAACGTTTCCAGACAAAAGGTTTGTGAGCACCAAACTCATCTAATTCTACAGAAAACAAATATCAAAAAAAAAAAATGTGACGCAGCTGGGATGCCTTAGTTGTTGTTTCAGTAACGGATTTCGTCATAACTTGTTATTTTGTCACATTAGTAATGTTTGCAATGCAGGGACGTCCAACATCCAGTGACTTTGTGTCACTGTGAAGCACACAACCAGCAACGCCAGTACAAACTGTCCTAAGTGAAGGCATTTACATCTACTGGTAGTTTTCTGGCTTGTAAGGCAACTTCCGCAGTGATCAACAAAATTCATCAGCTTAAAGAAAAGCAGTTTCACCCTAAGCAACATGTACTTGATCATTTCAATGAGATGTACAACTTTTCCGTGGCCCCCTAACAATTCAAAAATCCTCAAGTGCTTCATACTTGAGTCATTACATTATAATTCAACAGATTTTCTTCAAAAAGTCAACCCGACCCTCTTGGAATTTTTTTGTTTTTAAATATGTTGATGTGCATGAAATTCTGAATACAACAAAAAAAAAATTATGAAAATTGATCAACCGGTTTACTAGATATGCCATTTTGCAATTTGTTGATCACTTGGTGGCGCTAATGAGTTCTCAAACATAAAAATGTCATTTCTTGCGCCCCATGATGATAGAGAGGTGATCAAACATTCGATTTCACTATTTTTAAGGGTGAGGATTTCAAAAATGCAAGTGTTTTCTGTGTATTACTGTCACAAAAAAAGTTATAGCAACTTCTATTGTTTTTAGGTGGTCGCAAAAAGACACCCAAAAAGCCTTGTGGGAATCCACGTAGTGCAAAAAAAATTTTTTTGTAAGATAGTCAAAGATGTCTTTTATTACAAAAAAGAAAAAAAATTAGAGGTGTTTTTTGTTATTTTTATTTAATATCATTTTAAAGTAAAGTATGGTTTTCACAGAATTTGTCCATTTCCAAGCCTTACATTGTTGCTCTTGTGTTATGTAATAATAGGCACACCAATGACATCATAATGGTTATTATTTTTTAACAATCAGCCTGTTAGTTGAAGTTCAAAATGGCTGCTCTTTTAAACCTGACTGCTTCCTTATTGTGTTTTCTGTCTGAGAACACCCTGTGTAGGTTAGCAAGTGGGTGTTGTGAGTAGAAGGTATTGAGATGGAGGATTGCACTGTTGGAAAAAAAGTAGCAGTACTTGTCATTTGAAATCAATATTTAATGATTCAAATATTTTTTTTAGAAAGTATGCAAAATGATGATTGCAAATTGTTGACATTGGCAGTTCCTCTTTTTCAAGTTCAATCCCAGATCTCCATAGAACTAACTTTGTTTCAGTTTCAGAAATGTCAGATAAAGCTCTGTAGCCGTCTTTATGGCTATACCATTTCAAATGACAAGTACTACTACTTTTTTTCCAACAGTGCAATCCTCCATCTCAATACCTTCTACTGACAACACCCACTAACTTACCTACACACTCAGTACACAGGGTGTTCTCAGACAGAAAACACAATAGGGAAGCAGTCAGGTTTAAAAGAGCAGCCATTTTGAACCTCAACTAACAGGCTGATTGTTAAAAAATAATAACCATTATGATGTCATTGGTGTGCCCATTATTACATGACACAAGAGCAACAATGTAAGGCTTGGAAATGGACAAATTCTGTAAAAACCATACTTTACTTTAAAATGATATCAAATAAAAATAACAAAAAACACCTCTAATTTTTTTCTTTTTTGTAATAAAAGACATCTTTGACTATCTTACAAAAAAATTTTTTTTGCACTACGTGGATTCCCACAAGGCTTTTTGGGTGTCTTTTTGCGACCACCTAAAAACAATAGAAGTTGCTATAACTTTTTTTGTGATAGTAATACACAGAAAACACTTGCATTTTTGGAATCCTCACCCTTAAAAATAGTGAAATCGAATGTTTGATCACCTCTCTATCATCATGGGACGCAACAAATGACATTTTTATGTATGAGAACTCATCAGCGCCACCAAGTGATCAACAAATTTCAAAATGGCATATCTAGTGAACCTGTTGATCAATTTTCATAATTTTTTTTTGTTGCATTCAGAATTTCATGCACATTAACATATTTAAAAACAAAAAAATTCCAAGAGGGTCGGGTTGCCTTCACTTGTTGAATTATAATGGAATGACCCACTTGTAAGTTGTAATATACTTTTTTGAAATGGAAAATATGACAACTGAAAACTCAAATTCACGTTAATATGTTGTGATACCTTAAAATGTGATGAACAGATAAATGATTTTGTTCCAAAACACATTCTTCTCCAATGAAAAATGTTGTCGTCCACCAAGACAGTACATACACAATAAGCTGCTTTGATGGTGGAAGTACGTCACTGTTGAGCACAAGCTCGAAAGTGTTGCTCATAACATCCCTTAGTGATGTATCATATGCGAGGCTATTGCAAAATTTAAGTTTAAAATAAGGCAATATGAAAAGGTTTTGCCACCAACTGCTTCAGGTAGAATGGTGTTTATCGATTGACTGGTCGATTATTAAAATGCTGTCATAATGAAGCTGGCATGTAAATTACAATTTTGTCGATTATGAGAGAGGATTGATTAAATTCAATTCACATCGCAGAGAAGTTTTGCTTTACCAGACAGATACAAAAGATTAAATCACAGTAAATCAAATCTCTGTTTGACACTAAATTTAGACAACAAAGACTAAACGTTAAACGTTTGGCAGACATTGCCAACGACTTGCTTAGAAAAAACAATTTCACAAATATGCGCACACACCACTCAGACAAGACGAAAGATTTATTGCGGAGAACTTAAAATATTTTTAACACAACAAAGTTACGCGACCAGCAAGTCACATCGGTTGAAGTGTTGCGTTGTTATGCTTGTTGCGAGGATTTTTAAAGTTGAATGGACAAGAAAAGCTGAATGTCAGGTTCTTTGCCTTCAAAAAGCGTGATGTTCTGCCCATGTCCAGCCCATCTAATAGTTTCTGCAGTGATACTTCAGCAAAAGTAGCTAAATACAACATATAGTAGTAGTACGCGTTGTGGTGGTTGTTTCATATACGGTGCTATCGAAATTACTACAAAAAGACGTGAGATATCAGCATAAAACCTGTTCGTTACTGAAGGAATTAGATGTCCTTCATATCTATTGTACAATTTCTTTTATATCCGCCGTGGGATCGAAATATCTCTGCAGGTTTTTCTGTTTATTGTTACAAGTGCTCTTCCAATAGAGTTAAGCAAACAAGCACAACGGAAACCCACCGACCTACAAATAGCAACCGTTGGTCACGCCTAGGACCTGGTGCACAAAAGCAGGTGCGAACTGCGAAACAAGCAGACTGGTCACGCTTGGCAAGAGAACGAAATCCAACTTTGAATTGGTACAGAACGTTACTTTAATAATTTAATTAAATTGTTGCCAAGAAGAAAAACTCGTCGTCTTGACGTCTACAGACGTCACAACAAGCTCCGTTGCATTCATCTGACCGGAAAAAAAAAACAGAACGCAAACTGTGAATGAGACTGGCCATTGAAAGTTCTATCCAGGGTCTGCCCTTTTTACATTGATTTAACGTCTACAGCCGTTCAAATAATGTAAACAAGAACGCTTTTGCGAGTGGGCACCGGGTACTGGGTAGCTGAGCATAAACAGCCACACTTGGATAAACTAATATTTCGGTGGTGCACTTAATTGAAACGGAGGTTACTTATGACACAAGAACCATGAGTTAAAGACGTTCATACACTTAAACCTTATCAAGATCACAAACAAGCAAGAGATTTCTCTCCCAATAACCCTTGAAAACCTGACGTTGTAACCTAATCCATACAAGCTAGTCTTCAATGTGACCACATAAACGGATATTTCATACACGAAGCGCCACGAGGCTATTGCTGTAACGCATGCTTCACTGCACAGGTTACAAAGTGTACAGGTACAGTGTTACAAACGCATGAGCAGTTTCTTTAAAATACCACATCACCATAAACAGGTAAGAATGCTGGACAAAATATTGTGTTACAATAATAGCAGAGTTGAAGACTAAACTGGGCGTGGTGGTTTCATATTGTTCAGTGATACTGTGCGACGATCTTGTTGCAATTTTCACTGTTTTTTCGGTTACAAACTGTCAGAAGCTAACGTGCAAGATTTGTAAGATTTACAAAGCAATATGTCAAACATAACTTCGTGTGATGATATATCCCTTAGATATATCCCCCATCACACTTAGAAAAATCCATTTTCTACAAGGTCTTTTACCACATTCTGAGATTTGCATTTGGACTAAAGACGGCTGAAATATTATTCTTCTTCCAATTGCCTTGCCCAAACCAGGCATGAACGATCTCGGACAAATATACTCAGTTCAAGTATATATAATATATATATTCAATTATTCATTAAAAATAAACAATTTAAACATTGTTACAATATAATGTTACATTTGCGCCGACTGAATACTTGATTGTTGAAATAAAAGGATCAACATGTTTGCTATATTATACAGTTTTGTTTGAAATGTGTTTAACTGTTATGATATATTCTTAACTGATAGTATGAAAAACTCAAACAGTTCATTGGTAGAGGTTGACTGTATCAGTATGGTCACTTGAACAGGAACATTTGAGCAATGGTACAACTACAGTACAGAGTGCAATCGTCACATTTTAAAGTAGTTAGATTCACATTTATTGCCTCTCTTAAGATATGGATGAAATTAGTACATTTAAATAATTTATCAACATTTATGCAATAAAAAAAATAAACAGTACGATACGAATATTACTAGTAGTTATGTAGCAAAAATATGCACATTTATGTAAGCTACAAAGTCCCATGCCAAATAAAGCCAAGTTTTGATTTTCTATATGCAGTTAACCAAAAAAGCATTCACATTACCCACAGGTTGAATGCCTTGGCATATTAGGTGCTTATAAATAGGTTAAGAACATACAAGATGTCAAATTAATACAAATGCTTTCAGAGCAATCTTTCAGTGAGATTAAAACTGTCACCATATTGTAACACAATGCACACCAATCCCATCCAACTCAAATTGATAGCAACTGCTTCTAAGCAACAACTCACATTCCGCAAATATGTAATTGGTGCACAAACTGTAAATTGATCCTTTTGAATTTTGATGTTGAAACATGTCAATATCACATTCATGCTCCTAACCAAAGAACGCAGCTCACTAGCCATTTAACAAGTTCATGCATGCAAAAGTGCTCAAAAACTTTGCTTTCTGTTATAACATCAATGTGAATTAAGTTTTTATGATCACACACAATCTGGCATGCAACTAATAAATTTACCGCCCAGTTAGAGTTTTTATACCTCTTATAATGTCAAGCAGTAGCCTACCAGTACCACTAAAACAAGTAGGCCTAAAACTTTGACAATAGGTGCAAATTGACTGGTGTTCATGAAAAATGAAGATCTGTTATTGTGCTGATAAATAGCTGTTGTTTTATGACTGAAAGGAACCATGGGAAAGTGTATAACAATTAGTGGACTTGCAAAACTGTTATACAGTATTGCATTTCTTTTAGCCAGTGTATTCAACAATTTTGAAAGTGTGGTCTAAAAATAAGTGTTTCTGAAACTCTAAAAGTAAAAAACATTTGGTGATATTGCATGACAATTAACCTAAGATAACAGAAAAGCCTTTATTCAAAGCAAAATTTTATCAGTGCTAAGTAAACTTGTTTTATTTACTGGTAGTAGTTTTATGTTAAAAAAATGTAACCACTGAAACAGTATATATGATAATTATATATATGTGTCTTGTTTCAATTTCAGCTCAGATATTACATTATGAAATATTTTTGAAACAAAAAATGCTATTTTTGACAAATTGACTCCATGGCTGCCAAAGTGTTTAAAACAATGCTCATGTGTGGTCAAATAAAATTACTTTGATTTTAGATAAAACACTTTGTATTTTTCATGCTGCAGCATGGTGTAACAGTATTTTAGATACAGGCACTTTGGTGATAGTTTATGCTTTCAAGTTATACAATAAAAAATAAAATGGACCTTTAGATGAATCTAGTGAAACTAATATATTAATGATAAACTTAGAATGAGCCAAACAAGGTTGCATTGTTCAATTTATTTGTAAATATGTGTATATAACATATAATCATAATGTTCAATTCAATTATAATGTGTTGTTTTCCTTTGCTTGTCTATGGTACAAGTATATAACTAATAAAAAGTTTTATAATCATAAACAAAGAGGTTAAACCGGAATGGCCCGTTTCGGTGAGTCCGATCCTTTAAAGGGGGATTTTTTTAATTTTTTTTTAAATTATCGGGTACCGTAGCCTAACTATCATTGCCGTTTTAGGGTTAGGGGTTAGGGTTAAGGGTTAGAGGTTAGGAACTCACCGAATTGGACTCACCGAATCGGACTCACCGAATAGTAGCAGACCCGATTAAACAGGGTATATATACATTTATAAAACTAACTGGCAAAGTTTGAGATGCTATATTCCTTTGACAGTACTGCATATTCAAATTATTTTTTTCCTTTGTTTTTGACATTGCTTTCATGTATTGTAATATACTTTATATCATATGTGAGTGATCTGTATTCTTTTGCTATTTAAAGTGAAAAAGTATAAAAGATGTAACAAAACTACGCTGCTCTTGTGGTCGTTTCAAATATGTTTGTGTGCAAACTAGCACTAGAATATGATATTTGCAAACAACCGAAAACAAGGCAGGTCTGTTATCCACTGTTTCCAGCCTAAAAGATCACACAACCTTTGGCTTAGTGACACTTAAATTTAAAAAAAAATATTTTGCCACCTAAAACATCAAAATCGAAACAAACAACAATATTGAAAAGGCAGAACAAATTTAATTACCAGCTAGACTACCTTGGTATGAAATGATATTTGCAGATCTGTGCAATTCAATAAATTAAGTCACTTTTTACAAGGATTCAAAAGTTTAGAAAAGTAAAAGTTTTTTTTCCTACAAACTATTTATAGTAATAGCTTACTGTAATCAGAATGTGACACTTTGACATGAAAAATCGTGCTTATGCAACTAATGCAAACATCAATGTTTTGTTAAGGCCTTGAAACTGATCTAAAGCTATGCCATTGATGGCTTATTGCACTTGGCTATGAAAATCAAATGGGTAATTAGTCAATTAAAAATGTACAAGCCAAGCTGTGAAATGCAAACGTAAAAGGTACAAAACCTAATTTAAACGTGCAAATACCCAAATCTTATTGCATCTTTATCACATAGACAAGCTGATATGAGTGATCTACTGTGACAAGACACACAATGCAGCCCAAACCGTAGAGCATGTACCAAAGCCAATCGCAAAAATAAATTAAACAAGTTAGTACAATACAAACACATGAAGTGGTTAACGTTTGGCAAAAGATACCGTCAAAAAAGAAAGCAGCTAGGGTTGGACATGATCCACTACCACAAAATGAAGCAATGTAAATGAGGCCATTGCATTCGCTTGTAAACAAAAGAAAGAAGAAATGAGTGTCACATCACAAGTTTTCAGGCAGTTCAATACACTAAGATTCATTTTGTGTGCCTATGTTAACATTACCTCATCTTTACAATGTCAATCCTGCGATAAAATGATGATGTTTCTTTATTGAGAAGTAGTGCTAAGCCATACAACTATACCTGCATAATGTATCTAGAAATTGGTTAAATAAATAGGCTACAAAGGTAAAATAAATTTGAAATACTATAGCACAGAAATAGCTGTTTGTGAAATTACTGTCTCATAAATTTATTAATGATAATCAAAATTAGCTTATGGCATTAAGGGTTTATGTCATAATTTTAAAATATTCCAACCAGAGCTTCTGAGGCTTGGGATAAGGTTTTCTTTTGTCACCTGCATAATTATGATGTCATATGCTGGAGCATATATTTTGGGAAAAAATACATTAGCACATGTGCCATATGGTAAATAACAAACAAATGAATTTGGTACCAATAACATTGGCAAAAAGAGCAAACAGTTACGCCATCATAATCATAGTGGCAACAATGCAACATCCTCTTTTGCGATCAAAAATTCCGATACAGATGTTTTTAAAATTTCAACACAATTGAAAAAATTGAACAATTTAAAAAGCATGAAATAATATAATGATTTTAGGTTGATGCTATTGTGTCGAAATACCTGTATATAATACTATAAATAAAATGTGGTACAAAAGATAATTCGAAGTAAAAAAACACAATCATTAAATGAGCTAGGCCTACTTTTAATTTAAATCAAGTTTGGATAAATACTGTATATGTTTCCAATTTGTGTCAAATCAAAGTTTTATAAAACTTCACACACAAAGTCGATAAAGGCGCTGTGTAAGTCGCTGCACAGTAAGAGAAATTAATAAGACTATTTATTATTGAAGAACCAGCAAAAAACAATAAGTTTCACACCCAAGTGACAAAAGGACCAGTAGCCTCAGAAGCTACAGCTGCCATATACGGCAAGTATAAGCATTGCATAAAATATACGCTGTAATAATAAATTATCATTGTTTCTAACACTACTGGTACTTCACAACAATTTAACAACAAGCTTCAGTTAAATATATTGCAGAAGGACACAATAGCGTGTCTTAAAGTACCTGCTTCAGTTGTTGAGTTGTCTATCGAAGAAAATCATTCGCAGACAAAAAATGGAACTTCACGTAGAGTTTGCAAACATTAACTAAACCAGTAAGAGTTTTTAATGTTTTATTACTGTACATCTAATCACATAATCTGCATGACAAACTTACATTTTACAACTTATTTCAATGCAGGCTATGTTATTACAGGAAACGTTTGTCGTAAATACTACCAATGTCCAATACCATTTTTAAAACAAGATTTCTAAGAACATTATTAAAGGGACAAAGCTAATTGAAGTTAATTTTATTCATTTCATCAATCCTATATTTGATTCCACAAAATGGAGCATAAATATTTCCTTTTTATTGGTTTAGTTTTCGCAGTAATCAACAAACAGGCTGCTTTGTTGGAAAATCAAATAAGCTAAGCCTATCCCATAAAATAACTCTCCTCACATCTACCATGAGGACCCAAATATGGCTTGAAGTTAACACTTACAATCGGCATGCATTAGATTTATTTCAAACCTATAGCTTGCAAGTTTAAAAATTGCCCATTGATTTTAAATAAAAAGAAGGCGTATTTGTGAGTCAACCAACCTCGTTCCAACTCAAAATTTCTTAGTTCTAAGTTTCCTGTGTTTCCAGTTTCCACTTTTCCAATGATTAACAGAGTTGCCACGTAATGTTTTTATTTGAACGACAAAGCGACAACTTCCATGCAAATATTCCTCTGAGAGCACACGTCAAGCCCTCTCAAAACTTCTTCCTGGTAAGTATTGTCCTTCAAGAGTAACTGAAAGATTTTTAGGTTGTCTGAGCTCAAAACATGGTGCCAGGTGTTTATTGCAAATGCTCAACGATCACAAAATTACTATACAACACAGTTCAGTTAAGTTTGTTCTTATTTTTGCCTTTTTATTTCTGATGCTCTTCTGTCGTAAGGAGAAGAGAAGCAATTTTTTTTATATCCGTCGGTAACTGGAACAAATCTAAATGCACTGTAAAAGAATTGCAACTAGACTGTTTTATTCATTTTATATTTAGGACATAGGCTACCGATATCCTAAAAGTCTGTCTGTTTTCAGACACTCCTAAGTAACATTTTTGAACAACCTTGTAGACTACAGCCTCCAATCACAAAGGTAAACATTAGAATATGACCATCGATTTAACAAATAAGAAAATAAAGGATAAACTGTAAGAAAAAATGTAGATTTTTTCTTGCTGCCATACTTATTCTTCTCTTTTAAAAATGTTAGCCTTTACTTTTATATTCTTATTTTCGTTAAGCACACTCTTTTTTCCCTACAGCAGTTTGTGCCCACCCCGTTAGCTCAGTGGGGACTGGGGAAGTGCCCGATTTAGACCGGGCTGGTTCGGCTCTCGGGGTGTGCGCTTGAGCAACGCATTTCAGGACTGCTCTCCATTCAGCAGCACCTAGACTCTTAGAGGATGGAATAGGCTAATCTCCGGCAACAACATTTCACTAACAATCGAAAACTTTACTCTGCCAATCCCGGTAACTAGCCCTGCGTCAAAAGGTTCTACAAGCATGCGATACTACGAGGTATAGGCTAACCTATCAAGGCTTGGTCAGCCGAGGATAAAGATTCAAAACCAACCAACCATCCTTGTTTATGTTCTTGGATAAGTCGATGGTCATGTTCTAATGTTTTCCGCCTACCAGCACCACAGGCCACATGAGCGTGGAGTTATCATTCGTTTTCTTTGTGGAAACATGTCTTTTTTCTATGAAAAGTATTTTAGTCCTCGGAGTTAGTCGGAGAGGACACAAAGCATGCCCTAATTGTCTTCCTTTTTTGCATTTTGAACAAGTAAAAGAGACGGACACTCATGTAGTTTTATCAATCAACTTTTATTTAGAGCTTCGGTAGAGAGTTTGTCTTATTGAACCATAGGCATACGAAGCCGAGCAACGTGATCAAGTTTAACATCTTCAAGTTTATTACATTTACATAAACATAAAACTACGCAACAAATTAAGTATCGAACGTTTTCGACATCACAAGATGTCCTCTTCAGCAATAATATGCCTACATACAAATTAACCTACATCTAAAAAAAATACAATGGTTAACTAAATCTATAAATCTATTTTTGTCTTTTTCTGTTTATAGATTTAGTTAACCATTGTATTTTTTTCAGATGTAGTTAATTTGTATGTATATTATTCCTGAAGAGGACATCTTGTGATGTCGAAAACGTTCGATACTTAATTTGTTGCGTAGTTTTATGTTTAGGCTATGTAAATGTAATAAACTTGAAGATGTTAAACTTGATCACGCTGCTCGGCTTCGTATGCCTATGGTTCAACAACTTTTATTTAATGGAGCCACAGAATATGTTGACAAAAAGCTATCAATTAAAAGATGTGGAAGTCAATTTGTGCACTTATGTAGTTTTGCTTCTTTCTTATCTTCCGCTATAAGGCGTAGCCTATAGACTAGGCTAAATTATGTGATCGAAACCAAAACACAATTAGGCCTATTTTCTTTGTTTCAAGCAGCTGTAATCCATCACGGTTAACTTACAGTAGCCTATTAGGCTATAGCCTAATTTTACTGCCTGATCACAGTTTACCCCATGTCAGACATTAAACAACTTGAAACATATATAATTTGCAATAATGTTGCCTACCAAAAAAATGATGGCACATCAGAGAGGAAAATAAATTTGGACTTTGGGTTTGGATTCAAATCCTGGGGGATTGGAAGTCAGAGACCGGATTGGATACCATTAGCTTTCATGTTTTTCGAAAAACTATCAAAAATTGATTTTCTTCCATTGGTAGGCCTATCGATAAACTCGTTGGATTAAAAACTTCTAATCATAGTAGGCTAATCGTTTTACTGTGACAACAATTGCTTAGTGGTCAAATTTTGATTGTTTGATTAGAACACTTCGTTTCTTTTCAGATTACACTGCAAGCTTATTTACATATTTATAACTGGATTTGGATTTTACAATGCTTATAATCTAGATCTTAAGTAGAAATCTGAAAGTGGATTTTAAATTGTAAAATCCGGAGGCCACACCTTTGTGGCACATGAAAGATGGACAAAATATTATATAAAATAATTCAATTGTTCAGAAAACACTTGACATTTATGCAGTTGTACTTCAGCCAGAGATATCTAGAGCAAGGGATGCGAAGGCTCACAGCGATTTCCTTATTCTTATAACACTACCAGGCATAGCCGTACGAGACCAAACCATTTTGGGGGGGGGGGGCAGAACGTAAATTTGCCCAAATCTGCACGCTTTTATAAAAATTGCCCAAATATAATGTAGCCTACGCGGTGCATGATAACAGTGAAAAACTAACATAGCAAGATCACCAGCTACTGTAGCTAGAATTTTTTACCCAAGTAGCCTACTCAAGACAGAACAACTGAATTCATCTTTGAATACCTACCTTGCTTGTGCATTGCTCAATGCTTCTGCACTTTGGCATGGTAGGTAGGAGTAACATTTAGGAGTATTATATACTTCAGCAGTAGCATTTTAAATGTTGGTGAAATTAACATGACACAGTTGCATATACAAACTAAATATTTATTTTTTATTTTGGGGCGCAACTGCATCATTTTGCTTTGGGTAGTTTTATAAAAGTAACCAAACAAAGCTAACCAGCACCACAACATTAACATTACATTTAACAGGTAGGCCTACAGTATAACATTTTTTTTCGTTAAATGTTGTGGTGTTGCTTAGCTATGTCCGTTTATGGTTGAAAAAGTACTGTAACCTCTCCACCCGAATTGTTTTATAAAAGTATTCACCAGATTTATATAAATTCATATTTTGTAGTTGCCCAAATCAAGATGATGCATTTATGGATATTAGGTCTATGAAAAAAATTAAAGACTTTGTAAATTTTGATGCCGAGGCAACTGCATCATGCCAATTAGGGCAGTTTTATAAATAGACTATGATCAGAGAATTTCATATTTTTTTTGTTGCCCAAATCTAAACGATACAGTTATGTAAATAGAAAAAATTAATGAATTTGTTCATTTTAGGGAAACCGCCTCACGCTAATTTGGGCAGTTGCATAAACACTATAAACAGACTAATCAGATAATGTCATGTTTTCAGCTGCCCAAATCAACACGATGCATTTGTGAAAGTTAATAAAATTAGCTTTATAGCAAATTTTGTGTTTTGATTTGGGCAGATTCATAAAAGTATTAGAGACATATTTTGGTGGCTGCCCAAATTGGCATGACGCAGTTGGACAGTTGGATCGCAGTTGACGCAGTTGGACCTACAGTTTGATCACCATACAATACATCAATACGGGTGTGCCAAATGAAAATTTTGCGGCATATTTCTTGTGCAAATAAGTTTTGCAATTTTTACCCGAATAATTGCAAGATTTTTCCCGAATTCGCGACGTTTTGAAACAACAGGGGGGCAGCTGCCCCCTGCCTCGTACGGCAGTGCTACCAGGGTGGTAGTTTGTAGCGCGTGAAACATGCGGTTCTCCAACATTGTAGAACGTTTTGTAGTGCAGTTGGTACAGTCAGCTACGGAAGACAGTTAGTAAATGTTACATAGAGCATATTTAAAGAATACTTGTTTGGAAAGACAGTTGAAAAGTTGCCAGTAAGCTGTTTTTCTTAACAAAGCCTTTGCAGTAGGCTAGATGTAGAGCAACGATACAGGTAGGCTAGTTGAATTTACAAGTAACCATGAGCGTGCAGTGAGTATCCAGACCTGATGCTAATAGCGCAATGCAAAATATATTAACAAGATTGATTCAACTACTATCGGTGCCGATTGTCATTTTACGGTAAACAGAGATTATTTATGATAAACAAAAGTCCTTCTACTGTTAGACGTATTAAAAGCTTTCATATCCCCTTATTTAGATATCCCTGACTTCAGCATATGAACACTCATTATAAACGCATCTTCCTTACTTCTTCATTGGGTAGCTTACTACAACGGATGTAGACGTTGAATCAATGTGAAAATGACGGATGATGCTGTCTGGGATGTCATTGCAAGTCAAACAATACCTGCTGCGTGGGCAAATGCCAAGAGCGTCTGCTTGACGCTCAAAAGGATGTCGTTCGACACCCATCGAAGGAAAGCGGTCAGGTTTTGATGAGACATTGGTTTACACAAAAATTGGTTTCCTGGCTTCCATAACAGCTTATTTGCTAACGTGAATTGAAATTGCATGATTTTCCGGAAAATACCAACCAGTCAATGCAACTTCATAGCTTTCTTTAGCCTATATGGTCTGCAATAGGGTGTCGCATGCAGTTTTTTGCGGCCCGCGAACACCTTCTGCATGCCGGATTTTCCAGCGCAAATCCATAGGTGTTATAACACACCAACCCATGTTTTTCACAAATGCGCTAAATAAGTGTACACTACTGGATAAATTAACCATAAAGAACCACAACCCTAAATAAGTCACACATATGATTAACGAGGAAACTATTTCTTTTTACGGTTTGTGACAACGCACACTTTGCCCTTTGTTGCCACCAGACCCTGGAATTTAATGTAGTTGTAAGCCTACCTATTAACTTATCCATTTAGTCAAGCGAAGTAATTTATTAATAAAATGAGTGTCAAAAGAAGTGTCAGAGGAAAACAGAAAGTTTAATTCCACTTGAAAGAATTTTTTTTTTTACCAATAACAGTGGTAAACCGCAGTACCTGGTGTGCTTGCAAGATATCAGTTCCGATGGAGTTTAAATTAAATGACTTTGCACTGAAGATGTGTTCCATGTTCGGTAGCACATAGGCTACATTTGTGAAAGCAGTTTCTCAATTGTGAAACGATGGAAAAGCGCCACACTGAATAGAATGGCTGAGGAAACCCTGCTTTTACGACGGTCAACACCGAATTTAAAGCAGAGATTGACACAATAACCAAAAGCATGAAACTATAAATTGTTTTGGTTTGCTATTGCGCTGGCCTATGCAATATGCATTGTAGCCTATCTTCTTTACTAGCTGAAAACTACTTTTTGAGACGCAAACAAGCTGAAAATCATTTTTTAAGCGGCCTTTCATACTCGCAGTCCTGGACCACCCTGGTCTACAAATTCCCAAGCAGGAACATGACAAAAACACGCATGCGGGGGCAATTATTATTTGAATTGACTTTCAATCAGATTTTGGTAGAGCTTTGGATGATTTTAGGTTGCTGTTATGTAAATCTTTCATTAAAGGTCCCATCACTGCAACGTTTGTTAAAGTGTATGGGCTGGGTACACCACTGAAAGACTGCAATTTTCATTATTAAATGCAGCTTCATGTGCACATTCCGACGCAAAGCTGCCAGAAATAAGCCATCGAAGGCTTTGTCAGTCGATAAAGATTTCAAAATCAAGACCAACCAAAACAGACATCAAGTTACAAAAGTGTATTTCTTTTCATAAGTAACATCAGCAGATGCATGTCCGTTGAAACAAAATCCAATAGAATGCAAGCTAAAACGTCTATAGAAAGACTCTTGGGTTTTTGAAGCGGTTTTACACGAATTATTTCATGCATTTTTGTCTTCTTTGGAATTTAACAAAGCTTATCCACAATTAAGATGGTAGCCTATTATGCGGGCAGGCCTAATTGGAAAGACCAAAGCAAATGAAGCACCCTCTTTAAACACTGTGTATTCTGTCTACGAGTAGAAACAAGAACAAGATCGCAGTGAACATTTCACTGTGAAAAAGTTACGTCCATTTTACGTGAATGTACGTTGAAATTTACAAAAGCGGTGGTTTGCAGCACAGCAATTGACCTACACGAAAAAATACAAAAAATAATTGGACACAAAAAGCAAACACATAAACACAAGTGCAGGATTTAATCAGTAGCCTTTATTAAGGGTGTAGTGTGAAAGCTGAATTACACGTCTTCGTTTCATAGAACAAGTTGAGAAAAGTAATCAGCCAAGCCAACTTACATAGCAAATTATTCTAAAGCAGAAGTGTTGCTTTTTTGTAAATATTAACAGCCTACTAGTGTAGTTTAGCTAACACAAACAATCAAATATAGTACTTTTGCCGGGAAAATGCTAACACGAAGTAGAGCATAAAAAAATCCAGGATGAGTATTTTGCTTAAAATCAATGCGATGAAAAGACGCAGTCTTTGCAATTTACGCGAAACAGTGTGAGAACGACGTGTTATACCACCACAGGCCGCTGTGAGCTATAATCTAAATGTATGCAATATGCATGCTTAAATCTAAAGCGCCGGATTTAGGAGTGTATTCAGCAGGAAATCTACGAAAAGGCCAACAATGACAGTAGGGCCTCCCTGCATCACAACTGTGGCTTACAAGTGGAATAATAATATCGTTGATAAGTTGAGCTTTCACAATCGATGGTCAAACAATCCTTTCGGAATGTGAAATGTAGGTTAACGGGGCCTGATAGATAAAGGATGGTAATATTTACGCTGTGTGATGTAACACAAACAATTTGTAGGGGAAAACAGATATAAAAATGTGTTTCTTTGACAGGAAAAATTGTCAACGGTGTTAAGTTGTTTTCGTTTGCGTCAATTGATAAAGAAAGTAATGCAGGCATGAAGGAACCATTTTAAAAGTAGGTGGGCCCAGAGGTGCAGCAGTCAAAGTCAATGCCTGGGCCAGGCCCACCCAGAAAATAAAGTAGGTGGGCCCAGGCCCACGATGCCCATGTGGTTCCTCCATGCCTGAAGTAATGTCAGGATGTCTTTTTTTCGTGTATGACCCGCCATTTAAAGAGGCTACTATGATCGCATGAGGTCTGTCACATGGGTTACCAAATGTGTCATATACGTCATTGACTTCATATTGAGATGGTGATGAAGAAAAGCGAGAAAACAGCGTCATATGATGTTCGAAAAGCTCAAAACTTCAACGTTCAAAAACAAAGCAATTCAGTCGCTTCACCATAGAACTAAATTGATTACCACGGGCACCTGAAAACACTTGTATCTGTCTAGCCAAGAGCAATCTAACCGCAGAAAAGAGTGCGTCAGATAACGTGAAGCATCTACTACAAGTTGACTGATGATCAATTCATCTCTCTACAATCAAAATTGAAAGGGCTTTGAAGCCCTAAATTGTAGTAATGCCTTCATGAATTGGAAGGCATCTGCAGCTTCCCAGACAACAAAATCCGTCATCTCTACATTAATTCAACGTCTCCAAACGTTGAATCAATGCAAAAATGAGGGATTTTGTTTACAAAGAAGTTCAATTGAAGTAAAAACTTCAAAAACTTTTAAAAAGTATAAAAAAATTGACAAATTCTGAATAGTTAATCAGGAATGACCCAGATAGCAAACCCGTCATTTTACATTGATTCAACGTCTGCAGACGTTGCATGTAATGAAAATTTGACGGGTTTTGCTGTCTGGGGAATTATGTTAATAATTTTAGTGCTAATCGCTGACTAAGTGGAGTGCCATTCACTTAATGCCGATCCAAGCTTGAGAAACACAGTAATAAAGTTTTCCGACCACAAGCGTAAAGTTCTTCAAGTTCTATGGCATAGTGTCGAATTGAACTGAGTGGTCATCTGCATTTCGTTGCATGAAACAGACCAAGAAAGTTTAAGATGTTAAAAAAAATTACGCAACGGAAAACACTTTCAAATTTGTTTATTTTCAGTGAAAAATATTTGTAGATGTAAATTTTCTAAGTAATTTTGCTTCAAAACATTTGCTTTTGGACCGTCTCCATGCTAAAAAAATACTCTAGTTTCCAACTCAGAAAACATTTCTTGAGATTGTCACGAGATGAAATGTTCAATAGGTCCATCAAATGCGGTAACTGACATCATAAGTAAAAGAGCAGTATGAAAAACATATGACAAATTAATAGAGTCACACTTTTGCACAGTGATCATAACAGTAAAACTTATCTATCACATTGTCCTCCTTTAAAAAGTTGAAAGAGCGCAATTAAATTTTTGTCGACTTTTCGACTCACAAATGTGCTGCTTTTCTGGACGACAAAACCAATGAATTTTAATTGATACCGTTTATCGACTGAATAGCCGAGCTCTTCTTGATATAATTCAACAAGAATAAGAGGCGGTGGTTCAATTTTCGATCTGTGCAGTAGAGCAGTACACTTTAAAGACAGCTCTCCGCTCATCGGCATCTAATGGATGGAATACTGTGCTAACACTTTTCAACTGTTAGGAAAAATTTTCATAGCGTAATTGACGAAGTCAACATTATGCTTGGTTGTTTGAATGCAATGATGCCAGACACGCTGAAACGTTAAGTGGACAATCAATAGAAAAAACTTTCAAAAAGAACTTTTCAAGAAAAGTTGCGCTTTGTTTTGACAGTCGCTATAGATTGTGCATAAAAAACACAAACCACAGTCCTTGCAGGTAAAACCAGAAAATTGAAAGTCACAAGACGAATACTAATGATAAATGTGCCTGTTAATAGAGGGCAGTTGATAATGTCCGTATACGTTCTTTGTAGTGGATTCTGAGGGCTGAAAATATAAAAAATCTTAAAATGAAATACAAGTCGTTATACTGTAATCAAAGTGAAAATAGCCCCGCACCTTCAGTAGATTTAACATGACTTTATATAACTTTTTGACACTGACAAGGATGGGACCAAAAATAGAGCACTAGTGGCATACGCGTTATACTAAATTAACATAAAGCCAACTGTAGAAATTCATAGACGTTGAATCGATGCAAAAAGGATGGTGTTTGCTTGTTAGAAAAAGATGGCAAATGCGTTCCATTCAGCAATGTTTCCAAGCACTTAAGTGCGTAATTGTGAAGCTAACAGGGCCAAAAAAAAACAGGCAAAGTGAAGTTAGAAAAGTTTTTCATGAATTTTAAGCGACATGCTGCAATTTATATTCTTCGGAAACTTAAGCGGAAAACTTACCTTCAATTTAGGTTTGTACAAAGATTTGGGTTGTAACATGTTTGTCTTTAATACGCTGGGTAGAAGAGAGGACGTGTTGGACTGAAGATGGTGGTGGTGGACTTTTGGGAGAGCTTGTGAGGGAAACTTTGAGGCGCCCCCAAACCCCGGATGGTGCATAGTGCTCCCGTTCACCGGTACCAGATGGGGCAAAGCGGCAGCGTTACTCCCTCCAGTCCCATGCACACTGATGCCACCTAACGCTTGCTGGTTGTGGTGGTGCTGTTCTACTAAGCGGCGCTGTCTTCTCTGAAACAAACACATAACGACAGAAATTTAGCAATTGGTTAAAGGACAATTGATAAGGCAATGACTTTAGCTCAGCTTCACTTATACCCTTTGTGCAATGTTTTGCATTATCAGCATAAAGGTTTATGCAGATTGCACAATAAGATATGCTCAAACTGTAACATCTCATGTCCAGCTGTGCCTCGCTTACATGAACCATATTCTCACATCCATAGCATTTTTAAAGATAAAAGGAAGTTGAACTGATTTACTATGACTTAGCAACAATTGAATATACATTAAAAAAAATGTCTGAAGAATAAACTTAAAGTGTTCAACTGGGAAGAGCCAGATAAAAGCATTGATCTTAGATTCATAAATTATAGCGCACGGCATAGCGTTTGCAGGTTGGGAAGGTATCAGGCCGTTTAATTTGTAATAATAAAACAAGAAAGATATGAAGTTTATTTAAAATGTAGTTTAATATTTAGCTCGGTTTGAAAAAAAAATGTCTAAAATAACATGCAAACTTTGAAATGCGTCAGCGGATAAAAAACAGCGAAAAGGAAAAAGTGGAATTGATAAAGAAAGCTGAATGCAATCACTCGTCAAACCTTTGAAAAAATACTTTCAACTACAAAATATTTAATTTCAGCTATTGAGAAAGCAAGTCTTGTACAAAGGAATGATTTAGTGATGAAAATATGCTTGAACGAAGTACATGTAAAAAAATAAAAACCTGTCAATAGTTGTCAGCATATGATTTGTTTTCTTATGACAATCGAACCACAAAAGTGGAATTTTCTAAAAATATCTCTTTAACATACCTAAAGCAATTATTTTGATGAGACTGTCACATAAATCTGAAGTAATATGCGGAAGCTTTCTAAAAAAAGTCAGACACACCACTTTTACCTAACCCAGACAACAAAATCCGTGATTTTTACATTGATTCAACGTCTCGGACGTTGAATCAATGTAAAAATGGACATTACTGTGTGGAAATATGTCACCACTGAAATAAGAACGTAGACAGCTAGCTCTATTCAGAACCTGCAGTTTTTTTAAATCTCGCTTTAAACTGTCGCACGAGTCAAGATAGACTTTTTTCGCCACGTCATCAATGGAAGAGGCGTCTGCATTGTTGCACTTGGCTCTGTTCTGCCAGACTTTGTCAATAGTCAAGCTATTTGCTGCGAAATTTCTGCTCACTTCTTCCACAACTTCATAAGTCACGGCGGAGTCCTCAAATATAAACAACTTTCTTAAAACTCAGCAAAACTACCGTTGATATAAACATACGATTCCTGAAGATGTCAAGCAACCTTTTAAAATTTCTACTTTTGCTGTCCAAAGTAAGTATTCCAGACTAACATTAAAACGTTTTTACTATTTTGTTTGCAGCTGTTTATCTTTGATGAATCAACACTGTCAATAAGCAAAATGTTAGCTGTCCTTTTATAAAGAAAACTTTCAGCTACTGTACTAGTCCTTCGTGTAATAACAACGTTCTGAACTCATAACTTGACTTCTTACTTTTCTTAGAGGTTCGCAAACCTTCTGACATCAAAGTTCAGTATAAACGTTGTCCACAATATTCAAGCAACATTTGTTTATTTAATTGTAGAAAGTAATTGGCAAGTTAGTAATTACAGCATCAGGAGTGATGTTAGTTATTGAAAAAACATTAATAACAATTTAGTAATTAATTAGTAAAAACCATTTAAATTCTTACTCTTTTCTTTTGGATTTGATTCTGCTTCCAAACCGCCACATCTCCAGCGTTGGAACTGGGTCCGCCCTTTGTGGAGTTATTCTCATAGCGCGAGAGCTTCTGGGCCTCCTGTGATCTCTTGTCGGCTTCTCTGCTCACACAAAACTGTTATTGTCAGAGATTTTGAATTTGGTTGCGATGTGATAGCAAAATAATTTTTTGCCTATTTTTGCGTGTAATTTGTGCATTTTTACCTAATTAAGCTTACGTATAATTGTATTACGTGATGAGTTGACGTAGATATTACAAAAATTCTTTGATTACGTCATAGCAGTTGTAGTATGCCGTTGTAGAAATGGAAGTTCGTCGAACTGCAACCAAATAAGTCAAAATATCTATGTCTTTAAGTAGTTATGAAAAATTTTACTTGCTATTTTTACATTGTTTCGACGTCTGGCAATGTTTCAATGTAAAAATGCAACTTTTACTGGCTGGGATGTCTCGAAAAATTCTGGCCTTCATTTCTTGACATTGATTCACGTTGAAAACTGATATTTTTAGTGACGTTGGTTTAATAATGTTTTCAGAAAAAAATACAAAATTAATGCAACAAAATCATGGAACCAAACCCAGACAGCAAAATCCGTCATAGATTTTGATAATGGATTTTGCTGTAGGGAAAGTGAGCGCTTACGGGAATTTGCATATTTCTTGAGGTATCAAAACTGTGGAAACAAGTTTCCTGGTCTCAGTACCAGTCATGGTTAGGACTAGGCTCAAGTATGAATCAAAGGTGTATATGGACACAAAATGTTATTGGCCTCAACGAAGGAAACAAAAAGATGAAAACCAACTAAAATTGATGTTCAATCAACTTTAAACCAATGCTGAACAACATAAAAATAAGGCCTGGATAAAACAAAAAAACTGTTTTCTTACGTCTCCTTTTCTCATCTACAAGTTTTAACTCGCCTGCTAAAACTGACATAAATCACAATTCAAAGTTATCTCAGGATAAAAACCTGGAATGACTTTAGAAAACGATATATTGCCGCAAAAAATACAATTTGAAAATTATAGATATGATTAAGCGAAACACTGTTTCAGATTAACTATTTTTCAAAACGTTGCTTGCTTGCTTTCTAGTAGTTATTTTAGTTAGCTGTTGAAAATTCATCCATGGCATCATGAAATCTATCCTGCAATTGTGAACCCACAAAAGCGAAAAAGAAGCTTATGTGATAAAAAATTCACTAAGCGTACTTTATAATCGATGTTCACGCTACTTAAAATGAAAGGGACTCCAAACACAATACAAGTTTTTTAATTCAACTACTACGGAGATGAAATTAATTCCAAAAACGCAGAAGAACAACAATTCTAAGTGGATTGTAAGTTTGCACAGCTTGAAGATGAAGTTAAGGCCTTTTTTGCAAAATTTGACGTCATCCGAAGTTGACCGAAAAAAAAAAATACAGACAGGATTATATCACACGTCGTTTCAAATTGATCCAACGTATTAATACTGATATTTACCTACTTTTTGTTTCTATTTACTTACGTTGCTAAGAAAATAAATAATGTCATTGAACACCCAAACAACGAATGCGAGTTTCAGAACACCCGTGTAAATACAGGCTAAGTGCAAATTAAACTTTATTTCCAGTCTGTTGAGTGTTAATAAACTGCAGAAGTTTCAACTTATACCAGTCGTTTGAGCTACTGGAGCCTAAATTGGAAGACTACTAGAAAGCAGCCAGTCTATGGATCCATCATCCAAGACATGCAGACCTATCAATGCGTTAGGTAAGTTGAAAATCGTGCAATGATTGATGAAATGGAAAAAAAGAAGATTCACAAGAGGAAGACGACATTTTCCACGAATGCATGGTTGAGTGAAAAATCCCGATGTCTGTACGAAGACGGTTGAAGCGTATCCAGTACCCACACCTGTCTCGGCACGGACAGGCCGATGAGACGGGTATTGGTGATGAGCGAAGTCTAGTATTAGATTTCCATGGTCTGCCCAATTAGCCGAGAAGATGTTAGGGCAGTTCGTGTAGCGAAACATATATCGAAGCCCCATGTACTAACTCGGAGACAAGGATTGCACCTATCAAGCTAGTGAAGCCAAATACAATATCCCTTTCTTGAAAGCAAGGCCTCGAAAAAAACGGTTACAAAGACCTCTGAAAAACATTTTGGGGCTAAAATGCATAATTTTTTTAAGTATTTAGAAAGCATGTGAAAAAATACACATTTGTGAATGCACGTGGAAATTTAAGATCTCTGACACTTTCATAGGCCCTCTTTCAAGGCACAACCAAGACAAGTTTCGCTCCGTCCTAAATGGCCTATTGAGATAACTCTAAAGGCCAAGGCTCTGCAGCTCCTGTAGGTTCTCTGTAGGCAAGCCTTGCACGTTATATGCTGCACGTATGCCTGGGTTGATCTATCGCACGCAAGCGCAAAACGTGGGCAATACTGTTACTTTTTGCAACGGCAAAACCCAAAACAAAGCAACAGAAAATATGCGTTTGTATGGAGTTGAAAGAAGTCGATTATAAACTGGTTGCGAACGGCTATTGACACCATCATAATGAGAAACAAAAAGAAAATTTGCACAACAGCATATTGAACAACGCATAGTGAAAGTCAAGACCGCTTGATATACCAAACAACTCAACTGATAGAACAACTTTCAAAATGATATTCGCTCCCACACAGTCTCATTAACCACAAAAACATGATTTTACCTGAGATCTCTGAAGTAAGGGTGGCGAAGTGCTTGCTTGGCTGTTATCCTTTCATCAGGGTCGTAAGTGCACATTTTATAGACGAGCTCAATGCATTGCTGAGAGGCGTGAGGGAGCAGCTTTTCAATCCCGGTCCCCTTTTTGGGCGGGAAATCAAAATTGATCCCACGATTCCGACTACAACAAAGAACACACTAGCTGACAAGCTTCTACTATTTTTAAAGGTAAAGTTCTTTCAGAACAGTCTTTTTTGTAGTGTCTAGGCCTAGGACCAATTAGTTGAAGATTAAGTAAACGGGAAGGCAAGTAAGTCAATCTTCGTACCCATCTTCAAGCATGCCTTTATGTGTCTTGCCAAAGACACAATCACATGCTCTTGAGTGGTGTCGAATCAGTACTCTTTGAAACATCAAACCAGGGCTCTTGCCACTTGGCTATGCAGTCAACGATAAACTGTACTGATTGTGATAAAAGCTTCAATACAGTACTAAAAAATATGTCGCTTAGCTCTAGTCTAAACCCATGCAACCAAGCACTTATGCTTGAGTATTTAAGATTTCTACACACAATAAACATGGAGATCAAGATAGTAGACAAAGCCTAGTAGACTTACTGTTTCATTTTGTTTAAAACGGAAGCATCAGGAGTTCCAAGGACGTCGTGGATCTTTGAAATTTGGTCAACTTCATTGGCACCAGGGAACAAAGGGTGTAAGCTATCACAGCAAGATTAAGATAAAGTTTATCTTTTTAAGACTATTGCACAAAATTAACTTCGACATTTTACCAAAATGCATATATAGCGCGTCATTGTGAACACAGCGTACATAGCAAAAGTTTAAAAAACGCTCAATTCACTACTAAATAACAGCAAAACAGGTCAGTTGACAAAAACCGCATCCATACAAAACAAGACATTATCACGCAGAAGGCGAACGCTTTTAAGATAACTTTATTGTATTGTCACAACCAAGCACGTTTTCTGCCTGGAATATATTTTAGATTTCCACCCTTGACGCACAAAACAGCAACGAACGGTTTTGAAAATCGTATTTATTGAGTCATTCACCTCATTACTTCAAAAAAGACGCAGCCTACACTCCAGAGATCCATGCGGTATGTGTAGTAACCGTCGGTTAGTAAGCACTCTGGGGCACGGTACCACCTGGTGCTGATGTACTCGGTGTAAGGTTGTTTGCTGTAAACGCTCCGGCATGAGCCGAAGTCGGCCAGTTTTAAAACTTCATCCTGTGAAAATAATAAAGTGAAAAGCGGAACGTGAAATTAAACAATATAAGCTGGAAGGAACCAGACTTGCAGATTGGGCGCCAGCTGTAAGCAAAGCGATAGACAAAGCTATTTTGACCAAGTCTGTGGTCATTGAATCAATGTAGAAGTTACTGACTAGCTAACTGGGGTTAAAGCATTGCTTCCATAGACATCGGACTTACCTTTACTAAGATATTTTCTGGTTTTACGTCACGGTGAAAAATGCCGCACCTAAACAACAAAGGATATTAGTCCTAACACGCAAATAACCAACGAGCATACCGAATGCGAAGGCAATATATACGTCAGAGAAATATTGGTCCAACACAGGGACATTCATAAATAATGCAGTGTTCACAGCAATACATCAATGATGGAATTACAGCTTTCAAGCATGAAGTCAAAAGAGCTCAAGTCACTTTAAACAAAACAAAAGTTTTCGATTCGACAGGGATCCCTCGAGGTAAAATTTTAACTGGGGTGATAATGGCCGCCTATGCAAAGCTCAATAATCGAACGTTTGTCTTCTGTCATAACCGTTGATTTTGTTTAGCACTTTCCATGTCTTGACTTTCATTATGACATTCCTGATGAGGGGTTAAATTAAGCCGAAAACTCTCGACTTTTGAAACTATTTGTAAATAGGTAAATATATTGTTATAATGCAATAGTTCGTACGGTACTTTGAAATATATTTAAGTTTAGAATGGGATCTGCGAGAAAAGTGTTTTTGATGTGCTATAAGCTTCCATACAGGTCCCAATGCTGCGCCAAAAACGTTTAAAATTTGCTTTGTTTTGTTAGTGTCGTGATGCACAGCTGATCACAATCTTGCATCCAAACACCGCAACAACAAAACGCGTCAAACAACATCCTGCGTTATTAAAAACTCGAAATCACCTTGTGGTGAGTACCCAGGTAACAAAATCCGACTTTTTTTACATTAATTCAAAGTCTGCAGACGTTGAATTAATGTAAAAAGGACTGGTTTCGTTAATTGAGTGGTGTCAGCCAACTTTCAGTAAACAAGCGGGAAACTTATGAAAATTTAAAGAGGAATTATGAATGAAAGAATTCTACGCCGTTATTTTGGCAAATAGAATAGTCAGTCAGGAGCAGCCAACACGCAAAGCATCTACTTTGTAATTAAGAAGCGACAGTAGTTATGATAAAAAACAAAATAACCTTATAAGCGAACAAAAATTAAGTTCTCCGTGATTGTTGTGCCAAACATTTAAGCGCTGGTTGTTTGTGCCGTCGTAGAATGCATTAAATTTATTTCAACTAGCTTAATTTCACATTTATTTAACAAAGCAAATGCTTACGATAAACAGCACGCGGCATGTTTAATTTCGCAATTTTTATTCAACTTGTAGCTTTCTCTGAAGATAGAAAACAATGCAGTTTTCAAAACGTTGACTGAGCATGAGTTTAGCTTCTGTTTTTTTTTTTGGTTCTTTACTTTTTCGTTCACGTTCAGCTGGAGTATCTAGCATTTTGTTCTTTAACTTTTTTTTGCATTTTTATGCAACGTAACTGCAGAATCTCGGAATGTGTGAAACACGATTTGTTGTGACACACAGAGAAAAACGTTATAACTTGTAGTCTGAAATAAAACTAAAACAACCGGAAATACTGTGGTTCACATCAGCACTTGGAAAACGAGTTCCTTGTCCCTACCTGTGCATATGATCTAAGGACTTGAGCAACTGAAACATGAAATTTTTCACTTTTGGTTCAGGAAGGTAATGCCGCCGACCTGTAATGAAAATACAACTAATATATATCTATTTGAGGCATAAGTTGATGTCAAACCTTGAACAAGCATTTCAGTCTTATGAACATACAAGTTCTTCAAACAAATGTTAAATGAATGTAAAATTACAAAGATTGAATTTTTGTCATAGTCACAAGTAGAAGTTCAAACAAAGCAAAACAGATACAGACCACTCAAGAACGCGTTTAAGATAAGCTGAAAATGTCATAACTTGTTAAAATATTTTTAAGAAACTAGTTGAGTCGCAGAAATAAGTTCTTAAGTCGTCTAGCCTTTGAAAGCGAGGCAATAGGTGAAGTAGGCGACATTCTGTCGGTCAAGTGCTTAATGGTAAGAAAAAAAAGTTCAAAGTCAAATATGTAGGCCAGCGTGGTCCAACTACTTTTAACTTACGGGCCACTTTACAAAAACGTGACAACATGCGGGCCATTTCCAATAAAATGATAGTGAGTGCGTAATCAAAATTGTTAAAGTTGTTAAAAATTGAAATTGTTAAAATTAATAGCAAATTGAAATTTATTTCAAAGCTCTATCAGTGAGATGCCTGTGGTCGAGGTTTCTTTGATACTATCGTTTCTACATCAATTTCAATGTTAGTGGTAGCAAGTCGGAGACTATCTTCCAGTGTTTCGTCTATCGTTCGATTTCTGTTTTTAGACTTGACTTGCTGAATTCTAGAAAATGTACTCTCACACATGTATGTGCTTCCAAACATTGAGTGCATTTTTAATGCAAAAATTTTCAGTTTGGGAAATCTATCCTTGCTGACTAATTTCCAGAAGCACTCTGAGGTTTCATTTTGCCCCTGCAAATTTAGGTTTAACACATTCATGTGCATTGTCATGTCTGTAAGGAAAGCAAGATTGCACAGGAAGTTTAGGTACATAAGGTAGCCTACATATCAGCCTTTAACACTAGGTATATATCAGCCTTTAAGAAGCCCAGTTGTACTGACGAGACCTGATAGGTTGAAACAGTTACTTTCTGTAACATAAATACAAATTAAATCAATACTGTGAAAGCTCGCGGGCCGCAAAAATTCTATCCGCGGGCCGCATGCGGCCCGCGGGCCTGTAGTTGGACCACGCTGATGTAGGCTATCATATTTTTTTAAAACGCGTTAGGTTAGATAAAAGGAGTGAATGGCATTGCGCGAAATCTCCCTTCCCAGCAAGACAATTTCATCAATTTTACAGCGATCTGACAGGAAATTTTCTAAAATCACATTTTCGCTGCCTGGTGATGTTACAAAAGTATAAACCCTTCTTATCACCTGGCCGAAGCAGTGAGGGGCGAAAAAAATGTAATTTACGTGGTGTAATTAAATTGACTTTAAAAAAGCATCAAAATTTATAGACTATATTTCATCTGCTGATTAGACTATATTTCATATGTTTGAATGTAGTTAATTTCATCGTCATTTTTACAAGTTTAGGGGTCGGCGGAAAACATCAGCAACGCACAAATGAAACCAAGTGTAATAAAAAAGACTTACAAACAGAAAGATGAAACGAAAAAGAAACCAGCTACGAAAACACAAAGCAAAGCTAGGCTTCATCGACTAGTCATTTTAGCAAATTAACCCTAACTTGCTCAACTCAGAAAGTTACAAAGGTCTTACAATCAAAAGAAGTAAGTAGTGCTGTAGTGTAGAGTGCTGTCAAACAAAGAAGAAATAACAATAATATCACATCACAGAGGGCTTGTATTGGGCGGGTCTCGTTTTCACCAAGACAATGAGTTGAAAGAGAAAAATACAATGTCAGAGTGTGTATCAAAATAACAGAGTATGGCAGGAAAAGTACACCGAAGGACAGCTTTGAAACAATGCTAGAATGTGTGGAGCACAAACGTACATATTGAGAATGGGGATTCATTCACTTTCTAAAACCGTAAAGAAAGCAACTGGGTGACATTGTAATTTACCAAAATAAAAAAATGAATAAAAATACAAAACAAACTATATAATATATGAAATAAACTCACTGATTTCAATAGACAGATTTCGTCTAGAAGTGAAACTTACATTGAGCCAATAAGCATCACTGTAGGCAACAATCTACTCAAAAGCTTCCAATAACCTTCTGCGTGTTTAGTTTGAAAAAAAAGTTGATTTCTTAGGCCTTTAAAGTTTAAAACATGAAACGATTGACACGCAGTTCAAGTAAGACTTCAACATGGCTGTGAAAACACAAAGAAATAAGTTAAATACAAAACTGTATTTGACTTTCACGACTTTGCCCGAGCTGGGTAAACAGAAGTAAAATTTTCTTTTATCCTTAAAGCTTTAATCCGGCATTTCAGCGTTATATGAGTAATGATATAAAAATACAGTCACCAATCCAAAGTAAAGCTGTGAAGTACACAGCGCATCGAAGTTCAAACTATCAATAACTTACCTCTGATTAATTCATATATGTTCATATCCATTAGTTCACATATTAAAGCGACTGTTCCAGTCTTCTTGTCACTAAAAACAAAATTACATTTGACTCGCAAGGCCGCAACGTTGGCTAAATGTCGAACTGTTATAATAAAATACAGCTTTTAAAATGATGTATTCGATGGCGTCAAAGTTTTTTTTTTTAAAACTCTGTTAATATAGCAAACATTATATTTCATTTTCAAAAACAGGCTATGACTTTTCATAGAAAACATATGGGTCAGAACACCTATCGTTTGACAAGCCTATTGGTACGTTGGTTAAATAAATGAGGTTATCTATTAAACAGCACATTTTTTGTTTCGAATGACCTTTAAATAATTAGATGTGGTAAGATTTGCAACAAACATACAAAAACTCCATAATTAACTTTCCATAGAAAGCTTTTCAGAACATAGACAGTTTACCTCCATAAACAAAAAAATCACCTATAAACAAAAAACTACTTTCCGTGTAAAAACTTACTAAATTATTTCATGAAGTCCTATCACGTTGGCGTGAGGGTTAAGGCGACGCATTGCCTGAATTTCTCGAAGATTGTTGACTTGGTCAACGCTGCAAAACAACAGGTAAGTTCGTAACAGAAACGAAAGAACTGGAGACAAGACAGTTGTTAGAGATTATAGAGAATTACAGAAGCTTCTTGATGTATGTGTGAAGTCGCAATTATAGTATCATCATTATGTTCCTTCCTCGTATTGAGGGTTGGATACAATGCGCCATTGTTCTCGACCATGAGCTGCTCGTACTGCATTTTCATAACTTAATTTTGTCCATTTAGTGATGTTTGATGTCCAAATCATAGCATACAGCTCGCGAAAGGCATCTTCCAGCAAAAAAATTGACTGAAGTCTCTGTAAATGGCCAGAGATTTTTATTACAAAAAAAAAGAACATCTTCAAAACAATGGCTGTTGTTTGTTTGAATTCTACGGCTTTGTGACTGATGCAAATAAATAAATACTTCGTCAAAAGTGAAGAAAGGACTGGGGCTGCAGAAATTGAATATATAAAGTGTGTAATTCGTTGAATGCAAAGGCACTTGAACAACCAACGAACATCCACTTGAACATCACTGCCTAAACATTGGTTTTAGCCTCTATCCTGTCACAACAACATTGAAAAGGTTTTGCTTTTGTTCACAAAAACGCTCAATGGCAAGTAAGTCTTGAGAGTAACTAAGTTTTTTAATTTTAAAAATCCTTATATTATTTGCAAAACAATTTTTCTTGTTTCTTCTCAATGTCATTTGAATAACAAGGTTAATTTCCGATCATCTGTGGGCAAAAATAATAATAACATAACACTTTTTATATCAAAAAAAAATTATGTTAAAGTGCATTAAAACGAAAAGGGGTTCAGACAGGCAAAAACCTTTCTTCATCAGTTAGAACAGGTCACTGGAGACGAGTACAAATGCATGAACTGTCGAATTTGACGATAGACAGGGATGTTTGGAAAAATTATGTTGATTGTGTCCAGGTACGCCCGGAAGGATGATGGTGATGATGAAAACGACAAATTATTTGAAATAAACTTTCAGATAGTGCTTGGAAATGAACCCAATTCACAAATTCATGGCTATGCTACTACAGAATCACACTAAACCAAAAACTAGAACTTCACAATTGCTTGCTCACCCATCATAATGCTGTTTCATTTTTTTGCAAGCGTAATAAGTGCCATCCTTCACATGCTGGCATTTCAAGACTTCAGAAAAAGTACCCTCTCCTTTCTTGCCGAGGATGCGATATTCTGAAACAGAGAAAACAATCAAAACTGATTTGAAGCGACTGAAAGCATTAAAAAGAAGCATTTTTACTCAACAATGCAACGAAGCTACAATTACATTGTAGACTACTGTAATAGCAGAACTATATTCAGCAGGCTAACGATGCTTGCAATTTCAATAAAAGTGTGCAGCCCCCCTGTTTGGTCAGTGGACTCTTAGTGGGATGTCGATTGGTCGATTACATAAGGTGCTTAGTTTTAAGCCCGATTAAGGTCAACCTGCTGAAGGCCAACCTGTTAAGATCAGGCATCAAACCAAGCTGGAGGTCGTAAAACATCTCTTACTTCTACCCAGGGTGTAATACTTTCGGTAAATTAGTTAAAAACAGAAAGGCAACCAAAATACTTTCAAAAGCACAACTATAAATCAGCCTACCATTGCATAAGGTATCTTGCATCAGATACTTTAACCGCTTCTTCAACTGCACTGCTGTCACCTAATGAGCTATGGTTTATATAATGCAGACTGCCATGTAAAAACCCAAATAGTCCTTTACAAGAAAACCGAGCAACATTAGGATAAAATGGCAACTGCATAGAAGTCAGTGTTTGCATGCTTTCCTAATTCTTCTTCAGAGTGCCCTATTCTAACACAACATTGTTAACATTAATATGCAGCAAAGTAGGTCTGTGCTAAATAATGATATATGATATCATAGATTCTCAACTAGAGTCTGGTGCCCCTGAAACTTTTGCTAAAGGCTATGACCAGACACTTTAACCAGAGTGGAAATGTTGCACAACATACTATCTTACAGGGTCTGCTACTATTCGGTGAGTCCGCTTCGGTGAGTCCGATTCGGTGAGTCTAATTCGGTGAGTTCCTAACCTCTAACCTTAACCCCAAACCCCTAACCCTAAAACGGCAATAATAATTAGGCTACGGTACCCGATAATTAAAAAAAAATTGAAAAAATCCCCCGTTAAGGGATCGGACTCACCGAATCGGACTCACCGAAACGGGCCATTCCGTATCTTACACTATTGACTAAATACAAACCTGCTATTGACTATAAGTACCGTACTGGAAGAGATGTGTTTCTTTGAGTCTGGTGACTATAAAACATTTGTGTCATTATCAACTTCCCCAATTTTACATTAGTTGTGATGTTAGAATCAGGGGCGGATCCAGGTATTAACGTTAGGGGGGCGATGTCATTGATATTCAGGCAAGTGATCAGCCCGGCACAACCAACGACGGGGGTCTCCCCTAGAAAACTTAGGTTGAATTTGATGAGTTCCGAGAGCATTTCGAACACAAATTATGAGAAATTGAAATTCTATAACTTAAAAAACCTTCAACATTGCTGTTGTTTAACAAAGGGAGGGATGAAGAGCTGATATGCCCTTGCCATGTCAAGTTGAAGCCTGAGCAACCTAGCCGCATTTATAGTTGAGACTGAAGGTTTCACTCTTGATTGTTTCACGGCAATTTAAAAATTGACCTCGGAAAGATAATAACAGGTAGCCTAATTCTGTCTTCCCAATATTGATGCAAACATTGAGGTTATAGACTTACTATATAACTTCGATGTTTTATTTCTCTGACAAGTTTTGAATTGTTACAAAGAGCAATGAGGAAAGGTTATGCATACATTCAACATACAATGAGCAACAAAAGTGGGGGCCAGGTCAAAACACTGGGTTATGCTCCACCCCCCGTAGAATCGCCACTATAGGCTAGGTATCGATTGTAAATTTTTATTTTGGACCAGCGAAACACTACAATCTGTACAATAGAATGGCAGCTAAACATAATTTAATGACGACCAAATGATATAGGCCTAGTCCTCCAAAACGTGTCATGCACAGTCGCTGCACCAGACAAAAAAAGAAACTAACAATAACAGAAACAACTATTTCTGTGGACTTCACAAATAAAACGAAAATAAAAGCTACTTTGCCGGTACGGGTAATACTAACAGGTGTCGTACCTTTGACTACAACACAAAGTCAAGTTTGCGGTTTCTACTGTTGGCAAATCGATTTATCACGGAGTCTGTGTCAATTAAAATGTCCCGATGCTGGTAAGGCCAATCCATTCAGTTTTTCCTCGCCGATGTTGTTCCTCAGCCAGGTTTTCAACGACCGAAGAAATGAACAGCTTCTTTCGGCTGATGCTACGCTGACTGGCAAGGTTAATAGTATTTTTAGAAGAGAGTGTACGATTGTGTACACATTTTTATCACACGGTTGTAAAGCTTCTTCTGCAGTCATCGGTAAGACTGCAGCAGTCGCCAGAACAGTTTTATTTTCCCACTTCTCCTTCCATAGTTGGATCTCTGAACATAGAGCAGATTCCACCAAATGACTTTTGTCAATGCTATCGGGTCGGTACTTGAGCAATTTCGTGGTAGCAATGATGTTAGGTGTCAAGATGCTAAATACTCATTGAAAAAAAAATTGAGCTTTGCTGTTTCTAGATGCAATTTCAAGGTAGAATTCCAGATAGGCTAGGTTGGTTGACGGAGCAGGTTTTTGCAACTTTGACGGTCAGACGTGGAACTAAAACCATTGGTTTTAGTTCTATGTCTGACCGTCAAAGTTGCAAAAATCTGCTCCGTCAACCAACTTATCTAGGCTAAGGGATTTCTGGCTATGCTCTACAGTGCCGGCAAAAAGTTTAGTAACTTTTTAAATTTTAGTAATTTCGTTCGGTAATTAGACTCTGCGATGAAATAATAGCCTTATACTATGTTATTATTATAGCCTAGCCTAACCTAATCTTTGAACATGGCGAAAGACTTATTCAGCATTGCTTTCGACATGTTGTTTTCCAAATCGTATACATATAAGTGAACAATAAAGCTACTTTCTTGGGTTTTAGGGGGGGCGATCGCCCCAATCGCCCCCCTCTGGATCCGCCTCTGGTTAGAATATATGGAGGGCTGAAGGCAGCATTCAGCTGCTGTATTGAGATTATCCTATCTCTGCATGGTCATGGTGTGACAGTAAATGCCGTTCAAAGTAAACTTGTAAAATTAATTTGTATCAACTTGAACAGGGTTGTGTCTCTTGCTGCTATCAAAACGTACGTTCTTGGGTATGTCAAGTTTGTCTCCCCTTGATCATAAGCAAAATTTGTTTTTATTTTATGAAGGGCCGCTAGATATTGAGGGTTCTAAGTATACACTACGAATCATAAAAAGTTAAAAACCATTAGACTAAACTGCTTCTCACCACCAATGACTATAAAATCAATAAAACTCAGAAAACATGCTTGCTGATTTCAAATATGTCATTTTAGACTAGAGATTAACTAATCTGTACCTCACCCTCAAATGGAGATATTAAATCGCTTCTTAATCTTCCTGCCTGATTCATACTCTTCAAAATATTTTTGAAAACAAATTCTAAGTCTATTCAAAGGGTATAACCTGAATCTTTGCGCATTGAGTCTTTAATACACAAGATGCAAAACAAAAATAAAATGATATTTACAAAGCAAGACCTACAACCACGTACATTACTGTTTAGTAATTACACACAAAAACATTATTACTGATACTTTAAAACTGTGAATAGCTTCCAAGTTGAATTTCATAAAATAAAGTCTTTACGGAGTTACGGTATTATATGCATGTACAAAGATACTTACTGTGCATATTCAACAAACAAAAACATGAAATTTATGATAGTATCTAAAGTATGGATGATACAGTTTCTTTAATTCTTACACAAAGTTCTCATTCTTAACAGGATTTACAAGTACACATTACAATGGAGCTTCAAATTAGTCAGACTATTTCAAAAACTTTAGCATTTAACTTGGTGTCATCTCATTAGCTCTAAACCAAAATAAAGTGAAATATTTCTGTAAAAAAGCAAACAGTTGAAGAAGGTAGAATGTAGTAAACACAGCTGTGTTTTGTTACAGCCTGATAAAGAGATTGAGTAATACACTCACAAACATTGGCAACACAAAAAATGTCATAAAATCAAAAGAAAACCAATTTGCAAAATTGTTTAGAGGGTATTATCAGGTTTATTTAAAGTAAATTGAGATGCTTTTATTTTCAGAGGACAGACTGTTTAAGTTATATTTCACAGAATACTAAAGACCAGTGTAAATATCCCGCATTGTTATAAATCAACAAGCCTATTTGTTTTATTCCTACCAATAGTAGACTAATGATTAAATGAAGGGACAAGGGAAAGGAAGGTAGACAGCATGCATGATAAACAGTTGACCCAAGACAGCTGGCTGAAAAATATGTTGTGGTGTGTGTTGGCATGCAGAAATTTGTTTAAAGTTTCTGCAAGCACCAGGAAGGAGTTTGGGAACGGTGCTCTTCCACAAGACGCCCTGTTGGTCAACCGGACAAATCTATGCTTGTGCTTTTCAACGATCGCAAATTTCTTTAAATTGAACAACAAATCAATAAATGGGAGACAATTTCCTTCTGGTATGTTTCATTGCATTTCCACCCCGCACTTCCTCCTTCATAATAGTCCATTCCAATGTGTGTGACATCATCATTTTGTCCTGTTGACCAACAGGGCGTCTTGTGGAAGAGCACCACTTTATATACATTACCGTACTGTAGTAGCCTTCTGCACTGGTGAGACCAACAAGGTCAAAACAGGGGTGCTTTCTGCATATATTTTTCTTCATCTGCTTAAATTTTATTAGGAAAATTGATGTCCGAAAATATACGACAACGGTTGAAGAAATAGGATCAAAAAGCTGTAGCCTATATTGCTCATGTCTGTCCAATTGTTTTTTAACTTGTCCTAAGCTATAGGCTTGCTTATAATAATATAAAAACTGGCTGCCGTACTTTTAAACACACACCTAAATTTTTTGTGATTTTTTTCACAACATAAATTTTGCTTGGAACATTGCAAGTGTATTAAAAAACCTTTCTTCTGTCTTAAAAAGTTATTACATGTTTACAAGACACAGTTTCTTTAATAACCTCAATGAAGTAAAGAGCTGCTGCCAATGTTACTATGGATGTTCTTGCAAAAATTGCTCGGTGCTGCCCATTACCGGACATTTTTCACAAATGTACGGAACTTTGATAGCATTCAGTTGAATTTTACAGCTGCTTTTCAGAAAAGCAGAACTAACTGCACATCGCTAAACAATTTTTTTTTACAAATTACAAAATCAAAGCAGCTTTTTATGTATTTGAAAAATAAATTTGCTGCTTTTTCATATTGGAAGCTTGTGAGGAACAGACCAAAATTGACAAAATCATTTTTAAAAACTATTTAGCCAGTTATCTCTGATGTGCGTTGCTCAACTGTAAACTACACAGCCAGAGTCAAGGTCCAATCATCGTTACTGAAATTTGCCTCCCCTATGTAGAGGCAATGAGTGCTTGTAAATGATGCAAACATGGCAGGCGTTACTATGTAGTATGTCTATGTAATGTATAGGTTTGATGCGGCGCTATCATAGCTAGTAGCTAGAGTATAATTTGTGAAGAAGAAGCGTTCTTCCCGGCCATCAGCACAAGGCTGATCACTCACTAGTACAGCGAGCAACAGTTGCGATTCGCTAACCATAACGGTGTAGCTTCCACGCTAGCCATTCAGACATCCAATAAACGATGAGTTTCTGGGCAGCCGATTTGTAGCAAGAATTGACAGCGATAGACACGTGTTTCGCCCATGAGGCTGGGCTTATCAGTATCGCACCTCGCACCGTATGTGTTCAACTGTTTTATTCGCATCAACAGCGCACGGGTACAAAGGATTGACACGGCGAGAGAGCATAAACAAACATAGCCAGGTCGAAGACTTTAAGAAACCGACCTGCCACACCCCGCGGCGGCGGGGAGCGGCGTGATTTAGGGGTGACGATGCACCCGGAGGGGTAAGTCCACCAGCTTAGGTCGCGGGGGCCAGGCTGGGGAGTCGAGGTACCTGTGTAGGGAGAGTGTGGATCAAAAACGTTGCATGACCCGTCCGCAAATTTAGAATGGCGAAGCGGGCCAGGGAGACAGGCTCTTTCTGCATAGTCCAGAAAGATGGCCTGCGACGGGCCGGGCGACCCGTCGCATGTGGACGCTGGAACCGGCAGTAATTGACCGCCGGGCGGCGCCCACGTCTCCTTCACGCGACCTCGGCGCAGGTACTTGACTCTTATACCCGATCTGCCAGTAGGCAGAGCGGATAAAATTGGGGTCTACCACGAGGAAGAGAGTCAACTATTTAAGGATAATTTGGCTCTCGTGGCAGACGAAATTTAAATAAAAATGTGGAGCAGAGGCTCGATTAATCAATAGAAACAAAAAATATAGGTGGGAATGTAATACATACTCACTGGAGAAGAGTAAGCTTTGATTCGGCGAGCACGGATGTGCACTGGCCAGACGTTGAGGCAGGTTCGCCCAGCTGGATCGGGGAGGCTAGCGATCGAAACCAGAGGCACTGATAGGCTACATTACCAGGAAAAAGTAGAAAATTGGAGTGGAAACTTTGAGGCTGCATTTTTTTTTTTTTGTTGAAGGGCTGCATCGAGTTGATCAGGGGATCGTGTTGATCAATGCGTTATCGACCGCCGCTTTAGCAGTCAGTTTAACTCTTATCTTTGTGGAAAGAAAAGAGCCAACAAAACCAGCAGGTGCCAGGGGTAGGACATGTGAAGATAATTCCCATCTTCACACGTTCTAGCCTCATGGGCGAAACACGTGTCCAGCGTGTCCAGTCAGCCCAGCCTCATGGGCGAAACACGTGTCTATCGCTGTCAATTCTTGCTACAAATCTGCTGCCCAGAAACATAGAGTATAATTATTAGGATTATTGCTATTTTTTTGGACATCTTTTTTGTTCGATGTTAAAACTTGTCCTGTTATTAAACAAGCTCGTGGTTTGAGAAAATTGTTAGGTGATCACTGAAAATAGAAATCCACGACTGAATTTCGAGGGAGGGATGGTGCTCACAGGACATCGCGTTTACGACTTACGAGCACTGAGTAGGCTATGTGGCTTACACACTCAGCCACATAATCAAAGTGTCACAAATACGCATACCACTAAAAAAACACACCTGTAGCCTAATGTCTGACCCGATGGCGCAACTACAAAAAATAAAGGTTTGTGTCAGGCAGCGAGTTCAGTTTAGTTGAAAGGGTTTACTCAGTAACGTAGCCAAATGAGGGCTGTAAACAAAGTTACAAAGCCATCCTTTAAAACGTGCGTGATGTCACGATGGCTATTGGATCAACATTAACAATAGAACTGTATGGTGTGTCCACAGGGGCGTGGCCAGGACAAAATTTCGAGCAAATAAGTAATTTTGCACATGTAGCTAAGTGAACCCAGTAACAAGCCGCAGAACGCGGAGCACTCACAGGGGGTGTGGGGGGGCCTCTCCCAAAAATTTTTGAAAAAATATTTTAAAGTTGTGCATTCTGAAAGCAATTTCAGCTTAAATCAATAGTAAAACTTTGTCAAATGATGCTGCAACAAATTTTTATTTTAAATATTCTTGTTTGGGGGGTGAGGAAAAAGAGTAAAAGATACCTTCTTTCCTCCCCCCAGGGGCGGATCCAGAGGGGGGCGATTGGGGCGATCGCCCCCCCTAAAACCTAGGAAAGTAGCTTTATTCTTCATTTATAGCCTACTGTATGTATACGATTTGGAAAACAACTTATCGAAAGCAATGCTGAGTAAGTCTTTCGCCATGTTCAAAGATTAGGTTAGGCTAGGGTAGGCTATAATAATATAGTATAGGCTAAGGCTATTTTTTCTTCACAGCGTCTAATTATAGAACAAAATTACTAAAATTTAAAAAGTTTCTAAACTTTTTACCGGCACTGTAGAGCATAGCGATAAATCCCTTAGCCTAGATAAGTTGGTTGACAGAGCCATAGGCGTAGCCAGGGGGGGCGAAAGAGGCCATGGCCCCCCCAAATTTTCAAAGTTGGATTCTGAAGTGAGCCCTTTGTTGAAAATATAATAAAATTTGTAAAAATTTATAACGTTTTCCAAGACATCTGGCTATTAACACCCCCGAGGACTTGTTTTAGACACACAGAAAGAATAAGACACCAATAAATTTTGTAAAATCGTAAATCGCGCAAAATTTACGCGATTTATGTTTCTTTTAACTAATTTGTGGAAGCAATTTCAGAATGGCTTACTCTGTTGGGTTTCTGTGTAGCTGAGTTTTTGGTGTTCTCTAATTTTAGGCGTAGATTTTGCACGTTCGTGTGTAAGAGCTACCTTTAATAAGTTAATAGCTGTTTATCTGCTTATAAATTTCATACAAATATTATCCTAAAACTGTTTCCAGAAAGCGCTATAACCCATTAGTTAAGTGTAATTTTGCAAAAATTTTTCGGGGGGGCATGCCCCCGGACCCCCCTAAAATACGCGTCCCTTCGGCACGCTATAACCCCCCACCAGTTTTATTGCTTCTCTTGCTCAAGCCACCAGGATACGCCACTGCACATCAGGTGGCGATGGTTTAAATCAAATTGTCGTTCTCCTCAATTCATCAAATATTTGCCCCCCCCCAAAATCTTTTTCTGGTTACGCCACTGGACAGAGCAGGTTATTGGCAACTTTGGCGGTCAGACATTGAACTAAAACCATTCGAATTTTATCTTTGAAATTGCATCTAAAAACAGCAAAGTTCAATTTTTTTCAATGAGACTTTAGCATCTTGTCATCTAACATCATTGCTACCACGAAATTGCTCAAGTATGACCCGATAGCATTGACAAAAGTCATTTGCAATGTCTTCAACGGCTTGTTACGTCATATATATAGTGTGGAATCAGCTCTATGTTCAGAGATCCACTTATGGAAGAAGTGGGCAAATATAACTGTTCCGGCGACTGCTGCAGTCTTACCGATGACTGCGGAAGAAGCTTTACAACAGTGTGATGAAGATGTGTACACAATCGTACACTCTCTTCTAAAAAATACTCTTAACCTTGCCAGTCAGCGTAGCATCAGCCGAAAGAAGCTTTTCATCTCTTCGGTCGTTGAAAACCTGGCTGAGGAACAACATCGGTGAGGAAAGACTGAATGGATTGGCCTTACTATACCAGCATCGGGACATTTTAATTGACACAGACTCCGTGATAAATCTATTTGCCAACGGTAGAAACCGCAAACTTGACTTTGTGTTGTAGTCAAAGGTACGACACCTTTTAGTATTACCCGTACCGGCAAAGCAGCTTTTTCTTTTCGTTTTATTTGTGAAGTTCACAGAAACAGTTGTTTCTGTTATTGTTTGTTTCTTTGTTTGTCTGGTGCAGCGACCATGCATGACACGTTTTAAAGAGGACTATATCTTTTGGTCGTCCTTTAACTGCCATTCTATTGTACAAATTGTAGTGTTTCGCTGGTCCAAAAAAAAAATTTACAATCGATACCTAGCCTATAGTGGCGATTCTACGGGGGGTGGAGCATAACCCAGTGTTTTGACCTGGCCTCCACTTTTGTTGCTCATTATGTTGAATGTATGCATAACCTTTCCTTATTGCTCTTTGTAACAATTCAAAACTTGTCAGAGGAATAAAACCTCGAAGTTATACAGTAAGTCTATAACAACCTCAATGTTTGTATCAATATTGGGAAGACAGAACCTGTTATCATATTTCCGAGGTCAATTTTTAAATTGCTTTGAAACAATCAAGAGTGAAACCTTCAGTCTCAACTATAAATGCCGCTAGGTTGTTCAGGCTTCAACTTGACATGGCAAGGGCATATCAGCTCTTCATCCCTCCTTTTGTTAAACAACAGCATTGTTGAAGGTTTTTTAAGTTATAGAATTTCAATTTCTCATAATTTGTGTTCGAAATGCTCTCAACGCATCAAATTCAATCTACATTTTTTCGGGGAGACCCTCCTTCGTTGTTTGTGCCGGGCTGATCACATGCCTGAATGTCAATGACGTCGCCCCCCCTAACGTAAATACCTGGATCCGCCCCTGCCTCCCCCTCTCCTGACTACGCCCCTGGATGTGCGTACCTCATATCTTAGGTTATGTGGTATTTTTGGTGTTTCAACCAGTCTTTGAATATGTCTCCACATGTAGCGTATGTAGGCTATCGATTCACAATAAGACGCCGTCGATTTTGATGACTATAGCCCTCAGCTATTCTTGGCCAGGTGGTCGATGTCCGCCTGAATGCCGGATTCGCAATGTGGGCCATGGTCTAATTATTATTATTATTGATTCTATTACCTTGAAGTAACTAAGGTTTCAAGGAGAGTTGAGCTCACACGCTTCCACCTTTACCCTTCTACTGTAGCTATACTGCTAGACAAAGAAATTAGCCCAGTTGTCATCCCTTAAGATTAGGTGGGGTATGAAAGTGCCAACATTAAGCTTCAGGTCATAGACTTTAAGATTATCTCAATCAAAATCATGAGAGAATTTTAGATTGAAACCAGGGTTAAAACTATTAGACTTACCGTGAGCACGAAGAGTATTACTGAAAATGAAATCATAGCTTTCACTTGGCTGTTGATGTTGTTGAGTTGCTGCAGGTAAACCCTTTCCATATGCAAGTATATCCTTGTACAAAGATCCCATTGGTAACTTGGGCTTTGGGTGTTGCAGCTTGTCCAAAACCACGCTGGATAACTTCATTCCAAATCAAAAAAGTTGTATCGGAAATTTCTTACGTTCTTGAAGCTACTCAATGTGCAACTTTCAGTATGGTAAATTTGTTAACATGCTGATATCATTTTGCAAATCTAATATTTCAGCCAAATTCCATTGTAACATTACGCTACCGCACGTCCAAGCACAATGCTGTAGATTATTTCTGAAAATAAAATAAGCTTTTAGTAATAAGCAGGATTGAAGTTATACAATGGGAGATAATAAGAGAGCATTGTGTGTAGGCTTCACTAAAGTTTGATCGCCCATTTATTTTAATATCTTGTGGCATCAAGATTGTCACGAAAACTAGTCAGACGAATATTATTTCAACAAGATACATTTTAGTTGGAAGTTAGCTTGTCTATCGTAAGCTGCAAAGCAATAGCTTCAAATTTTCTACGCTTCGTGTGTTATATTAAAAAAATTATTATTAGTTTGCACTGCATAAAATAGACAAAACAAAAGAAAAAAAGTTATATACGGTGGCACTCTCCAAAAATTACTACTTAGCTAAACTCTTCTTTTGAATCTTCTGTACAGAAGAACTGTTTTCAGTGACCAGTAAACAAAGAAGAAATTGTGTTTCCATTGAAAGAGCCCTATTAGGCTACTGCAACTACTCCACCGACCACCATATCCTTTTTGAAAAGGATTAAGTTTGGAACATATAGCCTTCCGGCAATTTTATATTTTCCCGTATTGTTCTTGAAGGCCCAATTCACCAGTGAGTAGGGCAAACTGATTTTGGTCTTGTCAATGTTTATTAATTCAGACACGATAACTTACTACGCAACATCTGAGCTTGTATAATTTGAAGGCTGTTACAGTATAAGCCAACTTACCCAATGTTTGGGCAAGGAGTTGTCATTCTGCAAAAACATAGGCTACGTCTTCAAGCGATTCTTTTCAGATTTTGGTAGCTTAGCAAATTTACTTTAGAAAGCATTTTAAAATTTAAATGGCAGATCAAAAATGTTTAAACACAAAGGGATTTATGTGAGCTATTGTGTAAATCAGCAAGTTATTTTATGAAGTAATATTTGCAATTGACGTTAGCCTTGATCAAACGCAATGACGCCATTTGTAGAGCTGCTGGAAACGTATTTTTTCTTAGTTGAAATGAAATTGCAGCTTGTACCAAAAAATTTAACATGAAACAGAACTAAAGCAAAAAAATCTTGCGTCAAAGCGACACAAAATAGCTTTGAGCTGAGCACTAGTAAGCTTGAATAATAATAGGTATTACAAATATAGGTATTAATAATATTATTAAATAATAATTAATGGATTGCGCAAAGATACAAAATAAATTTTTGAAAATATTTTAGGACAAACAATTTTGCGCCGAAACGAAACACTTCGAAACATTTTCGTTTCAAACAGTGCAAGCAACCAAGGGAAGCCCAGCAAAGATGAAATCATTGATCGCAATATTGAAGTAAATATATTTTGACTGAAAATATAAGCAGAATGGAAGCCGTTTTTGCTTTTGGTTTGCTTGTGGGTTAATGGACCTGCCCCAGCCGTACTTTTGTAAGCTTTGAAACCGAATGCGGCACCCCAACAGGATTTAAACATAAATCCAATCAGGAAAAGCCAGCTATCGTTTTACATCGTTTCAAAATCGAGCTACGCAAAAACGATGTAAAAAGGTGGCTTTTACTGGTTAAGCAATGTCTCGCGAGCCTGCCATAATCAAACTATGCAATAGTAACAAGCTTATCGATACCGTATAATAATGTATTACTCCTGTTGCTGACTTGGCTTATACGTAAACGCAAATGGTCACTCAAAATATTTACAAAATGATGTCTCTTTCTACAGATCAATACTGGAAATAAAAAGTCTAATCACATAAAACAAATAGCTCTTTTATTATTAACTGAGTTACAACAGTAGCATTGCGTAACCAACCCTAAACATCACCCAGTTTCTAAATTGCAGTTTATGCCAAACCTGTCGTTCCGATGTAACTGTGGTAACCAGACAACGAGAGAGGTACCTCTGGTTATTGTTGTAACTTCTTTTTTTCTCCAATGAGCAAACACTTCTTTCAAGTGGAAAATATCAAGGACTACTCAATGCTGAAACTCGTCACATATTCTACCGCTCACACTGTTTGCGATTTTGGGCACAGTCGTACTAGTTGTATTCACATGAATCAAAGTGAATACGAGAAGCGTAACCTTATGAAAACAAATCTTTACACTCTAAATACCGATATCAGGCATAAAAGAAAGTTACTTTTAAAGGCAAAGAATAGTGATTTTGATAAAGCTTTCACTGAACAATACAAAATATAAGGGAGTAATATCAACAACACTGATAGATAAAGTTAAAAAGGCTACAGGAGCGTTGCAAACCTTTGAATGATAAGACCAGTAAACGCAGCCAGGGGTGCAGTTGTGAACTTTAAAGCTCTCCCTTTGAAACGCTTGTGACATCACTATTGGATCAATAATAATGCTATTATTTCTATTTATACAATTTTTATGTCATGGAAGGGTGGGAGCTCACAAACCTCTTTGGCTACAATGCTGGTCAAGACTGCAGAAGCCCACTATTAGTGCAAATATGTGCCATATGCACTGGGGGAAGGGAGTAAATATTTTTTACCCCTATTTCATACAAAATGAAAGGTCATGTAGATTAGCATTGCTACTTCAAGCACCACTCAGGAGCAAACGTCTTTCAGCAAAGTCAAAAACATTAAATTGATTTCGAACCCTCGTTGACCTTACTAAATGTACAATGATGATGTGGGGGTACAAAAGAAGCCCAATTAACTTGCATGTACAGTATCTGTGACACCAAGCCGTCAAAAAATTTACAACTTATATATAGCCTATGTAACATTTTGTGAGAAACTGGTAGGCTATAGCCTACTCATGACCCCTAACATTTGTTGTGCGATCCTTTGAAAGGTCACGACTCACAGTTTCGGAAGTCCTGGTCTATTATTGTAGTTTGGTGGCTATACTGTGCCATCATAATACAAAGAACAGTGATGAGAATTACCGGATCACCAGAAAAGCCAATGGGATTTTTTAAACAATTTTTGATTTTAGAATAAAATTGTCACCGCTGACAGTTGAAATTTGTTATAATTTGCACACAAGAAGCAACATATCTTTCCGGCTAGTTTTTAAAAACGAGAAAGGCAAATAGGCTACCTTTTTGCAGTGAAAACAATCCATGGGTAATAATTTGCGCAGACCAATATTATATGACCTTTACAACAGGAGTAAAACGTCAAATGGTCGTCAAGGGTTTTCAAAACAAGCGTGCAAGGGTGTGCCATTTCCGAATGAATTTTGTCGACAACCAAGCCCATGTCATATTACAATGAATCTTTACTTTTTCATTTTATTTTAGCGTCACCAGCAAAGTGTAAAAAAGTTAAGTACTGTACGAAAAAGCGTGGACACGCCCTACTCATGAAATTGAACGCAGCACAAACATTGTGGTAAGTTAATTTACGTTCGTTGTGGAGTTATGTTTCATTTCGAAAAAAGAATGTTCATGCGCTTACATGACGTCTGACCATCGAAAGCAGCAGTATCATTTCACAGTTTTGGGATGATTTTATCAAGTATGTGAGAAACTTATCTGCTTTGCCTACACCATTTAAAAAACCGTGTCGAGTAAGTTTTATAAATTGATTGGTTGAAGAAACCTGTATGTAGCCTAAAAATAACTCGTATCGTATGCTAAAATCAGCCAGGTTGATAACAACATATAACGCTTTTCATTATATGCATTAAACCTACTATCATTAAAAAATAACTTTTTGTGGTTAAAGTTGCAGCTGCGCTTGCTGGACAGACTGAACTGCCTCACTGACTGATGCTTGGCAAAACATTAAAATCTACTTTTCCAAAAGTTTACTTACATCCGGTTTGCATTCACCTTTTTTGACATCTGAAACATGATTGAAGTGCTATAAAGTAACCCTGAATTCCACGACACTGTTATGGGTGTTTGCCATGGTTGCGTCTCTAAACAGAGCTAAGAAGATCTTGTTTGATCAGACTGTCCGAGCACGCCGTGACGTCTTGCGTACACTAAGCTCGTTTTCTTCCACAAACAGCATGCTACTACTAAGGAAAACCCCAGCAATCAACCCATGGTAGGGTGCACTTTATTACTTACTTGCATTCGCATTTACCACACGGTTTACTTTGTTCTTTTTTGAGATATTCTTGCCCCTAAACTTTAAGCAAAAACTAGATACTTCTCTCATTATCTCACTTTCTGTTTGTTAAAACTTCAACAATTGGAAACTTCACTCTGTCAATCTCGGTGACCGGGCCTGCGTCAGTGATTCAAAGCCTCTACAAGTATGCGAAACTGCCAGGATTAAGCTCTGCAAGAAGCTTTCCCAGTCCGAAGATAAAAATTCAATCAATCAAATCAAATGTGTTACGGGCACGGTAGTTCTCTCCCTTAATCCGCCGCAAGATTTTGTGATGAATGTTTTTAAGCTTATGATGAAAGCTCTTCTCCAAAGCTACGTCAATACAACACGATGGACTTAACTTTACTAAAAATGAACGTTTTATAAATAAATTTCAGAAATATATCTTTGCATTTACTTTTAAAAGGCATTAGCTGGCGTTTTTCAATCTTTGTTTAGCCTAGGACTAGTTATTAAAGAAATAATAACTGGTCCTAACCATAATATTAAAGAAATAATAAAAATAATAAATTAAAGAAATAATTTCTCTATGGTTCAACAAAGCAAACTCTCTACCAAAGCTTTAAACTAGTTATTAAATCTGACAATATTGAGCCATGACCTATTAGAACACGGCCAAATATGCTGCTATTTGAGGAAATTTTTAAGAGTCTGAATTGTTACAATCCTAGCTATGACAAACCTGTCATCGTCCCATTTCCAAAAGTAAGTAAATAAGCAATATTTGCAACTAGACATATTTTTGGCTTGTTTAACCGGAGATTAGGTATGTACGTTGAGCACAGTTTACACAATAATAATATAATATGTAAGCCTTTCCAACTGCACCCTGGAGGTAGGCTAGTATCATTTGGTGTGTCGCTTTTGGTGCAATTGAATGTTCCATTTAAAATATCAAGGATTTTTATGGATTCTATGTTGTAAGCTGTTCATTTGATGTGCCAATTTAAATTTTAGTTCGTTTTGTTTTTCGCCAAGTTTAGTTTTGCAAGTAAAATATTACTCTTGCCAAAAGATACTGCTATACAAAAAACCTAACGACTGATGAGACTACCGCCAGGATGCAGTTGGAAAGTCTTACATTTTTTACATTATTATTGCATAAATTGTGCTTAACATACATATCTAATCTCCGGAAAAAATATGTCTAGATGCAAATATTTCTTATTTTACATACTTCTTTAAGTGGGAAAATGACAGGTTTGTCATGGCTGTGATTGCAACGATTAAGACTCTTAGAAATTTTCCCAAATAGCAACATACTGTATTTGACCGTGTTCTAGTAGGCCGTGATTGAGCCCAACTTGTAGAATAGATGGTAGCCTACTTGCTGTCATATTTGATCACATGACTAGCAGAGTGATTATAGAAAACCTTCTGTATTGCATCGATATCACAAGTGATTACATTGATTTCTGGTTAAAATTTACAATGTTTGTTGTAGAAAATTCTTTAGAAGCAAGCGATGGTGATCAAATCAGCAAATATTTGCTTGAAACGTTAACAAATAAAAGAACGAGAATATGTGATTTGTTTCAGTGGTAGTTTGAGCATTTTTACGACAAGTTGCGTATTTTAAACGTGCAAAACATGCACAGCGTGATTATTGATCTCTTTTATACTGTCAACGCCTGTAGACGTTAAATCAATGTAAAGAGAAAATTGTTGGCAGGGGGTTATAAAGCATTTCTTGCCATAATGACAACATTATGAGGCATTTAAGAAGTCCGCCCCGATAGCTTAATTGGTTGGTTTTTGAATCCATATCCTCGGACTGACAAAGCCTTGTTAGTTCAGTGGTTCCCAACCTTTTTTATTATGTGGACCCTTGTAGTCGATATTCAAATCTAAATCCCCCTCCCCCGACAAATTTAGTTTGTTAAAAACTCGTTTACAGTCATATTTTAATCTAAGTCTTTGAAAAGAAACTAATCTCTCACTACTAGCCTAATAAGTTCTTTACCCTCTAATATTCCTTCTCATACTAATATATTTAATGATAAACTTTGCCAAAAAGTTCCATTATCTATTAAAAGCTTCAAGATCAAGCGGCGCTGGTTCAACTCTCCAGGTGTGCGCTGGAGCAACGCACGTTAAGGACTGCTCTCCATTCAGTGGCACCCAATAGATGGAATACTTCGGGAGTAACAACACTTCAACAATTGGAAACTTCACTCTGTCAATCTCGGCAGCCGGCTCTGCGTCAAAAACCTCTACTAGTATGCAAAACTACCAGGAATAACCTATCAAGGCTTTGTCAGTCCCAGGATAAAGATTTACAACCAACCAAGAAGCGCTCTTGAGAAAAATGTTGCTAGGTTTTAATTTTTGACCATATTTGAACCGAGCCTCTAACTAACACCTTGAAAAAGGAGTACGGTATTAATTAAAACAACATTCTTTTTCAAATTATTAAAAAATTTGTTACCACCGGTAGCAAAGTATGTTTTGCCGTTTAATTAGGTGCACTAATGCAAAACGACAAGTCACATCCATTCGGCTTGGACAAAAAATATTTTTTTATGAACACGCTGATATTTAGCATTTTCCAATTGGAAACACTGAGTTGAATAGTCGATTGAAAGAATGACGATCAGTCAGTGACCCAACTCCGCTTCGGAATGCACACACCAAAGCTAAGAGATCTTTTATAAGCTTATCATTCCCATGTTAAAGGACATAAAAGTGATGTAACAGGGAATCAGGTTTTAGGACTTCCAAACGTTCGAGTATCAACCGTTTTGTTGCGGCATTTGTGCGCTTGTTCCAAAGAGTGAATCTTGCCACAAACATTAAGTGGAGACGGGTTTGATTACAAAATCATCAAATGCATTTTAGAGTAAAAAGATTTGAGGTTAACAAAAGCACAAAAAATTTTCAAACTTTGTAGACAGTGCAATTACGTAGGTCTACTACAGTCAGGCCTGGATTAACCATTGTGCTAGGGTGAGCTAAAGCACAAGGGCCCCGCAGACAGAGGGCCCCACTTTTCCTAAAAATGAAATAAATAAAATAACAAATTTTTCTTGAAAAATATTTTCAAGAAAAAAAGTTAAGAAAAGTGGGGCTCCTCTGTCTAAAAAGAGTAACACATTTATCAATATATCTCCCCCTTCACGTAAAATAAAAATATGGTTCTTGTATTTTTTCTTGTATGATGGTCACTAACTGTTCTGGAGAAAGATTATTCTCTAAGCTGAAAAGAATCAAAAACGTACTTCGGTCTACAATGAAAACGATTACGTGTTGCTTACAATGATTCTTTTAGAATATTGCACAACTTGCCTCGTTATGTCAGTGCCCGTGAATATCAAGTAATGTATAATATAACAACGTTTGATGCTTTATTGAGTAAAAACATGTTTTTGTTTATCAACCGTTGCATTCACTCCTCAAATCGCTTTATATCAGACTTGATGTCATCTGATTGTTTTTATCGTTCTGAATACTTTCAATTCTTCCAACGCTCATTGTATGTAAATTTGTAACAGTAGATAGCCCATTTAGTGAGCTTTTAAACCGACGGCATCCAAAGTGGCTCTCTGTGACCTTTGCAGTTTGTGTATTATTTTGTTGTGGATATGGAGAACTTTGTCTGACGCAAATAAATAATAAAAAAAATAATAATGACACAAGAGCGGTTGGCTCATCTGAGCCTTCTCAGCATAGAGTGTGATAAACTGCGACTTCTCAATTTTGATGCTATCCTTACAGACTTTGCAGCAAAGAAAGCCAAAAAAAAAGTCGTTCGACTGAATTTCATGTTAGTTTTCTAAATCCTATTGGTAGTTAGTAGTGAATGAAAAAGCAGTTTAGAATAGAAATTCAGAATAACCTTTCATTGCAATTTGCAGTGTAGTGTGCAGTACTAACAGTGGTTCTTTGCTACAATGTTTTCCCTTGCACGGTTTCGTTGATTTAATGTGTGTGATTTTGCATCCATTATAACGTAAACATTGTTGACTTAATTTGCACATGCTTATTTGAACATCGATCACGTGCTATTTCAAAGTTATCTAACTCACCTAAGCAAGGCTCGGTTTCGTCTGCAAGCGAAACCGGCTTACTTCCATTTCGCTCCACGTAAGCTGGTAAAGGCCCCCATAAAACTCGTTAGCACAGGGGCCCCATTTGATCTTAATCCGGGCCTGACTACAGTACATAGCCTACAGTTGTTGCGCCAAGACAGACAACCGAATGTTGACATATAATCACTGGGCCGACCCAACTATGAAGTAAACTTTTGATTTGAAAAAACCGCAAGTTTGGTTCAATGACATTCCTCAACTTCGAAATGGATCGAAAGATTAGTCGTAGGCTAACAACTACACGAGGTTGCTTTCACTTTCAGTTTTCAGGTAAGTGTAATTTCGTTTCGTTTTATCTGTTTCAGCTTTCGTTACAGTTCAAGACGTCAACTAGAAAAGAAAAACACACAAAAATTTCCGAACGCCCTCAAGCTCTTGAAGTAGGTGGCTTTGGGTTGTGTTCTGTGTACAGCTAGTGATTGTCCATAGGGTTTAAAATATCGAACCGACATTTATGAAGTAAAATTCGTTTCAACTAAAAACAAATTCGTTTCGTACAAGCTTACCCAAATACTGAGAGATGTGATATTCCTCATAAGACAGTATATTTTTTGTTCATTGCTTGACGTCTGATGATAAAAGGTTAACGCAATAAAGACGTACTTTTGTTGAGAGTGAAACTGAAACAACTACAGAAAAACAGACAGCAAGATCTGTCATTTTTACATTGATTCAACGCCTGAAGACGTGGAAAAGAACGTCTAACAGAATGGAAAAATGACAGATTTTTCTGTCTTCATCATTGAATCACGTCTTGTAAGAAAACAGAAATATCACAAATATGACGCGAATTTTCAGTGAAGTCATTCTGCAGAACATTACACCTTCAAAACTTTTATTCGTGATTGTTGAATTTGTCGAACGGAAATTAGTTCACGACTTTTTGACAATAAACAACGCAAAATAAACGCAATCTTAAAATCGTCAATCAAACTTTGATGCTGTGGTAAAAACGGGAATGCAAAATTAACAACAACATTAAGTGAGAATTGTAAGAAAGATTAAGTTGCATTCAATAAATTATTCAAGTTCAGTTGCGTTGCCGCTTTGCAGTCAATTGGCATTTCAGGCTTGTTTTAAACTGTCCCCAAACAGGAAAATCCACCTTTTTGCGTAGATTGAACGTATACAAACGTTGAATCAAAGAAAAAATGGCAGATGTTTCTGCCTGGGCTGGCAGGTTCAGCACAGGCAAATGCAACGTTAGACTTGCGTTAAATTCACGTATAAAAAAGGCTAACTTTTCACAAAACACTAAATCTACAAGAATAAATCTTCAGTAACAAAGCCAAGTTGGCGTTGCAAGCGCGTGTTTCTTACGTTGACGTGATGTTCGTACAGTTAGAAGGGACGAGGTTTGATCGCTTGAAAAGATAGTTAAAAATAATAGGCGTGATGTGCGAAAATGAACAACACAATTAGATGTTTGTAATTATACAAGGCTAGCCGTAAGATTGGCATTCTCCCAGATAGCAAATCGGTCCTGCAAACGTTGAATCGATGTAAAGCAGAACTGATTTGCTGGTAGGGATACATTATCAGGGTCATGGTTGAACAGAAATGCAAAATTTTGCGTTTCTCATTTGCCTTACATTGAAATTAAACACAAAATGTAGTCATGAGTTGGAAATCGTAAGCGGCTTGTGATTGTTTTTAACACTATGGATCCTATCCACCTACAGAAGCTGCCCAGATGTCACATCACATATGGCAGCTTTTGCGAACAGAGGACAAAAATAAAGAGTTTTCAAGTCGAAAAGGTTGAATTTATCTGAACCATTCAAAAAAGCGAATGAAAAAATGCTGATCGTCGTCATCAGGAAGCGCCTTGATTGGCCAAAATAAAAATGCGCTTTACTTGATCAGCAAATATGTTAGGAAGAGTTCCACACGGAGCGCAGAGTAGCAACAAGTGTGCTATCTGGATTCGAATTAGCAGAAAAAAGCTTTGGATAATTTATCAATAAAGGTGTCTTTGCTCAAATTTTGCATTGATGAAGCGGTTAACAACAGCATACATGAAACAAATGCCTACATAGCTGTTTTCAACAGAAACGTCACGATGACGTTTACAATACGTCACGATGACATAAACATCACGATTCAAGGAAAAGGAAACGATTAAGATAGATTGACTGAGAGGATTTGTGTGTAGCCATGTCTTTCGAATGCAAATAAGACATTTTAGAAAGAATTCGAGTGGTTTTAACCACGACCCAGCCAGAAAATCAGTTCTTTTTACATTGATTCAACGTTGAGTTAACGTGAAAATGAACTGAATTTCTGGCCCTTGAAAGACATGTCTTGGTGTTCAAAGGACTTGATATCAAACCATAAACACAAGGAGTTTGTCCCAAAGTGAAGCACAGCACAGGTTGCGCCGTAGACGTGTTTTGCGTCATACATGCGGTAAAGAATTTATCAGGTATGTACCGAGGTTGCTTTTTCAGACAAAACCTTGCTTTTGCGCAAAATTAACGTTTGATAAGAACAAAATTCCAAAAGGAGATATACGGATATTCGCACATAGGAATAACGGCTCCGCCGTAGCTTTCTTCACACCTATTTGTGCTCAACCGCGCTAAAGCTTGGCCTGCATTCATACGAATCGAAGTGAAAATCACCGCTCTGCGAAGCTCTCCTTTCGCGTTCGTGGATCGGCCACTGGCTCGGAAAGAACACGGTATTTCCGCGGGAAACCAGTGCTCAAATGTTGGTGGTGATCTTACTGACGACACGTTCTCTCTCATTGTCGAGCGGACTTGGCATTCGCTTTCCTCTGTTTCGCTTTTGGAACTTGTTCCCTTCTTTCTCGAAGACTTCGCCCGATCGAAGCGCCGATACCAAGTCGTCGAATTCGCCGCCATTGTCGTCGCTCTTTCGCGATCCGTTCGCTTGCTTCTTTTTCCTGAGCCGTGCATTCTCCCTCTGCAAAGAGAATAGTCGAGATTGTCACATTTTCTCATCTTTTACAGACCCTCCCCGGCTCTTGTCAGTCCGACAGGCAGTGGCACAAGGGAAATGTGACTTTTAGACACTCTTAAGTGAGTTGTTGGCAACAATTTGCAAATTGTGACAAATCAGGCTGCTTCTTTGGTTAGCCATGTCCCCAGCTAACAAAATCCGTCTTTTTCACATTATATCTAGATTATTTATCAAAGGCAAAAACGACCTCAAGAATAATCTGATACAACAGCTTTTGATTGCGGACGTACAGAGGAATAGAAGTCAATAGCGACAACCTCCAGATAACTTTAGGATCACTTTTCCACGGTCTAGTGCTTTCGCTGTGACGACCAGAATCACGTGAGTTCTCTCACCTCTTGTTCGTTTTTCTTTCGTTTCTCTTCTTCTATCTTTTTCTTCCTCATGGCGATGTTGTCCTTCCTTGCGGTGGCAAATGCGTCCAAGAAATCAGTGAAGAGCCCGAAGAAAGCGTCGGGTTGCATCTTATAAGGATCCTCGCCGAACATCTCCGCAATTTTACCAAACTAAAAACAAAGTGAAATATACGTTGGGTAAATGTAAATCGAACGTAAAAAGAACATGGGATGTGCATTGTGCAGTGGTGGTAAAAGGCAGCGTTTTGAAGTAAACCACAACTTACTCGTTTTTTCGATTCCACAATGAGTTCTTCAAGCTCAGTGAACGCGAAGGTAGCCACTGTGACGAAGTCGGTCATAACCGGAACAAACTGGTCCCCAGGTTCACACTGGCCGGAGAGTACCCTGCCTTGCTGCACGTCTACTTCGGTCTTGAGGTTTTTGAGGCCAACGCGAAGAGAAGCGACTTCCTTCTCCATCTCACCAAGGCTGCAAATGCAACGTTTTTATAACGTTGAACAGACGTCGACAAGGTTTGGATTGGTTCATGAAAGTGACTGGTACTCTCTCACTCGAAAACTAAGCAAGAATAAATTTGATAAAACGCAAATAAAAAAAATACAATCGGTGAAAATGATGCTTTGGAACGGCGCATGAGTTTCCAACGGATTGAGACAGAAAAAAGTAAGCAAAGAAACATAAAAGTGTGTCTTTAAAATGCATCCAAGTTTCGCTCTACTAAAAAGAAACACATATTACTTTGCACGCACCTTTCAAATCTTGTGATAAATACATTGTTATGTCAAATCAAACAACCTTTTACCTAACCCTTGCTGCCTCCTCGACGTGTTTGAGGTCCTCATTCAGATTGATCATATCTGGGCTGTTTTTCTCCAACATTTCAACGAGAAAATGCAGTAAAGTTATGCTCCTGTAAGTGACAACAGTTTCAATCAAATGTTTCAACAACCACGTTTTGTTGGCACAAGAAATAAAAAAAATACCCCAAAAATATAAAATATTCTAAAAATTACAAATCTGCGTTTGTTTTGCAAAATAAAAAATGTTAGATTCTTTTTCAGCAAAAACAACATTAACGGTTCTCATGATACCTATTGGTACTTGATTTTGTGTCCCACATCTTGCTCAGACTTTGGAGCTTGAAACCGTAAGCGTTGCCACGCTGGCCTTTGTTCATGTAGTTGCCAAACGCCAGAATCATTTCCAACACTCGGCGCAGTCTCTTGCTGTTTTGAATTTCTTTTGACGCTTTTAAAATAGCTGAAAAATAACGGTAATTCAACATTCCTCAAGTTTGCTTCATTGAAAGCAAAACAAAGTTGCTATTTTCTACACAGTTGTAACACAGAAAGGTGTCAGGACAGATACACCAATACAATCATGAAACAAATTACACTTTTCTGCATAGCTTCAACCAGTAATCAACTAAAGGGGTTTAAACTTGTGACAAACAAATTCAGCAGGCACCTTCAACTTTCGGTCGAATCTCGGAAACTCTTTCGTGGAATTTCTTCTTGTAGAAAACAGCTTGAAGTCTTTGCTCGTAATGATTGATGCTACAATGCAACGCAGCCAGTTATATCAGCAAGTAAACGACAATATGTTGAAAAAACATAAAAATTCTAAAAGGTGATCAAAAAGCCTAGTGAAGATCTGCGATTACAAGTATCACTACAAGTTAAAGGAATAACATTATTGTCCACGTTGCACCGACCGGCTAAGGAATATGTCCGGAAAGGAAATACAGTAGAATTCGCCTATAACGGCACCTCTAGGGGATTTGCAAAAACTGACGTTATAGCCGAATTGACGTTATAGACGAACTACTGCAAACTATTTCCAAAACTGTCTTTTGATTAAAGAAAGAGGTGTTGAAGAAAGAGATTGTTTGCAATGATGACCTCGGAATTTCATATTATTTTGCAAGCTCTGATACGCTTGTAGCCTTACCGCTGTTGAATCGGCTAACAATTTCATATTTTTTCCAAAGAGGGAAATGTCTTCGTTTGTTTGGCATTTTGCTTCAGAGATCTCTTTCGACAACTGTAGGCTACTGTGTAACACTGCGGCTTCTAGTTTATACAGTACTGCACGTACAACTGTTGCTTTGAGAAATAGCTTTTCACGCGGGAAAAAAAAGTTAATTCAGTTCATTAGTTTATACATTACTGCATGTACAACTGTTACTTTGAGTTGGTTAAAGGTCAGCTGTAGAGCTGCTTTTTACACGTGATAGTTTTTCACGCGGGAAAAAAGTTAATTCAGTTAATTAAAGTCCCTGCTGCGAACGACGTAGTAAAACAAAGGGAAGACATTTTGCAAGCAGCAGCGCTAACAGGATTAAAAGACTGACCCTTCGTGGTGAAGGTGATGGCTTAAAGTGACGTTATAAACGAACAAAAGACGTCTGGGGACCAATAAAGGGTGCTGTTACATGCGAATTGACGTTATAGGCGATGCTGTTGTAGCCGAACTACAATGTACGTAAAAGATAGGAATTCTGCCGGGACCGAGCGAAATGTGACGTAATAGGCGAATTGACGTTACAAACGAAGCCGTTATAGGCGAATTCTACTGTACTTTTCTTTTGAGGACAGGGATTAGGTTAGTCTTGATAGAGGAAGCCAGACATCTAAAGCAGGTAATTTATGCTTGATGAATTGAGAAGAAATTCCATCAGGTATCGTTTCTTTGACGGATTGAAGTGACAACAGACAAGGACAGACAACAGATGTGCGCTTTTGGTAGGCGCCGAAACGGCGTTTTTCATACATCGAGTATACATTTACTAGATGGCGTATACAATCCATTCAGTAATGTAAGCTTCCACGGGAAATTTTTCCTTAGGCTCATGTCTGGTGGTGACGACTTCAAGTTAACAGAAGAACGCCACCATCTTTGTGCCTAACTTTAAAGCATGAGTTTGAGTGTCTTAGCAAGAAAGCAGCACGCTCATAGTGGGCGTCGAACCTCTGTCCATCCGAGCGTTGATCAGATTCAGCCTGCTCGACCACGCAGTCGACAATGTAAAGAAAAAAGAGCTGAGACAACTGATCTTGTAAGTCAGCTGGTGAAATCGGTCGTTTTTACATACGCCTTCAGTCTTCGAAATTAGCCTCGGTAATCGGCGATTGCCGACGCAGATGCATGAATGGTGCATTAGCGTCGGCAATAAAAATGCCGAGGCCACACGAGCGGTTGTAAGGTCAGAACTCCATCAGGGTTAAACATTCCTCCCAGTCGTTATGCCACTGCCATAGACTTGATTCTTAGTCAACACCCTGATGGAGCTCTGAGAAAGAGGCGTGTGGATGGGTATCAAAGCACGAAAGCCGCAAAACGTGGACGCTTCATTGCGGACGGCGAAGACAGTGTAGATTTACAGCCAAGCGATGAGCCTCTTGATGTGTCTGATTCCAGTGATGACGCGACAACCTCATCCTCCGATACAGCATCTGATGATTCTGACAACTAGTTCTTTATCAAACAGACCTCTGTGCCGAAATTATGTTAACTAGTGTATACGTAAATCGAGGCAATCTTCTCGCAGGGAGTTATTAATTTGTTACTGGTACCTGGTTGAGCAATTAACGTTATTTTATGATAATTTAACGTCGCTAGATGTCGAATTAATGTAAAACAAACGTAAATTTCTTATTAGGCATTGTTGTTACGCAATTTAACCTGCCGAGAAAATTAAATCGATTTGTGCTGACTCGAACGTTGAATCAACCCAAAATTAACTTACTCCTCCCCCCCGTTGCTCGCTTTATCGCTATTTTTGGTATTATTTCATCACAACAAATTAAACAATGCGGTCGTGATAGACTATTCTAGTATATTTTTCGCTTCTCGTTTTAAATGTTTTGGTACAACCTTTTCATAATAAATGTTCACAGCAATTGCGGCTTCGGCAACGTTTTTACCGAAGTAAAAATATGCTAATTTCGAAGACTGCGCCTTTAGATGTTAAATCAATGTAAAATAACCATTTATGTTAGCCGAGAAGGGCAAGGTCACGACACCACAGCGACGCCAGAGTGCAAACATTTCCGAGGCAGAAACACCAACTGCATCATAAAGCACAACAATATCGACTTATATATTTAAAACAAAACAAAAAAGACGTTTCCAAACGTCAAAACAACATCAGAAAATGACTTACGTGCTCATCTCGTAAAGGAACTTATCAGCTTTTGCAAATTTAGCCACGTCACGCCAATGTTCCTTGAACATGTCGCTCTCTTCCTTGGTGGGGATATACTTGATCATTTGCTCGAGCATATCTTTCGGCAGATCTTCACTCTGTACGAGATGTTCAATTGAATATGATGATCGGAAGGAGAATATACTGACGATGCGAGACGTATTCACTGGTTGACGTAAAACACGTTCAACTGTGGGTGTAGAATCGTAAGGCGTGCGTAAAACTTTGCGTCAGTTTGCAGTATACGATCTGAGAACGTCAGCCAAGGCTCAGCATCGGACATAAGATGCTGGAGGTATAGGTACGATCCACGACAGGGTATCGCCTAGCATTTGAAGCTAGGGCTCTGTTTTCTGACCAAGACAAATCTTTGTGGCACAATTAATTTAGTTGAATTCGTCTCTTTTGGTTTAATGTGTTCTTTTGAGAAATACTATACGAAAATTGCATAAAACTAGGTATAGAATTTTTTTCAGACTAAAAATCATATAAACACCTGGTCACAGCTGAGGACGGCTCTCTTGATCTCCTCATCAGTTAACTTGATCTTTGAGAGCAAGATGGTGCAGTTCTGTGCACGTCTTCCGTCAATCAAAGATAACTCTTTCACTTTCTTCACCGACACATCTTCTTGTGAACCATATTTCTAAAAAAAGCGGTAAAAATTCAAAAACAGGGAACGAGGAAGTATAAACTGTGGTAACGTCTCAAAGTTAAACACTTGCTTTGTTTGCTGCTAACGTCAAGCGAATTAAACCAGCAATTTGTTAATAAGAAAGCCATGAAAGAGCCACTCAGCACTTCAGGATCGAAAGCCCTGCAGAGCGTACCTCACTGCAGTCAAGTTGCGTCTTATTACAATGTTAATAAAACGTAATTCTACAAATGTTATAACAACTATATACAAACAAGCAAGGAAACTTTCAGTAAACCTAAAAGCAATGTTATTTGTAGTTTATTAGATTAAAAAAACACTACAAAAAGCTTGTCAAACCACATCCGTTACACTTTACAGGAAACATCTCGTCGTCTGAATAAAAAAAACAAAAAAACTTAAAATTGAATTAAAGTAGAAAGCTTGGTTTTTTATATGTTTCCAAAACCATAAATTTTTTTCAGTTTTCCAGCCAGCAAAACAATCCTTTTTGCAAGGATTAAACATCTCCGGACGTTTAATCAATATCAAAAAGGACAAATTTGGAGGTTGGGGTGGGCTATTTCTTTTATTCATATCGACCGAGTGTTTCCTCACCATCTAGTTTGCAATATACACTAAAACAACAAAATATTAAGATCTTCATCTTCACATACAGTAGTATAATTTAACACATCATCGAGAAATGATCGTAATTTCCCGTAGTTTTACAGATATGTTGGTTAATTATCGTGAACATTCAATGGTCAAATGATACAAGCAACTTTTGTAGCTGCAAAATTATCATTCATACGTGATGATGATTATCGTTGATCAGACGTTAGACAAATTATTAACATTAGGGTCTATATTTAATTTTTTCATGTACAATTGCATGATGATTCAAGATTGCAGTTGATTTTGTGTAGGCACTGTGTGTGAAACGGGAGCAAAAATGAACACAACTGTCTTCAAGCCTCAGTCAAGTGACGCAGGACTGACGTAAAAGAAACAGCAGAAGATTTTTTCTCACCTTGTTTTGCAACGACAGTGTTGGAGCCTCCTGTCGTTATAAGAAAAACATGCAAAATAGCAACAGGTGGAGGTTAGTGCGGCAGCGATTACGAGAAAAGCCATCGCAAAAGCGCTTTACCCAAGCAGCAAAGCAATCCTTTTTTACGTTAATTCAATGCTTGTCGAAGCTGGCTAGGTCGCTTTGAGAACAATCACACAACAAAACCGGTCATTTTTACATTGATTCAACGTCACGTTGAATCAATGTAAAAATGACAGATTTTGCTGTCTAGGATCACACAACAAAAGCCACGGCAAAGTTCAACTAACTATTTCTACGATCAAAATTAACTTTACAACCAGCTCGATTCGTCACTCTGATGTAACATCAACATTAACGTTGAATAAATGTCCAGTGACGGAAGTTGTGCGATTGGCTGTCAACCATTAGCAGATAAATATCGGTCTGGCTTGCAACAGGTGAGAAGTTTAAAATTGAAAAGTGCAAGAAATTCAAACATTCAATGACATAAGTTGGTCATCACGGTTGGGAGGGAGAGCCTTGGGGGGTCCAATCATTTTCAGTGATTCTCTCCTGACCCCAAGCGTGATGTGACAAATTCGCAATACCAGGGAAGTTTACTCGAACCCAATCCTTTTTAAATTGATTTAAAGTCTTCAGACGTTAAGTCAACGTAAACAGTAACGGATTTGATGAAAGAGCCAAGTTGGTGAAGCCAAATTCAACCGCTGCAATCTACCTTTCTGCACATACAGCGTCACACTAATTCAATCAGTTGAATTAACGTTCTGAATGCAATTGAGATGCAATTACCATCACTAGCTGATGCATAATCACACGAGGTTTGCAACATGCAAAAGCGTTTGTTCTACAATGAAATATATCAGGAATATCATTGTTCGCCCAATTAAATAGCATCAGTTGCTGTTGAAGCTTTTGCCATACAAGCTATTCGTGATTGACATGCTTCAATGGCGACGTCGAAGGGAAAACCCCTCACGCGCTGAGCGTTAATTGCAGCAATCAAGGTCGGACTTGTAAAAACAACGAGTTTCAAACAGCACACATCATGAACCTGTTGTCGTTGGTAGGCGGAAAACGTGTTGTCGAAGTCTGGAAGGTCGATGAATTTAAAAGCCTGAAAAAAAAAACAGATTTTTTTGTTCAGTGTTGCTTATTGTATTGAACCAGTACAATTTCGAATTGAAAATTTGTAAATTTTAGCATAAGTTAGAGTTGAAACTGATCAAACAATGCGAATCTAGCACGGTGGATTATAACTTTCCGACTATTCCCAGCTCGCACAATCCGTCGTTTTTGCATTGCATGTGAACAATGAACCAATGTAAAAGGTTGGCTTTTGCTACCTGGGTTAGGCTAGCTTTTTAGGTATGATCGATTCTATGAGCACCTTGATCAAATCTAAGCTCAACAGAATTGCGAAAAAGACTCGAAGAACGTATCAAAAACTAGTTCAAGCAAATCCGGTCAACAGAGGTTCCATTGATGTAAAGCTTTTAAAATCATTGCGCCAATGAGAAAAGCATTACTTATAAGGTAGCATGGTAGCCATGAAGGTAGCTGACTTAAAATTTTTGTGAAGAACAAAATGATCAAAATAAGTACTTTGAGAAATATTTTAAACCAATTTTCGCTATCATTATCATGTAGATTAGTAAAAAAGTACATTATCCTTGTGCACGAAAAAACACATTCAACTATACCCAGACAACAAAATCCGTCGTTTTTACATTGATGCAACGTCTGCAGACGTTGCATCAATTTAAAAATGACGAATTTTGCTGTTCGGGTATGCGCTTATTTACGACAATAGAAAGTGATCAGAATCGAGAAAAACTTAATACGAAGCCTGAAAAATGCTTAAGAGTGTTAAGCAGCTGCAACATCACCAAACACTTACTTTAGTGTCGTCGAGTTCTGACCAAACCGTTCCAGAGATTTTGGTTTCCGGCAGCTTTGACCAATTGAAAGACTTCAAAGGATTTGAAGATTTAGGAATGTTTTTTTTCGGAAGAGCCGCCGGACCCATGGGAGGAGCGCCAGGAGGAGGAGGAGCTCCTGGAGGAGGAGGCACTCCTGGAGGAGGTGGTGGAGGTGGAGGAGCACCCCCGACTGGAGGCGGAGGAGGGGGAATAGAAGTAACTGGTGGAGGGGGAGGAGGTGTAGAAGAAGTTAAGAGCGAACTCTTGACGTCATCCGGAATATTTCCAGACTGGATGATTGCTTGGAGTTTCTCCTTCTCTTGCTGCTCGGCAAGTATCTAAAGAAAAACGCAAAAACGCAAAGTCAGAGCAGGAAGAAAAGCGATTGCTTTGTTGGTAACAATAAAACTAAAAATGCAAAACAAAGAACGGAATATCTTCGCAAGTTTGTGACATGCGAGTACAATACGCGGTCAATCAACAGTGTTTTCCGCATGGGATCAGCTGTGATCACATGAGAACCAATGAACAAGGGATGAAACGATCAGCTGATTGTTGTATATCTGTGATTAGAGTTTTGAAATCAAAATAAACAAACAAAAGAAAAGTCGTTGCAACAAGACGCTTAGTATCAACAGACGCTGCCTTTTGTAAGACATTGTGCTTAAATATTCAGAAGGAGTTTTCAGTCTTCTAACTAAACTAAATGGTTTCCATATGCCTCTATTGATTGAAGTTTCGTGATGTTTATGTTGAAATTTTTAACAAAAAATAACCATACCAGTGCGTGAATCAGAACAATGCATGCTTACCAAGCAAGTACACTAGTACAGTATTACTTTTGTGTTAGTTTTAATTCGTCAAAACAGAAAAAAGCTCAGCTTTTTTCGGACGCAATTGAAGCTGACGTCATATCAAGTGACTTGAAAGAAATTTCGAAATGACTCAGCAAAATTTTGCTCCAATTCTTTATAGTCATATACCCATGCATTCAACAAACGGAATGATTTGTTTGCAGAAATATGAACAATGTTGAATAGTCATTCAACAATTTATTTTCATGTACAAAATAAGCTCAAGTTTAAAGAAAATATAATACTAAGTGTCAGTGATAACAAGATCTTGTCAGGCACCTTGAATGGCGACGTTTTGATCAATCAACATGCCTTGAATAATTCATCTAGGCTTGGCTCATGCATGCACTGAAGTGGTGTTTGTTTATCAGGGTTGCTAGTGATACTGCATAATGTTGGTCATGCAATTGCAAAAGTAAAATCCGCCTTCTTTGTTGTTACGTTCAGTGATGTTGAAACAACATAAAAAAGTGTAACTGATGAAATTTTTAAATTTCCGTCGCTTTTCTTGGCTGTGTGTTCTTTCGACTGCTTTAGTTTTTTCACTTAGAAAAACATTTTGTAGGAAAAGCCTGCTCTACCACACAGCGCACACAAAGCAACAGGTAAGTGACAAACTATGCAAACGCTGTTATTATATATACAAGCCACTTCACAAGACAAACATTTTTTCTGCAGCCAAGTTTAACCTCTGACAACAAGTTGGAATATCATAACCTAACCAGCTAAACTTGCCACTTTACATCGTTTGATGGGCGTGGAAACAGTGTAAAAAAGACAACTTTAATGGCTAGAATGCTAGGTGAGCATAAGTTCGTGGTACAGCCTTACTTCTTTGAACACTTTTAAGTTTATCTTCGAAATAAATCGAAATCACAAAATGTGCCACACAAGTGGTCGCTTAGAATAGCTTCATTGGAGAAGCGCGTTCAAAACACACTTCAGGATTGGATTGAAGTTTAACGGATATGGAGAAAATCTAATGGGCATTTGCATCCATGTTTGTAAATTCGCATCACCAATCACAAACGCTTCTCCTCCCTGAACTGTTGGAGAGATTGAAATGAAGATGACGATCATTAGCTTAGCATTCAATGGATGCTGCAATCTCTCCAAGAAATTTCAAGACAAAAATCAACAACAGAAAAATTCTGTAGGTGACTAGAGACAGGCTGTTAATGTCATCCTCATTAGTGGGTTGCATCATGCTGTGGGCAAGTCCAGATATCTTACCGACTCGTAATGGTGATCATCTGGAGACAAGTTAGGATGAGAAGAATCCGAGCTAGGCTGAGGTTGAAGCGAAATAGAAAATGAAGCAGAGATATTAGTTAAGCGCATGCATGAACTGGTGGCTAAACGTGATCAACGAATGGCGTCCGTTTACGTTCATTTCACGCATATTGACGCAAAATCGACGTAAAAGGATTGATTTGTGACATTGACTATCAGTTCCAGATGACAGTTTTGCATTCTTTCAACATTGACAAATGTTGAATCAATACCACAACAACGGATACAAAATGTCACAACAAAGGTCACATGGGAAGTATAGCAACGCAATGGAGTTTTGCAAATCGGAAATGTTAACAGTTTATTAATTCAGCATTCAAAAAGCAATTCATTGTCACCAGCAGTTGATTATCCGGCATTTCATATTTATATTTAAACTGGATTTCTCACGGAGAAAATCCAGATTTCCACGCAATAAGAGCACCTTACTGCTTGTCGTAAAAGAAACTGATCTCGATAAGCTTAAGCACGAATGTTACATAATAAAAGCCTAACTGTTTAGCAATACAATGAACAGCAGCAAACCGTTCAAGGTCGGTTTTCGAAAAAAAACTTCTATAGTTTATTGTGGAGGTCATTTTAAATTTCGTACAAAAGGCATACAAAAAACACCACAGTAAATGCTGCAAAATTGCTGTGTGTGATATGACGCTTCAAAGACTATCGGAACGAACACAGTTGAGTTCATGAATCGTAGTCATATAGCAGATTGGTATTCCTGGGCGAATTTCGATATAATATTCATTTATGCGTCATATAAATGCCGTTAGAGACAAAAAAAGTTCAAAGCAAGGTAGTGGTTTAACATTTTCAAAATAACTGGAAAATGGCACGGGCAGTCGGGCACTTTAGTCGTTTTGATGTAAAGCAATGTAAAATGACATGATAAAAAGGTGAAAACTAAAACTGCATTGGAAAACCAGTTTGATAGTACCGTGTCACTGAATAGGTGGTTTAAATTACTTTAAATACAATTATTTAAAAAAAAAATAACAAAAATTACACTGCCTTAGTTGCATCACTATACCACATTCAATGAACAGGAAATTGCTTTTCAGCAACAAAATACTTACAGTTTTTCTTAACGCATCGGCGTGGTTTGTCATTTCGTTCAGTTTCGTTTCCACCCCTTGTTTCTCTTTTGTCTCTCCATCCAGCTTCCCCTTCAAGATGTTCAAGGTCTTCATCAACTCATCCTTCTCCTGGATCTTAGCCTCGCACTCTCTCTCTTTGCGATCCAGCTGGACTTTTATCTCATCGTGTTCTGGTTTGCAAAGAAAGATGAGAGCAATATTTCAGCATCCGTAGCTTGAAGACAGATAATTACGCAGACAGTTAATCACGTAGATTATTTGGAGTGAGCTTTTAAGGGCTTCTTTTGTCACTTGGACAAAGTCTAGAAAATCAAGTAGCTAGTGATTAAATGTCTGTGAAGTGTTCACCGAACAGTTTAGATTAGCTTGCTTCTGAGTGCGTCAAATACGGAAGCGTGCTGGTTTGAAACGGTTCCAGGAAATTATGCCATGCTGCTCAAAATAGTGGGATGAAAATAAACACGATTTGTAAACAAGTAGTTGCAATGTGTTTCGATTCTTTTACACATGGATTATTTTTATCTCCTGAACACTGAACGTTTGGAAGGGACACGTACTATTCCAGCAAAAGTTATTTTTTACATTTGGAGACGACGAAACGATGTAAGAAGGGTGACTATCATTAGCTACATCTTAAACAACTAATCACTCGCTTTTTACATTGATTTGCCGTCTGGGATATCACAGCACACATTATTGGCTGTATTTGCAATCAGGAAAAATATACGATCAAAACTTTCAAAGCTGACATCAGGTAGAGGATCTGAATGAGCAGGAAAAAATTGACTCAAAGTTTAGACGCTTGAAGATCGAGACATTCTGCCCATCAAAAGAGATTGCTGCATTCACCGGGTGGCATTGCCATGGTAACAAGAGAAAAACAAAACTCACTTTTTCTCATAGTTTCTGCAGATTCCTTCCAGTTCTTAATTTCATTTTCATTGACAAGCCTGCATAAAAACAACAGTATTTAATGAAGTAGCGCCACTTTACTACAAAACGTAATGCTCAACCGGTTAAAGAGTGGGGTGATCGACGGACAGAGGTTCGAATCCTACAGGCCGAATCATTTCTCACCGCTTTCACGCACGTGTAAGTTGGTAGCACAATTAAATCAGAGTCGGCTAAGCGTATCTTCTCACTTGTGATGTCATCTTTCACTTCTATGCTTGATTAGATTAATTGAACGTGGTGGGATGTTGTGTCCTCAGTTACGCAGTGAAGCGTGAACTCGGCGACGCTTGAGTAACTTTCTATCATTCACAGTCAATTAGTCGTATTTCCTAACGTGTAATCCATAAGGTTTACACACTGGGATTCATATTGAAAAAAGCATCAAATAAATCACTGTCTGAATCCGAGGTCTTCTGTAGGCCAGATGCAAGTAGAGACTAGAACCTCCCCAAAAGCAAAATGTCTGTCTTGGTAACCAGGTGTTTGCAACAATAGGAAAAGTCTGTGGCCAATCAACCAGGCAAGTTTAATCAATCACATTGTTGCCGTTACAATCGGTTTAAAGCGAACTGGTTGATAAGAACCTGCGCAAAAACCTGTTCTGCGTCCACAATGCAAATCCAAATATATCAGTGCGCCACGCAGCAATCGTAATAAGCAGAACTTGTTGAGATAAGAGTTGTACGCGCGCTTTTTGATGGTTAATACTTTCTTGCTTAGTAAACCTGGCTGCCATGTCAAAAAGACAAACTTTTTACAGTTAAATTATCCAGTGATCACAATTAAACAATTTCAAGTCATCTTAACAACCATTGTCGAGTTTGGCTTTTGAAATTCAAAAGCAACTCAAACTTACAGTTTCAAACAACGTTCAAGATTGAAATCCCTGAGAAAAGATACATCCGGGTCACTGCCATCAAGGCGCTGTAGCGTCATCTGCTGGACGATCCTGTCGAACAGTTGCCAATGGAAAGGACTCCCCCCTCTGTTCACTGCAAAGTTACGAGTGTGTGTAATATACTGCCTATTTTGCCAACCAGAAACATTTCGTTTTCATTGTCTATTTTCATACAGGAATTCTTTATCTTAACATCGTTTCAACGGGTAGGAAAGTTAAGATGCCGCTAAAATTTCTATAAAATTGTCTTGAAGCGGAAACAGATTCGAGTTGATCAGGCCAGTGTTGCCAACTAAAAAACAAAAATGCAACTTATTTTCTCATGATGCAATAAAAATCATTAAAAGAAACCTTACACAAAAAGCACAGAGTAGGAAAATTCATAATGGATTGACCAAAAGATAGCAGCTTTGCTTTGAAAATTTCCAATAGCCTGGTAAATAACACATGCTGTCCACAATACCTTTTGTTTGCATGAACTAAACTAAAGCAATCAGTTGAATAGAACCAATTAGGGTCCAGTTTGCTTTGGCCAAAATCCGCACTTGTGGTTCTTCAAAATGTACTTACAAGGCAGCAGCATGCAATGTTGTAATAGGGATAGCAAGTGGGGGTAGGCTTCGGTGTAGCAAAGTTTCTTCTGAATAAACTCGAACATGTCGCCAGCACTTTTCGTATCAACATGATCCTGTTGAAAGAGAAGTGTAGAAAAGCGAATTTTAAGCAAAGTCTCACTTAAGCCTGGCCTGGCTAAAATCGAACGGGAGTTTCTTCAGCACCACGATACCCATGGAATAGTTTTTTTTCAAACACAACACACACAAAAATTGAGCAACAGCAACAACAAAAATGACCTGAAATGATAAAAATGGGAAAACTCCCAATGACCCATGCGATTACAAGTGCAGCAAGGCACCAAAAACCAAGCCTAGTCGATTGAAGGTTTTGCCTTAATTTTTCAACTCCAAAGAACAAACATTGTAGAAGGACGCCGCTGTGAAGATTCCACATCAAACTAAAATGATTTCAAAGGTTGAACAAAAAGGAACTAAGATTAACATACACTGGGTTTGCTCAAGGTAACGTTAAATCAAAGTAAGCATGGTTGCAACTTTTGAATATTAAGTTGAAGCTCTCATGAATAGTCTCGGTCAAATACAGAGTTAGAAATGTATTACTAATAAAAGTAAAAATTAAATATAAAAAACTTTGTGATCAAAATAACTACTGAAATATTTATATGGCAACTCTGCCGTTAACATTTTAAAACAAAATGCTTTTACTTATGATATACAATGCTTATAAATTTTATTGCTCTTCTTGAGCACCTACCACGTCAAACCGAGATGCAATCTCCTCCTCATCTTCTCTCCGGATCAGCTCAAAGAAGCTGATGTGCTTATCAAGAAGATCATTCTCGTAATCCCTCAACTGGTCGATGATCGGCTGAATCCCGAGTAGGAGGAGCTCGTATCGAAGATGACATCTGAACTCCAGATGGTCCTGAAGAAGAGAAAGATGGTTTGAAACAACAATATTTCCGTTATTTAACGTATTTAGATATTTTATTGATGATTTGTCACAGTTTGTGAAAGAGCATGTAAACTCACAGAAAAATTAATTGTTACAAATCAAATACTTAGGGGGGTTTTACTTCTAAAACGTAAAGCTGCGTAAGGGATTACGTTCATATTTTCACTTTTTTTAAACTAACATCTTACCCGAGCATTTTGTAGAAATTAGAATTAAATAAGCTCTATGTGTGACTTTTTCTTGGTAAATCTCAGACAAAATACACCAAGCACTAAGATATGCACACGGTGCTTGGGGTTGTTAACGGACAATGGACATCTGCGACAAGATTCCGCACAATGATACCGCATTCATTCAAAATATCAAAGAAAAACCTTGGGTTTTCTTCTGTACATAAACTTAAACTAAAGCATGAGGAGTGTTCGTTAAAAAGTATGTATAAAGGAGCTATCACAAAGCGACTGACGCATAATCCAATTAATCATTGGGTGAGTATCCAAGCTAGTGAAAGGCGTTCTTTTTTCATTCACTCAACGTGCGGAGACGTTGAATCAACGTAAAAGGTGAGTGATTTGCTGGCTGAGCAACCAGTTGGATAAACGTTGACGAATTGATGTAAAATGGACAGCCTTTTCTGGCTGAGGTTTAGGAGATGAAGAAGCAACATTCAAAAACGTCCAAGTAACCGATAGAATGCAAAAGTAGAAACTCAGCCAGAAAACAAGCCGTTTTTACATTGATTCGACGTTTGCAGATGATAACGAAACTGGCTGAGAAGTAAAAAATGATAATTCGGCCAAACACATGCTAGGCCTATTGAACACACCAGAAAAGCTGTTTGAAAACTGTCATAAGAACAAGCTTGTTTAATAACCACTAACCAGCCGTCCTTGTGCTTGGTATACCTCAAGGACAAACCAACACTTTAACGGTTATCAGCCTTAAATTACACATTACGTCATCTTTCAACAAAACCGGAAAAGTTCATGAACTTAGCGAGGGAATTGCCGACCAGCTACGCTTTATCAGTGTAAATACGTTTCAGCTTTGCAAGGGCTTTATGAAATGCCACTGGAGCTGTCGGGCTTCTGTTTAGATTGTGTGTAGTATCAACAATGCATTGTCTGAGTGTTCATAGAGTTTCACCTACGTTTTGTCAGATCAATTCTGGGTTAACGCAATGCTTCACAGACAAAGAAATCGATATGAGACGGATTCTTGAGAAGTGTCACTTAGCAGAACACAAAAGCAATGTGCATGTAGGCCGAGTGAATGGAACGTGTATTGCTTCAATTAGTAAGGGCAGGCAAAACAAGACAAGACCAACTAGCATGGAACTGTTGGCTTTTGGCTTTGTGGTCAAAATTTCACAAGAAATACTTTGCAATTGCAACCTGTACTTTCAAAAAACAAATCTTTAATGGATTGACTTGTGTCATCAAAGCAGCTTAAAGCAAAAAGTGCGCTGTTTACAAGGTAAAATGCGATAACATCTGTTACAAAGCCGAAGTAAAACGTTGTAACTACCCGCACTCCCTGTTCATTAGGCACCTTTTTGGTTGTGAACCGAAACATGGTTCTGTGCTTTGACTGATCTGGTTCACTGAAGAAGTCAATCATCTCTGATTGAAGAAACGTTGTAATAACCAAGTGAAGGTATCACTCACTACATTTTGTGCTGGTTTGGCCTATTTTACATTGAAAAAATGTTCTTGATATCATGCTGTTAAACTAAGAAGTTTTCTTGCTTATCAAGAGCATTACTTTCCCAACAATGCTCATACGACTTCATGGAACATATATTCGATTTGGTTCGACGATCATTGCTTGAAAAGCAACGCATTGGATGCAGATGCACAAAAACGTATGAGCGCTTAAAACAAACGGCTCAAGACAGAAGATGTTCTTTTTGATAATTCCTACAATGAAGCCTCAATGCAATAGCAAATTATACAAGTTCATTCGGCTGCGGTGGCAAACAGCGCCTCAGGGTAAACGGCTGAGAGTTATTTCAAGTAGCTGAACTAAGCCAGCCCTCCACAACCGACATTGAAACATAAACTTATGAATTCAAACAGCCGACTGATTTCAAGTGCCTTTGTTGCCGGCGTTGTCGAATTACAGCTTTCAAACGTTCGTTTACGTTGCTTTAATGGCAATAGTGAAGATTCTATAAGGACTGCTGTAAGTGGGCTTTTAAATAAAGATATTCTGTCAGCAGTCCATCATCATTTTTGGAAAAATCTGTATCGATTTTCCAAGCATAAAAAACAATAAGCGTTTCAGATTAAATAAATATAATCATACCAGTATCAACACTATGATGCTGCTATCTGTCTAGTATGATCATAGCAGTATACTGTTTATTAGTAATTAACTTAGTGTGCTTCTTCAAGTAAAAATAGCTCGGCATTATGTGTGTTGTAAATTACAAACAACTTCACAAAGGATGTAAAGTTATCTGGTAAAGCGGTGGTACAAAGCAGGGTATGAACGGCTTTTCCCCCAACATTTTGCACAAAGCAAATTTATGCAAGAAAAACACAGAATTTGCAACATAAAGTTCACACGCAGCATACTTACTTCGCCAGAGCCGCAGTTTATGAGTGCGTTTAGAAATGACATAATTGCCGTCTTTAAATTCACTTCAAAGCTGTCATCTTCAGGAGAGCGGTGACGGGTTACTGACAGCTCACTGACTATTGTCTGCAGAAGAAACACATCAGAAATAGGTTAGAAGTTGACCGGAAAGAAATTATGTTCTTAACAATGGATAGAATTACATTCCTTTTATCTCACAAGATACGGTTAATAGGGTGTTTAGTCGAAAATTGCACAAATTCAATCTTTACGAAGATGGCTTAATTATTACAGTGCCACATAACGGTAACAAAAGACAATAAACAGTGTTTTAAAACAATAAACAAGAATTAGGCGTTGACAAAACAAACAAGAATCATACCTGGAACCGGGTTCTCTCATGTGCAAACTGTTGGAAATGCAACATAGCTTCCAAGACCTTCTTGTGGCCGCCTGGAACCAGACAAACGGCACCAAGGATCTCAAGAACGGCAATCTTGGTGCGTATGCTATCACACGCCAGGCTTTGTGCTATCACGTTGATGCCTTCAGGGTGGGACAAGACATTGGCTCTCCCTTGCTGAAAAACAATAGGTGGAAGGAACTGAGAAAGTCATTCACATGATAATGATCATGATCTAAACAATGTTCTTCAATGAACATGATAATGTTTGTAGTCCCAGAGACCCAGAGGGTAATTTTTGTGGAGACAAAAGGGACACCCAACCCTAGCAAAAAAACTGCCTCCTCCTAGATCATAACTTGTTAAAATTCCCAATCTGTATTAAACATGTGGACCTGCCTTAGTCATTTCTCCCAGCATGCACACTGGTAGTAAAGTAGTTTTGTACTATTGTGGATCATAAACAACTAGTATAGTGCTTTTGTTGTTATAATAATAATGCGATTCATGCAGCGCTGCATCTATCGCGGTTATGTGTCGCTCTCAGCGCAGGACAAAGCAGACAGTATGACAAATTTGAAAAACTAAGTTTTAACCATTTGTCCGCGCTAATTTTTTCAATTTCATCTAGGCCACTGAAAATGTGAACATGTTACATTTTAAGAATTGAAGCGGGTTGCATTTGACCAACGATAAGAGACGTTACAAAACGTAAAATCGATGCAAACGTAATGAAACGTTTAACGTTCAACTTCAAAATCAGACTATTATCGCAATTTGTCAATCATTCACAAAGCTTTCGAGCAAATAGTCAAATACATAGAGTCTTGAAGGTAATGGCCAACTAATGATTAAAGCAGTTGAAAGAAAAGTTGTTTCACATTGATGAAGTGAAACTGAACGTTTTCCTACCGTGTTGTTCATAAGCGCTTTCACGCAGCCAATCACAGAAGTGTGTATGCGGCTCTCTCGGACCTCTGGAACCATGTTCTTGAGGAAATTTAGGATACAGCTCAAGCCGTCCAACTCTGTGAACCGGAAAACAAACCTGAAAAAAAATATTGGTTTTAAAATTGAAGCTGCAGCTTACTAAATTGCAGTCGTTGATTCAAAAGAAAGATTTCTCGCTTTTTTCGTGAACAGATAAAACCAAGCAGCGACACGGCATTTGACATAATACACAAAAAAGACTAAAATTGCAAATATTTTCGGCTACACAACATGTTAGCCCTTACCAAGCATCTGCACACTGAATTACTATAAATAAAATACGAAAAGCAAAAAAGTGAACCAAACATGGCAAAGGAACTGAGACACATCAGATCACATGACAAAATTTTATTATAGGGTTATTATGTTAAATGCAATGTTGTTGGTTATACACTATACAGGCATATCTGTTTATAGTTCAACATAGTTGACTCTACCAAAATAGCATTTTCTTGAAAAGTTTCCTCATGCAATTAGCGGATGGCAGGCACCAGTTGCAAAATCGATAAATCGTTGTTGGTTGCAGATAATGTGATACTTTGCAAAGTTCTAATCAAGGAAAATCAAAGCGGGTTGTTCGTAGTTGTTCTTCATTATGGAAAACGACAAACATGCAGATCAAGTTTAGTCTGGTTCAGATTGTAGATTATCCATCAATTCAATGTCGGTTTATGTAAAACTGACATTTCGAAAGACAAATTTCGGAAATTTGCGGCTTCTCCAAGCCTCATCCAGACAAGCCGTGTCCGCAATGAAAATATATTCCTTGTGGAATAACAACCACTTCTTTCCTGTTGATAAGGAGTTCGGCCATCTTATGATATTACAAACACCCTGAATGAAACCAACGTATGCAAGCATTAAATCGATGTAAAACAAAAGTAAAAGAATTTTTCTAGCCAGGTCATGCATTCGTAGCTTACCTTATGGGTTGCGTCCGTAGCGCTGACTTGAGGCTGTCGACAAGTTTCAGTCTCATTTCGATTTCCTCCTCATCATACATCAACACCATGATCTGTAACGTGGAGCGATTGCCAATTAAATTCGTTGCATTTTCTTGACGCATGAAATAAAACTACTACCGTTGACTTGGAAAAAATATATATCCTAGGTAACGTACCCTGGTAAAATATATTGAACACTGAGAAAGCGATAAAAAGCTAACCTAAAAAAACCGAAGCAGGAAAACAAGGGTGAGAAGATAAAAATCTCAGGTATTTTCCATTATTATCAGTGAATAGTTACCAGTGGATAGTGAACACTCAACAAATTGAGCAAAGAACATTCTGTGCAAATCCACTTTACTTTTTTTACCCTTCTAAAGTGATTTGATTCAATCAGCATTTTAATACAATCAGCTTTGAGATCTAATTATCCAAAATTCTTCAGTCAGAAAGGAAATTAGTAATAAAACAAAAACAAAGAATTCGGAGTGGATAGAAATTATTTTTGTTTCCGACAGCGCCAGTTGCTAGTGTTTTCACATCCAAATTTTTAGCAACGATAACGTTCACAGATATATTGGTCAAGTGAGAGTAAATCGAAAAAACGTTGCTACAACATTCAGAAGGGTAGTTGAGATATAAAACATTTTATATTTGCAAAAGCTCGAATTACTTTTCACATCAAAACATCAAATCAACAACAAAACAACTTGTTTAACAAGAGTACAGGCTTTTCATAAAAGCAACTTGAAATGCACAGGTTTGCGCCAAAGCACTCAAAACTGACAGCTCATTTCAAACATTACAGAACGTCAATCTGATTCAAATTAAGAAAAATATCAGGATGCAGAAATGGTATTTCATAAACTACTTTTTGTTTTTAAAATCATTAAAACGTGATGTGAATGGTTGTTGTAATTTGATGCTGCACAAACAGGATTGTAAAATGCAGGGCCATTCCGTAAAATGCAGCACGAAATTTCAAGAGCAAATGCCCATTAAGAAGTTGTGTTGTTTTTACGTTGACGAAGGGTGGCGTAACAATAGTGAAACATGTGATTTTTAATGTTTTCTTGTTAGATGATGCAAAATAGGTGTATGACTCAGTTAACAACAGCTGCTTTATTTGAAACGTTAAAACGTGGCCAGACCTGCAAAGAAAGTAGAAAAACGAATTTTTTGCAAATTGCAAACTAGACCACCACTCATTTCTGTGGACTGGACACCTTACTGGAAGAGGTTTTAAACACGCTTATGAGACAAAGACAGAACATCAATTCAAACGAGGCATCAGACAATGCTTCGTTGAGTGTGGTGGGTAAGCAGAGCGATATAAGAATGACTTAATATTCGTTGCAAAACAGCAAGCGGCAACGACTGCAACACAACAAAAGGATCTTACTCCGCATGCAGTGGGTTCTCTACAACCACCCAACCCAATGCTTAGGAACGTTCTGTTTATCCAGAATCCGTTACAACTTGATGAAAAAAGAACATATGGAAAAGGAACCATATAAAATAGAAGGTAGCGAATTTTTTGCTGCGTTTATTCTGGTAATAAAATCAATGTACAGCAATCAGGATGTACTACAGTACGTAGTACGTGGCTATGTTAATAATTTAGAACGTTAGTATGACGACGCAAAGTTCCGCAACAGCAACAAGCATGTAATCCGATTGACCGTTCGACATTAAGATGCCATTAAACAAATTAATTGCTGCGCTCCTGCACAAGAAGAATTGATGCATAGGAGATAGAAAACCAGGCTTTGAGTTGTGTGTTGATTGCATTTAAAAAAAAAATCTTTAAAGAAGTAGACCAAACTGCTGCACCGTGTTCAGACTTTTTCAGCAACATTTTTTATCACCAAATCTCATAGCAAGAATGATTGCGAAAAAATTGATGTTCCAGTTTTAAATAGTAAACTTTTTGAGGGTAATCATTCTATTCATCACTTAGTCCTAGATGTTGAAGAGTTTTAATAACACGAAAAGCGCTGAATGCCCAAAATGCAGATCAAAGATGCCCAATGGTCGAAACAAATGGCAAATACGGATCTACACAATACACATGTGGCGGCATTGTGGCCGTATGCTCAAGCTTTGACTGAAACATACGAAAGACCACATACGAGAAATGCACAGTGCACACCATACGACTATAACAAAACCGCAAAAACTCTTGAAGGGCTTGAAAGATCTGAAATTCAAAAAATAGTCAATGGTAAGAAACAATCAACATTAGTGGACATTCTTCAGATGGTTGCAGAGCGTGGCACGATCGAATGACGAACAGCAATTGAGTGATATGTCACAATGGATTACAAAAGAAACAAGCGGTCTATTGTTACCAAAATAAATGTGATGTCACACGAATGCAGCATTCTTACAGTTCCCTGCACGAGACTGTCGATACATCAACGCTGAAATGGATGTCGTTTTTTTTTATGAGCAATTTTTAGACATTGGCTTTTGTTGAAAAAATTACGACAGCAAAATTTAATGGGTGCAATTGCAGCGTCTTAGTGAAGAAGTTGTCAATAAGTGATTAGATTGCAACAGAACAGTGGAAAAGGATGTGATAAACAAAACGACTTTTGGCGTGACCGGATCTGACGAAATCATCAAACCAAACATGAAAAAGAGGAAGATAGGCAAAAAGGGAAACGTAATGAGACGAAAAGAAAAGCATTGCACAACTTTCTCTAAAGAAAATATCACCAATTGATCTCATGGCGCTGGACTTAGCAAGCATCGGTTTACACTTTACAGCATAATCACGCTTTGAAAAATGTAAATTAAAATTAAAGCTGACAAACTTATTCAGATTTATGATGGTAAAGGGGTCAATACAACAGCACAAACCGATTGACTTCAAAACAAAACAAGCCAAAAAATGCAAGGAAACATCACTCAAAGAGCAATATGTCATAATAGCAAGTTGTAAAAGCACTGGGAATTCGGAAAAGACGACCAAGGATATATATATGAGAAAGAAAGTGCATAAACAATCCGAACACTGTTCCAGTCTATGACAGTTCGGTGCCAAAAAAGCGTAACTATAAAAACACAACCTAACTTGTAGGGGATGATTGCATTTTATTTATTCATTAGAAAACAATTAACATGGTTCAGAAATTCACAGGCAAACCAAAGACGCACTTCCCCACACACTTGTTAATTGTACAATCTCGGTTAGCCAAAGTTATCCTTTTCGATCATTTCAACATCAGCTGACGTTGAAACAAAGTAAAAAGTGCAATTTTGTTGGTTGGAGAGTGTATAAAAAGGAGTTAACAACAAATATCGATAAAGCCACTTGAAATTGCCAATCGTGGGAAAGAAAAAGAAAAACAGTTTTCTCGCCTGGTGCTTCCAATGGCTAAACTAGGGAATTTTTTGAGTGTTTAACACTATTGAACGCTACATCCGCAGGAAATGATAAGAGAGCATCATTTGTAATAAACTTTCCGTTCCCAGGCAAAAATTGTGTGATCCAACAGGCAAGACCGGTATTTTTGTGATTAGCCTTAAATGAAGAGCTAGGAAAGATAAATAAAAAGGCGTCTAAAAAGATGTTGAAAAATTAATAGGGGAGAAAGTTTGATTTTGCTCTCACATAAACCTCTCAAAACTTTTCGTGGTATTCATGAGCGGGTTCAGACACCATAATAAACATCATCTGCTTTGAAGCCATGGCGTGAGATTGCCCAGCCAGCAAAATCCGTCTTTTCTACATTGGTTCAACATTTACGAAAGTTCATCAGTAATCAGTATCTTGAATCTACACTTTAACCAATCATCTTTACAACATTTTACTGTTGCATTATGAAGCCTGTGATGAGAAAGTGATGTTGATCTTCCATTATGACAAAACCTCGTACAAGTCATGTCCCTATAAATTGCTTTTTTCGAGCAAAAAGGACAATTATCATTATCCTGATGTAGCGGATGAATCCTCAGAGACACTGCGAATCTCAGAGAGCAAAGTTATGGGTTTACATCATTTGAACGCCAAGCGACGTTGCTGACTGGGAAAATGAAACTGCAGAGATGAAATCATCAACTGGCAAACTTCACGAATTCTTACATCAGTCTTACAATGACAGACATCAAGTCGATGGTGAAAACTGTTTAGGTCCACAATTGTGGAAATGATTAATTTCACAACCGCTGTACATCGGCGGATCAAAGGATCTTGAAGGATGTGACACAGTCAATGAAATTGTATGCCTTGGTGAAAAAAGCGTTGTTAGACGTTGGAAAAATGCAACTGTTGCGGAGTTAGCATGGGACTGCTGTGTACTTAAGAATTATTGGCTGACACAATCGTTGTTACATTTTCTTACAAAAGAACTTTCTACAAATGTAACAGAATAAGCACTCAAGGTGCAAGCAAAGGAAATTTGTCGTTTTCAGACATGAAAGCTAAAAAAAAAAGTGGCTTTCTTCTTATTGGATTGTCACTGGCACGCGACTTAAAAAACAACTAAAAAATACTTAGATGAGTAGAGCAAGAAAGCTTGTTGGTTTCAATTGTATAGCGACTCTGTCAATGTGGTGTGTTACTTGTCTCGAATGAACAAGAGTAATTTTAGGTGGTCAGAAATGTTAATAAGATTAGCGGCTACAAACCAAAAGCGAAAAAATGTCAAAAGAACGCCACGTTACGACGGCTTGATACATAACAATCGACTCTTTGTTAAATGATTGTCAAGCTGTGGAAAGTTGGGACTGATTTAATTACGCACCGAAGTGAGTGACAAAGTTAACCACGACCTTATGTTGCAGACGCAGATTTTGTTACAAATGATGCCGAAGTCACCATCCAGAAACAATCTTTTAACGCTGTTTCAATGTCATTGGACGTACGGGTGCAAACATCACACAGCAAACGTTTCCCTTGGTGAAAAAGCATTTTTTGTATCCATTTTCCGTCCAATGATGTTATCTCGACGTTCAAAGACCGCTTTCGTCAATCAATATCGTTGTGAGGACGAAACAAAAGGATTTGAACCGCGCCGCCCACCAGATCGCGTGGCAGAACTGAATGGCATTTGAAAGTGTAAATCAGATGAAAACACACGAAATGTTGCTCTCAACATCACTGAAACGATACTGGATACACAAGACTGGAAACCCCGATAGCTGGTTCAAAATTGACGTTGTTTTTGCAGTTATACAGATCAAACCAATGTTAATGTTTTCAATTTGATGACAGATCGAATTCTACTTTCCCTCCTTCGATTTTCGTCGCAGCCGCGACCTGATTGTGGTGACATCATAATGATTCACACTCACTGGCTGAAGAAAAATTCCATGCAATTTAAAATAAGCGAAAAATTACGACTACGCTTAAGAATTCAATTTTCTAAAATAATTCTCTACTTTCTAGTTCTGTGATACCGACATTGCGTGTTAATTTTTACAACCACTGACAAAACAATACGATGACAACTAGAAGACATGACAGCATGATAAAAATAGCCAAAGAATATCTGCATCACTTGTTTCCGCAAAGAGACAAACTGTCAAAGCTACGCAAAACCAATTTCTGTAGCAACGATGCTCGTTTCTCGAATGACGTCACCGCAGCAAAAGGCGCATTATTGATACGAAACCAGGAGACAGTAATGAGATCACTTCGTGAAATCATACGTGAAAAACTTCATGCGCTGTTCACATTGAAATCTTATAAGCTTGAAGAGACCATAAGCGAATGATGAGCCGGGTTCCGGAAAGACAAAAACCTTCGGTTTCTATGGGGGCGGAAAGCGAGACATATTCTTAATATTTTATTTGTCGGAATTGAGATGACGAGTAATCCGTAATTGCCTCGCTTTCAAAATATTCCTTTCATGTTTGAAAAGGGAAAACATATTATGCACCGCTCAAGGACTATGGTGATGGAATTGCATGATGTATTTTTTATGCTTCTTCGTTTGAGCTTCTGGAACCGACAATTTAGACTTTAACCACCCCAGTTTGACAATGTTTCTGGTCTGCACTGACAAGCTTCTGGAGCTGCCATGCTCAAGGCAATTGAGGCAACAAAATAGTTAAATGAGATCAAAACTATCAAATACACGAAAGGCGAAAAGGTAACTGATTGCAGGCAAACGTTAGCGCACACCAACGAATTCAAATAAAGCGAATACACCACAAAAATTTGAATTCAAAAACGAAGTTCTGAAGTGTTCTGGTTAAGCCCACTTCACAGAAATAACAATAAACGAGAAACCTTGGACCTTCATAATATAACACCGATAAATCTCTAATCTAAAGATAGAACAGTTGACTGAAAACTCGGTTGGCACTGGCTGGGTAAGTCGGCTTAGACAGCAAATTAGTTTTTTTTTTCTGATTTCATCATGGATTTCGTAGACGCTGAATCAATGTAAAAAAAAAACTGGTTTGTTGACTGGCCCATTAGACATAACTGCAAAAGCTCAGTGGATATCTCCGGTTCTTATATAACCAAAAAGATTGGAAGGTCTCAAATTACTGCTGATCCATAGCTTGTTGATATATGAAATCAGTGATTATGCGTTTTTAACAAATTGGTCTTCACACACACACACAGTCACACACCCAAATGTCATTCAACCATCAGCTTTTTATACATTGTTTTTCAAAACGCTAAGAAAAAAGAAACTGTTTAAATTTCGACAGTAAATAACAATGCACAGTGCACACATGATGTTAGCACTTCGCTGTTAGCTAAATTGTGTTTTTATCAGAAAGCCGCCGTTGTCACACTTTTTCATATTTGGAAAACATTAGTATACTGTAATTGGAAAAGTTTCCAGACAAACTGTTCAGTAATTGGATGATTCGAGATGGCTTTCATGCCAGACAAGTTCATTTACCTCCAGACAGACACCAAATAACCGTGGCTGTGAAATCACTTCTATTTCAAGAAAGGACATTATCATTCACTTTAACTCCTTCGAGATTTCCAAACAACGAATAATAATAATCAAAAAAACGTGCTAATACCTTCCAAATATAACGGTAGTTGTAACACGTGAAAATTTTGTAGAAGAGACAAAGTAATTTCAATACAAGATTGAGATAGAAAATAACAATGCAGAAAAATCAAATTATCCAGACATAATTTCATGCATGAGTAAACTCCTCAACATGAGTAAAAAATCATAACAACGGTGTATGCTTTGGCAACCATGGCAACCTTTATACGCAAGCATTACCAACGTACAGACTCACAATAATAACTGTCATCTTGCTTTTGAACTCTAGGCTAAATGTACTAAAGTACTAAAGCAATGTCTTTTTGAACCGATAGTAATGAGAAATCAAATTCGGAATGGCCCGTTTCGGTGAGTCCGATTCGGTGAGTCCGATTTGGTGAGTTCTCTATTCGGTGAGAGCCTTTTTCGGAGAGTTCCCTATTCGGTGATTTTTTTTTAAATTATCGGGTACCGTAGCCTAATCATCATTGCCGTTTCAGGGTTAGGGTCTTATTTCAACGTTTAGCGACGTTAAAACGATGTAGAAGCGGCAATGATAATTACGCTACGGTACCCGATAATTTAAAAAAAAAAATTCAAAAAATCAACTAATAGGGAACTCTCCGAAAAAGGCTTTCACCGAATCGGACTCACCGAATAGTAGCAGACCCAATCAAATTGCCGAAGTGTGATCACTAAACCTCAAATCAGTGCAAAACTCCTTGTGTCATCTTAAGAAAATGGTAAAAGCTTTCCAGTTGCCAGTGGTGCCAAACGCTTTTCGGATTTCCAGCAGAAGTTGCATGCTTTAGTTTAAATAGTTCAATACATGGTAATGGTAACAGTAGCACAAAAGCAGCTTAAAATTACACAAAATATACACGAAGACTATATTTATCAACTACTATTGAAACCATCAGCATCAAGCCCAGCAGATAAGTCTCTAGTTAAATCTGAATCTTGTATGTTGTTATGGCCTGTGCTGTGTTTGTAGCTCGTGATGACAGTACATTTTTGCAACATGTTTTTAAGTGCTCAACTTATCATAAACCTCACAAATAAGAAGTGACAAGATTCAGTGGAAAATAACGCAAGCTTACCGTGCTCATGGAATTGAGTCTGTCTATGTAGTAATCAGGCCAGCTTGTGGCTAATTTGTTGGGGTCTTCTTGTTCCTAACAAACATAGAAAACAACATTACTTACTAACGTTTGCAGTCGTGAAATCAATGCAAAAATAGGTCGTACTCGCATCAACGTAAAATTTGTTATTTAAACTTTCTTCGTGTCAGTGCAAACTAACCAAGTTACCTGCTTTTTACTGCAATAAATTTGCCATTGTTTTTCTGGTGTTAGATTGAACATTGCTTCTCTGCGTGCTGTGGGCAAGTCCAGTTCATCCTAGAAACAAAGTTTTATTCACAAACAATTATTGTGATCAACATAAGCGTCGATTCTTGAGCGAATCTCTACATGTCATGAAAATAGGCTGCAATTTTTTTTCAATCAACAACCAGTCAAAAAGTTGTGGTAGACATCGACTAAAAACTTTATGCTAAAATCATTCAACCATTAGCCAGGTGATATTACTATGACGAAAAAAATTGCTTCTACATTTGGTATTGAAATGTGAAATGAACAGCGGCGATTGATGGGATGAAATAACAACTAAACGTGTGGTCGCATGCGTGATTGCTAAAGCGACCGTTAACTTAGCTATAGCAGAATGTCGCTATTTTACATTAATTCAACAATAGCAGCCGTTGAATCAGTGTAAAAAAAGACAGATTTTAACCAGCTGTTAAGTTTGAATGCGGAGATTTATTGCCAAGCATAAACGAAAAGTTTCACAAGGATCCTTCGTTTAGGATGCAACCGAAGAATCAAACATAACAAGCGAATAAAATCAGCAGGTTCGGCAAATTGTATATTTGTTTATAAAATGAATGTTCAGACTTTAAGGGGATAATAGGTAGTGGGACTAAATTTGCCATTTGAAAGTCCGGCCAGCACCAACAAGGGCATCAGCGTCGAGATCTAATTTTGCAAGATAGAAACTATGGTTGCAGTGTCACCGCAAAATATAGTAGCAATGCCACCTACCGAGATGTTTATGAAGAAAGAAAGAGAATAGATCTAATGTGTCACCCATCAAGCAAGAGTTTGAAAATCTTTTATAATCATAATTATGTATTCTTAATTGAAGATTGGCTACGTTTGACATGAAAGCAAAAATGTGAAAGCCGGTGGTGTCACGTGGAATGATTTGTATTCATGGTTGTTTTCGAGTACCATCATTTGTCCTTTTACGTTTTCTTAATATTGGTAACTCATCAAGCATTTCAAGGTACAATCGTGACATGGTTGTATTTCATTGGAAATCTGTAACGTCACAAAATAATGGGGCATTTAAAAGTCACGTGCTGAGAAATTGAAAGGTACAAATCACCTTCTTATTCATAACTATATTTAACAGTTATGCATTTGTACGGGTCACCCTCTGGGATACATTGCCAAAACATCCGCATCTTTATTGGCTAGCCGCAAGCCTAAAACCAATTAGAAGCACTAGATCAAACACCATCATAGCAAATTAAAGTGACAAATGAAAGCATCTTTATGATAGATATGTAGAGTGTAAACTGAGCAGTGGGTTTTTTGCAACATTTTGGCATATGCTTGCTAGTTGAAGATTTCGATCATAGCAAGGAAAAATCTTTGTATCCATTTTGAAACCTGTTGCTGTCTGCTGAGCGTATGAACCTCCCATGACAGACACAACAAAGGTCTTTTTGAAACCACTGTCAGTGTGGCATCTTCCTTACACAACTGTCAATCATCGTTCGACACTTCAGTCTATTTTTACCACTTAACAGAAGCAAACGTCTGCTAAGCAACGTCATATGACCACACAATTCACTGTGCATCAAATACCAGAGCATAAACTCGATAAATTATACACAGATGATGCAAGTTGTGCCCAGCAACAAACAAGGATTCAATTAATCTTTGAAATGATCGTACAATTACCAACTGCTCAAGACTCTTCAGAAAATAGCTTCCACAGAATGCACATACGTTTCCACAATGTTGTATTTTTGCTGTTCTCAACCAAATGTTAACAGCCTGCTCAACAATGCAACCTTGGCAATATTCTCTTCGGTCTTCCTTGAGTATTCAGCTTTTCGAACCAACAGAGCAGTTCTCCAATAGATGGGCCAGGAGCAGCAGACAATGAGATCTTTAGAAATGCGGCAGCTGAAGTTCTTGGGTCACACCATAAGGAAAGGCAAACTTGAAGATTTATCTTTAAGTGGAAAAATACCAGGAAAACGGTCAAGAGGACATATTAAAAACCCTACCAAAATTTTGGCAAGACGCACAAGATCGATCAAACTGGAACATCATTACAAGTACATCGAGGGCTGTATCAGCTATGATACCTAGACCTACAGAGAGAGATGTCAATATATTTTTTGTTTCAAATTAAAATGTATACAGAAGAAAAACATCATTTTGGCTTCCTGTTCAAGTCGTGTTGTATGAAACTGAACATAGATCTCAATGATATTGAACTAGTACAACCAATTTAATGTCAGATATAATTTGGCTTAGAATTGAAGTGCTGTTAGTTTTGTACATCAATGCTAAGTCTAAGTGCTATAGGAAATGCATGAACAGTGCATTGGTGCAAAGTTACAACTAAGGAGAAATACCAGGTGGAACATAGTTGAAATGCAACCATGCATAAAATAACACAGGCATTCACAACGGATTTTAAATAGTGTTCAGTTAAAAAGTGAACACTGTTTTGAAAAAAAGACCAATAAAATGAGTTGTACCAACTCTATAATACAATTTGCACTACAAATAACTGAAGCATGTTAAAAAAGTACACAGACTTTTCAAGATCAGCCATATATAGTATACATATCATCGCTGCAGACAGCAGAATTCACTTTGCAACAGGTAAGAATTAAAAACATTTCATTTATATTTCATTTGCACTTGAAGTTAGTTACAAACCTAACAGTAACATACTAAATGATATTCTATGCTGTTGTTAGAAATATGATAAATCTAAAATAACAATGATCAACAGCAAATTTCGGAGCTGGCATACATTGTAGGTAGAAGTCTTTGTCCTGGTCATAAATGCTATGAAGTGAATGGGTCTGCTACTATTCGGTGAGTCCGATTCGGTGAGTTCCTAACCTCTAACCCTAACTCCTAACCCCTAATCCTAAAACGGCAATAATAATTAGGCTACGGTACCTGATAATTAAAAAAAATTGAAAAAATCCCCCGTTAAGGGATCGAACTCACCGAATCGGACTCACCGAAACGGGCCATTCCGGAAGTGAATATATGTCAAAGACTGGAATCGACCAATAAAAGGTGAAATGTATGAACAGTAAAGCAAAGTTGAAGTAGTATCTTCCTATATTTCTGAACTTCAATATATGACGTTGCGGTATTTTTGACTTTTGACCAGGGTAGAGACTTGTATACCAGCTCCCAAATTTCAATCAAAAATGGTTTTACGTGTCTCTGAGCATGCTTTTGGCTGTGATGATGATTTCAGAATTGCTTACAGTATTTTTTTTAACACGTTAGGGTTCGACCAATAAAAGCTTGCACAATGCACAGTGCAGATTTCACCTCTGGTTTCAAAATATTGCTACAGTACAAGTATTGTAAAGCTACAAAATGACAATTTATACAGTGTATATATATTTTTTAAAAATGAACTAAGGTTTGCTTGAGACGTTATTATAACATAACTAATGCATAAAATATTAAAGTGCAAATATTTTATAAACCTAATGTACTGGAAAAAAAAAACAAGGCAAAAAAAAAACAAGGCAAAAAATTCATCTAAAAAGGTGATCTCTGATTAGGCAATTTGTATAATTTAGTTGACCAATGTAATTTTACCATCGACACTGATAACTAAGAATCAAAGTAAAAATCATTGCTTTACATGGCGCCTGGCTGTGCAATGTATGTGATTAAAATACCAGCTACTTACCACTAGTTCTGCAAATTTGGCTTTAAGTTCTGCTGGTGGTGGCATTGGCAACACTACATCTGTCATAGCAGGTGCTGTCAAGCGTTCAGTTGTGGTTGTATCAAGTTGGATTTCTAGTGGCTCATCACTTGCTCCAAAGCAACCACAAAATAATCCACTTCCACCTCCTTTTCTTCTTTTACGAGCCATTTTTATGATTAACGCAAATTACTAGGTAAAATTAAACGGAAACTTTAATTCAAGATTTTTAAAATTGTTAGTTTAGGCTTTATTGAAATATTACATACCGTGTTAAATCCAATGCCTGTATATAAGTCAAACATTATGAGCAATTACAGTCAGCTGATACAAGGGTCTGACCAACTCTATAAAGTTGACTACTGGTACATTTTAGCTTCAAATTTCCTGTTCTTTGCTAATAAATGTCGGCAAATGTCGTCATAGAAACAAATTTAAACTCAAGTACTTCAAAATAAAATAAATTCCTTTTGATTTTCACAGGTTTTTTTAAAAAAATTTCATTTGATTTTTACAGGCTATAAATCGCATTTAATTTTTACAGGTTTATAAACAGATTTTATTTCATTTGTTCAGGTCACTACAGGTTACATCATCACAATTCCTTGGGATTTTCACAGGTTATAATTTTGAAAAAATTAAATTTCATTTGATTTTTACAGGTTATAAATCTCATTTAATTTTTACAGGTTTAAAAACAATTTTTATTCATTTTGTTCAGGTTACTACAGGTTGCGCTGATCATCGCAAACGCATTTTGCTTCTTTGTGATGTCATAGATGTTGCCATCATGTTGCTTGGTTTCCATTGGGACAAATTGATTGAAACTTTGTCGTAACGGATGAAGGTAGTCCTTAGTAATTCTTTGACACTGTTGACACACGTTGACACTGACAAGAGTGACACCAACACCAGTCACGACTCTAATGATGAATTTTTTGATGTGTTAGTGTCATAGCAAAAAACGTTGGCATGGAAAGAAAAGTCAATTGTGGAGGCCTTTTTTCAGACAGAAGCAAACGAATCTTGGTGAACTAAGTCTCACGGTGGACACACCAACTTTAACGTCGATTGTCATGCTTAGTTACTTTATCTTGAACTATACGGTTTAGAAGACTTTTTAAAATTTCAGCAAAGTCACTCTGAAAGGCTTTCATCAGATCAACGACCTGCGCTTGAAGAGTCAAAGCGCCCTGTTGCTGCCGAATACGCCATATAACTGATTAACTTCCACCGAACGAGGTCGTGTGGCTTCATGCATCACCAGGCCTTAAAACTCGTGTTTTTTCCGGCAGCCATCGTGGCCTACCGAGAGCTCCTTCTCGGCAGCCAAATCTGCGTGCTTGGAGGCCAAAATACAATAACGATAGCACAAGTAAATAGCATTAAACTTGCAACAATGTTAAAATGATCACTTAGCGTTGTTGGAGTCTGGGCGACGTCCTGTAGTAGAATCGTTGTACCACGCATTAAATGCTTTATCGGGATTGTAATCCGGTATTGCGGGGCCATCTAACGACCCTAAATTGTTTTAACTGCTTACAGCTCAGTAAATTGTTTCAACTGCATACCGCCTTTCATAAAACCTGACCATTTATTCCGTTATGATGTCACCATTGAGGGTGTGAAGTCACTAACCCACAGCGTTCTCAACTATGAAGACACGTTTTTTGCCCACGGATGTCAACTAACCTAGTTCTCCTTTTTAACAACGATTCAATGTCCGACAACATTGAATCGATATAAAAACGACAATATTGCCAGCCGATGTAAATTAGCACTTCGGATTAACACTTCGTTAAAATAAACATCGGGAATTGCAAACAAGACTTGCAGCGCTGGTGATCGCAGCTGGATATATTCAATACAACAGTAGTGACTATGACGCGCTGACCTAATTCTGCGTTACTCTTTGATACTACATATTTTCGACATTTAATCCACGATCATTCTATTGCAAAATTAAATAATTGGCTAGAAGAAACCGGCGGCCAAACTTGGCCGACGGAGGAGGTAGCACATGCGGTCATTCAAGCACTACTTAGCGGCCATGGCCGCGATGGCTGCCGGCTGCTTTAAGGCTTGCATCACAATGCTCTGGGCACACGTTGAAAAACTTCTGCACCAACGTTACTATTTTCTGCTGTGCAACGTTTTTATCCTTAGGTTTGTTTTTGCATGTCATGTGAGCGAAAGTGATAAAGAGTAAGTAGGTTCATCGTATTCATTCTCACTTATAGAATTTTCCCTGGGCCTTTTCTTTCTTACTGTAATACAAAAACTTAGCCTACTCTCGTATACGTAATATAATTTTGTAACCAACCTTGCCTTATCAAGGTTACTCAGAGATCAAAGCCAGACATTGTGATGTAAGACTTGAACTAAATTATGCTGGTTAGTGTAAAAGTAGGTACTCTCATCCATTCTTAGCGAAGAATTCACCCTGGTTACGCTGATTTAATGTCATCAATCGTTGAAGCAAGTAAAAATTCAAAGCTTTTCTGCTTAAATGGAAACTAAGGGATACAGTATCATTATTTGCTAGATGCGTGCTAGAATGCGCTGGAAATTATATTATTGCAACAATTGTTCGTGCTATGCAATGACGTCAGGGTTACAAATGTTTAAGCCAAGGATTCAAGCTATTTTGTCTCCAGAACACTTCGTACCCCGATTTCAGGGGACGAAATCGGGGTACGAATAGTTCAGGAGGTGAAATAGGTTGCATCTTGAAATGCTTGTGTTTTTTAACAATAAATTTCACCTAGAACGTGTTTTCTACAACAATAATAAAATGGCAGTGTAAATGAATATCATTTGTTTTAAAGGTCATTTAGATGTCACAAAGTGCTTCCTTTTTCAGTTAAGACAATCAATCAATCACTGGTTTATTTTTTTTTCTCAAATTATCATGACAAATACATTGGTACATTACATAGAAGTGAGAGAGGAAGGAAGCGAAAGACCTTATGAGGTCACCAAGTCAGCTTCCACCCCGGCGGCAGTACCGTATTTTACAAAAAAATACTACCAATGAAAATTATACTGAAAACACTTCGTACGGGACAAAAGCAGCGGGAGAAGTACAGCATGCCCAAGTAGCGGTAACGCGCTACTATTATCGATTGGTAGCGTGTGCTACTTTAGCCCAAGTGGCGTGCTATTTTTAAAGTAGTGGATACCCATCTCTGGCTATCATTGTATCAATTACCATGTTACACATTAATGTCAAATTGCAGGAGCCTCTGCTAGATATAGATAAAAGAATGATATGTCAATTTAAGCAAAAAAATTATGAGTAACAGCAACCAATAACATAATAAAAAAAGTACCGTAATTCCAACTTTCTGAATGACTTCATGGCTATGACTTCAAATCAACTAATCTGTCAAAACCAGTTAAAACAAAAACTACCGTATTGTGGCCTGAAAAAAATAAAGGACTTAGGTCTAACTAATTTTCACTATGGATGCACTATTGCAAAAAACTGACTGAAGCTAAAAACAGTTTTAACGAAACCATTAACACAAGCGAGCTTTCTTGAGTTGACGCCATAACGGTTATTTTCAAGTTACTGAATAAAAACCGCCAATCTTCACGAAAATCCTTTTAATATTGTTTGATTGATGCTTAAAGAGCAGTGTTGCCAACCACAAAACACGGCAGTGACAGTTTTCTAGGGCTGGAAAGTGACCAGAAACCCATCAAGCTGATTTGATTGCTTCTTTATCCTCGGACTGGGAAAAAGCTTTTTTGCAGAACTTAATCCTGGCAATTTCGCATACTTGTAGAGGCTTTGAATCACTGACGCAGGCCCAGTCAGCAGGGACGCCGAAAGCGGGAGACCATTCCAAAGTACCTGAAGCAATCGTTCTGCTGTTTACGAAAAGAACACTTATTTCTCAAACTCCAAATAAAGGGCTGTCAGTGAACACCTAGCAATCAAGTCCTACACTTTAACGTCATATACCAACATTTTTTATTTTGACTCCTTGTAATTTGTATTTATCGAGTAGCGTACTGGAAATAATCTATTATCGGCTTTATTCAGTTGCATTTTTAAATGTAAATTGCACAAAGTGTCCTACATTTATTATTGCACAAAGATTTTACAGTACTTTTATGTGGTAAGCCCTCAGAATCTTCTTAAAGGGGTACTAAAGGAAAAACCTGACTTAGCGATTTTCCACGTTCTTTGTGTTTAACTTGCTACCATAAAACGATTTTCAATAAAATTTTGCCCCTTTGCGGTCTGATCAGCAGTCCGCGCGTACTTTTGTCAGAGCTTTTAAAACCAGAATGGGCCTGAGCAGCGAAGCGTGCGACGGTACAGTCTACGTAATAAAAGACGAGCAATCAGCTAATCACGCAACAGTTGTTACTGCCGGCGATTTAACTGTAGGCTACATCAAAACATCAGACAGTTTGCTCAAAACCTCAGATCTGATGTTAAAACATCAGATGTTGTAACGTGGCTTTTGTTATTGCTGTCTTTTGTGACGTATTCTCGAGCTGTGTTTGCACTTTTTGAATAAAAATGAAACATTGGACTTTGGGACTTGCCAGCGCCATTGAAAACAAATTTTTTTTGAAATGTATTCTTGAATGTTCAGTTTACGCATTTTAATGCTTAGGCCTAATTCTCGTTTGAAAATTTCATTTAGTATGCCTTTAAACATTTCCCTTTTTAGTACTAGCCTACTGTGCTTTACTTCTACATTGACCATTTTCTCAAGTAACTTAGTAGCCTACCCCTACAGCATTAACTATTGCTTCGACAGAACTAAGGTACTTTCAAACAGGGGCGAATCCAGCAAGTAACTTTAACAAAACACAAATTCTAATATAGTCGACTTTGCAAATACACTGTTAATACAGTTACTTTTCTATTTTTTGTTGGGGGGTGATTACCCCCTGTATGCGCCACGGCTTCCAAAGCAATTCCTTCTCAAATCAGCCACTAGATATCACCAGTGGCGTAGCCAAGGGGGGGGGGGGGGGGTTTGGGGGTTACAACCCCCCCTTTGGCACGCGTGTGACGTCACGATATTGAGAATGATGCTTTCAGTCTAAAAAAATTGCTTAATTTTAAACAAAATTGCATTAAAAGAACAAGTTTTGCCAATACCAAACATCTTAGCCAGGAATTAGCAACAAGAAAACATAGAGACTTAGCTTTATTTCCGAAAAATGCCGAAGAAAACATGATCTTATCCTTTTGCTATGCCACCAGACACCACCATTTTACAGGAATATTCGTAACTACATTTTTGTTGAAAATGCTCTCAGAATGCACCAAATTCAAAGTAATTTTTTAAAATTTTCTGGGGGAGGCCCCCCAGACCCCCCGCCGTTGGGTCGTCAAAACCCCCCCTTTCAAAATTCCTGGCTACGCTACTGGATATCACAACTGAAAATACCGTGGTCAGCTATATTCAAAAGCTGTGCTTAGCCAGTCACTACATACCTCATCATCATCGCCTGCAAAATAATCAATTAAGGTACAATTTTGTGTGGCTGTTAATAATAATGCTTTAATAACGGTAATCAATTTATTGAATCATGTCAACTGGCACAAATGTTGCTCGGAAAACAAAATCAACACACCTCCATTGATGCAACTTTCAGCAGAGTTGCATCAACGCATTATAACGTTTTATTAACGTTACAATGATTGATTTTGTAGACTGTGAAAACCCGCAAAAGAATCAGTTGTGAGCATACGGTGAAATGGTTGATATATTGCACATGTGTTTGATATATATAGGAATTAATGACACTACGAAGTGGCGTATGCACTGACTGAAACAAGAGAAAACAAATTTCAGCAAACTTACATGATAGGAATGAGAATGCAACAGGGTCAAATGTTTTACTTGAGAATAAACCAAAAGGCGTTTCATAACACCGGATGTTAGAAACGATTCCCCGCCCATTTAATATTATTGTTGTATCTCTGCTCCATTCTATTTTCATGCTTGAGTGACCCGGCCATGCATTAACAATTTTTGCTAGTTGATCTTTCTTTTTACGTTTTGGCATGGACTGGAGTGGTCATTGTTTTATAAATCTGGAGAACTGGAGATTTGGAGTGACTAGGGAATATGTAAGAATTCGGTAAGCAACTGTTTGTTTCGTTTTATTATTGTCGTTTTCAATACACCATTTCTTCTAATAAGTAAGGCCTGCACTTTATCCAGTCTAGGCAAAAAACGTTTAAGACATCATTTATAAAACATACCTTTGCTTGGTGCAAGGTTATGCCTGTCTAGTTAACTCTAGCTAGTTGTGTAATTTGTTTGTTATCCTAGGGTAGTCTTTTCAGGTCTGCCAAGGATTCATTTATGGTATGTGCCTTTGTCTAGCTCACTTTAGCTAGTTGTGTAATTTGTTTTGTTATCCTAGGGTAGTCTTTTCAGGTCTGCCAAGGATTAACTTTTTGGTTTGTGCCTTTGAGCCTGCCATGCTGTAAAGTTTCTTTGAACTTTGTAACTAGTTGTTTGTTATCCTAGGGTAGTCTTTTCAGGTCTGCCAAGGATTCATTTTTTGGTTTGTGCCTTTGAGCCTGCCATGCTGTAAAGTTTCTTTGAACTTTGTAACTAGTTGTTTGTTATCCTAGGGTAGTCTTTTCAGGTCTGCCAAGGATTCATTTTTTGGTTTGTGCCTTTGAGCCCGCCACGTTGTAAACTTGGTTTAAATTTTGTAAATAGATCTTCACTTTGGGCAGTCTTGTCAGGTCTGCCAAAGATTGAAGCTTCTAAGCCTGTACTCTGTCAGGCCATTGTTCTAGTCAGGTAGAACTGGTTACCGTTAAACCCTGTAATTTTAGTAGGTTGCTTACTGACATTCTCCGTAACATCGTGAAGGTCAATTGTCACCTCACCAAAGGTAAGTACCATACAGATTTTGTTTTTTGTAGCTTGTATATTGCTGTGTGTTAATTATGGCTCGTAAAAAGCCCAAGCAAACTCCAAGACGGAGTAAGCCAAATGGTTATGCTAGTGGCTCAACAGAGCAGCATGAGGCCGCCTCTAATATTAGTGGTCAACATGACAGTAGCGAAGAGCTGCCAGGTCTCGTTGTGTTAGAACAAGAGCTGGTTGAAATCGAGCTTGGCATAACTTCCATCGACATGGAGCTATGCTCAAGTGATGATTTCCTGAGTTCTTCTGAAGTTTTGGAGGTAAAGAAAAGATGCCTTGAACTTCAAAGGAAGCTCTCCCTTAAACGTTTAGATTTACTCAAATGCAAACCACAGCAATCAGGCTCAATAGAATCTAGGATGAACCGTATGGGGGAAAGCATTTATGGTTTGCTTGAAGCATGCTCTACCCTCATTCGAAGCTGTCGAGAGCAATCCAAGCAAGTGTCACATCAAACATCATCGGTAGTTATGGATGCAGGCAGTGACACAGGCAAAGCTGCTGAGTCTAGCAGTCACGTGACACCCCGTGAGAGTGGTGTAAAGATACCACCTGTAAAAGCAGAACAGGGTATCCTTCAGGGCAGCAGTAGTGCTAGTAATATTCTTAATCCTTACACATCTCCCTTTCGCACTGAAGCTAATAATAGTAGTGAATTTCCCATCGTCGTGCCTCAACCCCAGCTCAGTGCAGGGTTTCAAAATGTTCATGGTCCTCGGTTATCGCTTGAGAAGTTTGACGGCAATGTGTTAAAGTTCTTTAACTTTAAAAGGCGTTTTGAGCGATACATTGAGTCAAATTATCTAAGTTTTGAAGATCGCATCGCCTTTTTGGAGGACAATTGTGTAGGCCAGGCCTTGGAAGTAATATCTGGCCTGAGTTGCTTGCAAAATAGTGAAAGAGCATATGGAATGGCATGGGATAGATTGAGAAAAAGGTTTGGCAACCCTGGAAAACTCATGGCCAAAGTGAAGGAAGATTTGCTGCAAGGACCCCCTATTTCAGAGTGGGATGCGCCAGGCCTCACAAAGCTCTGCGACAAGATGTATAAGTGTGAAGTCAGTTTCGATGGCTGGGGTAAGTCTCACCTTTTAAACAGTGACGAGGTGCTTCAACGGCTGTTCCTGCGACTTCCTTATAAGTTAAAGGAGCAGTTTGTTCATGTTAATCACTTAGGATCGGACTGTGCCACGTTTGGTGATTTAAGAGTCTTGGTCGAGGATGCAGCCTCTCGAGCCGACAGCCAATATGGCCATCTTATGCAACCAGGCAAAGATGTTAAGAGAGCTCCACAACCATCGCTGGCTCGATCTAATCCGCAAGGTGGCTACAAGCGTGCTTCGGTTTGCACAACCCAAGAGCAGATTTCCCAATCTGCTAACCATAAGCAAGAGTCCTGTTGTTTGTGTGCAGAGTCGCATGCCCTATGGAAGTGTGAGATGTTTAAACAAAAGCCTGTTGCAGAAAGAAGAACCCTGGTGCAAAAGCATAGACTGTGTTTTTGTTGCTTGAGAGCAGGCCACAGAGTGGTTGATTGCAGATTTAAGAAATCTTGTGCAACGTGTGGATCGAGGCATAATTCACTTCTGCATGTAAACCGTGTGGAAGAGGAAAGCCCCTCTGCTCTGAAGAAGGGCATCTCAGCAACAACGTCCGCAACTGTGCCAGCAACATCTGGGACAACAATTTTTAAGGTTTTGCCAGTTAAGGTATGGGCTGGGGACCCCTCCAACTATACCTATACTTATGCTTTTATCGATGAAGGTTCTAGCGTCAGTCTATGCTCCTCAAGCCTCGTATCTCGCTTAGGGGTTGCTGCGACAAAAAGCAATGTGGAGTTGCTGACCACCAATGCTGTCTCCTTTCATGACAAGAAAATTGATTTTTTGGCTGTGCAGGGAATGGAAGAGCAGGCTGTGTTTTCCGTTGCAGATGCTCTGGTGATGGACCAGATTGTGGATGTCAGCCACAGTATTCCCACCGAAGCACTTAGTAGTGCATATAGTCATTTGGAGGACTTAAAGTTCCCTGAACTAAAAGATAGGAAGGTTGAGTTGTTATTGGGCAGCGATCTTCACCAGGCTTATCTTTTGCAGGAAGTTCGTACTGGCGCACCAGGAGAACCATGTGGACTGCACACTCTTCTGGGTTGGACCATTTATGGGAAAGATGGTGGCGATAGGCAACTCAACTCACCAGTAATGGTAAACTTTCTTAGCGTAAAGGAGTCTTGCGATAGAATGTTAAATGTATTGTTGCAGGATTTTAATGACATCGATGAGCCACAGGCCCCCTGTCCTTCAATTGAGGATAAACGTGCGCTGCAGATCATGCAGGACACGGTGAAGAAGGTGGATGGACACTATTCTGTAGGGCTGTTGTGGAAGGATGAAGACCCGGACTTGTGCAATAATCGCTCTATGGCACTCAAGCGCTTAGAGGGAATGAAGCGCCGATTTATTACTGACCCGGTGTTATTCAATAAGTATCGTGATAAAATGCAGGAATATGTTAAATGTGGCTATGCTGTGCCACTTGAAACTGGTGTGGTAGACACACCAGGGAAGACGTGCTATGTGCCCCATCACTGCACGACCAATGCGGCCAAGTTTAGAGTCGTTTTCGACTGCAGCGCGAAGTTTAAAGGCGTGTCATTAAATGACAAGCTGCTTCATGGCCCAGATCTCACCAATAACCTTGTAGGAACATTGTTTCGCTTCAGGCAACATCCGATCGCTGTTGTGGGCGATATTAAGGCCATGTTTTCCCAAGTACGCGTAGACGAAGGGGACAGGGATGCCTTTCGATTCTTATGGTATCCGGACGACGATCTCAAGCGGGAACCTATCGACTACCGCATGCAAACACATGTGTTTGGAGCAAAGTCGTCGCCATGCTGTGCTGCCTTCGCGCTTCGGATGACTGCCAAAGACAATGAAACAGGTGCCGATCAAAACACTGTTAACTCAGTTTTAAAAAATGTTTATGTTGACGATATTTGTCATTCATGTGAATCGCCGGACCAGGCTATCGAACTAATACAACAACTGCGTGAACTATTACAAAGTGGCGGCTTCCATTTAACTAAATTCCTGTCTAACAGTGCAGAGGTCTTGAGTTCTGTGTTGCAGGAAGACTTGGCGTCGAAGGTCGATTTGCCTCAGTGCCAGCTTCCAACGCAGAAAACCCTTGGTGTTGTGTGGAATGCTGCGAGCGATTGCATGGAGGTGAGGGTGAGTATCCAACAAAAGCCTAACACCCGGAGAGGCGTTCTCTCCATGATTTCGCAAACATACGACCCACTAGGTCTAATACAACCCTTCATTTTACCTGCTAGGCAACTCCTGCAGCAGGCATGTGACGCTCAACTTGATTGGGATGAACCCCTTAATGGCCTTGGGCCAGTAAACATTAATTGGGAAGCTTGGTTAAAGGCCCTTCCAGAGCTTGAATGTGTTTCCATCGCTAGAAGCCTGACTCTTTTTGGTAAATGTGCTATCCGCTTTGAATTGCATGGTTTTTGTGATGCCAGTACCAGTGGCTATGGGGTCGTGTTTTATGTTAAAGTGTTTTATGATGATTCTGTAGTAATTTGTAATTTTCTATTTGGCAAGGCTCGAGTGGCTCCATTAAAGCCTGTTAGCGTACCTCGCCTGGAGCTCACTGCTGCTGTGCTCGCTGCCAAAGTCTGCAATTTTATCCTGACGGAGTGTGATTTTAAATTCAATTGTGTTGTCTTATGGACAGACTCAACTGTTGTGCTGCGTTACATTAATAATACTTCGACTCGTTTCCACACCTTTGTGGCTAATAGGCTGAGCACTATTCACATGCTTACCAGTGTCAATCAATGGCATTATGTACCGACTACCTTAAACCCCGCTGACCTCGCGTCTCGGGGAGTTTGGCCTGATAAAGTTAATACCGCTAAGCTTTGGTTTAATGGTCCTAAGTTTTTGCATGATGTCACGAGCAATTGGCCAAACCAGCCCGACTTTGTTGGCGGAATTTCGTCAGACGATCCAGAGGTTAAAAACATTGAACGTTGCTCAGCTCAGCAACACACGATTACGGACTCAGACTCTCTATGTCGGTTGTTTACCCGCTACTCGCATTTCCACGATCTGCAAAGAACGGTTGCATGGTTGCTTCGCTTCAAATTGTACCTGAAAAGGAAATGCCGAGATGACTCCTTGACTGTTAAGACAGATTCGCTCAGTGTCGAGGAGATGGACGAAGCTGAACTTGCCATTGTCACAGCCGCCCAGCATCAAGCATACCCGACGGTGTTCGCAGTTCTCCATAACCACCCAGGATTTGACGCCCCGGTGGAACTCGTGTCCGACCTGCAGTTGAAGAAGCATGTGGCTTTGAAGGAGCTACAGTCCCTAAACCCCTATGTTGTTAACGAAACGTTAAGAGTTGGTGGGCGATTGCAACAATCTTCTCTGTCAAGCGGAAGAAGGCATCCGATCATTCTCCCATATCAGCACCCAATCACCGATCTAGTGATCATGAGGTATCACGAACGAGAAGGACACATGGGATGCTCACAAGTCCTTACCGCCATTGCTTCCCGTTATTGGATTGTCAAAGGGCGATCAGCTGTCAAAAGGGTCTTGCATTCCTGTATGAACTGTCGTTTTTGGAAAGCTACCGCCGGAAAACAGCAGATGGGCAACTTACCTGCTCCACGCGTAAACAAATCCATTCCTTTTCAAGCTGCTGGCACTGACCTTCTTGGTCCATTGATGGTAAAGAGCGGCCGCAGCAGTGTTAAGCGATATGTTTGTATTTTTAATTGTTTGGCGACCCGTGCTGTGCACTTTGAGGTCGTGCAATCCCTGGAGGCAAGTGCATTCATTCAAGCCTACCGAAGATTCTGCAGCCGTAGAAACGTTTGTCCTACTGATCTGTACAGTGACAACGGAGGAAACTTTGTTGCTGCAGACCGCGAACTTCGGCAAGGACTCAAGAACCTCCATCAAAAGAAAGTCACCGATGCCTTACTTCGGCATGAAACGAACTGGCACTTCAACCCTCCGCGTGCTTCACATCAAGGCGGCTTCTACGAAATATTTTTTCGTTTATTAAGAAAATTGATGCGGTCGCTGGTAGGAAACGCTACGTTGGATGAGTTCGACCTTCTAACGCTGGTAGCAGAGATTGAAAGAATTTTAAACGATCGTCCCATCACTTCGCTCCCATCGTCACCAGATGATCTGCAAGCCCTGACTCCAAGTATGATACTCACCGGATCAGCTTGTGACACCCTACCGCCAGATGTTTTTATGAAGGCTGACGGTTATCGACGCTCTTGGAGAAAGACCCAATACCTCACAAACAAGTTTTGGGAACAATGGCTGTTGCAATATCTCCCTCTGTTGCAGCCCCGACAAAAGTGGTTTGGCACATCTCCAAGCTTGAAACCAGGCGATTTGGTACTGGTAACGGACGAGGCAACTAAACGTGGGCACTGGCCCAAGGCTATTGTAAAGGAAGTTATGCCGGACACTAATAAACTTGTCAGACGCGTGCGAGTAAAGGTTGCTGACGGTACAGAGTTTGTTCGCGACATCAGAAAGATCTGCCTGCTAGAGGGCAGTATGGACTTTTAAAATGACAATTTTGTTTTCTAGGCTGGCTGGTTGGCACGATTGCACAACTGACATTGCTCATGCTGCTTAGGTTTCATATTTGAATTGTATTGCGTGTTTGTGTTTATTTTACTATTATTATTCTTGTGCTCCTCACTACCGCAGCTAGCGCGGTGTCGTCGATGCATTTGCATCCAGCAGTTTTGCCATAACTGTGTTACGGACTCCCATTAATTGTGTTGTTTCTATTTGCATCCTGCAGTTATTTCACACTGTAGTAGTCTAGCTCTGTTTTTGGTCTGACTATTTCACACACCTGTCTCACTACTAAAGCTTTTGCTATGTGCGATATTACTATTATTTTATTTTTTGTGTTTAGTCAATTCATTGCTTAACTATCACGACTCGACTTAACAGTCGCGTGTTATTTCTGGTACTTTTGCTCTGACGTTAATGTCACTTGCGCTGGTCATAGCATTGTGCAGTATTAGGTTGTATGTGTGCTTTTGTTTATGCCATATCCCCACTTCTGCCACTGGTACCATGTATGCTATCATTTGTTTTTCGTGTATCCGTTTATGCTGACTTCCAGTTGTCGGTAGACTTATGTTTTTGTGCTTAATTTTAGCAATCGCTAAGCATGTTGGTCAAAGGGGTTTTTTAACTCCTCTTGGGCGTGTCTTCGATGTCCTTCTGTAGGCTACTGTTATGCATGTTCTATTAAGTTTGTGTGTAATGCAAGCCAGCCTTTGTGTTGCAATTGTGATCCTTGCTAACCGCGAATATTTTTGATTCTGGTCGATATTTGCATAATTCATGTTCATTGTCGTTTATTTGGCCACCTTGTGGCAATTAGTTGGTTTGTATTTTGCTTCGTTGTAATCGTTTTACAGTGGTAAAACCCTCATTTGTTAAACTCTGGTTTTGGGGGTGGGTATGTTAGAAACGATTCCCCGCCCATTTAATATTATTGTTGTATCTCTGCTCCATTCTATTTTCATGCTTGAGTGACCCGGCCATGCATTAACAATTTTTGCTAGTTGATCTTTCTTTTTACGTTTTGGCATGGACTGGAGTGGTCATTGTTTTATAAATCTGGAGAACTGGAGATTTGGAGTGACTAGGGAATATGTAAGAATTCGGTAAGCAACTGTTTGTTTCGTTTTATTATTGTCGTTTTCAATACACCATTTCTTCTAATAAGTAAGGCCTGCACTTTATCCAGTCTAGGCAAAAAACGTTTAAGACACCGGACAGTTTGAAAGGTAAGACACAAGGCTGAACTAATTTACGGATAGTTAAAGTTTACACAGCAACAGTTTGTGGCTGAATGGCTTCTGTCGCAAATGATCATCAAGCACAAAGTCGTGAACAGATCGAGCAATACTAAAATTTCAAAATTTGAAGAGTAATGGGTTACTTCGTCCAGCCCACTGTTTATACACCGCTCGTATAAAATGACGAAAAGAATTTCAAACTGCCACGCAGAAGCTCAACGATAAATTCCTGTTCCTTTGAAAAACGCGCGTTATATATTACATAATACAATATGTGGTTGCTCAACTACGAAATGCCATCATAACTACATTGAATAATGGCAAAAACAATGTTTGTAGTTGAATAAAGTTCATCACAATAACAAAATCGTTGAAAAAAATCTGTTAAAAAATTTCCAGATATCTTTCGATTTGATTTTGGGTCATGTGAGTCACATATTCAATATTCATCCTTGAAATGACGACTGGGTAAGAAACATAATGTTCGCAAATACACTGGCGATGAAACCGAATTCAACAAACCACTTTGGCAATAAAGTATGCTTGTTGCAGATAAAGTATCTGGTTCTTAAAATTGAAAATTTGCTGTGTACAATATGAAACTGAATTGAGCAAATGAGACGAAAATCGATTCAATTAAGCCACATTGAGTTTAATCGTGGAAAAACTGCAACTTTAGTTTGAATTCTCGATCAAAGTGAAACAATATCGGTGAATCAACGTAAATTTTCGTATTCGCAAAGTTCGGCAACTTGATTTTGAATGAAATTACCCCATCTGTTCAAGAGTTGAAATACATCCCTTCAGAATCTGAACAATCGCCTGAAAAGAAAATCAAAATATCAATGATTTGAAGTTGGTGACCAGGAAGCTTACCTAAGGAACCACGAAATAAACATAGCAACGGTTTCTAATGAAATCTTATCAATGGCATTCAGCTAATTCACACCAACTGGCTTTTAATATTACCATTGGCATTACTAAAGATAAATGGGGAAAGGGTAATTTTAATTTCAATTTTAGCCCTCATTTTAGGATACTGCAGTACATTTTCAGACTTTTGATACAATTTTTTTGAAATTTTCATCCATAGGTTTGAGAAAGTTTAGGATCACACTATTGGCTACTGCATTGATTCAATGTCTGCAGTTGAACATGACTTTTTCGAAAAAAAGCAAAACAGACTGAAAGAATTCTGGAAACATGTGGAGGTGTAAACCGCAATAATACTCTTTATGTTTACTGGAATGTACGGAAGATATTTCCATATTTCTAGCAGGGATTCCAAGGTATCGTGGAATACTTTAGCTAACGCTATCAAATCTTGGTAGGTTATTGACAATCATTGTCTGTGGAACCGACTGAAATATTTGAGGCCGTTTTTTCTCCACTGCAGTCGTAACAATCAAAGAGTTTTTATCAGTAAATCATTCAGGTTTCTTGATCGACTACGAATCCATTCAATTGAATTATTGATGGTGCCTACTTTAAAAAGAAAAACTTACAAACGCAGTAGACGTTGAATCAATGTTAAAAGACTTATTTGGTGGCTGTAGAGTGGAGACTTTGGTGAATCAGACAAGTTCAGTGAGTTACCTTAGAATGCTTGACTTGAAGTTCTCCGAGCTCGATCAAGTTCTTTCGGAAAGCGGTCACCCTCCGACCTTTGAACTCCGTCAATTCCCGCTTTCCGGTTTCTGACAAGGTTTCAAACTTTTCACGGCTTGCCTTTTGGTTTTCCTCAGCCTAGACCCACAAAATAAGTCACAAAACCGAGGATTGAAAAATGACTCCACAGTTTAATCACAAAGCACAAAAATTCGCTTTTGTGGCACTGACGGCACCACCAGAGAAAGAGTGTAGTATAGAAATTTAGTATTCGCAGCAAATATAGCTTGGGACACTTTTATGTTGTTGACTAAATCAAAGAAGTTAGCTAGGTGTTGATGGAAGTTTTCAGCCATAGACCCAGACAGGTTGACTATTTTTTGTGGATGGCCACATTTCTTCCTCCAACCACGCTCACTTACCGTACTGTACAATCAACGATGAGTTGCAATTTTAGAACGAAACTTGAGTGGTTTTATCACCAACATATCAATATGTATTTTTGTCTGAATGTAAATTTCTTTGCGGCTATGAAAAGCTGCATTAAACGTGTTGTTCAAACAACCAGTGCTCTACCTGGTGCACGTTTTTTCCTTTGGCCCGAGCACGATCCAGTTCCTTGTTCGTGTTGTCGTAGTTGGCCAAGCTGCGAGATCTACGGTAGAGAAGATCCTTGCAAGCTTCGGTGTCGCGCAGGTAGTAGCGTAGCAAGTCACCGAGCTTCAAATCAATGTCGGACGCGGCTCTTGCATCTAGTTTCTGTGGTGGGTCAAAAATGAGATGAAGATGAGATGAGATAAACATGAGATGAAGACAACCAAAGCTTCGGGCCCTCTTTGTTCATATGAGGACCCTTGGCAAGACCTTGAAGAATGGGAATTGGCACATCATCAAGACACGACATATTTTCCGTCAGCTACAATTCTGCTAAACTTGCTTTAAGACATCAGCCGTTGATATGTTTAAATGCAGAAATTTCATATCACGAATAGGCATTACAACTTGCAAAAAGTAAACACTGCATTTGGAGCAGCAGCATTAGTAGAAAATGTAAACATTTTCAAGAAGTTTTTTTGAGTGAATTTCGTCACTTACCCTGATCTTTTCGACGCTCTCGTGCACTTTTAACAAAGACCTGAAAGCAAAAGTATGTGTTCTTTCATCTTTCACGAGAAAAGTCGTAAAGCCGTGACAAACGTTTTTGGTTAATAACTTACCTGGATAGCTGATAGCTTTTCCGCCTGGACGCAAAATAGCGAGCACAAGACAAAATATAAATATGTTAGCCTGATTGGTAGGGTAATGTGAGCAAGCACTATAGCTTTCAGACAGAGTATTACGTGAACTAAACGTTTCATACGTGCTCATCTGCTCTCAAGCTCTTTTATTGTTGAAATTCTCACGCAAAAAGAGCAACGTATCTGTCATAGCAATTACAGCGCGGCGCTTTACACAGTAAAATAAAGCCCTGTTTCTTACAAGTCGAATATGCAATTATGCAAGCAAACACTTTTAAAGACACTTAAGAAAGTCTGAGTCTAAAGAATAATGTAAGCTCACCTGTCCAAGCCAGCTTTGTGACTGAAAGCAATGGAATTGTCAACCGTGGCGACTGCTTGAACAGCGAGGGATATGTTGGAATAGGAGCTTGCGCATTCTAGAATTGCAATTGCAGAATGTGAAACGACTTAATACTTACTGTAGTAGCATAGAACAGGTACAGAAGATGCTGACTGCTCATGTAGGTAAAAATAAATGATGTAGTAGCCCATGAGGAAGCATAAAACAGTCTCAATCATCCAGCCTCCTTAACCCCATGTACTCGAGTATAGGTCGACCCCTACTTTTTCACTGAAAATCGGTGCTATTTTTATTGATGAACAAAAAGCATAAAACAGTAACATCACAGATGGCTACTGGTAAATGTGAACTAGAATAGTCGCCAACCACTATTTACCATTACCTCAACAAAAAGTCAGGAGCGAGGTCTTCCGCTGTGAAAACAATTATGATTTAACAGAATAGATTTTTGTGTTATCAGATGCACAGGTAACTTGCAAACAACATCGTGTAGTAACCCTGTTTGCGTTTATTAACCATTTTAAATATTGTGATGTTTTCTGCATGAAAATTGAATACGGTATTGTAAATAAATGTGGAGAACGGCAAAGCAGCAATGTTATGTCTACGATCAAGACCACCATTTTAACATATTTTCTTTTATCACTTTTTGATTTAATTCTCACATATATTACTAATAACGTATCTTGTTGCGGTGACAAAACATTATGAAAATTTATCGTGCATTTCGCTGGCCTAGTTTTGTTTGGTAATGACTTTTATCTTTCTTTCACAGCGGCACTTTTCCATCTGTTTTAATGTCATTGACAGTTCACGTCGCGCCACCAGACATTCTTTTTGAGCATCTGCAGTCGTTAAATCAATGCAAAAAAGGCTTGCTTTACTGACTGGTTTCTGCAATCAGCGCGTGTTAAAAATATGCGTGACACTATTTTTGCTCATCCAATTCTTTATTGTTGTTCTCACGTAAGTCGATGTTTTTGCATTGTTTCAACGTCTAACAACGTAAAAACGTTAACTTTTGCTAGTTGTGTAATGATCGAAGTAATTCCGTTCATTTACACATAAAAATTAGCATGTGGCCTCTCCAACTGCAGGCGGTGTGCCAAATAAAACCAAAAGCGAGGGATAAGAAGTCATGAACGGAAATGGAGACAAAAAAAATCACTTGCGAAAATTTTGACCTATACTCGAGTATATACGGTATATACTAGCAAATTATGCATAGCAATGTTGTCAGGTAAAATTCAGGATAAGGCAAAATTCATTGTCAGGGAAATGTCAGATTTAAGAAAAGTATTATAAGTAGTAAAAAAAATTTGCAGTTTACGAAAATGAGATAATATTAACAGAGACTAACATTAGAGACATGGTACTTTTATTCATTCGTAAACACTCGCCTAACGTCTGAGTCAAATTGTCTTTGATTTTCAAAGCCAAACAGTTAAAAAGGCGTTAAAATATAATTTTGCAAAAATTTTATTCAGACGGGTCACACTGGACAGTTACCAAAAGTCTGCAGAATGTAACAAATCAAGCCGTATCTCAAGATAGCCATGATGGCACAACAAAGTAGCAAATATGAACATGGGGAAAGCTCAAAGCAATTCCTGGAAGTCAGGCCATCAATCAGCATACAGAGGTAAATACATAAGTAATCGTGTGAAGAAGCGAAGTTCTTCAACTAACTGTAAAGCATTCATGCCCTTGTTTTGTATAATACAAATTACAAGCATCCTGTCGATTGGAAATGCGCATTCAACAGCTATCCGCATCCTATGAAACAATAGTGTGGGATAGACAGGACACAATGCTTAAAAGAAGATAGCTTGTTAGCAACGAATTTGTGTGCCGCCTGTCAGGGCACAACATGGAATCAAGAGTAGCAAAAATAATGTAAATTTTCTTAACTTAACTTTAAAATAAGACCTCTGACTGATTTGCCGCTGATATGGCACTGAAAAGCTAAACAATGTAAACTTGTTTATCAATTTTAGCCTTTTAAAGTTAAACGCTTATACTTATGAAAGCAACAAAGCACTCTGCTTCACGACTTGAGAAAACAGCTGTTACTTGTTTTGTCTAATCGATTGTGCAGCCACAGATTTTGGTATTCATCCGCAATAAACTCATGTACTGAAAAGTCCCACTTTCTGCAACGGGTGGTGTTGTTTGCACACAAGAACTCATCGTTTGTGGTTTACTGAAGCGGAAACGTGTATTGAGCCAGCCCTATACGACTGCAAGTTTGGTGCAACTGTGAAGTGGTGCTACGAGGCGGGCTCGACGGTCTAGTCGCACCGGAAGTCCTATATTAAATGACTTACGCTTGTGAGCCTTTGTTACTTTTTGAACCTTCTGACTTGCGTCCTTAATCCTCACGAAATACTCGTGCATGAAAGCCTTTTCGTGTTCGAAGAATTCGTCGCTGTCCTACGAATGGCATCAAAAACACATCCTGATGAGGACATAGAGTTTTGCAAAAACGTTTGAATTCAATTAGTACGTTTGTTTAACTTTAAGGTATAGTTTGAATGATGTCGTTTAATCCCATTTACATTAGAACTTTCTTCTGCAAAATGTTCTTCGAAAACCTTCCATTTTAACACTTAAAATTACAAACGTCAACACTGTACTCAGTCATAGGATGTTCTCATATTATAAGCCTTTCATATAAACAAGAAACTTTAAGACAGAAACCAAGCCAAGTGAGTAGGAAAAGAGGGTTGTTGTTGATAGAATGATGCGTGATATCGATACGCGATCAAAGCCAAAAATTTTCGTCAGTTTGTTAATAAGTAATTGTCTGTTCAAGATGTGGCACACAACAAAATGCACTGTTCAACCAACATAGAGATGATACACGTTGAAGCAAGAAATGAAAGCAACTTTTCAACCGGCTATTTCATACACACCACCAAGGTTTTCAAAAGTTTGACGAAATATTGAAATAAAACAGACCTTTTGACCAGAGAGCAGTATGGACTCGTCTGCGCTCTTTGTGATGCTTTTGAAAAATCCAGTGATGAGTTCTTTCTTGTTTTTACCGCGAACATTAAGCTGAAAGTACAGGCGGGATTTGGTTTTTTTGTTGAAAATGTGTGCACAAAAATAATATACGTACGTGCTATTCTGCCAAAACAATGAATAAATCATTTTCCTGTTGCGCTTATTTTCCCATTGGCACAACGCAGTGGTATTACAGCACCGAAAATGGTAACAGCTGATGGTCGCCATACCATGAGCAGCCGCCGCTCAGGCGCTTGCTATTAATGTTAAAAACAACTTTCAACGGATTTTACTTTTTCTACGAAACAATGCAGCCTGATAACATTACTGGTGCTTGGCTATTAAAAAAAAAAAAACTGTGGGCCATTTCCACAATCAAAGAGGTGTGCGGTTTCATCAAGCCACTCACTTCTTTATCGTATTCAAGAAAGACGCGGAAATTGTGGTTTGACTTCAGGACGGGGTGGGATGCGAGTCGGCACAGGAAGATTTCATGCATGGCGACTGTCTTCTTGAATATGGACAGATACTCTCTGAATAACGTAGCAAACATTAACATGCAGCATAGTGTACAAAATATAGCAATCCGTGTTACTGTTTAATAATGTGAAACAGCATGTGTGTCCAATGTCCATGCTGAAATACATAAAAATTCACACAAAAATAATGGCTTCAGTTGTTGCTGAGAAATAAATAATTATAGATTATCTATTAATCTATGCAAAGTGTGCTCTTCGATTTAGAGAATTCAATTTTATCCATAGGCGCCTAAGCCGTGGGGGCTAGGCCCCCACGCATATTTCTGCGTGAGAGCAACTTTTTATGCTGTATTGATGCATAAAACAATAGATAAACTAGCGATCGGCAGCAGGAAAACATTTTTAAATGCAAACTGCAACAGCTTCGCGATAAATAATCACTAGAACGAGTAGCGATGCTACAATCCCACCCCAGACAAAAAAATGACAGATTTTGTTGCCTGAGACATAGCAAAAATCTACCATATTGCTTCAATGTCATTGAAGCTTCGATTCAATGTCATCAGATGTGGAATGCACCCAAAAACAACATAATTTGCTACGTAGACGCAGCGTGCGTTTAGCTTAATGCGCTTGCAAACAGACTAGATGTCGCTTTCGAAAGTCGAAACCTCTGCAGAGAATTGTCGCGGCAGTGAATCGCTCGCTGTGAAAATGAACTTGAAGTCTCGGCCCGAGGTAACCACTAACCAACGTAACAAGGGCTGGTACAAACCGCATTGCGCACACGCGGCATAATCAACACAACAACGGACTCGCGCAAACTGCATGGCGCACACACGACCTTTTGTTTCACCTGCAACACGAAAACGGGCGTATTACAGCGAATTGAAACTTGAAAGCAGGTCAGCTGGTCAGTCATAAGTTGCGATATTGTAGTGAAAAGGGAGCAATGTCAAGTCGAAAACTTAATCAAACGTCTCTCCGTAACTATCTTTCAAAGGTTGTTTAAGGATGTCAGCAACTTTTAAATTTATTCAAGGTGACGTGCTGTTGAATTGATGTAAACATGAATGATTTTGCTTTTAACGGATATATTTTCAAGCGTATGATCAAGTTAGTATTTTCATTCCATTTACAGTACACTATACCTTTTAGTAAACATTTTCGTCTCTTGTTTCATGCTAATAAATCTAGTTCGTTGCTAAACTTTATGTTGTGCTTAGGTTGAAAAGTCGCAGTCCATCAACCGCTAGCCCACGCAGACGCATACTATAGCATGTGTTTTGGTCGAGTTTTGTTAATAATAATTAACGGTAGGTCGAACGTAGCGATAACTCCGAGTGTGGCAATAAAAGCAATCCTAGTGTGACGACATAATTACGTCATCCGTTGCGTGACATTTCGCTGAATTTACGTTGCTGCTGATGAAACACGCTTTCGCCCCCACGGCCAAAAAAATAGTTAGGCGCCTATGATTTTATCCACCATTCATTCAATATTTGTGTTACCAATTTTGGGTGATTTTATTTAAAAAATTATGAACCGAAGCATAATAAACAGTGCCGCAACTTTGAACTGTTCTGCAAACTGCCATTCAGTCGACCGTCAAATATTATATGTCAGTGGTACTACAAGGCTAACTCTCAACCAATTGTTAATCTTTAATAAAGTAGTTCCTTGCTCTATGTCAACAATCCCAGACAGCAAATCAGTTGTTTTTTTACATTGAATAAATGTAAAAAAGCGACTGGTTTGCTGTCTGGGACATGTGAATAGTTGGCGGCGTAAAGCGACCAATATGCAACATACGCTTCAAGCTCCTGTTTCATTCTTGCAAACTCTTCTTTAGTCATGGAGCCTTCTCCCTCGCTGAGCTTGGCAAGTTTCTCTCGAGAGGCTTCAAAGTCTGGTCTTACTGGAGCCGGTGGTATCTAGTCAATACATAATGGTTTTGTAATTGCTACAGAATTTGCAGCGAAGAAGAGTGAGATAAGGATGTTGCTTTGAGTCTTAATGGACAATGGGGGTGATTGTAATTCATAGGTCGTTGCAGCAGATGGGGTGTTTTAACCGGTAGACACTATAACAAAAGGCAACTTTCCATACACACGATTTACATGCAGTCTGAAAATCAGCTGATTTAATTTTTGCCTTCTGATTGGTCAATAAACCTCATCTGCTGCTGCAGCGACCTGTAGATTACAATTTTGCGGATAGTGGTGACAAACAGGAGAGTGAAGAACTGAAGATGAATGTGAATTTGCGATGTTTTCTGCATTTTGTTTGTTCATTAAACTGTTTGTATTCATTTCATAAAATTGTCAAAGAATAAACAGCAACATCAGAAAATGTCTATGAAACACTACTATTGAACATTGTCAAAATCAAGATATAGCGACGAAATAGTATTCACCATTGCTTCTTGTGAAATTTTGTTATTAAATATTCTAGAACACGAAGCGCAAATACGTTTTTTTAACAGAAAAATTACATCTGCAAATCATAGTAGTTTATACATAGCTCTAATTTGATTGTAATTGAAGTGAAATCAATAGAACTACTCAGTACTCTCGCATCTTCTATAGCCTACTTAATACTGTACAATCTACATTCACAACTGACTGAAACTGTATGAAACTCCTTTCAATAACACAATAAATTAATAAAAAAGCTGTTAAATATCTTTTTCATGGTATCATTCATCATCATGGGTATTTGTTAGCTTGTCTTCTTATGGTACAACTTATTCAGACGGCAACTAACAAAATTCATGTTTAACAATACTGCATAACTTTCACTGTTATAACAAAAGCAACAAATTATGAATATAAATTGAGCTTAAAGGAGATAGCTCGAAATGTTAGTAATTCAAGATTGGTACTGTGCACATGCCTTTAGGTGTTGTTCAACATAAAAGAATCAGAACTCACTAATAATCCACCGTATCGTTCATCTTCTATGTATGAGCCATGCAGCCAAACGAACTCTTCGTGTTGACGCACAACAGAAAACTCATTTCCTTTGAACTCTTTCATAGAGGTCTGAAAGTATAAACATGTTGCATTATATCACATATTGCACATAGTCTGTAAAATATTTGACGATCCAAAGTAAACAATTGTTGCAAATGCGAATAAATAAAAAAGGTATCATAAGGGATTAGGGAAAGCAACACATCGCCACATCTTTATTATTTTAAAATTGTGGTGTGATGAATTGAAAAAGTTATAAATCTCAACAGCTTACTAATTGAAGTTTTTGTCATTCTATTACATGGAAATTACTTCAGGCATTGCTGCCTTGTTTTAAAACAACAATTTTTCTGTTTTCTAGCTGAAATGAAAATGGAAAAAAGAAAATTTATAAGTATGTTCATTGTGCAACGTGCATGTGCCAAAAACTTCTCTTAATTGTATATATATAATGTGTAACCTTGTTCAATCATGCTACAATTGAAAACAACATCAAAGCCTAATCTGTTGAAAAGGGGAGATTAACTCTGCTCTGTAACATTTTTTTAATATGAACTTACCTTCGTATGTACAGTAAACTTAACTTTGTCTTTTTCACTTAAGGCATCGGAAATGTCAACAACAAGAGAATTGTCAGTGAGATCAACACTCACTGACCGATGACCTTTAGTGGCTTCATCTGCTAGCAGATCAGGGCTGTCATCTAATCCATCCTAAATATTTAAAGCAAACTCATAGCATTAAATGTAATTATACAAATAGTATTAAATTGAATTTGAAACAATTGCAAAGTACTACTAGGCTGCTGTTAAAATGTTTACGAAGAAGATACCAATTCAACTTTTTCTCATTTGTTGTTTTGGTCTTTATTTAGCAGAAGTTCACTCAGGTGAGAGCAACACAAACAAGGCCATGAAAAATATTTGCAGTTGTATTCAAATGCACTACTTCCTAAGTGGTGTAGAGCTTACTCTTCAAGTTTTTATAGGCTGACTCTTAGCCTTTATGCCAAACTTTTATCAGCAATATTTCATATCGGCATGGGAGAGACCTTGCCTTATTTTAGTTTGTGCAACAAGGTTGCAAATGCGAGTGAAAACAAAACTGTTGCAAGTACAAACGTGAGTGAAAAAAGGTTGGTTTGTGGAAGCCGGCGACCAAACATGGCTTGTTGGCATGGTAGTTTCGGAGTCCATTTAATGACTTCTTAGTGTCATTGCCACCAGGAGCTTAGAGGCAGGGCTGCGATTTTTGCCTTTTTTGGTGACGAGGTCACTCGACACGCGCCATCACTATTCGACAAACGCCGTGCGTTACGGAAAAAAAAATAAAAAAACGAAAAAAAAAAGGAAAATAAAAAGGAAAAAAAAGTGAGAGAGGACTAAACGTCGTCAGGTCGAGGAACAATCGGGGGGGGGGGGGGGCATCACGTGATGCAATCATAAGAGTGCTGACTTACGTAAAATTTCTTGCGCCAAGTAGCCTACTTCAAAGCAAGGTCTAAAAGCGACGCTTCACACGAGAAACTCCCAAAGCGTCAGCGCCGCCATTTTGAACACTGCGGGAGAATGCTTTGATCGAAGTTGCAACGTCTGGCATCAAACATTTCGCAACACACGTTTCGTGCTATTCGACACAACGGGTTTCTTTTATAGATGAAACAACCTAGGCTACGTTGAGTTGTGAACGTCTATGCCAGTTTGTATTTCGCCGTTTGAGCCAATTAACAATATTGCTTTGGTAAAATGACTGTTGGATACTTGCTATGAAAGTTTTTCACATGCAGAAAACAGCCTAGTTTCCGACCAGATGTTCAGAAATACAGATGAAAAAAGCCGCTATTTTTATGGAAAGGAGTTCTCTCCCAGAACATTTTGAACACTGCGGGAAAATGCTTTGATCGAAGTTCTAACGCCTGCCATCAAACATTTCGCCACACACGTTTCATGCTATTCGACACAACGGTTTTCTTTTATAGATAAAATAACCGAAGTAGGCTACTTTTAGTTGTCAACGTATTTGCAAGTTTGTATTTATGTCTGACTAATGCACTTGTTGTTCCAAGATTGCAGAAATGTTTTGCAATGTGAATAAAGAATAGTAGACATACAAACACGGTTGCAACTCGACTTCCACCCACTAGAAGGGTTCCTGTGGTAACGTAATGGGCGATTTTGCACTTGCATTCACAAAAGCACACAACCCAGCTAGCAAAACCCGTCGTCTTTACATTGATTCAACGTCTGCAGACGTTGAATCGAAAAAACGAGACGCGAAAAATATACTAGAGTAGTCTATCACGACCACACTGTTTGATTTATTGTGATGTAATAATACCAAAAGTAGCGATACGCACGCTGTTACGTTAAATAACTCAGGGGGAAAAAGTAAGTTAATTTTGGGTTGATTCAACGTTCGAGTCAGCACAAATCTATTTAATTTTCCTGGCGGGTTACATTGCTTACCTAGACAGCAAAAATCATCATTTTTACATTGATTCAACGTCTACAGACGTGAAGTCAATGCAAAAATAACGAATTTTGCTGCCTGCGTAACAATGCCCAAGAAGAAATTTACGTTTGTTTTACATTAATTCGACATCTAGTGACGTTGAATTATCATAAAATAACGTTAATTGTTCAACCAGGTACCGGTGACAAATTAATATCTCACTGCGAGATGATTGCCTCGATTTACGTTTACACTAACATAATTTCAGCACAATTGAGATACTGCGAGCAAACACGAGTCTGTTTGATAAAGAACTAGCTGTCAGAATCGGAATCATCAGATGCTGTATCGGAGGATGAGGTTGTCGCGTCGTCACTGGAATACTTGAAGACGCAAAACTGCCCGTTCATAAACGCGCGATGCCATATGATCGGAAGCATTACTTTACTGCCAAAGAACCATTTATGATATAGAATTTCGTACTACTTTCATCACTGGACCCCGTAGCTTTTCTAATTCCGATTTGTTTCCGTCATAACATTCTTTACAAATTTTGCAAAATACCACACTAACTTTTCCTTCTGTTTGATAATAGCAGGAAAATTCCACTTTTTAACTGTATCTTCTTTCACCATGATTTATATTCGCAACGACACCGGTAAACAATAAGCATTCGATGAAAGAATAACTTTTGCGTAACAATAAGCCGATGTTTATAAGGTTGCAAACTTTTTACAGTTCACAAGAGCATTGTCAGCGCATAAAATAGCTTGCGTGATGCTCTGGGCTACCACCGTGTGACACGCGATGAAGAAGCGCATAAAATTTCGTTTGATTAAACATTTAAGCATACGGCAATTGTCGCCGCAATCCAAGGTGTGTTGATTTGGTAATGTTTTTGCCGTCGTAGATGGAAGCTAATTTCGAGGGCTGTATACATGTCCGGTAGGTACATAACTTAGCGCTTGATACTCCTTTGCAATCACTCAACCAGCATGCGATTAAAAACTTAAAGTAAGTGACTTTGATACCACACAACTTGTGTGGTACGGTAACTCGCGGCCAAACGCTTATAATATGACTCTTGTGACGTCATATTACTATTCGACAAACAAGCGTAAAATTTTTGGTCGTTCGACAAGAAAGAAAAAATCGCAGCCCTGCTTAGAGGCTTGATAAAGTATATAAAGAGGCTCTCTGGCAGTGGCGTAGCCAGGGGGGGGGTTTAAAACCCCCCATCGCAGGGTGGCATCTTAGGAGAACACGCCGGGCTCCGCCCGACAGCTGTCAAACCCCCCCCCCCCTTCAAAATTCCTGGTTACGCCACTGCTCTCTGGTAACATATATTATAGTTTTGCGATACGTCAGTTTATGCATAGACCATAAACATAAGAACTTGGCACCAATAAAAGAAAAAAGGAGGAAAAAACAAAAATAGAGAATGTGTGGAGTTTTAATTTTGTCAAGTGTAGAAAATCAGCAGTATTTATAAAGTCAGCCATCACCTCTTACAACACATCTAAATACACTCTAATGCACACAGAAGTGTAGAGACAGACACACCACTTCATGAAAAGCATAATGAGTTTAGTACTTTAGTTCATGTGCATTATGACAACACAAATGACAGCTAAAAGCAACTAAAAATCATAATCATCAAACAACACTTCAAATTTTTATCACGTTGGTAAAAAAAGTACTTTTGGTTGCACGGAACCAAGGTCCCCTGCAACTTCTCTCACATACTTTGTACCATTGCGTTCATAAATCAATTTTGATAATTGATATAGAGCGAAAAAAAGTTATCAAGCTATCTTATTGCGTGGCCAAGAGACAAGAGGTCTAGGGTGAAGCGGGGTCAAATGGGACGCGGGGGCAAACGGGCCATTCTGTTACTCTGTTTACTTATCACATTTTTTTTCCTACTTATTCTTTTCTAAAATCGGAAGTTAATAGCTCATTTAAAAGCTGCTTTCCCATAGATTTGCATCATGTAAAACAAACACAGATCTACATTTGGAAAATATACTTCAGATGATGCAAAAAGTGGCCAAAAAATGTGAAAATATTAAAATTTAAAAATTTACCAAAAAAAACTTTGGTATACCACAAAAACTAATTAAGCTGGAATGAAAATTTATTGAACAGCATACACCCCAGAATGCTGAATTAGTATGTTGAAAATATTAATAGTCCCACTTTTTTACTTTTTGTAATTTTTCTGTTTAAATAAAATGGGGTCAAATGGGCCACATTGACTTTTTGACAAGTTATAGCTCACATGCATAACTTTTTTAATTCTATTTAATTTATATAGTATTTTTTAGGTAAACAGGCCTATTATTATTATTAGACATACATAGCTGTTGGTTGCATGCTCTAGACATGCCTTTTCTCTTTGAGCAAAAAGAAAATAGAAAGCATAAAACTGAAAGTGGTAAAGGCTTTGAAAAGTCCAAGATTTGAGAACCCTTCTAAACGTGCCATTGTGGACTTGATGACTGTCAATAGGAAAGAACTGCAGGACTTCAAACAACACACGATTTAAAAAATTACTGAACTGCATTTTGACTTTGAGTCAAGACCCACCTCTTTAGGAACCCAATGACACCTACATTGCTACAACATCGACTCTACTTGGCATGAGAGTTGTGAATGACATCTGAATGTGGTGTGGCAAATACAAATTTGAGCGTGATGAGCGAATACAATTCTCTGCACACCAATGACAAAGAGCAAATACAGTTCCTCCTCATGACAGTCTAAAATTTCAGACAGCTGTATCCAGATAGGAATAAGTCTACACTGATGCAATAACTATAACTAATAGCATTCTGGACATCTGTCAACACTGAACTAATTAATTTTGAGTAATTTTGTCATTACTTTCCTATCATGTAATCCCGTGTTGCTATTAGTGTATTCCGTGAAGCTTTCAAAGTAGGTAGCAACCTTAAAAATGTTTTCAGTTGCCCCAAAAATTTGACAGGATTATTTTTTCAGGTATTGACACGATGCGAGAGGGTGCCCGATTTGAATTTCAAACTTTTAACTTTTCCCCAATTTATGAATCATCCTATTGTATAGTATCCTATTTCAATTGTCAACTATAGACCCTGCTGTTTGACTTGGCCCCTTCTACTCTGTTTATGACTGCCGGTTTAAAATTGAACATTTGTAAAATGTTTCCTTAGGCTATTCATATCGTTCAATTTTAGTTGCGAAAAAGAGCAGTGCAAATTATGTGTTCTACCTTTATCTGAAAAGGGCGTAGAAGGCCTTTATTGCTAAAATTGTTGAGCATCACTTAAACAAAATACATGCCACCCAACAGGTCTGTGATAAAATAGCAAAAATAAAGTTCTTTCCTTACCATTTAGACGTATAGAAGTTGTGGCCCATTTGACCCCACAGCTGATGGGGTCAAATGGGCCACACCTACCCCAGCTTAGCACATTTTTTTGTGTTTTTGCAAGTTTTTAATTTTTCTGAAAAATTTCTTATTTCATTGCTGAAAGGTGTAATGCTCTGTGGTAAATATTTTTTTTTTTAATTTCATCTCAGGTTTTATGTGGCATTCAAAAAACTGAAAAAGTGTCCCGTTTGACCCCGCATGACCCTATAGAGCTAGCATTTTGATGTAGTGGCAATTTTTACCATATATGGTGCTCATAGACTCTGATTACCTTGGTCACTTGCAATTGAAGAGCTGCTTTTTTCTTTCACCGGCTTTTCACTAACACACAAATGCTGACTTTAGTAGCCTGGTTATTTTTCTTGGTTCAATACTGTTAGAAAATACTTTTTTTATTTGATTCAAATTTGAACCACTTCATGGAAACACTATAGAAACAGGCGTGAGTACGCCTCAACTGTCTCCGTCAGCCGTCAAGATTTTTCGCTCAACGATGCACCAATGGGGAATGGCTTGTCAATTTAGTGCTGAGGAACAAACCAGATGATGAACGATTGTACCACATTGAAGCCACCTAATGGAGTGGAAGGTCTGCATGTCTTGGATGATGAAATCAAAGACTGGCTGCTCTTTGGTAGCCTTTCAGCATAGTCCGAAAACATTGTGAATCTGGGGTGGTAAAAGAATAAACCTTTGGCCCAAGAATCAAGATGCTCACACGACGATGAGAATAGCGCTTTTGTGCCACAATTTTAGCTGTACTTCATAAACTGTCAGAAGAAATACCGTAGGCCTACTAATTATAGTCATGGTTAATTTATTCTACATTTTCGGAATGTCGCTTGTGTTTTTTATTTTGAGTGATAAAGATAAATTGTTTAGGTTTGTCAATTGTTTAAAAATTTGAAAGTTTGTTTACTTGAATTTTTGTTAGCTAAAAAAAATGTGGCTATGTTTGCCAGCAAAATTACAAAAGTTTACCCAGTCAAATTTTATTTTGAAGGTATTTACTGGCCTAGTTTGGGGAAATGACTGTTTGCATGCACTACATACATTTTTTTATTTTTGAAGAGTAGATTTGGCCATTGTACAAATCAACAATACCGATTTCTAAAATAAAAATTATTTATGTATATATGATATATTTTCAGCGTTACGCCATCATAATCATCAACCAATTTTAATTATACAGGCGATGAGTTAATCCTAATGCTGATGTGCCCTATCTGTCAAGAGCGAAGTATTTCTCTCCACACTTTGTGTTGGGTTGGCAGAGTCCATGTTCAGAGCTAAAAGGTCACGCTTAAGAAATTCTACCCAAGAAATTTTTGGTCTACCTTGACCCATGCATGTGGCATGAGAGATCCAGTTAAAGCTGCACATAACGTGCCCAAGCCATCTCATTCTGCTTAATTGAAAGACTTCACTAATGTCTCTTATGCATTTTAAGCCTGGTTAAAAGAGTCTCAAATCGTCATTGCTCTGTCCTTACGTTATACCGTGGCGTAAGCGCTTGCTAATGTTGTTAACATTTCGGGGCTATGTATAAAGCATCACACCTGCAGTAAATTTGACCTCTGATTGCAACAGAAATTTACTTTTCTTGCATTGGTGCTATTTTTATAGTGCATGCACTACTCTCGCAAGAGACAAAATAAAAGTTTTCTCTCTATCATACGTTTTGCAAAAAATATAAACTTGAGTGCATAGGCTAATCATGCTCGAGTGGTGTACGATAATTAATCATAGCTTCAAAGGTTACCGTATGATTGACTATTACATATATTTATTATAGCCTCTTGTCTTTTTATTTTAAGAGATTTATAAACTTTTTTTAAATGTAACTGAACTTTTACAGTTACAAAGCAAACTAAAAAAGGATAGGCTAGCTCCCAGTAAAATATGGAGACACTGCAGCCTGCAGGTGTATAGTTATGCAAGAGTTCCAAATCACTCACCATCATTATGATGTTTTGATATTGTGATAAGTTGCAATGTTGGAAGAAACCTTTCTGCAGTTGTTTTTGAAGAATTAAACAGTCCTTAGCTGAGGTACAAACGAAAGTCGTCAATCTCCTAAGCAAACAGCAAATCAGCAATAGCGAATAACCGAATCAATCATGTCATCACGTGACCTAGGAGAATTGATGTTATTTCCACACGGGTTCGCAATAACAGATCTCACTTGTCAAAAATGATATAAATCAAATTAATTTAAACTTCTGTGTGGGAAACTAGAAATAAACCAACATTATAGTTTTTGAATGGTAATAAAGTTCAAAAAATTTGTTTTTCATCCATATGTACCACCACAAAAGTCTTAGAACCAACGTTCCCAAGCCAAACCCAGCCAGCAAATCCATCGATTATGCAATGATTTCACGTCCGCTCAATTGTTCAGCTCAGTTCAGATTATTGTTTTGCTGGCGATAAACAAACAAAAAGTACATACAAACTGAGTGTCTATCAGCACAGCTGGCACATCACATGATTAATTGTGGAAACATTTAATCTCAAACTGAGAAAGCTTCTTTGAGAGCTTAATCCTGGTAGTTTCGCTTGCTTGTAGAAGCTTTGAATCACTGACGCAGACCTGATCAGAGAGTTTGACAAACTGAAGTTTCCGAGTTTCAAAACTGAAGTTTCCTAGTTCTAGTGTTTTTGTCTATCACTCTAATTAGTACATCCGCTCCGTTAGCCCAGTGGTTACGTGCTCAACTCAGGATCAAGCGGCACTGGTTCGGCTCTGGAGGTGTGAGTTTGAGCAATGCATTTCAGGACTACTCTCCATTCAGTGGCACCTAGTGGATGTAATTACTCCGGAGCAACAACATTTCAACAATTGGAAACAGTAGCCTACTCTACCAATCTCGGTAACCAGCCGCGCCCAAAATCTTTACAAATAGCCTACGCAAAACTACCAAGAATAACTTATCAAGGCTTTGTCAGTCCGAGGATAAAGATTCTAAACCAGGGGTGTCTAACCTTTTTGGTTAAAGGGCCACATGCGGTTAGATGGCGTTGGGTTTTCCCATAATTGTGCGGCCACTTGAGTGTTTACTGCTAATTTGTAATCTTTGAAATTGCTGTCTTATAGTTTCTACTTAAAACCCTCACACCAAAATAGTAGGCTAATCTTAAAAATGTGTATTATTCTATTTCACAATCATAAGAACAATAAACATAGGCTACCAGTAAAGATATCTAAAGTCAGCAAAGTTTTTACTACACGTCGACATTTCAATGTGAAGTTTGGCACTGTTTTTCTGCAACAAGTTTGGCGATACTCGGTGGGATGGACGATGTAGCAATTAATGCGAAGCGAGTTTTCCATATGGCTGTTAGAAATTAGTGATCTCACAGGGTAGCCTATTTGACATGGTTCATCCGCAAAAAAAACTTGCTAGCACAAGTAGTCTAAGTGCTGCCGAATAATGAGGTCACGAAAACTGTCAATCTGTGAATCCTCTAATGTTTTTCTTTAGAGACATATTTTTGTAAAATTCTAGCAATGGAAAGTCTTTGAACTTCTCCTTTAAATCAGATGAACACTAAAAATCAATGCTCCATCTGTAGGTTTTCATGAAGCCTACTAATTCTTCTATCTTTACAGAAAAAGGGCAGGAAATCAAATAGCATAGCAGATTTTTTATAGTTAGCAAATCTGTAATCGAAGTCTTTGCTTAGTTCTGTTAATAGTTTTGCGTAGGCTATTTCTGGGAGTTTTTAGCTTGAAAACTCTAAAGAGTAAGAAAATGAAGGAAGTTTTTGCTGTTTATCTGCATTTCCTACAAGGTTAATGTCACAAAAAACGCGTTGATATGATCGAACACGGAGTGTATATATCAGTTTCCCTTTTCTCTGTAGACATGAATTTAGTTCGTTTAGATGGTTAGTTGCAAAATGCAAAATCTTCTACCCATTCCTCGTTCATGTCATCTACAGTAGCCTACACAATTTCCTTTGCTTTCCATAAAACTCTGTAGCCTATTGCATATTTAAGTTCAAACACTCGTTTCAGCATGTTGCCGCGATTCAACCATCGGACCTCGGCAGGCGCGGATCTAGGAGTTTTTTTTGGGGGGGGCCAGAAAATTTGAAAATGAATTAAAAAGAAAGAAAACGATAAAACATATATGAACAATCAGTGGCGTAGCCAGGAATTTTGGGGGTTTGGACGGCCGGTAGGCGAAGCCCGACGGCGTGTTCGCCAAAGGAAACACCCAGCGGCAGGGGGTCTGGGGTGCCTCCCTCAAAAAATTTTGAAAAATTATTTTGAATTTGGTGCATTCTGAGATCATTTTCAACAAAACTATGGGTATAAATATTCCTGTAAAATGGTGCTGTCCGGTGGCATAGCAAAGGGATAAGATCATATTTTCTTCGGCATTTTTTCGGTAATAAAACTAAGTTTCTATGTTTTCTTGTTGCTAATTCCTGGCAGAGATGTTTGGTATTGGCAAAACTCGCTCTTTTAATGCAGTTTTGCTTAAAATTAGGCAAACTTTGTTTTCGAGACATAGAGACTGAGAACATCATTCTCAATATCGTGACGTCACTCGCGTGCCAAAGGGGGGGTTGTAACCCCCCCTCCTTGGCTACGCCACTGTGAACAATGATACTACGACATTATTATACGATATGCTATAAAATAGGCATTAAAATAGCCATGTTCATCAATAAATTTTGCTGGAATAAAAATTGCTAAGCATGCAAAGTAAACTTGAAATCTGGTTTAAAACCCTGTAGGGCCTATGCAGTGTCCATGACCAATTGGATATTTATATGTTTGCAGACATATAGCCTACGGTAATTGATTGAAATTATGATGAAGACTAAAAACTATAAAACAATTCAGGTTTCAGATTGTTTCAACTGACGTCATTTGGCTCAGCGTTGGTTTCAGCTGAGCCAGCTCCAACAAATGTTGCTATTAAAATGTATAATCGATGGATAATTTCAACCTTAATAATAACAAAAATAATTCCCTCCCCCCTCCGGGATAAGTTAAGTCCGCTGTGGGACTAATATCAGCTGTTTAGAAGCATATCAAACCATTCAACAATTTCTCACAAAATTTCGGGGGGGCCCGGGCCCCTTGGGCCCCCCCATAAATCCGCGCCTGGACCTCGGTGTAGTAGGCCTACTAGTAGCCTATGGAATGTCATCGAAGTCAGCATCCATGCTATGCAGTAGCTCTTGAAAGTTGAAACTCCATGTGACGCAACCCATTGGAACGAATGAAGTTTACAGTTTTAGTAACAACTGGCTGACGTTTTGCATTTTCATTGACTTGGCATGGGCTAAAGGTTCTTTTGGTGTATTATGCAATGGAATTGCATGACAGTGGCATTCCCGACTTTACTTGCTTCAACTTGGAGTAAGTTTCCTCGAGTCTGCTGTCTCCCAACCATTAATGGGCATTAGGGCGCCAACAGTTGTAATTCCCGAAAGCTCTTGATTGTTGTAATTGTTGTAAACCAGAGCTCTTGATTGTTGTAATCACAGATTTCAACAAATCAATGTCTCTATTCATCCCTTTTGTAGCGCTAGAGAGCTCTGTCGTCTCTGACGTCACACGTACACGTCACTAAATTTGTCCAGAAGGTTCTGCCTTGAGCGCATAATTGCACGTCTCGGGAATTCAATTCAGTAATCGGGAATTCAACTTCAGTAATCAACCGTTTGTTAGCCGCTATGCCGAATTCCTACCTTGGTTTATCGACCATCGTTATGTAGATTTGCAGTCGTGTTGCGTTGTTTGATCGTATGTAAAACTCGCCATTCCACACTAGAATCTTCTTAAAGAAGTTTAAATTATGCTTTTTTTTCAATATAGAAATCAGTCTTGGTCATTCTAAATCAGTAGGCCTATATCAGTTTCGTTGCTGCTACTGCTTCTATTTTCTGCCGCTGCCAGTATGACTTTTGAATCAGTTTAGTGTTATGTTCAGAGTCTGTACATTATGATTTCTGGTGCAGCAGCTATGACTTCTGAATCAAGACTGTTAATAATGTAGAGGCGACAACATTTTTGTATCCAGTTTTTGGTGGTGGAGCTTTAACCATTCCGGTGTTTTTCTTTACTTTTTTGTGTTGCTGGTTCGAAGATTAAAAATCGTAAACGATTACATTGTGAGCAAGCATTGACCGCCTGAGTTTGAGTTAGCAAACAATACAACAGCGTAGTCGACCTCGTGTCCTATCATTCCTTGCCGACTTTGCCCAGGAATTTTGCCAACTTGCCATCCCACTGATGGCTGTGCATGGGTGGATATGCTGAAAAGCAGCGTCCGCTACACTTTCATTGGGGCAATGGCTGCAAGTTCTTCGGTAATTTCAAAATAGTCATAAACTGCTCGCACGAAGATTGCCAACTGAGCAGTAGACTTGACATCAGTGCTTCCGTCAAGCGCCAAAAAATACGATGAAAATCTTTGCGCTTTTGCGATTAGTGTCTTCTTTATAGAATTTCAAAGCTCTTCAACACGACGAGTTATGGTTTGCCTTGAAAAACTTGTTTTTGCAAATTTCTCTTTTTTTTCCAGACATATGACATATCAGTAACACGACCAATGCATTTGTTAACGAATTCTCCATCTGCAAATGGCTTTTTTTTTTGCAATTATTTCTGCTACTAAGTGCCTGTGGAAGATTGGCGAAAATATCTGGAATGTTTTTATAAAATTAGAAGCTACTACACAAACAAATAAAGCAATTTATTCCGCAATCCATAGGCTACTACTAAACCATCCACTAAGAGTCGCTGAATGCAAAACAGTCATAGAAATGCAAATGCGTTGCTCAAGCGCACACCCCAACAATTAAGCTAGAGTAGTTAGCTCCGCTTGATCTTGCAGTTTCATGGTTCGTAAAGTCAGGCGTTTAAAATCATTCTGAGTCAAATCAAGATAACTTATTTGCTTTGACCTTTAAAGGCACCATGTAAAACTGTGGGTAAAACCAGAGACTACTTATATAAGTCATCTATGGTGAAACTCTCAATTCAATTCAATTTATTTTTCTTGTCGAAAAACAACAGCAATGATAAAGTTACAAATAGTGTATGAAAACAAAACCAACAAAAGGAAAAGGTGGCAAAACCCCAGAAGTTTAAAACGTGCGTGCGATGCAGATTTAAAGGTTACGTAACGTAAATAAAAATAAATTAAGCACGGCCACCAAACCTAACAGTTTGAAATAAATCAATTAGTTGAAAGAACCAGTTGGCTTCACCATCCTAAACCAACTGGAGGTGTGCCAATAGATACAGCATTGCGGGGACGACTGAACCTTACAACCAATACAAAAGAAATTGTTGTGAAATAGTTGACAAAGCAAATTTTACATGAATATGGTTGTGCCCAAAATATCAATAAAGTTTTTTATGTTTTTACAAGATTGGGCTTGAAGTCAGTTTGGAGATTTTCACCAACTAAAATTAGCAAATTACACTTCAGTCAAAGTAAGCTTGTTGTCTAAAATAATGTTTGCTGTTGCAGCCTCTACTCTGCATACTTTGTTTGTTTTTCATATCTTTATCCTGCATTGCGGGAAAGCGGACTTGAGCGCTATGCATCGGTTCATCGGTGTACGCCTTCCGACGTAGGCTACACCTGACCCACGCTGCAGATGACGGCAATGTCTGTTTCCGGTTGTCTACTCTACTAATGACTTAAATTTGGTACTACCCATCACTCGAAATCGATCACCGGGTAGAGGCAATTATCGTAAAGTTTCTTGCCCAGAGAAACAACAGCAAGTGCGGGTGGCTGGAGTCGAACATGCAGGCTCTCGACTGCGAGCCCAACGCGCTAACCACTCGGCCACTGCTGCTGACTTTTCTCTGAACAGTATATTTTGTGATCATCAAGTTGGAATATTTGAATCTCATGTATTAACCCTCAAATATTTGTACTAATATCAGATATTCCTTTGTGATAGGTGTTTTTTTAACATCTTTTGAAGTTGTGTAGCGTTTACTGTTGTTGGTGACAAGATTCTTTAGTATCTGGCAACACCCCTAATCCTAATTCCTGCGTTTGTGTTTCCTACGTTTCCAAAATTCCAAGCCAAGCCCAACAGCATAGCTACCGTACCCAAGTATGGTGATTTATCAGTTTAGTGTCTTGTTTATCTTATTAGTGAAGACTGCATAAGAACATGCTGTAACCTGGTACAATAATTTAGCCTATGGTTTTTGGGCCTTTATTAAATAATAAGATAAACAAAAAAGTTTTTGTTCTTTTGCATTGAAATGAGAAAAAAGCAACTGGTTTAAAACTTCAGGTAAGTATGGGAAAATCAAGGTAGTTTCGTCCAGTGATGCCACGCCTTGTATCCTCTTAGTCTTAGATGTCTCAAAGATGATGAAGCACTGGAAACTAGCGTAATCATTAGTTTGTTCTTCAATGCCACAGTTGCAAGCTGGTGAGGGAGCCAAACTCTTTGTATATGATTAAATTGAAGTGAAAACCTCTGTTGTTTAATAGAAAGAGCTAGCTGCAATCAGATAGATCAAGGAAAACATTCAGTTTTATGTGCCATTGTATTGTATGCTCATGCTGCTAACCTTCTTGTGGTCAATCTAGTATACAATACTGCTCAAAAATCAGGCTAAGGACAATCAACATCCTACGTTAAGACATCTCCTGGGCAGTGAAACCGATGATAGACATTTGAGAGCTGGTGTACAAGTCTATGCCCTGGTCAAAAATGCCATAACATCATAGATTGGAATCGACCAAAAAGATAAGGTGAAGAAAATATAGGGTGAAGTATTTGTATTTTGAATACTTTACCTTTGCTTTACCTTGTTCTAACCCCAACCAAAACCCTCATCTAACCCTGAAGGTTAGGGTTAGAAAGTAGTCAAGTAAAGGGAATGTATTCACAAACAGCTTTGCTTGGTTGAATGTTGCTCACTATTCACACTTTTCATACTATATGTCTTGGTCGATTCCAATCTTTGACATATATTCACGCTATAGCAATTATGACCAGAGTGGAGACTTGTACACCAGCTCCGACATTTGATAGTTAGACTCAGAAAAAAGAAACACAATCACTGAAAGAAGCCTTGTCAGGATGAAAAAGCAATAATAACTGACCAGTAAGAAAGCAATGGGAGTGCTATCTTGCTATGCCCTTGCTTAACCAGCGTAAAGCATTGGTAGAAATTTTCAATTTTTCAATCAAGAACGTTTCAATTTTAGTTAACTTTTTAATTTAAATTAATGGACATTAATTTATTATGCTTTGTCGTAACATCCAAGATGGGAAGAATATACATCCTGCAAAGACCTACTCAAAAAATAATAGGTTTAACAATCATAAGATGTTTATTCTTTTTGCATTGTGACTGTTTAGCATCGTATGGTATGGTACTTGACTAAAGTCAAACCTACAACATTTAGTCAGATGTAGGATTCCTACCAGTCAATGGTATAAGCTACTTTAATTATTTATGGGCTCAAAGATAAACACAGGCTAATTTTTTATAATTGTATCTTGTATGTACAATTTTATTCAATTGTCAGAGAAAGAATTGAAGTTTTTTGTAAATTAAGACTTATCAGAAGAGAAGAATATACTACAGTTGTTAGTGGCTTGTTTGTTTCATAATTAGGCTGATATTAAATTGTCCAAAAATCTTGTAGATCTTTAAAGGAGTTTTGATAAAATGATAAATGATGAGTTATATTAACGCACATAGGCTGTCAACTCCCTCATCACCTCTCATATCTGCTGATCAAATCGGAGAAGAGATCGATCCACTAGATTATATCAATTTCAACTTTCAAATTGGTTTTCATCGAGAGCCGATCACGGTACGACAAAGTGAACTTTCCTTAGCAAGCTTAAAGGAATTAGCTTGCATAGTTTTAGAAAGACAGGTCAGTGAGTATATTTATAATATATATCAAAATTTTATCATTTAACAAAAATGTACTTTTAAAAATATTATAGATTAATTTCTTGCGTTCTTCCGGGGACTGTAGACTAGACTATCATAAAATGTTAAAGTGATAAGTAGCTTTTTGTTTCTGATGCTTCGTCAGTAAGCACGGCTGACTTTATCAAGGGGACTGAAACAGGTAAAACTACCTGTTTAGTGTTTAGTAGCAAATGGCACAAAACAAAAGCATATTATATTAAATGAAAAATTTTGTAGGACACAAAACATCAGAAATAAAACGATAGTTATCATTTCAACATCTTGTGATAGTCTAGTCTACAGTTGCCAGAAAAATGCAAGAATCTATTATCGTTCAGTTGGTCTTTATACGAGGACCTTCAACTCAAGCCCTCTCGTTTTCCATAACAGCTTTTTATAAATAACAATAAAAGTCAAATATGTAATTTTTGTATTTGTGAAAAAATGATATTTGCATTAAGTCTTGATGTTGGCAATACAACAAGCGTAGCATTTTTCATTTAAATACATGAGTAATTTATATTATAAGCAAAGTATGAGTAATTGAGTATGCTTGAATAATATTTTGTAAAACGTTCTTTTGAAAGTTGCAGTTAAAAGTTGTCTCAAAAACTCTTAAGCATAAAATCAAAATTAGTTACACCTTAACAGCCTGTGTCACCTTAATAGGATTATCAGAAGGAACTTATTCAAATAAATATCTTATGATAATAGAATAATATGATAAAATAATATCATGAAATAATATATATAATAATAAATAAATATCTTATGTGTAAAATATTTTTATTACATGAAATATCAACAGTTTTTAATTGTGTACACAGAAGTGATTAATCAGATTTTCATTTTTTTTTATTTATCATATTATTTTCGATTCTATATTACAGATATTTGTTTTTAAACTGACGGCAGACGCAAAAGCTCTAACTTATTAACATTTTTTTTACAGTTCCCGCAAGTGCAAATATGTTTGAAGTTGGCAGATAAAATTCATTTATTTCAACATAACATCCACAGTGACAATGTATTAAAACTTTTAAAAAGTTCAGATGAGATAAAGAATCGTGATCTCATTGAAATTGTCTTGTCTTGTAAGTTTTATCTGCACTTTTTAGTGTTTGTTGTTAATATTTAGTGTTTATTTTTTTTCTTACTGTGGAATTTTTTGATATTTGTGGTAGTATGTGTGGCATGAGGCCAGGTATTGTCTTATTTTATTTGCTCCTAAATTAATGTCTGAGATTTTTCAACAACATTCACCTGCCGTGTGTATATCATTTGCGGTTAATAAAATATAATTCCACTTTTTTGCCATTCCAAAGTATTTTTGTTCATAGAAGTACGTGGTCAAACGTTAAATACACATCATGACTTTTTTCTAAGGATGACTAGATGTTGTGCTATGACTGCACAAGGGTGCTATAAGCATAATTTGTATATTACAATTACTTGGTGACTTAATTTCTATGTGACAAACTAATTTTTTGATACCTGTTTGTTTTGTTAAATTAGTACATTGGTGCTTTGTGTGCAGCTGAATTTGGAGATGAAAATGTGCAGATACGTCCGCACGATTTAAATGTGCATTCCTACCATTCCCCAGCATTTTGCGACCATTGTGGAGAGATGTTATGGGGCCTTGTTAAGCAAGGTTTGAAATGTAAAGGTAAGCAGTATGCTTTGTTTTAGATTAGAATATTTCCTTTGTGTTGAAGTTGTTTTAAAATTGCTTGCATTTTTCTCATATCCATAAATCAATCATGGAAAGCACTTCTATTTTTATGTTTGATTCTATGTTTTTTTATACATATAGATTAGCATTACTTCAGTATTTTACAAATTGTATATGATTTTCATTTGTAATACTACTGCAGTGCAGACAATTTGTGTACCAGACGTTTAATATTATAAAATTTCTCATCTATTTGCAGTTATGTTTTAATTTTGCTACTGCACTTGTATAAACAGTAGTCTCCGCTTATTAAGCCCACATTTAATAGGTCCACCCGTTTATTAAGCCCAGTTTGGTCTGGTCCGAAATTACTGTTTATATAGAAATAACAGAGAATTGCCCCCGCTTAATAGGCCCACCCGCATAATGAGCCCAAAATCATCCATTTCCGAGGTGGCGAGGCTACTGTAGTAATAAATCTACCCAAAATGAAGTAATTGAGATTTTTAAACATGAAGCAAATTTAAGCAAAACCAAAATCTCATGCAATTGATACAAATGAGTATTTCATGCTCATTGCTCATGCAATATTTCTGAACTACGGCATTGCTGGTTTAATTTCTGAACCAAAGGAAAGATTGTTCAAATATCATTTAACATGCAGTAATATATTGGTTGTCAAGGATTACTCTTTAGGTTGTGGCCAAAACTATCACAAACGATGTGCCATTAAAATACCAAATGATTGCACATTGATTCGTAAAAGAAAAATATCAAGTACAAATTCAGTGCGTAGCAACGAAGCCTTGTCCCATCAAGACTCCATCTCATCCGTAAGTTTCCCTTGCTAAGCAACTTTCAAAGTAAAAAGGACGGATTTTGTTAGCTGGGTTAAGTTTAATTTCAAAAAGGTAAATATTTCATGTCAGATGATAAACATTGCAAAACTTAGTTTTATTTTTTCTATATCGCTTAACTTCAAATGCATTGTGTTTGAAAGTCAGTGTTTATTTTAGTTGGAAATTTTGGAACTTTTTTTATAAACCTTGTCATGGCAGCATGCTATATTTAAGGAAATGTCGGATTTAATGTATCTGTTAACTTGTTACTGGCACACTGCACATTTATTTCACTGTATCGTATTTTTTTTGCAGATTGTTAGTTTTGTCCAGAAACCAGAGAGAACCTATTCCTGTCGACCTATTTGGAAAGAAAGTTTGCAAAAAATAAAAATACCCCACAGTTTCGAGGTACGTTGTCAAGCGCACTTTAAGAAAGACATCTCATGGTATTTTCGTTTATTTTTCAAAGGTTAATGCATGGTTTATGTTGTTTAGGTGCACACATTTACCCGTCCCACTGTATGTGGACACTGTAAGCGGCTGCTGAGAGGACTGTTCAAGCAGGGAAAACAGTGCAAAGGTTTGTTTTTGTTTCATTTCAAAATTCAGTTGCATGAGTTATTATCGATTGTTTCCAAGATAACAAATCAGTTGTTTTTTGCAGTGATTCAACGTCTGCTAACGTTGAATTTATGTAAAAACGACTGAACGCCTGTTCTGTTCTGACTTCTGTGACGTACCAGCATGACATGACGCAATGTGATCAAAGTTACTAAAAGAACGAAGATTTGCTTGTTGGGTCACTGTGTGTACGAGTTGTTAAGTGACTGAGTAAACTTTCACGCATAACCTGACACTAAAATATGAGTAATGCGGCATGGTGCTCAAAAACTATCAGTTTAATAACTGGTTTAAAACTGCGTTTTTGTAACTATAGCGTATGAAAACAAAATCACTATTTTTTCACGCTTAGTGTACTGCAGCAAAAGTGCAGAATTGGCTGATGAATGTATTTTTGCAACGTAGCATTTTAGTCTACTCTGCTGTGTTCGTGGAATACTTCAAGCTGATGACTTCTTTTTTATGCAGATTGCAAGTTCAATTGCCACAAGAAATGTGTAGACGACGTGCCAAACAACTGCCCTGGCGAAGACAACAACATCGGTATGTTTGTGGCCTATAAGTATAAACACTGGTCCGGGTTCCCAACATTTTGGCGTTTTCGCTTTGTCGAACGATTTCAGCCTTGTACATTTTTGCAACCATTTTTTTTTTCATATGGGATTCCGGCTTAAACTTTCTGTAAAATGTTTATTTCTTAACGCAAACTCTGACTCTCATCCTTCGGTATATGTTAGAAGGAGAATGTTTCAGGTATCAGCTTATTTGTTGTTTTTTTGAAGAACAGTTTTTTTGGCCCTACAGGCCATGCCAACGTGCAAGCTTCAAATTTGACTAGAAATCGATTTGCTTGTAGCCAAAGTCGCTAGATAAGTTGATAGTTTGAGCAGTAGTTAATGAATATATTTTTTGTGTATATTTTAAGTTGCTTTTGTGCAATTGTGACCACACTAATAATGGACTAGATTTTGGCATTTGTGCTGGAAGTTCAAAAAGCAATTGGCAACACCGGTAATAGAGAAAGAATTGTCATTTTTTTAACGTAAAATTAGAAGTTTTGCAGTGATTTTAGATTCAGTGATCACAATTTGACAATTTAGACCCTCAAAACTATAATTCAAGAAGAGTAAATATACTTAGACTTCAAAATCGAAATTACATCCGCCTCTAGTCAGGCCTCCAGTTCGCACGTTGGCAAGGTTCGCACGTTGTTTATAGATCACCATGCGATCAACTTACCGGTGATTAATTGTTGTTCGTAAATCGTCGGTTTGCATTGCTTTTATGGTTCACGCAAAGGCGGCGTTAAGTTTACGGGAAATGTTTTAGTTTGTTCCTTGCTTTGTTCAAAAAAGTGACCTTCTTCAGTTTTCATCACAATTGAAAACCGCTTGGCCTTTTGCAATTTCATCAACGCTTCATGTCATTACGTTATTGCCAGACGCACCTGTTACGTGTGATTGGTACATTTTTGGTTGCCATGGCAAACCGTACTGACGCAACCACCCAGTCACGCAATAAAACATACTTCATTCTAAATAGTCAATAGCCTGACTCAAAAGTGTTCATACGCCAAAGTAAACCGACGTCAAAATGGCCATACGCCTAAACGGTTGTACGCCAAAGTAACAATGCCATGGTTTCGTGCTAACATTTACTTAGCGTTTTAAGATGAACCAGTTTGGTGACAAACTGGGAGAACTAACGTTTTGAAACTTTGCACTGCAATAGCTGTTTTTTTTTGTGACATTTAATTACAAATTTCAACAGTTTGTTTCTTGGATTGTATGTAGTTACGTTTGTTATGTATCATACCCAGACAGCAAAATCCGTCATTTTTCATTGATTCAACGTCTGCAGACGTTGTTGGGTTGTCTTCAACGTGCGTTACTCTGCAGCTTGAACAAAGTACAGAAATTTTGATTAATTATTGCTGTTTTTAATAAATTAACTCTTGAAGTCTAGAAATCCATCAAACACATGCATATTTCAAAGCATGTTACCGAACAATGCTGTGGATTGTCAAACATCTGAGTAAAGACCAAAGGCCGTGGAGGTTCTTTTCAGTAAAATATATTAATTAGCAGAAAAGCAACCTAAGAAGTGAAACTTAAAAACAGAACCAGCAGACGACTTATAATATTTTGTGAAAGGGATTTTCTTTGAAGCTTATTTTTAGGCTCGACAACAGGCCGTTTATATTCTCACTCGCTGTCACTGTTAAGTTGACACACAAAACAACTGTTAGACAATATCGCATTAATAATTTATTATCCAAAATATGTCTTTCGCAATTTGCAAAAATCTATCATTTGTAAATAAATTCAACGTCTGCAGACTTTAAATCAATGTAAAAAGGACGGATTTCACTAGTTGCGTTCATTGCTAGATAGCAAATCAACTGTTTTTTTACATTGATTCAACGTCTGAAGACGCTGAATCAATGTGAAAAACTGTCATTTTGCTGTCTGGGTTGCCAAAAAAGAAGTCGATTTCATCGTTTTGTTACGCGACCCATGAGACCTGATCCAGATAGAATCACCTTTAGGCATGTTGACGCTTTTAGCAAATCACCCATACAAATCATGGTTTATGTTTTTATAACATGGCGGACAGACGGGATTTTCAAAGGTACAGTATTACGAAGCGATTTACGTATTGCTTTCTGCTCGACGGAAACGATTCCAATAAAGACTTGTTACCAGAAAAAAACAAAAAAAACGGCTGAAATGTAAAAAAAAAAATTGTTATCTCATTTTCAGCATCAGAGATGGATCGGCAAGAAGAAGATGACGATGCTTTCATGGAGATTGATGATGATGAGAGTATGACGAGCACAGAGACCCTCGACACCCCCCCACCTTCGGAACCTCGCAACTCCACCGAAATGACCAACGACAAGTAAGCGATATCTTCTTTTTTGTAATGCTCTTTACTCAACCTCCAGAAATATCTTGGATGATGAGACAGAAATTGGCAGCTCTCGATTCTCTCGGTGTGGTTTGGACACACGTTGACGCCTTTGGGCACTAAAAACATGCATTCCTACTCCCAGAGGCTTAAACGAGTAAGAACAGCCAAAATATCCAAACAAAATTGAATCGGTTGCTTGCGCTGTGTATGAAAAAATGTAAGCCATAAACTTTGCAAAGGCTCTTCAAACTGCTTCAGTAAAGTGGAACATGTTGGCTTGTTATGCAATTTGTGCTTTATCTGCGTTGCTTACTTGTCTTCCATGGATTTTTGCATATTAGGAAGTCTGTACGTTCAAATCGTTCTCCTGCGGTTTTGAAATTACGCGGTTTGTACGACGTTTCGCGAGTTACGCGACTGAAACCTTTGTACAGTTGGATACAACGTCAACCAGAATTGACAATAGGCCCTATGTCTTTATCTCCAAATACGACCCAAAGTCAATTTGAGGCCTGAAATAAACACAAAAGTTAGATATTCTAAATAAAATAGCCAAAGGAAAGCGTTAGCCTATTCAAAACCTCCAAGTCAACGGAAGTCAGCTCCGAATATGACCTGAATTCGAAATCTGAACTTAACCTAAAAAAAAAACAGGCTGCAGGACATACGCCCGGAAGAACAGTTCTCAATGTCAGAATTGATCAACTTTTGCTCAACCTTGTGATATGAAAACAACATTAAATTGAGCTAATGTAAAGAATTCCTTTCTCTTCGTTCCGGACGTAAAATTTTCTTCCATACTTAAAAAATCATATGTTCCATGCTGACTTTCCATCACATGTCGTGAACGCGATATCAACAATTGTCTCTCTTTACAGCGAAGCCCCTAACATTCCTCTAATGCGAGTGGTCCAGTCGGTGAAGCATACGAAAAAGCGGTCCAGCACTGTGCTTAAAGATGGATGGCTCATTCACTTCACAAACAAAGATTCCATGGTAAAGATATGCAGTAAATTCATAACCATAGTCTCTTAACTCTCAAAAACGGTCATTTTTATATCAATTTAACTTCTAAAAAGCAGATTGTCACTTTATGCATCTTGTGATAGTCTAGCTTAATTTGCACCAGTAGAACTCATCATGTTAACTTCTGTTGATTTCTTGAAATTGACAAATTTTGCAAGCTGATTAACCTTACAAAGAGTGGAAACTTCCTACCAACTTGTGCGAAGAATAAATTATTCGGAAAGCGTTGTCTTACAATCATGGGCATTTTATCAGTAATGAGAAATTGCAGACGAAAAACTATTTTCACTAAGAAAGCGTCAGAGTCGATTGCCGTGACGTTCTCGTGAGGGCAACACATTGCAATGGATCACGTGCAGATAACAATTTGTGTCAATGCATAAAGTCAAGTTTTTAATTTTAATGAAAGTGCACGTTCCCAGACAGAACCATCTGTCATTTTTACATGATTTAACGTGTGCAGACGTTGAATCAATGTACAAATGACAGATTTCGCTTTTTGGGTTGCGCGACAAGGTGGCTATAGCTTGTGGATATTTAAGTCTTTATTAACAACCAACTATTTGGCGGCATTCTTTGCATGCCTTTCTCCAGCTTGTTGTTTTGCGATTAAAATTTTTGTTTCCAAGAACAAAGCTGAATACTTTATAGCTTATACAAAGGTTTCATTTGCACATAAATAAAACCGAGTCAAAGCTGTGAAGGCCAAAAAATGACATTGAATTATTATGAAAAATGTCATTATCGGTAAAATAGCAGGGGTTTTTGAGTTTTACAAGCGCTGGACCATTTTTTCTCTATCATACTGTCCTCGTGTTGTGTCACTGTGCAGTACCTTGCTGTAATAGACTAGAACCCCCGGGCCCCGGAGTTAGACTTAAGACCGTTGTATAGTTGCTTTTGAAATCATTCATGTTGCTTGTCTTGTCAATCCAACTACTAACGATTCTTTCTTTGCAGCGCAAACGTCATTTTTGGAGACTTGACTCGAAGTCTATTACAATGTACCGCGGGGAGACTGGTGCCAACTATTACAAGGTAAGAAAGTTTGCCAAAAACATTTTCACGTTTTCCCATTTACTTTCCGTCACTTCCATGCCTCATTTTTATTCACACATCTATTGAAGACCCCCTCCCCCTAGAAAAACTGGCTACATTTTTTTCATCGCTGAAAAAAAAAATGGTTACACTGTTTGTCAATAGTTTCATCGCATTTTGATTTGAGAGCTTACGAATTCTTTAGAAGGCCCGAGGCCATACGGATTACTTGCTTGTTGCCGTTCTAACTTCAAATGTAAACTGATATTGAAAGTGCAATGCTATATGCTTCACTATACTTTAATTCAAGCAACCTGCATAAACAAATTTTCATACCTGCTAAAATTTTGCAAAACAAGTTAAAACTACCCTGCGACAAAGTGTATTTTTCATCAAAGAAATGTAGTGCATTGCAAACTATGTCTTCGTGAACGCTCCTTTTTGCTTTCATCTCATCAACCACATTTGTCTGAAACAACTTTCCAGGCAGCAAATCAGTCGTTTTTTGCATTCATTTCATGTTAAAATGACTAATTTGTATTCTGGGTTATATTGCTGCAAAATGAAAAGAAAACCAAAGACGATTCTTAGGATGATGCTGTAAATATTTTATCAATAAAACGCTATTGTTTTTCTATTGTTGCTGGGATTGCGGCAACTTGTGTTCTAAAATGCATCAACTTAGAAGAAGTTTTACGTTTGGCTACTGAAATAATTCAGCTTGATTGTCAGATCTTTTGATCTTTACCAGGAAATCCCCCTCAGTGAGATACTCAGCATCGTCATGGAGCCCCAACAGGTCCCAGGGTTGCCGAATTATTTTTTCAAGATTCTTACTTCAGGACTAGAGTTGCTCATCAGTGACGATTCAGGAGAAAGGTGAAGTAGCCAGATAGAAAATCAGCCGTTTTTTTACATTGATTCTGCGTCTGCAGACGTTGAATCAATATAAAACACCACCTATTTTCTGTCTGAGTAGGTTTTCAAGTTTCTCCATTGGAAGTAAATTTAAGTTTGATTCGGTGCAACGATTGCCCTTGTATTTCTAATACATTTTCAACCAGTACCCAGCCAGCGAATCAGTCGTTTTTACGTTATTTCAACGTCGGCAAACGTTAAACCAATATATCAAAAACTAATTGGATAGTTGAGTAACCATTACCTTGGTATTTCCTCAACTCCAACTTTCTTCGGTCGCAGGTATTTCTTAGTCATGTGTGAAATTAGACGTTACTTCTCTGGTCCTTCGAAAATTTATCAACTTATTTCATATCTATTCATGGCCACAGCTGCAGTCTATCATTACGGTGCTCTGATTTGTTTGAGCTGGTACAACTCTTTTTAAACATTTTGCTTCACTGGTTAAGGTGTTGCCTTCATGCTAAATTTGAAACTGATTATCCTATTTCGGTCTCCAGCACGCTATAACGTTCGCGTTTTGTCGCTTCTACCTTGTTCTATACCTTTGCTATTTTTGGCGTGTATTGTTTTGTTGGGATGGTCAGAAATCGAAATAAACTGAACTCGTGGACACTGCAAGTTTTTTTTTCCATATTGGCCATTTTTTAAATTTTTGTAACCCAGCCAGTAGATTAGCGGAATGGCCCGTTTCGGTGAGTCCGATTCGGTGAGTCCGATTCGGTGAGTCCGATTCGGTGAGTCCGATCCCTTAAAGGGGGATTTTTTTAAATTTTTTTTTAAATTATCGGGTACCGTAGCCTAATTATCATTGCCGTTTTAGGGTTTGGGGTTAGGGTTAAAGGTTAGAGGTTAGGAACTCACCGAATCGGACTCACCGAATTGGACTCACCGAATCGGACTCACCGAATAGTAGCAGACCCGTAGATTAGTCCTTGTTTTCATTGATTTGACGTCTCCAGACGTGGAATCAATGTAAAAAAGATTAATTTGCAAGCTGGAAATTGTTGTTTTACTTGGAACGCGTGCGCTTAAATGTGAAGAGAATTAGTCTGAACTCCACATAGGAATGATACAAATTTATGTCGAAATAATGTGCGAACTGTGTGATTGTTGAACGAATGCATTGTTTGGTAAGGAACAATATTTCTTTCATACTTTTCTCAAGTAACATCGGTGTGATTGAGCGTGTGTCAGAGTATCAAGACTTGTTCCGCTGTAGGCTATCTTGTAATGTAGTTACTACACTTCGTACCCACTCTTCCGACCAAGCATGTTCTCCACAGCGACTTGACAGAGCTTGACATGTAAAAGTGGTTCATTGCATCATGTCACATCAGCCACAGAAGGTGGCTGCTTTTTGCATGAAGCCCAGCGTTGTGAATGCTCAGGTTTTGTACAAACTACCAGAATGATTTTTATTTCAGTACATATGATTGTTGCAATGTTTATACCGTAAGTGAACCGGTCTGGTGTATCAACTGCTGCTTGTGCTGACCAAGGTCTTTGTGGTGGTGTTACCCGGTACGGTTCTGATGGCCGAAACTTTGATATTTATCCCGGCCAATTCTTGCTACCTTCGGAAGCCAAACACATTTTGTGTATGCGCTAATTGTTGAAATATGATCTTATACAGCATGCCACCAACCTGACTTGTCACCACGTTCTTAACATGTTCATTTTTCGAAAGTCAGGTGGTGCATGCACAATTTTCATGCTGATCCAACGTTCAAAGCCAACTGTTTGCTGAACCAGCTAAGAGCAGCGTCTTTGCTGGTTTGCTTAATCATAATTTTATGGTTTTATTTATTGTCACTCTGAAACAGAAAAGGTCTTTTAGCAACAGGGCTTATTTTAAATTTTATATCAAGTTAAGGATGTTATCACATTACCCGACTTATTCTCACTGCTTTATACCAGAAAGAACACAATCGGTACCTCTTTTAAAGCCTTCGGTAAACCAACCTGGAATCGATTTCAGGTTTACCAGCATCAGAGCCGAAGGAAAAACCACTCGGCCACTGAGCTGGTTGCTGATTTTCTTGGCTTATCCACAAATTAAACTGACTGCCGTATAAGGAGATGCGCAATTGCCAGCCATGGGCTGCTTTCACGGCTTCATGCCTTCACGGCGTAAACTGAAATGCTACGAATCCTTGTCAATGATCCCAGCCAGCCAAAGTTTTTTCGTCGTTTTAACGTCGCCAGACGTTGAAAAAAGGAAACTTTAGCAAACTTCGCGGCTGGGACAAAGAGAATATGCAATTTTATCAAGACGCAGGCTTCCTTCTGATTGATGGTTTGATTGTGTTCACTTTCGTATGGAATTCAATTTTTGCCTTGTAATGATTCAACCGAATTTCGGTATTTTCTGGATTTGAGCGGAATTGCTATCACAGTCATGATTACTTGAGTGGTTTAGGAATTTCAAAATCAAATTTGATATCGATTTTGAATGTTTTCAACGCGCAATAAAAATTAAACCTTGATGATTAAAACAATATCGCGAACGAGAATTGAAAGTCAAAACCAATTTTTCTGCCCAAGTCGATGCTTGCAAATGAAATAAAATCACTTAGCTTGTTTCTGAATTGCTGCGATAAATATTGGTTGATAATGAACTTTTCTGTTGCGTTGATTCAACGTCAAGTGATGTAAAGTCCAAACAACACTTGAAACCATGCATTTTGAAGCCAAGCCAGGCTCGTTATTATCTGATATGCTATCTTCTTGAACCATCATTTGGCCCATTATGGCAGCCAGCAGATCAAATCAACCCTTTTTACATCGATTTAACGTCCAAAGACGTTGAATCAGTGTAAAAAGAAGTTGATTTGGCATGATTATCTCATGAATTTTGTGTGTTTTGCCGATTGTGAATGGCTGCCTGCCCTGCTATGGTACCGAATCAATGTCTGCAATTGGTCAGCATTAGCGCACAAACGCAAGTTGCACTATTTTTTCCCAATTTGTAACGACTATTGTGATAGTGTGTTGTGGCTTCAAAATGCATGGTTTCAAGTGCTGTTATTTTTTCCGAAATATTGTTCAACGAAAATCCTTTCTACCATAGATTGTTGAACGTTCCCCAAGACCGTTCTTACTCGTAGAACGTAGTCAGTTATTTGACTCATTCGAAACGCAAAAACACTTGTTTGGCTTATTCAATCCAAAGCTGCTTAACAGAACACGCACCTCACGACTCAGCGACCGTTCGTGAGCGCTGTATTCTGATAACGCTGGACATGAGCGCAGCTGAAACTTTTGCCAACTTTCAGTCACGATGTGAATTACAATGTGGCATTTAACCTGCAGCAGTAGTTTCGCTAGAGTAGTCACTGTTGCCTGGATACGATATATGTCATATTGTGGTCGTATTACTCATGGCAAACATAATATTCTTGTTGTTTGTACTTCTATGGCGAATCAATTGACCGTTTAGTAGTGATTCGTATCAAAACAACTGTTATTTTTGTGTTTTTGCAAGTGTATAACTTGATCTTTTGACCTCTAGTCAAAGTTAGACGATTAGCTCAGTTGCCTGTAGGAACGTTTTTGACCAGAACGGCGCAAGGAAATGTGATCATTTTAGCAAATTCGAATGTCATCTTGCTTATCCGCCCTCGTCGCTCAGTTGGTTTAGCAACTGATTTTTATTTACGACGAGTCCACAAGATCAAGCAGAGCTGGCTTGGCTTTCGGGGTATGCGTTTGAGCACCGTAGTGTAGACTGCTCTCCATTAAGTGACAATACGTTGATGGAATAATTCACAGACAACAACACTGCAATTATCGAAAACTACACTCTGCTAATCTTGATAACCGGATCTGCGTCAGTGGTTCAAAGCCTATACAAGTATGCGAAACTGACTGAGATAACCTGTCATGGGATATAGAAAGAGGCTTTGTCAGTCCGAGTATAAAGATTCAAACCAACAACTACATGTCAACTAGTAACTGGGACATATCCACGTCTGCTAATATTGAGCCTTTTGTGCATTTGCAGATCGCAAAACGTTCGGGAGTGGCATGACATGATATTCCAAGCCCTGACGCCGGTTGAAGCCAAATACACACCAGAAAATGCAATGGGCGTGAAGAGAAGTATGTGGGAGCTATTCCTGTCTAACTTCTTATGTTTAATAACTTACCATGTCAACAAGAAGTTTAGTTTCTTTACACACAAACAGTGACATTTCTCGAACAGATGGAACATATCTAACATTTCTCAATCACTTTTTCATTTTCTTAACAGTTCAAAGCAGAACAAGTACCACTCACATTTTAGCAGCAGCAAAATGCAAACAGCAGCAATCAATAAGAAAAACAATATTTCTCAGTGTTAAGCTCGGAGCATGACTCAGTGAAATACATATGAAATGATAAAGCAATGAAAGTTACAAAAATTCTCATCCAATGCTCTTTGCAGAAATTTCTGTGATGATCTCACTTACCCAAGATCTTGAAATCGGCCAGGCGACAGATATTAGTCAGGTTGGTTGCAGTATTGTTTACCGATTCATAGTATCAACATATTACTGTTCCGTATTTGAAAAGGAAGTAACCATCTTGCTGTATTTTTATATCAAAATTATTGCTGAATAGGGTGGTATGGATGAGTTCATTCTTTTGTAGTACTTTAGTTATGTGTTCAGTAAAATTGTCTCATTAACAGATTATATGGCACAACAGACATATAAAACTTACTAACATCAATAGGTTTAACAAGTTTTTATGGTATTTTTTGTTTGCGCGAAGAAAATATACTTACATAACATCAATAAACAAACAAAAAACTTTCAAACGTTTTCAATAAACCGTGTCGTCCTCATCAGAAATAGTCTAATTATGATAACATCTGCAATGTAAATTATACGGCATCTGCAAAGAAACCTGTTTCTATGGATGCCAGGAAGGTCTTCGAGGTGAACGCGTATCCCAACCAGAAAATCAGTCGTTTTTACATCGATTTAACGTCTGCATACGTTAAATCGATGTAAAAAACGATTGGTTTTCTGGTTGGGGTACCGCCATCTTGAATCAAATTGTAAATCCACTCCCTCTTCTCAGGTGTATCAAGTCTTTCCTGATGAAGTCTTGGGATCAGGACAGTTCGGGATCGTGTACGGAGGAAAACATCGCAAAAGAGGATTTGATGTCGCGATCAAAGTCGTGGACAGAAAGAGGTTCCAACACAAGGAAGAGAGCCAACTCCGTCACGAAGTTCAAATCCTGGAGGTACAAAAACACCAAAAGATCTTTGCTCAAGCACATTGTGATGTGATGGTGTACTTTATATTTACATAAAAGCAAGATAAAATATGGAAATTTATCGGCCAGGAACCTCAATCAATCGGATTAATCAGACATGCAGTGTTTTTATATATCCCTGGTTGTAACTTGCATAAAGATAGGATCAAATGTTCTCAACTATTGGCAAATCCGTTCATTTGGTATGTTGAATCATTCAACATTTGCAAACGATGAATGTAAGCAAAAGAATCATTTGCTGATCGTTTAGCGGCTTAGCTGCTTAATCCAGATCATCATCACGCAGTGCAAGATGTTGTGATTGCAATGCTAATATTTGTGACACAAGACGATAAAAGCAATAAAGCTCAGATTAAATCCCAACCTTTAAAAGTAGTTTTTACATTCTTTCTATGCTAATAGACGTCAAAACGATGTAAAAACGAAAGCTTTTACCAGCTGAGACATTGTATCTTTCATATGAGTTCACAAGAGTGCGTACAGAATGTTCCTAAGAACATTGCATTCTTCAAATTGTTGATACTCAAATCTTCGAATTGCCAACCAAAAGCATAATGCAAGCAGCAGAATCTGCTTTAATCCAACTCAGTGCTGAAGATTTAGTAAAAACAAGATTTAGCAATCGTCGTAATAAAAATGAGCACAATGCACGCGATTATGTAAATCTAACTCTTCAGTAATTGTTTTGTCTTGTCTCGACCTTTCATTGTGCAATGTAACTACACGACTTCGTTGTTGTGTTGGATTGGTTGAAAAATGGCGTGATTCAAAAACGTTCGTCCATCGCCAGTCGCATCGGGGAATTCTGGATGCAGCAATTAACTGTTTATGGCAGCAAGAGAATTATAGCATAGCAAAGTAATCCGTTGGAAAATTTGAAAACATTCGATTTTTTGTGAATGGTGTATTAGATTTTAAATCGATTGGAATCTCATCGATTCAATTTTTTTCTTAAAAATGATTATAATGCGAATTTTGGTCAACCAACTGGCCATTTTTCAACGCAAGACTTCTTTCCCAAAACAATGCATTTAACACACGATGTGATGTATTAAAAGGGGATTTATTAAGCGTAGTCGCATTAAAAACATACACTAAAGAAACACAGGAATGCTGCCACAAAGCAATAAGTATAATCTGCCCTAAACGCGAAATGGCCTCAAGCAGGTGACGCAGTGATGTCATCCACGTTGAAAATACGTAGCAGAAGTATAGCAGTTGTTTAGCATGGTATTGCTTTCTGCACCACAGATATACAAAACCAACCTCCACAACGGGATTTAGTATTATTTTAATTCAATCTGATTTGATATTGAATTAGTATGATTTCATATCGTCGTTTAACGACAGGAAGATGCGACAAACGAAATCGAACATTCTCGACTTTCTTAGAAAATATTTTGTATTTTGATATTGAATTAAAAGAAGATTAAACTCCAAGAAGTTGTTTGAGTCCATTTTCATGGTTCAGCAAATCTCGATCATCTTTTAGTCGCCGATAAACTGGCTTTGTTTCTTTATTGTATCTCGGTTCTCTTCCAAAGACTTTAATCCACGATCATCATTGCAGTGCCTGGACCAGCCCGGTATTGTGAAGCTCTACAACATGTTTGAGACTCCGGAGCAGGTCTTCGTGGTGATGGAGAAGCTCCGTGGGGACATGCTGGAGATGATCCTCTCCAGCGAGAAAGGAAGGTTGCCGGAGAGGATAACGAAGTTCTTAATTTCTCAAGTAAGACAATTAAGCGAAATTTCGTTTTGATTTTTGGGTACTTGTCTGTTATGCAAAGTCTGTTGCCCTCGAAGATGAGGGATAGCCATCAATTGCCTGTTAGCCTCACCTAATTTCTCTTTTTGCTGACGAAGTTTTATTGTAGGGTGGCCAATTTCTTTGAATGCCATCTTACAAGCGGTTATTCGTTTACAACGTCCGGTTATGCTGAGTAGCGTTTAACTAACAGGGGAGTCGAATTCAAGCCGACTTCCTCTGAGACAGAAATGACGTCACGACTGCGGTTCTTTTCTGGAAGCCGAAATTTTGTTTCATATGAAATATTTAGTAGCGGATCTAGGGGGTCCGTGGTTACTTCCTCGCTGAAAAAGATTGAAAAAAATGCTATATTTTGTTTACAAAACAAGAAAAAATGGTTGATTTTTTGAGGATTACACCTCTAAACAGCCTTTTTCATTCCGAATTTTTGTTCCCTTTATCGTCTCTTGCAATGCTTATTTGGAAACGAAGCTGTGGCATGGCCCAAACGTTTGGATTAGCCCCTGATAGAATACTGCAATAGTCACGTCGATGTAAAATCCATTCAAGTTTGTGGACAAGCGCATTGATTTCAGATGTTGAGACAAAATATGATAATAAAACATGAAAAATATAATTTCAAGAATTTGCGTAATACAGAGATTACAACACTTTTCCGCTTTTGTCCGCCACAGCCTGAAACATCCCACACAGCAAAACCCGTTATTTTTACATTGATTCAACGTCTGCAGACGTTGAATCAATGTATAAATGAAGGATTTTGCCGTGTGGGATGGCCCAGTGCAGCCTAGGCAAGGCCTTTAGAGGTTGCAGCTTAAATTTGTGTCTGAATGTTTAAAAACTTGACATCAGACTCGGCTCCATTTGCATTTGACTGAAACACGGATGGTAGCACTTCAAACAAACAAATGCCTTCCTTGTTTTGTCTATATTTGTATGTGTGTTTTTACTTTAAAGTAGACACCAGACGATCAAAATGACATCTTGCAAACAATGATTTGTATTTCATATAAGAAAACTGTAAAGGAAGTAAAAAAATGTTTTCTTTCGTTAAACGTTTGAAGGCTAAATATATATGCCGGTTCCTTGACAGCATTGCCAAAAAAGCAACGTTTGTTGCTGTGACTAATAGTTGCATAGAAGAAATGGTGAAGTCATTGTCTCAGAACGATGTTTCAGTTTCGGCCTCAACTGGTTCTGACGGCGACCATTGGCTTCCAAAGATTGTGATATCTAACAAATTGGTGAAGTTATGAATAGTTAACAATTGTACGTGTCGTGTAACTTGCTTATCAGGTAGCACGCGACAGTGACTCACAATTATTGCAAAGTTGACTGTTTTTGTGTTAGTCTTGAGAAACCAGTTATTGAATAGATAAAATTTTGCTTTTGTCGTATCCACCTTTATACCTGGTTGTTGAAAATTTGGGCTAAGTAGGAGAGAGGTCAAGTAAGGTTATATTCTCATCCGCCTTCAAGCATGTGTAATGCCTTGCCAAGGCACAGTTGTAGGCTCAAACTGACGTTCTTTCAATCGTCTTGAAAATGTTAAAAAGCAACGGGCTGTTTGTACCCCACATCACGTTACACATGTGTTGTTTGTTTGTCTTTGTTTATGCACAATGGTGGACGTGTGCAACTGTGCATCCAGAGACTCGTTATCGCGCGACGTAATAACGAAGGCTGTAACTTGCTGACGTTGATTTATCTTACAAGTTACTTCAAAGAAACTAACGTTCTCTTTAAATTGTTCGCTAGATCCTGATGGCCCTTCGATACCTTCACAAGCAGAATGTAGTTCATTGCGACTTGAAACCGGAAAACGTTCTGCTGTCAACGGATGATCCATTTCCTCAGGTTGGTCTAAGACGCGCGATCATTTTGAGGTCATGTTCTCAAAGCTGATATTAGATAATGAGTGATATTATTTACGCCAGCTTGAAGGTGCCGGTAGCTTGTTGGGGAATACACTGGTTTTTCTTGTCAACGGCGATGTCTATTTGTTTGGTAGTTTTGTATTTATGACTGCAGCCCTTTTTTTCAGCTCAAACTTTGTGACTTCGGGTTTGCTCGCATCATCGGACAAAAATCTTTTCGCCGTTCAGTGGTCGGCACCCCAGCGTACCTAGCCCCAGAAGTTCTCCGTAAAGAGGTGAAAAGCATGTTTATTGTTCACATTTGAATTTTGCAGCCAACAGTAGCGTCACTACAAGTTTAGGCTTGTGAGTAATTACATCTGAAAGGTTTTCTTTTCCGTATTTGTGATGCAAATATGTACTTGCGTCCTCAAATCAGCAATCAGGGCCCTGTTTCAGTAGTTGCTTGCCAGTGAGGGGGCAAACTGCTATCTCCACGTGTTAATTTGTGCAAATAAATGACATCGCAAGTTTTCAAGCAATGTTATTAAAAGAAGTTTCATTTTTACTTTTCAGGTTGTTTATTTTCTCGTTTCTTCCGTATGGCTAGGCTGCTAGGCTATGTTTTGTCTGGCTTAAGCCTACTACTTTTATTGTAACGAATTTCAGCCAACGCCGTTACCAAGTTTTTATATTGTATACAGCTTTAGTAGCCTCCGTCCAGGGGCGCCGGAACGATTTTTGACTGGGGGGGCAAGATTACGAAAAAAGGGCACTTTTGTCTACTAAAAGGCCAATTTTTTTTTAAGTTTTAAGATAAGATATAGCGACAATGCTAATCTATCAGCTCAATATGTATTGAGTAATGATAGCCTACAAGTGTCCGGTATACAAAGAAGGGCATCATGCTATGTTATAATGATGTAACCTACTGTCACGCCTTAAAGCAGCCTGCGGCCATGGCTGCTAAGTAGTGCTTGAATGACCGCCGGTGCTACCACCTCAATCAGCCAAGTTTGGCCGCCGGTCTCTTCTAGCCAATTAATATCGCAATAGAACTATCGAAAATATGTAGTATCAAAGAGTGATGCAAAATTAGGTCAGCGCGTCATAATCGCCACTGTTGCATTGTGCGGGAATATTTGTTATTGATGGAGTATATCCATCTGCGATCACCAGCGCTGTAAGTCTTGTTTGTAATTCCCGACGTTTATTTTAACAAAGTCTTAATCCGAAGTGCTAATTTACATCGGCTGGCAATATTGTCGTTTTTATGTCGATTAGATGTTGTCGGACATTAAAATGGAGAACTAGGTTAGTTGACATCCGAGGGGAAAACATTTTTTGATCATATTTTGCAAAAATTATGCTTCTTTTAGTAATGTCCTTCACATCATTGAAATACTTATTTTATTACCTTGCCGTCATCGTCAACACATGTCGAACGTTGTTTTTCGTTCCAAAAAAGAATTCTATGGGGAATGGCGAACTTCTTTAAAATCAGCCACATTGGAGACACTTGTGCGAGTGTCGTTAGATGGTCCCGCAGTACTGGATTACAATCCCGATAAAGCAGTTATTGCGTGGTGCAACGATTCTATTGCAGGACGTCGCCCAGACCCAGACTTTAACTACGCTAAGTGATCATTTTAGCATTGTTGCAAGTTTAATTCTCTTTACTTGTGCTATCGTTATTTTTATTTTGTATTTTGGCCTCCAAGCACGCAAATTTGGCCGCCGAGAAGGAGCTCCCGGTAGGCCACAATGGCTGCCAAAAAAAAAAACGAGTATTAAGGCCTGTACTGTGTTGCAAAATTTTGTGCCCTAAATATTATTATGAGGCAAAATTGAAAGATTATAATTAAGCTAAAAGCGAATAGCAGAAATTGTGATATTGCAAAATGTACAGTAGCTTACATGACTTTAAAAGGGCACCATTGCCCCCCCTGCCCCTCCATCTGCAGAAAAATTGAGGGCAGGGGGGGCATTCGCCCCCCCTGCCCCCGGCGCCCCTGCCTCCGTCTAAGGTTCATCATTAAAAACATGGGTTGTGTTCTTAATGTCATTGCTTAGTATTTAAATGCTACATATCTTCCAGTGTTACAATCGGTCTTTGGACATGTGGTCGGTTGGCGTCATCATTTACGTCAGCTTGTCTGGGACTTTCCCCTTTAATGAAGACGAAGACATAAACCAACAGATTCAAAACGCATATTTTATGTACCCACCTAATCCTTGGAAGGACCTTAGCCCTCAGTGTAAGTGTTTTATCTTCTTCGATGAACTTTATTTGCTGGAAAAGGCACTTCTAATCTTTCCTGGCAAAAGCTGCTTGGCGACGTTGAAACTACGTTAAAAAGCAACTTTTGTTCGATGGGATAGCCAGTAGTAGTCCAGTTTTAATCCGGTGATGTCCCCGTTACCCAGGGTGGCTGAATTCACCTCCAAGTGCCGCAGTCGTCTTCACACCCTGCCTCCACATCTATCTGTCTAACGCGTCCTCTCTTGTCAAGCCCACCTTGCTGCTTTCCTCGTCAACTTGCCTTTTCCACGTTAGCCAGTGATCTTCAGAAACCCATTGGCGCTTCTCCGCATTAACAATCCTAACAGGACTTGTTAATTAATAGTCAAAACATGCAGTTTAATATACAACATTCTTCTCTTCAGCTAAAAACCTCGTGGAAGCATTGCTCCAAGTGAAGAAGAGGAAGAGACCGAGCGTTGACAAAGCCTTGTGCCATGAGTGGCTGCAGGTAGATGCGCTTTGTAGGGAAAGTCGTTGTTTCGGTGAACAATTAGTTAGCACTTTACTCAGTTTTCAACCCTTTCTGTAGCTGTCTTTCATCGTGACCTGACAGTTCGTCGATCATCAAATCATTGCTGATACAATTTATTCATTATAATCCACGGAGTTTCTACTTTTAATTAGTTGTGAAAATATTCAAAGCTCAAATCAGTGACATAGCTAAGAAAATTTTAAAGGGGTAAAAGAAATTGTTGGGGGGGGGGGCAAACGTCATTCAACACGAAATGCAATTGTATAAAATCGTATGGAAACATTGTTGTTTTGGGGGCAAGATAAAATTTTGGGGGAATTGATCGCCCGGTCTCCCCGTGGCTACGACCCTGGCTCAAATCCAATTGTTTTGACTCACACTGTATCTAAATCTTTAACCGATCCCTTACCTCCGCAGGATTACCAAACCTGGGTTGATCTACGCCGCCTCGAAACGAGCGTCGGAAAGCGATATTTAACCCATGAAAGTGACGACGACAGATGGGAGGCCTACCGAAGGGCGCACCACGCTTCCATCGCTGGCTCATCCGGGATGGTTGTTCAATACGCGCCTGCTACTGTTTGAACTCGGACTTTAGGTGTAGAATAGCAAGACTTGGTAGTCATTTGGTACAGTACTCTTGACCAAACACATATTTTTTGCAATATATTGACGCAGTGCTAGTGGGAGTTGCTTTTAAAGCCGGCTGTCGCACGCCACCGGTGACAAATATTGCGTGCCTTCCCTCTCACTGTTCTGTACAGACGTATGACAATGCAGTAGTGTATGCTCTTGTGCAATGTACCACGTTAACTAACAACACATTGTGCCTTGTGGTGACAGCGATAAATAAACGTGTAGAAAAGCTTATCAAGCTCTGTATCGTTCTATTTGTGGACGCGACTAAACATCATCAATGGACGCGACTAAACAACACTTCACCAGTTAGTTTGTATTTATAAAGCAGTGGCAGGAACAGGCGAGCAATATCGGGCGTACCACAAAATATCAAAAGACACGAAAGAAGTAAATCGAACAGGCTCGGCTCCCTGAAGCTAACACTATAAGAATGACTTCGTGGTGACAATTATTATTCCCAGCTGTAAGGGCCAAAACCTATTATAAGATTGAGCCTCGATGCTAGCCATGGACACTATACAACAATATGCAGACTGGCGGTTGACCAATGCAGCGTTGTTTACAGCCTCATCAGTTGCAGTGCTCATCTTAGTGCTGACAGTCAAGAGGACATCACACTGTGAATTATGTTCGCCTTGGCTATAGCGGTTGATTGATAATTGATGCAAAAACGTGGTAAGTACAAACAAGGTACGATGGGGGCTTTAGAGGCCGCACCCTGATGTAAGATCATATGAGAAGCAAAACCTTCTAGTAAAGGCTCTATGAAAGCCGAAGCTGTTCGATTTAATTCAAACGCAATGTTCGATCATATGAATAACTTGATTTTGTGTTGGCGAAATAAAGTTAACCTTTTCATCAAAGTCAGTTCAAGTGCAAAATGAGGGCATAGCCTAATAGCATACATGGTACAACTTAAAACTTGTGTACTGCAAAAGTGTTGCCACAAAGTTGGCAAGGAAATAGCACAAAAAGCAGAATATACAGCAAACAATTGCAATAGCTAAAGGACTTTAGGTAATAGTGCATTCGATAAGGTAGAACAAGTGCGTAAGAAGCATGTGGACCACATTGCATCAGGCAAGTAAAAGAGTTAAAGCAAAAATCGTGTCGCTAATACCAATTTAAGGGGTTGATCTGCAAACGCTGGAATTCCCATGGGGGCTAAGCACGAGCCCTCCAGCAGCCCACGGATGCGGCCAGATTACAACTGGCCACCCCCCATCCGCGGTGGGAGCATGCAAAAATCGATTTTTCAGTTCCCCTGCAAACAACATTGTCCAACCAAAACCTCCCCGTGCCACGGCCGAAGTTACTACGGTATCTTACCCAAATCACCCCCGAGAAACCCAGTTGTCTGCAGATCACTCTACCCTCCCTTCTACCCAACCGGCGCACGCAAATGCCGCCCCATTCATCCCCGGGGCGACGAATCTCAACCCGACCAAACCTTCGAAACTTTCTTGGATGTACAAGTCGGATTTCAATCCTAGCATCTGGAAAAAATAATCGAAATTGCTCTTGATGAATAGTTAAAAATTCCAATTACTGTATTCACACATTAGTGTACGACACCCAGATAGCAAATCAGTCGTTTTTGCACTGCTTCAATGTATAAAGACGATTGGTTCCTGGATACCTGTACAATTCATCAAAAATTTATTTTTGAACAAGGCATAGCCTACAAAGTTTGCGGGTAAATTGACTCAAAGTCACCAAATTAAAGCCACCACATCATGCATCATAAAAAACTTACTCGCAAAAGCATGCCTTTGAAAAATTCGTATTACAGCAGAATGTTAGTAAAAGCCAGAAAGATCGAAGTGAAGTGAAAAGCGCATTTGATATTCTTCGCAAAACGAATTGCCGAACTCCCGCCGTTTCCTGTCAGCAAGACTCAGTTAACAAGTTTTCACCATTAAAGTTGTCCACGGTGGAGACAATTGTCTCTAACGTTGGGGTTAGATAAGCAGAAGCTTTCAAAGCAGCTACTATGGTTTAAAAATAGGATTTTTGTAAAACTTTTAGGCCTACCTACGTTGATGTAACATAGCCTACTTACTTGGAGTTAGCATCTTACGAAACAAAAACAAGATAAAGAGTTTCAAAACCAAACATATCGAGATTCTGAAAAATGTTTTCGGTTCGAACAGCCCTAGTCTGCATAGATTCAAAAATCACGGTAAGAGACAGTTTTTACTTAAGCTAACGTAGCAACCAAATGCATAGCCTGCTCTAAACGGAAATTTTTGTGAAAACAACCGGTACCTTGGGTAGATTGATAAGGTGTGAATGTAGTGGTGGGTTCGAAGGTGACTTCCCTGGTGGGGAGGCGTCGGCAGTCCGATGGATTGCCCCTCCTAGACGGATCCACCAGTCGGTACATCCGTCCAACCCTGCTCCCGGAGATGGAAACGGTGGCGGAAAGGATGTAGACTTCACCTGGAGAAAAAAATTATTGGAAATTATTTAACACACAACCTGCTAGAGAAAAAAATCGTGACACGTTTTGATTGTCAAGATCACGAAAAGAGAAGTCAAAATTTAAAATCTTTTTGTATCGTTGCTGTTTGGACCATGGATGTAGACCTGGTCTCCATCCAAAGCTGCATACATCTGCTCCAACACAATGAAGTAATTTTCTTAAGGGGGCAGTTCTACTTAGAATCGCATTTTTCGTGCTTGTCATAAATAACAATCTACACACAAAAGTTCACCCACAAACCCCAACAAACCATATTTATTTTGGAAAAGGGAGGAAACAAGCTATCCAAAAATATTTACTTTGTCAGGCTGGGGCAATCCATTAAGGGTTTATACCATTTTGAATTTGTACATAAAATCAACCGATTGTCTCCATTGCAGCCCTAAAAATTCGAAAATGGCTAGAGGTAGGGACTTCAAACTGCATGGTGATCTAGTAGAGTATCCTAGCCATAAATTGATAGAGGGGATTTCTTTTTAACTCTTTTATTTTTTTAAATATAAAAAATTTCATAATTGCTATGTATCGAGAGCAAATTTAACTTCAGGATTTGGTAATAAAATATTTATTACTCTGAATATTGAAACAAAACTCAATCATTATGTGCGTAAGGGCCTACTGTACATCTGTTAAATTTTTTTAGCCAATTCTGACAAGTAGTTTTCTAGAAGAAACATTTTTAGTGCATAAAAACATAACTTTGAGTAAATCGCATTTGAAAAATAGAATTAGTTAAATTTATGCCTTTGACTTTAAATGTAACTTTTTTTCTTCTATGTACATTCACAACAACTAAAATATACATAAAGAACAAAATACTGAGTTTACACAAATACAAACCTTTTGAAAAGGTGGCGCTATTTAGCTTACTCATTATTAGATTTTGTCAGGGAAAATACAAAACATCTTGCAACTAACATTCTCACAAAAATGCAAATTTTTATTCACATTTTAAACTGAGGTGCGTTCAGAAAACCTTCCGTTTGAAGCCTAATGAGGGCAAATAGGTAAAAACTGACTGCATATTCGGAATCTACGATAAATTTCTAATATATATGAATAAAAAAAAAAAAAATTGAAATTTTTTTTTCTAAGTAGGACTGCCCCCTTAAACCAAGAGCTGCAATTGCAGCATGTTACCTGCTTCATCTTCTGCGAAAGTGTTTATGTATCTCGCGTAGTCGCTACCAAGCCCCCCATTAATACACAGGCTATCCCCACCCATGCAAATGTTCGTGCGTCGCCAAACTCCATCATCGCCTTCTTGCAAGAAGAACAAGCGCCTGCGAAGGTAAATCGTGATGAAACAAAATAACGTTTGAATTTTGTTGTTTCAACGTCGAAATGAGTGAAAGAAGATCAACTGAGTGAGAAACCACCAAAAAATAAATAAATGCTTTTCAAGTAGTGCTACAGTAGAATATTAATAATATTGGCAAATGGAGTAAGATGGTATGGACATGTGATAAGGAGGGAGGAAGGAAGTTTTCTTAGAAAGGCACTAGATCTAAAGGTGGATGGGAAGAGGAAACGCGGTCGTCCAAGAAGAACGTGGAAACAACAAGTGAAGGATGAATTTAAAAAAGTCGGACTGAAGGAGGAAGATGCAAGGGACAGGGTGAAATGGAGAAGAGGGATAAAAACAATTGCTGCGCGGAAACAATCGGCCACCCCCACTAGTGGGGAACAAACCGACGATGGATTATGATGATGATTGTACAAAACACATTGAAAATGAAGCAATTTAAAATAGAATTGGAGCGCAAGACAGATGGGCAAGAGATTTAGTAAAACCTCGGGACATATTTTGAGAAAATCAGTGGACCAGCTACATCGATTGAAAGAAACGCAAAAGAAGAACTTGAGGAGATGATGCAAGTTGATGGGGTGACTTATCGAGTATCAGAGAAACAAAAAATCACGATAATGGAAACTGTTGACAACCAACCGGATGCTCGGAGAGCAAGAAAAAGTGGGTGGTTGCCGAGTAAAGACCTCTGGTGAAAATCCAGTTCGAGTTACAAGCATGGTTGCTTGCTTGGGGTAAATGTGTCAACAGGAAAAAAAAACTTTAAGGTTAAATCTTGTATGAGCAGTTGTTCAAGTGGTGAAGATATTGGCAAAATGCGGCTGGAGTTATCGATGACCACTAAGAAACCTATATTTGAATGATTTCAACGACAGATATAAAGATGATTTTCTTACCCGTTGTCCCAATCTCCAAATATATAGCGGCCCTGGAGATTTGGTGACTGGCAACCCCTGTAAACGTAGCCTCCAGTGATTGATTCTCCCACGCTGTGTGTGTACGTGTTGATCGGACGAGCATGGTTCACTGTGGAGAAACGGTACGAAACGTTCAAAGACAAACTTGTTAAAGACAATTCGGAAACGAATAAACTCGTAAGACGTGGCCTTGTAGCCCTAAACATGGCCTCCAACAACTCATTACACCACGAGGTGTAGAAAGGAAGGCTTCATTCTCGACAAACAGGACACATCTCAACATGAGGATTTAGCTCATTACCTAGTGTATAATCAAAATTGGTTGATGCTGATGATGACTAATTGACTATCTCAATAAAACATAAGTTTTTTGTTTTACCCACCGATACGTTTGCAGTCTCGGAAGCAGTTATTTCCTTCATAACCATTCCAACCGTAATTTCCACCGGGGACGATTATATCGACTTCCTCCACAGCGCCCTGGCCGACATCGCCGCAAAATATCCGGTCGCGACCGGCGCCTGGAACAAAGCAAGCGATTTGGTAATGAATTCACTGTCGATGTTGACAATCAGGGAACAAAAAGTGTGGATCAGTCTGAAAGTCAGTTTTTGAAATAAGCGGTTTCAAAAATCCAAGTAAAACAAAAAATTGAGCTTGTTTTGAAGTGCCTTTGTTTTCTACGATAGTAAAATTATAACATAACTACATAAAAATTATAATATTAGTAAAATTACAATTGGGTGTCCACTCCAGTGGTGTGACACAGCCCATCAATTCAACGACGACGTCAAGCTTTGACAAAATGAAAACTTTTTTGGTTTGTGTTTGACGTCATACGAAACAACGACAATTAGCCAAAAATAAGTTTCGGCACTTCTTTCAAAGCGGATAATTGAATCTGCAATTACATTTAATTTGCTGTGAAACCACATTTTCAAATGTTCTTATCAAAACAAGAACTGAAAGAACACAGGGCCTAAACATTTAAAAATTAACAACAGATAACTCAGTAGCCTACTTGAGTTGAAGCTATCCACATATTTCAGCCCCGACCATAATACAAGAAGAAACAAGCTGCCATATAACTGAGCTATACATTGTATACAACCAAAGATTGAAAGGTTTGTTCGGGTGAATGTTAATAGTACCAGCAATGTACGGTATGCCAAGCTGACTCAATAAATTCATTCGGACATTTAGTACGGCTGCGTTTCACAATACATTCAGTCGGCATACCCGTTTCTGGATGCCCGCGGTCAAGGGTGCACCTCCAAGGGTTTCGAAGCCCGTAAGCATAGATTTCTCCTCTTGCTCCAGGGGTCGACACAAAAGGGTTGTCCTCCGGTATAGTGTAAGCCTGCCCTTGGCTCGCGTCGTAAGAGTCCACGTTGATACGAAGCGCTTTACCGAGCAAGCTTCCCCTGCGAGCAGAACAAAAGTTGTATGAATGGTTGAGTGTTCAGGAAAGAACTGCAAAGCTTACCAGGTTGGAAGTTCGAAAAAGCCATGAGACAGAGCATGGGGATACGAAAGCTCACGGCGATTGCTTATTCTCACGACATTAGAAGGACGGTAGTTTGTACCGCGTTAAACATGCGGATCTTTTTAAACTGCAGAAAGTTTTGTAGTGCGGCTGGTACACTCAGCTACAGAAAACAGTTAGCAAATGTTACGTAGAGCATAATTTAGAGTAGAAGATAATTAAAGAATACTTGTTTGGAAATACAGTCGACAAGTTACCAGTAGGCTGTTTTTCTCAGCAAAGCCTTTGCAGTAGGCTAGATGAAAAGCAAATATATGGATACTTGAATCATAACAAGTGATTATGAGCATTCAGTGAATATCCATGCCTGATGGTAATAGTGCAACGCAGGTTATCATAACAAGGTTTATTAAATTACTATAGGTGCCAATTGTCATTTTATGATAAACAGAGATTATTTACGATAAACAGAAGCCCTTCTATTGTCAGACGTAATAAAAGCCTTCGTATCCTCTCGGCATAGCGCCATCTACAGGCATAATTTTTGGGCAAATCACAGCCACTAAGAGTACTGGACAGTATGAGCTCTATTTGACGAGCTCCTGTTGATATCGTGCTTGGAATGCTGACACGCGTTCTTCGCTCCTGGACTCATCAATTGATTTGGGAGGAGATGCGGGAGACCATTAAACCGACTTCCAAGGAGAACAGATTAAGACGCTATGGGCACATGCTAAGAAGAAAGGGATATTTTCTCAGAAAGGCATCGGATTTGTAGATGGATAAGACAAAACGGGAGTCCAAAAAGAACGTGGAACCACCAAGTGAAGGATGGGGCAAACAAGGCCGAATAAAAGAAGGAAGTTGATTAGTTGCGAATAACAGAATGAGATGGAGAAACGGGGTGAGAACAATCGCCGAATAAAAAAAATCGGCCACTACTCACTATAATAGGGGTCAAACCTAATTTGGAAGATATTGAAGAAAAATAAAAGCATTTGAAGCAGCATCTTCAGAATTACTTTAAAATGCTTCACTCTAAAGCAGAGCCAATTAGAGATTATTCGAAGGACAAAACTTGGCTGTAGGATGACCGCAAAAACTCCGCAGACTTTTCAAGCATGATACTTTATTAGAAATCTGTGTACGCTGAAGACAAATACCCCAAGATATGTTCGCCGATACAACAGCAACAGCTTGATAATGAAATGATTAAAAGGTCGCTTACTTGTTCTGGGCGTACCCGAACGGGTCATTTGCACTGCCGCCATCTCCAGTGAATATCATCAAGTAGCCTCCGAGGAAGAGAAGCGGACCCCCATTGTGGTTCGCGTACGGCTGCGAGATCTCGATGATCCTGCGTTCTGACGACACATTGCCTCTATTCATGTCGTTGTCGGAAAGCTGTTGGACACATGACTTGGAAACATGAAAACTTTGAACAGTATGTTCGTTTCGTAGATTGTAGAAGCACTGACTAATATTGATATTTGCATTAAATAAAAACAATGACAAAATAATAATGATTCAATCAAGCCATGTCGTTTTGTGCTTGGTGAGCCAAGCAGTTATCTTTTTAATTGTTTCAACGTCAACTCAGCTCCGTTCAAAGCTCAGTTGGTTACGCGCCCGACTCAAGATCACGCGGCGCTGGTCCGGATCTCCGGGTGTACGCTTGACTGAGCAACATATTTCAAGACTGCTCTCCATTTAGCGGCATCGCGTGGTTGGAATAATTCCCCGGCAACAACACAAACAGAAACTTCACTCTGAAAATCCGGCCAATCTCTGTGACCAGCCCTGCGTCAGTGATTCAAAGCCTCTACAAGTATGCGAAACTACCAGGGTTAAGCTCTCAAAGAAGCTTTTCCAGTCCGAGGATAGAAATTCAATCAATCAACTGACAATACTTCTGCTGCTTTGAACAGTCTGCTGTGTTGCATCTGTAATTGGACAGTTCTGTATTTTATCACAATTGCAATACCGTACAGGGACAAGATCATATAATAGTTGATGTGACAGGGTGGATTTTCTGCTACTGTTGTAAACAGATTGTTCCAGTCCACTGGGCACCGCTGAAAAAATTTGCACTTGAAGTGCGTTGCTCAACCACGCGCGTCAAGTTTTTAACCATGATTGATCGTGTTGCAACTGAACTATTGTTCAAAACTGACAACCAGACAGCGAATGAGTCGTTTTTTACACTGATGCAACGTCTGCACACACTGAATCAATGTAAAAAACGACTCAATTGCTGTCCCGAAAAGAGCATTGTTGAGAACGCATAATGAAATATGATCAAGAATTTGTCACTTGTTCCGCCAAACTTACACGCACTTACCCGGAATTCACTGATTCTCACGACATGTCTGTTGTTAGTCCGACTGGTGTAGTAGAGATAGAATAAACCGTTGGCAGAAAAGTCGGGATGGAATGCAATGTCCAGCAAGCCACGCTCATCAGATTGCCTGCAAAGCAATGACTGGGAAGGTTATTTCCGCCATTTTGATGACTCATCATGATATATAAGTAGTTGCATTGTAAATCGCCTACAGCGGGTGACGTATCTAAGTGTAATGCGCAACAAGAATTCGAAGAAATGTATTTTTTATCTAATTCTAAACAAGCAATCATCAATGTACTAAAGCGGTTAAATTATTAGATAAACGAAATTTGTACTGTTCAATTAAGTGATATCAACCGTGTCCATCACAAGAGACACCTGAACTGCGTCACAAATCAAAGTCTAGAACTTTCCTAAATCATGACGATGACGGATCATAATGCCAGAGCTCGCTCAAAGTAAACTCAAGGTTAACCAGACAATATGATGGAAAGTCATTGGCATTGCCGAAACTACTCAGTTGTCAGAGCATTCCTAGCCGTAAAATCAATCGTTTTAACGTTGATTCAACATCTGGATAAGCCTCAATGTTAAAAAGACTGCTTTGCTGGCTGGATTTGGATACTTTTGTTTAGACATGCTATGATGTATTTTTTGTGTTTCTTGGGTGAGCTGTTTTATCGCAACTGGTGCAATGACTAGTCAACCTTGGAACACCTTGTCCATATTCAAATTGTTTGGAACTAGAGCTTTCAGAGGTGTAATAAAACTGCAAGATAATGATGTTACCTCCCGCTTTCGTACACATTTGTTCTGATGTCAATGAACGGCGGTGAGAGCTTGGTGAAGTTAGCCAGGTAAACCCAGACCACGCCACGTTGTTCCACCACGAACAACCTAAACAGTGACAACGATCACTTGGTCTGAAAACTTGGAACTGAACTCGGTTTGAAACCACTTTAAAATAGAAAACGAAATCCACCGCAAATCACAAATCGTTGAGTTTCTAAAACGTCACTCAGAAAGAAGTGTAATATTGCAGCCCAACGTCACTCAAAAATGGACAACTATAGTTACCCAACGGCAACGTCACTCAAAGAAGGAGAAGTGTAGTTGCGCTACCATCCCAGTTCACTAACATGTGAAGCATGTAACTTAACAACAGTTTAGAATATATCAGCCAATTCAGAAAAGTGTTTTTGTTCGGCAAGGTCAAACGAAAATGCTAAATAGAACTCTGTCAAAGCATAATGAAATGAACCTGCGAGTGCCGTCATTGGCAGGTTTGGCTGAGGTTGGGTTGTACAGGTCGTTGATCACTTCCTTCACACACAATTGTAAGCAGCTCCCTTCAAAAATAAATGATCTATTACTATACCGTGACTGGTTTGAGAAATGAAATGAATTAAGATATTGATTTAGCTATTTAAAATTTTAGATCTACACTATTTAAACAGAAATATACTTGTTATTTTATTGTTTATCTTTTAGTTTTAAGAACTTATGATTGATTTAAATTTCCTTTCTAGATATGTTCCAGTTGAGGTTTTTTGTAATGTAAAACGCTAGCACATAACAGTTTTTACAAACTGGGTTTCATGGATCTGCAATTTTCTTTCTTTATGCGGATTGTCAGTATCAAGATAAACAATAGAAAACAGCTTCCAAATAATCACCTTGCCGCTAAAAAAGAGAGTCCTTTCCGGACGCAACTTTCCAAAAGGTACCAATAAAAAATCCCCTTTGAAATTCATTTTATGAATGTAAAAGATGATCGATTTGCTGTCTAGGTTTCAAAGGGGAAAACAATCCTATTCACCGGACAGCAATTGCATAACAGCCACAGCTTGCGAGTTGCGACAACCTTTTGCATATTTCGTGGACAACACGGATTGAAATAAAAAGCAAAAACATAGCCCATATACGATCTATTTTACACAAACCCTCCTACAGCACTGTTCTATAGGCAGGCCCGTAGCCAGCCGGGGGCCAGGGGGGGCCTCGCCCCCCCTGAAAAAAATTTCGCCCCCCCTGGCAAAATCCCAACATTCTTGAGCAACAGCTGCAATTATAATGATTTTGCCCATTTTCGCGTTGCAGAGCTCCAACTGGCCCAATTAACTACAATTGTTTTGTTTAGTTAAAAGCTATGATGATTAAACAATTTCGCCCCCCCCCCCCTAACTCCTCCTTTGGCAACCTCAACAGGTTCAATTCAACCAAGGCCAACACGTGTTACGTTGGTAAAAAAATTGTCAGAAACTGTGTAAAATAAAAATGTTTTGGGAAAGAATGATAACCTAACAAAGAGGGAATGGTTTTCCAGCAGGCCAACAAACCGGTACAAATTAGGCTATACTTAATTCTTACCATTCTTAAATACTTACCATACTTAATTCATACCCATTATAAAAGTAATTTGCGTTCTTCTGGTGACTATTTACTAGGTTACCTCCTGATGTTAAAGATTCTGATTCTTGCTGCTTACTTTATTCATTTTATCAGTACGTTTTTGTGTTGTGCCATCGTTGCTGAACAGGTTGTGTTAACCTGTTTTAGCCACCTTGATAAAGTCAGTCGTGCTGACTGACGAAACGTCGGAAATACAAAAGCTAGTTATCATCTTTAACATCAGGAGGTAACCTAGTAAATAGTCACCAGAAGAACGCAAATTACTTTTATTATAAAATGCCTGGTGAACAGTCTCTCTCTGTTTTCATACCCATTACTTACCATACTTAATTCTAAGGGTCAGTGATAACCAATCTGTGCAGTGATAAACCAAATTTGTGCAGTTAAGCAGTGTTTATTTTTTTTCTTCAATCCAATCAGTGTAAATAAATTTTGTTTCTAGTTTTCTGATCTGTGAAGTGTTCAACCTTGCAGCAGATATTGCTACATTTGAATCTAGCACTGCCGTTTGTGAGTGTGGATTCTCAGTGTTAACAAGGGCTGACGCTCCCACTAGACGGAGCATGTTACAACCAAGACAGGCAAACTTAGTGCTTATGGCCTTTGAACATTCTGTATCGAAATCTATCGATTTAGACTTGTTTGTGAGACGGCTTGCATCCAAACATCCGCGAATGCAATTGCAATAGACTAGCTCACGGTTGTATAGGCGGAATGTAATCATATATATCAAAATCCTCGGCACTAGCTTCTTCGAGCCAGTTAAAGTTTTTGCTCGTAACAAGTACCGTTATTTATACAACAAGTCAACAATTGCTTTGTTATGTTGATCATTGTAATATGGTTGCCGTGATAAGAGACCAGTGTTGGTCTTAACCAGTGGCGTAGCCAAAGGGGGGGGGTTACAACCCCCCCCCCCCTTTTGGCACGCGTGTGACGTCACGATATTGAGAATGATGCTTTCGGTCTCTTTATGCTTGAGCATGATGCTTTCAGTCTAAAAAAATTTGCCTAATTTTAAACAAAACTGCATTAAAAGAGCGAGTTGTGCCAATACCAAACATTCAAACATCTCAGCCAGGAATTAGCAACAAGAAAACATAGAGACTTAGCTTTATTTCCGAAAAATGCTGAAGAAAACATGATCTTATCCTTTTGCTATGCCACCTGACAGCACCATTTTACAGGAATATTCATACCCACATTTTTGTTGAAAATGCTCTCAGAATGCACCAAATTCAAAGTAATTTTTCAAAATTTTCGGGGGGAGGCCCCCCAGACCCCCCGTCGCTGGGTGTCGTCTTAGGCCAGTGGTTCTCAACCGGGGTGCCGCGGCACCCTTGGGTGCCATTTACAATACTCTTGGGTGCCGCGAGCTATTTTTCATATTCATTATTTATCTGTCTCAATTGGTTAGCTAGGACAGTGGTTCCCAACTCATGGGTCGCGACCCAAAGTTGGGTCGCCTGATAATTTTTTTGGGTCGCTTGTTTTTCAGGCATATTGTATCTTGGGCGAAAAAAATAACAATAAAAAAAAATTTAAAACGTGATGAGATCGATCACAAAACTGGAAAAAATAAACACAAGTCATGAAGCGTTTCATGTCGAGACATCGGAAAGCTTTGTAGCATGATCGTAGTGCAAGAAGTTTTAACAATTTTCGCTTTTATTATTATTATTTAAATGTAAACCTAACAAAAATTTCAGTCTCAAACATACATTAACTTGACAAAGTTACGGGATATATATTGTAACGTGCACTATTGTTATGTCACAAATGCCATGTCGGACAAACTATGACAAAGTTTTCCACACGTTGGACCACGCATAGTCTGGTGTGGTAAAACCCATCAAAGACAAAGCCCCAAGTGCTGTATGGACTTATTGCTTTCTCCACAGAGAGGCCTTTGCTGCAAAAAAGCTGTCTCAAGAGCTGCACGAAGTGTTGAATGATGTGAAGTATGTAAACTGTGTAATCAAAGCAAGTCCACTAAATCGGCATTTGTTTTCGTCTTTGTGGATTCTGATTATTATCAAGCATTGCTGTTGCACACAGAAGTGCGATAGTTGTCACGAGGTCGCGTCCTGAAGCGAGTTTGTAATTTGCGAGAGGAGATTGCTATCTTCCTGAGGCAACAGAACTGCGTGAGATTAGCCGAGAAGTTTTTGCAAGAACATTTCAAGGCAAATGTTGCTTACCTTGCCGATATATTTGACTCTCTGAATTCTCTAAATTTATATACGGTATGCAAGGCAACGGTTTTACGGTGATTGATCACGTCGCAAAAGTTTCTGCTTACCACAAAAAACTCATATTCTGGAAAAGTTATGTCACCAGAGATGAGTACGATATATTTCTTCAGCTAACGCAATATATTTGTGGCAATGAAGTTGATATTAAGCAAACGAATTAGACACCTGGAACAGTTTGCCAAAAAGTTTGTGCACTACTATGGAAAATCTGTAACACTTAATAACCAAAATGATTGGATAATTGATCCATTTGTTGGAAAAGATCTGCCTCAACTTTCCATCCATGTTCCAGAACAGTTATGGACATAACGACAGAAGTAGCAAACCGTATTTCTTTTGCGTCCTTCAAAGACAAATACCACAAAGATTCTGCAAACATCCACTTTTGGGCTTACATGTACAAAGTGTATCCTACAGTTTCACAATTAGGGATTCAAAAACAGATTCCATTTGCAACAACTTGGCTTTGTAAGATTGGATTTAGCGCCATGTGTGCATTGAAAACTGAACAGCGAAACCGGCTGGAAGTTAAAGCCGACGTGCGGCTATGCCTAAGCAAAATAACGCCTCGACTTCAAAAACTCACTGACAGCAAGCCAGCACAGCTATCTCATTAATGATTTGATAAACATATTATTTTCGGAAAAAGTTACTGCTTTTGTAGTGCTGTTTGTTTGCAACACAATCTTGTATGGCTTTTAAAATACTACGACAATTTGCTTGGGTCGCAAGATTTTACCGAACTGAATTTTTTTTTTTAAATGGGTCGCCTTAAAAACGAGTTGGGAACCACTGAGCTAGGATATTGTTGCTAATGAAATTTTCATTTTTGTTTAGGAAATTTTTGTTACATCATTAAAGGCAAACTCTAGAGGTCTAGAATGTACTGTTGCAACCTAAAATCAGGGCTAAAGTTTAAATTAAAATTAACTCTCTCCCTTCTCTAACCGCTTATCGAGCCCAATTTGATCCATTCTGGAATTACTCCTTTTCATTTAATTATTCTTGTAATAAAAAACATTTAGTAAGCCCAAAACTCCGCTTAATAAGCCCAAGTTTCGATTGTATTTGCTTGAAATTGTGTAAAAAAGCGTCACAATTTACTATTTTTATCTTGCATTCCACAATTTCACGCTTTACTACGCTGCTAACTCAGTTCTTAATGTTGATCGTATGGCTGTAAAAAGCAATGTTCGTTGCTGACACAACTCGCAAAAAAACGCAATTTTCGGTGCACCCCAAAAATGGATAGCGTAGAACAGGAAAGAACCGATCGTTGTGTACAGTTGTTATTTGGCAACTTTTAACCATAGTACAGTTGGTCATAGTCAATTATGCGTATAAGAGTGGCAGAAATTTGTCCCCTGCATAATAAACACAAATCGTCCGGCCCTGAGGTGGGCTTAATAAGCGAGGACTACTTGTACTTGCCTTTCCCGATGGGCACGCACAAGCGAACTTGCCTGCTTTTCTCCAGGTTGCATTACAGCGGAAAGTCAAGTAGAGAAGCTATGAATAGGTTACTATTTTTAATAGTCTTTAATATGAAACGGTTGATGTATGTTTCAACCACCTGCTGCATTCGAAGTGAAAGATCGTTGGTCCACCACGGGGTGACACAAAATATTTTTTTTCTGCTAAAGGGTGCCGTAAGCCTAAAAAGGTTGAGAACCACTGTCTTAGGCGAACACGCCGTCGGGCTTCGCCCGCCGGTCGTCAAAACCTCTCCTTTCAAAATTCCTGGCTACGCTACTGGTCTTAACACTAAACTGACATTAAAATTAGTTTGCGTTCTTCTGGTGACTATATACTAGGTTACCTCGTGATGTTAAAGATGATAACTAGCTTTTGTATTTCCGACGTTTCGTCAGTCAGCACGACTGACTTTATCAAGGTGGCTAAAACAGGTTAACACAACCTGTTCAGCAACGATGGCACAACACAAAAACATACTGATAAAATGAGTAAAGTAAAGCAGCAAGAATCAGAATTAAAACACGCAACGATACCTAGAGGTTAAACTAAATGCAGTGAATGCCTAAAACCAGTAGGCTACTTTCCAACAGCGTAAATTTATCTATCTATTGGGCCACTGTCAAGAAACGTTGAAAAAACATCAGACAAGACAGAAAACAATGGGATTAGCAATAACAATGGTAGAGAAGACGCACTGAGAATGGAAAAGGTGAAGCTAAAGTTAAAGTAATTTTTTGTACACAGAGGGGAAATTCTGACCATCTTTTTGGTTAAGAGCATGTTGTGCCTTCTGGTTTATGTACCATTTTTCTGTGAACAATCTTTTTGTATAATCCTTTTCAGTTTTAAGAGTGGTGGCGTTGGTCCAAGTAATTTTATGGTCTGAATTTATAGTGTTTGCAAAGAGCGGAATGCTCTGGACGTTGAAAATTAATAGCCTAGCTCTTTGGTTGAAATTTAATTTAATAATTTTATTACCAAATGCCTGGTGAACAGTCTCTCTCTGTTTTTACTAAACTGACATATTGCAATTTTTGTGGATACCGGTGTTTAAGAGGTTAAAATGCCAAAATCATTCAAATTTTTTCGGCCCCCCCTTGCTCTACGGTTTGGCTACGGCCCTGTCTATAGGTAAACGTATGTGTTTTTAGACTGTGATTTCATGTTGATAACGAAAACTACAGATTTCAAAATTTTTTATCGCCCCAGCAATCCATGACTTTTTGCTGCTCACCTCTGACGTTAGATTGGCCAAGTCCTGTATTTCTTGTCGTGTCTTTCAGGATGTCAGGATAACAATAATTTGGGTCAAATTCCTTGATTGGACGAAGAGAAGGAATGTTTTGCACCAGGGTGCCACATTCTCGCACAAATGCTGAGTAATAATCTGGGCACAACGACGGAAAATCCCTGGCCATCAAAGTAGTCTCGGCAAAATAAAGATGGGCAGCATATGGCGAACATCTCTGTGCAACAACATAACAAATAGTCATAAAAACACGATCTAATCAAAGCAGTTACATTTTTGTTCCTTTAATCAACAAACAAACTCTATAAATCAACCTCTCTCAACACCGGATACGTCAAATGTGTAATGATGATCAATGATCATTGCCGCATTCGTTGTGACAAAACAAAGTGAAATTACACACTACACAATGCAATAGCTTGTGGAGACAAATGCAACACAAAAGGCTGCAGGAAACTGCGAAAGATTGTACAGTTAGAACAGACAGCTAATTAGTCGTTTTTTACATTGATTTAAGGTCAAGGTTCAAAGTTAACTTCTAGAGTCGTTAAATCAAGGTAAAAAAACGACTGAAAAAAAACTGCCATTTTCGCGTTGATTTAACGTCTGAAAACGTTAAATCAATGTAAAAATGAAGGATTTTGTTGTCTGCTGCTGCTGCCCTTTTCAGATGCCATTACGTGTCTTGCCCAAACACAGCCGTATGCCTTCGGCGGAAGTTGAACCAATAACCTTCAGAGCAACAGCTTCATCATTCCGTGACAATAAAAGGCAATATACAAGATAACGTGGCAACATTTACCTGACACAAAATAGATTTAATGTATGAGCTACAAGTTGAGTTGTCAGAGAGTGAAAGAGTGTCTCGAATCTCATTGTATTCACTCTCAATAGCATCCTCATCATTGCAGCAGCTGAAACTCTTGTAATCGGAACACAAGCTTAACTGCTTCTCCGGCCTAGTAAATCAATAACCACAACAAAGAGGGTCAATCCCAGATAGCAAATCAACCGCTTTTTTTATTGGTTTAAAGTCTGCAGACGTTGAATCAATGCAAAAACAGTTTGATTTGCTGTCCAAGAATTGCACGTTAAAGTGAAAAGTTATCAGTTTGTATACTAGACACAGAAGAGAACACACATAACAATCTTCAAGTCAGTTTTTCATAAAATTTACTATCTCAATCGTATTTACTAAAAAAGCAAAGTTACATAGTAGACCTATGACATTTAATAAAACCGAAAATTTAATAGTAGTCAGTGACATTAATTTAAGAAGAATTTTACTAAGCTCTTTGGCTAAAAACTAGAATATGATATATGAAGAAATAAGTACGACACACACGACATCGATCGTAAGTTCCTTAATATCAATCTTTGTCAAATAATATTGTAAAATAATTTAGATATATGGGCAAATTAAAAAAGAAAATAGCTTGTTGAAACCGGAATGGCCCGATTCGGTGAGTCCGATCCCTTAACGGGGGATTTTTTCAATTTTTTTTTTAATTATCGGGTACCGTGGCCTAATTATCATTGCCGTTTTAGGGTTAGGGGTTAGGAGTTAGGGTTAGGGGTTAGAGGTTAGGAACTCACCGAATCAGACTCACCGAATCGGACTCACCGAATAGTAGCAGACCCGTTGAAACAATGATATTAGTTAATAGCGTTCTAAAGCGTAACACAAAGAAAGCAAGCGCATTTATCAGTCAGAAAAATTTGTCATTTTTGTGCTGAAAACACAAAAATAAAACAAAAAAATCGCATTTACCTGAAAGGTGGTTGGTAGTCAAGGCATTGTGGGTGACCAGATACCAAACCAAGAAAAAGAAAGTAGAAGTAAAAATAAAACATAGCCTACAGAATTTGTTATAGAAAAAAACACAATAAGTTAAGAAGGATAAAAAACACATATTGTACTAATACTCAAAAACTTGGATGTACCGATGCATAAAATTATTAATGTGCTTTTACAGTGGATAGCTTGACACAGTTGGCCATGGTTATAATTTGGCAATCAGCTGAGCACATATCTATTCAACTACAGTATAAGTAATTAGACATATTAACTATTAAGTGTAATATATTTCAAGAAAAAAGTTTGTTTGTTGTGTGCAGTTCCCATCAATCTCAACCATAAAAAGACCATGAACATATTCATGATTAATTTAAACCTAACAAACTTATATATACATTTTTAAAATGAGTTTATACTTATTAATTGAATTGTCTATTTAATTAAGATATATGTATTGATGCTACCGTATTTTAAAGAATGTAATTTAAATTACTTAAGCAGAATCAATCAGTGATGATAATCCACGTACATATTTGAATACTCAACATTCAGTTCAGTTAATTGGTAAATGTTCTTGTGCACGAAAGCATAAGTAAAGTTTATTCCAACAGATGCATGAAACAGAAAAGAATAATACAAATGTAGTAGCTACATACAAAAAACACTTGCATCACTGACCACTTGAAACATTTTTGCATGATACAGTACATAGTATGTGTGAACAGTAAACACTAAACAAGCATGCACTTCGACTATGAAAGCGAAATTATGTTTTCAACTGGCAAAATTTGCTATTTATTGTTTTAACGTTGAAGTGATGTCAAAACAGGACTGTTTGAGATGGATGTTCGGTAAACGAAAAGAAAAACTCCAAACTGGCAAATTTGCATCATTAAATATTTAACTTGAAACGTTCTTTGAAAACATGCTCTCACAGCATCAATTAAAGTCACAATTGGAGTTAATTACAGCAGACCATCACTATCATAACAAACAACATTTTTGCTCTCACCTGGAAAGCAAGTTTGTTACTTCAATTAATTGTGGCAATAAAAAAATAATGGATGACATATTCACACTATTACACACATAGAAGATATTTTCTAAGTTACCATATGTTTGGTAAATGCCTCTTTTGTTTTCATTGCCAATTTGAAAAACGAAGACTACTGTATTTTTTCGTACTGATCTTGCAATAATGACAGCATAAGTTATATCACAAATGCTGCATGAAAGCAACTAACAAAGAAGTTGTTTTTAAGCTAAAGCGATGTCAATGTCTGAATTTCTTTTTTAAGTTTAGAAAAGGCATTTTACGACCAAACATATCAGTGCTGTTAAAAGGAGATACATTTTCATCAGAAGATTTTAAGTCACTGAGATCTGACGTTCTGATGTCAGCCAAGTCCGAAGTGCGTACATCACTGATGTCAGACATATGGAATGAGCTTTCCGAACTCATTTTCACTTTTCGCCGATGTATCCTTTCAAGCGATGAAGATTGAGATGCACTTGGTGGACGAGGTTTTTTTCTTCCTGATTCAGATGCAAGGGAGCGAATTATAGGAGAATCAGACGATGGGGCAGGAATGGGTAACTTTGGAGCACCGCTTACTAAAGTTGTGACAATTGATGCAGCAGAGTCATCAGTAGGTTTGGAGTCATCATCATTGTATGAATCTTGTCGTGGTGACAAGCTGCTTGGAAGAGGCTTGAAATGTGTTATTATATTGTCCTCCAGTACATCAGTCTCGTTTATAGTTCTGTCCTCAACTTCCATCAACTCTTTTTCAGGTTCTTCTGGAATTGAATCTCTAGGAGTAATGCCAAAAGAAATGCTTGGTGAAATATCAGAAGCAGATGGTTGGGGTGAAAAATCTACAGTTAATCTGTTTGGAGATCCTGCTTCAGTATTTTCTTGTGATGCATCATAAGCTGTGTTCTGTGCAGAAGAGTCCAAGGTAAGTACCGATGCTGTGCGATCATAAGACCAAGACCTTTCCTCATCAAAATCATCTGAATATTTGTATCTGTTAGTAGGGTCTTCGCTTATTGTCTCAGCAATTGGAAGTCTAATCTCAATACTTTGACGACTTAGAGCTCGAGGAGAGGCTCTTTCATGAAGTTTGTCCAAATCTTCAACATCACTTTCAGGTGCATCTAAATCTAAAGCCACAGAACGACTTTCAGATGATAAATCTTCAGAATCAGAACTGAATGCATCTTTTGTAATGTTGGGCATGGTCTGAGTAAATGTTGATGCCAACTCTGGAGGAGGAGGTCTGCGCTGCTCCATGACTTCTTTCTTTCTTGTAAGAGGAGACTTTTTAATCTTTTTCGGCTTAGCCTGTTGTGTTTCCATCCATGAGCTAGATAATTTTGCCGTCTTATTTTGAGATAGCCGTAGTAAATGAGTCTTTGTTAAACCATAACATAGTGGATATCTCCTCTTTTCTTTAGATGTTTGCTTATTGGTGTATTTAGTTGATGTTGATTTTTGTGAATGCTTGGCATTCACTGTTATAGTTTGATTCCCTTGTTTTTCTTGTGCAGAAAATGGCCTTTGAGCAATGACTTTCGCAAACAATTCCGCAGTAGGTTTTGACACACTTCTTTGAGCTGGTGCAGATGAAGGCCGGTTTAGTCCAAGTTGCATGACTTCTTCTATCAAACCTTGAAGAATGGGAAATTGATTTAAATGTTTCAAATCAGTTTGTGTTGCTTCACATTTTTGTTCTGATAAAGTATTTATCTTGATCACTGCTTGAGTTTCATCTCTCCACCTCTTGACAGTTTTTTCCCGGCTCCTCTTCAAATCACTGTCCACTTCTGATGTATCCTTCTTTGCTTCTGAAACTTTTTCAGTATCATGCGAGCCTTGATCAATTTTAGAATCAGATTTGCTATGAGTTTTTGTATGTCTCTTTTCAGCATGATAATATAATGCAGGAGGACAAACAATATTGTCCTCATTCGGAAGAGGACCTAAAGGCTGAGGTTTGCAAAGAGTCACTTCTGGTTTCTTGCTAATGTCATCCATCTTAACAGATTTAAGATGTGGCAACATGGAATGACCCAAGCTGGTAAGTTTATATGCCAGCTGCATATATCCAACAGCATCTTGCAAAAAATTAATAACTGTTACAGAAAGTGCGTTACCATGACAAGTCGTTTTGTACAAACCATGAATTTGAGCATCTTTTATAATTTCTTTGATTGTTTCACCCAGGTCTATTGAGCTGGTTCCAATGCTCGCTTGCTTTGCAGGATTGTTCGTTTGTTGATCGAGAACCACCATATAAACAGGGGTTTTACTTAGTCTGTTGTAAAGTTCGGTGGGACTCATTTTAAACAAGCAAGACTTTCCCTTTCCAAATGCATACTCATTTGTTTTACTATGCTTGACTTCATTGAGCCTGATGACGATCGTTGGAAAGTCTAAAAATGCAATGGCAACATAAGGTATTCCACATGTTATTCGCTTACGTAGTTTCAATCTTTCAATTGCTATTTCAAAACAGAACACAGATTCCATCTTCAATAGTTTCAAGTTTTTATCTTATTCAACTTTACCATATCATGATATTTGTAAATATTGTATTATGTCTGACCTTTGGAATAAATCTGTTTCAAAACGTTAGGTTAAAAAGCTTTAAACAACCAATTAAAAAAAGGTTGGATGTTACTAAAAAGATGTTAAATTGATTTATTAAACAACATAAGGATCTGATGCTGCCTACAGTTGAACTCCATATAAAAATTTGGGCATCTTTAATAGTTTCTTTAAATTGTTTCACCCAGGTCTATTGCAATGTATCTTGCAGTGTTGTACTGCGCTTTATATGATACACCACAGGTAGGCTAGTAATTGACTCAATTTTCTTGGTGTTTGTTCTCTGTTTATGATTTCCTTGGTAGTTTCTATTTGTTTGTTTTTTTCTGCTGTATTTTACTAGTTAGCCTATTATTTAATTTGATATAAAAGGTGAAAATGCACTACTGTGCTCGCTTACATTCTTTGTCTTTGCTTACCATTATTATTGATAAGCTCACATAATAATACACCAAAAACAATAAACTTTAAAAATCAAAGTCAATGCAACATTAAATTAAAAATAGAAGTTTAACAGGCCTCTAAGCTTCTCTATTTTTCCGGCAACCAAGCATGGCCTTCTTCCCGGCAGCCAGAATAAAAAAATCATTAAAAAATTAGTGTTTTTAAAAGTCTGTTAATTAATTTTCAATTAATTAATTAAAGTCTGCCCCGATAGCTCAGTTGGTTAGTACGTGACTTCTGGAACGAAGAAGCTTCTAGATCAAGCGGCGCTGGTTCGACTCTCGGGATGTGTGCTTGAGCAACGCACGTTAAGGATTGCTCTCCATTTAGCGGCATCTAATAGATGGAAAAATTCCCCGGCAACAAAACTTTAAATATCGGAAACTTCACTCTGTCAATCTCGGTGACCGGGCCTGTGTCAGTGATTCAAAGCCTCTACAAGTTATATGCAATACTGCCAGGAATAAGCTCTGCAGGAAGCTTTCCCAGTCCGAAAATAAGTGGGTGTCGAGCTAGTCTTTGAGTTTTTATAGGTCGACGGTCACACTTTTGTCGGCAATATTTCTCGTGGGCGTGTGACAGACTTTGCCTTGTTTGTGAGGCTGCAAAAGTGAAGAGAAAAAAGTTTCACATACAAACGCAGGTGAAGAAAAAAACTTTGAAATACAAACGATAGTGAAGAAATGTTGGTGTGTGAAAGCCGACAATCAAATATGGCCTACCAGTGGTCCAGCACAGTAGTTTCGGAGACCATTTAATGACTTCTTGGCAGCCATGGTAGCCGGGAGCTTAGAGGCCTGTTTAACTTAGAATAGATGTCCCGTAAGCATGAAGAACTATTTTAATGTGTGAGTTGTTAACTTTAAAAAGTTTTTATTTTACTTAAAAAAAATGTATGGTAGGCTATATACCCAGTGCAGACCAATGCAAGCTAATCATTTTCTGAGAAATATATAACAACATTCTCTGTAAAAGAACGCAACGTCAAAACAAATTGATAGCAGCTAGTTGTTAATAAATTCATGACAGATTAGGCTTCATTCATATTCTTTCCATATATGCTAAAAAAATTAATATGCATACTTGATCCAACAAACAAAAACTGTATTGTCATTGGGTCACACACTTCCGCTTCGAAAAACCCTAAAAGGATTTGGTTTGGTTTTGCATCTTTATCCTCGGACTGACAAAGCCTTGATAGGGTATTCCTGGTAGTTTCGCATACTTGTAGTCTAGGCTTTTGACGCAGAGCCGGTTACTGAGATTGACAGAGTGAAGTTTTCCAATTGTTGAAGTGTTGTTGCCAGGAAATTATTCCATTTACTAGGTGCCGCTAAATAGAGAGCAGTCCTGAAATGCGTTGCTCAAGTGCACACCCCGAGAGTTGAACCAGCACAGCGTGATCTTAAACCGGGCGTGTAACCGCTGCAGTTGTGCTCTCTTCACATGTATCAAACCCATCCCTGACCAAACTAATAGCTTTTAGAACGTTGGTCAAATGTTTTCACTGTCATTTCACTGTTAAATCTAGAAGACACCTTGAGCCAGGACATGAAAACTCTCTCAGCCTATCTCCAGAACTGGCGACTGAAACTCAGCGAAACCAAAACTGTGGCAGCAGCTTTCTACCTCCATAATCAGGAAGCTGATCGTGAGCTACACATCCAGAACAACGGAAAATCTCTGTCCTTCTGCCCCGAACCAAGATATCTTGGGGTGACACTGGACAGATCGTCCACATACCGCCACCATTTGGTGTCACTGCGCAAGAAACTCACATCCCGCCACTCAAGCGCCTGGCAGGTTCTAGCTGGGGGGCGAGGGCTGACACTTTGCGTATAGCAGCCTTAGCCCTTGTCTACTCTTCAGCAGAGTACTGTGCACCTGTTTGGTGTCGCAGTGCTCACTGCCATAAACAGCGCCCTGCGCACAGTGACCAGATGCCTGTGTCCCACACCATTGGACAATCTCCCCATTCTCGCTGGCATCCAACCCGGTTCAAAAATATTCCCAAGAACCTCTGTCAAGAGTGTCAACACCACTGCATATAAACTGGCCTAGTTAGCAGTTCAAAGTTTGACAAACTACGTCTACTTACTTACTTCACAAAAGCTGTCAACTCTTCAGGCCCGTGGCCGGCTGCTACAGATACAACACTAGAAATACCGTACCAATTTGTTGCAATGTTTTTGTTTGTTGTTCAACCAGTTTTTATTTTCGAAAATATCGTTGTAGCGAAACTCATTCTTGCGTGATTATTAATCGAGCGATATTTCTGTCCCCAGACCCGAGGTGTAGAGGAGCCGGAGTTGGTTTGGGTTTTGAATCTTTATCCTAGAACCATGCTCGGACTGACAAAGCCTTGATTGGTTACTTCAAGTAGTTTCGCTTACTTGACGCAGGGCCGGTTACCGATATTGGCAGAGTGAAGTTTCCGATTGTTGGTGAAATGTTGTTGCCGGGAAATTACTACATTTACTAGGTGCTGCTGAATGGAGAACAGTCCTAAAATGCGTTGCTCAAGCGCACACCCGGAGAGATAAATCAACGCCGCATGATCTTGAGGCGAGCGCGTAGCCACTGAGCTAACAGGGCTTTGTGGCCGTGCTAACTACTGATATATAACCTTCTACATAATTTTTCATTCAGGCACGTTTAAAACCTATCAAGGTTTTACCACCTTCTCCCGTTCATTAACGTGCTGGTATAGGTTTATATCGATTTTTGTAGTTAGCATCTTTTTCGTCCCGGACGCGTTAACGACGAAAAATTGATTGATTGGTTGGTTTATTTTGTTGTGCAATATTATAACAGCAAAATCATTAAATGATGCAGCACGCTTAACGAACACAATTGAAACAAAGAAAAATAACAAACAAATAACAAAATAAAAGTAAAAGAAACAAACTTGCATCCATGATATGTCAAAATTTCAAGTTCCAATATTAGGTGTATGACAGTGACGTTCGGTGGCTTAAACCGTTGGGAAAGCAACTTGGAAATATGCTGCAGCAAGGTAGTAGGCACGAAGGGCGTAACCGTCGGGCGAAGCCCGAAGGCGAGTTGCCGAAGGCAACACTTCCAGCGGGGGGTCTGGGGGGCCTCCCCCAGAAATTTTTGAAAAACACTTCCAGTTTGGTGCGCTCTGAGAGCATTTCCAAAATAAATCAAAAATAAAAATCTGTCAAATTGTGCTTCGCCTATGTCGTGATCATACATCCATTTAATATTTAGAAGTCATGAACAATCTTAATTTTAACGTTGCAGGACCAAAATCCAGTGTTAGACATGGAATAATAGTTGTCTAAATATTTAATTCGTCACGAATGTTCATTCTCAGATATTCAGTTAGGCCTACACTACAAAAACTAACACTTAGGCCTAAACATTACAACCGCAAGCAATTTGTACAAAAAGCTGGATGTGGATAAGTTTGCCTCCTGCGTATAGAAGCTTAACGAACTAAATATTACATCCGCACCTGAACGTTCATTGGCGAAGTAACGTTATATCAACGCTGTAAAAAGGGAAAAGGCATGACTATGAAAGCTAGTAGGCTAAAGTACATGGCGAGGAGACATCAAAAAACAGCAACAATCCTTTCGGCATTATGATGCTGTGCTGTGTGTACCGTGACGAGAGACCATTCTGACGAGTTAGTCTAGCTAATGTACGCATTGACGTCACTGAGAAAGCACCTCTAACCATAACACATCTGATTGGCTAAGCAGCTGGTGACGTTTTGCAAAACGAGTGAGGATTGGATAAAACGAAGGCGTTTTTTGACATTTTTGAACCTGGGGAAAGCAACTTTGATAGTTGCTTCCCTGATGCTTCAGTGATTGTTTCTGACAGAAGCGTTTGCGTTAATTGGCATTTATAGGCAAGACATGTGGTTTGGTGAGGACTTAGACTACTCACAAGCGTTACGAGTAATTCTAGTCACGAATACAGTAATTTTCAAGTTAAAATAGACGTGATAAAAATAATAAGAAGTTAAAACTAGAATTCAGTCATTATATTTTGCATAGTTTTCGCTCAGGTAAGCACTGCTTTCCTCGCTTTCCCTCACTGATCGTCACTGGTGTATGATAGTCAACGATTAAAAGCTTAAAGAGTATCGGTACACATTAGTAAATTACACTGCATTCAACTTTAATATTCTGCAATTAGATAGTTTTTGTAAAGTTTTTTAAATGAGTCAAAAGATTTTTTTTTAATGTCTAGTGGGATTGAGTTCCATATTTTTACTCCACTATACCTGATGCTTCGTTGAAGTTTTGTAGTAGCATACAGAGGAACAAAGTAATTATCATTTTTGATTGAACATCTAGCTGAGCGATTATAAACGTTTGATTGATGATTGATTGATTGAATTTTGGACCTAATTTGGATAGAGATTGTAGATCATGGAGATGCAAAGCTACAAATCCACTTTTGGCTTATCCAGAACACTAGCAGGCTTAAGTTTATTGTAATCTACAAATTAATATACTTTTAATGGGTTATATACAGGGATAGGCCATATATCCGTGGTTATATAAGAAGAGTGAAATTGATTTTGGATTCAGAGCCGGAATTTCGGTTTTCGGCCAGAGTCGGCGTGGAACTGGTTTTTGAAACTGCCAGGATTCTTACCAGAAGCAGAAACTAAATCGGTGTCGGAGTCTAGGTTTTTGCCAGTTGATAGCCTACTTTTAACATGCAAATATTTAGCCTACCTACTCAGCCCAGATGTTATCTTTGTCTACCGTAGCCTATATGGTTTTAATTTCCAAGCAGTAATTTTTTTGCTTAAAAATAGGCTATGCTTTTCTTTTCGTGACAGGGGATAGGAAAGTATGAATGTTATCTAGGCTACGTAGGCTAGCCTAGGTCTAAAAGTAGCCTACTGTATATAAAAAAATTTGGATTGAGGTTTATGTTTTGCGTTTGGAGTAGAACTGGAGTTTAATAGTCAATATTCCAAAAATATTGGAGCACAAGAGGATTTGGCATAGCAGACTTCGCGGTCGGGGTGGGGCAAGAGTCCAAAAAACCTGACTCGATCCGTATACCTCTGACCAGGCTTGGATTTAGGGGGCAGAGAGTGCAGGTGCCCCGGGCCCCCTTTTTGAAGGGGGCCCCCGACGTGGAAAAAATATGATTTTGTGATGTTTTTTCTTTTTCTTTTAGCTTTTGAAGTTTCTGCAAAATGCTGTGCAGTGCAGGATTAATGCTACTGTAGACGTAGAAGTAGTTTTTGCACGGGGGGGCCCCCGATGTAAAAGTACTCCGGGTCCCCATCAGCTAAATCCGGCCCTGCCTCTGACCCAGCCACACACAAATAAAACAAAACAAAAAACTGTCTACTCTTGTTTAATTAAGATAGTATTCACCAAAGCTAAATCTCAACGAGGATACAACGATGGAGAAGCAGCAAAGGGATCTTCAGCTTCCTTATTGAATAATTTCATATTTTAGTGAAGTGGGTGATGGGCTGAACAAGCAAGTGGGACTGAACTATACTTTTCTGTTTATGATACCTTTTAAAAGAAGAAAACTATACCTTCTAAAAGAAGAAGAAAAAGACACTGTTGTGAGTTTTAACCAAAGCTAGATTTGGAAATGATTAGGATGATTCAATAACCAAAGCTCTGAGGCCCAATAAGCGATATTTTATTGAACAAAAAATTAGGCAAGAATTGCTTGCAACCTCTGCAGGCTACAATTTTTTCACGTCTATGGCCTCTGTGCTGTCAAGCATATGCCTGCTGCTTTTCACCATGGGTAAAATGAGTAGAATAGGATATGTGACTGTCTAATTTTATTTAACAGTTAAGACTGTAGCCAACACTAAAAGCTATAAGCACTGCTGGTATGTTTAGCCTGTTTTAACAAGCGTTTACCTATTGTTGGCCTACTGTGGGCTATAGTCTACCTTGATTAGCCTATAATGAGCGACTATAGATAGGCTACTAGCCTAGTCTCAATCAGGGCCGTTGAAAGGAGGATTAGGGCCCGGTAACAATGAGATTTTTTGGCCTCAAATAAGGATACTTCTGGACTCAAATAAGGATGAGAAAAACGTAGCCTACCTTGTTGCCAGTTGAAATTTTCAAGTGTTTTATGATACCATAGGGTTTTGAACTGTTATATTGTTTGGCGAAATTTTTCCTATCTGCCGCCATAAGATGGAGTGATGAAAAGCTATACCAAGACGATGTCATTATTATGTTGTTGAACGGCTCTTAATCATCATGACCATCCACGTTCGGTTTTGTCCTCACTGGTGGAGGTGGCCGATTCTTTCCTTGCATCGATTGTCTTCACTCCCATTTTCCATCTCCTGTCCATCGCATTTTCTTCGAGGCATCTAATGGTGGATGGAATAATTACGGGCTAACAACACTTCAACAACTATCGGAAACTGCACTCTGTCAGTCTCGGTGACCGATCGGGCCTGCGTTAGTGGTTCAAAGCCTCTACAAGTAGCCTATGCGAAACTGCCAGTGTTAAGCTCTCAAAGAAGCTTTCCCAATCCGAGGATAAAGATTCAATCAGTCCGACTGTCTGCCTCATTCTTCACTTGTTTTTTCTATGTTTTTTTTTGGACGTCCCCGTTTCCTCTTTCCGTCCAGGGATATCTAAAGAAGGGGATACGAAGGCTTTTATTACGTCTGACAATAGAAGGGCTTTTGTTTATTGTAAATAATCTGTGTTTATCGTAAAATGACAATTGGCACCGATAGTAGTTTAATAAATCTTGTTATGATAACTTGCATTGCGCTATTAGCATCAGGCTTAGATAGCCTATTCACAGCATGCTCATGGTTACTTTGTTAATTCAACTACCCATATACTTGCTTTACATCTAGCCTTCTGCAAAGGCTTTGTTGAAAAAAAACAGCTTACTAGTAACTTTTCAACTGTCTTTGTAAACAAGTATTCTTTAAATATGCTCTACCTAACGTTTGCTAACTGTCTTCTGTAGCTCATTGTACCAGCTGCACTACAAAACTTTCTACGATTTTAAAAAGAACCACATGTTTAAAGCACTACAATCTACCGCCCTGGTAGTGTCATGAGAATAAGGCAATCGCTACGAGCCTTCATATCCCCTTCTCTAGATATCCCTGTTTCCATCTACCTTAAAATTCAATGCGTTTCGAAGAAAAATTTCTTTCTTAGTACCGTATATGTCTATATACCATCTTACACCATTTGCCCTTACAAGTTGTTCAATAGTCTCCCTCATCTCTAGCATATTTACCTGCTTTTCCGTTTTTGTTTTCTTTCATCCTCGTTTTTATCTCACACACTGCTCTAACCATTGCCCTTTCCGTTCTTCAGAATTGCAAGATCACTCTCTTAGAGCAGTTAGCACCCATGTTTCGCTGCCGTAGGCCTACAACAGTGCAGGCCGCACACAACTCCGATAGACTTTTCCTTTTACTTTTAACGAAAATGTTTTTCAGTATAACATTTCCCCACATTCCCTGAACTTTACCCAACCCAGCCTTGCCCTTCTTGTTACAGCCGCTTCGCATCCACACCTTCCATTTATTTGGTCACCCAAATAACAGAAATTGTTCACTTTTTTAATTTCATGCGGGAAACTTTTTTCGCAATCATCAACTAAATCTTTTCTATTATCGCATTTTCCACAAACAAAACACTTAGCCAATCTTGCTGTAGCTCTCCTCGTATTGACACATCTTGCATGCACCCACTCAATGCATATTAATCTCATATTCAAAATAGTCCAAGAGCATCTTGTAATAATTTGCACATACAAAATTTCAACTTGAGTCATCTAGTGAAAAATCACATCAACTATCAGACAAAAGTACAAATGAAAACTTTTCCAATTTACCTTAAAACTTGTTACAGTATCCAAACTTTTATGAGATATTAGCGACAAAATTACAGAGTTTATGTAAATATGACATTTAGCAATATGTAGGCTAAATCATGATGTGATATTGACAGAATTGTTCAACCTGGTTGAGCACATAAATCAAGCAGCCAAAATGAATTAATCAGATACAGGATAATGACATAGTGGTACACAAACACGTCACTTCTTTCCTTATTTGTGGATATTAAACCTTGATTCAGTTAATTCAACATCGCCAGACGCGAATAAAACGTTAACAAATTACACTAGCCTACCTGGAAAACTAGACTATGACTGAAGACTATGTTCTAGCATTATTAGTTTATTATTAATTAAATATTAATCTTTTGGTGGCAAGTGTTATCTGTGTAAAGCACGTCTCGTCAGAGTAACCAATCTTATGCTGCCGCTTCAGCAAACAAGTTTTATTGAAGATGAGAATGAGTAGGTTATGCAAGCTTGGTGTAGATTTACTGAATTCTTAATTCTTTTTCGCTGTAGGCCTAAATGCACAGTTTCTAAGAGTCTACAATGGCTTTTTAATGAAGTTGAGCATTGATATGCATTAAACCAGGGGTCACCAAACTTTTTTCTATGAGGGCCGGATTGCTGTGAGATTAACAGCTGCGGGCCGGATGCAAATAGCGAAAAGATATACAAATCCTTCTGCTTATGATGTCTAGTCTGGCTGGTATGATTTGCCTAAACAGAGATATTGCACCGATGAAACATTGGTGTTTTGAACAACAAAGTTTGTGATATCATAAGAAGAAACAACATGGAAAAATCATTACCAGGTTGCGTGTAGCTCAACAGCAACGTCAGTCCTTTACAAAAAGTTTGGTAACTTTTTTCCTTAACAGTTCTAGTGCAGCTGTTATTTCCGCAGCACGTGGCGGGCCGGATGAAATCAGTTCGCGGGCCGGTTCCGGCCCGCGGGCCGTAGTTTGGTGACCTCTGCATTAAACAAAGCTTTCATAACTTTTAATATTCGTCATCAATTTTTAAGTGAACTTACAACCATTAATATTTTGTAGCATTTACGTCTTTGATGCAGAAATCGATAAATCACATAAATGCATGGATGCGTGGCAAAGGCTTATGCAAATCTATTTTGAAGCATTATGATAGCAGCCTTAAGCGATATAGCAACACACAAATAACAACCCAATAAAATTCAATATTTCTACATTTTGCACAGTTTATAACATTCTCTTCACGGTATATAGGCATAGGATATTGAAACTGGACGCATTTCTCTGCATGATATGATGTGTCTTGAACACCAATGACATCCTTGGGGTCTATTAAGTTGTCATCAAATATTTTATAAAGCTTTGGTAGAGAGTTTGCTTTGTTGAACCATTATTCTTTATTTTATCAAATTCTTATATTTTCACAAATCAAAAAGTTAGTTTTTTAAGGCGCTGCTCAAGCGCACACTCCGACCGCCGAACCAGCGCTGCTTGCCTTTGGATTTCTTTGTGCACAAAGTCGAGCCATGGTCGAGCGCTTCACTAACTAAGCTGTCTGGGATAAGTACGTTTTGCTGCACTACCAAGGTCTATAATCAAAACACAAATTTTACACAATGTTATTAAAAGTGTATCGTCAGTATTATATGTTTGTTTTGAATATTAGCATTAGGTTAGTAGATAGCTAAGGTAGTTCACATATCATTGACTTCCATATTGACACAAGAATTAAAAAGTTGATCCGATTACCGCATTTTTGAGCTTAAATTGTCGCAGTTTAATATAATTCAACTCAAGAAGATCTCTGATCTTAGACGTCTTTTAAATCTTTTAGATTCAACATCAATGGAGTCATCAATCCTCGTTCTGTACTGCCCAGTGACTTTCGTGTTCATAGTAGACGGAGCTACTCCAAATAGGAGCGTAGAACTTTTAAACCGATTGCTTCCAATAATCTTTCTTTTGCTTGCCTTTGTAAATTGGCAAAAGTTTAAGTGACGTTTCTTCATCTGTTATACACCTTTCTAGCAACTGCGTGTACGTTAAATTTTGATTGGTGTTGGGATCAAAAAATCCTTTTGTTTCGTCTGACGGGTCGTCAATGATCTTATTCAACCTTTCATCAAATAGTCCACGTTCAAAAGCTACTTCAACTGGTAACCTATGATTAGCTCTGGGATCAATTATTCCTCCTGTAGCAATTTGAGCTTCCAGCAATCGAATTCCGTGACTTTCCACAACAAGGTTCTTCTTCATGGCTTCAAAGAGAGACAAAGGCGTTGGCGACAACTTTGACTTAAAGCCACACGCAGCTCTTTCAGCTCGACTCAAGACTGATTGCAAAAATTTATCGATTAATCCGATTTTCGTTGCATCTTCTACATTCATTTTATCTCCTGTATAGGGGCTAACGATACTCCCAGTGGCAGCCTGAGCTTCTAGCAAACTAACAGCTGTTCCACGACGTACAATTCGCTTTTTGGTGGCGTCGTGTAAAGACATTTTTTCCCCACTTTCCATAATAAGCAACCCAGCAACCGGTTCAGTACCGTTTAAGTATTGCCGAGCATTGTTAGCCACTTCTGTTTCATCTAAGACACCGGATTCTAAACTCTCTGCAGTATCTTCCGTCACAATTCCAGCGCTAAGTAGATCTATCAGCTTTACTGTTTTTCTCCAACCTGATTGAAATGTTATGTCTTCTCGTTTCTTTCTTTGAAGTTTTGGTAAAGGAGTTTGTTCTGAAGAACACTCTTCTTGAATTGTTGTTTGTTCATTGCCACTTGCTTTCAAATCTTCTTCATTTACTGTTGTTTCACTTGCTTCTTGCTCAATTACTTCTTTGTCTTGATCCGCTTGAGATATATCTGAGGAAGTAGAAGAGGTGGTACCGTTGGGAGACTCTTTTTGTTGAACACCTTCTTTTGAAACTACTGCTGATTCATCAGCCTCAGTTGACTGAAATCCATTAAAGGTCTGTGAGTTAACTACATTCTCAGCAGTATTTTCACTAAGACTGCTTTCAGCTAATTCTTTTTTCTTCGGTGAAGAGTCTTCAGTAATTTCGACAGTTTTAGAATTTTCCTGAATTGAAAGTTCTGGTTTTACTTCATGAGACGATGCTTCTTTATTAGTATTTTCCTTTTCATCTTTCTGAGATATATCAACCTCAGGGTCATTCTGTTCAAGCGGTTCTTCTTTAGTTTGAGTATGCAGCTCATCATGTACAGTCAGGCTTATTTTTTCAGCTTCAGAAACGGTATCACCAGATGAAGTATCAGCTTTCACATCATTGTGCTTTGCATAATCAGAAGCATCACCGTCATGGCATTCTGAAGATGAAGAGGAGGAAGAATTACCTCGCCCTTCATTTCTTCCAACCCTGTTTGAAACGTCGCTGTTATCTTTTGTGGCGGTTAATGCTTCACTTTTATTAATCTTATCAAGACCATCTAACTCAAGCTTTTCATTTTCCGCACCAGTAGCTACTAGAAATTTTGAATCATTCTTATCCAGTGCTGGTGAATTTTTTTCAGTACTGGTATCAGAAGTTTCATCTAATTCTTGATGCGTTGTTTGCAACGTGCTTTCTGTGCTGACAATCGCAACTTCATTTACAATCAACGCACCAGCAACAGTTTTCTCCGAACTGCTCTTATGCTCACCGCTTTGCTTTGGAATAGATTCACTGCTCATATACATGTCACTATAGTTGCTGGCATCGTGGAAATCTTCTGTCCGTGTACTGCTTGAGGACGAATTCAATTGAGCGTTCGAGTCTTTGAATTCTTCCGGTACAGTTTTGTCCGATTTATTCCCGTCTGTGACATCTAAAGCAGGTGGCTTGTCTTTTTCCGATATTTTTTGTTCGAACTCTGAGCCTTTTTCAGCCGTCGAACCATTAACTAGCGGTTCATTTAAAACATCATCATCAATTACCTCAAACGAAGATGCAGAACTACGTGATGAGGCTGATGCAGCGTTGGATATTTTAACCTCTTCTGCAGACAATACTGAATCTGTTTTAGTTACTTCAATTAAATCTTTTTTGTCTTCATGCTCTAACGTGGCTCTTTGCACATTTACTTCAGCTGTTGGTGGACTAGAAAGCTGAGGAGCAGTGGTTGGTGCAAGGACTTTGTCAGCCTCTACAATATGGTCCACTTTGAGGTCTGGATCGACTTTTTTTGCAACATCATTATCAGCAGACAATTCGATAACAGTGGTGATGTCAGGATTTGGTTTCGAGATTGGTTCTTGAAGTCGTTCCTTTGGTGGAGCATCAGCATCCTCTGACGTGTTTGTGTCCTTTGGAACGTCATCCTGATTTGCCGACGATGTAATTTCCGCAGTTACATTCGTGTTTTTTGCACCAGTTTCAATTGTCTTTTTGGGAACTTCAATAACGCTGTTACATGATCCACTCTGGGAGGACGCCCTGGAAGAGGAAGAACTGGAAGAACTTGATTTTCTATTTGTAACTAATGGAACTTCTTTTTGTTCAGATTTTACTTCCACCGAGACGACACTGTCTTCCTTTATACTGGGTTTGTGCAACTTGAGACTTTCGCGAGGGGAAGATTTTGGAAGCAAAGCTGTTTGAACTGTCACATCATCCTCTATTGGAGAAGGTCTAGAAATACAAAATCGCTTTTAAATGTCTTGTTAGGGATTATCTCAGATCACACCATCGTAAATTATAGTTAGTATAGTAAGTATAAATGAACAGTTGACTTGTTTTTGAGCATCATATCGCTGCGAATTTTTAATCTATTACAAAAGACACAAAAACTGCCGACGTGGTCACGTGTTAATGTGCTACAATGGGAAGCATTGTAAGCTGGTGAAAAAGTTCCCACGCAAAATGCTTTACACAAATTTTCAGGAATATATCGAACTTGAACGTTTCTGTGACTTAAAATTGATCGCACAAATTGATAATTAGATGCCAGAAGCAAGAAAAGTTATAATTTTTTGTTGTGTCTCAACCGGTGTTATATTGAGAACTTTGCATCATCTTCAATTCAGTACAAATAATCAAGTGTTAGGTAAAGGATTACTAAACTAGTCTAGTATCCCTGTGTTAGGTCTACACTTATCTTTTAAACTAGTGGTTTCACACAACACTGATCTTCATTTTTTTTTAAACACGTAGCAACATTGTCACAACCAAACGTTTTACATTGCTCCAAGAAATGCAAAGCAGCTCTAATGAGGCAATGCGAAGAAGAATTTGAATGTAAAACATCACAATTTTTCATTGATGACGTTTTTCTGATCACACACGCGTTTCATTTTCTGCACTCTACCACATCGTAAAAGCTCATTAATACTGCACTTATTTGACCATCGGCAAAGCAAAATTCACAAATAAACAATACATTTACTTTGAATATGCCTGTGGCTAAAGTCAGACCGCCATCTGTGCTGCTGCAATTGCATGTTTTACAACACAGTCTGCATGGCAGTTTGCGTTCAAATGCAAGTCAAATTAAACATTTTACTTCACGAGCGAAGCGCTGGCCACAAAGCGCGCATTAGTTTTCTTAATGCAATGTGCAGTAAAACTATCGGACTTTCAAATCTTTGCATCAAATTCAAGAGAGTATACCAGCACAATAACTGGTGGAGAGGCAAACCGCCCTGACTCTGACAAACAAAATATATGAAAGACTTTGTTTATTGCATTTTGCGATGGCATAAGTAAAAAAGCTGAGGGAATCATTTTAGCTAACTGGTCCTCTGGTACAAGCTATGAGTTTCGCCGCTGTTCGCTCCTTTGCTGTGGAAAAGATGCAACGTGGTACTCAAGTAGACTACCTAGCCAAGCATAACGTGTTTTTTTTTTTAATTTTTACTGAAAGGAAACCGGTTTTTACATTGAAGAAATGTTAAAAAGAACAGTAGGGTTATGTGTTTCCAGGGGTATCATCTTCAATGAGAAATCTAACAGTGCTACAAAAACAATGCAAAAACGAAGAAATTTCACAGCAACTAAAAACTATCGCAAAAATCATTATTTTAACGCGAAACCAAACTACTTGTGATTCAGGCTGTTACATTTAGTTGCTTAAACGTAGTTTTCAGTTACATGCAACAACACCTCGTTGATTCAATGTTCTATTGAGACATCAGTTCGGTACGGTACAATAAAAGTTAACAAGCACGCATGTTTGCAATCTCAATTTAACCTTTCCTGATGTTTTCCTACTAGTTAAGCAGATAACTTTAGATTTCTCGTAAAATACTTCATTTGGTGACACAAGCATGAAAATTGGCACATATGTACCTTAGACCATATAGATTTCAAAAGTTTAATTAACCAAACGAATACAGTTTGCCCATGTTACTGTTGGAACATTTAAAAACTTTTCGTATTTGCAAAGCACACAACAAAGAACATAAAATCTATTGTTGAAATTTTTGTTTTTACAAGTAGAAACTTCCTAGAATCACAAAATTGGCTCGTCTACAGCAAAATAAGGTAGCCTTCATAATATAGCTGAAGAGATACAATCAAATATTACCCAATACTTCAGAATCAAAAGGATGTGGGGATTTATAAAGTTATTAAGGATCGAACGAAAACGGAAGACGCCATGGCCTTATCGAGTTTCACTCTTGTGATATGCACTACTGATGATTGCAAAGAAGGATGAAACTCTAGTATTGCGTCTTCAATTTTGAGTTCGATCGGGGCTTTAATGACATTTCCAAATAAATGTGTTGTACTCGTAAAGTATAGTTGCAAAGTGTCGTGTTGCAATATTAGTGCACTCATGCTTCGCGCTGTAGGCTACCACGAGCTTCTGAATATAAAAAACTAGAAAATGGTCACGGTTTTCTTTTATTGTTTTTTATCTTCAGAGTTTTGACGGTAGTTTTTTTTTATTTGCAATGCTGCAAAGTCAAATTAACTTGAAGGTGCTTGAAAGAAATGGTGCTATCAGTGATCATCAAGGTGAATGTATTTTAGGCGTGGCCAGATTGTAAATGAATTTTCACATCCATCGGTGAGATCATTGTTTTCTTATTTACTTTGTAACGTAACGTTTCAAGTAAGAAAGTGGCGATGTGTGCTTAACTTTACATCATTCGAAATCAAGCGAGCACAATATAAATCACAGTATGATGCCAAAAAAACAAACACTAAATCGTACGACTAACTGAATAAGGTCTCACTTCTTTTTCAGACTTTCTTTTTGATCAGCGTATAGTGGGGTACGTGCGGCATCTGCAAACAAAAGAATACAAAATTCATTTCGTAGTTTAGTGATGGAAATTATTCACAAAACCTGTGCACACACGTTAAGGGGTACCCGTAAGTTTGAAAACTCTGAAAAAATGTGAAAACCGGTTAGCGAATTAAACAATTTACGCTTTATAGTAACTTATAAAACATCTTAATCATCAACCACACACGTATACAACCAAGCAACCACACGGCATTTAACATAATCCATTAAAATTGAACATAATCTATAAGCTACAAACGTTTTCGGCCATACACACGTTAGCCCTTATCAAGTAACAAAAAAATAACTGCTTATCATATCTACAATGAAAATGAAAAACTGATCTAAACACTGAATTGATATAATAAATGCAGAATTGATCATAATAATCAATGCAGGAATTTTTTTAATACTATTTTCTCAAATTGTATGTTTGATACTTATTTATGAGGGCCTACGTTATATATGAGCTGCATAAGTTTCTATGATTGTAATCCTTTTTTACTGCAACTTGCCATCGGGTTAATATAAGTGTGGTAGGCTACAAAAGCTGGAATGACAATAAAATGTCAGGACAAAGCAGTAATATCTCTCATGTGTTTTGCCATGGAAAGACAGTGTCAAGAACAGAGATGGGTCAGTATTAAAAATTAGCCAATCGCAAAACACCGCTGAACTGATTTTTTATAGCAACGTCTGTGGATATTAAAAGTGCTAACTAAGATACGCAGGACATTCTGCCTTTACGTGTAGCCTACTGCTGTGGAAAACGAGGAAAGCAAAGAATCATACAACAGCCTTTTGAAACATAAATTCAAGCTAATACCATTTATACCAGTGACGGAGCTTAGAAAGAAAACTTTAGGGGGGCAAAAGCAACTGTTGGGGGGCAAACGTTATTTCACATGAATTATAATGGTATTAAAACGATGTAGGCTAATACTATGAAAACATATTTTTTGTTGGGTGGAAGGGCAAGTTAAATATTAGGGAGCGACCACTAAGCCCCCTCATAGCTACGTCCTTGGTTAATACAATCTGCCACTTCACATTGAAGAACTTCCTGTTTACCCAATCTTACTATTTTTACTACAACTGGAGTGGTTATATTTGCGATAGTAAATTACGAGCTGCTCGTGTTACTTTAATTGACAGTAATTTCTTTTCAAATTTCAACGCCCTTTAAAAGCCTGTTTTGTTAGCAAAACAGAGTGACAGACCAACATGGTTCAATCAGCATTTAATCTCGGCATCAGAAGTAAAAGTTGTAAAATGGCAACTGAATGCCACAAAATGTCAACAAATCAAACCATAACCTTTATGGGATGTCTTCGTCGGCATGTATCGTAAATCTGCTGCTCAAAAGATGCGGTTTGGCAGCTAGCGAAAAGTACGGTTTTGTGTTTGGTTACAATTTTATCGTTTGGTTCCAGCAGCTTGCTTGGGATTCTTCGGGAAGTTTTGAACCAACCAGCAAACTTTTCCTTTATTACATCGTTTCTCTAGAGACATTGAAACGATGTAAAAAGACAATTTTTGCTGGCAGAAATGGTATGTCGGCAGTAAACTTTTTGATTGCTTAAAATTATAAATCCAACAAAAAAGCATGGTTGTGATACACCGCATTGGCAATCGATGGCACTATAAATTGCGCAGTTGTGGCGCTGGCACTGATTCAGTACAGTACTCAGACCGTGAGTTTTGACCTTATTGTTAAAACCATGACTACTGAAGTTTGTTGTGACAGCGGTCCGGTATTTCGCTTCTTGTGAGCCCAGTCACAGAATAAATGTAGCTGTGACTGTATCATGGTAACTTTTCATGGACGTATGGCTCACTTCACAAAGCCTACATGCCTACCTAAAGTCAAGCTGCATGCCATTGCACCAAACACCGCACCAACTGTCAAGTGAAAGTTTTTATTGTCGAATGGTTGGACCAGTGGTTTATGCATACAAGTCCCCAATACAAGGTCAGCTTGGTTCAACGGTATGTTGATTTGTATTGAAGCAAGCCGCTAGCTTCCTAAACTACTTAGCCAACTATGCTTTTCTTTGAATCATGCTTGTCTTTACCATAATAGTAGCAAGAACCTAGGCAGCCATTCGACTTAAAGCTTTCTTTGATTCTCTCGCCATTCTCTGTTACATCAACAGAGCATAACGAAAGTCCTATTCACGGTATCAAGTTTGCGTTTTCCCTTCAAGCTTTGGGTGACTAACTGATAAACGAAACGATGTGTCGGGCTTGGACTGGTAAAATTCACTAGACTCGACCGAAAGCTTTTGTAAGTCCGCAGGCCGGGTGTTATGAAACAGATAAACTTGTCCCATGTCTCCATGACCTGCCTTACGATGAAAGACTAAAAAGACTAGACCTACCAACACTAACATTTAGAAGACTCCGAAATGACATGATTCAAACTTTCAAGTATCTTCAAAATTTTTATGATGTTAATGAAAAAGAAATTTTTTCCTTACATGAAGGTGTCCACAACACTCGAGGTCACAAATTTAAATTAAAAGTCAGTACCTTCAAAACAACAAAGCGAAGACATTTTTTTCCGAATCGGATCGTAAATGAACGGAATAAGTTACCCGAGCAAATTGTCACAGCACCTAGTTTAAACAGCTTCAAAGCAAGACTGGATCACCACTGGCGAAATAGAGAAGTTAAATTTGACCCAATTGGGTAGTCATATTTTGCAAGTACTGGCCGCCTCCACTAATGTTGACATTCAGTACATCTTGTAACTTGTACAGTATATAACGTATGTAGCCCATTATTGTATGATGTATTGTATACCTATCTCTACTGACAGTTATATTCTATCTTATATGGTGTCTCCAGCCCCAGGTGATTTTGTTTGATTTTAGTGTTATGCTGTGCCTTTAATAAGATATGTATCATCTAGGTAGTATTGACTCGTTTTTCTTGGTGTTTTGTCTCTTGTTTATGACTCCCTTGTTGGTATTCTATTTCGTTTTTTTATTTATTTAATATTGCTATGTAAGTTATGAAGGTGAAAAAGCACTGCTGTGCTTGCAACACCATTATTATTATTATTATAACACTGATGGATGGCGGGAAGTTTTGTGTATATTCTTGAATCCACCAAGATTCTACGTTTTCTTATATGACGTAAGATTTGTAAAATGTCAACTTCACATTCCTCAACAAGTAATACATTTTGAAGAAAACACTAAAAGTAGGCATAAAAAAAATGTCCAATTTGGTAGATGCACAGAAATTAACATCTTGTTGAAAACTTCAATGTCATTTGACACTTTGCACTAGTTGAATGTCTTCGGGGCAAAAATTAATGTAAAAATGACTCAGTTTGTAGACTCGTTGTTTAAAGAAGGTAGGTACTCTATCATTGTCTATTGTGATTAACATTATCATATAGTCATTCGTATGGTGTTAACTCTGTAACTTTACACTTTGATAGCCGTCGAATGAGCTCTATTAAAAATTTTCATATCTTCTGTGACTCAATATTTTGTTCCATAGCAACGCAATGTATTACGTTGGTTTACTTAGTCAAACACAGAAGCACTGCAAAGAATGAGGCTTCATCATGTAGGCTAGTCGTGTTCCTGGTATTAACTTTTTGAAACTTTAGACTTTGATAGTCGTCGAGTGAAGTGTATTCATGTTTCTCATGTCCTCTGTGATGTTGCGGACGAGCATGGAACTGGATAGTATTGTTGTTCCATAAACATGTATCAGAATGAATGGACTCCGTTTGTTTCTTGTTAGGCTAACCCAAAACAACTGCAAAGAATGAGACTATTTTCGACAGTTATTGAAATACTTGTCGCTACGTTTGCACTCTGAGTTTCGTGCTAAAGTAAGAATGACAATTGGAATTTTTTTTTTTTTATCTCAAAAATGAAATCACGGATCACACTTTTTGCGTATTTGATGGAATGTATAAGCAAAGACCCTTCAGTTGCAATAATTAGCTTGTCAAGAAGAGCGGTTGGTTTTCAGTCATCACCCTTGCAAATTAGAGTAAGCCCTGATCAGCACTAATCTAACACTTCGCCATTGGAACGATTAAAAAACATTGTGGCCTTACTCTATTTCATTAAACATTAAAATAAAAAAATCCAATCAATGCGAGGCTAAAGCAGAAGTAGCAGCTGCAAAGGTCAATCTTTCAAGAACCCGACACCTGAAAACACGTGCCGAGTTCAACGTAATCCGATTGGTGGGTGGATATTGCTATTGACTCCTGGTTGGTAGGCTATATATGTTACTAGTTACGACAGTCTAAAATTTTACACTAAAGTCATTATGTGAATGCCCTATTTTTGTTTGCTTTGTTGAATAAGTATTTGAATAGCAGATTACTACAGTACCAGGTTACTGCTTTGTACTGCTGCGCTGAAACTCAACTGCAAACCCAACCAACAAAAGTGTTATTTTTTGCATTGATTCAACGTTTGCAGATGCTTAAAAAAGGCGATTTTGGTAACTGAGATGTGATGAGAGCAACGCATATCTTCAATTTATGGAGCGCTATACAAAAGCACACGATATTGAGCTAACAATTTTAAGTGAACACGATAGCCGATTTTCCAATCAAATAGCCGATTTTCCAATCGACTTTCCAATCAACGATATTCTATCGCTGTCAATTCTTGCTACAAATCGGCTGCCGAGAAACATATCGTTGATTGGAAAGTCTGAATGGCTTGCGTGGAAGCTACACCGTTATGGTTAGCGAATCGCAGCTGCTCGCTGTACTAGCGAGTGCTCAGCCTTGTGCTGATAGCCGGGAAGAACGCCCCTCTCTTCACATGTCCTCTGCCCTGGCGCCTGCTGGTTTTGTTGGCTCTTTCTTTGTTTCCACAAAGATAAGAGTTAAACTGACTGGTAAAGCGGTGGTCGAATAAATTTGTGGCAGAATACGGTGCGATACTGATGAGCCCAGCCTCATGGGCGAAACACGTGTCTATCGCTGTCAATTCTTGCTACAAATCGGCTGCCGAGAAACATATCGTTGATTGGAAAGTCTGAATGGCTTGCGTGGAAGCTACACCGTTATGGTTAGCGAATCGCAGCTGCTCGCTGTACTAGCGAGTGCTCAGCCTTGTGCTGATAGCCGGGAAGAACGCCCCTCTCTTCACAAGCTGCTTTATCTTATCATTCGAGAAACAATTATTTTGAATCGATGCCTGTAGTTTGCAAGATGGACATTGGACAGCCGTTTCTGCCAAATGTAGTTTTATCTGGTAGTCCGAGATTTTCACGCTACCAAGATAAAACACCGTTTGATGTCTTTCCCTAGGTTAGTTTTAAAGAGAACAAAAGTTTAAACCGACTTATTCAGAAGAGTAGCGTAAGCACTATCCAGGTGTTTTTATTTTTGACCATCACAGCAAAAACAATACAAGTCAACATAGCAAAAGTGTAGAAAAAGGTGGTAGACCAACTCACGTGCCCCTACCCCGTAAAAAAAAACTGGAAAAAACATCTGTTTTTCTTGTTTTCGTTAATTTTTTTTGCTTGCTTCACTCAATTACATATCACTGACCTAACTAGCCATATAGAAATCGAGTCTTTTTCAAAAGTAGAGTAGCCTACAGTAATTGTGAATTACAGTTGTGTAAATTTTTTTAATGAAAATCCTCAATCTCAATCAATCAAAAACTCAATCATGAATGAACTTATAATTGCAACATGCTGATAAAAGCAAAGGATGTTCAGCACTGGACTTGATCAGTTGTAGACCACTCATTGAGAAAGCAACCATAAAACAGCGAGCATTCAAGTGGTTTATCATATGACTGAGTCTGTTTAAAGTTGATCAGCGGTCGTTTTTGTTTTGAAATACTGTATGTAGACTGTCATATAGTAGAATACATATGCCTGGCTGGCATGCTTTCAGTCATAATTGTCAGTTAATTTCAGCATAAAACTTAAATCCAAGCTTACCTGTTGGTTTTTTCTTTCGTTTGCGCTTTACTGGAAAGCAGCCACAAGTATTTTTTTTCCCTCCCATTATTACAAAAACAAGCAAAACTGTTTCTCAGCTCAAAATCTCATCAAACAAAACCTATTTTCAAAAAAAAATATTTTGTTACAGATACAACGCTTCAACTTATGCAATACGCCTATTGCAATAATTCCCAGTGTCGATGCGACTTGGAAAAGACAAGTTGCACTGTCTGAGCTGGTCACGCACCCTCAAGCTAAACAAATAGACTGCGAATGATGACGTTAGTGGCTTGCTAGATGATCGCGCGGTAATTTTTTCCGCCATGTTTGCTGGCGGTAAGTCAGACACAGACGCCAATCGAATGAACAGAGGTCTCGTCTGACTAACTTTACTGCTTTACAGTCTAAAATTGTTGATGTAACTAACGTTTGTGTTAAATAGGGAGCTAGTATCATTTTCAAAGGCACTACAAAAGTTTTGGAAACTAACACAGTATTTTTAGTACCGTACAAAATATAGATGAAGAAAACAAAGCTTTAGTTTATATAGCATACAATTTTTTAATGGAAAACTGTTTGTCCCATGTTCTTTACCTTATAAAACGCCTGATAAACTTTTGTTTCATCGCACAAACGTTTCATCGACTCATCTAACTCTCCACTGAAGCCTGAAGGTGTACAACATGTGACACCCACGACTTAATCTCACTTTAAATTAATCGTTAATTTTTCCCTTCTGCTCATTTGAAAATCGTTTTCAGTTAATCATTAGTGAACCGCGTCTACACCTCGTAAAAATAAGCACAAGGTAATTTAAACACATTTTTATAATTTATCAGGATTTACCATCTGAAATTGTAATCTCCAGCTCAGCAAATGAGAAGGCTTAATTTGCCAATGCAAAAGTGCATAACAGAGCATTCATTGCTTCAATAAAATGTTCAATAAAAAAGAATGTCTATTGTGTAAGGTCTGTGAGCACCAAATTCTTTCAAACGATCTTATTTTTGCAAACAGTAACGTTTTTATCTATGAAACTTTGTATCGAGGATGACAGCCATTGAAGCGAAAATTCTAATGTAATTAATTAATTGTTTTTCACTGCTTTCCACTGCATGCTCAGATTCACAGTGTAGCATATTTGTATGGGCAAAATTAGCCTTTTCAATAATGGTATGGAAAAGATTTCTCCAATGAGTTCCACGACGCTGCTTTACACAATGTCAAATAGAACAGTCGTTTGAAAAGTAAGTTGCTGATTTGCTGGCATTGCGCTCTTCATTGTTAGGTCAGCCCCCGTTAACTGCTGGACTGTTCACTGCCTATCACGTTCTGCTACAGTTTATTTACTTTTTTATTAGAGTACTGACCACCGGCTTATTTACAACTGCAGTGCCTCAGAGTGAGATGCACGCATTGTAGGAAGGCTACATTTACTACGCGGTGAAACCTGATAACTGGAAACTTTCATGACAAATAGAATCAGGAATCGCGAGAATTGCATGGTATTCAAAAAAACGTAATCTGTTAGGCCTACTGATAGTTTTGGTTACTTGTTTGATGTCACCAGATGTAAGCCAAATCAAGGTTTCGATTTTTTGTGAATGTAAATTGAACACTTTAGGTCTAGCCTACGTAACTGTTTTGGAAGACAGATTAAGTACCGGTACCGGTAGCCTACACCCGATAGCTCAGTTGGTTAGCGCGTGACTTCGTGAACAAGAAAGCTTCATGATGAAGCAGCGCTGGGTCGACTCTCGGGGTGTGCGCTTGAGCAACGAATTCTAAGGACTGTTCTCCATTCAGCGGCACTTAATGGATGGAAAAATTCCCGGGCAACAACAATCAGAAAACTTCACTCTGTCAATCTCGGTAACCGAACCTGCGTCAAAAGCCTCTACATGTATGCGAAACTATCAGGAATAACCTATCAAAGCTTTGTCAGTCCAAGGATAAAGATACCTAAACTAAACAGTGACTCTTGCACCTACCCAGCCAGCAAATCAGTTTTTTTTATAAGTTGCATTAAAAACGATTAACAAACTGAAACTGTCTTAAATCATTAGTTAAAAAGAACTAATTAGCTGGTTGGGTGAAAGACAGCAAATACAGCGCAAACAATGAAACTTTATGTCCCATTTTTTTATAACATCGTTTCATTCAACTGTAAAACAGTCACAAATCACATTTGTTTATTGTTGCTTGCTCTCTGGTGCCCTCAAGTTACGTTATAGCTATCTCTTGCTAGTGTGGTTCCGAGGATGCACAAAGCAACGCTTGAGCATTTGTCACGGTAGACTAAACACTAATAGGGTTTTTCATCATGGAATTATTTATGGTTAATTGAGCATCGGAAATGCAGCAAAACCTGTGTGAACGCCTAATACTTTAGCTGGGGTGGGTAGTACTGGGTACCAATCCGTATTACGTTTAGTTACGACCAGTAAAACGTAAAATCAATTTTGTTCTTGGAAAAGCGACTTTTTCATTTGAACAAAAGACTAACAGTTGATTGAATTTGATTTTAATAAAGTAATTTCGAACTTTGTAAGTCGTTGCTTGGTAGTTGGCTGTCAATGAAAAAAAGCAAATCACACTATTTAGCTGCGTTTCCGAAGCTCCTGTGGCTAGTTTAAGAGATGACGTGATACCAGCACAATATGAGATAGGCTAGTATGTTCACTAGTAGCAAACAGGCATAAGGTATCGCATAGGCTACAATTGAATCCTCTAACTGGCATACTTGCTCTGTGGCATAATAATATTGATTACGATTAAGAAACTTACTGAGTTCATTAACTACCGATACACGATTGACAGGCGAACTCTAAAAACGTCCTTTAATGTTGTATTTTCTTCACTTTTCATATTCTGCCTTTCATCTTTTTGACAGAGGCAAGACCAAAAGTTAGGATCAAGTGTTCATTAAAAATCTAGCCTATTTTTATAGTCACGCTTGCTTAATCAATTTTAGTAGCTCTTTTTTTATTAACGCGTTATAAAATATCAAGAGAAATTGTGAATAATACGTCACAGCATCAGGGGCGCCGGAACGTTTTTTGACTGGGGGGGGGGGGCAGGATTAAATTTTAAGATAAGATGTGTCTGGTATACAAAGAACAATGGCACGGGAGGGCATCATGTTATGTTATGATGATGTTAGCTAACCTACTGTGATACAGAATTTTGCGTCGTGGATAATACTTTGAGGCAAAAATGAAAGATTATAATTAAGCTAAAAAAGCGAATAGCAGAAATTGTTATATCGTATTGCAAAATGTGCAGTAGCTTACATGACCTTAAAAGGGCACCATTGCCCCCCATCCAAAAAAAAATTGAGGACAGGGAGCATCCGCCCCCCCCCCTCCAGGCGCCCCTGCACAGCATAACTCGACAAGTGTTTCCTGAATGCAGTTTCATTGGTTGAAGCAATGGTAGAAAAACTTTAAAGTTTTTTTAAAGATTTTACGTTGAAGAAACGTTTTATTGCATCACATCAGCATAAAATGAAACAAATAATTGTTTTAAACAATTAAAAAAAATTATCTCGATTGTAGAGACTAAGTTCTAGTTTGCGGTGATTAGCCATTGACACTCTTTTCCGACATACTACAACTATTTTTGCAGAAAAATTAAACAAAATCCTTCAAGAGGGTTTTACTGCCAAAAACTGACAATTGTAACTTTTTCGTCTGGAAAATAGACAAGGCACAAGAATCGTGGAAAAAGTACCAAATGAGTTGTGAATATTTTAAAAACTATAATATGCAAAACGGTAAAATTGTGCTTGATCAGCAGAGCAGTTAAAACTAACATTAGTTTCATATACACCCGATAGACGAGTTGAATGTTTGCTTTATTTTTTAAAATTAAAAAAACAAAACAACTTCTTAATGAGTTGACTGACGGTATTTCTTCACGATACTCTAAAGTTTTGACATGAAAAATGCAAAAAATGCAACTAATAATTCAAAAGAACTTTAGTTTATTAAATCAGTTATGTTTATTAGAGTTCTAAGTTTTTGTCAAAATGAAAATACAGATAGAAAAACATGTAGAAGCCACGACAACAACATGCGGGAAAGGAATGAAACAGATGACGTCACAAGATTACTGGAAGGCAGTAAAAAGAATGGTGCTTGGTTTAAAGAACGCATTTAGTCGTTAGCAAAATATTATGAAGAAAGTTAATCCTTGCTCGGACTTGCTTTTGTTATTATCTTCATAGCAAAATTATAGCGAAATAAAAAACATGATGGTGGTGATTTTTGACTGACTTTTTGCAAGTGTTATCTATCGGCAGTGACAGTCAATTAGGGAGCAGCAATCACAAAAGACTATAATTAAGGTTGACAAATCGCTCAAAATATTAACTTGCCGAAAGTCATGGTAGGCTCAACTTGCTCAAGGCACCACATGAAATCAAAAAAGTACATTATCTTTTGCTTTTTCTGTAATCTTTCTTTGTTTTTTGCATGTATATTGGCAGCAACTTGAGAGATGTTTCGTTGTCAATCATGCAGCGATTCAAGAGTTCAAGATATGACAGGTTTTCATTGGTGTTGGGATCAAAAAACCCTTTTGTGTCATCGCTTGGATCTTCTAAGATTTTGTTGAGCCGTTGGTCGAATAATCCCCGCTCAAATGCTACCTCTACCGGCAATCTGTGATTGGCATGGGGGTCAATTATGCCCCCAGTAGCGATTTGAGCTTCCAGCAAGCGAATTCCGTGACTTTCAACGACCAACTTTCTTCCCATTGCTTCGAATAATGACAGAGGCTTGTTAGAGAGCTTCGATTTGAAGCCAAGCACAGCTCGTTCTGCTCGAATTAGCACAGACGCCAACTGCCGGTCTATCAAGTCTCGCTCAGTGGCAGCATCAACACTCATCTTTTCGCCAGTATAAGGACTGATGATACTACCGGTACCAGCCTGAGCCTCTAATAAACCAACCGCTGTTCCTCTTCTAATAAGTCCGCTTTGGCTAGCTTCATAAAGAGACATTTTAGTGTCAGTTTCCACAATTAAAACTCCGGCAATAGGTTCACTTCCACTTAGATATTGATGCAGATCTTTTGCGACATCTTCTTCTTCAACTTCACCGAATTCTAATTTCTTTGCTACTTCTTCCTTAACAAGATTGGCTTTCATTAAATCAAGCAGTGTTACGACTTTTCGCCAACCAGAAGTAAAAACAATATCTTCTCGTTTTTTGCTCGGTGTCGTCAACGGTGTAGAATATGATATGACGACTGGTTCAGGACTGTGTACCTGGTCCCGGTTCTGTTCAATATCGTCGTCAGACACATTTTCATTTTCTTCGTGAATGTTCTCCATGCCATCGTCAGAAGCTATGACCGTTTCCATGCTGCAATCTAATAGTTTGTCAAAATCTGAACTACTAGTCGGAGAAACTGGCCCGTCTTTTGGATCTGAAACTACTTGAAAAGAGTCTTCATCGGTGCTGTGGGAAGATGTTGATGAACCCTTCTCCTCATCAATAAATTCAAACGAGTCATTTATATTTTCTTCTCTTGCCGTTTGCTTTTCACTAGCGGGGACTTCAATTTTACTGGAATTTGTATCGTCTTCTTTTTCTTCCTTCAACGGTTGTGTTTCTGGTTGTATGATGATAACATCGTCCTCACTGCAGGAAGCACTACGGGATGATGAACTGGATGAAGAGTAAGATTTATTTTGTAAGATTGGATTTTCTTCTTTTAGATCGAGATCATCTGTAACTTCCAGAGTCAGACTTTTGCTGGCCTCTGGTTGCTCAACTTCTGACAAGTAGGTTGTCAACGTGCCATCTGTCACTGGAGGGCTAGCGTGCAACCTGCCAACAAAATTTCAGATTTCCGCTACGAGTAAGCCACAGAACATACTTAATCAATTTTGCTTGAAAAAAAATGTAGCCTACCAGATATTGATTTGTCCGCCCTTGTTAGCTCATTGGTTAAGCGCCCAACTCAAGATCAAGGGGGGCTAGGTCGAGTCTCGGGGTGTGCACCTAGTGGATGGAATAGTCCACAGACAATAACACTTCAAGCAACTAAGGAAACTTCACTCTGCCAATCTCAGTAACCGGCCCTGCGTCAGTGATTCAAAGCCTGTAGGCTACAAGTATGCGAAACTGCCAGGAATAGCTTATCAAAGGCTTTGTCAGTGCGAAGATAAAAATTCAAAACCAACGAACCGAGCGACGTCATTGAAGTATTATAGCTGTTATTGTTTTTTACAAGTTACAAAAACATACTTTTCGTCCAAGGCCTTTTCAATATCCTTATACAATGGAGCATTATCTGCAACAAAACGTAGTGCACGATTAATCGCTAATACTATAAAGTCATTTCGAAAGCCTTATTAGTAACGGCAATATTTGCATTTCTAAACGAAAAACGACACAAAAGTAAGTATTTTTGCAATGTGAAATAAGCATTTTTACAAATAACTAATTGCTACAAAATCTTCGCATGCGCTTTTATGACCATAAAGCGAAGCCTTAAACGTTAGTTCTGTGCCTCTGTATGCAAGTTATAACAGTGTGACCTCTGGTAATCGGGGTGTACGAAACCACTTTTTGGTTAAAAAAGGAAGGCTTTCTGTGTACGTACTTTATAAAAAGCGATTCACAATAAAACGAAATTCTTTACGATAAAAATTATTCGAAACAGAATAAAGACTAACAAAATTTGCACCAAAACGAAGCACAACTTTGTTTTCTGCAATTTTCGTGTTGAAGACTGTTAACTTGAAATTGAAATGTGTTTTTTGCGCTCTGAATTTTTTTGTGCATTTCGTTTCGGTTCGACTTGCCGACAACATGAAATCGCTTTAATTTCGATACAAAACAAAATTTCTCAAAAAGCAACTCATGATGCGAAATTAAATGAAAGGTAAGATATATTGAGTCAAAATATTTGAAAAATTTTGCATTAGTCATTTTAGTTTGAAACCTCTATTGGAAAAAATACGTTTTGAAAAACCTTTTGCAGCGGTACTTCATTTTCATTTGTTTTTTTCAAGAGTTTATGGCAGGGACAATCAATGGGAGATGAGTGGCTTTAAAATGACGCTTTCGAAATCCTTTACTCAGTCAAATTCGCTATTACAATGATGTCACTCAACATACAATCAACACAAGGCAAGAAAATATGTGGCAACATACCAGCTGAATCTTCTTCGAGCTTCTTTTGTTCTTTTATCTAAAGACATTCTAAATTAAAATCGCTCACTTGCTGCTCAACCCTACAATTTGTTGAATCTACATCAGAAATCATCTTACTGATGCAAAACGCTGAAGCTATTTTTGCGACAGCTGTTCTTCGTCACGGTTCGTTGAACACATTCTCGCAGGCATCCATCTAAAATTCTAAATAATTCCCCTTTTCAGTCACACCTCTTTTGACAGAAACATTCTAAATAGTTTTGATGTTGAAACTTCACAGCAGCTCGGAAACAGTTCCATTTATCTGTCTATCCACTAAAGTCAAAAAATAACATTAAGTTAACGTTTCCAGGACAACATAGGTTACGAAAAACAAAATCTTCTTTTTTCGAAAGGGTGCATTCCAGCCCTCAAATCTTTGTCACAATAATTCAACATCTCATAATGTTGAATCAATGTAAAACCGACTTAATTGCTGCAGTACGATTGACTTCAATAAGGGCTTGAACAAATTACATTTTCAATATCTTGTGATAAATTTATCTAGCTTACTTTTATTAGAGAGTCAACCTTTTTTGTTGGTCTAGTGAACAATTTAATTTCATTCTTTTTTGTCATACCCAGGCAACCAAAACAATTCCATCTTTTAATAATAGAAAATGCTGTAAAAGGGCTAAGCAACTTGAATCTTTAATTTACTATAAAGATATGTACTGGTAACGTAAAATTTGTCATACAAAACAAATTTTTTAAATGTTTTTTTTTCTTGTGTAGAGCACAAGCATCACAGCTAGAAGTCGTTAAAGGAAAGATTGGGGTCATTTTAAGTACTGTAGTACAATTGCTATGCAAGCCATCCCGTACCTTATCACCGACAGTAACAGCTACTTTATAAGCTGCAGCGTTGCTTAGCAACTTCAAAGCATCCTCATGAGTGATGTCATCGAAGAAAACTGTGATGCTGTCTATGACATTACCTGGAACACAGTAAAAATAAATGACCCTTTAGAAAGCTTTCTGTCGTTTTTCATTAGAATTATTTATTAGCAGTCTTGAGCAATCCACGTTTTACTGTAACCAAGTTAGAGTTACGATAATAGAAAGAATTACAGTATATTACGTATGTGCAACTTGCATAAATTAATAATATTTTTGGTAGGCTACTGCTTTTACATAAGATACTGAAACGTATTGAGGAACTGTGCTTCATTTCAAGTATATCAAGCAAATGATCAGGTAAAAAAAAAAAATCAGGAGCAAATCAAGTATAATTTTGCAATACGATGCTGGCGAAATATATAATTCCTTAAACAAACCAAAGCACAACTGCAAATATAATTGATCACGTAGGCATCAACAAAAGATAAGTAAATTTATACAATTACAAATTTCACAAAAAATTAATACACTGTAACTTTCCATCAGATCAAAATGAAAGTTTTAATATTATTATTTGACAAAAAGTGGAAGAACATGTGAATTTTTTTACTTCTGGAGTTTAGTTGCCAATTGAAATTATAAAATTGATGGCTCACCTTTGTGCAGTTTCTTATCAGCTGGGCCATTTTCCCTCACACTTGATATAACGATATCTCCATCTTGAATCGCAACGTCAAAACCATTGGTGGGCTGTGTTTTGTTATCAAGCAAAAACGTCCGAGCTTGCTAAAAATTCAACGTAAAAGAAACGTAACTTTTGACGTGTGATGCTTTAGAAAACCGTAACCACAAAATCCGTTATTTTTACATTGATTCAACGTCTGTGATCTGTGTAAATATGATCGATTTTGTTGTCTGAACAATTTTTTGATTTTTCTTTCTCGCTCAGCAGCTTACATATACCAGATAGATTGCACATAGCCTAAGGTTAATTAATTCATTAAAAATTTAATTTTTCACCGGTATATTTTATATGCCACGTAATTATATCAGGGGGGTACTATGTAAATAGAATATTGTAAATATATGTGATGCATTGAAAATTAGGAGAAGTTAAGGACTGTACAAGTGTCAAGCTTATTTGTTTACGGTAAACTCTACATGAGCCAATTGAGCCATCGTTTATTGTTAAAAGTAGTCTATAAGTCATAAGCCAAGGTGAGTACGTCAGAAAAATGTGAAGCACAGCTTAGCATAACACAGGCAAAAAGTTAAACTTCAATGTGCAATTAATCGATGTTTATTTTGTATGTTTGTGGTGAGATCAACAGGAAAAGTATCATCAAGTTATCTTACCCCAGGCTCAGATTTGTGACTTTCACTGATGTTATTTCCATCCAATGCTGATATCTGCAAAACATATTGGCTCTAATCATCCTTCAATATCACTATCTCATCACAGCTCAATCATCACTCAATATCACATCACTCAGAAGAAAAAGTAAGGCTTAGCTTGCTTTGTTAACCCACCGATCAACATGAGACAAAAGATATTTTTAGCCCAAAATAAACTAGAAAATTAACATTTTGCGACTAAACTTCTTCGTTTGAGCCAACGGGACTGATGATAATGTTCTTTACCATTCTAGATTATTGACGTTTATTTGAACTTCATCGAGAGGTGGCTGTTTAGAAGTGATATAATATTTCAGCAGTTAGTTTTCTACTTTTCTTATGTTTTTGTTTGTGTTACTTTCACTCTTTCCATTTGTGTCAACTCATAAAAATTGATTGAAACAGCAGTTTTTGTAAAACCTTTAACTTATTGCAATGCAGTCATTTAAAAAAGACTTACTTGATTAAGAGCTTTTGTTTCGTTTGCTTCTGGGATATTTTTATATTTAACTGTTCTCCTCTCTTCTGTTTGCATAAAAAAGTTAATTAACATTTATGAATTAATTCACTACAAATATCATCCGTTTGGCGAAATTCGACTTGAAAATGAGTTTGAAGACTATTAAACAAAAGATACAGCTTTTAGCCTTAATATTTTGAAAGCTAAATATAAACTAGCAGGATATAAACCACAGTTATTTGTTATTATAGTTTTCCAATGTATTGGCAATGCATCTGCTTTGATGAACCTTGCTGAAAACTGTTTCCGCTAGAAGAGTTTTAAAGGTCAGATTAGCGGTGATGTTGTTTCCACTACAATCATTATATAATTTTTTGAAACTCACCATTGTCAGCAATTACCAAGGGATTGTCATAGCCTGGAACAGATGGCTCCAATTTTCGCTTCTGTTCTGGAAGGTAAGAAAATAATCCATTTAGCCTAATTTGTAGGCAGAAGTTAAAAAAGCAGAAGCGTAAAAAATCGCAGTAAAAACAAAAGTTTTCCAAATACCCATTGAAGCAAAAAATGCAGGAAGAAGAAGAAGAGCTATAATACCAGCCTGAACATGCTGATGTGCAGCTTGAGAAGTTAAAGGAAAGTTTTGACAAGTTTGTTCCGGTTTGTCGCAAGATACTTAAATTTGATTACAATCGCTTTAATGTTTAAAAAAGCACATGAACAAATTCCCTTCCCTGTGGAACCACTATACTGGTTAGAAAATATCAATGGTACTGTAGGTCACCGAGCAAAAGTGCAGCTTAATGATACCATGATTTTTTTAAATTTTATGCAGAAATGTGCCAAAGTATAACATTCACATCAATCAATTTGCGCAAGACACGTGGCAATAAAACTAACACGAATAATCACCTAAATGGTGACTAGTAATCGTTGGTTTTAAATTTTATGTCATCTACTACAATACTAGACCCGTTGAGAGAATAATTTGGTCACGATACTTATTAGATTCTCGGGTCTAAATCAAGACACTTTGTAGAAAAACGCCCTATATCGAAAGAATACAAGATGGTTTTTTCAAGTTTCCAATCCCCTTGAAAAGGATACAGGCCCTTAAAATCATACAGGGTCCGAGTCCAAAAGTACCTCTTAGACCCCTCTGTCAACGCTACCACTGCCCTACCCGCTTGGTTTGTTCACATACGAAATATAGTAGGTTACTGTGGTTACATCTCAGCCAACAGCCTACTGCTGCTGTTCCAGAGCGAAATCTTATTCATTGATACCAAAACAAAACAAATTATAGCTTTGGGTTGCCTATAAAGCTTTTGTTAATTTTAGAACTTTTTTTACAACACAAGCACCCGAATAATCGCTATTTGCTTAAAGCATAATGGATATAATTTCGGCATACTCATACACCGTGTTATTATCAAGACAAATTACTAAAACCGAAGCCCTCGTTTCGATGCAGTGGTAGATGCAATATTTGTACTGATGAAGTGGTGTAGTTAGGTTTTTTACTCATATGCTTTTCTAAAGCGGGTAATGAACTGTAGGACTGCGACTAACTGGCGCTGGTCTGGTCAATATCTTTCGTCACAAACCAAATTTTGTTTTAACGCGATTTTCCTTTGGCTCATTTCGACATTTTTTTTTTCAGTGAAGGCACTTTTGTTCCAGCTCAAAAATGTTTCGTTTCGACAAGCTTTTCTTAACTTATCACAGCACTGCTTTACACTATAATTTACTATTGTACTGCAGTTCAAAACAGGTTCCGATTGTTCTTTCAAAAATTCTATGATTGTTGGTGCGCTACTAAAATCACCTTTTTATTTTTTGTGCAATGATCGTTCTTTGTGCAATGAATTAAATTTAGAATAGATTGTTGCGTAGGCTACTTGGCCTACGAAGATTTCTTTTAGTGTGCAAAGAAACTCACAGAGAGTTTCTGGTTTACGTTTGGTTTCCACTAGTTAGGTGAAAAGTTGTTCCGGCAAACAAAGGCTCACGGCGCTTTGCACGGCACAAAAAGACTACCAATACAGGACGTTTTAAAATATCAAAAAGTTCTAGTGTTATTGACGGAAAAATTTAAACTTTATGAAAAATTGTCAGCTGTTTTCAAAAGTTTCAGGTTATGTAATCAAGTTTTTACAAGACATGTAACTTTCATTTAAAATTTTGCAAAGCTCTGTTCGAGGTGACATGAAACTACAGCCTTCAACTCGTCGCTACAAATTGTCACCTAACAACTTTTTTTTGTCAAAAATACAACACTCATTAGCTTATGGTAATCGGTAACCATCACTAGAAAACGTTATATAAAAATTCAGAAAGTACTTACTGCCTCTAAATTTCAGAAAGCACATTAAAAGCAATGCAGCAATAAGTATCACTCCGGCAGTTCCAAAGATGCTCCCGATGATAGCTGGGGTGACAGGGGCACAGTTTTGTGCTTCGGTAGTTTCAAACAGCAAGGCAAAACATATAGTTATCATACTACGCATCATTTTGTCTATTTATCTATCTGCCACCGCTACCCTAAGCACATTTCAAAAGCAAGGACTGAATGAACACGCCTAGGACATGCCACAAACTCATTCTGCCGTAGATTGATGTCTGATGGCTTCTGTCACGCTTGAGTGCAGAAGTCCAAGACTGATTCAAAACGCTGGAAAAGCCTCAGCTCTTCTATGACAACAAAAATTTGTAGATTTTCTATACTTCAATTACGTAATTTTGGGTTGCTTTTTTTCTACTGTAATTGAAGTTGAAAAATGCAAACAAAACGAATTAATGCGTCATTAACCTAAGTATTTTGGAACTTTCAGCAAACATCACAGTAGACTTGACAAGACTAATTCAAGAATAATGTTGTTGTTTGCTTGACAACTGCAAGAAAGAAAAAAAAATCTGTAATCTCTCAGCCAATGGCATCATCAGTAGACTGCAAACAGCTGGCACGTCTTTTAATCTGGAGATTTTCTCATTTCAGTCTTTCAATGACATTTTTTTCACAAAAGCAACGTTAGAAAAGCGTAACGTTTACGTTGGAAATTAAGTGTAAACCTTAATTGTTCGTTTCGAAAATAAAGCAGTTTGCAGCAGGACGTCTTCACAGAAGACAAAAGCTCCTTTTAATTTCAAATATCTCCGCAATGTAGCCTGCAAAATGGCTCTGTTTGAGTAACTCACTGACATTCGGTTTGTGTCAGGGGTGTCCCAAACAGCACAATCCGTCATGTTTATATTTCAATGTAAAAATGACGGATTATGCTGTCTGGGTCGTCCATCTTTTTCCTTGCTAGTAAAATCTTTCCTTTGCATAATTTTAACCTCTGAGGATGTCACATCAATGCAAAAGGGACGGAATTTACTAGCTGAGTTAGAGGTGCAACATTTTTACGAACAGATGACAGGTGAGAAGTCAGCTTCAAAAAAATCCTATTGTTTGGGTGTTTGCTCTTTCAAATCTGGAAAGAAATGCGAGATTGGTTCACTAGCTATCAAAGTAGTAGCAACAAAGAAAAAAATTGAGTGTGTTTAGTTTAAATTTCGATTTTTTCTTGTGCTTCGTTGATTCAGGAAGTATCATGAGCCCATTTTTCTTGTTTTCAAGCAAACACTTCACAAGCATGTTCAAATGACAAAACTAAAGCTATATTGTATTACGCAGTTTTAAAATACAGTTTTGATAGCATCTTTGTTCAAACTATTTGTTGACATGTCACAATTCACAACAACAGGTACGAAAAAATTTGCTGCACAAAAATATGCATTTTGCTTTGAATATGCAGTGCCTCAGCATGTAATACTTGCCAAGCAAAGTCTTTTACCAAAAAGTAGTTAAAAGTAAGTTTATTCATTAACGCTTCATAACAAAACACAAAACTATGATTTTAATTTTTCACTTCGGTAAAATAATTAAAAACAATAGAAAAAGTTAAAGTTACATAACATCAATAAAAGCAGCTTATCATAGTTTAAATAACTACTTTAGTGTAGCAAAATTAACGTTTCGTATCTGATATGTTCACGATGACGACTCTGTGACTATCAGTATAGTGATGTAACACTTTGGCAGCTGACTGTTTATTTCAATCAACTGTCCTGTCCTAAACTGATAGTGCTTTGTAAGGGAAGCCTGGAAAAGCGAATACCACCTACATGAACAACACTGGTCCTTGTATAAATTGCTTGGTTTGAAAAGAAATATCAAATGATATTCGTGATATATGCCCAAAAAAAGATTACAGAACGAATATACGAAAGTGCAAGAAAGAAAAAGTAGAGCATGGAATTGTTACAAAACAACATTTCTAAAAGAACGCGATAAACAGAAGTACGCAGCTAGTAAAATACGCATTTTTACATAGATTCTTCTCAGTCTGTGGACGTTGAATCAATAAAATAAGACAAAATTCGATCTGGTTACGGGGACATAATCTGGTTACCACAATTGTTGACAGTTTGGGAGAAATCTCTTCAATTTCTTCTTTCTAGAATTTTCATAGATTTAACGAACTGCTTAAATTTGTTTAACAACATGTGTTGAAATGGTGACGTAGAAGATATTTACATTACACAACATATTTAAACGGTGATGTAGGAGGATTTTTTAGTTTCTTTCTAAAAAGAATGTTGTCTGGCCATGTTCCTTCCATAACTTACTGATCAAGCTACTGTAGTGTTAAAATCGTCCTGTAAAGTGCCGTACTACTCTATTGGTATATTTGTAACAATTTTGTTCACAAGAGAATCGCTTTTTAGGATCATAAATGTCAGCAGAATAATAAACTGTTCTTAAATTAAGTCAGTTAAAATCTGCGAAGTATTGTCAGTAATTATTATGTTTTAGTGTAACGTTGTAATACAGTAGTCAGTAAACCTGCTAGATTGCAATACTGTAAGTGTAGATAGATATACGTGGTACTTTGAAAATCTGTATTTCATCATTTAACCACGTGCTTTTAGAACGAACTATATATCAGAAAATCTTTTATGATTTTCTTTACAAAACTTTTAATCTGTACAGCTACAGCCAAGCATGGTCGAGAATGTAGTTTGAACGTTTTGTTACATTCTATAACAACATATGACAAGCAGAAGCCCGATTTACATTAAGATATATGACACACATTACTGATGATTTTCCTCATCATCAAAGTCTCCCTCCTGTGCCATCAGTTGCTTTGCAGTGTCTTTGTCGATCAACTTATGCTCCAGCGCCTCTTTGACGGTGAGCTCTTTACCAGTGTTAGGATCAACAATTACAACACGTCGGCTCAAAATGGCAGGAGGACTGCTTGGAACAGAATCAGGAGAAGGGGATGCTGAGAAGAAAAATAAGTTTGGTTTTCGCCTAATCTTAAACTAATCACTGCCACTCAAAGAAATCGGAGGATAAATTGGATCATGATTGATGATTAATGTCTTTTTTGTCGTATCCAGGCTTTCGCCCGGTGATTGCAAATTTTGATGAAGCTCATGGAAAAGCAAAGAAGCCTTTTCCATGTCAACCTTCAGGTATGCTTTTAAGTGTCCTACCAAAGACACAGCCGCATGTTGTTGAGTGGTGCTAACTGCCAAACCGTCGCCCTTTCGACTGCTGTACGAGGGCTTTTACCAATCGGCTATGCAGCCGACAGGTATACTTGATTTACTTTGAGCTTAGAATTTCTTGATGCAAGGTTTTAAAGAGGTCTGTAATAGCCTTGATTATAAGAACAAGTATTTAAAATTTAACCACGAGAGTTCGAATGTGCAAGAGCAATTTTGTAGCGTTCTCAGTCAGCTCTCTTGTAAATTTAAGATATGCACGTCCCAGGATTGATGTTTCTTAAAAGAGTCAAAACAAAAAATAAATTTTGTAAATATCTGGCTCAAACTTTTGTGAGGATACAGAGTACCTCTGTTCGTCAAAGAAACTCTACTTTAACATGAATGAGTTTTTAGCATTACAGGGCTGAGATGAGTGAATTTGAAGTCAAATAAAATATGTTACTTTGTAAATACGATGTAAATCTATGCCAAATGGACTGACAAATTATCTGTCTATTTAGAATTAACTAAACAAATATAGAAAAAAAGATAAGAAACTTACAAGGTTGTTCTTTTTTCGAGGAACGCCTCTTCTTCTTTTTCTTCTTTGTTTGCACAACCTGAAAAACAAAATTTTGGAAAACAGATTAGTAACGAAAGCATTTTGCTTCCTAAAGTAGCATTATTTTGACTGGTAGATGTCGCTGAAGAGTCGGATACTGATCGTTGCCAACAAAATATTATCGCCTTTGTTGGAAAGTGGCACTGCAGTACGGTCCAGAGGGCGTTGGCTCAAATGTTGATTGTGGTGCTGTTTGATATTTGACCACACGTTTGCACTCAGAGCAGGCTTAGACAATAAGACAATCCACGACAAATTCGTAGCTGTACTGAAGCAAATGAGAAATTTGTTTCAAATTGTTTGAGATTCTGGATATGCAGTATGAATAGGCTGTATTCAATTGTAGCCTGCATCCATTCCAACTCCAAAATTATCAACATATCAATAACATAATACAGTAGATTCAGCAATGGAGAATATAGCCACAGTTACACTTTAGGCTAAGTTCTAATTCATAATGTTTTAAAATAATTTGAGAAATGTACTGTAGTGCAATGTTATTGGAACAAATGTGATTTCTTTGCCGATTCAAATAATGTAAATTTTGTAGAAAAAAATAAGGCATTATGAGTTTGGGATGGGACTCCTGAAAATTTGCTCTTTTCAACATTATCAAAAATCAATTTATGTTAACACAATTATTTCACGCGATTTACAATCTGTTTTCAAAACGCTACGAAACTGTTCAAGCCATCAGGAAAGAATGATTGGTCACAGCGGTAAACCATAATCTCTTCGTGGGAAAATTGTAACATAAGATTCCCGAATCCGTTCGTCTGTATGTAATGACCGAAAGAGAAACACTCTTCTGAAACGTCTATTCAAAATTGTATTTCTGTAAAATTAGCCCGCGGCTATCGAAAATGGGACGCAACACGGTACGCCACTAAAACCTGTCACTACAGAACAAACTACTTAGATAAAAGACGGAAATTTTCGTCCAGCTGACAAGCACTAAGCAAAACAGTTAAACATGCGACCAACCTCTTCAAGCAACAATTTTAAAATGACTAGAATAATTTGCGATATCTCAAACTCACGTAAACAGTAACTGTGACGCAATAATGAAAGACATTGTCACGCAATTCTAACAGGTGTTCAAAGGTGGTGATCCAATGTTTCATGTTTAAACAGGTTTGACACAAGTCTTACGAACGATGGTGCAATTTTGGCTCATTTTTAGGAAAAATTCCATGACGTAATACGCTAAGATTCAGTAGACCTGAACGGTTTTTATATGACGTTTGATTAGGTGAACAATTGTCTGGAACAATGATAGCCAGCACTACCTCTGTGGTTAACGTTGTTTGTGATTTTTCACGGATTTTCATGGTTTCCGGTTCAGGTTCAAAGGGTCGTATGTTCTCAGTGACAGTCCCTCCTTCCAGCATGAGGAAAAGAAGATTTGTGTCTTTATCCAGGACGCACCTGCAAAGACGAAATTAATCAAAATTGAACGTTACGCAAACCTCGCAAAGCAGACGTAGAAAACAAGACTTTTTGTATTTGTAGTATCATTCTTAAGGCTGGTAGAGATTATTAGAGATTGCATTTATAATTCAGAAACCAGAGATCAATTTTTCTGAAATAATTAGTCAAGAGTAAATTTTTATGTAATATTTCCATTCAAGTTGTGAAAAAAATTACTCCAAAGTATCTCTTCCTGGAAAAGATAAGTCATTCATTTTCATATCTTGCTTAAATTTTCTCGATATTTTACATGCGGTCTTTTAACAACACGCACCATAAAACACTACTTTGAATTTACTTTTCTAAATTGCTTGATACGACTTCAAAGCTCCCTAATCGACAGAATCCAAAACATGTCACATGAACTTCGCATTGTGGTGCAAAGTAATGGTGACTTACCTTCCCATTAGCTCAGAGTAGTTGAGATTTTCTCCTGTCACCGGATCAAAATAGCTCGTCGTCTCACGTTTGTCCAACTTCTGCGCTAAGGTCCTATCTAGCAAGCCTCGTTTCATGGCAACATTCACTTTGATGCGTACGGGACTCTTCATGTCTACAATACCACCGGTAGCGATTTGGGCTTCCAGTAATCTGGGAATAAAAAGTACGGTGATCAAAGCTTCACCTGAAACAAAACCTGCATTTTATAACCTACTTTGAAGGATGTGTTTTATCTGGAAAATTGCTTGAGTCAAGTTAGTTTTAACATGAAATAAGCACTAATACAACATATCCAGCTACCGATTTGTATATATTAAAGTCAGTTGCTTGTGTACAAAAAAAGCAAAGCGTTTGAACTTTTCAATATCACAAGCCAGTTGTTTCAGTACTTAGGCCTACACTTTCAGAATTAGCATTTGAAACAAAATGATGACTAAGGTAAGCTGACCTTTAACAAAATGTCACTGCGTATACCTGATGGCATGTCTATCGACCACGAGTCGTCGCATCATGGCTTCACAGAGGGAAAGGACTTCTCTTTTGAATGGCTCTCGATAGCCAGTTACAGCTCTGCTTGCTCTTGTCACAACGTCTTCAAATTCGCTGTAAAGACAAAACAAATCGATGTGGTCAAAGAAATGTTGATTTAAAGCATTAAAGGTGAAGTTGGTTTCTTTGCAAGAACTGATTTAATGGCATAGTTTACTTTTGGCAGAGTTAGGCTACCATCATGAAAAACAACTGGATTGCTTATTACGTTTAGTTTTAAGCATCAAAACTTTTGCTTCAAATGGGCCACTGACCTATCTATTACACCAGATCGTAACGCTGTTTCTATAGAAACCGATTTTCCTGTTTGTACATCCATTATTTTTCCGCAAGCAGCTTGGGCTTCCAGTAATTCAAAAGCAGTCCCTTTGCGTATTAATCCACTCCTGCATGCTTCGAGGAAACTCATTTTGTCGCCTGCACGCAAAATAGATTGAGTTTGGATGTTTGTGAGATGAAACAGAATAGACTAAGCACACAAAGGGTTGAGTGCACCAATAACAAATCTTAAGGGGCGGATTACTTTGGCCGTCTGAATACTTAATTGAGAATCAGTTTGCGGAAAATTTATCCGTGGATCAGCAATCGGCGATTTTAAACATCAGATTACGGTTGGTGTATAACGAAAAAGCTGTTTGATCGATCGATTTACTTAATTGTTGAAAGATCTACAGTTTTTGCATTCAAGACTAAGCGAACTCAAAATTCGATCTTTAAATTTTGTGTTTTGTTTAAACAAATTAATATGTTGTTTACCATTTTATTCGTGAAGCAGGCCTACATTTTTTTCATTCGGAAAGGCAATGTTTCGCTTCCGTTCATCAATCTTTTTTGTTCATGCCAAGTCAGTGGTTCCCAAACTATGGGTCGCGACCCAAACATGGGTCGCAAAGGGTCAGAAAATGGGTCGTGCAAAGACGATCTAAATATGCCAAAATCGGACTGTTGTAAATTAATTTATAAATAAGCTTTTTTTCCTTCTATTGAGCATCACACGCTTTTATTCGGCTTCTCTTATCAAAATCAATTATGGCAAGCAGGTTTACCGGCATTCAAGTCACTTCCATCAATAAATCACAGTGCACGTAAATTATTCTTCAAGTTGACAATTTAAGATTTCTAAACTATTTTTTTTTTTAAAGTTCATTTTTATCTGCGACCCAGGTGCTGCTGGCAAGCCGCTATGTACAGTAGGCTGTGTTGTAAAATGTTGTCAAACGAATCCTTAAAGAAGAACAAGTTAAAGAGACATCCGACGCATGTAAAAAATAAGCGCATTTTTAAGCACCGAGAAGAGGCACTGGAGCCAAGCCGGTTTGACTCAGCAACGAATCTAGCACATTTACTTAGACTCTGAGCAAGAGGAGCTACAGCAGACCATCCTTCAGCTGGTTGTCTGTGTCTTGTTTATAGCAGGCAAAGATTGCAAAAACAGTGGAGTGGTAAAATTGTTTATAAAGGTTGTCTGTGTCTTGGGTTGCGAGATGTTCATCAAACTCAGATTTGGGTCGGGCTCAAAAAAGTTTGGGAACCACTGTGCCAGATCATAAAGTGTCAGCGATATTGATGTTACTGTTAGGCCTATTTTTGTGGAGTAGGCCTCACACTGTAGACTACATCACAAAGTCCCTCCAGTCGCCACAAAGAAGATTAGCAATGTTTCTTGCTTACTATTTCAGTTTTATTTTCGATTATTATCAAAGCAAAAAATATGACTTTTCATAACAGAGCAGGGACTGGAAAAAGGTAAAAGCGACAAAGCACGAACATAAAGCGTGTTAAAAACCGAAATTTAGGCTACTAAATACAAGGATTTAGCACAGTCGCAAACACCTTTAGAAATTCTAAAAATAAAGGAAATTCGTTGAAAAATTACAAAACCTGGTGTTTCAGAAAACAAAAATTAAGCTTGTATAAAAAACAAGAAAAGAAATGAAACCTTGTCTTGTTTTTTACCTGTTTGAGAGTTGATCACGCCAGCAATAGGTAGTTTTCCGTCAACGTAGACTTTTAGTTGAGCAACCATGTCTGTCACTTCTTCCTCTGTCATTCGACCGTCATCAAACTTTCTTGCAGTTGCTGAGTCTAGCAAGCCGGCATTGACGACGTCTTCAAGCAGAACTTGTCGTTTTGTTGCAGATTCGAAAACAACCTTTGTATCAACATAAAAGATTTCAAAACAAAAAACAACTTTACTTGAATTTGTAGTGGAGAAATCTTTAAAAAATATAAATTGTATTTTTAAACAATAAATAATATTAATACTACAAAATTGCTCAATGCCAAGCAGAGCAAATTACATCAAATATAGCTATTACTTTCTAACACCTCTACAGCCTGTTTCACTCTAAAAGGGGGGTCATCAGAAGGTCCTCATGCAAATAGAAATTTGACTAATATATTTCTATTTGAGTACTTCTGTTTGAATAAGGACCTTCTGATAATCCATCCCCCTCTCAGGGTGAAACAGGCTGTAAAGGTTTTAGAAAGTAATAACTATATTTGATTTAATTTGTATTTTCATATTATTTTATTGCGTTGTTTACGCTTCAAGTAGCCAAAAGTTTATAAGAGATTCAAAACTATCATGCAGTAAATACTGTATATAGTTTGATAAATATCAGCTACATTATACTAGTTACATAAGAAGAAGATACTGATTAATGACTGAAATACCATCCACGATTTTAGCTTAAAGTGGTTTCAACTTTACATCAGAAATAATTAACAAAAAGCCTGAAGAGTATATTCAGTTTTGACGGACTTTTACAATTTCTTTTTTCAGTTATAATTTACGATCAGCAGTCGCAAAATGCTTAAAATCTAAGCACAATGATAGCCTGTCTTTTAAAGTAGTCTACAAACACAACTATTTTTTACATTGAAATAATCATGAGTAGGTAAAATGAAGCCTTATTGCATGACTGAAAATACAAGACAAATTTTAACGACTCGAAAACATTTTATTTACCTTTGAAACTTTCGATTGTTTTTTTCGGTGGGATCTAAACGGCAGCAATCTAAGTCCAGTGTCTTTGTCAATTACGCACCTGAAAGTATATGAAATTTATTGACAATATTTGCATGCGCATCGTATAACCATCCCTTAACATTTTTGCTTTTACATGTGCATTTATTCAACATGTTCTTTCATAGCAAGCAAAATACGAAAAGGTTTGGAATTAAAAACATGGATCAAACCAAAATATAGAGTTTTCTGTATGCACGTAGTAAATAATTCCTTTATGAGATTTGTCGGTCATTTAGGTGCTCGGTAGAATAAATAATAATTTTCGTTTCCTAGTAAAATAATTTAAGGAAATGGTGATTCAATTACCGTTGGATTTCCAAAAATAATTTGAAAGCTTGGTTCGACAATTGAAAACTTAACTCAACTCTGCCAATCCCGGTAACCGAACCTGCGTCAGTGGCTTAAAGCTTCTACAAGTATGCCAAACTGCCAGGAATAACTTATCGGAGGCTTTCTTAGCATGAGGGATGGGATGGAAACTAACCAACCAAACAAACAAAATAACAATAAAGCGTTAGATTTCTTCACCTGTCCATTAGCTCAAGGTAGGTGAGATTTTCTTCTGTGTTTGGATCAAAAAATCCTCTTGTGTCATCTGATGGATCCTCTAGGATGTCGTTGAGTCGCTCATCAAACAAACCGCGTAGGTATGCAACCTCCACCGGCAAGCGATGGTTCGCGTTTGGATCAACTATGCCTGAAGCATTGTTTGTGTTAAATGAAAGACTTTATTGGTTTGGGAACACTTGCGAACTTTCCACAGTGAAAACAGTGTCAGCATCATGAGAGGGGACCATTTACATATATGGTCTATAAATTCACTGGAGCGTTGTATGCGTGCTGTTGGAGGTTTGTAAAAAAATGACAGATCAATCAATGGTAGTTTTTTTCCCGTCCTGTGTGATTAAGCAACACAGTTCAAGAAGACTGCGAAGCTGACAAATTACACTCCATACTCATTTTTAGTCTGACAATAAAACAAGTGAGATTGAACTCAGTAAGCCGCGTATTCAAAATATAGCTCTGTTTCTTCTGTAATTACCAAACAAAGTTCAAAGTAGGATCATCTCTCTGGTTGAAAGCTAGAAGGGCCGCAATTGGACGGTAGTCACTTAAACAAGTTCAGTTCAAGAAGACTGCGAAGCTGACAAATTAAACTCCATACTCATTTTTAGTCTGACAATAAAACAAGTGAGAATGAACTCAGTAGGCCGCGTCAGGTAGGAAACAATACGAAATTCTTGGAGTGTGGTGACCATGTCGTCAATATCAAGTGTATACAGAAAAGAACATTAGGTCCACAGCAAACTCTGTCTTTCAGCTGATGTCATTTAGTGTATTCAGTCTAACAGTAATTCCTTTCGCAGACATGGCTTACCGGAGACCACAGTAAACATGACATGAGCAAAAGTGGTAAAGTAAAAGCTGCCTATGGGCAGAAATTCTTTTTCACGCAAGCAAACCAAATCTTTCCAACTACAAACAAACCTCCTGTAGCAATTTGTGCCTCAAGCAATCGGACTCCATGGTTTTCTACGACGAGACCTCTCTTCATTGCTTCAAACAGAGAAAGTGTTTCATTGCTGAGCCTTGTTTTGTATCCGTACACTGCCCTTTCCGCTCTGCAAAAAAGTCTATGCATTAAAAATATGCACTTTTCTAATGAAAGAAAACAACATAAATTGGTTGCCTGAAGATATGAAAACTATCGTGTATATTTTTACTCTTTTGCAGCATGTGGATATTTGTCTGGCAAACAACTGCAACTGCGTGTCGAAAATATTTAACCACTGCAAAATGCAGTCCCTTGAGCCAATCGTTAAACTTTGCCTACGCTAAGTTATAAGCTGTTACATGATTCTAGGAATGAGTAGTTATAATTGTAAGCTATTGTCCTATTGACTGCTGATACAAATTTGATAACGAAGAAACGTCTCACTTGGTATTTTCAGTTCAGGTTTGAATATGCAAAATGTTTAAAGCTAGCTAAATTCTGTTTACTTTTTTCAAGTTTAGATGTGTGTTTTTGATATCTCACGCAAATGCAGAAAGATGTCGCTTTATCTGACAAATTATGCGAAGTGTTGCCAGTAGTTCAAATGCATTTTTTTTTAAACAATATGCCTTTCTCACTTTTCACTGTCTTGTACAAGTGACATAAAGGAGTATTAATTTACCAAGCAATAAAAAATAGGAAAAAGTCTTTTTTTTTAACTTTAACACTCTTTGTAACAGCAGGCAAATGTGATCAATCTGTAGTATCTCTAGAAATAGATATTCATAGATTGGGTGAGACTTGGGCTTTTGACTTTGAGGCATTCGTACCAAAGTTTGGATCATGAAAACATTATTTTTGCGATACAAAGTTTTTAAGCCAAACAGTTCTTAAGACAAGCAATTATAAGCTCTCTGGGAATACACATTACCTCACTAGAACAGCTTCAAACTGTCGGTCAATCAATCTCTTGTGTGTAGCTTCATTTACTGACATCTTCTCCGCGGTTTTAGGGTTGATAATCCGGCCTGTGGCTGCTTGGGCTTCCAGCAAACTGATGGAGGTGCCTGTGTTGAAAAACAAAACAAAAATTTATAGAGATGAGATTGTTGACTGTTTCATGGAAAGAAACTATCAGAATTGAACCGTGTCATTTTTTAAATTGGAGACAAAAAATGCAATTAAAGCGACTACAATAGCTACTCATAGTTGTAATCGGTGCAGGATTCTAAGGTCGGAGTCCGATTTGATTTAGGTGCTATGAAACATACTGTACTGTAAGGTAAAGGTCCCATACTCAGTTACTGAGCTTTGGGAAATGCGAAGATAAGGTTCTCATTATACTAAGCCTTCGGCACTAACGAGGTGGCCAGTTCCTTTCTCTCGGCCGCCTTTACTTCAGCAACTACGCCCACCCAATTTATTACACCCCGGGTAGAGGTGAGCGGTGTTCTTCAACAACCAGCTGAAGCCGGGAGTCGAACCAGGTTTGCATAATTGGAAAGCCAACGCCTTATCCGTTGCGCCATCCCACTTTTCGCGCAACGAATGCAGTTTTTAGTTGCTTTTAATGTTAAAGAAACATACAATTTTGTACACAATAATCACAAACTTGTAGGCGTGATTGCCACCCATTACGTCAAAAAGGGGTTGTTTTTCAAAAAAAAAGTGAAATGTCGCTGGCCAACACGAAACAACGTTAAAGCAACCTTTCAATAGGTGAAAATATTCTAAGAATAAACATAAAAACTTAAACCAACGAGTACCAACAGATATTGAAACCTAATAATGATAGCTGTCTTGATTTTTACAACCGTGCGTTGAAAAAGTATCATTTGACATATACTGTCATGGAAAAATGGTTAATGATTCTTCCATTATCGCTTCGGCGACCTTTTCAGAAAGTTGTTGTAGCCTACGGCTAGTAATTCTAAGCTACATATAAACATAACTTCATCATTTTCAAATGTACAATACAATGGAATAACATTGGACTGGTGAATTACAAATATCAAGTTTATTACTTCCCAAAAACGTTTATTTTAGAATGTAATTTTTATGGGATAGTCAGTAGAGCTAATATCCTATACTAAAAAGGGGGGGGGGGGTGGGGAGGGAGGACCAGATCTCGAAACCACTCTGAGGTAAGGATTAATTTTTGTATAAGGCAGACTTGTAACTAGCAGAGATAAACGAACGAAACCACAATGAAAACTATTTTCCTACTCAACGCTTCACTTTCCTTTCTTTATGCATTGCAATTGTGTGCTTTTGCAATTATGTGCATTACAATTGTGTGCTTTTGCAATCATGTGCACTACAATTGTGTGCTTTTGCAATTGTATGCTTTTGAGATTTTTTGTCCAAGCTTTAGTAAATTGTGACCCCATTTAACTTTATGATCTAGTTATAAAACGGATCAACTTATTCTGTAAAATAAAACCCTTCGTTTCCATAAAGGACCTAACCTGTTGGGTGCTGTAAAGCCTTATGTACTTGGAAATTTGCAGCGCAAACCAGCTGACAAAAAACTGACTGGATCTAGGTTTCTTGAAAGCTATTGAAAACGAAAACTACTTTCAACACATGACGTACGGTACATATTTCAATTAACTTACAGTAAACCGTTCTGGATCATATTGATTTTGAAAAAAACGCTGTGTTTTGGTAAATTTATTTTAGCTTGTTTTAATTTTCTCTTTTTACCTCTCCTGATCAATCCTTTCTTCCAAGCGTCGTAGATTGAAACTTTCTCTCCTGTGTCGGACATGATAAGGCCAGCAATCGGTTCCTCTCCCACCAAGTACACTCGAATTGATTTCTCTACTTCTTCTTGTTCGATTGTTCCTAACATTTGAAAAAAATTTTAGTAAGTAGTTTTTGTCACATTTATATCACAGTCTGTCTGTAAGATTTTAAAAACCAGTTTGAAAGTTCGTTGCATTAGTACAAATTGATGATAAATATGATTTAATAGGTGAAAATATCCTATTGTTTCATAACATTAGTAATGCCGAAAAACATTAGTAATGTTTTTAGAATATTTAAATATGAAGACAATTTTGTGTTTAATGTGTTTATGTAGAGTTCTAAAGACATATCCAACTTTGGTAAGCTTTAACAATGTCATGTTTATCAGGTAGTCTGTAGCCAATTGTAGCCTACGTCTTCATGTAGCCTGTGGTAGCAATTATAATTTAGGCTACTGTGGCAGACAGTGGTGGGTCCAGGAAGGGGCAATTAGAGCGATCCCCCCCTAAAACACAGAAAAGTAACTTTATTCAAAGTGTTTTTGCAAGGTTGGATTAATGTAGACCTACACATCATAGTGTTTTGCTGAAAGCTCTCCTCCTCCTTAAAGCTACTTGCTTGATCCGCCCCTGGTGGTAGATGCAAATACTTTACAAAAAAGGGACGTCATATCACTGAAGCTGAGGCCTAGACAAGATTTCGTGACTTATGAACCATCAAACACATACTTATTCAAAAAGAATAATGGTTGTGCAGGCCTACGAGTAGGCTAATACCTTCTTCGAGTTGTTCTACCGTCGTCTGACTGACCACTCCAGCCTCGAAGAGATCGGCTAAGCTAACTTGACGTTTCCAACCAGAGGTAAATTGAAAGTCTTTGCGAGGTTTTCTAAATTTTTTTACATGAACATTATTACTTCAGTAGCCTACTAAACATTGATTTTATTTTTACATTTTGAAAACTATTTGAAAGAGTGAGCGAAGTGAATGGAACAATTCACAAACAACATGACTTCTAAAATCGAAAACTTCACTCTGCCAATCTTGGTAACCGTCCTGTGCCAGTGGTTTAAAGCTTCTGCAAGTGTGCGAAACTGCCAGGAATAACTTATCAAAAGTTTTCTCAGTACGAGGATAAAGATTCAAAACCAACCAGCTCATCAAGACATCAATGTAAAAACTTGCAAAAGGTGTGCAAACAATAGTTTTTTTAATCGGAAAACTTTCTAAAAGTTGTTTATTTTAAGCAAAGTTTACTAAAACAAAAATGTGTCGTCTATTCAACTCTTCTGTTGCAATGGCAGAGAGAATAGGTGTATCAAATTTGCGGACTTCAGACGACCTGTAGCCTATCCCGCCCACATACAAACTTAATAGATTCTTTGGGTATGCGTCAGACTCACACTAACAATTCAACATAAGCCAATATGACATAGAACTAAAACCAGCAAAGCTAAAAAGCTTCATAGCCGGAGGCTGTTGTGATGTAGTGCGCGTCTTTATTGATAAGTTCATAGTGTTTATTATGATGAAGAGTTAATAACTAGATAATTTACAAGAACTTTAGTAGACCCAACGTCGGATGACGCTAAAACGCGTCAATGTTGCTACTCCATTATGTAGTAAGACTCAACGTATAGACAGGGATGATAACATGAATTTTATGCTGTTTTCTAGGCTGTGCAAAGAAATAATGAGCAAATCAAACTTTGGTAGATTGAGTCATCTGCTGAAACTGAAAAGTATAAAAAGCATTATTAAACAGTGAACAAAATAATGATTACACGATTATTGGACACATTTTTCAGCTTACTTCTTTTTCTCTCTGGTAGTCGTGGTAACCACAATTTCTTCAGTGGTGATGGTAGTCCTGGAGGAATCCTCATCACCTTTAGATTCTTTTCCAAAGTCTACTTCTGTTTGCACGGATGTTGTTGACACGTTTTTATCCAGCTCCAGTGATTCTTTTACTTCAGCTTCTACCGTGTATGTCGTACTTCTGGCTACGTTCTCATCCACAGCAATTCGTTTTTGAAATTCAATGTTTTCTGTGCTTACAGTTGTCATTGATATATTTTCCTCGTTTTGGAAGCTCGAATTGTCGTTTTCAACGACAGTCGACAATTTCGTGGTCTATAAAGTATTCAAAAATACGCTGTTCAAATTCATCGACACTGTTGAGCTGTTTAGATGAATAAGATGATCGCAAGTAATTTTAAACTAATCTTGTAGTCATTTCATTCTAAGCGAGTAATGGTTTTAATATCACTTTTTTATTTTTTACATTACAAAGTTGTTGAAAAACCAAGAAATTAAACTTTAATTTTCAAGTGCAATTTTCCTTAGTGGAACATAACATATTCTAGAAAGCCTTAAACACTTACCTGTAAGTTGGAGATTGCCGTTGCCTCTTCATCGGAAGACGGTAAAGATGATGATGATGATGAGGAAGGAGGAGAAACTTCCTTTGAAACCGGCAATTCCAATTCTTTTTCATCAGAAGATGACTCGGAGGAACAAACTATTGCGGCTAGGATAAGTTACCATTATAAATACTTATCTTTTTGTAGTATTCAAACAAAAATGTTATAAAAAGTAACATCAGAACTAATATTTTGTGTTTTTAATAATTTAGATTTTACAGGAATAAAATTGAGAAGATTTGCACACTAAAAAAATTAATGAAAGACAAAGATAAACATTTTTCTTTAAATCTTTTGCTTTCCCTCTCTCAAGAAATTTGGTTACACAGTATCGCGTTAAAAAAAATTGAAAACACGCCGTATCATTGCTTGCATCGACATTAGTTTTAAAGACCTTTCTTAGACTATGTTATTCATCAATAAGGAAAATGATTTGATAACATTAAAATTTGGCATCACTCCTAATGTTCTGTCATGCCAAACTTTCTCTTTTCTAACATTACGCAAGTTACTGATTTACGAAACAAAACGAGCAGCAGAACCTACTTGTATTTTTACTGGTTACAACCGTAGCAGTGAATACTTCTCTCTTAGGAGGAGATTTGAGCTGAATTTGTGCTGAACTACTCATTCTGACGTCATCATAACTCTCAGCAGAAGAAGAACTTGATTTCAATTCTGAAATTAGCAGACATTAAGAAGTGTTAGTCACAAAGACAAAGTACTCAGCGTAGCCTATGATAAAGACATTTAGCTTTAGCGTAAACAACATTTGTCCATTCACAAGCTTAACCAATTAATTGCAGCCAATATGCTGTATGTGTGAATGGATGACAATTCAAAACATGCACTGCAATATTTTGTTTTGTTTGTGGGATTTAGGTGATATGATAAATAGTCAACAGTCACAACACTTTTTACTGCAAGTTATATGTTTCAAATATGGCATTATGTTTCAGTAAAAGGCATCGAAAACAATAACCAAACATACAGTACAATGCCATATCACAAGCATTTTTGTGTCACTCAACTACAAGAGTGTTTAAATGGCGTTTATAATTGGGTTTATGGGTTTATTTTGGGTTTATGTATAATTGAGTTTATACCAACACAAGAGTGTTTAATTGGGGGTGAGAGTAAGTTTATCTCTTAGAGGTAAATATCAACTTCCAGGGAGTAAATTTACGAAAAAGAAAACGACGCAATTAATGTCAAAATCTAGTGTGAAAAAGCTAATGAAGTAAATGTATCTTCAGACAGCTGGCAAGGGGTAAACGAGAGTAAAAAGCTTGAGAAAGTCAGACTCTCTAAGCTACGGCCAACCGCCCGGCCAGCCCCTCACTCCTTTTTGCATAAATTTCAGATCTACAGACATTGAATCAACGAGAAAAAAGTGATTTCTGCCCATACATTATGTGAGTAAATGATTAAATCAAATATAGTTAGGGTTAATCCGGATTCGATTTGACCGGCGATTCCATCCGGATTAGGCGAAGATCCGGATTAACCGATGACGGTTCTATCAAACCTGACTCATTTGTACTTCCAGTTTCATCCGGATTAGGCGAAGATCCGGATTAACCGAATCCGGATTAACCGAGTTCTACTGTATTACTCTCTAAACCCTTGACAGCCTGTTTCACCTAAAAGGAGGATCATCAGAAAGTCCTTATTCAAATAGAATTATATTCCTAAGTAGATGATTATACAGTATTCCTAAACTCTTAATCGATCGAAAACAACCTGAGTTGCAAAAATTGTATTTTTATATTTAAATTTATCTGTGTCTTCGAGTGCGTACCTGGACTATGCAGCTCATCAACAATAACAGTTTTAGTGACTGTTTCATATAAAGGAGCGGAAAGGCTAATGTTCGTTTCACTTCTCATTCTTCTTGTTTCCGAATCACTCTCAGAAGAAGACGAAAAGGATTGCTCTTTTGTTTCTTAAAAATAAAACAATAAGCTTTGTCACGTAACACTTGGCTCTCTTCTAAACGTATAACATGAATCATGATCGATTGGAGTAATCCTAAGATTGTATTTTTCCAAAAACTGTGAGGACGTTGAAGCTTGTGGCATTTTTAATCGTTTTTCAGAAAAGAATATTATTTTATGGTGTTCTTCTCTACATCACCAATCTATTGGAAGATCTCAGCAACTTATTCTTACTAATAAAACGAAAAAATAACTATTGATACTTTTCTAGAGTTTCTATGATGTGTTGTACAAAATAATACATACGTAAGGTGAAATACGTGATACCATGTTTTAGTTGTGCCAGCATTGTCTGAAGATTTTCTACCTTGTTCCTTTTCTTCAAGAGTGAACGTTTGCAAGATCTGTTGGAAACGAGGAGAAGAAGAAATAGGAATCATCTTTTCACTTTTCATTCTTCTTTTCGTATCACTGTCACAAGAATCTGAACCGCTCCTGCTCATTGCCAGTTCTAGAAAAAAGGAATTGAATCTCAAAGATTTTTTTAATGATCAACAAGGAAGTTCAAATTGATTCTTATTTTAACCTAAACGATCTTTTTCAGTAAATGGGTACTTCTGAAAAATCAGCTACGTTGGACTTTTGCGTTCAAACAAAACGACATTTGGGTTCATTGGATTTCCTGAAGTTGAACTGAAGAGTGAAGACAAAATGATTTTGAATCACACTGAAATGTTTTCCATTTCAAAGTTGCTTGTGTCTAGTGATTAAGTATTATTTTAGTTTTTAAAGAAGAGACGTTATTTTTGCTGCTTGCATCGACTGAAAAATTTAAAAGTAAATTTAGCTTTTTCAGTTTACTGCATAATTCAATGCATATTTCAGTGAATCAGATGAGCCTGCTCGAGAAAAAGAACCATAAAAATTCTTTTTTTTGTTCTGTACTGAAGTCTACCACAACCCATACCTTCTTTCTTTTTTTCAACAGTAAGAGTTGTTGTTACAGGTTGGAAACAAGTAGAAGAAGATATAGGTATCCTCTTTTCGCTTCTCATCCTTGCTTCCGAATCACTTCCAGAAGAATGGGACCCGCTCATGCACATTTCCAGTTCTAAATCAGTAGTTAGTAAAGTTCGTTTCAATTGAAGGCTTGTGGGTAGCCAAGCTAACATTTTATGTTCAACACATTAACAACAACTCAAAAGTAGACTGCAACGTTGAAATGAACTTACCGTTTTTGATAAGCAGCAAGAGAACAAAAAGTATACTTAAAGTTTGTAACCAAAAATGTAACCGAATAGAATGAGAACTGTGTTTGGTGCAATCGTTTGGTTCAATAAGAGTCATCGGCCATACTTACTACTACATCTGGTAGCATACAAAGCCGGGTAAAAATTAATCAGGATTTCATAAATTTATCTGCAACATGTAATAAAGGAAAGCCATAAAATGCACAAAATTCATTGCTCCAATGGCACCTGATAATGTGACTTATCAACAGAGTGAGACACAAGATAAAGCAAATTGTGCCTATCAATTTACAACAAAACTATGAATTAATTAATAAATGCAATATACATAACGCCTGTATCAGTCATGGACAACAAAACTTATCTACATTTACTTCTAAGTTCTAGTCCTACCATCACGCCTGAATCATATCATTTATTGTGCCCAAGTTTAAATGTTGACACCGCAGTATATTAAGGAGGAATAGTTTCTATTTCAAAGAACTTGTCACTTACTTTTTGTTTTATCTTCTTGTATGGTTTCTGTATAAGTGCGATGCTTTGTTACTTGCTTGGTAGGTGATGCTGAAGACGTAAATAGGGTTTTTGTTGTCACGTGTTTCTCGTTGTCATCGTTATTCTTAGCTACGTCGAATCGATATTCTGTGTGATACTTCTTATCTTTTCCTGAAGATACTGCTTCGCTTTCTGATGAAGAAGAACTAGAGCTGGATGAAGGTATCTCTTTGCTTCTTCGTTTTACCTTCCTTACTTTTGAGACGTAAGCAGCAGGAGGAGCGTTTTCGTTTTCAGATTCACTGAATGCTTCTGGGCGTTCTTGTCCAGGAGGAGCTTTTTTGTAAATGGTTTTGTGTGTTTTGTTGAAGGTATGCTCTTCAATGATTTCAACTTCCTCTATATTGTGAATGTAGCGTTTGCGATGGGTTTTCTTTTTATGATTAATAATTTGCTCATCACTGGAAGAAGAAGTTGACGGGAGTCGCTTAACCTTCTTTTTCTTCACTTTCGTTATTTTTGTATTGGAATCACTTTCATCAGAAGAGGAGCTTGTGCTGCTTGATATAGATTCTTGTTTGAACGATTCCTTTACCAATGTTGTTCTTTTGACTGGTACAGGTCTCTGAGAGGTTGGCATAGTTCCAATGCTTTCTGAGCTGGAGCTTGACAGAGGTTTCCCTTGCTCTTCATCATCGGTTTTGTGCACCACACCAATCATAGGTTCATCAATGAGACGCTTTTCATCTTCACTTAATGAATTTGTTGCTTTTTTATCTTCCTCCTGTGAAACATTCAGAGATGGATAAATATGCCCACTCGTTTTGTTATTCATATCCTTGTCTTCATCACTGGAAGAACTTGATGACATTTCATCGCCTTCGTGTGGAGCATTGAAAGATGAATAAATAGGCCCAATCAATACCTGATTCATATCTTTGTCATCATCACTGGAGGAACTTGATGAAGTTTTAGCGTCTTCCTGCGAAACATTGAGCGATGGGTCAGAAATAAATTTATTTTTGGTATCTTGTTTATCATCACTTGACAAGTCAGATGATTTTTTATCTTCTTCTGGTAAAATAATAAAGGATGATGTAAAAGTGGACTCATATTTATCATCTTTGTCATCATCACTGCTACTGGAGTTTGAACTAGTTTTAGAAACATCTACTGGTACCTCATCTTTTGGTTTGTCATCTTCATTTTTAGAAAACTGGAGGAAAGGGTCATCTTTTCCTTCTTCGTTTGATCCGACACATACAGGAGAAATAACAGGCTCCTCTACTTCATGTTTCTCATCTTCACTGGACGAGCTGAAACTCTTTGGTTTCTTCAGTTCTTCCTGTGAAACGAGAGCTACAGATTCGTTGATTGGCTCTTCTACAACATTTCTTTCTTCTTCTGAAGAGTTTGAAGACGACGGTTCATCTTTGGCTAAAACAATTGGTGCCTTTTCTTGTTCAGTCGGTGATGTACTGGAAACGTCTGCCTTATCTTCAGGACTGTAAAGCGGAGCATGATAGTCTTCTTCAGGCGCAGGCTCTCGATCCATCTATTGTTCATACAAATTACATTAAAAAATATTACGTGTACGTACGTCATTCAATATTACGTGTACGTACGTACGTCATATGGTGTACGTACGCCATTCAGCTGTTACCATAATAGTTGCATAAACCATACTTCATTTAGATGGTAATAGTTTAAAGCTAACTGCAGGTGAATCAATGTAGTTTCATGTCAAATGCGTATCATTTGCAAGAGATAGATCTAAAAAAGCACAGTTTTGGATGAAGCGGTCTATTCTGTGGGGTAAATATAAAAATCCTTTTCTAAACAATACCTCATATCGCACACACGCGCACACTTAATAAAAAATAGACAATATTTAAATACCGTACTACACACCAAGCTTTGATTGTATGATGTTTTTGTAAGACACCCAACATGATAACTTACTTGGATAACTGTCGGTGGAGGATCATTATAAAGAGGCCTTTCTATATCAATTGAAATAGAATCTAGTTCCAAAGGCTTCTTGAAATCTACAGAAAGATCATAAAAATACAAAACATTTATTATTTTTACTTCATTGTGACACCGTCTTCTTTAACGTAGTCAAACATTTAAAATTTAAGGCTGTTATGTATTCTTTCAGTATAGCACTAAAATTACAAAAAACTGTTTTTTTGAAAGTGCAAATGTTATTTATGAGATATTTTCATTCTTCACTTCTTTGTTACAAAATCATTTTTAGATATAAAACTAACAGATAAATTGATTGCACCAACATCAACCGAGGCAATAAATCATTCATGAAACGTCACTGTACTGATTTGATTGATGTGATAGAGTCTCTGACTATTAAGTCAGATTGACATTTACCTGAGGACGTGGAAGAGGCGTGAGACGCGGTATCTACTGGCTGATCCTAAATATAACACAAAAGTAAGTATTCAACTATAGCAGAGGGTTAATAAGGAAATCGAAATTCTATAAATAAACATGTCTATTTCCAAAAAGTTGAGACTGATTTGATAAGAAAAAGTTATTTTACATGATTGGTGACAGAATAGAGTTAAGCGTATCTCTATGTAGACACAACATTGTTTTGTCACCATTATGAAGGTGGCTGAAAAGTGGTCAATTATGGCCATCTAAACTGGTCACTACCAAACACGGGATAATTGAATGCTGTATTCGTATTTATAAGCAGGTTGGAGACTTGGAGTAATCATGCGCAATGCAATTCAATTAAAGCATTCGTATTTGAATACGGTTTTGCATTCTCTTTCCTCTTAACTACACAGTTCCCACAAATCATGTAAAGTCTTATATCAGTGTTTCTCAACCTGTTTTGGCCCAACGCCCTCTTTATAAACTGGCGAAATTTTATCGCCCCCCAACAAAAACGTATAATTACGAAAAGCAAATATATACTTGCGAGCATGAAAACAGTATACTGGTAGTAGTGGTTACATCATGATGGAACTCACCAGATTGTGTGATTAACTGAAAAATTACTGAATTTAAATAGATAGCGTTTGTAAACAAAACGGTGGGTAATAAATCAAATACGACGATGGTGTAAGAGAAATGTTGTTTGGCTATCGTGCGAGCATGTAGAGTAAATTATCCAGACAATGATGTGACGAAATCGTTACGCTGGTCGGTAGATGGGTTAGCCTAAACCAGAATGCCCCCTAATAATCAAAACATCCACCTTATGCCGAGGTAATCATACCGCCCCCCCCCCCCTGTAAAATCAAAACGCCCCCGTTGAGAACCACTGTCTTAGATGAATAAACGTTGCGCGACTAGCACGCATAGAATAATGTAACATCATCCCCGATTTATCCAAGTTGAGGCCAATGGTGTGAATAACTCACAGCTGTAGAATTTGCATACAATATCGTATTCTCACGAAATAGTCAAAATTGATTAAAAAATTAAACTAATGTGGGAATCTTTATCCTTGGACAGAAAAACACCTCTTTATGACCTTAATTATGGCAGTTTTGTATACTTACCTGTACACTGTAGGTACAGTAGCCTATAGGAATTTTGAACCTTTGATACAGGCCTAGATACAGAGATTGAAAGAGCGAATTTTCCGCTTGTTATTGAAGTGTTGTTGTTGCCGGTGAGTTATTCCATCCACTAAGTGCCGCTGAACAAAGAACTCTCCTTGAAATGCTTTGCTCAAACACACGCTGGCAATTGAACCAGCCTTGCTTGATCATTAAACTTTTCATCAATTGAATTCGATCAAATCATGCAAGAAGTTGTAATGTCAACAGCATTCGTTTACTTTCACATCTATCAACGCATGTCCGTTTTCATTGATAGGCTCTCCATAATCAGTCGCGACTTTTTCTTCTGGTTGTAATTTTGGTTTTTCTAAAAACAGATTATGATGTTATTAAAGATTTCAAAGTGCGTTTCGTGTAACAGTGAAAAGTTCAACATGATTTCAGCCTCATAGGCTTATCGTACGACAAAGGCGCCAACAGCGAAAGCATATGAGCTGACATTAAGAAACTTTGCCCGAAGGAAAATTGTTATGAGTGTTTTTTGTTTACGAAACAGTTAGACTTAGTGGTTGGTATTTCACAACGTAATTACGCTATGTTGAAATATGGGTACTTGAAATGTCGCGTGTCAACAAAACCAGAACATTGTTGAACCTTCTAAAAGATTGGTAATTGATAACAACGAAGCCCTTGACTGGCAATGAAACTCGTATCGTTTCACACCCAGTCAAATATAGCATATGATTTGCATATATTTTGTTTGTTTATAGTTTAACAAAGCAAACTCTCTACCAAAGCTTTATCATAGCATATGGATATGATATACAGCCTATCAGACAGCAATAGATACGCATAAGCAACAATACGGTCTTATTTAAGAGATAAATTGATAAAAAATTACTCGTGAAATAGCGTTTTCACTAAATATGCAAGGAACAACCGAATTTCATTGAGAAATTTGGATGCTTCTTGAATTTTTTCTCGATGGATTTCTCAATAAAACTTTGGTGGCGAGTTTATCATTTTGTACCATGTTAGCCATAAACCTTTGATCAATTTGTCCATCTAGTATTTTTGTGCTAAAGTATGCTGCGGTATAACGGGAAACGTGGTTTTAACTTATAGGTTTCTAGCTTCACAATCACTACCGATATTTGAGGAAAATTAATGTAGAACAAAGTTTAACAAATCGTAGAAAACTGAAAAAGAAATAGATGTTGCCAATACTCTGTGCTGTTGATCGACAACTCTTTTTCCACTGCTTTTTGCGATCGCCTCATAAAATGCGAAGGCCTGCAACAACGTTTTGTACATCGGCGACAACTTTATAAATTTTGTAAAACTGCCTAAAGAATCAGCCGATAACAGCAAAATATTCAAAAGAACTACTTACTCTTTTTATCGCTGGGTCTAAACAGGAGATATCCCACTAACCCTGCGACGACTGCTGCTTCAATCCCTAACACAACAATAAAACCTAAAGCTATCGGATCCATGGTAGAAGAGGTCTATGCCGCACCCTACAATAGCAATGTTGCTTATGTAGGCAACCTAATAGCCTGGGGCTTGTCCTTGTACTTCGAAAACCTTATATACCACCACTGCAACGTTTTCTTTGACATTTACTGGAAGATTATACAATTTTTACGTTAGCATTACGTCTAATTGCATTGCAATAATAAAAATAGAAATTTGTTGTACTGGTGGTGGTAGCAGCGTCGTGATGATGATTCATTCAACAATTCTTTTTGCTTTAAGATATTTTTCTTAATAACCACAAGCTTTCACAATAGCTATACACTTTGTAGGCTGCATCATAATTTTCCTTCCATTTATTCAATTCTAGACGCATAGCCTGGGATTTTTATTGTGGCGAATGCATTGAGCATGCGTCCAAAGAGCGTAGTTGCTTAATGTATTTCATTGATCTTTCTATTTAAATGTCACAAATATACATTTAAAGTTGCTTACAAAACAAATTATTGCAGGTTGAATACGAAAAATGATAAAATACACTGCACATTGTCAATACAGAATGCAACAAAAGTAGGTTTGCTATGCACAGCAGCAGATTTAGAAAAAAATAGGATGAGCACCAGAATTTCAACGAAACAAATTTTTTAAAAGAAACAAACAATGTAAAAGTTTTGGTGCGACAAGAGATATAGTCTGCTTAAAGGATTCGAGAGTTTACCCCCAGAACACTTTAACAAAATTTTGCATATTTTGTGGCCCGATAAACTGCTTTTTAATTGAATACCAACACTTTAATTTTGACCAAGTTCATCAAATTAAAAACTAGACATTAGTATAATTAAAGTTACCAGATTTGGTTTGAGGTTGAAATTAAGTTTCCAATCATTTTATGAACACAAAAGGATTTCAGTAACTTGATTTTTGATGAAGTTATGCATAATCTTGTATTGTGTTGGAGGAGAATTATTTCATTCACTAGGTGCCGCTGAATGGAGAGCAGTCCTAAAATGCGTTGCTCAAGCGCACACCCCGAGAGTCGAAGCAACGCGGCGTGATCTTGAATCGAGCGGGTAACCACTGAACGGACAGATACAATATACAGTACAAGGCATATTCTATCTCATATCTCTGTCAATAATTCAGTTGCTAACTTATTGCTAACCGAGTGAGAAACGTTTTTGCTTACAAACATTATTATATTTTCTCAGTTTTTGAGGGCCACAACTACTTTTTTTACCTCTTACTTGCACTGGGGTAAACACGCGTGCCCTATGTCGCCAGTTAGGTTAATAAAATGTGGTTCAAGCGGGCAAGGCGAGCAAAAAAGATTGCAAAAACTGAGAAAAATTGCATAATTATCTGTTTCTCTCTTTTTGGGAAGCACGTGACCAAGTGGATCCGCTACTGGCTTCACAATTTCATTCCACCATTGTGGTATACATTTACACACATGATTACCAATAAACGTTTAATAGACATTGGCGTGTATAACACGCCCAGTTGGCAAATATTGTTTTGAAGTTGGGAAAAAACAACTTTTTGAAGTGTGAATTGTCACACTTCAAACGTGATGCGTGATGGATGCAAATGGAATGAAATTTTAAGCTGACACAAAACATGATCTGTAGCCTACTTGTTTACGGATTCGTCACTGTCATTAACCCTGATGGTCTTAATCTTTTTCAAACATTTTCCTTGTTGACTCCATTGTGAAACCATTAACCAGTTTTCGTATCTCTTTTAAAATGGCAGAAAGGTATACTTGTTTTCATGTGCAAATAACAAAAGATTGAATGGTTAAAAGCAAAATTAATTCACAGTTTCTTGCTTCGTTTTACAACTAACCCTAATGATGCAGCATCTACGCACTCTCTTGGGAAAACGTCTTGCGTCCCTTATTCGTACCAGCATCCCTGGTTAAGAATTCGCGCTGTAATCCATGGTACATATTCTCGAGCCTACGACTTGCAGAAGTTGGTTGTGTTTAACCAGCTGTTGCTTCATGTGAGATCATATTGCCTGGTATTTTCGTATTTGATGACGTTTTTGTGACGTATAATAGTGTAATTTTTGTGTCGGTGTTTTCGAAATACAATAGTTTGCTCTTTTATTTCAGTTTAAGTTCCATTCATACACAAGGATGTCTATCCATTGTCGTTGCAACGTTAATGTCACCTGCTGGTCGTTCAGAATATGCTTTCAGCTACCACCAATGACAATCCAAATCTTGCAAACAAAAGTTTTCCAACTTGTGGTCCACCATCTTTTTAAGAGGGTCTAAAAATACATTGATTTTAGACGAAAGTATCAAAATGTAAGTTTTGCACTATTTTCACAAAAGATTAACTTTGAGAAGTTCAGGCTTGGTAAATTTTTTGAAAATGGTCCGTCGCTACAAAAAGGTTGAGAACCACTGATAAACGATGTTGCAGATTTTTTTCAACAAAACACGAAAGTTCAACTTGAGAGCATTGTTCAAAGAACAGCACATCAACAGTACACATTGCTAAAGTACAGCAAAACATGTCATCATTGTAACTTTCAAGTGATTGTCTGCTACAACAAAATAGATACAAATTGCTGTGACAAGTCCTCTTCAAAACTTCTGTCATGTTGTAGCAATACAAACATTGATCAAGTCTAGTTAATGTTACTTTTATTAATGCCATAATAACGTTAAAAATCTATGAAAAATGAACTCTTGTTGAATAATGTAACATCCACAATACTGCTTTCCACTCATTGCAGTGCTGCTGTATAAAGCGATTCGTTCTGAACCAGTTCAAATGAGACTTTTGTGATTTCTGTCTCTATGTTTGTGGAGAGACTGACACTAGTTCATAACATATTCGGAATACGTTTCCTGGTGCTGTAGAAACATTTACGCATGTTGTATTATTTTAGTTTTGTATAAAATGAGGCAAAAAGTAGCTGCAGGTTATCCTACAACAATACGCACCTAAGAAACTAATTAGATTGTTTCTTTTTTTAAATTTTGTTACCTTATTATGAGTTTCAAGCAGCACTTGAGCGGTTAAAAGCAGATTGTAAGCCTATATAATAGTTCAATTCTGCTATCAAAATTATTTCAATAGGATGTCACATATTCACAGATGTTTAGGCACAATGCTTAGATGAGCGATGTTTCTCGTCATACAAAAATGAATTTCTGCTACTGCAACTACAAGCGAGCAAAAAGTCATACAGACGTCTACTCCAAATGCAATTAGCTCTACCTAACGTATGAAATCATGCTTATTTTAGTTGTAGAAAGAAAAAAAAAACTTTTGTGATAAGCGGCATATGAATTATTTCATAAAAATTTTTAACTTCAAACATCCATTATAAAATATAAAATCCTTAAGTTAGGAATTTTTTTGGATATAGGGTAGTAGAAAAAGACAGTTCTCTGTAAAAAAATGTGATTTTTAAAAATTTAAATTCAACTCTCCAATAGGTCAGAGTTTCTCACCCCAAATCTACAAAATGATTTAACTTCGAGCGCAGATAGAAGACGTGACTTTCAAACAAACTTCAGTGTGATGCAATCCAACTGAGAAGGGTTTGTGTAAACTTTGGTATATTTGGCAAAGGCGGTTTTGCTTGCACTGTCCAAACCACCGGACGCGACATAATGGATGATGACTCCAGAAAGGTCTAGGCTCTACGTCTTTGAAAAGAGCGTAACTGAGAAGAAGCAAACTGCTCTCCCGTTTCCCTGACAAGTTTATTGTGAAAATGGGGCCCTCTTTTTGATAGGTGCTTTGTGTTAACCCACAGCATAAAATTTTCATAAAAAGTGTAAGCAGTAGCTAGAAGCCTTTGAAATATGTAGACCTATTGCTTTCAGACACAAATTTAAAGTTGCCCTTGCATTTTTTAGTTCTTGCAAAAGAAAATTGTTTCCATATGTAAAGAGTACAAGCAGAAAACGTTTTTTTACTCCATTTACAAGTACTTTTTGAAACTGAACACAAACTGCAAAACCCAGTTTGGTCACTCATAATTATTTGCTTGTATGGGAATCAACAAACGAGTTTATGTTTCGCTTTCAGTAATGAAAAGCATCAGCGCAATGAAATTCGATTATTTAAAACACCACCTGTTTATTCAATGGCAACCATATGATTTTTATTACTGTCCTTTGATCAATTCGCTTTCATTACTGTACAAGCGGCACCTAATGGATGGAATAATTCCCTGGCAACAATACTTTACCAATCGGAAATTTCACTCTGTCAATCTCGGTAACCGGCCCTGTGTCAAGAGCCTCTACAAGTATGCGAAACTACCAGGAATAACCAATCAAGGCTTTGTCAGTCTGAGGATAAAGATTCAAAACCAACCAACAATGAATAAAACAGCCTACAAATGTTCTAAAAATATTTTATGTGGGTGCATTGGGCGATCCAATTGAAAGTGATCGTAATAGATTTATTGACTATGAAGAGCTGGCCAAACAATGAAGCTTCACTCATATAAAAATCATCCTAAAATAGGGTACAACCTTGGCTAAATTTTTCGAGGCAAACTAATCTGATTAACAAACTTTTCAAATCAGAACGACAGAGACGTTTTCAACGTTCTCCTTGTTTCTCTTTTTTGTTCATGTTTGGAGAGAGGGCGACGTGTAAATTATGAGATGCTGATATGTTGCATCAGTGAAACGTCTGTTCACGTTTGAATACCTTTAATGAGACTAGATTCAATGAATAACGCATCTGTTTGCAATGCTTTAGAAAAAACTTTTTTCACTGACGTGTGCGCAACAAGAGATATTCATGGATACCAAATATTGACCCAAATAAAAAAAGAGTTATGAAAGTATAGACGTTAAAGAAATTAAATTTCTTTTGTTGAAAGTTTTTTTGAAGTTTAGTAATTTTTTTCATCGTCAAGTCGTTCAAGATTTGCCAAATCTGTGTCTTTAAAGTGAAGAAAATAAAAAAGACGAAAGGAAGTCTAAAACTATTATTTCTTTTACCCGTTTTAGGGTAAAAGAAATTTATTGAGAAATTTATAAAAAAAATTTATAGAGAAGGTGTACAGAAATAAAGTATCAATGCATGGCAAAGTTAGAAATTTCTATGGGATCTAGTGTCCCTTTGAAAACAATGTGCAGACGTTGCATCACCCAAAGGCGTGACGTCATCTATTTGTCCAAATTGATGACTAATCAAAATTCGATTAATCATAAGTTAATCAAACTACTTATTTTAAAAAATAAAATAAAAATACAGATGTTATGTATTGCATACTAGTAGACAATAGACATATAGTTTTTGAATCTATCATGGTTTAAATAATTTTGATAGAAAGGCTTTCGTATATCAATTCAATAGAACTAGAGTGCAGGCGTCAACTAACTTCCGTTTCATTTGATGGTAATATAATTAGCTTTACACAAGTTGGTTTTATATACCATAAGTTTTTATATGTTTTTCTAAACGTAGTCAAATTCAAGAAAAAAAGTTTAGCGACATTTTCCAGCAGTTGACTTTATTGTAAGCCCTTATCGGTCATGCTCTTTTAAACAAGGTGGCATTATAAACATTTAATCTATGTACATCATGTAAGCATTAGTGTTACGTGATATTATAGCAAAGTTTTCAAACTAATTTTGATAACCATGAAAGTCAACACTCATGCCGTTGCCTTTCATGGGACGTCAGTACTTGAGGTTCGCATCATGTCAAAATTTTCAGTCATTTCCTCCTTCAAGAGCTAATTCAAGCAAATTTAAACAAATGCAAACGTAGAGAATTGCTTCAAAACAGGGGTGGTTAACTTTTCAAATCTACGGGTCACGTCCCATATTTGCAATAAACCAAATGATATATAAAAATAATAATAATTATAAAATCATCAGCTGTTAAAACCATTATTAATTTAGAAGCGTACATTGAATATTTGATCTCAATGTGCGTTTGAATCTTGTTAATCTTTTTGGTAAGTATTACCAATGGTATTACTGACAGATTTTTAGAGAGCCACTGGCGATATTGCTGAAAAATTACAAAAAAAAAAAAACATTTTAGGTTTTCGATTGAATTGCTGTTCATCAGCAGAACTCACATGTAAGTTAATGGGCAATAAATAGTGAAAGGATTTTATTCGTACAATCTGACAACAAAAGGTCGTTGACTCGGTTTGCAGAAGAAAAACCGTCACGATTGCAATGCGTTGAAACATTTTGCAGTCTCTTTAAAGAGTTTTGTATCCCACCAATTTATCAGTTTGTGTGTGGGGCTAAGGTTCACGTGCGTGGGTGGTATACGACTCTTCCTAATAAATGGCTTTTGGTAAGATTTTGAAACAGGATAAAGTTAGAGTTTACAAGGGACGTCAAAAGTATTTAGGTCTTTTAAAACGAAGTTTTCTTCTTTTTAGCTGATGAAAGATGTTTCAAAAAAATTTATGCACTTAATTTTCGTTTAATCAACAGAGGTGGATTTTTGGAAAGAGCTTATATGTCAGCATACGAAACTTCTTAAAGTAGTTGCTCCTTTTTCACCACTTTCAGCATAGTCTAAGTTGTATGCTTTCAAAGTTAAAGCAAATATTTACACATTTGATGTAATAGTTAACTTATTTAAAAAGTCGGTTAGTTTCTGCACTTAGGTAAATTTTAAAACTGGCTATTTCGCAATAGCCGATCATATAGAAGAGTAAAGGTTTACTTGTCGCAAATTAGCTAAGTTTATGGTAACTCACTTTCTTCAGTTCTGAAAGAGGATCCGCTTTTTAAGTGGTCTTGAACGGTGGTTCCTTATCCTTCATTTTTTGCAAAGTTTTGATTTAGTTTGATAACACGATACGGATAGAAGACAAAAAAACACTTTAAAAAGTGAGAAACAGCAAACCAGAAATATGAGTTTTAATCGCGAAAAAAAAAGTTTTTATATTTTATGACAACATTGGCTACTTTGTTGATTCGTCTGTCTAACAACTACTTTGATTGTAAAACCGATCAGGCATATCTGTTCCACAAACAATATGCCTTAATTTATCTAACGTCTGCTTGTAAACATATGAAAGCCAGCTTGAATTCTTGATTTATTTTATCGTAGGTCGAATAGTGAAGCAACTTGAAATAGTAAGGAGGGAAAAAGAGTTAAGTTGCTGTATATTAGTGTAGTGCTGATATTTTGCGGCAGGCGTGGCAATAAACCACATTAAAAAACTTTTTTTTTCCATCATTGATTTTTAGAAATGATTGAAGGAAAATATGGTGGAAAGAAAGAGATGCAGGGGAAGAAGTAGATGAATTTGTGGAGATGATGTAAAACAGTGGGCTGACTTGTCAAGCATCGGAAAAACAAAAAGAATAACGGAAGCACGTAACGTGTAAAAGCAGTTTACAGCCAACCTTCGACTCGGAGACGACACATGAGTATGATGATGATGATTTTTAGAAAGAATCAACCTCAAACAAAATTTTCTGCAAGCGCAGCAGCCTTTTTCAACGTACCATACAGCAGTTGCCGCGTACATGATCCACGGATATTATTGCAGATACATCTCATGGAACAAAGTTTCTCGTAGTGCCAGACTCTTCGCTTAGTGAATCCACGACTGCGATTGGTGAATTTACTCTCAACGAGAAAGCAAACAGTAAAATGTTAAAATGTAGTAAAACATGACAATAACATGTTTTCCCCTTTTTTCTGCAAGGTCTGTTTTCACCACTTCGGCTATAGGTCTAAATAAATTTTTTAAATTCCTTGTTTGTGTTTTTTTTTGTGTGATTTATGTGTTATCTTATAAACGGTTTATGTGCGATTTACGATTTATGTGCGAATCTTTTAAACCGGAACTACTGTGCATCCTTGTAAACTGTAAAGGTTGTCTCTTTTTTGAAAATTGAATGAGGCTGTTAGAAAATTTAAAATTGAATGATAGTTTAGCTTAATTTGCACCAGTAGCCAATAACATCTCATATTATTATCTCTTTTTGTTGATAGATCTGTTCGCAAATAGAATACTTTTTGAATTTTAAATAACTCAACACTATAGAAAGTGTTTGTTATTGAAAAGTGAAAGCCATAAGAAACAAACCATGGCTTGGCATATTATTGAAAAGTTATTGGAACAAGTTGCAGAGCATTCTACATTGGTTGGAAAATTCTGGGTGACCTTCTTCTTTGTCTTGAGATTCTTAATGGTGGTTTCAATCGCCGACACTGTGTTTGGAGATGAGCAAGGAGCATTTGTATGCAATACACTGACGCCTGGTTGCCAAAATGTTTGTTTTAATGATTTCAGTCCAATTTCGTTGATTAGACTGTGGGCCTTGCAGGTGAGTAAAATTTTCGATCCAAAAACACACAAGTAATGTTTTCAAGAATCAAGAAAATTGCTTTTTTCTCTGGTAAAGAGTTTGTTAATTTCTTTCCACGGTTTCTTTTTAATTTGATAATGTTTGTTTAAAAATTGAAAATCAACAACAATAAACTTCTAATTTACTTTTGAAAAGTAATTTTGTTTACAATTGTCCATTGCCATAGCTCAGTAGGATGAGAGTCTAACCTTGTGAATGAAAGAATCTGCAGGATCAAGCAATACCCAAACAGGAAAATTCATCATTTTTACATTGATTCAACGTTTGCAGACGTTAATTAATTCACAGTCAACAACATTTCAACAAACGGAAACTTCACTATGTTGATCTCAATATGGTCTGCATCACTGGTTAATAAAAGTCTCTAGAAATATGCAAAATGCCAGTAGCTTTTCTTAGCCGGGAAAGGAAGATTCCAACAATCAGTGAATCAACTTAACCAATGATCCCTTTAAATATTAAGATAAAATTCTGCTTTTAATTTATAGCTTAACATAAATCAAAAGTCCTGTGGCGTTATATAAGTGTAAACACTTAAAAATTTATAACAAAATAAGCATTCGTTTTGTTTTTTCAGATTCTTTGTGTGTCATTGCCCAGTGTCATTTTCATCGTCTACACTGCGCATAAGTTAACAAAAATTAGCCAAGCAAAAAAGCTTAGACAGGATGAACTAGATAAAAAAAAGAAGCAACTCGAACAAGCCAAGAAACTAAAAGAAGAAGCAAGAAAAAAATCCGCGTTAGAGCGAAAAAAGCGGGCACAAGAAGGGGGCCCACCAGGTCGGAACAATTTTTTTTTATAAAATTGTAACAGAAAATACAATGGGAGTATGCAAAAAGCGGAAATTCTTTTGTTGTATACAAACATATATGTTCGGTGGATAAAGGTTTGAATTCGGATGAGAAGCCAAAAAAGCAATGTCACTATCCAACTTTAGGCTTGTTATCATGTGTTTTTACCATGTCACAGTCACATTCTTTCGATAGGTTATGAACTTACGTCCTTTCAAGAATTGGGCAATAGGCAGGCTCCCCAAAGGCACTTGACCAAACAACTGACACTCCAAGGAAATAAAATAAACTTGAATCATGTCAAAACAGTGGGAAGTTTCCGAAACAAAATGGCAGTTACTATTTAAATTTTAACGTTTGCTCACTGATAAATTTCCACATTTAATTTCGGCAATATTCTACCGGGGAAAATCAAATTAAAAAGTATTTCCAATGGAGTTTTTATCATAAAACCTAATTTACTTAATGCTGAAAAACTTTAAATTCTCAATTGATGTGTCAGCACTTTTAAGTTGCTTTTTGAGATAAACACATCTTCGATTGTTTTATCCAGGCTTATCCCGGTGAGTGAAGCTTTAGATCACGTAGAAGGCAAGAAAGTCAATCTTTCTGTCCACCTTCAGACTTGCCGTTTAGTGTCTTGCCAAAAACACAGACGCGTTCTCTTGAGCTTTCGTTCTCTTGAGCTTTGACGAACCGAGGTTCTTTCGAGCGTCGTACAAGGGCTCTCACCACTCGGCCATGCGGTCGCGGTATCTTTGATAAATAAATGAAAAAATCTAATTCATGCACAGTTACTGAAGGGTTTTACCTTTAATTTTTAATTAACATTTACATTAATATTATTAATATTTTCACAGAGTACAATGATGTGGAGGATGGCGCAGTTACTGAAGTCAAGGTACGTAGATTGACAAATGACAATAAATCGGTCTATTCACAATTGATAAGCATAAAGGTGTACAAATTAACATTACAACTATTTTTAAAAGCCTTAATGTCTCTTGATCACTATTTGTATGAGGTCAAGATATGTTTACACAGTTCAAACAAACTTCATTATTTTACTTTCATTAAAAAAAGCTTTGTTTTTACGGGATGTTTTCTTTGGAGTTGATTGAGAAGTAGACGCAATTACATGCAAAGTCTATCTATTTCATGGGACTGGCATTGTTTATACGACCAAAAAAGCATTGATTGCAAGCACTAAGGCAGGGGTGGGAAATCTGTTGCCCACGGGTCGCACATGCGGCCTCCGAGATTATTTGAGCTGGGTTAAAGTTTAATTTTATTACTATAACATGAATTCTTTTAACACTAAACCACCACTTCTTAAAAACTGAAACAATTAAATGTTTAATGACCTTTTGCTAACTCAACTTTATGATATGATCGATAAACTTACCTAAATTTTTCCATGTTATGTTCAAGAATTGTGCCAGACTGCCAGTGACGTTGCAACTGCGTTTGCATAAATAGTCGTTTGACGTATGAGTGAGGCGAGGGTTGATTGTAAAATATCTCAATGACGCCTGAAAAAGAAAGACTTGTCATGAAAGTACAGGAAAACACTGGATAATTTTTTTTAAGTACTAGCCTGACAGTGATCAACCTGCATGACTTGTTTGTGTTTTAAACGCACAGCACGTTGGAAAAATATACCAAAACATTTCAGTCATGCGATAGGAAGATTCCTTCATGCTTGTCTGAAATCATTATTAAAGCTGTTGTGACAGAAAAAGATTAATGCTCTGAAAATGATTAAAAATTAACATTTTAAAATGGAGATTGCAAAACCTCCTGCTTGGAAAGAGTGGCTTAAACAAAAGGTGTTGCCAGATGTTAAAATATCCACTGAACTTGTTGTTCTTGGGTAGCTCAATAGTGAACCAATGCTTGTCAAATTTATTAAAACGTTTACGAAACTACACAACCCAATATAAAGCGACCTTTTATAAACACATAATATTGGATTCGAAAAGAGTATGTTGGATCTGTCTATTAATAAAACAAAATGTTTTGTTTAAACCAAATTAAAATAAACAACTTTTCATCGTGTAATTGTAAAGTACAAAATCTTGTGTTCCCGACGATATTATTCCATAATTCTTTCGCCCCACGGTACCACATAGATTCCCAGCGTTCATAGGGGTGGTCCAAGGAGTAATTTTGGGCTCGGGCCCGGGATACTTTTGAGGTTCCCGTAACCTTTCCAAAACGTCCTGGAACAAAGAAACCGCTGCTTATTTTTTGGATGCAGTGGGTTTTCTTGACGTGTCTTGATTTAAGACCCGAGGATCTCATTGTTAATAGGCCTAAATTATCCTCTCAACGGCCATGGGTTCCCCACTCCTGCACAGAGGTACTTGCCATTTACCTGCAGTATTTTTCATGTATTATTTTACTTTTAAAATGACAAAGGTATGCTCTAGTAGGCCTACCTTCAAATCAATTTAAATCGAAGTGAAATCAAAATATTATGAACTTACGGATTAAGGGGTCTTTATATAGTACCATATGGTGTGTTGGCAGGGCCGTTGACAGAATTTCTCGGGCCCGGTACCAGTTTATTTTCGGGCCCCCTTCATCGAAAATGTTATGAATATAAAGGTTGTGTACAAACTTTTATTGATGTTAAGTAACAATTAAACACTGTTTAACAAATCTTGTTTTATCTATTGTTTAACAAAAACGGTTGTTTAACAAATCTTGCGTAATCTTAAAATTTCCCGAACCGCAAAACTTACTATCTCTACCTAGCGGTTGCTTTTTTAAACTTTTATTTGTCACATGGCGCTAGAGTATTACTTCCTGATTCCACTGATGTTTCACTAGTCATTCTAGGCTCACCAGAAGAGAATGTTAGTTTTACAGCAAAGTTAGTGCAGACGGTCAGAAAGTTTTCACTTTGATTTGGGAGAGGTTTTCGGGCCTAGGTCAAACATTTGCTGATTGCTGCAATCTGAAAAGCGGTTTTGGTCTAATTTTAGAGCAGAAATAGGGATAGCAATCTTCTTATCTGTGCCCATTTCAGTTTTTGACTTTAAACAAGTATTAGCCTGTTTGTTTTGAAATTCGTGTTTCGGGTTATTTCACTAAATATTCGTGGTTAAGGAAACCACTATACTACTAGACTAAATTCTCGTTCTACTGTTTGGTGGCAGAAGTGGCCATTTTACCATCAGAGAGCTGAAGTGGGCCCAGTACCCAGAAGGGGGCCCGGTACTTTACCATCTGACGGCTGAAGTGGCTGTTTTAACCTTTGATGGCAATTCCTTTAGATCTGATTTATTAAGATCTTGATAATGTTTGAAGTCGTGGGAAATCTTTTAAATCCAGGCCCCTTAATTATTCCGGGCCCAGGTTCAAAAGTACCACCTAGACACCCATTTCAACGCCCCTGTGTGTTGGGAAAGCGTTACAACCATCACATTGAGTTAGATTTTGAAGACCAATGCCAGAATTGACGTTATATGGTGGAAGAATGTGAAGAAAAACAAGACAACGGCATCGTGTAATATTTGAACAGGCTCCTTTGTTAATTTCATGCCAGTAGCTTAACTTTTCATTAGTATGGTACGTTACTTTCCAGACAGCAAAATCTGTCATTTTTACTTTGATTCAACGTCTACAGACGTCTGCAGATGTTGAATCAATGTGAAAATGATGAATTTTGCTACTCCTAGTCCATATGTCCATATAGTGACTACGATCACACATTTTATTCCTCTGCTGATAATTTTGTACGTAACGTTAAGGAGAGCAAGGCCGAAGCAAAGAAAGAAGATGACGACAAAGTCGTGGCGACCAAACTAGACTCAGACACACCATCCAGGCTCATGATTGCTTACGTTGCACAGGTGAGACGGTAAATAAGCTCACATTTTTGTTAAACAAAGGCTTGAAGTTTGTTCTGGACAAACTGCGCTAACAATTTCACTTCATTTCGTCAGGTTACGAGAGAAAAGCAAACACGGTTGGGTTATGCACATAGCTGAATGCAGAATGTTGTAAATCTGCAAGCAAGTTTTTCGCTGATCTATTCAATCATCTTGTTCTTTCGTTTGGCTGCAATTTACTGCGTAGGCTACGCTTCATTTTATCAACGTTTGGTGAAAAAAATCTTTTGGAGAAACTGTCAAAAGTGACTATTTATTTTTTGAATGAAATGCGTAATTCTGTCTCTGCTTTAACGCAGTGGTATGTGGCTGGCAAAACTTTGTAACCCAGGCAGATGCATTGTTATTATAACAAGGTATATCATAGATTCAATACACTGTTACACGAAAAACTTGTCTCACAAATGAAAACATGTTGACACGAAATATATCCCCACTGCCTTTTTGTAGGCTCTTTGGTAGGCTACAACTAAAATAAAAATAGTGAAAACAACCTTTTTTCCAAACAACATTTACTTCAAAAACAAAAAAATTTGACCCGGTTTTGTTTAGTTCCAACATTTAACCTTTAAAAAAAACGAAACGCACGAAATCTTGGAACACAGAAAGCGCTGTAGTGCTATTAAATATACGCGACTTTGTGCGGTGTCCTTAGGAAGTGATTTGGGGTTGCTGGGGGGCGTGTTGAAACAAACTATTTTGCTTAAGCTTTTATGTTCTATTAGACCTTTGTTATGTTGTGGCAATGTTTCTTAACCTATGAGTTCTCAAGTCACGTGCTAATCTTTTTTTCAAAAACCGCTTTTGTCCACAACGATTGAGGTACAACTATAAATTTACTGTCAAGATAATTGCATTATATGAATATCCGGAGTATCACTTCAAATCTATTTTCTTGCAGGTATTATTCAGACTAGCCATGGAAATTATATTTATGTATGTACAATATCACATCTATGTCTATAAATTTTGGGTCCCTGAACTTTTCAAATGTGCAAGATGGCCTTGCCCCAATGCAGTGGATTGCTTTGTGTCCAGGCCTAAAGAAAAGACAGTCATGCTCTGGGTAATGTTCGGTAAGTACAAAGACTAAAATATGCTTTCCAAGGTTTATAAAAAAAAGTTTGGGTTTTTGTAGCATGAGGTTCACCTCCATTATGTCTTACCTCGATTCCCTGAGTACTACGTGACCTTCAAGTAGGTGAAAAAATGTGACCTACTCAATTTTACTCGCGCTGACGAGAGGTTGATGTTATGTCATCGTAGCGCCAGAAAAGTTAAAAAAATACATCTTTTACCGTGGTATAAGTTTTGTGTTTTCTATAGTCGGAGATTGCCGTTATCAGTTGGAGATGAACGTTTAGACTTTTGTGATAGCAGGTTAGCAGCTTAGTCGTTGCAAAAAAAATTTAACGGAACAGAAAATACAGATTTTTACTATTTGACCATTAAAACAGTGAACGGGTGGACACTATTATTTCAAAATCTCCAAAAAAATACCACGCGTTGTTTCAATATTTTACTGCAATGCAGCAATTGTCTTTAAAATCCTAACTTTTCGATTACCACGAAACGAATCCACAAATACTGAGAGCCGCTTGCTTTGAGAAACGAATCCACAAACACTGAGAGCCGCTTGCTTTGAGAAATCCACTGAGTTTATCTTTAGAAAAATATTGAAGCAAAACGCAGCAAATATGACATCAAAGTGGAAGAATGAAATACTTTCATTTGTCAACTCCTTTTGCGTCTAAATCAACAAAATGTTTTTAAATCAATGTAGATGCGCATGTCAAGTCTAAGTAACTTTTTCTTCCCACGCAACTGTACAAACATTTACCACTCGTATTTAAACTTTCAAAAACTTAGAATTATTGTTACACATAAATTTAAACCATAGGATTCATTAAACAAATACGGTACTAAAAATTGCTATGGTGATTTGCCTTGTAAAGGAATATCTTCAATCTCTAATCTAAGTTAATAAGTAACAAAAACCGAGTTGGTTGGTTGCTTGGTTTTGGATCTTTACTCTTGTACTAAGAAAGCCTCTGGTAGGTTATTTCTGGCAGTTTCGTATACTTTTAGACGCTTTAAACCGCTGGCGCAGGTTCGGATACCTAGATTAACAGAGTGAAGTTTCCGTTTGTTTTTGAAGTGTTGTTGTCCGTGAATTATTCCATCCACAAGGTGCCGCTGAATGGAGAACAGTCCTTGAAATGCGTTGCATAAAGCGCACACCTCGAGAGCCAATCTCAGAACCGCTTGATCTTGCGGTTTCTTCGAGCACAAAGTCGAGCGTTTAACCATAGCAGATCTATCGGTATAGACTACTGACCTATCGGTATGGACTATTGACCTATCGGGGTTGACTACTGAGCTATCGCAGCGGACCACTGAGGTATCGGGGCGGAATATTAAATTATCTGGGCGGACTACTGAGCTATCGGAGCAGTCCAGATGATGTTTGTGTCTTTACCTATGATGTTGTTGTTAACCACAGGCACCGGCTTGATCATGATTGTTCTCAATGTCATTGAGCTCTACCACTTGGGAATGAAGAAGATCTGGGACGCGTGGAAGGCAAGAGGACAAGACATCACTAAGGAGTACAAGCTGACAAACAACATGCCTTCATTCGGAGGTCACGGAGGAGGAAGACATTACGGAGGCAGGTATCAAAGAGGATATCCACAAGCGGTTGGGATCAGAGTGGGATACGCAAGAAGTAGCTTGTCAGGAGAAGGAGGAAATGATATTGACGGAGACAGATTTATTTAAGTATGTATACGACGGAGCACTGGAATTAACGTTATAAGAAAAAATATTTTTTTTTCATATTAGATGTACGTATTCTGACGTCCGTTTATACTTCTTTGAATTAAATTTATGACTATACAACTACGTTTAGCTTTTCAACATTTCGTTACTGTGCATATCATCAACTGGTTAACTTGATAATAATTTGTCAAAGTGTCTTTTTATGCCAATTTTTACAGCACACCTGCAAGTCATATAAACTGAAGATAACCGCTTTCCGCCACCTAGCGGGCAACGTATATCTTGTTTGCTTCATCAAAATATTTTTGAAAAAAAATGTTGAGGGTTTCGAAAGCGTTGAAACCAAAATCAATCCGTTTTTCACGAGCTTCCCATGTTGCTTCAATGCTTCATTTTTTTTTATAATATCACTGATACAAAAAACACCATACAGAAATACGAAAATGTCTAAAAAAATTAAATTATGTATACGTTTTATAATACATACATAAGTTAGTTCATCCTAGTGGGAGAGCTGCGTACATCAGTTGTAGTTTAAATCTTTTCCATCAGTTCGCATACATCAGTTCTAAACTATTTTTTCAAACAAAGCGTTCAAAACGCCGTTTATACAATACGCCTTGTGATAAAGCTGCAATTTTAGTGAAACTTTATTTGAATCTTCTTTAATTTTACTCACTCAAAAAAGTAATTTGTAATTTAAAAAAAAATCTTGATAGTCTGTCCAATAAAACTGTGCAATTGTGCATAGATGTTGTATGAACGTTTCTTTAACAACAAAGTATCAACAAATACTAATATCATGGTAAATTTAGCCTGCACAATATTTTGGAAAAATAATATAAAAGTAGGCCTACATAATTCATAACAGGACACATTAATTATTGTTGTTCTTACATCTGTTTTATGTTTTGTTGATCATGTAAGTATCGTGTTTATCAGACTCTCTGGAGTAGCCTAACAGATATCTGTGTTTTATCGTGCGTTTTTAGATTCATCTTAAATTGTTCTGCACACAGTCTAGGCAACTTAAGCACGGATTTGAACAAATTCAGCGAGTTTTTGAACAAAGTTTATGCTAACACCCAGTAGTGTCTGCATTGACCTGTAACTACTATAATTAATTGGCTGTAATTTTTTGCACTGTAAATTATGTGGCGTTTGAATAATTTATAGCATTTCGACTTGTTTGATTACAACAGTTTGTAGATTTCGTTTTCGAGCTGCAAAATATTCTTGACCGTCGCAAGCCTACGTATGCTCAATGCAAAGATGTATTTGATATCACTCCACTGGCCGGTACCTGCACAGGTTGACATTTATTGACCAAGAGTGTAGCCGTTAAGAGACAACTTTGTCAAAATAAATTTTAGTCATTTTTTAATTTTTTAACGTAAATGCCTTCAGATATCCTCTAAAGATATTGTAGATTTTTAGCCTACTTTTGTTGCAACATCTCAGCCTGAAAATCAGTCTTTTTTAGACAATGCAAAAAAGACTGATTTTCACGCTGGCATCCTCAGCGACTTACAAACAGTAGTTGCAAGATTGAATTGTTAAACAACCTAAGTTTTTCTGTGTTGCATTTAGGGTAATATTTCTAAAAAACAATAATGGTTTCTGCATTCAAACTTCTATTTGAATAAGCTTGACTGAACATGATCTAGCATTCCAGCTGATTGAAGTCGATTGAAAATAAATTCGTTTGTATTAGTTTTTGCAGTTTTTCAATTTGCAATGCTGGTAGTACATCTTGTTTTAATTTAACTTAAACAGTGAAATATAAGTTAAAATCGTTTGCTCTGAAATACGATTCGTAAACTATCGAAAAAGTACACCATATTGCTTTACAGCAAAGCTTAAACATTAAAAAGACACCATCCAAGATAGAAAATTCTGTTATTTTTACGTCTGCAGACGTTGAATCAACGTCAAAACGACGGAATTTGCTGTCTGCAAAAGTGCGTTATGATCTTGCACTTGGGTTTGAACAATACAGTTGCTTGCATGCACCTGCCAATGTAGGCTGTTCAATCCTCAAGCGTTTCTAGTGTTAATTTGGTTAACTATTGTACATTACGTCCTTTTGCTTTTTTTAAAAAGTAATTTTGCACATTGAATTGTCACGATCAAAATCTTAAACGTTCTACGTTGATTCGATTTACTTTGCAATTAAATTGCCTGATGCTTTTGTGTGTCACCTGGGAGGAGGGGTTACCAGGAGGTAACCCTTCTTGGATTGTCTTAGATTAGCTGTTTTTAAATAATGGAATAAAGTCAATCAACAATCAAAATTTTTGTTTTTTGTCGAAAATGCAGATTGGTTTCTTTTTCCTGCAAAAAAATTACAGCGTTTTGCTTTTAGCAGAAATTGCATCATTCATCAGTTACTTTGAGGTTGTTTAAATATCAAGTGACGGTATTTTTGTCATTTTCTTCATCTTCCCAACACAATGTCCTTCGCAAACCACTAAAAGAGTCATGTGATGTATAAAGAGCCCCCGCCAAGCATCAGTCACCGCTTTGGTTACTTAGTCAGTGCTTCCACTTTTACAAAGCTAGATTATCACTTACATTACCACATTTGTCCTCAGATTACCACATTTTTTACTGTGATTTTCTTCCCGAATTTAACCGTATTTCGACTTACTTTTACATTAACAAAGTGGCTATTTTTACCCACTTGTTGCCATGGTTACAATCAGGTGTTGCCAGAGTTAGGATTAAAGTTAGGAAGGGTTAAACTTAGGAACAAGGTTAGGGTTTTGATCTTTATCCAGAACTAAAAAAAAATTCCGGAGGTGGTATACAAGTCCCCCCCCCCCCCCCTTGGTAACTCATGACAAAGACAGGACTCGACCAAACATATAGGGTGAAACTACTTTACCTTTGCTTTACTGTTCACACACTTCAATCTACATGTTTTGGTCAATTCCTTTTTGTCATGAGTTACCAGAGGGGGGGGGAGGGACTTGTATACCAGCTCCAAAATTCCAAAATGCAAGTTTTTGTTTTCAACAGCTTTAAACTTTTCTCAAATTACGACAGAATTCCTTATCTGGCAATGCTACTATTTGGCTATATTTACACTATATAGTGTAAAATAAGGTCTAAAACAACTAGCCTATTCAGTTTATTAACAGTACCGGTTATTAACAGTTATAAAAACGTCCGAAATAAGCAAGCAAAGTACTGTGCTTGACACCGCAGCTAGAATCTGAAAGACATCTTGACTATGAATATGATCGCATGGTCACCCTATGTTCAAAGTCAAAAGTCAGGACGCATTCCAAATCCAAAAACAGTGGAACATGCTAGTCACATGCTATTATAAGTAGTTTTTTGCATATTTGTTCGATTTCGGAAGACAACAGTTCAAATGCTCTTATTTATTGAAAGTATTTTATGACAAATGTTCAAAATTTATAATTTCTACATTTTGGCAACATTTCCACACAAAATTTCCATATTACCACTAAATTACCACAAATTTTTCATTACCACATTTTTACCACAAGCATGATAAAAATTCCACAATTGTGGTAATTACCACAAAAGTGGAAGCGCTGTACTTAGTACACAATAACACATTGATGTAAAATTAACGCGAACCATTTTCCTTCTTGATAAACGATCAGCAAACAAAATACTGCAGCTTTCTTGATTACCTAAAACCCGTTCTGACGTCACGCAGAATGCAAAGGGTAGACGAATTGATGAAAAACTATCAACTGTGTTGTAAAAGTAGCCTTTGTGGTATCGCAATCATATGATTTGATCCCCATTGTAAATTACAACTACAACACAAAACCTGTTGGAGCGTGGCCTACGATATAGGCCACGGTTGGAGGTACCCTTGCGAAGTGAGGAGTAATCGCGAATCAGAGACTTCGGTTTATTTTGGCATATCATTGAGTATCTTGAAATGACACAGCTCTGTGCTTTGAAGCGGTGTCAAACTGACGCCCTCTCGAACGACGTGAAGCGATCTCACCACTCCAACGACGCATTAACTTTCATATCACATCATACAATTATTGTTTATTTTTTTGACCACGTGTCTAGGATCACGTGACCTGGATTCAGTCTTCCTGAATCTAATCACGATATTTCATGACAGCTTGAAGATAAACTTGAAGATTAGCTTCCGTCGACTTGATCTAAATTTTTAACCACCAAAATTTATATCAATAAGATAACCACAGTTTCGTTTGATTATTTTATTGATAACGTCACACGATAGTATCATAGAAGAATTCAATACCCACAAACAGTACAATCTAGTTGCGAACAGTCAAGTATAACCACGCTGTATCAATCGACATTGTGAAACCATAAAGCAAGATAAGATGTAGAGCAGCAGATACGCTGTAGTTTGACTGCACACTTTGTTTAAAACGGCGCAAAAAGTCAAAACGAGTGCAGCTGTAGACATGTTTTCAATTTGACTGATGTGAAACTTACATAACTAAGCCTAGAAGCGAATAAGTCATCTTTTTTAAAAATAAATAACGAGTGTCTTAATTCTCTCTGACGACCACAGTAACGAGTAGAAGCAGCATACAAATGCAAGAAATAAAATCGTATTTGTACACGAGATGGTTGCTGAGCTGTCTTGCCTAATGCTCTTTTTTGAAACGATATGAGTCCAAAGTTGTCGTGACCACTAAAAAGTTTGAATACACAAAGATTTAAATAGCCCACGTAAAAAACCAACTGATTTGTTCATTTTCGATGCTCAAATCAATGCGAAATCTAAAAGCAGAGTCATCTTTGATGGCTCAATCAATTTTCATTTCACTGCGCACTAACTGCAAAAGTAGACCATTAATGCTTTGATAAGATGCAGCACAGCGAAGTCGATTCTAAAAGTCGACTTTTCTGCTGTTTCGTTGAAAATGCGAAAACACATTTTCGGTAGTCGGTATGCTACAACAATAACAAACGGCTTACGAAAAAAATCAAGTCGTGTTTAAACTATGCTGTATATACAGACGTACTATATTAATGGCGTACTTGAAGAATAAAACACAGAAAAATAAAACATCAACTACAAAATGCACGATCAATGTTTTCACAGGTTCTTACAAATGCCTAGCGTCAGCTTAATTTTTTTAGAGCACTTCCCTAAAAAAAGGCTGAAAGACCTTAGAATATAGAATAATTTCGAAGGAAGACCAGCAGGTAAATACCACGGCTTTTCTTCAAAGTTTCAATATTGTAGTTTTGATTGAAAATTACATGGAAGAAATAAACTCTTTCAAAAGCTAACAAGCTGCAAATAATTAGTCTTCCTGCGCTTGCCCGTGTATCTTCAGTTGACCTAAAAATGTTTGCGATAATCCATTAGCAATGTAACTATAATACGCTTTTTATGTCAATTTCTTTGGAAGATTTTTATCATAATTAGACTCGTTCTAACGTTACGTTTTCTCGTAGAGAAAATTAAAAAAATTAATTGGTACAACACCCCATACAACAACTTAACCGTTTTTGACATTGACTACGTCTGCAGACGTTGAGTTAATGTAATGATGTAAATGTAATACATGTAAAAAAAATGTTAAAAGTAAATAATGGTTTAGTTGCTGTCTGGGATGCAATAGAAGAAGTTAGCATACGTTAGTCACCTGCTCTTGAGTTTGTTGGTAGGCCTTCCATATCCATTCGGTCGCAGCAGCTGTCATTGCGTTGCTGTTGCTTTCCTTCAAAGCAGGATCTGCGGTCTTGTCGTCTGAAGTGGCTGTGAAAGAACATGGTTGAGAATTTTAGAATCAAGATTTTTTGAGAACACACACGCGTTTAGGCATAAAGATACAAAGAGTAGTTGCAACTATTACAGAACGTACAAAAAATATTATTGTTGTTACCAGGGTATGGTTTTAGCCAGAACTGAATATAGAAGTCCAATTAATATAAAAAGGGACTGATTTTCTTACCAGAAGGTTTAAAAATTTGGCATTGATGCATATTTCTGTGTCAAATTTGAAACGTTGTACCGAAACGAATCCAGACAAGCAATTTATTGAATCAAAACTAAATTGAGCAAGCCAGACTCACCAGGCATCGGAGAACTGGCTACAAGGTTGTTAGGCATCAGTAGTCTCACAGCAGCATTATTAAAGTTCATCATCTGGTTGCCCTGGAGACGGGCATCGGCGGCAGCTTTTGCTCCCATCAGGCCGGATGCGAGTGCCGCATATTGCTGGAAAAGAAAAGAAAATTTAATTGTTACTTTTGAAAACAAAACAGTCCACGTGGCCATCACGTGATACGTGAGACCATCACGCTAACAAGAGTGTCAGCGTCCCAGGCAGCAAGCTTGATATTTTTACATTGTTTTGGCATCTGCTACGTTAAAGAAACGTAAAAATGGCACATTATCTAGATAGGTTGATCTAAATCTTACAGCTAAACAGATAAATAAAAACATAAGAAATTTGTTGTGCTTTCACCTGATAGATTGCGGTTTGGTCAGGAACCGCAGGAATTTGAGAAGACAATCGTGGTCTCAGAGGAGGATTTGCGATGTTAGCCACTGATGTGTTTTGCATCCATGGGGATATAAGAGGATTATCCATCGAGATGCGGCGACCTCTTCTTGATCCTCCAGCACCCCAAACGTGGGTTCCCATGTGAACCTAAAGATTTAAAATATTACAAAAAGTCTTAACAAACTTTACATGTTTAGTGAGCAATATAGTGGTCATTCTAACCAAACAATAGTTGCATTTTCTTACACTAAATAGGAAATACTCAAAGACATACATTGAAGACAATATTTAAGGTAAATTTACCTTCAGATTTCCTTTGGTGGTGAATGCTCTTCCACAGACACTGCAAGCGAAGGGCTTCTCTCCTGTATGCGTTCGGTTGTGTATCTTGAAACAAAAGGTTAAAGTTATAGAAAATTCCAGAAGGATTATGATCTTCTACGACAACAGAACCGTAAGATGACAGTCTATTCAAAATAGCGTTGAAGCTATGTAAAAATACGACATATAGTTGTTACGTAATTGTAAACACTTCAGTTAATAGGTAGTGGCAATTTTACTTCCTTGGGGACTTTTTATTGAAAAAAAAACAAACAAAAAAAACAGCAGACTACAATACCAAGGCTGGCTGCTTTCTAGTGGCCTCCCAGTGTAGTATAAAACAACTGTTTACTCTAAAGTAGACGAAACCCAGATCCGGCTTTTACTGTAGACTGGCAGTAAATCTTAAATAAAGCAGAAGTTAACTAGTAGCAGCAACTTACTTGTAGCGAACTAGCTGATGAGAACTGCTTCTGGCAAATGTGGCACCAGTGCCGAGGATAGCTTCTTTTCGCAGGAGGAGCGGATTGTGATGCCTCTAGGGAGCGCTAGAGTGAAAACAAAACCGATCAGTCTTAAATTAATAAATTTTGTTTATTAAATAAGCGTCTGGATGTCTGAACAACATACGGTAGTTGGTGCTTGAAGGAAGGAAAAAAGTTGGAAGTTGGAAGCAGAAATTGTATATTTTTATATGGCTGAACAACGTCCGTTATTTACCTTTCCTGGATAAGCTTCGTTCGTCAAGGATGGTGAGTTGGAAGGACTGCTTGGATTAGAGTTACCTGAAACAAACAACACTGCAATTCATTGAATATCATGAGTCAATTAAAATGATTTATTTATCTATTACAAAAACGTTCAAAACTAAATGTCATTTTCTAAAAGAATCCCTTCACACTATGCCTCTATACACGATTCAACATGTTTCGTCAACAGATTACGAATTGTTTCTCGGCAGCCGATTTGTAGCAAGAATTGACAGCGATAGACAAGTGTTTCGCCTATGAGGCTGGGCTCATCAGTATCGCACCGCATTCTTGCCACAAGGGTATTCGACCGCCGCTTTACCAGTCAGTTTAACTCTTATCTTTGTTGGAAGAAAAGAGCCAACAAAACCAGCAGGCGCCAGGGGAGGACATTGTGAAGAAAGGAGCGTTCTTCCCGGCTATCAGCACAAGGCTGAGCAGTGATCACTCACTAGTGCAGCGAGCAGTTTCTTCACAAGATTACGAATTACGTAAATTCCAACGAAGAATACCTTGGGTTGGGCTGAAAACCGGCTCCAGCATGTCGTCATCCACATCGGTGATGTCATGAGTCAAAAGGTGCTGTTTGAGGTTTCCCTTGGTTGTGAAACGTCGGTCACAAACACGGCAAACGAAGGGCCGCTCTTTGGTGTGGCTCCGAAGATGGATCTGCATAAAAATGTCCAAGGTGATGACAAACGACGAAATCTTTTTGTTGGTCATTTTATTTTTGATGAAAAAAATCTTTTTTTTTATTTCAGCAAATTTGAAGCTGAAACCAAATGCTCATTCCAATGGCGAAGCCTACATTATCCCATAACTCAACAATGACAGTTGACAAGAAAGTATTCGCAACACCAACCTCCAGTGCACTTTGACACGTGAACGGTTTGGTGCAAATCTCGCATGCTGTCGTCATTTTTCTCGCACGCGCTTCTTCTTTCACTGACGTCATGTGAGCATTGAGCGAAGACAATCCATCTGGCCGCAAGATGGGGCTAAAAAGCAAAATAATGGTAAATGCAACGCCGTTTGATTTTTGCGAACATACAGTAAGTTTGATGAATCAGTCAATGATGAAAGAGTTTTTTAAATCCCAACACTTTGAAACGCTAAAATGTGGCATCTGTCAACCTAGATTATGTTTTCTTACCCATTGGAGGCTAAGCTTGCGAGCGCGCTCAGTGATGAACTTGTGGTGGATGCAGGGGAAGATACATCCATGGAGGTCACCAGAAAAGAGGACACGGGACTGTTTCTTTTTGTTCCAACGGTGGAGGAGCTTGAGTTGGACCCTGGTCGGCTCAAATCTAATGCCGCGTTGTCTGATCGTTTTTCCACTTCGTCTTCTTTTTCAAATGCTGATCTCTCCCGAGATACGGCTTGAAAGTTCAGTAAATAGGGATTCTTTTCAGCTGTCATATTTTGTTGTGAATAAACAGGGTTATTTTTTTCTGAGAGCCTGGTCGATTCTTCCACAGTTTCCTCCATTTCTTGGGGTGATTTACTCTTCCCAGGTGTGCTTTCCTCAAACACGTCGTCATTTTCTGCGGATCGTGGATCAGTTTTAACTTCAGCATCTTGAAAATCTTTATCAAAAGTCGACAAGTTTGGTTGAAAACCGCCTCCCATCATACTCAGAATTCTGTAGTCAACTCTTGAACCATTGCTAGTCATTATTTGAGCAGCTGAAAATAAAAGTCGTTTAAATTGAATTTTGCTGTCACATTATTTCGGAAAATTAGCCTTTCACGTAATAAATATTTTCAATGTGGTTTTGTGATCAAATGTTACGACTTAAACGTATTCATTCCGATGCGGATAGATTTACACTCACCATCACCGAATAACAGAATAGTTTAAACAACTAACCTTGCTGCTGTCGGCTTTGCATCAAAATATGCATTCGCATATGTTGTTGCATTGATTCTTGGTTTGGGAAATGGTACAAGCACACTGGGCATTGCAGTGAAGCTCCCCGGGTGGAGCTGTTATTTTCAGGGGGATTGTTCCTTAGTTGCTGCCTGTGCACACTGCTGTAGTGCGTCCGCAAGTTTCCTCTAGTTGTAAAGGCACGTGAGCAAAGATCGCACTTGTATGGTCGTTCTCCTGCAATTTTGTAATGCACATAAAAATTAAAATCGATTTTAAAGAAACAATCCTTGATTTCCAATAAATTAAATTTCATGAACTTTTAACCTCTTCTGACACATGAAGAATGCTCTGTGATTGCCCAGTTAGCCGGAAATATAACAATTAACCTTTCTTCACATCGCAAGTACAGAAAATAATTTACACTTTTCTACAATAGTTATTAACAATTTCATCAGTTAAATATTACTTGTAAATGCCAGACATACGACGCCATTTTGTTGGAGTTGGTAAAATGGTGAGAAATTTTTCTTAAAAGAAATCATCAGTTACATAACACCACAAGAATTTATGTCCAAACAATGTTATCAAAAGAAAAAAAGATGCTTAAATTCCGGGTTTGCTTACCTGTATGGGTTCTGTAGTGAAGTTTCAGGGCACTTTGACAGCTCAAAATGCGATGACATATGTGGCATTCATTCTTGTCCAAGTCCTTGCTTCTATCAATTTGCTCAACAAGCTGCTGAAGCTTGGTGGTCTCAGAAGACGAAGTGATTGGCTTCCCATTGGCACCGACATTCCTCATAGCGGAGAACTCTTCCCAAGACTTTCGGGATGTTGGTAACATTGATGAGGAGGAGATCACATTTGGCAAAGAACTTTTAATTGTATTAGTTTGTTCTTCATTCAAAGCACGATTTGAAAAAGATCCACCAGACGCGGGAGTTGGAGCTTTCTTGTCGTCTTCAGAGACTTCTTTACGCCTCGAGCCATTAGTATCATCTTCCACGAACGATTGATTTGAGCGGTCGTCTGCCAACACAGCTTCGTTAGTGTTATCGTCGTCTTGATGGGATGGATTTATTTTTCGCGGTCCGTCTACTGATTGAAACGGAATCGGAAGCTCCGCTTGAGTTCGGTGTGAGCTCGGAAGACTGGGTCGGCCATCCATAGCATCAGTTCCGGTGGGCTTGCTATCTTCCTCATCCGGCAAGATGGACATCCCGTACGGAATTCCGGAACTTGTTGGTACGTTGTCAAGGTCTTCCGGTACGGGATAAGCGTTCATTTCAATGTTAGGGTATTTATCTTTGTGGCGCACGAAATGCACCTTGAGGTTTCCCTTTGTGGAAAAGCGATTGCCACAAATATTGCATTTGAATGGTCGTTCACCCGTATGTGACCGAAGATGGATTTGAAGCGCGCTGTCGCTACCAAAAATCTTTTGACAAAATCGGCATGCGTGTTTCATGAAACCATCAGTTGCATTTCCCTCCAAACTATTCTGTGGCAAGCTGGAAAACAAATCGACCCCGTTCGGTCGACTGCCTGATGGTTTTTGAAGCTTTGTTAACGACGAAAGTGGATTATAAGGTTCATGACTGTTTTCCCCTTCGCTAGTAACTTTTCCTGTTCCATTGCTATTTTCCGATGGGCCAGATTCAAGTTTTCGCTCTCTCATGCCATTTAACATCTCAAACGTTTGTGGGAATTCTGATGAACTTCCTGCACTCAACTGAAGTCCCATAGCGGCTGCCATAGATGGTAAAATTCCACCTTCTGATGGTCTGAGACTTCCAGAGCCAGCAACGGATGAGGAAAGTAAATGGGGCATATTTTGAAGCTGAAATCCATTAAGTCCTTGGGATTGGAACATACCTGAGAGAACTTTCTGTGCTTGAGGATTTGAAGCTAGCAATGTCAACTGAACATGCAAATAATTTAACATTTGTACTTGGTAGGCCTGCTGTTGTTGAAGCATTCGCATTTGGTCTCTAATATCGCTTAACTCTTTGTTTTTCTCAGGCGCAACTTTTGCGAGTTTTGCATTGAAGATGAACTGCTGAGAGCTGCATATTCCATTCATCATGCTTCCTTCGTTCCTGTTTTCCTTTTCATCGTCTGGTGATGTTTGCATCCCTTGAGCCTCGTTTGGATCAGAGGACTCCACTTCGTTCTTAACAAATCTGGGGTCAAAATTCTCTTTCACAGACACACAATCTGAAAGTCATAGAAAGAAGATTTACCAAGAAAGCGTTTACGTTTTGTGAAATGTATACTTAATTTTAAGCTTGTAATAATACAGGAGAAAGATGTTAATTTCTTGTATGCGTCATGTGGAAAAAAATCATATTTATCTTTTATGATTTATGCTCGGATTAGCAAATTTGCGGTCTAATGCCTATGCCAGGTTTTCTAGTAAACGATATTACTTCTTTAAACAAAAAAATATTGTGATTTGCTTGATGTTTATGGACCCAAAGCATCACCACAATGAAAATATTCAGACCTATTGTCATAAACCCAGACACGAGGCATTCAGAAAAACCGAAGAATAACCTTTTAACTTAGAGTTAAAATATTGACAAATAATTACTACTCTTACCGGGGTCATCCTTTCCTTGCTCGTCTTCAAGCAACAAATCTTCACGTTTATTTGAAACCGGGCTTTTGACGTCATCACAAGGTGACGTCATGTTGACAGAACTGACGTCATGTTCTTGAGCAGCTGCATCAGCATCCTTGATTTCGTCTTCTGAAAATTGTAAAAAAATATTTCGTTTGACTTTTCCTTATAGTGCTGCGTGCATGCTGACTGGTACACATAACTCTACTGGGAACTTCATCAAAGAAACTGCGTTCGTTTCCAAGTTGAAAGTTCAAAATGTCTGAAAGCTTTATTAACCATGGATTTCACAGTGTATGGTAAAAGCATGTACACCAACAACACAAGGTTTTGCTCTGAACACAAATAACTTGCCTCCGCTGCCAGTTGATTGATGACTTTCTTGACTGCTCGCTTCAAACTTTCCACAGCTCAGCTTTTCGGCTTCGTTGTCCATCGGTTCCTCTGCAACAAGTCAAAACTTGAGTGATTTGAAATCATCTACACTTGAGGTTTTGTCGCTTTTCAAGCAATCGAGAATGAAGCTCCAAAGCCACAAGATAGAAAATGAAAAAAAAAATGGGAAAGAGAAAAGAGATGGCTTGAAAGATTGCAACTGTTCTGATTCAGAACAGCAGATTTTGAGAATTTATTTATGTTCTAATTTCATGCGTAGATGTTTGTTTGAAAAATTAACGACTTTTTGTTGAATATTTTAGAGAGCTAGTAAGAAGACGCCTCTGCGGCTAGAGCGTAGCGTACGCACACCCGTTGCAGCTCTAACTCGCATGTCATGTATAAAAATGGACTGTAAGAACATGTCTAAACCTAAACAATGGAAGACTGGAACAAAACATTTATAACGGTTTGCGGAAAAATATATCAAGCTTCATCGTTTCAACGCAGTCAAATGCTTGATAAACGTATTAAAAAAGGAAACTTTTAGAAATTTGTTTCGTTATTGTGTTTGCAAAATACAAAGCAAGTCGTAAACTTTTAAAGTGATTATGGCACATAAAAGTTTAATGACGGACAATGTAATGAATTTGAAATGTAATAGAGAATCTGAAATCACTTTCTGAAAGAAAAAACTAATTCTATCACCACCCCGTATATGTCCAGCAGTATGGAGGGTCTTCTTTCTATCCCTGCGGCAATTTAAGAGTATCCATTAGTTATGACATTTTTACGGACTGCATTTCGTTCTTGTATTAGAAGTCTCATAATTAATTCACAAAAACATGACTTCTATTACATAAAATAAAAGCAATATGCAATTATTATAAATTATAAGAGAAAGAAAATCTATTTTAGAAAGTGCTGTTCCAACGTATTAGACTCACTACTCATATTACATCAACAAATCTGCTACTAAAGTAATAACAAGAGCAAATCAAAGCCGCGCGCCATTTTCAATTTCATAAATACGCTGCCGCCATATTAGCAACATTAAAACACGAACGATTACACGTACGTAACAGCTCAGGCTAGAAAGATTACAGGTTCGGTTTAGAGATGTATTTCCAGTCAAGTGACGCTATAACGATGCTGAACTACGTGCTTTATTGAATTAACGCCTCACGACAGTGCAAAGTGCCTGTCATAGCAAGTTGAAGAAAAAGACAAGTTGTGTGGTTGCACATGCAAGACCATAGCAACTACTGTATGCCGCAAAATTGTCACAAAGATTATGGACAACTGGTATGCAAACGAAAATCTTCTGATTGTAAATTTTATAAATGTTCTTTTATTGGTTGTTGGTGAAAATCCCCCTCCGGAAAAAATCCACCCAGGCAAATATCCCCCGTAAAAGTATCCCCCACAAAGTAGTTTCAATTTCTTTGAGGGAAAATATTTAGCCCGTCAGTTTTTTTGCTTATAGTTTATCGTCAGCTATTTTAGGCAATATTTATTAGAGCGTCTTTTTTTTGCGTGAGGGGGTATTTTCTTGAGGACTTTTACCGGGGAAATATTTATCTATATTCGTTTTTGTTTGATGGTTATGAAATATACAATGAATTGTATTTAGTTGTCAATGATAAAGGGACTGAATTTGCTGTTTGGTTCAAACAAGCTCCAATTAGTTTGACAATTTTAAAAGATTTGGTCTTCAAAACTTGTCTTCAACAAGACAGAAAAATTGCAGTTATGGGTATTCAAACTTCTGGGGTTCAATATAGCAACCGATGGTGATCATTGCAGAACAAAATAATTGCTTACGTAACCGAGCAAGTGAGTAGTGACCATTTCTACAAGAATAGGAAAATACAATGCCTCTATATTGTCAAAAAATTTTACGATAACTTTTAAAATCGTTAATTAGCAATTGTTAAAATTTACTCTTTGTCTTCGCGATGGCCAGTTCAGTGTTCAACTAGCTAAAAAAAGTCAAAAAATACCATTTTGTTCATCTCTTTACATGTGACGACCGATGACAAAAAGTACAAAACGGTGGTTATGTGTCGGATGATTAGCAAATTTGAGGAGCCATCCATCATATAGTGTTGGCTATTTCGTCATTCATTACCTACAGCCAAATGCACTCTCCCATGAACGGGTGATTACATCTGCTGGTCAACAGGTAACTCAATAGCAGTGCCGAAAGAGCACTGCACATTGCCTGTAGGTTTAACTCATCAAATTTAAACATAATTACACATAGATTAGCCTTCGCTTATTTTGCTTTAATTCATTTAAGTTTTTAATCTTTTTTTGGGGAGGAAAAACTTTCCTTTCATGTGAGCAGTAATCTCAAAAGGAATTTCAGTTGCGAAACCTCATTTGCGTGAAATATTGGATTACATCTGCGACACATATGCGACGGGGAAACGTGTCTAGAAGCATTCAATTACATCCGACGCCATAAATTAAAACGTTGACATATTTTCCCCTGAATGCCTTTTCTAAAACAGAAATTCACCTTGTATATCGTGATGTTCCCAACCGGATAATTTAATAACGATCACCACAGTGAATGTAGGAAGAAATGCATAAATATTATTTATTTCGGCTTGTTTTCGAGGTCAGGAAAAAATCAAATTGCTCCAACTAATAATTGAATTGTCATTATCATAATTATAAAATAACTTTCAAGTTACATAAAATTATTATTTGCGCCACTCCAACATAGGCGTTTTCGCGTGATGTTATGTAATTTTCCAAATATGCTATAATATTACAAGACAAAACAATGGTCTTAGCCAGCAATTAACCAGGATGTGATTACCATTTCACAAATAAGTCGATATGTTGTGAATTTTGTAAACTTTACAAAAGATCCATTAATATTTGTGAAATGAAAATCAACAGTGAATGTCAACTTTTGCCCTTTTGATTCCCCTGCCAAGTAATAACTCGGTTTACTAAATTTGACGTGGTTCAATGGTTGATTACTATGTTTTACTACTAAAATAGACCTAGTGATTCTAGGCGTAAAACATAGCAAAAAGGGCAAAACATCAGAAATAAATTCGCCATTGTGCAACGCATAATTTTGATTTCTGAATTGAGTTGTTCTCGCACTAAAAATTTTTGGTTTAAATGCATAGTTATAATTATAATGTTGGCCGGATGGGTGACATTAAATGAAACAAACAAGATAATATGTTTACATTTTTCCTGAAGACATTTTTTAAACACAACATCATTGTAAATTGACCACAACATGTGATGCAAATTCAGCTATCTGTCAATTGTCCTTGTACAGATGAATTTTTTTTGCTGGATTGCAATTTGAAAATGGTGCTCAACCATCAATAGGCTGCTGGTGACTCGATTTTGATATCGCAGCTACTTTTTAAAAGCAAAAAGATGACAAACAATTTTTGAATTATTTTTCTGCAAAGGATCAGCTTTAGTTTAATGTGTATAATGGCTTCCTGGTGATTTAACTCCTGGATAAATAACAATTATCAAACAAAACAGCAATTTGAAAGACACGTTTTATTACAAGCAGAATTTCATCTGGCTATCATGTGAAGTTACATTTTAATTAACATTCTAAATAATTGGTTTGTGTTAATTGAAAAGAATAGATATTTAGCTAGCATTATTTTTCTTGTCACTGCAAAATACAGCCTCGTTTATTCCACATCGTTTTGTTATTACGTTTTGTTGAAACTCAAAACTAAATATTTGTCACCAAACAAAAGTCATATATTGCGAGGCGTAAAGTTACACTTGTGAAACCGTCTGACACCGCTTGGCTAATATTTGTGCCATAATATCTATACAGCCAAAACGGCGAGATTTTTTTTCAGATGATGCAAATAAAGACAAACCGTGCACTGGAAACAAAACGACAATTGTTCACCGTTTAATCATTGTAATCAACTATTACTCTAACGACCGCTCCAGTTAGCATTTTTGGAAATATTGTAGGGTTTTTTTCACAGCTAAAGAGATGTATGCTTATTTCAAGATGTCATGCTATTAAAAGCCAAACAAAAAGTTATACCAACAGTTGCAGTACGATTAGATTACAATATACCAACTTGTTTGTCAATAAATGCCGCTGAGTGGCGCCACTAACAATTTGGAACCATGACATCACTAAGTACGGTAGGCCCCCCAAAAAGTACGGTGGGCCCACAAACTTTGCTTTTTAACAAACAAGATTCCGGAGTTTGGAAAGGTTCAGAACCACTGGCTTTTAGATGTAATTTTATTGTCTAAACATTTTTAAGTTTACGGCAGACACCATACCAACGATTGCATACTGCAAATTTCATGTCTGTTTTTCTGACATTGTCTCGCTTTTTGTCATGACATCTTTTGAAATGTCTTTTTTTTAAAGATTTTTTTACACCTACCGAACTAGAGGGCAATGTCTAATTGTCTATTGAAAATTGTTGTACCATGTTAACACGCCCAGATAAAAAAAAATATCATGATCTTTAGATTCGAAACCATGCAGAATTACCTTTTATTCACCTGTTTGTTGTTCATACCATGCCAATGGTATAATTTGATGCATAGGTCGTATAGATTTACATTGGGATTTCTGCTTGGCTGCATGTGAATTTTTGATGAACAAATGAAAGAGATGAAACCCCAACCGTATTTAGTAATTATGTAGTTGCGAGTGTAGACTTCTTGATGCTATCTTTACAATCTGACAGTTTCCATTGTTAAGAAGATTGTTTTTAAGCGTCAGAACTTGGTTCAAAGGTCAGTTAGGAATACACTGCAATATCATTTTTCATGAAAAAATTCATCAAAAAAGTTTTTTTTAACAAAGTCTGATGAAGAGAGGTTCTATTCACATAAAACTAACGTAATGTCTGACTGTTTTTTATAGCCGTTTAAAAATTATCTTGGTTTTCCCATAGCTTCGTATTTTGCCTTATTCGTCATAAATATGTAGTCACTTCAGTCATAATTAATAGACCGTGGCAGGAGACGCATTATCGTTTTGCTTGCAAAACAGCGCGCAAACGACTGTGACGTATCCTCAGGTGTTTTTTCGTATATGATTTCGTAATAATCTGATTGTCCAATTTCTGTCAAACAAGATCCTTACACTCAACAAATGTTAAGTCCGAAAAAAATCGTAAAGCAATCCTTTCGGCAAACATTGAACATCCACTGACCAAGGCCTTTGAAAGCCGCCCAGCAGAATCGTATAAATATGCAGAGCAAATTGTTCTATCAAAAAAGATGTTAACAACAAAAACAAATTTATGGATGAAAGATATGCTTTTGTAGGATCATAACCAGGGGATTTGTGCAGTTATGCGTAGCAAGCCACACAAGACGTAAGCAGAATTTTTTTTGGCTTCTTGTATAACTTTAAACCAGCGTTGATCTTACGTCAGCAGACGTTGAGGGATCATTACTTTTTAAGTCTTCCATTTTTCAAGATCATCTCTAAAACCGATAAGATCAACGGACATATTATAATTCCGCAAGCTTGTTGGGGCTTTGCAGAAACCAATAGCTTGATAGATGGGAATGACAGTTTAAACGAGAAGCCTTGTAACCCATAATTTGAAAGAAAGATAAAAACCGTAATACTTTCAATAAGTGCCAATAACATACTTCACAAGAAAACAACCTGCAAAATCTTTTTGAAATAGTGCTCTTCTGATCATTACGTAACTTTAACATGGGCCATCATTGCGCCAATTTTGGAAAGCACTTTATTAAAATGGATGATAATATTGCTGAGCAAAAATCCTCAACAACAATTATGATCAAAATAAAAAAGGACGATTGCTTTCAAACGTCGATATTTTGAACTATGATGCAGCAGCCTTCTGTCCTGGTTGTTCAAATTTCAGATATGTTCATTGTTATAGCCACTAAAAGTTGCACAACAAATCAACTAAAGAATCCCTTTCAAAAACAAGAAATTTTTCTTCCCCATATAGGCCTAAGTTGACGAAAAAGCCATTGAATATCTTAATTTAGTATTGTTGTCCAAGATTCTAACACGCAGCACAAGAAGTTTAGAAAAGTTTTCTTCGTTAATACTGAACTGTTGTAACTACAAAGCACTCCACATTCAGTCAAAGGTCTGCGCTGAACAAGTTGAAAATACATAGTTTTTGTGGTTAAAATGAGGTTATTTCAAGGCCCTTTGATATAGACAATAATTACCGAAGATTGATTATGCTTTTGCCGAACATTTTGAACTTAAATGCTTAGCATGTGAAAATCAGTCAACTGTAACGGTTAGGTCATGACCACGCATTTTGAAACAATTTCACTGGAAACCAGCAAAAGAGGTTCTCCACTAAACGCTTATGTGAAATTTTCCCATGTTGTTTTGGACGTCATCGATTTACAAATTGATTTGATGCAAGCATCAAATCCCAATCGATCCAAGAACCTCAAAGGGATGCAGTGATGCAGAGAGAAATTTGTCGTATTTTGAGGTTAAGAAAGTTATGAAGATGGGCTAAACCTTAAGATGTGTTGCGACCAATACTTTAGTCCCATAAATGGAAATCTCGAAAGCTCTAAGATATTCATTGATATCATCATCTCCCTGCAAGTCTACCTGATTGCACACCCCTGGAAAGATTAGGCCTACTCTATGTCAAACTCGCACGTTGAAAAAGTTTGTACAAAACGTCAAAGAAACGGATAAACATAATATTTTGATATTTTTTGAGATCATGAAGACTACATCTACCACTACTAGGAATTAGCAAAAAAGTTACAATCTTTGCCTGTCTGTTAAAAGTGTCGATGATGTATTGGAGTTAGACTAATGCCTTTGAAGTACCAGGCTATTGCTTACATTTAAATTATTTCAGTTTCAAAATTTGACGTTAAAGAGTATCTGTCTTGTGGGATATGTAAACAAGAGCTCTCTACAAGAAATATCAAAGCAAGCGTCAATTAAACAGAGATCACAGAAAGCGCAGGTGTGATGCTTGAAGCAAAATATTGAATAATGAGTTGATTTCAAAGTCAAAGAATTGATTTTTGTATTTGAACAATCGCATATGAGTCTTGTTGAAAAAGTAACTCGGTTCTTATGAACAACCAAACAACGCTGTCTTCATGCTACGGTGCGGCTAGTTAAATCTTTGAAGTTAGACGGAAACAGTGAAAATCTGTGACAAAACAACCTCTCAAACATCTTGTCGATCATCTATTTCCCACTTAAATTAATGTTTTTTGTTCTTTATGATCGACAAAGCCTCTTCTTGGAAAGTAAGAGGCATTAGGTGAAATATTTGCCCAGCTGATTTTTGACGTTAAAAATTGACTGTAGCATTCTTCAATAATTGGCACTAATTTCCTTTGAAAATAATATAAGCACTGGTAACTGGTGGTAAGTATTTATACAAGTGTCGCACAAGGAGCTGTCGACAAAATACAATATATTTGGATTATAGCGAAAATTTGAAGTGGAGAAATGTCGTTTGTTTTCAAGACAAATCTGTGTTCGAAAAAAATCGATCTTTAAACATTTCGTTACGTGTTTCCACGTGAAATTTTGTAAAAAAAATGTTGGCATTTGAACGATATTTCTTAGATATGATAAAAAATCAAGATTTGCAAAAAAAAATGTTTTTAGCTGCAGCTTAAAGAAATGCTTTGCGGAAACTCGAATAATATAATAATCATCCAATTAGCAAGAGCACTTCACTTTCCCAAGTATCATCAAAAGGCGAAAAAAGCAAACCTAAAGAAATAATAAAAAGCTTATTGGCATAATGAAAGTGCTTGGGGCATAAAGGCGAAGTACCTGCTTGGCAAATTGTTTCCATGTCTTAGCATAAGTTTGTTAACAATGAAAAATACCGAGAACAATCACTTGTTTAAAGTCATAGAATTTTGCTACTTCGACGTAAAATCACGATATTTGAACAACAATAACACTTCAGACTTTTCAGTTATTGTGCAAATAATGTTTCAGCTGGTAAATTCTCTCTTGTCAATTAACGGATAACTTGTGGACAGACTTCAAGGACTTTTAATGCTTTGAAAATTGGCAACACGAAAGTGGACGTAAAAATCATTTTCGATGCTGAGTAAACAATCCTTAGATTTTAAAAGAAGAAATCAATGTTATTTTGCATTAGTGTATAGAAAGCCCATAAACTTACAAAAGATTATTGATTGGTATCTTTCTAAATCAAAGGAAGGTAATTAAACCCTCAAATTTTTCACATGTAACTAAAGACTGCTTTTATCGCAGTGCAGAATACGATGATGAGGAATTACAGCTCTAATAAGTGTGGTAAATATGTGCGCTGCTTCATGTCTATATTTCATCATTTGCATTAATTACTCAAAGAGATTTTGGTCCACAAAATATGGAGTTAAAAGATTAGTACGCATATTTCTTTTGAGACTTTAAAATTACAAGCAAGCAAGGTCTAATATATTTTCTGGCTCCTTTAATGAAAAAGACCTCTTAGTGCATCACAGAAAAAATCATCAGTTCAATACTAAAGCTAAACAGAGAAAACAAGCGCTTAGTCATAGCCAACTAATTAGAAAACTTAACTGAACTTTCAACAAACTTAGCAAACCAAGTAGAGATATACAGCAAACGGCTTCAAAAAAGCGAACTTTCATCATAATCGAAAATATTATTGTGACAGATTGCTAACACCATTACGTTTATCAGTCGTTTGATTATATGAAGGTGTTTTATCTCAATAAAGTGGCATTAAAACACCTCTCGAACAAGATAATTTTCATTCCATTGCGCCTTTTAAGTCGGGAAACAAACAAATTAAACTGATTTGGATACATACGGAGAGGAAAGGCAGAGATAGCGAATGCCAGGAAAATTGATGTTATCATATCTTGCCTTTCTTTTATATAAATTACTGATTAAATTCGGGGCAGGAGTTTTTTCCGTCTTTCGTCGAGAAAACTATCGACTTGGCCTCATTTTTTTATCAGTAACATGTTACATCTTGTTTAAGCCCACCCAGTGCCCTTAATGGGAAGATAGGCCGTTTGTTTTGTCATAAACGTCATAGAAATATGGCGCACTATGGATCAGTGGTCTGTGCATTGTTATCGTTCGCTTGTTTATGACGTCAGTTGCGATAAGACAGTCAAAAAATGTTTAAAAATAGTTTGCTTTGAAAGAATGGTATTTTGTACTTTACAGCAGGATTACATCAACACGAGCAACTTTCACCGAAAAATCCTAACCAGCCTGAAAAACTGTGACAAGAAATATTCTATTCGCACCATTATGTTTAAAACATCAAGTGGGAAAAAATGCATCTTGAGAAAAAACAGTCCAGTTTCAACTGAGATATCATTTTGATCGATTACCAGTTTAAAGGTAACCCTGATGTTCAGGGTCGATTTTTGTCAATCTTATTTCGCTTGCGATAAGACAAAGACATAAAGAAACAACAGACGATGATAGCGAACATAACTTTGTCACGTGACAATTGATGATTGTGCTAGCATATTGAAAGCAGCATTTCTGATGTAACAAATTCCAGGGTTAGAGGCCCTATTTGATGGTCACCAGATTTTTTTTTCATTCGATCAAACGTTGGTAAACTGATGCACTTTGTATTTCAAAATGCAGATGTTTTATTGAATGTGGAAATGAGTTTGTGTTTGGTTTTTCACTTCCACAAAATGGGTTTTTATCGCAACCTGTCAAGGCACCTTATCAGTTTTTCTTTGCTAAACGTGCATAATTCAACAAGACACAATGTATGTAAATCTGATCAAAACTAATGTTAAAAACTGTTAACTATTTAATCACAAGTGTTTTTCGTGTTTTTCTGAGAATTGCAACCTAGGATATCCGGCTATTACAAGATGTTAAAAAAGCCATAACTACCCTTCATGTCTAACGTTTCGTCACTCAGAACGATCGACTTCATCACCTGCTATCTACCGTATGCAAATTTATAGCCTTTAGTACAGGGGCGGGCAACCTTTTAACACAATGGCCAGTTAGGAAAATGTAATGCTTACAGGAGGGCCGCACATCAAATAAACACTAATTCATATTTTCAGCAATGGAGTTTATCTTATTGAAATTTTGTACAAGAATGTCATGCTTCTGCAGTGAATTCAATTCAAGCTGGATTTCTACAGGCGCAAAACTTATTTCACAGACTGTACAGGGGAGTGAAAAGACGGTCATATCACTTCTTAAGCTTCGAAGTTATGTAATCGAGATGAAAATGGCCTTAATTTAAATAGCCTTATTTGGAGAAAAATAACTGGAAGAAGATAAAGGGCCGCATAAAAAATGGAAAAGGGCCGCATGCGGCCAGCACGTTGCCCACCCCTGCTTTAGTATATTGTGGGAATATAGCCCGCAGACAAACGTAAAACATGAATTTAAATCGGTGTTGGATATGTAAAACACTTTGGAAGGAAGCCGAATATTTGATGTCGTAATCAGGAACTCAACTAATTCAACAATTTGGCAGCAAGGCTGCTAAAAATACAATAAGATAAAGAAAACGCGTGATAATAGGCATCGCTATAAAGAGCTCGGTTTGTTGGTATTTCTTTAATATGCACTGAGATTGTTTTCTGTTTTCGTCACGGTATGGTGGAGCAAGATTAACAATTTGTTAAAACAAGTAAAACTCAATGAAGCGTATCACATTCCGTGTCATGATAATGGCCATTAAAGTTTTCTTTTCATAGCCAATTTCAACGTTTTTGTTTTTCACAGAATACATAAAGAAGCAATGCAATACCAATAACAGCTTTTCGAAATGCTTTACCTTGTTCAACGAGGCAAACTTTAGGAAAAGATTACTAAACTCTAATGCGTTTAATTTTATGCCTTAAACCAACGGGATAAGCGTACAGTTCCATAGAAAAGTATTATTGATGGTAGTAATTGGCTCGGTTAGTGTATGAACGCTTACAACAAAACTAATAATACAGTTGGAGCCAATTTATTCTGTTGTTGTTTTATGGAATTTGGACAACCACTGTAGTCTGTAGAAATACGAAACAACCAGTTTGTTTGTGAAGTTTTAACCACATTCATCTGGAGAAGCTGGATTCCATTTTGGAATTTTTACATTATCTCATCGCTTTCAAGCTGCCTTTATTTGCATTGCTTTAATGTTTTGCTGCAAAAATTGAGTAGACGCAGAGAGTTGGATTTCGTTTATTGGGCATATGATTTACGAGTTTGAATTTATGGATGAGGTTTCAAGAGCATGAAACCAAGCATTGTGACGATATTTATGGTGACATTTTGTTTTCAAAGAAAATTTGCAAAGTTTGTTTGATAAATTCTTATTATCAAATTGTTTTAGTATTTCAAAAATCAAAAGTAGTTATTTTTAAGCCAGCTTGCAACACTGGAGAATCCTGATAAAGTATTTCTAACCTGGTTTGTTGATGGAGTATTGCAAGTGGGTTCGCTTTTTTTTAATTTCTTGCACGAACTCGAGTTGTTGCTACATCAGAGACAGTCGATTGTGAAAATGTAAAATATGCACCCAAAACTTAATCAAATGAAATCATCTGCTTGGCAGGAATGTGGGATAAAATGTGATTTGAAAAAGGTAAAATCTCTACAAATCGAAAGCACCAGAGACAAGAGAAGCAGAGGAAAAACTAAACATTAATAGATCTTTGCATCCTAACTTTTTCGTAGGTTGCCCTAATTTCCTCAGAATGAAAGCAGCTTTATTGTATTGAGCTCTGTTTGTGGTATATACAGGTTTCATGACTTTTCGCCCCATATTCTTAGTTTAATTGCAATTGATGATGCATTTCTACCTTAAAGTTTTCTTTAATAGAAATATCGATCAGACGATTAAAAAGATATGAGCAAGCAGTAAGGATCATTATCACTTTGTTTGACTGTTGATATCAGCAACAACGTTTGTCGAGGCAACTCAAGATTATTGCAAGACATCACAACTTAATAAAAGTTCCATCAGCTATGTATTTGTTCACAGAAAAATAACAATGCACGATAGCAAACAAAAAACAATCCATAAAAATCATGATAAGCGTTAGTTGAACTCTATTGTTACCCGATCATCCTGATGGAGACAGTAAAAGCGCTCAATTTGCAGGTTTTTGTCTTCTTTCAAAAGTGTAAGAAGTAACTGTTGGTTTTCGCGTGTATTTTACACTTTATTTACTTGAATCATTACTCTTAAAAAGATAACTGCTCCCATTGCGCGTCATGGCAAGACGGAAAAACATCAAAATATCTGATTTGTCTCTATTTTTGTGCAAAGTATGATGTAGCGACATCAAGCGGACAAAAGTTGTATTTCAAATGAAAAGGTGAATTTTGATGGTTCCACAATAACCCTGATGGTATCACTTTTCAACGAAAAATGAGATTTCTTTAAAAATGTAGCCAAGTTCCAATGCGCATCTCTCCGTTAATCTTACCTCAATAACGAACTACGATAACGGTAATAGCTTAATTCAATTACGATTTTCAGATAAAAGTCAGAAAACACAGGTGAATCATAAAAGAATATGCTTCAGCCTTTAAAAAATTCCAACTCACACAAATCATGATTACAATGACGCACTTCCATTCGCCACACTGTCATGCCTGATTGGATGCAATTGAAATTTCGATAAACAAACGCTTTGGTGCAGTCGGTTTGTTGTTAATGATATATTACTTCTTCCATGACTCTCTCAGCTTCTTTGATTATGTCACATAAAAACATCTCGAACTAGACACTTGACAGATCGTATGACCACAGACCGTGACAAGTTCATAACCACAGGATTAGGGATGCTGAAAAAGTTGCTTACTCAAATTGCTTACCCCAGATATGTTTCGCAAATGAGCGCAAACTGAGCATGATAAAGGTTCATAAAAATTTTAATTTTGTAACATTGGAAACACGCACTGTTTGCAAAAAGAATTCATCGTGAAGCAGTTGGTGCGGCCAAGTTTTCTAAGCTTTCTATTTAACTTTAGGCCTATATCAAAAAAGAAATAAGATCTGTCTAATTCGTTGTTTAACGTACGATATAAAACAGAAAAAATACGAGAGCACTTAGAAAGTATAAAAATTCAAAATCTAAAAAGTTATGACAATGATAAACTTTGTTTCTAGTACTAGTTGCAACGTTCATCTGACAAAATTGAAAGTAAAAGTAACAACAAACAAGATGGTTTATTGCTTCACTGACGTTTCGCGCATCATGACAATGCACATCCTCAGAACGAATAACATACAAAATAAAATTTCACAAGGTTATATACTGGTATACTTCAATCGCACTGCAGTATATAACCTAGTGAAATTTTATTTTGTATGTTATTCGTTCTGAGGATGCGCATTGTCATGATGCGCGAAACGTCAGTGAAGCAATAAACCATCTTGTTTGTTGTTACTTTTACTTTCAATGTCATCAGATGAACGTTGCAACTAGTGCTAGAAACGATAATTGTCCTGATGAACACCCAAACTTTTCAGTATTCAATGTTAAACTTACCAGAACTTCACATAAGCTTAGAAACTTTTTCTTGGCTGCTGCTTATTGTCGAATACTTCTAAATTTGTTAAATAAAACCAAAAAAATCTACAGGTTTACAAAAAGAAGAAAATATGAAATTTCCTTATGCATCTTCGCGTTTAACAAAAAAATCATCGTATGCTTACACCTTTTCAAACCTTGCCAATAACTTCTCAAATCACATTCGATGCGTCATAATCAAAGAGTCGTGCATATATAATAAAGCACATATATCATAATTTTCATAACAGCAGTCACTGCTGGAGACTTGATGCAGTGCTACACGAACGAAAATCGCTGTTCTACCAGCTGGCCTCAAATCTTTTCATGCAACTGCACATCCATCTATGCATAAGCCAGTATAAACCAAATGATAAACATGATCTTTGTCGGATATTATACGATTTCCTAGCATTATAAAGTAAGCACGTGTTGTTGGTCCACAATCTGCTATCCATGTAGAAATTATATACGACATTTCCTAAAGCTCAACGCATTAATGGCTGACTTGATGACGTGCAGTATGAGATGTGAATTGCTTGCAAACGACAATTAGTGATAAGTATAATTATTTTTCGTTTGTCTATTCTGCGGTAGCTACCATTTAGAACTTGTACGTGTCTCTCCACTGCTGTGTTTAATTATTGAAATTTTCAATTAAATTTCATTGAACATTTAACCTAAATCGATGCTGCAGTCACTAGTGTTCGATCTCGTTTATATTGTTTCAGCAAAAGAAAGGAGAATCTGATGAAATTTCCACTATTTCTACACAGAAAGAATCACAGTGGTTCAACGACTCACCGGGCGAAGTCCAAGCACTTTATACACAGTTAATCGCCTACCTTGAGAAGATAACAAAACTTCGCAGTTAATGAACACACATCTGGCACAAACAACTTTTGTTATCACTTCAAAAGTCATCTGCAGTCCCCAATTATCACTACAGCTTTTGATACGTCATTGACATAGATATTTATGCATGTGATTTATAATCCAATTTAGAGGAGGCAGTATAATTAAGTCAAGAATCTTGAAACGAATTTTGGAATCTCCAAGCAATAAAACAACAGTGATAAAGCTCTCACATAAACGTTTGGTGTTTATCTTTGAAGAAATCTCGCATAAATACTCTAAGTCAATAAGTCTTATTTCAACAAGAGCAAAACTTGATTAAAGTCTGAAAGTTTAGTCCGAAAACCAGAAATCCATTGAATAAACACACAAACAAAGCTTAACAACATACAACGATGTCATAAACTAGAACGTGTTTGCATGGCAAAATAACAAGAGCCAGTTAAATTTGAAACGACCTTTTAACCAAACTGTAAAATAAATAACGCACGATACAACCCTCACGAAGATCTGGTGTACTAATAGTTGATAAAAAGCAGTTGACTAGAAAAAATTATTTGCTGACCACTGGTTGCTTATTACTCGACACGGTCCAATTCAAAAATTTTTCAATTGCAAGAAAAGCTTGCTGTCAAACGCATACGTGGAAATGTTTTTGAGTAAGCACATTCAGTTCTATAACAGGAACTATACTTTGGTAGTACATTTCAGTGGTAAAGCACGCGGGTTTAGTTATCCGATTACCAGTCTATTAAAATCTAATTGCGCTAAGCGCATTAGAAGCCCACAGTGGCAAGCGTAACTCATAGCAGAAGAAAAGCAACCCATATCACCGAGACATAAGTAAAAAGTTATACCAGGTAGCGATTTTCACCTTTTGCATTCAACATCTGTAGACGTTAAATCAATGTAAATAGGACGCATTTTCCTGGCTGAGTTATGTCTCGCCACAACCGGGAAACAGTCACCAATCAACAAAGATGGCTTACGACTAGGTATTCATTACAACTACGATAACGGTTATACTCCATTAATGAATTACCAAGATTAAATTTCATTGAGAGACTTCGACTGAGCGATTGATAACTTCATCGGTGCCGATCTTTTCCATGGTTGACGCCCATTCGCCATGTAATTTTATACCCATGACACATTTCTCGCCCTCTTCAAAAGTTTACTTTTACGATTCGTGATAATCTTCCAGTGTGAAAATCATACAATACATTCATGGCCCAGTTAGCTTTTTTGTGTCATATTTTCAATTACTTGCTCGTGAATGACGTTAGATCAACGTCATGATGGGCAAGGTTGCAGTCCACGCCTTGTCTCTTTTAAATTTAACCAATCAAAGAGATTTATGTCAGCATGATGTCACCGAGGTATAACGTGGTCTCACAAATTAACCTTGTTTGTCTTGAATGGAAGCGTATTTGTTTTTACTTGGAGGAACAAAGAAAATCAATCGGGTAAAAAGCTCGGTAGCAATTATTAGATAACCAGAATTTGGAAAACATAGCAGAAGTCAATTGATAGAAGAGATATGAAAAATCCCAGGCGTGCTGTGTTACATCTGTCAATGGGAACCCATGGTTCCAGTTTCACAAAATAAAACCAATGCGAAATGATGACAGTGGTTTTGTAAAGTGAACACACCAATTCTATCTCTTGTTATTGACATCAACAGCGTACGAAACGCGTACTGTATATATGTATTTTTATTATCTTTTTGTAAGGTTCGGCAAAAGTCCAGCTTAAGAGCATAAACAGCTATTGATATTACAAAATGAAAAACAAATTTAAAATATTCAAATATCTCCTTATTATCTTCAGGCCTTCTTACATAATTCATAAGTTGTGCAGCCTAGTAAAAACAAGTCTAAACAAAGAAATTTACAAGATGAAGGAATGAATATGAAGATAAAACTATAATTTCCTAATTGTGCTAAATGCTATACGCAGCAGGCCACGTAATTGCTGTTATGACGTCATGTCGCATATGGTACCTGCTCGTAAACCGTCTCTTCCAGAATACTTTATGAGTCCTTTTCAAAAGTCTAACTTTGAGTTTTCACTGCATTAAAAAGGTATAATGCATCATAAACGGCCGCGTTAATTAATAAAACTTCATCTAATCAAAAATTAGTTTTAACTTTCGATTAGAAGCGCCGGCAGATGACAACTTTTGGTACTTTTCAAAATTAAACTTTCTTGCTGACATTTAAATATATTTGATATTTTTTGGAGGTTTAAAAGTTCAATCACTTTAAAAAGAGAGCACGAGCAGAAAATCTCTTTACATTCGTGTGAAATTGTGTTTGGAGACTTTGGCAACTCGTCAATTTGGGTTTGTTAAAAATTATACCAGTTATTAATAAGGCGTAATAACAGTACTCCTGTCTAGCAAAAATAAATAATAACACGGACACACTGCAGCAGAACAATATCGGGATTTTAAAGGATTTAAGATATGCATTCTTGACTTTTTCTTGAGTTTCAACGTTTCTTAGCGTTTTTTCAATGTTTTTTTCGGAAAGGTGTTATCCTGGGAAATATAAAATGATATTTTTATATTAAAAATAAATAAAGAAACTTAAAGCCGGAAGATGTTCAATTAGGTTATTTATAATGACGGTCAACTTTGTTTTCCTGTTTATTGAGACGTGAAGAAAATATGAAAATGAATCAATTGATCCATTTGACTTTATAAAATGGTCTGTCAAAACCAGTCCAATTTCAATCTCCATCAATTTAACGAGACACGATCAGTTTTTACAAGATTTGGTTGTTTCTATCTTTTGCATTTTTGTTAAGCAAAGAAAAAATAACGTCAGGGGGTTATAATTCAATAGTCTGAAGATTTACGCAAATTGCAAAGATGAAATTCGGTGTAAAATGACATCTTAGTATTGGCCATATGAATTAAAAGATAAAAAGGGATGTTAAACCCTCGTTAAGCTGCTTGGCTCTTCTCACGGGGGACCTTACCAGCACCAGGAGCCGCATGAATCATTTAACGAATTATAAATAATAATTCATAAAAAGCACGCAAGACAGTCCAAATTATGGAGCGACGTTTAAATCAATTGTGACATGAAATGAGAAAAACAAGATGAAAAATAAGCAGAGAAAATGGAAAGAAATAGCACATGCTCGAAGCCACGTCTTCTCCGTTGGCTAATTTCTCCTGCGTTTGACAAGTGAACATGATTATTACGAAATTTTAATTGAATGAATGTCAAAACTTATAAATTACCCCCAATAATGCCACCAAAGGACAGATACAATAAACGGATGCGGCGTTGCCGCTGCCATAATACAATATTCTCTTTATATTGCCTTAAGCATTAAAATTTAAAGAGTTATTGAATATGACCGCATCGCTGTATCCCTACCTATTCTACACTGGTTTCAAAAACGGTTCACTTTGCAAGAAATTCAGGCGACCTTTCAAATTAGCATCAAAACAATACAAGTGTTGCCAAACAACAAAATCCTAAAATAGAATCCAGAATCGGCAAATGCCTCGTTCCATTCAGTGCTTGTAAGTAGAAATTGGCCCAACAATTCAAAATATCTAGAAAGAAGTGTTGGGATGAAAAAAATCATAAACTTGCACAAAACATTTGTTGTTATCACATTCCAATGCCTTGAAGATAATCCCCTTTCACAGTTGTTAAACATACAGAGGTAAAACGCAGAGCACAAGTAAAACTAAAATCTCAACATGAAAGAGAAAGTTTTGAAAGAAAAACACATGTGAAAAAAATATTAGACCTACACAAAAATAATTTAATAGCGTACATTGGAAACTGACCGTTTACAGTAAGTACGCAAAAAGTTTATCTCTTGTTAAGACTAAAAGTTCTCTTTTGAAACTAAGAGTTCTCTAATGAGACTATTTTTTAACCTCCGAACCTATCGCACCTACTCGGAGCGTGCTACGCCAGGCCTCCACACAATACCAATCTTTGGGTTAAAACTGAGTCTCAGAACTAGCTCGGCCTCCAAACTCTTAAAGAATTTTAGAAGTGCTGATGCAACATAGAAAACAGGTGGTTGTTGAGCAGGCCCACTACAGATATTTTGTTTGCATTTGATATCAGAAACGATGCAGACATAAAAACCGCTTTGACATGATTTTATTTTTTCGAGATATTAGCCAATACGTTTTTGCGAAATAAATAAAGGAATATGGAAAATAAATTTATTCAGGTTTAGAAACGTCAAAATTAAAAGCTAATTTTTAATTTGATTCTATTCTGCATGTAAACACCAGTGTCCTAAACCTGAGGCATATGACCCATGTTAAGAAACACTGCTTCAGATATGTGGCAGTTCTCATAATAAAAGTATCAACTATTTTTTCTGCTAAACACTTCAAAATATTTTCTATGTAACTTCATTTCTAGCACTCTGCTTGATTTGATAATTTCATAGCTTTTAAAAATGTTTTTTTTTAAACCTTATTATTTAATTCAAAAAGTCATTGGAATCCCAACACATTTTACTAAGCATAATCATTTGCAGTATATCAGAAAGAAATATAATTTTTAGTAAAGTATATTAATATAAGAATTTGTTTGCGAGCTGTTACTGAGATAAAATATTTTTAAAACCTCGTTTACTTCTAAATATTACAAATTTGTATATTACCTTGGCAACTCTCTTCAGCTGTTTCGCCATTTTCACTTCTTGCAATATCAGTAGAATGAAGTTGTTGTATCATATTCATCTCTTCTCTTATGACATTGACTGACGATGAATCTCTTGAAGTATCGTCTTCATCCATTTGCATCGTGTTCAACTGGACACGATCGGACATCGGTTGATCGTTTGTCTGGCCAGCCGGAAAGGGGAACGAATTTTCTGCTAAAGCCGATTTCTTTCCCGGCGAAAGTGCGCCTGTTGGAGCGCTCACATTTCCTTCCATCGCAAACAATTCTAAGAGCTGATTGTGCTGTGTACTTTGTTTGTGAGACGAATCGCGCTGCATTATACCTTTGTTTGATTCAGCGCCTGGTTCCTCTGTAAGAAAACGTTCACTATCTGGTAGCACCTCGCCAATGTTTGTGAGTCTTTCGATCACTTTCCCATTTGGACCCGGAGCGTCGTGGACATGCTGCGGGTTTGCCTGCTTTCTGCGTGACATTCTGCGGTCAATATATTGTGCGTCAAGTTTACTTATTTACAAGTCAGCGCCTAAGAGTGTTCCGACATTGTCTGAAATAAATAAGAAAAAGTGTCAAAAATGACTCAAGCCTTTTCTCTATATCACTCAAATGAATTGACAATCATCTTTCAAGCTTTTAATTTGTGACAAGTCCAACAACAATCTTAATGTTAGTTAGCATGACATCAAATAACGTAAATTGACGTCACGTAATTGCAAATGCTTGGAATGAAGCACGACAATGAAAGAAGAATTGCCAAGAGAAAAAGTTGTGGAAAACAATTGGAAAAAAGTTTTGGAATAATCTGCCCGGAGACATTTGCTAGCAAATTAATATTCAAAACCTATATCTTGCTACAGTATAATTTTAACAAGTCAACCTCAAATCGAAAAACAAGTATTTTTTGCTTGTTTTTACTCAACCGTGAATGACTACTTTTCTCACAGAGCTGTTTTTGCTGCAAGACGTTTTCGCTAACCAGACCACTGAAAACAAAATTATCTCTCCAACAAATTAACCAGTCGTTCGCTGTGCATAACTGTTTACGATGTTAATGAAGCTTTTCAAAAGAAAAAAAAGCTATTTCACCCTTCTTCAAAGACTCTTCACAATAATCAGTCATGAAGTTATAATCAGTCAACTAAATTAAAAACAAGGTCGCTGCAATTCGTTTTCTTTGTGCATTTCAGTCATTTCTTTTATGACGCCGAAGGCACGATGAAAAGCAGCGCTAATCAAAGTTGACACCAATATGCAATATGTGATTGCTATTGTGCTTTTCACACCTTTTCAAATGCAATACGCAACAGTTTTGCATCCATTGTATAACTGGGGATGTTATTTCAACGTCAAAAACAAAGAAACTTACCGATTATAAACTGTGGTTTTGTACCCTCTCCGTAAAGCAGCAGATTTAACAAACTAATAGATGAACAACGTTTTGTTTAAATAGATGTCAAGTTATTGTAAAAAAAAACAAGAAAAACATGCTAATAACGGTGTGTGCGTGCACGATTACCCTTGCTAAGAGCGATCAGAAGTTAGAACTAGTGTGCGCACTGGTCTAAGCTGCCCTATCGATTTTGATAAAGTAACAGAATTCATTGCAATGAGACAAACATGCCCATTGTTCAGAAAAAGGTCTTTCTTTTATTAAAGAATGATCAGTTTAGTAATGTCATTGCAATATAGCCTAAATACGAGGGTCTTGAAACACAATACATCACTCACATTATGCTTGTCTTTCAGACCATATCTGGATTTATTCGAATGGGTAACTTAATCTTTAACAATCATGAGTCGATTTATCACGCATAAATTTTCTCAATATAGAGGCAAAAAACTGATTCACCAAAGAATTTTGTTGTCCAAAAACTATACACAGGGTCAAGATGATGAAATGTAATAATGCTTCGACTAAAGATCGTAAATAATTTAAAGTTTAGAAGATTTTGCCATTCAGCGGCGTTGATTCGTGAAAATCAACCTTTTTTCAAAATCCGCCCTGCATGAATCTTTCCTAGCAATTTTTTTTCTTTTCTTATTTTCAGATTTTATTACAAAAACTCTGCTCTGCTTTGTCTTTCTGTTTGTTACTGTAACTTTTTTAGGTTACTGGCAAGAACTGCGTTTTAGTTACGCAAGCAAACAAACTTTGTAAATGCTGCCCTCATTAATACAATGAAGCACTAGGGTTTGCGCAGCTTTTATCAAACTATACGGCAGTTTCAGCTAATTACATACAGATACATAAGACTTTAATACGCCTTTTCGCTGTCTGTATATTTATGTAGCATTTAAAATCGATTCAAATTACTTGACTACCAGTTTACTGAGACTTTTTGTACTTTTCAAGCAGATTGTAGCTTAAACATAATAACTGGTGCAATAACTCTTTCATGCTCTTGGACTCAGTTAAGCTAGTCTAATGATAACAGAATTAACTTTAAAGCGATTTTTTTTCGTTTGCATACATTAGCCTTCGCTTATTGTGACTGTTTAAAATTTTTATCACCATATTTTAGTTCTGCAAAAGTCAACAACTTGTTTTATATTAACTGGCTTTTTTCGTCAATGCACCACATATATTGCGAAGACAGGCAATTTGCCGCAGAAAAGACGAAATGCTTTAATTCTAATTTACATGAAAAATCAATCGGAATCTTTTTATCTGCAGCATTTCGTCACTGAAGTTGTTTTCATATCAAAAGCTAAAGAAACTTAAATAAACGAATTTTCATCACTGCAGTCTTAATTTTATTAGTTTGTAAAAATTGCTGTTGCTGTAATAAAAGGATTTAAATAATTGCTTTTCTTTCAGGCGAAATTAAAGTGTTGCTTGGGCGAAGTGGAAGAATATGCATGGCATATATCAGGCAATATATCTTTCAGACTTGAAAATGTAAATAAATTCTTAAAGTTTAATCATGGGGAAAATTTGGTCGTTTAAAATCGTCCAATAGGAAAATCAAATGGCCTGGAATTGTCTTCAGTCGCTAAGGATGTTATGACTTAAGTTTGGCGTTGGCGTCTTTATGAGTCTGTTCTCCGCTTTGACACGATCAATGGCCTTTATTAATTTTTATGACATTTTTCAGCGAGTGCTGAAGTGTTAAGTACATTTGTTAGTTGCAAAAACTTGTCAACAGCTTTCGATAAGAGCTTCTCAGCAATTCCTAAATTCTAGTCTTGCTGGTGTATTTGCATTTTACAGATTCCAACTCCTGGATGACCCGTTCACGGATACGTCTCATAAACACAGTTATTTTTCTGTCCCTTTACATCAAATTATTGCAAAATGTTAATTTATGTTTTCTTTGCTTACGCAACATTTGTATTTCTATGTTTATTGTTTTGTTTGTTTCTTTTAAAAAAAAAAAGAGTTTTGTGGAAAGGAAGTGCAGTAAATCATATATTTCATCACTTCTTTGTTAAACGTTCAGTGGAATAAAATGAGCTGCTATAATGTAATATATCATTTCTAAGATAGAATGATTTACATAATATGCCAAGAAACCATAACTTAACATCTGCTTTCGATTTTACGTTTAAATTCGCAAAAACAATGCAAAAACCACTTGTGAAACAAACCGGATCATTTTCCGCTTCTATTTTTCCGCATATTCTTGTCTCTCGTTAAAATTCGATAAAAATTTAACGATCTTATTTCAAAAGCAGTTATGATATTTTAGTAATATCATGTGGGGAGTGGGCATGTAGGCCGTTGAACCCGCTTTAATGGCAAGTGAGCTATTTGATATTTTACTTTTATGATTGTTACGGCTTAGCATATATCTACGAAACGATAACTCGTAGTCGTTTATTTCGAAAATTATCAATAAATACCGCTTTTATTATAACTGTCAATATTTTCATACACTAATAGCGTTTAAATGTTCGCCAGACGTTTTAGCTGCTATATACCGTACTGTACTCATCTGTACGCTTTTCTAGCTGTTTATTGACCTAGCTTGCGTGATAATAAGAATTTGTTGTATATTTGAACAAACTGTTTGTCATAAAAGTGGTAGTTTCTGTCCTGAACACACATACCAAAAACTTATTTGCGTGTAAAATTTTTAATAACACACATAAAGTACCGCAGCAATATGTACACATTGTACAGGATAATAATCATGCAAGGTTTTTAACTATTATCATCACTTTATTAGGCTTTTGTGTGTCGTGCCACTTTGATACAGCAGCTGATATTTTGCAGTAAAAAATGCTCTTTTCCACAAACAGGCCTTTAAAGATACGCGAAAAATACCATTTTACAAATTTAGTAGCAAATATCGAACTCTTGAGCAATTAGAAGTTGTTCAGATGATAACGCATGCTGTAGCCTATGTTCATGAAAATGCTGTAAACTTTAACTCCGTTAAGTTTCCATTTTTATTAGAAATACATTTGCAACAGTTGTTGCATTTGTCAATGGAGGTGAAAATGCAATGAAAAAAATTGGTCACATAATGTAAGTTTTATATTGAGATAACGAAAAACGAACGAAACTCTCACTTCAGCAGAAACGACCTTTCTTCAAGAATGTCTACATCGATTTGTGATGATACCTTTTGATGTATAATATCTGTTAAGCTAAGAAGGCATGCATGAAGTCCGCCCCGTTAGCTCAGTGGTTACGCGCCCGGCTCAAGATCACGCGACGCTGGTTCGACTCTCGGGGTATGCGCCAGTCCGAGGATAAAGATTTAAAACCAAACCAACCATGATAGGCAAACGAACGTTTCCATCTCATGATAATGCCAACATTAAGTTTACTTTGTGCAAATGCAACCATACACAATTATAGATGTAACACAAGAGATGTTATATGTAGCCTATCCCTGCAATACTGTTCAATTATTTTATTGCAGTTGAGTGCCTTTCACGTGATCTATCTAACTTTAAGTCACCCGACCAGCAGTTCTTGCATTTGTGAGAGAGTCGCTGTGCGGAGGGCTTTGTGCTAATAAAAGCTAGATACATAATTATATATTACAAGAGACAGCTTAACAATATGGTCATGAAATACGTTGCTGCTCCCATTTTGGTACACTGTTAATTTCCTTTCCAAAACATACTCTCGTGCTCTCGAGCGGTGTCGAACCGGCAGCCTTTCAAGTGTTCGCTTACTAATCGACCCTTCAGTCAACAATACAATGAGGCTGTGATTTTCAACCCGGGATCAGTGAACAAATTTTCTGGGTCTGCACAAAATTCTTTAGTTTTAGAGCAAAAGTTGAGTCTCTTATTCTTCTCTGTAGTTATTTCGTTGACTGGTAAACAGCAATGTCCATCAGCGGTTCGTAGGCTACAAGGCATGTGTAAAAATGTCTAATAATAACTTTCTGATGCCGATTTTCCTTAAACTTTGTTTTGTGACTTTTAATCTTTTTTTCAAACTTGATTGGGGTCTTCCATTATTTCAAGGGAGCAGAATGGGTCTACCGTAAGCCTTTCAGCCCTAATTTGTTTCAAGCAATCGTTTGATGAACTCTTTGAAATAAATTATGTTTACATGGGTAAATTTTGACAAGTAAAATAGAATTAAAACAGAATAGTGTTAGGTTTCAGGGTGATGCGTGTAATGAAAAGCACGAAAACTTCATTTTATACTATTGGCCAATGCTGATGGTAACGAAACGTTTACACATAACATAAAACAAAAAGAATATTGCGTAAAAGGCATAACCCCATAAACGCAATGCGCTTCAATAAAACAAAATTTACGAGCCCCGTTAGAGCGATAATCATTCTTTATGGCATCTCTGTGCATTTTGAGTCGCTGTAATATACTCTAATATACAATGACGAAAATGAAAATTTCTTTGAAATATTTATTGCTATCAAACACAATGATCAATACTCCGACCTCACAAACGAAACGACAGGAGGATTTTTGTGTTGACGATTTTCTAGCCAACCGTAGTTGTCTTTCTTACATCGTTTTAACGTTTCGCAAGGTTGAAATGACAAAACCAAAGCATTTGATGATGCTAACAAACGTCCTTTTTAGTGATAATCATTTCGAAAGTGCTTTCGTTTTGCTTTGTTTCAAAGTATGTCTCTCATTCAAAGATTTTGTTCCGAATTATTCAAATAAAATCCGTTTCAAAGATCCCTAAAATATATTCCATAATTTGGAAACGTGTGAATAATTTAAAATTCCTTTATGCCTGGTATTGAAAATACGAAACATCAATAGTTTTTTTTAAGTAGTATGGTCCACCCTAATGATAAAGCCAGTGGTCAAACGGGCCGTCCGCCTCATCGGACCAACGTAGATTGGTCAAAATTTTTCTGTGCGACACTCCATGTCTAATAAGACCAAACGAATAACCTGGCTGTAACTAAGCTAAGCTTGAAGGTCCTATTGCGGCTTGGTTGCGACGTAGTCTAATCAAGTAGGTTACTGTTGTGTTGGCTGAAGTAACAATACCTAAACGTGAAGTCAATCACAGAGATGGTACAAAAGGTACAATGTAACATAACATGGCATGACATTTCTATTTGAACAATGATGATGATTACGAAGGAGAAAGCATTTAAACCTGCAATTTGTTTCTGTCGTTCATTGCAGAGACGATCCAGATGCACTTGACAAGGAGAAGAAAATCATTATGTGACATGGATGCTGTTTGCAGAAGACAAACTTGGCTACCTCTTTTGTACACTATTACATGGCTTGTTTTTTTATAAGCAGAACTAAAAAGTTTTTTCAGGTTCAATACGAAAAAATTGCAAATTTTAACGAGGATTAAAGTACCAAGAAAAATTCTTGTGACAAATATTTTTATGAAAATGTCTTTCTAATGCTCTTTGTTTATCATATTTTGTTCGAAGTGGTCCTTGTTTAACTTACGTTGTCGTTCTATGTTTATCCTACATAATATCGATTAATAGTCAAGAAGCTTTGTTAGAATTTAATAACTTTCCATATAATGTATTATATTATTCAAGTAAAAGCATGTAGAAATGCTGATGGCATTCGTGACTTGCTCCTATGCCAGATGTTGCAAAAGCTCATTTCCATTTATTCTTTTTATCATAAATATTAAAACTATAGTCTACAATTCAAGTATCATTTAATGTCGTCCGTTATGATAATTAGGCTTTTAAATATCTCAAACAAATAAAAAAAAGCTATCGCATGGATTTTATAACTTTGATGTTAGAAAGCCGTAACGAGAAATACATGACCAAGAGCATGAATATTGAGCCAGTAGTTCCACGAAACTAGATTTAGGAATAATTTGTAGTGTTGTTTTTTAAGATTTCGCTCTTTGAAAGTGCTAAGAAGCAGCATTGTGACGTAACTATCCAATAATCAAATCAAGTAATTTTTTTGTTTTTCTTTATGTGACGTCATCTTGCGGCTTAAACAAACATCTGCTATAAAATGTTTCCCATTTCAAAACATATCAAAATTCTTAAATAAAATATTTTGATTGATTTGACATTTCTGGAAATCGAAACAACGTAAATAGAATCAGGACAAACGATGTGGAAATCAATTAATCTTGGCTAGAAATTCAGCCGGTTTTTTACGTTGATTCAACGTCTGAAAAGGTTGCGTCAATGTAAAAAGGGATTGGTTTGCTTGCTGATATTTTTGGTACCTCAGATAGTTAAAAGCAAGAGTCATAATTAATATTTATAATCTGATGTTAATAAACAGTTGCAGCACCTGTTTTTATTTATACTTCCAAAACTAACAAAAATACTTTCAGCGATAAATCTTCAATTTTCTCATTCGCATCGAAAGAAGGTCTTGATACGTTTAAAAAACATCACGTTTCTATTGCTTATGAGTTATCATTTACACGTACATCATAAAAGTCAGAATATAGACAGTGTTTGGTAAGGCATACGTTTGTCGCCAACGGGTCTCAATCTATGACCGCAATCGCATACATAAATGTTATGTGCTATCATCAATTTATAAACAGTTTGATACGAAAAGCAAATATTTAGTTCAATACGTTTCATTTTCATACACATTTTGACCACTTATGACGTGAAAAAGTGATTTTGTTTACTTTTTTCTTGGTATTTCGCTTATATATTTCGAAAGTTTGAAAAAATACGTCACTATCAACACCATGGCTGTCATAAATGATTAGAAGCGCTCATTGGCTTCGAATAACCTCAGCTTTGAAATGTTGAAACAAACGTCTTTAGAGAAAAAAAAGGAAATTTTACATGTGTTTTACGAAGAAGAATAAACCAATGCTAAAGTTAGATGATGCTTCTTCAAATGATGCTTCTTCAAAAATCTTCAAAGATCAAGATATTTTCCAAGGTTTGACCTGTCACTGGGCTATATTAATGCTATGCAGTTGAATGTACAACACCAAAATATTCTTTTCTATATTTTTTTGCCTGACACCTGCCGTTCATTTTTAAAAATTGTTTTGCTATTTGCATAGTAAAAATTTATTTGTCCCAAAAAGGCAAAAGACGTTTCTCAAGGATAACGCGTTGAATAGAACTATGACAAATTAGATTGTTTAATGGCTGTCTGAAGATATCATCTCCATGTGGCCATGATTGTTTAAAAAGAAAACTTTACCCAAGTTTTGCATAACCGTACGTTAAAACGAATAGCTTTCTATTGAAAGTTGGCATAGCCTACTTCTAAGTGCATGGATGTATATAGCCTACCGCAGACTGCAGAAATAAGCAAGATTTCAAATCTCCGTTGGAAAGGTGTTGTCGCAAAATATGTGTAACAGTAAATATTTTTAAATGTGTAGTTTTTATAGCGTTACTTTGATTAATTCATTGTGTATGCAAAAAGAGAAAAATTTTGAAACTCAAAAGGTTTTTCATCAACTGATAGAAGATTATTGGATTTGCTCTGATCTTTGAACCTGGGCGGCTCGGGAAAATTTAATTTCAATTTTTCCGAATTTACAAAATTGTACATTTCTTTGCAAGAGATTTCAGATCAAATTGCGGATCGACCACTTTCTTGAAATGAAATTACGTATGAAAGGAAATCGCTGAAGGTCATTGGTTTATGTTTATTTGATGTTGTGTATCAAAGTTGCTACGAAAACGGAAGCTTTTTCGACCTCAACATGGCGTTTTCACAATAAACAAAAGGATTTAACAGAAAATCTCGATTTTGGAAGAAAATTAGTAGCATTTCAATTTCTAAAAGTTAATTTCGTGAGAGCTTTTAAAATGCAGGTAATGAAAGCCAAATATATAGAATTAATGTTTCAGTCAACGTTCTGTCAAGCCTTGTATCCTATTTTGTTTACGAAATGATGGGAGTTAAAAAAATCGAGCCTGAAAAGAAAAAGATGCAAAAAATAATACTTAATAAAACATTGACAGAAGATTAGCTTCATCACGTATTAAATTGGAAGGAATGATGGAATTTTTTTATTTGTAATTCAATTGACTTGAAAATTTAACAGGACAGAGCAACAATTGATAATTATAAAAACACCGGTTGGCGAATTTTATTCTTTTTCTATTGATTGACAAAAACAGATTTATAATTTTTAAATTTGTATTGAAATTCCTCGTGTTATAGATGCCGAAAAGTGACATTAATTATTCACACCCCTATGCGTCTTCTGGTATTAATCAAAAATTAAAAATGTGTAAATAAAATAAGATTTACATTCGAAATAGACGACAAAATAAGCACAAAGGTCACTTCATTCGACGCTGTAAACCTGTGCTTAAAAGCACTCAAAGTCTGGTTGCTGGCTTAAATGAAAAAAAAATTGAAAATAATTTTAGCAAAATACATTGTTGATTAATTAGCCATGAAATTGAAAGAAGGTTTTGTATGACGTGGCATGTCGAATAAACTCTAAAAAATTATCAAGTCTTCGAATATTTTTATCTTTAATTTGACCAAAACCTCGGCGAAAAAGATTTTTTTTACGTTTTAATTGTTTTTCCATCATTTTTCTTCCCTTTTTGCAGTGAACAAAAAACATTAAATTTTATTCACACTAACCAACGTGAGAAAACTAGATTAGAAATAAACATATTCAAAGGAAACAAGATGAGCCACCGAGATGTTCCCGAACAATTGATTAATAGCAAAAATAACATGATTGAAATAAGGCGCAAAAATACTTTATCAAAGGTATACATCTTGCAGCATTTTGGAGCCTAAGCAATGATATGTACAAGGTGAGAGTCAGTGATCACATACAAGCGTAGAATCGCCAAATACAAGGGAATGATCGATACGTAATAAAATGTTATGAATTATGAATATCCAAGGAAATGGTTGCTACTTCTTTGTTGTGTGATCCTGTTCTGACAAAACGTGTTTAGAATTTGCAAGAAAAAGAGGGTTATGCCATCAAACATCTGTCAGATTGGCCTATAAAAAGAAGAATCCACAAACGATCCTACTGCCTTACATAAGCCAAAAAGTGAAAATAATAAAAAATCAGCAACTTCTCAAGCCCATGTATCTCTACATACAATCAAAATTACATGACTTTATAACTTTTTATTAATATTTAAAAAAGAACTCCTAAGAGGCATTATTAGCTGCAGACAGAGGCCAACTGTTTGTACCTTATTAAGGTTCTCTTCACTGAGTTAAAAGGATGAAGCAGAAATTTGATTAGGATTGTTTAAATGCTTTATTCTTATAGTAGACTCTTGGCCCTTTAGGCTCACACGACAATGAAGAAGAATTGTTAGTTATTCTAGTTTCGCTTTGCTTCGAATGAAAATATACTTGATTTTATCGTGAATTTGAAACAAAACGATTTATTTTCTGATGGTTGTCGTCGTGTGAGCCTCTGGGGCCGAAAGTCTATCCTTTACCACCCCAGATTCACGATGTCATGATTATTCAGTCTTACGGATGTTCAGCAATAAAACTCACTAAAATATTTCCAAATTTTGAAACACTTCAATGCGGCACTAACCCTCTTGCCTTGATTTCGTTTTTATTTCGAAACAAAATTTTGGTGAAGAATTTGTTTTTGTTTTTGAGAAAAAAAAGTTTGTTTCAAACAGCCCCAATCTATCCAAACAGCAAATCAGTTATTTTTACTTCTGCAGACGCTGAATCAATGTAAAAAACGACTGATTTGCTGTATAGGTGAGAAACTATATGTGTCCGTCAATATCGAACAAAAGTTATTTTAAACCAGAATAAGAGATACAATAAATTTAAGTCGTTTTAAGCTGTTCTTGTTCTTTTTATCCGAAAACATTTTATTGCATGATGGTACTATCAGAAAAGGTGGCAGCAAAATACGTTTTACAAAAATAGAAAAACTAAAGTTTTGCATGAATAATTCTTTTTCATATCCGATAGATTTAATTCAATTTTACAGAAAAAATCCAATTATGCAGCAAAACTCTTTCATGAACTGAAATATTGTGAAATCGGATTGTCGTATTTCGATACCGGCTGTGCCATGTCTGTTTATACTTTATCATCGTTTTCTCTTTTTACATTGATATAATCACTTATGATATTGAATAAAAGTTAGCTAACATGTATTGATTGGTCTGACGTTAGAGCATTGTTAACGATCTTATTATTTTCGCTTCGCTGCTTCTGTCGCAGTGACCACTGGCCAATACACAAGGGTCAGAGAGGTCATCAAAGAACATAGGTCAGTATAATTACTTTAAGCGATGGTTATATAATGACTGTGACATCAGCAATTTGAATGGAAAAAATCATGCATGAAAATTTTCGGAGTGGATGCGTTTAAAAATTGCTTTGACAATGCTGATCTGGTCATGCGCGAATGATTTGGATTTTATAAATGTTGTTCACTGTGGTCGGCTACCGTAGTAGCTGCTCTTAAAACTAACAAAGTTTCTTTCAAATGCTTATTCTATCATGACGATAAAGCGATGCAATTACCAAAAAGAAAGTCTGTTGAAGGAACAATTTGTGGCCGGTACCAATGAGATTATCGGACTCCCGCATCAAGACTGCTCTAAAAGAACCCTCTACATAGTCTACAAGAAAGAAAAACCTTAGGAGAAAGTGCTAACTTAGTAAAATCATCTAGAAAAAAGATGGTTTTGGTGGTTTTCTTCTAAAAGTAGGAACTCTTTTCAAAACAATAAATAGATTATATCCAAACACACTATATGTAATTAATACGTGATGGTTTCTTTAAGCTTCCGGCCCTTAGAAAGGGTTCTGGGCCCCTAACATCATCGAGACCGACTCCAAAAATTACAACAAAGTAGATTGGCACATATTTGTTATCATTGAAAGAGATTTGTGGCATTATTTGGTTTGTATAAAACTTTCTCTTGTATATTACTTTTCTGTAGTAGCATTATGATTTCCGTGAAGGACAACTACAGAAGCCAGTTAGCAACTTCACTAAGAACACAAATTATACAGACGAGAAGTAACATCTATCGCACACTACATGTGTAATGTTTTCACATTATCAAATTTGAAGTTATTGGAGCTAAAAGCGTGACTAGTAAGCTCGTGTTTGTCAACGCCCTTGTCAATTTTCGACCAAAAAATAAATTGTTCTGTATCTTTGGAAAGTTTTCAATCCTTATTAACAGCCTCCATTTCGTATCGATGTCACCAATTTTGATCTGCTTTGAATGATAAGCGAAGTTGGAAAATCAAGCTGACAATTATGCAGTCAAATGCCGTGATTATGAAAGAAAATAGACTTATCACAAATCGTAAAGAAAATGAACTAATTTCAGTTCACTTTAATTGGGATGTCATCATAAATCCATGGTGAAATTGCGAATAGTCGTTATTGTAATTTCATAGTTTGAATTGCCAGTTTGAAAATAACAAATTTTAATTGTGGCATTATGCAAGCTAATTCGAAATGGAAAATTAAGGTTGATGCTTTGCCATTTTACTGCACCCAAGACGAACCACTTTACGTTTGTTTAGATACATTTGCATGATATCATCATCATCTGTTATTACATTTCATGCATGATTGCACATTCATTTCACGGATCATTGGCTATTCGATTGATGACCTGCTTCAGAAAAATAGCTTGAAATCAAACTGCGTTATTATCTCACGCTGCAAAGGTAATTTTTGTACTTACGTCCACTCTCAACCTTACGTTTAGACCAGGGGTGGGGAACCTTTTTAGTATTGCGGGCCACATGAAATGAGAAATAACACAGGCGGGCCACTAAAAATTTCGAAATTTTATTTACAGATAAAAAATGCAGCGAAGTAGACAATGATTTATTTCACTTTCACAGCTAGTGGGATGGCTGAAAGTTTTTTTTTTGGTGAATTGTGTGATGTCTGCTGACACGAAAGATCTTGCAACTCTTAACTGCGTCTCCACGTTTTTATCAGTCAGTCTGGAGCGAAGCCGACTTTTTGTTAGATTCAATTTGGAAAAAACTGCTCGCAACGGTAGGTGCTTCCAAACAGAGACACATACTGTATTTCAAAGCATGCTTCCGCATGACTATGATGGATTAACTAGTGATAGAAGACCATTCGCAATATACTGAAGATGCAGAGCCTACTCTTTTTTGAGCTGTTGTTTCAATATATTTTGTGCAAAGAAATTTTGACGCAGGCCACATGGAACAGTCACGCGGGCCGCATTTGGCCCGCGGGCTGCAGGTTCTCCACCCCTGGTTTAGACATACCAAGATCCTACGTTGATTGTGAAACAGTTGACAACGCACGTGAAACACCGAATGATCATATAATCTCGTATGATAGACTAGATGAAATTGTGACTTGTTTTGGTAACGGATTTTTTAGTTAATTAAAGTAACTTGCGTTCTTTTGGTGACTAGTTACTAGGTTACCTCCTGATCTTTAACATCAGGAGGTAACCTAGTAAATAGTCACCAGAAGAACGCAAGTTACTTTAATTATCAAATGCCTGGTAAACAGTCTCACTCTGTTTTTACTACCATTAGAAGATTTTTTAGTTATTATTTATAAACTATAAAAGGCATCAAGTTGAGGAATAAATCTCTGATTTTCTCTCGGTCTAAATCAGTTTCAAAACATCTATGAAGCCATCTCATACCACCGGACCTCGTCGAAACACATGCATGCATGTTTTACATGCAAGTTGGACTTGCCTGGATTGTGGCTGTTGCAAAATCTCTATTCTAAATAAATTACTATTTACCAAATATCACTGTTTTTAGGCTATTTACTGGATTCTCAGCAGTATGATTTGGGTTATTTTTGGATTATATTATGTTTGATCAGTCGGGTTGACAGGGGGTCCAGAGGGTATTTTTGAACTCCGGCCTGGGATGATTTTGGAACCCGTAACCATTCCAAGGGACCAGGAACTTGAAGAAACCACATCCTATTCATTGGATATTTTCTTAAAAGGTGTCTGAATTTAAGTCCTGAGAGTCTAATTAGTAGGGCCATTTAAAGTCATTAAAGTCATATTTTTTTCTATGCATCAGTAAGTCGTGAAATCAATTTTAATGCAAAAACCGCATCCCTATGAGGTATATTAAGAAAGTTATGAAGTCATATAAAGTCATATTTTCCTGGTTAGGTCATAAATCAGCTTTTTAAGTTATATAGTCATATTTTTGAGATATAAAGTCATACCGTTGTATACTTTAAATAAAAAATACCAATTTAAGCGGTGAAGCAATTAAGCACTAAGAAAGTAAGGCAATTTCTGATTGAACGAAGGCAAACTGTAGGATTAGCCTACATAACACTTATAGTCACAGACCTATATTTTATGAGGTCACACATTGAGGTCAACTTAATACTCAAAATGGAAAGTTGTACGTACACCATCAAAGAAGCCCATGCTGATCTAAATGCCCTTGATTTCGGAAAAGATCCGCTTGAGCTCAAAAATTACATTAAGAAGCGATTGGACAAAAACGATGTGAAACAAATTATGGAGCTACAAAGACAAGACATTTCACCAGCGCTTTATGCAAAACTGCAGAAGTGTCAACCCACATCAGCGTCTGTGGAGCGCTCATTTTCCTTACTAAAGTCATTTTTACGTCCAAATCGTAACTTCAAAGACTCCAACATCCCACACTACATGAAACTGTACTACAACAGTGGTTTAAAATAAAAATGAATGTGTATTACTGTTATGTTGCGTATGTTTTACTCTTTACTTCCGTGAGTGACGTTGTTCGCATGTAAAAATAAAGATTTTCACATAAAGTCATATAAAGTCATATTTTCCAAAAAATAAAGTCATATTATTGATTTTTTAAGGTCATATAAAAATGGCCCTACTAATTAGTACCAGGTCCAAATTATCCTCTCAACGGCTCTGTGCTTTGTAGTTGGTCATATTATATAGTGTTCAACGTTAACCAAGCAAGGACATGGCGTTTATTTGTGTCCTGTGTACTGTGTAGCCACCATCTTGTTTGCAGTACGGTTAGTATGGATGATAATTTGAAACAATGCTTCATCAAATTAGTACATAATGAAGTACATGACTAATAAAATAGTTACAAGAACTTAAAAGCAAAAACTTGCATTCACTTGCATTCAAAGCGTGGTTTTGTTTAGCTCAAATTTGGGACAAACGTTCAAACAACTGACAAACTGATTTAATATACAGTATCATCGTTCTTGTTTTTTTTTATGTTGATACGCAACATGCTCAAACGCTCATAGTAGGTATGCATGTTGATTCTTCTGCACAAGCTTATATTGTTCCCAACATTAAAGATTTCATGTGAGGAACACACGTAGGCTACTCACCACTGTAGACGAGACAATGTCAAGTCAGTCAGCATTTGTCATGTCAAAACTGAAATTTTTTGTCTGATTTTGAAAAAAAGTTTTCTGAATCTTCCATATTCTAATAATATGTAGTAAGTTTTTCTTCTTGACTTTCTTGCAATCTTTTTTGGTAAATTGTTTAACTAAATCAAACGACGAAAGGAAACTTAAAATAGTTTATTTCTCCAATACACGTTGCTTTCAGGTTACACTCCTTCCAAGAGGATATTTTCCCCAAACTTCGACAAATATGAAAGAGTAAGAATAACTGAACAACGTCATATTTTCATATTCCAATATCAGGACAATGTTATCATGGTTGTCCAAGTAATTTTTTCGCACTTTAATCTTGGAAACTCAGAAACATTTAAGAAATATTGATCGAACTGGTTGATACGAAAAGACATCATTTCATTTCCCAATACCTCTGGAAGTGGATCGTCACTTTTTTCCAAGTAGTAGTGAAAGATTTCTGTCGGATGAGCGCTCATAAGACTAAAGATCAAAGACACTGCCACCAAGTGCCTTGTGAAACATAGTGCGCATGCGCAAACAAACGTGAAGTCAAGAATAGTCTTAATGGCTTCTAATGTCCATTCTACAACTTCCACCATCTTTTGTAGTAAGAACAAAACAGTTTTATTTGTTTTTTTGAACAATCATGGTTGCTTGGAAATACAACCCAGCACACAGAAGACAAAAACCAAAACCAATGAAATATTTGTTTTTCCCTAAAATACTTAAACTTTGTGATGTAATAATATTGTTATTTATCATGTAAAAATGTATATGACCTTAAACAGGAGATTTAGTTGTTTTTTTTTGCAAATTTCACTCATATGAATAAAGCTAGTGATGCTTCATCTGGAAAAATACTAAGCTAGATAAATTAATTCGATATAATTCACTTTTAACAAAAGTTAACTAACTTAGCTATTTTCATCTAAGCGTTTTTCATAGCAAGGGCCTAGAATAGGTAGACTATCGAAAAAGGTTTTATAGAAAATCTTGAAAAAACTATTAATTTATTTTTACATGTCCGAACAGGGCAAAAACATGAGATTGCGCAACTACTAATGTCTGGATAGAGAGTACCAAAGTTTTCAGGCAGATTTGAAATGTTATAATATTAGACTTTTCATCGATTGTTTGAGAGTTAGATGGGTAAAGCTTTGTCTGTAACGTGAAATGACATTTCGAAACTAGATTAATTTCCATCCGTTTGTACAGTATATGTTTTTGTATGTTGAAAGTTTTAATTTCATTTCGAACGCACTGAATCGATTAAGCCCTGCATCGATTTCCCAAAATCCAAACGTATGTATTCTAGTATAAATCGAGCTATTACATGTGCACTAGGGAAATTATGAGCACTCAAAACTGAAAGCTAATTTCTTTACTTTCACACCCACTAGGACCGCTGTATGGTTGTCATCTTTGCCAAAGGCTGGTCTTTCGCACCGTTTGTATGAAAATTGCTTCAAACAGTGTGAAAGTTTACAAAGCGAAGGAAAAGATATATTCAATTTGTGGTTCGTGGCAAGCCATTTAAAGATCGATATCTCGTGCATGTTAATAAATAGAGAGTCACTTTTAATCTAGTTACATCTGTCCCAGTCTATTAATGAAACGATGACGCGAAAGAAGTTCAGAAAATTGTTTCATTGCAATGGAGTCAAACATGAGAATTAAGGAATGGCGCCATATTGCGGATGTTATTTCTTCAGTTAGTGGTTTTTCCTGTACAATGGTTATGCGTGAGCCAGGAACCTCGAATAAATAATAATTTAGTCCAAGTATTTCCATTATATGATCTGTAAATAATATTGCTTTTGCTTTTTCATTAACTTCTTTCAAATGAGTTTTTCTTTGTTTTCCAGAGGCCAGCTTTCCAATAATTTAGTGGTTACTTTTATATTCTAGGAATCTTTGTCTTGTCCAGGAGTAGGCCTAAGCCCTAATGCATGTAAATTAATGGTGGTTACTACTATTGCTAGAACAGATAGTGATGGCAATCTTATACTTGTCGTTATAAAACAAGTCAAATGTGCATCTATGGATATAGGGTCAAGGTAGTCAATATCCATGGCTAGCTGAGCTATAGGGTCAAACTGACTGAGCTTCTACCGGTGTACAGGTTAACCAAAAATCTTGGTGCCAAAGCTCTTCATACTTGACTTGTGGGTCAAAAAACAATCGGCAAACGTGGTAAGTTTCAAGAAAAGAAAAAAACAGTTTATTCATTGATGTTGCCCTTTCTTGCCTGGAGTGCTATGCCGTGCGTTGTAAGGAAATTTAAAGAAGATCTTTTGGAAGTTCCCTTCATAGGATCAGCGCATTGTCTAGTGTCCTTTTGATAGAGCTTTCTCAACAACCACCTCGCGTCGACACACATTCGTTACAACACGCTACTGTAGAGAAGCATCTTGAGCAGCAGTTGTCAGCCTGAAGTGTTCAATCGGTTGTTGCAGCAGAAGCATACCAAAGGTAAGTCAGTCTACGTGATTAAACTGAAACCAGCATATAGAATAGACAAGTAGATGGAGAGGGATTGAGAGGAGAATTTCAGAATGAGGGCTTGAATCGAAAGTGTGAAGTAAATTTTTGCAGACAGAAGCCTAACCGTTTTATCAGTCAAATCAGTTATCATAACTAAACTAGCTAAATGCGACTTTAGTTTTATTTCCCTTTATTCCGGCGCCTTGTTTCACCTCTGACTTCATTAGAGATCTGCGATGCGTATTTTAAAGTTTGGAGGCCTCAGTTTCAAGGTGGTATCGGGCTTAAATTATCTGCACAATGTTCCTGGTACCGTAATAGCATGGAATTTTAATTTTCTTTTTTGGAATCTCAGTAACGCTTCAATTTTCTGCTGCAGCATAGCGCGCGTTAGCACATTTGAAGAGATCTTGTCATGCGTCTGATTTGTCTCATTTTGTAAATTTTACCGACTATTAATCACATTCAATTTTGGTTTCATTTTCAGAGCTTGCAATATCTTAAAAAGCTATTTTTCTGTTTCATCTCGAGAGTTGTGAAAATTTTCTGAACAAGGCAATGACAATAATTGCTTTTTTCTCACATACAAACTTATTTTAACTCTGAAATTCAATGCGAGAAAAATATAAACTCTAAACATCTGTTTGGGCCAAGATGGGCTACATCAATCTCGCGCGATTACCGACCATATAAGCTAGAGTATATGCGATAGCGAATATGCGATGCTTGCTTTCTCAATGTTATTTGTGGGCAAAATAGCCTATCTCAACAATAAAAGCACTTCTTTAAAACTCATAGCCAGCCTGACCGTAGTTAATACGAATTGCAAGACTGTATCAGTTCCATCCACTTTGATTGACACAAACAACTTGTGTGTTTATATTTTATTAGTTAGATGAAAGAGGTGTCTTCTCTTACTAATTCCACATTTTTCTTTTCTGTATTCACCTGAAAAATATAAACAAATGAAAAATATAAGACCAGACGTGGCAGGGCCCGATTAACCATGAGGCACACGAGGCACAGGCCTCAGGCCCCCTGGATTTGGGGGCCCCCAATTTTTTTTTACCTTAGTACCGTAGGCGTCAATACTTTTATAGGTTTCAAGCAGTGCCGTGTCAAGGGGGCCCAGACCTCGGGCCCACCATCTCAGGGGCTACAAATAATACATTTTTGCGTTTCAGTAAAGTGTTTTTGAGTTGCTAAAGTTCACTGCAGGTACTTGTCCATTAAAAAGATGATTTAGGCCCTTATTATACTAAAACATCTCAAATTTGGGCCCTATTATACAAATTTGGGCCCCTAACTACACTGACACATCTCTAAAAACAAAGTTAAAATGCGATAACATCAGTAACATGATCTGCAGAAATGTATTTAACATATAACAGGTTTGATGCAATTGAATATATGAATTCAAAAAGGGCCCAATTGCCACAAAGTGTTTTTGGCACAACTGTTTTAATTATTTTGGTCATTTACTTTTGTCGTGAAACTTCGATAATGATTATATGCTTAAACATACTGGTAAGAAGCATCATACCTAAAAAGTTCACTCAGTGAGGATTCTGTGGAGAAACTATAAAGAAATTGAAGTGCAATTGCTTTAGTTGGGCCCATTTTAAAATCAATGGAAAAATTGATAGGGTATTTTTTATGTGTGTACCGGTATGTTTGAAATATTTGGCTGTTTTTTTAAAGTATTATTTAGAAGACATTGAAAGAAATCGGAAAGCACAAAAAGTAAAAAAAACAAACTGGAGGGCCCTTTTTGAATTCATATAATCAATTTCTTTTCATTGAAAGAAATCGGAAAGCACAAAAAGTAAAAAAAAAATGGGGTTGGGCCCTTTGTGAATTCACATATTCAATTTATTTTCACCAATAAAAGTGTTTTGTTTTAAAAAATTGTTAGGTGTAAGCAAAATAGCATTTCAGATAGTTTAATTATCATTTCATTTTAACATTTACAATACCGTAATTATAAATATCCTTGACTAGTGATGTTGCGAGCAGGAAAAACCTGTCCTGTACTTTTAGCAGAAACGTTCTTCTGTATTTAATTTTTCTGAATATATGCACATGAAATTGCTCTTATCTTCAAATACCTTATAAGCCTGGCATATCACATGTTGTACGGTACAAAACAAAAATCATTCTTAACACAAGGAAGCTGTTTATTCTTGCCACTAACCTAGGCTACCATACCCTAAAAACTTTAATTAGACTTGAATGCCTACATAAATTTATGAAAGCTTTGCCTTGAAATGAAATAATGTTGAATAAAAATAATTGAACACCTGATCCTCAAAACGCTTTACACTGCTTTTGTTTACAATTACTGTAGGCTACAATGTTTTTACCTTGGTTGACAGAACAAGTAATGTTGCCAGATAAAAAATAAAAATGGGGAAAAACAATTGTTACCAGATGACCAAATCTGAATGGAAATTAATAATTTCTACAGTTTTGGTTTTGTCCTCAGATTTTATCTGCGCGGAACCGGCGGCAAAGTTCAAACAGTCAAAATTTTGTATGATGGTATTACCGCGTCGTGACCGATAGCCTATGTTTGATATGTTCCATTGCCAGTATTTTTTTTATTAGAAATTGTTAACACTTTTGGCTTTCATTCCGAGCAAAGGTGTAGCTAAGAAATGATAAACCTGTGTTTGCGGTTACTTACACTTGTGTTGTTTTCTAAACTGGTGGGAAAGTCTATTGAAATGAACCACATTTCCATGTCGGTGCAGTGAAAATATACACAATATTATAGGTCTGCTTGACGGTAGAGAGCCCAAAATTATTCTGGCCCCGGGGCCCACAAAGGGTTTAACACAGCACTGGTTTCAAGGATCCATTAATAAACTCTGCTAGTTCAAATTCAAATGTAGCCTATATTTTGCTAGTGTTTCCAGTATGAAATTGAAATGAGCTCAATTTCCAATCTGTTAGAGAGATTCTTCATCCAATAATTTTTGTAACAAGTACAAGAGTGTTCATACTGTTAGAAAGTTGTAGTTAAATTGGCTAAATTAATATTTATGAAGTTATAGTTTTGCTTGAACTATTTGTTAGCCCATATTTCATTATTCGCAGAGACTACATGGTATTGCATTGAAAGCGATTGCCAACAGGGGCCCCTAAACTTAGCTGTGCCTCGGGCCCCCATGAGCCTTAATCAGGCCCTGAGACGTGGTGTTCGATGAGACTCCAACGTGTTAAGTTGATTCATTTTTAAGAGTTGTTTTATGATGACGCCAATTTTGTGCTAATTTTTCAAGTCATCACCTACTGTATTGAAGATCAAGTAGTAGTCTATGTCATTTATCATGGGGTACGACGAAATATGGTCGCTGTGAAAGCCCTTTTTGAAAAGCTTTCTAAAATATTTGAATCGCCCTTTAGGCTGAAGCGTTTATTACAAAAAGAGTTCGATAAGTTTTGAATTCACTCAAGACACAACATCATAATAAGTTATTCACTGAAACTCATGGCAGGCTCAGTTACACTAATTACAGTAACACATACTGTACAATATGATAGCCACCTTTGAAAAGAACCTTATCCACTTAGCCGTAGCTGCATCATCACTTTTCGTTTCAACAATTTTAAAAGATACACTTTTGAATCACTGCACACAAGACACATATTGTGTGAAAGAACATGAAATACAAGACAGTGTTCTCTCTCGTTTTCTTTAAAAAATAATTTCTCTAAATCTAAAAGAGTTACTGCCGGTGCTGGCATAGCCTAGAATTGAATTGTGCTAGAGACTGGAAAAATGGCTCAAGGATTTATTTCAGCCAGCACACGATGACGTGTCAACAATATTAAAACTATTCTTTTAAAGCTTTTTTGGAATTGTACGGTCATCTTCATACAAGAAGCTGATGTGTGAATCACGGTCAAGGAAAAGGTGCTCACATCTAACATTACTCTTTAGCGCTGCAAAACTTATGATTTTTGATGCAATATTTCGTTCGGCCTGATCGTTAAACGCCTGACTTTACGAACGAAGAATCAGCAGGAGGCGCTGATTCGACTCTCAAGGTGTGCGCTTGAGCATGGAATTTCAAGGATCTGCTCTCCATTCAGTGGATGGCATAATTCACAGACAACAACACTTCAATAATCGGAAACTTCACTCGCCAGGATTGCGCGCACAAGAAGCTTTCCCAGTCCGAGGATAAAAATTGAATCAATCAATATTGAGATTATTATTTTTTTATAGCAGAACCTTTTGCCTTATCAAAGCTGTTCGAATAAAACAAAAATTTGAAAAGAGTTTTAAACATCTTCGTTGACCACATGTTGGCTAAATGACCCATAAGATCAAACATTTGAGTTTACAGCTCATTCTGCGTCATGAGTTTCGTAAAATCTGTTTTCGTTTCAAGTTCCTGACAAAAATAAATCAATTTTAATTAGAAGTGAGAATATGCAAATTTTTTTTAAACTTAATTGGAAACTTTAAAGCTAATTAAAGTTTTTTTTTTAACTTAAACGATAATAAAACTGAAGGACTTTGAGTAGAAATAAGGGATTTTAAGATTTCAATTTTTTGTTTAAACTATCCTAATTTACAGACCTTACACGCTGTCAGTATTAAAATTAATTTAGCCATTTATACTGAAAATCTTTTTGTATGTGATTTACAGTGAACTATACTGATCATACTCAGCTTAACAAAGTAAAAATATTCATTTCTCACCTGCTTAACAGCTCACATTGTATGCATAGTCGCAATAACCTCCAGCTTGGTTAAAAAGTAATCCAGCAGGGCATTTCTAAAATAATAAACAACGTTTTGTCAATTTTTGGAAACTCTGTTTTGCTACAACAACAACAAAAATTTTTTTCTCGCGCAACAGTTTTTTTCACATTAAAAATTCAAGCAGCTCACGTGACGTAGCCTACCACACAAATTTCAAACCAGAAACGAATTAGTTATGATCGCCGAACTGACTGAGCCACTGTGGATTCAAATCAGAAAATAATAACTTGCATGTCAAAGTAATATCCACACAACGCTAAAACGATGTCAGCAAAATAAATTTATTTTAAAGACAAGTTTAATTTTACACAAAAATCTTAAAACTGAAGAAGTATAGCATCACTGGGTGGCTATAGATGAGTTATTTAAAATTTTGAAAAAGTAGACGGATCCTTACTAATTAGATGTTTTAAATTGATGTGCATTTCTTACCCATTGGAAACAACTAAGCTACTATAGTAGGCTACAGGTCATCTCGTATAATATTCAGTAACGATGTGTAGAATTTCATCGGTCCCAATAACTCCTTTGGTTAAGCGCCTGACTTTACGAACAAAGAAACTATAAGGTGAAGAGGCACTGGTTCGGCTCTCGGGGTGTGCGCTTGAGCAACGCATTTCAAGGACAGCTCTCTATTTAGCGGCACGTAAATCACAGACAACACTTTAACGACTAGCAGCGGAGAATTTACTCAATCTTGGTGACTGATCGGCCTTCGTCAGTGGTTCCAAGCCTCAACAAGTATGCGAAACTGACGGATTGTGTTCTGAAAGTAGTTTCCTGAACTGGGTGATAAAGATTCCCACAATCAAATCAATCATTTACCGATGGGCAGACCAATTGAATGTTGGCGTCACAGTTGTAGAACGTAGAGCAATCCGATGCGTCAGCAATTGGAGTCGTTGCTCCATTGCAGTTGTATCCTGTGCATAATGACATAATGGTTAAGCGGTGACTCAGCAGAAGCGTGTGCTGTGCAGCTGTACATGCAATAGTAAATCTAAAAAAATTTTGGAAGGGGCACTAGAATTTCATCGAAGTAGCTTAAACGTTTTAAGAGAAAATGTACAATGCAAAAGTTGAGTTTCAAAAAAGCGAATAGTTTGGTATAGCTTGAAGGATTGCTGAGCGAATTTAGGTTACTTTGTTTTGATTACTTTTGGGTAGTCTATTTTGTGACCTAATGGTGTTGTTTTTGCTTGAGACGTGGGCTAGCTAGGCTACACTTACACTGTGTACACCAAAGCCATCGTACTTCAAAGTCATCAAATTAAAACTAAGATATAGGTTTTGCCAACGTTGGATTAAACAAATCTTGACTGAAATAAAATTAGAGTTAGGCTTCACATGTAAATCTACTTGTAGGCCACTAGTAAAGAGCTGTCTCCTTCTATATGACCTGATTATAGCAACGCAGACCAGCTACGTAGCTAAAGAGAAAATTTTAGGGGCAATGCAATTATTGGGGGGGGGGGCAAACGTCATAATCGTATTAACACGTTATAATAGTATTAAAACTTATTTTTGAAGAGCAAGATAAAATGTTGGGCATGATTGCCCCCCAAGCCCTTCTCGTGACTACATCCCTGACACAGACTCAATGGTGGACTGAGGTTAGGCAGACCAGGTTTGGTAGTTTTTGACATTGAAATTGGTAACTAAAGTGAAGGTGGCAGAATATCAAAAGAAGCTAGCAGCAATGTTTCATTTCTCAGTCTTCAGGATACAATAAACATCAATTGCTTTTGCTTTGGAAACTGCAAAGCTAATGTCCGCTGACATTGCAAAGCTAATATCTGCTCTGCTATTCCTCTAAAAGAAAACAATTTTTTGTTATCTATAGAAAGCAAACAAGACTTACGTTCGTAGTCTGCGCAAGCAGGGCCTGGGACTTTTTCATCGTATGGAACAGCTCGTGTGACCATGGTCTTCATAATTTATATAAAAATACGGTAGTTATTCTTGTTGTTTGCTTGATACGGAAAAACGTGTTAACGTTTTATTAACTGTGGTCTGTAGCCTGTGATGCTTGTTAAAAATTTTTTATTCAATAACATATTATTCAACAACGATGACTACGTATTAATATCACTTACCATGAAAAAGTGCTCAATGCCAAGCGAAAAAAGCCAAGTAGAGTGAATTGCATCAAATGTAGCTACTATAGTCTCTCTAAAAACCTTTAAAGGTTGTTTCACCCTCAGCTGGGATCATTCAACGATTTCATTCCAGTAGTATTATTCAAATAAAATTTCTATTTGAATGAAAACCTTCTGATGAATCCATTTTAGGGTGAAACAACTTATAAAAGTTCTTATCAAATAGTTACTACACTTGATGCAATATCATATTCATATACTTTTTTACCACAGTAGCTGATTGATTTGCATTTCCAGAGAACATTCAAATTGATGCAGATGGTTCACTTTAAAATTGTTTGGCTCAAAATTTATTTTTAAACTTTCACACGTTGGCAAACAGTATATTCAAAGTTATGAAAACTGTGTAGTGTGCTTACTCCGCATGGTGGTGCAACGTTGTATGTCCAATCACAATAGCCTTCGTCATTGTTCCAAATAAGGCCTGGTGGGCAAGGCTAAAAAACAAGATTTTTTGCATGATTGTATCATATATCCATGTTAGTTTACCATCGTAAATGTTCAAAATGTTTTTGTTGCTTCATTTTTGCACCAACAAATGTAGCTCATCTTTATTATCTGGCATTTACGTCAAGTCAGCGCAAACCAAGCGAAAATGGTGGAGATTGTTGGACAAGTAAAGTTGAAACTAAGTTACCATCGCGATAATAATTTAACATGCTAAATTGCTTACAACTACTTTGGGGGAAGTCCCTGGAAGAACGTCAGCATTGCAGATGTAGAATGAGTCGCAAGCCTCGGGATTTGAATAGTAGCCATCTTCCTTATCGTCACACATGAAAGCTGCAGAAAGCCAAAAATCGTCAAACTTTCAATATCTAAGCGTCTACCAAATATTCAGTTTTAAACAAAGCATTGCAGAAATATTTCATGTTTCTTTTTATTCTACGGGAAAGCATTGAAGAATAAAATTAGTCTAGAAGAAGTTTCTAAGGGCAACAAACAAACCGTTTGGGTCACTGGTGGGTGGATTTCCTGTGGGTCCGGTACCTGGGGTGGTGGATTGCTTGGTCTAAAAAGAAATGCAATGCTTTATAAGAACGTGATAAACTTCATTAATATGTTTTTACACTGAAACTAATAAACATAAAAAGTACAAGACTTTGAAGGTTATGAGCGATGTTATGCAACAAGTATAGAATTAGTCTTCAAAATTATTTCTAATAAAATGAATAAATAAATCCAACATTAATTTTTGTTTGTGCCTTGCACCAAAGCTTATACACATCCTGATACACATCGCTGTTAAATAATAACACAATCAAAAAATTAACCTTTGGATAGTGTAATTTTTTTATTGAATGAAAAGCAGTAGCCTATAGGCTAGGTCTACCAAGTTTAGCCTACATCATCGTTTTCCTGGTTTTATAAATACCATTGATTACATTAACGTTTTTTCAATGTAGAAATAAACTTATTATTCTACAGTGCAGTAGCCTACACATCAAACTTATATCAGTCATTAATTTTCAGTGGACCTACAAAATAAAGATGACTCACCCCGCATGGTGGATATGTGTCCCATAGGTTGACACACATTTGTAGAGTGTCATCAAACACTTCCTCCTCAGCATTACACGTGTACAGATAGGCTAGCGACGAGACAGATGGAACGCATCTGAATGTAAAAAGTTACAATCTGTTATATGAACACATACAACTTAATAAATAAAGGCAACACTAAATCATGCCGCGATGCTTGAAACCTGCTCAAGTAAGCTGAAAATTTGAAAATGCGTTCTTGATTTGAGGTCCTATTTTTTTTGCATTTGAATGAGCTTTATTTCTTTTTCTTCTCTCATGTTGTCGCTATACATCAGGGCACCCATCCATGGCCGTGTTAACCGCCCTCGTACCCCTTCGGCCGGGGGGCTCACGGATGATTAGGGGCCCACTCATTTTTGTCTAATGTGTTTAAAAAATAAAAAATACTACAGAAGCTCGATAATTTATAGCTAATTAAATCATGCAAGGCAGTTTTTGCTGCTTTCCAAAACCCTAACTGGGAGCCTATCTCTAACCAGGGGCCCACTCATATTTATTTCGTGTAGCGTTTTTCTACTTGCAATTTTTAAGTTTGCAAAAAAAGACTTTCAAAACCAAGTAGGTTATATAAGTTAACATGAAAATACAATGGGTGAAGAATAAGAGTTTGTTAGCATAAATGTGTGATGATGATAATGTTTGTTTTGCTTTGTTTAGAGACAGTTTTAAAAGCCTGTTTTTTTCAAACCTAAGAAACTAATAAAATAAACCAACCTGTAGAATTCGTTGCAGTTGTTAGGGTTTGGGTAGAACTTATCCAAAGTGGGGTCAGCGACAGCGCTACAATCGAACTCTGAAAAAGGGCGATGTCATTATGTTGGTGAAAGCACGGTCTTAAAATTGTCTTACGTCACTTAAGTTCAGAAACAATAATTTTAATTTATTTTTCTTTTGAGAAACATCAACGTAATAACTTGCTTTGGCAGGCTTGATAAGTTCAGTCACTAAAGGCATCAATGATAGGCCTATACATCAAGACATTTCCTAACTCATCTGAACTAAGCAGTTTGAAAATTAAATTAAATTTAATAATATAGTTGTTAAGCGACTGGTTTTACGAACAAAAAAACTGCAAAACCAAGCAGCGCTAGTTCGACTCTCGGAGTGTACGCTTAAGCAACGCATAAATGACTGCAAAAAGAACACTTCAACAACCGAAAATTTTACTCTGTTAAGCTGGGTGATTCGGCCTGCGTCAGTGGTTCAAAGCCTCTACAACATATCTAGTTCTGAGGCGCAGTGATAACCATTTTGTGCAGTGATAAATCAAAATTGGGCAGTGATAAAATAAGTAACAAATCAGTGATAAAATAAGTGTTCTCCAAATCATAAACAATACATGCAAAACAAAAAAGCAGATTTCTTTTATGTTGTCAGCTTTTTTTTCAAACAACCCATCAGTGGAAAATAATTTTCGCTGATTCGTTCAAGGGATTAGGTGACCCAGTCAGGTTTTCACATAGATAAGGCCCTACTGACCTAATGGAACATTCAGCTCTACTACAACTTAATTGGAAATATGTCATTCAATATGGGCTATTCATGGGCTACCCACGCAAATATGAGTCTTTCACAAAGTCTGCAAAAAATTGCATTTCACAAGATTTCGAGCTGTATTTGCTTTGTCGCACATCAACGTAAGAACCTTGGGTGGAGTTGATCAACTGAGGTCACAGACCTGATTTGGCTTGTTTGTGAGCTTAAACCAAGTAGACTATGAAAAACGGTCATTAAAATAGATTATCCTACTGCGATCATATGGCTTACCTGCCTTTATTAAGATAGCAATTAAAACATGAAAGAAATACCTGTTTGTGGGACAGTGGGGTAGCCTGTAAAACAATATAAGTTTTAGAATCATCATAACTTATGCATCATAATGTTTTTTTCGTGTCACAAAATTGTATTTAGTAGGCGATTGTAGTTTTAAAGTCATGCCGTTTGTCTTTTCGTATCAGATAAGGTTGTGATTTTGTGGCCTATGTTACGGTCTGCTTTCTTATAGTTAAATATAGGGAAAATATACAACTACATTTCTTTGTAGCATTTTTGAAACTTATTTACTTGGCATTGGCAATAACCATGAGACTTGATTCGCCAATTTTTATTGCTTTATGCATTTTTTAAATATAAAAATGTAGGCCAATTTTAAAATATTTAAGTGGCTAACTGAACTGAAATACAAAAAGATTTTAAAAAATTGTTAACAAAAATAATGTTATTTTATTAGAAATTTTAAATGAAACTTTATGGGGACAATCGTCTTGTAAAACTTACCGTCAATGTTGACAGCACTGGCGAAAGAAACTCCTAAAATCAAGACTATTAACGACAACATGGTTATGCTGTTTTCACTTTAGAACTAGTATAAAAATGTGGTTCGCAACATTTAGAGCAAGCTTATATCTACTAATTTCTTGTACCCGATGCTTGGGTAAACATGACCACATGGATTTCGGCTATTTGCATAAGATATGTTGCTGTACCTGGACATTTTGCAGCAGGTGGTTGATTTCACATGAAATTCACAGCTATAGGCCATGTCATTTGCGATTCTCTGAACACACGACTTTTGAGTGACCCAGTTTCGAAGTAATTGAAACTACTCATCTGTTTTATTTCTCTGATAAAGATTTCTTGTTGGAAAAGTCTGACGAAGACAACTCGCCGCGATTGCTTTGTTGGATGAACTTTCCCCTTTTGTGAAAGATAAAAAGGAAGATCAAGCAACAATGGTTCAGTTCTCGGTAGCCACTTTAACAAGTCGAAATTCTGCCACTGAAAATGACTAGAATGAAACCGCCAACCAATCATAAGCTACGGTTTAAGTGACGTAAAAAATGGCGAAAAGAAGATGATAGAAAGCAAATTAAGTGATGGATTTTTTGTCAGCTCGTTGGCTTAGGGGTTAGGGCTAGAAAGTAGTCATTTCATTGACGCGGATTCGATTCCCACTACTGCTATTGCTCTTTTTCTTCTGTAATTACCAAATAAAGTTCAAAACCAGCATTAACTCTCTGGATGAGTGCTAGAAGGGTCACAATTGGACGGTAGCCTCTTATAACATGTTCTGATTGGTTGGCGGTTGCATTGTAGTCATTCGCAGTGGCAGAATTTCGACTTGTTAAAGTGGCTACCTCAGTTCTCGGGGTGTCCTCCTGTTAGTTCAGTTGGTTAAGCGCCTGACTTTATAAACGAAGAAACTTCAACATCAAACGGCGCTGGTTTGGCCATTGGGGTGTACGCTTGAGCAAGGCACTTCAAGGACTTCTCTCCATTCAGCGGCACCTAGTACGTTGAATAACCCACAGATAACAAAAACAGATAGGTTGAATAACAAAAACACTTCAACTATCGAAAACTATCTCAAGACGACGATACGCATAGCCAAAAACCTGCAGTGCAATGTATTCAAAGTAGTGTTGGTAGGCGTAGGCTGGGTTACAACTTACAAGGTAGAGCATACAGTAACGTAGGTCTACAACAGGGCTACTCAACTGGCAGATCGCGGTCCGAATCCGGACCTTCTGGATGTTGATGTTTTGAGCTTTTGGAAGAATAACCTCATTACCACGTTTCAGGGCTTCTTTAAACAGATTTCTACTAGGAGTACCCAATTTTTACTGTGATTATCCCAGTTGTTGGGGGGCTTCTACTCCCAGACTCCATAACACTTTCTCAGAAATCGAGTTAATTTTACCTAAAAAAATTGGTTTGGTACAGATAGTTTAACTGCGTGGTTGCGTGTGAAATAACTTATTTATTGGATTGCTAAAAATATTCAACTTGTCAAACTGGACCTTTCTTAAGATTAGTTGAGTAACCCTGGTCTACAGAATGTCAGTTATTTACAATGTCTTACAGTTTAGTGTAAAGCATGGTTGGCAAACATGGCGTGAGAGTGAACATGTGTAGATCGATGAATATCTATCTGTTTTAGCAAATAGTGTTTAGGAAGAATTACTTCGCCGGAAGTATGTAACGCAACTTCACCATGTCAAAAGTTAAAAACACGACAAATATAGACATTTATTTTGTTGACAGATATTTCGTTAGCTGTAAAATTATAACTTTTTTATTATATTATACTGTATAGTTATTACCTTGTAACAAAAAAAAACTGATTTTAGTAGACATATCACATATCGATGAATATCTATCTGTTATAGGAAATAATGCTTAGGAAGAATTACTTCGTCGAAAGTAAGTAACATAACTTTACTATGTCAAAAGTTAGAAACACGACAAATATGGACACTCATCATGTTGACAGATATTTCATAAGCTGTATAATTATATGTAGCCTGATTTTAGTAGACATGTCATATATCGACTTTTTGTTTCTATGATAGAATTAATTTTTGAAAATACTTGCTTATTGTAGTAGCCTAACTAGTAAGGAAAACCTAATAATGATGGTAGGCAAAGGGCCAGAGGCGTGTGAGCACCATCTCACCCCCTCCCCGAAATCCACTAGTGGGCCCCTATGTTTGGTGATCGCTCGATCGTAATGTGGGGGAAAAAATTACATTCATTATTTCAGCAAAGAGTAGCTTAAACAACTCTAAGATTTTCTAGAAAAAAATAGTTAATAGGCGGATCTAGAAAAAAGTTGAGGAAGGACCAGAGTTTTAACAAAGAAAAATTTATAACATAAATGAACAATGCAAAACTTGATGTCTGAAAAAAGTAAAATTGAAAGGGGGTGTGTGAGGCTTACCCCCAAGACAATTTTGAGAAATACAATCTTGTTTTGATAACTTTTTAGGAGCAACGTGTTTTTTTTATCAAGATGTACATTTTATGTGAAGACCAAGTTCATCAAATTCAAACTGGTTTGGCGTAGAAGCTTTGGTTGAAAATTTAAGTTAGCCTATCATTTCAAAACAATTTCATTCATGGCTACAGAAGGATTTTAATACTTTATTTCTTGCAAGTTTGTATAGCCTAGTCTAGTGTAGTTTTTGAGCAGGTTAGAACTTCGAAATTTATCTGAGAATAGCATTTTCACTTTATAACTTATCTCAATTAACATTGAAATTTATCAATTTAAATGTTAACTAACTAAGTTATTTCAGTGAGCAGTATTTAAATTAAAAAAAAAAAGGGGGGGGGGGGGTTTATGCTTCGCCCTCGTTTAATCAAGCTGTGTCCTTTGTATTCATCATAATTTACAGAGTTTGAAGTGAACAGTGTGTTACTTTATGATGGCTAAAGCAAGAAACAAAAACAAGTAAATAATATTGGAAAGACTTGTAAATCTATCAATTCATTAGTTGATCAAACTTGGAAGTATAGTATGGTGGACAAGAAGATGTATCACGTCGTGAGTTCTATGAATTGACTGTTCAAATCCAAATAATTTTAACGTGTGCTAGTTTGCACTAAAGGTCCTTCTTTAACAGAGACCATAAATAATGTCTCCTTCTCTTCAAATTAACACGTAATTTAAAGGGTAGACGTTTAATATCTTAAAATTGATTCAAATATTTTTTTCACAGCAGTATTTACTTTGAAATATTGCATCATTTTGGTAGATTTTTAGGAGATAAAAAATTTTCTTTCCCTTAATTCCCATCTATGCTTGTTGCCCAATATCGCTAAGGTTAAATGTGGTTGAACAATCGAAGCGAGCGAGAAAATTTTATAGAAATGGAAAAAGTCACACATTAAATTTTACCGGTAGGCCTAGGCTACATGCAAAATTGCAAGCCGAAAAATGCTGCACAAACAAAATATGAGTGGGCCCCTAGGCAGAGGTAGCCCTCCAGTCGGGGGTTTGAAAAGCAGTAAATACAGCCTTGAATGATTTAAGCTATTGAATATCGAGCTTTTGTAATATTTTCTTTTCATTTCTTAAACAGTCAAAAAATATTAAACTGACTAAAACGAGTGGGCCCCTAATCAGCCGTGGGCTCCCCCGGCTAAAAGTTACGGGGAGCGGTTAACACGGCCCTGCCAAGGGCAATGGCGGATCCAGAAGAGGACAATTGAGACGATCTTCCCCGAAAGCACACAAAAAAAACTATAATTCACAGTGTATTTGCAAGATCGAATTAATGTAGACCTACACATCATTGTGTGTGTTGAAATCGCACACCTTCTGTAGTGTCTGCGCATGTACATAATTTGTAGGCTACTCCGCTACTGGAAACCCGTAACGCCCTAGTAGGCAGGGTTGCATTCCTGGGGGGGCTCGGGGGGGCTGAGCCCCCCGAAAAACGAAAAGGCTTGCTGTAGGGGGGGCTCAGGGGGGGCTCGTTCAAGCTTCCATTTTTCAGCTTTCTGGCTGAACAACAACTTCTCGACTGAACAAGTAACACTTTAACAGCTTTCTCACAACAGAACTGCAAAAAAACACACGAACATAAGTTGATAGCAATCGCCAATTATCACTTTTGTCAGAAACTCTCCAGACTGGGAATATCAACTTTGTAGTAGCTAATCGTCATGTCAAATGGACTGTTAATTCTCTACTTCAAATAAAAAAAAGCTATTCAAGAAGGAAAGTATTCGTTTGATGAAGTTGTTAACTTGAGTCCCGGAAGTACAAAAAACTACTCCTTTAAAGGCACAACATTGGACCAGTTCAAAGCTCGACGTAGAGACTAGCCTACCCTTCTTTTGATCGTAATCAGTTTATTTAAGCTTTGGTTGAGAACATTGGAAGCAGGATGGCGGACACCAACAATGAAAATTCTGTGAAGAGCTTGGGAATTATTGTACCAGAGTTATGGCCTGCTGCAGTCGAAGTTCCATGGCAAGAAGGGGAGCAGAGATTACGAAAAATAGAGAGATTTCATGTCATCACTCCTATTTCCGATTTTCGATTGTATGTTGACAATCCTTGTCATATACCAGATACGATAAAGTTGCTCAAGAACGTAGTACTAAACATGATTGCTATAAGTTCTGCTGAAGCCGAACGTGGATTTTCACAAATGAACTCGGTCATCACACAGCTACGATCACGGCTGACCATATCACTTGTTTCAGCATTGTTGTTCATCAGCATCAATGGACCACCTCCTCATTTATGGAATGGCACTGCGGCAACTCAGAAGTGGTTGCAGACTCATCGGTCGGCTGTGGATGTTCAAGTTAAGCATTCTAAGCTGCCCACATTGAATGAACTCAGATCTCCGCAAAAACTGTTTGCTGGCTAAAATCAAGGACTGTTGTGGTGCTTTAAACTTAGCCCATAAAACCAAAGACCTGGCAGACAGGCTGTTTGTTTTGTATAATCTCGTTTGCACCAACTTGGAATATACTTTTGCTGTAATTGGAGTTTTTTAAACTGTTCGTTAATAACTAAATGAGATTTTAGTGTAACTGTCACATTGGCAGCTTATTGGTTCTTATATAGCAAATCTGCAACCACAAGCGCTCATTTCAAGAATTGCATTTCCTTACTTTCCTATTGCAGTCAATGTTTTTGCAAGTGTACTTAGAATTGGCTCATGCAAATAAGTTTACAATTGAGTTAAGAGATTGGAATTAGCTCATGCAAATCGAGTTTCAAGTGTAGGCCTACGCAGTAAAAAAAAAGCAAAGGAGATTGCAGTGTAGCAACCAAGCCAAATTTCAAACTTATAATTTTATATCGGATTCAACCACGCTTTCACGTTTTGTTGCTTCTACCTTTTTCTGTACTTCAAGCTATGTTTTAGCATGGGTTGTTTTTCGACATGATGTTCAGAAGTAAAAACATACTGAACAGTGTTTCCTTTTAAAAAAGGTAAACATTGTTGGCTAACCTACACCGATTACTTATACATACTTTGTCTATAACAACACAGCTAAGTGTTAGAGCCCCCCCAAAAAAAATTTTAGGAATGCACCCCTGCTAGTAGGCTATATGGTGACTCGTGTATCGCTGTCAAGTATTCTTTGTTTCGCCACGCAAACATAAGTGCTGTGACAGGCAAGTTTAATCTGAACTATAATGTTGTGTAAAGCTGGCTACTGGCTAGGCAGAGAGAACAATTCTGGTGAAAAGGACAATATTTAGAAAACAATAGATAAGTTATAGCAGTTTTATCCGCATCACAAATCGTACCTTCACATTTTGTACAGGTCGGCTTACAAACCAAGTCGACAAATATTTCTGTACTCGCACGTGCAAGTGAATGTATTTTGCCTTTCCCAGAAATCATCATGAACAAACCAGATCCAAAAATGCCGTGGAGTGTTTTGCCATTGTCACTGCCGAAAAAGAAAAAAAAAGTGCCTTCAGAGCCAATGCTGCAGCGTCTCACTAGCGCCGTACAACGAATACAAAAACTGCCTTGCTGTGATGACGCCAAACGACGTCATTCGACAAATCCTTGCGGCGAAAAAGCAAAACAAAGCTACATCATGATCAAGCCACTCGGCATAGAGAGCCAGACAAACAATGAATGCCTCCTAGGGCTTGCAACGGCACCCATAAAGCAATGAAACTTTTCATGCAGCGGACTCATATATTTATTTGTTTGTAATCAGACACAAAGTCCATAGAATTTAAATTTTTAAATCACACAAAATATCAGACTAACACAACACCAAACAGGCTACATCAAATAACATACAAAATACTGTTGTGATGGTTATGTGCCTGATCTGATACACATGTTGACGATCATGGTCTTCCAAACTTCTCTGTCATTTGCCATTCGTATAAAATCGTTTGTTTTGACTGTTGTGTTTGTGGCCCATTGATTCAAGCTATTTAAATAAGTTAATCTTTGTCGGCCTCTGCTTCTTCTTCCCTGTATCATCCCCAATAACTTAGTGCTAATTTTTCAAAATCTCCATGTCTGTGAATATGACCTACAAATTGCATCTGGCGCCTTTTAACTGTTGTTATTAATCTCCTTTCTGTTTTTGCCAATTTCATAACTTCGTCGTTACTCTTCTTTTCAGTCCAAGATATCCTCAACATCCTTCTGAGAAACCACATCTCAGCAGCCTCTAGTCTTTTCTTCATATCTTTACTTATTGTTCAGCATTCACATCCGTAGTTAAAATTGATTCTACATATGGACATGGTTGCACCTCTTGCACAAATGCAAAATGCACCTTTCTAGCTTTTATTGCGCAAAATCTTCAATAAGAGAAGCATTGTCCATTGTTCAATGTTTTGCCCACGTTGTGCTCAATTGAAACAACAGCTAGTCCAACCAAGCGTTCTTGGCTCATTGTAGAGCGAAAGCAATTTTTTATCAACTTTAGTTTAGAAAATGATGTTTCCTCTGAAGCTACAGTAACTGGCACATTAAGAAATAGTCTTAGTAACAAACACAAGTTAGGGTACACAACATTCAGTTTGTTTTGATACAGATACCAGTGACGTTCGGTGGCTTAAACCATTGGGAAAGCAACTTGGAAATATGTTGCAGCAAGGTAGTAGGCACGAGGGGCGTAACCGTCGGGCGAAGCCCGAAGGCGTGTTGCCGAAGGCAACACTTCCAGCGGGGGGTCTGGGGGGCCTCCCCCAGAAAATTTTGAAAAACACTTCCAATTTGGTGCGCTCTGAGAGCATTTCCAAAACAAAATCTTCGGACTTTCCCAGCCCGAGGATAAAGATTCAATCAATCAATCAAACTGGGACTAGTCTAGAATGTTGGCTGCTTTTTTAGACTGAGCACAAAAACTTATTGTCAATGTCATCTGTAAGCATTTACAACATGCATTGGACTGGTGCACTAGTAAAGAGCAAATAATTAGCCTATAAATTAAGCTAGTCCATTCTTGAAGAACACAAGTATGTTTGCTCTGAACTTGTGATGTCAGTCTATTGACCCAAAGAATTTAAAAAACACTTGTGCTGTTTCAGTACTGGTTGGTTAATGTACCCTTTGGAATTGCATGTCTTATTGTAGAATCTATGTTTTTTTTGGTAAGAGAACCAGCTTTATTTTCAGCGTACTCAGTAGCCTATAGTTACAAGCCCGAAAATCACTCATGCGTAGAGGCTGTATTCCTTTCGCCTGAAACCAAAAACAGCCGCTATGAGATACGCATTGACGTCACTGGGAAAGCAAGTTTAACCATAACACCAGATAACACATCTGATTGGCTAAGCAGCTGGTGTCGTTTTGCAAAACGATTGAGGATTGGATAAAACGAAGGCGTTTTTCAATGTAAGGTAAGCACTTTTGAAAGTTGATTTCCCTGGAGCTTCAGTGATGGTTTCTGACAAAAGCGTTTGCGTTAATTGGCATTTATAGGCAAGAAATGCGGTTTGGTGAGGACTTAGATACTCACAAGAGTTACGAGTAATTCTAGTCACGAACACAGTAATTTTCAAGTTAAAATAGACTTGATAAAAATAATAAGAAGTTAAACCTAGAATTCAGTCATTATATTTTGCATAGTTTTCGCTCAGGTAAGCACTGCTTTCCTTGCTTTCCCTCACCGATCGTCACTGACAGATACTGTAGAACAGAGAGAACGTGGTTTCTTTTGTTTTCAATGGTGAATATGTTCTTGTGAAGCTCTGCACTTCAGTAGAAAGTTCTTCACTGTCAAGGTCTGCAGCAAATTCTGGAGATGCTTCAGAGCATTTTTTTAACTGATTTTCTTCTGTGATGGAGGTCGACAAACAAATATCACACACAATGACACAAAACCAGGCGCGGATTAATGGGGGGGCCCAGGGGGCCCGGGCCCCCCCCCAAAATTTTGTGAAAAATTGTATGTTTCCGCATCAAATGGTTTGATATGCTTCTAAACAGCTGATATTAGTCCCTCGGCATCACAATTGATGAAAATGGTTGTTTTAATGTCAATTTTCTAGCATATCGTATATGTCGTAGTATCATTGTTTATATCTGTTTAGCTTTTTCTTTCTTTTTAATTGATTTTCAAATTTTCTGGCCCCCCCCGAAAAAAACTCTTAGATTCGCGCCTGCACAAAACCATACTTTTTTGGAACTCCATGATTTTTTCAAACCTATCATCCATCTTGGTAATAGCTTCATCTTGGAGAACATTGAAAAACTTATTGTAATGTTTCCTTGCTGCTTCTGTTCATCTGTATCTTCAAACAAGTAGGCTATCTCTTGCTTTTCCATCGACGGGTTTCTGGAAAGGAAGCTAGCACAGGGTCATCAAAACACGTTGCTTTCATTTCAGCAATCTTTATAGGCCTACCATCTTCGAAGCCACTTTCTTTATATTCCAACAGAAAGTTTTTTGTTCCTTGTATTAATGTGATTGCAGAGTCAAGTGACATGTTGGTACTCTACATTAGCTTGTTGACCATATAAATTTGATTGAGAACGGTATACCATATGACCGTATTCACAGTAAACTTGAAGGAATGAAGCTCATTTTTCAAGCTTTGTTCTTCTGAAAATATTTGAAGATTTAGACTGGATGTATCAAGAAGTAGGCTATCTTTTGGATCGCAGAATACACTTGAAGAGAATTTTTCATAAGCACCTTGATACAGAAAATTTTCCTTTCCCATCGTGTGTCTGATGGTCTCTGCACAACAATCGAAGACAGGGCTTCGAAATAGCCCATCGTTTTGTTGATGCTGAAAACATACTGAATATTCTTTGGAGGCAACCAAAATAACTCAAAGCTTGTATTGAAGATTTTGCAGCATTACAAACTGTAACATCACTTTTGTGAATATAAAAGTTGTGTGAGCGAAATCAAAACTTTCCTATCTAGAAATTAGGTTGTCTATTGGATTACAGAAAAACATTTACATTCTCCTTTTGTCTGCAGCGTCCGGAAAAAACAAGTCTATTAACTATCTTAAATTCTGACAGTTTTCAGAATCAAAAGCAGTCTATGCCTTTTTTGGTCATACAGTGGCGCACATATTTCTGAAATTGAGTTAATTTTAACTGATAGCCTACAAAGAAATAATTAGTTAAACTACCATTCAACGTTTTATAGGCAGAGAAAACTTTTTCTCAAACCGTAGAAAATTTCATTGTCAGATCACCGCTTCAATGCGTGATGGAAATCTACAGATAAATCTGCATCAGGCATTGCAGAGTGCAAAAAACAGTGTTGCAGAACGCGTTTTCGAATATTAAATTCTCATCAGTGCAACTACGTTTATGGACGCAATAACAACGGTTAAATTTAAACTCAATACAATACATTACAAACATTATAAGGACATATTCTCAGTGTTCAATTGAATATTAATAAATCCAGAGACATCAGAAAATCACTTCCCGCATGCAATTCCAGACCGACATTACTCGCTTAAGGTTTTTTTTGTTAAAACAAACTTAATGTTCAAAGCAAAAAAGCCATCACAATGAACATCTACCGAAGTATACTAATTTACAGTACTTAGATAAGCACTGAAAATTAATAGACGGTATTGTTATTAATATCAATTCAATATGATTTCAGTGATTATAATACAATGTAATACAGTAGCGTATCCAATTAATTAGCGACGACCTTCTAAAGTACACGTTAATTCGAACAGAAATAAGAATTTATCAAAAATCTCAGTCATTTTAGAAAGATTTCACCACCGGTTACAGGACCATCTTTGCTTGTTTCCTTGACAGAGTCAACTCTGATTGATCATATACGCCTTGGAGAGTAGCTAGTTGAGAAAATTCAGATAACATGAAACCAAGGAACTTTCAGAAATAATTAGTTAAACTACCATTCAACGTTTTATAGGCAGAGAAAACTTTTTCTCAAACCGTAGAAAATTTCATTGTCAGATCACCGCTTCAATGCGTGATGGAAATCTACAGATAAATCTGCATCAGGCATTGCAGAGTGCAAAAAACAGTGTTGCAGAACGCGTTTTCGAATATTAAATTCTCATCAGTGCAACTACGTTTATGGACGCAATAACAACGGTTAAATTTAAACTCAATACAATACATTACAAACATTATAAGGACATATTCTCAGTGTTCAATTGAATATTAATAAATCCAGAGACATCAGAAAATCACTTCCCGCATGCAATTCCAGACCGACATTACTCGCTTAAGGTTTTTTTTGTTAAAACAAACTTAATGTTCAAAGCAAAAAAGCCATCACAATGAACATCTACCGAAGTATACTAGTTGCACTGATGAGAATTTAATATTCGAAAACGCGTTCTGCAACACTGTTTTTTGCACTCTGCAATGCCTGATGCAGATTTATCTGTAGATTTCCATCACGCATTGAAGCGGTGATCTGACAATGAAATTTTCTACGGTTTGAGAAAAAGTTTTCTCTGCCTATAAAACGTTGAATGGTAGTTTAACTAATTATTTCTGAAAGTTCCTTGGTTTCATGTTATACAAAGAAATACGTTTACAAACAAGCGAACCCATTTAGCATAGAATCAACGTCAAACTGTGTAATAGGCTACACAAATGTAATCTCACAATAATTAAATCAACTGGAAAGAATCCGACAACACAGGCTATTTTCAATGCGTTGAAAGTTGAAATTTCTTAAAGATTTGTTGTATTGTGAAATAGCCTGCTCAGCACGTTAACGAACGACCTTTTTATGCAACTGTACCGTTTTTTACATTCAGCATCAGGAATAGCCTTTTTCCTAATTCATGGCTTTAAATAGAAGAACTTCGCATATATTTCTCAAATTCAGCAATAATAGCTCAGCTACGCGAACATTCCTTTGCGTCAGTTTCACACGTATTAATGGATAGAATTGTTTAGCAGTTTAGAAATAGATTACTGCATTTGTTAACTGAGCTATTGAAATAAACTCTTGATCGTAATTTAAGAAAGGTCATGTTAGATTTTCTGGAGTCAGGCCCGTAGCCAGCCGGGGGCCAGGGGGGCCTCGCCCCCCTGAAAAAAATTTTGCACCCCCTGGCAAAATCCCAACATTCTCGAGCAACAGCTACAATTATAAGGATTCAATTTTTTCTGCCCCCCCTAAAAAAAAGTTGGCCCTCTTGCTCTGCGATCAGGCTACGGCCCTGTCTGGAGTATTTGTTAATTATAATTCTATCCTATTTACTTTAGTCGTGATATAATGCTTAGGCGTATCGCCTTGTAAGTGAATTCTGGAAAAAGGGTTGTCAACAACCGGTAAATATGATTTTCATTTTATTCATAGTTTGTCCCATTTGTTAACCAGGTTTTCGTATTAGTAAAGTCACGGTTATTTTTCCCAGAGAAAAACCGCGACCTGACGAGGATAAATTGAGTACCGTACTTCGAAGACAATTGCGCGTTTTTCCAACATTGAACAATCATCCCAGCTTGTTGGTGGTATGCGAACAGACAAATTCGAGTGGAATCATCTCAGTGTAGATGGGGTGTTTTAACATCAGTTAACCCGCACCGCTATACGATCTTACACAAACCATCAAATTTAGAGAGTGGCAGGCACATGGGGCAAAAAATTGCCTTCGGATTCAAATCGAGTATTCGTTTTTGCACACTCACATTCTTCCCTTTTATGTTTGCACCTTTATCATAACCTTGCCCTCTGCAGTATTGTAAAGACTGTTCCCGACAATTATTCACCAAATCAAACGTCATATAAAACCGTTATGGTCTACTTAACCTAGCTGGCATCTTACGTCATGGAAATTGCTAGAAAATGTCCAAATATTGCACCATCGGTCGTAAGACCTGATGAAATATTGCATTAGCCGCTTGAACACCTGTTTGAATGACTTCATAATTGTCTTTCATTATTGCGTCACAGTTACTGTCTACGTGCATTTGAGATATTGCTATCTATTGTGGTCATTCGTAAAATTGTTTGTTGGAAGTCAGTCGCAAATTTAACTGTTTGCTTGGTGCTTGCTAGCTGGACAAATTTTCCGTCTTTTATCTAAGTAATCTGTTCTGTAGTGACAAGTTTTAGTGGTGTACGGCATTGCATCCAATTTCGACAGCTTTGAGGCTATTTTTACAGAAATACAATTTTGAATAGACGTTTCGAAGGAGTGTTTCTTTTTCGGTCATTACATGCAGACGAACGGATTCGGGAATCTTAAGTTACAATTTTCCCACGAAGAGATTATGGTTTACCGCTGTGACCAAAGACAGACCAAGGTTTTGGAGCGTATGCAGCAGGCTGTCAGTCAGAGCATGGTCAGAGCTTTCCCTGTCGATTCCACAATTCAATTCAATTTATTTTTTGCTGCTGGCGCAAACATGTACAAAACGGCAAAGTAAACATACGAATTTGACACCAACAAAAGGGAAAGATGGCGTATTGAGTGGCGTAGATAAACTCCATAAAATAACAACACTGATAAACTCCATAAAATACTCTTTAATGGTTGGGCTGGCAAAAGACACATTTACTGTTTGAATGATCAGGGTCATTTGCTCTTGTTGACTGATGTAAGGAGTGCAATCAAGTATTATGGAATAATACTTTGACAGTTTAATTGTTTCTACCAATGTTCTTCGAGAGTAACTGAATGATTTCATTTTGAATTATTTTTCCAAGGTACGGTACCGTAATTATTTGGCCATATTTTGGATAAGCGCAGGCCCCGGGCGGTCGCACAGTTTGCCTACCCCAAAGGCCACCACTGACCTAGGGCGTTTATACACGGCAGATCTGTTTCGTAAAATTCAAAGAGTGATTTAGTTTTCTCAATTTAGTTTTTCTCAAAGGGTGGTTGAAATCCACAAACCCCCACCCTTGGCTACGCCACTGTATTTAGTCATGTGATGAAATACCAAATTTCGATATGATCATATTTTTGAACGTCAGGTGAGAGATTTATTGATTGAATTTTTCGTTCAATGCAAATTTTGTGAAGGGAGCATGAAAAAATAGTTTTGTTTGCTTTGCTTCAGTGACTACAATCTTTACACGCAATCGAGACTGCCCCCTAATTTGACCAATCAAAGACTGCGAGACTGTTCACTCATCAGTTTATTTTTCTTCATTAACGCGTCCGGCTACCAAAGTACTAACCAGTAAGTAGTAACTGCAATAGTCGATATAGGCCTACCACCACGTTAATGATATAGGCCTACCATTAATGAACTGGAAAAGGTGGCAAAACCTTGAAAGGTTTAAAGCGTGCCTGAATAGTAAATCATGTAGTAGGCTATATGTCTGCACTTAGCATGGCCATTAAACCCAAAAAATAAAGCAAAAACAAAGAGAAGTACACAATAACACATGTATAAATCACAGCCTGATGAAAAGTGTTGTGGATTACATTTGCCAGTTCCAATATTGATGTAGATGAACAGTCATCATAAGAATAATATAATAAAGAAACAAAACTGAACATGAAACCCACCCTCAGGCAAAAGCTTGTTTCAATGTGCCCAGGAGAGCAGAGTGTTGAGCTCTTTCTATGGTCAGACTGCACATCACACAGTAGCCTACGTTTAAGTTGCAGTTTAAGTTATTGTTTCTTTTTCTGGAGGATAGTGGAATGGATGAGCTGGTAGATAAGATGATGATGTCCTGATGGTGTTGATGAATCTCTCATCTCCTTTTGTGACATTGTCGTGTTGGTTATGGAGTGTTGCATTTGCTTTTATTATCTACAAACATAAAAGTACAGTACAAGCAGTCAACATTATTGTTAGGTAGGCCTAATCTTTTATGAATTATTTCAGATTTCAACTGGTCTTTACAAAAATACAAAACAGCCTTTCTACGTGGTCTTTCTATTGCGTATCCATTTTGCTTAAATGTTGTTTTAGTTTGTGAACAAAGAGTGACTTTGTATCAATCTTTCTAATAGAAGAAGGAAATTTGTTCCATGTTTTCGCACCTGTGAATTCTATTGAATGCTGAGTAAGCACTTTTGAGAAGTATGGAATGTTTAGAGAACCATTATCATGGTTTCTTGTAGACAGGCTGTGAACCTCTTTGGTAGCCTATTTAAAAAGGTTGGAGAAGCAATCTGGTAGTAAATTGTTGTAAAATTTAATCATGAAAAGACAAATTTCAGGAGGAATTCAATCAATCATGGTATATTTGAAACACTTCGTTTTTTTTATTTATAAAAAGTAAAATATAAATAACATCCTGACTTTCAAGTGGCATAACAATATATTATGTCAACAAGAAGCGCTTTGATCAGGATCCAAGCATTGTTGCTGTCATTTAATTATTACTGCACCTTGTTGCAGATGGTTTTATTAGGGAGATTGCGCAGAATGTTTGGACGCAGTTTGGTATCAAAACAGCAATCACAAAGTGCACTATTGTAATTTTAATACACACAACAATGCCATCAACTTATTACATGCTTAAGAGTATGAATATAGGTAGAGACTATATTCACTATTATATATATATATTTTGTGAATACCGTATAGCCTCTGAGGTTATATTCCCCTGTTTACTCAAGCAAGACGATGACCTCAATTTTGCGCTCAGGCAGATTGTGACGTAGGTTTCATATCTTTTTTGCACAACCATAGCGCCTAGTGTGAAACGTAAAGTCGTACATGCTTTAATAAACGTATGAAGGTGGCGGCATTAAGAAAATGGCAAAACTAAAGTCATCAAATAATACATATGCAATGAAACTATTTTCTTGAAGTGAGTATTGTCAATTTTTGCAGCCACCAAACTTACTTGTTGACAGTAAAAAATGAGTGTATAAAATCAGTCAGTTTCATAAACTTGGCTAGCAAATAATATGGACAAAAAATGACTCCGTGACCTGGAGAAAATAGTTACAGTGCAATAACATCACATACAAGTTTGTTCAGCAAACATAGTCAACCCCTTTTGACAAACAAAAATTTATATTGTATAATATATACCAAGAGAAATTTTACAACTCCAGCAAAATTAAAAACTTCTAACAACTAAACTTGATTATTCTTACTGATAGCTGGAAGCAACAAAAAAGCAGTATTATCAATAAAGTTCTAAAAAAAACTCTTCTAGGCCGTATCAAGCCGACGCCCTTTGAAATCTGAAACTCTATAAGCCATGGACGTTCACGCTAATTTGTCAAGTTTAGAGGTTATAAACAAAGCTTTTTTGTTGTTGAGAGTAAAGAAGGCAAGAAACAAATATGTCAAGTAGCGTAGCCTTGAACTATTTATTGGCTTGAACTTTTCTTGGTTGCACTGAAGTTTAAACGCCCTTGCTACAAGAGTTTATTGATTTCAAAAGTTTTTCCTATTTTTAATCACCCGGAATAAAGTTTATATTTGAATAAAACCACAGGACTTCACTTAAGGATCGCAGCAGCACATGATTTTTTTTTTCTTTCATTAATATTACTGAACATCAGCCTATCTTGTTTCAACGTAATTTGCCGATGCTTGACATTTGTCACATTAAGAACTGGGAAGCAGCTGACTCGATGACTGATATAGTCTTTCGCTGCTTCCTGTCTGTTGTGGTATTTAGATAGCTATGGTACTATTTTATTCGTATTGTTTATAATTGTACCGTACTATTGTCGCAACAGACGAAATAAAAGGTTTCTCTCTCTCTCTCTCTCTGTCAAGCTTGTGTGATTACTGAGTAGGTGCATATAGCCTATGGTAAGAATAGCCGCTGCGATGAAAATATATTTCTAATAAAAAAAGAGTACCGGTAACTGTAACAAAAAGATTTTCGAAAGTCCTTAAAAAAATGGCTGCAAATTTGTTCGTAGACTATACAGTATCATAAATTAATTCATAATTGATTCTATTTGAATAAGAACTTCTGATGATCCATATAAGTGAAACAGGCTGTTAAGGATTCAGATAGTAATAATTATATTTGATTTAATTAATTAATTCAATATATATTTTTTTACATGTTCATATAGCATACAATACAGACTATTCACATCATTGATTTACTATCCAAGTTGCTTGTTAATTTTTAAAGAAATATATCAACTTGTAAAATCCATTACAATGAGCCAACAAACATGCCCACATGCAGAAAACGTGAGTATTTTTTACATTTAGATTACATTCTTATGAGTTTGTAAAGTAATATGTGAGTAGGCTATGGTTTTTGCATTGATATTTTTTTAAACATTATTGTGAAATTGTCTTTTCGCCCATTTGCGTATCTTGAGTCTGCATTTGAAAGCAGATTAGATTTCTTGTCACTGAGTTTATGAATGAATCATAATATGTTGTCATGAGTAAAGTTGCAGTTTGTTTGCATGCAGTTATCAAAGCAGGGGATTGGGTTTTTTTTTTGTATTTATAAATATTTACCATATTTTATAAATATTTCAAAAGTTTTTGGATGCTAATTTTAAAAGTGATGTGCATTTGTTTTTCCACCTGCTATCAGCACATTAACATTTTACAGGCTCTATTGCTCCATTGTCCTGTCCAAGAGTTAAATATTCTCATTAATTTTAAGTGTTAAAATGTATCAGACTGGTAAAAACAAAATGAGAGCACTTTGGAAATTTGAAAACATATAAAGTTCCCATTCCCAACTTTGCTACACATGATAACTGGGGAGTTTAACACTTCCATGAAAATATCAATGTTTTATGTGGAAAAACAAACAAATGCAATAGTTTTTAAAACTACCATCTGAAAAATGCTGTACCAAAAGTAATTTGCACAGAATGGTGCAAAACAATCCAATGGATTGTACTATTTGGGACTCACTTTCATTGAAAATTTGCAGGAAAATACTGCTGTCTTTAAAGAATGAGCACTAAAATCAGTCTAAAATGGTGAGAAATACCTCCTGATGAACTTGGGTAACAATTTTTCCTTGTAAACAGTGTTTCCAATGAATTCGGCTCTCACATAAATTTATTTTTCAATTGAATCTGTGATTGGAATCATGAATTACTTTCAGCACCACGTTTTTTTAAAAGTATCAATGGCGAATGCTCATCTGTTTTTTATGTAAAATACCACAATTTTTTGAAAAAAAAGTGTTAAATTTTGTAGTTATGATGCGTGCCGATTTGACAATCATTGCTTTTATGATTTTTGAAAAAATTAAGGTATTGTCAGTTTTTACCCCACCCAATATAATACTGGATTCAGAAATAAACTTTGCAAGAGTTAAATTTGTGTGAATATTGCAGAACATGCAAAATAAGTTTGATTGCTTGGTTGGTATGCCGTTTGTTCCAAATACTCAATAATTTTACCACCACACATTTTGTTGACTGTTGTGATATTTGTGTGCTATAAGAATTTTCTATTGCTAGATTTTGATTAGGCAAATATTAGATTTGTTTGATGCTGGAAACTTATTTCATAGGCTAAAACATATACCTGTGTCGGAATGGCCCGTTTCGGCGAGTCTGATTCGGAGAGTTCCCTATTCGGAGACAGCCTTTTTCGGAGAGTTCCCTATTCGGAGATTTTTTGAATTTTTTTTTTGAAAATTATCGGGTGCCGTAGCCTAATTATCATTGCCGTTTTTACATCGTTTTAACGTCGCTAAACGTTGAAATCGTATAGAAAAAAATAGAAAATTATCGGGTATCGTAGCCTATTTATCATTGCCGTTTTTACATCGCTTTAACGTCGCTAAACGTTGAAATCGTGCAGAGAAAATAGAAATAAAATGTTTGAACAATTAAATGAAAATTCGTCATGTCAGTTCAGTTGAGTTGTTTTTATTTGTGACCATCATATCAAAAACAATACACGTCAACATAGCAAAGGTCGAGAAAAAGGTAGAAGCGACAAAACGCGAACGTTAAAACGTGCTTGTGATCGAAGTAAGTGATTGCGTTGAAAGAAATTTGGCACGGCCGCAACACCTTCAGAAAAATTTAAGATATGAAGGGAAAATAAAAAAAAAGAAGATGTTACAAAAGAAAATCATGTTTATGTCTAATAGGTTAGTACTTTTGAATAGTTAAAATGATTACCGGTAGTTTGGATCAACAAATGTGTGGCCTACAGCTTGGATTAAAAGGAAATTATCGGGTACCGTAGCCTAGTTATCCCTACCAGCAAAAATTTGTTCCAAGAACCCAGTTAGCCTAACAGTTCATTTTTACATTGTAGTAACAGATAACCAAATGTGTGGCCAATTCGTTTTAACGTCGCTAAACGTCGAAATACCGTAGCCTAGTTATCCCGACCAGCAGAAATGCCGTTTCTACATCGTTTTAGCGTCGCTAAACGTTGAAATCGTGTAGAAAAGAGTACTTTAGCTCAGTGGCGTAGCCAGGAAAAAAATTTGGGGGGCCAAATATTTGATGAATTGAAGAGAACGACAAAGTGTTTGATTTATGTGCAGTGGCGTATGCACGTATGTGCACCTGATGTGCAGTAGCGTATCCTGGTGGCTTGAGCAAGGGGAAGCAATGAAACTGGTGGGGGTTAAAGCGTGCCGAAGGCACGCGTTTTCTAGGGAGGTCCGGGGGCATGCCCCCCGGAAATTTTTTGCAAAATTACACTTGAATATTGGATTATAGCGCTTTCTGGAAACACTTTTAGGGTAATATTTGTATGAAATTTATTAGCAGATAAACAGCTATTAACTTATTAAAGGTAGCTCTTACACACGAACGGGCAACATCTGAAATTACATTCTGAAATTGCTTCCACAAATTAGTTAAAAGAAACGTAAATCCAGTAAATTTTGCGCGATTTACGATTTGCAAAATTTATTGGTGTCTTTCTGTGTGTCTAAAACAAGTCCTTGGGGTGTTAATAGCCAGATGTCTTGGAAAACGTTATAAATTTCTACAAATTTGATTATATTTTCAACAAAGGGCTCAACTTCGGAATCCAAACTTGGAAAATTTGGGGGGGGCCATGGCCCCTTTCGCCCCCCCTGGCTACGCTTATGCTTTAGCTGACTTGGATACGCATACTAGGATATTCCACAATATCGTTTCTTTTATAGTTGAAATTATCGAAGCTTTAGATGAGTGAGGTTTAGACCTAACCACTGAGATCTTAAATCATATTTATGACACCGGAAAGACCCTAGTGATATGGTACATTCCATATTCATAACTTTACCAAAGAAAACCGGAGCAACAGAATGCTCACTCCACAGAACAATTAGCCTTGTAAATCACTTAACAAACATCTTACCCCGAATCATGATGATGAGATTGAGACCAAAACTACAATCGGAAATTTCAACAGCACAGTTTTTATTTGTTCCAGACAAAGGGACCACAAAAAGGATTTTTTACATTAAAAATGATAACAGAGAGATGTATGTCCGATTCTTCTGTTTATTTAGAGAATTTTGTATTTATTCCACAATATCGTTTCTTTTGCATTCTTGCATTTTATCCAGCGTTTACCTTTGAGTGCCTTCCCAGACGGCAAAATCCGTCATTTTTACATTGATTCAATGTCTGCAGACGTTCGAATTAATTAAAAATGACGAATTTTGTTGTCTGGGTTCGTTCAAAATATGTGTTTTACATCAAAACAACAGTTTTCATGATTAACAATAGGGGTTAATGAGACAAAGTCTCAGCGAAAACGTGTCAACTAAAAAAAGACAAGACAAAGACAGTTGCTTAAGCCAAAAGACAAAGACAGTTGCCTGATAGCGTTTGCCATAAAAGATGAAGTTAAAACCTAAGTGGCAGTTTAGAGTAAACCTATAATTTTTAAATAATTAATTTTTAAAATTAGTAATAACTAGGCTACTAATAATTTTAAAAAAAAAATTCAAAAAATCTCCGAATAGGGAACTCTCCGAAAAAGGCTGTCTCCGAATAGGGAACTCTCCGAATCGGACTCGCCGAATAGTAGCAGACTCTACCTGTGTACATCACAAGTTAAGTTAAGGGTATTGTCAGTTATAAACTTGTTTATAAGGATTTAACTTCCTGAAAAAGTAATATTTCAGAGTTTTCAAGAACAGTAAGCACGAGGCAATATTCGGGTCTTTATCCAGCAAAATCTGGTTCGGGTCAAACTCCGAGCATTAATCCGTTAACGGCACTGAGGAAAAATGTGCATCTGTATAAACTATTGACTTGCTTTGCAAGGTCTTTTCATTTAGCTCAGCTACAGCCGATTTCCCAATGTTAATGAAACTCAAAAAGGTTAAACAGGCTGTGCATTAACAGCAAACCAAGCCTAGTCTTCTGTTGCTTTAGTTTGATCAAATGTTATTTTTAGTTAATAGGCTACAGAAGAATCTTCTTAACATAGCCTATCCCACAAGCATGGATAAAATGATCTGTTTCAGCCTAATGGTGCGGGTTCGTTGTGGTAACAGCAGTTTTTGATAAGCTTTCGGAACACAATCAGTTTAATTTTAAGATCATTGCCAATGAGAGAACGATGTGTACAGTTACCCTTTAAAAGAGACCATCTTTATAACCAAACAATCACCGAAAAATGAAAATCAAAACTGTGCCGAGAAGGAAGAATTAATCAACTGATTGGACAAATTAGGGTGATCAACCGGAATGGCCCGTTTCATAGAATCCGATTCGGAGACAGCCTTTTTCGGTTAAAGGGGCAGTAAACCCCAAACCATACTTTTCGATTTTTTTGTTTGTAAGTGCTCTAGACATGTATAATAAGTAGTTGTCGTTGAAATTTTCCCTTAATTTCATTGCGTTTCCTTTGTAGGGCCGTTTTAGTTAGCCCTTAGTTTCAGAGCGACGCGTGCTCACTGAACCGTGCGATAATCACGTGTGACGTCATAAGAGTACTAGCCGATCTTATGTTCGCGCAAGATGCATTGTAAGCAAGTGTTCGTAGTGTCGTTTCCAACAAATACAATGAACTACATGTATTTATGTCGATTGTAAGCGGCTTAGTAGTTGATAAAATGAACACTGAAAGTAACTACCTTTCGACAAGTACCATATTAGTTTGTAAAGAACTAGATTCTAGTATAGCTTACTGTACTGTCTGTACAAGTACATGTACAAAATTCACTCTCTCTGTGCACACGGAAAAGCTTTTTTCAAAGCAGATTTTGAATTCTGACTTTTTATTTCAAATCAGGATATTTAAATCCAACATATTCGCCGCTATCTTGATTTGAAAATTTCGACCTAATTGCAGAAACGACGCATGACGGCAGAGGCACACGGGATTGAACGTCCAAGGTAACCCCAGATCCAGCGAACAAACTGTCTATAGGCAATGTGCCTATAACGTCTGTAAAAACAACTTTTGGTTACATTTACTCTTATTACGGTAACTCCTTCAAATTCAAAACAACTTTTTAAACAAACAAACTTTTAAAACAACTTTTGTCTGTCTATGGTTTTTAAAAAGTACCTCTCTACCAAAGCTATACTTTTTAAATGGCCGCGAGTGTTGTAGCCTATGTACCGATTTGATGGGAGACGGCCATGGCCGTAAATTTTTCTTGACTTGGCAATGGGAAGCATGTACATTGTACACTGTACAGCCAAATACAACTTGTATTGTTTCAGTGAATTTGTTTCAGTGAAATTGTTTTCAGTAAAATAGCTTAGCATCAATAAATCATCATTACATTGTTGCTTTCTGGGCGAAGTTGGCCTGTTTACGAGCAGTTTTGAGTAAAGTACACATAATAGCAAATCAGTCGCTTTTTTACATTGGTTCAACGTCTGCAGACGTTGAATCAATGTAAAAAGCGACTGATTTGTTATTTGGGTATGTTCACACTGAAACGACCATTTATTAGGTTTAAATGAAGTAAGAGACGAAGTACATCTGCAAAACACAAGCCAACAATATAAAACGAACCAATTAAATCAGTCTCACACGATCAGAACTTAAAGTAACAAAAGTCCCTTTTACTGAACACAGCAAGAAAAGCTCTTATGAAAATGGGCTTGCAGAGAAAACAATCAATGGAAAGCGCGCCGAGCAGAGAAACTATAACGTACAAACATACGTAAAATAAACGTAAATTTGTTATAAGACACACTGGCTTTTCAATGAGTCATGTAAAAGAAGCTGGATTTGCTAGCTAAAGTATAAAATGTACTGGCTGAAGTCCATACCTGAAGAAGTTGCAAATCCACTATTTTATTCAATCTTGTGTCCATGATCGTGTATGTGCCGTGCTTCCCACAATGTCCAGGAGAATCTACCCTTCCATCTCCTGCTAACATGAGGTCAATACCATCACCTTCCAATTGTTGAAGTACAATGTTCTGCTCAATGACATATTAAAAATTCTTATCAATGACACTATTTTAAAGAAAAGATTGAGCACTTCCGTTTACAGTATGTGTGCGTTTCCATACATCAGGAAGCATTCATAAAATATCTATAACAGATATATCATTGTTTACAAACTTCTATTTGAATAAGTTTATACTGATGAAGCCACACTTGTGTGGCGAAAGCTCTGTATTTAAATAAACCGATTCTTCTGATTTGGTGTGATATTGTTTACTTTATTTAAAATGTTTTGTCACACCGTGCATCCCAGTGGATCATCACTTAAATTATAGGAAAATTTGATGAAAAGTTTAGGAACGAAGTTTTATTTTGGAATTTTACAAACTTACCCCTGCTTTTCACTACGTTCATTGGTAGACACCTCCGAAAATGTATTTATTGAGAAATTTGGATAGTGCATTTCATTATCTTCAAAAGATATGTCTTGCAAAGCCATTCCTGCTTTTTTGGAAGTGGAAGTAAGGTAATCTGGTGGAATTCATTTTCTTTCTTGCAAGTTGCAGGTCACATCTACAGATTGTGTTAATATACCAGGGCATTAGCCTGAGTTGCTGCACTGCTGCAATAAACATATTCCAAATCAAGCAAAGCAACTTTTACAGTATTATTTGGCATCACTTCTCTTTCCAAAGCTATTAAAATGTACACTACTGTTATTTCATAATATGTTATATTATAGAGTCAAAGTTTCTTACCTTTCGCCGCACTCATTGGCTTCAAGGCAGCTTGGCATCCTTTTGATGAACAAGCACGAAAATCTAATACGTCATATTGTGTTACAGCATCACAAGTAACCATTTCTGTTTGGCATGACTTCGGCTTTTTTTTTTAAATTTCTCTCGATCTTTTCAGTGTACGAATTGGGGGTAGGAATTGTTCAGGGTACGAATTTGGGTGCATTTCTAGCCAGTAACTGAAAAAGAAAACAACAATGTATATATGAAGGAACATTTTTTGTTAATGAACTTGGTGAATTATACATGGGACGTTCTAAAAGTGCATGTAGCTGGGAATCACTATACCAGCAGGCAGCATACATATTGTAAACTTATGGAAAACAATTTCTCAAGAATGCTACTTCGCTACTTATGTGCGGTACTTTATAACAAACATGTAGTAATATAATTGTTAGCTTAAAATTACCTCAAGAACTTGCCGCTTCCTAGCAGCCGGTCGCATGGATAAAGTGGAATTTTGTTGTGGAGTTGTCTCTCTACTGGACTTTGAATCCAACGGTTGCAAAGTTGTTGAAATGTTTTTGTTTGGAAAAATTGAAGGGCATGCATTAAAGTTTCAATTGAGACGTGTGGCATGACCCATGTCAAATTGAAAAAGATTTTAAAAATCTGTTTCCTTGAAATGGAGTCGCCATATTGTGCTGGACTCTGTTGATCCTGGCCACACTCTTGTGGTGTTTACAGACTTGTTCCATTTCTTTTTTATGGTACGATTTTATGGAAAATGGAACAAAGAAATTTTATCAGTAGCCTAGAACTGTCAGATAAACAGTTATATACGGTACAACACACCGATTTGGCATGATGAGTACCAAATTGTAACAGGTTTAGCTTGGTTTACTCACACAGCACTGGGGAAGAATGCATATTGAGACACCAGTATAGGCCTACATGTCTAGCCAATACACAATCACAAATTGAAATACATGAGTAAATACTAAGACTGGTAGGTAGGTAGGCCCATCGTGCATACAGCACAGGATGCAGCACTGACTAATCATGAAGTAAAAAATAAATGCAAATCTCTGCAACCTTTGACTGTCTGAACCTCTTGCTGTTAAATACCATCAAAACTATGCAAACACTGCAAGGTCTAGCCCAAAATGTTTAGGTTAAACGTCCAATAAAAAGTTTAGTGTAGTCTGTAAAATGATGTAAGCTAGCACCAAGGCTACAATAAACTAAATCTGAACTTCAATTGTAACTTGGAATAATCTTATCGACTGCTGCAAACGCATGCCACACCTCAAACAAGCAAAATATTTGTCCAGCAGTACTCTTATGACGTCACCCGAGAAAATTTTTTATTTCGACAACAGTTCGTGCAGTGTGTGTTCGAATTACAAAACCAAAACTTTGTTTTAAGATTGCGTGAGAACAAATGAGTATTTTTTCATAAAAACAAGTGCAACGTGTTTTTGAATATCCCCTTTATGTATTTCAACTCTCAATTTGCATTTGAAAATGGGGTTGTCTGCCCCTTTAAAGCCCTTTTCAGAGATTTTTTGAAAATCCAACGACGCCTTCTGTTTAGAGAATTTGAATATATTCTAAGTTTGCGTACAGACGGCGACGCAGGATACATGTCAATTTTATGTAAACAAACATTTTAATTAAATAGTTCAAAAATAAATTTATTCGCTTTTTATTTTTCGCTAAATTTCAATTCATTTTTTTTTTTTCTTGTCGGAATGCAAAAGAAACGATATTGTGGAATAAGCGTAACTGTACGCATCGTTCTCTCAACTAAAAATAACATTTGATCAAACTAAAGCAACAGAAGACTAGGCTTGGCTTGCTGTTCATGCACAGCCTGTTTAACCTTTTTGAGTTTCCTGCGGTGATATTTAAAAACATTAAATTGACTGTATTACGCGGGTCGTTGGTGGATTTTATTTGTGGATTTATTGAGTGGATTCTGCTGTACTAATCATAACTGCCAGTCCACCATTCAAGGTCTGATTGCTGATATCAGTATGTAACTTTGATCACCACCCAATATTGTACCATTTTCATGCTAATGTGAAGCAAAAATGTTGATATTTTATCGACTTTTAAATTGTTTTTGCAGGGTAAAGGGGATGCATCGTCTTGGATCCGCCCTGATATCCCACCAAAGTGCACCTGGGACTTGAAAAACTTTGAATCTCAAAAAAACCCACACACCGTTTACAGACCGTAAGCAGTGATCGTTTGTAACTTGATCGGAACTTCTACTAAAGGTTCTAAGAAAGTAATTGCTTTGTTGGTACACGACATATGGGCGAGACCAATTGGGCGAACCCCACTTGGGCGAGACCAAGTGGGCGACGAACCATGTGGGCGAAGGTAGCAAAAGTTTAGTCGTTCGGAACGGTGGTGACATATATTTTATCTAGTTGCTTTGCGGCGTCACGGTTTATCGTGAAGCTTAAAATGTTATCAACATTTGCATTAAAGGACGTTGTCTTAATTCTTAGGATGTTTGCTAAGTGTTTGTCGGTCAAGCTACTTCTTTCTGCAGTTTTTTATGTTTTTCATGGGTGAAAATAACTGCTCGCAACAATATATTCTGCTTATTGCTGCCCTACATGCACAATAATTTTCTGGACAAACTAACTAATTTATTAAATTCATTACATGAATGTAATTCTTTATAAAATAAAGGAAGAGTGTGTTCTCTGTGGAAAGTTTTCAAACTTTCTCGACTTAACAGTTCAATCAGTTCAAGTTGGAATTCGGGTGGAGCTTTATCACATTGAAATGAAACTGGGTCACTGAATAATTTTAATTCAATTTCAATGTTTTGGAAGTCAGAAAATCTTACTGTAAATTCTTCAAGCAAATTTTCAATTCTGCAAGCAAAACAGTAATTCACATATATTTTAACATACTTTTCATAGTTTACAGAACAGTCTTTGAGCTCTTTCAGATAGACTACGAAAATATACAATTGCGCCAGCTTTCAGTTGTGCTATGAAAATTTTTAATTTCCTGGTAAAGCTACTTATTCGCTCGAACATTGAACTACGTACACAACTGACCTTTCCCTTGCAAATGCGAATTGAGCTCAGCTAGCGTTTCTGTGATGTCAACTAAGAAAGACAAATCCTTCAAACATTCTTCCTTTTTTATCAAGTTCACATTTTGTTTCTTTTTTTCCATGAACTGGTTTATAAATTTCGGGTAACAATTATTGAAATGTTTTTAAGGTGGCTGCTCTACTGAGTACTGAGCCATTGAACTTTAGATATAATCGGACTTATATATAACCATGTTGCTTCCATACTATACTATTACTACGCCCCTAAAACTGACCGGAACATTTTAATTAGGCTAAGATTCAAAGTTCAAAATACTCCTTGGAGTGAAAATGATTAGCGGGCCGCACAAAAATCTCAGGCGGGCCACTGGTTGGACATCCCTGGATTAGACATTTGAATTTTTGTAGTGATTTTCAAGCGAAACAGAATTTTTTTATTAGTTGTTCGAGTGTGTTATTGTTCAAAATACATGTAAAAAGTTACATACGAATCATTAACTACGGAGATTAGCCTAAATTTATTTGATAATATCTAAAAATAAAGTCATATTTTTCAACTTTTAAGTCATAAAAAAATGGCCCTAGTAATGACTGTCAGTCACAATGTGTTCTGTAATCTGCTGATGCGCCTACGCAGCGTCTAGACTAGAGCATTCGGATTAAAAAGTATCACCCAACTTGAAATTATGACTTATGCCTCTTGAGTAGTCCCACATAGTCTGTGGTGGATCCTGTCCATTAAAGTTTAATTGTTACTTTCACATACAACCTTGTAAGCGTAAGTTAATAGCAAGTCTCTGTGAGACATTGGATTTTCCGCGCACATACGATTTATATGGTCTAGACCAGTGATTCCCAACCGGGGTGCCGCGGCACCCTGGGGTGCCAATTGCAATGCTCAAGGGTGCCGCAAGATATTGAGATATCGCAATACTGCGGTCCATTCTTTATATTAACTTTAACCCGTTAAGTGCGGAATTTATTTATTTCTAGTCAAGTTTCAGTGCGTATTAAGTTTCGCGTCTCGCAGTTATTCCCTGCTCCTTTCTGGAGAATTGCTCAGTGGGGAAGTCGCTGGCGGTAAGTAGATAATCCGCGGCAAGCGTTTGTTTTCTTACCCAGGAAAAACAGCGTGAAAGAGATTTTGACTCGTTGCTGTTCTAAGTAAGATGGTTGTCGCATGGAAAAGCATTGTCACGAGTATGTGTGTGAGTTGAAGGATGAAATGCTCTTATTTTTCAGCCTTGAAAAGCTAGAGGAATTTTGTGAATTGCTTTGCAATTACAATTGGGTCTCCAAATTAGCGTATTTAGTAGATATCGTCGACCATTTAAGTAACGTGAATGCGAAATTGCAGGGCAAAAATGAAACTCTCTTAACTTCAACCGATAAAATGAAAGCACTGCAAGAAAAATTGCAAATGTGGTCCTTAAAAGTGGAGAACAGAAACTTTGACATGCTTCCACATTTCTCTGAAATGAAAAACAAAGAAGTTGTCTCATAAATAACTCAGCACCTAAAATCATTGGAAGAAAAAATTGAGAAGTATTTTCCCAGTTTGTCCACGGAAAATTACGCATGGGTACGAAATACATTTTTACTGGACTCTCATATTGTTTTGAATCTTAAAGAAAAAGAATAATTAATTGAAATTTGTGACGATGGAAATTTTAAGCTTATGTACAAGCAGATGCCTTTTGACGAGTTCTGGATAAAAATTCAAAATGAATATCCTTGCGTTGGAAAGAAAGCTATTGTGCTTTTGCTGCAGTTTTTCACGTCCTACTTATGTGAGAGTGGATTTTCCGTATTAACGAACATAAAAACTAATAAACTAGAACCACTGCTTATATCGAGGAAGAAATGCGGGTGGCTTTATCGAATGTGCCCCCAGATATTAAGGGACTTTGTGCAAGAAGTCAAGCCCAAATTTCACACTAACTTTTGAATAAATACATTTATTTACGCACGCTATAGGCTACTGTACAACTCATTCTGTGTTATTTCATACAGTTATTTGAAATACAGAAACCTCATAAAATTGATCCAGTTTTGCCAGGGTGCCGCGAACTATTTATCTCTTTGATAGGGTGCCGCAAGATCAAAAAGGTTGGGAACCACTGGTCTAGACTCTAGAACACTAATTGCGCGTGCTAACTGCTATGTTGGTGGCTGTAGCGTTTTCATCAGCATCGATGGTGAACGAAAGTTTTTACAACATACTCCGTCCATAATGATGTTTGAAATTCTTGATGATACCTTGGTCTAAAGGCTGGACAGAAGAAGTTGTGTTTGCTGGAAATAAAACACAACTTTTACTTGCTTAAGGCGAGTTTTGTCGATATTGTTCAAGAGCTTTTCCCTTGCCTTCTATGTCCGGGAAATTTACGCCTGTGACACATCAAATTTTGCTGCACAACTCTCTGCGGCGTTTTCCTCTCTAACTCTTTGATTACAATCACTCTTTCAGCTAAAGCCAGATCTTTTCGTTTTACAGACTTGTTTGACATGTTGACTTAACAAAGCAGATCACCAAAAGATTTTTCAAGAGTTGTTTAGATTTATCATTGCAATACGAACTGCGTTTTTTCTATCCAAAATGTTGGTGCTTCAATGTTTGTTTCACACTTTATTGGGAAGTGTGATTATTCCTTTTGTCTGCTCTTCTGTTTTAACCCAAACAACAAATCTATAGTTTTTTACATGGACGTCTGCAGACGTTGAATTAATGTAAAAAACAACTGATTTGCTGTCTGGGTAACGAAGCCCAGTTGTGCAAAAATTGGTTGTTTGCAGTACAATGTTTACCACATAAGATTATGGCTTGGAATTGCAGACACTTGTCTTTGTTTTGATCGCATGCATCTGTCACACTTTGCTTCATTTCACCCATTGCGGACAATCATTCGATTGGTGACCTATGTATCTGTAGGTCACGACGACGACATTCTGAAGAAGCGTGCTCACAAATTGAAATGACCTGAATACTTGGTATAAAACATGCAAGGCAAGTCGTAGTTGTCGACTATACTCGTAGTCGAGTATACTCGTAGTATACTCGTATACTCGTAGTCGACTATACTCGTAGTCGTAGTACTCGTAGTTGTCGACTATACTCAACTACTTTAACAAACAAGTCGGAAAAAACTTCGGTACGAAATATGGCAGAAAGTTCTGAGTCACTATTGAGTCAGAGAAAACACGAACAGGTTTTAGATGTATTTTGAACAGTAACACACTCGAACAACTAACAAAAAACTTCTGTTTCGCTTGAAAATCACTACAAAAATCCAAATGTCTAATGTACAGTACCTACCAAACCAGCTACTTAGTAGTTAAGATCTCAGCACTGGCTGACCTAGTGACCTACCGCAAGTGTTTATAATATTCAGAGACTGGATTGTGTGTTGCAAAAGAATGTCAACATGATGTCACAAAGCAAATTAACATCAAACAGCAAGCGCTATAAACCAGGCTACAAAAAATAATGAAAATGTTGCTTCCAATGCTTCGTGAAACTCAGCGTGAGAACTCTCATTGCCTCTCTTCCACAAATTATCAAATTTCAATGTATACAGGAGCTGTTTAAATTGCATTCACGAAGTTACTAGGGTTCAATCTTTGTATTTTAAAGTAAAAATGAAAAGTCATATTTTATGATTTTAAACAGGAAATATGACTTTATAACTTCTTAAATTGACCCCGTTGTAACGTCGTTGTTTCACTGTTATTGGTTTGACAACTTTCTGCACCACCAAAAAAATATGACTTTTAATGACTTTTACTGGCCCTAGTCATTACATTTTAAGGCTTGAAGTCACATGGAATCAGAACTTCGCAGTGGTTGCTGGATGATTCTGCTGCCTGTCGCTTATACCGAAAATGTTTCATGCATCATCAGCATCAGCATGGGTATTGCGACTGGCAAGTTTCGATAACGGTTAAGGAGTTTTAAGCTTCACGATAAACCGTGACGCCGCAAAGCAACTAAATAAATTATATCAAATATAGTTATTACTATCTGAAGCCTTTACAAATTGTTTCACCTAACGGATCATCAGAAGGTCTTATTCAAATAGATTCTATTTGAATAAGACCTTCTGATGATCCGTTAGGTGAAACAATTTGTAAAGGCTTCAGATAGTAATAACTATATTTGATTTAATTTGCTCTGCTTTGCTTTTTTGCTTAGCATTGAGCACTTTTTTGTAGTATTGATAGTTTTCATTGTTTTAAATAAATTATATATGTCACCACCGTTCCGAACGGCTTAGCTTTTGCTACCGTCACTCACTTGGCTCGTCGCCCACTTGACTCGTCGCCCACTTAGCTCGTCACCAAGTTGGTCTCGCCCAAGATGTCGTGTACCGTGACTTTGTAATGGAATGCCGTGTCATTTCATCAAATTGGAAATATTTTCTTGTCGCATAGTACTATCATTACAATCATGTAGCCTATTGTATCTTCGATAGAGTGATTGTGGAGTGGCAACTGGATAAGTTTTATTCTGAACTTTTTCGAAATAACCCTCTTCCCAAAAAAACAGCTTTTCGCGATGCATATCCTTTCTTTCGTTTCGTTCGTGCAATGAGCGCGTGAAAGAGAACTATTTTTTTGTAGACTTTGCTAGTTCCAGATGTTTCTGGAAGCGTATGTTCAAAATCCAGATGCAAACACAGTACCGGATTATGGTTTATACAATTTTGTTACTTGAAAGATTTTTTTGTGTCGTAGATTGCAGTATCAAAGGACAATCTGAAATTTGAAGACTTAGTTTATTTACTTATACAGTAGTTTCCTTTGCCCCAAAGGTTACTACAAAATAGTTGTCCTCACCATTACAAAAAAAAAAAAATGAACTCATTTTATCTTTAATACTAAGCTTGATGATTTAGTTTTTAGATAGTGCGCTGCGGACGCAGAATAGGTTTTGATGATTTTCAAACTACAGTAAAACCTGTTCTATTTTCACTGAGCGACATGTAATACATGTTGATTGATTTAACCCGTAAGATGTATTGTATGGTTTGATCAAATGGCCATGTATTAACAGGGAACGAAATCGCAAGGGAACTTTTTCTTCAATTCTTGAAGCGATTGGTGACACTCCTTTGGTGCGGCTCAGCAGACTGGAGAAAGAATATGGATTGAAATGTCAACTTCGTAAGCTGCTATGGAGCCCTAGGCCCAGACAGCAGAATCTTTCATTTTTATATCGATTCAACGTCTGCAGATGTTAAATCAATCTAAAAATGATGGATTTTGCTGTCTGGGCGATGTCCGTGCCCGCAAGATTCTGCTATTTTACCGTTACGTTGATTCAACGTCTGCAAACAATGTAAAAGTGCGGATTTCGCTAGCTAAGAGATTTTTATGCAGAGGTTTGATCTATGTTTGTTGCCCGCTTACTGGTAGTCTGAAATCAATCAACCATGCCCAAGCCCACACATCAATCTTATTGCAGATTGATTCAACGTGTGCAGGCGTTGCATCAATGCAAAAAGGACTGATCAATCAAAAAAGTGCGATTTTCTGACCTAGATCAGCCGTGTTTGCAGTTTTAGACAATTTAAATTCAAAGCTTTGTAATCGAAATACTTCATAACTTCACGTTGTTTGATGCATTGATTGTAGTTGTTTCAACGTTTTCATGTTGCAGTGGCAAAATGTGAGTTTTTCAACGCTGGTGGATCTGTGAAAGACAGAATCGGACTGCGGATGATGGAAGATGCAGAGAAAGAGGGAAGAATCAAGCCTGGGTACACCATCATTGAACCTACTTCGGGAAACACAGGTTTGGCAGAATGTGAATGTTCACAAGTTACAGCAAATCGTTTCTCCTCTGCTTTAATTAGTTTAAGACTTCCATAAGAAATCAAAGTAATGAAAAAAATAACGTTTAATTTAAAGAAATGTAAGGATGACTCTGAGGACTATACATTATACAATTTATGTTTCTTGTAATCAAGGTATCAGCTTTGCTCATTTTTTGTTTAATTTCAAACCACCATTTACAGTAGAAAGTAATTTATTATTTAGGTATGTTCTGTAGAGGAATTACCGTTCACTCCCACAAACAAAGTGGTATGGACGCAATGGCCATTCTTTTTTATGAGGTTTGATTTCATACGAGAGCGCTCATATCTAGACGACTTTCAAATCATCCCACGAGGCTTTGAGTCGTTTGAAAATCATCCTATACTGGCTATCGGTTGGTGGGATCTATTTGACGCATTCTCTCTATTCAAACAATGTACGTGTGGTTGCTATGGTTACAGCAATCACAGCAACCACACCTGCATTGTTTGTGCAGAGAGAATGCGTCAATTACATCCAGACAACAATTCAACCATTTTTACATCGATTCAACATCTGCAGACGTTGTAAAAAATAATATAATTAATATAAAAATGGTTGATTTGCTGTCTGGGAACAAGGGTGATTTCCAAACGATAGAAAGCCTCGTGGATGCTTTGAAAGTCGCCTAGATGTGGGCGCACTCGCATGAAATCAAACGTCATAGAAAAGAATGGCCGTTTCAGAGAATCCGATTCGGAGAAGTCTCAATTCGGAAACAGCCTTTTTCGGAGAAAACGGATTCGGTGATTTTTTGAAAATCCAGCGACGGTTTCTGTTTATTTAGAGAATTTATAAGGATCATTTTGATACCGGTAGGCGGTTTTTGTGTTCATCTTTCCATACCCAATACCCATGCAAACGAGACAGTTACTATTTCAGTGAGATAGATGTAAATTAGTTGATATCTTGCGGGTATAGGCTATAGGGATATTCAGAAACGATGATGTCACAGTGGTGGATCATGCTAGTAACGTTGTGAGGGGAGACGGGCAATTTCATACATCTGTAAAGAAAAGTAGTTGGCCTACACAGGTTAATAAAGTTAATTTATTACGTTTTAAGGAAGCGATGGCCAGATTTGCCCCTAATGTGTGACCGTGGTAATGATTCATGCGTAACGATGTTAAATGGGCAATTTAGAACAGGATGTGTGCATGCAGGTCTTAAACCATTACGGTTTTGCCATCTTTTCCTTCTGTTGGTTTTGGTACTGTATTTTATTTCGACAATATCGTTTCTTCTGCATTCCGACAAAGAAGAATAAATTGAAATTTAACGAAAATAAAAAGCGAATTAAAATTTATTTTTGAACTATTAAATTGGATCGTCGGACCACTCGGCATGCACAACTCAGCAAGTACATACCCAGGGCCGGATTTAGCTGATGGGGGGCCCGGGGCACTTTTAGATCGGGGGGCCCCGTGCAAAAAGTTTTTTCAAGCCTACGGCGCGTAAAAACCATCTCTACGTCTACAGTAGCTCAAAAGGAATAAAATAACACAAAATCACATTTTTTTCCACATAGGGGGGCCCTTCAAAAGTCGGGGGGCCCTTCAAAAGTTGGGGGGCCCGGGGCAACTGCCCCCTATTCCCCCCCCCAGCCTAAATCCGGGCCTGTACATACCAGTTGCTCAAATGTTGCTAGCTCAGTTGTCACATGTTCAGTTGTCGCTTGCTCAGTTCACAACTGCTCACATGTAGGAGCCTAATTATAATGCTTGCTCACATAAAATTGACACGTGTCCTGCGTCGCAGTCTTTATCCAAACGTTTCAAATTTGTAAGTTTAAACATTGTATTGCAAAACAATTGTGTTTTAATGGGGAGGCTTAGTTTGTTTTCGTAAACAATACATTGACTTTGTTTTGCGTTTGCTTTATTTCCTTTGGCGGAAATATATCGGATTCGATGTAGGCCGCACTACTCTCGAATAGATTTGAATTCGAAACTATTCCAATATGCCCACCCCTAGACGAAGAAGTTAATACAAAAACATCAGATTTTTTGTAGATTTTAATTCAAAGAAAAAACGAAAATGTGTCAGTAGATGTAAAATAACGAAAGGAACCAAAAAACAACAGTTTATTCATCCATCTGGAAATTGTGACTGACATCATACAGGAAGTCCCATATTGATTGGGGTGGAGCATTGTCACTCCCGTCGAAACTAACGACCAGTTTCCTTATGCGGTCATCAGCTTCTCTGTATTTTTTAAACTTTTGCGGTGGACTGAGTCCGGCCATCATACGGGCATGCTCCTTGTCCCTAGATTTTTGGATCGCTTTCAGCCCGTCTATAAACTTCCAGAATGTTGAGTACTCCACGCCCAAATCGCATTTGAGGCGGTGATGCTCCCCCTCTGCATAGCTCTCGGCCTTGTCCTGGAAGGAATGATAGATTACATTCAACCTGATTACACGTTTGATGATTAGACTGTGCTACATAAAAGCGAACAATCAAAACTTACGCAATCCAACCGAGTTGGAGACAAAATCTTGTCCGGTGTAGCCTATAGGTCAACCCTTGCTTTTTAAATTGAAAATCTTGACCTCGAGCATATATCATATTCAAAAAGTCGTATAAAAATCCCAACAACGTTTACCAACGTCACCTACTTGGTCATGGATCACCCGGTCATGGACATTCCACGTTGGAACCGGAAAGATGGCCGGTCGACGCTCACCGTTCCATAGACGAGACGGACGACCTGCGAACATAAGCGGCATTTGAATGTCAACTTCAGCAACAACTAAGATATAAAATCAGAAGAGAGTGAATTTATATTTGCCTTTCAATATTGCAAGTCAAACCAAATTTTATTGGCAAGAAGCAGCAATAAACCTTTCGGGTCCATGTGTTTCTTACTTCGAAGGTGTTTTTAAATGTTGGACAGTTTCACTTAGGGAACGTTCAAATATTACGTAACGCCTTCGAGGGGGGGGGGGTTTATGCAAAGCGTTACGTTAGCGTCACATCGGGGGGTTCAGGCAAAACGTTACGGAACGCTTTCGAGTACGGAATGGTAGTTTTTGTGCTGAATTCGTAGTGAAAAAGCGTTTCATGGGGGAGGGGGGATTGAAAAAAGCGTTACGTTGGCGTTACATGGGGGAGGGGGGGTCAAAAATTCGGAAAAAAAGGCGTTACGTAATATTTGAACGTTCCCTTAGACAATAGGAGAAAACTTGCCGCCTTTGAATGAGAAGGTTATGTGAATTGTGATAACGTTAAAACTGCCAAACCATCTCCATAGCCATCAAAATTAAGCGCACCGTAGGCTACTAAAGCATCAGTGGTTACGGCATTACACAAGTTTACACTCACCAGTAGTCTACTGAGATGAGCAAGTGTTTACTGTAATTGTTTCATATCACTCTGATAATATTGGAAATGCTTTAAACTGATATATTTTGCATCATAGCAAAAAAGGAAGTACAAATTTGTTTGCTAAAGTCATCTCACCATATACCTACTCCAAAAAATGAAATTCCGCCGCGCTAAACTAAACGCAATAAAATATGAAAAAAGGGCAGTTCTTACCAACGTAAGTATCTTCCAACCAGTCAACCAAAAACATTACGTCCTCCGGCAGATTGCATTCAAGGCAAATCAAAGCTTCGTAAACTTTATCTTGTGGAAGGAACGCCACCGCCGCCACTGTCTTACAGTGCAGCGCAAAAGTGGCGTCGCTCCTGTAACGTTGCATTGCCCCTGGGACGAGTTGTAGATGCTGCTTCATATTTTTCGTAAAGTGGAAGAAGCATCCAAAAATTTGTGCTGACGGAAATTCTGTTTGGGCGGCTTGGTGCGCTGCCAATTCGAAATCCATAGATATTGCTCTTGGCTGCAAAGCATGTCGCACGTTTTTTTACTAAATCCCACGTTTGGCTTATTTTATTGGTTATTAGCTTTATTATTAATAACAAACTTACATTTAGAGAAGGCATGAGTTGCTTCATCACCCTAAACAATGTAGTGTACGTGCTTTGTGTTTTGTTGGGTAGTAAAGCATATAGAAGTGGAAAAACCCAATCTTGTTTTTTCATCAGAACCACGCATAACTACAAAAAAAAAGAAAACTGATTAATAGGCCTACTAGTGAATTAATTGAACATATAGCCCAGTGATTCCCAACCCTTTTAGGCCTAGGCTACCCCAAAAGAAAAATCCATCATTTTAACGTCTGTAGTCGTTGAACAAACATAAACATGACGGATTTCGCTGTTTGGGATGGCACCCTTCAGAAGTTAAAAATATTTTGTGGCACCCCGTGGCAGACCAATCATCTTTTTCTTCGAATGCAGCAGGTTGTTGTAATAAACCTTGATCGTTTCATATCAAAGACTTAAGTTTAAAAAGTGGTATTCATAGCCTCTCCGCTTGACTTTCAGCTTTAATGCAATGTGTAGAAAAGTAAACAAGTTCGCTTGTTGTGCCCTTGGGAATGGCAATTAACAATAACACCTTCAGAAACCTTCAAATTTAACTAGAAATGAAATGCCACTTAGAGACGCCGTTTTGATAAATAATAAAAATAAAGCTTTCTTTTCGAAGTCAGTGTAAAATTTAATACTGTATATTCCCTTTCTCTTATTAGCAGTTCACGTTAGCTGCAGAAATTCTGTATCTATGCAAAATAACATTTACCTGGCCATCTTTATAAATTGATGGAGTCGTGGAGAATGTTCCATCCACAAAAAGATGGGAGAGATCACTAGGATTTCTTGCCCATTGCAAGTTTGTCTCGTTACCAAAGACAATAATACGTTCTTTACTCGGTCCAGTGTCATGCAGTAAGAACTTTTCATCTGTAGGATAAGACTGTTGCCTAAATCATGTGCCTTGCTGTGGCAAGTCAAATTGCAACACAATTGAGAAAAGACGAAAAAAGCACAAAGCATAAATCAGTGCGATTTAATAGCAGCTATAAACAAAATTGCTGGTAAAATCACACTGCTAAAGTGTCAGACTAGACTTAGAGCAGTAATAAAGTAAATGACTTACCATGACCAGTAGAGGAAGGAATGGTAGTATACCTTTGCGGTATCATCAATTCTGTCAACGTTAATGGATTTGGTGGAGTGGCTTCAACACTTGTCCTTAATCTGTGAACTATCCTTCTCAGATTATTGCGTTGTACACCACGCAAAGCCGAGTCACTTAGGTTTTCAATCTCAGCATTGATCAGCTTCGCCGGCTGCTCCATCGTACGAACAGCCCGCCTTTTAACGCCGGTTACTGCTTTCGCGACTTCCACCGACATCGTACAAACATCATGATTGTGCTGGTGTTTGCCAAATTTCACTACCTGTGTAATAAGCAACAGCACAATGTCACTATCTAAAGCAGGGTTGCCAGACTGAAATTTGCAAAAAAAGGCCAAATAGGTAAAAAAGGCTAAAAATAATGCAAGCCTAACTCAAACAAGATAGAATAAGCATGGTAAGTCGTGACTAAATGTGGCAGAATCCGAGCTTGGATTTGTTCTTGTTGAATACCAGCATTCAGCAACAGAGTTGCCAGATTATGAAAAGATTTTAAAGCCAAAATAGTACAAAAAAAGGCCAAACAAGGAAAATATTAGATAGTTGGTTTTGGATCTTTATCCTCGGACTAACAAAGCCTTGATTGGTTATTCCTGGTAGTTTCGCATGCTTGTTGTAGAGGCTCTTGACACAGGGCCGGTCACCGAGATTGGCAGAGTGAAGTTTTTCAGTTGTTGAAGTGTTGTTGCCAGGGAATTATTTCATTCACTAGGTCCCACTGAATGGAGAGCAGTTTTGAAATGCACTGTTCAAGCAAATACCCCGAGAGTCGAACCAGCGCAGCGTGATCTTGAGCTGGGCACGTAACCACTAAGCTGATGGGGCGGGCAGATACAAAATGCCAAATGAATATTTACCTGTTTCTATCAAAGTAATATTCATATTTATTGATATTTTATGACTTATAGCAGGTTTTAATAAATTGTAGTAGCAAAAATATTTCTGAAAGAGCCCGAAAAATAGCAAGTATAGAAGAATTGTAGCGGATGAGTTTTAATCCGCTACAGTGGTGACATCAGGCACCACTGGATGGCTTAGAGTGTGAGCGCAGTCTGACTCGGTGTCATATTACAAGTATTAAACAATTATAGAACATGCATTGAACAATGGTAAATATGGTTTTCATCTAGTTCGGTTACAACATATGAGAAATATTGATTATTATGCATTTTGAAGAATAAACTTAAAAAAGGCCAAATGTACAAGTTCTAAGGCAAAGAAGACTCTAAAAAAGCCAAATTCGAGAAATTTGGCCTTGAAAAGGCCAATCTGGCAACCCTGATCTAAAGTTAAACAGTTGCTATTCCCAGGATAGGCTAGTCCGTTGTACATTTCCAGGTTCAGCGTCAATGCAGGTAACAATGGTTGCGATTAATATGTAAACTGTAAAGCCATACCTGACATTTCTCGGCACAAAATTTTCCCAAACGATCACGATATAGTCACCATAAAACACACATTATTACCTGATTTGTTGCCACACAAGTGTGGATGCGAGCCTTGCATTTATCATTGCGCCGAGAACAACGCCAGTACTTCTTCAGACCGTCTAAACTAGATTTCTCTAGCTGAAACATATAGCCTTCATGCAGAAAAACCTCGCCTCTGCGTTGTGTAGTAATCGATTCCTCTGCCATTACACTGTATCATGAACTGAAAGTCCAGCGAAGCAACTACTGGAAGGAATTCCACGTCACGTATGCTAACGCCAAAACGCTGTTCTAAACTGCAACTAGATTTTAACTTGGTTAAATATGATCATCAAACACTGTTCGGCAACTGCTGTTTTTCACTGAGACTTCATGCGATCAACCTCTACGCCAGCTAATTCCTTTGAATAAACAGACGCTGCTGTGAGATTTTAGAAATCTCCGAAAAAGGCTTTCTCCGAAAAAGGCTGTCTCTAAATTGAGATTTATCCGAACACGTGACAGCAGACCGAGCGTGACAGCATAACAGCAATTGTCACGTGTTTGCTTAGGCGTTGGTCTCGCACTCGCTTGCGCTGTCAAAGGCTATCGCTGCATCATTGTAATGCCGGAAAAGATGAGCATGGAAAAGGTTAGTGCCTTTGTGTTGTGTACATTTTAACACAAAATATGTTCGCATGAAGAAGACACAATTTTACATTTAGGCTACGTTTTCATGATAGGCGAAATGAAAATGACCGAAATGAAATCTCAAAGCGGCGTGAAAAAGGTTTTGTTCACATGCCATCTCATTGCAGCTGCTTTTGGTTTCGCGCGAAAGGAATACAGCCTCTACGCATGAGTGATTTTCGCGCCTGTAACTATGCTACTGAGTACGCTGAAAATAAAGCTGGTTGACATACGTTGTAGCCTACAATAAAACGTGCATTCCAAAGTGCAACCACTACTGAAATAGCAATATGTACATTCAAAATTCCTTTGGGTCAATAACATCATAAGTTCAGAGTAAATTAACTTGTGTTTTTCAAGAATAGGCCAGCTTAATTTGTGGACTGATGATATTGTTCTTTATTAGTAGGCTACCGTACTAGGTTACATCAGTGCATGTCTTTTGCATCTGTCATACTTTGTCGTATCCAGGCTTACACCTGGTGGTTGAAGATTTATATTAAGTGGACGGGAAGGCAAGGAAGCCAATCTTCGTGTCCACCTTCAGGCATGCCTTTAAGTGTCCTGCCAAAGACACAGCCGCATGCTCTTGAGCGGTATCGAACCGGCGACCTTTCGATCACAACTCGGCTATGCAGCCGAGACCTCCAGATTCCTTGCACTGATGTCTCTTACCAACTTTAGCCATCTCTGTTTTGGTCTAGCTTACCAATTTTAATCCCCTGGACAGAAGTCTTTGCCATTGCTGGAGCCTAGGCCTGACGTCAGTCATGCGTTCTAATGTGCATGCACAAATTGTTTTGCATGCGAATTAAGCTGTTTTTAGTAAACCTCGTCAGTCATTTGTATTCACCAGAGCGTGACATATCAAACCAGCCATTGCCAAAATGCCAAGGCTAATGCTCATTCTCGTAGTAGTGTGACGTCACTGCTGGTCGTGCACTGTTTAAATTAAAACTAGTCACAGCCAGTCATGACCTGTTTTAAACTTGTTGCTTAAGGTGAACGTGCTCAAGGCTCTTGGTGCTGAGATTGTGCGAACCCCCACCAGTGCAAGGTTCGACGTGCCGGAGTCTCACATCAGGGTAGCACAGAAACTAGAAAAGGAAATAACCAACGCTGTGATTTTGGATCAGGTATGGTAATTACAGGATTGTGCAAAAATAGCTCGCAACTTTTTATGACGGACAGAGAGACGGAAACGAAGGTTTCTGCCGATAAAACTCTTTCAGTAATGACCAAGTTTATCTCAAAATAAGAGGGAAATAGCGTTCGTTTCCTCATTTTCACTGTTGTTAATTATCTGAATTTATCTTAGATGGGAGTTACTTGCTTACAGTACCTCTGTAGTTTGAAGAAGTTGTGTGTTTACATTGCTTTGTTCCCATACGGCAAAATCCGTCATTTTTACATGATTCAACGTCTGCAGACGTTGAATCAATGTAAAAATGACGGGTTTTGCTGTCCTGCCCTTTTGGGGAAAACCAATTCGGCGATTTCTTGAAAATTCAGCGACAGCCTTTGTTTATATAGAGAATTTGTGAGAATCATTTTGGTAGCCATTTTTTCTGTTTACCTTCCCATACCCATGCAAACGAGACAGTTATTATTTCAGTGAGATAGGCGTAAATTAGCTGATATCTTGCGGGTATATGCTATAGCGATATCTAGCAACAATTGTTTTATAAGTTAGGTAATTAACCTAACGTATAGGCGCTGATGTCACAGTGGTGGATCATGCTAGTAACGTTGAGGAGAAGGACGATTTCATACATCTGACAAAGAAAAGTAGTTGGCCTAAAGGTTAAGAAAGTTAATTTATTACGTTTTAATGAAGCGACTGCCAGATTTGCCACTGATGTGTCGACCGTGGTAATGATTCATGCTGGATATGAAACGCTGTTTGAAATCTGTTTTTTCGTTGATTAACCTCTGTTGTTAATCATGAAAAGCCCTTTGACAATTTTTTTTTCTTGCTGAGACTTTTTACTGAGACTTTATTTGATTAACCTCTATTATAAACTAATTCCTTTGAATAAACAGATGCCGCCGCAGGATTTTAGATATCTCCGAAAAGGCTTTCTCCGAATAGTAACAGACCGTAACGTTTATGTTACGGTGAAAATGCGTCTGTGTACAAAGTTTTTAGTGATTTCGTGGTTTACTTTTCCTGCTTTATCACAAGCCTGCCAGAGCTTTGCGTAAGCAACATTTATTGATTGTTGTTGCTGCTTGCTGCTGAAATTGTTTGTACCGGTTAACGGTCTGTTTGTACGAGGGTAAGTCATAAAAGAAAGACTCCCTATCTTTTCCAGCTGCAGTTGCGAAAGTAAAAACGCAGTGTATTATATTCACAAAAACAAACCCAAGAAAGTGGCGATTTCCACACTACCTTTCAATGCAATCTTTTTTCAATATCGATTGTTTATAGACGAATAAGACTACACATGCCAGCCTCGTAAAATCCTCTGTCGTTTCAAACCAGGTTTTTATAGCTTGTATGACTTGGTTGTGCACTTAATTGCACTATAATGCACTTTGTTTATCCACATTTTACAACATTTTGAAGATGCCTAATAGTGGTTCTCCTTCCAGGCTAAAAAGTACAATGACCGTCCTCTGCTTCTGATGACCATCTAGCAACACGGTTATTTTTTTAAATGATGCACAGGAAATGGACAGGTTTCAACATTTAAAAAAATAAACTCCAAAATAACTTTTTTAACACCACAAGTTGTCATTACTTTTGCAAAAAATTAATCATCTATATGCAAATTAAATGAAACCGCACTCACTATTATAATTATGGCTTGGAGCCTCGTACAAAACAAGCAAAACATTTAAATGTATTTCCATGCGGCAAAATTCATCATTTTTAAATTGATTCAACGTCTGCAAATGTATTTTATTTCGACATTGTTTGATGCGGTGTGTTATCAAATTGCATAACCGACACTCTGTTTCAAGATTGCGTGTAGACAAATGATTTTTTTTCATAGAAAACTAGTAAAACGTGTGCTTGAATATCCAGTTTGTGCATTTCAAATCTCCGTTTGCGTTTGAAAATGAACTTGCATGGATTGTGATAATTTCAGTACCGCAACCCAGGCAATCCAGTTGCTCACTACGACACAACAGCTGAAGAGATCTTGGAGCAATGTGGTGGTGAGTTGGTTTAGTTTTTTTTTTCTTTTTTCTGTAAAGATACAGCTTCGGTAGAGAGTTTGTCTTGTTGAACCATAGGCATACGAAGCCGAGCAACGTTATCAAGTTTAACATATTTAAAGATTATTATATTTACAAAAAAACACAAAACTACGCAACAATTAAATATCGAACGTTTTCGACATCACAAGATGTCCTCTTCAGGAATAATATACATACAACTTAACTACATCTGAATAAAATACAATGGTTAACTAAATCTATAAACAGGAAAAAACAAAAACTGCACAGTACTTCTGACTAGCTCAAACTCAACGATAGGCTCCACGAGAATCAAAGTTAACTGCATCAAAAGGTGTTAAACAGATCACATGATATGGTAGAAAGGCAAGGTGCGAAAAAACTAATTTTAAAATACAGAGAGCAGGAAAGACGAGCCGCAAGCATACAATTGTCTGTTCAAAAGTGGATTGCTCTCTGTATTTTAAAATTAGTTTTTTCGCACCTTGCCTTTCTACCATATCATGTGATCTGTTTAACACCTTTTGATGCAGTTAACTTTGATTCTCGTGGAGCCTATCGTTGAGTTTGAGCTAGTCAGAAGTACTGTGCAGTTTTTGTTTTTTCCTGTTTATAGATTTAGTTAACCGTTGTATTTTATTCAGATGTAGTTAAGTTGTATGTATATTATTCCTGAAGAGGACATCTTGTGATGTCGAAAACGTTCGATATTTAATTGTTGCGTAGTTTTGTGTTTTTTTTGTAAATATAATAATCTTTAAATATGTTAAACTTGATAACGTTGCTCGGCTTCTGTAAAGATGCTCCATAGACGACCAGATATTACTCCAAGGTTGCCTAACAAACCCGACCCGGTCATTGTTAAATAATTACTTTAAAAGAGCATTTCGACCACATCTGAGAGTATCGCTGGGCATTCGTTGTGGAAAGAAAATTCGCTTGCGTGAAAAAAGTGAGCTTGAAAAATCAAGTGGTTAATGAAATTCAATTGTTCAACGTCTCATTAAAGATATAAAAGCAAAAACCCTGTTTTCACTGGGCTGGGTACGGTGACGAAAAACACAAAGGATTCATCGAAAGATCAAGACAACTCTTCACCGCAATTTAGCCGAGTGGTGAGAGCTCTGGAACGGCAATCGAAAGGGCGCCGGTTCGACACCGCTCAAGAGCATGCGGCTGTGTCTTTGGCAGGACACTTAAAGGCATGCCTGAAGGTGGACACGAAGATTGGCTTCCTTACCTTCCCGTCCACTTAATCTAAATCTTCAACCACCTGGTGTAAGCCTGGATACGACAACAACTGCAAATTAGAAAATCCAAATCAAGTGGTTTCGCATAAACTCAAATCTTTTGTACGGGTTGAAGTGGCTGTCACGCTGTTGATTTAAAGTCATATGATTTAAAGCGTAAATTTGAAACCATGACTGATCAAACTTTGTGCTGGTGTTTCTAGGTCAAGTAGACATGCTTGTGGCTGGCGCAGGAACTGGAGGCACAGTGACTGGAATTGGGAGAAAATTTAAAGAAAAATGTCCTAACTGCAAAGTAAGTTGTTGTAATGAGTTGCAGACCTTTTACACCAAGGGATGTGGCCAAAAGAAGATTTATGCCATCTTCCCGGAACAATTTCTTGTTACACACGAATACAATTTTACAAGTCCAGACGACTAATGAAGGAATAATGTAAATTATAATTTACTGGATATCAAGCAAAATGTGAACGATAAAACGCAGCGGTCAAGACCTCATTGGCATGAATTAGTGGTGCGACACTGATGAGCCCAGCCTTATGGTTTAAACACGTGGGTATCGTTGTTAATTCTTGCTACACTCGACTGCTGAGAAGCGATTGCGAACGCATCAGTAGCTTCTGGGGCCGAGGCTTTATTCTCTTGACGCTCTATTTGGCGATACTACACGGAGTACACCGAAAAGCTGCCAGTATTTTGTTTCTTCATCCTAGATACACAGCCCTTGCTCTTCATTTGGTGGATGGAAGATGCCGAATCGTTGATGGTACGGTCTGCGGTCACTGAGAGTTTTTCTATTTCTCTTGCTCTTCCAGGTGATCGCTGTTGATCCTGAGGGATCAGACCTCGCCCTGCCGGTTGAGCTGAACAAAACAGACACAACCTACTACGAGGTGGAAGGGATTGGTTATGACTTCATTCCTACCGTTCTAGATAGGTGGGTTGCATAGATATTGTCTTGAGTATGAAATCGAGGTTCAATTCCTCGCTATCACGTTGTTTTCTTTGCAAATTATCTGTTGCAGACATTATGGTCGCTTTTTTAATAAACCTACCCAGAGTGCAATAAATTGAGTGGGCGTAGTTGCTGAAGGAAAGGCGGCCGGTAAACCATCAAAAAATAAAGCTTCTATGTGTTTATATTGGCTAAAACCGTTTTAGGCCAATTCCCAATACTGTATAACACGTGGGTGGATGATATTGCGTTGCAAATGCCGTTTTAGCATTGTAGTGATAACGATTTAATTTTTTTGATTTTTGTTGTTGCTATTGCTGTTAGAATTTGATTCCATTTATAAATTTGTACCCGACGCTTATGGTTTGAATTTATCGAGTTTACCACAAACTGCGATCAATAAATGACGTTTTGCGTTAGATCTGTCATTGACCAGTGGTACAAGTCAAAAGACAGAGAGTCACTTGTGATGGCCAGGAAGCTGATCAGAACGGAAGGCCTGCTATGTGGTTTGTATGAGTTTTTTGCTTCAGGCTTGTATCCGAATTACTTGTGATTGCCTGTGGCGGTACTCACCTAACCAGTAGTAATTTATTACGTTAACGCAACGTAAGTATAACTGTTTTTAGGTGGATTCTTGCAAAAAAATCAAGGCTGCTTTAAGCTTAGGTTTTACGTCATTTTTAGTTTTTGCGTTTGATTGTGTTAGTTATTCCGCTGTGTTGTTGACGTAACCGTTGCTTTATGACGTCGTGCTCTTCTTACACGATTTTTTTTTTTCTTATTACTTCACTTCATTGACTGGCAGCAAATTAAAAATAGCAACTTAAACTAGTTGATATTGTTTCGTTTGCTTTCAATTTTTTCTCTGCCTAACATTTTTCTTTTTATTACATTTTGCTGACTTTGCTTTGTATAACTTTAACAACCTTACTAATGACATGAGCCACGTGGTTAATGACATTTATCTTACAGGTGGAAGCAGTGGCACAGCCGCGTACATCGCAGTAGAGGTGGCAAAGGAACTCAAAGAAGGACAGAAATGTGTCGTCATTTTGCCCGATTCCATACGAAACTACATGTAACTTCACGTTGTTTTGTAACTACAGTGATATTTTGTTGCTGCACAGGTATATTTGCCTGTTCTAGGTCCTTCATTAAGTCAAAGAAAAAAAGCCACACAAAAAATAGAAAGACGCCATGCTACCCGCTGACGCACGCTGGCTAACCCTGGCCTATAAATAATAGGTCTGCTACTATTCGGCTAGTCCGATTCCGCTAGTAGGTCTGCTACTATTCGGCTAGTCCGATTCCGCTAGTTCCCTATTCGGCTAGTCCGATTCGAGCTTTGACTCTTCCTACTACAGTAAGTAGCTGGTTTGGTAGGTAGGCCTACATGCAATAGACATTTGAATTTTTTAGGGGTGATTTTCAAGCGAAACAGAAGTGTTTTGTTAGTTGTTCGAGTGTGTTATTATTCAAAATACATGTAAAAACTTCCATACGAGTTATTAATTACGGAGATTAGCATAAATTTGATCCTCTAAAACAAAGTCATGTATTATCATATATTTCAAAAAATAAAGTCATATTTTTCATTTTTTTTAGGTAAAAAAATGGCCCTAGTAATAAGTAATAGCATAACGCCACTATCAAAGCAGTTGTAATTACTAGGGTAGGCCAGTCCGTGGTGCATTCCCAGGTCTAGCGTCAATGCAGGTAAACAATGGTTGCGATTATTACAATTCAAGTACTTGACATTTCTTGGCGCAACATTTTCTCAAATAATCAAAATATAGTCATCATAACACACATTATTACCTGATTTGTTGCCACACAAGTGTGGATGCGAGCCTTGCATTTCTCGTCACGTCGAAAACAACGCCAGTATTTCTTAAGCCTGTCTGCACTATATTGAGCTAGTTGAAACATGTAGCCATCACGTAGCAAAACCCCACCTTTGCGTTGCGTACTAATCGATTCTTCTGCCATGATAAAGTAAAATCAACTGAGAGTCTAACGAAGGAAGTAACCAAAGAAATTCCAGGTCATGCAACGCCGAAACCCAGGTTTATTCTAAACTGCCACTTAGGTTTTAACTTCATCTTTTATGCCAAACACTATTTGGCAACTGTCTTTTTTTCGTTGACACGTTTTCGCTGAGACTTTATCTCATTAACCTCTATTGTCAATCATGAAAAATGTTGTTTTGATGTAAAACACTTATTTTGAACGAAGCCAGACAACCAAATTCGTCATTTTTACAACGTCTGCAGATGTTGAATCAATGTAAAAATGACGAATTTTGCTGTGACTGGCAGACGGTGAGATATAGGATACATGTCTATTTTATGTGAGCAAACATTTCAATGTAATAGTTCAAATATTTTGCGCTAAATTTCATTTCAATTTAGTTTTCTTTGTCGGAATGCAAAAGAAACGATATTGTGGATTGTGGAATAAAATACAAAATACAATTCAAAACTGTAGCCGAATAGGGAACTAGCCGAATCGGACTAGCCGAGTCGGACCGTAGCCGAATAGGGAACTAGCCGGATCGGGCCATTCCGGCCTATAATAGCCCACAGTCATCATACGAAATTTAATTATTGTATTTAACACGCGATTTCAGTTTGTACTGGTCAAACATAAATTAACACTTATAATATTGGGATCCCTTAAGCTTAAGCCTTTAAGAGACCCCTTGACTAACTGCTTCATCTATCTTCATCCAGGACCAAGCACTTGAAGGAAGAGTGGATGATTGAAAGGGGCATGCTTCCCGCAAAGGAGTCGGAGAAACAGTGGTAAGTTTTGAACCAACCCCCAAGCAAATTAAAGCAGTTTCCTTGTGTCAGCTGACTAGTTAGTGTTCATGCCACTGCACTGGTAGGCCTGGCTTCGATTCTACGTCTGACCAAGCCAAAACCTTAAAGGGGTATTAAAGGAAAAACCTGACTTGGCGATTTTCCACGTTCTTTGTGTTTAACATGCTACCATAAAACGATTTTCAATAAAATTTTGCCCCATTGCGGTCTGACCACCATTGTGCGCGTGCTTTTGTCAGAGCTTTCAAAACGAGATTGGCCTGAGCAACGAAGCGTGCGACTGTAAAGAACGTCATAAAGTCTACGTCATAAAGTCTAGCAATCAACCGATCACGCAATAATTGTTACTGCGGGCGATTTGACTGTAGGCTATGTATGTATTTACATCAAAACAGCACATTTTAACATCAAAACAGCAGACAGTTTGCTCAAAACATCAGATTGGTAACGTGGCTTTTGTTATTGCTGGACTTTATGACGTATTCTTGAGCTGTGTTTGCACGTTTTGGTCATTTTGAAAAAAATGAAAATAAATGAAACACTGGACTTTGGGCCTTGCCAGCGCCATTGAAAACAAATTTTTTTGGGTAATTGTTTTTGAAATGTATTCTTGAATGTTCAGTTTACGCATTTTAATGCTTAATTCCGGTTTGAAATTTTCCTTTAGTATGCCTTTAATACTACGTGCCGTATTTCTCTTACGTAAGGAAGTGCAAGTAAGTCGGAGTGATGACGTGGCTACGTCGTGAATATACGAAAGAAATGACAAGCAAACAGTCAGTGAACCGCCTCGGGTTTCGTAAAACGACAGTGCATATTGCATAAACAACTCTTGCTGGGACTTCCGATCCACATGTGCCCAGCATCTCCGTAGCTTGCAACTATAAATATCAAAGTGTAAGATTTTTATGTTCGAAAAGTGTGCTCCCATTAACAAAGAATATTTTTTAACATTGCAACATTGGGCTATAAAGTGTCATTTGAAAATTGTTTTTGTCTTATTTTTTTTACAAAGATTCATTCTACCCCTCAAGGTCGACGTACTCCCCAAACATTTATGTTGTTTACATGCAACAATAGGCATGACTATTAAAAGTTGTCTGTCGTTTCAATCCCACGGTAGCTTTGAAACCATGCAAAAATGACATTTGCCAGCTGGGTAAAGAAAAATAGTATTACATTACATTATATAAAGAAGAAAGAATAAACTTTCACGCCGTTTTGCTCATTTCAAAACATGCATCTTTGCATTTATCGTCGTGTTCGTCTGCCCAGGTGGTCTGACAAATTAGTGAAGGACATGGACCTTCCCAACCCCATGTCCGTCCTACCATCCACCACCTGCAAGGATGCTCGAGACTTCATGAGCTCTCAAAGCATTGACCAGATGCCTGTGGTCACCGAGGATGGGTGAGTTCATGCTGGAAGGATGTAGTGCAATAATAGGGTGAAAGAAGATACGAAATCTGTTGTGGTTTTCAAGATCTGACGCTGATAACAGAAAATACTGATGGTCATGAGGTATAAAGAATATCAGTGTGTTATGTCTGTAAAGATTAACACTTCAATACCGGTAGTACAAATTTAATGCTTGTTTATACACAACACACTGATATCTTTGATACCTCATCCCATCATTATTTTCTGTTATCGGCGTCAGGGTTCGAAAACCAGAACAGAATTTGTATCTTCAGTCAAAATACCGAATTTAATTCTTGTTTATTAGATTGGAATGAAACCTCTTACTGTAAGGATAGGCAATTTTTCAAACACAAGGAACATAATTATATTGTTGGCTGGAAGCGCAGTGCGCACTGCAAATAAACAATGATTTGTATTTTTTTTTAATTGTTGTACATGTAGACATGAAATATCATTGCAAGTAAATAACCAGATGAATGTTCAAATAAAAATTCATAACAAGGTTAATTGCATTTAAACAGAAAATTGAAAGAGCAAAAATTCTAACATAATAAATCTCACATAACCTTATTAAAAATACCTGAAAGAGGAAGGACCGCACAAAAAAAGTATAAAAGACCCGCACGTTGGCAACCCCTCTACAACAGCATTATGATTCTTCCATTAAAAAAAAATCTATCAGTACTTTCGTCTGCTGTTGCACTAAACATTGATTGAGCAATGTTGATTTTTCCATTGTTTTATTTTTCAGGAAAATCAAGGGTATGGTCACAATGGGAAGTCTGATGTCAAATTTCAGTGCTGGCAAAATCAAGATGGCTGACCCTGTTTCGATGTGTCTGTACGACAAGTTCAAAAAGGTGACGTAAAATAACCCCGTTGACCGTTGTCTACTGGTGCTACTGTTAACATTGCCACGTAAAAACAATAGATGGATTTATAAAGCGTTGATAACTGTATTAACTTCACATACGTCCTCAGATCAAGACCACCGATAAGGTCTCATTGCTTTCCCGCTACTTGGAAACGGATCACTTCGTGATTGTGACTGGACCAAAGCTTCAGTGTAAGTCTAAACACCTTATGTATATCTTTGGTGGCAATTAAACAAATTGTTGTTTATTGCTCGAACGAAATATTACTCACCAAGTCTACTTTAAAGGTCTAGGTTTGCTTTCCATTGTTGAATGTATTTTTCAATTAAAAAGTAACTTAACACTTTTGCACCGTAAATTTTAAACGTTTTGGGTTGTTGTTGTTTGTCGAACTTTTTTTGACTGTTTGAGTGGTTATGTCTTGAATATCTTCTTTCAGAGAACTGTAACTAAGTTGTTCAAATGTGATGTTAAAAGTTCGTTTTTTCAATGTCATTCATGGAAACGTACGTCAAGCTTGAGAAGTTGCTGTGGAGTTTTTGTAAACCCTCCCCTCGGTAAACTGACTCATGTTTCTTCTTCGACCTCTCTTTGACCAATCTATGGCATCCTGCACTGGTCGTTCGCAAGTTTTCTTTTTCTCAGCATGACACTCAAGTGACGCTTAAAATACTGTCCAATCATAAACGCGTATTTTAATCAGATGACCTCGTGAAGTGTGAAGGTTCACTTCCGAAGGAAGTGCAAAAATTGGAGATCAGAAGCGGTGAGTGTGTATAGCATGTGGTTATTTGTGGAAGTTTACCTTTAAACTGAAGAACCTCGAAAAGCCTAATCCTCACACTAGTAAAAGCTTTGAGCCACTGACGCAAGCCGGGTTACCGAGATTGACAGAGTGAGGACTCCGTTTGTGGTAGAACCCGTATATTTTCTCTGTCGTAAATTTGATTCCGATAAATGGACAGCTGCCATCTAACCTAAACTGGTTGAACATATTTTCACGTTCAGTGATCACTTAGTGTAAAATCTCACCACAGAGAAGAACCTTGCTCTCCATTGCTTCCGACCCTCGACGAGAAGAAGGAACTTATTAATGATGATGATGATCACTAGGTGTAACTCTTTCCAAACCTGAATGTTTTTGTCATGCAGTATTTTGACATGTCCAGTTGTGAAAGATGAGTGGGCGAAATAGCAAGGAAGTCAATCTTCCTGTCCACTTTCAAGCAGTCATTAAGATAACCGTTGATTAGTTAATCCAAATTCAGTTTACCCTGAGGCTCATCGTTGATTTTAATCAGCGGATTAAGGCTGGTGCATATAGATAAAATTTGAGTTTGCCTATAAATCTGTCGATTTTCTTAATTGGTGAATAATGCATTGTTGATGCATCCAATCCTAAGTGTCTTGTCCAAAACGCAGTCTCGTGCTTTGGAAGGGTATCGAACCCATGTCCTTTCGGTCAACGCGCATATTCTCTCGCTACTAAGCCACGCACCAGGCTATGTTGCATGTGCATTGCGCATACGCAGACAGTAAATCCGTCAGTTTTACATTAATCGTAATAATGACGGATTTTGCTGTCTGGGAGCATTGAAGAAATAGCGATCTGACTTTAAATAGTAATTTTTAACAATGTTATCAGGATCGTTAGTTTGCCATGTGATTATAACATTTGCTTTACACTTGCACTTTCAGACGCGGAAGGTTCGGATAACATATCAGCCATTGTGGCGCCCGTGGACTTCCTTCAGTTCATCTCAAGCCAATAGCTTGCTCCTGGGGATTTCTTTATCACTGCCTAAGTTTAACTGTTTCTGTGTGCCTAGCTTTGTATATTTTCCGCATTTTGTATTTAGCATTGAAAGAAGTGCCAAAACGCTGTACAATTGAAATAAAGTATTCTGTTCGAATGAAATCAAGACATTTGTTATCTCTGAGAAAACTTGCAAAACTTGCTCTTTTAGGGTTGAGAAAACGTTGTTGAACGAATATCTGCATCTGGACAAAACAACTCAGTTTGCATCCAACGCGTAATCGTCGGAAACCTGTAAATTGTAAACTAGAAAATAATGGCTAATGTCATAATCATTGCAATTTAGCAACTACAACACATGAACGTTTAACGTATTTGAGACCTGGTGATGCCGAAGTAACTGTGGTGCGTTATGTAACAGATTTTGGTATCTTTCCTTTGAAAGCAACAAAAAGGTGTTATGTAATATTTGAATTTAACTGCGTTGTGCGATCAGGCAGTTGTAGCTTTTACTTTTGCTGTTTGGACCGGCTGCCCACTTTTAAGTTCGTGTTTAAAAACCTACTCAAAACTCATGCTTTAATTACTCTTAAAATATCAATTTTGAAATTGTTTTCTTGCTATTAAAATGCTTTTGTGTCTGAAGGATAGTTCTTTGCAAGTATCTTGTGTTACCACATGTTTACCTTCAACGGAAGAAACTGCCATCGTGGGTGACTTAATGGTAAAAATGTAGGTTTGTCGTTGTGCATAGGGTAGTCTACTGCTGAAGAGTTGATCAATATTAAAGGTCACAATTTTCAGCCACCAAAATCGGTCATTTTCACGTCTGCAGACGTTGAATCAATGTGAAAATGACAGATTTTTCTGTCTGGGTTACATGTAACGTACTGCGTTTTTTTTTTGCTGTTAAGTGATACCAGCAAACTGCCTTTGTACATAAGTGAACCAGTTGCCAATTTTTACGTTGTCATTTGAGCCACTGGTGCTGAAGGTTTCTCTTTTTACCTCCAAAAATATCCAAGTTTTGCTTAACTCCAATATTTGGTTTCATCAGCAAAGACACGGGGGCTTGCTCCGTTTAGTAACCCGAGAATGGAGCACCCGGGCCAAACTCTGCAATTCTAAATTAATGGTAATTGGTACTAGTAGCGTAGGCAAAAGGGGTTATGAATTCTAACCCCTTCTTGGGACGCGTGTGACGTCACGACATTTGAATCAATAATAATAGAAACATTATTAATTACTAACACTGATTTAATTAATTATTGTAAGTTTACACTCCCCTTCAAAAGGATATTTAATAATCCTGGGGCTCTTTCAATTTGTGAGAACTTGTTAAAATCTAATCTCCACAAATCAGCTGTTGACAAGCGTGTGTCACTGCATCTATATCGGATGAACCATACGCGCTCAAGGGGTAGGGAAGAATTTATATTCCCTTTGGTTACGCTACTGAACGATAAACCTCATTATATGATGCGTGAAAAATTTTAACTGTTGTACACATCTTATAGAGTGCTATAAACTACACTCTATTGCAGACTGTTTTTCGGTGTTTTTGTGTTATCTGTGGTTTTGTATGAATTTTGGTGAGTTTTTGCGTTGAGTTGCATCTTTGCTTTGCGGCAACATTTTTGTACAGCTTCGAGACTTGATTAAGTTTGCTACACGTTCATGAATTCAACACTATGCAACGTTGAATAAATGTTGTAGGCCTAAATGGCTAGAATTTCCAGCTGGGTGTCTTAATCGCTTTGTCAAGCGGAATAAAGCAGTATAACCAACCATGTATTTCTCGACTGCATTCTATATATTTCTTGTTACCGGACAGCTTTCCTTGATGAGCTATCTGTCTATTCCTAGTCGTAACAACGACACGTTTAATGGATCCGAGACGATCTTTTGCTTGGTAGCTGACTGGTAGGCCTACAGCAGAACTGAATGGACTTTCAATAAAGTGTCGAAAATGTCAGTGGCTTATAGCCGAATTCTACCAGTAGGCCTAGTTTAAAAACGGGACTTCGTTACAAATGCCACTATAGCGAAATGTTACTACAGCCGAACTCTGTTGCATTTCAATAAAAATGTTGCATGAGGTGATGGTGACATAAAGTGATGACGCATTTGTGATTTGCTTTAATACTAAAGATCTAGGGGAGACCGGGGAGGTTTGTTACCGTCTTTTTAATTGGTTCATATCAACCGCTGGAATCAAGTATGTTTTTTTCAAGTTTTTGGTTTCCATGTGCAAACGAAGCTTCATCCATTTTGAAAGCTGTAGTAGAAAACTATTAGTGAAAAATAGTTTTAGGGTATGAAAAGTAAATTTTTGTCTTAAAGAAAATGTTATTGCTACAAAACTATGACTGATATTTAACTGGCTTCAGTTTGTTTTTATTTCTGACTATCACAACAAAAGCAATATATGCCAAACATAGCAGAGATCTAGAAAAAGGTAGAAGCGACAAAATGCGGATGTCATAACTTACATGATACCAAAGCAGGAGCATCAGTTCAGTTGTTTGGCACATGTTGATCGTATTTAGCCAACTACTATTGAGGTGAATTGTTACACAGCGTAATGCTATCTCAGCTGGAAAACAAGCTTAATTTGCTACTCAGATAACAAATTTTGTATTATTTAGATTAGTTGATTACATTGTTAAGCTGGATTAGTATCTGTTGTTGCTGTAGGTCAATCTGAGCCAAAACATGCCAAACATTGATAAAGGTATTTGGCCGTATTGAGGCCAATTACCATGAGTGGTTGGATGGAGATCATGTGTGGTGGCAATGCATTGTTATACTGTATATGTTTCCGAAAAATGCCGAAAAAAACATGATCTTATCCTTTTGCTATGCCACCGGACAGCACCATTTTACAGAAATATTCATATCCACAATTTTGTTGAAAATGCTCTCAGAATGCTCCAAACTGAAAGTAGTTTTTCAAAATTTTCTGGGCGAGGCCCCCCAGACCCCCGCCGCTAAGTGTCGCCTTCGGCGAACACGCCATAAATAAAAATAAAATGCATTCTTATTGATGGACAATGGTGTTATTTGTTTGTTTATAATTTTTTCTATTAAATTTGGATGTACAATACATTCAAGAACTCTGTGTCAAAGTATTCCCTTTGTGTTAGGTATTTTAATAAGAAAAATTATTTATTAAAACCACGGATGATTAAAACAGCCTAATTGAAATTGTAACATTTCACTGTAGGCTACTGCGTCACAAGCCACCCGATACTGGCGTGACTTGTTACTACTGAGTACTGACTCATTGATATATGCATGCAAATATTTTCCTTTAAGCATCACTTTGTTAAATTTTGAAGTTGTAATTATGACAACTGGTCATGTGGTAAGATTACATAAAATTTTCAGCAACTTTGTGCAAATATTGAAAGAGAAATCTTAGATTGACTGAAAATTGTAACAACCTTCCCCGATCTCCCTTAATTTGCCGCTTAGTGGTGGACTCAGACTCTGAGCCTCGTGGGATGGAAAGATAAGGCTTTCATTGTAGACCATTCGCACGCTAGAGCCACTGCTTTACTCTCGGCCGCTCTTTTCAACTAGCCAACATCTACCCAATTTATTATATCCAGAGTAGAAGTAGGCTAAGGGATGTTTTTCAACAACTAGCATGCCGGGTATCGGAGCAGAATTGTACGCTTGGAAAGCCAGCGCCACCTTACAAAAACGTTCTGGTAGGTTCTCATAGCATCTCGTCGCGTTTTACTTTCGATATTGAATTTAAAGTATTTGCAACTTATACTCACTGGAAAGGCCAGCAGAGCTGCAATAGATCCACTGGTCACATGTTGAGACAAAAGACTCTCGAGTTCGGTTTGACAATTTATCATCAAACAAGGAAGGTTATGCAACAGCTGTAGTCCGGTGCAGCAGTTTGATTTACATGTAACAAATTGAAATTAAGTTTGAATTAAAATTGAAGTTCAAAACCAGAATTTTCGCATCTCGTTGCATTAGACTAAGTCTTGATTCAATTCCTGATCGGGTTAGCCCGCGTAGTTGGCTAGGGTTAGGCTACAAATAATTGAAAATTGGCAGAACCGCTTGGGTTCTTTACTGACTTCTTCAGTATTGTAGAAAAGATGTTTTTCTTTGCCCTGAAAATGTTTTTTGCAGCAGTATTTTAATCGAAATATATTTATTTTTAAAAACCAAAATTTTCTTGAAGAAAAGGTTAGCTGCTGTTAATAAAATTAAATATTGAAACAATGCGTCAACGTTCGTTCTGAAAAGAGGAACTTTGGGAAAAGTCGAATGAACATAAGCCAATAAGCCATACTGAGTGCGAAGCATAACAACAGCTAGCCTCTATCTTTCATTGAACTGTGCAGCACAAAGTCCACAAATAAAATAGTAGCTTTCCTGATATTATACTTTAGGTTTAGAGCTTCATCAGTCGCGGAAAGACAAGTTACTAAACTAAAAGTATTTGGTTCCTGAAATATAGCATATTAGGCTGTTCGCTCGTACATCTAAATTCTAAAATAATCGAGATAGGCCTATATTTGTCTTTGTATTGTTTCGATTTGATCTAAGGCAGAGGTCACCAACCTTTTTTACATGCGGGCCACTTTGGCACTAAGGAGAGCTGTGGCGGGCCGCACTAATAGAATTTTAGGTAGGTTGACTCTTATGCTAAAAAAGAACGCATTTCCTACCCAGTATCCAGCGTTACATGTTGTTCATATTTATGTTAGAATACCGCAGCAACAAAATTAATCGAACAACGCTACTGCTAGGCCAAGCTTCTTTTACAACACTTTTGACTTTTTTAACAATGCCTGATAAACGAGGTCACTTGTTTTGCGCATTTATAGCGAGGCCAGCGGTTTCATCAGAATATTCATAGCCCAGCAAGAGTGGTGTTGTCACTTCGCTTCACTAAAGATATCTTGCCATCAACAGTTTCAGTAAACAAGAAAATGCTTGACACATCACAATACAGGCAACAATAGTGACCTGCTAATATATCAGCGAAAAATAGGCTCCAATAACAGGGAAAAAGAAACTAGGCACCATGAAACAAACGCTTGTGGAAATCACCGAAAATCGCAATTCATGAACAGTCTTCTTTCTAAAAAAGCAATGAGTTGGTTGTTCATCCTTTTTGTGAGAGTCTATAAAACCGTCTTTCTTTTATTATAGACAACTGTCACTTGCGATGCTCATCAGCGTGGCAAGAATTTGTTGATTAACAACATTTTGCAGTACTTGCTTCGGCAGTAAGGTAAAGGTAAAGGTGGTCCCATACTTGATTCAAGTGTCGGGTATGAGAAGATAAAGGTTCTCATTGTACTAAGCCTTCGGCACTAAGGAGAGTAGGGTGGCCAGTTCCTTTCTCTTGGCCGCCTTTACTTCAGCAACTACGCCCACCCAATTTATTACAACCTGGGTAGAGGTGAGCGGTGTTTTTCAACAACCAGCATAAGCAGGTAGTCGAACCAGGATTGCATGATTGGAAAGCCAACGCCTTATCCGTTACGCCATCCCACCGCTTCGGCAGTACATATACTAAAATTGGAACGATACAGAGAAGATTAGCATGGTCTCTGCGCAAGGATGACACGTAAAATCGTTCCATATTTCTTAAAAAAAAAACAGTTTGCAGTAGGCTACTAAGCTAGATATTTTCATAATACAATCAAAAAAAGTCTTTAAATGTATATATAATATTTTGCCAATTTATTACAAATTGAGTTGGCACACCTACCTATTTTGCCAACAAAAACTTGCATAAAGAGAGCACTGCTCGTGAATCACAATAACAGTGAAACGCACACTAGTGCTTACTTGACATTTGCCAACTTAAAATAAGCAACCCTATGCTCACAGACATTTTCGAAATTCGAAAACAGACGTTTTAATCAACCACTGGGACAGTGTGGCTGGACATCACATTGGAATAACTTTAAGCAACCCCCACCTAGAACTACAATCTGATTGGTCGGTCGGTGGAATGGCATGCAAAGCGAAAATATACTTCCCGGAAAGTATTTTTGCCTTCGTGCTCTTTAACTCCTCAAGAAAACTATGTTTGGTTATACTTGTACGCTGATACCTTCCGCGGGCCGCCAGTTGGTGACCCCTGATCTAAGGGAAAAGTATGCATGGTTGTGGCCAGTGCTGTATTCGTAAAAAAAAGCACAGGGTATACTGTCAGACTTGCCAAAGTGATCCATAACACACAACTTGCAAAATACATATCTTTATTCTACCATAACATGAATTATCAACATCAAAATTGGACGAGAGGTACAAAATTATTTATTTTTGGAAAACCAGAGGGCATACTATAGTTGCTCGAAAAGCAGAAAGTATACTGCGTATACCGCCGTATACCCTCGAATACAGCACTGGTTGTGGCCTGCTGTAATTATCGTTTTGGTGACGACAGAATAACATTAATCATTTTATGACTAAGTTATCTGTCGCCTTTACGAGCCTCTAATGGAACACCTTCACCTCTTGTATTTATTCCCATAAGGGTAGGTTAATTCAATTGTTAAGATAATGTAGTTGAGCACTTAACCGAGTGCCCCCTGGATCCAGCACTTAACGCAATTATTGCAATTTTTTCTCTGTTTTACTTGTAACTTCTGATTGGTTGAAACGCTATACCTGTAAATCTCTGATTGGTTCAACGTTTCACTGCTTTTGCAGAACATTTTTGGGTTGAAGTGCCTCCCACATCTGTTGCCTGGTTATGCAAGATACAAGTACATGAGGATGTGTAACAGTGCCGCATTCGTCATATGCAGTCACGCATAGCCTACTGCAGAACAGGTAGGGTGCGGCTTATGTTAAGCCACCGTTTGGTGCACAATGTCTTACTGTCATAATGATATCAAGTTGTATTCAACCACTTTTCCCTTCACCTTCCGTTTCATGATGAAACTGAAGTTGGGTGTTGGGCCGTTGGCGATCGCAAGGCATTCGGACGACGTGAGGAATACGGAACTTCCTTGAAAATATTTGAAGTTTAAACAAAAAAGAAATCTAGTTTCTGTCTTCAAAACACGTTTTCCAAATTTCGATGCCTTTAAAGGGTGACGTCATTTTATGTTTAGATAAAGAATTTAAAAAATGCGATTTATCTCATAAACTCGTCATGCTTGATTGAGTAGGAAGAAGGTTAAAATCATAAAATTCTGAGAGGTGTTCGAATTCCATTACGGTGAAAAGAAAGGAGGCGTAGAAATAAAAAACATTACGTAGGCTACTTGTAAATTGTAACGTTAGCTGACGTTAAAGCAGCAAAACGTAAAGGAAATATGCAACTTGGGAGTTTACACCACTGATGATTTCAGAAATGATTTTGTCAAATTTTGTTGACATTCCAAGCAAGATGTTGCGAAATATTGAACTTCGCCATTCGTTTGCTATGACAAATTGTTTCTTCCTAGCCACCGAAACAATTCCATTTTTACATTGATCTGACGCATGAAATCAATATGAAAAAATACAGAACTGCCGAAGCCATAAAAATATTGAAACCTTTTCGTTTTGAAATGAGTATGGATAGAAAGCTTTTAATCTATCACGGGTCAGTTACGCTTACAATCCTGCTTGCCAAGATGGACGACCCAAAGTCAACTTTGGGTTTGCTTTTGTAAATCAAAATCTTATGATGGAAAGCTTTGGGGATTAAAATTGAAAAAAAATAAAAAGTTTATTTTTGCTGTTCCATTTAGTAAGTTACTTATTAAAAACTAGAATCAATTCTTTTGTTTTATCATCACAATTCAATAAGTTTTGTCATAGTTACATATATGATTTGACATTGGTACAGCCTTTCTACTCAAACATGTTTCTTTGCTAACTAGTTTTTTAGTATTAGCAGTGCATGCGGCAAAAAGCTTGAAAACAAATCCTCCATAATTACGCTGTGATAACTTATTCAAGCTTTCAATTCATTAACGGTCACCTTCACTAGCTTAGATTTAAAGAATGATTTTTATATTTTCCATCAACCATCGCAAGCTAAAATCCTTGCAAAACTGCTGACTCACCAAAAAAGCTACAATAAATTAATGCGACTTCTGGAAGACGTTAAAATACGTTCAAAGTTTGGTTTAATTTAACGTATAACATTCGTTTTCACTTTAATCACTGCATCTGTCATCTCCCACGGTCTGGATGTTTTATTTAGTTAATCAAATAAGATACACGTCACATGTTTCGGGACAATATTCATCATCTGTGTGTTTTTGCAGTGAAACATTATGTGGTACAAGGGGAAGTTCTGCGAAATCGATAAATAACCAACAGAATTGAAAATCAGTCTTTAGGCTTACTCTGCGTAAAATTCAAACTAGCACGTGGAAATCGAAACTCGTCTTCTTCCTGTCAGTCGTGTAGTGTTTTTGTTGAGGTTTAGGCTCGTGGCTGTACTTTCATAGCCTTGTGAGGTAAAGTAGATTATGTGTAGTCAGAAGCCTAGTTGGAAAGTTTAAAATGGTGTGAAATTTGGCCTCTTTTTATTTATTTTTTACATGATATTTTTTTAGAATAAATAGAATGTGCTATCAGCAATTTTAAAGTTTAGTGTGAAGGTCTAGCTTCATTCAGACACAGTCAAAAAAAATTCACCTTGTTTGTTTCTGCTTGATTGTAGGCTTGTGTTAAAAATAATAGCCTACTAATAAAAGCCCTATACACTACAATATGTTTAACCGGTAGAGGAAGCAAGGAAAGTTTAAATTAAATAGTATAAAAGAACAGTATTATGTTTGTTTAAATAATTTAACTAATAATTTTATTGTGATCAGAATGCGATGCCAAGTTTTGAATTGGAAACTTTTTCTAGGACTGCTGTGCAAAATGTTGTGTACATTCGTACACGTCCAGCAACCTTGAAACAGTGTAAACAAGGCAACTGTACTGACTGGGTAGGCCTATGCCATTTCTAAAAACGCGCATCAGCGGTGTCTTTCAGTTTTCAGAAAACAAGAAGTTTTTGATGCATAAAAACACCAGTTTCCTCCTCTCTACGAATTTCTGGGCTATCTCAATGCTATTAGTTGTGCCGATTTCGTCTTGCAAAAAATTAGCAAATCTGAATTTATAGCTAAATGCAATTCACAAAATGCACGTATTTTCTTACAACTTGTAACATTAAACTGATGCAGAAACAAAAATGTTCAAATATTTATGTCGTAAATTATACATGATCAGAGAAATGAACTCATTGATTGACCGGTGATGAAGCATCCAGTTATTTACAGTAGAAGGCAAGTGTATTTTAAATGCACAGCACAGAAAAGCTATTGCAAGATCAGTTATGTATAGCCTAAATAAAATCGTTTGACAATGCCTGTACATCGCCGCTATAAATACCACTTCCAATGCCTATCAAGCGCCTAGAAAATTTGTTAGGGAGTTGTAAGGAAGAAAAAAAAACTGTAAAACAACTCTTGACATCGTAGAATTGATCACTATCTATTGATTCAACGTCAAAAATTGATTGAACGCTTTCGGGTTTCATGGAGTTTCGCTAAGAATGTGAATATACAATAAAAGTAATAGTTTGAAAGTTGTGTAACTTCAATGTAAAAATTTGCAAACACTCTTGAAAGTTGTACGTTTCCCAAATATATTCTCATAACAACGTGCAGCAGTAAAATTTATATGTATGCTTCAGTCCAGATTGTGAGATTCTACTGCTGGATGCCATTGAAAGTTAAACAACCACTTTAATGAAATCACGCACAATCACGATTGACAATTTGGCAAAAGATTTCATCAAACTTTTCAGGATTGTATTTCTGTTTGTTAGAGTAGTTAGATCATAGATAACTTACAAGTAATGAAGTAACTTAAGCCCCGAAAGTGGCGGGAAAAAGGTTTGTTCATTACGTCAATCCTTGTAATGACTTCAATGAAGTCAATAAAAAATGAACCTCTGCGGTTTTTGAATGACAGTTTTTATATACGTTTTGCCATAAAATATGTTCTCCTTTTTTTAGATGCTTTTGATATTTTGGCATAAAAAAACGTTATTTTACACAAAAATATTTACAGTGTTCAAAAATCGCTTTTTTTTGTAAAATTGTTAAATAAAATACAGGTATACTGAAAAAGACACTCAAACCGTCTCATTTTTTATCTGTGTTACTACGTCTACAAAGGAATGCCTCCTTTGTATCAAATTTCATTCATTTGAGAGATGTGTTTTTGTTAAAATTGGCGCTCAAATCGAAAGACCAATTAAGATTTTGAAATAAAAAATCTTTTGTAATTATGTCACGTGTCTAAATTGATCATGCATGACTGTTTTTTCAAAAAAGGGATGCGGTGGCTAACTAAGGAAAATCACCTCACGTCATCCAGCAGTCAAAAAGCACTACGTAATTAAGGAGTTTAGTTAATAATGTAATGTGCAGATACTGTCTGTATTTCTATTTCATCAAGGTGTTTATACGACGTTTTTTTTTCAGAAGTTAGGCTACAGCTTTTGTAAGAAACTGAGTGTAGGAATTACTTGCTTTAAAACGATAACAGAATGCAGCATTTGCTTTTGATGTGTTGTTGATGCTTTTTATTGTATTTGATGAGAAAAACAGTCAGAGAATTGTTTCGCTATCTCTGCAACACTCACCGATCAGCAGCCATGAATTGACTGTAGTCGCCCCAAGGCAAAGGTGTCGGTTGCTTCTTTTGCTAAAATATTTTCGATTGCTCATTTGCCCGAAAGGCAAAAACTGTTAAATGGCGGTAAGTGTTAACTTGTGCAGTTAAATGTCGCTGAGTTAGCGAAAAGGTGATGAAATAAAATCAGCTTGTCACATTGACATGGACTGCACTTGTAGAGGCGCTGGAGCGTGGGTTGGGGCGTGTTCAGCAGCGTGGGTTGTACCTAATTTCTACATGGTGAAAAAAAATAGTTATTTCGTTATTTGTGGTTTTACTGCCTTCGAGCTTCAGGTTTATTTAAAAGTTTTGAACTAATTCAACTTCTGCCATTGTGATAGTAATGAGGTGCTCAGGCAATTTGAAAAGACCATTCCATCAAATTAAAAACAGCGATGAGAAGGCGAATGCTGCAGTTCGACTGCATTAGCCTACAGCAGCTTACTGTCAGCCTAGTAATGTTCTTCAGTGGCAGAAAATTGAGTTCTAGTCATTGTTGTACAATGTAAGTCTTCGGAATTTATCAATAAATTAAACAAAATCTGTAAGAGCTGAGGTTTTAAAGTTGATTAATAGGTTCAATCAAGAGCGCGAAAAGTAGGGGTGCTCAAGGGGCTTCAGCCTCCCCTAGAGCTAATTCAGCCTCCCCTGGAATTTTGGATAATTGCTTCAGCCCCCCCTAGAAAATTCTGATAATTTAAGGTACATAACATATTTTCAGAAAATTATTCGAGCGATAAGTGCTACGATGAATCGATCGAGTTCCTATTACGTGTGATCGCGCTCATCATTCGAAACAAAGAGTCGTCAATCACAGGGAACTAAACCTCGCAGTAGCGGTTCCAGCCACCCTCCCTACTAACACGGCGTTCCATCGTTTATTGGACATCATTCTGCAATATTCACTTTACACTTACATCATAGAACAGCAAGAGATCTGGTTGTTATAACGGAGTGCGGGCCAAACTTAAAGCATTATGCCTTGGATCGTTATACATTCACTGCAGTAATCATGCTCTCGATTTGATTTTGCAAGACGTTGTAAAGGAGGTGAGGCTTATTGCCGATGCCTTAAACTTCGTTCAAGGCAGTTGTAATTCGTGAATCGTCTAAACGTAAATCTTTATTCATGTCGTTTTTTGGTTCCGGTGAAGTTGCCTGCTATTTTCTGAGTTTGTGTCCTACACGTTGGTGCGTTCGTGCTTCTGCCCTCGTTCGTGTTGTTAAGTGCTATCCTACCCTGTTGCAATGTCTGACCGACATGCCAGAAGATAGTGCAATGGAAGGAGACGCACGTGCAAAGATAGCCTATTCAGCTTGGTAAAATAAGCACACACGATGCGGCTTTATTTTGCAATTACCTGCAGAGGTGAAGTTTTTCAGCCTGCAGAAGCCGTCGCTAGACAGCTCCAAAACAAGAAGATCTCCGCTTCTTCAGCTTTGGATCCATCACCAGTTTCCGCGAACGGATCAAAAATCTCAGAAAAGATGAATCCGTTTCCAAGCTTGTGGAAGCAGCGAACGTCCCAGCGTCTGCCAATAACCTAAAGACGCCAAAGGATCTCCGAGTGAGCAACACTCCAGCAACATTTTGAAACACAGAGGAATCGGATGCTTTGTCGTCTGCGGGAGAAGGAGCGTGGAAACGGCAATACATCAAAGCCCTTGAGTTGTTCAAGCTGAGCTTAATCGAAGATTCGACCAGGTGGATCTGCTTAAAGCAGCCACCAGAGAAAAGGCCCTTCTGAGCTGTGCAAACGGTGAGGAAGGATCTGATACTGAGATCAGCTTACAGGATGCCATCATAAAAGATCGCCTAAAACGGAACTTACCTTGCTCAGCGATGCTGTATAAGTGGAAATACCACAAACTCCGTTCAAAAGGTTGCTGAGATACTATCGCAACTAAACCCTCCAACACAGATCTTTTCAAAGAAACGTGAAAATTCGTGAAGCTCTGCCTTTGCCTCCCGGTTTCAGCTGCATCATCAGAAAGTTCTTTTTCTGCTCTAAGACGCCTGAAAACGTGGTTGAGAAGCTCAATGACACAATACAGACTTGCTCATCTTGCGTTGATGTATGTCCACCAAAACATTTTGAACACTGTCGATGTCAAAAATCTCATGACACAGTTCATATAGAGAAAAACCTGAGCAAAAAGCAATCTTCGGAAGAGTGTGAGAACTTATTTCCACAAACTGTCGTTTTCACATCACTTTCTAATTTGTTCGTTTTCTTTTTAATTTCCTGAACAGCTGCTTTGTTGTTGCCGTTCTTCGTTTCTTACAACTTACAATGTGTGTGTTTTGGCGTCGTCTTACACACAGGAGGGACCTATAAAAGTTGCTACCAGTTTTAAGCGTTCTCCTACATAAGGGAGGTCTGGGGGGCGAAGCCCCCCAGAAGCTCACAACACTAATGGCAGCTTCAGCCCCCCCCCCTAGAGAAAAATAGTTCCCGCGCCACTGGGTTCAATACTTGATGTGGCCAGCATCACCACTCGAAGACTAAACAAACACAATAAGCTTTTGGATTTAAGCCTGCGACAGATTAAACGTTTTTTATGTATTAATTTGACAATGTAAATGTTTGAGGTCATTTATCGTACACTTGAAGCACGTAGGGTAGCCTATGCTTTTTTGGAGGTTAAATTTTTTAAAGTATTAACACACAATTTTTGCTTCATTTAACTAAATAAAGTAATAACATAATGGAGCAACATAACAACAAAGCTTAAAGTTTTGTTCATTCTAAAAATCTTGCTTTGGAATTTTGTTAAAATGATTTGACTTAAACGCCACTTCAGTGTCATTAAGTATTAAAGTTTCGGAGAACAAGCAAAATTGCTTAAACTGTAAAAACTTTTAAAAAAAAATTTCAGAAGTGTTTGTGTTTTAAACAGCCTAAATTCTGAACAACAGTTTCTTCAATTTCAGCGTTGATAAACGATTAGGTCGCATTCAAAATACATTTTACCTATGGTAGTTTCAGTGAAAATTTCAGCTATCGTGCACAAACTGAAATTCTATATTCAAATTTTATCAAGTATGACGAGAGTCTCTGAAGTAAGCTTAGCAGGTAAAGGGGATGCCGGCAAAGAACTCACTGAGCTTGTGAGCTAAAAAGTTGTAAAAAGCTTAAATTTTTACATCAACATGTAAAAAGAGTGAATGTGACTTATAAAAGAGAAAAAGCAACCAAAAGAACGTACGCATCGCTGAAGCACAGCGCTCTGTCTCTCTTGTCGTTCCACTCCATTTCATCAAGTGGTTTAGTTAGACTTTAGAGACGAGAAAGACGTCCATCGTCTATACTAGATAGTGATAATGTCAGCCCCACCCAATTTGCTATGTCTGCTTAGAGGTGTACTGCGGTATGAGCGTCAATAGCTTTCGAAGAGACTGCAAGGATACAGTCTGAGTAATGCTGAACATACGATATCACAGACGGCAGAAAATTGCTATTTACAAACGCTTGTCACATCTTGTTATTGTATGCTAGAAAATCTATTCTGAGTAAATTTAGATGAGATTAAGAGTTTTCAACCTTTACACTCTAGATTGGTAGGCCTACCCCTTGCTCACTTTTTGAAGATGAATTTACCCTCACCAGCTATTTCCGGCACAAAGTTTAGGCAAGTTACTACATATACTATATTCCTTGCTTTAGTAAATTTGCGCAGGTTGAAAGCTCCCGAAGGAAGATAATGCATTTTTGTTGTTGACCAAATGAGTGCTCATTACTTCATTGAGCTGACTGTTCAACATCAGAAATTGGGAAGGGTTTCATTGACCTTTGCTTTTGTTTACAACTTAACAAGCACAGCAGAATGCCGAACGTTCCCTTAGAAAGTCCTTTCCAGCTAGCAAAAGTTGCGTTTGTGCAAATGTTTTTTTTAACGTTGATATGATGTAAGAAAGGCAAGTTTTTTTTCGATGTGATTGATAAATTATTATCTTTTGTTCTTGCCGCCTTTGAAAAATGTAGACTATACTATAAGCAGTTATGAAAGTAATGCAAGACTCAACGAATAAAGGAAAACTAATGGTTATTGTGCAAAATAATACATCAAAGCGCAATAGAATAGAGTACGATAAATATTGGGATTGTAGACCGCATTTGTGGTGTTTTGTGTAAAATTTCATTCAGGGTTACTGAAATGTTGGTCCGTATTTTGCATTTCAGAAACCTTGACTTTGGTCAATTCATTCAAAAATCATGGCTTAGTTCGAGTTTGTACTCCTGATTTAATTCCTGGTCAAGTCATAGACTTACCAAAAGATTTTAAAATAGTGCTTGCAAAGCAATGAAGGCAATAACAAACCATCTTGTGTGGGGCCACACCAAACTTAATAGCCTAACAACAAAAAACTAAAATAAACACCAGCTGAAAACCGCAGGTGCTGTGAAAAAACAATGCTCTCAATAACGCCTAATGTTGTTTACGTTAGTTACAATATGACGTCCTCACAACTAGAATATGTAGATTTTTATTCTCGATTCAGACATGCCATCAACCAAAATACTTCAGATCCATTGTCATTGTTGTGTAAGGCCCTGTGGTGGAGGATCCATCTCTATACTACCTTAGGACTTCGCCGGACTGTGTTGAATGCTTAGCCATAAGCCAAGAGATGAATGCTTCGAAAGGGTGCCCGTTCAACCTGCCCCGAACGCCCGAATATGCCTCAGCAACAACCAACAGTTTATGACGTGCTTAAGACATACAAGAAGACTGGGCTAGTGGGCTTCCTTGCCTTCTCTTCCACTTAGTCTGAAATGTTCAAAGAAGGGAATATACTTCGATACCACCGGAATTTCTGGTAAACCATTGATAGAAAAAATATCGATTTGACTTTGGTGTATAAGATAGGATACAAGGTTTGTTTACAGGTGTCTCATGATATTAAATTGGTGAAAGAAAGTATATTTTATGAGGGACTAAACACTGGCTAGTTAACTCCACAAAAGCATTTCCTTCCAAATCCAATTAAAGATCTTCTTTGAAAAATGATGTGGTGTCTGATCGGCATAACGGTAGCACTTTTTGAGTCTTAACGTTTTAAAGTATTGCTTTTTGTGCACTGACGAGTGACGACAAGCTGCATTCTGAAGATGTTACAATGATCTGAAGCTGTATTTTGAACAGAGGGTCTTTCGCAGCGGCAATCCAGGGTGAGGGTAATTGGTCAGGTGCTTCCAAAAACTTAGAAAACATTCAATCATAATAACCCATAATTGGATGTGGTTACGCTCCCAACTCCACGGAATAAACCTCAGTTTACCGTTCCATTCTTTACCTTTGCTTGCGATATATACACAGGCCCGGATTTAGGGGGGATGGGGGAGCAGAGGGTGCAAGTGCCCCGGCCCCCCCGACTTTTGAAGCCCCCCTACGTGAAAAAAATGTAATTTTGTGTTATTATTATTTTTTCTTTCAGCCTTTGAAGTTTCTGCAAAATGCTGTGCAGTGCTGGATTAATGCTACTATAGAGGTGGAGGTGGTCTTTCGCGCCGTAGGCGCGAAAAATATTTTTGCATGGGGGCCCTCCATCTAAAAGTGCCCCGGACCCCCCATCAGCTAAATCCGGCCCTGTATATACAGCAGAGTGTATTATTTGGAAAAAAATTGTGGTACTTTAAAAAAAAATTATAGTTTCTCTACTGGCCTTTTGGAAAAGTTTCACAAGTGTTTTTTTCGTTACCAATCTTAAACTATTATTTCGATCACTTTTGACAAGCTAGCCTCTTTTAAATTGACCAATGGCTTGTGTAATGTGTACACAGTGTAAGCGAAGGTTCGTATTAAAAAGATTCATTTGCATCGTATTTCAATCTATTCTATTTATTCACTTGTCTGGATCGAGGCAAAGAAGGAGACCAGAAAGACTTCAAAGCGGTTTATGAGACATTGGCTTTGAATAGATAGTGTTGGTAGTAAATCGTCAGTTAACATGTGATAGTATTCGTGATCTTGTGTAGTGGGAGAATCTATTGAGAAGCTGCTACTGACTATATTGTAGCATCGACCAAAATTAAACCTAATTTTATGTGGTCAGTAGTTTGTGCGATCATCATATTTCGCACAAATATAATCATCCCCGAATCAACCTGTTAGGGTAGCCTCTTTAAAACGTCACAAAATAAACTATTGAAATACTGGCACTTCAGATGTGATTAAAATTCGTTTAGCTCAACCCTTGGCTTAAGCAGTAATTATAGGGCCTGGGAGGCGCAGTGAGAGAAAAAAATTATATAACTTTTTTGTTTCCTGCTATTTAGAGCAACAGAATCTAACATAGAAGGACTGATAACAGCTAAGCAGGTGCACCCATCTTATTGACGTGTGAATTTCTATTTGCATGGAACAAACGAATGATGAACCGTTTTTGTGCGAATTTGACTAATTTGTTGGTGGACCGCGAGTCATTAAACAATCGCAAGGGGATCTTTACACAATTTTTTTTGAAAAAGTTTGAGAACTACTGATCTATCATTTCAGACCCGTAGCCAGACATTTTCCCAATCTCTGTCCACAATTGCCCTCCCTCTGCCCCCAATAAAAGTTTTAATGCTGACGTTGTTGCTTAGGTTGCTTTGCAAACTTCATTCAAAACGGTCTGAGAGCATAGCAACACTTCAAGTAGTGCACTGGAGCGTGAATGGCTTTTTGAGAATAATTTGATGATGGAAGCAAAGATAAAAATGACCATTTCTTAATTAAACTGGCCAACTACAGAGGATGTAACTTGTCAAGTATTGAACAAAGAAAAAGGAGTATGATCTCGAGAACCGGTGACAGACATGAATACATATCGTACTGCTGTGAACGCTTTCAAGCTTTCAAGAGAAACAACTCAAGACACCAGCAGCTTTGCAAGAGGTTTTTGTGAGGATTTTAGTAGTTAGAGCCATTTGGTTGACGAATTAAGACAGCTGTGGACAAAAATTAGCCCATATTCAACTCCAAGCTACGTGTGAGCAAAAAATGTGCAATACCATTTACAAACCTTCTTTTTATGTGCACTTTGCATGCTGTGTTGGCAACTTTTCGGGGGTTCATTGGTTGAATTACATGAGATCGATAGTAAAGTGAATATCAGGCAGTTGTCTGTAAACTTTCTTGTCGCTGTGCGAAAGCAAGGATTTAGGAATCTTGGCGGGTTATCATTTTTCGACAGTTGATTTTTTTTATTGAACGCTAACTCGCTAAGTATGAAATTTTGACAACTTGCTGCTGTTCTGGTAGTGCGAGGCTCAGTCTTGTGCTAACTATGAAGTAGATCGCCTCTTCAGCCTCCTGATAGGGTCTCCGTAACATAGGCTACATCTTTGGCGCTTGCTGGTTTGGTTGTTTTCTTTCCACAAGAATTCTTTTTTCGTTCTTCAATGGAATTGGCAAGAATCCAATTGACTGGAAAAAGCAGCGGTCGAAAGTCTGTAGCCTACCATGAATTGGTGGTGCGCTGCTGATTTGAGTTCAGCTTCTTCTTCGAAACTTGTGTCTTAGCTGTCAATTCTGCCACACTTGGCTACTGAGAAACGGGTGGAAATGAATTTATCAGATATGAATTGTGGTAGAGGCTGCTATAACTCTTTTCATGTAGGCTACTTCGAACTAACGAATTACGTTTTCGTAAGAGCTAATTTTGTTCGTTTTACACCAAGAAGACTATTTTAGTGACTTACGTAATATTCAAACAACAATTAAATGAAAGTGTTTTGCAGGATTAAATGATACGCCAGAGACACCAAAATATGGTAGTTTTCTTTTGCATGCATCTATCATTACTATCTTTAAAACAGTCAAAGAATTTCTGAGCATTTCTAGCCGGAGGCATTAAAGCATTACTTTCACCGGGCAAGGAACGTATACACTTGAGATTTATTGCACGTTTAAGGCATGTTGTTTCCGCTGCTTCTACCTACACTAATAATCGATTTACGAGGCGCATGCGCTAACAACTTTTATTTGCTTGACATTCGAAAGTAGGCTGATGTACAAATAAAATCAAATTTCCATTCGCCGAAGTTGAATCTTTGATCAATTGACCGATGAATTTTTGTACAAAGTATGGAAAGCTTGGCTGGAAGGCCAAATCACGTCAGCTATTGTGTTGAAAAGTTTTGTTAGTTGATCAATAGATAAGCAAAATTGAAGGGAGTACTATTAAATTCATCTATAAACAAGCTACTGTATTATGTTTAAAATTAAATCAGCAGTTTGAATAGGCAGTATTTTTCTTTTCAGGTTTTCTCATGTCTTGCACAAGTTACTAGTCGATGCAAGTTTTTTCTCTCTCATTCATTGCTTTGATTTTACATTGTTTCATAAGGTGATATAAAAAGAAAATAACCAATACTTTGTTTAGAGCTGCATAAGATTTAAGTGAAGTTACTGGTCAAAGTTGAATAAAGATTCCGCCAATATGGAGCTTGCATTTATCGTTGTTTTTCTTTTTATATCTGGTAAGTACAATAAAACTTTAAATTTTAAAATCTTTACTGACTAATGTGGCACAAATGTTACAATACAGGAACACCTCAACACAAACAGGCATAAAAGTACCGAGTATTCCTGGCAGCAGTTTCAAACTGCCAAGTTAGGAAAATTAGGTTTAAAGAACGCTCTGCGTACTATCCGCAAAATGCAGTATTTAAAAAGGCAATCACTAAGGTATTTGGAAATCTAAAAAAACTTTTTTCTTCAATGATCTTTGAAAGTCGATTTTTGTTCCGTTAAATGCAGCGTATAAATCGTTGCATTGTGGTAACCTGTGTAGACACCGCGACAAAAAATCGACTAATTTTCTGTCTGGATGGTTTCTAATTTCTTTAAGTTGTGATGCGCACCAAGTGACTGACTGTACGTGTATATTAATTTTGCCAGTTTTACGTCGTCTCAACATTAGACGCCGTCGTTAAGATGAAAAGAGATTGTTTTGTTCCCTTGCTTTTCATGGTTGATTTGATGTAGAAGTTGCTGTCACCATCAGTGGTTTCAGTTATGTCAACACATTCGACAACTATACTTAGAAAACGGTTTCATCACGCGCACACGTGTAATCAACATCATCTAACATTAAAAAAACATTAATGAGACAGAAGATAAAGAATTGAGGCATGTTTTTTTTTTATTTCATTCCTTCGTCTGCAAATTTGACTTTCGATTTCTCGCCTCAAGCCAAATTTTTGGGAGAAAGGAGTCAAAGCACTTGCCGCGTGTAATGACAGAAATCCCTTTATATGGTCATGATAACACCGGCTGACTCCCTGGCTCCATTGATTTGAGGTAACGGCTGGATGACTCTATTATCTGTAAATGATAGTCTCGAAGCTTAACTTTCTCCGTGAACAATCCGGCAAGGCAAGGATTGGCTGGAAAGCAGAACAAGGCAATGTCACCTAGAGCTTTGCACTGCATTGGTTCAACGGAAAATGACGATATGGTTCAAACAAAATCGTGCGTAAATAAACTTAGCTTTACGCCCAATTGGTTTCGTTACACAGGTTGAAAGGAGGGTATCCATATTTGATCTGTTCGGAAACAAAAATTCAAACTGTCTCATTCCACAGAAATGTAGTTACATTTTTTTCGACCGGGTTCAAAAGCAAAGAACAACGTTTGCAATTCCAGCCTGTGCCATTCCTCCTGTTGGTGTTTATACTTGTATGTTGTAGGGAAGCCCAATGCGTGACTTTGGAATACGAATGACACTCGTGGTATATTCATCATAGCAACAAGTAAATAAAATCAGCCAAGTTCGGAAACTTGTATAATTTATTCATAAAAGTTTCGCCGCTGTAATGGCGTTTTGTATTTCGACTATTACTCTATTGATGATGATGGCGTATGAGTACTCTATTGATCAATGTTAACAAGATGGTATGGTGGACGGTGGTCGACGTCCGTGGATTAGATATGATGATAATTATTGCATTTCTATTTGTGAAAGTGTTTGGTGTTTGCCCTTATTCGTCATCATTTCACTGGGCCCAAGTAGATTCAGCCTGTCAGTAAGGTAAAACATAAAAAGGGGTGTTAAAATGTGCCAAAGGGACGGAGCAACTGCGCAAAACGAACAGACCAAGGGCCTTGAAATGAACGGAGCCTGTGCTGCAAATCTATAAGTTTGAAACACCTGTTCCGTGTCGTTTGGACGTGTTTACCACAATCCACGTATTATTAAGGCTTGTATTCACGTGCATAGTTTTGCCTAAATATACAGTTCTTGGTCATGGAGCAGGAAGTGTGAACAAGCGCATTAGGAATCATGCAGTGTTCACTTCCGAATATGATATTTGTTTTTTCTTAACGGACGACTCCGTTGATTTTACCACTCAAGCAGTGACTCATCGAACAATTCTGCTTGTTGCTGTAGGCTAAGTTTTAATAGCGCAGTACGAATCTACCTTTTGCGGTCTCTCAAACTTGTGTCAAACAAGCCTCCACTTGACACTAATTGACATCAATGGCTGCAGGTTGTTACGTTCATGTAGGTTTGTACGTTTTATAAACGTACATTGCGGTTGAAGAAAAATTGTTGATCGCATATTCAAGGGGTGCATCGTTCCCGATTACGTCATTTTCGTGGCAATTGAGAAAGAAGCGTTCTGGTGTGTGGCAAATAACTGCTCAAAAGGATCCAGTTGGCTAAACGCAACGTCGAGACGTTGGAAACAAAAAAACATGTTTTTTGGCTGGAAATCAAGTAATTAGCTAAATAAGAGACAACATTGGAACACATTTGCATTTGCAAATAATTAATGTTTTTAGTTTTTATCTGGATAATTTTAAATGACGTCTTTTTTTGCTGACGACGTATCTCAGTGTGACGCGTGTTGCAGAAACGCTTATTCATACACAATATTTTCACAAAACAATTCGCTGTTGGACTTTGAAAGTGACAAATGTGTGACTGGTTCACTTACCACACATTTGACATTGTGACGTTTTTTTTTTATGATGCAAAGGAACGTTGAAAGGAGGTGTTTGAAATATTTGCTTCATATTTGTCTTTCATGGATTGGTATATATGGTATAGTGACTATACTGTAGTCTATGCCCGGAAATTGGAAATTCATGCATCAATAAATTTAAGCGAAAGGTATGAACAATGCCTGCAACTCTACATTGTTTTAAAAAGAACAAAACGATGCAAAATATAGAGCATTGTTGATATTATTATCTTGTTATCACAGAATAAAAAATAAAAATGTAGTGATATAGTTTTGAATTTTCATACCAGTGGAGCTAATCTATTTACAATTTGGGTAGAGAGGTAACTCTTTTAAACCATAAACAGACATAACTCAGCAACAACACTACATTTAACATTATAAAAACAAAAAACAAAAAGCGAACGTTTTCGGCTAGTTAGCCGAAAACTTTCGCTTTTTGTTTTTTGTTTTTATAATGTTAAATGTAGTGTTGTTGCTGAGTTATGTCTGTTTATAATCTATTTACTGCCAGGAATAGATTAGTTTTGTAAACACACCATACGCTGTACTTGCGCAAGCACAAATCAGCAATTTGTGAAGCGAAAGCAATAAAAGCGCATTCTACTTAACGTATATGTGTGCATCACAAACAGTATGTGCACATTTTTTTCTGTTTTTAGCAAGCAGGTGATAAACGATGCGCGCTTGGGTTGCATAGCTGGCCATAAATCTTTACTTTTTGCACATGACAAAGTGGATAATTGCGTTTGCAATTTGATTTATTCTGTGACGAATCTCAATCGGCATGTCAAAAATTATTTTTTGGTCTAACTAGTTTGCTTAGAAAACAGAAAATACTGCATGGCATTGAAAATTGTCACACCCCATTGGCCTGACACTACAAAGACAGGCATGGGTGCGCTTCAACTGTCGTTGTACGGGTGTTCGGCTTTTCCGTTCAACTATACACCATGGGGAATCATAATGGCCTCTTCCTCCTCCTGTGAATGTGGTGCGGAGGAACAGACTGCAGACCACATCATCATTGACTGTACCATCTTCAAGCCACCTAAAGGAGTGGAAGTTCTGCGCGTCTTGGAAGATGAAATCAAAGACTGGCTGCTCTCTAGTAGCCTTCCAGTGTAGTCCAGGAACATCGTGAATCTGGAGTGGTAAAATAATAGACCCTCGGCCCCAGAGGCTCACACGACGACGACGATTGAAAATTGTAAAAACTATTAATTCATTCACCTTTCTCTTACGAAATTGTTTTGTAGAGTTTTGTGAGCAATAAATTATTGTTCAATTTGAAAGGTAAACGACAAATCGCAGAAAGTAACTTTTCTTTGCTGCAGCCAATGTACAATTACGTAATTGTTACACAAAGTTTGAATGTTCATTTGCTCATCTTGTGTTGTATTTTCACTTGTGTGAATCAGGTTGGAGTGTGTATCAGTTTGCTTTTGTTTGCTTTTGTTTGCTTGTTCAATGTTCATTTTATTTGTATATGATTGGATTGGTTGCAAATGCAATACTGACTTATAGGTAGCGGAGATTGCCTACAAGTTACCAGGCTGCTGCTGGGTTAAAGAAATAAAAAATGTCTTCTTTGGGAATCTTGTGAGTGTATTTTTAAGCTAGTTTATCCAATCACCAAATTACTTGATTGTTTCAGATGGCTTTGTTCGTACGTAGAAAGTATTTTGTTGCTTTCAGCTGACTAACTATTCGAGACGTATTCATTTTAGTTGCACCATTGCACTTTAGAATTTTATTAAAATCCAACTTTTAACCACTCAGAAGTGAAATTTTGACGTCAAACTCAACAGAGCGTAACGTAATGTCTCCATGAGTAATTTCCTTCGTCACCGTGGGACTGGGTTACTTATCTTCAGTGGAGGCTTCAATTTCTACTTGTCTCTAAATATATCTTTTCGTCCTGACAACTAATTTGTCAATGGAATTAGTACACTCAAAAATTAAGAGAATACATATGATCAGTCATCAGTAGCCTTGAGTGGTGTCTCTTAAGTCTCCAACAATCCGAGTGCACTCAAGAAATGGTGCAACTTGATCGCTGTAACTGCTTGTAATAGAAAACATGGGTGTACTGGAGGGGAAGAACAGCTTTCATTATGGGCTCGTAAAGGTTCATGCCCAACTGTGGTGAATGGTATTCCAAAAATTTAGTGATTTTGCTTCACATGTAATGCTTGGTGCCCTCAGCTGGGCTATTCAGTTTCTAATTTTTCTTGGGCTTGATTTAATTTGCTTTGGAAAAGGCTGGTGTTTTGGTTGTATGACAATGTGCAAGTGCAAATCTCATTGCGTCATATACACTTCCTTACATCGTAAGTTACGCATGTCCTGTGACGTCGTGCACAGGCCACTGTACGTATTGTGTTGGCTCGAAACAGTTAGACCTTTGTCCTGTATTGATGTGGCACCTTTGCTCGATGGGAAATTTCAGAACAATATTGAGCTTCCTGCAAGATAGACTTATTTGCTATCACGTTTAAGCGCTCACAAGGGCATTTATCTATGTAGTGAAATGCAACATTACTTTTTGGGATAGAAAAGCATTGTTATTTGCAGAGATATACCAAAGGACTGCTTTGTAGATGCAACGAATTTTTCTTCTCCAGTGTTTCGGTGATTTTTTGTAGCATTGCAAACATGCGAAACAATAAAAGTTTTTTCAAATCTTGACTTTTTGTTTTTGACATGCTCGTACATTTGTGCAAAAAGGTCTAGATTTTGTAAATCATGTGTTTGCTGTTTGTTTTCGTTAAAGCAGGCAAGTCGTATTCATTAAATAAAGATTTGAAAACATCAAGTCGTGTCAAATGCTTTGTAAAAATGTCATATGGCCCGTCTAATGCGAACGTGGAGAATGGCTGGCAAACTCACCGGCATCGCCACATCTTCATTCTTCACTACGCTATAGATTTAAATGTGCTCACGTGACCGAGTTGTTCCCCAGAGGGCATCTACATGGAAGACATCTGTTCTGAACATATTTTTATATAGATTAATTCTAATCAGAAGCAAATTGCTTTTGACTTACCACAAAGGACGGTTGTTATTTTTGATTAAAAATGATTAACCGTTGCTTGAAGTGACTGAAATTCCTTGGAATATCGAAGAACAAAAAGCAATCTAAGCCTAAATTTAAATTGGGCCTAGTCTTGTTCGTTCCTTTTGTCATGTGTTTCTTTTTATTGTCATGCACCGACAAGTCGTCACGTCATGATATAAAATTGTGTGCTGGATTAGCGATTTTATCCGTGTGCAGCAGTCACTAGTCATTGCTGAAATAGCCTGAACGGTCCTTTGAGAATTACTGTGAAATGCGCGGCACCACATAGGTATAGTTATGATGTCATCATCAAAGGCGATTTGAGTCAGAGGTTGTAATAAAGTGGTATCTCATTAACTAATCCTTTATTTTGTATGCTTTTTTTAACGTAAGTAAACGCTATCACATAGACATTTTTTTGTTTAATTGGAGCTCCCGGTGACCTAGCTTATAAATCAATCCCTTTTTACACTAATTCAACTTCTGCAGACGTTGAATCAAAATTAAAACAAACTGACTTGCTGACTAGGGGATTGCTGATGAAATGTGAAATACTGTGATGATTGCTGTGAGAACACTCTGATTGCAAAGCTGTGAAGTTGCAATCTTGGCTTTTGCTCGTTGGAGGCGATCTTGCTGCATGCAGTCGCACCTCGATATTTGCGACACAACTTCACAACCCTGAGCCATGGACTTCTAAATAGTAGAGTCTGGACTGGAAACGCAGTGGACAACAGTAGGCCAAACAGTTGGTACAGCAGTTGGCCAACAATGGGCCAACAGCCAAGTAACTAACCCTGTTGGCCCACTGTTGGCCAACTGTTGTACCAACTGTTTGGCCTACTGTTGTCCTCTGCGTTTCCAGTCCAGATTCTACTATTTAGAAATCCATGCCTGAGCCCTCATTCATAGATAAACTAAAAAATGGTATTGCAGCACTTCTGTAGAAAATTGTCATGGCATTATCTTTGTAATCTGCTTATAAATTGCTCCTTGCGCTGAAACAAGACATACATTTAGTGATTGCAAATGAATAGCATTGTTCTGTTCACGCAAGGGAGATTTATTCTGTTATTTCAGTGCATAGATACGATAGATGCTATTTTGGTGATACGCTTCACAAGTATCGATTTGTTGCTTTCAAACTGTGATTTTTTATCGATTTGTCTTTCAAGATAGCTTTTGAAAGGAATTCAAACCGTTTGTTTGTTGTGTGTTACGTCAGTTTTGAAATTTTTATTCTTTTTTTTTTCTTGTCAAATTGCTTTTGAAAATGATAACGTATAATGCGCGGAAAAACATTTACATAAAACGTAAAAGTAAGCAAGTGGCGAAGTTCTGTACAGTGATTTTTCGTCATAAACTCGTCTCTCATAAATATGACATATTGTGTGAGCTGCAAGGAATATTCCTCAAGTGAACCAATTCAATTTTTTTCAATTTTTGTTTTTCTTAACGCTACGACTTTTATTGTTAGTTTTTACAGGCGCATGGCAATAAATGAGGCTGTTAAACCTTGAATTGACTTTTGTGCATTCGTGCATTTTGCAGAAATGTTACACTTCTTTCTCCCACGAGATTTCAAAGTGTCATTTTTAAACCTATATGTACTGCTGATGAAGTTGATTATGCGTTGTAGAGTCTACAACTCGGTGATATTAGTTGTGAAATCAGAACCGAAGTTGCACAAAATTTTCATCTTGACAATTTTTTTTGTGGATGAAAAATTATCTTGAACAGGTGCGTCGGAGAAGCATTTTTCATTACGATGGCACCTAAAACGTTTCCTAGAATTGTAAACTCTGAAATCGCCCACCCATAAAATCTTTGACTTGCAAGTTAAGCGTGCTTCACAAATTATTCCACCAGCATTCTGGCAAGCCTATTTGACTTCAGGGTTTGAGATATGGCCAAGCTAATGTATGCAAGCAAAGATTCTCTTTTACTATAAAAATTATAAACAAAAAGATTAAGACCAATCAAAACCTTCAATCTCCAATGTCATCATTATCATCATGAACTGGTCGTACCTCTTCTGGTGTATGGGCTTCCACATTGTGTTGGTTGCTGCATCATTATATCTTTGCTATTCTCATCCGTTGGTGTCCACTCAATTTATTTCCCCCCGTTGCTGTCCTTCATTGTTACCTAGCCAGCCTGTTGTCGCTACAGATTGTGCGATAACAATGTGTTTGCATGCGAATGTGATACACTACTCCATTATACTGGGATAAAACTTTCTGTTTTGGCACCAACCGATGGAAAAATTTAACATATACTTTCAACGTGTAGTTTTGTGCCTCAATTTAATTTTTTTTATCATAAGTCTTCTGCATATGAATATTGTGGTTGTGCGTGAAACAAGTGATGCAGCTCAGCTGCGTGTGGATCAACAGCGATCAAGCGAAGATCGTTTAAGTTTTCTATGCACACACTGACAACAGCAAGCATAGATTTAGTAAACACTGAGTATCACCTGCAGACGTTAAATTAATGTAAAAAGGAAGGAGGTATGCTGCCTGATTAACTTAGTTGTTGTTTCTTAAACCTCTTTTGTGGTTTAATACACATCTTCATGTCATATCTCCGATCCTTTGGACAAAGTGAGAAGTCACTGTAATAAGAGCCTTATATTTTTCTTTTAATTTTAAGCTCTTTTGCGTCATCAGTTGATAATAAAAATAAGTGTCAGTGTTTATGACAAGACTTTTATTCTGTGTTTGTTTCATCAGGATCTCACGCTCAGTTTGAAATTTCTATGATGCTAAAGGATGTTACAGTCTTAGAAGGACAAGATGCAGTGATTCCATGTGACTATGATGCACCAGATACGGATGGTAAGATGTAATTTTTGTCGTGTTTTGTCAAATATAATCTTTTTTTCTTTTTTTTTGAAGCTGCGGATTGATAGCGGAAAGAAACAAATGAGAAGATTCAAAAGAGACAACATTAATCAGGATATATGGAAGCTTTGGGCTCATTATGTTTTGGGCTTAGCCTGCAAGGAGAGACAGAACAAAACAGATCAAGTGGAAATGGAAAATTCACATCAGCAAGTCAGCAATCTCACAGTCGGACTAAAGAAGAAAAATAACGCTTGAATGCACTGGTTGACAAAATAAACGACGCTTGCTTTTCAATCGTGCAATTTTGATGCAACACCAGGCAGGGTTGTCCAGCCTTGAAGGAATAGAAAAAACAAACAAATGAGAGCCTATTCGTACAATCTGAAACAGAATGACATTGTTGAGGCTTAAGGAACCGCAACTACAGATCGGACTCGGTGTTCTGTACTTTTAGCGGAGAACATTTGCTACGAAGAGACGTAGAGGAAATGTAAATGATCGCAGTCATCTCTTATCGCAAGCTCAGTATCATCCAGGATGGGTTACCGGCAACTTTTGCTGGTGGTGTTGTTAAAACTGAAACGTTTGTTATCTTCTAACGTAGAAAGCTATCTGTTTTATAACAAGTTAGTCATTTTCAACTGGATATGATATTGTTGCCAGTGGTTCCCACTATCAAATGGTCCACGCAAGATAGCGAAGGACAGCGCGTTCGTGTCTACACTTTCAAAAAGGGCGGAGACAGCAATCCCTATCCTGCAGCCGACCGCGTTTTTTCAATTGGAGACAATGGAGAGTTGCAGGTATAGTTTTTGAATGTTTGTGAGGCACTGAAAGGCGCCGTAAAATTTAAGGTGCCTGACGTCATGTGGTTCGAAGATGTATCAAATTGACTGCTCAGCACTCGAAAGAGCCACGTTTCGATGCCACTTGTCGCCACACGACTCTGTCTCAGCAAGACGGTTAATGATATGCCGAAATAAGAGCGTCTGACTCGATGACCAAAATATTTCATTGCTTTCAACTTTCAACTGTCCTTTGTACTGCATCTGTAATAAATGCACATCATCATAATGAACTCAAAACACAATGATTGTTATATACCTCACTCAGAACCGCCACTACATGTTAGTTTCATTAGGCATTGAAGCATTACGTGGCTCTTACGGAAATACAATATTTCCAAATATGTAGCTTTTATGGTTTTCTTACCTAAAAAGGTTCCCGACCCCAATTACTTTATTTCCTTTCAAACCGCTAGTCACATAACAAGATTTCGTGCTTTTAATTTTCTTTGCACTGGTAGTAATGATATAATCAGTATTTGTAGTGAGAGAGTTGCAACGTTCTTCTTCGTCTTGTTTTACATCAAGACAGTGCCTTCAAATGTGTACGAATAAAATAAAAACGTCCCCCTTTGTTTCAGATCCCAGGAGCTACTATTGAAGACGACAAAAACATTGCTGCATTGGTTTGTGAAGTTGACTATGAGACATTAACTAGCAAAGAGGGAGAGCTTCAGTTTAATGTTGTTGGTAAGATGTACAATTGGAAGAATTTTACAGCGGAAACTCGTACGTAATTCGATTTTTTGCAGTCGTATTAAGATGTCTACTTCGTAGGTTAAAAATTCAAACGTTCATTGGCACTCCTGAAGGTAGGCACGAAGATGGGGTGGCCAAACTTTTCAAAAAATCCTTGTTACAAAGCCTAAATCTCCAAGTTTTGAAAATCCATTAGGGGCAAGTGAGAAGTTTCTACACTGCTTTTATAATCTCAAGTTTTTTTTGACTGACTTGCACACAGCGTTAGCGGACGAGGAACCAGAGGTAACTACGTTGGCGACAGAATTTGAGGCCGGCTCCGGAGCTGTGAACATCGGGACCTGTATGTCCGGGAAAGCATATCCTCCTCCGAAAATTACCTTTTACAGAGGTAAGTTTGCACCTGTCGCACGACAGTGCATTCATTCACCCATCCAGCAAAAATTGCTGGTTTCCATCGTTTCAACGTCGCTGTTGAAGACGTAGAAACGATGTAAAATCAATAACTTTTGCTGCTTTGGTGATGGTAACGTGATCGCCAACGTCACTTTCAGAAGAACTCGGCACTGTTAGATTTGATTTCTGTCCGAGGACATGGAAGATTCGTTGGGGTGCGAAATTATCCTTTACCAATAGCGCTGTGTTTATGCAATTGTCCAAGGTGTGAAAGCTAAAACCACAAACATGCGCTAAACTTTTTAACACGTTTTTTTGTTCCAGTCATGGAAACATAAAATTTGTTTAAAAAAAAGATTAAAATAACATGTCATCCTGCACAGTTTTAACTTCTTTAATGTGGTGTCATTATCATATTAAATTTGGGAGTAAGTCTCTTTCAGTTTGATCCATTAGTGAGTTTCCCACATCTTTTGATTCCCTGTTATTTGAGCCAGTAAATCAGTCCTTTTTTTACATTGATGCAACGTTTACTGATTGTAAAACAATGCAAAAAAGGACTGAATTGTTGACACTTTGCTTTGTTGCGTGAATTCTGCATAAAAACAACTCTACCTCGCAGTAGTTAGATCACTGGTTCTTCTTCATCCCTGTTGTCACCATCTAAAACTCACTTACCAGATCTCCCGCCTTCTTCTACTGTAGATCGGCTGAAAAGTAACAGTCACCTACAATTCAGAATATTGGTTAAAAGCCCGCCAAACAAGCATAGTTTTTATAGCTAAATGACGTATTTGTTCATTTTATTGCTAACCCTAATGATTCAGCATCCACGTGCCTCCTAAAAACAGGGTTTGTATCCCTCAGTGGTACTTGTACCTCCGGTTAAGAACCTCTGAGCTAGATTGATTGAATTCCACCTTGCTTTGTTGTAGAAAAAGTTACTGAAGTAGTTAGGCATGTTTTCACTGAATGTCTGAAACCTGTAGCGTTTGATGTCGAACAAAAATTTGACTTGAAAGAGATTTCATTTTCAAATGGTGCCGTTAGAAAGCATCACTATTTCTGTTGTAAACTGCTTGCTTTATTTTATATGCATAAACAACACATTCCACCATTTTCATCGAAACTGCGTTTTTGCGGCGTGAAATGATGGAATCTGTTGCTGTAGCTGTACTTTTGCACTTACCCTATTGTCTATTAATGCTTGACCACCAGTTAGTTCAATTTGTCAATTTGCACCGTTTTAATGTCTGGCGACGTTGAAACTATGTATGAATGACAACTTATGTTAGCTGGGACTGCACGACAAAGCATGGCCGATAGCAATTTTTGAAAAACAGGAACAAAAATCTTTGCAGTGCTGTTGCATCCTAAAAACTGTTTTTCGATAACAATCTTGCCCCAGATCGTAAAATTATAGTTTTTTTGCACTGATTCAAAGTCTGTAGACGTAAAATCAATTTGGAAAGGTCCAACTTTGCTCACTGGAGTAGTTTTGTATTTCTATCATAATGTTCCTCAAATCGGCCATTGCTTTTGTTGCAACCTTTTGCTACTTGTTGGGCTGCATTTAACATAAATTGATAACTTTTAACGTGGAATGAATGTAACTTAACTTGACTTGCTGATAAATAAAAGTCGCTGAATGTTACTAACTAACTTTAACCCTCTTATTTTGTTTTCCTGCTGGATGGTCGTGACCCGTCATAACTAACCAGGCGGTGAAAAACTTGGTAAGTAACATTTGACTTTAACCTACCCGGTGAAATCTATCATTTCTGCATCAATTTCGCGTCTGAAAACGTTAATTTGATGTGGACAAGATAGAATTTTATTGGCAGTACGTTTCAGTAAGAACCGATACAATGAAAGGCATTCAAGCGTATTTTGACAAAGGTAAAAAAATCTTCAAACGTTTCTGGATTACCTTTGGCTTATTAATGAAAAACGAATGACACTGACAGAGTGGCCGCCTGTATGCTGACTAGGCTACTTCACTTTTAACTAGCATTCTACCGTGACTAAATTTCGATCAATACCTTGCTTTGTCGTTTGCATACGGTATATTAACATAAACTGATAACCTTGTAATACTATATGATAATGAGCATGCTGTTGACTTGGGAATGTACCCATGAGTTTGGAATATTAGTTAAACAGTGACATGCCTCCTTGTCTAGTTCTTTGTCTTCTTTTTCTCGCTAAAAGAACTGCGTTTTGAATTTTTCAACGATTTTTTATTTTTGTCACGTGTTTGCCCATGAGGCCTCACTGCTTCTTATTTGGTAAGCAGTTGCAAAGTAGCACTCGCTAACTTTTACAAACGTTCTTCTGTGACCTGATGACTCTGTTTTCCACCCAAATGCTGTTCAAATATCATAAGAGCGAAGAACAACAAAACACAACACACATTTGGAAGCAGAAAGACTTACAATCGCCCCGATAGCTCAGTTGGTTAGCGCGTGACTTTGTGAACAAAGATGCTCTAAGATCAAGCGGCGCTGGTTCGATTCTCGGGGTATGCGCTTGGGCAACGCATTGTTAGGACTGCTCTCTATTCAGCGGCACCAAATGGATGGAATAAATCCCCAGCAACAACACTTCAACAATCGGAAATTTCACTCTGTCAATCTCGGTGAACGGGCCTGCGTCAGTGATTCAAAGCCTTTGCAAGTATGCGAAACTACTAGGAATAAGCTTTCAAAGAAGCTTTCTCAGTCTAGGGATAAAGATTCAATCAATCAATCATCAAGTCTTGCCAAAATGTCTTGGATAGGGTGGTGATAGAATTTAACTTTCATAACATTGAATAAGGGAAAGGGAGAATACCTAGGAAGAATTTTCGAAATTTCACTGCTACGTAAAACATAATATGAAAAGTAAGCCCACAAACAAAAGTTTGTAGTCATTATAGCAGCAAATCATTGGGAAAAGTAACAAGCAGGAATAACTGCGACATTCCCAACATATTTCTCGTTTAAAAATGTACACAAACAGTATTCCTTGCATCTGAATTGTTCAATCTTTTTTGTTTTTATTTTTTTGGCTAAGTTTTGAAGTTGATTTGGTTTCTATAGTGTTTACCTGGCAACCCTGATGTAATTGCTCAGGAATTCCCTGAACTTGTTATTTTGGCCTATGTGGTGAACATTGCTCGAACATTAAAAATTAACGATCAACACAGTATAGCATCAGACACGTGAAAGTGGTTAATCGTGTGTGCCCTCTAGCGGTCATTTGTTTTCAATGATTTGCACACGTGAAGCTGCGTGACATTCCATTACCACAAAAAAAACTACAATGTCTGAAAGATGTTTGGTAATTATCATTAATTAAAACATTGGTGTTAACGTCAGCGTGTTGAGCTTCACCAGTGTCCAATCGTTGTACGCATGTGGCATATGATCATATCTGGCCAGTAACAAGAACGGATTAATGTTACAATTTGGCTAGTTAGATTGCTTTGAAAATCAACCACAACCCGAAAACTAACTACAAACTACAAAACTACAACACTACAAACTACAGCACAACCACACTTTTCCAGTCTGCAAATTTTTACGTTGATTCAACGTCTGAGGATGCTTAGTCAATGCCAAAAAGATTAACGGAGTTGCTTGTTGGGATTAGCATCTCACTGAGGGCACCGCCAACGAACAAGATGGCTGAAGTTTATTTTTCAATTTTCAGAAAACGAACCTTTGAACGATGGCGCAAACGACGATTTTTCCGACTTTACAAATGACAAGTTAGAAATAGGCGAAGGAGATAAGGTCAGTCAATTTGCACTGTAAACTACAGATCTTGTACAGGTTGCAGTTTTTTTAACATTGCTATCTATCAGGGAGCTTCAATGAAGAGTGCAAACGCTTGATTACCCACTCAATGCAGCAAATTTTTGCTCTTTTTTGTAGTTTTTCATGTTTAATTTTTGTTTATCGTTTTAACAGCAATCAACTATGTTCTATGATTACGTTGCTGTTGCGTATAAGTTAGTGATAAAATACTTTAGAAACTAGAGCACTAAAAAAATAACTGTCTTTTATTATTTTTACTTAAACCTATTTGCAATCTTAATATGATAAGATGAAGTAACCTGAAGCTATCCCACGCAACAAATTAATCGTTTTTTACATTGATTCAACGTCTGCAGACGTTCAATCAATATAAAAATGACTGATTTTCTGCCTGAGATATTTGTAATGCTTGATCTAATAACCAGACCAGGTTATTTTTATGGGCGTAAAAGTTACAAAAATATTGTAAAAATGGAAATTGAAAATAGTGTCGAAAATTATTACATCGAAGAATCTATTCCCAGACAACAAATCAGATCCTTTATACATTGATCCAACGTCTGCTAACATGGAGTGAATTTAAAAAAAGGGTGATTTGTTGGCGTAATAGACGCTTGGGTAATGAAGAGTCAGGAGAAACTCGAACAATTTCAATCCTTGAAAGTTTTGCAACAACTGAAAAAAAAGTTCAATTCATCAATGATGATGAAACTGTGGAGTAATGTCAAGTTCATGTCAAGTTCTGCTTTGCCGTTGTTATAAAACCTATGAGGCGATGAAACAAAAGTTGGAATGCCCATTTCCATTGGTATTTCTCATTTCAGAGAGCTGTCTCGATGACTTTGACGCGAGTTGTGACGAAAGAAGATGACCAAGCTAAATTTTACTGCGTGGTGAGTATTTTTTTTTTAAATAATTGACGTGAACAAGGAAAGTGTTTGGTTTGCTTTCATTGTAGCAACAAAAAATCAATGAGTTACACAGCAGATAGGACGCGACAAAAAATTATCCCGGCCAGAAAATCTGACATTTTTTTTACATTGATTCAACACTTGCAGACGTTGAATCAATGCAAAAAGAACCTTGTAAAAAGAAAGAAAAATCTGGTTTGCTGACAGATAAGTCAAGTCTGCTTCTTTCCTAATGATGAAGATTTTGCTGAAATGAACAGGGAAGCAACCCAGACAGCAAATCAACCGTTTTTTACATTGATTTAACGTCTGCAGACGTTGATTTGCTGTCTGGGAAGGAGCTTAATCCTCGTGTTCACCTCATATTGTATTAAGCGTCTTACCCACGTACAGTGGTATGCTAGTGGCAGGTAGCCGAACAATGCTGCTTGCATCAACCTTTAGAGCTGAAGTTTGGTTTTCATTTTTGCTTAAAGAACGTGTTTCTGCATGAAACTTCATGTAGCACTTTAAAACTGTTGTACAATTTCTTTTTGCCCAATTCTAACTAATGTTATTGTTTATTTTTTCTTTTTCAGGTGACAAGCGGTGGCGGGGATTCCCCCGATACGATGCTTGTTCAAAACACAACCTTTGACACCTTCCGCGTCAGATGTGAGTGGAATTGCAATTTCACTTTCGTTTGCTTCTTTATAGTAGTAAACATCAACCCGAAGAGCTTGGGCAATGTGCGTAAGCTGTTGGTCAGCTGCGCGTTTCTCTTCCAATCCTAGTTAGAAAAACTGTTTATTTTTATCTTGTGTAAAAGGACCAAAGTTGCTTGCTAGGTTTGATAACCGTGGCTTTAATGTAAAAATGTCCTTTTTTTCGACGTTTTAATTTTTTTAAGCCACGCTAAGACCTTGCCTGATAACCATAACACCTACGCGTTCTACAGATCCTACAGATACAGTCACCATCGTCGCTGACAAAGAGGAGGCGTTCGTTGGGAAGGAGCTTAAGCTCACTTGTGAAGCAAACGGTTATCCGGATGCCGTCATTGAGTAAGCACTGTTCGTATTTCTGCACAATCATTATATTGAAGCACCTATTCCATGACTTATTCCGTTTGGGCTAGGGCATGCTGATGGGACTGATGTCAGCGATTGGAATGAAGCCTGATTGTGTTTCATCCTGCTTCCATTCTGCTTTCTATGTATGGTCCACGTCCACCTAACCAGACGCAAAGATATCTTGTTTATTAGCTTGACTAAGTAGAGATCTAACAGCTATCGTAAAATGTCTAGCTTCTTTCGATCAGACTTGACTGCGTCGCCATCGATAATTAAATCAACGAAAAATAATATAAAAACGATGATTATAATAACAATACAGTAATCATCATCACTATAGAATAGCTTGCTACAAACTCCTTCGTATTTTCCAGCTTTGAAGGAGGTACCGATGCCACCATTATGATGACAGTGGAGAAAGTCAATAACGGGCAGGTGTTCGGCTGCGCGGCAAGGAATAACCCAGACTTAGAAGCTGTCAGCGCAAGCAATTACGTCATCAATGCTTTATGTCAGTAACTTCTTTACATGTTTGACAGTTTAGTAAATTAAATTAGCCTAAAACCTAAACAATGTAAATTTATCAAATAAAGTACTGTAGTACAATCTCACTAGTTTGTCTGAGGGTAATCTTACTGGATCAGTCAAGTTCGGTCTAATGATTATTACATTTGTGATTTCTTTTTAAGTTATTATTTCTACAGGGTATAATTGGTCTAAATTTATCAACACCATTGCGTTCATAAGTTATTTTTTTCGTATCCAGGCTTCCACCTGATCGATGAGTTGTCAATAGATCACTTCACAGTAAATTAATTTGTACAGTTTTTGTAAGTTTTGGTCGAAGCTTGACTGGAAAGCATTGGGTGATTAAGCTACGTGATTAAAAATAGCTTTTTGTCTTGAACTACACAGAAAATCTAGCAACACTTTTACATAACCCACCCTACTCTCAGAACCAAGATGGCGTAAGTTACATTTCCCGGTACGTTCTTGATCTCTCTGGCATAAACACAGGCAAAGGGGCTCTGATTTGATATAACTATAAGCAACGTAAAATTAACGTCAGAATCAATTGATTTTATGGTGTTTCAGACGCTGATGACCCTACCATCAAAGGAAATACTCAGCTTAATTATGGAGAGCTCTTAAGCTTGTCCTGCTCTGGGGACTCCAATCCTCCATCTGTTAAAACAGTTTGGAAGAAAGACGGGGCGGTCTTAGTAGAGAGTGGTGAGTTGTCAACCATCTCATTTCGTTATGTTTCCAAGAGGCAAAAGACAATTTGGAAATACAGTAGGTGACGTGACAACATGTAAAGCGCTCTTACCGGCACATGTACAAATGTATCACATAAGTTGTATGGCGACTTTTCGTAAAGACTATGGAACAGTTAAATTGAAGGCTCTTCTCAAGACCGACAAAAGTTTTATGTGTAATGGGGAAGTTATACCATTTTCTTAATCTGACTGCAAAGTGCGCTTTTACGCGTCTATGCTCTGTGTTGAAACAAGTCTTGCGAAGCGACGAGAGCAACGCTTAATTTTTTAATTTAACGGGGATGCTTAAATTTTGAGATTTTGTCCGATTATTATGTTCCTTAGTCAGATTTAAATTTACAAAAAAAACTTGCGTTGATTGCTGTAGTCGGCGAGATGCATGGCTAAGCCAACGCACACACTTGAGAGCGGCCAAATTGCACCAACACAACACGAAAAACGAATAAGTTTTCATCTACACTTCTAAAACAGCAAAGCTTAAAAATTTAAACAATAAAAATTGGCAAAAGCTCGGACCGCTTAAACTAATTTCAACAAGTTACAACTTGTTTTTAGAAGGTCGCATGACTTTGTGTAATAGTTACTGTCATAGAAATACTATTCTGTGCGCAGCTCAGTACACCGTCGAGGAAGTCAACTTCGAACACGCTGGTGTCTACACTTGTGAGATAGAGAACCCTTATGACCAACTGAACAAGATGGTGGAATCCTCAGCAGTCACTGTCAATGGTTTGTTGCTTTCACAATTACGTTGATTCGACGTTTACTGACGTGTGCGATCAATCACATTCATTGTAAATTTTGTTTTTTCTTGTCGCGCTGTTATTAAAAATGTTCTCGTGTTGTCACAAATGACTTGTTGTTTCAAACTTTGACAAACATTTTGCTACGACAGAATGTGTCCTATTGTCTTAACACTAAAAGACTTAATTTGACAACAGGTAGCTTTATATATCATCTCAAGCACTTCTCATTAATCAGGAAAGTGATTTTTGTTTGGAAAAAATCACGAAACTTTTTTCCAGGATTGATGCTTGAAAGCCCAAAAGATGAGAATGTTAAGGGAGAACTCAAAAAGACGGTTCCTCTTGTCTGTTCAGCTATGTCTTCTCCTAAGCCATCTTTCGCATGGACGAAAAAATCCGATGGAAGCACTGGTATGTCCTGTTTTGTATGTTGCCTCTTTCAGTGCAAGTGATTGGTCAGTAATGTGCAGGGAAACGTCATTTGCTGTTTGTATCTTTGTATCAACTGGAACTTTGCTGGCGGTAAGAGTGCGGAGTCGGATAAAAAGTACCTGAATTCGGGCACTAGAGAAAATCTTTCGGATTGCGTGACTGATGCCAACCTTGGTAAGAAGGGCGAAATTTTCCGTCAGGAAAACTCATCAAAATGTGATTCTGATCTTTTGGACAACTCGTGTTACCCGGAGATGTAATATTGTGATAGTCGCTTGTTGATTGCGAGGGAAAAGAAAATGAAATAATTGATTTGCAAACTCTCTTTTTTAAGTGATGCACCGACTGTGTGAAGCTTTAAGAATTCTGTTTAAGTAGCAGCGGTGTATAAAGTCGTACCTTGTGCTACAGTCGAGGGTGCTGAACTTACAATGGATGGAGACAACAAGTATATCAGCACATTAACTGTCGGACCCCTGGATGCCACCATGTCAAAAGAAGCGTACGTGTGCGCTGTATCTAACGGGGAGAGCACATCCGTGGTGAAGACGTTTATGTTGCCAGGTATATAACTTGTGACTCATTTTATCTTCTTTGGTTGGTCAGTGGTTAGCTTTTGTGTGCAATGTAGATATTGTAGCCTCCATTTGATTAATATATTAACCCGCTGCTTGCTAATGTAGTGACTCATCTCTATGTTTTCCTGCTTCTATTCGAGTTTTGTTGTAGTAGAAATATATGCTTTGCGTATTCTACATACAGAATACATAAAGTCCGTAGTTTCCTTTGCATAGTTTGCTACCTCTTCTTTGAAACCCGTGTATTCAAAATGCCTCTCTCAGCAAGCATACAATATCGAAACAACTAAAGAAAAGGTTTTTGTTTGCTGCTTCGTTGATTTACTGTTGTGTTAAACTCAGTCATTTAGCTCTTTCTGCTCACGTATTAAGCTGCATGTTGATATATTGTTGTATTTGAATGTGATTAAACAGTAGCCTTTGGAGGTCTACTGAGATTACCAACAGCTTTGTGTCTGTTCGCACTTAACAGCTTTTCCTATTTCGGTGACAATGACTGCTAACATCTGGGTGAGCTCATTAACAGAATTTGCATTTTTAGCGGTGGTTTACGGTGGAGTCGGAATCGGTGAGATTTGGGAGTGTCCGGAGTCGTTAAAAAAGCGGCCGACTCCGGTTTGATAAATTACCAATAAAATTTTTGTTTGCAATGCACTTTTTCAAAATATTGTTTCGTATTTTCTGTATTGCACTCCAAACCTTTAACAAAAAATAGAAGTGTTGATTTTTGTCAGTTTTGTGAAAGTCGTCGTTTCAAATTTGAATACAAATTTAATGAAATATATATTTTTTTTGATTGGAAAAGAACAGAATTTCAGAAAAATCTGGCAACCCTCTAAAATCTGGCAACACTGAAGTCGAATTCGGCCCGTTATAAACCAAGGAGTCGAAGTCGCATATTTTTCGCTCGACTCCACAGTCCACAGCCCTGTTGACAAGAGCATCAAGCAATGCTATTCAACGACCAGCATTCGCTTTCAGATGAAATCAAGTAGACAAGCAAAGCTTGTTGCTTGTGGCATAACCCAGCCAGCAAATGAGTCGTTTTGTACATGAGTTCAACGTCTGCTGATTTGCTGGCTTGGCAGTAGTTTATCGCTTTCACGTCTAGCGACGTGATTTCGACGTTTACTTGCATGATACTTACGCTTCTCTTTGTTTTCATTAACCCGAAGGTTACGTAACTGAGCCATCAGAGGAACAAACAACACCAGGTGATTTTGCTTTGCAGTTTCCGACATCAAATGCGTCTTTTTTGCATTGATTTAACGTTTGTAAACGTTGAATCAACGTAAAAACTGATTTGCTTACTGGTATTGTTAGGGACAGTCCTAGGTATTATGCATGTCATCGCTACTTCAATTGTTAGAGTTAGACTGAGGGCCAGGGGCGTATAATTGCTTTCCCAGTTGTAAGGTTTGGTTAAAACCAAACTCATGAAAGTTCTTTGCTTGTCTTCACGTTAAGTTGAACAAAGAAACAGATGAAAATCTGACGAGGCCTTGAAAACGTGTGGATTGCAATTGCATGCCTCTGGTTTGGATTATGACTTTGCATGTTAGTACTCATTGTACGAACTACGCTTTTTAACCAAAAGTAGTTTTCTAAACCACCTTTCGTCTTTTCTTTATGCTGCACTGGTAACCGTAGTTTTTGTCTTTTTTGAACATGATATACTTACAGTATAAACTCATGAGAGACTAATGTTTTAGCCAAAAAGAATGAATGCTTTTGTAAAACGAATACTCAAGGCTATGAAATCATCACGAAGAGTGATTATCTGAAGATATTATTTCTTCAGAAAGTAAAAGTGTTTTTCTATTCGTGAGCAAAGTACTAGCAGCATTTTCGTAAACTTGACGCTACATTAAATCAACGCAAAGAAAAAAACATAGTTTCCGAACTAAAGATTTAATTTATTACTAAAATGTCATCCAGAGATGGAGCCCGAGGCCGCCTCACCAACCGCAGGGATCATCATCGGGATTCTCGTCGCTATCTTGGTGGTAGCCATCGTCGTCGCTGTTCTTTATAACAAGGGAATCATTTGTAAGTTGTTTAAAAAGATATCGTCGGTTTGCTTAAGCGTTCACCGAGTTTTTTTGTTTTTTTTGCTAATAAGTCATGTAATACCTAGCAGACCTTGGTTAGGATAAGGAAGAAGGATTGATGATGCCACAGATGACAAATCAAGCTTTTTCACATAGATACAACGTATGCAGGGTTGAATCAACATTAAAAAATGATTTGCTGCTTGGAATACAGGGTGACCCGAAAAAAAACGGGCCCCAAATCTAATTAGGCCCCGTTTCTTAGTGTTTTGTCTGAATGAAATGAAACTTTGGTTATAACTAGTTTATTATGTTCAAAACATCACATCAAAACTTTAGGGTCTTTGGCCTTTTTTCTCCATTCCACAGCATGTGTTCTAGATGGCCTCTATTTACCTCCGTGCATTTCTTGAGGCGCAGCACGAAGTTGTCCATGACGTTCTTACAGACTGACTTGGGAATGGCTCTCATGTCCTCCCTGATGGCTTCCTTGAGTTCCGTGATGGTTCTGGGTTTCCCTGCGTACACTCTGTCCTTAAGATAGCCCCAAAGGAAAAAATCTGGGGGGATTAGGTCCGGGCCAACGCAACCGGCCCTGGTTTATCGTATAGATAGCTTCTGCTTTTCTTTAGTAGCGATGCGAAAGAAGTTCTTGTCAATTAATTAAATTTATAAATTGACTTCCGAATTCCCATCAAGTTGGAAGTTCGATTCCCGCTCACGACACATGGATATGCACCACTGATGATCTCACGTAAGGGTGAAACTCGAGTATGGCACCTTCCATTTTTGTTCAATCGTGGCCTTAATGACTAAAAATCTCCATCATTATGTTCCTTCCTCGTATTGAGGGTTGGATACAATGCGCCATTGTTCTCGACCATGAGCTGTTCGTACTGCGTTTTCATTACTTAATTTTGTCCATTTAGTAATGTTTGATGACCAAATCATTCTTGGTATGCCTTTCTGCAAAATTCCCACATCCCCTTAAATTGTTAAATAAAATTTAAAAAGGAATATTACTTTTCAATTCACCTGGATTCTAACTCATGTCTGTGGCTTTTCAGATTCTAAGTCAGCTTTGTACAGTAGACACCAAACACAATCGTTCATTTTTACTAACAGGCAAGAAAGGAGAAGCGAAAGGTGATGAAGATGCAGAGGACATCCAGCCAGTCAAGGTCGCCAAGGAAGATGCGGAACCTGTTACTGGAAGACCTGATGATGTGGAAGCAGGTATGTTCATGTAATTGTAGACTTCTAGAGATTGGAAACCTTTGCCAGTTGCCCCAATTTGCGTTAATGCAAAATAACTTATGCACAGGTCACACAATGCACAAAGTTAATCTCCTTCTGAAGTATTTCTTAGCTTGTTTGAAGTTAAATTTATTGTTTTCTACTGAAACTGTATTTGCATTGATTTAACGTTAATATTAGACATATGAATGCAAACACGTTGAACAAAACTGTGTGCCCAATCATGGTAACTCGCTGGCATGCTGATGTAGGACACACGGAGGCGAACGTTGAACCCTCGGAAGATACTCAGTTGATGAAGAACGGGAATGGGGACCAGGTGGGTGACATTCTACGTTACTTTTCATCGATTTAATGTTTGCTTGAGTTCAATCCTTGTAAGAAGGTTTGTATCTAATATTTCATATCAAATAACTTTTATAACTGCCCAGACAGCAAAGCAGTCATTTTTTTTTAAATTGATTTAACGTGTGCAGACGTTGAATCAATGTAAAAAACGAATGATTTGCTCTCTTGGTGTTTGGTGTAAGCTGTTGAAGTTAGTCATTTGAGAAATTGTTTTTTTTTTCAGTTTTGTCAGTAAATAAACATCTATTGCAATTTTCTTTTTCAGTAAACTGTCATCTTTTTCTGCAAACCTTGATTCATTGCAAGGGGACAATGTCGCAAGAAACACAATCAACACTTTTTGAAAATTAACGATCTTGTTGAAATTTCGCTCTTTTAAACCCACGAACCTGTAGAGAAAGCTCTTGGACTTAGTCTGTTGCTATGTCGTGCAGGCAGTTTGGTGAAAAGTGTGCACTCGTTCCAGCCGATGTCTGCCCAGACAGCAAAATTCATCATTTTTACATTGATTCAACGTCTACAGACGTGAAATCGATGTAAAAATGCCTTGTTTAACTGATGAACTGGTTAAGTTTGCATTGATTCAACGTTGGCAAACCTGTGATAAGTTAACGTCAAATCAATGCAAAAAAAGAAGTTTTCAGCTAGGTATATTTTTACATGTTTGTTCTTGTTATTTTGGCCGCAACGTCCGATCCCAATTTGTACTCAGTCAACAAAAGATGTCATTTTTACTTCATTTCAACGTCTGAAGGCGATGTAAAAATGATAGCTTTTGCTCGCTGGGCAATTTTGAAAACTTTTGTTCAGTTTTTAGATCTGTATTCAGCAATTAATTGCAAATGACCTGAAAAATGCAATGTCATCATTTTGCATCTCAAACACACGGCTCTCTGAAATTCTGCGTTCTTCTAGTGTTTGCAAGAGAGAACTTTTACTAGATATGATCTTGACAAAAATGCGAAAAACTACGGATATCCTATCTCTTGCAATGTGGTGAACAATCACGGATCTTCTTTTCGAAACGGAGCAAAAGTTACCTAAAGGTCTATGACTGCAGTTCTTGAAGTAATAGACCTTTTCAAAGACGCATTATAATTAAATTTGACATATACGCAAAGCTAATGCATAACCTTTACTTACCGAACTAATTCACATAACTAGCAACTTGTTTGTCTATTGTACATTCTGGGAAAAAAAATTCTGGTGCAATGTTTCCATACGTTTCATATGTGGGACTTAAAATCAGCCAAAACACTTCTTGTCGCTGTTGGTTTTGAGAAATGTATGCAATTTTTGGTTAAAAAATCACATAAATCAAAACGCATCGTGGCCGGCATAAGATAATAATTTTACACGTTTTTAACGTCGCGAAGCGTTAAAACGAGGTATAAAACTGTTTGCTGACTTTTATCATCTGTGAGCAAACTTCGTGTCCTACGGCTTGTTTTGTAGGCTACTAAGCTGTTAGTGATTCAATTTTGAAAATGTTTCTGTACATAGTAATTTTTTTGGTGTCATGCATTAATGCAAAGTATAATAGATGCGTGTCGTTGATTCTACCGCTTTTAATGGCATTTTGAAGTTTTCTTTCGCAGTTTATCCTCTATCAACAATGCAAAACTTGTGGGATAATCAAAAGGATTGACAATTTTTTGTTTATTGTTGCTACTGTTGTGATGTTGCTTACCTGAGTTATCGTAAAAAAGTAGTTTTTTTTTATCAAAACGAGAAAGTATGTACACAACTGCAACTCGAAATCATGTTTTATTACGTATTTTGTACGTTAAATCAACAAAAACAATTGTAAAAAATGCTACCCAAAAAACTACTCTGCTGCAAATTTCGAATCATTTCAGTACAAGCGTAATTCTGATGTATTTGTTTTTATCGTGCTGAATTATATAATTTGATTCTTGTTAATTGTGCTCGTTGAAACATTGTATGTGAAGTCAAAGTTTCACTTAGCTAGCAAAATCCGTCTTTACATTGATTTCGACTTCTGCAGACGTTGAATCATTGCAAAAGATAGAATTTTGCTAGCTGTGTCGTTGTCCATCACTGTCCTTTCTCCAAACTTGCGCAGACTGTTTCGTTTTTGAGTCCAAGCTATGAGAAAGGACGTTAGATTGATTAAACGTTACTGAATTTTTGTTTCTTGCCTGTTGCCTTAAACTTGTTCTTGCATCACGAGATGCGGGTCTTTCGCAGCATTTAATTTTTTGTAAATTTGATGTCTTTTAAACTTCAATCAACGATAATATTATACACTTTTTACGTTTTAACTTTTTGTGGACAGTATCAAGGTTGGCAAAAGTTGTCATGTTTTTACCTCGTGTCTGCGTTCGGACACGTTGAAACGATGTAAAGACTTTTGAAACTCTTTCTATAGTTTACCAATTCATTTTATTTGCTGAAATTCATTGAAATTGTACGAGGGTTGTAGCATGCAGCACAAATCCGTTTCTTTATCCTGCTAATAAAATGATACTAGGAATACAACTATCTGGACACTGATCAGGTAGCTTGCAAGATTGGTCTTTTCACAAGACGATGATACCCATGTGAAACTTTTACCAAAGCACGCAGCCAGTACGCAAAGCGAACGATTGCCTCAACTTACGTTTTATGACGATGCTAAGCGCTTGATGTGAGTATTGTGAAGAAATGTAAGATGTAGAAACACAAGTACCAAGGGTGCACAAATAACTAATCAAAATTTTCCCTTTGGCACGCGTGTGACGTCACGATATTTAGAATGATGCTTTCAGTCTCTTTATGTCTCTAAAACAAAGTTTGCCTAATTTTAAACAAAACTGCATTAAAAGAGCGAGTTTTGCCAATACCAAACATTCAAATATCTCAGCCAGGAATTAGCAACAAGAAAACGTAGAGATTTAGCTTAAGTTCCGAAAAATGCCGAAGAAATCGTGATCTTTTGCTATGCCACCGGACAGCACCATTTTACAGGAATATTCATACCCACATTTTTGTTGAAAATGCTCTCAGAATGCGCCAAATTCAAAGTAATTTTTCAAAATTTTTTGAGGGAGGCTCCCAGACCCCCGCCGCTGGAAGCCCGCCGGCCGTCAAAACCTCCCCCCTTCAAAATTCCTGGCTACGCCACTGCATTTAGTTGACAGCATATGGCTGAGGAGGCGTTGCTTTTACTATCACACAGTTTTCGCCTGCTGTGTTGCAGACTTGGACAACTAGATAAATCTACTTGTCTGAATTAGAGCGAAATGTCGGTATGTCTAATATTAATCTAATTTGGCAAAAACTTGTTTGCTCTAATTGTAGTTCTATTCTAATCTCCGGTTTTGCTGAAAATTCTAGATTGTCCAACTGTACTTTTCGGAAAATGAAAGGAAACTGGGCTCTTATCAACCTCATACAAGAAAAACGCAATAAAACGATCAAGATTAAAGTGTCAAACTGTTATTCCATCGCTTATGCAGCGAAGTCATTAAAAATTCGATTAATGAATTAAGCGTACAATCAGCTATTGGTCGTTGGTTTAGTGTTAGTTGCTAGTTGGATCTTTATCCGCGGCTTTCTCAGTGAGGATGGAGATTCAAACCAACAGCAGTTGTTTCTTTATAATAATCATTCGCTATCTCCGCTTGCAGCAGATTGCGCATCAACATGGGTTACTTGACAGGGCTCCATGTGATTTTATGAGCCGTACTGCTTCCATGCTGGCTCAATGCAGATTGGAAGAGGGTGATATGTCACCAGATTATTACCCGATTTATCCTCACTGCGTTATGCAAGAAAGAACACAATCGGTACCCTTTTTAAAGTCTTTGGTATGACCCGACCTGGAATCGAAGCCAGGGCTATACCAGCACCAGAGCCACTGAGCCACGGGTGCTGGTCAGTTTCTTTATGTCAGTGGCTAAACCTTTTTATTCATTGAAGTTGTATGCCTGCCTCTGCGCAGTGCGCACATGTGTGTATTATGAATATGTTAGATTGTTAGTTAGATTTATTGTTATGGGATGGTGGCTGACTAGATGACAGCTTATGGTCTTCGTTGGCATCTTGATGGCGCCATAATCTAACCAACAGCTGTAACTTAAAATGCATTGTTTTTACTTTTTAGTTACATTGCTTTGTTTATGTGGCGCTATTGAAACAAAATAAATTGACTTAGTCAATTCACTTACGTCACAATGTTTATTTTACGTAGGTCGTGGTACTGTGATGGTGGAATGACACTTTGATCCAGAGTTGCCCTATAGGCATTTTTATCCAGCTAAAAAAAGATGCGTAACAATTGCGTCAAACTAATTCTAATCTAGTTTAATTTCTACTCTAATTTGTGAAAACTTGACCAGCTCTAATTATAATCTAATTTCAAAAAGCTAAAAAAAATTCTAGTTGTCCAAGTCTGCTGTGTTGAACTACCGTCATTAGTGTACCAAGTTGTTGCATCTTTGGATGAGCCACTGTGTTATAGTCAGTGCGTGTGATCTTCATGTCGTCCTCCAAAAAATCCACTGGTATAGGCCCTTGTTTTTTAGTGACACACTTATGTTGTGCTTTACACCAAGTCAAAAACATCGGACTGACTCCGTAATCTTTTAAGAGTGAATACCTTAGGCTATAACCAGGGCCGTGTGACAATGCCGGTCTTTGGGGTGTGCAAACCGTGCGATCGCACAGGGCCAGCAAATTAGGGGGCCCGCAATTTACTCAGAAAATGCAGTAATTTTGTCATTTCCAATGGAAAAATTAAACAAGTGAATTCGACAAAGGAATTAGCAACAAGAAAACATGGAGACACAACGGGTGCAACCTATTTCGTCCCCTGAACATTTCGTACCCTGAAAAGATCGAGAAAAAAAACAACAGAGCCGAAGTCACTGATCGGAGTTGCCGCAAACATTTCAAAAATTCTCTCGAATTTTTCAGGGGACGAAATAGGTTGCATCCAGACTCAACATAGAGACATAGCTTTATTTCCGAAAAATGCCAAAGAAAGCATGATCTTATCCTTCTGCTATGCCACCAGACAGCACCATTTTACAGTAATATTCATACCCAATTTTTTGTTGAACATTTTTTTCTCAGAATGCCCCAAATTCAAAGTAATTTTTCAAAAATTTTTGGGGGAGGCCTCCCAGACCCCCACCGCTGGGTGTAGCCTTCGACGAGCACGCCCGCCGACCGTCAAACCATCCCCCTCCCTTTCAAAATACCTAGCTACGCTACTGAATTGGATCATTGTCATTGGAGATCGCAAAGCCTATTCCGCACAGGGCCCGAAATACCCTAAGACCGGCACTGCGTGTGAGCACCATCTTTCCCCACCACCCCCGAAATCCATTAGTGGTTTCCTGTGTTCAGGTTGCTCTTAAAAATAGGACCAGAAACCGTTTAGGGCCGCAAACTCTTTGAATGTGGGAAAAAAATTACGTTTAGGGGAAAGTGGGGAAAGATGGGTGTTCCAGACGGTTGTTCGCCTGGTCAAACGTCATGTAGAAACCGTTCGGGTCTACTGAATATTACGTCATGGAAATTCCTAAAACATGAGCCAAAATTGCACCATCGTCCGTAAGACTCGTGTCAAACCTGTTGAAACCGGTTTAAACATTGTGCCTTTGAGTTATCACAAATTTTTCTGATTCATTCTCGAAGTTGTTTGTTGGAAGTCGGTCGCACATTTAACTGGTTTATTTGGTGCTTGCTAACAGGACAAATTCTCCGTCTTTTATCCAAGTAATCTGTATCGTAGTGACAGTTTTAGAGGTGTAGGCATTGCAACCCCATTTCGATAGCCGCGGGCTAATTTTACAGAAATACACTGTTTGAAAAGAAGTTCAAGCGTGTGTTTCTTCGGTCATTATATACAGACGAGTTCTTGTCAGTTGGTAGGTCAAGAAGAAATTAAAGCATAAAAAATAAAAGACGAGTTCTTGTTAGCTGGTGGGCCAAGAAGCACTTGAAGTTAATATTTGGAAATGTTAAAGCAGCCTTTAACCGCGTTACTGCTGCTCGTGTTTTGAATCCAATGACTGGCAAATCGAAGTTAGTGTATTGTCAGCATGATCCTGGTTCGCAGTTGACGTTTGTTTCGAGTGACTTGGTGTGTGAACTTGATCTTAAACCGTACGATAAAGCGTCGTTTAAAATGGATACCCTGGCTGGTCAGAAAGCTACTTGTGCTGACCTTGTCAAACTCAACATCCAGTCGTTAGAAACAGATGAACTGTTTTGTGATATAACTTCGGTGGTTAACCCAGCTTGGGCTGATGATGTTAAAACTTTACCGCATAAACAAGATTTAAATGGTTTCCGTCATTTTCATGACGTGAATATGTTTCATTTGAATGATTGTAGTACTGTAGATGTACTGATTGGCAACGACAACGCTTATTTGATGTGGGCAAAAGAAGAACGTGTTGGTGAAAATCGTAGTGAACCGCATGCTTTACTCACTCCTCTCGGTTGGTTGGCTTGTGGTGGTAAGTCACCCTTAGAGGAAAGCGTTGCTAAAGTGTGCAGAGTGCAGACGTCTTCAGAGTCGGATGTAATCTCTGGCTTTCAGCGTAAAATTGAGTCTCGTGATATGGAAATAGCAGACCTGAATAAAGTCATTCAGGATTTGACGTTGCAAAATGAAACCTGTGAATTGTCTCGCAATGATAAGTTGGCTAGAGAACTTGTTGAACCGAATATTGAGTTGAAAGATGGTCGATTTGAGATACCTGTTCCGTTGAAGGAAGATATTGATCTACCTAACAATTTTGTGTTGGCGTCAGATAGAGTTGCTGCTTTAAGGAAGAAAGCTTTAAAACAACCTGAACTTCGTGATTTCCTTACTGACACCATGAAAGATCTTAAATCAAATGGCTATATTGAGCGTACTGGTGAAGCAGGAAATGTCAAGGGATTTGAATGGTATTTACCATACTTTGTTACGTCACAATTAAAAAAGCGCATTGTTTACGATGGCAAGTCTGAATTTCGAGGAACTTGTGTTAATGATGTAATGTTTTCGGGTCCTGACTTGTTAAACCCTCTGGTAGATGTCTTGGCTAGATTTCGGCTTGGTAGATTTGGTCTCATGGCTGATGTGACTAAATGCTTCTTTCAAATAAAGTTACCTGAGTCGCAAAGGGATTTGTTTCGTATATTGTGGTTTGAAGATGATGACCTTGAAAATGGTAGGATGGTACCATTTCGTTTTTGTGTACACCCTTGGGGAATAAAGAGTAGCCCGTATATCGCTTGCTTGGCTATAAAGAAAATGATCGAGCAGAATCCCAGCAGTGCTGGTGAATTGACTCTCTGCAATATTGCAAATAATATGTACATGGATGATTTTATATTTTCGGCTGATAGCTTAGAGGAAGCTCAGCAAATCACTCATGAATCAATTGCTTTGTTTGATAGCCGTGGGTTTAAACTTGGTAAGTGGAGTGCTAACAAGGAGGCTATGATTGTCTTGTCAAATTTGGATAATGAGATGCTTTCACCTTTGATTCGTGACATTGACTTTCAGACTGAAAATATGACTTTGCCATCAGCGAAGACATTGGGTTGTGTGTGGCAAACCGAGTCTGACGAGATGCGTATCGCATGTTCCTTAAAGCCCTTAGCTAAACACACGCGCCGAAGTATGCTCAGTCAGCTTGGACAAAATTTTGATCCGCTAGGCTTTGGAGCGCCATTTTTTCTAAAAGCACGCCTTATACTTCAGCAATTGGCGATAGACAAGTTTGATTGGGACACCGAGGTCCTTGATAGCTTTGTTAAAGAGTGGGAGTCGTGGCTTCGCTCTTTGGACCTGCTTAAGGATTTTTCGTTACCGAGATGGTATTTTGCAAACTCTGGTGTGTGCAGTCCGGATGATATTGTTTCATATCAATTGCATGGGTTTAGTGATGCTTCGAATCAAGCTTTCTCTTCTGTTGTTTACTTACGTAGACTGGTTAACGGAGTTCCGAGTGTGTCTTTCGTTCTGGGTAAATCTACCATTGTTGTAAAAAATCAGTTTTCTTGGCCGATAGCTAGGAAAGAGCTTGTTGCCGCTTTGAATACAGCAAGACTCGTGAAGCAGGCCTACGAGGCATTGAAGATGCCCGACTGCCTTAAGTATTTTTGGTGTGATTCTCGTACTGTGTTGCAGTGGGTTAAAAACCCTGATTTACGTTTGAATAAGTTTATTACGCGTCGAGTTGAGCATATTTTATTGTTGTCTGGAGCCCAGGATTGGCGTTTTTGCCCTACCGATATGAACCCAGCTGATGTTGGCACAAGGCCAAATCTTATTACAAAGAAAGAATTTCGAGAGTTGTGGTTAAATGGTTCTAGTCTTCTCTACCAGTGTGAGGAAATTCCATCTGTAGAAAATGCCACTCCAGTACCTGTCCATAGCCTATATCTTCGTGACGAAGAGGAGTCGCTTGACGTTGGACAGGGTGGTCTTCACAGATTGATCGAGGCCGCACCTTCTTTGTATGTTATGAAAAAGAGAATCGCTTATTTGGTTGCCTTTGTAGAATTTTTGTGCTGTAAAACGAGAAAGCGTAGCTTTGTGAAGCCAAAACTGGATGCATCTTATCTTAACAGTGCTTCAGAGTTGGCTGTGAAGTTTGTTCAGAAGAGCGTGTATGGCGATGTGGTACATTTAATGACCAAACGATCGCCGGATGCCCTTGAGGAAGTGATAAAGCGAGGTAGTGTTGGCGCTTCGCAACGTGAGAAGGAACGGTTGAAAGAATTACGTTCACTTAAAAAGTACAGACCTTGTGTAGATGACGCTGGTGTAATCCGCATTGAAGGGCGCTTAAGTAATTCTCCCGAGATCTCTCTTGAAGCAAAGCATCCGATTGTTTTGCCTTCGAAGCACCCCTTCACTAGGCTTGTTGTACTGTCGCATCATAATGGAAATGCGCACTGTGGAGTACAGCACACTTTGTTGTCTACGCGACAGAAGTTTTGGATCGCTAATGGTAATGCCTCCGTGAAGAGGTATCTTAATGACTGTGGTGTATGCGCGATTGAGAAAGCTCGACCTATAAGGCAGCTCATGTCTGATTTACCTTTGTCTCGCACAACTGCGCATAGGAAACCCTTTTTTGATTGCGGCTTAGACTATCTTGGACCTTTAACTTTCGTTGAAGGTAGAAGTCACAAAAAAGCTTGGGGACTCTTGTTCACATGTATGGCATCTCGCGCTATTCATGTTGAGCTGGTTACGTCATTGTCGCTGAGTGATTTTTTACTTGCCTTTACAAGGTTTACAGATTTACGTGGGCAGGTTAATGCTATCTATTCCGACAATGGAAGTACCTTTCAGGCAGCATCTAAGAAGTTACCCGAGTTGATAGGATCAGCTGAATTTCACAACGCCCTGAGACAGAGAGAGATAAACTGGGAATTTATACCTCCGTATGCTCCGGCGCAAGGTGGCGCCTGGGAGGCAATGGTTAAACAATTTAAAATTGCATTTTTTCACATTTTGGACTCTTCAAGTCGTAAGCCCAATTTTATTGAACTGCTTACGTACACCAGTAGTGCCGTTCGGATCGTGAACGAACGCCCTTTGGTACCTTTGAGTGACGACCCTAGGGATTTTACTGTCATCACCCCTGCCTCACTTTTGACCCCATACTTAGACCCATACTGTGCTGTTGGGCAACCACATGATCGTGACCAATTAAGAAGGGATTATCGGTTCAATTTGTCACTTTCTCATCAGTTTTGGAGTAAATGGATCGATTTTTACTTGCCGGGTCTTCAGGGCCGGAAAAAATGGCTAAAAATGGCCGAGAATTTGGAGCCTGGTCAACTTGTAGTGGTAGGTTCTCTCCAGGACATTGGTAAACGTGGGAAGTATCAACTTGGGAGGGTGCATGAGGTAGTTCCACAAATTAGGAAAGGGAAGCCTGTGGTTCGTAGAGCTAAAGTTGCCGTCTGCAACTATGATGAGAGTACGGGGAAAGTGAAAGTAGACTATGTGTTGAGGGATATTTCGTGCCTCGCCCCCGTAAAGAACACCTAAGTGTTAGGGTTTGAGCCTGGTTTTGTCTGCGGTGGCCGACACTTGTCTGAGCCCAGAACAGTCGGTTATTATCGCAATCATTGTATATAGCATCATTTTTTGCGTGTACCTAATACCTATGGTACCAATTTCATGTATCGTCGTGTTCTTATTGCTGTTCATTCTTTGCATGCCCTTTGTATTTGCGTATTAACTTAAACGTGAGTGATTCAAACAATTTGTGTATCATGTGTTTTTATTCATTGGCTCACAATTGTCGTCAATTCTTTTTTAGTTATGCCATGTCAGACTGTCATAACTAGGGGCCGCTATGTTCCAGACGGTTGTTTGCCTGGTCAAACGTCATGTAGAAACCGTTCGGGTCTACTGAATATTACGTCATGGAAATTCCTAAAACATGAGCCAAAATTGCACCATCGTCCGTAAGACTCGTGTCAATCCTGTTGAAACCGGTTTAAACATGAAATGTTGCGTCGCCTTTGAGTTATCACAAATTTTTCTGATTCATTCTCGAAGTTGTTTGTTGGAAGTCGGTCGCACATTTAACTGGTTTATTTGGTGCTTGCTAGCTGGACAAATTCTCCGTCTTTTATCCAAGTAATCTGTATCGTAGTGACAGTTTTAGAGGTGTAGGCATTGCAACCCCATTTCGATAGCCGCGGGCCAATTTTACAGAAATACACTGTTTGAAAAGAAGTTCAAGTGTGTGTTTCTTCGGTCATTATATACAGACGAACGGATTCGGGAACTTTATGTTACAATTTTCCCACGAAGAGATTATGGTTTACCGCTGTGACCAATGGGACGTGGGGCAGGCGGGACACCGTGGATATTTTTAAAAGTATTAGCTTTAACACCCTCTACCCATTTAGATGTTAGGCTACAGGATACCATGATTCTCGATGACTTGCAAAAAAAAGAGATGTTCAGAGAAAAAACGTGGTCGTGGCAGCAAGATAACTGATTAGAGGCTATAGTTGCTATAAGAAATCTTATCAAAACTTTTCACATTCTAGCATGATTTCAGAGAAATCTGGAAGATGATACGTGGTCTGGAGATACAGTAATAAAACTGCTTTTTGGGGTATCTGACTTTTTAGATGTGAGTTGCATATATAATAAATAAACAGAAAATTTCAAAATGCCAGTCATTGGGGCAAAACGAGACAGAGCTGCTTGGGGCAGGATGGGACATCTGTCCGGTCTTGCCCCACTGAAGTTATCAATTTTCAATGATATGCTAGCCCAACTTGTCACGTAGGCAAGGCCTACTAGCTAGTGCAAATGCTAAGTTAACTAGTAACTTGAGAGATAGGCACCTATTAGTAAGCTTTGCATCACACCCTCCATTGGGGCTACATCTACTATAAATGGTAGAGGAGTGGTTAAATGGATTTTGTTTTATTGTAAAGTTGAAGCAGTTTTAGCATGCTGTAGCCACCCTTTGTTAAAACAGTTATCATTTTAGCAATAGGTGGCTTGACCGTAGAACATAAAATGGTTGTCACATACATTAATTATGTTATTATCTCTTGATTATTATTATCTATTATTAAGGCATATGCACAGTTCATGTTCAAGTACGAAAATAATTTTTTGCCAGCATGTTTCTCTGGCTACTTTGTTAAATTAGACGACATACATCAACATGATACAAGACATAAGGCTAAAACCAGATTTTTTCTTCCCAGGTTTGAAACAAACTTTGGCAAAAAAACACTCCATTTCTTGTGTGTGCAAGTGTGGAGTGAAATTTCACACGATATAAAAGATTTACCGTTCCATTGCTTTAAAAAAAATCTCAAAAACCAACTGTTACATGAATAGCCTATACATGCGTACCTTAAGTGCTCAATACAAAGGATAACTTACCTTTACAGTAGGCCTATATCATCATATCGTACTTATTAATATTTGTTCTCTACAGTTATTAGTATCAAATTGCCCTGTCTTTGTATGCTTCACATAAAAATTGTTGCAATTCGATGGTGGTATCCACATTTTTCCTCGTTATTTCAGGAAAACTTTCGCAAGTGCTGTAGCCTATTATAGCACACAATCACTAATTATTGGTGGTTGGTCAATTCTTGGTCGTTGGTTTGAATCTTCATCCTCGGCTTACTCAGTCTGAGAATGCAGATTCAAACCAACAGTAGTTGTTTTTCAATCTCAGTGGCGAACCCTTTTTATTCAATGAAGTAGTGTGCCTGCCTCTGCACACTAGTGTGTATGAATGTGTAGTTAGATTTACTGTGATGGGGTGGTGGCTGACTAGATGACTGCTTATGGTCTTTCGCTACCATCCTGATTGCGCCATAATCTAACCAACAGTTGTACAATGCATTGTTTTGACAATTACATTTTACTCTGATTATTTGTTAATATATGGCGCTGTTAAAACAAATAAATTGACTTGACTTGACTATCTCATTAAACTAAGTCAAAGCCTCTACAGACCAAAGGACCACCTTTACGGTCAAGTGAAGGACCACCTTTTTTGTCTCAAAATTCAATCTTTGACTTGAATAAATACAACTGAACAAGCAATCAGTCAATTCTCTGTATTGAAAGCCTAAGATAGTTATTCTTTGTGCAAAAAATGGTGCCACGAAAACTGTTCTGCTTAAATGGGCTTGGCAATTTCTGTCATTTTGCCTTGATGTCATTATGTGTGCTGTAAATGCAAGTCATTTTTGAAATTACAAGATATTATTAGTGGATTTGTGGTTTTACAGTTGATTCCCTTTATAAACAATAGGCTACTGTAATGATTTTTGGTGACAATGGGGCAAGATGGGACATGCTTCCCGTCCGCGAAATTTTTTTCCCACGACATTCCTGTCTCATTTACATATTTTGATAAAAGTTTGTATTAAAACCGTGTGAATGCAACCTTTTCTCGTTGGCACAGTTGGTTCAGTGGTATCATCGTCTGCCTACTGATCGTGAGAACGGGGGTTCGAAGTCAAACTTTTTTTTTCTTTAAATTAATTTTTGCGCTGCACAAGAGCTTTTCAAAAAAAAGTAGGGTTAGGGAAAGCTTATGTTTTATTATCATTGCAGGATTTCATTGGCAAATAGTTATTTCGCAATCTGAATCAACCAATCTCTCAAAACACTTTTGGAAAATCTTACTTTTAGAGTGACTAGAATCAATGAGACAGAAATGTCGTGGGAAAAAAATTTCGCGTCCCGTTCTGCCCCAGGTGTGGGGCAAGATGGGACAAATTATTTTTATTTTATTTTTAATTATGAGGTCATGCGATACTGACTGAGTCTCTATATCCTGCTGGTTGATAGTGGTGTGCAATAGGAATAACACGATACCAAAGTTACCGATATTGATAAAAAGGAATTCTGCAAAACATCGATTAAAGTTAAGTATCCCGTCCTGCCCCACCTTCCCCTATCATTCTAGTTCTAGCAGAGTTGCCTAAACAACTTTTAAGATTTTCTGATAGTTAATAGGCTATGCCGACAATGCAGTAGCGGATCTGGAAAAAAGTTGGTGAATAACCAGAGTTTTAACAAAGTAAAATTTACAATATAAATAAAAAATGCAAAACTTAATATCCAAAAACGTGAAACGAAAAAATTTTGACAATATAATCTTGTTTTCGTCACTTTTTAGGCATTTTTAGAAGCAATAGCCTATCGCTTTTTTTTATCAAGATGCACGCTTTGTATGTAACCAAATTCAGCAAAATAAAATTGGATTGGGGTAGAAGTTTTGGTTTAAAATTTAAATTGGCCTACCATTTTAACTTTTTTTTATTCATGACAACAGAAGGATTTCAATAATTTATTTCCTGAAAGTTTGTATAGCCTAGTGTGCTGTAGCCTTTCAGCAGGCTAGAACTTCGAAAATTTACGTGAGGTGTCCCTACCATCACTGTAGCTTTTTCTTGTTATAGCCTCTTTCGATTCACATTAAAATTTAATTAATAATAATTCACTGGGCTATTTAAGTGAGCAGTGTTTACTTTAAATATTGCATCATTTTGTTTCTAGCACGAGTTGCAACGTTCATCTGATTGATTGATTGAATCTTTATCGGACTGAAAAGCTTCTTGCAGAGCTTAATTCTGGCAGTTTCGCATACTTGTAGAGGCTTTGAATTACTGACGCAGGCCCGGTCACCGAGATTGACAGAGTGAAGTTTCCAATTGTTGAAATTTTGTTGCCGTGGAATTATTCCAGCAAACCTGAACAAAATGGTCAGCAGAAAAGAGAGCAATTAACTTGACAGTTCAGTCGCTCAAGTGAGAGCAGAGAACGTCACATTTTCAACTGCCATATCAGAATACGACAAAATAAGTTAACAAACTTTCAAAATTGTACATAGTGGTATAGTAATAGTTAACTGATAATGTCACTACTAAAAAGTGGAATAAGACTGTTCACCAAACGTTTAATTCACGTGATACGCTGCTCTCATGAAAAAATAACAAACTATCACAATGTTTTTCAAGTAACTATTCTACTCCTGGTCAGGTAAAATGTTGTGTGTTTTCCCCCAATGGCGAATCAAGGTATCGCTTTTGTTGTTGAATGACAAACACAATAAAGACCGAAGGTTTATTTGCAAAAAAAATGTGCACAAACAGCTCACTCATGCACGAAGCATGTCATGCATTGTTTTTACAAATACAAAAAATTAGGTTTCCTGAATAGAAGTTTTGGAAATGTCAAGCTGATTTTTTGTGGGTTATTTGCAGCAAAGGCAATAGTTGCATGATGCTTACGTTCAGGGAATCGCCTTGTTCTACTTTATGTTAAAAGTTGAGTTTGTTTGAGTTAAATTTTTAAAGAAAGCTTGTCACGGCCAGTAGGCTTGTGCTATTCAGCAATTAGCTGAAAAAATGTTCAACGTGAGAAAGTTTTGGTTTTGGAAATTAGCATTAATTAAGTATGAACCCAATTTGAAGAGAAGACTTGTTTTTCAGTTTCGTTATTACGTTATTATTTTTAGCGTAGGATAGCTTTGCCCCGGATTATAAACAGCGTTTTTTGAAGGCTAACGTTAATGATTTGACAACAGAAACCTTTGTAACATCTTGGGAAAGTATTATTAACAGTTGGAAGTTGTCTCTTGAAGAGTGAAAATACTATAGCCTATGTTGTAAGCTTTTGCAACTTGAACTGGATTATTTTTGTGCTTTAGCCTACTGTTTGTGTTACAGTGGTTTAAAATATTTGAGTGTTTGCTTGAAAAAATGGCAAAATCCGATTCATGCTTATTGGGAACCTGCTTGCTCATGGGACTGGTATCTGCTGGCGGATGGGTTGCAGTTAGCGTGGTTGCTTGGAAAATGCTTGATGATGGTGACAACACTCGGCTCTTCCTTCCAATATATTCGGGCAGTATAAACATTTTAACTCTGGTTTTTAACTGCGTCGACAAAATTGTTGCCAAAGAAGACAACTGCTGTTATCGCATTCCTGAAGTACTACTGTATTTGTTGACATTAGCTGGAGGAGCTCCTGCTACTTCCCTATCCATGTGCTGCATAAACCATAAAAGCTCTAAAGAAGCATATCAAACTTGCTTCCTTTGCAGCAGTTTTCTTGGTTTGGGAGTTATTGCTGCATTTGGATATCTTGTGATTGAAGGCATCATCACATTTTAACGTGTAGCCTACCAATGATAATATCTTCCAAATATCTTCATGTTGTAATGCAGGACTACTGGTTTAGAATGAGAATAATTTTCGCCAGCGCCCACGGTGACCATATTTTTAAGTGTTCACTTTTAAGCTTTAAACACACACTATAGGTTTGCAAACATGACTCTTCAAATCATTTCAAAATAAACTAAAGTGATAAGATATAAAGAGTTACTGTGCAAATGAAGTCTGTGTTTGAACCTTTCTAAACAATGTAAACATCCTAAAGAATGATCACCACTAGGTCTACCAAAATGTTCTTGCATCTCTTTCTTTTTTAACAGATCACTTAGGCTACTTCAGAAAAACATCATTAAATTGTAGCTAGTGAACATTGTAAAGCATGTAGGCTACTTTATGCAATTACGGATAATTTCAAACCATTGGAAACCACCTGCAGCAATATTATTTTTTGTCATTGTGCTATTATGATCTTGATTCTGTACAAATCAAAATAAAATTTGCTAAATGTGTCATCACTGATCATTATCATAACGCACCAGAGTAAGATCACTTTATAATTGAATTTTACTTATTAGATAGAGGCATTTTTTTAGAATTCGTACAGTACAAAGTAGTTAGTGGCAACTACTAACATTAAGCTACTGTCAATATGATATGAGTCCAACAAAACACGGTTTAAAAAGTCTCCATCTGATCTGGTCAGTGTTGCCATTTCAAAATTGAAAAAGTTTTTCTGTGTTGATCATAATAAAGAAGTCAATTTCCGTGTACTTTATGTTGACGTATAATAAAAATGATTTAACTTTGTTCACAATTTCCATGCGTGAATTTTAAAGAAATGTTTGCGTTTTTTGACCCAGTTTTAGATGTTTCAAAAGTCTAGAATGGCGGTGTTAAAAAATCTGGACTCTAGCCGACTTTGGTCATGTAAAGTGGTTTATTGCAGCAAATCAACCAGACCAAGACTTGTTTAGGGTCTGAGTATGGAGCGGTTTGTCTGACCGTAAACCTCTGAACTGTTTTGATAGCAGACAATAGTATCAAGGTTGCCAGATGGATAAATGGTGCAATAAACTTTGTCATAATACAGTGAAAGTTAAAACTACTTAGTAACGGGTATAAAAACTCCCACATGAACCAGACAAAAATTTGGTAAAAAATGATGCAGTTCAAAGTTTATTTTTATTTATTTATTATAAATAAAAAGTATAAAACTAATAGCAAATTTTGCGACTTTTTCAGTAGGCCTACTACTGTCTGTAATTAACCTCGGCCTTGGGTGTGACGTTGCTATTCTACGCAAACTACGTCAACAATTCATAGGCCTAATAGCAACAGTCACTAACTTATTACAATTCTTAGGCCAGCAATCGAGTAGTTAAAAGTAAAAGTTAGCAATACCAACTATATATCTTTACCCAGGTTGCTTATAGTAATTATTTTTTGCAACATCATTGATCAAAAACTTCATTTTTGTTTCAAGTACACAAAAAATGATCTTGATCTTCAAGATCACGATCTTGATCTTAAAGATCACGATCTTGATCTTCAAGATCATATAGTTTGGTGATCTTGATCTTCAAGATCACCAATTCTTGGTGATCTTACCCATCTCTGTTTACACGTTGGTCACAGCGGTAAACCATAATTCTTCGTGGGAAAATTGTAACATAAAGTTCCCGGATCCGTTTGTCTGTACGTAATGACCGAAAAATAAACACACCTTCGAAACGTCTATTCAAAGTGTATTCCAGTAAAATTAGCCCGCGGCTATCGAAATGACTGGTGCAATGCCTACACCTCTAAAACTGTCACTACGATACAGATTACTTGGATAAAAGACGGAGAATTTGTCCAGCTAGCAAGCACCAAATAAACCAGTTAAATGTGCGACCGACTTCCAACAAACAACTTCGAGAATGAATCAGAAAAATTTGTGATAACTCAAAGGCGACGCAACATTTCATGTTTAAACCGGTTTCAACAGGATTGACACGAGTCTTACGGACGATGGTGCAATCTTGGCTCATGTTTTAGGAATTTCCATGACGTAATATTCAGTAGACCCGAACGGTTTCTACATGACGTTTGACCAGGCGAACAACCGTCTGTAACATAGCGGCCCCTAGTTATGACAGTCTGACATGGCATAACTAAAAAAGAATTGACGACAATTGTGAGCCAATGAATAAAAACACATGATACACAAATTGTTTGAATCACTCACGTTTAAGTTAATACGCAAATACAAAGGGCATGCAAAGAATGAACAGCAATAAGAATAAACACGACGATACATGAAATTGGTACCATAGGTATTAGGTACACGCAAAAAATGATGCTATATACAATGATTGCGATAATAACCGACTGTTCTGGGCTCAGACAAGTGTCGGCCACCGCAGACAAAACCAGGCTCAAACCCTAACACTTAGGTGTTCTTTACGGGGGCGAGGCACGAAATATCCCTCAACACATAGTCTACTTTCACTTTCCCCGTACTCTCATCATAGTTGCAGACGGCAACTTTAGCTCTACGAACCACAGGCTTCCCTTTCCTAATTTGTGGAACTACCTCATGCACCCTCCCAAGTTGATACTTCCCACGTTTACCAATGTCCTGGAGAGAACCTACCACTACAAGTTGACCAGGCTCCAAATTCTCGGCCATTTTTAGCCATTTTTTCCGGCCCTGAAGACCCGGCAAGTAAAAATCGATCCATTTACTCCAAAACTGATGAGAAAGTGACAAATTGAACCGATAATCCCTTCTTAATTGGTCACGATCATGTGGTTGCCCAACAGCACAGTATGGGTCTAAGTATGGGGTTAAAAGTGAGGCAGGGGTGATGACAGTAAAATCCCTAGGGTCGTCACTCAAAGGTACCAAAGGGCGTTCGTTCACGATCCGAACGGCACTGCCTGTGTACGTAAGCAGTTCAATAAAATTGGGCTTACGACTTGAAGAGTCCAAAATGTGAAAAAATGCAATTTTAAATTGTTTAACCATTGCCTCCCAGGCGCCACCTTGCGCCGGAGCATACGGAGGTATAAATTCCCAGTTTATCTCTCTCTGTCTCAGGGCGTTGTGAAATTCAGCTGATTCTATCAACTCGGGTAACTTCTTAGATGCTGCCTGAAAGGTACTTCCATTGTCGGAATAGATAGCATTAACCTGCCCACGTAAATCTGTAAACCTTGTAAAGGCAAGTAAGAAATCACTCAGCGACAATGACGTAACCAGCTCAACATGAATAGCGCGAGATGCCATACATGTGAACAAGAGTCCCCAAGCTTTTTTGTGACTTCTACCTTCAACAAAGGTTAAAGGTCCAAGATAGTCTAAGCCGCAATCAAAAAAGGGTTTCCTATGCGCAGTTGTGCGAGACAAAGGTAAATCAGACATGAGCTGCCTTATAGGCCGTGCTTTCTCAATCGCACATACACCACAGTCATTAAGATACCTCTTCACGGAGGCATTACCATTAGCGATCCAAAACTTCTGTCGCGTAGACAACAAAGTGTGCTGTACTCCACAGTGCGCATTTCCATTATGATGCGACAGTACAACAAGCCTTGTGAAGGGGTGCTTCGAAGGCAAAACAATCGGATGCTTTGCTTCAAGAGAGATCTCGGGAGAATTACTTAAGCGCCCTTCAATGCGGATTACACCAGCGTCATCTACACAAGGTCTGTACTTTTTAAGTGAACGTAATTCTTTCAACCGTTCCTTCTCACGTTGCGAAGCGCCAACACTACCTCGCTTTATCACTTCCTCAAGGGCATCCGGCGATCGTTTGGTCATTAAATGTACCACATCACCATACACGCTCTTCTGAACAAACTTCACAGCCAACTCTGAAGCACTGTTAAGATAAGATGCATCCAGTTTTGGCTTCACAAAGCTACGCTTTCTCGTTTTACAGCACAAAAATTCAACAAAAGCAACCAAATAAGCGATTCTCTTTTTCATAACATACAAAGAAGGTGCGGCCTCGATCAATCTGTGAAGACCACCCTGTCCAACGTCAAGCGACCCCTCTTCGTCACGAAGGTATAGGCTATGGACAGGTACTGGAGTGGCGTTTTCTACAGATGGAATTTCTTCACACTGATAGAGAAGACTAGAACCATTCAACCACAACTCTCGAAATTCTTTCTTTGTAATAAGATTTGGCCGTGTGCCAACATCAGCTGGGTTCATATCGGTAGGGCAAAAACGCCAATCCTGGGCTCCAGACAACAATAAAATATGCTCAACTCGACGCGTAATAAACTTATTCAAACGTAAATCAGGGTTTTTAACCCACTGCAACACAGTACGAGAATCACACCAAAAATACTTAAGGCAGTCGGGCATCTTCAATGCCTCGTAGGCCTGCTTCACGAGTCTTGCTGTATTCAAAGCGGCAACAAGCTCTTTCCTAGCTATCGGCCAAGAAAACTGATTTTTTACAACAATGGTAGATTTACCCAGAACGAAAGACACACTCGGAACTCCGTTAACCAGTCTACGTAAGTAAACAACAGAAGAGAAAGCTTGATTCGAAGCATCACTAAACCCATGCAATTGATATGAAACAATATCATCCGGACTGCACACACCAGAGTTTGCAAAATACCATCTCGGTAACGAAAAATCCTTAAGCAGGTCCAAAGAGCGAAGCCACGACTCCCACTCTTTAACAAAGCTATCAGGGACCTCGGTGTCCCAATCAAACTTGTCTATCGCCAATTGCTGAAGTATAAGGCGTGCTTTTAGAAAAAATGGCGCTCCAAAGCCTAGCGGATCAAAATTTTGTCCAAGCTGACTGAGCATACTTCGGCGCGTGTGTTTAGCTAAGGGCTTTAAGGAACATGCGATACGCATCTCGTCAGACTCGGTTTGCCACACACAACCCAATGTCTTCGCTGATGGCAAAGTCATATTTTCAGTCTGAAAGTCAATGTCACGAATCAAAGGTGAAAGCATCTCATTATCCAAATTTGACAAGACAATCATAGCCTCCTTGTTAGCACTCCACTTACCAAGTTTAAACCCACGGCTATCAAACAAAGCAATTGATTCATGAGTGATTTGCTGAGCTTCCTCTAAGCTATCAGCCGAAAATATAAAATCATCCATGTACATATTATTTGCAATATTGCAGAGAGTCAATTCACCAGCACTGCTGGGATTCTGCTCGATCATTTTCTTTATAGCCAAGCAAGCGATATACGGGCTACTCTTTATTCCCCAAGGGTGTACACAAAAACGAAATGGTACCATCCTACCATTTTCAAGGTCATCATCTTCAAACCACAATATACGAAACAAATCCCTTTGCGACTCAGGTAACTTTATTTGAAAGAAGCATTTAGTCACATCAGCCATGAGACCAAATCTACCAAGCCGAAATCTAGCCAAGACATCTACCAGAGGGTTTAACAAGTCAGGACCCGAAAACATTACATCATTAACACAAGTTCCTCGAAATTCAGACTTGCCATCGTAAACAATGCGCTTTTTTAATTGTGACGTAACAAAGTATGGTAAATACCATTCAAATCCCTTGACATTTCCTGCTTCACCAGTACGCTCAATATAGCCATTTGATTTAAGATCTTTCATGGTGTCAGTAAGGAAATCACGAAGTTCAGGTTGTTTTAAAGCTTTCTTCCTTAAAGCAGCAACTCTATCTGACGCCAACACAAAATTGTTAGGTAGATCAATATCTTCCTTCAACGGAACAGGTATCTCAAATCGACCATCTTTCAACTCAATATTCGGTTCAACAAGTTCTCTAGCCAACTTATCATTGCGAGACAATTCACAGGTTTCATTTTGCAACGTCAAATCCTGAATGACTTTATTCAGGTCTGCTATTTCCATATCACGAGACTCAATTTTACGCTGAAAGCCAGAGATTACATCCGACTCTGAAGACGTCTGCACTCTGCACACTTTAGCAACGCTTTCCTCTAAGGGTGACTTACCACCACAAGCCAACCAACCGAGAGGAGTGAGTAAAGCATGCGGTTCACTACGATTTTCACCAACACGTTCTTCTTTTGCCCACATCAAATAAGCGTTGTCGTTGCCAATCAGTACATCTACAGTACTACAATCATTCAAATGAAACATATTCACGTCATGAAAATGACGGAAACCATTTAAATCTTGTTTATGCGGTAAAGTTTTAACATCATCAGCCCAAGCTGGGTTAACCACCGAAGTTATATCACAAAACAGTTCATCTGTTTCTAACGACTGGATGTTGAGTTTGACAAGGTCAGCACAAGTAGCTTTCTGACCAGCCAGGGTATCCATTTTAAACGACGCTTTATCGTACGGTTTAAGATCAAGTTCACACACCAAGTCACTCGAAACAAACGTCAACTGCGAACCAGGATCATGCTGACAATACACCAACTTCGATTTGCCAGTCATTGGATTCAAAACACGAGCAGCAGTAACGCGGTTAAAGGCTGCTTTAACATTTCCAATCTTAACATTACGCACAGGAACTCTGGCACGAGCATCATCTTTCCCAACAGAATCCAGAGAATCATGTGACGTCACATAAAAATCATGCAGAAGAAAATAGTGTTTCCTATCGTTGTTAGGCCCACACTTACGACAGTTATTTGCATGAACGCAATCCCTAACCATATGCTGGCGCAAACAATTCAAGCATTTGCCAGCTTTCACAATGACATCTCTCCGATCTTTAGGTGTCAAGCGCAAAAATTCTTTACAATTAGACAAAAAATGATATTCAACTTGACCACGTGACGAACAACAAATGCATGCCGGTAGGTTTTTACGTCTGGCTTCACCACCGCGCGGTGCGCCAACAACAGTCGAGTACTGCGAACTCCCTGACATCACATAATCGTGGGGTTTTACGGACGTCTGCCTAACCGGACATGAAGGCAATTTTCCTTTGCCAAACTTTTTAAAATGCTGCGACTCACCAGAATCGCCCATTAGCATAATGCTAAAATCAGTCGACTTACGCGTTTCCTCCCGTACTACAAATTCAAACAAACTCTGAAAAGTAGGCTCATCAGTGCCACCATACTGATCACCTAAAAAGTCAAGATAACGCTGCTTAGCGTCAAACGGGAGTCGCTTAGACAAATCCAAAACAAAACGTCCTTCCAATTTATCACGCTGACCATAAGCTTGCGCGTAAAGCAAACACTGCGATAATTCATCTTTAAACTCTTTCAGATCACTGGAAGAGGTCGAAGTCAATTTGCTACCATAGCGATACTTTCTAATTTCCGGTTCTGCAAAAAGACCTCCACGAACCCCAAAACGCTGGGACAAGCGAGCTAACGACATTTCTATCCTGTCTTCCTCTGACAAGCCAGGGGTGTCAGAAACCAAATTAGCAATCGTTTGCGCAGCTGTTCTAACACAAGCTGCTTGTAACAAAGTCAAACAAGTCCCCTTAAAGGGCGAAGCTGCCATTAAGGCCGTAACACGATTTTTAAAGAAGATAAATGGCATATTATTACCATCGTAACCAATCAAGGCCGCCTTATCGAAAAACGTCCTACTATTTTGGTATTCAAAAAAGCAATCCTGCTGTTGAGAACTCGATTTAGCGGGAGAAGACAAGCTATATCCCTTAAGGGGCTGAGTGGGCTCAGTCACATGCACAGCCCGACCACGATCCTCACACACGTTAAAATCAGGAGACGCAATACGCCTCTCACAACCACCCAAATTACGTGTAGCTGGGCGATCAAAACCTAGCGGCGCAGAAAACTGTGAAGGGGGCAAAGCATTACTACTAATGGCGGCCCCGTGACCTGTACGCTCTGGGGGAGGAGTTCGGTTGTAATTCACAGACCTTGGCTCTACAGCATTCGGAAGACCCTTAGCCGCGGCCCCAAGACCTCCTGAAACAGCTGGAAAACGTGTGGATTGCCCTGGTCCACTCACAGGTTGAACGGGCGTTTGGAAAAGGTTATGTAAATTAAACTGCGATTGATGTTCATTTCTGGAATGCCTAGAAGAGCCCTTCTTAGAGCTACGCCGAGAGCCCACCTCTGATCGATATTCAGCTAAAACTACCTCTTTACGTTGTTCAGCCCTCAACTGAGCGTCTTTGAGTGCGAACTCAGCAGCTCTCGCGGCTGCCTCAGCTCTCGCGGCAGCTTTCGCGGCGGCTTCAGCAGCTCTCGCTTCGGCCTCCGCTCTCGCGGCAGCCTCAGCTCGAATGGCCTCAGCTCTCGCGGCAGCCTCAGCAGCTTTCGCTTCGGCCTCAGCTCTCGCGGCAGCCTCAGCTCGAATGGCCTCAGCTTGTATCTGGAGCTCCTCTCGTCTTAGCTGTAGGTTAATTTGTGCCACTATCCGAGACGAAGTCCTAGACATCCCAGTGCTTACATTTGAGGCGCTATCCTCAGGATGTATGTCAGCATCCAACATATCTGACAACTCACTTTCTTTTTGTTCAAAGTTATTTTTTAACGAGTTAAATTCGGGATCTACCCTATCACGAAGTTCTGCCAAGATTGCAGAGTTAAAGATTTTAGTCAAAAGAGCATGGAAATGCCGTAATTCCTCTTCTAAAGTAGATAACTTAGATCTAAAAATTAACAGTTCCTGCTTATCACTCAAAGAACCTAGGGCTACAGAAAGTTTCCCAATTTGAGTCAAAATATCCCGTCTAAGATGCCGGGCCTCTCGAACTGACTTAGCCTCATCGTTAATGGGTCCCTCCCCAGAATGGCCTGCCCGACCGCAAAGAACATCATCAGGCTTAAACTCAGTCGAGTCTACGGCGGTCGAGTCCTTGTCGCCACCGAGTGTAGACATATTAAATGTTGGGGCTAAATTTAACAATTAAAAAAATTAAGTTACACAAACACACAAAATTATTAGGCTACAGTAGTTATAAAAAACTTAACTGCAAAGACCGTAAAAATACAAAAAAGAATTTAAATGCACGATACCGTAGCTGTACGAGTATGAAGTCCTAAAGTCCACAAAACTTGCTTGGATTCTTCCACTTGAATCTACAAGCACAGATGGATTGTCTTTTAATCTTCTTTCTTGCCAATGATTGTCAAAGTTATTTTTCTTCAGTACCAAACTGAGAAGAAATGTCTTTACTTTTCTTTGCTTCTGTAAGAGTGTAGACTACCAACCAACAAATCTTCTTTTATTATTTCTTGTACTTCTAATCAGTTCTTCTGCACTAGCTGACAACAAACACGTCGTTTATTTTTATGCCTTCAAGTGCTTCTTGGCCCACCAGCTAACAATAATCGTCGTTTATTTTTCTTGCTTTAATTTCTTCTTGACCTACCAACTGACAAGAACTCGTCTTTTATTTTTTATGGTCACAGCGGTAAACCATAATTCTTCGTGGGAAAATTGTAACATAAAGTTCCCGGATCCGTTTGTCTGTACGTAATGACCGAAAAATAAACACACCTTCGAAACGTCTATTCAAAGTGTATTCCAGTAAAATTAGCCCGCGGCTATCGAAATGACTGGTGCAATGCCTACACCTCTAAAACTGTCACTACGATACAGATTACTTGGATAAAAGACGGAGAATTTGTCCAGCTAGCAAGCACCAAATAAACCAGTTAAATGTGCGACCGACTTCCAACAAACAACTTCGAGAATGAATCAGAAAAATTTGTGATAACTCAAAGGCGACGCAACATTTCATGTTTAAACCGGTTTCAACAGGATTGACACGAGTCTTACGGACGATGGTGCAATCTTGGCTCATGTTTTAGGAATTTCCATGACGTAATATTCAGTAGACCCGAACGGTTTCTACATGACGTTTGACCAGGCGAACAACCGTCTGTAACACACGTAACGTATTGGAAACAAAACAACCGAAAACACATTTATTCAGTGTGATGAGTGCGACTGTTTTCTGCTGCAAAGAAAATCCAGTCGCACTCATCAAAGAAAATCCTGCAAAGAAAATCCTGTTGCTCAATGTTATTTACTGCTGGTCTCAAGGCGGTTTCAATTTTGTCTAGTCTGGAACGGTATTTTCTTGCGATTGTAATCAACTTTGATAACGTTGACTCGCACAAACGCGTGAACACAAACGGCAGGAGTGCAGTCACTGCTGAGTGAGATAATTAGGCCTGTAGATATTCCGCTTTAACCAGTCAAAAAGTGTGAAGCTTTTTCCAGAAAATTCAAGCCGCAACTTAATCAACAGATTTGACAAGTGGTCGATAACCACAGGCTTAAACATTTGGTTCCACATCACTGTTAATCAAAAATTCTACAGTAGATAAAAAATTTCAAATGAATCATTTTCAACTTCTTCTTTCTAGAATCTAGATGTTTAAATTTTTAACGAACGCTTCAAGTTTTTGATTTCTTGATTTCTATGTAAAAACATTGGTGTTTTTTCCTTAGATGGATAAATTAAGTTCTTTCCATTTGTCAAGCAAATCTCACAAATAGCATAATTTTGAAAGTCAGGCGTCATTGCAGAAATGATGGACCAAGTTTGATTTTTTTCCGTTGGAAAAACCACGGCTTCATTTTTCAACGTTAATAGCATTTTTAAAGTTTTTTTTTGAGAGCCATCTTACTTCACAATGCAGTAAAAGGGATTTAAACTGAACTCTCATCACGTTTCATCATATAAACTTGCAAAAATACGGGTATTTAGTGCGCGACTCTTGATAAAGTTAATATTTTCACAACATCTTGCACAATAGCATTTCGATGAGGATATATTCTTTTTAGCTATTAAGATCTCGCAACGAATCATAGCCTATAGTGCAGGGTTACTCAACTAATCTTAACAAAAATCCAGTTTGACAAGTTGAATATTTTTAGCGGTCCGATGAATAAGTTATTTCACACGCGACCACAAAAGTTAAACTATCTGTACCAAACCACCTTTTTAGGTAAAATGTAACTCGAATTGGATTTCTGAGAAAGTGTTGGAGAGTCTGGGAGTCCAAGCCCCCCAGCAACTAGGATAATCACAGTAAAAATTGATCCTCCCAGTAGAAATCTGTTTAAAGAAGCCCTGAAACATGGCAAATGAGGTTCTTCTTCCAAAAGCTCAAGGTTTACCGTCAGCACCCAGAAGGTCCAGATTCGGACCGCGGTCCGCCAGTTGAGTAGCCCTGCTATAGTGTGTAAATGCAATGTGTGCAGTGTTGTACGTTGACGCCGTCAATTTGACAGCGTCATTTAACGGCGTCAACTTTTTGTTGACGCTGAGGCTAGCGCCGTCAGTTTATTTTTTAGTTGACGGAAGTGAAAGCGCCGTCAATTATTTTGCCGATTTTAAGCGTCAAGCGCTATGCGTCGTTTTTTGTTTTCATGGAAAATCTCGTTTCACCATAAGAGTTTCACAATGTATTCTGGCCAGCGCGACTCATCCGAATTACCCGATTTCGCGTTGATTGGAATAGCTACCTGGAATACAAGCGGAAGAAGTTCGCCAAATGGTGATCACTCATATCGTGATCAGTATCGAGAACGAAGGATCAGAGAGAGAAAGCGAAAAATCAATGAATGTCATCGCGGTGGTTGAAGGTACTTTATTTCAAGAGCTCTATGCCCTTGGAAAGAGCGATGTTGGTGCATTTCCGAGTTTGGTTTGGTACCTTTCCGAGTAAACGTTTTCAAGACTTGTTTTTGAAATACAACACACCAATACCATTCAGCGCTGCTGTGGAACGCATGTTTTCACTTGGAAAGGACATTATGCGTCCCAACCGCAGCAGATTGTCAGACAAACGTTTTGAAATGCGTGTGTTTCTACAAGGAAATAACTAATAAGCTAAAGCAGCTACTTACAATACAGACTCAAAACATAAAACCTGCTCTTTAGTTATAGGTATTCTTAGCCTAAACTTGGTTGAAATACATCCGTTTTGTGAGACCCTGGCTAAAATAGCGCTAGAAATTAGCGCTGACGCCGTCAATTTCTTTGAGAGCTTACGCAGTAAAGTTTTTAGGCAATTCGCGCTGACGCTGACGCCGTCAATTTATTTCATTGACGCGTACAACACTGAATATGTGTAAGCCTATCACTCGCAAATCGCACTTTTGCATGAAACCCAGCTGTAGCCTATGTCCTGTCATTGCAGAAGCTCCCTCAGTAGACATGCCAAACACAGTCCTTCCAAAATAGCTCCACTTTAGTGCAAAAATTGACGAAATTATCGTTACCGTTCGATTTTTTGTAACCAGCTTTCGATTAGTTTTACTTTTTCAATATTTAGCTACTAGCATGCAGTCCTCAAGTTAGCCCACTACCAAGGCTAGAGGCCTATTTACGCAGAATCTAACTTACAACTGGTCACAGCGGTAAACCATAATCTCTTCGTGGGAAAATTGTAACATAAGATTCCCGAATCCGTTCGTCTGCATGTAATGACCGAAAAAGAAACACTCCTTTGAAACGTCTATTCAAAATTGTATTTCTGTAAAATTAGCCACCTGGCTGTCGAAAATGGGATGCAACGCCGTACACCACTAAAACTTGTCACTACAGAACAGATTACTTAGATAAAAGACGGATATTTTGTCCAGCTAGTAAGCACCAAGCAAACAGTTAAATATGCGACTGACTTCCAACAAACAATTTTAAGAATAACCAGAATGATTTGCAATATCTCAAACTCACGTACGCAGTACTGTGACGCAATAATGAAAGACAATTATGAAGTCATTCAAACAGGTGTTCAAAGCGGCTGATGCAATATTTCATAAGGTCTTACGAACGATGGTGCAATATTTGGACATTTTCTAGCAATTTCCATGACGTAAGATGCCAGCTAGGTTAAGTAGACCATAACGGTTTTTATATGACGTTTGATTTGGTGAAAATTGTCGGGAACAACAACTCAGTTAAAAAATAATGTTTTGAACAGTTATAGCCTATGAGTTTTAACAACTGCGTTTTAAAATAAACGTCTGAAAAGTACCATAGGCTAATATGCATTACTTCATGTAAAATTGGTATACTCTCTGCGATCCCTGAAGTTCGTTACGCGACCCCTTGCGGGGTCGCGACCCCCAGTTTGGGAAGCCCTGGGAATCGGGATAATAAACTGAATAACACGTTTTTGCCTGGAGTATTTATTGCATTCCCAAACCAAGAAAAAAGTGAATGCCCAGGTGTCTAGCTTATAGATAGCTTTAAAGCAAAAATATCCACATATAGAAGTTGAAGCAAAGTTCAACACATGGTCAAAACAAGTTGAAAAAGTGAAACATAAATACGATAAATCACACAGCAAATAATTCTCTTTCACACTGACGCAACCTTCACAGACGTTGAATTAATGCAACAAGGAACCGATCCGTTGATGCCATGTTTTTTTGACAGATCCAAAATCCAAGTCAGCAGCAGGAAGATGCCCTGCATTCAAACCATCTGTGGAAGTGGGCTAAGTGGCTATCAGAAGCAAAGTTTTTAGTTGGTTTTTGGTTTTGAATCTCTATATTCAAACTGACAAAGTCTTGATAGGTTATTCCTGGTAGGCTATAGTTTGCAGTGATGTACGCGTATACAAAAATATTGACGCCGTCAGCGTAAACGCAAACGTTCGAAAAACCATACGGCGTGTGCGTCAACGTAACTTGTAAAAAAAGTTGGCGGCGCCAGCGCATACACTAGCGTAAACTCATTTTGTTTGCTAGGTGCCAAACATTCACACGGTATAAACCACTCGAAACAAACAAGTTTTATTTTGAAATTCCACGAAGAAACACAAGCATCTGAAAGTGTTCATCTGACATTTTACTGCGTTTTAGTTTCAATATGTCTTTGCCCATTGAAAACATTATTTCAACTTATCCAAAGTTTGGAAAGTTTGATAAAAAAAAATGCAAACAACAGCTAAGACATTAAAAAGTATACCGTGTATACGTTGACGCTATACGCTAAAAAACCGCGAAAACTTTACGGCGTAGCCTCAAGCGACAACTAGGCTATCCAAAAAAATGTGGCCGTAAGCGTTAGCGTAAACGAAAAGTCTACGCCGCAAGTCTACGGCGTATAGCCTACGTACATCTCTGATAGTTTGGCATAGTACCTGCAACTGAAAAGGCCCGCTAATTTTCAAACCTCAATATTTTTCTAAATACTGCATAGTTTGGAACGAAACTTGGAATACGGATACTTTGGGTCTATCTAAACAACATATCTGTGAAACAAGTTTCTAAGTAAAAGAAGTTGTGAAATATTAAAGGGCGGGGAAACCCAAATTCACTTTTTGCGAGTTTTTTGTTTCAGCGTGATGTCATTGTGTACAACATGCGTTTTAGCAAAAAAAAATCCAAATTTTGTTGCCCTCGTCTCGCTAAGGCCGCTTTTGTTTGATACCCGTTTGCGAGGTCTCGCGCGCATCAAGCTGTGATTCTGTTCGCTGTGACGTCACAAGGTACATATAATTGTGGCCAAAAGTTTAAGACCAGACTTGATTTATGACGATTTTTGCATTACTTCAAAATACTGCATCAGATATTGTTTCAGTTGCATCATCTTTATGCATCATCTTATATCTGATGCAGTATTTTGAAGTAATGCAAAAATCGTCATAAATCAAGTCTGGGCTTAAACTTTTGGCCACAACTATATGCACCTTGTGACGTCACAGCGAACAGAATCACAGCTTGATGCGCAACGAGACCTCGCAAACGGGTATCAAGCAAAAGCGGCCTTAGCGAGACGAGGGCAACAAAATTTGGATTTTTTTTATTGCTAAAACGCATGTTGTACACAATGACATCACGCTGAAACAAAAAACTCGCAAAGTTAATTTGGGTTTCCCCGCCCTTTAAAAAAATAAAAGATAAATCTCAAGCCGGCCTTATTAGATGCATGTGTTGTGAATAAGGCCCGGTTTAAATTTGCACCAAAAGTGATAGAAAAGGTGTGATTTTCACAATAACAACACCACAAAACAACTTCTAATCGGCAACACAGGCATAGAACTAAAGTAAATACACAGAGACAACTATTCCCTCCTAACCCCATCCTCCATTTTTTTCAAAGCGACAAGGTGTTTTTAGATGTGGTAGGGATACTACAGTATTTTGATACTGAAATTATGATATTTCCATTGCAATAACAAGTTGGATTAATGGTGTAACAAGAATTTTTTGGGTTACTCAAGTCTTTAACCCTCACTTTCTTAACCAGGAGTGCACAACGGTACAATTTTCCTACCCAATGTGTCCATGAGCCGTATTACCAACATTAACCTAGTCGTGATCATCATTATTAGTCTTACTTTAATTAGAAAAAAAGTTTAAATCTATTGGTTTTACTGCATCAGCACGCACATATCTTTCACATAAAATGCAAAAAAAACGGAAGTCAAAGCGGTTTGTTAACTGCAGAGCAGTCTAAAATATGTGAAAATTAATAAAACCACTCAATTTCAGTCCCCCAAAACTTCACTTTCCGTAACTCAAAAGTTGTAAACTTTAGGCTGTGAAACTTTACCAGTCAGTCTCAATTCACCATAGCAGCAACCAGAGATTTCACTTTTGTTTAAAAGATTTGTGACAACGGAGATCCCGGAGGTGGGCCTTATTACCGGCCGGTCCTTATTAGCTGTAGGTGCCTTATTTGTAGAGGCTTTTAAAGCAAGGCCGATTCCCGAGATAGACAGAGTGAAGTTTTGCGATTGTTGAAGTATTTAAAAATCGTTCAAACCCAGATGTTCAAATAAAGTCATAGGCCTATCAGCACACTAGTCCTCTTCCCACATTGACCCAACGAGCGTCGAGGTTGAATCAACATAAAAAGTGATAGGCCTATTACTGACTAGCAGTGATGTACGCGCATACAAAAAATATTGACGTCGTCAGCGTAAACGCTCGAAAAACCATACGCTGTATGCGTCAACGTAACTTGTAAAAACAGTTGGCGGCGTCAGCGTCAGCACATACACTAGCGTAAACTAATTTTATTTGCTAGGTGCCAAACATTCACACGGTATAAACCACTCGAAACAAACAAGTTTTATTTTGAAATTCCACGAAGAAACACAAGCATCTGAAAGTGATCATCTGACATTTTGCTGCGTTTTGGTTTCAATATGTCTTTGCTCATTGAAAACATTCTTTCAACTGCAGCGCTGGAAGGTATCGGCGTGTTGTAGCGAAAAAAACATTTCGCAGTTTGATAAAAAAAAATGCAAACAACAGCTAAGACATTAAATAGTATACGCTGACGCTGACGCTAAAAAACCGCAAAAACTTTACGGCGTAGGCTAGGCTCAAGCGACAACTAGCCTATCCAAAAAAATGTGGCCGTAAGCGTTAGCGTAAACAAAAAGTCTACGCCGCAAGTCTACGGCGTAGAATTTGCGGCGTAGGCTAGAATTTATACGTAGGCTACATCTCTGCTGACTAGATATATGATGCAATGCGAGACCAAAGTTCGAGTCAACAATCGAAGACAGATTTAAAAATTCAGTTATCAGAGCACATTTTCAATTAAACCTGGTAATTTTCAATTAAACCTGGTTTTTCATTAAAACCTGGTAAGGCCCCTGGTCCAGATAGGATATGTCCAGAGCTTATCATCCACGCTGGTTATATTCTAAAGTCCTGGTTATGCGATTTCCTGTCGTCCTGCCTGCGCCGCCTCAAGATTCCTAAAGTATGGAGAAGATCTCTGGTCGTCGCGATCCCTAAGCCAAACAAACCACTAGACGATGCAAAGAGCTATCGCCCCATCTCCTTGCTCTGCATCCCTTTCAAGATCCTTGAGAGACTGATCTACGCCCGTGTCGAACCAATAATTGACCCACTGCTTCCCAACGAACAAGCTGGATTCCGACACGGGAGGTCAACTGTAGACCAAGTCACACTACTAACTCAGGATATTGAGGAAAGTTTCTCGGCAAAAAAGAAAGCGGGGGCTGTTTTTATCGACCTAACAGCAGCCTATGACACTGTTTGGCACCGTGGCCTACTCTACAAGCTACTCCGCCTACTCCCTGACAGGCACATGGTCAAAATGATCATGGAACTCATCCACAACAGGAGTTTTACCCTTACCACCGGAAGCGGAAAACCAAGTAGACTGCGGCGACTCAAAAACGGTGTCCCACAGGGATCAGCCTTGGCTCCCCTCCTTTTCAACGTCTATACGCATGACCTACCATCAACAACATCTCACAAATATGCATATGCTGATGACTTGGCCATCTTGCACGCTGCGAAAGACTGGCAATCATTACAAACGACGTTGAGCCAAGACATGACGACCATATCTGGATACCTCCATCAATGGAAACTGAAGCTCAGCGAAAGTAAAACTGTGACGGCAGCCTTCCATCTCAACAACAGGGAGGCAAAACGTGATCTGAAAGTGACCGTTAACGGCAAAATTCTGCCGCCCTGCCCAGAACCAACATACCTTGGGGTTACACTTGACAGGTCACTCACATACCGTCACCATTTACAGTCACTACGCAAAAAGCTGACATCTCGCGTCGCCCTGCTGAGACGTTTGGCAGGCACAACTTGGGGCGCAGGTGCTGACACCTTGCGCACTGCAACCCTGGCTTTGGTTCACTCCACTGCTGAATACTGCACCCCTGCCTGGTGCCGCAGTGCCCACACCCGCCTCATCGACAGCCCAATCAACGACGCATTGCGAATTGTGACTGGATGCCTGCGCCCAACTCCAACAGAGTATTTACCAATCCTTGCAGGCATCCAACCTGCTGAGCTTCGCCGAAAGGGAGCCATTATACACCTGGCTCGCCGGGCGGGGGATTCTGACCACTTGCTCCATGCAAAACTCAACATCCCACCTCAGGAATCTCCCCGGCAACTAAAGTCAAGACACCCCTTTGTGCCAGCTGCTGTTGAATTACTACAACCATTCAGCGATCGTGCCATCAGCGCAGCACACTTCATGGAAGACACTTGGAATGCAGCATGGTGCCCCAGTAAACATTGATTGTTGGGGCAACATTGGCAAGAAGTTGGCCGCAACATTGGCAAGATGCAGACGCCAACGTTGGCAAGATGTTTTATGCACCATTTGGATGCATCTGACCAGCATTGGCCTCTGCATCTTGCCACCGTTGGCTTCTGCATCTTGCCAACATTGGATTATGCATCTTGCCAACGCTGGCTTCTGCATCTTGCCAACGTTGGCTTCTGCATCTTTCCAACGTTGGCAAAATGTTTTATGCACCATTTGGATGCATCTGGCCAGCGTTGGCGTCTGCATCTTGCCAACGCTGGCTTCTGCATCTTGCCAACGATGGCTTCTGCATCTTGCCAATATTGGCTTCTGCATCTTGCCAACGTTGGCAAAATGTTTTATGCACCATTTGGATGCATCTGGCCAACGTCGACTTCTGCATCTAGCCAACGTTGGCATCTGTATCTGGCCAACGTTGTCAAGATGGCTTGTGCACCATTTGCTTCATCCGGCGCCTAAATTCTGGTTGACGTTTACGCACCATGACGCTGCTTCATCTGACCCATTGACTATTGTGATGCCCGCGCTTTGACCAAGGTTGGCCATGCGAAGCAAGCTGGTGCATAAAACATCTGAATAGCATTGGCATCTACATTTGCCAAACGTCTCTGTACCTAAACCTCGCTGATCACCAAAAGTTTATTGTTGAACCTAGCTAATCCTTGGGCGAAAGAACAGCAGCAACACGGATTTATAAGCAACACTACTCCCTTTGTGACAAAGCAAAGTAACAGTCGAGCTTCGTATATTTTCACATTTATTAGAAACAAGCCACATCAAATCGTATTGATAGATGGAAATTCATTGCACATCATCAGCTTTTTCTTATGTATCTTTATCATTCTGAATTCCTGCGAATGAAACAAAAATATCTAATTCAAGAGGGCTGTTTGGCAACAGTGTAGGATTTTGATCAGTTGTCGTCCAGGATAATACGAAGTTAATTGACAATCTGCAATATCAATGTAATATCCCTTTCTCCAACGTGCGCGACAAAAAACTTATCATTCGATTCTGCGCCACGCAGAGCGATAATCAAGTTCCAATACATTCTGTGTGTACAGTAGTTATTCAACAACTAAAGCAACACATTCGCTGTTGTCTTTCAAACATATAACAAGCTCACCAAAAGTTAGTTTTTGCCGTTTTCGGCCACCTTGCCTGTCCTTCCCATTTCGAAATCACTCTGAAACTCTTCCCCAATTTGCTGCACGGCAGCAGCTTTGTCGTGCGCCATCACCATGTCTAATCATGAAAGTAAAAAAAGAAGTGTTAAATCAGTATATAAATGCCGACCATCGACATAGCCTACTAACCACCATGTTCGTTGTTCACATCAATGCGAGTACACCACTAAAACATTTTCATACATTACTCAATATACTTCACAATTACATCATACATTAATCAAAAGAGCAAAATGGCATAGTTATGACATAATCATTTAGTCATAGTAGAAACATTTATCCGTACTCACCAAGAACAACCTTTTTCAGATTCTTTTTTAAACAATCAAACGAGTGCTTAGACTTCACGATGTTTTTTTCTTTCTTTGTTCTCGACATGACTTGAACTGTGTTGTGTTCGATAATAATAGTTGGAATAAGTCCACTGATACAATCGCTTGCATTTTTGCCAACAACTTGACATAAATTTGCCACCTGCAAACTGTAAATCGAATGTAATGACAGGGGTTTCATCCATCATATTAAAAAGCTTCAGCACTTGTTACAGCAATTTTCGACTGTTACAAATGACAGCCAACGTTTAACGTTTATTTTGGGATTCCAGTCGTCTGTTGTGTTGCGTATGTAGGTCGCAGTGTAGGCTACTGTAGGCTATGTTGTCGCAATGGGCGCAAAATAAAACATGTTTTTATTATTATTATTATTCAGTTGACGGCAATGAAAGCTACATTTGCAAATACTCTACAACCATCACAGACCAATCCACACGACATAAAAATACAAACACATTCAAGCAGTCAGGCAAACACTGCCGGAGCAGCAAAATCAAAGATTGAGTAAAACCCTACACATTTTGTGGGACATCACAAGCTCTGCTACTTTGCTGATATCTTCTTAGCACTCATCTATGAGCACTGGCACTAAATTTGTCACGAAAATATTTCATATGAAAGTTTTCCATTGGTCGATGAGTTTTATAACTTTCTTTAAATTGTGTAAACGTAGCCTAGTGACAAAAACGACTTTACACAATTATTTCAGGTTAAATGAATAAGACATTCACTTACCAGGTTTTCATAAACATTGTCGTAAGTCATTCCTATAGTTTCATTTTGATCATTTCTAAAACTTCTTTCGGCCGTAATATCGCAATTGAATTCGATTTTTTATATTTTCGATGCAAGAAGCGAAAATTCCTCTTAGCGCTGTTCATATAAGCATTGTGCTTTCGGCTCTCCACGTAATTGTGTATTGCGCACAACCGCCATGTTTGAACAGTCGAAGTAAATCGAGTGACGTCATAATCCCTTTAGCAAAGGATTAAGTCATGGCCTTTGTCTTCCTTCATCAAAAAAAACCAAGTTCTTCTGCTAAATTGCATCTCCTCACGTTGATATAACACATCGCCGCATTCTAAAGCTTTGTTGCCTATTTCACTTCAACGCGTCATATTGCCCAGTCAAAGTTTAAGTAGTGACGTCATAATGGAGTTTTCACAACAATTATTGTGCCTGCAGCATTGTTCTATGCACCGCGGAAGAAAAAACGATTCGCCGAATCGTTGAAAGTAAAAGTAGCGATCGTTTTGTGAAATCTCGCTTCGAGAAATTGAGGAGAGATTTCGACGCAACATGACTGCTCCTGAAGCTGGCCTATTGTGCAAGCTTTGCTACATTTCAAGTAAAGACGCCCCTTTGTTGGCGACACGAGAATCTAATCCACGTGGTCAAAATCAGACAGTGAGCGAGACTGCTCTCAGAACACAATCGATAAGTGATAGCGCATCAATCGATTTTTTTTTACATTGATTCAGCGTCTGCAGACAGGTCAGCAGCGCGGCGGCAGTGCAGCCGCAACTCAATGATCACATGATCACCACAATCATGCTGCTGTGTCGAGCGCTACCAAACATCAACAAGTGAATTCGATTAAGCTTACAAGTTGTTTTAAATTTTCTTTAACTGCACGCAAATTTTGAGGTTAGTCCTGAAAAAATGTTTTCAAAAATAACTTATTACAACACATTTTAGTATAGTTAAACTTGAAAATTAAAAAAGCTTTTGTTGAACACAAGAAAAAAATGAAGACCTGGTAACTTGAATTAGCAACCACGTTTTTAAGTTTATCGCTTGTTAGTTACCTTACCAACGTCTGCAGACGTTGAATCAATGTAAAAAGAACGGATTATGCTAGTTGGGTATTGGAGGCGCCAAAGCCTAAACTTTCTGGAAGTGCCCTCTGAATCACAAGACATTTATTGCACTAAATTATCTGAAGCAATTGAATATGAACAAACGATTTTTATCATGGCGTTGTTGCTACAAGAATACGGTATGCTAAAGAAACTGTGTTTCTCCGCTAAACCACATGAGTCATTTAGTTAAAGAGTCATTTTATTGTTGGCTATTAATATTTTCAAAGAATAAATCAAGTGAAACTGAAATGAAGTAGCCAACGTTGCAATTGTTTATTTTGTAGAAACGTGTCGGGCTAATGGAAAGTTTAAACTGTTTGGGTATCAAGCACGTTATCGCGTTCGCGTTTCTGTTGCTCCTACCTTTTTCTAGACCTCTGCTCCGTTTGGCATAAACAAACTTGGCAAACTGTTGGCTACACTTCTGACCAACGCTGGTCTTAAATATTCATAGTATACTTGTACGGTATTATAAAAACAATAACAGCATTGATAGCCTATTACAAAAATGTAAAATTGTAGCAAAATGATGGTATACATTTGCATAATTTTAAAGAAAACACCGAAATTGTTATGAATTGGCACAACGCGGGCAATGCTTCTGACCAATGTTAGCCAACCACACAACTGTGTTTTGAAGCAATACCACATGAAAAGAGGTTTGTGTTAGTAATTTTAAAGATTAAAACAAATAAACCTGAAATAAAATCTTTTAGACTTTTTTGAACGCATAATAAGAAATAAGCTATTGAAATTGATGGCATATTGTTGGCAACATGTTGGACATAATTGCCAATCTTGTGCCCTCACATCCAGCATATAGCCGACGTTGCAATTGTTTATTTTGTGGAAACGTGTCGGGCTAATGGAAAGTTTAAACTGTTTGGGTATCAAGCACGAAATCACGTTCGCGTTTCTGTTGCTCCTACCTTTTTCTAGATTTCTGCTTTGTTTGGTATAAACAAACTGAAATGAAACTACTTTGTTGGCAAACCGTTGGCTACACTTCTGACCAACGCTGGTCTTAAATATTCATAGTATACTTGTACGGTATTATAAAAACAATAACAGCATTGATAGCCTATTATAAAAATGTAAAATTGTAGCAAAATGATGGTATACATTTGCATACTTTTAAAGAAAACACCGAAATTGTTATGAATTGGCACAACGCGGGCAATGCTTCTGACCAATGTTAGCCAACCACACAAGTTTGTTTTGAAGCAATACCACATGAAATGAAGTTTGTGTTAGTAATTTTAAAGATTAAAACAAATAAACCTGAAATAAAATCTTTGAGACCTTTTTGAACGCATAATAAGAAATAAGCTATTGAAATTGATGGCGTATTGTTGGCAACATGTTGGACATAATTGCCAATCTTGTGCCCTCACATCCGAATTGCAATTGTTTATTTTGTGGAAACGCGTAGGCAAATGGAAACTTAAACGGTTTCAGTATCAAGCACGAAATCACGTTCGCGTTTCTGTTGCTCCTGCCTTTTTCTAGACCCCTGCTTCGTTTGGCATAAACAAACTAAAATGAAACTACTTTGTTGGCAAACCGTTGGCTACCCTTCTAACCAACGCTGGTCTTAAATATTCATAGTATACTTGTACGGTATTATAAAAACAATAACAGCATTGATAGCCTATTATAAAAATGCAAAATTGTAGCAAAATGATGGTATACATTTGCATACTCTTAAAGAAAACACCGAAATCGTTATGAATTGGCACAACGCGGGCAATGCTTCTGACCGGTGTTAGCCAACCACACAACTGTGTTTTGAAGCAATACCACATGAAAAGAGGTTTATGTTAGTATTTTTAAAGATTAAAACAAATAAACCTGAAATAAAATCTTTGAGACCTTTTTGAACGCATAATTAGAAATAAGTTATTGAAATTGATGGCATATTGTTGGCAACATGTTGGACATAATTGCCAATCTTGTGCCCTCACATCCAGCATATAGCCGACGTTGCAATTGTTTATTTTGTGGAAGCGTGTCGGGCTAATGGAAAGTTTAAACTGTTTGGGTATCAAGCACGTTATCGCGTTCGCGTTTTGTTGCTCCTGCCTTTTTCTAGACCCCTGCTTCGTTTGGCATAAACAAACTAAAATGAAACTACTTTGTTGGCAAACTGTTGGCTACCCTTCTAACCAACGCTGGTCTTAAGTATTCATAGTATACTTGTACGGTATCAGAAAATAATAACAGCATTGATAGCCTATTATAAAAATGCAAAATTGTAGCAAAATGATGGTATACATTTGCATAATTTTAAAGAAAACACCGAAATTGTTATGAATTGGCACAACGCGGGCAATGCTTCTGACCGATGTTAGCCAACCACACAACTGTGTTTTGAAGCAACACCACATGAAAAGAGGTTTGTGTTAGTATTTTTAAAGATTAAAACAAATAAACCTGAAATAAAATCTTTAAGACCTTTTTGAACGCATAATAAGAAGTATTGAAATTGTTGGCGTAATGTTGGCAATGTTGGCAACATGTTGGACAAAATTGCCAGCCTTGTGCCAACATACCCAGCATATAGCCAACGCTGGCCCAGCAATCAATGTTTGCTGGGGCGCCACCGACACCAAACTACATGGTTTTATGCCCCACCCGGTGGCGCGCCCCCCTGGTATGGACCTTCCTCGGCCGACTTGGGTCAAGCTCAACAGAATCCGAACCGGAATCGGTCGCTTCCATTCCAACATGCACAAGTGGGGTCTGGCTCCCTCATCGGCCTGCGAATGCGGCGCGGAGGAACAAACTGCTGACCATGTCGTTCTCGAATGTCCCATCTACAAGGCACCAAATGGAACGCATGGTATAGCTGTTCCAGACGGTTGTTCGCCTGGTCAAACGTCATGTAGAAACCGTTCGGGTTTACTGAATATTACGTCATGGAAATTCCTAAAACATGAGCCAAAATTGCACCATCGTCCGTAAGACTCGTGTCAATCCTGTTGAAACCGGTTTAAACATGAAATGTTGCGTCGCCTTTGAGTTATCACAAATTTTTCTGATTCATTCTCGAAGTTGTTTGTTGGAAGTCGGTCGCACATTTAACTGGTTTATTTGGTGCTTGCTAGCTGGACAAATTCTCCGTCTTTTATCCAAGTAATCTGTATCGTAGTGACAGTTTTTTAGAGGTGTAAGGCGTTGCACCAGTCATTTCGATAGCCGCGGGCTAATTTTACAGAAATACACTTATTGAAAAGAAGTTCAAGTGTGTGTTTCTTCGGTCATTATATACAGACGAACGGATTCGGGAACTTTATGTTAAAATTTTCCCACGAAGAGATTATGGTTTACCGCTGTGACCAATAGCAACGCTGGACGAAGCTACACTCACCTGGCTCTCCACCACCTGCCCTGAAATTTGATCTAGTCTCAAACGAAAGAAGAAGAAGCACATTTTCAAAACAACTTTTCCAAGACAGGTACTCACGCATAGGCTATAACCTAATTACAGTTTCCAAATGTCAAAGGAATCAGCCATTAGGCCTACGATTTATCAGCCAATTTCTGTTCTTGACAATGTGTGCTTCAATTGCTTCAATGACACAAATATTATGTAGTAAATGTGAAAAAGCAATGGAGAATTAGCATTTCAATCAATCAATCAATCAATCAATGTTTTATTTGTCAGTAACAGGAACATAGGTACATGTTTGAAATATGCAATATACACAGTACAAAAGTTACACAAGTTCCCATACCGACAGGGAGACAACGAGACGACCATACGGTCTACTAGTCAATTGCCACCCTACGGAAATTACGATTTTGCCATTTAAAATAAGCTTACAATAGAAAAATAATAATTGAAACGTTCCCGCGCTTCAACAACAGCATACCCACAAAAAAAAACATATTGATGATGACGTAGGCCAAAACACAAAATTCCATGAAGCAAGCAGAGAATAATAAAGTTTCCAAAGCAACTGACAAGTTGGTTTCCATAACATATCACTTACGATGCACTGTAGCTTTGTAAAATTAACGTTTTAATCTCTTTTTTGAAACAATGAAATGATAAGTTTTTTAGCCTACCGGTACTTGGAACCTCTGACCAGAGCATTGGTCCCAATACCTGCATGGACTTCTTGCCAAATTCTGTGTTTGATCTGTTTATAAAATAATTGTTGCTTGTTTGATATCTTGTGTTATGCTGATGAATAGATGAAGCATTTGTGAATAAATCACAATACGTAGACGGATACTCATTCATATGAACTTTGTAGGTGTTTTTTTATTTCAATTTTATGTATGTCTTTTAGTTTCAAGATGTTCATTTTGAAAAATAAAAAATTAGTGTGAGCATAGTAATCTTGTTTCGTAATTATTCTTATAACCTTTTTTTGTAATTTTATTAATGGATCCAGTGCACTGTCACATGCCTTTCCCCAGCTTGAAATACAATATTGCAAATGACAGTAAATCAAAGCGTGATACACATCTTTTAAAGTGTCTGTGTTGACATAATTTCTGCGTTTAAGCAACGCCCATGAACTTTTTGCTACTTTTCCGCAAATTTTATCTATGTGATATTTCCATGTTAATTTGTTATCTATGTAAACGCCAAGGTATTTTATTTGATCTTTTTGTTGAATGGTTGTGTTACCAATGTTAATGTTAAAATTTTTTATGTGTTTTTTATTTGTTATTAGCATGTATTCAGTTTTTGAGAAATTTAATGATAATCTATTAAGCTTCAACCAGTTGTAAACTTTTTGCATTTCGGCATTCACATTGTTCTGCAAATTTATTTCACATAAGTCGCTCATCGTAAGATTGGTGTCGTCAGCACATAGTTTAACATTCATGTTTGTTGAATTTGGTAAGTCATTTATATACAGTAAGAAAAGAAGGGGTCCCAATGTCGATCCTTGGGGCACACCGCAGGTAACCTGTCTTGAGTTTGAAGAGATTTCATTGACGACCGTGTGCTGTAGACGATTGCTGATATAGCTTTTTAACAATTGTAATGGAAGGCCCCGAAAGCCGTATGTTTGCAGTTTCTGTATGAGAATAGTGTGATCAACTGTGTCGAAGGCTTTAGCTAATTCAAGAAATACAGAGCAAGTTGTATCTTTATTATCTAGGTTAGTTAAGATGTTATCACAAACGTTTGACACAGCTAACGAAGTGGAATATTGTGGTCTAAATCCATACTGATGTGGTGTGATCAGGTCTTTTTTGTTAGATAATTGTACATTTGTTCATACAGGCATTTTTCGAATATTTTGGTGAAAGGGGACAATAGTGATATGGGCCTATAGTTGGAACAATTTTTCCTGGAGCCACTTTTGAAGATTGGGGTAACTTGAGCGACCTTTAGTACATCAGGATATACACCTTTATCGATACACTCATTGAATAAGTTGGTGAGGAAAGGGGCGATTATTGGTGAGGATAGTTTGACAAATCTTATAGGTATTCCATCATGTCCTGTACTTTTAGAGACAGAAAGATTATTAAGATGTTTTAATACTTCTTCTTGATTGACAGGTTTTAGGAAAAAGGAGAATGGGACACTTTGCAATTTCAATAATGAGCCAGGAGACGGTAGAGGGATTTTAGATGCCATGGAAGGACCAATTTCTGTGAAATAATCATTAAAACAGTTACTTATTTGTGCAGGGTCAGATATTTTTTCATTGTCAGTGCTAATTATTTCTTCTGGTATGTGAGCTGTGTGCTTATGTTTGTACTTGATGATGTCATTTATGGTTTTCCATATTTTTCCAGTGTTGTGCTTGCTTTGCGTAATAAGAAAACTGTAATGCATTTTTTTTGCTTGCTCTTTGGTATGAGTAAGTACATTTCTGTACTTTTTGTATGTTGCTTGTGCAGAAGTGTTTGTTGGGTCTTTTATTTTTAAGTGATATAGTCTGTTTTTAGTTTTGATGGAGTTCAAAATTCCTTTTGTTAGCCATGGTTTGGTCTTGAGTTTTCTTTCTCTTCGAGACAACAATCGTAAAGGTGCATGCTTGTTTAAAGTGTCATTAAAAGTGTCGATGAAATGATTAAATTTGCTATGAACTGAATCATTCCTTTCTGTGTATTGGTTGGTCAAGCTATTTTCCTGGTCAAGCATTTGGTCTCTACAAAATATGTTAAACTTTACTCTGTCAATCTCGATAACCGGCCCTGCATCAATGCTTCAAAACCTCTACAAGTATGTGAAAATGCCAAAAATAACCTATCAAAGGCTTTGTCAATCCGAGAATAAAGATTTAAAACCAACCAACCAAAAAATTTGGATAGCTTCTTGAGCTAAATTGAGAGGTTTTACCAATATTTTTTTATAGTTACTCCTTCACTATATGATGATAAAAAATGAAACTTATTGAAGCTGAAAACACATAGAAAATTTTCAGAGATCCGTCACTTTTTTATGTTACTTCAATATTTTACATGCTCAATATTATTTAACATCAACGAAAAGTCGAAAACACATTGTTAATGCAGATAGATCGGCAACATCTTTTTTAATGTCAATCAGAATGTTTATAAACGTTTGTGTAATAAAAGACTAAGGATCTGCTATACAAGAAAAATTTAGTTTACTTTTTTCATTTTGTGATTTAGAATTTCTAAAAGCCTAGTTTGCAATTTATGTGGAAATCACCTCCCTACTTTTTTGGTAAAAGAAGGCACTTTCCAGACGTGGCAACTAGCATATATAGCGCTAAAGAGCAACGCCGACTTTTTCATGACGTATGTGACACGTAGTGGCGCACGTGACGTAAACACTATCTGAAATTCGCAGGTTTTTGCTGAACGAATTGAAGTCGCCGGTTAGGAAGTTTTGAGTGAAAGTCCAATTCATGCGATTGTGATTCAGTATCAAGTAAGTTAGTTTTGTCTAGTTAGAATTACGAAAGAGTACAACATTGAGATGTTTGTTGCCTAAAAATAAAAATTGTTGTTTCAATATCATTTTATCTCATTGGCTTTCCTATCACATCCAACCAACATTGTGGAATGGAGAACTATGATCTTTGCAGCATACTGAATGCTTGTTTGTGGCTATTCTTTTTGTCTTATTGTTGCATTCTTCCTGTTCTATAGCTTGTGCATACCTGCATGCAATTATGCTCAGTTATTTCCATGCATCGTGTCGTTTAATTGTCTGGCTTGCAAAATAATCATTAGGTACCGTAGGCTACTATTCTATAGATATTTAAAACAAGCAGGAAAAATAAATGTATCTTGCATTTACTATGCACTCACTTACCTATTTTATGTTATATGCATGCGAAAAACACCAGTTTGTAAATTATAATTGTATGGAATTAAGTATTGCAAGTAATGTATTCTTCGAGATCAACATTTATAAAATTTCTTGTAATAGGATTAAGGACTTTTTGTTCAACTTTAATGTTTTTCGTCACTTTTAGTTCACCTTAATTCATAGTAGCTAACCTATGTTAGATAGGTAAATTGTATGCAATCACTGTAGGCTAAAGTAAGCAACTTCTGCATATTTTTTTTTTTTGGATAAATTAGTTTGCATTTAGCAGTCCAGGTTATTAATACTCATTGGAGCTGGTATACAAGTCCGCCCCCCCCCCCCCCCCCTTGGTAACTCATGACAAAGAGGAATTGACCAAAACATGTGGATTGAAGTGTGTGAACAGTAAAGCAAAGGAAAAGTAGTTTCACCCTATACCGTATGTTTGGTCGAGTCCTGTCTTTGTCATGAATTACCAAAGGGGGGGGGGGGGGGGGGAGGACTTGTATACCAGCTCCTACTCATTTTGTAATGGCCATATTAATTGTAAACAACTATTACCGTAAGGGAACGTTCAAATATTACGTAACGCCTTCGAGGGGGAGGGGGGGTTTATGCAAAGCGTTACGTTAGCGTCACATCGGGGGGGAGGGGGTTCAAGCAAAACGTTACATAACGCTTTCGAGTACGGAATGGTAGTTTTTTGTGCTGAATTCGTAGTGAAAAAGCGTTACATGGGGGCTGGGTTTTTTTTTTCGCTGAGACTTTTCGGTCATTTGTCCGAAATGACTTGAAAAAATTCGGTCATTTTTTATTTATTTCGGTCATTTTTTCTGATGAAAATATTTCCTTTGAAGTAGCTAATACAAACGAAAATTTGCACTTCCTGACTAGTTACAACATTGAGTTTCGCTGAGAAACGTTGTCGTGTTTTATTTGAGAAAAGTTAGAACAGACAAACGTTACTTTCAGTCTTCGAAATTAACATATTTTTATTTTTGCAAAAACGTTGTCAAGGCCAAACGGCAAAAGTTGAAATTGCCTCGGCAATTGCATGTGAACGTTTATTACGAAAAAATTGTACCAAAACATGTAAAGCGAAAAGAAAAATATATACTAGAGTAGTCTATCACGACCACACTGTTTGATTTGTTGTGATGTAATAATACCAAAAACTAGCGATAAAGCGAGCAACGCGATACGCACGCTGTTAAGTAATAAACGTTATATAACTGACGTGGGGGGGGGGGAAGTAAGTTAATTTTTCGTTGATTCAATGTTCGAGGCAACACAAATCGATTTAATTTTCCCGGCGGGTTATATTGCGTAACAACAGTACCCAATAAGAAATTTACGCTTGTTTTACATTAATTCGACATCTAGTGGCGTTGAATTATCATAAAATAACGTTAATTGCTCAACCAGGTACCAGTAACAAATTAATAGCTCCCTGCGAAAAGATTGCCTCGATTTACGTTTACACTAACATAATTTCGGCACAATTGAGATACTGCGAGCAACACAAAGTCGCGAGGCGAGATAAGGAGTAGATGCTTAGACTAATTTGACGTCTACCATCGTTGAATCAATGCAAATAGGATGATATTTTTATGAAAGATTCAATTCTCTCAGCTGGGCAAGTGTCTAAGCGCCGGCGAAGTAGGAAGTAACCCAAATAAAACATCCAGCAATAATAAGAGTCTGGTGTAGTCCAAGAAAATTTTTTTTTTTTGTAATCTTTTGGTCCTTACAAGCGCTCCTGTGGCCTCAGCATTTTTATTGCCAACGCTAATGCGCCATTCACGCATCTGAGTCGGCAATCACCTCGGCAAGTGCCGATTGCCCACGCTAATTTCGAAGACTGACTTCTGTATTTGCGTTATCACATATAATAAGACATTGGATCAACGTTTAAACACTAAGTCTACGTCTTGTATTTCCGATTGACAAGAAATCGTACAGTGGCGCAAGAAGCTTCTTTGCAATCACTGAAATCGATTTGAGCGCGTACGTATTTTTTCGGACATTTTGACCGAATTGACTATATTTTTTTCGGACATTTTTCTAAAAAATCGGTCAATGACCGATAAATGACCGAAAAAAAAAACCCAGCATGGGGGAGGGAGAATTGAAAAAAGCGTTACGTTGGCGTTACATGGGGGAGGGGGGGGTCAAAAATTCGGAAAAAAAGCGTTACGTAATATTTGAACGTTCCCTAAGTGCTGTTACCCAGGAAAGGATACACAATTTCAGTGGTTTTAATTTTGAAACTCTTAATAGACAAGTAAAAATTAAAATTACTGGATTCAGACTATTTCGCCAAAACTTATTTGTTAGCCTGAAATTACTTCACATTGATTAGCCAAAATTTGCATCCTTTTTTCTCTCTTATGAATAATACCTCACCACATTTGGGTTAACTTTATGCAAATGACAAGCTTCTGAAGAGAGTCAAAAATTACTGCAGTTTCGAGTCAATGACAAACCTTCTCCTCGCCATATAATAACTTAAAACGTTATACAATGCTAAGTTAAGAAAACTACTAGATACAAAATAGAGTGGATTGCTAGCAGGACTGGTGTCAATTGTAAACCATTAAATTCAATAGTAAATATTTGATATGTATGCCATGGGATGGGCTGAATTTAACTTTTGATGTGCTAATTATAATTAGAGGTCATATTTTGCATCCCTGCTTAAGGTAACAAGCAGGAGCAAGATTTAAAAAAATATATATAGAAACAGTAAATAATTTCTATACTTAAAGCTTGTTCTTTATCTGGTGATTGTATTTAATTGCAAAGATTTTTAGAGGATTTATATTCACTTGTCTTTATATGTGTATACTTTAGATTAGAAAAGGTGATTAAATATAAAAATGCACAATTTTCTTTATAGATAAAACACCATGGGTCGTAGCAGCATTTTACGAATGTCTTTGGAAAAGCAGGACACACTTTTGAAGATGCTTGTATTGTCTATATGTTGCATTCTATGTAAGTCAACTCTCGTATTGCATTGCTGTGCTTTTTGCATTCTATTGCAGATTTTATGGTTTGGGAGTAATAGCATGAAATATTAACTGTTCCAAAGTTACTTTTAAATATTGTCGAAATATAGATTTTGTATTATTATGTACTGGTATCATAAGAATGCTATTCCCTATTCATTTTGACAGCTTTTTCTGTGCGACTCTTCTCTGTCCTTCGATTTGAAAGTGTCATTCATGAATTCGATCCTTACTTTAATTATCGCACCACAAGATTCCTTGCAGAAAAAGGGTTTTATGATTTTCATAACTGGTTTGATGACACGGCTTGGTACCCTTTGGGTAGAATTATTGGTGGAACAATATATCCAGGTATTTATGTCATTTATATTGAAAGAATATTTTCCATTACTCTTCTAGATTGTGTTTTTTTGAAATTGTTTCTTAGCAAAGATTCCTGCACAAGTAACCAGCCTTGTATTTTGTAACAACTGATTCTTTTAAATCCTCTTGAAATTAAGAATTTATTTTCAAAATCAAGATATTTCATACTTTATCATTTTATGATATTCTTATGATGTTAAGATTAAAAATGTTGAGTAAACGGCTAAACAGACAAATTCGTTACATTTGTAAGTAGCAATCATCATTTGCAAATTTCATTACAGGTTTAATGGTCACAGCTGCAGCATTTTACAATGTTTTACACTACCTGAACTTGACCATTGATATCCGAAACATGTGTGTCTTTCTCGCTCCCCTCTTTTCATCATTCACCACTCTCGTTACTTATCATCTCACCAAGGAGTTATCTAACAGTGGCGCTGGCCTTGCAGCAGCAGCTTTCATGTCTGTGGTACCTGGCTACATCTCTCGATCAGTTGCAGGTGATTGCTTTTGTGTAATGATCGGAAAGAAGTTTTGATGTATATTTATGCGTTTTTATTAATAATAATGTAATATTGTAAAGGTAACTTTTAGTTAGAATTTTCCACTCTTTAAAAAACGTGTTCTTTTCAGGATCATATGATAACGAAGGAATTGCTATTTTTTGTATGTTGTTCACATACACCCTCTGGATCAAATCTGTAAAAACTGGGAGTGTGTTTTGGTCTATTTTGTGCTCCATCGCCTATTTTTACATGGTTTGTACCTTGTACCAGTTTCTATAACTTTATTCCATTTACTACAGATAAGTTTTTAAACCTTTATTTTACGCCTGTGTTATTGGAGTTACTGTAAACTTTTTGATGCGTAATTTCAACAATGATAAAATGCAGTTGGACATAAAATAGTTAGTTTCTTTTCCAACCGTTAAGCATTATTCGGCTTTTATGATGTTTCGGATGCTAACCACCAAGTTTTTAACTGGGAGACATATTTGGTGCAGGTTTCCTCATGGGGTGGCTACGTCTTTCTAATCAACCTGATTCCCATCCACGTGCTTGCTTGCATCATCACGGGTAGATTTTCACATAAAATCTACGTTGCATACACGACTGTCTATTGCGTCGGCACCATTCTATCCATGCAAATATCCTTTGTGGGATTTCAGGTATTGTCATTGCAAGATATTTGTTTAATCTAATCAACCTAATTCCATTAAAGGTAAATTTTATGACTAATTTTAGGAAATTCTTCAAACTTCAAATAAAATACCGTACCGCACTAATAGTTTTTTTTAACCTCTATTGTGAGGACAATGTTAAATACAGTGCTTAACTTCCAAGTTGCAATTTCATTTAACTATGTGGTGAAAGTGTTACTCAGATAAATTGCAGAAGCAATGCAAAATTGTGAAGCTATTTGCAAGTTTTTCCTATTCGGCTGCTGCTAGGAAATTTTGTGACAATTTGAATCGCAAAATGCTTAGAATGCGCAGAATTTAATGCTAATGCGTTGACTTTCAACCTTGAAATTTTGCCTTAGCAGTCAAACTGGGCTTGACAAGACAATTATCGTCTCAATAAATTCTCTTTGTTTTGTTGAACGGGCAACTAAATGTATTTTTCAGCCTGTGCAAACCTCTGAACACATGGGGGCACTTGGTGTGTTCGGTTTATGCCAACTAGTCAGCGGCATCACCTACCTTCAGAGCAAACTATCACCTTCACACTTTGCTATTCTTTGGAAAACATTTCTATACATTGTTTTTGCCATATTCGCCGGGGCAGTTGGTTTTCTTACTTTGTCAGGTGAATAGTCATTTAGTTTGTGGTAAAAAGTTCACAAACGTATTTTGTCATAATCGACTAAATGAGCACAGGTTGTTGAGATAACGAAATCAATTTGATGGAGTCGCATTATTATCTGCAAATTTGAGAAGTGGATTTTCTTCGGTTGTCACCGTAGCCTTTAAAAGGTAAATAACACTACAAGGAGTTTCTCGAAGAATCCATACATATGTGTATGGAAGAAGCGCCTATGATAATTTATGCAATCAACAATAACTTTGAACTGTTAAAAAACATTCGCTTATATTTTAGGCAAGATTGCTCCGTGGACTGGACGTTTCTACTCCCTTTTGGATCCTAGTTATGCCAAGAACAACATTCCCATCATTGCATCCGTTTCTGAACATCAGCCGACCACCTGGTCTTCATTCTACTTCGATCTCCAAATGCTTGTCTTCATGTTTCCAGGTAAATATAAATTGAGAGACCTTTGACCTTTTTAGCTGAAACGGCCAAGTCGATTTGTAAAGTCTCGAAGATTTATTTTTAATAATATTTTCTCGAATATCCTGATAATGGTTTTTCGTATTTTAACATGTTTTCTTTCACTTTTCCAGTTGGATTGTACGTTTGCTTCAAGAACCTGAATGACTATAACATGTTCATCATCTTGTACGGGGTTACCAGCATGTATTTCGCAGCTGTCATGGTAAGGGGAATTGAACTACAGTACGTGTATTTTTCAAAACATGAAACGTATATGATTACAACTTCAATTTTACAGTGCTTGGCGATGGAACCTTTGGATGAACAAATTTAGCCAATTTTTTGTTCCTTCAGGTCCGTCTGATGTTGGTTTTGGCTCCGGTTATGTGCGTCCTGGCAGGTATCGGTGTCAATCACATCCTCACAACTTACATGAAGAACTTAGAGGTTGCAACTCCGAAAGATAAGAAAGGAAAACAGAAATCCGACAACTCTTATCCGATGAAAAACGAGGTAGAACCTTGGAACTGATTGAAATTAAAATCGCATTCTAATTATTCGATCATCGATGTCAGTCTATTTGCTTCACGAAGGCTTGTCGTAACAGTTGTCCACTGTGCCTACCACGGAGACGCAATGTAGAAAACTCTTTAACAGTTGTAATGTACAGTAACAGTGTGCATTAATTAACTGGTATAGTTTGGAGTTGAATCGCTTTACGGCACTCTGGAGTTTGTTTTAATTTTTAAGAACTTTTGCTTGGTGAAATTCAATTGACGCCTTTTGAAACGTATCTTATTCATTTGGCACATGATAATCCATTATCCGATTCGGTTATTCATGTATATCACTATCACAAAATCGCGCAATTGTCATCCTGAGATGCTTTCTCGTACGGTAAACTTCAAATAACGTCAACTGAACAAAGTTCCTCATCAAAGAATCTTCTTCTTCAGGTGGCCACCGGAATGGTTGTGATGATGACGATCTTCCTCTGCCTCTTTGCGTTCCACTCCATATGGGTGTCATCGGAGGCGTATTCTAGTCCTTCTATTGTTCTGAGTGCCCGTGGCGGTGATGGTGGACGAATCATATTCGACGACTTCAGAGAGGCTTACTATTGGCTCAAACACAACACTCCGGAGGTACTCCACTACACAGTTTGACTGCGATTGTTTTAAAAGGTTCAGTTGGAATATACACAGAATGTTTGGTAAATATTATGCAATCCGTGACTCATTTTTTGTATCTGTCGTTTATTTTCAGAAACGAACGTAGCGAAATATCAGAAATGTGTTTGCGTAAGCTTAGTCTGAAAGCGAAGAAGTGTCGTTCGATCAACTGTTATTATATTTACAGAACGCAAAAGTCATGTCGTGGTGGGATTACGGTTATCAAATAACTGCTATGGCGAATCGAACAATCTTAGTGGACAATAATACATGGAATAACACGCATATATCAAGAGTTGGTCAGGTAGGCGTCGTAAGCAGACAAGGTGTAAGTATTAACAACAATCTTCAATGTCGTTGCAAAAATCTTTAAAGTTCCAGCAATTCTTTGCTTGTTAATTTCACATTATTACAGGTAAATAACCAGTGGTGTACGGTAGTTAGTTTGTGCTTCCCTCGGGCCTAGGGGGTGCATAAATCCAAATGGACCCACTGACCGTAATTTTGATGGAAAAGGCGTATTGTGACACAAAGACTATGCAACCACAACAGCCCTAACCATAAGTTTGAACAGTTGGTTCTTTTTGCTCGGCACGAAACGGTTGAAGATTGGTTAAATGTTACCCACTTCATAACTTTATGAACAGGCAATGGCGTCGACAGAGGACAAGGCGTATGAAATAATGAGAGAACTGGATGTGGACTATGTGCTTGTCATATTCGGAGGGCTGACCGGTTATTCTTCCGACGGTAATTGCATTGATTTTGTGCAACATTTTTCGACCAGCAGAATCGATCCTTTTTACATTGATTCAACCTCTGCGGATGTTGCATCACGTACAAACGACCTGTTTTGGTTTTCTTCATCTTTTGTGCCGTATTGATGATTAGTTCTTTGAGTGCAATCGCTATTTGAAAGCAAAGTCAACTTACAGTAAGTTGATCTATGTCTTTTGTGATGTAGATATCAACAAGTTCCTGTGGATGGTGAGGATCGGCGGTTCTACAGACAGGGGCGCTCACATAAAGGAAGCAGACTACTACACCCCCACAGGGGAGTTCCGTGTGGACGCTGATGGCTCCCAGGTTGGGGACAATTTATTTAAACTTTGAACGTCCAATAACATTTCGCCGTTAAACGCTGCAATGCCGTATATTAACATTTCTTTCATAACTTTGTTGCCAGCGATGCGAGAGCATCTTAATTTAATACTTACCCAGGCAGCAAATCAGACGTTTTTTACATTGATTCTGGGTCTGCAGACATTGAATCAGTGTAAAAATGATTGATTTACTGTCTGGATAGTGACACTTAAGCTTGTAATATGAATCGAATCTTTTTAACCACTGAAAGCTGAATCGTTTGACCTTTTACGCAGGTTCTGCAAAACTGCATGATGTACAAAATGTGCTATTACCGGTTTGGTCAAGTCTACACTGAACAAAGTAAGTTGGACTTTCAAGAAGTAGAGTCTTAGTCCACTGTTTTTTTTTTTAAAGCGAAAATTTTCCAAATAACTTCGAACTTGTTGAATTGAGTAACTGGTATAATTGGTTAGCATGATTGCCTTAAGTGTTCGACACATGGGTTCGATTCCCATCTTAATGAGAAGACGACAATAAAATATTCCATTTATCTGGTAAATTTTTCTGCTGCTGACTAAGTGAATTGGGTAATGTATGATTGCAATGTCCGTGCTTTCTTCAGATAAACCTACTGGCTATGACCGGGTGAGAAATGCTGAGATTGGAAACAAAGACTTCGAGTTAGACGTTCTTGATGAAGCCTACACGACAGAGCACTGGATTGTTCGAATTTATAAGGTGCGTCTTGTTTTGGTATAACTACATAATCTAGGTCCTAATATGATTTAATAAAGTTATAATACAGCGTGACTCGCAAAAAAAGAAGATAAAGTCTAAATCTGAGTCACCTTATGTTATAATTCCACTGCGACTGTCTTGTATGACAAAGCGCTTTGTAAAAATAAGTCTGTGTCCTTCCGAATCGTAACTGGCATTTTCTTTTGCTTCAGGTCAAGGATTTGGACAATCGTGGAAACCCACGCACTTAAAGTTTTTTCATCCAATGACCAACATTTCGCTCGGGAGGACTATTTTAATACGGTGTTTTGTGGGCAATGTTATCTTGCTCTGTTCAACTGAACTAGCGGTCTTCGGCAAGATGCAAAAATAAAAATGAAGCTTTTTTTACATTTATTTTTTCAATTCAACTTGCAGTTTATCGAAACAACGTCATTTGTTAAGGCGTTTCAAATTTTCTGACTTGCCCTTACATAATTAAGGAATACGGAAGCTTAGTGTGTGGTCTTAAAATGTTTTAAATCTATAATTTTCCGAAATCGTGAGCAATATACTCGCATGTCAGAGTATAAAATGCTATTAAAGAAATATTTCGTAACCGTGTTGTGGTGTGTTCAGACACAGCCTGTGTCACTGTGTCAGCCAAACTTACAGGTAGGTTATGTCTTGCGGAAACACGTCTGGTGTATGAAACACAATAACACATTCGTAACTCTCAGCAATCAGCATGCATTTGACTAACAGGCAGGGATGGAGGAACCTTGTGGGCCTGGGCCCACCTACTTTACTTTCTGGGTGGGCCTGGCCGCGAATTTTTTTCCCACGTGATTCCGTCTCATTGATTCTAGTCACTCTAAAAGTAAGATTTTCCGAAAGTGTTTTGAGAGATTGGTTGATTCAGATTGCGAAATAACTATTTGCCAATGAAATGTTGCAATGATAATAAAATATAAGCTTTCCCTTACCCTACTTTTTTGAAAAGCTCTTGTGTACCGCAAAAATTAATTTAAAGAAAAAAGAAGTTTAACTTTGACGGGCGTCGAACCCTCGTTCTCACGATCAGTGGGCAGACGATGAAACCACTGAACCAACTGTGCCAACGAGAAAATGTTGCATTCACACGGTTTTAATACAAACTTTTACCAAAATATGCAAATGAGACAGGAATGTCGTGAGAAAAACAATTTCGCGGCCTGGCCCACCCACTTTTGAAAGCCAAATTTCTTTGATTTGCCGTTTTTGCTACCTTTTCAGAGAGGGAGTTCCAAAAAAAGGTCTTCACTCATTTGATTATCTTAGATAGCTCAATGATGATATCCAATCTTCAAACTTTTCTGTTGAGCCCACTATTGATGGGCAGCACGTGTGGGTGTGGTTGCGTGTGATTGGTGGAGCAATCTATCTATCAATACAATTATTCTCTATGGTTAGAACAGTGATATCATTACATATGCACGTAGCCTACTGTATAATGCTGCATTTTTTTTACTCCCAGGTGGTGTTATAACTGTGCGTGTATTGTTGCCTTTTTATTTGTGTGTACAGTACATTGCCACATTTTGTACAGCTCTATCTATAGAGCAATTCAACAATTTTGTAAATTTTTTTGATCAAATCCGGCCCAAAAATGGAAAATTTTGCCTGTTGGCACGAAAGGCAATTATGAAAACACAATGTGTAAACCAGGGGTCAGCAAACTTTTTCTAACAGCGGGCCAAAGCCAAATTTTACATGGTCATGGCGGGCCGTAGCGTATTAATACCAGTTTTGATAGATTCAGAGGCATGATTTCAAGGTGTTGACGTAGCCTAATGCCTTCAGAATATCGGCTAGTAATATCCTTGACGGGAATCAGCTGAACAAATTCTTAAACATCAAAATCTTTGTTTACTGCACGCGCAAATACTACCAGCTCAGCTGTCGTGTCTGTGCTCTCATCTATTGCCATTGCGAAGAACTGTAGATATACAATAACTTTTTGCTAGATGTTACGTTCTCCGATATCACTTCTTTTCGTCGAGTTACGGTTCTTGTTGAAAGACTTAGGCCTATATCTGAAAAGTAGTTTTTTTTTTCTCTGGACATATGTTTTAAATATCATCCATCTTACTCCTGTTCCCAAATTCTCCATCACTATACGATTTCTTGTCTTTTGCTATTAATTGTGCTACCTTGTAGCTAGCAAAAGAATTTCTGATTCATTGGTTTTTCCTTTCCTTTGTAACAGAGAAATTTGCTGTTTTAAAGCTATTTTTGAGTAGATTAAGTTGCCGTTCCTTGCTTGACCCATTAACTTGGAAGAAATAATATGTTTTGTATCATAATGGCGCTTTATGTTGAGTTCTTTGTTTATACAAACAGAAACGCTGCAAATCAAAGACGTGGGCCTACTAAAATGATTAATGAAAAGTACTTGTTCTTCCATTTGATTAGTACCTGTAATAAACCACTAGCCTGGCCAGTGGCCACATAGTTGGATTAACTGTGACTGCTGCGCCTCTGGGCCCACCTACTTTTAAAATGGTTCCTCCATCCCTGCTAACAGGGTTCTCGAAGTTCAACGGTACGACAATGTAGGTGAGAGAAAGGAGGCGTTACATATTTCGCATATTTTGTATATTTTCATAAGTGCACCATAAGGGCAAAAACAACGATCGTCGTCGACAAAAACTCAGCATATTTCCGAGCAATGTTAGCTTTTAAGGAACTTGCGTCAAAAGTACTTGCAGGAGAAAGCTTATTGGCAAAACACGGCGTTACACTTCTCGACGTAGGTCAGAAGAACTTAATTGCACCTATTCACAAAAAGTGGCCAATACATACGTAGTTACGTACTATCTGCTACATATTATTATAAAACGAATATCCAAAAAAACTGCAGTAGGTAAAGTGAGCTGTGCCCTACAATAAGCCTTTTTCTCCCGCAAATAATGTCAACTTGGATCTAAAATGAACGGACTTCAATACCACAACATCGAATCAATGTTGAGGTAATGAAGTTAGTTCAAAAGGGTAATCATGTGCATTTGTGAACAGCGAAGAGGACAGTGAATGAAAAAATGTACAACGAACTAATGTATGCTTGGCTTCTGTCCTCTTCCCGTTCACACAACCACTTGCATGGTTGAATGCACATGGGAAATTAACCTCATCCGCCAGCCGAGGGACGATTTTGTGACGGTCGCCATCTTGAAGACCCTCCGCTGCCACCCAGTGGATTAGAGTCTGAAACAAAGAAACTTTTTTTAAGGCTCAAGTTGTGAATAAAGACGTTCAGAAAGTCACTTCGTTCTAGCGTCACCCGAAGGCAAGTTTTGAAAAGGTACCATTAAAAAATCCCCTTCGAACTTTGTTGGTAATTACGGAAGAAAAAGGAGCATAGCAGTGGTGGGAATCAAACCCACGTCAATGAAATGACTACCACCGCCCTAACCCTCCGTGCCAATTCAGCCAGTAGCAAACCGATGAGTTAATTTAGCTATTGCCTTTTTCCTTTGTTGCTCAAAGGGGATTTTTTAATGGTACCTTTTAGAAAGTTGCCACCCGGAGCAGCCTTTGTAGTTCACGTGCTCACGGATGTACAAAAGGCTGGCCGTTTCTTTTCTAGCAAGCACTAGTAGGCTGGGGTTTGGCTTCTCCAGCAGAGAAACAAATTGATGCCCATGCACTTTTGAGAGCCCCATCTACAAAGCACCAAATAAAGTACATGCCACGGCTGTAGACGAAATAACCCTAGCTTGGCTTCTCCCTCATTTTTAAATATTTTTTTTACCAAAAAACTACACTTACGTACCGTAACTTCGCATAGGCTTTGCATCTTTATTTCGTCTGATAACGTTTGGCGTAGGATTAGAATCAGTTTTCTGCCAAAGTAATAGAAAACAATGAACAAGGAGGTAATTCTATACAAGTCACCATATCTTCCCACAAACAGTTGCTAGCAATGAGATAGTCCTATTTCATACTACATAAGCAAATTTAAACAAAGAAACTGCCACTATAGCTAACGTATCAACTGAAAAGTCACATAAAAAAGAAATATCTTGTACTGGGTAGCAAATGAAATGTGCAGTTGCCTCACAAAACAACAAAAGCTCATTGCGTACTACAAAAGAGAAACTTCCTCGTTCTTTTATGCGAAAAAAAGCAGTCCTTTTCACTTTGAACGTTCGCCGATATTGAATAAGAGTAAAGTAATAACAATCATGCTTTTATTTGTGTCCATTGCCATAACATACAGTAGACTGCGGTCACAGATGCAATACAACAGCAAGCAGCGAAGTGACATATAGTCTTCGAGTCAGCTGCTCCCCTTAGTTTGGCTTGCCATTAAGTGTCTTTGCCGAGACACAGCTGCGTGCTCTGAGGCGGAGTCAGATCCTTTCGAACGTCGCGCAGACGTTCTCACCACTCGGATACACAATGTTGAATCAATGTAAAAAAGCACGTTTTGCAAGCTGAGGTGTGGAACCGAACACGTATGAAGTTAAATACATCACTCCACTGACCAATTCTATCTTGTGCAATGTGTTGGATTGTGACTTTCCGTGCTTCATCGCATCGTGGTCGTTTATCTTCTGAGATCGCTTTTGTTCTTCCAGCTGTGATCGACAAGCAAACGCGCGTAAGAAATTTGGCAAAAATAAATTTGACACCAATAAAAATATCAGGCATTCTCCATATCAGGTATACCAGTGTGTGTTTTACAGCACAACGCACGAAAGTGCGCTTGTTTAAATATATGTTGCATCGGCCTGGTGGTTAGTGCGTTCACCTCTACATCGGTTGACTTGAGTTCAATACTCTGTCGGGTCATACCAAAGACCTTTTAAAAGTGGTTCTAAATCTTACCCCTGTTTGGCACTCAGCAAAGGAGTAAATTCAGGGTAATGATGTACTAGGCTACACCTGTATACGGCTGCGTTGACTGGTTTCTAGGGCACTGAGAGCAACGGATATCCTGTTTGCTACTATTCGGAGAAATGCCAATTCAGAGATACTTAAAATCTCACAGTGGCCTCTGTTTATTCAAAGAAATTATCATATAACAGAGGTTAATCAAATAAAGTCTCAACGAAAAAAACAAAACAGTTGTCAAACGGTGTTCCATGATTAACAGTAGTGGACTGGTTAATCAAATGAACTCTCAACTAAAGTTGCTAGATAAATCGATATATAGCATGCACCTGAGATATCAGCTAATTTACATCTTTCTCACTCGATCTCACTGAAACAATAACTGTCTCGTTTGCATAGGTATGGGAAGGAAACACAAAAACCATGTACCCAAATGATCCCTACAAATTCTCTAAATAAACAGAAACCGGTGGACGCAGCGCTATGTAGAAACACCCACATGATGATATATAAAACTGTTTGATTTATTAATCATACAAAACTGGAGAAAATTTACCATATTTAAAAAGGTTACTAGAAAGTACATTTCTCCAGTTTTGTGAATAATAGTTACCTCTTGAAGTTTTTCAGCTTTCACTCTAACTTGTGCGTCATATCTTTCCTGCATGCGTTGTCTTGCCTTATCCATGGCTATCATTCTTGCTTCGATTTGGTCAGGATCTACAAACACAACAAAATAATGTAATTTCATATCATCAGCAAGGGGAAGTTCTGGTGATGAAGTTAATTCAAAGACTGATTGCAAAAAATAATTTTTTGATAGGTTATTGTTAAGTTTGCATAGTTTTTTGCATGAACTACCACATTGTGATAGCTTCAATTACCACCTGCAAGTAAAAGTTGCTGAATGGAAACATATTTCACCATCAAAATCTTTAATCTAAAAATATTACAAAATTGTAACGACCTTACAATTTAGATGCTGACACAACCAACAGGTCCAAGAAAATTGCTTACTCAAAGAGTCAGTGACGTCGTAAGCTCGCTTGCGGTGATTAAAAAACTTCATGATGTGGCCTCTCACATTTGTCCAAAGCACCATTGCAAATATTGAACCGAGTAAAAGAAACCAGCCATATACTTCAAGAAACGACACCACTGAAACCAAAGAAAATATGATAATGGTAGTTGTACTTAATAGAGGGTTTTAGTATCAACTTTACATCAAATACTGTTATTATAAACTGCAACAACTGTGATACGATGCCTGCTGCAAATAAAATAAACTTATCTCACATGGAAACTTTTTCAACCTACTTATTTTTAGTTATATACTCACAGCGTTTACCAGTAATATTAAAAATATGATAAGAACCATGCATAGCATACGGTAGGTAGGTCCAAACAAAGTTGCAAAATACATAGCCTTCATTGTTAAACAGGCAGCATACTTACATGATGAAAGCGCTGTACCAAAGAAGTATGGATTTTCATTGACAAGTGGTCTGTTGTTAGTTGCTTCATTTGGATCAGCTCTTAAAACATCTTCTTCAGGATCCATGTTAAAAGAAAATTCAGTACACCAACAAATTTTAAAGCAGATACTACAAGATATTTCTTGTAAATACAATAAAAAATTCAAATAAAAGGATTTATATAAATAGCAGCTTTATACTATTTTCTCCAAACAGGCAACTTTCAACCCATCTGTTATTTCTTAAAACTCCAATATACCGCTACCAACAGATACAAAAACTCTCACAGAACCAACAGATACAAAAAGTCAGGAAGAACTGTTTTCAATTAGAATTCTCTATCTCATAGTGCAGTGGTCTATAGTAGTTCACCTAGACTTTAACCAGATTCGGATAATTAAATCCTTTTTTCTAGATCTAGCTGAAAATAATATGGCACAGCTGATCACAAGTGAGGATGTGTTATCTTGATTCAGCATGTTTGTTCATTAGAAACTATCCATTGCACAGAATTGGCTAGTGCAATCTGTATGACCAGGGGCGCAGTCAGCAAAGCAATTGCCCCCTCCCTCGAAATATTTTTGTCTATGCAACCGGCTAAAAGACTTATGGTATAAGCTATTGAAAAGCTGTAGAAAAATAAGCTTTTCCCTCTCTGTTGTTACAGAATTATTTGACAAAGTTTTATTATTGATTTGGGCTGACAGTCCTCTCAGAATGCACAATTTAAGAGTATTTTTTTCAAAAATTTCTGGGAGAGACCCTTCAGGCCCCACGAATCTGCTACAATAGGCTACTCATTTGTCTTTCATGAATTATTTTACTGCCCACGCCCATGCGTATGACCAGTCAAAAGCCTTATCATGAATGATTGTTTAAGGTTGATAGTCGATACTGTTAGTGCCTTCGTTTATGATGTCACTGTAGCTGTTGTCCCCCTGGAAAAGGCCTTGCCCTTTCTTTACCCCTCTGTAAAATGGATCTGGTTACGCCACTGTCTACTTGTAAGCTTATCACCGATCTGTAAGTCCGCAGGCGACAGTAGGTAACACATAATAAGGTAGGGTAAGGGGAACCAACTTCCACATTTATGCCTTCCACTCCATTGTAATAACATCAGATGATGTAGGCTAATCCTGCATTGTTTTCAATTTCAGCACCTCACCTATGAACTACTGAAGCTATTCAACACAAGGTCTTAAAACAGCTGTAAGACAGTGCTAACTAGTAAACTACACTATAGTGATGTAGATTATGGCTGTGGGAAATGGAAAGTAAATATTATGATTCAGCGAAAAATCGGGCTTGCTTACGTCTTACTTCTGCTCCATTATGGTATCCTGACATAATGAATTACATAAAGCAGGCTTGTCAGCAATAGTGTGTCGCCCAACTTAATAATAATGCACAGGGAATGCTACTAAAAAACAGCTAAGTTTTTCAAATTAAGGTTAAAGATTGTTTTTTCAGGAGAAGGATATGTAGTGCGGAGTTGTATTTTCACCCACCCTTCCGACACACATACCCCCAAAGACAGTGGCGTACGCAAGGAGGGGAGATTTGTGGTTTAACCCTCCTATTAAGTTTGTATTGTTTTATGGCTTATCATGACTTTCTTTAAATTAGCTTTCCTTAATTCTCCTTAGTTTTCATGTAAATCAAGTTTTGTAAACATGTAATTGTGTTATGATACAGCAAATATAGCAAAGAAACTGTCTGCGACGAAACTAAAAAGTAAAAAATGAGTAGCTGGCATCGCAATTTTTGTTTTCTTTTGTTGTTTGTAAGTTTTTTACGGCTGCTTGAAGCTAATCTGTAAGCTATTGTGGACCCAGGCTCATCACCAGCTTGAATAACCGTTCTGTTTTTCACCGTTTGATTGAGCATCTCCTGGATCCTAGCATGAGCAACTTCAATGTTACGTTGAAACGTTTTCAAAACAATGTTGTGTTTCATTTTGACAGAAAATAGTTTTATCTTCTTTAATTTCGAGATCTCAGCCACTTGGTTTCGCTATGCGCTGAAAAGAAATTAAAATGTCAATGCATGAGAATCGTAGGCTACAGTCTAACTTACAAGGTAGGCTATAAAGCGTGAAGACAAAAATGCGTGAGATTGCGTAAAAAATGTTTATTTTAAGATAGACTGACTACTTTCACTTAGAGATGTTTCAAACAAGACACCATCTATTTCAAAGTTTTATTTTGTCTGATAAATAAATAATAATTCATCACAGGGTTTGTAAAGATTTTTATCATCTTTAACCATAGTTAACAAATATACTTAATATATTTATTAACTATGCTTTAACCCACTTTTTTCTGTCCCAAAGTAAAAGCAAAGCACTGCAAAGAGTATTTTAAATTCCTTTTTTCTACAAAGTGCAATCTTAACATAACTTAAATGATAAACGTTTTCGTGCTTCACAGGAAACATTGGCCAAGTTCTGAATCAACACTGGACTGCATTCATGATTTACATTGCACACTGGCATCATAGTTAATAAATATACTTATTAACTATGCTGGCATTAACCAAAAAAATTTTAACGCAAAAAACGTAATTCTAAATGTTCGTCAAGCTTTCTCGACCATCTTGTAGCTCTAATCATTAGCACAATGACAAGTCGACGTTTAGTGATCTGTCATAAGCCCAGTTTGATTTCAGCCTTGAAGTAAATGCTGGTTAGGCTACGATTAGAATGGATTCATGAGTTTTTTTCAACCTTCCCCATGAAAAATCTCTGCATCTATCTGTAAATTTTACATTTTTTTTTGTTGAGAAAATTCATTCTTTCACAAAATTAAGATTGGGCTCATAAAATACGTCTTGTCTATATCATGCAAGCAAAACATTCGATCGCAATATTGTGCATTGCTGCAGAACGAACCATTATCACAATTTTATTATTTTTTGTATTTTAATTTTAAATTTACTTTGGAGACTTTTTCTAGATAGAAGCCAGGGATTTCCAAAAGTACCTTATTTGTAATTTTATTAACCAACGTAACTGAGCAACACAACACAACATTTTTCATTATAAACACAAAAAATAGCGAATGTTTTCGGCTATGCATATAGCCCTTATAAAGCCTTTAATTTAAAAGATATATTGTAGAATATTAGAAATACTATTGTGCTGCGTAATATTTCAGTTATCATCCCGTGTGTGAGCAAGTTAAACAGCTTCTAAAATGCTCAAATTATAGACTATAATTTTTACCATATTTTTTTTTACAAGCTTGATAAGGGCTATGCATACGGTATCCGAAAACATTGGCTATTTTTATTATGTTAAATGCTGTGGTGTTGCTCAGTTATGTCTGTTTATGGTTTCAAAAAGTAACCTCTCTACCTAAATTGTATACCTATGTGATTTTGGTAGTGACTATAGCGAGTAGTCTTTGTATGGACATTGGTGTTTGTGTAGGGTTTACCCTACATTTGTACTTGATGTTCAGAAACAAAAGTAAACTGAACGAAACTTTACTTATCTCGCTTGTTGCTTTTAACTGTTCAACGTTTTTTAGGCATTTAGTTATTTATTTTTGTTCGGATGTAAAACAAAGCGTACACAAAAAAAGGAAAACATAGCCTAAAGTGTGATGCAGGCGCCACTGTGCAAGCTCCTTTTTACTTTGAGTACAAAACGACTCTTCAGTCTCGAGCACTTCTCAGCTTTATTGTTTTGCTTATTTGTAGATACCAGATTAGTTATAGAAAGTGCCATTATCGTTTTGAGTAAACAAACAACAAAATTAAACAGAGTAACTGTTTTTAATCAAAGAAATATAAATCCTTTAACAAAAAGAAATAAATTTTACATGACTCTGTATGACTATATAATGTTGGCAAATTTATGTTCATCCACACTTCTTTCATTTCTCGGTTTGGCGAAAATCGGTTAGTGAGATTTTTCTTTCTTATTTGTATTTGTGGTCTTGCTGTAAGCAAGCGTAGTTTATTGAAAATGTCATAGCATATTGCCACGCATGTTGGTGCATTTTGTATTATGCCAATACAAAAGAAAAAAAAAATGCTTAGACTAGGACCTATGGCCCTGTACCTTAAAAGTTTGTGCATTTAGACAAGTGCCTCAACCATCTGATTGATTGAATCTTAATTCTTGGACTGGGAAAGCTTCTTGTAGAGCTTAATCCTGGCAGTTTCGCATATTTTTAGAGGCTTTGAATCACTGACGCAGGCCCAGTCACTGAGATTGAAAAACTAAAAGACATACATAACATTGAAATAAAAAAACATAGGCAGTGGCTATTTAACCGGCTCCGGTCTTTGAATCTGAAACACTATTTGACCGGTCATGACGTCACTACATAAGCACTTTTTTCTCTTTCAAAGCAAAGGACGATAAGCGCCTTAAGTTTTAAATTCAAAACGATCTCTTCAACCGAGTCCGTGGCGCATACGTAACGTCTCAGGCTGCTATTCTAGAGGGAATGAGTTCGATACTATCTGGAAGCGCTCTTTTTTTTTTTTAACTAAATTTTGACCCAAAGTGCATTTTTGTCGTCAATTTTTAATTGGCAGTGGCTATTTGACCGGCTCCGGTCTTTGAATCTGAAACACTATTTGACCGGTCATGACGTCACTACATAAGCACTTTTTTCTTTTTCTCTTTCAAAGCAAAAGACGATAAGCGCCTTAAGTTTTAAATTCAACACGTTTTCTTCAACTGAGTCCGTGGCGCATACGTAACGTCTCGGGCTTCGATTTTAGAGGGAATGAGTTTGATACTATCCAGAAGCGTTTTTTTTTTTTTTTTTTAACTAAATTTTGACCCAAAGTGCATTTTTGTCGTCAATTTTTAATTTGAGTAGCCTACAGCCCATTTTTTTAAATCTTTCCAAATGTGAGTAATAAAGTTAAGTTTTTTTAATTTGTGAATAAAAGAATAACAGTTAACCTCTCAAGTACATGTAGCTCCACACAGAGTGAAATTTACATACCTTTTGACTCCTTTTTATTTCTTTAAAAGTAATATCTAAAAAGACATTATTGACCCAAAAAGAATGTCTAAAAAGACATTATGAAAAGCAACTACGGACAAAGGCCAGTGTTTCGATCTCCCGACCTCTTCAGCGTAGCCGTAGCGTAGTAAAGTACTAAAGTGAAAGTGGAAAGTTGTCTTGAAGGGTTGGTTGAGATGATGATTTGAAACTTGACTGATTGTTGTGCGACAATGAGACTGGATTTAATTTTTAACTTCGGACTTCAGCGAAACGTAATCTTACAGCCTATTATTTAGAAGGCGTGATTTTTTCAGAGAATTTGTGCTAAGAAATGAAAGGAATTTGTTAAAAAAAGACTAGAAAAAACTTTTTTAATTCGTTTTGAAACTTTTTTATTCACTTGTTGATTCATTCAGATTCATATCAGTTTGTAGATAAAAAAAAAAAAAACGGAACGCTTCCGGATAGTATCGAACTCATTCCCTCTAGAATGGAAGCCCGAGACGTTACGTATGCGCCACGGACTCAGTTGAAGAAAACGTGTTGAATTTAAAACTTAAAGCGCTTATCGTCTTTTGCTTTCTTCTTCTTCGTTTGAACCTTGTTCTTCGCCACTTCAAGGGTCGAGGGGCTCTGCCTTTTACCATCCTTGGGCAGTGGCGGCGACGCGGTCTAGATGTTTGGGCAGGTGTCGAGCAGCCATTGAATTGATTCGTCATCCAATTCACGCAGACCACGCACACCATTTGGCGCATGGTAGATGGCGCAGTTACAGATGGTGTGGTCTACGGTTTGTTCCTCCATGCCACACTCACATGCTTTGAAAGAGAAAAAGAAAAAAGTGCTTATGTAGTGACGTCATGACCGGTCAAATAGTGTTTCAAATTCAAAGACCGGAGCCGGTCAAATAGCCACTGCCTTTTTAATTTGAGTAGCCTACAGCCCATTTTTTAAAATCTTTCCAAATGTGAGTAATAAAGTTAAGTTTTTTTAATTTGTGAATAAAAGAATAACAGTTAACCTCTCAAGTACATGTAGCTCCACACAGAGTGAAATTTACATGCCTTTTGACTCCTTTTTATTTCTTTAAAAGTAATATCTAAAAATACATTATTGACCCAAAAAGAATGTCTAAAAAGACATTATGAAAAGCAACTACGGACAAAGGCCAGTGTTTCGATCTCCTGACCTCTTCAGCGTAGCGTAGTAAAGTGAAAGTGGAAAGTTGTCTTGAAGGGTTGGTTGAGATGATGATTTGAAACTTGACTGATTGTTGTGCGACAATGAGACTGGATTTAATTTTTAACTTCGGACTTCAGCGAAACGTAATCTTAGGGAACGTTCAAATATTACGTAACGCTTTTTTTCCGAATTTTTGACCCTCCCCCATGTAACGCCAACGTAACGCATTTTTCAATCCCCCCCCCTCCCCCATGTAACGCTTTTTCACTACGAATTCAGCACAAAAAACTACCATTCCGTACTCGAAAGCGTTACGTAACGTTTTGCTTGAACCCCCTCCCCCCCGATGTGACGCTAACGTAACGCTTTGCATAAACCCCCCTCCCCCTCGAAGGCGTTACGTAATATTTGAACGTTCCCTTACAGCGTATTAGAAGGTGTGATTTTTTCAGAGAATTTGTGCTAAGAAATGAAAGGAATTTGTTAAAAACAAAGACTAGAAAAAACTTTTTTAATTCGTTTTGAAACTTTTTTATTCACTTGTTGATTCATTCATATCAGTTTGTATCCTTTTGTAGTTAAAAAAAAAACAAACAAAGAACGCTTCTAGATAGTATCGAACTCATTCCCTCTAGAGTGGCAGCCCGAGACGTTACGTATGCGCCACGGACTCAGTTGAAGAAAACGTGTTGAATTTAAAACTTAACGCGCTTATCGTCTTTTGCTTTGAAAGAAAAAAGTGCTTATGTAGTGACGTCATGACCGGTCAAATAGTGTTTCAGATTCAAAGACCGGAGCCGGTCAAATAGCCACTGCCAAAAACATATGTACAAACTTCATATGAATGAGTATCCGTCTACGTATTGTGATTTATTTACAAATGCTTCATCTATTCATCAGCATAACACAAGATATCAAACAAGCAACAACTATTTTATAAATAGATCAAACACAGAATTTGGCAAAAAGTCCATGCAGGTATTGGGACCCATGTTCTGGTCAGAGGTTCCAAGTAGGCTAAAAAACTTATTATTTCATTGTTTCAAAAAAGAGATCAAAACCTTAATTTTACAAAGCTACAGTGCGTCGTAAGTGATATGTTATGGAAACCAACTTGTCAGTTTCTTTGGAAACTTGATTATTCTCTGCTTGCTTCATGGAATTTTGTGTTTAGGCCTACGTTATCAATATGTTTTTTTTGTGCGTATGCTGTTGTAGAAGCGCGGGAACGTTTCAATTATTTTATTTTTTCTCTTGTAAGCTTATTTTATATGGCAAAATCATCATTTCCGTAGGGTGGCAATTGACTAGTAGACCGTATTGTCGTCTCATTGTCTCCCTGTTAGTATGGGAACCTGTGTAACTTTTGTACTGTGTATATTACATATTTCAAACATGTACCTATGTTCCTGTTACTGACAAATAAAACATTGATTGGTTGACAGAGTGAAGTTTCCGATTTTTGAAGTGTTGTTACTAGAAAATGATTCCATCCATTAGATGCTGCTAAATGGAGAGCAGTCCTTAAAATGCGTTGCTCAAGCGCACACCCCGAGAGTCGAACCAGCGCGGCTTGATCTTAAAGCTTCTTTGTTCCAGAAGTGACGCGCTAACCAATTGAGCTGTCGGGGCTGACATGCAAACAATTTAATTAAACTGTTTGCTCGGGTAATTTAGCCACAAGTAATCATATATCCTCAAATGTTTCATTGCAAAATTTTGAACCGACAACAAATAAATTTCTAGACTAAATTGTCAACTGTTTTGTTGAAGATCACTAGATGTTCTGAGAGGTTTATATGATACACTCTTGTCATCTCTGTGAGACAGTATAAATATTTGCGTAGCTGGTTCAAGATTCAATCATTTTGTAAGATTAGCCTGATTGCAAACTATAGTAGTAGTTTGCACTTCACAGCAACCGCAAAACTAGCCAAGATCTTATACTAAAAAGTTTTTTTTCTTGTGTTTAGAAATATTTTTTCAACAAGTACAAAAAAGTTGAAAATCACGTTGGAGTCTCCTAAATTGTACAGCCAAATTAATTAGTTATGAAATCCAATGGTGAAGAGATAATTTATGTGGCTGTTTTTAGCTAAAAATTTGTATTACGGTATACCAAATGACAAAATTTTGTCAAACAGTTGAAAAATTTTTTTAGTAAGTTGTAGGTGTTAAGCTCTCTAACTCTGTGTACACGACAAGAAAACAAATGCTGGAAATTTGCATTAAGTGCATGTGAACACAAAATTGCATGTACTCATACGGTACTTTTGCAAAGTAGCTTTGAAATTGTTTGTGCATGCAACTACAGGCATTATGTAAAATTTACCTGTCTTTTGTTTCACCTTTGCAGATAAGGATGCAGATTTTTGTGAAAACCCTTACTGGGAAGACCATTACTCTCGAGGTTGAGGCCTCCGACAGCATTGACAATGTCAAGCAAAAAATTCAAGACAAAGAAGGTATACACAATAGATATATTTTGAAAGAAGCTTTTTGAACAGTTTGCTTTAAATTCAAACTAGAAAAAGTTACGCACATTAATCTCTAAGTGTAAATCATTAAACTTTAATAGGTATTCCTCCCGATCAACAACGTTTGATTTTTGCTGGTAAGCAATTGGAAGATGGAAGGACTTTGAGTGACTACAACATACAGAAAGGTATGGAACCACCTATTTTTTTACTATTAAAGGTACTGTATCGTCTTAGAAACTTTGAGGACTGATGACAAATAATTCTGTGTTTTCTCAAACTTTGTATTGCAACTATATATCATATCACCTTGTATGCTGTTTCAGCTCCTTAACTTATGGAAACGTACATGTTATCACTTCTCGATCTGTATTCTGTATTTTACAAGTTTCTCTACAAAAATTTGTCTGAAAATTCATTGGACTTTACATTTGCAAAAAATAAAGTGTTTAATTTTCTCTGTGTTTAAGATTTATATTTCTTGGAAGTGCAATGGTGTTTATTTCTGGAAGAGTAAATGACAAGACATGTTCTAAAGAAGTTAAGGAATGTTAAGATGGATTATTTTAAGATTTTTAAAGAATGTTATTTTGTCTAATGTTTCTGCAGTAATACTTAGTGATGGGACTTTTTTGTAAACGGGTAAAAGTTTTGCACTTGAGATTTGAATATATTCTTCAACAGTCATGCAAAAGATAAGTTATTAACTTTCAATTTCATTATATTTTAGAATCGACCTTGCATTTGGTGCTTCGTCTTCGTGGTGGTGTCATTGAACCCAGCATGAGACTCTTGGCCCAAAAATACAATTGTGACAAAATGATTTGTCGAAAGTGAGTGACCGACTGTATTAATGCGAAGAGGACTTATTTTAACTGTATACACCAGTTTTGCTTTGTTTGACAGTAGCCTACCTACTTTAAGCAAAATGTGACTTATGTGTAAAGTGACAAAATGTAATCAACATCTGCAGATCTTAAATCAAAAATCTAGATTCTTCTACACCTACTTTCATAACTTTGTTTATGTGAGTTCCTACCACAGGCATATTGCTCTTTGTATTTTAATAGCATCGGTGAAAGCTATCTGTCTATTTGTCATATATTTAGATAATTTTTGATCTCATCTTGTAATTAGCATCCGGCTGCATAGCCGAGTGGTGAGAGCCCTGTAACAGCAATCAAAAGGGCGCGCCGGTTTGACACCGCTCAAGAGCACGAGGCTGTGTCTTGTGACAGGACACTTAAAGACATACCTGAAGGTGGACACGAAGATTGTCTTTCTTGCCTTCCTGTCCACTTAATTTAAATCTTCAACCAGATGTAATTCTGGATACAAGAAACAAACTTAGCATTGCCTTGATTCAGTTTGCATATCCCTCTACAGAATTTCACCTCTTAGTCTCTTAATTATGTAATCAACAATGGACCTCCACCAGAAACAATATGATGTGAGGATTTGCTCTATAGGTTTCTCTGCTTTAGATTTTCACGTATCCCTCTACTGTTGCCGTTCAATTATCTACTGTAACTTTCAGGTGTTACGCCCGACTTCACGCCCGTGCAACCAATTGCAGGAAGAAGAAATGCGGCCACACGAACCATTTGCGCCCCAAGAAGAAGCTGAAGTAATTGTTTAATTTGTGGAGGCGGATTAAATCAGTTCTAAGAACTCAGTGTTGTCTCATGCAGAATGAAGATGTTGAGAGTAAAAATAAAGCCGTTTGGAAATGCAGGATTGCTATTTCAGTTGTGTGACGCATGGCTACCTAAAGATACGGCCTGATTTGTCACATTTTGCAAAAATTTCCAGATTTTGCTAACTTTGGGCGAACGTTTAAATAAATTTTTCTAAAAATTAGATTCTTATGCTTTCTTTACTGTTTCCCCCAGACGACACAATAGGTTAATTTGGATTTCGAAGATTTTTGTCAAACTGTTAATTTTTCAATAACAGTCTGATTTAGCGTTTTTGAACTTACTTTTTCTCGTTTGCTACTGCTTCCCCAAGGCAACAAAAAGCTTTTACAGCAGTAGGAAACGGCAAAAAGTAAAAAATCTCAGAAAATGTCAAACACTAGCAGTAGCTGTGACAAATCAGACCGCATTTCCAGGTGGCCATGTGTGACGTTTGTTAGACTTTGGCTAAAGCTTGAACTTCCCTTCTATAAAGCTTTTAAAACGTTCGAATCGGTATGAAACTCACTAGCCAGCTTGAAAAACTATCCTTGAATGCGTTGCTCGAGAGCATACCACCGGAAATCTTTAGTTGTGCTGATTTGCTCAGTTACGGTACGACGGAAATTCACAAACTGTCCAGTACGGTTCCAATGCCCAAAAATATATTGCCTGTTCAAAGCTGGGTACTTTCGCGAAATCAAACAGTAAGGTCTTCAATTAATTCTCCAGAATTTTTTTGTTGCGGACAGTGTTGGTTTTTGCGAAGGGGTATTTCGAAGATCGGGAAGATATTAGGGTTCAGTCCATTTGTTTGATTTCATTTGGCACTCCGAAACAAAACCCGATGATGATGGTTCTGCCTGACTCCTATTTCAAGTCACCGGTATTTGAACCGCAATCTTCCTTGGCAAATTTAGAACAACGTAATTTTACAATGCTAACAAATTAACCAATCACGAGAAGCCAGATAGAACTTCTTTCAACAAAAAATTTTGAAAAACAAACCTATCGTGAACTAATAATAATGTTACGATTTTATTTATAGTCGCTCTACAACTGCTAAGATATTTTAGCGGCAGGGCTTAGGCTTATTTTTATCAGACTTAGAATGTTACCACAGTGATTATGAGCCTGCCGATCCTCAGTTCCTCACTGCGTCATGCAAGAAAGAACAGAGAGAAAACTTTTATTTCGTCTGATGCGAGAATAGTATGATACAGTGATAAAAAAATAGCCTAGATACCCCAACAGACAAGAAGCAGCGAAGACTAGGCTATATCAGTCATAAAGTCAGCTGTCACAAATGTCAAGCATCGACAAATTACATGTCAGTTGTTTTTCCCCTTGTTGGTGCCAAATTTATGTAAGGTATTTACCCTGCCGTTCACCACATGCTCAAAACAGCACAATCGATTTTGTTTTTAAAGTCTGTTGATTGGTTTTGAATCCTTATCCTCGGACTGACGAAGTAGAGGTTTTTGACGCAGAGCCGGTTACCGAGATTGACAGAATGAAGTATCCGATTGTTAAAGTGTTGTTGTCGGGGAATTATCCATTCATTAGGTACCGCTAAATGGAGAGCAGTCCTTAAAATTCTTTGCTCAAGCGCACACTTTGAGATTCGAACCAGCGCTGCTTGATCTTAAAGCTTCTTTCACAAAAGCCAGCGCTAACCAACTGAGCAGTCGGGGCGATACTTGGACAAGTCTTGGGTATGAGTCGATTTCAGGTCTACCGAAGGTGATAACTACCAGGCCACTGAGCTGGTTCGATGCTACAGTAGCCTATAGAAATTTTAAAATCTATATTGGAAGAACACATAATTGTTTCCGACTAGACCTAAGGCGTATTGGAAAGGAGCTTGTGTGTGTTTGCAAGTCAATAACAAGGATCAATACAAAAGTATTGTACTATTGAAGAAACGTTCTTGCTTTATTAAATCTATCATCCATACACTACTGCAATTGGGGAAGAAATATCACTGGATGGTAGGGCCTATAAAATAGCATTTCGAAATGAAAAAAAAAACACCCACCAACACTAAGCCGCTGCTAATGGTAGCCTACAGTCGTCCACCTGAAAATACTTTTTAAATTGTAGGCATACTTTCAATGCAACAAAGAAGGTTTTTGAAATTGGTCATTTAGTTTCTTCTGCAACTTTATTCAAAGTTTCCACTTTTCCCGAGTCTGGCTCGGTAGAGATGTCTTTAATCTTCTTGTCATGTAAGATCTTTTCTTCTTTTTCTGCTGAATTTGTTGTGGCTTGTTCATCTGCTCTGCTGTTAATTAAAAAACGAAACTCATTGTCACGCATAATGTGGTGCATTGCATAAGAGTGATGTGACCCAATGCAAGACTACCCCAGACAGCAAAGTCCGTCATTTTTACATTGATTGCAACGTCTGCAGACATTGAATCAATGTAAAAATGATGGATTTTGTTGTCTGGGACTGTACTCAGAGCTATAACGATAATTCTGGGACGATATAAAAAAATCTCTTAAAAATGACAAAAACTGCTTTGTGGCAATAATGACAGAATCGAGAAGAGAGGTAGTTTATCTCCAAAAACAGGGACTGTCCTTAAGTTGAATGTAAACGTACTGCAGCAAAAGAATATGCTTTGCTTTCATCAAGTTTTTTGTAATAGGCTAAATGAGTAAACTGAACTTCTTTGTGGAAAAGAGGGACGTATATGAAATGAACTCACTCTTCTTCCTTCAAGATCTTCTTACTGCTTTGACAGCAATGTAAGCCGCGGAATGAAATCAGTGGCTTGCGTGGTTTGACAATTTTAACTTCATCTTCTTTTGAAAACCTGTTTTCTGATGGATCACCTGCATATCAAAAGTTAAATAACATCTGGTCTTACCAACATCGTGAAGTTAATCTAAACTTTTTTGAAAAAGAGATGGACAGGACACGATCTTGGTAAGCCTTTGTTGTTGGTTTTATTTTTTTAATAAAAGTGAGCAAAGTAATGATAATTTTGTGTGTCGTAACTGAATAATCCTAGCATAGGCTATGAAAAAAGTCCTCGGTTGTTGTTTAAATTGAAATAAAAAAAGTCGTAGAGTTATATTTGATTTTACCTCTACACTTTCAAGCCTTTTAAAATCGTGTTACTGTTAGCCTAAATGTTAACTAGTAGATTGGTTCAGGATAAATTTAGTTGCTCACTTTCGTTTGCAAAACCATATTCTTCAGGACCGGTTAACTTTTTCTTTTCTTCTTCCGTTCCCTTTTCTATCGCTTCTTTAATTTGTTCGTTTCCGCAAGGACTTTTGCTGAAATAAACCAAAGCGCACTGTCAAGGTAAGCCGACTTAGGGTCATTTGAGCTACTGTCATACTCAGGTATTTTAGAGATAACTCGGCCGCGCCTCTTTCCAGCTGCCTTGACACTGTCTGCTTGAGCGAAAGCGCTGAGCCAGCTGAAGCGCTGAGAGCAACGGTATTTACCATGACTACAGCGTTACAGAAAAAAATGCATTAGGCTATTATTACAACTGGCTATTTGCTTTCACATGGATGCTGCTATAAAACATGAAAAGCGTTAATCAGCATGAAAAATACAAATAGAAAACATATAGTAACATATTCTAACCAGCAAATATTATAGCCTATACAAATCTCTCACTGACATACACTTTCACCTCTGCCTTGCTGTGATAGGTTATTGCATGGCTATTGTTAAAAATGTGTTTATACCCACTTGTCTTTGTTGGCAGTTTTTTTACTCCGAGAAAATCCACACACTGGTGTGCAAGTTGAGCAGCGTTTTTTGGAATTTTCTTTTACGCTGACACTTGCATCTTCGCGTCTTTTAGAGGACAAAATATAGCAAATGGCAACGACAGCCAACGCGAAAATAACAACACCTCCTGTTGTCGCCCCCACGATAAAACGAGGATCAAGAAACGTGGCATCAGCTGTGGAAATGGAAAGTTTTGTTACGATTTATGAAAATCTGCATAACTACTTTAGCAGAAAAGTTATTTTGAAGATAAATATTTCTAAATCAAACTTAATATTTTTTAAGACAACAGAATTGTGACCAGTGGCGTAGCCAGAAAGAACATTTTAAGAGGGCAAAAGCAACTGTTGGGAGAGAGGCAAGTGTCATTCAACATGAATTACAATGGTAAAGCATATTTTTAAGGCCAAGATAAAATTGGGAGAGGAGGTGATTTCTTCCAAGCCTCCTTCCGTGGCTACGTCCCGTTGTAGGCAGAGATGGGCAAGATCACCAGTATTGGTGATCTTGAAGATCAAGATCACCAAGAATAGGTGATCTTGAAGATCAAGATCACCAAACTATGTGATCTTGAAGATCAAGATCGTGATCTTGAAGATCAAGATCACTTTTAAGATCACTTTTTGTGTACTTGAAAAAAAAATCAAGTTTTTGATCAATGAGGTTGCATAAAATAATTAGCCTACTATAAGCAACCTGGGTAAAGGTATATAGTTGGTATTGCTAACTTTTAACTACTCGATCGCTGGCCTAAGAATTGTAATAAGTTAGTGACTGTTGCTATTTAGGCCTATCAATTGTTGACGTAATTTGCGTATAATCGCAACGTCACACCCAAGGCCGAGGTTACACGCACTAGTACTGAAAAAGTCGCCAAATTAGTGTTATGCTTTTTATTTATAATAAATAAATAAAAATAAACTCTGAACTGCATCATTTTTTACCAAATTTTTGTCTGGTTCATGTGGGAGTTTTATTCGTGTTACTAAGTAGTTTTAACTTTCACTGTATTATGTCAATGTTTATTGCACCATTGACCCATTTGGCAGCCTTGATACTGTTGTCTGTAATCAAAAAAGTTCAGAGGTTTTCGGTCAGACAAACCGCTCCATACTCAGACCCTAAACATTGTAAACAAGTCTTGGTCTGGTTGATTTTCTGCAATAAACCACTTTACATGACCAAAGTCGGCTAGAGTCCAGATTTTTTAACACCGCCATTCTAGACTTTTGAAACATCTAAAATTGAGCCAAAGAAAGCAAACATTTCTTTAAATTCACACATGGAAATTGTGAACAAAGTTAAATCATTTTTATTATACGTCAACATAAAGTAGGCTACACGGAAGTTGACTTCTTTATTATGACCACCACAAAAAACTTTTTTCTGTTTGAAATGGCAACACTGACCAGATTAGATGGACTTTAAATCGTCTTTTGTTGGACACATATCGTATTAACAGTGGCTTAATCAGCGCTTCCACTTTTGTGGTAATTACCACAATTGTGGAATTTTCATCATGCTTGTGGTAAAAATGTGGTAATGAAAAATTTGTGGTAAAAATGTGGTAATATGGAAATTTTGTGTGGAAATGTTGCCAAAATGTGGAAATTATAAATATTGAAAATTTGACATAAAGTACTATCAATAAATAAGAGCATTTAAACTGTTGTCCTCCAAAATCGAACAGATATGCAAAAAACTATTTATAACAGCATGTGACTAGCATGTTCCGCTGTTTTTGGTTTGATTTTGGAATGCGTCCTGACTTTTGACTTTGAAGGTAGGGTGACCATGTGATCATATTCATAGTCAAGATGTCTTTCAGATTCTAGCTGCGGTGTCAAGTACAGTACTTTGCAGTGGCGTAGCCAGGGGGCGGGGTACAACCCCCCTTTGGCACGCGTGTGACGTTACGATATTGAGAATGATGCTTTCAGTCTCTATGTCTCTAAAACAAAGTTTGTCTAATTTTAAACGAAACTGCATTAAAAGAGCGAGTTTTGCGAATACTAAACATTTAAATATCTCAGCCAGGAATTAGCAACAAGAAAACATAGACTTAGCTTTATTACCGAAAAATGCCCAAGAAAACATGATCTTATTCTTTTGCTATGCCACCAGACAGCACCATTTTACAGGACTATTTATACCCACATTTTTGTTGAAAATGCTCTCAGAATGCACCAAACTTAAAGTAATTTTTCAAAATTTTCTGGGGAGGCCCCCCAGACCCCCTGCCGCTGGGTGTCGCCTTTGGAGAAGAGGCCGGCGGGCAAAGCCCGGCGGCCGTCAAAACCCCCTCTTTCAAAATTCCTGACTAAGCTACTGGTACTTTGCTTTCTTATTTCGGACGTTCTGTTAATAAACTGAGTAGTTGTTTTAGGCCTTATTTTACACTCTATAGTGTAAATATAACCAAATAATAGCGTTGCCGGATAAGGAATTCTGTCGTAATTTGAGAAAAGTTTAAAGCTGTTAAAAACAAAAACTTGCATTTTAGAAAAAATTTTAGTTCTGGGTAAAGATCAAAACCCTAACCTTATTCCTAAGTCTTACCTTAACTCTTACTAACTTTAATCCTAACTCTGACAACACCTGATAGTAACTATGGCAACAAGTGGGTAAAAATAGCCACAGTGTTAATGTAAAAGTAAGTCGAAACACGGTTAAGATCGGGTAAAAAATGTGGTAATCTGAGGACAAATGTGGTAATACAAGTGGTAATCTAGCTTTGTAAAAGTGGAAGCACTGGGCTTAATGTTAGTAGTTGCCACTAATTACTTTGTACAGTACGAGTTCTAAAAAAATGCCTCTTTCCAGCAAGTAAACTTCAATTTTAAAGTGATCTTGATCTTATTGTTCTTCAAGATCAAGATCACACAAAAAAAAGTGATCTTAGATCAAGATCACCAAAAAAAAAGTGATCTTGAAGATCAAGATCAAGATCACGCCCATCTCTGGTTGTAGGCTACACATGATCTGTCTGTCATGGAGTGTTTAGTGAATAGAAAAACGTATTGCTTAAAGTTTGAGGTTAACATAGAAAGAGCAGCAAAAACTTAAGCTACCTGTAGCAAGCTATCGATTGTTACAGTGTGCATTTCAAAATCGCAAAACTTACGAAAGGAAACGATAAATGTTTTGATTGACTGGCCCAATGTGTTGGTGGCAATGCATTGAACAGTATGAACACGCTTAGTGTTTTCCTTGTTGTCAAATAATTCCAGGTGGGCGGTTGAAATGATTATTTTTTTATCTGAAATTCTTTTTGTATCAATGATGGCATTCGTTATATTTCTTCCGTCCATCTCCCAACGAATATCTGCAAAACGTAGCCTAATTATATTCTTTTGTAACCATAAGTGACTGTTAGCTGTTTTAAATGACGTTTTGAAGATTGGACTTGAAAAAAATTATATAGCCTATATACAGACTAGGCCTAATATAAATATAAAATGTAAAAAGTTAGTTGCAACACCAAAATCGAATATTTTTTTCTTAAAAAAATATATCCCACCAGTCTAGGCTGTATCAAGCTATAAAATGCTTTGTAGGCTAGGCTACTGTCATAAAACCTAGAAAACATCAAGTTGAACAATTAATCACCAGCAATCGGAAGAGCTTCAGCTTGACATGAAATATTGAGAAATCTCCATGCTGGATTCACAGCAATTGTTTTTGTTTCATTTGCAACATTCTTCTTTTCATTGAGAATAACTGGAGGTCCTTCCCAAAACAATGATATTATATCAACAAATGAAAAGAAAATGCTTTTGCACAAAGGAGACAAGGTGTAGACCTAATTGTTATTTTGTTCAAGTAAAAACGGTAAATTATATATTTGCAAGCTGTCGTTTATTCTAGTAAACTACGCAGAGCACTGTACTCGGAAGAAAAAGACATCGCTCTCTGTTCTGTTCAATGCAGCGAGGGCGCAAAAGAAAAAGGCCAAGCCAAGAAATGCTGGAAATCTAACTCTTAAGATGCTGAATGGCATTTTTGAATTGCCAAGTTTTTTGGGATGATTCACGATGCATTGACTTTTATTCAATTGCCATCAATTCTGTTTATATTACGTTCTGTTTAATTGTAAATGCAGTATTTGTAAAAAAAAGAAATTCAGTGAATGCCACATTTTGGTGTCAGAGCCTGAAAATTGGATTTGCTAACAAAAAATATCAAAAGTATTCTAGCTTACCATGAACAATGAGGTGAAAAGTATTTGAATCATTTCCTTCTTTGTTGTGGCCCACGCACGTGTATTGTCCGGCATCATCAAGTGTTGCGATCTCAATATACAAAACCGCCTTTCCCACACCTTCTGCTACCTGCAGCAATAAAAAAAAATACCCAGCTATATTTTCCAAATGAAACCCTAAAATATTATTGAAATTTCTTCATGCTTTAGCAGTGCAGCATTTAGCTACTTTTTGTAATTGAACATAATCAAACCTTTTTTGTGCCTGAATACCAAGCAACTTTAGGGGATGGTACACCGGTAACTTCACATGGAAATTCTTTTCTTTCTCCCCTTTCTGCATAAATTGGAACACCATTTTTTGCAGGAAAAGAAGCAACCGCTGGAGATGCTGGAAAACAAAATAAAAATCACAATATAAGTAATCTAACATAATAAGGATGATTGTGTCACAAAGAATGGAAGGATTGGTGTTTGTCTGTTAACAACTTCTATCAAATAATTAAAACGAGTATTCATGCAATTGTATTTGGACAATCAACTACACAGTAAATCCTGTCCTTTTTACGTTTTTAGACGTTCAATCCACGTAAAAAGGGCAGATTTTTCTAGTTGATACCGAAAGCCAAAACGTGTCACAATACCAGTACGGAAGCGTTTTCATTGCAGCGACATCTACATTGTTTCAACGTCCAGTAAAGTGATATTTAAAATGGTTGTCTTCTAAAGAGGCAAAGACAGGCATGAAAGCAATTGGTTAATTGACCATTGAAGGCACTTTAAATCTAACGAGTAATTAAAAATTACTGAAATAAATTCAAGTTTTTTATAACCAATTTACACTTGGGACAAAACAGATGGTTTTGAATAGTCGCAACGCCACTAAACATATGGCGAATTTTTTTCGCAAACTGAGTTAACTGAGTACATGAACAAACTGGATAACCAGTCAATCCAATGGCTGCTCAACACCTGCACAAACATCTATCCCGTGTCACCGACACTGCTCAAGGATTATAAAAGGCAGAACATCTCGACCTTTCGAGTGACGAATTGAATTTCGCAGTTCGCACCTCCTGATGTCAATCATTTTTTTCAAAACAAGTCACTAAGCATTATAAGGTGCCATCTGTATTACTTTATTGGTGTCAAAATCATGCATAAGAAGCTCTACAAAATTTTCTTTGTTTAATTTTCAACATAATGCTTTGCAAGTGCTTTATTCTTTAAAAAGTTCATGCAAAATACATTAGATAACCATGGCTACCATGCAATCTAGCAAGCGATGGACAGAAGTATTTCACACTGATAAATCAACTCCCACCAATTTAGGTTGTAATTAAGAGATAATTAAATCCCTATTATGACTGAGGAATGACATAGCTGCACATACTGTACAGTAGGTCACAGTCGTAATGAATACATGCTTTGACAGCAGGTTCTTCAGAGTATTTGAGGTTGGCGCACGTGAAGGCATTTTACACGTCGGGTTATGTGGACAAAGAGTTTAATTACGTGCTATTGTGCTTTAAGTGAGTAGCATGCATAGAGTATTACATTCATTTCTTCAATGATAATGGTAAGAAACAAAAAAGTAAACTGAAATCACCAAAACAACTCAAGGGCTTTAATAAAATCAAGATAAAGATGATTTCTAAAGAAAAAATCTTGAACTAGTCCGGTGAAAATACTCTTGTAAGTCGATAGCACGTAATATTGTCTCACCCTGCATAATGGTTGAAGGCGGGGTGGTGGTGAGAACTGCAACCGAGAAATTTGGAGCGTTACAATAAAACGACGACAGTTTTTATGTAAAAAAAAGGGATAACATTTTGCATTTCTCTTGCACCAAAATATTTCGACGAAATTTCGTGGACATTGACAAAAGGTACTTTGCATTTTAAGTTTGAAGACGATAAGCCCACACATCTACCAACCTGTTATAACACATATGATATTAAAACAATAGCAGCTGAACATGACATACATTCATAAGACCAACCGTGGCCTTCACGTACGACCACTACAGAGTCACCCATAAAACACCACAACAACAGCAAGTTATGGGTAGTTATAAATCAAAATTTTGTTATCAGCAAACAAATGTTACTTTAATTAGTTCACAAAATCAAAGAGCTCATAAACCTAAAGTTAAAAGGAACTAACAATATCATCAATTATGCTGATATACGTATATTGATGTACCACCGTCACACCAGACTACATTGTACGTCAGAAGTATCGATAATGCTTTCTACAACTAACGGCAAGTTTAGAGAAATTGAAATGGCATCCATTAAAGTTGACGACTTGTAACCTATTTTTGCCAACATAAATTTTTAAACAGAAAGCAAACATAGTCGAAAGTTGTCACAGTGATCCGGAAACGGATTAAGTTGGTGTAAACAAATAAGAAACTAGATAAATTACTGGCCTTTGTTGAACAAAAATACAACTTCAGTGACAGCTTCTGACGAATTTATTGCGAATTGAAGATAATATTAAATATGACACAAATAATTATAGCCGCATAATGGCGCAGCTGAGTAGGTTACATTTTGATAAAACACAGGAGTTCGAAGTGATAGAAAACATCGATGTTATCTTGTTCGCAAATGACAAAATATATTTTTATTTCGCAGATTTCATATTGGCTAAAATAGCTAAAAATGACTTTACTTTCAGCAATCAGTGCCTTCCAAAAATACTCATAAGTTGTCCTTTACAACCCATATCATATCCTACTGTATCCCCTTTCAGCGGAATGGAATTTTGTCAATCAGCTTTGTGCGAAAGGAAGCTAAGCTGTAGTGTAAGTAAGAAATAGCTGTACGAAGCAATCAATCCCACATGAATTTGCTAATAGTTGATAAATCTTTCGATACCAATCTATCACAAGCACAATGCTTAAAAGGCATCAGGCAATCTCAACATTTAGATACAGCATTACCAGAAACATCTGCTGTGATGTCTTGAACCGTTTCCCGTCCAATAGCATCTTCCACCACGCAAGAAAAGCTTCTTCCGTTATTTCTAAGCGGATCAGGTAAAATTGTAAGTAGAAGAGTTGCATCCAAAAGTTCTTTGTTATCACGGTTTACTAATTCCGTTCGAAAAGTATCACCGATGATTAAATCTCCCCCGGGGTAAGTGACCCTTAAAAAGCATAAATCGTTATCTTTGTGGCAAACGCAGTTTGATATGTGAAGTAATAATAATTAAAAGGTTACGAAATGTCAGATAAATTTAGTACTCCTGAGTTTCATTGAAACGTAGCACCTGATGATATTACTAAAATATATGCAATGGTTAACAAACAGTACGTCTAAGTTACGCGGCTTTAACTCTCGCAATTTTCGAGGATCGGCTTTGGAAATCCACAATTTTTGTAAATCCGCAGTCGAAAGTGCCAAAGTTATTATGTTACAACATATGCTCTTCACTTTGGTGAATACGTCTCAAATTCATTCGCGTGTAACATAAGCTTGCAGCAGGATGCCACGTTAAAATTATGTTAAAAATGAGAAAGGCCGCATCTATATTACTTTATGTTTAAACTATTTTTATGGCAATTGCTCAAAATCGTCTGTAGGCCTATTGACATGTAAATAATAATATTGCTGTTTGTGTAGGCTACTAGGCTAAACTGTTTGTCTTTTATTTATATATTTTTATTTATTTATTTGAATATTGCTTCCTGATACAAATAAATAGACTACTAATAATAATAATTTTATAAAGCAAATATGAAATGTATATTGCAGACTGCATTTGTACAAAACCCCGCCCTACCATTTGATTGAGAACGGAGGGCTTCCTCCGACCGCTACGCATTCCGCCAAGTTCTCTTTCTTGCGGTGTGTTTGGAAATCTTCTTGAAGAACAACTGGAAGAACTCGTACGCTTATATTAGGAACGGCTTGAAAAGTAAACAAACAATTAAACGTAATAACAATATCTTTGTGCATATTAAGAGTAAAAAATGCAGATGGCCCACTGCTAGGCTCTACCAAAAAGTTGATAGAGGTACGTTACTCAATACTCTAATCTGTGTACAGTGTAGTAGAGCTTGTAAACTATAGCCCCCACTTGAAAATCCTTTCTAATCCCGAAGTTTAAACAAATGTTTACACCCCTATCATGAGCTTGCTTGCAATACCCTCAAAATTAGTAGCCTTGCTGCAAATAAGAGAGTTTGAAATATGGGGTATTGAGAAAGAAAACACAGGGCAAAAAAATATAAGGCAATCTTTCTGGGAGTTTTACCTAGGAACCATAGAAAACGTTTTACCACTGATGCAGATTGCAGACTCAGTCACCGAGATTGACACAAAATTATGTCATTGATTGGTGACACTATTTAGAATGATAAAGCTTTGATAGAGAATTCGCTGCTTTGTTGTGCCACAGACGTAAATGGGTTTAGCATATTTTATTACAAAAAAAAACAAAAAACAATATAATTAAAATGAAACGTTTTCGACACTTTAAAATGATGGCAACACAAGCGATGCATAGGCTAGGCCAGTGGTCTCCAACCTGTGGGTCGCGACCCCAAGTGGGGTCGCCTTAATTTTTCCTGGGGTCTCCAAAACTCACCATATTGAATTTATTACCGAAAAAAAAAGACTACGATGCTAGTTTAGATTAACTTTTTGTTATTCATGGTGACTCTAGAACGAGCGAATAGTTATTTATGCAGGTGTAGTGTGCAGACATTTCATCGGCTGTTTTTGGTTTGCTTTGCAGTTAGTAATGGTAATTTGTAGCTAGTAAGTATAGCTAAATATTATACAAAAATTGCAGCAAAAAATACCATAAAAAAATGCTATGACGAGGCTTTTTTAAAACTTGGTTTTACTGATTCAAATCGCAAACCAAAGTGTCATAAAGTTCTCGCAGAAGAATCGATGAAGAAAAATAAACTTAAACGTCATTTTGAAAAAAAATCATCCAGGCTGCTTGCATGGATAAACCATCTGAGTTTTTTGAACGTAAATTGCAATCTCTTGAATTCAATTTCACTATCAGTAAAACGTAGGATTGAAGATATGTCCAATGACGTTCTTGACCAAATTGAAATCATCGCATTAACAGTGCAAATTAAATGTTGAAACAAATTGACAATTTTGTGTTCGTGAAATCACGTTCATGTGTTATGTAAAACTTCTTAAAAACAATCATTTGGAATACTTTTGTGTAGCCACATTTCTATGTAATTCTGCAAACTTACTCGTATTAGGCCTATTTAGTTTCAGCATTACTTAAAATATTTTTCTCCGTATTGGAAAATTGTTTCTCTGGGCAAGAAACTTTACGATAATTGCCTTTACCCAGTGATCGATTTCGAGTAATGGGTAGTACCAAATTTAAGTCATAAGTAGAGTAGACAACCGGAAACAGACATTGCCGTCGGCTGCAGCGTGGGTCAGGTGTACGTCGGAAGGTGTACAGCGATGCATAGCGCTCAAGTCGCTTTCTCTCAATGCAGGATAAAGATAAGAAAAATAAACAAAAACAAAAATGGGGTCTCATGTAAATGCTGATTTCGTTTTCGCTTAAATTGGGGTCGCTTCTTAAAAAGGTTGGAGACCACTGGGCTAGGCTACTGAAATTCTATAATACAAATAGATTGAGTTTAGCTTTTGAGATAATACTACTTAAATTCTTCAAGCAAAATACACCATACCAACAAAGCAAAGAATAAAGCTCTACAATTTATTTTATTTTTGTGCCACTAAGTGCTGACAATAAGTGCTTGAAAGAACTCAAAATATAAGTGTGTTATTAAAGCGGCATCTACGTGGCCAATATCGTTGGGTCTTAATGAATAGAATCATCAAACAAAAGCGTTTTGAATAAACAGAAGTTTCAAAGAACGTTGATGTGGATTGTTTCATGAAAAGCTTACCATATGAAAAGGTTTACGTCGAAGGTCACATTTGCGTTACGTTGCATAATGTTTTTCCACTTGAGTACGACTTTTAGCTAGCTTGTTGGTTTAATTAAGATTGTGTGTATGGTTTAATTTGCATCCGCTTAGCGTTCGTGATACGGGTCCGATTTATTTCCAGTATCCGAAATATTTTTCTGGTTTGGTTCAAACTTATGGGCCAATGCATAACTTATTATCCATCAGAATATGTATGACTTATGAGAAAAACACACCCAATCTTCATTCAAAATTTCATGCAATATGGTGTTATTTGTATTTGCACGTAAATCTACAAGTAAGCGACTTCATAAATTTTGACGCGACACCAATAAAGTTTTGACTCTGAGTGGCACAATACTCACCAAAAACTTGCAAGTATTCCGTTCGAGTTGATGACCCTTTTGAGGTAAGCACCGAGCAAGAAAATTTACCAGCATCATCATATTGAAGATCCACCAGAGTCAATTCATGAGTGTTGTTGTTCACCAGCATTCTCCTAATTTTGTAGATGATATTTTAAACAAATAATAAAGCAAGTATGTATGAATAATGTGATTTTCGTTTTAAGCAGTAAACTTAAAAAAAAATTAAAAAAAAAATAGGCAAACAATGGCTGAGTAAAGATGTTTGTAAAAAAAAAAATCGGTGAGCTGCAAGCATCGAATTTAGCTCTAAATTCTAGGCAAACTCAAAAACTAAAAGTAAATAATACGGTTGCAAACCTGCAAGTATGGAAACAAATTTGCAGTGATTTGGATGCATAAATAAATTGTAGCCTACCGCATTCTGGACAATGTGCGACTGCGAGAATAAAGTGATTACATTGTTATGATCGACGAAAATACTTTAATATCATTACAGACTAGCATATTTACCAAAGAAAAGAGCAGTTATAAACAGGACTTATAAGCATTCAGCAGTCTGGTTCAGGCCTATCAGGCCTATACATACAGGACCTAAACCAAGCTCGAATGAGAAGATTCATATGAAGTTCAAAATGTGATCAAATTGTAAAGTTGCTGATGAATAACTTGTCAAACGCAAATTGGTTCATACCTATAGGCCAGTAGTTCCCAACCTTTTTGTTGTCACGGACCCCTTTAGACAAATTATTAATTCTGCGGACCCCTACCTAAATTTTGCCTGAAACTCAATTATTGACTATTGTAATAATTATGCTACTCAACTACTGTACGGTGTCATATTGCATTGCCGCTGTGACTCCTGCGGCAAATATCAGGTTAAACAGTTGCTCAAATAAGAAAATGAATGGATTGTTCAAGAAATGTCAGCAGTATTTGAATATTAAGGTGACCCAAAGTGCCATGCCGAAACTTTTTCAACGTAAACAAATTTAATGAGATGGCTGTTGTTGCCTTTCCTGAACTAAACGACTGAACTGCGGTTGAGTTTTTGACAATGCAACACGCATGTCATCTTCAACGTCCAGGCGATTTCGATGTTTAGTTTTTATTGTAACAAGAGCTGAGAATCCTGCCTCGCAAAGGTTAAGTGGTTATGAATTGTAACAAAACAATAATCGCTTGCTTTGCCAAGAATGGGTAGGTTTGCAGTTGTGAGCACCAAAATTCGTCCACAGGTTTTGAATGAAACTCAATGCGTAATAACTCTTTTGATCTCAAATCAATTAGGTCATCTTTACTGAGATCGTCATCGCTAATGTTGTTCAAGTCAAAAAGAAAAGGATTTCGAATCCATGTTTCAACTTCGTTTGGCAGGTGTTCTAAATTAAAATAACGTTGAAATGAGATTTGCAGGGTTTCAAGTGTGCGCAAAAATTTTCTTTCATAGAGATCAAAAGAGTACATTCTCTTTGAGTTTCATCCATCAAGATAAGATCTTCTAACATTGGAAAGTTAGCGTAATCACCTGCTTCCAATCTGCGTTTCCAAACCGGCAACTTGACTAAAACGCTTTCAGTTTTTCAGCTGCATCAATTATTGTCACACCTGATCCTTGAATGCCACGATTAACATTGTTAATATGACCGAAAATATCGGCTAAGTAGGCCATGCCGTATAGAAAACTTTTACTCTCGAACAATTTTGAGAGGGGACTTCTGTTGGTTTCAAAAGAGTTGATACCTCATTTTTTAGCTGCTGCAGTCATTTTAAAACCTCCAGATAACCAACGTACCTCACAATAATACAGAAGTACTCCGTAATCTCACCCTACTTCTTGACAGAGCGCTTTAAAAGTACGGTGGTTTACAGCTCTGCTTTTGATGAAATTAACGACTTTCACGCAATTCGTGAGAATTTCTTTGAGACTTGCTAGTAAAGTTTTTGCTGCTAAGGCGTACCTGTGCAGGAAACAACCACGCGAGGAGCTTCAGTTTTTACTAGCAGTAAATCCGGATTTGTTCCCGAGCATAGCTGGTGCTCCATCCGTGCATATAGAACAATTTTTTTTTTCCTAAATTCATCAAGGTAATCACGGACCCCCAAATGCTTTCTCACGGACCCCCAAGGGGTCCGCGAACCCCAGGTTGGGAACCACTGTTATAGGCTATAAATACTTAAAAAAATGACGAGATTCACGCCTAATATAACTCTCTTCAACCCAAGCCTGACTCAAAACATCAAGTTCGATTAAAATTCTGACGTGGTGTGCCTTAGGTCATGTACTGTATCAAGTACGGTAGCCTAATTGTTTCTATATTTTGTTACTTTTATTGACACTCCGTTCCACCATATGCTCTCAAGCACGTTACAGAATCATCCAATATTTCTATGGTTTTGTTTATCTTGCAGATTACTTTAATTGAGATTTGCGAATGCATTTAAAGGCTTGATGAACATAACACATACGTCAGGTTTCTTTTGTAAATTTCCTTGTTCATTACAAAAGCTTGTATGTCTTCGTCGCCTTTATGCCATCTCAGAGTGTATAGCTGCTCGTTCTGATCATAAATTTATCAATTTAATATGGCCTACTGTAATTGCATCATGCTTTGACATTGCATAGTGTCGAAGCCTTTTACCTAAGGTGGATAAAAGCAGGCTTGTCCAGTAGTTATAAAACAGAGCTTTAAAACAACGTGAGTTGGCATTTTATTAACTCCTTAATAAAGTCAGTCGTGCTAACTGACGAAACGTCTGAAGTAGGCCTATCACTGACTACTGTAAATTTTGATTTCTTGTAGTTAGTACAGTAGCCTATAGTCATCGGAAGAACGCAAGACACGCATACTACGTGTTTGTTCGACAAAACTAAAAAAGTTATGAAAATAGGTAACTTGAAACCAAACAAAACATTTTACCTCCGTAAGCTTGTATCGGCATGGTATCGTTACCGACTTTCCAACTTCACCCATAATCGGTGCACTGTCATCGCTTTGGTCAGTTGCAGCTGCAAAGAATTGTTTTAAAACCTACTCAAATTGTTTCTCGAAATTTAAAGTTTGCTATACTTTAATACTGTATATACCCATGCATGGGCCCCCGGATATAGGCTGCATGTTTCATCCTATGCTGGGGTCACAAAAGTTTTGAAACAAACAGGCTTAAGAAACGGCGAGGAAAAAGTGTGAAGAACTGAAAAGATTTGTCTTTAAAAACATTTCTCCGCTTCTTCGGTTTTCAGAAAGAGGAAGAAGTGTTAACAATTAGGTAATTTCTAAATCGCTGTTTTTAGTCAAATCTAGCACGTTTAACATCTGGCATGTGTTGGTTGACTTTAGTGATACCGTTACATCCAAGGAGTTACCTTGGGGTTATTCACGCATCATATGAAGCCGCATTCCTGCTTTTTAACCTTCCATATGACGCTAAATGGTGGCTGAATACAAGCGTCTGCAAACGTTGAATCAATGCGAAAATGACGGATTTTATTGTCTGGGTTGCAGCCCAGTGTGCTCGTTTTTGCATCAATGTCAAATTCGGTTTCACTGAGTTCTCAATTGATCAAGCCATGACTAATGGCTTCTGTATTTTTAAGATTAATGTGAATATTTCACTGCGACCCAAATAACAACGACTTGGCGTCCTACATCAATACAACGAAATACAGCAATCAGCCAACCAAGAACACTTTGGGACACTGCACGATAAAGGGAACATGGGAAGAATTTACGAACTGAGCATCTAGTTCATCAAAGGCCGCATCGGTTGTGATATTGTAGTAGTAGTAGGCGTCCTACTGATAAATCAAAACTGAAAAAAAATTGGTTTTTGTAAACAAATGACAGTGTCATTTGGATTCATTAATGAAAACAGTATGGTTCATAGCAAACGATTTGCGTAACAAACTATAACGTGAGGTTAACTCAACCAGACTTTACCCATCAGAAACCTTATTTCAATATTCTGGCCAACTACCAGCAGAAGAAATATATTTTTAAAATTACGTACATGTAATTGAATAATACAAACTGATAATTCATTTTGAAGGATTGCTAATGTGATTGTGCTAAGTTGTTGCTCTAAAGTTAAATCGCGGGCTAACAGCGTTTTCAAATTTGACTGTGTCTAATGCCGTACTTAAAAACGGTTTTGCAAAAAAAGCAACTGACCTATTTTGTGAATTACTCAAATCATGCTCAAATATTCGATTGTCAGTGAGAAAAAGCAATCCTTATCAATATGCGTAATAATGACCAAATAAATCTTGATCGTGGCTGATCAGCCAGAAATGAGGTCAACACGGCCATAAACCAATTTAGTAAATCGCCGTGAAATATGAGATTTTCAACAAATTTTCCAACAGACTGGCGAACGTCTTGACAATCCCAATTGTAAAACCTGACTAATGACCACTTAAAATGAGCCTGCTGCGTTACGAAGTGACAAAAAGTCAAAATGAATGGAAACCTATTAGCTTTGTTTTCAAAAGATCAGCTGGAAACACTACAGGGGATACATAACCAACAACGACATGACGATTCAACCTGCATCTGCAAAGCTGAGTAAAGAAATAAAATAATTTTTTTTTTTTTATGAAAATCGTTTTCAATCGAATATTAAAACCATTTTGGGGTGAAATATTTGCATATGGGATTTTGTCATATATACTGTTGGAGCATTTGTTGCATCTGTTAAACAAAATAAGTCAAACGGGCGTTGATAACAAAAAAAATGAAGTGATTTGTTAATTGTACCGTAATCGAGACAGCTGAAATAAACAATAAAAAGGAAATCAACTTCAGCTGTTTGCCTACACAGACGACAAATGCTTTGTGAAAAAGGACATTATTAGAAGTCATAGAGGGCACAAATGTGGACGAATGCCTGTTGGTCGAAAATCTATCTAAAAGCCGAGAACAAAGCGTAGGCCTAAACGTTGATTAACGCTAACAATCACATTCTAAAGCGTATTTCTCTAACCCAGCTGAGCTTACCCAGTCGGCAAAAGTTGCCTTCCCTACGTAGGCAACTTTCTGCCTGAGAAATAGCGTAACTTTGGAAAAGAAGAAACTTAGCTGCGCTGTCAACAAACGATTTACAACAAAGTAAGTAGCATGAATACTGTTATTCAAAGTACATAAAAAATCTTTTGATAATTCGAACCTTTTTCGGTGCAGAGCTACGTTCACTTGAGCCAAGAACAATTACATCTTAAAAAATTTGGAAGCAATAAATATGAAAAATTATGTGGAATGTTACATTAATCATACCGCAACCATGACAACATTACAAGTTGAAAATTTTAAAATGTGGTTCCACAAGAGACTATCACGCATTAGCTGAATGGAAAGAAAAACAAATGATTTTTCACCCAACAAATTGGAATCTAATTAACAACTTCAACCTTAGAAAACTACGATACTTTGGACACCCAGCAAGAAAAAACTCAGTGGAAAATGTAATGTTAACTGAGATGGTGCAAGCAAACGAACTAAAGAATGACAAAAATGAAATATATTGACAACATCAAGCAAATTACAGGAACTAAAAAGTAACTTATGCCGAAATTATTGCTAATAACAAAGATAGAACAAAATGGTGGAAGTTGACTAGGGAGGTCACAGCTGATCAATCTGGAAAAAACCAAGCGGAGCAACTGGTGTCAGCATGTATCCTGTGCCCGATCAGTAAATCAATCATTTACATTGATTCAACGTCTGCGGATGTAAGAAATGATTGATTTGCTAAAGGGGGCAAGGCTGCTCTGTTTGTCCGAATGTGGTTGCAGAACAAAGGTAGGCTACCCATTGACAAGTCAAATGAACAGTGACATTAGCAGTAAATGTGTTGGGAAAGCTGGTGCAAATACAATAAAAATGTGATCGATTTTTGAAAGATCCTTGTCCATTGCATTAAAACCGAATTGAATTAAAATTTTAAAGTAGAATTTAATACTATTAGGTGCGCAACATAATACTCTTATCATTTGAAATTCATTCCACAACAACACGAGCTCAGGAAGCACCATCTCGTTTTGCATCGCAACAGGCTACGAAAATAAGGAAAAAACAGACAACGAAAAAAGGGAAATTGCTTTTCGAATGCAGAGAAAACCAATTGTAATGTAAAAAACTGCAATGTGATTCTGCAATTATTTTAAGCTAATTTGACTTGACGTCCACTGAGACTTCAACGCATAAACTATGCAAACTGCATCAGGTATAAATATTCATGAAGTTCAACTAACTGTCTACTTCTGTTCGCCTTTTGGTGTTGAAGAGCTGATAAGCTTTTTATAGGACACCTGTCACTGCAAATTTATGAATAATTTAATATTTTGACAGATAAAATTAAACTATAATCTGTCATAAATACGTTATGCTTTTTAATCTAACATACCCTACCGATAGCCTCACACAAAGCAAAATTTTGACTGTGTTATTTTGCTTCTAAGCCCAATTGCAACTTGTACAGACATGAAAAGTGTTATGTTGTCGAAACAGCCGCAAAGCAGAAATGATAAAAAAGCTTATTTTCAATAATGATTCCCCTTCAAACTTTTAGAATAAGATTTTCTGCCTACGAAACAATACTTTTTATCTCCGGACGCAACTTTTTTACGTACTGTACAATGTACATAAAACTTCAAAAATCGTACAATTTAAAAAAATTTAACAAACATTAGGCTAATGTTAGTAATTGGCATTGTAGCTAATTATGTCTTCTTCTTTTTCAACAGATTAATCATATGTGATCAGCTTTGGCATCCCATATGAGCTCACTCCTTAATATGCCTACTTATCAGCAAAAAAACACAATTTTTTTTGTTTAAGATTAGTTTGTTAGTTTCCAAGTTTAGTATGGAAGGTTCATTACAACTCACCCCTCACGACAGCAACTGCAAGAAATATCCAGTTGAGCCATAAAATCATGGTAATTCAGCGACTTTACAAGAATAGCGTGAAACTAACAATAGACTATAGTAAAGTTCTAAAAACAAAAAAAGAACAACTGTATCAATGTCTCATTCAAACTTTTACAAAATTAATTAAACAGTGGTACAAAAGCTGTTTTCAACAGTGGTGAAAACAGTGAAATTTCAAAACGTAACTTTGCCAGTCCTTTTGCGAATGGTTAGTGATTCTTTTATTGCAAATGTCAAGCCAAGTTTTCATTTTTGATCGGACACTTTACACCCTTTTGATGTGGAACAGGTGAACGTGTCCTTAGCAATGTTTGGAAATGTGACACAATGGCTTTGGCAGTTTGAAAATTACTTTTAGACTCGGGCACGGCATCATTGTAGAGGAGGGGGGGGGAGAATCGTACTTGGAAGTTATGGCCTGCTCAATATGGCTTTTGTGCCAATCATTCAACAAGTCATGCTGCTCTATCGACATTATTGCAGTACCTCCACATATGAGCAAACGCAGAACAATAAATTGACTGAACTTGTTTTACTAGAGTGATAGACCTTAAATAAGCCTTTGAAACTGTTTATCATAAAAAAACTCTTGCATAAACTTGATCATTGTGGCATTCGAGGAGTTGCTAATAATTTAGTTACTTCCTACTTGAAAAACTGTAAATAATTTGTGTCTATAGGACAAGAAAATTCTATATTAGAAAAAATAAAATTTGATATTCCTTTAAGGGTCCATATTAGGATCATTTCTCTTTTTACTATACATAAATGATATATCAAACTGTTTCTTGTGTTCCTAGATTATTTGCTGATGACAATAATTGTCTTGTCATTGAAGCCGATAATTCATTGAGCTAAAAAACCTTGATACTGCTAAATACCTTGGTATTTTCATTGACAAGAATCTTTCTTTTCTTTCTCACTTTTATGTTCTATCTTGAAAACACGCCAAATCTGTTGGCATATACTCTCTAAATTGAAACATTGTTTATCAACTAAAGCTATGCTTCAGCTGTACTGTTTATTCTCTCGTGCATCTTTACCTAATATACGGACTGACAAAGAATCTCAGCCTAAATAAAAATTATTGTGACACTCAATAAAATCCTTTTGCATTGTAGCCTACTACTTTCTAAATTTACTTTAGTTTGCTTCCTGGCTTTATCTCGCCGTGTTTTGAACCAAATATCTAAAATTACTATTTCTTACAACATCAAATTGGTTGATGCATTTTTACTACTATTGTTTAAGCGTTTCAAGTGGGCCAAATTAAGTTGGGAACACTAAAGTAACTAAAGCCTTTTAGGATTTTTCAATCATTCTCTTGCGAAAATCAAGCAGCTGTGTGTTCTCCCCTTCAGAGTCAGGCCACTTTAATTTAATGAGAGAGGATTTTGATTTGAAAACATTCTAGTTTATGAAAGAAACAACCGTATTTTCTCTCACCACGCAAAATCACAGTCATTCTTCTTTGCAGATTTTCTTTAGGAAGCAAATCAGGGAAAATTGATGTCAACTAATTGTGCGCGTTTCTGTCCGTTATGTGATTAAAATGAGATTGAAGTCAAGACTCAACATCACTTCTTTGAAACAGAATGTTGTTTCCACGTTGAAAAGCGTAGCCTACCCCAGAGCGCAATACAAAGAGTTCTCACAAGTAACTTGACAAATTGAAACCAGAAACTGTTTAACCGTATGACTTTTGTTTCTTTTACGATTTCACATAATGCTAATTTAATCACTCTAACATTTTGAACAAAACATTGCTCAACTAACTTGTTGACAAGCGAAAACATTTGTACAACAGCCAAAGAGGAGATTCTGAAGTGATAAAGTTTGTGTTGTAGAAAAAAGACAATTCGCGCACAAAGAAAATTATCGTTTACCTTTGTGCGCTTTGTCTTTTACAATCTTAGGCTAAAGGTAAAAATCTCTTATTTTATTATGGAATATTTTTTGAACTTGACATCTCAAAGCACATAGTCAGTCATATCTTCTGTCACCTTTAGTAAGGAGCTGCTATTATGCCACTGGTGGCTACCTGCATTAAGCAATCTTAAGCAGTGTTCAACAAGGAAAATAAATAGCCAGAATGCCCTCTTGCTTAACTTAGCCAATCTATTAAGCCGATTTGTTTATGAAATAAGTCTATACCTTCATTTTATGACGAGATAGATCGCACTGGCAAGATCACGACATTCGATCAAAAGTAAGAATTAGAAAAAAGCAAAATCGAAGTATTCTAACTCGCAAATTTACAACATTTTTTTTAAACAATCCTCCTTTTTAAACCCTGGTACTGGTTTTGCAGTGAAGCCAGCAAAAACGATTCCACTGAGCCAACTAAACAACGCGGCGTCAAGTAATGCTAGTTTGATCTTCAGCACCTTATAGTGAGTAGTAAAATCTAAATTAATGTTGTTGTTATTCGAGTGTCCGGTTTCTAACAGCTAATTCTGTCACAACCAATTACCCTTTTTTCGGCTGTAAAGGAATTGATCTAAACTCATCATGGTTCAAAAAATAAGCCGTTTGCATTGATTTGTGTATAGCTTAGTATGGAGTATGTAAAATACTGGCAATTTTAAACTCATCTCAGCGGGATAGGTAAGCTTATTCAGAAAGCTAACGAGGTTCTGAGGTTAGCAGGGTCAATAACCTGTGACCGGAAAACTCTGCTTACAAAACGTCCAAAAATTAGCCATTAACGGTCTGTTTCTTGTCTTCATCCTACTATTCCTGACGTCCATGCATGAAAGCAGTCAACAAAGTTTAGAGACTGAATGTAAGCGACGCAAACAACTATCCACTTTTAGAATTGGTCAAAAATAGCCACTTATGAATATTTTTATCAACGCTAGTTTACAATCAATGGGTGTAATATCAAGCAAATTATGGAAATGCAAACCAAGCCGGATGCCAGGAATTCGCCTTCTAATGAAAACAAAAGACAGGTGCTACAAAATAGATGGAGCTCGTTGAGGAAGTCACAGCTGATCAATTTGTTGAAAATTTATAATCATTATCACGCATGGGTGACGTTTAATTGGGAATGAAGACTTGTAGCCTACGGATTGAAATTACCGGTAGATTTCTTCTATCTCGCAGCCAAACAAAATCCGAGGTAATTCGCTAATTTGTACTAAATAATGCTGAAAAATCATAAAGTGCTTTTATTGTTGGACGAAACGGTTCCCCCAATCATCTGCCAATCGACAAGCATTATTCGCGTTTAGCCAAACACATTAGGCCTACAGTTTCCTTACAGAAGCTTCATTTCCCTTTTCACCTGACGTGAGCGACAACAGTGGCAATATCTTTTCCGCTACGTTATTTGATCTGAAGTCTTCTGAGTGCCGTGGACTTAGAATTTAAATTTAAGGCAACTAAGGGTATAACCATTTATGAATTTAGATTAAGCATAAAAAATGGTAAATACGGGTGAGTGGTTCAGAGCTTGCCACAGGTAAAACCTGCTGCAGAGTTCATAGTTCATAGGTCAAATAGCATAGTTCCAGGTTTGTATCAAAGAAGCAAACATAGCCTATAGTTGTTGTTGTTGAAAAGGACTCATGACATTTTGAGGCAGAATGTGTTTTGTACTAAATATAAGCAAAACGGAGTCCAATTTCTGCATTTTTTTCTAACGGGAACGATTTACCTCTCTCCCACCTGCCTGGTAATTCCAAGCATCAAAGATTACAGACATGGAAATAGCACTACAATGTATATTTACAATGTTTTGGTTTTGAATTACTGATTGGTTTTCTTTACATAAATCTTACCACTGCCAACGATTATTTTGCAGAAGTAAATAAATATAATAATCTTGATAGCGAAACAAACATGTTGTTTGCTTCTACAAAACACAACTATATTGGCTCATATGACTAGCAATAAAGCTTTATGACTGCTTAACACATATGATGCAACCCAATCCCTTAAGCTAAACAAACAGAAGATATATTTGCTTTTGGAGATAAACCAACGTCTGAGTGTTGTAATGCTTATTGTAGTCCTCATCCTTCAATCTTACAGGGTTATTGTCAAAGTACAATATGTTGAAAGATAGATATGAAAAGCGTATGAGTTTCTATAATTTTATTGTCGTAGGCCTATATATTCGACATCATGAAATAAGCTAGTCGTAAGTCGAAGGATGCTAGGCAAGCAAATAAAAACTAAAGCGATGCCACCATCAAGTTGTGGTGGGTTGATAGAGCATCAGGCGTTACTTACAATAACTTACTTTTTGACTTGTGTTGATCGCCCTACACTGCCCTATGTTGCATATATTCAACAAAGATATTTTGGAAGTAGAATGAATATTTGTGAAGAAAATGTAACAAAAAATTGTTTACTTGGCCCTTTATAGACCAATGTTGCAAATTTACAAGTTGTGCTGCAAAGTATTCTGTGTTGGCACTCCACTTAAAAATTAAATCTGAAAACTTGATTTATGTATTGTTGGGCGCTACAGAGTTCTATTGTTTTTAAGGATATATGCAATATGCATTATGCAACCCAGTTGATGAATTAAAACGCTACGTTGAACACAGTAGGCTAGTTTGTTGAGAAGACTTTTGCAACATTTTGTTTTCAATTATTAGCATAAACAATATAAACATAGCGTTCAAACAAGCAGTAATATAAAGGCAAGTTACTTAAATAGCCTACTCGAACAATATATCAAACAAAACACTATAAAAATCATTTCAGCTTGTCACATTGTACAACCTTAGAATGAAATTGGATCACAGTCCTATGATTGCAGCAGGCAGCCACCATGTTGTTAGCTTTCCTGAACGATTTCATGCAAGATAGTTTGTGTAGCTAATTGAATGCACCCTTCAAAGCTAAAACGCCAAGCATACAAAACAAATATAGTAATTACATAGCTGTAAATGTCACTCATGTCTCCACTTTATGAGGATTTCCGCGTCGTTATGAGCATTTAATCTACTAGGAAAACTATCTCCCCTACTCTCTTTTGAGAACCAACATTAAGATATTTCAGTTGGCGAATTCTGTTAGGTCAGTTGTGCAGAGTGTTTGATTACAAATCGTCAACAGCTTAGACAAAGGGAGGACACTGGAAAGAATAACCCATCTTTTAAAACATGCATTACGTCATGATGGTGAAAATGACGGAATATAAATTCCTATATAACGCACTTGTACCAATGTATGTGAAGATTTTCAGTTTGGTCGTATGTTATGTCAACGTACTAATCTGCATCGCAGGCGAAGTTTTAGTGACTTTAGCTTTCAAAATTTCGGGAAGTTACGTGATACCAATGATGATAATGAAGAGTTGCCAAACAGTAGCATAGCTAAGGGAGAGGTGCGGTTTAAATCCCCCATGAAAGGTATGAGAAATATGAAAGCTAAAAAGTATACGAGGACTTAAAACAATAAGAATGAAAGCACAAATATACGTCAAATTCATGACTTTTTGTATCATTGTGTGTCGATATTAATGCATTGCATTGATCATGACGCAACGCAAACACTTGTAGGCAGTGGCGCCGCCAGACCTTCAACAATGGGGGGGCAAAATATTGATAGCGCAAGACAGTAGCGTAGTCAGAAATTTTTAAAGGGGGGTGTTGACTTCCGACGGGCGAAGCCCGATGGCGTGTTCGCTGAAGGCGACACTGAGCGGCGAGGGGTCTGAGGGGCCTCCCCCAGAAAATTTTGAAAAATTACTTTCAGTTTGGTGCATTCTGAGAGCATTTTCAACAAAATTGTGGGTATGAATATTCCTGTAAAATGGTGCTGTCCGGTGGCATAGCAAAAGGATAAGATCATGTTTTCTTCGGCATTTTTCGGAAATAAAGCTAAGTCTCTATGTTTTCTTGTTGCTAATTCCAGGCTGAGATATTTGAATGTTTGGTACTGGCAAAACTCGCTCTTTTAATGCAGTTTCGTTTAAAATTAGGCAAACTTTGTTTTAGGCTAGCCACCACCAGCAAAAAACAGGCTGGTTATTCAAGCTGGTGGTGAGCCTGTGTCCACAATAGCCTACAGTTTTGCTTTAAGCAGCTGTACTAAACTTATAAACAACAAAAGCAAGCAAACAAGCTAGAAATTTATTTTTCACTTTTTTGTTATGTCGCAGATAGTTTCTTGGCTATAACTGCTATATCATAACACAAATACGTGTTTACTAAACTCGATTTACAAAAAATAATAAAAATAGAGGATGACGCATCTACATAAAGCCATAATAAGCCATAAAACCAGACAAAATTTTTAAATATCGAGCTCACTGGGCAGGAGGGGGGGGTGTTAACCTCCAAAACCCCTTCCGTGAGTACGCCACTGATTCTAATGAAGCAAAATTATGCAGCTCAAAATAACAATAAAAACTGCAACGACATAGAAAGAACTTCAGATGGAATTGACCTAGTGTAACGCTAGTATGACAGCTCTTATAACAATTTTTCACCCAAGAACATTAGTGTATATCATATTTAAACAACCTTTGTAAAATACTGGTTGGTGACTCCTTAACAAAAACTCAATTAAAGGGTCAATAAATGACCAGATAGCGTATGCAGTACGTAGTTACAATATCTAGAAGAAGACTTATTATTATAAAATCGGATTGCCAAAGCAAGAAAGATTGCAAAGATGAGAATGCTTTAAATTTTGGGTTGTAACCTAGACAATAAATTCCATCGTTTTTACATTGATTCAACGTCTGCAGACGTTGAATCAATGTAAAATGACCGATTTCGTTATCTGGGAAGAAAAGCTTTTTTTTAATGATGAGGTAGCCTACAAACTTTCCTGTTCAAATATTCTTGGCTACCTGCAAATGTTAAAGCAGAAGTCTTTACTATTCAATTTCTCTCGCAGATTATATTGGCTACAAACCATTTCATGATGCATTCATAAATATACATCTATTTCATTTGCTTTAGTGAATATAATCTACTACTCCTTAAAGAATGGAAAGCACAGAGCGATATGACGTCATCTTGATGGGGACAGGAATTATAGAAAGTCTTTTGGGATGTTTACTGGTGAAAGAAGGAAGAAAAGTTCTTCAATTAGACAGAGAACGATTTATAGGAGGCGCAAACGGATCCATTAGTTCTTTTGAAGAATTACAAAAAAAAGTATCTTCGTTGTCCATTCCCAATGAAGGAGGAGATTGGGATGTTGATCTTCTTCCAAAATATTTTATTGGGAGTGACAGAATGATTAAACTTTTAGAGTACATAGGAGTCAAGCCTAATACCAAACCCATACAAAAAATATATTTCTCTGCCAATTCAGAGCTTTTTGAGGTGCCCAATTCAGAACTACAAGTCGATAACTGTAAGTATATACCACAAAAGGAAAAAGAATCGTACAAGAAACTAATTGCTGATATTAAAGCCCACAAACCAATAAATGTTGATAGTGTTTCTTTTAAGAGTTTTCAAGAAAACTACAACCTTGGAAATCGATCAAATACAATGTTGCTGCATGGAATGATCTTCAACGGAGAAGACAAAGATGCAGCAAAGACATTAAATCAACTTCAAAGATTTTGTGAAGTAAAACATTACCAGCCAACTTCCGTCAGTTATCCATTGTACGGGATTGGTGATATTTTACAAGCGTTGCAAAAATGTTTTTCGAAAAATGGGGGACGATGCATGCTCCATCGTCCAATACACGATGTTAAAAAATCAGGGGGAATGGTGTTTGTTTCCGCAAGGGGAGTCTCAGCAATGGCTCACGTTTGTGTCGGTGATCCCAGTTACTTTTTAAGCTTTGTCAAGCCGAAGCAAAAAATCATTCGCTGTCTTTGTATTCTTGATCACACCATCAGTGGAACTGACAAAGCTCCATCAAGTTTTATTACAATACCTGGTAGAGATCATGGCAAGAAAAATGATATTTATATTTGTCAAGTAGGGAGTGACCACAATGTTTCACCGCGCGGATATTTCCTAGTTCACATCACCACAGTAGCAGAAACATCAACTCCTGAAGAAGAACTTCAACCTGCTTTTGATGTACTTGGAAAGATCTGCGCCAGCAGCATAAAACTCGAAGTTACTTTTGTTCCAGAACAAGAAGAAAATAAATTACTCACTTCTTCGTCGTATGATGCCACCATGAACTGGGAATCTGTTTGTGACGAAATAGTACATCTTTATGAAAAGGTAACTGGAAAGCCTTTGTCACTACTCAAGGCATAGATTTTTATCATCAAGCAATTTGCCTATTGTTGAACATAACATTCCTGTAGTGTTCTAGTTTGTTTTACTAAATTAGATCATTGAACTACTTTAACAAGCTACCGTAAGGTAGCTTGTTAAAGTAAGGCCCTTTATCAGAACTGACGATGCACTAGCAAGTACGAAATATATTTTCTGTTACATCTACTGACTACTGATCCCTGTTACCTTAGCAATTGAAGTTTTAGCTTGTAAGGTAGGCTATGTCTAATTGTATCTCACATAAAACTAAAAATATTATTAGACAGTTACTCAGATATAGGCTACTTTTTTTTTTTTCCTTACTGTAAGCCCGGTGATAAAGGTTTGAAACCACCACCTGGCTTCATGCAAAAGTAACATTATAGCTTCATGTGTGATGATCTGTTTTTGCCTTTGTAAAATTGTCTATCTGGCTTGGTCACTGTGTAATACCGCACGTTACGTTTCGCTCGTTCTTCAACAATTCAAACCACAAATGGCAAACCGCTAGGTATGAATTGTCGAGGCACATATTGCGATAGGTTGATGAACATATTCACACAAACTCCGAATGATGTTAACAGTGGCTTACGCAGGATTTCGTAACGGAGAAAATTATTTCATCCAATTTGACAAAGAGTGAGTAACATTTTAATACAACCTGCGTAAGTTATAGCAAAATTTTTGGAAGGGGTGAGAGCATGGCCCAATGCTCACCTCCTTGCGTACGTCACTGGATGCTGATATCATCTGTAACAGAGGTGTTAAAGAAAAGTTTACTTGTTGGCTCGATGACGTAAGAGATTGACAACTATACCAAGTCTCAATCGTTTCAGAGAAGATTGGTTAATGATTTCGAGAAGTTTCTGTGAAAATTTACTTCCACAAGTTTCTGTTACATTTGATAAAACACAAAAATTCGTTCAATGTATCACATTTATTGGCGTTGTATCTTAGTATATGAAATCACAGTAATTTGTTTGGCTGTATTGAAACGTTGTGAGACACTGAACAAGCAAAAAAAGTTAATTAATGACTTGCTAAGGGCTTTACGCTGCAGAGTTCGCAGATCAAACGCAGAACATTGATGGGGAAGAAGGGCTAAGATTTACAGAAAGTAACTCGATAAATTTGATTCAGGTTTTCAGTCGGCCACTGGTATTGATGAGTTTGTTCTGTTTGGCCACCAAATCCTTTGGCCTTCTGCAAACAACAGGAAAACGATTAAACATTAAAAATTCAACGTTACACTAAAATTATAAATTAGTTCTTTGGAGTTTTTGAAAAGTAAAATAGTAAGTAATATAAATGAGAATAGCTTACATTTTGTTCAACATTAATCCTAACATCAATATCATAATAATCATAACACCACAACATACATGTGGTCCAAATTACACGGCGTTCCAATAACTCAATTTATTCTTTCTAGGATGGCTACTGACTAGTAGACCTTATGGTCGTTTCGTTGTCTCCCTTTGTTTTTGATAATTAAACGATTTATTGAAGTGATTTTTACCATTTGTTTTTGGATTGCGGGTAATTTTGGTAGCTTTGGTGCAATATCAGTCCATTGGGGACACGCTATGTGGCGGTCTTGATAATCCATTCTCATCAATGAGTTGGGGGATGGTGCGATATCATTAACAACATCTATTGATGTTCCCTGAAATAGAAATAATTTGTAGGATATTGTTTACTTCTTTCCACAGTAGGCTCAGCATTTACTGTATTCTTTTTTCTTTACCTTTTTCAGTAGCCTATTATTTTTACAGTAGGTTATTGAACTTTTTTACTTCATGCTGGGATAAAGTCTTTAAACACAGTTTTTTGAAGTGTGGTATCAAAGTGCATTTGCGTTAACCAATCACTTAATTATAGAAAAACATAGCAAAATCAACAACACATTTAATATTATTTCAATCTTGATAAGTTATAACACATGGTCTGCCCCAATAGCTCAGTTGGTTAGCGCGTGACTTTTCAAACGAAGAAACTTTTGAAACTTTGTAAACTTCAAGATCAAGCGGCGCTGGTTCGATTCTCGGAGTGTGCGCTTGAGCAACGCACGTTAAGGACTGCTCTCCATTCAGCGGCACCTAGTGAATGGAATAATTCCCCGGCAAGATCACTTCAACGGTAGCCACTTTAACAAGTCGAAATTCTGCCACTGAAATTGATTAGAATGAAACCGCCAACCAATCACAAGCTACGGTTTAAGTGACGTAAAAATGGCTAAAAGAAGATGATAGAAAGCAAATTAAGTGATGGATTTTTTGTCAGCTGATTGCCTTAGGGGTTAGGGTTAGGGCTTGAAAGTAGTCATTTCACTGACGCGGGTTCGATTCCCACTACTGCTATTGCTCTTTTTCTTCTGGAATTACCAAATATGATTAAAGTTCAAAACAAGCATTAACTCTCTGGATGAGTGCGAGAAGGATCACAATTGGACGGTAGCCTCTTATAACATGTTCTGATTGGTTGGCGGTTGCATTCTAATCAATTTCAGTGGCAGAATTTCGACTTGTAAAAGTGGCTATACCCACTTCAATAATCGAAAACGTCACTCTGCCAATCTCGATAACCGGCCCTACGTCAGAAGCTTCTACATCTACAAGAATGCAAAACTACCAGGAATAACCGATTAAGGTCAGTCCGAGGAGAAAGATTCAAAACCAAATCCATACAAAAAATTACAGGTTATTTTGGCCGAATCCTAAACTGCGAACCCTGTAGTCTACAAATCCACCGCTTGCACGCTCCTGAGACTGGTCTTGGATATCCGAATAGCCTGGAATAGGCTATGTACGGTATCAAATGCACGTTGAGAGGAAAACTCTAATAAAGTTTCTCTCCTTGCTCACAACCTAACAAGGGAGAAAGAGAAAGTAGACTCAAAAGAGTCGTATCCGAAGGTTCTTTTTCACAAACATAAGGAGAGACAAACTTTTTCCAATAGCCACTTTCGGTGTAAATTTGTGGGTTTATAAAAAATATAATGTTTGTTTCTTCATTAAATTTAGCCACCTCCAGGTAGAATAAATATAGCTACTTTAATCCTACAGAGTAGACCTTTATTTTTTCCAGTTGATTATATGGAAATAAAGTTAACGTTTTAAAAAATAAAAGCATGACATTGCACCTACTGTGCTGCTAGTGACAATTTCTTCAAGAACTTTGCGTCTGTGGTTATATGTTGCAGAAGTAATAGCAGGAGTCACCAAGCTGTATGATTCTTGAGCTGTGCTTAACGGCGTTTTTTGCTTTTTGGTCTTTTCACGGCAAAATATCTGATTGCAAATGTAAAAAATCAGCTGAAAAGCCAATGATATATAGCCTACATAATAAATCAAATAAAATCTATTTGAATAAGACCTTCTGATGATCCGTTACGTGAAACAATTTGTAAAGGCTTCAGATAGTAATAACTAAATTTGATTTAATTTGCTCTGCTTTGTCTTTTTGCTTAGCATTGAGCACTTTTTGTAGTATTAATAGTTTTCATTGTTTTAGCCTACATAATAATAACTTAACAAATTTTTGATGTTTTTTTTTTATTAAAATAACGATTTTAAACCATGTAAACTGCTAAGCATATTTACTGTATAGGCTAACGTGAATTATTATTCATTACTTAGAGGCAAAAGTAGTATTTTCAAAATGCGATTAACCGGATGTCAAAATTAGCTTGTCACATAAAATTCCCGAAGCTAAATGCAGCCTATTCACAATCACGATAAAGTTTTAAAACTAACTCGCACTAGCCTAGTTACGATGTAAAATAGATTAGCAGCATAATTAGATGATCTTGCATAGCTTTTTGCAGAATCATAGGCTAGTTCTTCGTCGTAGCTTACTGTAGGCTACAGGAAAAATTGGTAAAAATGGGTTTTCAACAAGCTTACACAAGTTTGCGGAAGGCACTTTAACCGTTTAACGTATTCTTCTGTGCCAAAGCAGTAACGCAATCATGTGTGACTTATGTGACATCACAGAATCACGTAACTTTTTCGTCACATTTTCTACTATGATAGCTGAAGAAAGAATTTCAGATAGTAGCCAGCGTGGTCTACTCTAGACTCAAGGCTGGGAAATACATTTAAATGACGTGGGTTCGATTCTCACCCCTGTGATAATTATTCTTATTTTGGCGCATTGTGTGTCGTAGCGGTCAGTGGAGTGGTGCCTCACTCCACCGGCCCGTGTTCAATACTCGGTGCTGTCACGGGAGCCTCACTTAACTCTTAAAGCCGCCCGCAAAATTTCTTGCTAACCAATCGCGATAGCGCTACAAACATCAGTAATATCGAATGTCACGCATGATAGCGCTAGAAACATCAGTGATGTCATATGTCACGCATGATAGCGCTAGAAACACCAGTGATGTCATATGTCACGCATGATTGCGTTACTGTTTTGGCACAGAAGAATACGTTAAAGTGCCTACCCAAGTTTACGGTAAGCAGTAGTAGGCACTTTAACGTATTCCACTCCGCCAAAGCAGTAACGCAATCATGCGTGACATAGTCTACGATTCCTCGCAAATCAGCTGATTGCAGTCGTGTAACTTATCATGTGATATTGTGAGCGTTCTTCTCGAAAGTTTTTTGATACAATCTAAACTAAGTGAACGAATTGACCTCACCAGCGTAGCCTAGTGGATTAGAGTTTGGGCAAGAAAGTTTTTGACTTCTTATCATCTTGGACAGTTTCACCGTTATTTATGTACTATTATCTCTTTGTCTCAATTATTCAATTATAATTATCATTGATGAGTTAAGGGTGGCTGCTTGACTTGAAGACCTTGAACGGTCACTTCGCAGCCTCCCGCTGCTGTGATGCTACCATCATTTTTTACTCGTTTTTTTTTATTGTAAACTTTTCAACAGTTTTACTGTACATTGTGTTTTGATTTATTGTAGGCTACATATTTTTTCGCAGCGGCCAATAAACAAACAAACAAAACAAGAGATATAGTCATTTCGATCGCTTGGGTTCGATTTTCACCTCTTGTCTTTACTCTTTTTTCTTCTAGTTCTACCATAGACAGATAAAACCAAGCAACCACACGGCATTTACCATAAGACATTAAACTGAACATAAACTATGAACTACGAACGTTTTCGGCCATACACATGCTATGTTAGCCCTTTTCAAGTAACGAAAAATAGCTGATTTTACATCTACATTGAAAATAAATAACTGATCTACACAATGAATTGAAAAACGAAATGCATAAGAATGAAACGGCAAAGCAGGGGAGAAAGGTACATCACATGGCGGTTAATTCCGCGAGGCAAAAACGCATCATATGATGAATTAAGAAAAGACGTTAAGCAGATAGGAAGCACCTGCGGCAAACAACTTTGAGGCGAGGATTGCAGGATTTTATTAGCAAAGCCTCGTGGAGTTTAGTGTCAAATTCGGTGAAACATTTACGCACAACTCTAAAAGATTTCAATTATGGTTGGTTGTTTAAACATGATTGGTTTTATCTGTCTATGGTTGAAGAAAATCACCTCTTTACCAAAATTGTATTTTTTCTTCTGTAACTGAACTGAGTGCAAAAAGAATCTTTGGCCGCAATCAAGTGGTTTCAAACATCAGTGATGTCATATGTCACGCATGATTGCGTTACTGCTTTAACGCGGTGGAAGACGTTTTTTTTTGGAGGGTGACTAGTCCTTACACCCTTTGGTCGACGTTGCCTCACATGCGAGAGTAGGAGCTTTCGATGTTGGGTTGCAGTGGAATATGTTAAAATGCCTACCAAAGTTTACACTACAACAGCGCTACCTTGCGTTTTAAATCATTTTTATTAAAATAGTGAGTTTTTTTGTTTTTGAAAGTTCGTTCACGAAAATTCAGCAAAACAAGTCTGAGCAGTGCGAATTAATAAGCAACTTACTTCAGCAAGAGGCACTGTTTCGTATTTTCTTTGAATGGCTCTTGTACAAGATGGAGATCTCAGCTGATAAGTTTCGTAGTAGGATGAAAAGTTTGGTCCCTATAACAAATCTGTGATGAGCTTGGAGAAGAGTAGACTCATTTTTTCAACATATACTCAATAGAGTCGATATAAAGACTCCCATTTATTTTGGGATCAGTGCCGTACGCAGGAGGGGGGCATTGGGACATGCTCTCCTCTCTTTCCAAAAAATTAAGTGTGACCTAGGATATTAAAGTGTCACGCTTTGTCAAATTGAATCGAATTGCTCCAAGTTCTAAAATCCGGCTTGGGTCCGTCCATTAGATTAGAAAGTGGCTGAGGCTCTACTTCTGGCTGCAAGACTTGAAAGGATATAAAAGCTTAGTTATTCGATAAATTTTAAAAATAACTTGCCTCATAGTCTCCAAAAACAACGCTTGAATGGTTGATTGATGGCACCTTGGCCTTCACTCGCAGGCGATTCAATGCCATCTCCAGCGACACTTTCTTCCCAGCATTGCATTTATCTAATCTTTTACAACTAACTAAGTTTATATTATGACAAAACAAAACAAACTGTGTGCGGAAAATAAGATAAAAATATATTTTGTGTTGCCAGAGATGAAAAAAAAAAGCCAAATGGATTTTTTTTCTAATACAAAGAAATCCTAAGTTTGTTGGGAAAAAAATTAACAACCTACTGGAGAAACTTCTTTGTGAGAAAAAATACAACTGTTTTCAAGACCCAAAATAAGAATAATACTTTTTTGTTGAAGAGAGCACGCCAAAAGCGGCAGCACTGCTTTCCTAAGTAGTCATTTTTAAGGATCACGATAAAAGCAGCAAAAAACCGTTTCAAGATCAGTTGAAGACCATTTTTTTATAATATAACGCCCTGCCCGGCATACCTGTCGGGAAATTGATATAAAAGTGTTGGCAACAATATTTTGTGTTTGGAAAAATTGTGCAGCGGCCGCATCTGGCAACACTGAGTCAAAAATTTTGTCTTTATCTTGTTCAAGATCTTTGTGGTTGGTATTTAATCTTTATCCTCAGACTGACAAAGCCTTGATAGATTATTATTATTCCTGGTATTATCGCATACTTGTAGACTAAATGTAGAGGCTTTTGACACAGGGCCGGTTACCTAAATTGACAGAGTGAAATTTTCGATTGTTGATTGATTAAAGTCTTGTTGACGGAGAATAATTATTCTATCCATTAGGTGCCGCTGAATGGAGAGCAGTCCTTAGGATGCGCTGCTCAAGCGCACACCCCGACAGTCGAACCAGCGCCGCTTGATCTTGAAGCTTCTTCGTTCAAGAAGTCACGCGCTAACCAACTGAGCTATCGAGGCGGACTATCTTGTGTCACTTGTGTTCAATTCAATGTATTTTCATTTCTGGCGCAAACATGTAGAGAACAATAAAGTAAAAAAAATCAATTTGCTTGTCAATATTCCGAAATGAAGAAGACGTTATTGAAAGCAGGGCCGCGGAGTCTGGCGAAACTTGTACGACTCTGACTCCTCGATTTATAACTGGTCGACTCCGACTTCAATGTTGCCAGATTTTTTTTCTTACATTTTTGCCTTTCTTAAAATTGAAATGACGACTTTCATAATAACTAACAAGTACACACACTTCTATTTTTCGGTAAAGTTGTAGAACTAAATACAGAAAACAAGAAACAATATTTTGAAAAAACATGGAAAACAAAAATTTTATTGTTTATCATTTTGTATCCAGCTAAAGTCGGCCTTTTTTTTAACGACTCCGGACATGCCAAAATCCTTCCGACTCCACAGCTCTGATTGAAAGTATTTTGCGATGTAACCAGATTAGCGTTTCTATAATGGACCACAAGGTCTACATTCAATATCTTTGTAAATATATCTAATTTTGCTTGCTTTAAGAAAACCCAGGAAAAGCATTTACCGTAACCTTTATTCGCTTGATTATGTTACAAAATTAATAAAAAAATTGCATAAATTAGTAAAGCACGAAATCACAGCAAGAAGCTAAAGACATAGCAGCAACCAAAATTATGGAGTAGCCTAGTCATGACGATTACGAGGTTCATTGCTTTGGTACTTTCTTTCAAGCTCTTCACAAAACCATTAGAACTGCATGCTTAGTTGTAGGCTACAATCACAAAGTTTTGAGATAAACAAATGTAAAAGATTATAGCACCATACAATAAAGAAAACATAAACTTTGGTCCAGTGGAGCGATAAAATCCAGTATCCTAATAAGTAATAAGCAGTACTGACGTTTGCAACCGCACATGTAGGTTTGGCAATACACATAGGCGTCGAAATAGGGTGGGCAGGGTGGGCGACGCCCACCCTGCCGTGAAACGAGGGTGGGCAAAATATGTTTTGCCCACCCTGTTTTCATGCCACTATGAAGTGTTCGTTACAATTATTTCCGTTTTTCTTAAACGCTGGACTATCCAACCAACTGCAGCGCAACTTCTTGTTTTACGCTATGTCTCTCGCTAGGTATCCGACAGAACAAAGCAATTCCGTAACAACGCTGCGTGGAAAAACGGCGGTACGCACTGCATTGTTGTTGCTACGGCAACTGCCACAGCTGGCAATTCCTGGTGAGAGAAAGCCACGTTTGATCTTTTCTCCAAATTTGCATCGGCAATTTGATCTTTTCTCCGAATGGTCTCACTTTCGTTACGTCACAATCAAACTTCAGTTCCCGGTCAGCGTAAGGGAATGTGAATATGACATCATAATTAATGAACATGACAATAAAATAACCGATACAAACTAAAGACGTACTAAAAACAATCGCTTTTACAAATGCGGCAAATCCGAAGGCGCCACTTTAAAGATAACAGGTCACGAGTCACGCGTTTTTTAGGTCGCAAAGGAAAACATAAAAGAAGTTTGTTTAGTTTAGCAGCGCTCATAAGATCGCAAGATGCAAGAAAGAAAACATCCAACCTATTAAAGCTTAATTGCTGCAGCGACGCTAAACGCAGTCTTTGTGAGAAAGATTAACCACACTTTTCGAAATTAGCGTCGGCAATTGCCGAGGTGATTGTAAGGACAACAAGATTACAAGAAAAAACTAATTTTCTTAGACTACACCAGACTAGAATGTTGATTCAATCTTACTATTGCTGGATGTTTTATTTGGGTTACTTCCTACTTTGCCGGCGCTTAGACACGTGCCCAGCTGGAAGAATCTTTTATAAAAATATCACCCTATAATTCAGGCCTCGAAACTGAAGGCGGCCATCGCCGCGATTAACCTACAAAACCGACATTTTGTCCGCCGGGTCTCGCCCTTCCGTCGGCCGCATTTGTCCGCCATGAAGTTCCGAGAAAATTTTACACAAGCGGTCTTGTAAATAAAGTAGTAGTACTTTGCCACTTATAATCACAAAGGACTAGAAAAGAGTTAAAGCACTCGATAAATCACAATACACCCTGTCTACGCTTGAATTGTTAACATTATCGAGTGATCAAGCAGCTGATGTCTGACGATAAGCTGGATGCAAGTGACACCACAATACACTTTATTAATGCGATATATTCAGTTTTCGAAATTGGGCGTCGGCAAATGGCGCATTAGCGTCGGCAATGAAAATGCCGAGGCCACACGAGCGCTTGTAACGTTAGGGTTAAACATTCCTCCCAGTCGTTATGGCACAGCATAGATTTATTCCCTAGTCAACACCCTGATGGATCTTTATGAAAAAGAAAGAGGCCTGTGGAGTGGTATCAAAGCCCGAAAGCCGCAAAACGTGGACGCTTCATTGCGAACGGCAAAGACGGTATACAGGGTCATCAATATTTAGCGTTACAATCTATTTCATCCATCGAGATTCTGGCTAAAGAGTCGAGAGTGTCGTATGGGACCATGTCAACTTTACTCCGAAAGGACCTGAAGATGTCTCCATTCAAGCAGGTCAAGAAACAACAACTTTCTGCTAAAGTTGTTGATAAACAACGCCAAGGATCCCAGATTCTTCTTTCCTGCATTCAGGATGGCATGCTACCAAATCTTGTTTTCAGTGATGAGAATAAATTTGATGTTGAACATCACTTTAACACCCAAAACGATCGGGTTTGGTCGAGAGATGGGGATGAAGCATCTCGAGTGGTGACAAGGAAACAATGTGCCGCCTCAGTGATGGTCTGGGCAGCCGTGACAGAGCTCGGTAAAAGTCCCCTCTTTTTTGTTGACCAGGGGGTGAAATTGAACCAGCAAAACTATCGAGATGACATCCTCGTTGGCGCATTGTTGCCCTGGGCCCAGAAGCACTTCCAAAAACGTCCCTGGTCTTTTCAGCAGGACTCTACACCATCACATGGGGCTAAAAATACAGGAGTGGCTTTCCGAGAATGTCCCGCACTTCATTCCCAAAGAGGAATGGCCCCCGTCTTCCCCCGATCTGAATCCCCTTGATTTTGGGATCTGGTCATATCTTGAGAGCAAGGTCTCGGCCACTCACCATCAAATTTTGGAAGCTCTGAAGGTGAAACTGCAGAAGGAGTGGGCCAAAGTCCCTCAGAAAGTAAATTCGTGACACATGCGAGGCTTTTCCTAAACGTCTTCAACTAGTTATTGACGCAGATGGAGGACATATTGAATAATATTTTGTGTATTAACTCTCTATTGCTTTTTCTACAATAATACATTTGCAAAAATTCTAAGTTTTCTTTCATTTCATAAATATAACCAATTTAAGTTGTAACAATATATACTGATGACCCTGTAGATTAACAGCCAAGCTATGAGCCTCTTGATGTGTCTGATTCCAGTGATGACGCGACAACCTCGTGCTCCGATACAGCATCTGATGACTCCGATTCTGACAGCTAGTTCTTTATCAAACAGACTTTGTGTTGTTCGCAGTATCCCAATTGTGCCGAAATTATGTTAGTGTATACGTAAATCGAGGTAATCTTCTCGCAGGGAGCTATTAATTTGTTACCTGTATCTGGTTGAGCAATTGACGTTATTTTATGATAATTCAACGTTGCTAGATGTCGAATTAGATGTCGAATCACAACAAATCAAACAGTGCGGTCGTGATAGACGTTTTACATGTTTTAGTACAATCTTTTCCTAATAAATATACACAGTAATTGCCGAAGCAATTTCAAATTTTGCCGATGGGCCTCGGCAACGTTATTGACGAAGTAAAAATATGCTCATTTCGAAGACTGAACCATTGCGAATTTGCAAACATACACATTCAATGAAATCTGTTTGAAAACTCTTGCCCACCCAGAATTCCTCTCTTCTAAGAAAAAATCGACGCCTATGGCAATACACATACAGTCAAAAAACAAATGCTCCATTGCAGCTGAAGCAATGTTGATAATTGACATAAAAGTAGAAGGCACCTCGTGATTTGACTAATAGCCTATTAAGTGCAACGCGAAACTGTTATTTTATATGTACTAACGTACTCAATTCGGGTGGGTGCATACTATGCAACTGCCCATGTACTGCATAATATAATTACATATATAATTAGGGCTTTGAAGCAAACGTAATAATATATTTTGTTTTACAAAACAAAACCTTAGACTGTAATCTAGCTGATTAACATCAACATAAAATTACAAAACGGTATGCAATCACAAGGCATGTCATGTGCGAAAGCAGAAAAATGCTATTTCTCTAGAACAGGAACCTTGCTAAAACCATTGTTTTCAACGATCTCGGCATAGAGCTTGGCAGATTTCCTTGGAGTTCTGGTTCGTTTCGGATCGTCGAAATCAACATGATGAATCCCAAACCTCTCTGTGTAGCCTGCTGCCCATTCAAAGTTGTCCATCAACGACCACAGAAAGTAGCCATGGAGGTTGACCCCATCTAGCAAGTGAGCTGAAGATATATTTCACAGTTAGATCAATCAATGATTTATTTATAATAAAAAAACAAGATCAGTGTAAACAGTGAAAGCAAAGTAGGAATACACAAAAAGTTAAAAAGTTTTTTTAAAGGAGACAACGAAACAATTGGTTAATTTTTGAAAATATTTCAGCATCGACTAGTTTCAACCAAGTTGTTTACACTGCTGGATCGAAGTGATCAATCAAGGTTTTGCCAACGGCGAAGACACGTGCTTGTCTCCGATTGATCTCTGGTAAAATATTAATCCAACACAGGTCAGGTGTTTGCACGATTACAAGAATTTCGAAGCGGCAGTTTTTCTATTTGCATTCATTCAGTCAATTGCTGGATTTTCAAAAGCGCAGCTATGGGAGAATATGCATGCGCAAACATTGGCTACTTGACCGGGCAACCAATGCAATGTTTAATTTACGATAACTCACAAACAGATATCACATGATTAAAAACGAATGATCACATATGATTAAAATCATGACACAATCATTTGCTCATCACCTTTTAAAGCTTCGTTGAGGTATGTTGTAAGATACCGGCAACGTTGTTTATCGTTCAACTGCTTGGTGTCACCCGGGTCACTGACTGGGTGTTTGGTGGAGCAGCCATTTTCGGTTATTACAATCTGTGGATCGCCGTAGTTCTTCGCAATAAAGTTAAGGAGCTTGCGCAAACCCCACGGTACCACAAAGAGCCATGGAGAGCCTATAATTGGAAGTAATTCAGATTGCTTATGAAGAAAGGGTGTTTATTATAGCCTAAGTGGTCAAAAAGTTAATTTTGAAAGAAAACGTGCAGCACTGTCGCTGCGTGCAATATATTTTTGTAAGGTCAGACTTTTATATCACAAAATTCTTGAAAATACGTGCTTCCTCACTGTCTATTATATCTTCTCTCGGTTTTGAAAGCGAAGACGTTGTTGCCTTCGGCTATTTAAGCGATTGAAAGCAAGAAGCCATGCAAAAATATCTTAATTAATTAAGCAAAGAATAATTTGAAACAAACCCGCTCGTTCCCAATCTGGATTCGGGTAAACATGTGCTTCAAGGTCTGGATGGAGTACCTTGGCCATCGTTGCTTCGGTCAAACCCTCACACAGTCTCGTCGTGTAGTGATTGAGTCCAAAAAAGTCGTGCGTTCCTGCAATGTTGAATTATAACACGCAATGCGAGTGGTTATCAGCAAATACCATGGCCGAGTAACCGAAAATCGCAGAAAAAAATAAAGGCCAAACACATATCGCTGAGAATGACAATAAAAAATGTACGATATTGTTAAGCATGTGCTTAATTTGATGAATAATACGTTCTTCCGAGGTGTATTATCTGATGCTAAATTATCACAACATGTCGCAAGTGATCATTTGCACTTTCTTCGTCAGTCGGATAACGATTACCTGTCTAGCGTGTGGCACAACTTCGAACCTTATGAAAATAACTGAACGAGTTGAATTAAAACTCCGAAATGAAATACTGAGTGCAAAATTTTGAAACAAGTTAGTTCAAAAAGTTAAATGCTATCAATCGATACTTATTAAGAAAGTTTACAGTTAATGAGGAAAAAAATAAGAAAGGCTTACATGATAAAAAGCATTATTGCACAGTGCACAGGTGCAGTTCACAATTACAAAACAAGTCAAATTTCTCAATTAACAGAAGTTTGAATAGCCGTTGTTTATTGAAAAAAGACATTGTTTAATACCTTTGATTAACTTCTTTTCTTCGTCGGTAAACGTTGGAAGACGAGACTTTTCTAAGCCTTGTTCTTTGCTTTTTTTAAGTATAGCTGCTTTCATCACAGCAGGGTAATCCCCATCAACGTACACAGGATGCGCGAACCATCCCAACGTACACTGGGGACAACGAATAAAAAAATTAGGTTCGACTAGAACTGATGGTTTAAACTTTTAAAGCTAAAGCAAATAAGCTTAAAAGGAAAATACTTTGCATGACAACGTATATGAATGTTGCAAAACCGAAAGGTCGTCGTCGTGTGAGCCTCTGGAGCCGAGGGTCTATCTTTTTACGAATGGCCCGTTTCGGTGGGTCCGATTTGGTGAGTTCCCTATTCGGTGAGAGCCTTTTTCGGTGAGAGCCCTATTCGGTGATTTTTTTTTAATTATTGGGTACCGTAGCCTAATTATCATTGCCGTTATAGGGTTAGGGGTTAGGTTTTAGAGGTTAGGAGTTATAGGTTAGGGGTTACGGTCTTATTTCAACGTTTAGCGACGTTAAAACGATGTAAAAGCGGCAATGATAATTAGGCTACGGTACCCGATAATTAAAAAAAAAAAAATTCAAAAAAATTACCGAATAGGGCTCTCACCGAAAAAGGCTCTCACCGAATCGGACTCACCGAATAGTAGCAGACCCATCTTTTTACTACCCCAAATTCACGATGTTCACTGGCCAAGCTGGAAGGCTGCAAGAGAGCAGCCAGTCATTTAAATCATCCAAGACACGCAGATCTTCCACTCCATTAGGTGGCTTGAAGATAGTGCAATCGTTGTTGATGTGGTCTGCGGTCTGTTTCTCAGCACCACATTCACCAATAGAGAAAGTGGCCATCACCCATTGGTGCATGGTTGAGCGGAAAAGCCCGACGCCCGTACGGAGACGGCCGAAACGCACCAACGCCTGCCTTTGTAGTGTCAGGCCGGTGGGGCGGGTGTCGGCATCGGGGATGAGCGCATGGAGTCTGGTGGTGTTTGACATCCATTGAGAGTTCCATTTATGGTCCGCCCAATTAGCCGCAGAGATGTTTTGTCCATCAGCTTCGTTGATCAGAAGATGGGCGGCTGGCACAAATGGGTGTCTTGATTTTAGTCGATGGGGATACTCTCTTGAGGGAGCAAAGATATTGGAATGGAGAAGATGGTTGGGCTCCAATGCCAGTCGACCGAGTGGCTTCTTTGCCACGAAGCTCAGCGGGATGGATGACAGCAAGAATGGGAAGATTGTCCAATAGTGTGGGACGCAGGCACCCGGTCACTGTGCGCAGAGCGCTGTTACGCAAAAAAGGGATTTGCTTTACTCCTTAGCATGGAATCTTCACATCACATTAATCAGCTAAAAGCAATTCCTTCACTGCTTGGTTGAAATTAAAATCATCACTCATTTTGTAATGTAACATACCTGGATGTAATTATCAGCAGCCTTCCTATCAGCTTCACTAGAAGGATCTTTTGGCTCACCCCAATCACTGTTGAGAGTTATTGAAACAATGCCTTGCTGTGTCGACCTGAACTCCGTGTCATACAAGCGCCATGCGGTTGCATGAGCAAGCAGCATTGTCCTGGATACTTGGTATGGTGCGTTTAGCGGATCTAAAATATTACAAGGATTCATGAAGAGGATAGAAACAAAAGATTCAATTGCTCGACCACTTTTGGGCAAACCATGAATTGCAAACTTACCCTCAATACCAGGTGCATGGATGCCAACGCCATATCCGTATGCGGCAACGACATGAGGTTCATTGATGGTTATCCACATTTTTACTCTGTCGCCGAATTTTTCAAAGCAAAACTTTGCATATTCTTTAAACTTTTCAATGATCATATCATTTTGCCATCCACCTTTTTCCTGTAAACTATCAAACAGCATTAGAAACATGCTTGTTTCTAACTTACAAAAATGTCACTTTTTAGACAGATTGATGTGGAGACAGGGTGTGAAGGCGATTGCGGCACTTGGAGGTGAATCCGGCCACCTTCGGTAACGAGGACATCACCGGATTAAAACTGGACAACTACTACTATGCCATAACTTGATAAGATATCTTGTCAGGCCATTACTTTTATTGCATCATTAAAACGTCCGAGACAAGAAAGTACCAGCTACAATTTAAGCGATGTGTTTGCATGCCAATAAATGGGAAGAGATGGAAAAACCCTGCAGGTTTGAAGACGTGCACAGATATTTGGTTAAGTAGAAAGGGACATGTCTGCAGAAAACATGACCGCAAGATCCAGATACGATAAGGTGAAAAACAGTCAGATCCGGTCCGGAACCTGATAATCCTGTACACCTCTGGTGTAAATGTCAACCCAAAACACCAGAATTTTCTAATGTTGATAAGTAAACAAAATCAGTCAGGTTTAGAAAAGTGTGTAATTTATTGACAAAAGCCTTTGCCACCGTAAAGGCGATGTGGCTATTGGTGAATGATGATGCATCGAAGGCAACATTTTGGCCGGAGGCAGGATGTTTCAGCCAGAGAATGGCAACTCCGGCCTTTGATAGTAATATGTCATGGTAATCAATGTTCCAATCAAGTGTTTATATACCACTCTCGTCTCTGACCAGTCGCTCTAGAAGGCTCCTTGTGGCAATATATACTATAGGGTCCTTTAACACCATCCATTTAAAAGTGAACTTTTGGGTAAATTTCAAACTTGACATTGTATCATACAGTAGAACTCGGTTAATCCGGATTCGATTTGACCGGCGATTCCATCCGGATTAGGCGAAGATCCGGATTAACCGATGACGGTTCTATCAAACCTGACTCATTTGTACTTCCAGCTTCATCCGGATTAGGCGAAGATCCGGATTAACCGAATCCGGATTAACCGAGTTCTACTGTATTTCATCCACTTGATGAAATATTGTTTTTACAATACTAAAGATTTTTGATCGACTTTCTTGATCCAATTAATAATATTACATTTAAGATCACTGTTACAAGCAACATATGTAATCTTGCATTACTATAGGAACAAATACAAAAAAAGAAGATTTATCCAAGATCATGAACTTGACCACAGCCACACACACACCTCCAAACCCATCACCACTACCGGAGCTGGAGTTGATACAAATGACCGGAGTTTGGCCAGAACCGGAGGTTGTTTCATTACTACCGGTACTCCGGTAGTGGATATCCAGACGGCATTATAAGGTGATGAAACAAACTGACATTTATAATATTTTTCAAAACATGGTCATTAAAACACAGATATGAAATAAAAACACAGTATGCTCTTCATCTATCAATATTGCATATCACACTATTACTATAATATCTTACCATAGTGGTAAATCCCAATGATATAATGTAACACATGGCTTCACGTCGTTCTCAAGCAGAGCATCAATAAGTTTATTGTAGTAAGCCACACCATCAGAACTGGGGGCAGATGCATCACCAGAGGGCAGTAATCTTGACCAAGATAAAGAGAAGCGATAGTGAGTGTTGTTCATAGCCTGCAAGGCATAAAAATATATATCGGTAAAACAGAGTTGACACTGAGTAGGCTATATGTATATCGGGTCCACGTCTTTTAGGCGCTGACAGTTAGGCGCCGGCCAAATAGGCACGCACACTGTGGCATCTGGATATTTAGGTGCAGAGCACTGTGGCGCCCGTTCATTTACGTGCTATTCCTAGTAAAGTCTGCAGATTGTATCAGCTTGGCAAGTAGGGCAATGTTTTTCACACAAAATGTTATATTGAACAGAAAAATATGTTGTTTTGCGCGTGTGGTGATGAGGTGCGAGACAGCGCTCTACTACTCTTAATATTAGCACATCTCCACAGGACATTTGCTATGCATCCTGAACACAGGTTGCAGCCAGATGGAACCTTACTTAACCTGTTATCTTTCGCAATTACTTCTACTCAGGATTGATTGGTCGTGTGGCGAGTACGTATGAGACAACGCTCTACTATGTCTACATGAATACATTTCTATAAGGTATATGAACCCTGGCTACACGTTGCAAGGATAATGGTGCGACTTTGCTCGTTATTAAACCTAGTCGGGGTTTTGACGGAAAACTAAGTTACTCTTCACTCAAGCCTACCACCTGCTTTAACATTTTGTGTGAAAAGCATTACCCTACCTGCCAAGCTGATACAATCTGCAGACTTTACTAGGAATAACACGTAAATGAACGGGCGCCACAGTGCTCTGCACCTAAATATCCAGACGCCACAGTGTGCGCACCTATTTGACCGGTGCCTAACTGTCTGCGCCTAAAAGACTTGCTCCCTGTATATCTGTAAAATGTATATATTATAGCATCATGAATTTTAAAAGAAAGGATCAAAATGGTTCAAGTGTAATCAAAAAGCCAAATCAGTTGTATAAGTCCAGCAAGTAAAATATGTGAAAAGCGTACTGTTTTCACATATAAAGCAGCAGTAAGCACTCAGTTACTTCACTGTGAGTTCCACCCATAAGCTTTGTGACACAACAAATACACATAGGATAAAAGTCATCTATGTACAATGGGGTGCCTAGCCAATTAGCATACCTTTACATTTTAGAGGTTACCCTAACAAACATAAAACTAAACCACATATTTTGCCTTTTTTTTAGTCTAGAAGGTATATTTAAATCTGATACATAATATTGCAATTTTGGCAAAACAAAAGTACAATCAGGAGTAGTTTTTGTTAAATGTCAATACAAACTCAAACCTTTATTGCTTTAACGTCTTCAACAAAATTATTGTATGAATCACAGGCTATGTCTCCATTGCTACCATCTTCTATTTTATTATCTTTGTGTGAATGTACATCCCACACACTTGGACTTTTACCACCTCTGTCATGACCACCTTTAAAAGATATAGGCTATATATACCAGTAACTATTATATTAAGCATCAAATGTAAAATAACTCACATTAACAAATCTTATTATAACTAGCTTATAACACAAAAAGTCTCAGCAAATGAACAAGATTGCATGCTTTCATTATTAAATTTTAGGTAAACAATGAGACTGATGACTGGCATGCTAAAGCCAGATTAGCGAATATGATTTTATACCGATATGATGTAAATGAAGACTTAAGTAGCTTTTAAGATGCAAAAATGAGTGGTAACAAGTGGCCACACAAAACTTTTACAGAGCATTACATGTCTAAACCAAACCAGTTGTTTCAAATGAATGAAATTGCTTTGAAATAATAGTAACAGAGAAAGACTTTTTTCATTTATGAAAAAACTATGTTTCCTTTCACCTTCTATTTGATAAGATGCAGTAGCTGTTCCCCACATAAATCCTTTACGGAAGTGTCCAATTATCAAATCATCATCAGCAGCCATTGTAAAAGAGTTATAAAAACAACTAAATTGTTTTCTGGTGAAAAAAATGATAGACCAATCTATGTCCAATCAATCTATAGACTAATTTACCCTCCCTTAACTACGTGACACATAAAGCAGAGGTTTTATACTGAAGTGCAATTGCAACTTGTATTATAAGCTAGAAACATTTTACACAAATATCTGATATAGCCTACATAGATTTAAGCAATCATGATAACAATTATCTTGCCAGAGCTCAATTAAAACTTACAAATTAACCTTAAGTCTTTTTGCTGTGTTTGCAAAATAAAATGTTGTCAACTTGAAACAACATTCCACAAAAATCGAACTGGTGAACTCAAACTTTGTAAAGTTGAATAAAAAATACTTTCGAACTAGTTAGTGGTTCTTTCTTAATATCCTTAACACTGAACCTTGTCAATTATCAAGTTCCTCCTCTCGTCCAAGGTTGAAGACAATAAAGCGTCAAACTTGTGTAATACAACATTTTTCAATCGCAGTTTTACGGTAAAGTCCTGACCTGAAGTGCAAACTGAGCATTGAGCACACTGTTGCCACTCTCTTGTCATGGAAAAGTACTAGATTTGCCGGAAAAAAACACTAGATTCACAAAAAAAACACTAGAATCATAAATACACAATCATTTACATGCACAATGTACAAAAATGAGGTGCTCTTCCACAAGACGCCCTGTTGGTCAACCAGACAAAATGATGACGTCACACATTGGAATAGACTATTATGAAGGAGGAAGTGCGGGGTGGAAATGGAACGAAATACACCAGAAGGAAATTGTCTCCCATTCATTCAATTCTTGTTCAATTTCAACAAATTTGCTATTGTTGGAAAGCACAAGCATAGATCTAACCAACTAAATTAATACCAAGTCCTAAAATACTACTAGCTCCATCTGGTGGCCACCTAAACTTGACCAAATTCAAACCATCACCAAAACTTCATTTTAAATGATAAACAATCTAAATCAAATCTAATTAAAAGAACATGTTACTGTTTATTGAAGTGCTAACTTTCATTGTTATATCTTATTGAATATGCGCGCAATCGTTGTTCGAAGACAGCCCCCCAACGAAGCTTTTGCCCTATGCATTTCAATGGCGAATCGATCGTCTTCCAGTTCACGCCCTGCATGTTCACGATAATTAATTGTCTCCCATTTATTCATTTCTTGCTCAATTTCAACAGATTTGCTATCGTTGAAAAGCACAAGCATAGATCTAACCAACTAAATTAATACCAAGTCCCAAAATACTACTAGCTCCATCTGGTGGCCACCTAAACTTGACCAAATTCAAACCATCACCAAAACTTCATTTTAAATGATAAACAATCTAAATCAAATCTAATTAAAAGAACATGTTACTGTTTATTGAAGTGCTAACTTTCATTGTTATATCTTATTCAATATGCGCGCAATCGTTGTTCGAAGACAGCCCCCTAACGAAGCTTTTGCCCAATGCATTTCAATGGCGAATCGATCGTCTTCCAATTCACGCCCTGCATGATCACGATAATTAATTGTCTCCCATTTATTCATTTCTTGCTCAATTTTAACAGATTTGCTATCGTTAAAAAGCACAAGCATAGATCTAACCAACTAAATTAATACCAAGTCCCAAAATACTACTAGCTCCATCTGGTGGCCACCTAAACTTGACCAAATTCAAACCATTATCAAAAGTTTATTTGCAATGATAAAAACATTAAACGACAACCAATTAAAAGAACTTGTTACTGTTTATTGAAGTGATAACTTTCATTTTTATACCTTATTTAATATATGAGCAATCGTTGTTCGAAGACAGCCCCCCAACGAAGCTTTTGCCCAATGCATTTCAATGGCGAATCGATCCTCTTCCAGTTCACGCCCTGCGTGATCAATGGTGAATCGATCGTCTTCCAGTTCACGCCCTGCATGTTCACGATAATTAATTGTCTCCCATTTATTCATTTCTTGCTCAATTTCAACAGATTTGCTATCGTTAAAAAGCACAAGCAGGGATCTAACCAACTAAGTTATAACCAAGTCCCAAAATACTACTAGCTCCATCTGGTGGCCACCTAAACTTGACCACATGCAAACCATCACCAAAACTTCATTTTAAATGATAAACAATCTAAATTAAATCCAATTAAAAGAACATGTTACTGTTGATTGAAGTGCTAACTTTCATTTTTGTATCTTATTCAATATGCGCGCAATCGTTGTTCGAAGACAGCCCCCCAACGAAGCTTTTGCCCAATGCATTTCAATGGCGAATCGATCGTCTTCCAGTTCACGCCCTGCATGTTCACGATAATTAATTGTCTCCCATTTATTCATTTTTCGCTCAATTTCAACAGATTTGCTATCGTTAAAAAGCACAAGCATAGATCTAACCAACTAAATTAATACCAAGTCCCAAAATACTACTAGCTCCATCTGGTGGCCACCTAAACTTGACCAAATTCAAACCATTATCAAAAGTTTATTTGGAAGGATAGGAACATTAAACGACAGCCATTTAAAAGAACATGTTACTGTTTATTGAAGTGCTAACTTTCATTTTTGTATCTTATTCAATATGCGCGCAATCGTTGTTCGAAGACAGCCCCCCAACGAAGCTTTTGCCCAATGCATTTCAATAGCGAATCGATCCTCTTCCAGTTCACGCCCTGCATGTTCACGATAATTAATTGTCTCCCATTTATTCATTTCTTGCTCAATTTCAACAGATTTGCTATCGTTAAAAAGCACAAGCATAGATCTAACCAACTAAATTAATACCAAGTCCCAAAATACTACTAGCTCCATCTGGTGGCCACCTAAACTTGACCAAATTCAAACCATCACCAAAACTTCATTTTAAATGATAAACAATCTAAATTAAATCCAATTAAAAGAACATGTTACTGTTGATTGAAGTGCTAACTTTCATTGTTATATCTTATTTAATATGCGCGCAATCGTTGTTCGAAGACAGCCCCCCAACGAAGATTTTGCCCAATGCATTTCAATCGCGAATCGATCCTCTTCCAGTTCACGCCCTGCGTGTTCACGATAATTAATTGTCTCCCATTTATTCATTTCTTGCTCAATTTCAACAGATTTGCTATCGTTGAAAAGCACAAGCATAGATCTAACCAACTAAATTAATACCAAGTCCCAAAATACTACTAGCTCCATCTGGTGGCCACCTAAACTTGACCAAATTCAAACCATCACCAAAACTTCATTTTAAATGATAAACAATCTAAATTAAATCCAATTAAAAGAACATGTTACTGTTGATTGAAGTGCTAACTTTCATTGTTATATCTTATTTAATATGCGCGCAATCGTTGTTCGAAGACAGCCCCCCAACGAAGCTTTTGCCCAATGCATTTCAATAGCGAATCGATCCTCTTCCAGTTCACGCCCTGCATGTTCACGATAATTAATTGTCTCCCATTTATTCATTTCTTGCTCAATTTCAACAGATTTGCTATCGTTAAAAAGCACAAGCATAGATCTAACCAAGTAAATTAATACCAAGTCCCAAAATACTACTAGCTCCATCTGGTGGCCACCTAAACTTGACCAAATTCAAACCATCACCAAAACTTCATTTTAAATGATAAACAATCTAAATTAAATCCAATTAAAAGAACATGTTACTGTTGATTGAAGTGCTAACTTTCATTGTTATATCTTATTTAATATGCGCGCAATCGTTGTTCGAAGACAGCCCCCCAACGAAGATTTTGCCCAATGCATTTCAATCGCGAATCGATCCTCTTCCAGTTCACGCCCTGCGTGTTCACGATAATTAATTGTCTCCCACTTATTCATTTCTTGCTCAATTTCAACAGATTTGCTATCGTTGAAAAGCACAAGCATAGATCTAACCAACTAAATTAATACCAAGTCCCAAAATACTACTAGCTCCATCTGGTGGCCACCTAAACTTGACCAAATTCAAACCATCACCAAAACTTCATTTTAAATGATAAACAATCTAAATTAAATCCAATTAAAAGAACATGTTACTGTTGATTGAAGTGCTAACTTTCATTGTTATATCTTATTTAATATGCGCGCAATCGTTGTTCGAAGACAGCCCCCCAACGAAGATTTTGCCCAATGCATTTCAATCGCGAATCGATCCTCTTCCAGTTCACGCCCTGCGTGTTCACGATAATTAATTGTCTCCCATTTATTCATTTCTTGCTCAATTTCAACAGATTTGCTATCGTTGAAAAGCACAAGCATAGATCTAACCAACTAAATTAATACCAAGTCCCAAAATACTACTAGCTCCATCTGGTGGCCACCTAAACTTGACCAAATTCAAACCATCACCAAAACTTCATTTTAAATGATAAACAATCTAAATTAAATCCAATTAAAAGAACATGTTACTGTTGATTGAAGTGCTAACTTTCATTGTTATATCTTATTTAATATGCGCGCAATCGTTGTTCGAAGACAGCCCCCCAACGAAGATTTTGCCCAATGCATTTCAATCGCGAATCGATCCTCTTCCAGTTCACGCCCTGCGTGTTCACGATAATTAATTGTCTCCCACTTATTCATTTCTTGCTCAATTTCAACAGATTTGCTATCGTTGAAAAGCACAAGCATAGATCTAACCAACTAAATTAATACTAAGTCTCAAAATACTACTAGCTCCATCTGGTGGCCACCTAAACTTGACCAAATTCAAACCATTATCAAAAGTTTATTTGCAATGATAAAAACATTAAACGACAACCAATTAAAAGAACTTGTTACTGTTTATTGAAGGGCTAACTTTCATTTTGACACCTTATTTAATATATGAGCAATCGTTGTTCGAAGACAGCCCCCCAACGAAGCTTTTGGCCAATGCATTTCAATGGCGAATCGATCCTCTTCCAGTTCACGCCCTGCATGTTCACGATAATTAATTGTCTCCCATTTATTCATTTCTAGCTCAATTTCAACAGATTTGCTATCGTTGAAAAGCACAAGCATAGATCTAACCAACTAAACAAATACTAAGTCCCAAAATACTACTAACTCCATCTGGTGGCCACCTAAACTTGACCAAATTCAAACCATTATCAAAAGTTTATTTGCAATGATAAAAACATTAAACGACAACCAATTAAAAGAACTTGTTACTGTTTATTGAAGGGCTAACTTTCATTTTGACACCTTATTTAATATATGAGCAATCGTTGTTCGAAGACAGCCCCCCAACGAAGCTTTTGCCCAATGCATTTCAATCGCGAATCGATCCTCTTCCAGTTCACGCCCTGCGTAATCACGATGATTAATTGTCTCCCATTCATTCATTTCTTGCTCAATTTCAACAGATTTGCTATCATTGAAAAGCACAAGCATAGATCTAAATAACTAAATTAATACCAAGTTCCAAAATTTTACTAGCTCCATCTGGTGGCCACCTAAACTTGACCACATGCAAACCCTCCCTAAAACTTCATTTTAAATGATAAACAATCTAAATCAAATCCAATTAAAAGAACATGTTACTGTTTATTGAAGTGCTAACTTTCATTTTTGTATCTTATTCAATATGCGCGCAATCGTTGTTCGAAGACAGCCCCCCAACGAAGCTTTTGCACAATGCATTTCAATTACGAATCGATCGTCTTTCTGGATTCACATTGCGTGATCGCGATAATTAATTGTGTCCCATTTATATTGAAAAAATGCTAAAGTCATAGAAAGTATTAGGATCAGGCACACAAATAGCCTAGTTGGTGGTGTGATGGCTTGTCCGAATCAAGTAATGTAACAAACACTGATCAATAGGAAAGCGATGTGTGCTCTAGAGCGGTGTAGAACTTTGATCCTTTGGGAGGTCGTGGAAGAATTCTTGTCACTCGGCCCTCAGTCGACATCTATTGGAAAAGCTCGGTTGAGGAAGCAAGTGATGTCAGCTCCAAGTGCAGGAGCCAGAAAATTGTTCCTATTTGGATGGAGAAACCTCTGCAAATAATAAAAAGCAACAACAACCAGCGAGACAGTGGGTGCGGATACTTATGTTTTGTTCAATGCTTAGCCAAGAAATTTTTTCGCAACACATAGGCTAAGCCTAATAAACCTAGGCTTAAATATGGATCAAAGGTAAGTAACGAAACCGTAATGAAATGACTTGGGCTTGCATTCTCGTGTTCTTTCATTACCACACGAAGTCTTTTTCCCAAAGGCATCCGTGTGTGTAAACAATATGATTCATAGGTCCAAACCTTAAACGTTAACACACAAAAATCATGTTACAAACGTAAGTTAAAAAAATTATTTTGTTTCATGTGACATTGCACTTTTTTTAGCCTAGTTTGTTTGTTATAGAATAAATATCACAAAGTAGGCTATGTGGGCAGCAACTCTTTTTTATCATTAGGTAGCCCTGAAAAGGGCTGTTTTTTTTTTTTTTGGCAAATGGACGATGTGGCGGCTACAGTAAGGGGTAGGACTCCCTTATGGCGCGGAGAACTTCCGGAAAATGTCGTCCCCGTGGAAACTGATGTCGCCACATAAATTCATCAAGATACCCAGGTATCATGGGCCTTGTGGTGCCACCCATTCTTTTAAATTTCCGTTTACAATTCAGCCACAGGTTTTCAATGTGGTTCGTATGAACCCCTGTGGCCGAAACATAATGATGGTGATGGTTGACCGTTTGGTGGCGATATCCAAGATCTAAAAAATACGAAAGCAACTTTAAATAAATTTCAGCCTAAAATGCTTGCTGCAACGGTTTCCAAATAGAAATAACAAAAACATGTTAAATTGTTAAATTTATTTTTAATGGATGCATAATTGTTTTGGCATGAGCCATCGTGCTTTTTGAAAAGGAGCTGTGCAGTTAAGTGGCGAGGTCAGTTGATTTTTTTTTCTGCTCCCAAAGTAACTTTAAATGGTTAATTGTTGTTAACAGTTTCTACACTATGAATAAGTTGTATCAAGTGGGACCTGGCATGACAGTTTAAGCCAAATGGTTGGGTCTGATGCTATCACAACAGAAAAGTACACATTGTACTGTGATATGTCTTCAGACAAGCTAAACACAAACTGGTGGTTGAATGACCAATGGGACTGTGCAAGCAATCACTTTTGGGACATATTCCTACGTTATTTTAAGGCTGAAAGAAATTTTTTTCACTTAAAAAGTATTTTTCACTAGGGATGTAGATAAGAGCTACTGCTTTATTTTGTACAATCTTGAAAAGCCTTATTACACTACACTTTGCTATAGATCATGGCAAAAGTATATACCTTTTTAGATTTCAATTCATTGAACCTTTAAAGTGTCTTATTTTATCATGTCTGAAAAGAAAAGCGGGTCTATTTATTGATGAAAACCAAGAAAACAAGTTCTGCTTCTTTTCTCTTGAGTCTCTTTCATTCCATCATACCCTTGACAATCAATTGATGTATCTAGAAAAGTGTCTCCTGGGACATAACCCCTTGTCCCATTGATCATGTATGTAAGCAACCTATGGGACAGTTGTCTGACACTTTTTAATGATGAAAAAAAAACAATAAAGAATATTAGCCTGTAACGTCCGCTTTGTCTATTTGATTGCTACGTTACAGTGACGTATTTTGTTTGTCGTTGACCTTCGCTCTATTGAACTGCCTGGTCAGTTTCTTCTGTCTAGATTGCTTCCAACAACACGACACATGAATTTGAAATTGGTTTTCACGTGTTCTTTTAATGTGCGTTTTTAGACAATCTTTTAAACACAGGTAACTTTGAGATTTCTTAATTTGCGACCGTCCAGAGAAAAGCAATTTTGTAGAATGAAACAAATCGATTTACAGTACAATTTACGAATTCCCTTTCTCAAGGATTGACAATTATTGAAAAACGAATAGGTCATAATGGTTGTATAATTCAATGAAAACTGACGTTGTATCGTCGACTAATAAGTTACTGATTTAACGAAAACAGACCACAGGTGCCAAACGCAGATGCGAAAGAGGCCAAACAATATAAAAGAGAAACAAAAACAGGTGGCTTTTTTAGTACAGTGGTCGGCAAAAGAGAAAAAATCCAAATATTAACAAACGAGTCACAAATGAACGCAGAGGGCTTAACTTAAGAAAATTGGCAGTAACATTCCCTCCCCTTTAAGGCCTCGTACATTTGTTCAAATACACAGCACAGGTATAAACAACATGAGAAAACAAAATCAGCACAAATTTACATTGGTTTTGCAGGAACGATCAAGCATAACTTTTGAATTGGTCTGACAATCAAGGACTGTTTGGTTTGAACGCTAACGCTACGGACAATGCCATTTTTGTCGGGAAACGTTTGAATTACGCGACCCATGAGCCAATTGTTTCGGGGTGTGTTATCTGCGATTAAAACTATGTCCCCCACAGTCAGATTAGGAGATTTTTTTGGTCCACCTTTGTTTTTGCTGGAGCAAAGGTAAGTACTCTTTTACCCACCGTGTCCAAAAGACGTCGGCCATGTATTGGACTTGTCTCCAGCGTTTTCGAGAGTAAAGCTCTTTTTTGTTTGTGAATGAGCCTGGAGGAAGGTTTATTTGCTGTTTTAGAAGAAGCAAATGGTTCGGTGTGAGAGCCTCCATGTCATTAGGATCGTCTGACGATTTTGTAAGTGGACGACTGTTAATAATGTTTTCTACTTCACACATGAAGGTAGTCAGCGTTTCATCTGTTAAAGTTTGGCCTTTACAGATAGCTGATAAGATTTTCCTAATGGATCTGATTTGTCTTTCCCACACACCTCCATGATGGGATGCACTTGGAGAGTTAAAGATCCACTTGATGCTTTTCTGTGTTAAAGCATCTTCGATTTGACTGTTGTTCCATGATTTGATGGCTTCTCTCATTTCTCGTTCACCACCAACAAAGTTTGAACCATTGTCAGATCTAATTTCTTCTACTTGCCCTCTTCTTGCGATGAATCGTCGTAGAGCGAGTATAAAAGATGAAGTGTCAAGAGAGTTTGCGATTTCAATGTGTACGGCTCTTATTACAAGGCAAGTAAAAATGACACCGTATCTTTTATGTTCTGTTCTACCCTTTTTAATAATAAATGGGCCAAAATAGTCTACACCAACATAGGTGAATGGAGGTTTGTCTGGTGTCAATCTGTTTTTAGGAAGATCAGCCATTTTTTGTGTGCTGAGTTTTCCGCTTCTTTTGCGGCAATCAACACATTTGGATAAAACCTTGCGGACTGCTGAATTGGCTTTTATAATCCATAGATTTTTGCGCAGGGCAGACAGGACGTGTTCCCTGCCACTGTGACCAAATGTGTCGTGCATTTCTTGAATGATGAGAGGAACTATTTGGGAGCGATTTGGAAGGATAATTTGATGTTTTGCATCGTGTTTGAGAGGTGCAGCTTTGATGCGGCCACCAATTCTTAGTAAATTGTTTTCTAAGAAAGGGTCGAATTTTATTAAGCTACTGCAGTTGTTTAATGGCTTTTGTGCTTTCAGTTGGCTGATTTCGTTGGCAAAGTGTTTTGACTGAACAAAGGTAAAAATAAAGTCTTGTGCCTTTGTGAGCTCATCTGGAGACAAGCAAAGATTGTGTGCTGGGGCATTTTGTTTATTTGCAAGGTTAGTCAGTCTTAAAGTCAGAAATTTATGCTTACAACGGAAAAGCCAAGCAACGATTCTTTTCAGCTTGTACCAAGAAGAATACTTACCCAAAAGATCTTCCAGAAAGTGGGATTCGCTTTGGGTTGCAAAACACGTTTGCTTTGGTTGTTTAATTTCTGGGTCATTGTCCACGACTTCGAGAAATTTTGGTTGCTTAGGCCATTGAGATTGTGGTTTCCATAGAAATTCAGGGCCGTTTTTCCATTGATTGCATTGAAGAAAGTTTGGAATTGAGAGACCCCTTGAAGCATGATTACATTTAGCTGCTTCTGAAACATTTGCTGTTGAAGCCAAGCAATCGTCTACGTAGAAAGACTCTTTTACTGTATCTACAGTAGTTGCACTAAAAAGAGATGAGTTGTCCTCAGCTATGCGTTTTAAAGCAAAGTTTGCAGAACTTGGGGAGCAGACAGTGCCAAATATATACACGTTCATTCGGTATTCTTGTAGAGGCGCTTCTAGATTCCCATCTTTCCACCATAAGAATCGGAATTGATCACGGTCTTGTTGAGGAACCTTTACTTGATGAAACATAGACTGTATGTCTCCTTGAATAGCAATTGTTTCACGGCGGAAACGAAGAAGAACGCCGACCAGGTTATTTGTGATGTCTGGGCCTTGTAATTGAGTATCATTGAGACAGATACCTTTGTATTTGGCAGAGCAATCAAATACTACTCTGAGTTTCTCAGGTTTTTCTGGATGATATACACCATGATGTGGAATATACCACGTTTTTCCATGTATTCCAGGGACATCAGTAACGTTTTCGGCGTATTGATTCATGATCATGTCATCAACAGACCTTTTATAGTCCATGTAGAAATTAGCGTCCCTTTCAAACTTTCGTTTTAAGCAATTAATTCTTTGGAGAGCTTGAGATTTGTTAAAGGGTAATTTTAGGTCCGGATTTCGAACGGGCAAGTCGATTTGGTAGTGCGAGTCTTCCAAAAGTTTGATACTAGAGTTAACAGATTTCATGAATTGAGCTTGTTGAACAGATAATTCGGGTTTACAGTTAACAATTGAGTCAACAGCGTCAAAGCACATGTCGCACATTGGATGGGTAGAAGTTTTGGTAAAGAAATTTTTAGTTCTACTTTGATCCTGTTTGCTGTTAGGACAATTCACTAGCCAACCAACGGCCGTTTTGATGGCATAATAGCCACCTTTTGCTTGTATTACTTCTTGTGGTTGGAGAACGTACGGATTGTCATTGCCGATAAGGAGTCCTACCTCTGCGTCAACATCGGGAATCGAGATGTTTGCAAATTCTGGAAAGTGTTTAGTGTCTTCTAGGGTAGGAATATCTGTATTTGAAACAGGAATTTGAAAAGTGGAGTAAAGAGAGCTTAGAGAAATGTATTTGTTTTCGTCAAAATCTGACATTTCGACATTTGTGACCACCTTTACCTTGTTACGTTTGCCAGTGTTGTTTAGCGTGATGGTACAAATATTAGTTTCTTGACAGTCGGCAATTTGCAACTTTTCTATCAAATCATTTGTTATGAAAGATGTTGTACTTCCACTGTCCAAAAACGCTTGTGTAGTGATGGTTTGATTACTTCCTTGCAGGCGAACCTTTACTGGGATTATGGGAAGCAGACTGCAAGAATTTGTTCGTGTGTTGACAAGCCCATTGCGTATTGCTTGTGTAGGTTGATTAATTTTTTGAGTTGTTGTGTCTTTGGGTGTGATATTTGTGGTGATTTGTGTTGCATCTGGGGGATGCAAGAGAGTAGTGTGGCGTTCAGTGCATCCTAGTTTTATGCAAGGGTCCTTCCTTTTACATTGATATGCCCAGTGACCAGCATTTAAACAGCACTTGCAGAGTTTGTTGTCGATTACAAATTTAAGCCTTTGGTCAATATTCATCATTCGAAATTGTTTGCATTGATTGAGAAAATGTTTATCTCTGCACAGATGGCATGTCCTTTCATGGTTCGACGATTTTATTAGCGTTGCAAAGGTTACGCTGCTCCTACGTTTGGAGTTGGAATCATCGAATTGTTTTTTAGTAGATTTTAGAATATCGCATGCCAAATTGGTCGTTTCTCTCGTTTTGCGCGAGACGTACCGTGAGAGATCTGAAAGGCTTATTTCTTGATTTCTTTCATGCAAAATTACGTCAACTTCGCGTAACCAGCCAGAATACCAGCCACTTGGCAAGCGTCTTATTATTTTTGTTATGGTATCCATGTTGTCCATTTTCTGTAAGTAATTCATGCCAGACAAAGTACATATGCAGGAAGTTAGTTCCGAAGAGAACTTGATTAGAGAATCCTTGTTAGAATTTTGAAGAGATGGGCCGTTTATGACGGAATCAACACATGCGCGAGCTATTTGAAATTTTTGACCGAAGGTTTGTTGTAGCAAAGCTCTTGCTTTTGTGTAACCTTCGTGGGGAAGCATGTATTGACACCCTTTTACCAAAGTGTGCGCAGAGCCTTTGGTGTATTGCAACAGATAAAAAAGTTTACGTTTAGGCTCTGTGAAATTACAATCAATTAACGTATCAAATGCGTCTATAAAACCACAGTATTCAGCAGAATTTCCATCAAAGATTGGGGGTTCTACAGACAACAGTGGGGACGGGTTGATAGTAATATTTGGAATTTGTTTCGAGTTTACTGATTGATTATTGTTTATTTGATTTAGTACAGGGGTCTGGGCATACGACGTACTCGGCTCATGTCTCACAAACGATTTATTTGTTACTGTTTGTGAAGGATTAATTTTGTTTGAAACGACAATAGATTCGTGAATGTTAGACCTGGCTTCTACGCCACTCAACGTTAATTGGGATAACATAGGATACACAGAATTATTGTTTACATTAGTTGCTAAATTCGATTGAAATTGTCCGTTTATATCAACATTGTCTTTAGACATTTTATAGCGCTCACCAGCATCTTCTTCCGATTCTTCCGAAAGTTGGGCAATTGTCTCTTGGAGCTCTGCCTTTAGTTTAGCTTCCTGGACTTGTTGCAGGAATTTTCTTTCTTGTTCTTCACGTAGCTGACTTTGTTTTAGGACCATTGTTTCAAATTCTGCCCTTGCTTTCGCTTGCTCTTGTTCCAACTCGCAGATCCTTTTTTGTGATTCCAATCGAGCTAATATTACCGCCTTCTTAATTTTAGCGCTCATTGTAGAGGAGCGGCTTTTGCTGGAAACTTTGCTGGTGCTGTCGCTTGGGTGCAGACTGCCATTTTCTGCTTGGTAGAGCATTTTTGATTGTGATCTTGTTGTCACCTTTGATGTTTGGGGTTCTGGATTTGTTGATTCTTCGGCATTTGATTTATCTGCCACGTCTGTCTCCTTTACAGAATTTGTTGCCATTTTCTTGACATTCAACTTCGCTCACTGTCAACAACGACGACTTTCTTGATTGAAATGTCTAAAAACTGAAATGTAACGTCCGCTTTGTCTATTTGATTGCTACGTTACAGTGACGTATTTTGTTTGTCGTTGACCTTCGCTCTATTGAACTGCCTGGTCAGTTTCTTCTGTCTAGATTGCTTCCAACAACACGACACATGAATTTGAAATTGGTTTTCACGTGTTCTTTTAATGTGCGTTTTTAGACAATCTTTTAAACACAGGTAACTTTGAGATTTCTTAATTTGCGACCGTCCAGAGAAAAGCAATTTTGTAGAATGAAACAAATCGATTTACAGTACAATTTACGAATTCCCTTTCTCAAGGATTGACAATTATTGAAAAACGAATAGGTCATAATGGTTGTATAATTCAATGAAAACTGACGTTGTATCGTCGACTAATAAGTTACTGATTTAACGAAAACAGACCACAGGTGCCAAACGCAGATGCGAAAGAGGCCAAACAATATAAAAGAGAAACAAAAACAGGTGGCTTTTTTAGTACAGTGGTCGGCAAAAGAGAAAAAATCCAAATATTAACAAACGAGTCACAAATGAACGCAGAGGGCTTAACTTAAGAAAATTGGCAGTAACAAGCCTACAGTCATCACTGTTTTGATTTCATGTTAAGAAACAATGACTAAACTTTGCAATAAAATTGCTTTAGTTCATGATTTGCTTTAAAATAACGTTTTTTTAGAAATAATGTCATATTCGTCCCATAGGTGCCACATCTCCCCTACACATTTTTACTCTCAGTACACCTAGTCTACACAAATGTTTAATCTACATGCATTTTATGTACTTCATCCAATTCATTTAATGTTTAACATAATCTACGTTAAGTGTTTACATGTTAGTGTAGCCTATGTCATTTTAAAATAGAACTACAAGAAACACTCACTAGACAAGTTAGAGTATGCACCCCATTCATCGGAATGAATCTCTGTTCCTGGTGCGATGTGGCGTAGAATTTCTGCCTCCAGTGTAGCCCTGTCCCGCCGCGGTACCATTACAATGAAGCATTCTCTAATAGCACAATTTTACTAGGGATATCTACAGGCATTGAGGTGCAAAAGAACGTGCCCTAAGGAGGGTAGGTTAAATAAAAGTGTTGTCAAATATTCCTTCAAATCCCAAGCCCAAGTGATATTGCTCACCTGCTCGAACGTAGTTGACTAGGCGTAGGCCTAGTTGTAGGGGGTAAACATGCACATAATATATAACTTACTTTGTTGTGGTGTCAATCCCGCCGAAGATCCACTGCTGTGGCACTGGGCGCCCTTGTGAATTTCCTGGTTTTCGTCTGGCCACCAAGGACTCATCGATAGCGACGATGTGGCCAGGTCCACCGATTTGATGCTGATTCCTCAACAAATCCTCCGAACAGACCTGTACGTTATCAACAAATGGCAAATATTCGTGTTCATCAATAGTGATGGTGTGGCATGAAGCCACATAGTAGCCTATGCTTTTCGTACAAGCACGAATGTTTGTAGTTCCAAAACCGTTTGTGTTTGAATGTTTTGCTTGGAGACCCAGGGCCTATGAGAGGGGGATACTGAGGGTACGGCGTACCCTTGAGGGCCCAGGCCTGTGATTGTTGGGAGGCCCAAAATTGTGATTTTATACTTTACGCGAAAACATGATGGTTAAAACCACCCTAAACGACTAAATTCAAGCATAAAAGTTGTTATCATTTAGTCCTGGGGGGCCCGTAATGTAGCAAAAAGGCCCGGAGAAGTAATTGAGTGCATTGCGCGCAAATTAGGGGCCCAAAGTGGTGATTTAATGCTTTACGTGCAAAAATGTTCCATTTTAAAGCACCCAAAATTAAATCGTAAAAGTTGGTTTTTCTCCTGTTCGGTTAGGACATAGGGAAGCAAAAGCAGGGTTGAGAAAAACTCGGGCTTTTCTTAAAAAGCTCGGGTGTTTTTGGGCTTTTTTGTGTTTTTTTAAAATTATTTGAAAAAGGTAGTTTCACGCTTATTTCACTTCAAAATGAATTTAGAAGTTGGAGCAAGAGCCGAAGTGAATACTTTCGGAGCAGGAACGGAACCGAGTCAAAAAAAAGTAACTTCGTTCACCTCTGCTAGGCATGTGGTGAATACAAAAGTTAATGAAGAAAGCTTATTGGTCAGACGATTAATTTGATGATGTTTTGACAAGATGTTACGTTTGAGCCTTGGTAGAGAGCTTGACTTGTTGTACCGCAGATACATATAACACTCAGTAACGTTAGTGGATTTAACATTTTTTATTAAACACACAAAAAAACAAGAAAAAACTACTAAATCCAACGTTTTCGACACCAAATCATAGTGTCCTCATCAGGGTTGATTATAGGCTACATCTAAGAGAAATAAATGAATGAATTTGAAAATTTTGCATTAAAGCTGTAAGCTACAAGCGACACCTCTCAACAGCACCGGCATCAACAACTGACACACGAATTCAATGCAGGATAGCTTACGCAATTGGCGAGGAATAATTGGCGAGGAACAGATCACATGATAGGCTATGTACAACACAAAACACTAAATAATAGTTTTATTGCAGCCTGATGCTATTATTGCGCACAGATGACCAATTTTGCAGTAAAATGTTGTATGGTGTGTAATACGCCTAAGCAAAATCACGCGCTTTGCCAAAGACAAAGGGGGCCCGGAATGACTCTTCGTACCCCTACAGAAAATTTCTTTCAGAGGCCCTGTGGAGACCTCAGTGCAACTATTAAAAAACACGAAGATTTAATTTTTCTACAACAATCGACTACGGTACATTATTGTGTACTAAAGTGATTGCTGCAAAGATTTTTCACTTTTCCAGGATTCTTTGCGATTTCGAAAATCTTTTATGAATATCTTTGCGAACCCCGTGAAATGACCTTTGCGACCCCCAGGTTGAGAAACGCTGCTTTACACACAGGGGCACCGGAACGATTTTTGACTGGGGGTGCAAGATTACGAAAAAAGGGCACTTTTGTTCACTAAAAGGCCAATTTTTTTTCAAGTTTTAAGATAAGATATAGCGACAATGCTAATCTATCAGCTCACTATGTATTGAGTAGGCTAATGATAGCCTACGAGTGTCCGGTGTAGGCTACAAAGAAGGGCATCATGCTATGTTATAATGATGTAACCTACTGTCAAGCTTCAAAGCAGCCTGCGGCCATGGCCGCTAAGTAGTGCTTGAATGACCGCCGGTGCTACCTCCTCGGTCGGCCAAGTTTGGCCGCCGGTTTTTTTTAGCCAATTATTTAATTTCGCAATAGAATGATCGTGGATTAACTGTCGAAAATATGTAGTATCAAAGAGTTACGCAAAATTAGGTCAGCGCGTCATAATCGCCACTGTTGCACTAGTGCGGGAATATTTGTTATTGATGGAATATATCCATCTGCGGTCACCAGCGTTGTAAGTCTTGATTGTAATTCCAGACGCTTATTTTAACACAGTCTTAATCCGAAGTGCTAATTTAGCCTACATCGGCTGGCAATAATTGTCGTTTTTATGTCGATTCAATGTTGTCGGACATTAAAAAGGAGAACTAGATTAGTTAAGAAGGAGAACTAGGTTAGTTGACATCCGAGTGGAAACATTTTTTGATCATATTTTGCAAAAATTATGCTTCTTTTAGTAATGTCCTTCAGATCATTGAAATACTTATTTTATTACCTTGCCGTCATCGTCAACACATGTTGAACGTTGCTTTTCGTTGCTAAACTGAATTCTAGGGGAGTGGCGAACTTCTTTATAATCAGCCACATTGGAGACACTCGTGCCAGTGTCGTTAGATGGTCCCGCAGTACTGGATTACAATCCCGATAAAGCAGTTATTACGTGGTGCAACGATTCAATTTTAGGACGTCGCCCAGGCCCAGACTTCAACAACGCTAAGTGATCATTTTTGCATTGTTTCAAGTTTAATTCTATTTACTTGTGCTATCGTTATTTTTATTTTGTATTTTGGCCTCCAAGCACGCAGATTTGGCCGCCGAGAAGGTGCTCCCGATAGGCCACGATGGCTTTCGGAAAAAAAAAGAGTTTTAAGACCTCTTAACTGTGTTGCAAAATTTTGTGCCGTATAGGCTATATTATTTTAAGGCAAAAATGAAAGATTATAATTAGGCTAAAAGCGAATAGCAGAAATTGTTATATTGCAATATGTGCAGTAGCTTACATGAATTTAAAAGGGCGCCATTGCCCCCCTGTCCCTCCATCTGCAGAAAAATTGAGGGCAAGGGAAGCATCTGCCCCCCTGCCCCCCCGCTTCCGGCGCCCCTGTTTACACATTATTGCTATTGAGATCACGTCCTTGCAATGGGAAACATGTAAAAGCTACATTAACTGACAAACCTCGCGTAGAAACGCCATCCATTGCACAATTGTTGTATGACCAACTTTCGTGTACTCCTGAATTCCTCTTTGCGGTAAAGCGTCTTTTGCCCAATGAAAAATTAATTTGATTCCCGTTTTGAGATCTAAATGAGATTTTTCGAAGAAGGAGCCTTTCCGAAGTGATGTTGTTGTTCTGCAGGTCTACACGAAACATATGTAGGAACGGCTGATGAAATTGTTACAATTTCAAATGCTTGCTGAAACATTCGCCATAAAAATGTGATATCACAACTTGTTGCAGGATCAAGGCGAGATGTAAAAAGGCTGCAGCCACAGGCCCACAGAAATAAGTCCCCATGCAGGGCGTGAACTGGAAGAGGATCGATTCGCTATTGAAATGCATTGGGCAAAAGCTTTGTTGGGGGGCTGTCTTCGAACAACGATTGCGCGCATATTGAATAAGATACAAAAATGAAAGTTATCACTTCAATAAACAGTAACATGTTCTTTTAAATGGCTGTCGTTTAATGTTCCTATCCTTCCAAATAAACTTTTGATAATGGTTTGAATTTGGTCAAGTTTAGGTGGCCACCAGATGGAGCTAGTAGTATTTTGGGACTTGGTATTAATTTAGTTGGTTAGATCTATGCTTGTGCTTTTTAACGATAGCAAATCTGTTGAAATTGAGCAAAAAATGAATAAATGGGAGACAATTAATTATCGTGAACATGCAGGGCGTGAACTGGAAGACGATCGATTCGCCATTGAAATGCATTGGGCAAAAGCTTCGTTGGGGGGCTGTCTTCGAACAACGATTGCGCGCATATTGAATAAGATACAAAAATGAAAGTTAGCACTTCAATAAACAGTAACATGTTCTTTTAATTGGATTTAATTTAGATTGTTTATCATTTAAAATGAAGTTTTGGTGATGGTTTGCATGTGGTCAAGTTTAGGTGGCCACTAGATGGAGCTATTAGCATTTTGGGACTTGGTATTAACTTAGTTGGTTAGATCTATGCTTGTGCTTTTCAACGATAGCAAATCTGTTGAAATTGAGCAAGAAATGAATGAATGGGAGACAATTAATTATCGTGAACATGCAGGGCTTGAACTGGAAGACGATCGATTCGCTATTGATCACGCAGGGCGTGAACTGGAAGACGAACGATTCGCCATTGAAATGCATTGGGCAAAAGCTTCGTTGGGGGACTGTCTTCGAACAACGATTGCTCATATATTAATTAAGGTATAAAAATGAAAGTTAGCACTTCAATAAACAGTAACATGTTCTTTTAATTGGTTGTCGTTTAATGTTTTTATCATTGCAAATAAACTTTTGATAATGGTTTGATTTTGGTCAAGTTTAGGTGGCCACCAGATGGAGCTAGTAGTATTTTGGGACTTGGTTATAACTTAGTTGGTTAGATCCCTGCTTGTGCTTTTTAACGATAGCAAATCTGTTGAAATTGAGCTAGAAATGAATAAATGGGAGACAATTAATTATCGTGAACATGCAGGGCGTGAACTGGAAGACGATCGATTCACCATTGATCACGCAGGGCGTGAACTGGAAGAGGATCGATTCGCCATTGAAATGCATTGGGCAAAAGCTTCGTTGGGGGGCTGTCTTCGAACAACGATTGCTCATATATTAAATAAGGTATAAAAATGAAAGTTAGCACTTCAATAAACAGTAACATGTTCTTTTAATTGTTTGTCGTTTAATGTTTTTATCATTGCAAATAAACTTTTGATAATGGTTTGAATTTGGTCAAGTTTAGGTGGCCACCAGATGGAGCTAGTAGTATTTTGGGACTTAGTATTAATTTAGTTGGTTAGATCTATTCTTGTGCTTTTCAACGATAGCAAATCTGTTGAAATTGAGCAAGAAATGAATAAGTGGGAGACAATTAATTATCGTGAACACGCAGGGCGTGAACTGGAAGAGGATCGATTCGCGATTGAAATGCATTGGGCAAAATCTTCGTTGGGGGGCTGTCTTCGAACAACGATTGCGCGCATATTAAATAAGATATAACAATGAAAGTTAGCACTTCAATCAACAGTAACATGTTCTTTTAATTGGATTTAATTTAGATTGTTTATCATTTAAAATGAAGTTTTGGTGATGGTTTGAATTTGGTCAAGTTTAGGTGGCCACCAGATGGAGCTAGTAGTATTTTGGGACTTGGTATTAATTTAGTTGGTTAGATCTATGCTTGTGCTTTTCAACGATAGCAAATCTGTTGAAATTGAGCAAGAAATGAATAAATGGGAGACAATTAATTATCGTGAACATGCAGGGCGTGAACTGGAAGAGGATCGATTCGCCATTGAAATGCATTGGGCAAAAGCTTCGTTGGGGGGCTGTCTTCGAACAACGATTGCGCGCATATTAAATAAGATATAACAATGAAAGTTACCACTTTAATAAACAGTAACATGTTCTTTTAATTGGATTTGATTTAGATTGTTTATCATTTAAAATGAAGTTTTGGTGATGGTTTGAATTTGGTCAAGTTTAGGTGGCCACCAGATGGAGCTAGTAGTATTTTGGGACTTGGTATTAATTTAGTTGGTTAGATCTATGCTTGTGCTTTTTAACGATAGCAAATCTGTTGAAATTGAGCAAAAAATGAATAAATGGGAGACAATTAATTATCGTGAACATGCAGGGCGTGAACCGGAAGAGGATCGATTCGCTATTGAAATGCATTGGGCAAAAGCTTCGTTGGGGGGCTGTCTTCGAACAACGATTGCGCGCGTATTAAATAAGATATAACAATGAAAGTTAGCACTTCAATCAACAGTAACATGTTCTTTTAATTGGATTTAATTTAGATTGTTTATCATTTAAAATGAAGTTTTGGTGATGGTTTGAATTTGGTCAAGTTTAGGTGGCCACCAGATGGAGCTAGTAGTATTTTGGGACTTGGTATTAATTTAGTTGGTTAGATCTATGCTTGTGCTTTTCAACGATAGCAAATCTGTTGAAATTGAGCAAGAAATGAATAAATGGGAGACAATTAATTATCGTGAACATGCAGGGCGTGAACTGGAAGAGGATCGATTCGCCATTGAAATGCATTGGGCAAAAGCTTCGTTGGGGGGCTGTCTTCGAACAACGATTGCGCGCATATTAAATAAGATATAACAATGAAAGTTACCACTTTAATAAACAGTAACATGTTCTTTTAATTGGATTTGATTTAGATTGTTTATCATTTAAAATGAAGTTTTGGTGATGGTTTGAATTTGGTCAAGTTTAGGTGGCCACCAGATGGAGCTAGTAGTATTTTGGGACTTGGTATTAATTTAGTTGGTTAGATCTATGCTTGTGCTTTTTAACGATAGCAAATCTGTTGAAATTGAGCAAAAAATGAATAAATGGGAGACAATTAATTATCGTGAACATGCAGGGCGTGAACTGGAAGAGGATCGATTCGCTATTGAAATGCATTGGGCAAAAGCTTCGTTGGGGGGCTGTCTTCGAACAACGATTGCGCGCGTATTAAATAAGATATAACAATGAAAGTTAGCACTTCAATCAACAGTAACATGTTCTTTTAATTGGATTTAATTTAGATTGTTTATCATTTAAAATGAAGTTTTGGTGATGGTTTGAATTTGGTCAAGTTTAGGTGGCCACCAGATGGAGCTAGTAGTATTTTGGGACTTGGTATTAATTTAGTTGGTTAGATCTATGCTTGTGCTTTTTAACGATAGCAAATCTGTTGAAATTGAGCAAGAAATGAATAAATGGGAGACAATTAATTATCGTGAACATGCAGGGCGTGAACTGGAAGAGGATCGATTCGCTATTGAAATGCATTGGGCAAAAGCTTCGTTGGGGGGCTGTCTTCGAACAACGATTGCGCGCATATTGAATAAGATACAAAAATGAAAGTTAGCACTTCAATAAACAGTAACATGTTCTTTTAATTGGATATAATTTAGATTGTTTATCATTTAAAATGAAGTTTTGGTGATGGTTTGCATGTGGTCAAGTTTAGGTGGCCACCAGATGGAGCTAGTAGCATTTTGGGACTTGGTATTAACTTAGTTGGTTAGATCTATGCTTGTGCTTTTCAACGATAGCAAATCTGTTGAAATTGAGCAAGAAATGAATGAATGGGAGACAATTAATTATCGTGAACATGCAGGGCTTGAACTGGAAGACGATCGATTCGCTATTGATCACGCAGGGCGTGAACTGGAAGACGAACGATTCGCCATTGAAATGCATTGGGCAAAAGCTTCGTTGGGGGACTGTCTTCGAACAACGATTGCTCATATATTAATTAAGGTATAAAAATGAAAGTTAGCACTTCAATAAACAGTAACATGTTCTTTTAATTGGTTGTCGTTTAATGTTTTTATCATTGCAAATAAACTTTTGATAATGGTTTGATTTTGGTCAAGTTTAGGTGGCCACCAGATGGAGCTAGTAGTATTTTGGGACTTGGTTATAACTTAGTTGGTTAGATCCCTGCTTGTGCTTTTCAACGATAGCAAATCTGTTGAAATTGAGCTAGAAATGAATAAATGGGAGACAATTAATTATCGTGAACATGCAGGGCGTGAACTGGAAGACGATCGATTCACCATTGATCACGCAGGGCGTGAACTGGAAGAGGATCGATTCGCCATTGAAATGCATTGGGCAAAAGCTTCGTTGGGGGGCTGTCTTCGAACAACGATTGCTCATATATTAAATAAGGTATAAAAATGAAAGTTAGCACTTCAATAAACAGTAACATGTTCTTTTAATTGTTTGTCGTTTAATGTTTTTATCATTGCAAATAAACTTTTGATAATGGTTTGAATTTGGTCAAGTTTAGGTGGCCACCAGATGGAGCTAGTAGTATTTTGGGACTTAGTATTAATTTAGTTGGTTAGATCTATTCTTGTGCTTTTCAACGATAGCAAATCTGTTGAAATTGAGCAAGAAATGAATAAGTGGGAGACAATTAATTATCGTGAACACGCAGGGCGTGAACTGGAAGAGGATCGATTCGCGATTGAAATGCATTGGGCAAAATCTTCGTTGGGGGGCTGTCTTCGAACAACGATTGCGCGCATATTAAATAAGATATAACAATGAAAGTTAGCACTTCAATCAACAGTAACATGTTCTTTTAATTGGATTTAATTTAGATTGTTTATCATTTAAAATGAAGTTTTGGTGATGGTTTGAATTTGGTCAAGTTTAGGTGGCCACCAGATGGAGCTAGTAGTATTTTGGGACTTGGTATTAATTTAGTTGGTTAGATCTATGCTTGTGCTTTTCAACGATAGCAAATCTGTTGAAATTGAGCAAGAAATGAATAAATGGGAGACAATTAATTATCGTGAACATGCAGGGCGTGAACTGGAAGAGGATCGATTCGCCATTGAAATGCATTGGGCAAAAGCTTCGTTGGGGGGCTGTCTTCGAACAACGATTGCGCGCATATTAAATAAGATATAACAATGAAAGTTACCACTTTAATAAACAGTAACATGTTCTTTTAATTGGATTTGATTTAGATTGTTTATCATTTAAAATGAAGTTTTGGTGATGGTTTGAATTTGGTCAAGTTTAGGTGGCCACCAGATGGAGCTAGTAGTATTTTGGGACTTGGTATTAATTTAGTTGGTTAGATCTATGCTTGTGCTTTTTAACGATAGCAAATCTGTTGAAATTGAGCAAAAAATGAATAAATGGGAGACAATTAATTATCGTGAACATGCAGGGCGTGAACTGGAAGAGGATCGATTCGCTATTGAAATGCATTGGGCAAAAGCTTCGTTGGGGGGCTGTCTTCGAACAACGATTGCGCGCATATTGAATAAGATACAAAAATGAAAGTTAGCACTTCAATAAACAGTAACATGTTCTTTTAAATGGCTGTCGTTTAATGTTCCTATCCTTCCAAATAAACTTTTGATAATGGTTTGAATTTGGTCAAGTTTAGGTGGCCACCAGATGGAGCTAGTAGTATTTTGGGACTTGGTATTAATTTAGTTGGTTAGATCTATGCTTGTGCTTTTTAACGATAGCAAATCTGTTGAAATTGAGCAAAAAATAAATAAATGGGAGACAATTAATTATCGTGAACATGCAGGGCGTGAACTGGAAGACGATCGATTCGCCATTGAAATGCATTGGGCAAAAGCTTCGTTGGGGGGCTGTCTTCGAACAACGATTGCGCGCATATTGAATAAGATACAAAAATGAAAGTTAGCACTTCAATAAACAGTAACATGTTCTTTTAATTGGATTTAATTTAGATTGTTTATCATTTAAAATGAAGTTTTGGTGATGGTTTGCATGTGGTCAAGTTTAGGTGGCCACTAGATGGAGCTATTAGCATTTTGGGACTTGGTATTAACTTAGTTGGTTAGATCTATGCTTGTGCTTTTCAACGATAGCAAATCTGTTGAAATTGAGCAAGAAATGAATGAATGGGAGACAATTAATTATCGTGAACATGCAGGGCTTGAACTGGAAGACGATCGATTCGCTATTGATCACGCAGGGCGTGAACTGGAAGACGAACGATTCGCCATTGAAATGCATTGGGCAAAAGCTTCGTTGGGGGACTGTCTTCGAACAACGATTGCTCATATATTAATTAAGGTATAAAAATGAAAGTTAGCACTTCAATAAACAGTAACATGTTCTTTTAATTGGTTGTCGTTTAATGTTTTTATCATTGCAAATAAACTTTTGATAATGGTTTGATTTTGGTCAAGTTTAGGTGGCCACCAGATGGAGCTAGTAGTATTTTGGGACTTGGTTATAACTTAGTTGGTTAGATCCCTGCTTGTGCTTTTCAACGATAGCAAATCTGTTGAAATTGAGCAAGAAATGAATAAATGGGAGACAATTAATTATCGTGAACATGCAGGGCGTGAACTGGAAGACGATCGATTCACCATTGATCACGCAGGGCGTGAACTGGAAGAGGATCGATTCGCCATTGAAATGCATTGGGCAAAAGCTTCGTTGGGGGGCTGTCTTCGAACAACGATTGCTCATATATTAAATAAGGTATAAAAATGAAAGTTATCACTTCAATAAACAGTAACAAGTTCTTTTAATTGGTTGTCGTTTAATGTTTTTATCATTGCAAATAAACTTTTGATAATGGTTTGAATTTGGTCAAGTTTAGGTGGCCACCAGATGGAGCTAGTAGTATTTTGGGACTTGGTATTAATTTAGTTGGTTAGATCTATGCTTGTGCTTTTTAACGATAGCAAATCTGTTAAAATTGAGCAAGAAATGAATAAATGGGAGACAATTAATTATCGTGATCATGCAGGGCGTGAATTGGAAGACGATCGATTCGCCATTGAAATGCATTGGGCAAAAGCTTCGTTAGGGGGCTGTCTTCGAACAACGATTGCGCGCATATTGAATAAGATATAACAATGAAAGTTAGCACTTCAATAAACAGTAACATGTTCTTTTAATTAGATTTGATTTAGATTGTTTATCATTTAAAATGAAGTTTTGGTGATGGTTTGAATTTGGTCAAGTTTAGGTGGCCACCAGATGGAGCTAGTAGTATTTTGGGACTTGGTATTAATTTAGTTGGTTAGATCTATGCTTGTGCTTTTCAACGATACTAAATCTGTTGAAATTGAGCAAGAAATGAATAAATGGGAGACAATTAATTATCGTGAACATGCAGGGCGTGAACTGGAAGACGATCGATTCGCCATTGAAATGCATAGGGCAAAAGCTTCGTTGGGGGGCTGTCTTCGAACAACGATTGCGCGCATATTCAATAAGATATAACAATGAAAGTTAGCACTTCAATAAACAGTAACATGTTCTTTTAATTAGATTTGATTTAGATTGTTTATCATTTAAAATGAAGTTTTGGTGATGGTTTGAATTTGGTCAAGTTTAGGTGGCCACCAGATGGAGCTAGTAGTATTTTAGGACTTGGTATTAATTTAGTTGGTTAGATCTATGCTTGTGCTTTCCAACAATAGCAAATTTGTTGAAATTGAACAAGAAATGAATGAATGGGAGACAATTTCCTTCTGGTGTATTTCGTTCCATTTCCACCCCGCACTTCCTCCTTCATAATAGTCTATTCCAATGTGTGACGTCATCATTTTGTCTGGTTGACCAACAGGGCGTCTTGTGGAAGAGCACCCAAAAATGACAGCCAATGGCGTTAGTGAGTGCTAAAAGTCCTTAAAATTTCAAAATAGAACTGAATTTCCTTGAAAGTGAGAGCCCTGAAGTCATAGCCGTAGAGGAGTAAAACATTTTGGGGGGGCGAACAAAATTTTCCAAAATTTGGCCTTTGCAAATATATTGTCAAAAACGCAGTATTACTCACAATCATCTCTGTGGTAGTGTAGTCTAAGAACTCCACACTCATCAAATGTAAGCTGACGAAATGCAAGCCTACTATAAGGTAGGCTACGCTACCTACTTTAGTCTACTTTGAACACTTTTCACAGTCATTTGTGTGTATTTTTTAAAGTATTTATGCTAAATATCTCAAATTTGGTCATCATTGGGTGTAACTAAACAAAAAACTCGAGTCTACTTTGAAAAGCACTACAAACACATTGATGCAACCAAACAACAATAGGTGAGGGCTACTTTGAACACTGTCCAAACTTATGCACACCAACATAGCGGTAAATCGCTAAAAAAAACACTAGATAGCAGAAAAAAACACTAGAACACTAGATGCAACCCAAAAACCTAATAGATCTAGTGGAAAAACACTAGGAGTGGCAACGCTGATGAGCAAATGTTTTAACAACCAGAGTTGCCAGATACTGCAAGCTGTCAGAAAACAAATATTTCACCGAAGACTGCAAGTTTTACACTATTTTTCAGACAGCAAACTAATTTTTTGTAATTACAGACTAACCCATACCTTGGTTTTAGGTACAGGTTTTGTAAATGAAATAAAATCAAAATTAGTGGCGATCACCAAATAAAATGTACGTGGGTGACGCAGACAGGGATGAAACAATTGAAAGTTTTGCCATGATGGTTAAGCTTTCGACTTTGTGAGCGAAGTCAGAAAGTTTATTTTGGGTGCTCAAAATATCACTCTAGACGAATGTACAGCATACAACGCACAGGCAAAACATACACACAAACAATTGTACACAAACGAGACAGCACACCAAAAGGCCTCGAAAAAAAAATCGCAAAGTTATCGAACCGACGATTCCTTTAGCATTTTTCAATGCAGTGCAGTGACACCAAATGGTGGCGGTACGTGAGCGATCTCTTATGTCACCCCAAGGTATTTTGGCTGGGAAAAGAAAGGCAGAGGCTTTCCATTATTATGAATATTCAGTTTACGATCAGCTTCCCGATTGTGTAGATGGAAAGCTGCTGAAGTAGTTTTGGTTTCGCTGAGTTTCATTAGCCATTTTTGAAGTTAAGCTGAGAGGGTTTTCGTGTCGTAAGGTGTCTTCTAGTTTTTCCCACGACTTTGTGGAGTAGAGAATTGCCAGATCATCCGCATATGCGTATTTTGAGGAGACCGTGCTTGGCAGGTCGTGGGTGTAGAATTGTAGATGCTAAAAAGAAGAGGAGAACCGATCCCTGTGAGACATCCTTTTCCAGGTGTGTCAGTCTGGTTTGTCGTGGGTTGCCGATGGTGAGTGTAAAGCTTCGATTCCTGACAAGTTCTATGATCATGTGGACCTCATGTCGGTCTGGAAGCAGACGAAGCAGCTTGCAAGTAAGGCCGCGGTGCCATACGGACGTTTTTTGCCTCAAAGCAATCCTCTGTGTTTTGGGTCAAGAGTGTGACCTGATCCGCGGTGGATTTTTCGCTCCGAAACCCAGCTTGCTTTTTTGGGAAGAGCGGTAAGTTCTACCCGGTAGATGATTGAGTTGATGCTGGCATAGATCAGCTTTGCTAGAATTTTAAAAGGAACACAAAGGAGGGATATCGGATGATAACTCCTTGGGTTCTTTATTGGTTTTTGAGGCAGGATCTTTTGAGGCTTAAGGCAACCACTAAAGCTTTTCTCCAGATCTTATCGGGCAGTGGAGACGTGTGTGGTTTCAGTAGGTGCGGAGGGCGGTATGAACTCTTCTTGTGTGAAGTCTCCAGAGATTGTTTCAGTTTTTGGTGTTTCCACTCGATCGCCACAGAGCAGACACTTCTTAGGCAACAAGGATACCTTGCAGTCCTTTGTCTTGTAGACCCCGTTCTGCACTTGGCATACTTGGGAAGCGATTGCATTTGCAGAAACAGGGCACTGGCAAGGGGAGTTTGCTGAGCGCCCAGTGAGGTTGTTGATGATGCTTCCTGCTTTGCAGCTTGTTTGTAACTGGTTCTGGCTGCTTGTTTGACCCATTAACTTGAAAAAACAAATATGTTTTGTATCATAATTGCGCTTTATGTTGAACTCCTTGTTTACAGAAGCAGAAACGCTGCAAATCAAAGACGTGATTCTACCAAAATAATTAACAAAGAAATATTTTTTCTCTATCCAATTATAATATATCGCTGGTTGGCCATATAATATACTATCTATATTTTGTAAAGGGGCTACAAGCCGGATGATTTCCTTGGCATGCCAAAGCCTGCCTGCCTGCAGGCCGTAGGTTGCTGACTGTTGGCCTAAAAGTTTCGTTTGTGTTTGCTTATGCGTGGATTGATATTTTTAGTAAATATTCTTGATTTATTGTAGGCCACCGGTACCAGCCTGGTCTTCATTTGCTAAAACCGTCTGCCTTGTTAGATCAGTGGTTAAGCGCCGGATCAAGAGATACTCAAAAAAGGATTCAAGATCACGCGGCGCTGGTTCGGTTCTCGGGGTGTGCGCTTGAGCAACACATTTCAGGATTACTCTCTATTTAGCGGCAGCTAGTGGATAGAAAAATTCCCCAGCAACAACATTTCAATAATCGGAAGTTTTACTCTACCAACCTTGATAACTAATTCTGTGTCAGAAGCCTCTACAAGCAGCCTTTGCGAAAGTACCAGTAATAACCTAATTAAGGCTATGTTAGTCCGAGGATAAAGATTTATAAGCAACCAAATCAAAAATTATTAATCATTCTTTAGTCGACCCATGTTAGACTTACGTCAATATGGTTCTAAAGTTGTAAGCTTACCGGTACGCCTCGACGCCCTGAATCGTTGTTGGAAATTTCAAAAGGGCGTCGCAGAATAATCGCGTTTCCTAATTTTAAGCAGAATTAATCAAAACATCGTTTAAATATAGGCTAAGTTCTTTTAATAGGCATATGTAGGCTACCTCATCCCTGATGGACTATCCGCCTTTTTTCGCTTGAATTTGCTAAGTTAATTTCTAAACCTAAAAAGGTTGTTCAGATATCATATTAACACCCCTAAGCAAAGCTATCTGTTGTGATAAAGATGGTCAGTCACAATATGGAACATGGGCTACTGAATTGCTAGGCTACTCATGTCGAACAGTGTGTGTAGCCTACGCTGAAAGTGTTTTCAGCCACTACGGTTTCTTCGATAGAAAGATTAGCCTAATTCTACGTTCTAAAAATTAAACAAAGAAATTTTTCTTCAGTTTTCTGCAATAAAAAACAAAACAAAAAACAATAACGATGGTGGCCAGGTCCACTCGTAATAATTTAAGAGGCGCCGACAGACTATGTAGCCTATGTTACATGATAGATCAATAGCTCAGTTGGTTACGGCTCCGATAGCTCAGTTGGTTAGCGCATGACTTCTGGAACGAAGAGGCTTCAAGATCAAGCGGCGCTGGTTCGACTCTCGGGTGTGCGCTTGAGCAACGCACGTTAAGGGCTGCTCTTCATTCAGCCGTATCTAAGAATAAAATAGTTCCCCGGCAACAAGACTGCAATAATCAGAAACTTCATTCTGTCAATCTCGGTAACCGGGCCTGCGTCAGTGATTCAAAGCCTCTACAAGTATGCGAAACTGCCAGGATTAAGCTCTGCAAGAAGCTTTCCCAATCCGAGGATAAAGATTCAATCAATCAATCAATGCTGAAAGATTCGTTATATTATTATTAACATCGGCAGCAGTGGCCGAGTGGTTAGCGCGTTGGACTCGCAGTCGAGAGCCTGCATGTTCGACTCCAGCCACCCGCACTTGCTGTTGTTTCTCTGGGCAAGAAACTTTACGATAATTGCCCCTACCCAGTGATCGATTTCGAGTAATGGGTAGTACCAAATTTAAGTCATAAGTAGAGTAGACAACCGGAAACAGACATTGCAGTCGGCTGCAGCGTGGGTCAGGTGTACGTCGGAAGGCGTACACCGATGCATAGCGCTCAAGTCCGCTTTCCTGCAATGCAGGATAAAGATAATGAAACAAAATAAACAAAACTTATACAGTATTTCATTGGCTAAAAAATAGAACTTTATTGCAAGGGTAGAATAAAATCATAAATCAAAACTTCGAACAATAATTTGATATCGTTATTTGCATTTGTACAGTATGCTACGTGACGTCAGCAAAGTATTTCTTGATAAACGCAATTTGTTGGCTTAGCCTACGTACAAAAAAAATAATGCGCAGAAAAAGCAATAATATTCAAACACATGTGCAGGCCTATAAGCCTGTTGAAATATAATCTGCTCAACCTGATCTTAGCAACGGAAAACATGTTTGAATCATAAGACATTGCATGCAGAAAATAGGCTAAATGACTTGAATCCAGCCGTACAATGTCCCCTGATAATCGTCATGAGGGTGACTTTTATCTACAAATAGGCTCTAATAGGATGTTGGCCTTTAATAATCTATAGACCTAACCTATAGCTCAGTGATCGCTTTAACAACTTTAATTTCATTGACACAGTAGTCTACCTTAGTCGTCAAAATGTTTAGCCCCATTACAAAACCTCCGGATATGGAGAAGCAGTGGCTTTTAAGTTTAATTTGCAAATTTATCATACTTTTGACGAAGCAGTTACGCTAAGCAGCGTAAGCTACAAGTGCGGAAGCACTCGAGATTGAAAGGCTCAGTTTGAAATTGATATTATAGCCTAATTTTTGTATAAAAGCCTGAAAAGATTGCCAAACAGGACTATAACAATACGTTTTAGACTACTACAATTACAAAGCAGCCTAAATCTAAAACTTAAAGGGGTGCTAAAGGAAAAACCTGACTTGGCGATTTTCCACGTTCTTTGTGTTTAACTTGCTACCATAAAACGATTTTCAATAAAATTTTGCCCCATTGCGGTGTGATCAGCATTCTGCGCGTACTTTTGTCAGAGCTTTCAAAACCAGAATGGGCCTGAGTAGCGAAGCGTGCGACTGTACAGTCTACGTAATAAAAGACGAGCAATCAGCTGATCACGCAACAGTTGTTACTGCCGGCAATTTAACTGTAGGCTATGTATGTATGTACATCAAAACATCAGATTTCAACGTCAAAACATCAGACAGTTTGCTCAAAACCTCAGATCTGATGTTAAAACATCAGATGTTGTAACGTGGCTTTTGTTATTGCTGTTTTTTATTACGTATTCTCGAGCTGTGTTTGCACTTTTTGGTCATTTTGAAAAAAAATGAAAATAAATGAAACATTGGACTTTGGGCCTTGCCAGCTCCATTGAAAACAAATTTTATTCGGTAATTTTTTTTGAAATGTATTCTTGAATGTTCAGTTTACGCATTTTAATGCTTAATTCCCGTTTGAAAATTTCATTGTGTATGCCTTTAAAGAAATACGTAGCCTACAGGCTGCAAGGTCCACAAAATATATTAATTGTGAACGTAGGGCTGCAAGTAGAAATAGGTTATATCAGGTAAAAACATTATTTGCATATTTTAGATTAGATAAAATTATTGAAATACAACGCATGGCCTAGCGATAAATAAAAACGAATGTTAGAAAATTAACTTAAATGCTGTTCTGTAGGCTATGACGTTTAACAACATTTGTTTTCAGTAATCTTTTTGGCAGCCAACTGTGGAAAGAATTCACAGCAATAGGCATACAGTGGGCCTTGGTGCAGGTCCAATTTAAATCAACACGTCTAACAGTAAGTTATCCTTTATGTGTTTACCATGAAGGTCACTGTATAGCTACAAGTTCGCCAAAGCTGATTAACTTTTCAGGGAGATTAGGCCTGCAACAACAAAAATGCAAGCATTTTCCAAAATAGATCCAAGAAAATAAACGTCACTCAATTTTCTGAATAATTCATAACAGGTGGTTTGCTGAAACCATTTTCTTTCACAATCTTGCTGTATACGAACGCAGATTTTCTCGGTGTTCTGGTTCGTTTCGAATCGTCGAAATCAACATGATGAATCCCAAACCTCTCTGTGTAGCCTGCTGCCCATTCAAAGTTGTCCATCAACGACCACACAAAATATCCACGCAAGTTCACACCGTCGATCAGATACGCTGAAAGAGAAAAGATATTTCAAATATAGCCTAATTTACTTTTGTCAATTGCTTTTTCCACTCGTTTTTTCTTGTGCACCCTTTTGTAAGACGTTTTTAAAAAGCTATTAATCCTTAAAAAATAGGCTACTGAGTAAACTAACAAAAATTCATATGATTGCGGTAAACTTGTTTTGAGTAGCCTCCTTACAAGTCTTTAGTCCTAGTGTTGTAAGTAAGGTAAGGTTTTATAACGGGTTAACTTAATAGGCGAGTTTTATTACGCCCAAATTGAACCTTTCCAAACCAATAAGTTGGCTATTAATTTCTAAAAAATATCCGGTCCACATGACGATGGCACTTCAAGTTAAGTGACATATAAAAAACATGTTGAGCTTTGACCTTCGCTGTTCAAACTAAAGTAACCTCCGGTGTCCAAATTGAAGTGGCCTACTTGTAGACAACATAGCTAATATTTACCAGGAGCTATAGGATATATTTAGCACAGAAAGATACGTTTTATTGGCACAACCTAGATTGAAAACTAAAATTTGAAAATAGCAGATTAAGTAGATTAATGATTATTATCAATTGCTGACTTATGTAAGCCTTAAATATTTATTCTGTTAAAAAGAAGACAATTTGGAAAGTTATTTTGAAACATACTCCATTGGTTTATTACTTAGGTAGGTTAAGCGTTAGCCCGCAGACTATTTCTTACTTTACCAATACAAAGTTAAACGTACTTGACCACAGCTGGTAAACATTTTTTTTTCCTTTTCATTGGTTTAAATTAAAAAATGTCCGCTCTTATTGTGTAACAAAAATCACCTTACACTGAGCTTGATCAAATGCATTAAAATAGACATGGCTACACCTCACCTTTTAAGGCTTCATTTATATACGACGTGAGATAGCGACATCTTTGTGTGTCGTTGAGTTGTTTGGTATCGCCAGGCTCACTGATAGGATGTTTGGTAGAACAGCCATTTTCAGTTACTATTATTCGCGGATTTCCATAATTTTTGGCAATGTAGTTGAGCAGTTTACGAAATCCCCACGGCGTTACGTACAACCAATGCGACCCTGCAAAAAAAAACTTCTCAGCTTAAGATTTTATTAGTAGGTCTCTTCTCTTGCGACATTTTCATGTTATCAATAAAAGTGAAAAATAAATACTAATATGGCATTAGGCCTACTTTAAAAATATTCATATACTATAAATAATAAAGTAACCTCATAAAAGAAAAGCACGCCATTAGGCTTAAAAACATCAATTTACGAAAAAGAAATAGAACGTTTTCTGCTTTTATGCAGCCTTCATCAAAGATTTCAAAATCACCTGCGCGCTCCCACTCAGGATTAGGATGAACGAAAGCTTCAAGATCAGGATGCATAACCATTGCTTGAGTCTCCTCACTCACAGGCTCACACAATCGGGCAGTATAATGATTAATGCCGAAGAAGTCGTGTGTACCTGAATATAACATCAGTAAAGTATCAGGCTAATGTTTCTTTTTAATTCTTTAATTAGTTTCAAATAATAATAATCATGTCTATTAAATGCAGTTATACGTTATTATCTTTCCAATTTAGGCTGGGCTGCAAAATTTGTCAAATTTTGAAAAATCCTATTAGCTTATAAGGTGTTGCGACCGTGCCGTAGACCTATTTTAAACTGATTGTTCTGCTTTGGTATCATGCACGTCATAGCGTAACGTCCGTGGTTTTGTCGCTTCTACCTTTTTCTAGACCTCTGCTATGTTTGGCATATATTGTCTTTTCGTTGTGATAGTCAGAAATAAAAACAAACTGAACTGATCCGCAGCTGCGTATGTATAGCCTACTACCGTAGGCTGTAGCCTATGTCTTTTATTTTTGTATTTTTTTTTGGGGGGGGGGGGTGATTTGAGTATGGACATTCTTATCTGATGCAAAAAATAATTCATAAATAGGTCACTTATACTTATACACAAATACTTTCATTTGTTACCTTTTATCAATTTCTTCTCTTCGGCGTTTAAAGATGGAAGCCTAGATTCTGCAAGTCCTTCGTTTTTACTTCTTCTTGCTAATAATTCCTTAAACATTGGTGGATAGTCTCCGTCAACAAATATAGGATGAGCAAACCAACCCAAAGTAGTCTGAACAAAAAAAGGAAAATTATAGCTTGCATGCTGAAGCTGTAACGTGCAACCTATTCCTCTTATTTTCTATACTGCATATTAGGCTTTAAGTTATATTCTGTACGTAGAACGTCGTTATATGTTCTATTTGACGTAACCCATACACAAACCAAAGAATTTCTCTTCAATCGGTCGAACCATACATGTCGTTCTTGCTGCAAAGGTTAATAGATATGCTTTTTGTTCTATAAAAATATACCTGTCAGGCTATTGTATTTGCATACGAGTGAGTTATGAAGGATACCTATTCATTGTCACTGGTCTGGGAGTTGGACCTAAACTAGGCTACAGCCTTTTCAAAAAAATAAAATATTAGAAAGTTAAAGTTTAAGTTTTCTATCGGCTAGGTAGCTACCTATTAGGCTACAGTTATCGCTTTTTAGCACCTTAATAAAACCTATATAGTAACACCATGGCCACCTAAAGATACGGCCTGATTTGTCACATTTTGCAGAAATTTCCAGGTTTTTCTAACTTTGGGCAAACGTTTAAATAAATTTATCTAAAAATTAGATTTTTACGCTTTCTTTATTTTTCCCCCCAGATGATACAATAGGTTTTAACATCCTCACATGTTGAAAAACAAAGAAAATTTGATTTTGTAGATTTTAGTCAGACTGTTAATTTTGAATAACAGTCTGATTTTGCGTTTTTCAACTTGCTTTTTCTCATTTGCTACTGCTTCCCCAAGGCAACAAAAAAGTTTTTTGTCATTAGGAAACCGCAAAAATGGAAAACATCTCAAAAAATGTCAGTTCAGCACTAGCAGTAGCTGTAATCAAAATCTGAAAAATGTGACAAATCAGGCCGCATCTCCAGGTGGCCATGGTAACACTAACTTGCAAATATAGTTCTGCAGACTTCTGATGTGTTTCATCGGAAGCATTCTTTGGTTCAGCCCAATCGCTATTGAAAGTCATTGAAACTTCACCATTTTGTTTCGATCGGTACTCCGTGTCGTACAACCGCCAAGCACCCGCGTGAGCCAAAAGAAGAGTACGAGAGACAGCATAAAATATGCGAAAAGGATCTAAAACAAAATTACAGATTTGCATACCATGGCGTAGGCTACACGTAGGATTTTGTGATCTTTTTCAAAGAGGTAACTTCACTCTGTTAATGTCAATAAACTGGCTGCGTCAGGGGCGCCGGAAGCGGGGAGGCAGGGGGGGGGCGATCGAATTTTTCTTTGGATAGGGGAAAAGGGGGGCAATGGTACCCTTTTAAGGTCATTTGAGCTACTACACATTTTTCAATATAACAATTTCTGCTGTTCGCTTTTAGCTTAATTACAAACTTTTATTTTTGCCTCAAACTAATATTCACACACAAAATTCTATATCACACTAGGTTACATGATGCCCTTCCGTGCCATTGTTCTTTATATACCTATATGCATAGTTCTTGTATCATTACTTGATAATGAGCTATTGTGTAGGTCACAAACATAATTTATTGAAATTCTACCACTCCTATGCTTCTTCAAAGACGGTTTTGTCACAACTATGCTTGATGTTATTGTTACCACCAGTTGTGAAAATCAAACGCCAATGATTCGAGGCACCACTAACGATAGTTTTGCATAGAATAGGACCAAAGGTAGGGCCGGATGGCCGGGTATTGTTGATGGCTGACTTATGAGAAAAGAAAATGTTCCTCGTGGTCTTGGTTTTAGTTGGAAAAAATATCTAAATGATACAGAATTGTAGGAAAGTTAAGAAATGGTATAAACGTCTTAGCATAGCAAAGAGTGTAAGAACCTGGAAGTTAAAATTTTTTAGAAGGAAAAGTGTAAGTAAGCCGTTATGATATAATAAGGTCAAATTAGGAAAGGTGAATGCTGAATGCAGTTTTAGCGCCATGAGGCGAATAAAAATGTGCCATTGTACCACAATGACAGACAACAATTTAAACAACCGAATGTTCGGAAATATTCACAAACAGGTGATGGACGCCATTGACTTAGAAGCTGTTGCAAATGAGCTCATTCGAGTAATCGACGCGCGTAAAATGTAAGTTATTTTGGATTGGTTTGATATTTGTCTATATACAGTAGCCTACAGTATACAAATCATCCCGTGGGCACATTCATACTTTGCAGCAGATTGTGACGCTATGAGCGTGAATATTATTTTTCGTTTCTACTTGTTCAAGCTATTTCAATATAACTTATTTCATTCCTTTATTTTCATCTGTCTCACATTTCGATTTATATGGTTAATAGGAGAAAACGATTACCGAACTGCCCAGCATTATCGCTATATCTTATTTTAAAACTTAAAAAAGTGCCCTTTTTTCATAATCTTGCCCCCCCAGTCAAAAATCGTTCCGGCGCCTCTGGCCTGCATCAGCGTTTCAAAGCCTTTAAATTCTAGAATACCATAAGTTATAGGTAACAAAAATTTCAAGATTAAGGTTTCAAAAAGGCTTTCCTAATCCGGAAATAGGCTTAGTCCATCGATTTTACAATTCGCCTATGCCAAGCAGCAGAAAAATAACTTACCTTTGATTCCAGGAGCATGCGTGCCAGCACCAAATCCTAGAGCCGCGTAGATATGTGGCTCGTTTATTGTGATCCAAAGCTTTACTCGATCACCAAATTGATCGAAGCAAAATCTTGAGTATTCTTTAAACTTTTCTATAATATCATCACTTTGCCAACCGCCTTTTTCTTGCAAGCTGTAAAATAAAGAATTTTCTTGAAAGAAGGCATTCCTTTTTTGAGAATAACGTCAATTTGCTTAATATAGACAGCATAATATGGTAATGTGATTGCCAACGAGAAGTTAAATTTCTTCGCCTTTTGCTTATATTCGTTTTTCTTGTCGGGTCCAATCAGAACCGTAGACCTTGCGTCTAATTAATAGCAATTGTTTAATTTTTATTTAAGAGATATAGATTTGCAATAAAAACTGAGACTATTGTTATATCCAGGGTTACTATCGACATGGACCCAAAAATAAGGACAACCGAAAAAATAGATTATCATTTAAAAAACATTTTTGGACATAGCCTACTTTGTATTTATACGAGCCGTGTCATATCACATTCCATACTTTTTGCCAGCAACAATCTGCTCCAGCAACTCCTTGTTATTAGAAATTGGCAAATTGCTTCATGGATCTCACGGCAGCTCAGGTATAGGTTTATCTTTAGGCTACTTGTAGGCTAGCTGGGCTTTGACTGTCATTTCACTAAGTTTATTCCTTTCCTTGGTCCACTGCGCCGAAACAAGAGAGAACACTCTTTCTACAAATGCATTGCTGACTGGAAAGTAGAAAATGATGCTAACCAGCATGTAGAGCAGCGGAAAAGAGTTGTTTCCGGTAAAGATCTTCATCCACTTAACCTCAGGTTCATCCTTGCTGAACACATCATCTGGAATCTTCTTGAGCAGTGTTAACAGCCGAGACCTCATTGAACAGCTCATCTTTCATTGCCATTAGCGGATCAACTTGCTTCGCCAACCCCGGGACTACTTCTCTGTAGTCCCGGCGCCAACCCCTTGACTTCCTCGTACTCGATTGCTTGATCTTTCAGCAGGGTCCAGTTGATGTGCGTTGGATGCTTCTCAAATCGATACCACTTGTTGATATATTCCAAAGTAATGGTGTAGAATTCCTGGAAGTTCGCTTTGAGAACCTTAGCATGCTCTTCATCGACTGTTCTTAGTAGTTCGTCTGTTGTTGCTCCGAAAAATCCTGAACACTGGCGTTGCAATATTTTGATCTTGAAAAATTCAATTATCTTTGCCAGTTCTGGAAACAATGTAGTTGACTTTTGCAAGAGTAACAGTGATTTATTGAAGAGCAATAAAGCGCTGTGGAGGAATGAAACAATGATCAGTTACTCTTCTGATTTAAAGAAATCCTCCAATATTCTTGGTGGATCTTTCAGCGAAAGAAAATGCGCTTTGAGTGGTTCCCAGAGATCGATCATTCGCTCGAGTACAGCATCAAGTGTGGTCTATCGAGTCGGCGTGTATGTTGGTAGAGTCGAGTAGTTGCTATCAAGCTCCTCACAGAAATGCTTGAGCCTCATCGTTCTACCAGTTTGGCTTTTGAAGTGGCTACCAATCATCAGTACGATTGTTTCTATGTCAAGTGTAAGGCGCTCTGATCCCTTCTCTGCTGCATTATGCAAAATATGAGCAGGGCAGTCGACTGGGAACAGATGCAATGTTTGCTCTTTGAGACGAGAGAAGACGTTGTTTTTTCCACTATGCTGTGATCCTCCAAAATTCACTGGTGCATTATATCGGTACAAAACGATGACAGCTGTTTCATGTCTAGGCTATTCTCTTGAATAGAGGAGAAAATAAAGTTCGTGATCTGTGCCGAGGTCTCGCCTGGCATCGATCGCAAGTCAAGAAGACGCACTCGCACTTTGGCGTTGAAGAATCTGATGACTAGAGGAAACTAATTAAAGTAATTTTAGAATATTAAACGATCGAAGTTCTGTAATTGTTGAAAATAAGACAAAATAAGGACGCAAGTCGAAAATAAGGACATTTCTTAGAAATAAGCACATTTAAGTTTTCTAAGACCTGGCCCTTCAAAATAAGGACAAATCTTAGAAATAAGGACGGTATGGCAACCCTGGATATCAAACCAGGTATGTCATACGGAAAGTGAAAGTTGGACCTACAGCAAAGAAATTCACAAAAAAAAAATGTTTTTCAACTCTGGTGCTACAGAAGATACTAAAATTATCAGATAAAAAACACATTACAAACCAAACAATTAGAAAAAGAATTGGAGTGCAAATAAATATGCAAACGATTTAGCAAACCAAAAGATGAAATTCGCAGAACATGTTGTGAGATAATCGGCAGGACAGCTACATCAGTTGCTTAAGATCAATAGCGGTGCTGGTTCGACTCTTGGGGTGTGCGCTTGAGCAACGCACGTTAAGGACTCCTCTTCATTCAGCGGCATCTAATGGATGGAATAATTCCCCGGCAACAACACTTCAACAATCGGAAACTTCACTCTGTCAATCTCGGTGACCGGGCCTGCGTCAGTGATTCAAAGCCTCTACAAGTATGCGAAACTGCCAGGATTAAGCTCTGCAAGAAGCTTTCCCAGTCCGAGGATAAAGATTCAATCAATCAAAGTATGGTAGAAGGAGAGGTGCAGCCTAGGGGAAAAATAAGACGTACAGAAGAGGTAATTTAAAACAGTGGACTGACTTGTCAAGCATCGGAAAAGCATAGAGAGTAGCGAAAGAACGTGACGTGTGGAAGCAATTGACAGCCATCCTTCGGCTCGAAAACGGCACATGATGAGAGAAAACGTTTGTTTTGTCTGTTCCGAGAATAGTACGGTACAATTATACTCAATACCAATGAAATAGCACCATAACAATCTAGATTCCACGACTGATAGGATTTTTGATGATGATTAATTTTCAAGTTCGAAGATTGCTCGCGCAAATCGTTATGCTCACCATTGCGGCAAATCCCAATGATATAGCGTCACGCATGGCTTGATATTTTCAGCGAGTAGAGCATCAATAAATTCATTGTAGAACGCCACCCCAGCTGGGTTAGGAGAAGATGCGTCACCAGAAGGCAGCAATCTTGGCCATGACAAGGAGAAACGGTAATGCGTGTTATTCATGGCCTGCAATGAAAACCAAACAATCACTGACATGGTAAAGAAAAACATATTTTGATTTTCAAACCAGATAAAAAGGAGGATAGGATACTACAATTAACAATAATTATAATTAAATTATCAGAAGAGTCTAAATCTATTTAACTTGCTGTCTTGCGCTAGCTCCAATAACTTCGACTGACTTTAACTCTTTACAGGCGGCGAAGGCTATCTCTCGTTATTTGTTCGTGATTTTTTTGTAGGCTATATTGTAGTTTTTAGTCTAACTAAGAATATTTTATGAAAAAAATTTATTATTTTTATTTCTTTGTTTGTTTTTTATTATGTTTCCAAAATGGGAACGTTGGCATGTAAAGGTACCAAAAAATATCGTGTCGTGTTTGTATTTGAAAACGACGTAAAGTTGGGTAGCCTACTTTATTCGATACAATAGCATTGAAAAAGACAATAAACAAAAGTACACACGTTTATAAGAGATCCACAAGCAACCAATGTACTTTCTACCACTGTACTTTCTACCATGTAACCAGGAGTTTCTAAAACTTTTCAGCTTTGAACGAAGAAGTTTCAAGACCAAGAAGCGCTGGTTCCATTTTTGAATTGTGTGCGTAATTCACAGCCGACAACTGTTCTACAAGCAGAATCTTCATTCTCGACAATCTGCCAATCTCGGTAACCGCGCCCGCGTCAGTAGTTCGAAGTCTCTCATTCTTCAATTATGCGAAACAGCTCCGATTAATCAGAGAAGCTTTCTTAGTCCGAGGGTAGGCTACAGATTCCCAAAATTAAGCGACTTGCTCTTGGGTAGTTAGCTGCTTTACATTTGTACCGATTAGATGCTAACTTAAAGACTAGGCTACTGCAATTGATCATAACCTTTATAAGCTTGATGTCCTCTTTCCAATTATGATATGAGTCACAAGCAACATCCGCGTTGCAACCATCTTCTATTTTGTTTTCAGTATGCGCATGAACATCCCAGACGCTGGGGCTCTTACCATCTTTGTCCCATGCGCCTATAAAAATATTGTTTCAAAAGATTTTTCTATGAACATCCGGTTCAACTGTCAATCAGTAGCCTAAAGTAGAAAAAAACTGCACACTAATAAAAGTAAACTCAGCAAGCAACAATACACCAAGCCCGGCTCGCTCAGTCAGTAGAGCGTTGGACCTACATGGATTCTCAAACTGTAGGCCTAAGTCGCAACGCACGGGTGCGTCTTTTGAAATTGCAAAAGACATTGCACAAAGGTTTGGTTTTTTAACTAAAAAAATCATATAAATGACTTAAACCTTTTAATAAGGCTATGTTGGCTATGTTCAACTTAATTCTTTCGAGACAGTAGATCAGTGGTTTTCAACCTTTTTGGTGGAGCGGAACCCAATGAAACATTCCAAAAGCTCGAGAAACCCCTGTTCAATAATTTAATTGCAAAAAAATGCAAAAAAACATCGTTTGATTAATAAAATTAAATTAAAATACTCATGTTCAGATTTATTTATGTACAATAAAAATACAAACTGTAAAAAATTACATTTATTCTCGTAAAAAATTCAATAAGAAACTTCAGCCATATAATAATAAAATAGACTCTCGGATTTGAATGTAAACTTGCGGAACCCCTTGACTTACTGGTGGAACCTTAAGGTTCCGCGGAACCCTAGTTGAAAACCACTGCAGTAGATTGTTGATCAATGATTAACTAGGAAATGCAAATGTTGGTCAGCAGTCTATTACCATTACCACTCACAATTTTGCAATGACGGTGATTATAACAAATTAATATGGATTAAAAATGAAAAAAAGAGAGAAATTCTTTGTAACGGTCGCAAGTATTCTCTTAACTTTTGATAAAATTTATAGAAAAACATCAAATGAGCATATAGATTACTGATGTTTGATCCTGTGTGCCAACATATAGCTCATAACATAATTTCATCAATCGTCAAGTGCGTTGCGAATTCAGCAAATTCCTCTAAGTGTGTTGCTTCGAAACTTATGTGACATAATTATGATTCCATGAGGAGAGGCGATATACCAAAATTTTAAATAGAAATTTTTAGGGATCCGTGACCGCTTCAAAAGCCACCAAAAGGGGTCCACCAAGACAAAAAGGTTGAGAACAACTGCTCTAACGCTTCTTAGATCATCGTGGATTTGACCAGTGTGATCAAACTTGATGACTTCAGTAAAGTAGGCTACCGTAGCTCATCAGACTGACTCACCTTCAATCTGGTAAGATGCGGTTGCAGTCCCCCACATAAAATCTTGGTGAAATTGACCGGCAATCATATTGTCTTTATCAGCCATGAATCAACTTAAAATAAGTAGGCTAACAGTAAAGATATTGCATGCCTTTGGTCAAAATCTATATTGTGGGTTCTTAACACAAATATTCTTTGGCCAAAATCTATATTGTGGGTTCTTAACACAAATTCTTATACAGCAATAATTCATAAGGTTACTGTAATCAGGATTACAGTAAGTGGTTGTCCTGGTAGGGTAGGTTTTTTATAAAAAAAAACTTTTGAAAGTGTTAAAATTTCAAATTGTTGCGGATCAGTATTTCCTACATTCAGTTTTTGTCATCTTCAGTACCGTAGTTGAAGAACCAAATATTCGCTCTAGGCTACTCTCCCAAAGTCAAGCACCGCACCTCCCAAAAGCCTATGTTGCATCATCCTATGTCGGATTGGAGAGTTGTTAGGTGAGGTAAGTGATCAAAATGACAAGTTCAATTCAATTAAAATTTTTGCTGCTGTCGCAAACATGTGTAGATCGGCAAAGTAAACATGCAATGGACACCAACAGAAGGGAAAGATGGCTAAACTCATAAGCCTACGTTTAAAATATAGCCTACATCGGTAACACATGGTTACCACTAACGTAAAATTGTAGGCCATGGATGTATATAACTGTATCAAACGAGACGACTTTTATTTTTGAAATTTAAACTAGAGCAAAACGAATTTTTTTCGCCAATAAAAAAGTTTCATCTGAAGCATGGGGGACGAACCTTTTTGCGGTCGCGGGCCACTTTGTCAATTACACATGAGTTATCCGAGCCACACAACTTTTTAATCGTGACGGCATAGCTTGGAATCAACCAAAAATACAAGGTGAAGTTGGTGAATAGTGTTTTCACAACTTTATCTTATAGCTTTTCTATTTTCTAACGTTAAACCCTGAAAGTTATTGTTTAGGACAATAAAATAGCAAAGGAAAGGTGTACCAGTGAAGGTATAAAACAGCTTTGAGATGTCTTTTGTCTTTGATGCATGAGCGATTGTCAAATTGTTTTGCGTCCGCACAAAACTGTTTGACGGGCCGCAGGTTCGTCACCTCTGACCTAAAGTTTTAGAGTTTGGACTAACGATATTGAAGACTAATCAGTAGGCTGTGCCAAAAAATGGCGAGGTTCATGGATTTTTCTTTAACTTTCTGAAAACTTGTAGTGGACTTTTACAAATACAAACGTGAAAAAAAAATTGAAAGTAATGACGTCACACGGTCGCGCTGGGCGTTTCTATGGTTACCAATACCCATTTTTATAAAAATTGTCATAATGTATTTCGAAAACCACTGGAGATTAAAAGATGGACGTTACCGTACATCAAAAGCTGCAGAAGGGGCATGTTTAAATTGTTTATATCTGCTCTAAGAACACTTTTTATTCTAGCACTACTTGAAAAATATTTATAAGCAAAAAACCCAATTTTACTATTTTTTTGTATTAAAGATAGTAGCCTACGGTAGAGTGGTTTTCGAAATATGACAATTTTTATGAAAATGGGTATTGGTAACCATAAAAACGCCCAGCGCGACCGTGTGACGTCATCATTTTTAATTTTTTTTTCACGTTTGTGTTTGTAAAAGTCCACTACAAATTTTCAGAAAGTTAAGGAAAAATCCATGAACCTCACCATTAATTGGCACAGCCTACTGGTCAGGACTTAATTACAAAACTGCAGAAGAAAAATCTCACAACAGAAAAACTTGGCGCCTCATTGCCTCCAACCCTCGACGAGAGGAAGAAATTTAATGGTGATGATAAAAGTTTTAGAAAAAGAAGATTTAGCTTAGACTTAGAAAGAAATTGAATCTTTTTTGCGTTTGAATCTCAAAAGTTAAAGTCATTTGATTTTATCACTTAGCCTCCGTCACCAAACAACTATCCAATCAGAACGAAAACTTAAAAGCCAAATCAACCGAAACACTGAAGCAATCGTAGTCAACTTTCTTTCGCCTCACTGAAGAGATCCCTCAGAATAGTCCAGTCGCTGAGTGATTTAACCAGGAAAAAATTAATATTAGAAAGCATAAAATATTTTTCTGATGACGTATAAAAGATCAATTTTAGACGATTTCAAATTTTTGGCCTATGGGAGCTGCTGCCATTATGGAAAATGGCCAAAACTCACTATTCCAAGGGGGAATTATGGGGCTTTTTTGACATCAACAGAACCACCTGGAAAAGTTTCAGCTTAATAGGCTATTATTTTTTTCCGGGTTTGACCATTTTTTTTAAATTCAGCGACTGGACTAGAACGAAAACAGTTGGCGTTTGTCTGCAGTTACGCCTTAACAATTTTCTTTCAAATCATAAAAAAGCGTTTTAAAGTCATCTAATTTTCACAGCTACATTTGCTTGCTGAACTTTTTGTTTTCACTTCGTGAATTTCCAATAAAAACCTACATTAGGACTGATACATCTTTATTCTCCAGCCAAACAATGTTTTACCAGCTTGCCACATACGTAGGCTGCATTAAACAAAAAACAACTTTAACTTAGCGCGATTCATTTTTGATAGAAATTCAATTACGGTACGGTACCTGAGAGTTAGTCTTCATGCAGTGGATGACCTTATGTTGGCTACAACCTTCTTTACTGCAACTGTAAGTAGGCAAGCTAACACCAAGAGTCAGTTCTTCCAGTTCAGTTTGATTTTATTTCTTATCAAAGCGGAAACAATCGTTTTCAAGTTCATTTATTGAATGCAAATAGGCTAACGGGTCCATTTTTGGCACTTGCTATCGAATCGCCAACATAAAATTACGTTGATGTCTGCCGTTTCTGTAAATGAGCGAATCTTTGGGAAACAAAAACACTGCAAGTCTGATAGCTATTTATAGGTTTCAAAACCAATCTGTGGGAATGCACTCGTAGCTTTGTCCTTATTTAAAAACGAAAAAAAAAACAGTCATTTAATAAAAAAGAGAAATGTTTGTGCCTGTGAAGGCTTTGTAACTATTGCTTACTGTGACTGAAACACCAGTTTTACACTGGAGTTAAACACAGATAGCATTGAAAAACGTTTTATCATTCTCTTGACAGACAAACTACTTCGTTTGCAAAAATTAAGCTAGTAAATATGTAGTTTCTTTTTTCAGATGCGTCTTATTTTAATGATTAATTAACCTTATCACCACTCAACAAGAGGGTTTTTTAGTTAAAAGCTTAATAAGTCACAAAGTGAATAATGGCACGAGATAAAAAAACCGCAATAATAAATAATTAACACAAAAAGAATCACTGCGGAAGACTTGATGCAGTCGTCTGCTATGATCTCAGGCCTTGATAAAATAGAAGTGATAAGCTACCAAACAAAATAAAAACAAGCTGTAGGGTTTGGTTCCGTCAAGAGGCATCGAACTTTCACATCTCATTACACATTTAAAACAGTTGGTTAAAAAAATCCAGCTGGATATATCAGGTGCAGCAAAATCTCCGAAAAATGTTGCGTAAATGAGAGATTGAAGTTTATTATCAACCCAACACGTGCTGTTTAAGTATTACAGGACGTAATTTTCTTGTTCTTTCTTCAACCCCTCTCGAAAATGAAACATGACATTTATCGCCGGTCTATATAACGCAATAGGTTATAACTTATAACGAACCTGATAAGATATCATATGATATTTATAAAGCCACAAATAACGGGTTTGTCTTTCGAAGAGAAGTAAAAAATGCGCTTATAAAACGCCTGTCACTATGTTTACCAAAAACTAAGAACCATAAAATAAGTAACTACGTACATTACTTTTTAAGTGCCGTCGCTGTTTGCACCATTAGACACATATGTTTGCAAGTTAAAAAGCCATTATTCAGTGCATAAGAACACAGTGTATGTACGTTTTTCGGTTGAGTCATCGTATGGGTAAAATATAATAAAAATGCAATGCAAGATAGAGCAATACAGGGTGTCAAACGTTTATTTACTCCCAATAAGTAAAATAGCATCGATAATATTTCCATCGCATTTTCGTAAGCCACGAACAGCCGCATTACGATCAACTTGCAGTTGCTGCATGACGACGTCTATATCCTTTGATTGCAGTCCTGTTTCATCTTCTGCTTCTTCCCCAAATGCCTAAAATGTAATTGCACTGCAACCGCACACTTTGTATGAAGAATGCCTTCATCTAATTAAAACTACAGATAGGGATTATGGACTAACTTAATATTATAAAGGATTGTGCGCTTTGGTCGAATGCAGGCTCCACTCTTTATCACCAGAACTTTGTACACAAAGGAACAGAAATTAAAAAAATATGGTAGGCTAATTTCAAAATGCATGATGATTCAGTTCAGCAAAGCACTGTAAAAGCAGTATTCCATTCAATAAACCCAATGAATAGAGTTTACTTGTAACATCGTTTCAGCTAAGGTACTATTAGAAACTTTAAACCATCCACCAAATTGGCTGGTCACTGTTTCAAAATTTCCGCAAACATGCTAAGAAGTTAAATAAATCGATAAACGGTTAACATACTGTATTTCAATTAACCACAAAATTCAAACAAAAATTTAATTATTCGCAATATGTCACTCACCATAAATGCTCTGCACTTTTTTGTAAAAACAAGATCGCATATGTTTTCTTCTTTGATAACCACACCTCGCCCAATTAATTTTAATTTAGATGATGGAATGCATAACGTTTTTGATATAACTGACATTGACTTTCCAGGATTGGAATCGTAAATTGCTACTTTGTACTTTTTACGATTGCATTTGATACAAATGTCAACAGATGCATTCGCTGCTTGTGCATTTTCAAGAACATTATGCCTTTCTTCTACTAGCTGTTTCTTTGTTAATGAAATAGAACATATTTCCCGATGAGCAGGCCAGTCAGCGATCTGACACTTCTGAGAGCTAAAACATATGAGAGATTAAATATTTTGGTTTGATAACAGAAGGATTGCAACATTGTATATATTGGAATATAAGTTTCCCAACAGATAAGAAACAGCGATCTTTCAAGTCAGCTGCTCAACCAATAACAAAGATTTAGTTTAAGGCGGCGGTTCCTTAGCAGCAAACCAAAAACCATGTCTAGATTAACCTGGCCAACACAATTACATTGATTTGAAGGGTGCTCTCGATTGATATGTTAACTATAATGCAACCTTAATTTTTGTAACACAAGTTTATATCAGTGGTCTACTAGGACATTGAATCAAGAAAACACATATATATATTGAATTTGAAAAGACAATGCAGTTTGTTCAACATAGTAGAAGTCGTTTTTACTACCTCTAAGCTTTAACAAGCTCTTGGTATGCCCACAATCTGAAACCGACAAGCTTTCACCACTTTAGGGATGCACAATACAGAATACCTGGCTATTCTAGAATATTCTAGAATACTTAATTTCGAATCCAGAATTTCGAACCTATTCTGAAATTACGTGGCAATTTTTTCCAAATGATATCGAACAAAATGCAAAAATATTTGTAGGTGCATTATTTTGAATTGTATTAGTACATATCACATGTCAAACAGAGTACAACATATGATAAATCAAGCATCATACGATGAGGGTTGCCAGATTTTTTTCTCAAAATAGTGAACATTTCGAAAGCGAGCGACCGCACCCTCTAACTAATACAAAAACTTGGTCATCATACTGCTTAGGCCTATAGTACAATAAACATGCCACAGTCATAGTAAAAAGATTGCAGTACACACAATATAAACCTACTGATGCTAAAATGGCAAGAAAAGTTTGCAAATACAACTCTGATAAACAATCTATTCATACTAACTAATCCCAACTGGATACAAGTGTTGCTGCTCTATTGAATCAATAACATAGTAATATAGCCCATCAGATTTCTTAAATCATAAATCTAATATTAATCATAAATCGTGCTGGCCAAGCCTGGCTTTGGCGAAATTACACTGGGATAGCATAGTAAGGGTTTTTCCCCAAAGCACCAGACTCATGTGCTTTTAGTCTCTAAGCAGCAGAAGTGTATGAAATATGTGGTTAATCCAAAATAAATTTGGCTAGAATATATTGACAGAATTGTTAAGAATAGCAGAATAATGAACATGTTCATTGTTCACTATCACTATTAGCAAAATAGTTTACAGTGAACATTTTCTTTTTTCTTTTTCATGAATCTCAAGCGCGTGGTGAGTGAATCAATGCGCGCGCGAATGCACCGTACAGCACCGAGGCCGCCGAAAGTAGGACAGCACACGTGTGGCCGCACACACAAATTATTCACTCGTACGGGAACGCAATGCATGTCTGCAATTCTGATAAATGTGTGAACCCTATGAAAGAAGAAAAAAGGCGCTTGGAACAAACACTCCATGAAGAAAAAAGTCGGCGCGCAAGACGGAAAATATCAACTTTACGTTTGTTTAACGTTGCACACTGTTAATTTAACAGATTTATTTTCGAATCCTGATATCCGAAAAAAACTGCAAATGCGATTCGAATACATTGAGATTCGAATCTCTAAGATTCGATATTCTATATTGTGCATCCCTACACCAGCACAAGCCAAGAAAGACACATGCTGGAGCAAATCAGTTAGGCTGCATTATGACGCAACAATCCAGCCATACATGTATGATGACGCAAACATCACAAATGTCATTTCACTCCACTTTGACGTTTTTTAACGCCCAATTCCCATCATCATATCATTTTATTTTTTCTTTATTAACATGTTTGAAACAAAACAGATACTACTAGTTACATTACATACGAGTTGCTTACAACGACTCGTACAGAATTATCCACAATTTGTCGAGATGCGACAGTGCTAGAGTGTATCAGGTACAGAACGACGTGTTAACATTTGATGCTCTGTTAAGAAAAAATTGCTATGCATTTGTAGAACGTTGCAAAAGATCAATTAATCCACTTTTGCGCAATGTTATGTCTTCTGATTATTACTTTAATTCTACATTTTATATTCACTACAACAGTATTTTGTACGTTGTTTGATGTAGCCTACTTGATGTTGTGTTAGTCTGATATTTTGTGTGATGACTGTTAAAAAATTTAAATTCTATGGACTTTGAGTCTGATTGCAAATAAATAAATAAATTGGTCGATGTACCAGCAGGTCAATGAACAGGAAAAAGTGGCAAAACCTTGAAAGGTTAAAGTGTGCTTGAACAGTACTTCATGTACCACGGGTATTTATGTCTCTAGCTAGCACGACCACAAAACCCATTTTAACCTGCAATACATCATGCAATGTTTCGGAAACTATTCTCCATGGGGGTTATATAATATTTGGACAGTCCCTTACCAAGAAAAAACAATGTAAAGTTCATTAAAGATTGATTTTTAAGCGTTAGCGTCCTTAACCGAATTTGTGATCATTTTTATGCAAGGACCTTTGAAAATTGCATTTAGTTAACTTAAACAGTTATTCTTTTTTTATTAGAAGGTATAATAATTTGGTGGTATTGTTGTATATATTAAAATTACAATAGCGCATTTTGTGATTGCTGTTTTGATACCAAATTGGGTCCAAACACCACTGTCATTCCGGCAGATTAATTCTGCACAATCAGACTAAAAAAACAATTTGTAAGAAAAAGAAAATGCGTGGTAAAAAATGCAATGACAGCAACAGCATTGGACTCTGATAAAAGCATTTCTATTGCATTTCATTAACATTTTATATTATTATGACACTTGAAATCAAGACGCTATTTTTTTAAAACAGAGTTTTTATGACGTCATTTTAAAATCAAAAAACAAGTCATGCAGGTGATGTAAAAAGATAAAACTTACGCAAGGTGTGTTAACATTATTAATAAATAAACTGCTAGTTTTCGTCTGTCAAATTATTATCAGTTGCAAAATATTTAAATATTTATGAACTTTTTAAGTGGACGCAATTACGTCAATGGTCGCAAATTCGTATATGGACTACTGCATATAGGAGACCAGCCATAAAATCAGGTAATATGTTGTAAATGCTCAGTTTACACAGTATGTATTATCTTTCTAATCACTTTTCCAATATAATTTTAACAGAGCTAGGCCTACTCGTAGACTTACCAATAATATACTGTTTTACAACGAACACATCTTTTCATAGTCGAATGTTTAACATTACATATCACACAATCCATGCTGCAATAAACTGAACATAAAATTATAGTTTGCTTTAGTTTAGAGAATTACAAAAAATTGCAACAATTGCTGTCTTTAACAAAATTATCATACAAACAATAAAAATAATACTAGCCACCAGAATGTATTTGTGGGACCTGCATAGATAGGTAGCCTACTTTTAAAAAGCAATTCAGTAGCAGTTCAGTTTCTTTTTTTCAGTTGGCGAATAAACAAATATGTACCGGTACAAAACATAATAAACACAAATACTTCGCACAACAAGAATTACCAAAGTTTGATGCTAAAGATGGCAAAGATTAATCATTATTTCACCAGTACACACTACAGTGTTTAGACCTATGGTAAAAACGGGTGCAACCTAGTTCGTACCTTGAACCATTTGTACAGTCAGTTCGTACCCTGAAAAGATGGAGAGAAAAAATTAAAAAAGGCCGAAGTCGCTGATCGGAGTTTCCCCAAACAATTTGAAACCAACTCGAGGGTTAAGGTTAGCGGAAACTGCGGTTAGCGGAAACTGCAGAAAAATGTTTGCGGAAACTGCGATCAGTGAGGTTAGAGCATAAATTACTTTATGGTTAGGGTAAAGGTTAGCAGAAACTGCGGAAAAATGTTTGCGGAAACTGCGGAAAAATGTTTGCGGAAGCTGCGGAAAAATGTTTGCGGAAATTGCGATCAGCGAGGGTTAGGGTTAGAGCATAGATTACTCTATGGTTAGAATTAGAGTAGGGTTAACGGAAACTGTGGAAAAATTTTGCGGAAACTGCAATCAGCGAGGGTTAGGGTTAGAGCATAGATTACTCTATGGTTAGAGTTAGCGGAAACTGCGGAAAAATGTTTGCGGAAACTGCGATCAGCGGACTTCGGTTTTGAGCTATTTTTTCTCTCGATCTTTTCAGGGGGGAAATTTTAAAATGATTGCAGAAACTGCGATCAGCGACTTCTGCTTTTTTTAATTTTTTTTCTCGATCTTTTTAAGGTACGAACTGACAGTCCGAACTGTTCATGGTACGAACTAGGTTGCATCCCGTAAAATCTACTAAAATACTTTACTAACAATATTAAATGTAGTTGTGCTCTCTTACTGGTTTCACGCAAACTCAGTCATGACAAAATTGTTTGTTTGTTTTATTATCTTTATCCTGCATTGCGGGAAAGCGGACTTGAGCGCTATGCATCGGTGTACGCCTTTCGGCGTACACCCGACCCACGATACAGCCGACTGCAATGTCTGTTTCCGCTTGTCTACTCTACTTATGACTTAAATTTAGTACTACCCATTACTCAAAACCGATCACTGGGTAGAGGCAATTATCGTAAAGTTTCTTGCCCAGAGAAACAACAGCAAGTGTGGGTGGCTGGAGTCGAACATGCAGGCTCTCGACTGCGAGCCCAACGCGCTAACCACTCGGCCACTGCTGCCGATAAACTATATGCAATATGCCAAACTTCTACCATCCCTAGATTCCAACCATAAAACTAGCCACTAACAAGCTTGAGAACATAGAATTGATACCGACCACAGAAAACGTATTCAACTGAAATCATGATTGAAACCAAATAGGCTAAGCTAGATCGATTACTCTGCTAGCTAGAATGCTATTCTGACTGTTTAGTGTTGCCAGATTCTGAAATTTTATTTCTGTCACTGTCCGAATGGTCCGATATCAGAATAAACTACCTCAAAAGTAGCTCAATCGTTACATTGCAAGTTGTAGCGAGTCCAAGGATACAGTAGCGAATCTAGGGAGAATATTTAGTTACATGCTTCCTCCGTAAAAATTAGCAAAAAAATATGTAACAAAGATACACAAAAATAAACTACAACACTACCTATAATATGGTATTAAGAAATAGCCTATAGTTTCGGGAGAGAGTTTGCTTTCTTGTACCAAAGACAGGCAAGACACAACAATACAACAGGGTTGAGCATTATAACAATATTATTTACATATTTACAAATAGTTTTAACTGTTAAACGTTTTCGGCTTAACTTAAGCCGTCATCAGGAACATAAAAGTATTTATAAAAATGCAATAAATTTCAATTTCTTGAAGGTAACTAGCTTACTAAATATATGCATCAATTAACACTCCACGATTAAAAGCAATAATATGGAAAACAGACAGACAGAAAATCATTATATTAGGAAAAGGCAACTACATAACTACCGGTACAAAAGAATTTGTACCACGGGGTAGCCTACGTGATAGCCTGAATCTAGTAAATGTTGAGGAGAATGAACGCGCATCCCGCAAATAATTGTTTGTTTAAATTTGGGTGTTTGATTAACAGCGCTTCCTGAATTTTTGTGCCAAATTGGGATTTGCCTTTGCGTAAAATTTTAAATGAGTCAGTAGAGAATTGTCGATCTGTTCAAAAAAAAAACACTCCAGTCCATGATATGGTCTTTGATGGCACTTTTCTTAGTCTCCAAAGTTTAGATGCTCCCTGTAGCGGACGTCGTCGTGGTCTGAACATCCGCCCATACCTAGCTGTAGCTGCTACAGCAACATCCCGGGTCGGGCACAAAGGCCACAGTTAAGAGTGCAATTAGACATGATAACCTACAGATAACTATAACACTAAACTTAAGTCCAAGGGAAGCAGTAGCCTACCGTAGTTGCAATCCGATGAAATCCGATTCAGCAAACTCAGTTCAGTTCAGTTGTTTTTTATTTCTGACCATCATATCAAAAACATTACACGTCAACATAGCAAAAGGTCGAGAAAAAGGTATGATGATGAAAACTATGATGAATGCGTTTAAAGGAAAGATAGTGAACTAACTAAAGAAAGGCTGGTTGATTGGATGCAGTTTCACGTCTTGCCCAGTACGGTGAGGGAGATTGAGAGGCTTATGGCCGCTACGACAATGAAAAACTAATACTCAAACATCATGAATTAATGTCGCTTAACTTGAATCAAACGGCGTCGTCGTTGAGGGAGCATCCGATGAAAGACAGGCTGTTGTAATCCGTGATATCTAGAGTAATCCAGTGCAACCAATGATCAGTTCACAGTTAGTCAATTCACAGTTAAGTCACGTCGTTAATTCACAGTTAGAAAATCACGTCGGAGTCACCATTTTTTATAGCAGACGTCGAGTGGTCTGAACATCCGCCTATAGGCCTACCTAGCTGTAGCTGCTACAGCCACATCCCGGGTACTACAGCCACGGTAGTAGCTGCTACAGCCACAACACTTCCAGCGGGGGGTCTGGGGGGCCTCCCCCAGACATTTTTGAAAAACACTTCCAATTTGGTGCGCTCTGAGAGCATTTCCAAAACAAGTCAAAAATAAAAATCTGTCAAATTGTGCTTTGCCTAGAGCAGTGGTTCCCAAACTTTTTTACTCCGTGGCCTAAATTTTGATTCAAAAAAAGTTCGTGGCCCACCCAAAATATTTTATACACTTGTATATGGGCGAGCACTATAGGCTCTAGCAATTTTCTAAGTGGCGACGCTGTGCCTGATTTGACTGGCCCGAGGATCGAAGCCCAGACCTCCAGCACAGATAGCGATGTTTCTTACCACTACGCTAATCGGCCAAGTTCTACTACCTAATTACTGTACTATATGACATGTAACACAAAAACAAACAAAATGGCTTTTTGCAATTTATTTTTTAATGGGAAGGGTGCTCTTGCGCTTTAGCAACAAACTTAGAAATTCTTGGCTCAGTTGTCGAAAGAGCACAGCGAATGTCATGTTCAACTTCAAGGCGGTTGCGTTGCTTGGACTTCATACATACTAGCGCTGAAAAGGCAGATTCACATAACCATGTAGAAGTGAAAGGCAATAACTTTTTAAGTACAGTTTTGCTTATTTCTGGATATGATGATGCCATGCTTAGCCAGAATTCCGTGAGTGGCAAAGTTTCGAATAGATCTCGGCAACTGGAGTCGTTTTTCAATTCAATCAATTGGTCTTGCAATTCATCTTCCACATTTTCAGGGGAAAGTCGAAACGGATTTCTTGCAAGTGATAGGTCATCAGCACTAACTTCAGGAAAATATGACTTGAATTCGCTTTCCAGCTCTTTCAGATGTTGAACAATATTGGTCTTTAGTTCATCGTTTAACTCGTAAATATCAGACAGGTTGTTAAACATGGCAAAAGTGCCGTTTTGAGCTTTTCGTCTCCAGTTTGCCAATTTTTCAACAAACGCATTGATCAAGTCCATGTTCTGAATAATGTTTTTTTCTTTTCCTTGCATTTTCAGGTTAAGGGTGTTTAAACAATGAAAAATATCTACCAAGTATGCCAAACAAGCAATAAATTTTGCATTGGTAAAGTGAAATGCTAACTCAGGTTTTACATCAGTTAAATAGATTTCCAACTCATCGCGGAGCTCAAACACTCTGCATAAAACGTTCCCTTTAGAGAGCCACCGAACTTTTGTGTAAAACAAAAGGTTTTTATGATCAGATTCCATGTCTTCACAAAGTTTTCTGAATAGACGGGTGTGCAAAGCGCTGCTCTTCACAAAATTTACTATTTTAATAGTAACGTTAAGCACATCTTGGAGACCACTTGGTAAAGTTTTAGAAGCCAGAGCTTCCCGGTGAATGAAGCAATGAGTAAACATAACGCCAGTAGCCTTTCTTTGCACAAGTGCCTTAAATCCACTTTTGGAACCAAGCATCGCAGGTGCACCGTCAGTGCACACGCCACACAGATTGTCTCAGGATATTCCGTTTTCATTAAAAAAATGGTTGACTTTTTCCATTACATCTGATGCTTTTGTGCTGGTGTTCAAAGCACAGCAGAAGAGTAATTCTTCCTTTACAGAGGTGTCAACTGCATAGCGAACGAAAACCATAAGTTGAGAAACTGAAGATACATCGACAGACTCATCCAGCTGGATGGCGAATAGACCAAAAGCAGATTTATTTATTTCAGTTATTACTTGTTCCTTAATGTCTTCTGACATTGCTGCAATTCGTCTCGTCAGTTTCAGCGATATTATGAGCTTTTTTCTGCTTAGCTATAATTTGGCTAACAACGAAAGATGCTTCTGTAAGTTTCTGATCAGGTTGTTGAAAGTTTCCAGTTTTGTCAAGTCGTTGACGTTTACAGCTAGATTCTAGTCGTTTAAAATACTCAATGCTTTTATTCTTCAACTCAGGATGATTTTTTTCCAGGTGATTTCTCAATTTACTCGGTCTCAATGACTCATTGCTTAAGACGCGGTAGCATACTACGCACTGTTCCTTTTCGACTCCATGATCATTTAACGAAGTAAATCCAAATTTAACGTAACTATCATCATACTTTCTTTTGTTCGCCATTGAATAATTTAGTATTTAGTAATTTAGTTTAGCATGTCTCGATTTGCAAATTTTTATTCAATCTAGTCTTCGCTCTGCACCTCACAACTATCAGTCCACGACATAAAGAACGCTTGTTTTTAAGTACGATTTCTGGCACATGCAAGCTTAAAAACTCATTGTTACGTAACAATTCCTCCCCGTGGCAGACAGTTTTAAGAATGGCAGTTAGAATTTTTCGGTAAAAAATCTAGAAATTGTTAACAATACAGGAACAGTATAAGTTCAATTACAAATAACTCTGTGGCTTACTGAAACCGTCTTCGTGGCCCACTAGTGGGCCATGGCCCACAGTTTGGGAACCACTGGCCTAGAGGGTTGTAGTACAGTTCGGTGCACTTGCAAAAAACACGGACTTATCTGTTCACGGGTATGCGGACCATGTCAAGAAGGGCATTGTGACCATATGAGTGAGGAAGCAGTGTCTGATGATGAAAATAGTGACTATTAAAATGCACTGTGTATTCTATAATTTTCAGAAATGTACATGTATGTCATGACGTAGTTGATGACGTCATGACCTCGCCTGTCCATGTAGTTAACATAAAATTTTGTAAAAAAATTGTTAAGTCAAAATATATAGCATAAAAAATGCAAACTCTTCTGTAACCTACAGCTACAGCTTTGAAATAAGGAAATATTGGTTTATTTTTAGTGGGATGGCTGTCATCGTCTTATGACGTCATAGTTAGAACCTTTGTGGTAATCAATTTTTGGTAAACTTTTAGTATGTTGTTCCCCACATATAATAGTAATAAAAAAAATCATAAAACGCTTTCTTAGAATTTGTTCAGGCTCAAACCTTATTTTGACTGGACTATATGTCGTGATCATACATCCATTTAATGTTTAGAAGTCATGAATAATCTTAATTTTAACGTTGCAGGACCAAAATCCAGTGTTAGACATGGAATAATAGTTGTCTAAATATTTAATTCGTCATGAAACAATGAAAACTATTAATACTACAAAAAGTGCTCAACCGTTAGGTGAAACAATTTGTAAAGGCTTCAGATAGTAATAACTATATTTGATTTAATTCGTCATGAATGTTTATTCTCAGATATTCAGTTAGGCCTACACTACAAAAACTAACACTTAGGCCCAGGCGCGGATCTAGGAGTTTTTTTTGGGGGGGGCCAGAAAATTTGAAAATGAATTAAAAAGAAAGAAAAAGATAAAACAGTTATGAACAATCAGTGGCGTAGCCAGAAATTTGGGGGGTTTTGACGGCCGGCGGGCGAAGCCCGACGGCGTGTTCGCCAAAGGCGACACCCAGAGGCGGGGGGTTTGGGGGGGCTCCCCCAGAAAATTTTATAAAATTACTTTGAATTTGGTGCATTCTGAGAGCATTTTCAACAAAAATATGGGTATAAATATTCCTGTAAAATGGTGCTGTCCGGTGGCATAGCAAAAGGATAAGATCATGTTTTCTTCGGCATTTTTTCGGTAATAAGGCTAAGTCTCTTTGTTTTGTTGTTGCTAATTCCTGGCTGAGATGTTTGAATGTTTGGTATTGGCAAAACTCGCTCTTTTAATGCAGTTTCGCTTAAAATTAGGCAAACTTTGTTTTAGAGACATAGAGACTGAAAGCATCATTCTCAATATCGTGACGTCACACGCGTGCCAAAGGGAGGGTTGTAACCCCCCCCCCCTCCCCCTGGCTACGCCACTGTGAACAATGATACTACGACATATACGATATGCTATAAAATAGACATTAAAACAGCCATGTTTATCAATAAATTTTGCTGGAATAAAAATTGCTAAGCATGAAAAGTAAACTTGAAATCTGGTTTAAAACCTTGTATGCAGTGTCCATGACCAATTGGATATATGTAGCCTATGTTTGCAGACATATAGCATAAGGTAATCAATTGAAATTATGATGAAGACTAAAACCTATAAAATAATTCAGGTTTCAGATTGTTTCAGCTGACGTCATTTGGCTCAGCGTTGGTTTCAGCTGAGCCAGCTCCAACAAATGCTACTATTAAAATGTATAATCGATGGATAATTTCAACCTTAATAATAACAAAAAATAGTTCCCCCCCTCCTCCCCCCCGGGATAAGTTAAGTCCGTTGTGAGACTAATATCAGCGGTTTAGAAGCATATCAAACCATTCAACAATTTATCACAAAATCTCGGAGGGGGGGCGGGCCCCTTGGGCCTCCCCATAGATCCGCGCCTGCTTAGGCCTAAACATTACAACCGCAAGCAATTTGTACAAAAAGCTGGATAAGTTTGCCTCCTGCGTATAGAAGCTTAACGAACTAAATATTGCACCCGTACCTGAACGTTCATTGGCGAAGTAACGTTATGTCAACGCTGTAAAAAGGGCAAAGGCATGACTATGAAAGCTAGTAGGCTAAAGTACATGGCGAGGAGACATCAAAAAACAGCAACAGTCTTTTCGCCTTTATGATGCTGTGCTGTGTACCGTGACGAGAGACCATTCTGTGCGTATGACGAGTTGTCTAGCTATTGTACGCATTGACGTCACTTGGAAAGCAACTCTAACCATAACACATCTGATTGGCTAAGCAGCTGGTGACGTTTTGCAAAACGGGTGAAGACAATGTGAGGATTGAATAATAGGAAGGCGTTTTTTGACGTTTTTGAACCTGGGGAAAGCAACTTAGAAAGTTGCTTCCCTGAAGCCTCAGTGGTTGTTTCAGACAGGAGCGTTTGCGTTAATTAGCATTTATAGGCAAGACATGCGGTTTGGTGAGGACTTAGACTAGCCTACTCACAAGCGTTACGAGTAATTCTAGTCACGAACACAGTAATTTTCAAGTAATAGACGTGATAAAAATAGTAAGTTAAACCGAGAATTTAGTCATTATATTTTGCATAGTTTTCGCTCAGGTAAGCACTGCTTTCCTTGCTTTCCCTCACTGATCGTCACTGATGTACGTCAATACCGAATTACACGGACATGTAAAACTGTATACGACATTTGAGCAGAGAGACGAAGGCGTCTGGGACTTTAGTTAAAAATACTAATCTAAGTTTGAATGTTTTGTAAATAGGAAAAACGTCCACATCAAAATTACTTTTCCTAAACTGTCCAATTTTTTGAGCAAAGGTTTTAGATTATTTTCCAAAAACGGAATGGACAAGCAATGCTTCATGTTTAACTTAGGTTATTTTCAGCCTTAGGTCTATCTTTTTGGTTGGAATTCGATGAATATAGGCTAACTTAATTAATTTTAAGAAATATATTAATAAAAAAAAAATTGTACGTCTCAATTTCAAATAAAAAAAAACATTGTTAGACCTAAAAATGCTCAGAAAAGGTCAAGATTTATTTTGTCAAAGTTTTCTAGGGAAAAATCCCTCCATCATACAGCATTCTTTTTTGGACATCAACTATTTCCGTTGTATATTATTTACAAATTTGTTTTGTTGGAATTTTGGTGCTCTTCTAATTTTATTTCAAAATGTGCTACTGCAAGAGTGGTAGGCTATCCCAAACTTGGAAAACTTGCGAAAAGTAAATTCATCTAAATAAAACAAAACGTTTTTTTCTAGAAATGGTATTTATTTTATGAAGGTCAGTTTTAAATGAAAGAAACCCAAACGAATCAATCAGCTCACAACTTAACACAAATTTCACCCAGACATTTTTTTCACAGATATGGTTGGTTGGTTTTGAATCTTTATCCTCGGACTGACAAAGCCTTGATAGGTTATTCCTGGTAGTTTCGCATAGCCTACATTGGTCACAGCGGTAAACCATAATCTCTTCTTGGGAAAATTTTAACATAAAGTTCCCTAATCCGTTCGTCTGTATATAATGACCGAAGAAACACACACTTGAACTTCTTTTCAAACAGTGTATTCCTGTAAAATTAGCCCGAGGCTACCGAAAACGAGGGGGTGCAACGCCTACACCACTTAAACTGTCACTACACAACAGATTACTTGGATAAAAGACGGAACTTTTGTCCAGCTAGCAAGCACTAAGCCAACAGTTAAATGTGCGGCCAACTTTCAAACAATCATTTTACGAATGACCAGAATAGATAGCAATATCTCAAATTCACGTATGCAGTACTGTGACGCAATAAATGAAATCAATTGTCACGCAATTCAAAACAGGTGTCCAAGCTAGTAATCCAAGTTTCATGTTTAAACAGGCCCAAACAGGCCCAAACAGGTTTGACTTAATTCTTATGAACGCTGGTGCAATTTTGGCACATGCTTTAGGAATTTCCATGACGTAATATTCAGTAGACTTGAACGGTTTTTATATGACGTTTGATTTGGTGAAAATTGTCTGGAACATAGCGGCCCCTAGTTATGACAGTCTGACATGGCATAACTAAAAAAGAATTGACGACAATTGTGAGCCAATGAATAAAACACACGATACACAAATTGTTTGAGTCACTCACGTTAAGTTAATACGTAAATACAAAGGGCATGCAAAGAATGAACAGCAATAAGAATAAACACGACGATACATGAAATTGGTACCATAGGTACACGCTAAATGACGCTATATACAATAGTTGCGATAATAACCGACTGTTCCGGGCTCAGACAAGGGTCGGCCACCGCAGACAAAACCAGGCTCAAACCCTAACACTTAGGTGTTCTTTACGGGGGCGAGGCACGAAATATCCCTCAACACGTAGTCTACTTTTACTTTCCCCGTACTCTCATCATAGTTGCAGACGGCAACTTTGGCTCTACGAACCACAGGCTTCCCTTTCCTAATTTGTGGAACTACCTCATGCACCCTCTCAAGTTGATACTTCCCACGTTTACCAATGTCTTGGAGAGAACCTACCACTACAAGTTGACCAGGCTCCAAATTCTCGGCCATTTTTAGCCATTTTTTCCGGCCCTGAAGACCTGGCAAGTAAAAATCGATCCATTTACTCCAAAACTGCTGAGAAAGTGACAAATTGAACCGATAATCCCTTCTTAATTGGTCACGATCATGTGGTTGCCCAACAGCACAGTATGGGTCTAAGTATGGGGTCAAAAGTGAGGCAGGGGTGATGACAGTAAAATCCCTAGGGTCGTCACTCAAAGGTACCAAAGGGCGTTCGTTCACGATCCGAACGGCACTACTGGTGTACGTAAGCAGTTCAATAAAACTGGGCTTACGTATTGAAGAGTCCAAAATGTGAAAGAAGTATTTGGTCATATCGGCCACGAAACCAAATCTTTCAAGCCGAAATCTAGCCAAGACATCTACCAGAGGGTTTAACAAGTCAGACAAGTCAAGACAAGAAGACATTAAATCATTAACACAAGTTCCTCGAAATTCAGACTTGCCATCGTAAACAATGCGCTTTTTTAATTGTGACGTCACAAAGTATGGTAAATACCATTCAAATCCCTTGACATTTCCTGCTTCACCCGCGCGCTCAATATAGCCATTAGATTTAAGATCTTTCATGGTGTCAGTAAGGAAATCACGAAGTTCAGGTTGTTTTAAAGCTTTCTTTCTTAAAGCAGCAGCTCTATCTGACGCCAACACAAAATTGTTAGGTAGATCAATATCTTCCTTCAACGGAACAGGTATCTCAAATCGACCATCTTTCAACTCAATATTCGGTTCGACAAGTTCTCTAGCCAAAATATCATTGCGAGACAATTCACAGGTTTCATTTTGCAAAGTCAAATCCTGAATGACTTTATTCAGGTCTGCTATTTCCATATCGCGAGACTCAATTTTACGCTGAAAGCCAGAGATGACATCCGACTCTGAAGACGTCTGCACTCTGCACACTTTAGCAACGCTTTCAACTAAGGGTGACTTACCACCACAAGCCAACCAACCGAGAGGAGTGAGCAAAGCATGCGGTTCACTACGATTGTCACCAACACGCTCCTCTTTTGCACACATCAAATAAGCGTTGTCGTTGCCAATCAGTACATCTACAGTACTACAATCATTCAAATGAAACATATTCACGTCATGAAAATGACGGAAACCACTTAAATCTTGTTTATGGGGTAAAGTTTTAACATCGTCAGCCCAAGCTGGGTTAACCACCGAGGTTATATCACAAAACAGTTCATCAGTCTCTAACGACTGGATGTTGAGTTTAACAAGGTCAGCACAAGTAGGTTTCTGACCAGCCAGAGTATCTATTTTAAACGACGCTTTATCATACGGTTTAAGACCAAGTTCGCACACCAAGTCACTCGAAACAAAGGTCAACTGCGAACCAGGATCATGCTGACAATACACCAACTTCGATTTGCCAGTCATTGGATTCAAAACACGAGCAGCAGTAACGCGGTTAAAGGCTGCTTTAACATTTCCAATCTTAACATTACGCACAGGAACTCTGGCACCAGCCTCATCTTTACCGACCAAATCCAGAGAATCACGTGACGTCACATAAAAATCATGCAGAAGAAAATAGTGTTTCCTATCGTTGGTAGGTCCACACTTACGACAGTTATTTGCATGATTACAGTCTCTAACCATATGCTGGCGCAAACAATTCAAGCATTTGCCAGCTTTCACAATGACATCTCTCCGATCTTTAGGTGTCAAGCGCAAAAATTCTTTACAATTAGACAAAAAATGATATTCAACTTGACCACGTGACGAACAACAAAAACATGCCGGTATGTCACTACGTCTGGCCACACCGCCGCGCGGTGCGCCAACAGCAGTCGAGTACTGCGAACTCCCTGAAATCACATTATCATGGGGTTTTACCGACGTCTGCCTAACCGGACATGAAGGCAATTTTCCTTTGCCAAACTTTTTAAAATGCTGCGACTCACCAGAATCGCCCATTAGCATAATGCTAAAATCAGTCGACTTGCGCGTTTCCTCCCGTACTACAAAATCAAACAAACTCTGAAAGGTAGGTTCCTCAGTGCTACCATACTGATCACCTAAAAAGTCAAGATAACGCTGCTTAGCGTCAAACGGGAGTCGCTTAGCCAAATCCAAAACAAAACGTCCTTCTAATTTATCACGCTGACCATAAGCTTTCGCGTAAAGCAAACACTGCGACAATTCATCTTTAAACTCTTTCAAATCACTGGAAGAGATAGAAGTCAATTTGCTACCATAGCGATACTTTCTAATTTCTGGTTCTGCGAAAAGACCTCCACGAACTCCAAAACGTTGGGACAAGCGAGCTAACGACATTTCTATCCTGTCTTCCTCTGACAAGCCAGGAGTGTCAGAAACCAAATTAGCAATCGTTTGTGCAGCTGTTCTAACACAAGCTGCTTGCAACAAAGTCAAACGAGTTCCCTTAAAGGGCGAAGCTGCCATCAAGGCCATAACACGATTTTTAAAGAAGACAAATGGCATATTATTACCATCGTAACCAATCAAGGCCGCCTTATCGAAGAACGTCCTACTATTTTGGTATTCAAAAAAGCAATCCTGCTGTTGAGAACTCGATTTAGCGGGAGAAGACAAGCTATATCCCTTAAGGGGCTGAGTGGGCTCAGTCACATGCACAGCCCGATCACGATCCTCAAACACGTTAAAATCAGGAGACACGATACGCCTCTCATAACCACCCAAATTACGTGTAGCTGGGCGATCAGCAACTAGCGGCGCAGAAAACTTTGAAGGGGGCAAAGCATTACTGCTAATGGCGGCCCCGTGACCTGTACGCTCTGGGGGAGGAGTTCGGTTGTAATTTGCAGACCTTGGCTCTACAGCCTTCGGAAGACCCTTAGCCGCGGCCCCGAGACCTCCTGAAACAGCTGGAAAACATGTGGATTGTACAGGTCCACTTACAGATTGAACAGGCGTCTGGAAAAGGTTAGGTAAATTAAACTGCGATTGATGTTCACTTCTGGAATGCCTAGAAGAGCCCTTCCTAGAGCTACGCCGGGAGCCCAACTCAGAACGATATTCAGCTAAAGCTACCTCCTTACGTTGTTCAGCCCTCAACTGTGCGTCTTTGAGTGCAAACTCAGCAGCTCTCGCTTCGGCTTTCGCGGCAGCCTCAGCTCGAATGGCCTCAGTTCTCGCGGCGGCCTCAGCAGCTCTCGCTTCGGCCTCAACTCGTATGGTCTCAGCTCTCGCTATGGCCTCGGCTTTGATCTGGAGCTCCTCTCGTCTTAGCTGTAGGTTAATTTGTGCAACTATCCGTGACGAGCTCTCAGACATCCTAGTGCTTACATTTGAGGCGCTATCCTCAGGATGTATGTCAGCATCCAACCTATCTGACAACTCACTTTCTTTTTGTTCGAAGTTATTTTTTAACGAGTTAAATTCGGGATCTACCCTATCACGAAGTTCTGCCAAGATTGCAGAGTTAACAATTTTACTCAAAAGAGCATGGAAATGCCGTAATTCCTCTTCTAAAGTAGATAACTTAGATCTAAAAATTAACAGTTCCTGCTTATCACTCAAAGAACCTAGGGCTACAGAAAGTTTCCCAATTTGAGTCAAAATATCCCGTCTAAGATGCCGGGCTTCTCGAACTGATTTAGCCTCATCGTTAATGGGCCCCTCCCCAGAATGGCCTGCCCGACCGCAAAGAACATCATCAGGCTTAAACTCAGTCGAGTCGACGGCGGTCGAGTCCCTGTCACCACCGAGTGTAGACATATTAAATGTTAGGGCTAAATTTAACAATTAAAAAATTAAGTTACACAAACACACAAAATTACAGTAGTTATAAAAAACTTAACTGCAAAGACCGTAAAAATACAAAAAGAATTTAAATGCACGATACCGTAGCTGTACGAGTATGTGAAGTCCAAACGTCCACAAAACTTGCTTGGATTCTTCCACTTGAATCTTCAAGCACAGATGGATTGCCTTTAATCTTCTTTCTTGCCAATAAATGTCAAAGTTATTTTTCTTCTGTACCAAACTGAGAAGAAATGTCTTTACTTTTTAGCTTAAAGTTCTTCAGTTGCCTACCGAGAAGAAATGTTTTTAATTTTCTTTGCTTCTTTAGACTACCAACCAATAAGATCTTCTTTTATTATTTCTTTGCTTCTAAGTGCTTCTTAGCCTACCAACTACAAACTTCGTCTTTTATTTTTTGCTTCTAAGTGCTTCTGTGCCAAACACTAGACAGAGAATCGTCTTTTATTTTTTTATGCTTCTAGTGCTTCTTGGCCCACCAGCTAACAAAAATCGTCTTTTATTTTTTTGCTTCTAAGTGCTTCTGTGCCAAACACTAGACAGAGAATCGTCTTTTATTTTTTATGGTCACAGCGGTAAACCATAATCTCTTCTTGGGAAAATTTTAACATAAAGTTCCCTAATCCGTTCGTCTGTATATAATGACCGAAGAAACACACACTTGAACTTCTTTTCAAACAGTGTATTCCTGTAAAATTAGCCCGAGGCTACCGAAAACGAGGGGGTGCAACGCCTACACCACTTAAACTGTCACTACACAACAGATTACTTGGATAAAAGACGGAACTTTTGTCCAGCTAGCAAGCACTAAGCCAACAGTTAAATGTGCGGCCAACTTTCAAACAATCATTTTACGAATGACCAGAATAGATAGCAATATCTCAAATTCACGTATGCAGTACTGTGACGCAATAAATGAAATCAATTGTCACGCAATTCAAAACAGGTGTCCAAGCTAGTAATCCAAGTTTCATGTTTAAACAGGCCCAAACAGGCCCAAACAGGTTTGACTTAATTCTTATGAACGCTGGTGCAATTTTGGCACATGCTTTAGGAATTTCCATGACGTAATATTCAGTAGACTTGAACGGTTTTTATATGACGTTTGATTTGGTGAAAATTGTCTGGAACATACATGTAAAGGCTTTCGACACAGGGCCGGTTACCGAGATTGGCAGAGTAAAGTTTTCCGATTGTTGAAGTGTTGTTGCCAGGGAATTATTCCATTCATTAAGTGCCGCTGAATAAAGAGCAGTCCTGAAATGCGTTGCTCAAGCGCACACCCCGAGAGTCGAATCAGCCTAGCGTGATCTTGAGCCGGGCGCGTAACCACAGAGCTATGGGACCGAACAGTTCTATAGTGATGCTTAAGATGATTACTGATCAATGCTTTGCATGATTTAAAAAAAGGGTAGGCCTACCTTAATTGTCACATATAGGCCTACTATTTACCTGAGACTCTGGTTCTGCCTGTGCAGGCCCGAGAATAAAGATTTCAATAGACAATGTAGGCCTATAGTCTATTTATAAGTTTTTTGCTGAGAAATTAGCCAGACAATTATTCACAAATGAAATTACTTAACTGTGTAGCGGGCTAGTGGCGCGTACGGGTTCAAGCGTACTGGTGTGCGCTTGAGCAACTCATTCTAAGAACTGCTCTCCATTCAACGGCACTTAATGGATGACGAAAACTTTACTCGGTTTATCTCGGTAACCGGCCCTGCGTCAAAAGTTTCTAAAAGTAGCCTATGCGAAACTACCAGGAATAACCTATCAAGGTCAGTCCGAGGATAAAGATTCAAAACCAGACCAAACCAAACTATCGCTTATTCATAGGATAGCCTAGTGCATTTTTCTTAAAAGTGTCTTGATTTGGGCTAAAGAATCTCATTGGTACCGGGCCCAAAACATCTTCTCAGCGGCTCTGTTTACATCCTCCAAAACAACATCCAAAACAAAGATATCCAGTAGGCCTACACAGTTTCTGAGCTTCGGAGAACAATGAAAGGATGTATGGTTTTCGATACACTTAGCCTTCGGCACTGAGAGTGGGTAACAGTTTTTTTCTCTCGGCCACCAATCCTTCAGCAATTATGCCCACCGAATATTTTAAACGCAGGATAGAAGTAAGCGGTGTTTATAAGCAAACAGTTTAAGCGAGGTGTCGAATCAGGATTGCATTATTGGAAAGCCAACGTCTTGTCCACTGCTCCATCCCACTGCTCCTATAGCCTATATAGAGCATAGACTACTTAAAAGAATTGCAAATTCCAATAGCCCATACCAGTGCCGGTCTTTGGGATGTGCAAACCGTGCGATCGCACAGGGCCCGCAAATTAGGGGGCCCGCAATTTACTCAGAAAATGCAGTAATTTTGTCATTTCCAATGGAAAAATTCAACAAAGAAATTAGCAACAAGAAAACATAGAGACTGAACGGGTGCAACCTATTTCGTCCCCTAAACATTTCGTACCGTAAAAAGATCGAGAAAAAAACAACATAGCCGAAGTTGCTGATCGGAGTTGCCGCAAACATTTCTAATTTCTCTCGATCTTTTCAGGGGACGAAAAGGTCAAAATTTGATTTTGTTACTCCGATTTCAGGGTACGAATTTTTCAGGGGACAAAATGGGTTGCATCCAGACTCAACATAGCTTTATTTCCGAAAAATGCCAAAGAATGCATGATCTTATCCTTTTGCTATGCCACCGGACAGTCCGGACAGCACCATTTTACAGTAGGCTAATACTCATTCCCAAATTTTGAACATGTTCTCAGAATGCCCCAAATTCAAAGTAATTTTTCAAAATTTTCTGGGGGAGGCCACCCAGACCCCCCGCCGTTGGGTGTCACCTTCGGCGATCACGCTATCAGGCTTCGCCTGCCGACCGTCAAACCACCCCCTCCCCTTTCAAAATACCTAGCCACGCTACTGAATTGGATCATTGTCATTGGGGCCCGCAAAGCATATTCCGCACAGGGCCCGAAATACCCTAAGACCGGCACTGCCAGTGGCGTAGCCAAGGGGGGGGGTTTGGGGGTTACAACCCCCCCCCCCCCCTTTGGTACGCGTGTGACGTCACGATATTGAGAATGATGCTTTCAGTCTCTATGTCTGTAAAACAAAGTTTGCCTAATTTTAAACAAAACTGCACTAAAAGAACGAGTTTTGCCAATACCAAATATCTCAGCCAAGAATTAGCAACAAGAAAACACAGAGACTTAGCTTTATTACTGAAAAATGCCCAAGAAAACATGATCTTATCCTTTTGCTATGCCACCGGACAGCACCATTTTACAGTAATGTTCATACCCAAATTTTTGTTGAACATGCTCTCAGAATGCATCAAATTCAAAGTAATTTTTCAAAATTTTCTGGGGGAGGCCCCCCAGACCCCCCGCCGCTGGGTGTCGCTTTTGGCGAAGACGACGTCGGGCTTCGCCCGCCGGTCGTCAAAACCCCCCCCCTTTCAAAATTCCTGGCTACGCTACTGGGCACTGCCCATACCCACACAATAGGCTACGTTTTCACTTCGTTGTTATTGGTACCTAGTCTGTTAGCCTAGCCTACTTATTTATCATTATACCATCATGCAGTTACAACTCTTGTCAGTTTGTGGGCCTACAATATAGCAGGGTCAAGTTATCGGTATTTTTTCCAAAGATATCACAATGCAATAAAGTGGTTGTAAGTTGATTTAAATACACAAGCATTAGAATCGTCGAATCAAAGAAATAAAAGAACTGAAATACAAAAGGTAAATGCTTAAACAGGTTACCAACAACGATGCATTACTGATGGCCAATGCGATACTGACTACCAACAATGAGGCCTACTAGCTGTAGCCCACATCCATGATAGTCATTAGGCCTATCAAATTATAAATTGCCAACCATGAAAAAGGAGGTAGACCTACCACCGGTATTCAAAAATTGAAGTGAAGGCTGAATACATTTTCTTTTATTTCAACTTTGAAAGTTGCGAAGCAAATTAGGCGAATAATAACCAAAGGAGGCCTAGGGTAATAGCGACGGCTTCGACTTACATTGCAGGTGAATTTATGGAGAAATGCAACTTTATGAATCGCCCTTTATTTGTTGTTCGGAGATACTGACAATTTTACATGGATTTAAATTTTTACATGCCCAGCCTCATGGGCGAAACACGGTGTCTATCGCTGTCAATTCTTGCTACAAATCGGCTGCCGAGAAACATAGGGTTTCTTCTTTTACTTTTTCATTCTGTTGGTACAAAAACTCTGCTCCAAACAGACACAGTATTGAAAATGCCAGGACTGCAATATGAAAGTAGAGCTTTTCATTTACACATAAACTTGTACTCCATCCAGCAGCTGCTACTATGCCAACATTAAGGACAAGGTTGTGTGCACTGAACGCTATCCCCAACTTGTTTTCAAAGTACCGTGAAATCAATCCTGAAACAACAAAACTACCGGTGGCTTTATTGTATAGCTAGTATTATAGCAATTCTGGTGTAAGCTGCCGTAGAATTGTAGAAATAATAAAAAAATATTTGAAAGAGTGCAAAGTATTTGAAACTGTAATTCTCGGTAACCAAGCTTGCATTAGCCTACTGGTCTGAAGCATCCGAAAGTAAAATCTACGCTACCTAACAGGGGCGCCGGAACGATTTTTGACTGGGGGGGCAAGATTACGAAAAAAGAGCACTTTTGTTTACTAAAAGGCCAATTTTTTTTCAAGTTTTAAGATAAGATATAGCGATAATGCTAATCTATCAGCTCACTATGTGTTGAGTAATGATAGCATACAAGTGTCCGGTATGCAAAGAAGGGCATCATGCTATGTTATTATAGGCTTGCCATACGTCCCGGTTTAGCCGGGACAGTCCCGATTTTAAGGCCTTGTCCAGTTGTCTCGCCCGGTTAACCAATTTGTCCCGGAGTTTTCAATTTGAGATTTGCAAATAAAAATTCTTGAGCTAGTCATCTTAAACAATTCTTTCTCAAGTGGGTCTGCGGAAAATATCAACAAAATGTTTCAGAAGCAAATGATCAACATCGACTTCTTTTTCGATGAGCACGTTTTGGTAAAGAAATAGATGTCTAAGAGTGAGAGGAAAGAATCATGGCAAAATGCAACGACATCTCTTGAACAAAAGTAAACTTTTAACAAAAACATAACCATTCCAAACTTTCAAAACCTTGTCGAGTTTGTGTTTTGTTTGCCTGGGACATCAGCACCAGTTGAACAAATTTTTTCAATTATGAACAATATGTGGTCTGATGACAGAGGCCAAATGCTAGAACAGAATGTCAAAGCTCTCCTCACTTGCAAAATTAATGTTGATTTGACATGTAGTGAATTTTATGAAAAGATAAAATCTAACACTGTAGCCTACTTTCGAAAAAGGTACTTAGCACAGAAAAATATTATTAGGCCTGATTCATGTGCTCATAAATATTGTTAAGTTCCCTTGCTTTCGTTGGAGAAATAGGCTTAAATATATTGGTAATTTTCCCATATTAAATAATTATAGTTGCATTAAATTATTTTGTATTAGGCCTACATTAAGATTATTTGCAGTTTTATATGCGTCCCGGATTTGCATTTCTGAAAAATGGCAAGCCTATGTTATAATGATGTAACCTACTGTCAAGCCTTAAAGCAGCCTGCGGCCATGGCCGCTAAGTAGTGCTTCAATGACCGCCGGTGCTACCTCCTCAATCGGCCAAGTTTGGCCGCCGGTCTCTTCTAGCCAATTATTTAATTTCGCAATAGAATGATCGTGGATTAACTGTCGAAAATATGTAGTGTCAAAGAGTGACGCAAAATTAGATCAGCGCGTCATAATCGCCACTGTTGCATTGTGCGGGAATATTTGTTATTGCTGGAATATATCCATCTGCGATCAGCCGATCAACAGCGGTGTAAGTCTTGTTTGTAATTCCCGATGTATATTTGAATAAAGTCTTATTCGAAAGTTCTAATTTACATCGGCTGGCAATATTGTCATTTTTATGTCGAATCGATGTTGTCGGACATTGAATCGTTGTTAAAAAGGAGAACTAGGTTAGTTGACATCCGAGGGGAAAACATTTTACCATCCTATTTTGCAAAAATTATGCTTCTTTTAGTAATGTCCTTCACATCATTGAAATACTTATTTTATTACCTTGCCGTCATTGTCAACACATGTCGAACGTTGCTTTTCGTTGCTAAAAATAATTCTAGATGAGTGGCGAACTTCTTTAAAATCAGCCACATTGGAGACACTCGTGCGAGTGTCGTTAGATGGTCTCGCAGTACTGGATTACAATCCCGATGAAGCAGTTATTGCGTGGTGCAACGATTCTATTGTAGGACGTCGCCCAGACCCAGACTTCAACAACGCTAAGTGATGATTTTAGCATTGTTGCAAGTTTAATTCTATTTACTTGTGCTATCGTTATTTGTATTTTGGCCTCCAAGCACGCAGATTTGGCCGCCGAGAAGGAGCTCCCGGTAGGCCACGATGGCTGCCGAAAAAACAACGAGTTTTAAGGCGAAAAGCAGAAAGTGTTATATTGTAGAATGTGCAGTAGCTTACATGACTTTAAAAGGGCACCATTGCCCCCCCTGCCCCCCCATCTGCAGAAAAATTGAGGGCAGGGGGGGCGAATGCCCCCCTGCCCTCAATTGCTCCCCGCTTCCGGCGCCCCTGTTAACCTACATTAAGCTTCTAGAGAAGTTTCCTCAGTCCGAGAATAGAGACTTTCAAGATCGAGTAGAGACTTAGCAAAATGCTTCCAATTTGAGAGAAGCATAATCACTAATCAGTTAGGAAACTGCCACCTTGTATGCTTGTTATGTCAGTATTGAAGGACAGGGCCTCTCTGAGAGAAATTTTCACTGGGGGTACGAAGAGTCATTCCGGGCCCCCACATTTCCGGGCCCCTTTGTCTTGCCCTTTGATGCCCGTGATGTTTAGGCTACTTAGGCGTAGACCTATTGCATGCCATACAACATTTTACTGCAGAATTGGACATCTCTCGGACAATTGGACATCTGTGCGCAACAATAGTAGGCTATCAGTATCAGGCTGCACTAAAACTATTATTTAGTGTTTTGTGTTGTGCATATCATGTGATCTGCCCCTCGCCAATTTGTGTATCCTGCATTGAATTCGTATGTCAGTTGTTGATGGTGCTGTTGAGAGGTGTCACTTGTAGCCTACAGCTTTAATGTAAAATTTTCAAATTCATTTATTTATTTCTCTTACAGTAGATATAGCCTATAATTATTTCTGATGAGGACACTATGTGGTGTCAACTGGATTTAGTACCGTAGTTTTTTTCTTGTTTTTTTGTGTATTTAATAAAAAATGTAAAATCCGTTAACGTTACTGAGTGTTACGTGTACCTGGTACAAGTCAAGCTCTCTACCAAGGCTCAAACATAACATCTTGCTAAAACATAATCAAATTAGGCTAATCATCTGACCAACAATCTTTCTTCATTAACTTTTTCATTCACCACATGCCTAGCAGAGGTGAACGAAGTCAACTTTTTTTTGACTCCGGCTCCTGCTCCAACTCCGAAATTCATTTTGAAGTGAAATAAGCATGAAACTACCTTTTTCAAATACCGTAGTTTTTAAAAAACACAAAACACCCGGGTTTTTCTCAAACCAGCGTTTGCTACACTATGCTCCCCCCATACAGGAGAATAATCAACTTTTATGATTTAATTTTGGGTGCTTTTAACAGAACGGTGGGATGGCGGTGGGATGGCGCAACGGATAAGGCGTTGGCTTTCCAATTATGCAAACCTGGTTCGACTCCCGGCTTCAGCTGGTTGTTGAAAACACCGCTCACCTCTATCCAGGGTGTAATAAATTGGGTGGGCGTAGTTGCTGAAGTAAAGGCGGCCGAGAGAAATGAACTGGCTACCCTACTCTCCTTAGTGCCGAAGGCTTAGTACAATGAGAACCTTATCTTCTCATACCCGACACTTGAATCAAGTATGGGACCCCCCTTTACCTTTTAACATTTTGCACGTAAAGCATTAAATCACCACTTTGGGCCTCTAATTTGCTCGCAATGCACTCATTTACCTTTCCGGTACCCTTTCGCTACATTACGGGGCCCCAGGACTAAAGAATAACAATTTTTGTGCTTGAAGTTAGTGGTTTAGAATGGTTTTAACCAAACATTTTTGCGTGTAAACTATAAAATCACAATTTCGGGCCCCCCAACAAACACAGGCCTGGGCCCTCAAGGGTACGCCGTACCCTCCGTACCCCGCTCTGATAGGCCTTGTTGAAGGATAAAGTAGTCTACACAACTACTATTCATGCTTGGTATATTTCAGACCAAGAATGATTTGGACATCAAACATCACTAAATGGACAAAATTAAGTTATGAAAATGCAGTACGAACAACACATGGTCGAGCACAATGGCGCATTGTATTTAACCCTCAATACGAGGAAGGAACATAATGATGATGATATTTCAAAGGCATAAAGGGTAATTTAATTTTTTATAAACATAGAGAAAAGACTTACCTTGAAGAAACGTGGTTTCCAAACCTTCTCCAATTCCGGTTATGGCTCCGAGGACATACACCACCCAAATGGAATCTTCTGATGGTGTCCATAGCAATCCAAACAAGTAGATAAAAATATGTATCGACCCCACCATGATAAAAGACAGCTTCCTTCCAAAATAGTCAGTTACCTTTGGTGTGAAAGCAGATGATACAACAGCACTGAAGGAAAGAAGAGCAAATGCTAAGCCAACCTACAGAAATATAAAATAATAAACTTACGGTATATCTAGCAATGTTGACATGACGCACTTGCGGACCTTGGGCTTTAATGAAGCTGGAGGGCCGAAATCTTTTTAAGGGAGCAAAAAAAATGAACGAAAACACCGCATATTTTATTACGTTCCTTGCTTAAGAGAGGGGATATCTGAATCCGATGAAACGTTAGTTTACAAAAGAACAGTTTAGGTATCCCTGAAAGAACATTTTACGGAAAAGAAGATGAACTAAATTACTAGAATGGCATCTAATTTACTTTTTTTTATGTGTTTTGCGCTTAGTCTTGTTGTGTTAGGGCCTCTCATTGGTACCATGTCCAAGTTTTCGGGCGTAAATGTTTGCTAGACTACTTCATACGTTAAAACTTCAACCTTAGCGTGACTAGCAGGAATGTTCAAATTCACAAGCTCGAAAATTTGAAGATAATGTAGTGTAGCCTGCCTAACTAGATAAACTACTTTAAAACACTTTTTTTAAAGCGTTGTTAGGTGTGCTTGCTACCATTCCATTAGCACACTGCTATCACCAGCTTATACCTTATTATATTTCATCTTGAAAACATGCTAACCTGTTCCACTCCAACAGTGCAAGACACAAACGCTCGAGTGTACTCAGTGGTATTAAATGCATAAAACATTCCAGAATAAAACGTAAACGGAATCACCAACAGGTGTAGGGCAGGGGCGCCGGAAGCGGGGAGCAGGGGGGCGGATGCCCCCCCTGCCCTCAATTTTTCTGCAGATGGAAGGGCAGGGGGGGCAATGGTGCTCTTTTAAAGTCATGTAAGCTACTGCACATTTTGCAATATAACAAGTTCTGCTATTCGCTTTTAGCCTAATTATAATCTTTCATTTTTGCCTCAAAATAATATTTACGGCACAAAATTTTGCAACACAGTTTCAGGCCTTCAAAACATATCGACATAAAAACGACAATATTGCTAGCCGATGTAAATTAACACTTCGGATTAAGACTTTGTTAAAATAAACGTCGGGAATTACAAACAAGACTTACAGCGCTGGTGATCGCAGATGGATATATTCCATCAATAACAAATATTACTGCACAATGCAACTGTGGCGATTATGACGCGCTGATCTAATTTTGCGTCACTCTTTGATACTACATATTTTCGACAGTTAATCCACGATCATTCTATTGCAAAATTAAATAATTGGCTAGAAGAGACCGGCGGCCAAACTTGGCCGATTGAGGAGGTAGCACCGGCGGTCATTCAAGCACTACTTAGCGGCCATGGCCGCAGGCTGCTTTAAGGCTTGACAGTAAGTTACATCATTATAACATAGCATGATGCCCTTCTTTGTATACCGGACACTTGTAGGCTATCATTACTCAATACATAGTGAGCTGATAACCTAAATTAGCATTATTGCTATATCTTATGTTAAAACTTGAAAAAAAAATTGGCCTTTTAGTAAAAAAAGTGTCCTTTTTCATAATCTTGCCCTCCCCAGTCAAAAATCGTTCCGGCGCCCCTGGTGTAGGGGAGACCTGATGTGTCGAAACTCTAGTCGAAACACTCCTCGTAGCTCTTTGCACAGTTTATAGTTGATCACATCAGCTTGTACAAGATAAGCTTATTTTGTGAAAATCAGCATATTAGAGGGTCCTTTTAAATTGTCGAAGAGAAGCCTACGTAGTGTCTTTCAACGGCCTTGAGGTACGCTCCACTTATGTTTGTTTTTATGATAATTATAGTTGGATTGATTGCTCAACAACCAGTTGCAAAAATACATTAAATAGATTTTAGAACACCTTAACGATACTCAAGTTTTGAAAATATCAAATTCATACGCAGTAAGCTATAAGCAATATTGTAGTATTTCTGCGTAAAATGTCAAGATATTATAATTATGTTTCTTTGCGCGTAGTCTACATGCAAAAGTAGGTCTGTTTTAAAAATTGAAAGCCTATATCACCACAGCCACTTTTGTTTTTTGGGTTTTCAACCGGTTCGTCAAATTTGGGAGGTGCATACATTACATAAGACAATTGAGTTGAATCGTCTCAGCTGCAGCAGTCATAGCAATAAACATTCCAAAAAATGCGTAAATTCCTGCAAGACTGGGATTGAACTTTTTCAATTCTTCATCAGTGCCGTTGTATATATACTCCGCCTTTGAAAAGAGTAATATACTGATAACTGAACTAAAATTCAAGCAATATTTTTCATAGCATGGTATCAATTTATTTTCTTAGGCGATTACAGATTCTTTTCTATGCCTAATTTGCGAATAACCAACCGAATAAGCCAACATGTTACGCTATATACGTAGGCTGCGTTGATGAAAGTTTTACACTTGGCATCATTCAATTATGACGCAAAGATTGTCAGTTCTTCTTCTCCGGTTTACACTTTCCCAACTGTATTTAAGACAAATTTACTTTCATCGATTTGTTTTTTCAGCTCAGATTTTGGGTATTTATTGCCTGTACTCTCTAAATGTACCTTTTGATAGATATATTTACCCCAGGGTAAGTTCATCTCCAGTCGAGAACCTTTTGACAGATTGGGTGAGAAAAAAGCACGAAAATGAGACATTTGAATAGCTGCAATACAAGCGGAAGTCGAGATTTCACCTGACAGTCATTAGCACCACATTGGGAAAGATCCGTGTCACCTTTCAAACCAGTAGTTATGATTGATCCTTTCGGAAAATATGGCAGAGTCAAGTTATACGTATTCGTGATATTGTCGAGAGTAGTGGATGATCTTTCTTCAAAAGTATTTATTATCAAACTTCCAAGACCATTCCAAGCTATCTAACATGAGAAAAATTATTGACATAGGCTGCTTCCCCAGATGGCAAATTAACCGTTTATTTTTACAATGGTTCAAAGTGAAAAAAAAACAAAAAACGGTTGGCTTGCTGTTTGGGTCGTAACCTTTAAAAGCGGCAGCGTGTAAAATCAATCTATGAAGGATTGGATTATCAATGTGTCAGTGGAAGATTATTATGTTCCAGGTCTGTAGCGATGATCGCAAACTAGTTGTGTTTCACTCTTGGATGGGAAATATAATGATTTTCTTTCTTTTTATTTCCTTTCTTACTCTGAATCATGGCGGCTCTGAATGAACGTAGACTATGTAGACTACTTAACAGTAGGAATATACATAAGCTTTTTTAATGAATTACTTTTGCTACTTGACTTACTTTGTCCTCACAAACTAGCGGTGAAACAATTTTGACAAAACGTCGAATGATCACATAGATCTTGTGATAGTTTAGCTTAGTTTGCACTAGTAGAACGTGTCACTAGAGAACGTTTCTCCATCCTATTATTATTATTATGACTGCTCATCCACATCAATATTGGAATTGGCAAATTCAATCCACAACACTTTTCATTAGGCTGTCATTCATTACTACATGTGTGCTTCTCTGTTTTTGTTTTATTTTTTGCTATTTGTTTTTTGGGGTTTTGTGGCCGTGCTAACTACTGATATATAGCCTACTACATAATTTTTCATTCAGGCACGTTTTAAACCTTTCAATGTTTTGCCACCTTTTCCCGTTCGTTAACGTGCTGGTAGGTTTATATCGATTTTTGTAGTTAGTATCTTTTTCGTCCCGGACGCGTTAATGACAAAAAATAAAATGATTGATTGATTGATGGTATGTGACTAAATGCCTAGTGAACAGCTTCATTCAATTTTTAGCATTTTAGATTAAAATTACACTATTTTCTGAGAAGTTGTACTTACTCCACCCATGTAAAGTAAAGCACTAAAACGACCAATAAATCGAAGAATATATGCTTCTTTTGACTTCAAGGTGTCACCCGGTTTGCATTTTCTTCTTTTCTCCCAATATTGCCCTCCAAGATATGCAATGTAGACAGGAGCCCCAGCAAGTGGAGCACTCTCAACAACTCCAAGAACCACTGACGCAATTATGATTGTGGACCAGTCTAACAAAATATAAATTAACTTAACGAAGTTTTTTGCTTAGTTAGATGATTGTTTACATTTTCAGCCAATAATATCCAATGTCGTAGCAAAACGTGCTAAATCAGGGGTGGCCAAAGTTTTGTAGTCACGAATCACACTTCGCTTTCCGCGTGTCTTGGCGGGCAGTATTAAATTTTTTGCTCATTTTAGTCCTTGAAATTTGGCCTCTTTAAAGATTGTAGATTTTACATTGTACAGAAAGGAAACGAGGGCCGCACCTTGGGCACCTTTGCGCTAATCCGTTAACTATGTGGCAATTAAGTTTATAGGAGTTTTAAAGTTTACTTGGGTAAAAGTTGGCGGTTACGTATACTGCGATTCAAATTTCCCCCACAGCCACAATAATAGCTGTTCTTGCTCCATAGAAATCAATCAAGAACGGTACAAAGATAATGCAAGACACCGACGAAGCTGTAAAGACTGTCATTACACTGGTTGTTCCTAAACCTTTTTCCACATTCATGCTGCTCTGTAATCCAATGATACCTGCAGCATCAAACTGTTTTAAAAACACGCATTCCAAATTAATAAAATATAAGATGCAGCAGGCCTATTTCTGATTTCGGATGGATCTTTGGCAATGGTCGATTGGTCGTCTACCATAATGTATTTTACTAATACTTAAGTACGGTATTGTATCAATCAAACAATCAGAAAAAAATCAAATATACGCATATATTACGCAGGCTGGCACATAGAAAACTGTAGTAAAGAAAATGACGGGATAGTTGTACATTGTAAACGAAATGACAAGTAGACAATTCATGTTGTCGATTTGGAGTCAACAGTGATACAACTGCATCACTTAGGTGATCACAGGAATCTCTAGTCAAGCTAACCCCACAAGAAAATTTAATAACGTCTGCAGACGTTGAATAAACGTAAAAAGGACTGATTTGCTTGCAAAGTTACCATCTAAAGCGGAAACGCTCATTACTATTGTGAACCCAACAATCCATAAGCTCTTTCTCGATTTAGTAGATTGATGACCATTTTGTTTTGACTCGTCTGCAAAGAAAGCAAAGAACTTATTAACGTTCCATAATGCCATGTTTAGGAATTGCCTGTGGAAATGTCACAATTAATTTTGATATTTTCACCTAACCCTCATGACGTGAAGAATGACGATTGTTGTCACCCAAGACCATGGATGTATCAACTTCTTAGTCTACTCAAGGTCATTAAAGCCAATACGACAGTTTTGACACACATTGAGGGTAGGCTATCATATTTAATTTATATAGCTCTAATTACAGTTTCTGAATGTTTACTAGCAATATAGCAATGTCATAGGCAGTGCCTTTAACAGGACGGTCCAGAGGTTCTTTTGGACAAGGGCCCGGAATGATATTAAGAGCTAGTAACTTTATGTAACCTTTCCAATGGGTCCGGAACTTGAAGAAACCACCACATTTTCTTTTAGTATAGTGCGTTTTTTTCAGAATTATCTTCATTTTGGGCCCGAGGTATCATTGTTATCGAGCCCAAATTATCCGCAACGACCCTGGTCATAGGTAGGCCTACATTTAACCTTTGAAACTTGCACTATCAGACCTAGCTTATTACTACATATAATAATACTGTAGACCTAATGGTGTGTTTTATATGGCAGTGAATACAATGCAGATATCCATTGCGCTTTACAAAGCAGACAAGGCCAAAGTTTACTTCGATTGTAGTCTATCAGACAGCACTAAGTTATAGCCTATACAAGGTTTAGAATACAATTTTTACCGATTTTGTTATTATTTTCCATTCCCGCAGTGTTTTTTGTTTCGTTACTTGATTGATCCATATCTTCAACTGATACTTTTAAATTCAACATAAACACGACGTAATTGCTGTGATTGTGATTAGCAAAACCGTCTAAACTAGTGGCTCTCAACCTTTTTGTCTTGGCGAACCACTTTTGGTGCTTCGAAGCGGTCACGGACCCTTAAAAACATTTTAATTGAAATTTTGGTACAGGCCTATCGCCTCTTCTAATGGAATCAAATGTTTTATAAGTTTCAAAGCGACATACTTAGAAAAGTTGTTAAACTCGCGATACAATTATGATGATTGATAACATTGACGAAGTTCATGAGCTAGGCCTATATGTTGGCACGCAGGATCAAAAATCAGTAAAGTACATATGCTGATTTGATGTTTTGCTATATAGCCTATAAGTTTCATCAGAAAGAATTTTTGCCACCGTTACGAAACATTTCTTCCTTTATTTATTTGTAATCAATATTTCGTTGTAATCCCAGTCGTGGCAAAGTTGTAAGTGCTGATAGACTGCTGACTAACGTATTAGAGCGGGAGTCAGGTCGATTTATTTGACTCTGACTGTCTGGGTCAGTAAGGTTTGACAAGTGTTTCTAGACTGAAATTTTGTGTAGATTTCAAAAATAAACCTCTTACTTGCACTAGCCTGGAGGACCGTTTTTGTTATATTAAGCATTTTCCGAGATGATACCTGTCAATATCGCTATATCCGTTTGGGTGCACCATTTGCCCCCCGACCTTTAGAAAAAAAAACCAAACTTTTTTTTGCTGATGAGGTTATCTCAGAAAACAACTTTTGCAAAGTTTCATTTTGATTGGACAAAGTTTAACCTCCCCACCCGGCCATTTTCTAAGGGGACTAACGGCATTTTCTTCACATTATTGCCACTAGATGGAGCTTCTTACAAGATGCAACTGCATATTTACTTTGAAAACATACCCCTCTTCATTCTGCATAATTAAAAAAGATTATTTGAATTGGCCATTGGGAAGCAGAAATATGGACAGTTTTGTACTCTTCCCTAGCGCAATACTGCCTCCAGTGGCCGGGTGGGGGGTTAAACTTTGTCCAATCAAAATGAAACTTTGCAAAAGTTGTTTTCTAAGATAACCTCATAAGCAAAATGAAGTTCAGGCTTTTTGCTAAAGGTCAGGTGGAAAATGGTGCACCCAAACGGATATAGCGATATTGACAGGTATCATCTTGGAAAATGCTTAATATAACAAAAACGGTCCTCCAGGCTAGTGCAAGTAAGAGGTTTATTTTTGAAATCTACACAAAATTTCAGTCAAGAAACACTTGTCAAACCTTACTGACCCTGACAGTCAAATAAATTGACCTGGCTCCCGGTCTATATGCATTTCTAAGTTAAGCATTGATCAACAATCCGCTGTCTCAAAAGAATTAACTGTATCACAGCCATATTACGATTTTAACTCTTTTATACGATCTTTTTAGTTAGGAAACGAAACCTTTGTGCGGTGTCCTTTTCAATTTCAAACAACGCACCAGTGAATTGCGACGAATAGTTTCAGAATTATTGTAATTCATAAATAAATCGCAATCAATTATTAAATTTCGTAATTTACCAATCATGCTGCAAACTCAGAAACTTTTTCGGACCCCTTGAGGTCCGCGGACTGAAGGTGGACACGAAGATCGGCTTCCTTGCCTACCTGTTCACTTTATCTAAAGTTTCCATTGCCGGCGCCTGGATGGGCTACGACAGAACTTGATTGTTGATGCAAATGTTGGGCAGCTCTGCTTTTGCCATGCCAGAGACGCCAGATGTAGGCAGGCTTGCCAGATTGGCCCTTTTTAGAGGTAGTTGGCCCCAAAAAAATTGTTTGACCCCTTGGCCTTTTGTTTTCAATACTTGGCTCTTTTTGGAAGCATTTGGCACATACTATCAAACTAGCTATTTAAATAAATGTCTTTCGGAAATTGAGACTGAAAAGTGTTATTACTAGGGCCATTTAAAGTCATTAAAGTCATATTTTTTTCTATGCATCAGTAAGTCGTGAAATCAATTTTAACGCAAAAACGGTATCCCTATGTGGTATACTAAGAAAGTTATGAAGTCATATAAAGTCATATTTTCCTGGTTAGGTCATAAATCAGCTCTTTAAGTTATATAGTCATATTTTTGAGTTATAAAGTCATATCGTTGTATATGTACTTTAAATAAACAGTACCAATTTAAGCGGTGACGCAATTAAGCCAAAAACAGAAGCAGAGCTGCCGATTTCGATTCATGTGGCATACCACCACAGCCCATAGTTACTCGTTGGGGTAGCTAGTTGAATGCTGCTCAATATTATGCCGAGAGACTTCCACAAGTGAAAGAAATAGTCAATGCATGGGAAGGTGAAGGAGTTATTGTAAAGAGCGTCAAAAATTCAGTCAACGATCCAAAGTTGACTAGTCAGTTAACAGACATATGCCTCCACTACAACAATATTTCAAACTTAATACTCAAAATGGAAAGTTGTACGTACACCATCAAAGAGGCCCATGCTGATCTAAATGCCCTTGATTTCGGAAAACATCCGCTTGAGCTCAAAAATTAAATTAAGAAGCGATTCGACAAAAAGGATGTAAAACAAATTATGGAGCTACAAAGATAAGACATTTCACCAGCGCTTTATGCAAAACTGCAGAAGTATCAACCCACATCAGCGTCTGTGGAGCGCTCATTTTCCTTACTAAAGTCATTTTTACGTCTAAATCGTAACTTCAAAGACTCTAACATCCCACACTACATGAAACTGTACTACAACAGTGGTTTAAAATAAAAATGGATGTGTATTACTGTTATGTTGCGTATGTTTTACTCTTTAGTTCCGTGAGTAACGTTGTTCGCATGTAAAAATAAACGATTTTCACATAAAGTCATATAAAGTCATATTTTCCAAAAAATAAAGTCATATTATTGATTTTTTAAGGTCATATAAAAATGGCCCTAGTTATTACGATTTTTTAGACAGTGTTTAGCTGACAATGTTTATGCCAATGCCAAAGATTCGAGTGGAAACATAGTAGAAGATGAAGATTTGGAATTGTTCTTGTAGAATGTAGACTCAGACTGTGTTGTTGCAATGTTGTAACGTTATTGACGTTGTTAACGTTAATTATTATGTTTTATTAGCAACGTTATTAACATTATTGAACAATTTGGCTCTTTTTTACCCAGTTTGGCCCTTTTTTCGACATTGTTTGGCTCTTTTTCTCAAAAGCTGTCTGACAACCCTGGATGTAGGCTATGCGATGAAACTCAAACAGCATAAGCATTTAGAAACTTTAGCAGGCTACCATTCTCAATCCAACGCATTTTACACACAACAATTAATTGTCAAACCTATCTTTTTGTTGCAGTGAAAAAATTGATAATTTTTTTTTACAAAAATTGATAAAAAAATTAATGGAAATTTGTTTACCCTAGCCTACCTTCTGGACCGCTTCAACTCTTTGACCATTACACTGGTCTAAAACAACGAAGTAAACTTGGAGACAAAACCGACTAGACTACAGGTAAATCCATAAACCTATTTAATTTCAAGGGCTAAGTTGAAATATTAACATTGAATCATTGCTAATTGACATAATATCTATTTAACTGTTACAATTAATTATAAGTATCAACCATTGCACAGCAACCATTTGATTATAATGACACTGCCAATGTATGATTTTAGGTGTAGTAATTGCGCCATTAACCGTTAGTAGCCTACCTTGTTACTTTGTCATTACATGCACTCCTTTTTATTTAAGCTTTCAAATTTCTTGCTCAGCTCATTTTTCCTTGTGGCTGGGTAACTTGTAAGTGCTGAAACGTCCTGCTGCTATGGAACAGAACACTGGATCCAAAACCGGGTTTTGCAGCATTAGAGAGGTTTTGTGTGGTTTCAAATTTTATTACCAGAAAAAGACGTTCACGGAAAAAAAAAAACTACCGTTTTGGTTTATATTTCACAACTCAGTTACTTCTGTTCATCAAATCTCGTAACGAAGACAAGTTGTTCATCTACTCATCATCATTTCAGCCTGTAGTAGCTGAGCATTGAGCAAGCCCTTTGCTTTACTTGCCAACATATTATTTATTAATGATATAGCATTTTAAAGTAGACTATTTGTGTGGAAAAGCAATAATTTAATGCGTATTCTGGATCAAGTGAAGAATCCTTTGCTCAGGGGCGCTGGAAGCGCGGGGGGGGGGGGGGCAGGGCGCGGATTGCCTCTCTACCCTAAATTTTTCTGTGGATAGGCGTCAGGGGGGCAATGGTGCCCTTTTAAGGTCATGTAAGCTACCGCACACTTTGCAATATAACAATTTATGCTATTCGCTGTTAGTCTAATCTTTCAGTTTTGCCTCAAAATAATATTTACGACACCAAATTCTGTATCACAGTATAGTCAGTAGGTTACATCATTATAATAGGCTATAGCATGATGCCCTTCCGTGCCATTGTTCTTTGTATGTATCATTACTCGATAATGAGCTAATAGATGAGCATTATCGCTATATCTTATCTTTAAACTTTAAAAAAAATTGGCCTTTCAGCAACAAAAGCGCCCTTTTTTTCATAATCTTGCCCCCTCAGTCAAAAATCGCTCCAGCGCTCCTGCCTTTGCTGGGCCCACTTAAATATACAGTGAAATAATTCCTCAGTAATTTTAAGTTGAACCAGAGATACTTCATGAGATCTCAATTCCAAAGTAGATTTGTAACTTTGAGGGGAATTTATCACTTCACGCTCGCTATGTCAGTTGGAGAAAATAGTTACATTGGGAAAGTCAACGTCGATGCTTTCAAAACAGAGATTTATTTATCGATCAAAGCAATACCGCTCTTGCAAATGCACCAAAAATTCAGATATCTGGACCTGAGAGATGAACAGGCATGACACAGTTTGCAATGTAAATGCTTGGTTTGATCTAATGAAACCACAATAGCATGTATGATGCTGCAAACATTAGTGTTACTGTTACAACCTACACCACACCATTTAGTAAGTAGGCTGAGGCTACTGCAGCTATTTCACATTTATACAAAGCCTGCAGTAATTTTTTCAAAACGGAGTGAAGTTCCTCTTGTTGAAGTGTTGTTGTCTGTGATTGTGAATTACTCCATTCACTGGGTGCCTTCAAATGGAGAGCTGTCTTTGAAATGCGCTGCTCAAGCCTGACACACCCCGACAGTCAAACCAGTGCCGATTGATCTGCAATTTCTTCGTTCATAAAGTAGGGGCACTTCACCAGCTGAGCTATCGGGTCGGACATGTTTACATCTTAAATCACAAAAAATTTGCTAGCGGTTTATAACCAAACATCTCAAAATCAACTTTGTAAGCATTGTAAAATGTTTTAAGTATTTCTGAATCCATGCTTAGAAATTCCCTTAAAACGGAATCTTTATCAGTCAGGCTTAATCCGCTTTTTCCGTATCCTGATGAATATTTGACGTTTTTCGGTGCATTGATAAGTTTCAACAGGTATCTGAAGAAAAAATAAGTTCAGTTTTGCAAAAGTTATGTTTTTATAACTAAATAAAATTATAGAAATGTGACTGAACTCATGTATTGTATACTGATCTATTAATAGGCAACAATAAAACAAGTTATAACCATAAGGTTAAAACTTCTTCAACAAATGTAAGATTACAATAGCCTAATGACCTGCAGACCAGGGCCAAGTGGTCGTCGGAGCACTCGGCATGCGACAATTCAGCAAGTGCTTCAACTCAGCAAGAACATTTCAGTTACTGTCCAAGTCAGCAAATGAGATTTTTACCTAACACCAGTCTTGCTTGGTCATCGCTAGCTAAACTGAATTTACTGACTTATGACATGCCAGATTTCGGCTTGCTTAGTTTCATCATTTGCTAACTTCCGGTCACTTGCTGAAACATCACTAGCTCAGTTGTCACTTTCCAGACAGCAAATCATCTGTTTTTTACATTGATTTAACGTCTGCAGATGTTGAATCAATGTAAAAAATGAAAGATTTGCTTTCTGGGATTGGTCCACCGCCATGTGCTCAGTTCACAACTGCTGACATGTATAGGAGACTCGCGCGAAGCCGGGTCATTCCAAAAAATACAAAAACAACGGTCTGTTTCTCGGCAGCCGATCTGTTTCTTCACAAAACAACGGTCTACTATTAGCTATGGCCTGTGGTGATCAAATCATGTTTCAGAATACCTCATAAATGTTATTGTGAGGCAGTTGGTGCCTACTTCAGGCGAGACAAGTGTTTGTCAGTTTGATTATTGATATACACCTGGAAGCAGTAAATAAACATTCGCAAATCAATTTGCGTATGATTTACATTTTACAGGAGTGGATAATTAGTTTTGAAAACACGAAGACATAGTACCTTGAATCTTCCTCTATAGTCTCCAAATGACCTATCACGTCATAGTGAATTGAGCAGGGCTGACAGATTCGGTTATAAGTAGACCAATGATTTGCAATAACTCCATAATTGTTGCCACGATTTTTCATACTTATGTAGCCAATAAATTCATCAAAGGTAGCAAGGAAGTTGTCATCTGTAAAAAAATAAAGTCTTACTTTGTTCATGGCCTACTCAAACACACACGGTCCTACAGTTTGCCTTGAATGGCAAAACTCAGTAGGGTAACTTTTGTCATGAAGTAGCTGACTTTCTAGCTTAATATCCACTAAGCATTAGACACAAACTAAATTTCCTAATAGCATTTCAGAACTTCTATTTTATCATCTCGTTGTTTCTGACAAAATAAGATACAATTTTGTTTAAAAAAGTGGTCGATAATAAAACCAGTCAACTGTTAATTACACTCCTAGCCTAGGTTAATGGGCTATGTGAAAATAACACAAAACAGAGAGCGTCATAGCTTGTTGTTTTCTTACATTTTCTTTCGGTATATCGTTTGTGCATGTCTACAGAAGTTTTAGCATATTGAGGAAAATTTCCATTTGGCTGAAGTCCAAACTTATCGTTGTACGAAGACACAAGGCGATCCAGGGGATTTCGCACAGCTAAAAATTTAACAAAATCCTCCGCACCGTGTGGTAGCCCAATGCTTTCTACCCGGTATTTGTGCGCCACTAGAGTGTGAAGCACATCGTGGCTCATCTGAAATTTACAAGACACTAAATAGTTGATTAGTTAGTTTGTTTAGTTGTTTTTTTTTCACAAAGGTAGGAATTCAATTGACTGACAAAAGCAGCGGTTGATAATTATGTGGCATAAATTAGTGGTGCGATACTGATGAGCCCCCAGCCTCATGGGCAAAACATGTGTCTATTGCGGTCAGTTCTTGCTACAATTAACTGCCGAGAAACACAAGACGCAAAATAGTTGGCAAAAGAATTTTAAGATGACGGAAGAATGTCGGTTATGTTCCAAAGTTATAAACAATGTCCTTCAAAAGATGAAAATTTTGGTGGTTATTATCTTACTTTATATGAAAACATTTGTAACCCACTTGACTTTGAAGCTTAAAACTCACATTAGAAAGTTAATGTTATAGCAAAGCAAATATAGGCTTCTGACGAAAAAAACAACCCTAAATTTTAACAAATTAATTGAATTATTTTTTCGGTTTTCTTTACATTACAGTACGCAATTTAGGCTAGGAGCAAATGCCCAAAATGAACTAAACTTTCTCAACTTTTGAAAAAAAGCCTGCATGCTTTATTTCAAATATTTTATTCAAATTAAAAATGCATTTCGGCTTTGGCTCATAGGCTTCATACGTATAGCACAGCGTTTCTTAACCTTTTCTGACTCTAGCACCCCTGTAAACAGGCCTGACCAGTCTAGCACCCCCTAACTATTGTTGACATGTGATTACTACAGTGCCGACCAAAAGTTTAGCAGAGGCCGAAATTTTGACATGCCTTCAGATCGCTGGTAATATATTTTGTAATGAAGTCTCTTGTTGTTTAACAAACTGTGCAGTTGTTTTAACGAAGTTGATTCCGAATTTGGTATTTGACTTTCATTCACCAACAGAAATTCAATTAAAATCATATGTAAGTGAATCAACTCTCTTAAAACAACAGCACAGTTTGTTAGGCGACAAAAAAATACAAAATATACCGCCAGCGATTAAAAACCATGTCAAAATTTCGGCGCCGCTATTAAACTTTGGCCTGCACTATTGAAAGGAAAGCGATGTACAAATTGATCATTGTGTTTATTCTTCAAAACTACTGTCGTCATTAGTAATAAAAGAAATAGGAAAACCCGAGAATAGTGAAAGAACATGGACAAACTTGAGCATAGCCTACTTAAGTTACCCAGCTGGGTAACTAGTTACACATGTATCAATGGGATTTCTATTGTTGCTTATGTGTGACCAATTTCTCTATTCGAGGCTTCGTGTTAGTCAAAGCCACTCTCATATCGTGGAGCAACCCATGTTGAAGGCGATTCCTTTGTTTTTATTTGGAGCATAGTGAAAAACGCCTTTTCACACAAGTAGGTATAGTCGGAAATGGAACGATCAATTCCAGTGTTGCTCGTGCCAATGCAGGATATGCTGTCAACTGATCACACCAGAAATCAGCAAGCGGAAGGACAAAATTTTGTCCAACAACTCTGATTCACCTGCATGTCAATCAGCTCCTCCTTTAGTCTATTATCATCACTCATGTCTGCCAAGAAGGGCTGCTGTTTCCACTCTGGATACGAGTGATTTGTGGGAATGTATTTTGTCATGGTGGTTTCTAAAAGTGAGAAGTGAGCAACAATATTATAACAAAGCACCCACCAGGTAAGTTCGCACAATCTACTCAGGATCAATTTGCGTACTTGACTGGGAGATGACTACAATAACAGCAAGTCATGTTGGCTACTTCGAAACAGCAATCACTGACTCACTGATATGACAACTGCTGATACTGGCAGAAAGATGAAAAAACGCAGAAAAATAAAACGCATTTTTTAGTAGGCTATTATACTGCATGCATTTAGCACCCCCTACAGTCTATTCCAGCACCCCCAAGGGGTGCCAGCACCCCCGGTTAAGAAACGCTGGATAGCAGCATTAAGCTAAGTGAACTTTACCTGTTGTACGCTCTTTTCGCTGTATCCGTTTAACATTAAAATAACTTTTTTCCAGTTCGTACATCCAGCTTTCGGTATAAAACATTGTGCTAACTTATACGGTGAAGACAATATATATTTTCCTTTCAATGCTTTTTGATCCCATAAACCTATACAATAATGGTATTACAATTGCATAGGCCTACAGCCCCTATTCACTCAAAACCTTAACAGACTGTTTCACCTTTATTGAAATCATCAAAAGGTTCTTATTCAATTAAAATAAGATAGATTGTTAACAATGTTTACTGTCATAACATCAGCACAACTAGGATATTTTGCAAACAAATCAAGAAACATAAATTTATTGTGCAAAGTCGGCTATGACTTACCAAGTTTTTGGCACGTTTCCTTGATAAGTTCTCTTCTTTCTTTCATTCGTTTTTCCATCCGAATCATAAATTCAGTTTCATTTATTACAGTGTTAAGTGAATCAATTGCATCATCCTCGTGTGTCAAAATCTCTTTCTTATTGTCATGAACCTTGGATTTTGAACTCGGTCTTCTCATAAAAACACTTTCTCTAGCTGATGCTTTCTTTTTAGAAATTATTTCAATATTTTTGTGTGTTGAGTGTTTTTTTGTCAAAAGCTTCCTTTGCAAAGGATTCTCGCTCAAGATTTGTAGTAAAAACAGCAATTTTGCAGCCACAACACAACAGCATAAGCAAGTTGAGAAAAAGAGCACTTTCCTGTTAATTTTTTGCATGAACTTGGCCTTATTTATTACTAGGCTGCGATAAGCTTTACTTTGATGACAACTTATACAAAAGCAAATATGAAGTTTTCAAAAAGTTTGTTGCATAATACACTTCGAAAACACTGTTACTATTGTTTTGATGTTTCAGCGTCAAACTACATTGAACTATTGCAATTTTTTAGTTAAAAAGTATCCTGGCTTAGTAGTTTTGTGGGAACTAGGTCAGTTTCTAGTATCATATCCTGTTTAGGCAAATAGAACGGTTGTTTTCATACAAAAGTACTAGGTCTATTTTCTATGAAAGCATCATATGATTAGACCATGCTTAGACTATTATGGTGCCATGATCATGTGCAATGTGCATTGGGTAAAATAGCTTTTTACTACCTATTTTCGTCAACATTGGTAGGCTTGCCAATTTCTGGAGTTGTTGGAATTATTTCTTGTCGAAACGAAATTCTTGATAATGAAGATGTTTCTGTGCTGTCTGTTAAATGTTGCGACCGACTTTTGCTTTGACTAATTTTGATTTGCTTTGTAAATCATCCAAATTTCGACCTGTTTTTAACAGGGCTTTGAAGTTGAAGGGATTTTAGCGTGTTCGGAGTCGAAGTCGTTAAAAAAAGACCGACTCACACTCCGGCTTGATACAAAACGACAAACAATAAAAATGTTGTTTATGTTTTCGTTCTAAAATATTGTTTCTTCTGTATTGCATTCTAAAAATTCTTTTCTGTATTGCATTCTTTTCTGTAGGCTATTGCATTCTAAAACTTCACCTAAAAATAGAAGTGTTTGTTCTTGTCGGTTTTTGTGAAAATCGCCATTTTAATTTCAATCACAACTTTAATGAAATTAAATGAAAAAATAAAACCAGTAGCCTACAAACCTTTGAGTTAACAGCAATTTGGTATTATAACAGCAATACAAAATTTTCTTTTCAAATTCAACGAGGTAAAGTCATAAGTCGCTTGATTTTGAGATTTTAATTTAGTCTCGACATTCCAAAGTTTTGAGAGTCAACTTAACCAAACTAAACAACTCTTCATGATCGTGTGGCTTCGCGTTTTATCACCCTCGGAAAGTAGTGGTGATCTTTGACAGGTCATGGAAGAGTAGGCTAGCCTTGAGCGAAGGCCCAAGCACTAAATCAGGCTCAAGCTCTTAACCATTTCAATTGGTGTCCTTGTTTTGGAATCATGGAAGTTTCTCATAGATTTAAAAGAACACTTAAAAGTGTGATGCAAAAATGTAAATATAAAAATTGATGACCAATTAATTGACGATTGTATGCTTGCTAGCCGCTGGTACAATCTGTCAGGCAATGTATTTGCAACATCTTAGAGCAATCTTATTAAGTTGTAGCGTATAATTTAACAGCTCAAGGTTGTTGACTTGTCCTTTAGCTTAGAAGTTGTTCAAAGCTCCAAAAACTTGCTGATCCAAATTAGATAACTACTGCTCAAGAGCAGCGGTTTTGAAAGAGTTGTAGACTATTTCAGATGTACAGTACTCGGTGTTCATGGTTTCAAAAAACGGGTTATGAATCCTTCGCTAAATAGAAATAAAAGCTGCTGGTGGTCGATTGCTTTCTTGATGCAATTTCTTGATACCAAGGTTGGCGATTTAGCAAAAACGTTTCGAAACAACTGCTCTAGAGTCTTTATTTGTAAGTTAGGTATTGTTAAATCTTGTGTCTTGTTAACTTATTGATTACATCAACTTCTAAAAGTAATAATTTTTATACCGGTAGGCCTACCCCAAAAATTGTTCGTGATTTTGTTTTCTGTGAAAAGCATTTCTAGTTGCAAACAAAAGAACGATAGTTGCAAAGCGAAAATGAAGGCAATACGTATTAGCCTACACGCTACAGCTGCTATATTTTGTTGCAAAAGCAGTTCAAATCTTTTATCTCTTCTGGTCTGTTACTACTGTAAGCTTTTTTTTCTTTCTTAAATTGAATTGATTAACAAAAATTATCGGTAAAAGCTATCACTGCTGGAACTATGACCTACGTTATACCTATAAGTTTAAATATTTGCACGCTTGTGACATGACGGTATTTCTTATGTAATGGCTAATAGAATGAAAACAGTGTATTGTAATACATTGCACGATATAAATAATTTAATAATCGTATTTGCTTATTCCGAGACAGAAAGTGTTCTGCCTATTTTGCTTTGAGTTCTTTGCATAGATTTGAACTTGAATTCTGCTGCTATTATGCTGATAAGTGCAAGCAAAAGTGCTCCCAACTGAATGTAAATTTTCATATAACTGCAGAGGCTTGTTCCCCACGCTGTAGACGCTACAACTCCGAGATTTGTTACAAGGTTTTGCACACTGTAAGCTATTCCAAGCTTTCTTTCAAAGTAATGAGAAATCAAGCCTGCAAAGCAGAAATGGAGAGGTATTGGGTTATATCTGCAGGTTGCAATCAAGCAAAGAGCAATAACGGGATGGAAAAGCAAAATAACAGAAACTTCCTAAGCCGACTACGAAATTGACGAAAACTCAGTGAACATAAAACTATATCTAACAGATGACTAAATCTGTTGGTCCACATGGTTTGAAAAGCTAACAGCCTAACACATCACACAATTCTTCACAAAAATGTACTTTGAGAGAGCGGAAATATCCCAGCCAGCAAAATCTGCACTTTTTACATTGATGTAATTTCTGCATACGTCGAAACAATGTAAAAATGATTGATTTTGCTGGCTGGAATACGTTGCAGAAAACTAAAATATTTCAAAACATCGTTAAAATATATTTCATTACCTTGATATAAACTGACCATGGACCCTTCTCCAATACCAAGCAGGACGCCGATTACGTAGGCTACCCAAAGGTTATGTTCGTTTGGCATCCAGCATAAACTCACTATATACGCACTTCCATGGATGACGCCAACGACCAAGAGGAATCCTTTTCTTCCGACGCAAAACATGATTTTAGGGCAAAAGATGGAAGTTATTACTCCGCTTCCGGAGAAAAGAACAAGAGCAATCCCGAGCTGCGTCATCAAAACACAATCAATTGTTGGGATATCAACCATGAAGAGCCCAAATTATGGATACTCACCATGTTTACAAACATAATATCATTTATTGAACCATGGCTGAACATGAGTTTAGTATATAGCAGGGGTTCCCAACTTTTTTCCACGGTGGCCCCCTTTGAAAATTTTGAAAAATCAATGGCCTCCCTATTTTTTCAACCTTTTGAAAAAATTAAGAAACGTCATTTTAATTAAAAAACTTGTTTGTACAGTAACCGGTAAAAACCATTTCGTGAAGATTTGGGCAAAATGTACTAGTTTTTTATTAAATTTTAATTTATTTCTTTTGTTATATAGTGTTGGAGTGGACTTAAGAGATGATAAATTAAAAAAATTACTATTTGTCAAATTTTTCCTTGGCCCCCTTGAAAAAGGCTCATGGCCCACTAGGGGGCCATGGCCCCCAGGTTGCAAACCCCTGGTATATAGGTTACATTTTGGTCTCTTTATTTTTTGATTAAATTAACCAGGCGTTTCAACCATTTTGCTCCTAAGGTTAAACTTGTTATTCTATTTTCATCCGGTCGCTCAACATTTCTATATACAAAGGTTTAAGTCCAGTGTTAATCCTTTTTTTTTCTTTTGACTATGTCCTCAATGCCAGTTGCTTTTTGTTAATGGTATTTACCTTACAAATCTCAGAAAATTGTAAGAAGGCCTAACAAACGAGTGGGAATTCTCAGTAGCTTTTCACGAAAATAAAACTAAATCCATACAGTTTGATTTTTTGATAAACACATCACTAGTCTTATAAAAATGACAGAAACATACTAAGGTGAGAAAATATCATTGAACCGGTATTGTGAGAGTAAATGCAACTCCATAGGATTAAAAATCAAACATCAGACCCCACAGTTCAGAGTTAAACAAATGACCTACCATCGTGCAACACTCTTCTGGTAAATCTAGAATAGTTTAGTGTTTTCCCCCCCATTATTCGGCTGCGTTCCGTTCAGATCGTTTATCAACTTAACATAAAATTGATCCGAAACACACGTCCTTAATCTTACACAAAAAACGCTTGTGTACAAATTGTACGTGATCGTGTCACAAAATCAATGGCCGTATGCTTTATCCAAATTAATTAATACTCACCTTTTCTACCCCAACAGTGCACGACACAAACGCTCTTGTGTACTCAGTGACGCAAAAGCCATAAAATATTCCATAGTAAAAGACAAGTGGGGCAACGAGAAGATGGAGAGGCGAAATAAGATGCAAAAATATATCGCGGATTTCTTGAAGAAGTTTCTTTGAATTGCTTATTGTTTTCTTTTCTATAATTTTGTGCAAAATGAAAAACAGTGAGTTAGATATAGGTATGATGCATAGGCAGCTCATACCCTCGCCGGGCTGTATCAAAAGTTTTCATAAATCACTAAATTCCATTTCTGTTTGGTGCTCCGATTGGTGGCATGGGCAATGATGGATATAATAATAATTTACTCCACTGCGCCCTCATACGGCTGTTAGAAAACTGACTTTGCAAAGAATGCCAAAGAGCATATCGCAATTGCGCAAAAAGCAAGAGTATATACAACGAGACTGAGTGATCCACAAGCAACAGCGCTACCGGTATATAAAATCATACATTGCTGCTATAGCATAGAACCAAAATAAATTATTGGATACTGAAAGAATGCATTTTGTGCCAAGAATAATAAAAAAAAAAATTTTCAATGCGAAATGAATTTTAACATTTTTTTACTACGACGTCTGACTAAAGAATTTAGAGTTTAAGAATTTAACAGCCAGCAGGAATCATTTGCACGAAGAAAAGAAAAACAAATAGAGAACAACACTCGGCACATTATTTTCGACACAATAAAAATTAGAACATTCTCCAATCTGGAATAACAAGCACTTGTAAAATACTTGAACTAAATCAACAAAATGCTCTACAATTGTGGATTTTGCGATGCCAGTAAAACGTACAAAATGTTGCAAAAATCTTACCTCTAGTAACAAGAGATAAAGCATCTTCATTAATAGCAGGTTTATCAAATTTAGCCGGGGCCCTTGCTAAACAAGCAGCTTGTAAGATCATGGCAGTGGCGGCGATTGCAACAAATAAGGCAAGCAGCAAGTATGTTCCGGTTTGATCAGGGTTGTAATTTTCAAGTTCCTCTTCCGTACTGTTGTAAATGTATTCCGCCTTCGATGAGAGGTACAAAATTATGTGATACAAAGATCGCTACAACGCGGATGGCAAACTCAATGCCTTTGAATTCTGGTAAAATGTTTAAAATTCAACTTGATCGTTCACACTTCTGAATTTTACATGCTGTGATCAGTAATTTCAAATTTTTCTGACGACATCAAGCTATGAAGCTTCAGTATCCAAAGAAACATTTTCAGTCTCACAACAGATTAATTTGTTCTCCATTGACAACTAAATTACACAAAGCCAGATGTAATGTGATTATAAAAAAAGAAATCAGAAAAAAGCAAATTTAAACAAAAATTTTCTAAAGTAGCATACAAATTTACAAACAAAAATGGCTTTATTGAATTCATGGAAATATGTGTTGAGGTTTATCATCTATTGCATCAGTCTTTTCACAAACAAAATCTTCAATTGCACTTTTATGTTTTTCAAACACTTTCATTATGGCAAAACACTTAACGGTGAGTCTAATCCGTGAAGTGTCTTTTTCTGTTATTGCAATTGTACGTCAAAGTAGTGGACACAGCAAATGTAATAAATATTGCAATTTGCAAGCATGCGTCACACCTGGCAGTCATTAGCACCACATTTCGCAAGATCTGTTCTTCTTTTTAATGATTTATCCGTTTCCAAGATGTCAGTAAAATTATCACTCTTGACTTGGAAATTGTTGTCACTGTGTGTTCCGTTACTGTACAATCGTGTTTGGTTGTTAGCCCCTTTGAACAGCATCAGAATCAAAGCAATGAGGCCAAATCCAATCAACTGGAAATGGATTAAAGATTTAACAAGCATTATTATTATTGTAACTGTCTCCGCCGCCAGTGTAGCCAAATCGTTTGGCATCCGCTGGCTTCGATCAGTCTTTCAACAAGGCTGATAGGATCTCCATTCTGTTTTGTCCTTTGCCATGTTTTGCCTTTGCGGGGTGGGAAGTTGTGAGACTTAACAAGCATTGATATACAAATTCGAAAAAGAAAGCAGGTACCGGTGCAACGGTCCAAGAGTTACTACGGTACAAAAGTTACCGTGTTGCTGCAGCATGGCAGTCTAGAAGAGACGTCAGACCACAAATGATCAAAGCTGCGCGGCGCTTCCGAAAGCGATATAAAAACAACAATTTTAAAACTAAGTTTAATCGAGTAGTTGTTCTCAAGCTAATGCATACCTTTTCATTTAAGATTAATCAATGCTTAAAATTGTCAATGTAACTTTTTGAGCAGTAGGAATTTCAATTATTTTCATAAAAAAAATGATTAATTATATTTGGCAACCCTGGTAACTCTTGGACTGCGGTCGCTCCTGGACCATTACACCGGTAATGCACAGTTATAAGCAAAACAGGTAACAGCTGCAGTCACACATCCTTGACAGTTAAACACAACAAACACAAGTAGCCTACTGTTAGACGCCGACTCGCTCCACAATTCATTCTGCTTTATTTCGACACCGCAAACAACCAACATATAAAGAACGTAAACTTACATCTCCAAGGTAAACCAGTGTATAAAAACCACCGAAGAAGCGAACGACATAAGAATCTTTTGATTTAGACTTTGGAGGCCCTTTAGACTTTTTCTTCACCCAACGCTGCTCCCCAAGAAACGCCACATAGACAGACGTCCCCGTCCATGGAGCACTTTCTGTCAATCCATGAAACACCGATGCGAATATCATAGTGTACCAGTCTGTAAAGAAACAGTGCTCGCTTGTACATACATGATATTTGTGGATATGAATGCTTTTTTCCTTTAAATTGGCATAAGCTATAGATTCATGCACTGACAAATAACATTTAAAGCGAAATTTCACTGATTGAAGTTAAAGGAAAATTTTCTTGATTTTGCGTTTGTTGTACAAGTCGCAACAAGTTTGAAAATTGTCGTTCTGTGTCTTGCTCTGAACTAATAAAGGTTTCGCGTGTAGACCTGATGCAAGAAGTGTGTCCTTCATGCAGACAATAAGTTCCTAGCTTTGTTAGTTAGTAGCCTAGCATGTTAATAGCTGCAAGATCTTTTGGCAATGTATCCAATGTTAACGAGTTTGAAACTCTTCTTGGTCGTTTACATCTTGCTTCCACAAGATTGAATTTAAGGTTGGCGCATGTTGTGGGTTTAGCTGAAAGGCGAAGTACATTACCAAGCCAACGTACCATGCGATGCTTGTGAGATGAAATGAAGGACAAGGTAGGCTACATGTTCATGCCATTCAAATGGTGCAATTATGGTAACGAGAAACCTTTCTTTCCACACCATCGATGCTTTTATCCAAGGGCAAAACTACAAAAGGTTTCAAAGCCAGAAGTATAGGCTTGGTCGGGATGAAAGCAACCTTCAGCTGTTTGTGACTTTCTGTTGTAGATTTACTTATTTTTTGCGTTGTTATGTCGTTGATGACTTGAGTGATGAGAGCAATAATCCGCTGATTTCCTTTCATCGATTTCGTTTGCAATGTCGATGTTGTGCACAACAATTTAATCCCTCAAAGCAATAATTTGCCCAGAAAAAAATCGATTTGGCTGCGCGCTGGCAATAATATCCTCAGTTACGGTGACCTTTGCAAAATTATTTTTTACGATAAAAAAATGACTTGACAAAACATTCGTTAAAAACAGCTAATAACCACGCATATAACCGGTTACGGCTTGACTCTTCCATCATGCATGCACCTTGTTTGTATGGTGCGCAGTCGATGGGAATTGGGAACCCAAGCCAATATCCTTAGAAATAAGCAGTGATGTACGCGTATACAAAAAATATTGACGCCGTCAGCGTAAACGCAAACGTTCGAAAAACCATACGCCGTATGCGTCAACGTAACTTGTGAAAAAAAAGTTGGCGGCATCAGCGCATACATTAGCATAAACTCATTTTGTTTGCTAGGTGCCAAACATTCACACGGTACTATAAACTACTCGAAACAAACAAGTTTTATTTTGAATTTTCACGAAGAAACACAAGCATCTGAAAGTGTTCATCTGACATTTTGCTGCGTTTTGGTTTCAATATATCTTCGCCCATTGAAAACATTCTTTCAACTGCAGCGCTGGAAGGTATTGGCGTGTTGTAGTGAAAAAAAGTATTTTGGAAAGCTTTCAACGACGTCAACATTTCGCAGTTTGATAAAAAAAAAATGCAAACAACAGCTGAGACATTAAAAAGTATACGTTGACGCTATACGCTAAAAAAACGCAAAAACTTTACGGCGTAGCCTCAAGCGACAACTATCCAAAAAACATGTGGCCGTAAGCGTTAGCGTAAACAAAAAGTCAACGCCGCAAGTCTACGGCGTAGAATTTGCGGCGTATACGTACATCTCTGGAAATAAGGGATCCTGGAGTTGGAGACTGGAGAGGTTAAGCACCATTTCTCCGTATGTAAAGTTGTTATAAGTAGCCTACATAACACTTTGTTCTCAAGCATCATCGTAATTATATAGCCTACAGTAGCTTATCATCATTTAGCCTAAAAAAATACTTTGGCTGAGAATAGCTGAAAGTAACAAAAAATGCTAAATTCTCACTCGGATAAAAATGTGCGGCAATGTAAGTGGCATAACCAATTTCTCCAACTATCATTCCTGTTTTTGCTCCGTAGAAATCGATCAAAAAAGGGACAAATGTGACGCATGACACAGCGGCAGTGACGTGTATGACCATGACGCTGATCGTTCCTAGACCCTCTTTGACGTTTATACTGCTTTCCAGTCCCAGCACACCTGAATATAAACCAAGTCATAGGAAAGTAACTGTACATTCAAGTACACATCAACAGCAATAAAAATAGAATTTAAGGCTACAAAGTTGAAGACTTGATCACTTTAAAGACCTATGTTAAGAAGATGAGGAAAGATCAAGATGTCCCACTTAACTTATCTTATATTTTATATAAATACCTAGTAGTCATTACTAAACAATAAACATCTGTATGCAATTGTCTTATTGTTCCATAACATAAATGTCACACAGAGTTTTCTAGCAAACTGAGTCTATAATCACAGTTAATTCTTATTGATCGGTAAAAATTTAGAATTTATTTGAACTTGAGATTTATGCTAAAAACTTCGTATAGGCTATAAAAGTTCTTGAAGTAATCTATCAAAATCTGTCGTTTGATTTTAAACGCTTGAGTAGATTGGCAAAAATCCAAAAGTGTAGTGGGTTGTTTTCATACCCCTTTCAGCACGCTGGTGAAAATCAAATACCTGTGTACAAGAGCAAGTATTGTTGCAAACCCATGCAAAACTCGTAAGTGTCAGCTTTGTTTTATATAATCTCCTGTAAGCAAAGTCAGATTACACTTACCTTGGTATGCAGAATAACTCATCATGAAAGTTATCCCAATAAGAAGCAAATTCTTTCTCGATTTTACTCGTTGTTGGTTGCCATTTTCCACCTCTGAAAATAACAAAAGTGCATGATACTGCTTTGTTATAATTCAGCCTGAGATATCATATCTATGATAATTTCTAATATGCCATTATTTTGCTATATAGCAATCAATGTTGAAAGGTAAAAATCTATGCCAACAAAACGCAGAGCACAGCAATAGCTTGTGACAATTTGAGAGACCCTGTGTGGTAGTGCATTTCATTGCAGTGCAGAAAAGCATAGCCTAACAAGCGTAATGTTAGTGAATACAATGTCCCACAACATAACCTAAAATCCTAGATCAACTTCTCTTGAAATATAAGATTATTGAAACATTGGTGTAAAATTTGCGCTTGTTCCAATAAACATTGGTGTAAACTTTTCAAACAACTGCAAACGTAAAAGAATTTTAAATAACCAAAATAGTATGGCAATTTTTTTAGTAAAAATAAAGCCATAAACATGAGCAGTGAGCACTCTAGAACACAGTGGCAAAACACGATAACGCTGATGAACGCTTTCAAATGTTAGTCCCATGCAAATGAACACTTTTGTGGAATTTGAATTGTTTGCAGTGCAATTACAAACTTTATGGCCTAGAACAGTTAACCAAAGCGTTGGTCTACTTTGGAGAGACAATTAATAAGAAACATTCCTGTCAGTCGTAAAGGACTGGAGGCTGGAGCAACACTCACAGGTAAGTATCTGGTAGAAGTTAGGGCTGTTTGATATGATTGGTTTTCAAGTCGAAACATTTCATAATATTTTTGAAAATATGATACACGAACGTGTAAAAACAACTGTATCGGTTGTGCTAACAAACATCGTTTGAAGAAGACATGGATATGATCACTAACGTATTTTATAGTTGCTCAGACAAAAAGCATGTCGTACACTCTAGGTAGAAGAGTAGGCTATAATGCTGCACGACTTGTTACAACAAAGCTACCTGCTGCTGCATACAATTGAAAAGGCGGGGTTTACTCAACCTCAGCTTCTGGATAAAAGTAAAAACTTAGATTGAATGATAGAAACATCTACAATTACATGCAGTTTGAAAATTTGTGTATCTTCTTCTTTGTTGTTGGAGTTTTCCGACTAAAAAGCAAGGTATTAACTTACTGTAGGCTACATGCTAAACCGGGGTGGGCAACCTACGGCCGCGGGCCGGATCCGGCGGCTCTTTAATGAATTGTTAGCCTACAACTATAAAGCTTACCGTGTACTATCAACCCGTTCAACAATTCTTAATACATTACACAGTGTTTGGGACCATGTTTATTACTTCGGACACTTTTCGTCAAAACTTGGATTTTCAACAACATGTCATGTCAAATAAATGTAAGGTCAATTTCAAACAAAATGACTGGTTTTCCCTGATTGGTTTGACCGGGATTGCGTCAATGGTTAAACCTATACAAGAATGCGAGACTGCTATAACTCAGCTTGCAAAAGCTTTCTCAGTTCGAGGACTAAAATTTTTGTCAAATCAAATAAAACATTTACTCTAATTTTAGCATCATTTTGTACATATAGCGTTCAATAACAAATTATTTTTGTTATAATCCAGGTCCAAACGGAGCCCCTCTTTTGGTTTTCATCACGCCAAAAAAGGAACCTTTGTTTACATTGATTCAGCGTTTGCACACATTGAATTAATGACAAAAGGATTCGTTTGCTGAGTGGAAACTGTAATGTTTCGTGCGTGGGTTCAAATCTCACTTCTGACACCATGTAATGTTTTGCGGGAGCCTTTACGTCTAACTATTTCGGACGAACTCTCATAGACAAACAGATAACTTTATTTAAATCTTAAACATAACCTGGCAATGTAAACGCCCACATAGGTGCGGCACTAAAACGATTGAACTTATTATTGGTAACTCGAGTTTTGAATTGAATGACGCAACGCTGTCAGGAAAGCGTATTTAACAGCGGCCAATCATGAGGTCATGGAAAACGCGTAAGGCAAAATGCGAAACACTAAACACAAGGTACAAACTTAAAGGGCAAGTTCTCAAATAAATTAAAAGTTTAAAAGCACGTTTCCAATATTGAATATCATTTAATAGATTAAGATTTTTTAAGCTTATAATGTTGGTTTCGTGAAATAGCGTATGGTCGTTGTTGAAGCTATCATGTCAAGAAAAAAAACCATACCTTCCTTTCGTTAATACCCGTAAAAAGAGAAATAGAAGCAATGGCTGGAACGTGAAATCTAACCATGGAGATTGTTAATATCTAGTCTGCTATTTTGATTATGATTGTCATTATCATATTATTTGTGGCACATTAATACCATCCGGCCCTCCGAATCCTTGTGGACATTTTTGGCCCGCGACTGAAGGTTGCTGACCCCTGACAAATGGCCAGCAGTACTGCAGACGTAGACATAAATCGCTGAATTTTACTAGAAATTATAGCGATTCGCAACTGCTTTGGCAGCAACAAAAATAGTCCACAGAGAGAAAAAGATTGAGTATCGCTTTAGTAGACGTTTGCAGAAAACTGACGAGAAAAAAGATTCAAGCTGCAGTACAAGAATGCAACGTTATCAGAAGTTCTATCACCTATCTTTGGTACAAAGGTCAAATGAAAATTACACAATGGTTGTGAAACAACCAGATGGCGTTCGGTTTGAACACTCACAGACAATGTACACATTTCTGGGCAATGGTTTTAATCAAGGCCGTTGAAAAGATTATTTGGCTCCGGTATCAATGAAATCTCAGGCCCCCAAAAAGCGTCTAAGTAAAATCAAGACATTTTTTTCAAAATATGAAAACTTAAGGAAGGAAAAATACTACTAAATTATCAAGGATAGAAGTAGTTTTCATCCAATTGTCCCTCAAAATTAGATTGAATGCATATTGCATACATACTATACCTAAAGAAACGCGGTGGTTTCTTTAAATTCTCGGACCCTCTGGAAAAGTTTCATGTCCCTAAAATCACCTCGAGTAAAGACTTGAAAGCACCTACTGAGCCTACAAAGCGCATTTGAGCCCTACTGCTTTTAATGCATATATATATATATATTTTTTTTTTACAAAACACTCACATACTTTCATTTAATTTTTAGACTGTTTCATTAATACTGAAAAGTTTGGGTGTTCATCAGGACAATTATCGTTTCTAGCAATTATCTTTCATTAAGTCAAAGAATTACAAAAAAACTTGTCTTTAAAATTGCCTTTCATTTACAACGATTAGCGAACACCTGTAGGCTACTTTTGTCATTCAGCTCATGTGTCGTCGTTTAATTAAGAGAGTAGCAACTTAGGTTTGCAAGAAATAGTTAGCTAGAGAACCCAGCTGTTTCCTGATTAGTGGTTTTTATTGGTGATCGAAAAGTAGGCTATAGTCTAATAGCCTGTAAGCTTGCAAGTGGGCTATAACTTGCATTGCAGTAGGCTATCAGTTAGCACCCTGAAAACGCAAATAACTAAACTGGGCTGTATCTTAAATGTGTAAACTTGATAATGAATACACTTTAGAATAAGAAAAAATTGAACTTACAACTTAACTGAAAAATTAAATATACTTAACGGTGATGATGGCTATCCGTCGTTTTCGAAGATGGATGATCTCCGCAAAAAAACGCAAACGATGAGTAGCCTACTTAAATGGTTAATGAGTCCAATCTTAATACGTGACAACGTACAAAGAATTGTGGCCTATCCTACATTCGTATATGAAAACGTATAAAAATAGTCTATAACTTACCTAATTCATTTTCCACAGCCATGTTGAGCGAAGATTCCTATCTCGCTTTCAACAGGCACACTTCTACTGTACAACAATTATCACCTGCTACCCACTCTTAGATAAGGCTGATACATCAATCAAATACAGTAGTTTAGTCACTGTTGATCGTGAATAGCCAATATTTTTGCTTTGGTTTACAACCCAACCTGTAGCGACCGCGACCGCGACCGCCTGCCAATCCATGCAGCATCGCCGTTTAAATTCTCATCTCAGCAAAGCTGTTCATGAAGCAATACAGTATTATGATTTTTTAGTGTCGCTTTCAGAACAGCTGGACCACCTTTTAGCGACTGCAAGTTTTCAACTCAATGCGATGCAAAATAATGTTTGTAACCATATTCACAGCAGGCTGTGCAATCTTCAATCACTCCTGATGACCTAGCAGTTTTACACAAGAAACGTATTTAATTTTCTACCACTGCATTTTTAATAGTCTGTTTTGACCAAGCTGGAATTGAAACTGACCTATTATATCTAAGTACAGCCGTATTGCAGCAAACTTAGGAAAGTCATTCACCGGTCAGTCACGCACCTAGCAAAACATTACCGCGCTGAGTTTCCAACTGTAAACAACTTCTTTCATTCAATCATGTCATCAGTCAATCACTCTACACTCCACATTTTCATGTTTGATCGGAAAGCACCTAGGCACATTTCAAAGCAAAGCAATGCCTTTGTTTTTAACATTGAAATTTCTAAAATAGCAATGACTTGTTTTTATAGTGCAACGTGTAGTCACTACTTTGGTAGTCAAAACTAAATTTGCTGTTTCCTACACCTAACCTGACAAGCTCAGAAATGAGTAGCTGTGTTTAACTTGCAAAACAAGGTCACCGCTAGTGTATGGCCTTGAACCTGAATAAACCTACCATTGCTTTCGTCGATATTCAATCACTGAGCTTTCAAACGAATTGCTTTGTGTGACGATTAGCCTGTGTTCTGAATCGCAATTGATAACACCGCTGTTTAATTGAATGCCGCGAACAGCAGACTGAGCAGACAAAGGATCTGTTTGCGATGTGTCATCTGTTGAGAGTGCTTCTCTATTCAGTTTTGACAACGAAGCAAAACTGTTTAACAAAGTGAAACTTAGTCGAAAACAGGTTGTCCATTTCGTGGAATTTCAAACGTGATTGAACGTTGAAATAACATAAAGATATCATAACACTGCAATTATCTTTCGTAATTTTCCTTCAGGCGTAATATTTCCATCAACAAGCCGAAAGATTTGTCGTTTTGTTTGCTGCACCAAGTGAGCACAACCACAATAAAACACACATAGCAGTGACAATGGCATCATGCAAGAAACCCGGGAGAAACAGGACAATTTATAAATTTGATGTAGCTTAAACCATATCATTGAAACAACTGTATTGTAGGCCATAGCCGTACGAGCCAGGGGGGCAGCTGCCCCCCCTGTTGTTCCAAAACGTCGCAAATTCGGGCAAAATCTTGCAATTATTAGGGCAAAAATTGCTATATGAAAAGCTACAAAATTGCATGAATTATGAAAAACTATAAATTAATGTCTTTTACCTATCAAACTAAGTACAGCCTCTTATTTGCACAAGAAATGTGCCGCAAAATTTTCATTTGGCACACCCGTATTGATGTATTGTATTGCACGGTGATCAAACTGTAGTGCGAAATGCATTTAACCAACTGCATCATGCCAATTTGGGCAGCCACCAAACTATGTCTCTAATACTTTTGTGAAACTGCCCAAATCAAAACTCAAAATTTGCTATATAGGCCTATAGGCTATAGCTAATTTTATTAATTTTCACAAATGCATCGTGTTGATTTGGGCAGCTGAAAACATGAAATTATCTGATGAAACTGATTAGTCTGTTTATGCAACTGCCCAAATTAGCGTGAGGCAGTTTCCCCAAAATGAACAGATTCATTAATTTTTCCCATTTACATAACTGTATCGTTTAGATTTGGGCAACAAAAAGATATGAAATTATCTGATCATAGTCTATTTATAAAACTGCCCAAATTGGCATGATGCAGCTGCCTCGGCATCAAAATTTACAAAGTCTTTAATTTTTTTCATAATATCCATAAATGCATCATCTTGATTTGGGCAACTACAAAATATGAATTTATATAAATCTGGTGAATACTTTTATAAAACAATTCGGGTGGAGAGGTTACAGTACTTTTTCAACCATAAACGGACATAGCTAAGCAACACCACAACATTTAACAAAAAAATGTTATACCTGTTAAATGTAATATTAATGTACTTGTAGTGTTGCTTAGCTTTGTTTGGTTACTTTTATAAAACTACCCAAATTAAAATGATGTAGTTGCGCTCCAAAATAAAAAAATAATATTTGGTTTGTTTATGCAACTGTGTCATGTTAATTTCACCAACATTTAAAATGCTACTGCTGAAATATATAATCTCAAACCAATCATAACATATTCATTTATTTCAAAGCTTTCCAAACTCAAAACCTGCCATGCAAGCTGGCAAAATATTTGCTTTGCAAGATCTTGTGTGAAGGGCAGCTCCACTTTTTTTCATTAATATCTTGACTTCTGTTCTGTGAAGACAGATCCAGTTGTTTGCATTAACTTGACCTGCTTTTTTGGTTGCAAAAAATGTTGGCAAGCTGCATGCATAGAAAGTGTTTCTTGTGATGATGTAGAAAGCATATTTTTATAGTTTTTAGCTCAAGCATTCAACAGTTAGGCTACTGCTGCACGATGGCATGCATTGGTTATGTGTACCGTACTATAGTTTACTGCAGATGTATAACCCTTGGTTCCAGGCGCGGATTTATGGGGGGGGCCCAGGGGGCCCGGGCCCCCCCCGAAATTTTGTGAAAAATTGTATGTTTCCGCATCAAATGGTTTGATATGCTTCTAAACAGCTGATATTAGTCCCTCGGCATCACAATTGATGAAAATGGTTGTTTTAATGTCTATTTTCTAGCATATCGTATATGTCGTAGTATCACTGATCATATCTGTTTAGCTTTTTCTTTCTTTTTAATTGATTTTCAAATTTTCTGGCCCCCCCCGAAAAAAGCTCTTAGATTCGCGCCTGCTTGGTTCTGATGTCAGCAGATAGCAAGCGCCTACAATACTGCAGAAATTTGACTATTAGAGCATCAGAGCAACATACCTAAAACGTTATATTTGGATGTGTATGCCTATCTTAATTTTGATATTACCTCATTGACATAGATATTATACAATGGAGAATTAATTAAAGCACTTGAATGCATACTCAATGAAGTGTTTTAACACAGATAAGTTATTTTTAAGATAAGCAATGGATTACATTACACCGCATACATTATATTTGGGCAATTTCTATAAAAGCGTGCAGATTTGGGCAAATTTACGTTCTGCCCCCCCAAAATGGTTTGGTCTCGTACGGCCATGTTGTAGGCTACTGTAGAACAGGGACGTAGTTGTCGGAGGAGATTGGGGGGCAATTGCCTCGGGCAAAAACAACGATTTCGTCACACAAAAGCTATGCGTTGCCAAAATGCATGTAAAATTGAAAGCGCGTAAACTGACTGGGGGCGGGTTCAAGAAAAGAAGCTGAGGCGAATGCCATATTTGCCTGGACTGCACCTAAATCCATTAATGCCTTTGCTCCCTTTAAATTTTGTGTCTGACTACGTCACTGCTCTAGAAACTAGAATAGTTTTAAAATCGTAAAAATTGCGATAAAATTCATTCAAATAGCATGTGGGCTACATTAACAATAAATAGCATCATAATAGTCCAGTTGCTTTTGTTCTTGACGTTAATACTTCACCGCTCAATAGTCAATCTTAAAGCACTCGAGTAACACACTGTCGTAAGCTAAAAAAAAAAGTAATCTAGTTTTGATGCAAAAGACAGTTTTTGTTGGCGTTTCAGTTTATTTTGAAAAAGTAAAATTCAGTTCTGCGCCCATTGGAGAGGAGTAAAGCTAAAGATACAGCAACAAAAACGTTTAATAACAAACACTTCTACATACTACTAACCAACTGCATTTGTTTGTTGTTGCGCTAAATCGCGTCTTGCATGCTATTCGTCATGTTAGGTCCAGCCCAATAAACGTTGTATTTTTCACATCGTTTCAACGTCGTGAGATGTTGATCCAGTGATAATTTTTCTATCAGTTGGAATTAATCGTGGATTTGCAATGCATTGCACGTTTCAGTTTTGTTAAATTCACGTCATTAAAGCTGCTGGACGAAAAGTAAATGGCCGCATAAAACCTAACAGTTCTTTGTTTCTCACAGATCAAGAACAAACAAATTTGCAAATTGCGCGACAGCGTTAACTTATTTACTGTGGTTTACTACAACCACGGACCTAACTCACAGAAAGGCCGTAGGCCAAACTGAACACTTTCCTCCCTAGTCGCTGATACCTTGTCGCAATGTAGCACCATTCCCAGTAAGCAAATCAAAACCTTTTTAAGGCGAATTTTCAGACGCTGAATCGTTACAAAGAACTGAATTGATTTTTTGTCGTATTCAGGTTTACACCCGGCCGTTGAGGATTTAGAATTTAGATTGAGTGAACGGGAAGGCAAGGAAGCCAATCTTCTCTTCAAGTGTCTTGCTAAAGACACGACCGCATGCTCTTGAGCAGAGTCAAACCGGCGCTCTTGGGAGCGTCGTACCAAGGCTCCCATCACACGACGATGCAGCCAACTGATGTGCTGACCGAGAAATTGTGTGTGTGGGATCTTTTCAACCAAACTTTCTTACCAGGCAGACACTAAAAATATACTGTTAATTCTAATACAATATTAACAACAATGCTTCTAGCTTTTGATATGGCTTTTTCCATGCTCGCAATTGCACACTTTGCAGGCTGGTTTTAAGTAATGTAAACGATATCATAGCAACACACTTCTTCATATCAATATATCAAAATCAAATGTAAAAATACATGAATACAGCTTTGTCACACAAACGCAAAGTATATCATCAGAATGTTAAGCAACAAATACAAAAATTATACAAAAACAAAAATATATATGTTTGTGCTTAAACTATTGATCAGTTGACAAACAAAAAATTATGATTCTTTCAAGTGTATTTTTTTTGTATATTGCCCAACTACGTTTAAGACTTTGTTGATAACCCTGATAATAAGAATTACACATCTACAATTTTCACCTTTACTGAAGACTATATAAACATAAACAAACTTATAGCAAATAAATTTAACTTCATTCTACTCGCATTTGCGAATGGTATTGTATCTTTCATTCCTGAGAACACAATTAATATTACAACAGGCATGAGCAATTGAGCAACGAGCATGATTGGTAAAAGATCAAGGATTTGCGGCAGCGCCCATCACAAGAGGAACGCAAAATGAATCTTAGATTTTAGGTAAAAAGGACGGCGTTTTTATCAAAATTGTGGACCCCATTTCAATAATCCTTGTCCTTTTGCATAAACTTTTTACTCACGCCACGATCATTGGTACGGTCAAAAAGCAACTTTAACTTCTTGCGTAAACTCAACAACAGAATAGTGACAAATGGCATGGTTGCAACCTGGAAAGTCATAATGCAGATTTCGAGTCTGTGTGCTCGTTGCGCTTGGTCCGTCTGTACAGAAGTTCGGCTCCAACATACGATACGGCAGCAAAGGACGCCAAAACCATTAGAATGTATATTTTAACGTACATGCACAGGCTTGTGCTGATACCTGTTCCCACAACGATGCCCAAATTACTGGCAAAATTCTTAACGCTAAAGGCAATTCCGAGCTTGTCTTGAAAAAACACAGCAATCGTTCCTGAAAAATTATGGAAAATCATCAGTACAACATTGGCCCATGGGGTAGCATAAGTTAGTGTGATTGAGGCTAGTCAAAATCTACAACTTATAGAAAACTTCTGACTTTCTAACTACGTCGTAAAAAGGATCCAAACATGTCAAATTAAATCTGCATGAAGCCATTGCTCGAATTGATCTTATCCTATAGTCTACTGTACAATATTGGGCTACAGAGCATAATTATGAAATAAAGCTAATCCTGAAAGTTTAGCACATTTATAAAGACTTTGGACCTCCAACACAGGCTCGGTCAGCGAATTTGAGAGTGTGAAGTTTCCTCTTGTTGTCAACGTATTGTTGTCCGTATAACCAATTTCATGTAGGCCTACTATGTGTTGCTGAACGAAGAGTTTTTTTTTATAAGAGTCCTGCATAGTCGTAGGCTATATTATTATAACAGACATCCAGAGTTGGATCCTTACGTTCTTTCTAAAATCTGACTTCATCGATTGACTTGCCGGCAGACGAAATTTCAATAATAACTGTCGTTAGTAGAAAATTAGGATACGTAGCCTACTAAAAAACGTAGCCTACCTTGCAGGGCATTTGTGCAAGTTCCGTCACAGCATCCAAGAGCCATGGAAATGATATAAATCATGTACCAAGTAGTTTCAGATGGCTGCCACAACAGGCACATGAGATATGTCAATATATGCAAAAAGCCAACAATCACAAAGACGACATTTCTTCCGAGTAAAGGGAGTAATTTAGTCGATAAAAGAGAGGCACTCATGCTTGATGCTCCATACATAACTACAACAAGTCCCACCTACACAATAGCTTTGTTAGAATCATGGGTTAGAAATTAATAGTAATGGAAAGGTCCAGCCAGAAGCGATTCACTTTTCGAAACTGCTTTTATTTGTTGCGTTTGTTACGAACTTAATGAGTACTGGCATTAAAACCAATTGAAAACACTAACAGAATCTAGTTTTTTTTTTTTTATAACTTTTGATTGGCTATTTCTGTTTGCTCTGGCTCGAAAAAATTAGACAGCGAATTAATATCCAGCAGCCGTGTCGCATGCTAACGACTTTGCAAAGAAATATATTTAGGAATCACAGTAGGCTACACATTTACGTACTCCCAAGTGACATACAGAGCCGGTTAAAAGTGCAGAATTCGTCGGCAATTTTTTTTTGGACTATTTTTTGAAGTTTTGCTTGACAGTGAAAGCTTATAAAGAAATCGTAATTTTTAAACTCAGACGATTGCAAAAGTTCATAACATGCATGTACTAAATTATCAGATATGTGGCATTCGTTAGCAACTTATCAACTCAAAGAAATCAAATATTGTCAGCTCTGTGGTATCCTGATCAAATTACCTGTTCCACTCCAATCGTACACGAGACGTATGCCCTGGTGAATTCGGTCACATTAAAGGCCAAGAAGAACCCATAATAGAATATGAGCGGAAACACTAGAATATGAAGAGGTGATATAAAATGGTAGTAAGTCTCTTTCAACTCTGAACGCAGTGCAGCTTTAAACCGTCCGGAATGGTGAGGAAGTTCTACAGATTCAAAAACAAGCAAAACCGATTAAAGGCATAGAATGTTTATTGTTTATGCATCTTACTTAGACTATCACACTGAAAGTATGCTTAAAATATAGAACATACTGTAAGTAGCCTGTAAAATTTAACTGATTGAAGAATTGCAAGCTGGAGATTTCGTATCCTTTGGTATACGAAAGTAAATTTCATGGGGAAGAACGTTTTCGTACCAACACTTTCGGCTTGAATAATTATTGTGGAGTTAAAACTGCGTCACTAATACGAAAGGTGCGCGACAACTGACAAACAGCCAACAATAAATAAAGAAACGCCCTCCAGAAAAAGGCTGGAGATCCCTAAATTAGTTAAAAAGGGTTAATTGAAAAACATTCTAACCTGAAGGGAAATCTTCTTTTAACATCGATTCTTGATCTTCTCTGTTGGATTGAATCTCTCTTTTCTCACATCTAGTTGTATCAAACTTTGCAGGTATTTTAGGGATGGCAATAGCATGAACCGATGTGAAAGTAATTTGCATGAACAAGAAGATACTGAGGAGTAAATAAACGGACATCTGATCCGGTTCGTATTTTTCCATAAGCTTCGATTCCTCGTCATAGATGTATTCCTTCTGCGGATACCAAAAGAAATAACTAGAAGGAATCGAAAACGTTTCAGTATGGTTTGCACTGAATTGTACAAAACAAAGATATTAATAGCCAAATAGTTTCATTAGAAAGGTTGTTTGTTGAAATATAAGCAAACAAAATCAAATAACACTACAGCACTTATCGCAACACAAAGGTTATTAATTATTATTCATAGCAACATCACAATACCCATGCATTTGTACCCAAAAGCGTTTACGTTATTTATTTTTGTTTTTAGAACAACAAATGTTGCAGGTGGTTTAATTTCGTTTCCTAATTTCATGCGAAGCGTTTATGAAAAACATTTTACTGGCACAGACATATACAACCAAGCAACCACACGGCATTTAACATAATCGATTAAACTTGAACAAAACTATAAGCTACAAACGTTTTCGGCCATACACACGTTAGCCCTTATCAAGTAACAAAAAATAACTGCTTATCGTATCTACAATGAAAATGAATAACTGATCTAAACACTGAATTGAAAAACGAAACGCAAAATGAAACGGCAGAACATAGGAGAAAGGCACATCACATGGCGTTTAAATTAGACCAGGCAAAGAGGCAAAGACAGGCAAAGACATTAACTAATTTGAACAAGCAAAGTGCCATTAAAGATCACATATTCGATTGTCAAACATGTTCAAATAACAAACCATCCTTGGAGTCCTTTAGAATTATGCGTAAATGTTTCACCGAATTCGACACTAAAATCCACGAGGCTTTGCTAATAAAATCATACAATCCTCGCCTCAATACACAGTTGTTTGCCTCAGGTGCTTCTTATTTACTCAACATCTTTTCTTGATACGTCATATGATGCGTCTTTGCCTGGTGTAATTTAAACGCCATGTGATGTGCCTTTCTCCTATGTTCTGCCGTTTCATTTTGCGTTTCGTTTTTTCAATTCAGTGTTTAGATCAGTTATTCATTTTCATTGTAGATACGATAAGCAGTTATTTTTTGTTACTTGATAAGGGCTAACGTGTGTATGGCCGAAAACGTTTGTAGCTTATAGTTTTGTTCAAGTTTAATCGATTATGTTAAATGCCGTGTGGTTGCTTGGTTGTATACAGGCCTCGAAACTGAAGGCGGCCATCGCGGCCATGGCCGCGATTCACCTACAAAAACCGCCATTTTGTCCGCCGGGTCTCGCACTTCCGTCGGCCACATTTGTCCGCCATGAAGTTCCGAGAAAATTTTACGCAATTGGCATTGTGAATAAAGTATTTTGCCACTTATAATCACAAAGGATTAGAAAGCAGTCAAAGCACCCGATAAATCACAATACACACTGTCTATGCTTGAATTGTTAACATCATTCATTGAGCAAGCAGCTGATGTCTGACGATAAGCAGGATGCAAGTGACATTACTATACACTTTATTGATGCGATAAATCAACAGAAAGGAGTGAAAGCCGAGAGTGAATAACGATCATCGATCAACACCATCAAAGGAAGGTTTTAAAACAGAAAAAATTACCAGTACCTTAGATAAGATTGGTGGCTCTGACAGTGCATTGAAGTTTTATTTAAGACTAGCACTGTAGTAGTTTAATAGCAAGAGCGTCAACAAACAAATTCCGAAAAAAATTTACTCAAGCAGCCGTGTGAATGAAGTACTTTGCCACTTATAATCACAAAGGATTAGGAAGCAGTCAAAGCACCCAACAAATTACAATACACGCAGTGTGTAACTGTCTATGCTTGAATTGTTAACATCATTGATTGACCAAGCAGCTGATGTCTGACGATAAGCAGGATGCAAGTGACATTACTATACACTTTATTGATGCGATAAATCAGAACAAAAAGGAGTGAAACAAAAAAAGCGAATGCCAGAGAATGAATAACAATCATCGATCAACACCATAAAAAGAAGGTTTTAAAACAGAAAAAAAAATACCAATACCGTAGATAAAATGAGTGACAGTGCATGGAAGTTTTATTTGAGACTAGCAGTTTAACAACAAGAGCGTCAAAAAACAAATTATGCAGAAAAATCTGTTTAGCTTCTGGGCGCCAGGCAGCAAGAGGGTAAGAGAAGAAGACAATGCACAGCAGCAAGATCAGGAGAGCACTCCAAAGAAAAAGTCTAGAACTTGCAGTGTAATGACAGTTAAAAAGTGGATTAGTCAACACGACTTCAAGTGGCTGCGCTACGAAGAAAACGATGGCAATGCTACAAAAATTTGGTGTGAATATTGCAAGGCTTATCCTGCAATTGTGGCAGCAAATATGCACAATTCCGGTAACCTCACAGACAAGAATGCATACATCAAGGGCACTACAAACATTAAGTTAAGTGCCGTTAAAGATCACGACTCTTCCGCACCACACATCTCGGCAGCATCAGCTTTCAATGCAGATAGTGTGCCTGCACATCAGTTTCCAATTGTGAAGGCCCTTGACCTAAATGAAAATCTGAAATTGAAGATGAAACGTTTATTTGAAATTGCCTATTTCATTGCTAAGGAAGAGCTACCCTTTACGCTTTATCCCAAACTTGCGGCCTTGGAGAAGAAACACGACGTTGAATTGGGTGTGATGTACTTAAACGACAAACAATGCGCCAATTTTATTCATTATATCGGCGATACCTTATCACATGAATTAGACGAGGAATCAAGAAAATACAATGGATATTTCTCTATGATGTTCGATGGAAGCACGGACAAATCGTTCTCAGAAAGGGAAATCCTCTGCATGAAATACGTTCACAAAGGCAAAGTTACCGCTAAATTTATAGGGTAAGTATTCTCTTATTGACCACTGTTCTTTGAATATGCTTAATAATGAATATGCCTTACATCAATTTTTTTATTTATCAACAGAATCATGGAACCGCTCACCTGTAATGCTGATGGCATCAAAGCTGCGTTGAAAAACAAGTTCGAATCCTTTGGTATGGAGTGGAAGGAACGGTTAGTCGGGGCTTCTGCAGATGGCGCGGCTGTGAATTTTGGAAAAACAAACGGTATACTGGCTTCCTTTACAAAAGACGCACCGTGGCTTGTGTCGGTTCATTGCACTGCTCACAGGCTGGAACTTGCTATCAAAGATGGCTTTAAAAACACCTTCTTTAGTCAAGTAAGTTGGCATGAACATTTGTTTTTTTCTTTAACCGAAACACGTGAAATGATAAAGCCTTGCGATTAGTTTATATAGTAGTCTCAATAAATTAGAAATAACAATAGAGTATATTAATTTAAGTCTACTAGGCCTATATGGTGAAACAATCATTAGATAAGGGTTGAGGTAATGTTTATCTTTTTATTTTAGATCGATGAAATGCTATCAAGTCTTTACTACTTGTACCGCAACTCTCCCAAAAAATGGCGTGAATTGAAAGAGTTGGCCAACATTTTAGAAACCAACATCACGAAGCCAACACGATCCAATGGCACACGATGGGCACATCATAAGCTCACAAGTTTGAAAGGGCTGTTGCAAAGCTATCCTGTTGTGATAGCACATTTCGAGGAGATGGCAGAAGGATCGAGAAGAGACGTGGCCGCTGAGGACTCAGCCAAGATAAGAGGCTATTTGAAAAAAATGCAAAGTTACGATTTCGTTTATTGGTGTCACCGATATGTAGACATTTTGCAAGAATTGTCTCAACTCTCTCTAGCATTCCAGAAGGACGAAGTTATCATTTCAAGTGTCATAGATTCACTTGAAGGTACAGTCGCCTCCTTGAACTTGCTGAAGCATCAAGGCACGGAGTTAGCAAAGTTCAATACCATGATGAGGAACGGTGACGCCATACTATACCGAGATGTCCAACTACATCCATCTCGCACGCCAGACCTACAAACAAAAGCCGAAAAATTCATTGATGCAGTAATTGCATGCATTACTCGTCGTTTTTCTTCATTTAATACTAATCCCGTACTAAGAAATACGCAAATTGTAGACCCAAGAAAATGGCCCATTGACGAAGTCGATTTACGTGACTATGGCAACGTTGAAATCGAAAGTCTAACCAATCATTTCCAAAGCATACTGCTCGCAAATCTTGCGATGTTGGCATGATTTTAAATGAATGGGTAAAGTTGAAATTGTTTATTAGAAGGCTAACCACTTCAAATTTCACTCAAATATGGCCAATTATCTTCGAAAATCACTACAGTACATTTTCAAATGTTTTGCATGTAATAGAGATCGTACTGACCTTGCCTTCATCATCTGCGCACGTAGAGCGCTGTTTCTCTCTCTTGAAGCGACTGTTGGGAGATTGGAGAACTTCATTAAAAGCAAAAACAATTGAGTCATTAATGCGTGTATCTCTGGATGGACCAGACTTATCAGCATATGACCCCGAACCTGCCGTGATTGCGTGGCATACGGACACCATTATGACCCGTAAACTTGAGTAACTATGCCAGTAATACACCCTCATTATTTTACTAGAACACTCGTCTGAATTTAGCCAGCAAAACCTGCCTGGAAAAACAAGTCTTTGGACTATAAGAAAAAATATGCACTGGCACAATGACTAATTGTTTCTGGTTTTATTGAAGACTAATCTCCTTCGCTCGCTTTCAACCAAGAGAAGCATACCTTTGCAGCAATACATCTCGTGGATCTCGTGTTGAATTTTAAAGGTCTCACACGAAATTGGTTAATCACATTTCCAGTTCGTCATAGACTTAGGATTATCTGATATTGTTTCATCTTTGTTACATTGGTTTGGGATTTCAAATTATTTGTACGCAATAAAACGAATACGTTTAAGCGGCAAGCAATTAACCAATTTCGACTGCATTCTAGTTTTGCCTGAAATGTCCTCTCTTTGACCTTGATGTAGACTACACTACATATAAACTAATAAATCACCACCAGCTTTGGTATGTTTGCACTGCCTTTTGTTTGAGAGCAGGTGATTATAACTACAGGTAGGCCTACCAAATACCATTATTTCTCGACCAGCTTGCAGGCCTTGAAATTCACGGCGGACACCGCGGACATGTCCGCCGTCACAGCATGTGATGTCCGCGGGAAGTACCATCTAGATCGGTCATATTTGTCCGCCGAGAAATAACATAGAAACTAGCGATACAAATCGTCATTGTATAGCACGAACAATTGTTGCGATTGCGAGAATATAATTTCCCGCGCATTCTAGCGCGCATCTAGAAAATGTGAATTACTGTATCCCTTAGATTCCATTCAAGCAGAAAAACTTTCGATTTTTACGTTGCTTTAACGATTGATGACATTGAATCAGCGTAACAAAGGTGAATTCTTCGCTAAGAATCGATTGGAGCACGCGCAACTTAGTTCCAGTCTTACGTCACAATGTCTGGCTTTGATCTCCGAGTAATGTTGATAAAGCAAGGTTGGTTACAAAATTAGATTATACGAGTAGGCTATTACAGCACGATGCAGCAAAATTTGTTAAGTTTTGGTATTACAGTAAGAAAGAAAAAGCCCATGGAAAATTGACTTTCGCTCACATAACACGCAAAAATATACCTAAAGAAAAATTCCCAGTGAAACTTTGCACAGCAGAAAATAGTAGCGTTGGTGTAGAAGTTTCCCCGACTCGTGCCCAGAGCATTGTGACGCAAAAATCCACACGACCTTGTTCGTTGGAAGTTAATCAGTTATGCGGCGTATTGCAGCTACGAGGTGCGCTTTGACTCTCCAAGCGCACCTCGTTGGTCTGACGAAAGCCTTCGCTGAAATTTTAAAAAGCCTTCCAAACCGTAGCCATAGCTCTTAAATGGCGAAGAATTATCAAGATAAAGTGATTAAGCATGACGATCGACGCTAAAACTGGTGTGTCCGCCGTGAAACTTAATTTGTCCGCCGAGATAGCTGCTCAAACCGGACACGTTTGTCCGCCGTTAACAAAAACGAATTTCGAGGCCTGAGCTTGATAAAATACATAGGCCTTTGTAGCTGTAAAGTATTTCAACAAACCTTTTGCTTCAGATAAGCTGTTTGTGTAGATTTTATGGTAAACTTTTGTTCCTTCCCATACAACAAAATCCGTCATTTTCACATTGATTCAACCACTACAGACGTTGAATCAATGTAAAAATGGCGGATTTTCCTGTCTGGGTTATCAGTTAATTATCGCGCAACAGGCAATGCGATTTACTCATGCGTGTCAAAGTTCGGATGGCCGCCATGTGCTTGTGAATGGCCGCCGAACAGCTTGCTTCAGTCGGACACGTTTGGCCGCCGGAAGAAAAAAAACGTTTCGAGGCCTGGATGTCTGTGGTTGAAGAAAGTGACCTCTTTACCAAAATTGTATTTTACTGGCAATTGTGCAAAAAAGAAATTGGTCCTTATAAATCGATAAACATGACTGCAATAACCAGTTACGTCAACATAGACAGATATGCAAAAATATTATTAAAAAAATTATGGTTAAAGTTACCTGGCATTCGTTTACGCCACATTGTTCCCACGACTCCAAAGTATTGGCAGTTGAACCGACCTCGTTCGCCTCAGTTGAATTTGTAAGTCTTGAAACATTTCCGCTAAGTAGCGCAACAGAGCTGTAGTCGTTACCATCGTTTAAGTTCTTCAAGCCGGACAAAACGAGGCATACCAAGGCATTACCAACAACCTGTGATAAGATATTGAAGGAATCACTGTACTGATGAGTCACCACTCACCACATATCAAGTAGTAGATGGGACAAAGCTAAGGAAATTTCATTTCAGATAATAAAAGAGGATGTGTTTTTCATACAATGATGTGTAGCTGCCTTCAACTATAAAACTGTATTTATTGTAATATTGAAAGAGCTTGAACCATGCAGGAACGTACTTGAGCAAAGTAGACGAACACGAAGAATATACTGAAAAAGCGATACACGTAATGCTCTTCGTTTTTGCTTGACTTTGAAAGGCTTTTAGAATTTCGCTTGATTTCCCAGTATTTCTCTCCCAGGTGTGCTATATAGACTGACGCCCCGGCCCAAGACGCACTCTCCGTCAACCCATGAAATATCGCAACTGGAATCATGGTGTACCAGCCTGAAAAAAAATGAAAATAACCTATTTTTTTGTAACTTTAAGTTGTTTGTTACCACCCAGTCAGCAAAGTTGCTGTGTTTGCATCGTTTTAGGGCCATTAGACGATATTTCCACTATCAAACATCACCGGTATTTACACTGTGGAGTAGGCTTAAAAATAGCAAACTGTTGGGTTGCGCAAACCCTAGCTGCTCAGATCGTTCTCCAATCTTCGGTGCATAAATATGAAACGATTAGATTTTTCCATGAGCAACTCTTTTACATTCAGCAATTGACACCCAACTTCAGCTTGCATGAAGTTAATTTCTTTAATTGAAACATCAATGCAACGACAGTTGAAATAGCTGAAACTGTGCGGAAGCGTGCGTGCACAATGCAGAATGCATGTAACTTGTCATTAGATGCAAAATTATAACTAGTAGACGTTGTTAGATATTTAATCAACATAAAAATACTCTCGTTTGCTTGCCCATTTGAGACTTAAAAAGAAACTCAAAAACACGCGTGACAAAACGTTTGCTCAAAACAAAGGCAAAAACGCAAAACATGCCTTCATGGTCGATTTAGATTGTTTTCAAACTTTCTAAACCAAACCATGAAGAACCAGATTTGAAATACACTATTAGTCTGGGAGCCTACGACAGAAGATTTCACCCCATAAGGTACAAAAGGTTTGACCCCTTGAAGTTACTGGGGTCAACCATGTCACTCACAAAAAGTATGGAAGATTGACCGCACTGGGTGGATCTGGACCCTAGAGCCCCCTAAAAAGCCCAAAAAGGGGGTTAATTTCACCCCATAAGGTACATGGACCAAACTTGGTGAAAACGAAGTTCTATGTCAGGACATCACAAAAATATCAAATCTAACAATATTTTCGAGTGGAAAGGTGATGTAAGACTCCCCCCAAAGTGACCCCCCAGGGGGTTAATTTCACCCCATAAGGTACATGGACCAAAGTTGGTCAAAACGAAGTCTTATGTCAGGACATCACAAAAATATCAAATCTAACAATATTTTCGGGTGGAAAGGTGATGTAAGATGCCTTCAAAGTGACTTCCCTTAATGTGACCCCCTCGGAAGGTTTATTCCACCCCATAAGGTACATGGACCAAACTTGGTCAAAATGAAGTCTTATGTCAGGACATCACAAAAATATCAAATCTAACAATATTTTCGGGTGGAAAGGTGGTGTAAGATGACTTCAAAGTGACTTTCCTTAATGTGACCCCCTCGGAAGGTGTATTTCACCCCATAAAGTACATGGACCAAACTTGGTCAAAACGAAGTCTTATGTCAGGACATCACAAAAATATCAAATCTAACAATATTTTCGGGTGGAAAGGTGATGTAAGATGTCATCAAAGTGACCCCCAGAGGGTTTATTTCACCATAGAGTACATGGACCAAACGTGGTCAAAACGAAGTCTTCTAGGGCACCACAAAATATCAAATCTAACAATACTCTCAGTTGGAAAGGTGATAAAAGACCTACCCAAAAGTGAATCTCCTCCTATAGTTTAATTTACTTCATCCCTTTCTCGAACCAACCTTGGTGTAACGAAAGTGCTATGCCAGGACAGTACGAATGGATTAAATTTAAAAATGTTTTTATATAGGTTTTGATGAAATACATTCACAAGCTGTCCCATGATGCATGAAATGGAACTATAGCCTACTTTACAAAAAGTTTTTGTATAAATCATATTAAGTCAATCGAAAAAAGGCAACAGGACATGACAATACATGGCTTTGTAACACCAAAAACAGAAAGTACGTAAGAAGCATATAGGCTACAGTAGCCAGAAAATTGATCCAAGATCTTGATACCACCACTAAATGTGGACTTAATCGAACAACTGACTATCCAAATCAAAACGTTTCGAAATGAATCATTTGGAACGTTAATTTAGGCAGTAATGAACATTTTCCAGCTGCTACAATAAATAACCTAATAAACCCAATGCAGTAAATTTTTGTTTAATGCCATTTGCTTCATGTCTCCAATCAGTTATCGTAACTGTTCATTCATAAACAGAGATTGTTTGTGTAAATGTAAACGGTCGTTTCTTTATTCTTCATTGTCACTGCTGTCGCTTTCACTTTCTTCATCTTATTCTTCAGATTCATACAATTCTCCTGTTATATACAGAGATAAAGCAAGCTGTCTGCGATGTACCAGCCCCAAGCAATGTGGTTATCCGCACGTCTGACACTGACTGTCTTGTAATTGGCTTAGGTTGCTATGGAACTTTTGATCCTTCATTAAAGATATGGATAGAAGCTGGCTTGCAAAGCAATAACACGCAGCGGTACATCAACATCAACCAGCTGCATAGGCCTACCGCACTTGGAGTGACGATTTGCAAGTGTTTACCTGCATATCATGCCTTTACAGATTCTGATTACACCTCGTCATTTAGCAGGAAAGGGAAAGTGCGGCCGCTGAAATTACTCCAAGGAAACCACGAAGCGCAGGCAGCTTTTAGCCAACTCGGACACGACAAAGAAATTAGTGAAGACACTATCATCGCCATAGAGAACTTTGTGTGTAACATGTACAAAAACAAGAAAATTAATTATGTCAACGAAGTCCGTTTACAAATGTTTTTAGACGGCTACAAACCCAAAAAAGAAAATGAAAGGATATCATGCATACCAGAAGCTACTGTAGATAGTAGTACTCTACCACTTTGTTTACGAGTACTTCTCCAGAAGACAAGGCGCACACATCTCATCACAAGATGGTGGTTATCTTCAACTAGAAGTGAACAAGCAGCAACGTTGCTGCTAGAGTATGGCTGGAAAGAAGAAGGAGGTTCTTATAAAGTGGTGTGGTTTGAAGGTAAAGGTATAAAGCATCTTTAGATGTCTCTGCGTGGAATCTGATCTCATCCAGGAAAGTCAAGAAGAAGGTAAACAGCATTGGATGTCGCTTGGGTTACCCTTTATAAATATAAAACTTTCTCCTGGTCTATCAGTCGTTTACTTTCTTACTGTAAACATTAGCCAATAACTGGCTGTAAAGTTTCGTTTTAGGAACCTATAACCAATAGTTTCTGCAATCTTGAGAAAAATGCCTGGGTGCACTAAATAACAAATAAATGTTGAACTTTTTCCAGTTAATAGTAAGTTGCAATGTTGCATTATTCGAAGAAAAATAGACGTCTGTAAAAGATAATAAAATTACTATTGTATGTTACGCATATCTGTAGTGCATAATAGCAATTGTTTCGTACAGTCTTTATTTCTCTGTATATAACAGGAGAATTGTATGAATCTGAAGAATAAGACGAAGAAAGTAAAAGCGACACCAGTGATTGATTGATTGATTGAATCTTTATCCTCGGACTGGGAAAGCTTCTTGCAGAGCTTAATCCTGGCAGTTTCGCATACTTGTAGAGGCTTTGAATCACTGGCGCAGGCCCGGTCACCGAGATTGACTGAGTGAAGTTTCCGATTGTTGAAGGCTTGTTGTCGGGGAATTATTCCATCCATTAGATGCCGCTGAATGGAGAGCAGCCCTTAACGTGCGTTGCTCAAGCGCACACCCCGAGAGTCAAACCAGCGCCGCTATTGATCTTGAAGCTTCTTCGTTCCAGAAGTGACGCGCTAACCAATTGAGTTACCGTTTACATTTACACAAACAATCTCTGTTTATGAATGAACAGTTACAATAACTGATTGGAGACATGAAGCAAATGGCATTAAACAAAAATTTACTACATTGGGTTTATTGGGTTATTTATTGTAGCAGCTGGAAAATGTTCATTACTGCCTAAATTAACGTTCCAAATGATTCATTTCGAAACGTTTTGATTTGGATAGTCAGTTGTTCGATTAAGTCCACATTTAGTGGTGGTATCAAGATCTTGGATCAATTTTCTGGCTACTGTAGCCTATATGCTTCTTACGTACTTTCTGTTTTTGGTGTTACAAAGCCATGTATTGTCATGTCCTGTTGCCTTTTTTCGATTGACTTAATATGATTTATACAAAAACTTTTTGTAAAGTAGGCTATAGTTCCATTTCATGCATCATGGGACAGCTTGTGAATGTATTTCATCAAAACCTATATAAAAAATATTTTTAAATTTAATCCATTCGTACTGTCCTGGCATAGCACTTTCGTTACACCAAGGTTGGTTCGAGAAAGGGATGAAGTAAATTAAACTATAGGAGGAGATTCACTTTTGGGTAGGTCTTTTATCACCTTTCCAACTGAGAGTATTGTTAGATTTGATATTTTGTGGTGCCCTAGAAGACTTCGTTTTGACCACGTTTGGTCCATGTACTCTATGGTGAAATAAACCCTCTGGGGGTCACTTTGATGACATCTTACATCACCTTTCCACCCGAAAATATTGTTAGATTTGATATTTTTGTGATGTCCTGACATAAGACTTCGTTTTGACCAAGTTTGGTCCATGTACTTTACGGGGTGAAATACACCTTCCGAGGGGGTCACATTAAGGAAAGTCACTTTGAAGTCATCTTACACCACCTTTCCACCCGAAAATATTGTTAGATTTGATATTTTTGTGATGTCCTGACATAAGACTTCATTTTGACCAAGTTTGGTCCATGTACCTTATGGGGTGGAATAAACCTTCCGAGGGGGTCACATTAAGGGAAGTCACTTTGAAGGCATCTTACATCACCTTTCCACCCGAAAATATTGTTAGATTTGATATTTTTGTGATGTCCTGACATAAGACTTCATTTTGACCAAGTTTGGTCCATGTACCTTATGGGGTGGAATAAACCTTCCGAGGGGGTCACATTAAGGGAAGTCACTTTGAAGGCATCTTACATCACCTTTCCACCCGAAAATATTGTTAGATTTGATATTTTTGTGATGTCCTGACATAAGACTTCGTTTTGACCAACTTTGGTCCATGTACCTTATGGGGTGAAATTAACCCCCTGGGGGGTCACTTTGGGGGGAGTCTTACATCACCTTTCCACTCGAAAATATTGTTAGATTTGATATTTTTGTGATGTCCTGACATAGAACTTCGTTTTCACCAAGTTTGGTCCATGTACCTTATGGGGTGAAATTAACCCCCTTTTTGGGCTTTTTAGGGGGCTCTAGGGTCCAGATCCACCCGGTGCGGTCAATCTTCCATACTTTTTGTGAGTGACATGGTTGACCCCAGTAACTTCAAGGGGTCAAACCTTTTGTACCTTATGGGGTGAAATCTTCTGTCGTAGGCTCTCGGTCTATATGCAATGAGTCAGAAATCATGGCAAAAATGAAGCAAAACTTTTAACCAGGAAGATTTCAATTTTAAAACTTAGTGATCAAGCTCATTCATTTGATTGGCTTCTTTAACTTCGTTGTTCAAACCAGTGGCAAAAATAACTACACTTATCAACTTTGCCCGTGCGCTCAAAATCACTCCAAGCAAGAGATAACTAACAGAGGGTCGGAATAGTGAACTGTCCTCGCTGGAAAGCCAATGTAAAAACTGGGACCCTTTTGCATTTATCTTGAGCAAAAATACGGTAGTTATATCACAAATGTGGCTAGCGTGCCAATTTCAGTCATGTTTGCTTTGCAATACTGAAATCGTTTAGTTACAAGTTTTATTGCTTCTAATCCAGTATAAATTTGCAAGTAGTCAAACTCATGTCAGACTCTATCCGATTTTCGGAATATTAAGTCATATTTCCAACTGATTCAGGTTTACAACAATCAAAAGAAAAAGCACTAGAAATTAAACAAATCACCGAATTCGTAGATCTAAAAAGTTTCTAAAGTGTAAAGAAGTGCTTACTTGGATAAAAGTTAGCGATGGTGAAGGCTATGATTCCCATTTCACCGACCACAATGGCAGCTTTTGCTCCCATGAAGTCGATGAATAAAGGGACGAAGAAGATTGTTGACAAGGCCGATGTTGCATAAATCGCAAACAGGCTCGCTGTCCCAAGACCATTTTCAATGTTCATACTGCTTTGCAAAAACACAAGTCCTGAAATAGAACAGAAGTCAGGTACTTTAGTACGAGCAAAGCTAAAAGTATCTCCTTGATCAGCTTAAGCTGTATTGAGAATTGCAGTGCATTAGTCCTGATGACATAGCTAATTCAACAAATAGAATTTGGTTGCATTTCTGCATAATTTAAAACTGTAATTTAATAATGCCATCTTGACCTAGTGAACCAATGGTGGTGTTCCTTGTTTGTGGATTATCCTAAATTCACAGAGAATGATGATAAAATCTTCCAGTAAGCCTACTTTAGCCAAAACATTTGTGGTCGGATTCACAATATTGGCTACTCAAAAATCTAATTAACATTGGCTTAAAAATTCTGGAATATTTGTGCCACTTTTAATATCTGGCCATTCAACAACATTATTCAAAATCAAAAATTTCGGCCAAGCATAAAACCAAGTTTCAAGTCAAGCTTCGGTTTGCTTTTGATACAACTGAACCTCTGAAAAGGACTTGTCGAGTTTGCTGTGCAAGCAGTCGGAAACTAAACTGTCAACAGGCCGACTAAAAATACTAACACAGTGACGCAACCTATGTTCCAAACAGATCTTAATTTTTCACTATACTAGTTGGACCGAACCAAATGTAAGTACACGTTTTAAAAAATCAAAATCTTGATCTTAATTAAACTTTAAGCATGCCAGGATAATTTGAACGTTTGACGAATCAAATAACCGAATGTGATAGCTGTTGGAATGTTTCCAAACTTCCAATACAAGACTCAAGCATCGCAAACAAAAGCGTCTAAACGTGCAAGGCCTTGCCTACTATTTGTGAACTCAAGATGACTTCTGTTTGTCAAGTCTAAAGCTACACTCCATTTGAAACCGAACTAAGAAGAAGGTCACGGCTTTGGCAAACGATGGATAAGCAATGATTTGTTGAAATGAATGACCTGGAGTTCAAAGGTCAAATAAATCTCAGTGAACAGGTGGTACAAATGTGACATAAAACACAGCATGCGAACTTTAGGTCAAGAAACTTCAACTAAAACATTCCAATCGGATACACACCGTTCCAGCTTAGGCTTGGCAAGACCAGCGAGCTGTATCATAGAACGGACAGCACAGGTCTTTGACGTTTTGTGATCTCATATCAGCACAAAATAACACTATTTTATGGCAGCTATATTTAGCACGGAGGAAAGGCAATTTGAGAGTTGTTGGCCACTTACGCACAACAAAAACAAACTGTCGAAGTATCGTTTCTTGTGCATGATTGTATTGTAAACAAGGCTTTAGAGGTAGAGAGTGTTTACAGTAAATGTTTGAACAGGCTAATTGAAAACAAACAAAACTTCCAATCAGGGCCTAAACGTTCCACAAAAATTTCGAATTTAAAGTCAAAGATAATGATCATTTTTACAATGACTTGAAAAATAAAAACAGAGAGAGACTGTTCACCGAGAGAGACAAACAGAGAGAGACTTGAAAAATGTTGAAAATTTGAAGAAAAAATCTCTTTGACCTGGGTGTCTAATACACTACAACGAATGACTGATTCAGTAGTACATTTTTACATTAATATTTTCGATCTATTCTGCTTGTAACATCAGTTACGCCATTGGCTACAATTGTATAGCTTCATTTTAGCTATTCACCCTTGAAACATGTAGCTGTGTTAACTCACATTAATGTTTCAACAGACAACTGTGACGGTGCCACAAGATTTTATAACCCCCAATGATTACGCTGGCATTGCAGGCTTGTATTTGTTATTCACTAAGTTAAAGCCTGGAAAGCCTGGAAAGATCGCTCATACGCCATCATCACTAAGTTAAAGTATAGCGATTAAACCAGGGTGCAATAAATTTGGTGGGGAATGTAATAAATTGGGTGGGCGAAATTGCAGGAGGAAAGACAGCCAAGAGAAAAAAAACTGGCCACACTACTCTCGTAAGTGCCGATGTCTACGTGTGACGAGACCCTTGTCTCCCCATTCTCCGAAGCTCAGTAACTGAGTATGGGGCCATTTTTACCTACCATAGGCCTAACTTACTAATATTTAAAGTTTACTGTACAAAAATAACAATACTACAAGAAAATATGTCTTTATAGCCTACCTCCATATGCAGCATAGTTCATCATGAATGCGGAAGAGCAAATTAATAATATTTTCTTCAAGTAACTTCCGGTCAAATCCTTTTTGTTATTTCTCTCGTCGGGTGCCAATAAGTGGCCTGAAAAAAAAAAACTCCTTTAGCTTATGATTATGATTAAACATGTGTTAATTAATGCAGTTTTATCAAACAAATAGGCTATATCTGTGTACAAAGCCTGTATATTGATATTCAGTTGCTTGCTAACTTTTATTATATTTTAAATTCAAACAAACCACTCTTTAGGTGTGATCTTGACAAGTTTTTGACAGAGAAAATCATTTCGACGACGCTCGAAACAAGAAACCATTTAGGGTCGTCGGGTCCTTCGGCATGCGACAACTCAGCAAGTGCTTCAACTCAGCAAGTTCATTTCAGCTACTGTCAAGTCAGCAAATGAGATTTACGTGCTCACGTCGGAGTTGCTTGGTCATCGCTTGTCAAACTCATTTTGCTGCCTTGTGGCATTCCAAGTTTGGCTTGCTCAGTTGCTACTTGCTCAGTTTCATCATTTACCAACTTCAGCAAACTTGCTGAAATGTTGTCCGCCCCGTTAGCTCAGTGGTTACGCGCCCGGCTCAAAATCACGCGCGCAAGTTCGACTCTCGGAGTGTGCGTCTGAGCAACGCATTTCAGGACTGCTCTCCATTCAGCGGCACCTAGTGAATGGAATAATTCCCCAGCAACAAGACCTCAACAATCGGAAAACTTCACTCTGCCAATCTCGGTAACCGACCCTGCGTCAAGAGCCTCTACAAGTATGCGAAACTACCACACCAATCAAGGCTTTGTCAGTCCGAGGATAAAGATTCAAAAACCAAACAAATGTTGCTAGCTCAGTTGTCATTTGCTAAGTTGCCGCTTGCTCAGTTCACAACTGCTGACTTGTAGGAGACTCCCATTTAGCAATATTACACTGGCCCAAGTAACAGGTAGAGCACACGAGTGGATTTCGTCAACTACTTGTCTGGGCAATGACCTGTGGTCAAAGGGCAAAGGGCAACCAGATAAAGTGGAAGTCGATGACAATTAAACGAAAACTTTGTAAATTAATACGTCAAGCAAAATCTTCTTTAACAAAAAATACAGAGTGATTATTATACGCTAAACAAGTCAGCTAAACATCAACATCAAACGATGTTAATTAACATCAAGTGAAGATGAAATTGTGCCAAATTCCGAATAGTTGCAAACTCTTGATTTCGTTTCATTTCGAACCAAATGCATTGTGAAGAGTTTCGTTAAAACAAAAACAAAAGTCGTCTTGAAGATCTTATAATCAAAGAAATCGTATAAATTTTTCCTACGTGACTGTACAAGTTTTTCTCTCACCTGATGTAACTGAATCTTTACGCTCTTCATTTTCACAGCTACTCATGTTGCTATGGAGTTCAGTTTTGTCTCGAGAATTTCTGCATTCACTAATCGCTGACAACTCAGTTGACAGACAAATTAAAACCTAAACTGAAAAAAATGGAGGATAAATTTTAACGACACATTTTGAACAAGAAACTATGTTAAAATTTCAATGAGGGTGTGCCTGTTCCCCAGGCTTTTAGTAAGAACGTTTCTCATGTTATTTATAAACTTTGTTGTTTCAAGTAGTTGTGATTACGCCACATCTTGCTCTGAACACAACTAAATAGACCATAAAACGAAATTTTTAACTAACAGCATTGGGTTGGACTGAGCATCATGTTGATGTAAAACTAATGTAAAAGTCGATGTCTTGACTGGTGATAGTAATTATCGGATATCAATTGTATGTGATAATTGGCTTGAAACACAAGGTTGTATTTTTCGTGGCAGAATATTTTCAGCTCGATTTAAACTCTGTTTAAAGCGGGCAAGAAAATTATCGAAGGATGGTGTAATTATGTCAAGAAACCCAGTTGCATGCGCAATTAAAGTATAAAAGGAGGTGCAAATAGTATAACGAACCGCCTTTGAACTTGAAGATCAAAGACACCACATAAGTCTTCTAAAACTTTAAAACAAGCTTAAATCAATCTCCCATTATTTCGTTGTTGGTGTATACTTACATTTACATACCGTACAAATAAACGATCCAATCTTGAAAGAGAGGGTTCTTAGTTTTAAGTAAAGCGACATTTTGCAATGATTGGAGCAAACACTTAGCACCGTTTATGTGAGTTTGTTTATTTTTAAGCGTTTACTTTGCAATGCTTGAATCACATTTAAAGCAAGATGCAATTTAGATAAATCCCCTTTCTAGAGAAATTGCACTGCTCCAAGCCACTAACAACTGAAAATTGCTCTGATGATTACGTTACACAGTTTATTGCAGCCTCAATGAAACGCTAAGCTGTGAGAAAAGGAGCTAGAAATGTTTTCAGAAAAAAATGGAAAACTCTAATTAACTCAAACTTGCGTACACAACGGCTCCAACTTAAGATCTGCTGCTTTGTATGTTTTGCTGTTTTTTCCGCAGTTGCTGTGCAAACCTCAAAAATCTTTGAAAATGGCAAACATGAGAGAGGGTTCAATTTGCCGAGAGGGATTTATTTTTTCGTAAGAATGAACTCTTTTTCTCAAAATTGAGATACCCCAAGTGCTTGCTTTAAAATTGAGTACTGCCTGAAATCAACTTTTTTTACTTTTAAAATGTGTGGCAGACCGGTTCTTTAAAGTCTCTAACCTGGGCATGCTTCAATTCAATTGACTGACAAAAACAGCGGTTGTGAACTACGTGGCATGAATTAGTGGTGCGACACTGATGAGCCCAGCCTCATGGGCGAAACACGTGTCTACCGCTGTCAATTCTTGCAACACTCGACTGCCGAGAAACACTGGCTATGTTTATTGTGTTCTTCTCGCAGTGTCAATTATTTTGTACTCGTGCGTTGTTGATAAAAAAAAAAAACAGTTTATCACCAAAGACAGTCGAATGCTTTAAAACTGCTAATCAGCTTTCACCTAACTTAACACGGCAGGAAAATTAATTAATCAAGTTTAAATTTTGCAAATTGTCTTTGTTAAAAGCTTTACATTTAAAGCCTATTTAAATACTTTTGCTAACTCATTTCAAAGTTATCGAATGTAAAACAATTCGTGGATTAACCCCAATATCCAAATACGTTCAATGAATTTTACATCAACTGCCTTTGCCTTTTTGGCGAAATGCATTCATGCAGCGCAAATGCGACGGCTAAAAACATGCTGTAAGCTTGCATTGAAAATGCTGATGCTGAACATGCCTAGCTAGCCCTGCTGCAGATGTTGATTGCTTACTACTACAACATGTCATTCTGAAGTGTTCGCCCTTGGCACGCTTCAAACAGACATTCGTAACACCTGAGTCAACTGTCAACTTGTTTAAAAATTTACAATACAAAATACAGTCTCATAGTAATAAAAAGGCAAATTTGACTCTAACGCCAACCTACAGTGATTGGTTTTAAATTTGGCGAATTTCTGAACAAAGCACACAACCAAAAACTAATGCAATTTTTTTTTCAAACAGCTAAACGAAGCCAAGAACATCATCCTCACCAAAAGTCCTTAACAGCGATGGTAAATCTCACAATAAAGCCTTTTGACATGCTTCGATTAACTGCTAAGAAAATCATGAGAGCAAACACATGTTTAAATTCAAGGTTGGGTAATCCCTTCCTTTGCAAAATTCCATTATTGTTTTTGTACATGATTTACACTTGCATCGACAAATCACTCAACTCATACTGAAATCCATTAACATTATTACCAACCATTAGCGGGTTTGTATGAAGTGAAAGCAAATATTATTTTAAACTGCAACAAATTAACATACTGATCCTATGAGATTGAACACCCTACCTAGACACAATGCGGCCAACTATAACCTCCCAAATAGTTGTGCCATAAATGCATTGTTTGTATTACCAAGATGGAATTGTTGCTCGCCTGTTGTTGTTGATACCAGCTCTCGTGTTGGAAAAATGTTCAAACAAAACTGTGTAGTTCTCTACAGGCAATAAACAAGCATCAATTCGTTCATGCATAACAACCATTTTGAGGAATGTTTTGCGATGGTGGCAGATTGAAATTTTGAAATTGAATCACAAGTTTACCTTTGACTTTGTCAGTTTCAATGAATAAATCTGTCGAATTAATCCTGTGGGTTTTGTATGCTATATTATTCTCTAATTAAACTTCAAACTGCCGTTGCACGGAACAAAGTGCAAAAGTGTTTTTCAAATCAACGAAAGATCGAATGCTGCTGGTAGCTGAAATTTTAAAATGACAATTTTTTGTATCCTTGTTTCAAAAAATTATGAAAGATCGAAACATTACGGGTTTTAATCTTCGTTTTGATTTAAAATTTAGTAAATCCGTAATGCCGTGATCTACTGTATTTCCAACATATTTCGATATAGTCTGAGAAATTTTAGCCAGAATAACATTTTCTGTTTACAAACTTTTAAATGATTGTGTATCAACAAAAATGCAAAAAGGCTCGTTAAAATATGAAAATCTACACATTAAGTTTACGACAGCACGTTTATATGGTAAAAACAAATTGACGAGATTTGGCGCCAGTAAATACTGTACATCAATATGTTTTATTCACTCTTTACACGGTTAATGCTCAACAATACAACAGTTGTCAAATTCTATGCTTACATAAACCACTATAGTCAATGCTAAGTTTGATCGATGAGCATCCTATCCTTCTACGCACTTGTCTTTACAATTTATGGCAAATTCACTTTTTAAACTGTGCGTTTATAACGTCAGTTGACGTAATATAGTATTAACATCACTTCTACATATTTTTGAAAAAGTTCTACAAATTTTTCAAGAATGGTCTATTTTGATTCAGAAATGTTGGCATAGGTCGTGGGTAATAGATGAGTTAACTGAATAACAATTTTTGAGCTGAACAAGCAAAATACAAATCCAGTGTTTTTTCCTTTAAGACTTACGGAAATCTAACCCCATAGCTTTTTCACATTTAATTTCAAGCATCCTGTTAATGGCAACACACCTGTTCATGTCAGTTGTGTTCTTTTCCTGATCACCTGGCCAAATCAGAGTAGTATGTCTCACATTACAAAACGTTGATATGATGTTAGAACTCTGATTTTATGCGAATAAAGTCCTGATTTTTTAACAATTGTCGCATCGTTCGCAAAATATGGCAATTTATCATCATTTCTAGTCATGATGGTATTAGCAGGCGCTGTTGGACACGTCCACCATTTTAGTGAGAAGTTTTTGTTGTGTTTCATTAGACTTTTGGTCAAGCAACGATTGATGACATCGATTTCAAATCAAAATCCCTCACTGGACCTCTAACTTTATGTCTCATCTTCCAACCGACAAAATTCAACTGGGAAATCATTGGCTATCTACAGAGAAGTTAAGCTTGGTTCATAGCTGGCTTTCACGAGGCGACATATATATTTATACAAATTAAACCTCGACTAACCATTAAAACTATTTCTCCACAGCCAATCGCAAACGCAACACAAAAAATAACTCGGTGTGAAAATCAACTCGTTAAAATCTAATCTCTAATCATTCACATTATCGGTGATAAAAAAAACAAAGGTTTTGAAAACCGATTTGAAATGTAGTGTCCATTTTTCAGTTGCCGGTCAGCGAATCCGTCCTTTCCACGTCTGCAGACGTTAAATCAATGTAAAAAAAAATTATTTGCTGAGTGGATTGTTCATTTTGCTCGATGAATGGGAAATTGGTTTCGATTATACCGTTGCAACGAAAGGTTAAAGGTCGTATGCGGCAACTTTTCATCCAGAAACAAAGCAGGTACCGGTACTTCGCTTTGAAGTTAGTTGACCAAGAAACTGGAAAATTTGTAAACTCGTTATTCAAGTGAAAACAAATAAATGGTATGGTTGCAATTTGCAAATTAACGCAAACAGGCTGCAAGGGACTACTTTTTCACTTCCAATCGGAAAGCAACCAGAATCTCATAAACAGACGTTCACTGAAAAAATAACTTTCAACACGTGAAAGATTCAAACTAAAAACCACGTGATATTATGATAATATGATAGTTAAAGTTGCTCGTTTTACATACTTCTGGCGGCGTTGAAGCAATGTGAAAAAGACAACTTTTGCTAGCTTGGCTTTTATCACCAATCGTTGTTTCAACATAAAGAATCATTAAACTTTCAAACCACAACCATGCGTTCCTGCATACTTGTTCAAGTGATTGACGAAACCGATAAGTGACCATTGCGACGACAGATCAACGGAAAACATTTGTCACTTTCTTTCAACAAAGGATACGATTTCTTGTAGCATGGCTACTAAACGTTTTGATAATGATAGAGATAGCTGATGTCAAAACCTGATAAATCACTTGTTTCAAACAGACTGAGGTAAAAAGTCGAACAAACATCAACGAATGGCTTCAGATCGACAAAGTAAACCGATTCGAGGAGTAGCCCTCGTAGAAACAACCCATTGAAACTATACAGCTCATTTATAACATCTAGCCAAAAATCGTAACGATGCGGAACTTTACCTGAAAATTTTCCTTTCAAAATATTTTTTTTCTGACACCAACACTGCCGAACTTTTCAAATGCACAACGCTGAATTCACTGGTACAAAACAATATTTTTTTCACAGAGCTTTCTTGGTTTGTCTTCCTCTTGTTTTCACCACCAAGATATTGGATTTCTTTCCCAAAGGATAAAACGCACAAGTCTGGTAGTGAGTAGCTTATGACATCATATGTCAGTTCAGTTTATTTCTCCTTAGCGCTTGACAACTTTAAACCATTCGAAACAGAACAGTAGCCTAAAAAAAGCGATTCCAGACACTGTTTGCTATTTTTGTTACAAAATTTACTGAAAGTTTTCGACCAACCGTGTAGTTTCTGTCTTGGCGAGATCAAGCGCTTTCGCACTCTTTCAAACATGATATAGGGTATAATTAAGGCTTACGAATAATAGCCGTATCATTGTTTCATCAGCACACAACTGAAAAAAGCCAGATGAATCGGGAGTGGAAAAATGAATTAAATTCCTGATCAAAGTTGAACTGTCAGTCCATATTATTTGCATTCTGGTAAACAGAGCGGTTGAGAGGATAATTTGGATCTGGACCAAGAAGATCCTCGGGCAGGTGGTTTCTTCAAGTCCCGGGCCCTTGGAAAGGTTATGGGACCCTAAAATCATCCTGGGTCCAGAAGTATCCCCTGGACGATCCTGTCAAACATGCTGGTAGGTTCCATTTTTTGAAAAGTTTTAAATGCCATTCAAGTGCATTCACTCACAACATTTTTCAATAAAACATTCGCCTTTTTTGCTACAAGTAGGCCCAATAACTTTTGCTTATTGTATTTTTGGGACACTAACAAGTTTGAATACAGAAGTTATAACTAACTTGACAAAGGGCTGTTTGAATCAGACACTAACAAGTTTGAATACAGAAGTTATAACTAACTTGACAAAGGGCTGTTTGAATCAGACACTAACAAGTTTGAATACAGAAGTTATAACTAACTTGACAAAGGGCTGTTTGAATCAGACACTAACAAGTTTGATACAGAAGTTATAACTAACTTGACAAAGGGCTGTTTGAATCAGACACTAACAAGTTTGAATACAGAAGTTATAACTAACTTGACAAAGGGCTGTTTGAATCAGACACTAACAAGTTTGAATACAGAAGTTATAACTAACTTGACAAAGGGCTGTTTGAATCAGACACTAACAAGTTTGAATACAGAAGTTATAACTAACTTGACAAAGGGCTGTTTGAATCAAATTTTCTTCAACCAAAACAAAACAAAACTTTATTTTGTGAATGTTGGTTCACACTGAGTCTTCACAAATTCATACAAACTCAAACGAAACAAAACCGAGGCAAATGCGGTTTTCCACCAAAGCGAAACAATATTTGTCTTGTTTTTAAAAAATATCGAAACAAGTTTGTTTCCAATACACGTCAGCACAAATTTGTAATTTTGCGAAATACACACGCAAAACAAAGTCCTTTTAATGACACTTTATGCGTTTTAAGGTTCTCATTGTTTACTTCTTAGTTCTTAACTCACAAGACTAAGAAACTTTTTGAATTTCTAAACGAAACACAACTTAATTCTTTAATGAGTAACCTAATTCAAAACTAAATAAATTTAAAGTCAAACAATCTTACGTTAAAACTAATTCCTACTGCTTTCCAAAAAAAAGTCTTTACGCGCTGTGACTATGGAAATAAGTGCATACTACATTACTACAAGGCATAGCTTTGAAGGTTTTAAAGCCGATATAATTTCACAACATAATATAGTCTTGCCTTTTCTTCATGCCACTAAGCAGATTTTTGAACAAAGGGTGCAGTACTGTAGTTAGTCGATTGTGTGTGATGGACAAATCTTTAAAGTCGGGTTTTTATTAGGCATTCGACGTCTATCAAGCAATAGAAACGTCTTTACAGTGTTGTAAAGTGTTACGATCAGCACCACGATTATAAAATGCAGCCTATAAACCACACTAACAAGCTATGTACTTACTGTAATTACGAAGTTCGAGTTTCATTTAACACTTTCAAGCAATCTTTTTTCATTTTCACGTGAATGACGTTTCATCCGTTTTAAAAATTGCACTTTGGGCATTCATGACTTTTAATTATCGTCCGTAAAGTAAAGATTGATAAGTTTATGCATGCGAAACACTACATCTACTGCCCGTCAATTTGTGATTTTTAAGCCAAAGAATGTTAGCTAAAAAATATGAAAACATTATAACTTATGTATTGCACTAAGTAGAGTCATCAAAAGTCAAAATCATGCACACAAGTAGGGTCGTGTTAACAGCCCCCAGTACCCCCGGCCGGTGGGAACACGGCTGATTAAGGGCCCACTCATTTTAGTCTGTTTGATGTTTTTTGACTGTTTAAAAAATAGAAAAGTTGCTACAGAAGCTAGATATTCAATAGCTTAAATTATACAAGGCCGTATTTACAGCTTTTCAAACCCCCGGCCGGGGGCCCAATTTTTTGACTGTTTAAAAAATAAAAAATAGTATAAAAGCTCGATAATCAATAGCTAATTTAATCATGCAATGCCTTTTTTACTGCTGCCAAAACCCCCAACTGGGTGCCTACTTCTAACTAGGGGTTCACTCATAATTCGGTCGTCAGCGTTTTTCGGCTTGTAGTTTTACATTTTTTCCATTTTTGTAAAAAAATTTCGCTTGCTTAACCACATTTCGTTGATCTCGGCGATATTGGACAAGCATAGTTGGGGATAAAAGGAGTGAAAAGTTTTTTGTGTCTAAAAAATCTAACAAAATGATGCATTATTTTGAAGTAAACCCTGCTCACTCAAATGACCTAGTTAATTAATGTTAATTAAATTGATAAATTCTAATGTGAATTGAAATAAGTAATGACGTGAAAATGTTATCTGTGAAGGTGGGGACACCTCAGTCAAAATTTTCGCATTTTCTCAGTTAAACACCTCAGCCAAAATTTTTATAATTTTTCTTAATTAAATTCTAGCCTGCTGAAAGGCTACAGCACACTAGGCTATACAAACTTACAAAAAATAAATTATTGAAATCCTTCTATATTTGTGAATGAAAAAATTTTGAAATTGAAGGCCAACTTAAATTTTAAACAAAACTTCTACCAATCCAATTTTAACCAAAACAAGATTATATATGTCAAAAATATTTTTGGAGGGAAAGTCCCTCATACCCCTCTCCGTTTCATTTATTTAGACATTAAGTTTTGCATTTTTATTGATGCTATAAATTTTACTTTGTTAAAACTGTGATCCTTTTCCAACATTTTACTATGATACAGTAGATCCCCTTATGCATTGTCGGCATAACCGTAACTATTTTTTTTTTCATAAAATCTTAAAACTTGTTTACTCTTTGCTAAAATATTTGATTTTAACTTTCTTGGTTTCGTATTATCTTTGCTGAAAATGATGAATGTAAACTGTTTTCCCACATTGAAAGACTTTTCCGCCCTAAACGTTTTCTGGTCCTATTTTTAAGAGCAATCATTAAACATAATCGCCCATTATTGGATTTCGGGGAGGGGGCGAGATGGTGCTCACACGGCCCTGCAATCTTGCAATTGCATACAAAGTACATTTTACCTTATACCTCTATAAACACTGAAATATAATTTATTTTACCATTAACTTATTACTAGTTAAGTAAACAACGTGTTTGATTCGGAATATTGTATTGTTTTCTCAGTTTTGGAGCGGCACAATTTTTTTCTTCCATACGTACACTTCTAAAAACACGCTTGCCCCTCTGCAACCGTTAGGTTAATAAAATATTATTGAGCCAGCCAGTGCTTCCACTTTGAAGGATTTTATCCCGAAATCGGGATTTTTCAACGCTTCGAAGGATAAAAAAGGGATTTGAAGAAAAAAAGGATTTTTTAGGGATTTTTAATAATTTTACAAGGAATATTTGTCTTAAAAAGGGAATTGTTGTTTTTAGCAATTTTGAAGAAAATTTTATTAATATTCTCTTTAAAAAGTTCTAAAAACGACTGGAATAACGATGATCAGCTGGTTTCCATCGTCACTCGCCATCCGGAACCCCTCTTACTCCCTGTCCCATCCTCGCCTTTCTATCGCTTGATTTCTTTTATCGCCACTTTGGGAATTGGACGTGATTGCAGACGGTAGTGAGAGAGTTAGTTCTCAATTCTTTGAGTTAAAATTAGGTAATCCGTTGATTTACAGTTGAAGTTGAGCAGCAATAACAAAGTTCACTGAGGTTCGACGTACAGTTAGGTATGATAAGCTTAGGCTAGTGATATCTTTAGTGCTAGTGATATGTTTAGAAAAGTTAGTTTTTGCCTATGCTAACTGATGGTGTCATAATAATAGAGGCTATGTAGTAGCCTATACAACATGTAGGCTATAGATAGTGTACACAGTCAGACTGAGTCAGTATCATGAATAGGCCTAGTATCCTGGAGTTTTTCATCAGTCTCAAATGATTGTGAAGGCGTTACTGACAAGAAGAAAAAAGAGATAGCCTAGCCATTAGCCAATAGTGTTAAGTTAGCGGATTAGCGCATCAAGGAAACTAAACACAAAAATAAATTTGTTAATGGATGGATAATTCGTTGAAACTGGACATTTACCACCTGTACATTTTTGCTGTTAGGGATAGGTTAGTAGTCCGGGTAGAAAAGATGAGACTGGTAATTGGTAAATGATGTCCAGGACTCCAGGTGGTAAATGTCCCAGAACCGACTAACTGACAAGCAGTTTTTTGGCTGGACAGTGAACAAAGGAAGTAAACCATGTTATTGTAAAATATGGGCTGCTTTTGTGCAGCCTACTGTTCTAATAAAACAACGTTGCTTCGACATACCGGTGCTACTGAATAAAATCGAGATTAAAATAGCTTTAACTGAGATTATATTATAATAACTTTAAAGTTGTATTAGCACCTTTTTTAACCTAAATAACGTTAAAAATAACCTCGTCTATGAAGGAAATTTTGAAAGATTTCCGACTGAGGAAAAAGGGATTTTTCAGGACAAAAAAGGAAATTGAAAAGGATTTATCAATTGTCAGAAGTGGAAGCACTGGAGCCAGCGATGCGAGCAAAACAATTTTGCAAAAACAGAGAAATGCTTTTTTTTCTCACTTTTGGGATGCACATGACCAGGTCCCCTCCTTGAACCGTTAGGCCTACTAGTTTTGTTTTAAATTCACTTAATTAATCCATATACTGTGTATCGCACCATAACTGTTGTTGGTTTTAGTCAAAATATTTCAAGTTATAAACACGCACAAAAAACTGACGTTTATTGGCCAAACTGCTGCTAATACTTTAATTATTGCATATTAATATAAATCTTACACGTCTTCCCTTACGTGTCTTCTAAGAGCTATTTTCTAAAAACAGATGATCTAGATTAGTAAAACCTATTAATGCAGTCACAAAATCCTTTCCGTTTTCGAAGAGATTAACTGTTCGAGGTTACATGCCTGGTAAAGTCCTCCGCCCTGCGGTTGCGCTAAGAGACGGGAACTGCAGTCAAAGGCTATCATCAAAACTAGCAAAGTGCGCTGCAAACTCAACTTTGAAAATATGACAAGAGTATTATTATGAATTGTTTCCTCTCCGCAATAAGGTTAATTCGATAAAGGTGTTAGTGATATTGAAACCTTAATACTTTAAAACAATATTGCTTGATCTTAATTCTGTGTTTAAAAAGTTTGTCCTGCCTCGTCCAAATAAAATTGTTATTGGACACACCTAACATTACGCTGTCTATTGGCGGACGGCATTTCGGCTCTCTGCCTATATGAATAAAGCCTGTTCGTGCAAGCTTAGCTCGCACACTTACCTTGAATAAACGATTATAATAAACAACCAAAATCTCAATTCCCTTTCATTTTTCTGACATAAAACTATTACCAGATGTCAAATGGTAGAACAACAGCCAGGACCAATCCCTAGAAAAGATCAGTTATTTCGGATAGCAGTGCCAGTAGCCGAAGCTTGAAGCGGATACCAAAGCATGTAAATTCAAAAAGAATAAACACCAGACAACCAACTCACATAATTCATTCTACAAACCTGCCCTTTCTGATCTTGTCCAAAATGCGAAAGTGTCTAGCGGTGTTCAGAAATCCTTTTTTTTTGCGACTTGCAGCAAATGATAGCAATATCTCACTCGGCGCCTTGCAAGTTCGTTGATTTAATATCTTCTGTCTTTGCAAACTATACCTGGTTGGGGGCTTTGTCAAATGATTAAATTGCGGGATATTAATCGACTTTGTTGCGGTAATACAAAATTGAAAATGCAATACGACCAGTAGCATCTACTACAATCAATTAATCAAAAAACATTAGAATTAGCCGAAGGCAAGAGAATAAGCTCCACAACATTTAGGCTGACTGGACACCATAGGTACAGTACGATTACACAAAACTATCTAACTGTTTGAAACGAGAAGTAGGTTGTTAGTTTGGTTAGGCCGTTAGAAACGAATTCATCATTTTCATCAAAATGAAACGAAATCAAGACGCAAAATTTCGAGGTAATTTTTTCGACACAAAGTTGTGTCGAAGTCTTGATTTCGTTTCGTTTTAAAAATTTAGAAATAGTTTTGTACGAAATACTCGTAAGTCTGAATGAAGGCAAATTGTTTTGCTTTGAAATTAGGACGAAACGAAGTTGCTTTTGTTATTAAATAACGCGAAACGTTTCCAAATATTTAGTTGGCCTATGTCTTTTTACAGAGGTTTGTTTCTGGGAAAACGTTTTATTTCAAAATGAATTACGCTTAGCGTTCCAATCTTTGTATACAAGCAGAAAAATAGATTTAAAATATTCATGCTTTTGACTAAAAGTTAGGTAATGGTGTGATAGGCTAAAAGTACAAAACCTTTCAGATACTTTCAGCTTTCACCCTCCACTTCTAGCCCCCTCTAAAACGCCGTTGCTTATACCTTGGCAGCTGGACGATCTGACGTGTCCTTTGTGCCATCGTTTAAATGATTTAGGCTGTGCCTTGTCTTGACTTTAATGAAGCCAAAGCGCAGTTAGTCTTGAGGGAAAACATTTATTATATTGGTCATGACAAACTAAACGGCATAATTGGCAATAAGCAACCTCTGAATACCAGTCGTTTCACATTCATCCCAAAGGTCTTTCGATAAAAAAAATACACAACTTGCTGAAAAGTCGAACATCAAACTTAAAATTACGAAAGTAGTCTGCAAAGGTGAATCACTGCAGAGAAGGTTCTGAATTGCTGGCAAAGTAGCATTTCTATGCTTTGCTCTCGGTTGTAGTGAGCAATGTGACTTTTTATAGATTTTTTTTATGATTTTGCCGAAAACACTTGTCACTTTGTTGCAGGCTATTGTGTATTAATTGATTGATTGACTCAAAAATATGCTCTATTTCTAAATAAAATAAAGCAACGACAGAAATTTGCAGAATGATACCAGTCGACATCTGACTGTCCAAGATGGAAACCAGTCATTACTTAGATTGATGCATTGTTAAAAAATTAACTTCCATTTGCATAATAATGTTACATGAAGTAAGAGAGCAATAATATGTCGACTGAAAATTTACGCTCGCAAGAATTTTATAAGTACGGTAGCGCCAAATATCAAATGGGAGAAAGATTTCTCTAGGACAAATCATACAGCAGTCAATATCTGACTTCACTACAAATTTTCAGCTTTGTAACATCCAAAAGTTGCTAAAGTTTCGCATATAGTGACATAAAAAAATAAGTCTACAGAAAACTTGGGGTTGATTTAATTTGAGGATTTTCATAATGACCCCTTCCTTTTTAAATCACCACTTATTCAAATAGCACGATTGGTTATCAACGGCGATTAGATGCTAATGGCGATCTAGCAAACAATGATTTGACACTTTTTAATACTGCAGCAGATGTGTCTTGTTACTTGGATTATCACAACCCACTGTCTATTTGGCCAAGCTTTTTGACCAAGCTTTTTCATTCGTTAACGCAATGCAAGTGTTTTTACTTTTAAAGCGCTCTGAGTTTACGATTATTATCATTATCATCTGGCTAGTTTCATTGCGCAGCTGCATTTTAATGGGTCAGAAGCAATACAGCTGTTTTATTACAAAACGTAACTTATATGATTGACCATATCAAATGAATATTTTCAGAGGCCAACAAACACGTTTCATGCTTACCAAACACAAAAATAGCATCGATTAATTGCCAAGCAATAATAAAAAGGTGTTGAAAGTACAGTAGATGGATAGATGTGCTCACAAATGAGGCGCTGGCTATTGTTAACTGATTGTTTCAACCTATCTGGCACAGTGAATAAAACTTTAGTCTTTGTAAGTGCCATTTTACCTCATCACTGGTGCTCAAAAACGTCGATATGTCAATTCTTTGTGGTTATCTGGACAAAAAACTCAAAAATGTTTTCGAAATGTGACAACCCATAATTCTTGCGGAAACAGATTCATCTGTTTTAAAATCAATTAAATTGTTGCTCTCTCGTATTTATCACTAGATTTTGAGAAGCAAGTTCCTTGCCAAACTCCAGCACGCAGATTGGGTGGTAAAGCGAATAAACAAATTAATATTGTGTAAACAAAGATAATTTAATCACGAAGAAAATTGTAAATACAGTAGAACTCGGTTAATCCGGATTCGATTTGACCGGCGATTCCATCCGGATTAGGCGAAGATCCGGATTAACCGATGACGGTTCTATCAAGCCTGACGTTACCTAGATAGAAGAGTATCGGTAAAAATCACCGAAATTGAACGCATTAGTGTGGTCATCTGCCAATTCGGAGACGCGCGATCACCACATTAGCGACCCAGTGATAGAGTTCTTTTGAAATGCAGTATGCATCATTTGCATGTAAAATGAATGTATTTGTAGACTCTGCGTCTAACGCAAGAACACACTGGCAAAAGTTACATCTTCAGACATGCGTGTCGGAATAATTTGTAGTCACTCAAAACTTTTGAAAACAGTTACCGAAGACGAGTTTCTATGGAAAACTTACAAAAAATCACGGTCGAACAAAGTCTTCGATTGGAAAAACGTTACCGGCATTACGACCGAAAATTCCACCGACATCTTTTCAAGTTACAGTACGAGTTTGGGCATTTGCGCACGAATTTTGCGTTAGGAGGGAATACTGTTCATGAACGGAAGAAATCCGTAATTTTTGACTGTCGCTGTTTCACGAATTGGTCCATAAGTAGGCTCTCTATTTGGAAGACACAGTTTTCCATGCCAGGGCAAGAACTGCTAAGTCCATAGCGCTGCAGCGTTTTCATGGCTGCGTAAGCGTCACTCAGCTTCGGGATTGGTTCTTCCTCGACCGTAGCTTCAGTCTTGCTTTCTTCTTCTTCCTCATCACTGCCTATTTCTCCTTCAACCACAGGGTCCACTACAACCTGGACGATTTGTTCATCGTTGAAGTGAGGTGACGTTTCAATGCTGTAGTCGACTGCTAAGTAGTCATTCATATCACTTGGTACGCAATCACCATAGATCTGCTTTAGCCCATCCCACATGTTGCGGAGTTCGACTTCCTCTGTAGGCTCAGAATTCTCAGCACTGGTAGTAACCTCTTCAACTTGATTGACGATGAAACCCGTCTTTTTGAAGCAATTAGCCACCGTTTGGGCTTTCACTCGTTTCCAAGCAGACTTCAAAGCAACGACTGCGTCTAGCAAATTCCAAGTGAAAGAAGGGGTGTCTTCTTCAGCAGTTTGAAGACGTCGCAAAGCTAAACTGTGCCTGTAGTAGAGCTTCAAATTCCTAATGATACCAGAGTCCATGGGTTGAGTATGACTGGTAGTGTTCGGTGGCAGGAATACCAGGTCTACATTCCCCAACTCCACTTTCGGATGAGCTGGACAGTTGTCGATTATCATGGCGATTTTTCGCTTTTCACGTCCCATTCGTTTATCCAAGTTTCTCAACCAATTCTCAAATACAATTGAAGTCATCCAGGCTTTTTTGTTTGCATGGTAATCCACCGGCACAGTCACATTTCTAAATGCCCGTGGATTTTTGCTCTTACCAATGACCAACAAGGGCAGTTTATCTGTACCAGTCATGTTAGCACCCACTAACACTGTGATGCGCGATTTCGGCTGCTTAGCTCCGTGATGAGATCCTCCAGTGAACCCAAGTGAATTGTCAGGTAACAGAAGCCAGAAAAGTCCAGTTTCATCCGCGTTATAGATATCGTTAGGTTGGTAGGTAGACAGAATTGATTGAAGCTTCCCACCTTTCCATTCCCGAACGATTTCCACATTAACACCACCAGACTTGCCAGCTTTTATTATGCGACTAACACCATGTCGCTTTTTCCAACGATCAATCCATTGCATCGAGATTGTCTGCTCTGCGACGGTGTCCACAGACAGCGCTTTCAAAAAAGTGTTGGCCTGTTGTAGGAGCATACAACCATCAATGCGAAGCTCTGGCCGGCACGATTTCTGTCGGAACCATGTCAACAGAGCTTTGTCTACATCTGGTTGCGTGCTTAGCCTTTTGCGCTTGCTGCTGCTGGCTAGACAGCTACCCTCTGAACTTTGAGCACGAATTTTCTCTGCATTCTTTATAAGATCGCTCAAAGTCTGTGGCTTCATACTGAAATACGCTGCGACATTTTTCTTTTTTACCGTAGGATTGTCCTCTACGTATTGCAAGATTTTCAGCTTTTCTGCCAGGGTCCTGTCCTGACGACCACGCTTTTCCGGTTTAGACATATTGCAGAACAAAGGTCTAAGTGTCTAACAGCCTACTGTAGATTGCAGCATTCAAGACGAATGTGCGGCTGTGAAGTAACAATCGAAATGAAGAGTTTATTGCGTCACATTAACGGAACAATAGATAAGAAATTTCTCGCAATAAGCCGCGTTACGTTTTAGCATAAAATGGCAAAACTGTCGAGCAAATCCGGATAAAGCGATAGAGAAAGCGCAACTTTTGTCCGGAATAGGAGAAGATCCGGATTAAAAAATCAGGATAATCCAAAGCTGTTTCTCAAGAAAAAGATTACAAATCATTTGTACTTCCAATTTTATCCGGATTAGGCGAAGATCCGGATGAACCGAATCCGGATTAACTGAGTTCTACTGAATTATTGTTAAGAAATATAATCCCCATCGTATGTTCCAAGAAAAAGAGTTTGCACGCAAAACATTGCTTCAACGTTTATACTTGCACGTAAAGCAGCAACGAAATTAATGCATCGCTATTTCATGTGCAATGTTAATTTGCATCACTTGAATAAGCTTTTAAAAGCTAATCGTTTTTCTATTCATCAGTATTAAAACTCTTTAAAGATAAATCAATGCTGCGATTAATCAGTTTCAGAAGCACATGTTGAGATTAAAAATTTATATGCATTTATCTTCTTGCGTCCACTCAGGTTAAACCTCACTTATTCCATAAATTTATAAAACAACAAGAATATCCTTATTTGGAGTATTGTTGTCTTTTACATTGACTGATTAAGAGTAACAGCATTTCTAGTGTTCTTGAACTGAGAAAGCTTCATTTGAAGCATAGCCTAATCTCAATAGTTTTACGTGTGCTATCACGCATTTACGCAACCATACAGTGCTTGCAAAGGCTGATATCAATCAGTGAAACAGAGTGGTTAGTAAGTGGTTACTCCATTTGAAATATAAAAAAGTAACTGCATTTACTGTTACTATTTTTGTTGACTGAAGTGACGTTTTAAGATAGGTTACATACCTTTGTCTTTGTGTTCTTCTATTTTTTAAGTGCCATTCTATAACTTAATCTATGCAAGTTAGTGTTTTGATATTTAGGCCTGGAAATAAAAACTTGTTTTACCATGTACCGATACGAAAGATGACTACAATAGCCTCCTAAAGTTATCAGCAATTCCGCTCCTATACCCGGTTCTCCTGAAGGGTAACTTGTAACTTATTTAGCTGTCTGCAGATGTTGAATCAATGTAAAATGATCAACTTTGTTAGCTAAAAATCTTCTTTTATTCATCGGTAAGCAAAACTAGCTTTAGAATAAACTTTAAAGACTCTTGTTTTCGTATACAAAAGTTGTGTTTATCTTAGCAATCATTGCAATTCACATATTTGCAGTTGTACACTCCCAATAAATACTTCACAAAACAGATAAGAAATTGTGAGATTTCTGGCTGTCAAGTTGATGAATTCGATATGGAAAACGATAAATTGTGAATGAAAGCTTAGACTTCGTAAACAACAGATGCTGATTGACGATTGGTAATGCTGTGAAAATTATGAAAAAAAACTGAGTTTAACTTTTAGACACATTCAATCACTTTTTGTTTTCAAGGTGGCAGGTGTTACGTGGCAGTTGAAAATTCTAACTTCTGCTATGTTCAGCAGTAATGACAGCATATTTGTACCTCTGACAGAAATCATCTCTCGTACACTTTTTTGTTTTTAGCTCGATTTGCACACCGACTTAATCTTCAATGATGCATTCAACAAACCTGGCATTTTTGAAGTAGAAAATTTTTTCCATGCCACTTTTTTATCGCCTTTTTGTTTGATCTGATTTATTGTGGATTGCCTTTGTTGTTAGCAACTATGTCTTGCTTTCGTATCTTCGAATGTGATTCGAAAAACAACGAGGTACAGCCGACACTTCGTTTGGCCAAATGTTGTCTTTCACGGACATTCAGTCATCGGAGATCAAGATTGGGCCTCCCACTAGCCAGTGCATAGAAAAGTTGGAAACGTGAAAATAGACTGCTAAAGCTACTGTGCAGGCACCAATCAAAAAACTCAATTTCGCTATTTTAACCGAGATAGTTCATTATCAATTTTATCATAAAGACTTCTCGGCTCCGCCGGTATGCGGCTGCGTTGATATTGCTTTGCAAAGCATTGAAAGCAACGTAATATATGCAGTGGATGCAGCGCAATATGAAGATACACGCAATATTGCTTAAGCTTCTTAGTTTTCGCTTGTGGCATTATGCAAAAGTATGGTTCATCATTGACCAATGGCCTGATTTATAAAATCTACTTGTATTTTGCCTACACATTTAATAAAAGTTCCAGACTAACGCGTAGTTTTTGAACAGAAGAAGGCGTACCGTACATTTTAACCCTTAAACTTATTGTTTTTTCAACAAGTACAGCTCAACGAAAAGTTATTTTGTTATAAATATTTGCATTCTGAATACAAAAAAAACATCTCAGATCATCGTTGGCAGTCACCCTTGTTGTCCGTGTTGTGTTTATTTTGAAAGTGTTTAAGAGCTACTGTAACATTTTGCTGCCGACAGTTTTATCTCAAGGCAAAATATCTTTTTGTACCAATTCAGGTTCAAAAATGATGCAAAGAAATGATTAAACGTTGGATTATGTTAAATTTCTGTCAAAACCATATAGTCTAAGCAAAAACCAAGAGAACAAATTGAAAATTCTGTTCTTTATAAACTGAAACACCGGAAAGCCATCCACATGAGACTACTTTCGCTGGTTGAGGCAGCACACTCTGCTCTTAAGACTACCAAAAGTCCAGTGCGTAGCCTATGTGTCACATGATCTTCTTCTTGCGTTTGAGGCCGTCACAGATCACGTTGTGTGGTCCAGGCAGCAGGCACACCAATCAGTGGATTATGCTGTCATCGAGCGCTGTGAGGTCCACATATCTATCCTGTAGCTATATCAGATATTGATAGACTGCACACCACATCATCTATCAATATCAAACAACCCCTGGGCCGTTTCAAGAGCAATATGTTTCAATTGGGCCTCACCGATTCATTATTACCCAATCTTGTAGCTGTAGCTCAGACTACACCTCCATCATCTTGAGGGTCTGAGCCACACCTACAAGATAGGGACGAGGCCCAATTGAAACGTATTGCTCTTAACCCTATTTCCTGTGGGGGGGGGGTCGGTGGGGACTTGCTCCTTTTCAAAGCAATATCATTAAAGAACTACGCGATCCACAGCTTTAAAATTTCTTGACTTTTCCTAAAAATTATTCAAGTATTTATTCCGCTTTAAATGACGTTGCTATTGTCTATAGTTTTAGAGATATGGCATGATTTTCATAACATACTCTGATATTTTAGCTAGCTACTAGCTAGCCCTTTTGTTTTCAAATTATACGGATTAACAGGATTACTGAGCGCCGCCGTGCGTGGAACTGCGACGCAGATATCTCATGAGTTGGCTTTGTTGTAAAGCATTCAACCGTAATGAGTCCGCCTTTTGTTTGCAAACTCGAGTTTTGAGTTGCTTTGATTAATCTTTTAATTACATCTGAGTTGCTTTGAAATTATCAGAGAGCATCCGATAAGCTATACTGAAAAAATGTAATTTTACGTTGTTTTCTATGGCAAATACATTTTGTTTCTAACTTATAACAAGAAACAGTCGGAAAATTCTTGCCAAAACTCTGTTTATCTCATAAAACAAACAGACTGATGTGGTAAGTTTCTTGATTTCTTGTCGGAAAGCAAGGAGTGCGTTTTTGCCCCGCCAATAAACTTTTCCATGTACCTGAACACTTATATTCACATGAATGTTGTGAAAATGTTTTATGAAAACGAGAGATTGATGGGTATTGAAAAGAACTTGACACAGACTATCTAAACTGCTTGGCTTTTGTGGAAAAACACGCGCAGCTAAATTATTGTGCTTTGACAAGCATTGTGCATATTGTATCATCACTGAATCTTTACCTAAATGGTAATTTTGCAGTTGCTTGAGAGATTACAAAATTATTTTTTTATACGAGGATTGAAAATTTTTGATATATCTCAGCAGAAACACTATTAGGACCAACTCAATAATTTCAAACTTTTCATTCAAATGTTCGTCTTCAATAGCTTATTTTCACAAAACGGTGTAGGCCTACATCTTTTTCTCCATAAATTTAGACGTTTGTGTCATTTGGAGCAAAGTTGTTTGTTGGGTTGAAAGAATCTGAAATCAATGCCTCGTTTGTGTAACGTATCGTAACGTAATCTATCAGTCAGCGCTTTTGCGCCTTTTTGTTTTCGAATACATTTCCGTGACAAAAGATTGGCTTTTGTAATAACGCCATCAACCATAGAGTTGTATTCTCTGACTGCATCTCAAACGCTATGCCATACTCAGCAATTTTTCTAAAGCATTGTTACACAAAATGCATGTCTGACAAAAGAAGGGAAATATGTTGAATTGATTTATATTTTATACGGATCGTTTTCCTTGTCCTTGAAAAAAAGAAAGAACGATTTTTATCGTTTGGCATAAAAATATGTATATTGAGGTTCACCTTGGTTTGCATAATGAAAATCACCCCAAAGAATTGCTTGAAGTGATTTTTGCAGCTATTTGATCCTTCGCGATGATATCAATTATAGTTTCTATCAGATGAAACCTGTTCAAACTATTTTTTTAAAACTATGGTTCATTCAAGAATATAATACTTTGTAAATATAGCTTACTTCATTTTTGCGTTTTTACTTCGATTTTTTCACAAGCAAGACTTTACACAAAACAAGTTATTTGCAACGTGAGTTGATTGACCATAGTAGCCTAAATGGACCAAAATGCTGTGGCCAAAACTTGATTACTTTTTATCAAAATGTTTGCACATTGGACACAGCAATCACTTTGTTTCAAATCAGCAAATCACTTTTTGTCATTGGTTCAACGTCTGCAGACGTCTAATCTAATATACGACAAAATTGGTTTTCTGGGTCTTCGGTTCGGAAAAACATCATTATGATGTATTGTGACGTGGTCTATCAGCCAGCAGTAGTTTATGCGTCTTTTGTTTTTGGATGTGTGTCAATTACAAAAGATGGTTTTTGCAGTAACGCCATCAACCGCAAACTGCATCTAAAATGCTATTTCAAAATTTGAACAGAAAGAAATCTTCTAATGCGTAATAAATAACTTGACACAAAATGCATGTCCAACAAATCAGAAAAAAAATGTAGAAAACGTTATTTTGCAAATCTAATTAACAACATGAAAAAAACACTTCAATCATATTGACACAAACGTGCATTTTTAAAATATCAATAACCTTCAATTTTGCCCAAGGAAAAAGTCAACACTTTAGTGATTTTTTGTTTTTTTACGACAATAGCACTCGGCCTGAAAAATAATTTTTTTCTATTTTTCGTATCGTTATGCCACGACTTTGAGTTTGTCACGCAGAACGGGAGTTCCATTTGGCAAACGACCTGTTCTATAGCCTACCAACACGATTTGACTAAACGATTATTATCACCACATTTTGTCACAACTGTTTGCAAAATTGTTTCATTCAAAGTGATCATTGTTGGTAAGTATTGAAACATTTCACTTTGGAATGCATCGTGACATAGTTTATCAGTAAGGAGTTTTAGACGCTCTTTGTTTTTAGAGTGCATGATGGCCTAAAATGGAACAAGCTCCTATCGAAGCAAGTCACTACCTTTGGATAGGTTGTTGTTCAAATACCACGTGACACCACAGGCTACCTTACTTTTCTGTATTCAACCGCTACCCAGACAGCAAATCAGACACTTTTTACATCGATTCAACGTTTTTAGACGTTGAAATAATGTTAAAAACGAATAAATAGCTTCCTGAGATGTGCTGTGAAATACAAAGTGTTTCTTGATCATGCATAACCAAATTCGACAGTGTGAATGTGAAAAAAAATTTGCTTGATTTAGTTCCAATATCAAGTAATGACAGTACGTTTGAAAAAGTGTAGACTATAAACATGTGACTCAAAAAGAACTTGAAATAGTTTTTTTGTGGTGATTTTGTCTCATTCTCTGCAAATGTTGAAACAAAGCAAATTTTTTTTACAATGCCTCCGGCAAAACAACAAGCAAACGCGAGTTGGACGCCAATTACGATTTCATTGAAGCGTGGACGACGTCTCCGCGTAAGAGATTAAAATCTACACAATGGAATTAATCCGTCACACTCAATTATAAGTTAATTACGAAGCAATTTCTCAAGTCAAATAAAAAAATATGACCAACCATCAAATTAATTGATTTTTCAAGTTGCGCTGTTGAACAAATTGCAAAAGAGTTTCGATGTTATGTTGTCAGATAAATTATCTACACCATGTGAAAATTTGATTGATCTATCTTGCGTAGTTTTTGAGTTACACGAGCTCAAAGTGATAGTGTCGAACCGACCCCCCCGTCCGCAAGTCAACTGGCCAAAATACGTCACAGGATAAAGGGTTAAAACGGTTCACCCCAGTCCGTAAGCGACTGAGCTTCACCCACTCCTTCCGAGATAGTTCTCAGGGTGGAGCGTTGCTGCTAAATAGGGCTATGAACTGATTTGGTCTCGCAACTTTCACCGTTCTAAACTTCGGATATATTGAATTTAGGCTAGAGTAAGATAACAGATAGCTTCAGCAAGGCAATGAAAAGAACGTCGAGATTCTAAGCGTTAGATCGCTTTGGGAGCTAGAAACGAGAATTGTCCTGATGAACACCCAAACTTTTCAGTATTCAGTTTATCACTTGATGATGTAAGTTTGCGGATGATAACTTCAGAGTATAGTTTAAGTTTGCATGTTGAAAGTTGAATAGCGACTGCATTTGACTATGTAAACAAATTAATTTTATCGAACCACAGTTTAATTTCAAGGTTTTGTTGCGATCTACAGAATTCACATGTGTTGCTTTCAGAGCAATCAGAGGTGCAAACTTCATGGTCTTCCAACAAACCTTTGATTGGCCAGTCCTGCGTCAGTGGTTCAAAGCATCTAAAAGTATCCAAAATTACCAAAGTAAGCTTTCAAAAAGACTTTCATAGAGACAAGAATAAAGATTTCCAGATTCAATAAAAGGAATTTGTACCCGATAAGCGCCCGATCTTGCAAAAGAGCAAATGGTGATGGTGTGATCAAGCAATAGTTGTCCAGCTCTCCGGCTGTGCGCTGGAGCAATGCACTTCCAGCACTGCACTTCAAAGATAGGACTCTATCCATTGACACTTAATGAGTAGGTACCTAAATCAATAATTTGCAGACAACTACAGTTCATAACAAGCGGAAACTTCACGCTGTCAATCTCAGTGAACGGACTTGTATCTGTGGTTCAAAGCCTCTAGTGACAGTCTACAAGTTTGCGAAACTATCAGAATTAAAATTGCATAGAGGCTTTTTTAGAACGAGATAAAAGATTTCCTTTATCGATCTCCCCTTGAAAGATTTCCTCAACTACTGTTGAACGAAAAAATTTCTCACATCTGTATGACTGTGAAATTTGATCATTTCAAAGAGCAACATTTCGAATTTTTAGAATCAATTGACAAAATAGAGAAAATGACAACCCTAAAAGGACATTAGATGCATCATGCTGTGTAATGTGTATAAGTATTTCGAAAACTCTTCGTTTGAGAATAGCCTATACAGCAGGGCTACTCAACTGGCGGACCGCGGTCCGAATCCGGACCTTCTGGGTGTTGATGGTGGACCTTAAACTTTTGGAAGAATAATCTCATTGCCGCGTTTCAGGGCTTCTTTAAACAGATTTCTACTGGGAGGAAGCAATTTTTATTGTGATAATCCTAGTTGCTGGGGGGATTCAACTCACAGACTCCCCATTCCCCAACACTTTCTCAGAAATCCAATTCGAGTTACATTTAACCAAAAAAGTGGCTTGGTACAGATAGTTTAACTTTCGTGGTTGCGTGTGAAATAACTTATTCATCGGACCGCTAAAAATATTCAACTTGTCAAACTGGACCTTTGTTAAGATTAGTTGAGTAATCCTGCTAAACAGCTTGAATATTCTTATGGAAATAGTCTCACGATAAGCAGCCTGATGTATAATGATGGTCTTTTTATTAAAAAGGGATTTGTGAATTATGACGCAGAAACACGAAGAAATGCTTTCGTCAAACTCGGATAAAGTGATCTTAAACAGTCAACGCCATAGAAACTTCTCACAATATCTTTAGGGACGTTATAAGAGTTCATTCAAACTACTTATGATACAAGTAGGCTATGCCTATTGGCAACGCCGTACGTGAGGTGGCATCGGGGGCTCCTTTTAAAAAAATCAGTTATTTAACTTTAAGCTAAGTGTTTTAAGTGTAACGTGAAGACGTTAAAGTGTTGCTGTTTGTCAAAAATGTCAAATTGAATCGAATAACTTGAAATTAAGTGTAGCCTAACTTGAAAATATTAATCAACTCTTTACCAAAACATTTCAATTTAAATCGAATGCCCTCCAAACAAAACTCTTGTCTATAGCAGTGCTCTTCAACCGGGTACACTGTATACCCAAGTGTATACCAGATCAAAAATAGGGTATACAGCTGGATAAGGTATACAAAGGGTATACAGCTTAGATCTGTGATAGTGGAAGTCACAACAGAGGTACGGTGGCTATCGCGAGGGAAACTTCTTTACCGTGTGTTTAAACTTCGCGAACAATTAGGGGCATTTTACACTAAACACGGAGACCCAAGGGCTTCCAAGTTTCGTGACATATTCTGGATTGCAAAATTGGCATACTTGGCGTCGATTTTTGATCGTTTGAACCAAGTGAACATCAGTCTTCAAGGGAGAGGGGGTGATATATTTTGGTCAACTAGCAAGATCAATGCGCTGAAGATGAAAATTGCACTCTGGAAAGAAAATGCTTTGTCGAGGAACTTCAATGACTTTCCTGTATTAAGTCAATACATGAAAGAGTCTAGCTGGGAGTTTGAGGACGTTTCTACTGAAGATAACTTGTCTGTCTTTATTGCTGGTCACCTGAAATTACTTGCCGACAATTTGACTACGTATTTTCCTGAAGATAACGAACAATGTCTGGAAGCAAACTCGTGGATTATCCAACCATTTAATGACGAACCAACTGAGGATGAGGAATTATTGGAACTACCGGCTGATTTAAATCAAAAATACTCATTCCGAGAAGTGGATTACACAGAATGTTGGGTTTCTCTTCTTGAATTTCCCGAATACAAAAATCTCGCGCAAAAAGCCATTGATATCTTGGTGCAGATGCCTACCACTTATTTGTGTGAAGAAGGATTTTCCAGTCTTGTTAAGATCAAGTCAAACAAACGAAACTCGATACTTGACATTGATTCTTTAATGCGGGGAGGAATAGACAAAGAGCTAACACCACGTTATGTCCAACTTGCCGAAACAATGCAACAGCAAGCTAGCCATTAAATCAACTTCAATTTTGACGTTTTTTACACTTTTGCATGCGTAGTTTCTTGTGCCCAGTTTATGACTACTATAATCACTTTAACAAACTATTAATTATAGATTTTTCTCTATGGTTCAACAAAGCAAACTCTCTACCAAAGCTTTAAACAATTAATTAATTATTAGTTTTTTTCCTTCCTGTGCACAATTAAACATTGCTATTTGTGAGGTATACGAATTAAGTTATTAAAAATTGAAAAAAGGTGTACCACGGACAAAAAGGTTGAAGAGCACTGGTTTATAGGCTACTACCAAGGGCGTAGCTAGCACAAAATTTCGGGGTGGGGGCCAATTAAGTAGTTTGCAAATGTGAGTCCGGCAAGGAGTCATCGAAGACGGCGCACACACAGGGGGTCTCTCTCAAAAAATTTCGAAAAATTACCTTAAAATGGCGCGTTCTACTAGTACTTTCAGCCTAAATCAATAGTAGGCTAAGCTTGGTCAAATGATGCTGTAACAGCGTGTGATTTTTTTATTTAGAATTGGAGGCAATTCCCCCCTCACTACGCTCCTGGCTACTACTGAACAGCGTTACAGCTGCTAGTTTGTGTGGCCTACTTTTTAGTTTTTGTTCACAGAAAACTATCTTCTATATGAGAGAGTGGGGGGAGTTTGGCCGGTGGGGCACGTTGGGCCACCCATATATCTTGCGATACACAATCACTGCATGTCACGTGATGGCGTCATGTGATGCCGTTTCGTTCTCAGATCATACATTGGTGAGGTGAAGTTGATTGCAGTCACCGTTTATGAGTGAAGTAAGAAAGTTTAGTTTTTAGTGTTTTTTTGAAAAATTATTTACTTGAAACGTAAGCATGCAGAACTGTAACTGAAAGTGCTTCCTACTTGTGGCTCATACATATTTATATCGCCAGGGGTTAAGTGTCAGTTTATGGTACTCAATTTTGTCGAATCTTTCACAGGTCAGTCTGGCAAGTTGTACAAAACAATATGGCTGCTGTTGGGGTAAGTTGGGCCACTTTGAAAAACATTGCTTTTCGACCTATTTCTGCATTGTTTGTTTAAAAATGTTTTGTTGTAATTATGGGAACCTGTACACAATTTTTCGAAAGACGCTTGCCGGAAAGGACACTTGCCCAAAAGGACACTTGTCCAAAATGATACTTGCCCGAAAGGACCATTACCAGCAATTGCACTTCCCTGAAAGAACATTGCATAAAATACACTTTATTTTCGGGCAAGTGTCCTGTTAGGAAAGCGTCCTTTCGGGAAAGTGTCCATTTATGATATTAATTCATCATTTGCAGTTAACACTGATTTAGTATGGTTATTTCTTTATTGTTCTGCACACCGGCCCAACGTGCCCCATGCACGGCCCAATATACCCCAGGGGTGGGGGTACATTGGGCCGAAAAGTTATCGTTTTTTAAACCTTAATACCTTTTTGCCTGAAAGACTTAGAATAAATTCAAAATTTAGAAAAAATTACTCGAAGGATCAAGATCATAATGATGCACAGCGTTCTACAATCGAATTAGAGTTGAGTGATCTACATTCAAAAATGTGAAAAACGGCCCAACTTCCCCCACTCTCCCCTATAGCGGCTTTGAATAGCCTAGCCTTCTCAAAACAAGTTCAGTAAATAGCCTACTACGAACTTACGTAATACGTAATAGAGGAACGAATTCAAATTTAGTTTATAATTTGAATTATTAATAAGCTAGCATTGTATAAAATTAACAACTTAGTTAATTTGATTTCCTACAGCGTATAAGTCACCATTGCTTTGAGTGTTTTCGATATGTGGGCAATGCAGTGGAAAGTAAAGTTTATAATTTTCAATGCCTAGGCCCCAGGCTACTAGAGCAGGCTATATTTATTGACCAATATTATTAACTATTCAATAACCCCTATGGAATAGTTCACTAATTTCCCAGAGGCTTGCCAATTTGCACGACAATTTCTGCTTTTTTGTTTGGACAAACTTCACAACTTTACAGTGATGTAATGTTTTCAGATGTTGATTTAACAGAAAACAAAAGCCTACGGACATGTTTTTTTTATCTGATATCAGCTGCAAAAGTGCTGCAACACATTGGTCCCACTTAAAAGAATAAGTTCTGCAGTTTGGCCTAAGGTAGGCTAAAAACCTGTTTTTAATTGTTGCTGATATACACACAAGATCTTTTTGTGTCCTACGTAGCCTATGCAAAAGAACGATTGTAGTTGTCTGCTTTGTGGTGTGGGCTAAGCAAGACACTTTTTGGATTGAACGTTTCACCTCAGCTTGGTATACTTTTTAATAGTAATTTTGTAGACAGATAAACCCAAGCCACGCGGCATTTAACATCATACACAAGATACAGAGTGAACATAAAACTATAAACTACAAAGAATTTCGGCCATACTCAAGTTAGCCCTTCTCAAGTAACGAAAATAACTGATCTTACAATAACATCTACATTGAACATAATTGATCTACACAATGAATTGACAAACGAATTGTACAAGAATGAAACTTCAAAGTAGAGGAGAAAAGCTACCAAAATTGTATTTTGTATAGGTTATCAATTTTTAGTTTACATTTGTGAGGGAAGGCTTACTGTGTTGCATCTAAACTGAAGCCTGGTAATTGAAGATTTAGATTAAGTGGATGGACATTGGACAAGCAACGAAGTCAATCTCGTGTCAACTTTGATACAAATGTAGCCTACAGGACCAAGAATCAATTCAAGCATATCCGAAAAATCAATTGTAGCCAACACTAAACTGTGACTAATTGAATCTTTACCCTCGGACTAGGAAAGCTTTTTTGAGTGCTTCTCCATCCATTGTGTGCCGCTTAATGGAGAGCAGTCCTTAACATGCGTTGCTCAAGCGCACACCCCGAGAGTCGAACCAGCGCCGCTTGATCTTCAATCTTCTTCGTTCACGAAGTCACAGGCTAACCGAGCGGGGCTATCCCAGATTGAAACGAACTGTAGTGAAATTTTATGTTGCTAAATCCTTTGTGTTGCTTCAGGTTGATACTATTAATTAGTCAACGTGGCATTTAAATCATTGCTTCTTCTTTTTTATATAAAACTGTTGCTTCTGCTGAACGTAAAGCCAGATGTTTATAGACTGTCCTACTGTAGTTATTCAGCTGTCTTATGTGATAAGCAATCTTTTGTGCTTGTTTATATTTTGGATGTTATATTTAGTTGATTAAAGCCTTTATTTTTATGATGCTTATTACACGAAAGTTCGTTAGAACCGCACAATATTTGCTAAAAAAATTATTGTTCGATGTAAAACTAGGCTACTGCAGTCTATGTCAATTTACCTCGATACCATGGTAAATATTAGACAGAGAAACCGTATAGTATGTTTGTTTTTATATAGCGCTGGATCCATCGCATAATGCGTTGCTCCTCAGCGCTTTACAAAGCAGTGTCAATGCAGCCGCACCTGAGTACATTATTACTCGAATCCATTCCACAGTGCCAAGCAGGAATTAGATTCAGTGCCATTTTTCAAATCTTTGGTATGACCCGACAAGGTATCGAACCCATGTCAAGCGATTCAGAGGCGGGCGCACTAACCACTAAGCCGTATGATAAAATTTCGGCCCTAAGCGTCTCGTTTCCAACAACAAAACTGTAACAGACACTAGGAAGGATATTTGAAAAAAAAACAGAATAATGTTTAGGAGACAAACGCGTGTGTGTAGTAAAATTAGCCGATAATAAATGTCCCAGTGTCACTTAATTGTCTTGAGCATATTTCATCTGATCCTGCTATGATGCAATGTCATAACAATATTGATTTTAAAAATAAACTGTGCATGCTGATCTTAGAAACTCCGTAACGTCACCTAAAGATTAATTCACGGAGCGTCGTTCCACAAAATTTATGAATTGAAAACCCATCGGCTACAGCGGATTCTCTGATTACCGTCAATGTTGCTTCTTCCTCACAACGCAAACCTTGTGAACATCTTTGCTTGGCATTTTATTAAAATAGTGACAAAAGGCAGTGGCATCATAGGGACGTCCGTTTTGAAAGCATGATTGAGCCAGTAGAGTGCAATCACATGTGATCGGGTTTTAAAGCGCCAGATTAGTTGGCTCGTCTAATCGGAATTAAAGTCGATTGCGCAAAATGACTTGCTCGGTTTCGCTCACCAATGTAACTTAGTAGACCAAGAAGTTGACAGAATATAAGCGGAAAAATACAAGTTTGCTTTTCACACAATAGCTGGCAACTGCCAAAAGGTCCATGATTTTCCCAGAAAAGGCAAAATATTGTTACGTCAAGTGGATGTTTGTTGATATTGTAGGGGTAAAAATGCTAAGTTTTCTCAGTAAAATCCTACTCCCTTCTACCAAATACATACCAGCCGGTGCTGACACGCGACGAGGTTCGGACAAAAAGTATTAAAAACAGAGTTTATTTTTTCACTTTGGGAGGTGGTCGGTAAATCCCCACCACGACAGCATGGTCACGTTCGTATGGCTCAAGCGTCATCTGCTCTTGTGGTTTCATCTTTTCTCCTTGCATCTTCTTCACTTCGGCAGCAAAGACAGCTTCTGGCTTGGCAGTGGAATCAATACAAGATGCCTAAACGTGAAAAAGTTGATTTTAATATAAACGTTTAGTGTATGTGGTGCGGTTTTAATCCCGTTTTGCCCGTTTTAGAAGGTGGCCGGATTTACCACAACATGCAGTAATCATTTATCACTCGATGAAATCAAAAGCATACGCAGTTAATCCATCGATTTTAACAATAGCAGTACCTTTATTGAAATTACAAAGTGGCCTCCATTTTTCAAAAACTGATGAGCATTGATGGCTACGATTCGAGCCTGATCTGGCTGGGCAACGTCAGCGAATATCGTGTCCACCATTCCTGCAACGAGAAAAGTTTCAACCTCAAACATGACTATGCACTGCAGTAAAACTAAACGATGTGTAACTTCTTTGCAACATTAAAAGCATTTTTTCCGACACGAGAACTGGTACTTCTGCCTAACGAAACATCTTTTTATGTGATCCCCGCTACTACCCACAGTACAGCAAGTGGCACCCTGCAACTCTGTTGCAAAGGAGTGTCAACATGTGGAACTACACTATGAAAACATCAAAAACAGAAAAAGTTAAGTTTCTTGTGGACATTTGATGAGATGCCCTCATCCTCACCGACAAGCATTCTGTACTTGTGCGGATGTCTGGCGTCTTCTATGATCGGGATGATGTTCGTCCGTTTCTTGGCAACGTTGATTAAATCACGTCCCGAACGATGTGAAAATTCGACAGCGTACACCAGACCTTCCTGGAAGAGATACGCAATGACGTCATTACTATTGAGCTACTGGGTGGCGTAAAAAGCGAGCATTTTGTGATGCAAAACAGAGTGAGCCATCCGAGTGCAATATTTGCTTTGTGGTGGTCAGTAACCTACAAGTTTTTCGCTGAATTGAATGTTGCTTTTACGTGCAAAGTGCAATATTAATTAACTGCATAAAAGTTTTTTTCAACATGTACCGTACTGTATACTTTCTTCAGGAGTATTTACAAAGCGTGACCAAATTTATGTTTCTCCGGCATTGGCGCAAACACACGAAGCAAACAAGATGTTTTATCTCCTAACTCACCGGCCCAACTATGTCGGAAACGTGTGATACCGTTGTACCGGAAGCAGCTCCCAGGTAGAGCACTTTGCAACCGGGCTTCATGTGAATGGATTCTATGCCGCCCAATATCGCGGCTGCAAGTTTCGACCTGAAAGGATTCCACGCTCTGTATTCGATCTTTGATCCTTCCACCTGGGACACAAACAACAAAACATTGAATTACTTAGTTTTGTTTGTTGCTAGCGTGATTTTAAAGAAGAAATATAGCAACAGCTGCACTACGCGGTTCAACTAAACGTACATCCCAAAAAGTAATTTTTAACTGTGCATTCATGTTAGTTCAAAAACAGAACACAATTAAAAAAATCATTTATTCACCTCGACTTCAACTTTTTTTTCACCATAAACTGTGTCTCCTGGAACCAAGTTCTTGGTAACAAGTGCGTCTTCTTTGCCTCTGGCAATGAACACACCAGAATGGCGATGAGGTTCGACAAAAGTTGATCTTCCTCCTCTGAACCCACCACGTCCACCGCCTCCTCTACCTGAAGAAGAACCATGTTGACAAACAACATAAAAGAATATTTGTATACAAGAAACAATAAATATTGGCTGACCAAAACATTTATAAATGTAAGACCTCAAAAACAAATGATGGATTAGTTACAGTACAACTAAGAACTAAAATATAATGCATCTTCTACCAGATGTCCTTTTGATTCTTATTTAGAAAGATGTTCACACACATAGTTCAAAGAGACATAGCAAATTGGGAAAAACATGAGAGTATGTTCAAATAAATTTATGAAATCAATCTAGATTTAACACAAACCTCTTCCACCACCCCCTCTTCCTCTTCCCCCACCTCTTCCTCCGCCACCACCACGACCGCCTCCACGAAAACCTGTTACAAGGAATTGATTAAACTCTTTATAAATTAAAAACACGCACATAAATTTACAATTGGGTGACGACATGAACAATCTTCACAACTTATTACATCACCACTAACCTCCTCTTCCGCCTCCTCCAAAGCCTCTGCCTCCACCACCTCTGCCTCCTCTAGGTGTAAATCCTATAATAATGGTTAGAAATATTTGTAACGGATGTTACAGTAAGCTAAAACCTCAATTGCTAAGGTAACAGGGATCAGTTGTCAGTAGATGTTACAGAAAATATATTTTCTGATATATTTTCTGTAACATCTACTGACAACTGATCCCTGTTACCTTAGCAATTGAGGTTTTAGCTTTCTAGATATGGAACAGGGATCGTTTCAGAATAAGACTAGGTCAGACAGCGAGGCAGACTCCGACGCAGCTCAGCATCAGCCCAGACCAGTTAGCTACAAATGTTACAGTAAGTATAACATATAATGATGCTATGAACAATCAGTTGCTATATTGCAGAAACAATGATGTTAATGGCATGCAATTCTTCCAAGATCTTTCAAGAGTTTTACCCACCTTTCCACATGAAGACCGTTGCCTATTTACAGCAATACAAAGTAAAGTTTGAAATAAAACTAAAAAATAATAGCCTTCTTCTGACAATTCTAGTCAATCAATCAATACAATGAACAGGATTATAAAACACTAATAGAACACCATGAATACACATCATCTAATATGAACAAATGGTTTTAAACATAAATTTCAATTTAAAAAATTAGAATTCAGCCCAAACCTGGTCTTCCCATTTCCAGGTGATGTTGTGTTCAAATTTTTTTCAAGTACAATAGTCAATTTGTTCCTAATCTTATTTAATTCTATGAAGCAAAGAACCTGGCACAAAACATACAATAAAATGTATCTATATAAATATATGTAATAAAAAAAGAGTAAACAACTAATTAGAGCTCAACCGATGTCACTTTTTCAGGCCGATACCAATACTTATGAACTTTTTAGGACGATACCAATCAACTACGAAAAATTTGTTATTAACAAAGTTATTAAAGGGCGGGAAAACCCAAATTAACTTTTGCGAGTTTTTTGTTTCAGCATGATGTCATTGTGTACAATATGCGTCTTAGAAAACAAAATCCAAATTTTGTTGCCCTTGTCTCGCTAAGGCCGCTTTTGTTTGATCCCTGTTTGCGAGGTAGCGTGCGCATCCAGCCGTGACGCTGTAACGTCACAAGGTACATACAGTATTGTTCGAATTAATTGAAACTGTCAGAAAAACAGGCTGAATTTGTGTATATTTGGTTTATTGCGATAATTTAACAGATGTGTATAGTTCAATACCTATTGTGGCCTCCACCTTCTTTCAATATTGCATGAACACGGTTTGGAACAATTTTTAGGTGTTACAAGGTCAAAGCCTGCAACACAAAACAGCAGTGTAAAAAAATCAACTGTTTTTTTTTTTTGGTAGAAAATGAGAAAACCCTGACATTGCAGCATCTGAAAGATCGGGTCTGCTACTATTCGGCGAGTCCGATTCGGCTAATCCGATTCGGCGAGTTCCCTATTCGGCGAGTGCTCTATTCGGCGAGTTTTTGAAATTTTATTTTTGAAAGGGAATTACCGGGTACCGTAGCCTAATTATAATTGCCGTTTTTACATCGTTAAACGTTGAAATCGTGCAGAAAGGAATAAAAATAAAATGTTTGAACTATTAAATTAAAATTCTTTATGTCAGTTCAGTTGAGTTGTTTTTATTTCTAAGCATCATATCAAAAACAATACACGTCAACATAGCAAAGGTAGAAGCGACAAAACGCGAACGTTAAAACGTGCTTGAATTCGTCATGTCAGTTCAGTTGTTTTTATTTTTGATCATGATATCAAAAACAATTCACGTCAACATAGCAAAGGTGTAGAAAAAGGTAGAAGCGACAAAACGCGAACGTTAAAACGTGCTTGTGACCAAAGTAAGTTATTGAGTTGAAAGAAATTGGGCACGGTCGCAACACCTTCAGAAAAATTTAAGAAATGAAGGAAAAAAGAAAATGTTACAAAAAAATCATATTTAATGTCTATAAGTTAGTACTTTTGAATAGTTAAATTGATTAGTTTGGATCAACAAATGTGTGGCCTACAGCTTGGATTGAAAGGAAATTATCGGGTACCGTAGCCTAGTTATCCCGACCAGCAGAAATTGCCGTTTTTACATCGTTTTAACGTCGCTAAACGTTGAAATCGTGTAGAAAAGAGAACTTTGCTGACTAGGATACGTTGAAACTGGGAAACATTCACAGAAGCCCTTGGATTTGTTCCAAGAACCCATTTAGCCTAATAGTTCATTTGTACATTGATTCAACGTCTGAATACATTATCTTAAAAATGCAACGTATTGAAGAGTTTCTGTGAATGTTTCTCAGTTTCAACGCAGGCCTTAAAACTCGTGTTTTTTTCTGGCAGCCATCGTGGCCTACCGAGAGCTCCTTCTCGGCGGCCAAATCTGCGTGCTTGGAGGCCAAAATCCAATAACGATAGCACAAGAAAATAGCATTAAACTTGCAACAATGTTAAAATGATCACTTAGCGTTGTTGAAGTCTGGGCGACGTCCTGCAATAGAATTGTTGTACCACGCATTAAATGCTTTATCGGGATTGTAATCCGGTATTGCGGGACCATCTGAACGACCCTAAATTGTTTTCACTGCTCGCAGCTCAGTAAATTGTTTCAACTGCATACCGCCTTTCATAAAACCTGACCATTTATTCCGTTATGATGTCACCATTGAGGGTGTGAAGTCACTAACCCACAGCGTTCTCAACTATGAAGACACGTGTTTTACCCACGGATGCCAACTAACCTAGTTCTCCTTTTTAACAACGATTCAATGTCCGACAACATTGAATCGACATAAAAATGACAATATTGCCAGCCGATGTAAATTAGCACTTCGGATTAACACTTCGTTAAAATAAACATTGGGAATTGCAAACAAGACTTACAGCGCTGGTGATCGCAGATGGATATATTCAATACAACAGTCGTGACTATGATGCGCTGACCTAATTCTGCGTCACTCTTTGATACTACATATTTTCGACATTTAATCCACAATCATTCTATTGCAAAATTAAATAATTGGCTAGAAGAAACCGGCGGCCAAACCTGGCCGACGGAGGAGGTAGCACAGGCGGTCAGCCGGTCATTCAAGCACTACTTAGCAGCCATGGCCGCCGGCTGCTTTAAGGCTTGCAACGTATCCTAGTCATCAAAGTTCTCTTTTCTACACGATTTCCAGTTTAGCGACGTTAAAACGATAGGCCACACATTTGGTTAGCCTTTTCATTCTGTTACTACAATGTAAAAATAAACTGTTAGGCTAACTGGGTTCTTGGAACAAATTTTTGCTGGTAGGGATAACTAGGCTACGGTACCCGATAATTTCCTTTCAATCCAAGCTGTAGGCCACACATTTGTTGATCCAAACTAATCATTTTAACTATTCAAAAGTACTAACTTATAGATATAAACATGATTTTTTTTTGTGACATTTTCTTTTGTTTATTTTCCCTTTACATCTTAAATTTTTCTGAAGGTGTTGCGACCGTGCCCAATTTCTTTCAACTCAATAACTTACTTCGGTCACAAGCACGTTTTAACGTTCGTGTTTTGTCGCTTCTACCTTAAAAACAACTGAACGGACATGACAAATTCAAGCACGTTTTAGCGTTCGCGTTTTGTCGCTTCTACCTTTGCTATATGTTGACGTGTATTGTTTTGATATGATGGTCAGAAATAAAAACAACTGAACTGACATGACAAATTTTAATTTAATAGTTCAAACATTTTACTTTTATTCCTTTCTGCACGTTCAGCGACGTTAAAACGATGTGAAAACAGTTAGGCTACGGTACCCGATAATTCCCTTTCAAAATTAAAATTTCAAAAACTCGCCGAATAGGGCACTCGCCGAAAAAGGTTCTCGCCAAATAGGGCACTCGCCGAATCGGACTAGCCGAATCGGATTAGCCGAATCGGACTCAACGAAACGGGCCATTCCGGAAAGATCAGGCCGCGAAAAGTCAGAATGTAACAGATGCCCTGGAAAAGAAATATATAGCTTCCCAGTTTCTTTGGTTGGTGGACATTCTCCGGATCCGTTGTCAGCAGGACATTCAGCAGCTCTTTAACGTATCCTTAACAAAAACGTTAAGTGAACGTCTTTGCACGAATTTTAAGTTTTATTTTACAAGCATTTATCTTCAGCCTGTTTTCTTGACAGTTTTAATTAATTTGAACAACACTGTATGTACCTTGTGACGTCACAGCGTACAGCATCACGGCTGGATGCGCGTGCTGCCTCGCAAACGGGGATCAAACAAAAGTAGTCTTAGCGAGACAAGGGCAACAAAATTTGGATTTTTTTTTCTAAAACGCATGTTGTACATAAAGTAATTTTGGGTTTCCCTGCCCTTTAAGCAACAAACCAGTGCAAGGAAGTTTATACATTTGTTGCTGTAATGGAAGTCATTCTTAACACTAAACACAAACAAACACCAAACAAAAAAGAAACATGTTTTCATGTTTCATCCATTGATGCCTATACAAATTTTGCAATACTAGAAAAGTTGCAGCCGAAACAATTTAGATGCTATAAACAATAAACATAGGCTACCGTACAAGAAATCTGTGAGTTTACAATATGTGGTAACCATAGCCACTATCTATTATATATAATAGTCCATGGTAGGTATATTATCAACTTCTGAAAAAGAATGAAAATTACACAGTACGATACTTAACATAAAACTAGGGACTGTAAAACCTAATAAATTTACCCCAATGATGACGTTAATGCCTTGCTTACTTTCACCTAATTATAATACTACGGGGGCAAAAATTATTAATGCATGGCTTATTATGATAGAACGAAGCTGCTCTGATAGATGCGACTAGGCTGAACTTTGCTTAAGAAATGTTGGAGCTGGTGTACAAGCCTCCGCCCTGGTAAAAAATACCATGACGGCATAGACAAGAAACTACCAAGACACATGAGTTGAAGTGTGTAAACAGTAAAGCAAAGGTAGTTTCACCCTATATATTTGGACGATACCTGTCTATGAGGCCATGGTGATTTTTACTGGGGCAGAGACTTTTAGACCAGCTCCGAAATGTTTTACATTTTTTTTTGCTTATGTGTGCTATTTACACGTCGCCACTCATCATCAAGAAAAACATAAACATGTAACCTGATAAATTCAAGAAGACTGCAACAGAACCTAGCTAAACTTTAAACTAGTTTCTTGCAACAATTAACAAGTTACTTTCAGTCTATTTCAACAGCACCCGTGGCTATCGCCTTCGGCTCTGGTAGCCCTGGGTTCAATTACAGGTCGGGTCATACCAAAGACTTTAAAAAGGGTACCGATTGTGTTCTTTTTAGCATAACGCAGTGAGGATAAATCGGGTAATAATCTGGTGTCATATCACCCTCTTCCAATCTGCCTTGAGCTAGCATGGAAGCACATGGAAACCTGTCAAGTACAGTAACCCATGTTGATGCACAATCCGCTGCAAGCGGAGATAGCAAATGATTATTATTTCAACTGCGTTTACAAATGAAAAAAATCATACTCAGTATCAAATGCTCAAAGTGTCTTAATTGTAATTCTTTCTGCATTCCTGCTTTTGCACAGCAGGCAGTCATTCTACTCTTCAGTCTTCACAAATGGCAGTGGCTGAGAGCCTGAGGCAGTCGCACTCGCACGTGCTGTGGTTGGTTATTTCGATGACGGATCTCCCAAAAACCGCTGCATTTAAGTTTTTTGCAAAGATCAATGGAAAAGTATTTTTATTGTACTGTAGTCAAATTCAATGCGAATACCCAGTTCAGTCCAGTTTGTTTTTATTTCTGACCATCACAACGAAAAAAACAAACAATATATGCCAAACATAGCAGAGGTCTTGAAAAAAGTAGAAGCGACATAACGTGGAGGTTATAACGTGCATGATACCAATAGGTCATCGGCGAAATTTGCTGGTTGATATCATAAATAATATCATTCCAATATGTATGATGTGGGTTCATAAATAAAGTATGATTATGGCTGAATAAGGCTTACTCAATAAGATAAATTTTTGATTGATAGCTTAATATTTTATACATTTTAAGTTATTTTGGCAGCCGATTGTAGCATCGAATAGACAGCGATAGACACGTGTTTCGCCCATGAGGCTGGGCTCATCAGTATCGCACCGTAGTGTTAAACTGTTTTATTTGCATCAACAGCGCACGGGTACAAATAATTGACACGACGAGAGAGCACAAACAAACATAGCCAGGTCGAAGACTTTAAGAAACCGGCCTGCCACACCCCGCGGCGGCGGGGAGCGGCGTGATTTATGGGGTGACGATGCACCCGGAGGGTTAAGTCCACCAGCTTAGGTCGCGAGGGCCAGGCTGGGGAGTCGAGGTACCTGTGGAGGGAGAGTGTGGATCGAAAAACTATATGGCCCGTCCGCAAATTTAGAATGGCGGAGCGGGCCAGGGAGACAGGCTCTTTCTGCATAGCCCAGAAAGAAGCCCTGCGACGAACCGGGCGACCCGTCGTGTGTGGACGCTGGAACCGGCAGTAATTGACCGCCGGGCAGCGCCCACGTCTCCTTCACGCGTCCTCGCGCAGGTACTTTGACTCTTATACCCGGTCTGCCAGTAGGCAGAGCGGATAAAATTGGGGTCTCCCACGAGGAAGAGAGTCGAACCATTTAAGGATAATTTGGCTCTCGTGGCAGACGAATATTCAATAAAAATGTGGAGCAGAGGCTCGATGAATCAATATACTGTAATCAAAAAAAAAAAATATATATATATATATAGGTGGGAGTGTAATTAATACTCACTGGAGAAGAGTAAGCTTTCATTCGGCGAGCACGGATGTGCACTGGCCAGACGTTGAGGCAGGTTCGCCCAGCTGGGTCGGGGAGGCTAGCGATCGAAACCAGAGGCACTGATAGGCTGCATTACCGGTAAAAATAGAAAATTGGGGTAGAAGTTTTGAGGCTGCATCGAGTTGATCAGGGGATCGTGTTGATCAATGCATTGAAAGCGGAGCGATGTTGATCCGAGCGGGCAAGAACAGCGTTACAAGGCGAAAGCAGCGTATGACAGTTCGAAACAATTGATTGATTAGTACATAGAGAATCTAGTGAGGATTGAAATTGCTTAATTGCTATTAAACCAGTCTCAAGTCACAATGTACATGAGGTATTTTATTTCCTTCCTTTTTACTTTAGAATGGTTGTTTTTGAAGAGACTGGAGTATCATATAAAAGAAATGGCGCAGGTTTATAGAAATAAGGTGATGACATAAGGTGATCAATTTTAAGCCAATATTGTTATAAGGTTATAACGTCTAAACGGTTTGCTGTCTTGCGCGCCCGGATACTTACTGCAACGTTATTGGGGAATAAGTTTCTGATCGCTGATGTCGTCTTTTCTATGACGTAGCCCCTCCACAAGTGAGCCCGGCGTTCCAAGCTTTCCAGACGCGGAAGGATCCTTTGATTGAGAGGGAAGCCACTTTTCTAGCCACCTCTGCTACCCCACGAGTAGGAACGCCCAAGGCCGTCAGAGCTCGAGAGCTCATCGGGGCATAGCTCCCGAGGGAGCCTACGACGAACGGAAGTGACAGGACGTCCCTGCAAGGGCGCTTCCTGTCTTCCTTTATGTTGACACATAACTCGCCGTACTTGTCGTGTTTCCTGTCGGCGGCTTTTCGAAGAGAATCCGCGCCGTTGTCGAACGGACATGTGACGTCACATACGACCGTGACACCGTCAGGGCGTTGCAGGACGATGTCAGGACGCAGATCGGCACCGCCCGCTTCCACGTGCTGTGGAACCGTACTATCTATGGAAAGCCCGGGTTGCCATTCGGCAGGCACATGCCCCACGATCTCCCTTAATACCGAATTGTGTCGTTCCGTGATGACAGTCATCACGGTAGGGCAGTGATTCAATATGTGGGGGAGAGTCTCTTCCGCTTTCCCACACGCACGACACATGGAAGGTAGGTAACGGCGGCCATGGCTTGGTTTTGATTCAAGTGGCATTAGATTCAATCTAGCTTTGTACGCAAATACTCGGTCCGCGTGATCCAGGAGCTCCGGGTGCCGGGTCCAGGAATTTGAAAATCCGGACAGGCAGTGGGCACTGACCGTCTTGCCTTGGTCAGGTTTGGATTCCCACTGTCTCCTCCACCACAAGTCATTGTGTTGATGGAGGGTCGGCACCACTTTTTTCCTTATAGGAGGGGTGATTGTGGAGCTCCCCGCGGCCAACTCAAGGCCGCCATCCGGGCGGGCGGACCAACGTACGTTCAGGCGACGGGTGGCCGCTGGGACACGGCCCCACAGGCTCTCGCCTGTAGGGCACGGTTTAGGACGGGCGCCGTCAGGAGGGGGGTCACTATTCAGATAACTGGCCAGGTGGTCAGTCGTGGGATCTGGAGTGCCGAACCTCAGACAGGCATGACGCCTAAGCTGCCCGAGAGCGACGGCAGAGACAATGCTGTCAGGTGACGTCAGCATCTTGAAAGCATGAGCTAGCGAAAGCGTGTCACTTTCGCGACACAAGTTCGTGATGCCCAAACCTCCCAATGCAGGCTTACAGTAAAAGAACGCGCTGCAGGCCCACTTAGGAAGACGCCACGCCACCTTCAAACACCGCAAAACCAGTCGGTCAAGCTTCAGAAGCTCATACTGTCTAAAGCGCCGCACTCGCAGATGGTATGACGCGGACGGGAGAATGATGGAAGTGAGTGCCAGAAGTTTCTGGCTTGGGGTAAGAAAGGATTTCATCAATAAGGAAATGTGCTTCTCCAGAGTGGAGATGAAGGGTTGGGTTAGGGATGCGTCCGAGGCGTAACCGGTTCGAGCGCCGAGGTATTTATACGTCTCGCCTTTGGGGATGACTCGAATTTTCTCCCCGGCAAGGGAGAAAGGTTTCGGGTCGACCCGCAGACGGGACGCCGACACTTTCCCATAGGAAAGGGTGCCACACTTGCGTGGGTTGAACCGTAGCCCGGACCAGGAAGAGAAGGGTTCAGTAGCAGATAGAAGAGAGATCATCTGCTCGCGATCGGAAGAAACGAGACAGATGTCGTCCGCATAAGCCATACAACGCACTTTGATGTCGTCTTCTTTGGCAGGAAGGTTGTAGCCGCAATCCGTTTTGTCACGGACGCCCCTGAGGAGCACCTCGATGACCAAATTGAATAGCAGCCCAGACAACGGGCAGCCCTGACGGACTCCCCGCCCCACAGGGATACGGTCGGTTTCACCATTGCCGCAGCGGACGGTGCAGGTGTTGTCGACGTATATGTCGGAGATGCACTCAATAAGGTCTGTGGGGGCGTCGAAATGACGCAGGACCTCGGCTATGCATTCGTGCCGGACACTGCCAAAGGCGTTTCGAATGTCCAGAAACGCAACCGACACAGGCCTTTTGCGTGACTGTGCATCCGAGAGGATGGTGTCGAGCATGAACACATGCTCATAGACGCCCTCTGTGGGCATGAATCCCTTTTGCTCTCGGCTGATAACATTCCCCTCCACCGCCCATCGCTGCAGGCGCCGGGCCAATACGGCGGCGTAGATTTTATAAATGTTTCGGCAGATGGAGATGGGCCGCCAGTTGCTGACGTCGTGCAGGTCACCCTCAGGGTCTTTACATATGAGTGTGATCCTGCTGGTTCTCCACTGGTCCGGTACACGACGGTTGATCCGGCAGGTCTCGAAAAGGCTGGCCAAGAGTCCCCCTCTTGGATCCAGGGTCTTCCAGAAACCGTAGGACAATCCGTCAGAACCAGGGGCGGAACCGACATCAAGCGACTGGAGGACCGCCTCCACCTCCCGCGCCGTAATGGGACCTTCACCGTCATCGACGGGGAAGAGGTTCACACTATCATGCTCGTAACGGTGGGAGTTCATCCACTCGGGCATCTGCGAGCAACTCCCAGCTTCAGGAGCGGTCATGTCGCGTCGAAATCTCTCCTCAATTTCTTGAGGTGGGATTTCGCAACGACGGTCACTGTTTTTTCCTTCAACGATCCGGCGGACTGTTCCCTTCGCGTCCCGTGAGAAGGCGGCTCGCAACCCCACGCCCCTACAATATCGGGCTCCGTTCCCGCGCGAACCCCCGCCGTCCGACCAAGGAGAACCCCCGTTCGAACGACGGCGAGCCGCGCGAGCCCGGGCGCCACGATTGAAGCGTGGTTTGCGAGGACGTGTCCTCTTGGGCGGCGAAGTGCCAGCGGTCCACTCTTCCAATTCAATGCAGAACCGGTCGAAATTTATGCCACCCGCTAAAGTAAGGTTCACTAAACTGCAAAGAGCCCGCCTGGAGCTTTTCGTCTTACTTTCCCTGACTGGTTCAACAGGGTCTTGGATGGATCGTTGAATGTTGGGTGAGATGGACATCCCTGGGGTAGTCTGTGGGAGTCCGGAGTCAATCGTGGCTTGGTTGCATGTCATGGTGTCACTTCGGGGTTGAGTCAAGGTTTGGGAAGAGATAGTTGGCAGGAATTTAGAGTGGGTGGTTTGGGTAGGTGGGATAAAAGGTTGGGCTTCAGCAGACAGCGTCGAGGTACAAGGTTGTATAGGACAGATGGGAGCAGGATTAAAGGGTAAGGAGGAGTGAGATGAATAGCGCTGAAGAGAATTAGGAGAAAAGGTTTGCATGGGCGGCTTGGAGGAGCTGATGGGGTCCCCAGCTTCAGCTCCGGTGGTAGCCGTCAGAGGCAGAGAAGAAGAAGGGCGCGAAGCCGGCTTGGATAAACCGAGCGAGTCCACTGCCACGGCTCCGGTGGAGGTCGGCTTGCGCAGAGGTACATGTAGAAAATGGTTCGTGCTAACAGTAGGGCCGTAACAGTCCGTGGTCGGGCTATCGGGCAAAGAATTGGAGGAAGAGGAAAAAGATTCACTGTTCGACGAGTCAGACGAGTCGGAAGAGTCCCCACTTTCCGACCCAGGTCCGGCCGAAGACAGATGAGGAAGAAACAACACATCTAGGTCAGGCAAGCTGTCAGTGTCAGCAGGGCTGAGCGAAGTCTTGCCTGGATGAGATAGAACAGTACGGAAAAGTTCAGGCATAAAGTCAGGTGGGGGGGGCAAAGTGGGAGTGCTGTCTAGGCCTTGGCGCCAGAAGACTTGAGAACGGATGACAGAAGAAGGGGGAAGAGGGGATGACCCCTCGACCGATGCGCCTGCAGTCGAGGGCCGGTGCCTTCCACGCCTGACAACAGAGGTGTAGGAAAGCCCAGGCTTGGTCATCATAGGGGGTCTGGTTTGGCTCTCCGAGGGTGTCGGGTCATTGCTCAGCCAGGGAAGGCAGGTTGGCAATTGAAGGCCCTCGGGGCAGGATCGCCAATGCTCTTGGGCCCCATCCAGCTTGTAAGCTCGAGGGAGAACACGGCAGCACCTGCTGCAGGTGATCAGGAACTCGGCGCGCGAACCATGAAATGCTCGAATATGGTCCTGATACGCCTGCACATCTCGGTAAGGTTGAGATGCCCTCCTGCAAGTGGAGAAAGGACAGAGAAGGGGGAATAGATTGGGGAGGGTGAGGCGAATAGGGCAGACGGACTGCAGTCTATTCGACCTCGGGAAGGGTGACTCGAAATGGGTGGGGTAGCCACGATGTGGTGCGGAATTGCGGATCGGACACTCGTCACCGTGACGAAGTGACGAGTTCGCAAAAAGCAGTGAGTCTACCGGGGAGGCTTCACCATCTGGGTTGAATGAGTGACCACTCACAGGAACCTGCTTCCTCGTCGGCGAGCCTAAGCTAGTGGACTGAGAAGATGGAAGGGAGAAACCAACACCGGCCAGGTTATCTCTAAAAGTCTTCAAACCTGCACTACTTGAAAAGCGAGACATAATTCAAATGAAATAATTATAAAAAGCTGGTTATTACAAAGATTTAAAGTTTACGGCGACGTTTCTAAATTTAGAGATTTAAAAGTGACGATATAAGAACTGGTAGCAGATTGTGATGAAATTGAATTTAAAAACCAACGATTTACTAAAGATTTGGCTGATAAAAAGCAATTTACGTTGATTTAACGTTACAGGATAATATTATAATGTAAAAATGTTAGTGACAGATAAATAAACTAAAAAAAAAAAATTTTAATTACGAATTGGTGGGAGGAATAAGAGGAAAATGATAAAGCTTTAAGAGCAATTGAATGAATGTACAATTGTGACGTCAGTTCGTAAACTTTACTCCAGCTAGCAGAGTGACCCTGCGACGATTAATAAAATACAACAATTAAATATAATATAATACGCCAATAGTCGTTACAATTGATTGGAAATAAATCAGTTAAATGGTTTCGGATCAACGATTAAGGATTCAGAATAAAACAATTAAAAGCGACACGTAATTCAAGCTTAAAAAGAGAGAATATGGAATTGAATTTGGGGAGCACTGGCAACACTAGGTTTTTTTTTTTAAATTGATGCTAAAAAGCTATGAAGAAAATAATCAAAATGGGTGGAATTTGGGTAATTAAATGGGCAAAATAACTTATTTTTACAAAAATTTGAAGACACAACAGGCTGGTTATACAAATTAACTAAAATTATTGAAATTGGTAAAAATTGAGAGACAATATTGGTACAGAGAAGATCAAAAATTAGGCTAGGATTTTTTTTTTTTAAATAGTGCAACTGTTTTTGTTTTTAAATTTACAAATCAAGGTGGAAATAAAATTAAAATAAAACACAAATAATTACGGTTTTTAAAGTCTTTTTGTCCTTTCTTCTTAAGCTAAAAATACTGTCTTCGGGGTAAAGATGGAGAGTAACAAGACCGGGCTGGAATTGCGAATCCCGGTGCTTGTTAAGGGTGGGAAAGGTTAACAAGGGTAGAGGTTGGGTACTGAAGTCTTTTCCGTTGATTGGGTAGGGGTTGATTATTAAGCTAGTCTTCTTGGTTGATTGCAGATGAATTTTTCTTGAGCTTTTTTTTTTTAGTCTTTAATTTTTCCGAATGGCTGAAGACTGTGTAGGCTACTTTTGTACTTGTACTGGCAATTTTCTTTATCCAAAACTGTCTACTTTCCTGGCCAAGTTTGTTTTGCTTAATCGGCGTAAGCCAAAGAGCCTATCCTTATTGATACAGCGCTTCAACCATGCATGCCACTTGAGTGATCATTTAATCGACCGCCGCTTTACCAGTCAGTTTAACTCTTATCTTTGTGGAAAGAAAGAGCCAACAAAACCTTGGAGGTCTCAATTGGAGGTCTCAATGGCTGGCGTGGAAGCTACACCGTTCTGGTTAGCGAAGCGTCACTGCAGCTCGCTGTGCTAGTGAGTAATCAGCCTTGTGCTGATAGCCGGGAAGAACGCCTTTCTTCACATTTTATACATTTTGTTAATGCTATTATTGTTGCATCATTATATCTAAAGTTATACGATTGATGCAACTACCAGTACAAGCAAAAAAGCTTGTGATAGGATTGATTGATGGTGTAAAGTTTTATCCTTAGACTAAGAACGCTTCTTATAAAGTTTAACCGTGACTGTTTCCTATAGCTGTAGGTTGAAGCTGTAAGCTGTAGGTAGGTTTCGCATAGCTGTAGGAGGCTTTGAACCACTGACATAAAACCAGTCACCGAGATTGACAAAGTGAAATTTTTGCATGCTGAAGTCAGAGATGATTAAAGTTTGTTTGTTTGTTTATCTTTATCCTGCATTGCAGGAAAGCGGACTTGAGCGCTATGCATCGGTGTACGCCTTCCGACATACCCCTGACCCACGCTGCAGCCGACTGCAATGTCTGTTTCCGGTTGTCTACTCTACTTATGACTTAAATTTGGTGCTACCCATTACTCGAAATCGATCACTGGGTAGAGGCAATTATCGTAAAGTTTCTTGCCCAGAGAAACAACAGCAAGTGCAGGTGGCTGGAGTCGAACATGCAGGCTCTCGACTGCGAGCCCAACCCGCTAACCACTTCGGTAGAAGTAGCGCCGTTATATTTTTGTTGGAGTAACGGCTGCAGTAGCGGTGCTACTTTTTTTAATGTAGCCTAGTTTATATAATTTTGAAAATAACTTTTTAACTTAGGCTATTAAGATTTTAGATCATTATAACAATTGGTATTTAGAAGTAGCCTACCGATAACCTAGATGTAGGCTTATTACAATCTTATTGATGTGAAATGTTTTTCTGTATTGTTATTGAAACGTTTCCCTACGCCTATGAATTTAGGCTACAACACCCTATTCCTTTCAGTGCTGCGGTGAAGACATTTTTCTCCCTTGGAAAAGACGTGCTAAAGTTACAGCCGGTAGGCTAAGACTCAGCAACTCGCATTTTAAACTGCTCGTGTTTTTGAAAGTTGCGTAACAATAAATTTCACTAAAAACTTGTGTTCTATACCATTGAATGTACAGTAGCATTGAATATAGCATAACATTGAATATATAACATCGAAATGGCAGTGTATCATTCATTTTCAAGGTAACTTTGACGTAACAAAGTGCTTCCTGTGTCAGTTTTAGATAAGACAAAAGTAGCGGTAGCACATGCAAATTTAGCCTGAGTAGCAGGTAGCGCGCTACTTTTATCAATTGTTAGCGGGTAGCAGTAGCGCTCACTACTTTATCCCAAGTAGCGATAATGGGTAGCGCGCTACGTTTAGAATAGAGGATGCCCATCTAGGTAAATAGCTTGTAGGTTATATGACCAAACGGACTTTCGTTTACTTTGAATGCCTGATTTCATGACTGTTTATAAAATTGAACGCATCAATAACATACCTTGGTTTGCTTATTTAAAGTTAAGTTCGCAAGTAAAGACAGCCCATGTGTAGTGTTAAGTTTACATTTTTACTTCTTATTTTCAACTCTAACTAACTCACAATTCTAGTTTTTCAGTTTGGTTGTTCCCAAATTCCATGTCTGTAATTTTCCGTCAACTTGAACACCACCCAGGGATATTTATAACTACGGGATTGGAAACTCTTTTCAGTGCTATACATCAGTAGGGTCAACACGGGGATATAGTGAGCTTTGGGATACGAAATCACGTGACCTCGCGAGAGCACGTCTGCGCACAGTAGTGTCACTGTTTGGCAAGTATTCAAAGTTTAAACAGGGCTGTTGGTGGTTTGGCTGCACGTTGAAGACTAGTTAGTAATGAAGTTTAGTTGTGCAATAGGGACAGAAAGGCTAATGAACGTCTTTTGCATGCTGGTTTTCTGTAGGCTATCTGCAAATACACATTTAAATACTTTACAAGTGGATTTAGACTAGGTTTATAAGACATTACGGTATTTTGTATTGTCCATTGAAGCAAATTTGTGTGATCAGTGTTGTTTTCTGTGCAAAGTGGAATAATAAGAAACAAAACAGGCAGTTCTGAGATTATTAAGGTTTATTTTTTGTATTAAAAACATGACTGAGGTCTGAGGATACTTTTTATACAAATGATTAGTTTGTGGGCCTACGGTAGGCTACATTGGATATGTAGCCTTGTCATTGTAGTGAGAGCTTTCAAGAGTTAATTTGTCAGAACAAGAGCTAGTAGTAAGAGTATGGGTTAATTTCAATACATCACACCATCCATACACTGACTAGTATCATTGACTAATCCAATGTAGCTTTGTGCATATTAAATTGTGCTAGGCCATAGGCAGGTGAAGCAGTTGCCCAGGGCTCTATCATCAACAAAGTCACTAATTTTGGCAAAAATGTATGTAATTAAGTAATGTTTGCGAAACTACAAAACTAGCACAATCTGATAAAGTAGGCTATGTTAATTTGTTGTTTGTAGGCTACAACTTCATAACAGGATAGCAATATTTACACCCACAGACATGAAATCATTTGTAAACCTTTGTGCATCTGCCAAAAATAGAAATTGCAAAAACCTGTAAACATACTGAATAGGCCTACACTTTTTGCTACTTTATGTCCACCTGAAGAATTGTTTACTTGATTAAAAATGTTAAAAACTTTCAATCACTCCTTTATGAAACAGAAACATTTCTTCAGTTTAGGAATAAGAAATATATATTATGGAAAGACCTTGTTTTAGAGAAAATTGACATGCAGCTCTGCTCATCAGTTTTGAATACCATATATAGCCTACTTTGTTTGCTTAATACTAGCTAATACAATATGATACTTTGTTAATATCATACTGACCATAGTTATTTTTTTATTCTAAAGGACAAAGGTCTTAGTAGTCTACTGCATAACAGACAGAGTGAACGTAAAGTGCAGAGTTGGCCAGTTTCACAGTAGCCGTAGTTGTAATATACGCTAGGCCTACATATTCTTAAACTCAGTCGATGGCTGTTTTGGTATTTGGGCACTTTCACTAAAATTGCACACATTTTTACCCCCTAAAGTGGCTCTGTACGGATATAGCTGTAGGCCTATGCTATAATATGAAGTACCGTACATCAGTATAGGCTAACTAAAGGGCTAGCTTTTTAGTAGTCCAGAAAGTTATTTATAAACAAAAGTATACATATGTTAAATTTTAGTAGTGTTACGGCCAATCTCTATACAAATCAAACGTCATATAAAAACCGTTATGGTCTACTTAACCTAGCTGGCATCTTACGTCATGGAAATTGCTAGAAAATGTCCAAATATTGCACCATCGTTCGTAAGACCTTATGAAATATTGCATCATCACCTTTGAACACCTGTTTGAATTGCGTGGCAATGTCTTTAACTATTACGTCACAGTACTGCGTACGTGAGTTTGAGATATTGATATCTATTCTGATCATTCGTAAAATTGTTGCTTGAAGTTAGTCGCAAATTTAACTGTTTCGCTTAGTGCTGCTAGCTGGACAAAATTTCCGTCTTTTATCTAAGTAGTTTGTTCTGTAGTGACAGGTTTTAGTGGCGTACCGTGTTGCGTCCCATTTTCGACAGCTTTGAGGCTATTTTTACAGAAATACAATTTTGAATAGACGTTTCAGAAGAGTGTTTCTCTTTCGGTCATTACATACAGACGAACGGATTCGGGAATCTTATGTTACAATTTTCCCACGAAGAGATTATGGTTTACCGCTGTGACCAAGTAGCAATCCAAGGTTTTAATCTGATCTTTCATTTAGGTTTTATTGTGATAAATTCAGTGCTTTAATAATAATCTATATTTGTGAAATGGGGTTTGTGTGTTGTGTAATAAGCTGTAAAAGTGGGTACAAGTCTTGCAAGACTGTAGTGAAAGTACCAATGTTTTGATTTCCAAAAGATGAAGAAATGAAAAAAAGATGCTGCTTGTTTCATAAATTTAATTGCAATGTGTGGAAAATCATGTCTGTTACAACACCTACAAAAGGTAAAAATAAGATAGAAAGAATGGCTTTACTTTAGTTGTTGAATTTATTTAATTAGGTTGAAATTGTGTAGAGTAACAACAGTACTTATTACGGCCCAGCAAATAAGTTTTTTTTCTCATTTATTCACCGTCTTCTGACTTTGATTCGAGGCAAAAAAGGTTCGTTCTGGCGAGGATAGTAGGTCTAAATTGTATGTTGTGTACCAATGGGTTGGGTGTACAGTAGTACACTACTCAGAAATTACTAATGTGCACTGCATTTTTTCAGCTTTTCGAAAAAAAGATGAGATGTGTTCTCCAATTGAAGCTGATGGAATCAAACAACAACCGAGTTTGACCTTCTTGGGAAAAGCTAGAGATCTATTTATACTTTGGAAAAAAGAAACCTTTCTGGGCTCACTTCACAGACATTTAGTGCATGCATTTAGACCATGGGTGCGGTTCCAGAGTTGGCGCAACATTGATAACCAACCATCATTTCACCTATGTTCTCACTGGAAAATTTTTGTCCAATTCAATAGAAGGACGGTTTGGGTGGTATCAGCAAGCCGATGGTGGTAATTTTTTCATGTTTGTAAAACAAATTCTGGAAGCTGAAAAAAAATTCGCACTCTTAGTTTGTTGCAGCAACATGATCTTCTTGCAGCAGGTAACCTCACAACCCTTGATGCTTTTCCACTCGGCTTTGACGTTTCGATGTCAACTGTTCTGTTTACAGATGTTTGATGGTTTACATTTTTTTCTGCGGTTAATGTGAATGACTTCTCTGATGCTAATGTGACGTATTTTATGAGCGGATACATTGGCCACAGTATCTCTCGAGTGCTTGTAAGATGTTATTGGTAAAAAATGTTGATGGGCCGAGTCTCCTTGAGTCGGTACCACATTATCGTGCACATCTTCTTGAAATAGCTGATTGTGGTGGTTTATCCGCTCCCACAGAATACTGCTTTGCAGTGACAGCGCTGGCTGTTCAATATTACACTGATATTGTGTGATGACTTGGCTAAGTCGAAACTGTTTAGTTTGTTGAATTAGCGTTTTATTTTTACTTCTTCAATCTTGAATGTCGAAGAGTCTCGTGATATTGGCGATTTAGTTCAGCAAAAGTGTGATAATGGACATTACGACGTTAACTTAATTGTGTGCACTGCATTTAACTGTTTCGCTAAAAATGAACTGAAACGATTTAATGCCCCGGAGATTGCACCTTCCACAATGGTGACTAATCGAAAGGTTCGAAAACTTACTTTAAAAAGCACACACAAAAATTAGTTATGTTTTGTTTACACGTTTTTATTGCTACTTTATTCTTATTTGTTATACCTCACAGCCAATAGAGTTGCTACTCTCATAAACACCTGAACAGTTTTTTCAAGCTTGCTTGGTATTGTACTGTAATGTTTATTATAGGCTATGCTTACTTCACATTTATTTACAACCAATCGTATGAAGTGAGTATTGGTGAAGTTGCTGTTGTATATTTACGTCTTCTTGTCTATATTACGAAACATAGTGTAATCTAAATGGCGATATAAAGTAGACATTTACACTGTAGAATATTTGACTTGGGTAAATTTGATCAAGGTGTTAGAAGCATTAATTACGTTGTTTAAATTGCTTGTATCATCAATTTTATCATTTACTTGCTTCCTTGATTGTCACTATTGCATGGTATTGTGCTATGTCATGTTACACCATCTGATGTATCTTTTTGAAGAAGTCAATTATATTGATTGACGAAACGTACGAAAATAGATGTTATCGTTTTTATTACTGTGTAGCTGTTAATAGTGTTAGGTAACTTGCGTATTGCGTAACTATACTGTGTCAATGACAGTAGTCTATGTACGACTTGTACGTGCTTCAGTGCATTCAATGTTGTGCTGGACTAGTGCGCGTATATATTAACACCGTATAATAATGAATACCGTATAATATAATGTTTACAAACCTGCAATAAATTTATATTTTCAACTACAATAGTCATGTATGCTTTTTGCGCATTAAAATGCAGTGGAACGGTTACGAGCAACTTATTTGTGCAAAAATAGTTGTTTGCTACAATCGCCCTTCTCCCAACAACGCCTGAAATCGCCTTCGCGTCCCGATACTCACTATGTTCCCGGGTCAACATATTATTATGACCACAGAAAAATTATTAAAATAAAACACTGTTTGTATCAAATAAAGAATGTATAAAATTAAATTTTGTAATAACAATATAAAATGTACATCCACATCAAAATCTATTTGATGTATAAAATTTTAAACTACGAATCCAAAAAATAAATGAATGCAAAGAATCCAAAAATTCCCTGTTGTTCTTTAGCATTTTGCGTATTGCAAACCGGATCAGAAGTAAACGAAGAGTGTTCAACAATCAGTAAAATGTGTTGTCGTAGGCTTTTATGACAAACTGATTCACAGACTAACCCAGTATGAAATCAATAGTTTAAGATGTCATAAGAACTAAAACTGATAAGTTAGCCTACTCAATTTTGATATTATTTAGCAGCAAACGAAATACGACAGGATTGCACAAATGGAATGCAAACACATTAAACAAACAATGTAAGTGTATACTTTACAGTTTAAGATGGTGCATTGATTGTTACACTTTTCCTTGTCTGTTTACTACTTGCTATTTTTAAGGTCAACTTCTGTAAACCTTTATCACAGCGAAGCAAAGAACAGTGACCCTACTGGTGTATAAAAGTGTTTTCAGTTCCACATAGTTTCCAATCCCGTAGTTCCTATCCCTGACACCACCATATCATAAGAAAAGTTTGAAGCGTAAAAATAGAAAGGTAAAATCAAAGAAGACTCACTCAACATTGAACTTGCATTTTAGCTTTAACTTTCGTCGTTGGGTTGGTGGGTCCAATTTCGAAGATGTTTTTCAATTGCATTTCCAAAATTAAATGGTGCTCACAAATGTATACGGATTAGCATTGGACAAAAGAGGGAGTTTAAGTTTATATTCTCATTGATACAAATTAAATCTGTTGTTTGAATTTTAAACGGACAAATTAATAAACAATATTGTGTTCATAAGAAAACATCACACTTCATTTTTTTCATCTAAAAGTGCTGAACTTGTGCAAAACATAAAATAATGGATTGTAGGCTACGTTATTTTGTTTTTGTAATATGTGTTGAAATTATAGCCTACTGCGATAAACTTTTACCTTCTTTCATGAGAATCTTGAACACATTGTTGTTTCCAGTAGCGTGATTAGGGGGGAGGATAAAGGGCGGTGGCCTCCCTCTAATGATCAGGTAAAAAAATACAAATTTTGCAAAAAAAAGTTGTAGCGCAAGACATAATTGCTTGGATGATTCGTCCTAGCGCAGGGAGGGGACAGTGGTATAATTTTTGCAAAGTAATTTGTCAACAGTTTTTCTTCCTTGACAATTGCATGGTACAAATTCATGAGAGAATCAATGAGCACTGCTCGCTAACTTTTAAAGTCAGCACATCTCTGCCTTCATTGATTCATGAAGATGAGGATTGCCCGATCGACTTCTACCATGAAATGCTGGATGTTGAACCAAGCAATTGCTTGGCAGCTCCTATTGAAGTGTGAAGATGGAGAGCGAATTGGCTTGCAGTTTCTGCGGATAAATGACCTGCGACTCTTGTGAATGCTTGTCAAGCTGCTGAACAACTCGGCACTTATCCGATTATCCATAAATTACTTCGAACCTTTGCTACACTTCCAGTTACAACTGCCTCCAATGAGCGATGTTTCAGTGGACTAAAGTATCTGAAAAATTATTACCGCACGACCATGACCGAGCCACGTTTGAATGGTCTAGCTCAGATGTATTTAAACAAGGATAATGTACGGTACGGTACTCGAGTATGATGCAGTTATTGATATATTTGCCAAGCGCAGCCATCGCAACTGTAAATTGTCATTGCGAATCGCCGAGAATGTTCAAAAGGTATTCGAGGTCGGAAGGACTAACTTATTGTTTGTGTTCTGAAGTGTTATGATAGCCTATCTTTCGTTGGTTCATTGAATGGAACAGTAATTTACTTCTGCGGATTCGCTCTTGATTTTGGACCCCCTATGTGACGGTTTCAGCTAACCCTCTCCCCCCGTTCTGACGCATCATATGACATTTTGGTACACCCCCCCCCCGCCCCTTTTTATTTAAAGGGTCAAACAAGTTTAATTTTAACCCAAGTAGAAATTTTTGAACCAATTAACAACCATTTTCACCAAATTTGAGCTTTCTGTGTACTACCGTTGAGACTACACCATGTGTGTTACCCCCAGACCCCCATTGGCCTCCAGCCGCCGAGTCAGCCGCCACGCGGCTGACTGACACAATGTCTTGGTCTCCCCGTAACAAACTTTCTAAATACGCCACTGGTTGTTTCCAACAAAAAAGTAAAATAAAGAGACGATGTATAGGCTGGACGCTGATGTCACTCAACCTCTCTTCCGGTTTCAAGAAATTACCTCAAGAACCTTCACTAGGAATACAACCGAACAATGAAACCTAACAATTAAGTGAAGTAAATAAGCCAAGTTTGGAAACTTGCACAATTTATTAAGGTTTCGTGAATTCTATTTTTAGTAAGGAAAGCTAATTGGAAAGGGCGATCTGGTACGAAGACACTAGGCTACCTCAAATGATCGATCTGCGTGATAAGGTGACCGTGTAATATTTTAAACTGATTCGCTTGTTTTGGTATCAAACACGTTATAACGTCCACGTTTCGTCACTTCAACTTTCTTCTAGACCTGTGCTATGTTTGGCATGTAGTCAATTGTTTTCGTTACGATGGTCAGAAATAAAGAAAAAATGAATTGAATAATCATAAGCAATCACTCAAGAAACAAATCAATAGTGTTATACAACCAAACGATTATTTATAACAAGTGAATAAACTCAGTCAGGTTTGAAAACTTGTAGGCTATAATTTCATGATAAAGATTTTGCCACCGGAAAGGCGGCTTTTGTAATATCTTATTCAAATAAAATATCTTATTTAATTCAATTCTATCTTTCTTTATCAATTTAAAACTGAAAATTTCTGGATGCTTGTCACTGTTGTTTTATTTTTTATGCAGTAACGTTTAAATCACCCATGTTCAAGTGTTCAGAGTAAATTAATTTGTTTTTTAATGTCAGTGGCTAAACCCTTTTTACTTACTGAAGTAGTGTGCTTGTCTTTGCACGGCTGTACGTATGTGTGTATGAATGTGTTAGTAATATTTATTGTTATGGGTTTAGTGGCTGAATCAGTGCTTCCACTTCTGACAATTGATAAATCCTCTTCAGTTTCCTTTTTTGTCCTGAAAAAAATCCCTTTTTTCTCAATCGGAAATCCTACAAAATTTCCTTAATAGGTGAAGTTATTTTTGACGTTATTTAAGTTAAAAAAAAGGTGCCAATAGGCTACAACTTTAAAGTTATTGTAATCTCAATTAAAGTTATTTTAATCTCGATTTTTTTCAGTAGCACCGGAATGCCAAAGCAACCAGCTAAAAAACTGCTTGTCAGATGGTCGGTTCTAGGACATTTACCACCTGAAATCCTGGACATTATTTACCAATTACCACTCTCATCTTTCCCACCCGGACTCCTAACCTATCCCTAACACCGAAAATGTGCATGTGGTAAATGTCCAGTAACGAATTATCCATCGATTAGCTAATTTATTTTTGTGTTTAGTTCGGTTTTCCTTGATGCGCTAACTTGTGCAACTCTATCTGTATAAGCTGGGCTATCTTTTTTTTCTCCTCGTCAGTAACGTCTTCACAATCATTTGAGACTGATGAAAAACTTTAGGATAATAGACTTATTTATGATACTGACTCACTCTGACTGTGCACGCTATACATGTTGTATTCATACTGAACAGCCTAGCTTGCTCTATTAATATTATGATGACACCATACCGTAAAAGGTTAGCATAGGCTGTAACTAACTTTTCTAAACCGGAAGGATACCATTAGCCTAAGCTTATCATACCTAACTGTACGTCGAAGCTCAGTGAACTTTGTCATTGCTACTCAAGTTCAACCATAAATCAACGGATTACCTAATTTTAACTAAAAGAATTGAGAACTAACTCACTCACTGCAGTCTGCACTCACGTCCAATTCCCAAAATGGCGAGAATAGAAATCAAGCGACGGAAACGCGAGAATGGAAAGAGAGTAAGTGGGGGGTTCCGGATGGCGAGTGCTGGCGACGGAAACCAGCTGATCATCGTTATTCCAGTCGTTTTTAGAACTTTTTAAAGAGAATATTAATGAAATTCTCTTTAAAATTGCTAAAAACAACAATTCCCTTTTTAAGACAAAATTTCCTTGTAAAATTGCTAAAAATCCCTAAAAAATCCTTCCGATCTTCATTCCCTTTTTTTATTCATCGAAGCGTTGAAAAATCCCGATTTCGGGATAAAATCCTTCAAAGTGGAAGCACTGGGCTGAATAGATGACCGCTTATGTTTCTTTTTGTTGGTTTTATTTTCGTAAACTGTTGCTACCGTAACTTTATCATTGCTGTTGTTTTCCGACAAAGAAAAATAAATTGAATTGAATTGAGTTATGGTTTTTCGCTACCATCCTGATTGCGCCATAATCTAATCAACAACTTTAACTTAAAATGCATTGTTTTTACTTTTCATTTACTCTGCTTGTTTGTTTATGTGTGCTACATTGAAACAAAATCAAAAGACTTGACCAACTTACTGAATTTGATTTTTATGCTGTCGTTCCAGTTGGATAAACAATAATTACTCGTTTCCAAAGCTGCCAGTTGTGCGTTTTTTTTTTCTGCGGAATTGGGTTGTTTTTGTTTAGTAGGCTCACAAAAATCTTGGCAGTCGCGGGTCTATTTGTCAGATTTTGTTCCACTTTTATCAAAATTTTTCTATTAAGACTAAGTTTTGCGAAAATTTGTTATATTTTGGACTGCCCTAAGCTTGTTTTATCACTTGTGACAATAGTCCAACTGTTTTGCAACTTTTTCTTCGCAATTGGCTAGAAATTTAGAAAACCTCTGGCAACTTTGCTCACTTCCATTACATGTGATAACTGATAAAGAGAATCATTGAAAATTGAATACCATAAAGTAGCCAAATCATTGAAAATTGAAGAGCATTGAATGAAATGGCGGAGGGACGGACAATTCGGATGCATCCTGTAGTTTTGTTTGCAATCATAGACGGTTTTGAGCGCAGAAAGGAAGATGCAAAACGTGTTATTGGAACGTTGCTTGGTATGTGAGTATCTTATTTTTGATTAAGTTTGAGAGAATGGTTGTATTTGCCAATCAATTAATTGGTTTGAATCTGTGTCCTTGGACTGAAAAAGCCTCTGAAAAGGGATTCCTACTAGTTTTGCACACTTGTAGATGTTTTAAACCATTGATGCAGGCCTGTTTACCAATATCGGTAAAGTGAAGTTGCAGGTGTGGATGCAACCTAGTTCGGACCCTCAGTTCGTACCCTGAAAAGATCGAGAAAAAAAATTAAAAAAAGCGGAAGTCGCTGATCGCAGTTTTCGCAAACATTTTAAAACATTCCCCCTGAAAAGATCGAGAGAAAGATAGCACAAAGCCGAAGTCGCTGATCGCAGTTTCCGCTAACCCTAACCCTCGCTCATCGCAGCTTCTGCAAACATTTTTCCGCAGTTTCCGCTAACCTTAACCATAGACTAATCTATGCTCTAACCCTAACCCTCGCTGATCGCAGTTTCCGCAAACATTTTTTGAGTTTCCACTAACTCTTACTCTAACCATAGTGTAATCTTTGCTCTAACCCTAACCCTCGCTGATCGCAGTTTCCGCAAACATTTTTCCGCAGTTTCCGCTAACCTTTACCCTAACCATAGAGTAATCTATGCTCTCTAACCCTCACTGATTGCAGTTTCCGCAAACATTTTTCCGCAGTTTCCGCTAATCTTTATTTTTCCGCAGTTTTCGCTCACCCTAACCATCGAGTAATCTATGCTCCCTAACCCTCGCTGATCGCAGTTTCCGCAAATATTTTTCCGCAGTTTCCGCTAACCCTAACCCTCAAGTTTGTTTGCAGAAACTCCGATCAGCGACTTCGGCTTTGTGCTATTAAACTGCGATCAGCGACTTCGGCTTTTTTTAATTTTTTCTCTCGATCTTTTCAGGGTACGAAGTGTTCAGGGTACGAACTGGGTTGCACCCGCAGGTGTTCTAAGTTTTTTATATTGAATATTTATAATCCCTCTGATGACAGCAGAATCGCTGCTGGCGTAAGTGTGCTCCGATGACACAGAGGTAACAAAAATGGGCTGCAACCTATTTCGTTCACTAAAAAGATCAAAAGTAAAAATAGAACAAAGCCGAAGTCGCTGATCAGAGTTTCCGCAAACATTTTAAAATGGCAATGGCTATTTGACCGGCGCCGGTCTTTGAATCTGAAACACTATTTGTCCGGTCATGACGTCACTATACAGGGTCATCAATATTTAGCGTTACAACTTACAATCTATTTCATCCATTGAGATTCTGGATAAAGAGTTGAGTGTCGTATGGGACCATGTCAACTTTACTCCGGAAGGTCCTGAAGATGTCTCCATTCAAGCAGGTCAAGAAACAATAACTTTCTGCTGAAGTTGTTGATAAACAACGCCAAAGATCCCAGATTCTTCTTTCCTGCATTCAGGATGGCATGCTACCAAATCTCGTTTTCAGTGATGAGAAGAAATTTGATGTTGAACATCACTTTAACACCAAAAACGATCGGGTTTGGTCGAGGGATGGTGATGAAGCATCTCGAGTGGTGACAAGGAAACAATGTGCGGCCTCAGTGATGGTCTGGGCAGCCGTGGCAGAGTCCGATAAAAGTCCCCACTTTTTTGTTGACCAGGGGGTGAAATTGAACCAGTAAAACTATCGAGATGACATCCTTGTTGGCGCATTGTTGCCACGGGTCCAGAAGCACTTCAAAAAACGTCCCTGGTCTTTTCAGCAGGACTCTACACCGTCACATGGGGCTAAAAAGACTCAGGAGTGGCTTTCCGAGAATGTCCCGCACTTCATTCCCAAAGAGGAATGGCCCCGGTCTTCCCCCTATCTGAATTCCCTTGATTTTGGGATCTGGTCATACCTTGAAAGCAAGGTCTCGGCCACTCACCATCAAAGTTTGGAAGCTCTGAAGGTGAAACTGCAGAAGGAGTGGGCCAAAGTCCCTCAGAAAGTAAATTCGTGACACATGCAAGGCTTTTCCTAAACGTCTTCAACTAGTTATTGACGCAGATGGAGGACATATTGAATAATATTTTGTGTATTAACTCTCTATTGCTTTTTCTACAATAATACATTTGCAAAAATTCTAAATTTTCTTTCATTTTATAAATATAACCAATTTAAGTTGTAACGATAAATACTGATGACCCTGTACAGGCATTTTTTTCTTTTTCTCTTTCAAAGCAAAAGACAAGAAGAGTGCTTATACCTATAAGTTCTAAATTCGGCAGTTGTGTTCAACTGATTCGGTGGCGCGTAGGATAAGTCTCCAACTGGTGTTCCAGAGGGAATGAGTTCGATACTACGCGCAAGCGTTCTTTTATTTTTAATTTTTAACTAAATTTTGACCCGAATTGACTCAATCGTTAGGCTGCTGCATTTTTGCGGTTAATTTATATTTGAGTAGCCTACAGCCCAATTTTTTATGTCGTTTCAACTATGAGTAATAAAGTTAGAGTTTTTAATTTTCTGGAATTTGAGAATTTCTCTGGGTGATTTTCCGTTCGTCATAAGAGGATGTGACCGTGTTTGCCGAACGACGCATTACATTTTTGCATCGTTTGGCAAACACGGTCACATCCTCTTATGACAAACGGAAAATTATCCAGAGAAATTCTTAAATTCAAAAAAATTAAAAAATTAAATTACGTAATAAAGTTAAAGTTTTTAATTTTCTGGAATTTGAAAATTTCTCTGGGTAAGTTTTCGTTCGTCATAACTTTCCGTTTGTCATTACATTTTTGCGTTGTTTGGCAAACACGGTCACATCCTCTTATGACGAACGGAAAATTATCCAAAGAAATTCTTAAATTCAAGAAAATTAAAAACTCTAACTTTATTACTCATATTTGAAAAGACATAAAAAATTGGGCTGTAGGCTACTCAAATTAAAAATTGACCACAAAAATGCAGAAGCTTAACGATTGAGTCACTTCGGTTCAAAATTTAGTTAAAAATTAAAAAAAAAACGCTTCTGCGTAGTATCGAACTCATTCCCTCTGGATCACCAGCCCGATGCGTATCCTACGCGCCACAGAATCAGTTGAACATAGGTGTTGAATTTAGAACTTGTATAGGCACTCTTCTCGTCTTTTGCTTTAAAAAAGAAAAAAATGCCTATGCGTGACGTCATGACCGGTCAAATAGTGTTTCAGATTCAAAGACCGGCGCCGGTCAAATAGCCACTGCCTTTTAAAATTCTCCTCTTGAATTAATCATTGAATTTGTATGGCAGTGGCTATTTGACCGGCGCCTCTCTTTGAATTTGAAACACTATTTGACCGGTCATGACGTCACTATAAAGTCACTTTTTTTCTTTTTCTCTTTCAAAGCAAAAGACGAGAAGCGCGTATATCAGTTCTAAATTCAACAATTTTATTCAACTCGATCCGTGGCGCGTGTGATACTTCGCCGGCTCTTATTCTAGAGGGAATGAGTTCGATACTACCCGGAAGCTTTCTTTTCTTTTTTTTTTTAACTAAATTTTGACCCGAAGTGCATTTTTGTAGTCAATTTTTAATTTGAGTTGCATTACATTTACATACCATTACCATTTTTTTAAAAGAAGCATTGAATATGACTAGAGCAAAATGTAATGCTTCGTTCGGCAAACACGGTCACATCAATGAATCAATCATTTTATTTTTTGTCATTAACGCGTCCGGGACGAAAAAGATACTAACTACAAAAATCGATATAGACCTACCAGCACGCTAATGAACGGGAAAAGGTGGCAAAACCTTGAAAGGTTTAAAACGTGCCTGAATGAAAAATTATGTAGTAGGCCTGCTATATATCAGTAGTTAGCATGGCCACAAACAGAAAATTACCCAAAGAAATTCTCAAATTCCAGCAAATTAAAAAAACTCTAACTTTATTACTCACATTTGAAAAGACATAAAAAATTGAGCTGTAGGCAACTCAAATTAAAAATTGAATACAAAAATGCACTTCGGGTCAAAGTTTAGTTAAAAGAAAAAAGAACGCTGCCTGATAGTATCGAACTCATTCCCTCTAGAATAGAAGCCGGCGAAGCATCGCACGCGCCACGGATTGAGTTGAATAAAATTGTCGAATTTAGAACTTATATACGTGCTTCTCGTCTTTTGCTTTAAAAAAGAAAAAGGTACCTGTAGTGTATAGTGACGTCATGACCGGTCAAATAGTGTTTCAGATTCAAAGACCGGCGCCGGTCAAATAGCCACTGCCAATTTGTATGGGCCACCACGAAATAACTGTGATTTTTTCTTTGTAATTTTGTCTAAAAATGTTAGTTAGAAGTGAATTGCAGTGTGGCAGATCGTGAGCATTTGTAATGGAGGGGCTACAATCTTAATTCGATTTGTGTATTGACGAGTAATAATCCCAAAAGTTTTAAAATATATGCAAGAAAAATCGGTAAACTGTTAAATAGCCTATAGCTTAGCTATAAAACACTGTCATTACTCATTAGTCTACGTTGTGTTACCAATGCTGCTACAGCTAGAAAATTCCAGTGCAATTGCGCCCCATTGTCTTGCTTCTTTCCTGTTACGGTTGGCTACAATCCAATGAACAAAAGTCTTTCATAGGGGCTGTCATGCAATACGGCCCACAATTTACGTTTTTATTGAAACAATGCACTTTCGAATAGCAAAAGAAGGAAAACATAGTTTGAGTAAGCCAAACAACAATAATAAAACGGCAGTCTAGCATTGAGAGGAAAAAAGTGAAGTTCGGTCAATTTTGAAATGTTTGCAGCAACTCTACCAGCGACTTTGCCTTTTGAAATGTTTGCCAAAACTCCGATTCAGCGACTTGTAGGTGCTGATAGTTAACAATCAGTCCACATTAGCAAATTACACTGCAATCAACTCTAATAATTAGAGTTAATAATTTATTTAAGTAGATTTAGTGGTAATAATATAACTGCAGTCTAGCATTGAGAGGTGAAATGTTTGCGGCAACTCTGAGTCCGACCAGCGACTTCGGCTTTTGAAATGTTTCCAGAAACTCCAATCAGCTAATTCGACTTTGTTATATTTTTCTCTCGATCTTTTCAGGGTCCAAAATGTTCAGGGTACGAAATAGGTTGCACCAACAAAAATGAGTCTCAAGGAATTTTTTATTTGTGAGTTCGGGTTTCAGAATTTAGAACACCAATTTTTGAATTGTCCCTTATGACTTTGTAAAAGCTTTTATTATAAGTGTTGTTCTCAGAATGTTGCATGTCCGATTAAATATGTGTTTTTATTTTCTGTTCTTATAACAAGGGTGTTAATCTCAATCTCAAATTGCTCGGAGGGTCAAGTGAAAACTTGTAAATTAACCCGAGGGTCGCAATACACAGCAAGAAGTCATTAAACAAAATAACTCAGTTAAACGCAATGGAAAAAGTGGTAAGAATGCACCAAGAACGTTAGATCGCAAAAAGAAAGCAGTAAACACAATGAGATGGAAAAAACACTGCACAAATGAAACGACAAACCTGGAGAGTAAAAATATTGCAATCAACTTTCAAAAAACGCGGAAAAAAACTAAACCCTTGAAGAACTGACTTCAGCAAATACCAAGGTTACTATTGTGATAACGACACAATAAGTGAATAGACAGTGTGATTGTGATGTAACAATACGAGTTTCCCGCATGCAATAAAATGGCAGGACAGTATGCTAAAAAGTTGTATGAGCTTTTTCAGATTTTTTGAGCAATATTAGAGTGAAATTTTACCTTTCTAAATCTACAAAAAAGATATGTACTGTAGTTAATTATTTTAAAGTTTAAAAATGCATCACGAGCCGCACCAAAAGTCCATACGGCCGCGTGTTTGAGACCCTTGCTTTACAATATTGTAGTCTCAGTTCTTGCAAAGTTAAACATTAAAACAGCATACGGTATGGAAAAATAGTATTTTGCCACAGCTTTACACTTCAAATACTAAATTGACTTTTTGCAAATAAGTAAATTGAAACTTGCAAACTGAAAAATCACTACCAACTCCACAGCACCTTGAAAGTGCAGAATGACTTTTTTCCTGACACCAAATCGTTCACTGACGTAAAAGTTTTTCTATGGGGACTGTAAAATCATTAGCAAAGTGTTGAAGCTCGAAAGTGTCAAATCATAAGTGTTATGATGGGATTAAAGTATCAAGATTCAGAAGTTTAGTAGATTCCACTGTACCACCAAACTAAAGAATGAGGTTGTACTTTTTTTTTCCAGGAACTGTTGATGCCAATGCAGTAACAATTACGAACAACTTTTGTGTTCCTCATACCGAATCTGAAGATGAGGTTGCTTTTGATATGGAGTTTGCCCGTAACATGTATGACCTTCATCGCAAGGTCAATCCTCGAGAAGTTATAGTAGGCTGGTGAGTATGGTATAGAACAGCAAATAATACTTATTTACATTTTGATTATATTGTTATTTTTGTCATGAAATTCAGTCTCAAGATACATTCTGGCTGAAGTTACTAACAACAGATGCTCTGATTTAGTTACAAAATACATCAAAACAATATCATCATTGCAGGCCTCGAAATTCGTTTTTGTTGACGGCGGACAAACATGTCCGGTCTGAGCAGGTATCTCGGCGGACAAATTAAGTTTCACGGCGGACACACCAGTTTTAGCGTCGATTGTCATGCCTAATTACTTTATCTTGACAATTCTTCGCCATTGAGAACTATTTTAGTTTAGAACTAGTCAAAACTTCGTGTAGCTGCTTAATACGCCGCATATCTGATTAACTTTCACCGAACGAGGTCGTGTGGCTTCTTGCGTCACAATGCTATGATGGGCACGAGTCGGAAAACTTCTACACTAACGCTACTACTTTCTGCTGTGTAAAGTTTCACTAGGCTTTTTTTCTTTAGGGTTATTTTTATGTGTCATGTGAGCGAAAGTGACGAAAAGAAAAAACAAAACATTAGAAAATGCACAATTATTTTTTGCCCTCTCCGTGATGCGGTCGCCTCTCCAAAATAGCATCAGTATTCCACGAGATCACGGCAGGCTCGGGGTTATAATCAGCGCAGTCGGGGCCGTCCAGACATATGCGCATGAGAGCTTCAATGGTATCGACCTTCAAAGACGTGCGCCAATCTCCAAGGATTCGTTTGAGCAAGGAAAAGCATCGCTCAACATGGGCGGAAGATGATGGAAGTACAAGAATAATCTCAATGAGGTGCAGTATATTTGGGTACGATGCATGATTTTTCTCGAAAATGATAGGCCATATGGTGTGGATATTCATTGGTACCTTCAATCGTTTTATGAAACATTTCAGCTTCACCCATTCATTCTGGATCTTATCGACATCACATTGCTTTGATTTCAACAAATCGTGGAAATGTGCGGCAATTATGTTTACTTCGCTGTTACCATAAGTAAAAAGCTCTGTTTCTGCTTTTGGCCATTTGGCTGGATCAACAATGAACGAATTACTCAACACACAATGATCGTGAAACGATGAAAAACGACGGCTGATACACGCAATGATACCATCTAACAAACTTACAGCTTTTCCCTCAACACCAGGTGTTGCTTCACCAAGCTTGACGGTTTGGAATTGCATAATGCCGTCACGAACTGGAGAATCTAAAAATACAACTTTTCCTCCCCTTGTCTTTATCAACTTCAGCGAAGCAAGAGTACCGTCAAGTGCGTCTAATACACCGGACACAGTAATGCTGTTCTTTTGGAATATTTGGCACAGCTCGCTCAGCTCACGCAACAATTCAATATACATGTGTGACCAATAAACAAAAGAGTAACTCTTCATAACTTTAAGATACCCTTTTATTTTGGCTGCGCCCTCTCCTGCAACATCTCGTCTTGATCCCGTAGCAAGTTCCTCCAAGTGCGCAACAATTACTGAATAGCTCTTAATTAAAGCGGTCAAGGCATTTAGCCTGTGTGTGACCCATCGCGTTCCACTTGATCGAGCCGGCTTTGTTATTTCCACCTCCATGACCTCAGCCAATCTTCGTAATTCTTTCCATTTCTTCGGCGAGTTTCGATACAAGTAATACAAACGCATTAGAGTTTCGTCAATCTAAAATACAATACATACATATCAGAAAAAAAACAATTTAACAGGCCTCGAAATTCGTTTTTGTTGACGGCGGACAAACGTGTCCGGTCTGAGCAGCTATCTCGGCGGACAAATTAAGTCTCACGGCGGACTCACCAGTTTTAACGTCGATCGTCATACTTAATCCCTTTATCTTGATAAATCTTCGCCATTTGAGAACCATAGCTACGGTTTAGGCTTTTTAAAATTTCAGCGAAGTTACTCTGAAAGGCTTTCATCAGACCAACAACGTGCGCTTGACGCCGTGTAGCTACTAAATATGATGATGATGATTGTTAAAAATTTGAATTCTATGGACTTTTTGTGTCTGATGCAAATAAATAATAACAAAATAATACGCCGCATAACTGATTAACTTCCACCGAATGAGGTCGTGTGGCTTCTTACGTCACAATGCTCTGGGTACGAGTCCGAAAACTTTCTATTTTTGAGAACTATGGCTACGGTTGAGAAGGCTTTTTAAAATTTCAGCGAAGTCACTCTGAAAGGCTTTCATCAGACCAACGACCTGCGCTTGAAGAGTCAAAGCGCCGTGTAGCTGCTTGATACGCCGCATAACTGATTAACTTCCGCCGAACAAGGTCGTGTGGTTTCTTGCGTCACAATGCTCTGGGCACGAGTCGGAAAACTCTAACGCGTAACGCTACTATTTTCTGATGTGCAAAGTTTCACTATAGGCTTTTTTCTTTAGGTTTATTTTTACGTGTCATGTGAGCGAAAGTGACGAAAAGAATAAACAAAACATTAGAAAAAGCACAATTATTTTTCCCCTCTCCATGATGCGGTCGCCTTTTCAAAATAGTATCAGTATTCCACGAGACCACGGCAGGCTCGCAGTTATAAACAGCGCAATCAAGGCCATCCAAACATATGCGCATGATGAGAGCTTCAATAGCATCGATCTTCAAAGACGTGCGCCAATCTCCACGAGATCAGTGCTTGTCGTTAAGATACGTGATACCGAGATCTATTCCGTGTCTTTTCTCCAGACCTGCTAGTTGAGGGAAAAACGTAAATGCGAGCTCTTCTTTAGCGATGAAATATGCGATTTCAAACAACCTCTTTTGATTTTTTTTGTTGTCACTCATATTGTTGATGGCCTTGATGAGCGGAAATTGATGGCTTGGGGTAAACGATGTGTTGTGATCTTTGACAAAGTTAATCCTTACATTCGTTGTTCCTTTAATATATGCGTTTATCACCACTAAATTTCCTAGTAGTAGGTTTATCGCCCTCATTCTCACTTTCAGAATTTTCCCTGGGCCTTTTCTTTCTAACTGTAATACCAAAACTTAAGTTTTGCTGCATCTTGCTGTAGTAGCCTACTCTTATAATCTAACTTTGTAACCAACCTTGCCTTATCAATATTACTCGGAGATCAAAGCCAGACATTGTGACATAAGACTTGAACTAAGTTGCGCGTGATTAGTGTAGAAGTACCGGTACTCCCATCGATTCTTAGCGAAGAATTCACCTTTGTTACGCTGATTCAATGTCATCAATTGTTGAAGCAACGTAAAATTCGAAAGTTTTTCTGCTTGAATGGAAGCTAAAAGATACAGTATTAACTTTTTCTAGATGCGCGCTTGGAATGCGATAATTTCGCATTCCCAGCGCAAATTATATTCTTGCAACAGTTGTTCGTGCTATGTAATGACGATTTGTATCGCTAGTTTCTGCGATATTTCTCGGCGGACAAATATGACCGATCTAGAGGGTACTTCCCGCGGACATCACATGCTGTGACGGCGGACATGTCCGCCGTGAATTTCGAGGCCTGTCATTGTCACTAGCAATATGCTTAGCCCCACGACAGCCTACATTATATCTTGAACAAGTGTGCTATTTTAATTGTGTAATTTGTGCGAGGTGTTATTGTCCTACTAAACTAATCTTTAATTGCGAAACTTGCTTCTAGAAAATTTCGCGTTCGTGCGATTCTGGGAACGTTTTTGACTTGTTTACCAGAAGAATGAGTTCTTGTGAATTGTGGTGTAATATTACCATAGTTTATGGAAGCTTCTGGTCAAAGCAAACTTGTTATAAATATTAGAGTTGGATATTATAGGGATTAGAAGTTGAGAAGCCGCAATGAAAAGTACTAGCCGATCTCGGATTGTGAAAGTTATTGCCGATTGTAAAGTTGCTGTTGCAAGTAGCAGCGTATATCAATTTTGTAGTCGAAGAAGTTTGCTGTATTTCTGGAAGCAATCTCAGAAGTACAACCATTCGACAATCGACATTTAATTGACTGTTTTAGTTTGATATCAAAATAAACAACGTCATCAATCATTCCAAAGTCTCTTTACGCGCCGGAGATAGAAAACAACTGTGACAGTTATTTCCACAGGAAGTGTTGTATTTGGTATCATTTTCTGCCACTATTCCTCAAGTGTATGGGTAGTTTTAACTTGTAATACTTTTGCAACAATGCAGGTATGCCACAGGAAAAGATATTACTGAACACTCGGTTTTGATCCATGAGTACTACAGCCGTGAAAGCAAGAATCCTGTACATGTAACTGTTGATACGGACTTAAAAGATGGAGAAATTGGGTTTAAGACATATATCACGTAAGCCCATTCTATGATGCATTGTGTTGTTTCTGCATTATTCTGCAAGAAAATACTCGAACAGACTTTTGAAAGTGGTCTTAGGAATTGCTCTATTATATTGGCCTAAGCATAACATTTATTAGTTTATAAAATAGGTGCGCTGTAGGCCTGTAGCCGCAATATAAATTCATACTACAAATCTACACAGCGTAGGATATTCATCAATAATCGTGATATACAATACACTCATAATTCATTGAAATTACTTACATACAACGTACACAAACCTACGAATTCTGTACCTTTTACTTTACGGTACATATGCAAAAGCTGCTTTCTTTGTTGCCGCTTATCTATAGGCTACTGTGGTTGAGTGGTTGGTCACAACGGTAAACCATAATCTCTTCGTGGGAAAATTGTAACATAAATTTTCGGATCCGTTCGTCTGTATGCAATGACCGAAAGAAACACTCTTCTGAAAACGTCTATTCAAGAATTGTATTTCTGTTAAAATAGTCTCAAGGCTGTCGAAGAATGGAGAAACACCGTACCCACTAAAACTTGTCACTACAATACAAATTACTGAGATAAAGACGGAAATTTCGTCTAGTTGGTAAACACAAACAAAACCGTTTTAATATGCGACCAACTTTTCAAGCAACAATTTTACAAATGAGAGAATAGATTGCAATGTTCCAAACGCACGTAACCATCTTCTGTGACGTAATAATGATAAGCATTATGAAGCTATTCAAGCACCTGTTAAATTTGGTTTACACCATATCTCGTAATTCAAGATTTAACGCTGATGTAATGCTTCACAGGTGTGACAAAGGTGATGCAATCTTTGCTTATTTCTAGCAATAGTACATATAACGTAAAACGTCAGGTTCAGTAGACAACGGTTCTATGTGACGTTTGATATGAAGATTGTCCGTAACACTAACAGTGGTTCACTCCTTTTTTTTTGCAGTACAACCATTGGAGTGCCTGGAAAGACTCAAGGGATGATGTTTACTCCGGTTCCAGCCGCAATAGAATACTACACTGCCGAAAGGGTTGGAGTTGATCTGATAAAGAGTGTAAGATCGATTTTTCTGTCCTGTATCTTTTTGTGAAGTTGTGGTGCAAACATTGCTTAGACTGCAAACGCCTTGAGTAGAATCTTGTGTTTTCAAATCATGAATCCCATGCTTGGCGATTATTCTGCTGGGATATTGGGCAAGACAGTGACTTACTTGTGCTGAGTGGCATTCAAGTAGATTTTGTCCAACTGAACTTGTTCAACGGGGTGGTTTACTCGACTTATTGTATGACATATATAGCTTTTTTTCAGGGATCGCAGTCACGTGGAAGCCTTGTATCTCTGCCAACTGACTTCGAAAATGTTTTAGAAGCGACATCGTCACTGCTTTCGATGTTGGAAGTGGTCTCTGATCATGTCGACAATGTCTTGGTGAGTAACTGATAAAGCTTGCTCGAAGACGATATAATCGAAGGTTAACAAAATACACAGGTTTTTCTCATTTCTTTTATGCGCAGTCTGGTTCCGCCTCTATGGACACAAAAATCGGACGATACTTGATGGATCTGGTCTGCACGGTACCACACATGGAGGAAGATCAATTTGACGCCATGCTTAACAACAACATTAATGTGAGCTGTTTGTTTTCACTGTATTGTAGTAGCTCTCCCTAAATTTTATGGTATGAATTTGTATCACATCATCACTGCATCGCCGGGTAGTAAGAGCCCTCGAAAGGGCGCTGGTTCGACGCCGCTCAAAAGCATGTGCCTGTGGCTTTAGAAAGGCTTGAAGAAGGACACGAAGATAGACTTCTTTTCCTTTCCGTCGAAAAACATCATTTTGTATCACAACGACTTGGGAGCTTTTCTGTCAAAGTATTTCATTTTCGGTTTTTTACGTTTAGGGAACGTTCAAATATTACGTAACGCCTTCGAGGGGGAGGGGGGGGTTTATGCAAAGCGTTACGTTAGCGTCACATCGGGGGGGAGGGGGTTCAAGCAAAACGTTACGTAACGCTTTCGAGTACGGAATGGTAGTTTTTTATGCTGAATTCGTAGTGAAAAAGCGTTACATGGGGGAGGGGGGGTGAAAAATTCGGAAAAAAAGCGTTACGTAATATTTGAACGTTCCCTTACTAAAACTCTGGTAGTCAACACTACACCTTTCAAGATGGACACAATATTTTTATAGAATGCCGCTTTTTAATGACAATTGTTTTCTGACAGGATCTTTTAATGGTGCGTTACCTCACCAACGTTGTCAAGTCGCAAGTGGCGCTGAACGAGAAACTGATCAACACTTCCACAATACAACCGACGTGATGGATCAGCAAGATTATTTTAACTGCAGCTTTGTATAAAAATGTTATGTGACTGGTGTCCTGAAAGAAATATAGGAAATGGTATTGCAAAACAATACGTGTGGTTGATGCGTAAATAATTACGTACCCCATCGATTTTGGAATTACTGTGATAATAACTATTCCGTGGAACTGACCAGGTTGAATGCATAATTCGTTGACGTGATTGTGTTAATTATATTTTCAACTCCTTGGTGAAATGCAACGGTAAAAATTTACAGTGATTGACGGAGAGTACTGCAAGATGGATAAAAACAATAAAAAAATTGGTTGTAACGATTCAGAAAGCGACTTAAAGCTTTAGCAAAAGATAATAAGTACGGCAGCTACAGTGAAAAACTACAATGTGAATTGTGAAGGTTATAATGTTGAAAAACCTCGAGCGTTGTGCGAATCAGCCGATTCTTCACAATTGGCAATCGAAGATTGAAATTACGACATTTGTAAGTAAAAATAAGTCTAGAAGCCGCACAAGGTTACAACAGAATAGCAGTGCAAGGAAGGCGTTTGGAACTCGGCTATATGTGCCAGATGCATGAGCAGCATGTCACCGGCTCGTAGCAAAGTCCGCTTCTTTTTCGCCAATTCAAAACTGAGTTGGGCTTGAAGTGATTGGCAAACCAAAAGGGAATGGTTAGTGCGAAGTAGCCTGCAGAAGAAAACGCATACCAAAGTTAAGTATTATACGAAGACTAGAAAGCTGTGCTTTTAACTCTTTGTTCATCACCAGGGCGAAAAGCCCTGCCTTTTTTACAACTGTTGAGCTCTTTTTATTGTACATGTAAACCTAATTATGGTACTGTTACCTGGTTATTTTTCGCAATTAACTTGATTGAATCTTTATCCTGGGACTGGGAAAGCTTCCTGCAGAGCTTAATCCTGACAGTGCGTCAAAGCCTCCAAGTACGGTCACCGAGATTGACAGAGTGAAGTGTTATTGCAGGGGAATTACTCCATCCATAAGATGCCGCTGAATGGAGAGCAGCCCTTAATGTGCGTTGTCCAAGCGCACACCTGAGAGTCGAACCAGCACCTCTTGATCTTAAAGTTTCTTCGTTCCGGAAGTCACGCGCTAACCAACTGAGCTATCGGGGCGGGCTTGTCCGTAAGCGATACAAATAAACGCAAAAAGGAGGTGTAGTGAGTTTCAATTAAATTATAGTCATCTCCTATACAGGGGCAAGTTCCACCGCGGCTGACCTGAAACATTGAACCTACTATCAAGTCAGACAGCAAAATCGGTCATTTTTACATTGATTCAACGTCTGCAGACGTTGAATGAATTTACATTGTGTGGGAATAACAGTGACATCACAGGACTTTACATTTACGACTTTCTCAGCAAAAAAATTGAGAACCTAAAATTCTGTCCTCGTAGCAAAATATTTCAATATTAGTTTAGCCGCTTGTGCGAATATTATTATTTATTTGCATCAGACAAAAATACCCATATTCGAATTAACAAACACAAAATGTTTGTTAATTCAAGGCGTGGGAAACCCGACAAGAAACTGATGAGATATTTCGAAAATTTCTGAGAACTGCTCTTGACTACAAAAACCCTGAATCTCTCAAACTCACAGACATACACCGGCTTCCTCAGCATCCAATCTATTCTAACAAGCAGAAACAAACAAGACCAATCATTGTCAAACTCACCAACATTTTTGACAAGCAGGAACTTATGAAGTCTCTCTACATGCTAAAAACCTTCAACGAAAAAAGGAAAACCGATGCTCAAAATTCATACGTATATGTGACTGAACATTTACCAAAAGAACTTCAACAACAAAAAAAGAAACTTTTGCCGATATTCAAAAAAGCAAAAGCGGAAAAAAAGAAAACAAACTGGTCAGTGACAGAAGGTAAATACTGTTTGTATGTCAATGGTGTGAAGCACCTATCCAGCGAAACCTCGAACTAAATTTGTACCTAATTTTATCAGGATTTATTCTTCCACGTGTTTATGTTTAGTATTATATCTGATAACTGTTGGTGTTCACCGTGGCATCCGTGTGGTTCTACTGGTTCTTTCTATACCGGCCTGGACCACATGGGTGCTGTGGTGAAAGCTGACAAGTTTGCTATTATTGTTATTTTTTTCCTTGTGTAACGTTCTGTTTGTTTCTTACCATGTCGAGCTAACTGACATAAATGAGCCTAGCGCTCGAGGCACCAATTTTTATTTCTGTTTTGTAACACTTTCAGGCACTCTGCGTGAGCGCCGCATGTACCTAGACTCTACTAAAATTGCTAACGCAACTCTACGAACTCCTAATAGATTTAACTTGAATGATTCACTTACGTCCTCACTGACTTCTAATATTAAATTGTGCAATTACTATGATCCTGATACTCCAACCTTCAGTAATAATCGACAAAAATCGCTACTGGTATTGCACGTTAATATCCGATCCATACAAAAAAACATTGATTTACTACATGAATTTCTTGAATCCTTTAAGAAAGCCCCTGACGTCATCTGTATAAGTGAAACACGGATTAGAGATGTGCCATGTGTAAACATATCACTAACAGGTTATGATTATGTGTTTAAAAATTCTCATACCTCGGCAGGAGGAGTATTGATTTATATTTCGAATAATTATAAATTTAACATTGTAACAGAATATCAAATTGAAAGTAACGAATGTGAAAACCTATGGGTTAGCATTGATATAGACTCTTCTCAATGTAAGCTTATAATTGGAGCAGTTTATCGCCATCCTAGAACTAGTCAAACTAACTTTGTTGAAGCTGTTGATGCTACTTTGTCCAAACTAAACAACTCGAAGAAAAAATACTTCATACTCGGAGATTTTAATATAAACATTTCTGACTTAAACAGATGTCCCCTTGCAAACAATTATCTTACAATGCTTGCAAGCAACGGAGTTTATCCCTTAATAACTAAACCCACGAGAGTTACTGAAAAATCATCGACCATCATCGATCATATCCTTACCAATGACATCTCTCATTGTTTAACGCCGGGAGTTATTAATTACGATATGACTGACCATTATCCAGTTTTCTGTCTCATCACGAGTTGCAATTCCTCATCTAAGTATTCAACAACCTACTCACGCGACAAACGAAGTTTTGAATTGGAAAGTTATTGCCAAGAAATTTCTGATTGTGTGGAAAAATTCATGCCTTGCCTTACGGCTATATCATCTGTAAGTCTAAACGATAAATTCTCCGAGCTAATTGAAATAATCAAAAATGTAATAGATAATCATGCACCCCTTAGAAAAATCTCGCGTAAAAAGGCTAAATTGTATAGAAAACCCTGGATATCTAAAGGAATTTATGTGTCCATTAAAAATAAGCAAAAGATGTATAAAACTCATTTCTTAAAGGGCAATGACATAAGTAGGTTCCTTTACAAAAAGTACTCTAATAAACTAACAAAAGTAAAATCTTTAGCAAAAAAGCATTACTTCGAACAAAAACTATATACAAATCGTAATGATGCCAGGAAAACATGGCAAACTATTAACTCGCTTTTACCAAATAAAAAATCATCCCAAGCCACTGTTGGTACTATTAATGTAGAAGGAACACAGATCTCCCAACCAAATATCATAGCTGATAATTTCAATAATCATTTCTGTAAAATTGGAAAACACTTGGCCGATAATGTTGAACCCAGTAATGATGATGATTATCTCAGGTACCTAAATAATCGAGTCAAATCTTCCATCTATTTCGAACCAACGGATGAAACTGAAGTAGACAATGAATTACGTCTTCTAGATACTAATAAAGCGTCTGGTTATGATAATATATCGCCATATTTTATCCGACCTGTAACAAGCATTATCGCACCTCCTTTGACAGCTTTGATCAACTATTCATTCTCATATGGCATTTTTCCAGACAAGTTAAAAGTTGCCAAAGTTATACCAGTTTATAAGTCAGGTAACAAACAAGATGTATCTAACTATCGACCTATCTCGTTGTTATCGTGCTTCTCAAAAGTATTCGAAAAGATAATATTTAAACGGATTTCCTGTTTTATTGGTAAAAATTCTGTACTCATTCCTACGCAATATGGATTCCGTACTAATCGCTCTACAACACATGCCGCTCTCGATATCATCAGCACTTCCTATGATCAAATGAAGACCAAAGATTTTACAGGGCTTGCTTTCTTGGATCTAAAAAAGGCTTTCGATACTGTTTGCCATAAACGACTCTTGCGCAAACTTGACCACTATGGCATCCGGGGAGTAGCAAACGACCTTGTCGCATCCTATTTGAATGACCGTCAACAATATGTTGAGATTAACAATTACTCTTCCACTCATCAGCTTATTGAGTACGGCGTTCCACAGGGATCCACACTAGGCCCACTGCTCTTCTTGTTATATATAAATGATTTGTCCAATAGCATATCATCAATACCAAGATTGTTTGCGGATGACACTTGTCTCATTGTCAAAGCTGAAAACTTACGTCTGTTAGAAAACAAGCTCAACTCGGATCTAGTCGAAATTAATAGCTGGATAAATGCCAACAAGTTAACTATCAATGCTTCCAAATCAAACTTATTAGTAATTCCGCCAAAAAAAAACTACAGTAATCTTGATAAAATCAATGTTCTCTACAACGGTGATAAATTAGAAATAGTTGACCACGCTAAATATCTTGGAATAACTATTGACAATCAACTTTCATTTAAACCCCACATTGATGATATAAAATTGAAACTTGCTCGGTCCGTCGGCATCTTGTATAAATTGAAATCTTTCATTCCTCCGAAAACAAGACTTCAATTATATCACTCGCTTGTGCATCCTCATATACAATATGCAATATCAATATGGGGTTCCACTTTTAAGACGCATGTCGACAAACTCCAAACATTCCAAAACAAAGCAATAAAAATAGTCGCGGGAGGTCGATGGTCCGATCACGTGACTCCATATTTTAAACAACTAAATGTTCTTAAAATAAAAGATTTGTTCAAACTCGAAACTTCAAAATTAATGCACAAATATGAAAACAATTCACTACCATGTACTTTTTCTAATTATTTTAAAAAAGCAAAAAATGTACATTCTCGCAATACCAGAAATGCAATTGACAAGGATAATTTTTATGTTCCTCAATATTCATCTTCAATACTTCAACGTAGTTTCAAGTATACAGGAGTGGAAATTTGGAATTCAATCCCATTGGAAATAAGAAAAAAATCACCTAATTCATTTAAAAAAATTTATAAAAGTTTACTACTATCATTTTACCAATGATGATCTTCAGGACTATGTAGAACTTATATTACATGATGTATTTTGTGTTCATTCAAGCAATTATACCGTAAATTTATGTTTTAGATTCTTTTGCCTCGCTTCATTGATGTTTAATTTGTTACTTTTTCTTTTGTTGAGGGTGGCTGCTCGACTAGAAGACCTTCCAGGTCACTTCGCAGCCACCCGTTGCAGTATCCACACATAACACATTTTACGTTATCGTTTGTTTTATCCGATTTTGTTGAATATGTGTGTTTATACTCGCAACAAATAAAATGTCAATCAATCAATCAAAAAATTAATGCTATTCAACCCAAATACGTCATCTGTTTATGGTAGAGGCAATGCGTTTAAATTTAGCCTACTTCTCTCAAAAAATTACGAAAATGAAATTATAGTAAAGATAATGTAGCAATTTTAGCAAGTTTTTACTTACAAGACGTGATCAAAGCCAAGACAGAACTGACATAGCACCAGTAATATAATTCCAAGGTCGATGTGGCCTGAAAGTCCAAGAATAATTTTGTGAAAACAAACATTCACTGTCTCATGAACTGCTTTTATATTCTTCACCCCTGATCCACTATACCAGTGGTTTTCACCTGGGGGTCGCGAGGCGCCTGAAAATCTAGTGAACATGGTTTGGTTTTTGAATCTTTATCCTCGGACTGACAAAGCTTTGATTGGTTATTCCTGGTAGTTTCGCATACTTGTTGAGGCTTTTGACCATGGGCTCTATCCAAGGGGGGGTGATCACTGATCACCCCCCACTAATTGGAGTGGGGGGGTGATCAATGCAAAATCACCCCCCCCCCCCCCCCCCCCACTCATTTGGCTTTGAAAAGGTTTTGTGATATTTTATTGATCAAATTTTGAAAAAAATGTTTTCGCTGTTAGCACATTTTGAATTTTTTTCAATATGAATATATATTTCATTTCAATATGATTTTTTGGTTTGGCGACCCTGAACTACGAGCCAGGCGTTTACACTGTGTTTTAACTTAGTTTGCTTGGTAGCCACTTTAACAAGAAAAAATTCTGCCACTGCAAATGACACCGCCAACCAATCAGAATATGTTATAAGAGGCTACCGTCCAATTGTGACCTTTCTCGCACTCAGCCAGAGAGTTAATCCTTGTTTTAAACTTTATTTGGTAATTACACAAGAAAAAAGAGCAATAGCAGTTTTGAGAATCGAACCCACGTCAATGAAATGACTACTTTCTAGCCCTACCCCCTAAGCCAACCATCTGATAGAAAAACCAGCACTTGATTTGCTTTGTATCATCTTCTTTTCGCCCTTTTTCACATCAAGGAAAACGTAGTTTATGATTGGTTCGAGTTTTCATTTGCTGTGGCAGAATTATTTCTTGTTAAGTGACTATAGTATACACTGTGTTTTAAAGTCATACTAAAGGAAAAACCTGACTTGGCGATTTTCCACGTTCTTTGTGTTTAATATGCTACCATAAAACGATTTTGAAAAAAAATTTGGCCCAATTGCGGTCTGACCACCATTGCGTGCATGCTTTTGTCAGGGGTTTCAAAACCGGAATGGGCTTGAGCAGCAAAGCGTGCGATTATACAGTCTACGTCACCAGCGACTAGCAATCAGCTGATCGGGCAACAGTTTTTACTGCGTGAGTTTCAAATGGCAGATCTTGTTCTTCAAACAGTAAATCAGCCTCTTTTACATAGATTCAACGAATTCAGGCCTTCAATCAATGTAAAAAAACAAGTTTTTGAAGGCAAACTCCACAAAGGCATGTGAAACGATTTCAGCTAGGCAATTCAGAAGGCGTGGAGTAATCAGCACTTTTTACATGGATTCAACGTGTCCAGGCCTTGAATCAATGTGACAATTCTTGGAACGCAACACCTCTGAACTTTCCAACCAACGCGGGAAAACACTTTTGTTAATGCTATACTGCTAGTCGCTGGTGACGTAATTCTCGAGCAGTTTTTCCACTTCTTGGTCATTTTGCAAAAAATAAGAAATAAATGAAACACTGGACTTTGCGCCTTGCCAGCGACATTGAAAACAATTTTTTTTTCAGTCATTTTTTATAAAATGTATTCTTGAGTGTTCAGTTTAGGCGTTTTAATGCTTAATTCCCGTTTGAAAATTTTATTTAGTAGGCCTTTAACTTAGTTTGCTTGGTAAACGCCCGACTCCTAGTTCAGGGTCGCCAAACCATTTTGCTTACCCAAAAATGCCCTTTCCGAAACATACTTTGTGAAACGACTTGGAACCCCTGTGGTTCAACCAAAAAGAAGGTAATGCTGCAATGGGGGGTCTGGGGGGCACAGCCCCCCAGAAGTTGAAATGACTATGACGATTTTAGCCCACTGTCCAAAAATCACCCCCCCCCCGAATTTTAAAAGTGGATAGAGCCCCTGCTTTTGACACAGAGCCGGTTACCGAGATTGACAGAATGAAATTTTCCGATTGTTGAAGTGTTGTTGCTGGGGAATTATTCCATTCATAAAGTGCCACTGAATGGAGAGAAGTCCTTAGAATGCGTTGCTCAAGCGCATACCCCGAGAGTCGAACCAGCACCAATTGACCTTGAAGCATATTCGTTCACAAGGTCACGTCTAACCAACTGAGCTGTCCCAACTCTTTTTTTAAGTAAATAAACTTTTTTTTATGCAATCGATTATTCCTTTACCTGGGTTATGGGGGTCACGACTCACGAGGCTAAATTCATTGCTCTTAAGGGTCACATTGTAAATAAGGTTGAAAACTACTGCACTATACCTTCAGGTGCTCACAGCAACAGATTCACTTACACATGGTGCAGCATTAAAGGTGAAACCAGCAGATATCAAGCCAAGTATCAGCGAAGCAAGTCCAAAGATATGAAACAATAACTTCACTATTCTTGGGATGGGGTCCATCAGGGAGAATATGATGGAAAATCCTAAATCAATCAATGCTCAATGTTAGGTACCTAGTTTAATAAGGTTACAAAATTATAATTGGCACAGTAATTAACAATGTCAGGTTTGGCATATAGAAAACATAGTCTACAGAAAAAGAAAACTAAAGTGCAAAAAAGCACAGCTGTTGTGAAGTTCAGCGGATTCCTAAGCATGTCCAAGTTCCGACACTTGTTTCATGCTCTTGTGTGCAGTAATGACATCAAATTCGTTTGCAACAACTAGGTCTTGATTATAATAATATTTATTTGCATCAGACAAAGCTGTCCATATCCAAAACAACGAAATAATACACAAACTGCAAATGCACAAATAACGAACACCAACAACGTAATAACAATGAAAAACAACGAAATGATACACAAACTGCAAATGCACAAAATCTCATCAAATAGGCTATCTACTGTTACAAGTTTACAGACAATGGTACGGTAGTGTTACAAGTTCGAAGAACTGAAAGTATTCAGAACGATAAAAACAATCAGATGACATGGCAGCCATCAAAACTAGATAACAGCATACATAGAATTATTATAATGAAGACGGTAATTTGATATACGATGGCAATCAGACCTCATCAGGGAGGCAATAGAGTTAGACGATATATACAAGATGCAAACCAGTTGTTGCAACAGATTATGTTGCTCTGCAGATCAATTAGAACCGATTGTCATCAAACAACATACCAGTAAATTTTGAAATTTTGTGTTCACTTGCTGCAATATTTGTATAGGATTTTTGAACGTCTGATATTAATGTAAGCCATGTGCCATAAACTTGTATTCCATCCAAAAAAAATTACATGAACTCAACCTTATTGATTAAAGTTGTTTCAATATGCCTGAACAGTGAACAGATATTTGTTTCATGCAAAAAATAGCAACTAAGCTTTTAGTTAAAATGTATAGTTGTGTGAACAAGAGGCTATCTTTTCTTCAGATTAGGCTACTTTTTGATGAAGTTACTTTTTTTATGCATAACTTCAAACACTGTATTTCTAAAAATATCAATTAAGATAAACTTACCAAATGAAAAAAAAACAAAAATTGTGCTGGCGACTAATATGTTAAGTAGAGGCTGGTCACATGATCGAGCTGTTCTTGGCAAAGCAAGCACAATTATTTCAGGAACAATTATTGCTGCTGAAAGAAGAAACACGACCACTCGACTGAAAATAAAACAAAAGGGTATATTTTTTTATTTAAGGCAGTTCATATTGCAGGTATAACTCAAAATATGAAGAAAAAAAACATTTTATTAGTTACATTGTTTTTATAAAGTGCACATATGGACCTGTTTGTAAAAGCAATACGGTAACTAAAAAATTCCACATACAACATAATCCTTTTTCATTAAAACACAGTTAATGTATAAATCTATTGAGAAGATCAATCAATGGTTTATTTGCCAGAAAATATACATGTTTGAAATTTGCTCTTCATACAGTAGCCTACATACACTGCAAAAGTTGTATAAAGTTCCCGTACTGACAGGGAAACAATGATACGATCATACGGTCTACAAGTCAATTTCCACCCTGTGGTAATGATGATTTTGTCATTTAAAATACTACCAAAGAAATGAAAAAAACACATTTAATACCAAGAGGCTGGTTTATTTCATTACAGAAAAAAAACTTATTCTAATTCTCACTTGACAACAACTTACAACTTTATTCGATTGTTTTGTGGAAACCATCTAGTCAAGTGGTAAATGCAATGGCAATAAAAATAAAACCACATTTTCAATGCAAAACGACTGTTTAATTTTACATAAAATCTTTCTGAAAAATACAGTGTAGGAAGATGTAAACAATGTTTCCATTAAACTAAGCAATTTATTGAAACTTCTATGACATACCTGAAATAACGGTTATCATTAAATACAAGCAAAAGCATCAACTTTTTCAAAAAAATTATAACATACACTAGGCTATACAGGATAGATTTCAATATTAGGCCAATTAGGCTACAGTAGTTACTTTTATTTGGTACACATGAGCACAGCCTTGAACTTAATCTTAACCCTAACTCTGGCAACGCTCGACCTCATATAATATTTTTGCAATAGCTAAACTATGCAAAGTATTCTCTGTCATAAGACAGCACAATGCTCATTGCTGTGATGATGATGACATTGATATCTTCAGTTCAGTTGTTTTTATTTCTGACCACCATATCAAAAACAATACACGTCAACATAGCAAAGGTCGAGAAAAAGGTAGAAGCGACAAAACGCGAACGTTAAAACGTGCTTGTGACCGAAGTAAGTTATTGAGTTGAAAAAAATTTGGCACGGTTGCAACATCTTCAGAAAAATTTAAGATGTAAAGGAAAAATAAAAAAAGAAAATGTTACAAAAAAATAAAAAAACATATATATTATATATTTAAGCTATAGCTTTATTAGCCCAAATAGCTTTAGCTGATATATTTAAGATTTGTATGGGCACTGGGCAGTTGCTATGAAGATCGGCGTTATCAAGAATGCTGATGGTTGTGAAGGGAACACATCTTGATGCGTTCAGCTGATAGCAAAGAACAAGGCAGGCAAAGGAAACCCCACAAAGAAATCCTACCACGGGCAAAGCCATTTCAAGCACAACGCACTATGCCTTGCACGAATCACAAAATAGATAGGCCATAACTTGACATGAAAACAATGACAAAAACAAATAAAACAAACTAGCAAAAACAACATCATCATCTTGCGGAAACAGGGTTGATCTCTAAGTGGTCAAAACTGGTTTTGACCACTAAGCGGTTTAAACCTGGTTTTAACCGGTCAAAACTAGGTTTAAATCGGTCAAAACCCAGAAAAATATTTTTCTGTAGTGATTGGTCGTGGTCGGCTACCTGGGCTATTTAGGAAATATAAAAGCAGTTGTGACCATTTTGATATGCAGGCCTCGAAATAGCTGGCGGCCATAGCCGCCTGAACTTTCATATGGCAGCCAATACTGACCTGTCAGGCAAAATTTTATAGCAAATGTTTTTCATAAAAAAAAAATTGTTGGAATAAATTCTTGTACTTTAGTTGGCTGTGCAAATTGTTCATCGTTCTACCAAGCATTTTTGGTTCATCAGAAACTTATTTTTAGAATTTAAATTTTCTCAATTAAAATACCCGTATTTTACGGACCATAAGACGCAATTTAAATCCTTTTTTTTCTCATAAATTGCTCGTGCACGTTATAAGCCGGTGCGCCTAATGTATGGATCAAGTAGTGCTTGATTGCCTACACTCAAAACCAGTACCGATACTATTATTATATAAATAAACTACCGTCTTACAAAATGAACTACGGTAAAAGCAACTAGCAACTGTGATATTCACTAGGCCCATTTTTTCTTTTGTACTATTGTGACTTGCTTACATTTATTACGCATTTTTGTTTAATGAGCTTTATACGGAAACCCATACTCCTTAAAATACGTTGCGTTCTATATCTGAACAAAAAACTAATCAAAGCAATTTATTGACAGTGCACCTCATAATCGGATGCGCTTTATGGTCCGTAAAACATGGGTCTGCTACTATTCGGTGAGTTCCTAACCTCTAACCCTAAAACGGCAATGATAATTAAGCTACAGTACCCGATAATTAAAAAAAAAAATTGAAAAAATCCCCCGTTAAGGGATCGGAATCACCGAATCGGACTCACCGAATCGAACTCACCGAAACGGGCCATTCCGGTAAAATACGGTAACCCACTGATTGAAATATCAAAAATAAACAGAGAAAGTGAATATTTTTTGTTCCAGCATTTAGGTTATTGTTGATCAAAACAAAATACAGTTGAACATCATTACTAAACATGGAGGGTAATATTTGTAATTCAATTGAAAAGCAATTTGGTTCATACACTAAAGGGGTTTTGACCAGTTTGGACCAGTAATAGGTGGTCAAAACTGCCCGGTTTAAACCAGGTTTTAACCGGTTTCAACTGGGCGGTTTAAACCGTCCCGGTTTAAACCGATCAACCCTGTGCGGAAATCCAATTATACCCAGGAAAGTTATGTCTTGAAGATATCAAGTGTGCTTTGTTATAAAGTTGTGTTGATAAAGCGATAATTTTAGACCCCAGTCAGCTAAACTCGTCACCTCCACACCGATCCAACGTTAGCAAACGTTGAATCATAGGTTTTTGCATTAGTGAAAAACCTATGTAAAACAAAGACTGCAGCCTCAACGTAACATCTACGCTAATAATTAAGATTTAAATTGTTTTCTGTTGGATTAAATCACAACATTAATTCAGAAAAAGCCCATTTTCAATTCAATACCTCGATTGTTGACTTTTGTAATCAAGACAGAAGGCGTCACATAACGACATAAGAGCGTCCCCTAGCGATGAAAAGCGCTAAAGGTTTCGAAGCAAAGCGGTAGAAACCCCAAGATATAGCCTAGTTCACCTGTGTTTTTATTTGTGACCATCTCAACGAAAAACAAAGCCAATACTAAACGTAACAGAGGTCTAGAAAAAGGTAGAAACGACAATATTCTACATGTCAGAGCCACCAGTCTTTTTTGTGAGATAACTTCTGAATGATCTAATCAAAAAATAAAGAGTCCAAAATCCAGATAGTAGGCTAAACTCATGTTCAATTCAATTTATTTTTCTTTGTCAGAATGCAAAAGAAATGATATTGTGAAAAAGAAATACAGTAACAAAACCAACAAAAGGAAAAGGTGGCAAAACCATAATGGTTTAAGACGTGCATGAAAGGATCCACTAGCGTACGCAGGGGGGTATTGGGCCATGCCCCCCCCCCTTAAAAATGTTGTGTGACGTCACGATATTGAGAATGATGCTTTCAGTCTCTTTATGCTTGGGAATGATGCTTTCAGTCTAAAAAAACTTGCCTAAATTTAAACAAAACTGCATTAAAAGAGCGAGTTTTGCCAACACCAAACATTCAAACATCTCAGCCAGGAATTAGCAACAAGAAAACGTAGAGACTTAGCCAAATTTCCAAAAAATGCCGAAGAAAACATGATCTTATCTTTTTGCTATGCCACCTGACAGCACCATTTCACAAGAATATTCATACCCACATTTTTGTTGAAAATGCTCTCAGAATGCACCAAATGCAAAGTAATTTTTCAAAATTTTCTGGGAGAGGCCCCCCCAGACCCCACGCCGCTGGGTGTCGTCTTGGGCGAAAACGCCGTCGGGCTTCGTCCGCCGGTCGTCAAAAACCCCCTTTTCAAAATTCCTGGCTTCGCTACCGCCAATGACCCCCCCACCCATGGGCGCCGATCGCTCTCTAAGATTGGTGGGGACATGTACTAGGAAAGAAAGGGCAGACGAGCGAAGCGAGCTGAAAGATTGGGGTCTGTTCAACAAACAAACAAATAGGCCTACAGTAGATAGGCTACAAGTCTAATGCGATGTATTTTAATTGTCAGTGTCAGCATTGGACAGCAGAAGTCCAAACACTGCAACTCGGCAACGAGTCTCCGGCGAATTAAAAATGAAGTCCTTGGTTGATCCTTGGCTTGTAATGAAGGTTGATCGAATTCAAAACTTTATTGTGCACATAGCAGACCATTGCATGATTTGGCCGTTTCTGTGTCATGGTAGATCGTAACAAAGTTTTGATACGTCGCAAAGTTGAAAATGAGCGTTCAGCTGAACACGAGCGGGCTGGTGATATGAGCAAAAGTTCCACTTGCGGAAACATTTGCCGAACAGTGGATGGTATCTTCTTGAATATCATTCGAAAATCTTGTGCAAGGGACTCTGTGTCAAAGAACTGAAGATAATCGTCTACCAAATGTGATTGTGGGCTGTAGCTTTCCACTAAAGAGTGATTCTTGTAGAATTTTGTAGTGCTCAAGATCGGTCGACTTGAAATAGGCCTAGTCAGTAAGATTTTGCTGAGAGCTGTCAATGACTGCAAAATACTCTGACCGATCGATCTTGAAGTTTAGGAGGTTGACCATGGCCATGTCCATACTGAAGACGATTTGGAACGTGACAAGTCTTTTAAAAATTGGGTAGGGTAAGAGTTTTTTCAATTGAAAAAAAGCTGCCTGCCAGCCTTCCAACTGCTGATTTTCCTATAGCCTATACAATTTTTTGCCAAACCGGTAAAGACATTTCAGCAGCTCTTAACCTCAATGTAATAATAACTTAAAAAATAGCTTTTTTCTTATACAAAAGTAACACAAGCTACACTTACTGCACTACATGCTTGTACGACTCTTTCAAAGTAATTCTAAAACTCTGCACTGTGTGGCCCTGGCGTAACCAAATTAAATACAATTTGCGAGTTACACCAGGGTTTCTCTGCCTAATAAAACATTTCTACTACGGTTGGGGCTTCCTCGCATAAAACAAAAATGTTGTCCCCTCCTTTCAATATATTTTAAACGTTGGACTGGTAAAATTGTGACATTCGGGTAATATTTTCCCTTTACGTTACAAAAATAATGTAAAAAGATGGTGGGGACATGTAAAAAGATGGTGGGGACATGTCCCCACTGTCCTATAGGGATCGGCGCCCGTGCCCCCACCCCTTGAGAAAATCCTGCGTACGCCACTGAAAGGATCTAATATTGCGGTATTATGCATCGATAAATATAGTTAAGCACAGCCACCAAACCTGATACTTTAAAACAAGTGGATCAATTAGTTAAAAATCAGTCGCCTCCTCGTTCCTGAAACCACTGGAGCGCCAATTCTTAAAGCAATGAGAATGTTCAGCAAACAAACGTTTCGAAAAAGATACGGTACTGTCTACATCTTCAGTGCTAAAAATGTTTTTGACAGTAGCCTATAGTTTTCGAAACGTTTGTTTGCTGAACATAAATTTGATATGTGTCTACATTTTAGGCTGTTTATTTTTTGATTAGCCTACAGTAGATTAACCAGGAGTCCAACTATTTTACTTCTGAATAATACTACTTATTTGAAATCTTTCACTTAACATTTCTTCTGAATTTTAATAATAAAAAAAATGTAGGTTGTCTTTTTGACAGCTCAGCTATAAAGTTCTGGTCAATAACTCTCACCGTTTTGTGGTCATCAAAACCTTTCAAAAAATGTTTCAGGGTAGACCTCAAAAACCTCGCAGAAGCCTACTAGTTTCAAATCACGGTCATAGACCATAGTTTCGGTCTCATGGAGCTCCCTCCTTTGACAAGTAAAATTGGAGAACTGCCTCCTCTTTACTATAGGCTACGTCATATTTTGAGCTTCGCGAAAAAACACATTTGCCTTAAAAGCCTTTCCAGAGGGTCCGCTTTAACTACACTTATCGCCACACCAGCATAAATCTGGTGACCGGTAAATCTTATTCTGGTGACCGACTGCAGACCTAGGCTATATCTGCTATAGGCTAATGGCAATACTGTTTTACTTTTAGACACAAAGAATTGAACTTTTGTTAATAGCCAAGCCTGAGGTGTTTTTTTTCTACTACTTAACCTAGTGAAAATGTCGAGTCGCCTATATATTATACAATATATATAAACAATATAGCCTAATAAAAACTTCAGTAACCTACCGGAAACGACAAAAAAACCATCCTATTACGGGTTTTTAAATGTGCCAAAAAAACAATTTCAGAAGCAGGGTTAAATTTTGAAACAACGAAGATAAAGAGTGAACTTACCAGGAGACTTCAAGTTTAAGCTCAGTTAAGTTTGTTTTATTTCTGACCATCACGACGAAAAACAATATAGGCTATGCGAAACATAGTAGTAGAAGTCTAGGAAAAGGTAGAAGCGACAAAAAGCGAACGTTATAACGTGCTAACTTGATACCAAAACAAGGTAAACAGTTTAAAGTATGGCACGGTCGCAACACCACTGCATATATGTAAATCGCAAATAGTGATTAGCAGTCGTCGGTTGTAGAAAGACAAACTAAATCACACCTTCAAAAGTTTGCTCGAAAAGTAACTCACTCAGCAGAAAATATTAATAATAATAATAGGCTACATTACGTACTCAAAAATCGCAGTTTGGGCGCGTGCAGCTGTTCATTCGCATTACACTTTAAATCACAACAATGTATTTAGTTTATTCTTGAGCATAAACACTCGGCTAATCGAAGCCCTCACAGCTCATTGATTAAAAAATAATTATGGCATGATTTGCACGAGCTTGCAAATGAAAAGGTTTCATAGAAAGTGCAATTGCTTCAAATAAGCTTCATTTTAAAAAACCTACCGAAAAAAAACTGGAAATACCAGTAGGCTATTTTATAACATGATTAACTTGAACCTGCAAGGGGTTGTAGCCTATAGACATTTACAAAAACTTTACTGTAAACCCTCAAATACATTATGCTTTCGCATTATTAGTGATTTGTGGATGTAGCTATTTCACGAAACAATGTGCTACCATTGAGAACTCCGCCAAAGTCAGGTAAGCAACCCAATTGGAAGATTTGAACTAAGAATGGTAAACGCTTTCACAGCTAACAGCACGATTGAAGAACTACAGTATTAACAAAAATGCCTGAGTTGCATGTAAAGTGATTAAAAAAAAAGCAAAGTCATGAATAAAACGAGCATCCGTACACAAACATCTCAATCCGGGAACTACAGTATAAAAAACACCGTTACAACATAAGACCCAAAAAGTGTGGATGACTTTCAACAATAACCGCTTCTTCCAATCACACGTACCCATGTCATTAATTTAGAACTGTTACCATTTCCTAGTTGTTCTATCTCAAGTTGTAGTTGTAATAGGGATGGTAGAAGCAGTTGTAAATCTCAAAAGACGTCCACAGCGAGAAATTCAGTCCTCTTTGCATTGATTCAACAATCAACATGTGCCCTGTGCAGTGTCGACGGTTGGCCAAGTCAGGTCGTCAAAAATGGAGAGTTTTCAAAGGAGAGTTGCTGATCATTTTGAGCACAAATTTTACGATTGCGAAGTGAGCCTTCATTTAAAGTATGCTTAATTGCACCGTTAGGTTTGCCAGTTGCTTCTTGAAGCTTATCGTCAGCTTCCTTCTGTTTGTCAGCCCACTTGGTATAACGATACCTGCATAGTCATAACATTACTGATGTTAGATGGGGCGATTCGAAGGTTTTACAAAAGATGAAGCAACAATGCTACAGATAAAAAGTAAAAATAACTAGTAACATAAGCCGTTAATTAATGGTAGCCACAGAAAGTAAAATACATATATAGCAGATTTAGAAAAAAAAATTGTATCAAACTTTCTAAAATTCTACACTAATACACAAGATTAACATCCTAATCTTTTTTAGATGCATCACAAAAAAATGTCCATTGATACAAGTTTACCTGGAGAAAGATAATATTTGGGCAAAGAAAAGACAGTTCACAGCAAAAAAGGCAGACCCTCCCATCTTGACCAAGGTCGGTGGCCGGGGTGACATCAAAACGCAGTAACAAAGTGTGCCACCTGAATAAATATATGCCACATTATGCCACTTTTTCCTTGAGATAATGGTACAAATAAAAAAAAAAAATACTCTGACCAAGTATAAAGTATAAAAACATTACCAACGCCCATTCGAACACCCACGAACAAAATAACGAACAACAGATCCACAAAAAGTCCAACTGAAGTGTCATTGTATAGCTCATGTTCTTTAAGAAACCATCTTATCTGCGAGAAAAAATATTTGGTAACAAAGGTATCAATCAGAAGGGTCTCGTATTTCATACAAACTACACATAATCATTTCATAAAGTCGTTTTTACTTCAGACAGGAATGTCATAATTCATTTTCAAAGTTGATCACTTTAAAAGTACAAATTGTAAAGCTGCAATTAGGTTTCTCACTATTGAAATCACAAAAAGAAAATATAAAAAACCTGTGTGACTTTGAGAAAGAAGTGAGTGATTTGAGTGAAGTGATTTGCCACAAACAAATGATTGATAAAGTAATTGATTGACTAACAGCTGCAAGACCAACAAAATAGAACACACCCGAACGTTTTCAGGGAAGCACTGTAACCACATCACAAAAAAACTAATTGACATCAAAATCTTCTGAATGTACTCACATTTAGTACAATGGAAGTGATTTCGCTACCAAACAGAGTTGCCACTACCTCAGTCCCCGATGCTTGGAGGTATAGGCACACTGACATAAATGTAATGCTTATGACATGATGTATCAACATTACCGGACCTTCAGTTTGGTGGTAGAGACACCTGGCAATGACAGCACAGAATTCGTTTTAGATAAATTGCCATTGATTGAATAATCAAGTACAGTATTTTAAATGAATCTAGCCTATTATAATGAATTAACCTATATTAACAATTACAATGCAGGTAAAGTGTTGGAACATCAATGTATTTTATGATCATTTTTATGAGATCATAGGCGCCGACTTTTCAAAAAACCTTGGGGGGCGAAAAAGGTGATGACGTCATAACCATAACGCTATTTTACTCAATTAAAATAGTCTTTGATTAAGCTTACTGTCTTGTTTATATTGACACCTAAGTCGCTAACCGAATTTATTAGAACCGCTGCTTGAAACGATTAGTTTTACGCATGCAGTACGCCCAGTCATAAAAATTTTGATATTGTTAGCTCATAATTGGAACAGTTGGAAAACAAGCCGATTCATTTCCTTTTCGTGCGAGCAAATAACAACGATCAAGACAGCGAAGTTATCGAAATAAAACGCTAAAAATCATGATTTTAAGCAGAGTGGAAACCCGCTATCAGTTTTATTAACCTCGTTTTGCTAATTACTTACCTTTAAAGCGCTAACAAAGACGAAGTGTTTTCTCTTCTGTTTTTTATCGAAAGTCTTTATAGTCTTTTATCGAATACCGTATACTCGAACTCGAGTGTAGGTCGAGATGTTCGCAAGTGATTTTTACCTCAAAAAGACAGGTTCAACTTATACACGGGACAAGCTGTTGTCTCCAGCTCGGCAGTTTTCAAAACGAACGCATTTTACTGCTGCAAAATCATTGCCGACGTAGATTACGGAGTTTGAAATGGCGTCGGCCGAATTAAAAGTTTTGAATACGTTTATTTGCAGTGATTCGAACTTAATTTTCAAATTTAATGATTTCTTGTCAATTCTAAACTTTATGCACTTGTTGAGCAATATGCAAAGCTCACGAGACAAAACAGCGGAAAGAGCTGTTTTAAGAGATCGATTTTTTTATTTTTGCGTGTAGGATATAATCGTTCTTATTACGTAACATTCCATGATCGTTGAAGTCGATGTCAAACCTTAGCGGCCGCATAAAACAATGATGTCAGGTTAGCTAGGTGATAATAGCGGTAAGAGACGTCGTTAATGCAGACAATATCTGCGCCCAAGACCATTAAACACCTTTTCCTTTATCGGTTTTCGATTTAATTCTCACACATTGCGAAGTGCGAACAAAACAATGCGTTCTGTTGAATCATAACTAGACGTTAAACTAGCGCAATGAAATTCCACGTCGATATTGTTAACGCAAGTTTCTCCACGTGTTAATTTTATTCGTAGGCCTTTATCCATTGTTCGTTCAACCGTTTCGCCACTGTCCAAATTGTTTGCTCTACGTTGGCAGTGATTGACGTTGGTTTTGCAATGCCATTGCTGTCAACGTGGAACCTTTTTCGCTATAAATACCAGTTCATTTGTAGTGTTATTCATTCGCAATTCAAAAGTTGTACTGAAGAGAGCTAAATGCTCGAAATCCGGATATACAACAAATTCATGTTGTGTATGAATTGGAATTAAAAGCGAATTGAAGTTCATCTGGTCCTTTGTCTCCATTCATAGAATTTGAGCATACGCTGACGACGACGATAATTGATCTCACAGCGGGAAGACCTCGTTGAGATTAGCGCGTCTAATTTAGCTGGTTTACTTAATATTGCTGTGAATAGTTACGTGACTATTCCAGCAGCGTAATCGTCTACTTTAAAATTTCAATACCGTATGAGAAACTCATGCGATCAGCTGCTGTTTTGCGGGGAAGACCAACGTAGGCTATTTTTCGCTTTCGGCATTCTTTAAGTCCGTTTAAATAATCTAAATCTCTTTCGCGAAGTGTTTTATCTTTGAAACACCATTTGTAATAACCATTTTTGTTGCCCCTCAGCCATAAGTTTACGGGGGGCGCCGCCCCCCGGAAGTCGGCGCGTATGTATGAGATAATATGACAAGGTATTACAAAGTGAATGTCAACAAAGTTTTAAAAAATAAAAAATGTAACATACCATGTAAAATCATAGAAAAAATAACCTAAGGATGCCGTGATTATAAATAACTGAGGATAAGTGTTTGGCAAACCTGAAAAGACAAGTTTATTTTTAAAGTTGAATATCATATAATACTGTATTGATGTTACTGAATGTGACAGCATCCACAAGAATAATTTCATATCTGATATTTTCAACAGTTCAAGAAAACTATGAAGTTTAGTATCAGCAGCAATGGTCCATTACATTATGACACAGTCAGAGGAACTACATCCCAAATGAAGTGGTTCGTATGCCAATATGCAATTATGCATGAATACTGCGGGGGGGGGACATAAAGACTTTAAACTGAATGACGCGTGACTTGGTTATTTCTTTTATTAGTTGTAGAACTTATGCTGTTTAGAAATACTGCTTATGGTGCTTGCATACCAAAACTCAATCTCTGAATGATGCTTGTCAATGTTGGATACTGTGGCACCATTGTTCACAATCTGAGCTCTTCCTGCAGCAGTTTTTTAAACTAATTTTGTCCATTTTCTAATGTTTGAGTATCAAAATCCATTCTTGGTCTGTTTTTCCAGTTATAATTTAAGATAATTATCTTCCCTTCAATAACATTTGCAGCCTGTGGGGCGCGGCTATAGGCTACCTTTTTTTCTTAACGTGTGACTGAACTATATGTTTCTCGGCAGCCGATTTGTAGCAAGAATTGACAGCGATAGACACGTGTTTCGCCCATGAGGCTGGGCCTTGTGCTGATAGCCGGGAAGAACGCCCCTTTCTTCACAGTGTGACTGAACTATTGCAACTTTTTTTCATTAGATTATTGTAACATTTTTTAATGACTTGTAGCTCTCACGAAATTGTAAACATTCAATTGTAAGTGCAGAGTTTGAAGGGATCATATGTTTCTCTGTTGAATATGTTATTGAATTGATGTGGTCTTATATTTTTTAACAATCTTAGTGTCAGATCATCAAGAAGTCTTAGGCAATGTTTATTGTTTAGGCTGTTAAGCATATGTGTACCACTGTACCCTTATACATGGGTCTGCTACTATTCGGTGAGTCCGATTCGGTGAGAGCCTTTTTCGGTGAGAGCCCTATTCGGTGATTTTTTTGAAATTTTTTTTGAACATTATCGGGTACCGGTATCATACCGTAGCCTAATTATATCATTGCTGCTTTTACATCGTTTTAACGTCGCTAAATGTTGAAATAAGACCCTAACCCGTAACCCCTACCCTTAACCTCTAACTCCTAACCCCCAACCTCTAACCCTAACCCCCAACCTCTAACCCCTAACCCTATAACGTCAATGATAATTAGGCTACGGTGCCCAATAATTAAAAAAAAAATCACCGAACAGGGCTCTCGCCGAAAAAGGCTCTCACCGAATAGGGAACTCACCGAATCGGACTCACCGAAACGGGCCATTCCGCTTATACATTGCCAATAGATATTAGTGTTCAATTTTCCAGAGATGACTGCAACTCTATTTTTACTTGTTATATGAGTATGTAACTACTTCCTTTTGTTGTTCACAACATTGCAGCATATACAGTAGGATTAATTGCGAGAAACCATAGTTACTCTTAAAGTATGCTTGTAGCCTGCCAGACTGTTCTAATAAATTTGAGATATATGTGTCTATGGAGATGAAACATTAAAAATTATTGGCACATACTGCAAGCAATATTCCTAATTATTAATAACAAGCATAATTTATATTTTGATACTGCAGCTCCAACATTATACACATGTAATAACCAAGTTTCACGCTATTCGAGTAATAAGTCAGTAGGTATGGCTTTGTAGCAATTGAGCATGGTGGCAAAAGGATAGAGTTATTTAGCATCAGATCATTCGGACTACATCATAAAGACTTGTTCCATAACAGCAAAACAAGTTCAAGTTTCACACATCACAACAATAAAAAATAAGTTACTACTGTATTGCTAAGTTGAAAGAGTTAATATTCACCACTGGTTACAAATCAAAAAATAGGATGCAACCTAATTCGTACCATGAACAATTCGTACCTTGAAAAGATCAAGAGAAAAAATTAAAAAAGAAAGCCGAAGTCGCTGATTGCAGTTTCCGCAAACATTTTAAAATTTTCCGCAAACAAACAAAAACTCTTAGGATCATTACCAGAAATTTTAAAATGTTTGCGGAAACTCCGATCAACCCTAACCCTATTAAAATGTTTATGGAAACTCCGATCAACCCCAACCCTTTTAAAATGTTTGCGGAAACTGCGATCAGCGAGACAGCAACTTCGGCAAACTCTTAAGATCATTACCGAAAATTTTAAAATAGATAAAATGTTTGCTGAAACTGCGGAAAAACGGAAACTGCAATCAGCGACTTCGGCTTTGTTCTATTTTTTTCTCTCGATCTTTTCAGTTTGTTTGTTGGCGGAAACACCTTAACCCTTTTAAAATGTTTGCGGAAACTGCAATCAGCGACTTCGGCACACTCTTAGGATCATTACCGGAAACTTTAAAATGTTTGTGAAAACCTACGGGAACTGCGATCAGCGATGTTCTATTTTTTCTCTCAATCTTTTCAGTTTGTTTGTTTGCGGATACCGATACTCCGATACCCTAACTCTAACTACCGATACCTAACTGATATCCCAAGCTTGCGGAAACTTCGATCAGCGACTTCGGCTTTTTTAATTTTTTCTCTCGATCTTTTCAAGGTACGAACTGACGGTATGAATTGTTCATTGTACGAATTAGGTTGCACCCAAAAAATATGTAACATACTGTAACTGGCATAAAATAGGCTACTTGAGTTCAACATATAACTTAAAAGTATGATACAGGAAAACAATACTATAACTCAATTTCCAATAAAAGATATATACTGTTATTTTGAAGGCAGTGGCTATTTGACCGACTCCGGTCTTTGAATCTGAAACACTATTTGACCGGTCATGACATCACTATATAGGCACTTTTTTCTTTTTCTCTTTCAAAGCAAAAGACGAGAAGAGTGCCTACATAAGTTCTAAATTCGACAATTATATTCAACTGATTCGGTGGCGAGTAGGATACGTCTCCGGCTGGTGTTCCAGAGGGAATGAGTTCGATAATACGCGGAAGCGTTCTTTTTTTAATTTTTAACTAAATTTTGACCTGACGTGACTTAATTGTTAGGCTGCTGCATTTTTGTGGTCAATTTTTAATTTGAGTAGCCTACAGCCCAATTTTTTTTGTCTTCAAATATGAGTAATAAAGCACATCCTCTTATGACAAACGGAAAATTATCCAGAGAAATTCTCAAATTCCAGAAAACTAAAAAACTCTAACTTTATTACTCATATTTCAAAATTTAGTTGGTATTTCAAAATAGGGTGAAAATTTAGTTAATAATTTAAAAAAAACGAACGCTTCCGCGTAGTATCGAACTCATTCCCACTGGAACACCAGCCGGAGACGTATCCTACGGGCCACCGAATCAGTTGAATATATTGTCGAGTTTAGAACTTATATATATAGGCACTCTTCTCGTCTTTTGCTATGAAAGAGAAACAGAAAAAAGTGCCTATATAGTGACGTCATGGCCGGTCAAATAGTGTTTCAGATTCAGAGACCGGAGCCGGTCAAATAGCCACTGCCTATTCTGAATTGTAAATTCTTACCAATAACTGAAAATGGGTTTGATCCACTAAAAAATGTGTCTGCACATGAAACTGTAGTGATAACCACAGCATGCATTAATGTAACAATTCTGCAGTTATATTCAGGTTGTCGCTTTCTGAAAAGACATCTTCAAATAAAATGTATCACCAAACATTAAATTTAAAAGCAGAGATATATACTCTTTAGTTATTTCAAGACTCATGAGTTTTAAGCTGCTATTAAATTTAAGACTTGGCTGTGTTCCATGCAACAATACTTAGGGGTTAAGACCTGCAAGGCTCATTATCATGTAAAAGTTTTATACATAAAACTTAACTGGAAATAAATTAATTGTTTTCATATAAAGGTAGCCATTTAAAGTAGATTTTGACTTTAATTTCATAACCAAAAACATATCATATATTAAAGTCTTCACAACATATTTGGGATCTGAGATTTTATGCCATCGTAACTCGTGACATGGCATTGTTATAATGAGCAGTGCCACAGCACTGTGACGTGGTGGGAGGTCTAAAATTTAAAAGTGATTTAAGACTATGCTAAACATATGGTAGTATATATTTCAAGATTTTAAATCTCAACTAGACTAGGGTAGACCTACAAACAGAAGAAAGTAACTAATCATGTAAAATTGTAGATCTAACGGTATTTTTTTTTTCCAATTATAAAACAGATTTATGGCAAAGAAACTTACTTGAAAATTTTAACAAAAGTACGATACAAAGTAAACCAAAACAATGTCCAGCCGGCGATACGTTGAAGGACATGATATTCCATGGTGTTACCAACCTTGACATGAATTAGCCTAGGGCTAACCTACATCTTTTTTAGACTCTATTTTCAGTTTCATAAAGACAATGCCGCAAAAATGAACTACTCAACACATTGAAAAATCATAAATAGATTTTGTTCAGATTTTGCTGTTTGCCGTTTCGGTTCGTTGCTTCTCTGCAGGGCTGCCAGATCTTATTACATTCCCAGCCTTGTTGAACATGAAATTGGTTGGTTTTGAATCTTTATCCTCGGACTGACAAAGCCTTGATAGGTTATTCCTGGTAGTTTCGCATACTTGTAGAGGCTTTTGACGCAGGGCCGGTTACTGGTAACCTTGCTCAAGCAAGGTGTTAGAGGAAACATTGCTTATGTTATGTTATAGTCTAGTATATAGTCGTGTTCAATACGGTATTACTATATGGGGTACTGCAGGTAAAACACTAATCAAGGAAGTTGACGTAAGACACAATAATATTATTCGCGCAATCACTAGAAGTACAAAATTCAGTCACGTTACTAGCTTATACAAATCTTTGAATATTTTACAACGTGAAGATATTTACAAACTCGAAATTGCAAAATTTATGCATAAAGTTTCCAATAATAATCTACCGCCTGTATTGCAAGATCGTTTTATAAAACTTGATAATATTCACTCGCACAACACTCGACAACTAAATAAAATGAAGTATTTTCTTCCACAAATAAACAAATCCGTGGCACACAATCTTCTGACACATCGGGGTACTAAATTGTGGAGTGAATTGGATGAATGTATTAAAAGCAAACACCTAGCTTTGTTTAAAAAACTTTATAAAATTACCTTGTTAAGTTCTTATTAAATCGTTAAAATCGTTCAGTTAAATTATTTTATCTCATGTAACCTCGTATTTGTGTTCTTAAACGATATGATTCATTATATGCTCATGTTTTCCCAGCTGGTCTTGATTCAATATTCTACAAAACCTTATATATACAATTCGATTTCGAAGCTACTGTTCCATCCATCATTATATTTTATTGATACAGTTATAATGTCTGATGCTGCAATGTAAGATGACTGATGACAGGCAGCACCTTGACTGGTTAACCGCAAGGTTGTTCGGTGCTGCCAGACCTTTCTATTGCCATATTTTGATTTGTATGTAATTGTGTTTCTTTATATCGAGTCGTATTAGAAAGGCAAATAAACAATATCTCTCTCTCTCAAGCGCATACCTCGAGAGTCGAACCAGCGCCACTTGATCTTGAAGCATCTTCGTCCACGATGTCACGCACTAACCAACTGAGCTATCGCAGTGGAGGACTGAGTTATCGGAATTTCCGCCCCGTTAGTTACTTCTGTGGTTATGCGTCTGGCTCAAAATCACGCGCGCTGGTTCGACTCTGGGGGTATGCGCTTGAGCAACGTATTTCAGGACTGCTCTTCATTCAACAGCACCTAGTGAATGGAATAATTCCCCGGCAACAACACTTCAACTATCGGAAACTTTACACTGCCAATCTCGGTAATCGGCCTTGCGTCAATTAAGAGCCTCTACAAGTACCGGTAAGTCATGCGAAACTATCAGGAATAACCTATCAAGGCTTTGTCAATCCGAGGATAAAGATTCAAAATCAACCAACCAATTGCATACCGGTACCTAATCAATCAAGCTTATTTCTGTTTCGAAAACATAGGCTACAAGTAGGCTACAAAACACTCATTTCTGATTGTATTTATTACTTTGAGATTATGTAGCCTATCAGAATCAGTTTGTTTGTCATGTAACATAAACATAAGAATAATAAGAGATAGCCTATGCCATAACCTGTTATGTGCCATATGATTAAGAGACAGCGAAAATACCAGTTGGTCATCGGGTCAGCTGCCACATTAAAGATTTGTTTTGTTTGTCGTATCAAGGCTTACACCTTGTGGTTGAAGATTTAAATTAAGTGGACGGGTAGGCAAGGAAGCCAATCTTCATGTCCACCTTCAGAGATGCCTTTAAGTGTCCTGCCACAGACACTGCTGCATGCTCTTGAGCGGTGTCGAATCGGCGCCCTTTCGATTGCCGTTCCAGGTCTCATCTCCATTCGGCTATGCAGCCGACATAAGATTGAAGAAAGACCTTTGAATTCACCTGGATGATTGGCGAGTACCGTAGCCTAGTGGCATTCCGATAGTTTGTGGTAGATAGCCTACATTCTATTTCTGGCAAAAAGTTTAAATGGACTTAATGCATTTATTTGGTTATTTCTAAGTTAGTTAAAAAAGTTGCAGTGTAGGCTAGGCCTATATGAACTGCACAGTTTCTGAATGTCATGACTCCAACCACTCAGTTTTATATAGGCTACCGTACTGTACTGGTACCGTAGATTAACTAAAATCAACCAAGTAATAATCGTAACTTGAAAGTATAGCCTAAATCTGTATCTTGAAAACCAAGTAGCCTAAGCCTAATAATCTTGCTGGAAAAAATCGGGCTTGTTGGCACGCATCAAATCATTAAGCTTTTTTTTTTATTTCCGATTATCTAAGCAAAAAAATTTTCACTTGCCATAACATAGCAGTGGTCTGCCTACACACATAAAAAAAAAAACTAGGCCTAGGTTTCTACAATTCCATTTAACTACACGAAATATATCAAACAAAAAGGCAGATCATGCGTCGTTTAGGCTGGGCTGTAAGTAGGCTACTGCAAGATCAAACATTTTTCGTTGATTTGTCCAAGGATATAAAGATTCAAAACCAAGCCGAACGATTTTAAAACTTTACCCTCGGACTGGCAAAGCTTTTGATACCGGTATCTTATTCTTGGCAGTTTCGCATAGCCTACTTGTACAGGCTTTTGAACCACTGACGCAGGGCCAGTTACCGGGATTGGCAGAGTAAAGTTTCCACAGCTGTTGTCTATGAGCAAGGCCTATTCCATCCAGTAGGCCTATAGGTGCCGCTGAATGGCGAGCAGTCCTTAAGCGCACACCCTGAGAGCCGAGCCAGCGCTGCTAGATCTTGCTTGAACTAAAACAGACACAAAGAAATTTTGCGTTGAAACAAATCGAAATATTTTGCAATTTTAAAATGGCCTAATGTCACAAATAACCATAGCAACAACAGAAATAGTCTATATTATCACAACTCACACCTGCATAATATTAATATAGCTTACTGCAAGTACGCAATAAATTACAAGGTCAACACTCAACAGTAGCCTGATGGAAGCACTCAAATCACACTACAAGAATACACAATTAACCTACATATTGATCGGCCAACTGCAGCTACAGTTCATATCGTCCGGGTGGACCAAGCACTTCAATTACTCCAATTTAAAGATATTTCTCACACAAATCAGCACGGATTTTCAAATTGTTGAGAAATCTTGTCTTCAAACTTATTCGATTTTTGTTTCACACTTTCCCTCTGACACAGATGGCGGCACATCGTTTTTCGTCATTTGTTTATTTGTAATCGCATTGTCATGTTTGCTGTAAATAATAGGAAGTTAGTTAATCGTATTCTTGATAAAAGCAAAAAAAAACTGGTTTCCAGCATAAATTCCTTAAATCCCAAACCATTAAAACTCATTAATGAAAATACACTCAGCATTACCGTTTAGCAATTAATTAAATTTATCGGTTAACTGCTTGACATTACTCAATTTATTTGTAAACTTTATCGCTTGTTAATCACGGTCTGCGGCATACGCCCATTGCCTTTCATCTTTCTGTAATTTCTAATATATATTTTGCAAATGCAATAGAAATATTTATAGAAAAGATGGAATAGTAGCCTATGTTTTCTTCCTTGACTGCAAATACGTTTGGAGAATCTAGGGCTAAGAACTTATTGCTCTTTTATGTTTCGGTTTTCTTCATTTGTGTTTACAGCTTATTTCCAAGTCCAACTTCAAGGTCGGGTGTTTTCAATTAATAAAGCTCGGTTGCTTCACTCTCAAGTTTTCGGGAGTATAAGTTTGATGATTTTTCTATTGATTTCAACCAGGATTTCAACTGATAGCGTTCAATAAAATGGATTAGTTATCAAAAATTTATCTAACAAGCTTTATCAGAGGTACGGTACTGAAGCAAGTAGGCTATTACATTATAGCCTACAATCCATTTGCTTCAACTACTTTGTTAGATCATACTTCGAATAAGCCAAATTAAAAAAATTACACAAGTGTTGTTTTAGCTTCTTGTTATATTATACACAGCAGAGAAGCAAACTTGAATAAAAAAATCCCTTTTTTGCTGGACTGAAACTTCATAATAATTCTAAACTTGAACTTGATCTTGAGAAACATACCTAGTTTATATTTACAGATTTAAAACTTGGGACACAGAAAAATTGTTTGATAATTTTACGTTAGCCTACACAATATTACATCCATTGGCTTACGCATTTATGAAAGATATTTTCCGGCTTCTTCTCGTTGCAGTCGAGGAGCAGACACTGGTTCCGCACTTCTTTAAATAGATCCAATATACAACAGCTCCCATGGTTACAATTAGAATCCCAGATAACGTAAACGAAATAATGGCAGCAGACTGGACTAAGCATACAAAGTTATCGTTTTATTGAGAAAATAAAAATTATGTAAATGTTGAAAGGTAGGCCTTATGACTACAGGGCGTGTTTTAAAAATATTCACTTCCCTGGCTACGTCGTATAAAAAAACCTTCTGCACTCTATAGTAGCATATCAGAATAAATGCAAATTTTGAAAATAGCCTACTAGGCAGGATGACAATGATGACAATTGGATATTCCCAAGCTTATAAACAAACAAAATGAAAATAGTTTCTTACTTTTCGAAGAGCTTTTAATGTTGAAAGGAATCATTTCATCTCTCAGTTTATTGTCTGCAATTGTAAAACAATGGTGGGATGTCATCATATTAGTGGCCTAAAACAGATCTTGAATTAAGTGCAAGCAAACAATTAATTGACACCATCTATTCGCTTTTCAGCAGCCTTAATTCTCAGGAGCATTATACCGGTAGCTTTTATGTTATGTTAGAATGAAATAATATCAAATACGGTATATTGAGAAAAAATAACTTGAAAAAAAATTATATTTCACACATTTTACTTACGACACAAAACTTTATTTGGGCAAGTGTCAGAAACATTGCACTTGGAACAACGGGGTCCAATTAAGTAAGGGGCTTCCCCTGGTATATTTCCTCTGAAAAATAAATAAATGAAACTTACAGTAGCTTACTTGTAGTTTAGTGAAACTAGTTTTATTTGTGCAAAATGTCTTGAAAGCTACAAGCACGGCCTACTAGAACACGGCCAAATATGTTGCTATTTGAGAAACTTTCTAAGAGTCTGAATTGTTACAATCATAGCTATGACAAACCTATCATCTTCCCATTTCCAAAAGTAAGTAAAATGAGCAATATTTGCATCTAGACATATTTTTGGCTTGTTTTTCTGGAGATTAGATATGTATGTTAAGCACAACTTAGGCAATAATAATATAAAATATGTAAAAATTTTCCAACTACATCCTGGAGGTAGTCTCATCATACAGTCGTTGGGTTTTTTGTATAGCAGGATTTTTTGCCAATAGCCACATTTTACTTGCAAAATTAAACTTGGTGGAAAACAAAACGAACTAAAATTTAAATTAGCACATCAAATGAACCGCTTACAACATAGAATATACAAAAATTCCTTGATTTTTTAAATGGAACATGCAATTTTACCAAAAGCGACACACCAAACGATACTACCTCCAGGTTGCAGTTGGAAAATCTTACATATTTTACATTGTTATTGCATAAGTTGTGCTTAACATACATACCTAATCTCCGGCTAAACAAGCCAAACATATGTCTAGGTACAAATATTAGGGGAAGGTGAGGTAAGTTGTGCCAGTGGGTAAGTTGAGCCACCCCCAGTAACTCGAAAAATAAAAGTCGCATCAACTTTCTACTGCCACCTACCCGACCGTTTATCTTATATAGAGCTGTTCTGTAACGATTACAGGTCTTTGTCTTGTAGAAAGACACAAAAACTATTTTTAGTGATTTTGGGAAGTTTTTTGAACTTTTTGAAAAAAAAGATTTTTTGAGTTGTACAAAATGTCTGTGGCATTCACCAGCATTGATATGTCTAACAGTAATCACTAATGTTAGCTTATTCAGAAACTATTAAAGTGAGGTTGCTAGCTCATATATGACTGGAGAAATTCCCGTTTAACTTTTAATGGCGGCCTTGAGGTAAGTTGAGCCAGTGATGTACAGGTAAGTTGAGCCGGTGGCTCAACTTACTTCACCTCAGCGTCCAGTGTTAAGTGATGATATATGTAGTCATTAAATAGATAACAAAGTGTATTTTACTCTTTAATAGTCTAACTCTCTGGAAAAATAATTTGTCCATGTGAGGGATGCGAAGCTACATCCGCTTTTGGCTTATCCGCAACACTAGAAGGGTTACGATTTTTTCTAATTTACAAAATATTGTACTTCTTATGGGTTATATAAGAAGAGTGAAGTTGGTTTTAAAATAATTTAAGGTTTTTAGTTAAAAGCAAGCCAACAGCAAAGCGTAAAAAAATGTCAAATTGGCAATTGACCCTTCTAATGTTGGCAGAACAACGGAGTTGCGCGTCCCGTGCCATCGGTCCATTGCAATTCAAATTTATTTGTAGTGTAATCTGCAGCCTACTAGCAACATGCAAGGGAAAACCCGACCTGTGCATTACATTGGTAAAATCGAATGCTTCAATGAAGATGGAGAAATTGAGGCCAACTTTTTAAGAAAAGTGCTTGGAAAGTCCGAGGAAAAGTTGTCCTTTGTCTTTAAAGCAGACGATGAGTGTGCTTTTCTTAAAGAGAATGTCATTAAAGCTTCCTCACACGACCACTTGGAGAAACTTTCTGCCGTCAGCAGAAATTCCGGTTTCCATGCTCTCTTGATCAGTGGCAAATGGAATAAGTTTAGATCTGACAGACAACGGAAATTGATTTAGAAAATTCACATTTGGAGGTTTATTTAATCAGGATTGTGTATTAATTCATCGTTTTATTTTCTGTTCTGCGACTCACTTAACACGATTTGCTAGTAGCCTACTACGTTAATTCAACGTCTTTTGACGTTTAATCAACGAAAAAGTGGCAGATTTGTCGGCTGGGAAGTGCGCAATTTCACAGTCGAACAGTCACAACAAGATTAATTTATCCTTTCACATGTTGTTCTTTCTTTCTGGTAGCAGCTATGTATTAACTGCTACCCAACCTGTCTTCTTTCTAACTTTCGACTCAAGTTCCACATGTGTTGAGTGAAGATTACATATTGTCAACAAGAGTAAGAGACTGGATGAATTGTGAAGTGGAATAGTCACTGCACACTTTAATACGTCCGTCCGATAGATTTATCCAGTAGCGTAGCCAGGAATTTAGAATGGGGGGGGGGGGAGGGTTGACGACCCATCGGCGGAGAAAACTTTGATAAATTACTTTGAATTTGGTGCATTCTGATAACATTTTCAACAAAAATGTGGGTATGAATATTCCTGTAAAATAGTGCTGTCCGGTGGCATAGCAAATGGATAAGATCATGTTTTCTTCGGCATTTTTCGGAAGTAAAGCTAAGTCTCTATGTTTTCATGTTGCTAATTCCTGGCTGAGATGTTTGGTATTGGCAAAACTCGCTCTTTTAATGCAGTTATGTTTAAACTTAGGCAATTTTTGTTTAGACTGAAAGCATCATTCTCATGCATAAAGAGACTGAAAGCATCATTCTCAATATCGTGACGTCACACGCATGCCAAAGGGGGGGTTGTAACCCCCAAAACCACCCCTTGGCTACGCCACTGGATTTATCACATCGTAAAAGGCCGAACCACGTTTTCACCAAGCAGCGAAAACACGAGCTAGTGAATAGAGAAAAAATAATGAGATTGTCGCTCAAGCATGACAGTGCATCGCAATGATGGCGTCACCATTGCGTCACAGTCCATGTTACAATTCGGGAAAAATAGCTGGGCAATAATTTCGTGAACACATGTATTGCATAGCATTTTATATGTAGGCTAGGCTACCATCGCTACAGCTTTTGTTATTGAACTTAAACGACTGGCTCAACTTACCACACACCCCGGCTCAACTTACCACGTGGGGTAGGTAAGTTGAGCCAAAATGACGTAATATGTAAAACATGCTTTTTTTCAATATTCTTATGAGTTATGAAAATTTTTTTTGTTAAATTAAGGGCAAAGCATCAACCATTATGCTGCCACTTTCACTTTTATTGTAAACCAAGCGGTTTTCTTAGTAGAAGCGTTTAAGTAAAAAGTGGCTCAACTTACCTCATCCTCCCCTACTTATTTTACTTACTTCTGGAAATGGGAAGATGACTGGTTTGTCATAGCTATGATTGTAACAATTCAGACTCTTAGAAATTTCCTCAAATAGCAACATATTTGGCCGTGCTACAAGATTAATTGCGAAATTTTTTCGTAGAAGCAAACTGAGGAGGAGTCGTTGGCTAGCCTACAGCAGCTTGTTTCATGTCGCCTAAATGCTGATTTTTTTTTTTTGCTTAAAATGAAAGTAAATGTTCTTTTTTCTTCTGGAACCGGTTCACCGTCATGCTTCGGATTGCAGCAGGCTCAATTAATTTTTATTTGGGTCCAGCCAGGGATATCTAGAGAAGGGGATACGAAGGCTTTTATTACGTCTGACAATAGAAGGGCTTCTATTTATCTTAAATAATCTCTGTTTATGGTAAAATGACAATTGGCACATATAGTAATTTAATAAACTTTGTTGTGACAACATGCATTGCACTATTACCACCAGGTATGGATATTCAATGAATGCTCATAATCACTTGTTAATTCAACTACCCGTATAGGCCTACTTGCTTTACACCTAGCCAACTGCAAAGGTTTTGTCAAAAAAAAAGCTAACTGATAACCTTTCAACTGTCATTTCAAACAAGTAGCCTATTCTTTAAAAATGTTCCACTTAACATTTGCTAACTGTCTTGTGTAGCTGAGTGTACCAGCTGCACTACAAAACTTTCTGCAATTTCAAAAAGAACCGCATGTTTAACGCGGTACCAACTACCGCCCTTCTAGTGCCATGAGAATCAGCAATCGCTCTGAGCCTTCGTATCCCCTTCTTTAAATATCCCTAATTTAAAATTAATTTAAGTTTTGCTTAAGCTTTCCTTGTAGGCCTAATTGCCTGCCATTTAAAATTTGATAGTTTCCACGAAGTAGGCTACATTGTTGCTTATTCAACATTACATTTTCGTGTTTTTCCAGTCTCACCGCTGCGCTTCTGTTCCAAAAATCCAATGTACTATTTCTTGCTTAACAGTAAAACGAAAGTTACACAAAGGTCCAAGTAACTCACTTTACATAATGAAGTTAAAACTAACCAAAATAGCCATCACAGAGAGTATGAAACAATGTCAAAAGCTCTTACCCTGGTGCATAGTGACACACCATGTACATCACGTCATGGATCTCGTACGGTGGACTACCCAGCTTGTCACACATTTTCCAACCACAGCCCACTTTGTACGTATTTGCCCAAACTAGCTTCAAAACGAAATAAAAATATTAATATTAGCAAAACATAAATTTAACATTCAATCTATTTTTACTTTCTTGTCAAAAGTAAGCCTCATGTTTTTCTATTACCTGTCACACCTGTGTGAAGTTCAACGGAAAGTTAATGTTCGGGAAGAGTTTTCAAGTAGGCTAAGGTATTTAAGTTATCAATCCTAAAATTATCAGTTATAGTGCGAGTCTATTGTGGTTGTAAGTCGCACAGCCTAGAATAAAATTCATACGTAGTTACCTGGGTAAACTGTGTGCACTTTTCTGCCTTGCAAGTTAAATTGTGAAAGTTAAAATTTTCTCCTTCGTTGAACCACGATCTGATGCCAACGTCTGGATCAAAGTTAATTGCAAGGTCACCTTGCCCCAACCAAAGATTTTGACCAATGAAGGACTGCAATCAATTGCACAACTTATCTATAGCATTTATTTTTACGAAATAACCTCAAGCCATACCTCAAACTAATTTTGCTAATAGAAGGCCAAACATAAGCACCAGGGACGTCAAATAAACCTACATCTCCATAGGCCGCATTGTAAACAGGGTTGTCAGATTAGTTGTAGCCTTCCCTTCCAGATTGCATGTCAGTTTGATTCTAAATTATTCTAAATTTATTCTAGACATTTCATTTTAAGTCTAAAACAAAATACCATTAAATACGCAGTGTATGTTGTAAATATGATATAACTTACAATAAGTAGTGGTGAGAATCTTCATGTTGAAATGAAAATATCCCTACGATAAGATGATGCCAGCACATTTTTTATCAAGTTTTGTAGCCTTTGTTCACACCAATTTTATATCTGTGCCTGCGTGCTTGTTGAAAAAAATTTTGTCAAATGGTTGGCAGTGTAAACAATGTATGCTAACAAATGAACACAGCAAGTGAAAGAGCAACTGCCTTTTTTTATATCATTAGAATTCTTGAAAAATGTACGCAGAGTTGCCTCCTGCTGAGAAGCCTTGCCCAGTTTTTGCCTGTTTGTGTAAGAGCTACCTTTAATAAGTTAATCGCTGTATATCTGCTAAAAAATATCATACCGTACATACAAATATTAGCCTAGGCCTACCCTAAATAGGTTTCCAGAAAGCACTATAATCCATTATTTGAGTGCAATTTTGCAAAAATTTTCCAGGGGGCATGCCCTCGGACCCCCTAGAATACGCGTGTCTTCGAAACGTTCTTACCCCCCATGAGTTTTATTGCTGCCCTTCAATCCCTTGCTCAACCCACCAGGATACGCCACTGCGTAGAGCCATATTCTTCCTACAATAAACTTCACATACGCTTGGATTTTTGAACTTCTAATCTAACTTCTTTGATGCAACAAAATATGAAAATCAATAAATACCGTACCGGTACTTAACAATAACTACGGTACTGTATTCTGTAACAACCTAAAAACATAACAGATTAAAAGTAAACTTAACATACATGGAAATATAACCCAGTGTTAAGTGTGCGGAAAGTCCTGTCAGCTAACTAGGTTGCGTCACACGTCACACAAACAAAGAGACGGAACTAGGGCAGAAAGTTACGCGCACGTGTTGCAGCTACTAAATGCAATGAAAAAAAATACAATTACCGAAACAATCTAGACTTGTCTAAACAATCCCAATTTGCTTCTAAAAATTATTCCAGATTCCAGACATTTTTTTTCCCTATTAGACAGTTCGTTTTGATTCCAGATCTGGAATCAATTATTCCAATCTGACAACCCGGATTGTAAAGCCTGTTGACAGCAACAACGGAACCACCAATTGAGAATATCTGCCGACAAGAACCCCACGTGAAAAATGGCCAAAGCGACAACTCAATCTGAAGGTGGACCCCACCATGCTATGCTCTGTCAGTCATACAGATTCTTTTGAAACCATCGGCAATCTAGCAGTCAAGGTAAACTTTTATACTCTTTCTCAATTTGTTCTTTGCATTGTTTCCTGAAGAATAGTCAATTGGTTCTATGCACGGGTTGTATATAGTAGGCCTATTGCACCCATTGTTAGATGCAGGATAAAATTAATTTCATAAGTATAAGTTAATTTTCTATACTTTAATCTAAGCTAAAGTTTTTAAAGTTTCTTGAAAATAGCAAAATGCAGACTATCTCAAGTTTTGTGGCGCATTTTTATCAATAGAGTATGAAAATTCTGTTGGTGCGTTATCTCTAAAATATTGTTATTGTATAAAATTGTAGGCTATATAATAACTCACATGATGATAAAATTTCTAAATTTTATAAACAACAATTTTGATCAATGCAAGCCTACTTGTTGTTGTAACCTAAGCCACCTTAAATGTCTGAGTTTTCCTCATGTTTTTTTCGCTGTGTCCCCACTTGCAGCTTTTCGCATAAGTCAATGCTGTGTAAGCCAATCCATCATCCCAAGTCTGAAAAGATTCATTTGCACACTGGTCTGCTTGGATTGAAATCATCGAAACAATATCTGATATTAAAACTTAATTTCACAGTCCCTTGTTCCATTTAAGGCACAATTTAATGGAATTTTAGGCTATTGAGCTGCTAAATCCAGGACCGCGGGAGTCGATTCAAAATAGCTTACTTGACTCCCGGTCACCAATGTCTTCTCGATTTCACACCCTTGCACAAAGCCATGGAAGACAAATCGATTTGTGTCAGGTTTTTCAACTCTGCAATATTGTAAGGCCCAACTCCAACTTCGACTTCAGAACTTAGATAGCTTAGCCTACCTACGTGTAGGGGAGATGTGGGACCAATGAACAGGTTGGGATCTATGAACAATGACTTTTTCTTTTCTTTGTGTGAAAGATACACTTGGTTACTGTCATGTGGTTTTGCGGTCAGCTCCATGTGTAGATACAATCATACGAGTTACTTTGCAACTTGATTGACAGTTAGCAGGAAAAGAAAATCCATCTATTCTAGTTTGTGTAGCAAAAGCAAACTTTGGAGGAGCCGTGAAAAGTTTTCTTACTTTCTGACTGTTTGCATAGTTAGCTAGTTCCTGGTGCATAGCTAGTCCAGGAAAACCTATCACAATATATGAGTACATATGAGTGACATAGAGTCCATATCAGGAAAACCATATGAAAAAGCTTTTAACTGTGAAAATATTAATTTTGTATTCCGCTGTGGCATGTCGCCATTCAACGACCAAATTTTTCCAGAAGAAAGCTTTCTCCCATCTTCTGTAACTGATCGACCCTCCCTTTTTCAACCGAACAGCCTGCAGTTGCTCCAGTTGCTTCCGAAACACAAAGCCCTATTTTTGAATCCAGCAACGACGAAACAAACATCAATATATGCTTCACCAACTAATCCCGCTGCCGAAGATAAAGCATAAACCTTCTTCTAGTCACCATGAAAGATTTTCCATTTGCTTCCTTATCGATACTCCTGAAAAAGAAAAGTTAGTACAGTGGAAAAACAAACCGGTGAGTAAAAGGCCTATCCTGTCATCTGAAAACAATGATGATGAAAGTAATGCATTGTCCCTTCACGGCAGCACATCAGACAAGGAGTTGGAAGATTTAGAAGCAAAAGAAACTGAAAGTACTCCTTTGAAAATTTTGTCGAACGACTTCGCAGTAATCCGAGTGAAAGAGGAATGATATTTCAAAACTATGCAGCAAAAATCATCACAAGACCTGATGAAGATAACGATTTTAAAGTAGCCTATCTTTCTGCAGGAAAGTAAAAAATGGATTTATGTTGCCAGAAACGGAAGACCTGGCATCCGTTTCGCGCGGTGACTTTCTTACTGTGTTGCCCAATCTTTCTTCGTGTGTCAACACCAAGAGACTGACCACTGACCAACGTTATGAAGTTCCTTGCTGTGAACTTGTCAGCATTTAACATGAAGTGAACAGTTTGTTTGTCCAAGTAAAAACAGTTGCTAGCTCCTTATTATGTTTAAATTTGTTAATTGCAGTCTCAATCTTTGGCGTTAAATGTAAGTTTGACGTTGGCTTGTGTTTATTTATTGGTCCCCACCCCCTGTTCATTGAGCCCATCAGGGTGGGAATCAACAAGCACTTGTCTGTTTTTTTCAAATATAGGCCTACTATTTTCTAAATATACTAAAAAATGGAAAATAGACATTTCTTTCTTCATTAAAAAAAACCTACGTCCCTTAATTCTTCGTTTATGAAATAAGGAAAACACTCTTTGCTTTTTTTCAGTGTTTAGCCCTAATCAGAAAGACGAATGTTTTATTGGTTCCACATTTCTCCTACTAAGATCTTCAGATCAAGCTACGCCACTGCAGCTCTATATGCTGTGAAAGCCACAGTCTTAGATGAAAATATCACTCTACTCTAATTTTCTTTTGTCACCAAGGAACTTTTTATCATTTGTCATGGATGTAACTTGTTTGCTCATGTGAGGAAATTTAACCTAAGTCTACTCACCAAACGCCTCATATTAGATGGAACGGGTTTTTCGCCGTCGCCTCCAATCAGAGAGCGCAACTTGTTATGCTTGTCCACAACAACTTTGGCCTCAAGCTCATTAGGAATAGACCGGCGATACCTGTTTGAACAAAAATGTCAATTACAAAAGAAACACCATCTCAGCAAGCTGAACAAAGGCTATTGTAGGCCTACATACAACTCAGACACAACTACTTTATCAGGTCCATATCTTTGCCAGATCGGGTACGGATCTGACCAGATCTTTGCCGATTTGGACCAGATAAAGTGGTTGTCTGGGACTATAACGAAAAAACGTGGTTCACTCAAGGGAGCTGTTCATTTCATAATTTTTTTCATCACGCAGTTGTCTATACTTATCAAAAAAATAAAACCCCAGGGGTAGTGCAAGAATGTACCCTCGTTTCAAAAGGCTAAAGAAACAAAAAAAGCAAGAACTATAATAGTTCTTGCTCTTTTTCAATTCAATAATTAAATATATTAACAATTCACATCCGCGATCCCAGACAGCAAAATCCGTCATTTCTAGCCTACATTGATTCAACATTTAGGCTACCGCAGACGTTGGATTTATATACATACGTCGGGTGTTGCTGCCGGAAGGCTCACCTCAAGTTGGCATCGATTTGTTGCTGTTTGTCTTCATTGAGAAGAGGAAACTCTTTTGCAAATAGCAAATAGTGCAAGTCGGCAAACAACACAAAACAGAGGCAAATCTTTTTCAACTCGATATTACTGAAGCCCTTTCTGTATACCATTTCAAATTACTAACACCAAATAAAAATGCGCACTACATTGTCTACTGCATCATAACCCATAACTCATCTGAAAAGCAATAAAACGTTTAAAAACAAGATTTCTATTTTAACTGTTGATGAAAAGTAGCATAATTTAGTCTAAGTGTACGCCTTTAGGAAAAACATTTGGAAACACATCATTGTAGATTTAGTTAATTGAAAAGAGTTTTTTTTTCACAACACCATTTTAGGCTATTATCAGTGCCGGATTAAGGGTCTGCTGGCCTGTAGGCACATTTTATAAGTGGCCCGAAAATCAGGGTTGCCAACTAAAAAATTAGAATTATCAGTGTTGCCAAATCATTGTCACAAAGATCATTGTTGCAACTATAACACAGGGTACCGTGCAAAAACTTGGTCATATGCCTAACTAAATAACAACTTTGCGCAATTTTGCGATTGAAAATGCGTTAACTAGTTTTTGGAGGTCAATCTTACGGAGTAGATCGCTTTCAATACACAAACGTGCCAGTGTACCAAGACGTTGTTGACACATTGTTGATAGTTTAACGTCTTTAATTCGTTTCAGTTGTGAAAACGAGCGTTCCCCCGAGCAATTCGTAGCCATTAGAGACAAGTACATTCTAAGTGCTACTTCAGTGTTCGAAAATGCATTATAACCACCAGTAGTGTGCAGCATTTTAAACATCTTTTGGGCACTTCCTGTTACTGTTGTTTCACCGCATCTTCGCTCTTTATAGTCTAAAAGTTATTTTTAATTTCTCAACACAACACAGCGCCACGTTTGTTTCATTGCGTCACCCAACGGAAATGCGAATTTTTAAAAACACCAAAAAAGAAGTGGCAACATGTTTCAACTCGTCTTTTTTTAACGATTTTGCAACCTTGAATTCATCTGGAAAAACAGAGCTAATAAGATAAATACTTATTAGTTTAGAAAATGATTATTTTGAAAACATGACTAAATTTCTACCGATTTTAAAGTGGCCTGAATTTTGACTGGCCTGTAGGCACGTGCCTACTTTGCCTAATGGTTAATCCGGCACTGGCTGTTATGCAAATTCATTTTACACTGATAAACTTTTTCGTTGTATAGCAGTATGCTGTTGTTTACAACAAATCGAAACAAACGTCTTCACTGGTAGCTTATACATTGAGACCTTGATGTTGATTGAAGATTTTAGATTATGCGCGTAAATATACATTTTACATGTAAACAAACATTTTGCCATTTACAAAACATAACAACGGGCTGTGCAAAAGTGAGCTACAGCCAGGCCCGAATTTAGGGGGGAGGCAGAGGGTGCAGGTGCCCCGGGCCCCCGACTCTGTAGGGCCCCCTACGTGGAAAAAATGTGATTTTGTGTTATTTTTTTTTCAGCTTTTAAAGTTTCTGCAAAATGCTGTGCAGTGCTGAATTAATGCTACTGTAGACGTGGAGGTGGTTTTTCGCACTGTAGGCGCGAAAATTTTTTTTGCACGCACTGTTAAGTAAAAGGTATATAAATTTCCACCCCTAAGGGTGGTCTCTGTTTTCCACCCTATGCTTCTGTAGGGTGGATTTTTCCACCAAAAATGGTGGATATTTCCACCCTTGAGCAATGGTGGAAATTTCCACCCCCAGCAAAATCCACCCTAAACTGTGGAAATTTCCACCCTAGTCTCTGTTTTCCACCCTAGGCTTATACACTCATAAGGTGGATTTTTCCACCACAAAAAGTGTAAAATTCCACCCTTCATCTGAGGTGGAAATTTCCACCTCAGTAGCATTTACTCTCAGGCTGTCTAAATTTCCACCCTTTAGGATGGTCCTAATTTTTACCTTATTCCTTTTGCTTGAGTTGAAAATGTCCACTCTACAATTCAGACTGTTTTTTTTTATTGCATTAATTCGTGTTCCTGTTTTTTTGTTGCACTTTCTGCCTCCCTATCCGTCAGGTTGCGTAAAAAGTGTTCCTTGCACAAGTGTTTTTCAACCTTTCTTGAGCCACGGAACACTTTATGCATTAAAATAATGTTGCGGAACACCAAATCGGATTTTATAATATGGGCTAATCCATAATGCAATAAAATAAACAATACAACAACAGTTTATTCACTTTCAGCTTTTCTCAATGCGATATCTTGGCCTGTTTGGATGAGCACAATTGCACAAAGTTGATATACGGGCAGGAATTGCAGAAAGGCAAACGCAAAGCAGTTGTGATTTTAATTTTCGACCTGTGTTCCATAGAACGCTAGTCCATTTTAACAATTTCTTGCGGAACACCTGACGATCTTTTACGGAACGATATAGTGTACCGAGGAACACAATCATGTTAAAAATCACTGCCTTACACCAGCACTACCAAATTGTTATTCAAAACTGATTTATTAAAGCTTGCACAGGTGTGCTAATATCAACGGAAACCGGGAAATGTCACACAGGTAATTTAATAGTTGTAGCGTTTCGGCGACTTCTTGGGGAAAGTTAATATCAAATATCCAATACGTGTGCAAAAGCAGAAGCAGTGCAGTTTCAGGCTCCTCGATGTGGCATAGCAGTTGCCTTTGCACGTGTAGAGAAAATCCCTCGGATGTGCTCCACATAAGGAGTTATGACTTTTGTCAAGCTGAAACTGTCATCCTGTAAAACAATATGTAACATTAGCATTGATCCAACCTTATAAGAATTATAGGCCTATGGTAAAACTGATTATACTTGGAAAAGGTATAGATTTATACGATGCTAACGAATTGTGTTGTTGTGACACACTACCATCTCTATGGCACACAAATAAGCTATACAGAGTTATTAGCAATGTAACAATTTCGTACCAATATAAAAATGGCAGGCAAATGAAATATTCAGCAGCAAAATGTGACCCTCGAAAAACTGTTTATGATCTGATTAATAAAATATTTATCCAATAGAATTCAAATTTCAATTCAATTTTGATCATCTCATCTGCATTTCATTTCACTTTTAATTTCATCTTCGATCAGGCAAAACAAAACGCTTTTTTTAAGAGCTGTAACTTTAGTTCTCATTTCGTATGTGTGCAAGATATAGCAGTTTCTCAATTGTTTAGATTAGACCATAGTTTTGTTGTTATCCTGTATATTTTTGTCTAATCTTTAGTATTTCTTATTCAAGGTATAAGGTGTTTTAAAGGCTTGATGAAGACTACTAGATGCAAATTGCATAACCGAGAACGATTGTTATGCCGTTTTTGTTTTCACAATGTTTAATGTTGTCTCGTTGCTTAGTTATGTCTATTTATGGTTAAAAAAAACTCCTTTAACATGAACACTTTGACTTTTTTGCAGAATTTGTGCATAAAAAAACAAAACAAAAATTCGTCATGACACGGTTTTGTTTTCAAACGCACTTACGTTTCTAGAAAATAGGGCAAACCGAACACTTCGAATTGCAACATTGGCGGATTTCGAAACGAAACTAAGACAAAGAAGTAAAAAAACATAAAAATAAATTGCTTTTTTTAAATTAATCTTAAAGCTACTTGAAATTATTGGTTCGTTTCAGTTTCAATTCTTTTATTTAGTTTTGCTTCTCACCACGTTTCTTGAAATTTAATTTGCTCAAATAAAATTCTTTTAAAACATCCAAAGCTTTAATGTGTCAAAACGAGAGCTGTGGAGTTGGGCGAAAAATATACCACTTCGACTCCTCGATTTATAACTGGCTGACTCCGGCTTCAGTGTTGTAAGGTTTTTTAGGGCCTCCAGATTGTTTTTTGGAGTATTCAAAAAGAATACAAAAAGAATAATCAGTGGTTCTATGAAACGTTGTGCGTTAAAGTTGTGTTGTTGTAAGTAATAGAAGCTTGGTCTTATATATCTAATTGCATGCAGTTTAAAATTGCAAACATTGTTTATCGTTTTGTATGCAGCCGGAGTTGCAGTCTTGCCTTTTTTTTTAAAACTCCTATTCCAGAGCCCCGATAAAAACCATGCGCATTTCTGCAAGAAAAAAAAATGGAAAAAAATTCTCTCTCTTTTATTTGTGACGTCAGTGGACTTAGAGCCCGTGATCTCACCTCTTTTTTAACGCTCTGTCTTGGAGAGTGCACTATTGCGAAGAAAATAGAGTTGGCATTCCGCTGATATACGGTTTAACAATTTTGACCACTCTGTAAATGATGATGATTCCGCTGATGTACAGTTTAACAATTTTGACCACTAGGTGTGAGTAATGAGTTGTGAGGCATTTTCCGACAAATTTTGTTTCATTAAGCAAGCGCTTAATGTGAATGCGGGATATAAAATGAGACAGGCCCGCAACCAGGGGGGGGGCATTGGGGGCATTTGCCCCCCTCGAAATTTTTTGAAAAAACTTTAAGCGTTCTATGCAGTATGAAATGTACTATGAATAGACGTACGTCGTACACGTAAAGCCATACTATCGAAACCGAAAGTAGGCTACGCTGGTTGGAAGCCATGCTAACGATTTTGTTCGATAAACTAGGCTGGCATCCTCATTATCTGTTACTCAAATTCCAAGCGCGGAATTGGTGTTAAACGAACTTGCCAAATCAAGTAGAAAGTTAGACATTATGCTCTAAATTAAAATGTCATTTTGCATTTGCAAAATCAACTTCTTTGGGCCTACAAACATAAAAGCTTGTTGAGCCAACAAAATGTTTCAGGATTGTAATTTGTAATTATCGTGTTGAGTTTATTCATATGTATCTGTTTGTTTATGTTGATGTAAATATATGTTATTGATTAATTTATGACTCCAGTCGTGCCAATGCAGTTCGTAGCCTACAGATGTTGTGTTTTATTTGTAATCGACTGAACACATTACTGTAATATCGTAATTTTCTTCCTCGGGTAGTCATAGCTAAATGAGAAAAGGTTACAAAGGCTAGTTTCCTTTAATGCTGTACTAAACAAAAACGTGATTGACATAAGTTATGACCATTGAACCGTAACATGGTAGTGTCACACATAGGCGTAACCGGGGGGGGGGGGGGCGAAAAGGGCCATGGCTGTTGAACCCTTTATTGAAAATGTAATATAATTTGTAGAAATTTATATCGTTTTTCAAGACATCTGGCTATTAACACCCCCCAGGACTTGTTTTAGGCACACAGAAAGACACTAATAAATTTTGCAAATCGTAAATCGCGCAAAATTTACGCGATTTACGCTTCTTTTAACTGATCTGTTGAAGCAATTTCAGAATCGCTTAGCTACACAAAAACCCAACAGAGTAGCCTGAGTTTTTTGTGTTCTCTAATTTTAGCCGCAGTTTTTGCCCGTTCGTGTGTAATAGCTACCTTTAATAAATTAATAGCTGTTTATCTGCTAATAAATTTGATACAAATATTACCCTGAAAGTGTTTCCAGAAAGCGCTATAATCCATTATTTGAGTGTAATTTTGCAAAATTTGTCCGGGGGAGTATGCCCCCGGACCCCCTAGAATACGCGTGCCTTCGGCACGCTCTAAACTCCCACCAGCTTTATTGCTTCCCTTGCCCCACCAGGATACATCACTGCACATCAGGTGGCAATGTTTTAAATCAAACACTTTGTTGTTCTCTTCAATTCATCAAATATTTGGCCCCCCCAATTTTTGTTTGTGGCAACGCCACTGGTGTCACACACTCTTGTCCCTTATCAATCGGCGTGGACATTAACATAAAAATGTCACAATGCATCATTTTAATGTTTGTTCTTTGATAAAAATTAAATGCCCCCCCCGAAAATATTTGCTGGTTGCGGGCCTGAAATGAGATATAACTTTTACTAATATTGCAAGACAGTCATACACATTCTACGATGATCATCATTTTTCCATTTTGTTTTTATTTTGATACATTCTAATAGGTGAAGTAGTGCCTTCTACCTTACATAGTGCTTACGTGCATTATGATACGGATACTGCGAGGTAACAGCATCAAACCGTTTAAGTAAAAAATGTAATTGTAATCAATTATAGCTAGCGGTAGACTGATGACTTACAGCGCCAATTATCACAAAATGCTGTATTCCCTCTTTGAATACAAGTGGTAAGCACAGCAGAGCTCTCCAGCGATCTGCAAATACAAAATAACTATGAGCTGTGCATAATTAATAGATAAGGTAAATGTGGTGCCAAACTCAGTTACTAAGTTTCGGGAATGAGAAGATAAGGTTGTCATCACACTAGGCCTTCGGCACTAACGAAAGGAGAGTGGCCAGTTACTTTCTCTTGGCTTTGATATGTACTTAGAACAGTAGACACAACAAAACCATCGTGCAAGACATGACAAGTTGCCAGAAAATATTAAATATTCTCACGCTAAATAATTCACAATAGAATATTATCAGACAATTCTATGCAATGTAAGTTGCTTCACCTATTTAATCAAATTAAATAAAGAGGTACCGGTATGGGTTCGTGGTTTAACTGCTTCTTCTAGTCAAATGACAAAACTAGAGTCCTGTTTTTTTTTTCGGTCATTTATCGGTCATTGACCTATTTTTTAGCAAAATGTCCGAAAAAAATATAGTCAATTAGGTCAATTGCGGCCGGATGTTGCAAGGTTGAGTTTCGCTGATGAACGTTGAAGAAACGTTTGTCTGTTCTAACTTTTCTTAGATAAAACACGACAACGTTTCTCAGCGAAACTTAATGTTGTAGCTAGTCAGGAAGTGCAAATTTTGGTTTGGAGCAGCTACTTGAAAGGAAATATTTTCATCAGAAAAAATGACCGAAATAAATAAAAAATGACCAAATTTTTTCAAGTCATTTCGGACAAATTACCAAAAAGTCTCAGCGAAAAAAAAATACCCAGAATTTTCTAGACATTGGGCTATCTGAAAGCACGCTCCATCAAGTATGAGCTGGGAAAGGCAATAATAAAAACTTTGACCCGATTTCACACGTGAGAGTATGTCTCTTTGATTTGGTTCTGCAGCCAGAACGATTGATACGAGATGTTGAACTTCAGTTTGAGTGCAAAATCGTTTTACAATGTTATTAGTTCCTCCTTAAAAATTCCATGTTCGGAAATATCACAGAATAGGTCGATTATTCAATCATAGATTTCTAACTGGAATACATCCTGGAATCGAACTCCCATGTCTTTGCGTACTTCTTGAAGATGATTAGATATGCCTTTGCCACTGGTATCAAGTTGATGCAAGCTGGAGAAGTGGAAAAATTCTCGTCTAGCTAAATTTCGCTGATACAACACGAGCTTATTTCGTTACGCTAAAGGGATAAATTCAGTTCATTAAATTAGGAAAATAGCCTATGTTTGACAAGTAGGCGATATCACTTTTCACAACCAGGACGTCATTTGCAAGGGCAGGATCACAACTCTGCAGAAATTCCTTGATAGTTTCAAACAGCGAATAAAATCGTGAATCAATTTCTCTGGGAAAGCCAACGTACTTCGGTGTGGAGTAGTATGCGCTCAAAAGCTTCATCATTCTCATTGCACAATCATTTGAATAAGCGTGTTATTCAGAGCGTGCGCTTTAATTTTATTCACTGCTTTGATGACAGTCTTCAAAGATAGATTAAGACGAACGCTAGATCAAAATACTCTCGGATTGAAAGATCGGATTTGCGTAATCGCAGTGCTTCAAAGTAAGTCACGTGTTACGACCTCAACAAACTTGTAAGGCACTGTGAAGCGACTTTGCCAACATAATTGCCACAAAATCTGCCACAGAGCTCTTATAGTCACCGTCTTCTTTTGTATTTCCTTGAAGCGAAACATGACAAAAAATGCTTTGCTATCATCTTTTTGTAACTGCCCCGATTTACAGCGCTCCCCAATCGCCCACTTTATAGCCAGCGCCCCCTTCATGATTGCAAACGCCCACAGGGGGGCGCTGGCGCCCACTTTGGAAACCACTGGTTTAAATGGATAACTGGTCAAATGTTTTAGACCTAACCTTGACAGCATTTGGTTTTATAAGTTGTGACAAAAACAAACAGTGTAAACAAAAAATACACAGATTACAGAATATATATAATAATCTGCTACGACCTACATGTTTTTTGTTGTTGCAATTTAGACTGGTGTTACAGCATATATACACAACATAAAGAATACTACTGTAGATAGACAAAAAGTCAATAACTTTGATTTAATTAGTTTGACAATTATAGTACGGTACTAGAAAAAAGTCACAATGTTACTTACCAAACTATTTCGTGTCCAAGGTGCAGATCGTCCAAAGTAACGAAATTACGTACTTGATTTCAATATTCTACTTCAAGGGGAAATTCATGTATATGAACAACTTAGTTCACTAGTTGTTGATAATCCACGATGAAGTCACAGCGACAAACAAAACAATACCACTATCCCCTACAGTAGGTTTCATACAAAGTTTTGCTGTGAATTAAACAAATAACATAACTTCATTTTAAATCGTGCTTTTCTCTGCATTATGACTACCTCTAGCTCTGCCATTGGAACTAAACTAAACAAAACAAGTAGCCTACTGCACATAAAAACTTGGTCAGCGAAAAGAATTTACAACATTCAAACAATTTACAACATTCAAACAACGCTTTCGTTTAACACTTTAACATTTCTGAGGCATCTGTCAATCCTCGCCACACTCGACCGCACAGAGATACCAGTAAATTAGGTCAGCGTCTCTTCGTCGACGAAGCGAAAACAATTCTTTCGCCATCCAATTCACGCTTCATTTATCTGACCAGCGATGCTGTCGCACACAAAATACAGCACAAACAAAAATGTTAAAATATTCTACCCTCCACCCAAAATATGCTACTACGTTTAACACTTTGATCCTGCGGCCTGATCTGGCTCCCATAATCGCATAGCCAAAGGCCACAGAGAACCACTTTGGATGTCGTCAGTTTAAACTTATTTTTGTGAAAAGACTCATTATGGCGCTTGACGTTATACTCTTTAGCAGCTGAAACTGTTTTTTTTTTTTGGCAAACTAGACAGAGTGGTTTTCCTGAATTTTCTGCAAATAAATAATCTTCTTCCTCTTTATTTTAAAATGATCTTTCTTCCACCTTTCTTTTTTTTACAAGTAGTCTACTCATTATCTTGACCCTTAGGTTTTGCGAAACTGGTAAGTTTTAGGCTAGGACAACAAGGCGAGTAACTAAAAACATTGTTATGCATCACAAAGGATCGTTCACAAAGTTTTTTGTCAATTACAATAACAAAGAAACAAAAATTGAAGTGATATTGCTACATTGAAGCAAAGCTGACTATCAGTTCTCTGGGCAAAAAAAAAGAGCTCGCGGCCAAATTTGGCTCGCGGGCCTGCACTTGGACCACACTGTCATAATTGAGATTGATTAGTTGTCTACTCTATGGTACAACAAAATAACTTCTCTTTCAAGTAACCAACAAAACGTAATTTTCAGCTTTTATAACAAGAGACTACAATACACAGATTACACCTCACACAGATGATAGACCGATGGGTAATTGGGTTTCAATAGCGTCATTCAAACCCAATTGATTTGTTTTGCTTCTGTCTATGGTACAGCAAAATTACTTCTTTACAACATGACTAATAAACGGTGACAGCTTTATTCTATCAATTCTGTGCGGTATCTAAAGGTTTGAAAAATTTGAAGAAGGGTAATAATCGGGTAGCCTACAAATTAATTGTTTTTTATTGTAGCTCCATGTCAACTATTACCATAAACTTTGAAACTACGGTGAAATCACTTCTTTTGTTGAAACCATATGACAATTTCTTTGTTCTTGTTAAAAACTATTCCTAGAAAGAAAACTTTGTCATTTTTACGTTTTTTAACGTCTGAAGACGATCAACGTAAAGGATGGATCTTGTGTCTGAGATAATGGCTGCTTTGCTTGTACTCATTGTTTTACCACTTTCAGGTAATAGTTTCTGTCCAACTGTATTTTCTTTTTGTGTCTTTTATGTTGTCTTTGTTAGTTGTTACTTACGACGGAGCAAGTAAACTGTTTGGTAGAAATAGACAATAAAAGAAGTAATCCAACCTTGCGTTATTTATTGTATTTTAGTGAGTATCCCACATGGTTAGTCATAAACGTGCTACAGTGCAACTGGAACGGCTTTTGCTTCTTTGTTAGACGCTGTCGTGAAAATCAATAATTTAAACAACAACAAGTTTGCAAATGAGAAATTTCATATAATTTCAATAGTAGGCTGCTCTTCTCACATCGAAATATTTACATGCGATTGTAAGGCAAAACAACACAAACAAAAAAGGCAATACTTTAGGTACTATTGATAAGGGATGCTTGTTTCTTTGAAAACTAGACATTATGAGTTTCGGAAAGCATTGGCTTGTGAAAAGCAAATGCAATTTTTGTTTCAATTTGATGTTGAAAACGATAGAAACCATTGATATCAGGCCGATATAATTAGTCATTTTTGCATTGCACAACAATGTAAACCGTCATTATTTACTGAAAATTTTAGTCATTGTTTACATTGTAACATAATGTAACAATGCCAGATTTTCCAACCAGTAAAATATCTATAGGCTTCTAGCATCGAAGATTTCAGAAGTAAAGCACGATGTAAGATTCGCACGTAAAGCTATATAATATAATACACCAGCACACACACTACACATTGCGTTGGAGCCGGCTCATTGTTTTTCAGTGCTTTGCATAAAGTTGGATGAGCACGGTGCTGTAATTAAAAGGCGGCAGGTAAAGCAAAAGGTATTTCCTTTTGGTTTTGTTTGCTTCACACAGATGCGAACATAATAGCAGCTGTCGGATTAGCGGTTTTACAAAAGATACCGGTACATTAAAATTGCAGCTGACTTACTGTTTACGTTTTCTTGTTACTCGAAACTCGAATGCCCACCGAGCAGTGAGCACCAATTAGAAGACAAAAACGTTCATATAAACATAGTAGAAGCCGCCTTCGAATAGAAGCCACACAAAACGTTCAAAAAATAAAAATAAAAGTAGCCGCGGTTTCTATTCAAGAAAATACGGTACATAATTTCAACGTGTGCTTTGAGCACAAATCCTCATCACCATCATTATGTTTCTTTCTTGTATTGAGGGTTGGATACAATGCGCCATTGTTCTCGACCATGAGCTGTTCGTACTGCATTTTCATAACTTAATTTTGTCCATTTAGTGATGTTTGATGTCCAAATCATTCTTGGTCTGCCTTTGTTTCTTTTACCGTTTATCTTCCCTTCTATTAATGATCTTTGTAACGAGTTTTGCCTTATTGTGTGTCCGAAATACTTCAATTTTATTCTTTTGACTATTTGTAAGAGAATTTGCTTGAATTGAATTTGGATAATACTTCATCGTTAGTGATCTTTTGATTCCATGAAATTTTTAACATTTGCCTGTATGACCAGCTGAGTACAAAGGCATATTGCATTTGAAGAAACGATGAGAAACTTTGATGAGATTATTTCATTTTTTGGAATATCCCGTTCCTCTGATGTCGTCTACACATATGGCACAACGCTTTTTGAATGGCTGTGGCTGATAATTTGGTTGTGGTTGTATTGTAGGCTACTAGCAGTAGGCTACTTCTCCCCAGCAATCCCATTATTGACTTGCGTAGGTGATTATTGAGTTGAGGAGTGTTGTCGAGACGGTGCACCGCGGCTCCTGCGTAGCCTACGCCACATGGCATCGTCATAAGAAGCACCACCTCAAACGCACGGAAATCTCCAAGTAAAAGCACAATAAAAAATTAGAAGCCACATTTGAAACATATTAAGTTAGAAATACCAGTTGTCAACAGTGTAATTTCGGTGAAAATCAACAAAGCAATTTTTGTCCTTGGTAATGCAAAATGCACTTCGCATTTTTCGCAGTAAAACACAGGGGCTGCCTTACAATTGGGGTTCTTGCATCTTCCTCTTGTCATCACTACTGGAAAGTGATGGTACCCATCAGTTCGGATTTCAACAGGAGGTATTGCTTTGGTAGCAGCACCTATAATTTCTTTTTTTATGAATTGTGAAGTCGTTGTCTGTGATAGCAGCTCTCTTTTACGAGGTGTCGTAGGTTTTCCTTCAAGAGGCAGAGCTTCAGCAATACAAAGCTTGAATTCTTGAAGCATCATTGTTTTCTCAGAACCACTGACAGCGAAAGAGTCCTTTCTATACAACAGCCAGCAGATTATTATAGTTAGATCTAAAAAATGATTTATTTTGATTCGGTATAGAGCCATGAGAGAGTCCATGAGATCAACGCCTCCCATAAACTGATTGTACTCCTTCACAATTGCAGGGTAAGGTACCGTTTTAGAACATTTTTTCTTTTTGTCTAACCGGTTACACTCTCCCATTGGTTGAGCAGCAGCAAAGGTGGACAATAAAGCGACAGATCTGTTGCCTATCCATTTTACCACACGCACTTCCGTGCCATCAACCACAACTTTCTTTTCATCATGAGCACCTCTTTTGTCACCGGAAAATGTGATCCCTGGTAGCCGATTAACTGCCACAGTCCCTAAACAGTGTATATTTGATTTTTCCAGATGGTTTAGAAGAGGAATAGATGTAAACCATCTGTCAAAGTAAAGCAAATGGTCAAGACCCCTTGAAACAGATCTGCATAAATTTATTACCACATTGGAGCTGGCTCCAAAGTCTGGCTGATCAGGCAATGATTCGATTTTTCCTGAATACACAAAGAAATCGTGTACAAATCCAATTTTTCGACTATACAGTAGCTACCAAAGCTGTTCTGCAGGATGTTGTTCCTCTTGGACGTCTGATTGCTTGTTAGGTGGTTAATATCTTTATCAATGCTTGAAAAAAGAAATGGGCCAACTGCGAAGTATAGGCTGCTGTTGAAAATTGAATGAGTCTGTTCACCAGGCATTTAGTTAAATAACATGATGCGTTCTAGTGGTGCAAATTAAGATAAACTATCACACGATGTATAAAGTGACAATCTGCTTTTCTTCCGACGTTTCGTCAATCAGACACGATTGACTTCTTCAAGGAACGAGACCAGGTAGTGGCTACCTGTCTAACATGGCAAAGCACAGGACCATGTTGCTGAAATCAACTAAACATGCAAGAAATATATATAGGATCTGTATTTGCATATTGTGTGAAAATGTTATCTAGAATTTTAAGTCGAGTAAAAACACAAGATTGTCGTTAGACTAGATAGCCACAACATCAAAATTTACCGTAGGCTATTTCTGCATTGCAACGTATATACTAAAAGTAAAATCATGTCAATCATACACAAGATGCAACCATTGCTTTTGAGGCTACATTTTTACACTTCTAAGGACATACAGTCACCAAACTAAGTAGGCCTAAGCATTGAGAAAGCTGTTACTGTTGACATAGAAGTGAAAAGGCTTGTGAAGTTTCATTATTTTTTTTTTATCAACACTTTGCTGATTTGTGTTTGAAACCGATTAGTTTTGCTCAGGAGACATGACAATGATGACAGATCTGTCATATACTCTCCAGAAAGCGATTGTGAACGCTTAGGTAATGATAAAGGTGTAACAGAGGATACTAGACAAGAACTTGCACTTTTCGATGACAGCATTGTCAGCACCGATATTATCTGGAATAGCCTTCAGCTCCGACTGAAGTTGCTGAAGGATTATTTTTCTGGCGATAACGGACGAAGTATTATTAGCAAACCCGCCAACCCCACCATCGATGTTGTTTAAAAGACTCCAAAAATGTCTATGACAGTGGTTCTCAAACGTTTTTTTGTTGCGACGCCTCTGGATAAGTTTTCTGGACTTGCGACGTACAAGCAAATAAAAGCTAACGAGAAAACTTATTTTTGAAGTTGTGTTTATTGATACAACAACATAAAGCAATGCATATTATTCAATGTGACTTGTTGGCTGGTTTGTTTTTACAAAGTTCATTGAATCTTGGGAGAATGTTTGAAATTGCCATTCGCATTTCTCTTTCGGTGTTTATTCGTGATCGATATTTGGTTTTCATCACCACCAAGACAGAAAATCCTGCTTCACATAGATACGACATGGCGAATGGGATAATAGTTCGTAGTGCTTTCTTCACCAAAGCTGGATAATCGTGATACATTGAAAATCAACGCCTCCCATAAACTGATTGTACTCCTTCACAATCACCGTTTGCAATCTCCTATTGATTGAGCAGAGGCAAAGGTGGACAATGAAATGACAAATCTGTTGCCCATCCATTTTACCACACGCACTTCCGTGCCATCAACCACAACTTTCTTTTCTTCATGAGCACCCCTTCCAGACTTCAAAAGATTTTGTCACCGGAAAATGTGATCCCTGGCCGCCGATTAACTGCCACAAGTCCCTAAACAGTGTATTTTTGATTTTTCCAGATGGGTCACAAGAGGAATAGATGTAAACCATCTGTCAAAGTAAAGCAAATGGTCAAGACCCCTTGAAACAGATCTGCATAAATTTATTACCACATTGGAGCTGGCTCCAAAGTCTGGCTGATCAGGCAATGATTCGATTTTTCCTGAATACACAAAGAAATTGTGTACAAAACTAATTTTTCGACTATACAGTAGCTACCAAAGCTGTTCTGCAGGATATTGTTCCTCTTGAACGTCTGATTGCTTGTTAGGTGGTTAATATCTTTATCAATGCTTGAAAAAAGAAATGGTCCAACTGCGAAGTATAGGCTGCTGTTGAAAATTGAATGAGTCTGTTCACCAGGCATTTAGTTAAATAACATGATGCGTTCTCATGGTGCAAATTAAGATAAACTACCACACGATGACGATGTATAAAGTGACAATCTGCTTTTTTTCCGACGTTTCGTCAATCAGACACGACTGACTTCTTTAGGGAGCGAGACCAGGTAGTGGCTACCTGTCTAACATGGCAAAACACAGGACCATGTTGCTGAAATCAACTAAACACGCAAGAAATATATATAGGATACTGTACAGTATTTGCATATTGTGTGAAAATGTTATCTAAAATTTTAAGTCGAGTAAAAACACAAGATTGTCCTTAGACTAGATAGCCACGACCTCAAAATTTACCGTAGGCTATTTCTGCATTGCAATGTATATACCAAAATCATGTCAATCATACACAAGATGCAACCATTGCCTTTGAGGCTACATTTTTACACTTCTAAGGACATACAGTCACCAAACTAAGTAGGCCTAAGCATTGAGAAAGCTGTTACTGTTGACACAGAAGTGAAAAGGCTTATGAAGTTTCATTATTTTTTTTATCAACGCTTTACTGATTTGTGTTTGAAACCGATTAGTTTTGACCAGGAGACATGACAGATCTGTCATATACTCTCCAGAAAGCGGTTGTGAACGCTTAGGTAATGATAAAGGTGTAACAGAGGATACTAGACAAGAACTTGCACTTTTCGATGACAGCATTGTCAGCACCGATGTTATCTGGAATAGCCTTCAACTCCGACTGAAGTTGCTGAAGGATTATTTTTTCTGGCGATAACGGACGAAGTATTATTAGCAACCGCCAACCCCTCCTTCGATGGAAAACACGTTTTCAAAAATATTTCAACAAAGTTTATACTGGTTTGGTCTGTGATGAAAGTAAAGATGAGGATCGGATCCAACGCTTAGATTCATGAATTATAAGCAATGGGTCCATAAAGAATTTCCAAAGACAACCATGGCCATGAGACAACAAAGTCCAACTGTTAACTTTATGAAAGATATGTGTAACAAGCTTATTGCATGTTGACAATAGCATTGACAGGGGGGTCCAGAAAATACTTTTGGACGCTCGAGATGATTTTAAGGGCCTGTAACCTACCTAAGGGCCTGAGAACTTGAAGAAACCACCGAGATTTGTTCGGATACAGTGCATTTTGTTTCTTAGAAGTGTCCTGATTTGGGGATTAAGGATCTCATTGGTACCAGGCCTCAATTATCCTCTCAACGGCCTTGCAGTTGATGTCAGTTTTTGTTTTATTTCTACTTTTTGTTTTGCATGCGATGTGTTGTTCTGTCGCAGGCTATTACTTATATTTGTGAATGCAGTTATATTACAAATATTATCCAATACTACCTATATAATGCAATATTACCTATATTAGCTTCACAATTTGTTGTTTGTAAGCTAACTGGGGCTATTAGAAACAAAACTACAACATTTCAAGAAACGTTAGATCAAGCAAAATTTGTTTCCTCTCCCCTACTATATTATGTACGAAAAACGCAAACAAGTCCAAGGGTCCAACCAAGCTATTTCGTTTTGTCAAGTTATCAGTTCGAAACGTTAATGTAAATCATGAGAAAGGTCTGAAAAATACGAAATCGTTGTAAATTGTGATTTGTTGTTTTTGGAGACCCCTGATGTCGAAGTAAGTGAAAACAACTGAACAGAACTGAAGTTAAAACAACAGCCTTCCAAGCCATCTGTGATTACCAGCTAGCTCAATACGACGATACAATTAAAACACGTTATAAAACGTAATTACTTTGTATACGAGCCTTACTCTGTATACGAGCGAACAGAAAATAAGGAAAAGCAGAAAGCAAAAGAGATTATAATGATCACGCCCCAGATAGCAAAATCCGTCGTTTTTACATTCCACGTTTACAGACTTTGAATCAATGTAAAAACGACGGATTTTGCTGTCTGGAGCAAGAGCTGTTTCGGCGGAAAGCTGATAGATCGATTCGCTCTGGGAGGGTTCTCAGTGTGTTATGAAAACAATGAATTAGCTAAAATGATTACAAAGTCTACCAATCCTTTGTAAAAACATGAAAAGAATCCAGTAGTCAAATATCGAAGAAGAAATGAGGTCCACTTTTGAATGAAAAGTAGGGTAGGAGGTATTATTAAAGTTAATCGTGACGCTGTTGGCATGCTTTGTAGGATTTCGTCTCATTATTCCTTTTTTCGAAATTTCATTTCGTTTTAGGAGAATGTCGTTTTCAGGTATTCTGAAAATACTCTGTTCAAAATCAATTCTTTGAAGCAATGTTTATCAAAATGTTGATGGTTCAAATCAAAATTTTCATGTCGCAGATAGAAACATTTAACTTGTAGTATTTCTCGCAACACATAAAGCTCGACTAACATAAATCTGTTTCAATCTGATTGTATCTTATGCAGTGTGCGTGAAGAATTCAATAAGGTGATATGTCATGACCTTCTTCTTTTTGCAGTTAGTAAACCTAATAAATTCTTGGGTATGGATTAACGTTTAGAGTCGCTTTTTTTTTCGATTCTTTCAAATTTACGAGAGATCTCGTGTTTCGGAGTTTGTAATCGCTGATCGTCATTTTGCAAATGAAAAATTGTTCGCAACATCATTCTTCATGTCGTGCATGTCCTATGGGGAAATCGTTATAACAAATATATATTATTTTCTTTGTAAAAACTTTCTTCCCCAGTCTAAAGGTCGGAGGTCTGCTTCTTTTCATCTTTGTTGCTTGGATTAAATGTCAAGGTAAATGTTTAACAGCTGTTATGTTGTTCTGTGATAAAAATCACGGGCTCTGAGGCAAAAAAGATTACTGACAACATTTTGTAAGATTTGAGCTGATGTGTTTCAGCAGAACATGGTTTTCCATAGGGATGGTGAGCAATAGGCTTTGGTAATCAATATTTGTTTTGGTCTTGATTCTGTAATTTCAAAGTTAGTTATTCGATATTTACATAAATTCACAATCCTTATATTTGTTTCACTAGCAAAGTTCGTTTCGAACACTCCTCACTTCTAAAACTATTAAGCTTCCCAGTTTCTACAATTGTTCACAAACGTACAGTAAATTTGAGTACTGCTTAAAACAAACTTATTTTAAAAAGACATTCCAGTGAAAAAAAAGTTTTTTCATAAAATAAAATTTGTTTTGAACATTTCTCATAAATTTGTTATAGTTGAACTCGTTTGTTTGCTCCGACAATACTTTGGAAATAGTTTAGCAAACTCAAATTTCTCGAAATCAAAGAGCGATGATTCAGCTGTCGGAACACGTCTTTGAGCATTGCGCTACACAAACAGCTTTCTTTAGCGGCACCAAGAGGATGAAATAATTTACAGGCAACAACACAATAAAAGTGGCAATTCATACTTTTGACCCTGGTGACGTCCTGTCTTTGTGATTGAAAATATTTGTTACTGTGAAGTACTGCTAGGAAGGAGTTTCCAACAAGTTTTCTCACTCAGATAAGATTTTCAATGAAATTATTGCTTGTGTTTGTTTTTGCCAACATTTTGATTGGATATGATTACATTGCATGCCCACTAATTTTTCATTTTGATTACTTTTAGCAAGTTCTTTCTCATTGAATCGTATTTCCAAAACGGTAATTTCGATAAACATGCTTGTTTTTTTTTAAATATTAGTTCAGTCTCAACTGCAAAGCAGTAAACAAGAACTAATATTTTGTTTAAGCAATGCAAAAACCGTTTGGTGCGGTATATGCCATTATTCATAGTGTTTTACCACTTAGCTATTGTTAACACAATATTTTATGGGGTGACGTTCTGATTAGGACGTCGAAATGAAAAATAAGTTGATATTGTTTGTACATCATTTTCAACTTTCTGGAAAAAAATCCTTTTTTTGAAATCCATGCCCCAGCCCACAAAACTGGTCTTTTTAACATTGATTCAACATCTGCAGACATTGAATCAATGTGAATAGAACCAGTTTTGCTGGTTGGGTAGGCCTACTTTTGTTATTTGTATTAGCTTGAATTATTAGTGGAACTCATCAGCACCGTTAAACATAGAAAGTACGTCGCTCAATGAATGAATAGTCTATAAGGTCTTTCATAATCAAACTTTGTTTTAAAATAAATTTTTAGTTTTATTTTTTCCCTTTATTCTTTGGTATTAGCCTAATGTTTACAGATATTTCAATTCAAACTGCAGATTATGGAATAAAGCTTCTTTTCATTCAAAGAAATTCATTTCAAATACGCTTTAAGCTTATAAGCTATAGCCTACACCAGCAATCTAAGCATTTTTAACAACACACATGTTATGCCACAGACGCTACAAGTAAATAATCTTTAACCTACAGTACCATCTGTATTTATCTTTGGGTTAATGAGCTGGTTTAGCTTATTGCAGAAACAATGCACTGAATTTGGCTACAAAGGCAATTGAAAAAGCTTTTGCAACTTTTTCAAATTAAACAGTGTAGAAAGCTTCTCTTCCTACCATACCGCAAAGCTACTGATGCTATACGCTAATTGGCCTATCTCTATTTTGAGATCTAAACAAATTTGAGATGGGTGGAACAATCCACCCTTTCCTTCGTTCCACCCTTGCCGCGAGAAATAACCACCTTCAATAATTTCCAACTCAACCTTTCCACCCTCCTTGTTAACAACGTGTGTATTTCCACAGTTTAGGGTGGATTAAATTCTAGATGGTGGAAATATCCACCATTCTTTTCGCTTTCCACCCTTGTCGCGAGAGATTTCCACCCATGGAAATTTCCACCCCAAGGTTTCCACCCTTTTGATTAACAGTGCGGGGCCTCCCGATCTAAAAGTGCCCCGGGCCCCCCCATCAGATAAATCGGGCCCTGGCTACAGCAGAAACAAAATGCAATCTTTAAAAAAAGCTTAAAATCATGTTTATAGACAAATTACTATTCAAATTGGTTAATTTCTTAGCCTACATATTTACACTTCTATTTTGTGAACGGATTGGTTTTTATGGTTGCATTAATGTGAGACTGTGAGTGCCAGTGTTTGTCCAAATGAGGGATCAGACTTTTTATTTGTCGATCTACATTTCAATAGTGCAGTAACCTATACAGATCGTGACGATTCGAACAATTTTTTTAGGAGTTATTTAAAAGAAATTTTCCGTTGATAACACAATATAATTTTAGGATCTGAAATATTAATTATATATATAAAAAAAAAAAAACATCGTAAGCATTCAGTTTACAATCAACCAATACCAAAATCTTTCTATAACAGTTTTCTTGCTTATACGTTTGGCAGATTTAAAAAATCCCTTGTAGAAAAAAGTGTTGGTGTGATTGGAATTAACAATATTAAAATGAAACAAACAAAGATGCAAGAATTTCAATTGTTTTTCTTGCTGATAAAAGCAAATGCTATCCTAATAAAAGGCTTTATTGACTCGGCCCTAGGCTCCTATTGTTTCACTCATTTGTCTTCTTCATCAGTATTTTCTACCAACACCGATGCTTTATATACTAATCAGGAAGTCCAGGCGCCTCGATTTGAACAGAAGAAAGTCTAGCTCCTCTTATCTTCATATTTTCCATGCTTTCTTTTATGGAGGATAAGTCATCATCTGTGACACTCCCCTTCACACTTGAAGTCGTGTTTCTTGAGTCATTTCTGAAAAAGATTTAAAAAAATACTAAATTTTGTTATTTTGATGTTGTGGTATTGATATTGAAGCACGTATTCTAGTTGTTCGGCCGTCAAAAATTAAAGAAATTACTTTTGCAGGATCAGAACACCGATAAGTTACTGCATGCAGTACCAGTCACCCCAAACGAAAATCACTTCTACTAAAAGTAGAATTGAACCGATCTGGGCTTTTTAACTAACCTATGGTGGACTATTCGAAGCTGTTCAAATATCATAACACTACAGTAAAAATATTCAAAGTTTCGCTCCAAAATACCACATCATTATCAAGCTTATAATAGCCATTGATTTAATAATTTATTCAACCCATCATCCTGAAATAAGCCGATTTAAGATTGCAAAGAAAATCGACTGTAGCATAGCCTATCAAAGACACTGGACAACCTTGACAACACACGTTTTAACTGTATTATGATAACTTACAGCCCAATCGAAGAAGAAACTCTTCTGGTTTTTCTAAAACCTCCTATGAGGCTAATTGCTTTGCTTTGGTAATTAACGTAGATGAAGTATGCTACAGCTCCAATGGTGGCAAGGATAATAACTGTTCCAGCTAAAGATCCGGCTAAAGTCGCTGCAAAAAATATATTATACAGTAAATACGAATTAACAATTCCGTTTTTAAATTGTACGGTTTTTGACAATTTTGGGAAAGTTTGAATAACTTCCGGTCTGGATATACGACAACAGAACATCCGTTTCCGTCGAGCTTGACCAACAAATGTCACACCTCGAGCAGCGAAGCTTTAACCAATAGTATTTTACTTGATAATTTACTAGCCAACATACTCTATATGCAATTGGCTTCGTAAAATGCTTTTTCAACCTACAGTATTATAGTAGTGATATGTTCCGATGAGGTTTCCCTTTCTTGTCAAGATTTTAAATGTGAAAATCCATAAACTATCCGTTACCGTTAAGTCTATACCCTTAAAATATTGCTCTTGGCATACCAACAGTAAAATTCTCGATAAGAGAAAGCATGGCATCTTGAAGGTAGAGGAAGTTACTAACTGGCCTACATTTTTACCTGAAGAAAGTGTAAGTTGCTGACCAAGGCTGTGGAACTCGATAAAAACACCTCACTTCAATAATTTTTAAAGACTTAGCTTATCTCAGACGCACCAAATTCCTTCCGACATCTCAGCTCTGATGCCGACAATTTTTATTTTTTCCAAGGTAACGTGTAATCGATAAGTATAAGCTCATGCGCTGCTTAAAACCCACAAAAGATACTTACAAGCATTGCTGACGAAAGGAATCACTTTGTCTCGTTTTTCGTTATCTAAAAGTATAAATCCAAAAATACAAAAAATTGCCATTGACAAATCAAATAAAATTTTTAACCGAAACCATAAAAAAGTTTTATAAGTGTTTAGAAAAAAAATTAATATCATATCTGCTTTAATAAATAACATATATTTTACAAAAGCAGAATTTTAGGAGCAAACCACACATAGGCTATATAGGCCTGGTGATGTTTTCAAGTTGATAAAAATATCACACAAGTACTTTTTTCTGTTAAAAAATCTGAAAATTATTCTTGTGTGAAGCGAACTTAACCTAATTAATATTTGCTAAAATGCCTGATGGCTTAAAACTTTTGCACGAAGCTTATAATTGTATGCGTTTGCATGCGGCTATCATAATAGTTTGAAAAATGGAAGTTAACCCAAGAAAGCTTAGCGAAAGAAATTCGTAGGACAATGAGTTAATTTATCAAACCTTAACCCAATTGTAGGCTACTTATGAAGAATTGGAGCAGTTATAATTCGATTTGCTGTGTGATCATAAAAAAAATTAAATATTGAATTTTATTTGCACTGCGTTGTTCTCAGTTTTAAATAATTTTATTTTCAACAAACTCACGGCATAACGCTTTATCAGGACATGTATCAAAGGAATTGCATTCGCTACAGCGAGGTCCAACCTTGTAAAGATCACGAATGCCCACGTTGCCACTAAAATTTTTGTGAATGGATTGCATTAAAAACATTATCAAACTTAGATGATAATTTATGTTGCTTTAATATCAATTGTATTAAATTCAACACGTTCAAAATAACTTGATAAATGCAACGTAAAAGCATCAGTTTGCATATTTTCCGACAAAACGTGGCTGTAATATTTTGTATCGTAACCTAAAAATACTAAAGACAATTGGTTAAAATTTAGACATAAATAAAAAATAAAAAAAACTCACGTTGGTGCGTAATGACAAATCATATACATCATATTTTCTTCTATAACATTCTCCTTCACCATATTTAGCTGTGGACACAACGTCCATGCACACCCGAGCTTGTACGTACTGGCCCATACAATCTACGATAAGCCAATGCTGTCTTAGGGAATTAATTTAAAAAAGGACTTTAACTGCAACAAAATGCAACGGCCAGTGCCCAGCCCCAGGGCACACACTTTTTTGCTGCAGTAGTTTTGAAAACATAGTCTCAAATCTTATTTTTGTAAAAGTTAACCGGTAGGCTACATGAAGTTTCTTGAACGCCGGCTACCGGTTTATGATCTTCATTTGGTAAGGTTTACGTAGGTTATAGAAAACAATTTTTTTTTCTCTGCAGTCTAACCCTACAGAACATTTGGCTATGCTAACACTCACAACAGTATTTCAATAAAAGTTATAATTTATGTTGTGGAACCGGTTTTCGTCCAATAGGATTCCTCAGCACAACTGGATAGTAACGAAAAATACAGTAGATTAATATCAGCACAGCTATTAATTTGTTTTCTTATAGTGATTGCTTCAGTATTACGTAGATCGCCCATTTGAGGAAGTGTCTTAGTGCAAGATCGCCTTTTCCAGTTAGTTTTTTCCACTTTTGATGTATAGGTTATAGTATAAGCTATTCGTAAGTCTCTTATTCTTCTGTTTGCGTTTGAGAGAAGCTCCTCAAAACAAACCTGTCAAAAAGTGCTTTTCAAACTTTTAATTTGCTGTTCAGTTAGGCCTACATAAAACAATAGCATGATTATTTGATTATGTAATATTTATTACCTGGGTATAGTGACCACATTTTCTTCCAGGAGTGCAAGTTTTATTGTAAAAATCATAATCCCTGTATTCATTGAACCAGTCCGTGATACCTTGCACAGGATCAAAGTTGATGGCAAAATCTCCTCCTCCAGACCATAGGTTCTCTCCGTTAATTTGCTGAAATATGTAATTGCTTGATCTGATAAAGTTAATCCGATGATATTACTTTCAACTGAACTCAACCAAAAAATAATTTCAGATGAATTTAACATGAATTAAAATTACGCTACAGCGCATGACAAATATATTTTGTTTCATTGGATCAATGGATAGTCCAACCCTCTTATGGATCAAACTATTACAAAGATTAAAATCAATCAACAATGATATAAATTGTGTGCCGATATAGTGCTGACATATAAGTGCTGATATAAATTGTGATCGAAAACTAGAGTTTAATTCAAACACTAAAGCAAAACATTTGCTGCAAAGAAAAAACTTCAGTATTTTAGCTATAAAATAAAGAAAAGAATAGAAGCTGCTGAGATGTGGGTTTTCAGAAGAATGTTAAAGATCAGTTGGACAGAAAAGAAAAGTAATGACAAAGTTCTGGAATTGGCAAAGGAATTGACAAACAGAAAAGAGAAACAATTAGAAAGCGCCAGATGAAATTTTTAGATCATATTTACAGACATGGGGATTTGAAAAATAGCACTATTGGGCATGGTAGCTGACAAGGAAAAAGAAGCATAGGTCGGCAAAGATTAACTCATTTAAACAGCTTGAACCAATGGGTCACAAACACAACAAGCAAAACTACCAATTTGATAAAGATGTCAAATGACAGAGAACTTTGGAAGACCATGGTCGTCAACGTCTGCATCAAATTAGGCACATAATCATCATCATCTCATCTATCAAGGTATGGTAGAAAAAAAACGACATTGTTTCATGTGCGACGTACCACAATGCATCTTGGATGTATAAATTTAATATTATATATAAAGGCAGGTCTGATTTTTAAATCAGAATTTTTCGATCCACACTCTCCCTCCACAGGTACCTCGACTCCCCAGCCTGGCCCCCGCGACCTAAGCTGGTGGACTTACCCCTCCGGGTGCATCGTCACCCCTAAATCACGCCGCTCCCCGCCGCCGCGGGGTGTGGCAGGCCGGTTTTCTAAAGTCTTCGACCTGGCTATGTTTGTTTGTGCTCTCTCGCCGTGTCAATTATTTGTACCCGTGCGCTGTTGATGCAAATAAAACAGTTTAACACTGATTACATATCAAGCAGGATCCCCCTCATTAAAGATGCATTTATACGCTTGCAGGTCGTCATTTTGCTATGTATTTTTCAATGTATTTGCTTCCGGCGTTTTGTTCATCTTTCGCGTCTCATGCGACCTTTTGTTCGTTCACTGAAGAAACATCTCCATGTCATTCATGTTTGAACATTTGCTTACATTCAATGATGATGTTTTTCTTGCCCCATACTCGCTGTGCTTCCAAATGCATTGCTTTGCGTATGTTAACGCTGTATAAGCCAAGCCCTCATCCCAAGTCTAAAACAAAATAAAATCATCCGCATTTACTCAACTCAAAGCTGATACGTCAACTATTTCTAACTGAAAAGTTTTTTTTAACTTATTCAACTAAAAAGTAAATCTGCTTAAATGTTAGACAACAGAACTGCAACACAGACTGCAGCAACATTTTGGTAAAAAAGTCTGATTTTATGTAGGACTATAGTTGTGTTGAGGTTTAGGCCTGGTCGATAACAAATGAATGATCCTGCATCAGTATTCAAAGCCTCTATAAATATGCTATTAACATATATTAACCTCTATAAATATGCGAAACTGCCATGGAGTAACCTAAGAGAGGCTGTGTCAGTCCGAGGATAAAGATTGTAAACCAACTAAACCAATAAGACTTAGCTTAAATTGTATTGACGGAAAACAAGAAATGATGCCTTTGTTTTCCCATGCAGCAAGCATGTTATTGATATTTGATATAGTGTCTTCCATTCGGTTTGTTGCCTGTTTCGAACACGTGGTTGTATCTTGGAAGTCTTCGAATACCAACCAATACGCTGTTTCCAGAAGTTAACAACTTAGTTCTTTTTTATATGAATTCAACATCTGCAGACGTTGAATCCATGAAAAAAGAGCTTGCTTACTGGAAGAATAAAATATCTACAAGATCCTCTCGCTGCTCTACCACACAATTTAAACATTATTATTGGAGCTTTTATAAGCTTCAGTAATACCGGTACGATGACAGGAATCCAGTTATTTTCCCCTTACTTCTAATGACACAATTTTGGCCAAATTCTTACTAAATGTCTCATGTTTGATGGTATAGGCTCTTCTCCTTCATTGCCAATTATGGATCGAAATTCATTGTGTTTGTCTAAAACAAGTTTCGCTTCCGCTTCACTGGGAATAGAACGTCGGCGCCTGAAAAATTACCAAGCCATGCGTCTCCGAAATCTTCGTTAACTTTAAATTTAAAATTTTCAAAAAATACGCATCAAACGAATTAAAAACATCAAAGGCCCTTGAAAAACTACATTGAGTCCAGAGAAAAAATAAACACTGTCTCTAGTCTAAAGCTTTCATCAATTTTAATCTACAATAAGTGAGCAAGCTATAGCCTACAGTGGGCTATATCTGCTTTATTCATCATAGTTTGTTTAAAACTACTGTAGCCACTGGTTAACATTATGTTAGAACATATTACCTTGGATGTAGAATTTTGTTGTGTCCGTTATATTCATCAAGTGTTTGTGTCTCATTTGCATACATTGTATTCATTGAATTTTCAACCCAAATTGAAATAAAGAGCAGTTTTAGAGTTCCAGTTTTTGATATCATCTTGCCAAGTTTTTACATCAGTGCAAACAACATTCTTGTTAACTCTATTGGCAACTTACTTCAAAAACTTAGCCTATGAAAAAGTTCATTACAAGCATGACTCTTGAACTTTCTAAAACTGCAAATGTTTGATTTTTTAGATTAAATTCTAATCATGAAAGCTTTTGGTTCATGTTGAGTAACATCACACTCAACGTGTCGGCCACATAGTCGGTCATACCAAAGACTTTTTAAAAATGGTACCGTACTGAATCTAATTCCTGCTTGGTACTGAGCAAAGGAGTGGGATTCGGGTAATAATGTATTCAGTTGCGCCTCTATACGGCTGCATTGACACTGTCTGCTTTGTAAAGCGCTGAGGAGCAACGCATTTTGCGTTGGATACAGCGCTATATAAAAAGTTTAAAAACTAACATTATTATTATAACCGAGTGGTGAGAGCCCTGGTACGCACTCGAAACGGCGCCGGTTCGACACCACTCAAGAGCATGCTGCTGTGTCTTTGGCAGGACACTTAACATGGCATGCCTGATGGTGGACACGAATATTGACTTCCTTGCCTTCCCGTCCACTTCATCTAAACGTAAATCTTCCATTTCTAAGCCTGGATACGACGATATTCAACCTAGGCTCTTTATTAAAGACTGCAGACGTTTAATCGTGTCAAAAGATTTTATTTATGTCAGTAGATATTTATTGATCTGTTTTTACCAACAGTATCCACAACAGAAAGTATAACTATCTCCGTTTATAGAACAAGACGTTCTCAAGTGATCGTTTTGCCCTTAAATTCCGGTATTCTCTTGTAAGGCTAATACAAAGTGAAGAAGGTATCGAAAGTATCACTTGAATGGTGTGCTGCCTGAATGTCAATACAAGACCTTCAAAATTATTTTTTTATCTGTTTGTTTAGAAATAGCTCTTGGATCTTGCCAAGAAGTTTCTGTATTTAAACTGTGCTTTTGTAATCTTCTGAAATATCCTCAAAGATGCCTATCGCTTTGGCTTACATGGTACTTAGCTTTTCGAAATCGAGTGTAAACCAGTTTTAAAGTGATTGTTAATGAACCTCTTGTGCACTTGAAACTAGTAATGACCAATGTTATTAAATCTATGGAAGAAAGATAACCTATTGTCTTTTTTCTGTTGAGGAGTAGAGTTCAGCAACTTGTAGATATTGTGTGACAGGTTTCTTCATACACAAAACTAATCATAAGTCCAATAAATTTTAGTAATTAAAAGTGAAATTACTGGTAGCCTACCGCAAATGTTAATATCACTTTTTGTCATTATCAAACATAACAAAAGTCAATGTAGATTTGTAGATTTAACATAGCAATCCAAAAAATTTACAAAACTACTTAATTGTTAGTTTATGCCTCACTGAGCGCTTCAGATTATCGATTCTTAAAGCATGTCTACCGGGAGGAGCTTAACGCAATGGAAAAAATAGCCTATGCCCAATATATACCAAACATAAAAGGGGTTTAAAAATAGTAGAAGTGACAAAACGTGAAGTTATGACGTGTTTGATTCCGAAACAGGAATCAGTTTAGAATACGGCACGGCCGCAACACCTAGATCCACTGAGTTATTGTGAAAGTTTGTGTCAAGGTCACAACAAAACAAAGTTTAAATTTCCGCAGAGTTGAAATCACAACAATCGAATTTGGGGGTTTAGCCGAAATTATAAGCTTAGCTCATATTTTGCTTTGAATAAACAGTTAAAGTGAATAGCTTACATCGTATTAATTAATGGGAATAGACATGGGCTCCGTTAGAGGGGGATCCGCGGGGGTGATTACCTCCCCCACCAATCGAAGTGGAGGGGTAACTAATGCAAAGTTACCCCCCCCCCCCCACTAATGTAGAGATAAAAATTTAATTTTTATATTTTTTCTACTTTTGTGTTTTATTTTCATTTTTTTATTTTGTTGCACAACTTTCTAGTTGTTTGCTTGGAAACTCCGACTCGCAAGACAACGCAAATATGCATTAGAGACCTGCATAATGCTATGGGAATTGTTTAGGAGCTAAGTAGTTTGCAAAATCAGTCTGGCAAGTTCAAAATCGCCCTGCAGGAGGAATCCCACCATGGCCTGCACAGTTTGTGCCAAACAAGATGGCTGACACGTGTATGGCCATTTCTTCAGTGTTGTCAAATTACAAAGCCTTGCTAAACACACTTCAAAATTTCAACAATGCGAAGTCATTAGGCCTTTATTCCCAATTATTGCAAGGCAACACATACTTTGCATTGCAGTTTTGCCAAGTTTTATTCAGAGACATGATGGAGCTGGTTGAAAACTCAAAAGTTAATTACCAGAGTCTTACAAATGAAGAACAATTTATGCAGTTATACAAGGAATTTCAGCAGCAAGTAGATAGCTTAGGCTTAGCTAAAGTCCAAATTTCAAGAAAGCGCTGTGAGCAAAGTGCTTTCCATGACCTCGCTTCTCATTACAGAAGGCAGTTCTATGCATCTATTGACAGCAAAGTGCAAGGCCTCACCCACCGCTTCAATGGCGAAGAAATTAATACTTATCAAATGCTTAAAGTTTTAGTATCTGGCACAGTTAACGACAGTGCTGTTACTGCGTTGGAACGATAGACTATGGCTTCAACGTGAAAATTTTGGGCCAAGATTTAAGCCACTTCCATCAGAAATTTGGGCGGATCAAGTATGTGTGCGATGTTCGACATAAGTTAATGGGACTTAGGCCTATTACTGTCAAAGAGTTTTATGCCAGTGCGGAAAAACTTGAAAAATTGCTATTAGTCAATGGCCCTTCTTCTGCACAAGCTGAAAGATTGTTTAGCTCGCTACGCCGCATAAAAACATGGCTCTGAAGCACAATGACTGCTTCAAGACTCAATTTCATTGCCATGCCCATTAAGTGTATTTGAATGAACTAAGTGTAGATGAAATCTACAAAGATTTTTTTTTTCAACAATGCACAAAGATTTAAAGTCTTTGGCGACTTATGACTGCTCTGCTTAGAATAGAAGCAGAGTGCACACAGTGTTTTGTTTGAGTTGAGTTATTCGTTTATAATGTTATTTCTTTGTAGTTTTTATGAGATATTGGCACAAGGTATTACCTGGGTGTTATGACATTTTTTGTTTAGTGTTATTTCTTATACAGCGCAGATGGTAGGCCTTCCTGTAGTATCGATCAAGATGTCTCTTTATTTTCAGTTCTTGTAAAAGTTAATGCATTTTAGCTTCTTCTTCTTTTCTGAGTTGAATGTAGGCCTAACCATAGCCTAGATGCTGAAACGTTTCATTTCACTGTGGATGTTATGGCACAGGTTGTCGTGTTGTATTCATGTAATTGTAAATTAAGTTTTATAGATTATAGCTTTGACCTTAACGCTTTAGGCCTTTTAAATCTAACCTTTTAGCGTCTGAAGTGCAAAATTTGGAGGACTTGAGCCAAGGAAGAATGCAGAGAGGGATTTTGCGTAGGCTACGTCCCCTCTTCCAGTGAAAATTGTCTCAAAACCTCAACAAAATGTGGCAAATGTTAAAAAGCTTTTGCTCGTGATTTCAGATTCGCTGAAAGAATTTTTCGATTTTAAATCGTGCTGAAAGGTAAAAATTTTGCGCCTTCGGCGCGAAACATGCAGCCTAAGACGCTGTATAAAAAACTGAAGCTTTCAGGAATGCGAACGGGGTTTGGGGAGCGACCTTCCAGAAGTATATGTTATGCGATAATCCAATAAGTCCCTGTCGATGTCAAAACATCGTTCCGGCCCCTGCTTAAATTACCCCCCACTCTCAGGAAGTGTCCGGAGCCCCTGGGAATAGAAACGCATCAAATTGAAATGTTACTATTTTGAATGAAATTGTTCTCAAACAAAATACCTTATCACGATATGGCCTACAACAGCGCTTTTTAACCATTAGGATGAGCTAAATGATGGCTCGAGGAACTCCATAACTGGATAGCAAACTATTTCAAGATTTTACAACTTCCAGTAATTAACTAAAATACTTTTGATAATTAACCGACATTTTATAGCAGTGGTTTTCAACCTTTTGTTTTGGCGGACCCCTTTTGGTAGGCTACTCTTAAAGCGGTCGCGGATCCCTAAAAAATGCATCTGAAATTTTACTATATTTGCGTCTAATGGAAACAAATGTTTCGTTAAACTTGAAAAAAAAAATTTGCTGAACTCGTGAGGCACTTAGGCCTTGGATGATTTAATGACATTGACGAAGTTATGTCATGAGCTTATGTTGGCAAACAGGATCAAAAATTAGTAGCCTAATTTAGGCTATCTTCTGATTTAATGTTTTTCTATAATTTTTTCGAAATTTAATGGAGTTTTTGTGATCTTGAGGTTTATAAAGAATTCCTCCCTTTTATCATTTGTAGGCTAATCAATATTTTATTGTAGCCTAATGGCAAAACTGTAAGTTAAGTCATAATACGCGGCTGACTAACGTTTACATGTCTAAATTAAACATTGATCAATAATAGGCTAATCTGCTGTCTCAAAATATTTAAGTTGAACATAGCCTACTGTACGTGGCCTTTTAAAAAGATTTAACTGTTTTACATAAAAATTGTTTAATTAAGACACCAAACTTTTGTGTTACCCCTTTTGAAATTTCAAACGCCATACCAGGGCGTCGAGTAGCACAGTTTGAAAATCACTGTAATACAGTACACAAACAAAGCTCAACCAGTTTTTAAATGTTGTTATATATGCATATATATTATATTTCCATGTCACCAACGGAGTAAGGCAGGGAGGGGTTTTAAGTCCCTACCTGTTTTCTTTGTATATAGATGAATTATCGACTGAATTGAATTCCCTAGATGTCGGATGTAATACTGGTTCATCTCACTTGAATCACCTAATGTTTGCAGATGACTTGTGTGTATTTAGTCCAAGTGTTAAAGGTACCCAAAAACTCATTGATGTGTGTGAATCCTATGCTTCTAGACATGACATTATTTTCAACTGTAACAAAACTGTTGGATTGGTCCATCAATGTCGCAAATTTAAAGTTTTGACTTCTCCATGCATGCGGTTGTACAATACACAAATTAAATTTGTTGGACAAGTGAAATATTTAGGTATACTGATTGATGATACCATCAGTGATGACGCAGATATTAAAAGGCAAGTGCGATCTCTTTATGTCGCTGCCAATCAGCTTAGGTCCAAGTTTGGAAATTGCTCTACCGAAGTTAAAAATGTAATGTACCAATCATATTGTATGCCAATGTATGGTTCGCAACTATGGTGTAACTATAAAACTTCTACTGTAAATCGCATACGAGTTGCTTACAACGACTCGTACAGAATTATCCACAATTTGTCGAGATGCGACAGTGCTAGAGTGTATCAGGTACAGAACGACGTGTTAACATTTGATGCTCTATTAAGAAAAAATTGCTATGCATTTGTAGAACGTTGCAAAAGATCAATTAATCCACTTTTGCGCAATGTTATGTCTTCTGATTACTACTTTAATTCTACATTTTATATTCACTACAACAGTATTTTGTACGTTGTTTGATGTAGCCTGCTTGATGTTGTGTTAGTCTGATATTTTGTGTGATGACTGTTAAAAATTTAAATTCTATGGACTTTGAGTCTGATTGCAAATAAATAAATAAAAAAAAAAATAAAAAAAATATCAGCTGTGTGCTAATTCGGAAACTTTTGCGAACCCTCTGAAATCGCTTCGCGGACCATCCGTTGAGAATCGCTGTTCTGTTGTTTTCTATTGACTCACTTTAGTCGTTAATTAGTACGCACCGATAGCTCAGTTGGGCGCCTGACTTCATAAACGAAAAAGCTTCAGGATCAAGCGGCGCTGTTTCGAATCTCGATGTGTGCGGTTCAACAACGCATTCTATGGACTGCTCTCTATGCAGCATCACCAAGTGGATGGAATAATTCTCAGACAATGCTTCAAAACTAGGTATCGGAAACTTCACGAAGATAAAGATTCTCCCAATCAATCCATCAAATGAAAACCACAAATCTGCCCATTGTTGCGTTTACACTTAAGCTTAGACGCATTCTGCGCGTGTGCTCTTATGAGACAAAGAAGGTTGGCTTCTCTATCGGTCAGTATTTTGCCTAATTAGGCTAGGTTTGTGCTGCTTTATTGAAAAGTTTACAAACATATCTTCACTGCAGATGATCTCAAGTAACGTGAGGAATTAGAAGTTAGAGGTTGGGCGTTCAATGGTAAGCCTAGAGATAGGTCGTTATAAAGCTATCCTATTGCAGTAAGACTCAGATGATCTCGTACAAAAAAGCCACCCTTTAAAAAGTTCAGTAAAAGTGGGTTGTGAGCTAAAAAAGATTAAAATGCACTGGAATAGGCTACTGTGTCGTGGGTAGACCGACTGATGCATAGCACTTTTCATAAAAATGTTGTGAAGCCAATATCATTTCTAATCAAAAAATTTTCTTTGTGGCCTATTCAACAGCTACAGAAGTTTGTGGGCTATAGGCCTAACCTAATCAAACGTGATTTTAAAAATACAGTCCCCAAACTCACGCTAGAAATAGGCTAAACAAAAACGATCAACTTTGATTTCATGACCTCAACAGAATTGAAAAAAAAATCTATAGCCTAACAAGTCTATTGCAAGTTAAACTAGCCTGAACCTGAAGATGCTGATTTTAAATTTTTAAACGATCTATATTCTTACTACAAAAGTAGCCTGTAGGGCTTTGACTTGAAAAGCTAAACAAACATATCGAACAACACTATAGGCTACCATGACTGTGCCTTCAACGACAACAAAAAATAACAATAAAAAAGAAAAAAAAATGCGTTTAGGCCTATACTTTCAAACAGAGTCCACAGAAAGTTATGGTCGGCACTAGTACGAGTAGGCTACGGTAAACAATACAAACAAATCGATAAAAAAACTTTTTTTTGTTTACTTAGCACTTCAATTAGTGTGCCGTTTCGCTAACTTGCAAAATGTATATATTAGGCTACCCAGCACCCATTGCTCAGAACAGGAGTCACCAAATTTTTTTTTATGGATGATTAGATAACTGAACGATCGACGAACGCATGGCGATTCTGTTATTTGCAAGCCAAAAACTCCTCATTTCTTTCGAAAAAAAAAAAACCTTGACGACCTTCTCAAATAGTAATATCGTGGCTTTTTCTTTGTAACAACAATGTTATTGGATTGAAATAGCCCATACAGTTACTAAATAGGTGACCAAAAGCTTACTCTCCTCTCCTGTAGAAATCGTTTACTTAAGATCGCTCAGCGTATGATGACTATTTTGCGTTTATAAAAATTTTGCTAAAAAAAGTTCCGGTGTCGATCAGGCCACTGCCAAAATATGTGCTATTTTTAAAAGAAAGTAGGCTACCGAGTAACTTGTGACCAGTACAAAATTATCGGAAGGCTACTTTAAAAGCTCTGCCGATCCCGACAAGGATCATTGGGTTGATGAAATGTGTCTTTACATACAACGCTCCTATCGAAAAATGCAGTTTTGAAACATCAGTAACTTTGGGTTAGGCTACATGTAATTTTTCCAGAAGTTATTGCAAACGTAAAAATTTCGTGGAATGCACATTTAAGTTGTGATGAGCAGGCTGTATAGCCTATACCCAGAGATGACACAGCCTTCAAAAGAATATTTATAAAATTGAAAAACCTTTTTGTTGATTTCGTTTTGAGCCAAAATTTACTTGCATCAGCTTTTTTGGAGTTTTGTTTTGATATCTATGTGAAATTTTTTGATAATGTGAGGTTTTATATCTGTGAAAAAATTCCACGTTATTTTTTTGTGTTGCCTTGTCCTATGCTTTGTCTTGAATTCGAAAACGTCCGTTATTGTTTTTTATGTCTGACAGTGGCAACTCTGCAGAAAAAAATAAAGATCAGGGAAGATTAATTCAGCAAAATTCTTTGGAAAGGGGCAATGCGAATGTGCATAGTATAAGTCTCGTCTAACAAAGAAATGAATTACATTATTTAAGTTAATGGCACCATATTTCATATAAAAAAGAACACTTTAATATATATTCCTACAACTTGTTTTGAATTATTTTTCCGGACAAGCAGGTTGGTAACAATGAATATGTCTAAACGTGAGCTCAACTGGTATTTTTACACAATTTTTTGTTTGTCATTTAAACAGTTTAAAAAAAATATATAAATAGTCATGATGTAATTTAAAATAGATCAGTGTTGCTATGAACTATCTTATAAGCTAACTATTTTTTTGCAATGCCAGTCTTTGTTTGACTTGTCTTGCTTCCATGCTATTTCTAAATTATTGTGGTGTGATCTCAGTGAAGTATTCATACATCTTTTAAACTGCGTGTGTGGGTTCATTTTGCAATAAAGCAAAATGAGGCTCTTTTTCTACGCTGTGGGCGTGTCATGGTTAAAAGCAATGTTTCCTTATATCATACTATAAATCAAGAAAAAAGAGCATGGTAAATCTAAATCTATACATACAATAAGACATTCTACATTCATTGCAATAGAAGTCTTCAAGTCTTTGATATACCTTATCATTATGCTATTTTGTATGATTGTGTTGTGATCTAAAAGTATTGAACCAATCTATCAATTGATAACGTTTGTTGACTGAGTGGTGAGAATGTCTGCATAACGTTTGAAAGGATGTGGTTCGACACTGCTCCAGAGCATGCAACTGTGTCTTGCTAAAGACATTTAATGGCATTTCAAAATAAGGGAAGCAACTGCCTCAAATATCAAAGATATATCCCTGTGCTGCTTTCTGATTGTCTGCTGTATCGCATATCTGGGATTGCAGTGTTCTATGTGTTGTCTCAATGGAAGCAACATAAAACATGATTATTATTTATTTTTGTATACTTTAAATAGCTAATCATAACGTAAGTTTTACAAGGCCCATTAAGTTGGGAATCATGTATATATATTTTTGCATTCAGTGGCTATAGTTAATAATACTGGTAGCCATAATTTTTGAGGCTATAGTCTCCTTATTACCGGTACTTTGTACGGTACGAAGTTAACCTTTTTCCTTTATGCTGGTTTTGCAATAACAAAGAAAAGCTAGCTTAATAGCCTTGTAAGTCAACTTTTTCTGTATTGAGTTATATGGTGAGATGATTGATCAATCATGTGTTCAAAGGTTTATATAAACTTGGTTCAACACAGCTCAAAAACTTTAATCAGATTTATCAAATCTCGTTTGATGATTAATTGATTATACTCTTGTGCTTCAAGACCTAGCTGTCTTTTGCTTCTTATTTTTAAGGAAGTGGCTATTTGACCGGCTCCGGTCTTTGAATCTGAAACACTATTTGACCGGTCATGACGTCACTACATAAGCGCTTTTGTCTTTTTCTCTTTCAAAGCAACAGACGAGAAGCGCCGATATAAGTTCAAACTTCAATACGTATTCTTCAACTCAGTCCGTGGCGCGTGCGATACGTCTCCGACTGCCAATCTAGAGGGGATGAGTTCGATACTATCCGGAAGCATTCTTTTTTTTCATTTTTTTTTTATCTAAATTTTGACCCGAAGCGCATTTTTGTGGTCAATTTTTAATTTGAGTAGCCTACAGCCCATTTTTTATGTCTTTTCAAATGTGAGTAATAATGTTAAGAGTTTTTTTAATTTGCTGAAATTTGAGAATTTCTCTTGGTAATTTTCCGATCGTCATAAGTGAACGTGTGTTGCCGAACGACCCTACATTTTTCTCTCAAGTTAGTTATATACAATACTTTTTAAAAAAATGGTTTTACCATTATCATTTCTTTTAAAAGAAGTATTGTATATAACTAACTTGAGAACTATACTTGAGAACTATTAACTAACTTGGACTGTAGGCTACTCAAATTAAAAATTGACCACATAAATGCGCTTCGGGTCAAAATTTAGATAAAAAAAAAATGAAAAAAAGAATGCTTCCGGATAGTATCGAACTCATCCCCTCTAGATTGGCAGCCGGAGACGAACCCTACGCGCCACGGACTGAGTTGAAGAATACGTGTTGAATTTAGAACTTTTCTCGGCGCTTCTCGTCTTTTGCTTTGAAAGAGAAAAAGAAAAAAGTGCTTATGCAGTGACGTCATGACCTGTCAAATAGTGTTTCAGATTCAAAGACCGGAGCCGGTCAAATAGCCACTGCCTATTTTTAATTGTACTTAATGTTGTCATTTTGAGCACCAATTAAAATAAATGTCATACTATGTTCTGTGAATGAAGATTGTTTTCTTTGATTTTTCAATTATGTTGTCATTTAAGAATTTATTTAATCAAACGTTTGTTTGCTGATAATGCAGCGATTATCTTTATGGTATAACTTTTTGCTCTAGTTTGCTTAGTCAATTATTGTTTTAGTGTAGTTATGTAAATGAGTCTAGATTGTGAGAATGACTGATTGTACAAACTATATTCTCACTTTTAACGAAGAGGTTGGATGGATACCTACAAATTAATGATAATATAGATTTATACAAAAAGCATTTTGTTAATCTATCGTTTTAATAATGTAACAAAATTGGTTAGTTTTCCAAACCTGACTGATTTTATTTGGATGTCTGATTGTTTGGTTGTATCCTATGAAGGAACCTTGTATAACTTTTCATTTTCAATGATATCGAGGAACCAGAACAAAGGTTTGAAAGGCATCAACATCTACATATCATTACTTATATTTTTAACTACGGTTTTCCATTTTTTTATTGATTTCAAGCTGGTGTGTTTATGTTCTATCCATGAACTGAACGTTTTGTAAAAACATGTATGATGTAAGGGAAGCATAGTCTTTGCCTATAGCTAGATTTTAAGTATAATTGTTAGGTGTGAACAGCAGCAGCATGAATTTCAAGGGTTGGGAGCTGAAAGGCAGGAACAGGCCTCTAAGTTCCTTCATTTTTCCGTCAACCAAGCATGGCCTACCAGAGTTTCTTTTCGGCGACCAAACTCTCGCGCTGGCAGTCAAAATGAAACATTGTGTTCTTAAAAATCTGTTAATTAATATCATGTTTTTCCGTTCACTCAAGTAAGAACAACTCAAACGAGAACCTGAAACATATTTGTAGTTGTACTTAAATGTACTGCTTCCCAAATAAGTGTACATCTCATCTTAGAGTTTCTGTAGGACGACACTCAGACTTTCTGAGAAAATTTTACCAGCAACATGTGATGTCAGCATATGAAGAAAAAAAAGTTTCATGTACCGGTACAAAGAGAAAAAGTTTGAAATACGAACGCAAGCAGAAAAATGTTGGCTTGTGAAAGCCGGCAACCAATCATGGCCTACTGGCACGGCAGTTTCAGAGATCATTTATCGGCGATCGGGTGTGAGGCCTACAAGGTATCATTATTAGAAAATTTCAATCAGTAACTGTTCTTCATGTGCACATTTTTCTCATCCATTTCATGCAGGCAACAAGTCTACAAAATGTCTTTTAGTAGCCATGCCCATGGTAGAAACCAATACTATCCCAGTTTATAAACAATATAAAGCTTGCAATAATATCCATTGACTTGCTTGCTGTAAGTAATATTATAGTTAGAGCTCAACCGATATCACTTTTTCAGGCCCATACCGATATTTATGAAATTTTTAGGCCGATACCGATATATATCAACTACGAAAAATTTGTTACCAACAAAGTTATTAAGCAACAAACCATACAAGAAAGTTTATGCATTGCTTGCTGTAATAGAAAAACCATTCTTAACACTAATCACAAAAAAAAACCACAGAAACAACCAAATGCAATACTGCTTTGTGTTCAATTCAATAATCAAAGTTCAACAGTTTCAAATTATAGTTCAAAAAACACAGTTTCTCAGCATTTATGCCAAGAAGAGAAAATCTTTTGTCATCGTAAAGCAGTCCAATGCAACAGGAGTTTCTGCTAGGATTCGCACAAAGACTGGTGTCACCGCCACTAGCCTGATAAACAGAAGCACAAATACAGCAATTGGATCACGAACTCTAACCAGGCAGCACCAGTTGAATAGGCAACTAGAAGAGCGCCTTTCCACATGCACAAAACAAGACATTCAAATGCATAGGCTACCCACGTGCTGCATGCAAAAATGGTTTGTGTGCAGTCGCTTGCACAGAATTAAAACGAAAGAGTTTAAATGCCCTCTTTACAAACACGTTTGAGCCACTTGTGTTCTAAAGCAGTGGTTCCCAACCCGGGGTTCGCGGACCTCTTGGGGGTCCGTGAGAAGGCATTTGGGGGTCCGTGATTACCTTGATGAATTTTGGAAAAAAAAAAACGAAAAGCAATTTTTTTACTTTCATTTCTCTCTTTAAATGCAAATGTGTCAAGCTCAAGCCCGCGAGAATAAACTGTACCGGTATGCATTAAAATAGATCTATGTTGCTGCCTACAATGTGTAATTGACCTTAAACTACATCTACCACAACGCATGTCGATTACAGTCAATTCAAATCAGGATTGGCTCGTCTATTATGTAATAGAAAGCATGCGGTGCAATCAAAGTTTGTATGGCACTTTGGGTCACCTTAATATTCAAATACTGCTGACATTTCTTGAACAATTCATTCATTTTCTTATTTGAGCAACTGTTTAACCTGATATTTGCCGCAGGAGTCACAGCGGCAATGCAATATGAAACAGTACAGTAGTTGAATAGCATAATTATTACAATAGTCAATAATTGAGTTTCAGGCAAAATTTAGGTAGGGGTCCGCAGAATTAATAATTTGTCTAAAGGGGTCCGTGACAACAAAAAGGTTGGGAACCACTGTTCTAAAGGCATGCATGACTGGTTTTGAGTGTGCTTTTGCTGGCCGATGTTTATTGGCGAAAAGTAGCTGATACAATATATCTGCTACCGCTGATATCAGCCGATAAATATCGGATGACCGACCGATATATCGGTCGAGCTCTGATTATAGTGCATAGTCAGATGTTCTTCTAATTCTCATTTTTATGTATATTGCAAATTTAAAGTAATTCTTGATAAAGACATAAGTGGATTAAGTACGTGTCAAAGGTGTTTCAGTTTAAGAATATAACATGGTATTCGTTCATCTAATGCAGAATAAGAACAGACAAACATTTATTATGATAATTAACTAAATGCCTGGTGAACAGCTTCATTCAATATTAATTATATTGTATTTTTTTTGTGTAATAAAATGTGTTAAACCCATTGAAGTAACGTTGTTTTGTATGTCTGTGGTACAACAACGCAAACCAAACCAAAGCTAGAGCTCGACCGATATCACTTTTTCAGGCCGATACCGATATTTATGAAATTTTTTGGCCAATACCGATATATCTCAATTACGAAAAATTTGTTACCAACAAAGTTATTAAACAACAAACCAGTCCAAGAAAGTTTATGCATTGGTCGCTGTTTATGCATCGTGTGGCTTCTTGCGTCACAATGCTCTGGGCACGAGTCGGAAAACTTCTACACTGCCAGCAACTATTTTCTGCAGTGCAAAGCTTCACTAGGCTTTTTTCTTTAGGTTTATTTTTGCATGTCATGTGAGTGAAAGTGAATTTTTCCGGGGCCTTTTCTTTCTTACTGTAGCCTAATACCAAAGCTTAACAAATTTTGCTGCATCTTGCTGTAATAGCCTACTCATATAATCTAGTTTTGTAACCGACCTTGCCTTATCAATATCACACGGAGATCAAAGCCAGACATTGTGACGTAAGACTTGAACTAAGTTGCGCTTGATTAGTGTAGAAGTACTCGACTACCCGTACTTCCATCCTGTTTTTTTTTTTGCTGAGACTTTTCGGTCATTTGTCCGAAATAAATTGAAAAAATTCGGTAATTTTTTACTTATTTCGGTCATTTTTTCTGATGAAAATATTTCCTTTCAAGTAGCTGATTCAACATATATTTTTTTTCGGACATTTTGACCAAATTGACTATGTATTTTTTTGGATATTTTGACCGAATTGACTATATTTTTTTCGAACATTTTGCTAAAAAATCGGTCAATGACCGATAAATGACCAAAAAAAAACCCAGCTTCCATCGATTCTTTGCGAAGAATTCATCTTTGTTACACTGATTCAATGTCATCAATCCTTGAAGCAATGTAAAACTCGAAAGTTTTCCTGCTTGAATGGAAGCTTAGGAATACAGTATATTAACATTTTCTAGATGCACGCACTAGAATGCGCGGGAAATTATATTCTCGCAACAATTGTTCATGCTTCGCAAGCACGTTTGAGCAACTTGTGTTTCTTCTAAAGGCATGTATGACTGGTTTTGAGTGTGCTTTCGCTGGCCGATGTTTATCGGCGAAAAATGGCCGATACAATATATCGGCTACTCCTGATATCGACTGACCGATATATCGGTCGAGATCTAACCAAAGCTTTATCATATGTAATATATGGACATCAGAAAACTTAATGAATTTTTGCCAAAGAACAGACTTTGCCTGGAAGCAAGTTTGTTAAGGTTGATAAAAATGTTTCTATTTATTTCATAATCATAAATTCTTTTACAGAGATATTGGTTGGTGTAGTAGAATGAAAAATAATATGTATACATTTTGTGTAAAATGAGTTCCACTGCTCCATGGAATAACCAGTTTAAAACTAGCTTGTCGGCAACAACTGTTGGACAAACTGACAATTCCATCTCCTGGAGTCATCCGGTAGTAAATACACCACAAACAAACCCAGCAAGTTGGCCACAACTTGGCGCAAAAGCTTCAGAGCAATCAGAGCAGCCAACTCTGACCACAACACAGTCACACGAAACTACTCAGCAACAGTCAAACAGGAATTCTGACATGAACAACACAACCTCAAATAGCGAAACTAATTCAAGTGCTTGGGGAAGAGTTTCTGATAACAGTGCTAAAATAACTCAGCCATCAACTGCTACTGGTTGGGGAGCCTCTTCCCCAGGGCCAGCTTGGGGGCAGAGTCATTCATCTGGGGTAGATGATGGTACTGCAGTTTGGGGTAAATCTACATCTGCCCAGCAACACCAGGGTAATTGGGGAGCACCCACTCATGCCACCCAAAGAACTGAATCTGCACCGACTGCTGCTAATTGGAGTGAGCCAACACCTTCAAGTAATCAAGACGAAAGTTCGACAACAAGTAGTCAGCAACTGGCATCAATTGCACAGATGCCAAGCAGTACTCAACCTGTTACTTGGGCTAAAGCTGCTTCTGCTGGTTTATCTCCTAATACTACAGAAGCAGAACAACCACCAGCAGACAACAGTAATGAGCCGGAAATATCTGAATCTTCTATCCTACCGGTCCCTCAGCCACCTGTTGTGGAGACAGATCCTGTCCAGAAACTTGTGAATTCACATGAAGGATGGGGTAAAAAACCTATACAACAAGGCACTAGTTGGAACATTTCTGATCCAAATCCGGGTTTAGTTAGACCTGTAAACAATGTTAGTAATGGAACTGAAGCATGGGGAAAACCAAGTGGTGGGCAAATGCCTCCAGCTCCTGGCTGGAGTGAGTCTTCTGCTAATAAACAGTCAGGTAGTTGGGGCAACAATTTTAACAACCCACCTACAGCTCCTGGTGGAAATTGGGGTGTTCCAACACAACAGCAGCAACAACACCGACCATCGTTTGCACCTGGAAATTCTTCTGGTGCTTCTGGTTGGGGAAATCCTCAGCAGCAACAACAACAATCGGGAATGAACAATGGCCGATGGGGTGACGCTCCTGGTCAATCTTCCACAAATTCATCTGGTTGGGGCGGGCCTCAAAATCGTTCAAGTAATCCAAATTGGGGTGGAGGCGGTGCCCCTTCTAATAATGATAACAACCCATCATCTGGTTGGGGCAATGCTCCACCATCTCGACCAGCACCCCAAAATACAGGATGGGGCAATAATATGATGCCACAATCTTCTAACACTGACCCATCAACTTGGGGTAGACCAAATGATCCAAGAAGACCAAACACTGTAAATGATGGCACTACGGCATGGGGTAATCCTGGTGCATACTCTAAAGTCAATATGTGGGACCACAATAAAACTGGAATGAACAATCCAGAAAATGCAAGTGGTCAATTACCTAATGTAAATTCACAAGTTGAGGCAAAAGGCTGGGGTGCTCTTCCCAATCAGCCTCCTAACAGACTACCTTCCCCTAAAGGTTGGGGTGACTTATCCCCAACTCAGGCTAATATGGTTGGTGATAATGGTCCATCAGGTTGGGGTATGAAAAATATGCCTGGTGAGAAATGGGATAAAGGAAATGGCCAAAGAAATTGGAATATCAATAAACCTAATACTGGAGGTTGGGGTCAGCCTAATGATCAACAGTGGAACTCACCTGACAATGCATCTAATTGGGGACCTCAAGTAGGAAAGGTTTGTAAATTTTGATATTTAGTGATGTTGTTTTTATAAACTGTTGTATTGTAGTTATAGCAATCAAGCACATTGTACAACGTGATTGCAGCACAATTTCTAACTGATATTGCAACCTTTTCACTTTTTACTGTATTTTGAAGTTTTTATTTTCTTATGGGAATGAATGCATTGATTGTAAAATGTAAATACTAAGTACAGTAAGACTAGTGTTAAAAACCATTCCAGACATTAAATCTTTATAAAGGTGAACTATTAGACCAATGTAACATTAGGGTGGTCCTCAACACTTTTTTCGGAATTTTGTTGGTGCCAGGTGTTTAAAACTCTGTTGTATTTAGTAAAAAAATATCACATGCAAAATAGTTTAATTTATTTTTTCATGTTTAGAAGTAGCTCAAGTCCTTACATTTTTCATAAACCACATCATAAACCACAAATGGTAGAAGCTAAATTCCACCACCAACAAGATTGCAAAAAAAAATTCATAAGGACTACCCTAATGTAACATTATAAATGTGTAGTTGTGTACTGTAGTTAAAATGATATCTCTGTTGTGATAACATCTTTGTATGACAGCTAAAGTTTGTTTCAAGTCAGGGTAAGATTTTATCATTAAACAAATTCAATCCAGCAATCCTTAATCAGCCAAGATCAATTAAAACACACAATAACAGTTATCAAACCAGATTGAACATCAAAATAGTTTTGTGATGCTGAGATTGTATACCAAATCTCCAGTCAGTATATCCAATTGAAAAGCTTATATTGTAGCTAGGTGTGTTTTTTTTAATGATTTGTTTTGTGTTTGAAAAGTTTATGTCATTTTATTTTTATTTTAGAATGACAACATGATGAAGAACAACATGGATTTTGGTAATTTGAAATTTTTATTTTTTAGTTGCGTAAACAAATGGTTGTGCACAATTTTTTTTCCACTAATTTTTGTTGCAAAGAAAACAAATGTGGTAAAGCCTAACTCTGATCATCACCAACCTCTCCGGCCCTAACCTAATTTTCTGCACAGTGCACACCCATCACCATCTTGCAAGCAGGACTTTGAAAATCGCTGTATTATAAGGATAAAATTATATTATTGTATCTTGCAGTACCTAATTCTGTAAAAAGTGCTCAATGCATTTAATTCTGTAAAGCATTTGAGCACAGAACTTAATCATGTACCGTATCTTAACAGTTTGATACATGAAGTTCATGATATGCCACCGGTAGTTAACATATTAGAGTACTAACTAATACTTGTGTTTGATTTACAAAATGCATAGAGTAGTTCAGGCCAATTGTCATGGGAGTAATTTTATTATCTTTGTGGGTATTTGTTGCTTGGCACTAAAAAGTGATGGCCCTTTGTAGATATAATGAGTTATTGTCTGAATTGAGTCCAAACTGCTTTTTAACTGTAAATTCATAAGCAGCTTATCGTATGAAGATAAGTAAGATCATAAGCAATATTGCAGTATTCAAATTACGTTGGTCTTCATTCTTTACTGTGATTGTTCCAATTATATATAATATAAATGGACTACCACTATTGTGTTTATTCTTGTATACATGAGATATAGTACCAATTTCGAAGAATACCTACCTGTGTACCATACTTTTTTTGTCTATTTTTACTTCAATGTAGTAAGCTCAAATAAACTTTACACCCTTTCAAACACTTGAAATCTGCATAGTTATATTCAATAACGCTTTAATGTTTCAAGTATAACATAGACAAATTACCACAATTAACTTCAAATTTTTTTGCTATTAAACTTCTTATAGTAACACTTATTGAAATGAATGCATAGCCTGGTGTTTATTAATCTTATTCTTAACTTTTCTACCAACAGTTATACCACTGATGGCCTGATGGCTTACTTTGACGCTTGCTATAATTTGACAGTTTAAAGTTTCCGGTTGTTAGAAAAAGATGTTTACCTGCCCTATAAACATATTGCTGACATTTGTAACTTATATTTACATTTTATGCGCGTAATGTGATTCAGCCTTGCAAGGTTGACAATTGACATTAATGGCAGACTAAACATGATAAAGGAATTCCTCATCTGTGCCTAGCAATGTTGTGACATATCTTTAAACTTAGTAATCAAAAGTACGGTAGTGCTTAAGATTTCGAGTTTGTTTGGGCTGGTGCTGTCAATGAGATATTTCAGAACACAGAAAAGGTTAGATACACAGTTCAGAAAGTGTCCAACTGTCCTTACAACAATATGTCTAAGTTAAATGAATAATGATCTGACGGGCTAAAAAGTCATCCCCGCAAAATATTTTCTCCTGTTATGTTTATTTTTGCTTGGGATGTATGATTGCAAATTTGTTTTGGAATACACATGCTCAAAATGTTAAGCACTTGCAGGGAAATATCAACAAATACTTGTTTTCAGTAGCCAATACCGTTGTTGTCATTTGTTAACGGATAATCTTTACCAAGTCATTGTCTGGACGCCTCTCTCCAACACTTATTTGTTTATGCTCAGAATCGTGATTGTGACGTTTTAGAGGCATTGTTTTATTTGCGGTTTGAATAGCTTTATGGCTTGAAGTATTGTGTGAAGAGTTGTTGCCACTTCGTGATGAAGTTAGCTACTTCATACAAATCAGACACTGGGCATTGTGGACAGCATTGCATCAGCCAACAGGCATTGAGTATGTGGTGGCATTTGCATTTTAAAAGAATGATTGACAAAACGTGTGTATGAGAAGTTGTGACGGTTTTGTTGGGCCAAAGAGCTGTAGCATGTTATTTAATGTTATTTAAAAGCTGTGGTGCACTGCTGAGATAAAAAGCAGCATGTCAACAACAAAAGATTGGTGTACTTGTAAAAACAAAATTAAATAAGGATTGAACAGTGCTTACACTTAAGTGCAGTATGTCTCAAAAGTAGAGTGAACCAGAAAGGGAGTGCTCACAATAATATACGTGCTTGCAATTCAAACGTACCTAGTTTGGTTCCGACATTTTTCTTAGTGATGTTATGAAAATGCACTGAAGATAATTCAACCAGGATTTTTACCTTTATACTTTAGTTTAGACAATGTACGTTAACAGCTTCAATAGCGCTTGTACTTCAGCAATATTTGACGTGGTTTTTCTCTACCCATTATACGAATGTTTGCAATTACAGCGTTTGTGAAGCTACTTGAATATCAGGCCAGGTGTACGTTTGTTTCTGTCGTAGAGCTAATGGTTTTCATTTAGATTTGCAGCAGGTTCAGTAACACTGAACTGTAGTAAAGACTAATCAACAAACAAGTGGTCCAAATTGAATTCAAACCACTTTTATCGGTTTTAAAATAGTGATAAAAGATACTTTGGGTTCGACATCTTGAACGAATGCATGAGAATAACTTGACGAAGCGACTTTAGAATAAAGTAGTGACGAGAAAAAGACAATTGAAAAAAAGAACATGGAATGACGACGTGAAGGAGCTTAAAAATTTAAGATGCCAACGATAGATGCGGTGGAGTCACTTTAAACAACTGCTTGAACTTGATGTTTCAAGATGAAAACCAGGCTTTTTTGAAGCAAAACAGGGAGAGGGATATATAAAAGATACTTTTGTTGTCAAAATTTTATGACTTCGAGAAAAATCACCCACAACCCCAATGGAGAAATGAAAGACTCAGGCTGAAAAGTACTACAATTATAGCATGCATCCGACAGAAGCTTACTGGTTCCAGCTTGTGCGTTTTTATGGTTAACGTGACAAAATTTCCCTTGCAGGTCCAAGAGGAGGAATGCCACCTCAACAAACTGTGAACCAGCAAATGATGATGCGCAATAACCAAATGCCTCCTGTTTTGCCTCCCCAATTGCAGAATCAATTTCATCAGGTTAGGATGTAAATTAGTTGTCTGTGCTTAGATTCCATTTATCTTTGAACTATCCCCAAAGATAAACGTTGATCTAGAAAGAGACCGTGTTAAATTTGTGCATGTAATCAATATTTTTTTTTCTTTATGAATGCGTTTACTGCAATTGGTTACAAACTTACGGTTACAACAAAATTTAAATTATGAGTGAATCTTAATACTTCTAGCTCGAATTTGATGCAGTTGATGAAACCTACAAAGTATATGCAAAACATTTTTGTCTTGTAGATCCGCCATGCTGTCATGAACGGACTGCTTCCGAATCACATCTTATCGCCGCAAATGACTCCGCAACACATGCAGAATATTATACAGTTTCTTAATAAAACCAACGAATTCCAAAAGATGCAGATGAAAATGGCGATGATCAGTGAAAATAAGGTTAATTTTCTGCATGTACCAGTAGTACCACGTAGCTAATGTAAATACATACAACACATGCTAGTACAATAAGGGTTCGGTTCATGGGAGTTTTTTAATTACGTGTTGGTATTTATTTGTTGATTTTCCGGACTAGCCACGATAAGTTTTGCATTGATTGAAAGATTTGTAAGAGGTTTACGGTGGCACTTGGTAGACTGTGACTGACCAACGATAAATTTTGAGTTCACCTTTTAATCTTTAGTAATAAAATTTCATAACCCAATGCAAAGTATAAATAGCCGTACTGGTAACTCTTGCAACACTGTGGTTAGAAACGCAATACATACAATTGAATTCTACCAAGTGCAAAGTCAAGAACAAGTGAAAGATCCTTCGTGTGTGTTTCGTCTAAGATCAATCTCGAGTTTATTGCCACCGCTAAAACACTAAAGCGTAATTGTATCTACTGAGTTATGTTTTTAGGCCATTCCTCCAATCCAGCGTCAACAGCAGATAGAGCAATTCACGCGGGCTCTGAGGCAATGTCAGCAACAAATCGAGGTATAAGGGCTCATATCTTTAAGTAAGACTGATTGTGCTGATTCTGATTGTCGATATTAACGCATTGCTCACAAAAACACAGTTAATCTCTCTCCTCGTTTCAAGGCAGTGTTTCCTGTTGGTAGTGTTGCCAAAAATAGAACCGTTTTTATTTTTAATTTATTAACAAGCAAAAGTTTCACGTCAGCTAAACTGTGTTAAACGTTTCTAAGGTTGACCACTTGTTTTTAACCATATGTGGGTTTGATGCTGTCTAATAAATAGTGTTCTGAACTTGCAACGCTTTCTATAGTATAGACAGCATGAAGTAGCCACTGTTATATTTTCAGGCCCAAAAGGCAATGATCATACAAAACACACAACAATCAAACCTCAATAAGGCCCAACCGAACATGGGAAACAAAATGAACGGACCCACTGGGAGGTTGGATCTAGCAGGTGTCAGAACAGGGCCGGGGGGTCAATCGATGGTGTCCCCCTTGAACAACATGAATCCCTTATCTCAAGCTTTGCCATTACCTACTATGGCATCTCCCAGGTAAACTGTTTGTTGATTTAACCACTACAATCGCCACGTAGAAAATTGTTCTCTGCTTTAGAAGTGGTACCTATCCCAGCCCAGACAAAAAAATCCGTCATTATTTCAAACATCTTCGGTTCCATCACATCACATCATTGGCGAATGGCGATTGCACCATCTTCAAGCCATCTAATAGAGTAGAAGGTCTGCGTGTCTTGGATGATGAAACAAAGCCTGGCTGCTCTCGGGTAGCCTTCCAGCTTAGTCAGGGAACATCGTGAATCAGGGGTGGTAAAAGGATAGACCCTCGGCTTCAGAGGTCACACGACGACGGCGGCGATCAGTGTAATCTTTTCATATTGAAACATGTAAATGAAAGTAGATGCCAAACTAATGCAGCATTCTTGTTTGGATTAACCAAGCGTTTCAGGCATTTTGCTCACAAATATTTCCATTGTGAAACAAGTGTACAAAACTATTGACTTAGGTTAAATTGGAGCAAAGTTTCACTGTGTTACTAAGCATACCCAGTAATGCACAAAGACAACGATAAATTCTATAAACGTTTTTTAAATCTATTTGATGGTATTCTTGTTGCAAAAACTGTACAAAAATTCACGATGGGAAAACGTGTGCCGCGATGGAAGCATGATCTACCCTCCAAAGCAAGGTGTCAATGTGCTTTCATTTTTTTGTGCCAACGCAGAGAGCAGAAATCCCGATTCATGAACAACTTCATGTACAAACGCCCGAACAACATCGGTCCAATGGGAGACAACCCGCAGCAACCCAACCCGTCAAACATGGGGCTGGGTATTGGCCCTGGGGGTGACACTGGGTTCAATGGGATGCCCTTCCGGGCAAATCTTGATGAATTTGGCCCTCTCGACAATGGAGGTAATATATACTTTGAACTGGAAATTGCTTTATTCAATATAGATACACTGAATTACCTGTGAATTTTCTTACTCTAAGTAATGATGTGTATGCATCAAATGGCTACTCATTATTGTCTGGTGCTAGCTTATCCACTTTCAATAGTTTTTATTCCACAATGAACTTTTAATATACTTTTATGCTCAAAAAGAAAAAGGTTGCTGTCTATTTATCATACATACACTTAGGTATGCTTCCTTCTGCGTTGTCAACAGTGGATCCATCTTTAATGCAACCTATCGCTTCAAACGATCCATCAGCGTAAGTTATGAGTCGACGTTTAATGTCTTGTAATATCTTAATTTAATGCGTTTGTTTGAAATAGAAAGAGAAAACGTTCAGTTTTTAATCGTAGCTCTTGGTCACTTGCAGTCAGTCACAAGAAAATTAACTTAAAAACATCACTGGATAGAAATGGTGGTTAAGAGAAAGTTAAGAGAAAACGGATTTTTTTTTCAATGTTCTTTAGCACTTTCTCATTGCGATGGTCGTGTAGCTTCGTTAAAGCGACCTTATTTGACAAGACGAAGCAGATCTGATGGTGCACAAATTCACGTTTATAGCGAGCAATTCCACGAGATGCAGTTCATGTTCTTCTCACTAACTTGAGTGTGGGTTTGATTCCAAAATAGCATTGTCTCTCTTTTTAACTAATCTCGGAGACTAGACGTTTTGCTGCTGTTCTCTAATCGACTGTGTCGGTGTGTCCCCCCAGTGCACTTGCCGACGTCGGACCCCCCGAGTTTACTCCTGGCGTCCCTTGGAAAGGATTCCGTCATATTGACCCTGAAACCGACCCAAACATTACCCCTGGGAGTGTTGCCAATGCCAAGGCTATGTCAGTCAACACAGTCCGCGATGCAGACCAGGTTTGTTTTGGTTTAAATTGTCATCAGACTCGTGACATTTTGTCAGACTTTGTCTTAAAATTTTTTGATTTCATTATTTTTCTGTATAGAAATAGAGTATAGACCAATGCTGTCGATTTTGCGATAGTAAGTGTTCTATTTCACCGATGGGTGTTTTAGTTTACGTACAGTAAATTTTCTTGAAACTGTGACTTAGATTCTTATAACATTATTTGTAACTTTGCTTACCAGCTGAGCATATTCACTCGGTGTTCGCTGCATCATGATTTTCCCTTACGAATCACACTGTGTGCTAGAAGCTTGATATTTCTTAGGTTTTAAGCCGAGATCGGTCAGCACAGGCAGATCATGATGGTCCAGAAGATGCGGCAACATCTTTGGTTCAAGCACAGAAGAACCTTCCCGAATCAAACCCTTCTCAATTATGGTCTACAGGTATATACGTGATTTGTCAATACCAATGCACTCTACAAACAAGTGCTCTGTGGCGAGGTGCAGGTCCTTCATTGGTTGAAGAGTAAAGACTCATTGAAATGAATATAGTTCAATATTGCCGCATTTTGGGATATTTCACCTGATTGCATTTGCTCATCGTGTCCGATGAGTTATGCTACAAGAACTACATCTCCTGCATGGTCTCAATGAATTAATAATATATCTTCCACAGCACCCACAAATGTGTCTAATTCATCCGCGTTCCGTTCTCCGAAAGATCTTGCTCCATCATGGGGAGAACAGCAACATTCTGGAGGATCCTGGGATCAACAAACCCAGCCAATGCCTGGCAGCTCTCAAAGTGAGTGGTCATCTTTTCTATAACAAATGCTCTTTTAAACCTAACTGCTAAAGACAGGGTCTTGTTTTGAGGCCTGGGCCGACAATTTATCTTTTTCACACAAAAAAATCAGATTGCCGACTATTTCACCTGCAAAATAACTTGTCAACGTGTAGTTCACCACATATAGCGAAACTGGGCTGCAGGCGTTGAATCAACGTAAAAATGACGGATTTTGCTGTCTGAGAAGTAGCGTTGACTTTACATAAGTCTATGTGGCTGTTTCATGAAGCACATTGATCGCACAGATCCAAGTTGGAACACTGCGAACCAGGACAGCAACAAATCGTGGCTCGTTCTCACCAACTTCAACCAACAGGTGATATTATAAGTTTTATTTCAACTCATGCGTAATGCGACTGATAGAACCCGTTCGTTTTTATTCCGAACAGGTTTTTTGGACGGCAATTTACATCACTTTTACGTTGTATACAATGGATTCTATTTTATATGCACTTTGAAGATGAAGGTTTTAATAGATTTTTTTTTTCAATGCATTTCATGCTAAAGTCTCTGATCGTTCTTGCAAATTTTGTAATCAGACTTTCTTCCATTGTCCCACCGCAACAGTAGTGTAATGCAAACTTACAGTCACAAGTGTGTGCCGGTTTATTTCATGAATTTCTAAACCTTTTTCAAATACTTGTTTTGCTCTTTTCGCAATTTTAGTCGCATGCAGCAGAACAAAAAGAGCTCGGCCGTGTCTCAACAGTTAAAAAACCTAAGAAAGTTTTTAAAACAAGGATTTTTCTCTAGGTTGATCCTGCCTTTGTGCAAAACATGTGCGCCCAGCATGGCACCGTGCTATCGTTCCAACCTCACTGCCCAATGGAAGGAATCGCTCTGGTGAAGTTTCGCTCCCCTGAAGAAGCGATCAGTGCAAAAAAGGCGTTGAACATGTGCATGGTTGGAACTACCATGCTGGTGGCTACTGTTGCTACGGACAGAGATGTTAGTGATTTGCTTTCTTTTTTTTTAAACGAATAAGTAGCAGTAATGTATAGTGGAAGGATATTATTTTTTTACATCTGCTTCTTGATTATAAGCCATCAGCTCTTCACAAAGTTTTTTCAGCTAGCAAAATTTTTTAACAATTTAACGTCTAAACTTAGGAAGTGATGTATTTTTATAAAAGAGAAATACAGTAGTTTATGTCTAGGTCGTTATTCAGTTGGCATTCTTCTTTCATAAGATCCTTCCCCCAACATGTTAGCCTTGATTTTTGCTTCAGGTCAATAATTTCATGACTGCCACTAGTGGGGGTGGTGGATCATGGGCCTCTACATCTTCAAGTGGGAACCGCTTGGTATCTTCCTCTGGATCAACTGGAGGAGTCATGACACAACCTCCGCCTCCTCAACCCATGGCTGCTCCTACTGATATGGGAGCAATGGTGTCCGCAGGAAACGCGCAACCGTTTTGGGGAAACACGGCCACAAACAACGTGCATTCTGGGGCGTCTTGGCCTACAAATGCCTCCCCAAATGTCGCCTGGTCTGGAGCCACCGGTGAGGACCTGTCCCGCATCATGAGTCCGATCCATAATCTTCTTCCAGAAAACCTTTTAGGAGGAGAGACACTGTAAAAATTGTGTTTATGCCATGCGCTACTATCCCTTACTCTGTGTGTTATGTTGCACTGGCATTGCTGTGGCCAATACTTATAAGTCGTATTAATGTGATTTCCAAACGCTGTTTCTTAAGCAATTTCCATGGTCAGTAGCATTGAGTTTTCCGCATGGTAAAATCATCATTTTTTTAATGTGACACTGATATTCACCATAAAACTTGTGAATTCGACAAGCTCATGTACCTGCTATTCCACCACTTGCATGCATGTATTATTAACACGTTGTTAGTTTGAATGTTTTTTCCTTTGTCTGTTTTTATTGTTTCACAAAACTAGCTGCTTATTGCAAACGTGTAATTTTACAACTACGCAACGTCAAAAAACGTTTTTTCGACGCAAAAAAGACACTTGAGTAGACTTTGCAGCTTCATTACAGCGATGTTGCCACGTAGACGACTGGAAACTTGTAAGCTACTTCACACCATCGTTTGATGTTATTTCATCGTTGTTTGATGAAAACTTGACTTTTCTTGATGATAAGTTTTCGTAAACATTTCTTCTGCTTGAGCCACCGTAAACAGACCTCATTTAACGTTATTGTAACGTGTCATTTAGCCATTGAGTACGTTTTCAGTAGTTGCGGTGGGTGCTTTATTTTGGGTCGTGGTGAAACCCTGGTGGGTTTTAAAACAGGTTTTATTGCAATCATCTCTGAAATATTGTCAGCAGCCGTTTTCAAAAATGTGTTTCTGGGTTCAGTTTCCCTCTTTATTTTACTTGATTGCACACCACTTGCTCATTCAAGCGCGTTTCAATTGTTTTCAATGGAAAAACTCTTCGTTGCGTGAAAAAACGTTTAATTAACGCAAAATATTTTGTCCTTGCAATTCTGCTGGTTTTATTATTCTATTTCCTCGTGCGGTTGTCAGCTGTGGTCTCGACGTGATTGGTCGGTGTTTTTGTGCGATCTCAGTCGGCAAATCACTCTTCACATTGGTTCAACGCTTGCAGACGTTGAATCAATGCAAAAAGAAGTAACTTGCTGGCTGGAATGTTTTCCCCAGACAGCAAATCAGTTGTTTTTTACGTTGATTCAACGTCTGCAGACGTAGAATCAAGATGTAGGTGATGATAAAGATGTAAAAGAATGATTTGCTGTCTTGGTTATTGAGTATTCTTATTGTCCTGTTCGTTAAATTTGCCGTTTTTACATTGACTCCTCCAAAGGCATTGAGTCATGCAAGAACGATGAATTTGTCGACCTAGCTGTGTTATGTTGCAAGTAGCTATTCATACAATTGTTTTTAGATGTCATTGTTTAGTTGATTTGAAGCCTACCTTTTTAGTGACTGAAACTTGTATTTCCATTTTTATTGTCACAATGCTTAGTATCACAGACGTTTAAAAACGTTTTTCATTTAGCGCCACCCGCCGATTTTACCTGTTCAGGATTTTTTTTTTCCCGCAAGATGTTGCCATTCATCAAAGCAAGGTTGCAATGTTGAGATCGACAAAACAATCTTCGTGCAGTCGATTACCCCCAAGACAGAGAAGATCGTCTTCTTTTACGTCGATTCAACGTCTGTAGACGATTAACTAACGTAAAAAGATGCACTTTTCTGGGTCTAGAATTTTTGCAGGAATGTGTTTGCTTTTGCGAGGGAGTCACGTAAATCAGATGTTCATAAACTCTCATCTCTAACTGCCGGCTCAAAAAGTTCACGCTGCAAACTTAGCGTTAAGGTTATGTTGCTGATACACTGCAGAAACTAAGATTTGAAACCTACCATTGCACATTCAGAACTTTTTTTCCAAAAATTAATGTAGGCATACAAACCTAAATTGTGGCAAGACTATTATGTTTACAATCAATATTTAATCACAGTTTAGTTCTGTAAAACTAGTTTTAAAAATAAGTCATTTCACCGCCTTCTATTTTTAGTTTGATTAATCCCAAACCATAAACTGGCACAAAAACAGTAAGATTTGCACTTATTCCAGCCCATAAATCAGTCTTTTTTTAACATTGATTCAACTTCAGACGACGTTAAATCGATAAAAAGACATCTTTGGGCTGAAAGAATCATATCTCAGCAACATACCAATTGACCGTCACAAAATAGGTTTTCATTTCTACCAAACAATTTAACAAAATCCCCGCTTGGTCTATGAAATATTTTGAATAGCTAAACATGACTACATTTTTTATAATATTTAACGTTGCTATTGCATCGCCAGACTGAATCAAAATACTGGTAAGGCACCATTTTCTTAAACGTTTTGTACTTTTTCTTTAATTTGCACAGCAATAACGTGAATTAGCGGCAACGCATTGATGACGTAAATGATGAGTGCGTTTGTCACTTAGAAACGTTGTTTACGCTTTGACGTGTTACCAATGTTTATTTTAATGCAAAGTTGATGTAGTGTCTTGGTTGCAACTCGATATTGATTCAAGCATAGAAACAACGGTGTACAACTTTGAACGACGACTCTTTGACATTGAAAAAAAAACGCCTGGAATCAATGCAATGAAGTAATTATCCATCTCAGATCAAAGTGATGCTTCATTCTAAAAGTTGATTTGGTTTTTGCCCCAGACAGCAAAATTCTAAATTATTACATTGATTTAACGTCTGCAGACGTTGAAGCAATGTAAAAATAACGGATTTTGCTGTCTGTGGCGTTTGCTTGAATTTGCGATTTAACCACATGGTTATGATGGTTTATTGTCATTTGGAAAGTCCCAGCAATCACCAGTTAGTCTTTTTGTGTCGCTTCGTCTGGCTTTGTTTTAAGACAACAGTATAATCTCTGAGTGGCTGTGAGAAACATTTAAGAATATTTGCGTAAATTGACTTGTGTTATTGTGTGATATTCATACTTGGTTGAAAACGTCGTGTGCTAATATTCTTGCTTTCATTTTTGCGCTTGTTTGGCAACCCTGCTGTCTTATCTATTGTGGATATGTTTGAAGGTAAATTGCATGAAAAGCTTTTTCAGTTTTAAGCTTTTCCCAGACCCAGTCACCAATGCTTGTTATTTACATCGTTTCAACGACTAGCTACGTCAAAAAGATGTGAAAAAGCATTTTTTTCACTGGCAAGAAATCCTCATGTTACGTGATGTAAACATTCTTTCCACGAGCACTTTCAAGCTTGACTGCAATGAAAATTTTGACACGATGACGTAAGACTGTCTTATTGTTCTCTTGCGTCATAAAGCGGACACAATCTAGTTGTTTTTATTCCGTTGGGTTCTGCCAAGTGACATCCAGTGTATTTCTCTGCTGATTATCTCCCCTATTCTGATGACATTTCACATCGCTCTACTTTTTTCAAACAAAGCAACACCTACAGCTCAAGACAGTTCCCCAATTCCTACTCAGACCATAAACTCCGTCATTTTTACATTGATTCAACGTTTGCAGACGTTGAATCAATCCAAAAATGATGGACTTTACTGTTTGGTTAGTTGCATACTATGGAGTCATTTCTTTTCATGTGTTCAAGGTCATGAATGAAAGAACTCGTTGAGTTTACACAACACTGATCACGTTATTGCTTTGTTTTGTTCATCAATTTTCTTCTCTACCAAAACATGCCGCTTTTCTTCGCTTCAATCTGCCATTTTAAACCCAGTTAGCCAAATTCGCCCCTTTTTCATTGATTTAACGTCTGCAAATGTTGGATCAATGCAAAAGAGAACAATTTTGCCAGCTGAGAAATGCAACTCCTGTTCTCTGCGTTAGTCATAAATTCTTGCACAATAACATGAGAGAGAGAGAGAAAGGGCTTGTGAACATGTTTGCCCATTCAACTTGGGGTGCCACATGTATTCACAATGTAGGCTAAAATCTAGACCAGTATTTTCAAAACTAGTTCGACCAATTAAGGCTTTAAATATTCCAATGAGATTACCGACATTGTTTTTCTGGTTATATATAGTTCTCCATCTTTCACTATAGTCATATCCGCTTCATTCCCCGCCATGGATTTCATGGACATTAGGGGTTTGTGAATCCCAGCCAAAGCCCTTCATCTTTGTAGATCGTATAGTTGGTTAGACTTGTGCTGGAACTCCACCAAAAGCCGCTTATAACAAAATGGCGGCTTGCTTTAAGTACTTGTAGGTAAGTTTCACTTCATTTCAAATATACTTTTTTTTCTTCTGTTTTTGCTTCCGTCTTTTGAGAAACATTTACCATCATTAAACTACCAGCTTACATCGCTCCTTCAACGTTTTTCTAACGTCGATTCACTGTAATATAACATTGATTGTACATAGCACAGATCGTTTTCTTCCTAAGACGAGGGAGCAACAATAGAAGGTGTTTCGACAACGCACAAAAGTAACTAACCAAAAGCCAAACTTTTTTATGTTTCTTGTCAGTATTAAATTTTCACTCATTCAAAGACGGCGTTAAACTGTTGCGTCTTTTAACGTGCGACGTGGTTATAACGATGCAAAACTTAAATTTGTACAAGAGCAGAGAACTGTAACCCTTATCAATTGCATTGGTGTTTTAGTTGTATTGTTATGCCCAGCAAATAAATCCGTTACATTCTGTCGATTTGACGACATTAAACGTTTAAAGGACGAAAACTTCCACATTGATAATATCAAGTTAACTATGGCTGCAGTGATCACTTCTATTTCTTTGGTGCGTTTGATTTCGCTAGCTTGTAAGTTAATGCACTGAAGTGACTTCAACATACCTTTAAATAATTTTGCACACACTGGCGTATGATAGTCCATTACTTTACTTGAGGGATGCTTACTTTTTACACCGTCATAACACGTCTAATTAATGTAAAAATAACGCAGTCAAACTAGTAGCACCCCAAAAGTTGCTCTTTTGACATCAATAGGTGTTGAAAAGACAGCTTTTGCTGAATGGGTATGTAGCAGATTCAAATCAAAAAAGCCTCTTTTTTGATTAAATGTGTTTTTTCGTTTTCTATGGCGACAATGCTTCGGCTGTTGTTGGATAAACTTCACTGTCGTCGTGTGCTGTTCCAAACGTGTCTGTGTACTCCTCACTATTTAAACCCATGTGCACCCCATCATTTGTAATTTATAAAACATGACTCCATTCTTTGCAAGTTTTCTGGCGTACTGTCGTGTCTGCATGCTGTAAATGAAAAACAAAATCTGCTACAACGACCAGCTATCTATATACTGTGTCAAATTGGTCACCCAGCGAGTACGTTAATTTGAAGCCATGATTGACTGAAAGTCCGGCTAGTCTGACCCCAGACGGCAAAATCCGTTATTTTTTACATTTATTTAACGTCTGCAGACGTTGAATCAAAGTGAAAATGACGGATTTTGCTGTCTTTGCTATCAACAAAGGAACAGGCTTCTGAAAGCCCCGGACATCTCGCTAACATACTAGCCACCTTACGATGGGCCGTTTATTTTGAAAGCAGAGAAAGCAAAGCTACTGACCTGTTGAAAATCTGCCTCTTAATCAGGGAATCAATGTAAAAAAGGACTGATTTGCGGGCTGGGGCTTGTGTAACGTTTTGTTGGTGACCTTTCAGTGCTGAGTTAATTTTTTTTCAATGATTTGTTTGTTTTTGTTGTTGCTGTGATGAATTACTTGTAGTTTTGTGTTAGGTCGTTTTCACGGCTTGCTTTACCTCCCATCTAACAAAATCCGCCTTTTTGAATCGTTTCGACGTTGCATGGATCTAATAAAAGGTAGTTTTTGCGAGGTGGGCAGCGCTTGCCCTTTTCGCCGATCGCACCGTTTATCCACCGCAAACTTTGTACAAGCATTACATTGTTTTAACGTTTAATAACGATATAATTTTGCCACCTGGTTTACGTTTGTCTCGTGCATTCAAGTTTAATGTCAGTGTGTAGTTTTGCATCATCCCCAGACAGCAAAATCTGTCATTTTTACATTGATTTAACATCTGCAGACATTGAATCAATGTATCACGTTGAATCAATATAAAATGACAGATTTTGTTGTCTGGATCGGTATCTTCGTGTGGTTTCGTATCTCGTGGTCCCATTTCGGGCCGTGCGTTGCTGGGCGGTTGGCAAAATCCTTTTGTCGGTTGGGCGAAGTTGCATTTTGTATTTTTCAAGCGCTTTTATTGCGTTGTTTTTTATTCTGTCTTACTCTTCTTACCACCGATTATCGTTATTAAATTCTGCATCGCATTCACTATCATCGTAGCAGTGTTGCCAGAGAATCATTGCCAAACAGAGATCAAGGAACGGAAAAGCCAGAAGCTTGACTTGCGGTTTGCGCCAGAGAGGGCCAACGTAACTAAAGTGACGTCACTGGCTGCATTTCAAGAAGGGAATTGCAGTTGTTTTTCTGAATAAACAGGATAAGCTGAGTGAATTCAAACGCGTGCAGGCGGTCTCAAATGCTGCTTCTTCTACACAATAATTCAGTAGCATTGCACCATTTAACTTCTCTTTTTGGTAGGACTCACTGAAACCAATCATTTGTCGTCACTTTTCCACAACATCTTTATGAAACATTAAAACAAAGCGAATATTATTATTATTATAGACAGACAATCGATAACCTTATTAGTTTGTATTTGAAAACAGCTGACACAAATAGCATTGAAGACAATAAAAACATAGTGTGATTTGCTCAACTTTTGAAACAATGTTGATGTATAGGCTTTGTACAATTGCACATGCAGTTAAGAAGTTTAGTGATATAAAAACCGTGCACGGACATTTTGCCGATGGACAAATTGCCGAAAGGACTAAGGTTGTGAACGATAGACTAAAAGTCATTGTGGAGAATATTGATACATATAACCCAAAAATGAGTTTCGGAAAAATGTCCATTTAGCAAAATGGCTTTCGGCAAAATGTCCTTTCGGCAAAATGTCTTTCGGCAAAATGTCCGGGTACCATAAAAACTCAGCTCTGTAAAAATGAAGTCACTTTCATAGAAACAGTCAATCACACCTCAAACCTTTTTCGGTTCAATAGTTCAGTTATAAAACATGATGACAGTTTCAAAAGTTCTGGGCTTTCAATTTCTTGCATTTATTCTCAAAACTGCTGTACCAAACCTCCCGACAACAATTACAACTTTTCAACCAGTAAATCGCCCTTTTTACGTTGCATCAACGTTTCCAGACGTGGCGGAAAAGTTAATGAAATTCGTTTCCAGACAAACATTAGATGGACGTACATGTTCGAATCTCTTGACTCAATACAGTGTCGACAGCTCTTTCACTGTAAAGCCACAAATCATCAGCCAGTTTCTTGTCGGACGCAGCTGGGCATGTCTCACTCCGGCGACAAGACACAAAATAATTGCCGCTCTGACTCTCCAAACTCTCCGCCAACGCCAAGTGGATCTGCGTCTGCGCACCCTCCTCCGGTAAGTACAGAAACAGGTGAAAGAGTGGGAAAGCTATCAGTTTGAGCAGATAGGGAAAATCTCTGAAGATAGCAGTGAATGTCCAACCTGAAATGCATTCGGTTCTCATCAGAAAACTTAATTTTTTGTTAAGCTACCTCTATCGTAAATCTTCTACATGATTTCAGGGGACGCAACTTGGTGAGTCAAGAAGAAAGCTTAGCTCCGATAGCTCAGTTGATTAGCGAGTGACTTCATAAACGAAGAAGTTTCAAGATCAAGCGGCGTTGTAGAGTATGCGCTTGAGCAACGCATTCTAAGGACTGCTTTCCGTTCAGCGGTATCTAATGGATGAGATAATTCCCCGGCAACAACTCTTCAACAATCGGAATCTTCACTCTGTCAATCTCGTTGACCGGGCCGCGAAATTTTTTTTCCCACGAGATTTCTGTCTCATTGATTTTAGTCACTTTAAAAGTAAGATTTTCCGAAAGTGTTTGAGCATAGTTAATAAATTATTAACTATGGTTTGAGAGATTGGTTGATTCAGATTGCGAAATAATTATTTGCCAATAAAATTCTGCAATGATAATAAAATATAAGCTTTCCCTAACCCTACTTTTTTGAAAAGCTCTTGTGCACCGCAAAAATTCATTTAAAGAAAGAAAAAAAAGTTTGGTTTCGACAGGCGTCGAACCCTCGTTCTCACGATTACTAGGCAAAGGATGATACCACTGAACCAACCGTGCCAACGAGAGAATGTTGCTTTCACACGGTTTTAATACAAACTTTTACCAAAATATGTAAATGAGACAGAAATCTCGTGGGAAAAAATATTTCGCGACCGGGGCCTGCGTCAGTGGTTCAAAGCCTCTACAGTCTACAAGTATGCGGAACTGCCATGATTAAGCTCTCAAAGAGGCTTTTCCAGTCCAAGAATAAAGAATCAATCAATAATATGCAGTTTATTCAAATGCTTTGTGATATTATATTTAACGGGCATATTAAAATGAAAACTGAGCGATTGTATATTCGTTTCTTTATGCAGATCGGTTGAAAAGCAAAATTTCCAAATTGGCGAATTTGATTTTGCTTTAACTAAAGCAATTTCATTCTTTTGTGAAAACAAAGCGACTTTTCAATGATTTAATTGCAATTAATTATTCGAAAATTATCTAGTTCCAGATCTCGTCGTCTTGTTTCCTGTATTTTAAATTAATGTTTTGGAAGGGTTCCACCAGCCCTATTCTTTTGGAAAAGTAAGTATATTATGCAATGGTGTATTTTAAATTTTTATTAAGAGATAATATAGTTAAAACGATAAAGCGTAGCAATAGATTAACAGTAGGCTACCGTGTAGCTTCACCTTTTACAAAAAGATTTTTGCATTCAGCAAGGTTGGAAAAAAATTTACTAGATCAGCAGATCGGATTGATTTTTCTCCAGCAATTTAAAATGGCTTCCCTACCTGGGTGGGCGACAAACGTAGTGATACCGTGACGTCGTTCCTCGATGGCCAATCGCTTCGCAAGCAGGACATTTGCAAGTTTACTTCTGGCGTATGCATGAAATTGCGAATGCACAAAGCCATTGTCAAGTTCTTCTATTGAGTTAAAATCAATTTTTCCCCAAAGATGTGCGACTGAAGAAACGAATATTATACGACTTGATCCTGATTTTCTAAAAATGGAGAAAAAATTCAGCTTTATGGTTTGCAAACTGACTAAGTGTAAGATGAAGTAACTAGTGTAATTGGAAACAATTCTAGTCAAACACACTCTAAGTGCGGATTTTTTCGCTCCAATTTGTTCACCAAGTTTCAGTGTTAATTACTATGACGTCACCGATCAATTTTGACTCAAAATTACGTCATACTAATCAAGACCAGAACTTACTTGAAATGTTTGTGCCGCCCGAAAAATCCTGTATTTAAACCGTATTTCGTTAAAACTATTTTCTGGATATAACCTTAGAAAATAGTACATCTTACTGGCAGTGGCGTAGCCAGAAAAAAAAATTGGGGGGGGGCCAAATATTTGATGAATTGAAGAGAACGACAAAGTGTTTGATTTAAGCCATCGCCACCTGATGTGCAGTGGCGTATCCTGGTGGGTTGAGCAAGGGAAGCAATAAAACTGGTGGGGTGTCAAAATTTTTGCAAAATTACACTCAAATAATGGATTATAGCGCTTTCTGGAAACACTTTTAGGGTAATATTTGTATGAAATTTATTAGCAGATAAACAGCTATTAACTTATTAAAGGTAGCTCTTACACACGAACGGGCAAAAACTGCGGCTAAATTAGAGAACACCAAAATTCAGCTACAATAACTACACATAAACATAACAGAGTAGGCTAAGCCATTCTGAAATTGCTTCCACAAATTAGTTAAAAGAAACGTAAATCGCTTAACTTTTGTCCGATTTACGATTTTCAAAATTTATTAGTGTCTTTCTGTGTGTCTAAAACAAGTCCTTGGGGGTGTTAGGCTAATAGCCAGATGACTTGGAAAACGTTATAAGCTTCTACAAATTTTATTATATTTTCAACAAAGGGCTCAACTTTGGAATCCAAACTTTGAAAATTTGGGGGGCCATGGCCCCTTTCGCCCCCCCCCCCCCCTGGCTACGCTAATGCTTACTGGGCGTTATATTTATTTTACGACTCCCTTAAATTTACCAAAAAAACAAACTTTAATTGCAACAGATAGTATTGTTTCGTGCTAATTATTTGATTAATGTTAATCAAAAAAGTTTTTCTACGTTTTATATTATTTCCTACCTCAGCAACGGAAGTAGTTGAGTGGTCAGAAGAAAAGGTGCAATGTAATTAACTCCAAATATTTTAGGAAATCCATCATAAGTTGAACCTACGCCATGGCCAATTCCTGAAAAGCAAAGTTTTAAAAATCAAATATTTTCTTGTTTCATAGTGTAGGCCAGTACAGCTGAAGTAGAGGAAAGCAATTGGTCACGTAATCTTTTTTCAAAAACGAAAAAATGTGATATTTGTTACAAAGTAAGGCAAAATTTTCAAAGTATTTTGAAGATAATGCCTTACCCACACCTCCTGGCTAAAAGAAGCCCAGCCTTGTCTCTTTTATTCTTATTGCAAAGCTCATTTAGGAGCCAAGTTATGACGCCCATCAAAATGCTTCTTTTTAACTTGCAACTGCAGCAGGCTATTGATTTGAAAGCAACAGAATTATTAATGTCATGTAGGCCAGAGCTTTTCAACCTTTTTAATTGTAGGCTACCCCATTTAAGAAATTAATTTTTCTACGCGACCGCTTGTTGAACAGTTTAAAGTATAAACTACCCAACGTAAGCCAACTTTCAATTTGTTTGAGGCCATCCTAAAATTACGATTTACTACCCCGTTTAGGGTCGCAACACATAGTTTGAGAAGCCCTGATGTAGGCTAGGTTCCTGTCGCTGCGCCTTTTTGTTCTAGGAACAAAAATAAAATTAATAGATCAATTAATTGTATAAGAAGAGATGTAACGCATTTCAAACCATTAAATTGGTTTATTCTCACCTGCGTTATTTATTAAAATGTCAATTTTAGACACTTTCTTTCGAATTTCATCAGCGCATCTTTGAACTGATTTTAAGTCTTCCAATTCTGCATACAACACAGAAACATTTTTGTTCCCACTTTGTCTGTAAATCTCTTTGGCGACCGTGTGGCCTGCAACATAAAAAAGAAAAGAGTTGCAAATTGCGAAATAAAATTTTAATCCCAGCACGCATTCTAAATAGCAACTTTATCATTCAATATATTTTCAGAAATTGAGACTGATGTGTCTAACGGTAGCCTACATGCTTGTTGTTTATGCCTTTCTAGGAAAACTATAAAACCTCAAAATGTAAGCTATCAAGAAATAGAATCACACCATGTTTAACTTTAAACTAGTTTTTCAACTTGGTATAAGCTGTAATAATTTTTTCAAAAACTGCTTTGTACAAATAAACTTTTTGTAACCTCAAAAAAAAGGTTAGTTTGCACAGCCTCGCTTCGGAATAGATTTTATATAATGTACTTTCAAACAAAGGTAATTTAAAAAATAAAGAATTTTCTTTTACTCTTTTTAAGATTTCGACAGGGAAGAATCAAGTTTGCTCCACGTTTTGCAAGTTCAATCGCGGTTGCCTTTCCTACGCCATCGCTTCCCCCTGGGAGGAAAAACATGCAAAAATTCAAAGAAAAATAGTACTTACTTTTACAAATATTTTAATTATGTAACGCGTTTAAGTTTTTCAGAAAATAAGCAAAATAATTTCATATTTTTATATATGAAGAACGCTTTAAAAACTTTTATTTCTGTAAAGAGAAACAGGTAAGCGTACCTTATAGTTATCAATAAAAATGCAACCACTTTCGACGTAATGAGATACAATAAAAACAAACAAGAAAATATTTCATTAACTTCATTATTTTTTGAAATCTTTAATTAGTGATAAAAATTGTAAGTTAGTCACAGAAATGGTGTGAACTTTTTATTTTTCAATAAGCTTACTATATCACGATGGTGGGAGTAGCAAATACAAACAATTAATACCGTACTGAAATGAAAAGTTGCAAAAATATCTATCTTAAAAATGATACTCATACAGTCAAACTTGATTTTCTGACTGGGATGTACATTGTGCAACCATAGCACCGTACCTGTAATCACGACCGTTTTCCCAATCAAGCTTGTCTTACAGTGGCATTTTGGTTTCGATGCAAGGATAACAAAGACAAAATAACTCCACATTGCGAGGCTCAGAGTAAAAATAATACCGGTTGGCGCTAGGTGGCGCTGTTCATTGCCAATGAATTCGAGTTGATCGTTTGATGAATTCAAAGACATTTTCCCGTTCCACATTGGGCTGGTATTTGCCAAAAAAATAATTTGTTTTAACGATTCCGAAGCATTTGACTAAATCACCAACATTAGTTTAACCTCTTTAAAAATTTAATAATCAAGTTAATGACGAGAATACATTCGTAGCCTATGTGTTTTTCCACTGCATGCAATTTATCGGTATTGAATATTAACTTATTTTATTATAAAAAGATTTGTTTGGTAAATGGGTTATTTATAAGTACAGATAAGCAATATTACAAAAACTAAACTGGCCAAGTCATGCGCTACCTAATGTTTCATACTAGGTGGCCTAGCTATCATTAGGCGCAACTCTTATTCAAATAGAATTTGAACATATTGTTTAACACTTATTCAAATAGAATTTTTCTATTTGAACAAGTGTTGCGCCTGATCATTGCACCTAGCATGAAACATTAGATAGCGTATGACTTAGCCAGTTTAGTTTTTTTGTAATTATTAGCTCTGCTACCTGCATTGAGCACTTAGTTTGCATTTGCTACAATTTATTTTTGGAAGATAAGCAATATTATATGTTGTTTTGTTTTGGTTTTATAAATTAAACGGTTTTATTACATTAAATATTTATCGAAAACTTTTTAATACAGGTTAGTAAAATTGTAGCAAGCTCAACAAAAAGCTCCGATAAAATTTGTTACAAACGTTGTTAATATTTCATAATTATGTAACTTTCTTTCCAATGAAGTAATTTATTGTTTAAAAACACGAAAAGTGTTCGGTAAAAGTCTAAGCCCAAGCAACATTTCGGATAAAAATCTACCTGCAAGCGCCACCATTCTCACGAGTATTTGAGGTAGTTTTTTTTTATGCCACTGTTATTTGAAAGACTGGTCAGTTTTTTACCTTTTTCTTCATCTCAGGCCCAAAAAAGTTTCAGACCGGTTGCTTTGTGATGCGTTGCGTTGCAATGTGACCACTCATTCAAAAACAACAACAGATCTTCATAACAGACTCGCCACGTCAAATTGCGTTTGATAACCGCAAAAAGCTTCAAAGCTGCATTGTTGTGTGTTATACAAGATCGTCGCGTGAGATTGCAGGCGACGTTCGCACGCTTCCTTCGTCACGTGACATGATTGTCAGGGTGGAATCCCTTTGATTGTGAGATTAAGAGCGTAAATTGATATCGACAAAATCGATTTAACAAGATAGGAAATAATTTTTACACTAAAATTGTTCATTTTTTGCATCGAAGTTGTCTCTTTTACATAATTGACAAATTACAGTAAGTACATCACATTCTTTTGAAACGTTAAAATTTTGCGTAAATGACTTTGCATAATCGCTGATGTAAAATATATCACCATGACTTCATTAAATGTTTTATTTTCATTGCATTGATAAAGTTTTGATATTAAACTTTAGCAGACTACTTTTCTGCGAAGTGTCAAAGTAGTTCTCAATAACTTAATTTAATTAATATTAAAATATTTTTTATTGGATCAAAATTTAATTTTTCTAATCTGAATTGTGGGACACCAACCGAGACTGCAAACTTAGTTTGCAAATTGGGTGATTTGTACTTTTTTTTATCATAGTGATGGTGAGTACAGAAAGTTGAAGTTTTTTGGTAACAGCAATTTTTGCTTTTTCTATCCACTTTGAGAAACCTGACTTATGAGTAAAGTTATATAAGTCTTAGTCTAAAACGCTTATTCAACCTATAGATCTCTTATGATCTTGTCACCATTTTGCCAAATGTGTAACACTAAAGCCGTAGATTTTTTTCACTGAAATTAATTTCAACCCAGTCATTTGCTTATCCAGTGGCGGACCCAAGGGAGTTGATCGTCTCCCTCCCAGTATATCATAACGGAGTAACGTTATTCACCATGCATCTGCTAAGTCGGATTCAGGAATGGTTTGTATATCAGACCTTCTGGCCTCTAGCATCTATTGCTTTATCATAAGAGTGCGAAAGCTAGTGTAGGTGTCTTTGTCTCTTAACGGCAATGTTCTTGTAAAACGGCCAATGTTCTTGTAATTAGTGCTTTGCGAGTGAAAATAAAACCTTTGTTTTTAATATTACTGCAGTCTCCGCTAATCGTTATTATGCGTCCAAGCAACACCATGCAAAAAAATCTCCGTTTAATGGTTTCTGGTGCATGCAACCGTTTCTAGGTAAAGATCACGGTGACCAAGGAGATCAAACAAAGAATCTTCCTTTGAAAAGTAACAAAACAGTTTAAATTTTTTGCTTTCAAACAGCACTAATAAGCTATTTTCTACCGGTCCATGGCGCATTACAGTAATAGGCCACATAAAAAATAATTAAAGTAAAAAATATTTCCATGCTGTATTGCATTTACGTGCATTGCTTCTTTTTACATTAATTCAACGTCTGCAGTCTTTGAATCAATGTAAAAATGAGCAACTTTGATAGCTTGGAAACTGTTGCTTGAAATTGTGTTTTGTGGATGATCGATTATGATTGATGAGGAGCCATATTGTTTTATAACTCTTCGGTTCTCGCTAGTTACCATTAAAACACGTTAACTTCTGCAAATTTAAGCATTTTTATCGATATAAAATTTCCATAAATTTTATTTTGTAACTTTTATGCAAGTTGTTGAAAGACATTTGAATTGTTAATGTAAAGCACGCGATCATGCGTCTTATAAAAAGCGATAAAAAAATAATATATAAAGCTGGTCTTCATGTAATCGGCTTTATAAACTATCATCACAGGATACGACAAGTCGATTCCAATTTAAGATAAAGATAATGAGCTCTGTTACCAGAAGTAAAAATACATTATAGGTTAATATTATTTCTTTAATCTCTTTTTATCAAATGCTACATAAATTTTATCATTGACCTATGTTTTTGCACGCTACATCGAGTGAAAATGCTGCCATAGGCGATGACTTATGCAGAAATTTCTACCTTGATTGATAGCGTGTAAGTTCGAGTTATTTCAAAGTGAAAAAGAAAGATTTATGTTACTGCTTTTTTCAACGAGTTCCTACTTGATGGGTCATTATTTGCTAATCGAACTTTGTTTTCTTATTCTGTCATTTTGTTATAATGCAGTTACATAACGTAAGCATCATTGTACCAAAGACGATGTATTGAGTGTTTATTCGAAGAAGACAAAACGCAATGATTTTCAAAAAAACAATACAACCCTTCACAGAATAGACATACACATGACTGTTGAGAGGATAACTTGGACTCGGTGCCAATGAGATCCCGCGGTTCTAAATCAAGACACTTCTAACAAAGAGTCACTATACTTAAAGAATACGTCATGGTTCTTCAAATTCTAGAGCCCCTTGGAAAAGTTAAGGACCCTTAAAACCATGCCGGACCCGCGTCCAAAAGTTCCCCCTGGACCCCCTGTCCATGCTATTGGGCCTATGTCTTGATGGGTGTTTGTATTATCAGCATCATCTTTTTTATTTTTTAAAAGATAAACCGGCAACATCTGCAAATCACTCAATAATCGAGAGTTTTTATTAATTGATTGAGCCATGGCCACCTAAAGATACGGCCTGATTTGTCACATTTTGCAGAAATTTCCAGGTTTTTCTAACTTTGGGCGAACGTTTAAAAAAATTCTTCTAAAAATTAGATTTTTACGCTTTCTTTACTCTTTTCCCCAGATGACACAATAAGTTTTAACATCCTCACATGTTGAAAAACAAAGACAATTTGATTTCGAAGATTTTAGTCAGACTGTTAATTTTTCAATAACAGTCTGATTTAGCGTTTTTCAACTTACGTTTTCTCATTTGCTATTGCTTCCCCAAGTCAACAAAAAAATTTTATGTCATTAGGAAACCACAAAAAGTAAAAACATCTCAAAAAATGTCAGTCAAGCACTAGCAGTAGCTGTAATCAAAATTTGCAAAATGTGACAAATCGGGCCACATCTCCAGGTGGCCATGATTGAGCATGGAATTAATAAGCTTCATGTATACTCAACTTTGACCATCAAAGCAGTTGGTATATGAATCAGGCCAGTACTAAGCTTTCTTATGTTTGATCGTTTAACCACCACCTGAAGGATAAGTTTGCTCAAAAGATGCAATATTGAATAATTCTCTTCCTCTTTTGAGATTACATAACGATGCTCAAATTATAAAAGAGTTGATGTTGGCAGTCAAACCTCGAATAGTTCTGTCTACTTTTAACTGAGTAGGCTAAATCTCCGAAAGCAGAAATTTTATAGTCAACACTATTAGTTTAAAATAACCAATTAAAAGCAATCGATTAAATTGTTTCGGAAAACTGCAGTTTTGCAGGCTACTTTTCATTGCTTAACTTTAAAAAATGTCCATTATCATTGACAATTGACGAAGTTGAAATGTCATTTATGTAATCACTGAGTAATATTATCATTTGCCCTGCATTTAAACAAATTAATCACAAGCATCTAATATTAAATAATCAAAAGCTAATATTCTAGACCAATGTTACAGTGATATCCTACTTTAGTATTTTACTTCTGTAAGTTTTACTGTTTTTAGCATTCCGGCTTGCCGCTAAACTCTCAGCCCCAGAAGCTCGTATGACAAATCAGAAAAACAGAAAATTAATTTTCAAAAATTCAAATTATACAATCATTTTGTGTCATTTTTAATTGTTTTGCATTAATTTAATAAGATCGCTTGGAATCATTATACGTAGTATTTTTAGAAAATGAATTAAACAGATCATTGTGAACTCATACTTTATTGAGTTTAATTCTGTGTTTTGTGAACATCGCGTGCGTAAATCTACAGACTTATTTTATTAAATATTTAATAAAAATTCGGGCATCTCCTTATTGCTTTGATGCATTCTACGCTATTATGTGTATGGCATGTTAAAACTTCGTTTTATTGTGTGAGCATTAAAAAGCTAAATTGTTTGCAAACAATCCTTGAAGAACTTTGTAAAATCATGGAACTGTGAACCCGAGTCTTTTCGTTTGATGTAGGTTTTCGCTTGATTTCTCTCACGAAAGACCGAGGTATCGTCGTGCAGACAAATAAATTCGTATCAGCCTTTGCAGGTTTTCGAGTCGTGAGTCATAGCACGCGATGTCTTGTGGCGGGTTTGTTCGGAAAAGTCTCCGTCGATTGTTGAAAAAATACAATGTTGTAGACCTTTCCTTTTGCCGGTCACAGTGAAACTAAAGTACGATACATCGTTTAAACGTCTTTGAAAGGTCCAATCAAATTCGAATGACAGACAGTCCTAAACCGATTTTAGCCGCTTCATAATCATCTAAAATTCTTCATTTTTTTTAGTGAAACGCTTTCTAGAAACCGTGTCGTCGTTGTCACGCAATAAACGCTTGGTCTTGGTTCCGCACGCGAATGTGTTTGCTACTATCAGCTGATTCGCCAAGATCCTGAACACGATTTTAAGATAATTTTCGTTTATCACTCTCCTAAGCGGCTTATGTTATCTTAAGTATGCACAAACAACTGCTGAGTAATTTTGAGCTGTTGCCGGTCCCATCGAATGACGTCAAATAGTATTTTTTTGTTTAATGAACCAAAACTTTTCATACAAACTAAACTTTTCACTTTTTTTGTGAAGAACGTAAATGTAGGCCCCCCTGTCTGTAATTATGAAAATACCTGATTGTTGGCAACAAAGTAGATAAAAATGATATTAGGTTGCTGATTTACTCCAACTAAGAAGTAAGACATCGCGAAAAGCTAATTGTGGCTGCATAGATTTTTATAGACTGACCAGGTGTTGTACCAAACCATAGTCCATATCTGTATCGTTGGACATAAACAGGTTATTGAAGTGACCACAACGAACAATCTCGTTTTCGTTTAGAAGTCACAAAGATGAATCACTTATCTACAGTACAAGTTTTCAGAAAATACAATGGTATTTATGTACTTTAAAGGTTTGCCCTACAATAATAATAAATTTATTAACCCGGGGGTGCCCAACCTATCGATCGCGATCTACTGGAAAATTTCGAACTGATCTCAAGTTGATCGCGTGATGTGTAGGAAAAATTCATAATCAAAAGATTTTTTCTTACAGTGGCTTCCAATTGATTGGTATGGTGCATTGAGTAAACCGGCGAGCTCAATGTATCATAGATCTTCCTGTTTTATTGGTTTATATCTGGTTTATTTTTTTTTTCTTTCTACTTGCAGGCTACCGTTGTGCTAAAGAGAAGCAGGTAATCAGCGCAAAATCGTTTCAATAAATGTACGTTGGCAAGTTGATTAGCTATTGATTGCTCATGTTGATGATTGATAAAGAGGGCTTTGCGATGTGGCACTGATCTGGTAGATCTCAGCAGGTTGGTTAATTAAAAATTAGATATTAGGTCAAATAGGTTGAGCAGGGGATTACCTCCCTGATGTTCATTTTTATTGTTTATCCTTGTCTTTTTTGCATAATCCTTTGTCTTTGTCACTGGAACTGTACGCGTTTTTCAAAATAAAACAAAACGATATATTCAAAAAGTGTTCGAAATGGCAGCAAAAAAATACGGGACAACGAATGCAAATCAACAGCAAATCAATGCAACTTAACAACTTAACGTTAATAACGTGTCGTACACACATCTAGGGCTGTTGGGAGGATAATTTGCGGTGGTAACCAATGAGATCTTTGGGCCTCATTTAAAGAAAAACACACTATATCTTAAGCTCCCGGCCCCTTGAAAAGGCTTCGGACCCCTAAAATCATGCCCGCCCGGGTTCAAAAGTACCACCTGACCCCCTTGTCAACGCCATTGCATCTGCATGCATCGCACCTATACAATTAGCTTTCGATTCCAACCAAAACTTAAAAATAACCAAAAAGTAACATCGATTAAATCTACTCTACTGTCTGATGTTTTCATCATCACTACAACTGTTGCTTTTTAATGTGGCTAATGATGATGTAGGCCTATGTAGGGCCTGCTGATTTCAACCACCATGACTGTTTAGTGATCCATAAGTTTCAGATATCTAATTAGATTTTGATAGAAGTTTAAGCTGGTTTAAAAACACATTCGATTTCTTGTAAAGTTTTATCGCTCACTTTACACAGTGACCTGTTTAGGTAGTTTATTTTTATTTTTTTGTTACCGTGTGGTAGGTAAGCTCAGGCGCGGATCTAGGAGTTTATTTTTGGGGGGACAGAAAATTTAAAAATGAATTAAAAAGGAAGAAAAAGATAAAACATATATAAACAATCAGTGGCGTAGGCAGGAATTTGGGGGGTTTTGACGGCGTGTTTTCCAAAGGTGACACCCAGCGGCAGGGGGGTCTGGGGGCCTCCCCCAGAAAATATTGAAAAACTACTTTTAATTAGGTGCATTCTGATAACATTTTCAACAAAAATATGGGTATAAATATTCCTGTAAAATGGTGCTGTCCGGTGGCATAGCAAAAGGATAAGATCATGTTTTCTTGGGCCTTTTTTCGGTAATAAAGCTAAGTCTCCATGTTTTCTTGTTGCTAATTCCTGGCTGAGATGTTTGAATGTTTGGTGTTGGCAAAACTCGCTCTTTTAATGCAGTTTCGCTTAAAATTAGGCAAACTTTGTTTTAGAGACATAGAGACTGAAAGCATCATTTTCAATATCGCGACGTCACACGCGTACCAAAGGGGGGGTTGTAACCCCCAACCACTGTGAACAATGATACTACGACATATACGATACGATATGCTATAAAATAGACATTAAAACAGCCATGTTCATCAATAAATTTTGCTGGAATAAAAATTGCTAAGCATGCAAACTTGCAAAGTAAACTTGAAATCTGGTTTAAAACCCCGTATGCACTGCAGTGTCCATGACCAATTGGATATTTGTATGTTTGCAGACATATAGCCTAAGGTAATTGATTGAAATTATGATGAAGACTAAAAACTATAAAACAATTCAGGTTTCAGATTGTTTCAACTGACGTCATTTGGCTCAGCGTTGGTTTCAGCTGAGCCAGCTCCAACAAGTGTTGCTATTAAAATGTATAATCGATGGATAATTTCAACCTTAATAATAACAAAAGATAATTCCCCCCCCTCCCCCCGGAATAAGTTAAGTCCGCTAAGGGACTAATATCAGCTGTTTAGAAGCATATCAAACCATTCAACAATTTCTTACAAAATTTCGGGGGGCGCCCGGGCCCCTTGGCCCCCTCCCATAGATCCGCGCCTGGGTAAGCTCATATGTTTTGTAGGTCGGTAAAAGTGACACGAACAAAATACGCCACCAATGTACCAGTGAAAATGCAACTATTTGGACTAAATATTTCAAACATTTTTTGAAGAAGTTTTTTGAAACTGTTATCACCAGGTCATAAAATCAAAAATGCTAATAGCATTTAATATTTTGGTTTAAAAGATTTGCGAAACGGTACTTTTAACTTTCGAAAGTTGTAAAGTAGTTTGAAATGGCTTGATGCTTTTTTGTAGCGGGGGAGCGACCTCCTTCCATGCAGTCCCGTCTTCTACGACTATGGAAGTAACTATTGGGCCTTAAACAGAAGCCAGTGGAAAAACTTAGTAAGTCGTTACATCGAATCGCGTGTGAAGTTGCCGAAATTTTGTGAACAACGAGCAACCACCCGACCTCAAAAAGGTAACCTGATATTTCTATTATCTCTAGGTGGCCGCCGGAAAGTATTTTGGTTTCGCTTTGTTACCTTTCAATAAAGAAATAAAGTCTAGTGGAAGCTTTGCTGTGGAGCGGGTCAGTGACTAAACTTCAAGCAAGGTTTTTTCTGAATTACTTTAATAAATGGCTATAAAATCTCGTATACATTAAAACATGCCCTATAGTTTGCTTGTATTTTGAAAAATAGAAATATAGCATTTTGGTGTCAAAATTATGATTATTGTTAGGGTCACTGACCCATTATTGAAGTAAGTCTGTATGATTAGTGTTTTGTTATCGCACGTAGCCTACTCACAATCCTTAATTAGCACAGACTATTTACAAAACAAGAAGCAGAAAAGAGATCTTGTTTTGTACTACCTATAGGCCTACAATCCATTTCATACCAAAGTCAAAACTTTAGATTATAAATTTGAGACTTGTAATGTTAAAAACACTAATATTATATAAAGTTGCCAATGCAGTGATTGTCGCTCACTTCAATGCTTCGGTAAATATTTAACAGATTAACAACAAATTGGTAAAAGAATGTGTTAAAAAATTGGCAACTGTTTGTTATGCTGGTCACTGGAGCAATACCTTTAAAATACCACTTTGGTTAGTTTTCCGAAAAACAACGTCTTTTGTGGTCGTGTCGGCAAAAATAATTCAATCTTTGGCTGGGAAAAAATGAGCCTCTGGCGGCATGCCTTCAATTCACAAAACTAGTCTCTCACGCAATGCAGAACTCGGGGTTAGAGTCGCACGCAAACATACGGCCGGCGGCACGCGACCCACTTCTTCAGTTCTTTCAATCAAGCAGCTACTCAGAGTGTTTATTTTGGCCCCGCACGCTATCTAGTGACTAGTGAGATGTGATTAGTCATGCACAGAAAAAAGGCAAACAAAGCTAACAGAAATCCTACTGGTTCGAGTAATAAGGCGGGGCAGGATAAAAGCGCTTTATCCGATGTGACTAAAGCCATGCCAATTGCTGCCGGCTGTACAGTCAGCTATCACGCGGACATGGGAATAGCTACGATTTCTAGCGCCAAGAACAATAACATTTTTGCGCCCCTCCACACAGTGGCGTAGCCAAGGGGTGGGGGGGGGTTGGGGGTAACAACCCCCCCCCCTTTGGCACGCGTGTGACGTCACGATATTGAGAATGATGCTTTCAGTCTTTATGTCTCTAAAACAAAGTTTGCCTAATTTTAAACGAAACTGCATTAAAAGAGCGAGTTTTGCCAAAACCAAACCTTCAAATATCTCAGCCAGGAATAAGCAACACGAAAACATAGAGACTTAGCTCTATTACCAAAAAAATGCCCAAGAAAACATGATCTTATCCTTTTGCTATGCCACCGGGCAGCACCATTTTACAGGAATATTTATACCCACATTTTTGTTGAAAATGTTATCAGAATACACCAAATTCAAAGTAATTTTTCAAAATTTTCTGGGGGAGACTCCCAGACCCCACTGCCGCTGGGTGTCGTCTTTGTCAAACACGCCGTTGTGCTTCGCCCGCCGGTCATCAAAAAAAAAAACTTTCAAAATTCCTGGTTACGCTACTGCCTCCACAGACGGAATTAATTTAAAAAAAAAGAATTTGCAGTTCGGATATAATTGTTAGCCTGTATAGTTTACATGGAGAATAAAATTAACTTGATGCCACTCCCAGGAACAGGTACTTGCTATTCACGCCACTGACCAATGGCATGTATGGCATAATTTTTGTAGTAAAAATGGGCCCCTTCAAAAGTGAAGAAACAAAAAACTACTCGTTGTTCCTTTGCAATGTTTAGCTAGGGGAGAAATTTTCCCGACTCCCCCCCCTCTGCACTGGCCATGTATGACATAGTTTCTGCCATGGTCTGCTTAGTCGTTTGAACACTGTCAGTCATAGCGTAACCACTATAGGGTTAGGTTGCGTTTTGTCCCTTCTACCTCTACTGTGTTGACGTGTTTTGTTTTCGCTGTGATGGTCAGAAATAAAAACAACTGAATTGTTGTTTGAAATTTTACAAAAAGTTGTTTCATACAGTCACAAGCTGACACTTTCGCAACGTTACAAAAAATTCTTGCAGAGTTAATTGACGTATGCTGAAGGAGTAGGCCTACTGCATCTTTCAACAGGTGCCAAACTTACAGAAAAACTCTCGATACCAGCAGCTCAACTAAATGTCTTGTGACACAAGTGGGCTAATTTTATACTCAAGTTTGTAAATCATATTTACCTGGGCTGGAAATCGTTTTCGATCTGTGAGATTTATAGGTATGTTGAAATAAAAATGATCACAAAAACAAGTAAGGTAAAATGGTTGCTAAATTCAGGCCCGTAGCCAGACATTTTCAAGGGGGGGTTCCCAAATCCAAAAATATAGACCTTTTGATAACACTTTCTTCTTGGCGTGCCCACAAGCAAGCAATCAAAACATAGGAAATGACAGTACATAATATATAGACCAACAAATTTCAAATTGTCAACATTACAAAAACGAAATAAATTAATAGGCTACCATGGCCACCTGGAAATGCGGCCTGATTTGTCACATTTTGCAGATTTTGATTACAGCTACTGCTAATGCTTGTCTGACATTTTTTGAGATGTTTTTACTTTTTGCGGTTTCCTAACGACAAAAAACTTTTCTGTTGCCTTGGGGAAGCAGTAGCAAATAAGAAAAAGTAAGTTGAAAAACGCAAAATCAGACTGTTATTGAAAACTAACAGTCTGACTAAAATTTACAAAATCAAATTTTCTTTGTTTTTCAACATGTGAGGATGTTAAAACCTATTGTGTCATCTGGGGAAAAGAATCAAGAAAGCATAAAAATATAATTTTTAGAAAAATTTAACGTTCGCCCAAAGTTAGAAAAACCTGGAAATTTCTGCAAAATGTGACAAATCAGGCCATATCTTTAGGTGGCCATCAGGCTACAAACAATTTTCACATTAACAATAGCACATCTACAGGGGCGCCAGAACCGGGCAGAGGGGACGGATGCCCTTGTAAGGTCATGTAAGCTACTGCACATTTTGCAATATAACAATTTCAGCTATTCGCTTTTAGCCTAAATTGTTTACGATATGCGAGGTTCTAAACCAGGGATCCGCAAATAGTTGGTCGCGACCCAAATTTGGGTCGCGAGACCTTCCACAATGGGTCGCAAAAGGGTTTAAACTTACTATAAGTATAACTTGTATGTCAAAAATAAATACAATCATATACTCTTTGACGTATTGACTTTCGTCTTTCCACCTAAAACATCGGGAAGTTGATCGTGAGCTACATGTTCAGAGCAATGGAAAACCTCTGTCTTTCTGCCCCGAACCAAAATATCTTGGGGTGACACTAGACAGATCGCTCACATACCACCACCATTTGGTGTCACTCGCAAGAAACTGACATCCGCGCTCGGCTAAAGCGCCTGGCAGGCTTCAGCTGGGGAGCGAGAGTTGACATTTTGCGCATAGCAGCCTTAGCTCTTGTCTACTCTTCATCAGAGTACTGTGCACCTGTTTGGTGCTGCAGTGCTCACTGCCACAACATCGACACAGCCATAAACAGCGCCTTGCGCAGTGACCGGATGCCTGCGTCCCACACCATTAGACAATCTCCCCATTCTCGCTGGCATCCAACCCGCTGATCTTCGTCGTGAAGAAGCCACTCTGTCTCTCAGTCGACGTGCACTGGAGCCTAACCATCTTCTCCCTCACAAGATCTCTGCTCTCCAAGCGAGCACTCCCGTCGACTAAAATCAATTAAGACACCCATTCGTGCCAGACGCTCAACTTCTAATCAACGATGAACAAAACATCTCTGTGGCTACTTGGGCAGACCATCTATGGAATTCTGAACGGAAGTCAAGTAGCCTATATTACCAGACTCCATTCGTTAATTTCCTACGCCGACACATGCTCCATAGGCCTGACACTACAAAGACAGGCATGGGTGCGCCTCAACAGTTTTCGTACGGGCGTCGGGCTTTTCCGCTTAACCATGCACCAATGGTGAATGGCCTCTTCCTCCTCCTGTGAATGTAGTGACGAGGAACAGACCGCAGACCACATCATCAATCACTGTAGAACGGAGTGGAAGATGAAACCAAAGACTAACTGCTCTCTAGTGGCCTTCCAGTGTAGTCATGGAACATCGTGAATCTGGGGTGATAAAAGGGAAGATCCTCGGCCCCAGAGGCTTACACAACGACGACCACAGTTAGTAGGTCCACTCGCTTATTAAGCCCAATTTGGTCCATTCCTGAAAGTATAGAAGTGGTAGAAAATTCCCCCCCGCACAATAAGCCCAAAATTGTCCGGTCCCGATGTAGGCTTAATAAGCAGGGACAACCGTATTGAAGTTGATATTAAATTACAAAAGATTTTGCGCAACATTATATTCTTCTGAAACGTTTGGGCCACGAAGATTTCGAACGATTGTCTTTTGGGTCGCGCCAACAAGTATTTGCGGACCCATGTTCTAAACAAGCAACAATATATTAACATATTCAGAACTATCTGGAAGGTTTCAGCTGATCATGCGATCGTATGTACACTACACCTTCTCCAAATTGTGGACCTTTTCGGCTCAAGGGGGGGTTCCCGGGAACCCCCCCTGGCTACGGGCCTGCTAAATTATATATTGTCACGAGTTTGTTATATTATGTGAGAGAATTATCGTTTTCATGAACTGAATATGATTCTTCATGAAGCAGTGTATAAAATTGTCAATACTTCACTCACAAGACGTCGCCTTTCAGCGTTTGATGGAAAATGGATTGCACGTTGTGGAGCGGCATCATTCCAGCTTCTTACCAAGGTTGTCACCACTCGGCCATGAAGCGAATGTATCTACCGGAGATGCGGGTTACTCTAAGTCTAAGCGCTTTGCAAAGTAGGCTATGTCAGCGCAGCTGCATAGTGCACAGACGCTCAAGAGAAAACAATATTATTTTGAATTCGTTCCTTTGATGAGCGCCAAGTACTACAGGCAAGAGTAACTTGTAAGAAAGCTTTTGTTATGACCCAACAGGGTATCGAACCCATGCTTACTGATTCAGAGGCAGACACACTAACCACTCATCCAGAGACCGGGTTGTAAAAATAGAGCCAAAGAATTTCCGGATACACAGCAGCACCAATTTCCAATTGCAAGTTTCATGTATTACTTTCATTAAAGACGCATAACACATAACTGAGAATATTTAGAAATTGTAGCAGTAGCTGTAAGACCAGCAAATGACACCAGCATGCTATAAACGTGTCATGATGAAATTTGGGTTGATTTAAATCCTTTGGATAAATAACACTGTTCTGATCTCTTGTTTTTTGAGAAAATTTAATAAAAAGTGTTTTGCTGTAATCAAACCCTGGTTTCGAACGCGATCCAACAGAAATTAAAATTCTATAACAATTTAGCTCAAAATTGCTAGCAACTGGGGTCATTTTAGCTCCGAGTTGCAAGGCAAACGTGCAGCAAGTTGAAAATAAAAACGGTGCAGAAGTGTAAATTTTGCACAGAAACTTTCCTTTTAAATCGTGTACTTGACAAAAAAAAATCACTTTTCACTAGACGGTAGTCACAGTATCACTGTGCATTTCAACATCGATATAATAATTAATCAGTTTACATCGTCTTGAACATCCACAGAAGACGTTGGCGCAACGTGAAACGGGAGAAAGATATATTTTACTTTCAAAATAATAACAATATCAATCCACACAGAATTTTAATAATTTATGAATTTAAAGTGAAATATTATAAAACTGTCAAGAAAACCCCGTTACATTGGGGTTTTGAAGTGGAATTTCAAAAATAAGTTTTAATAAACTTTGCAGCAACTTTATAGTGCGGTCAACTCAAATTAATGCATAACAAGATAGAATTTTCTTAATATTGAAAACTTTCATACAGCAGTAGAAAGAAAAGGGCCTTAAAATACTTCGCATTGAACAACAATAACAATAACGATCTTAACATCTGCAGGCATGGTAATAATACATCTTTAGCAGTGTCACAAAAAAATAGCACAAGGTATATACTCAATAATAACTATGGAAAACTTCTGCGCGACCCAAGCCTCCAGCAGACTTATTCATGCAAATGGCTTCAGTGATGATTCACTATGACGTCAAAAAAGGTCGATCATTTGCTAATTCAGCAAAAAATACATGTTACTGCACCGAAAAACGTAATAATCTTGAACAAGTACACAAACCACACGCACCCCATGCTTTTCATTCTCAGAGAAAAAGGTACAGGAACTTTTAAGAGAGCGCTATGCTCTCGTGAAATTAACTTTTTATAAGTCATCATAACACGCAGCACTTGTCACTTTTCTCCTCTGCAGATCGTCTCGGTCGCTCATTTTGCTCGCTGAGCGGCTGGTCACGTGGTTGGCTTGGACCAGACCGAGGCTCGATCGAGGCTGCCACCTGCTGGTCGTATTCTCGTTGAAGTGTTTCTGCAAGCTGGCGGCTGAAAAGTGATGATAAACGAGAATGTATTCAAATAAGTTATTGTAGAAAAAGTTGAGGTGACGAAGGTTGTTGACAATCACAATATGTTCTGTTTGTTTATTCTAATTGTTTTTCACGTCTTTCTTTTATGTAATACATAACTATTATGCGTAAAGTAGAAACACATGGCCATCGACCAATCAAGGAACTCACTCGGTTTCTTCGTGAAATGTTGGGACCAAAAAATCCTCGGGAGGTGATGCTGCTGAAGGGCCTTCATCTTGAAATGACAAAGCACGAGCCAACTGGGAATCCTGTATGACAACAGAGTGCACAGGTAAATGAGATGAGTGGCTTGTGATCAAAATCGAAGCCATGTGAGCATCATGAGGCTTTTCAACATTATTACCACAATGTACAATCTTGATCCCAGCCAGCAAATCGGTTATCCTTTATATTGTAAAAAAGCAGACAAGGTTGAACCAAAAGAGAAAGATTCGATGGACAGAATGAGATGGAGAAAAATGGTGAAAGTAAGTAAACCTCAATGTGTTATTGGTCAGAATAATGGTTAAAAAAGGCGGTAAAATAGTTTAAAGAAGCACGTGATTTACGCATCTTTACTGTTTTGCACCATCATCTACTGTATAATTCATAAACTACGCATGCATTCATTGCACCAACTAAAACCAAAAACAAATACAATATATTCCATGATAAGCATTTTTGCCAAGTATAAACTTGCAACTCATTGAAAAGTGTAATGTTGAGTGGGATGATGCAAGACAAACGAACAAAAGGACAACAAAATATAAAATACTTTGACAGCATCAAGGTGATTGCGCGACTGAACAGAATGCCGGAAAGACTAACATAATCAAAGGGCATATCAAAATGGAGGGAGTTCATCAAGGATTCATAGTATAGGGATGACCAACGCGGCTGAATATCGGACAAGCGGAGTGTAAAAGTGTTGCCAAATATTTTTTAAATTTTTAGAAAAACTAATTTTTTGGCATTTTCAAACAGTTGTGGTCGCCCAAAGCTTGTCCGTTTAAAACTAACCTGAAGTTTAAGGTTGCACAAGATTGAGTTAAAGTAGTTTGTAGTTGTGTTACTTTGCAATAAGAATGTGCTGAATTTATGTACAAAACTTAAATAAGATTTACAGGTTTAAAAAAGTATATTACCAACAATTTAAGAACAAAAAAAAATTAAAATACAGCTCAGGAATAAAAAGCTTCATGTTTTAAGTGTTGAAGCAGGTAATTATTTTTGAAGTAATATGTTTTATGCACCAGAGAGGTTAAACTTGCCAAAAATATGATAGTTTGATAAGTGAAAAATAAAATTGGTTTAGATTAGTTTTAAAATAGTTATTTACGGGCAAGTTTTGGGCAACTACTACTTTAAAATTGCTAAAATAATATTTTTTCTAAAAATTTAAAAAATATCCGGCAACACTTTTACACTCCGCTTGTCAGATATCCAGCTGAGTTGGCGATCCCTACAACACTATGAATCCCTGGAATTCATAAAGGAAAGACACAGCTGATCAATCGGTTGAAAAATAAACTTGCTTACTCTATCTAAAGCCTTTGTTAAAAGCATGCTTGACAATGACAGTAGAGCAAAAAATGACAGACGACATAAATTCGCCGCTGAACATCAAGAGATTCTAGACAACGGCCAACTTCAGCCTTCAGCACACAAACTCGAAGCCTTGTTGGAGTCATAAAAATAAAGTGACAAAGATTTCTTTTTTACTTGTTCTAGCTGTTGCTCTGACGTGACGGTCTGGTTAGGGCTTTCGGGGGGTGCGCTGAGAAACTTGCTGTCCGTAAAAACTGTGTCCCCCTGCACGTTGGAGAGAGTCTCCCAAACAATGTTAGGCTTCGACAAGAAGCCTTGGTCAGTTACAAGAGTGAAAAGTTCGTTCTGTAAATAAAAATAATCACTCGTTATGTGTACAATGTGTTTGCTAAAAATAAATAAAAAACGAATTTTACATAGCATGTCATACACTGCGTTAATGGGCTGACATAATTTAGGTTAGTGCGCTATGGGCACAGAAGGATGTTTTTGACAGACTTCAGTATTTGTTGTACTATCGTAACACATGAGAACTGAGTAGGCAGTGCACGATTACACACATCCACTTTTAATAGAAGCTTTGTGGCTACGGGATTTGCTCTAGCAAAAACGTTTCAAAAGGATTCTTGTTGAAAGTAGAAGTAAATGTGCAATTACTCAACAACGTTGCATTAATGGAAGGATACAAAAATAAGGGCATGGCATCGCCCGTACTGATGTAGGCGTGCCATGACACTATTTTTGATCAATATCAGGCCGCAACTACCAACTAAGGCTAAAAACAGGGCGAATCTAAAGTCTCACTTCGTTGCTAACTGCGTTTGCTTACAAAAAAGTACTTTCTATAAAAATATATATAATTATATATTTATTATATAATTATATATTTTTTTATAATTATACATATATGTTAAAAAAACAATTTGAAAATGACTTCAGACGTTCTTTAAGAATGATCTGGTTTGGAAAGAAGAATTTACAGCATCATTTACCCCTTTTTTGTACAGCGTGCTAAAATGATTGTTTCGGAAGAAGACCCCAAGCTGGTATTCTTCCATCGTCTCCAGGATCTTCACCACACCATGGTAAGTGAGTTGAGAGGCTGTGGAATTTAAAAACTCCTCGGCGATCAAGCCTGCAAAGAACAGACGAAGTATCGCTTTATGTTGAGTAAGCCAGAAAATAAAACAAGTCAACATCTTCGAAGTCTAAAAGCACACTCAAACGAGCTGTAATCTTATTCATAATAAAAGCGTCCATTAAACAACATCGAATAAGATTATATATTAAAAATCAGTTAACCAAGAAAGCGGATATACGTCATTTTACTTTCGCAATACAAAGCACCGTATTTTAAATGTGCTTTGTTCATCAGCTATGCATCGTTTTGTCATTAACACAATCTTAATCTGCAGGCATCATCAGGACGCAGATATCAAATCGACAAGTGACAATCCAGACAGCAAAATCCGTCGCTTTTGCATTGTAACAACAACTCAACTGCAATTCAACGTCTGCAGATGTTGAATCAACGTAAACATGACGGATTTTCTTGTCTGGAAACGTTGTCAGAAAATCCTAACTTGATGAGGAAAATGTGAAGGTAGCTACTATAGTTACTGAACAAATCAGCCGAATACAAACAAATATTATTAGTCACGTCAATGCCAGTCCACCTTGAGTAGGATTATATCAAGCCAATAATGGTTGCTACCTTTCGCATCGTTTCAATGGCTAACGACGTAAAAATGATGTTTTGTTAACTGGGCAGGTACTGTCCCAGGCAGCAAAATCTGTTATTTTTACATTGATTCAACGTCTGCAATGACGGATTTTGCGGTCTGGGGTTGTGTTTAATTACTTATTGTTTTAATTACGAACTCTGCTGCGCTGCTGTTACAGCTTGAAAGTCAAGCAGCAAATCTTATATTTCTTATTCTGAACAATGTAAGGACTTGCAAGAACGGTGGTCAATAAAAGAGATTGAAACGTTACGATACCCGCGAATTGTTTACTCAACGCTTAGAGACGTCGAATTGCCGTACAAAGCGATTTGATCAACAGCAGAGCTAAGCCCAGCTTAGCAGATTCCCTTCTTATTATATTAATTCAACTTTTGCAGATGTTAAATCAATGGAAAAGGAGGGATTTTGCTAGCTTGGGAAGTTTACAAACACGCCACCTTCTTTAATAACTTGTTCATCATTGGAATCCTTGCTGCTGATAATCTTGTCGACAATTAAGTTGTAGCTGCATGGACTTAGCACAGCATGAGTTTCTGCATCCTTAAAAAAAGATACGTATACAAATTAAACATTTCCTTCGATGACGAATGGTTTGACACATACAGCAAATAGAAATACTGAAAATATCTTCCCTGTAAAGTGGTGAAAGTAACTGTGATAGAATTTGCTGTATTTGCCGTAAATAAAATTACAGAAAATCTAAACTAACTAAGTCATGCGCGACCTAAGGTTCGTGATAGGTTTTCTGGCAATCATTACGTGCTACACTTATTCAAATAGAATAAGCATACATTATAAACATATATTAAGCATGCTTAATGGCTTTTTATTTGAGTCAGTGTTGTACCTGACGATTACTAGGCCACCCAGCATGAAACCTCATGTAGCGCATGACTTAGCCAGTTTAGATTTTCTATAATTGACTAGCTGTGCATTGAGCGCTTTGTTTGCAATTGCTACAACTTATCCCTGATATGTTCTATATCATACTAACATGACACGGTCATGCTAACCAGAATCATGGGTCTGCTACTATTCTGTGAGTCTGATTCGGTGAATTCCTAGGCTAACCTCTAACCCCTAATCCTAAAACGGCAATGATAATTAGGCTACGGTACCCAATAAGTTAAAAAAAAAATTGAAAAAATCCCCCGTTAAGGGGTCGGACTCACCGAATCGGACTCACCGAATCGGACTCACCGAAACGGGCCATTCCGCAGAATCACAATGGGAGATGTTTTCTCCACGCGCGTTAGAAACAGAGTTAATAAAGCTCTTACCTGCGGATCAGGGAGCCAGCCATGATATAACGGTATTCTCAGCACATCAAACACTGTGACTTCAGAAGTGCACTCGAAACTGGACACATTTTTAAATTGAACATTGACATCAATGCCCGTCTGCAACTTGCAAAACACGGCGAAGGCGTCGGAGATATTTTGCTCGTAGTTTAGTCTTTCTTCGTCGGAGACGGCCGGGGGCGCTTCTTCATATAACAAGCCGCCTGAAACACAAAGCAATTTGAGAAAATACAGCTTGAAGAACTGATTTCGAAATACGTTTGTATGAAACAACGCTCGTCCATAGAATGAGTCATGCAACCAAGCCAGCAAACTAATTATAATACAACCCAGCCTATGTCTGAAGGCGTTAAATGAACGGTACACGACAACTGGGCGAGGCAAAGTGGGCGATACCCACTTGGGCGAGACCAGGTGGGCAACGAGACAAGTGGGCGATGGACCAAGTGGGCGACGAGTCAAGTGGGCGACGGCCAAAGTGGGTGACGGAAGCGAAAGTTTTATGACTTTTAATTTTTACTTCAAAATACAATGATTGATTTGTGGAAGGGAGGCAATGAGAGTTCTCACGCTGAGTTTCACGAAGCATTGGAAGCAACATTTTCATTATTTTTTGTAGTCTAGTAATAGCGCTTGCTGTTTGATGTTAATTTGCATTGTGACATCATCTTGACACATTATTTTGCAACACACAATCCAGTCTCTGAATGTTATAAACACTTGCGGTAGTTCACTAGGTCAGCCAGTGCTGAGATCTTAACTACTAAGTAGCTGGTTTGGTAGGTACATGCATTAGACATTTGAATGTTTGTAGTGATTTTCAAGCGAAACAGAAGTTTTTGTTAGTTGTTCGAGTGTGTTATTGTTTAAAATACGTGTGAAAACTTACATACGAATCATTAACTACGGAGATTAGCATAACTTTGATGCTCTAAAAATAAAGTCATATTTTTCAATTTTTAGGTCGTAATTGTGAGCTGTTTTTTTTTTCGGTCATTGACCGATTTTTTAGCAAAATGTCCGAAAAAAATATAGTCAATTCGGTCAAAATGTCCAAAAAAATATATAAATCAACCATTGTATTTTAAAGTAAAAATTAAAAGTCATATTTTATACTGACAAGCTTTGATAACGGTTAGGGAACGTTCATAACTGACTTCAACCACTCTTTGGCCATTCGTTTGTCCCTTTTCTGAGGGGTTTCTCTTAAGCTTCACGATAAACCCTGACGCCGCAAATTGCAAAATAATGTGTCAAGATGATGTCATAATGCAAATTAACATCAAACAGCAAGCGCTATTACTAGACTACAGAAAATAATGAAAATGTTGCTTCCAATGCTTCGTGAAACTCAGCGTGAGAACTCTCATTGCCTCCTTTCCACAAATCAACCATTGTATTTTAAAGTAGTTAGGGAACGTTCATAACTGACTTCAACCACTCTTTGGCCATTCGTTTGTCCCTTTTCTGAGGGGTTTCTCTTGAGCTTCACGATAAACCCTGACGCCGCAAATTGCAAAATAATGTATCAAGATGATGTCACAATGCAAATTAACATCAAACAGCAAGCGCTATTACTAGACTACAAAAAATAATGAAAATGTTGCTTCCAATGCTTCGTGAAACTCAGCGTGAGAACTCTCATTGCCTCCCTTCCACAAATCAACCATTGTATTTTAAAGTAAAAATTAAAAGGCATATTTTATTCTGACAAGCTTCGATAACGGTTAGGGAGCGTTCATAACTGACTTAAACCACTCTTTGGCCATTCATTTGTCTCTTTTCTGAGAGGTTTCTCTTAAGCTTCACGATAAACCCTGACGCCGCAAATTGCAAAATAATGTGTCAAGATGATGTCACAATGCAAATTAACATCAAACAGCAAGCGCTATTACTAGACTACAAAAAATAATGAAAATGTTGCTTCCAATGCTTCGTGACACTCAGCGTGAGAACTCTCATTGCCTCCCTTCCACAAATCAATCATTGTATTTTAAAGTAAAAATTAAAAGTAAAAAAACTTTCGCTTCCGTCACCCACTCTGGCCGTCGCCCACTTGGCTCGTCGCCCACTTGGTCTGTCGCCCAATTGGCTCGTCGCCCACTTGACTCGTCGCCCACTTGACTCGTCGCCCACTTCTCTGGTTGCCCACCTGGTCTCGCCCAAGTGGGTATCGCCCACTTTGTCTCGCCCAGTTGTCGGTGTACCGTTAAATGAACGTAAAAAAGTATTGGTTTGTGGATTTGGGACATGGCATTGCCGAGGATATGTAGTTAGATGCAGGAGGGCCTTCCCAGCTAATAAAATTTGCCCTTTTCGCGCAGTTTTAACGCCAATGCCGTTACATTTTCTGGCCAGTAGGACTTTATGGGATTTGCGGAAAACGTTTTGCACCATCCAGGAAAACGATAAGCTAAAGCCTACACTTGAAACAGCTCTTTGTGTGTTCATCTCCTTGGCACTCCCCAAAGTACAAGTCGAAAAAAAGTATATTCTATCAACTTCGACAGCATATGATTGCAAATTATAAAAGCAATCACAAATTCAGTTTACTTATCATGAAAACAAAAGTAACTAAAAGCCTCACAAAACCAACGTGTTTTCGTTGCTACGCAATCATACCAATAATAATTAATTAATTAATTATTCTAGAGTTGTTACATCAATTGATTAGAAAATTTGTAAGTAATTGTTTGACATGATAGCGAGATAAATTCAAATTTTTTAGTGTGCATTAGGTTCCTCGCATTCAGCAAACAGGGCAATTGCATCACAGCCCGAACCTCATACAGAGTTGTGTATAATTATGTATGTATCACAAATCTAGCGTAGAACTATCACATTTTGAGAATTGCCGAAGAACAGGCTACAGGGTATTGAACTTCAACGTATACATTCTTTTCAATCAGCTACACAGAAAGTTCTTTGCAGGAACTCGGGCATTCAACATCCTTCACTTATTTTCGTTGCATGAGTGTGGGTAAGGGGTATCACTTTCGAGTCTGCTACTATTCGACTAGTCCGACTCGGCTGGTCCAATTCGGCTAGTCCGATTCGGCTGCAGTCTTTTTCGGCTGGTTTGTTGGATTTACTTGAGGATTTTGTTGGATTACAGAAGGATTATGGTTGGATTTTCAAAAATTTGCTGAATAAGGAACTAGCCGAGAAAGACTGTACCCGAATAGGAAACTAGCCGAATCGGACTAGCCGAAACAGGCCATTCCGATCACTTTCAGCTGAATCATGTTTATCGGTGTGACAAAATTTCGGCGGTAAAGTGTTGCACTTCAAACATCGTTATCACCCGAAGTCGATTTAAATGAACACTGAACACAATTCTCTTTACAAGCTTGATTTTTGCTTTCAGCAGCATGATTGCTGAGCACTCACTTCGCAATGTCAATGTAGATATTAACGATTCACAAAATTGATGGATTATTAGTTTAGATTTAATAACAATTCGCTTTCATACTCACCGATGTAATCGATGATTTGCTCTGAAGATATCAGTTCAAGAACTGTTGACAAGGTAATCTATAAATAAAATCGCAAATACTTCAAAAGCAAGTTTGCGCCACAAGGTAATACCAATGGTAACATTGTTTCAAGACTCAGCTGTGATGAAACAAAACTACCAATAGACAACACAAATACATCCCAAACAAACTACAACAGGGTGTTCCACAACTAAGTCTGTGTACCTCAAAAATTTGATTAGCGTTTTCGCTTTAGTAGGAAGTTTGACTTGATGCACCATCTACAAAACACCACAGGGCTTAGCACAGTTTCTAATTACATAGTGGGCATTTGTGGGTTAACTTAAAGTGACGCCTCTCCTTGTAATATTACTGTACTTGGTTCTCTGCGTTTATTAACAGTTGTTTTAAATACTACAAGCAAAAAATACTGGGCAAATTCTGACATCTTAATTTTTTTTTAAGCAATATGTCAACAATGTATTTTAAAAAAAACTTGCGCCTACCTACGACTACACCTACTGACACTGGTAATACAAAGGCAAAGAGATTTTTAATGTTTTTTGTAAGATGTATATGGCATATATATGCCTATGCTGTAAACGTAATAAGAATAACAGTGGTGTTACAAGCACGCTGGTGCTTTTTCATAATACAAATCTAATTTTGGAAACACCATAGGCTACCAACACCATAGACTACCAACTTAGCTTTCAAGTTAGACAAAGACGAGAGAGCTCTCCAGCAAGAAATACCAAACAGCAAATCAAACACTAGAACTAGATTCTAATGATTTGCAGATATTCACAAAAATGGATGTAGTTATAGCCTACACACTTTTGACATGCACACAGCCTTATGAAACACTTGTGTGAAATAAGCTTGATAGCTAACATTAGCTAGCCACATCATCATACTAAAGTTGAACAACAGCAACTACAGACGTATATCCTATACTTAACCATAGGATATATGTCTTGAAAAACATGTCTACCAATGTAAATTTCTTACCCGTTTGGAAAGAAGTAAACAATTGAATATGGCCAACAAAGGACAAGGACCGTTTTTGTTTTGTGTTATAATCGCCGTTTTCTCATCTCCCCACTCTATCCATTTAATGTGGTAAGTGTTATTGTCATCTTCAAATGTTGTGGCGCTGTTGCTTTGAGAAACAGGTGTCGAATCAGAAGCCACACCATCTTTAGCCATTCTGTTACGATTGAAACTAACTGCGTGGCCTCTTTGCAGAATCAACACAACACAAATAAATACAGTAGTCACTACAGCTATAAATGTGCGTCACCTACTTCCTACTATAAAGCACAGTCATTCAAGATGTGGGAATATGTGGGCCAAGTACATATTGCCAAAAAAGGTAATACTTATCATGAATCATCATTGTCAACTTGTCATGAATCTATGTTGCAAGTTGTTCTGCATGGAGTCAAAAATGTTCAAAGCAATAACATTTTTAATACCGGTAACTTACTAACCTATATTAATAGACAATGTCAAGTTTGCTTATAAAATAATTTTATAACCAATCACATACTAAATGCAATCTACCACATTTTATACTCAATTGCGGCTCAAAAGAATTCAACAGTAGATCACCAACATTTAGTTTCCATAGTTGTATTGAGGCTTTTGCCAGATTGCTGAAGATTTAGATTATGTGTATGAAAAAGTAAGGAAGCCAATCTTTGTGTCAAACTTCAAGCATTTTATTAAGCGCCTCGCGAAAGACACAACAATCACATTCTCTTGAGCAGTATCTATTGATGCAATAGTAACAAAGATTCAACACCATAGGCTACATAATGCAATACTGTATTGAATTTTTTCCTACAAGTATCATGTATTTCATTATATAATTGCATAAAATGTTCAATGTTGGAAATTACCCCAAGGGCCAAGACCTAAGATCGGTTTGCTTCACCAAGGCAATACATTGGTCAATAAGTTCTTAGGAGAATATACAGGCCACTTGGCCAGTGGCCATGGTTCATACTTTGATGAGTTTATTTTTTGTTGTGACCTAGAACTAGAAATTAAACAGTATTAGTTTCTTTCATTAATTACAAGAGTTTTCAAAGCTTCACAAAAATTTAAACTTTTCAAAATTCAAGTGCCACATTGGCCACAACAAAAGATTCAATCCTAACATCAGCTTTTTCATGACAGTAGCAATTGAGAGAAAATAGGCATTATTTGTAAAGCAGTACTGTTAAATGGACTGCTTTATAACATGTGTGAATAATCGCAATGGCCCGTTTTGGTGAGTCCAATTCGGTGAGTTCGATTCTCTATTCGGTGGTTTTTTATTTATTTTTTTTAATTATCGGGTACCGTAGCCTAATTATCGTTGCCGTTTAAGGGTTAGAGGTTAGGGGTCAGGAGTTAGGAACTCACCGAATCGGACTCACCGAATAGTAGCAGACCCGTGAATAATACAACTGACTTAAAATACATAGGACATTTCATTACCCCAGTCACATCAACAATATGTGTAATTGATGCCAAATGCATGTTAGCAGGACAAGTATATTAGAATATTGCTATAATTAGAATAAGCACTTTAAGCATAATAGCATATTGAAGTTAAATGGTTGAGGTTCTGTCTAAACAACAGTTTTTGAACTTAAACTTATTATTAACATGTGGACATAAAGGTGACAAACGAAAGAAAAACAGAAATACAGTATATATATTATATATAATTATGTATTACATAAACATAACTTTGTAAAAAGCAAGCCTGAAGCAAACAATACAAAATTAATTTATTTTTAATGATTGACAAATTCCAGAATAAATGACAAAGAAATGGAAGCAGCATCCTAAAACAGCCTTTTGCTAAAAATGTTAATCCACACTTTGCTGCTTCAAACGCCTACCTCCCAACAGTGTTGATTTTACTGCAGGTTGTGTCATTTTGCTACAAAGGTATAAAAATGGCTCAGCCAACAACTTTCGACTATTAATTGAAGTTTCATATAAACGAACTTTCTCTTTCATAGCCCAATTTTGAGCAGTAGCACTATCCACTTTGCGTTCAGCATGCAAATCACATTTATTACCGATGACAACAATTGTTATGTCTTTCTTGTCACGATTTCGATCAATTTCTTTTTTTAAGTTGGTAATGCAGTTAAAAGACTCTTTGCTAGTGACGCTAAAGACAAGGACAAATCCTTCACCAAAATGGAAATAATGTTTATAGAGATTTGAAGGAGTACAGTCACTTCCTGGCGTGTCTTGGATGCGAACAGTTTCTTTCACTCCTCTGTCTGTATCAATTTGAGCCATGTATGTGTCTTCAATAGTTTTGTAAGATGTATTCAAAGCATGATCTCCATATATCACTTTCTCTAATATAGAAGTTTTTCCAGTTCCACTTGCACCACATACTACAATCCTTGCAATTTTTCCCATTTTAAAAAGTTCCAAGAGTTATGCAAATCCTATCACAGATGCTCACTTAAACTAAAGGACAAAAGAGATAACCAGTGTTGTACGCGTCAATGAAATAAATTGACGGTGTCAGCGTTAGCGCAAACTCCCGAAAAACTTCAAGGCGTAAAGCACTGTACTGTGTCAGCTCTTAAAGAAATTAACGTTGACGCCGTCAATTTCGCTATGATAGCGCTATTTTAGCCAGGGTCTCACAAAATGGAAGTATTCGACTTTTAATGAGTTTGGTTTTTGAGACTGTTTTGACCTGCAAAAAAAGAATTTGTCTTTCAGATTAACCCAGGATACGATAAACAAACTTGAAACTGCATAATTGGATAGACGAACAGCTGCCACATAAAAAGATTGTTCATTGCTATCAGTTTGAAAGTCAATATGTCTAACAAAATTTAACTCTCATTGTGAAACGAGATTTTTCATGAAAACGAAAAATGACGCATAGCACGTAGGCCTACTACCGTAACACTTAAAATCGGCAAAATACCGTAATTGACGGCGCTATCACTTCCGTCAACTAAAAAATACACTGACAGCGCTGGCCCCAGCGTCAACGTACAACACTGGAGATAACCAATTTAATCATGCCTAACTGCCTCTCGGCACCATAAACTTGTGAAGCCACGAAGCTTTGTATTGAAATATCAAAACTTGGCAACATCACCAGTCTGCTGATTTGAAAGCTTCACAAAGAACAATCTTTCCACGGCTGGTTGCAATTTCCTATTGTGTTGAATTCATCAACGATTGAGGACAATTAAAATGGTAGACTAGTTCAGCCTTCAAGATACAGTATGATCCGAGTCAAACTAAAAAACGACACTTTGCCATTTCAAACATTCTGCCAAATAAGTAGAAGAAACAAAGTCGAAGTCTGGTCTAAAAAAACTTTAAGTCGAAGCAATACACGTTATTTAGAAACAAAACTGCTCCAACACTGACTAGTAGGCATAAATGAATAGAAAGTTCAGTTGTTTTTTATGTTTGGTCGAGTCTTGTCTTTGTCATGAGTTACCAAGGGGGGAAGGGGACTTGTATACCAGCTCCGACAGTTGCAATACTCTGATGTATGAGAACTAATTATTCTCCTGCGTAAAGAATTCCTCCTCGAATTTTCCCCACTGATTGTACTGACATCATGTAGACAAAAATAAAATGGTAAATAGACTACTAAAACCTGACCATAGAATCGACAAAGTAGAAATTTTAATTCATAAATAATTTTCGATCCCCACACCTTTTTTTCGTTACAGCTTATGCTTTACTTTCATTCTTGTCGATTGTATGCTATGATCAGGAGTAGGACTCAGGTTCTAGAGTTTAGTTTGCCACAAAAGATAGACTGAAGTGAAGTCGCTAATTAGAGTTTCCCCGCAAAATTCTTTTTCAGGAAGTAATAAGTGTCATTGTTACTTGCTTATCTTTGCTTGTCATCAAAACAGTGTGCCTGTTTTTGCACATCTAATTACATATTATAAGCGTACATTAAAAAGTTTTGTTGCAGGTTGCTGGCTAACTTGATGACCGTTTTTATTTGTTTGCGACTATTTCTGATCGTGCCCGCGTGCCGTCCATTGCGCAACGTAGGCTAGTTATTTTATTTACTCTATTATGCGGCGCTATCAAAACGCATAAATTGATTTAATTTGTTTTTTTTATTATCTTTATCCTGCATTGCGGAAAAACGGTCTTGAGCGCTATGCATCGGTGTATGCCTTCCGACGTACACCTGACCAACGCTGCAGCCGACGGCAATGTCTGTTTCCGGTTGTCTACTCTACTTATGACTTAAATTTGGTACTACCCATTACTCGAAATCGACCATGGGAAGAGGCAATTATCGTAAAGTTTCTTGCCCAGAGAAACAACAGCAAATGCGGGTGGCTGGAGTCGAACATGCAGGCTCTCGACTGCGAGCCCAACGCGCTAACCACTCGGCCACTGCTGCCGATAAATTAATTTCTTAAAGCTTCTTGTTTGACTGTGTCAACGTCGGCATATGGGTGTTATTTGGCATTGTAAATAAATATGATATTGCACGGCCTCTAGTTTTTTTTTAGTAAAATAACGATACCGGTATATAATTGCCATCTATAAAATTAAACTATAGTAAAAAGATGCTATGTTTTAGTGGAGTGTTTGTTTGTTTTTCATATCTTTATCCTGCATTGCGGAAAGCGGACTTGAGCGCTATGCATCAGTGTACGCCTTCCGACGTACACCTGACCTACGCTGCAGCCGACTGCAATATCTGTTTCCGGTTGTCTACTCTACTTATTCTTCCCAGTGGTCACAGCGGTAAACCATAATCTCTTCTTGGGAAAATTTTAACATAAAGTTCCCTAATCCGTTCGTCTGTATATAATGACCGAAGAAACACACACTTGAACTTCTTTTCAAACAGTGTATTTCTGTAAAAATTAGCCCACGGCTACCAAAAACGAGGGGGTGCAACGCGTACACCACCCAGCAAACATTGATTGCTGGGCCAGCGTCGGCTATATGCTGGGTATGTTGGCACAAGGCTGGCAATTTTGTCCAACATTTTGCCAACATTGCCAACATTACGCCAACAATTTCAATACTTCTTATTATGCGTTCAAAAAGGTCTTAAAGATTTTGTTTCAGGTTTATTTGTTTTAAACTTTAAAAATACTAACACAAACCTCTTTTCATGTGGTATTGCTTCAAAACACAGTTGTGTGATTGGCTGACATCGGTCAGAAGCATTGCCAGCGTTGTGCCAATTCATAACAGTTTCGGTGTTTTCTTCAAAATTATGCAAATGTATACCATCATTTTGCTACAATTTTACATTTTAATAATAGGCTATCAATGCTGTTATTATTTTCTGATACCGTACAAGTATACTATGAATATTTAAGACCAGCGTTGGTCAGAAGTGTAGCCAACAGTTTGCCAACAAAGTAGTTTCATTTTAGTTTGTTTATGCCAAACTGAGCAGAGGTCTAGAAAAAGGCTGGAGCAACAAAACGCGAACGCGATAACGTGCTTGATACCCAAACAGTTCAAACTTTCCATTAGCCCTACACGTTTCCACAAAATAAACAATTGCAACGTCGGCCATATGCTGGATGTGAGGGCACAAGATTGGCAATTATGTCCAACATGTTGCCAACAATACGCCATCAATTTCAATAACTTATTTCTTATCATGCGTTCAAAAAGGTCTCAAAGATTTTATTTCAGGTTTATTTGTTTTAATCTTTAAAATTACTAACACAAACCTCTTTTCATGTGGTATTGCTTCAAAACACAGTTGTGTGGTTGGCTAACATCGGTCAGAAGCATTGCCAGCGTTGTGCCAATTCATAACAATTTCGGTGTTTTCTTTAAAATTATGCAAATGTATACCATGATTTTGCTACAATTTTACATTTTTATAATAGGCTATCAATGCTGTTATTATTTTTTGATACCGTACAAGTATACTATGAATATTTAAGACCAGCGTTGGTCAGAAGTGTAGCCAACAGTTTGCCAAGTTTGTTTATGCCAAACGGAGCAGAGGTCTAGAAAAAGGTAGGAGCAACAAAACGCGAACGCGATAACGTGCTTGATACCGAACCAGTTTAAAGTTTCCATTCGCCCTACGCGTTTCTACAAAATAAACAATTGCAACGTTGGCTACTTTATTTCAGCTTCACTGGATTTATTCTTTGAAAATATTAATAGCCAACAATAAAATGACTCTTTAACTAAATGACTCATGTGGTTTAGTGGAAAAACACAGTTTCTTTCGCATACCGTATTCTTGTACCAACAACGCCATGATAAAAATCGTTTGTTCATATTCAATTGCTTTAGATAATTTAGTGCAATAAATGTATTGTGATTCAGAGAACACTTCCAGAAAGTTTAGGCTTTGGCGCCTGCAATACCCAACTAGCATAATCCGTTCTTTTTACATTGATTCAACGTCTGCAGACGTTGGTAAGGTAACTAACAAGCGATAAACTTAAAAACGTGGTTGCTAATTCAAGTTGCCAGGTCTTCATTTTTTTCTTGTGTTTAACAAAAGCTTTTTTAATTTTCAAGTTTAACTATACTAAAATGTTTTGTAATATTTTTGAAAACATTTTTTCAGGACTAACCTCAAAATTTGCGTGCAGTTCAAGAAAATTTAAAACAACTTGTAAGCTTAATCGAATTCACTTGTTGATGTTTAGTAGCGCTCGACACAGCAGCATGATTGTGGTGATCATGTAATCATTGAGTTGCGGCTGCACTGCCGCCGCGCTGCTGACCTGTCTGCAGACGCTGAATCAATGTAAAAAAAATCGATTGATGCAGTATCACTTGTTGATTTTGTTCTGAGAGCAGTCTCGCTCATTGTCTGATTTTGACCACGTGGGTGAGATTCTCGTGTCGCCAACAAAGGGGCGTCTTTACTTTAAATGTAGCAAAGCTTGCACAATAGGCCTGCTTCAGGAGCAGTCATGTTGCGTCGAAATCTCTCCTCAATTTCTTGAAGCGAGATTTCACAAAACGATCGCTACTTTTACTTTCAACGATGTGGCGAATCGTTTTTTCTCCTCTCGCGGTGCATAGAACAATACTGCAGGCACAATAATTGTTGTGAAAACTCCATTATGACGTCACTATTTAAACTTTGACTGGGCAATATGACGCGTTGAAGTGAAAGAAGGCAACAAAGCTTTAGAATGCGGCGATGTGTTATATCAACGTGAGGAGATGCAATTTAGCAGAAGAACTTGTTTTTTTTATGAAGAAAGACAAAGGCCATGACGTAATTCTTTGCTAAAGGGATTATGACGTCACTCGATTCACTTCGACTGTTCAATCATGGCGGTTGTGCTCAATACACAATTACGTGGAGAGCCGAAAGCACAATGCTTATGTCAACAGCGCTAAGAGGAATTTTCGCTTCTTGCATCGAAAATATAAAAAATCGAATTCAATTGAGATAGGCCTATTACGGCCGAAAGAAGTTTTAGAAATGATCAAAATAAAACTATAGGAATGACTTACGACAATGTCTATGAAAACCTGGTAAGTGAATGTCTTTTATTCATTGAACCTGAAATAATTGTGTAAAGTCGTTTTTGTCACTAGGCTACGTTTACACAATTTAAAGAAAGTTATAAAACTCAATTTAGAGAAATTTATAAAACTCAATGACCAATGGAAAACTTTCATATGAAATATTCTCGTGACAAATTTAGTGCCAGTGCTTCTAGATGAGTGCTAAGAAGATATCAGCAAAGTAGCAGAGCTCGTGATGTCCCACAACATGTGTAGGGTTCTGCTCAATCTTTGATTTTGCTGCTCCGGCAGTGTTTGCCTGACTGCTTGAATGTGTTTGTATTTTTATGTCGTGTGGATAGGTCTGTGATGGTTGTAGAGTATTTGCAAATGTAGCTTTCATTGCCGTCAACTGAATAATAATAATAATAACATGTTTTATTTTGCGCCCATTTCGACAACATAGCCTACAGTAGCCTACACTGCGACCTACATACGCAACAAAACAGACGACTGGAATACCGAAATAAACTTTAAACGTTGGCTGTCATTTGTAACAGTCGAAAATGTTTGTAACAAGTGCTGAAGCTTTTTAATATGATGGATGAAACCCCTGTCATTACATTCGATTTACATTTTGCAGATAGCAAATTTAAGTCAAGCTGTTGGCAAAAATGCAAGCGGTTGTATCAGTGGACTTATTACCAACTATTATTATCGAACACAACACAGTTCAAAGCATGTCGAGAAAAAAGAAAGGAAAAAAAACGTTGTGAAGTCTAAGCACTCGTTTGATTGTTTAAAAAAAAATCTGAAAAAGATTGTTCTTGGTGAGTACGGATAAATGTTTTTACTACGACTAAATGATTATGTCATAACTATGCCATTTTGTTCTTTTGATTAATGTATGATGTAATTGTGAAGAGTATTGAGTAATGTATGAAAATGTTTTAGTGGTGTATTCGCATTGATGTGAACAACGAACATGGTGGTTAGTAGGCTATGTCGGCATCTATATACTGATTTAACACGTCTTTTTTTACTTTCATGATTAGACATGGTGATGGCGCACGACAAAGCTGCTGCCGTGCAGCAAATTGATGAAGAGTTTCAGAGTGATTTCGAAATTGGAAGGACAGGCAAGGTGGCTGAAAACAGCAAAACTAACTTTTGGTGAGCTTGTTATATGTTTGAAAGACAACAGCGCATGTGTTGCTTTAGTTGTTGAATAACTACTGTACACGCAATTAGAATGTATTGGAACTTGATTATTGCTCTGCGTGGCGCAGAATCGAATGATAAGTTTTTTGTCACGCACGTTGGAGAGAGGGATATTACATTGATATTGCAGATTGTCAATTAACTTCGTAGTATCCTGAACGACAACTGATCAAAATCCTACACAGTGGCGTAGCCAGAAAAATGTTTTGGGGGGGCCAAATATTTGATGAATTGAAGAGAACAACAAAGTGTTTGATTTAAAGCCATCGCCACTTGATGTGCAGTGGCGTATCCTGGTGGGTTGAAGCAATAAAACTGGTAGCGGGGGTTAGAGCGTGCCGAAGGCACGCGTATTCTAAGGGGTCCGGGGGCATGCTCCCCCGAACAATTTTTGAAAAATTACACTCAAATAATGGATTATAGCGCTTTCTGAAAACACTTTTAGGGTAATATTTGTATGAAATTTATTAGCAGATAAACAGCTATTAACTTATTAAAGATAGCTTTTACACACGAACTGGCAAAAACTGCGGCTAAATTAGAGAACACCAAAAACACAGCTAAACAAAAACTCAATAACTACACAAAAGCCCAACAGAGTAAGCCATTCTGAAATTGCTTCCACAAATTAGTTCAAAGAAATGTAAATCGCGTAAATTTTGGGCGATTTACGATTTGGAAAATTTATTGGTGTCTTTCTGTGTGTCTTTCTGTAATTTCTGTTTCTTGTGTTTTTCTGTCTTTCTGTAAAACAAGTCCTTGGGGATGTTAATAGCCAGATGTCTTGGAAAACGATATAAATTTCTACAAACTTTATTGCATTTTCAACAAAGGGCTCAACTTCGGAATCCAAAGTTTGAAAATTTGGGGGGGCATGGCCCCTTTTGCCCCCCTGGCTACGCCTATGATTCCTACACTGTTGCCAAACAGCCCTCTTGAATTAAATATTTTTGTTTCATTCGCAGGAATTCACAATGATAAAGATACACAAGAAAAAGCTGCTGATGTGCAATGAATCTCCATCTATCAATACGATTTGATGTGGCTTGTTTCTAATAAATGTGAAAATATACGAAGCTCGGCTGTTACTTTGCTTTGTCACAAAGGGAGAAGTGTTGCTTATAAATCCGTGTTGCTGCTGTTCTTTCGCCCAAGGATTAGCTAGGTTCAACAATAAACTTTTGGTGATGAGCGAGGTTTAAGTACAGAGACGTTTGGCAAATGTAGATGCCAATGCTGTTCAGATGTTTTATGCACCAGCTTGCTTCGCATGGCCAACCTTGGTCAAAGCGCGGGCATCACAATAGTCAATAGATCAGATGAAGCAGCATCATGGTGCATAAAAGTCAACCAGAATTTAGGCGCCAGATGAAGCAAAATGGTGCACAAGCCATCTTGCCAACGTTGGCCAGATACAGATGCCAACGTTGGCAAGATGAAGCAAAATGGTGCATAAAACATTTTGCCAACGTTGGCAAGATACAGAAGCCAACGTTGGCTAGATGCAGAAGTCGTCGTTGGTTAGATGCAGACGCCAACGGTGGCAAGATGCAGACGCCAACGCTGGCCAGATGCATCCAAATGGTGCATAAAACATTTTGCCAACGTTGGTAAGATGCAGAAGCCAATGTTGGCTAGATGCAGAAGCCAACGTTGGCAAGATGCAGAAGCCAGCGTTGGCAAGATGCAGACGCCAACGCTGGCCAGATGCATCCAAATGGTGCATAAAACATTTTGCCACCGTTGGCAAGATGCAGAAGCCAATGTTGGCAAGATGCAGAAGCCAACGTTGGCAAGATGCATAATCCAATGTTGGCAAGATGCAGAAGCCAACGGTGGCAAGATGCAGACGCCAACGCTGGCCAGATGCATCCAAATGGTGCATAAAACATCTTGCCAATGTTGGCGTCTGCATCTTGCCAATGTTGCGGCCAACTTCTTGCCAATGTTGCCCCAACAATCAATGTTTACTGGGCACTTAAACTGTCACTACACAACAGATTACTTGGATAAAAGACGGAACTTTTGTCCAGCTAGCAAGCACTAAGCCAACAGTTAAATGTGCGGCCAACTTTCAAACAATCATTTTACCAGTGGCGTATCCTGGTTGGTTGAGCAAGGGAAGCAATAAAAGTCGTGGGGAATCAGAGAGTGCCGAAGGCACGTGTTTGCTAAGGGTGTCCGGGGCATGCCCCCCCCCGGAAATCTTTTTGCAAAATTACTCTCAAATAATGGATTAATGTGCTTTCTGGAAACACTTTTAGGGTAATGTTTGTATAAAATTTATAAGCAGATAAACAGCTATTAACTTATTAAAGGTAGCTCTTACACACAAACGGGCAAAAAATGCGGCTAAAATTGGAAAACACCAAAAATTCAGCTACAGCTAACTACTGCTGTAGTAGCTTAAGCCAGAATTTATTTCAGTCAAGTTTAGCCTAGACATCACATATCCTGTCTTATGCCAAAGTCTATCCAGCCAGGATAGCAGTGTAAAGCCAACATTTGGCTCAAACTTTTGCTTACAAGGCCGATATTATAACCATAACAGCGCTTTAAATTTTTTAATTTCAACCCACGGGCGCAATATCCAACAAAGCAGAGTTGCCAGATTATGATAAGGTCTAAAAACTAAAATAATACAAAAAAAGACCAAAAATAAGGAAAACATTAGACAAAAAGGAAAAATGGATATATTTACCTGTTTCTATTAAAAATAATAAAATGCACATAGATTTTATGACTTTTAGTGGATTTCAATAAATTGAAACAAAAATAATTCTGCAAGTATAGCCCGAAACATAGCAAGTATAAAAGGACTGTAGTGGATGAGTTTTAATCCGCCACATTACGAGTATTAAACAAGTATAGAACATATATTGAACAATGGTGAACATGGTTTCATCTGGTAAGGTTACAATATTTGAGAAATATTCATTATTATTATGCATTTTGAAGAATTAATTTAACAAAACAGCCTAATTTGAGGAATTTGGCCAATCTGGTAACCCTGCGCCAGGGAAGCGATTGAAAAATTGCTTCCGTGGATTAGTTAAAAGAAACGTAACTCGCGCAAACTTTGCTCTGCTTTTTTTCCTTAGTCTCTCACTTGTTTCTTAGTATAGCAAAAACGAGAGCAAGAGAAGCGATACGAATCTTTGCTTCCGTAAGCTTCCAACTTTTTTAAAATTAAAACCGAGCTGAAATTACACGGGGACAGGAGTTAGAAACCGTTCTAATTTGTATTCAGGTCACGAAATTACGAAACCGTTTTATTGAAAAATATAATTTTCTCTTTTTTGAATTTTGACAGGGGAAGCAATGCTTCCCTTGCTTCCATTGAGGATACGCCCCTGCATTTTACGAATGACCAGAATAGATATCAATATCTCAAATTCACGTAGAAAGTAACTGTGACGCAATAAATGAAAGACAATTATGAAGTCATTCCAACAGGTGTTTAAGCTGATGTAATATTTCCTGTTTAAACAGGCCCAAACAGGTCTTATGAACGATGGTGCAATTTTGGCACATGCTTTAGGAATTTCCATGACGTAATATTCAGTAGACTTGAACGGTTTTATATGACGTTTGATTTGTACAGAGATTGGCCGTAACATAGCGGCCCCTAGTTATGACAGTCTAACATGGCATAACTAAAAAAGAATTGAAGGACAATCGTGAGCCAATGAATAAAACACACGATACACAAATTGTTTGAATCACTCTCGTTTAAGTTAATACGTAACTACAAAGGGCATGCAAAGAATGAACAGCAATAAGAATAAACACGACGATACATGAAATTGGTACCATAGGTACACGCAAAAAATGACGCTATATACAATGGTTGCGATAATAACCGACTGTTCTGGGCTCAGACAAGTATCGGCCACCGCAGACAAAACCAGGCTCAAACCCTAACACTTAGGTGTTCTTTACGGGGGCGAGGCACGAAATATCCCTCAACACGTAGTCTACTTTCACTTTCCCCGTACTCTCATCATAGTTGCAGACGGCAACTTTGGCTCTACGAACCACAGGCTTCCCTTTCCTAATTTGTGGAACTACCTCATGCACCCTCCCAAGTTGATACTTCCCACGTTTACCAATGTCTTGGAGAGAACCTACCACTACAAGTTGACCAGGCTCCAAATTCTCGGCCATTTTTAGCCATTTTTTCCGGCCCTGAAGACCTGGCAAGTAAAAATCGATCCATTTACTCCAAAACTGCTGAGAAAGTGACAAATTGAACCGATAATCCCTTCTTAATTGGTCACGATCATGTGGTTGCCCAACAGCACAGTATGGGTCTAAGTATGGGGTCAAAAGTGAGGCAGGGGTGATGACAGTAAAATCCCTAGGGTCGTCACTCAAAGGTACCAAAGGGCGTTCGTTCACGATCCGAACGGCACTACCTGTGTACGTAAGCAGTTCAATAAAATTGGGCTTACGAATTGAAGAGTCCAAAATGTGAAAAAAGTATTTGGACACATCAGCCATGAAACCAAATCTTTCAAGCCGAAATCTAGCCAAGACATCTGCCAGAGGGTTTAACAAGGCAGACAAGTCAGGACAAGAAGACATTACATCATTTACACAAGTTCCTCGGAATTCAGATTGTTTTAAAGCCTTCTTCTTTAAATCAGCAGCTCTATCTGACGCAAACACAAAATTGTTAGGTAAATCAATATCTTCCTTCAACGGTACAGGTATCTCAAATCGACCACCTTTCAACTCAATATTCGGTTCGACAAGTTCTCTAGCCAAAATATCATTGCGAGACAATTCACAGGTTTCATTTTGCAAAGTCAAATCCTGAATGACTTTATTCAGGTCTGCTATTTCCATATCGCGAGACTCAATTTTACGCTGAAAGCCAGAGATGACATCCGACTCTGAAGACGTCTGCACTCTGCACACTTTAGCAACGCTTTCAACTAAGGGTGACTTACCACCACAAGCCAACCAACCGAGAGGAGTGAGCAAAGCATGCGGTTCACTGCGATTTTCACCAACACGTTCTTCTTTTGCCCACATCAAATAAGCGTTGTCATTGCCAATCAGTACATCTACAGTACTACAATCATTCAAATGAAACATATTCACGTCATGAAAATGACGGAAACCACTTAAATCTTGTTTATGAGGTAAAGTTTTAACATCGTCAGCCCAAGCTGGGTTAACCACCGAGGTTATATCACAAAACAGTTCATCAGTCTCTAACGACTGGATGTTGAGTTTAACAAGGTCAGCACAAGTAGGTTTCTGACCAGCCAGAGTATCTATTTTAAACGACGCTTTATCATACGGTTTAAGACCAAGTTCGCACTCCAAGTCACTCGAAACAAAGGTCAACTGCGAACCAGGATCATGCTGACAATACACCAACTTCGATTTGCCAGTCATTGGAGTCAAAACACGAGCAGCAGTAACGCGGTTAAAGGCTGCTTTAACATTTCCAATCTTAACATTACGCACAGGAACTCTGGCACCAGCCTCATCTTTACCGACCAAATCCAGAGAATCACGTGACGTCACATAAAAATCATGCAGAAGAAAATAGTGTTTCCTATCGTTGGTAGGTCCACACTTACGACAGTTATTTGCATGATTACAGTCTCTAACCATATGCTGGCGCAAACAATTCAAGCATTTGCCAGCTTTCACAATGACATCTCTCCGATCTTTAGGTGTCAAGCGCAAAAATTCTTTACAATTAGACAAAAAATGATATTCAACTTGACCACGTGACGAACAACAAAAACATGCCGGTATGTCACTACGTCTGGCCACACCGCCGCGCGGTGCGCCAACAGCAGTCGAGTACTGCGAACTCCCTGAAATCACATTATCATGGGGTTTTACCGACGTCTGCCTAACCGGACATGAAGGCAATTTTCCTTTGCCAAACTTTTTAAAATGCTGCGACTCACCAGAATCGCCCATTAGCATAATGCTAAAATCAGTCGACTTGCGCGTTTCCTCCCGTACTACAAAATCAAACAAACTCTGAAAGGTAGGTTCCTCAGTGCTACCATACTGATCACCTAAAAAGTCAAGATAACGCTGCTTAGCGTCAAACGGGAGTCGCTTAGCCAAATCCAAAACAAAACGTCCTTCTAATTTATCACGCTGACCATAAGCTTTCGCGTAAAGCAAACACTGCGACAATTCATCTTTAAACTCTTTCAAATCACTGGAAGAGATAGAAGTCAATTTGCTACCATAGCGATACTTTCTAATTTCTGGTTCTGCGAAAAGACCTCCACGAACTCCAAAACGTTGGGACAAGCGAGCTAACGACATTTCTATCCTGTCTTCCTCTGACAAACCAGGAGTGTCAGAAACCAAATTAGCAATCGTTTGTGCAGCTGTTCTAACACAAGCTGCTTGCAACAAAGTCAAACGAGTTCCCTTAAAGGGCGAAGCTGCCATCAAGGCCATAACACGATTTTTAAAGAAGACAAATGGCATATTATTACCATCGTAACCAATCAAGGCCGCCTTATCGAAGAACGTCCTACTATTTTGGTATTCAAAAAAGCAATCCTGCTGTTGAGAACTCGATTTAGCGGGAGAAGACAAGCTATATCCCTTAATGGGCTGAGTGGGCTCAGTCACATGCACAGCCCGATCACGATCCTCACATACGTTAAAATCAGGAGACACGATACGCCTCTCACAACCACCCAAATTACGTGTAGCTGGGCGATCAAAAACTAGCGGCGCTGAAAACTGTGAAGGGGGCAAAGCATTACTGCTAATGGCGGCCCCGTGACCTGTACGCTCTGGGGCAGGAGTTCGGTTGTAATTTGCAGACCTTGGCTCTACAGCCTTCGGAAGATCCTTAGCCGCGGCCCCGAGACCTCCTGAAACAGCTGGAAAACATGTGGATTGTACAGGTCCACTTACGGATTGAACAGGCGTGTGGAAAAGGTTAGGTAAATTAAACTGTGATTGATGTTCACTTCTGGAATGCCTAGAAGAGCCCTTTCTAGAGCTACGCCGGGAGCCCAACTCAGAACGATATTCAGCTAAAACTACCTCTTTACGTTGTTCGGCCCTCAACTGAGCGTCTTTGAGTGCGAACTCAGCAGCTCTAGCTTCGGCTCTCGCGGCGGCCTCAGCAGCTCACGCTTCGGCCTCAGCAGCTCTCGCGTCGGCCTCAGCTCTCGCGGCAGCCTCAGCTCGTATGGCCTCAGCTCGTATGGCCTCAGCTCTTGCGGCAGCCTCTGTTCGTGCGGCAGCCTCAGCTCGTATGGCTTCAGCCAGGGATATCTAAAGAAGGGGATACGAAGGCTTTTATTACGTCTGACAATAGAAGGGCTTTTGTTTATCGTAAATAATCTGTGTTTATCGTAAAATGACAATTGCCACCGATAGTAGTTTAATAAATCTTGTTATGATAACTTGCATTGCGTTATTAGCATCAGGTCTGGATATTCACAGCATGCTCATGGTTGCTTGTTAATTCAACTACTCATATACTTGCTTTACATCTAGCCTGTTGCAAAGGCTTTGTTAAAAAAAACAGCTTACTGGTAACTTTTCTACTGTCTTTGTAAACAAGTATTCTTTAAATATGCTCTACGTAACATTTGCTAACTGTTTACTGTAGCTCATTGTACCAGCTGCACTACAAAACTTTCTACGATTTTAAAAAGAACCACATGTTTAAAGCACAACAAACTACCGCCCTGGTAGTGTCACGAGAATAAGGCAATCGCTGCGAGCCTTCATATCCCCTTCTCTAGATATCCCTGGCTTCAGCTCTTGCGATGGCCTCAGCAGCTCTTGCTTCGGCCTCAGCTTGGATCTGGAGCTCCTCTCGTCTTAACTGTAGGTTAATTTGTGCAACTATCCGTGACGAGCTCTCAGACATCCTAGTGCTTACATTTGAGGCGCTATCCTCAGGATGTATGTCAGCATCCAACCTATCTGACAACTCACTTTCTTTTTGTTCGAAGTTATTTTTTAACGAGTTAAATTCGGGATCTACCCTATCACGAAGTTCTGCCACGATTGCAGAGTTAACAATTTTACTCAAAAGAGCATGGAAATGCCGTAATTCCTCTTCTAAAGTAGATAACTTAGATCTAAAAATTAACAGTTCCTGCTTATCACTCAAAGAACCTAGGGCTACAGAAAGTTTCCCAATTTGAGTCAAAATATCCCGTCTAAGATGCCGGGCCTCTCGAACTGACTTAGCCTCATCGTTAATGGGTCCCTCCCCAGAATGGCCTGCCCGACCGCAAAGAACATCATCAGGCTTAAACTCAGTCGAGTCGACGGCGGTCGAGTCCCTGTCGCCACCGAGTGTAGACATATTAAATGTTAGGGCTAAATTTAACAATTAAAAAATTAAGTTACACAAACACACAAAATTACAGTAGTTATAAAAAACTTAACTGCAAAGACCGTAAAAATACAAAAAAGAATTTAAATGCACGATACCGTAGCTGTACGAATATGTGAAGTCCAAACGTCGACAAAACTTGCTTGGATTCTTCCACTTGAATCTTCAAGCACAGATGGATTGCCTTTAATCTTCTTTCTTGCCAATAAATGTCAAAGTTATTTTTCTTCTGTACCAAACTGAGAAGAAATGTCTTTACTTTTTAGCTTAAAGTTCTTCAGTTGCCTACCGAGAAGAAATGTCTTTAATTTTCTTTGCTTCTTTAGACTACCAACCAATAAGATCTTCTTTTATTATTTCTTTGCTTCCAAGTGCTTCTGTGCCAAACACTAGACAGAGAATCGTCTTTTATTTTTTTTATGCCTTCAAGTGCTTCTTGGCCTACCAGCTAACAAATTCGTCTTTTATTTTTTATGCTGCCTGTGCTTCCGTACAAACACTAGCCAGAGAATCGTCTTTTATTTTTTATGGTCACAGCGGTAAACCATAATCTCTTCTTGGGAAAATTTTAACATAAAGTTCCCTAATCCGTTCGTCTGTATATAATGACCGAAGAAACACACACTTGAACTTCTTTTCAAACAGTGTATTTCTGTAAAAATTAGCCCACGGCTACCAAAAACGAGGGGGTGCAACGCGTACACCACTTAAACTGTCACTACACAACAGATTACTTGGATAAAAGACGGAACTTTTGTCCAGCTAGCAAGCACTAAGCCAACAGTTAAATGTGCGGCCAACTTTCAAACAATCATTTTACGAATGACCAGAATAGATATCAATATCTCAAATTCACGTAGAAAGTAACTGTGACGCAATAAATGAAAGACAATTATGAAGTCATTCCAACAGGTGTTTAAGCTGATGTAATATTTCCTGTTTAAACAGGCCCAAACAGGTCTTATGAACGATGGTGCAATTTTGGCACATGCTTTAGGAATTTCCATGACGTAATATTCAGTAGACTTGAACGGTTTTATATGACGTTTGATTTGTACAGAGATTGGCCGTAACACCCAGTGACCAGTTGCTCGAAATCGATCACTGGGAAGAGGCAATTATCGTAAAGTTTCTTGCCCAGAGAAACAACAGCAAGTGCGGGTGGCTGGAGTCGAACATGCAGGCTCTCCACTGTGAGCCCAACGCTCTAACAACTCGATCGGCCACTGCTGCCGTTACCATGGAATCGAATATCAAAAGAACTAAAGAGAACAACTTACAGCATTTTAAAATTAAATCAAATATAGTTATTACTATCTGAATCCTTAACAGCCTGTTTTACCTTTAACGGATTATCAGATTGAAGGGTCTTATTCAAATGGAATCTTTTTAATTTTTTAGAAGCATTGTAAAAAAATTGTACAGTAGACTTGTGATGCAAGCCGCGCCGCGTACGCGGCCGCTTTTGATTTTTTCGCCACGTGCTGCGCCGCCCCGCTTGCCGAAAAAAGAAAAAAAAAAATGCGCCGCGCCGCTTGCCGCGTAAACTTTCAAGAAATTAAACTTTTGTAAACGTAAACTTTCAACTTTTAAAGAAAATCAGTTATGAAACTTCAAATTTAGATTGGAAACAAGAATCGTTTTTTTTTCCTTCGGAAACCCTAAGCTGGAAAGCTATTAAGCTATGCAATAATGCAAATGCAAATTGCAAATGGCTTGCAGGTGACAGGGTTTTGGGGTTGGCTTGTCAGGGAAGCTGTACGAGTGTTTTTGGTTAATAGCCTAGCTGATAAGCTCAGCTCCCAGTTACCAGGCTATAGGCCTAGCGCAACTACCGCATTAGTTACTATAACAGTTAGTTCAGGCTATAAGTTTTACTCTTGTGTGTGTAGTTCATATAGCCCAGTGGTTCCCAAACTATTGGTCGCGACCCAAACATGGGTCGCGAAGGGTCAGAAAATGGGTCGTGCAGAGACGATCTAAATCTGCCAAAATCGGACTGTTGTAAATTAATTTATAAATAAACTTTTTTTTCTTCTATTGAGCATCACACGCTTTTATTCGGCTTCTCTTATCAAAATCAATTATGGCAAGCAGTTTTACTGGCATTCAAGTCACTTCCATCAATAAATCACAGTACACGTAAATTATTCTTTAAGTTGACAACTTAAGATTTCTAAACTATTTTTTTTGATTTAAAGTTCATTTTTATCTGCAACCCAGGTGCTGCTGGCAAGCCGCTATGTACAGTAGGCTGTGTTGTAAAATGTTGTCAAACGAATCCTTAAAAGAACAAGTTAAAGAGACATCCGACGCATGTAAAAAATGAGCGCATTTTTAAGCACCGAGAAGAGGCACTGGAGCCAAGCCGGTTTGACTCAGCAACGAATCTAGCACTTTTACTTAGACTCTGAGCAAGAGGAGCTACAGTAGACCACCCTTCAACTGGTTGTCTGTGTCTTGTTTATAGCAGGCAAAGATTGCAAAAACAGTGGAGTGGTAAAATTGTTTATATATATGGGTTGTCTGTGTCTTGGGTCGCGAGAAGTTCACCAAACTCAGATTTGGGTCGCGGTCAAAAAAGTTTGGGAACCACTGATATAGCCACTGACATTAAAATTGCATTATTGCTTGCAAAAAGTGTTCAAAAGTCCTGGCTCCTGATACTGGATCCAAGAACATTCTATTTGTCTTAGTTTGTATTACCGTATGTCTTAGAACTTAGATGAGTCATTCCATTATAATTCAACAAATTTTAAAGAAATTTTACACTACCACCTCTTAGATGTTCTTCATTTTTACATATTTAGTACATATTTTAGAATAATATTCATAACTGTTGGAATTTTTTTGATACCTTGTATCGTTTTCAAGTTATCGCGATTTAAAATTTCACATTTTTGCCACTAGTGGCGCCATTGTGCATGGGAACATTTTGGAAAAATGCTCTAAAGTCACCATTTCTTGTCCAATTATGATGAACAAAGTGTCTATTCCCATGTTCTCATGGGTGAGGAATTCAATTATCGTCAACCGGGGTGACTTTGTTCACCGAGGTGACTTTGATCAGCACTGTTTTAGCTTTGTAACTGCCAATTTGAGTAACTGGACTTCGCTCAAGTACTTCAGACCCCATCCTTGGAATTTGAGCGAAGTCCAGTTACTCAAATTGGCGATTACAAAGCTAAAACAGTGCTGATCAAAGTCACCCCGGTGAACAAAGTCACCCCGGTTGACGGGTATGCTATTAAAATATCAAAAAAACAATTGCTTGATATGAAAATCTTCATGTTAATTTTAAAAAGTTCCTCAAACTTTAAGGTCCTCCCACTCCCCCATGATTGCATAATTTTTTTTCTGATTAGCTCCATTTTGTAAAGTGATTGTTTAGTTACCAAGAAACGGAAAATCTTTCACTGAACTTTTCTCTAAGTGCTTTTATCACATTAACTGTTAGCATACCCATTGCAAGCTAATAATTGTATTTAAGCTATTGTGAAGTTAAGGATAACAATTATGACTTCAGAGCCATTATGACTTCACAAAGACATAAAAATGATGTGGTTAACCTCAATTTAAAATAAACAATATCACCCCACATCATAAAAATCAATTTATTAAAATATAGAGCTTTTGCCACACAAGTTGCTTCTTCAGTATAATCTTATTCAAATAGAAACTATTGAAAATATTCAAATATAATTCTATTTGAATAAGATTGAAGCGATTGAAAATATTCCAATATAATTCTATTTGAATAAGATTATACTGAAGAAGCAACACATGTGTGGCAAAAGCTCTATATTTTAATAAATTGATTTTTATGATGTTGTGTGATATTGTTTATTTTAAATTGAGGTTAACCACATCATTTTTATGTCTTTGTGAAGTCATAATGGCTCTGAAGTCATAATTGTTATTCTTAACTTCACAATAGCTTAAATACAATTATTAATTAGGAGAAAATTGTTCCATATAGAGAAAAATTGTTCCATATTGCACCGTCATAAGCATTTCTTAATCATACTTGTAAAATTCATCTCAATTATTCTACTTTTTACTGCTGCTTGTACGGACAGTTTAAGTAAGTTAACGTATCAAATTGTTACAATATTTTCTGTATTTGGTATATTTAGCAATACTATAAAGAAAAAAAAGAAATGAAAAAGAATAAAGCAAGGATATGAAGGTTTTGGACATTTAGTGACTTTTATTTTTTTATTTATTTAACATGTATATTTGCGTTTTTTTTGGGCTAGTTGTGCTGATAGTAATCTTCTGTAATTTTTTCGTTTCGATCCAGTTGTGCTGATGAATCCTATAGGAAGAAAACCGGTTCCACAACATAAATTATACTAAGAAAATTTTTGAAATACTATTGTGAGTGTTAACCTGGTCAAATGGTTTAAGGTTTAGACTTGAAAAAAAACTATTGATTTATTTTCTCAATACAATTATTAGCTTGCAATGGGTATGCTAACAGTCAATGTGATAAAAGCACTTAGAGAAAAGTTCAGTGAAAGATTTTCAGTTTCTTGGTAACTAAACAATCACTTTACAAAATGGAGGCAATCAGAAAAAAAAATATGCAATCATGGGGGAGTGGGGGGGCCTTAAAGTTTGAGGAACTTTTTAAAATTAACATGAAGATTTTCATATCAAGCAATTGTTTTTTGATATTTTAATAGCATAATTGAATTCCTCACCCATGAGAACATGGGAATAGACACTTTGTTCATCATAATTGGACAAGAAATGGTGACTTTAGAGCATTTTCCCAAAATGTTCCCACGCACAATGGCGCCACTAGTGGCAAAAATGTGAAATTTTAAATCGCAATAACTTGAAAACGACACAAGGTATCAAAAAAATTCCAACAGTTATGAATATTATTCTAAAATATGTACTAAATATGTAAAAATGAAGAAAATCTAAGAGGTGGTAGTGTTCACCATTTGTTGAATTATAATGGAATGACTCAGATGCATTGCTGATAGAGAATTATGATCTGGTTAGCCTAGCCAATTAGTGCACAACTGTACTGGTAGGTTACCAGTTATATGCCATGGATGCTTTTTGCTACAATTGACTTTCTAAAAAAATAACGCGTTAAAATACTTTTTAAAATTTTTGTAATTTGCGGTGTGCGGTGCAGTGTCAAAGTTCCAGATAAATTGCGGTGTGTGGTGCAGTGCGTGGATAGACGAGTCAGTTGCGGTGCGGTGTGCGGATAAAAATTTTGGGTTGGCTGCATCTCTACAGTAGACTAATCACTCCTAAAACATACCATCTGCTTATCTTGTTACACATAGTCTTTATGTTGCTTTGTTTTTGTTGTTTCACTGTATTGTTAAGATTTGCGGATGTAAATTAGGCCAGTCCTGATGAGGATACATTGTTGTGTTGAAAATGTTTAAAAGTTTATTTTATTTATAGGCCTACTTCAGTCCTCGAATTTAGCGGCGGCACACGGCAATTGCCGTGGTAAATGCCGCCGCAAACGTCATAATGGCCATTCTGCTACGGCAATAAAAATGCCGTCGCAAAATGAGCATTTAATTCGGACAAAAATTGTTCAAAATTTCTTCCTGTTTGATTTACTCGCAGCAAGAGTTTAATCAGCAGGAGTTTAATCAGCAGAAACACCGCACCAAGACCTCACCTCGCACTATTTTACTTGCTGTGAGCACTCACGCAGACTACGAAATTACCATATTTTTACTTTGCAAAAACGTTGACGAGGCCAAACGGCAAAAGTTGAAATTGCCTCGGCAATTGCTGCGAACGTTTATTACGAAAAAGTTGCACCAAAGCACGTTCAACGAGAAGAGAAAAAAATAATCGAATAGTCTATCACGACCGCACGGTTTGATTTGTTGTGATGTAATAATACCAAAAGTAGCGATAAAGTGATCAACGCGATACGCACGCTGCTACGGTGATTCACGTTATAACTCATTGGGGGGGAGGGAAAGTAAGTTAATTTTGGGTTGATTCAACGTTCGAGTCAGCACAAATCGATTTAATTTTCCCGGCGAGTAGAGTTATATTGCGTAACAACAATGCCCAATAAGAAATTTACGTTTGTTTTACATTAATTCGACATCTAGCGACGCTAAATTATCATGAAATAACGTTAATTGCTCAATCAGGTACCGATAACAAATCAATAGCTCCCTGCGAGAAGATTGCCTCGATTTACGTTACAGTAGGCTACACTAACATAATTTCGGCACAATTAGGATACTGCGAGCAACACAAAGTCTGTTGGATAAAGAACTAGTCAGAATCGGAATCATCGGAGGATGAGGTTGTCGCGTCGTCACTGGAATACTTGAAGACGCAAAACTGCCCGTTCATGAACGCTCGATGCCATATGATCGGAAGCATTACTTTCCTTTACTGCCGAAGAACCATTTATCCAATTTTGTACCACTTTTTATATTCGCAACGACACCGGTCAAAAATAAGCATTCGATGAAAGAATAACTTTTGCGTAACAATTAAGCCAGTATTTATAAGGTTGCAAACTTTTTACAGTTCACAAGAGCATTGTCAGCACATAAAATAGCGTGCGTGATGCTCTGGGCTACCGCCGTGTGACACACGATGAAGAAGAAGCGCATAAAATTTCGTTTGATTAAAGCATACGGCAATTGCCGCCGCAATCCAAGGTTTGTTGATTTGGCGACGGCAATGTTTTTGCCGTCGTAGATGGAAGCTAATTTCGAGGGCTGCTACTTATATATTTTTTTAAATGAATACAAATTAAAGATATGCTAAACCCATTGACGTTACTCAGTTTTATGTGTCTCTGATGATTACTGCACAGTACGGTACTATTTTCACAACTAACAAAATAAGGTGCTGGTTTAGGATCGGCCGCCTTGGTTAGTGACGTCACGAAAATCTGTGACGTCATGCAAAAAAACGCAACTACTTTTAGGAAGGGTGCAAAAATGGGGAATAGAAGTAAAAGCGGAATGACTATTGATTTTTAAATATTTGTAGGCATTATTATTGATCTAGCGCTAACTTAAACTGTTACTATTTTGTACCAATTCTCAGCAATTCATTTTTACAATAAAAATACTTGCTTTATTAACGTAACAACTTTCACGTTTATATGTTATCTACAAAACGAGCAATCGTGGTTCAGTATAAACCGCCCACAGTTTGCTGTGATCGATGAATACTGCCTCCACCAAATATGCTGTAGCTTTTTCATTTCTGCTCGGATTTCAACAATTTTCCTATCGTTGGATGGCATTATGCTTCATCTACCCGAATGGATTAATTGCCAATCTAAAGTAGGGATTATATTTATGTAGCGCTAACTTAAACTTTACTATTTTGTACCAATTCTCAGAAATTCAATTTTTACAATAAAAATACCAAACCAACACAAATTAAAAGAGTATGTCTTGCTTTATTAACCTAACAACTTTTACGTTTATATGTTATCTACAAAACGAGAAATCGTTGTTCAAACGTAACCGCTCGACGAAGCTTTTTTTCAATGCATTTTTCAAGGCGATTCGATCGTGGTTCAGTATAAGCCGCCCACAGTTTGCTGTGATCAATGAATACTGCCTCCACCAAATATGCTGTAGCTTTCTCATTTCTGCTTGGATTCTAACAATTTTACTATCGTTGGATGGCATTATGCTTCATCTACTCGAATGGATTAATTGCCAATCTAAAGTAGGCATTACATTTATGTAGCGCTAACTTAAACTTTACTATTTTGTACCAATTCTCAGCAATTCATTTTTTACAATAAAAATACCAAACCAACACAAATTAAAAGAATATGTCTTGCTTTATTCATATGTTAACTTTCACATTTATATCTAATCCACAAAACGAGCAATCGTTGTTCAAACGTAACCGCTCGACGAAGCTTTTTTCCAATGCATTTTTCAAGGCGATTCGATCGTGGTTCAGTATAAGCCGCCCACAGTTTGCTGTGATCGATGAATACTGCCTTCACCAAATATGCTGTAGCTTTCTCATTTCTGCTCGGATTTTAACAATTTTCCTATCGTTGGATGGCATTATGCTTCATCTACCCGAATGGATTAATTGCCAATCTAAAGTAGGCACTATATTTTTGTAGCGCTAACTTAAACTTTACTATTTTGTACCAATTCTCAGCAATTCAATTTTTACAATAAAAATACCAAACCAACACAAATTAAAAGAGTATGTCTTGCTTTACTAACCTAACAACTTTCACGTTTATATGTTATCTACAAAACGAGAAATCGTTGTTCAAACGTAACCGCTCGACGAAGCTTTTTTCCAATGCATTTTTCAAGGCGATTCGATCGTGGTTCAGCATAAGCCGCCCACAGTTTGCTGTGATCGATGAATAGTGCCTCCACCAAATATGCTGTAGCTTTCTCATTTCTGCTCGGATTCTAACAAGAATCCATCCAACGATAGTAAAATTGTTAAAATCCGAGCAGAAATGAGAAAGCTACAGCATATTTGGTGGAGGCACTATTCACCGATCGCATCAAACTGTGGGCGGCTTGTAATGAACACTCGAAACTGATCGCTTTGTGTTTGCATTGTTTTGGTAAAAAGCTTCGTCGAGCGGTTACGTTTGAACAACGATTGCTCGTTTTGTGGATTAGATATAAATGTGAAAGTTGACATATGAATAAAGCAAGACATATTCTTTTAATTTGTGTTGGTTTGGTATTTTTATTGTAAAAATTGAATTTCTCAGAATTGGTACAAAATAGTAAAGTTTAAGTTAGCGCTACATAAATATAGTGCCTACTTTAGATTGGCAATTAATCCATTCGGGTAGATGAAGCATAATGCCATCCAACGATAGGAAAATTGTTAAAATCCGAGCAGAAATGAGAAAGCTACAGCATATTTGGTGGAGGCAGTATTCATTGATCACAGCAAACTGTGGGCGGCTTGTAATGAACACTCGAAACTGATCGCTTTGTGTTTGCATTGTTTTGGTAAAAAGCTTCGTCGAGCGGTTACGTTTGAACAACGATTGCTCGTTTTGTGGATTAGATATAAATGTGAAAGTTAACATATGAATAAAGCAAGACATATTCTTTTAATTTGTGTTGGTTTGGTATTTTTATTGTAAAAAATGAATTGCTGAGAATTGGTACAAAATAGTAAAGTTTAAGTTAGCGCTACATAAATATAATCCCTACTTTAGATTGGCAATTAATCCATTCGGGTAGATGAAGCATAATGCCATCCAACGATAGGAAAATTGTTAAAATCCGAGCAGAAATGAGAAAGCTACAGCATGTTTGATGGAGGCAGTATTCATCGATCACAGCAAACTGTGGGCGGTTTATACTGAACCACGATTGCTCGTTTTGTAGATAACATATAAACGTGAAAGTTGTTACGTTAATAAAGCAAGTATTTTTATTGTAAAAATGAATTTCTGAGAATTGGTACAAAATAGTAACAGTTTAAGTTAGCGCTAGATCAATAATAATGCCTACAAATATTTAAAAATCAATAGTCATTCCGCTTTTACTTCTATTCCGCATTTTTGCACCCTTCCTAAAAGTAGTTGCGTTTTTTTGCATGACGTCACAGATTTTCATGACGTCACTAACCAAGGCGGCCGATCCTAAACCAGCACCCAAAATAAAAGTTTTGTGTGCTTTTGATGCGTGCTCGAAATTTTATTTTATGAAAATAGGTGCTTGAGCGCCTGACGTCATGCTTGAGTGACAGAAATGAATAAGGTTCAGATCTTCTGATCATCTGAACTTCAGATAATCAGATCAGAAAAGCAAAAGTGATACTACCAACCATAGGCGTCGAAATAGGGTGGCCCGGGTGGGCGACGCCCACCCTGCCGTGAAACGAGGGTGGGCAAAATATGTTTCGCCCACCCTGTTTTCATGACACTTATGAAGTGTTCGTTACAATTATTTCCGTTTTTCTTAAACGCTGGACTATCCAACCAACTGCAGCGCAACTTCTTGTTTTACGCTATGTCTCTCGCTAGGTATCCGACAGAACAAAGCAATTTCGCAACAACGCTGCGTGGAAAAAAATGCGGTACTCACTGCATTGTTGTTGCTACATCAACTGCCACAGCTGGCAATTCCTGGTGAGAGAAAGCCACGTTTGATTTTTTCTCCGAATTTGCGTCGGCAATTTGATTTTTCTCTTTCAGTTCCTGGTCAGCGTAAGGGAATGTGAATATGACAGCATAATGAACATGACAATAAAATAACCGATACAAACTAAAAACGTACTAAAACAATCGCTTTTGCTAATCAAAATGCGGCAAATCCGAAGGCGCCACTTTAAAGATAACAGGTCACAAGTCACGCGCTTTTTAAGTCGCAACGGAAAACATAAAAGAAGTTTGTTTAGTTTAGCAGCGCTCACAAGATCGCAAGATGCAAGAAAGAAAACATCCAACCTATTAAACCTTAATTGCTGCAGCGACGCTAAACGCAGTCTTTGTGAGAAAGACTAACCACACTTGTCAAAATTAGCGTCGGCAATTGCCGAGGTGATTGCAAGGACCACAAGATTACAAGAAAAACCTAATTTTCTTAAGACTACACCAGACTAGGATATTGATTCAATCTTACTATTGCTGGATGTTTTATTTGGGTTACTTCCTACTTCGCCGCCGCTTAGACACGTGCCCAGCTGGGAGATTCTTTTATAAAAATATCACCCTATTTGCATTGATTTAATTTCAGTAGACGTCAAATTATTGTAAGCATCTACTCCTTGTTGCGCCTCGCTTTCCGTTATCTCGTCCAGCTGATACAGCATCTGATGATACCGATTCTGACTAGTTCATCAAACAGACTTTGTGTTGCTCGCAGTGTCCCAATTGTGCCGAAATTATGTTGGCTTATAAGCTTACATAAATCGAGGCGATCTTCTCGCAGGGAGCTATTAATATGTTACCTGTACCTGGTTGAGCAATTAACGTTATTTTATGATAATTCAACGTCGCCATTGGCGTAATTTTTTTTAAAAATTTGACGAAATTAGGGGTGCTCTAAGTTATCTTATGAAAATTGTCAATATAAGCTAATCAATTGAAAACCTGACCGTTGGAAAATGTTAAAACAAATGACTCAATCTAATAGTAAATTCAACCATGTTTAGCCTACGTCATGAAACGTCGAATCAACATAAAAGAAGATAATTTTGTATGTGTAATCAAATAGACTGCAGCGGTATGTAAACGATCAGATAGAAATGAAAACAAGTATTACATGCAAGGCGAAAGTGATCTTACATTGAATATTGAAATATAGTCGACTTTAATTTGTTCACGTCTGCCTTATAATGCGGCTTGCTATAAATTAATCACATCCAAATTTGTTTCTGCGTGTCGTTGTCTTGGAAACAAACTCCGTGACAAGTTCTTCCATGTTTAATTTCTCCGCCAATTCGCAATGACTACCTATAACGGCCAAATTGTTCAGTCGTTGTTGCGTTTGAGTGCTGCGAAGGTAGGTCTTCAAGCGTCGTAATAACGAAAAGGAACGTTCGGCTTCACAGGAAGAAGTCGGCATAACAATGTAAGTTACCAAAGCTGCATATATATTTGGCATTATATCGACCATTGACGGCTGTGCAATGAATTTCTGACGTAGCGTATTCACTGTCACAACATCACCGTCACGTTTGCACCAAGCGAACCACTGTTTGCGTTCACGCAGCAAATCCTTGCGTTCCCAGTCACCATCATAAAATTTGTTTACTTTCGTAACATCGGCTTCATTGTGGGATTCTCTAGCAGCTCTCGTAGCAAGTCTGCCATTCGGTATGATGAAGAAGGGAAGCGGTTAACGATTCCATCTGACGCCGTTTGCAGAATGTTTTTGTAGACGTTTGAGTAGAAAACAGCAATTTTCTTCGAGCCAGACAAATTGTTTTTTCTCGAACAGCACTTCTTGACGCAGTGCGCGTGTTTGTGCTTAATTGTTACGCAATAGTACAATCATGTCTGCCTTTGATATGTGTGGCGCTGCGTGCCACCCACAAATGTAAAACACTGAAAATATTGCGCTTTGGTGAAACGACTTTCAAGAAAGAAAAAAAAACGTTATTTAGCAATGCAAATTTCCATTTGAATCGGTGTATATTGTATGCAAACCAGGGCCCAGGGGTGCTCTCGCATTTATGTTGTTACCTCAGATTTTCATTTTGGGGTGCTCAAGCACCCTTTGCACCCCTGAAATGACGCCTATGAACGTCGCTACATGTCGAATTGGTGTAAAACAAACGTAAATTTCTTATTGGGCATTGTTGTTATGCAATATAACCCGCCGGAAAAATTAAATCGATTTGTGCTGACTCGAACGTTGAATCAACCCAAAATTAACGGGAGCAAGTCTTTTAGGCGCAGACAGTTAGGCGCCTGTCAAATAGGCACGCACACTGTGGCGTCTGGATATTTAGGTGCGGAGCACTGTGGCGCCCGGTCATTTAGGTATATACTATTCCTAGTGAATTCTGCAGATTGTATCAGCTTGGCAGGTAGGGTAATGCTTTTCACACAAAATGTTGTATTGCACAGAAAAATATGTTATGGCTTCCGTGAGTCAAGTTGCTTAAACCGGCAATGCTTTTCACACAAAATGTTATATTGAACAGAAAAATATATTGTGTTTTAATGCGCGTGTTCGGCATTTATTTGTTGTTAGTCGAGGTTTGCGTCGGCGAAAGCTTTATTAATAAATTAATTATTCATGTTTCCGAACATGACTGAGTTCACTTTTAGTCAGGATGCATAGAAAATGTCCTGTGGAGAACTGGAGATGTGCTAATATCAAGAGTAGTAGAGCGTTGTCTCTCACCTCATCTCCACACGCGCATTAACAAAACAACATATTTCTGTTCAATATAACATTTCGTGTGAAAAGCATTGCCCTACATGCCAAGCTGATACAATCTGCAGACTTTACTAGGAATAGCACCTAAATGAACGGGCGCCACAGTGCTCCGCATCTAAATATCCAGACGCCACAGTGTGCGCGCCTATTAGACTGGCGCCTAACTGTCTGCGCCTAAAAGACGTCGACCCAAATTAACTTACTTTCCCCTCCCCGTGAGTTTTTTAATGTGAATTACCGTAACAGCGTGCGCATCTTGTTGCTCACTTTATCGCTACTTTTGGTATTATTACATCACAACAAATCAAACAATGCGTTCGTAATAGACTACTCTAGTATATTTTTCGCTTCTCATTTTACATGTTTTAGTACCTATAATCTTTTCCTATTAAATATTCACAGCAATTGCCGAGGCAATTTCAAATTTTGCAGTTTGGCCTCGGCAACGTTTTTTGCCGAAGTAAAAATATGCTCATTTTGAAGACTGAACCATTGCGAATTTGCAAACATACACATTCAATGAAATCTGTTTGAAAACTCTCGCCCACCCAGAATTCCTCTCTTCTAAGAAAAAATCGACGCCTATGCTACCAACCATACCTATGCTACCAGCCATACCAACCATAACATACCATATGTGGAAGCTTGTAGTTATAAGATAGCCTCTGCAAAATTCTTTTCAAAGCAATTTACCATGTTATACTGTAAGAACTTGGGCCTACAGTGTTTCGTTTAGGCTACAGCGCCACATTGGCAATGTTGTCTGGACTACACTAAAAGGATACAAAAGCATCAAGTGCCATATTCAACATCATCATCCAAGGCATGCGATTGATGCAAACCTTCTGATTTAATTGCTGATTGGAGTATGGTAGTATTTAACAGTGTTCTAAGCTTTTTTATTTTTTTGGCAACCAAGCATAGCTTACCAGAGCTTCTTATCGGCAGCTAAATTCTCGCTCCCGGCAGCTAAAAAAAAAGTCGGTTAAAAGTTTGTGTTTTTAAAAATTAGTTAATTAATATCGTGCTTTGGCGTTCACTCAGGTAAGAACAAGGACCTGAAACATATTTGCAGTTGTATTTAAATGCACTGCTTCCCAAGTTAATCTAGGGCATGAATGAACGCAAGTACAGAAAAGAAAGTTTCAAATACTAATGGAGTGGAGACTCAGACAGCAATTCATTGGTTTTTTACATTGATTCAACGTCTACAGTCTGATTTGCTGACTAGGTTTCTGTTATCCACACTTGGTAAAAATTTGCTTCGGCAGTTTTTTCACCGACAAAATTCACACTGTGTTCTTCAATTGCCGAATACAAATTCGAAGTATAAAGTCGGAGACCAAGCATGGCCTACCGGCATGTTAGTTTTGGAGGCCATTTAACTATTTTTCAGCTGCCATGGCTGCTGGGAGCGTAGAGGCCTGCTTTAATGATGTTGTTTGAGGTATGTTCTCAGTATCACACTCACAACAAGAGAAGATGTCACTCTTTGTTAATGTAAATCTGACTATCATAGTTACGCCAAAAACTCATGCCTTTCTTGGTAGATGTAATCTTGTGGGGCTTGTGTCAACTTTTTCCATGCAAAACAGTTGTTGAAATAAATTGGCCAATAAAAATACAACAAACAATTTATGATAGGCAACACTAAACCTGCCTGATGGCATCAAGGAAGTTGGTACAGTAGCCTACTACATCTAAATTCAAAAGCATGTGTCAGTTGTGTCACACAGAAAGTTGTTCCTATAATTAATGTTTTTTTTAAGGATATAGAACATGACTGTAGTGGAAAGCCAGGTTTGGTGGAAAGTCAAGGTACCGGTACGGTAGTTTTGTTTTGTGCTATTACCATACATCTCATTTAGTTTTTTTGCATCTTTAACACTCAAAGATGGTTAAGATATTTTTGTGCTATAGTTGCAACCCTTTCATAAATATGAATAACAATTTTAGCTTGCAAACGCATTTATGTGGAACCGTAAAACCTTACAACTTTGTCCGGATGGACAACTTTGCCCAAAATTTATGACTTGTATATCTGACCACAATACGGTTTTCATGTTTTATTGGTTTTGTTTAATGGATGATATTGTTAAATATGAATATTTTATCAATTGTTTCAGCAGAAAAAAATAGCTTTTTAAGATTATTTTCATTAAGTTAATTCCAAATGAAAATGCAAAAACTATGTGTCGGAAATTTCACTTGGGGCTCAAAGGTCATTTACCCATGCAGAGTGTTTACTGTTTGCCATATATAAAGCTTCTATATTAATTCATGAGTATGTGCAAATGAATTTTTATTAAATTCAAAGAAGTTTGATATTTTTTTGGGTATTTTAGTCGTTGTGACCCCTTATTTTGTGCTTTGGGTACAACTTTGCCCACTCTTCATGATCACTCTGGCAGCAAACCCCAACTGCCTATTTCTTGCGTATAGCTTTTATAAAGTTTGTACCTAAGGTTATGGACTTGATTGCAGGTCACTAAGAGACACATTGCTGTGATTGGTTAAAATAGCATCATGAATGTGAGGTGATACCTCATTCAGCTAAATATCTAATTGCTAGCAGCTAGCAAAATCAGCAGAAGCAGGCTGGATTGATGGCTATGAGTTTTTCTCTGTTGTTTAGTTATACTTTTTAGGATAAGCTTGCACACAGCTCTGGCTCCAGGGCTACAGCTTGCTCCATCACTAGTGCTGTCTACCAGGTTTTCGTTCCAAATCACCACATTTTGGCACTATATGACACTATATGTGTCACAGAAAGATATATGATTGATGATACTGTTCATAGGCGCCGACTTTTCAAACAACCTTGGGGGGCGAAAAAGGTGATGACGTCATAACCATCACGTTATTCTACTCAATTAAAATAGTCTTTGATTAAGCTTACTGTCATGTTTATATTGACACCTAGGTTGCAAACCGTATTTATTAGAACCGCTGCTTGAAACGATTAGTTTTACGCATGCAGTACACCTAGTCGTAAAAATTTTGATATTGTTAGCTCATAATTGGAACAGTTAGAAAACAAGCCAATTAATTTCCTTTTCGTGCGAGTGAATAACAACGATCAAGACAGTGAAGTTATTGAAATAAAACGCAAAAAATCATAATCTTAAGCAGAGTGAAATTCGGCTATCAGTTTTATTAACCTGGTTTCGCTAATTAATTACCTTCAAAGCGTTAACATCGGCCAAATGTTTTCTCTTCTGTCTTTTATCGAATACCGTATAACTATAAATACTCGAGTATTAGGTGGAGATGTTCGCAAGTGATTTTCACCTCAAAAAGACAGGTTCAACTTATGCATGGGACAAGCTGTTGTCTCCAGCTCGGCAGTTTTCAAAATGAACGCATTTTTGCTGCGGCAAAATCATTGCCGACGTAGATTACGGAGTGTGAAATGGCGTCGGCCGAAGTAAAAGTTTTACATACGTTCATTTGCAGTGATTTAAACTTAATTTTTAAATTTAATGAATTCTTGTCAATTCTAAACTTTACACACTTCTTAAGCAATATTTAAAGCTCACGAGACAAAACAGCAGAAAGAGCAGTTTTAAGAGATCACTTTAGTTTATTTTTGCGTGTAGGATATAATCGTTCTTATTACCGGCAAGTAACATTCCATGATCGTTGAAGTCGATGTCAAACCTTAGCGGCCGCATAAAACAATGATGTCAGGTTGGCTAGATGATAATAGCGGTAAAAAACGTCGTTAATGCAGGCAATATACCAAGACCATTAAACACCTTTTTTTATCGGTTTTCGATTTAATTCTCACACATTGCGAACAAAACAATGCGTTCTGTTGAATCATATTGATCTCACAGCGGGAAGACATCGTTGAAAATAGCGCGTTTAATTTAGCTGGTTTTCTTAATATTGCAGTGAATAGTTACCTGACTATTCCAGCAGCGTAAGTTACTCTACCATCTACTTTGAAATTTTTATACCGTATGAGAAAGCCATGTGATCAACTGCTGTTTTGCGGGCAAGAGCAAAGTAGGCTATTTTTCGCTTTCGGCATTCTTTACGTTCGTTTAAATGATCTAAATCTCTTTCGCGGAGTGTTTTATCTTTGAAACACCACTTGTAATAACCATTTTTGTTGCCCCTCAACCATAAATTTACAGGGGGCGCTGCCCCCCCCCCCCCGGAAGTCGGCGCGTATGATACTGTCGTTCCAGTAGTTGTTTATATTTCTTTGCTGTTTGCGTTAGCAGTTTCTATTCAATAATCAAGTTGATTTCAACATACGATCATTAAGCCTGGAGTGGCTAATCGCGACCATAAAGGTAACCAATTGTATAAAGTCCCTACCAATTGGGCAGAAAGTTATTTTTCTACTCTAAGTTATTTTTGAAAACACTGCCTGTGGACAAAGTTGTATGATAGCTTGATCCACAACTAAATGTGTAAATTATAGCCAAAACACTAGCTGTGGGCAAAGTTACCACTTTCGGGACAACTTTGCTCAGCAAAATAAAACAAAAAAATAATAATGAAAAAGATTACTTCTGATAATTTAAGTTGTTGCATGCTTTAGCACATGTTTTTGCAACCCAGATAAGCCATTGCAACAAGAATTACCTCCTTAACAACAAATAATTTTCAGCTAGCTCATGATATCTGGGCAAAGTTGTACCATTTTACGGAATGTATAGTTATTAGCTACTTTACATTGCTTCATCATCATCATCATCAACCAATTTAGATTATACAGGCCATGAATTAATCCTCATTGTCGAGGGTGTGGCCTGTCTGTCTGTCGAGAACGAAGTCTTCCCCTCCACACTTCGCGATTTATTGGGTTGGCAGAGTCCATGTTCAGGGCTACAAGGTCACGTTTTACAAGTTCTTCCCAAGAAAGTTTTGGTCTACCTTGACCCCGCTGTGCTGCGATGTTGACACATCTGACCTGTGAGATCCAGCTTGAGCTGCGCTCAACGTGACCAAGCCATCTCAGTCTGCCTAATTGGAGAACTTCACTGATGTCTTTTAATTTGAGCTTTGATAGCAGAGTCTCAAACCGGATGTTGTCCTCAGGCCCGACCAGACAGGTCCATCTTACCATCGCTCTGTCATTACGTTGTAGGCGCTTGACGGTGCTTGCTAAAGTAGCCCACGTTTCAGAGCCATAGAGCATGACACTCCTCACACAACTGGAGTAAACTTGTCCTCTGGTTGCAGCAGGAAGTTGCTTGCTTGTGAGGATAGGGAGAAGTTCTCTAAACTTTTTCCAGGCTGACTTGCACCGAGTTATAGCCGCATGCTCACACCCCCCCCCAGAAGACATGGTATCAACCAATTAAATCAAAAGAAGTTGTTATATCTACTTTGTAGTACGGTACATATATTTATAAAGCTTTTGCAAGCAAAAAATGATATAGGCTCCATGTAAGTATTTGTGACCATCGATGTATTTGCGTTCACTTCACAAATTTGTAAATATTTTCCATGCCATTGAAAATAATTTGACAGAAAAAATTAACCTTTTAATAATCAATAATGTTTTCACAAGTTGTATGCTAACTATGTGACTTGTTTTTTGGTTTTCAAATTATGTTTTTAGAAACACTTCATTTTTTATAATAAAAATTAAAAATGGTATCCTGACTTTCAAAGCGGCATAAACATAAATCTGTCAACCAGAAGTGCTTTTATCAAGGTTAACATGTTGTTGCTGTCATCGCATTATTTTTTGCGGATCATTTTATTTGGCAAGTTGCAAATATGCAAATGGACTATATATGTAGTGTAACGAATAGAATTAAGTAACAAAAGTAGATGACACCATTTAATGGCTTTAATAAACTAAATAGGCACTGCGTCTGAAAAACATAGCAGAACATAAATATGCCTTCACGTAACAGCAACAGAAAACTATACTAGCACCATCCTACTTCAACCCAAGCAGCGTGTTAATGGTAACTCAACAAAGGTGTAAAGGAAGACGCGACCTTACACGTCAGCGGCGCCGCTGCAATCAACACAAAGCTTTAAGCAACAGAACAGAACTTCACGACATGTAGCACTTTTAATGCGCTTGTGCAAAGTTGTGGACACAATTGCAACAACAATGACTGCATGCTTTACTTTAAATTTGACATCAGAAAAGTTTTAAAGCTGTCCAATGTTCCCAGATGAGGATTTCTGTGCCAATTTGAGAAAATTCCATGTCTCTGTGAGACAATAAACTGTGATTAGGGAAGTGTTGAAGTGACAACTACATTCAAAAGTAGTGACAACTACAATATATCTTGGCTTGATTCTAAACATTTTTGTTGAACAATGATGGCACCACCACTAGAACATCATTGTAGCTATATTATATCTTGCTATTTTACACAATTTTAAGATTTCGTAGCTTTTACACTCAAATTTCTTATTACTGTGGTAGATTGTATGAAATTTATAGGATTCAATTATTTCGTTGTTAGAACTGAAGTTTTGTTTTTGCGTTTGTCTGATGGATGATGAAGATATTGTGAAAGAAGTAGAATCTATTGTGTATGAAGTGCAATATGCTGTGAAGCACTCTGAGATCTGTGTGGATAACAAAAGTTCATTTTTTATTACAACGAAGGAAGATATAACGTACAAACTATCTGTGACAAACCAGGGAATTGAAGTTGTCTCATTTTCATGTGCTACCACAGAAACACATGACAAAAACACAACTACGGCAATAGTGGGAAAATTTTTTGAAACTGTGTATTCTTTTCTTGACACAGTTAGCCCTCAATACAGGAGCTTGTTTGCAAATTGCTTGGCAGAAAAACTTGAGAGCTTGTCTTCTTTAACAGTGGATTAACTTTTTTCTGTTTCGAAAATGTCTGAAAATAAAGATGTCCCACCAAAGAAAAGCTGGTTGAAGAGTTTATTTAAAGGCAACACTGCCTCTCCCACTCAACAGCATAAGTACGCTGACATCACTATTAATGATGACTTTTGGAACTGTATATGTACGTCTGTTACATTTGATGTTCGAATCAATAAGCTTTGTCAATTTGAATCTCTGTTTCAAAGCAAGCAATTGGAACGGGGTGTTGTCGAGAAGATTTGGATGGAAACAAAAGACTTGCTTCAAATACGTGTTCCACGAAATATACGTTTGTCTTATTTCAAATTCTTGATCAAGCTGATAAAAAGTCAATATAAACAATTAAGTATGTTGAGACCAATGTTTTACCAAGAACTAAAAGCTTTGGACTATTTCCACCATCAGGATGTGCTTCATGTGATGTTAATAACCGATGCATTGACTGATAATGGGAAGAATCTTGCAATGCTGGAACAAGAGGTATGGCTGCATAAATGAGATATTAAGCATGTTTTACTGACAATATTTTTTGTCAGTTTTGAAAAGATACTGTATGTTAAGTTGTTGGCTACTAGCTAGCTTAATCATATCTTAAAGTGCAACTGCACGATGACTTTGATGGCACTTTATCTGAAAGAGCATGTTTCAATCTATAAATACCAACCTCACCCTTACTTTTTAAGGCTATATTTATCTCAATAAAATTATCAAAACTATAGTTTTCCACGCGCTTGCAATTTTGGCCACGTTCCTGCAATGGCGGATTGCATTGCGCAACACGCGGATTATGACGCCAGTTGGAGTCAGACTGAAGCGACAATCGCTTTTGCTGCCACAAAACTAGCAGCATTGTTGTGGCATGGGGCTGTTATCCATTTATTGAAAGCTTCCTTACTCTGCTCCAATCTTTGCATAAGTTCCAATACTGCCTACTTTAACTAATCTTCAAAATGGGATAATGTGCAGAAAAATTAATGCTCTATGGCTGTTCTGACAGTGCCTTTTGAAGTCATTTATTTTGGGATTTTTTCCCACATAGGCTATTAAGCATGCAGATATGCCAACATCATTTGCATTGAATGCAAAGTTCATGTTTATGTCCAATTGTCCTTGCTGAGTAACATATTTGTTTTTGCCAATACTTTTCTCTTTTTTATTTGTGCACGGCTAGTGATAAAAAGGGCATGCTGTTCAGTGTTCACGCCAAAAGCTGTAAACTGACCTGATAAAGTCAAAACTTGAATAACAAAAATTGTAAAAAAAAGTCTATTAGCCTATTTTCTGACAGAGTATCACTCGATCAGAATTGGCTCATTGCTGCATCATCTTGCACAACTAGTAAACAACGTTTTGGTGCCGTTTTCTTTTTTCATTATCACAGTCAAACGCATAGGCTATACCAAAGGGGCCACATCTTTTAGGCGCAGACAATTAGGCGCCGGTCAAATAGGCGCGCACATTGTGGCGTCTGGATATTTAGGTGCGGAGCACTGTGGCACTCGTTCATTTAGGTGCTGATCCTAGTAAAGTTTGCAGATTGTATCAGCTTGGCAGGTAGGGCAATGCTTTTCACATAAAATGTTGTATTGAACAGAAACATACGTTGTTTTGTCAGTGCGCGTGAAGAGATGAGGTGCCAGACAACGCTCTACTAATCTTGGTATTAGCACATCTCCACAAGACATTTGTTATGCATCCTGAACACCGGTTGCAGCCAGATGGAATTTTACTTAATCTGTTATTTTTCGCAATTACTTCTACTCGGGATGGATTGGTCGACCGGTTGTGTTGTGAGTAGGCTACGTATGAGAGAACGCTTTACAACATGAGTAGTAATACATTTCTATAGAGCATATGAACCCTGACTACAAGTTGCAACTCGTTATTAAACCTAGTCGGGGTTTTACGGAAAACTAAGTTACTCTGTAATATTGGAAACGTGCCTTCACTCAAGCCTACCACCTGCTTAAATATAGGCTACGGTATATTTTTTACTGATGTTTAGTGTACCGGTAGTTATTATTTGACTCACTAAAAGTGAACTCAGTTATGTTCGGAAACTTGAATAATTTATTGATAAAGCTTTTGCCGACGCAAACCTGGACTAACAACAAATAAATGCCGAACACGCGCATTAAAAAAGCAATATATTTTTCTGTTCAATATGAGATTTAGTGTGAAAAGCATTGCTGGTTTAAGCAGCTTTACTGACGGAAGTCATGGCATATTTTTCTATTCAATACAACATTTTGTGTGAAAAGCATTGCCCTACATGCCAAGCTGATAGGATGCAACCTAATTCGTACTATGAACAATTCGTACCGTCAGTTCGTACCTTGAAAAGGTCGAGAGAAAAAATTGAAAAAAGCTAAAATCACTGACCGCAGTTTCCGCAGCATTTTAAAATTTTCCGCAAACAAACAAAAACTCTTAGGATCATTAACAGAAATTTCAAAATGTTTGCGGAAACTCCGATCAACCCTAAACCTTCTCTTCTTTGTCAAAATAAAATAACTTCTTCCTTGTCTTTTAAAATCATCATCATCATCATAATCCATCGTCGGTTTGCTCCCCACTAGTGGGACTGGGGGTGGCCGATTGTTTCCGCGCAGCAATTGTTTTAATCCCTTTTCTCCATTTCACCCTGTCTCTTGCATCTTCCTCCTTCAGTCCGACTTTTTTAAATTCATCCTTCACTTGTTGTTTCCACGTTCTTCTTGGACGACCGCGTTTCCTCTTCCCATCCACCTTTAGATCTAGTGCCTTTCTAAGAAAACTTCCTTCCTCCCTCCTTATCACATGTCCATACCATCTTACTCCATTTGCCCTTGCCAGTTGGTCTATGGTCTCTTTCATCTCTAGCATATCCAACAATTCTTCAGTCCTTTTTTCCCTTCTCGTTTTCACCCCACACATTGCTCTTACCATTGACCTTTCCGTTCTTCTCAGGATTGCCAGTTCACTCTCTCTCAATATCCATGTCTCGCTACCATATAGCATTGCGGGCCGCACACAGCTCCGATATACTTTCCCTTTCATCCTTAGTGAGAATTTTCTGCCATACAACATTTCCCCACATTCCCTGAACTTTGCCCAGCCCAATCTTGCCCTTGTTGTCACCGCTGCTTCACATCCACCACTTCCATTTATCCGATCACCCAGATAACAGAAGTCTGTCACTGTTTCGATGCCATGGCAGAACTCATCATCATGGCCTTCCACTTCATTCCTTCCTTTACTGCATTTCCCACAAACAAAACACTTCGCCAATCTTGTTGCGGCTCTCTTGACATTAGCACATCTTGCATGTACCCACTTTCCACATTCCTTGCATTGCATTGAATTTCTCATCACTCTCTTGCCACATATTCCACAGGGATCTACTTTGCTCTCAACAACTGTTCCTTCTGCTCCACTCACCATCACTTTTGTTTTTTCAAGATTCACCTTCATACCCTTGGTTTCAAATGCTTCTTTCCATTTCTCAAACTTTCTCTCCAGTCCCTCCATACTATTACTTGTCAAGACCAGGTCGTCTGCATACAAAATTTCACTCAATAAGCCCTCCCTCACTCCTTCAGTTACAACGTCAACCACAATAGCAAATATCAGAGGTGACAAAACTGATCCTTGGTGTACACCAACCTTCACAAAAAACTCGTTTGAATAATTTGATCCAACTCTCACTTTTGTTCTTGCATCCTCATACATAGACATCACAGCTCTCACTAATACCTCCGGTATACCTCTTTTCCTCATTGCCCACTCCATCACTTTCCTTGGTACTCTGTCAAATGCCTTTTCTAAGTCGACGAAACACATATATAGTTTTCTCTGCTTCTCTCGGTGTTCCTCCTGCATTCTTCTCAATATAAACAGAGCATCCACTGTACCTTTTCCACTGTAAAATGTTTGCGGAAACTTCGATCAACCCTAACCCTTTTAAAATATTTGCAGAAACTGCGACCAGCGACTTCGGCAAACTCTTAGGATCATTACCGAAAATTAAAAAATGTTTGCTGAAACTGCAGAAAAACAGAAACTGCAATCAGCGACTTCGGCTTTGTTCTATTTTTTTCTCTCAATTTTTTCAGTTTGGTTGTTTGCGGAAACACCCTAACTCTAAACCCTAACCCTTTTAAAATGTTTGTGGAAACTCCGATTGACCCTAACCCTTTTAAAATGTTTGCGGAAACTGCAATCAGTGACTTTGGCAAACTCTTAGGATCATTACCAAAAATTTTTAAATGTTTGCGGAAACTGCAGAAAAACGGAAACTGCGATCAGCAATGTTCAATTTTTTTCTCCCAATCTTTTCAATTTGTTTGTTTGCGGATACCGATACTCCGATACTCTAATCCAGTGTTTCCCAACCTGGGGGTACATTACCCCCGGGGGGTAATTTGCCTGTTTTTGGAAGGTAACGAGATCGGAGGTTGTAAACTTTATAAAAGCGAAGGAATGGAACAGTCGTCTTTACAAGGAACTGTGCAAGAAGATGGGAGAAATATACAAAGTATTACTGTACCACACACTGTCTTGGTACGTACGATGGCTGTCTCATGGCAAAGGATAACCCGCCTGGTCGAACTTCTTGAGGCTGTCCATGTTTTTCTGATAGAAAAGAAGTCCGACTTGACTGAATACTTCTCTAACCAACAGTGGATTTCCCAGCTGTGCTACCTGGCTGATATCTTTGGTGAATCGAACAAAGGCAATCTTTTAATTCAAGGCAAGAATGTAACTGTGATCGACACCAAAGTAGCCGGAGCAGCATTTATCGCAAATGTTAAATTGTGGAACAAGCGAGTTGGAAGAAGCACAGTTTTAGACGTTTGACATGTATCTCGGAGGCAATGGACTTGAGTTGACAGCGGCGTTGAAGAAGGACATAGCTGACCACTTAGGCCAGCTAGCCAAGAAGATGGACAACTACTTTCCGAATTTGAACATGGCTAGTTTTCAATGGTGCACTGAGCCCTTCACATGTGATGACAGCCAGGTGGATGATGACGACTTTTCGGCCAAAGAAGAATTTATCACTTTCCGAATTAACAAAGCGTTGAAACTTGATTTCAATGAGAAAGGCTTAGAAACCTTCTGGTTTAGCAGACTCCAGGACGCACCAACATTAGCGACACGGGCATTAAATATCCTGACATCTTTTTCAACAACGTATCGCTGTGAACAAGCATTTTTAACTGTCTTGGGAAGGAAGACAAAGAAGCGCAATCGCCAGGATGTCAAAAGCGACACAAGAATTGTCCTCTGTAGCCTACCACAAAGCCCAGGATCACAAAGCTGGCGCCTGAAGTCCAGGCCTGACCTTCGCATTGAATGTTTACCACGCATTGTTATCTTGTATTCAGTATTGTATTGCATTTTGATTGTCATAGTTAGCCCTTTGAAATACATAGCAATAAACATTTTTGTTTTTGAAAATTGATCATGGGGGTAATTGGCTCACTTCAGGGTGGAGATTAGGGTAACAGTCAAAAAAAGGTTGGGAACCACTGCTCTAATCCTAACCCTTTTAAAATGTTTGCGGAAATTATGATCAGTAACTTCGGCTTTTTTTAATTTTTGCTCTTGATCTTTTCAAGGTACGAACTGATGGTACGAATTGTTCATGGTACGAATTAGGTTGCACCCAAGCTGATACAATCTGCAGACTTTACTAGGAATAGCACCTAAATGAACGGGCGCCACAGTGCTCCGCACCTAAATATTCAGACGCCACAGTGTGCGCGTCTATTTGACTGGCGCCTAACTGTTTGCGCCTAAAAGACTTGTTCCCATACCAAATCATGTCAAATCTGGAGGGAGCCGCTTCAGAGGAGCTAAAGAGCCGCATGCGGCTCCGGAGCCGCAGGTTGCCGACCACTGTCCTAGAGAAAGGTTGTTTTTTGCTGCTTCAATCTTGTTGCACGTGCTTTTTATGTGATTACCAACTTGTCAGTTGCTTCGGAAACTTTATTATTCTCTGCTTGCTTCATGGAATTTTGTGTTTTGGCCTACTTTATCATCAATATGTTTTTTTTTTGTGCGTATGCTGTTGTTGAAGCGTGGGAACGTTTCAATTATTATTTTCTCTTGTAAGCTTATTTTAAATGGCAAAATCGTAATTTCCGTAGGGTGGCAATTGACTAGTAGACCGTATGGTCGTCTCGTTGTCTCCCTGTCGGTATGGGAACTTGTGTAACTTTTGTACTGTGTATTTTGCATATTTCAAACATGTACCTATGTTCCTGTTACTGACAAATAAAACATTGATTGATTGATTGATTGATTGAAGGCAGGTAGTGTAGGCTCTTTGCAATCTCACGTTTGAAAAAAATAAGCCAGGTTTGTTGACTTATCCATTGAAATTGTTGGTTAAGGGACAGACCAAAGCTGTCATAGGCCCATGCGAGGTAAGGTACGGTACGTCTTAAAAAATGTTATGTGACATTCAAACCACGAAATCGAGCAGTGTGTAAGGGTGCTTAACGGCATGGCTGAGAGCACCTCTTGCATCATTGTGTTGGACGACTTTCATGCAATGGTCAATTCAGCAGTCCTACAAACCTTCTTCAGGGTTGATAGGAAGAATTGGGAAAAGATGGCAAGCCCAGAGGACGCGAGGGAAAGTTGTCAAATGAGTGAGTTTACTTGAGCTTGTTTACTGTTCAACAGCCTTTCAAGAGCTGGTTGCGTAATTGTTGCATTCATTATTAAACGAAGCTGTTATATCGCCCAGGCAATTCAGGCTGGTCGGCGGTCGCTTATAGGCATGTGGCTGTTGGGTGGAGAAGTTCTGGGCAAGTCGAACAGAGTCGTGCAGCCATTCTGCATTGTCTCTTTTATTTGCAGAAAGTACCCCAGCGACAATGGAGAATTGGAGATTATGCTGGGTTCTGAAGACCAGTGTCACCACTTACCATTTTAGTCTCTATTATTTTTAATTATATTTAAAAAACCTAGATGTCAACACTGCCGAAGACAATCCTAATGAATGCTAAAGCGTTATCGCTAGGGCCATTTAAAGTCATTAAAGTCATATTTTTTTCTATGCATCAGTAAGTCGTGTATTCAATTTTAACGCAAAAACCGCATCCCTATGAGGTATATTAAGAAAGTTATGAAGTCATATAAAGTCATATTTTCATGGTTAGGTCATAAATCAGCTTTTTAAGTTATATAGTCATATTTTTGAGTTATAAAGTCATACCGTTGTATACTTTAAATAAAAAGTACCAATTTAAGCGGTGAAGCAATTAAGCACTAAGAAAGTAAGGCAATTTCTGATTGAACGAAGGCAAACTGTAGGATTAGCCTACATAACACTTACAGTCACAGACCTATACTTTATGAGGTCACACATTGCATTAAAGTGAAAGAAATAGTCAATGCATGGGAAGGTGAAGGAGTTATTGTAAAGAGCGTCAAAAATTCAGCCAACGATCCAAAGTTGACTAGTCAATTAACAGAAATATGCCTCCACTACAACAATATTTCAAACTTAATACTCAAAATGGAAAGTTGTACGTACACCATCAAAGAGGACCGTGCTGATCTAAATGCCCTTGATTTCGGAAAAGATCCGCTTGAGCTCAAAAATTACATTAAGAAGCGATTGGATAAAAACCATGTGAAACAAATTATGGATTTACAAAGACAAGACATTTCACCAGCGCTTTATGCAAAACTGCAGAAGTGTCAACCCATGTCAGCGTCTGTGGAGCGCTCATTTTCCTTACTAAAGTCATTTTACGTCCAAATCGTAACTTCAAAGACTCTAACATTCCACACTACATGAAACTGTACTACAACAGTGGTTTAAAATAAAAATGGATGTGAATTACTGTTATGTTGCGTATGTTTTACTCTTTGGTTCCGTGAGTGACGTTGTTCGCATGTAAAAATAAACGATTTTCACATAAAGTCATATAAAGTCATATTTTCCAAAAAATAAAGTCATATTATTGATTTTTTAAGGTCATATAAAAATGGCCCTAGTTATCGCATGATATTCAAATGTACTATGTCCTACAATACAATACAAAATGTTTTCAATATAACCAAGTTTGGCTGTTGTAATCTACAAAACTAGCATTCGGCAATGGGCTTCGCAAACCACTCCTGGCACACAGGCATGAACATTGAACAACTAAGTTTGTATAATGCTGGCTGAAAGATGCGTCTTCATTATGGATGCCTTTTAAATTTGCGCATTCACTAGCAACCAAGCCTATCTCGGCTAGTTTGGTCTCCACTAAGCTCGACTCCAGCTCACGTCATATCACTAGGTGGCGTTGAGGAGTTTGCCACTGCCATGTAGCGTGAGAGAGAAGCGTTAGAGAGTTTGGGAAAAGGGTCGGTTTCTCGGCTGTGGCCCTCAATTGTAAGGAAATGAGTTTTTCAACAGGTACCGAATGTCTTGGCAATGGATTCTAGCCAATGTTAATTCAATCGTGCAGTTGCACTTTAACAGTATGTTTAGCTTGAGCTAAAGCATTTATGTAATGCTGTTTTCATTTGATCTTTTGTATAGTAGATTGATTTCCAAACGTCCTGAACAGCTCTACCTTGAACACTCCCGACATATCAGACCACAGAATGATACGTACAAAATTCAGAATAAGCTTCTCATGGCCTCAGAAGCAGAAGCGGAAACCAATCCAAAGACCCCACCTTATGAAACAACAAGAAGTCGCTGAACACTTCCAAGTAAATTTACAAAACAGATATGCCACTTTACAGCAAATGACAGACCCAGAGTCCATACAAGAAGCTATAACCGCAGGACTACGGGAAGAATCAGAAGTTGTTCTTCCCAGAAAAATGCACCAAGACCAACTGAACTGGATGTCGCAACAAACTAAAGAAGCCATCCAATCTAAACATAAAATTAGAAAACAACATGGATCCTCATCTACTCAATACGAAATCGCTAAATCTGAGTCGAAGAAGCTCGTGAAAAAAGACCAAATGAAGCAATTAGAAGATAAAATCGATGAACTCAACACCCTACCTCCACACAAAATCTATAATGCTGCCATAAAGAAACTTAAAACAAAATCTAAAAACATCAGTTGGGGAATTAAAGATGCAAAAGGAAACATCCTCACGAGCAAAAGCTGTATCCTCGAACGATGGGCAAAATTCTATGAAGAACTCTATCACGACAATCCGCAACAGATACTCATCGATGACTCTGCCTCTGACAAAATCCCATCTATTTTAAGAAGCGAAATATCTAATGCTATAAGCAACTTAAAGTATGACAAATCTCCCGGTATAGACGGCATTTACTCGGAATATCTCAAAGCAGGAGGCGAACCTCTAATCACAGCACTGCTTCATCTCTTCAATTCTATCTTAACAACGAAAAAGATACCCAGCAATTTTAAAGAAGCTCTAATAATTGTAATCTACAAGAAAGGCAATAGACTCGACTGCAGCAACTACCGTCCAATAAGTCTACTCAGTCATGTATACAAACTCTTTATCACTATCATTGCGGCACGCGTAAAAAATGACCTATATGCATCCCTCCCCCGTACACAAGCAGCTTACCAACCAGGAAGAGGAACAATTGAGCAAACCTTAGCGCTGGAACAAATCATAGAAAAGTCTATTGAATTCAACAATCCCGTTCATATCACCTTCATTGACTTCAAAAAAGCGTTTGACAGTGTTAAATTACCCTACCTTTGGCAACTTCTGGATAAAACTTTCATCAACAAAAAATACATCAACCTCTTGAAAGCAACGTACGACGACTCTAAAGCACTAATCAAAACAGACATCGGAACAACCAGACGAATTGATATTATAAAAGGTGTTAAGCAAGGAGATGTCTTGTCTGCTATCCTGTTTTGCATCGTAGCGGCTGCAATAATCTCAGAAACAGAAAATAAGTGTACAACTGGATTCACCATCGGCGGTCATGTAATATCCAACTTGAGCTACGCAGACGATATGGCCATTTTGAATAATTCTAAACTGAAAATGCAGGAATACCTAGATGCTCTGTCAAAAAATGTTGCTAAATACGGCCTCCGAATAAATGTGTCCAAAACCAAATGTATGACAACTGACAAAACTAACAACACACTCAATATCACTCTCTATGGAAAACAAATAGAACAAGTACCAGAATTCATATATCTTGGCCACCGACTATCCGCAACCAACAATGGAAAGACTGCAGTGCAACACCGAATTGGCTTAGGCTGGGCAGCATTTGAAAAGAACAAAAAAATTCTAACATCCAATAGACTCCCAGTCAAACTGAAAGCAAAAATTTTCAACACCTACGTTTTACCAGTCGTGCTGTACGGTCTAGAATGCGTAAATTGGACATCATCAACAATGAAAAAACTCACTACCTTCCAAAATCACATCATGAGAAGCATGACCAACAAAAGGTTACTTGATCACACAAAAATAGAAGATCTTTTAACTATGACAAAACTACGTCCAATTGCAGCAATAATAAAATCAAAAGTTTTAAAACTGTTCGGCCACACTAAAAGATCACAATTCGGAATCAGCAAAGTTTGCACAGAAGGCAAAGTAGAAGGAAAAAGAAAACGTGGCAGACAACCAAAACGATGGCAAGATAACATTCAATCATGGACCGGACTCCACTTGACGACACTGGGCGAGTTGGCTCAAAATCGCCACTCTTGGAAGCAAATAAGCCATGTTAATGCGCAATCTGCCGCAGGCGGAGATAACGACTGATGATGATGTGTCTAATACAAATAAATAATGAGAAAAAGTTTAACAAATAATTAATAAAAATGACAAATAATGATAATGCAGTGTTCAAATATTATTAAAACATGCACCTTATTATGTTTGGATGTGAAACTTGACTCAACTTCGACATAAAATTAAATATATCCAATTTCTAGATTGGATTGCATTTAGTGAAGTGGATGGATCAACTAGGAGGGGATGAAACATACTTGTCTCTTCTTCAAAACATAATTAAGTTTAATTCTTCCCACCTTGGAAAAGAAACAATTCAAGGAATTGTGCAGCACCTCTGTAAGCACTGCAGCTCCACTTTGTCAGCTGATGAACTGAAATCTCTTCTTAAGGTCATTACTTGATGCTTAGATTTTGCTTGTGTTATATTTTGTATGTGTCTTGTTTTGTTTGATTTACTGTGATGTATAGAGCAGTAATCGAGAATATGTGATGTTCCTCAGGCAAGTTGCTTATTGGTATAACTAAAGAATTGGCACATATTTTGTGCAGTTGGTCTGAAGCAAGACAATGTGACACGTTTTGCAATGAGACACCTATCACCACTGAAAATTTTGATGTCAGGAATATTTTTATTATATATGTACTGTTTTATGCAACGTAGCAATAGCACTGCATGTACTTACGTTAAGTGAGTTTTTCTATAGGCTATTCTGCCAGATACGGGATATACGTAGTACTAGATACATAGCCTACTACATAGTATATCAAAAGCAGTTATCATTCACTGAAAACCTTATCAGGCTGTTTCACCCTTATTGGGATCATCAGAAGGTTCTTATTCAAATAGAATAATTAGTTGTAATATATATAACTAGTATTAATAGAATAAAATTTAATAAATTATTCTATTTAAATAAGTACTTCTGATGATCCTAATAAGGGTGAAACAGCCTGGCAAGGTTTACAGTGAATTGTAACTGCATTTGATGCAAATCGCTTTGCTTTACTGTTTTGCTAGGCATTGAGCACTTTTTTGTAGTTTTACAATAGTATTTATTATTTAGTACAGTATATATTTTCTTTGAAACTTATAGGTGAGTTCTGCTTCTAATAAGTGAAATTGTCATGGAGTTTATGTTTTACAGGTGCTTGATGCCATCATTTGTTATAACTGTCTTCCACAAGCATGTTTATATTCGGTGATTGCAACATTATGCCGCACACTGAATCTCAAAGACTTTTGCGATCTCAGTTGGAAGTTGATGAGAAATTTGCTTGGAACGCATTTGGGACATAGCTGTGTAGCAATACTTTGCAAGATTTTGCAAGACCAAACTTCAACAGAGTTTGGGTTGTTACGCAGTGCAGTTTTTTTCATTGGAATGGGTCTGTGGGGCAACAAAGGGGTCAACAGTTTAATGCATAAACCCCAGTCTGTGTTGCCATCGTTTAAATGTGCTCTCAAATTACATAGCCCGATTTTGGGTTTTGAAGTTTGCATAACTTGCGATAGACTCATAAAAAAATTCGGTCACGAATTGCATGTTTCAGCATGGGACACCATGCTGTCGATTATAATTGATTTGTTAAAAATTGTAGAAGCCGGCGATGAAAGCAAACACTATATGTCCCTCCAAAAAGCTACACATGAACTTTTAACGTTGATTGAAAATCTGTATAAAGCTCAAGCTTTTAACGGATCATCTGATGAACTATTTGATATCTTGGAACAAAGCATGAAGCAAAGACCATACGATTCCGTTGTTTTGTTAGTCACATATCGTTCTCAAGCTATTAATCCCGCCAAAAACGATTGGATAGCTAGTTTATTAAATTTTATGAATAGATATTTTTGCCCAGCCATGCACGTCGAAGTCAAATTGAAGATCTTGGATATTTTGGCAGAAATAATGATAAACAACCTCGATTTATACGAAAAAGATCTTATTGATACTGTTATTCTACCAAAGTTGCAGATCATAAATGATGGCACTTCTTTAGTGGTACAAGAAAAGGCTATTAAGCTTTTGTTTAACATATGTGAAAACTGCAAGACAAGTAGATGTATTATTATTTTGCGATCATTGGAAGACTTTCTTTCGTTTCTAGACGACTTCGATGACCCCAGGAACAACCCGAGGGTTTCATGTATTGAATGTGTCCTCAGTGGTTTGATTGATTTATTTTTGAAAAAGTTTTATGGTGATTATTCTTCGCATTCTGTGAATGCGTTTCAGTTATTAGTTCTTTTCTTAAATAACTACTACCAATGCCATTCTCTGCAGAAACACCCTTCTGTCTTTGGAGAGATACGGGCGAAAATCTTCGATGCCCTCTTTCTAATACGTGTTAATGTTAAATTGCAAGTATCCTTAAATTCTCGTGATTTTTTTCTGAGCAATGTCATTTGCTATACTGAAGATAGTTCTTTCAACAGGATGACTCCCATGTCTCCTAGCTTCAACCAAAAATCCTTCGCTTCTGTCAACGACGTTGTTTTAAAATTTGAAGACTCATTTTCTTGTTTCATTGAATGCTTATTACAAGAGCATCACTGGCCGCTATTGCAGAATACGATAAAAAATTTGTGTGAAATTCTCGACCACAAAACGCTAATTTTAACTGTCCCACCTCCAAAAATTGACCAATTAGCTGAAGCTCTCACTAGTTTGGTGTCCAACTCAAACCGGGCTATGATGTTGTCTGGAACTCCGGCAGGTTTCAAGAGAACCGACTTGCAATCATGTGCTTTGACAGCTATCAGAGTTCTATCATCTTTTCACGAGTATATTATGATATCTAGGCAAAGGCAAATACTGAGATGTTTAGAGTCTGGTTTTAACACGAAATGCGCTAAACAGTGTATATCTGTCACTACACTGTGTATCATGGAAATGAAATCCGAATGTTTGTTACGAGTTCTTCCATTTATTCTGCTTCGTCTTTCGCAAATGTCCGCTACAGTGCATCTGGCAACTGCTGTTCTTGAACTTTTGTCATCCTTAGGTCAACTACCTAATCTGTATTCAAACTTTGTAGAGGATCAATACATGAGTGTTTTCAAGATAGCACTCCAGCATGCCGACCCATCGAAATTTTCTCTCTATGTTGTATCCCTCGCCCATCATGTCATCAATATGTGGTTCATCAAATGCAGGCTTGCTTTCAGGCCTGATTTCGTCAGGTACATAACGCTCAACTTGCAAAGTGCTTACAGACACAGCAACAATGACACTTTGCAACACAACTTGATTGAATCCTGCATTGATGTGATGGCTCGCTACACCTATTCCAATTCTATGCCTGTGACGAAAAAGACCGTTTTGCAACGCAGCTTCTCCACGACAGGTCAAAGAGCAACTTGGCTGATTGGCAATCGGCTCATTACAATCAAAACTGAGCGGAGGTTTTCCACTTCAGGCAACAGCCATGCTGATGCAATCGAATCACTTGCGAAAAATTTAACGGAAATAAAAAATGATCAAGCAGCACTTGGTTCTGATAAAAAACTTTCAGCCGAGGCACCCGGAAAACTACAATCAACAGACAGCTCTTCTGTGGCGTCTTCACGACATCGGCATAAGTCAAGTGCTGCTATATTGAAAAAAAGCATGGAGCCCAGTGAATATCACAACAATGCAATACAAAATGGAACTCTCCTATGTGGTGACAACGTACACCATACAAATTGTTTGAAAATCACTGACGAAGGTTCGAGCTGGGCCGAAATTTGTATTCGTCGTCCGTCTGGCAACACTTCCTGGTTGTTGAATGCTCACCAATTGAAACTGCTTCCAGAGTCCACGGAACTGATTAGCGATGATCTTGTAAATACATCCACTTACTCTTCGTCAACTTCCGATTTACGCGCAAGCAACAGCGATTACCTTAATGAAGATTCTTCAGATCAACAGAACAATCAAGCAAACAATACCGAAAGTGTTTCTCGTCAGCGCAGCCACACAGTGTCATCGTCACAAGACTATACTGCTGGTGCCGCCGCTCGGGCTGCTGCCAAAGCGAAGAGTCGCGGTCTAGTCTCAAACAACACATTTCAATCATCCTCAGCAAACCAAGCAACGTCTTCTATTGTCAACAATGTAAGCCAAGGTGATGATTGCGCATTGTCTCCACAATTTGTCTTTTTGCAACTCTTTCATTCAGCGATAGTGGCCGATGGTTTGCAACGCCCGCTGCGTCTTCCCGACTCGACGACAATTGATCGCGCTGTCAACGTTCTCGATCTGATCCCGCCATATGACACCTGGCAAACGGGAGTCGTTTACGTTCGGCCTGGACAAACGGATGACGGAAAAGCTATTTTGTACAATCAGCATGGCTCAGCACGGTATCAAAATATGCTTTCGTCGTTGGGAAAGTTGATTTCCCTTGCGAACTGTGATATGTCTCACACGTATCTCGGTGGCTTGGACCAAAACGACGGAGAGGACGGGGAGTTCACCTATGTATGGCAGGAAAATATCATGCAAATGGTATTTCATATAGCAACATTAATGCCTAACCGCGAGTCAGGAGTGAGCAACAAACAACGCCACATCGGTAACGACTATGTGATGATTGTTTACGATGATAACGACACCCAGGTCTACGTTCCAGGCTCCATAGTTAAAGGCCAATTTTTGTCGGTTGAAATCATCATTTCGCCATTAGATCTGGGCTACAATTTGGTCAAAGTCGTTTATCACAGACCAGAACTTGAAGGGATCTTGCAAATTAATGAGAAACGCACGGTATCGGATCAGAAACTTGGCGTGCACGTCAGACAGCTTGCTCTTCACGCTAACATGGCTGCTGCTGCTTTTCACAAGAAATCTCCCGAGCAATTCGTTTCCAAAGCGCTTTCAAGGCTGAAACAAATCAAGCGTATCAGAGCAAGAACGATGCAAGAAACTACTTGGAAAGACGAAGTGAAGGCAAAACGGTATGGCACTGCTTCTGCAAACAATGATCTTTATTCACTTGAAGAGTTCTCCGATTACGTTTAACTGCCACCATGCTCGTGAAGCACAGCCTACCTTTGGATATGTTCTGAAGCGGCAGTGTTAGTGTAAAGACTGTCTATTTCAATAGCGAATCACCTCCTGCGGGAGCCGCAGGAAAATGTGTTCATTTTTCTATCGATAGATTCTCATAAAGCGTTATATTTTCTTTATTTTTGTTACGTCGGCTGCATTGCCAAGTGACGAGAGCCCTGGAACGACACTCGAAAGAGCGCCGGTTGGACACCGCTCAAGGGCATGCACTGCGTCTTTGTCACCTTCCCGCCCACTTAATCCAAATCTTCAATCATCGGGCGTAAGCCTGGATAGGACAAACACAAGCAGTTAGCCATCGACATTGGATACACATTCCATACAAATTCTTACCAGAAGATCCGCAACTCGTTATCAAAACTCAAGAATATATGCGTTTATAGGAAACCTTACTAACGAGTGAAAGTTTCGTAAACATACTTGCGCATTAACCAGCTTGTCTTGACATTTTCCCAGACAGCAAAATCTGTCATTTTACATTGATTTAACGTCTGCAGCCGTTGATTCAATACAAAAATGACGGATTTTGCTTCTGGGTCATTGCTAAAAGTAACGTTTGATATTTCTGTTGAAACATAACATAACTTTTTTCTTAAATTTACAGTAAACGAGTGCGTTTTTTTTGTTTCTGGGATAAAGTATCACTGCTAACTTGGCAACATTTTCCAAAAGAAATAAGCTTAGGCTACCTGACTGTCGATTCGGAAACTCGTTTTCGTTGGAAGCGGACACGAGAGTAGAGCATGTCATAGGCTGAATGGGTTCACTCTGAGCGATTATTTTATATAAAATAGAACTGGATTAGTGTGCGCTCATTTTATTATGATTTATTCTAATAATTTAGTCTTGTTTAAATGGTTAGGAATTTTAGGCAAAATACTCTTCAAATTTTAACTTTATGGAATTTGAATAGAATTCTAGTTAATAATTACCCCTTAACGCCTTCAAACATGTTGCAAAACATCGTCGAAAAGCATTTCTAAACAAGCGTATTAGATGCAATCTTTTTTTTTCAGTTGCAATCTTCCTCGATGTATGATATGAAATTGCATTGATTTACCTATCTTTCCAATTACCGGTCGATTTTATTGCAGTTACTTCAATACGTGCTATTTAAACCCTCTCTTGTCACGAAAAAGTGATGACTGCCTCTACTGGTATTGGCCGAATGCACCATTGTGAAGACGTTGTACCAAGATAAAAGAGTCATCCGCAAATTTCTACAAATATTTACATAAGAGATTGCGCAAGGTAGCGTTAGAACAAAATGCTGATGATATAATTTTAAGAGTAAACTTTGTAAAATTATCTTTGTTTTGCAAATTTCTTTCTGCAAGTGACAATCTTGAGTTCACCTGTAATACGGTATTGTGGATATTTTATATTGTTTGTGTTATCCAAAATCTACAAAACTGGTACAAAACTTTGCTTTTTATGCTTTGCCTAGCGTTGAAGTAACTCCACATTATGGAAAGGTTTTGTGTATTGAAGCAGTCTGATTAATTGCAATGGTTTTGTGATCTACCATACGCTTTATTTCACAGTTTCATAGACTTTGACTACCTGTAAGCAAGCTTCGGTATCCTTTAAAAGCAAAATCATTAAACCTTACCATACATTCAATTTGTTGCGCAAGCAAAGGTTGTTGACAAGCAGTTTCAATTCGATAGCGCAGTTGAGCGTTGTACAATGCACGCACATGTGTTGCATATGTTACATATTACCTATCAATCACAAAAGTATCACAGCTTAAACTGTACAATTTTTAAAATTCGGCTTGCGTCATTTATAGAATTGATAGACTTAACTAGCAAATCTTTAAACACCACAGCCTCAAACTGTTCGAATTTTGTGTTTGTTTTTTTCATTTCTTCAAAACAATGTCTATCTCGCAATTAGGACAATTACCGGTCGATTCCCTGCAAATGCAAAATGTAAGCTGTTCTTGCATGGTGAACATTGTGCATGTACAATACATAGAGATTATTATTTTCACTACAAATCATGGTTATCTATCTACCTTAACGTTATTATACAATATCAATTGAGTTTTAAAATATGAGCAACATCGTTGAAACTCAAAAGTTTGCCTGGCTTGGCGAATTACCAATGATTGTTTTCTTGGCAATGGTTTAGGTTTTGATACTTATACAATGTAATAATGTATGCTCAATGTCGCCTTGAGGTACACTGTCGGATAGTTGCTGCTGCTGCTTACCAAGCGCTTTCTTTCTAGGCATTTTCTTTGATGGATTTCATGTGCGTCATTTGCTGATTCTTAACTGCGGTCGTAGCCATATTAAAGCAAGCAGGGACATGGTAGATTCTGAATAAAGAATTTGTTTTACTAATCACAATTTACCCAAGAACTTATTGTTCTGTCCGCTTTGGTAAAACAATTTTTAACCTTTCTGCGGCGTTATTTTTAACAGTAGGCTATGCCGTAGAGTGGTAGTCAAGTGACGCAGATCTTTCTTTTAATTGGTTGAAATGTGACACCTTCTAGGCTATTGCAACTACTCTACCGCCGTTAACCCTTAACACCATTTTGCAAGTAAGAAAACGACAACAGTGTTACAGCGACAGAATTTTTTTTATTAAGAACGCTTCGCATATTGTATGAACCCCTCCTTTGGAAGGTGTCAGCACCATCATTTCGTGTTGTGTATGTTGGCTTAAAACATCATATGTGTTAACTGTTAAGGCAACCGGCAAAAAACGCGTCATATGCCTTTTGACCAACCACTCACCCAGAATTTGCAAAAACGTAGTTTTTTCGTTATTGGAGGAACATATCAGGTCAACAGTTTCTTGGATATAACCTGACCCGATTAATGCTGGTTGCTTAAATCGAAAAAGAAATACACTGCTCCCGATGATGTGCTGTGTGATTAACGCCATGTTTCCAAAGTGTTTCAGCTAGTCATATTTGTCGTTCTATGTCTGTATGCAGTTATGGTAATCAATGATGTTTATGTTTTAATGCAAAGCACTGAATCTATGGGGAAAACAATTTTGGTCCACATTATGGGAAAATATTTATAACGTAATAGAATATCAAATAAGTTATTTTTTTGGAAAGTGAATAGATTGTTAGACCTGCACGGTGTAAATAACACAAATTTATGAACAGTTCTTTTCCGATTTTTGTTTAGTTCAGTTAAAGGAGATCGGTGTTACTCCGACTGTACTTTGTCGTATGAAACTTTTCCTTGTAATTTCTTTTTGTATGATGCTGATTTACCATGTTCTTGTGTTATCTGAACATGCCCTTTGGTGCTGTTTTATTATAATTTTTGCCTAAATTTTTGGAATTTTGTTTTATCACCAACCAAAAAGCAAATTTTTGTGTGTGTGCGTAATAAATAAATACAAGTTGAAAATCTGAATATTGTGGCGTGGTAAGTCCTATCAGCAGTGATGGGCATTATCGGCGATAAATTTTTATCGCTTATCGTTATCGCTCAATTATTTTTTCAGTTATCGTTTATCGTTATCGCCAAAGGCAATATTTGATTATCGCCGATAAATTTTATTTCGGATCAACACACAAGTGGAAAGACCATGAAAAGTAATATTTTTACTAGCCACCTAGTTAATGAAACTAAAATTAAAACCAGTTCTTCTTCAGTGCCTGAAGTGTGTGTGCACAGGTCGTTGTCAAGGGAGGGGTCACGCCCCCCTGCAGCGACGGCCCTGACAACACAATAACTATTAGAGTTGCAAATTGCAATGCAATGAAATGCATGCAACAAGTCTCTTGTTGTTTTGCTGCAATCGGCAATCGCGAGTGAATTTTACAATTAAAATGTAAGCGCACAGACAGTACAGATTCCTTTGAAGCGAAAGAAATTGGCAAGTGGTTTGTAAAAGTGTCGCAATACGAGGCCGCTTTTACATCGGAAACATGGTCTTTCGCGCCACCTCACGATCAACTATTTTATTCTTGTGTTTTCTTTTTTCGTTGGAAGTGTTAGTTTTAGTAACTGTCGTAAAAAAAATAAAACCCCTCTCGTCAAAACATGAAACTTACTGTTTTAAGCGCATTAAATCTTTAGATGAGTAGATTAACTAAAATTGCAAGAACTTGCCTTGAGAAGTGCGGTTACGTCACAAACTCAGTTTAAAAGACAAAATTTACACACAATAACAACACAAGATCGGTTATAGACTATAAGATCGATTTTTTTCTAGCTTGGCTTTATAACTTTAATCCAAAAATAATAACCAAATTCGTAAGTGGCATTTAACTTAAAAAGTTAACCCATTTGTGCCGAAAGTGAAAGTACTTAAAAAAAATTTCGGAAAATTTAAATATTGCATAATTATGACCCTGTGTTATGACCTAAAGAACATATCACAATTATTTTTTTCCTAATTGTGTTTGTACTTTTTGAGAAAAAAACCGTCCTATATATAAGACGCTAGGCAAATCCGTTATCAAATTTCACAAGTTTCTTGTGCGTAGGCTAATGCTTAAGCGTTATTACATTTTACTTAGGCCTATCGCTCAAAGTGATAAATGGGAAATGTCTTGTTCATGTCATTATTGTCATCGAGCATTTTATTAAAATGAAAGTTCAAAAAATATAAAGATGAAAATTAGCAAAGTAACACAATATCACTGAAACAAGTCATTGCGGAATATGATATTGCTTGAAGCATTTGACATGCAGACCGACATCACATTTTTTGCATCTTGTAGTAGTTTTTGCATGACAATAGGCGCATCGAGTTGCGTGGTAAAATTATGCTAAATACAGTAGGCCTATAACCTTTCTCATTTACCTATGCGACCTAGCCTACCTCAATCAAATATTTTTATTCCCACTAGTACAGTGCCTAGGCTATATTGTAATTCTTATCACAACAACTCAGCGTCCTGCCATTGTTTTAATGATGGTGTTCACAAAGAAAACAAAAAAAATTATCAGTAAATTACGATAATTATGATTTTGTTCTTAAACAAACACGACTAATTTGACAAGCTTGATGGATTTCACAGTATGCACATTTTTACTACCAATAACGCTTAAGATTACTGATAAATTTTCAAGCATTTTACGTTTTTTGGAATTATTTTAATTATTGCTGACTTTGCTGCAAACAGCCCTTTAAGCAGAAAGCAAAATACAAAGTTTGGAATTTTTTATGTTTAATTTGATTATTTTTCCTACTGCACGTAAGCGGTAGTGTAACTCAATTGATAAAAGCGTCCAACTGGTATCTGAAGGTATAACTATAAGCACGGCGGTTACCTCAGTGGTTTGATTCTGAATCAAGAGGTTGAAGATTCGATACCTACTGCCGCTGTTGCGATTCTATTCATGCATATTTATTGCATAACTTACAAAAAGTTTTGTCCCTTTACAGTATATTATGTTCGATTTTTCGTCATGTTGATGAAAACAGTTCGTGCTGCATGGGATGGGGCAGTGCTAATCAAGAAAAAAAATTGTCCTTATCGGACATTATCGGCGATAATTTATCGCTTATCGTTATCGCTTAACGTTTTTTTGATTTATCGTTATCGCTTTAGGCATTTTTCGTTTATCGATTATCGTTATCGCTTAACTGAAAAATGAGTTATCGCGCCCAACACTGCCTATCAGTTAAGTTCGTCTATGCAATTTAGTGACAATTTTTCAGTCAGTAGCTTAGGATTCCCTGTGTAGACAGTAGGCATAGGCGTAGCCAGGGGGGGGGGCGAAAGGGGCCATAGCCCCCTCAAATTTTCAAACTTTGGATTCCGAAGTTGAGCCCTTTGTTGAAAATATAATAAAATTTGTAGAAATTTATATCGTTTTCCAAGACATCTGGCTATTAACACCCCCCAGAACTTGTTTTAGACACACAGAAAGACACCAATAAATTTTGCAAATCGTAAATCGCGCAAAGTTTACGCGATTTACGCTTCTTTTAACTAATCTGTGGAAGCAGTTTCAGAATCGCTTACTCTGTTGGGTTTTGTGTAGTTTTTGGTGTTTTCTAATTTTAGCCGCAGTTTTTGCCCGTTTGTGTGTAATAGCTACCTTTAATAAGTTAATAGTTTATCTGCTAATAAATTTCATACAAATATTACCCTAAAAGTGTTTCCAGAAAGCGCTATAATCCTTTATTTGAGTGTAATTTTTTAAAAATTTTCCGGGGCCCCGGACCCCCTAGCCACCACCACTTTTATTGCTTCCCTTGCTCAACCCACCAGGATACGCCACTGCAAATCACGTGGCGATGTCTTAAATCAAACACTTTGTCATTCTCTTCAATTCATCAAACATTTGCCTCCCCACCCCAATTTTTTTTCTGGCTACGCCACTGACAGTAGGCTACAGTTTTCGAAACGTCTGCTGAACATGAGTTTAGTATCTGCATATTGGGCTTTTAATTTAACTAATTCGCGGGTAAATAGTGTCAATTATTCAGATCAGTTTGTTTCTGACTAGAGATGTAAAAAAACATTTTTTTTGTTTTAAAAAAAAACGAGTTCGTTTTTTTTGTTTTTTATCGTTTTTTTTGTTTTTTATTCGTTTTTTTTGTTTTTTTTTACCTATTTTTTAATTAAATGTCAGAATATGCAGCAATTAGGGTAAACTCATTGCAATAGCGTCTCTTTCAACAAAAAAATAGTCTCATAACTCGTATAACATCTTTCAAATGAGACAATATGTCTCTCAAGTCTCAACACACGAGCCATAAAGGTTTCTCATCGTCTCAAATAGTAACACAGTGTCCTATGGTTGGCTCATCTCAAGTATTGTCTGTAATTTGGTTCAGCCAGTTGTTAAATGCAGTACCACACTCGTGTACAGTTTCGAAGCCACCTGGGATTTTGGTTAATGGGCATGTTACGTTAGGACCAGGTGGTCAGGGTCCTGTTTCTCTACTGCACAAAGGCACTTTTCACCAGCACACCACACCATTACCAGTACAACGTCAAGAGATTGTTCCAGTTGATGTGCATTTGGTGCAAACGTGATGAAAATCACACAAGCGGTTCTCGAGTTATAAGTGAAATAACCTTAGCCACTGAGTGGCTTTATAGATAAGGAGCAATAGAAAAACGGCCATATCTCAAGAACCGCTCAACATATTTACATAAGTTTTAGCTCTACCCCCATGTTTTATGGGGTGGGCTATCTGTTTATGAATATTAAAACAAGTTTTGGCTACTACTTTTTGAGCTAAAAAGAAATTAACCTCTTGTCGTTACGCACCAATAAAACCATGGTGCGTAAATTAAAAAAAAATAATTGGGTAGAAGAAAGATTGATGACAAGTTTGGCAAAAGCAGTGTAGTGCTAAAGTCCCAACTTTTAGCCCAAATCACATTTAAATGTAGTGAAAGATGGAAACGTTTTGATGTTTTTTTATTTTCCCTGAAGAGATTCAATAATCCTTTGTGACGTCATAGTCATGTTTGTTTTCCCTTAATCACACCATTGTGCTGTCATAGACATGTTTAAAAGAAGTATGGTTATTGGTTGCACTTAATCCATCCAATTTGAACTAGTTTGCAGAACTTTGAGACTTTAGCACTTTTTTTGTTTTTTAAACCATAAACAGACATAACTAAGCAACAACACTACATTTAACATTATAAAAACAAAAAACAACAAGCGAACGTTTTCGGCTAGTCATATAGCCCTTTTCAAGCCTATAAGAAAAATACATTATTGAAAGAAATGCTAAAGAATCATATAGTATCACAGCAAAAATATGGTCAAATCTAAACATTTGAGAAACTGCCTCGCTCACACAAAATGATAACTGAAAATTACACAGCGCAACGGGTCAAGTATTTCAGAGGTAAAAATAATTGATTGTTCAGACAAGGACTCAGGCAGATTACGCAAGAAAGACAGAAGCACAAGAGATAGTGGCACAAAACAAAGTAATTGTTTTTCGCATTAGGCTACTTTGTTTTGTGCCACTATCTCTTTAGTCCAGTCGTTGAAGGGTTTTACCTTGACTTAATTGGTGTAAAGCTGAAATTTTGCACATTGGTTCTGTTCATTGTGTACAATGACCAAAAAAAAATCCCCGTGAAAATTGTTTGGTGAAAAAAAGTTATCCGCTATTTTCGAAATTCCGCCATTTTTTTCAAAATGGCGGATGTACAAATACTGAAATATTCAATTTTTATAAAACTATTGTTAGTGTTGGTGCTCATTTAAAAGTAAATTTCATGCTGCAATTATTTCACATTGGCAAAGTTTTGGTCCACCGTGATTGCCGGAGGAAGTTTACGAATACACGGAAAGGGATTCAGGGAAAATGCCTGCAAAGAAATTACGATCTGTGACTGGGATTTAAAAGCTTCTGAAGCCTCCAGTATACTGCGTCAAAAGGGTGCTGATGGGATTAGTGCTGCCAGTACTAATAGAGGCGACAACATTGTTGCAATAGCTGGTCGAAAAGTACACATAGACTGTCGTAAACGTTACACCAACCCAATCGATATAGCCTACAGCTTAAGAAGAACAGAGAGGAAAGTGGGTCCTGCGTCACGGGAAAGGAAGTGTTCGAATTTTTGATGGCAATTTCGGCAGTAAGACTCATTGTTTGTTTTCAAAACGTCGAAAATCTGGGCGACCGAAGGATAAGGAACAGGACCAGGCATCTCTAAAGATGTGTTCCCATCTTGAACAGAATGATGAAGAACAGTTAACGATATCAGACCTCAGATATACAATGAAGGAGTTTTTAGCAAATGATGATTGCCTTTATTATGGATCAAAATATCTGAAGACCCAATCAATGAATCTATTTATATAACTGAAGGTCAGGGCCTTCATGACATTGTCACTATGAGGGAAAAGACATCCGAATTCCTCCGATCTCATTACCTAGAAACAAGGCATGAGGATGATGAAGAGTCCCAAAAAAGAGAAATAGTTATAACTGCGGCAAGGATCATCAAAAATGATGTTCCATCTGTTAATGATCACTATCCAAGCACTGACGCACTCAATAATAATAGTAATCGTGTTTTATGTGCGCCCATTGCGATACATAACATACAGTAACACTGCGATCGCAGATGCGATACAACAGACGACAGGAAGCAGCGAAGTGACATAACTTATAGTCTTCGAGTCAGCTGCTCCCCTTATTTTGGCTTGCCATTAAGTGTCTTTGCCGAGACACAGCCGCGTGCTCTGGAGCGGTGTCAAACCCACGTCCTTTCGAACGTCGTGCAGACGTTCTCACCACTTGGCTACGCAACCGACACTCAATCTCGGTCCTGCTCTAATGTAGCCCACTTGCCTGAAACTTTGCGAACACTGTTGGGTTCTTTATTTGTAGGAAAAGACACAAAGCAAAAGGTTGGACGTATTGGCCAAGCTGTCGTTCTCACCACTCGACCGACCAGATCGTCAGACCGCGAGCGGTGATTGCACCATTGCAAATTGGTCTTGCTGTTCAAGGACATCATTTTAGTCTGGGAGCCTACGACAGAAGATTTCACCCCATAAGGTACAAAAGGTTTGACCCCTTGAAGTTACTGGGGTCAACCATGTCACTCACAAAAAGTATGGAAGATTGACCGCACCGGGTGGATCTGGACCCTAGAGCCCCCTAAAAAGCCCAAAAAGGGGGTTAATTTCACCCCATAAGGTACATGGACCAAACTTGGTGAAAACGAAGTTCTATGTCAGGACATCACAAAAATATCAAATCTAACAATATTTTCGAGTGGAAAGGTGATGTAAGACTCCCCCCAAAGTGACCCCCCAGGGGGTTAATTTCACCCCATAAGGTACATGGACCAAAGTTGGTCAAAACGAAGTCTTATGTCAGGACATCACAAAAATATCAAATCTAACAATATTTTCGGGTGGAAAGGTGATGTAAGATGCCTTCAAAGTGACTTCCCTTAATGTGACCCCCTCGGAAGGTTTATTCCACCCCATAAGGTACATGGACCAAACTTGGTCAAAATGAAGTCTTATGTCAGGACATCACAAAAATATCAAATCTAACAATATTTTCGGGTGGAAAGGTGGTGTAAGATGACTTCAAAGTGACTTTCCTTAATGTGACCCCCTCGGAAGGTGAATTTCACCCCATAAAGTACATGAACCAAACTTGGTCAAAACGAAGTCTTATGTCAGGACATCACAAAAATATCAAATCTAACAATATTTTCGGGTGGAAAGGTGATGTAAGATGTCATCAAAGTGACCCCCAGAGGGTTTATTTCACCATAGAGTACATGGACCAAACGTGGTCAAAACGAAGTCTTCTAGGGCACCACAAAATATCAAATCTAACAATACTCTCAGTTGGAAAGGTGATAAAAGACCTACCCAAAAGTGAATCTCCTCCTATAGTTTAATTTACTTCATCCCTTTCTTGAACCAACCTAGGTGTAACGAAAGTGCTATGCCAGGACAGTACGAATGGATTAAATTTAAAAATATTTTTATATAGGTTTTGATGAAATACATTCACACGCTGTCCCATGATGCATGAAATGGAACTATAGCCTACTTTACAAAAAGTTTTTGTATAAATCATATTCAGTCAATCGAAAAAAGGCAACAGGACATGACAATACATGGCTTTGTAACACCAAAAACAGAAAGTACATAAGAAGCATATAGGCTACAGTAGCCAGAAAATTGATCCAAGATCTTGATACGACCACTAAATGTGGACTTAATCGAACAACTGACTATCCAAATCAAAACGTTTCGAAATGAATCATTTGGAACGTTAATTTAGGCAGTAATGAACATTTTCCAGCTGCTACAATAAATAACCCAATAAACCCAATGTAGTAAATTTTTGTTTAATGCCATTTGCTTCATGTCTCCAATCAGTTATTGTAACTGTTCATTCATAAACAGAGATTGTTCGTGTAAATGTAAACGGTCGTTTCTTTATTCTTCATTGTCACTGCTGTCGCTTTCACTTTCTTCATCTTATTCTTCAGATTCATACAATTCTCCTGTTATATACAGAGATAAAGCAAGCTGTCTGCGATGTACCAGCCCCAAGCAATGTGGTTATCCGCACGTCTGACACTGACTGTCTTGTAATTGGGCTAGGTTGCTATGGAACTTTTGATCCTTCATTAAAGATATGGATAGAAGCTGGCTTGCAAAGCAATAACACGCAGCGGTACATCAACATCAACCAGCTGCATAGGCCTACCGCACTTGGAGTGACGATTTGCAAGTGTTTACCTGCATATCATGCCTTTACAGATTCTGATTACACCTCGTCATTTAGCAGGAAAGGGAAAGTGCGGCCGCTGAAATTACTCCAAGGAAACCACGAAGCGCAGGCAGCTTTTAGCCAACTCGGACAAGACAAAGAAATTAGTGAAGACATTATCATCGCAATAGAGAACTTTGTGTGTAACATGTACAAAAACAAGAAAATTAATTATGTCAACGAAGTCCGTTTACAAATGTTTTTAGACGGCTACAAACCCAAAAAAGAAAATGAAAGGATATCATGCATACCAGAAGCTACTGTAGATAGTAGTACTCTACCACTTTGTTTACGAGTACTTCTCCAGAAGACAAGGCGCACACATCTCATCACAAGATGGTGGTTATCTTCAACTAGAAGTGAACAAGCAGCAACGTTGCTGCTAGAGTAGGCTATGGCTGGAAAGAAGAAGGAGGTTGTTATAAAGTGGTGTGGTTTGAAGGTAAAGGTATAAAGCATCTTTAGATGTCTCTGCGTGGAATCTGATCTCATCCAGGAAAGTCAAGAAGAAGGTAAACAACATTGGATGTCGCTTGGATTACCCTTTATAAATATAAAACTTTCTCCTGGTCTATCTGTCATTTACTTTCTTACTGTAAACATTAGCCAATAACTGGCTGTAAAGTTTCGTTTTAGGAACCTATAACCAATAGTTTCTGCAATCTTGAGAAAAATGCCTGGGTGCACTAAATAACAAATAAATGTTGAACTTTTTCCAGTTAATAGTAAGTTGCAATGTTGCATTATTCGAAGAAAAATAGACGTCTGTAAAAGATAATAAAATTACTATTGTATGTTACGCATATCTGTAGTGCATAATAGCAATTGTTTCGTACAGTCTTTATTTCTCTGTATATAACAGGAGAATTGTATGAATCTGAAGAATAAGACGAAGAAAGTGAAAGCGACACCAGTGACAATGAAGAATAAAGAAACGACCGTTTACATTTACACAAACAATTTCTGTTTATGAATGAACAGTTACAATAACTGATTGGGGACATGAACAAATGGCATCAAACAAAAATTTACTACATTGGGTTTATTGGGTTATTTATTGTAGCAGCTGGAAAATGTTCAGCCTGCGCTTCGTGGTTTCCTTGGAGTAATTTCAGCGGCCGCACTTTCCCTTTCCTGCTAAATGACGAGGTGTAATCAGAATCTGTAAAGGCATGATATGCAGGTAAACACTTGCAAATCGTCACTCCAAGTGCGGTAGGCCTATGCAGCTGGTTGATGTTGATGTACCGCTGCGTGTTATTGCTTTGCAAGCCAGCTTCTATCCATATCTTTAATGAAGGATCAAAAGTTCCATAGCAACCTAGCCCAATTACAAGACAGTCAGTGTCAGACGTGCGGATAACCACATTGCTTGGGGCTGGTACATCGCAGACAGCTTGCTTTATCTCTGTATATAACAGGAGAATTGTATGAATCTGAAGAATAAGATGAAGAAAGTGAAAGCGACAGCAGTGACAATGAAGAATAAAGAAACGACCGTTTACATTTACACGAACAATCTCTGTTTATGAATGAACAGTTACAACAACTGATTGGAGACATGAAGCAAATGGCATTAAACAAAAATTTACTACATTGGGTTTATTGGGTTATTTATTGTAGCAGCTGGAAAATGTTCATTACTGCCTAAATTAACGTTCCAAATGATTCATTTCGAAACGTTTTGATTTGGATAGTCAGTTGTTCGATTAAGTCCACATTTAGTGGTCGTATCAAGATCTTGGATCAATTTTCTGGCTACTGTAGCCTATATGCTTCTTATGTACTTTCTGTTTTTGGTGTTACAAAGCCATGTATTGTCATGTCCTGTTGCCTTTTTTCGATTGACTGAATATGATTTATACAAAAACTTTTTGTAAAGTAGGCTATAGTTCCATTTCATGCATCATGGGACAGCGTGTGAATGTATTTCATCAAAACCTATATAAAAATATTTTTAAATTTAATCCATTCGTACTGTCCTGGCATAGCACTTTCGTTACACCTAGGTTGGTTCAAGAAAGGGATGAAGTAAATTAAACTATAGGAGGAGATTCACTTTTGGGTAGGTCTTTTATCACCTTTCCAACTGAGAGTATTGTTAGATTTGATATTTTGTGGTGCCCTAGAAGACTTCGTTTTGACCACGTTTGGTCCATGTACTCTATGGTGAAATAAACCCTCTGGGGGTCACTTTGATGACATCTTACATCACCTTTCCACCCGAAAATATTGTTAGATTTGATATTTTTGTGATGTCCTGACATAAGACTTCGTTTTGACCAAGTTTGGTCCATGTACTTTATGGGGTGAAATTCACCTTCCGAGGGGGTCACATTAAGGAAAGTCACTTTGAAGTCATCTTACACCACCTTTCCACCCGAAAATATTGTTAGATTTGATATTTTTGTGATGTCCTGACATAAGACTTCATTTTGACCAAGTTTGGTCCATGTACCTTATGGGGTGGAATAAACCTTCCGAGGGGGTCACATTAAGGGAAGTCACTTTGAAGGCATCTTACATCACCTTTCCACCCGAAAATATTGTTAGATTTGATATTTTTGTGATGTCCTGACATAAGACTTCGTTTTGACCAACTTTGGTCCATGTACCTTATGGGGTGAAATTAACCCCCTGGGGGGTCACTTTGGGGGGAGTCTTACATCACCTTTCCACTCGAAAATATTGTTAGATTTGATATTTTTGTGATGTCCTGACATAGAACTTCGTTTTCACCAAGTTTGATCCATGTACCTTATGGGGTGAAATTAACCCCCTTTTTGGGCTTTTTAGGGGGCTCTAGGGTCCAGATCCACCCGGTGCGGTCAATCTTCCATACTTTTTGTGAGTGACATGGTTGACCCCAGTAACTTCAAGGGGTCAAACCTTTTGTACCTTATGGGGTGAAATCTTCTGTCGTAGGCTCTCGGTCTATTTGTACAGGTCGAGATTTCTTGTTGATACTTTACACAATATGGGATACTGGTCTTCTTACGCAGAAGTCCTGAGGTTTGAAAAGAATGCAGCTGATTGTGTAGCGATAGAATCCATTGTTCTAGAGCAGCGTTTCTTAACCTTTTCTGACTTTAGCACCCCTCTAAACAGGCCTGACCAGTCTAGCACCCCCTAACTATCATTGACATAAGACTACTACAGTACCGACCAAAAGTTTAGTACAGGCCGAAATTTTAACATGCCTTCAGATCGCTGGAGATATATTTTGTAATGAAGTCTCTTGTTGTAAACTGAGCAGTTGTTTTAACGCAGTTGATTCAGGATTTGGTATTTGGCTTTCATTCACCAACAGAAATTCAATTATAACCATATGTAAGTGAATCAACTCCCTTAAAACAACAGCACCGTTTGTTAGGCGACAAAAATATACAAAATATACCGCCAGTGATCAAATAGCATGTCAAAATTTCGACGCTGCCATTAAACTTTGGCCTGCACTATTGAAAGGAAAGCGAAGTACAAATTAATCATTTTGTTTATTCTTCAAAACTAGGCCTACTGTCGTCATTGGTGATAAAAGAAATAGGAAAACCCGAGAATAGTAAAAGAACATGGACAAACTTAAGCATATTTAAGTTACCCAGCTGGGTATCTAGTTACACATGTATCAGTGTGATTTCTGTTGTTGCTTATGTGTGACCAATTTCTCTATTCGAGGCTTCGTGTTTGTCAAAGCCACTCTCATGTCGTGGAGCAACCCATGTTGAAGGCGGCTCCGGCCAATTGGTTTGATTTGGAGCATGGTGGAGAACGCCTTTTCACACAGGTAGTTAGTCGGAAATGGGACGATCAATTCCATTGCTGCTCGTGCCAATGCAGGATGTGCCGTCAACTGGTCACACCAGAAATTAGCAAGCGGAAGGACGAAAGTTTGTCTCACAACTCTGATTCACCTGCATGTCAATCATAGCTCCTCCTTTAGTCTATTAGCCTATGATCACTCATGTCTGCCAAGAAGGCTGCTGTATCCACTCTGGATACCTTGCCATGGTGGTTTCTAGAAGCGAGAGGTGAGCAACAATATTACAACAAAACACCCACCAGATAAGTTTGCACAATCTACTCAGGATCAATTTGAGTATTTGACTGGGAGATGACTACAATGACAGCAAATCATGTAGGCTACTTCGAAACAGCAATCATTGATATGACAACTGCTGATACTGGCAGAATAACAAAAAAATGCAGAAAATTAAAATGGCATTTTTGATATTATACTGCATGCATTTAGCACCCCCTATAGTCTATTCCAGCACCCCCAAGGGGTGCTAGCACCCCCGGTTAAGAAACGCTGTTCTAGAGAACATAGACCAACTCGAAAGCACAATGTTATTTGCATCTGACAATGTTGATCATAATATTATCACCCTGGATGGGAAGGGGACTTTCCACCGGATGGGAATGATTGCTGCCTTGACATCGGGTCAGAAAGCAAACCGTATGATTCTAAAGCACAGCATATCACAACTCAACATCACAGAGAAGACTAGGATTGAAATCATGCAACTCCGCTTTGCCAATGAAGCGTAGAAGACATCACTGGCTGGTTATGTACCTTTTTCTCAAGATCAAACCCTGAGGAATATTGTGAATGGTGTTGTGACCGAGAATAACGTTAATGTACATGAACATGAACAAAAAAAATGATCGACCTATTCGATCAGTAAAACACTTCGGGATAGCCTAAAGGCTGCGAAGTGATCACTGCTCCAGGGGATGCTGATGTTCCGATTGTGAAGGCTACTGTTCTTAGTGCAGTGTCACACTCGACAACGTTGATTGGAGAAGACACAGATCTGTTGGTCCTGCTTTTTCATTATGCGCAACAAGTAAACAGAGATCTATATTTCCGTTCCGACAAGGAAAATGCTGACAAAGTGTATCATATAAACGAACTGAAAATGGTGATGGGTGAAGAATTATGTTCTCATTTACTTTTTCTACATGCCTACACTGGATGTGACACAACATCAAGAATCTTTGGTGTAGGTAAGAAAAACTGTCGTTCACAAGCTGGTAAAGGGTGATGCTATTCTGAAAGACTGTGTCAATTACCTCCTTCTTCCAAAGCAGACAGCAGCATCCATTGTAAACAAAGATTGTCAAGCGATGGCTGTGATTTTTAGGGGCACGAGGACGGATTCCCTCTCGTCATTGCACTACAGAGTAGGGTACTAAGAAAAAAAGTAGTCTCTTTCCAATCATTTGTGACACCAGAACGCCTACCACCTACTGAGTCATCAACAAACTTTCACTGTCTAAGGGTTTACTACCAAATGATGGTCTGGCTAGGACAGAAGAGTGATATGGAAACTTGCGGGTGGGGTTGGAAACTGGAAGGCAGTCAGTTTGTGACAACAGAGTCGGACATGAATGCGGAGCCAGATTTCTTCTTATGGATTATCCACTGCAACTGCACAACTGCCTGTAGCACTGCCAGGTGTAGGCAGAATAATCTACCCTGTACCTCAGCATGTGGACAGTGCAACTTGATGCCTGTGACAATACGTACAATCAGTCATTACTGGATGAGGATGATGACCAGGACTTATTAAGCAACTGAATGTAAATTACTTAATAAGTGGTCTGCGATTCTTGTGCTGCCAGTGTTTCACTATTGGTTTGGTTTCATATAACTTAATAAGTCTTTCCATTAAACTAATTAGTTAATTTTATTTTGAATTGTTTTAATGAATTCCTTACCACCTTAAACCTAGGGATAGACGCCAGAATTAGAGCTCTAGCATGAATATTAAGTGAATTATTGTCATTATACTGTTTTGGCGGCCATCTTGAAAATGACAACTTTCCGGTGCTCTGATTCTTCTAGATTTTTAATATATTATTCTTGATGATAACTACTAGAAAAAACCGTTGGAAAGCCTTTTGTATAGAAATTTTTTGGGGTCAAACCATACATTGACCTGACTATAAGTGAACAAATTTATCGTTTTTGGAACTATTATGCATTAGCGTAGGCTATTATATAATATTTTGTTAATGTCACTTCGTTTAAAGTCAAATATAGTTGTTATTGAGTACCTACTTGCTAATTAATTGTGACAATGATAATATCATATTTTAAAGAAGCCGTAGTATGACGATACTTCGGAAAAATATTCAAATTTTGTTTATCCGCCAATTTGAGAAAAAAAAATGGCGGATTTTCAAAAAAGGCGGATAACATTTTTTCACCAAAAGATTTTCACGGGGATTTTTTTTTTGGTCAATGTACATAATCAACAGAAACAATGTGCAAAGTTTCAGCTTTACACCAATTAAGTCAAGGTTCGGCCCTTTTTTTCGCTTCAACGACTGGACTACTTGTGCTTCTGTCTTTCTTGCGTAATCTGCCTGAGTCCTTGTCTGAACAATCAATTATTTTTACCTCTGAAATACTTGACCCGTTGCGCTGTGTAATTTTCAGTTATCATTTTGTGTGAGCGAGGCAGTTTCTCAAATGTTTAGATTTGACCATATTTTTGCTGTGATACTATATGATTCTTTAGCATTTCTTTCAATAATGTATTTTTCTTATAGGCTTGAAAAGGGCTATATGACTAGCCGAAAACGTTCGCTTGTTGTTTTTTGTTTTTATAATGTTAAATGTAGTGTTGTTGCTTAGTTATGTCTGTTTATGGTTTAAAAGAGTTACCTCTCTACCCAAATTGTATTTTTTGTTTTTGCCTAACTTTTCGTCAATCTTTCCTCTGCCCAATAAAAAAAATTAAAGTTTGCATCATGGTTTTATTGGTGCGTAACGACAAGAGGTCAATTTCTTTTTATCTCAAAAAACAGTAGGCCTAGTTCTCAAATAAAATAAGTTTTCATCTTTGATGTTTGTTTTGTATCTTTATCCTGCATTGTGGGAATATGGGTAAAACTTTATTCTTGTCAGGAAAAGCATTATAAAGCATTTATTCACTATGTGAACACTGAGCAGTGCTGAAAAACTCCACTTCAAAGGAAAAGTTTCTTCATTCAAGGTTGGTAGAATGGTAGTTACTAGCAATAGTCAACATGGGTGGTGGGCATTTGAAAGGAACATTAACCTAAACCTTTTCTGACAAATGCACTAACTTTTGACAGCTAAAAATATCAGTGATAAGGTCTCTTGCATTATATGTCCCAAATAATCTGCAAGAAGCATCAATGACAAAGTGTCCAATCCAAGATCTTACAACACACGAAAAGAATACTTCTGTTTCAACATTTATAAAGCATATACATCGTTGGCAAGCTATCAGTTACAAAACATGTTTAAACAAGCTATTGGCAATAGCTTGCATTAGTAAATTACCACGTCCACAAACAAGGTAAATGTGTGTAGGCCTACTGAATACTGCCACCTTGTTTTGTCAAAATTTCGTCAACCCATTGAGTGTGTACAAGAATAACCAGTACCACAGTATACTAACATCATAGGCTAACTTCCATAAAAGGAAAAAGAAATTAACTCATCTACATTATGTCATGTATCAAATTTCATTAATTCAATGTTTGTCAGGTCTACTGCCACAAACATGCCAGAGAATGAAGAAGAAAGCGAAACAACATAGGTCCTCATAGGACTATGCAAGAACATATGCTGCCAAACACAAACACTTAGGAATTTCAGCACACCAATAAAGCTATTTTTAGTAATTTAATGTTTTTCAAGAGCACTATAATAAAACTAAGCTGTAAATTGCAAAAAAATTGCAACTTTTTCAGAAAAATATGAAAAAAAGCAAAAAAAAAAAAAAAACCAAAAAACGAGTGTTTTTTTGGCTCAAGTTTTTTTTGAAAAAAAACACGTTTTTTTCAAAAAAAAACGGTTCGTTTTTTTTGCATTTACATCTCTATTTCTGACCATTACGACGAAAAACAATATACGCTTATGCGAACAGCGAAACATAGAAGTCTAGAAAAATGTATAAGCGGCAAAGCGCGTTTTCATAATGCCGAAAATTCCCAACTTGGGCAAAAAGAAGCTTCTGTCTTTTCACGAAGTTTTATGTGATGTCACATAGTCATTAGTAAAATCCGTTTTTAGGATGTTTTTTTTTGTACTGTACCACAAACCCAATTTGTTTCTGACGCTTGTGGGTCCCGGTCGCGAAATTTTTTTTCCACGAGATTTCTGTCTCATTTACATATTTTGGTAGAAGTTTGTATTAAAACCGTGTGAATGCAACATTTTCTCGTTGCCACGGTTGGTTCAGTGGTTTCATTCTTTGCCTAGTGATCGTGAAAACGAGGGTTCGGCGCCCGTCGAAGTCAAACTTTTTTTTCTTTAAATTAATTTTTGCGGTGCACAAAAGCTTTTCAAAAAAAGTAGGGTTTGGGAAAGCTTATATTTTATTATCATTGCAGAATTTCATTGGCAAATAGTTATTTTGCAATCTGAATCAACCAATCTCTCAAAACACTTTCGGAAAATCTTACTTTTAGAGCAGCGTTTCTTAACCGGGGGTGCTAGCACCCCTTGGGGGTGCTGGAATAGACTATAGGGGGTGCTAAATGCATGCAGTATAATATCAAAAATGCCATTTTAATTTTCTGCATTTTTTTGTTATTCTGCCAGTATCAGCAGTTGTCATATCAATGATTGCTGTTTCGAAGTAGCCTACATGATTTGCTGTCATTGTAGTCATCTCCCAGTCAAATACTCAAATTGATCCTGAGTAGATTGTGCAAACTTATCTGGTGGGTGTTTTGTTGTAATATTGTTGCTCACCTCTCGCTTCTAGAAACCACCATGGCAAGGTATCCAGAGTGGATACAGCAGCCTTCTTGGCAGACATGAGTGATCATAGGCTAATAGACTAAAGGAGGAGCTATGATTGACATGCAGGTGAATCAGAGTTGTGAGACAAACTTTCGTCCTTCCGCTTGCTAATTTCTGGTGTGACCAGTTGACGGCACATCCTGCATTGGCACGAGCAGCAATGGAATTGATCGTCCCATTTCCGACTAACTACCTGTGTGAAAAGGCGTTCTCCACCATGCTCCAAATCAAACCAATTGGCCGGAGCCGCCTTCAACATGGGTTGCTCCACGACATGAGAGTGGCTTTGACAAACACGAAGCCTCGAATAGAGAAATTGGTCACACATAAGCAACAACAGAAATCACACTGATACATGTGTAACTAGATACCCAGCTGGGTAACTTAAATATGCTTAAGTTTGTCCATGTTCTTTTACTATTCTCGGGTTTTCCTATTTCTTTTATCACCAATGACGACAGTAGGCCTAGTTTTGAAGAATAAACAAAATGATTAATTTGTACTTCGCTTTCCTTTCAATAGTGCAGGCCAAAGTTTAATGGCAGCGTCGAAATTTTGACATGCTATTTGATCACTGGCGGTATATTTTGTATATTTTTGTCGCCTAACAAACGGTGCTGTTGTTTTAAGGGAGTTGATTCACTTACATATGGTTATAATTGAATTTCTGTTGGTGAATGAAAGCCAAATACCAAATCCTGAATCAACTGCGTTAAAACAACTGCTCAGTTTACAACAAGAGACTTCATTACAAAATATATCTCCAGCGATCTGAAGGCATGTTAAAATTTCGGCCTGTACTAAACTTTTGGTCGGTACTGTAGTAGTCTTATGTCAATGATAGTTAGGGGGTGCTAGACTGGTCAGGCCTGTTTAGAGGGGTGCTAAAGTCAGAAAAGGTTAAGAAACGCTGTTTTAGAGTGATTAGAATCAATGAGACAGAAATCTCGTGGGAAAAAAAATTTCGCGTCCCGGTCAGTGGCGGCTCGTCAGAAGGTGCTGCGGTACTGCAGCACCCCTGCCTTAATTTCATCTGTTGCACATATAACCTAATGCAAGGCCAATGAGAGGGGGTTACGGAGGGTACGGCGTACCCTTGAGAGCCCAGGCCTGTGTTTGTTGGGGGGCCCGGAATTGTGATTTTATGGTTTACGCGCAAAAATGTTTGGTTGATGATGGCGTATGAGCGATCTTTCCAGGCTAGATTGGAGGGCAGGAAATCTTCAGCCACTCAACAGTCTCGTCGTCCAGGACCCTCAGACCATGCGTACCGTGTGGAGGCCGGTGGATTAGGCAGTGGTGGATGACATGGTCTGCGGTCTGTTCAGTGGCACCACACTCGCATTCTGATGAAGGAGCCAGGCCCCACTTGTGCATGTCCGAACGGAAGCGGCCGACGCCAGTTCGCAAGCGGTTAAGCCTGACCCACGCAAGCCTTGCGAGGGACATCCCTGGTGGACGGGGATCGGCGTCGGGTATGAAGTCACGGAGCGTGGAGGTGTGATTTTGCCACTCCGTGTTCCACATATGGTTCGTCTAGTGTGCCGCACTTAAACCAAGTTCTTCTGCGTTCTTAAGTAGTTGTTGTGCGGCAGGCACAAAGGGGCGTCTTGATTTCAGCCGCTGCTTTATAGGTGATGGTCTCTTGAATGCTGCATGGAGGAGATGTGACTAATGATGTGAGGAGATGTGACTAATTAGATGTGACCATCTAAATGACTAAATTCAAGCATAAAAGTGGTTATTTTTTAGTCCTTGGGGGCCGTGATGTAGCAAAAGGGCCCGGAAAGGTAATTGTGTGCATTGCGAGCAAATTAGGAGCCAAAGTGGTGATTTAATGCTTTACGTGCAAAAAATGTTCTGTTAAAAGCACCCTAAATTAAATCATAAAAGTTGGTTATTCTCCTGTCTGGGGGGGCATAGTGTAGCAAGAAAAACCCGGGCGAAAAGCCCGGGTGTTTTTTTTTGTGTTTTTTAAAACTATTTGAAAAAGGTAGTTTCACGCTTATTTCACTTCAAAATGAATTTCGGAGTAGGAGCCGGAGTCAATACTTTCGGAGCAGAAGCGGATCCGTAAAAAAAAGTGACTTCGTTCACCTCTGCTGGGCGTGTGGTGAATGCAAAAGTTAATGAAGAAAAGTTATTGGTCAGACGCTTAATTTGATGATGTTTTAACAAAATGTTATGTTTGAGTTTTGGTAGAGAGCTTGGCTTGTACCAGATAGGCTACATATAACACTCAGTAACGTTAACGGATTTAACATTTTTTTTTAAACATACAAAAAAACAAGAAAAAGACTACTTAATCAACCTTTTCGACAACCCGTAGTGTCCTCATCAGGAATGATTATTATCGGCTACATCGAAGAGAAATAAATAAATGAATTTGAAAATTTTACATTAAAGCTGTACAAGCGACACCTCTCAACAGCACCATCAACAACTGACATACGAATTCAATGCAGGATACACAAATTGGCGAGGGACAGATCACATGATAAGCACAACACAAAACCCTAAATAATAGTTTTATTGCAGCCTGATACTATTATTGTGCACAGATGTCCAATTCTGTAGTAAAATGTTGTATGATGTGCTACTGCTATACGCGTAACCAAACAGCACGCGTTTTGCCCAAGACAAAGGAGGCCCGGACTGAGAGGGGGGCCCGGAATGACTCTTCGTACCCCTCGTGAAAATTTCTCTCAGAGGCCCTGACCTAATGTATAACCTAACCTTTATTGAAGAACCTAATGTATGTGTATTTCTTGAAATTCTTCTCAAACCAATCGTCATATCTAGAAAACAATAGCACAAATCACTGTATTAAACAAATTCTGGTACGGAAATTCTGGTACTGCAGTGACGTGCAGTCCCAGTTTCGGCTTGTTTGTGCTGTATTGCGCATGTGCGAAACTTTTGGAAGCGGCGATTTTGGCTGAGTTACTTCAAATTTCGCAGTACCATGTTGCCATGTTGTAGTCTTGAAATTTTCGTTACGACAGAAACTGCTGGACTATATGCCAGTGATATAGGCTACCTATTGGCAACCCTGGTCAGTCGAAGCTATTCAATTCGGTAGCAACTTTAACAAGGAAAAATTCTGCCACTGCAATTGACTAGAATGCACCGCCAACCAATCATAAGCTACGTTTTCTATGACGCAAAAAAGAGCGAAAAGATGATGATACAGAGCAAATCAAGTGATGGGTTTTCTGTCAGCTGGTTAGCTTAGGGGTTAGGGCTAGAAAGTAGTTATTTCGTTGACTCGGGTTCGATTCCCACCACTGCTATTGCCCTTTTTTTCTTCTGTAATTACCAAATAGAGTTCAAAACAAGCATTAACTCTATGGCTGAGTGCTAGAAAGGTCACAATTGGACAGTAGCCTCTTATAACGTGTTCTGATTGGTTGGCGGTTGCATTCTAGTCAAGACGGACTATATAGAGGCCATGACAACGTACAATGGGATTGTTAAAACTGGGGGCAGATAGTGACGTCATAGTGCCATTGTCTTCAATTGAACCTACATTGAACGTTATTATAATATTTATAACACTGAAACGAAAGCTGTGGTAGCTTTAAAAAATTAATATGTTGTTACAGAACGGTCGGTCGGTCGCCTACTGAAAGTTGAAATAAATCGCCAAGTACGCTACTCGTCTTGTAAACAATTTATATATTTTTTAATCTCGTATCAAACGGGCCCACCACAAACTTGTAAAAGGAAAAATACAATTAAATCGTTCGTTATACTGATATTGCACCACACCAACCTTGAAAATTGCGATGGAAAACATTGAAATATTTAAAAAAGTGGTAATATCACTAGCAAAAAGTATTTAAAAAAAACAATCTCCAGCTACTCGTAGCCTAGACTCGCTTCAAAGTTAAAAGATTAATATTGTTAACGTGTAAAAAGGTAAGCATCATTCACTAAGCCTTATAAACAAGTCAATATCGAGACAAGGCTGATACGCATCATCTTTAGTATAGAATTTTACTGATATGCTAACCCGACTTACAGTAGTATTGTGGTAATATGGTGTTTAAGTTATTTAAGTATGAGAATGGTTTGTTTATAAGTTGAGTTGAATTTTACGGCTGTCTGAGTACCTGATGAAAGTTCTATTTATCTAATTTAGCTATCTGACTCCATGAACTAATTTCCACACAATTGTTATTCGAATTATAATTTTAAGTTATCAGAAGGTGTTCATATAATATTGTAGGTCTCTAACACAATTTGAATTTTTACATTACAGAATAGTGAAATTACAGAACAGGGAAACATTATTGAAATTAAGGAACAGGGAAACATTATTACAAATCATTACATTTTTAGCTAAACAATCAATTTAATGTTTTCTGAGAGCTGAACTGGTCTAACTGGGCTGGTTTGATGTGAGCTAGTCCGATTTGATAGAGCTCTTTGTCTAATTGAGCTGGTTCGATTTGATAGAGCTGGTCCGATTTGATAGAAGAGCTGGTCCGATTTGATAGAGCTCTCGTCAAAGGACGAACAAACCATTTTATTGTGTGCCCCCTTTTTTCTATTTTCTTTGGGAGCAGTTGCATGGAAAATTACAGAAACTTTAGTAAAAGGCAGGAAAACTTATACGATGAAATAATGGATCGCTACAGAGGCCCCCCCAAATTTGGGCTAAATTGGAACCAAGGGTACCAAGTTTAGTTCAAATTTAAGGAGTTAAAAACGTTAACACAATTGTAACAGACATAGTATGAAATAGGTATGTTTAGTGTTTATGATAATAATGTGGTGTTGTGTTTGTGATATCGTGTCGCGAAGTGATTCTGCGTGGTTCCACCGCCTTCCGCAAAGGAATGTCTGAGTTTGTGCTGTGTTGAAGAGTCCACCTCGTAGAAACATTAATTGTTTTGTAAGCGCCGTTGAAAACCGTAGCAGGCATTCATTGTTTGTCTGGCTCTTTCTGTTGAAAAGCAGACCATGCCGATTGAGTTGATGCAAATGCAGCAGCAGCAGCCTTGTCTCCTTTTTGTTTGCTAGAGATCAACGCAGCTGGAGATCATTGACGTGGTCATAGCATTTAATTGTTGGCATTTGGCTTTTTGCATTCGCTGTGAGGCGCTAGAGAGTCGGTTGCAAGTGGATCTGAAGCACTTTTTTGTTGCAGGCGGTGAAAAGGGCAGAACACTTGCGTTTTTGATGTTGGTTGTTCATGATGATTTCTGAAAAAGGCAAAATACATTCAATTACCCGTCCGACTATAGAAATATTTGTCGACTTGGTTTGTTAGTCGACCTGTACAAAATGTGAAGGTACTATTTGTAATACGGAAAAAAAAATTAATACGTAACAAAAGAACATACGCTTCGATAGGTCTAAATAGCATTCACAAAATCGTAAATGTTCATTAGTCTGAACAGTGATAGTTGATAGTTATATGATAGTCGTTCGGCAACTGCAAATAAAACACAGAAATAAAAAAGATGCAGTACATGATTTAAAACCATGCGGTTGTTTCATACAGTATGTAAACTAATGTTTCGTGGGCATATGCATGCTTGCCCAACATAGGTTAAATAGGGACAGGGTGAAATGGAGAAAAGGGATTAAAACAATTGCTGCGCGGAAACAATCGGCCACCCCCACTAGTGGGGAACAAACCGACGATGGATTATGATGATGATGAGGTTAGTAACACGCCGTGCCAACCATTAGATATGTGCATTTGCATGCCACACGCTCAGTTGCAGACTTGCAGTCATATTCAACCATACACAATAAACAAAAACGCTGAGCAAACAACTTATACAAAGAGAAAGGTTGAAATTGACAACCACTAGGTCTGCATTGGAAAGAATGCAGACAGTTGGAGAAAAAAACAACGATTTCGTATTAATGCAATATTTGCATTTTTCCTGCAACGAAGTAATATAACCTGCAGTGGAGGCAAGAACTTTTGAAACGCAGGTAGGCCAGCTTGTAGCCTACAAGAGACTTGAAAAAGAATTGCCAATTGGCTGAGATGCATCTCTTGCCGAAGTAGGCGTACTTGAGATGGCTATACTGGAAGACGCTGTACTGTCCTGCAAAGAACTACATAGGATGATTAAACAGTCACATGTATTTAGAACAAACAAAAATAACCTAAATTGCTGCTCTGCAGACTTCAAAATAAACAAATGGACGAATGCTGGAGTGGACAATCCTTAAGACCATTCGTCTTAGCACAACAGCTTGGCGCTGTTAAAAAGACACAAAAAATACAGTATAAAGTTACATAATTACAATATTAAAATACAACGTAAACGAAAGATATTGCAGCTTTTAATCACATGAGCTGCCCATCGACTGTTCGCCGGATGATGTCACTGATTGATGAGGTTGTTGTTTAGCTACATTTCTGGGGTTCGAAGGTCCATCACTGTTGTTCACAGCGTGTGACATCATTGGTGGCGATAATAGCACTGTTGACGAAAAAAAACGTTATACAGCAACATAACTAAAACATCGAAAACTGTTCATGCAACGTGAACACTGAACACTAAGATTTGCAGTCAACCCTATGGGTTGTCGGGAAGATTTTCAGGGATTTGCTACAAAACGGTTATCCAACGTTGATCAGCCATATTTCGATACAAAATTACAAATGGAAGAAATTATATAGTGTCAGTTGAGTCGATGCGAGTGATGTCATCAATGGATGGTTTTGCTGAGTAAAAGTTAAGTGTGATGGATAGTGCTGTTTTGTCGATCTCAGCACCAGCACACGTGACAGCGATTCTGCCTTCTCAAGAGACAAAAGATATTGCTAAATGCCAAGCAAGCTTACACAAAAAGTTCCATTACAGGGTAAAAAAAAACTGTGCATCTACAGTAGTGCAATGCAAACAAAAAACAGAAACAACGTTTCTTAAATCGTGTTAGCTCCAAGTAATATTAAAAAAAATTGGGGCACACGAAAACTACAACCTCTTTGGGTGGCTTCGCATAATTTTCCCTGTCTTTGCGCCACAGAGTTATACAAACTGATGCTTCAGCTGAGAACATAAGGGTGGCAAAGTTGTGAAGCAAAGTCTTCACAATGATTTCTCCTATTTGGAGATCTCCTTGTCGGAGTAAAAAGACGCACAAACTCACGGATGGTTGCTTGGAAGCGACACCATAACGCTTTGCAGAGCTGTGCCTGCACGTGTACGTCTGTATAAAAAGTGAGATTGAGGCTCGAACCTGGCAATCTTCCATGCTAGTTGCATGTTTAGGTTAAGGCAAAAATAAAAAAAATATATTAAAATGAGCTAAGCATTTAAGTAACATTTGACACTGCGATAATTCTGCATTATCTGCATTTTGAGCTAAGGATTTAAATAACATTTGACACAAAAAATTACATAATTATGTTTCCCTGCAACGGCAACTTGTTGGTAATTAGCATATCTAAGCAACGTTTAAAAAACATTAAAAATTGGCAATTGGCGCTTCGGCATAAAATTTAATTGTCCACATCGGCTGCTGAAATGAGTAGTCTGCCGTTGAACAATTCGCTTCATTACTTCCATTGAGCGAACAACAACAAAAATCAGTTACGTTTAACAAGCAATAAATTGCCGGCAGGGTGCTTTAAAAAGTAGGCTACAATACGCTACAGAAAAATTGTTGGAAAACCGACGCGTGAAATCATAAAAGGTGACATGTTTTTACAAAATAATTGTGAGCTCGTGTTTTTTTTTTTTTATTGACGTAGAAATAAAAGTTTTGTAGCATAATGTACTTACCAGAGTCTCCATATTTTGGTTATCTTGTTAAACTTACTTTTATTTTTAAAAACCTACTTACGTGCGGGGTCATCAATGTGGTATTTTGGTGTTTAAGTTATTTAAGTATGAGAATGGTTTGTTTATAAGTTGAGTTAAATTTTACGGCTGTCTGACTACCTGATGAAAGTTCTATTTATCTAATTTAGCTATCTGACTCCATGAACTAATTTCCACACAATTGTTATTCGAATTATAATTTTAAGAAGGTGTTCATATAATATTGTAGGTCTCTAACACAATTTGAATTTATACATTACAGAATAGTGAAATTGCAGAACAGGGAAACATTATTGAAATTACGGAACAGGGAAACATTATTACAAATCGTAGTAAAAACAGAGAGAGACTGTTCACCAGGCATTTTACTTTTATTATTATTACAAATCATTACATTTTTAGCTAAACAATCAATTTAATGTTTTCTGAGAGCTGAACTGGTCTAACTGGGCTGGTTTGATGTGAGCTAGTCCGATTTGATAGAGCTCTTTGTCTAATTGAGCTGGTTCGATTTGATAGAGCTGGTCCGATTTGATAGAAGAGCTGGTCCGATTTGATAGAGCTCTCGTCAAAGGACGAACAAACCATTTTATTGTGTGCCCCCTTTTTTCTATTTTCTTTGGGAGCAGTTGCATGGAAAATTACAGAAACTTTAGTAAAAGGCAGGAAAACTTATACGATGAAATAATGGATCGCTACAGTATTAATGAGAACACTCAAGAAAAAAAATTGATAAATATCCAGAAAAGCTCATAAACTAACGTTAACTAGTCTATAATTAATTCCCAAGCTTGAGAATTGTAAGTGTTCTAGTAGCCTACTGGGCAACTTGAAATCCCGTCTCAGTCGGTTGTATAAGCTTCTGGACAAAGAAAAATATTCGAAGGACCTAACGATTGTTTCCAAGGTGTATTTCTTTTCTATAGCCCGCATAAAATTCATAGATTTCATCTGTTGCAAAAGAATAGGCTACTTTGTTGATGAGATAATTCCATATGATGCAAGATACTCCAGAATGAAATGCTTCAAAGCTCAGATTGTCATCAATTCTTAACACAAACTTGGGTATGCATAAATTCTTGCATATGATCTTGCATAAATTCCTTGTATTGAAAAACAACAACATCATCACCTGCTAAAAAAGGAAATTGGACACTAAAAGCATTAGCTAGGAGATTTTCAAAGCTCACAATAATGTCCCTTTTGTCAAAACTTGGTAATTCATCAACAGGCTGATTGCGAGTTCCACTTAACGCCCTTTGAGTACTTCTAGGGAGAAATGATGGTGAAGGAACTAAACTCAAAGGGACACAGGTAAACACAGATGGTGGATACAAAGGTCTTACTTTCCCATACTTGATTGTGGTAGGATAGTTTTCTGGCCAATGGCGTTCACAAACGACGGTGTCCTTAGAATCGGGAAATTATCCCTTGGGATAATGGCAAGCCATCTATCACGTTCCGGTTGGCATTTAGGCAGTCTAAAAACTGCAACTTTATTTTCTTTACTATAATTTCCATTGCAATTAAAGACACAGCAATTAACCATATTTACAAGGGTACTAATATATCACAAACAATGCTTCATAACGTAAAACAAATCAAATATAAGATTGAATCAAATATAGACGTATTAGGACGTTGAATAGCCTATCTATCAAGGCTGTTCGAAACAAACATGTTTCGAAATACGGTAGGCTACTTACGGTGCATCCTGACTCATTACTAGTAAGGTAACTGGGTTTCTCAAGGGTAGACCCTCCGCCCTAATAGCTCAAATGACGACCAGCAATTCAATTAGGCTATGCTGTTTCGAATCAAATCATCCATGAACGTAAAAACAATCATTGTATTACAACCGGAAAAGCAGCTTACTATGCAATAGCACTAGAGGTGGGAAAACTTTTTGACTGATGATTTCAATATGTTTATTGCAAAAATTTCCGAAATATGGATTAAGGGGAAGCCAAGAAAAGTATAATTTGCTTCAAATCAAAATGAAATGATAAAAAAAAACACTCCGGAAAAGGCAAATTATTCTTTTTCTACCTCACAGAAACTGACAGGCCTATTTGAGATCTTCTCAAACTAGTAGCCTAGTCTAGTAGTTTTGTATGGCAGTTTCATACACTCAGCTGGTGATATCAAGAACTGCTGACTTGTAGGAGACTCTCTCATTCATATAGACGTCAGACGTGTTGGGTCAAATTTAGTCCGGCAGTTTATTAGGCCTACGTTCTGAGATTCTCCAGTTTTTCACTATCGTTTCAAACGCACAATCAAATGAAATTGCTTGGATTTCGAAATGATTAAAAAAATATATTTTGAAATACCAAACAAATCAAAGTAGGCTAGGCTATTTCTGTTTCAAATATCGATCTATCTCATCCTTATAATGCTGATATAGGACACCGATAAATCACATTCCTACTAAGTTTAGAGTTCTAACTTAAGTAGGCTACTTTACCGGTAGCCTATTCATTAAAGTAAAATAATTCCTGACTACCCTGAACTAAACGCACTGCAAAATGGAAGTATCTGTAGAGAAATTTCATTGAAGACAATGGCACTATGACGTCACTATCTGCCCCCAGTTTTAACAATCCCATTGTACGTTGTCATGGCCTCTATATAGTCCGTCTTGATTCTAGTCAATTGCAGTGACAGGATTTCTAGTTTTCTACTTGTTAAAGTGGCTACCATTCAATTCAAGCTGGCAAGTGTGTATTCCCTTACTAACTTACAGTGCTTTTTGAGCTGTCTAGTCTAGAGTTAGACTAATATAAATTAAGTATTTTTGTAGAGTGAGACGTCAGTGTTTCAGACAATTATGATGTTGATGCTGGACTAAAAATAGGTGCATACAGCAAGCATAGGCTACCACCTTGAGTCTGATGCAAATAAATAAACAAAAAAAAATATTTTCTCTAACTTTTATCAGTATAGATAGACCTATGTAGGTGCAAGTATAGAATCCGCCTTCTTGGTCAACATGACCTAACAAAACGGACGCAACCACTACATAAGGGGTGAAAACAAGGATGCTGAAAAGCGTCACAATGAAGGTGATAAAAGCGGAATGGATATGGATTTTTTGACAATTTTACTGTGTTTTTACAATAAAAACATTAAACCAGAGGCGTGCAACATACGGCCCGCGGGCCAGAGCACGGCCCGCGGTACCCATTTACGTGGCCCGCACATTCTTCATCAAGTAGCCCATTATTTTTAAATACTTTTCACTGTTAGATCGGAGGATGTTGTTATTTGTAACGTCATCATTAGCATTATTACATCATTAGCATTATTGTTGCGTCATTAGTAAGCGTTGCAGAAAACCGCCTTGTTCTTCTGGCAATGGTTTAGTAACATAAATCTTACGTACTTTATGGGTGCAGTGTGGTGAATATATTAATATTTATTCTACAAAAAGCTTAGCATAGTAAAAATGTCAACAAGTAAGAAAAGGAAGGTTGATTATGAAAGGCGGAAGTTCAACAATGAATGGTGTATAAATTACTTCGTTGTTCAACACAATCAAGATGTCGTTTGCCTGATTTGTCAAAACACTATAGCAGTAATGAAAGAGTACAATATCAAGCGACACTACTGTGCAAAACACTCTGCTAATTATGATAGCATTGTGGGTCAATTACGGTTGACAAAATGCAGCAGTTGAAAAAGTCTTTGAGCAAACAGCAAGAGGTATTTCACGGTTACAAGAAAGACATTGAGCTTGTTACAAAACTGAGCTTCAAGATATCTGAAACTCAATGTGTAACTTGATTGTGTGTACTTTTCCATTAAATAAGTTGTTCATATAAATTCATGTGTTATTCGATAGACTGGCCCTCAGCATCATTATAATTGTACGTTGTGGCCCATTGCGATAAACAGTTGCACGCCCCTGCATTAAACCAACGTCGAGTGTTGAATATAACTACCTAGAATGACATAAAATTTACCAAATTGCATCAATTCAACTAAAAATTTACCCAATTAAACTTTAAAAATAAAAATATGAAACGTTTGCAACTACAGTAAAACTCGGTTAATCCGGATTCGATTTGACCGGCGATTCCATCCGGATTAGGCGAAGATCCGGATTAACCGGTGACGTTTCCATCAAGCCTGACGTTATCTAGATGTTTGTTTGTTTGTTTATTGGCCGCTGCGAAAAAATATGTACAATAAATCAAAACACAATGTACAGTAAAACTGTTGAAAAGTTTACAATAAAAAAAAAAACGAGTAAAAAATGATGGTAGCATCACAGCAGCGGGAGGCTGCGAAGTGACCGTTCAAGGTCTTCAAGTCAAGCAGCCACCCTTAACTCATCAATGATAATTATAATTGAATAATTGAGACAAAGAGATAATAGTACATAAATAACGGTGAAGCTGTCCAAGATGATAAGAAGTCAAAAAACTGATTAGTAGGTTAATTTAGCATTTGTTTAATATGAGTCAATAATTTTCTTTTTGTACATTCTTTTAAAAGTTGTGAATGAGGATTTGCGAATTTCATCTGATATATTATTCCAAATTTTTGCGCCAGAGTATTTTATTGAGCGTTGTAGTTTTGTGGTTGTGTATCGATAATAATAGTAATCTAGGTTGGTCGAGTTTCGAGTAGAAAAGTTGTGAATTTGGTTACATTTTTTAAAGTAGTTTTGAAAAGTGTCGGGTAATAAATTAAAACTAAACTGATACATAAACTTAGCAATTTCAAAGTTGTACAGATCTTTTAACTTTAGGATATTTAGTTGTTTATAAAAGGGTGTGACATGGTCAGCCCATTTGCCTTTCACAACAGCTTTGACTGCCTTATTTTGCAAAACACCAAGCTTTCCAATATGTGTTTTGTATGACGACCCCCAAATTGTCAGTCCGTATATGAGGTAAGGATGCACAAGAGAATAGTAAAGCTGAAGCATAGCTTTGGTAGATAAACAATGTTTTAATTTAGAGAGTATGCCAACAGATTTGGAGAGTTTGGAAGATATAGCATCAATATGAGGAAGAAAAGATAGATTTTTGTCAATTAAGATACCAAGGTATTTAGCAGTGTGAACATTTTTTAGTTGGGTATTGCCGTAAAATACTTCAACATTAGTTGATTTTTGGTTGGTCTTGGGTGCAATTATTAAAAAGTTAGACTTAGAAGCATTTATCGTAAGTAAATTGGCTGTGATCCAACGTTTGATTCCTTTCAGTTCAAGATTAATTAAATTTTGAAGACTTAATAAATTATCGGTTTTAATAACCAGACAAGTGTCATCAGCAAATAATCTAGGAACAGAAGAAACACAGTTAGATATATCATTCATATAAAGTAAAAAGAGAAGCGGTCCTAATATGGACCCTTGAGGGACACCAAATTTTATTTCTTTTAATGTAGAATTTTCTTGACCAATAGACACAAATTGTTTACGATTTTTCAAGTAGGAAGTAAGTAAGGCATTGGCAACTCCTCGAATTCCATAATGATCAAGTTAAATGAAAAGTTTTTTATGATGAACTGTGTCAAAGGCTTTTTTAAGATCTAGTAAAACAAGTCCAGTCAATTCATTGTTCTGCATTTGCTCGTATGAGGAGGTAATAATGTCTAAAGCAGAATGACTTGTTGAATGGTTGGCACGAAAGCCATACTGAGTAGGCGTTAAGATCGAATGCTTATTTATAAACGGCGTCAAACGTTTGAACATTAACTTTTCTAGAATCTTTGAAAAGCATGAGAGTAGAGAAATTGGTCTATAATTATTTGTTTCGAGTTTGCTTCCAGATTTATAAATTGGAATGACTTTAGCAATTTTGAGAACATCTGGAAATATGCCATTCGAAAATGCGTGGTCGAAAAGGATGGATAGAGGCAAGGCTATGATAGTCGAAGAGATTCGAAGGAAATAAGGCGAGATACCATCACTCCCTGCTGATTTATTTAACTTTAGCTGATGTATTTCTTCTATTATTTCGTACACGTCTGGTGGTTCAAGGAAAATAGAAGAGGAAACACGGTTGCTTAAAAAGTCTTTAAAATTATTTGTTTTATCAGTTTCGACTTGTTCTGCGAGGTGGCTTCCGATATTGGCAAAAAAGGAATTAAAACTCTCAGCTATTATTTTTGGATCGCTTTCCAGTTTATCATCAACGCGAACACAATCAACATTTTGGGTTGTTTTCTTTTTATTGGGCAAAAGAGAATTTATAATACTCCAGATTTTTTTTGGTTCATTACTGTTAATGTTCAGTTGGTTTTGAAAGTACTGCTTTTTTGCTATACTTTTAATCTTTGTTAGTTTATTTGAGTATTTTTTGTAAATGTATTTTCCTGTTTCGCCTCCTGTTAGAAAGTGAGTTTTGTACATTTTTTGTTTGTTTCGTATGGAAACAAGCAATCCTCGAGTCAGCCAGGGTTTACTTTTTAATTTAGTTTGTCTACGAGAGAGTTGTTTAAGTGGAGCATGTTTATCAATTACGCTAGTGATTATTTTCACAAAGCGAGCAAACTTCAAGTTTAAATTATCAGATGTCAATTCAGACAATACTGGTAGTAATTCAAACATATGATTACTAAGGTCATTACAATATAGCTCAGGGTTAAAGTGCCGTTTGTCTCTGACAAAGTAGGCATTTGAACGAGAGCAGTTCTTTAAACCAGAAATAATACAGAATATAGGATAATGGTCCGAGAGGTCACTAGTGATTATACCAGGCAGGATAGCGTTTGAAGTGTCATTTGTTAAAATGTTATCAATAGTTGATGAAGAGGTATCAGTCACTCTGGTTGGTTCAACTATCAGAGGGTACACTCCATTGCTTTCTAGCATGTTTAAATATTCGGTCACACCAGGGAGATTGCAATTAGTGATGTTTATATTAAAGTCCCCAAGAAGATAGTACTTTTCATTCTTTTCGTTCAGAGTGGTTAGGGAATTATTTAGATCTTGAACAAAAGAAAATAAATTAGTTTCTGGGTGTCTATAGAGTGCACCAACTATTAGTTTAGATTGAGTGGTCAAGTTTTTGATACTAATCCATAAGTTTTCACAGTAATCGGAATCGACTTTACAATGATTTAAAACAGAAAAAGAATAACGGTTGGAAACATATATCATAACCCCACCAGCAGAGGTTAACGAGTTTTCATATACAAAGTCGTAGCCAGGAATAGCAATGTTTACCAATGGTGCTGTTTTAATGCGAGTTTCAGTGATACATATGACGTCAGGAAGGGTTTGTAGTGTCGTAAGAAAATCGTACAAAGAATCATAGTTTTTTTGAATGGACCTAATATTAATATGAAGAAATGCTATAGTTTTATTTTGGTTTCTATAAAGTGCTGGAGAATTTTGTTCGTAATAGTTACTTGGGCTAATATTCTGTACAAGTGACTTGTTTAGAGTTTCACACAAATCAAAGTTGTCGTTAGGATTGCAAATGAACGTGGCTGGTTGACTTGAACGCAAAAATTCAAAAGGATTATAATCAATCGAGCTAGACATGAGCAAGCAATTTCAGGCGCATTCTTAGAACAACACATTAGTTCAGGGCTAGTCGCTTTCTATTTCGGTGTCAGAGGCAGTTTCCAATGAAGATGGAAGAGTATCGGTAAAAATCACCGAAATTGAACGCATTAGTGTGGTCATCTGGCAATTCCGAGATGCGCGATCACCACATTGGCGACTCAGTGATAGAGTTCTTTTGAAATGCATGTAAAATGAATGCATTTGTAGACTCTGCGTCTAACGCAAGAACACACTGGCAAAAGTTACATCTTCAGACATGCGTGTCGGAATAATCCGTAGTCACTCAAAACTTTTGAAAACAGTTACCAAAGGCGAGTTTCTATGGAGAACTTACAAAAAAATTACGTTTTAGGGGAGACTGGGGTTAGTTGGAAATTTTTTTTTTTTAAGTGGAATTTAAAACAATCGGTGCATAACCTGACCACTTAAAGCGGCTTAAATTATCACCTGTGGTGTTCTCTATCATACAACTAAAAATAAGTATTCAGTCAATTAAGTTTTAATGCAAATTTAAAATAAACAAACATACAATTGATTTTCCAACTAACCCCATGCTTGGGGTTAGTTGAAAAACGTCAGTTTAATGCCCACTAATTAACTGAATACTCTTTTTTCAACCAACAAACATTTACATGGTGTTGTAAGAAAATATGTTTACTTGCTTTGAAATCAAAATGCAATAAATTCTACACCTAATCACCGTAAAAACGTTTTTTAATAAACTCATTCAAAAAACTTGTGATACCGTATATATTGCACTTTCCAAGCTATTCAAATTAAAATTTTACCAGTATATCTGCTTAAAACAAATACATTGGAGCTTATACTACTTACTATCGTACCACGACGATATACTCATATCATACTACATCTTCATACTGTTATCAAAACATTTTCCAACAAACCCCACCCACTATTTTCCAACTAGCCCCATTAGCATATGACAAACTATTTTCCTAAAATATTCAAGCATGGTACATTTGGCTAAAATTTGTTTATTTCTTGGTGTTGTAGAACACCTACAGCTGACACACACCAAAAAACTTCTGCCTATCTTTAACGACATCGACGCAAAAGATGTTTCTTAAAACGCCCAAAATTTTACTTCGAAAATACAAAATTGTCAGCCAAACAGGCATAACTTGACTCAACAAATCGAAACTAACATGGATTATGTGTTTTTATAAACTACATCATATGGTGGCAGTAAATATTTTAAAAAGTCATCGAGATTCAAAATAATGATAATTTTTCAACTAACCCTGCCTTCCAACTAACCCCACTCTCCTCTACGTTACGTTTTAGCAGTGACGTTCGGTGGCTTAAACCATTGGGAAAGCAACTTGGAAATATGCTGCAGCAAGGTAGTAGGCATGAAGGGCGTCACCGTCGGGCGAAGCCCGAAGGCAACACTTCCAGCGGGGGGTCTGGGGGGCCTCCCCCAGAAAATTTTGAAAAACTCTTCCAATTTGGTGCGCTCTGAGAGCATTTCCAAAACAAAATTTTCGGACTTTCCCAGTCCGAGGATAAAGATTTAATCAATCAATCAAACTGGGACTAGTCTAGAATGTTGGCTACGTTTTTAGACTGAGCACAAAAACTTATTGTCAATGTCATCTGTAAGCATTTAAGACATGCATTGGACTGGTGCACTAGTAAAGAGCAAATAATTAGCCTATAAATTAAGCTAGTCCATTCTTGAAGAACACAAGTAAATTTGCTCTGAACTTGTGATGTCAGTCTATTGACCCAAAAGAATTTAAAAAACACTTGTGCTGTTTCAGTAGCCTACTGGTTGGTTAATGTACCCTTTGGAATTGCATGTTTTATTGCAGAATCTATGTTTTTTTTGGTAAGAGAACCAGCTTTATTTTCAGCCTACTCAGTAGCCTATAGTTACAAGCGCGGAAATCACTCATGCGTAGAGGTTGTATTCCTTTCGTCTGAAACCAAAAGCAGCCGCTATGAGATACGCATTGACGTCACTGGGAAAGCACAACTAACCATAACACATCTGATTGGCTAAGCAGCTGGTGACGTTTTGCAAAACGATTGAGGATTGGATAAAACGAAGGCGTTTTTTGATATTCTTGAACCTGGGAAAGCAACTTTGAAAGTTGATTTCCCTGGAGCTTCAGTGATGGTTTCTGACAAAAGCGTTTGCGTTAATTGGCATTTATAGGCAAGACATGCGGTTTGGTGAGGACTTAGACTACTCACAAGCGTTACGAGTAATTCTAGTCACGAACACAGTAATTTTCAAGTTAAAATAGACTTGATAAAAATAATAAGAAGTTAAACCTAGAATTCAGTCATTATATTTTGCATAGTTTTTGCTAAGGTAAGCACTGCTTTCCTTGCTTTCCCTCACCGATCGTCACTGCGTTTTAGCATAAAATGGCAAAACTGTCGTGCAAATCCGAATAAAGCGATAGAGAAAGCGCAACTTCAGTATGCCAGGCGAAGATCCGGATAATCCAAAGCTGTTTCTCAAGAAAAAGATTACAAATCATTTGTACTTCCAGTTTTATCCGGATTAGGCGAAGATCCGTTTTAACCGAGTTCTACTGTAAATGTGTTGTAGCTATCTAATTTCTGCTCGCATTTTAATTTTTACAATAAAAGTACCAATCTAACACAACTGCAAAGAGTATGTTTTGCTTTATGCACGTGGAAATCTTATCTACAAAACGGGCAATCGTCGTTCAAACGTAGCCGCTCGGCGACACTTTTTTCCAATGCGTTGTAAAGGCAAATCGATCCTTATTCAGTATAAGCCACCCCCTGTTTGCTGTGATCGGTAAATAGTGCTTCCATTAAACTTGCTGTAGTTTCCTCGTTTCTGCTCCGATTTTAACAATTTTGCCATCGTTGAAAAGCACGATCATACATCTACACGAATCAATTAAACAGTAGCACAAAATAAATACTAGCTTTATCTTGTGATAACTTAAACTTCACTAACTTGTAACAATTCTCAGCAACTTAATTTTTGCAATAAAATCATTAAATCTTTGCAAACTAAAAGAATATGTCTTGCTTTATGCACCTGAAAAGTTTCAGGTTTATATCTTATCTATAAAACGGGCAATCGTCGTTCAAACGTAGCCGCTCTGCGACACTTTTTTTCAATGCATTGTAAAGGCGAATCGATCCTTATTCAGTATAAGCCACCCCTTTTTTGCTGTGATCGGTAAAAAGTGCTTCTACTAAACTTGCTGTAGTTTTCTCGTTTCTGCTCGGATTTTAACAATTTTGCCATCGTTGGAAAGTACGATTATATATCTACCCGAATCAATTAAATGCAAGCACAAAATAAGTACTAGATTTATCTTGTGATAACTTAAACTTCACCAATTTCTACCGATTCTCAGCAATTCAATTTTTACAATAAAATCATTAATCCTTTGCAAATTGAAAGAGTATGTCTTGCTTTATGCACCTGAAAAGTTTCAGTTTTATATCCCATCTACCAAACGAGCAATGGTCGTTCAAAATTAACCGCCCAGCGAAGCTTTTTTTCAATGCATTGTAAAGACGAATCGATCCTTATTCAGTATACGCCACCCCCTGTTTGCTGTGATCGGTAAATAATGCTTCCACTAAACTTGCTGTAGTTTCCTTGTTTCTGCTCGGATTTTAACAATTTTGCCATCGTTGGAAAGCAAGATCATACATCTACACGAATCAATTTGCTACAAATCCAAAACAAGTGCCATCTTTTTCTTGTGATAACTTAAACTTCACCAATTTGTACCGATTCTCAGCAATTTACTTTTTAGCCTACAATAAAATTATTAAATCTTTGCAAATTAAAAGAGTATGTCTTGCTTTATGCACATGACAAGTTTCAAGTTTATATCTTATCTACAAAACTGGCAATCGTCGTTCAAACGTAGCCGCTCTGCGACACTTTTTTCCAATGCATTGTTAAAGGCGAATCGATCCTTATTCGGTATAAGCCACCCCCTGTTTGCTGTGATCGGTAAGTAGTGCTTCAACTAAACTTGCTGTAGTTTTCTCGTTTCTGCTCGGATTTTAACAATTTTGCCATCGTTGGAAAGTATGATTATATATCTACCTGAATCAATTAAATGCAAGCACAAAGTAAGTATTACATTTATCTTGTGATAAATTAAACTTCACCAATTTCTACCGATTCTCAGCAATTCAATTTTTACAATAAAATCATTAATCCTTTACAAATTGAAAGAGTGTGTCTTGCTTTATTCACCTGAAAAGTTTCAGGTTTATATCCCATCTACCAAACGAGCAATCGTTGTTCAAACTTAAACGCCCAGCGAAGCTTTTTTTCAATGCATTGTAAAGGCGAATCGATCCTTATTCAGTATACGCCACCCCCTGTTTGCTGTGATCGGTAAATAGTGCTTCTACTAAACTTGCTGTAGTTTTCTTGTTTCTGCTCGGATTTTAACAATTTTGCCATCGTTGAAAAGTACGATTATAAATCTACCCGAATTAATTAAATGCAAGCACAAAGAAAGTATTAGATTTATCTTGTGATAACTTAAACTTCACCAATTTGTACCGATTCTCAGCAATTTAGTTTTTAGGCTACAATAAAATTATTAATCCTTTGCAACTTAAAAGAGTATGTCTTGCTTTATTCACCTGAAAAGTTTCAAGTTTATATCTCATCTACCAAACGAGCAATCGTCGTTCAAACTTAACCGCCCAGCGAAGCTTTTTTTTTAATGCATTGTAAAGGCGAATCGATCCTTATTCAGTATACGCCACCCTCTGTTTGTTGTGATCGGTAAATAGTGCTTCTACTAAACTTGCTGTAGTTTTCTCGTTTCTGCTCGGATTTTAACAATTTTGCCATCGTTGAAAATCACGATCATACATCTACACGAATCAATTAAACAGTAGCACAAAATAAATACTAGCTTTATCTTGTAATAACTTAAACTTCACCAACTTGTAACGATTCTCAGCAACTTAATACTTGCAATAAAATCATTAAATCTTTGCAAACTAAAAGAATATGTCTTGCTTTATGCACTTGGAAAGTTTCAGGTTTATATCTTATCTATAAAACGGGCAATCGTCGTTCAAACGTAGCCGCTCTGCGACACTTTTTTCCAATGCATTGTAAAGGCGAATCGATCCTTATTCGGTATAAGCCACCCCCTGTTTGCTGTGATCGATAAATAGTGCTTCCACTAAACTTTCTGTAGTTTTCTCATTTCTGCTCGACTTTTAACAATTTTGCCATCGTTGGAAAGCAAGATCATACATCTACACGAATCAATTTGCTACAAATCCAAAACAAATACCATCTTTTTCTTGTGATAACTTAAACTTCACCAATTTCTACCGATTCTCAGCAATTTACTTTATACAATAAAATTATTAAACCTTTGCAAATTGAAAGAGTATGTCTTGCTTTATGCACATGAAAAGTTTCAGGTTTCTATCTCATCTACCAAACGAGCAATCGTCGTTCAAACTTAACCGCCCAGCGAAGCTTTTTTTCAATGCATTGTAAAGGCGAATCGATCCTTAGGCTATTCAGTATGCCAGTTGATGTGCAGTGGCGTATCCTGGTGGGTTGAAGCAATACAAGTGGTAGGGGGGTTAGAGTGTGCCGAAGGCACGCGTATTGTAGGGGGGTCCGGGGGCATGCCCCCCCGGAAAATTTTTGAAAAATTACACTCAAATAATGGGTTATAGCGCTTTCTGAAAACACTTTTAGGGTAATATTTGTACGAAATTTATTAGCAGATAAACAGCCATTAACTTATTAAAGATAGCTCTTACACATGAACGGGCAAAAACTGCGGCTAAAATTAGAGAACCGAACACTAAAAACTCAGCTATACAAAAACTCAATAACTACACAAAAACCCAACAGAGTAAGCCATTCTGAAATTGCTTCCACAAATTACAATAGTTCAAAGAAACGTAAATCGCGTAGATTTTGCGCGATTTACAATTTGCAAAATTTATTGGTGTCTTTCTGTGTGTCTAAAACAAGTCCTTGGGGGTGTTAATAGCCAGATGTCTTGGAAAACGATATAAATTTCTACAAACTTTATTATATTTTCAACAAAGGGCTCAACTTTGGAATCCAAACTTGGAAAATTTGAGGAGCATGGCCCTTTTCGCCCCCCCCCTGGCTACGCCTATGCAGTGCCGGTCTTAGGGTATTTCGGGCCCTGTGCGGAATATGCTTTGCTGGCCCCTATGACAATGATCCAATTCAGTAGCGTAGCTAGGTATTTTGAAAGGGGAGGAAGGTTTGACGGCCGGCGGACGAAACCTGAAGGCTTGTTTGCCGAAGGCGACACTCAGTGGCGGGGGTCTGGGGGGCCTCCTCAGAAAATTTTGAAAAACTACTTTGAATTTGGTGCATTCTGAAAGCATGTTCAACAAAAATTTAGGTATGAATATTATTGTAAAATGGTGCTGTCCGGTGACATAGCAAAAGGACAAGATCATGTTTTCTTTGGCATTTTTCGAATTGAATTGAAATTTTTCCATTGGAAATGACAAAAATTACTGCATTTTTTGAGTAAATTGCGGGCCCCCTAATTTGCGGGCCCTGTGCGATCGCACGGTTTGCACACCCCAAAAACCGGCACTGCGCCTATGCAGCGGATCACCTTCTTGTTTGCCCTCGGCTTGCCACCCGGTGCAGTAGGTGGGACCTGTCAGTGTATAACTCCGTTGCGGAAGAATGTGTCAATCTGTGGTGTACGGTATCAACAAACTTTAGAAGACTCGATAGAAGAAGAAGAACTGCATCATATCTAACTGACCATCTTGTATCAGATAATGTCTTCAAAACAAGCAAACCATCTAGCTTTGCAACAATTCAAAAAGTTCAGCGGCAGAACGGCATGTTTCAACAGGACATTTACCGATTAAATTAAGTGAATGTGCTGGGCAAGGGACATATTGAGCTACACTACATTTCTCGCGCAGAAGAGCTTGAAGACCGTTATACTTGCCACTCATATTGGCAGCATTATCATAACTTTGACCCGCAATCCGTACCATTTTCGGATATAAAAGTATCAAATAAATATGTTTTTTGTTAAAAAAACGAAGAAAAATTGAATAACTAGGATTGGGCAGGGGTGCTGCAGCACCGCAGCACATATGGGTGTGCCGCCCTTGCTTGTTTGAGATACGAATTAAAGCAGTAATCTCCAGCTGTGCAACTAAAAAAATTAGATTTTTTTTCTTTGAAGTGGGGGCCCCCACAAGTGGGGGCCCTGGGCTTCAGCCCAGTCCGCCCCCACTTAATCCGGCACTGGTATGTCTTGCTTTATGCACCTAGATAGTTTCAAGTTCATGTTTTATCTACAAAACTGGCAATCGTCGTTCAAACGTAGCCGCTCGGCAACACTTTTTTCCAATGCATTGTAAAGGCGAATCGATCCTTATTCAGTATACGCCACCCCCTGTTTGCTGTGATCGGTAAATAGTGCTTCTGTAGCGATCCATTATTTCAACATATAAGTTTTCCTGCCGTTTACTAAAGTTTCTGTAATTTTCCATGCAACACTTCCACTAAACTTGCGGTTAAGTTTGAGCGACGATTGCTCGTTTGGTAGATGAGATATAAACCTGAAACTTTTCAGGTGAATAAAGCAAGACATACTCTTTTAATTTGTAAAGGATTAATGATTTTATTGTAAAAATTAAATTGCTGAGAATCGGTACAAATTGGTGAAGTTCAAGTTGACACAAGATCAATTTAGTACTTACTTTGTGCTACTGTTTAATTGATTCATGTAGATGTATGATCGTGCTTTCCAACGATGGCAAAATTGTTAAAATCCGAGCAGAAACAAGAAAATTACAGCAAGTTTAGTTGAAGCACTATTTACCGATCACAGCAAACAGGGGGTGGCTTATACTGAATAAGGACCGATTCGCCTTTACAATGCATTGGAAAAAAGTGTCGCAGAGCGGCTACGTTTGAACGACGATTGCCCGTTTTATAGATAAGATATAAACTTGAAACTTTCCAGGTGCATAAAGCAAGACATATTCTTTTAGTTTGCAAAGATTTAATGATTTTATTGTAAAAATTAGGTTGCTGAGAATTGTTACAAGTTGGTGAAGTTTAAGTTATCACAAGATAAATCTAGTACTTATTTTGTGCTACTGTTTAATTGATTCGTGTAGATGTATGATCGTGCTTTTCAACGATGGCAAAATTGTTAAAATCCGAGCAGAAACCAGAAAACTACAGCAAGTTTAGTAGAAGCACTATTTATCGATCACAACAAACAGGGGGTGGCTTATACTGAATAAGGATCGATTCGCCTTTACAACGCATTGGAAAAAGTGTCGCCGAGCGGCTACGTTTGAACGACGATTGCCCGTTTTGTAGATAAGATTTCCACGTGCATAAAGCAAGACATACTCTTTGCAGTTGCGTTGGATTGGTACTTTTATTGTAAAAATTAAAATGCGAGGAGAAATTAGAAATCTACAACACATTTAGTTGTAAACGTTTCATATTTTTATTTTTAAAGTTTAATTGGGTGAATTTTTAGTTGAATTGATGCAATTTGGTAAATTTTATGTCATTCTAGGCAGTTATATTCAACTCTCGACGTTGGTTTAATGTTTTTATTGTAAAAACACAGTAAAATTGTCAAAAAATCCATTTCCATTCCGCTTTATCATCTTCATTTTGCCCTTTTTCAGCATCCTTGTTTTCATCCCTTCTGTAGTAGTTGCGTCCGTTTTGTGACGTTAATGGCCATTCTGCTACGGCAATAAAAATGCTGTCGCAGAATTAGCACTTGAGAGAGAGAGAGAAACCTTTTATTTTGTCTGTTGCGAGAAAAGTATACGGTACAAAATATAGACAATGCAAATAAAATAGCACCATAACTAGAATCTACAACAGACAGGAAGCAGCGAAAGACTATATTAGTCATCGAGTCAGCTGCTTCCCGTGTTTTTAATGTGACAAATGTCAAACATCGGCATTACGTTGAAACCAAGATATGCGTTAAAATAGGATAAGCTTAAGTTCCGTAAAAAATGAAAACAAAAAGTTGTTTACTGCTGCGACAGTCAAGTGAATTGCTGTGATTTTATTCAAATAGAATCAAATATTCAAAAACTTGAATAGGACAAAAATTGTTCAAAGTTTCTTCCTGTGTTATTTACTCGCAGCGGGAGTTTAATTAGCAGAAACATCGCACCAAGACCTCATCTCAGACTATTCTACTTGCTGTGAACACTCACGCAGTCTTCGAAATTAGCATATTTTTACTTCGTCAAAAACGTTGTCGAGACCAAACGGCACAAGTTTAAATTGCCTCGGCAATTGCTGTGAACATTTATTATGAAAAAATTGTACCAAAACGAGAAGCGAAAAATATACTAGAGTAGTCTATCACGACCGCACTGTTTGATTTGTTGTGATATAGTACTGTAAATACCAAAAGAAGCGATAAAGCGAGCAACGCGATACGCACGCTCTTACGCTAATTCACATTAAATAACTCATGGGGGAAAAGTAAGTTAATTTGGGGTTGATTCAACGTTTGAGTCTGCACAAATCAATTTAATTTTCCCTGCGGGTTATACCGTAATGCGTAACAACAATGCCCAATAAGAAATTTACGTTTGTCTTACATTAATTTGACCTAACTCCCTTATTATGGAATCGTGCCAAGGATCTATGTCCAATTTTCCATTCAGGTCATGATGCAAATTTAAAAAAAAAAGGCAGTGGCTATTTGACCGGCTCCGGTCTTTGAATCTGAAACACTATTTGACCGGTCATGACATCACTACATAAGCGCTTTTTTCTTTTTCTCTTTCAAAGCAACAGACGAGAAGCGCCGATATAAGTTCTAACTTCAACACGTAATCTTCAACTCAGTCCGTGGCGCGTGCGATACGTTTCCGGCTGCCACTCTAGAGGGGATGAGTTCGATACTATCCGGAAGCATTCTTTTTTTTTTATTTAAATTTTGACCCGAAGCGCATTTTTGTGGTCAATTTTTAATTTGAGTAGCCTACAGCCCATTTTTTATGTCTTTTCAAATGTGAGTAATAATGTTAGAGTTTTTTTAATTTGCTGGAATTTGAGAATTTCTCTTGGTAATTTTCCGATTGTCATAAGTGAACGTGTGTTGCCGAACGACCCTACATTATTCTCTCAAGTTAGTTATATACAATACTTCTTTAAAAAATGGTTTTACCGTTATCATTTCTTTTAAAAGAAGTATTGTATATAACTAACTTGAGAACTATACTTGAGAACTATTAACTAACTTGGACTGTAGGCTACTCAAATTAAAAATTGACCACATAAATGCGCTTCGGGTCAAAATTTAGATAAAAAAAAAAAAAAAAAAATGCTTCCGGATGGTATCGAACTCATCCCCTCTAGATTGGCAGCCGGAAACGTATCGCACGCGCCACGGACTGAGTTGAAGAATACGTGTTTAAGTTAGAACTTATATCGGCGCTTCTCGTCTGTTGCTTTGAAAGAGAAAAAGAAAAAAGCGCTTATGTAGTGACGTCATGACCGGTCAAATAGTGTTTCAGATTCAAAGACCGGAGCCGGTCAAATAGCCACTGCCAAAAAAAAATGCAAAAGATTTAGTCCTTTCTATAGAATTGTAACCGATTTGAATTGCCAAACAACATTTGTGTAAAAATAACTTGTGCAGTGCACTTGAATTAATATAGTATGATAACTGAGTGTATCATCATGCCTTCGTGGTATTGTTAATCCTTCCTTTTCTGGTCAAGTGGTTAATGACCAGTCTGGTTGACATTCATTATACTGATAGTCCTGCGTTCATGGTTCGCTTCTTGCTCAAGTCACACTTGTGGTGGAGTGACAGAAAACCTATTGCTACATTAAGACCTTAGCTGATACAAAGCGGCATTTAATATAACTTATCAAACGTTTTTTTCTTTGTCAATGGTGAAATGGTATTGAACTTGCATCCTCATAAGATCACTAATCCACGCATTTACCGACAAGGTGCTAGCTAGCATTGAAAACTGGAGCTGGATTGGAGTCAGAGCATGGGGTCAGAGCCGGAGTTTGTGTATTTTTGGAAAAATTGGTTCTCCTTGATGTCATCCAACCATCGTTTCAGTTTTCCCCCTTTTCCTTCCTTCTTTCCCTGTTTGAATACTTTTTCCAAGCTATGCTTTGATATTAAGCCAATTATAGAAGAAATCTTAGCTTATTGGATTAATCTTATGATTAAAAACTAAAGATTAAAAATTAATCTTATGCTGATTTTTGTAACTTTTATATTTGCAGGTAAATAATTTAAGTGTATGAAGTTATTATGTTACAACTGAGGCATTGCAGTTTGACAGAAACAATGTTGAGGACACTGAAAGTGAAAGATGGTCATATTCCACTTTTGGAGAAGCTTGGAGAGATGCAAGAGTTTATGGAATAGTGAAAGGAAAGTCTGGAGAAAAATGGATTGTGCAGTGGGACATTGATCATACTGAAACAAGCATAAGAACAGATAAGTTATTGCTAGATGACGCTTGTCACAATGATATGTCCAGTAAAAGTAAAGATGCAAAAGAATCTGATGTGAGTGTGCCGGATATGGATGTGAGTGTGTCGGATATAGATGTGAGTGTGTCGTATTTAGATGATCCCACCTATGCACCAGTAGTTCCAAAGAGTATAGTTGAACCATTGCTAGCAGACGAAGAAATTGACAATAATCTTACCAAAGAAGTAGTTACTAAAGGAAAAGCAGGGTCTGCTACTATTCGGTGAGTTCGATTCGGTGAGAGCCTTTTCGGTGAGAGCCCTATTTGGTGATTTTTTTGAAAATTATCGGGTACCGTAGCCTAATTATCATTGCCGCTTTTACATCGTTTTAACGTCACTAAACGTTGAAATAAGACCCTAACCCTAACCATTAATCCCTAACCCTTAACCCCTAACCATATAACGGCAATGATAATTAGGCTACGGTACCCAATAATTAAAAAAAAAAATCACCAAATCCGGCTCTCATCGAAAAAGGCTCTCACCGAATAGGGAACTCACCGAAACGGGCCATTCCGGGAAAAGCAGACTCTGCCGATAAAGTTGAATAACAGATGGAGAAGAAGTGTGTTTGTGTTTGGATAATAATGAATAAAATTTTAAAGCAACTTATTCACGAACTGAGACTAAACTGTGCATGGTAAAGAGATTGGCCAAGATGAAGCGATTTTTTATTGTCAAAATTATGAAAGACTGCTTAGACTGGACACTATTTGATACAGATATCCATAGCCGTGGAACATAAAACAGATCTTGACATTGAGCACCGCCAACTTCAGTAAATCAAGGACTGAAGCAAGACAACCCCAGTTGCTGCAGCAAAGAAAGCGAAATCCAAGTAAATGGAAAAAGATTGTGAAGAAAGTGCAATTGCAGAGTGGTAAGCAAAGAATTGGAAGCACTGTAGAAGATTGTGAAAAAGCACCACTTGGGAATATGAAGCCATGTTGCACTCATTGCAGGTTCAAGTGTGGTGAAAAGTTTTCAGAAGAGGCTAGGAAACTAGTTAATGCACATTTTTGGCAACTTGGAGACACAAATCTTCAGAGACTGTTTATTACTAAATGTGTTCAATTAAAAAGAAAAAAAAACAGATTAAGGAGGAGAGAAAAATGTAATTAATCAAAACTGGAAAGCGAAGAGAAAGAGTGAATAGTAGGCAGTCCCTTTGTGGCGAGCGATGTGACACTAGGGACAGTTTTCAATGGCATGATTTCTGCTGTTACATAAATTTTGTCCTAACTTCTTGTGTACCACTGCATAGTGTATGCATTTTATGTCAATGTTTATTGTTTAAAGATTTCATTTGAACCTGGAGTTTTGTTGAGAAATTAATCACAGAAATGATGATTTTGTTAAGAAAAGTCATGTGTTAACATTTCGTTGTTCATTTTTTTTTTCAAACCCCAAACAGGTGTTACTGCTGTATAACATTAACAAATGCTTTGCTCTTGATTATTGGAACTATTTAAGCTTTAACTGAATTTAATGCTTTTGAATACAAGTCAAGATCTGATGAAGACTATAATAACATAAGATCTGCCAATAATCCAAACACTGTAAAAGTAATATCGTTTATCCAATGCAAAACAAATAAACAATACAAAATTATTGTAAGCATAATAAGTGCAATCTGCCGAGCATTACATTTACAAAGTGATATGTTACCATACAATATGTTTCTGTTTGAAGGCACCACCTCTTCACCACATACACAAATTGTTGAAATAGGCTACAAAACTCCATTTGCAGATGACTACATGATTACAAACAATGCCATGCTCTTTCAAAAGCACCACATCAAATCCAATCCTGGTAGTGTAACGGTCTATGTCCAGTAGTGTAACGGGCTATGTGTTTTACAACCGGTTGTTACTTTGAGAACCTCACTGGGCTATGTTCGAAAAAGGGTGTAAAAAAATGGGGGGTGGCACACAATTTTGAAAAACATCTAGTTGTGTGCAAACCAAAGAAAGCATGGTATGGTTGTAAGAATGTGGCACTGGAGTTTGATCCATTTGACACAAAGACATCAAAAATATTCAAAAAGTAAATCGTTTTTTGCATTTATCTCAGTTTGATGATTTTGGACATAACACCATTTGGTTTTACCTCAACAATATCTTCACATACCAACGTTTTTACTTTGGCTACATTGTAGGTCTGAGTTTTGAGATTTCAAAAAATAGGTCTGTAAAATAATTAAAAGCGATGTTGTGGACAACTTCAGTTCTTTTGGTTCTGGTTTTTGTTGGTGCTGTCTTCTCTACAAACAATGAAATATCAAATGATGATTGCCCAAAATATGCCACAAAGTAAGTTATTATTTTATCTGTGATTTTGAAGGGTTGCAGTTTAACAGTTGGTCACCATTGTTGCATATAACATCTGTTTGAAATATGTTATTGAAATTGTAATAAAGCAAATACAGTAGTCCCCGCTTATTAAGCCCAATAGACCCACCCGCTTATTAAAGCCAATTTGGTCTGGTTTAGAATTACTCCCATTCATTCCTGTAATGGTTCTGCTTTATATGCACAAAATCTCGTTTAATAACGGTGCGACACTGATGAGCCCAGCATCATGGGCGAAATACGTGTCTATCGCTGTCAATTCTTGCTACAAATCGGCTGCCGAGAAACAGCCCGATTTTCAATTATATTTGCTTGAATTTGTGTAAAAAAGTGTCACAATTTACTATTTGTTTTCTTGCTTTCGACAATTTCATGATTCATGACGCTGCTAATTCAAATGTTCTACCACAAATCATTTAACCTGGATCTCATTTTACTGTGTTATATACAAAAACATGGCTGCGTTATATATATATACAAAATGCAATTTTCAGGAACAATCTTTCGTTGTGTACAGTTGTTAACAGATTTTGAAAGTTTTAGCCATTGTCCAGTGGTTCACAGTCAATTATGTTTATAAGAGTGGCAGAAATTCGTCCTCGCTTAATAGGCCCACCCACTTAATAAGCCTAAAATCCTCCAGTCTCGAGGTGGGCTTAATAAGCTGGGACTACTGTACTTTCAAGCATGAAATAAAATTCAGAAAACCTAAGGTCCATGTGCGTACTTGCAACCATTGACGTAATTGTGTCCACTTCATAAATTTGTAAATATTTTGCAATTGAAAATAATTTAACCAAAAAAAATTTAACAGTTTATTTATTAATAATGTTATCACAACTTGTATAAGTTTTTATTTTTTTACGCCAACTATATGTGACTTGTTTTTTAGTTTGACTTAAGACATATATTAGGCATATTTGCTGTTTACCATAAACTTTTTTCTTTTCAGATGCACCTGCACATCTGGCATGTATGATTGCTCTAATGCTGATCTTGACACAATGTTGAATAGGACCGAAGAAGATATACGAACTCTTGATATGAGTGGAAATAATATTGCAACAACAATGGTTTGTGCTCTGTACCTGATTAGTGATTGACCATTTTAGTTCTCGTTCCATTTGCATGTATATTTTGGTTACATTGAAAAGAAATTGCACAATGTTTTTTTTTTCTTTTTTACATAGCACTGTCCACAATTATATAAACTAAGTTTTTTTTTGCTGTATATAATTGAGCCGGGCTAGATAATCTGTTAATCTATATTTTATTACGCATCACTTTTGACATCTTTTTTTTTTATTTGTACAGGTTTTAGACGCACCAGCATTGATTTATCTCAGCTTGGCAAACAACAAATTGAAAACTTTGCAATTTGACACTTTTGATAACCTGGATGAGCTGAAAACACTAGTACTGAGCAATAATTTTTTATCAAGAATAACTGATGATATATTTGAATGGAATCCACTGAAATTAGAAGTATGTTTGTGTTTTTTTATGTGAATTGACAAAGTCTCCAAGTTGGCTTTAACACTTAGACCGAGAAGTCCTGCGGTAGAAATTGTTCATTCTGTGTATTTCAATCAATGCAATCGATCATACATACAACCACCATACAACTAATGTTTTTTTTTTTTTCATTCTTTATTTTAATACGTAACTTATGGGTAAAGGTTGGTTCATGAGTAACATGGGCCAGCTATTTAATACATTTTCTTTTAGACATGCAGTATACAGTTATCCATCAATACGGTACTTTTCTTGTTGCAGACAGTTCTGTGTAAGTGCACCTATCTGATGGTTACTTCCTTGTACGGATAGCTGAGCAACTTAAATTTTCTTGCTTTGCAGGTTTTGAAACTAGATGGAAACAAAATTGAATTTATCCAACATTTTCTTTTTTATGACTTGGAGCAACTTACCGAACTTGATATGCATAACAACAACATTACTTTCATCCACCCCCATGCTTTTGTACAGTTGAAAAAATTAACAAAACTGAGGTTAGACGGAAACCACCTTCATACGTTTGAAAGCAGATGGTTTAGAGGCCTTAAAGCTAACATGTTCTCGGTAAGAGTCTAATTGCTGTGATATGGTTATTGGTTAATCAACCCTTGTGTGAATGCTCTTCCAGTGTGTAGCCAAGTTCATGTAGCCTACGAAAGTACTGTACGTGAGTTCAAAAATACATTTCAATGTGCTTTTTATTATTCGCTAATTTTTTAAATCTAAGTCAGAAGAACCGAAACGCTCAAATTTATATGAAATAATTAGCTTTAATTGACTGAAGGTGAAAGTATGATTGTTCATTCTTTCAGCATATCTGTCAGCTACGCTCAAAATTTTGATCTCAAGAATTAGCCAAAAAATGCAACATTACATCAACTAAACGCAATAACATTGCTGATCACAGTAATTCTAGGTCATATAGCGTTGAAATCCCGGCTTATCCAGGATTATCACAGTTCTGAGGAGAAACCTCGAAACTGGCAACTACGACGCCAATCGGCGTGTGTACGCTTGTACAACGTATTTGTTGCATCCGTGATGATTTAACGTAAATGTGACGCGAAAAAATATATATACTCCATACCGAATCTAATTCAAGATTCGAATTATTCAAATAGTTTAGAATTCGAATAGATTCGGATTCGTTATTCTAAACTGCCCATCCCTGGACGCAAATTGGCAACATCACAAGACAACGATGTTCTTTGACTTGTAAGGACCATGTGGTGATCGCTTTGGGGTTCGTTGCATAGCCCGTAGCTTACAAACGCTGTCATGATATACTGATATAACCAGCTCATTAAAAACAACCAAATTATATGTTTTTTTAAACGTCTAGCTACATAGAAACGATGCAAAATTATTCATTTTTGCTGCCTGTGTAGTCTTATCAAGCCTGGCAAAAGCAACAACCTAACAACAAGCGCCCTTGGGTTGAACATTACTTGTCGAATAGATTTTTGTATGACTGACTAGTGACTATACAAACGACGTGGTTTAAATTTTATATGTTTTGATTTTAAATTATGATAGCCTATTTAGAGAGTTTGCGCAAACTCTTTATTGATTTTTCAGAAACCGTAACTACGATGTTTGTTTCTTCCCTGATGCCCCTTTTCAATCATGGCGGCCTATTATTACTAAACACTACTATTATGACACAACAATGCAGAGAAATTGGATTGATTGAATTTTTACAACTAAACTATGCCAATTCAAAGCTTTTTTTATATTGTGCAAATAAAGTCAAACTTAGCATTTGATCTAACTCCTTGCTAATAATACCAAAACTGCTTCTTTTTGCAACTCTAAAGTATTGGCGAAAATATTGGTATCCGTACATCTCTAGTTTACAAGCCTTAAAGCAGCCGGCGGCCATCGCGGCCATGGCCGCTAAGTAGTGCTTGAATGACCGCCGGTGCTACCTCCTCCGTCGGCCAAGTTTGGCCGCCGGTTTCTTCTAGCCAATTATTTAATTTCGCAATAGAATGATCGTTGATTAAATGTCGAAAATATGTAGTATCAAAGAGTGACGCAGAATTGTATGTTGTATGGAATATATGGAATATATGTTGCTGTTGTATGGAATATATCCAGCTGCGATCACCAGCGCTGTAAGTCTTGTTTGCAATTCCCGATGTTTATTTTAACGAAGTGTTAATCCGAAGTGCTAATTTACATCGGCTGGCAATATTGTCGTTTTTATATCGATTCAATGTTGTCGGACATTGAATCGTTGTTAAAAAGGAGAACTAGGTTAGTTGACATCCGAGTGGAAAACACGTGTCTTCATAGTTGAAAACGCTGTGGGTTAGTGACTTCACACCCTCAATGTTGACATCATAACGGAATAAATGGTCAGGTTTTATGAAAGACGGTATGCAGTTGAAACAATTTACTGAGCTACGAGCAGTTAAAACAATTTAGGGTCGTTAGATGGTCCGGCAATACCGGATTACAATCCCGATAAAGCATTTAATGCATGGTACAACGATTCTATTGCAGGACGTCGCCCAGACTTCAACAACGCTAAGTGATCATTTTAACATTGTTGCAAGTTTAATGCTATTTACTTGTGCTATCATTATTGTATTTTGGCCTCCAAGCACGCAGATTTGGCCGCCGAGAAGGAGCTCTAGGTAGGCCACGATGGCTGCCGGAAAAAAACACGAGTTTTAAGGCCTGAGTTTATTTTGTTTTAGTTGTAATGTAACTCTTTAAGCGGTTTACCTGTTATTGTAATTAGATACTTTGTCAGATTAGAATGTTGTTGTCATTTGTTGTAATTTTTGGCACTGTGGCTTTGAGTAACTTGATCCATTTGTTGTGTGTAGCATTGTATGTAGCTAAAAACAAGATTTTCGTGCTGTGGAGAGTAATCTCTTGAGACGAAAGAAACTTGCTTAAGGGATATGTGGGCTACCAAATTCCCTGAGATGATAAGTTACCTAATGCTGCTACAGATCTTTATTTTTAAATCAAAGAAATCTTCGCTATAACTGAATTAACTCTGCCTTGTTAGTCTTCAATATGAGGTACATCATAAAACCAACTGACAAGTGATAAATTTTATACAATACGATGTACTTCAAATCACAACGGGGTCCTCTATTTTGATAGTAGTGTAGCCTATGCAAGCCAAAAAGTTTGACGCTTTGTATTTCTGTACAAGGCTTGCAAAGTACTTTTACTTTGAAACTTCTGCTCTAAAAGAACGAGTTTATAATCATCATCAAATTTTACAAACATTTATTGAGCATTTACAACTTTGATTTATAAGGTATATGATGGTGTGTAAATTCGTCTTAACTGGACTGACTACATCCTTTGCTTTGGTACAATTCCTAAAAGCTTGACCTTTTTACAGTTTGTAAAACATAATTTAACTTCATGTTTGATATTATCGTTTCAAGCTAATAAACATGACAGCTAATCCTTGGGCTTGTGACTGCACCATGCAACCGAAAGTGAAGTGGTTAACGAGTAAGAAAGCAAGATGGATTTCCAAGGTCATGCCAAGTGAACTTGAATGTGTACTGTAAGTTTGTCATCTGTAATCTGTTCACAAAATTTAGCCTATATATATACTAGTATAATATATGTAATGGTTAGATTTATGTTTTCATGTCTTTCAACTGTTCTAATGAGACAACTGTGAGACGAGTGCGACATACAGTAGTTATCATTTCTAATTTCAAAGCAACAAGCATGAATTTGTATATAGAACAAAACCTGACAGAGCAAATCCTGATGTTTCAGACCTAAAAGCTTGGCTGGTACCAAAGTGACCGCAATAGTTGGAATGAAAAGGGAATATTTGGAATGCAAGGATCCAGATATTACCGGGATATCAGAACCTACTACTTTATATGTACATCAAAGCATTCAGCTTGACTGTGTTGTCAATAAAACGAGTAAGTACATTAGAATTCTTATTTCGACCGTTAACCATAGCAATTCCATATCCAGTTAATAAATGCAATTGAAAGTGTAGAATGGAAAGTAAAACGCTTGTGACCAATGCTTTGAGGAATGAAAACTGTTTAGTGAATACAGAGTAGTTTTATATTCAATTGATAAGTTTAATTCATTATGCTAACCACAAGTTTACCATACCCGATCTGTTGAATTGTTATACGAGTAGAGAAAGAAAACCCCTGAGGAGATTTACAATACAAACATCTTTTTCGTTCAAAATCTCTCTTTGCAGAAGGAGAATACTTTTCAAATTGTTTTTTTTTATTTAAACTTCCAGAATTACCAGTTCCCAGTGTGATGTGGATTGCTCCCAACAAGGATCACTACAACCTACAGACCGCTGACAGATTCGAGGGTATCGAGGTGTTTCAAAATGGAAGCATCATAATCCACGATGTGAAGTTAGATGACGCTGGAGAATATAAATGCGTCGCCACTAACAACCGTTCTTCTGTTGAAGCTTCCACGAGTCTTACCGTTATAAACAGGACGGAAGATCACCCAGTCGTAAAAAACGACCACGCAATTCAAACAAGTGTGGGTAATTTTTTCTTTCAAGACGCTTAGTTTGACTGCACTCTTGTAAAACTTTAATGTGTAATCGTTTGTGTGTTGTGGTTGCAAGGTTTGTTCTAATGTGCTTCATTTGGTAAATGTGCTGACAAGAGAGGAACAGTTGAACAGATCCAGCCTGAACATTTTAAATGCTTACAATGAGAAGTATAAGAACTGGCTCTCTTACACACACTCTCTGTTTCTATTTATCTCTCTGTCTGACTATGAAATGTTTGTGCTTTTCTTTACATTTGAAGTTGTTTTCCTTTTATATTGCACTTGGACGTTCAACGTTTAAGTGAATCTGTTTACATAAAAAACTCAATGAAGGTTAGTTATCCACGAAGTACATTGCTCAAACGCCAGAGGTTGCACCATTGTTGATGGACCTCCCCGTTTCTTTCTTTGCAGAGCCGGTTCTTCATCTACTGAATTACCGTAGTGGATAGATGTGTTTTGCTTTAATTTTTTTTGTCATTTTTTGCTTTGAGAAACATGTTGCTGTTGCACAGGACCGTGAGGACGCAAAAGACACGAAAGTAATCATCGACAACAAAAGTTGTCCGAAAAAGTGCACTTGTGTTTCACAACATGTTGATTGCTCCTCGGATGATCAGAAGAATGGACTGACAGGCAAGGAAAAGTTCTAATCTAGCTAGAAAAGTCTGTTTTTTGTACAAAAAAAAATCAACGAATGATAGTTTTGGCTAGCATTGAAACTATGTTGCCTGTTTAAAGTATTTTTGTTAGAGCTTCGGTAGAGAGTTTGTCTTGTTGAACCATAGGCATACGAAGCCGAGCAACGTGATCAAGTTTAACATCTTCAAGTTTATTACATTTACATAAAACTACGCAACAAATTAAGTATCGAACGTTTTCGACATCACAAGATGTCCTCTTCGGGAATAACATATATACAGTTTTACTACATCTGAATAAAATACAATGGTTATTATAACTATAAACAGGAAAAAACAAAAACTGCACAGTACTTCTGACTAGCTCAAACTCAACGATATGTCGATATATGCTCTGCGAGAATCAAAGGTAACTGCATCAAAAGGTGTTGAACAGATCACATGATGTGGTAGAAAGGCAAAGTGCGAAAAAAAAAACTAATTTTAAAACACAGAGAGCAAGAAAGATGAGTCGCAAGCATACAATTGTCTGTTCAAAGGTGGATTGTTACGTTTTATGTACAAGGCTTCTAAGATTTTGGTTTGATACTCAGACCTGCCTCTGGATATGATCTCAAATTGTTTGATGGAAACGTTGTTTTTACATTCTGTACACGAGAAAATGTGATTTTTAATAGCACTTTTTGTATGGAATTCAAATTCAATTCAAGTATTTTTGTGTTGAGAAACTTCCTTTTTGTAACGACAATGGTTTATTGAAGCTTTCGGTTATCTGACAAAAGAACGGCTGTTTCGTTTCACGTTGATACAACATCCATTTTAAGATGATTGTGGACATACCGCGCATGTATAGTATTCTGTGCCTTTCCTATTGGTTGTAAACAAGCCTGGCTGCAAAACCACAATGCGTTGGCGTTGTATTTGCTATTATTAATCACCAACATCCAAAAGTTTAATCTTTAAGATCCTTATGCGTTGTCATACCATACCTATTAGCGTGGCGCAGTGCTAATGCGTTGGACTCGAAAGGTTTGGTGTTCCATCCCCTGTCAGACGTTTCTTATGTGTAGTATTTAGCGCTAATCGGTTTTTCAAGTCCAGAAAGCGGTGAGGCAAACCACTGAGTATAGCCTAGTTTTCAACACTACTGTTCAAAAACTACGTAAAAAACGTTTCTTATACCAAGTCTTTAACCAAGATGTGGCTATGAAACGCTAGCCTATTTCTCTAGCGCTTTTTGAATTAGGGAGATGGACACGGAAAGCAGCGAAAAAGTTTCAATTCAGGAAGTTTCTCCCTTATACAGCTTGGTCTCAGAGAGCAAAATCCATCATTTTTACATTGATTCAACATTTCCAGACGTTGAATCAATGTAAAAATGACAGATTTTTCTGTCGGGGTTGTACCTAATCACAGTTGTGGTTGACATTTAAAATGGTGTTTTGTTTCCAGAAATTGATTATAACCTATTTCCCAACAACACGGTTACTCTCAATCTCGCGTCAAATTCCATTACGAGAGTTCCCGCAGCTCCTATGGACGTGTTCAAGTATTTGACGGAATTGCGGTTGGACAATAATAATATCTCTCATATAGAGAGTCATGTATGTAGTTATCTAAACATTTTTTCTACTTATTTCAAAGATTATTTTCATTCTATGATAACTCGATATTCTTAAAACTATTTGTCGTTCATTTAGTATTTTAGTGACTATACTTAGCCGATGGTTTACTTTTAGTCCAAGCTTTGTGAGCAATTAGGCAAGCCACTCAAACCTCGCCTGGCGTATCAAGCCGTCTAACGGATATACCTCGCTTTAAATCTCTTATTTTTGTACTGCGTCTTTTGAGTTTTGAAATGGTAATATCCGAACATGTAATCAGTCAATGTTTAAAGGATCTGTGTTTTTGTATATCAGTGTTCAGGGTGCTGTTGGTCACTGGTAAGTGTGTAGATCGGGGATTTTTTAATGTGACAGACGAACATAGGAACCCAAGTACACTTTTTTATTAATAACCGACTTCAGCCTTTAGTTCTGAAGGCTTATGCATGCTGCCTAGGCCATCTATTTTAGTAGGCCATGGTCGCAGATTACCTTCACTGGCAGTTTTGAGCGGCTTTACAAGCTCGTTTCCACTGCGGTTAAAACCTTGATGTGGCAAGTCTTCAGCTTGACTCATTGCTGTCTCGTAGTTTCTTGAGCAAGTCTGGTATTTTTATTATTATTCTTGAAAGAAAAGTTGAAACAATACGGTGGTTCAAATGTGGTCATTTCCTGATCTAAATGTACGGTTCTGCATGAAGTTAAAGTTAGGATTAAAGTAACCAGGTCATACAAAAGAATGTGTTTTGATTTAGAGCTGTATCCATCGCGGAAATGTGCTCTCAGCGCTTTACAAAGCAGCTTGTCAGCGTATCCTTACAGAGGCGCAGCTGAGCACCTTATTACTCTGAATTCATTCCATTGTTGAGTGCCGAGCAGGAACATGATAAGAACATAAACCTTATAAGACACACCTACTGAAACTTAAGAAAAAATTATCTGCTCGCAATAACCTTTTGCAAAAGCTTGGAAACTCAAACTGGGGAGCAGATGAGCACACGCTGAAGCAAACAGCACTGGCTTTTTGTTATTCGACCGCTGAATACTGCGCTCCAGTATGGGCTAGGTCAATCCACACTAAAGTAATTGACTCCGAATTAAACCAAGCAGGTAAAATCATAACTGGCACACTCCGTCCAACACCAATCTCCGACCTCTACAACTTAGCAACTATAGCTCCACCTCATATCCGAAGAGAAGTCGCTACAAAAAAGGAAAGAGTAAAACAAATATCCGACCAACGCCACCCTCTCTATGAACACCAACGTATTTCAACAAGACTCAAGTCACGCAAGAGCTTTAGCAAAGTCGGCCCATTGGAACACAAAGCGCGGCAGCTGCACGATTAGAAATGTGGACCTCTGAGCCCGATAGAACACAACATCCTGCCATTCCAAGTCCTTCCGAAAGTCTTCAACAAACTCCCACCCTTGAGAGAAGAGAGTGGTGCTGCCTAAATAGAGCCCGCTGCGGAGTCGAGAGAAATAAAAGCAACCTTTTACCGATGGAAGATGACTCCTGACCCAACGTGTGATTGCGGCCTAGCCAATCAGACGGGTCTGCTACTATTCGGCGAGTCCGATTCGGCGAGTCCGATTCGACTAGTCCGATTCGGCGAGTTCCCTATTCGGCGAGAGCCTTTTTCGGCGAGTGCCCTATTCGGCGAGTTTTTGAAATTTGTGAAAGGAAATTATCGGATACCGTAGCGTAATTACAATTGCCGTTTTTACATCGTTTTAACGTCGCTAAACGTTGAAATCGTGCAGAAAGGAATAAAAATTAAATGTTTAAACTATTAAATTACAATTCGTCATGTCAGTTCAGTTGTTTTTATTTCTGACCATCATATGAAAAACAATACACGTCAACATAGCAAAGGCGTAGAAAAAGGTAGAAGCGACAAAACACGAACGTTGAAACGTGCTTGTGACCGAAGTAAGTTATTGAGTTGAAAGAAACATACGCGCCGACTTCCAGGGGGCGGCGCCCCCCGTAAATTTATGGTTGAAGGGCAACAAAAATGGTGATGACAAGTGGTGTTTCAAAGATAAAACACTTCGTGAAAGAGATTTAGATAATTTAAACGGTCTTAAAGAATGCCGAAAGCAAGAAAAGCCTACGTTGCTCTTGCCCGCAAAACAGCAGCTGATCGCATGGCTTTCTCATACGGTATGGAAGTTTCAAAGTAGATGGTAGAGTAACTTGCACTGCTGGAATAGTCACGTAACTATTCACTGCAATATTAAGTAAACCAGCTAAATTAGACGCGCTATTTTCAACGAGGCCTTCCCGCTGTGAGACAATTATGATTCAACAGAACGCATTGTTTTCTTCGCAATGTGTGAGAATTAAATCGAAAACCGATAAAAGAAAAGGTGTTTAATGGTCTTGGTCGCAGATATTGCCTGCATTAACGACGTCTCTTACCGCTATTATCACCTAGCTAACCTGACATCATTGTTTTATGCGGCCGCTAAGGTTTGACATCGACTTCAACGATCATGGAATGTTACGTGAAAATAATAACGATTATATCCTACACGCAAAAATAAAAAAATGATCTCCTCTTTCTGTTTTGTCTCGTGAGCTTTGCATATTGCTCAACAAGTGCATAAAGTTTAGAATTGACAAGAAATCATTGAATTTGAAAATTAAGTTTGAATCACTGCAAATAAACGTATTCAAAAGTTTTACTTAGGCCGACGCGATTTCACACTTACGTAATCTACATCGACAATGATTTTTAGTGCGTTCATTTTGAAAATTGCCGAGCTGGAGACAACAGCTTGTCCCGTGTTAGTTGAACTTGTCTTTTTGAGGTGAAAATCACTTGCGAACATCTCGACCTTTACTCGAGTCTAGGCCACGCTCGAGTATAGCCTACTGTATTCAATAAAAGACTATAAAGACTTTCGATAAAAAACAGAAGAGAAAACACTTCGCAGTTGTTAACGCTTTGAAAGTAATTAGCGAAACGAGGTTAATAAAACTGATAGCGGGTTTTCACTCTGCTTGAGATCATGATTTTTTGCGTTTTATTTCGATAACTTCACTGTCTTGATCGTTGTTATTCACTCGCACGAAAAGGAAATGAATCGGCTTGTTTTCCAACAGTTCCAATTATGAGCTAACAATATCAAAATTTTTACGACTAGGCGTACTGCATGCGTAAAACTAATCCTTTCAAGCAGCGCTTCTAATAAATTCAGTTTGGGACCTATTTGTTCATATAAACAAGACACTAAGCTTAATCAAAGACTATTTTAATTGAGTAAAATAGCGTTATGGTTATGACGTCATCACCTTTCTCGCCCCCCAAGGTTTTTTGAAAAGTCGGCGCCTATGGAAAGAAATTTGGCACGGTCGCAACACCTTCAGAAAAATTTAAGATATGAAGGGAAAATAAAATAAAGAAAATGTTACAAAAAAAAATAAAATAAATTTTGTTTATGTCTATAAGTTAGTACTTTTGAATAGTTAAAATGATTAGTTTGGATCAACAAATGTGTGGCCTACAGCTTGGATTGAAAGGAAATTATCGGGTACCGTAGCCTAGTTATCCCGACCAGCAAAAATTTGTTCCAAGAACACAGTTCATTTTTACATTGTAGTAACAGAATGAAAAGGCTAACCAAATGTGTGGCCTATCGTGTTAACGTCGCTAAACGTTGAAATCGAGTAGAAAAGGGAGCTTTTGCTGACTAGGATACTTTGAAACTGAGAAACATTCACAGAAGCCTTTCGATTTGTTCCAAGAACCCAGTTAGCCTAACAGTTCATTTTTACATTGTAGTAACAGAATAAAAAGGCTAACCAAATGTGTGGCCTACTGTAGGCCGCCTACAGCTTGGATTGAAAGGAAATTATCGGGTGCCGTAGCCCAGTTATCCCGACCAGCAAAAATTGCCGTTTTTACATCGTTTTAACGTCGCTAAATGTTGAAATCGTGTAGAAAAGAGAACTTTGCTGACTAGGATACGTTGAAGCTGAGAAACATTCACAGAAGCCTTTCGAATTGTTCCAAGAACCCATTTAGCATAACATTTCATTTGTACATTGATTCAACGTCTGGATACATTATCTTAAAAATGCAACGTATCGTAGGGCTTCTGTGAATGTTTTTCAGTTTCAACGTATCCTAGTCAGCAAAGTTTTCTTTTCTACACGATTTCAACGTTTAGCGACGTTAAAACGATAGGCCACACATTTGGTTAGCCTTTTTATTCTGTTACTGCAATGTAAAAATGAACTGTTAGGCTAACTGGGTTCTTGGAACAAATTTTTGCTGGTCGGGATAACTAGGCTACGGTACCCGATAATTTCCTTTCAATCTAAGCTGTAGGTCACACATTTGTTGATCCAAACTAATCATTTTAACTATTCAAAAGTACTAACTTATAGACATAAACATGATTTTTTTTGTAACATTGTCTTTGTTTTATTTACCCTTCATATCTTAAATTTTTCCGAAGGTGTTGCGACCGTGCCAAATTTCTTTCAACTCAATAACTTACTTCGGTCACAAGCACGTTTTAACTTCGCGTTTTGTCGCTTTTACATTTTTCTCGACCTTTGCTATGTTGACGTGTATTGTTTTTGATATGATGGTCAGAAATAAAACTAACTGAACTGATATGACGAATTTTAATTTAATAGTTCAAACATTTTATTTTTATTCCTTTCTGCACGATTTCAACGTTTAGCGACGTTAAAACGATGTAAAAACGGCAATTGTAATTAGGCTACGGTACCCGATAATTTCCTTTTAAAAATTTCAAAAACTCGCCGAATAGGGCACTCGCCGAAAAAGGCTCTCGCCGAATAGGGAACTCGCCGAATCGGACTAGTCGAATCGGACTCGCCGAATCGGACTCGCCGAAACGGGCCATTCCGCAATCAGACGATGAAGCACATCCTCACCAACTGCCCCCTTAGCCCTTCATGTGATGACAACGACCTCAAAAACATCACAAACAATGCTCTTACCTGGCTCCGACACTGGCGTGACAAGCTATGAATGAATGAGGAACATGATTTAATACCACTTTTGAAAAGTCTTAGGTATGACCTGACAGGGTATCGAACCTATGTTCACTGATTCAAAAGCGGACAGTTTTACCAATAAGCCACCGAGTCGTCAATAATAAAGTACGACGTACGTTTTGCCTGATGTGACTTAAGTAGCAAAACCACATCGGTTGCTTGCCACACCATCTTTCATCCACTCAAGACGGAGCATTTACGGGACCCGTGCTAAGTTCTGTTGCGTTTTTCAGGCTTTCGATCATCTGACACAGCTTCAAACATTGACCATGAGAGACAATCGCATTTCTAAATTGCCTGGCAAGCTATTTCGACGTTTGAACAAGCTCACCATTCTTGTCCTGGACAACAACGTGCTGACCTATATCGATGACCACACTTTCTTCGTAAGAACAATAAATAAACGAATGTAGCAACTAGCAATACATGTTATTCACATGTAATGTTGTACGCACGTTTCTAATCTGTTAGTTAGGAAAATCGGCCTATTCTTGCGTCAGTTTTGTATTTTTATTACATTGCATTAACAATCATCATTTTGACGTCTCACTTATGTTTCACAACAGGGTCTATCTCATCTTCAATGGATTTATATCCGAAATAACCTTATACAGTCAATCAGTGATAATGCCTTTGCCTCTGTACCTGATGTCAAGTATGTGATAACCTTGCACGGCATGCACTCATTTGTGGTTCCATAGAAATGAGATTTATAGTCATCAGGGTTACCATTCCGTGCTTATTTCTATGATTTGTGCTTAATTTCGTGTACAATGTGTTAGAAAATAACATAAACGTAATAACGATAAAAAAAAAGATTTTTTTTTTCTGCTGGATTGTCATCTTATGTTTGGTTGCAAGTCACTTCATTCATTTTGGCAGAGTAGTTGTGGTTGTATAATGCGCCACATCCCTAAATGTGGACACTGGACAGAGCTGTCGTCCTCGTCCTACAACTGCAAATGTTATCATTTGTATAGGCAATTTCTAAAAATCTCCATATTTATTGTTTAGGAATTATTTAAAATCTAGGAACTTTCTTTGAGACTGTTTTTTTTATATTGACTGTGATGTAGAACTACGTTGGATTAAGATCAACGACTGTTTGCATTGCAGATTTATTCACATGGAACACAACCAGCTCCCAAATATATCAGTTGAAACTGTCAAAACCTTAACCGAGCCCAAGGTGGGATGTTATCTTGTGCAGTGACGTAATTCATTTTAGAATTTTGCTTTTGTCGTTTCATGAAAACCAAATGTGTCCTGATGATGTATCACAGTTCAGTAACTCTCAAACGTCGCGGTATGTTGTCGTGAGCCGCCAGGAAACCTGGCCAACCGTCTAGGTTTGGTTTCAATGTGTATATGATTTCTGTTATTCACTGTGTCTTTTGTGGTAAAGCGGTCAACAAACATCCTCTATTCAACTGATTGTTTTGAAACGAGTAATCTTTTGATATTCTAGTGTTTTATAAAAAGTTGACCTTGACATGCAGTTACCACGTGAGTTGCCAGCATCTAACATCTCAACTCTAAATCTTTAATTTTCTGTTTTGATTTTTTGTCAGTGGCAGTGGTAGATGTTTTCCGTTCAATGTAACAAAATAATAAGTTATAAAGGCAAAAGTGACGCACTATCTCTGTGAAGAGAATTTCACTTCAGAGTGATGTTGTGTTGACTTCGCCCAATGATAACTGTCATTGGTAGCAGTTAACCTTTGATTCAATTGAAGTAATTGTCTTCCCAAAGCCTGTCCGTTTTTTAATGATTGGTAGAATTTGCCACCCAGCCAGCAAAAGTTGTTGTTTGTTGAAAAATGCCATTTTTTAGGTCCGAGTGTCCGCACTTGCCAAATTGTAGTCAGTACATATATAATTGAACTTTGTGTGAGCGCCGGTTTGGCAATGATTTTGTGTAGTTTCTGGCTCGGTCATTAAGTATCGGTTTTGTTTTTTGGTACTCTTCAGATTGTATTTTCATGACGTATTGTGCAAAATCCTTTTAATGAAATTACAAACTCAAACCTGTGTATTACAACTACTGTATTACATTGTCTGAACTAAATTATACATCGCAAAACCTATACTTAAGATGGGTGTGGTTCTTACAAATGCTGTGTACTACACACATGTACACACACATGCTTTTGTGCAATGTGGCACATGAAAATCTTTGCCATAGACATATAAACAAGCATGTTAAGTCGAAACAAAATCGATGTCATCGCCGATTTTGCTGTGGTTGTCGGAGTGCCAGTGCAACTGCTGTGACTGGAATTGAAGCACGTTTAATTCAAACTCTTGCTTATGACAAGTGTAATTGTGTAATGTGTATGGTTTGCATATATTTCAGGATGCCGATAAACCTGCCGCAATCAAGAAGATATTTGTCGACTACAATTTATTCAACTGCGACTGCCACTTGCAAGGCTTGAAAGATTACTTGAAAGCGACCCCGCAGTGGGACGATTTGTTCGGGGATGGAATAAGGTATGAATGGAGATGCGTTGTCTTCAATTCAAAGTGATACTGTCTGCATATCTTGTATGTAATTTTATTGTGCGATTTAATTGCCCAAAAACATTTTTTTTATTCTTTTCAAACTACAGTACTCTCAGCCGTTGAGTTTTGGTAAGAAAGGAACGAAGTACTGACTTTTCTAGTTGGGCTTAATTGCTTGGACTGTGTCTGACACATCCTAGCCAACGAATCAATCCATTACATTTATTCAACGTCTACAAACGTTGAGTTACTATTGTGCAAAAAAGGACCGATTTGCGAGTTAAAGATTGTCAACAAAGCGCTCGTCATGAATCATCTGAACAACCTTGTCGTGGCAGCGCAGACTATCCATAAACAAAAATGTTTTTTCAACGTCTGTAGACATTCTAACAACAGGAAATATGTATTTTTTTTACAAACGATAGTTAGTTTCACGTGTGGGTTGATAAATTCGATTCCTACACAGCAAAAAGCACATCTGTCTTGTCTGTTTCATTTTTTGCCTTGGTTCTTTCCTTCGGTGACATTTTAATCTATAATCCAGTTTCAGTCCATATTCTTTTTTGCTTAGCGAAGCTTTCATGCCAACCAGTTTTACCCAGACAGCAAACCATCCTTTTTAACATTGATTAAACGTCTGCTGATGTCAAATCAATGTAAAACGATTTGTTGGCTGGCAAGTAGCGTAAATTTTTTGATTTTTTGTGAGATCTCTTATTTTCTAGATCAAGACTTACAAATTTTTAACACAAATTTTAATTGCACCACAGATTAATCACCGTAAATGTGTATAAAGTTAAACTAAAACATGTAACTGCTTTTATAAGAACAGCGCCACGTGGTGAAGTGAGACAGTCAGCATCGCATCAAAAGCATTGTCGATTTTCAAAATACTAGCGTAAGTTCAGCAGCATTTTATTGAGTCAATTGTGCATTTCGAAAGTCAACACCTACTTGCGTGGACAAGCCAACAAACAGCATTGACGATTTACAAAACTAAACCGACACCATCTGAGTCGCTTATGAATGAGTTAACAGATACATGTTTGGTGTCCAGTGTTAACAAGCTGTCTTGATTATGCAGTTGTAGTTATCCACCAAAGCTTCACGATGAATACCTGCAGCACATTGACCAAGAATTGCTTTGTGGTGAAAAGACATCGGATGGTAAATGACCGCCTGTTTTTCTTTTTATGTGGAATTAACCATCCAGAAAATCAGTCTCTTTCTGCATGTAAAAAGACTGAATTGCTAACTCGGTGTCGTTATTAGAAGCCACAATTGCTCATATTTGTTATTTGCTTTCAATTTTACGGCGACGTTTACTTTCACCATATGATTCACTTTTGGCAACGGGCTGTGTTTAATTATTAACATCTGTTGTGTACATCGATGTAATATTACTGCAAATGCTAAATAACTACAGTAATACGTAGTTTGACGATACTTAAAGATATAGAGACTGGCCTTTGCAAACAATCGAATTTCTTCCATCAAGATACTGTCTCTGCTAAGGTTAGAACTTACGTAGTTGCTGCCAGTGCTCACCACAATCTTGCCGTCGGCTATGAATGTTTGAGGAACTTGAAGTTTCGTAACCAACATGGCGTTGTTGTTAACCATCCAGCACATTAGTCCTTTCTTACATTAGTTCAACGTCTGCAGACGTTGAACTAATGTACAGAAGGACTGATAAGCTGCTTGACCTGACACACAATGACTGTTACAGCTACAGCAATGACTGTTTCTGTAGCTGTAAAATGTCCATTGGAAAAACTTAATATTATTAAAGGAAAACCATATATTGAGTTATTATTCTAACAACACATACACCCAATTTACATATGAACAGCAGAGTGCCTAAACAATACATGCCGCAAACAGCGTAGTAAGCACTTCTTTTTAAGACATCTTTGTCTAAATTCAACCTCATGGTATACAGAATAAACAAAACACGAGATTTTTTTTCAAGATTCAGCAATTTTAACCGTCAGTGGTTCTGACGGCGGCAAAGAATGTAACTTCCCCTTCGAGTTCAACAACAAGATGTACAGCACCTGCATACTGGTGAAGGACGACGCATCCATGCCCAATGTACCTTGGTGCGCCACTACTTCCAGCTTCACCCGCGACCGGCTTTGGGGCTTCTGTCCAAAGAGTGAAAGTAACTAGGTTCTTCAATTGTCGCTATGCTTGATGTCCGTTATCTCCTCAAGAAAGTATTTTTAAGACTCTGGAAAACGTCAAACAGTCACGAAATAGTGGTATACGGATTACGGAGGGTAGACTGTGCAAACATTCGATTGAAAACGAATTTTAAATTTGTTTATGATTCTGCTCATGTGTGCCCAAAGTTCATAAAAATTTGCAGAAATTTAAGTGGATTTAATCTTGTAACTCGTTAGTAGCAAAGGTTATTGATCGGCGACATAGATCAAGTCAAATACGGTGCGCGTATATGACACAACGGTAAATGTATCAACTCGACTTCTTTTCTTTCAGCACACGTTGTTGTGACAGTGGAGAAAAAATCTAATCCAGGGACAATGTCAGGATTATGGTTTGGCGGCTTGATTGCTGGCCTTATTTTGTGCGCTGTTATATTTTTCCTATGGAGGAAATACTCCCACAAAGTCGGGTAAGTGTTTGAACAAGATTTATTGTTACTAATATTAACGTGTTTTGATGTATCCTCTCAGCGTGTTCGAAAGTAGACTGTATCATCCTTATGAAGGCGCAGCGTTAGCTACATTTTATTAGAATGAGCAATGTTTAAATGCACAAAGAAGCCTGGAAGATTTAAGATGATTTGTTTGGGTTTCTCAGGATAAGATCGATGAAGTACAGCAACCTCCCTGGCGATGACAATGCTGAGAGGGAGTCGTTTGCCACAGGGACCCGCGGATCGGAAGCTTTCGTTTGAATAATGACTTTTTTTGTGTCGTTTCATCGCAAAAAGACGTTAAACGTCAAGCTTACAAACGAACATATCTTCCAGCATCATTTCCACCGGCTGAAAATTAGTTAATCGATTTTTCACATTTTATATACGGTGCTTGCATTTTTCAATGTGAAAATGATTGCTAAGCTTTCCTACAATGTGAAGCATTTGAACGACAGTTACTGCACGGTAATCTGCTTCTCACGATTCAAGTGTATGTGTGTAGTGCCTTGTATTCAACTGCTTTTGTAAGCCTGCTTTTTTCGCTTCATATACGATACTTTCATACCACCCCGAAACTGGCTTTCTTTGTTGTTTTTGATGGGAGCAAACGTCCCCATGAACACTCTTTTTTTATATCTGAACGGTGCTCAATATCAACTTTTTGTGATTTTCTCCTTAGTGTGATACTGTAAACTGAATGCCTGTTTATGATGTGCTGATTTTAAACTCCAATTGTCACTTTAAGAAATTTTATAATACCACTAACAGCAATTACTAGTCTCCACTTCATGGCAAAAGCATTCTTCCGGTTGGAGATACGGTAGTTAAATATCACCATCAGGCAATGGGATGAGCAGAATATTCGTTTTGAGATTAGTCAGCACCACCCAACTAACATTTTTACAGAATTTCAACCGAGTGAGACATTGAAATTATGAATATGGAAACTTTTGCTAGCTCGCAAAAAGTGAACAGCTGTTTTTGAATAGAAAAATGTTTCAAACTTCATCCTGTCAATTTCTTTCATTGCATTTACTTCCTGCCCGTAGTCTGGTACCTTTGACAATCTCTTGTTGCGGATACGTAATGCAGTTGCACTTTCTTTGCTTTTTGTAAATATCTACAATCTTGCGGATTTAGTTGCTTCTATAATTCTGTGGTAAACAATTTTGCGGTGCATTATTATGATGGCGTTTCCGCCATAGTTGTGTGTAATTCTGCGTGAAGGTGAAAGCAAAAATTGTTATTTCTTTTTAATCAACCCTAACAACAAGGAAAGGAAGCATGGCGAAAGGGCTGCAAAAACTGACGCACCCCTGTTAGCGGGGACAAACGCCAGGTCTCATGCACTAAAGAAGAGACAAACGAAACATGTTCACCATCGGACTTAAGACTGAATTCTTAAACAAATATTAATCATAAATTTCATGACTAAAGAAGAACGTTTACACTCCAGTTCGAGGTATTCCTACAGCGAACAAAAACGTTTTGGTCTTGTCGCTGTTTGAACATGCTGATGCCGTGGTGCATAAAATACCGTTTAAATTTATGACGAACTTAATTATACTTGACATGGATGAGAGTCCTACAGATCCGGATGTGATGTTCACCTTTAACAAGGAATTGTGAATGAGTTATATAATCCATAACAAGTCATTATCTGTACTTTGAAATTCGCAATTGGTGCTTTCATCTTGTGTATTCATATGCGGCTTGGAATGAATCTTGTGTATTAATGTGTTTTACGTACCGTAATTGATTGCAAATCTGAGTTTTGTGCCCATGTCAAATTCAATTTAGGCCTATGTGTAATAACGTCGGTTTGATGCAAAAACTTTTAGTTCTGAATTGAATCTGTACCTTTTTAATTGACGATGCACTCAATGTTCTCACGCCTTAGTAGTGACGCCTTCTGTAGTTTTTCCTGCCCGAGCCCAGTCAGCAAAACTTGCCATTTCTGCGTAATCGCTAGACATTGAAACTTATGTAAAAATGGCAAGGTCTGCCGGCTGTAAACTTTGTGTCTACACAGCATTGTATATTTCTAGCTCTGCCAATATATGTCGTTGCTTTCAATGATTCGGCAAACAGTAAAAAAACATGAATTATATTTCGATGTGATACAATTTAGCAAACCATGTTGAAAGTACAATGGGCGGGTACCAACATCAACGCGAAGAGCTTGAGCAAAATTGTTAGGAATGGTTTCATTGGGTCTTAGCGTGATTCTGTCCATTTGATCATAATTCAAACAGTTCAAAATTAAGTTCAAAATTAAGCGCAAGTAGAGCAGCCCAGTTGGCGTTTTCAGAACAAAGCAACAAATAAAATATGAAAACAAATCACAATAAAAAGTCATCAGAATCTTGGTCACAATCACACATTTAACACGCCGCCATCAACACACAACGTTTCAGATTTCTCAAACTGCCAAAAAATCAGCCAACATGAAAATTTAGCATAAAAGTTTATAATTTACCTTAACCTTTTTCGCTGAACCTCATTTACTTCAAAGGGCCTAAAGGCAACGCTTGCCGACGTCAAACTGAAAACGCTGACAAACAAAACTAGCTAGACACTAAAATGCGACATCCACTGCCAGTGCTATCACGAACGCACGTTGACATTTGACAATAATAAAAAAAAAACTACTTTGAAGCTGCGACTGTACTGCGTCCATGATTGTCTCACTGGCTTTGGAAAGTGCAACAGAGAGAGTCCCTTCGATCGTCACAAAGCCCAGCACCACAATGCTTGATTTATAAGAAATGTTCCGTTCGTTTATTTTCTCCTAAAAGATCAGCCTCTGTTCTAGGGAGTCCATCGTCTTCGTCGTCATTGTCGGACAGGTCGGTAGCGGTGTCTTCATTGTTGGTTTTCAACTCGTGGGTGTAGTATTCGCCTGAAATGGAAGTTTCGGTTCAAAAAGCTTTTCAAGAGCAACTCAAACACCACATTGCACCATTTTTCATCATTTCTCCCATGTTACGCGCAAGTGTTGTAAGTTGGTGCCGGTACATCAAACAAAAGCGGATATGCTCAACCACAGGGGTTGGTGATTAACAAAAGTTGCCTCATTTTACCGTTGTTACACGGCGAAACGACGTAAAAAAGCGATTTTGCTGGCCGGGTCAGACTGAGCATCCGGATGATAATAATTAGGTGCACTTGACGCCGTTTATCCAAAAAATAAACAGCTGCCGCTGTTTGTAATACTTCAGAACAATATAGTTTTGTAATCAGATATACATATAACCTATCAACATCAGTGGCGCCTACTAGCGTTCGAGTAAGCAGCTCATCAATGTGCTTCATTGAATTCATTCAGCTTCATTGAAACAACTATTGCATTGCACAGTATCGTTTGCCAAAGAAAGTCTTACCTTTATGAGATAGAAAATAGCGGAGTAATAAGATGACTGTGATGATCAAAACAAAAGCTGCCACAGCCACCACTCCTCCTATGACAGCCGCATCCGGACCCGCCTTGACAAACATCTTCGTTGCGACATCTGCCAAACAAACAGAATTGAGTTTTTTTTTTAGTAAAGTCAAGTTTTTCAGTTACCGTACTCTTAACCAGAATGAATTTAGTAAACAAAACCGCTTGACACTGGTTTTAACAACTTCAAATGGACCGGTTTTCCTCGCTAGAAGAATGTTCAGACAATCGTCCAGATGAGCAGAGTGCTCACCGCTATTTGAAGGAACCGTCCATCTGGCTCGCGTGATGGATGCACACCGTGCTCACTGCTAGCAACGGTCGCCATTTTTACATCACTTCAACGTCCCCAGACGTGAAAATGGCACCTTTTGAAGTCGTTCAACAGCAACGTAGGTGGGAAATCTATCAGCGCGAGGTATCAACAGCACGCTATGAGTTGACGAAAGCTTAGAAGGAAGCTTTCTCAACAGAACGATAAACAGCAACACACAATATTGCCAAATGCCTTCGATTAAAAATATTGTGGTTGTGTGGGTCATTCTCATGCAAAGTCGTTCACAGACATGCTGTTAGTTTCCGTGCAACTTCAGACTGCAGTTTGCGCGACAGCACATGCCGCTTTTACTATTAGACCCTTATAATTGCGCGTTAGTAGATGAATTAAGGACGAAATTAAAGACGCACTGCATGAAACAACTTGTACGCATTGGCAAATGTTTGAAAAAGCACACTTTAAAAGGAGATGGAATTTACAGGTAATTCCTTCGATATTTTGGGTGGTACGGTACTGCACTGGTATTCGAGCATCAAGACCATCCAAAACTAAGTGTCCAACGATCACTTGTTAAAGTGTTTTTTTCAGTAAGCATAATAAATTGATCATCAATACGAGTATGTTGTTATTAATAGCATTTATACAGCGCTGCATAACGATAACTATATTCCAAGGCTTTATACATGACGATGGTGAGAAAAGAATTCAGTTAGTTATGTTCGGAAGGTCTTCCAACGAATTTTGAATCCTTTTTTTTGTCCATGGGTATTACGGTTGCAATTTGCAAATACAACAGTGTTGGACCTACGACAACTTGTCGTTGTCATGGCAGCGACGATCCACAAAACTAATGGAACTTTTTTTACTAGACATTAGATGTCAGTTGCGACTTCTAATGAAAGTTTAACGCTTTGCTGTAAATTGTTTTTTACGCAGTATTTGGACAATAAAGCATAGCAGTGTGTAACTAACTACCGTACTAAACATTTCAGTATCTTGCTGTGCTTGAAGTCTGCACTTGAGCGGGGTAGTTTAAAGTTTTATCACAATAAAACATTGCAACTGTCTCCTGGAGCACATTTATAATACGCGACAAGGGAAATATGTTTTGAAAGAGGAAGCATGTCCCTCATTCGGCTCAACAAACGCACTTATTTGGTGCAACACTTCCCTATGAGAGGATGAAAAAGAAATTACAAGGCATTCACAAGACTTCAATCAATGCATAACAATTACTACGACACAATATGTGGACAAACAAATTAAGCATGCAGAATTAACACTTTATCAACGTTTTGCAACGTATAATCAATGAAATGTATGATACATGTTGTCAAGTCACCTCCATGTTTCTCTTGTTGGTTCAAAAAGAAAGCTAATTAAACAGGTTTGACGTAATATCCGCTGTTTATGACTTATCGATTATATTATTATGTCGTGGAGGAACAAAACTTATTCCAAGGATAATTTAATGTTTTGCAACGTCAAATTAAAGTGACATCTTCACTGACGAATGCTTGATTGAATTAATCTTGAAAATCAACCATATCTACTTTACGTCATCAAAGCCGCGTTGTTCCAAAAATTGTTTGCTTCTTATCAAGTTGCAAGAGGCAAATAATTTTTTGAACAGGACGCGCTAAGCTTCATTAACGTTTTGTAGCAAAAATCACAAAAATTTACAACTTGCTGAATCAAAGACACAAACCACACAAGAAAGTACCTGCTACATCCGTGCTTTCCCCAGCAGGCATGGCTGAATGCAAAATTACTGCATGTTAGTACGCGAGGTGGGTTAGTGGCAGAAAATTATTTGAGACATCGCATGAAAAGTAAACGATAAAGGTTGAAACTTTTGCGGCTGCAAGTTGGCTTCTGAATCCATTCTTGCCAGTGACTGATAAGATGGATCAGAAACAAAGCAAAGAGCTTGTTCATGACTAAAAGCTGATGGCAAAAATCCAACCATGTCACTTACTATCGCCAGAAAGCAAAGTTTGGTTTGGTTTCATTGCACAACTTTTGCAATTACACTATTTAGACATGCAAAATAATGCAATAGAAGCAATGAAATCAGCCACGATTTCTGCAGCTATTGCATATCGCTGTTGCTTTAATAAACTATTTGATGTTCTCAAAAGTTCGCATACAAAAGTGAGGTGGATGGGAAAGATAGAATAATGAGATGATGAGTATGATGATAAACCTGAGGATTCTGATGAGGAAATGACTGAAAACCGTCAAAAGAAATAGAGTGACCTCTGTTACACAGTTGGAGGGAGTGGAGTAATGTGAAACGTTGTCAACAGGGAGCGAGCAAGAACAAGGGGATTAAGAACCTCTGTAGAAAAGGGGAGTTTAATTCGTTAATTTGAAATTGCCATGCAGCAGACGACATCAATTTTCACCAAGAAAGGTCTAACGTTCAGTGTTCTACAGTGGAATTCTAGTTCGCTTCTTTCTAATAAGAAGCATGAGCGTGCAGTGGTTGCTACAGTGAGTGAAGTGAAAATTTTATACAAGACTATGGGAAAATAAAAAATTAATTGCATAAATTAACAACTTTTTTAGCGTTACGCCGATATAAAAGGACAATAATTTCTCTGCAAAGTGGTAAAGAATTTCATACAAACACTGCACTAACCTGGCGTGGTTGGAGCCTGGGTGGTCACCGGTAGCTCTGCAAACGATTTCCATTAAATATCTTCACATACGAAATCTCACTTCACAAACACAACGAAACACTTGGGCAGCAAGAAAATTTAAAGCGGGAAAATAGTTAAACAGTGTTTGAATCGATAAATTGAACACTATAAATTATTTAAAGACTTTTCGGGCGGTAAGATAGAAAGTGCTGCGAGGCGAAACAAAATGAAAATTACTACTTTATTCTTATCGACATTGAACACGCTTATTTGCATCATCGATTAGCAATAACTGAATGTGTTATTGTTGCAATTGAATTGATTCTCAATCATCATGATTAAGTTCCTTCCTCTCCTCGAGGGTTGGAGGCAGTGAGGTGTCAAGTTTCTTTGTTGTGAGATTTTTCTACTGCAGCTTTGTAATTAAGTCCTGACCAGTCTTTAATATCATTAGTCCAAATTCTTGGTGGTCTGCGCTGTTTCGTTTGCGGTTATCAATATATAAAAAAGATTATCTTGCTTCAAATACAGTTACTATTCCCAAAAAACCTTAACAGGCTGTTTCACCGGTATTGGGATCATCAGAAGGTTCTTATTTAAATAGAATTCAAGTTTTTTCAAATAGATTCTATTTGAATAAGAACCTTCTGACGATCCTAATAATTGTGAAACAGCCTTGGTAAGGTTTTTAGGGAATAGTAGCTGCATTTCATATAATTCGCTCTGCTTGGCTTTTTGCTTAGCATTAACCACTTTTTGCAGTAACAGTATTATAATATGTTTAAAAAGACGATAGATTGTTGAGTCATGTAACTCGCTTGTTTGTATTTACATCTTACCTTACTTTCAAGCCAACACAATCATAACAAGATATTTCCACCAAACATAGTTATGCCTTCCATGAAAGCTATAACAATGAATTCGAAACCTTCAGCTTGTTGACTCACCATACACTTGCAAGGCGAATGACTTCGATATCGAGCCCAGTTCGTTTGCAGCGTGACAAGTAAAGGTTCCATTATTGGTTTCAAAGCCGTCCGTCAATTTCAAGGCTTGACTGAATATTTTGAGGCCATCTGCAGGAGAAAAATATAAATTTAATTGTAGACTGCTCAACAATACTTCGGAGTAAAGCTTTACAAATGTACATTCACAGTTGTACTGAGTCTCCTACAAGTCGGCGGTCGTGAACAGAGCAGATGACAGTGGAGCAAGTGACAACTGAGCTAGCAACGTTTCAGCAAGTGGCTAACGTTGGAAAATGAAACTAAGCAAGTAACAACTGAGCAAGCCGAAGCTTGGCATGTCACAAGTCAGCAAAATGAGCTAAACAAGCAATGACCAAGCAAGTCCGAACTGAGCAAGTAAACCTCATTTGCTGACTTGGCAGTAGCTGAAATGAACTTGCTAAGTTGAAGCACTTGCTGAGTTGTTTGACGATTGTAGTATCAGCATCAAAATTACTGTTTTTTTTTTTCGCTGAGACTTTTCGGTCATTTGTCCGAAATGACTTGAAAAAATTCGGTCATTTTTTATTTATTTCGGTCATTTTTTCTGATGAAAATATTTCCTTTCAAGTAGCTGATACAAACCAAAATTTGCACTTTCTGACTAGCTGCAACATTAAGTTTCGCTGAGAAACGTTGTCGTGTTTTATCTGAGAAGAGAATTGACTATATATTTTTTTGGACATTTTGACCGAATTGACTATATTTTTTTCGAACATTTTGCTAAAAAATCGGTCACTGACCGATAAATGACCGAAAAAAAAAACAGGATCAAAAATACAACGTGTTTTCATTCTGAACCTGCTGAATCACCGGCGGTAATCTACAGATTCACTTTCTCCAATTATGTTTTTCAACAACGATAATTCCTAGCTAGTTGAAAAAGTCCGTTCTTTTTACGTTGATACAACCTCAGCACTCAACGATACAACTCAGCACGGAAAATAACTTTTAGATAACGATACGGAGACGTAAAAGGACAAGTTTTTTTATCACCTTTCGAAACCATGAAGTTGCTGGGGAATGTGGGTCTTGACTGTTTGACAGAAGAGTTCTCGTCGTCCGTTGGTTCAAGTTTTACGTCAGGTTCAAACGACCACGTGATGTTGGGCCTTGGATATCCTTCTACGTCACATCCGGCTTCAAACATTCTTCCTTCCGGATGGATTTGAGTTTTGTGTTCTATTGCGTTGTCAGTGAATTTAATAACTGGAGGGTCTGTAAAGAGCAAGTGATATCAATAAATGCTATGAAAGGGTGGAGTCAGCACAAGGTCTACTGTAAATGATTAGAATTTCAGTCGAATACGGCGTCTACAAATTCTAACGTATTTATTTTCCGTCGTATCTATATCTCACGATGTTGAAGCGATGTAAAAAGGTAGCTTTTTGATTATTCTTTCCGTCCTAACTTTGCGTAACTAAGCATGCCGTACTCATGGGATGAAAGCCAATTCGCAATGAAGAACACAACAACGACGAAACACAATGTTCAACATTCATCTTTGCTGGGTATCGAGCCAGGAACAAATGATTGGAAACTTATAGAGCTGCTCCAAGCAAATATATTTTGGTATATATTGTTCAAGATTTTAATTCGATACGAAACCATAGCAAAAAAGTGGGTTGAAACAAAGCGAAAACTTTCGGAACAAGTCTTGATTCTAACCGGCCAAGTGGCTGTCGCATGTTTCCTTTTATATTCTCAGCGGTAAGCTGATTATTTCATCAGTTTGACAACGACTCACATTTGACGTTCACTTTGCCAACGGGAAGACGAGACGGCTCGGTTTGATTGACGTGTTTGATCCTGCAGTAATACTCCATCGAGTTGTCCGAGCGGAGGAATCGCTTTACAAGAGAGAGTGTGGAATTGGTCAGTCCGTTGCCAACGGCAACATGCTCAATCTTGTTCTCGCTTTTGACTTCATTTCCCTTTGAGTCTTCGAACCTTGAGAGAGAAAATGTCGACATAACTTGACCAGGAAAAAAACAACTTGATATAACGTTTATCAAATGCAAACAGATCGAAATTTTAATTGGTGTCTGTGAGCCAGGGGCGGATCGAGCAAGTAGCGTTAGAGGGGAGATACACCGTAAATAAAGTCACTTTTCTCTGTTTAAGGAGGGGAAGGGGGCGATCGCCGCAATCGCCCCGTCTGAATCCGCCCCTGCTGTGAGCGAGCACACGCAAAATTGAGCAAAAGTGTTCACAAACGCCATCAACACCGATGCGCAAATTAACCATTGGCTGAAGGAATAAAAGAGAAATCTAACATTTGCTCGCTATGCAAATCTGGAGAAGTTGCCCATATAAAGTCTTCAATTTGCAAACATTTGCTTGAGCGAGAAAACAGTGTTCAATTTGCAATGCATTGCATGCTTTCATCGTCGACATCACGAAATAAAACAACTATTGTCATGAGCATGTGCTGTGTTTGTTACCATATCTTGGGAGGTGGTTTCGACAGGCCAGCCGAACATTTAGCCACGGTAGACAATTCTTTTTCGACAACAAGGTTCCTTTCCTGTCGCGCATCCATCAATGGCAATTCTGTAACAAGCAATGAAGTCGTTCAATATGTCACTAAATTGTGTGGGCGTTAAAAAATAAAACAAAAAATGTCATCACGATATGGGAGTTGCTAATGGCTTTCAATGAAATTTGACGTCATTAAATGTAGATTAAATTCACAAGGATGATCATCCAGACAGCAAATCAACCGTGTCCACATTAATTAAACGTCTGCAAATGTTGAATCAATGTAAAAAACAGTTGATTTGACGTCTGGGAAGACACAACTTTTTCATTGACAAAGGTGTAAAAATGATATGGATGTTCAACTGTCACTAAGTCGCAATGTCCAGTTAAAAGTTTCACTAATTTTGGTTATTTTTAAGCAAATATTCAACATTAAAATGCACAAAGATTAAGGTGAGCAAACGCTGATATCACAATCACAAACATAATATCATCGAGATTACATGATATTTCAAGATGAAACGAGCAGAAAAAATATTGTCAAAAATCGATTTCGTTTCGAAATCGCTTTGCGTCGAACAGATCAATAGCAACATTAAAAACGTTTGTAAAATGTAAACTTACGATTTACAAACAAGCTAACAGAGGCTTGAAGCAGATTGAATTGACAGGTGTAGTCTCCATCGTCGGATAACATTACAGATGTAATTTCAAAATCCATTTCTTGCAATTCGCTTGACCAGCTAGTGAAGCGTAACAAAGTTAAGCTTTGGAAAACTTTCTCTCATGCACGATTAGTGTGGAGGCTGGTAGCCACCGGAGTGAAAAAGCCCTTTCCAGACGTTTAATTCTTACAGCTTAGTGTGCTGGTGATACGACATGGTATTAAAAATGACTCTTGTTCCACAAGTTATCGATTTGAAACTGTCCAAGCAACGGTTGTGAGGAAATTGGCAATGTCAATGTCATTTATTCACGAAACACCGTTTCGATTAACAGTCTTGTTGTTTCGAGCAACCTACCCCTTATAAGTTGCAGTAGTATTTGTAGTTCTTTTTAGACATGACGCAGTTTCGATGACTCAGATTGAAGTTGCCACTTCTATTTGTCATGTTGTTTCTTTAGAACTATTCAATGCGCTGGAATCTAGATGGTATTGCAGCCACGTTTGTCAGTTTGATAAAACGTCAGTTGCCCGGAACCATAGTCGATTACAAAAAAATAGGAAAGCATTCAACCTAACAGAGAAAAATAGCAACTTTGAAATCAATGTGCAGAAGATCTCACCCGCTTTTCACACCCGGCATTTCATAATTATTATTCGTGGCAGTGAACGCGAGAACCAGTTTGTTTGGGTTGAGCCACGAATGCACATTCTGCTCATTCGGGTCAATCTCACTCTCTAACTTGCATGTCAGATGAACGTTTGACCATTTGTCAGGACCAATGACAGCATAGCTCGGAAAGCCAACAAGGTCGGAACATAGACCAGCTGCAAAACAAGAAATAAAAGACGACTTGTGAATAAGCAAAGGCTTGAAAAGCAGATAAACAGACTTAATAACGTTTTATTACAGTGGCTTGTACATTTGGTGTGATTTGCAATGATACTTGATGGAATAAGTTAAAAATTTTAGTTACCTCACGGAAAATACATTCATAGTTGCATTTGAGCGCAAGTTGTTTGGTGCAAAAAAAATGTTCAAACTTACCAATCTGTAAACTATCTACCATGGCAAACTTCATATGCATACGATTCTACTGTTCGATATATGCAGTGGACAAAACTGTGGTTACCTAGCTTCCCGCTCATATGTTGTGGCAATACTACATAACATGTACGATGTACGTAAGTAAATTGAATCACTATTATGAGCCCGTTTCACCCTTTGCGGGATCGTCAGAAGGTGCTGAATAATATGCAAAAGAGAAACCAGTAATATTAAGCAGGCGTGGGTAGAAATTAGCATGGCTCTACCCTCTGCAAGACTCACAGAACACTCCAAAATGTAACCATTAGTGAACCATCGAAGCTCTGAGCTGCCTGACCCTGACTAAATCTGGACCGGCTATACCTTGGCTGTTGTTATAGCCGCGGTGCGCATTGACAGCAATTGGGCTACGTCATGAGAGCTTTTATGACACGATTTTCGGCTGCGTTTTAGAATGTAGGCCCATGGGCGCTGTGAGGACAAAGCGGGGCCCGCTATTAGAAATATCTTAGCTTGAATTTGTTGCGACTTCAGACGACACACACTAACCAACTCGGAGCGCTTAATGGGTGCTGTATGTGGGGAAGTGATTTCTGAACAAACTTGAAAAGTTGATCAAACAACAGTAGATAGTAACAAGCAGGAAACAATCGAAATCACGTATTTACCGCCCCCCAAGGGGTCTACAAACCTAAATCCTTTCCAATTCAAAACTAGTTTAAAAAAATGTTACATCCATCATTAAAACAAAAGTGGAATAGCATTTCGACTAAGAAAAAATTCTGTTGTCAACCGAGACGCCATACAACGGCAGTTAAAACGTCTAATTAAATTCAAACAAAAGTAAGCTTAGAAGAAGAGATTGCCGGTGAAGTGTTTTCAGGTGAACAGAAAAACTGTTATTGTTTGAATTAAAATACGTAAAAGCGCCTTGACCCCATATTTGCACATCTTGAAGTCACTCGTCTATGTGATGAAAATTTTGCGTAAAAAGAGACTAAAAGGGAAATATATGTTTGAATTGACGAAACAGCGGACTGACTTATTTTAGGAGCAACAAAATGATAAAATATACAGTATTTTTTAAGTACTCTGTTTAAGTGTTCATGATAGTGCTGTGAAAATGTATTTTGAAGGCTAATAATAAAAATTAGCTTTGATTCAAAAAATCTAAAACAGTCCGGCACATCAAAAGCAACGAGTTGTTCTAGTAACAACAAAATGTCAATTTGTCCTTGGTAGACACACACGTAACCACAAACAATTCAATCAAAACTCGTGATTGGTTTACTAGCATTGATCGGATAACAATGAAAAGTTGCTAATCCTTTCAACAAATTCCAAGCGAGAGTTACACAATGAGAAAGCGGTGAAGACTAACACAAAGCAAAAGATCAATTGAAAATTTCGCATTCCTAACTTGGCGTACATCACAACTTGATTGGTTGATTGTGCGGTAACAACTTGAGGCTTTCGCGGTGCAGGCATCATTCAGCCGGATAGAAACATTTTTGTATTCCCGAATGTTCTTTTGTATAGTTGATGCATGACATTCAAGGTAATTTATTTCTTACAATGTCCAAACATATCCGCTTGGCTTCACTTTTTAATTCTATGTTAATTTGCACCACTGACGCGTCTGGATAAAGTACCAGCTGCAATAAGCGATGTACTAACACATCAATGAACAGAAAAACGTGGAAAAATATATTAAGTTCAGACACATAGATTGACAGTTGTTTGGATTGTAAGGTACTGGTACACCCTTGTGGCTAGCAGTGTCACGTTCACCAAACATGAAAGACGCAGTGATGTTTAGAGACGTGAGTCGTTTTTTTGTGCTCGCTTTTAAAAAAAAAAAAAACATGCTTTTAAAAAATAAAAATAAACGATTGTTTTTTTTTGCACGAACAATGTATCTAAAATTTAAATGTTGGAAGAAAATTTGCATCTTTGCTTCTCTGTAATATTTGTCCTGAAATAGTCAAGACATCGATAAGTACCAAAATAAAACTTTATCTCTAAACTTTGTCTCCAAGTCGCCACCCATTTCAAGTAGCTTTGCGCTGGGTCAAAGTGATGACATTAAAGTTGCTTGTTTCACTTCGATAACTTCATTCACAAGCAACCAAGCTAGAAACGCTAGAAACCAACTTGTCGCTAGAACCTGATATTGGCTGGCAATGACGTTTGAAAATAAAAACTCCCAACATTTCGCTGTAATTTTTTAACGTGAAACAAATGTGAAATGATCTTTTAAAGACTTCGGGCCTGTACCAAGATAAGTTGCCAACACAACTCACCAATTAATCAAGTAGAAAACATAGGCAACCAATCATCTTCGAACAAAAAGTAGACTTCGCCAAATTTAATTAAAGGCAAAAATGAAATGCAACCCTGGTAAGGTTCAGCAAAAGCTTTAACTGGGCTTCAATATTTTACGTCTACCAACATTTCAACAATGTACAAATGACAATTTTGGAAAGAGAGGTGTTGGAAGTGACGCCTGGCTTTCCTACCTCAAGCAGAGGAAGACGACTCCAACAGTTTATCCACCTAAATGAAAAACAGTCGATTTGGCAGCTGAACTTTGGAGCAGTGGTGTACACTGTACAGGTTGATATATTTTCACTTGTTTGTTTTTACTCTTTACTGCAGAAGTAGGCAGTAAGTCCGGCTGACATGTTTAAAAACAAGCGCTTCCTCTTACGAAGTTGAAGGTTCTTATCAAAATAAGGCAACAGGTTACAATTAGTGCAACCCAGACAGCAAACCTGTCGTTTTTTACATTGATTCAACGTCAAAAAACGACAAATTTGGTGTCTGAGAATACATTGAACTTGAAGCACAAGCCATGTTTATTATTCCCATGCCGCAAGTAAACTGGAACATCATTGTACTTGAACAAGTGAAACTGGAAAAACTGGAACACCATTGTACATCGAGGGCTGTATCAGCCATGATACCTACACACAGCCGCAAGTAAACTAAGTATGTTGCTTTTTTTTTTTACAAAAGTAGACCTATGTCACAACTAAGACTGCTTCACACAAAACTATTTCAAAATTTTAATTTGACAAACAATTCGCAATATTTTGTTTCGTTTCAGCGCAAGTCTTTTTGCTTCTAAATCCTTTCCGATCTTCTCACGGTAAAGTCAACTCCCAACAGCTCTTTATGGATCACTAATAAAACGTGTGGACTTAACTATGCAGTTAATATGTAACTTTATGTAATTTATTCTCTGTTTTAAAATATAATTATTGACATCGAAGGATTGAGTAAACTTTTGCGAGAAATTCTTTATCTTGCCATGTTTTCAGACTTTCATAGAAATATTCTAAACAATTCATGTTCAAGTAACAATCATTGACAAGTGATCAACCAACAGAAAAAGGTTCCACCAATGCTTTAAAAACAAATAAAACTTGTAATATTCGAACATTCGATTCCACAAAACAATTCCCGTGCTTATAATTTATTAACAAGTCTTTGATTCGTAGCAAAGTTACGAACGAAATAAAAAGATAGAACTTATTACAGTTGTAGATGATCTGACAAAAATTTATTAAAAATCATGGAAGAGTGTAGGGCCCCTCAAACCAATGCCATGTAATTAATAGATTTTATTGTTTTCGGGGAAATCCCGGTCAGAAAGCATCGCTTGGTCTTTTATCATCGATGCAACCTCGCCAGAGGTTGACACACCGTCGCAAGTTTCTTGTAAATGCAACTGAATGTGAGGCAAACGAAGATCTTCCATCTTTTAAATTTTTCTTTCATTGAAAACTGGCTTGAAATTAGTGGTGTAATTACCGTAAAATCATCTCGAAAGCTATTATTATGAATTTCAGAATAAGTCGATCGTTAGCTGAGATAATGATGACTGCTGCATCATATTTGTTCGTGAATGTAAAAATTCCCGTTGACGTTCAAGTTACAGTCAAACATGGGTACTTCACAAACCGTTGATTGATCACAAATGCAATAGGAAGATTTTTAACCTAGGAGGCTGGAACTGAAGCAAGAAGACATAAATTTACAGGGGTCAATAAAAACAGCAAGCTGGAAAAAATACTGAAACAACTGGGAGCAGAACATTTTCAAGTGAGAGATATTGCCACGCCTTTCCGGCAACGTTGACATGTTTACAAAGCATCAACATTTCCTTCATCATTGTACCCACTTCAATGATTTACTCGCAGTTACCGTTTAATATCGTTTAATTACGAACAAATATTGTGAAGCAAATGATGTATTGTACAGTTTCCGTAAAAATAGAGAAACAAGCCGCTGATGTTGTGAATCCATGCGCTACAAAAAAAACGCATCTACAAGTTAGGCATGTTGCAAGGTTCAAGATTTGTTTCACAACTAGTTCCTGCTACCCTCAAAGTTAGGGCATTCTTCTAGCGCGTTTGCAAATAAACATTTGATAAGTTTGTCATCGTGGTAGTCAGAACAGAACAGCATTCGACCATCGTTAAGCACGCACGTTAATTCAACAAAATCTAATGTTGGTGCCCCGTGAAATTCCGGCATTATCTTCAGCCTTGAGAGTGTGAACATGCGCACTTGACATAAGTACGTAGTTTATTTTAGAATGGAATCAATGTTGCAGTTAGAACCTACTGTTTTACTAACAAAAAGAAATAGTAATACAATTACAAGTATCTAGCGGCTAGCCGAAAACCAGTCCTTTTTTTACATTGCTTCAGTGCAGTACTTTTCTACTTACAATACAAAAAGGACTGATTTTGCTAGCTGGAATAGCTTTCAACGAATGTAATTTATGTCAGTGAGGAATAAACACTGAAAAAACGAATTAATTTCATTTCTTATTACCCGAAGGCTTATTTGTTAAACGGTATTTACACGTTGTGACAGCAATGTCCAAACAATCGCCAGCCAAAAATTTTCCCGAAGCTCGTCAAAAATTAGATAATTTGCACAAAGAAAGATGTTCTGTCATTTCGATACAAGAGAAGTTAACGAACAAGTTTTGAAACGTTTCCATAAACTGACGTCGTTTTGATATGAAAACAAGTTTCACGGTTGAATGAAGCTCAGTCACAGTTGACATTGCCCATTGATTCCAAGTAGACAACAGACGCATCGTGCTATTGTTAAACACAATACGATGGAACCACAAGGGCATCATTTCAAGCCAATTTTTGGCGCTGCCATGAAAAGCTTGTATCGATCGTAGCCTACGTAATACACATATCAATGTGACCTTGCTGATAACAAATTGTTTTGTGATTGTAATGTTACAATTTTGGTAAAGAGGGGATGTTCTTGAACTATAGACAATTTGTATTGCTTTGTAATTTTCACATCGAGATTTCTTAACTCAACAAACAAAAACCGCGCCAAACCACGATTTTCCAACTGTATCGTAGGCTGCATGAAAAACATCGCTGGCTGAGGCATCCTAAACTAAAGATTCCAAAGCACGAAGATTCCAATTCACGAAGACGACGACTATTATCAACGTAATGTAAGTTGGAACAACTATTCACAGATTTTCAATTTTAAACAGTGACACAGTTTTTTCATTGTAAAGGAAGTTATACAGTTTAATTTAAAGAACCCATGCAGGAAGTAATAGGATCTATTCGGGTTTCAATTACCTGTTGAATTACCCACGCTTAGTGACTAAGTAAACTGGGTCTGCTTTGATGAATCATAATTAGGCGCGCAGTTAGGAAATCTTGTAGCGTGAACGCGACGTTGTACGGCGTATAGTTTCATGGCAAAAAAGTACTGACAAATTTAAACACTGTCGCATTTTACCATATAAGGAAACTTGCCCATTGAGCGGTCAGTAATACGCTATACCCTTGAAGCAGTGACACCACCCATTTGAAGCATGAATCAAACGTATTGCTTCTTGCATAAATAAACAAACGGAGGTTTTTAATTGCAAACTGTAAAGTTATCACCTCTCATCACGCAGGCGAACTTTTATCAAGCATGCGACAATCAAGGTGGTAAACCAGAGAATTTTCGTTTGACGTCGAGAAAATCTAATTTAAAATTTAAAAAATTACTATGAAGAAGCAAATTAGTGTTTTTTGTCCGATAACGAAACCCACAAGTAGCGAATCGGTAATTTGACTAAAACGTATTAAGTAGTTTATTAAGATATTGATAAAGTTAAAACATTGTGCTAATAAAAAAGGTTTTCAAGAGTGAACATATAGACAATTTTTAATATTCTCAGTACTGCAAAAACAACAACCAGCACAAGAGACCCTACATGTGGTATCCTGCAAATCTAAGTCAATTTACGCAGTCTTGCGCTATTGGGGTTGAAAAGCGCCTTCATACAACAACAACCTTTGCGTATCCTTGGGTGTAAAACGCAGCATTTTAACCAAGTCACTTTTCACAGAATCATACAATGTTAAAGCATCAAAGATCTAGAGCTCAGTTGTAAATGTACTTAAAGTCGTTAACTGTGTCAGTAGTGTGTCACTATGTACTCAGCTCACTCAACTGTGAAAGGACATGTCAAGTGCTAAAACAAGCAGCACTTTGGTTTGAAAAGTTGTGTTTACAAGCCAAGGAGAGATTTCGAAAAAGGAAGCTGTCTGACTTGGTACAACAAGAACCAGTAAAAAAAATGACGTCATTTGCTTCAAAATAGAGAAATGAATGCAGTCATGCCAATAAACGGTTTGTAATATTTATCACCTTTCAGATTGCTGGCAAGTCTGTGAACGCTTGCCGGCTTGAGAAGAAAAGATTGTGGAACTGATTTAATTATTTAACCACTAACCACTGTTCCATGATGGTGACACACACCGCATAACTGCAATGGCAATTTTACAAACACTTTTTAACAACCTTTATAAATTTTGTATTACACGATACACACCGTACCTTTTCCAACTAATTAAACATCTTCGACATTGGGTCAAACAACTAAATCTTTCGGCAGAAACGCGAGTGACTGGTTCAGTGATTCTTCTTTCATATTACTACCAGTTACAAAAATAATACCTTTCTGTCACGTGATTTCACGTGTCTGCTTTAAGATGGCAAACGATCAACTCCCATCCACAGAGTAACATAAGGATTCACTCAAAGACTGAAACCAGAGTTTCCAATTTGAAAACAAAAAAATCTTTAATATATACATACGTAGCCTATATAATAGGAAAAGAAATACTAAATTGAGTTCGACACAACTACCTAGGAAGCAATTTTCACGTGCTGAAAGGTATGTGCGTGTATTTTACAGATTAGTAGATAACCTAGTCTTGATTTGTATGGAAAACAATCGTAACCAATCAATTTACAGATTAAAAACTCATAAGACACATATTTTTGAGAAATCTTCTGAATTAACATTGTTCGCAATATATCTATTGAAGAATCTTTCACGTTGTTGCGTTATTTTCAAACCTACCTGTATCCGTTCTGCGTGTGATCGTTATCTGCTAAAATATAAAATATACAGAGCTCCGGCAATCAACCATCCACTCAACACATTGGGTCTGCTACTATTCGGTGAGTCTGATTCGGTGAGTTCCTAATCTCTAACCCCTAATCCTAACCCCTAACCCCGAACCCTAAAACGGCAATGATAATTAGGCTACGGTACCCGATAATTAAAAAAAAAAATCCCCCGTTAAGGGATCGGACTCACCGAATCGGACTCACCGAAACGGGCCATTCCGCAACACATTGCACTCCGAATAGTTGTGACGCGACACCACAATGATCTGGCGGCAACCGACGCCAAAATGACCACCCTGATCTGGGTCGGGTCAAAGATTCTATCTTGTACCCAAAAGCGATTTTCACCTGTTTGCTTTTTGTTTCAATCTAAAACAGTTGTGATGTTAACCCATGAAACGAAGCAACTATGGTTATTGGCTATATCAAATGTGGATGAGAGTAGGCCTACAGTTATAGAAGAGAATGGCAAATATGTATATAATTAATCACAAACCCACTTCAAAGCTTGAGGTGCGTTTAATTTCTTTTAAATAAAAGGAGAACTGGACCGTCTTGAGCTTTTCACTTATTTACAGTTACAATATGTTTATTTAACATTTGCAGACATTCAGTTTATACTGAGTTTATAAAAATATTTAATGCTATAGTCACGCCTATGCTTAATACCAGTAAGTGTTCGATTTGAATTGTAAAAACATACTAACTGTTCATCGTCATTCGTCAGAAAACAAAAAACCGCACACAGATTACAGCTGGGAATCGTTTTGTTTCGTGATTAATACTAAAATGATACTTTCCTGACTCGGCTTGAAGTGTAACACTAACATAGCATCATTCTCCTGCGAATCATTACCATCACATACTGTATCTTCATTTTTAAGTTATCATCATCCGTTACTAGAATTGCTTGTCTTCTCAAGGTGGAAAGACTATAGCTCTAACGACTGGCCACTTAATAACAAAATCTGAAACTGCCAACTTGTCCGAACGCACTAAAAATATATTATATCGCCTATTACATTAATACAAAGTGAAAACCGTTTTCCAGCACTACAATAGATATTGGATATGACAGGGTGAAAGCATTACCAAATGAAGACGTTAATTTTCGTAGGGAGACATTCATTCACACATTGCCACTCATCTGGAGTGTGGTGTTGAGATTAGTCTCCTGCAAGGGTTAACGGGGTCGCCGCGAGAAGGCTCTCAACATGATCATTCAGAAAGTGCTAACATTAACAACTTCAAACCTGAAGAATCACACACAAGTAGAAGATTGCTTAGCTCGTAAAACGCATTGATGTTGTTTTACCAAATCAAATCACTTCATGGCCGAACAATCGTTTCTAATTATTAGAATGAGCAACGCTTGTGCTCACATCGGTATGTCAGAATCGCAGCAGTGTTACTGCTAGTGGTAGAATAGTGCAACTGGGCACTTGACAAGAGCATGTCGGTATGATAAATACATTTAGATTATGCTTCTAAGTTAATACGCAAATACGATAAATAGAAAATGACCAGCTTGGGTTGAAAGCACATTTTGCTCTTGAACGCTTCCATGCGCTCTATCATTATATTCATCAGATTAGCAAGCAAAAGGTGGTAAAACAACTTTACGCTGGCGATATTTCGACATACATCAAAACAAAGAACACCCGACTTAAAGTTAGGTTAAAAACACAGCTTGGGAACAAGTGTTTTATAATACCATACCTGAATACGGAATAGTTCCAAGAAAACATTAATCAAAACTCAAATAATTATCAAGTTTAATTTATGCAAGATACGTGGCATGAAAAGCATCCACCTCAGACAAGAAGTGACGAAAAAACAATGTTGAAACAAAGCACAAAGCAAAGTTAGTTAGAATCGAATCACATAAAACTGGCATACAATAGATAACTATTGACATGGTAACATTTGTATTTGCTTTGTAATGAACCTACTGTATAAGTCTAAATAATACAGTTAAACCAAAATAAACAAGTCTTTGAAATAGTCTTACAAACAGCAGAGACCACAATGCTACTCTACTGTTAACATATTAAATTTTCACATCTTCCTGATAGTCTGGGAGCCTACGACCAGGCCTGGAAAAAATGGGGAATCCGGGAATGACATTCCCGGGAAATTTGTCGGTTCGCGGGAAATTTTTACCGGAAGAATCACGTTACTAACGTCTTTCGTTCACCGTCAACCGTCATCGTAATTTGCTGACACATTGCAGTTCCGACACTGATTCGTATCACTGCGTAGTGCGTATTTACGATTTCCAACTTGTACCTCAGAGCTGAACAAGTTCTTAGCAAAATTGCGCAAATATTTTGCAGTAGTCCGCCCGAAAGCGTCGTAAAAAGCACGGGAAGTGTAATTGAAAAAATTCGAATGTTTGCGGAGGTACAAAAACATCCACAAATAAAAAATAAAGACATTAGCAACGAGCTGCTCTTTCACTGGAATGGGCCTCACATAAGCAAGTGTAATGGCATCGTGAAACAAGCTCTTGACCTACATTTCAAAGGAAAACTATGGCATTTTAGTACTAATGACGTTCGCTCGAAAATGTACAAAGTGTCTGCTGTGGTAGATAGACCAAACAACAAGAAATCGTCCCCATTTTTTATGTCCTGGTAATGTATTTGTAGTAATTTCGCATGGGCAAAACTTGCTTGCGGTTTCTTTGATTTACAAAAACAGCTGTTTTAACATCGTAATTTTGATTTTGTTGTCAAATTAATTAATGCGTTTTCGTTATTCTTCGTGTAACCCACTGGCTGTTTTGTAGGTTACAGAAGTAATTTTCCCAACGTCTTGCAGGCCTCGAAATATCCGGCGGTCATGACCTCCGGAATGACCTCAAATGTCTGCCGAAGCCGACTCATTGGTCGGTCATAAATGACCGCCGCAAAATTCCTGACAAAAATAGAGCTAATACAGCAAAAATATATTTTAAATTTGAATTGTTACAATTGTTTGTTTAACCCGAACAAATACGGAGCTGAAACAATAAGAAGGCTACAGGCAATTGTTTTAAAGATCACATTAGAGTGGCGTGGTTAACGAGCTGATGGCAAAGGTAGCCATTTTTACATCATTTCAACGCCTTGCAATGTTGCCTTGAAATAAAGTTGTCTGAACTTTTCAGCAGGATATGTATTCTAATTTTAACAATGAGGATTATTTCGTTACATTGATCGTTTGTTAAAAAGAAACGTCACAGAGAAGCAAGTCTCAGCTGGGTTCCGCACGTGCTAAGGCGAATGTGGCGACCTTATTCACGCTGATACTGATAGAAATAGAATTTCTGCACAGAAGGGAGGGTGTTAGACACATTTGTCTGCTGTAGAAAATCTTCTTCTACAAACACGACTACACAATACTGTAGTGTGATTTTGTGCAAAATCTACATGCAAAAAATATGTCCGGTTGAGATATTAAATGTCCGCTGAAAGGGCCAGTCCGGTAGGACATGCTTGACCGCTGGAAAAAAATACAAATTTCGAGGCCTGTCTTGTGTTCTCACTCAGCGAAACTTGTTGTGCATTCAGCCGTCTGGCCGTTTTTTTGTGCTATATGCCTATATCGCTTAATAATTAGTTATGCTATTCATGCACATTGCACATACTATCAACCCGTTCAAGCATGAAGCATATTGTTAACTTGTCAAGTACGTAACAAGCGGCTCGTGATGTCGCATTGTTTCATGACATTCACACGGTGGTCGGTGAGTCAGTGAATCTAATTTGTAAGCATGCGGCGTCTAATTTATTAAGCTATTGTTGTTGGCCAATGTATTCCGATCAAAGCGGGCACATCAGGCACAAACAGTGCGCCATGCCTGCTTACGAATACGATACCAAGATTCTTTATTGGAACTATGAAGCTACAAATGGCCGTCTACATTTTTTGCTTGAGGCTTTTCGCCGGAAAACTGTAAACGGTGTAATTATGACGTCATTATCGTGATTGTAAGCCGCGGGAAATTTTTTCGCTAAAAAACAGATTCCCGGGAAGCTAAACATTTTTTCCAGCCCTGCCTACGACAGAAGATTTCACCCCATAAGGTACAAAAGGTTTGACCCCTTGAAGTTACTGGGGTCAACCATATCACTCACAAAAAGTATGGAAGATTGACCGCACCGGGTGGATCTGGACCCTAGAGCCCCCTAAAAAGCCCAAAAAGGGGGTTAATTTCACCCCATAAGGTACATGGACCAAACTTGGTGAAAACGAAGTTCTATGTCAAAACATCACAAAAATATCAAATCTAACAATATTTTCGAGTGGAAAGGTGATGTAAGACCCCCCCAAAGTGACCCCCCCCAGGGGGTTAATTTCACCCCATAAGGTACATGGACCAAAGTTGGTCAAAACGACATCTTATGTCAAGACATCACAAAAATATCAAATCTAACAATATTTTCGGGTGGAAAGGTGATGTAAGATGCCTTCAAAGTGACTTCCCTTAATGTGACCCCCTCGGAAGGTTTATTTCACCCCATAAAGCACATGGACCAAAGTTGGTCAAAATGAAGTCTTATGTCAGGACATCACAAAAATATCAAATCTAACAATAGTTTTGGGAGGAAAGATGATGTAAGACTCCCCAAAGTGACCCCCCAGGGGATTAATTGCACCCCATAAGGTATAGGCTACATGGACTAAAGTAGGTTAAATCGAAGTCTTATTTCAAGGCATAACAAAATATCAAATCTAACAATATTTTCGGGTGGAAAGGTGATGTAAGATGTCATCAAAGTGACCCCCCAGAGGGTTTATTTCACCATAGAGTACATGGACCAAACGTGGTCAAAACGAAGTCTTATAGGACCACCTCGGGTCCTATAAGACTTCGTTTTGACCACGTTTGGACCACAAAATATCAAATCTAACAATACTCTCAATTGGGAAGGTGATAAAAGACCTACCCAAAAGTGAATCTCTTCCTATAGTTTAATTTACTTCATCCCTTACTCGAACCAACCTTGGTGTAACGGAAGTGCTATACCAGGACAGTACGAATGGATTAAATCTAAAAATATTTTTATATAGGTTTTGGTGAAATACATTCACAAGCTGTCCCATGATGCATGAAATGGAACTATAGCCTACTTTACAAAAAGTTTTTGTATAAATCATATTCAGTCAATCGAAAAAAGGCAACAGGACATGACAATACATGGCTTTGTAACACCAAAAACAGAATATACATAAGAAGCATATAAGCTACAGCTACAGTAGCCAGAAAATTGATCCAAGATCTTGATACGACCACTAAATGTTGACTTAATCGAACAACTGACTATCCAAATCAAAACGTTTCGAAATGAATCATTTGGAACGTTAATGCAGGCAATAATGAACATTTTCCAGCTGCTACAATAAATAACCCAATAAACCCAATGTAGTAAATTTTTGTTTAATGCCATTTGCTTTATGTCTCCAATCAGTTATTGTAACTATTCATTCATAAACAGAGATTGTTTGTGTAAATGGTCGTTTCTTTATTCTTCATTGTCACTGCTGTCGCTTTCACTTTCTTCGTCTTATTCTTCAGATTCATACAATTCTCCTGTTATATACAGAGATAAAGCAAGTTGTCTGCGATGTACCAGCCCCCAGCAATGTGGTTATCCGCACGTCTGACACTAACTGTCTTGTAGCTTAATTGGCCTAGGTCGCTATGAAACTTTTGATCCTTTATTAAAGATATGGATAGAAGCTGGCTTGCAAAGCAATAACACGCAGCGGTGCATCAACATCAACCAAGTGCATACCGCACTTGGAGCGACGATTTGCAAGTGTTTACCTACATATCATGCCTTTACAGGTTCTGATTACACCTCGTCATTTAGCAGGAAAGGGAAAGTGCGGCCGCTGAAATTACTCCAAGGAAAGCACGAAGCGCAGGCAGCTTTCAGCCAACTCGGACAAGACAAAGAAATTAGTGAAGACACTATCATCGCAATAGAGAACTTTGTGTGTAACATGTACAAAAACAAGAAAATTAATTATGTCAACGAAGTCCGTTTACAAATGATTTTAGACAGCTACAAACCCAAAAAAGAGAATGAAAGGATATCATGCATACCAGAAGCTACTGTAGATAGTATAGTACTCTACCACTTTGTTCACGAGTACTTCTCCAGAAGACAAGGCGCACACATCTCATCACAAGACGGTGGTTATCTTCAACTAGAAGTGAACAAGCAGCAACATCGCTGCTAGAGTATGGCTGGAAAGAAGAAGGAGGTTGTTATAAAGTGGTGTGGTTTGAAGGTAAAGCTTCACCTACATCTTTAGATGTCTCTGCGTGGAATCTGATCTCATCCAGGAAAGTCAAGAAGAAGGTAAACAGCATCGGATGTCGCTTGGGTTACCCTTTATAAATATAAAACTTTCTCCTGGTCTTCCGTCATTTACTTTGTTACTGTAAACATTAGCCAATAACTGGCTGTAAAGTTTCGTTTTAGGAACCTGTAACCAATAGTTTCTGCAATCTTGAGAAAAATGCCTGGGTGCACTAAATAACTAATAAATGTAGAACTTTTTCCAGTTTATAGTAAGTTGCAATGTTGCATTATTCGAAGAAAAATAGACGTCTGTAAAAGATAATAAAATTACTGTTGTATGTTACGCATATCTGTAGTGCATAATAGCAAATGTTTCGTACAGTCTTTATTTTTCTGTATATAACAGGAGAATTGTATGAATCTGAAGAATAAGACGAAGAAAGTAAAAGCGACAGCAGTGACAATGAAGAATAAAGAAACGACCATTTACACAAACAATCTCTGTTTATGAATGAACAGTTACAATAACTGATTGGAGACATAAAGCAAATGGCATTAAACAAAAATTTACTACATTGGGTTTATTGGGTTATTTATTGTAGCAGCTGGAAAATGTTCATTGCCTGAATTAACGTTCCAAATGATTCATTTCGAAACGTTTTGATTTGGATAGTCAGTTGTTCGATTAAGTCAACATTTAGTGGTCGTATCAAGATCTTGGATCAATTTTCTGGCTACTGTAGCCTATATGCTTCTGATGTACTTTCTGTTTTTGGTGTTACAAAGCCATGTGTTGTCATGTTCTGTTGCCTTTTTTCGATTGACTGAATATGATTTATACAAAAACTTTTTGTAAAGTAGGCTATAGTTCCATTTCATGCATCATGGGACAGCTTGTGAATGTATTTCACCAAAACCTATATAAAAATATTTTTAGATTTAATCCATTCGTACTGTCCTGGTATAGCACTTCCGTTACACCAAGGTTGGTTCGAGTAAGGGATGAAGTAAATTAAACTATAGGAAGAGATTCACTTTTGGGTAGGTCTTTATCACCTTCCCAACTGAGAGTATTGTTAGATTTGATATTTCGTGGTGTCCTATAATACTTCGTTTTGACTACGTTTGGTCCATGTACTCTATGGGGTAAAATAAGCCCTCTGGGGGGTCACCTTGATGCAGGCCCGTAATTATACATTTTAGCCTGGGGGGGGCTCAAAAGCTGTTGCGAAGTAAAAGGTAAGGTTGTTGCACATAACATTTGTAGTTGCAATGAGTCTAATTTGCGGTTTTTCGGGCAAAGGCTCGGCATATGTTGTAAATTCACAAGGTGCTAGATAGCAGTAATTTCGAATGATTGGGATAATTTCAGCCAAAACATGGGTAATTCCAGCCAAAATGATTGCAGAATAGAATCTCATACTTTGAGCTTGGGGGGGAGGCATTGCCCCCCCCCCCCCAAGCCCCTTCGGCAATCATTTTGGAGGTCACTCTCTGGGGGTCACTTTGATGACATCTTACATCACCTTTCCACCCGAAAATAATGTTACATTTGATATTTTTGTTATGCTGTGAAATAAGACTTCGATTTAACCTACTTTAGTCCATGTAGCTTATATTTTTATGGGGTGCAATTAATCCCCTGGGGGGTCACTTTGGGGAGTCTTACATCATCTTTCCTCCCAAAACTATTATTAGATTTGATATTTTTGTGATGTCCTGACATAAGACTTCGTTTTGACCAAGTTCGGTCCATGTACTTTATGGGGTGAAATACACCTTCTGAGGGGGTCACATTAAGGGAAGTCACTTTGAAGTCATCTTACATCACCTTTCCACCCGAAAATATTGTTAGATTTGATATTTTTGTGATGTCCTGACATAAGACTTCGTTTTGACCAAGTTTGGTCCATGTACTTTATGGGGTAAAATACACCTTCTGAGGGGGTCACATTAAGGGAAGTCACTTTGAAGTCATCTTACATCACCTTTCCACCCGAAAATATTGTTAGATTTGATATTTTTGTGATGTCCTGACATAAGACTTCAGTTTGACCAAGTTTGGTCCATGTACTTTATGGGGTGAAATAAACCTTCCGAGGGGGTCACATTAAGGGAAGTCACTTTGAAGGCATCTTACATCACCTTTCCACTCGAAAATATTGTTAGATTTGATATTTTTGTAATGTCCTGATATAAGACTTCATTTTGACCAACTTTGGTTCATGTACCTTATGGGGTGAAATTAACTCCCTCTGGGGGGTCACTTTGGGGGGTCTTACATCACCTTTCCACTCGAATATATTGTTAGATTTGATATTTTTGTAATGTCCTGACATAGAACTTCGTTTTCACCAAGTTTGGTCCATGTACCTTATGGGGTGAAACTAACCCCCTTTTTGGGCTTTTTAGGGGGGCTCTAGGGTCGAGATCCACCCGGTGCGGTCAATCTTCCATACTTTTTGTGAGTGACATGGTTGACCCCAGTAACTTCAAAGAGTCAAACCTTTTGTACCTTATGGGGTGAAATCTTCTGTCGTAGGCTCTCGGTCTATGATGAGTCTCAGAATGTACAAAACCATATAATACGACCAAAGTGAAACACCAATAAAAAAATTGCTAATCTTCTTGTAAGGTCTCTTAAAGAAGTGGTAATAGCTCTGAAAAGTGCTAACTGCACAAATCGATAAAAAAATTAAAATATTGATAGTTTCAAAGAGCGCCTGTACAAGCATATTAGCAACACTCAAGGCAATGCTTTTCAATCTTCAAAGCTTGCAGCAGTGCAGCAGACAAAAGTCTTTCTTAAAAAAAAAAAAAAACTCCACAATTTCAAAACATTTCGGTAAAACTGTGCATGGGACATGGTACCTAAAATGAACTGCAACTGTGAAAAAAACAGCTGTTCGTGTGTGCGTGTGGAAAAAACAAATTTAGCAGACCTTCAAAGGTTGGCACTTTGGTATAGCCTACATTTTAGCATATTGCGCAAAACAAACCTGAACAACAAATTATGTTACACAGACCTACATCAGAAATATCTAACATTGTGGCATTGTACTAAAGGGATCAGGACATTCTGGCACAGCCGACGTGTCGCAGGGACATCTCACCTCAAGACTATTTGGCATGAATTGCCAACATAATGTTTTTTAATACGCACTTGAAATGCAAAAGTGATTCCATATTTTTGAAACAAGAAATAAACAAAAACCCACAAGTGGAAGTAAGATGAGTCCACTATGCATTAAATAATATTGGTTGGATGTGGTAAAGAACTCAAACATAGGGAAGTTTGTGCTGAAATAAAACTTATTTTTTCATTCTATTTTCATTTCAAACAGCATTACCCATTAATTTTCCAGCTGTTTTAATCTAATCTTCAGCACTTTTTATCCAATACTTTTATCCATTGCACTGTAACTTATTGGCTGTAGCTTGTATTTCCTTGTTTCGAGTATTGAATAACTAATGTGTCACAACAAGCATCTGGTGCAGGACTACTCAACTAGCAGACCGCGGTCCGAATCCAGACCTTCTAGGTGACAGTAGGTGTTCATGGTGGACCTTGAGCTTTTGGAAGAATAACCTCATTGTCACGTTTCAGGGCTTTAAACAGATTTCTACTGGGAGAAAACAATTTTTACTGTGATCATCCTAGTAGCTGGGAGGCTTCGACCCCCGTACTCCCCAACACTGTCTCAAAAATCCAAGTCGAGTTACATTTTACGTAAAAAAGCGGTTTGGTACAGGCACTGATAGTTCAACTTTCATGGTTGCGTGTGAAATAACTTATTCAAAGGACCGCTAAAATTATTCAATTTATCAAATTGCACCTTAGATGAGAATTGAACACTGGTGAACAAAAATATCTGTATAAGACAAGATATGTTCAATAGATGAAATTGAAATGTGGCCGAATAGTCTTGCAATGAAATTTCCTAGTCACAGTCAATTGTCTTGCACATAGTCGGCCGTGCTAGATTGTCATAAATCTGTAACTGCATAAATAGGAACTTATTTTTTCACGGAAACGTTAGCTAACAATATTATAACAAAACCTAACACAGTATAACTCACCTTGGAAGAATGCAAGTACGACAAGAGCTATCTTCATGTTTTGATGGTTCATTTAAGTCTTCTTGACAGAATTAAATGACGCAGTTTCATAAAAATTCAAAACAATGGTACTGACTAAAAGCTACAGCACTGTATCTGTGAAAAAATAGAACAAAATTGATGATGCCTATTACCTATATCAAGCCAACCCAGCTGATTATAGTGCAAAGTTGCAAACCCTTGAAAACAGGCTATTTGATTGATTGAAACTTTATCCTCGGACTGGGAAAGCTTCTTGCAGAGCTTAATCCTGGCAGTTTCGCATACTTGTAGAGGCTTTGAATCACTGACGCAGGCCCGGTCACCGAGATTGACAGAGTGAAGTTTCCAATTGTTGAAGTCTTGTTGCCGAGGAACTATTCCATCCATTAGATGCCGCTGAATGGAGAGCAGCCCTTAACGTGTGTTGCTCAAGCGCACACCCCGAGAGTCAAACCAGCGCCGCTTGATCTTGAAGCTTCTTCGTTCCAGAAGTGACGCGCTAACCAATTGAGCTATTTTGATCATTATAACCATTACTGAAGTTGTGGCAAACACATAGATTGATTGCCTACTGGTATTTGGACACTAAATAACCAAAAATTAGATTGATCATTTTCAGTAGTAACTCATTCCTTTTTGATGTAAAAAGATTGATTGAAAATAACAACTTGAATTTTGTGCTTCAGAAATAACCTATGCAAGTTTTAAACCTCACAAGATTTCTTAAACTTTGCCCAGTTGAATGAGGTGCTGATATATCATACATTCCACAAATCAAAGAAATGATTTGCGAAATTGAATAAGAAATATCACCAGTACTACCATGAAATGAGAAGTTCAGCATAAACATGAATAGAGATAATATCACTAATTAGCATGATATATATCATCTTTTGCTACGATTGTGTTCAGGTTTTGGTATTTAATTCACAAACAAAAAATAAAATTATTGTGCAAGATGAGTACAACGATTTCATAAAACTTTGATCTAATATACAATACTAATTGATTATATACTACCGTACCTTATTCTACAACACTAGTGCCATAACCATACCCACGTCCACAAAAAATATTATTCTCCTCATTTAATTTCTGTCAAAACGACATTTTGCAACAATGAAAATACTAGAGCTGGTGTACAAGTCTCCTCCTTAGCCAAAAATACCACAATGTCATACATTGGAATCAACACCACAAACATAGGGAGAAACTACTTTACCTTTTCATACACTTCACCCTACTTTTTGATCAATTTTAATCATTGATGTATGTCATAGCCTAAATGGACAGGGCAGAAACTTGTACAATGTACACCAGCTCTGAATATACTACATCCATTTTGAAAAATACTTTAACCAATAGTGAACACATGAGAGCCTTGGTGCTCTGCCTCTCAAAACCAAAAAACATGCAATTTTTAACGTTTTAACAAAACTTCCTGTTTTCTTTTACCTAACCAGCACCATGAGGGGTTCAACCTATTTCGTCCCCTGAACACTTTGTCTCTTAAAAAGATTGAGAAAAAAATACAACAGAGCCAAAGTCGCTGATTGGAGTTGTCGCAAACATGTCAAAATTTTTACCTTGAAAAAATCGAGAAAAAAATGTGCAAGCGCCGTTCGCTGATTGGAGTTCCCGAAGCAGTTGACCAAGCTAAGAATCTTGAAATAATAGTTGATAAACCAAACTTAGGGTTAAGGTTATTTTGATAAACCGAACCTCACTTTCGGGTTAGGGTTATGAAATTAAGATTGTAGCCCTTTCATTTCAAATGGTCACAAGCTGCCACACCTGGAAGATCTATTCACTTCCAACTAATATTGCTAGACAAAATTACAAAGAAAAAGTCACACTTATTTTGTGGTGGCCCATAAAAATTCAATTCTTAATTCAAGGTAAAAATGTTACAATGTTAGTGGAAACTCCGATCAGCGACTTCAGCGAATGCATCCAAATTCGTATCCTGAACAATTCGTACTTTGAATTTGTACCCTGAAAAAATCGAGAGAAAAAATTAAAAAAAGCCGAAGTTGCTGATCAAAGTTTCCGCAAACAAACAAAAACTCTTAGGATCATTACCGGAAATTTTAAAATGTTTGCGGAAACTCTGATCAACCCTAACCCTTTTAAAATGTTTGCGGAAACTGTAATCAGCGACTTCGGCAAACTCTTAGGATCATTACCGGAAATTTTAAAATGTTTGCGGAAAAACGGAAACTCCGATCAACCCTAGGTAACCCTTTTAAAATGTTTGCAGAAACTGCAATCAGCGACTTCGGCAAACTTTTAAGTTCATTACCGGAAATTTTTAAATGTTTGCGGAAACTGCGGAAAAACGAAAACTGCGATCAGCGACTTCGACTTTGTTCTATTTTTTCTCTCGATATTTTCAGTTTGTTTGTTTGCAGAAACTCCGATCAGCGACTTCGGCTTTTCTTAATTTTTTTCTCGATCTTTTCAGGGTACGAATTGAGGGTACGAATTGGTTAGGGTACGAATTAGGTTGCACCCGACTTCAGCTTTGTTCTATTTTTGTCTCGATCTTTTCAGGGGCCAAAAGCGGGAAACGAAGTGTTAAGTGGACGAAATAGGTTGCATCCTACCATGGGCATGCTTGTTAACAGAAGTATGTAAAATATATCTTGTATACTACAAAAGAAAGTGGAAAAACGTTGGAAAGAATTTCAAAATTTTGTTTAAAGGCTACCAGTAGGCTTTGCAAGACAATACAAGACTGTACAAAGCTTCATCATAAATAAATTATTCAACTCCTTTTGTATTAATCAAAAGAATGATTTAAAACTTAACTTCAATTTGAAACCAAACTTTGATACTCTAACTTCTGCAGAAATCTAGTTTTTAATTTGACAATATAGGCTACGTACGGTACCGATACTGTAGTGTGGGACACTGTGGGTCTTACAAAAAACAACAAAAAGCAACCAATTCAAGGCTAAACTTGTCAAAACTCTTCTAGGGGAAAAGTTTCCCACACCCCCTGACAGACTGTTTGTCTTTTAATACTTCAAAGTTTTGCATTTTTCTTACACTTCTAAACTCTGGTGACCACAAAAAATGTTTTTGTAGATATCATACCCACTCCCAGGGATATCTGAAGAAGGGGATACAAAGGCTTTTATTACGTCTGACAATAGAAGGGCTTTTGTTTATCGTAAATAATCTGTGTTTATCGTAAAATGACAATTGGCACCGATACTCCGATAGTAGTTTAATAAATCTTGTTATGATAACTTGCGTTGCGCTATTAGCATCAGGCCTGGATATTCACAGCATTGCTCATGATTGCTTGTTAATTCAACTACCCATATACTTGCTTTACATCTAGCCTACTGCAAAGGCTTTGTTTAAATAAACAGCTTACTGGTAACTTTTTAACTGTCTTTGTAAACAAGTATTCTTTAAATATGCTCTATGTAACGTTTACTAACTGTCTTTGGTAGCTGACTGTACCAGTTACACCACAAAACTGTCTGCAATTTTGAAAAGAAGCTCATGTTTCACGCGCTACAAACTACCGCCCTGGTAGTGTCATGAGAATAGGGCAATCGCTGCGAGCCAATCCTTACAACCTTAAGTATTTACCACAATTACCCTATTTTCATAGTGATGTAAGCAAAAACTTGGGTGTTCTCATTTCCCTACTGAGGACAAACTTGGTAACCTACAAATGAGCGACACTTGAAATCTTGAATTGAATAGATAGACAAATTGAGAAAATAAAACACGATAGAAAAGCTGAAACAGTAGTGATGCCAGACGCAAACAAGTGACTTTCTCCCCTGCCGCTCCAAAAATTCAACACCTAAATTTTCCCACCCAATCAATCATTGTAATCATTTTATTTTTCCTCATTAACGCGTTAGGAACAAAAAAAGATACTACCAGATACAATAGTTGATATAGCAGCACGCCAATAAACTGGAAAAGGTTGCAAAACCTTGAAAGGTTTAAGATATGCCTAAATATTAAGTTAGTTTATGCAGGAGGTATATGTCTGTACCTAGCACGGCCACAAACCTCCCACCCCCCCCAAAAAAAAACAGCAAAAAATATAACGAAAACAAACAGAAGCACGAACAGATTGCAGATATATAGTGTCTCGCAACAGCCCAATGGATTCTATTTCAATATTTATGCAGATGAGCAGCATGATAAAAATAGGATGGAGAAAGAAAACCGGACATAAAAGAAACCCATCTTTTGGCAAAATTCCGTTTTGATGAGGCCATGAGAGCATGGTGTTGAGCTCTTTTTATTGTCAAACTGCACATCACACAGTAGCCTACGACAATTGAGGTTCGAGATCGTTTAAGTTACTGTTTCTTGTCCTGGTGGATCGTGGAATGGATGAGCTGGTAAAGGCTAGCTAAATACAGTATAAAGTTGCACTTTTGAACTCTGATAAATTTGGTTAGTTTTGAATTCTTATCCCCGGACTGACAAAGCCTATATGATTATTCCTGGCAGTATCGTACACTTTTAGAGGCTTTCCATCATGCAGGGCTGGTTACCGACATTGACAAAGTAAAGTTTCTGATTGTTGCCAGGGAATTATTCCATCCACTAGATGCCGCTGAATGGAAACAGTCCTGAAATGCGTTGCACAAGCGCACATTCCGAAAGTCGAACTGGCGTCGCTTGATCTTGAGTCGGGTGCTTAACCACTGAGCTAACGGGGTAGACTCGATGAAAAGCACTTGTTAATTGTCCAGTGAGTTAGTTGATTTACGTGCGTTAAGTCAATGCTTTCGTTAATATGTATTCAACAGAACATCTTTTTGTTCATTATTTCATTCCAGACATGTTTGTCAAAGATTATTGCAAGAAGTGGAAATTTTTTAATCCAAAAGTAAGCTATCCCCTAAGTTACACCAGGGTTACTCAACTAATGTTAACAAATGTCCCGTTTCACAAGTTGAATGTTTTTAGCGGTCCGGTGAATAAATTATTTCATATGCAACCACGAAAGTTAAACTATCAGTGCCAGGCCAGTACCGAACCATTTTTTTTAGGTAAAATGTATCTCGACTTGAATTTGTGACAAAGTGTTCAGGGGTCTTGGTGGCTTAGCTACTAAGATAATCACAGAAATTTTTGTTTCCTCCCAGTAGAAATGTGTTTAAAAAGGCCCTGAAATATGGCAATGAGGTTATTGTTTGTTTGTTTATCTTTATCCTGCATTGCGGGAAAGCGGACTTGAGCGCTATGCATCGGTGTACGCCTTCCGACGCACACCTGACCCACGCTGCAGCCGACGGCAATGTCTGTTTCCGGTTGTCTACTCTACTTATGACTTAAATTTGGAGTACCAAATTTACTACCCATTACTCGAAATCGATCACTAGGTAGAGGCAATTATCGTAAAGTTTCTTGCCCAGAGAAACAACAGCAAGTGCGGGTGGCTGGAGTCGAACATGCAGGCTCTCGACTGCGAGCCCAACGCGCTAACCACTCGGCCACGACTACCCATTACTCGAAATCGATCACTAGGTAGAGGCAATTATCGTAAAGTTTCTTGCCCGGAGAAACAACAGCAAGTGTGGGTGGCTGGAGTCGAACATGCAGGCTCTCGACTGCGAGCCCAACGCGCTAACCACTCGGCCACGGCTGCCGATTCTTCGAGAAGCCCGAGGTCCACCATTAACACTCAGAAGGTCCGGATTCGGACGGCGGTCTGGTAGTTGAGTAGACCTGCCCTACACTCATATAGGCTAACTCCTAACTGCGTAGTGCGTACACTCGATTGGGGTCACTTGCAAATTTCTTCATGTCAAGGGATTAAGATAGTTCTCGTAACTTCTCGACATGGAAAATCAACTGTGAACTTGGACATCCTTAGCTTATTACTAAAGACATTGATGACTGCGTTGTGGAAAGACCTAACTACAGCTGTCAAAATCACGCAAGGAACATGCATTGAACCAAGGGTGGGCAAGTTTCTTTGTACTGCTGATCGTTTCAAGATAGTGTTCACAAAATTATTGACTTGACTCGTAGATAGGGCTAAGTTAATGTCAGGGTCACGAAATGTGATTGATTAAAGCGTATCAACAAAGCAAAAAACGTCGTTTGCAGTAGATTTAACGCTATTAAAATCATCTTGCTGACATCACAATGTCTGAAACTTGCGCAGTGAAGCACTTATGAAACCAATCTAAAAGCTATAAAAATAAAGAAATCCACAAAAATCGTTACATAGCCTAATTTCATTGAAGTCAATTTGTGACAAATATGAAGAATATTAACATGTTTTGCTTTTATCTGCGATAGCAAAAAGTTATAGGCCGACAATTCAAAAATTCAAACAACAAGAAGTTTTAAAACTTAATTTTTTTCAAAATTGAAATGAAATTAAGTTACTTGAATTATCAGAGCCTTTCTGATCAGAGCAAGGTTAAAAAATTGATTTAGAGCATCGTTTCGCAATAAAATCATCAAAATGCAGCCTAGCAAATGAGAGAAAAAAAAAATTAATCGCGTGTAGCCTACTACAAAAGGCTACATAAAAACAAAAAGTATCAACAAGTTGTGGACATCCAAAATGACTACTAGCCTATAACAAATCTAAAAATAGTCTACAACACAGTGCTTTGCCATTTAGTACAATTAAAGCTATTTAGAATGACTTATAAAAGATATGAAGAGATTTTAAAACAAAAATTCGGAATTATAAAAAAGCAAGCTATTTTTGCAACAGTGCAGATTTCGAGTACGTTATTGAAAAAAAAACTTTTCACAAACCAGGGATATTTATATCCCTGTCACAAACTAACAATTTCACAGCTATTGTAATGACAAGTTAAGACCACTTCTACACATAGTACTGTAAAGGTTATACAAATGCAAACGTTTCATATGTATGCTTGATTTTAGTTAAATTTGAATCAAACTAATAAAGTTTGCTGTCGTTATTTCAAATTCAAGCTGCATTTTCGTCCAAAGCGGATCGAACACTTCGAATTTTTTGCAAGATTTAACTGCTGTGAGTAAGTTTATCGACTTGTGGTGACGCTGTGAGGCAACTTGTAGTAAACTAGTTTTATTCGGTTTTGAAGCATACGAAACAAACATGCCGTACTTTCAGCAAAATCAGCGTTTGGAAATAATAAATTGCTGTTGAAAAGACTCGAATGCGAACCACAGCGAACGTAGAAATTGCACAGCAAAACAAAACGACTATAAACTTGTACGAACAAACAAATTAGACAAGTTTTTTCTAGAAATCTACAATACTAGCGGGAACTAATCCAAGTTTTAACTCAGAAACGATCAGCTAAAAAGCCTACGTTCGTTGGTGACTGTAACGACAAACGTTTTTTTTCTTGCGTTTGCTGACTGTTATAAACTGCTAGGAATATAATACAAAGTAAAACCACTTTTCAAACATTGCTTACAAAATTGCAACAAAGGTTCAGTCTAGTCACTTTCGTTCACAGTAGTATCTCTACAAAAACCACTTTTCCAAATTTCACACCGATTCAATGTCAATACGTCTCAACATGTTGAAACTGCGCACTAGACCACTTGACTTCGCACCAGTCTACGTGACTTTATTGGGTGACGACATTTCTGCAACGATGGCTTTTTCACGTTCGTGCCTATCGCGAAGGCTTTTCAACAGCTCCCAATCCAGCATCTCATCAGCTTTTTCGATTTCACGTGATTCGTGATGCGCATCATGTGAAGTATCATCTTTTCGCTCGCGAATCTGTGAGACTGTCGGGATCACTTTCGGCTTCGGAACTCGTCGTGCGTATTCTATGGCCTGCGATAAATAAATGGTTGTAAAAAATTGAAAGGAGATTATATTTGGTTTCTTTAAAGAATGCATGTTCTAAATTGACCTAACACAAAATGATGGTGTTGGTAAACGTCAATCACCGGTTAAAAAAAATGAACTTTTGCTTTATCAAAGTAGAAATACCACAATAGTTTCATTTCCAATTCCAACTATTACTGCTATGCAATAGATTGAGCTTCGCTTTTAGCAGCATGACCGATGCTTACTTCACAATGTAGATATTAACGGGCTAAAACAGGTCGTTAGTATTTACATTGTGAAGCATTACTGTGATAATATGCAGAATAGGATGCATTGCTAATCAAGCAGCAACAGTTAACCGGCCTCGTTTTAATGAGAAATTGATTTTGTTACAAAAACATCTTCAGTCTCACAACGTCAAGTGATGTTATTAATGTCAAGATTTCTTGAGAAAGGCTTTACAGGAGCCGAAAACACTCAAATTATTTCTTTTTATTTGTTTTAATGATTTTGTTTGAAATATATTGCTGCAAAATTTGTTGGTTGTTCTTTAAGTTTATACGATTGCAATAGAACAAAATCAATTCAGGCAAGACCCTAAAAATCGTGGAACAGCGCGCCCTAGCACCATCTAAATCAAATTAGTTTTGAGCAATGCAGTATGCACAGCGGAAATCATGTACATTTCCTGTTCAAGGAAAAGAAAATACTTGATAAAACTACACATTTAGTAAAATCCGTCGCATTTCCATTGGTTTAACGTATTTAATCAATATAAAAAAGACGGTTTTTGCTAGATAGCAAATTATTTTTACTCAGGTAGCAAATTAGTGCGTTTTTGCATTGATTCAACGTCTGCAGAGGCAATGTAAAAACGCACTAATTTTACTAGCTGGGATAGCATCACGGTATATACCGGCGGGTGGTAGAAGTATGAAGTACACCCTTTGGGGCAGACGGCTAAAAGATAATGAGGACAAGAACAAACCCTTTCTCGTTTCTCTTGCATTTCTTTTTTCTTTTTTTCAGTATCTTTCCCTAAGGTGAAGCGATGCCTCGCCTCGAGCACAATGGCCAGCTCAGGCATGTCGCTTTCGCCCTCTGGTGACTTGGTCGGTGCTCCGGTGACGTTGCTTTTGTGTTGCTGGCGGATGAATTCCGCGTATTTCCGAGCGCGCTCTACTTTTCCCATCTGTGTCGAAAAAAGAGTGCGCCACAGATATTTAACAAGGAACTAAATGTACGAGGAAAATATTTTCGCTCAAAAACCTGAAATTCTTGACCCTTCACAAATCTGAGCATGCAACAAAACGAAAAAAAAGTCATTTTATCTCGAGCTCAAACCGAATAGGAAACAGTAACAGAAGGAAAAACTACATAACTTCAACTAGCATACGGTTAATTTTTATCAGTAGCTGTTACCTTAACTTTAGCCGTCAAAAGGTCTGGTCCAAGACCACCTAAGTTGATATCCCGTTTCAAGCCTTTGTAATCTTCCAAAGTGTATTTCTGCAAGTCATACAACTAATTAAACCTATTCATAAGGATAACTGCTTACTTTACAATCAATTTTAGCCGCCCTCAAGCAGTAATCAGACAAAGTTACGTAGTTATTTCAAAATCTCCCATAGTTGATTGGTGGTACAGAACTTGTAAATAGCGAGTAGAAGGTAGCAGAAAGTCGGACAAAAAACTGCCGATTCGAGCTATGAGCATTGAGCAACCTTCTCGCTTTTTATAAATAATCTTTCCAACGCAAAGTCTATGATGAATATAAACTCCAGATTCCAGTCATTCTTAAACTGAGCGGAAATTTCTTTGTTCTTGACTGTGGAGTGTAAATCATTTACAAAAACTGACGGTGGCAACATTAGTTGCTAAGTTAAAAACAGTGCTAAAGTTAGCACCGTTGACTAAGAAATACCTTTTGTTTTAGTGTCTGCTATCTGCTAAACGCTTGCGTGCATTTGGAACCGAGTTAAATCTAACCAACTTGCTTTATAAGGCATCAAAGCTGGCTTAAACTGTGCTGTTTGTTATTATTACAACCACTCGCCTTGTATGTTGGTTTTCTTTTGCTCTTCTCATGCTGCCGGAGGTAGCCACCTGGAGTGGTTTCGGAATCAGAGATGCTGTGTCTCGGAGTCGGCTCCATGATCCCGCTGTCATTGCTTGAATCTATCTGAGGAGGAGACGACTTTGCTCCTAATATGGGAGGCAGGCGAGGAACAGCTTGCATCCGATTGGATGGAGATACTGAAAAGTATAAGAAAAAATTACCAAGTTTCTCACGGAGTACCTCATGGGATACAGTTTTGTCGTACATTTCAGCACTTTTTACTAACATCTAATGTTGTAGCAATGTAGTTGTGATGTTTCAAACTCGTATGAAACACGCGACAACATGAGCTTACTTTGCTCGCTGGCCTTGGAGTAGACCTGCTCAATGTGGTCATTGTGAGGAGGGGACACGGATAAGAACTTGCGTTCATTTGATCTTCTTTGAGGAGGAGAAGGCGGCAGGGGCATCTTGTACCGAGGATCGTCGATAAATCCTCCTCTTCCAGGATAGGAAGACACTGCTATAATTTTTACATTGTGATATTTGGATGGGATAAGCGGATGTTGAGGTCAACCTGTGATCTTGTGTCTAATCACGCAATTAAAGACCTTGTTGGTAACATATATGGTTGGTAGGAATACCGCAGCGCTGCGAATGCCGATGATACCAATTATTTCTAACGTTCCATCACTTTTTACAATTAATTTCTTTTTGGAACCCGAACAAGCGTCGAGTATCAACGTTTTGTCTCATATCAAAACAGAAAATAGAAAAATGGGAAAGAAACAACAAAAACGGTAACAATCCATATTAGATTTAAAACTCTTTTCACATTATTCGGATGATTCGCTTTGATCAAAGATACAATTACCCAAACTTCAAATACGGTACACTACAAACCATCTTGGTATGAAGAGTCCTGGTTGTTTCTTTTCGGGCTCAAGGGGGCCACGTGGCTCGGGGGTAAAGGCATCTTATGACTCGCTTCAGGTTGGTTGCGCTGGTGAGCAAATCGTTGTTGATACACCTGCAGGAATAACGTAATCAGATGTCGACACAACGTTATCACAAGACAGATTAGCACATAGAGGTGGATCCGGCCACCCTCGGTAACAGGGACGTCACCGGTTAAAAACTGGACTATTAGATTAAGACAACTGCTGCCCACAAGCAACAATAATTGCGAGTCGTTTTTTCTAACTTTCTGAAGGTTTATGCAATTATTCCACTGCAGCGATATGCACCTGACAACTCACTGATAGCGAAGCCATTCTTATATCATTTTCATATCTAGATTAATTAAACACAGTCAAGTATTTTCCCATTCCAAAGTTGTCAGCAGACCTTCTAAGTATTAGATCTAAAACCTGCTAAGATAAAATTTAATCTTAACTGACACATCATAGACTAAACTTACCTTCATCATGAAACTTTGGTGGTAATTTTGCACATCTTCGTATTTGACTTGGTGGTACACAGAAGGCTGCTGCATCTGGTCATAGTTGGAATGTTGCTTAAACTGTTGCCCTTGTTCGTACATGTCTTGATTGAAACCTGCTTGTCTGTGCTCGGTGCCTTGATGCGAAAGGAACTGCTCGAGTTGTTCATTGTCTGTGTGTTGTGCAGGGTAAGAGCGGTTGGAATCGCTGTAGTCACTGGGATGATAATACTGCTGATCTGGAAAAGCAACGGGATGTGGCGGTCTCATGTGATGAGGACGTCGATCCAGAGTCTCAGGACGGAAGGATGTCCGACTGGAAAACGGGGAAAACGCGGGATGGTCACCGAAGTCGCTTTCCGCAGCTGGACCGTGTCTTCTTGGAGATGCAAATCTTGAGCCATGATGACGACTGTCTGTTACAGAATGGTCGTCTGCATGACCAGGTGACGTATATTCTTGTTTCTTTATTATCCCTGCGACTTGTGAAGGGGAGAAGAGTGGCTTAGAAACTGAGTTGTTCCCAACTTCCCGCAACGTCTTTCGCGGAGATGGTTGGGGATTTCCCGAAAACTTGTCCTCCCTGGCATACTTCAGTCGTTCAGCCTAAAGCAATGTAAGCAAAACACAGCTCAATAATTCGATTAACAACCACGCCAATGTCACGGAAAGATGAAATGATAAATTAATCTCTTCCAGACAAACCGGCGCAGTAATTGAGCAGTTAAAGTAACCAAGTTTACTTTTTGGACGTGGACTTATGGAAATATCATCGAGCTTTACTAAGCGTTCATTAATGAAAGGGAATGTTTTTTTTTTTGCAAAAGAGAAGTTGTAAAATTGGCGAATAAGAATGGCAACCACAATATAACATGAATGAAAAATGTGTATGCTTATTAAGCGCGTATATAAATAATAAGTATGCAATATTTGTGCAGCACGTATAACAACAACAGCACATATCCAACGTCATGTAATAATGGTGGTATGAATGGACTAAACTAATAAGATTAGGATAAAATGACTTCAACCAAAAACGAAACAACATATCAAACATATCATTTGACTAAAAAACTTGATAAAAGAATTTGGTCAAGTAAAAGCATAAGAAGCAGCAATGTACCTGCTCTCTCCATTGGTCTTCAACGGAAACATTCAATTGGCCTTCGTTAGTGTAAAGTGAAGGTTCAATGTCTTCTGTTTCATATTTCTTCTAAAGTTAAGGATGAGCAAAGGGTGTTAGAAAGTCGGCAACTTTTGACAATTTCAAAGCAAAGAATAGTTAAATCGGAGTTCTCAAGCGAGCAGGAACTACACCAATCCAGACAAGGCTACTGACCTACTACTTTGGTGCGGTCAAAATCTACAATAAAGTATCACTGAAGGAGTAAAGGGAGACCATTTTGTTCCGTCATGAATGAATAGATTTTGTTTGAAAAAAAATGATGATGACCTGACTTTGGAAAGTAGGCAAGGGCGAATGAGAGTTAAACTTTAAAAACCAATGCAAAAAAATTCTATTGTTTTAATGCAATGTATGTTGATATAAAATCTAGAACAGACGTCCTTAAAATACAGCTGTTGAAATACTATTATATATGATACCTTGACATTTCTGTTTGAATCTGATCTAGGGCGTCGTGGGGAAGCTTTGACCTGCTCTTGTTGCTTGTTCTTTTTCGAATACATTTCCAAATAGGAAGCGGAGTTGCTTTTTCTCCCTAATCTAAGAAAGTTAATAAGATTGCCCATAATTGATCTTTGTTAAAGTTGCAGCAAGAATTTCTTTCCGTACCTGGACAAATACTTTCTTTGGACCAAACTTTGAAAGTTTGAGAAAAAAGGGATGTGATACTGTATAAGTATTAAGTAATTGAGAAAAAAAATCCTTTTTATATCTACGATAAACGTATGTCTTTTACGACAGGGCGTCACATAGCTATCAAATTTTAGTAATGTATAATCAAACTTTCTAACTGCAATTTTAATAGATTTCTTTTTGTTGGGGTTCAATTAAACAACACGGTCCTTTGTTTTCTTGTGGTAAAATTAGTATCATCACGTTAAATCCTGTGTTGTTGTTTTTTTTTGTTTTTTTTCTTGTTCTGTGCATTTTTGGTACGACAAAGTACAGTAAAGTCTTTTCCAAAGCTAAGTTAGGTGAATCAAAATTACCGATTTAAAATGAGCTTCAAATCATAGTATTCTAACCTTGCTTTATTCAGTTCAATGTAATCCTTGTTAGACCGAGGAGCTTTGGGAGGAGTAGGCGCGAAGTTCTTCAGAGTCTTAGGGGTAGCTGCGGATGATTGGCTGCTGTTTGAGGAGGTTTGTAATTGCTGAGACTGGGTCTGTTGAATCGGTGTGGCTGGAAGAGAAAAAATAACAAATATTCATCTTTTAAATGATGCAAATGCTGGGCTTATGAATGGGAGACGACCAAGTCAAATCACAGTACAATCTTATGTTCAGGTAGCGGGCGACAAATTGTATGGTGCCAATCACTAAATAAGCTTTGTGGTCCATTGGCTTGTGGCGGGGACGTAGCTTGTTTTTACCAAAATTAATATTATCACTCAAAACCACAAAAAACAGCTCTACACAAAAATTGTAGTACACTCCTTTCTGTTTTTCCATCTCATTTTCCGGATGTCGGGGTAGAACGAGGTCTAGCAAGGCACATCCTAAACTAGGAAGACTAAAAGACAAAACTGTTGGACCATGACCGTGGTGACATGTATTACCTCGAACTTGTTGAGTGTGCGGAGCAGGTACGTTGTAGCCTTGCGGATCGTTGGTCGGAGGGTTTGTGGCGACTTGGTAGGCCTGATCAAGTTCGTCAAATTGCGGTTGAGTCTTACGTTGATAAGAAATAGGAGGTTTCAATTTAGATCTGCAAAGCAAACAAATCTGCACATTACAGTGAGTGGATGTATTGTACGAAGTTAACAGCTCGAAAGAAAAAAGCAAAGTTATCTCAACTGTTATGTTTATAAAGGAGTGGTGGGGAAGGGTACAGAAATTTATCAAGCAAGTAAATGGGTTTCAGCATACCAATCATAATAACCGTAAAATAAAATAAAAATAATCTATACATCTTAGCCTAGTGTTTAGGTTTTGTTAAACTTCATATATATTAGAAACAACACCGCTAGAAACGAAGGCATTGAGACTGTTATAAACAATTCTTTCAACAGCGACCTTCAATACCTGTCAAAAAGAAGTCGCAATGATATTACTAATATTGTTACGATCAAGGAAGTGTCGGTTTCAGCAGTCTAAACATTTTAATTGCCATGGTCTCATGCGGTATGGTTTACAAGGCCGTAGCGCAAAATTACGCTTGCTCCAGATGCATGTTAACAATGTAAAATGTTGCCGAAAACATTTTGTAAGTACGGTGCTTTACATCAAAGGTGCTTTACATGGTCATGGGTACGTACCTGGGGTTCGGAGTGCTGCGTTTCTTGGGGATTTTGGTGAAACTCTCTTCGGACCGTTCACTCTCCTCCGCAACTGACAATGACAGTGCTGTTTAATTTTTATTTGCTTTTTTTAATCCTACGGTCACACTGAGCCGGTTTCATATGATTTTTACCTTGCTGAGTCGATTATGACATCACAATTCTATTTTTTTAATTACCAGAGTCTCAAAGTAAAAAGTTCGAGAAACTTGTCACTTTTTAGTAGTAAGGCTTAAATCGCCCTTGTTGCACTTGCAAGTGTTAATTGTAACAGTAAGCCGATTTTTGTACTATTTTTAAAACAAACCAAGGAAAAGTTTTTCTCTTTCCTTCTCAGTTTGGTGGCTACGCAAATTGAATGGATGGTGATTGGTGATTCCCAAACACTATCTATCGATGCATTAATTTCAACCTTTGGTTTTGCTATTTTTTACTTTTGTTGGTGCCAAATGCGTGTTTGCTTTGTCGCTCTCTACAGTCTACATGTTTGCGCCAACAATAAAAAATAAAACTGAATTGTACAGCAGTATTCCAGTGTCATACTTCATCATTGGGAAACTAGAGGTGGAATCTTAAGTTTAGCAGAGCAAATTTTCAAGTTAAACAAATTGAAGACATGGCTGGCAAATTGCAAGAACCACTTTGTTGGTAGATTTTTTTTTTTTTAATTGATGTTTTAATGACGAAATCTTACAAACGCCTTGATAGGCAGGTTTGACCACTCCTACGGAAAAGACTGTAACAAATTAAGCAAATCGATCTTGCACAATACACGTATAGAAAACATCAGTGGCCTATGTTAATCTTTTTGTCGTATCCAGGCTCACACCATGTTGATGAAGATTTTGCAGAATAGTAGGGAAGGCAAAAAAGCCAGTTCACCTTCAAGCGCATAAGGCACAACGGCATGCTCTCGATCGGTATCGAACCGATGTCCCTTTGACTGCCAGGCAAGACCTCTCACCACTAGGCCACGAGATCAATGGTTAAATTACAGAAAGTTAAGTTTGTTTTATTGAGCGAGAATGAGGAACACCTCTACCAACCTGTTGGCCACTGACGCTCCAATTCTAACATGCGGTTGAATTCATCTTCGTATTTCTTGTTCATCAACAGCAACCGACTGGGGTCTGAACTTAGTCTAACTGGCGAGTCTCTGCAATAAGCACAAAGAAAAAAAAGAAGAAAATTAAATGCTGGGCAAAACATCGCTAAAAACAAAATGCTCAAACTTGCCATTTTTAAGCGATCTGCTCGCATGTAATTAGCTATCTTCAATACGTGAAACTAACTTTGCATGATTTCACAAATGCATCTGTCCAATGATAAACGCTAATCCACAAAACTTGACTTCTTTTTTTATATGTCCCATCAAAGTAATAATACAGTATCGAACTTGTTCACGCCTGGACACAGCAAGCCATCTTAACTCTAAAGAACGCGAATCGTAGCCAAGATTTCCAATACATGAAAATGGCCACAACAAACTGAAAACTGTGAGCCAGGATCAGTTTAGATCCAGAAATCTCCGTCATTTACCGTTTCAATACATTTAAACAACGTAAAAGTTGAAAAAATATGTGATTAGAGTGCAGTTGGTACAAAGAACCATTGATAAAAAAAGCTTTCATAACTAAACCAAAACCCACTCCTAAAGTGAAGAGTGTTGATACTAACACCACTTCACACAATCACCCAACTGTGTGCTTTCTATTTACGCATAGCCATAAGGTACCAGCAGTAAGGTAATATAACATACATCAGTGGTTGAAGAAAATGTGTGGACATGATAACACAAATGAAATTACAAAAGATAACACAAAGAATCAGATTGATTAAGGCCATTTTTAACAAGCAATCTAACGTTTCTTAAAGTTGAAAAGACATTAAATGTTTCTGTGTTGGCATATGCTGTAATGCTGATGAGTGATGACGTAAAAATCAGGGTAAATTTATTGCTGAACCATCATGTTCTCACAATTCGAAAGGAACAGCTTGGTGAATTAAGCTGATAAAATCAGACTCTAACAATTGCTGAGCCAATAATTAGGCAAACGCGAATAAAGAATTCCAACTAAAGACAACTGATACTCTTCAAGCTATTTGGCAATCTTTCATTGCCACTCATCTAAACTCATCCAATGGCAAGATGCTCTTAGCGGACTGTAATAATAATAATACTAGATGAGGAATTAAAATAAAAGAGCAATTCTGTAATGTTTTGCAGCGAGGATATAATATTCCATCTTAATGGTAAATGGTTTTGTTAACAACAACATTTTTCGAGTCAGTTGTGTCTGGTGTACAATATTAGTTGTGAAGACGTTACCGCAATGCACAAGATGCAAACATACTTTGAAGGATAAAGACTTTCATTGTGAACAATTATGGCTCCCTTGGGTTGGCTCCCCAATGTTGTGACATCGGAAGAATCCATGTCGTGTTTGCCGTTGATGTTTACGTCACTGGAGAGAGAAGATCAAAAAAGGTCAAATTTTTCACTGTTAACTTTAGATGTCTTTGAATAAAATGTTACTTTATAGTCGTTGAATTGATGCAAAAAAAATATTTCTTTAAACTAAATTAGGTTCTTATGTAATGTCAGAGAACACTGAGCCCACCTCGAGGGAGCACTGCTTCTAATTCTATTTTCTTTTGTAGGATTTTCGTTCGTCCTCCATTCCGGATTATACCGCAGATGAGAGTATGGATCGCTTTGATCGGACTGTTCTTTAGCTGTCGGTCTGTGAAGTTTTAAATGTAAACTTTAATACACTGATGTACCGTAGGCCTTTCGGGAGCAACTAAATTACAAAAAGATAAGCAAAAAGACTTGAACATATGAAAAGGAGAAAAATCTTGAAAAAAAATTGCACACCCAGGAATAAAAATTTCAATAACAATGTCAAAAACTTCATCTTAACTAACATATTTTAAACCACACACCAACGTAAAGTAATATTATATCAACAAAAATATTAACATTTTCTTCTGCTTACTGATTGGGTGGTGGATAATCGTCAACATCAAAGGAAGGATCTCTTTCGTTGAAAGATAACGAATCTTCTAGCGCTACAGTTCGAATGTCATCATCGTCTGAATCTTCCATCGATCTCGGAGAATTTAAAGAGTCCTGAGAGGTGGGGGAATCGCGGGACATCCCGGAAGCAAGAGGAGGTTGATATTCTTCAACTGTTCTCTCTGTTCGACATCAAATATACCATCAAAATTATTTGGTTCAGATTTTTTAGTTCCATATGCACCTGAATTACTTTCAAAGTCAGATGCACGTGGAACTACATAACAATTTATCCTTGTTTGTGTGTTGAACGAATACTGACTTTTATCACTTGATTAATAGAAATAAATTCCAGTCTCTTGCAGACGACTTTCTTTAGTTTTAAAACTCAACGTCACAGTTTCATGATTTAAAAAAAATAACATGCGCAGTTGCACAGTGCACACACGTTGGTAAAATCACAAGACAAACATGTAAATTGTTTATTTAACACGATGAAACCTATCCAGTCACGTTACATTTCTTCTCAAACAAAATCGTGAACCCTTACAGCACACAAACGTTTTCAAATTATCTCCTTAGATTTTGCTCTTAAAGTCAGTTAAGAAATCACCAATGTAACCAGCTGTATCTGTAAACCAAACGCTACAACAAGAGCAAACACTGCTTTTATTTTCAAACAGAAGAAATCGCATGTTTGTGGCCTGAAGTCGCATTTTAGAAATGTCTGCATAGAAGTGGTAGAATAAATAAAACAATGAGGCTAGAAATTCAAACATAAAAATTACGTAAAAGTTGCAATTAGATTACGTATGCTCAACTAAGCATGACAACTCGCTGACTGTACAACAGCTAGGCATTTTAGAATGCAACCTACATCCACAATTAAAAAACTTACAAATGTAGCAGCATGCATAGTATACACTATTTAACAAATATAATTACCGCTTTCGCTCGGAGAAGCTTTAGGTGACGCAAATGTTTTGTTAAATTGAACTCCTTGCAATTTCTCGACAATTGGATAGTTTTTTATTGAAGATTTTCGTCCCCCTTGACTCTTCATCTGAAACATCACCTTCCATATCAAACATTGGATTTAAATACAACACAACAGCAGCCTATGTCATATACTACAGGCCGAAATGTGTATTGCAACAGAACAAACCGCCCCGTTAGCTCATTGGTTACGCACCTGGCTCAAGATCACGCGACGCTGGTTCGGCTCTCAGGGTGTGCGCTTGAGCAACGCATTTCAAGACTGCTCTCCATTCGGCGGCACCTAGTGAATGGAAAATTCTCCGGCAACAACACTTCATCAATCGAAAACTCCACTCTGCCAATCTTGGTAACTAGCCCTGCATCAAGAACCTCTACAAGTATGCGAAACTACCGCAGGAATAACCTATCAAGGCTTTGTCAGCCCGAGGATAAAGATTCAAAAACCAAAACCAACAATAAAATAAATTACATTGTGTATGTGAAGTATAGCAGCACTTCTGTTTCAGTCCAATTCCTGTGGTTATTTAAAATAATCTCACATGATGAAATTGCTCATTCGAAATTAATTTTGCCATGGCAATAGCCACAACCCTGCGTGTACCAAATTACCAACTAAAACATGGACTCCTCATTTTACCATTTTGATTTTGTTTAAATCTTCTTGGTCATAAGAAGTTTCACTCAATCTGTCCAGACTAAGATGAAGCTCAGCTTGCAGACTGTCAGTAATTCTGTTGGAATCATGTTGTAGAACAGGGTTTCTTTGATTCGGATGAGATACATCTAAGAAGTATAATTTTTCTGCATCATTGACACAACTAAACTATCTTGCGATGTTTATCACATAACATAAGTATGGGTATTTGAGCATCTCTAGTTTGGAATACGTAATCATAAAGACTACAGAGTAATGTACACAGTACAATCAAAGACTTTTTCAACATCACCGTTTTATTCAAATCAATATTCCAAGATCTGTTAAACCTAAGCTGCCCAGTCAAAAGCATATCGTTTTATAGTTTATACAATCACATTTGTCATAAGGTGCATGGTAATGTAGCATAAAGCAAGAATATTTTCAAACAATACATAAACATTATGGCTTATAATTGAATTACAAACATATTTTAACTTGTTCTGCATATGTACAAAGGTTTCATTGTGTTTAGTCAGTAAATATGAGGCTAAGCTCCTTTTGACCAAAACACAAAGGTTTCTTTACTACACCATATGTTCATACTTTTTAGTCGTTGTGGATTGTATTGGTTCTTAGCCTGAAATTTCTGTTTTGAGAGAGGTGAAAACTGTTTAATTTGTCGTCCACTGTTTGTGACAAACTCTTCTTCATTATCAATGGTACGAGGATGAGGGAAATCCACACGATAAGTGTCCTGAAAACAAAGAAAGCATTACTTTAAATAGGCTTAAAACTAGTTTCTGTAACAACATGATAAAGCATTGTATTAAGATTATTTTATAAAACTAACAGTACATCTTTTTGTGAAATTTGTTGGTTCTTTTCTTTCCACAAGGATAAGACTTAAACTGAGTAAAGGCATAAGAGTAAAGGCAGTGGCTGATAGTCAGAATTAGTGGTGCTATACTGACGCGCCCAGCCTCATGGCCAAAACATGATGTCTATCACTGTCATTCTTGCTACAATCGGCTGCCTAGAAACAATACATCTGTCATGTGCTATGACGATTGGTGTTGAAGTCAGTTGGTCATTGTTTTATGCGGCTCTTTTGTTTGGCTTGAGGCTGCTGTATGTTAGGTTATGTGTTTTCAGGGGTTATTGCTGTGAAATTTTGTTGAATCAGTTTATTACTAGATTAGGTGACATAGTTCTTCTATTTCGGCACAGTTGTTGATCTTTGGATTATAACTACTTATGAAAATAGTCTCATTAAAGTGCAATTGTACCGCGTTGTTTTCTCTGGCAATGATTGTAAATTCAAAGTCAGCGAGGCACTGTTGTTGATGATTAAAGACCAAACTTTAATCTAAGCTAAGATGTTCTTTCAGGCAGGAGTGAAGTGGGCGGATTGCGCTGCCTATGTAGCTTTCCCTGTATATGAGCTTGTAGACACAGTTCTTGGCGGTACACATGTCATCGTTCCATAGTGGGCAGTCTTGTAGCCAATAAGGTTTGAATATCCCAGGAAATTCTTATGATATCCTATGACTACAAAACTGTGTTCCAAAAGCTAATGCAAATCGCTATTACCACAGCAAACTCTCAGCATCAGGCTAAAACAGGTCATTAGCATCTACATTGTAAAGTTACTAATGTATGTCATACTAAAAGTCAAAAAAGGGTATATGCTAATTTTTAAGCAATGATTTTTACAGGATGTTTTCATTGGCAAATCTTCTTTGAATTCAAATAGGTCCATTTTAGCAGCTGATGAGTATATGGCAAACAGTTTCGACACTGAAAACTGATTCAGCCAACATGGAAAGGAAAAATGTCGCTTCAAAGCATTCAAAGCGAGCTTGGAAACAATACAGAAAATACTGTAATTTAATCTTAAATTTTTTGAGTTTTTTATCTTTTAATCTATCTATGAGAAATTCTGCCACTCTCTCACTAAGATGAGAAAACTAAAATTTATCAGTAGCCTAACTAAAACCTTGCAACAAATTTTGATTAATCAAAGAATTCTGTTTTATTGTCATTCATGAGCCACAGTTTGGCATCATTGAAATAGTTTATGCTTAACACTTAATTGATTGATTGTATGTTTATTCTCGGACTGGGAAAGCTTCTTGCAGAGCTTCATCCTGGCAGTTTCGCATACTTGTAAAGGCTTTGAATCACTGATGTAGGCCAGTCACCGAGATTGACATAGTGAAGTTTTTGATTGTTGAAATCTTGTTACCGGGGAATTATTCCATCCATTAGATACCGCTGAATGGAGAGGAGTCCTTAGAGTGCGTTGCTCAAGCGCACACACCAAGAGTCGAACCAGCGCCGCTTGATCTTGAAGCTTCTTTGTTCCAGAAGTCACGCGCTAACCAACTGAGCTATCCGGGCGGACTTTATTAAAAAAGTAGCAATTGACTACTTATTTTTTGGATTTCAATTTTTTTTTATTCAACAGAGTGAATGTATAACCATGTATACATGATGCATGCAACATTAACTGGATTAAAAACAAATATAAGTAAGCCTGATCATAACAGCACTACTGATGCCATAGCTTACAGTGATAGTTACAGTACAGTCTAAAACATACCTCATTTTCAACATCCAAAGAATCATTTAAAGACATTTTAACATGACAATACACAACTACTGTATTCTAACCCAACAAAAGAGAAAGTATATTAAAATAAAATGTTTGAATTAACCTTGAAACTAGCCACTATAACAATACAAGGAAGCTTAATTGAAACTTATGCAGATGGTTAATTACACATTTACACTAGACCAGTAGTTTCAACCTGGGGGTGGCAATTCCCATGGGAGTCATAGTCAGAAAAACTGTAAATTATATTAAACAACTAGGTATGAGATTTCACACTTAAATCAAACAATAACAAGCTGAGTAAATTATTAAAAACAGTCTGTGGTAGAAGCTGCCAGGACAATTCTGTTGCAACAATGTGTGATAGCCTAATTTATTCTAATTCTACTACTTGCAGAATTACTTTTTAATAATTCACCTTTACAATAATTTGGTCTATGGGTATACTTTATTGATAAATGCTATTATTACTACAAAAAGTTTTCAATGGCAAGCAAAGCGAATTAGATCAAAATGAGTTACCATACTAGTTTATCAAAAACCTTTTCAGAATTTTAGTAAACTAGTAACTAATTTTGATGTAATTAACGCATTGACATTTATGTATCTTATACCCAAAAATTCATTAGAATATCAGGTGATTTATCTTGGTTCTTCTAGAAAAAAATCTGGAGCGTGGGCACCCTAACAACTTTCAAAACAAAACGACAGACAAAGTTGCCAGATGCAAATTTAGTTTTTGGTCAAACCTGGTTAAACAACACCTAAAAAGCCGTCAAATCCAGATAAATAAAATCCAAACGTGATTTCAAGAATGTTTTGCTCATTGCTTAAGTTAATCTTATTCATAGTGCGAATATGCCGTAAAATTCTTTCACATCTAAAAAAGTGAAGTTCTTCTTGCAAGCGGAAGCTTTTAAAATGAGGTTTTGATTTTCTGCATTTACTACAGTATAATTTTTTTCAAAAATTTTTCACTATGAATCAAAAAAAATCTGCTGATCAACATTTCAAAATTTTTCAGACGTCTTTTTATTGGTTAAGTAGGCTAAGGTAAGGGTTATGGTTAAACCACTCCAATCCAATGCACTCGAATTTGGTAGCAAAATTAGCAAGCTGGCAACTCTGACAACTGGCTTGGATTTACAAAGGAGTTCAAAATTTAATGCTTGCATTATACACAGAAGCGGCCAAGCCGGTGGTTCTCAACCTTTTTTCTTTTGTGGCCCATTTTTGTTTGTATAAAAGTTCTGTAGCCCATTCAGTTTTTATGTAAGAAAAAAACTTCAAAAAAGGTTTATAAACAAAAAGCAGCAGAACATTGTCTTTGGAATGTTGCTGGAATCCCCTTGTTGAATCCAGGCGCTGACGCTTCACACTATCTTCTTTTCGTTAAAAAAAAGTTCACATCTTCATCTATGTAATTTGGATAAACTTTTTCCAGGTGAAGTCTCAGTTTTGATGGCCTCAATGAATGATGACTAAGAACTTTACAATATAATGCACATTGTCCTTTTTCTTCTCTGTTATCAAAAATTGATGTACATACTGAATATAAGTTTCATCAAACTTAAAGCATTAAGTATTGTCAATTCCTCCCCAAAAAAATCCACAAAATAAAATGCTGCACGTACTAAAAAGCGGATCTGCAGAAGTTCAACAAGGCTACCGCTTATAAAGATGGCTTAATTGTAACCACAAACTAGTTTATTACATCATAAAGTGTTGTAAAAACTGAGTTGATGTAAAACTGTATGTTGCAATAATTAGAATGATGATTGCCACTTTGTAGCTAAAAACAGCAGCATCATTCATTGTTACTAAACAAACAAACAACGAAACAAGTGTAAAATTGACTATAGTGACAAAAATGAAACAAAATGTTTCAATAAATCTTTCAATTTATTAAATATGTCTGTGGCCCACCTCGAAATGCTTCTATGGCCCACCAGTGAGCCATGGCCCACTGGTTGAGAACCGCTGGGCCAAGCCTACCATTCTTTGAGGGGAAAGCTTTGAATACTCATCAGCAGTGTAGAAAATTTTAAAACGTGAAAAATCTTTCTCAGATAAATACCGTTGGTCACAGCGGAAAACCATAATATCTCCGTGAGAAAGTTGCAACATAAAATTCCTGAATCCTTTCGTCTGTATGCGATGACACCGAAAAAGTACTCTTCTGAAAACGTCTTTTCACGAATTGCCTTTCAGCAAAGCATAGCCACAGGCTGTCAAAAAGGGAGAGCAACACGTACACGCTAAAACTTGTCAACACAATACAGATTTCTGGGATAAAAGACGGAAATTTCGTCTAGTTGGTAAGCACAAGCAAAACAGTTCTAATATTCGACCAACCTTTTCAGCGACAATTCTAAAATGACGAAACTGACTTGGGACATTTCAAAACACATCACTTGCATCTGTTACGTAATTGTTGGTAGTATTGCTATGTCATTCCAGCACGAGGTAAATTTTGGCTTATGCAAAATTTCGTAATTCAAGATTTAAGATGATAAAATAGTTCACAGGTGCTACAAAAGAATGATGAAATCTCTGCTCATTTCTTAGCCAAATTCCATGACGTAAAACGCCAGGTTAAGTAGACTTTAACGGTTTTATGTGACGTTTGATTTGGCCTTGGGGAGCGATTGTTCATAACAACCGTACGTAATGGAAAGACTGGCTGAGTGGCTGTGTTTCCGTAGTTTAACACATGTCATAAAATTGATTTAAGCTGTAAAAGCACTAGGCACTGTGCTTGCAACACCATTACTATTATTATTTGTCGCCTTGTTTTGTGGCATTCCAAAGAGCTTTAGAACAAAAGGAAATAAGATTCTTTTTAACTGTTACAAAAGATTGTGAAAACGTTTTTAGGCTTACAGAAGTGTTCAAAAAACATTGCGTTGTTTTTCATTTGCAAAAATCGGTGCGTATTTTCACACACGTCACATAAGTTGGAATTGAAAATAAAAACTCTGCCATCGGTTTGTCTGAGGCATCATCATCATCATCCGTTCAGTTGCTCTTGACCCTTGATCATTTTATAAATTACGGTAGCCTACCTCTTTTTAAACCTCTCAATTCTTCACAATCTCCTGCAAATAAATAATAATAAGCATCGAGTTGCTGGGCTGATGCAGTCGTATGCTTGCTGTAGTGAAAGATCCAGAGTGGACTTGTTCATGTGGCCCCGTAAATCAAAAAACACATGCAATTTTGTCCATTTTTCTCGCTCCCAGCCAGCAATGACAACTGGGTCACAAATGGGCAATATTTGGGTTCCAACTTGGGACCCAAAAACTCCCAACTAGGCTGCCAATTGTTTATCAATTAGCCAATATTTGTCCGCGGGCTCCAGTCTTCATCCGACTTGGCAACTCAGTTTGAAAAAACGTTTCGAAGCAGTGTCGAACTGACATCAATTGGAATCTGAATCACAGACAGACGTGATAGCCTACGCCACTGAACCTCACGCCACAAACTTCGAGTGGTTGCCTAATGACAGCGGCTTTCTTTGTGATTGAAGAGTCGGAAATCTGTATAATTGGTTTGGTTTGGTTGGTTTTGAATCTTTATCCTCGGACTGACAAAGCCTTGATGGGTTATTCCTGGTAGTTTCGCATACTTGTAGAGTTGTAGATGCTCTTGACGCAGGTCCGGTTACCGTGATTGGCAGAGTGAAGTTGTCCGATTGTTGAAGAGTTGTTGGCAGGGAATCATTCCATTCACTAGGTGCCGCTGAATGGGGAGCAGTCTTGAAATGCGTTGCTCAAGCGCACACCTCGAGAGTCGAACCAACGTCGCATAACATAACCTTTGAGCCAGGTGCGTAACTACTGAGCTAACGGGGCGGACTTTTCATTGATAGCCTACAGCTCTCACCACCATAAACGGGATTTCTTCAACTATCTTCTTCAAATATAAACATTCCAGCATTCTATTTGAATAAGATAGGCTACTAAAGGCTACAAGACATTAAAAAGGACTAAAGAAAATACATTATAATGTTGAGAAAAAGTTAAGATTAGTATAATCTGGATGAAAACACAAAATACAGCATACTGTGGACACTATCTGGATCCCATCCGCCAATAGTGGCGTGACAGGTAGGCTACCTAACAGCAATCCTAGAAAAAAGATTGGGGAGGGCAACACAGTTTCAGAAAAAAGCAAAAATTCAATTCTAAAAAAAATGGACAATGTAAACACCAAGGTTCTAAGAAGCAAATAAAGGGGCTGGGAGACTTTTTTCAAAAAGTTTTGAAAAAAAATTGTCTTGTTTTTGCGTAGACTGTTGTGGTCCAGTATGTACCGGTAGGCATGGAGAAACCACGTGGGCCTGGGCCCACCTACTTTACTTTCTGGGTGGGCCACTTTCTAAAGCCAAATTTCTTTGAAAAGGTAGCGAAAACAGCAAATTAGAGAGGGAATTCCAAAAATAGGTCTTCACTCATTTGAATACAAACTAGTTTGATTATCTTTGATGGCTCAATTATGAAATCCAATATTCAAACTTTTCTGTTTAGCCCACTATGATGGGCAGCACGTGTGGATGTGGTTGCGTGTGATTGGTGGAGCAAGAGCAATCTATCAATCCATATAATTATTCTCTATGGTCTCTATGGTCAAAACAATGATATCATTGCATATGCACGTAGCCGGCTGTATAATGCTGCAGATTATTACTCCCAAGTGGTATTATAACTGTGTGTGTATTGCTGCCTTTTTATTTGTGGGTACATAGCCATATTTTGTACAGCACTATAGAGCAATTTAACAATTTTGTAAACTGTTTGGCCTAATCGGGCCCAAAAATGGAATTTTCGCTTGTTAGCACGAAAGGCAATAATGAAAACATAATAAATTAACGATTTCAAGTATTAGGAATGCAACAATGTTATGGGTGGAAGTTGGATCGACTTTGACTGCTGCGCCTCTTGGACCCACCTACTTTTTAAATGGTTCCTCCATGCCTATTATTAGGCTAATAGAGGGTTGACTCTCAAAACTCCTCTTTACGTAATTCTCGCCCCTGTGTAGCAGTAGGCAAGGGAGTAGTCATTGGGGGGAAGGCAAAGGGGGCAATTGCCCTTTCCCGAAATATTTTTTATAAACATTTCAACCTGTGTTATAGCATTTTTGGCAGAGGTTTACCATTGATTTAGGCTGGAAGTACTCTCAGAACGCACAATTTAAAAGTAAATTTTTTTCAAAAATTTTTGGGGCCGTAGCAGCCACTTGGGGGCGTAGCAGCCACTTGGCGGTTCTGGCTCTACGCCAGGGGCGGCAGGCTGCAAGGGGGCGGAAAAATGAGGCTGCACAGTGCACACAGCACGAGAAATGAAGTAATGCAAAAATAAATAAAAAGTAAAACAAGAAAATGATTTATATACAAAGAGACAGCTAGCACATCTTAAAAAATTTAATGATAGAACAACAGCTAAAAAGCTCGAGTTGCTTCTTGCGTGATGTTGGATAGCTGTAGCCTGTACTGTACTCCGTCTGTTGTTCAATTCTTAGTAACATTTATTACGTCATTCTCAGCAGTAGTTTCTGTAGTCAGACCTCGTGTGCAGTAAAGCTGAGATACTGGTGTATGTTATTGTTTTAGCGTAGTTAGATGGGGAAGGCAGACATAGTGTTGAGAGTTGGCTGGGCACTACAGATTCAGTTTAGTTAGGGCAGGATAGGTTTTCTGCGCCAGCATCATAATTAGCTAGATGTTTATTTAGGATTTGAAATAGACTACCAGTGTGTCGTTGGGAAAGACTCTTCCGGTTACTTAGAAGACTTTTGGCGGCCAGGGGTGGTCACAGCGGTAAACCATAATCTCTTCGTGGGAAAATTGTAACATAAGATTCCCGAATCCGTTCGTCTGTAAGTAATGACCGAAAGAGAAACACTCTTCTGAAACGTCTATTCAAAATTGTATTTCTGTAAAATTAGCCACCTGGCTGTCGAAATGGGACGCAACACGGTACGCCACTAAAACCTGTCACTACAATACAAACTACTTAGATAAAGACGGAATTTTTGTCCAGCTAGCAAGCACTAAGCCAACAGTTAAATGTGCGACTAACTCTCAAGCAACCATTTCACGAATGACCAGAAGAGATAGCAATATCTCAAACTCACGTACGCAGTACTGTGACGCAATATTGAAAGACATTGTCACGCAATTCAAACAGGTGTTCAAAGGTGGTGATCCAATGTTTCATGTTTAAACAGGTTTGACACAAGTCTTACGAACGATGGTGCAATTTTGGCTCATTTTTAGAAAAAATTCCATGACGTAATACGCTAAGATTCAGTAGACTTGAACGGTTTTTATATGACGTTTGATTAGATGAACCATTGTCGGGAACATAGCGGCCCCTAGTTATGACAGTCTGACATGGCATAACTAAAAAAGAATTGACGACAATTGTGAGCCAATGAATAAAAACACATGATACACAAATTGTTTGAATCACTCACGTTTAAGTTAATACGCTAATACAAAGGGCATGCAAAGAATAAACAACAATAAGAATAAACACGACGATACATGAAATTGGTACCATAGGTAGTAGGTACACGCAAAAATGACGCTATATACAATGGTTGCGATAATAACCGACTGTTCTGGGCTCAAACAAGTGTCGGCCACCGCAGACAAAACCAGGCTCAAACCCTAACACTTAGGTGTTCTTTACGGGGGCGAGGCACGAAATATCCCTCAACACGTAGTCTACTTTCACTTTCCCCGTACTCTCATCATAGTTGCAGACGGCAACTTTAGCTCTACGAACCACAGGCTTCCCTTTCCTAATTTGTTGAATTACCTTATGCACCCTCCCAAGTTGATACTTCCCACGTTTACCAATGTCTTGGAGAGAACCTACCACTACAAGTTGACCAGGCTCCAAATTCTCGGCCATTTTTAGCCATTTTTTCCGGCCCTGAAGACCTGGCAAGTAAAAATCGATCCATTTACTCCAAAACTGCTGAGAGAGTGACAAATTGAACCGATAATCCCTTCTTAGTTGGTCACGATCATGTGGTTGCCCAACAGCACAGTATGGGTCTAAGTATGGGGTCAAAAGTGAGGCAGAGGTGACAGGCCCGTAGCCAGCCGGGGGCCAGGGGGGCCTCGCCCCCCCTGAAAAAAATTTCGCCCCCCCTGGCAAAATCCCAACATTCTTGAGCAACAGCTGCAATTATAATGATTTTGCCCATTTTCCTGTTGCACAGCTCCAACTGGCCCAATTAACTACAATTGTTTTGTTTAGTTAACAGCTATGATGATTAAACAATTTCGCCCCCCCCCCCCCTAACTCCTCCTTTGGCAACCTCACTCAACAGGTTCAATTCAACCAAGGCCAACACGTGTTAGGTTGGTAAAAAAATTGTCAGAAACTGTGTAAAATAAAAATGTTTTGGGAAAGAATGATAACCTAACAAAGAGGGAATGGATTTCCAGCAGGCCTACAAACCGGTACAAATTAGGCTATACTTAATTCTTACCATTCTTAAATACTTACCATACTTAATTCATACTTAATTCATACCCATTACTTACCATACTTAATTCTAAGGGTCTGTGATAACCAATCTGTGCAGTGATAAACCAAGTTTGTGTTACAACCCCGTTACATTTGTGTTACAAGTTACAACCCCCCCCCCCCTTTGGCACGCGTGTGACGTCACGATACTGAGAATGATGCTTTCAGTCTCTTTATGCTTGAGCATGATGCTTTCAGTCTAAAAAAATTTGCCTAATTTTAAACAAAACTGCATTAAAAGAGCGAGTTGTGCCAATACCTAACATTCAAACATCTCAGCCAGGAATTAGCAACAAGAAAACATAGAGACTTAGCTTTATTTCCGAAAAATGCTGAAGAAAACATGATCTTATCCTTTTGCTATGCCACCTGACAGCACCATTTTACAGGAATATTCATACCCACATTTTTGTTGAAAATGCTCTCAGAATGCACCAAATTCAAAGTAATTTTTCAAAATTTTCTGGGGGAGGCCCCCCAGACCCCCCGTCGCTGGGTGTCGTCTTAGGCGAACACGCCGTCGGGCTTCGCCCGCCGGTCGTCAAAACCTCTCCTTTCAAAATTCCTGGCTACGCTACTGGTCTTAACACTAAACTGACATATTGCAATTTTTGTGGATACCGGTGTTTAAGAGGTTAAAATGCCAAAATCATTCAAATTTTTTCGGCCCCCCCTAACGAAAAGTTGGCCCCCCTTGCTCTGCGGTCTGGCTACGGCCCTGAGGGGTGATGACAGTAAAATCCCTAGGGTCGTCACTCAAAGGTACCAAAGGGCGTTCATTCACGATCCGAACGGCACTGCCTGTGTACGTAAGCAGTTCAATAAAATTGGGCTTGCGTATTGAAGAGTCCAGAATGTGAAAAAAGTACTTGGTCATATCGGCTACAAAACCAAATTTACCAAGCCGAAATCTAGCCAAGAGATCTGCCAGAGGGTTTAACAAATCAGGACCCGAAAATATTACAACATAAACACAAGTTCCTCGAAATTCAGACTTGCCATCGTAAACAATACGCTATTTTAATTGTGACGTCACAAAGTATGGTAAATACCATTCAAATCCCTTGACATTTCCTGCTTCACCAGCACGCTCAATATAGCCATTGGATTTAAGATCTTTCATGGTGTCAGTAAGGAAATCACGAAGTTCAGGTTGTTTTAAAGCCTTCTTCCTTAAAGCAGCAGCTCTATCTGACGCCAACACAAAATTGTTAGGTAAATCAATATCTTCCTTCAACAGTACAGGTATCTCAAATCGACCATCTTTCAACTCAATATTCGGTTCAACAAGTTCTCCAGCCAAAATGTCATTGCGAGACAATTCACAGGTTTCATTTTGCAAGGTCAAATCCTGAATGACTTTATTCAGGTCTGCTATTTCCATATCACGAGACTAAATTTTACGCTGAAAGCCAGAGATGACATCCGACTCTAAAGACGTCTGTACTCTGCATACGTTAGCAACGCTTTCATCTAAGGGTGACTTACCACCACAAGCCAACCAACCGAGAGGAGTGAGTAAAGCATGCGGTTCACTACGATTCTCACCAACACGCTCTTCTTTAGCACACATCAAATAAGCGTTGTCGTTGCCAATCAGCACATCTACAGTACTACAATCATTCAAATGAAACAAATTCACGTTATGAAAATGACGGAAACCTCTTAAATCCTGCTTATGGGGTAAAGTTTTAACATCGTCAGCCCAAGCTGGGTTAACCACCGAGGTTATATCACAAAACAGTTCATCTGTCTCTAACGACTGGATGTTGAGTTTGACAAGGTCAGCACAAGTAGCTTTCTGACCAGCCAGGGTATCCATTTTAAACGACGCTTTATCGTACGGTTTCAAACCAAGTTCACACGCCAAATCACTCGAAACAAATGTCAACTGCGAACCAGGATCATGCTGACAATACACCAACTTCGATTTACCAGTTATTGGATTCAAAACACGAGCAGCATAGTAACGCGGTTAAAAGCTGCTTTAACATTTCCAATCTTAACATTACGCACAGGAACTTTGGCACGAGCATCATCTTTCTCAACCGAATCCAGAGAATCACGTGACGTCACATAAAAATCATGCAGAAGAAAATAGTGTTTCCTATCGTTGTTAGGCCCACACTTACGACAGTTATTTGCATGAACGCAATCACTAACCATATGCTGGCGCAAACAATTCAAGCATTTGCCAGCTTTCACAATAACATTTCTCCGATCTTTAGGTGTCAAGCGCAAAAATTCTTTACAATTAGACAAAAAATGATATTCAACTTGACCACGTGACGAACAATAAAAACATGCCGGTATGTCACTACGTCTGGCCACACCACCGCGTGGTGCGCCAACAACAGTCGAGTTCTGCGAACTCCCTGAAATCACATTATGATGGGGTTTTGCCGACGTCTGCCTAACCGGACATGAAGGCAATTTTCCTTTGCCAAACTTTTTAAATTGCTGCGACTCACCAGAATCGCCCATTAGCATAATGCTAAAATCAGTCGACTTGCGCGTTTCCTCCCGTACTACAAATTCAAACAAACTCTGAAAAGTAGGTTCATCAGTGCTACCATACTGATCACCTAAAAAGTCAAGATAACGCTGCTTAGCGTCAAATGGGAGTCGCTTAGCTAAATCCAAAACAAAACGTCTTTCCAATTTGTCACGCTGACCATAAGCTTGCGCGTAAAGCAGACACTGCGACAATTCATCTTTAAACTCTTTCAAATCACTGGAAGAGATAGAAGTCAATTTGCTACCATAGCGATACTTTCTAATTTCTGGTTCTGCGAAAAGACCTCCACGAACCCCAAAACGCTGGGACAAGCGAGCTAACGACATTTCTATTCTGTCTTCCTCTGACAAGCCAGGAGTGTCGGAAACCAAATTAGCAATCGTTTGCGCAGCTATTCTAACACAAGCTGCTTGTAACAAAGTCAAACGAGTTCCTTTAAAAGGCGAAGCTGCCATTAAGGCCGTAACACGATTTTTAAAGAAGATAAATGGCATATTATTACCATGGTAACCAATCAAGGCCGCCTTATCGAAAAACGTCCTACTATTTTGGTATTCAAAAAAGCAATCTTGTTGTTGAGAACTCGATTTAGCGGGAGAAGACAAGCTATATCCCTTAAGGGGCTGAGGGGGCTCAGTCACATGCACAGCCCGATCACGATCCTCACACACGTTAAAATCAGGAGACGCGATACGCCTCTCACAACCACCCAAATTACGTATAGCTGGGCGATCAAAAACTAGCGGCGCAGAAAACTGTGAAGGGGGCAAAACATTACTTGTGATAGCGGCCCCGTGACCTATACGCTCTGGGGCAGGAGTTCGGCTATAATTCGCAGGCCTTGGCTCTAGGTCCTTCGGAAGACCCTTAGCTGCGGCCCCGAGACCTCCTGAAACAGCTGGAAAACGTGTGGATTGCACTGGTCCACTTACAGATTGAACAGGCGTCTGGAAAAGGTTATGTAAATTAAACTGTGATTGCTGTTCACTTCTGGAATGCCTAGAAGATCCCTTCTTAGAGCTACGCCGGGAGCCCACCTCTGATCGATATTCAGCTAAAGCTACCTCCTTACGTTGTTCAGCCCTCAACTGTGCGTCTTTGAGTGCGAACTCAGCAGCTCTCGTTTCGGCTTTCGCGGCAGCCTCAGTTCGTACGGCCTCAGCTCTCGCGGCGGCCTCAGCAGCTCTCGCTTCGGCCTCAGCTCTCGCGGCAGCCTCAGCTCGTATGGCCTCAGCTCTCGCGGCGGCCTCAGCTCTCGTGGTATGGCCTTGGCTCTCGCTGCGGCCTCTGCTCGTATGGCCTCCGCTCTCATGGCAGCCTCAGCAGCTCTCGCTTCGGCTTGTATCTGGAGCTCCTCTCGTCTTAGCTGTAGGTTAATTTGTGCCACTATCCGAGACGAACTCCTAGACATCCTAGTGCTTACATTTGAGGCGCTATCCTCAGGATGTATGTCAGCAACCAACATATTTGAGAACTCACTTTCTTTTTGTTCGAAGTTATTTTTTAACGAGTTAAATTCGTGATCTACCCTATCACGAAGTTCTGCCAAGATTGCAGAGTTAAAAATTTTACTCAAAAGAGCATGGAAATGCCGTGAATCCTCTTCCAAAGTAGAGAACTTAAATCTAAAAATTAACAGTTCCTGCTTATCACTCAAAGAACCTAGGGCTACAGAAAGTTCCCCAATTTGAGTCAAAATATCCCTTCTAAGATGCCGGGCCTCTCGAACTGACTTAGCCTCATCGTTACTGGGTCCCTTCCCAGAATGGCCTGCCCGACCGCAAAGAACATCATCAGGCTTAAACTCAGTCGAGTCTACGGCGGTCGAGTCCCTGTCGCCACCGAATGTAGACATATTAATTGTTGGGGCTAAATTTAACAATTAAAAAATTAAGTTACACAAACACACAAAATTATTACAGTAGTTATAAAAAACTTAACTTCAACGACTGTAAAAAATACAAAAAGAATTTAAATGCACAATACCGTAGTTGTTGGGGTATATAAATGAAGTCTTAAAGTTCCACAAAACTTGCTTGGATTCTTCCACTTGAATCTTCATGCACAGATCGATTGTCTTTAATCTTTTTTCTTGCCAATGAATGTCAATGTTGTTTTTTCTTCAGAACCAACAAAGAAACGCCTTTAATTTTTAACTTGAAGTTCTTCTGTACCAACTGAGAAGAAAACGGCTTTAATCTTTTGCTTCTGTAGACTACCAACCAACAACTTCGTCTTTATTATTTTGCTTCAGTACCAAACACTAGACAGAGTAACGTCTTTTATTTTTTATGTACTTCTGTCTTGCCTGTGCTTCTATACAAACACTAGCCAGAGAATCGTCTTTATTATTTATGGTCACAGCGGTAAACCATAATCTCTTCGTGGGAAAATTGTAACATAAGATTCCCGAATCCGTTCGTCTGTAAGTAATGACCGAAAGAGAAACACTCTTCTGAAACGTCTATTCAAAATTGTATTTCTGTAAAATTAGCCACCTGGCTGTCGAAATGGGACGCAACACGGTACGCCACTAAAACCTGTCACTACAATACAAACTACTTAGATAAAGACGGAATTTTTGTCCAGCTAGCAAGCACTAAGCCAACAGTTAAATGTGCGACTAACTCTCAAGCAACCATTTCACGAATGACCAGAAGAGATAGCAATATCTCAAACTCACGTACGCAGTACTGTGACGCAATAGTGAAAGACATTGTCACGCAATTCAAACAGGTGTTCAAAGGTGGTGATCCAATGTTTCATGTTTAAACAGGTTTGACACAAGTCTTACGAACGATGGTGCAATTTTGGCTCATTTTTAGAAAAAATTCCATGACGTAATACGCTAAGATTCAGTAGACTTGAACGGTTTTTATATGACGTTTGATTAGGTGAACCATTGTCGGGAACAAGGGGCTCTTATTGGCTTTTGACGCTAGCAAGAAAAAAAGTTTTAGCGAGTCTCTCACGTTTGGCCCTATGAGAGGGGAGGACATTGTACCCATTGAACATGAAACTATTTCAAAATTTTCTGCAGTCTACTTAGGGCGGCATTTTCAACGAAAGCCAGGGGCGGCAGCATATGCTCCTACGCCACTGGGGAGCCCCCCCCTTGGGTACTTTGTCTTCGCCGACTCGTTACCGGACTCGCTGACATGTGCAATAACGATGAGTTGCCCCCCTTCTCGAAAGTTTGTGCTGGCTACTCTACGTTCCTGGCAGTAGGTTACGGTAATTGCCTACCGTATTTGTGAATACTTTAGAATTTAGATCATGTTGTGTTGTTTATCAAGGAAATGAGAAACACAAAAATTAGTAAACTATTATGCTTTACGATGTGGCGAGCCTTTTCTTTCAACCACTGTCCCGACTTGCAATAAGAAAAACAGATTTTCTCTTTGTCTGAAGTCCCGTGTTGTCTTTCTGTGCCCACACACAATTTAGCCTACTCATTTGGCCTCGTAGTAGGTTAGTAAGTTACGATGTTACAAGAAAGAAATGGTCATATTTTTGTTGTTTCAACTCTTTGAGATATAATGTTCAAAACAAGTTCAGTCAGCTGGTCCAGAAGAGTTTTAAATAATCATAAACGAAGCTACAACAACACGACTTCAGGTTTCGGCATCAAATTACCAAACGTTGAACAAACACAAATTGACGACTATTGCCTTTTTTGTTTGGCCTACAAATGAATTGAAAGCAAGATAACTTCACAAAGTGGCTTCGAAGCAATATCAAGTTATACTACAGCCGCAATGCCACATGTATCGCAGTAAGCTCGTATATCAGTGCAAGCATAAGTAAATTATTGTTCTTATACACATCAGGACGTTCATTAATCAATTACTAAAATAAATAACTGAGGTAAGTTTCAGAGATGCCCTAGCTTATTTCTGTAACGTTTTGATTAAACCAAATCACTTCAAAAGGCGTGCACAGAAATGCAGCTTATTATCGATTTTATTATTCATGTTTAGATATTGAATTATAACTATCAAAAACGTAATCAGACACACATGCTACCAAGCATTGCTAATAGGATAGTATCATTCAAGTCAAACTACAGATGTAATGCGGCAGCAGACGAAGTGGACCGACTTATCTGCAGAATGATGTAAGCCTTGTAGTGTATGACAACGTATGTTTGCTAAGCTTGACTGACCACATCCTACGCCTTGTAACCGCAAATCGCAACAGCGCAGTGAAAGTGCAGTTTTGTACAACCGGCACTTCTATATAAGTCCACGATCGAAGCAATAGTCTACTTAGCATACCATTTCAAATGGATTTGCGACGTTTTCGTCATCACAGCAGATGTTTCAATGTAAAGCAGTTGTTTTAGAATGCAGTTGTGGCCTATGACACGCATTTGCCATTTATGTATGTTTTTGAAGGAGACATGAAAAAAGGTAGCCTAAACGTACATGCTGTTATCACTTGGGCAGTCACAGGTACCAAAGTCAGCAAGAACCATCAGTTTATAGCTGCGAGAAAACGCGTTGTAGTCTAATGCAAGCAAACTTACAGAAAATATCTATAGTAAATAACTAATTTTATATCGGTCGTTTACGCCTGACAAAGTGCTGAGGCGGATACTGAATGTTCTGGCTAGGCGAATCTTCTGGAACGAACGAATGACGAAATGAAGAGGAGGCTGACTTTATGAACAAGTGAGGTCTTTCGCTTCCTTTTCTGATTTCAGTAGCCTAAAGTGTATTATTGTGATATCTTGAGAAACAAATAAACCAGTAATTGATTATTACATTCACGTTATCTGGTAATACCATTTATAATTATAGCTTCACCATGATGGGCGAAGATGTGATAAATTATATGATCAAATTTTTTCTAAAATTAAGACATGTAGCCTAGCCTACCTCACCACACCTAGCAAAATTAAAAAGGTTTCACTTTTTATTATAACAAAAGAAAATGGCTAAGCAATTTTCTATATAGGCCTACTTAAAATTAAGAAGTGATGGGTAGCCTAACCCTTATTGTTTTCGCAGCGTGTGGGCTGACATGTCCTGAGAAGTTTGGCTGATTACTTTATTTTAATTCAGCTTTCATCTTTGAAGATCCTTCTCTTTGCATCAGGGCCAATCCGACCGATGTTTGCAGGAACAAGTCTTCTTTTTATAATCAACGCAATCAATTGTTTTGCAAAGCACAAGAATCTGATTGTTTTTATGTTGTTCTTAGAATGAACGTCTACAGACGTCGAATCAGTGTAAAAGCACGAATTTTGTTATCTGAGACAGGGTTAGGTGGTAGAGTTGTGGTTTAGCAAAAAAAAATCACTTTTATTGTAAAACAGTCTAAACTCTGGCAAGCAGGTGTCATTCAAGAGTAGCCAAGTGCTATAAGTGCCTTATTTGTTGTGAACTGTCGCGACTCAAAGTGTGCAAAGTTCAGTGGTCCGTTGCGACAGAACGAGTTCAAACGAGGTTGACCAATTTAACCGCAAAGAAAGGGTGACTCGTTTTCTTTGTTTCAGCTTTTAATTATACCGGCTCTAGGCAGGAAAAACAGGGCACCGTCTAGTTATCTTTTTATCAACATTTGATTTTAAAAATCAAACAAGCATTTCCTGTTGGCGTTAAACTCTTAAAGCATCTAACGAAACACATTGAAGAACTTAATTAAACCCTACTAAACTTTTATCCCTGCGTGTCCAGTTACCGAAGTTTGTCCTTTTGTTGTTGTCTGTTTCTTGTTTTTGTCGGTGACGTAAATGCTGGTGATGAGCGAGCAGCGCAGCAGCTCTGTCTGTAGTGAGAAAGTGATACTCCAACCTTGTGAACCAAGTGATTTGTGTAGCTGTATCAACTCATCCTTTTCATTAGTTTTGTTGTGTTTTGCACAAAAACGAATAAACGTTCTGTTTTCTGTTGTAATTCAAGCTAGGGTAGTTCAATACGGTAACTAAAAGTTGGAATAAGCTTAGTGTTTTTCAAGTTGAGTCAGAAAGTGCAGACAAAGCAATCAGTGAGACAAAAACGAAAAACTTCAATACACTGCCTGAAAATGAAATTCTTTACAATGTTTCGGTCTTTTCGGAAGCCTTTTTCACCTACAATCGGACCCAAATAGATTCTAAAACAACAGCAATGGCAAGTCGATTAGCTACAAGTACAAGCTAGCAGCAATGACAAGTTGATTACAGAAAAACGAAGCGAAATTTGAATGGAATCAGGTCAAGTGAAGCTGCAACTCAAAAAGTAGGCTTGATGGCTTTACTACAAGTCTACAACATTACAATAACATTTCAATTATGTAATTTCACACAATTTCTGTTGTTTTCAGCTACTTTACTTTATTCTTTATTTCCTTTTTTTTGTTTTGTTCTCTCTATTTTTTAACTTCTCATTCACTCAATTAATCACCAATCATTTTATTTTTTGTCATTAACGCGTCCGGAGCAAAAAAAAGATAGGCCACTACTAGCTACAATAGTCGAAATACCAGCACGTCAATGAACAGGAAAAGGCGTACTGTTGTATTCCGACGAATAAAAATAAATTGATTTGAACTGATGCGTTTCCAATCGTTATGAGAAAGCAAGTATTTGATGACGTTTATTTTACTTCCATGTAACGGTAGCAAAATTGTTTAACTTGTTGCTTTGGGCAGTGTATTTGACGAGCACTTTTGTTAAACACCTTGACAAGCCACTCAGCAAAAAAGTAACTGATTGACCACGAAGATGGACCAAACAAATCAGATGTTTAGAAGTACCGGTAGAAGGCTTTTTTTGTGACCTGTTAATTTAAGATCACGCTGGCAACTTTTGGAAACTGTCCTTCACATTTCCTTAGTCTCAGTGAAACATTATTGTACGCTGTTTCTACGGTAGGAAAACGAAATCTGACGCCAAATTGGAGACAAATGAAAGGTTGTGGCGTTTCTGCGGTGGGTCATTTAAAAATTTTAACAGCGAGGTATTTTTGGCCGGATTGTCCGACTAAAATAGGCCAAGTTTTGGTCGCATTCGAAACAACAATCTTCAAACGATTGGTCAGATCATTTGATTACTGTGCTACACATATGATGGAAAGTACTATCCAATATTAGGGGTCTAATATTCATTAGCCTGCCTTAATTTATTTTTTTCCCAAGAAGCAGCATTAATTACCAGTATGTATGTACGGTGTGAATACTGAATAAGCTATGCGTTACAACAAAATATTATTCTTTTTTTCTTGCAGATACTTAATAGCATATATTCATATTACAACTTTTTATTTATTTTTTGTTTTCTTTGGTGTGCCTAACACAACTTAAATCACAATGTCTTATCGTGTGAGGGCTATGGGAATGGACCGTGAAATTGAACAAAAAACGGAGCAAAAATATTCTCTGGATGATGAAAATGAGATTGTTGAGTGGATTGTTTCAGTGTTGATGTATGGAGAGGGTAAACAAGATTTTGAAGATTGTGATATAGAGGTACCAGAATGCCAAGGAAAACAGGTACTGATGTTAGAGTGATACTTTACATATTTGAAAGTATATACTGTCAAAATGGGAACAGCTGCAATTGCATTGTTATATGAGCTGTCAAAATAAATGAGCACAGTGATAATTAGTTATTGCCATCGGCATCTTGCAATTTCTGAAAGTAACAATGTCTCATGCCTAATACACCAAAATGCGTTTTCTTGAGATAAAATTCCTAGATAACATTGATGACCGTTGTTTAAACAAATCCTGAAGCTAAGTTTGTATTAATTGAGCCTACTAAGGTAAGCATTTGGATAGTTTCTGTTAATAATATGACTTACATTAAACGTATTATTTAGATGAAAACGTTTTGTTAGAGTAGTTTTCAACCAGGTTGTGTATAATCTTGATGCATTATTGTTTGGGTCTTTCGCTGATGCATTGCAGATTTAACTGGGTCAGTGGTAAAGTTTGTATGAGTATTGTTCAACACTCAGACTAGTATGCTACTGCTGGTAAAAGACTGTTTCTATTATTTCCTGTATTGAGGTGTATTGCCTTCTGTGGAGCTTTGCTCTCTTGTGATGCTTAATAGGCTACTAATTTGCCCAACATTAAATCATGAAACTTCAAAGAACCAGCTGTACCCACTCTTTGAATACTACTATTAACAAATCAATGGGCACTTGTGTATTTGAAGTGGTTTAAACTCCAAGTTATAATGTATCACCAGCGAAAGATTGTATTCTTTGAGTTAGATTGCAAATAGGATGCCCTAATAACCTTTGATTTCCTAAATCGGTATCTTTGTAACAATCTTTTGACTCCATTTTGGACTGCCATAACACTAAACAGAAAAATGGAGGTAAACCCAAACAGTTTTCTAAAGACTGCTCATGTTTGTCTGAAATTCAAATGACCTAAGACTTGTATAGACTTTTGTATACTGACCTTGGTCATGATTATCATGTGTTTTAACTGAATTCATTGAAGGCTTTCCAAGCGTGGCTTGCCAATGGAAAAATTCTGTGTGACCTGATGAACGTACTTTTTCCTGGAAGTTGCAAATGGCAAAACACAAGCAGAATAAAGTTAGAGGTAAGAAAAGTCAAAATAATTTTTCAAGAAAGAATCCCTTCTAAATGTTTTGTGGATTTCTGCTTCTTACTGCTTTTCTTTCTTCCACTCATCTACATCTTCGGGTATTTAGCCTTTCTTTTCATGCTTTATTTTCTGTTTTTTTACCTAATGTTGGAATTTTAGTCTTCATCTTGATTTCCTATCCTACACCGTCAATTATGTCGTTTGATAATTCTGTGGAGTTGAGTGCATCCAATCTATTGACCTGCTTTCTAAGCTTCTATACACCTTTTGTTTTCATTGAATATCTTTTATTTATCAATTTAAACGTCTCACGACATTTAGTTTCTTTTTTCAGATATATGGCATTTATTTGATTATTTGCTCTTGTCAAGTCTGTTTGTTTCGTCAATCTGTAACACACTTGCCTTTTTAACGTTTATGCTTATCCGACACCCTTCTTCCACTTGTACAGATTTGTTCCTTGTATTCTAGAATCATTACTCCAGCCATCTTGAACTTGCAAAATACAAACATGTTTCAAATCTAACTGTTAGGATAAGTAATTTTGGTGTCGGACAAAAATCTTCTTAACAAGTGAAACTGTATCTTGACTTAGTTTTATTTGAAACTGAAAGAACGTTTTCCTTAGTATGTTTTATCAAATTCATTGGTTAAGTGTGAGTCGATTTGTCAATGTAAAACTTGTGTTATTGAAATTTGTTTCCATTTAGATGCGCTTGGTAGGGTTCACAAACGGTTTATCAATTGGTTTGACTCACAATGGTTGTGACTCAATGCAGTTTTATCAACACTAAAATCTTATTCAATTCTGACTCAAAATACCAGAAATGAAGCAAAGAAGAATTAAAAGCTCTCAAATATACCCTCAAGCTTTTGAAACTAGGTAGAAAATTAGAACAAAACTCTTTCGCTTACAGCAGTTTATTTCAAGATCCAAATATTGAATATGATACATCATTTTTATGCAGTGAGAACATCAGATAGATCTGACACAAATTTTTTGTTTGGTTTAACTTACTTTAGCAGTCGTGGGTTAAAACTGTGGTTACATGATTTCTTATCCAACATTTACCGCTTTTTCATCTGTATGCACAATTTTGAATTAGTTTTAAAACAAGAAAATAATTTCAATTGCAGAGAACCGGTTTGTGTGAAAAATTACTTCCCAAATATTCCATGAGCGTATGTAAAAAATACTTGTTTCAATTAGAATGCAAAACGTAAACTTCAACCTGCAATATTGCATCATTCCTGCCATAGAACTTTATCTTTTCTAATCACAAGCGGTGTCATCATTAATTTGAACCAAACAGGATTTCGTTGAGTGATTACATTACGTTCTACGGACGATGACAAACGTAAAATAGTTGTAGCCTACTGGGTGGTTAACTGAGTCAAAAAGGGTAAACGATGTGAGATAATTGTCGAACTTAATAACAAATCTTTTCATGTTGTTTGCAATGCAACCGTACAACTATCATCTCACTTCTTGCACGATTCTATGCGACGTTATGGTGATGTAAAAACGTCAAACTTTAGTGGTTGAAGAGTTGTAGATACAGTATTACCTGTTTTGAAGAGTGCTGTGCTGTTGTTTTAAGACGTTTTGATTGAAATAAATGGAAATTTAAAATCGTGAAAACTTTACAATTTACATCTTCTGAATTGTCAACTTGTCCTTTTCAGACTGGGCGACATGAGTTAAGAATGATTAGTTTAATTGCCTTCTGTTGCTGGTAATATCACAAAGGTTTTTGAATAAAGCAGACTTACAGCACTAAATTGTTCTCCTAATCACGCAATCCTGAAGAAATTACAAAATCATTCGTAGTTCATAAAACATAGACTTTTCATTTAATTGGTTAAAAACTAATTGTGTTAATCAATAATATGGAAGAGAATTTTAGCCCAACATAATTTAAAGAAGCTCCACACATTAAGCGCAATATCTTCTTGTTGGATGAGGAATTGCACACTTGTGTTTTTTTTTACTGTGATGAGGCATCATGTGATAACTCGCAGTTCACTATTGAACTGAGACTTTCAATGATTTTGTAGATAAAATTATTTTAAAGAAAACCTTACTCAATTTCCATTCCAACATCAGCCACGGATCCCATATTTTCATCTCTCGCCACAAACTTACAAGAATATTTCTTCATGTTGGAATTGGAAAGCAGATTTGTTTCTTCAAGTGTTTTTCTGCTTCCTGATCTCACACAGGAAGAGCTCTTCTTTTTTATGTCTTATTAAAATCGAACCATTTTGTTCGCGCTTTATTCGCGCCTAATTCGCAAAGTTTTGCAGATATTGAAGGGATGTCGGACCCTATTTCGTGAGTAATAAAACTTATCATTTTTTTTTTAACCACCCAGCAAACTGTTCACTTGAAGCGGTTGACTGTCTCTTATCATTAGTCTCGTCCTGTTGCTCAACACAACAAACAGTGTACCAGACTCATTTATATCATTTATCATTTTTACCAGCCTCATTTTTATCAGCCCTATTTCGTGAGTTCGGTGTTTTCTGAAGATGCTTTGTTGCATTGTGCACATTATGTGGCAACAATTTTCTTGCGCAATTGAACCCTTGTTTGTTTACAGGCAATGCGGAAAAGCATAGAGATGAATAATATAGGAATATTTTTGGCCGCTGCAGAATGTTACGGAGTGAAAGTTATAGATTTGTTTCAGGTATGTTTTTAGCTTTGTACTTGTTACTCCTATAATTTCGTTTGATATCACTTTTTGATACGCTGTTTTGCTGCCTTTAATGTGTTATAATTCAGCATTTTTAATCAGAAAATCGTCAACTTTGTCAACGCAGCAGACGCTGAAAACAATTGGACATACCGATATAACCTTTCAGAAGTTATTACAATTTTAAGGCAACAAATTGCCAAGAAACGTCAAACTTAAAAATCTATTAGCATTCAAACTCCGTTGCACCAGAAGACCATAGTTGTACAATTCAGTGTAATTTTTCAACTGATGCACAAATTGCAATTGCACAACTGCGTTGCAATGTGGTTTGGATTTGTCTTTTTCACCTTGTCCTTTGTCTTGGACTACTCCCATTTTGTGTTGTTAGTTTTTGCGAAACAATTTGTATGTACAAGGTTGCTTATCGCAAGTTACTGGAACGATAAGGTGACATTTCCTTATCTTGAAGACTGCAGTTCTGGCCCAGCCAACAAATTAAGCGTTTTTTATATCAACGTCTCATGTCAAGTTCAATCATTCAATCAATCAATCAATCATTTTATTTTTTGTCATTAACGCGTCCGGGACGAAAAAGATACTAACTACAAAAATCGATATAGACCTACCAGCACGTTAATGAACGGGAAAAAGTGGCAAAATCTTGAAAGGTTTAAAACGTGCCTGAATGGAAAATCATGTAGTAGGCTATATATCAATAGTTAGCACGGCCACTAAACCCAAGTTTGTAGACTTTTCTGTTTTTCAAACTTTCGCAGATGATTTTTGGTCTTCAAATACATTTTTTCTATCAATATTTTGCCAGCAGAATTAGTTGATCAATTAAATCGTGTTAACAAAGAAGTTGTTATGTTGTGCTAGCAATAAAATTTAAAATGAAGTTTTGTCATTTTATTGCAACAAGCATTGAAACAATAAATACGAGTTGAAAGTTTCGGAAATTAAGTTTAATCACTATTTTATTTATCATGACTAACTAATTATCGTTGGCTATTCACCGCAGACGATAGACTTGTACGAGTCACGTGACTTGGCCCAAGTCCAGGTCACCCTGTACAAACTGGGTTCTGTCGCCCAAAAGAATGGGTTTCGTGGCCCGGTTATTGGGGTGAAGGTCGCTGATAAGAATGTTCGAAAGTTTGATGAGCATTTGAAGAAAGAAGGAAGAAATGTGATTGGATTGCAGGTATTGTCAAATGAGTTTTTACTGTATTGATGACCCCACGACGGCACAATTCGTCGCAATACAGAACAAGTTTCTTAATGTATTCACTCGCAAATTAAATCCAATTCTTCCACGAACCATTTTTACATTAAAAATCCCCGCTTAAAAAAATCAAACTACTGTTTTTGAAATCCTTTTTTTGTTACACTACACCAGGGTTACTCAACTAATGTTAACAAAAGTCCAGTTTGACAAGTTAAATATTTTTAGCTGTCCGGTGAATGGGTTATTTCACACGCAACCACGAAAGTTAAATTATCTGCACCAAACCACATTTTTAGGTAAAATGTAACTTTACTTTGATTTCTGAGAAAGCGTTAGATTTCGGAGTGAAAAGATTTCTGAGTGAAAGATTTCTGAGAAAGAAAGGGAGTCTGGGGGGCGAAGCCCCCAGCAACTAGGATAATCACAGTAAAGATTGCTTCCTCTTAGTAGAAATCTGTTTAAAGCCCTGAAACGTGGCAATGAAGTTATTCTTCCAAAAGCTCAAGGTCCACCATCAACACCCAGAAGGTCCGGATTCGGACCGCGGTCCGCCAGTTGAGTAGCCCTGCACTACACAAAATACTGGTTTTATCTTCTCATGTTATCAAGAGCTGCTTTTAAAGTGAATTAACTATTTATTACATTAACCTGATTAAATGTAATCACAATATAAGACACTCACTGTGCAGCTGATCGTTCTTTTCAAATTGTAATGACGTGAGTTTACAATTCCCAGGCAGATTTTCTGTTCAAACTATGTCCATCGACAATATTGTTGTCAAAGTGCTTTTCTTAATCGCAGCTTGTTTGCTGACGATGGGCGGACGATCAAAAAACACGTTTTTACAACTGTTTGTTCAACAAACACACGTTAACTGGCATTTAAATAGCTTTAACTAATCAGTTCACTCGAATTTCCAGGCAAATTGCGACCCACCTAGCAAATTATCCCCTTTTTACATTGGTTAAATGTCCACGGACGTTAAATCAATGCAAAAAGGACTGATTTTTGGATGTGAAACACATGACGTGTTTCAGTCTTTTATTCAGTTAACTGGTTCAATCAATCGTTTTTGTGACATGTTACTTTTAATAGATGCTAAATTGTTCGCTTCATTTTACTTGATTACCGTCATGTTTCATATTCTACAAAGCTACTGGATTTTGCACCAAAGTCGATGTTTCATCACAAGATAGCATCCAAACGTTCGCCAGTATTTTTCAATGAAACCCATATAATAATAATAATTAGATAGTAGTATTTCTGTAGTCTCTAGAACTACGAAATGTGACTACTGACCATTGCACGCCCCGTGCTTGGAAATACCGAGGCCACATCCACGAACTATCAGGGAGAGCAAAAAATCTGACGCGTTTACATTGCTTCAAAATACTGCACTTACGTAGAAACGATGTCAAAAGTCCTTTTGCAGCTTGATTCAGATGGGAATATTTACCAATCAGCCTGTGCGTATGGCTCAATGCTCAGGAGTGAGCCATGAGAGTTTTTTGCATACGTTGTTGCGAGCACCGTAGGCCTGATGCATGAAATTAGTGCTGTTTCTTGACTTGGTTCATGTCCAGCACAAGCGAAAAAACCTCCACTTTTATTGATGCAATTTGTCCCTCTAATTGCATACAGCGCCTCGCTATTGCGTTTCCATGTATTCCAATAACTGTCAATCACATGTTACGACATCCGCTCTGCCCATTCTCATTGCCTGTCATTGCGCACGCAGGCTTGTTCGAAATGTTGGAAAGCCATTCTTTTTTCCATGGTTACAAACAGTTTCTGTAACGACTAACGAACATTCTATTCTAACCCTGTCAGCAACTCAGTCATTTTTTACATTAATTCTATGCCTGCAGACATTGAATCGATTCAAATAATGACTCGAGTGGCCGGCTGGGGTGATTTCACTACTGTAGCAAGAGACAGCCATTCAGCACACTACAAAGTATCCGATCCTAGCATACAAAAGTTGGTTTTTCATATCGTTTTAACGTCATAAGATCTTGAAACTGGGAAAAAAACAATAGTTATTTGCTCTGATACGAACTTTTATTACTTTTGATCAAAACTCCGTTTTAAGATGACGAAATTGTGACCCTTTTTGCAGATGGGGACAAACCAAGTTGCTTCTCAGCGGGGAATGACGCCTTATGGGCTAGGCAGACAAATGGTTACCAAAATTCAATAAGGACTCAAACTTCAGACATTGGCAAGGTCAGAAAATACTGTGGAAATTGACGACTTGTTTTGTGCTTCTTGAATGACAATACGAAAGCTACTTTTTTCCAAAACAGCAACATGGTACCTCATCATCATTGTTTTAAAAAGACAGAAATCATGACACTGTCTACCCCTGATGGAAAAAGACTACGCGGAAATTGCTTGAAATCAAAAACCCCGCGCTATTTGCAATTCCGAATTCGTCACTTCAAGAAAGTCGAAGTTGATATTAAAAAGTTTGTGTCACTTTTATTAAATTCCATCCAACCGGCATTGTATCTTATTCTCGCTGTTTCAATCACTGGGAATTTCAATCTTTCAATCAGATATGCTTTGCATGATGGCCTAATCATAATCGTGTACTTTTTTAAGCTTCTCTTGCTTTTTATGAAATATATTCCTCCGCGCAGTCTGTGTTCATTTGCGATCAAATATCATTCCTCCTGGGTCAATGTTGCGTGTTTCAACTGAAATTAACGAAAAAAAACTGATAGAAAGTTGCGACTTTTATTTCAAATTTTTATTTTCAACTTTAATTTGTGACAAAAAACGTTAACCAGAAATGGATGAACTCTCACTTCTAGTCCTTCCGTGTTTTTCTAATATTTTATTTACCACATTTTGTATTTTCAGTCATTGTTTTGTGTGTCTTTTGTCGCCACCATTTTTAGCCTGGTCTGTATCTATTATGTTTTGCTCAACAAAAGCCACATCATTTTGCGTATATTTTGTGTTTAAAAACTTAAAAATAGCAAAACACATAGTTATGTTATTAGCCTTTGTGTATGTGGTATTTTGTGTAAATTGATGAACCACTGAATAATAAAATCACCGTAACTTTACGTATTTCCAACGAAAAATTAACAGCAATTATTGCTGCACTGTTATTGTACAATTTTCAAATTGTGAACTAGTAATTTGTAAGTCACTCCAATGAATCCATTTCGAACCCATTAAATGTTCACATCGTGCTTTCTGTCATTGAAACTGCGTTTATTCAAATATAAACAACATCAAACTACCATTAAATCAACGGAGCGTTACAATCTAACCGCCATCGCTTACTTGATGTCTGCCTTGCCAGCCGCTGGGTGTGCTTACGTCATAGATATAGAAGCTCACCTGATAATAGGCTCCGTTTCAATAACTGCTCTTGTGGAAAACAGTTTATTATTTTTGCACCACAAATGGCAGCTCGCATCCGCTGGCAAGGTACCGGCTTGCAATCAGTTTTTGTTTTACATTGATTTAACGTCGGCAAACGTTGAATCCATGCAAAGAATAGTGATTTGCTCTGTGGATGAACCGTAACATTTTGTCTGATAACAATGAAAAAACTTTTATTTTTATTATTAGAAATGTTAACGCTTTGGTGGAGAGTTCGTTTTGTGGAGCCATAGACAGACAAAACAAAGTAACTGCAACGGGTTTAATATATTGTTGCACAAAGAAATATAGCATAATTAAAATAATAATTAAAATAAAACTCAAACGTTTTCGACACGTGCTTGTGTCCTCATTAGGAATTATTTTAAATCTGCAATACATAAACGTTACAGTTATAGTGCATAGTCAGGTTTATCTTTTAACTTTCGTTTTATTGCAGATTTAAAGTGATTCCTGATACGGACACTAGTACGTGTCGAAAACGTTGGAGTTTTTTTAATTATGTTACTTTGTGTAATAAATATGTTAAACCCGTTAAAGTTACTTTGTTTTGTCAAATTGTCAGTCTATTAGAAATGTGTTTTGAGTTGCATTTCTGCGCTGAAAGTTACATTCTTTTTCGTTGCTTTAGCATCAGCTGATGAGCAAGCATAAGTTCCTTATCACAACTTTTTTAGTTAGCATTTATCATTCCGAACAGTCCGAACTGCAAACAGCATTGTTGAAAATCAGCTTTCAATGTTAACAAATTTTATTAGATTTTGTCATAGACCGTGACTCTGCTTTTAACTACGGCCATGTTTTATTTTGAATGTTTTCGAAGTTGAAAGACTTTTTAAACCTTCCAATTCTTGTTGTGTCATATATTACGTGATAAATGTTTTGTGATTGCTGTTGGTTATGTCACGTCGCTGAAAAGAATTGAAATTAAACAAAAAATACTCGCATTCTGAAAGTCTGGCCAAGTAATATGCCTTTCAGGCTATCATGTCCAAACGACGTATTTCCAATGTAAAAATGCTTGCAACTTTTGTTTTCAAAGGATTATTTAGCAACCAATTTGTAAGATCATTTCAGTTCTGCAGCTTATGTTCTTGAAGTTCAGCTGGGTTCTTTTGTTCAAATCCTTTTGGATCAGACTAACGTTAAGACATGGGGCAAACGTTTTTGTAACATAATTTGATGAAAAACCACCAACACCTTATTCACCGACTTGTTGCATAAGGTTTTGCAATCAAACGCTATCACGGATTGATCAAGTTTACGTTGCTTGACGTCGCACTGACGTTTTAATGCAACTAATCAAATGGATGCAACTACCCAACCAGCAAATCAGTCCTTTTACATTGATTCAGCGTTTGCAATCGTTAAATCAAGGTAAAAAAGACTGATTTGAAGAATAAATAGCTCAAACTTCTGTTCCCCTTGTTTTTACGTTAGACAAGAGTTTTAATTGCTTTAAGCCTTTTTACGATCGTTTTCGAAAAACCAAGCAAAAATTAGCTTAAATTAGGAGGAAAACAATCTCAACTATGCAATTTAGCTAGTAGCGTTTTTGCGGTAGATCTTTGAACTTGAAAGATAAATATTCTATGGATATTTTTATCTTGATTTGTTTATTTTGTAAAGGTTGGTTGCCAAAGGTGCGATTTAAAAATCAAAGTCTTTTTGTTAAAAAAACACAAAGTAGTTTATTAGGTCATCGTATCATAGGACTGCTCACTGAGCCTACTTACATATAGGCCTAAGCTTTATCTAGGGACGGTACATTACGGGACGCGCAACTCCGTTGTTCCTTCAACATCAGAAGGGTCAATTGCCAATTTGACATTTTTTTTTACGCTTTACTGCAGGCTTGCTTTCAACTAAAAACCTTAAATTACTTTAAAACCAACTTAACTCTTCTTATATAACCCATAAACAATAAAATATTTTGTAAATTAGAAAAAAAACGTAACCTTTCTAGTGTTGCGGATAAGCCAAAAGCGGATGAAGTTTCGCATCCCTATGATCTACAAGCCCTAGCTTTATCATACAAACCACAAATGTTTTGCACCTACCAGCTACTTCTTTTTCTTCGGCGTTTGAAATATTTCCACTTTGGTGTTGATAAATAAATTGAGAATTCAGACAATTGAGGCTGCTAAAAACGCAGGCCAGTTAGCCAGTAATGTCACAAATCACTGGAGATGTAATGCGAAGGTGAAACTCGGGATTTTTGTTTCGATATTGGAAATAGTAATTCTGAACTTGTACTCTAAACTTTAATATCAGCAGGCTACATTACTCAAAATTGAAACCGAACTAAAATCACTATAATCTGAATGAAAAAAGTATAGTCTGAAAAAATTATCTGCCCTGACAATAATAGATAATAATGTTATGGTTTTATTTATGGTCGCTCTGCACCAACTGAGGTCTTTTATCGCCAAGGCTCACTTTTAATTTTATATCAGGTTTACGACGTCATCACATTATTATCCGACTTGTTCTCATTGTGTTATGCATGAAAGAACACAATTGGTACTATTTTTAAAGTCTTCGGTCTGACCCGATCTGGAATCGATCTCAGATCCACCAGCACCAGAGCTAAAGGCGAAACCACCCCGCCACTGAGATGGTGAAAACAGTAGAGGAATTATCTGGAACTGCGAAAAAAGAAGCAACAAGATTAAACAATAATGGTTCAACCCGAGGCGTGAGCTATTGGGTAACGCACTTCATAAACAACTCTCCGTTCAGCAGGGGGGTTTAGGTGGTACTTTTGGACCCGAGCCCGGATTTAAAAAATTCCCCGCAACTTCAAACATTATCAAGATCTTAATATAACCAGATCTAATGGAATTGCCATCAGAGCCACTAAAACTTAAAACAGCCACTTCAGCCGTCAGATGGTAAAGTACCGGGCCCCTTCTGGGTACCGGCCCACTTCAGCTCTGTGGTGGTGAAATAGCCACTTCAGCCACCAAACAGGAAAATAAGAATTTAGTTTAGTATGTAAAAACAAAATATAGTAGGCTAGGGCCCAGTGGTTCTCAAACTTTTTTTTGTTGTGACGCCTATGGAAAAGTTTTCTGGACTTGCGACGCACCAACAAATAAAAGTTAAACAAGTTAGTTAAAAAGAGGAAACTTACTATTAAAGTTGTGTTTATTAATACAACAACACAAAGCAATGCATATTATTTAATGTGACGTGTGGACTTGCTTGTTTTTACAAAGTTCATTGGGAGAATTTTTGAAATTGGCACCCGCATTTCTCTTTCAGTGTTTATTGGTGATCGAAATTTGCTTTTCATCACCGCCAAGGCAGAAAATCCTGCTTCACATAAATATGACGTGGCAAATGGGATAATAATTCGTAGTGCTTTCTTCACCAAAGCTGGATAATAGCCATTCATTGAAATCCAGAAATTTTCCGGATTTCCTGAATTAAACATCCTTTTCAGGGAGTTGTCACAAGAAAGGTCAATGTAGACTTCTTTATCTTGTGCAGTAAAAGACAATGGAGTAGGTTGGACGAAAGGATCACGAATCCATTCGTAGTTTGATACATTTTCTGGGAAGTATTTTGCAAATTTCGACTCGAGCTTGGACAAATGTTGCCCAAATATGCTTCGCAAATTTGAAGGCAGCGTCATATTTTTCTTTTCAAGCAAATTGGACAAGAAAGTGAAGTATTGAGAGCTTCCAGACAGGTTTGCTGTATCTTCCTTCTACAATAGCAGCTTTTTAACAAATGCTGCAATTTTATCTGAAACGTCATTTTTATCCGGCCCTTGCATAGAAATGTTCAGTTTGGCAAAGATATCACACAAGTAAGCCAATTTCAATAAAAAATCGTCTGAGCTAGACAATCTGCAAGTGGATTATTTTCTTGCTGCAAAAAAGCCTGAAATTCATCCACCAATTCGTAGAAGCGTTCAACGGATTTTCCAAGCGAAAGCCACCTGGATGAAAATTAAAAGAGCAAACTCTGATGCATTCATTTCTCCACAAAGTTTTTTGAAAACTCTTGATTTCAGTGGGCGTGTTTGAATGGAGTTAATAACTTTTGATGACAACTGCAACTGCTAATCAAAGGGTTAACCTTATTTTTATAAGATAAACTGAGTTCAGCTACGAAACGGAACTATTCTGCGACGCCCTTGGAAAATTGAAACGACGCACCAGGGCGTCGCGACGCACAGTTTGAGAACTACTGGGCTAGGCTATAATGTTTTTGACAGTTTGAGTGTAGACATTACATTTATCGATAAAATACATTGTAATAAAATATCTTTTCCTTGTATCTGTCAGGAACTAGCACAATACTCGTGATCCTTCTTAGAAATGGTTGTTCAATGGTCAGGCAACCAATTTCATATGCTGTACTGGTATATGCTTCGAAGAAACAAATTTCGGTTTCTAAACAATAGTCTGCTTTGCAGGATAAATTACTAGTGTTTAGTCTACCGTATAGTGATTTCCCTAACCACGAATATTTAGTGAAATAACCCGAAACACGAATTTCAAAATACACAGACTAATGTTTGCTTAAACTCAAAAACTGAAATGGCACCGGTAAGAAGATCGCTATCCTTATTTCTGCACTAAAACTAGACCAAAACCGCTTTCAGATATCAGCAATCAGCAAATGTTTGACCTAGGGCCCTAACCCCTAGGCCTAAAAACTTTTTTCAAATCAAATTGGACACTTTCTGACCGTCTACACTAACTTTGCTGTAAATTCTCTTCTGGTGAGCTTAGAATAGCCAGTGAAGCATCAATTAAATGGAATCGGGAAGTAATACTCTAGTGCCATGTGACAAATAAAAGTTCAAAAAAACAACTGCTAGATAGAGATAGTAAGTTTTGCGGTTCGGGAAATTTTAAGATTGCACAAGATTTGTTAAACGGCCATGCTTTTGGCATACTGGGTTTGATCGAGCACAGAATAACAAAAAGCTCTACGTCTAACAAGACTGACACCACAAACAAGAGCAAGCTACTGCATTACATTACAGGCTGCCAGCAGCGCCAAGATTGTGATAAGTTGTATGTAGTAAAATTTTAATGCCTTTGAGAATATAATAATATATATATAAATGATATTCCTCTTAATTTTCTACTTTGAACAGCATGTGTCATCCTCATTTTAACAGCACACCGATAAAAGTTTGTACACAACCTTTATATTCATAACATTGTCGATGAAGGCGTCCCGAAAATAATTGGTACCGGGCCCGAGAAATCTTGTCAACGGCCCTGCCGTTCAGTCTCACCTTATAGCAAGTGAGGCTCGCCCTAATAGGCTGCAGCCTTCCCTCGTAAATTGGTGAATGTAATGTAAAACATTATTGTAGCCTATCCATTAAAAACAGCTGCGAGCCGCCACTGCCTTGTAGACGAAATGAATTACGGTAGCCTACCGTACTATACTGGCAACAAGCATAGCTTTTTTTGCTCACCTTGGTTGTTTAAACCTATACAGCAAACTGTCAACATTAAGCCAAGTTTTAGAGTTTTTATCAGTCCGAAGGTAAAAATTTCTACAGTCAAATTTTAACTCATTCTCAAATAGTTTGTGATAGAACAAACTCGAGCAGCTACAATACCAGACAGCAAATCAGTCGCGTTTACATTGATATAACGTCTGTGGACGAATCAATGTAAAAAGCGACTGATTTCCTGTCTGGGATTTGATTAGCAATGCATTGTTCTCAGAGCTTTGTAGTGCAGAATGCAATAGTTTCAGCACACACTTATAGAGACAGGTTAAAGCGAAGTGACAGATCATAACAACACTTCCATGTGTTTTATGAGATGAAAAAACTAAATTCTTGAAATCGATAAAAAATCGTCCAAGTCATTTGCCAATGACATATTTAAGTTTTTGTAAATTTTGAATGAAAATTTTAAACCAGTTTCAGAACGCAGATATCAAAAGCTTGATGACCAGATAGCCAAAATTGATATAGTGGTAGGCTACACCTATACGCACGAAACAAACCATAGTAGCCTATTTCAAAAGCTCAAAATGGTAATTTAAAACGACTTTCTCTACATTTGGCTTTAGCCAGCTCACTTTTCTGGGTTATAGTTTCCGCTTAATGACGCTCTAGAGCAGTGGTTCCCAACCGGGGTGCCGCGGCACCCTGGGGTGCCAATTGCAATGCTCAAGGGTGCCGCGAGATATTGCAATACTGTGGCCCAATCTTTATTTTAACTTTAACCCGTTAAGTGCGGAATTTATTTATTTATTTTAACTCTAATCCGCGGTAAGCCTTTGTTTTCTCGCCCAGGAAAAACAGCGTAAAAAAGATTTTGATTCGTTGCTGTTCTTTCCAAAAAAACGTCCGCCCCGATGGCTCATTGGTTACGCGCCCGGCTCAAGATCACGCGGCGCTGGTTCGACTCTCGGGGTGTGCGCTTGAGCAACGCATTTTTAGGACTGCTCTAGATTCAGCGGCACTTAGTGAGTGGAATAATTCCCCGGCAACAACACTTCAATAATCGGAAAACTTCACTCTGCCAACCTCGGTAACCGGCCTTGCGAGAGCCTCCACAAGTATGCGAAACTACCAGGAATAACCTATCAAGGCTTTGTCAGTCCGAGGATAAAGATTCAAAACCAACGTTTCATGATTTTGTTTTGCGTTTCACGGCGCACAAAGTCAAATTGCAGTGATGGATTTTATCGAATTGTGTGAACCAGCACGATTATAAAATTGCACGATTGTTTGCGAAATATTATAAAATTGGAAACTTATGTTGGATAAAAATTTGACGAGTTCTGGATAAAAATTCAAAATGAATATCCTTGCGTTAGAAAGAAAGCTCTTGTACTTTTGCTACAGTTTCCACATCATACCTATGTGAAAGTGGATTTTCCGTATTAACGAACATTAAAACTAAAAAACGAGAACGACTGCTTATAGTCGAGGAAGAAATGCGGGTGGCTTTATCGAATGTGCCCCCAGATGTTAACCCTTTGAAGGTTGGGGGGGGGGGCTGCCAATTCAACTTTTTTGTATCAACAGTTGCATCTCTAAAACCACTGAGGCTGCGACTACGAGATTTCTTGACTCTTCCTAACTTTTATTCACCTTTATTGAGCTGAAATTTTGAGCGAATAAAGGTTATAAATTAAGAGATATAAGGCATTTCTCAGCACATCCTCTGAAATATTTCATATTCTATTGTTCAAAATTTTCCCACCAGCTGGATGAAAGTAATTAATTTGGCCCATGTCTCGTTAATTAAATGATTCAAATTGAGATTATGTAAAAAAAAATTAATCACAACATTGCAATGCATGTTCTTCATTTCTCTACCAAAAAATACTAAATAATCCAAACGTCATAAGTCACCTCAACATTTCAACGTATATCAGCAGTTCTAAAATTCACATAGCTTTAATTTTCGGATATGCTCAGCGTGAATAATTTTACAAAGTAAATCTCAACTTTTGAAACCGTGCCTTAAAAAAATCACAGAAATATCACTCCTAAACCATAAGAAGAATCGACAGCCCCCCCCCCCCCAAACTGAGCAAGACTCCAGAAGCCCAACTTTCTAAGGGCTAAGGGACTTTGTGCAAGAAATCAAGCTCAAATTTCACACTGACTTTTGAATAAATACATTTATTTACGCGCGCTATACTGTACAACTCATTCTGTGTTATTTCATATAGTTATTTGAAATACAGAAACCTCATAAAATTGATCCAGTTTTGCCAGGGTGCCGCAAACTATTTATCTCTTTGATAGGGTGCCACAAGGTCAAAAAGGTTGGGAACCACTGCTCTAGAGTCATGTGGAGTGGAGTGTCGACAAAGCAATTCAAAATTGATTTTCGACCTTTTTATTGTCAGTTTTATGCGCATTGCAATGCACCCAGATGAATGCAATGCGTTTACGTCGTGCATTTATCATTGAACCCCAAAACTCACCTTCGCAACAAAATAGGCTACCTATTAACATTGCAAGGTTTGGGTTCAGTAAAAGCCTGTAAAAGATAGAAGTGAGTGACGCTGTTTACGAGTGATGAGATTTCAGTTGAATAATGTTCATCATTCCCACTTTTTATTGTAATACCTCACATGTGTTTGCAAATGTTTACTAAAATCGAATAAAAAATAAAATGCTGCAAATAAAAAAGGGCTAAAATTCAACTAAAATCTCATCACAAGAATCAACAAGTTATTTTTGTTTACAGGTCGTGATTCCACGGTTCATTTTGAGACTGAATTTCGATTCAAACAATGAAATATAATATACATTTTACGTTTAAATAACACATTGTTTGCTTTGGGTCACCAGAACCGCTTGCAGAGACTGGCAGGTTGTCAATGGTTAAATTTGTTTGTGATTGATTGTTAATAAAAATATTTGCAAATGTTGACAAAAGCAAAATAAACAACGATCACCGCAAAATCAATTTGCTTCTATTTAAGAAAAAACATTGAGTAAATATCAAAAAGGGTTTATTAGCTCACAGTTATCACGAAAAATCCTGATTTGACAAATATGTTAACCTCCTAACAACAAAAAAGGTGATCACTGAACAATAGCGAAGAACGTGCCTCACTTCACCCACGTATCTAATGGAAAGCAATCGGCAAACCGCCTCATCAGGTTAACAAAACAATGTAAAAATAAACCCCTTCTGTTTATGTTTTCACTGGAAAACATCGTAACTATCAAAAGTGTGTTTACTGGATCCTACTGAGTACTGACTCCACTTTTCCCCTGAAAAAACTCTAGTTGCGCTATTGATTGGAAAGTGCTCCTCAGCCAACAAACGTGGCACTCTTTACGTTGTTTTAAGGTAGTCAAGCGTGGAAACAATGTAGAAGTGCTTGCTTTACTGGCTACTCAAAAGCTATTGAGCTTTTTGAGTAGACTAGCATAAGAAGATTGCCCTCCAATTCAAAGGGTTTGGTTTTGATTAGAGTTGAAAAAACGACAAGCTACCAGAAATTCTTTTCAGTCGAATGCTTGTCTAAAATCGAATTGTTTTGATTGTTCAAGAAACCAACCTTTTTTGGTTAGATCTTTTTCCTTTAGTAGTTCCAATGAAAGAAAATTCTTTCTTTTCTAATCGAGAAAAAATGTAGAGGTTTTAGCTACATCTGCTAAACCAGCCATCGATTTGTGTTTATCTTATCATGACGTAATGTAAGAATTCGTACCATATCTTTGATCGACTTCTATATTCGGTGAGAGAGCCAACAACCAATGCACGTCTGGCTGGTATTGATTTCCGTGACATCATAACGAGAGGTCGAAAGGCAAGTGCACTTTCGCGACGTCCTTTTAGATGAAAACAATGGCTGCTGTCTAAGTGAATCAGGAAGAGTCATAATTCATTTGCCTCACGCTATCGAATGATATCTCCTGTGTATATCTACTAGTCATAGCGCGAGTTTGTGACTGATTTAATTATTTATATTTATTAACAGCATTGGCTCCCAACACTTTGTTAAGCGACACTCCTTGTCGAAATATCGCCAAAGAACCTAGACAGTAAATCAGTCGTTTTGTTTTACATTCATTCAACGTTTGCAGAAGTTTAATTACTGTAAAAAACGATTGATTTGCTGTCTAGGTAGTTGATGTAAAGCAGGTTGATGTCAAACTTTTACTTTTGATGAGCTCGATCAGATTGTGAAACACCAATAACTCACTTCAGCACATGAAAAGGCGTGCTGCTTTCACCAAAGCTTACATATCAAATAAGTGAACCATTTTCTGGCATTCCTCAAATTCACTCCTATGCGGTGTAAGCTTTTCGTCAGGACAACGTCTGGCGCGGTAACACTGGTTATCAACAACGATTAATTCCACTGGCGTGGTATTTGCTTTACGCACGTCCGGACAGTTCAAAATCGCTTTGTTTGATTAGTTGAGTGAAGAGAATAAAACTTTAAGTGGCAGTTTGTGGTGTGGATTGCTGGGCGAACAAATTTAGCCGGTAAGTGGCTCCAGCTCAAGAAGACGAACTGTAAGGTACTGAAGCACTTTCAACCGGATAAGCTATGTTTTCAAAATAGATACACGCCTGGCTTTTCACGCACAGATATCCAAGCTTGTTTCAGTCACTTCAGGAAGTTCAGGCCAATGCCAGCATCTCCACTAAGGAACATGCAGAGCCTTGTAGGTCAAACAGATTTTTGACAAAATTTTCTGACAGGACTTTTAGAATGGATTTTTTTGCGGCAATAAAATAATCTATATAAGCAGGGCCGGATTTAGCTGATGGGGGGCCCGGGGCACTTTCAGATCGGGGGGCCCCCGTGCAAACAAATTTTTCGCGCCTACGGCGCAAAAAACACCTCTACGTCTATAGTAGCATTAATCCAGCACTGCACAGCATTTTGCAGAAAATTCAAAGGCTAAAAGAAAAAAATAACACACAAAAATCACATTTATTTCACGTAGGGGGGGCCTTCAAAAGTCGGTGGCCCTTCAAAAGTCTGCACCCTCTGCCCCCCTAAATCCGGGCCTGCATATAAGTTGTTTCAAAACAAACCGAACACAAGGCATTTAAATTATTGTGCATCAAAACAAAATCGCGTGTCGTTAAATTGTTTGTATTGAAATACATGTAATCCCTCAGGATTATTAAATGTTCAAATATGGCACAAGGCCATGTACTTGGAATATTATAATATAAGGGATATTGTGTTTTGAAGTTGCGTTAAGTACTCATTCAGATATTTTAGTTTGAAACAACAATTAAATACAAAAATGTATTTCTTTGTTGAAAAGACCATAGATTTTATAGCAAAACTGAAGAGTGTTTTACGTTCCCGTGTTTCAAACGAATGTGGTCTTGAATCTGATTCCTTTGTACCGAATACAAGCGCTTGTTCAAGGTATTTAATTACCGTGTAGCCTACGTAAAAAGTTTTAGTTACGCTCGAATAAAAAAAAGTTTCCGTAACATTACAACCTTCACGTTTATGAAGTAACGTTGACTCTATTTGCATCGATTACACATCATGAGACGTTCAGTTGACGTAAAATGACGCAAATATTTGTGTTAATTGCATAGCGTAGTCTTTTAATGTGGGATGTAGCGATACAGGACAATAGAAACACCTACAGTCCTACAGGTTTCTGATTCTGTAGGCAGAACTGTTTTTCTTTAAGTCTAAAAAGGATACGCAAGTGTGTGTTGCTAACCATGACATAAGCATTTGTTGGTTACTGTATGGTTGACAAGAAAATACTTCATTCAGCAATTTGTTGCCAGCCACCACGGCATTCGCTTGAATAGATTCAAAAGGATAAAGTCGAAGCCATGCGTGACGACGACTGCAGTGTACGAAAAAGGAAAGGTTCACAAAACTCCAAATATGGTGCCAAGCGATTCAAAGCCGCGATAGATCAATTTATTTTGGTACAACTGTTTTCCCAGGTAAATTTCAACTTTTAAGGCGAGGCTTAGTCAGAAGTTTGATGTGACATTTCGATTGCTGGCAGACAAAAATGAAACATTTCTCAGTGTTAGTATTCGGCAACAACCACCTTGAGGTCTAAATCAGCTTGAAAAAGGACAAAAAAATGTAAACGCTTAACCACTAATAAGAAAGCATTTCAATGTGATGAGAATTTCTGTTTGGTATGTTGAGAATTTTAAATCGTACAGGTTTGACTTAAGTTGCCTTGAAGTGCAGTGTATCATCGACAAACAAGGTTATGAAAATTGATTTTTGACCGTATGAAGTAAAAGGCTCAGTGAGCGTGAGCATTGCTGAGCAAGCAGACCATGTTGTGCTATGTCGTCTGTTGTTCGGAAGCCGAGTAAAGAATCAACTGAGCTCGTAATAGGATTGAAGGCTTATTAACAAGGTGAGCAGATAAAGAAATAAAAGAACAAAACAGAGATGTTTACGATTCAGAGGTTTCTCATGTGTCCATAAGCTTCGGTTTAATTAGGTAGTTCATTCTTGACACACAGAATTTTCTGTCAACAGAAAACTTTTAGTCCTGCAAACTTGCAATGTGTCATGCTGCGGATCAGAGTTGTTCGAAACTACAAGTAGTTTCGTTTCGATGTGCCCGTGAAACGAAGCTTAAGAATTTCCAAACACGGGTGACGGGAAGAATAGAACATTCATGTTTTTTAGGGATTTTATGCTACAAATTTACATTCATCAGAATAGTTCGACATGCTGGTATTTGCACGACGATTTAATTTCTCAAAATATTTGGTGCATCAGACTCCATTTCGCTATGGTAACTTAATAATAACATATTTAGCTTAATTTAAATATGAGATTGCTTACTGAACTACAGTACTTGCCCTTTGCAGAGTTTTCACTGTTAACACACTGCATACTAATTTACGTGGTGTGAATGCATTCAGTGCAGCACACACTTTCAGTTGTATTTAAAACTTCGGACAGTAGGCATGAGCTTAAATTTTGTCTACTTTGGATGGTCAAATTTCATTCAATTAAATTGAACGTGTTTGCAAGGGTTTTATATTTAAAAGAAATTTTGACATGCGACACAACGATGGAAAATATATGGCCCCTCTTTGCTCGGTTTCCTTTTCTCTCGTCATTCAATTTGGAATAGATGTCGAAAGGTTTGCCTACAATCCTTTGCTGCTTTTTGTGTTTGGGAAATGTAATTTGATCGGTGTTTTGTTGGTTTGTTTTTTATATCGTTTGCACTTGCATTATTCACACAACAGGCAAATAAAGCGTTTTTTCTTTACTAATGCTGTAAAACGTAAATTGTGCTTAGTTTCTCAGCAACCGATTTGTAGCAAGAATTGACAGCGATAGACACGTGTTTCGCCCATGAGGCTGGGCTCGTCAGTATTGCAAGTCAATATTGGTCCTTGTGCATTTTCATCGGTGGCTTTATGGTTGTTATGTTAGGAATAGATGTTGAACGCAAATTTTCAAAGAATGTAACATGAGAACTATTCCGGTTTACAGGCAACAACTCGACATTGACTTTTCTTGCAATAATTTTGAGAAAAGTGCCGTCGAAACTCGAAAGCATAATTCAGGCCCACCTCACCTGTGAGAGTTCCGGAACGCAGAACCTCCTCCTCCCGCAAAAAAAAACTACCGTGATACTTCATCAAAAAAGTAAAAACTAGTACAAAACGAAGATGTAAACGAGCTAAAGCAAAAGAATATGCGGCATTTTTTTAAGTTTCCCCCTTCCTGGAAAAATTTTGGGGTCCTAAAATCATATCGGGTTCAAAAATTCAGCCTGGTACCCCTGTCGATGCTACTGGGCATGAGATAATGAGACTGTGGCTCCAGATTCACCAAAATTATGCTATACCTCGTCGCTGATAGCACCATTGTAAGAGCAACAGACCTGATAATTTTGGGAAAAGTTTAGAATAAGATCGGCACAATTTTGCGGCTCTGTTTTGTTAGGTGAAGGTGGCGTTAATCTTTTTCCAGTATTGGCGCAATCGTGGCTTGGCACAATCTAAATTCTAAACTATTACCAATAAACTGAAAATTATTTTAATTGACAATGACTAAAACGAAAATTGTCACATTTGACGACTAATTCTATAACGTTTCTCGGTAGCCAAGTGTAACAAGATTTTACAGCGATGCAGGTGGACTCTGATATTCCAGTTATCATGGTTTCGAAATGCAAGTTTTTAGGTACATCAGCTTCGTGTGCACACGAGCTTCTGCTAAAATAGAGCAGTCATTTGTAGCGGAATATGTGCAATCGGTTGCACATACGGGATATTACATCACACCGTCTGTTGATGCTGATGCAAAGCTTTGTGATCCTCGATCTTATGCAATGTTTATTCAATGACGACTAAGTTAGATGTTGTCATGCAGCACCGACTTGTAGACGTATTGAACACACACCCACAGCCTGTTACATTAGCAATGGACAGTAGTGCACACCAACGTAGAATTTAACAATGCAATGGAAACTATATGTTAAATAAGACCTTAAACCCCGTTTCAAGAAGATACATTTCATATATAACTTAGTCTGATAATTTCGAAATCAGGTGTTTGTGTTTTTGTGAGCTGCGGTTACCAAGCCTCTTTACGTTTATTTCCGTTGTCTTGTGATTATGCCCACAGTATGAGTAAGGATATTGTGAAGCATTGAGAAATCTTGGTGACATCCTTTATGTGCCTTTTACACTGTTGGCAGCAACCAGCATATGTGCTGTAGATTTCATTAGCTGAGGGATTTAGTTACTTTAATTTTAATGTTGCCTCTTGATTGTAATGAGTAATCAAGTAAATGAGATTAATTTACGAAGAAAATTACCTACTATACTGATGAAAAAAATCTTTACATTTAGTTAGCTGCTAATTATTTTACAGTATGCTCGGTATCAACACTGTTTTAGAAGACTAGAGTCAAGGGCCGACAATTCCGACCTGATGCTTGCTCTTTACGGGACGAAATGCCACACTTGGAATAAGTATGTGATAGTAAGTCAACAGTTGCGAACTGAGCAAGTGACAACAGGGCTAGCAACATTTCAGCAAGTGGATAAAGTTAGTAAATGATGAAACTGAGAAAGTAATAATTGAGCAAGCCGAAACTCGGAATGTCACAAGTCAGCAAAATGAGTTTGACAAGCGATGACCAAGCAAGTCCGACGTGAGCACGTAAATCTCATTTGCTGACTTGGCAGTAGCTAAAATGTACTTGCTAAGTTATCGCATGCCGAGTGTTCCAATGACCCTTTAAAGTGGTTTGGTGCATAAGATTGGGATGTTATAGTTATAGTCAGGGCCGGATTTAGCTGATGGGGGGCCCGGGGCACTTTTAAATCGGGGGGCCCACCTGCAAAAAAATTTTTCGCGCCTACGGCGCGAAAATCCACCTCTACGTCTACAATAGCATTAATTCAGCACTGCACAGCAATTTGCAGAAACTTTAAAGGCTGAAAGGAAAAAAAATAACACAAAATCACATTTTTTCCACCTAGGGGGGCCCTTCAATAGTCGGGGGCCCGGGGCACCTGCCCCCTATGCCCCCCCCCCCTAAATCCGGGCCTGTGCGAGTGTAGTGATGACGAAGATCTTTGACTTCAGTTTCAGTGTTATTGATTTTTGCATCAGCTTCACCATCGGCTAGCCGTAACTGTAAAGCAGCGGTTTTCAACGTGAGGGTCGCGAGACGCCTGAAAATCCAGTGTATAATGTTTTTCAATTTAGAATCCTATGTCAAGTATGGAGGTGTCAGTATCGTTTCCAATGTCATTGAAAAACCTCAGTATTGAAGTTTTTTCAACAACAGTTTTACGCATTAACAAGCTTGTTGAATAGTTGCAACACCAACCATCTCACTGAAACTGATTTCAATAAATCCATAAATGCATAAAATATTGTTACAAATTCAACAGGTGAAAATGTGGCTTTTATTCATTTTGTTTATAATTTACATTTTAGCCAAGTTTGTTTACAAAGTGAAAATTGTGGTCGAGGAGATGTACTAAAAGCAATATAATGACATCACGAAAAGACGTTCTTGATGTCATAAGTTACATTACAACAACTAAACGAGACATAGATTAGATGTCGGCATAAATCAAATGTGGTTAAAATTGCATTATATGGGCTGTCATTAAATATGTTATTGGGGGTGCGAGCCTAGATTGATTGCGCTTAGATTGCACGCAGTGCACAACGGGTTGAAAATCACTGCTCTAAAGGCTATGAGATATTATTAACTTGATTGTTGATTTAAACAATAGGCACAACATTTTACTGAATAATATTTGCCAGTGAGCATTCTGTTGTGACTCTCTTATTAGCCCAGCTAATTAAATTCCTACTTTTTCAAACTAGATCTTTTTACGCGACCTCAGTAGAAAGCACGAATTCTTGAAGCTAATTGCATCTTCCTGTAAATTCCCAAGTTTTTTTTCCAAATTTTAAATACTACGATTACAATTCACGCAGTAGTAGGATCAAAGAGAAGCTTTCGGAGTACATTCCGTCAAAAGCATACATTATTGTAATACTTTTAATAGAAAGTTCTAGTTAAACTTTATAAAACGTTGCTTTAAAATTATCAGTTTTTTATTGTATGGATCAACCGTCATAATTGTACATATCAGTGTTCTTTTGTGTTTAGCGACCTTAACCTGTGTAAGCTCACTTCAAACAATATTGCAAAATGGCAAGTAGACCGTCAGGATATGGCTTTTCCAGGGAAGTCGCCCAAAAGCTTGATGCAAAATATAACGCAGAGGATGAAAGCGAAGTTGTGTCATGGATTGAAGCAATGACCTCGGAATCTCCCAATAGTCGAGGTCGTCAAGTATGTGAGCATATGATAGTTTTGTTGAAATTTCTGCAATTCGCCGTCTCAGCCAGTAAACGTTGTCTACATTCTACAATAAAGTTGTTAAGGCTTGCAGAGCTATTTAAAGGGGTGTTGATTTAATTAATATGACATGCATTTTTTTCTGCACGTAGGATGTACAAAACCTCGTTCTTTTTGCGTTTACCGTCGCCGCAGGTTACATTGTTGGATTTAAGCACCGTAGCTAATGGAATGTGTTTTCATCGAGCGTTGTATAAGGTCCACATTTTTATTCTGGGGTCAGTATAGAACCGTCATTTAAAACACAAATACGCTTTTAGACAAAACTGAACCACAACAATAGAACTGGACTTGGTCAACAGGTCATTGATTGTCTCTGCTCGCTTACTGTACATCTTTCCCTAAGTGTGGGGTAGTAGCCTAATCCTGTAACATAACAATTCACGGCGTAACGCGTACACTGCATAAAATCAGTTAACAGTAGAATGTCACAATCTGTTTCTATCTCTTACACGTAAAGAGACTTTGGAAATATTAGGACGTAGTTTATTGGGATATCAAACGATAAACAGACAGATAAATGGTCGAATAGTTTTATTTGTGAGATGATAAAGTCCTTGAACTGGCAATAGTTCACCACTTTCAGCAGGTAAAGAAATCAAATTTTGAACAGCAAACGTCTTCGTCGATTTTAAAATAAGTATACACTACTATTTGCAACAGCTACTTTACAATTGGCAATAACTTACACTTTCACAATCTATTCAATATCGGCAGAGCTCTACAATGGCCTTCAACATACTTTTAATACCCAACTCTAAACACAAATTACACAACTATTCACAACTCTAATAATCATACTCAAATCACGCAGCTATTTATATAGCAGGTTTACTTGATCCGAAGCTTCCAGAGACTAGGGAATGTTACATCACAATAACTCATTCTTCTGTTTAACAAGTCAAAAGACATTTCGAGAATCGCACATAATGCTGAATCAGTAGTAGGTTTTGCAATAGAATATTGCGTAATTCAAGGTTACTTCAGCACAAAATTTGTCATCAACAACTCAGTAAGAAATACACAATAAAATAGTTCACCTATTCTAGAACAAAAATGCCTGCCGCGGGGCTACGCGTATTGATTGGGACATAGAAACATATTATGGAGAGGAAGTTTACTGATTTTTCCTAAATACTTGGCAAAGAGCACAAAAAAAAAAGTCTTTCAATAGTAAGTTATGTAAAAGAAAAAAACGCTTATTGCTAAGAATATTACTGAAGCAAATATTGAAGTATTGGTTGCATCTTGCATGTTCGTAAACAATTGCTGACAATAGCCTACTCAGGAAGGGGGTCGTGGGAAAGTAGACGACTACTTTTGTGTATGCAAACAAGAATAAGCCATTGACAAATAAAACCTAACAACCACACGGCATTTAACATTGCCTATAGTTCAAAAAAATCACCTCTTTACCAAAATTGTACAATAATAAGCCTGCTGCTACTACTCCAATAAAAAAGTAGTTAACCCCGCATTAGCCTATTTGGGAAAGTCAACAGTGACGCTACTGAGCAAATTGAATTGGCAATTTATTTCATATTACAACAAATAAATTTATGCCGGTTAATAGGTTATACTTTTTCCCAGTTATCTCTACAAAATGTAATCCTATCCATGTCCACGCCTTTAAAGTTCATAATCTGTCATGGTTTTGCACTAAAAAGCCGTCTTTGAATATCTCTACTTTTTTTTCTAGGGGTTTGCAAAGGAAATATTGAAAACCATTACATTATACGTTACAACTAACCATAAATTGATTTTATTTTCTTCAAGGCTATCCATGAATGGCTTAAGAATGGAATGGTACTATGCAAGCTTATGAACGTTCTCCAGCCTGGCTCATGCAAACCTAATGATCTTAACAAAGGCTCCAAATTAGCGGTATGATTGATGTTCTACAGTAATTAATATCTTTTAGGAATTGAACACATGAATTCACAAAGGATCAAATTCCCACAAATGTGTTTTGGAGATAAATGCGTTTTAATCATTTTGGTCATTTGCTTTTTTGGTGGAGTTTCGATTACGATTATAAGCTCAGTGAGATATATTGGAAAGAAGAAGTATACTCGAAAATTTCAATCAGTGAAGTTTCTGTGAAAAAAGTTGAAATCCAATTACTGGAATTGGGCCGTTTTTAAAATCAATGGAAACATTGAGGGTGGTGTTTTTCATGTTTAAGCTTGAAAATTTTGGCAGTTTTATTTGTAGTACCAAGACATTGAAAAGAATCGGCAAAAAACAAAAACAAGATTTGAAAAAAAATGGAATTGGGCCCTTTTTGAGTTCACGTACTTAATTGTTGGTTGGGATGTTTTTCACCTCAAACGTATCAATATGAGTTGTACGATAAAGAATAATAACCAGATTATCCGCCTAAACATACTTTGCAAAGACAATCTTTACAAAAACGTAGAAGTGCATTAAATGTTCCAGAGAAGTTAATCCAGGAGTTGACTCAGCAGCGTATCTTACCGGTGCGCCATGGCACACTGGTGCGCCATGGAAGGCTTCCAGGTGCGTGCAAAAAAATGGAGGTCTACAGGTTGTGCTGTGCGTTTTCATAATTTGAAATTATTACAATATTTAAGTCTTTGTTGTTATAAGTTTTTTCTTTCTCTTTTGGCTTATCTCAATGAGCTACAGTACTTTGAAGATAAAGCAACAATGAAGCCTATGTAATGAAAACGTGCAAACAATTCAAGGCAAACACCAGTAATACCCAAACATTTTCGTGTTTGCTTTGATTGCCCGGTGCGCCATTACATTTTTAGGGGTCTGTAGGTGAGCCCTGGGTGAAACAAATGAAGAACACACTGAATTAATGCAAAGACTTTTCTGCCGACAAGTTCTCTGTTCCTGTGCAGTGTGCACCATGTTTGGATGCAGTTAAACTGTGCACAGCAGGTAAAAGCAGCTTGCAATTAAGAGCTGAAGAGACAACGCCAGCCTTTTTTCCAACCCCTCCCCCCTTTAATGTCTTCAGTCTTGGGTACAGAACATGGCTTTATTCACGTTATGTTTTCCACGTCAAAACTCAGGCTGCCTCTAAGGAGATTCTCGTCCTCATTGGCTTCCCTACGTAGAGAAAGAGACACGGGTCCTTCATCCAACAAATGATGCAGAAGGTCTCCACTCCATGTCTTGTAAGAACGAGATTCTTGTGATTGCGAGAGCTACCAAAGGTTGGCAGCATATTTAGGGCAACAAATTATTTGTAAAAGAAACATAAGTATAATTGTTTGAAGTTACGAAATACCACATTTCGAGATGCCAATGTAACGTCATTATTTTGCTTTCCACTGTACTTTGTGAAAAAACGTTTAGTTTATGTGAAAACTGTAAGAAATTAACCGGGTTTTGTATTTTTTGCAGGCAATGAGAAAAAATAAAGAAATGGAAAATGTATCTTTTTTTTTGCAAGCTGCTGAAAAATATGGCGTCAGCAAAATAAACTTGTTTCAGGTAATACTTCCAGCACCAGAGATATTGTTGCGCGACTGTTTACAAGTCTACATGATATCTGCAGAAACATCAGAAAAATATTATGTTCCAAAAAAAGCATCTATATTTTATCATAGAGCTGAAACAAAATCATGGATTGCGGTGTTTTCTTTCATTCAGTTTCCGAGCCTCATAGAAATATTCCATTGACATAAAATCATCCTGGGCTTGGGTTAAAAAGTACACCTTACAGTTCCTGGGTCTCATGTCAGCGCTGCTGTACACCACAAAAACAGTAAAAAACAAATTTTCTTCTGCCAGTGTTAATATCTTTGATTTCAGCAGGACTTGAAATGATTGTTGCATTCAATAACTTTCGGTTTCAAGTTGTTTCTGAAACATTTATTTTACCCAGAAAGAGATGGCAAGAAATAAATTAGGTCAAATGTGGATTTAAGAAATAGGCAGGTTTATTTCCTAGTCTTATTTTCTTTTATACATTTAATAAGTAAAGAGGTAGTTACATTTTAATCTGATATATTACAGCAAGAAATATCTATAAATGCTACGAGCCTACGACTGCCTTGACAATAAATTTTGTCGATAGAACCTATCAAATTAGCCCATGCTTGGCTCAGATATAGCTTTACTCTTTTAAAATGAAATTAGCTTTTAACTTGTTTTAACAGACCGTTGACCTCTATGAAAATCAGAACATGTCGGCTGTTCTTACTGCCCTATTTAAACTAAGCGGTGCTGCTATAAAAAAAGGTTTTACGGGTCCTAGAATTGGTGTCAAGGAAGCGGATAAAAATCAGAGAGATTTTGACGAACAAAAGCTGAGAGAAGGACGGAATGTGATTGGACTGCAGGTATTGGTTTTGTTGCACAAGAAAACATTTTTGTTGATATCAATTGACGTTTAAGTTAAAATTTAGTGGCAGTTGAAACGCTTTTTTTATAACCATTATCACATGAAAAAAAATCGACTACCTTTTCTATCCGGAACCAGACCAAAAGTGGGCCAAGTAAACTTGAATTCTAGCAGTTTTGCATACTTTTATAGGCTATGAACCACCGACGCAGACCTGGTCACCAAAATTGACAGAATGAACTTTCCGCTTGTTACAGTATTTGTTACTTGTAAATTATTACATGTACTAGGTGCTGTTGAATAGAGAGCAATCCTTGAAGTGCGTTACTCAAGCGCACACCCCAGGGTCGAACCAGCGCCGTATGATCTTGCCGTATCTTCGTTCATTTTATATTTTGAGCTCTATTCTTATTGTTCAAATTCACTTAGTATTATTACCAACACAATTGAGTGATAAAAGTCCTGGTACCACGCTCGAAAGAGTGTTGGTTCGACACCGCTCAAGAGCATTTGGTTGTGTCTTTGGTAAGGCATGCCTGAAAGTAGACACGAAGATTGATTTCCTTGCCTTCCCGTTCACACTAAAAGGCTTCCACCACCAAGCGCAAGCTTGGATACGACAAAAATCAGCCTATTAATCTTTAGCGACCTTTAAGTTAACCATGAAAAATCTCAGGGAGGGGTTAGCAGAAAGCATTACGATATTGACTTTACATTGGGGAGAAGAGAAACAAAAGCAAGAACTGGTATCACATTTTTAACCTAGTTGTTGCAAGCAAAGCGTCATGACATTTACTTGAGTGGCCTTGCTGAACTACAAATAAATAGATAGTGAAATTTATGAACTGTTTTGCCAATCGACCTTTCAACTATCAAAATCCAAAACAAAATAAATCTGGAGAAAAAAATGCGGGATAAAATTAAACTGTACTTGTCATTGCTGTGATAACATTTCTCCACAGGGAATTATGAAAGCACTAGTAACCCTTTGTTTGCTTTTAAAAGTTCAATAGGCTGTGACCGGAAAACGTGATACGCCCTTGTTTGCATATTATTCATCTTGATTCTAGCATACCCCGTGGCTCATACTGTATTGTTACGTTAGATGACGTTGGTGTATTGATATGACGACAGTAGTGAGTTAAAAGAAGAGGTTGACCATTGTTTTCAAAGTTCTATCCTTAAAGTAGATGAACCTGCCTCGACAAAAAGCGTTTGTTAACATTTTGTTTTATGCAGATGGGCACCAACCAAGTAGCCTCACAAGGGGGAATGACACCCTACGGTCTTGGTCGACAACTGACGCCACAAAGCAAGTAGACATCGTAGATTGGAAAAGAAACACAAACTTTCAATCTTGTCTCCAAGTAAACATTGCCCATTGCTGAGGTTGCTTTTACAAGAAAATGCATGGCGCAAAAAATAATAATTTAGTGGGAGCGCAGCTTTGTTATTCACCAGCATCTACAAAATGCATGATCCAGTAATTTTCATTTATACGTTTCATTGCAAACCTTTGTTTGAGAAACCGTTTGCTGTTTTCATGCACATACTTCAGCAGCTGCTGAGTTGGAAAATGGCGAAAGTTGTGACGCTTTATCCCAACATAGTCATGTTGCTGATAAAACTAACTCAGTGATTGTCAAATTTTGAGGCTTGCAGGACAAACCCTAAGCCTTTATGCTGTTTAAGGATTGTCATTTGGTGCACGTGCGCAACACAGTTTTCATTTTATGGTTATTATCACAGTAACTTGACTGACAAAGGACAAAAATTGCAAAAAGTCCCATAAGCAAGCTCAGTAAATGCAGAAACAAGACTAAGGTGATTCTGTGCTTACTGTTTGTGTCAAAATTGCAGCATTTAGGTCGTAAATGTCAACATAGCTTCCATTTTAGTTATGTTTGCCTACCACATAACAAAAGTTCAAATTACACCGGTGGCTCTACCTCTACTTCAACGATGTTTCAATTCTGCGGCATAGAATTTGACAATCACTGACTTAACAAGAGCTGGTGCAATCTTTTGCAGTACTCAGCAAATCACTTCCTTTTTGCAATGATTCTGCAAACGTAGAACCAACGCAAAAGGTCTTGGTTTTCTGGTAAGGTGATTTTCTTAATAAATTCTTGCATGACGTCACATGTTTTCGAATAAAACTTTTTCCTGCAGCTGCACTCATGTGTTTCAAAAAGCGTTGCATCTGGATTTTCAGCGAACATAAAACTTCTTGCTTTCTGTGGCATGAATTTGTGGTGCGATACTGATGAGCCTAGTCTCGTGGGTGAAACACCTGTTTATCGCTGTCAATTCTTGCTTTACTCGGCTGTCTAGAAATAGCATACAGCATCAATTGAAAAACTTTTTATTCTATTTCAATCCATGCAACAATAACCTTTTGACCTTTCCCAATTTAGTTGTGCTATGTAATGAGTTACAACGTTTCTGTGGCAAGTAACATGTGCATTGTGCAGCCTATATGCATTTAACTGAACTAATAAAATCATAAAATAATAAAGAACCTATACAATAACATTATAACTAGTGGTCTAACTATATATGTTTATTTAAAATAATGACGCTTTTATTTTGTTGTTCCGACAAAGCAGAGACGTTGTTTGTGATTTTAATGATAGAATTTACACGCTTTGTTTGAGAATTAAAATTTTTAGAAAATCAGGTTTATACTGTAAGTTATATCAGATCGGCGCATGCTTTGCAGTCTAAAAAACAATAGCCTAGCTCTTAACATTTCAATGGATGCTATGAAAGCATTAATATTTTTTTTTTGATAAAATATATTTAAAAACGTGATTTCTGCATATTGTCTACCAGTAGTTGGCACATTTGCTAAATTTGGTTGACACATTTTATAAACGCTATTATGAGGTACAATTAAGCTCAAGAACGGTGGTTTACAATCCTGTACCAGGGATGGAGGAACCACATGGGCCTGGGCCCACCTACTTTATTTTCTGGGTGGGCCTGGCCTACCCACTTTTGAAAGCCAAGTATTTTTGAAAAGGTAGCGAAAGATTTGACCAAGATAACCTGCAGTTTTTTGTGATATAGAAAAAGTAATTTTAGCTGCAGCAAGGGTAGAGGGTGCAGGAACTTTGTTTCTAAAGGAAGGCACAAAACCAGGCTAGATGGGTATATTGATGTTAATTCTATCGAAAAGGAACTCAAGCTGTTAAAATAGATAAAACATTTACATAAATCTATCAAAACTGATACAGTTTTACCTGGAAATCCCTATGTTTAATGACTATGCAAAAAGGTCTTTTTTGTGCCACAGACTGGTGAAAAAATACTTAAAAAGCAGATTAACCCAAGAGCACTTGAACCATAGGATGAACAGTTGAACACATTCACAAAAACTTGATCGATCAGGTTGATCTCGTATAAATTTTCCAAGACTTTATTGCTTTCAATAATCGTATTATTAACTTTTTTAGGGTAAAAATTTCAAGTGTAATACAGTAGCAGCAGTGTTGTACGTTAAGGCCGTCAATTTGACGGCGTCAACTTTTTGTTGACGCTGAGGCTAGGGCCGTCAGTTTATTTTTTAGTTGACGGAAGTAATAGCGCCGTCAACTATTTTACCGACTTTAAGCGTCACGCGCTATGCGTCATTTTTTGTTTTCATGGAAAATTTCGTTTCACAATGAGAGTTTCACAATATGTAGGCTATTCTGGCCAGCGTGGCATTCGAATTAGCCTACCAGTTTTCGCGTTGGTTGAAATGGCTACCTGGAATACAAGCGGAAGAAGTTCGTCAAATGGTGGTCACTCATATCGTGAGGAGTATCGAGAACTAGGGATCAGACAGAGGAAGCGAAAAATCAATGAAGGTCATCGCGGAGATTGAAGATACTTTATTTCAAGAGCTCTATGCCCATGAAAAGAGCAATGTTGGTGCAGTGGAACTCGCTAAAAGATTTATATAATTATGCTAAACCATCACAACACGCTTGGAACAGTGATACTTTTCAGAGTAAACGTTTTCAAGGCTTGTTTTTAAAATACAACACACCAATACCATCCAGCGCGGCTGTGGAACACATGTTTTCACTTGGAAAGGACATTATGCGTCCCAAACGCTGTCAGACAAACGTTTATGTTTGTGTTTCTACAAGGAAATAACTAGTAGGTTAAGCCGCTACTTACAATACAGTCTCAAAACATAATACCTGCTCTTTATTTATAGCTAGTGTTAGCGTAAACTTGGTTGAAATACTTCCGTTTTGTGAGGCACTGGCTAAAATAGCGCTAGAAATTAGCGGTGACGCTGACGCTGTCAATTTCTTTAAGAGCTTACGCAGTACTTTACGCCGTGAAGCTTTTAGGCAATTCGAGCTGACGCTGTCAATTTGTTTCATTGACGCGTACAACACTGAGTAGCAGTCACCTATATAGTGACAGTCGAAGGGACCTTGTTGTTGTTTGATACCAGTAGTGGCCTATTCTACTGTATTTGTATATTGGTGGACGGTGGTGCAGCTGTTGTGTATATGCACATAATAAGTTACTGCAGGCTGTTACTCCCGGATAACTTTGCTAACTGTTAAATATGCAGTCCTCGAATTTAGCGGCGGCACACGGCAATTGCCGTGGTAAATGCCGCCGCAAACGTCATGATGGCCATTCTGCTACGGCAATAAAAATGCCGTCGCAAAATGAGCATTTAATTTGGACAAAAATTATTCAAAAATTCTTCCTGTTTGATTTACTTGCAGCGGGAGTTTAATCAGCAGAAACATCGCACCAAGACCTCACCTCGGACTATTTTACTTGCTGTGAACACTCACGCAGTCTTCGAAATTAGCATATTTTTACTTTGCAAAAACGTTGACGAGGCCAAACGGCAAAAGTTATTGCTGTGAACGTTTATTACGAAAAAATTGTACCAAAACATGTAAAACGAGAGGAGAAAAAATAATCGAATTGTCTATCACGACCGCACGGTTTGATTTGTTGTGATGTAATAATACCAAAAGTAGTGATAAAGCGATCAACGCGATACGCACGCTGTTACGGTGATTCACGTTATTACTCATTGGGGGGGAAAAGTAAGTTAATTTTGGGTTGATTCAACGTTCGAGTCAGCACAAATCGATTTAATTTTCCCGGCGAGTAGAGTTATATCGCGTAACAACAATGCCCAATAAGAAATTTACGTTTGTTTTACATTAATTCGTCATCTAGCGACGTCAAATTATCATGAAATAACGTTAATTGCTCAATCAGGTACCGATAACAAATCAATAGCTCCCTGCGAGAAGATTGCCTCGATTTACGTATACAGTAGGCTACACTGACATAATTTCGGCACAAATAGGATACTGCGAGCAACACAACGTCTGTTGGATAAAGAACTAGTCTCGTCCTGTTGCTCAACACAACAAACAGTGTACCAGCCTCATTTTTGTAATCAAATATCGATTTCGCTTTTAAAGCATCTTCAGTTTGATATTGTCAAGAGCAAAATAATAATACACAATTCTTCAAAGGTTAAAAGTTTAGATATTATTATTATTATTTTGAATTTTTTATTATTATTTTGCTCTTGACAATATTAAACTGAAGATGTTTTAAAAGCGAAATCGATATTTGATTACAAAAATGAGGCTGGTACACTGTTTGTTGTGTTGAGCAACAGGACGAGACTAAAGATAAGAGACAGTCAATCGCTTCAAGTGGACAGTTTGCTGGGTGGTTCACTAAAAACAGACAAGTTTTATTAGTCAATTGGATAAAGAACTAGTCAGAATCGGAATCATCGGAGGATGAGGTTGTCGCGTCGTCACTGGAATACTTGAAGACGCAAAACTGCCCGTTCATGAACGCGCGATGCCATATGATCGGAAGCATTACTTTCCTTTACTGCCGAAGAACCATTTATCCAATTTTGTACCACTTTTTATATTCGCAACGACACCGGTCAAAAATAAGCATTCGATGAAAGAATAACTTTTGCGTAACAATTAAGCCAGTATTTATAAGGTTGCAAACTTTTTACAGTTCACAAGAGCATTGCCAGCGCATAAAATAGCGTGCGTGATGCTCTGGGCTACCGCCGTGTGACACACGATGAAGAAGAAGCGCATAAAATTTCGTTTGATTAAAGCATACGGCAATTGCCGCCGCAATCCAAGGTTTGTTGATTTGGCGACGGCAATGTTTTTGCCGTCGTAGATGGAAGCTAATTTCGAGGGCTGAATATGTGTAGCCTATTATATACCAATACCGCTACTCCTGGTATTGAAACTTTGTGGCAATTAGCTGCTGTGCATTGTTGATGCCATGCCAGTATTATATTTGCATATTGGTGCTGCTTGTTACATACGCACAGCCTACCGTATAATGCTGCAGATTATTTATCTATGGATGGTTCAACAAAAAGCAAACTCTCTACCAAAACTTTATCACTATAAAGCAATTTAACAATTTTATAAATGTTTTGGCCAAATTGGGCCCAAAAATGAAAACTTTTCGCCTGTAGATACAAAAGTTGAAAACTGAATGTAAAAATGATATAAAGTATGTGGAATGCGGCAAGCTAAGGGAGGTCTGGGGGGCTTCGCCCCCCAGACGTTGGTTTGACTTTGACGGCTACGCCTCTGGGTCCACCTACTTTTAAAATGGTTCCTCCATCCCTGCCCTGTACGACCAAAATTAGTTGCTTTCTGTTAATGATGCCAATATTTAAAGTGGTGATGTCACACTGCAAACTAACTTTAATGCTTTGATGTAGTAGCTTATTAGGTATAATTGATCACTTTCAGATTTCTTTCAGTTCATCAATCATTCAAAATGAAACCACAGAGTTTTGCCCAATGTAGAAAAAATCAGACTTTTTTAGAAACTCGTATACCAGCTGGGAATGAGAAGACCACGTCAGGTTGGATGCACTAATTGCGGATCCTTTAGGCGGCGGATTAAGCTAATCGTATGAATAGTTAATCGAGGATAAGTTTTTACGTAGCTCATCATGGAATCAAAATCGGTGAATTTATTCAAAAGATTAAGATTTGCGCATGCAAAAAATTGTCTTCGAAATAAGTTGATTAATTAGCTTTATCCGTGAATAATCCAGTGTTGGTGTGTCCAAACCTTAGATTAGGCCTACATGACTTGCTCTGCCTGAAAACCTTAATAATATTTGCATTGCATCTTAATAAACATTTAAAATGTTTTGAACACACAGTAAGGCAAAACTCGTTGCAAAGATCATTACCGTAATAGAAGGAAAGATGAATGGTAAAAGAAACAGAGGTAGACAAGGAATGATTTGGACAACACACATATCTAAATAGAGACAAGTAAACAAAATCAGAACTGACGATGCACTAGCAAGTGCGAAATATATTTTCTGTTACATCTCCTGACGACTGATCCCTGTTACCTTAGCAATTGAAATTTTAGCTTTAGAGAAAATTAAGTTATGAATGTGTAGTACGAACAGCTCATGACCGAGAACAATGACGCATTGTATGCAACCCTTAATACGAGAAAGCAACATTATGATGATGATCTTAATAAATGCAGCGTGTAGGCTAACACCATTACAAAATGTGCAAATTAAATTTAAATTACCGTAACTAAAAAAGTGCGAAAAGGTTTGTACCGTATGTCTGGCTATTGGACGGCCTCGGTGTTGGGCAAACGAATTAAGTTAGGTAGTTACGGTAACTTAAAACGAGCTCAATGAATGGCCAAATTTAGTCATTATAGGTTTAAACTTTAAACTTAAAATATTTAGACTTCTGTTACAAAAGCTGATGCATGGCCATTTTTCCAACTGTATGTTGCAATTTACATTTTTACTTTCATTTTTTCATTCCTTTCTTCCACATCACAAGACTATCTGGACTCATTACTAAAGTAAGCAAACCCTTTGACTACAGACTAGACACAATGTAGCCATAAGATTAAGAAACGGCTGAAACCACAAGCCCGCTGGAGCAACTGACATGATCTTTGCAGAAAGCTGAAAAATTGTTAGTGTATTTGAACGTAGTGGGCAACTAAGTAGGCTTACTAGGATAGCATTCTTTTGGCAGAAAATGTCGCGGCAAACGTTTTATAGCTCAAGTTTGTCGTGGCCGTGGCGTCTAGGCATTGTTTATAAATAATAATTCGAGTCATAAATCATCAGCGGCTATCCAATAAATGCTGCGTAAGAAAAATGGTGCTGTTCACAATAATTTAACCTCAGTCTTCAGTAACGTATGCGAACATTCAAGCGATGTGGACTTTTATTATCGACTCTTCGTAAATGAAACGCCGGCCCCGTGATTCCTCACAACGATCGATCGTCTGTTGTTCTTATTAGGTGCACGAAGTCCTTATTAGTTCATGTTAGGCATACTATGTTTTTAAAAATTGGTGGACGCCCCTGGTGTCTCTTGCTAGGATTTTGCCTCATCATTACTGAATGTTAAATTTCACGCTTGCGGTAGACATGCCCAATAAATGCCACTTGCCTTTTTAGAATAGTTCATTCATCAGCACGCCAAATTTAGACTTGGAGAGAGTCCTCACGTTCCTTCGTTAGTGATCTGATCAATTCAGTTTGTTCCCATCATTCTCAGTAGGCTACAAACCAAACTTCAGCACTGTTAATCTTCTACACAACACAGGCCACAATTTTTTTCGTGTAGGCTATTGCTATTTCGAATGAAAACGGCGTTGTGGAAAGATCTTTTGCTTCAACGGTGTGTGCGGTAACCATTGTACAAAAGTGATAATACGCAGCACCAGCAGTGCCCTACAAGGTGACCTGCTCAAATACTCAGCATTCAATGCCTAAAGGTGAACAACTCAAAGTATTTTGATATTTGCCTGAAAAATTAGTGTTTTTATCTCCAGGCGTTGAATCAATGCCAATTTAAGCAACAATTTTGCTAACTGGAGAATTGCGCTACCCCCACCTGATGGTTTTCTTCATAGTCACAGCTGCAATTAGATTTAGTAAATATAATTTTGCTGTGGTGTTGCACGAAAACTACAGCCCACAAATCTTTTACAAAAGGTATACTTGTTTTGTTAGGAGCTTACCAAGCAAGTAGTGCAGTTGAGTTATATGTTGGATTTTAGCGAAGATTTTCTCATAAGAGCAGCCGAAACAGATGCCACAAATCACAGCGTGCAAGCTGAAATACAATAGCTCAGTTTGCCCTGTTGCAGCACCTGGTTTTGCTATGTGATTTCACAGCATAACAGACAGCTTGTTGGGTGAAGTCAGTGTTCATCATTTTTGCTGAAGGCTGCTGAAGTTCATATTATAGCCTTCCGAAGCTTAACAATTCTTCAAAAAAGTTTCGAGACTAAAAAAGGTTAATTTGCAAAAAGATATATTTTTATTACCCCTACGCAAAGTTGTTGTTGTTGTTTGATAACCTGTTAGTGAACCATTCGTTTTAGACCAGTAATCCTCTAAAATATTTTTTGTTAAAAAAATTGCTTTTTTATTGCGGATATAGTCTTACCGTTGTGGTGGTCCAGAAGTTACATCAGTCTAGCCCTAGAAGTTATTACAAATTCTGGGCTGAGTAGCAGTTATATGTCGCCTTAAAGTTATGTCTCATCAAAAATTATTATCTTTTTTTGTATGTCAAAAAAAGATGCTTGATTTACAGTATATGAACAAACTTGTTATAAATAGAAGCGATTTGGAGTCGGAGGGATTGGGCGAGTCCGGAGTTGGCCAGTTATAAACCGAAGAGTCCGAGTCGTATATTTTTTGCCCGACTCCCCAGTCCTGGTAGTAATAGCCTAATAATGATTTATTTTGTGCCTGTTGTGACAGCATAGCCTACAGTTGCAATGGTTACATGATATTACTGTTTTTTTTGTTTATAAAGTCAACAATATTTCATAACGAAAAGCATTCATTGGTTTGTTAGTTTTTATCAGATTAAAGCTACATGTATTTCCGCATAAATAACCTAACTCAGGTCTATTACTCTTTTATTACACTATCGTGGTTACAGTGCGCTGACTTTCTCTTAGCGTTTGTAAAACTCTTTTGTTGTAGTCTATAAGTTTACACGGAGATTAGATTTTGATATTGTTAAATGAAAAAACTGTGCTTTTTGTCATGATAATTTCTAGTTTTGAAAAGTATAACTACTACGTACCGATACTAATCAAATCTTTACAAATTCAAAGTTTATTTTGAGATGATGTGTTAATGGCTGGCTTGTTCAAGTGCAGTCAGTATTTTAAAACTTCCCGCCTTGTTCATAAACCATTTCATGAAACCTAGCAATTTGTGGTTGCGCTCATACATTGACGCCATTGAAATTGTACAAAAGCTTATTGAGGCCTCACAATGCAATGTATTGCAATTTTTCTATCTCTAATAATGCTAAAGCAGAGAAACCTTGTTTCTGGAGATACGTTGTTGTTTGAAACACTGGCGGAGTTTAATGGCTTCCAGCTACAAAATCTTGCTTGCTCTGACAGTATACTACATAGCTTATTCAAAGGGACTGCAGGCAACTGTATTGATTCAAATGCAAAAAGTGTGTTTCGCTATTACACGTACAGCACAAGTCCAAATATTACTGCTGTCAAACCTATTGGTTTCTTGGGCACTTTGCCGACTTTGCACGGGTAAAGATTTTCGGTCTATTTCCTAGTTTTGGTATCAAATTTCACTCCGACCGTGGTAATTTACACCAATTTGCAGATCACCCACTTACGTCTTACGGTGTTTTGCTGCCATCTTCATTGTGCCATGACATAAACTAGGCCTACTATTAAAAAACACATTGTTTGACACATTCATTTACTCTTTTTCATAGCGACATCGCAGCAAGTAAATTTACTTGACTTGACATACGTGCTAGCTTATACTGTGTTTGTGATCATTGTCATTTTATTTTTGATCAGGTCATTAAGGTTAATAAGAGAGCAATATTTTGTTTCAAACTTAATTAATTTTTCGGCGAACTAAAATGGCAAATCGTGGAAAATCATACGGATTTTCAAAGGAAGTAGCCAATAAAATGTCAGCTAAATACTCCGAAGAAGATGAAATGGAATTGGTGGCTTGGATTTCCAGCATAGTGCAAAGTGAGCCAGAGGAAGTAGGCAGAGAGGTAGGTAATACTGTACTTTGACTTTACTTTACGTTTTACATGGTAACTATTAAACCCATGTAGGCGTAGCTCAACTCCATGTATTCTGTCACCAATCTGTCAGATCGATGTTTCGTAACCTAACTAAACTTGTTAGCTAAAACGATTACAGAATGTACAGACTATACAATCTTCAGTTTCCTTCTTATTTTTTTTGCTGACAACAAAATCCACCACAGAAGCCATTTTAAAAAATAACGAAATTCACCGTGTTTTGTGAAGCAACATCACCCGACGTGAACGAAATGACAGACTAAGAAGATGTTAATTTAAAAAAGCATAGTGGGCCTATGAAGCTTATCAACTTGCTAACTTTGCGTTTTCGCAAAGGCTTAATGCTACAGAAATAAGTTCACTGAGGCCGGAAAATTTCTTCCTGTGAAAAAGCTTTCAAACTTAGCCTATGCTAGGGACGGTACATTACGGGACGCGCAACTCCGTTGTTCCTTCAACATTAGAAGGGTCAATTGCCAATTTGACATTTTTTACGCTTTACTACAGGCTTGCTTTCAACTAAAAACCTTAAATTACTTTAAAACCAACTTAACTCTTATATAACCCATAAAAAGTAAAATATTTTGTAAATTAGAAAAAAACGTAACCCTTCTAGTGTTGCGGATAAGCCAAAAGCGGATGAAGTTTCGCATCCCTATGATCTACAATCCCTACCTACCTATCTGAATTCGGCGGCGAAGTGAATTCTTCCGTTCCGTAACAATTTGCAAAGGATGTGATAAAACAAAATTTATCCATCAAAACCTTATACACTAAACAAGAGCCGTTGAGAGGGTAATTTGGGCCCCATACCAATGAGATTTTCGGGCCCCAAATTTTTTTTTATCAAGATAAACACGGGTATAAGCCTAGTCAGTGGCGTAGACAACGGGGTCCAGGTTATACCTTTGGACCCGGCCCCAGGCGCGGATCTACCGGGTGGGCCTGATTGGTACAGGCCCACCCAGATTGACAGTGGGCCCACCCAAAATCAGATTCATGAAAAAAAACATATTAATGTTTAACACTAGAACAACTGAGTGGCACTGAATTGTCTGTGGCATCACTATGTCAAAGCATGATACCACTTTAACAGCCCATAAACAATTTAGGCCTACACAAAGCGGTGTTTCACAACTATCTCTTGATGGAGATAAAAAAGGAAATGCATTCCAACCGGCAGACTATGGAGCTGGAGCGCTCATGTGACACCAGGTGGAGTTCAAATTCATGGGCAGTGCATAAGGTATTACGGTTGCTGGATATATTACTGGAGGTTCTGTCTGGCTTTTCCGACCAGTGGACAAACGAAAATAGAAGCAGAGCAGCTCCTGCAGCAGATGCAAACGAAAAAGTTCGTTTACATGCTTGTGACTTTTTGCAAACTGTTTGAAAACAGCGACTTTGCTACCAAAGGCCTGCTGAGCTCAACACTTTGTGTGACAGACTGTATATCACTGATTGAAACACTGAAAGCTACATATGCAACTTTCCGCGAGGATTCGAAGGGTGACTTTGGTGACGTGCTCAAACTGACAGAAGAACTGATGGTAAAACATGAGATAACTAAGTGGAACGTGGTTGCTTCTCGTGAACGCAAGCTGTCTTCGAAGTTTCACAAGTCTGTTGTCACCACAACGCTGGGAAAAACGTCGGCGTCAAGAGTAATGAGGATTTAAGGGCGCTGTGGAACTGTATTCTTGACAGGCAGATAACGGAGTTAAACTGCCGCTTTATGGACGACATGTATGGATTAATGAGAGCAGCGGCCTCTTTCGCATCTAGATCTGCCACTTTTGGCGAAAGAAAAAACATTCTAAATGGTCCGTGTGCACTGTATGGCATTGAGATCGCAGATGCTGAACATGCTGTATTCATTCAACACATCAGACGGAAAATGGATCGAGAAAACTTACCTACATTAATAGAAGTAGGCTACTGGATAGTTGCCCTGCTTACATTTTCCCGAACATGAACAGTGTTTTAAGGACCATCATAACACTGCCTTCCACGTCCTGCAGCGTTGAGAGACTTTTCTCCGCAACAAACAGGATCCAAACGCGCTTGAGATCATCCATGCTGACTGGACGCCTTAACAACTTGACACGTTTGGCTTTTGAAAGACAACTCATTGACAATTCGGATTATGATTGATGACATACCGTAATCAACTTTTTTAACTCGAAACCTAGGAGACTCCGCTTTGTGTAGAAGCTCCGGTAACACTAAGTTTTTGTTTGTTGGCTCGCCGTGGCAACGCCCACCAAGATATTTCCTAGGCCCACCCATAAATTACATTCTGAATCCGCCACTGCCCGGCCCCGGGATAACTTCAGTGCCGGAAATTTTTCAAGGGCCTAGAAACATAAAGCAATCACAGCGTGTTTTTGGATACATGCGTTTTTCTTGTAAATGTCTTGATTTGAGGCCCGAAGATCGCATTGGTACCGGGCGCAAAATATCATCAACGGTCCTGAGCCTGGTTGATCAACAAAAAGTTTGCTTAATTTAGCATGAACGTTTTAGCTAGTGTAACTTTTCCAGCTGCATTTGACATTTGATTTGATACAAATGATGAAGTTGTGAAAAGTCAAACGTCGATATTAAAACATTTTTTTAGAACTTTCACGCTTGGCTTCAAGATGGCCATGTGCTATGTACTCTGATGAATGCACTCCAATCTGGAAGCTGCAAACCAAATCCACCCAGCACAAGTACAGTACCGGTAAGTGGCTCAAAAGTAGGCTAAGCATTGTGAATTAAACCGTAGAGACATTCACCAGTTTTCTGAGATTAAAAACCAAAACACAACATTGTAATGTGTATAAAAGCAAATAAAAGACGAGCTAAATAAACGATTGAGCTTTACTTGTGTTTATTTTGGACAGGCGTTCAGAAAAAATAAAGAAATGGAGAACATTGGAATGTTTCTATCCGCAGCGGAACAGTATGGTGTCGGTAAAATGGATCTATTTCAGGTTTGTCATGATGGCGATTTAATAAAAGCAACAAGACTATTTACCGTCAGTGTATCAGTGTAGGCCTACTTCATTTTATTTGCCACCGATAATGCATAAATAATGTTTGTTGTATGCACCAAGGATCTAGAAAAGTAGAAGCAACAACATACGAACGTAAGTTGTGAACGCATGGCAACAAAAGTGCTGATTTCCATGAATTATATTTGATTAAATAGGACAGCATCAAGGGCTAGAATGGGGATCAGGTCTTGAAATTCAGGAGTTAACTTGTCGCTGAAGTTTTATTGGTGTGCGGTGTCATTTCTTCTAGCCAAAGAATAGCGGTTCCGTGCAATGTGAAATATTGTGGGCAGCGAACACGAAAATTGTTGTCCACCATACCACTGTTTCCCAATCGCAGCGTTGTTAAATTTTTACCTCAGTTTCCTTTTTTTGTAGTATCCAGTTTTATGCCTAATGGTTGAAGATTTAGATTAAGTGAGCAGGAAAGCAAGGAAGCCAACCTCACTAAAGCATTGTCAAGTAGAGGTTTCGAATGTTCTGAATCGTTTAGCTATAAATCGAATCCGATTTGATCGAATTTTAAAAAATAAAATTTTCAAATCCAGCAGGATATGATTTCAAGAATTCGTATCTTGAACAACTGCTCGATGTAAACTTTTACTTGTGCTGTAAATTTGTTATATCAGCTGTGGAAGGTGTATTCTGGGTTGATTGTTATGAATAGTCAGTTTTGTTCCAATATAAACAGCAGATGTTTTTTACAGACTGTTGATTTGTACGAGGCCACAAACCTGAGCCAGGTCCAAGTCGCACTGTACAAACTCAGTTCAGTGGCTATGAAAAAAGGTTTTGATGGACCCCAAATAGGAGTGAAGATTGCTGATAAAAATGTCAGAGATCATGATGAAGTGACGTTAAGAGAAGGAAGAAACGTAATTGGGTTACAGGTTAGTTGCTGACAAATTGTTGATACATTGGTTACATATGTTTCACAACTCACAATTCAAACTCTTTTTCCTTTCGTAAAACTTCGATAAGTAGGAAAACTTTTGAAGATTTGTCATGTTTTGATTTCTTTTTGGTTATGGTATTGGCTCAAACAAGAATGTTTTTTTAAAACTCGCACTACTGTACATCTGACCAATATTATGAAATGAAGACAAGGTTTCCGTAGCATTCGTGTTCAAACGTTTTGATTTACAGTGTAATCGAAGTTTTTACTCATGGAGCTAGAATGTGTTAATTTTCTACTAGGTCAAGTTATAGTGTGTCAAACACTTTAATCTTTAAAAGAGTAGGTTATGGATTGTGTTATTTATAACATGTTCACTGTTTAGCCTTTTAAATGCTAAAATATATTTTTTGCCAGTTGCAATGCTTGAAGCATAGTTAACATTGTTGTGATGTCACCAAAGTAAATTTTTCAGAAAGGTTTCTTGAAAGATAAGTGTCGTTTTCACCCTCTTTTCATTTATTTATTTTTTAATGGCGCGTGACCGTGACCATTGACCAAGTGCCTCTTCTATTCATTAAAAAATTGTTCATTAAAACTGAAATTTATTTGAAATTAAATATTTAACCATGAACAACGATTTTTTGATCTTTGTTCTATTTTTCCAGATGGGAACCAATCAAGTTGCCTCTCAAGGAGGAATGACGCCATACGGTTTAGGAAGACAACTTACTCCTCAGCAACAATCTAAATAAATTACGAGTTTTGCATCTGAGGGATCTAAATTTTCTGCACATTAAACTATCGGTTTATTTTTGTGACATGTCACACATTTTTAGAGGCTATTTTTTCTTTGGATTTCGTACAAACTTCTCGGCATTCCTTGAGTAGGCTATAGTTTTTATTTTTTTTGGAGAAATTCAATTATTTCTACATTATATTTTGATAAATGTATTGACATACAAACTGTTTATAATGGAATAAGCCTACATCAACTTCACAATATGAGGTTTCACTTTTGGCATTTTTTTCTGTTGGTAATTTCTAAAATTTAAAATTTTTGCTAAATGAAATATTTTAACTAAGATAGCATAATTTCCAAATTACAAACTGTCTTGTTCGCTTATATAAGCTTATATTATAAGCTAGCCACAGTGAAAAGTGGATTTTTGTTACCGTGTGTTAGCATTATACAGCAAAAGCATCTGTTTGCCATATCTGGTAACTCGTACTGTAATTAAAAGACATTGTTTATATTTTTTGCGTGAAGTTAGGAACAGTTAAGCTTCCCAACAGGTGTTGTGGCATCGTGGAAAACGTGTTTCTGCATTTGCTGTTGCATCCTATATACAGAATATGTCCGCTCCGATGGTAAAGCGCTTCACTTTATGAGCAAGGAAACTTAAGATTAAGTGGCGCTGGTTCTACTCTCGGGGTGTGCGCTTGAGCGACGCATTTTAAGAACTGCTCTCCATTCAGTGGCATCTAGTGGATGGAATAATTCACAGGCAACAACACTTCAATAAGCGGAAAATTCACTTTCAATCTCGGTAACAGGGCCTGCGTTTGTGGTTCAAAGCCTATACAAGTATGCGAAACTGCCAGGATTAAGCTCTCGAAGCTTTCGTCACCGAGGATAAAATAAGAATAGCTACAATATTTTTGTGGTTGTAACAATGTTTTTTAATGATCTTAAATTTACAAACCCAAACAACTGAAATACTCTCTTCTTGGGGATATAAAGATTCTAGAAAGCTTCTGTTACAACCCCCCCTTTGGCACGCGTGTGACGTCAGGATATTGAGAATGATGCTTTCAGTCTAATAAAAAATTGCCTAGTTTTAAACAAAATTGCATTAAAAGAGCGAGTTTTGCCAATATCAAACATCTCAGCCAAGAATTAGCAACAAGAAAACACAGAGACTAAGCTTTATTTCCAAAAAATGCGGAAGAAAACATGATCTTATCCTTTTGCTATGCTACCAGACAGCACCATTTTACAGGAATATTCGTACCCACATTTTTATTGAAAATGCTCTCAGAATGCACCAAATTCAAAGTAATTTTTCAGAAGACCCCCCGCCGCTGGGTGGTCAAAACCTCCCCCCTTTTAAAATTCCTGGCTACGCTACTGACTGAGTGCAAGAAGGATCTTAATGACTGTAATCAATTGAGTTTATAAGGAAAATAGTCCTACCTTTCTTAACCAATGCGGCGCAATGGTGGTTGCTGGTTCGCACGGAAAACTGTCCTATGTGCTATGTTAAAGTGCCAACCGTATATTTGAGCATGATTATCAAACCAGGCGCAGAGTTGCGTACAGATTGAATTCAAAACATTTTGTTTAATAGCCTACGCCTCACCGAAAGACTTTTTCTGACGACAAAAATATCTTAATGGTTTCTATTTTGTCTAAACGTAATTAATTGGTTGGTTGATTGTCAGTTCATGTAGCCTAACTTAGCTAAGATAGAAAACCACATCCTCTTGTATAAATTAAAGATCTACAATGATAATAAAATTAGCTCTAGCCTTAAAAAATGTATAAAAAAACGTAACAACACAATCACAAAGATTTAATGTATGCCTTAAGTTTGTGTGGAAAGGAAGAGATATTAACACGAAGACCACGCATCAGAGTTCAAGTGTACGGACGAATTATGGGATGAATCAGTCACCTCCACATCCCCAAAACAAAAGAAAGTGTGCCAGGCATGATAACTGTCTGTCATAGGACTGTAACTTTGTCAGTTGGGGCCCGGTGCAAACATCCAATATGGTCCCTCATTATTCTGTTGTCTACACTTTTCCAGTAAAGATTCGTGTAGCGTTTGTTCTGTTGTTTTATTGTTTCTTTGTTGCTCCTATTGGAAACAAAACTCCGCATGATAAGCGGAGCTTTCGCAACCTCGAATTTGCTGCTATAAATGTATCCAGTCCTACTGTTGTACCTCATGGGTTTTGAAGTGTGTTAAAAGTCCTTGAAGAGGTATTTTCATGATAAAATAAGCAACAGAGTTGGCAGTACACACGGTCCATGCTATATGAATAACATAACTAATATCTTCGTAGTTTTCCAACTTACAATTTATTGAAAACTAAGGATTTTAAATCATGGGGATGGAAAACTACAACCACTTCTGGGCTTATCCACAATACTAGAATGGTTATGCTTTTTTTCTGATTTACAAAATAATGTACTTTTTATGGAATGCATGTTAGGAGTGAAGTTAGGTTTAAACTAATTGAAGGTTTTTTGTTGAAAGCAAGCTAGCAGCGAGGCGTAAAAAATTGTCAAATTGACGATTGACCCTTCTAATGGTGCCGGAAAATGTTTGTTTGGTTTATCTTTATCCTGCATTGCGGGAAAGCGGACTTGAGCGCTATGCATCGGTGTACGCCTTCCGACGTACACCTGACCCACGCTGCAGCCGACGGCAATGTATGTTTCCGGTTGTCTACTCTACTTATGACTTAAATTTGGTACTACCCATTACTCGAAATCGATCACTGGGTAGAGGCAATTATCGTAAAGTTTCTTGCCCAGAGAAACAACAGCAAGTGTGGGTGGCTGGAGTCGAACATGCAGGCTTTCGACTGCGAGCCCAACGCGCTAACCAAGAAGCTGTACGTCCGTAATGTAATGACCATGGGCTGTATCCAAGGGGAGGTGATCACCCCACACTCATTGGAGTGGTTAGAATGACTACGACGAGTTGAAAGTTGTTGTTGAAATGACTATGACGAGTTTAGCCCACTGTCCAAAAATCACCATCCCAAATTCCAAAAGTGGATAAAGCCCCTGGTAATGACTTCAGTTGAAAACGAACGACCGTTATGGAGATTTTTAATAAATAGTCCTTTTGATTGTTTTGGACCTGCTGCAATATTGACTTCTTGATCTTTGAGTTTTGCGATAATGACTATAAGTTCATCATTTTTGCTTGCATCTCATCTACCATTTGTATTAATATCGTAATTTTCTTCAGTGGTATTATTGTTGAAACTGTTAACCAGGGTTAACGTTAACAAGTAGGGAAAGTACATTCCCTCTCTAATACTGATGTCTTGCTCCGCTCTGCTCTCTCTTGCTCCTTGCTCATGTCGTGCTCCTCTTCATTATCATGTCCCACTAAAACTTCACGGGCAATATTGCAACTTTCTTGAAAAAAAATATCGAAATAATTTCTGTCTTGTAATCGAGTGTTTCGTGGTTTAATTGTTCACCAAAATTACTTGCTCAGCTGTTATTAAACCAGAAGCGGTTCCAGGGGAAGAGGCGATCGCCCTCCTCCCCTCGAAAACCAGAAAAGTAACTATATTCACGGTGTGTCATGTTTGATTCGGCATCAACATATAAGTTCTATAACACCAAAATAAGCCAAGCCATACACCGACGTGGCTAGTCTGGAGGGCTATGAAAGCTACAGCTACGACACAAACCTCAAGTAATAAACGAAAATCCTGGTCGAAAAATATTATAATAACAACACCATTACCGTACTTTAGTTTTTAACTTAAACATTTTATAATAACATGTAGCAATGCGGGTGCACGGTGGTGGGCGAGTTACCGCCCTGGACTCTGTCAAGTCATTTTTTCCACGGAAAAAAACTACCGATACACAATATTCAAGGCTCTCTGACATTCCACTTAGCAATGTAACATACGATTCGAACATGAAGTTTGAGGAAAAGAGAATGTAAAAAAAGTGGTCCGCATGTTGTGATAAACCATGACAAATGTAACTAGTCGACCACTTGTTATCAAATATTTTAAAACCATGTAATAAGAGATAATCCTTTCAGAATGTTTAGCAGGATCTCATGTTTTAAAAAGCCCCGAAGCCTTTCGAAGGTGAATTTATTTGTCTAAATGTAGCAAAATTTCATTGAAATTTTTGTTGAAATAACGCCCAATCATCCAAATCTCTCCTGATCTTTCCATTGTAGTAGCCTGTTCAGCACCATATAAGGTTATTAGCGGTTCATTTCAGTTACCATCAGGAAAGAAGGCATGTGTACCCTGGAGCAAGGCTGAAGGCATTTGATTGAACTATTAAACCTGCAGATTTTAAGACAAAGTTGCTACAATCGAAAAGGAAAACTTGATAGCGTTTATGCACATGTATCATGTTGTACAATTGCAACATAGAGCTCTTTCAGTTTCAGCCTTATTTGTTTTTTCGAGCTTGAACTCAAAAGTGGTTTTCTCAAGGACATAAATTAAATATTGCTATAAAAATATAGGAACAAAAATTTAAATGTTTTGCTTATTAGTCTCGGCTGTCTTAAAGCCAAATTATAAAATGGCCTAGGTTTTATAAACAACAATTAGGAAGTTTAAATTTGCTAATTTTCACAATGATCCTGGCTTTTAGTGATTGTCGAGTTTGAATATATTCCTTTTTGTAATTTAAATTGTCAAAACGATCAAGTAGTTTCAAAAATGGCCAACAGACCGCAAGGATATGGCTACTCCAAAGAGTGCTCTAACAAAATTAGTGCCAAGTATTCAGAGATTGATGAAATGGAGGTTGTGGCTTGGATCAATAGTATTTTGAAAGACGAGCAGCCAGAATCTGTTGGAAAACAAGTAACGTATAACTTACAGTAACGAGTCTAAATAATAAAATCCAAGAACAAAGCTTGTGTTTGACTTAGAATCATTTGTCTTCAATATTATTAGTAACAAGGTGTACGTGTAAATGTAATTAAAATTCAAACACAAAATAGACTTCTCTTACGCACTTACACGTATGTAAACTACTTTATCTTCACGTTAAAGTTCTTGTCAGAAAATACTTTAGCCTATAGGTTATATCATGAACTCTAAAATATTTTAGGTCATTAAAATTCTATTCTGTGGTCGAAATTTACGGTGTATTTGCAAGGTCGCATCAATGTGGACCTGCACATCAGTATATTTTTGTTGAAATCACTCCTCCTCCTCAGGCTACTTGCTGAACCCACCCCTGTTAGCAATTGCATTGATTAATGAAAAGATTTACGTATTTGGTCGACTCTTGATAGAGCGACAGCTTCTATGAAGCTAGTTGCAGTTGAACCGCCGTAAATTGACCAAAATCTATCTCCGAAAACTACTTTTCAAAAAATAAAATCGCTATTAGATTGTTTTGCTTTGATATATTTTGCACATTTTGAGGAGACTGTGCTTGGCAAGTCGTGGATGTAATTACATTACATTTAGAGTTACATTGAATTCATCAATGTAATTAATTTCTTTATTGTATTTCTCGGCAGTCGAGTGTAGTGAGAATTGACAGCGATAGACACGTGTTTCGCCCTTGAGGTTGGGCTCATCAGTATTCCACCACTAATTCATGCCACATAGTTCTCAACCGCTGATTGTCTTTATTGTAGGCATTCCATGCTTGGTTGAAGAGTGGGCACGTGCTGTGTGACTTGATGAATAGTTTACAACCAGGAAGCTGCAAACCAAACCCACACAATCCAGATGCTATTCCGGTGAGTTTGGACAAGGATAGCGTAATCATTTGTTAGAAAGCGTGTCATTGTCATTAAATTGTTCTTTGTTCTTAATAGCATATATTTAATGCATTACTGGTTGAAAAACAGTTTTCTTTGTTTTTCTTTATCTACTGGCGCAGTGGTCCAGCCGTTAGAGAGTTGGCCACTGCATAAGAAAACTTGGGTTTAAAACCACGTCAAGTCAACAGTGAAAGAGCTGAAAATTTGATATGTTCGGCTATCTGAAGCAGATTGTCCTTCGAAAGGCATATCCTGCGTTTAAAGCACTTCAATTCCGACCCTTACACCAAACCAGGCGTGGGAACAACTATTTCTGTGTGGCATGTGAATAAAGTTTTAAAGTATTGATTCGATTGCAATAGTAGGCGTGGTTGTGTATTGGCGTTGCGTGGAAGAAAATTGATGCTGAAAAATTAGCAACTTCCACAGAGTTGCCCGAAGACGATTACCTGGTTCGATAAAATAAATGTTTTTATTCTGTACGTTCTAAGGCTATGAAAAAGAATCAAGAAATGGAAAATATTGGAATGTTTTTGACAGCCGCTGAAAATTACGGAGTGGCCAAGATAGATCAATTTCAGGTGAGCAAAATGCAAGTGATTTTATTTATCTATGCAATTGCAAACAATATTTACCACTTTAGAAATACTTTGAACGACAAAAGTTAGCATAAAACAGCATCGTCTCCGTTCTTCATTTTTGGTTTATTTCACCTAAGTTTCTTGTGGTGGGCTAATCTACAGGCAGCTAAAATTGTCAAATTCGACGTGAAAAACTGAAATCTGGTTTTTAAATTGTGTGTTGTTTTATTTGATTTTTTCTACCTCTCTTAAGCTACGTTTTGTTTCTTCCTACATTTTCCCCTTGCAAAAGAGTTGGTTTTCTCTTTGAAGGGTGACCATGCGACCATGATGCAAATTTTCAGCTTGCTATCTTATTTCAGCTTTGACATGTTGTCACATTCTAGTTTTGTTACTTCTACTACATATCTGTGATTATGTGTTGGCAGCTTATATTGTTTTTGCTTTCATGGTCAGATATAAAAACTAAGTAAATTGAACAGCCACGTTTATGAAGCAGGCTACATTATGGCTTTTTTCCGAGTGGCAAGCAGTGACGTAAGAAATATTGATTCACGAAAACAACATTTAAAACATGTTAAAAAGTTATTTGCGTAAATAAGAAAATTTATCACTGCTAACAATAAATTAATCTCACTTGAATAAAATCAAGTGAAATGAACAAAAAATTCTAGACCTTTCTGCTACGTTTATTGCTTTGTTTCAGACTGTGGACTTGTACGATGCAACAAACTTAGCACAGGTACAAGTGACGTTATATAAGCTTAGTGCAGCCGCCATGAAGAATGGATTCGACGGTCCTCAGATTGGGGTGAAGATTGCCGACAAGAACGTCCGACACCATGACGATGTGAAAGTTAGAGAAGGAAGAAATGTAATAGGACTTCAGGTAAAATCAAATACAGATGACTTTTTATATATTTATATCTTTTCTATGAATTCTATGACATCTTTCCTCAAGAAAATCATCATCATTAGGCTCCTTCCTCTCGTCGAGGACTGAAAGCAATGAAATGCCATTTTTTTTGTCTTGAGATGTTATAGCCTAATTGCAGTTTTGTAGTCAAATCCTGTCCAGTCATTAATGTGATTAGTCCAAATTCTTGGTGGTCTGCCCCAATAAGACATTAAAGGGCATTATATGATATCTGAATTTTAAACAGCATTTTATTGTTTACTTATTCATAAATTTATGTTATCACAGATGGGCACAAATCAAGTAGCTTCACAAGGAGGAATGACACCATATGGACTTGGGAGGCAATTAACTACGCAGACCAAGTAAACAACCTTACGTCCACTGTACCAGCGACACTTGATACGAAATGTAGACAAAATGCGTTTTAAAAGATCCCAACCGGCAAATCAGTCCCTTTTTACGTTGGTTTCACGTCTACAAACGTACAGTAGAATCAATGTAAAAAATAACATAGGCTGACTGGAGGGTATTAGAAGTATGGCGCATGACCTGATCACATTCACAGTCGTATGAGTAAATTGTCGTGAAACTTTCTTGTAGCCTATTTGTTGTTTGTTCTTTTGATCTTGCACGATTACAATGCCTGTGCCTTTGGTGCTTCCATTACTTTCATGATTCTGGCTAAAAAGTGTGCAGAAACTTTCCAGAAGCAATTCCATATGATTTGCACGAAGGATGATCATTTTGTTTCTGTGTGGAAAGACGATTATATTTGTTGTTCAGCAATAACAAGCCGGCGGAGTTGGATTTTTCATTGCAGCTTGCAATGTGTTTATTAAATCAAGCTCATCTAGAGAGCTTAATTGTTGTTGTTTTGAATATCGTTTTGCCCGTTTATCGTTTTGTAATTTTTCCTCTTTTAAATCGATGGTCTACGTGGTAGATCTGCAGCAATGCTTTTTGCTATAAAGAATTTAAAAAATGTAAAACTTTCTCTAAGTCTAAACAAACTGCGATTTATTTCGTACTAGCCTATACATGGAAAACGTTTGTGGTTAATTTGGTCTTACTTTTAAACAAAACATGAAATGTTCGTCTTTGCATTTAAATTGAATTTCTTGACCAACACTTTGAAGAAATCACACAATTGTGTTGCTGGAGGGCATTGTCAAGTTTATCAGAGAAATTCAATTAGCAGTAAGAGCTTTTCAATGATGCTGAAAGAACGAGACCATGTTTTTCAATTCGGTAAGCCTCTTAGATTAACTAAAGACTCAACCGAGGAAAGATAATTTTTTTATTTATTCATGAGCCGCCAGTTTTGCACAAACATTTCGGAAAATCAAGACTTTCTCTTTATTATTATAAACTGAAGCGTTTTTTTCTTATTGATATGCAAGTTGAAAATTTGCAGAAGGATGCACTGTTTTAATGTGGTATCGTATCAACTCATAAATGCAACAGTATTTGGAAATTTAAACCATTGAAAGCAAGAAGGCCACAACCTGAAAAAGACACAGGTTTACCAGATATACTATATGTTAACACCAGGGTTGCCAGACTGAAATTTGTAAAAAAAGGCCAAACTCACCAAGAAAAAAGGCCAACTTGAGGCCAAATAGGTAGAAAAAAGGCCAAACATAAGCCAAACTTTAACAAGATAAAATAAGCATTGTAATCACGGTTGCCAGACTATGAAAAGGTCTTAATGCAAAATAATACAAAAAAAGGCCAAAACAAGGAAAATATTAGATAAAAAAGGCCAAATGAATACGCTATTTACCTGTTTATATTAAAAATAATGAAATATACATAATTACATATATTTAACAAATTTACTTATATTTTATTGGGTTATTGAAAAATTTCTTCTAAATAGTTGGTTTATTCATTTTCTGATGAAATATACAAATTCTCATTGTTGCAGGCCCGTAGCCAGCCGGGGGCCTCGACCCCCCTGAAAAATATTTTGCCCCCCCCCCCCTGGCAAAATCCTAACGTTCTCGAGCAACAGCTACGATTATAATGATTTTGCCCATCTTTCCCGTTTTTTTCTTTTTTTGGCACCCCTAAAAAAAGTTGGCTACCCTTGCTGTGCGGTCTGGCTACGGCCCTGCACTGTTGTGCAATTCAATCATATTTGGGGTGCACTTGAAGTCTTTGCAACACATTTTGTAGTCCAACAAGTGAGAACGAATTCTTCCAACTTCCAATCGTTGAATTTGTGTTCTGTTTCTAGGCTTTGTTTTTACAGCAGTAACGAGTGAAAATATTACCATGATAATGATACTTCACCACATCACCAATGTGATCAATTGAGCGAATAGATGCATGGCACGCTATGGTTAAACTTAGATCAATTTCTGCTATTTTTTCTGAATCAGTGACTTCATGGACAAATTTAGTGAGAGAACTTTAAGAGGAGTTTGGTATTTTATTTAGGTGTTTCTTGGTTTTTTGATCTGTAGAAAGGTTACTTAGCTTTGGCAATATATTCACCTTGCACATTACACAGTACTCGGCTGGCAAGCCGGCGGTTGTGTTAGACTACCGATCGATTGAAACGTGAACACGTTACGTTTCTGTATAGGCTAGGCTACCACATTTTGAGCGTTGACATTATAATTCCAAAATAATATCTATAATATTCATATTTATCGATATTTTATGACTTGTACCGAATTTTAATAAATTGCAGCAAAAATAATTCTGAAAGTAGCCCAAAAGGTAGCAAGTATAAAAGAATTGTAGCGGATGAGTTTTAATCCGCTACAATGGTGACATCTGGCACCACTGGCTGCCTTAGCGGGTGGAAAAACCTAGAACATCACACAACTAAGGCGAAAGAGAAAATTGAATTAAGTCTTGTCTTTGTCATGAGTTACCAAGGGGGGTAGGGGGGACTTATATACCAGTCCCAGGTATAAAAGTCCCCCCCCTGGTAACTCATGACAAAGACAGGACTCAATGGACTTGGCTCTTTCGCCTTAGTTGTGTGATGTTCTAGGCGTTACCTTAGCGGGTGAGTGCAGTCTGACTCGGCGCCGGCGTCACATTATGACTATAAAACAAGCATAGAACATGTATTAAAACAATGGTGAATCCATGGTTTCATCTGGTAAGGTTACGATATATGAGAAATATTGATTATTATGCATTTTGAAGAGTAAATTTAAAAAAAGGCCAAATCTAGAAAAAGGCCAAACGTATAATTTCTAAGGCCAACAGACTTTAAAAAAGGCCAATCTGGCCACCCTGGTTAACACAAAGCCACAAAAACATCTAATCTAAGAGAACTATAGGCTACTGTATGTGAGTCAAGTGCTTGATGTAACATTTATTGAATTTTTAATTTTTCTTCCGGTTGTAATTTGTACATGTTAAGTGGCCTAAACTATCATTTTTTCTTGACCAGGCTAGCCCCTGATTAGTGCAAGATAAATTTAAATTTATTACTTTGTAAATTTTTTGCAAATATTGGCTAGATTTGACAAAAAAACCTTTCGTTTGGCCTACTTGTGAGCTTCATCCAGGAGCGTAGTCAGGGAGAAGGGGGGCAATTGCCCCTCCCAAAATAATTCAAATAAATATTTCTCCTTCTGTTACAGTTACAGCATCCTTTGACAGAGCTTTACTATTAATTTAGGCAGAAAGTAGATATGTGCATTTTTGTACTTAAGCAAGCTGTGTCTTAGGGGGAAGGTCGGGGCCTATGAGCATATTGGGTCCTATGATCCACCCCTCTATTTTTTTAAATAAAAAGTTTTGCCACTCCGTTTCAGCCGAGATCTTTTCTTCATGCTTGAATGCATTTCCCACAATTGCCAGGACAATCTCCTGTGAGAATTCGAAGCGAAAGGAGGGTTTCTTTATTTTTATGTTGAAAAAGTAAATTTTGAGGGGTTCGGAAATTTTACTATAACTTCCTAGTTTTTGAACAGATATTCAAATGGTTTAATTTGGTGACAAGTAGTGTCCTTTTTAAAGGAATAATGAAAGAAGTGCAGTATTGAAGTTAATAGTTTAGCGTCAATACATGTGAATTTGTCAATATGGAGAGTCGGCACCTATGAGCCACCTTGTGTGCTGATCCTATGAGGCCGGCTCATAGGATCCTACTTGGTTGAAATTCAGATCACAATTAGTTTATTGTTAGAAAGTTGTTTATTTATTTTTTATGTTTAAGCTAGTTAAGATTATAGTAAATTGTTTATGTGTACTTTTCAATTTTTGTTTAACAGTTTAAGATACAAATGTAGGCTATATCTGTACATAAGCGATTTCAAAAATTAGTTCACAAAACTGACCATAATGCCTCGAACAACTGCTAAAAAAACTCATCGTGGTAAATCGCTGTTCCAGTTTCCTCTGTAGCCATAGTTCTTCCTCCACCCATCACTACTGGGTCAACAAAAAGAGTGAAGGGAATTAGAAAAATTTTGATTGACTTTTCTGCTTTTGATCTTGTGTGAATAGCCTGTTAGTAGCCTATAGGCTATTCGATGGATCGATTTTGTAAGCTTGTGATCATAAAAATGATGGCACGGTTGTGGCATGCTTAATTTGTTTCATACTTTCTAGCCTTCTAGGCCTATATAAATCTGTCACTTATAAAAAAAATGTAGGCCTAATGTGATTATTAGAAATTACTATCTTTTTATTTAAAAATTATGGAAATCTTCCAGTTTCATGATCACTTAAGCCTCTATATTCAACTTATCACGTCCCATTATCTTGCAAATGTGTTGTTGTGTATTCATGTAAATGTATTCATCGATGTATTCATGTAAATACGTTTATTCTTTTGATTGTACTGGTGGCTCATAGGACCCCACGCGTTGGATCCTATGAGCCACTTCAACAAATTTACATTTTTTGCTCCACATTAAAAATCTGACAAGATACGAATTTCCTCTTTGGTGATTCAACAGGTTATATCACAAGTTATGCTAACATGAAATATGAGGTGAAAATATTCAGAAATAAAAGAGTTATGGGACTAAATCAAAAAGGGGGATCATAGGCCCCGACCTTCCCTACTACAGAAAACGTGGAAGTCCTGTTTTTTCTGTATTCTTAGATTCTTCGAAAGCATTTGATAGGGTAAACCACAACCTCCTATTCAAGAAACTAATTCAACGAGGAGTGCCAATGTGCTTTGTTCGTCTAGTAGTTTATTGGTATACCCATCAGCGGATGTACATACGCTGGGGTTGTCATTACTCACAGTCTTTTTCTGTCAGCAATGGTGTCAAACAGGGTGGTATTCTCAGTCCTTACTTATTTGCCGTGTATATGGATGATCTATCGACTGTGTTAAGCAAAACCAAGGCAGGCTGTTACATAGGTAATACACTTGTTTATCATCTCATGTTTGCTGATGATATTTGTTGTATTTCTCCAAGTGTTCATGGTCTGCAGAGTATCTTGAATGTGTGTGAAGATTATGCGCTTTCTAACGATGTCATTTTTAACTGCAAAAAGTCATTTGCTATGTACTTCCAAACAAAACACTTAGAGTTAAATATGAATCCAATTGTACGGCTCAATGGAAGTGAGATCAAATTCGTAGACAGTGTCAAATATTTGGGTGTTTTTCTTGACACGGCAATGTGTGACGACAAGGATATAAATCGACAAGTGCGATCAATCTACTGTTCTGCCAACAAATTAAAATCCAAATTTTACAAGTGCTCCAGTGATATTAAAAATGTTCTATTCCGTTCTTATTGTACTCCAATGTATGCATGTCATCTGTGGGAAAATTATCATCAACGTGACATTAATCGTCTGCGTGTTGCCTTCAATAATGCGTTTAGAATTATACATAATTTGCCTAAACACTATAGCGTACGTGAACATCAAGTCTTGTGTAACATCATAACATTTGATGCATTACTTCGTAAATATGTTTTTTCTTTTGTTGGAAGATGCGAAGTATCGTCTAACTCTATTGTTGCCTCCCTGATGAGGTCTGATTGCCATCGTATATCAAATTACCGTCTTCATTATAATAATTCTATGTATGCTATTAACTAGTTTTGATGGCTGCCATGTCATCTGATTGTTTTTATCGTTCTCAATACTTTCAGTTCTTCTAACTTGTAACGCTACCGTACCATTGTCTGTAAACTTGTAACAGTAGATAGCCTATTTATTGAGATTTTGTGCATTTGCAGTTTGTGTATTATTTTGTTGTTTTGTTTTGGATATGGACAGCTTTGTCTGAGGCAAATAAATTATTATATTATTACTATTAATTTAGGCAGAAAGTAGGCTACTCTCAAAATGTGCAATTTTACAATATTTTTTCAAAATTTTCTGAAAGGCCCTCCATACCTCCCTCTGGGTGCTTCGCTTTTGCCGACTCGTTGCCGGACTCACTGACATGAAGGGCTGTTGGAAGGACATTTTGGGCCCAGTGCCAATGAAATCTTGTGTTGCCAGACGCTTTGTGAATTTCCAGCACTAGTGCCAAAATCTAGTCTGTTATTTAAATGGTAGCAATGGCACAAAAGTGACTCAAAATCACACAAAAATGAAAACTAGATTTATTAAGTATCACTCCAATAAACTTACACTAGCGATTTTTGCTACTAACAGATCGGCCTTCAATCAAATTTTAAGCTGCACATCGTCACGGCCTGTGTATAAAAGTTGCCACGCTCCACACAAAGTGAAAATTACATGACTTTTATCTTATAATAAAAAAGAATTAAGTCATGTAATTTTCACTTCGAGTGGAACTACGTGTAGCCTTCTTGAGAGATCACCAATATTTTTTAATTCACCGTGTTGGTTCCCTTAAATATTTTTATTTAGTGTCTGAGTTTTTCGTCATAATTGTTGCTATGGTATCGGTGCATGGTACAAAAAAACTGCACATCAAGAAAACTTTTTAATAGGTCAGAAGATCAGAAGATTAAAAAAGAGAAAAGTTAACATTCTTAAGACAAGACGCATAGTACTTCTATACCGTACCTATAGTATAGAATGTATGCCATTGCGATCTATATGCAATTACACAGGCCTTGACAACGTGCGAACTGGAGGTCTAACTGAAGGCTAGTATAATTTCGATTTTAAACTCTAAACTAAATTTATGGTACTTTACATCCCTTTGAAATGATAGTTTTAAGAATCCTAATTGTCAAAGTATGACCATTAAATCTCAAATCACTGCAAAACTCTTAATTTTAAATTAAAAAGTTGAAAAAGTGACAAATCTTTCCCTGTTACGGTACCTGCTGTGTTGCCAGACGCTTTTTGAATTTCCAATACAAGTGCCAAAATCTATAGTCCATTATTTGTATGGCACGGTAACAAAAGTAACTTAAAATACACACAGACTATATTATATACTAACTAATACTCAATGTATCAACTTATAATAGCGAATTTGGCTACTAACAGATCGGCCTTCAATCAAATTGGAGACCACAAGCGTAGGCCTTTTCTAGTGTCACCCACCAATAAAAAAATATCCAAAGATAAAAGCGAGCTTCAGCACCTTCAAATACCGTAGTCATCAAAGCGACGACTTTGGTCATCTGTCCAAGACGGCGGAGAACACGAAAGGCCTTCTTAGATGATTCCAAGAGCAAATTTCGTAGCCTACTACTACAGATTGTTCTTTGAATTTTGATTTTTTTTTAAATTTGATTTTGATTATTTTCTTCAATTAAGAACCAGTTTCGCACTGGTAGCGTTAATTCAAACTTTTTAACTTTAAGTTTCGAAAGTTTATATTATCTACATTTTTTATTGGTCAGCAGGGGGCCACACGTTTAGAATGTTACTGTAAGGGGGTCCCAAAATATGAATGGTTGAGAATGACTAGGTTCAGGGGCGCCGGAAGCGGGGGGGGGGGGGAGCAGGGGGGGCGGATGCCCCCCTGCCCTCAGTTTTTCTGCAGATGAAGGGGCAGGGGGGGCAATGGTGCCCTTTCAAAGTCATGTAAGCTACTGCACATTTTGCATTATAACAATTTCTGCTATTCGCTTTTAGCCTAATTATAATCTTTCATTTTTGCTTCAAAATAATATTTACGGCACAAAATTTTGCAACACAGTAGGCTACAGGCCTTAAAACTCGTTTTTTTCCGGCAGCCATCGTGGCCTACCGGGTGCTCCTTCTCGGCAGCCAAATCTGCGTGCTTGGAGACCAAAATACAAAAAAAAATAACGATAGCACAAGTAAATAGAATTAAACTTGCAACAGTGCTAAAATGACCACTTAGCGTTGTTGAAGTCTGGGCCTGGGCCGGGCGACGTCCTACAATAGAATCGTTGCACCACGCAATAGATTGTAATCCAGTACTGCGGGACTATCTAACGACACTCGCACGAGTGTCTCCAATGTGGCTGATTTTAAAGTTCGCCACTCCCCTAGAATTCTTTTTAGCAACGAAAAACAACTTTCGACATGTGTTGACGATGACGGCAAGGTAATAAAATAAGTATTTCAATGATGTGAAGGACATTACTAAAAGAAGCATAATTTTTGCATAATATGATCCAAAAATGTTTTCCCCTCGGATGTCAACTAACCTAGTTCTCCTTTTTAACAACGCTTTAATGTCCGACAACATCGAATCGACATAAAAACGACAATATTGCCAGCCGATGTAAATTAGCACTTTGGATTAAGACTTTGTTAAAATAAACGTCAGGAATTACAAACAAGACTTATAGCTGGTGATCGCAGATGGATATATTCCATCAATATTCCCGCGCAATGCAACAGTGGCGATTATGACGCGCTGACCTAATTTTGCGTCACTCTTTGATACTACATATTTTCCACAGTTAATCCACGATCATTCTATTGCGAAATTAAATAATTGGCTAGAAGAGACCGGCGGCCAAACTTGGCCGATTGAGGAGGTAGCACCGGCGGTCATTCAAGCACTACTTAGCGGCCATGGCTGCATGCTGCTTTAAGGCTTGACAGTAGGTTACATCATGATAACATAGCATAATGCCCTTCTTTGTATACCGGACACAAGTAGGCTATCATTACTCAATACATAGTGAGCTAATAGATTAGCATTATCGCTATGTCTTATCTTAAAACTTGAAAAAAAATTGGCCTTTTAGTAAACAAAAGTGCCCTTTTTTCGTAATCTTGCCCCCCCAGTCAAAAATCGTTCCGGCGCCCCTGACTAGGTTAATCTGTAGGTTATTTCTTGCAGTCCGCAAGTTTGCGCTAAAAGCTACTGTGGTCCTTATTGCTCAGAAACGCTGCTTGTAGGCTATTAGCTGATTTTGGATTAAACTTGTGTAGCCTATTTCATTTGTAGAAAATGTTAGGTTAGGACATATGTAGGGTAATTGCGCCTGTTTAAGTTCAATTTTGTTCATTTTAACTTACGACTATCTTAAGTTTAACCTTTTACGTGAAAAACGGAAGTTATCAAACTACATGTCTCTGTCTCATCTGGGGACAACTCGTTTAATTTTCACTACCACTGCAAAGCATAGAAGCATCATCACATTTGGACTGATGTCAATTTGGTGCAACTGCAATCGAACTTCTCGACAGGTAAACTTGTAAAACAGTTTTTCAAAGTTGCCTACAGCATATATTGTCAATATCAAAGTCCGACAAAGGTATTTCGCTTCACGCTTTCTACGTCATCATTGTACAAAAGCGATCACACAAAAAGGAAAATATTTATGCTACTTTTTACTTTGTCAAAAAAGTCAATGATATGCCTAATTGCCTACCATGGCCCCGAATTTATCTCGAAATATTCTGTTTTTGTACGAAAAAGAGCATGCTTCTGATTACGAGGCTAAGCATAGACGTGTTTGAGACTAGGCTCCATTTTTCTTGTTACCGGTAGGCTATATACTTATTAAGTTTTAAAAACTTAGTTCTTACTAATATATCTTTTTTATTGCGTTTTAACTGTGTGGTTTTGTTTATTGACTTATTAACATTATTGTATATTGCGGCTCTCGGGTAAATTTACAATGTTTATTTGGACCCCAGAGCAATTTGAGTTTGAGACCCTTGATACTCTTTGATGGAAAAATATCCCGGCAACAACACTTTAACAATCGAAAAACTTCACTGCCAATCTCGGTAACCGGCCCTGCGTCAAAAGCCCCCACAAGTATACAAAACTACCAGGAATAACCAATCAAAAGCTTTGTCAGTTCGCAGATAAAGATTCAAACCAACCAACCAAAAACAATTAGCCTAAGGATTTGTAAGAAAAATATAGCGAAAGCAATTAAAACTACTTTTGCAGGTTTTCCCAAAGCAGAATTTGAGTTTGCTCCAATCTGAATAAAAATATGACAACGCTAGCGAAGGAAACCGAGCTCTCTGAACCCCCAGAGAAAGAAGACAGATTCGAACCTAATTTAAAATACTCAGAAAGAGACGAAAAGCTTCTCGTGGACTGGATCAGCCGTATAGTAGGAACAAAACCTCTGGAAACTGGACCAAAGGTAATGATTTCAAAACTTTTACAGAAGTAGCCTACGATAGGCTGTGCCATACGATAACTTACTTAAAAGCCGCTTGTTACAGCAAACTTCAAACTATATCACAGTCGGTTGCATAGACGAGTTGTGAGAAACTCGGTTTGGCAGTCGAAAGGGCATCGGTTCGACACCGTTCGCGGGCATGCGGCTGTATCTTTGGCAATACATTTAAAGGCAGGCATGCCTAAAGGTGGACACCAAGATTGACTTCCTTTCCTTCCCGCGAACTTAATCTGAATCTTCAATCATCGGGCCTGTGTATGCCTAGATGACAATAACGTCATTTTCTACTCTGCATACTATTGCTATGCATTCATGCAGATTAACGTTCAGCTCAAGGAAAATGAAAAATCTTGTTTCTGTTTTCAAAAAAAAAAACTTAAATTGCTGTATCTTGGCTAAGCATGATGTTAAAGTGACGCAAAAAGTGCTTCTTGGTCATCAGAGATGACCGGAAAACGAGGAAATTGTGATCAAATAAGTTATGAATCAGTTTTTCAACATTTTCCTCTTGTTTGAAGCGAATCGAATGCCGTCGTCATGTGAGCCTCTGGGGCCGAAGGCCTATCCTTTTATCACTCCAAATTCACGATGTTCCCTGACTACTCTGGGAAGGCTACTAGAAAGCAGCCATCAGTCTTTGGTTTTATCATCCAAGACGCGTATAGACCTTCCAAATCATTAGGTTGCTTGAAGATAGTACACTATAGGTACAGTCATTGTTGATGTGGTCTGCGGTCTGTTCCTTGGAATCACATTCACAGGAAGAGGAAGAGGCCACTCCCCATAATTGCAAGGTTGAGTGGAAAAGCACGACGCCCATACAAAGACGGTTGAGGCGCACCCATGCCTGTTTTTGTAGTATCAGGCTGATGGGACGTGTGTCGGCGTAGGAGATGAACGAATGGAGTCTGGTGGTACTTGACTTCCATTCAGAATTCCATCTATGGTCGGCCCGAATAGCCGCAGAGATGTCTTGTACATCAGCTTCGTTGATCAGAGGTTGAGCGGCTAGCACGAATGGGTGTTTTGATTTCAGTCGACGGGGTGCTCATTTGGGGGAGCAGAGATCTTGTAGCGGAGAAGATGGTTAGATTCCAATTTCCGTTGGCCGAGAGACAGTGGCTTCTTCGCGACGAAGACTTCAGCAGGTTGGATGCTGGCGAGAATGGGGAGATTGTCCATTGTCCAATGGTGTGGGACGCAGGCATCCGTTCACTGTGTGCAGGGTCGATGTTGTGGCAGTGAACACTGCGGCACCAAACAGGTGCACAATATTTTGCTGAAGAGTAGACAAAGGCTAAGACTACTATACGCAAAGTGTTACCCTTCGCCCCCAGCTGGAGCCTGCCAGGCGCTTGAGTGGCGCAGCGCGGGATGTCAGCTTCTTGCGCAGTGACACCAAATGGTGGCGGTATGTGAGCGATCTGTCTACTGTCACCCCAAGATAACTTGGTTTGGGGTAGAAAGACAGAGGTTTTCCTTTATTCTGGACATGTAGACATTACATTTTATTTTATTCTGACGAGACAATCTTCAGGATTGTAACAGCAACTGGTCTTTATCCTTTTTAACAACAATGATTTTACGAGAAAAACGTTAAAAGCTGTTGATGGAACCTTATCAGTGCAGTTATCTTACATAATGTTTCATCACTGCAGGGATTCTGCGAATGGCTGAAAGATGGACAAGTGTTGTATCAGCTCATGAATCATGTCAATCCAGGCGCGTACACACCAAACTCACCTAGTAAAAGCAGACTAGCGGTGAGATTTGAGGAAGTTATTGCTGTCTGCAAGGCTTACTGTTTCAAGTTTCACTTCACCAAGTCAAGCTGCTTGAGAACCATTGTCTAAGTTGTAGATTTAGATTGCTCATTAAGTATTGTGAATTCTGATGAATGTTTTCGATATTTTTTTGCATAATTATATCATCTCGTACAGTGATGAAGATCCTTGCTCTGGTGATGAATAACATAAGATTAGGAAGCTATCACAAAATATGAATAATTTTTCTGTACGTTAGGCGTTGAAATGCCGTTTAGCCTCATACTAAAATAATTTTTATTGTTTTCCCGTCAGGCTAAGCGAGCGATGTTGGAGCGCGAAAATGTCAATTGTTTTATCAATGCGGTCGGATGTTATGGTGTTCCTTCTAAGGACTTGTTTCAAGTAAGAAAATTATGTTTTTATTTATCCTTTAAAACGTTATGATCTTCAGTTGCCTTGAAATGTTGAAAATTTGGCATTCAGATCACGCTGAGATAAGACAGAGATTTTTCTCATCTATAAATAATGTTATAGGCTAATTTTATTTATTGTCGCTCTAAACCCGCTAAGAGTTTTTAGCGACTGGATTCATTTTTAATTTTTGTGTCATATTTAGGATGTCATCACATTGGTTGGATGGTTTTGAATCTTTATCCTCGGACTGACACATACTTTGATAGTTTTTTCCTTGCAGTTTCGCATACTTGGAGTGGTTTTTAATGCAGGGCCGGTTACCGAGATTGGCAGAGTGAAGTTTCAATTGTTGTTGAAGTGTTCTCTTTTGAGAATTATGCCGTCCACTAGCTGTCGCTGAATGGAGATCAGCTCTGAAATGCGTTGCTCAACCGCACACCCCGAGAGCTGAACCAGCACCGCCTAATCTTGAAATATCTTTGATCAACTTAGCCTATTGATTTACTCATTTTGCATCGATCCGATGATAGCCTTTTTTTCTTGGAATGGGCCTACTTTTTAGTCGCCACCTTGACAAGCGATCAGGGTATTGATTTAACATTATCATTTTTTAGATATCTTACCTGTACGATCAAGAAAATTTGTACCAAGTTCAGCTGACTTTGCTACTTTTCAAAAAGCTTCATGAAAAACGGAAAGCTGCGTCATGTTGATCAGCATCGTTTGTAGTTGAGACTCCAGTTGAAAGATATGCACAGAGCAGAGAAAGAACATCAAGAAACCATATGTGTTACTGCAGACTTTGCCTGCAGCCATCGCATTTTGTTTTGGTTTTGAAAATTACAAGCAAGCTAACGTATCTTCGCTGCCTGCGTGGGAGGCTATAGCCTACTACTTCACCATTTGCCAGCTATAGGGGCACAGAATATCACCAATGACACTGTAGCTTACGTCGGCCTTAAGCGAAGATAGTGTTACGGTATGAACAGGGCCGGATTTAGACCATGAGAGGCCCTAGCCTATTCCATTTGTGAGGCCCCTCCCTATTTTTGAGCTCAGAAATTCTCTTTAAACAACATCACATGTCATTGCTTAATGTTAAAAATATGAATGCATTAAACTCTTCGTTCTTTTCATTTTCCACATTCATGTGTGCAAATTTTTAATTAAAAGAATATAAACTTAGTTAAGGCAGTTTTGCTTTTAATTTTAATTTCTCTGATCAAACAACCGTTACAATAATTGTAAAGTTTATTTACGAGCAGTGGCGTAGCCAGAAATTTTGGAAGGGGGGGTTTTTGACGGCGTATTTGCCTAAAATGACACCCAGCAGCGGGGTTCTGAGGGGCCTAACCCAGAAAATTTTGAAAAATTACTTTGAATTTGGTGCATTCTGAGAGCATTTTCAACAAAAATGTGGGTATGAACATTCCTGTAAAATGGTACCGTCCGGTGGCATAGCAAAAGGATAAGATAACGTTTTCTTCGGCATTTTTCGGAAATAAAGCTAAGTCTCTATGTTTTCTTGTTGCTAATTCCTGGCTGAGATATTTGAATGTTTGGTATTGGCAAAACTCGCTCTTTTAATGCAGTTTCGTTTAAAATTAGGCAAACTTTGTTTCAGAGACATACATAGACTGAAAGCATCATTCTCAATATCGTGACGTCACACGCGTGCCAAAGAGGGGGGGGGGGGTTAAAACCCCAACCCCCCCCCCCCTGGCTACGCCACTGTTTACGAGGACATAAGAAAGAATTACAGCCATCAAATAGAGTAGCCTAAGACTAGGCTACCAATTTTTTTTTCTAGCTTTCGTCAAAGCAAAATTATGCAACTTGAAACATTGTCGATCTCAGCTTATTTTTGATGCTTTTGAGCCTTGAGAAAGATCTCTCTCCTGAGCAGTTATAGTGACCATTAAGCTTAGAAACAGTCTTAATATTGCTTCTACATATTGAAAGGCAGTGTTAATTTTTTTCCTTACACATAGAAGTTCATCAGTAGCCTAAGTTTCGGGACTCGGGTCAACATCTTCCGGATACGCTTCCTTTAAAAGTTTTAAACCTACAATAGTTGGTTGTCCATTTTCAGTTTTAGCTAAAACTCTGGTGGGCTAAGGTTGTCACTATCATGCAGAGCATTGCACGCTTGAGGCAAAGCTCCCTATTCTTCTTGCAAATCATCTAAATCTTCTTCGTTAACAACAGAAGGAAAGTTGATGCTGCCAGTCTCAAAATTTAAAAAAAACACTAGATTCTCCAAGAAAACCACTAGATTATTTCATACTGTTTTTTGCAGAGAAGACTGCGGCACTTTAACATAGAAGCTTCTAGCAGAAAGCGCGCAATAATTGCCTTTATTATGATGCAAACGAGTAACGACGTAATAATGACTGTTTGCAACTTGTGTATAGAATTTTCTACTCTGAAAAGCTTGATATATAGGTACTTTAGGTAGGGTTTAAACTTGTCAAGTTTTTAAAAGAATTACAAACTTTGAAATCGAATTTCGAGGCCCCTGGACGTTGAGGCCCTAGGTTTCAGCCTGCTTAGCCTATTGGTAAATCCGGCCCTGGGTATGAAGAAGCAGGCCACACATTCCCGCAAAAATGCCACGTCTTTGGCTACATCAGTGGTTCTCAACGGGGGCGGTACCGCCCCCCAGGGGGGCGTTTTGATTTTGCAGGGGGGCGGTATGATTACCTCGGCTTAAGGGGGGCGTTTTGATTATTAAGGTGAATTCTGGTTTAAACCATCTACCGCCCAGCGTAACGATTTCGTCAAAGAGCTCGTGTCTTCGTGGTAGCATTCCCTACCTCATACCTGGTGGAAAAGGGATCCAGCTATGTTGTTCTGCTACATAGCCTACCAAACAGCGAAACCCACTTGACATATTCAAAAGAGGTGATCTTCGAATGTTTCTCACTGGCTTTACACCGGATGTGAAGAAACTGGCACTTTCTCACCAAGCCCAAGGTTCACATTGACTACTTGTAGGCCTACACTGTTATCATGCTCGCAAACATATATTTGCTTTTCATCAAATATGGTTACTAGTCTCTAAAACCCTTACAGCCTGTTTCACCCTAAAAGGGGGATCATCAATCATTTGAATAAGGACCTTCTGATGATCTCCCTTTTAGGGTAAAACAGGCTGTAAGGGTTTTAGAGACTTGTAGGCTAACTCGACTAGGTTTGATGTAATTCACTCTGCTTGGCGTTTGCTTGACATTGAGCACTTTTTGTAGTAAATAGTATTTTTTTCGCTTTCGTAATTAATCGTTTTTGTTGGGGGGCGGTAAAATTTTTCCAGTTCATGAAGGGGGCGTTGGGCCAAAAAAGGTTGAGAAACACTGGGCTACATCGAAGCCGGATCCTGCAAGTAGCTTTAGGGGGCAATTTCTATAAAACACAATGATGTGTCTGCGTTTTGCCGTTTCCACCCTTTTCTAGGCCTCTGCCATGTTTGGCATATATTCTAGTTCGTTGTGATGGTCAAAAATAAAAACAAATTGAATGTGTAGCCTAACCTAGGTTTACACTAATCAGACTTTGCAAATACACCGTAAATATAGCCTATTTACTTTTCTATGTTTTATGAAGGGCGATCGTCCCTACCCCTTGATGAGCCACTGGGATACATAGGCCCAACACTCGATGTCGTCAATTAAAAAACAATAGGTTACGAGGCCGATTGAAACAAAAAAATTGAAAAAGCAGTTGAATTGCTGTAGGTCTATTCTATTGACATGTGCAGAACTCTTCAGAAATAAGCTACCTGAAGCTCGTAACTCTAACAAGAAAATAGCAAGCAATTGACATGGCTTGTGTCTGCCGCGTTTTGTCGATGCATGCCTCTTCAGTCCCTGTGTGTTCAACCGAGTTGGCATGATCATGAGCAGAGCCGTATGTGGCCTAAATCAGTTTTATATAAAATATTATGTGCAGCGTGATGACATCTTGTGGATATAAAACAAACTCAATCAAAGTTTAAAGTTGCCAGATATAAAAGTTTGAAGACTTTAAAAAATATTTTTTTTTTTGTAGTTTTCAGAAAGGTTTAGCGTAGAAAAAGTTAATTGATTGTGGAAATCTTTATAATCGAACTGAGGAAACTTCTTTTTGAGGTTATAGCTTAATCATTGCTTGTAGATGCTTTGAATAACTGACCCAGGCCCAATCACAAAAATTAACAGAGTGAAGTTTCCTTTTGTTGTCTGTGAATTATTCCAATTGCCAGGCCCAGCCCAGGTATCGCTTAATTAAAAGCAGTCTTGGAAATACGTTGCTCAAGCTCACACCACGAAAGTCGAACGAGCGTCGCTTAATTTTAGTGTTTTTTCAAACTTAAAGTCAGACGCTAAACCAACTCAACTATCGGGCAAACTGTGAAGTTCTTCTTCTTCTTCTTTCGTTTGAGACTAGATGAAATCAAATTTCAGGGCAGGTGGTGGAGAGCCAGGTGAGTGTAGCTTCGTCCAGCGTTGCTATACCATGCGTTCCATTTGCTGCCTTGTAGATGGGGCATTCGAGAACGACATGGTCAGCAGTTTGTTCCTCCGCGCCGCATTCGCAGGCCGATGAGGGAGCCAGACCCCACTTGTGCATGTTGGAATGGAAGCGACCGACTCCGGTTCGGATTTTGTTGAGCTTGACCCAAGTCGGCCGAGGCAGGTCCAAACCAAGGGGGCGCGCCATCGGGTGGGGTATAAAACCATGTAGTTTGGTGTCGGTGGCGCACCACGCTGCATTCCAAGTGTCTTCTATAAAGTGTGCTGCGCTGATGGCATGATCGCTGAATGGATGTAGTAATTCAACAGCAGCTGGCACAAAGGGGTGTCTTGACTTTAGTTGCCGGGAAGATTCCTGAGGTGGGATGTTGAGTTTTTGCATGAAGCAAGTGGTTAGGATCCCCCGCCCGGCGAGCCAGGTGTATGATGGCTCCCTTTTTGAAGGGAGCCATTTTACACCCTTTTAGAACTCCCTTGGCTCCCTTTTAGAACGACTGAATCATTTTCTGATTCAGTCGTTCTAGCAAGCGGACGTATTTTTTTTTCTCTGATCAAGCGACCGCATGGTTTGCTAGCTTCTCTAACAGCACGACAGGGAAAACAATTAGAAAGCCACAAGCATTGTGCCATGTCGCAAAAAAGCAGGAAATCTAGCACAGAGCAAGGCTCATTTGAAAGTATTGTTAAAATGCTGGAGAATTTTGAGAACAAGTTCACCAAAAAACTTGAAGAAATCGAAAGTAGACTTTCGGAGCAGGTTAGGATTCAAATGGAGTCTATAGAGAAACTGAACAGAACTACTACTGCCCTAGAAGTTAGAATTTCCTGCCAAGATTCACAAATTAAAGCGTTAGAAAACTCAAATCAAGCTCTAGAACTCGAACTCAATCAATTTAAAGAAAAAAGTCGAAAAGAAACTTTAGCTAAGGAGCATTACGAAAAACGGCTGAACATCTTAATCCACGGAATCGAAGGAGATAAAGACGAAAAGAAACACCAAACAACAGAAATCGTCAAACAACTTTTAGAAAACACCCTTGATTGTAATAATGTTGAACTGCTGGACTGCCACAGGCTGGGCTCTAAACAAACTTCAAGTAAGTCTAACCAACGACCAATCATATTCAAAATTTCTAGTGTGTTGGTAAAAGATAAAATCTTTAAGTCACTAAAAGTTCTCAAGAGTTATAATCAACGACAGAACTGTAAAATATTCTTCACTGACCATCTTCCGAAACAAATATACTTAAAAAAAAAGAAATTGCTCCCACGATTAAAGGAAGCTAAAGAAAATAATGAAAGCTTCAAGTGGGTTACCTCGCCCGGTGATATAAATCTTTATATTAACGGTAAGCTTGTGGATGTTTAGTGTACCTAAGATTTGTGTTTAGTGTATAAGATATGCAACATTCACTCAATTGCATCCCATAGCAAAATCAGTTTGTGAAACTAAGCAAGTGTGTTTCGCCTTGGTTTTGAGAACCTTCCGGCGCTGCAAGCACTGATTGTTTCCTTCGGTGCCGTAGGCATTGTTGGATTCCTTCGATGCTCCGGGCACTAGTTTTCTTTCGGTGTTTGTGGGCACTGGTTGATTCTGTCTTGCTTTAAGTGTAGAAGCAATGGAAATCATTGACATTATGTTTGTAAAAGAGTTTCCTTTCAATACTCCGGACATTTCATTCAACGGCCTAGTTTTGTAGACACGAATGTGTACTATACTTCTTTATGTTCCATTACCCTGGCATGAATAGCCTATGCATACTTGCCTGCGAACTGTAATTAACTTCTGCTCTCTCTGTGTTGATTTTTGTTAATAGTAACATTTAATTTTTTACAAAACCTTATCATTTGTTTGCTTGTTATTTGTCTAATGTCTTTCACTCATGCATCTGCGTGGATTCTTAGTGATAATTCAATTCAACATTTGGCCTTCCGCAATGCCACGTGATGCTATTCTTTTGCGTGCTCTTCATATCTTGAATAAACCCTGCGTGCTGATTACCGCGTCAAACTGTGCTGATCTACATATCTCGTAATTAACTGTACCAATAATGACATTTCAGAGACCCATGTGTCCTCGAGTCAGGCTGCTGCTCTTGATTCAGACGCAGAAAATGCGTTCTACCTATGCGATTCTCTTAATCGGTCACTAACTCGCAACTTCAATAACTGCGTATACCACAACATCAACTCTCCTACTTTTGAGACAATTCGTAGTGCATCATTATTCGTTATTCATGTAAATATCAGGTCATTACAAAAAAATTTTGACTCTTTGTACGATTTTCTTGCTAACTTCGACAAACTTCCTGATGTTATTTGCATAACTGAAACTCGTATTAAAGTCACTCCTCTGTCAAATATTACGCTACCTGGGTACGAGTATAAATACGTTAACTCCATTACTTCTGCAGGTGGAGTTTTGATTTACGCACTAGACAAATATAATATCACACCCTTGAAACCTTTTGAAGTGCCTTGTGTTGACTGTGAAAGCTTATTTGTTAATATAAGTAACACCACAACAAGCGCTAACATGAAAATTGGCGTAGTATACCGTCACCCAAACACCAATATCCAACGTTTTGTTGATGCGCTGGACAGTGTGCTAAGTAACTTAAACAAAATGAATCAAACCTACTATATATTAGGTGATTTCAATATCAATATTTTAAACGACGTTCTCCCTTCACCGGTCACAAATTACCTAAATATGCTAAACAGCAATGGTACTTGCCCTATAATTACTCAGCCAACAAGAGTTACTGATAAATCGTCAACACTAATTGATCACATTTTATCGAACGATGTTTCTCATTCCGTATTACCTGGAATAATTAAGTCTGACATCTCTGATCACTACCCTACTTTTTGTATAATTTCCCATGTTGACAACTCGCATCAACACAAACCTCGTTTCTACAGAGACAAGCGTAACCTTGATTCGGCTTCCTTCATTGAGGACTTGAACTCCCAACTAGGCACGTTTCTGTTGGGTATTAAATCATTACAACCTCAGGAACTGGATTATAAATATAGCGAACTATTACAGATTTTAAAAAACGCAATTGACAAATACGCTCCACTGAAAAAAATGTCAAGGAAAATGTGCAAGTTAAAAAGGAAGCCGTGGATTACCAGTGGGTTGTTTACTTCAATTAAAAATAAGCAAAAAATGTACCAATCGCACTACCTGAAAGGGAATCAAACAGACAGGCTAGAGTACAAAAAATACGCAAATAAGCTCACTAAATTGAAATACATTTCCAAGCAAAATTATATACATTCGGAAATTGAACTGAACAAATCTTCCCCACGTAAAGTATGGGAAGTCATTAACTCACTGCTGCCAAATAAACAAAAATCAAAGCAAACAATCAATTCCATTAATATTGATGGAGTGTCATCAAACAAACCCATCGAAATGGCGAACCAATTCAATAAATTCTTCTGCAACGTTGGAAAAGAGATCTCTGACAGCGTTCCGCTTGCCAACGATAACAACTTCACATCCTACCTTACAAACCACGTTCCTTCTTCTATTTTTCTTGAACCAACGACTGGCGATGAGGTACTCAAAGAAATCCGAGCTCTAAAACCCAACAAAGCAACTGGCTACGATGACATTTCAGCATATTTCATACAGATCGCCTCCGTGATTATTGCCCTGCCCTTCTCAAATCTTATTAACTATTCCTTTCAGTTCGGTATTTTCCCTGATACATTTAAACTTGCCAAAGTTGTACCCGTCTTCAAATCTGGAGACAAACTTGAGGTAAATAATTATAGACCTATCTCCCTTTTATCGTCTTTCGAAAAAATTTTGGAAAAGCTCATATATAAAAGGGTCTCTTCCTTTCTAGACAAACATTCTGTCCTTGCTCCTACGCAATTTGGATTTCGGTCTGGCTCCTCTACTTCATATGCCGCTATTGATATTATTAGTGCCACCTATGAACACGTAAAAAGCAACCTGTACACAGGTTTGGTTCTCTTGGATCTCAAAAAAGCCTTTGACACAGTATACCATCCCATTCTACTATACAAACTCAACCACAATGGAATCCGAGGTACAGCAAACGAATTATTCTCCTCCTACCTAAAAGACAGAATGCAGTATGTCGCGATTAATGAACAGGAATCTGAACAGAGATGCATAACACACGGTGTACCTCAGGGTTCAACGCTGGGTCCATTACTGTTTTTATTGTACGTAAACGACTTACCAAACTGCACGTCTTCTGTTCCAAGACTTTTCGCAGACGATACCTGCCTGGTAATTAACGCTCCTAATCTAACCTACTTAGAAAAGGAAATATCGTCTGAATTACTTAACATCAAGAACTGGATTAATGCCAATAAATTAGTTATCAATCCTTCCAAATCAAATGTCATTGTAATCCCTCCTAAAAAATGCAGCTACCCAGAAGATATCAATGTACTTTATAATTGTGTTCAGATCGAACAAGTTAAGTTTGCCAAATACCTTGGCATTATTTTTGACAATGGTCTAAATTTTGAACCTCATATTAATATGCTCCACAAGAAACTTTCTATATCTGTAGGGATATTGTCGAAACTCAAATACATTCTTCCAAACAAAACATTATTACAATTATACTACGCACTGGTACATTCTCATATCGTATATGGGATAACGATTTGGGGTTCATGCTGCAAGACACAAATGAACAAGCTTAGCACCTTACAAAATAAGGCTGTCAGAATAGTAGCAGGTGGCAGGTGGTCTGATCATGTCACACCTTTCTATAAGAAACTTAACATACTCAAGCTTAAAGATTTGTACGAACATGAAATTGCTAAATTCATGTTTAAATTTGATACGGATGTATTGCCTCTGCCTTTCGCACACTACTTTGAAAAAACCAAACTCATGTATAATGCACGACTTACTAGACACTCTTCCAATGATTGTTATTTTGTCCCACGTTACGCCTCATCCCGACTCCAGCGCAGCATTAAATATGCCGGAGTGAAAGTCTGGAACTCCTTACCAACGAGCTTGCGTAAATTGTCATTTTATTCTTTTAAAAAACAACACAAATACTCACTCATCGCCAAATATTAGCACGATTAATTTTGTATTACCTTTATGCTACCGATAGACTACTAAATATATTTCTCTATGACCATCTTCTAACACCTTGTCTCAATTTTCGTTATTGAATTATTCTTATCGCAATTTTAGAACTTCTATTAGAATCTGGGGTATCTGCTTGACTCGAAGACCCATGGTCTCTTCGCAGATTCCCGTTGCTGGAAATTCCTTTTTTATTGCTGTATTTATTGTATTATATTTACCTACAACGAAATAAAATCAATCAATCAATCATTCGGCGGAGCTCAGCAGGTTGGATGCCTGCAAGGATTGGTAAATACTCAGTTGGAGTTGGGCGCAGGCATCCAGTCACAGTTCGCAATGCGTCGTTGATTGGGCTGTCAATGAGGCGGGTGTGGGCACTGTGGCACCAGGCAGGGGCGCAGTATTCAGCAGTGGAGTAAACCAAAGCCAGGGTTGCAGTGCGCAAGGTGTCAGCTTTTTGCGTAATGACTATATATGGTGACGGTATGTGAGTGACCTGTCAAGTGTAACCCCAAGGTATGTTGGTTCTGGGTAGGGCGGCAGAATTTTGCCGTTGACGGTCACTTTCAAGTCACGTTTTGCCTTCCTGTTGTTGAGGTGGAAGGCTTCCGTCACAGTTTTACTTTCGCTGAACTTCAGTTTCCATTGATGAAGGTATCCAGATATGGTCGTCATGTCTTGGCTCAACGTCGTTTGTAATGATTGCCAGGCTTTCGCAGAGTGCAAGATGGCCAAGTCATCAACATATGCATATTTGTCAGATGTTGTTGATGGTAGGTCGTGCGTATAGACGTTGAAGAGGAGGGGAGTCAAGACTGATCCCTGTGGGACACCGTTTTTGAGTCGCCGCAGTCTACTTGGTTTTCCGCTTCTAGTGGTAAGGGTAAAACTCCTGTTGTGGATGAGTTCCATGATCATTTTGACCATGTGCCTGTCAGGGAGTAGGCGGAGTAGCTTGTAGACTAGGCCACGGTGCCAAACAGTGTCATAGGCTGCTGTTAGGTCGATAAAAACAGCCCCCGCTTTCTTTTTTGCCGAGAAACTTTCCTCAATATCCTGAGTTAGTAGTGTGACTTGGTCTACAGTTGACCTCGCGTGTCGGAAACCAGCTTGTTCTTTGGGAAGCAGTGGGTCAATTATTGGTTCGACACGGGCGTAGATCAGTCTCTCAAGGATCTTGAAAGGGATGCAGAGCAAGGAAATTGGCGATAGCTCTTTGCATCGTCTAGTGTTTGTTTGGCTTAGGGATCGCGACGACCAGAGATCTTCTCCATACTTTAGGAATCTTGAGGCAGCGCAGGCAGGACGACAGGAAATCGCATAACCAGGACTTTAAAGCATAACCAGCGTGCATGATAAGCTTTGGACATATCTTCTCTGGACCAGGGGCCTTACCAGGTTTTAGGTGCTAGAGGGCAGCATTGAGTTCGCTCCGTGAGAAGAAGATAGAAATGCTCTCCTGGTCGGGTGTATTGATCTTCCAAAGCTTTGTCACTTCTTTGGTAACAAACCGGTCGGAGGTACGATCACACGGCTTATATCGGGCTTTTCCGCTTAACCATGCACCAATGGGGAATGGCCTCTTCCTCCTCCTGTGAATGTGGTGCCGAGGAACAGACCGCAGACCACGTCATCAATGACTGTACCTATAGCGTACAATCTTCAAGCCACCTAACGGAGTGGAAGGTCTGCGTGTCATGGATGATGAAACCAAAGACTGGCTGCTCTCTAGTAGCCTTCCAGTGTAGTTCGGGAACATCGTGAATTTGGGGTGGTAAAAGGATAAACCCTCGGCCCCAGACGCTCACACGACGACGACGACGGCTTATAAGTCCCATTTTTTATTACCTGCGATGCGATCTTATCAGCAGGAATGGGACATTGTCGGGGTGATTGTCTTGATCGCCCGTAAGGTTATTGAGTGTGCTCCATGCTGTACGGCTTGAGTGCGAGAGATCGATAGATCGGATGGTCTCTGTCCAGCGTTCTTTTCTTTTTGCATCGAGTCTTTTCAGAAGAGCCTTGGCGGCTGAGGGTGTTGTTTGACCATCTGAAGAGCTAACAAAAGATTGGTAGAGGCGCTCGCACTCTGCATCCCAGCACGGAGTGTAGTTATTTCTACGACCGCGAGGGATGGCTTGTTTGGCACATGTTAAGATGGTGTTGCAAAAGTCCTGGTAAGCCTCGTCCACTTTGTGACAGTTAGGTGGAGGTAACTCATTTGTGAACTTGTTGGTAAGGAGGTTAAAGCGATTCCAGTCGGCTTTACGGAAGTTCCACCGCTTGACTGGTTCACTCGGAATTGGTGTCTTGAGCGGTATTGCGGTAATGAGAGAAGGTCGGTGCTGGGACCGAGGGATCCTCTGTAGCACACGTCTGTCCGGAAGCTGATTGTCGTTTCCAGTGCTAGCAAAGGCCATGTCTGGGTTTGTTCCAGTGCCCCATTGCCCGGATGTGAAGCTGACTTCGTCTTTGGGGTTGTACAGTGGGGCATAGTTGTTATTTGATGCCCAGTTAGCCATGCACCAGAAGGACTGGTGATGCGGTAGGCTATCCCCAGTCGACGTGCTGGCAATTAAAATCGCCAGCATAGAGACAGGGGTGGAGGTACACTGGGATGGCCGTCGGAGTGAATGGCGAGGGAGGTGGCTTGTAGATGTTTACGATTTTGTAGCCGTTGACACCACACTTAGCCATTCAATCTCTGAGTCTGAAGGGGATTGTTCAACCAGTCTCCAGTTCAGCTTCTCGTGGACAAATGTGGCTAAGCCGTGTTTCCTGCTTAGGATTGACCCAGCTAGTGAGTAATTTGGGATCACTAGCCTGTCTGCGCTGTGGCAGTGGGTCTCCTGGAGGATGATGATAAGGGCCTTTTGTTGTTGAGCTACTCTTTGTACGACATCGATTTTAGCAGTCGTAAGGCCTTCAACGTTAAGTTGTAAGATGTTGGGACTTCTGGCTTCTTTCTTCGTTCTCTGGGGCCGAGGGTTTATCCTTTTACCACCCCAGAGACGCCCTGATGTGTCTCTGTTTGTTGTCATTAGCCTGTTTTGTGCAGTTACCAGGAGTCAGGACTCACCGCGAGGAGGACAACATGAGTCCCAACAACCGTGAAGTTAATCACCTCTTTCTGCAAAAAGCGCATAAAACAGAAGGGTGTTGTTTGACCTGTTGTTGATTTTTTCTTGTTGTTTATGCAAAGATAAGTGGGTTTCATGAAAAATCCGTCTTTGAATACCTTTTTGAAGAAGCACTTTTGTGTAAATTAAGTTTGGGGAAATTCTTAAAGAATTGGGGAAATTTTGGAGTGGTGATGCGAAATTTAGTGGTGGTTGTCTGGCAACACTGTTCTAGTACCAAGCAAATGATAAAAAATTTTGACAACAGTCAGTCAACAGCAAACAGCAGCTTGTAAAAGTAAAACGCGAAGTGTTGATGTGTAAACTTAATCGGTTGTAAAATGAAGTTCGACTCTTTGGCAGGGTTGCCAGATGGCCTTTTTTTAGGCCAAATTCCAAAAAACTGGCCTTTTTAAATTGCAGTTGGCCTAAAAAAATTGATGCAAATAAGGCCAAAAAATCTGGCCTTATTTGGCCCTTTTTATGGCTGCAAATTTTGACCGGTTTAGAAAGTATTATTTTAAGGAAATTCAATTTCAATTGTAATATAAAAGTATCACTTATCATCACTTGGAGCCTGACCTATATTCGTTTTAATTTTGATTAGTTCAGTTCATTTTTTTTTTATTTATTTGTCACAAACACAAACATGAAAAGAATACAAAGTATACAATAATAATCGGTTGTGTGTCATATGACGAGGAGACTGCGAAAAGACCAAACGGTCATCTAGTCAGCAGCCATCTCAAGCTTGGTGATGTAGGCCTAAATAACATATATACAGTAAATACACAAACACACATACAAAAAAAAGAAAATCAAGCATTTGGTGATACAGATACACATGTTTTCATTATGCAAAAGAGAAAAAAAAAAAAGCAAACAAACTAAGCAGGTTTACCGTGCTACTGAATGAATTAATTGTCAGTGGAGTTTAAGAGATATCAATCGACAATTTTAATCAGTAAAAAAGATAAAAAGCAACGTATACCAAAGAGATGAGCAAATAGAATAATGTAATTATATAGACAAAACAGTTATTATTCAACAGTGGCGTTTAAATCAAGAAGGTAGTGTTTAAAGTTTCTTTTAAAAGAAGTTGGAGAAAGACCTTTGAGATCACCTGGGACCTCATGCCACACTTTAGGACCCCTTATTAACATCTGCCTTTTACCTAATTCAGTACGCACCCTTGAAACAAAATAGTTACTGCTGGATGATTGGCGCGTATTGTGTGAGTGGCATTCAGATAGTCTGTGGAAGATATTACATTCCGTTTCTGGTAATAGATTTAAATGGACTCTGTGCATGTATTTTGCTATCTCTAGTTTATAAATTTCTTGTATATTTAACAGCTGTAGTTTTTGAAAGAGTTGCAATGTGTGAGCTGTATAGTTGCTGAATGTCATGGCTCTAACAACTCTTTTATGCAGCTTAAATAAATGATCCAGCGCATTGTCACAAGCTCCACCCCAGCTGGATATGCAGTATTGAAGATGAGAATATATAAGACTGTAATACACAGTCTTCAGTGTGTTAGTATCCACATAATTTCTAAGTTGAAGAATGGCCCAGGAGCCTCTAGCAAGTTTTTTACAAACATTTTGAATGTGACATTTCCAGTTGAGAGAGTCATCAATTAATACACCAAGATATTTAATACACTTTTTTTTTTGCAATGTAATTCCGTTTATCGTAACGTGCATCCTTACATCGAGCTTTTGTTTAGTTAGTATCATGTACTCAGTTTTGTTGTAGTTAATGGAGAGTTTGTTCATTTTCATCCAGTTTCATTAGTGAGTAGAGACATAGGTAGAGAGTAGAGAATGTGTTAGCGGTGGACAGGGCGGTTCTATTAAGTTGCACCTGCCGTAAACCGTAAAAGTATACACTTGCCTTGTTTGTTAATGTGATGTGTTTGCATTCCATTTGTGCAATCTTTTGCTGCTAAATAATTTCAAAACCGAGTATTAGTTTTAGTTCTTATGACATCTTAAACGTAATGATTTCGTACTGGGTTGGTCTGTGAATAAGTTTATTATAACGACAACACATTTCACTGATTGTTGAACACTCCACGTTTACTTCTGATCCGGTTTGCAATACGCAAAATGCTACAGAACGACAGGGAATCTTTGCATTTGTTTATTTTTGATTTTTTAGATTCGTGGTTTTAAACTTCTATACATCAAATAAGTTTTGATGTGAGTGTAGGCTATATTTTATATTGTTATTGCGAAATTGAATTTTATACATTCTTTAGTTGATACAAACAGTGTTTTATTTTAATAATTCTTCTGTAGTCATGTATAGCACTGAAAAGAGTTTCCAATCCTGTAGTTGTAGACATCCCTGGTAAATATACTCAATAAGACAAATTCATGCTGATTGCTTAGTTAGATGTTCCGAATAGCACTGTTCATGAATTGAAGTAATAATGGTTTCTAGTTTATCTGCTACTACAGTAATTTTTCATTAATCAAATTATGCAAACAAACCGGTCATTATACTCTGACAGTGCTAAATTATTATCTGTCATATTTGATCGTAAAATGGCATTTTCAAAAATTTATTTCAACTAAGTTGTTAGCGTTTATTTAGCCTTGGAAGTAAATAAAAAATTTGGCCTTTTTTTGGCCTTATTTTATAATGGATTTGGCCTTACTATAGCTTGAGTATCTGGCAACCCTGCTCTTTGGGAGTGATGTTGTTGAGCAACAAATCTCAAGGCAAGCTCGCCTTAAAAATCAGCAGCACTTAGCAATGCACAACACATTTATGCTTTTTACTGAAAGTATACCGAACTGCCAGGATTAAAGCTTTAGAAAAGGCGTTATCAGTTCAGAGGTTTCCATTCCTAAAGTCAATCAGTAAAGACTCTCACATAGGAACCATCAACTAATGGTAGCCTAGTTCAGCCTAAAATTAGGATATTTTTAGAAACTATTTGGGTCTTGGCTCATAACAGTTGATTTTTGTAAAAGTACCGGTAAGCAAAGTTTTCAATCCAATTTTTTTCATCATGGTGTTTTTTAACATTAAATATGCTACCCGTATGTCGTTGCAGTGAGTAGGATTTTCAGAACTTCCAATGTAACTTACAGTACCAGACAAAAAGTAGAGAACAGTGGCTGGATGCACTTGTCTAAGTTGTTGTTAAAAAAAATGCGAGATTGGAACTTTGCTCAGTATACTTCACCAGGTTAACTTTGGGTGTTGAATGTGTTGTGAATGCACTGGTGGTGCAGATGATAAGCCTCTTTTCTGAGTGGTAAATGGGCCACATTTGAGATGATAATGATAGTTGGATGCAACCTAGTTCGTACCCTGAACAGTTTGTACCCTTAAAAGATCAAGAGAAAAAGTTAAAAAAAGCCAAAGTTGCTTATCGCAGTTTCCGCAAACAAACAAAAACTCTTAGGATCATTAACGGAAATTTTAAAATGCTTGTGGAAACTCTAATCAACGCTAACCCTTTTAAAATGTTTGCGGAAACTGCGATCAGCGACTTCGGCAAACTCTTAGGATCATTACCAGAAATTTTAAAATGTTTGCGGAAAAACGGAAACTGCGATTATCAGCGACTTCGACTTTGTTCTATTTGTTTCTCTCGATCTTTTCAGTTTGTTTGTTTGCGGAAACTCCAATCAGCGACTTCGGCTCTTTTTAATTTTTTCTTCTTGATCTTTTCCTAACCCTAACCCTTTAAAAATGTTTGCTGAAACTGCGATCAGCGACCTCGGCAAACTCTTAGGATCATTACCGGAAATTTTGAAATGTTTGCGGAAAAACGGAAACACCGATCAGCGACTTCGGCTTTGTTCTATTTTTTTTCTCGATCTTTTCAGTTTGTTTGTTTGCGGAAACTGCGTTTTTCCCTCAATCTTTTCAGGGGGAAAATTTTAAAATGTTTGCGAAAACTGCGATCAGCAACTTTAGCTTTTTTAATTTTTTTTCTCGATCTTTTCAGGGTACAAACTAGGTTGCACCCATGATAGTTACCGTAGATCTATCCAGTAGGGATGGGCAAAATAGAATACCGAATATAGAATAACCAGTTGTGAAGCCTAACCGGTTTCAAAATGCATATGAAATTGGATAATTGAAACCGCTTTAACGATCGACTCCGTACTGCTCCGTCTGGTCGCAACAAATTCGCTGCAGCGAAAGTAGAATTGTTTATCGATTTAATGCAACCCCGATTTAATGCATTTTTCCTATAGGAAAAACGTACGAGTTTCGTTGTTCGCATTGAAGAGATCTTTCTTGTCAAGCGCAATATTTTTGTGTAACTGCCACATCTGCTTCTTCAGAGAGATGTTTTTCAAGTGCAGATTAAATTGCCATTAGTGTTGGGCGATATTGAAAAAAACAAAACGATACAATATTTGAAAAAATAGTCGATATTTCGATACTTTTCGATGCTTTTGTTCTAATTACGAAAAAAGTTTCTCAGTCTTTGAAATTGGCGTCGACAATAAAAATGCCGATTGCCGAGGCCACACGAGCGCTTGTAAGGTTAGGGTTAGACATTCTTGCCAGTCGTTATGCCACAGCCATAGATTTGTTCTTTAGTCAATACCCTGATGGAGCTCTGCGAAAGAGGCGTGTGGATGGGTATCAAAGCACGAAAGCCGCAAAACGTGGACGCTTCGTTGCGAACGGCAAAGACAGTGTAGATTTACAGCCAAGCGATGAGCCTCTTGATGTGTCTGATGACACGAAAACCTCATTTTCCGATACAGCATCTGATGATTTCGATTCTGACAGCTAGTTCTTTATCAAAGAGACTTTGTGTTGCTCGCAGTATCCCAATTGTACCGAAACTATGTTAGTGCATACGTAAATCGAGGCAATCTTCTTGCAGGGAGCTATTAATTTAAGATAATTCAACGTCGCTAGATGTCGAATTAATGTAAAACAAACGTAAATTTCTTTTTAGGCATTGTTGTTACGCAATATCACCCGCCGGGAAAATTAAATCAATGGACTACTCTAGTAGATTTTTCGCTTTTCATTTTACATGTTTTGGTACAATTTTTTTCGTAATAAACGTTCAAAGCAATTGCCGAGGCAATTTCAACTTTTGTCGTTTGGCCTCGGTAACGTTTTTGTAAGGGTTTGCAGTTACGAGTTAGGACTGTGATAGTTAAAACATCAAATAAAATTGAAATAAATATCAATATTGAAAAGATATCGTATCGTATCGAAAATTTTAATTCGATGTATCACCCAACACTAACTGCCACCAAGATGAGATCTCGTTTGACTGGTGAACATTTCAAAAGCCTAAATTTGTTACACTGCAATAAGCAATTTTGTGATGTTCATTGTTTTTGTAAAATCATTAAAATGTGTTGATGGTAAAAACGGTCAATTATTCTAGAATAGATATCTGTATTCTATATTCGGTTTCAGTATTCTAGAATAGCTAATTATTCTATTTTGCCCATCCCTACTATCCAGTGGTATAGGCCTAATCAAATTCATTTTACAGGCGAGTGAAGCAATTAAAAGGCGAGGCTATTTCCGGGTGGCAATATCTTTAGTGATGTCATAAACGAAGGCAATTTAATCTGCTTAAGGATTAAGGTTAGCATTAAACAATAATTTACTTTCCGCCTCAAAAGGTTTTTGACTTCAGGTTCTCTAGGTCGAAGTCTTAAAACTGGGTTTGTGTAAATTTAGGACCTGGCGACAAACTATATATAACTTACTCAAAACAAATTACAATTTCATCTCATACGAATTTCAAAAAAATGTGAAAAAATAGAGAGTCTTAGAAGTTATACCGGTACACATAAGCTTGCCTTAGCATGCACCTGCACCACATAGGCAAGAATTTTCCAACTAATTTATCTATCTGTCAAGTGTTTATTATGGTGCAATGGAAAACAAAAATCTTGAAAAGAAATTTTTAAAAATAATCTGAAAGGTCTATTAAATCTAGATTTAAAGTTTGGAATTACTGATTTAGAACATCCTATTTACCATAAATTGCTTTAATTTAGTGGTTCCTAACCTTTGTTAAAAGTGACTCAACGTTTTTTTTAAAAAATAGAGTTTTTTTCAATTGTGCAACCCAAGAGTAGGCTATACTGATATTTTTTTTAAAGGCATGAAGCAAAACTTCTCGTGCTTTAAACATTTCTCATTTTTGTAAAAAACAAGTAACCCAAAAAAGTATTCTGGCAACCCAATTTTGGGTTGCACCTACAGGATGAAGTGCCAGTACTGTACTGATCAAGACCTAGGCTATTTTATTCAAGCATGAACCTGTGTATCTGTTTCTTCCTACATTTTGAGTTTCTATGTTTTATTGTTTATTTGTATAGAGTTATTATTTTTTAGGAAGTTATTAGAAAAATTACAATATGTACCTACATTTTAAAGCATGGTGATAAGTTGCACTAAGAAAAGAACAACTGAACGGACATATTTTTTTCATGATATAAACTGATTGTCGAGTGACATCATAAAATGTCATCTGTAGGAGACAACTGTATGTTGGACAACCCCAAATACAGGCAGTATATGAGTGCGATCGACAAAGCTTTGCGAAGCTTTGAATCATCAAGCGAGTGGGCAGATCTTATCTCGGCTCTAGGAAAATTAAACAAGGTCTGTACTGTGTGCTATAATTTAATTTCGTGATTTGAATATCACACACATTGTTGTAGTTTATATTTCTGACATTTTAAAATCGTTTTCAATTTCGATATATAGTTATAAGAGCTAGAATGTTTGCCAATTTCTTTATAAATTGTAAGGTGTACTGAATGGTCAATTAATATATACTATAAAAAGTACTGCCAAGCAGAGTGAATTATATCAAATGCAGTTACTAGTCTCTATAACCCTTTCCATAGAATTCTATTTATTTCAATAAGAACATTCTGATGATTCCAAACAAGCATGGAACAACTTGTAAAGGGTTTTAGAGACTAATAGCTTCATTTGATGTAAGATATACTTGTGTACCGGTATGTATCTTTTTCACTTCAATGTGAATACTGTGTAACTTTTGTTTCATTTTTTTGCAGGTTCTCAATCCAAAGTTCAAGATAATTCCTAAAAAGATAACAATTGGGAAACGGCTTGCACAGTGCATGCACCCAGCGTTGCCTGGTGGAGTTCATTTGAAAGCTCTAGATGTCTATAATTCCATATTTAAAATCATTGAAACTGATCGTTTAAAGACAGACCTCTACATTTATGCGTATGTCAAGTCATGGATTGAATTTGACTTTTTTGTATCATGCTAGATATGTTTTCAAGCTTGTCTTTATAGCTTACTGAATCGATGTTAATAATAGAAGTTTCTATGTTACAAAATTTAAACATTCAAACCTTCTTCTGTTACAGGCAAATCATCGAATTCTGCAGTTGGTTAATAATTTTTTACTTGTGCCTAAAATGATGTTGAATCAAATTACTTATATTTTTACAGTATGGGTGTCTTCCCTCTACTTGCCAATGCATCCATGCAAGTAAAGCCTGTTTTGCTAAATTTATACGAGACACATTTCCTGCCACTTGATGCTGCTCTATGCAGTTGTCTTGATGGGATGTTGTTAGGATTGTTGCCAGGTAAGCATCAAGCAATGGTGGATTTGCAAGTGTGCAGTAGTTTACTTTGATTTCATGCTGCTGCTGCCTCTCATTCATATTTTTGTAAAAATGGCTATCAAAAATTAATGAGCTACTGTACATATTTACTTCATTGGATCAACTCTCTTGATTGACTAGGTGTGCTGCCGTGGTTGGCGTCAACAAACACATTTTATTTTCAAGGTGTTATTGAAGTTTTTTATGATTTTTTTTCATATTATTATGGCTTTTCGTAAAAAACGGAATGTGGCTTTAATTCATCTTGTTCTTGAACAAGAAAATACCGTGAAGTTCTGATAGTTTTTAAAGCTCTGTTTTAGCTGGTTGGACAGTAAATGTAAAAATCAGAGCAGTATGACTTTCGACTTGATTTAGAAGGACTGAGTATGACACAGTTAGTTAACTTGTTTGCAGGTAATGTAATTTTCGTTCTTTGGAAATCTTGCTGCAGTGCCTATAAAAGTTTTGCTGAACACAAGTCGTTTTTTAGGGAACAAAACTAGTTTCCGAAACAAGTTAGAGAATGCAAGTGCTGGCACACTTGCAGAAGTAAAACCCAAAATAGCAAGGTTAATTGACTACCTTGCAAAATATTAACTTTTATCACATACCATAAACCAGACAGTTACTCTGAGTCAAGTCGAAAGTCTTTTCTTACAGATTTTTCTTTTCAGGTCTGGAAGAAGGCACAGAGCACTTTCAGCGCACAGACGCCCTTCTTGACCGCGTATGCGAGAAAGTGGGAAAGTTCGAATTCTTCGCAGCAGTTTGGCGATGCGTCCTTTCCTCATCTCTCGTCCGGCTCTTCGCCGTGCAGCTTATTATCAGGAGGTTTGACAGAGCGAAATCAACTGACGACCAGCTTTACATCATTGGGTCCGATGTTTTTGTCATGGTATGAAAACTCGTGAAAACTGTAACGGCGAGTTTCCATCTAGCTTTATCAGGTTTTTTATTTTATATGTTAAAATTGTTCAATTTTTTCGACCTACGAGACATGTGGACCTTATAAATCGCTACACTGATACAGTGCACTGACTGTAGCAGTTGAGAGATGAATGGATGATGCATAAATTACTGCTTCATAAGCAAGAAGATGTTTCTTTATTGAAAGCTTTTTTCTGCTTTAAGTTTAAGACAACGTTGCAAAGTAGTAATCCGCTGTGCTTGCGAAGTCAAAACTTTGAAGTGAGACCTGAAAACAGGAACCACAAATTCAGTTGATCGTTTTTCAAGTTCTATTCTTCTGATCAGACTGCGTATCCATTTGCAGCATTTGCTAACTAGTTTCATTTAAAACGTTTTAGAAACTGTTTTTGCTTTCGTCATAACGGAGTTACTCCACTTCAAGTAAATAAAGGCCTGTCATGGCATTGCACAAATCTCTTTGCTTTGTAAGCGTTTTCTGAAGCAAAAGTCCATATATGCGTGTGTTTACATCATTCACAGGTCCGTGCATTGCGGGAATCATTACAAGACAACAGTGTATTAACCCAGCGAGCGTCTTTAGACGTTCTCATATTGTGCTGTCCCCTTTCAAATATCCCAATATCTCGCCATGACTGCTGTGAGCTTCTCCTTGCTGCCCTCCAGTGTCTACTGAGAAGAGATATGTCACTAAACAGAAGACTCTATTCCTGGTTGTTAGGTAACATATGATCATGTTTGTTTGAATTTGGGCCTTTGAACGCTTATAAGAGTCGATTATAGTATACATACGCGTTAACCTCAAAACACAGAAAAAAACGCGGTAAACCTTAAATTTGTGTCATTGAAGCGATGTATTTATTTTCATTTTAACTTCAAAGTGGATCCTTGTGGAATCATACTGCTTTAAAATCGAATATTCCAAAACGTAGCAGAAAAAGAACACTAATACAGCTTAAAAAAATGGGCGACCATTCTATTAAATTTTTTATTTCTATCAAAATTTTCTGATTGTTTGAAATTGATTCAAACAGTGTCATGGAAACTTGTTTCACCGACAGGTCACGACCTGGTGAAGAGGGTATCAAGCACTGGCGGTGCAGACCATGACAACAGGGAAACTTATTTTGACGTTTATTCTAAAGAACTGCTCACCGATGCAATCTTACAAATCTTGATTTCTCAACGGAAGAAGATCGCGGATTGTGAAGCAACAAAACAAGTGATGTTGTGTTCTTTTGTTTCGTTTCGATTGCAGCATTAAGGTGGTAAGAATAGTTTTTAAGCAGTAGGGATAAGCATGTTTGCTGAAACTCGCAAGGTAGTCCGTAATTTCCCGTTTTTTTCAGACATTAAAATCCGTTCTTTTTACAATTTCCGGGTAATTGTTGTTTCAATGTTACCATTTTTACATAATTCCAACGCCTGGCAACGTTGAGGGTCGTTGAAATAACGTAAACTTGATTGGCAACGTTTATTATGTATATCTGGTTGAAAATGCCTTTCAATAAGATTACTGCGCGCCCCTAATCTTATACATTGAGTCTATGCTGTCAACACAACGAAGATATGTTTTTAGGTAATTTTTTAATATAAGATTTTTTCGTTCAAAAATATTTACTCTAATTCCAATTAGCAAAATCTGTGTTTTTGACATTTATTTAACGTCTGCGTACATTATCCCTTTGTAGGTCTCTGTTCTCGAAGAGCTGTATCCTTTCCGTATACTGATCAGCTTGTTGGACAAAGCCGAGATCGGACCAGTTGTTATTGAAGCGTTACTTCTTGATGTCTTCAGGTAGAATGCAAAGTTTCTTATATGATTTGGATGGAGATTTGTAGAAATAAAAACCATAAAAACACTCTTTTTTTCACAATGCTTTATTTTTATGACTATTCCTGATTATGTTCTGGTTATTCTCAAAAAGATTTTTGTACAATTTTTTTGTCAAATGACACTTCGTTGATGTATGCCTGCTCAGATTACATCCTGACTTATAAACATTTAAATTATAACGTTTAGCCAGCGTTTTTTTGCTGTTTTTCGATTCAAAATACTAGATTTAGCAGGAAGTTTAGCATACCGGTATATGCTGTTTATTCGGTAGGAAGGTGTGAAATCCTTAAATTTTTTCTGTTTATTTGTTTTGGAACATTTTTTTGCATCTTTGTCAGTTTTACGAAACTAGTTGTTAAAATTTGAATCACTTTTCACAGATTGTTGAAAGCTGCTGTTGACTTTGTGACGAGGAAATACGGCTGCTCAAAGTAAGTCTCACTTTTTGGAGTTTTGACAACAAAATCCGTCATTTTTACATTGATTCAACGTCTGCAAACGTTGTCTGGGAAGTGCTTCGATTCCAGCGACGAGTATCAGCTAGCTTGTCATTTTATAAGGTTTTAGTTTCGATTGAATGCATTACGCTGCCGTTTGTAAATGTTGAAAGCTAATCTATGAAGCGTTGATGCAACGGAAAATTCCCAAACAACTTGACAACCATTTTTTTTTAAAACAACTTGTGCGTTTGTGTCATTCTTCGTGTGCTGCTGCGGATGTGAGGTTACATGTCACTATTTCTATCAGTGATTCTTCACCTTTAATCTCTGGGTTATGACCATGAATTGGTCTCTGAGTGCAGTTTTGGTGGATCACCAAAGGCAGACGCTGCATAAGAGAGACAGACTTTACGCGCAATACAATAGTGTATCATTTTGTTCTTAATGAATGGTAGAAAAGTATTGGCAAACCAAAACACCATTTTTCCTTAGTTCAAGTGGTATGCCTGTTTAAGTGTTCATGCTTCCGACTAGCGCTATGAATCTACTCTGCATACAGAAACTTTGTGGCTCAAAATTTATTGTACTATTTCGTCATAAGTGGCATGTGATCACGATGACGTCACACACACAGTGCTGCTTGAAGAAAGTGAGGCTGGTGTGATTGATACAACGATTCTTAATGGGGTTGCCGAAAGCAATAGCTACTTCTTGACATTCATTTTCAATTTTTTTTATCAGCTATCCAGCAAAGCAGTCGGTTTTTGCATTGATTTAACGTCTGCAAACGTTGTCACCTTACTTGTTGTTGTTAAATTACCATATTTTTTCTGGAAAGCGTTGTCTTGATCATGATGGGAAAAGTTTAAACACGTCATGTAAAAAGCAAAAAAGTGTTGAGGTTGGGAATTGAACTTGTGCTCGCTTGATCTTCAGCTAGACGCGGTACCTCTCAGCTCTTCAAATATTTATTTTTTCTTGTTTATAAACAGGGCGTCCGCCAATGACGAAGGGGTGGACAACAAAGCCGCCAGATTATCCGAAATTTCGAAAACTGCCAATCTGCTCCTCGGCGTGTTTGAATCCGGGTACATCTGGCAGTTTCTATCCTACCAATTGCATCAGTCCAAGACGCAGAAGAGGGATTCACGTGATGAAAAGTATGTCTTGTTTTCATCCATATTTTCAAAAATGGTTATATTTTAGTTACAAAGCAGATTATGTTATACTGAAGTACTGAAGATAGATGGACAACCTCACACCACGATCATTTAAAGTTTAACTTTATTTGAATAAAAAAAAATTAAGCTTGCAGCATCCCTATTAGAAACAACTATAATAGCCATGAATAGAAAAATGCAATTAGAAGAACACGTGTTGAAAAATTTTTGATGAGGAGTGAAGAAACAGGTTACGCTGGACTTAACGCGACAAGCAACACATCATGGGGTCAAAATTCATTCTACAAAAAGTAGCAGAAATGAGTAGATGCGCAATTTTGATGGACTGCCACAGGAATATACACTGCATTTTATACCAACTGGCAATAACTGCTCCTTGAATTTAGATGCCCCACGTCCTTTCTTAATCCACAAATATATTTTGATGCCGTTCGAGCTACTGAATGTGCAAAAAATGCTCAAAGTATTATTATATGACATGTGTTTGATGATAGCAGAAGTATGTTGCTGAAGTGTGTCATTGAGTGCCTTGCTGAGATACAGTTGCGAACTCCTGGGTTGTCGATCTGACAACCTTTCCACCGTCAGTCAGTTGCTTAAGTGCTTCCCATTCACTTGGTAGGCACTTTAACATTACCCACTCGTCGAAAAGGTACGCAATCATGCGTGACATGTTCACTCGCGATTCAGCTGATTTCAGTCATGTGACTCGACACGTGATATTCTGATCGAAAAATTTTGATACAAAGAAATTTAACTGAATGCTTTGCCACAACCACCGTTGCCTAATGGTTAGGGCAGAGGAGTAGTAATTTCGATTTCGTGGGTTCGATTCCCACCCTCTGCTAATACTATTTTTTCTTCTGCAACTGAACTGAGTGCAAGAAGGATCTTAATGACTGCAATCAATGAAGTTTATAAGGAAAATTGTGACTAAACAAAACACAACGCAATTTCACATTGAAAAGCAGGCGCTCTTCGACGAGTGGGTGATGTAAAAGTGCCTACCCATTCATTTAGCCAACCTCGGACGACCGACTTGGACAGCCTATTTCAATCCAGATTAAATTCGGATATAGTATGTATTGTATAATCTTTAATCCAATTCCTTCATATTCCAAGCTAAATTCCTTTTTATTTATATTTTAACGTGATGTTGCATGGGTGCTGTCTATAACAGCATTTAATTTTCTTCTGTTTAAATATTAAGTCTAGAATTTTCAAACTATTTTGGTGTTGGACTGTCAGTGGCACGTGACTCTTGTACGTGTCGCTCACTCTCAACGTATTAAAGACGTAATTTGTGGTTTTAATTGAAAAACTCATTTTACTAAGCAAAATAGATGCTTGTGCTCGGATGCACTTCAAAACACATGAATCATAATTGATGTCAATATATATGCAATTGTCCACTTCAACTGCTTGTGTAGGCTTAAAATCTTGCTTGAACTTCAAAATTTACATTTGTGTAATGTCATAAGACGGCGAATGATGGTTGGATTCAGCTAAAACATAAATATTTCGAAATTAAAAATCGATCATTAAGCTCGTTGGCAATAAGTTGGAATCACTGTGACAGAAAATCTGTGAATTAAAATAAAAAATATTTTGCTCCCAATCCTGCCATTCACAAAATTTACCGCACAAGGTAATTTGTTTACACAAAGATAATGTAAAGTCTTTGAGTGTTTTATTTTTTATGGGCAGTTCAGAAAGTGTAATCGTCCATTTCATCCAGAAATATAATGCAAAAATTTAGTTATTTTTCTATTCTTGCAACCTTCCAAGCCACCAAATGCTACCAAGCCACCTTTCGATTTTCATTGTCTCATCTGTGCGATGCTGGTCAGAACTCCTCTTCAGGTGTTACCTCATATTCATAGAAGCTTACTTTAAAAAGTTTTTGGTTGAAATATTCGGTCGTCTTTACGTGAAAATTATAATGAAATTTTAACTTGAATTAAAATGTCACTTAAATGCTTGATATTCATTGGGGCATTTTGGGGATTCTCAGAAAAAATGGCTCATCACTTTCTTGGACTAACAGAATCTTTCCTTTCGCAGCGACGACACACGTCAGCCAACGACGTCTTACGCGGAAGTTTGTAATCTTACTTGCCTTCTGCTTCGTATTGTCAACGTTGACAGTTATCAAGAGGTGTGTTTTCTTTAAAAACAATATTGGTGTTTCCACCAGTTATTTCTGCAAATTACAGTCGTTTAGTCCAGGGGTTCCCAACCTTTTTTTTATACCGTGGCCCTCTTTAAAAAATTTGAAAAATCAATGGCCCCTCTATTTTTTTCAACCTTTTGAAAGAATAAAGATTTGGGCAATTTCATGAAGATTTGGGCAAAATGTACTAGTTTTTTATTAAATTTTAATTTATATCTTTTGTTATATAGTGTTGGACTGAACTTGGAAATGATAAATTTAAAAAAAAAATTTTTTTTACGTTATTTCCATGGCCCCCTTGAAAAAGGCTTATGGCCCACTAGGGGGCCATGGCCCCCAGGTTGGGAACCCCTAGTTTAATCGATTTAAAGTGAACTGATTTTCGGTTTGGAAATTCACTGCGTGAGCCCACAGTCTTTCATGATTACAGCAAGACTCTTTATTCTTTTTAAATTGCTTCTTTTTACATTGATTCAACGTCTGCAGACATTGAATCGATGCAGAAAGAAGCAAATTTTACCAGCTAGAAATGTTAATACCACAGTGATTTGACTCGTTCAAGCTAAACTTTTATATATAATATTTGTCATTACTGCTGATCCCATGTAACATTATAAATACGTAGAAACGCGTCATTTCAACAGATCCAAACGTGCCACCTGCCCAACTTACTGTACGATATCATCAGTTTGTTGGTCAACTCTCTACCGCAGTTTAGCATCGAGGAATTGAAATTGGGCCTTGAAACCTGCAACGTTCTGCTGGACTTGATTCAGCCCGTGCAAAGTGATGAAATTGCTTCTTCTATGAATGAAGCGAAGTCAGAACCGGTAAGAATGGCTCAATGGACAAAATGCAAGGCAAAAGTGTGATTGTGTATTTTCCGCACTGATTCTCAAACATTGGCCTGAACGCATGTCCAAAGTGCTTTCTTTTTTAGCTGTACGTGTGACACTTCAGTCATGAAAAACAATTAAAACTTAAAGCAGCAGAAATGTAATGAGCTGTGACATGGAGCAGTGCACGTCTGTAGTCCGTTGATGTATGCGTATACTTTCCCATGGTTCGGAAATAATGGGTTACCTGAATCAAATTGCCATCTTTCATACAAGCGTCGGGTTATTTCACTCGACCGTGCACGTACGGAGGGTGGCATCTTCCTCTTCCTGGGTGTGTGGCGCTGAGGTATAGATCTCAGGTCATACCTACGATTGTAGCCACCGTCGTTGGCCCACCAAGTAGATCAGAAAGTCTGAATTCCTCGGATGACGAGACAAACTGGTTGCTCTTCAGGCGTCTCCGATAGTCCGTGAAAGCATTAGCCATATGTGGTGATAAAGGCACTAGACTACAGAAGCTCGTAGGACGACAGTGGCATTTCTGTCAATTTCATTGCGCTATTAACTTTCCATTGTATCATTGACTTTAAAGAAAGTATTTTTTAACAATGAAGCAATCTTAACGTGTGCTAGTTAAATTTCTAGCGCAAAAAAATTTTAATTTTCTGTTGTTGTAACCTCTTCATTTTAAAAGTTAATTATGACTTTTTCTTTGCATGTCATCCATAGGTAACGCAGTCCTCATCTAAAGAGACGCTGCTGTCCAACTCTAGGAACCCGGCGATTCAGCGAGACGTTTCCCAATGCTCTGACCTCTTCAACGAGTACTTCTGTAAACTCGTCGAACTCCGATTATCATGTGACAGGTCGGGAAAAATCATTTTCGGTCGATTTTGAATAGATCCGTAGTTAAGCATATGATAACATAAACAAAAGTTCTCAGACTTTCTGGCGATCACCTGCTCTGACTGCAGAGTTTCTTTCGCCGTTTAAATAAACTGAGTGATTGTCGGGTTAGCTTTCAGCATTCAGCGACACTTAGCGGATGGGATAAACCGATAAATGAACAACATTTCTTTTGCAAGTGGATGTTTCAAATTGCCGATGTTGATTGCAATTTCATGGTTTTAGCAATTTAACAGAACCCATAGCTTTCCAAGAGGCCTTTTCAAGCCGAAGACAAATTTTTCAACAATGGACTCATTTTTGGTCTTTCATTGTCGCTTTACGTCTGCCCGATGTAAAAGACTTAGCTCATCTAAATGCAATCACGTCTCGTTCCATTAAAATGACTCTTTAACCAACGCATCAAATAAAATACTTCCACTTTTATATCAAACAACGTTGTTTTAACATTTGACACCAGCAACATCCTAAAAATTGGCAAAAATTCGTCTGCAGACGTTAAATCAATGTAAAAATCATGGATTTTGCTGTTTGAACGCTTCTAATCTTTTTTTCTTTGGATTTCACTTTTGTCAGATTATAAAAAAATCACATTTTCTGCAGAGATTCCATCAATCTTTGTGTCGCAAATCTAGAGATCCAGAAGAATAATCAGGATCCTGGAGACCCAAAACCTCTTCAGAAGAAACATGGAAGTTCTTCTATTCCATCGCATCAACCATGCACAGGTTGTTAGTTGATTCTTTCTTCGTCTTCCGAAGTTAAACTAACGTTGTGAAATGTCATATCAACCTTAGCCCGCAAATTAGACCAATTTTACAGTGATACAATGTAAGCAGCCCTCGAATCAACCGATGTGCTACCTGCGGCTGCGGTCAGTGTAGCATTGGTGTGGTTTGTATTTCACATTTTGTAATGCTGTTTCTACGTAGAGGCAAAATTATGGCATTCGAGAATATGACGTTTTCGGGCATGCAAAATGACGAACGAAAATCTTTAAAGTTTGTATTTCTTTTCAGATGATGTCAAGAAGTGCTTAAAATATACGAACCAGACTGAACTGGTTGAAATATTTAAACTGACATGTCAGCTCTTGCTCGACTTCGCCTGCTTTCCGTTATTCTGCAATGGGCAATCCTACCCGTCTTCAGACGAACGAGAGAAGAAAGTTTCCATTTCACGGTTAGTTACTCAGACAACAAAATCCGTCATTTTTACATTGATTCAACGTGTGCAGACGTTGAATCAATGTAAAAGTGGCGGATTTTGCTGTGTGTAGCTTTTACATTTTCGTTTCGTGTGAACCTGTTCACTTCGAAGTTGTTGCATTGCATTTATGGCAGTGATTGCGACAAGCGGTTTTAACAGATTGTAATGATAAAGATTTATTGATAAAGAGTCAGAAGGCTAGTTTACGAAGGCATCGCAAGATCTAGCGACGCTGATTCGACTCTTAAAAGTGCTGTCAAACAGTGTATTTCAAAGACAGCTCTCCATTCAGCGGGACCAAGCTGATGAAATGTTTCAGAGGCAACAACACTTTAACAAACGGAAACTTTACACTGAACATCTCGGTCAACCATTAGACTACTCCAGTGTTTCAAAGCCTCTGCAAAACCAGGATTAAACTTCCAAAGTGTTTTTCAGCCCAGAAACACAGTTTCCAATAATCACGCAAATTGATTTTTTTTTTTCTGCTACTTTAAAACCTTGGTCGCAGTAGAACCAGCACACCTTTTAACGAGTTTTTTTTTGCGACAAATGTGTATTGATATTTGATATAATCATTTTTGCCATGGTTTAGTGGGGCTACAACACAGGCCCAGTTACGTGTATTTGTGGCATCAAACTCAAACAGCGGACCATCTTGTTTTGTGCCCTCAGCTTACCACCCAGTGCAGTAAATGGAACCTTTCAGTATAGAACGCCGTCGCAAAAGAATGTGTCAATTTGTGTCTGTGGTGTATCAATCAATTTTAAAAAACTCGACAGAAAAAGATAATTATTTTATAACAATTGTCTTTTTTCAGATTTCCACGGTGGCTCAAATGCTTGCTCTGGTGCATATGCGATTGCTACAGTCCAGTAACGACATTCTTTGAAATCCCATCCACATCTGTGTCCACCATGTTGGATCTCATCTCCCTGGCCACCAGTGTTGCCAGAAAAAAACGTAAGAGTGCCGTGAATGAAAGTTGAGTTTTTACATCGCTTCAGTGTCAGACAACGTTAAAGCGATGTAAAAAGCGTAACTTTGGTTTAATAGAAGGCTGCAACTCAAATTGACGTGTAAATTGTTTTGATTAGTTTGTTTTATTTGATTTCGGTAGTACTGATGCTTTAAATTTATACAACCCTTTAAATAACACTCTTTTGGCGCTTTATAATTGTCCTTGAGAACTACACGTTGACAAACTATATAGAAGCAAAAATTCAATCACATTGTTTTTCAAATTCAGCTGCAAACAGCAGAGATTGGATACAAGTTTTACTCAGAGCCCCCCCCCCCCCCCCCCCCCCCCGCAGAAATAAAGCACTCAGTTACGAATTCCTGATAGAAAACAACTCTTCCATGCGTTGAACGTTGTCTTTTTAGTGTAGACTTATTATCATTGACCTTGATAACAAATCCTATATACGCAGGTCCCAGCAAGCAGGATGACTCCTGTGCTGGCACAGTGTCGGTGGTTGTGCTATCTCCTATGTCGTACGCCCACGTGTGTGTGCTGACTGGAAAGACAAGGTTTTATCAGCACGTTACTGAAAAGTTGTGGCAGGTGTATATTTTATTGCAATAAATTTAAATATTAAGCTAAGCCGTAGCAAGCATCATAGCCTTGACATAGCTAGATTATGTCTTTTTTATTTGATTTTACTTGTATTCCTGTCAGGACTGCTTTGGTATTAAAACTTGTGTTCTGTTGCTTCATTGTGAGCTGCTAGGGTTGTAAAAAAAATAGTTTTTTTTTACTAGCCCAGACCACCCGTTTTTTTATGGGCAAAAACGGGCTTTTTGTTAAAAAACCCAGGTTTTATAGGCAAAACTGGGTTTTATGATGTAAAAATAGCCGAAAAACAATTTTTTTGTATAATTTGTTTATTGGTCTTCTTCTTGCGTTGGAAGCCGCCGCAGGTCACGTTGTTATATCCAGGCCCAGCAGCCAATAGGTTTTTATTGGTTAAAGAATAAGTTGGCAACATCTATGCAATATGCGTTCATGTGAAAAATCATGCTCCTGGTTGCTAAGCTTGCTAAATGTAACTAGAATTTAATTAGTTTTTTTTTTGTTTTTTTTTAGCACTAATTGCAACAAAATTAATGCTAGAAAAGATACCAATCCCGATAAATACCCAAACTTTGCAGTATTTATTTCTCAGTTGTTGAAAATAGCACTTTTAAAAGTTACAGAAAAAGCTTTATTCCGTCACAGGTGTTGCTATAAGTTTTTTTTCTTAACAGTTTTTAAGTTTTCTCAAATTAAGCAGAATTTCTCATTTGGCAACACTAGTTTTGTAGATAAATAGATAGCCACGTCCTTTAAAAAAATGGATTTTATATAAAAAAACCATCCTACCTAGGTAGCTACCTACTACAACCCTGGTAGCTGCAGATAAAAAGTATCGAGTTTTGCAATGTAACAATTCTTTTGGTGTGCAGTAGTATCGTTGCTCTATTGTTATTACATTACCTGCAGCCTATATAATATGTATAATTGTATATATACCACCTCAGTGCTAAACCAGATGGTGATTCGATGCTATTTTTGAAAAGTTTTTGACATGACCCGAGCGAGCATCAAACTCACGTCTCCTGATTTGTGGCGAGCATTCCATTCACTAATTCACAGTGCTATGCTTTACAAAACAAGTTAAAAGAATTTGATTCCGTTTTTCCAGATTATGGCTGATTCGAAATCTTGTGGTCATCATCTCACCTGCGTGCAGTTGATGATCCGTCTTCACTCCATGTGCCCTGACGACAGATGCGAAAATGTTCTCTTGGAGTACATCCTGCATTCTGACAAAGTATGTTGGCTGCGTGCTGTTTATTGAGCGCCCGAAACGCGTTTTACATTTTTGCTCCGAGTTATTTTTTTTGATAATAAGTTGAGAAGCAAAAACATGCTTTCGTAGAAGAAAACTTTACTTCCGGAAGTTTGAATTCTACCTGAAGTAAATCGAAATCTCAAAACGGCTTAAAGCTGTTTTTTTAGGCATTATTTTCTTAAATTAAAAACCCTTTTTTTAAAAGTAGTTTTACGGTTATCAAAAACTGTTTTTTTTTTATTGAAACAAACGAAATGATGTTTTGTTGTGCTTTCTTTTGGATCAAATAATTATGATTATTCTCTTTCATCTTAGGCAATGCACACGAATGTTTTGTTGATTTTGCTCAGCGTTTTTCTGGTGTATGTTTAAACAAATCTTTCTGCAGTTTCAATAATAGATAAGAGCACAGAAAAAAAATTGTTTAAAGTCTCTTATTTCTTTGACCTGTATCGTTTTCTACCTAGCGGTTGCTTTTTTTGAGCTTTATAAACCGCGATGTGGTGAAAAAGAGCAAAAAACGCTTGTCAAGCTGGTTAGCAGCTGTTAGTTTACAACAAATTAAACTCATGGAACATTTATTCTAGAAGTCAATAAATATTGAGTGAAAAATTTACGATTGCACCTCAGTGGCAAAATAGATACAACAATCAAATGAAAGTTAGTTTGAAGAAAATTCGATTTATCGCCACTGAAGGACTCATCAGAACACTCATCATAGGACAATTGAGTCATTATTTCTCGCTCACGTTAAATTGTATTGCCGTTTTAATTATGAAGATAGCATTGACAAAACAATGTCGGGCTAGCGAAATTTAACCAAACTCAAGTTTAAAAATCAAATTTGTTGTTTGTTATTTTGCAGAATGTGCGAATTAAAGCTCTGGCACAGTTCTGCCGCTTCTGGCACTTCACAAAGACTTTGCTGTCCAAGAAGGTCACTTTGCAAACCGGAGGAAATTTTCGAAATTTCAACAGGTGCTTTTTTCTGAAAAACGTAATTGTTTTTTTGGTCTGAGATAGATGTAAAAAATTACCATGAGACCAACTAATTGGCATTACAATTCACAAAAAAATGGATTAACAAGTGTTTTATTCCAGCGATCATAAGTTCCTTCATATTTTATTTCAACAGCTGCGTACGTTGAAACAATGCTAAACTTCTGAAAAGATTGTTGATAGCTTTGTATTTTGCTGCTCTTGCAGGTGTCTTTTTGCAGTGATCGATTCCCTATCCCTTAACAACAATCCTAGTTATATTCTGTCCCCTCTTTTCCATTTGAACGACGGAGGAACATCAGTTGCTACGTCCGTAGCATCTTCTTGGCTTCATCAGTGTTTGGAGGAGCGAGATCTTGTCCGGATCTTGGAGCCTCTTCTTATGGTGGCTCTTCATCCGAGAACACATAGCTCTCAATTGCGACCTCCGGAAGGTGACTTTTCTTTTTTTACTTTTGCATATAAGTTTTGAATAGAAAATGTAACAATGTGTTTTCACAAATATATACATCATTTTTTCTGCAATTATTTGTTGCATCTAGCTAGACTCTAGAGTCTAGAGGATGCATTTTCTTATGTTGGCCATTTTCGTAAGAGAAGAACTGTCTTGGCTGGAACCTGAAACCATAAAAGATTAAGCAACGATCCAACTCGATTGATTTTGTCCGGGGGACGGGCATTTCTTAATATCATATTTTTAGTCAAAATTGAAGAATTTTTTAATAACTATGAAACAATTTCATTCAAAAGCAAAGTTTTGCGTTTAAAATATGACCTTAGTCATTGCACTAACATCTCGGTGACTAAACTACGCTTTGGTAACTCACTTGATTTCATAACATCAACGAATCACATACACAGTTACTTTGATCGTATCTCCAGGTACCGATGTGTCTTCGCTTGCCGAAAAAAGCGCGGGAAATAAGGAGGCAAGTGCACAATGTGTTGAGTTTGCTTTAAAAATACTTTTCTTTGTTTGCGCTTCATTAGTCATTTAGTGTTTGTAGCACCCGTACGCGGTAAACATGCACCCTTTTGAACTGAACGTTTTAACTTGAAGTGAAACTTGAAAAGTTTGGTTCGAATCTAAGGACGTAGAAAGCTTTCGTTATATAAACCAGTAAAAATGGAAATATTTGTTCACATGTTACGTTTACATGTCTTTTACGCACACATTGTCTATATTTAGCACAAACAGACAACAACAAAACAGACAACAAAAGTACAACAGACTACAAAATCTGTTCAATGTTTTTCATACATTTTCACAAAAACTTTTTTTTTATCTGCGACAACAATCAAGTCCTCACTGTTGTAAATTTCTATATTTTGAGAATGACTGTAACCTGGCAGCCCTGCAGGTTCTTTCTATCGTTGCTAATACGAGGTTATTGTACCACGGCTCGTTCACGTTTAATCCTATTTAAAGCTTTATTCATATGTGGAAATTGGAATAGCTTGTGACTTCTCGTTTACATGAATTTAGCGACAAATCACTGTTTGGCTTACAACGCATAATGAAACATTCCCGGACAAGCAGATCAATATTTTTTGTTTGGTGAAAGTTTCGCTTTGTCAAAGGATATACTAGCCACGGCGTAAACAACAACAACAACGTCTCCTCTAGATTCTTTCAACATGACCAGCAACGGTTATGCGGGCCAAATCCTTTTGTTTGTGTTTCACAATGAAGTGGAAATCCACCTGACTTCAAAAAAACACTTTTCTTGCCATTCATCGCAGGTGGATGCTTAGTGAAGGAATCTCAGCCACAAAGTTATGAAGCTTAAAAATTACCGATTTGAATTTAACGCGTTTGTTTCAAATTGCCGTCGCTTTACCAATTAATGTAATCTCAGCACTAGGGATCGCTTTCGTTATGGCAATACCGTCTTTAACTTATGCAAATCCATCCCAAATCAGTAGCATTTAAACGACAGTTTTTAATTTGCAGGATCAAAATGGAGGCGGCCTTTCCTCAAATTCTAGGTAATAAAGTTGTTGCTTGCGAATGATGTGGGTATAACAACTCAGACAGCAAACCAGTCGTTTTTTTACAGTCTGCAGACGTTGAATCAATGTAAAAAACGACTGATTTGCTGTCTGGGAATGCACATATATTTCTTGATACAATATTTCTTCAAAACGTGTAACTTTTTCTTTTCTAAACAGAGCTAAACTGGGCCAATCAAGCGACGAAAGCATACACAACATCACATCAAACGTAATGCTTGAAATAGCCAAAGGAAAAGAGCACTATAAGTAAGAGGCTCTTCCATTTCACCAGTAGAGTTGTCACGGTTATAACATACAAATGACAATTTTTTGTGGTCCAATTTCTGTTTACGACCAATGTCTTACATTTTCAACATTATTGGCGAACTCCATGTTATTTTTGCAACAGTTAAACATAACTCCTTTAGATGTTTTAAATAATGTTTTTAATGCCAATAGATTTTATTTGGCCAATGCACTGGTTGTTAAAGCACACTTTTCTTCATTGCTTATCTTCAGAGAACTGATATCAAGCTTGACGTCATTAAATCACAAAGAAACTGCAGAACAACAGCTTGATTTAAGGGTCAACAAGATTGTCAATGACGTCATACAATCGGCGGTCGAGCAAGTGACTTTGTAAGTTCTGCACGCTGTTATTGTTTATTCTGATAGGAATTTAATGTTATCACGTTACGTTAATAACGCGATATCTGACGTTAAATCAGCATAAAAACTAACTATTTGGTTGTTGAATTCAGAGAAAAACCAACAGAAGAATGTAAAGAGGATGATGCTGAGTCCGTGTCGTCTGACGTCATACTGCCAGATACATCCACATTACAGCCAGGTATTTTTAAACTTTTCCACTTTGACGTTTTTTTTTGAAGTTTTACTAATACCAAATTTGTACTCACATTATGAATTGTTTTTATATCTTCTATTGCTGCTTTGGTTCAGTTTTCAGAAAGTAAGCAAAATTTGCCGTGGCGTTTGTAAGTTGGCCTCCGGTTAGTTAGAAAGGCGTGTTTCTCGGAGAATTAAAGAATAACATTCTTTAGGGATTAGAGAGTTTCTAGTCAAGTTTCACAATGCGTTCCGCCGCCTGGAAGGTGATGGTACACAACGGAATACCCGATCAGTAAAACTTGCCATTTTTGTCGTTTTGACGTTTAGCCACGTTGGTAACGTAAAAATGACGATTCTAAACGTTCAACTGATGTTAGGATTGTCAACGTATTGTTGACCTCCCATCTGCATGGAACGACAGCGACTGCGGTTGTTGTTGTTGTTGAGCAAACTGCTCGATGACATCGATCTTGCTGTGATTCCTTCGGTGTTCAGTTGGACGGTTGTACTTGCCGACAGTGGAACTGCCGTGTCACGAAAGTTCCCATAGAGTTTGCTGAATCGAAGTTCGTTACCGAAGCTATTACTGCTTGATCTAGTGTCGGGAAAGAACAAGTTCTTTTTGTCCCTCGCCACCGATGGCATAAGAAGAGCGATGGCAAGCAACGGGAAATAATTTTGAATTTGATTCACGACTAACACAACAATGCCTTTGCGTGCACTCGCTAAATGTCGCCAAAGAGTCTTGCAACAGCCAAAATCCTACATCGAGAGCACTGTGTCTGAACAAAGAACTTTGGCAAGAAATTTTGCTGACAAATACACTTGTCAACACCACAGCTAAAAAAAAACACAACCCTAACCCCTAAAGGACAGTTTTTGTGAAGCAGAGCAGAGTTTTTCTGATCTGCTGATCCATTGTGGACGACATGGCTCTCAACTTTTAAGATTTAGAGCAAGTTGTTGTTAAACCGTCCACGTAGCGTTCATTGGTGGAGCAGACTTACTCGAGAAATTCGCTTGTTGTATTCTTGCGGAAAAGTCACCGTCCTATTAAAACAAGGGAAAAATCTTGAGTCATAACTGAACAGTGAACACGTTTCAGCATTTAATTTTGAATTTATGTAATTTTGTGTATTTTTATTTTTGATTTAATTGAAAACCTTTCAACTAGTTTTTCGTCAGAGCAGTTACGTTGTTTCTCCATATAGTAAAACTACCTCAATCCCCTAAACTTTTAGAATTTTGTTATAATTTACATCGTTGTTACTTTATTTCTGTGTATTTTCAGTCCTGGACGACAATCTTGATACATTCAGCACTTTTCATTCCGTCAAGAACTTCTCCAAGGTCAAGTCCGACAAGCACATGCTTGTGTATCAGGTGAATATTTTCCTCCACTTTCCAACCAGCAAATTAGTCCTTTTACATTGATTCAACGTCTGCAGACGTTGAGTCGGTGTAAAAAAGACCAATTTGCCATCTGGGTTTGTGCTGTAGAAAGATCTTGACGTAACTCGACGTTATGATGCTGTAAAAATGGATTTTTTTCTGTCTGGGTCCTTTCTCGCAACGGATCGTTGATCTCGCTCCATAGCCGCCACGTTCGAAGCCATACCGCGTAATCTGGCCGGAAAACATAGCAAGAAAGACTTTTTTGGAAATGCCAATTTAATCAGCTTCTAAAGAAAACTAGAACCGCTTGTTTCGTATGCTTTCTCTGCGACAGTCTTACAAATATGAAAGTTTGGAATCTTTCTAGTTACTCAGCAGTTTGAAATGAAATAGACTTTTCGGATGTTTTGTTCTTGCAATCTTATAGTTTTGTCTAGATTCATTATTTATCATTATTATGTTTTACCAACATAACCTTCACCATCGAGCCAACATCTTAATTTCGCTATGGAAAAGTTACATAACGATTTTGGCGGTTTCCTTCGCACGCACACGCAATTTCTTGTTTTTGAAGCAATTAAAAACGCATTTGTAATGCCAAAAAAAAACAACGTACTTAATAAGTGGTGGGTAATCTACCTTGTCCACTTTCATGCAAGACCTTTACCGGGTAACACAATAATACATTCTTACAACAAACCGGAGTCGATTAAGTGTGACTATTAGCGCATTACATACAATTGTGACGTCTGGTTTGTGTCATAATGAATTCTGGAAAGATTCTTCAAACGATAAAATGGAAAACTTAAAGTATTTGAACTTTTCCCTGAGTTTCTTGGTTAAGCAAATCCGTGTATAAAGTATAGCTGTTTATTTGCAACAAGCTTTGAATCATACTTGGAACTGGTCCCATATATATTTACAAGGTGTAATGCGGCAGCTTACCTTGAAGCAACCTTCTTAAATACTCTTTTAAACGTCACACTAGCCGATTTGTACGACCGACAACATTTTACTTGGCTCAAGCAGGCACGGTTTGGAAAAATGTGATGATATTGATTACATTTTTTACAGTGGAATTTATGGTCGGTTAAGATTTATATGCAAATGTGTTACACGAAGCGTGTATTCTGCCAAGTCTTTTGATCGATCGAAGTCGTCCTGCCATTGAAGGTTGGCGTCCATGATTCCCCGTATTATCCTATTTTTAACAATTTCTTTAACATTCCCGTTCGCCTGTATTCTTACCCCGTACTTCATTGCGCTGTGTCATTCCGTGTTATTTCACTCGTAAAAAAATATTGTTTCTATTTTTTCACGTTTTGACCGTTTTGTAGTGCAACCTTTCACGCCGTAGCCTATTTAACTTGACCGGTCTTAATTGTACTTTTAATCCTTTGAGCATCTTTATACGTTTCAAGAAACGCTAGTATGCAGTAGCTTCAATTTAAATCAATGCGAGACTTTCAGGAAAATTTCGATTCGGCAAGAGCCTTGTACACTCTGCGCTCAATCTCGACTCTTCTTCATGCGCACCCAAGATTGTTTACGTATGCGGCTGTCACGTCACAGTTGTCATCGTACACGTCACAACTTGCAGGAGGGGGGTTACTACAGGTCAGTGACAGGTTTTGACTTGTAGCATTCGTAAGGGAAGTTTGTTTTACTGCAACATTATTTTGTGTTGATGACATGTAAATTGTTTCATTTTTTTTCGTACGAAGTTAATGGCGTTTTGCAAATGTAGTCGCTGCATCGACTATTATTCTTTTTTAAATGTAAGATATCTTAACTCGTTTTGTGAATTGGTAAGCTCTCGGGGTGTTCATTGAAGCAACGTGCTTAAAACATAGCCCTTTCTATTTAGCGACACCGAGTGTATGGAATAATTTACTGGCAGCAATTGTGCAGTTACATGTAGAAACTTCGCTCACCACACTTGATTAGTTTTTCAAAGTTTTTACACGAAAACACTCAGGATTAAAATTCCAAAGATTGTTTTTTGTTTGAAGATACAGATTTCTGTAAATCCACATTAATTGAATATTTCAAAGTGCGTGCCAACGCATGCACTTTTCTTAAGTTGCTCGATTCATAAAGGTAAGCCTGACCTTCAACCCAGCAGACGAGGAAGTCTCGCAGAATGCCAATAAAATTTAGACTTAAACCGCACCATATTTTAAAAAATTTGAAAATTGTTTTTGTCTAGTAAAATATCAATGGAAAAGTTAAAAAAAGTTTCTGTCGCTGTCAATTCTTGCTACACTCGACTGCCGAGAAACACATGCTTTCATGCGATTTTTGATGCTGAATAGTTTAAAAAAAAAACAATTGCGAGTGAATTTTATAAAACGTGAAAGATGAAATCAAGCAAATACTTCCAAGAACAATTCTGAATCTTATCCACATCTTCAGGATCTTCTTTCGCGCCATCTCCAAGTTCTCTCGGGACGCTCCTTCTACGAAGATGTAGCATCTCGCTCACAAAGCATGATGGTCATAGATGTTCTCGTTGTAGTTTGTCTTCATTTCATTAGGTCAGTACTTGGCCGCATAGACCATTTTATTTAGATAGATTACAGACTTAATGTGAAAAGGTGCATAAAATTGAAAAGATGTTAGCTGCATTGTCGAGTGGTGAGAGCCAATGGCTCAACGGAAAGAAGGGTTCGACACCTCTCGAGAAAATGCGACCATGTCTTTATCAACACGCCTAATGGGATGTTTGAAGGTAAACACGAAGATTGCTTAAATGTTGGCAATTTGAATCTAAAACCTGCATGCGATGAAAAACGTAAAAACTAAAAAGTGAATGGTTTGTAATGGCTAGTTTTGCTGGTTTCTACGCCGTTTTTCTTGAGAGTTCTAATATAGCAACTAATCAATTTCTCTTTATTTTATATTTGCATGTAAAATTGTCATCATGTTTTTTGCGTTGGACGGTTACCGATAAAAAATCCGAATTTTGGATAATATCGTAATCTTTTCTAAACATTACGGATTAGATAAGAATTAGAGAAAGCATAAAATGTTAAGTTTTTAATATTCACATTTTTTAGCTTGAATCCGTTTTGTTGAGTTGCTAAAAATATAAAGCACTGACCCCGCTGGTATTTGGTACCAAGATCTTGCGGTAGTCAATATCGATCGACTTATGTCTGATTCTCATGGAAATGATGTAGGAGGTTGTAAGTCGCCGCCGTTATGAAACTGTGAAATTTTCCCGTTTTCACCCGCTTGTCGCAATCAAGATTGCGCCATGTTAGGCGTCTTAACATTCAAGAAGTTTTTACAAATTTCGCTTTTTTAGCGTTACGTTTTTGATAATTCAGTCTAGAGCGGACGTAGATTTCAAGTGAATCTTTTCATCAATGTCTATTTCTGAGCAAGTGATCAAAAAAATGTCAGGTGACGTTATTTAAGCATCACCGCTTCAAGTGGCCGCATTTATTTGTTGAAGCATCATCTTATATTTTTCCGCAGATCTTGGCATCCGGAGGACACCATCTCTCCTGAGTCCCTCCACGACATCCGTTGTTCCGCATCTTCATTGCTTTGCTCACTCCTATCCCAAATTACCGAGTTCACGCGCGAAACGCTTTCCTTTTCGTCGAACGTGACGTCATCGCCGATGGCGTCATCAATCGGCGTGACGTCACAGCACATCGGTCCGTTCGTACGTTCGGTCTTGAGCAAGTACAGCGTCAGCGAGATTGTGCTGGCTTCTCTCGCCACCACCGTGGAAGCGTTGAACGTAAGCAGTACGAGATAATCTACGCGTTGCCTCACACCGCATGCTAGCGCTTTCTAACGCTCGTGTTGCACGTGACGAAAACATCCTCTTGTTTGAGTGCGACACAAACAGCGTGTTGCAAGTGGGCTAACTGCAAATCTTTTGTTTGTTGGTGTGCGGTTGAAGTTTCAACACTCTATTCAGGTGACAATTCTCTTGTTTTTCGCATTCTCAGTTGGTGCTTTGGCTTTTAATTAAATCCATTCCACCGCAGAAAACAAGATTTAAAATTCGTGACCAATCGTGATTAAGCTGGAAAAAACGCAATTGTATTCGCCATAAAAGTCTTCAAAATTTATTTTTGTTTCCAGATGCTGGATCATGATGACTCGGATTCACTGGAACCTCGCAGAGTTAAAGTAGCAAGGTTGTGAAATCATAATTTGTTTCAGTCTAAAAATAACCTTGAATAAACAATGTTGCCATAAAAAACTAATTAACCTTTCTCTTCCGTGATGTGATTAACTTTAGAATAATATTTGATGGATCTGGGGTGGAACACTAACACTATAGTATTCTTTGCCAACTCTGCATAGAACTATTTCATGATTCACAATTTCGCTTAATAGTAATCCCGGTAAAAATGATAATAACAGAATTTTTGCAACGCCACTACTGCAGTGCAAACAATGATCCAGTGCACTGTACATAACGATGATGCAATGATAATGCTTTTAGTCACAATGTTCGGCAAGAAAGAAAGTTTTTAAGAGAGTTTTGAAATCGTTTAAGTTTTCTTCTATGTACAAACAGGCAAACAGTTCCAGCAACAGCTCGGAAGCTGCAGTTGCCATTATATACATATAATACAAACAATAAATATTATTAGCACCACAAAAAAGTGCTCAATGCCAATCAAAACAGCCAAGCAGAGGGAATTATATCACATACTGTAAAATTCTGTATGAATTGGGACCTTCTGATGATACAATAAGAGTGAAACAGTCTGTTGAGATTTTGCGGTGAATAGTAACTATATTTAATTGTACATTAAATTAGATTTTGTGACCATTTCAGCAACAGGCATGCACATTACTACTCAAACAACTATTCTTGCACGTTTCAAACCAAGATTTTACCATCTTTTGCCCTTCATTGACGTGCTGGTACATTTCATACTGTAGCTGATGCCTTTTCAATCCGAACGCGAGGTTGATTGACAGAAAATGAAGTAACGAGTACATGTACCACTGCACAACACTGCAATTAGTTAAACACAAACATCACATCTTGTTTGGTTTGATAGCATCCAACTTGCGACTCTCATCACAGATCTAATTACCACGTGATGAATCAAGCGTAAGAATCAGACCAAGGAATTAACTAGATAAACATAATTACACCTTGATTGCACAGTGAATCAGCAACAATATCAATGAAAGATGTTTCTCTTCACATTGAGTGTGGTTGGCTGAAAAGTATTTTTAGAAACGTAAGCTGCTGCCGCAATGTGCCAGGTTGATGAACGACAAGACGACCGTTGTTTTTCTCTGTGTAAACATATGCAAAATAGATAAAAAAAAAAGGTTTTCGATTTCACTTTTTTCCATTTTTTTTTAACTGAAATGTCGCTTTTAGAACTGGGCCACCTCTGTAGCAGAACCGGTCAATACCAAGCTCTGCAAATAAATAAACGGCAAGATCTAACGTTAGAGGATCGATTCTCAGTGTTTGTGGTTGAGTAGCGCCCTTTTCAATGACAGTTCTCTCCATTCAGCCACATCTATTGAATGGAATAACACGCAGCGACAACTCTCCAAACACAAACGGTCACTTCACATTGTTAACCTCGGTGACTGAGACTGCGTCAATGATTAAAATCCTTTACAGTCTCCACTACACTACAAATATGCGAAACTGTAAATGTTAAAGTTCAGATGAGGCTTTTTCAGTGCGAGGATAAATATTCGCTCGATTCGTCAACGTGAACTTCAAACAAACATTCGTTTTAAGAAACTGTTCCCGTAAATGACACGGAATGAGTTCTTTTCTGAGACATGACTCGTTGAATTGACGTCACTCTTTCACAGAGCATCCGTGACGTCATTAAATGACGTGGAACTTGCCTTTTGGTGGTCCGGGAATGAAGTGGCTCGAGTCAGAAGCTTCCAATGTCATCTCCTTGCGCTGGTGCGCGCTCTGGTAGTGCTGGAGCACTTATTGACAGATACGGATATATCCTCAGCAAAAGGTAGAGTCGCTGATGATGATCTTATAACTGTTCGCGTTTGTAATCTACAATTCTACATGTCGTTGCTGCAGATAGAGCGATTTGACCGGTGAAGATGCAATATTTTTACCCTTTAAAGATACGACAATTCTCATTATGAACCAAGTGACTGTAGTCCTTGTGACCCTTCTAGCACTCAGAGAATTGATTTTTGTGTTGAACTTTGGTAACTTACAAGAAAAAAAGTACTGGCAGCGGTAGGAATCGAACCCACATTATCAAAATTATTCTCCCAAACTCTATCGATCAAACCATTGCGCCAATCTGCGGACACCGAATCGTTCGTTTAGTTTACTTCATATCAGAAAGTCTCGAGAAGAGTGCTCACGATATCACGCGGCTGCTTCAGCGACCTGTGGATTACAAATACGTTAACCGTTTTTTCTGCAGTAGATTTTTAACGCTTTGCTCACATATGTATACTATTCGTTTAAGAAACTGTCATTGTGTGCCAAAGCAAAATGCGAATGAAAGCATTGTTATTTCGATTTTTCTAGACAAAACCTGTCCTAATTGAACTGTAGCTGAACAGTATGTTTGATGTGGCGTGGTTCTCGCCTAATTTTTCATCAGCTCCAACTTCAAAGTGCATGCTTTCTTCTTGAAGTCAGAAATTACACAATCCCACTCTAGTTAAAACCGGATAAAGTACGTCTGCATTGCTCATTGGGTTCATTCCTCTATCTATTAATGGCATATTGCACTGCTCTCAAGTCTCTACAGACTTTGAGTATGAGATGATTGATGTGATTGGGTAGAATCAATTGGATGATTGAGCAGTTTTGACAAGATCATTATCGCAATCATCCCCGCCAAATATCAAGCCTTACGTCGACAGCGTGTTGTTTAAATTTCTTTTACGTCAGGATGGTGTTCATCAACAAGTGTTGAGGCGTTTACTAGACGTCGAATATCGATTTGGGGTCGACGATTGATAGTTTCGTTCTTAAATTAATGGCCGTGCATTTGCAATTTCACAAAGAAGTTTTTGATTGTGGGCATTTTTTTACGCGACGTCAAAGGACTTGACTTGAATCTTATCTTCTTATTTGCAGTTTCTTGGCAGTTCAGTTTATAAGTTAACATTCATAGGTTTCAATTTCAATTTGCCTCTACCGAAAATGACTGAACTGTTGAATTTTTGCATTGATTTTACAATGGCAATGAACGTATTACTGAGGTGTATGGGTCTATGGGACAAATGTTGCAATGGTAGCCTTTCTCTACTCAGCCAATTTCAATTTGCCTCTACCGAAAATGACTGAATTGTTGAATTTTTGCATTGATTTTACAATGGCAATGAACGTATTACTGAGGTGTATGGGTCTATGGGACAAATGTTGCAATGGCAGCTTTTCTCTACTCAGCCTTCTGTTTCAACGTTCCTATGATTTTGATAGGGTTTACTTACCTTTATGCGATGAAGTTTTTTGCTTTTTAGCATTGATCCCAAGTTCACATTTATGCTTTCTCAGAAAATGGTATGTGGAGTATTTTTGCTGCATAAAAACAGGGAGCAAAATTTTTCCTGTTGCATAACAATTTTTTTTTCATCCTGTAGGATAGTTAGTTTGGCATTAGCTTCACGCGTGGAGTCTTCGCAGTTCCAAGGAAGTAGTTACATGACGATTTGTGAATGACAACGGAATTCTTTTCCAATATCTAAGAATTCCTCTTGCTTTGATTGCTTTGGTCATAGCGATCTACATACAAAGGCCTTGTCAACGTGCGAACCTATAATAATGACTGGAGGCCGATGTAATTTTGATTTTAAACTCTATGCTAAATGTGCTTAACTACTTATGTATATTTGATATGATACAACAAAACAGGAAATTTTCCCCTGTTACCAGTGTTGCCAGATACACTCGGATTTCCAGCAAAAGTACTAAAATTTAGTCCATTGTTTGTATGGTAACAATAGCACAAATGTAGCTCAAAATCACACAAGATATACACAAAAACTATACTTATTTACTAATACATAAAAGTATCAACTTATTCTAGCGATTTTGACTGCTATCAATCGTAGCAGATCGGCCTTCAGTCAAACTTAAAGCTTTCACGTTAGCATGCCTGTGTATATAGGTCGCCGCCATGGCTTTGACGCACCAATTTTAAACTAAGGCACCAACGTTGGGTAGTGAAACTGACAACAATGGTATGTTGGAGTTTTTGGTTTCAGTTTCATTGTGAGGCTATTTTGTTTGTCAATCGATTGTTTACCGGCCCTAAATTTTTGTTATCCTACTATATCAGTCCCCGCCGTGTTGTGCCTCAAGCATTCTCGGTTTCTTGTTTGTATGGAATGTTTAGTCTTTATTCAAGCTCTAGGTATTGAGATTTCGGTATCACAATAATACTGAACATGTGATTTGCAGTTCCCCATTGACAGCTCCCTTCAGCAGTGAGTTTACGTTTACACATAATAACCATCAGCACCTTCAAAGTTTTGCATTGGGTTCTTTCGACTTATTTTTATTCTATGTTCGTTCTTTTTGCTGAATTCGCTTGTACCGTGAAGATCATTGAAGCTTTCTTGTTGCAGAACCAATCATTTGCGATTAATAATGGCCACAGTCGTTGGTTTCTTGCTTTATAATGCTTTTACTTACATTTTGTTGAGGCCGGGCTCATTTTAAATAGTTGAAATTGCCTGAGTTTCGCTTTTACAGCATGATCATTGCTTATTTCACAATGTAGATTTTAACAACCTGTTTGAGCCTGATGCCGCGAGTTCACTGTGATAATAGCGGATTGCACTGGCTTTCGGAACACAGTTCCTATGTCATTTGATGTTTGGGAATGCAGGAAATTCTGTCTTTACATCCACTTTTCAACCTATCCTCAAGCAGCTGTCTTTCTAAAGTAGTCACGTTTTCCCGATAATGGTTGAGCCGATATCCTCTCCATCATCTCTCGACCATCCATCGGGCGCACGCAGATCGTGCAAGCGAGGAATGCTGCAAATCAACATCGCGGATTGAGACTTCAGTCGCGTTTTTGAAACCAGTGTTGGTTCGAATCCGCGACCCTGCATATATTTTTTTTTAATAACCACACTAACTTCAATCTCTGGCGCGGTCGCTTACGTAACTGCAAACCACAAAAAGAAAGCACAGTGTGTTTCATGTAAGAAACAAACAAACATTTCAATATTTGTGTATTTTTTTCCTAAAAAAAATTATGTAAGTTACATTGCGTCGTAGCCTCGTGTTTACGAAAAATTAAAACTCAATCTTGAAACTTCACGTGACCATCAGCTTTAGTTTGCTGCAGAATGCAAAACGATCTCTACTTCAATCGTCTTGGGACGTGTTTATGCAACAACGATCAACACACGGAAGAACATGTTTTCAGTACTGTGTGGGTTGCGTAAACTGCTTTTACTGCGTCTTCACTGAGAGATTAACATGATGACACAGCACTTGTTGCAAGTTCTTGTTGGCGTTGGTTTGGTTCCATTTTCTAACTGAACAAGTTTACGCCATAAACTCTTCAAATAGGCTAACCTTGAGTGTGATAAAATAACTGTTATTACTTAAAAAGTGGAATAAAATCGTTTATTTTTAACAATTGAAACCAATGATTAATGAACATTTAAAGTTAATAGACTTGATATGGGGTATTCAACTAAGCACTAGGGTGCCACAGGCGCCCTCATGTGGCCGAAATCACCTGAACTTTTTTTCTGGTGTGACATTTCACATATTAAGGCACTTTGCAAAGTTTGATTGAGATTGGACAAAAATTGGATGTGCAGATTGAAAACGAAAGTCTAAACTGAAATACAGTAAAATTAGGGGATTTCCCTAGTTTGAACATCAGTTTTTTTGCTATTTCTCATCTTTTTCTCCACATTGAAACAAGGTAAATTCAAGAATTAGGTTAGGAGACCAGTGCCAGTATGTCAAGATCTCAATTGAGGTCAAGCATGACAGCTCCGCGCCTGTTACATTGATTCACCATCTTGCAACATGGAATCAACATAGCTGGCTTGACCTCACCCAGGGTCTTGGAATAAAGGCTTCCGATATTACTATCAGGTATTGGAGGCTCAAAACTGCTTGGTGTTCCTTATTTGCCTGCACAAACATCCGATCCAAACGGAAAGCAAATAGCCAATGCAAGCATGAAATTGTTAAACAATTGGAACTATAGGCTACTGCATGTCTTGCTGCAATGGTGTTTGACATCACAAGTAGCAATACGGGCCACAAAACTGCGGCCTGTATCCAGTGCTGTATTCGTAAAAAAAGCACAGGGTATACTGTCAGATTTTCCAAAATGATAAATAATACACAACTTACAAAATAGTCTTTATTCTACCATAACATGAACTATCAACATCAAAATTATACGAGTACGGAATTAAGTTCATGGTACACCCAGGTACCATTGGTCCTCAAATGGTTAAGTAGTTAGTTAGTAGTTGTCAAGAATCAGTAAGGATAGCATAAGCACTCTCTTTGGAAAACCAGAGGGTATACCATAATTGCTCGAAAAAGCAGAGAGTATTCTGCGTATACCGCCGTATACCCTCAAATACAGCACTGCCTGTATCCAAATACAAGATCATCTTGGAAAAGGCCTACTTTGGGCAGCATGCAGGCATCATATTGGGGAGATAATACTGACGCATGTTTGGGAAGAAATCAAAATAGAAAGCAGCAGTGGACCCAACATTTCCATATTTCGGGTCCATATTTCAACGCTTTAAAAGCAATTTTCAAACTCTTTCTGATAGCGCATCAGGTTGTTTTCATACATCAAAATCGCACGAGGAAATTGATCTGCTTGCCAGCAAGCGCGAAGAACTGTCTGAGCTGATAAATCAGATGAAGCTCCATCCAGAATCATCCAAATTTTTAAGAAGCGACTAATTAGAACTTTTGAATTTGTATCAATTGTGCTTAAACATTGAGCCACCTCGGAATGGCCCGTTTCGGTGAGTCCGATTCGGTGAGTCTGATTCGGTGAGTCCGATTCGGTGAGTCCGATTCGGTGAGTCCGATCCCTTAACAGGGGATTTTTTCAATTTTTTTTTTAAATTATCGGGTACCGTAGCCTAATTATCATTGCCGTTTTAGGGTTAGGGGTTTGGGGTTGGGGTTAGGGGTTAGAGGTTAGGAACTCACCGAATCAGACTCACCGAATCGGACTCACCGAATCGGATTCACCGAATAGTTGCAGACCCATAGAAATAAACTGTAAATTGTAGAAACCTCTTTAACTTTTCGAGTTGAGATGCTTTCATGATGGCATTTTTTTGGGGCAATTTATGAATTTCGTCTTGTAAGAGCACAATTTTCAGTGAATATATAAGTTTGCTCATCCACCTGGCTCTGTGTAATGCACCAGGTCTTTGGAGAGACATATCCTTACTGGTAGGTGGCAAAGTTAAAGAGGTTTCTACAATTTACAGTTTATTTCTATGTATCATGGTGGTTTACATATGTTGAGGCGAAAAAGAAAGTTGATGCTTTTAGAGTCGTTAATGATGCCGCTGAGCGAGGCGTCAAGTTGGCCCATGACTTCTTGTCAACTTCAAACCTTGAAGAACGCTACCAAAACATTCTCCAAGTAGTCGAAAATGCAAGGAAGATATTACCTAATCAACGTACTCGACAACTACAGTCTGAGGGCACATGGTTTTTAACCATGTAATTGTCAAAGTACTGACTGTATAACTCCATAAAGTGTTGTCAGCTTACACAACGTTGCAATCAGCATTATTTGCAGCCTGTCATAGCATACCAGTAGCCTATTATGCTGCATTTTACTTTGTAATTAGATACTAGATAGTTGTGTGTTATTAATTGCCATTTTACCTTACCATTTCACTATTATTGCAAGCGTTAAAATAAATGTAGGCCTCCATAAATTTTACGCTATTGTGGTTTTGTTGTTAAGTAGTGGATGTCTGGACTCTAAGCATTGTCCTTTGTGTTTATCTTTCTGTGTTACGTTTTTACTGACTATGTTTAGTGTGTAAACTAAAGATCCAAATTTTTGTTTTTGAGTCCAACTTCCGTACAAACATAGCTGAGATTTTGATCTTCAAAGACCAAAAAGTTTTCAATAAACAAAAACGATTAGTTAATGAATGTAGCCTACTTTTGATTCTTCAAATGCTGTAGTAATTTCATCTCAATAGGCATTTTCTTTACATGGATCCTTTTTTATAATGCATAAAGCCTCATATTTTTAGGCATTTTTCATAAATTGTTGAACATATACAATTGACACATGGTTTGTACGATTGTAAATTAGTAAGTAAGTTCACCAGAAAGTGTTCGAAGTTCAAATACTCCGTAACTGAGAAGAAATGTCTGAGTTTTGATGATCTAGAGAGGGTTTTACTATTGAAATTGTGAAAATTTACCTTTAACAACTTTAAACCTAATCTGCACGTCCAAATTTTATCAAAACTTATTGAAATTTCTCACACATGCTTTTTTTACTAAGTGTCACATATAAAAAAAAGTTCAGGTGTATCGGACGCAGTTTTAATTTTTGAGGGGCGCCTGTGGCACCCTACTAAGCACATATCCGTTAAAACGTAAGAGATAGAAACAAAATTGTAATTGACACTGATTCAGGCCTCTGCACAGCATAAGCACTTGCAAGCTTCATTGCAAAACGGTTTGCGTGTGTCAGCGTATGTTAAACTTGATGAGAAAGGTTTGTAGTCTTAGAGGTGTTGCCATAGAAGCGTTTATTTCTTTATCACACTTTCAAAGAACGTAAACCTTTCTCTGGCGTCTTGTCCACTTATTTCATGATCGTTCGTTTTGAAAAAAACACCATGGGATAGGTTGCTGGATGGTTTTCTAATACGCACTAAACGATTATTACTTTTCCTAATAACGAGTGCACCCACTGCAACATGGTATTCTTGAGCACCCTCATTCAAATAGCGTTGGCCACACAGCTCAGTGAACGACTAATTGATGTTTCTTTTCGCCCCCGGTTCTGGCAATCCTTAGTTCTAGTCATTCTCAAGACTTTATTATTAATTAATGGCGCTGGTTGTTTATTTTCTTACGTAAACTAGCAAACATAAGCCTGGGTATTAAAGTATTTCCATCGTTAGAATAGCACAAAAATAAAAATTATCCATACTTTGAAAAACCGTAGCAGTTAAAGAACGTCTATAAATAAACCAAAACATTATTTTTATAGAAGCTTGACATTTAAATTTTTTTTTTTATTGGTTATTCTTTATTCTGAGACCACGGTGGTTTCTTGAGGGAAAATTCGGCAGCGAAATCCATGATTCAACCACTTAAGTTTCACAAGATTTCAGTCATTTTCTTATTGGTCAAAGAATTTCAAACTTATCCTTTTCTGATTCTTTTTATATCGTTTGCGACTTGTGAACTTTTTTGTGTGATTTTGGATCATAAACGTGTCTCCCTGAGGAAGAAGCGAAAAATTACGATCCGGAATGCGGTTTGAGTAAGACTGAAAGCTAGGTTTCGGTCGAAACCTGTTCTCTGGAGGAACAACTATTTCGAAACGTGACTCTAGGTTTTAGAAAATAACTTTTGCTTGTTATGATTCGTTTATTTTCAAAACTTATCGAATTCCGATCCGAACTGACCTTTGTCGTTAAATTTTTGCAAAAGTACAAAGAACAACTGCATGCTACTTGAGGTATTTGAAGCCTACATGAAATTTTCTCGAATTTAGGAAATTAAAAGTTATGTAACTCCAAAATTTGGTGTGGGAGATTGTTTGTCTTTCATTCAGAAAAGCTTGCTGGACAGAGAGATCGCGAGACTTTACACCGTTCTTTGATTGCTGCAACCTTCTGCAGTGTATTGTTACATAATGGACCATTGTAGTTTGAAATCTCTTCGTAGTGCAATCTTGGCTATGAACGAGATAACTTTACAAGGTCATGTTCAATTGCGCAGCCACATCGCTACATAATTTAATAACTTTGTGCCTTTTTTGGTGCGTCATTGGATTTTTTACTATTAAAAGGGTGCTATAAAGATTGAGAAACACTGTTTTTAGTCTAGACGACAATTTTTTTGTATTTAAATCAAGCGTGTGTGAGTCAAGTGATCAACTTGCTTTTCACTGTTATGTAATTCGCAAACAGTAGTTGGAAACTCTGACACCTTTTGTTGTGGACGAATGATAAACATGCTCGTGCGCGACGGAGACGTGCTTCGACTTTTGCTTTGGATGTGAACCTTTACTACCTCATTGACTCACGTTAAAACCGAAATATATCAACATGTCTCTTAGTCTGGATTTAGACAAATATAGAGATTCTATAAAGAATCATTCGAAATTTAGGAGCTGGAATCAAATAAAAAGTTTTTTTGTTGTTCATCTTGTTCAATTGAGCGCTTTGCTTTTATTAGTTCTGCGCCCAAAGCTAAGTTTTACAATGGCGAATTTCTAAACCTGGAATGTGTTGTTCTAACTTTGACACAACACTTTTTAGTTTGGCCTCTGCAAGTTCGAAAAAATCGAATTTGAACAAGATTCTGTTGTTTGATTTTATTTTTAGGCCTTTGACGTCTCTGCATATCGCTTGTCGATCTTGAACTTTCTTATAAGATCGAAACGGATAGCAAAAATATCGTTTCATGGAAGGTAAAAATCACATCTTTTAAGAGTTATTCATTTGATCTGAGCTTGCAAATGAGTCATTTGTTTGTGATAGAACACAACTCAAGATATTGCTCGACCGCCGCGCCCCACCACTGAAGATTGAGATACACTTTCAAGATTAGGACTTGCAGGACGAGATTCGTGATTGACAAAATTATATCATATTCAGCAATACATTTTCAAATCAAAACTCGCAGCAAGCTCATTACGACTAATGTAAGTTAATATCAAGTCATTTGGAGCAAAGAATGTACGTTACCTCGTGTGATGACTACCTGATACTTATCATTTGAAATTTGATTGGAAATTTTATTGGCTCGTTATGATCAAAGCCATTGAAATATTTAGCCTCCTAGCCATTAAAGTGCTATTTTTATTTCACACGGTGTAAAATTCAACTCGACGAACTCTTTAAATTTCAGTCTTGAAGAGAAAAGAAAAGCACTATTGTTTCAATGTTTGTTGATTTAAGCCACGACCGACTTCAGAAGTGGACGCATTCTTGTACCTGGCAGCGCTTATCTTGTACCGGTTTAATTGATTATTTTAAAGTAGTAATCACTTCGGCACTTTTGGCTAAAATACAGTATTGGGACTGCGTAAAATTCCAAACATGCAGAAATTGCTGAAAATATCACAACGCGTTGTTTCGTTAGTCTCTACGCTATTCTGATGTATACGTTTGGTATCTGGCATTGGACTTTCCACCACTTGAGTTACCGCATGAGGTTGAAATTTGGTCACGGTCACGTGACAATCACGCGTTTTCTTGGCCATGTCACATAATATGAATGAAAATAAAAATGCACCACTCTCGCCATCTTCTTGCGTGGTCGACACTCACTGCATCACGAAGACCTTGATTCAAATCCAAACCAAGACTTATCAGACGCTTTATGTTAAAAGTGTCTTCTGGTTATTGTGAAGCACTGTTGATAAATCGGTATGATAATGAATGAAATCAACTCAAAATATGATCCACAAAAAATGAAATTAAAACGTTTTAAAAAGTGATATGGTGTCTCGAAAGCCTTGGTTCGTATTGCACACCCATTTTCGGACAAGATTCAGATATTATTTCAAAGCAAGTTCTGAATTAAAGATGCTTAACCCCTGGGTTTGAAGAGCTGCACGAGAGTAAGCACAATACTATCATGTTTATTGCAGCTTACAATTAACACTTTACTTCTTTAGCACCAAATATATAGCATATTTTGCAGCAGTGTTTTCAGCCTTCCATGAGCTACGGCAGCACTTTCTGTATGATGTTGAAAAAATGTACCGAACACAAAAACACAGCTGCAGATCACGTGATCATTGCTTCCAATGTAGCAATGCCCTTTGGATTCACTTCATTAGTGATGTAAACTATTGAATTTTTAGGAAACTTTTAAAAATTCTGATTGTATAGGTTAGTTTGAGAAGGGGATTACTAAAGTGATATTGTCGCTTCACTTTCATTTGTCTGTTGACATATAAGCAGACTTCTGATATCCAAAAAGAGCGATTTTAGCAACCATGATTGAGAAATATACATATACTGCAAGAAGGGTCACACTTAGTATGCAAAATGGTTTTTATAGGGATAACGCGAAGCTAAATCGAGAGCACAAATCGTGAAAAAGTTTTCCCATTTCGACATAGCACAACTTAATGTGCATCCAACCGAGAATGCGACAAGTCTTCAAAACTGACTGTTTACCCCAGCAAACGGTTAACATTCTCTTTTTCCTCGTACTGCATAAAAATACACACAACTGTCATCTTACATGCCGCAAGAATGGCCATGATGAACGATAAAAAGTACCGTTTATACGAAGAATCTCGTGTCATATTGGTTTAATTGGTCTCTTGCTGTAGAAATCATGTCTTTGGATTGGCTGTTGTGCAGTAGAAGGGGAATCACCTGTCTCGCACGGCATACATCAGACCAGCGAGGGGCTATTTTTATTTGGACGAATGCACGAACACGTGAAAAACTTCGCGTCTTTTGCATAATAACTGAATGCTTCACTGTTGCATTGATTCGACGTGTCTGCGTAGTGACAATTATCGTCGTAATTACGTTTTACAAGCTCCAAATAGACTTCACGATCGTTGCGGTATGCATTTTAACAAGCAATGTGGCTGAGTTGGCGCGTGTCAAACATGGTTGGCAGATGACGTATCTAATTAAACAACACCCCCAGACTATGCTTTGTAATTCGAAACAAATGTAACCTCTCTATCACCCGAGTTCTGTTTACTCCTATTAACCTTTTGATTGCTAGATTTTGATTTTATTCGCTTTTAGATGCAGGATTTAAATTTTAATATTTACAACAAGCTTGGAGGGGGGGAGGTCAAAAGAATTTTAAAGTTGTCAGAATCAAAGTTGATTCTTGAAAAAAAATTTGCAGTCGTTAGCTGACATGATAAGTCCGTTAGTTCAAATGATGCTCGGAATCGGAATAAATTCCCGAAGGAAGTGCGAAGTCGGTGTCTGGTATTTTTGTATGACTTCTGAGCTTTGACTCTTTTGGCCAGCTTTCTACAGCAGTTCAGCACCAGTTACTTTTCTAGATTGCACAACAAGCCGGCTCTTCTGGGCGAATTTGTCTAATTTACCATTCAACACACACAGATCTACCAAAGCGATAAGACTAAACGAGATATCGATATATTTTAAAATACTGATCACATGACACACGTGAAATTAACGATTCGCAGTAAAGATGAATTGGTTTGGGGTCAAGCTCCCGTCATCATTTAGCCGCAAGCTTTTTTACTGTTTACCCTTTGAACTAAACCAACTCGTACAATAGTGATATAGTCTTTCTTGGAATATCTTCTGATTTTTTTTGATTACGGTTACATTTTACCATATACAGTAGGCTACCAGTCATGGGCTCTATCCAAGGGGGGGGGGTGAGGGGGGTGATCACCCCCCCACTAATTGGAGTGGGGGGGTGATCAATGCAAAATCACCCCCCCACTCATTTGGCTTTGAAAAGGTTTTGTGCTATTTTATTAATCAAATTTTGAAAAATATATTTTCGCTTGTTGGCACATTTTGAATTTTTTATCAATATGAATATATATTTCATTTCAATATGATTTTTTGGTTTGGCAACCCTGAACTACAAGCCAGGCGTTTACATTGTGTTTTAACTTAGCTTGCTTGGTAGCCACTTTAACAAGAAAAAATTCTGCCACTGCAAATGACTAGAATGACACCGCCAACCAATCAGAACATGTTATAAGAGGCTACCGTCCAATTGTGACTTCCTCGCACTTAGCCAGAGAGTTAATCTTTGCTTTGAAATTTATTTGGTAATTACAGAAGAAAAAAGAGCAATAGCAGTCGAACCCACGTCAATGAAATGACTACTTTCTAACCCTAACCCCTAAAAAGCCAACCAGTTGCCAACTTAGTCGGCAGCAGTGGCCGAGTGGTTAGCGCGTTGGGCTCGCAGTCGAGAGCCTGCATGTTCGACTCCACCCCCCCCCCCCCGCACTTGCTGTTGTTTCTCTGGGGAAGAAACTTCACTATGAGTATAATTGCCTCTACTCAGTGATCGATTTCGAGTAATGTAGTACCAAATTTAAGTCATAAGTAGAGTAGACAACCGGAAACAGACATTGCCGTCGGCTGCAGCGTGGGTCAGGTATACGTCAGAAGGCCTACACCGATGCATAGCGCTCAAGTCCGCTTTCTCGCAATGCAGGGTAAAAATATGAAAAACAAATAAACAAACAAACAGCTGATAGAAAATCCAGCACTTGATTTGCTTTGTATCATCTTCTTTTCGCCCTTTTTCACGTCACGAAAAACGTAGTTTATGATTGGTTCGAGTTTTCATTTGCAGTGCGAGAAATATTTCTTGTTAAGTGACTACCAGTTTGCTTACCCAAAAATGCCCTTTCCGAAACATACTTTGTGAAACGATTTGGAAACCCTATGCTTCGATCAGAAAGAAGCTGATGCTGCAATGGGGGGTCTGGGGGGCGTAGCCCCCCAGAAGTTGAAATGACTAGCCTATGACGATTTTAGCCCACTGTCCAAAAATCACCCCCCCCGAATTCTAAAAGTGGATAGAGCCCCTGCTACCAGTACCGGTACCCTTCTTGCTCAATTTTTGACTATATCAGCTGTGCTAGGGCGTTGTTTTGCTAAACTGCTTTTGCTATCACAACCATATTTTATCTCTTTCGTGCCCACATATTGGATATTGTCATGCTTCATTCTTGATCGGATCTTTGCAAATATGCAAGGTGGAGAAATCTCAGTTTATTTTTATATTCTTGAAGATAACGATTTGCAACAACATGCATTTGTGTATCACAATTTCAACGTAAGATTAGGTTGAATCGATGTAACTTTGCCTTGATTCTTAGTGTGGTACTGAATTTTTAATGTTTTTATCAAAGTTGCATTGGTGTTGACGTAAGTGAGGCATTGCATCGCCATTAAAGTTTAACCGAGATATTTGAAACATTTCTGTGGGATGAAAAACACTTTATGCTGAAAATCCTTCATGCTGAAATGCCTCTGAATTTGTGCTGAAATGCCTTAACCTCTGAATTTGTGCTGAAATGCCTTAACTTGTGAAGGCTTTTGTGATTTATTGGATTAACGTTGTGTTTGCTGCGACTTATATAAAAGGAATTTTAAATAAAAGTAAATTTTTCTTCAATAGTTTGATCGCTCGCTGTTAATCTTCATAAATCTTTTTTGAGATACTACAAATGCTTTTTAGTTCAATCAATTGTCAGTATTGCTATACATGGGTAGCTTATAACTCGATGACATACCTAAGTTTAAATTAAAAATTATCATTAGTCACCATGAATTTATCTAGTGTTATTATTGTTAAATTTATAAGATCTTAACAGGGGGAGCACAGTTGTACACTTGAATCCACATAGTTGGCTTCATTGTTGACTATCAAATGGTGTTTACTTTAGGCTACTAATATTGGATTCTCATGTGGAAATTATGTCTTTTGTTATCTAAACACCTATCATTGAGATTTTACAAGTGCTTTTCAGTTCAATCAATTGTCAATATTGCTATACATACATGGTTGCTTAGGCTATAACTCGATGATGCCGAACATACCTCAGTTTAAATTAAAAAATTATCATTAGCCACCAAGAATTTATCTAGTGTTCTTATTTTCAAATTTATAAGTTTTTAATAGGAGAGCACAGTTGTACATTTGAATAGTTGTACATAGTTGGCTTTATTGTCCTGAGACAATTAAAAATAAGCGAAAACAACAATGTTTTTTCTAGCTAACCATTTAAAAATTGTTATCAGTGAAATGTAACAAAATCTTTATTAACACTACATTTATTTGCCTTGTTCCAATATCCGTGTTAAAAGTGGGTTCAATCGAAAATTATATGTCTATCATTTGTTATAGCTCACTCCTGTTCGTAGTTTTAATTGCTGTCATAATTAGATACTTTTAAAGTATTCGCCATTCCTTGTTACATTCAATTAATAAGTTAAATGCTGCAATCGTGTGTTTATGTATATGACTAAACAAGTTTGTCAAATTCAGTAGTTTTCCAGAACTTTTGTTGTCAGAAAGGAAAATAATGGCGTTCCCTAGGATGTGGTTTTAGTTCCTACGTTAAACTGCATGCGTAACATAAATTGTGGTCGTGATCTCAACTGAAGTTAGCAAATACTTAATGATAAACATTGCAATGCATATTTTCCGAAATTATTGTGCTTTTTCCCAGTCGTTTAGTGTGTTAAATGTAATGAAGTGGTCGTAATTGCTACACTCTGACAACATTTCTTTCAAGTGCCGCGTTTATTTCCTACCCCACCTTATGTACAAAAGGTGTTTAACTAATTTTGTCAACGATTTTCGTATTAACTCACTTAATGCTTATTTGACGTCTCTGAGAAATAATTGTCCCAAACCCTTAGGGTGGAATTTAAACAACTAATGAAGTAGCAAAATATTTCAATGTAATCTCTCTTGCACTTCCTTTGCTCGAACATAGTTTCATTATCTGTGCCAGTCTGTTACAGGCTTTTACACTTCTTAAAACATTAATTAAGCGCTGGTGATGATTATATGCCCACTTAAATTTTTCAAATAGTTTAAAGGATTTGTGTTTCACCCAGCAATTTATCTTTCTCATATCGCATGCAACGTTTCAACAATGCAAAAATAACAACTTCTGATGACCGGGCAAGGTCATGAGCTGTTTCCAAGCGTTATGGTGGAAGTGGGCAGGATGACGAAGAAATCAACTTTGTGCCACTTTGCAAAAAGTCTAAAGCAGCAAACCCAAAGGAAACTTCCCGCAAAAGGCCAATTTGTGTGATTCTTCAAACGTAGTCAAAGGTTGTCCGCGTGTTAGTACTTCGTGTCATTTCGCCAAGACTTGTTTTTGATAACCAAAGCCTTGTATGAATAAGTCACTTGATTTTTGTATTGCAACTGTGAATAACTAAATTTGTTGCTGCGTGGAAGCTTTGAACGGATGTGACGTTTTGGTGAGACCATGATAACGTTGATTTTAACAAAACCTTACTGCTGAATACAGTGCAAAACTTGACAAGGTTAGCTTTGCTACAAAGTACTCTAGTTGTCATACTAAAAAGTCCCACTAAACTTTAGGTATAATTAACATTTGAAAACTATGTAGCTTGCTTCAAATGTGTCTTCTCGTTTTTCAAAAGTTATCTTGCACCGTTGTATACGCTGCAAAGGTGTTTGTTGGTGGTTATTAAACTTGCACACTGTCAAGATTCGCTGCCAAAGGGAGTCATGTTCAGGAAGATTTGACTTTAAGTGAAAAATCGCGAACCTTAGCGTCTTCGGCATATCCGCTTCAATAGGTGTTACACGGCGGGTGATAAAAATCTTCCTTGATGTTATCTATTCTAGTTACTCGTCTATTCACTGCTTAGAGTTTATTTATTGTACTATCGCCGTTATCTCAAGACTGTTTACTCTCCACAAGCGCTGTTTGAAATTCTCTTCCTACAGATTGTGCTTGCTATTATTTTCTCAACTTAGGCATTCCAAGTACAGTTGTTTTTTTGATATATTTTCTTTTAATCAACATCAATAATACATGTGCAAATACAAAAAAATAAATATGTGATTTTACAGATCAACCTTTTAATCGTAAAATACAATACAAGATAAATACTATTACTTCATAAACATGCTGGAAAGTACGTTTTGCGTCCAAAACTTCACATTAATGTAACGTCTGCCATACTAAAATCAACGATATAATTTTTGCAATGTCATTTCACAAGAACAAAGTTATGCAAAATTAACATAATTTAGTAGTATGAGCAACAAAACGAAAATCCGGACCAAGTGTAGTGTTTTTACATAAATACATTAAAATAACGTTAAATAACGATCAAAAGTATCTATCAACTCTTTAGTCCTCGTCTGTGGGGTGAAGACCGAACTGGTCCGACACAACATTCTTGACTTGAGGTACGTCCACGCTCCTTGTTGACTTTTCATTGGAAGGTTTTGAAAAGTATATTTAGAGCAGAATCGTCGACCGTTTGCATTGTGTTTTATAGCAGAAATAGCAGAGTCCAGAAGACATCTTGTTGAAAGCCGTAGATGGGCGAGGTCGTTGCGTGCGTGGCTCTGCAAATGAAGGAAAAAATTAATATCGTGCTTTGCCAGTTGAAAGTTCAATTTTCTATGAGTTGGAGAATTATAAACCTTGTATACAAAAAATTACAATTGTGGGCTCACATAAAACAAGTAAACGTTATCTTTCAAATTTTTGCAATATTTCTTCGGCTATGAAACTTACTTATGTTTTTGCAGTCTCTTATGCTTCGCAGCTTCGAGCAAAGGTCTTTCGGGTTGCAAAGGCTTGTGAGTTTAGACATGACCTCTAAGCTTTGTATGCTCTTTGTCACTGAGCTTGTTTCAAGTTCTGTGACTGAAGTAGTGGTCACGACCTCTTCAGTTTCTTCTGTTTCTTGAATGGCTTTTGGTTCTTCTGTTGCTTCTGGAAGCATTAGTCCTTCTCGGAAGGCATGGAGGATAGCTTGAGCCTGTAAAAGCAATATATCGTTTTAATTTTCTATTCTTATCTTTAATATTTTGAGCAAGAATTTTATCTTCAATGATTGATTAGACAATTTTGAAGTAGGTTTCACTTTGGATATTAAAAACAAAGCAGCAGATTTGTTTGACTATTTTTATGGCTTCACGTTTTGGCTTCATTAGTTAAAACTTCGCTATTTACGCGTTTTCGTGGCATCTAAAGTTGGCTGCTTGCTTGTTTTGGACGCTTCGTGTTAATATCAACTCAGCTCGCGTCTACAGTTTTGACAGATCGTTGGCTGCCTTGGTTACTTGTGCCAACTAAGTTTTGGCTTCAGTGCAACTTATGCTCAAAAAGACAAGTTTAAACCGGTTCTTACCAAGTTTTCGTCGTGTGAGCAGTCAGGCATGACTCCTTCCCATTTGCCGTTATCGCCACAGACTAAAGCTGATCGTCGGTGGGGGCCTGGTGGGTCAAGTGGGCAGGAGTATGTGAAAGCGCATTCAAGTCCCACAGCAGCATCAGTAGCTCCCTCGCCAGCGTGAATGTCGACTATTTCATCGGCGTTGCATGAAAGGCTGGCAGAAAACGACCAAACCAGAGCTTGTTCTGTCAGGGCTTGAAGTTTGCACGTGGTTGGCTTCACTGTAAAAAAGAATAAAACCGGTTACTAAATGCTCCGCACTGTTGGAAAATTTTGTTAGCAAAATTTTAAACACTTTCCAAACAGAATTATTATTTCCAACTTCATAATCCCCAACACGAGCTATTCGGCTGGTTGCGATTACGCTTTAATTTTTTTATTGACAAGACTTCAGGTATGTTTTCGCTTAATCAGCTTTAAATTTAGCAACCGCATCGTAGTAACAGACGGAGACTTGTGATGACACGCAGCTGTATTTGGCTTGATTAAAACTTGGTTTATTAAAAATTTTCGCCTCCCACAAGCGCATATTTTTCTCTTCTCACGCGAGAAATCAGACCACAAAGTTCATAGCCATGACTCAATAAACCGCACCTCTATTTTTACTCTGCTAGATTTGGTGTTTATTTCATGTTCCAAGTGTTTTTTTTTCCGAAACTTCCAAGGTAAAACAAATTTGTTAGTGTTTTTTTTTCTAGCAAAATAAATTTTTGCTAAATTGTTCAAAACGACTGGGAGCGTTAAATTTTTTCTAATAAGATTATTTGGGAAGATTGTTGCGAAACATTCGGATCAAGATAAGCCTCTGGTGTGCGAGGCTGTTAATTGCCTTGAGGTGTTTTTGATTCAATTTTTTAAACTTTCTTTTCAAACTGGTTTTTTAGAGCGTCAGCGAAGTACTTGCGGTTTGATGGACGTTGTTTTCCACGCATTTTTTTTAGAAATATTTGGTCCAACCGATTTTGTTCGTGCTATGTTTAAAGAGTTTTGACTTCTTTCAAATGCCAGGCCAACAACGAGATTTTAAATAAAGCTCTTTACGCGTGGTGACCAATTTAAAAATGTCATGTTACAGGAATTAGCGGTCTATCGTTTGCGATTCCATGGTGGGTATCGACGCTAAGCCGATCACCGAATGCTTTGTGTTTTCGCAAGTTAGTTGCAACCAAACGCATGTTCCTGTTGCCACAAATCGCTTTTGTGTTGCGGTATTTCACGAGAAATAGCATTTTCCAAAGAGGATTAGTCTCATTGCCTCTTTCTACCATTTCAATAACGCTGCTTGCAATGTCTAACGTTTTATATTAACTTTACAGATTCGTAGTTTTATTTACGACAAGATGATAAGTCGTCTTTTTCATTAAAATAAACGCAAATATAAACGCTCTTTACAAAATTGCTGTTGTGTTTCATGTAATCGGTTGCCATATTCGAAAGTCGGTGCCAAAAATTTTCTAACTCCTTGTCTTTGAAATTACGACGCCTCGAGTAATAATTTTTGTTACGGCGAATTATAGAAAACGCAAAAAAATTATCTAAAGATTAAAAAGGTTAGGTATTGTATCTTTCAAAATTCTGATACAACAATAAATACATCTCGCATCCTCTTTTGTGTTCATTGCACAACACCAGGAAATTTGAAACTTAGCAGCTCGCGTTTTTGAGCTTTTGTATCCAACGGAAAGAAGCAAGATGCAATGATCTCAATACTGTACATTCCAGTTTCATCAAATCGCGAATGTTTTTTAGTTTAAAATTTGTACCTTTGGGATTTGCATCTTTTTTCCATACAAAGTAAGACGCTTCAGTTGTGCAGATAAGGAGAGCAGACAATGCAAGAATCAGATTCATTTCCATTTCTTTTTGTTTAGTAATATTTGTACGTTACAACTATGTCTTAGTGTGGTAGCTAAAACATGAAAAGTCATATTTAACTTGATTGCTTGATGAATATTTCTACCTGAACTACCTCTTTATAATCCATTATATGTAATTGCAATCAGTCGGTTGTAACCCCTGTCATGAGTGTAATCTTTCAATACACTGCTCGCAAATTATTAAAGTTGAGCTTTCAACCAAAAAAATATGGTTTGAATTCACATCTTCTATCAAATATATGAGTCTCCTCAGGTAGTTAATAAGACAACTCGGCAAGTTAACATTGTTAATTGCAAGTGTCTTAATTAAAACCATCTTCCTTGACTCCAAGGAGTTCTGATAGCTTGAACACCATTGCGCAGCTCCTAATATACGCTGTGTGGACCGAAATCCTTTTTTCTTTTTCTTTTTTTAGTTTGAGACTTAACACGATTTCTTCTCGAGTGCCAACTTCACCAGCGATTAGCAATAACCAGTTATTTTGTGTTTGTTTCTTTCTCTTCCTTGTTCACTCACACTCTACCGGACGCCACAATTTTAGTGTGGGTCACTTTTGAAAGATAATTACTAATTTTTTTGTTTTTCTGGTAAACAAAATCATGAAAAACATATTGCAAGATTTCGATACTCATATTTTTTTTGAGAAAAAAAAACTCGTATATTTTTGAAAAACATGTTTTCATTCAAAAACTACGACATTGATTTTGATAACCTAAAAAGAATGTGTAGCTTTGACAGTAGGTCTATGTTTTTGACAACAGGAAACGCTTGCTAATAGGTTTCACACCTGTAACTAAACACGTTATTGCATGTCAACACCCCATGAAAGGCTTTGAGTTTGTGCCTAACGGTCGATGTGTATTTTTTTGGCTCGAGATTCCTGCTTACGATATTAGCTTTACGAATTTTATCAGTATCGCAATAACGCGTATGATAGCAATGTACAGTCCTTATTTGTTATAAAAAAACATGTTTGTGCCGTTTTCAATATGATTTTCGTCGGGAGACACACTTTTGTTTTTTACTTTTACACTATAATGGCTACTTGGATCGCACTTCCGTTGGCTTGTCTTTGGAATGAAAAGCATGTTCGTTTTACTTTCATTGCTCTCACTAAGGTGGAACGCAAAGGCTACTTATTTGGAAGCAATTACAAGGCTTGCAACTCTCAGCGCATTTTTTGATTATGCGTCACATTGACTTTGTAATTAAAATTTTTCTGAGACGTAAAAAGAACAAACTATATCTATAGAGACATTACTCATCAATATACACCATTAATTTTCATTTGCCATTTTTCTTTCTAAGAATCTTGTATGCTCCCGTATTACTAAAACATATCTGATGTAATTCACATTTCGTTGCTAATTCAATCGATTATTTTCAGCATTAGCAACATTAACCTTTTCTTTCATTTCTTGAGGAGCTAGGTCTATATTTAATTTTACCGATGACACTCGTTTCAAAGCTCACTTTTATTTTCAATGACCAGACGGTTACGTTATTTGAACCTTAGGTGAGACTTGGGCGGATGTTAAACTTCATTAGGTATTCTTATGAAATCTTTAAATGTAAAATGTGTAGCAAAATAGCAGACGTTGTTGAAACACAACTGATTGTATTGCTTGCCAGGGCAAAGCGTATTTCCGTTTGTTCGAGTGGGTTTGTTGCGGAATTAGTTGGCGCTATTTCTGTTTTTGTATTAGATTTTGGCAATATAAAAGTTTTTCTAATAAATTCCTTTTTTGAACGAGTTGGCTACATAAGGAAATGCTTGTTGGAATCATCTAACCACTGCTTGAATGCCATGCTTCAAAGTGGATTTTTAATTATTTAATTCTTCATGTTCAATAATGAGCTTTAATGTTTGCTCTACGAAAACTTGGCTGGTCTTAAAACACCCAGACTACTTTTAAGATTATAAAGAAAGTCAGCAGAAGGCCAGGGTTGAATTGAAGGGCAACACATCGGCCACACTGTTTTCCACTGTTTTGGTGTCAAATCTTGCAGACTTTATGGTATTGATGGAGAAACAGTGCAATGAATACGTTTCAAAACATTGAAATCATGTCAACAAATCCATTTATTTTTGTTTTTAGACATTTTTTGCGGTGATTGTTGGTGTGCGGAATTATTAGCTGACTTACTCAATTGTTTATCGAAACCACAACTTCGTGGTACTACTGTTGTTTGCGCGTTGGTCACTGATTTGAATTCTAGTCGTTTCGTAACGGTTGTAATTCTACTTTAACTATTGCAAAATATTTCGTGTCAATAAGTAACATGTAACTTTGTCGTTCAACTGGAGGTCAAAGTTTCAACCAAATAGAAGCACTTCAAGTAATAACCCAAGTGTCTTCTGCGGTCGCGTAACACTCAAAGTGACGCATTCCTTTCAAAAAGGGTGTGACATAAAATGTTTGCTGGCGTGATTTCGTTTCACCGCGTGGTGGCGCCGCAGGTCCATTTTTGTTTACGGTTCCGTTTTCTCATTTGTTTACTCGACCACGTCGCGAGAGTGAAAGCTCACGTGCGAAATGTGAATTCTTCCATGGCTTACAGTTTTTGTCGCATATGCTGAAGTTTTAATTGTTGACGATTCTAATTCTGGCGACGGATTAAATCTGTGGAACGTCGCCTAAAATAGAGCCAGATTTTGAGACAGTCACCTTGTGTATTTTGTTGACTTTTCTAATTCATGTGACATTCAACCGCATGTTTTTAAATGGCATGCTTTATCAAACCAGAGTTTCCATGTTTGTGAATCGTTTAGCATAAAGAAAAACTTCAACTGTTTTCTCTATACTCGATGAGTAAAATATTTGAGTAATTATAAGCGCAGGTTATAAATATCTTGAAGTGATCTTATTCCTTCGGTTTGGATAAGTTATTAAAGTAATATTTGCAGACCATTGCCTTTGCTCGATGACTAAGCAAGGAGGCTACATCGCTAATAGCCATTAAGTTCAACTTGTCGCCTATCATTAAAACAGTTTATTTTTGTTCTCCAATATCATAATTCCCTTCTAAAATTACACGGTTTGGTCGTAACTGGTACCCAAAATACCTCCCTTCAACTGCTGCGCGATCAGTTTTCATGCGAATATGACTAAATTACCCTTCATGGGCGTGTTTAGCGCGGAACCCAAAATGGCGACACTTGCATCAACAACGAAAACCTGTTAAATTTTTGTTTAATTATAACTCTTGGCATTTTTTGTCTTGCAAATTGTGGTGCAGTCGTTTTGTTGTTTGTTTAGTTGTTTTGTCAATGTTTTCATTATGTGCGCTCAACATATGAAACTGTCTGTCGTTGTTTGATGAGTTTTGTATTTTTGTTTAAATTTTTCACCTGATTTACGCCGAAAGACCTTGTTCTGTATTCAAAGCAAGTTAAAATACAAAGACATTTGCGTTAACTGTGACGCATATTTTCAAGGTACGTTTTTTCACGTTGAACATACGAAACAAAGTTGTATTTTTCCAACAAAAAAAAAATCCAAAGTTATGCAACTTCGAGGTACACACAGCGACGGTTGGCGATTAGCTTTGAATTTGTTGCACAACAAGCAACGCATGGATGTTCCAAACCAGCTTATCTAATCATCTAAGTTGTTCTTGTTTAGTCAACATCTCTATTGTTCCGATGATACACGCGCACAGGATTGCGAGAACGAACTAATTAACAAACTGGTTTTCCTTTTAATCGCCGTCACGTATCAGCAAAACTTCAGTGTATTTTCGATCCGAAATTTACTTTTTTAAACCCGAAACAAAAAACGTTCCTAGACGTCGAAGTAACGTGGTAATGACAACCTTCTCGAAAGTAACATATTTTTATTTAACTTTACTTTTTCTGTGGACAAACTACAACAAACAAACATGCACTTTAAAATAGTAGAACTATGGCACAGGGCATGATCTATGAGTCTTCGTTTTCAAGCTAACTCGACAAAGTGTAAAATATTTTTGTATACATTCAAAGTTTATCTGATTTTCGCAGTTCCACGCGCGCTACCCTTTGTATATGTTCAACCGCTAAAAATAGATTGTTTTTGGACCTTTTCGATGGTCATGCAAGATAGATGCTTGCCGACTTCACTAATCCTTTTCAGCATGAAACCAACGCAAACATGGTCATTGGCTTTTGGGACCACATTATATCGCCACACGGGTGGGTAAATTTTTTAAGCAACGAACGACTTAAAAAGGTTCACACGGTTGAAAGAACTAACATATGATTCTTTTAGATTCTTAGAATATTTCCGTGATTTCAAGAGAAGTATCTTACAAGCGGTCAGTTAAGTTTCTTCACGGGTTCCCTTTGAAACGTGATAAACATATGAAATCCCATTGTTTCGCCGAACCTAAGATTACCTTTATTGTATTAAGGTGGGAAATTTTGTGTGAGACTTTCATGTTGGGTAATCGTGTAGCGGTCTGTGAGACTCTTTTTTTCTTATACAACATCCGTACTTTTATCTTAAGGTACACTGTAACTTTATTTATAAAAAAAACAAACAAAATTTAATGTTAAAATTATTTACTCTAAAAACACAGTTCAGAATTTTTTTGTTGATTTTAAGGATTCGAAATCCCAACTCTAAACCAACAAAAAAATTCGAAACGTTTACGTTTAAAAATCAAACTTACGGGGTTTTTGTGGCATGTAGGCTGCCAGGAGAGCCATGTAGAATTGTTGTATGACGTTCACCATCTTGGTAGGTAGAAGTTGCGATTCGGGAAATAACTTAATTAAATATTTAAATTAGACACAATACAGTTTTTGATTTTTTTTCTGTAAAACAAAGATTGCAATCATGTTTTTTTTGTTCTTAACGTTGCATCAACGCAAAACGTAAAGCTATTCTAGCCAGAACACAAAAAAGAATGCTTGCTTCAAACATTCAAAACTAGTCTGCTTGAAAATCCACTATCTCGTTCTGATTGACTTTCTTTAGGCGATTTTCTTCTGATATTTCGCTTTCAAACCTTTCTTGAAAGCTTATCGTATCGTATACCTTTGACCTTTATTTTTCCTGTTTGCCCAACTTGCAGCATTTTCTGCGTTCCAGCTGCTGTCCATACAACTGTTTCGCTTTGACTGTAAATTAAAGTAACTGTGGTTTTTGTCGTGTCACTGTATTAATAATTGGCGCTGTTTTGCGCGATATAAATTTTCTGACTCATAAGTGGGCTGCATCATATCGTTATGATGCGGATTTTATAGAAATCTCTACGCTCTTCACTTCACGTACCAAAATAGACATTCCGCTAAGAATTAAGTTTCTATCGTGTTTGGTTTTCAGAAAAGAATTAAAATCTTAAGACATGATAGGTCTCTGCTTGATTGGCCAAACCGCAGTGTGGTTTTCATTGTATTATCTATTTTCTTTCTCTATTCGACTGATATCCAAAAGTGCAGATGATTATTCCATAATGAGTTGCATTGGACTGCAGTTCGTCTTGCTCCACAGCCAAGCCTCACGCATATGCCTTAATTTGGCCACACATTTCCGGACGAGAGCCACATTACATTAAAAAACTACGAAGACTGACTAGCCTGTATAGCAAGAAGAGGTGTGCGATAGTGGCAAGTTTTAACATCCAACCCCTAAGTTTCCAAGTTCTATCTTTAACAACTCTTCTATCTTTAACACAGTGAATTCCCGCAGTCGCATTTAGCGATGTACTCATACACCTGACCAGGATTGACTAACACACATGACCATCTGACTAAGTCCTATATTTAAATCAGTTCGACTTTCTCGTGACATTGATCCTAGTTGACATCAGGTGTTTCGTACCAAACATTCCCCAGCGACGTTTGTCGGTTTTCTGTCGATCTGACCGACTTCGCCTCATTTTATACCCAACTCATTCTAAACAACTTAATTGCTGTTTTCCAAACTTCAGACGACTGCTAATCAGCTTTTATTCTTATGGTTTGTCACTGCACACTCTTTCCTGTTCGTTGCAATGACCCTGTCAACACCCAGGTCTACCTTAAAAACTTATGCCTGTTTAAACCCGATGAAGTTCCTTTTTATCCATCAATATTTTTACCCGAACTTTACTTGCTGGACAAGTTTTTGCGCTGCTTCTTTGCAGCATATAACCGAGGGAAGGTCAAATTGCTGACGTTTCAAGTCCAACATTAAGATAATTAGGATGTATAGCATGCAATTTGCTAATGTTCAGCGCTGTTTATTGCTGAATTCGAAGAATAAAATTATGACAAAAATAAAAATACAAAGCCTATGATTTGAACTGCGATGAAAAGGGTGTAGTCCCTTGCAATTTTTTGGTTCATTTAATGCGGAACAAGGTTGGCTTATCCCGTTCAATAACCAACATTATCACGCATTAAGTTCTACCATATAAAGTATCCAGCTCTTCAAATCGAATTCCTTGCTAAATTGAATATTGCAACCAAACTATAATCTCAGAGGGTTTTTTCGGATCATTGCATTACTTGCAATCATACATCAATCAAGATCGGATTTTGATCCTTTTCAACATCCTCACAACGTTTAAACAAGTCAGATTTACACAAAGTATCCCTCAACTTATAAATGAGGGGTCGTGCCGTCCCTCTTGTTCTTGTGGAATGTGTTTACTGTTTTCATAACGAAAGACGCTCTTGTCCCATGCTATTTGGCCGCAATTATGATACGAAGTCTCATTTTTTGTGATTGACATGATAAGTGTCGCCATCATTGATATTACTCTGCTATGCCCGTTAGATTGCAACAGCATAAAATAATATGGTTACGTTTTTTTATTTTTAACCCTGTTATTCATCACAGAAGCGCCCATTTAACCTGTTTAGTTTTATTGACTTATTTGAGATATTTGCCGATATTCTAACTACTCAATTGACGAACGTTTTCGATTTTAAATCTGCCACCGTAATAAAGAGGGGTTTTAAATTTCAAACCGATGACTCCGTTAGAGAATTTCTAGCTATTATTTAAAAACATATTCTCAAACTTTGAAAAACCGACGTGTCATGCAAAAGATTATCGTTTTAGCAGCATTTTTCATACTTTGCAGGTTTAGCAGAATTATAAAACCATTTCAAAACCTCTCTGGACTTAATTAAAAAACGCACAGGCCATGTTTGAGAGGCTACAAGTTAATTATGCTTTAGAAGAATTTAAACAACTTCTCCATCAGACTTCAAGTGAGATCTTGTTACCGTGGTTGGTATTTTTAGAGTTTCAAGACATTTGAAGAGGATATCAGGATAGGCTATTTTTTTTAGTCAGAAGCTTTTTCAACAAGTTACAAACAATGTGTTTTGAAAATCACACAAAAAACGAATCGATTTCAAACATTAAATGTATTTCCTTTGCAACGGAACAATAGCAGCTAATAATAGTACACGGGAATTCAAAATGAATCCTTTGCTGCTGCTGTTTATTTTCGCTTTCTGCATTTCTCCCGCAACGCACACTAATTATAAAATTCTTCTTAAAACAAGTCGATTACTTTGCACAACAATTAATCACCGCCGCAGCAGTGTGATACTTGTTTGTGTGTATGTGAACACGACTGGCAACATGAACGTAGCCACAATGGAATTTGTTTATTTGAAACCAAACTAACATCTCACTATTTTTCTTTGTATCTTTTCGCATTGCGGTTTTCTTTAAAACTTTCTTGTTTTGATTCAAATTAGTACCAGTTATTGTGTAATATGACTGGTAAAACAGTTTTTACGTCACTTTTTCAACATGTCTCCTTTTCTCTAATGTTAATTTTCAAAAAGTTGTTAATTAAGCTAAATTTTAAACATGGATGAATACTTTTTACATTTAAAGCTGAATCTCTGCATATTCGCTGCATCCGGACTTATTGGTTGCACATTTTTGTATCCCCCTTCAGGCACGTTAGTAAATTTTTTTCCAAGGCACTGTCGTGTGCCTTTCAGTAAGGTCGCCCACGCTCTCACTGCTCCGGCACGTCATCATCATCAGGTTTCTTCCTCTCGTCGAGGGTTGAGGGCAATCAATCGCCAAATCTTTCGATTGTGAGATTTTTCAATTGCAGTATTGTTGACAAATCTTGTCCAGCTTCTAATTTCCTGAGGCCAACGTCTTAGTGATCTGCCCCTGTTTCGTTTTCTATTCATTTTTTCTTTCAATAGTTGTATTTTCTTGGAATTATTGCGAATTATGTGGCCATCATATATCAGTTTTCTTGTTTTAATTGTTTGTAGAATCCCCTAGTTGATGTGCATTCTAAATAGTTCATTTTCGTTATGAGTTTTCCTTCTATAAAACTTTAAACATCCTTCTACAAATCCACGTCGCTTGCGACACCAACATACGATGGTAATAGAATAAGATCTTGATGCTACATTGCCACAGATATTTCAGCATCGTCACAGTTAACTCAGCAGTTTGAAGTGAAACCGTGCGTCATGAACTAAGGTTTATTTAGAAAGTGTTGCACCATTGACTGAAACTTAATACTTGACCAGGAAATAAAGAAAATAAACTTAACCAAAATGGTCTCTCGAAAAGCGAAAAACGTATATTTAGCGAAAGCATATCATAGCAATGTCTTGTGACGACCCAGAACAATGTTGCAGTGACATAAGTGTTGTCCTATTTACTTAAATCTTACAATTTTTTTTACAAATTTAGCTCTCCAAGTTGTGTTTACAGACAGCCGAATTCGTAAAAGTTTTACTTTTATTCGTGACATAGCTGGCTACTTTCTCGTAAACTCAATTTTTTTTTCAAACAGTTTTTCGTTACATCAACCCATTTTCTTCTTCACGAAACAAAGTCTCTTGTCTGCTTTTACATCATATTTTTTGCCTAATGTTTTTTGAATTGTTGAAAGTTTCGATTTAAAATTGGTTGGAAACGATTCTTGATACACAGGTAGGCAGAAATATCTTGGCTAATGAAACAATATCGAGGCGAGAAAAACATCAAAAGTGAAAAATCGGCTAAATTAAGAAATATTTTACATCTATGGCTATAAACGCATACATACATTAGAAGTGCTCTCTTGGGGTGTTTTCATTGCAGAAGAACGACTTGTAATTCATAATTTTTCCTTCACAACTGACTTGGCGCTAGACTTGATGTAGGGTTTGATATTTTTGCCATATTTGGTTCTGTTGTTACCACCCGTTTCCGAAAGATGTCGAAGCAATATTTTGTTGACCGCGGTTTGGGTGGGAAGGTTATGCGGTTTTAGATTAACACGCGATAGCCGGACATCTGCTTATGAGTAAATAGTTCGACACTGTACTCACCACCGGCAATTTCTTGGCAACAACTCCTATCTGTGGCTGTTTTTAGAAATTTATTCTGTTTGTATGTTAAAAATTTTCTTTTTCATTTTTTGGGACAATTTTTTTTAAAGGAACTTCAAGTTAGTAACCACCGACAACGGATGCTAAGCCAAAGCATGTGCTCTGAATTACTTTTTTTTAATGTTTCCACTTTGATGTTTTGGCAATGTTAAAATGTGATGAGAATGAACAAAGATCGAAAAGTCGCATTCATCTGTTTAACAGTGCGACAAAGGTGTGTTTGCTCAGAGGAACAACCAAACCATGAAGCCATTCACTCTTTTGCCTACAAAACTAATAATCTTATTGGTCGGTTTCTCTGCGTACAATTTGACGATACAAAAATACCGCTAAATGCAATCCCAGCGAGAAAAACTCGTCATTTTTCATTGATTCAACGTTTAAATTTTGCTATCTAGGATGCCTGCTGCGTGTGTGGCAAACACACCCTCATTAAGGAGAATCAAAGGTGTACGATTTCTGTTTTCGAATTAATTGCCGACTCCGTACCAGCCTGCCATAAACAAGCGAAATTCGACCTGTGTTGTTGCAATATCATTTTCTCCTTGCTAATGAAATGATTCCGATAGCAATTAATTTAAAAGACGAGATATCGTAGAATTTGCTTTGCATTTTGTTTTTGCTTTCATAGGATATTTGAAATGTTTTTCTATAAATGCGAAGGTGATCCCATTCTTGATCCAAGCGTCGGGGTATGAAATAAGGTACTGATTGTAGGAGGCCTCCGACACCAACGAAAGTAGGATAGTCAGTTCTTTTCTCTCAGGCCACCTCTCCTTCACCAACTACGACTACCCAATTTATTACACTTCGGGAAGAGAAGATTTGACTGGTGTTTTTTTCAACAACCAGCTTTAGCGGGAGGTAAACTAGGATCACATAAGTAAAAAGCGAGCGTCTTATCCTCTGCGCAACTTCACCGAATGTTCACTGTCTGTACCCAAAACGATGTGATTTTCTTTGTCACTTTCTATTGCGTTGTTATCATTCTGACAGCAATCAAGCTTGGATTTTCTATTCCGGTTACTTAGAAAGACAAAAGTTGCAGTTGCCTTTTTGCCTCAGGTTTCATAGTTTTACATAATTTCACCTTTGTCGTGTAAAAGTGGCAAATTTTGAGAACTGAATAAAGTCGCGAGACATGAAATCGATTAAAAAGTTACAAATCGTTTGCGCTCAGCTTGCATTGCCAGCTCGGCTTGGGCCATCTAAAATGTTAACTGTATAACTGGTCTATCTATGTCGTTAACTCGATCTAGATATTTGTTTTTTCCGGAACTTGACGAAGCTCAAGTATTTTTGTGCGCTGTGCGGAAGGATTAACGCTTTTTCCGTGTTTTGCCAAGAAACCAAAGATAAAGGTTAAAAACCACGAAAACTATACAAAAATTAATGAACTAAACAATAATCTATATTTCACTGCAAACGTGTCAAATGCGATAAGCACAGTTTGGAAATCGTGTAAGCATTTCTTTGTTTTTTTCAACATATTTTATTCTTTTTTTGTTCCCATTGAACAGTTTTCATCCAATGCAGTTTTTCAATCAGTTTTAGTAGATATTGATTAATCGATTGTGTTAATTAGACTGTTTGATGTATTGTATACTGATTTGTTCTAATTATACTCTTCCATCACTTAATTCAAACTATTCGGTTTAACGCCAGATTTATAGGTAGGCATCGTTTGCAGACAATCCACATCATGCGTACCAAACTTTTGGGTCTGCAGTGGCTCGCCTAAAAACATCACATTTCAGGCTATTCAAGGTTCGCTACAGACACTGGTCTGCGTACCACTCACGAAGTTGTAACTATGGGCGGTTTCTCAGGAAATAATTTTTCATGCCGGTTTCAGACATTAATTTACCTTCCACCCAATAAATATTGTCGACGATTTAACTTTTACACCTATTTTGTGTCTGAAAACGTTTAAATTCACAAATAGAGGTATAATTTGTAACTGTACAATGTACATCTGGACTGACACACGAATAATTGTCATTATTTCCTGGCTGGCCTAGAGCGTTTAAAGTCTTACGCCCCACCTACATAAGAACCAGTGCGTTCGATACAACCCACTAACCACTTTTAGCATTCGACCTTTACAACGAAATCACTTTACAATCAAAGCACAACTATTTTTTAAACTGACTGATGCAAGAAGAACATTATTTAATATCTTCATTCTTCATCATACAAACGCATGGAACAAATTATAATCAAATGCCATGAAACCATTGTGCAACTTTGCTTATGGTTTCTGAAACCCAAATTTGTATAAACTCAATTCGTGGTCAAATTGTGGATAGACTTTACGGCAGCTAGATAATTTTGGTTCAAACTCAGTAATTTTTGACTAAATGTTTGATGTTGAACCATAAAAGACACAATGATCATTATCAACATATACGTCTACACAACCTATTATATTGGTTTCAGCTAGCAAATGAAACCATTTTACAATCATCAAACGTCTACAGACGTTGAGTTAATGTTAAACAAGACTGATGAACGAGTTGTGTAAGTACTTGCATATAATGTATATGAAAAGTTATTATTTCAGCTATGGAAAAACATTCTGGAAAAGCAAAAGGGCGAAGCGTTTGCTGGACCCTTGCAGAAGTAAAATCAATGTAAAAAAGATGAATTTTTTTAGCTCTATGTCACATTACTTGTTTGTTTTGTCTAGACACGAAGTTAAAAGATTAAACTGCAATTTCCTTCCCCGTTGTTAACTAGATCTTATATGCAGAAATTATTGCAATCTACGCACTTGTTTTAGCAGAAAATCGCATTGCTGTTGACATATTAACGTTACAATGACGTTAATGAACTATAAACTATTCTGACGTAATAGCAACTGATTCTTTGATTTGGGCCATGTTTGAGTTTTCAATTCCAAGAAACCAGAAAATCTAAACATGTTTTGTTTGATTAAGATTTCCCATCCCAACTTGGATTTGCAAATATTCAATTTATCACAACCGTTTTTTTTTCGCTTTATCATTGTGAATATGGAACGACTTTGGACAGTTGGGCAATATTTACTGATGGCAGCCTGACCGACTGGTCATAATTTGTCCACGAATACAACACCTAATGGTTAATTAATTTAACAAATCAAGTGTTATATCTCAGACTAGGCTTCATTTCAATAAGTGCTTACGCAAAAAGGTATAAACAAGAATTCTGTGAAAGTCTGCTTTGCAATATCGTGATAGAAATCACTTATTTTTACTAAACACTATGTGGTGTAATCTGTCTAAGACCCTAAGTCAACACTTCAACCGTCTTTCGATTGTATTCATCTTAGACACCATTTCACCTCTTGTGGATTTCTCTCATGGCAATTGTGTGGTTGTCTTTTATTTATTTGCCACACGTAAAACAGCGTCTGAGCTCGGTAGATCTGTTCTTCGTCTTCTTGTGGCATTCTCCAATGTTGCAACCAGTGCCTTGTTTCAGTGTTGGGGTCTGAGGTCCACATCGGTGTGCTGAGGGGCAAACATGGCGTAAATGAGTTTGCTGATCACAATTCTGATGCTGATGTCATGTATTTTTTACTCAAGATATGACCTTTTTCACATTTAGTTTCTTTGTTGAAGACTCTCCTCGTTCGGCTCTTTTACAGAGAATTTGTATGCAATGTTTTTATCTTTTGCATTGCAGCAGCTAGCCGAATATGTGACCACAGTATTTGACTGTCCATTGCCCTCACACACATGAATTTAGGTGTGCAGAGTACAGCCAGCGTTGCATTGATAGTTTTTAACGTTTTACACCAGCAGAGACGAATACTACAGCATGTCAACGTGTTGTCATCATGGAATTCAATTCACCTTTTCACTCAGTAAAACATGATGAAACTACAGTCACAGACATATTTAAAGATATTTATTTTTGAACCGTTCTTTGAATTACGTTTGTCGAAGTAAAAGTGTCACACTTATATCACATCTTTATTTAAACGGTTTTCCTTGAAACCTCTTACTCACCTACAGTAATTTGTCTGCTAGCGGGGTTGTAAATTTCTGTCACAGTAATTTGTTACGCTTTCACTTTGGATTTCAGATTTATAGCCTAAAATTGACAAGTGAGATTTCCCGAGTCCAATGCTTGGAATGTCTTGCGAATTATATACGTACGTTTGGTCATGCTCAAAATCTCGTTATCCAAGACAGGCTTGAAGAAATAACGCAAATGCTTGTTTTTGTATATTAGATAGTCACATAGATCTTGTCATTCTACACCTTATAATGTTACTTTTACCGATCGTATGCCTGAATTGCAATGGTGTGCGCTACCTATCGACTATTTCTGCTAATCCACAATGATAACCTATTATTATCTACACAATGAAAGTTACACGAACCCAAGTAGCAGATTGACCCTTCTCATTTGGCCAAGTGTCTGGTGCACCTACTTTCCATTTATTGCAGAAAGATTACCTTTCCTGTTATTGCAAAAATGCTTAGATCATATTTTTTGTAAACAACCTAATAACGATCAAAATCCCCGGTTTTTAAAGTTCTCATCCTGATATTTATTTATCAGTTTTACGTAACATGACAACACATTAATGGTAATGTAATCAAGTTTTTACATCGAAGGCCTGAAACGAATTAGCGTTTCATAGTACAAAGGAATTATGTTAGGGTTAGTCTTTCTTTTTTAAAGTGTACAATGTTTTGACAAGCACGCTTGAACCATTGCTATCAAGGAAGGGTCACCTACCGAAAGGTTATCAGCTTTTCAATGCGACATTTATGATCCAAAGTCATAAGACATGATTTGCGAACCCCTCAAGCATTGGGCCTAACCGAGTGGAAAGATGGCGAAACGTGATTGAGTGATGGCGGTGTACGACTTCAATTCAAATTTTGAAGCATTTTCATTAGGTGACCCATTATCGTGTTGAAATAGAACGTTTTAAGACGTTTTTGCATGACGTTAATTTGCGCGCATCAAAAAGAGCCGTTTGCAAACGGTTTACGCTAACTGTAAGCGTTTAAATCACCATATAAGACGTCATGTTGCGACGCATGAGAGTGCTTCATGCAACCTTATTTCAGCGAGGCATATTTGGCCAGTTTTTTTTGTACTTCGTTATCTTTAGATTCTTAATGATAGAAGGATTTGTAAGCCGTTTTTTTTTAGAAAGTTATCATTAAACGATAATTTTTGGTGCAGAAATATTTCAGAATAATTATAATATCTTTTTTCTCAGCTTTCTGTTTGTCCAGCATTTTAGCCGTTTGGAAAATGTGAAAAAGCCTAATTCATCCCAAATATAGTGAGCCATGATCCCAACCATTTACGAGCGAAGTCTAGTAAAGCCTTGCTGACAAAACATGAACCATGGCTACCAAAAGCCAAGATAATAATAATTTATTTTACACCCGTTAGGCGCAAAATAGCTTCAATAAATTGTCTCCATATGGAAGACTTTCATTATAAACTGAGCTCATTGGATGTCGTATTCTTGACCAAGAACCATGATTGAACCTAAAGATTTGTCTCGCTAGATTAGACACCCACCATTACTTTAATATAAACTTAAATTCATAGTGAAAAAGTTGAGATTGATGCCAGTAACTAAAAGGTTGAAGTTATATTGGTTGCAAATAGATAATGTCACTGTTTTTCTTGCTGCGAATGAACGGGATAACCTCTTGCCCCTGCTATAATAAGCGATTTGGCCTGACAGCTTTAGTGGCTATGGCTAAAAAACGTGAGAAAATAAACTCTAGAACAGTTCTGTATTCAAATCAGGATGAAAAATTGTTTTTGCTTTACATTTATCGATGGACTGCCGCGGTTTCAGAATAGTCGCGATGAAAAAAAAACTTTCGAACTACATTTTTGGCTTCCAGCTAAAGTGTCTGCTCCCCCAAGTATTTGCATATCTTACTAATCTCTCTGCTACTGTCAATAGTTTTATTTTGGCTCACACAAATTTACAGCTTCACATATCTCATTTCTGACAACACAAAACGTTTGTACCAGAAACATCATTTATGACATTGTGTTGCGTTTCTTTAACGTTAATTAGTGATTATATATCATTGCAACAAGCCACGTTGCTATTGAGTGGGTATGTTTAATTGTTTATACTAATAGAAGCAAATTACAAGTTTTTTTTACTCACCTGTCTGTTAATTAGTGTCAATCAGCGAAAGCTTTATAAGCTATGCTTTTTGACTTTGTGACAAAAACTATTTGAAACTTTGCTGTTTAATCAGTTTTCATTTAATGTACAACCAATGCCGCAGTATTATTATCAAGCAAAACACACAGTTTGCAATATACAGAAGCGACTTAAACTTGGAGCTCGGGTGGCTTAAGATGGCACCATGCCATGATTCAAGTTATATTGGCATTGACCATAAATAGTGGAATTGTACAATCGTTAAATGAGAATAAAGGTTATAGAAACTGTATTTTTTTTTTGCAGATTTTACTAATGATTCCAAACATAGCCAATTGACAGCAACCACTTACCAGTTTGTTGGTTCTGTTGCAACGCAACCGCTCCTAACCACCTCCCTCATCAGAATGCTCAGGTTGCAGGTAACAACTATCTTTATGCATGTTGTTTCAACTAAGTTTTACCCACCAATAGAGATTTGTTGAATAATTTGAGGCATTCATCTTGCCTTGTTTGCAATGTTTATAACTTCATTAAATTAGGCTAGCGAAATGTTTAGTTTTGTAACACTGCTTGACCCTTGACCATAAGTGTTCCACAAGGATCCCATTCAGAACTTCTGGTTTAATACTGCAGAGTTAATACAAGCACTGTTTGACCGCCATTTTCTGCGAACATTCGTCTTATTGGGCAAAGTTCCTCTTTTATACTTTGTTTTTTGACGGTAAAACCCTCCAATATCTACAATCAATGCGTTTTCACCCTTATTTTATCAAGGGATTAGCCTTTGCTCAATTCTTGTTATAATTTCATGCTTCTTATTTGCATAAACAAACACAAGTTAAAAGATTTTTTAAAGATTGGTGTGTGTGCTTTTAAAATTATTGTTTATCTAAACTTTTGCAAGCTATCTAAATACGCACAGGGAAAGTTTGCTTTACAGATAAAAACTTCGTGGTTTATTTTAATCGAATTCAATTCAACTGTTTGTTGACTGTCGTGTTGCTGATGTTGAGAATGGCATTTGATATCCAAGCTATTTCGTTTATGATTTAATCACTCGAATGTTTCCTGAAATTTTTCGGCAGGAAATTATGTGCAATTTATAGAAATACTAACAGGACCTGAACAAGGGTTAACGTTTGGTGGCAGCTCAAAATGAGCATTTTTGTTTCGTGATAGTTTTTATCAGCACATTCTTGCGGTGAATGCTAATTTGCTTGATAAATTTATGCGTTGTAGTGCATTACGGATTTAGTTATTACATCTTGTTAAGACTTAATTAATCTGATTTTGTCTGGCTTTGTTTGCATAAACAAAGGCTTACACACCTAGCCTTGAATGTTCAAAATCTTACAGGCTGCTTTCATGTGTTGTATGAGGCATGTTACACTGAGCGTTCGTTGATGTGATTTTAAGTAGTTGTACGTCCAATTGATGTTTTTCCTGAAATACGACCAATAACTCCTTTAACGTTGCCATCGAAACTACGCTTTTTAAATTTTTAGAACTTTTTATGTTTTACTCGAAATATACGTAGGCCTGCAACTTGTTAAAATGGAAAATATCTCTTGAATAAGCTGAACTCTTGACTTGTGCGTAAAATAAGATTTTATTTACCTTGGAAATTTAATCTTATAATCCATTTAGTTCTGTTTAGACCGCGTGGGGTCAAGTCTCTTCTCATAGGTGAGAAAATTTTGACACTTCTTGTGATGAGAAAATTGTATCCTAATAGTTGGAAAGTTTATAGGAATATTATTTAAAACGTTCAATGCTAGGTTCATAATTATGGGCATTTACCATTTTTTGTAAACTCTCTTCGTTTTTTATAACACGTGGCGTTTTTCATTGTAAGCATGACAAGTTGCCTTCTTGCAATTGGGGTTAATTTCTAAGTACAAAACGTTTATCTCATCCTGAAGTTTTTGCAGAAATTAAAATTATGATACTTTTTAAATTACTGCAGTAGCCTATTTTGTGACATGAATGCAATGATATTTTTAGGTTCTGTTCTTGATTTCAGCTTTGTAAATCGGCTCGATATGTTAATCACTTTTGGAACAACATTGAAAAAGTTTCGAGCAGTTTAGAAGTGATTTTGAATTTTCTTCTATTGCATTCCATGCGCAACGCTTTCATGTTTCGCAGAGAATGTGAGCTAGCGTTAACATACCCATTAAGTCAACCTTGATCAAGTCTTCCAAACCATCCTGTAATTGTGTTATGTGATCTGTTGTCACTTCACAAGGAGTCTAAAAATAGTGCCAATTGATAATTTTCATTAATTAATAGCAAGAACTTCTTATAACTTAGCCGCTGGGTCAAAAGTAATACTTAAAATCGTTGTCGCGTCGAAAAACCTTGTAGAAACTCATGCATTTAAAAAGCCGGTTACAAGACAATTCCATTCTTCACTGATGACAAGGTCTTCTTTTAAACATCGGTTGCTTCTGCTCGACGACAAAGGCTATGTTTATGGTTAAATAGCAAGCCTTGGACACATTTTTCCAATTCTCTAAGTGAGCGTTCCGAATAGTCTTCGCACGAGCACTTGCATTCAAAGGCATTTTACGTTTGTGCTGCTTCGATTGAAGGCAAAATTTAATGTGCTATTTTGTTCCTTATTTGATTTGTAATTGTGAATGCATATGTGTTGCACTGATGATTCAGCTATTTTGGCATAACCATCCCTTTTTAAAAGTTAATTGTTCGTCAACCTTTCCTAATTTCTGTTACTTTTATTTAGCGAACACTCAATTGAGGGAATTTTTCGAAGGGTTTCTTTGAACTAAACTCGAAAATTAGTTTTATTTATTGCATTTTAATTGCATTATTTTCATACAAAGTTGCGATACCAAATTTTGCAAAACACACGCAGTGCACAGAAAATCTGCATCACTAATTCAAACCATGACACTGTCTATTTTTATCTTTGAAAACTTTCGTAAAGGTCGGCTTAGGAGTCACGGACGCATCATTCCACGTTGTTTTATTCCGGAGCTACACGGCTAGCGTGACATTTCATAACTTTCAAAAATAACAAAAATAGATCACAAATGTGACGTATTGTTCTGAATTCTGCGAGTGAAATTTCGAAAGCTGGTTTTGGTACTACTCAAAATGAATAATCCACGATTCTAACATTAGTATGCGTGACGTTTTTACGTATTTTTTGATAAGGACGTTGTTTTTCTTAAACCATATTGCGGTTGGTATTAAACTGTTACAGTTAAATGTTTACTTTTTGTCTGGAAGAGAAAGCTATTTTATAGATACGTGCTTTTCATTACCTACAGGTTGGCTTTTGTCATTTTTACAAAGAACGTAAACAGCTTGTTTTGTTTGCGTTTCAAAAAATGCTGTTACTTTCTCATCACTGTCATTTTTTCAGCGTTTTTTTCAAGAAAATGTTTCAATGTGCCGCAGCGTAGTTTTTGTTTATGTCTTGTTTTCTTGTCAAATTAGTCTGTAAATCTCTTGTCAAAATAGTTTTTGATTAAATTTGAAAGATTTTACTTCGTGCTTGACTCCAAACTGTGTGATAAATTGCTTTTTCTTTTTGCAGATAAACTGTTTTTAGTTAGGTCATGATGCAATGTAGCGTTTTAAGAAACTGCTTATTTTGATCTGATTTTTTTAAACATTCTATTCGTAGATTTTTCATCGTTTTAGCTTCTATTGCATTGTGGAATCGCGGGTCTTTCATTTTACCACTTCATAGCAAAATGACATTTTAAAATATATTAAGAAACTACTGTAGAGCGGCAAGTCTTTGGTTTAGTGAAAAGTGTTTGGGTGAAAGTTGGTCTAGTTGTTGGTTTAATCTGCTTCCCAACCCCGCTTTCTCAAGAGGAGAAAGTTACCATTTCTCACTTGTGTGTGGTTGATCAGCGAAGTCCTACGGCCGGATATTGGTGCGACACTAGGGTCTGCGTCTGTCATTTGCATGGAACGCAGTGCAAAATGGCGAAAAAAGGACGCGTTTTCTTTCAACCAATGAGAAAATTCTTTGTACGGACGCCTTGAAAGAATGGATATTATTTTTATCGTGTAATTGCGTACAATCAATACGCCTGCTCTCTATTTTACATTGAACACAGTCTATGCTATGTACAATTTCGAAAAACCCGTCATTTTTTTAAAATTATTTCACGCATAACCCGCAAAGGAGAAATGTTCTTTTTTTTCTTGGATTCCTAAATGTGAATGTATGCTTTTGACGTTTTCTTTATGTCTTGAACTTTTTGTATTTCCAACCACTGATGACGAAATTGAATTCATTGAAAAACGACCGCGTTTTAACCTGATTCGTGTGTTGACACTTTGCTAGTCAATGATTGTTTTTGAGAATTTTCCAACTGTTTATCGGGAATTCCAATTAGAAACGATTTGAGAGTATTATGGATGTCTAATGTTGCAAAGAAAATCCGTATTAAAATAGCAATTCAGGCCAGGATATCCTACTATGTGATTCATATGAGATAAAACACAACAACTGGGACTTCGTTGATTAAGTGAGTGTACACGTTTTTTAATTTTCTAGTAACTTTGTAAATATCAATCTAACACTTATGCCTACTACCCAGAGCGCGTGCGAAGTGCACCCCGCGTGGCTAGACTTTCTCACGTCATCGCTGACGTACCTCGCCCGTGCCTTGCCTGAGCTTACCGCCCCTGTGACGTCGCAGCTTTGCAAGAATCTTGAGTTTGCGTCAAGCCTCTACATAACGTGGGATGACAATCGTAACGCGTCAGCAACGGTAAGTCATATCATGAGGGTTCCATGTAATTTCCCTTTGTAGGTTCCGTTGTAGTTTGCATTTATGTTTCAATTTTGTAAAGCGTCACTCTAAGCTTTTTGTATCGGAATGCAAGGATATCTGTCCTTACCATGATTTTGATACAGCATTCTCATCAAAGCAACCAGCCGGGGTTCAATTGTTGTGAGGTTCTTCAGCGAAAGTGTCGGGCATCGAATATTCGAGAAGAAAGTCGTTTGAATCATTGCAAAAAAGGACTGATCTGCTTGGTGGGACTAGCGTTGTCCTTTAGTAAACCCAGCCGACTTAATCCGCAGATTAAAGATTACACTATACAAATATACATTACAGGCACTAATGCCGCCTGATTACATGGCAATGCTGCTCAAGAGCTTGAAAACGTTGACGCACTTCACATTGTTATTGCAAAGCGGATCAGGTCTTCAGCATACCACGTCTCCTGCAGGTTAGTTTTGCTTTATCGATTCTTTAACCCCATATGACCACAGCGGAGTCTTCAACCATGGCTTTTCCGAGCTGCAGGCAGCTAGGGAAAGCACGACTCAAAACAGTACAAGAATATATAACAGAAAACACTACTTTTCGCTGACCACACGCTATCACTGTCAGTTTTGTATATTTGTCCCTGTCGAATTGAAGGCATTGTGACACAGAAGAAATAAAACCCATTGTCCTAAAGAGTCGTTTAACTCTAAAGATATTCTGTTTAGCAGCGACCTGTGACCAACTGACCATGTCTTGTAAGCTTGTCAGCGTCAAAACATTGGATTCCTTAGTTATTCTGTAACTATGTGATCATGTGAGGAAAATTTCATCATTGTTTTGTTCTTTAAATTTATTGAAAAGAGCTGGTCACCATCTTATGACTATTTTTTGGAAAAAGAACTTTTCTCGACTGTGACAAACAATAACAAAATGAATGAATGTCAGTTTCTCCCAGTCACGAAAAACAACGATGCGCAGTGCAAATCGAAAGCATGGAATTCGATGAGAAATTGAAAAAACGAGACATTTTACGTTTTGGACGACAACGAGCGCGTTATAATTAGGCGCGAAAGTGAAAATGAATATTTTTAGAATATTGTAACCCCCCTGAGATTATTTTTTTGTTTTTACTGGTCTAACGTTCATTGAAATCATCTCCTGCGCATCAAAAGTGATAAGCATCAAAAGGTTTCACTGACCGTATGTTGACCGGGAGCTAAGGTGTCATGGCCATGAAGATGACCGTGGCACAAACGGTTTTCTGTTTCGAGTGCCTATGAAAAGTAGGGCTGTTTGAAAAAGATTTTCGAATCGGTTTGTTTTGGTTCGATCCCAATTTCATTGGTTCTTTTAGAATTATGTAACTCAGTAAAAAAAAAAATTTTTGTTTCGTTGTGAGCTGTGAAGGAAAGCGAAACGCACTAGGACGTGCGGGCTATAACAAAGCGTCGTGAAAATGCAAACATAGTGGCTTTGCGCTGTGTTGTAGATTTAATAGCCATATGAGCGTGTAGGTGTTGAATACAAAAGCATTTCTCAAACTTCAGTGAAAAATGCAAGTTAAGATTTTGATTAAAAGAAAGTCACTTTTGCAATGTTGTTTTCGCTCCAACTGGTACAAATCCACTGTTCGCCAACAATCAAGACAAATGATAGGCACAATAGCCACTGATCGAAACAACAACAAAACAAAATCTCAAGTTAATTACAAAGCAGCTTTAGTTCAAAGCAACCGAACTATAAGTCATATTCAACACCTAGCATTAAGACTGCATTGAACTACCCGATGGGCTGTGTGCGTATCCGGCAGTTTGCCTGTGACAGACGTGACTCAAGAAAGTGAAGGCCAGTTCCTTGTGGTGTTTGCTTTGTATTTATGTTTCAGATCTAAGCCGCTAATGGTTGTTTTTGCATTAAAATAATTCCACAAGTTTTCTTACGCAACTTCCGTCGTCCTGTGATGCATAATTTTGCAACGGCAGACAAACGCCCGTGCGTTGAGTGTGTTTTGCTAAACCGAGTCATGGTCAGTTTGAAGCTTTCGCATTTTCACCAAGTGACACTTCACAGAAATACGTGAGGAATTCTTCAACTCAGGTGCTTGAAAAGTTCAAGGCTGCTCGAAAAGTTCATATATTTTTTAACCGCTACTATTTCAAAGTTAATCTCTCCAAATGATAGTGTGCAAGCAGACCCACTCATTGTTATCCAAGTGATACATTACCTTGATTATATTAAAAAATGCCTCTCTTCGATTTTTAAGTGCATGTGATATTAGAAATATCGTTACAACAACAAACACAAAACTTTATCTCTGAAGTTGTTTTTTTTTTTCTTTTAAGGATGTGTTATGTTTTTTATATTCTAGCAAATTACTGCATAGTTGATGAATTTGACGTGATGTTATTAGACTGTTGAGCATACGGTGGTCACGATTATGAGAGCTGCCAATGATGTCAGAGTTCAGATGCAGTGACATTTTATTTCTCATAAATTTCCCCACTTTTCATTAAAAAAATTTTCAAGCACCATTATTTTTTTTTCTCTGAGGCAAAACATCTTGGTTTAAATGTCAAAATTGTCTGAGTGGATTTTAATGAAAATACACTTCTCTAGAGTGGGCTTAAAAGTAATTTTACTTGCAAACTTTTAATTCTAAAATTAAAGGTGTTTAGTGTTATTTGCCAACACCAGCTGCACATCTCAATAATCAGACCACGGCGAAGTTCGAACTTGTAATACTGTACACGGATATAAGCTATATTTTACGATTTATACTGAAAGACCTTTACGAGTTATGTTACAACAAGTAAATCGGATTTCTTGGTAGATTGACATTTCTCCTGGTTGAACATTCGTGTATTTTTTTGTCGGTTGCATAGCCGAGTGGTTAGAGCCCTGGTACGGTACTCGAAATGGTGCCGGTTGGACACCTTTCAAGAGTATGCGGCTGTGTCTTAGGCAAGACACTTAAAGGTATGCCTGAATGTGGGTACGATTGGCTTCCTTGCGGATCGGTCCTCTTAATCCAAATCTTCAACCACCGGGCGCAAGCCTGGATACGACAAAAACAAATTGTGTATTGCAGTATGTGACTTTTATACAGATTGAAAGCAGTAGGCTACATGCGTCGGTATGGGTCTAATGAAGTAAATTATTTGGGAAAAAGTAAAAATGCAACAATGAGACGAAATTTTGCGTTTCCTTGATGTAGTTTGAATGTCCCCTCTCGAAACTTTACAAGAACGGCATCGTCATCGACAAGGCTGGTGATGCTATTCACGAATTGCACTGTCATGCGGAAGTGACTGACAAAGAAACAAAGTAGCTGGGGTTTCTTTTTTGTATTTAAACATGCCTTTTGGTACATGACGCAGTTTCCAAAACTGCCACTCTCGCTTTCGTTTGCTTTGCCATTTCTGAATGTATCCGCCTTTTCCTCTTTCTGGGCGGATCTGGACTGTGTATGGTTATGTTGAAGACTTAAATACTTTGTTTCTAACGGGTATTGTTATTTTGAATGCAATTGTTGCATGTATTGCAAATCATGCTGTGTAATTTTTGTTAAACGACACATACCTAGTAGTTACAAAGAAACTGCCAAACGACAAAAATATATCTCATTTCGACTTAGCGGGTTCGTTTGAGCAACTACCCTGCAAAGAATTTATCCACTTGGCGTTTCGTTTCAACATTATCTGATGTTTAAGCAACAACTCCAAAGAAAAAGTTGACCTGAAACGGCATCGTGTTTCAAAATGTCGTATGACAGTGATCTGTTTGACCTTCCGATATTGTCTTAACTCTTACGCACTTCTTACATGACCCCCCTACTCCGGTTGCTTATCGTACCATCGGTGCTCGAGGTATGCTTGCAGTCAAACAACTACGAAGCGCAAATTAGCGCCATCTAGCGCCCAATCAAGCAAGGGACAACTTCTTCATTTTTATGCTGGAACCTGTCCAGTTTTTTTTTGCAGACGTCAACTGTCAAAATTGTTTTTACTTGTTCTGTAGTGACTCAAGTCAAGTTTTGTTGAATTTTTATTTTCAGTTCCTTAAAATGCATCCACGGATGAAACCAGATTGTGCGATGCACGTGGTGCCAGGAATACCGCAAGGTGGCAGGCACACTACCGAGCTAATAAGCGAAAGATATTTGATAAATTTTTGTTGGATAATAATACAAACAAGAAAAATCGTTTCTATGCTTTTTAGAGCTTTCTTTGAAAAGTAAATTTTTTTGATAAACACCAAACTTTACAGTTTTTAGTCTCTTTCAAGGCAATTGCTAACATCATATCAACGCATTGGGCGGTGCCAAGCAAAAATTCTTGATAAAGAACGTCCTTAAATGTTAGCTTTATTGATTTGGTAAAATCGTAAACAACCTCTTAAAATTTCCAAACATAACAAAGTAAAAAAAATTCAACAATCGTAAATGATTTCCACAACAATTTCAGGTAACGCCTAGAAGCTTTAAAGCATAGTAAAAAAGGGGCTGGCTTTGTTATTGGACCTGTGCCTCGTTCCAGGTTTTCCACTAAGCGGTTTGCCGAAACCAAATCTATCCAAATAAGGCAATGACTTGTGTTGAAACAACAAGGATTCTGATTGGAATCATCAGAACATGGTCTTTATCATCGGCTGGATCTTCGCCGTTTCAAATCTTTTGCATAGTTTCGTCGTGAAACAAAGCAATGTTGACAAGAAAAATATGAGTTAGCAAATCTATTTATTTTTTAAAGTCTATTTTTAGGTCGTAATCAATTGACTCATTTTTTTCCCACTCTGTATTTGTTTGTTTTTTTTCATTCACTTTTCTCAATCTTCATCAGTCGTCTTTCTGACTCGAATCCATCACCATTCAATTCTATATTAGCGATGATTTGAGTTATTTTTCTAATTATTTAGAGAAAAATCAACGTGATGTTTAAGTTTTAATTTTTTCAATTAATTGACTTGTTGATTTGGAGGGTGCTTGCATTCTTGCCTTAATGAGAAATTGAACGCAAAGTGCGCTGACTAATTTTTCAATCATGACTTCTCAATTAATCGACGATAATCTGAAAATTGCTTGGTTATAAAACAGAAACCTGTCAAATACGGCTATTTTTAGAAACTGTGTATTCAAAACTGACATTTCTTCGTTTTACGTTTTAAAAACTGTTTATTTTCTTTCATAAAACATTAGAAAAGCGCATAATTAACGAAAAAAGTCAGTGGTTTCATATTTTCAATGGTTACTTTTTTGGTAGAAATCCAGGATTAAGGTTTCAGTTGAAGAGCATCTACGGCGCCATTCATCGCTTCCATTTAGCCAAGCAGAATTTAACGAAAAACCATAGAAGAGAAAAATATTTTCAACACTTGACTGTTGACATATTTAATTTGGCCATGATCTATTTTTACATATTCACACTTGAAAAATAACCCAATTAAAAATACTCGGTTCTCCTTACAAACTTCTGTTAAAAAATTACCATTTTACTTTAACTTAGGTCTAACAAAAAAATACGCTAAAGCAATTAAACACGTGATTGCTATTTCTCCAAACTGAAGTTTTCTAGAATGATCACAAAATTCCAACCCTACTTGATGATTAATATTTTTTGTTTTTGTGAAGTTTGGAGTTTAGGTCTCAGTGCAGTCCTCGGCATTGAAGTCACTCAGTTATCTCCAAGTCTATCATAAGCTTTGCTCTCCATCTTCATGAATTCGTTTCCCATCTAGCTAAATCCACCTTTTTTACACTGATTCAACGTCTGGCGACGTTGAATCAATGTAAAAATAGTGGATGTAGCTACCTGAGTTATTTCTAATCGCTTATTCTTATCTCTGTAATGAGAAATAAATAACTCTTCATTGTTCATCTAGATAACATTTCAACGGTCTTTAGCGTGTCTTTATATATCCAAGCATTTTCACCACATCACAATTGACCAGTTGGAAGTTGTGTTTACTCAAAACCTTCAGCTTATTCTTCGTGGTACATGTTTCTTTGATCTGTCTTGTCAGTATGTTTCTCCCATGTCACTTCATCAATAGTTTTTTTCAAATTTAGTGGCCTTTCGTCGAGTATACTTTCTGAGCGCTTTTCAAACGTTGAAACGATGCAAAAAAGGGCAACTATTTCGGCAGGGTTGTGACAAGAAGACGTGCTCTGTGATCATGTTCCGTTACGTTGTTGAAATTAACAAGACCTCCATCATGGGAGGAACTCCGTTAGCTAGTCGTGTCTGACTGCAGTTCGAAACCCTGTGAGCTCGAACTCACTGGATTGAGGTTGAAAAGCGATTTTTCCAGTTGTTTGCATTGAAATGTTAGGCCTGCACGATCAAGAGCTTACTTTTAGTAAAACTAATTTTATGCGTAAAAATTATGACGCTATTCAAACCAAATTCTGTTTTTCGTGAAATCATCACTTTACCGACCATGCGTTAAATGTCATATCTTCACTTGATCTGAGATTGATCTTAAAAGTCTTCTCGGTTGAAGGCCAGCTTGCCATGATTTTGCGGTTTTGTTCAATTTTTTTGGGTACTTCCTCATATTCATTATTATGTCACGATACACATCTCAAGTCTGGTTTGCTTTTGAATTTAAAATCTCTCTTACAGCCTGCTGTGAACCTTATATGGACTGTATGCAAAACCACACTGCAACTAAAACGCCCGATCATGGGATTTAAAGTTTCCCCCCAAAAAAACACATGAAAAACTATTTTTTTCCAACTTGTTATTTTCTAAATTGTTCGTGGCAGAGTCCATCTTTGGCTTGAACATCCGTTGTTTATTCTTCTCATCCAAACTCTTAGAGAACAATGGAGTGATAGAAATCCTGATTCAAGTCTATTTTAATCCCACTACCATTAAAAATTTGCCAACTGTTTATTTAGCAATTGATCGTTATCGCGGGTTCATGCAAATTAATAGTTTTTGGTTAAATTTGATCTAATCAGCAACCTTATACGGCTTGTGATATATTTGAAAAATATCGCCCGAAAAACAACATGCTGCAAACTAGCAACATAGGACTGCAAGTTGGCCGCTTGTCCCCGAAACTTTTCCGTGACGAAACCTTTTCACTGACTGTATGTCAGCTATAGAAATCATACTGTAGTGAACGTAAGTTATAAAATTTAAATTTGAAAAAGCGTTGTTATGCCATGTAGTTTTTGTGCAGTTCAAGCTAAATGAAAACTTTCTTTGTTGCAATTGCATGAAAATGTTCAGCGAAACGAGACATGTCGCTTGCTGAGGCATTTTCGCTTGCTGAGGCATTTTCGCTTGCTGAGGCATTTTCCTCCCACTTCATCCACAACCTCTCATCACAAGCTTGTAAGCGAATTAACGTGCACTTGTGTTTGATTTTGCTACAAGTTGTCATGTTCGCTTGAACGTTTAATCTTGAACTACACCTTGCCAACTGAAGGTGATGCTGTGAAACTTAAATCTACAAAAGTGTCTGAAGTTATTCGATTTTAGATTCCGAATAGACATTGAAACAATGCAAAAACGAAATAGATTTTCTTTTGTTTTCGTTTGCATTCAACAACTCACAGGGGCCACTCCTGTGCATCGAAATAATTGCTTTTGAAATTAGTGCTGTTGACAATTCATTAACGTACTAATGGACTATGCTGAAGACGACAGGTGCTTTGTAGTGATACCATAACACAGATTTAGTGGCAGAAAATAGGAACAAAGTCTTTCCATCTGTGTTCGTTTTCAACACTTTACAAAATTATCAAATACTTGTGGAATTCTCTATTTTCTCGTAATCTGAAACCGTGACGTCTAAAGTCCAGTTGACAAATAAAACAAACAATTACGAATGTTGACCAGCTGCCTGGTGCTGTGTGGCTGCTGCTCCCAAAGTGGAAACAGCTTTGCCTTGAGTTGTGTGTGGTTTTCATCTTTATACAGTAGTTTGCTTTTTTTAATTTAATGTCTTAACAATTTTTTAATTTTTGTGCTATGTCACAAACTGTATTAACCATTTTAGCCGAATTCTGAATTTCTTAACAATGTTGATGAAAATAAAGCAGAGTTTTTCGTCTTTAACCGCCTGTGATCTTAGAGTGAACAAATCTACCAATGAGATTACCTAGACAGCAATATCCGTCATTTTTACATCGGTTCAGGACTTTGCTCTCTGGGTATATGCTAGTCAACAAACCAACACTACATCTTTGCATTGAATCACACTGCCTGTTAAATTACTATGAAACTGAATGCTTAGAGAGTTTGGAATTATGTTATGTAAAGAAGCGCTACTGTCCTTGAAATGAACGCCTTCTTTGAAGTGAGATGCACCAGTACACCTGGCCGCTGTAGATATTCAAATTTTGATTTATAGTGTTGGTTTGCGTCATATTTAGATGACATTGCCATGCTGAAAGTAGAAAATTTCATTTTAATATCGAGAAAGTTTATTAAATTTGAATTAAGTGCCATTGAAACGAAGTTAAATCTAATTGGCAGCAAAGTGAAAGTCCTGAAAGTTTATTGATACAAAACCATCAAAATCTCATTTATGCTCAAAATAGTCGAATAATTCGTCGCAAATATGATACTTAATGATATTCAATAATATTATGGAAAGAATTATCAAGCTTAAAACACCTGATTTTATTTCCTCATTTGATACTATGTATTTTCGTTTTTGAAATGCGGTATTTTTATACATTAGTATTACTATCATCATTTTTAGCTTGTATTGCCCACACATCCCTCATTTGGCTAACCAATCTTACGTCAAACCTACCAATTAATGTGAGAGTCAAAATTTTACGCATTGCTACCTACCTTTGCTGTAAACAAAGAAAAGTTGGTAAAACAGATTACCTCATCTTGCATAACAAATCCTCTTGTTTAGTGTCCCACTTGAGCAAGATGGATAGAGTTTCCGTGTCCAGCGCCAGCACCAACTCCAGTCAGGCCAGCAACAACACAGCATTCTCAGCGATAGGAACTTTGCTGAATGTTTTCACCAACAATAACTCGCTCAAGGTACCGTTCTCTAACTTCTGTTGTGTTTGTGGTAACCCATGGATGTAATTTGTTAAACTGCCACAGCTAAACACCCGCGTTGCTGCACACAACAATACCTGGGGGAAAGAAACATTAAATATTTCTTTTGGGTAAACTTTGCATTACTTTTTAATTGTTACACAAACAGCTTTTTTTAAATCTTGGTCCAACTTTAAAGTCACGTTTATTGCGTCTTTGATTGGTGACAGGCCCAAAGAAGCATTGAGGAACAGGTGCTGTCAGCCGACTGGATTGAGACTAGAAGAACAACATTGCGCAATCTTCCACGAATTCTTTCTTGTCTTGCAGTCGTCTGGGCTAAAGTCGTCTCGTCAAAGTCAAGTTCTATCACTGGGAGGAAAGTAAGCTTTTTAAAGACGAAACATAATCACTATACCTCGTTTACCAATCGGTATATATTTAAATTGGGTATTTATCTTCCATGGCGTTTTGGGGGGTGTTTTTTTTGATCACTGACGAGCAAATTTTTGCTTTTTATTTCTTTAAAAATGTTTCTTCTGTTTTCTACACACAATATTACAACATTTATGAAATATAATTTATCACTCGGACAATCCTTTTTCAGTTAGTATGATCCGCTCTTATTATTTAACGTCTCTGCGTTCTGCAAACCTTGACTCAATATAGAAAGGGCAGATTTTTTTCTGGGTTTTGCGACACCATCAAAATCTGGGGACCTATGGTTTGCCACAAACTTATTCTCTTTATTGTGAAAATGAAGTTCAGTTTGCGTTGTAACTCGGTCTGCTAAAGTTCTATTTTACATCGTTCTAATCTAAACCATGTAAAAAACGGGAACCTTAGCTGACCGGGAACCTGATACGGTCTCAAGAAATTGCCATCCTCTCAACTGCGGTATTATGATACGTGACGATTGTTTGTGCAGCCTGATGTTAACTTGCACTTTGAAATATCAAATTATGTATTTTCAAATGTGAAATTCCATGGTGAGGGATTTATCAAATAAGCGGTTAGTTTTATCGCTTTAGTTCAAACCACAATTGAGTTATCTAACTTAATCTTACCTACACAATATACCTTATCTTCTGCATAAAAGATTTTTTTCTTTTCATTCTTTTTTCTCCAGAAATGAAATTTAATGCATCTCACTGTTTAGAAGCAGAGTTTAGGCAATGTCAACCCTTGCGTTGCCCTGGGAGACTCAGAAACGGTGTCACAGAACGTGCTTCAAATCCTCGATCCCTTATCTGTGCAGGTGGGACATTATTGGTTTGAATTACTTTGCAAAAGATTTTGGTGATAACTTTAGCCGATGTTATGTCCAATATTCTTTCACCTGATCTTGATTTATGTTCTTGTGCGTCATTCAAATGAGTCCTATTTTGCTTTAAAGAAGACGTTGAATTACGTTTACATACGTTAAATCAATAAAAAATTTGCTAGCTGAATGACAGCAACAAAAAGTACTGCCGTCCATGTGAAGCATGAAGTCTACCGTTAACATATTTTTGTATTTTTGTTTATATTTGTGCTTGCTATGGTCTTTGGAAAGTAGAAAATGCAGATTGGTTCAGCGAATCAGTGAAAGCATTCCTGTGGTTGCTGCCTTCTGAAAGAGGCCCCCAGACTTCTGAAAAGCTCAAATCACACGTTTACAGTTTTATCAGCAATTTCAGTGATTCTTTTCACAACCCGATATGGCTTGTCAGAGCGCTTTAAAATTCGTCTTGACCAAGCTTCGAACTCTTATCCATCAGGAATAATGACAACTTTCATTGAAATCACTCGACTCATAAGAAATTCTTGTTGGTAAAAATTTGCCATCCTCAACGCAATCTAGTAGGGTTGCCATTAAATTTAACGCCGTCCTGGCGCTCGCACCCCGCCGCAAGTGTTGCGTAATCATTTTCTTCGGTTGTGATATGCAAATTGTTGCCGCTAATAGCCATGACCCTTGCATGGTTTAATTATCTTTTGGAGAATGCGGCTGTCTTTGTTATGTGAGATTCCAATCGACTACACGAGCATAAATTTCACTGCAGTATTATCGTGTTTTTGTTTGCATTAAACCAAAAGATATTTCCGTTTAATTAGTTTTTTATCGTTTTTGATCCTAACCAGCTAGTTAATCCGATACTTTCTTTTTTTGAAATTCTTTTACTACTTGCTATTTAACAAAAACGAATAAAACCAATTTATAATCAAAAGTATGTCCTTTTCAACTTTTCGTCGTTGAACAAAGCGGTGAAACCAGCTTGTAAAAACATGACTTTTTAAAGTCAAAGCTGCTGTTCTCCAACCGAGATGTTTATTGATAAATTGAATAAGCGGATCCACGAGATGTTTTGAAATGCTGCGGCTCTTGGCATTGCCGCAAGTTCAAACTTGTCGTCCGATAACCGATGGACGTTTGTTTGGATTATTTGTTGTCTTGTTGTGCCTTGACTTTGCTGCACTCTGTTTTGCAAAGAAATCCTTTTTCGCTTTTTTTTAATGATTTGTAGTCACGTGACTTGGCAGAAGGCGAGCAACGTTGTCACGCCCTTGCTTTGTTGAGTTTTTATTTTTGCTGGTAAAAAGCGAAGCTAAAACCTTAAAGTTTAAACGATGTCATATCTTGGCCAATAAATTGACAAAATTTTTTTTAAATGAAGTCGCTATCCTCGTGTTCTGCCAAAATTGTAAACGTCATGTTGTTTTCACCTTAGTTTTGTTGATGTGTTTAGTTTCCACATTTTTAGTTTATTATTTTTTTCATTTTAACTCGCTATCGTTTAATATAGAAAGTCCCTGAAATTTTATTTACGTTTCGCCTTTCTTTTCTGATATCTTCATTATTGTGACCCAGGACAGACCCGTGCGAAACCTTAGAAGTAGATACGACAACTGTGTTATTTGTGGTTGTGCTATCCCAGACAGCAAAATCCGTCATTTTTACATTGCTTCAACATCTGTGGACGTTGAATCAATGTAAAAATGACGGATTTTGCTGTCTGGAATGGCATCGTTATGGAGTTAATTTACAATCAAAAAAACATATTCAACTTTATGGTCTGTCTTAGCCAAGCTAAGTGATTTCTCAAGAACTTCAAGTTTAATTGATATAATTTTGTATATTTTATATCGTTTCAACGTGGGTTTAATTGTTACGACCCACTCAAAATTAAAATACCAAACGTCTTCTTCCCATCAAATATCACGTCATTTATTGTCTTTTGTTGATGTGGAAAGAGCTAGGAAAAAATATCATTACAACGCAAAAACGACGCGAATTTTCGTTTCAAGAAACTTTTTCGTCACAGTATGGAGAAAACCTCCTCAGTGCCTTTGCTATTGTGTGGGAGCGAAGAGGAAGAGGGAGTCCCAAGCATCAGGATGCCCAACCGGAGCATCCACTGAGCGAGCAACAGATCCAACTTCTCAACATCGCCTGCTCCATCCGTGCTCTTCACTGTGACGTCACATTGACGTTAGTGAAGCGTGTCATCGTGCAGCCTCCGGAATTTCCTTCACTTGGTCCGGGAAAAAAGAAGAAAATTCCTTTCGAGGTAAGTGTCACTAGATACGAAGTAAATTGATTGGTTGTGGGCATTAAAAATATAATCGTAATCGGTTTCATTTTTCATGTAATCGTAAGTTACTGCATTGTTAACATAATCATAATTAAATGTATTGAAAAAGTAATTGTAATCATTGCATGTGCAGCTTTAGAATAAATGATATTAACTGGGTGCGACTGTAATTTCTGGCTTTCTTACTGATTGCAAAAAAATTGTTTTTTTTTCTGAAGAATTGCATTTCGCCCAAATAAAACTATATTTGTGAACACCCTATAGTTTATATAGGTTGTCAAAGTGGATAGATTAATATCTCCTGCATGACACAGCTGTCAGCTTTTGCATTGCCATCAGCAGCACTCAACTTGACTCAACCCATTCTCTTGATGTGGTGAAGCGAATTTTATTGAAAAATTTTATCTTGCCCATGCATATTTTCATCGTTTTAGCTCGAATACTTTACTCTTCAAATACTTCTGAGTAGAGTTAGTTGGAAATGGAATTAAATCCATTCTTGTGGATTGCTGAATGATGTGTACTTTTTGTAGTTATGTTCTTACATCAAATTCAGTTACAATTCTCTAAAAACCTCCACAGCCTCTTTTTTACCCTTATTTGGGATCATCAGAATGTCTTTGTTAGAAATTTGAATTCTATTTGATTTTTTATTTTGATTCTGTTTGAATAAGGAACTTCTGATGATCCTAAGTAAGGATGAAACAGGCTGTAGAGCTTTTTAGAAAATATTGGTGTAATTTGCTATGGCTTTTTTGGTTGGCATTGGGCACGTTTTGTAGTATTAATAGCATTTACTGTTTAGTTATGTTCTTATATGTGACTTTTAGTTGAATCTCGTGTATACCCAATGTGTTGCCTTAGTGCAAATGCATTCAGTTGCATGTTTGAAATCCGTCTCTGCATCCTTGTGTGGCACATATAACGCTGACGTTTCATCGGCTTTCTTGGACGATATATACAAAGCGAATGTAAGAAAAATTCCTCCAAGCAATAATGCTCCGATGAAAAACTTTCTTTGATTGGAAACTTTCCTCATTTATAGTTGGGGTGCAAATTTCGTGGAAAGCTTTGCCATGATATGTATCGAAGACCATTCGATGTACAGATGTAGATGTCTTTAATCCTGGATTCTTTCCTAATCAACTCACACTGCGTGTGTAGTACTTTAGTTTCCTACAAGTCAGCAGTTGTGAACTGAGCAAGCGACAACTGAGCTAGCAACATTTTAGCAAGTGGCTGAAGTTGGTAAATAAATAATGAAACCGAGAAAGTAATAACTTAGCAAGTCGAAACTTGGCATGTCACAAGTCAGAAAAATGAGTTTGACAAGCGATGACCAAGCAAGTCCGACGTGAGCACGCAAATCTCATTTGCTGACTTGGCAGCAGCTGAAATGTAATTGCTGAGTTGAACCACTTGCTGGGTTGTCGCAAGCCGAGTGGTCCGACGACCTGTGTACATATGGGTTTACACAGATACAACCCAGACAGTAAAAATGGTGGATTTTGCTGTCTGGGCATGAGCAAGGACTTGTTAGACTTAGAGAATATCATGATTGTGGTGGCATCTTGCTCTTTATCTGTGCAAAAATTACCCTCGTGACGGTGTGGTTGGATATCTTCGCGACAATACATGAATTGAACTTTTCTCAAAACTTAGCCAATTTCAACCACAATTTTAACGGTGTTCCAATGTGTTTCGATCACGTATGAAGGTACAGTAGATACAGTGGCTGAGAAAGTTGATGAGGATACTTTCATTCCAAAAATTGCTTTGTTGAAATATCTGGACATTGTTGTTTCCTTTTTGACTAAGATACATCTTCGAAACTGAAGAAAAATTGAAACGGATGGATTGGAAATCACAACATTTTGTGATGTGTGTAAACTTTTAGCAACAATGTAGTTATGGTCGCATCCCATTCAGGGGCTGTTCGAGAGGAATTTTCAAATTTTACTTTGTGAAAACAAAACAGGTTCGGAGTGAAATTTTTCCCGTGGAATCTAAAGTCTAAGCAAATCAAACCAAGACTGAAAATTGTGCAATTACACCATGGCCGTGATTACACGAATTATTTCCAAATTCTTTTTCAAACAACTCAAATCGCACCCACCACATATAATCATATGCTTTTCTTCCTCTTAAAGAATGTAGACGCTACATCAATTTAAAAAGGCCAGTTATTTTCGGCTGGGTTAAATCTTATGTTTTTGATGGATTAATTTAGTGTGTTAAATCTTCATATTGACCTTATGCAAGGTGATGTTTTAAACCAAGTTTACTACAAGTGGAGCTTTTCAAAACTTTTTGTAGCTTTGGGCAAAGACTTTTTTTGTTAGCTGCAATATTTTAGATTTTCAAACTCTCAAAACAAATCGATGTTCAGAATATTTGAAAAGTTATGATTTAACATTCATAAACGGACAAAGCGCTGAAACATAGCAATAGTTTAATTAATACATTTTTTAATACCCTCGCATTGGCCAACCAGATTTCACTACGTGGAATCAATGCAGAATAATAATCTTATCTGTGTTTGTTATTTTTGTGTGAAAAAAACGAACAAATTGTGAACTCGAAATGATCTTGTTTTTGTTACGCGCTGTCATTCTTTGTATGCTTAAGCTGGAATTGAATGAGTTGAAAGTTTGTTTCTGCTGATTATGATTTTCGTCTGCGTGGCTTATCCGTTTTCGAAATTCTACTAACAATACCTGAAAACTTTTGCCTAGTCAGCAAATCGTTTTTTTTCCACGTCTGCAAACGTCGAATCAATGTAAAGAACGGATTTGCTGGCTTGATGTTAGCTCTCCGTGCAGTCGAATACTTTGTATTTAAAACGCTGTTCATCCGATTTCAAAAGGACAGTTTACAAATCCCGTTGCTGATAATCTATTAATAAGCAAACGCATTCTCTGCCTTTGCAAGCATGATGCATTCTATCAAAGGAAACTCGTGGACATCAATGGATAATACTGCCTTGTTTTTTGAAGAGCATTTGATCTTTCATAACGTTGATAATTTGTTAAACGTCAAGTTTGTTTATCACCCTTGGCCTGGTTTAACCTTGACAGTTCAGTTTCAACCAAAGCTCGCCATGGTTTCAGCTATGGGCAGATCATAAGAAAAAAAAGTTTAGTTGATGTTTAGTTTCTGTGCCTTGAGTTTTGCATCTCTGCAAAGAATGTCATGACTTTGCAAGTTTTGTTTTGGCTTAGCAAAAGCCAGTTATGAGTTGGAATATGAATTACCATCTTTTTTCGTTGTTACGATTTTGTTTCATAAACTCTCCATCAAGCATAAACACACTTCCGCTGACGCCATGCTGACGTCATAATGCCTGCCGCATTGACACAGCTGTGAGAAATCGAAATAAACTTTTGAATGTGAAATTTGATCTTTTTGTGTCTTGCATAATACATTTCATAAATAACATTTGTCGCTAGCATTATGTAAACGGGGAGTTAGAAACATTTGCAGCACTCCATGATAACAATAATTTGCTTTTTCTCTTGTTTTTTACTGTTATTTTCATAATATTTTTTTTAGATATTTTATAGTTTTTTAAAGAAAAATATATATTGCTTAAAGTGAGCACGGTGTTTTTTCATTAAATTTTTGTTGATAATTTTTTTTAGCTTAAAGGGTTAGACGCTTTGCAAATGACTGCTCTGTCAAAACGATTCCATTTAGATAAAACTTTTTCTGAAAGAAACAAATTTAAGCATCTTCGAAAAAATCTCAAATCTTATTTTAGCTCCTAATTTGTCTTTGATAAAACAAGGGATTTCGACGCAAAGCCCCAATCTTTCGAGCAGGCACAAAACTTTAAATCGTGTCTGCTTGTACCAACCCCAGCCAGCAATCCAGCTTTTTCTTACAATGACTCAACGTCTGCAGACGTTGAATTGATGCAAAAACACTGGTCGATACTTGCTGCTATCGCATTGTGATCTGGTGTTATTGTTAGACGGCACCAGAAAGCATTGTTTCACTTCATTTTTCTGCTGCTCATGCGATGATGGCGTCAGTCAGCCTGTTGGGCGGTGATTGGTTTGTTAAGGTCATCTGCAAGTGGAATTTTGATTTTGACACGCTCTTTTGACGTGTCTTTTGGTTTGGTTTTGGAATGTCTTTGCTGGATAACTTATCCATTGCTAACCTACATGAACAAACTTATTTTGCTAAAGCTTGTTCTGGGATAAGCCTCTGTGAAGAATTGCTCCAATTTCCTATATGTCATTCTCAAAGCTCGGTGACCTAATGTTGACCCGTTTTGGCAAACAATCGGAATGTCTGCAATTGTTTCAATACTCCTAAATCTAGAGCAAGATGATTGCACCTATGTCGCCAGTCTAAATTGAATTTCTGTTTTCAATATTTCAAGGATTATCTTTGAAGATGATCACAAACATGTGCTTTTCAACCTTAAGCCGTGCAACAAAAGTATGGGCATCGGGTTATTCGATTACTTTAATTGCATCGTTGTACAGTCCGGATAACACAATGCCATTACATTACTCTAATCTTATTTGAAATTCCACAAAAAAAAATTGTTATTTTGAATTTTAATCATAAAACGTGTTGTTGCTGCCAATTAAAACTGCCAAATAAGTTCTAATTCAAAGTTCAAGTACCGGTTAAGCCCGCTGTTTTTGTGTCTGCGAAGATGTCATATATGTCGCTACTCTCTAAAACACTGTTGCATAACTCTTGACGCTTGTTTCCACTTATGTCTCGTTTTCTACCAACAACACATTTAGTCACCATTTAATCTTTGGACATTGCTAAGTACAGTGAGTGGCTGATCGGTTGTTTCTTCATCTTAATATGGAGACAAAACTGCAGAAACTGTCCAGAAAGCAAAATTTGTCATTTTTACATTGATTTAACGTCTGCAGACGTTGTAAAAATTACAATGTAAAAGTGACGATATTCATTATACATCAGCGATGCAAAGTGATGGCAATGTCATTTCTTAACTTTTCACATTTTGGTTTATTTTATTGGCGGGTGGTGTTCATTGACGAAGTATTTACGACCTGAAGATTTCACATCGTCACCAACATTGTGTTTTTCATTTGTTTTGCTGGAGCTATGCGATATCTTGGTGATCTCGGTATACTTTAGAAAAGACAAGTATAAAAAAAATTGTCTTTAAGATTTTCTAAGCCGTTACCAAGAACACGTCGTGGATTCTCAAGTCATTGCAACCACTAAAACGTGCGCTACTCAATCGGCCAGTTGACCCATCGGACGATTGTATGTGGGTTTTAGAGATTTTCTATGTCGCAATTTTTTGTTTAAACTTGATTGAAGTGCCGATATTGTTATGGTTTAATTCAGAATCTACAAGTAATATAGCGGCATTGCGGTCAGGCAGTATTGCATGGCAAGTAGAAATGATATTTTCAGCCATTTATTTTACTGCAGGAAGAAAAGGGCTTTTTGTACGCACCCCCATCAAACAATCGTTTTTGTTTGCTTCAATAGTCACCAATGGTTGAGATTCGAACTTAAACATAAAACCGTCACCATGTGTAGTAACGAATGAAACCCTGATTCAAAATAGATTTCCAAAAATTATGATTCGGTTCTGCTGCCACCGAGTGGGGAATTATCGACAAAATCTGAACAGGATTGTTCAGTGTTCAAGTTTGACGACGACACCATTTTGTGCGCTACGTGGTCACCATCAAACTATGTGTGTTATTGGCTTACAAAACTTGCAAAAAGAGTCGCACGCCTGGTGTTCAAACCAATGCTCTAACTCTATTCGTCGTTTCAAATGATCAGTTGTCTGAGAATTTGCTGACTTTGCTCCACCTAACGGTAAAAAAACGTTGACTGTTCCTTTCACGCGGCCAACTTCTTTCATATCAGGCGTAAAAGCTTTTTCGTGCAAAAATTTAATATTTTAACATTCGCATTACAGGAATACCTCATCGACTTTTCCCTCCACTTCCTTCAGCGTCAGACAGCTGGTGCATTGCGAGAGTCATGGTCAAGCCTCTTGTCACTGTTACGAGAATGCATTGCCTTTGGCCCTGTTGGAACGCCGACCGCATCCAACTCCAACTCTTCATCTTCAGGTTCGAATCCTTCCTCGACCGGAAAGCGTGTTTTGACTGCTCGCAGCTATTTCTTGTTGTTGCTCATAGTTGCGGAGTATGTGAAACGGGTGCCGCCTTTCGACGATAAGAAAGATCAAAAAGATTTGCAGGTGTGTAATTTTCTATTAATGTGCCGTTAGTTATCAAAATACATCAAGCATTCAGTGATTGCGATGCTTTGGCAGTCATTCCGAGAAGGCATTTTTTCAAGCTTTTTGCAATCAATGAAAATATGATGTTTTGATCTTCATAACGTTACCAGACGTCGGATCGATGTAAAAAAATGTAAATTAACGAAAATCTACTTCAATATTTGATGGGTCTCTCGCTACCTGCCAATTGAGAAAATACATCAAGACCTTTACTGTATCAACCGTTGCACAATTTTATTGAGATTCAAACCCTTTGTACTGAACTTTGCCACTACATTTTTGCCAGATATGCTTACGTGTTTATCTAAACTTTGTGTCGCCTGCAAAATTCATACTTCATGATCACGTGATTAGTTTGTGATTTTCACGAAGGTCAACAGTGATGACGCGATGCGCACTAGCTATGTGAAAATAGTTTTTAATGAATGCGCGCCATTTCGTGAATTGAGTTAGATAACGTTTAATCACGGGACCTTTTTCCAGAAAATCAGTTATTTTTTGACCAAGACATTCAATCACTCAATTAATGTTCGCATATTACTCAAACAAATTTGCCGTTTTAACCATGTACGTATGAAGTTCAATCCCTGAGTTCAATGAGTACCTTTATGGAATTCCCTGGCCCTAGTAATGTATGAGAAGTAAAATAGTCTATGGTTTACTGTGATCTTGCGTGGTTAACCATCTAGTGATCAAATGACAGCACTTTGACTACCAACCAACCTATTTACCACCAGAGGCGGCCTGCACACGTTCACTTGTTCTTCTCTGGTGACAAGTGTTTTTGTGAAATGTAGTTGTTCTCGTTGTGAAAGGACTGTTCTTTGCAGGAAATTTGTGTGAAATGCATTGAAGCGTGCAACACCATCGTTGACCGCTCTCTCGAGCATGGGGGCTGGCTGGCAAGGCGTGCCCCTTTGGTTCTCCCCGGCCCTCAACCCACTGCTGCTGCTTTTACGCACCACAAGCACCACGTTCCCGAGGGTGGTTCAAGCTTGGAAGGTTTAGGTAAGCGTTGAGCAACAACGTTGTTTTTTCATCAGCTAGACGTAAAGAATCGTAAACTGTGATTTCTAACTAAATCTACCTCTATTTATACGATTTAACGTCTCTTGTTCAATCGTATAGATATAGTATTTAACCGTAATCAGTTAAACGTTGATTTATAGTGAAGTTTCAACGTGGTTGTTTTGACTACAGTAGATCATCATTCCAAGGACAGAGATCAAGTTCAGATCAAATCCGTGGCTTCCGACCCAGTGTTGCCGTCAAAGAATGACCCCCCTGACAGCCTCCCATTGCCTGCCGCTGTGTTACCACAGACCTTCAACCAGCACTATAACAGCAGTGTCCAAGCTCTCAATGTACTTTCTCAGGTAATTAGCAAAGCTTTATCTTTTTATGATTGTATTCCATACTATTGATCAATGATCAACGTGTAATGCAACTCACTCATTGAATAATTTCTTAGCAGTTTTTAACTTTGAAACATGTTTTGTTGAGCTTCAATTGCTTTCGTATGATTTGCAGCTTTCAAGCTCTTGAATATCATTTTTGTATTTGATCATAACTTCGGTTACAGTTTTGCTTGAAAAATTTCATATTTTTCAGGTATTAGCAAATCTATTGGACGTTATATACGGGAGTGAAGAAAAAGATAAAAGTGTGCCTGTTCTTACCCCAGTGATGACGAATGTTACCCCTTACCTACGTAATCACAGGTAACTTTGGTGAAAAATTAAAGACCTTTCATGTTTTGCTATCAACATGCGAACGGCAATACAGCCTCAGGAGTTGCTATGTTTACATCATGAAAACAAGGCATGTTGTCTTAAACAAGCACATGTAATTTTTTATTAAGTTCAGCAATGCTAAAGCTTCGAAATTTTTGGTGCGCCGTATCTCTGTTTGTTTAAACATTTTCACTTCTTCGTTTATTCATTTTGTTGGTGATTAGGCACCGAATCGTTGCAAATTGCCTTTAAGTTTGATATACTGACGTTGATTTTTCGTACAGAAATCAGTTTCTCATTTCTTTTCAGCCTGAAAAGCGTCCCGAGCTACAAAGCTGCTGTCTGCTTCCTCTCAAGCATCAGTGGCTATCAACAGACCAGGAGGGCGTGGAAGAGGGATGCGTTTGAGCTCTTCCTCGCATCTGACTTCTTCCAAATGCCGATGGAGAGCGTCAGTGAATGGCGAAACATCGTAGACCATCTCATGACACATGACTCGACTACGTTTAAAGACTTGATGGGTAGATAGAAGATTGTTTTACGAGAAAAGCTCTTTAAGACATAGCGTGGTGAAAGCCAATGTTTACTTTCGTGATTATAAGTCTTGGCTTCGGTTTTTCCGAGATATACGACTTTCTATTAAATTTTTAATTATCTGAATTAATCTTCCTCGACTCATTTACCTGTTTATCTTAAAACATTTAAGAATTTTCTTCTATCGAAATTCTTCTCGTTTCTATCCGTATTTTTTTTTTTTTGTTTCTTTTAGTTCGCATCGGACTTACAAGAAATGCCGCCACCGGGACTTCACTCAATATCTTTTCAAACAAAGAGCAGGTACTGCTGCCGTTTGCTAAACTTCCATTTTTTAACATTCTCGATCGCATTGTTAAATTGTGAAAGAATCTATATTTTAAGATCTCCGGTTTACTCAGTATTGGCTGTGAACAGTTTGATTGATTGAGGTTCTATTTAGCCTCGGTTTGAGAAAGCATCTGAGGGAGTTTAACCTGACAGTTCACACGCTTGCAAAGGCTTTGAACCACTGACGCAGACCTGGTCAGAGATTGTAACATTGTAACTTTCCGCTTGTTGAAGAGTTGTTGCCTGTAACATATATCATCTACTGGGTGCCGTTATACAAGAAGAATTCTTGATGTGCGTTGCTCAACTGCGCACGCTTAGCGTCTGTCAATTCACCTTTGACTTTCCTCCGAAATTTATTTTTATCCGAATGGAGCTGTTTTCGTTCTTGAGACGTAATTTTGTTGTAATAGTAACGTCCTAACCTATTTTTGTAGGAACTCGAGCAGCGAGCGATGTTGCTCAAGCGATTAGCTTTTGTGATCTTCAGCAGTGGATTGAACCAATACCAAAGGCATTTGCCAGAAATACAAGAACGAATGTCAGAAAGCTTGCGGCTTCACCAAGTCCCAGTAGTTCAAGAACAGGTATTTTAGTTGCTACGAAAACGATCACTTTGTCTTTATCTAGTGCAAATGGTATCTCTCACTTGATATAATTTGTAGCTTGGTTTTGCGTTAGTTATTTGAATGGATTACATTTGAAAAAATAATCTACACACCAAAGTTATGTGCCTGAAGATTATGTGTATCGTATCCAGGCTTACACCCGGTGGTTGAAGATTTAGATTAAGTGGGCGGGAAGGCAAGGAAGCCAATCTTCGTGTCCACCTTCAGGCATGCCATTAAGTGTCCTGCCAGAGACACAGCCGCATGCTCTTGAGCGGTGTCGAACCGACGTCCTTTCGATTGCCTTTCCGGGGCTCTCACCACTCGGCTATGCAGCCTGAACATTGACGCTCATAGTCTTCATCACAAAAAGAAGATATGTATTTCCTTTGACAAAAAATCTCAATGCAGTTTCTGTAGAGTAGAGGTTCAGGCAACATACAGTTGTCCTAAATCTCTTCCTATGTTGAGTTCCAAGCAGGAATGAAATTTAGTACGATTTTTAAAAAGTCCTCGGTATGACCCGACGCCGACAGGGTGTCGAACCCATGTCTACCGATTTCGAGACGGGCACTCCACCAATAAGCCACCGAGATGGTGTATAAAAGGAATTAATCAGGTCTTCATTGAACGCGTTGCTATTTTTCCCATGTGCGTGAAGTTGTTCATTGTACCACGCACATCGCTTTAAGCCACAACGCAACTAACACTCCTTGCACTATATACGGTTATGCAGTAGTAGCGTTAGAGAGCTATATTTGCTGTTTCGTTTTCCGTCTGGTTTTTGTATGGGTTTTTGTGTTGTCTCGTATAATGAGAATAGCCTCTTTTTTGTCGCAACGAAGGATCTGCTTCTGTAGGCGTAAGGTGTGCTCGCATATTTCTGTTTCAAGCTGATAAGAAATAAATTTAATCGACAACGCAAAAGTTTTTACTTATTTGGCAAAGAATGTAGAGAATTGAAACACGTTTTGCACAGCGTGACTTTTGAAACTTTTATTTTTTTGCGTCGGTTTGAACTTATGTTTATCGAGCATTGTAGGTACCCGAGCTACTGCTCTCTGCTAGCACCATAATAATATTCTAACATCAACGTTTTAGGTCTGTTCTAGCAGTAGTTCACAAATCTTTGTGGAACCAGGACTTCATTTTTCCGCTGATTTTGTTCAGTTTTAATTTTCTTGATTTCAAACTTAATTATGATTTTTCATGCTTGGTTATTATGCATGATCAACGTAAAGGTAAGCCCATACTCAGTTCTGAGCTTTGGAGAATGGGAAAATAAGGTGCTCAACTGCTCATCACACTAGGCCTTCGGCACTAAGGAGAGTAGGGTAGCCGTTTTCCTTTCTCTCGGCCGCCTTTCCTGCAGCAATTATGCCCACCTAATTTATTACACCCTGGGTAGAGGTAAGCGATGTTTATCAACAACCAGCTTAGCCGGGTGTATGATCAACGTATCGCAGACTACAAAAATGGCGCAAATGAACACACAGCTTCCTTATAGCTCCGATTCCACAGACGTTGGGTTTCGAATCAAACTCGACCAACAAATCAGTGCTTAATACGGACGTCTGCAGACGTTGATTAAATGTAACTTCACCAGTTAAAATTTGTGAATTTTTTGTGCAGGTGTTTCTATGTTTTCGTGTGTTGCTCCTGAGAGTCTCCCCGAACCACCTAACCTCCCTCTGGCCATCCATTATCACGGAGCTCGTGAGTTATTTGGCAATTCAAGTTGCGCGGTTGTGTTTGTTTAGCAGCAGCAAACATTGCATTTGCGTACCGCAGCATATCGTTTTTTTGTTTTGAATTCTATTTTTACAACATGGTAATTACTGATGTTCTGAGCTCATTGCTTTTGTATATTTTATCATTTGGAGTAAGACGAAACACCAAAATAGTTCCTCAAACCCATTAAATGGGTATTTCGTTATCTCTTCCACGAGCAATTCGGTTTTGATCTTTTTTTCAATGTTTTATCTACCGTGGCTGGGTACGTGCCGTTCCAGCACGTGCCCCACGTCGCTTTCCAAGAAGGATTCTAGTGTCATCCAGCTTCTGTCAAACAAAAAATTCAATCATTTCATAATTGTGTACGCTTGAAGGATTATGTGAGAAATGCGTCGTCATTAGCCCACGGGCTCTTCTGATAAACTCTCCAAAGGCGCGTTTTGACCAATGCGTCATTATACGTCCAGTGAAGATACAGTCAGTTTTACTCTCCGGCGCCAGTTTCCCAGGAGGGAGTTTTTCCATCACGTTTGATATGATGAACCACCATAGAATGTTAATTATTATTGAAAAGCTTAGTTACAGACGAGAGAGAAAATCACTTCAATTCAATGTGTTTTATTTTTAAACAATAGAAAAACACTTCATGCGATTACATCACCAAAATTGTAAATAAATAACGCTTGCAAGAAAGCCAATGTCGATTTTTAAAACTGAATCACAGTTTTAAAAATACCTTGTCTCACTCTTATCTGATGTTTTCACTTAACGTGTCTCATTTGACTAACTACATTACAATTGCAAAACTATTATCACACGCAACCATCAACAAGGCTTTGCTCAACTTGTCTTTCTCCCTTGCAGTCAGTTTGTTTTGTTACCGTGGCAACAGTGTACCTACGTCACAATTCCCCTCGTACCCCGTACCTAGTTAAGCCCCGGATGTTTGAAGTAAAATCAACTTGTATTACATAACCCGGTTCCCATTGCTTTACCGTAAATTGACGTAACAAAGTTATACGTAGACATTAAAACACCGGTTCGCTGCAAACTAATGTCAGTTCTTTCTTGAGAAGTCGCCTTAAACATCCCGGATGCCGGAAAACGTGATGTTAGGCTGACTGTGGTTACGCGCAATCCGAGCTGCTTGATTACGTTAATCAGGAGAATTAAAGTGAATTTAATCACGAGCTTCGGAAACCGTGATTAGGCTTTGAAAATAAATTGATTTCTAGACGTCCAAAATCTTCCAAAAAATCTTTTTGTCGAACAAGGCAGTGTATTTGAAACCCAAAATGATATGCTTTAAAAGAAATAAAGTAAAATCTATGGTAGCCATCGACAAAGGAGGTAAAACCAATGTGTTTGTCTTTCAATAATAAAAGTAATATACTTCATTGTATTTTGCTGTTATGTGCTGTATTAGAGTATCTTTAAACAAGGATTTCACTTTGCACTGTTTTACAGGTGCAAGTCATGGGACAAATGGAGCAAGAACTGTTGCATTACGATCTTGAAAAGACCGTTGTCGATAATGAATCAGGCGCATCGCCCAAGCCGAATAAATCTAATGCCGGCACGCCCACTAGCGGCGTCGGAATTATTTTTAATTCAGCGGCATCTCCCTCTTCCATTAACAATCAACAAAAGTATGATTGGTTGAAACTAATTTAAATTTATGCGTTGGTTTTACGTTAATTCAGCATGTTAAAGTTCATATCTACTGTGTAAAAGCAACTCGTAGTTGAGTGAACTTAATTTTTCACTTCAAATTCGTCGAAATAATGTTGATTTTTGTCACAAAACGTTTTGCTTGGAATTGATACATTCAAAAATTTTGATGTATTCTGATGCAATAATCAAGCCAGAAATAAACAATTGATAACCATTTCCTTCATCACAACCCTTTGTCGGAATTCTTGAAACCAGCAGGAAAGGCTCAAAATTAACCTTACATGGCATAGATACGATCCCAAATCGTTTGAACAGACAATTGGTTGTGTTTCAGATGGCTGGCCATGTATTTGTCCGCATGCAAGTTGTTGGACCTGACCTTGTTGCTTCAACCAAGTCAACTCACTCACTTCAAGGTAAAGGGTTTGTTGTTGCTTCGCTGATTTGTAAATAGTTTTGCTGATGTTACTTTAAAAAAAAATTTTTTTTACATCTTTTAGATGTTTCGTTGGTCCTTTGTGGGGGAGCCTGGTGAAGTCACTGATGACGCATACTCGACCAATGACGTTATCACGCCGTCATCCCGAGCCACGTCTGCGCCGGACGTGAGTGGAAACGATGCAGAGCAAGAGATCGAAGAAAGCGAATCGAGCTCGTCTAACATGTTTGTGCCTCACTGTGTTCGTATCAAGAGACTTCTTGCGGACAAGGTGGGAGCAGTTGGACGAGTCAAACTGAAAATAGTCATAGAAATTTATATTTGGCTTGATTTCTGAACTTAAATCGCTGAAAGGTTGATTTCTGAAGTTATTTTACAGCAAGATACTATTGGACTTTTTCTAGTTTTCACAACGATATAGGCCAACTGAAGAAGCACTAGAAAAATAAAATATCAAATTATCAATCTTTGTGCTTTTTACAAGCCTTGCATGTAATTGCTCTCAATTTAATTTCTAAACTTTACGACTGCGTTTATTTTGTATCAGGCACCCAATGGAAGATTCGATGCCTTGGATGTTGCTCCTGCGCGCCCTCTGTTGAAGAGACGTCGCATGTCGTCACTGTTCCAATTGCAAGCTTTCTTCAACACAATAGTCTCTCCTAGCACAATGCTGAGTATGCACCAGAGCAAAGCAGCGGTTGTACATTCCAGCGTCACAGAAAGTGAGTTTGACACGTCAGTGTATACAGTAATGCTATGCACTTAATAATTTTAATTATGACGTGTGTTTTTGTATAGCGCTGCATTCAGTCCCACCCCATGTCAACGCAACCGAGTCTTGACTACTGAACAAAGATGACATTTTGTGTCATCTTTTTTAATGTCAGAGGAATGACAGGGTATCGAGCCCACGTCCACCGGCTTAGAGGCAGGCACTTGCCAGGTGAAATACTTTCCACTGCCGGGTTTATATCACTGTTTAAAGCCTTCATAATTATGCAACACCAGTAGGCTCAGTCCAAGGACCAAGGTTCTCACAATTAAAGCATATCTTTTTCAGAGCGTACAACTTCCAGCCCGACGATTGAGAAGCTCTTAGAAAGAGATTTCGTCGAGTTTGTCCCTTCATAAGTTTACTATGTGTCACAATTTGTAAATTTGCCTTCGATGCTGGCAAGAGATTGCTTTCGAGTTCGACGTCGATTTCCTTCAGAAAGGAGAAAGTTCAATAAAATCTACATCTCCACAACATTGCGTTTCTTAATGCGATACAAAGTTCCGCGCTAGCTGCAAGAAAAGTGACTTGAAGTACAGTTTATACTATTTTGAAGCAAGCAATGCTTGGTTTTATGATTACGAACGGAAAGAACGTGTTCTCGTTCGGTTTGCATACGTCTAAACGTCCCTTGTTTTAAGCTTTACGTGATGTGCAATTTTTCTTTCGTAAATAATTTCAAACAATTGCATGTGACAGAATTGTTACGTTTTATTAACGTCTTCAAACGCTACAAATACCACTTTCCACGTCCGACATGGAATAATCTTCGCCGAAGCATACTTGTATTGTGTATGTTTAGAGTGACAAGAGTCCATATGCTACGTGTCCGCCCCGATCACACTGTCTTGTTCGCTACAGTTCATAAATTCCTGAAAGGAAATCTTTTTGTAATGTGCGCGGTCATATTTTCCTCAATGACTACATGCGTATTCAGGAATAGTCTCCATGTCTCGCACTTCGCGGTCACTTCAATTTCTTAAATTTTTTGCATTTTGTTGCTGCTTGTCGATAACTTGCAACGCCGGCGTACTGTTTTTGTTTGTAAGTTTGGCACAAAGTGTTTAGCGTTTAATCTTTAAATTGTTTGCGCATAACTAATCAAAGTCAAAGCGTTTCAGTGACATTTCGAAGTTATCAGCTTAGCATACAAGTCAAAGTTCCAAGTGCAATTGCGCAGTTTCGCAAATTACTTGTCGAAATTTGTTCCCGAAACATGGCAAGGTTCTGATGACATGATGTTTACAAAAAAACTCTCGTTTGTCAAAGGAAAACCTTGTTGAAATTCGACCGAAAGTACTATAATAGTTTTTCTATATAAATACGTAATATTTTCGATGAACTATTGCGTCTGATGCACCGGTCCACTGGTTGAGCTGCTCTGCAAATTTTATGCCAATGTGTCTGAAGAAAATCCCTACCTCCCTCCAGTTCACGTTTTGCAAGTAGAACCCTGTGTTGCACTTATAACGCTGATTTAATGCATGATGTGTTCTAGAAGCTCATATCGAAATGTCGTGTAGGTTTTTTTTGTATTTTGCACGAAATACAAGTCTATACCATTTTTGTTTTGTCATTGTTAACATTGGGCAAAAGCAGCGATTTATTTGGAGACCAATACAAGAAATTTTGATTTCACCTCAAATCGTCTATTTTTAGGTGTAAAACCACCACCAGTGGCCTAGAAACTTGTAAACTAATTTGAGGCATTCAAACGCACCAAGTCATTGTGTGGTTCAAACTAAGCACAAACATCAAATCACTCTTCTGTTGAAGGGCAAATACGTTTGATTCTTTGAACACACAAAGGTACCTATGACTAAAAAAAGCTCACTAACTCTTAGTTTGTACATCACAGTTCATGCTTCAGTTTCCTTTTGGAAACTTTATCCTTAGTAGGTGCTACATCTTCTTCCTCTTCATCATCAGATTCATCTTTATCTTCACTCATTTCTTCACTTTCCTCATCATCATCGTCGTCTTCCTGATCATCGTCAATGTTATAGTCGTCATCATCATCTTCCGTGTTGATCTTCCCTGATAAAACATCAGCAATCCACTTTTCAAGCTCTTGGTGGGTGGGGAGTCGAGATTTGCGTCTTTCTATCCAGACACTGTCCGCCTGGGAATAAAAGTATATTAACGTTCAATGCCATTCTTAAAACAACATACTTTTTGTCATGACTGTTGATCATAGGAAATGTCTTGTTGATTTGTTGCATTTTTTTCTCCTGCAAGTGAGCTTTGGAAGGAAGGTTTTGAGCGAGCCTTTGCATTACAAAACAAAGCTGTATTTACGGTGTTTCAACGTCTCGCGATGTAAAATCGGCAACTTTTGCTGGTTCAGTATAGCTTTTATTGATAAATTGAACCCTAAAAATTTATTTGTTTTTTTTTAAGTTGTAGCCTACATGTCTATCGCACGCTTTGCAAAATTAGGGATGAAGTTGCCTTACAAAACATTAGCCAACTACTCTTGGTTTATTCGACTAAACCGAAACTGCAAGGTTTGAGCTTCCAGAGAAAATTCTCGAAATCGATCAAATCTATTTGTGAATTTTTTTTAATATTTAGCCCAGATGTTCAACTTCAACAAGTTGTTCTATGACCCTCAGCAAGCTTTATTGAAATTTTTACTTCAAACCCTCACCTGGACATTTACTTTTAAACCTCCCAATGCCCAAACTAGGCTAGCCTGCATCATTTTTTTCCGCTTTTTTGTGTGGTGATATGTTCATGAGGGGTTCAAGAATGGAGATAAAATCTCTCATAGTGAACATTTTCATGATCGCAAGGCGTTGCCTATTTTTTATGATATAAAGGTAATTCAGTAAATACTTTTTCAAATTCCACCATTGTTTAATGACACTTCATGAACACATACTATATACGGTATGCATTTTAGCTAGATATGTTGTTGGAAAAACGAGTATTTTGGAGATATAAAAAGTTATTTTGAGGTTAAAAGGATTTTGGGTAAAACCTTCAAACATGTACTGCACATAAAGTAAATACTTAACACATTTTTCACTGGCATTTGGTTTTTACGGTGGTCTATTAACTGCCCTCCCTTCATTCATGGTCAAAATTAGTTAAAAAGTTTACTAGAATAAACGCATTTAAACTTACATCAGTTACGTTTACGACTCCAATCTGTGGCTCGCTCAAGTCGATTCCGAATGTTCTTTCCCAGTAGTCGTGGAGCTAAAACAAAATTAATTGAATGAAATAATGTTGCCTGGCATTAATTTACTTAACTGGATTATATTGAACATTATAGTAGTGAAATTTTACAGCAAGACAGTTGAAGTGCTTGGTTTTTTCAAGACACATTCAGTACGATTGGTGCATACGGAAAAAAATAGTCTACACTATGGTGTGGTGCACTCAACCCTTAATGTTTAATTTCGACCATTGCTGTTCCCCATGATCTCAGATTATACAAAAGAAGTGAACTGATAGGCTGCTACTTTTCGACAATGCAGCGGCATTCTCCATGTCTAATCGTTACCCTGCACAAACACCAGCAAACATGTAAACGGTTTGGGAATCACATTCAGTAAAAAGTCGTAACATCATTCCCTAATGGCATTTCAACTTGACAATGACGAAAGAAGTTACATACCGTACAAAATATAGTTAAGCATTGGTTTTGGAAGACCAGAAATGTGAGGCCCATCTCAACCTCCAGATGTTTTTATTGCTGAGCCTTTTGGTTCGTATGTTCTTTAGGAAAGTTACACAGAATGTGTATGTGTGAACTCGTGTGTCCTTCATTGCTGGATATAGATTCTTTCTTGGTTGTTAAACTCAAAACTTACCAGAGTAAAATCATCAGGGTCGATCCACACTATGGAGAGATTCGGATTGTCTGTATGAGCATGGGCAATTTCTTTTAACGTTTGGAGAAACTCGAATCCTTCTGGATCTGTTTCATCTGCAAATGCCACGACGTGAATTCCTTTAACTTCATCCTCCTGTAAGTAAATCATGCAAATGCATGCTTCTGATCTATCAGGTTTTCATAAGAAGCCTACTTGACTCGTTTAGAATGTTGCATAACCTGCCACGTTATGTGAGCGGACGTGAACATCAAATTGATTGTAATATTATTACTTTTGACCCCTTGTTAAAAAAGAACATGTATTCCTTTATTCGGCGCTGTATTAACTCCGGCAACAGTCTGATAATGTCTTTGATGAATTCTGACTGTTTTTACAGATCAGACTACTTTAAGCATTATCAGCAGAATCTTTATCTTGATCATTAATTGACCATAGGCTACTGTCTGGTTTGCTGTTTTATCGTTTTTGTGTGGTATGTTAACTGTGGACAAAGTTTTGTCTGCAATAATATTGTAATAAACAATAATAGTGTTTACATAAGTTTGAGAGGAAAATACTATAATAGGCTACCACATTGCAAAAATGACCAAAGAAGGTTAATAGTCTGAGTTCACTTATCTTGCATGTTCATTCAAATTTTACAATAAACTATTGCTGGAGAGCGAGAGTAGGCAACTCGGGTTCATTTTAAATGCAGGTTGCAGCGGTAAGTTGGATCGATGTTTTTTTGTAGGCTATATTATTCATAAACAATGCCAAACATTTTCTTAAAGAAAAATAAAGACCTTTGGGCTACAATTAAAAGTGGAAATCATAAAATAGTGTAGAAGGTCTGATTTATATCTAACCACTCTTCTAGATAATGTAACAATTTAGATTGCAGTGGGTAACCTACCGATCCCAAAGGATTCTATAAAAGATTTAAAAAGCTCGAAAATTAAATATTGAAAAAACTGAAGTTGATATATTTATGAGAGTTTTTACAAACTTTTGATCGAAGTTACTTTTAGAATTTTTTGACTTGATTGCTTCTTAAATGATGTCCCTGACTACAAAAAGACTGGAACCACCAAACAAAAACTGTAGCCTAGTTCCTAGCTGATAAATTGGGAACATTGAAATTTAATTATGACTTTAGGCAGCTGTGCTACTATGGTAAATTACTGCAAAACAACGTGAATAGGCTTGCAATGAAAAAAGTGACCTGGTAATGGCCAACGATAACTTTTGGCCTCTCACCCAGGTCTCGTACATGTCAAGTGGTCGAAGCTTCCGTAAGGTGGCGCGCTTGTGCTTACGCACAAAGTTCTCAATGACGTCATTGTTGAGGGGGTATTCTCCTTCAATTGTGAGAGGTTTCTTCATATAAGGCTCGTAGAAATCAATCTGGTTTACTTCTGTAAGCCCCAGCTGCTTTGCCAACTGAAATATTATTTACGGTTGATGTGGAGAAAGGTAACAGTATACAGTATGTCAACGCAAAAGCAGCTGGATAGCCTAATACAGCGTGGAAATGCAACCAATATTAGGTTGTATGTCAACAATGTTATTAAGTTCAATTTAACAAGTTTAGCTTGGCATGCACCTATTATTTTGTAACATAGTAAAATAACAGCTTCCGACATTGCTTAAAATGCAAGGATGCTTTTTTTACATTAAAGCATGAGAGAACTGATTGCTATCACCATCCTATATTCTGTAGCCTACTAATTAGCCTAGATACACCAGGCGTTAATAGGTTTGGTAACACAGAAAAATAGTTTCACATGTTTAGCATTTTCCTTCTGAAAACAACCTTACCAGCTTTTGAAACACTGCATAGAAAGATATGACTGGCTGGAAGTCCAAAGCAGCGTCAACGAAGTCATCGTATCCTGAAATGAAATTGGTTGTTCAGTATTTTTGCTTTCACTTATACAAAGATGTAGGCTACGTATACGCCGCAAATTCTACGCCGCATACTTGTGGCGGAGACTTTTTGTTTACAAGACATATTGGAACCAAAACGCAGCAAAATGTCAGATGAACACTTTCAGATGCTTGTGTTTCTTGGAAATTCAAAATAAAACTTGTTTGTTTCGAGTGGTTTATACCGTGTGAATGTTTGGCACCTAGCAAACAAAATGAGTTTACGCTAGTGTATGCGCTGACGCCGCCAACTTTTTTTACAAGTTACGTTGACGCATACGGCGTATGGTTTTTCGAACATTTGCGTTTACGCTGACGGCGTCAATATTTTTTGTATGCGCGTACATCATGCACTTATATAAAAAAATTTAAAGCAGCAAAGGTAAAGATCTCATACTCAGTTATCAAGCTTTTGGGAATGAGAAAATAAGGTTTTCATTATACTCAGCCTTTGGCTCTAACGAGAGTAGGTAGGCCAATTCCTTTCCCTCGGCCGCCTTTCCTTTAGTGTGCGCCCACCCAATTTATACCCCTGGGTAGAGGGGAATGGTATTTTTCAACAACCAGCTTGAGCCGGGAGTCAAACCAGATTCGCATAATTGGAATGCCAACGCCTAATCCCAGGGCCGTTGATAGGATTTCTCGGGCCCGGTACCAATTTATTTTTGGGCCCCCTGCGTCGACAATGTTATGAATATAAAAGTTGCGTACAAACTTTTATTGATGTCGTTGAAGCATGGTCATTTAACAAATCTTGCGCAATCTTAAAATTTCTTGAACCGCAAAACTTACTATCTCAATCTAGCAGTTGCTTTTTTGAACTTTTATTTCTCACATGGCTAGGGTTGCCAGATGTTCACTATTTTAGTGAACAAATCACTATTTTAAGAAAATGTTCACTGTAAACTATTTTGCTAATAGTGATAGTGAACATGTTCACTATTTTGACAATTAATTTTTGTCTACAATTCTGTCAATATATTTTAGCCAATAGCCATGGATTAACCAGTGACTATACCCTTTTGCTGCTTAGAAAGTAAAAGCACATGAGTCTGGTGCTTTGAGAAAAAAACCCTAATATGCTACCCCAGTGTAATTTCGCCAAAGCCAGGCTTGGCCAGCACGAAGTCCAACAGTGGAGTGTACACTGTATTGCCTAGGTAGCTGACAAACTGAAAGCCACTAGCCTGAGCAACTAACAGCCTAGAAGTTTGGCCATTTAACTGTTTGTTTATAGACTGTGTAGGCCAGCTACTCAATCATGTGTGATGTGGCTAATAAGTTAAGAATTAAGATCATCGCTGGAAAAGTGGACTATAACTTCTTTCAGAAAGAAACTGCACCTAAATTGTTAAACTTTGTCCAGTATACAATGTCTATCCCTGTATTTAATGCCAATGTTGAGAGAATTTTCAGTGTTATGGGTAACATATAGACAGATGAGCGCAGTGGCGTAGCCAAGGGGGGGGGGTTACAACCCCCCCCCCCCCCCCCTTTGTCACGCGTGTGACATATTGAGAATGATGCTTTCAGTCTCTATGCCTCAAAACAAAGTTTGCCTAATTTTAAACGAAACTGCACTAAAAGAGCGAGTTTTGCCAATACCAAACATTCAAATATCTCAGCTGGGAATTAGCAACAAGAAAACATAGAGACATAGCTCTATTACCGAAAAATGCCCAAGAAATAATGATCTTATCCTTTTGCTATGCCACCAGACAGCACCATTTTACAGAAATATTTATACCCACATTTTTGTTGAAAATGCTCTCAGAATGCACCAAATTCAAAGTCATTTTTTAAAATTTTCTGGGGGAGGCCCCCCAGACCCCCCGCCACTGGGTGTCGCCTTTGGCGAAGACGCCGTCGGGCTTCGCCCGCCGGCCGTCAACCCCACCCCCTTTCACAATTCCTGGCTACGCCACTGCTTTGAGAACTTTGAGGATGCGGTCGCGCGCTTTCAAAATGTTCACTATTATGGGGAAAAATATCTGGCAACCCTACACATGGCCCTAGAGTGTTACTTCCCGATTCCATTGATGTTTCATTGGTCATTCTAGGCTCACCAGAAGAGAGATTACAGTACTGCAGACAGTCAGAAAGTTTTCAATTTGATTTGGGAAAGGTGTTTGGGCCTAGGTCAAACATTTGCTGATTGCTGCAATCTGAAAAGGGGTTTTGGTCTAATTTTTAGTGCAAAAATAGGGATAGCAATCTTCTTACCTAGGTGCAATTTAAGTTTTTGTGTTTGAACAAATATTAGCCTGTTTGTTTATTTTAAAATTCGTGTTTCGGGTAATATTCGTGGTTAGGGAAATCACTATACTAGACTAATTCTTATTTTACTGTTTGGTGGCTGAAGTGACTATTTTACCACCAGAAAGCTCAAGTGGGCCCGGTACCCAGAAGGGGGCCCAGCAGTAGGCTACTTTACCATCTGAAGGCTAAAATGGCTGTTTTAACCTCTGATGGCAATTCCTTTAGATCTGAGGATCTTGATGATGTTTGAAGTCGCGGGGAATTTGTTAAATCCGGGCTCCTTAAATATTCCGGGTCCAAAAGTACCACCTAGACCCCTCTGTCAACGTCCCTGCGTAATCCGCTGCGCCATCCACCGCACCGCATTTAAAACCATAGCCGGCGGACATCATTTAAACCTCAACAAAACTCAAAGTTTTACAACATAGTGAAAATAAAAGGGACACTAAAATAACTTAATACAAAATCTGATGCCAAGCAAGTCTATTGTACTCAAGCAAGTTTGTTCAAAGAAGGAAATGCTCATTTGTCCTTGGCAGCGTCAGTTGTGAAATTGTTGAATTTTTTAGCTCAACCATGGCACGATTTAACGTTATTTTTACCTGCTGAGCTGCTACTTTCAAAGTATCCGATCAATTTACAATATTCATGTCTTCGGAAACCTTGAACTTCAATCTTAGAATTTATTTCTTCCACTGGATGTTCGTCCAGCTGGAAACAAAATGCAGAAATAAACTTCACAAGCTTGAAAAGTCACTCTTTGATCAGCTACATCATCATAAAAAATGAACTCAAAAACAAAACGTGAAAAAATATATAGGTAGACGTTTTCTTGTCAATTTAAAAACCTCAAACATTATCACTTATCACAGCTGCACCACTGACTTGTTGACATATCTCATTTGAAGGTAATTTAAATACCAGTTTAAAAAATAAAATCTCAGAAATTTATAGCGTAGCTTCGAAATTAAGTGGCAGTATTTTATACTCAGTTTTAAAATGTCAAAAGTTAGGCTACGTATAGGACTAGTAGGCTTAATACCTCTAGTAGAAATTCAACTAAAACATCTGTAGATCTTTGTCCGTTGAATTCAATTTTATGACCCGACTTGAATGCATAGATGGCTCCAGCTTCAAAAAGTTCTAAAATGGTACAAGGCCTCGTCACTTTTCAGATGTTTAGAAAAAATCACGCTTCGTAGACTATGAAGTACCAAAGAGCTTAGGCCTACTTGACTAGTTTGATGCAGTCATTGCTTTATAGCTTTTTTGCAAGAAAGTTAAGAGTTTTTAGTAAATTGATGACAATAACTCGGTTAGATCAGCGCCCAACTTTGCAAACGAAGAAACGGTAAGATCTAACAAAAATGGTTTAACTCTTGTGGTGTGCGTTTTGTCACTTCTGCCTTTTTGTAGAGTGTAGACCTTTGCTTTGTTGACAATTATTGCTTTCGATGTTATGGCCAGAAACACAAACAACCGAACTGAACTGTGCGCGTTTGAGCAACGCACTTTAAGGATCAATCCACACAGCGAAATCTAGTGATGGAATAATATATGGGCAACAATACTTCAACAAGCAGACATTGCAAAGTGTCAATCTCCGTGACTTGACCTGTACCAATGATTAAGCTTTTCACAAGTAAACGAAACTATCAGAATTTAGCTTTAAAAAAGATTTTCTCAGTCCGAGGACAAAGATTTCCACCATCGAAATAAAACGTTTCATGGCCATGAAAGTTAAGACCATTTTGGATGAACATTGATTTTATTCAGATGTCCTGCAATGCAAGTGTTTTTTTTTTGTTTCAATTACCTAGTTTCTCAGCAAGTTTTCGATCCTTCTCCAGGTCGATTATTCCAAATCCAATCCCCTCTCGTTCCGTAATTTGTGCAGATAGCTACGTGAAATCAAAGACATCAGCAACACTATCATTGTGTTTCTCGGCAGTCGAGTGTAGCAAGAACTCAGCGATAGACACGTGTTTCGGCCATGAAGCTGGGCTCATCACTACCGCACCACTAGTTCTTGCCACATAGTTCTCAACCGCTGCTTTTGTCAGTCAATTGAATTCTTACCTTTATTCTTAAGGATAGTAGTAGTACAGTTTTATTCCGGTAAGGATAAAAAATGTAAAAAGCAGTAGCACTCTTGGCTTACCCTATCATTATCTAGTACACCAACATGACCTGGAAGATTTGCTAAATCAACATCTTTTGCAATTATATTATCGAACGTGCATTTGGTGTCGTACGAAACAACATCAACAGTTTATTTTTAACAGTTAGCAGTGGACATGTTATTGTGGGGTCACTGTTTATCTTTTACAATGCTTGACCACTTGAAAGCAGACACATACCTCCAGCATATCTTCAGTGAGTTGCCACTGCTTCTCCCTATATGCATCTTGTGGGTCATGGGAAACGGTGCAATATGCAACTAAGATGTCGTATTTCTTTAAAAATCTGAAAAAAGAATGAACCGGCTGGAGTTGTGTAGTTTTTTTTGTTTTTAATCGAGTTTTCTTTAGCCTAAAACTTTTGAAAAAATGTTCTTCTTAGGTGCACAATGTGGTGCTTTGCAACTGCGGCTATTTGGGAATTTCGTTTCAATAGAACGTCATTAATGCATTACATCTAATTATGTGGCTTTGCTGGATCGATGAATTCGATACCAACTTCTTTCGTTAGAATTTGGTCCAGCCTAAGCCTTTTTTTGAAAACAACATAGCATTAGGTCTAAAAACTAAACAAATAGGTTTTTATTTTCTGTCTCAAATTTTCTCAAATGTTTAGATTTGACCATATTTTTGCTGTGATACTATATGATTCTTTAGCATTTCTTTCAATAATGTATTTTTCTTATAGGCTTGAAAAGGGCTATATGACTAGCCGAAAACGTTCGCTTGTTGTTTTTTGTTTTTATAATGTTAAATGTAGTGTTGTTGCTTAGTTATGTCTGTTTATTTTCTGTCTGTTTACGATTTTATTTCTGTTGATAAATTTACCTGCTGAAGTTTTTCTTGCTCAGATTGATCAACCTGTCTTTCCCGTCGTGCGATGGAAAGTCTAGTCCCCGCTCACATGTTGCCAAATGAAGAACTGAAAAATCGAAATTTCTCTCAGCCCATTTTCATGTCAAATAATCTTTATTCTCTAACACCTCGGTTACGTAAACTGTTCTTAGATTTTCAAAAAAATAGCTTAGACTTACTGAACGATTTATTTTAAATGGTTGCATAAATATGTTGAAAAAATCATAAACATGTAGTGACCATATAAAACCATTTGTTCTAAAATAATAAAAGGCTTTTAAACTAACTTGAAACCAAAGAAATCAACAGAGCACTATGCGCTTGAACCATGCTGAGCAGTCAGAACCCTTTTGATACGTCAGTGCTTCAGTCACATACGGAATTGTAACTGAGATTGGCCTATTCTTAGCAAGACACGTCACATGGGCAACCCTTCGCTTATCTAATCTAATGACCTTCGCTGAAGATGGCCTGTTGCAATCACTTCGTTTGTAGAACGCGAGTTACAAACGGTATATCTGCTATAGTTATTAGTTCATTATTGTTTCCAGTCTGTAACTCACGTTTGGAAGTTTCAAACGACACTTTCAAATCACATCTTTAATATCCTGCGACCTTGCATGCTTCAACTTAAGTGACAGTTAAGTTAATTAACCACTGACGTAGTTTACCAAGTATGGCTCTTAACGACATTACCTTGTATGTGACAACTCGGACGTTATGCTTGTTTGTTCTATTGACTCAGAAAATAGATTGAGCTGTCAGTCATATTCTTCGGTGGTCAAGCCAACGGATCAAACGTGCATGCAATTCTCCATCAACGTCTGGCCATGAGCCGAACACAATTCGGCTTTTGTGGCAATTCTTGCATTTTGTTGTTTCCAGCAACTTGCCAGTAAATCAAACTCTTTTTTGCATTGATTCAATGTCCGCGAACGACCAACAAAACAATGCTTGATTTGCTGACTGGTAACTGGTTGGTAGCAGGGCTACTCAAACCTTTTTTTTATTGTGCCACTCCGGTTTAGAATGGACGGTGGACGACTCAGCGGATTATAGGTGCTTGCTTTCCAATCATGCAATCCGGGTCGACTCCCGGTGTAAGCTGGTTGTTGATAAACACCGCTCCACTGTACCCAGGGTGTAATGCGGCGTAGTTGCTGAGGGAAAGGCGGCCGAAAGAAAGGAACTGGTCATCCTATACTCTCGAAGGCTTAGTATTATGAGAACATTATCTTTTCACCCCCTGATTCTTGGATTCAAGTGTGGGACTCTCCTTAACCTTACCATTTCAGGAAATAATTTTCTATGCGATCGCTTGGTAGGTCGGAGGCGATAATAAATAAACCATTTCATTATTATCCCTTTGAAAACTGTTCGGTGGTTGTCTGGTTTCTTCGATTCCAGCAGGGCGGGTAATCTCAAAAACATTAGCAATTCTACGAATGATAAAACTTTTTTCTACAAACCAGACAAGGTAACGCCGGGAATATGACGTGGCCGGTTTGTAAAACATAATACGAAATTTAAAACGTAGACAACAATCATTTGATTTAACCAAAACATAACGATATGAAGAATTTCTAGATATAAAACTTGCTCCATGAATCTCACAACCATAACCTTTCTAATTGACTAATGTGAAACCAAGAGCTACATAGCTCGCTCAATTTTTGGCATTAAAATTACACAGTTGGTTGCTCATGCACATTACAGCTACCGAAGCGACGATTTCCTCAATGTGGCTAGTGGCTACCTTGAGGAGCCATTGGGCTCCTGTTGAGATACCATGCTGGTTACTAAAGGACCAGACAATGTTGTGCAGTATTTTTATTTTTGAAAATAAGTTAACGATAAATCTAGAAATACGCGCTTTACAAATTACGAAACATAAAAGTATGTCTGTGTGATGTAGCAGCAACGCCAATGAAGGGTGGGACTTGTCATGGTAAAGAAAGTTTTCCAACAAATAAGCTAAAGCTTTTTTTTCAATACGCTTCAAACATACGCGCCGACTTCCGGGGGGGGCCGGGGGGCGGCGCCCCCGGTAAATTTATGGTTGAGGGCAACAAAAATGGTGATTACAAGTAGTGTTTTAAAGATAAAACACTTCGCGAAAGAGATTTAGATAATTTAAACGGACTTAAAGAATGCCGAAAGCAAGAAAAGCCTACGTTGCTCTTGCCCGCGAAACAGCAGCTGATCGCATGGCTTTCTCATACGCTATGGAGATTTCAAAGTAGATGGTAGAGTAACTTACGCTGCTGGAATAGCCACGTAACTATTCACGGCAATATTCAGTAAACCAGCTAAATTAGACGCGCTATTTTCAACGAGGTCTTCCCGCTGTGAGACAATTATGATTCAACAGAACGCATTGTTTTCTTCGTAATGTGTGAGAATTAAATCGAAAACCGATAAAAGAAAAGGTGTCTTGGTCGCAGATATTGCCTGCAGTAACGGCGTCTCTTACCGCTATTATCACCTAGCTAATCTGACATCATTGTTTTATGCGGCCGCTAAGGTTTGACATCGACTTCAACGATCATGGAATGTTACGTAATAAGAACGATTATATCCTACACGCAAAAATAAAAAAATGATCTCTTAAAACAGCTCTTCTGGTTTGTCTCGTGAGCTTTGCATATTGCTCAACAAGTGCATAAAGTTTAGAATTGACAAGAAATCATTGAATTTGAAAATTAAGTTTGAATCACTGCAAATAAACGTATTCAAAACTTTTACTTAGGCCGACGCGATTTCACACTCCGTAATTTACGTCAACAATCATTTTTAGTGCGTTCATTTTAAAAACTGCCGAGCTGGAGACAACAGCATGTCCCGTGTTAGTTGAACTTGCCTTTTTGAGGTGAAAATCACTTGCGAACAGTGGCGTAGCCAAGGGGGGGGTTTTGGGGGTTACAACCCCCCCCTTTGGCACGCGTGTGACGTCACGATATTGAGAATGATGCTTTCAGTCTAGAAAAAAATTGCCTAATTTTATACAAAACTGCATTAAAAGAGCGAGTTTTGCCAATACCAAACATTCAAACATCTCAGCCAGGAATTAGCAACAAGAAAACATAGAGACTTAGCTTTATTTCCGAAAAATGCAGAAGAAAACATGATCTTATCCTTTTGCTATGCCACCGGACAGCACCATTTTACAGGAATATTCATACCCACATTTTTGTTGAAAATGCTCTCAGAATGCACCAAATTCAAAGTAATTTTTCAAAATTTTCTGGGGGAGGCCCTCCAGACCCCCCGCCGCTGGGTCGTCAAAACCCCTCCCTTTCGAAATTCCTGGCTACGCTACTGCTTGCGAACATCTTGACCTTTACTCGAGTATATAGCCTACTGTATTCAATAAAAGACTACAAAGACTTTCGATAAAAAACAGAAAAGAAAACACTTCGCCGATGTCAACGCTTTGAAAGTAAGTAATTAGCGAAACGAGGTTAATAAAACTGATAGCAGGTTTTCACTCTGCTTGAGATCATGATTTTTTGCGTTTTATTTCGATAACTTCGCTGTCTTGATCGTTGTTATTCACTCGCACGAAAAGGAAACGAATCGGCTTGTTTTCCAACTGTTTCAATTATGAGCTAACAATATCAAAATTTTTACGACTAGGCGTACTGCATGCGTAAAACTAATCGTTTCAAGCAGCGGTTCTAATAAATTCGGTTTGCGACCTATTTGTCAATATAAACAAGACACCAAGCTTAATCAAAGACTATTTTAATTGAGTAAAATAGCGTTGTGATTATGACGTCATCACCTTTCTCGCCCCCCAAGGTTTTTTGAAAAGTCAGCGCCTATGGCTTCAAAACAAAACCAAAAAAATAGCACCTATCAAAGGTATAACACAGTTAAAAAATGGGTTGGAAGTAGAATCTTTTGAAATGAGCATTTCATTTTCTCACAAGTGCAGTGAAGGGTTGTTCAAACATCATCAAGCTTCAGTGCCTTTCCCTACTTTTCATAATTATGATACCACGTATTACGCCGACTTGCATAACATAACATGACAGTTCTAACAATTCCCCACTCCCCGATGCAGTTATATGATATTTAAACAGTCCCTAAAACTAATTGCTGAAAAAAAGTTTCTACACTCGAGTGAAGCAGTGACGATTTAATGTTCTGGAGACCAACTTTACTTGTTATGAACTTTTTCTAACATTTGTTTTGAAAAAATTTCGAAATCTTCTATTCCGGCGATAATAGAAGGATCAATCTCGTCCTTTTTGTTCACACGTTGCTTTGATGGTGGATCGTCATCCACTATCGATGACGTATCTGTGTCGTGAACGTTAGATTCGGTCTTAGGTATGTTTATGGAAGAATCAGATTGATTCAACCGGGTTGATGAAGACACAGAGGAGGATAAAGCATCATCACTAGAATCCTCAAACACTTGTGGATAATTGATTGGATGAATTTTGCTTCCAGAGTCTACAGAATCAGATGATGCGGATTTTCTGAGCTCTGATGTGCTGCAAGAATGCTGTTCATCAATTGATGCCAGAGTCTTCTTGGAGCTGCGTCGCCGTCTTCTCACAATTTCTCTTCCGTTTGGAGATTCAGCTTCGTGTCTACGGATGATGGCAAGAGCATCTTGTTGCTCACTGAGAAGAAGTTCAAGATCTTGACGCTCGCGAATCTTCTCAAGCGCATTCTATGGATGGAGTAAAACAAAAAAGTTGTTAAAACTAAAAACAATAAAATTTAACAACTCGTTCTTAAGTTTGGTTGCAAGTGACAAGCATACTGTAGCTACATGAAGATGCTCTTTTGAAAATGGCCAATTTATCAAAGTTGCTAATGAAACAGTGCCAATTTATCAAAGTTGTGGTTCGAAAACGATTTGATGGTTTAACTAGTTTGGTAAATGAAATGGGTATACAAAACAAAGCCAAGATAACGAAACTTGAAGTAAAAATATATTTTAGTTTAATTTCTAACAGACTAATGACAGTCATTCCTTGTCTGTTTAAAGCTTACTATGGTAGAACGTACCTGTTTATTAACTTGTAGATTTTGTATTTCCATGTCAACTTGAAGAAGTTTTTCCTTCATTTCATTCAATTTTGCTTCCAATGCTGCAAAGTGTTGGTGATTTTGCCGCCGTTTCTTCCCAGACTTGGGAGCAATTTCCCTTGCAAGCTGGTCCACCTTCAACTGCGCTGAGTTTCGGCGACAGTTGAGCAACACCATCGATTTGGTTGCGTTCATTTCCTCTACCTCTCTCTGACGGTTGTATTTTTCCAAAACCTCGATCCGCTTCTGTTGATGACGTAATTGAACTTGAGGAGAAGAGGGCGTGATGACGTCAGCAGCGATGCCGCTCAACAGGCGATTTTCTTGCAGCAGCTTTTGCTGCTGTGTCGCAATTTCTTTGAGCAACTGATGCTTCTGCATTTCGATCACTTCTTGATCCAGTCGGTCTTCAAGCAAGAACTCCTACAAAGTGAAACAATTGGTCCCAATAATCTTGCACACTTCTAGATGTAGTCATATATAATTTTCTGAAATCTATGTTAGAAAGCGTAACGTCGAGTAAAAACTTTGAAAATGGATAGCAACGGCAATCGTAATTAATAACTTTCACTGGTCTGATTTCAAAAAAGAAGTTAGTCAAACAATCTTCTTCCATAACTTACTAAGGTAAGCTAATAACCTTTTTCGAGCTAAGCACATTCTATGGTCGGTAACAAAGCCTTCATAAGCTCTATGCTTGATTACAGAGAATTCGGAAGTTAGACGGAAGCGGTCATCACAAAAATGCTTACAAATTTCTTGTGCGTCACAAGGTGAGACATCAAGACTTCAGCGGTGCTTGAAAGCGTTAAATCATAAATGTACGAAGGAATTATATGCTACATCTCATGAGCTTTTGTGCCAAAGTCAAGATGAAGAAATTGACAAATTTTACACAATCAAAAGAAAAAAAAGTTGACTCTTTGAAAACCAATCAGATGAAGAAATTGACAAATTTTACACAATCAAAAGAAAAAAAAGTTGACTCTTTCAAAACCAATCAAAGACAGGTTTTCACACCTCAACATAGTAAATGATAAAGGTGGTGTTAGGTGCAAGAACTTTTTTAGTAGTGATTCTCTTACCTTTGGTTCGGAACTTTCCTCAATAGATTTTTTTCTTGTTTGTTCAGACAAAGAGTTTGTTTCCTTTGCTTTCAGCTCTACATCTTCACTATTTACACTGCAAAACAAACAGTTTGTCAAAACTTTTTGACAATAGCCTTCAAGTTATGCAACCAGGAAGTGGTAATGCTTAAAATACACAGCTGTAGTTGCAAGTTAAATTAAATCATTAAAAAACTCCAGGAACAATTAAGCCATACGATACCGGAGTACTTGCACCGCCTGAAATTATATAGTTGGCTTTTTTAAATCAGACGTTTTACATCACAATTGGAAAACTTCACACGAAAAAGTTGTATAGTTTTCATGTAACTTTCATTTACAAAAGACACCATAAGCTATTATCCAATATCTGAAAAGCTTATTAGCTCCAAAAATAGACTACCTGCTTGGGCTTGGTGGTACATTGCGAAACTCTCGTTCCAACGATCCGACCCACAGCAAGAACTCTTGATGATTATCTGTGCTGAAATGCAGGGTTGGTGTTCCCTAAACAAAACATTTGATGGTTATTGAAAGCTGTCATTGCATTTCCGATCGTGTCGTTGTTGTTTTGCATCCAGGCTTATGCTCGGTGGTTAAAGGTTTAGACCGGATGATGGGAGAGCAAGGAAGCCAATCTTTGTGTCCATTGGCACACATGCTTCTACCTGTCCTACCAAAGACATAGCCGCATACTCTTAAGTTGCATCGAGCTGACGGCCTATCAAGCTTTGTACTGGAGCTCTCACTACAGTACACAGCTATGCAGGCGGTTGTTATAGCAGTTGATGAAGAAACTTGAATAAAGCTACCACTTGAAAAAAATGTAATAGCGTTTCAAGTCATTTCAGCTCACCTGTTGTTCCAATCGAAATTCAAATCTTGATCGGTTCATGTTTATGACGTCAGCGATGACCTCATAGCCACGTAATACAACTGCATCTCTGGTAACGTGGGATTGAGGAGAGTTGTAGCAGTAAAGACAAGAGTCTTGGAAAACACACCAAAACCTGACAGAATAAAGAAAACACTGTCACTCATTTGACACTTTTGTTTCCTATATAAACAACAAGGAAAAGGGAAAATACACGACAGTAAAAAAATGTCTTCGTCTGGTAATTGAAAAATTGAACTAAGCGAATGGGAAGGCAAGAAAGCATATTTGTGTCCACCTTCAAACGTGGACGTTGCTACAATAGCGTCTGAATTGGAAGCCAAATGCTGTCGCACAAGATGAAGCTTAAACAGGATTGCCATATTGGCGGTTTAAGCCAAATTTGGCGTTTTTTTAAAGGATCATCAGGATTCAGGGTAAGTTGCCTTTTCAAACCTAATGATTTGTAAATAGGCTAGTCTACATTAATAAAACAGAGTTTTTTAAACTATTTTTAATTTTAAAAAAATGTCAAAACAGCAAACTCAAAATAGCCTGCCAAACGCATTAAGAACGTCATGACGGGTTTTCACAAGAAACAACCACTTTCTTTCAATTAGCGTTGAGCAGACGTCCTTCTACGTCAAGTCCACTCACCATTCGGCTACGCAGCCGTGAAGGGATGACGCAAGTGTTAGATCAACCTACGGTCAAGCACGTGTGCCACGTCGTTTAAATTGGAATAAACTCATTAAGTTGAAGCATAACGTTGCATAGAAGTTTAGGGTTCACATAGAACTTAAACTCAACATAACATCAAAAGCATTCACTGTCAGACCAATTGCTCCTCAACGCTTGACTGTTCTGTTTTCACAAGAAATTTCAACATCATTGAAAAGGATAAATAATTTCACAGAATCCGCGTTTGCCAGAAATTTGCGCCAGCAATTGGAATTGACCGGCCAGGCCAGGAAGTGCGACCAGAAGGTACCAGTGTGGTTTGAACAAAAATACTGGTAACTGACAAACGAACAAAATTCGTTCTTTTTACATTGATTCAACGACTGTAAACGTGGAATCAATGTATAAGTGACCAATTGTGCTAGCTGGGTAAGAATTGCCGGATGTGGCACGGTACGGGTTGCTCACTGAATTCCCAATTCAAAAACCGCCGACTACATAACTTTGTTGATGCTTTGAAGTTTCATTGTAAAAAAGTTTTCTAATTGCGCTTCGTGTGATGGAACGCACGCCAATGTGACAGGCAATTGACAAAAATTAGCCTTGCGAGTTGTATTTTTATGGTCCCTACTCGCTATGCCAGTGGTTCCCAACTCATGGGTCGCGACCCAAAGTTGGGTCGCCTGATAATTTTTTTGGGTCGTTTGTTTTTCAGGCATTTGTATCTTGGGCGAAAAAAATAACAACAACAAAAATTTAAAACGTGAAGAGATCGATCACAAAACTGAAAAATATAAACACAAGTCATGAAGCGTTTCATGTCGAGACATCGGAAAGCTTTGTAGCATGATCGTAGTGCAAGAAGTTTTACCAATTTTCGCTTTTATTATTGTTATTATTATTATTAAATGTAAACCCAACAAAAATTTCAGTCTCAAACATAAATTAACTTGACAAAGTTACGGGATATATATTGCAACGTGCACTATATGTCACGAACGCTATGTCGGACAAACTATGACAAAGTTTTCCACACGTTGGACCACGCATAGTCTGATGTGGTAAAACGCATCAAAGACAAAGCCCCAAGTGCTGTATGGACTTATTGCTTTCTCCACAGAGAGGCCTTTGCTGCAAAAAAGCTGTCTCAAGAGCTGCACGAAGTGTTGAATGATGTGAAGTGTGTAAACTTCATCAAAACAAGTCCACTAAATCGGCATTTGTTTTCGTTTTTGTGGATTTTGATTATTATCAAGCATTGCTGTTGCACACAGAAGTGCGATAGTTGTCACGAGGTCGTGTCCTGAAGCGAGTTTGTAATTTGCGAGAGGAGATTGCTATCTTCCTGAGGTAACAGAACTGTGTGAGATTAGCCGAGACGTTTTTGCAAGAAGATTTCAAGGCAAAAGTTGCTTAGCCTACCTTGCCGATATATTTGACTCTCTGAATTCGCTAAATTTATATATGCAAGGCAACGGTTTTACGGTGATTGATCGCGCCGCAAAAGTTTCTGCTTAACACAAAAAACTCATATTCTGGAAAAGTTATGTCACCAGAGATGAGTACGATATATTTCCTCAGCTAACGCAATATATCTGTGGCAATGAAGTTGATATTAAGCAAACGATAATTAGACACCTGGAACAGTTTGCCAAAAAGTTTGTGCACTACTACGGAGAATCTCTAACACTTAATAACCAAAATGATTGGATAATTGATCCATTTGTTGGAAAAGATCAGCTTCAACATTCCATCCATATTGCAGAACAGTTTATGGACATAACGACAGAAGTAGCAAACCGTATTTCTTTTGCGTCCTTCAAAGACAAATACCCCAAAGATTCTGCAAACATCCACTTTTGGGCTTCCATGTGCAAAGTTTATCCCACAGTTTCACAATTAGGGATTCAAAAACAGATTCCATTTGCAACAACTTGGCTTTGTAAGATTGGGTTTAGCGCCATGTGTGTATTGAAAACTGAACAGCGAAACCGGCTGGAAGAGTCGACATGCGGCTATGCCTAAGCAAAATAACGCCTCGATTTCAAAAACTCACTGACAGCAAGCCAGCACAGCTATCTCATTAGTGATTTGATAAACATATTATTTTGGAAAAAGTTACTGCTTTTGTAGTGCTGTTTGTTTGCAACACAATCTTGTATGGCTTTTAAAATATTACGACAATTTGCTTGGGTCGCAAGATTTTACCGAACTGAATTTTTTTTAAAAATGGGTCGCCTTTAAAACGAGTTGGGAACCACTGCGCTATGCAAACTGTGGTCAATCAAGGACTTGCAAAATCGATATTCTTGCACTTATGCAACAACTACAGTTTTGAAAGATATTTTTGTTTTGTTGTTTGAAAGAATGGAAATGATTGTTTTTAAAAGTTTCATTGTGACGTATCGAAACGCTTAGCTTCTGCTACTTGCATTCCTTTTCCTATAGGTGTTGAATGTGAAGACAGCAACAATTAAAGTTAGCCTTTTTACAACTGCAATTGCAATGGGCTACAAAAAGACTTAAAGGTACGGCATTTTCAGCTTTAAACAATTGTTAGGCCTACTGCATTGAAGATAAGACTGAATTGACAAGAATGAAATAAAATTTCAACTACTGTACTTTACAGCACAAAAAATCATTTTGTTCTGGGTTTTTGAAAGATTTTCTTGAAACTAAAATACTAAAAACTCACGAAAAATATCGCATAGATTCTCTTGAGTAATGATTGCAAAATGTAGCGGCCATTGTTTAATTCAGGCACAGCATTCCAGAACACTATATTCTATGTCATGGCACTCAGTAAGAATTTAAAACTACAATTCATTTCACCTTTCCCATTGTTTTTTCCTGTTTTTCCTGTCCAGGTATCCACAATGCGCTGCAGAAGTGAGGCTGGACGCAGGGATTTGAAAGATTTGTGGCTTGGATGAGGCTTTTTTACTGGAAGATTTCTGTACACTGTGGCCGATCTTGTAAGAAGCGATTCCGCCCAGCCATCTTGTACGGCTTCCACTTTTACTGGAAGCGTCACTAACACCTGGAAACAAAACCAAATTTGGATTGGAAACACATAAAACTTCTTTAAACCAAATTTTGAGATGTAGGCTACCAAGTTTTTGAAATCTTGAAAATGCATTTTGAGCAGCACAAAGAAAACGATTTCAAATGAAGTAAAAAACACTTTTCCATTAATATACGTTGCAGTGTTAAAGCAAGCAGTAAGCTATATAGTCTATGTAGTCTATATAAATGGGCATGTGTTAAGTGTAACATTTGCAGTGTTGCACTGAGGTTGGAAACTAGCAAAGAAATACAAAAATATTCATTCGGCAGCCAAGGTTGCAATGAACGCAGACGGTTCTCAAAATCCGTATTTTCGTAACATAGCTACTGTTTTGATAGCTAGTTGCTACCATAAAGCTTCATTGCAGCCGAGGCATACTTACAGGGTAGTTTATTTGGTGCTGGTATCACGTGTAAGCAATAGGAATGAAATTGACAAAAGACTAAACTCAATTACATCACATTTGACCAAAATACCTGATTCTGAGCTCTTCCTTGAAACTCGACTATGTAGATCGCCACTGGAGTGGGATCCATCTTTGAAACTGCAGGAAGATCCGCTGGTAGACGAAGCTGCATAAAGCAAGAAATTGTAAATCTTGCAAAATAATAGCAAAAGAACGCCATGCAAAAAAAGCTTTTTGTAATACTGTATATAAGGCGTTTTAATAACTAAAACGAAATTTTACCTTCAGTGTCAGACTTTTGTGAAGAAAAATTCCATTCACTTTCAACGCTGTGTCGCCTCTGTGGTTAAAACACATCAAATGTAAGAGTTGGAAACACGGGGTTTTTAATTTATAATAACTTGTCTCCCCCATCAAATTTGTTATAAAATGACGTGTTGAAGTAAATTTGATATAAAATAACCCCCCCACTGTTTATCAAATTCAAAACTTGTAAAATAAAACGCACACCGCCCTTCCCGTTTATTCTGCATTTAATTGTGATGAAACAAAGATGATTCTTTGCAGCGTAAATTGCGACCAAAGGGGCGTTCACCCCAGCAGCCGTTAAATAAAAGAAGAAATTAAATAATAATAATGCGCTTAAAGAAATAACGAGCGTTATCGAAGTAACGGCGCTTTCATGTCACACAGTGGTTTGCATTTAGAATTTAGAAAGTGTCTTTTCTGACTCTTATGAAAGGCGTTTGTGGACATTCATAGAAGTAGGGGATGTCCAACTGCCTGCAAGCGAAGAGTGCATCAAACACAAGTGTTGCCAGATGTTTTTCAAACTTTTTAGCAAAACTGTTATTTACATTAGTGGCAACCCAAAACTTGTTTGTGAAACACTATTTTGAAATTAATCCAATAACATTTTGTTATCCATTTATCACATCATCGTAGTGCTTGCAATTTGAACCTGTCCTACACTGGCTACACATACTATAAAACTTAGATTTTAGCATTTGAAATACAAAGCTGTGCATTTTTGAGGTGAAACTTAACTTTTCCTAATTTTTTTAGTTTTCAAACTCTTAGTAATATTTTCTAAACCTGTAACTTCCTTTTTGGTTGAGGTTCTCTCGGTAAATTTACAACTTCATTACATAATGACATAATTACAAATCACGTCATGTCAATTTTGTGCAACGAAGCTTTAGTTTGGAACAGGCAAACTCTGGCGACCACTTTAAAATATAATTTTTGCTAAAAGTTCGCAAAAGACTCAGCCAGAAAATCAGTCATTTTTTATTCATTCTGAACACGTTGAATCAATATACAAAATGGTTGATTTGCTGACTGGACAGTTGTTGTTACTTAAAATCTCAATGCGTTAATTTGCTTTATTTGAATGCCCTTAAAATCCAGGTTAAATTTTAGAACATTACTTTTTACAGTAAGCTTTTTGTGTCTTAACAAATCAAGTTAAATCTTGTGCTGTAGCTTTCATACGTAGGTGATGCAACAATGCGAGCTGTTTACCCAAGCTGAGCTATAATCAAAGAAAAGAAACTTTTTTAGATACTTTTTGTGAATACAAATTAATTGGCAGACAGGGCAGACACTTTGTTACCATCGTAGTAATTAGCAACCTTTGTGTTTTTGTCGTAAAATTTAGAAGCTTGAAACAAAACAAAAAGTCTTCACTTTGGCCTGCTTACCTTTTGTAAAAAAATTCATGTGATTTTCAAAGCCCAAGCATTGTGTTAACAAATAAAGGTTTCTGAATTATTCATTCAATTTTATCTGTTTTAACTGCAAAACAACGTCTTTCAACAATAATCGACGCAAAACAAACTAAGTGTCAATTAGAAGTTAGCCTGGAAGAAAAACAGTTGAATCTCTAGCCCGCGGAGAGAAATAGATTTCATTATCAGTCCAACTATTGTTGCAAGTGCTCATCAAACACAACTTAATTGCATAAAAGAAGTTTTCAACAAAAGTCCCTTTGGTTTTTCTCGGTTTTAACAAACCTGCAGCTTTTGCAAATAACTTACGTTCGATTTTAATTAAGTCACATAAAATAACAGAAAAATTATTTCTAACTTTGTCTCATCTACAGTCATTTCATTTCTTTTATATCAACTTAAGCTTTTATTATAAGCAATGCACATTTTTGTATTTAATTCTTCCACCACTCCAACAAGACGTCGCAAATTTTTTGCTGATTAAAAAAAAACTTGGTTGATGTTAAGTTTTTAAGTTGATTTAAAGTTTTTAGTAGAAAGCAATAATAGATCATTGCATATTCATGCCCAATTCACGCGCAACGATTGACAAAATTGACTGTCTGCTCACAGTAGTTCCTTGTACACTGTGATTGAATGCACATTAATCTCATTTCAACGTTTTCAGGCTTCTCAAATTTTCAAATCAAGGTAAGATTAACCGATCAAGAATGAATTTCAAGCAATCAGGAAGAGATTCAGATTATCTTTGAACGTCAAGAACCAATGCCTTTATCAAAACCTCAGCTCAAACAAGTAATAATTCCATTCAAGAGTAAAGTAGTTGCTGAAGTTTCAAAAGAACAATCTCACCTTTTCGTATCTTATCTCGTTCAAATTGCTTGGTAAACTGAGACAGCTTTTGAACTTTCCTGAATTAAAAAAGCATTTTTGTCAATCACAATAAATTGAAATTAATACTAGATACTTTATCAATTTTGCTAAAATTTGTCCTTTACTTAATTCAATAAAAAAAAATAAAAAAAATCCACTTTTACAGCTAAGTTTTCTGCATGCTGCGTTAGAATCGAAATAAGCTTTACCTGCATTTGCGTTGCGTGCAGCAGCGGATCCATAAATCTCAAGAAAGTCGATATGAGTCAAGATGGGGACAGGTTTCCGTACGGTTCTCATTCTGTAAGTCTTGCCGTTTGTAGGTTCAAGAATATTACTGTCAGAATGGGATCGCCGAAGACTGCTGACTTTCGGTGTCAAGAAAAAAGCTAACTGGTCGTTTTCCACTTGCAAGGCTTGACATACACGCTCAGTGGTAACCGTAGGCTTACTGTTATCTGCAATGTGGAGTAAATCAGTTTGTTTGATGATAAAAATCGGACTTTGATTTTCTGTACTGAGAATTTGATTAATACTTCTTGAATTCGGCTGAATATGATTTGTAAACACAATAGCGTCTTTATCTACACTTTCCTCGGCACGTTTTGCATGTCTATGGTGAACACTTTGCGGAATCAAATTCGGGTTGTCTGAATTTGCGTTAAAACTCTGAAAAAACTTAGTGCGGTCTAAAAGTTGCAAAGCATTCTCTCTGTCTGCTGTTTCCACCTCATCTGTATAGTGCTTTCCCAAAGAAATGCACGACCCACTTGTGGAGGTGTAGCCGCTAGAAGTAGAGTTTTGTCCAGCCGAGTAAAGGGAAAAAGGCAGCATTGAAATCGTTGATTCTATTTCACTCTTCGATTTTCCGCAGCTGCATGGGTGGTACAGGTTTGATTGTTGCAATGCAGCATTGTCCAATGAATCATGCAATTTCTCTTTCGAATTTCCGTTTTTCATCAAGTTTGTCTGATTTTGATCATGGCGGCAATCTTTGCAAGAATTGTCACGCCAGCTGGATGGATCAGCATCACCGCGGGACTGTGAGATGCTACATTCTTTCCCATTTTGAGGTGTGACAATAGCGGCTTTATGAAAGATTGCTTTCTTGGCAGTTGTTCCTTTTTGTGTGACAAGTTGACCGTCACTTTCGCCATAAATAGCCTCCGATTCTAAATAATCACAAATTGAACTCTTAATCTTGCTTGAATGCCGGTCTGAAGACGTTTGAAACTCATTTTGCTTATTTATCGTGATCGAAGGAGACTGAAGTGTATCACAAGATTTAGGTTCAGCTAACCCTGCATGCGAATTATGCAGCAAGCCACCATGTATTGTAAACTGCGGTATTGGGGAGTCTTCGTTGAAACTTTTATCTGTTGGTTGGCCATGTCCACGTTTGCTATTGAAACCAAAGCCTGGGCCACTGGACGGCTTCAATGTTGCATTCTGTTCACTTGTGCTAAGTGGACGAATAATTTCCTCACGGGCGTTATCTTTCTTTTGTGGCGTCATGTTGGCTAAGTGCGAATCGTTTTCAGTTCGAATTTTCCTTTTAGCAAGCAAAGGACTTCGTTTTCGAACAGAAAAACTTGAAGATTTTTGAATCTGTGTTTTGTTTTCGTTTGCAACAAAAGGATGGAGCAGATTTTGCAAACTGCTTGAATGTTGAATGACGCGTATTTTTTGATGGTCTTTCACACCCAAAACAACGTTGTTGTTATTATTCAATTCGAGCTCTGCAGACTGGCTGGGATTCTTATTTAAAATCTCAAGATTATTTTCATCCCTTTGTTTCGTGACTGTTTCATCTTGTTGGATCGGATTCAATGTTCGCTGTGGGGCCATCTTGGATAGCATCTCTGCGCTGGAGCTTGAATTTAGAACAACAAAGGACTTCATCCAGTAGACGAATTCTTGAGTGCTTTTGCACATCAACTGGGTACGCTTTCCGTGTGGTCCTGAAAAAAAAAACATTTAATGTCAAAAAAAATACAGCAGCAAATCTATTTGTTTTTGTTATATTCTACAGATTTGCTTAGAAAATGCCGGCTGATTTGTATTACCCATAAAGAAAAAGAGAAATTTCACTTTGTTTCATTACGGCTGGATATTACTATGTGTGGTTTAACCGGCATTGTACTGATTTCCGTTAAAATGCAATCTCTTGCTATATAGTTTAAATGCAGGGGTTTATGATACAAAAGCTTTAAAGATGACTTATCTACCTATAAGAAATTGAAAAGGTTAGCAAAAACGACTTTTTTAAAACCGGTCAAGTATACCAAGGTCCACTACTCGATGCTGAGTGTTTGTTTTTGGTCTCCAACCTACAATTTTGCCACTTAAAACAAGCATTTTGGTTGCTTCCCGGTTACATTGTACAAATAAAACCTCCGATATACAGTAAATAATTGCACGTAAGCAGTTGTTTTATCTTCATGTAAACAAGCGTTTGAGACTGCCATGGTCAGTGAACAGACCTACGCATTAAAATGAACAGTGTTTTTCCAAGATTCAATTTTGCCTGATAAGCAACTTTTTAAACTATCTGGAAAGTCTGATAACTTTTGTCTGGTGATGCGAAAACTAACAGGCATGTTTCGAGTGTAAAACAAAATATATGCATGTTTTCTTGCAATCTTCGAGAAATATCAGCAATATAATGTAAAATATTTTACAAGAAAAATCTTAGTAAAGAAAAAGAAGCGTTGTTACCGGGACTTGAACTTGGATTTTTCAGTGTCTGTGATCTTTGAAGCGTATTTCCGTTTGTATTCGCAACCAATATAAAACTATTGCTGCTTTTTGCTACAAAACAAAAGTAGAGATTATTATATTTTACTTCTATTTGAATAAGATATGCACTGACGAAGCCACACAAGTGTGACGAAAGCCCTATAACAAATTTGTTTTTATCAGTTTAGTTTAGTGTAATACACTCTGATTTATTTTTATCGCACCATGCGTCTTCTGGATCATTGGTGGAGTTAAAAGAAGATTTTTAATGAAAAGTTCAGTGACAAAGTTTATTTCAAAATAGATTGCAATGCTTGTACAATGTACATTGTACAACATTGAAAATGCATCCACAATGCTACAACGGTGAGAACCTTCATCAGGCGAGATGCATGGAATCGTATGTTTGAAAAGTTGCCGTACACATTTTATAATTTCTATGTTTAGCGTCGCTGAAAAACACTTTCAAAAACTGTTTTGTTAAAAAACTTGTCCTACACCACTGCACCTTGGGTGACGTTTTCTACACTGCAACCACATTGAAGATCTATATGGGAAGAACTGTCCGAGCCCTGGGATTTCTGCTCGTCGTGGTAAAAATAAAGTTTTTTATCAGAAGACAAAACTGCCCAATATTTATTCCACTTCATCCTCTTCTTCTTATACAGCCACCCTTGTGTGATGGTGACTGATGGTGTCAACTCACCACCGCAGTTGTCACCTGTTAAAAGCTCTGGAGAGAAGTTTCTGAAACATAAAAAGTAGGATCATTATTTCATTAATGTAATAGACACCTCAATCATGTCTCCACAATACCAGGCTACACATTTTTTTCATGAGGCTAAAGGCTTCTTGACTGACATTCTTGCTTAGTTTTTAAGCTTTAATGTTTTTGCATGGGCCCATTTTTGTGGCCCGAAGGATTCAAATGCAAGCCATGCGTTGTCTTTTTTAGGCTTATAGGCAACGTTTACAAGCTGTTGTCGTTTGAGCAAGTTACCCTCAACAACTGAGAAACAAGGGAAAAAGATTGCGAAAACTGGTGGATTTCTGCCAGCAGGGAAAAACGCTCTTTGTCTCACCAACTGAAAATGGAACAAACGGATAACGATAATGATATAATTAGTAGGCTAGATTGCAAAACAAACATTGTTTGGACAACAAAGTCTAGTTAAGTTTACTACTTTACATGTTGAAATTAATCTCACTTGTTTTCACGGTTTGAAGGATCAGTAACTTGCAAATTCTCAGAGAGTGTATTTTCAGGTTGAGGAGGTCCATTGAATATCACCCCTTCTGCTGCTTTAGGTTTCTTGCCAACAGCGCTGCTGACTCTGTTTATGACACGTGATCCGAAATTTCCCGATCGTTTCCGAGCATCATCCGACCGTGACGTGTCCATCATAACTCTGCGATCGTGGCCAAAGTGCATTAATGTAGGCCTGCATTTTTGTACAAGCTTTGTTTAGTTACACTACTTCAAACAACTTTAGAAGCTTTGCACATCGCTTATTTATATTTGCTTGAGTACTTTTTTTTTGAACAATTAATTTTACCTGTTTCAAATACAGTACTTGACACGTTATGCTCCGTAATCTTTCAGTTATCGTTTTGTGTGAGCAAGTTAAGCAGCTTCTCAAATGTTTAAATTAGGCCATATTTTTGCTGTGATACTGTATGATTCTTTAGTATTTATTTTACAATATTTTCTTTTATAAGCTTGAAAAGGGCTATATGAATAGCCAAAAACGTTCTCTTATTGTTTTTTGTTTTATAATGTTAAACGTAGTGCTGTTGCTCAATTATGTCTGTTTATGGTTTAAAAAAGCAACCTCTCTACCCGAATTGTATTTCTTAGAGGTGCATAAATGCAACACTCCGGCCCACCTAGAACGCAAAGAGGCCCATGCAATTCTAACTGGTTGGGGCGAATTTTTTCAATTAGAAAAGGCTCTAAAGTTTGAAGAAATAACAACTCAAACCGTGCACTGCACACGTCATTTTTCTTATTCATATAACTCCATCTACCAAACTAATTGATTAGCTGAATCTTTATTCTCAAACTGGGAAAGCTTCTTTAAGAGCTTAATCCTGGCAGTTTCGCATACCTGTAGAGGCTTTGAACCGATGACGCAGGGCCGGTCCCTGAGATTGGCAGAGTAAAGTTTCCGATTGTTGAAGTGTTGTTGTCGAGAAATTATTCCATCCAATAGGTGCCGCTGAATGGAGAGCAGTCCTTAACTTGCGTTGCTCAAGCGTACACCCAGACAGTCGAACCAGCGCCGCTTGTACTTGAAGCTTCTTCAGTCACGAATTCACGCGCTAACCAACTGAGCTAACGTAAGTAGCCTACTATCTTTTAGGCTATGAGCGTGCTCAATTGAGGTTAAACATGATATCATTAATTAGTATTTTGTTGTGCACTTTCACCCACCTTGCCAGTGATAGAGTGGCCTGCATCTCCATTCCACGCTGCTGAGGTTCCGATTCTTAAACACAAATGATACGATTAATCACAAATGTTTTTAAAAGCATATTCCATTTATAAAAAAATTTGAAGCAAAAATACATACCACAAATGCGTAACAGGGATGGGTAACAATTTGAAGGGGTCCACAAACGCATCAACTTTTATAAAGAGGGCTAAAATTAAGATTTACATAGAGTAGATTATTAAAAAGTAGTTTACAAAACTTTCACTCGGAGCACTCTTCGTAGTTTGGGTCCACAAAAAGATTGAAAATTACTATTCTGGATTATTCAATGCTGAATCTTAACGCTTTCTTTGAGAAATTGTTGGCTGGACAAGTGACTCACCAACCGCACTATTGTCTGCTTCTGTGACGTGATTGGTCGAACGGTGTATTTGATCACGTGGTAGGAAGAGAGATTGATTAGCGTCGTCGGTCGCCAACGAGTTGTTTTGGTCGCTGCTGACTTCTCGTTCGCAACGCGGAAATCTGATAAATAAACAAACCCCAATTTTACTGTTTACGAATTTTGTTGACATTGTTTATGTAGTCCACTGGCTTCCAAAAGTACCGTAGCCCACATCTTACCAAACAAATAACAAATATCCGCTTCTACCTGTTAGGCTATAATTCTGGACAGCATTAGTTTTTTAGCTGGATGTTTGATGTTGCATTTGAGAGTGCAAATATTTCATCAAGTTCACAACCATGTTTATCTCAAACCTTTTCGAGATGAATTTTTTCAAAATTATTGTGCTTTCATTTGGCAATTTTTTTTAAAGAAAAACATAAAATCAATGGCAAATAAAACAACACATTATTACTTAAATGAAGAAGCAAGTCACGATGAAAGTAAAACGTAGGTTTCACTAAAATACAACGTAAATTGTGTAATTTGGTTCATCCAGCTCGTTATCAGTTGTAAGCGCGAGTGGTATTGTCACAGAATAGCCACACAATCTGAAAGATTAACAATTAATCGCATTTACAACACACTGCAATACACGTCTGTCATGATGCATGTTCTCCGCACTCTAGTTCCCACGCTGTATAACAACAATACACGTAACTGAGAAATCGTGTTAATTCGCCTCTCAACAGATACTTGCATGATCACTCGAAGTTTAATGAAGATTTACATTTGACGGTAACATTTAGAGCTTTGTGAAAAGATTTCCGCAAAAACAGTTATTTACTTGCATTCAAACTTGAGTTAAAACCATTGACATTTCGATATTTAATAAAAGGTTTGTCAAACAGCAGACAAATTAAATCAAAAAATCACAAGGGAAATTTAATTCAAAATCTTCTTTGTTTTTTTATGGCTGAATGAAATTATTTTTGATGTAGGCTACGTTTTAATAAATGTTAAGCTAGGATTATAAGCAACTTTACTAACCTAATATTAGCATAAACAAGTTTGAAAATGTCAACAAAGTTCATCAAAGCCTCAAAACCTTAACGGAAGAAGATAGAGGTCAGGCAAACAATTTATTTCTTTATGTCAATTGCGTAGTCATTGAAATTCAACTCTCTTCAATGTTTGCACCTCATCATCAAGAAGCAACGTGAGGAAACAACAGTGAAAATCTTAAATTAAAGATAAGTAATGTACACAAAAATCACAAACAAAGCCGAACAAAAAAATTCAACTTCACCTATTGAGAAAGTTGGCTTATGTTTAGGCGTAATTGAAATATTTGATGCTAAAAAACGTCTAGGCTCTGCAAGGAGTGTACTATTGGTTTGAGCCAGGAAAGTAGGATTGAAAACATATTTTTGTGCAAAATGTAACCAGGGAACTCCGGTTTTTAACAATTTGCTTTTCCTAGAGATTATTTTTTCTGTTCAGCTGCAGAGAGACCCTTGCTGTACCTTCATTACGTTCGCACTTGCGTTGTAATCCAACTTAAGCATGAGCAATTGAAGGGACCAAATTTGAGATCTGCAAGTGTGAAATGAACAAACTGCACCATCACATGTGTGGGACTTATCGGGTCCGTAACAAGGTATGTGGTCATGACAAGCTGCATGATAAGACTAAGCTGTGGCTGATCCCTGCATGCCGTGATTTCACTGTACGTTTAACTAGCCACCTTTTTAAAGATAATGGAAACAAAAGTAAAACATTTTCTCGACGTTTGGTTTTGTAAAATATAATTTTAGAAGAAATTTTCTTTGCCGCGAAAACATAGGCTACTCTTCCACGCTGAATATCCAGACTTGCACTTAATTAAAGACTGTCTTGTAACTATCGCTTTTCACAATTTATTCGCTTACATATTTTAAACTGCGAATTTCAATCTGCATGGGCGGCAACATTTGAACTAGCTGCTAAATTTATTCTATCACTTTCAAGAACTTTCAGCTGTTTTGACATAAAAATCTCAGTGTAGTTTAATTATTTGTCTAATTTTAGGCTATGAAAAAGTGTTTTAAATTTACCTGTTGATTTTTGCTTCTTGATTTGAAGTTTCTTCGCTTTCTGAATCCGAATCTGTTAAATATTATCCGATCAAAACGACCTTTCGGAAACGATTGTCTCTTACCTTCACAACACTACACAAATTACTGTTCTAGAGTTAGTACAATTACCTGAGTCTGGGTCGCTTAAATTTCGAAACAAGTACTGAATAACAAGACAAGAAATCGATAATTTCAGCCTTATTCGTAAACAAATCACTACCACGGTATTTAATTACGTACAACAGCGTACCTTGAGGCTTATGTATTACTTGCTGCGAGACCAACTGCTGTCGAGCAGGGAAGCTTCGCCGTTGGTTGATCTGCATGTCAAGACTAGACAATGGGGCTATCGAATGTCTGGTTGGCCTGAAACCGATCAAAATATTGTCAAAGTTGTTTGAAAACAAAACCTTACTCGCTTTCAAGTGAAATAACCAACCATCTTAGGCTAGGCTGCAACTATTCAGTGCTGTTTCTACTTTTGAACGAGATCTTAGCAATTTAAAATTATAAGTAATCTATTACGGCAGCATTTAGGCGCCAACTTTAAAGCCTTGCAGCAATAAGCGCAGCAACGCAAACCAAACAAACTGATATGAACCAAATTATATCAAAATAATTAAACCATAATTTGATGCTAAACTTGTCAGACAAGATTTTCTAAAACCAATGAAAGACTCGATTTTTCTTCGTTTTTGTTACGTTTTTCAACGTAAACAAGCAGACAATGATCGATGAACATCGAAAACTAGGACTTCAAGTATCATGTAGGATAGGCACACAATGGTAAAGCATTTAGTTAGTTGCAGTCTTGCAAGAACTTTTATGACCACTCTGGCCTTGTATTTTCAAAGTGACACAGAAGTTATAGATTGAAAAAACAAAATTATTTGCATTGCAGGGATTACCATTTTAAAGGGTGCACTTTTCCTTGGTTGTAAATTACCTTCATCAAGAGGTAAAATTTGGTTAAGGAGGAAAGACGCTGTATGATTCATGAAAAAATTTGGTGAGTGTAATCGGGTAAATCAATGTGTGGAAAGTTGGTCAGGGTGAAGTAAAACTGTTAAAAGCTCTTGTTCCAGCAAGACGAAACAACAAATGCCTAGAAATTATCATCTCAACGTCAACTGGGCGACAGAGTGGCGAGAACGTTTGGCCCACGATAGACACTTTGAGTCTATACCCACCAAAAGTATATGGCTGTATCTTTACATGAACTTCATGGCATGCTAAAAAGTGTAGTTGAAATTTTGGTTTCACGGATTTTTCACCCAGGGTCAGTCAACTGTCAGGATACAATGATAAGCATGTTTTTGGCGTTTTTTTATGAAGTTTGCAGGCGTAATATCTAAAAAATTTTGTTATCCTATTTTTAAGACTGCAAGTGTAGAATTGTTTGAAAAAAAAAATGCTCTGAGGTTCGTTTTTGTCGGACATTTTTGTTTTTTTGCCCAGTTACCTTCAGAGAGCAAAGATCTTTGAGTATCATTGGCACTTGGTTTATCTAACTAAAGTATCAGCAGCAAGCCACTTTGACTTTACATGTATTGTATATGCTTGACAGGAATTTTGAAAACTGTATTCAACGGTCAAATCAGATAAATTAAAAACCAGCAAATGCCTTTTCAATCGATACTATACACGATAAAAAAAGATAAACGTGGTCCCATACTCAGTTACTGAGCGTCGGAAAATAAAAAGAATAGGTTCTTATCATACTAGGCTTTCGGCTACCAAGGAGAGGTACATTTGAGCGGTGTTTATCAACAACTAGCTAAAGCCGAGTGTCGAACCGGGTTTGCATCACTGGAATGCCAACACTTTATACGCTGCGCCATCCCACCGCTAGACCATGCAAGGTGGCTTTGTCTAAACCGAAATTAAACATACGCTAGCAAAAAAAGAACTGAAATTAAAATTACAAAATTTCACATTGATGATATTCTTGTCTCATTACTCTGAAGTCTGATACAAACAAACGTACCTTGGAGTAGAAAACTTGCTTTCGGATTCCGCAGCACTTTTTTCAAGATTTGATTTCTTTTGCAATTTGTTGAATTTTCGGCTTTCAATTTGCATCAGACCTGTATCGATATAACAAGAGGAAACATGATTTAAAGAAAAATGATAAAAAAACTGTCATATGATATCTGTTAAAAACGCACGGGTTGTTCTTAGTGAAATGATCTTGGCCATGTCACTCATAGTCATAGATTTTCGTAGAATTTCATACAGTTGTAGAGCTTGATTTTCTGAGTAAAATAATACTAATTTGAGAAAAAATGGGCCAATTTATGGCCCTTGGAAAATAGAGAATATCAGTGATCACTATAGTTGCTCAAGTTGAACGTAAAATTGCCGAAATCAGTGTATACAAGGTATTTTTTCGGTTTCATCATAATGATAAAAAAACTGTCATATGATATCTGTTAAAAACGCACGGGTTGTTCTTAGTGAAATGATCTTGGCCATGTCACTCATAGTAATAGATTTTCGTAGAATTTCATACAGTTGTAGAGCTTGATTTTCTGAGTAAAATAATACTAATTTGAGAAGATGATAATAAATTCAAACGTTGCTAAAAAGGTGAATGAACAAAAATCAGATGAAAGACAACATCGATCAATAGACATCAGGTTCCTTTATTGCAGAACCCCTTGAAGTGACTCAATTACTCAAATAATAATCACGTTATTAGTTCTCAGCTTATACTGACGTCAAAGGCTGATAAAAATTTCTCAAAGGTCGTTTGCTGTAGGACAAACCAAACGTCGCACGCTATTGCGTGGGGTGAAACCAGTGCGTTGCTTTTTCTAGTCGTGACAGAGGCAGCTGCAGGAAATACAATTGACAATAAACTTGACCAAAGAGGAAACAGTTAAATGTTTGTGACGTATTTGCCAGTTGGAGTGTGAGAACACTGACAAAACATAACACTTTGTCAGATTGAAAAAGATTTTAAACCCAAAATTAGGTTATATCTTTGAAAACTTGAAAGAATTTTGATCCTCACGATATTTTTAACTTATGAGAGAGGAACGAAACTTTTTTTAGGACTAGTATGAGAATGGTGCGGTACAACTACAAGCTTAATCAATTCAGCAAAAACTAGCACCACGTCAAAATTAAATTTGGTGACGCAAACAGAAAACAAAAGTGGCACGATGGTGCAACAGAAGTTAATATATGACGTAAATTGACAAGCTGGAATTCTTTTTCACAAATGTGACCTTAAAGATGCTTTCATAAACTTTTCAATTGACAGTTTGACACGCATTAAAGTGTTTCGTTCTTCAAAGCAAGGATTGTTCCTCAATATTTGGAGTGATTTGCAGCCTGTTGCTTTTAGGGAAAGTATGACACGTTTGACAACAATAAAGAATCACAGAAAAGCTGTTAATGTACAAATGTGTTTTTAAATTCGGGTTGGCATTTGACAACCATTCTGTCACGGTTCAGTGCAGGTTTGTTTAAGATTTGTTATCGACCCACACAAAAAGAGAGTAACTCTTTGTGAGCGTGTTGGAGAGAATTGTATTATTTTTAATTTACTTGATGATAACATTTGCTTTCTTTTGCTTTGCTTCATTAGCTTGCCACGTTTTAACGGCAAAAAATGACTACCTTTTAGCCAAGTGGTTCACGGTACAAAAAGAGAAAAGATTGCTTTCCAAAAGGTTTTATTGTAGAAAAAACATTTAAAATATGTTATAAAATAGCAACTTACCTCCGATTGTGTGTCTTTTAATGGATGCACTTTGACTCAATTGTTGTTTGCCCAATGAAGCTTTCTCGGTTTTTTTTTCATTTCTTCCAGTGTAGAAATAAGAACTGCTGGCGTCAGTTTCTATACCAGATGTATCAGAAGCCAATTCATCGGACAAATTCTTTTGAGTACGAGGGCTTTCAAGGTTATGCTTATTTGTTGAATTTGCCTTCAGGGTTTTTGGACTAAAGGTTTGATGTCGCCTTTGCTTGCCCCGCTTTGCAGCTATTGGTGATTGTCGTGTGAAAGAAGATCTAAACATGGCACCAAACTTGTAAGGTAATATTTTGAACTTTACAGTTTTTATGTGTTTTCATTTTTTTTATAAGAGGTTTTGGTTCTGATCCGAACGGCAAACTTCGATTCAAACTTTTTACTATAGTTCAACCCGTAAGTTTATTGCTTTGCAGGAGCAAAGGCCATGGCAGGAGTTATTACAAATATTGCCAATGAAACCGTGAACGCAGCAACTGAACAGTGAACAAGTTAAAATAAAGATTAGCTTTTGTAACTCGGTTTTCCTTCATAATTCCGACGGAGCTAACGACATATTTTGCAAGGGTAGCCCAACACCAATTTAATTTAATGTTTCTTGTAAGTTAGTAATTGGCGTTTATTTCTACTTTACCTTAAAAATTCTTGTGGTCTTTCTGCTACCGTTGTTGACGTAACAGCAGAAAATGCTGACTCATCGGCGGATTCTTGGCGCATTGGATGACAAGAACTAGGCGGCGTCGAAGGAGTCGGAGATGACAACGGCGTCAACGAATCGCTTATATCGCCATCATAAACGGTAGGTATCACATCTGGAAGAGACAGGGTGTCCGTCTGCATGGAAAGCTGAAAAAGACATACGGAAAAAAGGTTTATGCAGGTTCTGTTTAGATTGGTGTGGGAAGAATGCGGAATGGAAATCACAATGGCTTCATTAGAAAGTGGCCTGACAGCGGACACGCCGCTCCAGTGCCCCCTGGGATCAATTCTTTCTAAATAAATTTATAGATTTTTACCTATTTGTTTTTTGTGTTTGCCTCAGTCGTAGAGTCACAATGAATTGCAAATCAAATCAACTTGTTCCCTGCAAGAAGCGTTTGAATAAAAATAAACAGGCGCTATCAGGTTTTATACAAGCGATTCACAGGCGTACCTGTGTTGCTGCATTTGAAGAAGTTAAATGACACAGTGGTTGCTCCAATGAAACTATGCCAAGCTGATCGCTGTTTTTTATATGTTCCAAGTATTTTTTGGATAAAGTTTCTTTTCCAAACTGAGAAGCAAAAGCAGGTCTCAAACCATGAATAGAGGTAGTTGATGACACGGAAGAGTCGATTTCTGGAGGCAGCAGCGCTCCGTGAGGAGAATCTTGCGGCGTGACGTAATCACGGGAAGACTCGGTCTTTATTGCGTCTACCCATCTTTCTAGCGCCACCGACTGGTTGGAATAGAATGTGAATTTCCTGCCGGTAGCAGCGCAATCGAGTTCCAGTGAATAGTTTGTTGGAATTCTATGAAGCAAAATCGACAACCGAATGAGGTTTGTAATAAAAATTGTATAAAATATCATCATATTTTTATCTGATTAAATGTAACTAATCAAAAACACTGCATTTACAGCAATTCAAACTTTGTCAAGTTAGCTCAAACTATTTTCAACTCAATTGTATTATCTTTAAGCTGTCATAACTTTTAAAACAACTTCAAAGTTTCTCTGGTGCTTGTAGACAAGAGCTACAACTAGCCATAGAACAAAAGCTACACATTTGGTGGGGCTGCTAACGTAACTTTGACGATAGGGAGAAATACGAAGCTGCTCAATTAGCAGCCTACAACCTTACCGCTTAGTGAGTGTTGAAAGAGCATAGGCAGTAGCAGAGAGATGGCTGATAGGCAGCACATAGATGGGAGTTGTGTTGATGCTAAGTTCAGATGCTTCAGTGTTTTCGTGGAACGGATAGACGAGAAATGCACGGTCTCTCACAACGCACCAGTGTTTCTAGATAACAAAATGTCATCAGCCTCAAATCAGAAGATTTGTTTTCACCCAACTGTCTTCAGTTGTTTATTGAGAACTATAAAACAACTTTTTTGACATTGTTTGCAAAAAAATTTACAACAGATAATTTACTGAGTGTTCGTAGACAATATTATAGAGCAGGGGTTCTTAAACTTTTTGAGCCGCGCCCCCCTTTGACGTGCCATCCAAACTTGCGCCCCACCAAACTACAAAATTAGCAAACATTAAAGTGTAATAACTAATGACTGCAGGAATTTATATTTAGCTTTCATCAATGTGAGGGATGTAATTGTTTTTCGGAAACCAAAAGTTTAATTCGAGGCTTTGTAGCTGATAATGCACACTTCAGATCGGCTTCATAATCAATAAGTTTGTTTCGATGTTTTGTTTTTATGTTCAAAATTGTAGAAAAGCCACTTTCGCACAGATAAGTGGACGAAAACGGAAGAAGTGTGCGTATCGCCACGCTACCCACTCCCTTGTATATGTGCAAATATTTAACCCAAAAATCAGTTAGTGGCATTGCTTCATAATCGTCTTTTGCAGTGGAGTTACACTTCATTTCCAAAAATTCCTCTTGCAAACCGTCGGGAAGAATGTCCTCGTTAGCACAAAAGGGATTTCTTGTCATCTTCCATTCTGGAAGGTCGGTGTCACCCAAGTCTGGGAAATAGCGTTCGAATTCTTGTTTCAAAAGCTGAAGGTGAGCCTCCACTTCAGCCTTAAGCTCACCTTTCAGTTCAAGTTGCTTTTTGTCAAGTGCAGTATCTAGGTTGGTAAATGAAGCTGCATTTCCTATTTGTATTCGGCGGTGCCACAACCCCAGGTTTGCCACAAATGCTCGAATGGAATCATAGCTATTAATCCGGTTAGTATTTCTGCCCTGCAAGAGCAGATTTAAGTTATTGAGGGCCTCGAAAATGTCCACGAGGTATGCCAACTCCAGCTGAAACTTCTCTGATGAAAATGGCAGAAAGAGATCTTGCTTCCCATGAGCTTCCAAAAATAGCATCAGTTCATCTCTCATTTCATACACGCGGGTTAACTGATTACCTTTCGATAACCAACGAACAGATGTAAGGAAGAGGAGAGTCTTATGCAGGGGCGTTGACAGGGGGGTCTAGGTGGTACTTTTGGACCCGGGCCCGGAATATTTAGGGGGCCCGGATTTAAAAGATTCTCCGCGACTTCAAACATTATCAAGATCTTACTATAATCAGATCTAAAGGAATTGCGACCAGAGGTTAAAACAGCCACTTCAGCCGTCAGATGGTAAAGTACCGGGCCCCCTTCCGGGTATAGTGATTTCCCTAACCACGATTTTTTTTTCAAAAACACGAAATATTTTTCTTCACCCACTCTTTAATTCTGAATATATATATTTTTTGGTGGTAATCACTTCTAGCTACTTGCATCTACAATTCATAGCCGTAGGAGATGGGGGGGGGGGGCAGTCGCTCCCCCGCTGAAAAAAAAATGTTTCAAATTTGGGCAAAAATGTCCAGTTATTTGGGCAAATCAATCTTACCACAATGTTTCGACGCCTCACCTGTGTAGAAACTTTACATAATTGTTGTAATTTATGAGATACATTTATATTTTCCAATGAATGTAAATGTATTATCACCCACTTTGAAAACTGTTGCATCGGTATTGCAATCTGGGCAGAATGATAAGTTTCGATTCGACAACTGCAAAATAGAACTGTAAAAAAGCACAGTTGGGGAAACAGAGGTAAGCTTATTACTGATATTCACTAACATGTAGGCTGCATTTCTTCATGGGTAAGATTTAAAAGCCTACTAGTTACTGGTAACTTTATGCGATTTTTTGTTTTTTCTCAATATCCTACTAATGTAGTTGATTATAAAAATCATTTGGGCAAAAATGTCTAGTTATTTGGACAAATCAATTCTTACCATAAGTTTTCAACATTCTACCAGTTTAGTAACTTTATAGTGTTGCATTTTGTATAAAAAACATTTTGCTTTGAATGTAAAACAGAGTATCGACAATTTTGAAAACTTTTATATTTGGTATTAAAATTTGGGCAGAATGTTAAGTTTCGATTCAGTATTTGCAGAAAATAATGCTTCGACAAGCTGAGATAAGCTTATTACAGATGTTCATTAGAATATCAACACACTAGCCTACATTTCTTCATTGGTAGAATTTTGAAACCTTGCTGGGTTCTGGTGAGCTTATGAAGTTTTTGTTTTTTCTCTATATGCCACTAATGTAGTTGTTTGTCAAAATATTTGGGTAAAAATATCCAATTATTGGATAAGTCAATTTAACCATGAGTTATGCTATGCTCGCAAAACTTGACTTAAATACTACAAAGATAGCTTATCATTTTTAGATATGGTCAAACAAAATAAGTATTTGTTATAAACTTTAATAATCAACAGTTGTGAGGCCACATATACACCACTTTTGTGAGCAATGATCTCGGCCACTAACCATAGTTATGTACAAAGTGAAAAAGTATATTAAATGAAAAAAACTTGTGAATTTTCCTGTATTTAATTTCATGTTGTTGTGAGCTATGGTTTAACTGTTTTCAGCATTGAATTTTTTTGTATAAACTGCTGTTTGTCTTTGCCAGTCCCAAGGTTGATATGCTCAGCTATTTACTATCTATGACACAGTATTAGAGCAACAACAATCAAATATAAAGACACATGTTATGTTATTTTGTCATCCAATTCATGCAGTTAATATATCAGGCAATGTAAACAGTGCTATTTTTGTGTCATGTTTTGGTAATGTGGTCTGTATTTTGTGGCAAAGATTGAGTTTGAAGTTATTATCTGGGAGTGACTTTTCTTCAGTGCTTGTGATTTGAGTAGGCCTAGCTGCTTCATTGTGAAGTAAGATTATCTTTGTAATGATCTTCTGAAAAAACATTGACTATTGACTATTTTATTGCAATATAATATCAATATTTTTGGTATCAAAATTAGTTTTGTTCAAAGGTGGAAGTTTGATGCACATAGCATGGTAAACTGTCCAATTCTTTTCAGGCTGTAGGATTTGAAGCAGCATGGATTAAGTAATGTTACTGGTTTGATAAGTAAACGGATTGTCATTTTAGTTTTTTTCAATGCAAATGTACAAATATTGAATCTTTGGACTATCTTTGAATTGAAAAGATTGAGCTACCGGTACTTTTGGTCAAGCCTTTTATTGAAGTTGGGCTGGAGATTTTCATATAATCTGGTGACATGAATATTCAGCAATTATTGTTATCCAGTTATTGGTGAAGTCTCAGTTCAAATTTTTTTGAATCCAGTTAGGCTTAATATACTGAATATTTTTTATGATACACAAGAATGTTTTAATTTGATGGTTTATTGAAATGGGACACAGACAGGTCTATGAAAGTAGATTAAAGTAAGTTCAGCCTTGTTTTGCTGTTGTATATACTTTTTTTTTGCTTGTGTTTTGTACACGGCCAAGTTGATGACTCTCAGAGATTGTGAGTAATTTAGTATTTTTGAAAATATATACGCAAAGACAAAATTTGGGCAAATTATGTTCGCCCCCCCCCCCCAAATGTTTTACTCTCCTACGGCTACTCTACTTTACAAAGAATTTATTTTAGCCAAAAACTTCAACAATTTTAAACATACTGACGAAGATCGTGATTGAGAGCAAGGATTTTGCGGTTTATGGAGAAATCCTTAATGCGTAATTGCACAGTTGGGGAAATTCGTGGATACAACAAATCTTTGAGAATATATAAATGATATTCCTCTTAATTTTCTGCTTTGAACGGCATGTGTCATCCTCATTTTAACAGCACATCAACAAACGTTTCTACACAACCTGATATTATTATATTCATAACTTTGTCGATGAAGGGGGCCCGAAAACAAATGGGTACCGGGCCCGAGAAATCCTGTCAACGGCCCTGGTCTTATGGTACGAATCCATATCCTTGCACAGCTTGGTAAACAGTCTCGTATTGAAGGCACTGGTTTTGACGAAGTTGACGGCTCGTATGATTACTGTAAGCTTATCTTTCATTGCAGCTGGTAGAGTCCTGGAGGCCAGAGCCTCACGGTGAATCACGCAGTGAGATCTGATGGCATTGGGACTTTTTTGCTTTATCCTGGCAATAAATCCACTTAGTCACATGCGTTTAGTCACATAGTTTGACATCGCTCGCGCCCCCCTTGTGAACCTTTCGCGCCCCCCAAGGGGGGCGCGCCCCCCAGTTTAAGAACCGCTGTTATAGAGTATTACAAACTATAGTGACCAATGGAATTCTTTTGTAATAATTTTTTGACATAGATTGAAATATTAAACTGGAAAATGTCGAAAGTAGAAACCACCAGTATGTTAACTAACAGTAAATTGGAAACAACGGCGTTCTCCCTTTGGTTGATCGACAATAGACATCCTTGCGATCTTACTATAATCCAACACCAACGCTGATCATGACCATAAAATCCATTAAACCATTAAAGTTTTCTGTGTTTTTTCAATGTCACGCTACAATTTGTGGGTATGAAATTCTACAATATGCTTTTCCTTGCTCCCTGCATTCAAATCTTATCAGAAAGATTACTGTCTGCTTTGTAACTGCGCTGACACTGTCTGCTTTGTAAAGCGCTGTGGAGCAACGCATTCTGCGATGGATACAGCGCTATATAAAAACTAACATTATTATTATTATATTATTAGTAAGAAAAATTATCAATTTTAAACATTTCTCCACCACAGCCTGCGGCTCTTGAATCAGTGGTAAAAGAAGGGAGGTTCTGGCTGAAATGAAACCATGCTTGCAAATGTTGATGATTTAATTTACATTTTTAAACTGTGTTCTTGTTCATTCTGCTTATATTTTAAATTGCGGTTTTCAAACCTGGAACAGAGCTGTGATGGCCGAGTGGTTAAGGCGTTGGACTCGAAATCCAATGGGATATTCCCGCGCAGGTTCGAATCCTGCTCGCAGCGTATTTTTAACATTTACTGTAGTATCGAATCCAAAACATTTAATGCCGAGTTCAGTGGTTCTCAAACGAACGACATATTTAACGAATGTTGTGACAAATGCAGCAACGAGTAAGACAAAAGAGCAGTAGCAATATCAACAATTGTGTGGAAACGACGTCACAAATCAACTAATTTAGGTAACGTTTACGTTATGACTTAACAAACGTAATTTAAGTTTCTCGGCAGCCGATTTGTAGCAAGAATTGACAGCGATAGACACCGTGTTTCGCCCATGAGGCTGGGCTCGTCAGTATCGCACCACGTCAGTATCGTCAGTATCGCAACCACTTGTGCTGATAGCCGGGAAGAACGCCCCTTTCTTCACAACGTAATTTAATATAAGTTGCGTATATAGTAAAGAAGGGTCACCAGAAGGCTCTTATTCAAACAGAATCTAAAATAAAATAAATAGATACAATAAGGACCTTCTGATGATCCCCTTTTTGGGGTGAAGCAGGTTTTAGAAAGTAATAACCATATTTGGTGTAATTTGCTCTGCTTGGCTTTTTTGCTTGGCATCGATCCTTTTTTGTAATATTAATAGTATTTATTGTTTAAGTTGACTGTCAGTAAATGATGCCCTTCCAGCTAACAGCTGTTTGTTGAGGTTGCGATTTTTTATGCTATTTGTAATGCATTAGGGTTGGACCAATTACATAGTTTCAGGTTCAATTATATTACAATCACATTGTTCTGAAATTTTCGAATTAAAATTATAATTACAATTACTTCCAAATGTAAATAATTGCACGATTCAATCACAAAACTTAAATGTTTTAATATTTATGTTAATGGATGATTTTTACAGTGTGATAATATCAAACACAGTAGTGGAATATTACATTTTACAAAGAGTAGGTTGCGGAAATTCAAATTGTTTGTTCCAAATTCCTTTTTTGGGGTATAAAAGTTACCAGCTATTGAATACAGTCTTGCCACTGGGGCTGATGTTGCAGTTAGACCGAAATGAAATGGTAAAAGTAATTGTAATTTGGACCAAAACTTTTTGCAATTGCAGTTATGGGGCTAATGTTGCAGTTAGACCTAATCCTAAATCTAATTGTAAAAGTAATTGTAATTTGGACCAAAACTTTTTGCAATTACAATTATAGTTAGGCTACAATCACACAACAACAAAAAGTCTCAATTACAATTACGTAAAATTGTGTGATTAATTGCATTCAATTACAATTGTAATTTACAATTACAATATTACAATTATAATTGATCCAACTCTTCCATTCGTTGCATTTGTAAGTTTTGAATAATGTATTCAACTCATTAATATATTAAAACAAATATAATTCTGAATAATATTAAATGACGATAAGAGATAATTACAATTTGTAACACCAACAAGCTGAGTACAAAACAAACTAAAGAAACTGATACCAAAGCGGTAAGAATATCAAGAAATCCAAGCAAACGACTATACAACAATAAACAAACATATACAGTATTTATTATAACTTCAGCAGGAAAGGCGTCCCTCCAGCAAATAATAGAAAAATAACTGAACTACAACTCGGCTAATGGCAAATATCATCCATTGACAATACTAATAGTTCTTTGAAACCTTTGCTCCAGGCGACTAAATTATAACAGAGATAGTTTTATAACTAACATTGTGTGTACTTGCGATATCTTTTTTTCAAAAACATTTTGCTCAAAAATGCTTCACTGCGCTCACGACGCAACATACCGACTTAGAGATCTGCTGATATTTTATCTCAGGTCAGCGCAGCTGCGATGGCCGAGTGGTTAAGGCGTTGGACTTGAAATCCAATGGGATATTCCCGCGCAGGTTCGAATCCTGTTCGCAGCGTCTTTTGTTTTTTTGTTTGCGTTGAATGGAAACAGCACATCTTTCAAATACGAGAACGTCTTCTGGAAGACAATGCTAGCAAATCTTACAGAATTATAACCTCAAGCAAAGGTAGTTTGAAAAAATCGTGACCCGACCTATAATTACGGTCTTTTTGAATTTTCATTAATTGCTCAAAACTTCTTTATAAAGCAAACGATTTGCCTACTCATACACAAACCAAATAACTTTCTCCCTCTTCAGCTTCATCCTTCAGACTTTATTAGACCGTTTTTATACGTAGGCTAATGTTCATTTTTATTTTTGTAAGATCGAGCTGCTCAATGGCACCAGACTCAAAATATCTTTTCAACGGCCCTGTGTGAAAGCAAGTAGGCGGTAAGTGCATTGCCTGTGTATTCAATTTCGTCATCGAAATAAAACGCTTACTGCTTACTCATACCAGCCTACCTATTATGATATTCAACGTCAAAGCATGCCTACTAGGCTTCAAATTTCCAAAAATATTGAACGTCAAAACTTTTCATTGTTCGAATGAAATTGTATTTTTTGGATTTTACATGCAGAGAATCAAAAACATAGAATCATCGTAAAATTTATAACGGCTTTGATGTGTTATTACATTGTTATATGTCGACGTAAACATTACATAGATGTATAGAATCTACGTCACAAGTAGCTTGTCTTAAATTCATTTCGTGGAACAAATATCACTTGGTTCACGTCCTCTTTTTCGCCCTATGATCACTTGTTCCTGTGGCAAGTTTGCTCACAAAAAGTCGCTTGAAGACAGAAATTAAAATAAATACTAACTAGAACCAGGTAATAAATCAGAGGAAAAAGCTGAAATCGAAAAACTTTTGTTTTGGGCTAGTGTGCCACGTTCAGCTACAAACAGAAAATAAATTCCCTACAGCATTTGAACGCCATGAATTGAGCTGATCAGAAAAACTAGTCTATATATTGCACATAGTAAAGTTTGAGTAGGACCAGTGGTATGCGGGTATACAGTCTATCCACAAAGATTTCACTTTGATTCACCGACGAAGAATCAAATCATTCAGCGTCAGAGACGCGTCGTGGATCAAAGTCATATCAAAAATCTGGTTATTCAAGTGTGACACAGAGCTGCGATGGCCGAGTGGTTAAGGCGTTGGACTCGAAATCCAATGGGATATTCCCGCGCAGGTTCGAATCCTGCTTGCAGCGTGTATCCAAGTTGTAGCTTCCAAAAGTAAAAAGTGCAACGATGAATTTTTTGTTTTTTTACCTTACGATTTTTTATGTTCCCTGATATTCGATGAAACAAAACTTGATTTTGTCAAAAGCTGAACGCTGATGTGATACAATTTGGTTGTAAGCTAATTACTTTATAGGCTGCAATTAAAAAAAAGCTGAATTCTGTATTGTGTTTTAGTTTTGTAAGCTTGTGGTACAACAATTTTAACCCAGTAACAAATCGGTAAAACCAAAGTTACCGAAGAAAAGCAGACAAATAAATATGGAAACATGTTTTTCTGCTTGAAATACAAAATTAAGCTTTGGAGTATTTCGAATGAAATGTGGGATTGCATGCACTGGTTTGACAATATTGAGGCGAAAGCATGGAGACAGCTTCGTTAGTTTTTTCAGCAGAGTAACTATATCTTCTGATTTTTGTGATAAACGATTAAGTTTAAATAATTTATTTGAGTCTCTTTTACATCGTTTGCAATGCTATGACAATTCCCCACGTTTTTAATCAGTGCAGAAGTTTATTCGTTTTCAGTTTATACCTAGCGATCTTACCTAAACATTTCAGCCAGAAAATCAGTCTGTTATACATTGACATAATATCTGCAGACGTTGAATCAATGGAGATTTGACGGGTTGGCTAACTATCTGTTGAAAATAAGCCAATAAAATGAGCCAACTTCCCTTTGTTATAAACACGTTCAAATGTATCAAAAATAAATGAAAGAAGATGTAAGATTAAACTTTCTAACAAATCTATAAGAAAATATCTTTCACTCAACAAGAAAGTAAGTTTGACAAAATAATTGGTTGTGCTTACTTGAAAGGTTCCGTTTTCTTCTTTTATGAGATACCCAGCATGTCTCACCACGCTCATATTCGGTGAAGCTGCTACTACGGTAGATATGGCTTCAAGTAAATTTACATGTTGCCTGAAACTTACTTCTTATCAGTTTTAAAATTCTACAACAAGTCACCTAAAAATGTCATGAACAAAATTTAAAGAGAGTTAAGGTAAAAGAGAATTTTTCGTTGCCATTCGGCAAGTTCACATTGTTTCCAACAAATTTAAGTGACTACAGTGGCTGCTGCAAATACCTTTTGTAGCACAAGCTGGAAACAAACAAGAAACATTCTTTGTGCTATCTTCAACTTTTGAATGTTCTTTGCCCCAAAATATATGATAAAAGAAAGAAACGTATAAAAAACCAGCAACTTGAACTGGCCTGCTACGCAAGCGACAATGAGTCTGCAGTAGTTTGATGTACTTCAATAATAGCCTGATAAAAAAAAACTTCTTAGGGCAAATTTTCATCGGCTGAGGCGCTGAGCTGTCATACGTTTTGCATGTCCAAAAACTCCACTGAAGCTACAATTGTAAGATACCGTAAAACATCCTTGTATGCCATCTTTCTGTATACCAACGACGCTGCCTTGCTTTTCATCTGGCAAGGCTGCCTGTGGCACTGTCATTAAAAACTATAAAGTTTATCTTTGATTTATCGTAGAATTCAATCGCTGCTTGTTCAGCTAGTCGATGGTGAGACCAAGATGCCAGGACAAGATAAAGTTTAAAGAGCTTTCTTTCTTTCAGCAAACATTAAGAAAAATTTTGATTGAAAATCAATGTTGAAAAAAAAGTTTACACAGAGTATAGGAAAGCCGACAACTGTTTGAAATTTTGCGTAAGCCTTTGAGTAACTTGGACCGTGTTTGCTTTAGGTTGGGAAGAGGTATATTGTTGTACCATCACATACGTAGCATCAACGTACAAAAGCGACGGCCTGGCCATATAAAATAGTTATTTTGGTTGTCAAGATCAAGACGTACTTTTGTGAACGCCTTTGTTCGATGACGTCACTGTGCTTACAAATCTTTCAATGCGTCTGTGGACCAAGAGTCACTTTTGCGAGCAAAATTTGCGTTACTTTTTGTTGCTATAACGCGTGAAAGAATTGAATCTAATCTCTGCAGTTTATGAGTTGGGCTACAAGTACAATAAGTAAAGAAACGATGCATGGTTTGCTTTTGTAGCATTTTACGAAGCAAGCTTTTGACTCCAAAGTTAGACTAGTAAATTTCCAATTAAGGTTCTGTTTCAACACTATTCAGCTATTTGCAGGACAATAGTCGATTTATGATTTTAAACTTAAATTAAAAAATATATTAAAGAGTGTAGGCTGATTTAAAAGCATATAACGTTAGGCAATTAATGTTGGTTCTACGTACAGCCATTTTCATATAACCCTCTGATATACCCACATCACATCAAAACAAATAGAAGAGACTGAATCATCAAATATGTTTCATTCAATATATTTAAAATTCTAAATAGAAATACTCTTGGCCACAATAAGTGGTTGCAGTTGTAACTCCTGCCAGGAGATACGATTGGCATCTGTACATTTCTCCTTATGTCAACTCACAACCTTAAACTACAAAATGTCGTTTTACACCTGTTTCTGTTATTATTATTATTTGTTTGTTTAGAAACAACAAATCATTAAATTGATTCAACGTCTGCAGATGTTGAATCAATGTAAAAAACGGTTGCTTCGCTGTCTGGGAAGTTCTTGTTCAAAATGTAGCCTCCTCTCAGTTAAGTTGGTATTAGCAGAAACTGAATCACTGTATAGGAACAATGACTATGTCATGACTGGCTTTGTTGTATCGTGACTGCAAATTACGCTAATTTTGTAGTTTCATTGTTGATTAACATCGAATAGATATAAAACATGAATTTTGCACTCTCATGTTTAGGAGAAGCAAGTTTGAACACGCCTTAAATGGGTTTTTAGCTGTAAACCAACTAAATTCTTAAAACTGTGTGATTTTTTTACAGCAAAAGTGATTGTAAACACAGTTGCAGTGGTGAAAATGAACACGAATAACTCCTCACAGAAAAGCTAATGCTTTATAAAACAAGGCTCTTTTCGAAGTGTAAAAAAGTAGGCATTTTAGTGCAAAAATTGTTGGCATTGCTAAACCATGTAAGGTCGATTACAATAACTGATTTAAGGAGCACTTGGTCACTTGTCTTCACAAATACCAAAACTGACAAGAAATCAAGGTCATCACAATTTTCCCCTTTTAGGTGGGGTGGGGTTTAGCCTCTTTATCGAGATAAATGGAAAACAAAGCCTGGTGCTTGCCAAAAGCGTTTTTCTTGATCGGCCCCTGATTGGTCGTGTGACCAAGTTCTAACTAGAGTCATAGTAAAAATTGGACAATAAAAGAACATAAGTAGGAAAGTCTATGTGGTAGGAAAGTCTATGTAGCATCGGATTTGCAGCCTACATGGTTCATTATAAGACGGTTTAAAATCCCCTTTTTCTCAACTGAAATAGAAACCTTGTTATTCTAACGGCGGTTCGAAATGAAACGAAAATCTTCATTTAAGAAACTCGAAACGAAATTTTCAAAAAGGAGTTTTGCACTAAAATGAAATTTTGATAGGTTTTCAAGCACGCTTAAGTCAGAATGATTAGTTGATCTATCAACCACTTGACTGGAATAAACCATCTGACGTCAACAGTAAACTCGAGGTTTAAAAATCCACAGAACTGCTAATTTTTGCTTGAAAAGTTGCTTCCATTGACTTCAATTAGATTTCCTCAATTAATCAAAAATTTTCGTTGACATTATTTTTTACAAATTACTGCATTAAATCAAAAAACAAAAAAACTGAATTGGTCATATCAACGCTGAGCCTTGAACTATCGTACATTTACTTTAGTAGAAGGAATCTGCTGCATCACTCTTTCTTGCTCACTGAATAGCTTGCTGACTCTGTTGCCATTTGCCAAGGCTCAGAAATATTGTCTCACGATTCATTCAATCCTCACGTCATCGCTTCGCTGACAAGAATGAATCGCCGGACGAGATTTTCAAACCTGAAAATGTGTGCTGACAAAATAAACTAGTTTGCAAATAAAATTCTGAGCAGCTGTTCGATGTCTGGCAATGTCAAATTAACATTGAAAAGCAGATGCTTCTGAAAATCAATTAAAACTTTCAAAAAATAGTTACTGGGTAAAGATTCTTTGGTATTGCTCCATTTATAAAATAAACAAACTAAAATGTCTCAAAACAAAGTCAGTGGTCTAAACTGAAAAACCAAAACATCATTTGAGTAATGTATATCCAATATGAACGTGCCTCGGTCAATGATAGACCCCCACATGAAAAACAAAAGTAAATCAGAGGATTTGTAACAAAATAACCTTGACTTTCAAGTGTAATTCCCACTTGCTTACAAAGAAATTGCATTGTCGTGGTATGCAAAGCGTCACTGAAGCAATAAACCAACTCGTATGCTTCTGCTTTTATATTTGCATTCATCAGATGACAGTAGCAACTATTACTAGAAAAAAGATGCCGAAATGAAACAGTATTTTTGTCGCAAATGAGAAACAAGAAAATTATTAAATTTTTACCAGCAACTGTTCCACAAACAAAGTCAAGGATCAACAAACAAAGGCTGTCTAAAGCGAATAAGGCTGTCCACTTTAAATTTTTGAACGGCCTAGTTTATGTTTTTGGCAATTCTTATTATGAGTTTCAATTTCATTTATTTCGAAACAAAATTCTTCACTGAAAAAATTAATTTAAACAAAGCGAAAACAAGTTTCGTAAAATTGCGTTGTTATTACATTTCTGTTATTATTCTTATGTTTCTGTTACTTTGCTTGCAACAAATGTGTCGAAATAAAGTAAAGTACGTATTTCAAAACACGTTTTTCTGTTGCATTTTTAAACAACCCCAGCAAAGATCAAGTTTCATTTCATAAATTTTAGCTGCAATAACGTAAATTTATATTTGCTTGCCGTTGTTTGTTACTCAATCAACAAAGCCAAGCTTTCAATCACAAAACCTTAAAGTTAACCGATTAGTTCTTTTTTACATTGATTTGATGTGTGTGCCTGTGATGAATCATAACTTAGGTGACGAACAGACATCCGTGTCACTTAGAGTTTATATTATGTTTGTTAATATTAGTTTGACCATAGTTTGACGCAAGTTAGTTTTCATCTAGAAGTAATACTTTTACGATTTAACAATGAGCAATTAAGCAAGCAATAGGCTATACTTACAAAACTTTGCATTACACTTTACACCACAAGCAAACAAAAACCAAAACTTTTCTCCAAAGCTTTTATCTAATCAGTCAAATGATAGCTTTAATAGACCGTAGTCAAAAAACCTCACGTCATTTATTATAAGTTGTCATAAATTTATGTTTACTTATTGAGTAACTTATGCTCTGTGCATGATCAGCACTGAACAGAAACAGCATAAATCTCTTTCTCTAACTGAGCGTCGTTGCAACCTTCAGCAACACATCCAGTGGCGCGGGAACTATTTTTCTCTAGGGGGGGGGCTGAAGATGCCGTAGTGTTGTCAGCTTCTGGGGGGCTTCGCCCCCCAGACCCCCTTATATGGGTCAGCATTTAAAAGTGGTAGTAGCCTATAAGCATTCGGTCCCCTCCGGTGTAAGAGACGACGCCAAAACACGTCATGCATTGTAAATTATGACAAATGAAAAACGGCAACAACAAAGCAACTGTTCAGAAAATTCAAATGAAAACGTACAAATTAGAAAGTGATTTGAAAACGATAGTTTGTGGAAGTAAGTTCTCACACGCTTCCGAAGATTGCTTTTCGCTCAGGTATTTTCTCTATGAACTGTGTCATGAGTTCTTTGACATCGACAGTGTCCAAAATGTTTTGGTGGACATGCATCAACGCAAGATGAGTAGCCTAAGTCTTTTTTGTGTGATTGAGCTTCTCAACCACGTTTTCAAGCGTCTTAGAGCAGAAAAAGAACGTTCTGATGATGCAGCTGAAGCAGGGAGGCAAAGGCAGAGCTCCACGAATTTTCGCAATTCTTTGAAAAGATCTAGTGTTTGAGGATTTAGTCAGGCCCGGATTTGGGGGGGGGGGGGGCAGAGGATGCAGGTGCTCCGGGCCCCCCTTTTGAAGGGGGCCCCTCGACGTGGAAAAAATGTGATTTTGCGTTATTTTTTTCTTTTAGCCTTTGATGCTTCTACAGAATTCTGTGCAGTGCAGGATTAATGCTACTGTAGACGTAGTAGTTTTTCGCCGGGGGCCCCCCGATGTAAAAGTGCTCCGGGCCCCCCATCATCTAAATCCGGCCCTGGATTTAGTTGTGATAGTATCTCAGCAACCTTTTGAACGGAGTTTGCGGTTTTTCCACTTACAACTTCGCTGAACAAGGAAAGTTCCGTTTTTAGGCGATCTTTTCTGATGGCATCGGATAAGCTGTTCTCAGTAGCCTATCAGATCTTTCCTCACCATTTGCACAGCTCAGAAGGGCCTTCTATCTGTTGGCTGCTGTAAGCAGATCCGCCTGGTCGAATCTTCGATCAAGCTCAGCTTGAACCAAATCAAGGGCTTCAATGTAGCCTATTACCGTTTCCACGCTCTTTCTCCCGCAGACGACAAACCATCGGATTCTTCTGTGTTTCGAAACCTTGCTGGAGTTTTGCCCACTCGGGGATCCTTTGGCGTTTTTAGGTTATCGGCAAACGCAAAGACGTTCGCTGCATCCATAAGCTTGGAAATGGATTCATCTTTTCTGAGATTTTTGATCCGTTCGCGGAGAATGGTGATGGATTCCAAAACTGAAGAAGCAGAAATCTTCTTGTTTTGGAGCTGTCTTGCGACGGCTTCTGCAGGCTGATAAACTTCACCACTGCAGGTAATCGCAATATAAAGCCGCATCGTGCGTACTTGTTTTACAAAGCCGAATATTTTTGCACGTGCGTCTCCTCGCATTGCACTATCTTCTGTCATGTCGGTCAGTCATTGCGACAGGGTAGGGTAGCACTTAACAACACGAGCGAGGCAAAAGCACGAAAGCACCAACGAGTAGGACGCAAACCCAGCAAATTGCAGGCAACTTCATCGGAACCAAAAAGCGACATGAATGAAGATTTACGCATAGACGGTTCACGAATTACAACTGCAACACTTTGAACGAAGTTTAAGGCATCGGCAATAAGCCTCGCTTCCTTTACAACGTCTTGCAAAATCAAATCGAGAGCATGATTACTGCAGTGAATGTATACTGATCCAGGGCATAATGCTTTTAAGTTTGGCCCGCACTCACTTCTAGCAACCAGACATACTGTATTTGCTGCACCGTCAAGACAGTAGCCTTGAAGGCGTTCAATCGACAAGTTCAGCTGGGAAAACAAATCGGTAATACACGAAAACAACGTTTCCGATTTCGAATCGGGAGCATTATAAAACCCAAGAAAAACGTTTTGCAACACGATTACTGAAAATATGTTATGTACCTGAAATTGTCAGAATTTTCTAGGGGGGGCTGAAGCAATTATCGAAATTTCCAGGGGGACTGAAATAGCTCTAGGAGCGGCTGCAGCCCCTTGAGCACCCCTACTTCCGCGTCCTTGAACACATCTTCAAGATAATAACCACAATTATAGTTGTTCCATTTGGTCCTTCCAAAGAATTCGCTTTAAAACTAGGAAACGGTAAGAAAAACTCCATGAAATGATACACTGACGTTTCATAGATTTTCACAGCGTCTTACCTCCATAAATTACTGGAGTCCTGCAATCTTAATACATCATGAAATTTAAAGTTTCATTTCAAAAACACCATTTTAACTCTTACTAAAAGTTAGAAATATTTGAACTTTAATCTAACCATACACGATGGATACATTGCAACAAAACTTTTTGTGTATTTGATGACTCGTATCTAATGGTCTTAATTATTTTTATCCACCAAATATTACTTTCTTGACCTGGTTCTGAAATCACTAAAACTGTCTTGAAATTAAATTCAAGCAAGTTCAGATTTCTGATGCGCAGCTACGTAGTTGCAACGTTGAAGCTGAAAACTGCAAAGTTAAAATTTTCCGTGATCGGCAAACTGGTCTAAGTTCTCTTTGATTGCAGATGCTGAAAGATTGCAACAGCTCTAGAGCGTTCTCGGCCTAGGAAGTCAAATATTGACCGACTCTCTTGTGTTACGATGTTCGTAGCAGCTACGCTTTAAAGTTCCATAACTTATGTTGTTTCAACGTGGGCTGACGAGTAAAAAAATAGTTTTTCATCCTCAGTCGGGTCAACAAAAATTAAGTTTTGTTTTCTTCTTTGTTGGGTTTGGAAACAAAACAACTTGTAAGATCCAAGGACACCCGCGATTTTGACGTAGACCTTTTAAATACATCTATTGTTCACTGATAACTGGATTATTTACGCACATTGAAGTCTAAAGTGGAAGGTTTTGCTGATGATTTCAGGAAACTTGAAGAGGAAGCACTATTGTAAAGATTCTGTTGGTTTTTTTTTCAACCTAAGTTATTGAAAATGTAACGTAATTTTTGTGAAAAATAGTTTTCAAACTGTGACTAATCGTAATTGTGGAAAATAAAAACGATTTAAATTTCTACTTTTAGAAATAAGACAATTTCATGGCGCTGTGCTTTATAAAAGGGTGTCGACTTTTATAACTTCCGTGCTATCAGTTACCTCAACATCAACTACATCTAGCTCAAACTTTATTTGTCTCAAGATAAAACCGGTTCAATTTTCTTATCAGATATCTCAGTCTTGGCATTAAATCATTCTAATTCCCAAGATATTTAAGAAACAGGTATAGCCTATGATTGCCCTTAAAAGAAATTGCCATATAGTATGTATTTCTGTCAGGATTTCACGTGATACACAAGACATTAGCAAGAGATAGCAGTTTGATACCTCGATTGAAGCATTGCTTTTAGACCAACACCAATAAGAGATGTTGTTCAAAGTATATTTTTTGCAGCCATCATTTCATTTGTTGACAACTGATTCTTTCGGTTTGACTGAACATGTCAACTTTGTTTAAAAACCACCATTTGCGCTCCAGATCATTACAACACGTACAACAGTAATTTGAACGCGTACCGTACGCTATCAAATGTACAGTAGAAATATACTGAAGATATTTCTCTCTTTTTCTCTCAATTTTTTGTTTCAAGCAATTAGTTTGTTTAAAGAGTCATTTACTCTGCGTGAAAGCGATTTTTAACGCATATATACAAAGAGCATTTTTTATATTATTTACGGTTTTTTCATATTCATGCGGAGGGTCTGTTTAAAGACGCTTCTGCCTTAATTGCTTATTCGTAACATCACATACGTCACAAACAAATAATGAATGAAACAAGTTACAAAATCGATTTTAATTCATTAGCGTCCGAGCTAAGTACTAAAACAATTAAAACAAAATGGTTTTGAGAAGATTGGTTTGTCCAAAACTTTAAGTCAACCAGTCTTTTGAAACCTGTATATGCGTACCTAGAGTATAAATATACTTGATTTGACAATATCCTTGTTTATTGTAAAGCAACTTACTGTATATTTTTGGAAGGAGAATGAGAAGAAAATAACGTACATTATTTCCTGATTGTCAATTTTTAAAAATTAGTTATAAAAACTAGACTTCACTGGTTAGCTAAAATATTACCTGTTGTCTTAAACAAATTATCTTTTTATAGAGCCTAACTTTGATCCTCTCACACCTCAGGCTAGTTTCACAAATCCTACAGTACTTTTGTACCACCTCTTTTTCAATGGGAGCCTAAATCGATAACGTTTTAATAGAAAGCCCTTCCACGAAGACCTAAAAGTAAAAGCTTGTTTTTCTTGTTAATTCCTTAACGAGTACTGTAACCACTGCTTTGAGCATTTTAACTGCAGTAGTAAAAACAATACTAAAGTTATAACAAGTTTAACTAAACTTGCGCCATATCCATTTTCACTGAAGCGATTAAAGGAAAACGTTAAATGATTGTAATCTAACGTTTTCAAGGGGGCATTGACCAATTGATGCCTCTCTTCAACTGAAAAATACGTTTTTTCTTTGTGACTAATTTTCAAACCACAATAGGCTACTACTTTTACTATTGCATGATAAAGTCAACATATTTCTCAAGACTTTTCCCAGCCAGTGAATCAGTCTCCAAGCGTTGAATGAACGAAAAAAGGACTGATTTGCCAGCCAAAAACAAACTACAAATTATGCATAAGCGTCAAGCATTTCAAACATTAGCATTTCTATTGTACTTTTTCAGTTTCATCTTGTGACTTTACGATACTAAACCAAGTGTTAAGAAATGTTTGCTTAGTTTAAAAATCTGCGCTTTTTGCATTGATTAAATGTTCACAGACGTTGAATTAACACCCCCACAGGCGTCTGCAGACGTTGAATCTATGTAAAAAAGATAGATTCACTTTACTACCTGAGAGCTTAGCATACCATCCTAAAGCTGAACCCAAAACTGGTGTTTTACTTAACAAACCAAGTAACTCAACAAATGATGAAAACAAAACTCTCAGAGCCAAACTACGTACTTAAAAGTAATATGACTAATGGGAATCTTACACCACCTGCCATTATGTTTGATGCTTCTTTGATAGTCAATATCCTCTTCTACTACAACGGTTAATATTTAGCAACAAACAGAAAACAAGTCTGTACTTGTAACCCATTTCTTTCTTTTATAGACAGGCACCACAGCAGCCTATCGGGACGATATTACTGAGCATCATTGAAAAACTTTCTTTCTGCCTGTAAGTTTGCTTTCTAAATTGTACCTTATTGTAAACAGGGCGTTTTAGTTTATAAGATATATGCGGCATATAAAGAAGTGCTGGTTAGTTTAATTGAAGCAAGTTTTGCGTGCACTTCTGGCCTGAGTGTACTTGACAGGTGTACGACAGTCACCCACGCAGGTCAAGCCACAGCATTCGTTTCTATCTCAAGCGTTCAGCTTATTTTTGTCAATTCAATTGACGTCAAAGAAATTGTCTCCTGTTAATTTTGGCTATTTATTTATTTTTTTTATCCTAAGACGTTCTGTTTACCATTTAAATGCCTGTTGAAAACTACTAAAAATCAAATTATTATTTTGTTGATTATATGAGTGGGGGAGTATTGCCTAACTATTGTTCCCTTAGCCAACGGATTGGCAGTCGCGCAAGCCAAGAGAAAGGTCTAGTAGGTCGGCATTACGCCCCCAACTCCATAATCAACAACGCCTTTGTTTTTATGTGAAAAAAAAAAAACTAAACAGCAACCGCAGAAAACTATTTATAGGCACCTTCTAACGTTGAAGCATAGCCACAGACCGGCTCAATTTGTTGATAAATCTATGTTTGTGTTTGCGGTCCTAAAATCTCGATGGTAACTCTGCATTAGTGAAGAAAGCTGATCAATATGTTTGTGTTGGTAAATCCATCAGCAACAGTATTGATTTTAACTAATGGAAAATAAGCTGTTGAGCTACTCTACAATATTACACCGTTGTCCGTCGATTCTTGGTTTCACAAAGTGAAAAAAAAGTAAATAAAGCCATCGAACTAAGAGAGAATTATTCAAAAACCTTTGCGGTTTTCATGACACTATACCTTATTAAAAACCATTTACGATTGCAAACAGACATTAAGTTTCTACCAAAGTAAGACATGCTACAGTACAACGATGTTGTAATGCTGTTGTTGATATTTACCTTAATTTTAAGAATTTTTTCTGGATGCTCAAAAACAACCCAATGCTGAAAATGGAAGTTTCAGAGTGTAGTTATTTTCTAATCATGCTGTATTTTTGCACAACAGGAAAAAAGGGACAATCATCTATGGAGTAGGCATGCACATAAATCACAATCATCATAACCCAGTTAAACCTTTTTTTTAATATTAAGTTTGAATTGGAATGATGATACAATGGACCACAGTAGCATTGACAGGAAATCCGCTTGGTGTTTCTGAAGCAGTGCCATTTTATGGGACCCTGAACTCGAAAATAATACCGCTGATTCATTTTTTATATTACGTTTACATCAATGCGTTTTTAGTTTAGAAAGATCTCTGCAATTTGATGGGAAGCTACCTCTTTTCTGGATAAATTTGTTGGTGTTTTCCCCTTCCTAAAAAGGTGTCTTGTTATGAAAGCCGGCAATCGTTTTGGTACCGGGACCTAACTATCCTTTCAACGACCCTCATGAGTTATTAACTTGTTACATGGCCACCTAAAAATACGGCCTGATTTGTCACATTTTGCAGAAATTTCCAGGTTTTTCTAACTTTGGGCGAACGTTTAAATAAAATTTTCTAAAAATTAGATTTTTACGCTTTCTTTATTCTTTTCCCCAGATGACACAATAGGTTTTAACATATTTGATTTTGTAAATTTTAGTCAGACTGTTAATTTTCAATAACAGCCTGATTTTGCATTTTTCAACTTACTTTTTCTCATTTGCTATTGCTTCCCCAAGGCAACAAAAAAGTTTTTTGTCATTAGGAAACCGCAAAAAGTAAAAACATCTCAAAAAATGTCACTCAAGCACTAGCTGTAATCAAAATCTGCAAAATGTGACAAATCAGGCCGCATCTCCAGGTGGCTATGCTTGTTATAAACAAATTTGTTCCATTTATTAGATGCAGTATAGCCTACTATTCAAACTTTTAACTAAGACTGTCTGTGCCCATACCTATCCTTAAAACAGCTGTTGGTATTCTAAGTCTATTCTAACTTATCGCTTGTTTGGTGTCATTATGCACATTAAGAAGCCCCCTCAACCTCTCTGCTGATAGCTTAGTCGGAGTGTGATAAATTTCGAATGAGGGAATTTTGTGCTGATTTAATGTCAGAAGTAGACTTATTTTCCCAAACAAGTAAAAACAATAGTTCATCACTGACTGTCCTGCTTCGTTTACAAAGTGTTTTGTTTTCAGCCGCCGGTTTAAATCAAAACATCAGCATCGAGTTCATTGAAGCTTACTTATCGCTTGAAGTGTCTCGTTGAACAACTTCATACCGCTTAGATTACACCAACTGGTGGTTGAAGCACCACCGACCGCTCTAATCTACGATCAAGAGCTATTTGGGAGATCGAGGAAACGATATGGAAACGTGCGGAGTGAAAGTGTTTAGTAGAATTGTAGAAAACTAGAAATGGCTCGACGAAGACCCCCAAGGCTTGGATTAGCATCTGATAGTCGAATGGATGGCTGTGAACCATTATCTGATGTTGAGATTACAAGTTCTTTCTCTTCGTATTAAATTTAAATATGCTTATTTCAACTCAACAGTCTTTTATGTTTTCAATTTGTGCGTAGCTATTTTAGTTGTAGCGATATAATGATACGCCTTTTCAATCAAATACGCCGTTTATTGATAGAATGCTAGCGCAAGCAGTTTACTCTTGACAAAAGCTATTTTTAATCGACGTGTTAAAAAACAACCACCTGTAAAATATTATGTATTGTAAAAGTTAAATGAGGCTGTTCATCAAGCGATTAATTAAAAACATTAATACGTTTTTAGTTTTGCCATTGTAAAACAAGGCTTTGCAATGGTTATGACGTATTGCGATTATAATTTTGAAAAATATCAAAATGAAAAATGGCGGAGTGAAAACCTAGTTTCACAACTGAGTAAAACTTGCCACCGTTCTGTATGTTTAACTGTCTGACTAGATGTTGATTCACTAAGGGCACTTCATACCATCAACATTGTGGTAATTTTCTTTCTGAGTTTGACTTCCTTTGCAGAAAAATCATGAGAAAAGTCAAAACAATGCCTTGTTTTTTGTTCTTTATTTAGCAGAACTTGTTGCAAGACACAACAGTCCATACAGCAAATCAGTCGATTTTTACAGCACATTAATTCAACGTCTGCAGACGTTGTATATCAATGTAATAAGCAACTGATTTGCTGTCCGGAAATATGCAGCTTTCTACGTTTGCAAGCAACGCCTTTGGAAGGCACGGTAGATAAGATTTTACTCGACGCTGGTTGGTGTCGTGAGACTTGAAAGTAAGAACAATACGTTTTGTTAGAGCAACAACATTGTAGGTGGAATAAAAACAAATTTGTTTGAAGAAAATATAAAAATAGAGCTAGCGCATCAATCTCCCTTTTTCAACGGAACCAGTTTTCCATTATTTGAAAGTCTTCGTTTTGTCCGTGCGGCGAATTTTTCAAAATCCTGAAATAGCAGAAAACGATATGAATATGATAGAAAACCATAGACAGATAATCGATAACAGCTTAATAAGATTGAATTGCATAATTTAAAAAAAAAAAATTTAATCTTATTAAGCTGTTATCGATTATAATCGATAATTATCGTAGACATAATTACCATAGACAGATAATTATCTGTCTATGGTTTTCAAAAAGTATCTCTCTACCAAAGCTATTTATAATATGATAGAAGTTTTTAATTGCAGAGCTAAACAAAGTGACAGAGGTTGAGTCAAAAATTAAAATTTTGTTTGTGTTATCGCAAATTGCAAAACAGTGGTCATTTTCTGTGTTTTGAGTTGTACATACATTCAGTAGCGCAATTGAAGCAATTCATCTCATTTAATCATATAGTCGACCAAAGAATTTGAAAGTAGTGCAAATAGAATGTTTAGTGACACTTAGTGTTAAAAAAAATATAATATTTACCTCGATAGGTGCCAGCACGGAGTCATCAATTTTGTTTTGACAACTGCTCGACAGCTTTTTCTGTAGTTTTCCTTTACACAGTGATAGTTCAGATGAGGAATTGGACTGGGAGAAAAAGTACTCTTGTCCATAATGATCACCAGGAGAAGCGCCATCTTGGGTGGATGTGGATCCTGGTGTCGTACCTCTTGAAGAAGAGGACGTAATAGATCCAGTGGATTTTGAAAAAGAACGGTCAAGACTGAAGTCACTTCGACTTAGCACGTCACCGTTATCAAAGCCACTGTCGCAATCTGATGTCACCGCACAGTCCACGGTTCGGGTTGGACCTACAATAAAGTCAACATTCAGTCAACATGAAAAAATCCTAGTTATATAAGTTAGTATATTACTTGACCAAAATTGTTTAAACAAAAAAGTTCTTTTTCTTTCAATTCTAGCATCTGAGTTCATGAGATCGATATTATTAAAATGGAACTTTTTATGAACAGACAGGGTTTGTTTCTAAGAATTTTTTCAAATTTAAGTATTAATACACAACTATACCTGTCGACTCATAAGATGAGGTAAGTTTATTTTTCAGGCCGTTGGGTGAGTACACAGTAGATCCACAGGTGGTGCTGGAGCGGCGCGAGTACAACGACAAAGGCGAAATACAATCATTTGCTTTCTGCTCCTGCAAACAGAATGCAAAGTATTATTCAAGTGTGAATTGCAATAATGGTGATCATCCAATTTTAACACCACACTTCAGATATCGCCAAGAAAGCACAAGGAGAATGAAAACAAATCTAGAGTGGTAAAAGGAGTAGAGCGAATTAAAAATAGATGTTATCTTCAGATTTACAAAAAACATTTTTTTTGCGAGCAAAAACATCTTCCGAGGTCTGACCACACAAGTTTTAGTCAGTTGAAACATATTACTCATCAGTACATACCGATGACGACACAGAAGAAGAGTCATCACAGGTACAATTCTCATCAAGTGATTGCACGATGTCGGAACAAGAGCTTGGAGAGGATCGGGATTTTGTTAAAGGTCTGTTTTCCTTCTTTCCGGAATTCTTGCAGGTAGAATATCCATTCCTGTCTTCCCGGATTAAATTGAGCTGGTAAAGTTCCAGGCTGTGTTGGAGATTCAATTTGGCTGAGTTAACCTACAAAATCAACCAACTTGTCAAACAAATGTATTTAACATTTGGTTGATTTACAAAAGAATTAAAAATTTAACATCTCTTACTATCATCTGTTTATCACAATTCACAAGGTATCTCATAATTATTTTTAGATTCAAAGGGACTCACACCAGTTTAATTTTCGTATTAACTGTGCATACTGAATGTCACAAAATATAAACTTTCAGCATGTTTTACATTACTCAAGTGTTGTACGAAGGGTCTGAGACATACAAATCCTTGCGACGTATGATCAACAAAGGTTTACTTAAACTGATGATATGATAAAGATTGCCGCCATCAATGCTCACCTTCATGGCTTCGTTTTGTTCATCAATGCATTGCTGGACTACGTTTAATTTCTTCTTCATGTGTTTCAACCTTGAGCGAACTACATTAGCTTCCTTGTCTTCAACACTTCTGTCGCTCAGATCCTTGTTGAATTGATCGCATTTGATTTTGAGTGAATTCTTTCTCCTGAAAAAAGGATAACAGTCTCCGAATTAAAATCAACTCTTCCTCCTGGAGAAAGGATAATAGCCAGCCTCCGAATTAAAATTAATTACAGTGCTTCAGATTTTTGGTGTTGAGCTAAGAAGAGTTTAATGTTATTTATACTCTATTGGTGCAAATATGACAGAGTTCAATTGATATAACTTTTGAAAGCTCACCTGTTCAACAAGGTCACTATGGCAACCATACGCAATTCGTCTTCGTGCCGAATATCTTCGTATTTTCGCATGACGTCATATTCAGGAGTACACGGTTTGGGTTCAGGGGTGTCAGGTGAAATAGGAAGAAAAGTCTAAAAAGTATTGCAGTGTTGTCTAAAATTGCAAAGATAAAAAAGTGTGTTTATCGCATGAAAATTATAACCTATTTTAAGCAATACATGGAATATTAAGATGGCGATACTGCTTCAATAAAAAAAGCAAGTTTACCGGTCTCTCTAGGACTTTTCTGTTTTGTGAAGATGTTGAATTTAGGTTCAGCTGTAGGTTTTCTCTCTTCATCGGAGTTTGAATTTCGTTGTGTTCTGAATTGGAAGTATCCAAGCTTCTTCTTTTGGGCATGCTAACGGGCTGCAAATAATCAATATTGGTTATGTTAGCAAGAGCATGGCAATGTACACATAGCTGCACAAACTTATTTTATCAGGCGTCAGCAAACCCTATCAAGCGAAAAGCAGGTAAAGGTAATCAGAGTGCTATCAAAAAATTGATGACTTTGTGATAAAGTTAGGATATGTTTAATTGTCTACCTTGAACAAACGTAAAAACATGTAACTTTAGTCAACAAAAGGTATAAAATTGAGACAACATTGTGAGTGATTGGCAATACATCCACAAGGGCACAGTAGTTTTCTTAACCTAATGTACTTTATTGATGCTCTTTTAACAACATACAGCATCAAACCGATCACAGAAAGTAATCTATCAAATACGTTAAGCAAATATTCCTCTCTGGTGTTTGGCGCAATAAGCGTTTCCACCATTGCGTCAATGTCAACATGTCTCTCGACTTGAGTATGAAATCCACTCATAAAATACAATCACTCGATGTTTACTTGATCCATCACAAGCGGATATTGTTTGATTTTCAATGAATACATATGGCGGAGGCGGCAATAAGGTAGCAAATTAGACAACAAGTGTTTCAGTTTAAACTTTAATTAAATGTTTGTAAATGTCGTTTTTACATAAAGGATTTGAAACTGGCATTGATTTCTTTTCATGTGATGAAAGTCGTGTATTTGAAAGTTGAAAAACATCTTCAACCAAACAAATAAATTGTGTTGTCAATTAAATAAATAGCCTACATGTTGAAACATTGTTGAAACATAAATATGTTTGCATTTGTTGAAATCGGCGTGCTTGTAATTTTAACGAAGAAAATTTCATCATAGTAACCGCAGAAGACTTTCAGACTGAATTTACTAACTGAAGCAACGCGAGCTCCTTATTACTTACCGGTTCGATTGATGACATCATAATTGGAGAATGGCTCATGCTTCTTCCAAATGCTGGTCGGACAGGATGATGACATGACGATGACGTAAGGCCTGACGTCATAAAAGGCGAGTACCTTCCATCAGAAAACGATTGAGAGCTGAAAATTATAAAACTAAATAGTTATTGAAACGCATGAAAAAACTTTATGGTGTTTTGAGAGAATACGTAAGTTTTCGTTGTGCCGACATATAGATTACAGTACGTAAATTCTGTAACGAATCATTAACTAACGCTATCTGTACCTAGGTTTCGAGTTGTGCAATATTTAATGGCACTTCCTTTTTTAAATTCATGAGTCGAAATTTGCATAATGATCTTGCATAAAGTAATTAGAAGTTGAAACTGATTGAGGAAACATGACAGACGCGATTTGTGTTTCGAACCACAACGTACTTTTTCGTGGCTACTGTCACGTGTACAACCGTGCTAAGCAAAATCTGTTTTTAATTGCAAACGTATATTTCCACTGTTGACATGCATACCAGTTACTCAGTGTGCTGTGCGCATTTCTGGCTTATTTAAATAAACCGACCACAATAAATCGGGTCTAAGTATAACAAGTGACGTGTATACCACATCACTCGGTTAAAGTGGACTCCTGACGTTTCTCCTAACTGTTTGGGAAAAAGCATCATAGCTAAACTTGACGTTTTTTTACGAGATCAAGACCTCGTGTTGACAAATGTCTGAAACATTCGGTTGTTTCTGAAGTAAACATTAATCGATTTCGTGTGAAAACTTTACAGAATGAATGTTTTTATCGGAGATTAAGATAATTTTTTAATGTGACCTTGTCAGAAAATTCTTGGGCTTGAATAAATTTTATCTCGTCAGTTCTCGTCAGTTCTGCAGTTCGTTTTGAATCAAAGAATTGTGCTGAAAAGATTTATTCAATGGACGATAATAAGGTTCAAATAGAAATCAGCAGATTGTCTAAATTGTTTTTTGTTTTGTTTTTATCGTCACGTGGCTTGCGAAACTGATGGAAGAAGAATAGCAAATTACCTTGCATCTTTGCTTCCATCTGGGGAGCGGGACTTGCTTTGGCTACGCTTGAACAGCTTGTTCCACTTCGTTGAGGTTCTGGAGCGAGATCTAGATCTTGGTTTCTCTTGCTCCGAATCTCGAGAGGCTTTTTTCGCCACAATCCGGAAGCTCTTCCTCGCAAGCCTGCTAGCCATGTTGGAAAATGTGGAACTTCTTCGGCGATTTCCGCTTAGACATTCGGAAAGTTTGTCCATGTCTTCTGAGTAATTTCCTAAACATTAAAGATATTATATGTGATATCAAAATAATAAATAGTAGTAAAAAAGCAGCAAAAACTAAGTTTATTCTTTTACAAGCAAAATTACTGTAAAAGCACGAACCTTTAGCTGATTATTTTTAGTTTTACTTCAGTGTTTTGTAAACCAAGACGATATAATTTTACTCGCAAAACAATAGAATTGTCATGAAATAGATATTTTCTAAACAAAAGTGCTACGCATTGTACCTTTTGCTTCGTCGGCTTCTTCGCTTCGTGAATCACAGTCTTCTTCAGCAGCTGAATTATCACTAACTTGTTCTAAACCGTCACATTCAACCTTTAAACACAAGAATGACATTTAGATGCTTGAAAAGAATTACTTTTTTTTACAATTTAATATTCTGCAGCTAAATTTATAACTATTAGACCATAGTTTGGTGGGTAAAAACGTCATCTCACACGTCGCGCGAGCCGACAAAGTTAAAATTCCCACGCGTAAAAGTAATTAGTCAAGAGTGTATTGTGGCAACAAATTGGTTTACTGCCTTTCGGTTTTGCGACTGCTGAAAACTTACAAACAAATAGTATTTTTCTGAAGAATTTACGACCGTTTTGTCCAGCACTTGTTTTAGCTAACTGATTTGATGACACTTTGCAGTGCATCGGTAACATGCAATATCGATATCGAAAATTTATCAAATCTTTTTTTTAAAAAAAGGACTATAAACCATGGTAATGGTTGTTTTACGTTGCAAAACATATTAAACCTGCTCGCACGTAAAGTCTTGTCGTTTTTATTGATGTAATATATTACAAACGCAAATGCCGAATATGACATCCTTTCACCTGTTATGACGGCATACAGCATAAGCCCTGATATATCATATCACTGTCTATGTCGTAATACCGTCTACTCTGGTCAAATTTTGCAACATGCCTCGAAGAACCAGATAACTTCTCAAATATTATACCGCTCAATTGGCAGTGTTTATGGCCTGTAAGGCTGATCATATTTTGTCCCCAAGGTGTAGTATGCTTCTTTAATAAAACAGATCATGTTTCCTTTTTGCTAACTTCACTGTAGTCTGTCCTTCTAAAATTGTCAGCTGAAATTACTGCCACTTGTCCTTATCAACAACCGATCGGCCCAACGGATGCAGTTAAACTGAACTTATGCTAACCAAACCAATACCATGAAAAATAAGCTCTTCCGACCGCAATGCAGCCTTTAAATATGTCAAGTGAACGTATGAAAAGCTCAACCGTTTGCTCTCTGTCTGAGCTCTGTAATTTCTGACTGTTTAAGAATTTGTAGCTATCTTTCTCTTATCACTGGCAGACGTCAATGATAGCACTGCGTGAAGACGACTGGTGCGATTTCAGTGTTACTACACGGTAACATCCTTGGAAATCTGGTCACGATTCAGAAGAAGCTATTAAAGTAATTTCGCAAACGCTCACTTTGGACTAATTAAAACACGAAACTATCACTTCAAGATAACAAATATATTTACTTCTTAAAATATTTCGATGATGACATTAACATAAATAACGCAACACTATTCACAGCTTAAACCAGCGCCCATACTTAAGTTGTTTTCAAAAAAAGAGATCAAGAAATTGTCAACCCATGTAACAACCCGCTAGACCATCTGACATGGTTTTACAACGTATTTATACGGTTATGCCTTGCATTTGACACGTGACAGTTCTTAGGTGGTAAAGTCTTTTACATACTTTTAAACTTTTTCAGAATAGTCGAGAATTTAAATCTTGCTAAACTATTCACCCGACAAATGGGCACGGCACGCTTTTACCTTGAAGCCTTGCAAAGGTTAATGTCTTTGTTGATGACAATCATGCAAAACAATCAAACTGTAACATTACACCTCTGTTGCTAGGATCGTCTTTGACATGCGGCCTTTGAGAGAGCATCCCAACGGAGTTGTGATGTTTGCCGCATTCCGCAATCATGCGCCGTGATTCGGAAATAACTGTTTTTACGATTTCGATTCTCACACAGAAAATATGTTTTCATGGCAGCGCTGTCTTGAAAGTCAAACACACTAAAGTGATTTTCAATGTACGCAATTAAAAACAGGTTAGGCCTACTGACAGGATATTTTTAATAATTTTTATACCATTAAAAGTGCCAGTATATTTGCGCTATTTCTCTCTCAACTACCTTTGTTTTAAACTGAAACATTTTCAAACTTGGTCGAAATTATCAAATTTTACAAGCTAGTTTTATTTTGAATATGATCAGTACTTAACTACTTATATGCAATTGTTTGGAAGAATTTAATTTGCGTTTTCGCTTATTTTTAACTATCACAGTTTGTGTGATATGAGCGCGGACATTCGGTTCGAAAAAATAAATCAACTCCAAAGATATTTAAGGTAATCAATATATGGAGGTTTGCTTTAAAAGCCAAAGACAAAAACTGTTCTTATCGTTTTCGTTCAAACATTAACATTAAGTTCAAAAAACACTAACATTTACAATTCAATTGTACAACAAGTCAATTGTCCACAGATTTTTATCTCAAAGCTACAGAGATAAGAAAAGCGCATACTATTTACAACTTCTCTTAAAATGCATGGCAATAACTATCGCAAGAAGCCCACCTTTTCAAAATAAACTGGTTAAATAAAACATGTTTTCAAATTCTTTCCTGCCAAGTCAGAACATGTTTGATCTGTTTTTCTCCACCCGGACTTTGTAGCTGCATTGCCGAATCGATATGAAAATACGTCAGTTTGTCATGTAGGTGAAATCGTGACGTAGAAGCTAATGTAAAAATTTTATGAATTTAAGCCACTGAGGTAATTACCAAAAACGTGGCAAGGTTGTGCCTAGGGATGGGCAAAATAGAATAATTAGCTATTCTAGAATATTCTAGAATACTGAAACCGAATATAGAATACAGATATCTATTCTAGAATAATTGACAGTTTTTACCATCAACACATTTTAATGATTTTATAAAAGCAATGAACATCACAAAATTGCTTATTGCTGTGTAACAAATTTAGACTTTTTAAATGTTCACCAGTCAAACGGGATCTCATCTTGGTGGCGGTTAGTGTTGGGCGATAACTCGTAACTGCAAACCCTTACAAAAATGTTGCCGAGGCCAAACGGCAAAAGTTAAAATTGCCTCGGCAATTGCTTTGAACGTTTATTACGAAAAAAATTGTACCAAACCATGTAAAATGAAAAGGGAAAAATATATAATAATGCCAAAAGTAGTGATAAAGCGAGCAACGGGATACGCACGCTGTTACGGTAATTCACGTTAAATAACTCACGGGGAGGAAAAGTAAGTTAATTTTGGGTTGATTCAACGTTCGAGTCAGCACAAATCGATTTAATTTTTCCGGCCGGTTATATTGCGTAACAACAATGCCCAAAAAGAAATTTACGCTTGTTTTACATTAATTCGACATCTAGCAACGTTAAATTATCATAAAATAGCGTTAATTGCTCAACCAGGTACCAAATTAATAGCTCTCTGCGAGAAGATTGCCTCGATTTACGTATGCACTAACATAGTTTCGGCACAATTGGGATACTGCGAGCAACACAAATTCTATTTGATAAAGAACTAGCTGTCAGAATCGGAATCATCAGATGCTGTATCGGAGGATGAGATTGTCGCGTCATCACTGGAATCAGACACATCAAGAGGCTCGTCGCTTGGCTGTAAATCTACACTGTCTTCGCCGTTCGCAATGAAGCGTCCACGTTTTGCAACTTTCGTGCTTTGATACCCATTCACACACCTCTTTCGCAGAGCTCCATCAGGGTATTGACTAAGGAACAAATCTATGGCTGTGGCATAACGACTGGCAGGAATGTCTAACCCTAACGTTACAAGCGCTCGTGTGGCCTCGGCATTTTTATTGCCGACGCTAATTTCAAAGACTGAAAAACACTTTTCTTAATTAGAACAAAAATATCGAAATATCGAGTATTTTTCAAATATCGTATCGTTTTTTTTTTCAATATCGCCCAACACTAGTGGCAGTTAAACTTGCACTTGAAAAACATCTCTCTGAAGAAGCAGATGTGGCAGTTACACAAAAATATTGCGCTTGACAAGAAAGATCTCTTTAATGCGAACAACGAAACTCGTACGTTTTTCCTGTGTCGGATTGCACTAAATCGATAAACAATTCTAACTTTCGCTGCAGCGAATTCGTTGCGACCAGACGAAGCGGTACGGAGTCGATCGTTAAAGCGGTTTCAATTATCCGATTTCATATGGATTTTGAAACCGGTTAGGCTTCACAACCGGTTATTCTATATTCGGTATTCTATTTTGCCCATCCCTAGTTGTGCCTCCGACTTTTGCATGCTTTGTGCTGTGTAGCCTACAAGTGAGACACATATTGCATGTGAAAATTGTTGTTACGTTGAGAAAAACTGGAAGGCAAACGCGTAACTGGAAGGCAAACGCGTAACTAAAAGCAGTAAATATAAACTTGGCTGCTTTTATTTGCCTGAAAGTTGAATTGTCCAATTTCATACAACATCCATTTCATTATTTTCGGTAAAATCGAGCAACCAAAACAAAGGTTACAAATTACAATGCATCAGTTTCAACTTTGTTATTATCAGACAGATTCAACTGTCCAGCTTGCAGTTTGAGAAGTTGACCAGATTCGTTTAGGCGCAATCTAAATTCAGACATATTCATGCAGAAAAACTGTGCAGTTCCTTTCACAACACCATTCATAATATCCTATTTATAGCATTGTATGGTATCAGAAAAGTTTTTTTTTGCATTGGTTTAATGTCTAAAGACGTTTAAAGTTGACTTTTGTTTACTGGACTCATACTCGACTCAATTGATTCCAAATTTCTAATACACAGGTGTACTATAGTTCCAAACTCGCAGCTGTTCAAAGCTTATGTAATCTTCGTAAAATAGATCTTATGAAAAGACTTAAGCTTAAACGGATCTCATTTAATTCAGCTCAAAGAATCAAACACTTTTTCAATGCTTTCATACATTTCCTTAAAAATCTTCGCTATAGTAATGTGAGAAGTATGGTCAGATATCAGTCTGTCAGAAGACACAATAATTTCTCGAGGTTAAAAAGCATCAGGAAAAGGGCCGTGCCCAATTATTCCTGCAGACTAAAAGACGCGTCAAGTGGAATTTTAGTAATGCCTGTCCCTTCCTAGGGGTCTGGCCATCGCATTCCTTTTTTTTTTCTTTTTATCTGGCGCGTGTGTGTGCAAAGTAACATTTGTTTATAAACTCAGGACTAAAATAAATTCTTTAGCAAGGATAGTCTATAAGAAAATATTTCTGACGCCAGAGAATTACTGCGTGATCAAATGACAAACCAGAACTACTATATATATTAGAGAAAAAACATGCTTTGTTGAAAAGCCCACTGCTTTGGAAGAAACTCAACACTGGTCGACGATAAAAATCTAAATTGTATTTTTTACAAAGAACAAACTTTGAGAAATGATGTTTTAGTTCCAAAAAAGCGTTGGAAAAATTATTATAATTTTGTTTTGACGTGGACAATGACGTTGCGAAAATGCCACGCATGCGTCTTGTGGATTTTGATTGAAAAACAGAACCAACACGTCCATGGTTAATTTTATCGCTTATACGCCAGTCGTGGTCAATCGATTGGTTTGATAACGTCAGAAAAAGCTGACTGCCCAACCATGAAATTGAACAAGGCAAATGTTGACGCTTTTTGGCAATTAATCCTTTGCTATGGTACGGTTAAGCAAGTCTTTTATGTAATGATCGTGATATGTTCCGGAAGTTCAATTACGTTGATCAATCGACAACTCGACAGTTCAGCTAGCAAAATTCTGTTCTTTTTACATTGATTCAAGGTTTGAAACGTTTTTTTTTTCAGTTGAGGTAAAACCTTCAACCATTTCCGGGCAGTGCAGGTTGCACAACGCACATTGCGAAGATACTGTAATCGAAATATCTCATGGAATGATCAACCTGCGATAAATCTAAACAGACAGATAGAAACTCCCTTGCTTTAAACACCATAAAGGTCGCATCTTATCTATTTGGGAAAATTCCAATTTGGATTTCTTGAAGGTGTTAATTCCAGCTTGATTTTTTTTATGAAAAACACTTTGCACCCCTTTAAATTATTGAACAAAATTATTTGAATAAGATGTATACGATTTAATTCATAGCAGTGTTAAATAATCATTAACGCGTTTATCTAACCACAAACACTGCATGTAGCTCACATTCCAACGAGAATGGACAAGAACAAATATTTCGTCCGCACAAAGCAATCATCGCATTAAACTTTTACGCCATCTCAAAGATATCTATATTTGCTTGCTAAGCCATTGATGGAACTTCTATTACAATTGAATTGCCGAAAAAAAATGCCAACTGAAGCAGTCGTGAACATACGATAGCGGAAGAATCTTAGCAAACATGGGGTGTCAACTTCAGCCTTTCAACAAACGTAAAACTTGTATTTGAACAAATATCTACAAATTCCTTTGGAACCGTATGGCCAAAAATTAAGCACCAGTCAATGGCTAGGTAATCTCTTTTTATGAAGGGAACGATTGCTTGAATATTTTCTTGTCAAAACTGAGACCTTGCTTAACAGATTTAATCCAATATCTGATCTTAAAATCTCGTTCTTCTGAGACTCATTGCCAAGCCCAAAATTTATCGCCAAGATCTCTTTGTTAAATTTTTGTGAATTTTTGGAGTGTTTGCAGATAACTTATCAGAACAGGAGAAAGTCGTTTGACCGTTTTCACGCGTTCACATACTGTAAACGTGATTATAAAACTTCTTCAAACAAGATTTTAATAAAAAAAAAATTTAAAAGTTAACTTTTCTCGAGCACTAAATTTCCAACGCAGTTTCTAGAATTTTTAGCGACAATATCATTTACATAAATTCGATTGAAAACGTTATATGTTCATTGTTCAACTAAAATGAGCAAAAAACGACATCTACATCACAAATCTTGCTAAGCAACGATTTTTGACCAAGACGACTTTTTTAAATGGTAAACTAACACGATTTTTTATAATGATCACCTGTGATGTCTCCACTACAGTTGAGAAGGAGTCGGTGGATGTTGAGTTGTTGTCGTCTTCTATAGACCCCTTCTTCCTGGGGGATCCTGTCAAGTTATTTCAAGAACTAAGTTTTATTTCAAAAAACCTATTCTTGCTCTAAATTGAAACACATTAAAATTTACTCTTTTGGTATCAGTTGGTCGTTTACTGATTCTAAAACTGAAACTCTGGTAATTGAGCCTCTCATTCTGACAACTGACAAAGCGACTAAATCAATGCAGCAGTTTATTTCATTGAGACAGTTTAATAACTGCATGTCTTTAACTTCTTTAACATATGTGGCCATATTAGTCTTTGGGATAAGAATAACGATAGGCGCTAAGCTAAAAATGTAACAACACTGGGTGAACAAGCGGCTACCAAAGTTACATGCTTTGATGCAAACACTTGTGAATGCAGTAAACAGTCTTAATATATTGAAGTCGTGTAGGAAGCTTTGCTCAAGTTAAATTGTTTTTTTAATTAAATCCTTATTTATTCTGAACAAGAGCCAAGCAATTAGACATAGAATGTCACGTCTGGCCATTGTTGTCTTTTTTGCAAATTTTTCCAAGTCATGGTGGAGTGAGGTGACACAAGGTCAATTAGATTTGGTGAAATTTCGCGTTGATTCAACGTGTTCGAACCATACAGCGAACGGAAATAAACTTCAATTTGAAAATCGAAATTCAATTCACAAACAAAACGTGAAATCTATTTGACATAAAAATCTTAAAATGAAAATTCAGAACTTTAAAACTGCGCAAAAATCCATCTTCTCTCCAACTCATTAACTTAAACTTACATTACAAAAACGTTTTAATAACGTTATGTCTGTTGAAATGCAAAGGAATTTATTTTTACACGAGTCAGTTTAATCATGAATAGCTAAAAATCGATTTCGATCAGCTAGCAGCTAGATCATCTTCAGTTAAGCTTATTCAAATAAAATATTTTGTTGAAAGTTTAAAATTAGGATCGTTTTCAAGTCAACAAAAAGTTTCTTTTAAACTCACCCGAGTTCAAACGGATCCGTCCGTAAGTTTCAACAAAATCATCATAACTTAATTCTGCTGACGAAGCTTCAGAAAATACACCATCAACCATATCTTCGGTTTATGAGGATTAACAGACGAAAGAAATAAAAAAATATATTGAATTAGTGAAACGTTATACAGAGCCTAACGTCAAATGCCTAGTTATTTTCAAGTCTTAAACGTAGTATCTGCAGAAAATAAAAAAATTTTAAGAAATAAAAACTTTTGCGTCTGCTACTGAGCAACTGAATCTGACCTACAATGTGGATGTAGGGCTTGTAGGCTATAGTGGTTATAAATGTTTAGCAGCTGCAATTGGCAACAAAACAAAAATTTCCTAATCACGAAATAAGCATTAGGCTACACTGCTCTAAAAAGAACCCAATCACCTCTAACATCCTGCAAACTAACTAATTGCTCAATGACTGATATGCTAATTTTTGATGTTTTTGAAAAATATGTGCCAACAAAAATGTGCGATAAATAACCTTATCACCGTTTCGATTGTGAAATAAACACAAAGAAATACAAAATTTTTCATTTGCTAACATCTGAAGTTTTTAGTTGGTTTGTTTGTGTTGCTAAACGTTTTCTGTTGAAAGGATTATTACGTGTGCGTCAGGTCAGGGTCATTCCGTGCTTTTTGTGGTCACTTTCGCAAAACTTGTTTAAAACTCATAAATAAACTGCTACCTCAGATCAAAACGCCAACAATCTCTACAAAAAAAGTAATAATTTTCTCATGTACTTTTGACAACATGACTAAATACCTGCAACAATTTTATTTCCTTTCTGCTTAACAGATTAGAAGGTTGGCTTGCACGAGCTGTGATTGATAGCTGCACAGTAGTTTTTCATGACTTTCTTCTGAAATCTCTACGCAGTTGTGTTCCCAGCCAGCCAACGTTGCCGCTTTTTTTGCACAAACGGCAACGAATTTGAAACAATGTAAAAGCAGCAGCATTTTTACTGGGTTAGGCTGGCCTCTAAACAACACGCAGATTGTGTGAACGATTCACCGGTATGTGAGATACAGCAACTTCCTATTCGTCATACCGGTCGACACCTATCCATCTTTTCTGGGTTGTGTGCTAAACAATGACGAATGTGTATATACGCAAACACGGCTACGTAATGCAGATACGTTTACGCTCTTCAACCAGTAGACGACATGGAGTAGTTCATCTCTTTTTCACAACTTTTCTACTATAACACTTTGTCAACATTTTGCAAGAAAGTATGTTTTATTTTTCTGTTGTTTCGAGCTGCAACTGAGAAATATTACTTTCGCTGAAAAGCGGTTGTTCAAACAACAGTAGAGCAAGCAATTTTTACGGCGAACTGCGTTTAGACAAGTTATCATTAGCACTGAGCGTTCATACCAGTGTTGTCTTAATGCTAAGCACTTTTGACTACGCTTTTCACACCATTTGATAACAACCTTTTCTTCCATTTCATTACCAATATGTAAAAACAAGCACTTTGACTTCTATTCAAAATAAACGTACAGTTTCCTGATCTCTGTAAAAATAAAGCTTTTCTTCCCTGTATTTACATCAGCACAAATTGAAATGGCAGTCAAAACAACATTAGTTTTGACTGTCCTGTGATTAGATCTGTATCTTGTAAACAGCATGACAACTGAGAAGTCCTGTTTGTTTTTACGCCTTTGGGGCTGCAATAAGTAATCGCCTGCATGCATCAAGACAGATCAAAAGTGTAAAATGAACCACCTGCAGGCACCTAGAAAACAAATAAACCTTCCCGAGAGTTTTCGCTCAATGAAAAATGTAACGAGAGTAGAGTGCGGCCTTTTTTCTTGGGAACTTTTTCCTGCAATGTCGCCTTTCGTTTCTTCACCCAGCACCAGCGACCGATGTTTTTCACAGACTATTTTTAAGTTTAATACTTCCCTAAACCATTAACTTGTGCATTTAAACCATAAAACATATTGCGACACTATGAATTTACTGAAATTGTGTTTTGTTTTAAATCCGCTATACTAAATGTACAAAAAACTAGCCATAAAGCTTGCTCTTACATGTGCAGATAGCAACTTTGAAATCCTGATTCGTCTCGTTTTCAAACTAGGGCAAAGATGAAAATTTTTATTTTTTATTCAAGTTAAATGCAAGTTCAATAGTAACTTGCAAAATAGCCTGCTGGACAAAATCGGAAACTGAACAGGCTTGAATGTTTCACAACTTATACAATTTCTACTATTCAACGAAGGCTTCACATGTCTCGGCTATTCATCAATCCTTTTTGTTGTTGATTCAACGTCTGAAAATGTTGAATAAATGAGAAAAATAATTTGATTTGCAAACTAGGTTTGGCCTAAAAAATATACAGAAGGTGCCACATAAACAGCTGATAGTGACGTTCGGAATCTAGTTTTCAAATGACATGTGTTCATGGGGTGTTCGATTTGCTTTTGAAGTTTACCTCTACCCGTGGACGTCGCTATAGTTTTTTTTTTTTTTTCTTTCATTGTAAACAAGTAATTTTGTAAGTAAGAGCGTTTCCGAACACCTTAGGTTGGTCACGTTAACAACGATGGATAATTACGCAAGCTACAGCTTAATTTAGTACCCTCCACAAAAGAAGAATTTACAAAGCCAGCAGCTGTTCCGTTTTCTCTGAAGTCGTGCAATAAATCATACCATATTATTATATCTTTTAAAGACAATGATTGAAGACAAATTCATAAACATTTATCTTTATTGTTATATGGGAGGCTGCAAGGCAAAGACTGGCTTAGCAATCATATTATGTTCATATCACAATTGCTGCAAAACTACTGGATAACATGCTTTTTCTCAGACTAGCCAGACCTCTTCAAATGTGAAAGAGCAATGCGAAAAAAATAGATTTTTGTGAAATTCTACAATTTTTGGCGAAGCCTACGTTTGTTTTCAATCGCATTGCTTTGCTTCTTTGAAAAAAAAATCAAATTTAACAAGTTGTTATCAATCATTGGGTCGTTCCCACTTTAGCGACATCATGTATTTTATGATGACAGAAAACTATCACGTTAAAACATATATTCGCCGTGTCTATAAATACAATAAGCAGAGAATTTAAAACGTATTATCTTTATGTCGTAAAAGGCTAAATTTAACCTTTCTACATGCCTAAAAGTCACTCTACCTTTAAATTGCCTGCTTGAGGTGTTAGTCACTGTTCGCTACATCGACTAATTGTATGAAAGCATTTTGAAAGTAGTAGGCCTACCCATTAGGTGTCATTTCCACCCAAGTTACATTACCCTTTAGACAATAGACTTATTTAAAAAGTTTTAACGTCAAATTTTCTTTTACATAATAATAATAATTAAACTATGTAAATGCGTACAAACGTAAATGTGCTGCCGGAAAAAGACTTGGCATAGCTGGTATTTGCTGCTGTGATAGTAGCGGTTTATCACTGCTAATCACTCAATGTCACATTTACTTTGTATCACCAAGTCCACAACAATTGGTAAATATCTTTTTATGAAATATTAAATTGGGTGTGGGTAAAATAGTTCTTCCATAAGGGTGATTCTGATCTGAATCTGATCTAAGAGCTCTTGAACAAACTATAGGCCTATAACATCAAAGCCAAGCTAACATGGGGTTAGAGGTAAACCACTTCTTTGGCTAGCTGGATATAAACACAAGGGACTATTTTTTTATCCTTTGAATCAAATGTGATATTTGCTTCAAAAAGATTGCAAGTGTTTCTGTTCTAGACTTCTAGTTACTCTTGTCCTCCACCACTGACAAATTTTAGAAGACAGTTTCAAATGGATATAAAATAATCTGTAAATTCAATAAAATTACAAGTTTTTAGCGCTACCAAGGCTTCTATTACCAGCGCTGAAAAGATTATTTGTATTCACAAAACTCTTACCTTCAAGCCAATAGAAATCAAGCAGAAAGTGGAAATATATACTTAACTAAATTGCAGCTTCCTTTCTTATAGAACTTCTTTATCTTTGTTGCTTGTCCAATGCAATACAAAAAGAGCAATAACAAAATTCAAGCTTTAAAAAGTGAGCTCTAAGTAGGCTACTTAACTAGCATTGACGACAAACTTCTTATATTTAAAGGAACACATCAAACTACCGTCATTTCAGATTTGCTTTTCATAAAATAGAGAACACGTTTTGTTACGGGTACATTTTTTATATCTCAACAACTCAATCGTCGTTGTCAAAAAACTTGTAGTTTTTAAGATGCAATTGCCAATGACGTTACTTTGCTGTTTTTCGTGGACAGATGACTTGTAACCTACCGTTGCATCACATCTAAACTACCTCTTTAGCAAGATAAAAATAACGCTTTGTTTACTCATGTTAAAAAGGAGCAAAAAATCTGGCAACGAATGGTTAAAAGTGAAATGCATGCAATTGCAATGAATGCATGACCAGAACTAAGGCAGTGTTTGGAAAAAATAGTTTTAATCATCGGATGTAGCTTATGTGATTCTCATGGAGAAAAAAACAACATTTGATGTTATCAGAACCAAATGTTTGAAAGCATTTCAAAGTTTATTTGAATTTCTGGACACATCAAACCCATTCAAATGCAACCTTTTGTTTGGAGTCTGACCACTAGGCTGATCTATTTACAAAACATCTAGATTTCAAGCATAGTTAGTAATTTCTAAACTCTATTTATTTAAAGATCACATCTTACGGATTTTAATTTACTTTCGCTCACATCCTCATTTGTACGTTGAAAATAACTTTCTATTGTGCTAAATAACCAGCATGATGCAGGTTTGCTTTGCACAGAAAACGAGGGCAACACTACACGCAATTGCTGTTATAAAAGTTCTCCAGCTGATATCTTCAACTTTGGGTTAGTTCAGTTAATTGTTACTTGAATGAAAGCATATTGGAACGAGATGCTCAACAAAACTAGTTGGTGGCTTCATTTTTTTTCGGCAGCAAAGTTAGATAAACTTTTCTCTGTAAAAAGTATCAAAAGATCTTGTGGTTTTGAAAAGGTTGCTGCACTTCTTATTGATTATGCTGTAAACAAAGCATAGCCTATTTATCATTGTTTGACAAAAACATGCTTAAACTTTGGGTTTACGCCGTGTTGCTTTCAATAATAATCCGCTGCATTCATAGACAGAAGAGAGGTGGTCTGTGCGCCTTTGTCGTATAATGATAACAAATGGCGAAAAAAACTATACGATATGATTTACGTGCAAAAGCTGCTGAACTTTAGTTTGGAAAGTTACCCGGAAAACTTTTGTGAAAACTGCTTGAAAAATCACTTCGTATACGTTTGTTTAATTGATCTTCGAGTGTGTTAAAACCGCAATCTAAGCTAGCTAATCGAACTATCTTTGATTAGACTTCGTCAACACACTCATACCAGGTAACGAGACAATGTGGTGCAGTATCCATTTGTATTAATCATGTATTTGTTGCTGTTGATTTCAATAATCCAGTCCTATGTTGTTTTCCAGCGCTAATCAGGAAATTCTGAAGATCTTGTACCAAATTTTGTTTAGATTTCCGCTGACTCATAAGTGAAAAGTGTTGAAGTACCGTACATAGCCTGGTGTGAAAAACAAGAGTTTGTAAGATTTCTATTTTTATATTATTACAGTAGCCTACCAAGATTTTTCGATTTTCAAATTATTGCTGACTTAACACTCTAACCCCCAGTAACTCAATAACCTGTATTTGATTTCACAACGAACTGAGGTGCTAATTTTCTTCAGATTCATTAAATACTCATTTTTGATTTCTTCCTGAATGTAAAATTAGGTTAGAGTAAGACTCTCTAATCTTGACCACAAAGAGTGATTGATATAATAAAGCAAGCTCTCGCAAGACAACACAAATAAAAATTTGAAATTTTAGAAACAATGAAAAAAAAAAGATTTGAAACACTATGCAAGTTTTGTCCTTTGATCAATGTCCACTAAAATAAAATTTAGGCTAGTTACATGGTGTGGTGGGATGGCCTAACTCAGGGATAAGGCGTTGGCTTTCCAATTATACAAACTTGGTTCGACTCCCGGCTAAGCTGGTTGTTAAAAACACCGCTCAACTCTACCTAGGGTGTAATAAATTGGGTGGGCATAATTGCTGCAGGAAAGGCGGCCGAGAGAAAGGAACTGGCCACCCTACTCTCCTTAGTGCCGAAGGTTTAGTAGCCTACAATGAGAAGAACCTTATCTGCTCATTCCCGACACTTGAACCAAGTATGGGACCACCTTTAGCTTTTTTTTACTAGATGTGCGCTGCTTGTACTCCTTTTTGAACATGCCAAGGTAGACCTAAGTAAAATACTGCTTTGAATATAAAACCTTTAGTGCTATTTTAAGACGGATTTCGAATGTACATATCCTGTTTTGCTTTTCAGTGTTCAGTGTATGTCCAAATACAGAGTAAAACGTCAGCGGCAGTCTGCTCTCTGTGAACCAAAGCAAGCCCAATGTTAAATTTTCACGTTTCAACCATGGTCCTTTGGTATGGTGGGAATGGGCCTCAATCCTAGGCTGAAACCGGCTTGCCAACTTATGTGTGCATACGACTGAGGGCCGTTGAAATGATACTCTGGACCCGGTACCAATGAAATCCTCGAGACCGATATGAAAATAATTCTAAGAAAAACACACTAGAATACATCCAAAGAATACGCGGTGGATTTTTTAATTTCCCAGCCCCTAGGAATGATTATGGCCCTTAAAATCATCCCCGGCCGAGCCCAAAAGCAAGCCATGAACGCCACTGGTACAACTTGTTATTCTTCATATACACAAAAGCTGATGTGCACGCAAACGCCATTGGTTTTTGGTTAAAAACGCGGTTTTTAATCAAGCGTGTATTGCATTTACATGACAATAAATTGGCAGAGTGCAGAGACGTTTGCAAACACATTTGTTTTATCGAGCAAGCAATTTCTGTTAGCACGGCAACATTGCGATTCATTTGAACATCACTCCCATCGGTTCTCACATTTTCAAAGCTTTCTTATCACATGGAATATGTTAATGTTCAATTCACTCATGTAAATAATGTTGGCTTGCATGAATTATGCCATGTTTGCACCACGCGAACAATGCCGGCGTGATGAAAATATTTAACACTCGTTTAGAGAATTAACAATAATAATAATTTAATCTCTACATGTTCTGTATTTTGTAATGTTATTTTTCCTTTAATGATCAGATTCAGTCATCCAACCTTCAAATCACTCTATTAATAGCCTGAAAAAAATCAGTAAATTTTGGTTACACTATGCAGGCTAATTGTCTCAATTTGCTAGACCAATTGATGACCTGAGTTGTAGAATTACTTAAGTCAAATTTGTGGAAAGTGAGTTAGCCTACCACCAAAAATATGTTGCATGATGGCCAGTGACTGTCCCCACGCAAAACAAAAAAAACGACTTAATTTTGATACAACACTTGCTGGTGTTTGCATAGAAATGAAACATTGAATAACGATGAAAGAATTTTAACTGCTTTATCTCAATAGTCGTATTTTGGACTTCAACTATAGCAGTTCTACAAATCAGGTCTTCAAATCATGTCTTCATTGTTGAGTGGCGACATTAACTTCTGTTTGTTTGCCCATAACTTTCAAACATACATAAATGCACATTTTTAAACCTTTCTACTTTTGCCACCTTTTCGTTGTGTCAGCTTTGCTTCTATTTGTTGTTGTTACATTGTGTTTACATTTACATACCGACAATAAAAAAAAATGAGTTGACATAGCCTACATTCAGCTTTAAAACTGCGTCTCCGCTTAAAAAGTTCATATCTCTTGAAGCAACTCCTCAAACACTAGTCTTTCTTTTTCTATAACCAATTCGTTATTTTAGTGAGCTGCATTTAGAAATGAAAGCTCACAGAGTTTGCTTCTCACAACATACAACTACACTTTTAGGGAAATGCACGTTTGGAAGCTTTTTTTTGTTTGGACAACTTTTTTTATAACGTTTTATTGAAATCAGACTGAAATTTCCAGTAGGTGAAGGATTATTAAATTTCCACACAATTCGTTTCAATGCAAAATTCTTAGATAAAACTTAGTTTCAAATTATTTTCTTGTCAACAACTTCATTTTGTTTAATTTTACATGACTTTTGAAGAATTTTTTTTTCTTTTTTGACCAAAAATGTTTTGATCAGGCTTCAGTGAATGAATCGATGCAAAGTCCTTGTGAAAATTCAGAATCAAGTGATCTGTACGTTCGAGGAAGCGTTTGGTTATAATTTAATTTTTTTAGTTCTGGTACGTTTATTTTTGGCTTTTGAATTGATTTAAACTTGTTTCTCAATGGTGTACAAAAATTATACAAAGGCCACTCGCATTGCTTACATACCCCAGCTGGAACAGAATGCTGCTCTTGACATTGATTCAACGTCTGCATATTGTGAAGCAATGCAAAAACCATTAATTACGCCAGCTGAGGTTTAATACTATGAATCATCAAACACTATCATTAAAATTTCCTAGTTGTTTCATGAATAGGCTAGCAATGACGTAATGTCAATACACACTAGTGAAAAGTTTTATTATTTTGGTTTCTTGAATACGTAAATTTCCAATATGGGCGATCGGACATACGTATTCAAATGTATGGAGTTTAATTTATTCGTATATTGAGAAATACAGTCGGCAGTGTGACTGTGAAAGAAAAGTGTTTTCGTATCCGTCATGCTAGGCTTTGAATCTCTTTTCATACCAGCACAAATGTTGACTCGATGCTATGCGCTGTAGCATGTAACAATTATTGACTTGCTTTCAGTTGGATCAACATTGAAAGTTGAATCATCAGTCCACGCATCAAGCCATGCTGTTGCTAATGAACGATGTTAACATACAAGAGAATAAATCACGGCCATTACGTAATGTTGTTTCTTCTTGAACAAACTGTACGGAGTTTGGGGAATGAAGCTGATAAACGTACAAACTCATGTCAAATAAATCAGACAAAAATTCTTTAAATACAAAGTAAGTGAATCGCGCATTTTTTGTCCTTTGAATCACCAATTAGCGTAGGCTACATGCCTAATGAAACCCTTTCTTTTTGCAATAATTCAACGTCTGCAGACGTTGGGTCTATGTAAAAAGGGACGGAATTTGCTTAGGGTTGCCCATCAGCAGCCTTGTGTTAAGCACAAATCTTTCTCAAGTACAGAAGACAGAACGTCTGAAAAGTATTTTACAGATTCCAAAGTTTATCAGTTTTTATAATTTGACAGTTTTTCAGTTGCTAGGCTACAAGTAAAATATTAACGTATGGCATTGCGTTGGTCAAAGTTTTTTGTAAGCTTTTACAAACTTTAAAAATATTTTTTTGTTCAGCTACTAAAACAAAAATATTTTGGCTATTTTTCGAAAAAATCTTTTGTTTCGATTTTTTTTTATAAACGCTTTGTTACATTTCTTACCGTTTTTTTTAATGCAGAGAAAAGTTAAAATTTGTGTGATGAAAACATGGTTTGAAAAAGTCCCACTTGAAATCAGTATAATAATTTTATGGATAGGAAACATAATCTGCATCGTATCAAACCTATCCAACTTTACACTTTGAGAGGCAATGTCAACCATTCAGTTAAAAATTAGTAGTTTTGAAACAAGATTCTTTTTTATAATTCCAGTTTGAATCAAGTGCGGTGGATTAAATAACGGCCGACCGACAAAAAAAACATTGAAATCAAGTGCCAAGAAAAACGTTGCCAAAAAAATTATTCTGAATTGAAAACGTTTTTTGTTTTCATAGGAATTCTACAACCTTTGAATGACAAAAAGGCTACAAAAAGTTTCCAGAAATGCAGATAGCCAGAAAAGATGGGCGACGCAACTCAAAACTGTAATAAGTGGAAAAACAAGGAAATGACGAAACAACAGATCAGGCTTCACACGTTGCTGATGCATAACATTTCACACCTTTCGCTTTATTGGCCTATCAGTGGATATAAACTAGGTACATCGTGGAAACCCCAAATGTCATTCCGCGTTTAAGCAGCAAATCAACCGCCAGACGTTCTTGGAAAGTAACTCTAGTTTTGACTAATTTCATTTTTTCATCGTTTAAACTTTAAATGACTCTACTTTGAAATAAACGTGTCTGAATATTGGTAATATATCGGCAGGCCTAACTAAGCTTTTTAGTTCCCCCCTTGAAGCAAGTACACCCTTGTTTATTTTCTGTATCATTTAAAATTTCACTTGCAGCTTATGCACACGTAGCAATGACTCCAACGGAAAAAATTCCCCACCAAAATCAAACTTACACAATCACTTTTTGGCTAAATCACGTTCCATTGGTGCAAAGCTACACATTCTCTTGTTTTGATGGAGAATCAATGAACTAACTGTTGACCTAGAAACATTTACGATGTAGGCTGAGACATTAGTTACAAACTTTACGTTTAAAGCGATTTAACACTGAAATAGTTACAAACACTTACGAGAAATGACTCACAGTAAAAAGCGATAAACCGCATCATTTGTCAATGAACTTGAGAGGATGTTTACCAAAAAATAATACACTTGCTGGAAAAACGGAATGATTTCTTGACATTGCTAAGTTTTGCACTCCGAAAAGATTAACGATTTAAGTAACAAAACATGCTCTTTTGGATAAGACAAAACAGAAAAATATTGTGCGTTGACAGGTTATTAAAATTAATCCGGAAACATGATTTATTCCAAGTCAGAGCTGATTTTTGTTGTTTTCTAGCGAACTTTTAGGATTTAGACGCATCGACTGAAAGTTGTTAAATGAAAACTTGATTGAAGCGGTATGTTCAAACGAGATAAAAATAGTTTGTGTGTACTTTTATGCACCATCTCCAAGAATAACATGACGCCTTGCAAGCGATAGGTTTATAGCATATTACGAACGTCTCATTACATCAAATATATGATCGTAAAAATGTGATTACATAAGTAGCGGCTCAAGACAAGAAAACAAACGGCTTGTTGAAATCACGTCTCCGAGTTGCCAAAATAAGTGAGTCATCTTATTACTTTTGAAACTGTGGTCATAATTTATTTCACTGACAATGAGTGAAAGAAATTGTGGCTTTTGCTAATTCTAATGAGAATTGCTGCAACTGCTTCACGTTATCACTGAGCGTTTGAGAAAAACAACCAGCCATTCAAAAAGTCGTTTTAAAGCAAGGCGAACTAAAACATTTTTTTTGCAAAGAATTGATTTGAAATGAAATCAAGAGAACAAATTTTGTGACGCAATGAATTAATTTTGTGCTGACCATTTATAAATATGAATCTAATTGGCAAAGCTTTCCAAATTTGCAATGAGAATGGCCTTTCATTCGAAATGGAAACAAACACTTTTGGTGCATTTGTTTGGCTTTATTTAAGTAAAATTTAAAACTGCTTAATAAAACGATTTTAAATTTAGCATTTATTTCACCAGTCAAACCTGTGTAGTGTGTAGTATATGTCATGGTACAGCAACACAAAAGAAGTAACAGCAATTCTCCTACAAGAAACCCACACCACCGAAGTATCGAAGTCAAAGATCAGTGCTCTCAAACGCAAGAAGAACAGAAGTTAATGTGTTTCAGTTTGCTTCCAACCACTTGGAAAATATCGTTACATAATAAAGCAGCGCTTTTCAACCTAAATGCAGTTACGAACCTTTTCAAAGAATTATGAAGCTTACGGATTATAAATTTTTCAACTTTGACTCTGAGTAAAAACTCTGCGAAATCATTCTTAAAATATACATTTCAAGAAAATGAAGTACAGTATCTTCTGACAGGTGTCAAACCCACAACAATGCTTGATATGAACGACTCGGTTACATGTCTTGTAATGCAAAGAAATTTATTTTCACACGAGTCAGTTCAATCATATACAGCTAAAAATCGATTTCGATCAGCTAGAAGCTAGATCATCTTCAGTTAAGCTTATTCAAATAGAATCATTCTATTCATTCATTCTATTTGAATAAGCTTAACTGAAGATGATCTAGCTTCTAGCTGATCGAAATCGATTTTTAGCTATACGGTATATGATAGAACTGACTTGTGTGAAAATAAATTTCTTTGCAATATACACGTCAGTGTTTCTTGTAAAACCAATGCATTCACCAACCCACGTAAAACTTGCTATATAACCCCAGATTGTAACCTACTGTGAAATAAAGCATCAGTGGCTATAAAGTGTTGCCCATCACTAATCAATAACATTTTATTGATGGATTTTGACTACACACCAAGTAGCACAATGTTGTGTTACCTTGGGAGCCTGTTGATAAAAGCAACATCGACTTGGTCAATTTTCAGATATTTTAGTATTATTTTGCTAACTGCTTACACAAATTTGAAAACCAAAGCCGTGGCATGATTGACATTTCCAGGGAGCTGATAAGTGACAGACGTTAAACGCCCAGACAGCAAACGGTTTCTTTTTTGTTTTTATTGAACCATTTTAACGTCTGTACACGTTGAATCAATGTAAAAAAGGATTGACTTGATGGCTTGTTTTTCGGAAGTGATAAACAAGAGCAATTATTTGCAGCCTTGTCAACTTACCAAGAAAAATTACAAACGAATATGAAAGAACAGGAACAGCTGGTACAAAAGAAATGGAAGCTGTTCAAAATCACTCTTTTTTGTCTATTTTTATCAACAAGTGTAAAAATAATGTTGTAATTACTTGATTGGTTGGCACTCATGTTTTACCTTTTGGGATGTAGAAATGTGATTTCGAGTTTAATTAATTAATTTAGATTAGTTGTTGCAGTTTTTCGGAATGACTTTTCAATTTTAACTCTTTGCGGAATCCACAAGTGGCATTAATTCGGCGTAGAAACACTTGAAGTTTGAACCATAGCCTACTGGTGACGTAGATATGAATGCTTAAAGCAAAAACCCACAGCAATCATTTCGCGTGCGCAAGCTAGCTTTGTTTTTGCTCGTTCAATTGCTGCTGTTTCGCGAGAGAAAAAAGCCCTAACTTGAAACCGTTAAATTTAACGAAAAGTCCATGATTTTTGTAGCAAGAGTTTTTGTTTAGCTTGTTTTAAACTTCCAGAAAATGACTGCATTTCGCGTCTATAGGGTAATAATTAACACAAACAACTCAGAGTCTCAGAGGTTATTCGGCTTGGCGCGCATAAAATGTAAATGAATCTAAAGCTTAAATACCGCTTTGTGGAGCATTCTAGGAAATCAGCTATTGAGATTGAGGCTTTTAAAAGGAAATCCAGCATTTTTGGGTGTCGCAGAACCTCGAATTTGAATTATATTTATAGATTTTAGGATACAGACAACTCATTCAATCAACGAAACTCGGCATCTTTCTGGAAATGATAAACAAAAATCTAACAAGCATTTCTCACGCAAGAGCACCTGCAAAACAAAAGAACGAATGCACCACAAGTGCATAGCAAATTGAAACGCCTGCTTTTCGACTTCTACTGACCCAAGTCGTTTTGTCTTTGAGCAAGGCGGTTTTATGCACCCTTGATCTCGTGACTAATCGTCGTGAAGTCTACAGGTTGTGTTATATCCACGTCTATGGAGTCGGGCGAAAAATACACGACTTCGACCACGCTAAAATTCTTCCGACTTCACAGTCCTGATTATACCTCCAAGTGTGATCGTTCACGAGTATACCTGGGTTGGATGGGGAAAATATCAATTCTGAGGCTTGAAAGAAGGCGATGTCTTTGCTTCAGAAAGTGTGAGTAGTGTCAGCAGGGCCCACAAGAGGGGGAGACAACCGGTGCATTGCACCGGGGCCCGGTGAGTTCAAGGGGCCCGACAAAATGTCTAAATTCACGCGATAAAAAGATTGATTTCAACGATTTTGCATAAAATATTATTTCCGTATGTCGAATGGGGCCCCCCTTATGGGTAGCCTAGGCTATGCCCTTTTTTGAAATTACAGAATTTTCAATTTTTTGAGTATAGGGGGGCCCGACTAAATGTTTACGTTTGCGTGCTCAGGTCGATTTTGCATAAAATATTGTTTTTTATATGAATATTAATTTTGTATTTTGAATGGGCCCCTCATGGGTATGCCCTTTTTTAGAACAACAATATTTTCATTTTTTTGCATTCAGGGGGCCAATAAAATGTTTAAATTTGCGTGTTAAGGTCAATTTTGCATAAATTTTTTTTAATATTTTGAAGTTGGTATTTGTTATATGAAGTTGGTATTTCTTATATTGAAGTTGGTATTTCTTAATGTCATGAACAATAGCAATGCATTCATCCTAAGTTTGCTGCCCTAGTCTTTGCAGATTCCAAGGTCAGAAATGGTATTGTATGATACAAGTTTTTGTTTTCAACAGCTATAAACTTTTCCTCAAATTAGGGCAGAATTCCATATCTGACAAAGCTATTGAGGCTACATTTACACTATGTAGTGTTTTAGCATTTTATCTTTGTGTATAACTAGTGTGTATCTGTGAATTTAAAGTTATATTTACAATAGTGCATTGTTTGTGAAATAATGGAGTGTTAATACTTTAACCTAATTTATCCTTTGTAAGAACGCGCACCGCAAATTTTGCTTGTGATTGGTGAGATATCACGCGACATGTCGCTCTGGGGGGCCCGGCAGCAACATCTGCACCGGGGACCGGCAGGGCTCTTGGAGGCCCTGAGTGTCAGTCTTCATCTGAGAAACCTGTTCAACCAGTCAATCTCAATAGTTAGATTATGAATTTATGATAAACAAATTTACACAAACTCTTTATCGCTGTATGTTAATGAGGCGAGTGAAAAGCTATTCATTCTAATCATGATAGAAAGTGATTTTGGCTAGACAGGGAAACTGCCGGTTTTACATTGTTCAACAACTTGTGCACACGACACAAACAAGGCAAAGCAACTTGTACTTCCACCCAGAAAACAAAATTCGTCATTTTTACATTGATTGTATGTTGTGTGTATGTATACATTGAAAGAATGGATGTAAAAATGACGAATTTTTGCTGTCTGGCCAATACTCTATCTGTGTAATGAGTCTAATGACTATGTCAGTGGTTCTCAACCGGGGGTACGCAAAGCGTTTTCAGGGGTCCGTGAAAGTTTTCGAATTTCCAGCATGATTGATAAATTACGACATATTAAAACTACTTATGCTTTATTTGTATATTACTGTACAGCGATCCTCAAACTGTGCGTTGTTTGAAATTTCAAATGGCGTCCCACCAAGGTTCGTTTTTTTAACTAAAAAAATTCATATAAGAGTTCACGCTATATATGTTTAACTTCATTCTTTGAAAACAGCAGATTGTTAATTAATACTAAGTTTAGAGAAGCAAACGTTAGTCAGCAGTCTATTTGCACTCACAGTTTTGCCATGACTGTGATTACAACAAAATATTAATTGGATTACAAATGAAAAAAGTGAAAAATTCTTTGGAGCTTAATCTAACCAAAAGGTTGCAACGCTTGTATTAATTTTTGATAATATGTGGATAGACAAATAGCTCAAAACATAACTTTGTCAGTGGCATCAATCGTCTTAAGACACGGGATGTACTAAAACTTCAAAAGATTTTTTAGGGGTCCGCCAAAACAAAAAGGTTGAGAATCATTGGACTATGTGTTTCATAGTGTAGCCTACTCAGACTCATGTCATTGTCACAAATTTTTAACAAGTTGATTGTCTTTTGAATAATCACGTTTTTTGTAAGTCTACAGTAGGCTGTTGCAAAGCTGATAATCATCATAGCTTTGGGTAGTCTATTTTCATTTCTGGCCGGCAAAGCCAGTTGCTACACCAGCAGGTGCACAATGAACTTAAAGCATTTTTCGTGAACTTGAAAAGCTTGTTTTCTGGACTTTCCAGAATTAAGCCGTGAGGAATATAACTGCCACATTGTTTGGAACATAACAACACAAGCAAAGAGTGCAAAAAAAAAACTGACTGACGGTGTATCTAGCTTCGTTGTTTTCAAGAGATGCAGCAATAGAGCGGTTTAATCAAGCGCCGTTCAAGCATAGATATTAGATATGCCAGTGGGGGATTCTACTTTTGCAAACATGACAAGATGTTGTTGTTGTATTCCGCGTGTAAGAAAGCGACTTCCCAATCAACAAACTCAGTCTTTTGGCATCGATTTAACGTCTACAGACGATGAATCAACACTAAAAGCTGTTGCTAGCTGAATTACTGCAGTACGGACGAAAACAAGTCGATGCAATTTATCTTTGTTTGAAGATAGCTCAAAGAAAGATGGTGTTGGTGAGTGCGAATAGAAAACAATTAAAATATGTCAAAATTTTAAACAAATGAATATCCTATGGAAGGATATTATGCTGAGGAACGCACAAGCTGTCGGTAACAGCTCAACATCAAAAGAAATGGGATCCAGATCATGACGTATCGCACCATCCATCAATATCATGGTTGTTGCAAAGCAGTTAGCAAAATCTGTTTTTTCTTTCTTTGCATTCACGTCTGCAGATATTGAATCAAGAAAAAAAGAACAGATTTTGCACGCCGAGTGATGTTTTTCCAGGAAGCAAATCAGTTGCCCACATAGAATCAACGCAAAAAAGGACTAATTTACAGACCGGGCTAGCAAAGTATTCTTACTGCATTGATTCAACATGGACAGATTTCGAACGCTGGGTATTAGCCTGTTCTCTCACATCTTGAAGGCCACACCCGGAGGCAACTTTCCAAAAGATACCATTAAAAAATTCCCTTTGAACCTTGCTTGGTAATTACAGAAGAAAACGGAGCAATAGCAGTGGAGGGAATCAAACCCACGCCAATGAAATGAATATCATCGCCCTAACCCTCTGCGCCAAGTCAACCGATGACTTAATTTAGCTAAGATTTGCGTTTTTTCTTTGTTGCTCAAAGGGGATTTTTTAATGGTACCTTTTGGAAAGTTGCAACCCGGAGAGCAAATATCATCCTTTTTGCGTTGATTCAACGTCACTGTAATCGTTAAATCAATGTCAAAAAAACAATTTTACGAGCTGGGCAAGCCACTCCACTTTCAAACAGAAGGCGAAGAACATTTTGATAAAAAGCGAAGAAATGTTGTTTTAATTATCTGGTTTTATCTTGTGAGTAAAGCTGCAAATCGAGTGACCCAGACAGAAAATTCGTCCTTTTTACATTGATTCAACATCTGCAGACGTTGAATCAATGTAAAAAACAAACGATTTGCTGTCTGGGGAAGAAAAAGGGCAAACAAAACCAAACCAGCAAAACACGCCAATAAACCTTGCAAGAAAAAATATGTGAAAAGAGCTTGTGGTTGCCTCAAACTTCGAGATGCGGAAAATTGAGTGAACCGTAACAGTGGTCTCCTGCGGGCTACCAACAACACACATGAATTCATTTGGAACTCAATTAGTCGTAAGTCTTTCGATTACTCAAAATCGACACCGTCAAACAAACAATCATAAATATCCAACCCCGTGAAACTGAAGTGACAAAATTGAAGCAGAAATAGAGTTTTCCAACCTTGCTTTTGTTAAATTTGAGGAACTTTGGTCTACAAACAAAAACACAGTCATTGCGGCAAAGCTTCGCTTGAGACTCGCCGCTGAAAAACCGATGTGGTAAAAACTTTTTCACTTTAGTGATTTTCTGTTTTTTGCTTCCACAAATTCAAGGTTATTCAAGGTCATTGACCTTCCCTGATCGCGTGACCTGAAAAAAAAGATATTTAATGCGTCATCACCTGAAATATATGATCGTTTGGCTAACAAGAAAGTGCAAAATATGAGACATGAAATTCTACAATGCCAATGGGATCAACTCACAAACTTTCTTCAGATTCCAGCCACAAATCGGTCCATTATTACATTTTGCTAACCGGGGTCTTTCCAGGTGTTTTTTAATTTCAACCATCCCAAAGAAACGCAATGGAGCTAGAGAAGTTAAATTTGGATGAAAAGAACGCACTTACTTTTTAAAGGTATTCTTAGAGTCTCTTTATCATCAATTGTTACCCGATGGTTGCCTCCGCGAAATTTATATAAAACCTGCAACAAAGATGGAAATTTAGCAAGTCAACGCAGAAGTAATAGAAATACAACAAATATTTTCAATGCAAACAAGGTAGGGTAAACGTGGTACGAGATTACTCGGAGAAAGACGCTATGTCCGCCACCAAAATCCGCTTCGAGATAGCGGGTAGTAAAAAGTAGCCTTTCAGAGTATTCCGGGAAAATCGTGAATCTGAAGTGGTAAAAGGATAAACCCCCGGCCCCAGAAGCTCATACGACGAAGAAGAAGTATTAATCAAACCTTTAGGACTAATAGCAATTTATTTCAGCACTATAATTTGTGGAGGTAAAGACATTTCAACAGGGACAAAATTTTGACAGCAATGAAATGGTTGTTTTTTACATCGTTTCAATGTCTGGTGCGACGTCAAAACGATGAAAAAAAGCAACGGATGACGTAACATAATGCGCATTCTATCAATGATATGGACGCATTACGAAAATCGCCTAGTTAAAATAACATCACCGATAACCTCAGTGAACCATTAGGAGACACAAGCCGGTTTTGAAACTGATAGCTTCCTCAGGAAACACATCCAGTCTGAAGAATTTCCTACTTGCTGTCGTAGTTTTGAAATCTTTTCCCGGCCGCATGCTGTTGAGCAAATCCTGGGCGTGGCAATAAAACACAGAAACTACATCCCGCGTGTTTTGATGTATCCGCATCAGGAAACAAGACTCATGCCTCAAAGGTTTCCCAAACACAGTGTAAAAAGCCCTTGTTTTCACAAAACTCTAACTGTGCTTCGAAATTTTCATTGCTAACATGGTGATGTTAGGCTACTTCACATAGCACATGACTGGGGAACTGTGTTTCGAAAGCTAGTGCAATCCGCTATTACCACTGCGAACTCGCAGCATCAGGCTAAAACAGGTCGTTAGAATCTACATTGTGAAGTGAGCAACGATCATGCTGCTAAAAGCGAAACTCAATCAATTGCATTGTGACGTTAGATTACCGTTGTGTTGTCTGATATCGATCAGATGTCACATCATTAAACAATCAACCATACTTCAAATTGCAGGTCGTTTGGCAATGTAATTCGGTTGATGACAATTTAAATTGGATGAAAATTCACATATTTAATAGGTTTAATATTTAACTTAATTAATGCTTTAATTAAAATTGTTCATAATAAAATCATGTTTAAAACGCAATAACTTTCAACCAATTAAAATAGCAAAAAAATTCCTACAAGCAAGAGGCTTATTATTATTTTTTGGAATCTATTTTTAAACGCAAAGCGATCAAAGCAAAGAACTGTTAGAAATAAGTGAAGTATAGAACATATTTCTGTTCAACTTCACACCGGACATTATCCAAAAGCGCTTTGTATCTCAAGTTAATTTCATGTTAGTCATACACTGAAGTAATTGTCTTAAAAGAAACCACATTAGCTACAATATAAGCTATCAAAGTTATATCAATTGTAGCATACAGTGCCATTAGCTGAGTAACGCTCAAGCAACCATGCCATTTAACGGGAGTGCTGGCGAAACTTGAAGTGATTGTTTTACCGCAACGTCATTAAAGTGAAGTGACTTCACACAAAGTATGACAATACAAGAAAAAGACGTTATAAAGTCGTTTCACAATGTTCACTTAACGCAGAAACAAAATTAGGAGAACTGATAGTTCAACATTAAACACTTGTGCCCGATGTAATTTTCCGTTACTTGAGAGGACACTTTGACCAACATGTAACAAGTAAAATACCCATATCCTATCGTGATACAGCATGTGTTTTTAATATCTATATAGTTAATAATTATGAGCAATTAGTACATCAACTAGACGAAAAAAGGTTATGTTGTCAACAAATAAAACCATAAAAATTATTTTTTGCTGATTTCAAAAAAAGGTTTGTGCGTCAAAACTACACAATTTTGGCGTTGATTCAACGTGTATGAATTACGGTTTCAACAACAAACACAAATTTCACCACCCACAAACCTTGAGTTTTTTATCACGTCCGGGACAAGGATCGTAAAAACCAGGGAGGCCACTTTTAGTTATATTTGCAGGTAATCTGATGGTCGAAGACTCTACAAGGTTTTGTAAAGGAATTGTTACATCGATCAATTTTGATGTGGTTGAATCACTGCGAGAAGAATAGATTTTTAAAAGAGACTCAAATTATTGTATGCCACTAAAAAAATCGTCAACAATTTTAACACAAGTGACTATGAAAGTTTTAGACGATGTTATCTGATTAGTTGAGATCACAACTGCTTTCCAGACAAGAGAGACAAGGTGTAGGTGCTTGAAACTTTGCTTCAGCACTAAAATTGTTTCTGCCTTGCCAGGTGTAGTAGGAAATATGCAAATTATACACATACCGCTAAAAAAATCTTCATAAAACAAAAAATCACATCTACAGTCTTGTGAGTGATATCTTTCATAAGGGGGATGAATTTTTTTCTAATTTTTTGAAGTCATCCGAACACACCTGCTTTCTGTGACGAAACATCCGTACCACGCTTCAGTGATCACCAATCCCATTTTCCTTTCCTCGTTTTCGATTTTGCGCTCCGTCGATTTTTTCATCATAGCTACCTGTGATGACGTCATAAAGGTTGGAGACGTCGTAATTGTGATGCAACAGTGATTGCATAAATTGCTTACGCTGGCTTGTAAATTAGAATGAAACAGAAAGATCACAGATAAACACACATGCACATTGCACATGTGTTGTCTGGGCTAAAAAGGTCAAAAGAACTTTACATAAATATATTTAAACCTGCTTAAATGTTTTGTTTTCGTAAGAACTTGAATAGCTCACCAAATGACAGGTCTCAAACACGAACAACAAGCACTTTTGAAAATGTAGTCTTGAAAAATTTGACTTGCAAAGGGACCACAAATGTAAAATAATTTTCAAACTATAAATTTAAATGAGAAGACAACTGATCTTCAGGACTGTGATGATGTCTATGGAAGAGCACTGGGTTCCTAAACAGTCGTGAGGATAGCCTTCCATACTGAGTCCTACAAGCACTTCCTTCTCCTGTTTCAACGGATCGTACTTTAAGTTTTTGCGGAATTTGAGAATGACGATTTCTTCCTTTTCGGAAAAGACAATATATTTTGTCTGAACTGGAATTTATACCACACTTGGTTGATGATACTCACTAAAGCGATTGCTTCTTCTCTTTTTTTCGCAGTTTCGTTTGCAAATGATTGCTCGTCTTCTTTGGCCGTCCTAAGAAACAGATATTTATTCAGCAAAATATTTTTCAACAAGCGGAAAATTATCAAATCCGTCGCTAGGTAAAATAATACCATACCTTTCTTTTCGTCTTCGTACATAAGGCTTAACGACCAACGCTTGCAAGGCGGCATAGAGAGCAATAGGCACCACTGTTCCATAAAACGCAGCGACAAAGTTTACATCGTCAGACAGAACTATTGGCAGCAAGTAGGTCTGTGTCCCTCTGTTTAAACTGAATAAAAAATACATAATGATTGAATTCGAAGTCGTTTTTAAAATGCTGAACAGAGAGGTAGGGGAACAACGTCTGCATACGTTGAATCAATGTAAAAATCACTGATTTGCTGGCTGAGTTGTGACACTAGAAGACTTCACCGGTTTCAGTTGAAAAACATGAGATAAATGTGTCAGGTTCCTGTAATAACTCTCACGAGGGAAAACTAAAGATCAACAAAAGGTTACTTTCGGAAAGAGACACTAAACCGTTCTAAAAACACCAGAGAAAAACGTCAACTTTTGACCTTTGTTAATAAAAATAAAACTGACGCGAAATCTGATGATGCCATTGATTGTATGTTTCTTCAATGTATAGTTGAGGGTAGGAGTTATTCCGCATACGAGCTTAGCTTAGTCCTAAGCAAATATTAAGAAATAAAATATCAAACTAAAAAAAACAACAAAACATTGAAAGGGTACCGTAATTTCACTGAAACACCGAGAGGTACACCGATGCTGACATGGGCGGCAACAGTGGAATGTTGGGACACTCTATGCTCTCCCCCGTACTCCACCATGCAACCAAATGTTCCGGCTCTGAAAAAGACAAGGATATGATAAAAAAAATGTATTTTAACGCGTTTATAAGATTTAAATTTTATACAATGACAATCAGATAACAAAAAGTGAATTTAAACATGAACATTTTAAAAAACATTTGTATTGTAATTTTCTTTTGAATAATTTCTTAATCGAGTGCAACTTCAAGCCCTTACTCCGAAGATTCCAGCAACTGATACAGCATTCTATAGCCAGACTTTAGGTAAGTGAAGTTCATTTTGTTGTTCCATAAAACTATAACGAAGCAACACAACCGGATTTACCAAACTACATTAAACTGAATACATTAAAATCGCAAGAAAGTCAACCTCCCCTGCTTGTTTCAACAATAGCTCAACGTGCCCCATTTTACACATTCCCGTGTTTCTTTTTTATACAGAAGCATTGACCCAATGTCCTTCGGCCTGTTTTGAATGTTCTTGCCATTCGTTTATGCAGCTGGCTCTTAATTCGGAAAGCCGTGTTTAATAGCCAATAAAATTAGCTGGAGCATAATATAAACACAAAGACTAAATAACTTACTTTATTGCCACTTTGACGTTTCCGTGCTCATCTGGAATTTTGTAAACAAAACTGCACACTCCAAAACTGTGAGGAAATCCGAGCTATGAAAAAATATATTTATTGCGCAATGTTACGCGCAGTAACAGGAGTCAGCTTTTGACATCAAATAAGCGAAACGTAGAATCGACGCTGTAACGAAACCATAGAACGAACAATGGTTTGATTCTAAATCAATTCTTGTTACAGTGCATACTCTAGCGGTGAACAGTTTTACTAAGTTCTATCCGTTAGATAGTGCAACACCAATCACATTTTTTCAAATATTTCTTGTGGTAAAGAATGATTGGTGATTCAATGAATGCTGGTCGCTAACTTAAATCACGCCTTGTTCCACCAAGGCGTGATTTAAGTACAACACAAGTCTTCGCTCAATCATAAAACATAGAAAAACGTGGACCCACAAGCTTACTACTCTAATTTTCACAAACCCCACGGGAAAGAGCACAAAGAAAAAAAAACTTCATCTTTCAAACTACTGTTCTGTACTTGAAGCTTGGTGCTGAGACGGAATTGTGAAGTTTCTTTAACAAGGTTGGTTGAGAGATGAGAAGAATCGCCCATGCTGAAGTCTAGAGACCCGAAAACGTCTTTGCCAAGGACATGGCCGATCGTAATGTTGGCAGACGGCCTCGATATCGCCAGCATGTCGTTGTCAAGGAAAGTGCGCACAGGAATATGGACAAGAGCAAACCTAAAAAAAATATATATTTTTTTATAAGTTTGTAAACGCAGATATTGGCATTGAGTTCTACTTTTGATTCGATGCACTTCTAACTTATGCAGTTGCTCACGTTGAAAAATAGGTCTACAAATCATTTTTGCGATTTGAATTCATCAGACAAGAATAACTGCAGACAACGAGTCGACTCTGACTTCGGGATAAAGACCAGGCTACTTTGAAGTAAAATGGAGAGAAAGAGATAGAGACAAGAAGAAAACAAATGCAATCGAAAATAGTTTATGAGAATCAAATAATTGAGAAAAAATCTTTTTACTTTGAAATTTCGATGTTAAAAAATCGTAGTATTTTTAAACATTTCAGTCAAAACACAAAGTATTTCTCTCCTAAATATAAAATGTAGACATGAAATACATTGTGAAGTTGTGGACACAATAATAATTATCATGTTTTATTTTGTGTCCACTGCGACAACATACAGCATAGTTTGGATTACAAATGGAACCGACGAAACAATTCATAATCATCGAGTCAGCTGCTCCTACTATTTTGGAATGTCAAGTATCTTGCCGAGACCCAGCCGCGTGTTCTGGAGCGGTATAGAACCCACATGATTATTTGACAACATGTTGATAGACATAATAATTTATAAAAAAAACCATAGATTTTTGAGTACTGACATTGTGGCATAAATTTTTTTTATTTGTTTATTTATTATTATTTTTTAAATGCATAAAATGGGCATAAAAATGCATCAAAAATATAAATATCTGATACTCACAAGCCTTTGCTGAGGTTTCTGTAACCTTTCAAGCCAAAGTTAAATTGCTTCGAGTCTGTAGCCTCCATCTCAACCTGCATGATACAAAGACGTTAAAAAATAATAATAATAAAGTTTTTATTTGCGCCCATTGCGATAACATACAATAGGCCATCAATGCGATACAACAGACGACAAGAAGCAGCAAAGTGACATATGGTCTTCGAGTCAGCTGCTCTCGTTATTTTGGCTTGCCATTAAGTGTCTTCGCCGAGACACAGCCGCGTGCTCTGGAGCGGTGTCGAACCCACGTCCTTTCGAACGTCGCGCAGACGTTCTCACCACTCGGCTACGCAGCCGACAAAGACAAAATTAGACGTAAAAATACAACATAAAATCACCTTCATCACTTAATTCTGACAATTTGTTTTAAATTTTTAAGATTGGAAGTGGTCTCCAACTCTTGCATCAACTGTAATGTGAAGATATCAGTCAAACGAGTAACTGTGGAAGATGTATGGAAGATTCAATGCCGTTGCATACTTAGAAAACACTATATTCCAAATATAATCTTCCTTCCATCCTTAATCTTCAAAATTTACCTCCTGGTTATTGCATGATGAAAAGAATGGTTCAAACTATTATCTAACTATAGAAAAGCTGCTTGTTGATCTTTAGGATTGATCATTGTTACAGCGGTGGCAATATACTAACCTCTCCCCACGAATTCGTGGACAAGGTTTTCCGAAAAGCCAAGTTGAAATTGCCACTGCCATTGCCGTTGTTGGACACGAGATTACCGGAGAGGGTCGCTGTGCTGGATACTGTTAGAGGGGCCTGAAATCGGAGACTGGCTCATTACTCAAGTGCTATACCGAGTGACAGGAATTGATAAAGTTACAATAATTACCACAACAAATAGGAAATTACAAATTAGACGAATTTTTATGAAATACAAATTTTTTAACAATTTTGGTCAATTATTTCTTCAAACTACGCAAAGCATGCTTAATTTATCAGAAAATGTATGTACATAATAAAATAACATATTCATACTTCAATAGATTGTGACAATGACATTCTGGTGATGTCAGGCAACACAATTTGATCGTCATAGAATTCGTCGTCTTCGTAGGGAGCATCAAACGTGTCAAATAAGGAGGTGGCATTCACGGTCATTGTGAACATGCCCTGTATATAAAAACACACGAGATTGCAGTGAGACATTTTTTGAGCGGAAAGGTTATTTACAAAAACTTATAAAGCCCTTTATAGTTGGTCTATTCACAATTTACACTGTAAGTTTTCATCAGGACTTTGTAACTAAACACAATCAACCCTTCCAGTAGTAAATTTCATCCATCAAAGGGATAATGTACTGCAACAGGAAAAAAAGTAGACCACAATACAAAATAGGTAACCAAATTTTGACCACAAAAATCTGGTTGGCATGAATAAATTTTTACAAAATGGGCAAGAGAAAGTAAAAAGGTTAAGGAAGTTAACAGCATATTGTAAATTAGAACTGAAACAATGATGTTCAATACAAATATGTAAAAACAAATTTCTTATACATTTTACTCTTATATTTCTTATCTCAACTTCACACCACTCCTAACTTTTAACGTCTATTTTAAACAAAGATAAAAACTAGCCTGAGACAGAATAATTGCTGCCAAAACTTTTCTGCATGGAAAACAGAAAAATGCTGTATCTTTAAAATGCTTGTTTGCAACTTTGAACTATTTGTTAAATATGGTACATAAATTATGTCTTGCAATGCAGAAATAGCACAAAACATTATAAGTGAAATAAGACGAAGCCACTAACCGAAGGGTTAGTTCTCTCTTCAAGTCTGTGTTGAGCACGCATTCGTTGTATCCTTTCGTACTCTTCATGCATTTCTTGGGGAGTTTTGTGTCTTTCAACAATCTTTAAGAATAATAATGAAAGATAAATGGACAAACAACATGTGGTTTACGTTGATATCTAACACACCTTGGCATTTATTAGCCAATCTTGTTGCATTAAATGAAAATACAATCAATTAGACATCGCATTACCAGAACTTGTAAATTCAAACACTGATGCATCAATCAGTCAACAATTAATAGTTACACACTGCCGTCATTAAAAAACTGTATATATTATATATGATATTTAAATTTTTAGAAGAAAAGATTGACAATTAATAAATTAATTAAATTAACACATGATGTATATAACCCAATTAGCATTTTTCAGTTTTTTTTTGCATATTCAACCTTATGCCTGGTGGCTAAAGATTAACAGTAGATTAAGCATACAGGACGGGAGGGCAAGAAAACCAATTTTAGTGTCCATCTTGAAACATGCCATTTAGCGTTCTGATAGAGACACAGCCACATACTATTGATTGGTGACAAACTCTCACCAATCACTACTTGGCTATGCAGCCAAATGCACTAGACATGAAGATTCTTGTATAAAAATACAAAAAAAAGTAAAAATTAAAACTTGTAGTTGTAAAAGCCTTCATATAGAAAAAAAGAAATCGCCAGGATGTGCACAACTGCACATTCGCATTGGAGTTCTATGGAATTATTCATTTGATAATTGGCAAACATTACGCTTAATTTTTTCGTGTTTATATTCAATATTCTTGATTGCAAATAGATTTTTTTTAACATCTGAACAGTAATCATACTATGAAATGCAATGCTTTCACAACGCTAAAAAACATTATTGTCACCTAATACCTATTTCCACCACAATTAGCATTCTACTTATGAGAAAGATATGACTACAACCTGCCAGTCAGCTTCTAATCCTTTCCGGCCATAAACGTCATAGATGTGTCTTTTAGTAGGATCACTTAAAACTGAAAAAAATAATAACAAAATGGATTTTTCGAGGAGGTATTTTCTGAGTGGATTCTTTCTGCGTTGACACTTACCTACTCTTTGGAAATGCGGCTGAAATAGGGAAGGTACAAACAAAGATCATGCAAAACAGTTAAACAGAAAAACGGAACAGAATAGCCTGTGAAAATATCATAAAACAAACTGCAATTAAAATAAACGTACCACTGTATGCAGTTTTTATTCTTCCAAATATTTCTGATGCTTCTTTAGTTTTTGTGCTGTCATGTTTATCGGGATGATATACCATACACAATCTTCTATAGCATGATTTTAATTCTTCTTGGCTGGACTAAATAGCAAATAAATGGTTAGCTTGCATGATCATCGAAACATCTTTAAACACATGGCGATTACGAAACTTGAGATGTTTGTTTGTTTTAAAAATAGTTGAGTCAATTTTTGACAGCTTCATACAGACGAGCATATTAAACCCTTCAAGCAGCATAAAATTATATAATAACAACAATCTTTTTAATTTTATTATAAGTTTATTATGACAAGATAAACTATGATGCAGTGCAATAAACAACGGGAAGTAGAGGTCAGACAACACAGTAATAGCTTCTGTTTTTTTGCATGTTATTAAGTGTCTTTCCCAAACACAGTCGCATGCGCTTGGGCAAGGTCAAATCGATATTATTGTGGGGGTCAAAAAGATGGTCTTGCCATAGGATGATCTCGAAAAAAACCACATGTCATCTTTTACTAGTCTGTTACCACTCAAAAGCAAGTTAATACTATGGTAAATAATTACCTCTCTAGATGCATTGAGTAAACTGTAGTAATCTTCATTATCAACTAGTTCTCCCAGCCCAGCTCCAGGCAGTTCCATGACAGGCAATTTTCATAAACCTCAAGGTAACTGACTTTCAAATAAATTTTAAGTTATTAACCTAAAAATTTAGGAAAACCTAAAAAGCTTAAGCGATGATAAACTAAATACTGAAAAGTTGTGAGATGCGATTTGTGGGTGAAAAACGATGCATTAAGACAAATCTCTAGAGCACGTTCAATATCCAGAAAGTTCTGTCTGAAAGATTGCTGACAGAACCGATTGGACAATTCTGAATATTGAATATGCTCTAGAGATTTGCCTTAATGCATCGTAATTCACCTACAAAATGACAATTCACCAGCAATTCTTTGGAACACCGATGAGGTCGCCACTTTTGACCAATTTAGCAATGGAACACATTGAAGATATAGCTCTCAACACTTTTTCATGACCCCCCAAATTTTGGCTTCGACACGTCGATGACATTTATATTATACTACAAAATATGCAGTAGATCAATTTTATCAACACTTAAACGCCATATCAGACTCCATCCAATTTACTAAAGAAGTCGAAAGCAACCAAAGCATCGCAGTTCTTGATGTGAAGGTCACCGGACAAACCAACGATACATCAGTCACAGAGATTTACAACAAACCGACACATACTAATATCACACACCATACAAGGGAGTTTCTGTGTCGATAAGGCGAGCATTGAATCTCGCCGGAGTTAAAGTCGCTTTGAAACCGTTTCAAACCATTGACAATATTTCATCACTACTAAAAGACTCAACTCTTTTTCACAATAAATGTGGTGTTGTTTATGAAATTCCATGCAATAAACTGTAATTGAACGCAAACCATAAACCACAGTCCAGATTTTTTATACCATAAACTTATACCTTCCCTTTCCTCTGTCATGAAAAGAAAAACATACTATAAAATAAAAAACATGACTGGTTAGAAAATAAAATCTAGAAGTACACAAAAATAACAACTGCACCAAGTACCGTACCATACAGCGTAAATATATTTGTACATAGGTTGGTTGGTTTTAAATCTTTATCCTCGGACTGGCAAAGCCTTGATTGGTTATTCCTGGTAGATTCGCATACATGTAGATTGTAGAGGCTCTTGACACAGGGCCGGTTACCGAGATTGACAGAGCTTTCCGATTGTTGAAGTGTTGTTGCCGCTTGCCGGGGAATTATACCATTCACTAGTTGTCCCTGAATGGAGAGCAGGGAGCTAGTATACAAGTCCCCCCCACCACCCTTGGCAACTCATGACAAAGAAGAGTTGACCAAAACATGTGAATTGAAGTGTGTGAACAGTAAAGCAAAGGTAAAGTAGTTTCACCCTATATGTTTGGTTGAGTCCTGTCTTTTTCATGAGTTGCCAAGGGTGGTGGGGGGACTTGTATACCAGCTCCGAGAGCAGTACTGAAATGCGTTGCTCAAGCACACACCCCGAGGGTCGAACCAGCGTCGAGTGATCTTGAGCCGGCCTGCAACCACTGAGCTAGACGACCTACCTATGCTAAAAGTATAAACTTGCATAAAGAAAATCAGATTCCGGCTCTTAAATATTTCAAAACTCTGGCTCCTGTGGTGACAGTTGAACCACAGATATATTTTATATGTAAGAGTGTAAGACAGAGTGCCCTAAGTCTAGTCAAGTTTAGTGGCAGAATTTCGACTTGTTAAAGTGGCTACCATTCTGCAACGGAGTGCAACACCAGGGCTTCCAAAATAAGATTTTCAATTGTGCCAACTTTTTCAAATATTTGGCCTCGAAAAAACGCAAAATTGATTGTGGGAGTCTTGCATTCACTCCTACCAGCACGTAGAAAACTTCAAGGACATCTTTGGGTGCTTCAGCTTCAAAAGTGTTCGGTCGCTTTTTATGTTCAGGAATATGGACAATCACATAGTTTTTTAATCAAGTCAAGGGTGATCCCAGACATGGAAAAACATTTCATGAAGGGAGGGAAATTTTCAGCAAGATTTGACACACAGTCGTTGTTCTGAAATATTCATTTTTTGCGTTGACAACTTTTTAGTCTGAGAATGGTCACTCCATCTAATTGAAAATTTGTGGGTTATGATAAAAAAAATAAATAGTCGCGTGAGTGCATCAGTAGACCAGTGAGGTCAAACTGATAAAAGCTATCAGCCATTTCGCATATTGTGTATTAGTGTCTTCTCAATGTTGGTTTTCAAGATAAAAATGTTTCAAAGTGTTTGTTGGTTCAAAAAAATATGACCAAACCATCTATTTGATTCAACTGTTGGGCATTCTTCCCAAGATGTTTTATTGGTCTGGAGTAAATTGTTTTTCCTCTGCTTACAGATTTAGGTACCGGTAGTCCACAACCGTAGGCAAATTGTTTCCATATAGAAGCAGTGTTCAGCTCACAACGAAGTTGGAGGCATTGCAAGATTCTCAAACAAAGTTGTCGAAACAGAAATATTCAAAAAATTACAGGACAAAGTAGTTTCCGACATTGAACAATTGGTTGAGAACATGCGAAGCTAAGGCTCATATTAGGCTAATGATGGAAAAATCAGAAAAAATGATTTCTATCCGTGAATGTCAATTAGGCACAAGCGGCTTTCAGTTAAGCTGTTCACTAATTTAATTCTACTAGGCTATAAATTAGACTACGATAGCCTATATTGACAAAGACTGAGAAAGCTTAATCCTGGAGGTTCAGAATAACAAACGCCTTTGATTCACTGACGCAGGTCAGGTTACCGCGATTAATAGAGTGAAGTACTTGTCTGTGAAATATGTTTTTAGGTTTGGCTTACACTATAGGCTAGACTTCTCGAAAACTACATGCCCAAATTTTTGAGTAATTGAATAAGTTAGTTTACAGGTGCGGTTGCACTTTATTTGACATTTGCATAACTATTATTTGAACGTAAAATTTAAGTTCATTCAAAGTTTTTGAAACATGCTGAAAGTTTTTGCCCAAATTTTTATCAAATTTTCGACTAACTGATAAGTTTGGAGGTGAGGTTGCACCCTGGCTCCTACGCCTATGCGTCTTAATGTTCGCGTTTTCTCACTCATATCTTTTTCTAGACCACTGCTATTTTGCCATGGACTGTATTGTTTTCGCAGTGATGCTCAAAATATAACTAAACTGAACACAATTGCCCTTACTCCTAATGACAAAAAAAAACTTCTTGAAATGCGTGAGAGGTTGCATTTCTCTCTCATTGAATTGTAAGTGGACAGCACAAAAACAATAAAGCATAAAAAGATTTTTTTATGTAACTTAATAAATTATCACAATTAAGTTATTGTAGGCTATATATTAAGTTAGAATACTGCACTGAAAAATCCGAGAGTTTATCCGAGTTATTAGGCTAACATATCTAACAGTTGCAACATTTATCTGATAAATACTAAAAGCAGAAACATCTTACAACCAAATTGGAAAGCGTCGTCTCTACTTAATCGGATCTTCTCCAAGAAAGCAGTTGCACAATTCGAACAGAAAAACAAGAGGCTAGTGCCAACTCGATATAAAGTGAAAACGAATAAATTTTCTAACAAAGGTTTTCCAACCTTTCTTTAACGGCAAGGTTTTTGATAATGCAGGACCTTCAGACTATACGAAATGATAGCCTAAAGACAAATAGTAAAGCGGGAAATTAGCGTGCAAGCATGAATGTCTATCAACACAGGTGAGAAATCGAAACTTAAACTTTTGTATTATTGTAAGTTACTGTATGCGATGATTGAGAAATTTCCTACAAAATGCATAGCCTGAGTGTAACCATAGGCTACTGTCAAAAACTAACCATAAAAGTACACTGCTTAGAAAAATGCAACACACAGAATTTTTGTCAGTGTAGAGTGGACTCCTTTGTAGTTTGCATCATATCAAATTCATACCACATTGTTCTCAACCGCTGCTTTTGTTGGTGCGATACTGATCAGCCAAGCCTCATGGGCGAAACACGTGTCTATCGCTGTCAATTCTTGCTACACTCAACTGCCGGGAAACACATTTTGTAAAGTGTTGACGGCTAGTGTGGAGGCTACACCGGTATGGTTAGCGAAACACAATGCTCGCTGTTCAATAGTGATTACGCTGACACCAGGAAGATCGCTCCTTTTCAACAAAATCAAGGCAGTCGGGCCAGTAAAGATGTGCTTGTTGCGCCTCGGCTCGGCAAGTCGAAGTGTGGACGGTTTCAGAAATGTGGAAGGTATACTTCAAACCATGACACATACTATTTTGTTTTGGAGCGCTTTTGAGGTCGAGTACCTCTTTCACTAACATTTTCTGTTACTTTCCGCTTTCTGTGTGATGAGTTGCTTGTATCGCGTAAGCCATTTCCTCGAGAACACTCGCTGTATAAATATTCGTGAAGATTCTTAAGAGTTTCAATTGTTGTTTGTAGTGAATTCTCATCGGAAACGTGGTACATCGCTTTTTTAATGTCAGAAAATAAATTACCGGCTTCTTCAACATACTTTTCCACCGAGACAAACTCCTCGTCTAAGTGCGCAGTGTCTTCAGTGTTGCCTTCAAGTTTGATTGGCGGTGCCTGGATGATTTCCAGCAAAATGTTAAAAGGCGGTTCCCTCACCACCTCTGTTGTTTCTCTGCTCTGGTTGAGAATGGCCGCAGTGTGTTGCTGATTGACTGCGGCAGTTTTCGTCTTCAACATTGCTCGATAGAAGTGATCTTTGATAATGTTTGGAGAGGGAAAGTACCTTACGTTTGATGTTGGGACAGCACAATCCTTCAGGAGCTCTGACTTGGTGTAGGACAAAATGGCGCTTTTCACTTGAGGTAGAGAACGTACTCCGTCCTGGACCAGTTCACCAATTTTGGAAACAATCCTAGGGTCAGTCATTTGTGAATATCCTGCCATCTACAAGAATAAGATCATTTTAAATTTAGTTTTTTAGCCAGCCGCATTTGCACATAGTTAGAAATACTTGTTACCCACCAATTAGGGGATGGCTAACATTTTGTGAAAACCGTCAAATTTATTCAAAACTCAGCAGAACGAAATATTATTAAGACTGACTTCTCCAACTTCGTGACCGGTATGATCCTCTTTGTTGGGGAACCTGACACGACAAGAGTACTCCTTGATGATTGGAGTTCCATCTTCAGTGAAGCCTCTCTTTATTACCTTTGCAGCCACTTTTTTCTGGTACAAGGTAATCTCAGGCGTAAACTATTAAAAAACGTGAGTTTAATTAATACAGTTGGTATGTAGAGATGGTTTAGTTACAATTTATTAGCTGAGACAGTGCCACATTTATTTCTTTGAATGCGCACTTGCTCAGTGCGCTCTCTTGCTAAAGAAAATTCAAGAACGATTTACACTAGAAATGCACTTAAAATAGCCAAAAAAATGGTTGATGGGTGAACGCGTTTACTACATGAATTTCTAAACATGTTTCAAGCTGCAGTCGTTGCCCTAAATGCAACGGATAAAAGCAGCCACACTCTCATCTGAGGATGACAATTTTTCGTTGCTCCAGCGAAAAATCATTTCTACAAAGTACGAATAAAACCATAAATCAAAATGGCAAACCTTATACTGAGGAAATCTGAAAGCTTCTGAGAGAGTTAAACTAGCTGGGCAGTCGCATTTCTTTGTACATTGAAACATTTTCCTTTGCCTTGGAGAATGTGTAGGGTCCAATAACTGAAATAATCGCCAGTTTAACACTGTATCTGTATGTTTCTCGGCAGCCGATTTGTAGCAAGAATTGACAGCGATAGACACGTGTTTCGCCCATGAGGCTGGGCTCATCAGTATCGCACCGTAGTGTTAAACTGTTTTATTTGCATCAACAGCGCACGGGTACAAATAATTGACACGGCGAGAGAGCACAAACAAACATAGCCAGGTCGAAGACTTTCAGAAACCGGCCTGCCACACCCCGCGGCGGCGGGGAGCGGCGTGATTTAGGGGTGACGATGCACCCGGAGGGGTAAGTCCACCAGCTTAGGTCGCGGGGGCTAGGCTGGGGAGTCGAGGTACCTGTGGAGGGAGAGTGTGGATCAAAAACGTTACATGACCCGTCCGCAAATTTAGAATGGCGGAGCGGGCCAGGGAGACAGGCTCTTTCTGCATTGCCCAGAAAGATGGCCTGCGACGGGCCGGGCGACCCGTCGCGTGTGGACGCTGGAACCGGCAGTAATTGACCGCCGGGCGGCGCCCACGTCTCCCTCACGCGACCTCGGCGCAGGTACTTGACTCTTGTTATACCCGGTCTGCCAGTAGGCAGAGCGGATAAAATTGGGGTCTACCACGAGGAAGAGAGCCAACTATTTAAGGATAATTTGGCTCTCGTGGCAAACAAAATTCAAATAAAAATGTGGAGCAGAGGCTCGATTTATCAATAGAAACAAAAAATATAGGTCGGAATGTAATACATACTCACTGGAGAAGAGTAAGCTTTGATTCGGCGAGCACGGATGTGCACTGGCCAGACGTTGACGCAGGTTCGCCCAGCTGGGTCGGGGAGGCTAGCGATTGAAACCAGAGGCACTGATAGGCTACATTACCAGAAAAAAGTAGAAAATTGGGGTGGAAATTTTGAGGCTGCATCGAGTTGATCAGGGGATCGTGTTGATCAATGCGTTGAAAGCAGAGCGAGGTTGATCCGAGCGGGCAAGAACAGCGTTACAAGGCGAAGGCAGCGTAAGATAATTCGAAACAATTGATTGATTAATACATAGAGATATAGTTTAGCCACAAATTTATTCGACCACCGGTTTACCAGTCAGTTTAACTCTTATCTTTGTGGAAAGAAAAGAGCCAACAAAACCAGCAGGCGCCAGGGCAGAGGACATTGTGAAGAAAGGGGCGTTCTTCCCGGCTATCAGCACAAGGCTGAGCACTCACTAGTACAGCGAGCAGTTGCGATTCGCTAACCATAACGGTGTAGCTTCCACGCTAGCCATTCAGACCATCCAATCAACAATTATGTTTCTCGGCAGCCGATTTGTAGCAAGAATTGACAGCGATAGACACGTGTTTCGCCCATGAGGCTGGGCTCATCAGTATCGCACCGTATTCTAGCCACAAATTTATTCGACCACCGCTTTACCAGTCAGTTTAATCGGCTGCCGAGAAACATATTGTTGATTGGATGGTCTGAATGGCTAGCGTGGAAGCTACACCGTTATGGTTAGCGAATCGCAACTGCTCGCTGTACTAGTGAGTGCTCAGCCTTGTGCTGATAGCCGGGAAAAACGCCCCTTTCTTCACACTGTATCTGTATTGTAAAAAAAAATTAACACAAGCTATTAATCGTTTCTAGCACTAGTTGCAACGTTTATCCGATAAAAGTGAAAGTAAAAGCAACAACAAACAGATTGATTTATTGCTTCACTGACGTTTCGCGCACCATGACAATGCGCATCCTCAGAGCGAATAACATACAAAATAAAATTTACAAAGTTATAGTGCTAGAAACGATAATTGTCCTGATAAACACTTAAAGTCTCAAACTGTTCAGTATACAGGTTAATTAGACAGAGGTGGCAACCTTTTGTAGAAGTTTGTGAAAACGTGGCTTTTTTAATTTATTGTTAGCTTGTCTGAAACTTGAAAAAAAAATTCTTGCGTCTCACTGTTTGTAAAAAAAGGTACTTTGAAGGAAAACTTCATTTTAAAACAAAGCTAATTTGCCGTTGTTTTGCCTTCAATTATTTTCTTATGGACTATACAAGTATACAGAAGTAGTGGAGTTACTTTTGATGAAACTAAAGATTGCTTCCTGAAAGCAACTTTGTAACAAGGCATAAAAAGCAATCGAAAGGAGAATCAGTCATAAACATCATGATATCAAAGCTACTTTCTTTCAAGGTCAAACGATATGACTGGGCTATTCCATCAGATAAAAAAGATTACACAGAAAAAACAACTGTCATAATAACTTGTGAAATAAAGCTAAAATATTTAAACAATCAAAATAATTTGTATAGCCTGTAGTATTCAGATTAGGCCACAAACCAAAGGTTTGCCAGTCCAACTGGAAAGCGCTAAGACCAAAGTGTGAAACAGATATGATGTTATATAAAAATGCACATGATTAGGAAATTTCAAAGAAAAAAACCTACTAACACGTTCTAGTGATCTTTGCTTGTCGTTCCTTGCTTTGTTACGATCTTTAGCATGCTGACATTCCCAGTAGTGATGGCTTATAGGAATAATAGGCATCCAACACGTATCATCCCATTTAACATGTTTTTTTGAACCACCTATAACATGCAAATATGAAATATTTATGTGTAATAACATGGAATATTATAACACATGACATTTTCGAACGTTCATTAAGCAATTAAGCATTAGAGTGGAGTGAAAAAAAATTTTTTTTTTCAAATCGAAAAATCAGATTAACCAAAAGTGGCGTATGGACCTAAAACCAACTTCTGAGAAGGTTTTGGGTTTGTGCCACCTACACTCAGGTGGCCCATAATTTTTAAAGGTCATCCGAGGGTCAAATTTCATGAAAATCCCATAACTTGGAAACCGGTTAAGCTAGAATGTTGGTCTTTGGCTTAAAATTTCCAGAAGGTCCATGTTTATATATGCTCTAATGCAACTTTTGTCTCTATTTTAACTACATAAGCCGATAATACTGTAATAAAAAATGACGTTTTAGTTTGAAAGATATGTAACGTGAAGAATTGAAAATGCTATATTTGAACTATTTGCACCCATAGTTATGTGTTAAGGCATAATAGGTACAAACTGACTGAGTACTGCTTAAAATACTTTCTAAGTAGTTGGTACATAGGATATGCAAGCAACAATCATGGATATGTGACAAAAAAACTCAATGACAAAAATAATGTAGCAAAGACTCCTACGCAATAATGTTACAATGTTATCTGACATTAAGTTTCAAAATTTACATTTCTGGTTTCCATGAAATTTATAATAAACTACTTACAATCAGGGTCACATTATAAAAATTATCATGTGGTGAAAAAATATTGAAAACCTCCTGAAAACATCAGGACTATCAAAGTCAGAAAAAATATGTTTCGACTCTGAGCCATTGCAAATTTGGGCAAGGCTGACTCTGCTTTGGTAAACACCCTTGCCAACCTTAAGCCACCACTGTTTGCAATAAGTGTTACAGAAACCATGACATCAACTCATTTATAATTACACGTATCCAATAACAATACACAGCCAGGGGCTCCAAGAGGGGGGGAAGTCGGGAATCTTTCCCCCCTAGCATAACATTGTAGCCTAAAGGAAAAACGAGTAGCTTTTCGTTTTTTCATGTTTGAGGGGGCCCATTTTTGCCACTAAAAATGATAGTGTACCAACTTAAAAAAAAACAATTTTTTGAAATAGGCAATTCCAAGTATTTTTCGATTATAGTATATGTAACTTCAAATGTATCTCATCAAGAACAAATCATTCTCGTATTAAGGTAGGCGATGTTAAACTGCTTCAAGACGTAAAATTTGGGTAGCCACTTTAACAAGTCGAAATTCTGCCACTGAAATTGACTAGAATAAAACCGCCAACCAATCATAAGCTACGGTTTAACTGACGTAAAAAATGGCGAAAAGAAGATGATAGAAAGCAAATTAAGTGATGGATTTTTTGTCAGCTGGTTGGCTTAGGGGTTAGGGCTAGAAAGTAGTAATTTCATTGACCCGGGTTCGATTCCCACTACTGCTATTGCTCTTTTTCTTCTGTAATTACCAAATAAAGTTCAAAACAAGCGTTAACTTTCTGGATGAATGCTAGAAGGATCACAATTGGACGGTAGCCTCTTATAACATGTTCTGATTGGTTGACGGTTGCATTGTAGTCATTCGCAGTGGCAGAATTTCGACTTGTTAAAGTGGCTACCTAAAATTTGATGCTGTTAAGCCTACTGATTTTGGCATCATCAATTTTCTATTGTTTTAACTTGACAACTGGTGCTGCTGCGTTTGGCTAAGCGTGTAGCCTACTATTTTTGCTTGACCAACGGAACCTTGACTTAAAAAACTGCGTTAGCCAGGCGTAAGTCCACCCTGTTAGCTCAGTGGTTATGCACCCGGCTCAAGATGACGCAGCGCTGGTTTGACTCTCGGGGTCATATCATTTTTGGAGTAATTGATCTACTGTAGCTTGTGTCATTTTCAAGTGTAACCAGGCCAGATAGAAAATTCAAAATAAAGCTGCCTCATTCAAGAAGCCTACTTGAGCAGTTTCAAATCCATGCTTCTCTGCATTTGTTTTTCCTTTACAATATTATGCTAGGGGGGAAAGTTTCCCGACTTTCCCCCTCTCAGAGCCCCTGGCTGTGTATTGCTATTGGATACGTGTAATTATAAATGAGTTGATGTCATGGTTTCTGTAACACTGATTGCAAACAGTGGTGGATTAAGGTTGGCAAGGGTCTTTACCAAACCAGTCAGCCTTGCCCAAATTTACAATGGATCAGAGTCGAAACATATTTTTTCTGACTTTGATAGTCCTGATGTTTTCAGGTTGAAGGTTTTCAATATTTTTTTCACCACATGATAAATTTTATAATGTGACCCTGATTGTAAGTAGTTTCTTATAAATTTCATAGAAACCAAAGATGTAAATTTTGAAACTTAATGTCAAATAACATTGTAACATTATTGCATAGGAGTCTTTGCTACATTATTTTTGTCATTGAGTTTTTTTTTGTCACATATTCATGATTGTTGCTTGCATATCCTTTGTACCAACTACTTAGAAAGTATTTTAAGCAGTACTCAGTCAGTTTGTACCTATTATGCCTTAACACATAACTATAGGTGCAAATAGTTCAAATATAGCATTTTCAATTCTTCACGTTAGATATCTTTCAAACTAAAACGTCATTTTTTATTATTATCAGCTTATGTAGTTAAAATAGAGACAAAAGTTGCATTAGAGCATATATAAACATGGACCTTCTGGAAATTTTAAGCCAAAAACCAACATTCTAGCTTAACCGGTTTCCAAGTTATGGGATTTTCATGAAATTTGACCCTCGGATGACCTTTAAAAATTATGGGCCACCTGGGTGTAGGTGGCACAAACCCAAAACCTTCTCAGAAGTTGGTTTTAGGTCCATACGCCACTTTTGGTTAATCTGATTTTTTGATTTGAAAAAAAAATTTTTTTTCACTCCACCCTATTAAGCATACTATGCAGTAACGTATGACAAGAGAATCACTTAAAATTACCACAGTTGCGTTTTTGTCGTTTTATAAACTTGGTTGTTGTTTTCTTTTCATATTCTTCCACGGCTTTCATGGCTTCTTCCCAAGAAGAAAACCACTGGAAATATAACGTTAATAAAAGAAAGATTATGAAAGAAGCCAAAATTCATTAAGATTTCATTAAAATTCATCTTCACCCAGAACTACTTCGCAAGGAATGGATGAAGCTTAATCGCCGGCGGACTGGAGTGGGCCGTTTCAATAGCAACAAGTTCCAATGGGGCCTCGCCGATTCACCATCTTGTGCGTGTGGCTTAGATTATCAGACTGCACACCACATTATCTACCATTGTCCTGTATATCGACCCCAGGACAGATATGTGGACCTCACAACGCTCGATGAACACACAATGCATTGGCTGCTGCGCCTGGATGTAACAACGTGATCTGTGGCGGCCTCAAACGCAAGAAGAATTAAGATGATTGGAAAGTATACAACATAATATTACACAAGAACGAACAACCTTTAAGTTTTTACGATTGCACCTTTATATCAAAACGTTGATCCAGATCTTCATTCATTCCATTCTGTTCCCCGGGAGTTTCAGTACTCATGCAAGTTACTTGTCGATCAGCCTTCAAATGCATAAAACAGTTAATTGATAGCGACAGTTTCTCACATCAAGATTTGCAAAATAAATATTCCCATTTTAGTTCAGAAGAAATCTAGCATAACGGATGAAAAGTGAAATATGAAAATTTTTAATCTAAAACCAATTCTTATCCAAACTCGCTTCTAAAACTAAACTTGATGTATAACACCACTAGTTACATGATGGGAAGGATAAGTTCAATATAGAACGGTTGCATGTAGAGTAGACTTGGTTGAACTCTTGACAAACAGTCATGTCATGGAACAATCCACAGCTGTCTATAATAGCTAGAGCTCAATAGAATTAGTCTATATTTGGGCAGTTACCAAAACTTCATCCACTGCAGGAAATTTGACACAATACTCGATCTTCGTAGACAGCTGAGAAGAATCGGTGGTTTCAGCACACAATGCACGCAGTGTAGTCTCAATCGTACGTTTTTTACTGGTTGTAACTTCTTTATCAGATATCTAAAAATACAACATAACACCCAGTTTGATACGCAACTGAGCAAACACATTGGAAACTTGATTAGATTTGGTAATCACCTTGATAATATGACCAGTCAAACACTTCAATGTTCTGTTTTTTCGCAGCCGATTGTAGCAAGAATTGACAGCGATAGACACGTATTTTGCCCAATCACCTATTTGGCAGGGCTCATCAGCATTGCACCACTAATTCATATCACAGACTATGTCCACTCCAGCACGATCATGAATATTTTTGCCCAAAAATATGGTAGTTAAGCCAAATATAATGTGATCACTTTGCTAAAAAGCCAATTGGCTGGAGTCCAAAGATGGATAAATACAGAGTTTTCCACGTGTACTTCACACGCAGAGTATATCTAGACTACCAGATACATACAGCAGTTTTTCCATACATCCTCTATATGGAAAAACTGCTGCGCAAACCCGGTTGAAATCAAGAAAAAGCTTCCTAACAGACGTTCAGCCACTAACCTCAACAAAAGAAGAAACAAGACTTAAGCAATGGAAACAACAATTCGAAAACGACCCATCATACACTGAAATGAAGATCCCACCATCAGAGTCCCTCCCCCCAGGAGCAAACGCTCCTTGGGCAAAGTGGAAAACATTAAATCGACTCCGAACCGGTGTTGGACGTACTAAGTCTGCAATGGTGGAGTGGGGCTACGACACGGGCCCTGCTGTATGTATCTGTGGCACCGAGCCCCAAACAGCGGACCACCTTCTTGTTTGCCCTCGGCTTGCCACCCGGTGCAGTAGGTGGGACCTGTCAGTGTACAACTCCGTTGCGGAAGAATGTGTCAATCTGTGGTGTATCAACAAACTTTAGAAGACTCGATAGAAGAAGAAGACCAGAAAAATCAGCAAAAGTTTTTTACATTAATTTAATCAAACAAAAAATCTAATGAAAAATATCAAGGGAAAACAACTTCAATTTCTAGGACACATGCTGCAAAAAGAAAAATTAGAACACCTCTCTCTCTCTCAGGCAAAATTGAAAAGAAACGTTCTCGAGGCAGACAAAGATTAACCTACTTAAACCAACACCAACATACGCCTAATACACATAGCAAAAGATCGAGAATGTTTGAAACTTTTAATACAAGAGGCAGTTAATGCTTGGAATCAAGTGCAACAATGAAAGAAGTATAACAGTACAGGCGTACAGCTAATGTGTTTATGTTTAATGTTTATGCAGACATCACGGAAATGAAGTGACAAAAAAAACCAGCCTGGAAGTAGATTCACTTATTCATCCATTTGTTTACAATAAAAAGGCTATCATCATGCTGTATTATATTTACTTACTTGAAAATTTGGAAATTTTATTGCTTTCAACAAGTAGAGTCTTGAGTGTTTAGTAATAATTTCATCGCCTTTTTCCTGAAAAATAAAGTTATCAAATTATTTTGACTACAATAATTATGGTTATAGGCGAATTTTTCGTAAACAATTCTTCGTAAAGCAATTGTTCGTAAGCAATTCTTCGTAAAACAATTGTTCGTAAACAGTTGTTGGTGAAATGAAATCCGTAAACGAATTTTTCATAAAGCATTTCTTCGTATACATCAAATCTCCATTGCATGCACGAATACATGCTTTGGGAAGAATTGTTTTACAAAGAATTAACTTTACAAAGAATTGTTTTATGAAAAATAGCTTACGAAGAATTGCTTCACGAAGAACTGTTTACGAAGAAAACGTCGGACACCAATAATTACGGTCTAGCTAGCATTAGAAACCATGATTGAGCAAATGACATGTTTAAAACTTTTGATTACAAGAGGGGCTGAAAAAATAAATTTGTAAAATTATCTTACAGAAAGTAATTAGGCTACCCTGAACGGGTCTGCTACTATTCGGTGAGTCCGACTCGGTGAGTTCCTAACCTCTAAGCCCTAACTCCAACCCCTAACCTTAAAACGGCAATAATAATTAGGCTACGGTACCCGATAATTTAAAAAAAAAAATTGAAAAAATCCCCCGTTAAGGTTACGGACTCACCGAATCGGACTCACCGAAACGGGCCATTCCGACCCTGAACAGACAACAGCGCATGCCAGTTTACTTTTATTTGCTAACTGTACGTCTACTTGTTGAATCGACAATGTTGCATTCTAATAAAAATACAACAGGTTAAGCTAGGTAGGCCTACTTACAGAGGTAACAATTTTTCCATTTGAGAAGAGAGTTCTTTTCACAACGACATACGGAGTGTGTGCATAATCCCATGAAACAGTTCGACATCTTGCCAAAGCTGAAACAGCAAAGCAAATACACTCAAAATGCTGTTGAAAAAAATGTGTAAACATTTGTATTCACAATGAAATATCAGGTAAAATTTATCTCCAACTGCAAAAGGCTTTCTGAACAACCCACTTAGGCTATGTTCCATTCATGTAGAATTTGAACAATTGACACAAGCTTGCACCATAATTATGTTTCTTATATGAAGCCATCTAATTAAGATTTTACATAATTAGAAAGAGAACCAAAAGTAGCACACGCGTTTATGGGTAATTCGTGGGATCCCTATTAAATAGTAAATATAAATAGGCGATACTTTCTTCGAATTCACCAAGAATTCTAAATCTTACCCCAGCCTGTTTCTGCCTAGGTTTAGAAATAATAACTTATTGGCCTACCAATTTCAGTGAACTGTCGGCGTGTAAACTTTGATATAGTTTTTTTCTCAAACTGCTTGACGGCTTGAAGAGCATCAGCTTCAGTGTTGAACCACTGCATAAAAATACAAAAAATTGTTTTTAGGTAGGCTATTTATTGTGGGTCTGCTACTATTCAGTGAGTCCGGTTCGGTGAGTCCGATTCAGTGAGTCTGATTCGGTGAGTTCCCAACCGCTAACCCCTAATCCTAACCCCAAACCCTAAAACGGCAATGATAATTCAGCTACGGTACCGTACCCAATAATTTAAAAAAAAATAAAAAAATTCCCTGTTAAGGGATCGAACTCACCGAAACGGGCCATGCCGATTTATTGTATGTTATAAGTTTGGGCCATAGGATATGCAACAACTCTATTCAAAGATGACTACGGTACGGTAGTAGAGGAAAAAATGAATAGGAAACAAAATAGGGGCAAACCACCAAGAATTTCGACTAATGATATTAAACACGGGTCACGACTTGATTACAAAACTGCAAGAGAAAAATCTCACAACAGAGAAATTTCATGCTTCTTTGCTTCCAACCCTCAACGAGAGGAAGGAACCTGATGATGATAGTTTTGGAAGAAAAATAATTTTAGTGTATTATAGACAGATGGTAGACACCTTGATTAGATTGAATGACAATATGACATTATTCAAAAGACAATATGATAAACTAACAAAGTAGCATAACATATTAAACCAAAACGTTCTCTGCAAAGCTTTCTGCCCTTATCATAAAATAACCTAATATGTATAAACAAAAGAACACATACTGTAACTGTATTCAGTTTATTAAATGTTATTAGAAAACAACTGGAAAACTACATTTTGAGCAATTGTTCTTACGTTTTCTGAAATTATTGCTTTTTCAGTCATTTTTTCAAGTTTCAAACTTTTCAAATTAAGCTTAACAAGCTCTTGCACCCAAGTTTTGTTATACTTGCAAGAAACCTGCTATAAGGAATTAAAAAGCCAGGTAAAACATAACAGTTAGGTTTCTCGGCAGCCGATTTGTAACAAGAATTGACAGCGATAGACACGTGTTTCGCCCATGAGGCTGGGCTCATCAGTATCGCACCGTATTCTGCCACAAATTTATTCGACCACCGCTTTACCAGTCAGTTTAACTCTTATTTTTGTGGAAACAAAGAAAGAGCCAACAAAACCAGCAGGCGCCAGGGCAGAGGACATTGTGAAGAAAGGGGCGTTCTTCCCGGCTATCAGCACAAGGCTGAGCACTCACTAGTACAGCGAGCAACTGCGATTCGCCAACCATAACGGTGTAGCTTCCACGCTAGCCATTCAGACTTTCCAATCAACAATATGTTTCTCGGCAGCCGATTTGTAGCAAGAATTGACAGCGATAGACACGTGTTTCGCCCATGAGGCTGGGCTCATCAGTATCGCACCGTATTCTGCCACAAATTTATTCGACCACCGCTTTACCAGTCAGTTTAACTCTTATTTTTGTGGAAACAAAGAAAGAGCCAACAAAACCAGCAGGCGCCAGGGCAGAGGACATTGTGAAGAAAGGGGCGTTCTTCCCGGCTATCAGCACAAGGCTGAGCACTCACTAGTACAGCGAGCAACTGCGATTCGCCAACCATAACGGTGTAGCTTCCACGCTAGCTATTCAGACTTTCCAATCAACAATATGTTTCTCGGCAGCCGATTTGTAGCAAGAATTGACAGCGATAGACACGTGTTTCGCCCATGAGGCTGGGCTCATCAGTATCGCACCGTATTCTGCCACAAATTTATTCGACCACCGCTTTACCAGTCAGTTTAACTCTTATTTTTGTGGAAACAAAGAAAGCACAATGCAGCACAAAACGCCTACTGAGTTAATGCTGCCACAGCAAATTCGGAAAAAGCACAAGATTTAAGAAAAAAAAGCACAAGATTTGGATACAAAAGCACAAGATTGCAAAATTGAACCTTTGCGACCCATTTTGTGCCAATTTGAAGAATAACATGACTCTGAAATCAACAGTTTAAAAGAGAAGATAGGCTACATGCTTACTAATCACTGTTTTCTTTCGATGCGTGGTCTTTAATTTAATATCACAAATCTTTTACATATCGATCAGTTTTGTCTTCTTGTATCGAACTTTTAAAATCAGGATCATTCAACCATTGACGATTAAAAGGCTGTTTATAGGCCTACCACTTCTTCGTTTTCGGACTTGGTTTTGAATGATTTGGTTTCGGATTTTGAATGATTGTCATTATTTTTCGCTGCTTTTGTTATGTAGTATCGAGCAACACAAACTCTGAGTCTGACGACGAGCACATAGTACCGTACTCTCTGGACTCTTCAGATCAAATTTTTAGCTAATCTTGTCAGGCTTAATAACTCAATGAGTAAAATTGGTCAATATGCCTAAGTACGGTACCAGAAACCTAGTTACCAAAACCTTCTAGTACCAGTCCTTAATTCTCTACCAAACTCAAACCATGGTAGCAACGATTAATTTGACTTTAATAAAAAAAAAACACAAGATTTAGCCAAAAATCGATCGGAAAGCACAAGAACACAAGATTAAAAGTAAAAACACAAGATCTTGTGCTAAAACACAAGCTGTGGCCCCACTGCTACTGAGTACTGGGAGCCAATGTTGCCACTCTCTCGCCATGGAAAAGGGATGCAACCTAGTTCATACCCTGAACAGTTCGTACCCTGAAAAGATTGAGAGAAAAAATTAAAAAAAGCGAAAGTTGCTTATTGCAGTTTCCGCAAACATTTTAAAATTCCCTCCCTGAAAAGATCGAGAGAAAGATAGTACAAAGCCAAAGTCGCTGATCGCAGTTTCCACTAACCCTCGCTGATTGCAGTTTCCGCAAACATTTTTCTGCAGTGCACTTTCCGCTAACCCCATCGTATTATTTTAATGTTTATCGTAAATATATCCTCCAGCATCTTTGAAGCGTTCTGCTAGGAGTTCTTTCCAAATGCGCACCTATTAGTGCACATCCCTGGAAAGGTAATTTAATACTGAATCCGATGCATGTAAAATTTAAGTGGCACGTGTTGCGGATTAAAGTTTTATTTAAAGTGCCTCTGACAGGTAAATAAATTTGCTAAATTTACCTAAGATACCAAAAAGATGACACTAACAAACTTCCCTGACCAGCCAATCGTAAAAAATATCAACATGCTACTTAGTTACACGCTTGCAAACTTTCGTTGACATCGGCGAATCTGGCACTCATTCAATTGCGAAAATAAAAATGGCAACACCGCTGTGACGTCACAGTAAGTGGGAAGGATACATTCTTTCTCTGTGATGACTTGGTGAAGTATGGTACGGCTACTGCAAAACGTGAATGTGTGGGGCTCTGTTGGTCTAAAGCATGTGCATTGTGCAAATTAAGAATTACCGAAATGAAAAAGTGAACTTATTATTACTATCAGGTTTCGATCAAATAGGTTGAGTTTACTTTTATCAAACAGCATCTCAATTCAATAGGGCTACAATTTTCATACTTTTTTATTTGTCCTAATCTGGCTATAGCCATTTGCAGTGTAACAACAGTATCTCACAAACAGCACCTTTAATTTATGGTTGAGGCAATGCCTACAAATTGCTGTTTATGTGACATTGTCAGTGACAAAGACCGTGTGCTGTCTTTTCCCACTTTCTCACAAAACAAGGTAGGCTACTGAGAAGAAAATGATCAAAGTTTTCTTCAAGTGTTCGAAAGTGGGATGGGCCATACAAAACTAGTCGTATATGTTCACTTCAGTGAAGATGATTTTGTTAATACCACTAAAGTAAAAATGCCTACAGGCATGTGTTGGAGTGTATACTACAAGGTGATGCTCTCGGAACCAACAATCGGATTGTGATGCCGCCATGCATTGTTTGGCAAATCCGAAACAATTTTAAAGTCCAGATGGCCGTTACACAGGATTTCAATGGCCAACTGAAGGCACATTATGAGAGAGAGAGAGAACTTTTATTTATTTTTGAATAGTGATGATGAACTAAATATGAATGATGATTCGTACGATTTCTTCATTTTTCACTTAAAGTATACTTTAGGTTTTGTAGGAACGTATCCAGTAGGCTACAGTTTTATTAAACTGCAAAAAACAATAAATCTTCGAAAAAAGCAACCGCTTGTACCAATTCCGACCAAACTGTGATCCACTAATTACATCAAGGAAGCGTTTGTTTTATCCGTTGCGAACGACGTCCACTTAGGATGACGTAATACCACCAAATTCGTCCCAGAACAGTGAAATATGGAGTTTTGCCTGTGGTGGCGCTGCGGAGCAGTCGTTTGATTAAATTACGCCCTAACCAGTCGAGTTACGAGGTTAAGATTAAAAAGTTTGCTAAGTATAATTCTGCGCTAGGAAATGCTTTAAAAAGTTACTATACTTGGATCCAACCTGTCAGGGGCACTTTAAGATTTTTCGAATGTATGTCTGGTCGCATTTTATGCCTCGCTCTTATTCACGGATAACTTTTTTAGGTGGAAAGCGGAAAATTTATTCTGTCAGAATGACGGTGGTGTGAAAAACACCAGTGGCGTACCGTGACCACTTTGACAGGGTGTTCAGTGACGGCAAAGCAACAGCGGGGGATCTGGGGGGCCTCCCCCAGAAAATTTTTAAAATTACCATTGAATTTAGTGCGTTCAGAAAGCATTTTCAGCACAAATTCTGAACATGAACAGAACTGACAAAAATAATGTTGTCGGAATGGAGAAGAATACAAAATACTAAAATAGATATTTATTTGACAGCGCATTGAATGAAAGACTTAATAATATCAAACATTAAGTTGCATTTCTAAAGTCACATAGCCTACTTCAGTTCAGTTTTTACTTCCGACCATCAAAACGAACAATATTACTTGCCATAACACAGCAGGAGTCTGAAAAAACGCGAAAGTTAAAGCGTGCTCGAGATGGAAATGATTTACTTCATGCAAGGATTAAGCACGGTCGCAACTCCTTGAGAAATGTACAAGCGAATTAAAAACAAACAGGTGAAAGTTAAAACAAAAAACAATAGCAAAGCAATTCGATAATAAACAAGAAAAGAAAGTCGATTGCTATGTTGGTCGGCTGTACTTTTATCCGCCGTACTACTTAGTAAAAACGAAAATGTTTAACACCTCGACTACAGAAGGAAAATTCATCTATAGCATAATTCGATTCTTCTTGTTTGTGCAATAAATTTTTGAATTACATCGTCGTAGAAAGCTTGCTTTTGCTTCAGTTCTAGCAAAAGTTGTTTCTAACGCTGATCACCTCAAACTCTAATCCAACAAGCTAAAACTTGCTATTGCCTGGGATTCCCCCAATGACGCGCCAAGGTGTGCAGATCAGCGAGTGCACAGCCTGGATGACCTAAAACCATTGCTGCTTTCGCTGCCTTGTGACGTCATTTTTCTTAATTGTTTTTTTTAAATAGCACTCGCCAAGCTGTCAGTGCACACCCAGCTTAAAGGTAATGACCGAAAAAAATTAAAGGCAATGACCTCAAACGTTGGAGTATTAAAATTAGAAGGGGACGAGTTTTGCAATTGAAAAGAAAGCAATCAGCATGCAGCAAGATGTTAGAATATCATGAAAGTAAAGAACATCGACAACCGATGGAAATTTTCTTTTTTTCTGGATTTCTTGGGGTGTGCAGTGCACACCTTGAACACCCTGAATATACGCCACTGATAAAACACTAGGAGTGGCACGGTGCTCCACTGCTGGGAGCTGGTATACATGCTCCTGTCCTGGTTAAAAAGGCGATGACGTCACAGAAGAGGTATCCACTAGAGATGCAGCGAACCCAAAATTTTTATCCGCACACCGCACCGCAACTGACTCATCTTTCCGCGCACCGCACACCGCAATTTATCTGGAACTTTGACACTGCACCGCACCGCACACCGCAAATTACAAAATTAAAAAAAAATATTTTAACGAGTTATTGTTTAGAAAGTCAATTGTAGGAAAAAGCATCCATGGCATATAACTGGTAACCTAGTACCAATACAGTTGTGCACTAATTGGCCAGGCTAACCAGATCATATTCTCTTATCAGCAATGCATCTAAGTTCTAAGACATAATACAAACTAAGACAAATAGAATGTTCCTGGATCCAGTATCAGGACTTTTGAACACTTTTTGTAAGCAATAATGCAATTATAATGCCAGTGGCTATATGAACTACACACACAAGAGTAAAACTTATAGCCTGAACTCACTGGGCTAACTGATATAGTAAATAATGCGGTAGTTGCGCTAGGCCTATAGCCTGGTAACTGAGCTTATCAGCTAGGCTACTAACCAAAAACATTCGTACAGCTTCCCTGACAAGCAAGCCCTAAAACCCTGTCAACTGCAAGCCATTTGCAATTTGCATTTGCATAGCTTTCCATCTTAGGGTTTCCGAAGGGAAAAATAACTGATCCGTGTTTCCAATTTAAATTTGAAGTTTCATAGCTGATTCTTGAAAAGTTGAAAGTTTACGTTTACGAAAGTTTAATTTCTTGAAAGTTTACGTTTACGAAAAATTAATTTCTTGAAAGTTTACGCGGCAAGCGGCGCGGCTTTGTCATTTCAACCTTCCACGCGGCGCGGCGCGGCACGCGGCGAAAAAGTCAAAAGCGGCCGCGTACGCGGCGCGGCTTGCATCACTATGGTGTACACCAAGGATCAGTTTTGTCACCTCTGATATTTGCTATTGTGGTTGACGTTGTAACTGAAGGAGTGAGGGAGGGCTTATTGAGTGAAATTTTGTATGCAGACGACCTGGTCTTGACAAGTAATAGTATGGAGGGACTGGAGAGAAAGTTTGAGAAATGGAAAGAAGCATTGGAAACCAAGGGTATGAAGGTGAATCTTGAAAAAACAAAAGTGATGGTGAGTGGAGCAGAAGGAACAGTTGTTGAGAGCAAAGTAGATCCCTGTGGAATATGTGGCAAGAGAGTGACGAGAAATTCAATGCAATGCAAGGAATGTGGAAAGTGGGTACATGCAAGATGTGCTAATGTCAAGAGAGCCGCAATAAGATTGGCGAAGTGTTTTGTTTGTGGGAAATGCAGTAAAGGAAGGAATGAAGTGGAAGGCCATGATGATGAGTTCTGCCATGGTATCGAAACAGTGACAGACTTCTGTTATCTGGGTGATCGGATAGATGGAAGTGGTGGATGTGAAGCAGCGGTGACAACAAGTGCAAGATTGGGCTGGGCAAAGTTCAGGGAATGTGGGGAAATGTTGTATGGCAGAAAATTTTCACTAAGGATGAAAGGAAAAGTATATCGGAGCTGTGTGCGGCCTGCAATGCTATATGTGCTTCTTATTCAGCTTATTGTTTAATGTATGCCTTTCTCATGGTATGCTGCCTTCACCTTGTTTAAATACCATAATTATCCCTGTTTGTAAGAACAACAAAGGCAATATTCAGGATGCTGGAAATTACAGACCCATTGCAGTGGCAACTGTAGTGTCCAAATTATTTGAACATTATATCCTTGAGCATATTTCACCGTTTTTAAATACATCTGACAATCAGTTTGGATTTAAGCCAAAACATGGCACAGATTTATGTGTTTATCTTTATAAACAAACAGTATCTCATTACATACACAGCAATAGTCCTGTGTTTAGTGTATTTCTGGATGCATCCAAAGCATTTGATAGAGTTAATCACAATATCTTATTTAACAAGTTAGTTTCACGGAATGTTCCTATGTGCTTTGTACGATTATTGAAGCATTGGTATAAAGAACAAATAATGAGAATAAAGTGGGGGAATCAAATTTCTGACCCCTTCCATGTCACCAACGGAGTAAGGCAGGGAGGGGTTTTAAGTCCCTACCTGTTTTCTTTGTATATAGATGACTTATCGACTGAATTGAATTCCCTAGATGTCGGATGTAATACTGGTTCATCTCACTTGAATCACCTAATGTTTGCAGATGACTTGTGTGTATTTAGTCCAAGTGCTAAAGGTACCCAAAAACTCATTGATGTGTGTGAATCCTATGCTTCTAGACATGACATTATTTTCAACTGTAACAAAACTGTTGGATTGGTCCATCAATGTCGAAAATTTAAAGTTTTGACTTCTCCATGCATGCGGTTGTACAATACACAAATTAAATTTGTTGGACAAGTGAAATATTTAGGTATACTGATTGATGATACCATCAGTGATGACGCAGATATTAAAAGGCAAGTGCGATCTCTTTATGTCGCTGCCAATCAGCTTAGGTCCAAGTTTGGAAATTGCTCTACCGAAGTTAAAAATGTAATGTACCAATCATATTGTATGCCAATGTATGGTTCGCAACTATGGTGTAACTATAAAACTTCTACTTTAAATCGCATACGAGTTGCTTACAACGACTCGTACAGAATTATCCACAATTTGTCGAGATGCGACAGTGCTAGAGTGTATCAGGTACAGAACGACGTGTTAACATTTGATGCTCTATTAAGAAAAAATTGCTATGCATTTGTAGAACTTTGCAAAAGATCAATTAATCCACTTTTGCGCAATGTTATGTCTTCTGATTATTACTTTAATTCTACATTTTATATTCACTACAACAGTATTTTGTACGTTGTTTGATGTAGCCTGCTTGATGTTGTGTTAGTCTGATATTTTGTGTGATGACTGTTAAAAATTTAAATTCTATGGACTTTGAGTCTGATTGCAAATAAATAAAAAATATATGGTAGCGAGACATGGGTATTGAGAGAAAGTGAACTGGCAATCCTGAGAAGAACGGAAAGGTCAATGGTGAGAGCAATGTGTGGGGTGAAAACGAGAAGGGGAAACAAGGACTGAAGAATTGTTGGATATGCTAGAGATGAGAAAGACCATAGACCAAATGGCAAGGGCAAATGGAGTAAGATGGTATGGACATGTGATAAGGAGGGAGGAAGGAAGTTTTCTTAGAAAGGCACTAGATCTAAAGGTGGATGGGAAGAGGAAACGCGGTCGTCCAAGAAGAACGTGGAAACAACAAGGGAAGGATGAATTTTAAAAAATTGGACTGAAGGAGGAAGATGCAAGGGACAGGGTGAAATGGAGAAAAGGGATAAAAACAATTGCTGCGCGGAAACAATCGGCCACCCCCACTAGTGGGGAACAAACCGACGATGGATTATGATGATTATTTGAACGTAAAATTTAAGTTCATTCTTAATAAAGTTTTTGAAACATGCTGAAAGTTTTTGCCCAAATTTTTATCAAATTTTCGACTAACTGATAAGTTTGGAGGTGAGGTTGCACCCTGGCTCCTACGCCTATGCGTCTTCATGTTCGCGTTTTCTCACTCATATCTTTTTCTAGACCACTGCTATTTTGCCATGGACTGTATAATTTTCGCAGTGATGCTCAAAATATAACTAAACTGAACACAATCGCCCTTATTCCTAATGACAAAAAAAAAATTTTTTGAAATGCGTGAGAGGTTGCATTTTTCTCTGATTGAATTGTAAGTGGACAGCACAAAAACAATAAACCATAAAAATACTTTTTATGCGTCACAATTAAGTTATTGTAGGGTATATATTAAGTTGGAATACTGCACTGAAAAATCCGAGAGTTTATCCGAGTTATTAGGCTAACGTATCTAACAGTTGCAACATTTATCTGATAAATAACTTACTAAAAGCAGAAATATCTTACAACCAAATTAGAAAGCGTCGTCTCTACTTAATCGGACCTTCTCCAAGAAAGCAGTTGCACAATTCGAACAGAAAAACAAGAAGCTAGCACCAACTCGATAAAGTGAAAACGAACAAATTTTCTAACTAAAGGTTTTCCAACCTTTCTATAACGGCAAAATTTTTGATAATGCAGAACCTCCAGACTATACGAAATGATAGCCTAAAGACAAATAGTAAAGCGAGAAATTAGCGTGCAAGCATGAATGTCTATCAACACAGGTGAGAAATCGAAACTTAAACTTTTGTATTATTGTAAGTTACTGTATGCGATGATTGAGAAATTTCCTACAAAATGCATAGCCTGAGTGTAACCATAGGCTACTGTCAAAAACTAACCATAAAAGTACACTGCTTAGAAAGATGCAACACACATAATTTTTGTCAGTGTAGAGTGGACTCCTTTGTAGTTTGCATCATATCAAATTCATACCATATTGTTCACAACCGCTGCTTTTGTTGGTGCGATACTGATCAGCCCAGCCTCATGGGCGAAACACGTGTCTATCGCAAGTGTTGACGGCTAGTGTGGAGGCTACACCGGTATGGTTAGCGAAACACAATGCTTGCTGTTCTATAGTGCGTAGTCAGGTAGTGCTGACGTCAGGAAGATCGCTCCTTTTCAACAAAATCAAGGCAGTCGTGCCAGTAAAGATGTGCTTGTTGCGCCTCGGCTCGGCAAGTCGAAGTGTGGACGGTTTCAGAAATGTGGAAGGTATACTTCAAACCATGACACATACTATTTTGTTTTGGAGCGCTTTTGAGGTCGAGTACCTCTTTTACCAACATTTTCTGTTACTTTCCGCTTTCTGTGTGATGAGTTGCTTGTATCGCGTAAGCCATTTCCTCGAGAACACTCGCTGTATAAATATTCGTAAAGATTCTTAAGAGTTTCAATTGTTGTTTGTAGTGAGTTCTCATCGGAAACGTGGTACATCGCTTTTTTAATGTCAGAAAATAAATTACCGGCTTCTTCAACATACTTTTCCACCGAGACAAACTCCTCGTCTGAGTGCGCAGTGTCTTCAGTGTTGCCTTCAAGTTTGATTGGCGGTGCCTGGATGATTTCCAGCAAAATGTTAAAAGGCGGTTCCCTCGCCACCTCTGTTGTTTCTCCGCTCTGGTTGAGAATGGCCACAGTGTGTTGCTGATTGGCTGGGGCAGTTTTCGTCTTCAACATTGCTCGGTAGAAGTGATCTTTGATAACGTTTGGAGAGGGAAAGTACCTTACGTTTGATGTTGGGACAACACAATCCTTCAGGAGCTCTGACTTGGTGTAGGACAAAATGGCGCTTTTCACTTGAGATAGAGAACGTACTCCGTCCTGGACCAGTTCACCAATTTTGGAAACAATCCTAGGGTCAGTCATTTGTGAATATCCTGCCACCTACAAGAATAAGATTATTTTAAATTTAGCCTTAACTGTTTTTCAACCGACCGCATTTGCACATAGTTAGAAATACTTGTTACCCACTAATTAGGGATGATATAAATTTCGTGAGAACCGTCGAATTAATTCAAAACTCAACAGGACGAAATATCAGAAAGACTGACTTCTCCAATTTCATGACCGGTATGATCCTCTTTGTTGGGGAACCTGACACGACAAGAGTATTCCTTGATGATTGGAGTTCCGTCTTCAGTGAAGCCTCTCTTTATTACCTTTGCAGCCACATTTTTCTGGTACAAGGTAATCTCAGGCGTAAACTATTAAAAAACGTGAGTTCAGTTAATACAGTTGGTATGTAGAGATGGCTTCTTTACAATTTATTAGCAGACACAGTGCCATATTTATTTCTTCGCATGCGCACATGCTCAGTGTGCTCTCTTGCTACAGAAATATCAAGAACAATTTACATTTGAAATGCATTTAAAATAGCAAAACAAAAATGGTTGGTTGGTGAACGCGTTTACTACATGAATTTCTAAACATGTTACAAGCTGCAGTCGCTGAATTAAATGCAACGGATAAGCGCAGCCACACTCTCATCTGAGGATGACAATTTTTCGTTGCTCCAGCAAAAAATCATTTCTACAAATTAGGAATAAAACCACAAATCGAAATGGCAAACCTTATACTGTGGAAATCTGAAAGCTTCTGAGAGAGTTAAACTAGCTGGGCAGTCGCATTTCTTAGTACATTGAAACATTTTCCTTTGCCTTGGAGAATGTGTAGGGTCCAACAACTGAAATAATCGCCAGTTTAACACTGCATTGTAATAAAATTAACACGAGCTATTTATCGTTTCTAGCACTAGTTGCAACGTTCATCTGATGAAAGTGAAAGTAAAAGCAACAACAAACAGGTTGATTTATTGCTTCACTGACGTTTCGCGCACCATGACAATGCGCATCCGAGCGAATACCATACAAAATAAAATATACAAAGTTATAGTGCTAGAAACGATAATTGTCCTGATGAACACTCAAACTGTTCAGTATACACTATACAGGTTAATTAGACAGAGGTGGCAACCTCTTGTAGAAGTTTGTGAAAACGCGGCTTTTTTAATTTATTGTGAGCTTGTTTAAAACTTGAAAAAAAAAATCTTTGTGTCTCACTCTCACCACATAGTTTGTAAAAAAAAGTACTTTGAAGGAAAACTTCATTTCAAAACAAAGCTAATTTGCCGTGGTTTTGCCTTCAATTATTTTCTTTGAACTTCAATTATTTTCTATGAACTATACAAGTATACAGGAGTAAAGACCAGGAGATCAGGTACAGGAGTAAATCAGTGTGTTCTGAAAGCAACTGTGTAACAAGGCATAAAAAGCAATCGAAAGGAGAATCAGTCATAAACATCATGATATCAAAGCTAATTTCTTTCAAGGTCAAACGATACGACTGGGCTACCCCATCAGATAAAAAAGATTACACAGAAAAAACAACTGTCATAATAACTTGTGAAATAAAGCTAAAATATTTAAACAATCAAAATAATTTGTATAGCCTGTAGTATTCAGATTAGGCCACAAACCAAAGGTTCGCCAGTCCAACTGGAAAGCGCCGAAGTGTGAAACAGATATGACGTTATATAAAAATGGGTCTGCTACTATTCGGTGAGTCCGATTCGGTGAGTTCCTAACTTCTAACCCCTAAACCTAAAACGGCAATGATAATTAGGCTACGGTACCGGATAATTTAAAAAAAAAATTGAACAAATCCCCCGTTAAGGGATCGCACTCACCGAATCGGACTCACCGAAACGGGCCATTCCGTATAAAAATGCGCACCATTAGGAAGTTTAAAAAGAAGAGAACCTACTAACACGTTCTAGTGATCTTTGCTTGTCATTCCTTGCTTTGTTACGATCTTTAGCATGCTGACATTCCCAGTAGTGATGGCTTATAGGAATAATAGGCATCCAACACGTATCATCCCATTTAACATGTCTTTTTGAACCACCTATAACATGCAAATAATTATATGAAATATTTATGTATGGAATATTATAACACATGACGTTTTTGAACGGTCACTAAGCAAACTGCACAATAAAGTATGACAAGAGAATCACTCAAAATCACCATATTTGCATTTTTTTCGTTTTATAAACTTGGTTGTTGTTTTCTTTTCATATTCTTCCACGGCTTTCATGGCATCTTCCCAAGAAGAAAACCACTGGAAATATAACGTTAATAAAAGAAAGATTATGAAAGAAGCCAAAATTTATTCAGTTGATTGGAAAGTGAACATAATATATATTACACAAGAACGAATAAGCTTTTTACGATTGCACCTTTATATCAAAACTTTATCATAAGCTTTTTTACGATTGCACCTTTAGATCTTCATTCCTTCCATTCTGTTCCACGGGAGCTTCAGTACTCATGCAAGTTACTTGTCGATCAGCCTTCAAATGCATAAAACAGTTAATTGATAGCGACAGTTTCTCACATCAAGATTTGCAAAATAAATATTCCCATTTTAGTTCAGAAGAAATCTAGCATAACGGATGAAAAGTGAAATATGAAAATTTTTAATCTAAAACCAATTCTTATCCAAACTCGCATCTTAAACTAACTTTGATGTATAACACCGCTAGTTGCCTGATGGAAAGGATGAGTTCAATATAGATTGGTTGCATGTAGAGTTGTAGACTTGGTTGAAATCCTGATTAACAGTCATGTCATGGAACAATCCACAGCTGTCTATAGCTAGAGGTAGAGCTCAACAAAATTAGTCTATATTTGGGCAGTTACCAAAACTTCATCCACTGCAGGAAATTTGACACAATACTCAATCTTCGTCGACAGCTGAGAAGAATCGGTGGTTTCAGCACACAATGCACGCAGTGTAGTCTCAATCGTACGTTTTTTACTGGTTGTAACTTCTTTATCAGATATCTAAAAATACAACATAACACCCAGTTTGATACGCAACTGAGCAAACACATTGGAAACTTGATTAGATTTGGTAATCACCTTGATAATATGACCAGTCAAACACTTCAATGATGTGTTTTTTGGCAGCCGACTGTAGCAAGAATTGACAGCGATAGACACGTATTTTGCCCAATCACCTATTTGGCAGGGCTCATCAGCATTGCACCACTAATTCATATCACAGACTATGTCCACTCCAGCACGATCATGAATATTTTTGCCCAATAATATGGTAGTTAAGCCAAAATAATGTGATCACTTTGCTGAAAAGCCAATTGGCTAGAGTCCAAAGATGGTATGGATGGATAAATACAGAGTTTTCCACGTGTATTTCACACGCAGAGTATACCTGGACTGCCAGAAAAATCAGCAAAAGTTTTTTACATCAATTTAATCAAACAAAAAATCTAATGAAAAATATCAAGGGAAACAACTTCAATTTCTAGGACACATGCTGCAAAAATGAAAATTAGAACACCTCTCTCTCTCTCAGGCAAAATTGAAAAGAAACGTTCTCAAGGCAGACAAAGATTAACCTACTTAAACATACGCCTAAGCCCTAATACACATAGCAAAAGATCGAGAATTTTTGAAACTTTTCATACAAGTGGCAGTTAATGCTTGGAATCAAGTGCAACAATGAAAGAAGTATAACAGTACAGCTAATGTGTTTATGTTTATGCAGACATCACGTAAATGAAATGACAAGAAAACCAGTCTGGAAGTAGACTCACTTATTTATCCATTTGTTTACAATAAAAAGGCTATCATCATGCTGTATTATATTTACTTACTTGAAAATTTGGAAATTTTATTGCTTTCAACAAGTAGAGTCTTGAGTGTTTAGTAATAACTTCATCACGTTTTTCCTGAAAAATAAAGTTATCAAACTATATTGACTACAATAATTACGGTCTAGCTAGCATAGAAACCATGATTGAGCAAATGACATGTTTAAAACTTTTGATTACAAGGGGGGCTGAAAAAATAAATTTGTAAAATTATTTTACAGAAAGTAATTAGGCTACACTGAACAGACAACAGCGCATGCCAGTTTACTTTTATTTGCTAACTGTACGTCTACTTGTTGAATCGACAATGTTGCATTCTAATGAAAATACAACAGGTTAAGCTAGGTAGGCCTACTTACAGAGGTAACAATTTTTCCATTTGAGAAGAGAGTTCTTTTCACAACGACATACGGAGTGTGTGCATAATCCCATGAAACAGTTCGACATCTTGCCAAAGCTGAAACAGCAAAGCAAATACACTCAAAATGCTGTTGAAAAAAATGTGTAAACATTTGGATTCACAATGAAATATCAGGTAAAATTTATCTCCAACTGCAAAAGGCTTTCTAAACAACACACTTAGGCTATGTTCCATTCATGTAGAATTTGAACAATTGACACAAGCTTGCACCGTATGTTTCTTATATGAAGCCATCTATATAAGATTTTACATAGAAAGAGAACCGAAAGTAGCACACGCGTTTATGGGTAATTCGTAGGACCCCATATTAAATATAGATAGGCGATACTTTCATCGAATTCACCAAGAATTCTAAATCTAACCCCAGCCTGTTTCTGCCTAGGTTTAGTAATAATAACTTATTGGCCTACCAATTTCAGTGAACTGTCGGCGTGTAAACTTTGATATAGTTTTCTTCTCAAACTGCTTGACAGCTTGAAGAGCATCAGCTTCAGTGTTGAACCACTGCATAAAAATACAACAATTTGTTTTTAGGTAAAAGTCTATTTATTGTACGTTATAAGTTTGGGCCATAGGATATGCAACAACTCTATTCAAAGACAACTACTAGAAGAAAAGATAAATAGGAAACAAAATAGGGGCAAACCACCAAGAATTTTGACTAATGATATTAAACACGGGTCACGACTTGATTACAAAACTGCAAGAGAAAAATCTCACAACAGAGAAACTTCATGCTTCTTTGCCTCCAACCCTCAACAAGAGGAAGGAACCTGATGATGATAGTTTTGGAAGAAAAATAATTTTAGTGTAACATAGACAGATGGTAGACATCTTGATTAGATTGAATGACAATGACATTATTCAAAAGACAATATGATAAACTAACAAAGTAGCATAACATATTAAACCAAAACGTTCTCTGCAAAGCTTTCTGCCCTTGTCATAAAGTAACCTAATATGTATAAACAAAAGAACTGAACACATACTGTAACTGTATTAAGTTTATTGAATGTTATTGGAAAACAACATTTTGAGCAATTATTCTTACCTTTTCTGAAATTATTGCTTTTTCAGTCATGTTTTCAAGTTGCAAACTTTTCAAATTAAGCTTAACAAGCTCTTGCACCTAAGTTTAATTGCAAGAAACCTGCTGAAAGGAATTAAAAAGCCAGGTAAAGCATAACAGTTAGGCCTAATACTTGCAAAGTTTGCAGACACATTAGCACAAAAGTACAATAGGCCTACTGTAGTCTACTCATGCAAGCTAGGGGTTTTTTTACTGACATTACGCTTTTCTTTATAAATTGCATTATTTTCTACAAAGGATATATTGGTGTAGTAGGCAGCAAGGGTGCTCTACTGCTCTTCCACAAGACGCTCTGTTCTGTTGGCCAATTGGACAAAATGATGACGTCACATCACGTCACACACATTGGAATGGACTATTATGAAGGAGGAAGTGCGGGCTGGAAATGCAATGAAACACACCAGAAGGAAATTGTCTCCCATTTATTGATTTGTTGTTCAATTTAAACAAATGTGCAATCGTTGAAAAGCACAAGCATAGATCTAACCAGCTATGATAATACCAAGTCCCAAAATACTACTAGCTCCATCTGGTGGCCACCTAAACTTGACCAAATTCAAACCATTATGAAAAGTTTATTTGCAATGATAAAAACATTAAACGACAGCCAATTAAAAGAACATGTTACTATTTATTGAAGGGCTAACTTTCATGTTTATACCTTATTTAATATATGAGCAATCGTTGTTCGAAAACAGCCCCCCAACGAAGCTTTTGGCCAATGCATTTCAATGGCGAATCGATCGTCTTTCAGATCACGCCCTGCATGTTCACGATAATCAATTGTCTTCCATTTATTCATTTCTTGCTCAATTTCAACAAATTTGCTATCGTTGAAAAGCACAAGCATAAATCTAACCAACTAAATTAATATCAAGTCCCAAAATACTACTAGCTCTATCTGGTGGCCACCTAAACTTGACCAAATTCAAACCATTATGAAAAGTTTATTTGCAATGATAAAAACATTAAACGACAAACAATTAAAAGAACATGTTACTGTTTATTGAAGGGCTAACTTTCATGTTTATACCTTATTAAATATATGAGCAATCAGCAATCGTTGTTCGAAGACAGCCCCCCAACGAAGCTTTTGGCCAATGCATTTCAATGGCGAATCGATCGTCTTCCAGTTCACGCCCTGCGTGATTCAAATTCATTCATTTATTTCTCTTAGATTTTTTTTTTTGTTTGTTTGTTTATCTTTATCCTGCATTGCGGGAAAGCGGACTTGAGCGCTATGCATCGGTGTACGCCTTCCGACATACACCTGACCCACGCTGCAGCCGACAGCAATGTCTGTTTCCGGTTGTCTACTTTACGTATGACTTAAATTTGGTACTACCCATTACTCGAAATCGATCACTAGGTAGAGGCAATTATCGTAAAGTTTCTTGCCCAGAGAAACAACAGCAAGTGCGGGTGGCTGGAGTCGAACATGCAGGCTCTCGACTGCGAGCCTAACGCGCTAACCACTCGGCCATGGCTGCCGACCTATAATTAGTCCTGATGAGGACACTATGATTTGGTGTCGAAAACGTTGGATTTCGTAGTTTTTTCTTGTTTTTTTGTGCGTTTAATAAAAACTGTTACATCCACTAACGTTGCTGAGTGTTATATGTATCTGGTACAACAAGTCAAGCTCTCTACCAAGGCTCAAACATAACATCTTGTCAAAACATCATCAAATTAATCGTCTACCAATAAGCTTTCTTCATTAACTTTTGTATTCACCACATGCCTAGCAGAGGTGAATGAAGTTACTTTTTTTTGACTCGGTTCCGTTCCTGCTCCGAAAGTATTGACTCCAGCTCTTGCTCTAACTCCGAAATTCATTTTGAAGTGAAATAAGCGTGAAACTACCTTTTTCAAATAATAATAAAAAAAATAAAATTAAATAAAGCCCAAAAACACCCGAGCTTTTTAGAAACAGCCCGGCTTTTTCTCAACCCTGCTTTTGCTTCCCTATGTCCCCCACCCCCACCCCCCCCCCCCCCGAACAGGAGAAAAACCAACTTTTACGATTTAATTTTGGGTGCTTTAAAACGGAACATTTTTGCACGTAAAGCATTAAATCACCACTTTGGGCCCCTAATTTGCGCGCAATGCACTCAATTACTTTTCCGGGCCCTTTTGCTACATTACGGGCCCCCCAGGACTAAAGATAACAACTTTTGTGCTTGAATTTAGTCGTTTAGGGTGGTTTTAACCATCATTTTTTCGCGTAAAGTATAAAATCACAATTTCGGGCCTCCCACTCTGCTCCCAACAATCACAGGCCTGGGTCCTCAAGGGTACGCCGTACTCTCAGTACCCCCCTTTCATAGGCCCTGGGTCTCCAAGCAAAATATTCCAACACAAACGGTTTTGGAACAACAAATATTCGTGCTTGTACGAAAAGCATACTATGTGGCTTCAGGCCATACCATCACTATTGATGAACACGAATATTCGCCATTTGTTGATAACGTACAGATCTGTTTGGAGGATTTGTTGAGGAATCAGCATCAAATCGGTGGGCCTGGCCACATCGTCGCTATCGATGAGTCCTTGGTGGCCAGACGAAAACGAGGAAATTCACAAAGGCGCCCAGTGCCACAGCAGTGGATCTTCGGCGGGATTGACACCACAACAAAGTAAGTTATATATTATGTGCATGTTTACGCACTACAACTAGGCCTACGCCTAGTCAACTACGTTCGAGCAGGTGAGCAATATCACTTGGGCTTGGGATTTGAAGGAATATTTGACAACACTTTTATTTAACCCACCCTCCTTAGGGCACGTTCTTTTGCTTCTCAATGCCTGTAGATATCCCTAGTAAAATTGTGCTATTAAAGAATGCTTCATCGTAATGGTACCGCGGCGGGACAGGGCTACACTGGAGGCAGAAATTCTACGCCACATCGCACCAGGAACAGAGATTCATTCCGATGAATGGGGTGCATACTCTAACTTGTCTAGTAAGTGTTTATTGTAGTTCTATTTTAAAATGACATCCACTAACATGTAAACACTTAACGTAGATTATGTTAAACATTAAATGGATTGGATGAAGTACATAAAATGCATGTAGATTAAACATTTGTGTAGACTAGGTGTACTGAGAGTAAAAATGTGTAGGGGAGATGTGGCACCTATGGGACGAATATGACATTATTTCGAATAAAACGTTATTTTAAAGCAAATCATGAACTAAAGCAATTTTATTGCAAAGTTTAGTCATTGTTTCATAACATGAAATCAAAACAGTGATGACTGTAGGCTAATATTCTTTATTGTTTTTTTTCATCATTAAAAAGTGTCAGACAACTGTCCCATAGGTTGCTTACATACATGATCAATGGGACAAGGGGCTATGTCCCAGGGGAGACTTTGCTAGATACATCAATTGATTGTCAAGGGTATGATGGAATAAAAGAGACTCAAGAGAAAAAGAAGCAGAACTTGTTTTCTTAGTTTTCATCAATAAATAGACCCGCTTTTCTTTTCAGACATGATAAAATAAGACACTTTAAAGGTTCAATGAATTGAAATCTAAAAAGGTATATACTTTTGCCATGATCTATAACAAAGTGTAGTGTAATAAGGCTTTTCAAGATTGTACAAAATAAAGCTGTAGCTCTTATCTACATCTCTAGTGAAAAATACTTTTTAAGTGAAAAAAATTCCTTTCAGCCTTAAAATAACGTAGGAATATGTCCCAAAAGTGATTGCTTGCACAGTCCCATTGGTCACTCAACCACCAGTTTGTGTTTAGCTTGTCTGAAGACATATCACAGTACAATGTGTACTTTTCTGTTATGATAGCATCAGACCCAACCATATGGCTTAAACTGTCATGCCAGGTCCCACTTGATACAACTTATTCATAGTGTAGAAACTGTTAACAACAGTTAACTATTTAAAGTTACTTTGGGAGCAGAAAAAACAATCAACTGACCTCGCCACTTAACTGCGCAGCTCCTTTTCAAAAAGCACGATGGCTCATGTCAAAAGAATTATGCATCCATTAAAAATAAATTTACCAATTTAACATGTTTTTGTTATTTCTATTTGGAAACCGTTGCAGCAAGCATTTTATGCTGAAATTTATTTAAAGTTGCTTTCGTATTTTTTTAGATCGTGAATATCGCCACCAAACGGTCAACCATCACCATCATTATGTTTCGGTCACAGGGGTTCATACGAACCACATTGAAAACCTGTGGCTGAATTGTAAACGGAAATTTAAAAGAATGGGTGGCACCACAAGGCACATGATACCTGGGTATCTTGATGAATTTATGTGGCGACATCAGTTTCCACGGGGACGACATTTTCCGGAAGTTCTCCGCGCCATAAAGGAGTCCTACCCCTTACTGTAGCCGCCACATCGTCCACTTTCCAAAAAAACAACCCTTTTCAGGGCTACCTAATGATAAAAAAGAGTTGCTGCCCACATACTTTGTGATATTTATTCTATAACAAACAAACTAGGCTAACAAAAGTGCAATGTCAGATGAAACAAAATAATTTTTTTAACTTACCGTACGTTTGTAACATGATTTTTGTGTGTCAACGTTTAAGGTTTGTGCCTATGAATCATTTTGTTTACACACACGGATGCCTTTGGGAAAATGACTTCGTGTGGTAATGAAAGAACACGAGAATGCAAGCCCAAGTCATTTCATTACGGTTTCGTTACTTACCTTTGATCCATATTTAAGCCTAGGTTTATTAGGCTTAGCCTATGTGTTGTGAAAAAATTTCTTGGCTAAGCATTGAACAAAACATAAGTATCCGCACCCACTGTCTCGCTGGTTGTTGTTGCTTTTTATTATTTGCAGAAGTTTCTCCATCCAAATAGGAACAATTTTCTGGCTCCTGCACTTAGAGCTGACATCACTTGCTTCCTCAACCGAACTTTTCCAGTTGATGTCGACTGAGGGCTGAGTGATAAGAATTCTTCCATGACCTCCAAAAGGATCAAAGTCAGGGGCGCCGGAAGCGGGGGGGGGGGGGGCAGGGGGGGCGGATGCCCCCCTGCCCTCAATTTTTCTGCAGAAGGGGGGGAAGAGGGGGCAATGGTGCCCTTTTAAAGTCATGTAAGCTACTGCACATTTTGCAATAAGCTTATAACAATTTCTGCTATTCGCTTTTAGCCTAATTATAATCTTTCATTTTTGCCTCAAAGTAATATTTACGACACAAAATTTTGCAACATAGTAGCCTACAGGCCTTAAAACTAGTTTTTTTCGGTTGCCATCGTGGCCTACCGGAAGGTCCTTCTCAGCGGCCAAATCTGAGTGCTTGGAGGCCAAAATACAAAACAATAATAACGATAGTACAAGTAAATAGAATTAAACTTGCAACAATGCTAAAGTGATCACTTAGCGTTGTTGAAGTCTGGGCCTGGGCGACGTCCTACAATAGAATCGTTGCACCACGCAGTAACTGCTTTATCGGGATTGTATTCAGTACTGCGGGACCATCTAACGACACTCGCACGAGTGTCTCCAATGTGGCTGATTTTAAAGAAGTTCGCCACTCCCCTAGAATTCTTTTTAGCAACGAAAAACAACGTTCGACATGATTGTGTTGACGATGACGGCAAGGTAATAAAAATAAGTATTTCAATGATGTGAATGACATTACTAAAAGAAGCATAATTTTTGCAAAATATGATCAAAAAATGTTTTCCCTTCGGATGTCAATTAACCTAGTTCTCCTTTTTAACAACGATTCAATGTCCGACAACATCGAATCGACATAAAAACGACAATATTGCCAGCCGATGTAAATTAGCACTTCGGATTCACACTTTGTTAAAATAAACGTCAGGAATTACAAACAAGACTTATAGCTGGTAATCGGCTGATCGCAGATGGATATATTCCATCAATAACAAATATTCTCGCACAATGTAACAGTGGCGATTATGACGCGCTGACCTAATTTTGCGTCACTCTTTGATACTACATATTTTCGACAGTTAATCTACGATCATTCTATTGCGAAATTAAATGATTGGCTAGAAGAGACCGGCGGCCAAACTTGGCCGATTGAGGAGGTAGCACCGGCAGTCATTCAAGCACTACTTAGCGACCAAGGCCGCAGGCTGCTTTAAGACTTCAGTAGGTTACATCATTATAACATAGCATGATGCCTTTCTTTGTATACCGGACACTTGTAGGCTATCATTACTCAATACATAGTGAGCTGATAGATTAGTATTATCGCTAAATCTTATCTTAAAACTTGAAAAAAATTGGCCTTTTAGTAAACAAATGTGCCCCTTTTTCGTAAACTTGCCCCCCCCCAGTCAAAAATCGTTCCGGCGCCCCTGATCAAAGTCCTACACCGCTCTAGAGCACACATCGCTTTCCTATTGATCAGTGTTTGTTACATTACTTGATTCGGACAAGCCATTACACCACCAATTAGGCTATTTGTGTGCCTGATCCTAATCCTTTCTGTGACTTTAGCATTTTTTCAATATAAATGGGAGACAATTAATTATCGCGATCATGCAATGTGAATCCAGAAAGACGATCGATTCGTCATTGAAATGCATTGTGCAAAAGCTTCTTTGGGAGGCTGTCTTCGAACAACGATTGCTCGTATATTAAATAAGGTATAAGAATGAAAGTTAGCCCTTCAATAAACAGTAACATGTTCTTTTAATTGGATTTGATTTAGATTGTTTAACGTGTAAAATGAAGTTTTGGTGATGGTTTGCATTTGGTCAAGTTTAGGTGGCCACTAGATACAGCTAGTAGTATTTTGGGACTTGGTATTAATTTAGTTGGTTAGATCTATGCTTGTGCTTTTCAACGATAGCAAATCTGTTGAAATTGAGGAAGAAATGAATAAATGGGAGACAATTAATTATCGTGATCACGCAGGGCGTGAACTGGAAGACGATCGATTGGCCAAAAGCTTCGTTGGGGGGTTATCTTCGAACAACGATTGCTCATATATTAAATAAGGTATAAACATGAAAGTTAGCCCTTCAATAAACAGTAACATGTTCTTTTAATTGGTTGTCGTTTAATGTTTTTATCATTGCAAATAAACTTTTCATAATGGTTTGAATTTGGTCAAGTTTAGGTGGCCACCAGATGGAGCTAGTAGTATTTTGGGACTTGGTATTAACATAGTTGGTTAGATCTATGCTTGTGCTTTTCAACGATTGCACATTTGTTTAAATTGAACAACAAATCAATAAATGGGAGACAATTTCCTTCTGGTGTGTTTCATTGCATTTCCACCCCGCACTTCCTCCTTCATAATAGTCCATTCCAATGTGTGTGACGTGATATGACGTCATCATTTTGTCCGGTTGACCAACAGGGCGTCTTGTGGAAGAGCACCCACTAGCATGGGGTCTGCTTCTGCTACAACTCATCCGCTTAAAGACAGCTTTTTTATCCATAACAATTTGAATTTATAGATCATAAGCACCAGTGTTTGCAATTAGCTTCAAGTTTTCACAATCAATTCCTACCCATTCCGTTCTACTTATTATAATCTTATGGTATGTCCCCTGACGCTGATTCTTGATTCTCCAATCTCCAGCCTCCTCCACACACTGATTGACAGTGGTGTTGCCAGACATGAATCTACAAAGGTGTGTCCCTAAAAAAAAGTGTCTAAACAGCAAACACTTCACTAAGGTCTGGAAATCTAAGTAAGTTTTCTAAGTAAGGTCTGTTTCTTGTTTTTACCTTACCAGAACTGTCAAATTTCTTTAACAACGTTGAATTTTGTTAAAAATTAGATGCCGATTATTTCACCAATGTTATGTTTTTGTGCAGTTTTTCAGTTCAATAATTTTCAACGCAGCTGCTGAGCAGAATTATGAAGTCTGTTTCTACTTTAGAGTTTTTTTTAAATTATTTCGTTGGCATCACTCTTCTGATCAGATCTTCTCCAAGAAAGCAGTTGCACAATTCGAACAGAAAAACAAGAGGCTAGCACCAACTCGATATTTAAGTGAAAACGAACAAATTTTCTAACTAAAGGTTTTCCAACCTTTCTATAACGGCAAGATTTTTGATGATGCAGAACCTTCAGACTATACGAAATGATAGCCTAAAGACAAATAGTAAAGCGTGAAACTACCGTGCAAGCATGTGTGTCTATTGTCTACCAACACAGGTGAGAAATCGAAACTTAAACTTTTGTATTATTGTACTGCATGCAATGATTGAGAAATTTCCTACTGAATACCAGTGGCGTAGCCAAGGGGGGGGGGGGGGGGGTTGGGGGTTACAAACCCCCCCCTTTGGCACGCGTGTGACGTCACGATATTGAGAATGATGCTTTCAGTCTAAAAAAATTGCCTAATTTTAAACAAAACTGCATTAAAAGAGCGAGTTTTGCCAATACCAAACATTCAAACATCTCGGACAGCACCACTTTACAGGAATATTCATACCCACATATTTGTTGAAAATGCTCTCAGAATGCACCAACTTCAAAGTAATTTTTCAAAATTTTCTGAGGGAGGCCCCCCAGACCCCCCGCCGCTGGGTTGTCAAAACCCCCCCTTTCAAAATTTCTGGCTACGCTACTGCTGAATACATAGCCTGAGTGTAACCATAGGCTACTGTCAAAAACTAACAATACAAGTACACTGCTTAGTAAAATACTACTTTGTTTTGGAGCGCTTTTGAGGTCGAGTACCCCTTTCACCAACATTTTCTGTTACTTTCCGCTTTCTGTGTGATGAGTTGCTTGCATCGCGTGAGCCATTTCCCTGAGAACACTCGCCGTATAAATATTCGTAAAGATTCTTAAGAGTTTCAATTGTTGTTTGTAGTGAGTTCTCATCGGAAACGTGGTACATCGCGTTTTTGATGTCAGAAAATAATTTACCGGCTTCTTCAACATACTTTTCCACCGAGACAAACTCCTCGTCTGAGTGCGCAGTGTCTTCAGTGTTACCTTCAAGTTTGATTGGCGGTGCCTGGATAATTTCCAGCAAAATGTTAAAAGGCGGTTCCCTCACCACCTCTGTTGTTTCTCTGCTCTGGTTGCGAATGGTCGCGGTGTGTTGCTGATTGACTGCGGCAGTTTTCGTCTTCAACATTGCTCGATAGAAGTGATCTTTGATAACGTTTGGAGAGGGAAAGTACCTTACGTTTGATGTTGGGACAACACAATCCTTCAGGAGCTCTGACTTGGTGTAGGACAAAATGGCGCTTTTCACTTGAGGTAGAGAACGTACTCCGTCCTGGACCAGTTCACCAATTTTGGAAACAATCCTAGGGTCAGTCATTTGTGAATATCCTGCCACCTACAAGAATAAGATCATTTTAAATTTAGTTTTTAACTGTTTTTTTTAGCCGGCTGCATTTGCACGTAGTTAGCAATACTTGTTACCCACCAATTAGGTGATGGTTAACATTTCCTGAAAACCGTCGAGTTTATTCAAAACTCAGCAGAACAAAACATCAGAAAGACTGACTTCTCCAATTTCGTGACCGGTATGATCCTCTTTGTTGGGGAACCTGACGCGACAAGAGTACTCCTTGATGATTGGAGTTCCATCTTCAGTGAAGCCTCTCTTTATTACCTTTGCAGCCACCTTTTTCTGGTACAAGGTAATCTCAGGCGTAAACTATTAAAAACGTGAGTTCAATTAATACAGTTGGTATGTAGAGATGGTTTAGTTACAATTTATTAGCTGAGACAGTGCCACATTTATTTCTTTGAATGCGCACTTGCTCAGTGCGTTCTCTTGCTAAAGAAAATTCAAGAACGATTTACATTAGAAATGCACTTAAAATAGCCAAAAAAAATGGTTGATGGGTAAACGCGTTTACTACATGAATTTGTAAACATGTTACAAGCTGCAGTCGCTGAACTAAATGCAACGGATAAGCGTAGTCACACTCTCATATGAAGATGACAATTTTTCGTTGCTCCAGCGAAAAATTATTTGAACAAAGTGCGAATTAAACCATAAATCGAAATGGCAAACCTTATAGGCCTACTGAGGAAATCTGAAAGCTTCTGAGAGAGTTAAACTAGCTGGGCAGTCGCATTTCTTAGTACATTGAAACATTTTCCTTTGCCTTGGAGAGTGTGTAGGGTCCAATAACTGAAATAATCGCCAGTTTAACACTGTATTGTAAAAAAAAAATTAGGCTATTTATCGTTTCTAGCACTAGTTGCAACGTTCATCTGATGAAAGTAAAAGCAACAACAAACAGGTTGATTTATTGCTTCACTGACGTTTCGCGCACCATGACAATGCGCATCATCAGAACGAATAACATACAAAATGAAATTTACAAAGATATAGCCTACTGATAAAAACGTTAATTGTCCTGATGAACACCCAAACACTTTTCACTATAGGCTACAGGCTATTTAATACAGAGGTGACAACTGGCAACCTCTTGTAGAAGTTTGTGAATGTGTGGCTTTTTGAATTTATTGTGAGCTTGTCTGAAACTTAAAAAAAAATTGTTTGTGTCTTACCACATAGTTTGTAAAAAAAAGTACTTCGAAGGAAAACTTCCTTTCAAAACAAAGCTAATTTGCCGTGGTTTTGCCTTCAAACATTTTCTTATGGGCTATACAGGAGTAGTGAAGTTGCTTTTGATGAAACTAAAGATTGCTTCCTGAAAGCAACTTTGTACCAAGGCATAAAAAGTATAATCGAAAGGAGAATCAGTCATAAACATCATATGATATCAAAGCTACTCTCTTTCAAAGTCAAACGATACGTCTGGGCTAACCTCATCAGATAAAAAAGATTTTACAGAAAAAAACGAATATCATAATAACTTGTGAAATAAAGCTAAAATATTTAAACAATTAAAATAATTGGTAGGCTATAGCAAGCAGTATATATTCAGATTAGTCCAGTAAACCAAAGGTTCGCCAGTCCAACTGGAAAGCGCTAAGACCAAAGTGTGAAACAGATATGACGTTATATAAAAATGCGCATCATTAGGAAGTTTAAAAAGAAGAGAACCTACTAACAAAAACACGTTCTAGTGATCTTTGCTTGTCGTTCCTTGCTTTGTTACGATCTTTAGCATGCTGACATTCCCAGTAGTGGTGGCTTATAGGAATAATAGGCATCCAACACGTATCATCCCATTTAACATGTCTTTTTGAACCACCTATAACGTGCAAATATGAAATAACAACATGGAATATTATAACACATGACATTTTCAAACGGCCATTTAGCATACTACATAGTACATAATGAGTTAATGATGTTTGACATGAGAATCACCATATTTGCATTTTCTTCGTTTTATAAACTTGGTTGTTGTTTTCTTTTCATATTCTTCCACGGCTTTCATGGTATCTTCCCAAGAAGAAAACCACTGGAAATATAACGTTAATAAAAGAAAGATTATGAAAGAAGCCAAAATTTATTCAGTTGATTGGAAAGTGAACATAATATATATTACACAAGAACGAATAAGCTTTTTACGATTGCACCTTTATATCAAAACCTTGATCCAGGTCTTCATTCATTCCATTCTGTTCCACGGGAGCTTCAGTACTTATGCAAGTTACTTGTCGATCAGCCTTCAAATGCATAAAACAGTTAATTGATAGCGACAGTTTCTCACATCAAGATTTGCAAAATAAATATTCCCATTTTAGTTCAGAAGAAATCTAGCATAACGGATGAAAAGTGAAATATGAAAATTTTTAATCTAAAACCAATTCTTATCCAAACTCGCATCTTAAACTAAATTTGATGTATAACACCATTATAGTTGCCTGATGGAAAGGATGAGTTCAATATAGATTGGTTGCATGTAGAGTTGTAGACTTGGTTGAAATCCTGATTAACAGTCATCCGCTTAAAGACAGCTTTTCTATCCATTACAATTTGACTTTACAGATCATAAGCATCAGTGTTTGCAATTAGCTTCAAGTTTTCAAAACAATTCCTACCCATTCCGTTCTACTTATTATAATCTTATGGTATGTCCCCTGACGGTGACTCCCCTGGCTCTTCCAGTCCACAAACCACAATCCACACTGATTATCAGTGGTGTTGCCAGACATAAATCTACAAAGGTGTGTCTCTGAAGTCAACTCAATTTATTTTAGTTTCAACAACGCCATATATTAACAAACCAGTAGAGCAAATGTAATTGTCAAAACAATGCATTGTACAACCATTGGTTAGATTATGGCGCAATCAGGATGGTAGCAAAAAACCATAAGTAGTCATCAGGGTTGGAAGTAACGACTAGTTGTCACTATTCGATAGCGTTATTCGTTGCTTTCTGAATATCGAATGCTTATACCCATTCCTTTTAAAAATAAATATCGAATGCGCGTTATTCACTGCTTTTTTATGCAAGCAACGAAATCATTAACTTATTCGTTTTTCACTAATCGATATTTAGGAGAACTGCTGAATCATTTTTTGTTGTTCACTTACTTTGTCGTCAAAACGAATTTACGAGATTTGGTTTTCGGATTACTATCCGACCTAGTCCCCTTCCGGTTTTCGAACTTTAAAGGATTAAGGAAAATTTTTCGGCAACACAGTTGAGAAAAACCATGCCAGTGAGAGCCGTTAACAGTGTTGCAAACCTTGCGGTTTTCCCGCAAGTTTGGGATTGTTTTTTTTTCGAGTTTTGGTACCTTTTTTTGAGTTTGCGGGTTGCTTGTTTTTGGGCTTTTTTTGGCCAGTCAATTTTTAGTAATTGCTATTCGTTGCTTTTTTTAAGTATCGATAGCGGAAAGTCATTGCTTTTTTGGGCACTATCGAATAGTGAAATCAGGGGCTCCGGACACTTCCTGAGAGTGGGGGGGTAATTTAAGCAGGGGCGGGAACAATGTTTTGACATAGACAGAGGGCTTATTGGATCATCGCATCACATATACTTCTGAGAGGTTGCCCCCAGACCCTCCTTCGCATTACTGAAAGCTTCAGTTTCTTATACAACGTCTTAGGTGGCATGTTTCGCGCCGAAGGCGCAAAATTTTTGCCCATTCAGCACGATTTAAAATCGAAAAGTTATTTCAACGAATCTAAAATCGCGAGCAAAAGGCCTTTAACATTTGCCACATTTTTTGAGGTTTTTAGACAATTTTGGCTGGAAGAGGGGACGTACGCAAAAATTCCTCTCTGTATTCATCCTTGGGTCAATTCCTTCAAATTTTGCACTTCAAACGCTAAATGGTTGGATTTAAAAGATCAAAAGCGTTAAGATCAAAGCTTTCTATAACCTAATTTACAATTGCATGAATACAACACGATAACCTGTGCCATAACATCCGCAGTGAAAGAAAAAGTTTCAGCATAGGGTCTAGGGCTCTAGGCAGGCGCGAATCTAAGAGTTTTTTTCGGGGGGGGCCAGAAAATTTGAAAATCAATTAAAAAGAAAGAAAAAGCTAAACAGATATGAACAATGATACTACGACATATACGATATGCTAGAAAGAGACATTAAAACAACCATTTTCATCAATTGTGATGCCGAGGGACTAATATCAGCTGTTTAGAAGCATATCAAACCATTTGATGCGGAAACATACAATTTTTCACAAAATTTCGAGGGGGCCCGGGCCCCCTGGGCCCCTCCCATAAATCCGCGCGTAGCTCTAGGCCTACATTCAATTCAGAAAAAAATAAAATAAAAGCTAAAATGCATTTGCTTTTACAACAACCGAAAATATAAAGACATTGAAGCAGTGCAACTGTATAGTGTGTTTCGTTCGTGAGTGGTAAAAGCGAAATTACCCAGTTTGTAACAGTGAGAAACTATGGCGTCACACATAGTGCATTGTGATGCATATATTTTTGACAGGATACATAGTTTGGCCAGCATAGATGGGTAAGCACTTTAACGGCAAAATTTCATTAACTGTCGAGAAAACCTCGAGCCAATCAGAAGCTACGTTGTCTGTGACGTAAAAACGTCAAAATCATGAATGATCATCGCACTGTGTTTACTTGCCAGCGCATACAATTATTATTATTGTTGTTGTAGTGGTTCACTTCTGTGAAAGATGGCATGAAGTCCACTTAAGACTATGCAGAGAAACAGCAACAAAACTTCTTGTTGCACAGAAACGAGCATATGGTCGTATAAGTCTTCCCGTTCACTTAATCTAAATCAGGGGTGACGAACCTTTTTGCGGTCGCGGGCCACTTTGTCAATTACACATGGTTATCGGGCCACACAACTTAGCGCTTGTCAAAATTCTATGACGTCACATATTGGAATCGACCAAAAATACAAGGTGAAGTTGGTGAATAGTGTTTTAACAACTTTGCCTTATAGCTTTCTTTTTTCTAACTGTATACCTTGAAAGTTAGTGTTTAGGGCAAGAAAATAGCAAAGGAAAGGTGTACCAGTGAATGCATAAAACAGCTTTGAGATGTCTTTAATGCATGAGCGATTGTTAAAGAGTTTTGCGGGCCTCACAAAACTCTTTGACGGGCCGCAGGTTCGTCACCTCTGATCTAAATCTTCAACCACCTGGCGTGAGCCTGGATACGACAAAAAAACTGCTCTTCATCTTCGGTACTATAAATCCCAATAACTTTGTGAAATTACTTTAATCAAACATACTTCTAGCTGAAATGTGTAAGTCTGCACTCTGCCACATTTAAAAGTTTAGCTCAATTAGCTCCAACTGCCTTTGTCTAAATCTTTTCTCAACTTTTTCTGCCGCTGCGGTACCCAAAATATATAATTTTTGTTTAACATGTGCGGTATAAACTTTTTGTAAATAGCCAATGCACTATGGCACTTCCACTATTGTTAGGCCAGATCATCATCCATGTGTCTCTCCTCCCCTTGCCTAGATGAGACCTGCCATTTGTCCTCGCAACCCTTTTTTTCCCGACCAAACTGAGAAGTTTAGAGTTTCGTTATTTGTTGGATGTAAGTAGACGCATGCTAACAGTTTTTACCACCTTAACACACTAAACCAGCTTCTGCTCAACATAGCCTACAGTTTTCAATTTTTGTCCCAGGAATTAACTCTTCAAGCAATACTTTCCCTAGTTTGTGTGTGCATTAACATCCTCAATTATATGTCGTCGTTAACAATTGCGACATTTGTGAATTCATTTGAGGCTTTGGTCATCGAAATCAATATATTTGAACTAACAAATTCAGTCCACAACACTTTCCATTAGGCTGTTATTTAACACTAGCACGTTAAGTTAAGCACGCATATGTGCTGCGATTTGTGACCGTGTTAGCAACTGAAAAAAACCTTGGTGTGAAGATCACAGAACTGTGCTTGCAACTGCACGGTGTTATCAACGTGCAAAACAACTCGGCTCCAGGTCCCCTGCGGTCACAGACACGCATATTATCCCTGAATTGGGGGGTATCGCGTTTGCCAATCGCTTATCAACTTAGCTGAGCAATTGAACTTCTTTGAACCTTGCGGGCACAGGTTCCTACGTACGGGAAATGTTGTGATCTGATAGCTGTGAAAACATGAGTCGCATAAGTGTTCTCACTTCAACGAACCTTATAGTTCTCACTTCTTTATACGACATTTAAAGAACTTTCCACTCAATTGTTATTACTTTCACAGCTAAGTTGAACAACTCATACAATACATAAAGGAATCACAGTAAAGCTTGACAGGAAAGTAATAAATGATATGGAATAAGGAAATAATGCTATGGTGCTTTATTCTCTTAAATTAATGCAAAGCCATATCTGAAGTGAATTATTGAACACAAGTATCCAGAAAAGTAACGTACTGCTCGGGAAACAGCCAACTCTCGTTTTCTATCATTCCGCACTTTGTTGTAGTCTTTCCCATGCTGACACATCAATGCAACACTTCTGGAATTGATGTACGGTGTATCAGATGAAAGATCCCAATGAATACGACTCTTTGCAAAATCTATCAATACATAGTACATACACAACATTTAAAGAATTTGTTGTAATAAAATATGGAAAAAGTGGTGTAAATTGTACTGCTTTCTTTCTGCCAAAAATAAACTAAAAAACTACACAGTCATGTCAAGTTTTAACACAAGTAGTTTTGCTGTATGTGATGAACTTGGTGGATGTGGAAGTTTCAAACTGCAGCACTGAAGATTGAACCTCATCAAATGAAGGTAAGTTCTGCTGGAAGATATTTAATAGGAATTGACAATACTAACCTACAGTAGACACACCGACACAACATAATACACAATTAAAGTAGCTACGTGAGGAACAATACAAAATCATATACAAAACCAATCACATTGAATCACTGAGTTTTATGTACACGATACATCATTGTAAATACAAACCCGAACAAACGTATCACGTTCAGGAGTATCGTAGCCTCCGTCAACTTCTGCGGAGTTCTAAAAGTTACAAAGAACATTTGTTATGACACAAAGTAATCTCCGATACGCTCCTTTTCAACCTCACTGTGGACATTCACCTGACATGGATGGTTGTGTTCATTTAGATTGGGAAAAGTAACACAGCATCCAGTCGTGCTTAGCCTTGCTGTATTTCCTTTCAATACTATTTGCAGTTGTTTGCTCATGTCCCATTTGGTCATGGAAGTTGGTGTAGACACCTTAACAAAACCAGAGGTAAATGTGGCATATTGTCAAAACCGAGTATGATATAGAAATACTTAAAAAATTGCAATTACCTTAAAACGAAAAATCATGGACAGAGTAATAGGGTACTACGAACATTATGATAAGTGATCATGCTAAAACCGAAACTCAATATATATGTGATAAGTTACCTTATATTCTGGAAATTCAGCAATTTTCCAAAGTTTAATTGTGGCATTGCACTGATCCGTCACTATGACCTGTCATGAAATTCATAGGATAAGTTGAAACAAGAAACAAGATGAAAAGTTGATGAAACAGAACACATTTGCAAATCTTTATAGCTTTCTTTTTATTGCAGTTAGTAAACCGTTTCCTCTTTTGTGATGCCTAACCTCCACTTTGGTGAAAACACTGTGCTTTGCAGAAACCTTTTTAGAATCTTTGTCAACAAGGAAAAGGCTTATTATTGTAGTATGAATATCAACACTTAGTACACTAATGAATTGCAATGGCAAGATATTAAAAATCAACATTAACATGGCACCGTATGCTTGTTTCTGAACAACAAGAAGTTTTGTTCCTGCTTTTGCTTCGTACTCCTCAATGGATCTCATGGCATCTTCCACTGAAGGCAACCACTACAACAAAAAATAATTTATTTTTTATAAGCAATCAAAGCATTTATGCCATAGCCTAACAGTGAAGAAATGCAAATACTACACACATGCAACAAATTTGGATTTAGCGAGTATAAGGTAGCTGATAGTTTGAAGCTCCAGTTTTTCTTCTTTCCTTCTACTATAAATAGACTATTTCATCACATTTAGGTTTGTTTTATTCTGATGACAGCTCCTGATGAGTCAGTAAAAAAAAAACTGCAGCTTCGAGCTACCTTTTACTTGCTATTTTCAAGTTCTGTACTACCATTTACTATTATAGAAGAGTTCAACGTATAGGCTACCAATTGTGTGAAGTTGGAAACAGTAAAATAGTTGAGAATTGGTTGGTGAACTGTTGAAGGTCTTGTTGGGCCCTAGTATATTGCAGCAACTACATTACAAACCTGTACCAGTCCATGACTTTCAGTGTCATCACTTTCCTCAACTTCTGCAGAGCTCTGAAAATCACAAAGAACATTTGTAATGACACAATATCTTTTTAAACTATTTAATTATGCTCTTTTTTAATCTTACTATGGACATTCACCTGACAGGGATGGCTCTGTGCATCTAGTTTAGGAAAGGTGATGCAACATCTAGTCGTACTTAAACTTGCTTTGTTTGTTTTTAAAGCCACTCGGAGTTGTTTGTTTAAGTCCTTTTTGGTTGTGGAAGTTTGTGTGGATACCTTAAAAAAGTAAAGGTAGAACACACTAGAAAAACTGGATGGTAAAATTTAAAAAAAAATTTCCTTCGTGTTAACATGATCATTTAAGCTGTAGAAAACCAATATCATTGAGTGTATAAGTTGAAGACACTTTGCAATGATACAAAAAATGTAAGAATTTAAAGATAGGCCTACTGGTGAAATCACACAATAGTATAAGTTACCTTATAATCGGGAAATTCAGCAATTTTCAGAAGTTTAACTTTGGCATTGCACTGATCCGTCACCATGACCTGTTAAACAATCTGTCATGAATCGTTATAAAATCCATAGGATAAGTTGATTTTACCTGAAGTAATGTAAGCGTGAGGCACTACATAATTTTGCTACATACCTGAGTACTTTGCTGTAAAGCTTCTTTTGGTCGACATTTGAACTGGACATATTCCAGCTTAATATATGGCGTATCACCTCGCCAATAAATCATGCTGTTTGAGATTTCTGCAATAATTGTAGTAATGTGTTTGGGTACCCGGACATTTTGCCGAAACTCATTTTGCCGAAAAGACAAATTGCTGAAATTATACAAATGTATTATCATTAACACATAAATATCATTCGCAAACAGATCAGTTCTTTCTGCAATTAGTCCTTTCGGCAAAATGTCCACACACGTGTGTTTGGCATGTTACACAATATGCAAAATCAAAATGTTGCTTATCAATACACCCGGTAGTGCTTTTTTAATTATCATATCAATTTATTTTTTGTCATTAATGCATCCGGAATGAAAACGATACCATTAGTTGAGGTACCGTAGTCAATACCCCAGTATGTAAATGAAAAGGTGACATGGCCAGTGGCCACAAAAATCTGTCCGCCCCATTTGCTCAGTGGTTAAGCACCCTACTAAGACCAAGCGGCGCTGATTCGACTATTGAGATGTGTTCTTGAGCAACACATCGAAAGGACAACTGTCCATTCAGCAGAACCTAGTGGATGCTGCACAATCTACTTCATAAAACAATCTGCAAAAAACTCGTGGTATATACATAATGCGGTGATAGTAGCAACACTCAAATCCTGATAAAAGCACTTCTCGTTGACATATTAGCCTACATTTTTATGCCACTTGAAAGTGAAGATACCACTTTTTGAAAAAATTGAGTACTTCTAAAAACGTTACTTCAAAACCAATACATCGAATTGCCGTAAAAAGATAACATTTACACAAGCTATGATAACATTATAGCCTGGCTAAATAAACTTTAAAATTTTGGATGCAACCTAGTTCGTACACTGAAAAAATCGAAAAAAAAAATAGCGCAAAGCCGAAGTTGCTGATCGCAGTTTCCGCAAACAAACAAAAACTCTTAGAATCCTTACCGGAAATTCTAAAATGTTTGCGAAAACTCCGATCAACCATAACCCTTTTAAAATGTTTGTGGAAACTCCGATCAGCGACTTCATCTATTTTTAATTTTTTCTTCTTGATCTTTTCCTAACCCTAACCCTTTTACAATGTTTGCTGAAACTGCGATCAGCGACTTCGGCGAACTCTAAGGATCATTACCGGAAATTTTAAAATGTTTGCGGAAAAAAGAAAACTCCGATCAGCAACTTCGGCTTTGTGGCAATTTTTCTCTTGATCTTTGCGATCACTGCGATCAGTGGCTTCAGCTTTTTTTATTTTTTCTCTCGATCTTTTCAGGGTATGAACTGTTCAGGGTACGAACTAGGTTGCACCCAAAATTTCTACTGTCAACAAAGGTAAACCTCTACAGTTCAGTATGAATTTTGTAGGATGTTATGTAGCAAACAACATACACACCATATGCTCGTTTCTGTGCAACAAGAAGTTTTGTTGCAGTTTTCTCTGCATACTCTTCAATGAACTTCATGCCATCTTCCACAGAAGTGAACCACTACAACAACAATGATAATAATTGTATGCGCTGGCAAATCAACACAGTGCAACCACATGCCATGTAGCTGACAACTGTTGAACTTCAAATACCACTACTTTAGTAAAAATATATAGCCTACTCAGTACTCATACTGTAAGATCTAAATCAAATATAAGCACTTTTTGTAGTATTAATAGTTTACCCTGAAGAATAGATCTGACTTAACTGAAACAAACCTTACCTGAGTTTCAGGATGATCATTCATGATGTGGGCTACTTGCGTTTTCCTGCACTACGCTGCCTGCTATGAAGCTAATAATGCAAATGTCAGCTAATGCAAATGTCGTCACACCGCCAGCTATGAAACTAATGCAATTTTGCAAATGGCGTCCATTTGGGTTTTCGCGCGTTTTTTATGATTTCACGTCACAGAGAACGTAGCTTCTGATTGGCTCGAGTTTTCTCGACAGTTAATGAAATTTTGCCGTTAAAGTGCTTACCGCATAGATGACTTGGCGTTGTCTTGCGAGTCGGAGTTTCCAAGCAAAAACCTCAAAAGTTGTGCAACAAAATAAAAACATGAAAATAAAACACAAAAGTAAAAAATATATTAAAAATGAAATTTTTATCTCTACATTAGTGGGGGGGTACTTTTGCATTAGTTACCCCCCACTCTGATTAGGGGGGAAGTAATCACCCCCGCGGCCCCCCTCTAACGGAGCCCATGAGTGAATTAATCATTGCTTTTTGACTAACGACTTCCAACCCTGGTAGTCATCTAGTCAGCCACCAGCTCACCACCCCATAACAGTAAATTAAACTACACATTCATACACACTAGTGTGCAGAGACGGGCACACTACTTCAATGAATAAAAAGGGTTTGCCACTGAGATTGAGAAACAACTGCTGTTGGTTTGAATCTCCATTCTTAGACTGAGTAAGCCGAGGATGAAAACTCAAGCCGCAGCGACCAAGAATTAACCAATGACCAATATGTGATTGTGTGCTAGAATACGCTACAGCACTTGCGATAAAAAAAGTGTCCAAACAGCAAACACTTCACTAATGTCAGGCAATCTAAGTAATTTTTCTAAGTAGCCTAAGGTCTGTTTTTTGTTCTTGCTTTACCAGAACTGCCAAATTTCTTTAGCAACGTTGAAATTTCTTTGAATTATACAGCTTGGGTAGAGAGTTTGTCTTGTTGAACCATGGGCATACGAAGCCGAGCAACGTTATCAAGTTTAACATATTAAAGATTATTATATTTACAAAAAACACAAAACTACGCAACAATTAAATATCGAACGTTTTCGACATCACAAGATGTCCTCTTCAGGAATAATATACATACAATTTAACTACATCCCCGACTACATCTGAATAAAATACAATGGTTAACTAAATCTCTAAACAGGAAAAGACAAAAACTCCACAGTACTTCTGACTAGCTCAAACTCAACGATATAGGCTCCACGAGAATCAAAGGTAACTGCATCAAAAGGTGTTAAACAGATCACATGATATGGTAGAAAGGCAAGGTGCGAAAAAACTAATTTTAAAATACAGAGAGCAAGAAAGACGAGCCGCAAGCATACAATTGTCTGTTCAAAAGTGGATTGTGACGTTTTATGTTCTTTGAATTAGATGCAGAATATTTCATTTGGCAACGCTGATTGGCTCAACATCATCCTCAACTGGGTTTTTATAAATCTATTTTTCCATTTCCGAGCATTTTTGTGCGGAAATTAAAATCATACTTTATTAAAACTAACTTTAGTAATGTCATGTTTTTGTGCAGTTTTTTCTGTTCAATGACTTTCAACGCAGCTGCTGAATCATAAAGTTTGTTTCCACCTTTAAGTTTTTTTGTTTTTTTAAATTATTTCGTTGGCATCACTGTTGCCACAGGAATTTAAAACGCGTTGTTTTTCTTTTTTCTGCACATCAAAATTTGGACATTTGTCATGTTGTTTATTATCATTATTACAATTTCATTGCAGACAAAACTTTGTGCATAGTCACCACACAAAAACGACAAAACAAGAAAACCAGACAGTATGAAAGAGCCTGCTGATAATATTTGAAGTGGTCTGATCTGTAGAAACAGTCAGAATTCACCAAAGACGTTATCATACTGTTGCCTGAGTTGATACAGTGCTGGATAAAGGAAAACATAACTAGGAACATGTGATAGTCCATGAACTAGCACATGACTAGGGAACTGTGTTCTGAAAGCTAGTGCAATTCACTATTACCACAGAGAACTCAGCACCAGGCTAAAATAGGTCGTTAATAGCAACGGTACCGTACATTGTGAAGAAAGGAAAACATGTTCTTTCCTAATACGGTAAGGCATGAAAATTAATAATATTACAATCAATTTGATTTTCACGTGGTGTATTCACATAATGTATAAAATTTAAAAGCCTTACGTAAAAAATTACGCCTCTTACGAATAAGCCTCTACAAGTATGTGAAACTGCCAGGAATAACCTATCAAGGCTTTATCAGTCCGAGGATAGAGATTTAAAACCAACCAACCAGTTGTGAAGCATATAAAGGTGGACAGAATAAGCAAAACAGAGTATTCAACAGTTGTTGGACATATGTAATATTTGCAATTTTAATTTGTTGGCAATGCAGTAAAGTGAGTGCATTTGTCGCGATATATCCAGTTAATCAGATAAGCAGTTATGTATATAAACACCTAAGTACTTAACCAACTTAAAAAGAAAATTTTCTCAGGCCCAAGTGAGATCTCTGGGCATCGAGTAAGTTTAAAATGTTGAGAAAATAGCGAACCAAAAGATTTTCTACAATTAAAAACAATGTTTTGTTTGGAGGCATACTGTAATCGTCATCGGTCCTGCATAGTTTGTTCACTGTACCAAGACTTCAAATACGAACAAAACATATTGGAACATTATGCAAAATCATCAAGAAAATGAAATATCTTCTGACAGATGTCAAACCCACAACAATGCTTGATATGAACGACTCGGTTACATGTCTTGTAATACAAAGGAATTTATTTTTACACGAGTCAGTTCAATCATAAACAGCTAAAAATCAATTTCGATCATCTAGTAGCTAGATCATCTTCAGTTAAGCTTATTCAAATAACTGAAGATGATCTAGCTGATCGAAACCGATTTTTAGCTGTTTATGATTAAACTGACTCGTGTGAAAATAAATTTGTTTATATTAAGAAAATGACTTTTTAAACAGTAGATGATGATTTACTTTGTCAAAGGCTTTGGAAGCATCATGAAAAGTAGAATAAACTGGAATAGAATTGTTTATATAAGATGACACAACTTTTTTCAAGAGAAATGCGCTTATGTCGGTTTGTGATTAGCTTTAAAACCAAATTGATCATCGGTAGCATTTAAGAATGGCAATGCATGACTGAGAATAAACTGTTCAAATAATTTAGAAATAACTGTGGCTACACCGCCTTGACCCTATCGAACATTTCAGTTTCAACTTACACAGTACCGGTAATAGCCCAATAGTATTTTATCTTCTCTGTTTTACTAAATTTACTTCATTGTTAGTTTGAAATCACCCCCAGACTGCCCAGAGGTAAATTTTTCCACTGTCAAGAACCTCTGTGTCTTTTATCGGAGTGGCCCGTTTTGGTGAGTCCGATCCCTATTCGGTGATTTTTTTTTTTTGTAAATTATCGGGTACCGTAGCCTAATTATCATTGCCGTGTTAGGGTTAGAGGTTAGGAACTCACCGAATAGTAGCAGACCCGTCTTTTATGCGTACTGTTGTTGAGTATGGGACACGCGCTTGAACAATGCATTATAAGGACTGCTCTCCATGGAGCGGCACCAAGTGGATGGAGTAATTCCTCACCAACAACACTTAACATTTCAACAATTGGAAACTTCACTTTGTTAATTTCTGTGACCGGGCCTGTGTCAGTAGTTCAAAGCTTCTACATAGTCTACAAGTATGTGAGATTGCATGGATTAAGTTTTTAAAGAAGGTTTCCCAGTCCGAGAATAAAGTTTTAACCAATCAATCTTTATTAACAGACAGTAATGTTTTTTTTTTATTGTTATGATTGTCTTTTTCATAGTCAAGATGTCATCCCATTCAAAAGTTATACATCTTGTGGATGACTATGTTTATCTGACTGGGAATGCCTTTTTGAGAGCTCAATTCTGGCAGTTGTTATGGTGGTTTGCAGAAGTTTTGAACCATTGACACCCAGTCACCCCAAGATTGACAGAGTAAAGTTTCTGCTAATTGAAGTGCGTAGTATTGTTTATAAATTATTCTACCCACTAGATGCCACTGAATTGAGAGTTTTTGTGCTTCTTAACCAACTCAGCAGATTATAAAGTAAAGTAGGTAGTCAATGGTAGTTGCAGAAGATAAGTGCTTATTTTTCAATTATGCCATTTTCATTCACCTCCCAGCTACAATTGGTTGATGGATGATCTGTCTGTATATGAGGTGTAAGAAATTTGTATTTCTGAAGAAAAGGCAGCCAGGTGATAAGAACTGGTTATGGTAAAAATTCATTGCTTACAATTCCCAAAATTTTCTTAACAAGACGCAGGATTGCGCTAAAAGCCTGCCATATTTGTACAAATCAAGTGGATACCAGCGCGCGTGACATCAGAGAGAGTGCTCAGGCGCTACATTATTCTACTTTCATTAGTTCCAACGACTTGAAATAATGATAACCTTGTTTTCATTACTCAAATTCTTGGTATCAACTTTGAACTACCTTTACCTTTTTTATTGTTAAGCATTCGCAATGAAGTATACCACTTTAGCCTACTACAGTTATTATTGAAGAATGAATAGTTGAATCAAAAAAATAATTTATGCTAGCTTAAAAGTTACATTCAGAAGATGTTGTAGCCTAACTGTGTGTCCAAACATATTCTTTTCAGCTGTTTCCTGTTGTTTGTATATTTTTTAAAAGTTTGTTTCCTGCATGAATTGCTCTTTGGCTATGGAGAAATGGAAAAAGAATCGTAGCGGGCTAAAGAATAGCTTTTGAAATTTTGTAAAAACAGATATATTTATCTTGGACTCATAGCTGTTATTTTCTCAGTTTGTGGCTGATAGTGATATAGTCAGTTTGCTGGTCAGTGATTGATTTGTAGCAATCAACATTGCTTATAATAATTGATCAATCAAGTCAATCACTCATCAATGTCATCATCGTCATTTTTTAGCCTATTTAATAATCATGTATTTTATGCTCTTTGTGGCAGCATACAGTATACTACAGATTACATATGCAACACGATTGAGGCAGCTGAAAGTAGCAAAGGGGCTACTAGTTACTGACTCAGCTCAGTTGCTCCTAAATATTTTGTATGCCATTATGTGTCTGTGCAAGTGCTCTCACTACCGTACTCTTTCATACTGGCCCTGGCTGTTCCAATAGTGGTTAAATGAGTAACATAATACTGTATATATATAACTGACTGTTCCAAGTTTTTTCCAACATAGCTCACTTAAGTGTTCGTGGCTTTTGTATTTTGTTGTAGTAGTGGAATACTTTTATACTTCTTAAGATATTGGAAATAGATAAAGATGACTGATCGAGCTATACTGTAGCATACTATAGAGTTACCAATAGCTAGACCAGGGCTAGCTTTAGCAGTCCTCATCAACGTTATAGGCTATTGACTTATATGACAAGTGCAAAACGAATTAAAGTGTTGTACATTATCATACAAAAGATGCTGTCAATAGCTTTAATTAAAGAATTTGATCCTAGAGCTGTTAAGTTAGCTGCATTTGGAGCTGCTTCAGTTTGTGGGCTGTCATTTTTTCTACTGAAATGGAAGAAACGATATACTTTGGGAGCTAAATCAACACAAAAAAGAAATGAAGAAAAAAGGAAGATTGAACAAAAGCTTCAAGAATTACAATATGAAGATGTAATAGAAAAATAAATTTTTATGAAACAAATCAATTTTATAATCAAATTTGAATTTTTATTGGATATCATATTGCTTGAACATAGCTGCTTTATTGAAGACCTCTGCTTTTAACTCCCTGTTGCAAAATCTTGATTTTTTTCAGTGTGGTTTCACTTTCTATATGCAATTTCTTAGATATGTTCAGTGTTTGTTCTTGGTTCTTTTGTTTGAGAAATCTTTGTGACTGTACTATAATTTACACAGCATTTGTTTATGTTTCAGTGGTGCTAAATCCAAGTGTGTTTTCTTTTCATGTTGATAAAGTAGAGAAGAAATGTCATTAGTCTTTACCCTATGATAAAACATAAATGCATATTGAGCACAATATTTCGGTTTTGTATATATTATGAAAAAGTGCATTTCATTGCCTTCACACTGAATCTGATATTACTTGCAGAATTTTGAAATGTTTTGTTTATATATATTATATATGTATAACTTGCTTTAATTTTTAATCTATATTAACAGACATATATGTTTTTAGATTGATAAAATGAAAAGAATTTTGGCAATGGATGCTTCTAGTCTCATTGCAGCAGCCCAAGAAGGAGTATTTGATCCAGTTCAAGTAATCCGTGCATACTTGTATAAGGTGCAAATGGTCTGATTTTTGTCACCAAGTTTGTCCGTTTTAAATGTTTCATTTTGATTTGTATTCAAATATCGTTCTGTTATCTTTGATTAAGTTTTTTCTTCAAAACCTTATATTTTTATGTGTTTAGGCATGCACTGCAACAAAAGAATTCAATTCTGTTACTGCGTTAATACCAAATGCAGAGCAACAAGCCTTGGCTTTGAAGTCCAGAAAGTCTCAAAATAATTCATTGTATGGATTGCCAGTTAGCTTAAAGGATTGTCTTTTCACTAAAGTATGTTATTTTATGATTACAATACAGTACATTATGAACAATTCTGTTTTTTTATTTATTTCATTACAGCAACAAAACAACAAAATCTTGAGCAATAGCATAGGTCAAGAGCAAAAGTTAAGAGAACAAAACATAGACAATGCGATGTGCTTGAAACCGAAATAAAATAGTTACACAGTAGGCTACCCAAACTTGTAATGATTGCTTAATACTACAGACAGCCTGCATTCAACAACTGTTGCCTTTACCAGAAGAAAACCAGTGTGATTTGTGATGCGACTCTCCTTAGTGGGACCAAAATAACCAATTTGTTGGCTATGGCCTTCCCGAAAAAACTGCTATTTTTTGTTTCTAGGGGATGGACGCAACGATTGGCGTTTCATATTTCATCGACAAACCTGGTGCGGACGATTGTGTGCTTGCCAAGGTTCTTAAGCATTGCGGAGCCATCCCTTTTGTTAAGACTAATATTCCTCAGTTAATGCTCAGGTAATTCGGCATTTTGTTTTGTTGATACAAATCGGTGCAAGGGATTATTTTTTTATTCCATTTTTCAAAGCAAGTTGTGAAAAAGCTACATTTATGGCACTTTTTCTCTTCTTTTGTGCAACCATGTTTTGCACTAAGATAATTGAGCTGATGATTATTATACATTCCAAAAGTGCATATAACTTTTATTTTTATAACTAAACTATATACGGAATTGTAACAGTGTGTTACATTTTCTTGTTGCGACGCCAAATTAAAAGTAGAATTTAAATCAACCAAAAACATTTGTCCCAAATATCATAGTCGAAGTAGGTAGTCTACACTCTACAAGTCTCCTAAACTATTTTGCTTCAGTTTTTTCATACCTTTTACCCTATCCTTCCCAAACTGCCCAACGGTAACCTGGTAAGTACCAGGTAATTCTTGTGAATGTATGTCGGAATTAAAACTACAGCCCATAACTTACAATCAACTCTACTGTGATTATGCATTGTATCGTTTTAAATCTTGACGATACCTCTGCTGGTGATTAACATGCGAAGTTTACGAGCGGTGGTGGTCTGCGCGTAATCTACACGTCCATGGTTGAATGAACGTTTTGTTGACGTAATTCTGATCATCAGTGTGCAATTTGCTTTTTAGTTTTGGTAGCAGCAACCCAATCTTTAAAAATAGTGGAAATCCTCACAACAAAAACTTCACCACTGGAGGCTCCTCATCTGGAGAAGGATCTCTGATAGCATCCGGTGGATCTTTGCTGGGGTTTGGCACGGATATTGCCGGAAGCATACGAAATCCATCACATATGTGCGGTATAGCGGGGCTGAAGCCGACAAAAAATCGATTGAGCGCGCTGGGAATACAAAGTATGTTCTGCAATATTTTTTTTAATTTTTTACCACTTTCAACGATTTTCATACTTTTTTGCAGGTTCAAGTGGTGAAGTGGTGTTTTGAAACATTGTACTTTTTGTAGAATACGAATCGGATGTCTGTACTGAACAAAGCATGACAAAAATGATCTTTGCTATGTTTGGCAAATGTTGTTTTTTGTTGTGATGGTCTGAAATAAGAAAACAAACTGAAACTGAATTATATAGCCTACAAGTTTATCACGAAAAAAGTTTTGAGTTGCTTGTACATTGATTTTTCATAGCACTTACATTGTCATAAAGTTAGAAATTTATCTTGTTTCACTGATGTTTAGCCCAGTGCCTATCTGAAACCTTTTCTCAACACAAAAGCTATGAGATGGGTTTCGTAGGGCTGTTGACTATTTTTCAGGTTCAGCTTCTTATGACAAAATCATGTTCACCTGTGGCGATAACGATTTTCCGAACTTCATGTTGTTTTTCAACCAATCCAATGTGAATTTTTGTATTTTTTACGATTTTGTTGACGCTATTTATTGCAAACTATATGATCAGCCTCACCACACAATGCGCTGATTTTTTTTATCAAAATTTTAAAGTTCTTGAAACAGTTGCTTTCTCAAACAACAATGTGACGAAATGCGGCGGAAGGAAATAGAGCCGGTTTTTTTAAGGCTTTGTAGTAGCAGCTGTCTGATATGCAGCTATAAAAATCTTGTGCAAGAGGTCAGAAACCATGACAATTTTTTTATGGTGTGTAATTTGAAGTCTTGTTTAAACTAAAAAATGCTTTATGGAGGTTTGTTAAGAAAAATTTTCACGCTGACAACTGTATAATTCACAGTTTGTTAACATCCAAACAAGCAATGTTAAAACAAATAGCTGCTTTTAATAAATACTTTATAAAAATAGCTTCATAGAGCCATTTTTCAGTCAACGTGTAAAGTTGAAAACCTAAAGTTATTTTCACATGATGAAAAACAACATTTGTGGCTGCAATAGGATTCGAACTCATAATCATAATAATGGTGTTGCCAACAGCAGTGCTTTTTCACTTTACATGATAAATTACACAATAAATACACAAGTGGAAATAAAACGAAGTAGAATACCACCAAAAGAAACCATAGACAGAGAAACAAACATCAAAAAAATAAAATAAAGTGAAATACTACCTGGGGTATATCGTACACAGCACTGCCAGACACATCACGTCTACACAGCGGCACAACGAAGAAACTGCACAAAAATAAACAAAAAACAACGAAAAACTCCGGGAAACATTACATAAGACGGGCACCTCTCATGTTACACGATTGACTGGTAGCATTTTTTTCGTCAAGTTTTTCCAAAATGGACTACATCATAGAGATGCGTGGTGCTAAAGGATTTCTTGAACGCTCATCATTACTGACAGCAATGTTCGGTTCTCAACTGAAGTTTAATGTCGCATTTGTCGAACATTAACATCGCTTCAACGTGCTTTGTAGGTGGTACTCCCGGTCAAACTCTGTTGGCATCGATGCTGGGACCAATGGCACAGAACGTAGACACTTTAGCACTGGCCATGCGAGCCTTGTTATGCCCGTACATGTTTGAACTTGACCCTTCTGTTCCTCCGATGCCTTTTAACGAGAAGGTGAGAGTAAAGTACTGGCAATATACAAAACAATCTTACTCTGTCTCTGTGCCGTTTATGTTGTTGGCATAATCGAAAGACTGGAATTATTTTTCGGAGCTGCGAAAAAAACAGTTTCATATCAACTTTTTGGCCTGCAAGATAATCTTTGATTGACATTACATTGTGACAAGGTGTGCGATGGGCCGATGGCGATATATGACTACAGGCGAAGTTTACCTTCTTTGGCAAAAGTTTTATCGTCTGTAAATTTATGACCCGTTCTTTTGGGCAATGTTCTGACAAGATGGCTATGGCCTAAAATGCAAACACGCAAGGTTTTCTTTGTAGGCCTATCTAATGATTCTAAGATAAATAGAAATACCTTGAGCAACTATCCTTTCTCATTTCGATGAAATATGAGTTTTATTTTTTCTTTCTTTCTAAGTTTGGTGGCTGTGCATTTTTAAGATAGTGTTTTCCAAACAGTGTGTTATCGATGCATATTTTAAACCTTTCGGTTTTGTCATCTTTTTCTTTTGTTGGTGTTAAATTCATGTATTTACCTTATCGTTTTCTACGTGCACGGACATTTTGCCGAAAGGACATTTTGCCGAAAGACGTTTTGCCGAAAGACATTTTGCCGAAGGGACATTTTGCCGAAAGGACATTTTGCCGAAAGACATTTTGCCGAAAGACATTTTGCCGAAGGGACATTTTGCCGATGAACAAATTGCCGAAAGGACTAAGGTTGTGAACGATAGACTAAAACACATTGTGGAGAATATCGATACATATAACACAAAAATGAGTTTCGGCAAAATGTCCATTCAGCAAAATGTCTTTCGGCAAAATGTCCTTTCGGCAAAATGTCTTTCGGCAAAATGTCTTTCGGCAAAATGTCCTTTCGGCAAAATGTCCGGGTACCGTTTTCTACATGTTTGCGCCAGCAACAAAATAAATTGAATTGATAAAATATTTCTTATTTCCATTTCCTCAAAAAGAAGGATTGTTTTCCTGAAAATTTAATAAGAGTGAAGATCTCTACCGGAGCTCAGTTGCTGAGGCTCAAGGAATGAGAAGATAAGGTTCTCATCATACTCAGCCTTCGACAATTGACACTAACGAGAGTGGCCAGTTCCTTTCTCTTGGCTGGCTTTAGCAACACCTCACCTAATTTATCACCAACACCTCACCTTACATCCTGGAATAGAGAAGAGCAGTGTTTTTGAACAACCAACTTAAGGCAGGTGTTGAACCAGGCTCGCATAAACGGAAAGCCAATTCCTTATCCGCTACTCCATCACACTGAAAGCTTGATACAATAATATAAAGAAAATCGCGATTTGGACTGGCGATAAACTTACGATCAGATATAAATGGACTGGTACATTTTCTCGTGCCGCCGCAGGTGTTTAACTCCAAGAGAAAGCTGCGCATCGGCTACTACTTCACCGATGATTACGTGAAGGCAGTTCCTGCTTGCCAGAGAGCGGTAGCCATCGCAAAAGATGCTTTGGAACGAGCTGGTCACACATTGATTCCATTCAAGATTCCCAGAGTGGAAGATGCCATTCGACTTCACACTGCAGGTTAATCCACTGTAGCAATTATATTATTTATATAGACCATTTACAGTCTGCTTTTTGTGAACAATTTAGGTACAATAAAACAAGCCTGTGTCCCTTGAAGACTTAACTGTATCACTTTTTAGTTCTGTTTAATAAGGAGAAAAAAAAACTTTTTCAGCAGTATTTAATACGTATGCTATAGATAGAGTATAGATAGAATGACTAACTCACTGGCAATATGTAACGACTTTACATTGGCAACTTCAGCGACAAGTATATGGAACCGAGTAATATTGGGGCTTTCAAACGTCTTTCAGTCCGAGGATAACAATTTCTATAATCAATCAAGTCACTACAGCAAAAAGTATTAATTTACCAAGCTATCTGAAATCAACAATTTATCCTAATGCATTTTTTCAGCGGTTTATGCCGATGGTGCTCAACACTTATTGAAGTTTTTACGCTACAGCGAAGTGGAGCCTCGTGTGATGGGAGATTTCCGAAAATGGACATGTCCTCGTTCAATCAGAGGAATTCTTTCATTCCTCATTGGTTTGAAGGTTTGTGAAGCGTTTGTCGATTTGAATACATTAAAGGCAAATTAAGACCGAGTTTTCACTTTTTAGGCTACCGGTCGAAACATGCGCAGGTGGCCACAGAGAAATTGATGTTAGCCGTCGTCCTTTGAGTCACTATGACCGCTAGTTTAATATTTTGCCATCCCAAGTTGTCAGTGTTTGCCCAGGCTTCAATGAGATGCTATAAGGGGAAGCTAATCATTTGCAAAAGTTAGCCAATATTTTATTTGCTTATTAAAACAGCTGTTTCGACATGGCGCCTTCTAACTCCATTTAACAGAATCCTAACAATCTCCTAGTGTGATTTAATCATCTAACACGTATCTGTCCATTTAGTGAAAAACTAACTGAAGACGGTGTAATCCGCCAACCTATAGTTGCCAGTCTTCAAAGGGACGATAACTCCACTTGACTCGGCTGTACTGAAACACTGGCATGTGAGCCTACTGCGGTACGAATGCAGAACTTGTGAAAAGTAGTAGGCTAGCTTCAACTTATGGATTAACTCACAAACCGAGGCGACCTGTGGAAAGTTTATTCCTTTGCTCGCTTTCAGTGGCCCCGGGTTGCACAAGATTTCTATTTGTACGGAGGCGGAGACGGTTCAGCTGCTCGCTTGTGGGATCTGCAAGTGGAAGCTTTAAAGTATTCACGAGAGTTTTTATCTGCATGGAACCAAGGACCTGAGAGCTTAGATGCGGTCATTTGTCCTCCTTTTCCCGCCCCAGCCGGACCGCAAGGGTCTATACTCGAGAACATGACAAGTAAGAACTCGCTTTTTTCCGCTTTTTGATTTTCAGATATTTTACTTCGCAGCTTTCTAATCAAAACGGTTTTGACAAAGTTACATCACATGACCCACTTGTTACTAGCTAATAGTAGGCTATCTTTCTAGAGATGATGAGTTACACAGCTCTTTACAACTTGCTCAATTACCCTGGTGGGGTGGTACCAGTGACTAAAGTTAACCAAGCCGATATCGAGGGCTTGAAGACGTACCAAGGCCATTATGATGACCCATGGGAAAAGCAACTTAAAGAGGTAATTTTGTTGAATATATAGTATACTGTATATAGTAAAACAAATTGTCTTCCTCAGTTTTACTTACATCAGTGTGCTTGTGTAAGCATAAATACTTTTAGGTCGAATCTTGTTTAATGTTAACATTTAGTCATGCAAGCAGTTATTAATTGTTACAACTGCTGCCTACACTGCTGATTCCTGCTTTTACACATGGCAATACCAGCTGTGTCCGATATGCAAATTCTACTGTTTCAAACCGGTTTATAGCCAGTTCTGAAAGCTAAGGAGCAAGGAACTGACTGCTAGTTTGAAGAAAATTGACCATCGTTTTGCAGGCTTCTGAATCGAGCATCGGAATGCCAGTAGGTGTTCAATGCGTCACTCTACCCTGGCAAGAGGAGATGTGCTTACGCGTGATGAAAGAAATCGAAACCCAAGTTAAATATCAAGTGCAGGATTAGTATGAAGAACAATGACAGTTCCTGCTATGAACAGGGACACTATTTTAATTTGTCGCAAGCATTTACACTACAGCATAATCTCATGGTTTATTGTTGATGTTTTTCTACATAAAAGAGGTATAGTTGTAAATGATAGTTGTGTGTAAGATTTTATGTCAATCTATCGACGTGCATAAATTATCGCTTTATTAGATTTATTATTGTTTAATAATTATGCAATCCGCAAACTTTGTTTCCACTACTCTTCCTTTCAAGCTATTGCTGTCAATGGTTGTCGATGTGTTTGATCTCTCGCAGTTTTAACGCGGTGCTGGAGCTACACTGATTCGACATTTTTCACTAATTTTAACTAGGCCTAATTCTCTGTCGCACTCCTCTGGATGCGGTTGGGACAATAGCCGTCGATATACACAAGCATTGCCAACGTGCGACCTAGAGCTCGATGTAACTTCAATTTTGATCTCTAAGCTAAATTTACTTTATATCCATCTGAAATGATAGTTTTAAAAATCTAATTGCTAATGTGTGATTACTGGCTCTCAAGTTACTGCAAAACTACTAATTTTACGTTGAAAAAAATTACAAACCTTTCCCTATTACCAGTGTTGCCAGACGCCTTTTGGATTTCCACTATAAGTTCCAAAAATCTAGTCCAATGTTTATATGATAACAAATAGCACAAAGGTGGCTCAAAATCACACAAAATATACGCAAAGACCATGTTTATTAACTACTAGGCCTTCTTAAACTATCAATTTATATTAGCGATTTTGGCTACTACCAGCAGATCGACCTCTAGCCAAATTTTAAGCTGCACATTGGCATGGCCTGTGTATAATACTAAAAGGTTGCCATGGGTTTGGATTATAACAACATGTTGAGAAGTGACCTCCAAGGTCTAACTAAACTGTAGAGTGTAGATCTAGCTAAACTGAATAATGTAATTGGGCCTATATATTGCGCTACCCTTGCTGATTGTGAAACACCGCCAATCGTGGTATTGTGTGGGGGAGGGTGACTAGTCCTCACACCTGTAGGTCGACGTAGCCTCATGCAAGAGTGGGAGCTCCTGCCACAGTCGTTTATCGCTGCTTATAAACTTGTTTAATGTTTATGTTATTCTTCATTTTAAAGCCGTGTGTGCTCGAGTAGCCAGTGTCGATGCAGTTTGGAGTTTATGTGCATATCCATTCAGTATGTTTTCATTGCATGTATGTTTCATTATTTAACGTACACACTATACACAGTCGTTGCAATAATAGTATCGATGTATTGTTTAAATAAGATTCAAATCATTTGGTGAAGAGCTATAGTAAAGAACATTTATTATGTTGAATTGAAGAAAATTGATGCGGAAGCTCGTCTTTCATTAGTAGCTTGCTACGGTATTGGAAGGAAACCAGCTAAACTTCTGGTAACCGGAAAAACGTTCCTGGAGCTAGATCAGGATGAGAAAATACTAAATACGCTTAATGTAGGCTATTTTGGTACATCTGTAAATTTGTGCACTTTATGTTGTGCCTAACTTTGCAAAATCTAAAAACAAACCAATAGCCTAAGTTATTAAGAGTGTGGGGACCATGATGGATGTTCATTGTTTTCAAATTTGTGCAAAATGTTTTTCTCGTATAATATTTGCGTTCCTTAAAAAAGTCTTGTGTTGTAAACAAAAATCATTGATAAATCGTTTTTCACCAATCACTCAATCACAGCTTTTACCAGGATTCTGTTCAATAGCGATTGATCGCTTTCAATTTTCTCCGTTTTAGCAAAATGTTGCATTATGACGTCAAATCGGTGATTTCATCAACAATAACTATTAAGAAATAGCGTCAGCTTCAAGTTGCTGTGAAGTAACAACTATTCAATATCTCCGCAATTCACCTCTATGACGAAATCTTAACATGAATTTACCCTTGTTGTTTTACAATCGTAAACATTGTTGAAATTTGCCAATTTTAAATTACGTAATTACTTGCCTTTTCTTTTAATTTGTAAGTGTTTTATACGCCTCCACACAAACAAACTTTGCCGTAAGATAACACATCATTTCATTTGCAAATTCAAAATCTATTCATTCTAAAAAAATCGCCAATTCAAAAATTGGTGTTGCCATTCGAAATCACGAATAAAATAATTCCTTGAGATTCATTTTTGAGCGTAGTTACGCCAGCAGCGGTTTTGCTGTCATCAGGGGTTATAAAATACAATAAAAAAAAACTATTATCGTAATCAAAGCTTTGATTGCCACATCCATCATCTCAAATTCAAAGATTGTCACAGATTCCCCATTTATGATAAAACTTTTTACAACAATGCACGCCGTTATCACCAGTCCAGTCCATTTGACAGTGACGTTCGGTGGCTTAAACCGTTGGGAAAGCAACTTGGAAATATGCTACAGCAAGGTAGTAGGCACGAAGGGCGTAACCGTCGGGCGAAGCCCGAAGGCGTGTTGCCGAAGGCAACACTTCCAGCGGGGGGTGTGGGGGGCCTCCCCCAAAAATTTTTGAAAAACACTTCCAATTTGGTGCGCTCTGAGAGCATTTCCAAAACAAATCAAAAATAAAAATCTGTCAAATTGTACTTCGCCTATGTCGTGATCATACATCCATTTAATGTTTAGAAGTCATAAACAATCTTAATTTTAACGTTGCCGGACCAAAATCCAGTGTTAGACATGGAATAATAGTTGTCTAAATATTTAATTCGTCATGAATGTTCATTCTCAGATATTCAGTTAGGCCTAGGCTACACTACAAAAACTAACACTTAGGCCTAAACATTACTACCGCAAGCAATTTGTACAAAAAGTTGGATAAGTTTGCCTCCTGCGCACCTATAGAAGCTTAACGAACTAAATATTGCATCCGCACCTGAACGTTCATTGGCGAAGTAACGTTAGGGGAAGGTGGGGCAAGATGGGACGTGGGGCAGGACGGGACACCGTGGATATTTTTAAAAGTATTAGCTTTAGCGTCCTCTACCCATTTAGATGTTAAAGGACACCATAATTCTCGATGACTTGCAAAAAAAAAGAGATGTTCAGAGAAAAAACGTGGTCGTGGCAACAAGATAACTGATTAGAGGCTAGTTGCTATAAGAAATCTTATCAAAACTTTTCACATTTTAGCATGATTTCAGAAAAATTTGGAAGATGATACGTGGTCTGGAGATACAGTAATAAAAGTGCTTTTTGGGGTATCTGACTTTTTAGATGTGAGTTGCATATATAAAAAACAAACAGAAAATTTCAAAATGTCAGTCATTGGGGCAAAACGGGACAGAGCTGCTTGGGGCAGGATGGGACATCTGTTCTGCTTATAATGGGCATGGCAATTTTGTATGTGATTTTTATGGAAAAAAGTAGTCTGTCATTTTGCCCTGATGTAATTACGTGTTCTGTAAATGCAAGTCATTTTTGAAATTACAAGGTATTACCAGTAGATTTGTGGTTTTACAGGTGATTCCTCATATGAACAATACGCGTCCCGTCCTGCCCCAGGTGTGGGGCAAGATGGGACAGATTAATTTTTTTTGTTTTTGTTAATTATAAGGTCATGCGATACTAACTGAGTCTTTGTATCTTGCTGGTTGGTAGTAGTGTGCAATAGAAATAACATGATACCAAAGTTACCGATATTGATAAAAAGGAATTCTGCAAAACATCGATTAAAGTTAAGTGTCCCGTCCTGCCCCACCTTCCCCTATATCAACGCTGTAAAAAGGGCAAAGGCATGAGTATGAAAGCTAGTAGGCTAAAGTACATGGCGAGGAGACATAAAAAACAGCAACAATCTTTTCGCCTTTATGATGCTGTGCTGTCTACCGTGACGAGAGACCATTCTGTGCGTATGACGAGATAGTCTAGCGATTGTACGCATTGACGTCACTGGGAAAGCAACTCTAACCATAACACATCTGATTGGCTAAGCAGCTGGTGACGTTTTGCAAAACGAGTGAGGATTGGATAAAACGAAGGCGTTTTTGAACGTGGGGAAAGCAACTTTGCAAGTTGATTTTCCTGGAGCCTCAGTGATTGTTTCTGACAGAAGCGTTTGCGTTAATTGGCATTTATAGGCAAGACATGCGGTTTGGTGAGGACTTAGACTACTCACAAGCGTTACGAGTAATTCTAGTCACGAACACCGTAATTTTCAAGTTAAAATAGACGTGATAAAAATAACCTAGAATTCAGTCATTATATTTTTGCATAGTTTTCGCTCAGGTAAGCACTGCTTTCCCTCACCGATCGATACGAAATTTAAAAAACTTGCACAAAAAATTATGTATTTGTAAAAAGTAGGCTAACTCTGAAAACAGGACTGCATAGCCAGGAGGGTTTTTCTTGGGAGCCAGCACAAAACTGAGTAGCCTAGTCTCCAGACTACACACGCTAGCTATAAAGATTATCCAATCAATCAGCCTGCTATGTTTCTAAGCAGCCGATTGTTGCAATACAAAATTTCAACCTCCTGCAAACTGTTACTGTAGGGCGTAGGCTAACAGCTTCGCTGTGGTAACAAAATTCAAACGTGATAAGTTTGTCAGTCGGATCCTGTATAAAAACTTTTTCCTTCAGCAATCTCTGTCGAAAGCAGATAGGCCAACAAAAAAAGCGTAGCTCATATCAAAAGAACTACAGATTTAGTTGTTTGATCACAATGAGATTGCACCGTTTGCAAAAACGAAGCCTAGCCTTAGGGCTACTCCAACTGTATGAAAACGGGAGAACAGTGAAAAAATAGCCTACCATAAAACAATAACCTGATGTCCCATTCAAAACCGTACGTCTGGTCACCCTTTCAGACTGTTTGGCAGGAAATTAAATTTCTAAAATTACACTTCTGACTTGGGAAATTTGTAAACCCTTGGGAAAAGAATCAGATGGAGCCAGTCAATAATTAAGTTTCAATTCAATTTGTCCAGTTTCTACAGGAAACATCGACTGAGGAGGTTTTGAAGACCTTTTAAAGAGATTATTCCAAATTAGGCGAAAAAACTCTGTTGAAGGGAAAGCATTGTTTAGAGCAGAGGTGACGAACCGGCAGACCGTCAAAGAATTTTGTGCGGCCCGCAAAACAATTTGACAATTGCTCATGCTTTTAAAGACAAAAGATATCTCAAAGCTGTTTTATGCCTTCACTGGTACACCTTTCCTTTGCTACAGGTCGAGGCTGGCTGACAGATGAAAATCTTTATGTGCAGTTGAGAGTTGCCACATCGTCTGTTCGACCTAATATTGAACGCTTAGTCGAGCAAAAAACTTTCCAAAAATCCCACTAAGCAAAAAAATTCAATGCTCCAATCAGGGATATCTAGAGAAGGGGATACGAAGGCTTTTATTACGTCTGACAATAGAAGGGCTTCTATTTATTTTAAATAATCTCTGTTTATGATACAATGACAATTGGCACATACAGTAGCCTATAGTAATTTAATAAACTTTGTTATGACAACCTGCATTGCACTATTACAACCAGGTATGGATATTCAATGAATGCTCATAATCACTTTGTTAATTCAACTACCCGTATACTTGCTTTACACCTAGCCAACTGCAAAGGTTTTGTAAAAAAAAACAGCTAAACTGGCAGGGCCGGATTTAGCTGATGGGGGGCCCGAGACACTTTTAGATCGGGGAGCCCCGGGCAAAAATTTTTTTCGAGCCTACGGCGCAAAAAACCACCTCTACGTCTACAGTAGCATTAATCCAGCACTGCACAGCATTTTGCAGAAACTTTAAAGGCTGAAAGAAAAAAAATAACATAAAATCACATTTTTTCCACGTAGGGGGCCCTTCAAAAGTCGGGGGGCCCGGGGCACCTGCACCCTCTGCCCCCCTAAATCCGGGCCTGTAAACCGGTAACCTTTCAACTGTCTTTTCAAACAAATATTCTTTAAATATGTTCTACATAACACTTGCTAACTGTCTTGTGTAGCTGAGTGTACCAGCTGCACTACAAAACTTTCTGCAATTTAAAAAAGAACTGCATGTTTAACGCGGTACCAACTACCGCCCTTCTAGTGTCATGAGAATCAGTAATCGCTCTGAGCCTTCGTATCCCCTTCTTCAAATATCCCTGGCTCCAATGTTATTTTTTAAGATTTTATGCTTCAATGCTACATTAGATAACTTCAGCTGTATGATTCGCATGGGCTTTTGTTTGTTGTTTGAAAAAGAAATTTCATTAACTGATTTGTTGTTTCGAAGCATAATGGTCGAAACATTTCGTCAACTTGAGCAAACATCCCGCGCTGCATTACTGAAGCGCCTGGCAGGCTCTAGCTGGGGGGCGAGGGCTGACACTTTGCGAATAGCGGCCTTAGCCCTTGTCTACTCTTCAGCAGAGTACTGTGCACCTGTCTGGTGCCGCAGTGCTCACTGCCACAACATCGACACTGCCATAAACAGCGCCCTGCGCACAGTGACCGGATGCCTGCGTCCCACACCATTGGACAATCTCCCCATTCTCGCTGGCATCCAACCTGCTGAGCTTCGTCGCGAAGAAGCCACTCTGTCCCTCGGTCGACGGGCACTGGAGCCTAATCATCTTCTCCACCACAAGATCTCTGCCTTTCCAAACGGGCACCCCCGCCGACTGAAATCAAGACACCCATTCGTGCCAGCCGCTCGGCTTCTGATCAACGAAGCTGATGAACAAGACATCTCTGCGGCTACTTGGGCGGACCATAAATGGAATTCTGAATGGAGGTCAAGCACCACCAGACTCCATTCATTCATCCCCGACGCCGACACGCGCCCAATCGGCCTGACACTACAAAGACAGGCATGGGTGCGCCTCAACCGTCTCCGTACGGGCGTCGGCCTTTTCCGCTCAACCATGCACCAATGGGGAATGGTTTCTTCCTCCTCCTGTTAATGTGGTGCCGAGGAACAGACCGCGGACCACATCATCAATGACTGTGCCATCTTCAGGCCACCTAACGGAGTGGAAGGTTTGCGCGTCATGGATGATGAAACTAAAGACTGGCTGCTCTCTAGCAGCCTTCCAGTGTAGTCCGGGAACATCGTGAATCTGAGGTGGTAAAAGGATAGACCCTCGGCCCCAGAAGCTCAGACGACGACGACGAACTTGAGCAAAAAAGGATAGAGCCAAAAAAAGCAGCAATCATACTCATATGAAAGCAAACGCTCAAACTGGAAAATTAAACTTAGAAAATTAAACTGTCGTCAGTGCAAATACTGTTGCTCTATCCTTTTTGCTCAAGTTGAATTGTTTTTATTTTTACTGCTGTATGTTTCGATTCTGCGTAAGATGATTTCAACTGTGTGGGTTTTATTCAGGGTTGCCAGATAGCCAAAATAAAAAAAGCCAAACTTGCCTTTAAAAAAAGCCAAATCTGCTACAAACTCTAACAAACCTATGTTTTTTCCTTAAAAGACACAAAACTACCTATAAACTAGCTTATAAGAAACAAAATCAGTCGCGACAAGACACTAAAAGACAAAAATAACAGTTTAACAATATCCTAAAGCGACTGGGTCTGTAGCGAATAGACAAACATAGCAGTCATCTAGTAAAAAAATTTAAATGGGATCATCGTCTTCTTGCAGCAGCCACAAAAGACTTTCTTCGTTTACTGAACCTTTGTCAACTTTGTCAGTTTGATACATGTTCTTTGATGTAAACAAAGATAACATCCTTGGTGTTTCTTTAAAGTGTTTACAGCATTGCTTTGAGGAATGCAAATGCGGTTTTATTCTCAGCAATGAGTCCAACATTTGCAACCGCATTCTATTTCTCTCCTTTGTTTTGGTCAAAGTGACGGTAGAAGTAATCCCTTCTACAACTGCATTGGAGGTTGGCATGGTTAACCTTTTTCTAGACCTCTGCAGCTCTGCTATGTTTGTCATAGGCCTATATTGTTTTTTGTTGTTGTGGCGGTCGGAAATAAAAACAAACTGAACTTAACTGTTAAACAAGACAAAGCATATGTGGCCAAGTTTGTAAATCCATGTGTACTTGCAAAATTTGTATATGTTTTGACAACAATCCAAAAATCTGCTGTATCTTTTGGGATTTTTCCAGCTAATAAGCTACTTCAGTTTCAGATGACCAGAGAGAGAGAGAGAGAAACCTTTTATTTCGTCTGTTGCGACAATAGTACGGTACAATTATAAACAATACGAATAAAATAGTACCATAGCTATCTAAATACCACAACAGACAGGAAGCAGCGAAAGACTATATCAGTCATCGAGTCAGCTGCTTCCCAGCTCTTAATGTGACAAATGTCAAGCATCGGCAAATTACGTTGAAACAAGATAGGCTGATGTTCAGTAATATTAATGAAAGAAAAAAAAATCATGTGCTGCTGCGATCCTTAAGTGAAGTCCTGTGGTTTTATTCAAATATAAACTTTATTCCGGGTGATTAAAAATAGGAAAAACTTTTGAAATCAATAAACTCTTGTAGCAAGGGCGTTTAAACTTCAGTGCAACCAAGAAAAGTTCAAGCCAATAAATAGTTCAAGGCTACGAGTAAAAACATTTTCAGTAACAGTATTACAATACAAAAATAATCACAATTTAAAAAAAAGGTATAGCCTAGGCCTATTGTTCTGTCATAAAAGAAATGGCTGAGTGACTCTCAGTGGTACCTGTTGGCTGCATGAAACTAGCGCAATGTGACTATATAATTTGACAAACAAATTGAATAGAATGTAAATGAGAAATAATTGAGTGTAACCGAATAACACAATAGGTCAATAATGTTTTCTTCAGACGAAATTTAACAAAAATCAAATCCAGACGACGTATCATTACAAAGTTTGAGCCCAAAATAACAATTTATGACAATTTTTGTCACTTTTCCACTGACATAAAGCAACAAAATTTAAATTCAATTAAAAAAATCAAACACTTCGCATTGAAATAAAAGCAAGAAAAAAAAAAGCATTTTTGTCGATTTAGGCTAAGTGCGATTGATCCAAACTTGTCTGGCAGCCCTTCTTAAAAACTGACTAGGCTTGATTGCTGGCCAACGTTCGATTTTTATGTCAAAAACTAAGTAAATTATCATTAAAAACTCTTGCGCTGGTTTAATTAAATTGATTTATACCGATACAAAACACACTAATCCAGAAAAGTTTAAAAAACAACTGAATTTAAAACAAAAAATTTTAGGACAAACTTTGAACCGATTTGATAATGGGCAGCAAACAAGATGTTACACAATAGAATGTAAAACAATTAATCCACATGGCTTACTAATGGTTGTTTGATAAATTTTCTACCGTACTGTACTTCAATTGCTTCACTGGATAATAATTTACTTTCCTCATTCCTATTCTTTCAAAGCTGAGGCTGGCGAGTCAACAGTCAACCAGTCAATAAAGCCTATCTTCCTGTATTGTTGCTCTATTTTCTGTACATTATCACCTTGGAGAAATCTCATTGGCAACTGATCAAAAAGGACTCGAGCAGTTTGGGAAAGGACTTTGAATAAATGCAAAGCACTTAGGCCTTGAAAAATCATCGTCATCCCATCACAACATGTTACGTTAGTTCAGTTCAGTTCTAGTATTTATTGAATTAGCACTTCAAGGTTTTCAAGGCAATTCTTCTCTTTTTGTGATAGTTTGATCTCTTCTTAACATAATACTCATGAAATTTTTGAATGAAACAAAAAAAAAGCCTAAAAAAGCCAAATTTCATTTGGATTTTTTTTTTAAAACAAAAAAATCCAAAGTGGTTCAAAAAAAGCCTAAATTTTCAAATTTGGCTTTAAAAAATCCAAACTGGCAACCGTGGTTTTATTAATTTCATTTGCCGTTTGTTACTTTTCATGAATAATATCTTGAGTCGTTTCTAAAAGATTTCATAGTAGGTTACGATTAAGAAGTTGTGTGGCCCGATAACTCATGTGTAATTGACAAAGTGGCCCGTGACCGCAAAAAGGTTCGTCACCCCTGGTTTAGAGAAATACTTGAGTAAGACTGAGATTACGGCTGGGGTCTGGGAAAATGCTTGTGAGATTATAAAAATTTTGAAACAGAGGTCATTGACAAATGACATGGAAAAATTCACTAAATGGCTTCTGGCAACACTGACAATTAAAACTTCTTTTTGACTGGTTGTAATAAAAATGGCAATGCAAGAGGGTTACTGAGTACCGAGTATAATACTGAGTAGGCCTAAGGAAAGCTGACTTAAGTGACTTTGTTTACTCTGTGATCTTTTGCTGTCATCGCAATACCAGTACCATAATCAGAATATTTATTTATCTGAGTGTTAGGTCGGCTGAGTGGTGAGAGCCATGATTTAAGTTTAAAAGGCACTGTTTGACACCAATCAAGAGTATGTGTCTTTAGCAAGGCATGCCATAGATTCACGTTTATTGGATAATGGCACTAGGCAGGCTAAACTATAAATCAAGGATGTTTGGCTTGGCCTTTCAGTATGGTTTATGGTTTTGAGCTAATCAGTACTGGTATGGTACCGATCATGCGATCATGCTATATTGGACCGAACTGATCTAGACACGATATTACTTACAACACAAACTCGTTATTAATTTCAAAAACAATCTATTGATTAGCACTGTAGTAAGTTGTATTATGTCACAATCAATATAGCGGTGAAAAAAAATAAGCCTAAACTTCACCTACTTTCTTGGAATGCCACCGATATCGTCCCCTGAACACATCGTCCCACCGATATCGTCCCAGGTCGATATCGTCCCCATGTCGATATCGTCCCTTGAGAACAGTGTTGCCAGAACCTCAACTTTTGCCTATTTAACAATGCACTCAATGTAGGTAAAAATCCAAAAAAATATCGTAAAAAAAATCGTAAAAAAAATCCGTCGGTTCCCCCACATGTCAAAATTGCCTAATTTTCGTCATATATCAACTTACGTACCTTTTTATTAGAACATATGATGCAATACCAATACTCCAACTTCGTTGTTTCTTTTACTAAACTGCGGTACATATTCCGTGATATTCCTGTTTTACAGATACGATGCTGCCATTTCTGACATGAGTCGCATTGGAGTGCTTCTTGTCGAGGACGAACAGAGTTAGAACAGACAGGGCAAATATCTGACATTTCGGCGAGTAGTTGTCGAACGATTGAAACCGATTTTAATAAAGTGTAGTAGGTAGATCCACAGCTTTTTATAAGGATGTCTTGCCCGTTTTTTTCAAGCTAAAATAATTAACACAGCTTCGTGTCTTTTTTCACACTAGGTGCCAGACAACCAGATGTAATTAAAATAGATCCACACAAAAGCATTGCGATCTCACCAGGGATTATTCTGCTTAGTTTGCCTGCAATTACACATTTTTCTCTATGATTTGGCACCTAATTCTTTGTTTTAGCTTGGAAAAGAGGTTGCTTTGTTGAACAATTCATAAACAGGACTACTATGTTTCTTTTTCGATAGTAGGACCAGGGGTGCGCAACCTTTTTGCTATTGCCGGCCGCATTCAAATTAATTCTGCAAAACACGGCTGCTAGAGAGTTTTAAACGGGATTTTTTAATTTGCGTTATTTAAGAGAAGAATTTATTCGTTAATATTTACTAAACTTATCATACTTATACGGTTATACCTAATAGTGCTATGAAATATCAAACACTTTTGAAATGAATTTATTCCGTCTGCGACATTGCAACTAGTGACTCCCTTGATTTTGCATATGAGAAGATAAAATTGCTAAGTTGGGAACCTCGCGAGATACAGTCGTACTTGAGACTCCAGGTTTCCGTCCAACAATCGCGTTCGGTAGGCTACGGTACTCCTTTTTCAGGTACTACTTGTGAAAAGGCAGACTCGCACACATAGCCTAAGACTAAGTGCTTCCGAAAAGAACAAAAGTTTCTCTTGCCAATTCTCGCAACATTGGATAATCAAGTGCACTTTTCACATTTTTGACACAGGTTTTCCTTGACTCGTCTAATTTTGCGTAATTGTGTGACATATGACGACGAAAATGCTGCTTTGCATTATCTCCTTAAACAGTTTTAACTACGGTACTTGACTGCATATTAGACACATCATAGCATGCGCTGCCGGCTCGATCATGAAATAATCCAACTTCCATTTGGAATTGAATACCCTTTTCTCCTCTGCTAGTGTTCTTTTTCTTTTTAAAGACTTAATGCAATGTAGGCTAATGTTACAAAGAAATTGTGTTGAGGAAAAGTTTTGTCTCTAAACGATTTTAACAATACAGCCTAGCCTGCAAAAACTTATGATGAAAATGTTTTTCAAGCTCTAAAATTTGAAATTTTATATAGGCCTATAATTACAAGGGTATCCAGTGGTTCTAGATATCCCTGTAGCCTATATTTAAAATACATTTCATTTTTTTAATAAAATAATTTTTTCATTTCAACAACAGGGCACGGCCGCCTATACATGCTTATGAAATTACGTGTTAACGGCGGCATAATTATTCATCGACGGCCGCAGGTTGAACACCGTTGGTATATAGACTACCATAGCTATATTCATAATTAAACCTTTAAAATAGCTGTGGTTTCAAGTGGACGGGGCGGCATTGCTCAACATTTTACTGGAATAGGCCTAAGTCAGACTTGGACAACTAGATAATTCTAGTTGTCTAATTCGATGAATGAAAGAGTAAAATGTTGGTGATGCTAATTCCAATTTAATCTGATAAAAACTTGTTTACTCTAGTTCTAGTTTTAATCTAATCTCCGGTTTTGCTAAAAATTTTACTTTGTCCAGCAGTGTTTTTTAGCAAAAGAAAGGGAACTACGCTCTTATCAACTTCATGCAAGTAAAATGCAATAAAACGATCAAGATTAAAGTGTCACTCTATCGCTTGAGCAGCGAAGTCTTTAAAAACTCGATTAATTCACCTACATCACAATGTGTAGCCTACTATGTCCACATAAAAATAATAATGTTTGTATTTATATAGCGCTGTATCCATCGCAGAATGCGTTGCTCCTCAACGCACAGAAGAATTAAAGCAGTGTTTGTTAAATTTTATTTACAGTTCGAAATTCAATACGTCTAGCTTTCATTGATGTAAATCCATAAATTATATCGTCAAAAGGTAAGGTCTCGACTAAATCACTTTCAATGAACAGTATTGCTAGCGCAGATAGCCTGCTCCTCCCATAGTCGATCTTAAGCAAGATTTCATCAACTTAGGTTTTAAAAAACTTCTTTCACAGCTTGCGATATAAAAGGCAACGGTGAGGTCACACATGAAGATGAAGGAATCCAGTCTATCTACCACAGACAGGTGGTAAAGGTGACAGTTACTCGATGACCTCACGGTCTCTTCTTGTCTCCACGCAAAAGTGAAATAAAATGAAAACTTATCTAAACTTAACTATACCGAAGCTAAATTGACAGAGCATTGTTATAGCGCACAAGTAACAGCAGACATTCTATTATGACTTCAACAGCATGAGTAGCCTATCATTATACAGTCACAAATACCACATAATGAGTCACAATCTAAAAAAGTTGCAAAGTAGTTTAGAGGCATAACTTGTGTAATTTTTTGGCTTCACTTGATCAGTGTTAACTTAGGTCGTTTAAGTCTGAGTCTCTTTGAAAATAAGTTAATGTGACTGTCTTTGTTCGTTTAAAACATTCTCACATTTTGCAGCCCTTCAGCAACATGCCGCCCCTGGATTTATCCACAAGATCCATTGGGTAGCTACGCCGCTGCTTCAAACTGTGGTTTCCGAATTTCACTGCGCTATGGGTGACCTTTTGAATTTGTCTGGGCAACGTAGTGTGACTATCAAAAAGCCAAACCATCAACTGCGTGACAATGTTTTTATTTGGAGAAGCACTTAATACCTGAAGGGCCATTTCACTGGCACCAATTTGCACATTTAAACAACAATAATAATTAATCGTCCATGCCAAAACTAATCTGCGTTTTATCTTACCTAAATGTAGACCAACACCAAGCAGAAGTAATTAGCTTGATTTTTCTGTAGACCTAGGCCTGGAGTTTAGGATTTTATTTTTAATTTTATATAAAACTGGTTTTGTTATAATTTGAAGAGAGAAATTTAGTGTATTTGAATGCTTGATTTGTTAATTTGGTGTAACTTTACAGAAAAGATTGTTTGTACACGGTATCAGGGATGTAGCCCAGCCTTAGGCTTAGTAGCTTAGACTAGGCTGAGCTGTTTTTAAGTCTTGATCATCATTCAAATCATACTTTTTTGTATTTGGCTTACCTATTACACGATAGCGTATTTTCAGACACACAATTAAACGAAAGTGAACAAATTTATATAGTTGGTGGTGCAGTAAATTCAGTAAGCCTATACTGTGCTCTCATCACAAACAAAATGGTTAACCCAGCCTCGCAAGCATCTGAAAAAAATCATAATAGCCTAAGTGATCAACTTTTATTTTGGAAATGTAGTCGAATAAAATCAGAGACTTTGAAAATGGTGCGGTATTGATTGTTTTGTTTTGTGTTTGTAAAACTAATGAATGTAGGCTACTCATGTTTACACATGAGCATTAACGCTCCAGCTGAAATCCAACAGCCCGCCGCTTATAAAGCTTTATCTGGCGGTGTAAATACTTGCAAATCTCGTTGAGACGATATCGGCATTAACGCTCGAGTTGAAATCCAACAGCCCGCCGCATTTAACGCTTTTTTCTGGTCGCGTAAATAATTGCGCATACCGATAAATGAGGGGACGATATCGGTGGGACGATATCGGCAAGGGACGATATTGGCGCCACCCCTTTCTTGTCTTGTGTCAGATTATAAGGTTAAACAGGCGATTTTAATTCTTTGTTGAATTAGCCTCGTGGAGTGATGGAAAAAGAACAGTTACCTACTGGATCTAGTTCTGTTTCGTCAGAATTTACCTTTCTTTCTTCTTCTGGTAAGTAAAATAGGCCGTGAATTTTTTTTGAATGTCTTTAGGAATGCTACTGGTAATGATTTAACACTGAGAATACCTCTGTGCAGAATTTTATATATATAATTGATTATTTGTTCTTAAATAATGGCACTAAGCAGTCTCCGCTGAATTGAAGAACTGTCATTGACATGCATTTTTGAACTCTTACATAAGAGTTTGAACGATCATCTGTTCAGTCATCTTGCTATTTCTTCATGCTACAAGTTGGATGTCCATTCACCTAATCATCAAAGCAAACAATAATAATTTTAAGGTGCTCATGTTAGATTGTATATTTATTGTTTATTTGTTCAAAAATCAAATACATGAGTAAATATAATGTCAAAATTTACTGTGTATTTATATTCTGTAAAACTAATGGCACCAAAGGAATTAATTAATGCAAGATCAAGAGTTTTTGTAAAGCTTCTACATTCATAGACCCGTAAGTTTGCATCACAGCAATTTTTGTTAACAAACCAATTCTGCATGAGCTGTTTCATGTTCATGATATGTGATGATAAAACATGAATTCTTGACTGTTTAATTAACAGCAAGCTGTTTCTTGCATTTACTGGCACTAGACAATTAGTTTTTTAACAGTTTCAATGAAAAGGTTTTTGTTCAATTAAAATTCTCAACAATCATAATTTATCAGTACGTATAATCGTATATTACATTAACATAAACTGGTTGTCACAAATTGGAACTTGCAATCCCATAACTTGAAAGTGTAAAAGTAGACTGACGATGTGAAAACAAAGTGTAAAGATTCGTTGCAAATTCATTTATATCTTGTACAGAGTGATGTGTCATGAAGCACAGTGACAAGAGTAAGTCAAGTTCTACTGTATATATATATATATACATACAATCTTTCAATATTCTGTATCATGTAGCAAAATCTGAATTAGTTTTAGCTTAAACCTTTTAAACCCTTTCAAAACTCATTTGATTGTTATTTCCTCACAGAATCATCAGAGTCGTATAAATACAATCAAATGTCTGCTTCAACTGGCGAAGTTGCTTTGGATATGATGGACCAGTCATTTTCTGGCAATCTTGCTGCACCAGAAGCATCATCTGTAGATGCCAGTGATGGAGCCTTTGGGTCAATTATAAGGAAAAGAGGTCTGGTTTTTATTAAGAGAAATATAATACTTTTGTCTCTTTGAATAGATTCTTACTTCATTTGATGACAACTATGTCAGTGGTTTTTAATATTGCTATGCAGGATTTAAAGCAGCCATTTAATACCTATCATGTATGATGCAGGTTGCACACTGCACAGTGCTGTTACGTAATGTTGCTTGGACCGGTTTCAGGTTATGGTTGGCTTCTTGAAACTGATGACACAGACAATGCTTCAGAAGATGATCGACCTCTTTTGGAAGAACTTGATATTGACCTCACTGATATTTATTATAAAATCAGGTGGTACTTTTTAGAAAATAAATGAAAACCTTGTCTTTATATATTATTTGACTAAAAATGGTATAGGCTATACAAAAATTTTACAGATTTTATTTCTGAAACGTTGTTTAATTTTTTTTATAATTCTAACTTAGTTTTTGTTGTTCTTGAGACACTGCCTCTTTATATGTGTCCAATTATGGTCCATATAATTTCAGTAGTATTCTCAGTAGTCATGTTAACATCATATAACATGCATGTGACTGTGAGATAAACGCTCTTGCATTGTGCTATCAGCAAGGCATTAATTGTTGCCTTCTGTGAGTAGATCACTCCATCAACTGAATGATTAATGTTTGCTGCAAATGTTTTCATATTTTGCACGAACAAACACCGTATCATATATACATAATTTCAATGTTGATCGGTTGCGGCGCGCCATTAACAGTGTGGATGGTTAATGTGGGGGACATATCTCTTAATGTGCCCCCTTCCACTGACCTGCAATGGCCAAATCTATTGAATAACCATAAGTTGCAGACTGTAAATTGTAATTAGTAAAATAGGTAGCCAGCCGTAATCAACTTTTTTTGCACTTTTTGCAGTCTAAAAATGTTTGGTGACCCTCGCTTTAGAGTTGATAGCCTACTATTTTATAATTGATTTGCTTTTAATTTAATAGCCCATTTGTAAAAAGTCATGACGCGACAATTTATCGAAAGACAATTTATCGAACGGCAGTTCATCGAACGACAGTTCATCGAACGACAGTTCATCGAACGACAGTTCATCGAACGACAGTTTATCGAAAGACAGTTCATCGAACGACAATTCATCGAAACGACAGTTTGTCGAAACGACTGTTTATCGAAACGACAGTTTATCGAACAACAAAGCACATATGCAATGGAATACTCAGGGTTAGGGGTTAATGGTTAGGGGTTAGGAGCTAGGGGTTAGAGGTTAGGGTTAGAATTATGGTTAGGGATTAGGATTATTGTTTGGGTTTTAGGTTAGGGGTTAGGTTTTCGATTAACTGTTGTTCGATAAATTGTCGTTCGATAAACTGTCGTTTCAATAAACTGTTGTTTCGATAAACTGTTGTTTGATTAATTGTCGTTCGATAAACTGTCGTTTTGATAAACTGTCGTAGTACCGTAAAAAGTCATTCCAAAAGGTTTGTCACAAATTTTTTCCCAACAAACGTTTTTTTCATCACCTGCATATAGATGTGTCCTGCTACCTCTCCCATCTCTTGGGTACAATCGTCACATTGTTCGCGAAAATCCTGATTTTTGGGGTCCATTAGCGGTTGTTCTACTATTCTCAATGGTTTCTTTGTACGGGCAGTTCCGAGTGAGTCTTGTTTAGTTAAAGCTGTTCACTGTCAAGTAAAGTTTAAACAGTGTTCGCTACAACAATTACTGAAGTAGCTATACAGTATGCTACTTTTAACAGTAACATCCATTGCAAGGTCGAATCAGTGTCTTGTTACCACTGTATTGTTTTTTTTCAAACCGTCGACTACTCATACACTTATTTTCTCCGAACCCGATCTCCCCAATAGACGTCATTTACAATCGACTATTTCAGGTTGTGTCGTGGATTCTGACAATGTGGTTGTTTGGGTCAATGTTGATTTTCTTACTTGCTCGAGTACTAGGCGGAGAAGTGGGTTACTCTCAGTGCTTGGGAGTCATTGGTTACTCCCTACTGCCTCTCATACTCACAGCAGGGCTGTTGGTACTGGTCGGCCACATTGAACCAATCGCCTTTCTCATTCGGGTAAGCTGTGGATTCACGTTCAATTTACGAGTGTGTGCAAAAAATAGTTTGTTTTCCTTACCCTTTTTTATTTACTTGTCACTTTTTTCATTCTATCTGAATTTAAATACCTGGTAAAGCTCACTGTACTTAAAAACGTTTGACTTATAATTACACTGTGGACAAACTTGTAAATCAGCTAAGCTTATTTCAAGACATTATGATGACAAAATTTAAAGAGCTTAATAAAATAACTACCAGTTTGTGAAACACATTATGAAAAAGTCTATTTAGCAGTTTCTTAAAAATTGTTTTTATTTATGCATTTCATAATTCTGTCAAATTTTCGTTTGACGGTAGGAACGTCTGAACTTGTTTTGTCACAAATCACTGTGATTGATGAAACGTCAGAGCAGACGTAGAAAGCTATCACTCACAACGTCTTGTGAGAATTTGGCGTTTGTAGACCGCAACATGTCTAAGATACCTGATGAACAGTCTCCGGACCAAGAATTTTTTAGCCTAGTGCTGACGTTCGTACTACATGCTAATCGATTTAATAAAAAAAAATTCTTGCAGACTCTCGGAATATTTTGGGCGTCATATAGCGCCGGATCTTTGCTTGTGGATGAATCCTATAAGAAGAAAAAGCCTTTGCTTATCTACCCAATCTTCCTTCTTTATGTTTATTTCTTTTCTTTATACTCTGGCGTTTGACGAGTTGTAACAGGTTTTAACCAACATTCAAGTTTCTTTTCCTATCTTTTATTTTTTTAAATTACATAACGTGCGGGTGAAAAACAATTTGTTGCGTTCCTTTTTGCAGTAAAGAATGGATCTTTAACGTTCTTGTGAAAGAAAAACGGCGAGTATTTCAACTTTGAAGCATTGAATGTCACACACACGATTTAATTGCACACTCTTTGAAGTTTCAAATGTAATTTTTTCTTGGAAGAAAAGATCCTTTGCAAAATTACATGTTTGTTGCCTATACCTGCTTTTGTATTTTATATGCACGCGGTGTGCTTAAGCAGAAAGAGTCCCTGTTGAACAGCATTGTTTTTATTGGTTACAAAAATTGTTTAGCCACTCGTCTCAAACTACTTCATGGGTTATTTGTTGAACTAAACGTAGTTGTACGAATTGTACGCATCCGTTCGGCTTTCCTTGCTTTGACCGAAAACTCTTCCACTTTCCATCGAAAGTGGAATTTATAATTAAATAACTGACGAGTTATTACTTTTTTTTGTTTTTTGATCTATTTCATGACCTCTTCAAAGTCATGTTAAATCATATGTTTGAAAGGTGCGATATTTTTCCACTTCAGAGCCTACCCGTGTAGTTTTCAAATTTTAGGACCGACAATCACAACGAGTCAACTTTCAAAGCGTTTGCTTTACCACCAGTTTTCTTTCTGTATATTACTTTATTTTTTGTGTGCCTTCCAAAGCAACAAAGAGTATAGTTGTCAGTAATCGCACCCACAATCCCACATGTCTCTAAAATGTCACTAAATTTATTCAAACGTCAACCAACCCTGCAATAGTATTTTTACTCCATCTAATGTCAAAATTTGTTGACTGTTTACGGTTTGCAAAAGCGAGCTTCTTTATTAGTTTGCGTGACTTCATCTTGGCCATAGCATGCAACTTTGTGATTGACTTTTCAAATGTTCTGAAAATGAAGTGGCAATCTCGTTACCTCGATTTGTTTCGAGATATTTAAGCACAATGTGACACCCCTTGACAGAGTCAGAATTGCCTCAATGCTGTGTGATGTGTCGATTTGAAAAATGTCACATAGTGGTCGATTTTATCTCATGTGGAGAAGATAAAAAAAAAGGGTGAAGCGTAGTGAATATCCCCTTGGCTACTTCACCTTTTTCCATAACATCGAATACTGTAGCTTCAATGTGTTCGAAGTATAACAAGCAACGTTTTCACACCTATCCAGATTGCACAATTGTAATTGGCCTAACGGATACATTCTTCCGTGATTTACGCCGACTTCTGTCTATGTTGTCGCTGCCCGGGTAGCAAATCAGTCGCTGTTTACATTAATTTTTCCATGTAAAAATGACTGATTTGCTGTCTGGGTACTTGCAGTAGGGTTAACGTGACTTCTTAAGTGTATATCCGTGGTGCGTATAATACAGAGTATTTATTAAAGTTATGAAGCTACGAAACTCATCGTCTGTCATTTATGGAAAATGTTGTACATGGCGTCCATAAAGTTACAATTACTTTATTTAGCAACTATATATTTAAATTGTTATATGAGCCGAGAGTCTCTCCTTTTGCCACCCTGGATTTGCATTTTCCCAAACTACACTGGAAGGCTACTAGAGAACAGCTAGTGTTTGGTTTCATCATCCAAGACGCAGTCTTTAAGATAGGTCTACCCTGAAAAAAACTAAAAAAAAACGTTTTTTTTTTTTAAAACACTTTTGGAAACTCTGAGATGTCTAGTTTTAAGTGGTAGGCACTTTAGCAAGCAGATTTCTAATAATCTACGCGCGTATCCAATCCAACCACGAACCAATGAGATGCTACGTTATCTGCTATTGTGACCATTCCAGCATTCAGCCAGAGAATTAATAATTACTTTGAACTTTGTTTGGTAATTACAGAAGAAAAAAGAGCTATAGCAGAGATGGGAATTAAACCCACGTCATTGTAATGACTACTACCGCCCTAACCCAATGCGCCAAGCCAACCGATGGCAAAGCGATGATTTAATTTAGCTAGAATTTGCGTTTTTCCTTTATTCTTTCCAAACGCAATCTTGATGACGTCATGAAAAGTGTAGCTTCTGATTGGTTCGTGCTGGATTGGATATCTGCATGTTAAAGTGCCTACCGTTTTAAGTACACTTTTGAATTGCGCGTAATGAGTAAACTGTGGAAAATGCGAATCTGAAATATTACTAATCAATAGATGAGATAATATCCCACTAAACCTGAAAATTTCAAACTTTTATCGTGTACTTTTTGCGCAAAGCGAACATATGTGAAAAGTATTAACTGACCAGTGACCAGCCCTCCCCCTAATGATACGGGATTTGATCACTTTTCTTGCTGAGCGCCATTTTTTGTCTTATATTGAAGAACCATAAATGTTATAGGCCTAGGCAGTAGCTACGTTACCGATGTTAACGTAACGACGCGAAAGTTAGGCTACCCTTCGCATGAGGATCTCTTGCATATGCGCCACTGTGTAGTAGTGTCTAGCTACAGAAAAGTACAGTATGAAATTTTATTAAAGAATGAAATTAACTGTTAGGCCTAAATTAGCAACCTTCCTTGAAACATCAAATTCATGACTGCTTGAAAATTTGCCAACCTACTAATTGTGGACTGAACCACCCGCGATCTGTGAATGTGGCAAAGAGGAACGAAACGCAAACCTCGTCGGCCGTCAACTGGATGGATGGTCATTTTATTTTTGTTTGGATGTTAAATGTACATAAAACAAACACGTACACTCAGACTACTCAGTGTGCATCCAATAAGAGAGTGCGAAAAACCGTAGCCCTGAAGGCGTAGGGCGTGTATCAACTGACCCCTACCCAGAGGTGGGCAGTAGCGCGCTACTTTTTAGTTGGAGTAGCGGCGCTATTTTTATTCCAAAGTAGCGGGAGAGGCGCTTAGAATGTGTTTTCTATAACAACGTTAATATGACAGCGCAAACGAATGATAACATTCGTTTTCAAGGTCATTTTTGCGTCACTAGGGACGAGTGTTTCCTAGTGTAATTTTAGACAAAAGTAGCGGAAGAAGTAGCGGTAGCGCGCGCTACTTTGGCCCAGGTAGCGGGTAGCGCGCTACTTTTGTGAATTGGTAACGGTAGCGCGCGCTACTTTGGCCCAAGTAGCGGTAGCGGGTAGCGCGCTACTTTAAAAGTAGCGGGTGCCCACCTCTGCCCCTACCTATAAAAATAATGCAATGTCCATTTTTGAAGTAGCCTAATTACCTATGCAGATAAGCAAATAAAAAATATCTTAGTTTAAAACCTCTATTCTGATTAATTTAAAACACTATCCCATTTTATCTGATAAGTTTTCCGGTTCTTACAAGACGACGATAAAAAACATTAAAAAATTTACACCTAGTTTAGTCATTCCGTTTTTTTCAAATTACATCATAGTCTTTCGGGCAAATTCATTTAATTATGTTTTCACTGTGGCTTTTTAACCTGAATTATCGCTAGCTGGCAATACTTTTCCGAAAAGTTTTATTTTTCCCTGGAAAGGGGGTGTAGCCTATCAATTGACCTTCCATATCAACTCACCCGCCCTTCCCCTATCACAACCATCATTATGGTGAATCAGATTTGCTCGTTGAAGATTGTGTTTGCTGCTTGGATCATCTTAATCTATCAAAACAGTGTCTGCCACTACATCAGGGATTCATACTTGAATCATGCTATGAATCCCTGCACTACATACCATTCATTACAAAAATAGTTCCCCCTGATAGCTCAGTTGGTTAAGAACCTGACTTTACAAACAAAGAAATTACAAGATCAAGCGTAGTTAGTTCGCCTCTCGGGATGTGCGCTAAAGCATTTCAAGGACAGCTCTCCATTAGTTCGCCTCAATAGCTCAGTTGATTACCGCGTGACTTCGTGAACGAAGAAGTTTTAAGATCAAGGGGCGCTGGTTCGACTTGCGAGGTGTGCGCTTAAGCAACGCATTCTAAGGACTGCTCTGCATTCAGCGGCACCTAGTGGATGGAATAGTTTCCGGAAACAACACTTCAATAATCGGAAACTTCACCCTGTCAATCTCGGTAACCAGCCCTGCGTCAAAAGCCTGTACAGTGTACAAGTATGCGAAACTACCAGGAATAACCTATCAAGGGTTTGTCAGTCCAAGGATAAAGATTCAAAACCTACCATTTAGCGGTGCCTGGAATAATTCACAGACAACACTACTTTAATAACAATCGGTAAATGTACTATGTAAACTTGTTGACCTGGTCTGCGCCAATGGTTCAAAGCCTCTACAAGTAGCCTCAGCTGCCTCAGCCTATGTGAAACTGCCAGGATTAAGCTCTCAAAAGAGCTTTTTCAGTCCGTGGATCAAGATATAGTCAAAATGGGGATAACCAGACAATTTACTAACTTACGGAGTAGTTTTTGTCGAAAGTTAAAAGAAACATTACATTATTACCTCGCCCTAAAGGTAAAGGTGGGTCCCATATTTGATTCAAGCTTTGGGGGATGAGAAGATAAGGTTCTCATTGTACTAAGCCTTCGGCACTAACGAGAGTAGGGTGGCCAGTTCCTTTCTCTCGGCCGCCTTTCCTTCAGCAACTACGCCCACCCAATTTATTACACCCTGGGTACAGGTTCTTCTTCTTCTTCTTCTTCTTCTTCTTCTTCTTCTCTCGTTTGACTTGCAGTAGCTTAGATTGGCAATGCCTCCTCGTGCAGCCAAGATACGGTAGTTGGGTCCAGTTGTCGAATACCAGTGATTCCACTTGGGGGTCGTAAGATGGGACATTCGTGGAGTATGTGTTGCATTGTTTGTTCTACCGCTCCGCAGACACATATCGGCGAATTATGCAATCCCCACCTAAACAGATTAGCTCCAGTACAGCCAACGTCACATCTGATCCTGTTCAATGTGACCCATGCCTTTCTTGAGAGGTCTGCTCCAGGAGGGATGGAGAGTGCTGGCATAACTGAGGATGGAGAAGTGCTGGCATAACTGGGTACAGGTGAGCGGTGTTTGTCAACAACCAGCGTAAGCCGGGAGTCGAACTAGGTTTGCATAATTGGAAAGCCAACGCCTTATCCGCTGCGCCATCCCACCGCATGGCTTCTCCAGTTCTCCTTACAGAAAAAATCTTTCGCCTTTTACTAAAGATTTCCGTGGGAAGGAGCAATGCAATGAATCATTTTTTGACCTCGCTAAGGCGGGATAACAATTATCTTATGTTATTTTTTTTAAATAAATTTTAAAAGATGTGGCAAAAACTATTCGGTGTGTCGGTGTGTAAATTCCCATCGATGGATTGAATCTTTAGCCTCATACTGTAAAACTTAATCCTGGCAGTTTCGCGCAGTTATAAAGGCTTTGAACCACTGACGCAGGGCGGTCATCGAGTTTGACTGAGTAAATTGACCGAAAAAGTGTTGTTGTCTTGATCTTGCAGTTTCTTTGTTCGTAAAGTCAGATTCTTAACCAACTGAGTTATACGGCAAAACTATTTGTGTAATGTATTTTATGCATTGGCAATGGTTGACAAAGCAGGACAAAGTAAAGAATGAAATCATCAGAACGAACTCAAGTCGGAGAGCTGAAAGACAAGCTGAGAGAAACACGATTTAAGTGGTTGGGTCACGTCGCAAAGAGAGATGAAAATTATGTCGAAAGAAATACGATGCAATTGGAAGTTCGCAAAAGAAAGCGAGTAGCCTAAGACAAAAAGAAGAAGAAAAGATTGTGTGACAGAAGATATGGAAAATAGTGGGAGTGAAGGAGAAAGATTCTGCTGACAGAGTGACGTGGAAGACTTTAATCTGGACCGGCGATCCAACTTAACGTTCGCGTTTTGTCGCTCCTACCTTTTTCTCGACCTTTGCTATGCTGACGTGCATTGTTTTTGATATGATGGTCAGAAATAAAAACAACTGAACTGAACTTGAAGTGGGAATAAAGCCAGAAAAAAAAAAGATTCTACGCTGTGGCGGATGGAAACCACCAGACCCGTCATATGCTGAAAAAAGGCTGCGTGTCTTGGATGATGACACCAAGGTCTGGTGGTTTTTAATGATGTTACAGCGCAATGCAAACTAACAAGCCAAACAAGGCAAGCCCTTACCCCCATTTCTTGCTTTTTTATGATTTAAAATTTTTCAATTATCGTCCATTTTTTTATTGGAACTTTAGTATTCCACTAATTTCTTTTCAAAATCCGCTACTTGGTTGGAAGGTCAGCCTCTCCTTGTTGAGCTTGAAATTTGAAATTGTTGTATTGTTTGAAATACGTTGCTCAAGCGCACACCCCGAGAGTCGAACCAGCGCTCCGTGATCTTGAGCCGGGCGCGTAACCAATGAGCTAACTGGGCGGGCGCATAATATAACCTACTGCAACTTTGATAAATAGGCTACTGCTGTGTTACTGTTATTGTGTTACCTGTTACAACTACCCACTTTGGATGAGTTGGCCGCGAAGAGCTCCACAATCACCCCTCCAATAAGGAAAAAAGTGGTGCCGACCCTCCATCAACACAATGACTTGTGGTGGAGGAGACAGTGGGAATCCAAACCTGACCAAGGCAAGACGGTCAGTGCCCATTGCCTGTCTGGATTTTCAAATTCCTCGACCCGGCGCCCGGAGCTCCTGGATCACGCGGACCGAGTATTTGCGTACAAAGCTAGATTGAATCTAATGCCACTTAAATCAAAACCAAGCCATGGCCGCCGTTACCTACCTGCCATGTGTCGTGCGTGTGGGAAAGCGGAAGAGACTCTCCCCCACATATTGAATCACTGCCCTACCGTGATGACTGTCGTCACGGAACGACACAATTCAGTATTGAGGGAGATCGTGGGGCACGTGCCTGCCGAATGGCAACCCGGGCTTTCCATAGACAGTACGGTTCCACAGCACGCGGAAGCGGCGGTACCGATCTGCGTCCTGACATCGTCTTGCAACGCCCTGACCGTGTCACGGTCGTATGTGACGTCACATGTCCGTTCGACAACGGCGCGGATTCTCTTCGAAAAGCCGCCGACAGGAAACACGACAAGTACGGCGAGTTATGTGTAAACATAAAGGAAGACAGGAAGCGCCCTTGCAGGGACGTCCTGTCACTTCCGTTCGTCGTAGGCTCCCTCGGGAGCTATGCCCCGACGAGCTCTCGAGCTCTGACGGCCTTGGGCGTTCCTTCTCGTGGGGTAGCAGAGGTGGCTAGAAAAGTGGCTTCCCTCTCAATCGAAGGATCCTTCCGCGTCTGGAAAGCTTGGAACGCCGGGCTCACTTGTGGAGGGGCTACGTCATAGAAAAGACGACTTCAGCGATCAGAAACTTATTCCCCAATAACAGAAACGTTGCAGTAAGTATCCGAGCGCACAAGACAGCAAACCGTTTAGACGTCATAACCTTATATCAATAATTGTCTTAAAATTCATCACCTTATGTCTATAAACCAGTGTCATCTTTTTTATAATGCTCCAGTCTCATCAAACCCAAACATTCAAAAATGAACAAAGGAAAGGAATAAAATGTCTCATGCACATTGTGAATCGAGACTGGTTTAACAGCAATTTAGTAACTTCAATCATCACTAGATCTCTATGTATTAATCAATCAATTGTTTCGAATTATCTTACGCTGCCTTCGCCTTGTAACGCTGTTCTTGCCCGCTCGGATCAACCTCGCTCTGCTTTCAACGCATTGATCAACACGATCCCCTGATCAACTCGATGCAGCCTCAAAATTTCCACCCCAATTTTCTACTTTTTCCTGGTAATGTAGCCTATCAGTGCCTCTGGTTTTGATCGCTAGCCTCCCCGACCCAGCTGGGCGTACCTGCCTCAACGTCTGGCCAGCGCACACCCGTGCTCGCCGAATCAAAGCTTACTCTTCTCTAGTGAGTATGTATTACATTCCTACCTATATTTTTTGTTTCTATTGATTTATCGAGCCTCTGCTCCACATTTTTATTTGAATTTCGTCTGCCACGAGAGCCAAATTATCTTTAAATAGTTGACTCTCTTCCTCGTGGTAGACCCCAATTTTATCCGCTCTGCCTACTGGCAGACCGGGTTTAAGAGTCAAGTACCTGCGCCGAGGTCGCGTGAAGGAGACGTGGGCGCCGCCCGGCATTCAATTACTGCCGGTTCCAGCGTCCACACGCGACGGGTCGCCCGGCCCGTCGCAGGCCATCTTTCTGGGCTATGCAGAAAGAGCCTGTCTCCCTGGCCCGCTCCGCCATTCTAAATTTGCGGACGGGTTATGTAACGTTTTCGATCCACACTCTCCCTCCACAGGTACCTCGACTCCTCAGCCTGGCCCCCGCGACCTAAGCTGGTGGACTTACCCCTCCGGGTGCATCGTCACCCCTAAATCACGCCGCTCCCCGCCGCCGCGGGGTGTGGCAGGCCGGTTTCTGAAAGTCTTCGACCTGGCTATGTTTGTTTGTGCTCTCTCGCCGTGTCAATCCTTTGTACCCGTGCGCTGTTGATGCAAATAAAACAGTTGAACACATAAATCTTTCGCCTTTTACTAAAGATTTCCGTGGGAAGGAGCAATGCAATGAGTCTTTACCAATTTTTTCACCTCGCTAAGGCGGGGTAATTTATGGCAGCATTTTTAAAAATGGCTTTTAAATATTGCCTGGTGTAAGGGGTGAAACACGATTTAATTAATTACAATCGATTTTAAACTCACTGTAATGTTACAAAACACATCGTCGATTCGGGCCGGTTGTAATGTTTTCTCTCTGATTTTGACGTTGCATAGATATTGCGTCAATATTCGTCCTGACAACGTCATGTTTAGGTCTACATTTATCGCCAGTATGGTGGCGTTTAAAACTCTCGATACGAATCACGTGGAGTCATAGGACAGCGACTTTCTTTCTCTCTCGCTATGATGTCTGTGTTTTGTTGTTCAACGTAGCTTCTGTGTATTTAGTAAGATATGGGCCACTGCTTTCTAAGCGCAAAATTGTCCAGTAGAACGCGCTTTCCATCCATCGTCCAATTTATTTGACCAGTTTTAGTAGCTTGATGTGAGCATAGCATGTATTCGTACTTTTAGTGCAGCTTCATTTATGGTATGAATATAAACAGTAATAGTTTTGTACTATCTTTCAGATTTAAGCTCGTTGTAGGTATTTGCCACAACTATTCGAAATCTCTCTCTTTTTCTTTGTCTAAATACCAATCTCAATTTGATACCTAGTTTATTTCGAATTTGTCTATTGGAAGCGTACTGTCTTTTGAGTAGAAACGTTGGAAATTAATAGAGATTATTTGAGAGCATTTCGTTTGGTACCTGCAGACGAGAAGATTAGCGACCCAATTGCCTAAGAAAGCAGCACCGTCTTATCTTAGCTATTCAGGTTTGGCGAGAGATCTCAATAGGTGAAATCGCTTGCTACGTAGAACATAGGGTTCTACAGTAAATTCAAATGATTTAAGTGAAAATGAATTATAAGTATTTTTTTCATAACAAAGCACAATATCTGAAAACGCAAATGAATGTACTGCAAAGGTCTTTTCATCACAAATTCTTTTGTGTCACGAAGATGTATCCAATTTGAAAATTCATTTACATTTTGGTTTTAGCTATGTAGTCAGTACAAAAAAAAGTTTTATCCCAAGCAAGACGAGTTCATGTGATTAGCAAATCCATAGCTTAATGAATATGGAATGAAAACTACAACCAAGATTCTCCCTCTCCGGCGCTGATCATTGTCCCATCGAAATGCTTGCTGTTACAGACATGAATGTGTCTCAATTCTGCCGTTTTTGCACCAGAGTTATAGTACTTTCACACGCACTGATGGCAAATCACAAATTTTCTTTCGTGAAGTAAGTGGCGTTGACCAGCCAATAGCAGATCACAATATCGACCACTGCGTCATATGCTAAACAAAGACTGCGTGTCTTGAATGATAAGACCAAGGTCAGGTAGTTCTTTAATAATATCACAGTGCAGTGCAATCTTAGTTAACAAGACAAGTCCCTGTAGCCCGCATTTCCACATTTTTTGCCTTTAAAAACTTGCAGTTTTACTTTTTAAAGCATTTTTTTATTCAGCTTATTGGAGCTTTGATACTCCAACAATTTTTTTTTCAAGATTTGCTTCTGGGTTGGAGAGTCAACCTTCCCCTATTTGAGTTTGATATCTGAAATTGCTGTAGGCCTGTTGGTTTTTCATGGGTTTATCACGCGCGTTATCAAGTAAGCTTATTTCTTTTCATTATGATGAACATGCGACAGATGTGTTATTGTGTGTCTTTTTACAACTACCCACTTTTGGTGAAATATGGTTGCTCTGCTCCTCTCCTTACTATCCACAAACGAGAGTGAATGTTTGTTAATGACTTGGAAGCTACCGATGACATTCGTCACTCTGGCTTCTTCACACAGAACAAATCTTTCGCCTTTTACTAAAGATTTCCGTGGGAAGAAGCAATGCAATGGGTCTTCACAAATTTTTCGACTTCGCTAAGGCGGGGTAATTTATGTCAGCATTTTTTAAATCGGCTTTAAAATATAGCCTTGTTTAAGGGGTCTAACACGATTTAATTTATTACAATAGATTTTAAGCTCACTGTAAATTCAAATGAATTAAAATTATTTTTTTTTATAACAAAGCACAATATTTGAAAACGCAAATCAATGTACTGCAAAGGCTATCTCATCACAAATTCTTTTGTGATATACTGTCAAAAAGATGTATCCAATTTGAGAATTAATTTGCATGTTGGTTTTAGCTGTTTAGTCAGTAAAAAAAAAAGTTCTATCCTTAGCATGACGAGTTCATGTGACTAGCAAATCCGTAGCTTGATAAATATGGAATGGAAACTACAACCAAGATTCTCCCTCTCCGACGCTGGTCATTGTCCCATCGAAATGCTTGCTGCTACAGACATGAATGTGTTTCAATTCTGCCGTTTCGCACCAGAGTTATAGTAGTTTCACACGCACAAATGGCAAATCACAAATTTTCTTTCTAGGAGTAAGTGGCGTTGACGAGCCAATAGCAGATCACAATATCGACCATTGTGTCATAACTTGTGTCATTGTGTCATAACTATCATAAGCTAAACAAATACTGCGTGTCTTGAATGATGAAACCAAGATCAGGTAGTTCTTTAGTAATATCACAGTGCAGTGCAATCTTAGCTAACAAGACAAGTCCTTATAGACCCATTTTCCTTTTCTTTTTGAATTGAAAATTTTGCAGCTTTACATTTTCATGCATTTTTTTATTCAGCCTGTTGGAGCTTTGGTACTCCAACAATTTTTTTTCAAGATTTGCTTCTGGGTTTGGAGGGTCAATCTTTTCCTCTTTGAGTTTGATATCTGAAATTGCTGTAGGCCTGTTGGTTTTTATGGGTTTATCACGCGCGTTATCAAGTATTTCTTTTCATTTTGAAAAATAGGCGACCGCCGTGTTATTGTGTATCTTTTAACAACTAGGCTACCCACTTTTGGTGAAGTATGGTTGCTCTGCTCCTCTCCTTACTATCCACAAACGAGAGTGAATGTTTGTTAATGACTTGGAAGCTACCGATGACATTCGTCACTCTGGCTTCTCCACACAGAATAAATCTTTAGCATTTTTTAACCTCCTAGCTCATCAAACTTATTTGCAGTACCGTAATTAACTGATATTCAAAGCCTAATTCTAATTGCATTTAGTAACGTTGAGTCTATGTAAAAAAAAATAATTATCAAATTTTAAGTAGTAACCTCTGATTCAACCCTCTTGTAACCCGCCAGTAGTTCTTTGTTTTTGTAATCCGTTACTTTCATTTTCTAAACTTTGAGCTGTCCATGTAAACTCCGAAACATCTTAAACTTAACCAACTTTTTATATATTATATTTATACATTTTCTACTGAATATGTCACGCCATTTAAGTCGCACAGGTTCAAAGACTTTTCAAGATAACCTGGCCGGTGTTGATATTACCTCCCCGTCTGCTGAGTCCACTAGTTTAGGCTGGCCGACGAGGAAGCAGGTTCCTGTGAGTGGGCACTCAGTCCCACTCAACCCAGATGGTGAAGCCTCAGCGGTAGACTCTATTGCTTTCACGAACTCGTTGCTTCGTCGTGGCGACGAGTGTCCGATCCGTGATCCCACACCACACAGTGGCTTACCTGTCGCATGCCACGAGTCAGCTCCACTATATCTGAGGTCGAATAGACTGCAGTCCGTCTGCCCTATTCGCCTCACCCTCCCCAATCTATTCCCCCTTCTCTGTCCTTTCTCCACTTGCAGGAGGGCATCTCGACCTTACCGAGATGTGCAGGCGTATCAGGACCATATGCGAGCATTCCATGGTTCGCGCGCCGAGTTCCTGATCACCTGTAGCAGGTGCTGCCGTGTTCTCCCTCGAGCTTACAAGCTGGATGGGGCCTTAGAGCACTGGCGATCCTGCCCCAAGGGCCTTCAATTGCCAACCTGCCTTCCCTGGCCGAGCAATGACCCGACGCCGTCGGAGAGCCAAACCAGGCCCCCTATGATGACCAAGCCTGGGCCTTCCTACGCCTCTGTTGTTAGGCATGGAAGGCGCCGGCCCTCGACTGCAGGCGCATCGGTCGAGGGGTCATCTCTTCCTTCCTCTTCCTCTGTCATCCGCTCTCAAGTCTTCTGGCACCAAGACCTGGAAAGCACTTCCACTTTGCTCCCCCCACCTGACTTTATACCAGAACTTTTCCGTACTGTTCTATCCCATTCAGGCAAGACTTCGCTCAGCCCAGCTGATGCTGACAGCTTGCCTGATCTAGATGTGCTGTTTCTTCCTCGCCTGTCTTCGGCCGGACCTGGGTCGGAAAGTGGGGACTCTTCCGACTCGTCCGACTCGTCGAACAGCAAATCTCTTTCCTCTTCCTCCACTTCCTCGCCTGATAGCCCAACCACGGACGGTTACGGCCCTACTGTCAGTGCGAATCCTTTTCTATATGCACCTCTACGCAAGCCGACCTCCACCGGAGCCGTGGCAGTGGACTCGCTCGGTTTATCCAAGCCGGCTTCGCGCCCATCTTCTCTGCCTCGGACGGCTACCACCGGAGCTGAAGCTGGGGACTCAATCAGCTCTTCCAAGCCGCCCATGCAGACCTCTTCTTCTAAGTCTCTCCAACACTACCCATCTCACTCCTCCTTATCTTTTAATCCTGTTTCCATCTGTCCTATACAATCTTGTACCTCGACGCTGTCTGCCGAAGCCCGACCCTTTACCCCACCTACCCAAACCACCCACAATGAATTCCATTCCACTATCTCTTCCCAAACCTTGACTCGACCCCGAAGCGACACCATGGCATGCAACCAAGCCACGCATGACCCCGGACTCCCACAGACTACCCCAGGGATGTCCATCACACCCAACACTCAACGATCCATCCAAGACCCTGTTGAACCGGTCAGGGAAAGTAAGACGAAGAGCTCCAGGCGGGCTCTTTGCAGTTTAGTGAACCTTACTTTAGCGGGTGGCATAAATTTCGACCAGTTCTGCATTGAATTAGAAGAGTGGACCGCTGGCACTTCGCCGCCCAAGAGGACACGTCCTCGCAAACCACGCTTCAATCGTGGCGCCCGGGCTCGCGCGGCTCGCCGTCGTTCGAACGGGGGCTCTCCTCGGTCGGACGGCGGGGGTTCGCGCGGGAACGGAGCCCGATATCGTAGGGGAGTGGAGTTGCGAGCCGCCTTCTCGCGGGACGCGAAGGGAACGGTCCGTCGGATCGTTGAAGGAAAAAACTGCGACCTTCACTGCGAAATTCCCCCTCAAGAAATTGAGGAGAGATTTCGACGTGACATGGCCGCTCCTAAAGCTGGGAGTTGCTCGCAGATACCTGAGTGGATGAACGCCCACCGTTACGAGTATGGCAATGTAAACCTCTCCCTCATCGATGACGGTGAAGGTCCCATTACGGCCCGGGAGGTGGAGGCGGTCCTCCAGTCGCTTGATGTCGGTTCCGCCCCTGGTTCTGACGGATTGTCCTACGGTTTCTGGAAGACCCTGGACCCAAGAGGGGGACTCTTGGCCAGCCTTTTCGAGACCTGCCGGATCAACCGTCGTGTACCGGACCAGTGGAGAACCAGCAGGATCACACTCATATGCAAAGACCCTGAGGGTGATCTGCACGACGTCAGCAACTGGCGGCCCATCTCCATCTGCCGAAACATATATAAGATTTACGCCGCCGTATTGGCCCGACGCCTGCAGCGATGGGCGGTGGGGGGGAATGTTATCAGCCGAGAGCAAAAGGGATTCATGCCCACGGAGGGCGTCTACGAGCATGTGTTCATGCTCGACACCATCCTCTCGGATGCACAGTCACGCAAAAGGCCTGTGTCGGTTGCGTTTCTGGACATTCGAAACGCCTTTGGCAGTGTCCGGCACGAATGCATAGCCGAGGTCCTGCGTCATTTCGACGCCCCCACAGACCTTATTGAGTGCATCTCCGACATATACGTCGCTAACACCTGCACCGTCCGCTGTGGCAATGGTGAAACCGACCGTATCCCTGTGGGGCGGGGAGTCCGTCAGGGCTGCCCGTTGTCTGGGCTGCTATTCAATTTGGTCATCGAGGTGCTCCTCAGGGGCGTCCGTGACAAAACGGATTGCGGCTACAACCTTCCTGCTAAAGAAGACATTAAAGTACGTTGTATGGCATATGCGGACGACATCTGTCTCGTTTCTTCCGATCGCGAGCAGATGATCTCCCTCTTATCTACTACTGATCCCTTCTCTTCCTGGTCCGGGCTACGGTTCAACCCACGCAAGTGTGGCACCTTATCCTATAGGAAAGCGTCGGCGTCCCGTCTGCGGGTCGACCCGGAACCTTTCTCTCTAGCCGGGGGGGAAATCCGAGTCATCCCCAAAGGCGAAACGTACAAATATCTTGGCGCTCGAACCGGTTACGCCTCGGATGCGTCCCTTACCCAACCTTTCATCTCCACCCTGGAGAAACACATTTCCTCTTTAATGAAATCTTTCCTTACTCCAAGCCAGAAACTTCTGGCACTTAATTCTATCATTCTTCCGTCCGCGTCATACCATCTGCGAGTGCGGCGCTTCAGACAGTATGAGCTTCTGAAGCTCGATCGATTGGTATTGCAGTGTTTGAAGGTGGCGTGGCGTCTTCCCAGGTGGGCGTGCAGCGCTTTCTTTTACTGTAAGCCTGCATTGGGGGGCTTTGGTGTGTTGAATCTGTGTCGCGAAAGCGACACGCTTTCGATAGCCCAGGCCTTCAAGATGCTGACGTCTCCTGACGACCGTGTCTCTGCCATCGCTTTCGGGCAGCTTAGGCGTTGTGCCAGTCTGAGGTTCGGCACTCCAGATCCTACCCCGTGCCAGCTAGCCAGTTACTTGAATAAGGACCCCCCACCTGAAGGTGCCCGTTCTCGACCGTGCCCAACAGGCGAAAGCTTGTGGGGCCGCGTCCCGGCGGCTACCCGTCGTCTAAATGTACGTTGGTCCGCACGCCCGGATGGCGGTCTCGAGTTGACCGCGGGGAGCTCCAAAATCACCCCTCCCATAAGAAAAAAAGTGGTTCCGACCCTCCACCAACACAATGACTTGTGGTGGAGGAGACAGTGGGAATCCAAACCTGACCAAGGCAAGACGGTCAGTGCCCACTGTCTGTCCGGATTTTCGAATTCTTGGACTCGGCGCCCGGAGCCCCTGGATCACGCGAACCGTGCATTTGCTTATAAAGCCCGCCTAAACCTACTTCCCTTGAAATCAAAACCAAGCCATGGCCACCCATATAAACCTGCCATATGTCGCGCGTGTGGGAAAGCGGAAGAGACTCTCCCTCATATATTGAACCACTGCCCTACCGTGATGCCTGTTGTCACGGAACGACACAATTCAGTATTGTGGGAGATCGTGAAGCATGTACCTGCCGAATGGCAACCCTTGCTTACCATAGATAGTACGGTTCCACAACACGTGGAAGCGGGCGGTGCTGATCTGCGCCCTGACATTGTCCTGCAACGCCCTGACGGTGTCACGGTTGTATGTGACGTCACTTGCCCGTTCGACTACGGCGCGGATTCCCTTCGAAAAGCCGCCGACAGGAAACACGACAAGTACGGCGAGTTATGTGTAAACATATTGGAAGACAGGAAGCGCCCTTGCAGGGACGTCCTGTCACTTCCGTTCGTCGTAGGCTCCCTCGGGAGCTATGCTCCGTTGAGCTCTCGGGCTTTGGCGGCCTTGGGTGTTCCTGCTCGTGGGGTAGCAGAGGTGGCTAGAATAGTGGCCTCCTTCTCAATCGAAGGTTCCCTCCGTGTCTGGAAAGCTTGGAACGCCGGGCTCACTCGTGGAGGGGCTACGTCATAGAAAAGACGATTCCAGCGATCAGAAGCTCAATTCCCCAACAGCAGAAGCTATGCAGTAAGCATCCGAGCGCGCAAGACAGCAAACCTCAAAACCCGCCAGTAATTGTGTGACGTCATAGTATGTTAAATCCATTGTTTCATTATCAATTTACCTGTAAACAATTGTCGTTTCATCAGCATGCTGCAGCTCAATGAAGAATACAATCATCATCAATAAAATAAAATAGCAATATATGAATTAAGTATATATTGCATATCGTGAATGGACTCATATCATCATCAATGACGTAATATCATTAACAACACTGGATCTGTATTTTCTAATTTCAATATTTTAGATTATCACACACTACCTTCTCCCGATATGCTGCTCTTTCCCGCTCGGATCAACCTTGCGTTGCTTTTAACTCATCGATAATCATGATTTCCCGATCAACTCGATGCAACCTCCAAAGTTTCATCCCACTATTCTATATTTTTCCTGCTAACGTAGCCTAGTCATATCTACGCTTCGATCGCTAGTCCCCCCGACCCATCTGGGCGAACCTGCCTCAACGTCTGGCCAGTGCACACCCGTGCTCGTTGGTTCAACGTCAACACTTTTTCGGTAGGTAAGGCATACAATATATTCCCACTTACCATCTTTTTTTTTACACCAATTAATTGAGCCTTTGCTCCAGATTTTATATAATTTTCGTCTCCCACGAGTATTCAAATCGTCCTTGTAGCTAAGCTTCTCTTCCTCGTGGGAGACCCCAAAGTTTATCCGCTCTGCCTACGGGCAGAGCGGGTATAGGAGTCAAACGTACCTGTGTTACGGTCACGTGATGGAGACGTGGGCGCTGCCTGGCTTTATAAAACTTCTGTCGCCCGGCCCGTCGTGAGCTGACCTTTTTGCGTTTGCAGAAAGCAAATCCCGTCTCCCTGGCCCGTTCCGCCATTCTAACTTTTGCGGACGAGTCGCACAAAAATCTCGATCCACACTTTCCTTCCACAGGTACCTAGACTCCCCAGCCTGGCCCCCGCGACCTAAGCTGGTGGACTTCCCTTCCGGGTGCATCGCCACCCCATAATCACGCCGCTCCCCGCCTCCACGGGGCGTGGCAGGCCGGTTCTTTAAAGTCTCTGACCTGGCTATGTTTATTGTGTTCTTCTCGCCGTGTCAATTATTTTGTACTCGTGCGTCGTTGACCAAAATAAAACAGTTCATCATCAATTTCCGTGGGAAGAAGCAATGCAATGAGTCTTTACCAATTTTTCGACCTCGCTATAAGGCGAGGTAATTTATGGCAGCATTTTTAAAAACGGCTTTAAAATATAGCCTTGTGTAAGGAGTGAAACACGATTTAGTTGATCACTATCGATATTAAGCTTCCTGTAAATTCAAATGATTGAAATAAATTATAAGTATTTTTTTCAATACAAAGCGCAATATCTGAAAACGCAAATAAATGTATTGCAAAGATCTTCTCATCACAAATTCTTTTGTGTTATTGTTGCAACGATATGAAAAAAATCATTTACATTTTAGCTATTTAGTCAGTAAAAAAAAAGTTTTATCCTTAGTAAGACAAGTTCATGTGACTAGCAAATCCATAGCTTATTAATGAATATGGAATTAAAACTACAACCAAGATTCTCCCTCTCCGGCGCTGATCATTGTCCCATCGAAATGCTTGCGTTACATACATGGGTGTGTCTCAATTCTGCCGTTTTTTCTCCAGAGTTACAGTACTTTCACACGCACAAATGGCAAATCACAAATTTTCTTTCCAGGAGTAAGTGGCGTTGACGAGCCAATCACAGATCACAATATCGACCATTGTGTCATAAGCTAAACAAAGACTGCGTGTCTTGAATGATGAAACCAAGGTCAGGTAGTTCTTTAGTAATATCACAGTGCAGTGCAATCTTAGCTAACAAGACAAGTCCCTAGCCCCGATTTTCCTTTTCTTTTTGAATTGAAAATTTTGCAGCTTTACATTTTCATGCATTTTTTTAGTTAGCCTGTTGGAGCTTTGGTACTCCAACAATTTTTTTTCAAGATTTGCTTCTGTGTTGGAGGATAAACTTTCTCCTATTTGAGTTTGATATCTGAAATTGCTGTAGGCCTGTTGGTTTTTATGGGCTTTTCACGCGCGTTATCATGTATTTCTTTTCATTATAATAAATAGGCGACCACCGTGTTATTGTGTGTCTTTTTACAACTACCCACTTTGGGTGAAATATGGTTGCTCTGCTCCTCTCCTTACTATCCACAAACGAGAGTGAATGTTTGTTAATGACTTGGAAGCTACCGATGACATTCGTCACTCTGGCTTCTCCACACAGAATAAATCTTTCGCCTTTTACTAAAGATTTCCGTGGGAAGGAGCAATGCAATGGGTCTTTACCAATTTTTCGACCTCGCTAAGGCGGGGTAATAATTATATGATGTTATTTTGTCACAAAAAAAGATTGTAAAACATGCGACAAAAACTACTCGTTATGTAGTTTTATCCGACAAATACTTAGTAGTTAAAAACTAAAGTAGTTTTATCCCACAGACAAAAACTATTACGACAAAAACTCCTCGTTATGTATGTAGTTATATCCCAATCAATTGATTGAATCTTTATCCACAGAAGAAAAAAAATCTTTCGCCTTTTACTAAAGATTTCCGTGGGAAGGAGCAATGCAATGAGTTTTTACCAATTTTTCGACCTTGTTAAGGCGAGGTAAGTTATGGCAGCATTTTTAAAAACGGTTTTTGAATATAGGTTGGTGTAAGAGGTGGAACACGATTTAATTGATTGCAATCGATTTTAAGCTCACTGTAAATTCAAATGATGAGTATTATAAGTATTTTTTTCATAACAAAGCACAATATCTGAAAACGCAAATGAATGTGCTTGCAAAGGTTATGTCATCCCAAATTCTTTTGTGTTATTGTTACAAAGATATGAAAAAAATCATTTACATTTTGGTTCTAGTCAGTAAAATTAATATGGAATGGAAACGACAACCAAGATTCTCCCTCTCCGACGCTGATCATTGTCCCATCGAAATGCTTGCTGTTACAGACATGAGTGTGTCTCAATTCTGTCGTTTTCGCACCAGAGTTATAATACTTTTGATTGAGTTTCGCTTTTAGCAGCATGATCGTTGCTTACTTCACAAGGTAGATTTAAACGATCTGTCTTAGCCTGATGCTGCGAGTTTGCTGTGGCAATAGTAAGTTGCGCTAGCTTTCGGAACACAGTTCCCTAGTCATGTGCTATGATGAATGTAATACTTTGATGAGTATAATACTTTCACACGCACAAATGGCAAATCACAACTTTTCTTTCCAGGAGTAAGTGGCGTTGACGAGCCGATAGCAGATCACAATATCGACCACTGCGTCACAAGCTAAAGAACGTGTGCGTGTCTTGAATGATAAGACCAAGGTCAGGTAGTTCTTTAGTAATATCACAGTGCAGTGCAATCTTAGCTAACAAGACAAATCCCTAGCCCCCATTTTCCTTTTCTTTTTAAATTGAAAATTTTGCAGCTTTACATTTTCATGCATTTTTTATTCAGTTTATTGGAGCTTTGGTACTCCAACAATTTTTTTCAAAATTTGCTTCTGGGTTGGAGAGTCAACTTTCTTTTCTTTGAGTTTGATATCTGAAATTGCTGAAGGCCTGTTGGTTTTGATGGGTTTATCACGCGCGTTATCAAGTATTTCTTTTCATTATAATAAATAGGCGACCGCCGTGTTATTGTGTGTCTTTTTACAACTACCCACTTTGGGTGAAGTATGGTTTGCTCTGCTCCTCTCCTTACTATCCACAAACGAGAGTGAATGTTTGTTAATGACTTGGGAACTACCGATGACACTCGTCACTCTGGCTTCTCCACACAGAATAAATCTTTCGCCTTTTACTAAAGATTTCCGTGGGAAGGAGCAATGCAATGAGTCTTTACCAATTTTTCGACCTCGCTTAGGCGGGGTAATTTATGGCAGCATTTTTAAAAACGGCTTTTAAATATAGCCTGGTGTGAGGGAAGGAAAATGTTTTAATTGATTACAATCGATTTGAAGCTCACTGTAAATTCAAATGATTTAAGTGAAAATGAATTATAAGTATTTTTTCATAACAAAGCACAATTTCTGAAAACGCAAATGAATGTAGGCTACTGCTTAGGTCTTCTCATCACAAATTATTTTGTCAGATTGTTACAAGATATATCCAAGATTTAATTTACATTTTGGTTTTATCCATCTAGTCAGTAAAACTCGTAGCGGTGGGATGGCGTAGCGGATAAGGCGCTTGCTTTCCAATCATGCAATCCTGCTTCGACTCCAAGCTTGAGCTGGTTGTTTAAAATACCGCTCACCTCTATACCCAGGGTGTAATAAATTGGATGGGCGTAGTTGCTAAAGGAAAGGCGGCCGAGAGGGCTACCGTGCTCTCGTTCGTGCCGAAGGCTTAGTATAGTGATAACCTTATATCTTCTCATTCCCCGTATGCTTGGATTAAGTATGGGACTCACATTTACCTTTTAGTCAGTAAAAAAAAACAAGTTTTGAAATAGATTGTAAAAAATGCGACAAAAACTATTCGTTGGGTAATGCCAATGATTTTTCAAAAATTTAGTTTTAATTTGTGGGTTATTAAGTCAGGCTGAAATATCACATCTAGTCTGAAATGCAGAAGGAGCAATATAATTGGCACCTATACTTGTAATTACAAAACTAAATATGCCTATCATTGCAAGACCTCAGCCTTTTAAATGGTTTTAATTGTTCGCAATTTACTGCTCTACATGTACAGTGGCAAACAGCAAAAAAATTTGGTTTAAAATTCGAATACGAGCAGGAAAGTTTTAGAAAAGTGAGTTGAAACACGAGCTTTTAACTTAAATAATGTTCATTGTAAACAACGACTGATTTGCTATCTGAGATTGTTGCTGAGACTTGGGGGCGTACAACGTGATATGGTAATCTTGATCGAACAGTTTGAGCATTTTTTTCTTCGGGTAACTTTAGCAATTTGACTCACGGAATTAGATTTCTAATTCTAGTTCCATGATCCATGATTTGTGATCCATTGCAACGTTTGATACCGTAGGCCTAAAACATCAACGCAACCAATTTTAAGGTTGATTTGCATCAGCACAAGTTTTTGTTGTTGTTTTGGTTAATGCCAAGTGGTGACGATTTCAAATAAAGAACAGAAAGAAAGGAAAGGAAGGGAAGGGAAGGTTGTTTTTTTTTTTTTTTTTTTTTTTTTTATTGTAAACTTTTCAACAGTTTTACTGTACATTGTGTTTTGATTTATTGTACATATTTTTCGCAGCGGCCAATAAACAAACAAACAAACAGCTTAGTATCCAACTTCAGATATGGCCTCATTATTATAATAATAAAACTCTGTTTTAGGCAAGAGTTTAACTGAAGCCCTTTCTAATGTCGGTTAGTAGACATTAGTTTTTAGAAAACAATTACTTTATTTGTTCTCCAGTAACCTGCCATATGACATGAAAAACTTGTGAAGGCAATTCCTTGTGACTTCATCTTAATTTACAAGTTCAACATTTGCGTAGGTGGTCAAGGGTTGTGTCGTGGTTGATTGAAGGCATGCTATTTCATTGGCCACCTTTTTTGGATTGGCTTTTGCATGCAAGTGTACTTGCGATTGAAATCAAGCAAAGGATGGGATATCAGATTAAAGGGAGGTTTGGAGAGGAGCTGGTAGGTTTGTAGCCTACAATGCATTTTACACATTGTAAGTATATAAGCGTGGATTAGAGGTTTTTGAAACAATTTTAGCTGGATGAAACGAAAGTTTCCTTTATAAAAATCCGTTCAAAATAGAACAAAATGTTGTTTTTATCCATCAAAGAGACTTAGGCTAAATCGACATGAAACGAGGCAAACTAGTTTTTTGTTTTTAGAAGTTTTTTTGATTCAAATACTTTTAAGTTTTAGTTAGGACTGGCGAAGGTTTAAAGAATGTGAAAGAAAGCCAACGTCTTAACAATTTTACGGTGGATTCTTTTGCACTTAATTTGCTTTTCGAACGCAAAGCGAAAGTTTCCGAATGTTGAAATGACTTGAAGCAAAACATTTCATCACAAAACCATCAGTTTGCAAGCCTTGGTTTACATTTTTTCATTATAGTTTAAAACAGTGACATTAGGGTGTGATATATTGAAAAATCTCTTTTTTCGTTTGTTGACTTACACCGCAATATCCTTCTTTCGCCATCTTGACATACACCTCGGAGCGTAGTGACGCGCTGTACAAATATTAGCCAACTTCAAATCAACACAGCGGTCAAAGAAGAAAAGGAATGTACCTCAGTTTTCTGACAAAGAAACGCAACGTCCAGTTATTTACAAACTTTGAAGAGCAGGTTGTTTGAGAACGTCATGGCTGAAGTTGAAATAGTTTTCTACAAGCGACAAAATCGGTTGCGCTGGCTTGATTTGGTTTTTCAAGGCGTTACATTGACACAATGACACTCATACAGGGATTTACGTTATGAAAGAAGCTGAAAAGGCTTGTGATAATGGAGAAAACTTTAGTTCTTTGACAAAGAATAAGTTTCAGATGTTAAGTTGCTGCTTATAGCATGAGATCAATGAATAGTCAATTGAAGATGGTAAAAGTACAATGGCTACACGTTTGAAATATGCGGATATTTGAACGTAAGGATAAAAAACTGCGTTGGTAGCTACAATTCGTGAAAAAGCATTTGGATAAGTGATCAAAAAATATACCCAGTAGGCTACATCCAGTTTATGAATGATTTCTTGGTAAGTAGTAGGCCTTCACATTTTTGTGAAACCCAGCGACATTCAATGAGAGTGTGCGGCTGTCTGCTACTTACAAATTGCTTTCTAGTGATGATAGTTTTTGTTGTTTAAAATATTGCCTTCGGCATTTTTATGCAGTTTCTGCTGAATTTAATTATAGTCTATCGGCCCTTAGCATGAAACGGGATGATGACATTTAAGTAATAGGATGTCGCTTCAAGTCAGAATTTTAAGCGTGACGGGGCTCAAAGGAAAAGGAGCAAGAAATGCCAAAGTCACGTTCAGAGGTACAGTGGTTAAGTTGTGTTTTTTAACTTTTTTTTAAATAACTCGGCTTTACTTTAAAGCAGATCTATTGGCTGACAGATGTAGCCTATGAAGACGTATGAAGGAATGCGATTGACAGAATTGTAGTGACAAAGTGCCGACACGATATTGATACATTCTATGTAACACATGGTTTAGTAAAGTTTAGTCTATAGAAATAGATGATTGCTGTGATTGCTACGAGTCAATTTAATATTCCCATCCTGCCCAAGATGAATAATATTAGAAGAAAAAGTATCATTTGATTTTTTTTTGCTTAAAATACACTTAACCTTTGGGCAGCCCAAAAGGTTAAAGAAAATATAGGCTTCATATTACCATTCACATCAAGTTCCATGGTGTGATTTATTATCTTATTACACAGATTGGCAAAGGAATACGTATCTCCCATGTTTTCCACATGGGCGTCGGCATTTTCTGCTCAACCAGACATCAGTGAAAAATGGTATTTTCCTCTTCCTGCAAGAAACAAGTAGCGGACCATATCACCAGCGATTGCACTACCATTCGTCAACCAAGTGATGCAGAAGGCTTTCCTATCATTGATGATGAGATGCGGTTTCCAGTCGCGTCTCACTTACAATCCAAGAAAACAGTGGCATTCTTGGGTGACAAAAGACCCCAGAGATTCAAACGAAGAAGATTGAGGGATGCTTAATTTCGTTTTTAATTGTTGCATTATATTTTCAGATTTATCTTATCGCACTAGAACAATAGAAGATTGTGAAAATGAAGCTGATTTCCATGAGGTATGTTTATTGTCATACTATTAATAACACAAACAGTTGTCAGTCATTTACATAACAAGCCTTTTGCCGCAAAAGCTCAAAACCAGATTTGAGTTGCTCAATGCTCAGCTGGCAAACTTGCTTTTTGTAGGCGATGTCGTTTCATTGTCGGTAGACCTTGAAACAACTCAGAATTTTCAGCTGGACTACCGAATAAACAATTAGCGTAAAACGCCTTGTTTGAGTGCACGACAACTGAACTGAACAATAAAGCCTTCGAATTTGTTGTATGGAGATCTTTTTGGTTAGTTTCAAAGACGCAAAACTACTTTCTGCTCAAGCTCAAACGGTTGTATTTGCATCCAACGTCTGCATTGCAGTTTGCTAGCAGGGGTACTAGCAAAATTTAAGATTTCTAAGATGGGAATATTGTTGTCTTTCTTCATTTCTTTTCGGCATGTTTTGTAACATGACAGTTTGATTTTATTCTTCCGTATTGTTTGTGTTTCTAACGTAAATATTCATAACAATTGTATAACCAAATATTGAAAGGTTTGGATGTTCATCAAGATTTCTTACCTTTCTTACAGCAGTTGCAGTGCTCAACCAATAAATTCGAAAGTGCAAGCAGAAACACATGAATATATTTCTTGCGAATCTGTATATTTTATTATGTATTTCCTAACTCATCGAACGAGCACTGCGGCTAAAGCAAGAAAAACATAAAATACATTGAATTACATTCTTCTTGTGTTTTCGTTTCATGTTTTCTAATAGATTCGTTACTTGTGTTCTTAAGTAGATTAGTTTTATTGGTTTTACAAATACGTTAACGTGTGTAACGTAAAATGATGTTTTTGGGTAAAAGAAAGTTAACCGCTTGTACGCACTAATTTACCGATATTTTGTGAAACAGGATTTTGAGTGGCCTATTGCCAGTCAGATTGAAGACACTGACATGCTTATGGTTGATGTCTATAATTACAGCAAAGTTTTTTCTAATAGGTGAGTAATTTTAGCTTTCATTTCAAATAGTTGAACTATTGATTATTTAGTGGTATAGAATTTGAAGATGGCGAGGATAAAGATGATCCATTGCTCGACGTACGTTTGCAGACACCAAGCTGCTTGCAGAAACAACACCACAACCCTATTTTAAAAATTGCAAATTTTCGAAATTTTAATTTCAAAGCTTTTTGCAAAGTCAGTTTTGAAAAACGTTTTTATCACACTGCCATACAAATCAGTACATGGAGATTTGTTTGAGCTTACGAGTGTTATACCACTGTGAAATCATTGATAAGAAAACGAATTGACAAAATAAACCACAGTTTTATAAATGGTAGCAGAAAAAATATTGAGAGTAGCATCTTTGTGGCATTACGTATTTATGCCCTTAATATCGTTAATTGGATTGATAGCCCATACACTACGTTGTAATAATCCTCTCATGCAAACGAATATATCTTTTTGAATCTTTCGAAATACACTATACATTTTCTTTTTCATCAAAATAAGCATAATAGCAGAACTGTAAGCGATTAAAGCTGAAACAAAACTGGCTCTTTGCTATTTATTTGCTGCTGGGAGAAACCTTGAATTTTATAGCCACATGTTTTTTCGTGTCTCCAACAATGCAATTGAATACGTGAATTCAAAAAGGGCCCAATTCACACAAAAACGTTTTTGAGATAATGCCTTTATTTATTGTAGTCATTTACTTTTGTTGTGGAATTTCGATAAAGATTATATGCTTAAACATACGGGAAGAAGTATTATGCCTGAAAATGTCACTCGATAAAAAATTTGTGGAGAAACTATTGAAAATTTGAGGCCCAATTGCTGGAGTTAGGCCTTTTTTTAGAATCAATGGAAATATTGAGGGGGGTATTTTTCATGTTTAGGCTTAAAAAATTTTGCCTTTTTTTGACACTGACCAGAATGGGAAAAACATAAAATGTGAAATTTGAAAAAATTGAAATTGGGCCCTTTTTGAATTCACGTATTCAATGTATATCTATTAAAAAAAAAAATGGAAAAACGAATCGATGCCTTCGAGCTCTGGTCATACAGGCAAATGTTAAAAATTTCATGGAAACAAAAAATCACTAACGATGAAGTATTATCCAAATTCAATTCAAGTAAAATTCTCTTACAAATAGTCAAAAGAAGAAAATTGAAGTGTTTCGGACACACAATAAGGCAAAACTCGTTACAAAGATCATTAATAGAAGGGAAGATAAATGGTAAAAGAAACAAAGGCAGACGAAGAATGATTTGGACATCAAACATCACTAAATGGACAAAATTAAGTTATGAAAAAGCAGTACGAACAGCTCATGGTCGAGAACAATGGCGCATTGTATCCAACCCTCAATACGAGGAAGGAACATAATGATGATGATTCAATTTTTACATGGGCAAAAGTAGTACATTTTGTTTTCTGCTTTGTTGTACTACAATGTATATGTATCATGTGTGAAACATAGTTTCTTGATTGGTACCACTCGTCAACACGATCTTTTTGTTACATAAACTTTGACGTCTGATTGAGGATAATTTAGAGAGCTGGATCTGAATCTGAACTCAAAATTCTTTTATCCCGTTAGGTATTTAAGATACTGTAACAAAAATTGTTATTTTTGTCAAAAGTGGAATATTTGACGTTGTTTTTATTTCACATAGACCTCTATGCTATTATATGTCTAATTTGTGGCATAGGAAGGAAATGCCTTAAATAGGCCCAGATTTGGTGCCAATTTGTTTTATATGCAAAATTATTAAAAAAGAAGGAGTAAAAAGCTAAAACGAAAGTTGAAACCCTCTTTTCCAATGCTTTGTACCAAACCACATAAATTGATGGAAAATTTTGACCAGAAAACTTTTTTAAAGCTATTTTGCCACTCTGACATAATGCTTTGGTTATAGCTCCGCATATAAGTGGCACTGCAACGTAATTTATGAAGCGTTTGTCAAAACAGTGAATTATTTTGTGATACCTCACAAAATTACGTAAAAAAATTGCGAACTAATATTCGGATTCATCAGCAGCTCGAAATGACCTTAATTCAGCTTTTAAAGTTTGAACAAACAATTGAAAAGGTGTTTTTTGGTCGAGGTTGACCTGTGTATTAAAATTCTCACTTTACTATATGTTCTTTCTTCAATATATAGACTTATTGGAAGATTTCAAATGGTTCTACAACAAGTTGTGAAAAATGGAAAGGTATCACTCACGGAATCTTTACTTGATCAGAACAATACCGCACTGAAGGTAAACGAATTTATGTTAACTTTAAAAAATGATGTTTGAGTGATCTTTGTATCAGTTGATTGTAACAACTACATTTAAAAAGTTGAGTATACAGTAATCTCAATGCAAATCATCACCTTTCTTTGAGGAAAATTTCTGCACAAAATAAAGAACTCCGTTTTCACCAGGTGTTTGTTAGCCTTGAGATTAAGTACATGGCTCCTGATGGGACGGTGGGAGATTGGTTTGTGGAGGATTTTATTCCACAAGCACCGCAGGATAACTTCAGCATTAAATCAACAACAACAGCAGTGTCTAAACGCAGGTTACTTTTGTTGTCTTTTTTTATTTATCCTGAAAGCACATAAATTTTATAGAATTTATATGCACAGAGCTTTAGTCTATAAAGATTTCCATCAATTCAAAAGGTAAAAACAATGTGCGACAAATAAACTGAAGCCAATAACTCCGCAATTGATATATGCTAGTACAGTGTACTGGCAATTGAAATTACTAAATGCAGGTTTCAGTAGGTAACATAGGCTAACAAGTTGCATAAGGCCGTTTCAAGTTGGGCTAATATACTTTTGATTTGTATGTAACAAGTTATTGCCATTGCTGCCCAGAGTTATTTAATGAGATCTTATTTCGTATAACTTTTTTAAACTTAAATTAAAAAAATATTCAAGCAGATGCCATGACCATGAAGGTACTATGCCACGATTAAGATTTTCATTACCTTTTATTAATTTAAGATTGAGATAGTGTATCTACACCAGTATATAATTTTATAAGAGTTCTTTTTATTTGTACTTTCAATTAGAGATGAACAGAATTATCCGTTTTGAAATATTTTACCTGGTATCTGTTGTGAAGTAATTTCAATAGTAAACTTTATGTTTCACATGTTTATGCGTATCTGGGGTTAAAAATGATAAGTTTAACTCTAAGTTTCGTAATGCAGCAATAGGCTACTTAGAATGAATATTAATATATGCATTAAAATCAAAAGTTGATTGATCAATCTTTACAGCTATTTTTTTCCCTACATCTTTTGGTAATCACACCATCGATTATTTGGTTAGCCTTTAGCAGCAGTAAGTACTTTATCAGTGGCAGAAAGCTTAGCTTGCATTTTGATTTTAAAATGATTGTGTTATCTTAAGATAGGCGTTTTTTTGTTGCTATTTGTTGTTACTTTTCACAAACTTAACATTGTCATCACCATTTATGTTGATTTAACTTTTTCGGACGTTGAATCAATGTAATGTTTGCCTAACATAGTGTTGAACGAAAGGTATTTTTATCCATTTTACGGAGAAGCACAAGCTCATTCTTCAAAGGATCTCAACCACCTGTACACTCAAATAAAAGGTACAGTCTAAGCACAATTTCTGCATAATCTACTTCTTGTCAAGGACTTCAAAAAGACAATTTTTTAGTCAATAGCGGATTGAGAAAATGTATTTTTGTGAGCGCCACTGTTTGGTTTTCTAATAGTCACGGCTAAAGGAGGCAAAGATTTAGCCTTAAGGAGCCCAGCTCTATCTAGCCTTTGTCTTCGTCACACCTTTTTACATTTTTTGCAGTTCTCAGATTAGACTGGACCAGAGCCAGAGTGCGTGACAAAATTTTTCCTTTCTCAATCCGCTACTGCACCTAGCTAAAAATGTTTATTGTATTGGGAAAAGATTAATTCTTAAACCATCAAGTCTTACACCTGCTGTTAACTGCTCTGTATATTCGATGTGTATTTTCTAAAGGATTAAAAAGTACCGTACGTAGCATACGATGGTTGTCGTGATTAAACTGATGAGGAAATGATCACCAAATTTTAGGCCACGAAATCTCCTTCAGTGTAGCCTATATGAAATAGGCATGCAATATTGTTTGGTTTATTACGACCAAAAGTACTCTCACTTTAGCTGTTTCTTATAAATTGGCCTAAAAAGTTACTTGTTTTAAATTAACTTCATTTTCATTACCATCGAACACCCTTTTCTCTTTTTCTCAAATTACTGTCAGCTAGCTCCATCGTTACATCTCGTTTAGAACACACGCCAAGATTAATTCATTTGTTACACGCTTATGTTAATTCTTTCGTCGCTCTTGCATCGGCACGTGTAAAATCAATTTGACTTACAGCAGGACATAACTCTTTGGTAAAGAGATCTTACTCTTTTTAGTTCTTTCTCTGTCGCTCAGGTAGCCTACCAGAAAGTGATTTGGCTCCAGTCAAAATTTTATACGTTTTTCATTGCGCAATAACATCCAACCGACATCGTATAGTTGTCTGCTATAGGCTACTTTCTTGCGGTAAAGTCATACAAAAAAATATTGACATTTTTACACAATCTACTCTAATCTATCAGACCAAAAAAAATGTTTTGATCACTAACAATTTTCAAATATTCTAATAAAACCGTCGCAATGCACTATATTACTTGGGTACATACAAAAAGCTAAGCGAAAACAATCCGGGTGTTCTTTGGGTTTTATCATGACAGAAATATATTGCAAAGCTTAGTGTTTAATGCCCATGTGTAATCTTCTATAAACGTCATAAAACAAGCATTTGAAAAGTTAGAGATTGGATCTGTCGTACATGTTTATGAGGTTGCCTAACATGAGATTTCCAAAAAAAAATCTTTGCTTTCTGCTGTCTTGTTTTCTGTTCGATAGGTAGATTAGCATTACTCTATGTTTATTTTACGTAAGCGTAGGTCACAAAATATCTAAGTTGAATTGCATTCGATAATACGTTTTTTTGTGGCTTAGTGCTCTTCAGCCATTGTTAAGCGACCAAGATTACGACACCAGGTAAATACAATGTTCTTTGTGTATCTAAGGTTGTCCAAGTAGCTACATATATTTCCCTTCACCGTGTCTATGTGAAATCTACAGTATGAAAACTTGATCTTTAAGAATTTTTGCGTTTGTTTTTTGCATGACAAATGTGAAAATTAAGAAAAATAATTGCTTTAATAAAAATTTTCTTCCGACTTTTACAATTTACATGGCAAAAGTCGCTACAGTTCAAATGAAAGATCTTATTCTAAACGGTAAACAACATGTTACTATGGCTATGGTTCTCAAGCGCACAGATTAAGCTTTCGACCACAATAAGCGTTAGAGTTTAATGATCTCGAATTGTCTCGAACAGGTAAACTTAAGTTTTCATGGCTTAATTATTTGCTTCTCATGTGAGGTAGACATTTGGCGATAACTCGATATGTTTGATTATCGAAGGCAAAACTTTTAACTTTGAATTAACCAGCTTAAAAATAAAATCAATTTTTAAGTTTTTAAAAATGTTAAAGGGAACGAACTAGTTATACGGGATTCCTTACGATTACAACTGTAGCTCAGAAGAAAATTTTGAATTGCTTTGCTCTGACATTAAGTTCTGTGTTTTATGCGCTTTGTACCAGAATATTTATTTACAGTAGTTTCAAAATCTTAAATGTTATAATTTTAACCTCTGTCTCACTCATACTGTAATCAATTGTGGTTGTCTGTTTTTCCACGTTATACCTGATGATTTTAAACCCTCGTCCATTTACTCAAACTCATGTCTGATTGCAATTTAAAACTATAATCCGTTCATTGTTTCGTTAATGAATGCTTTTTGTTCTTTTCATCAGTTCATGGTAAGTTTGTTTATTATATTGCTGCTGGTGTTGGGTCCATTTTGTGAGTTCGCAAATTATGCATTTGCTGCTTCTGTGGGTGTCATCCTTTTGGAGTTGTAAGCCTGGTCAGGTGTTTTGGGCTTATTTCGTCCAGATTCAGTACCAGCCAAAATTTGAAGAGATGTAGCTTTGCCTGAAGTCGGAACGCCAGCGCTTGATTTTGGAAACCTTTGCACAGTCCAACCAATATCCAACTTAAATTTACCGTTTAAAATGTTTAACTTCTTGGCTTAGTTGAGTATCAAACTAATCGTCGGGTTGTGGTTGGGTTCAGACTTATATTTTTGGGTTTGAACCAAAAAAACAAGGCTTACAACTCAGCTGTCTTGAACTATCTTCTCTCGAATAACAGCGTCCATTGGTGTATTGTTACGCATTTATAACGTCTTTTAACATTGAAATGGTGCAACTTTATCAAATTCTTGAATTGCATGACAGTGCAGAAAAAGAAAATGGTAACGTTTGTGTTGTGGTTTCATCAAATTGCAGATTTTTCAACATTGTAGGGAACCACTGTGTTATCACAAGTTGTCTATTTAGCGTCTAGCGTGCCGTCTGGCAACGTTAATGCGATGTAAAAAGACAAGTTTTGTTGGTTGACTCTCAGACAGCAATTCACCTGTTTTTTTTTACATTGATTCAACTTATGCAGACGTTGAGTTAATGTAAAAAGCGAATGATTTGCTGTCTGTGTTGGGGCTGCTGCTGTTTTTCATGCCACAATAATTGTTAATGTACCGTGATTTTTCTAAGGCTCAATAAAAGTCAGATGTCCTAGCAACAATATACATTTTTTCATGCATGAAACAAACGTTGCCTAATCTTATTCTATCAGCCAAAATCAACACAAACCTAGCATTTTACTGTTCTATTTTTGAGTTAAAGTAACAACTTTAGTGAAATATCAAGAAGTCAAAGTTACAATTCAAGAAAGCACGGGTCAAGCTTTCTATAGTGAATAACTTTCGTTTTTAAGGTTTTTTGTTTGCCAAGTGAATATTCAGAAATCATATGCGTTTCCATTGACATTTCTTACGCTTTGACGTAGCCACACACTTTTGTTTGCCGTCCGAGATCTTTGAAATGATCGACGACTTGTTAAATATCCTGTTCATACGTTGCTATTTTCCCAGCTGAAAACATTACTTCTTTTTACTTTGATTTAACGTCTCCAGTCGCTTAACCAATGTTGAAAACAATTTTTGCTATCTGATTTTATTTCAAAGATTACCGCTAAAGCTTGTACACACTGTATATAAGCTACGAATTCGTATTTCTCGTATTTGTAAGGAAAACATGCAGTTAGGTTATGTTGTGCTGCACTGTGAAATTTTAAAGTTGATGGCAAAACGCAGGCACACTACTTACTTCCAGCTTCTAATTACTGGGTTGTCAGTTTTTGAAAAAGGTCTCATTGATCACAATAAGATCCACACAAACCCTCGTGAAACTGGTACAGTATAGGCCTGTTTGGGTTCAAAAACAAGCATCAAGGCTACAAATGCAAGAGTGATTCTGAGACAACTAGTTTGCTGCAAAAGTTGCAACATTCATCGATGTTTGCACGTGTTCATTTATTTATTTCTTGATGCCCATTTCGCATGCTACACTTTATTCAATAAGCCAACACTTTTGCTGCAACATCTCGCATTTGCAAATATTACTTGGTGTCTTTTTAACATTCTGTTTAATGATTATGTCAACCTGTCATTGTTTTCTTGTAAAATACTGAACATTCTACTTTAAAAAAATAAAAGTTAATATTTGTGGTAAGTAAATGGGAGAATTGAACAACTTGTTTTCTCAAGCAAGCTTACACTGCTTGCCAAAACCAGGGAATTTTACTTAAAATTATGGCTGGTGAGCTTTGTTTTCGTTAAAGTTGTTTCTGGTACAAATCTCTGCTGATGCTACTAACGGTGAAGTAAAAGCTCATCTCAAGCACTGGCTCCTATATTACTAACTTCATTGGCGAATGCAGAAAAACTTTTCCTAATAGTGGTGATAGTGCTTAAGAATTTGGCTTGGTTTTGTTGCTTGAACGCTCTATATTGTTACAATTTAAAATTATGAGCTTTGTTTTGAAATTCGAGTGTTTTTAAAATTTTCAGACTTTAATTTGGTGAATATTTTTGTTTTCTGAATTGCCTTGCTTTGTAAGAAATTCAGTGGGCTACTTAGTTTACAATATAGTTGGCATACAATTTTGACGTTCGTTGCGAATACCCAAATTAATACACTTGTTTTGAGCATTTACTTTTCGTTGACGGATATATTACGACTATTTTGAGAACGAAGGAATCACCTAGATGCAGCTGATATTAATTTGCAAATATAAAATAATCAATGCTGTATTTTTCTGTTTGTTGTATTTTAGTCAAAAACCAAAAGGACTTCTCCATGCTGTTGGCATCCGAAGCAAGAAAAGGCCCAGAGAAGAAGAAGAAGATTTAATAATTGCAAATGGAGGAGCTATCGGTATGTTCCTTGTGTTACTGAATAGCACTTCTATAAACAATTACTTTTCGTGTCGAAACGATTATTTCCACAATTCGAAGTGCAAAAATTAAGAGAAAGAAACAACGAAAACGAAATTTGCAACCGCAATAACTACTGTGTGTCATGAATCAAACTTTTACAAACATAAAAGAAAAAGGGTTCTCCGAGATTTTTTTTAATGTTTTTAAATTAAAGAAGAAAATACTCACAAAAAAATAGAACGGCTCACCTAGTGGTGGATTGTGATCATTTGCAATAGAAGGGGTGCAATCGTGATTCGATTTGTTGATTTGAGATTGCCTGATGAGCCCGGAAAACTAAGGTAGCATATTCATGCATAAATAAAGTCTTACATACAATAGGCATAGCCGGTACTGTCGAGAGAATAATTTGGGCTTGTACCCCCAGATTCCTATTTAAAGGTATTGTTTTTGATATTGATAAAAAAATTTGGTTTGGAAGGCATTTAAAGCAGCATTATAATACCCAAACTACTTTATAAAAAACGCAGTACGCGGCCCCAAACTAATAGAAGGTATATTTGATGCCAGGTTTGGTACCTACGACAAATCGGGAACCGAAAATTCTCATTCCACTTGATACACTGTCAGTGGCTTCTATGACTATGTTCGATCATCCTGTGACAAATAAGAGGTAAATAATACATTTGATATGAAAAACGTATAATCAAAGTATTCATTTGTGGTGTAGGACTTGCAAATGGCATGGAGGAGGTTTCTCGTTACTCAAGTTGCACTTCTTTTAACCTGACTCTCTTTAAGAGCTTGTCACCAGAATAAAGTCAACATGTGGTGAGCTCGGTCAGACGAAAAGTACTGCAGCTTCAAGAAATGACAAATCTTCTGCTCGCCAATAATCAAAATGCTTAATACTTAATAACAGAAAGACTTTGAGTTTCAATAAAAAGTTGGTTGAAGATTGATTTTTGCAAAACATTTTTAGTTTAGTGAAAAAAAAATAGCAGCAAACTCCATTACACTGATCAGTAGGGCTAAACTGTAGTAACAAATAGCGTTGTTGTATTAATGTAACTAAAGGTAACTGCGCTTAACGTCTTGAATTCAGCACGCGTCTTGAAATTCAGGACGCGTGCTGAATTTTCCTCAGGCAAATTGCTTTTATGAAAGCAAAACGATTGAACTTTTTTACTTCATGCTTTGTTGTAGGTCTAAGCCTGAACTCAAATACGAATGCGGAGTGGCCAAAGCGAAAGATTTTCAGGTTAGTCAAAAGTTATAGTACGTGGAAACTCCAATTATTAGCCTACTTTAACACTAAACATTAGCCTAGATTTTGACGGCAATGCTAAGATATACAGTTTTAAAATTGTAAAACGAGCCAACATCCAGGTTTCTGTCACGGTGATTGAAGCGAGACAGTTGAGTGGAACAAATATAAACCCGGTTGTCTCAGTACAAGTGGGAGAGGACAAAAAATACACTACACAAAAGGAGTCGACAAATTGCCCTTATTACAATGAGGTTTTTGTGTTCGACTATCATACGCCCCAAGAAGTACTTTTCGACAAGATCCTCACACTTTCCGTAAGCATGTTTTGAAAATTTGGTGTAAACTAAACGAAACTATCACAATTCTTTCAGGAGATAATCCCCGTTTATTTATATTCACATTTAAACGCAGCTTGTCACCTGGAACAGTTTGTAATTAGCTTAATTTACTCCAGTAGGAGTAGAGCGTCTCAATCCGTCTCATGTTATTGAAGTAAATGCCTGGTGAACAGCCTATATGCGAATGTTAAATTTGTCATGACAGCCTACAAAACACATTTGGTTTAGCATGGTTTCATGAACTTTAAAAACTCATCTGTTCAAAGTTAAGTCAACCATGCGAACGCAAATGGCTGACTACTTGTCTTTATCTGTTTATCAACTCGTTAGGTCGTTCATTCACGAAATATTTTGCGATCTGGAACCTTGTTGGGAAAGTTCAAGATGGATTTGGAAGCTGTCTATTCCCACACAGATCACAACTTTTATCACAAATGGGCTGTTTTAACTGATCCAAACGACCTCAATGGTGGCCCGAAAGGATTTTTGAAGGCTAGTTGTTATAAAATGAAGTACCTATCGTAATTACAAAGCTTTCAAAGCTATTTTGTTGCTTGGTCAAGGTTGATTTTGACAATAAAATCAATCATGAGACAAGTGAATTGCCGCGCATGTGTGTAATATTGTTGCTTACGACTTGTAAAGTGATTTACTATTCAACACTCCGTTTCAAAGTTGCTGTGCACATTCATTTATCACTCAAGTTAAAAAGCTTTTATTCTTATGTCTTTTCAACGTCTGTCCATTGTAGGACTATGCAAAACTGGCAGTTTGTGTAAGAAAATTATGTTTTGGGGTCATAGAACAGGCTAGAATTTAATTTTGTTTTAATAAATTTCAAAACTGAAGATAAACAGAATCATCTAATTATAAAATATGAACCTAGATTATAGGATTATTTTGTCATTATGCTATGGCGAGAAAGATGAAGGATGCGTAGGCTGTAGCTTTTGATTACCAAAAATTAACGCAATATGATGGCTTTTTATATGTACAAACGTTGTAAAAACAACAATGGCAGCTTTAAACCACACCCTTATGAGTTTGTTTCATTCATATCACATTTAAAATCGAGAAGTGCTTGCAGGTTTGCTCTAGTTCAGACTCTCAACTCATACGATTGAACTCAATGTAATTTTCCAAAGCGAAAAGACCTGATGCTTTCACTTGAAAAGATTTTACCACAGTCAATGTTAAATATAACCGTCTTTGTTGATTGTTGTTGTTGGTTGATCAGGTTGATGTGTCTGTTGTTGGAAAAGGAGACAACATCAAGGTTCCAAAGTCAAACGATGGAAACGAGGACGACATTCAAAGGTAAGTGTTGACGTTTGGCCAAAAACGCATGTCACAGTTGCTGATAAAACTTATTTTTTATGCCACTGTCTCATTCATGGTGAAGGTTTTTCCAAGAAACAAAATACAAGACCGGGCCATACAACCAAGGGGTGGAGGTAGGCTACATGGTGAGAAAGTATGAAAGCTACAAAAAGGCTCATTCCTAAAGGACGATTTGAAAAATGTGTTAGATTAATCGGCTTCTGTAAAGTCTACCAAGGAATTGAAGGTATTTCACAATAAACACGCAACTTGGAAGATTCCACGAAAGGTTTTAGATTTTCTTGAAGTATTTTCTTGGAAATCTGCGTGAGATATCTGTGGCTTCACTTTGCGCAACAGAAAGAGATAAAAGTAGAAGAAAAAAAAACGATTGACGATTTGCTGTCTTTTGTAGTCTCTCAGCAATTTGCAAAGATGCAAGATCATCGAGTGGCCTACAAGTTTATGTTGAAATACCAAACATACAACCAGGGGCGGAGGGTACTGTAGGTCTAAGGCTGTTTACTAGAGAAGGGCCTATTTTTGCAAACCAAGCTACAAAGAGTAATAAAAATACATACATGAAAAAATGAAATTATTTACTGCAAAATAACATAAACATAACAGAAAAATGGCTAATGATGGCGCATAATTGGTTTTGGAATTTTTTCAAGTTTTATTGTCAAACTTGAAGCAGATGGAAAAGATTTTGGAAAGAAAGAAATACTGTAGATAGTAGGCACCTATGGTAATACGTTACCTAATGACACTCTAAACCAGGGGTTTTCAACGTTTTTTCCATCGCGACCCCGTCAGAGCAATCAATGTAGTCTCGCCCCCCCCATCCATAAAAGTATTCAACAAGAGCATATTTATTGCAAAATTTAACCAAATTTGATTCATGGCGACATCCAGTTATGTTTAGTTTTGTTGTTCCAACGAAAACTTCCGAAACAAAAAACTTTTTTTGCGATGTTATCACGGCTTTTATTACATTTCCTCCGACTGTTATTTCCATTTTCTATCAAGCTTAGCTAGATAATAGGAGAAAAAATAATGAGAATAATCTACGTTTTCGCACTGTCACCGGTTGAATTTATTGCAATCTTTTAAGGATTTATTTAAATCAATCTCAATGAGATGGTTGGTGCTGCACATTTTTAACTATTAAGTTTGTCAATGCGTGCACCTGTTGCTGAAAGAACTTTCAAACAAAATAGCCGACACCACGGCTGCCGACACTAATTTTTTTCAATGCCATTGAAAACGATACTGAGAAATCTATATTTTGCATGGGATTCTACATAGTTTTGCTTCTTTTGCCATAGTGCTGTTACTGGTTAACTTTAGTCTGCACAAAACAACGAACAAAAACTTGGTGAAAAATATCGAATGCTTTCCTATAGTTAAAGCCTTTGCAACGTCTGAAAGCTTAAACGATATACTGTAATAACCTCAAGTAGAGGAATAGGCGATTGTGAAAAAAACACAGTTTTTAACCTTTTCTGGCAAAAAGGAATTGAAAACAATACACTGGAATTTCAAACGGCCCGTGACCCCCAGGTTGAAAAGCCCTGCTCTAAACTCAAAATTTGATAAAAGTGGCGCCTACGTGGTTTTGGAAATGGGCTCTTCATATGTATTGACTCAACTTAGTCATTCGTTTTTAAGCAAAAACTGTACTGTAAGTAGGCTACTGGTACTGGATCTGTATCACTATCAACCTTACAAAAATTGGGGGCCGAATTTTTCCAGGGCCTAAGGCTATAGCCTTATTAGCCTAATGGTTAATCCGGCCCTGCATACAACCAGTGAGGCGAGTCATTGTTTTTGTTTTGTAAAAAGGCTTTCGCAAGTATGTTAAAGATGCCATTGAAATTCACAAATGAGGCGAGTTTAGGCGCAGTATCAGGTTTGCTTCATAAGCCATCAGATAAATCCACCTTTTAGCTGGTCTTCCAGTCAGCAAAAACAAAATCAACGGTTTAACAAATTTCCTCTGTACATTTTTCAAGGCTTTATGCATTTATTCAATGTATCTTTTACTAAAAGCAAACCTAAGCTTAGTACTTTTCTTTTGTTTTGTACAGTTGTGGTATTACTATTATCGTATAGATTTACGTAATTATATGTAAAGTATGTGAACTAATTAGTCAAAAATGTGTTTTAGTATTTGGCTTTGTTTTCAATGCTTTCCCATGCCGTAGTGATGTAATTTTTGTGAAACGTAACCACCTAATATTTATTTCTGTATTTTTAGTAATCTATTACTTCCTGCTGGGGTGATTGCCGAGAGACAAAGAGCTCGATTTATCTTCAAGATCTACCGGGCAGACGGACTTCCTAAAATGAATACGGCCATCACTGAAAAACTGAAATCAGTTTTACAAGGAGAAGCAAGAGATTTAGTTGACCCCTACGTGGAAATAACGTTTTGCAGTCAGAAGGTACGAATTCATGAAAGTTACAGGAGATTGCATGACATAGGCTACCACGACACAAAAGTTTGGTTATAAATTTTGATATGTAAATGAATTGCTCTTGGTAAAAATTCACCGGTTGTTAAAATAGATGTGCATAAATTTTGGCTATGAAGCAACTGGAAAATAACTGCTTTAAACTCCTAATAATAGCTCTAATTTTCAATGTTGAAGTTTTCGTTACACGTGTATGGTTGTTCCAATTAACCAGTTTACTCAGCAGGTCGTGCAATGGTGCCTTAGAACAAACGCCTTGGAAGTGTGTTAATAAACTGCACGGACCAGTAATTAAATGCTATAGTTTATCGGTCTTGCAATTTACTTGTTTACGGAACCAATATTTCGTGATTAAATCATTATTGATGGGCGTACACGCCGTACAGTAGCTTACCTCGTTTACTGAGCCTTTGTTTTTGCCTGGTCCTGGCCTTGCCAAAGCACTGCTTTCATTACGTAATTGTAGTAATGGTAAAACTTTGTGTGTGGGTTATTTGATATTCGATAATTTCTGTTGTCAAGCAATACTTTGTAATTTTTTCACAAACCTTAAGCACTTAAAACATTGATATTTTCTTTTTATAGAATAAACTACACGTGATTTTTTGTTTTGTTTTTTAGGGCCAGACTTCAGTAAAAAAGAATTGCTATGAGCCCTGCTGGAACGAGCAAATTATTTTCACCGAGCTCTTTCCCCCTTTATGCAGAAGGATCAAAATTCAAATTCGTGATAAAGACAACATAAAGAACACTGTGATTGGTACAGCATTCATTGAGCTGGATAAAATATCGAATTCAGGAGACAGAGGTAAACACTAAGGTTGTTGGCTTGATTTTGCACTCGGATATCTTTTTACGTCAGAAAATAGAGGTCAAATCATTGTGTTTGTAGTAAGATTGCATTCATTTGCAAGCAATCACACACTGGTTCATTTGTAACACACAACCAAAACAGTAAGCGTAATTTTGATATTTTAGTTTTAAAAAATCTTTAACACCTCACTGATTCTTTTTAGTTGATACCAGATATATTAATGTAAACATGTTTACTCTTATTATTTCAACAAACGGTTAAACGAACGGCGTTTGTTTTTTAAAGTAAACTTAATCATATATGCAACTGCATAGGGATATTGTATGAACATTGTTCAAGACAGCTAATCCATAACTGACTAATTATGCAAATCTTTCTGCTCGCACGAAAAAACAAAACTATCAGACAGTTTAGCATTCTTGTGCATTGCAGTCACTAAAGATGACTATGTGTTTGTTTAACTAGCAGCTGAAGTGTTGCTACTATTGATTTATTGCATCTGACAAAAGTATGTTGCTCAAGTGGATCTGGCTAAAGCCAAACTTGCGTTTCTTGATCTTACGGTTTCTTAGTTCGCAAAGTGTCTAACTTATTTACTGAGCTATCGGGAGGGATGCACAAGTTTAAACTCAAGGGCAGATTTGAAAGTTTTTCTGGCGCTTAAGTTGGCAATGTTATACAGAAGCACTGCTATGTAGCCTATGCACCGCAAAAAGGTCACTGCAGCACTTTCACTAGCACATTTCTACATGCCAGCAAGGTTTATTATAGATAAGCTATGCTTTATTTAGAGGTTTTTATTAAAAAACTAAACACTGCATTATCTTTTATGAGATTGTTGTTTTCTACTAGTGGCGTACGCAGGAAAAAATTGGACTGTATTCCCCCCCTCTTGTTTTTTTCTTTTTTTGGATAAATTTTAAACAAATGTATCCCAATCCCTAACTTGTCCATGCTTAGCTTGCGCCAGTTTATAAATTTGTGCCAGAGCTGTCAGAGCTGCCAGGTTTGCTAAGATGTTGAGCTATTTGCCCATAAGTCCATGAGTTGGCGTTAAAATTGGACGTTTTGAATGTCACCAACTATGGCTAATGTTTAAATAGGGCACAGTGTGGCCATTAGTCAAACTTAAACATTAAACATGGACATTTTTGGTGTTCTGCTAAAGCATACCTTTCATTTTATTTTATATTTTTTGGATAATTTTGTACTGATTATAACCAAATAGGCTAGCTTCAGTAAAATATTTTTTTTTCTTATTTTGTGCCAGCTAAAATTCAACTGCTAAAGTCACATTTTTTAAGTGGCTGCCTCGAGAAAATCTTGCGTACGCCACTGTCTAACACCCTCTTGCGGTAAAAAGAAAAAAATCTTCGACAATGTTTTTTAGCTTGTTGTATTTTATTGTTTCATATAACTGTGCCTGTGTATATTGTAATATTTATGCAGTATTACTGTTTATATGACTTGATAAAATGTAAACTTCAAACAAGTTAAGTCAAATTTTTATCTAAATCCTCAACAAATCTTAATGCATCATGTTGCAGGAAAAAATTAAAGTTACAATGAAAATTTAAAAAAAAAGTTATGATCCTACCTGTGGTAGAGCCGGACTTAATTGTTGAATTAGCTAATTAGCTTAGTTATTTTACGTACTTGACAGTAGATAGTTGTACTCTTTAGGTTTCCAAATATGATTTGTTTTGACTAGCAATATAAATTTTGCTTTGTTTTTCATGATTGGATTGACAGTCCATTTTGGTAATATACATGTGTGGCAACGTGTGTTACTTTAATTAATCATTAATGCTGATTGATTTTAACAAACGATTGCAGACAATGAGAGCTTTGATTTGTAGGCAGCATCAGCTAAATTTCAGAATGTTGTGATATCAGAACGCTATTCTGTGGTTGTTCTCAGCCAGATGTTTTTAATTTTAGCTGTGCATAAGTAGCCTACTAACCCTTTTTTTATTGACTTAATGTTTGAGTTGTGCACAAAACTTTACAATGCTGAATGCTTGGATGACGATTGTCATCTTGTTTTGAAACACACTAGAAAATCCGACAAATTCGTGCTTTGTAACGCTGACATTTGAATTTATATCAATGAACAAGATTAGGAAAAATAATACACAAAATACACAAAGAATTAAAAGCTTTGTAATTTTTGTACGTTTGTTTTATATTGTTCAGTAAATGTGCATTGATATAATGTGAAAAGGTGATAAAACCACAGCGTTATAAAAAACTCCATCTGCAGTCCATTCCACTATCTCATGCTGGTACTTTGCAGAATCATAACATTATGCTTCAAATGAGATGAAAACTTTCAATGAGAGACAAACAATTATTTTTTTTCGATTTGGAAATGAATGCATTTTGTGACAACGATTTGCTGTGCAGTAATTCAATTACACTTCTTCCCCTTTCTAAACTGTTTTTAGGTTTAGGTTCTTTTGGCAATGTGAATAATTTTTGTGCACTTTTGTATCTTTTATCTTTGCTTGAATTTCGTTTCTGCCTGTTTTGTACCTGTATTTACAGACCACCTATACAAATACTCTTCTTTTAGTTGAAGTTTCAGTTCACACACGAAAGCAAATCAAGGCGAGTGTGGTGACTGGTGATGGTGTAGTGAAACATTTTAACTTTTACGTTAAATAGTCTTGCTGCGCATCACTACACTGAACTTTCGTGGTGTCAAATTTTTAGAAAAAATGACTTGATTGGTCCTCATTGGGCATTGTTTTAGGTATTGAATCTTCATACAGAACGCAGTAGCAGACCCAAGCGGAAACTTAGTTACTTGCCCTTTTAAACAATGAGAAAAACATGCGTTTTACTGTATCTTTGCAAAAGCTTCTCGTTTACTCTTTCAATAACGCTTGATTACGGTCACCGAATCGATTCAACAGTAAATTCAGATGAAAAGTTTTTCAAGTACCCTTACCCCTCAAACTTCGGCAGCATAGCCGAGTGGTGAGAGCACTGGCACGACACTCGAAAGGGCGCCGGTTCAACACCGCTCAAGAGCATGCGATTGTGTCTTTGGCAGGACACTTTAAATGCATGCCTGAAGGTAGACATGAAGATTGGTTTTCTTACCTTTCCGTCCACTTAATTTTAAATCTTCAACAACCAGGTGTAAGCGTGGATACGACAATAATAACCCCTCAAAAACTGAAAAAAGTAATACCTTGAAGTAAGAACATTGCTCACTCAACTAGTTAATAATTTAACCTACTTCAGCGTTAATGAAGGTATATGAGATAAAAGCTGCCTTGTATGCTAGTAGGTTGGGACATCTCGGACAAAATAGTGAAATTTCACTTGAAGACTACAAGCCCAAAATACTCAATAAACCTTTGTCAAAAAATAATATTAGTGAAATCCTTCTGTTGCCGTGAAAAAGACAATTAGATACGGTGCTGAAGTTTATTTGTAAACAAAAAAACATTATTCCATCTCCTACAAAAATCTAGTTTTTATTTGACAATCTCAAATTTCGTAAAATCCAAAGTGTGACAAAGTCTTAAAAAAAAGCATTGTTGGGACACAAAATACACAAAAAGGGATCAAAACAAGACAAATTTGTCAAAACTTTTTGGGCGCAATCTCCTCAACATCTTTTTGCTACTGAGGATCTCTTCTTTTACATTGTCCAATTTCTTTTAGAGTTTTTTTCTTCCGTGAAACTCCTATACCTCAAACATTTTTTGTTCAGATCCGCTACTGAAAGAATGTGCATGCCTCTGATACTAATTTTCTGATTTTGCAACAATCTACTTCGCGTAGGTGCATGTTAGTTTTGTAATTATGATTTGTTATTATTCAATTTTGTTACAGAAGATTTTGAAAAAATTTGAAATGGATGTTGCTAACTGACAACTAAGTAATTGTTGGTCTTTTTTATGCTGATTTGGTTTGTGCTCTCACTTTTAAATGCGATTTCACAATTGTCAACTAAATTGGGTCAGGGTTTGCTTTGGTTAGAGATCACTAGTTTTCAATTTATTGTTTGTGAATGTATTGTGAACCTCAACCGTAGATCATAGGACGTAAGGCCAATAAGCTCAACAGGCTGCATTGGGTTATAGTTAAAGAGGGAGTGCTACCATAGCGGTTTATTGTAAATCTACGTAAGATTAGTTTTCTGTTTAACACATTTTGAATACGTTTTTCTAAAACTAGAGCCATATGACCATATAAGACGGGCCTGCTCTGGCCCATGGGCCGAGTGTTGGACGTCTCTTCCTTAAGCCAACAAATATCAACTAATTATACAATTGTATTTTGAAAAACGTTGAAATCAGATAACGAACAGAACTATAAATTGTCCTAGATCACATCACTTTTATGATTTTATTATACCAAACAAGCATCGATTTATTTTTATGCAACAAATGGTTATGGACAAAAAAACTTTTAGATAGCAAAAAACTTTTGTTCTTTTCTAAACCGATCCCTTTTAATTGAAGCTAAACAAGAACTGAACCTTTTTACTTGCACAACCACTGCAGGCTTCCTTCCTACATTCGGCCCGACCTTTGTAAACATGTACGGTTCACCTCGCAACTACACAATGGTCAATGAGCATTCGGATCTCAACGAAGGACTCGGAGAAGGTGTTGCTTTCAGGTATGCGTTTACTACAAAATTCGAACTTAATCTTCATTTTGGTCTTCGTGTAAAACTGCTCGTCTTGATCAGATTTGGCCGATTTTTCGCATCTCACAATATTATCTGCTATATCATTTGCTGATGGATACCAGTCTAAAATAAAGAACTGTGTGCCCAACTTTAAAACATGCTATTGAAGTCAATTGTACTCTTACATGTTTCACGCATATCATGAGCATACTGAGTAGCCTACTGCTGTTCTTGCTTCAGAGCTCGGCTGCTTATGGGCTTATCGGTTGACCTGGTCAACGTCAACTCAAGCGAAGGTCAAGGGTCAGCTGACGTAGAGGTGGAGCTCATACCTGCTTTGTCAGAGGTATTATGAAATAGCTATGAGCAACACTACAGGAAGAGTGCTCAATGTCAAGCAGAGTAAATGATTGTAGTTTCTATTTGAGAACCGGTATTAAGTTTTTACAAATTTCATTTTAGGATGAAACAATCTGTAACATTTTTTGAACAACAGTAATTGACTTGATCAACTGGTGTCTTTTTTGCTTTTGGAAAGTATTTCATGGAACTAGTTTGCGTGAGTTTTTGTTTTGTGCAATTTTTCATTTTTGAGATCTTTTTTCTGATGTCGGGCAATCGAGTTATCTCAATCATTTTTGTTCTTCAGCTTGGAGCAGGAAAACCTGAAGAATTTTTTCTATTTGGATCGTTTCTTGAAGCCAACATGATCAACAAAAAGTTAGCTGATAAACCTGTGACTTTTGAGGTTACTATAGGTCAGTAGTTTTCTGTTGTTTCGAATTTATATAATGTGATCAACTGATCAAATAAGATTTAACTGGACAAGTATAGATTGATCAAGTACCTCTTCCGCTGTAAGTACATATTTACGAGAGCAAAAGCTCAACGAATATGCTTTACATTATTTATGATTTGCTATGATACCTTTAAAGGTTATTGTCAGTTCATTGTTTATGTGAGAATATAAAATATTTCTAAGCTCTCATTGCATTCCATGTTTGCAATTTTATTGGTTCAATTTGTAGGCAACTGTGGGAATGATATTGACGGAAAAAATCTGAGTCGGAAAAGAAAGAGAAGTGATGCTAATGACTCAGATGGATCACTAGAAGACACAGACGATGAGCAACAAAGCTTGTTGCAAAACAATAAAGAAGAAGATGACCCGAATATTCGACCTTTAACGCCAGCTGAAAAACCGCTTTCTTCTGATGGGTAAGTACTGCATTCGTATGGCTGGTGTTGCGTTGTGTTGGCTTGATGCTTTTTTGTACACTGTACGTGTACAGTGTACAGTAGAAAGGAGGTGTTTTACAATCTCGGTGTGGTTATACTAATACGTTATAATGCGGCCACCAACGTTCTTTTACCTAACTGTCGGTCTTAGCAGACCAGTAGGCTGCTGTATGATCCAACAAGTACGACCTACTGTACTTTGCCATACCTACATAGCACCTCCATAACTTTGTACCAAGACGAAGGTTTTTCTAGAGAATTACATTTAAAATGTAAAGAAGAACTAGCAGTTAAATTATGGGTTACCATACGCGTCTTCTTTTTAAAAAATTTGTCTTTATTTGAAAAAGCAAATGACTTGTCCTTCAAAGACGCTTAAAAATGACAAAATATATTATCACGATCAGGAAAGTTTTTCATCAAAACGTTGTGCTCCAGAGCTTAATAAACAAGACTTAGATAAACGTCTCTTTGCTGCATATCTTGCTCTTTATCAGGTCTATAGTTTTTTTTTTGTGATTTTAATTCTAGTATTATGACAAAGAAAAATTAAATCTCTGAAGTTATTGCAGTATATAGATCAATAAGAAATTTCTTGAAATTGGTCTGAATTATTTTTCAGGTTCTACCATCACATGCCTTACTTTGAAAAAAAGCCTTGTGTCTATCTCACCAGCGTCTGGCACGACCAGAAGAAACGACTTTATAACTCAAACATAATGCACCGTATTGCCGACAAGTTGGTGAGTGGCAAATATGTGAAGCAAATTAAGACCTTTTTGCCACTTTAAAAACATGTTGCCAAATGGCACAAAATGGTCAAAATTGAACAATTAGTCTTTTGTTAAATGTGAAATTTCCTGCCAATTCTGCAGACGTCACAAAAAGTAACACACAATTTTTTTTGGCTCAAATTTGATACGGTACACGATGCCAGGCGCAGTTATTGTAGTCGTGTCCAATTAGATACCAATCTGAAATGGCTAAGGACAAGCGGACGTACTCTGACGTACACGTTTACTCTTATGACGCAAATTGTATTGACGTCATCAGGAAGAAGGGATTGATGACGTAGAAGAAATGCTGAAAACTGGAGAAGAAAGACCAGACAGGCGACTAAGGGGCGTGGCTGAAGAACTGTCCAATGGCTGTGAAGCATACAACCGCCTGGTGAAGGGAACGGGTGGAGCGGCCCTGGGAAGGACAAGGCTGGATCGTGAACGCCACAAGCTGTGCTTGAGAGAAATTGTAAGTTTTATCTAAATTCAAAAAATAAAAAATGAAATCATTGTAATGTCATTAGATTATGCTGCAAAGTGTACAAAGCACACCTCGTGTGGGACTATTTTTTATTGATAACAGAACAAAAAAAATTTTTTTTTACGTTGATTATTCTTCTCCGCTGATTGGCGCTCTTGTGCTAAACATTCTGTTTTAATTGAGTTGACTTTCTCGTGATCATTGTTTGAACCGTTAATTTTCAAACTCTGCTTTTTCAAATACTTTTGGATCGGGTACATATAAGTTCAACACTGGTTATTGAAAGCAAAAAATGCTGATACTAAAGACAGTTTCTCGAGACATGTTAGTTTAAATCTTCTTCTTCTACTTAAAAAACCTAATTTTTCCTTTGCGATGAAATTTGTTTCATCGGATAAATATAATTTCAGGATCTTGAGACTTCTGTGGCACATATAAAAAATGATTTGTGATTTTTGCTTGCACTGTATGTACTTGCTCAAGGTTTAAATTTTGCTTTGGAAATCCGCACTCTATTCAAATGTTACACACCTTTACGTCTTTAAAGTCACGGTCACGTCTTTAAAGTAAAAAGTATTAAAAGCATTTTAAAGTCAAGATTAATAAGAACTTTTCATTTACTTGATGTCGGTCTTCAATACAGATTGAAACAAAAATATGAAAAATAAATTTGAAATTAGTTTATTGTCCCAATTTAACATTTAAGGGTTAATCTGCTTAAGTATTTTCAAACGTGTTATTATGAGAAAGCATCGCAATTATAACGTCAATGCTGTGCCTTGATATGGTCAAGGAATGCAAAGACAGCGTTAGTTGGACAATAAGCTTTAAATGTGGAGTTGGTAAAGCGACATGGTTGATGACATTTCATGGATTATGGTACCAGTCTGGTATCTGCACTGCGGTGTTTGTGGAATTATTACCTCTAGCGATATGCAACTCATGCAGTCACATGCAATTTTCTGCAAGATGGTGAAAGTTTTTATTAGTTTGTATCATAAGCTGATTTTCTTTATCATGCAAGGATTGGATCGGAAACGAAGCTAAGAAGATCAAAACGCAATTAAAGTTGACAACCTTAAAAGACAAAATGATCCGAATGAAAATCCTCCTTTCAAAAATCAAAGCTCTATTCGACGACGTGAGTTGAACATCGACCATTTTGCAATAACTCTGAAATTTAAAACAACTTTGAAGACGAAGAAACTTGCTAGACACAACTAAATTCCCCTTTCACCTCTGGCAAAACTCGTAGCTTGTTTATCTTTGCAGCAGGTATTGCTATTTATCTGTTATTGTGACCGTGGATGTCGTCGAGATTAATCAGATTGCCTGATAATTTCCACGCAACACGTTTAGTAGTCTAGCCTGAAGTGTTGTGATTAAAACCTCGAGCACGTTCTTCATTTTGGTAGCAGCATTTCCTTTGTTTGTTCGTGCAAAAATTGGAAAAAGGAAACAGTAAATATTGACGTTGTTTGGGCGTTAAGTGATAAAAGCAATACTAATCCTTGTATAAACATTGTTGATTGCAATCGAGAACAAAAACAATTACTTTCATAAAATTGTTAGGATTTCTCTGCAATTAATGTTTACTTTATGATGAAACCTAATTTCAAAACTTCACAATATGTGCCTATCTTTGAAACACTACAACAAAACCTATGCATTTTTCAGCCTCAAGATTCTATTCCTGATGTGTTCATTTGGATGCTAAGTGGTAAAAAAAGAGCGGCCTACGCAAGAATACCAACTAGAAAAATTCTTCATTCTGTAAGGCAGGAAGAAGCAGGTGTTCATTGCGGAAAAATACAAACCATCTTTCTCCGGGTAATGGCTTGTTTTTTTATGCAGTAAAACTCACCCTTAACTTTCGTTTTACACTCTTTTTTTTTCATTGTTTCATGCTTTATTAGTTTATCAGAAATTATGTAAGTAGCCGAGTGGTGAGCGCTCATGCACAAAGCTTGGAAAACTGTTAATTTTACACTTGTCAAGAGCACGTGACTGTATTTGTTGAGACACCGAATGACGTGCTTGAAGATGAACACGAAGATTGGTTTCTTTGCCTTTGCATCCACTTAATCAAAATCAACTACTGCGCATTAGCCTGGATACGACAAAAAGCTGAAAAAAACTTACTTTCACAGCAACTTTGAAACCTGGTTCTTTTTTAAAGTAATTTGAAATACCTGGCGGGATTGTAGCTGATTCTCTTGTTCGCAGTTGCCTGGGAAGAAGAGCGTGGGTCCATCTGGCTGGAAGATTCAGGCAAAATTGGAGGTTTATCTTTGGTTTGGGATGACAAAGAACAAAAGAGATTACTTGAAAGGTCTTCCATCGGGTTATGAAGTCACAAGAGCTGCAAAATCTGTCAACTACCCACCTTTGTTTTTGACTTACAAAGGTAAGATATTTAGGGATCAAAGAAAACGTTCTAAACATTAAAGATGAACAAGCTGATAAAACATGGTTCAATTTAATAATTAATAATTTATAAAATTACTCACACTATTTTAGCCTGTAATCTCATCGTTTTACGCAAAGCTTAACTAACTCTATGTTCATTCTTTGTAACGTGTAGGAACGGATACAGCAAAGTTTCACGGGTGGGCGATTTTAACAAAACGCAAATATGTGAGAGGTGTTTACATTAATCGGACCTTACAGATACACAGTAAATAAAGTTACTTTTCTGTGTGGAAGAGGGTCTATCACATCCGCTGCCCCCTTCCTTAGATCCGCCATTGATAACATGTGAAGAATATAGTATACCGTTCTCTACACAGTAGGCTTACTTTCTTTTAAACTTTCTGTAAAAAAATTTTCAAATACAAATTGTCACCATTTTCTTGGTTTTCTTCCACCCTTTCTTTTGTGACGCAGAATTTGTCACCAACTTATAATGCCCTGCAACTTTTTTGATCCCCGAGGGACCGAGGGTGTCACATGTTTGATCGTCTCTTAGGTGATTTCACTTGTCTCGGGATTGTGGAATTTAAAGTCAACACTCAGTACCGGGATTACAAACCGCTTTTAAATAATGTACGAACGATTTTCCAATTACACAAACAATAATATATTCTAAGTAAATTTCCAAGAAAACATTTTCCAATTTTGTTGCCCTGCTAGCTGGTGTCCGACGTTTTTTTCGTAAACAATTGTTCGTAAACAATTGTTCGTAAAGTTAATTCTTCGTAACACAATTCTTCGTAAAGCATTTCTTCGTGCGTGCAATTGACCGTGATACTAATTGTTCGTAAAACAGTTACAATTCTTTACGAACAATTAATTAGGGTAGCGTATATGCTGGAGATGTGCTACATGTGACGTGCTGTAGACGAGCAGACAGAGTGTAGAGTCCCTGATTCACAATGGCAGCGAAAAAGGAAAGCCAAAACTTTTGTATGATGGCCAGCTTTATTGCAAAGATTATAGTGCACTTAACGCACAAGGGCAAGAAACTGCTTATTGGAAATTTGAGCATTTTCAAAGGAAATGTCCTGCACGAATAACAACAGGGGCGCCGAAACAATTTTTGACTGGGGCGGGGGCAGGATTATGAAAAAAGGCACTTTTGTTGCTGAAAGGCCAATTTTTTTTAAACTTTTAAGATAAGATATAGCGATAATGCTCATCTATCAGCTCACTATCGAGTAATGATACAAGTGTCCGGTATACAAAGAAGGACATCATGCTATGTTATAATGATATAACCTACTGTGTTGCAGAATTTGTGCTGTGAATATTATTTTGAGCTTTTGATTGAAAGCTTTTGATTAACGATTTCAAAAATATTTTCATTGCCGATTATCTCGAAAACTAGAACCAATTTGAAAAAACTAAGTGCATTTTCGGAATCAGGGGCCTTGAAATACTTTAAAATGACTCTCACCTTTATTTGTGCCAAAAAATTTTTGTTGGCCTGTGTTATAATTAGGCTAAAAGCGAATAGCAGAAATTTTTATATTGCAAAATGTGCAGCAGCTTACATGACTATAAAAGGGCACCATTGCCCCCCTGTCCCTCCATGAAGCCCCCCTGCCCCCCGCTTCCGGCGCCCCTGAGTAACAACTGAAAAATTGTTCACAAACATTTGACCTATCACCTGTTTACGAACAATTCACTATACGAACAATTGATGTATACGAAGAAATGATTTACGAAGAATTGTTTTATGAAGAATTAATTTTACGAACAACTGTTTACGAACAATTGTTTTACGAACAACTGTTTACAAACAATTCACCTATAACCTTGGTAGCTATAGACATATACCCGACTACCCGTACTAAACAACTATTCAAGTAAGTCTTTCAAAGTTTTGCCACCCTTTTCCCTTTCATTGTCGTGCTGGTATGTCGATTGTTATTTTAACTGGTAATATTTTTTTCGTTCCCGCAACACGTTAATGACGAAAAATGATATGATATGACAATGTGAATGCTTTGAAGTATTTCATATCATCATTTTCAGATCGGCAACAGTTCGAGCTCCGTACACATCTCTATCAAGCTCGTAGCCTCCTCGCAGCAGACGACACGGGGCTGTCGGATCCGTTTGCCAAGATCATTTTTTCCACAAGCACGGCCACTACTCAGGTATATACCGGCTTAGGGGTTTTAGCTCATGAGGAAGTGAAACTACATTCGCTTTTGGCTTATCCGCCACATTAGAAGGGTTACGTTTTTTCTGATTAAAAAAGTAGGCTAATGTACATTTTATGGTTAATATAACAGCAGTGAAGTTTCAAGTAATTTAAGGTTTTTGTTGAAAGTAAGTAAACTTATAGCTAAGCGAAAAAATGTCATATTGGCAATTGACTCTTCTAATGTGGCCGGAAAAGCGGATTGGCCTCCCATAAAGTATGATGTCCCAAATACTGGCTAGGTATGCACAGCACAGATTTTAGTGCTTGAGTTAATTTTGGATCCAAAACGACTCTTCACTAAGTTGAAGCGGTTGAAGGTCTTCAGTTGTGCAATAATAGATTCTCAGAAAAGCCACGTTCTTCATTAAGCATGTTTATCCTAATCCGGTGATAAAAGCCAACGTATTTAGTTTTCATCTTCGTTTTAACTTAATTCACAACCATTTGCAACATTTCTTGATGGTTTATATGGGAAATCAGGCTTGCTCACGAATTTTTTATTTTTAAAGAAAATTATTTTTTAATTTTAAAAGTGTGTTGTTACCACTATAAAAATTCTATTTTAAGTGTCAGGTTATTTACTTAAACACAAACTTGAGAGCTGTTTCACAATTTATTCCAGTGACGTAGCTAGAAAGAAATTTTTAAAGGGACAAAAGCAACTGTTGGGGGGATATTTTGAAGTTTGAAACAAAGAGTTTATTCAAAAATATATCTATTGAATGCAGGCAAACATTCATGAATTTTTCAGTATCCATTTGTGAAGCGTCATTCCACAAGTAATACTTAAAAACATATTTTTTGGGGCGGTTGCCCCCCAACTCCCCTGAAACAAACCCTTGGCTACGTCTCTGATTTATTCAAAGTGCACTTCCACCATTCTGGCGCAACCACAATGGACAGAAATCTTTTCAAAATATATTTAGTAAAAGACTGGATAATTGAGTTTGTGTGTTTCTTGAATACTTTTTGAAAGTAAAGTTTTAGGACTTCTCCTCATTGAGAGTATTGGTTGTATGGAACTGAAATTTCTATTGAAATATGCATAGCGGCACCGCTTTGGTAGATTAGACCAGTGGTTTCCAAACCTTTTTGCTCCATCACCCTCTTATCATTTCGGAAACAATACTCCCCCCTTTTTAACTTGCAGCAAGCAATCACCCTAGAAACATATTTAATTGTTTCTGATAAGGGATTCATAAAAGTTATTTTGAAAACTACATTGCCATCTACGTAGGCTATGCGTCATAAAACGCTTGTGGTTAAATAAGTACTGCTTGTTTGCTAAGCAATGATATTTAACTGAAACAGCGGATCTAAAAAACCAAATTTTGTTGGCACTAAAGTACAATAAACAAAATGTCTGGAGGCCTGCTCTCAGAAAATTTTGCCTTTATTAAGTCGCGTTTTGAGTACGTTTGTTTCAAATATGCTTTTCGTACATCATCATCATCATCATCATAATCCATCGTCGGTTTGTTCCCCACTAGTGGGGGTGGCCGATTGTTTCCGCGCAGCAATTGTTTTAATCCCTTTTCTCCATTTCACCCTGTCCCTTGCATCTTCCTCCTTCAGTCCGACTTTTTTAAATTCATCCTTCACTTGTTGTTTCCACGTTCTTCTTGGACGACCGCGTTTCCTCTTCCCATCCACCTTTAGATCTAGTGCCTTTCTAAAAAAACTTCCTTCCTCCCTCCTTATCACATGTCCATACCATCTTACTCCATTTGCCCTTGCCAGTTGGTCTATGGTCTCTCTCATCTCTAGCATATCCAACAATTTACACTTTGTGTTTAATCATGGCCTCATCCTCAAGTCAAAGCTAGATTTTTGCAGTTTTAAAATTTTTATTACAACCGTCGTTTTTGAAATATCTTTGCTAAACTTTTTGCAGTACAAAGATCATGAAATCATACAAAACAACATTAAAGTAAGGATTTGTTTGTCATCTCGACTAATTTTCTGCATTTGCAATTTATGCGTGATTTAGCTGAGAGCTGATACCTAAATCGAAATAGGCTACATGTACATGCTTCGAACTCTTCATACAAACTCAGTCATCAAGGTTGAAAGTTTCACATACTGCATGTACTAAGTTTATCAAGTTGTGTTGATATGTCTTGTGCAGATTTTGGAAGAGACGCTTAATCCCACATGGGATCAAACTTTGATCGTTCCAGACATAACCTTATTTGGGCGTGCAGAAGAGCTGAGAGACGATCCTCCTTTGGTTACTATTGAAGTGTTTGACAAGGACACATTGGTATGTCAGTTATTCAATTATGTAGCTTTATTCAGATGAGAATCAGCAGTGTTGCAGCCTATAAAACAAGCAAAGTAGTAAAATATAATAGATGGAGTTTCGCTTTTAACAGGAGGATCTTTGTTTAGTTCACCTGATACTGCGGGTTCGCTGTTGCAGTAGCGGTTTTTACTAGCTTTTGAAACACAGTTCCCTAGTCATATGGTATGACTATTCATCATAGCACATAGCACCTTCATCATAGAACATGCTGGCTAAGGAACTTTTTTCCGAAAGCTAGTGCAAATCGCTACTGCCACAGTGAACCCGCAGCATCAGGCTATAACAGGTCGGTTGTATCTATATTTGTGAAGTAAAATAATAAAAGTTTGGACTAGCTTTTCATAGAATTTCATTGTGTGTTTTTGAGTTAGTTCAGCTGTTACAAAAATAACATTATGTAGCCTTCTAAATTTATTGATTGCGCAATTTGTTACGTCAACTTCATAATTTTTTGGAAGGAATACTACTGAATAATCCGGGTGTGCCATAAATACAATTATCATAGATTACACCGGTTTTAAATTTGGTCTTTTCGATTCTTTATAAAGCACAAGTGAGCAGTCCCGTTGTAGTTATACTCTAACATATAGCTTCTTTCTGATACGGTTGAAAACGACTGTTGTAAAACGAATATAGCCTGCACAGGAGTGGCTATACAGCCGCGTTACGCCTTGCTGATAATCCTGGTAGAGAAATGAAATAGAAATATAACAATAGTGGTTTTGACAAATTCTAAGAAAAACTATCAACCAAAACTTTCCAAATGTGGTTCAAACGTCACATTGATCATGACATCATTAGCAAAACGCTGGTTACGCTTTCCTAAAGAATTAGTATCTGATTAGGTGAATTTTAAGTTGCGAAAATGGAAACAAAGCTTATAGAAGATTGTGCATTGTGGTTATTTTGCTTCAGTACTTTACACATGACATAAGGATTTACATCTGAAAAAGTTTGACAATGTTTCTACGAAAAAAAGGGATAAAGCTGTTTGCTTTAACTTTACAGCAAAAATCATCGATAACTTAATTCTTGTCACTCTGAATTAGGTTTGTATATGGCGGCTCAAACTTTGGAAAACGAAAAATTATTCTGGTAACTTGGACCATTGCTATATTAAACGTATTTTAGAGAAATTATCTGTTAGTGATTTTATCTGGATTACCGGCGTTGTAATATAAGCGAAAATCTTTCAGGCTATGTGTCGATCAGAGCTTCTATTATCAGCGTTTTTTCACCGAAAAAGCAATACTTAATTTTAATATAAAATTGGAACTTGCCGCTGGATTTAACGAAAAAGGTCATTTCCAATTTTAGCTAACAAATTTGTTCTTACGCCCAAGTCTGCCTCACGATAACATCATTTTCTTTTTACTCACTGTTGCTCACGACAGTCGACTGTCAAGTTTTGTTGAAATATGTGATTGGTATTTTTTATGCCTTTAACTTTTAACCAACGTAGGCCTACTTTGTTACAAATGTAAACTAAGTTCTGAAAAGCCTTTTCACATCTACCATGATCCGTTTAGCTCTGAAATAAACTAAAGATGCAATAATAATGGGGAAAATGTTGTGAAAACTTCAAGCAATAAGACATGAAGTCAGTTGTGGAGATTTCGACGATGGTTGAAAAAAGACAATTTTGCTTTAGAAATGTATGAACTTTTCAACCGATCAATCTGGAGATCGGACATACACATGTGTGCTTTCAGCAACAACACGCGGGTGCACGATTTTATGCGCAGTATTTCCTTCAACATGTTAGCCAATATTGTTACCACCATATTTGTTGTAAAGAATGCACTTTTCTACGAATTATTGCCTACATATTTGCAAAGATTTGAATTTTGCAACTTGCACTTAAGTTGGACTAATTTGTTTTTGGAACTATATTTAATTTTCTTCAAACATGTTTTCAAATTAATAAAAAATTTCCTTACGAAGTTATTTGTCGTGGTTTGGAACTTCGCTGCCAAAATTTATGTCGTTGCATGTATGTAAAGTGTTTTTCATAAAAAGATATTGAAACTGAAGCAAGGTTACTTTGGCATTTGTTGAAACATCAACATTTTTTATTGTTTTTTGAATAAAAGGCAATTGTGGATAAACATTTCCATTTGACATAAACATCTTGATTTTATTGATCACGACTTTAAATGTCAAACGTGTGTTGTATATTGGCAACAACCGATCCATCCAGTGTTTCTAAAGCAGTGATGCTTAAACCATGGGCCACAAAGCCTTGACTACATGGAAATTGCAGGGGAATTGAGAGACAGATGAGATTACAAGTGGACTGTGAAAGCCATTTTAATGAACAACGTTTTAAACAAGAAAATATTCTGCATAGCAATGAACTTCCATTTCTTAATACAAACTTTAGATTGTTTAAACGTTTTTGGTGACTTTACGATTTTCGTAAGAACATTGAATCAGATTAGCCAGTCTTCTTTCTTTACGTTACTGACAGATACTACTTTACTACATGGTTCTCAAATATTTCGTTATTCTTTTTGTCTTATTTTTTTGGCTTGTACAGTACACATAGGTGTAGATCCAGATCCTACTGTAGAGATTTTAGAAAATTTTCAAAAGCTACTTTAGATCAAGTACGTTCTCGTATCATACAGTATGTCAGTGTAAGAAAAGATTAATTGTGGGGCCCATCAATTTATCACTTTGATGCACTTTTATGTCTGGACAAATTCTTTAAAAAAGTTTCAGCACTTGAAAATCGGCAAGACCTTGAAACCCTTTGCTCCATTTTATTAGCTTGAACTTGAAAACTGTACTTATCATTATTTTGTTAAGAGACATAGCAGCCTACTGCACTTTGTTGTCAAAATTGTTGATGAATATTCAAACTATGCTCCCATGAGTTGTATAAAAAAGAAATAATCCGTTTACGAAAATCTTTTCTTTTCGTCAAAAGCTGTTTCAAAAGACGAAAAACGGTTAAGCAATTTGAACAAAAAATAGTGTGTTAATCCTTTTTTTTGTCATTTTGCTATAAATAAAAGGATTGTTCGAGAATTTAATTTGTTTTGGTATCGAGACAGTTTGTGTCGGCTTGATTACGATTTTGTTCCAACTTTTCCTCATTAAATTACTTCTAATTGCAATCTATAAGTATTTAATCCATGTCTGTCGTGACATGCGGCATAACTTCCGTCACAAATCAATTTAAATACAAGTTTAGATCTTACCCAAGTTTAGGTTTACAAAAAGTTGTCCTTTCTTTACTCTCCAAGGTTCGATTTGTCAAAAGAATGACGACATGTCCTGTAGCGGTGCTAAACGTACAATTTTACTACATTTGCCACAAACAAAAGTGTTTGGTAAAACTCTCCCAGTTCAACTAAGTGATTCGTCCTCTCTATTCTACTTGACCACCCACGAAAAGGGGAAATGTTTTAAAAAAGATTTTCCGAGAACTCGATTCCTCATTCTATAAATACTTTGTTCTGTACAAGAAGACATATAAAAACGGTCCGACGACGATTCAACTGCCCGCATGTGCAGGAACAGCAACCCAGTTGCTCCTAACCCTGACAATTTTTGCTCCTTTTTTACGAAGGTTTAGTCTCTGCGCAGCCATAACTTCACAAAGAGGGTCTTCTCTACGAATATTTCTTTTCTGCCAGCAATCATCACCAATCATAAAATTAGTTAGTCTTTATACTCTTACCCGCACTGCCTGAGAATGATTTAAAGTAGACACAGGATATCTCTAAGTATAAGGAAGTCAACAATTGGGGAAGTCGGCAACTTCTCAAAACATGTGTAGCAACACTAAATGTTTAATAAAACGACACTTCACTTTAAACTAATTTCAGAGTAAAGATTAAAATTATGAAGGCCTTGTTTAAATCATTGTTGTATAAGTTTATTTAGATAATTTTGCATCAAAAAACAATTATTTGCATCAAAATAGTTGCACTATCTTGTATACGGTCCAAATATTTCACGGCATGAGGTCACATTCATCACAAGGTGAATTTTAAAGAGTTTTATATTTTGTGTGCAACTAAATCCCCTTTTCAAAATGGAATTAACGGTGGCTTTTTTAACAGATTGATGATTATGTGCCTGATCTGATACAGACGTTGGCGATCATGGTCTTCCAAACTTCTCTGTCATTTGCCATTCGTATAAAATCGTTCGTTTTAACTGTTGTGTTTGTGGCCCATTGATTCAAGCTGTTTAAATAAGTTAATCTTTGTCGACCTCTGCTTCTTTTTCCCTGTATCATCCCCAATAGAGCTAATTTTTCCAAATCTCCATGTCTGTGAATATGACCTACAAATTGCATCTGACGCCTTTTAACTGTTGCTATTAATCTCCTTTCTGCATTTGCCAATTTCATAACTTCGTCATTACTCTTCTTTTCAGTCCAAGATATCCTCAACATCCTTCTGAGAAACCACATCTCAGCAGCCTCTAGTCTTTTCTTCATATCTTTACTTATTGTCCAGCATTCACATCCGTAGGTTAGAATTGATTCTACATATGCTTTTAAAACTTTAATTTGGTCTTTATTGTCATGTTGCGATTCCTGAAGACTGTGCTCATTTTACTGAAAGTATCCTTTGCTATGGCGATTCTCTTTTTAATTTCAGTGTCACTTTTGCCATCGGAAGTTATAATATATCCAAGATATTTAAATTTATCAACTTGTTTCACTGTAACACCATTGAGTGTTAGGTTGCAATTTGGATAAGTTTTCTTTTTTGATACCGTCATGCATTCTGTTTTTCTTGAATTTAACTCTAAACCCATTGCTTTACTGTTATTGACAACAGAATTTAATAAGTCCTGTAGATTGTTTGCAGATTCTGCTATCAAGACTGTATCATCAGCGTATCTCAAGTTTGTTATATTTTGTCCTCCAACCTTTACTCCATTCATATTTTCGATGTCTCTCAAAATCATCTCACTGTAAACGTTGAAAAGATCTGGAGATAGGACACATCCTTGTCTGACGCCACGTTGTATCGATTTGAATTCGCTAAGATCGTTATTTATACGTATTGCAGCCGTTTGTTCCCAATAGAGGTTTCGTATGACTCTGAGGTCTTTAACTTTAACTTTAACAGATTAGGCTTCACAAAATATTTTGCTCCGGCTAACCTTTGGTTTTGATTGCAGCTTTCGTTTTTATAAACTTTCTCTCCACGATTTTCGTTTTAAAATTTTTTTCCACGTTTCTACATAAATAGCCCAACCTGATATCCGTGCACCACTGTAACTAAAAAGACTTAATTCTTTTGAAGATAAAGTTAATACTTATTAAAATATCCTAAATAAGATGCGTTGTTGCGATTACAAGTGGTTTGGGCTTAGCTTCAAAATGACGGTGTTTTGTATCTGGCGAATCCAGTAGTTAGCTGATAACTTGCCAAGGACTTGGCAGGATAAAATGTAATTTAATCACTCCATTGTTGTCAAAAAAAATCGGAAATAACAATTTTAATAGCTTTTGTAATAACTTACTATGTAACGGATTACGTAAGAGTAAGACACTGACAGACATAGTGACGTAAATTCATGTTTGTTAATTTATTTCATTGACTTCCTTTACAAGTTTTTCAAAAATTGTTGATAAATATTCAGAACTCTAGCTGTTGCTGAGCACCAAAGTTAAGTCATTGATCTACGAAATGCACCTGGTCTTTGCCACAGAGATATTTTAAATTCACCATGTTTATTTTCATTTGAAAACAACGATCGGTTTCTTTTGGCTTGAAAAGACTAATTAACAGACATGAATGATGCACCTTACAAACATTTGCAAGCTGCATTTTTATGCAACTCAGTTGTTGTTTTCAGGGGAAAGACGAATACATCGGACGAACGATCGCGAAGCCTCTTGTGAAAATGAGCAGCGAAAAGTACGAATCTCCGAGGTTTCCTCCTAAGTTAGACTGGTATCAAATCTACAGAGGAGTGACAAAAGCTGGAGAAATTTTGGCATCTTTTGAACTTTTGCAGGTCTTTTGAAAGCATGGGCTAATATAATAGTCTACTCGTTTAAAAGTAAATAGGCTTATTTGACTAACTGTTGATTTGAGGGGGGCTAGATTTATAGAAGGCTACAGATTGCAACAAATTTTCTCTCACACAGCATTTTTGCTAAATAAGAGTGTCTCTGCTAAGGTAAAAAGTCTTCGATTTTAAAAGTTAAGTATTGGTATGAAACTGCTCAGATTCGATTGAACTTGTATTGAAAAAAAAAATCATCAGTGGAAAATCAGTGCGGGCTGGCTTTATGTTAAAACAATTTCGTTGTTTAAATCTTTTTATGCTTGAAAACTTCCAGCTTGTACGGCAGCAGATGAATCAGGTAACAAATTCCATTTTATATGGAAAACTGTGAACCTGCAAGGTGTGGTGGTATCCATCTTGAACTCTGAACGTTGCGCAAAAAAAACAAAAAAAAGGAAAAAATAAAACGGCAGCACTGTTTTGACTTCTTAAAAATCATACACACAAAGATGGTATGGTAAAAAATTGTGCTGTTTCATAAATATGTCTCGGATTCAAGTGTGAATTTGTTCATTCATAATTTGACAAGTTGTGAAAAGTTTATAATAATTGTTATTTATTTTCAGATACCATATGACCAAAAACAAATGGACAGTCTTTTGATGGAAAAGTGGAAAGAGGTGAAAAGAAACTCAACAGCTATAAATTCTTTTGCGGTAAGAATTTTGCTTTGACTGGAATCAGGATGCTATATTAGGCTAAACGTTTGCCAAAACATTTTGAATTGATCCACTCAACAATAAAGACATTCAATTATTAGGGTGCAATGGCTTCAAAATCTCTGCCATTTTGATTTGCTCTTCAAAGAGTCATGATGTACTGTAACTTCATCTTACAGTCGTTGTTGAATTTACAGTAAAGAAGCATTTTACTTGACAAAAAAATAAAACTAAGCTTTAATAGTCTATATTTAGCCATAGCTGTTTACATCACTTATGGTCTTATGCCACTGCAAAGTGCAAACCAGTTGATAAAAAAAACTATCTTTTTCCCTGAAGTTTCATTGGGACCCCTAGGTATTGTACCACAAGCCACATCCGAGGGCGTTTGATCCAGTATTGAGTAAACCGCTCTAGATCAATTCAATTCAGCTTTTGGTTGAAATTTTTAATCTTTTACTACAAATTTTATTTTTACATTTTTAACCTCTTCTGCAAATTAACAAACCTGTTTTAAAGTTTTAACGTTATTGGTCGTTTTATAGATGTCCGCTTGACTACAGCTGTTAGGTTGGCTTATTCTTTTGCAAAAATTGCTTTATACTGTAGGAATTAAGAGAGTGGTGGTGGCGAGAAGCATGAACAATTTGTCTTTTGACTTGATCAAACAATACTTGTGTTGACATACTGGTGTTGATAGAGCCATCCGGTCGATCTTCATAGCAATTGTATGTTTATCTTCATCATCATCATCTATTTATACAAATCTTGAAAATACCCAATTTTTGATATATAGGCAGCATACGTTTTTTAGTCTGCTTCATCTTAATTGAGATCATCAGAAGGTTTTTTTTTAAAGAATTAAACCGGCTATGTGGTTTCCTATATGGCTATGCGGCTCTTCTTGTTTGCCATTTGACGAGGTGTTGGTTAAAAGTGCTATATATGCAAAAGTCAACATATATGGGAAACTTGAGCATGAACGGTTATGAGATAGGTCAAGTTAAGGCCGCCAACCTTGTTTGTATTATAGTCTCCCTTGTAGAAAATGAGAATGGATTCAAATACAAAAGTGCCCTTGTGTTTGATGTGCTTTTATAAACATACCTAATTTTTCATACTTTGGATTGTCTTTATGATGATTTCGTGGCTTCAGCAGATTGAAAGATAATTAGTTCACTTTGAAACGTATGTTGGGTTTAGCTCCTTGGGTATAATTAATAAGGTTAAACAAAAGCTATTAAATTGTGGTAACCGTCTCAAGTTCTAGTAATATCGTACGTGGGCTGTCTGGCTATAAGCCGGAGATAACAGCACCTTTCGACCTTCACCGTAAAGTGTTTCTATTCTTCTTTGCCGGCTTAGAGAAATGACAAAATATAAGTGGGAATTCCCGTTTCTTCTTCCAGTTAATAATCGTTTAAACTTAGCTGAGGAAAGAGATGACTAGAGCTTTTGTTTTGCAAGACTGGCAATTTATCGGCGGGGAATGCTTTGATTACAGAAACGAATTACGATTCTTAAAACATTTGAAAGCTTTTTAAGGCTTAGAACACGTTGTTCGGTGCATTGCTGAAGCTACTAATTTATTAGTCACGATTTCTTGCCGCTACTTTATTGTTGTTTAATTTTATTTTGAAATTGCACAAGAATTAGTTCCTATTCGAAATAGACGACTGAGGAGACCAAATTAGAAGAAATCCCCATTTTTGTAATTTCAACCACTAAAGAAATGGAACTTTGCCAGCAAGAGGGCGATTGCGGCTTTACGTTTGTGACCTAATAATCTTTTCGGTAGGCTACGTATTTGTTTAACAGCTTGTCAAAAAAAACCTTCAAAACCTAGCTTGTGCCTTTCTAAAGATAATAACCTTGGTAGTTTTATAGTAAACCTGGCACGGTACAGTTAATGACACATAGAAATCGTTCTGTAAATCCAATCAAACAAAGTTAATGTTGCCAGCCAATTAAAATCATTTTTGTTCAATTGATCTTTGATATGCTATTCTTTTCGTGTTTGTTATTTGTTTGTCTTTGTTAGCTCAACATACAGAGGATTGAATGTGTTTCAATATATACAGCTTACATCACTCAACTTACTTTGTTTGTTATCTTGGTATTAAATTTGCCATTTGCATTTTAATTCTCTCCCAATTTGCCATAAGTTAAAAATCTCAAACTTTGCAAAAACCGTAAACAATTTCACCATGCACTATTTCAATTACTTTTTAAGAAGTGAGTGGGCTTTTCTTATTAATACAGATTGAAATACATTAAACTGCAAAATCCTTCAACGATTTACAATCAAATTCGAAATTATTTAAACAAACAAAATATGTGATGCTCCGTAACTAACGTAAACATGATTTCAGAAAAGCTTAAAGTATCGGCAGTTTTGTTTAATTTTCATGTAAGGCTTTCAAAAATGCCCACTATATTAACATTTAATTTATAAACAACCGTTCTGTTATCTTGTGTTCAATAGCTCAAATACGGCTTCGCAGATAACAAAAACGTTTTTGCAAAAAAAAAATGAGTTAATCAAAGGAATGTTCAAAGCAAAACAAAGCCTCATTTGCTTTTTGCTTTTGCGCATTATAGGCTTCAGGTTTCGTCTTTACTTTTGAAGTGTGAAATCAACGGGTTATAAGCTCCTTTCCTGAAACATAGCCACCACTGCCTTTCTTAGAACTTAGTGTTTTTTAGCTTTGCTTTGCAAGCATTGCTTATGTCTTTTCTAAAAGAGCCATTGCATTTTTTGTGTTTGTTTACTTAACAATTTTTTATCGCATTGTGTGGTTATGATAGAACATGCGTAGACATTCTGATTGAATTTTTCGTTATTAATGCCCGAAGTGAGCACGTAGGCTACTTCAGCTGCTTCTTCTCGTAAGAGAAGTGTAGACATCACATTATTGTGAAAACTTTTTTATAACGTTTATTCCCAATGCTCCGATGCAGAATGCAGATCCCACAGAACATGTGTTTGGAAAAGTTGAAGAAGAATAACAGAATGATTTGTGAAATATATAAGTAATTTCAAATGTAGCGGTTGGTATCTAGGCTTAAATCAATACACTATACACACCCGAATTTACAGGCAATCAAACAAGTGCTTGGAAGCTGGAAGTGTGTGTAAAACAATGAAAGTTCAAAATTACACATTTCGAAATTTTGCATTATCTCTAATCTCAAAGCTCTTTGTTTTCTGTGACGCTCAATCGTGGGGTTACAATATTAGAACTCGGCTACTGTTGGGCAGGATTTCACGACAGAGATTCTTTGATTTTTTGCTTCCATGACGTCAGATAGTATTTGCCCGCAGTTTCTTGGCTGTGGTACAACTATGTTGTATTGTTGAAAGAATATACTGCACTTATCTGTATTTACGTTACACAGACCAACGTCTTTCCACAATAACGGCTTAAGTAAGTTGTTTTTGATTACAATATTTATCAAGAAATTCAATTACATTCTTTATTAGGTTTATATCAAAACATACGGCAATGACGTGATGTGGGCAATTGAACAGGCTTATAGGACATGGCAGGGTTACTTCAGTTCATCACAGTGACGTAGCTAGAAAGAAAATTTGAGGGGGAAAGCAACTGTTTGACTGTTGGACCCGGCCCAACAGAACCCGGGGTTTTGTGATCCTTTCAGGTCCCAGAATTTAATGAAAATGCCGGAAAATGTTTTTGTTTTCCTACTGTCGGAGGTGTATTTTCTTACAAATCTGATATCTTGCTCTCGTTTCTTCTAGGAAAGCCTTTTTTTTAGAGAATACTGGTTTGGTTGTGCAATGTGCATGTTTGATTCTTCACAACGGCTCATTCTTTTCCGGGATATTTGTATAAGACGGTCACAAAATCAGCGATCCTAGATGGATAACCCAGTCCAAACCATCTGTTTACTGCGTTCAATGCCCATATAGCAGATTTATCATCGAGTATAATTATATTATCAACAATATCTCTATTTTGTGTGATTACTGTAGATGTGATGATGCACAATGGTTGAACGAATACTCAATCATCTACATATGAGACTGCAACTGAGTTGCCAAAAGTAGCAAGTAGCATCTTTCCAAAATGCAAACAAAATATGAACAGTTCTATAACACGCTTCCAAATAATCTTGAAAACGTGGTGATATTGTCCTTTCCGTCCCTTCTTAAAAGTTGGAATTTTTGAATTATCCTGAGTGGTTTTCTGTGTTGTTGCCTTAGAAACCATGTGAGAGTTTCTATCCTTGTAGTTAGAAATTTAAAGTTTCCCATCGCGATACGAAAGATTCAGATGTTTTTTAACTGTGAGGTACTTAGATACTTTTCCGCTATTGTTAGCAAACCAGCTCACTTTCTCGTTGCCGTGCTGGGCTCACAATCTTTGCTTACAGCACCATATCTGTCCAACAAACTGAAATATAAATATTTGGACTGCGGTTGATAGAAACAATGTAAAATGGCAATCTTACTTGACACGGCGGTATCCAAACCGCATTCATTCGAGCAACACACACATAGAAACTTTTCTTTTCGTTCTATTTTTATAATATTTGTTAAATCATCAAATATTCCTTCGGTTTGAAGATTGCTGAGATGATGTTTCAAATATAATTTCTTGCATTGCTACAAATTTCGCCCCGATTTAATCAAATTTCCAGTTTCCTTCATTTATTTTATGCTCCTATGGATCCTAAACATGCTAAAATAATCACTTCGAAAAGAATTTAAAACACCGCTACCAAACCTCTATCTCGTGAAGTTGCCTGGGTTGAGCAACATAATTATTTATCACGCGATGACAATGATCACTTCCAGCAGTAGGTTAAGTGCCTGGGCCGGTCAAAAGATAACTTTGGCCGGTACCAATGAGATTCTCGGGCCCCAAATCAAGACATTTCCAAAAAAATCACTACCGGTACTGTATATAAAAAGAATATGCTGTGATTTCTTCAAGTTCCCAGGCCCCTTAGAAAGGTAACATGCCCTTAAAATCATTCCGGGCTTAGGTCAAAAAGTACCACCTGGACCCCCATGTCAACGCTACTGCTGAGTGCTGGCACACTGAGTTGGGTTCATTGAAAAATATATCACCATGTATAATATAATGTTCTTCATGACTGCCTTACAACTATGTTCAACTTGGTTCAGGTACTCGATAAGTGTAAAGCAAAGTAAAACAGATTGCAATGTTCAAGTGCCAAGTAAAAAAGAAAATCAAAAATGCCACAGTGTGTTCACATTTTATTTGTGTATCTGTGTTAAAGTAACTTGGCTTTTTATTGTAAAAATGTTTCAGTATTTTACTTGCAGTAAAACCTATAGCTGTTAGTTCCGCTGGCTGGGCCCCTGTATTAGCTCAATGTTTCAGAGTAGGCTATAGGCCATGTGTTGTGTCATGTGCGTGGATTGTAGTTAACAGTTACTGTATGTTACAGTTTAGATTATCATGTTTATGATAGTGCAAATTCAAACCACGCTTTTCTGCAAAAGTCGACGTCTATTTGCGTTATTCATTAAAAATAACTTCGCTTTGAAACCAAAGTGAATCACATCTTATGCAGTCCTACACGTAAGACAGTAATCGTTTACGTCTTTAGTAGTGTGCAAAGCTGAAAAATTGTGTTCATTGATTGTTGTTGTTTGTCTTTTTTCCAATACTGGTCTAATTATACACTTCTTTAGAAAGCAATGAATAAATTTTAATAAAGCTTTCCACCAAAACTATTTTTACTAGGCTCATATGTATCTGCTGTGTTTGCTTTTACGCACTCAGTGACCTATCAGTGAATCATCTTTTATTGGCGACTATATTCTCCTGCGCTCCGGTAGGCGGCGATAGGCTATTTTAAACCTTTTAATCAAAATTCTCCTGGTAGGCTTACTTTCGACAAAAAGTTGATGTTTTTACAAAGCTTTTTTTAGCTTTTGCTATTCCGATACGCCACATGTTTTGAATTCAAAACTGATGTTTATAACCTTTTTGAAAAAGAAAACTGCGTAATTAAATCTTGAAGAAGACGTGACAACTTGATTTATACCCTTGTGATTTTCCCTTAGTTATTTTTGAACTAGGTGAAACCTAAGCAAAAATTGTATTTTCTAGCAATCGAAGAAAATTTTGACTCAGAAAACTAGCTGTCAAGGCACTTCGTCGTTGCTTTATGAATAAACCAACCAGTGACATTTATCATTAGTCATTCAGCGAACAAAATCGATCCATGCCTACGTCGTTCACTGACATTCAACCGGTGCTATCAACCATAATTCATCAAACAGTTTAGTTCATCAAATTCTACACCGTATCCAAACCGTCGATCACGAGACGAAATGTTGACATGAGTGCTTTCCAAGTAGGTTTACCATGAGACTCTACAGCATTTCTGTGAAAAGTATGTAGTCTGATAAAACACATTCTTAAAAAGTTGGAAGCGATAATTAACAAGTCATGGGCTGATAAACACGGACCAAATGTTTTGGTATCAGTAGACTTACTCCGCCCCCTCAAAAATTGTAGGTTTTTATTTTTCAAATAAATTTTGGCCAAAAAAAGAATTTCAAATCTACAATGCATGGAATAACTCATGTACAGTGACGTTGACAAAGGAGATCCAAGGGATATTTTGGACCGACACCAGGGTAATATTAGGGGCCAGAAACCTTTCCAAAGAGCTGGAAAACTTAAAAAACCATTGCAATTTTTTTTGGTAATTCTATTTCTTAGAAGTGCCTTGATTTGGGCCCTGAGGGTTTTGTTGGTGCCGGAAGTGCCTTAGAAGTGCCGGATCAAAAATATCCTCTCAGCCCCTGCTCATGTAGGTATGCATTATTTTGTCGAAATTTGTTCAATACGTTATCCAGGGCAAAATTGCATTCACACCTTATGCACTAAACAAACTATTGGATGATCTGTTGTATTAATAGATCTACTCAACCTTCACATAATAGTTTAAACAAAATTATCCAACTAGAAACCTTTGGAATCTACGAATTATCCATGTGGTTTGTACGCACGTTATGTTGTTGATGTGATGAGGTTCGTCCTTCGTTTCCGAAGATGACCAACGAGTCTGAATCAGGCTTTCGTGTGTGGTTAGCGTGCATGATGGGCACGAAAATGACTGATGAGGCCTATCTGTGCGGTAAAACTTCTGCTGCAGGAGGGACACGGGCAAGATGGTTGGCTAAAGTTCTTGTTCAAGGCTTGGGTCTTGCTGCGCTGTTCCCTTTTTAAACAGCAGATAACGTAAGCTGTTTCTTGGCTAAATCTGCGCCTTTAGAAATAAGGTTGCGCCATGTTGGTCGTCCTACGGCTAAGTCTTTCCAAAGAACAATATCGATAGAGATTTCTTGGAAAGAGAGGATTGAAAAGTTGTTGATATAGATTGTAGATTATAGAAAAACCACATGAGCGAAATTTCTTTATTAAACAAAGTCTTCACGCTGCATACACTTAAAATCGCTCTAGATTTTTGTTTTTAACTTTAACTGGCTTGCTAAATAACGTCTGCATAGTGCTGTGTTGCACAGATTGGATAGTTAAGGACGTCTTAGTTTGCTTTTTTTTAAACTTTAGATACGTATATTTAGTACGCAAGACCATGTGATAAACAGTGTTAAACACAGTTTTGCGAAATATTTTGTGTGGGTGTTTCTGTTTCCACTTTTTGATCCTCTTAATACCGTCTTCAAACTACTTAAAGTTGGTATTAACCTTTAAAATGATGCTCGGCTAAGTTTACAAATGCTATATCATAATCGGAGCAAAAGGTCTGCGTGTCTTGAACGATGAGACTAAAGACAGGCAGCTATTTGCTGGCCTTTCGGTGTAGTCCAAGAAAACATCACCAAGCTGGGTTGGTGAACGATAGACCCTCCGGCCCCAAAGTTTGAAACGACGACGGGTTAATAATTTTCGAATTTTCTTTTCTTACCCACACAAACTATTTGCATTGTTCGTGTTTTTCACTTTTGTAGCATTTTCCTTTTCTGAAAAATATAGTTGATTCAAATGTTACTGTGGTGTAATTTAAGCACAAAAATGGGTTGTAAATTGTAACTAACAAAGAAGCTAACAGAACAAAGTTTTTCAATAACAATTTATGTTTTAATTCTAGTCGAAGGCTGGAGAAGGCCGCAGGGAAGCAGGAGACACCATCGAGACAATCCAAACGTCACAGGGTCAAAAGTTCAATGTTCCGAAAGGAATTCGTCCGCTGCTAGCAAAATATAGAATAGAGGTAAGAATGAAGGAAAACAAGGATATTAAAACTATGTCGTCTTACTAAGACTGTAGAATGTAGATTGTACAATTTGTCGCATAAAGGTTTTTTTCGATGTTGTTTATTGTTGAGACGATGACGCATAAAGCACGAGGTGCATCATAAACAACGGGAGTGAGACTTCCAATGCCGAGACAGCTACTGTAAATAAAAATATATTTCAAGATTTAATGTTTTAATCGTGACAGATAATTTACATATAGCCTAACACGGGGTTACCTTGAAGTTTTGAAAGCTTTTTTCTATCAGTTGATTGTCAAAATGTCGCAGGTCGTGAAATTTTGCATCTTCTAAAATTTAGAATAAAATAAATAAAATAAAATGACCATTGCAATTTTTTACTGGGAAACACTTTAGTGAATTTTAGTATTTCCAAACCTCTGAACTGATTCACCTGAATATAATCCTATATTTATTAACCTTCTGCGGTTTGTTGATGTGTCATATTTATTATTCGTTTGCGCTTTAAAAGTATTAGGTCTTACTTAATCAATTTTTTTGAAAAAATAATTATATTGGTGAACTTGCAATCGTCAAACACAACCAGGAATGTAGAAAACTCATTCAATCCGCTTTCCACGTGCTTGGGAGTGATTGGTTGGCGTGCGCCTGGATAAACGAGATCACAAAAACACAGCACATGCCAATGCCAAGTACGGCACTCTTTAAAAATTGTACGCAAATCATATTCCAATGTCCTAGATTAAATTCTCGCAGCAAACATGCAGTATTAACATTGTGGTCTAGAAACTCAACTTAAAACTGCTCTGCGCTCTGTTATCAAACGCTTTGAGAAATCTACCTGAAAGAGCTTTTGATTGAATTAATGGAAGAATTCCAGATAGAACGTGAAGTCATTGAGAAAATTGAACAGCAGTGGCAACATTTGATAATTTGTCGTTGGCAACAAGGTTGCTTGATTTTTTTTTTAATTGTAGTCCAATTGCCACTGAAAGTTACCCAAAAGTAAGCTCTATCATTCAAAATTTAAAACAAGAAAAAAAGTAGCTCAAAATTTGAAAGTTTGCACAAATAAAAGTAAAAAAAAATTGCTAAAAATGGTATCTATTGTCTGAAATTTGGTTTGAAATGAAACGACAACAACTTGTACAAAACCACGACTCCGAAACAAAACTAGCCCAATTACGCGTGACAACCGTCGAGCTGGCAATTCTAGTTGACAATAATAATAATGTTATGGTTTTATTTATTGTCGCTCTACAACAGCTAAGGTCTTTTAGCGACAGGGCTCATTTTTAATTTATATCTGGCTTACGATGTTATCACATTATCACCCGACTCATTCTCACTGCGCTATGCAGGATAGAACACAATCGGTACCGTTTTTAAAGTCTTCGGTTAGACCCGACCTGGAATCGATCTCAGATCTACCAGCACCAGAGCCGAAGGCGAAACCACTCGGCCACTGAGCTGGTTTCTAGTTGACAAATGCTGCTGACATAGCAACGCTTTGGATGAAAATAACTTGGCACAGAGAAGCCGTAGGAACAAACCCATACGAAGAACAGACTGATTTTGCTCAATGCATTTTGTGCTTATCACAATCTCTTACGGAAATTGAACAGGTATTCAGCCAGATGAACATTGCAAAAGCAAAGTTGAGAAACAGATTGAGCACTGAACTGTACTGTACGATGCAATTTTTACTTTCCAGGCTGAATAGAAAAATTCAATGAAGCATGCTAGGATTACAAATTCTAGAAACTGTGACAAGTTTTTTATTGGCACTAGTTTGATAGATAACAATAATGCGGAAACTTGTGTTTATGTGGATGACTTTTTTTGCAGAATCAATTTTCAATTTGTATAATTATTTTCCTTTTCTGTGATTGTTTTTTTGATTGGCATGTCGTAATGCGGTTATACATCACTACATCAGTATCAGATGTTGGTTCATTTTTGAGTTTATTTCTGTTTGAGTTTGATTTATTCTGGTCTTTTTTAGATTCTGTTAGTTTATTTTAGGAAAACCAAATTGGCAACACTGATTAGAATTGCAGCTTTGTTGCAATGTTTTTTTTTTCTGGGTAACTTTGTTTGCGCTTAATTTTGTCTTTGCAAATTGCACGTGACTTGGGTCAAGTTCTGTAGTGACCGTTTGACTATCTTGAAATGGAATTAGCGATAATTTACACCAGTAGTTCTCAACTTGCATGAACTCACAAGTTCTTTACAAGTTCTTCACATTTTTCAATCTTGCATTTTGATATTAGCACTCTAAAAAGAAAAAATAAGGAAAAAAAAAAACCGCCTAGAAAATATTTTTAAAGAAGTTGAATATGTCCCATCAATAGTTGCTACTACCGAAACTAATAACTTCTACCATAGAGACTCCGAAACCAATTGAGGCGGCGCAGCTTACAAGTAGCGTAGCGCCGTAGCCTACGTAAAACAACACTTTTCAATTATTACCGATAGAAAAGTGATTTGGAAGATTGAAACTGGCTTAAAAAACTGTGGATAGAAGTTGGACAACCAACCGTAAAAGTATTATAGTTAAAGTTATTTACAGAAATCCCAACAACGAGTTTAATTTGTTTTTAAGAAAACTGTTGTATACAGCAAATGATTTCAAACAGAAAAGAACAATTACTATTAGGGCTATTTGTGGCAATTTCAATGTTGGCCTACTTAAATCAGAAAACGGATATGAAGTTATGGATTACCATCTCTGAATTCTGATGGATACAACTCCGTTATTACTTGTCTGGCGGGCTTTCCATCAACATCCAACTTTCACTGCTGGACCATACGTTATTCGAACATTTCATAAAATGTGAAATACTTCGGAGCCGCCGTTTATGACATCTCTAATCATTTTCCCACCTTTGTTGCTTTAACCAAACACTTCCAAGCTAATTGCACAAACAGTTACAGTAAGACAAACCTTCCACGAAATCGTTTGATACTGAGCAACAGTAGCATTGACTGGGAGGTCCAATTGGTACTTTTACAAACGGGCAGGAGATCGCTTTGAGGGCCATAATTTTTAAAGGGAGCCTAAGAAAGACAAAACAACGCACATTCTTTGGAGTTTTATTGTTTAGATATCCTCTTATTTGGGGGTAATCCAGACTTCTGATCCGTATTCTCTCAACGACCCTGCTGAGTAATTTCCACTTGACTTAATCAACTCAATCAATGCTGTGAAGATTATTTAACTTGGTGAATCCTCGAACGTCAAGAGCATCCACGAGTTTGTTGCAACGTTAACTCATAATATTGACAAACATGGGCCAACCAAAAAACTATCACGACCCGAAACTTCCCGCAAACCTTGAATAACTAAAGATATTCTAACCTCAATTCAAGTTAAAAACAAAACTTTATAAATCCTTGATTAAACATATTTGATTTGACACATTCAAACATGTCTCTTGCAAAAAATACTCCAACAGACTTACGTTAACAAACATTCAACATAGAAATACTACAAAAATTTATTTATGGAAAACATTCAAGACACATCTCAAACCTGAAACGTAATCAATAAAGTTTTTCAAATGATAAAACTTTCTGCTCAAACAAAAATTCCTGAAACCATAATCAGCAATGAGACTCAACAAACATTTTACAGAAGTAGAGGTAGGCTACCTATAGTCTAGGAGTCATTTGCGCATGACCAAAGAACTGTGTTCCGAAACGTGAAAAACCGCTATTGCCACAGCGAACCCGCATCATCAGCCCGAAAAAAGCGTTTAATTTGTGCTTGTGAATTAATTCAGTTTGTCTTGCAAGGAAAGAAAGTTGCTCAAATATATTTTGCAATACAATTTATTGTTTGTTTGTTATCTCTGCGATGCAGGTCGAAACTTTCGAAGGCTGACTGAAACCTTAAATTTACGATTACCTGTTGCCGCTGGCATAAATTCACAAACAGTCTGATCGACTACACCTACTGGTACCTCGTGTGACTTTTGCGGCCAACACGTAGATGAAGGGCAACATACGAATTTATTTACCGACATAAAACATGATTCACATTTGGCTTATTTGTGGACTTACAATATTAGCATCACACAACAAACCAGAGAAAACTAATTATTGCCAACATGTGAGCAGTGCTTTCTCGAAACACACTTTTCCGCACGTTTTTTGCTTTTGATTGCACAGAAATATCCCCACACCAAACATAAGAGTAATAGACAAAGAGTAGTGGGAGACTAACACCCAAAGATAGCAATTTCAAGAACTGGCTCCGTTTGACGAACACTGTGACCAGAAGGCCCATGAACTGCGGCTTACCTAAATTTGTAGTTGCCCGCCAATCATATGGCCATTGGTCATCTTCACCCCAAGTATGGGTTGCTATGCCAAAAGGTTTAGATGGGTCTAAAACGCATTTGATCCGCCTTATTTCATCATCACTATTTGTTAAATATATTGTTGAATTTCTATGGCACCTTACAAAAACGTAAATAAATTGCGTGATATTTTGTAAAGCACGCTGCGTTGAACGTACTGCGTGATGTCTAGCAAAGCGCTTTACGTGAACGTGAGTATCATGCGTAACGTCTTGCATACCACGTTATGCGAACCTATGGTTTAGTTAGACTTTAGAGAAAACAAACTTTGTTCAGCTTTTGGCCAACATCTTCACTGCAAGTCAAAATTTCTTGCTGTTTGATTCAAATAGTTTCTTCCTAGGTATAACTTCATTCGCACCTTAATAAAACCGGACAGGTTTGTTGTTCTCAGAACGCGTTTGAGAATGAAGAAACAAAGTCTCTGAATCAGTTTCGTTTCAGCCATTAATCGCTCTACGAAAATGTCGCCGTAATATGAAAACATAAACACAAACCAAATATTAAAAATCTTCATATCTGACCTTTATTGAGTGATACAAATAGTTAGCGAGTGTCTGTCATTGTAAACTGTTTTCTACTTATAATTGTAAATATCTGACAAACAGTGTTGCGTAAATTTTCCCACCGTTTTCTTACACATGCGATCTTCATCAGACGTGTAATAATGACAAATAAACAATCGTGTTATTTCCACAAAAATAATTTGTTTTGCGAAACTTCACTTAAACATAAGTGAATAGTCAGACACTCGCTTGTAAAATTATTGTTTGTTCATTTAATGCTAAAGGAATCAAACTTTAATAGCTGGCGTGGAGGCCACACTGTTATAGTTAGCGAATTACAATTCCTCGCTGTTCCGGTTAGTAGCCTACTCGGCCTTGAACTGACAACCAGGAGGAACGCTCCTTTCTACACAGTAGGCCTACTATATTTTTTTCGCTGACAGGCAAAACCTCCACTCTTTCTACTTTGCATTATTTAAAGAAGTTAGAAGTGAATTTTATTTTGAACCGCCAAGTAGACTATTTATTACTAACGTACCATTCATAACATTTATCAATATTCATAAACAATAAATACATTGAACCAAAAGCTATCGTTCAGTAAAATATGTTCTGTAGACTACTACGACGTCCCAGTGATCTGAATTTATTGACTACAGCGGGTTGTTTTTATCTTCGTTCTGAGCAGTAAGATGACGCAGTTTATATCAAGTAGGTTGAAAACACCACTCTTGCACCCAAGGGGTAATAAATAGGGTGTGCATATAGTTGCTGAAGAAAAGACGGTCAAAAGAAAGAAACTGGCCACCCTACTCTCGTTAGTACCGTTGGCTTAGTCACTAAGAGTAGTCACTAAGCCTTGATGCAATAAAATTCTTATTTTCTCATTCTCCGAGGCTCAGTAACTGAGTATGGAACATATACCTCTGCTTTGCTTTTGTAGTTTGTTAATGACAGACGATGAACCCACAAAAATTTGGTATTTTTTATATCGTTTTAACGTTTAAAACTTCAAGTTTCACATGGCACCGTTTGTACTATTAACAGAATGATTTTTTTTTGAGACATAAGGCAAATCTACAAAGGTGATTAGGGAGTTTGGTAATCTAAAATAGCTTTCCGCTTGACAATTTATTTATTTTATGCCGAGCTAAAAATGGTTTTAAGCTTTTTTCTGCATGATTGATAAATGTCTCAAGGACTACAGAATTAATTAAACGAACATTAATTAATGCTTCATTACATTATGTTGCCTGACCTGCTCATATAAAAAGAAGCAAATAATGGATTAGGGCAGTGGTTCTCAAACTTTTTTTTGTTGCGACGCCTCTGGAAAAGTTTTCTGGACTTGCGACGCACCAGCAAATAAAAGTTAATGAGGAAACATATGATTAAAGTTTTGTTTATTGATACAACAACAAAAAGCAATGCATATTATTTAATGTGACGTGCGGGCTTGTTTGCTTTCACAAAGTTCATTGAATCTTGGGAGAATTTTTGAAATTGCCCCCCTCATTTCTCTTTCACTGTTTATACGTGATCGATATTTGGTTTTATCACCGCCAAGGCAGAAAATTTTGCTTCACATAAATACGACGTAGGAAATGGGATAATAATTCGCAGTACTTTCTTTCACCAAGCCTGGATAATCGTCATTTATTGAATTCAAAAATTTGCCAGATTTCAAACTACGAAAGGATCACGAATCCATTCGTAGTTTGGAAATTTTTCCGGAAAGTTTATTACAAATTTCAACTCCAGCTTAGACAAATGTAAATAAATATGCTTCGCAAATTTGAAGGGAAAAAAACGCACTTGCAACCTCAACTCTTCACTGTTTTCAAACTGAAATAACACCAAGAAAAATGATTCAGAGTTTTCATTTTTTTTAAAGGATAGACATCCAATACTACGTTAAGGTATCAGGCCAGCAGTGGCAATTTTTTTGGTTAATTGCGGTGTAATCGGCTAAGTGCATGGGACACATGTGTCCCAGCGGTCCTCAAAGAGCTAACCTCATTTTCATAATCTCAAACTGAGTTCAGCCACGAAACGGAACTACGTTAAGGTATCAGGCCAGCAGTGGCAATTTTTTTGGTTAATTGCGGTGTAATCGGCTAAGTGCATGGGACACATGTGTCCCAGCGGTCCTCAAAGAGCTAACCTCATTTTCATAATCTCAAACTGAGTTTAGCCACGAAACGGAACTATTCTGCGACGCCCTTGGAAAAGTGAAACGACGCACCAGGGCGTCGCGACGCACAGTTTGAGAACTACTGGATTAGGGGTTAGTGAACTTGTTTGTTTTTACTATTTTAGTCGTGAGGAATGGATAATAATACAGAGGTCGACCTCACGCTGTAGTAGCACCAAAAATTACTTCCATCATACAAACTTTTTCGGTAGCTAGGTTTTCTGAATGTTAAACTTAGCATTTCAACCTCCATAATGTTATATCGTGCGTTCGGCATCTCTTTAGCAAAGCGGTCTTCCTTTGCATTGATTAAATGTCTAGTATTTGTTCAAGTGCATTTTTCAACATTCAACAACTGCTCTGTTGTTAAAACCTATTTCAATGAGATGATAGACAGTGCAAGAAAGAATAGACGTTACTAGCAGCCTAATAATTCATTCTTGGGCTGTTGTAGTGTTGACATTTAGGCTCTAAAACGTACTCTATTTCCAAGTTCATGGCTTATGTAACAGTAACCCGCGTGACTTCTGTTGTGGCAAACTTTGACATTTTTTGAAAAGAGGTCTACATCGACCGAGGCAAAAACCTATAACCGGCAAAACAATTCGAAAAAGAAATGTCTTTGAAACCAATGTAACCTTTCCTTGTGACCCTTTTGAATTTTTTATTTAAACTGTTGCATAATAATCAATCAATCGATCATTAATTTTCTTACCAAGAACGACACTAATTTGTAATAAATACAACGTTTTGCATTGACGGGAAGACAAAACAAATTTTATGCACCTCCATTAGAAGTGACTGCTACACTAAAAACCATCGTAAGCTGTGTTTAGTTATGAAGTTACACTAATACTGAGATTGGAATAAAGTAATTTTTTTTTGTTTTTCACCTGCAAGGTCAATAGTAGAAAACGTATTGCTGGCGTCTCAAAGGCTGGCAGTGTGACCTTTTCCAGGACTATGACTGTCTGAGTTTTCAAGGCATGACTTCTTTTCCTTCTATTTGCCTCTTATTTAATCGAAAGCACTTTTTGTCTCAGACATACTGTAGACTTATGCGCAATAAAAAATGGTGATTATTTTATCAAAATTAATTAGTGACGTGTTTGAACGACGACAACTCTTAAGGTTCAACAGCTTTAATGGTAGTCGCTTATCTCTTCAAAGATAGTTGTGCAAACCTTAGAGTAATTCAAATAAGGACGGGTGATGCTATAGCTAGGTAAAGACCTACAAAAACCCCAGAAATCACATCTAAATCTAGCCATATTTTTCTCACTCAATCTCGAACAAAGCCAGCAACTGAACAACTCCCAAACTCGGTCGAGGAGAACCCAATGCATTAAGTGCATGTAACTCGAAAGATGCAAACTGCATTCAATAGATGCAAGGTTGCTAACGAGGAACTATGATTTTGTTAATCCCATAAACGTCACGTATTCTCGACCGACTATTGTAATTGACCATTTTTGACCAGTTTTAGTACAGTCCTTCTTTATTTTAAGTTTTTACTTTTCAGCAACCCGAAAGTCGTTTGATTCAAAAAAAAATGTTATAATTGTTCAAGTTTAAAATGTACCGCTAATGTAGGTAAAAGTGGCATTGGGTGAAGATGAAGGTTATTGAATATAATAATTATCTAGAACTTTGTCAAAACTTTTGTATTAAGTCTGCCGTGCTGAAACGACGATGCCAGCACTTCACTATTAAAATGCATTAAAACTTACACCCATCTTGATTCTGATTTATTGAACTTTATTTATTTTTGTTCAAAATTGTCAAGAGCCACTGGTGCCTCGGGCTTTGTAAAATCCCGGCATTGTTTGTAGCTAGAAACTAAGTTATATGTCTGGCCATGTCTCGGCTGCACATAAATTTTTGGTTTGGATTTATTATTTAAGGCTTATCCTTTGCTGACTTCACATTCGCACAAACTTGAAAATTTTTATACCGAATTTTTTCGCTTTATACCAACAGTAGATTTGGCATTTAGCCAGGTGATCCTGCTTACTAAATATTCTTTGCACCCATGAAAAGGTCGGTGGATGTTTAGGCTGTGCTGCTATCTTTTCAACATGAAACGTAATGCAGCTGGGAGTGCAAGTCTAAATTTGTCTGCATCGCATTTATTTTTAGTTGCAACTTTTCCTTTGAACTCTCAGTTCTCAGAGAAATCGTTCGTAAAACTTTTTTGAAAATAATTTCTACATGCCTAAAGTTTGGATGGTAAAAATATGTACGTTGAAGCGTGCCGTGTTCAGAATGATGTACACACAGTGCATTGTACACTGAAGATCCCCATGTGACGAAATAAAGGTTAGGCTTCTCCGTTGGCGCCAGCAAAGAGAAGTTTTGAAGTGGGAATTACAATTTTCGTGAAAAATTGAAAAGGGGATGAAAAACAACTTGTGGATAATACCTTTGTCATAAATGGTCTTAGTTTTGATTAAGTGATTTACAACACAGTAACTTCGAAAGGGGTTAACTGTTGTAATATTTTATGCAAAAAAATCGTTTAGCTGGAGTGATGTTGAAAATGGATTATGATCGGCCATTTCAGAATAATTAAACTCTCAATCCTCAGACAGCAAATTTGTCGTTTTTCACATTGATTCAACGTCTGCAAACGTTGAATACATATGAAAAACGACAGATTTGCTATCTGAGTCCATACTCAGTTCTGCAAAGAGCCGGTTTTTCAGCTTTTTAGTAACTGAAACGACGACAACTGATGATGACATTCTTTGTGGTATTTCAAGCTGTTGTTCTCAAGTTTGGCTTCAAGTAAGCGGATTACTACAGCTTTGCAATCAGTGTTCGGATCTCCTTATCTTGAGAAGAAATCTTCGTTGACAAATAATTACCACATTCTCACTTTTCCAATCAAGCTTGAGGATAACTGTACGGAATAACTGTATTGAAGAAACACACGACAAAAAATAAACAAGCTTTGACTTAGAAATTCATAAATAATAATAACATCGACTGTAACAAAGAACGTGAACAACTCAAAGCTTGCTACCAACTAAGGAGCGGTTAATTAAATAAACTGACTTGCGTCCTTCTGGTGACTATAGGCTACTAGGTTACCTCCTGATGTGGATGATACCTAGCTTTTATTACCGACGTTTTGTCTTTCATAACCTAGTAGCCTATAGCTTATAACCTATATAACCTATATAACCTATATTTTATAACTAAGTAACCTATAGCCACCAGAAGAACGCAAGTCACTTTATTTATCAAATGCCTGGTGAACAGTTTCACTCTGTTTTTACTATTAGAAGGAAACGTTTGGTACCCTCTATTATAGATGATGTGAAATTGTGGACATATGGAAGCTACAAATTAAAATCTGGTAAATACTTTCGAGCTATAACAACATCTATTGAAATAAAATTTGCCAAGCTGCAGTTAAAAAGTCCAAGATAGCGTTTTGACTAGAGGGGGTAGTGTAAGCTGCATTCAGAGCATTGCAGCATCTTTTTCTCTTCCAATCGATTCAATAGACATCGTACGTATCGTAAAAACAACTTCTCTGAATAGTGGGGATATAAAAGTACTAACGAGTAGCGGTTATCAATTGAGCAGAAAACATGCAGCAGCGTAACAAAACTTGGTAAGAAGCCACTCGTCAACAATTCATAAAAACACAGTTTGATTCATGAAAACTCCCGATGGTATAGAAAGCGAAACTATGCAGTATGACTTCAAAAAATGGCAGCCACAGACATGGTACTGTGACCTTTGGATAGCCTTATCAATATTTCACCACCGTTGCTATCACAGATGTCTAGCTGTTTGAATTTCAACCCCATGTACTAATGTTTGTATTTTTTCCAAATTGTTGACAGTTTCTTGTCCAGTTTTGCTGACAAATTGATGTACCCCACCCATCCGTACTCAACAAACAGCGTGAACACAGTGACATATTTTGAGAAAACTCAAAAGTTGGTAGCTTTGCAACATTTTAATGCAATTGCATTACTTCACCAAAATCGCACATCGATGAAAGGTGGCACGTGCTTCTTCGAAACATCTCCCCAGACAACAAAATCTGTCATTTTTGCATTATTCAACATCTTCAGACGTTAAATCAATGTAAAAATGATGGATTGTGTTATTCTTGGGTCATTACGATTTCAGCATATTTAGACGATGACAGATTTTTAATCTGATTACTCACTTTATGCAAAGACGCTATGGCTTTATTCATTCACTGTTTAGTTTCTTTTTACTTTTGAAAGCATGTCATTAACAAAACAAAGCATAACAGAAAAAAAAACTTTAACAAAGTTTAAAACTGATACGTTTTATTGCCATGCAGGCGCAGACCGACATAGCGGATTGTGAAATATCCACCAATTCTCACTGTTCAACAGTTTTTTATCAACTCATCTTTATATACCACGTGTATGTTAATTAGCACATGACACAAACATACATTTTTGCAGTGAAAAAGCATTAACTTTTAAATAAATCTTGCAGTGGCTGTAAACCGGATGGCTTACTGGGCATATGTGGTAACTACACGCCAGATGCTGCTATACAGTGGTTGAAGATTAATGACCGTAATGTCAAAACACCAGCATTTGTCGTTTCACTGGAAACAATTCAGCAATTTAACCGTTTTTTACATTGATTCAACGTCTGCAGACGTTGAATCAATGTAAAAATCTGGGATGTTTACGCCCACGCAGTCATCATTCTTACTTACTTGTTCTTCTAAAGCACCATTGCTTATATGACCAAAAAACAGGTAAAACATTTCTTAGAAAAAAAAAAAAAAAACAGTGGGTAAGACAGGGCGCTGGGTTTCACTTAACCGAACACTGTTAAACAAAGAATACACTGTACATTATGCTGTTTTGACTATGTCAAAACATATATAGCATTTTGCTTTCAATAAATAGTTTTGTACATGTTGACTTGCAAAGTATGCACTGAAATCTAAATAAAAACATCGACTTGCTTTTTCTGAACTTCTCGGCATGGTGGTTCAAAGTCAAACAAAAAATGCACATGAACTTTCGATGCGTACCCAATCGTTGCAATATATGGTGGTTGAGTTTGGATTTGCAGGCTTGAAACAGCCAGCGAATCTTGGGTGCAAGGGGTCATACCTTTGTCCGGTTAGGGTGAAAAACGCCTTGTGTAGATTATATACAGTTTTACATCTTCCAGCTGGTTTCAAGGTTACAACAGTTGTGTTGCCGACACATCTTCCACTGTGAAAGAACTGCTGGAGCCCATTGTATGTGGACAGTCTCACAATTTCTCTTGGGGAATGACGGCGAGCGTGTGTTGGTGTGATTGGCTGAAAAATAAATCACTCACATTACGATAATTATCATCACAAACTTGTAGCTTTAGTATCAGTCATTGATAAAAAACATATTGCATTATAATTTATTTCATTTGAGCAAATTTTTAAAAACGAGATATACTAAAGATAGACTTTACCTTTACGATTGCAAAATGTTTCACAGGTTGTTAAAAACTTTGGTGCTTTAATGTAGCTTTGATCATTATGATCATGGTCTCTTTAATACATCAACATTGAGTTTTTAGAAAATAATTGCAGTGATCTCTCCGGTGGGACAGTAAAACTGAAAAGACACTTTGCAGCATTTTTTTTTAAATTGTAACACAATGAGTACCGATGTTTTCAGCTGAGATAAAAGCGACTCGTTTCAGCTCTCGGTGTTTGCAGAAAATGTATTGATTAAAACATTCGATTGAATCATTCCAAGCTTTTTAAAATTGCGATCTTGCAATAAGGAATCTCTGTAAAGTTCTGTCCAAGCCGCTATAAAGCTTGGCCTCATTTCAACTAATTGTTGAAACTTTTGGCGCGTAAATGCTCGACTAAGAGTATTGGCTAAGTTTATCTTTTGGTTAAGAGTAATCTTCTTACATCACCACTTAAAAACAAGGCTTTTTGGAGAACTTGTAACGTGTTCAAAAATGTCTTAATTAAAAAAATCGTTTTTCTGGTCTGATACCAAATTTAGCTTCGACAGTGCAATCTAAAGAACAGATCACGTGTTAATGTTCCAACGGCTGCTTCACCAGTAGGGTATAACAACAGGTTTACTTTCTCTCTTTACTTGTGTTCGATTCCGGGCTAGGGTAAGCCAAAAGAAGCAGAGATACTGTAAAATTAGTTATAGTAATGCAATAGCACCCAATTTTGAAGTTTAAAACACATGACGTTGCAGAAAGATTTGTAAAAATACTCAAATCTGATATCACGACAGAAAAACAAAGATACAGTAAATATGAAATCAAACACTAAATGCTGATATATGACAGCTGTTCAATAACGTGCTATTATTGAGGACGTTTTATGGCAGGTTGTAATTTTATTCACGCCACCAAAATTAGATTCATCGCGTTACAAATCTTGAAACTTTCACGCCTTTCAGTTTGCAGGAGACATTTTTGCAATAGCTCCATTCTCAAAACTATCGCATATTTTAGCCAATACAGTTTGTTGGAAATTTAGCTTATTGGAATTTTGACTGTCAACATCATTAATCTCGTCAGGTCGTTATACGTGTCAGGGATGCATCTTAGGCCAGCAAATAGATAACCCAACAGTTCAAATTTTTTGTAGATTATATCATAAAAAAGCAAGTCAATTATATTTTGAAGGTCACTTTAAAAATATCAACTTTTCGTCATTGATGCAACAAAGCAATAAACTCACAGTGGTGTGTAATTGCATCAATTGGCTTAATGCAAGTCACACAGAGATATCAAGTCATGTTAAACTCGGTGTATAACTAATTTGGATCTATGCTTTGACCAACCCAACAACATCGCACAAAGTTAGGACCGGTCTTTATCATCGGGTTCGGGCTGAAATTTAAAATTGAAAAATGGGCAAAATTTTAATTAGACATGTACCAAAGGTGAGTTGCTTGGTCTAAATTAAATTATTAAAGTAGTTTCGTTTTCGTGCCTATATTTAGGTTCAAACACATTTTTTGGTTTGACTTTGGATTAGCATTTTCCGGTTTTTGATTGGTTTAGGTCAGATTTAGGCCTAAAATATAGCTCCCACTTACGAGTGGGACCTTACATTGTCCATTTTTCAACGCCCAGAGGTTTTTTATTATATGTGAAAGTAAATTGAAACGTGGTAAATACTTTACTTGTGCAACAGCACATCTATGTGCGTTTGGTATCGGTAGTCAATTAATAACTTTAGTCGATTACACTTAAGAACTCTATATGCTTCAGTGTGTATATCTGCGTATAATGATATATCTACCTCGTATATTGTCGTGCACACAGGCTGCTCTTCATCTTCTTCTGGCATTCCTGCATCAGTAATTTCTCCAACTCTAGCCATTGTTTCTCTCTTTCCTATGTTAGATAGTCCATCAATGTGTGTTGTATTTGGCAGTTTGGTCTCGTTCGTGAATCTATTGCGGTTTTCGCGGAACATTTCCTCGATGTTATTCGTGTCAGCTTCATCCACATGTTTAACTGTGGACGGCAGGCACTTGAAAGCTTTCTTTTTTGCCTCTTTTAAATCGTTGGTGCATTTGTAGTATTTCATGAGGAAGTCTGAAAAAGAACTCATCAAGTCTTGATGGGCACGTTGGCAGAAACGCTGCATGGTCTGCATCTTTTCTTGCACGTCACTTGGCAGGGGCGATTCAACTTGCAGTGTGTTCTGCGTAGTACGAAAAGCAACCACAATATGAATTACAAAAACAACAAGTAAATTCATTGCAGTCCTACAGCTCATTATGAATTTGATAAGCACGCCGGATCACTCGCAAAACATCTAGAACTGGCGCTACAAACAAATGGCAGTGAGCTAATATAAGTTATCTTTTTTTTACTTTTTCGTTTGTGAGATATCCACAAATTTTCGTTTCGGCACTATCTACAATTGCGACGATCGAACATCTTGTGGAAACAAAAAAAATGTGATCTATGTCTCCGAAATTCCCCAGGCTTTTGTGGCTATCGAGCATAAGTTTTGGTTGTCAGCGCAAGAAACTCGTCGTTAGTTTTTGTGGTTAAATAATTAGAAAGAATTTTAAATTTTTGTGAGGCCGAAATATTTTTTCGCCACCGGCTTCCACCGAACCTAAGAACAAGCGTTGTTATTATATATTTTTGTCTTAGCAAGCTATAAGTTAGTTTTTCAATATTGTATGTTTGAGGTAGCCTATGATAGTTTTCAAAACTTTTTATTATCTTAATTTTAACCATAACAAACATTTTTTTGGGTATAACACTATTCATAGTTGACTACGTTGCATTTTCCTTAAATATAAAAAAAAATCCGCCAAAATGTAAAAACCTGCCAGAGAAAATTTTAAAACTTGTTACGTTTTGCAATTTCGATGAAGTATCATTAATAGGAATGGCCTAGCTGGCGTTTTAATGTGTTTCTGGGTTTTCAAAGGAGTTGAAAGTTTGAATCGAACAACATGTCAACTGGCAAAAGCATATAGGAACTTAGGAAAATTGTCTTCAAGATGTAAAAAGGGTCAAAGTTGTATAATTTTTTAGTTATAATAAAAACAACGTCGAATTAAATGTCGCATATAAAATTAGTGAAAATACCGTACAGGTGATCCCTTATCGAAAATCGAAATGTTAAAATCAACCATAAAAAAGGTTTGTGATTTAATTACAGTACAAAGTGTCGTTGTGTGAAGATGTTCGGATTCAGGTGACCCCAGTTTTACTGCAATTTGATTATAAATATGAAATTGGGAGCCAATAAAAAACGAGATTAAATGTCTTGCCATTAAAATTCATGTCGTAATAGCTGCTAAGATAATAAAAGAAAGTATCCGATTGATACAGCAGTTTTTAATTTTGCAAGCAGTGTATTTTAACAATAGAACTCGATTTTTTTATCACTTACATCGTCTTTGTTATTGATGAGACATCGATGGTTTTTAAAAAACAGAAATAAATCTTTTGTCTGATGTTTACAGCACTCCAGGCATGAGCGACAAATTCCTTCGCTGAGCGTATTAGGTGCAATTGTCTTGCAATGGAGGAGACACTTTTTGCATCCGATATTTTTTGTCTTTGCTTCTCCACTTTTGAGAAAAACCAAAACAATGAGAGAGAACAAGCAAATGGGTTGCAATATGTTTGCCATTTTTTTCCTCTTATTACTCCGATATGTTGTTGTGTTGGAATTTGAATTTATTCCTTCAGCTTTTGATGGCAGTAGCTTTTATTTTCATTGCAATTCTAATTACTCTGTGCAGATAAAAACTTGTTTATTTATTTGGATCATTGTATAAATTATAGCTGAAAAAGGCGGCAATTTCCTGAACCTCAAATGTTAGATCAGCGTTACTGATGTCTTCTTGTTAATGATCACTTTTGACAAATCGACTTTTCAAATATCACGTTTTTTTTCAAAAACACAAAGAGAATCTTGAGTTGTGAGCTATTAAAATACTATACTGTCAGTATAATTATGTAACAATGTCTTTCGAGTTCTTTTATCTCTGTACGCTTTTCACATTGATATAACTTCAGTCTTGAAGTTTAAAAAAGTTATGGTTAACTTGAACAAACTCTCAAATTTTTTTTACAAAAGTGCAAATTAGACCTCACATATCGATTTAATATCTGGACTCTAAACTTTTAACGTACATTAATTACTCTCTTTTTGCTGCTGCAACATGAAAATACGCAATCTTTCACGGAAGTCTACCTGACCTCTGTTTTATCTCTGCACTCAACGGCTCTTTTATTGCTGAAGAACAATTTTTATATCGCAATTTTTTCTTCTGTTTTTATCTTTAACTTGTACGCCTACCGCAAGAAATTTTTGATCAGTACAGAGAAAAAACTTCGGAATAAATTCAAGGCCGCATGGTTTGTCATAAAATTCAAACGAGTCTTCGATATTTAATCCGATTGCCTTAGCGTGCCCATACAGCTATACAGACTAAGCAGTTAAAGTATGCCATATTTCTAAACCAATCTTTGAGAAGCATAACTTTTGCTCTGGTTTGAGTAGCAGACTTAGCTTTGATAATGTGCTGGCCGTTTCAAGAACCTTTTTACCGATGACAGTTCCGCCGCACAAATGCACTAATTTTATCTGCTGCACGACATTAACTTTGGTTTTATAACCTACGGCTAAAGTTATAAATGCCTGTTCTTCTTTGATTATTGTCAGGTAAAGAGCATATCAAGCGTAAATATTTACAGATAATTTTTCAGTTTTTACTGAGGTTGGCAAATGCAGCATTTTACAGACAACAATTTTGTTCACTGTTTATTGTGCATACTACAAAAATCAAATTATACAGAACACAACGGGAAAGGTTTAAATCAAACATCTCCTTTTTTAAAACAAAGGAGGAGCATGCTTGAGTTACAACGATACATTTTCGTTTATTCACCAGACTGTGAAGCTTAATGGAGAAACAAGGTGAACTTTTTGAAATACACTTTTTGGTCGTCAAAGTTTTTTTTTCGGCTTTTTCTACGTAAGCAGACAGGCTACGTTACGTGGATGGAAGAAGTTGGGGCTATTGTACGTTTATTTCCAACAATGTGATTGTCATATACCATACCTTCCTTTAGTTTATTGGTATAAAAAACAGTTAGATTGTTGCTCTGAATTTCCCATGCATTTGCGATGGTCACAGATCGGCAAGTTGTTTCGTTTAAAAGTCTCATGTATAATAATACAAAAATATATATGTTGTAGCATTTTGAAGCATGACAATAAAATATCTTATTATATTCTCAAAAGGAAAGTATAAAAAAATAAATAAATTTTAGCAAATAAAACAAATTTTACACAAAATTTTTTTAAAGTTGAATCTTTAATTGACAAAGTCCAGGCAGTTCGATCCATTCTAAACAGTGTCGTCGCGTAGGATTTCCTTCTACGACGTGACAGTTGTGATAACCATTATCCATGGCTTCCTGCGCCGAACAGCTAATAAAGGAACGGTGCTTTTGCATTGTGATTGCACAAATTCCTTCAGTGTTACTGATGGGCGTGCTGAACGTGCAACTTCCAGTACTGAATTTCTAAAAAGAAAACATACTTATTGTTTAAAAAAAAAAAAAAAAAGACGTATCTTCTAACAGGAGTCAAGCCCACAACAATGCTTGATATGAACGGCTAGGTTACATGTCTTGTAAAACAAACAAATTTATTTTTACACCAATCAGCTCAATCATAAGCAGCCCAGACAGCAAAATCAACGTCATTTTTTAATTAATTTAACGTCTGCAAACGTTAAATAAATTTAAAAACGATGGATTTTGCTGACTGGGAGCTAATATATCGATTTTGATCTGTCAGCAGCTAGATCCTATTCCATTTGGCTGAAAGCAAACAACACAAATAGTCAAATTATGATGGTGCGAAAGAGTTAAAACGTTTGAGTGGAATAAACAAGCAACAACACAATTCATTTGTGCATTGATTACCTTGTAAAAACATTTTATTAAATTATTATCAGAACGATCATATGACAAGTGAGGTTGACATATTCTCTGGTAAAACAACGATTTTTGAACATAATGCCTCGTCTTTTCTACGTAAAAGAACGTCTTTTTCACTTTGAAATTTTACGCACAAACAAATGGTCATAATTTCACTTTGTCGACTTTAATGCCAGATATCACTATAAGATCAAGCGACATGGGGTTAATTCTCAGAGCGTGAAATTGAATAAGGTACTTTAACAATAGCTCTCCATACAACGGCCCCAAGTGGGTAGATTAATTTACAGGCAACAACACTACAAGTACGAGCGAAAAGTTCGTTCTGTCAACTTCTGTTGCCAGAGGTGCCAAAGTTGTTCAAGGCCATTATGCAAACCTTGCAAGATTAAACTTGAGCAGATACTTTTTTAATCCGATAATGAACATTAGCTTGATCAATCAACAGCGGGGGTATTAAACAGCTGTGAACATTCTTAACAAAATAAAAAAGTTTTTCCACCAAGTACAGTCGATCAAACCAGATCTCTATTGAGAAATATCAAAACCAGACGATATCAATTTATCGGTTATACACCATCAGAAAGCGAAAACTGGAACATCTCTTTTCAACTGGTAAAATTATTAATAAGCAGGTACTTGGAAAACAAAGACAAACTCATCTGAAACAATTTAATGACAAGACAGAAACAATTGTCCATAAATCATATGCCGTAAAAAAAATGAAGTAAATATTCATCTGAGGCCGCTTGGTTAAGACCAGACAATTCAAAAAAAATATTTTAATTTCTTCAAACAGCGATCATTTAGAGTTGGTTTAATTAAAAAGATTAATAACGCCTACAACAATTTTTTTTATTACTCTACATTTCAATGCAGTAGGAGTTCTTTATGCGTTTAGTAATCAGATTTTCATGAATGTTTTGCCGAAAAGTTTATTTTGTTGCTGTGAGCAATGACTTATTAGATTTAGCGCAGCTTAAATTTTTAAGCAAAGTCACAGATTTTATGCAAGATTTTTAATTAATTTCGACTTAAATTTAACCGAATGTAGTGTGATGAAGGGAAATGTAACGTTTAAACTTTAAACCACAACTTATTTCACATCGGAAGCACAGCTGATTTGATGACTATTGCAGTCTTGCAATACAGTAATTGTACTTGTCTGTTGCGTAACTCCTCTGCGTTGCTCGTTACAACTACGCTACAAGGCATTACTGTATATAGCCTACCGCTATTACAGAAACAAAGGAAACATTTTTTCTTTCTGTAACAACGGTACAATTTTGCACTGCGTGGCATCTTTTCTAGCGGCTGACAAGGGTCTCCAGCCCTTTATTATTCCACAGTCACCTGACTAGGTGCAAAAGTATGACTTTCTTACAAAATAATCACGAAATACAAGAAGCCATGAACATTTTTCAAACCACTTACCTTTCCTAGGTACCCCCGTTCATCCACGAGGTAAACTTTTTGCCTCGTGGTGTAGTGAATGGCCGTGTACTCTGTTTTCGTCTGAAACCATAAGGTGACTGATATCACTTACAATTTTTTTTCTCTTTTAGTAATTTTTATCCATTATACCACACAATTGGAAAAACAAATTTCTGGTTTCTGGCTCAAATAATTGAAGAGTTTTTGTACAGTTTTGTAACATGTGTTATAAAAAACTAAGAGAACATAATTCAATATTAAAAAAGAAAATAATTTCAGAAATCAAAAAATATTGTTACCAATAACTTTTATCCTATTTTTGTATTTTGCATCACAATATGTGCAATTCATATTTTCTTGCCACAAACGACACATTTCAACAAAGAATGCATTCCAGTTAAATTTACAAATTTCTCAAAAGTTTGTAATAGCAAGATAGCATAGTCATTGAACTGCAGAAGGTCGTGGAAATTTTGTTTTATGGTTTCACGAAACACTGCATTTTCTTATGCCAGAATTCGACATAAAATCTAACAGTTGAATTCTTTCTTACTCACACTTCATCTTTAAACATTTCGATGTTTCTGTATAATTTCATAATCTCTTACCCTGATGTCACTTGGACAAACGCTGATGAGTTCACTCATGTTTATTGGGTTTGTACTCCTTCTTACCACCACCTTTTGCTCTTCTCTTCTGAGAACATTAGCATTGGATAGTGCTATATGTAGACCCAGTATCGTAACTATCAAGTTTAAGTTTAAAGTCATCTTGAATAGTATTTGACACTTGTATTTCTTTGTTGTCTCTTGAGTTATATTTCTTTGTATGTGACCCATTCTAGCAGGACCTTCTTATTTATGCTGAAATCAAAGCTATGTTTAGCTGCTAATGAAGCATAATAGTATGCGACGTTTCACCCCATATAAGATTTCAACTTTAATTACGGTTTATTCATGGGCTATCCAGTACTTATTACGCGTGTTTTGATTAGTTTCTTGTCTTTGATATCGCTTGCATTTTTTTCTTTGGAATGATATCTGTCTGTTCTATTACGCAATCAGTAATTACAATATCGTTGGCGAAGAAATGAATTGAGAAAAGTACTGACTTAATATTGTACCAAAAACTTCCGTTTTTCAACAGGAAGTTGAACAAGTTATACCAGAATACGTCATGTGCGGTTTTGTTATTCAATATTACTTGCCCTGTTAACAAAAAAAGTTATTCAAACAACTATTTTTAAATGGCAAATACTAGCAGGACAACATTTTCGAAAAAAAAATTGTAATGGAATTATTCGCGACTTAAATAATGGTTGGGTTGCATCATATTAAAACGTTTTACAAGATTTGTCATAAGATGTGTGTTTGCAGGCCTACGATGTGTGTTTGGGCTTAGTGCAATCTCGTTTATGCCCATTGGTATACCTCTCCAAGTTCAACACAACTTTTCTAACCTGATAATCTAAATGGGCTTTTGCAGTCTGATAATATTAACCAAAACATTATAAATTTCTGAGGGAAATCATAGCATCATTGGACGCCGGCAAATGCGTATGCAGGCATTGCAAGAATGGATTGCCCTAATCGCCCCCCCCCCTCCCCCTAATTGAATCCACCACTTCGACATCGTTTTTAAACGATTAGACAGAAAAGGAAAAATCATCATCAGAAAATAACTACTGTATAAGGCAAAGTAAACTCATAAAAACCAAGTAATAAATACTGAAGACCTAATTGTTCGTCCTCTTTCTCTCTTCAATGCTGATGCCCAGTCTTAACTTTCTACAGATATTCCCGCACGTGGTTTCTAAAGTTTTAGTTAATTGGGTTATTTTGGATACTCCTTTCTTCGACAAAACGTGCGTTTTTGGAATTTGTCTTCACAAAACACACAATTCTAATGAAACAGTATATTGGCCGTCGAATTTAAAGCAGGAAACGATATTTTGTTGAAGAATGCAGCATCATAGAATTAGAATTGTTGAAACGCCAGACAAAAACACACATTGTTTCCAACAATTTTATTTCAGTTTAAAGTTAAAGCATCTTCGAAAGGTTGGTTTGCATGGATACGTGAATAAGTGCCTCTGGTTGATGACGTAATCAATAATCATGCAATCCCTACGTCATTAAGTCAATATCGACGGCATTAAATTTAACTTAATTTATGTGGTCGCTTTGGAGTGAATAAGCAAAAAAATGTGGAAGGTACATCTGTAAGCCTTAAAAGTTCAAACGGAAATTTCTCATGACGCAATTCGGTATAAGAGAAACAACAAGATTATTTTCCGCAAAGTGTTTAAAACGGCAGCCGCAAACTATTTGATCTGTGAGTCAAGAGCAATTAAAACTGTTTAAGGTCAGAAAGCTTTGTAATTTAACAGTTGATGTGCGTAAGAAAAGCGTCTGGTGCGTATGAAACCCCGATTGGTCAAGTTAATTTAAGCTTGGGAACGACTAATTAACAAAAACTAACCATGTTGAGGCCGAAGTGAGGTGATACTGAAAAATTTACATGTAATTTGCAATAACATTAAAAGGTTTTACAAACGTTTCATGTTTTTTCTGGACAAAATTTACACTTTATTGCCGTTTTATCGTCACCTATTACATCTTTATTTATCTGTAAGTCTGGTCTTAAAGTTGGCCTATCTTACGTAAAAATAGCACCGTGGTAATTTTCAACGACTTCTCATCGTGTTGAGAATTAGTGCAAAATATATCTGGTAATATCACATGACAATAGTGGAATAAATTCATTTAGTGCCAATTCATCGATTACAAATAACATTTTTAATATAAATTTTAATTCATCGCTCAAAATGTCCGACATTGTTAACACAACTTAAGTACGTGTGGAGAAAATGTGTATTCTTGTTATATTTGAATGAATGTGAAGTATTAAAAAAACTTCCCAAAGATATTTACGAATTGAGTAGCAAAATCCATGTAATAATGCGGTTAAGTGTGTGCGATAAATTTCGGAATCAGCTGATTATGACGCTTGTAACTCAGAAGGAACTGGAATTTTGATTGAACGTAAATTAGCATTCGACATATACCTACATTCCGGGAAAAAAACGTCTTCCTCTTCGTGATACAGGGAACAATTTTTTTGCATTCAACTAGTTATCTTTCTCTGGTTCATATTTATCAAAACTTTAATGACCACTAAAAAATCGATCAATCAAACTCAATGATTTGAAGTAGGCTAAGTATAATTCTTTGTTCACTTTGTCTTGTTCTTAACTACACAAGTCGTTCCTTTTTTTATGATTAGTTGTAGGTCAAGACAAAATAAAACTTAGGTGTTTGAGGTGTTTAATGTATTTCTTAAAAAAAGATTTTTTGCTTTGCATGATCTCAAAGTCTTGAATTAAACCTGAAAAGTTTTTAAATAATTTGAATATAGGAATTTGTTGCAAAGGAGATGACAACTCGACCGTCATCTTTAGTCATTGTTAATAAACCCAGTGATCCATGATGCTCCGCACAATACTTACCAATTACAAGCTTACTTGCGTCGGCTGCATAGCCGAGTGGTGAGAGCCCTGGAACGGCAATCGAAAGGGCGGCGGTTCGACACCGCTCAAGAGCATGCGGCTGTGCCTATGGCAGGACACTTAAAGGCATGCCTGAAGGTGGACACGAAGATTGGCTTCCTTGCCTTCCCGTCCACTTAATCCAAATCTTCACCTACCGTGTGTAAGCCTGGATACGACAAACAACAAACAAGCTTACCTACTTGGCCTACTTATAACCCAATCCCATTTACTTATCACTTCTCTCCTACTTGTTTCTAGGTATTATTTTGGGGTCTTCGAGATTTGAAGAGGGTCCAACTGGCTTCTGTCGATCAGCCTCGCGTAGACATAGAGATTGCTGGAAGATGTGTGTCCTCATGCGTCATTGGAAATTACAAGAAGAATCCTAACTTTGCCGAGCCTGTCAGATTCATTGAAGTAAGTTCAACATGGCAATACTTTTGATGCCTAGAGTTCGTGTTACCCATGTTGTACCACAGACATACAAAATAAAGCAGCTTCAACGGATTTAACATATCTTATTTTTATCACACAAAAAACATACAACTTAAAATAAACTTTCGAATGTTGTCAACACAGCATTGTGTTCTTATCAGGAATATTTCAAATATTAAATAAGTATAATTCAATTTGTTTTTTCTTATTCACTTTGTTTCTTTTGGCATTCGCTGCGCAATTAACTATATGTACTGTAAGCTCTTACTTTTAGCTATCCAATTATTCAACTTTGAGACATCCACTTTCTCTTATATTCACTGGAAAACGGACTATATCGACAATGAACCATATGGCAATCACCACACTAGTAATCGAAGTCCTCGTAAATACATGCATAAGACTGCTTTTGAAAGTAGTGTTGTAGCTTATCTATAAATTCTTCAACTAACACAAACGGGTATGAAACAGAAACAGTGACAAAATAAACCTTAAAAACAACATCATCAGAAACAATATGTTTATTCCAGGACGTTGATCTTCCAGAAGTGGAATATTGGTGCCCTCCAATCAGCATCACGGTGGTAGATTGTCGGGCATTTGGAAGATCGGTGTTGGTTGGAACTCACATTATCAGCAACATCTCAAAGTTCATCTTCAAGCCCCATGACAAGACCAAGACTTTTTCAGGTTGTTTCACTAAATTGATGCAGTGCTGCAATTTTAGTTCACAGATGGCATGTCTGGTGATGATGAGATAAAAAGCAATTACTATACCTATGAGTAAAAGATTGCACTGTATATGGTATTGGTGTAGTTTACAGTGTGTGTGTTGTGTTTTACATGTCATGTCAGAAATACCTTTGATACCTTACCAGAAAGGATTAAAGCATGTTTTAAGACTTGATTGCTTGTGCAAAACATTATTCCCGAAATAAGAACGAGTCTTCTGAATCTCAATTCTCATTAGATTTATCTTTTTCTGTAGCTCATTATGATAGAGCTCTGGAGGACTGCTTATTGCACTATAACTGTGTACTTTTCATCTCTAAACATTTACAAAAAAGCTTTGCAAAAGTAATCCAAATGTTGCAGCTGCAAAAATGCTGCTCTTTGGTATTTTACACCATGAAGTATTTTACGAATTTGTCAATATCTGAGGTATCGAAAATTGACTGCAAGTCAAAAAAAAAATTTCTGAGGATAAATTTGTGTAGACAGACGATGCAAAGGTTGCCGGTTATAATATTTTAAAGAAAGTAAATTAAAGTTTGTGGTGGATTAAGATTTTGCAAAGTCACATAAAACAGTTGTCGTGTTATTCCGAACTAGCCTAATTCCAGTTTTAGAAGATTATTTTGAAGCGCAATCTGCCTGAGGCGGATTTGTTGCAATAAGGAAGAAAAACCACGCACCGACATTGGTAGGCCTACATTATTTTAAAGCAATGTGTCTAATACACAAACATAACAACTACACCCAAAACGGATCAGACAGTCACTCACAGATCATTCTTATTATGTTTTCTGCCAACAATGCCATGTTTTAAAAAGAAAATGTTAGGTTTTTTATGTCATTGCATTAAAATAAATGTTAAAAGCCGCAATAGCATAATTAATTAATCCAATTTTCGTGCAGGCAATTGTTAAACCATTGTTTTGAGTATAACATTGCAAGAGTGAAAAGTTCAAAACCTACATGTTACAAGCCCAACTAAACTGTCTTAATATTTTATAGCTTCTTTAAAATACGTAAGACGTGGTGGTACTATACGTACTGCCTACTGTACAATTAGATACAAACTATTACCTGTTGAAATCAACTGCAAACAGTGAATTTTTCTTTTTTGTCTGACAAAGTAGAACAGTCTTGCAACTTTTTCCAATATAGAGCTTTAGCGTAGAGTTCGATTGCATGAAACCTTTAATAGGAAGCTAGACAACAAAAGTGCGAATGGCTACATATTTCCCCCCTTTTGTATATTGCAGCTTATACCATGGACATGAAATCTTCATTGTTTTGAAATAAAACAAACTAAAGATTAACCTAAAGTCCAACTTATTAATTTTACAGCACAATTTGATAACCACCTTATGTCTATGTCAAACGACATAAGAAACGACCTTATCTTTAAACTATCTTTTCAACTTGATAATATTTTGAAGCAAATGTAGTATTCCCGGTAACCGGCCCTGCGTCAGTGGTTCAAGTCTATACAGTCTGCAAGTATGCGAAACTGCCAAAACTTGTCAGAGGCTTTTTCAGTCTGAGGGTAAAGATCCAATCCAACCAGCCAATTTTGGTATCCGTGAAACCTAAATGTTTTTCAACAATCGCTTGCGCAGTAAGTTTGTTTGTGTTTATTGATGTCATCGAATCCTTTCGCTATCCTTGCTTGACTTTTCTATTTGATTTAAGTTTATATAGAATTTATTTTATTGCAACTTCTAAACTCCAAACCCAGACCTAAAGTCAATTGTAGTCGCAGACATGTCTTAGCATATCATAGCCAAAACAATCCACTGTAGGCTATAGTGCAGGCCCTTAGGGGCAAAAATGAGCATCTTTAGGCTAAACGTGTTACACGTTGTTTTTTTGCATTTTTTTGTAGTTGATGAATCTAACTTCAATTTTAGTGGGTGCCGCAACTTTTTGGGTCACGTGATCACCCCCAAATCGGGGATTCCCCCCAAGTCAATTTTGAGCTCTTTTCACGGCATTTTTATGCAATTAGATACGTTATTTTTTTACATTTGGACTGACTGCCACTACAAAATACACGAGATAAAAATGACACAAAATTATGTTATTAATGACGTCATTTTGACGTCATGTATTAATTTTTTGCTTGTTTTTTTCTTATTGTAGTCGCTTGTTTGTTGTTGGTGTTACTTTTTTGGTTACAATAAGTTACGAATGGTTTTTCAACTGATTTGATTAGTATTGAGTGTCAGTACTAACATATTCAAAATCTTAAGGAATCCAACTTCCGGAAAGTGGTTATTTTCAAGATAGCTTCCAAGATGGCCGCCAAACCATTGAACAAAACAGTAAATTGACCATAACTCGGTCATCATATGACCAAAACATGTAGTTTTGGTGTCTATATCTAGGTTTTTATACCCTGTGAAGTCAATGAGACTATTCTCAGAATTGTTGAATTATCTGATAGCCTATAAATTCAATATGGCAATCCAAGATGGCCGCCAAACCATTAAAATAACAGTAAATTGACCATAACTCGATCATCCTATGACCAAAGCATGTAGTTTTGGTGTCTATATCTAGGTTTTTATACCCTGTAAAGTCAATGAAACCATTCTCAGAATTGTTGAATCATCTGATAGCCTATAAATTCAATATGGCAATCCAAGATGGCCGCTAAACCATTAAAATAACATAGTAAATTGACCATAACTAGGTCATCATATGACCAAAACATGTAGTTTTGGTGTCTATATCTAGGTTTTCATACCCTGTGAAGTCAATGAGACTATTCTCAGAATTGTTGAATTATCTGATAGCCTATAAATTCAATATGGCAAACCAAGATGGCCGCCAAACCATTAAAATAACAGTAAATTGACCATAACTAGGTTATCATATGACCAAAACGTGTAGTTTTGGTGTCTATATCTAGGTTTTTATACCCTGTGAAGTCAATGAGACCATTCTCAGAATTGTTAAATTATCTGATAGCCTATAAATTCAATATGGCAATCCAAGATGGCCGCTAAACCATTAAAATAACATAGTAAATTGACCATAACTAGGTCATCATATGACCAAAACATGTAGTTTTGGTGTCTATATCTAGGTTTTTATACCCTGTGAAGTCAATGAGACTATTCTCAGAATTGTTGAATTATCTGATAGCCTATAAATTCAATATGACAATCCAAGATGGCTGCCAAAACAATTAAAAATGTACAATAACAATGTATTGTTTTTAAAAAAACCCGGTAAATTTCTATCACAGGGATTTCTATATATATTTGGGTTAACTGAGCAGGCACAAAGAGCTCATACGATGTGGTCATGTAGACTCTTGACATAATCAGCGTAAAGAAAGCAAATGGATCAAGTATTACTAATGCTCATCGCTGTCACTCTCGATGTCATCGTCTGTAGTTATGTGATTGCTGTATGGACACATGAACCAGTTTGGCATGGTCCACATCCAGCATGGTATGGTAGCACATATCTCCGGCAACTACAGTGAGGTGAACACGATTCGCAATTGCAGTGATCATTTTCAGTAGGTTGTCCGGGGCAGCTTTCATGTCCGTCATGATTGGAACCATCTGATTATTGTCTACTTTCCATCCCCAGTCTAGAGCATCCATACCATCGTCAGTAGCCTACCCATCCTGACCATAATCTGGTAGTAAACTCTGAGGCAGTGGAATTTGGTAGGCTATAGGATGATGTAGGTGGCAAAAGTTCATGGTGAACAAGGGATTTGGCTGTTTTAATTTTCTTGACCAATGTATTGTATCGCTGTGTTTCTAGGTTACTACTGCCATCGTTGCCAAACATATCGGTCATAGCTTTGTTTCCAAGATCCTTAATGATGTGGTCTGTCTGATTTGGGAGAATAAAGCAATTTGCACATTCTTTGATTATTGGTTGACTTTTCACTAGTTTCTTGAAAGCGTCTTCTTCCCGATACCAAATATCCTTGACGTTGAATCACAACCGGTGAATGAAGATCGAGGAGCTGTAAGCATAATTATGTCTGGTCCGATGATTGCTTTAAGTTTGTTGATGTCGTGTATCTTGGTTGCGTAAGTCTTTTCATAGCGGAAGTAGAGGTCTTTAATGTCTGGGTCAGTGTCAGCATAGCGTAGTATCAATATTAAAAGGTCCGTGTCTTCACCAATTAAAGTCGTACTATGTCGATGAGGGCTGTCCATCTGCCGTCTTGACGATGTCAACATCTGCATCACCTGGAGCGTTCATCACATTGCAGCTTCTATTCCTCAGTTGAGCAGAAATTAATCCTTCCTTGTTGGAAGCTCGAGGCAAGAACTGCTCCTTCTTTCCAATGAACTTGGTGTCTACAGTAAAGTGAACAACCGGGTGGACGTTCATGCCGCGTCTTTGATGGGTATTGTCTTTGATAGACAGACCACCATATCCATCAAAGACCACCGTTGCTAAGCGATAATGACGAATGGTAAAATCTGCATACGACTGTGCAATAGACCCATAACTGTCTCCAGTTTCCATGGCACTCGATGCAACAAGAACCCTCCATCAAGGACGTAGTGATCGGTTTTCGAGGCAGATTCTTTCACTACTTCATAATCGGCTGACATCACACTGCTGGCATGTTCTGTGATGGCAGTAGCTATTTGAGGTTTATCTTCTGCAAGAAACAGGGTCTGGATGTTACGTGGCTGTCACAAGTAATACTCGTCTTCCTCTCAACTGGTCTGAGTTTTTGGGAAATGACAGCAACAAAACTGCGTTATATCAACTGGTTCAACAAGCTGTGATAACTTCAGTCGATCCAAACTTGTTTACGATTGTTGTAACATCGTTAGATACAGCTCTTAACAATCAAACATTGGACATGTCTGAGGTTTCCCAATGTGATCACGAAGAGGCAGACACCCGTATGTTTCTCCATGTAAAACATGGAAAATCCGATGCCATAGTCAAAACAGTAGATACTGATGTGGTAATTATTGCAATTTCGTGTTTTGACAAGTTAGAAATCTGTGAACTATGGGTTGAATTTGGAGTTGGAGAAAAAACTCGCTTCATTCCAATCCATGATATTGTTTCATCTTCACCTCAATCTCCGATGATTTGCGCTTCTTTACCTTTGTTTTATGCTATCACAATCTGTGATACTGTTTCGTCTTTGGAAAAAAAAGGCTTGGGATTGTTGGATGCTTAATCTTACCGCAATGTGTGGCTTATTTAACTCTCTGAATTTCTCAAGCTCACCTAGTTCTATAAATGACATACAAAAGTATGTCATAGCTCTTTATGGCAATGGTCCTACTATCACGGATGTAGACGAATGCTGTTATATGATGTTTACCAGTGGTTGCACTATTGAAAAGCTGCCACCAACGTCAGCTGCTCTGATGCAACATACACGCAGAGCGATACATCAAGCTGAAATACGGAAATCAAGCCTCGTAAATGTTCAGCAACTACCTTCTCCTTTAGCTTGGGGTTGGAAACATAATGATGCAAATCAGCTTGTTCCGTTTTGTCAGTCTACTTGTGGCTCTCGATGTTCCTGTAAGAAAAAATCCATAAAATGCGCAAGTCTTTGTTCACGCGAGTACGAAACATGCAATTTGACCACAAAATATCCAATCCTCTCTGATGTTTCATCTTCAATCCACATTGACGTTTCATCTCCAATCCACACTGATCATTCAAGAAATGCTTTTGACTTTCTAAACTCTATCTTGTAACTTGAAAAAACTTGTCGTACACGAATTTTTTTAACATCAAATTACGTGTGGTAGGAATTTAACATCGAAAACCGCTAGTTTTTTCATCTTGAATTAACAGTGTTAAGACTCTGACATTGCATCATCTGGGGTCGTGTATTAATTTGATTTGTAGATCATAATTAGGCCTACATATTATTTTAAATTTTAAAGTGGCATGACCAAAAGGGAAATTCACCCCTGGTAGCTGCTCTTCTGGTTATTCCCTTGATGACGTCGTTATTGCGTCATACTGTACTGGAATTATTGTTATTGCTTACAATTGTAAAATTTTAAGCATTTGCAAAACGTATAATGAGAGTATTTGATCGCTTTTTTCGGAATAAACTTACCTTTGGTTCCTGAATTTGAAATTGTCTAGTTTTAATAATGTAATGATGACGTCATAAAAGATGCAATCATGACGAAACTACTTTTAGGAATTGTGAAATGGTTTTAGTAACCGGTACTCCAACTAAAACCAACAGCAAACGACCAAAATAGGTTAAAAAAGCAAAAAAAATATATGTGATGACGTCACAATGACGTCATCAATCAAATTATTTTGTGTTTATTTTGTCTCACTTATTTGTATGTGCTTTTTAAGTTAAAATATACAAAAATCAAATATGTAATTGCGCAAAAATGACGTAAAAAGAGCTGAAACGTGATTTCTGGGGAAATCCCCGATTTGGGGGTGATCACGTGACCCAAAAAGTTGCGGCACCCACTAAAATCAAAGTTGGGTTGATCAACTGCAAAAATATGCAAAAAAACAACGTGTAACACGTTTAGCCTAAAGATTCCCCTAAGGGCCTGAACTACTACAACATATTGCATTTAAATAGTTTGTTAGCAGAAGTTGTAGGCTACATTCGTTTTAAACAAGTTGTCTTGCGAATTAATTTGTGAGGGTACAGTGAAGCTGAAGCAGTGAGTTTTTATCATATAACTAATTTCCGCCTTAGCCAAGCAATATTGTAGCAATCACAAGAACCCTGCTCGCTGCCAAGACTGGAAGTATGTTTTTGTAATAATCTCAGACTGTTTGACAATATTACGTCATTTGCAGTTAATTTTACAGTTTGTCTGGCTTCAAATTACATTTTTTTTATTTATGTATTGCATTGTGCCTCATCTAATGCATTAGGAACAGTTTGAACTCAACATGGATAATGCAATTGTTCATTTATCCTTTATTCCAAAAATAAAATTGTGACATTCGTAATTTGAGTATAAAAAGTACTGAAGTAGCCTACAATATCATGATTTTACACACTAACCTAAGTGATGTCTCATGCATAAAAGTAGGCTATCAGTATTTTTGCTTCTGATAAGTTTTTTATCAAAAAGCTTGTTTAACAGCGGTACTAAATTCTTCACAGAAAAGCAAAGTTTTTACATGAATCTACTTTACGTGCAAGCAAATATGCACTGCATAAGCTTTTGCATGCTTAATCTGAAGATTGTAAGAAAGTGTTTAGTTCAAATTGAAGAATTGTACTGACGAAAAACTGTTTCAGCGTCGTGACATCTACGACACTTTTGCAGGACTTCATAATCGGGCCATAGATGGAGTTGTAATGAACACAGAAGATGTGGTCGTTACTATGCAAGGCACCAACAATTATCCACCCAACAGAACAGTTGAAATAAAGATCCAGGTGCTTTAACATAATTATATTATTTCAAAAAACTGTTACACAGAGACTATTTGTACATTTGAAGCATGTGTAGCTATGCTTCATAAAAACGTTATAGTCTCTGTATAACAGTTTTTATATAACAGCCTTTGCATCCAAGCTTATTTCAAAATCGGGACATCAATTTTAGTTTAACCTATTTGAGGATTTTTCTGTAATTTTATATATGCAGCTTTTCATCACAAGCAAGTGCCACAAAAAAAGATATTTCATACAACTACTTTAATTAAAATTGATTGCAATGCTCAGACATTTCAACAGACCAATCTGAGAAAAAAAATCAACTCAACCACAGAAATCGCCATTGGTCATACTTTTGATCAAAACTTAACCCAGAGCTTAATTGTAGCTGGATGTGCAGAACGTTGATCCAATATGATTAATGTATCTTATGATGTTTTTCCTATAGCTGCTTGCACAATGTCATTGTCAATGTCAACATATCATGTATATATGAGGCCATGTACACCAAAGTAAAAAGGTAAAGGGGGTCCCATTTTTGATTCAAGTGTCGGGTATGAGGATAAGGTTCTCATTGTACTAAGCCTTCGACACTAAGGAGAGTAGGGTGGCTAGTTCCTTTCTCTCGGCCGCTTTTACTTCAGCAACAACGCCCATCCAGTTTATTACACCCTGGGTAGAGGTAAGCGGTGTTTTCAACAACCAGCTGAAGCCGGAAGTCGAACCAAGTTTGCATAATTGGAAAGCCAACGCCTTATCCGTTGCGCCATCCCACACCAAAGTATATATTAAGATACAAGCCAGCTGGCAAAATTGCTCAGGACTAAACCTGTTTCTCTGTTTTATCAGGATGACAAGAAAAAAGGCGAAGAAGAAGAAGATCCTTTGGATGAAACTACGTTAGATTGGTGGTCCAAATACTTTGCCTCGTTGGAAACTTTAAACAAGGTATTAAAAACGGTTATTTTTGCGTAAAAATTCTACATTTATGTAGCTTGCTCCATTTGTCATGCAGTTTTACTTAAAAAAATCCAAGTTGCCAAACTTTTCCTCTATTGACTCAATTATTCTCTTTTGCTCTCTAATATGCTCCAAGATACAATCACTTAAATAATGCTTAGTGGGGTACGTGCTCTTTTATGCAATGCACTTGGAAAATTGCGTGTTGCATAAGAAAATGCATACACTTCATAGGGTGATATCCCTTAGAAGAGTATAAGGCAATTTAATTATAAAAAAAATGCATTTCAACTTTAATAAAACCGGATTCATAATTGTTCTCAGATTTTTTTTTCAATAAAATTTGGCATGTAGCCTACGTTGTACGCTACATGTAAACGGCAAATATTTTAGAAACCAACAGAACGATAAGGTAGTAATATAATTACAAAACATTGACTGAGCAGGTGAAAAAGCGTGAAGAAGAAGCTGAATCTCAAGATCCTTTCGATAATGATGCTGAAGAAGATGACTCTTCCGGAAACGGCAAAAAAAAAGCGAATGGAGTAAAGCACAAATCGATGGAGAAAGGTAGTTGTCGGCGTTTTTGTTTATATTATAGACATTACATGCTGCCATCATAAATAGCTACATATAAAACAAATTTGGTAAGTAAAAAGATCAAGATGATTATACTGTACAGTAGTTACTGACATTTTAGCATGGTTGAATTCATTTGATGAAACAGCGTTTCACTTTGAAACGACCCTAAGTTGTTTTCTAATGAATATTCTTCATAACATTTGTAAACCAAATTTATCCTGTCCGCAACAAAATAGCCAAATATACAGTTCGTTACATTATTTCAAAGTATGGGTCATTAAACCTTTTGCGCTATACCAGAATTGATGTATGTTTGGAATTAAAGCCACGTTTCCTGTGATGGATACATAGCAGCCTTGCAAACGATTAGCGCAGCGCGACGAAAGATGAATGCGCTTATTATGAAAGTATTGGTAGACAACTGATTTTTTGAAGACAAACTCCTACTTACGTCATTCGTCTTGATAGCTGTCTTTTTTTAGCTGCTTGACACACTGCAATGTTAGGAATTTATCTTTGATATTTTCCGCAACTTTCGTCGAACATGGGCCATGTATTTTCACTGATAATTTTTTTATTTTAGAAAAATTAGTTTGTTTTGTGTTTTGGAATCCACTGAAGCATGGAAGTCGGTCCCTAGATCGGATATGTGGGATCGATAGCTCATCGGGTCATACCAGATCTTTTGAAAATGAAATTCTTTCCTCCATTGCACTCAGTTAATGCGCTCATTGCACTCTGCAATGCGTTTTGTTAATGTTTAGCGACAGCAACAAAGTTTTGCTATGGCAAAAATGTTGAATGAACGCACATATTGTTTGTAATATACATGGTGTTCATAAAGTCCTGTTACAATTCCAAACTGTAGAGAACTGAAACTGTAACAGGACTTTTTGAACACCCTGTACATTTGTTTATTGAATATTAAATAAACAGTTGTGACAAAACTCGATTACCACTTTACAGTGTAGCCTAACGTTTAGTTTTTTCTTTTCTACACTTCGTATTCCCGCTTTGATGCAATCTTCCTTGCAAAAAAATTGTACATCTTCAAGCATCAAAGCAAAACTTTTATGGTTAATATGTTTGTAAGACTATTCATGCTCGATGTGGGTACATTCATATCAATGTAAAAAGCATCAAAAGTTGCTTTGCTAAAAGTAGTATATATAAGGAGTAGTAAGTATATCAGCATTGTTGAAACATGCAAGACATTTTTATGTCTTTGTTCAACAAGATTTTGTATTTTAAAGAGGTGTATGATACACTACAAGAAGTTCAAGAGCTGTATATTAAAATATGATGCTATCATAACTTTTCAGCTTCTAAAATGTGGTATGGCCAAGCTATGCCAACAACAAATGGTATATATTTTTTTGTCTGTTTTAATCGGGTTAACAATAATTTTTATGAAACCTGCATGGCTTGTGTGTTGTATATGAGCGGTTGGAGTGTCTTTTCGTCATTTGCAGACAACTTTAAACAAAGGATTATTTAATTGGAGTTACTAATCAGTTGCATGTGATTTATTTATTTTTAGATTGTAAGTTTGAGCAAAAATAATTGGAGAGTATGATAGGCCTATTTATGACGTAATTTTCTGCGTTGAAACACGTGGTGGTTATTTAACCAAGGGCTGCTATTGAAAGTGTTTGAAGCTACGTTTATTACGTCGAAATGAAAGCAAAACCAACAAATTTCGAGCCAAAGCAAAATAAACTTTTATTTACAATTTTTGAATAATTTAGGATAAGATTGATCATTGTGGATTTTAAGACCCTTTTTGATGATTTTTGAGTGTTGAAAGTTTGCTACGTTTTGTTTTTGTTTCAAGCTCACATCGAAACATAATTGTTTTGATGACAATGCGAAACTATTTGAAATCTAGATAGGAAATTTTTGCATCTAAGGAAAACGAAATGTTTGATTAAAAATGTCAAAATGTCGGTCTATTCAAAATAAAAATTCAAAATGAATATCCTTGCGTTGGAAAGAAAGCTGTTGTGCTTTTGCTGCAGTTTTCACGTCATACCTATGTGAAAGTGGATTTTCCGTATTAAGGAACATAAAAACTAAAAAAATGAGAACGATTGCTTACAGTCGAGAAAGAAATGCGGGTGGTTTTATCGAATGTGCCCCCAGATATTATGGGACTTTGTGGAAGAAGTCAAGCCCAAATTTCACACTGACTTTTGAATAAATGCATTTATTCATGCGCGCTATACTGTACATTGTACAACTCGTTCTGTGTTATTTCATACAGTATTTGAAATACAGAAACCACATAAAATTGGTCCAGTTTTACCAGAGTGCCGCAAACTATTTATCTCTTTGATAGGGTGCCGCAAGGTCAAAAAGGTTGGGAACCACTGTTTTACAGTGTGGTATCTAAGCTTGCAAATGTGCCTTTTTTATTATCCAAAGGTCCATACTTCTGTGTTGCTATTTCTTTTAGATACTTCCTTACTTGCAATACAAAATAGTATTGAGAATAATTTTCTTTTCGGGATCTACGAATGTGGTGCTTAAAGCATTTTGTGAAATGTCCATGGATGTGTTAGATTTAAAAAGTCTATTAGTTGCTTATATTTAAACCTTGTCACGAAAGTAACAAGCTATTTTTTTAGTTTGTTACAAACCTTTTTTGTATACCACATCTCTATTGTATCGTTTCTATTTAGTCTCAAAAGTACAACAACTTCTTTTCTTCAGCTTTTTTTTGTTTATGTTCAATTTTCAAAGACAAATCTCAAAACTTCTAGTAGCTTCGTTTTTTCTGTCATCTTTTAACCCACGTGACTGTGACGTGCAACTACGTAATACACAAGAACCTACTTTGTTTAATTATGTACTACCCAAAGTTTAAAATTAAAATGAGAGTAGCATGAATAATAAAAACTAATTTATTTTCACTGTTTATATGATGTCAGAATCAATAAAATGTAATTTCAGTTTTCCTTGGCACTAATAAATTAATCATATTGAATTGTTTTCTTGTAATGCATGATTGATGTGAGATTTCTTTGGCACCGCAACTGTTGCTGAAAGTATTGACATTCAAATAAAAGCTTTGATGGATGATCTTTCAAGCTGTTCATTGCAGGCGTATGGTTTGTATTGCTATGAGCGAAAGTAGATTGATTTTTGTGACGAACGTGAAACAGCAACAGTGCGTTTGTTTGTGCTGGTTGTACAAGTAAGGTAGACTCAAGATAGACAATATTTACGCTTTGTATCGACCTATTAGACCGGCTTTCCAGTTCATAGTAAATTTTATTTAGAAGATGTACATTTTTAAATCACGTGCATCTTTTATCCAAGCTGTTAAGCTTAATATTGTATCATAAACGCACTTACGTTTGATTTTTTTTTCAGACAAAAAAGGCAAGTCTGGCCGTAAAATGTTTTTCGGAACAACTGGAGGGACAAGTTCTGCCAAAAAAGACAAAACTACTCCAGCAAAAGTGACAACACAGTTAACAGTGCCAATAGACGAATTAAAGGTCCAAGAGTGGTTCTTCGGTTTAATTAAAACCTGTTCAAAATGCAATAGTTTGCGAATCTGTGTCTAGCCAAACACATGACTTTAAAACTTGCTGTTCTCTGACATTTAATGTTCGATTTTAGATTTATGACACTGAACTCGAAAACACTGAAGACTTTTCCGGGTTCAATGACCTTTTGAACTCGTTCGACCTCTTCAGAGGCAAAAGAGAAGAACTGGCGGACGAGATTACAGACCAGAGACGGATTGTTGGAACCTTCAAAGGTTGTTTCAAGATATACAAGTCTCCACTCCCGCGTTACATTGAACAGCCTGATCCACAGCATGGCATGTTTAAGGTGCGACTCAGTTTAAGAATTAATTTGTTTAAGTTCATGGATATTGCCAAATGTCATGCTTTAAACACAAAAGAAGCTTATGGGTTTGACGTGGAGGAGGTATTGCAAGAAAACCTCAAGGCCTACTTAAGCTGTTTTAGCGTCTTGCGTTATGGAAACATAATCAATAAGTAAAAGAAGTAATGGATATTTCTTCCTCCATGTGAAATCAAGTATCACGCTTTTTCCTCTGTTTGCCAGTTTTGATGAATTTGTGGGTGATAAAATGGCCTAGTAAACAATAGGTCAAGGATTCAACTCATTCTTCTTCGTCGTGTGTCACACGGCCGTAGCCCAGAGCATCACGCAAGCTCTTGCTCTATCGTTGAACTCAGCTTAATCCTGTGCATATAAGCACATGACGAAAATGTTCCAGTTGCAAAGAAAGCCACGAATATTTTTTCACATTTTCTTACTTGAAGGATTCTGCAAGGCACACAATACATTGCAGAGATAATTTCAGATAATAAAAACTACTTGTCTTCCGTCGTTTCGTTGTGTAGTAACGTTGAAAAGATGTAAAATCGAATGTATCCAGTTTTGCCTATTGCATTGAAAGCACAGTAGCGTAGTTACGCAGCAAAGATGTGAAAAAGTGGCGGGTTTTTCTCTCTCTCGCTCACTTTAATTTTCTTCAAAGATGTATGACTTTCGTTCCAAATATTAGGCATACTAAAGTTGACCAGTTGTCTGCAACGATCTCTCCATTTTCATTTCTAATTTTAAGATGCATTTAATTTTAATCGCAATATTCTATTGCCTATAGGCCTACCTACCCACAGCACAAGGCTAACACTATTTTGTACATTTAATTCGAGTAAAGCTTCATACAACACAATGTGCCAACAACCTTTTGTGAAAGCAGTAGCCTATTCATAAAGTAAACTCATCATCTCATAAAAAGTGCTTTCAGGCCTTAAAATGAATTTTTAAACTTCAGAATCTTCCGTCAAATGATCCTATTCATGTCTTGGTTCGAGTTTATATTATCCGCGCCACGGACCTGCATCCTACCGATCCTAACGGAAAAGCGGATCCTTACATTGTGCTGTCGCTGGGGGAGGACAAAGTTAATGACAAGGAAAACTACGTCTCAAAGCAATTAAACCCTGTGTTTGGAAAGTAAGCATGCTTGTTATGTGTGCGATAAGTCGGTCGAATGTTTTTTTTTATTTGTTATGTAATATTTTTTGCTTTGTAAGGACTAATCATCGGAAACTATTTGGCCTGGACACAATGACAGAAAACTTAAACTTTTGAAAAAAAAACTTTTAACTTTTAGCTAAACTTTGCAATCAACATTAACATTTTATTGTTTTATTTTGAAAGATTGAATTTCATTTCTAACTTCCGTCTTCAATTTATATTTTTATCATTAACATAACAGCCAACATTGAATTAAAAATAACTTGTCCGTCTCAAGAATGTTGTCAACCTGCTATAGATGAAGTAGCACAAGCGGCTTATATGAATGAAACATTTATTACTTTGGTATGCACCTGTGATGTCTATCATTCATCATCTAAACTGTGACAGGTTGTCGTAATCTATTTGCAAATTAGTTCTTGTTAAAACATATAAGAGTTAAGCAAACCGTCAAAAGTAGAGCAATTTATACAATTGGAGTAACGTCAAAGCTGCTTATAACAGGTCATCAATGTACTTATATCTCGCTTACTTCAAATCTTACATCATTACTGCATGTATTAGAATGTGAGAAACCATTAATGCACGATTAGAAGAATCACTGAACTTTTGCAGAACGTTTGATTTTGAGTCTACCTTTCCGATGGAGAGCATTTTGACCGTTCAGATTTATGATTGGGATCTACTGAGTGCTGACGATCTTATCGGAGAGACTAAAATCGATCTTGAAAATCGTTATTACAGCAAGTATCGTCCTCTATGTGGAATCGCTGAAAAATACGCAATGTAAGTGCAGTGCTTTACAGAACGTTCGTAAAAGCTTTTTTTCCCAATTTTGTTGTCTAAAAAAACTGGGTTTAGCTTGATAGCAGTTTGCACGGGAGTGTCCTTGTAGAAGAAATGCTTATTGGGGGTGCAAAATTTTTATGTGGTTGCTATTTCCACAAAAACCAAACGCAAGATGATAAATTATTATTATCGACACATTTCGGTTAAATCTCACAAAATCAAACACATAAAAAATTAAAAGCTTTCTATCTAGTATGCTTTTTTGTGACAAACTTTCATGTTGTTTGAAGTTAGGCTATTCAACATTGAACAAAGCTTAAATTTAATTAATAAAGTTATTGAATTTAGGCTACTGCTTGTTAGAAAAATGATTTTTACATAAAACAAAGCCGTGCTTATTTCAAATCATCTTTGATAAAAACATTTTCAGAGTAACTACAAACCTTCTAGGAAATTATGACATTATGATCTTCAAGTCTTGCAATTTTCTATTTTCTCTTTGGTTGTAAAAATGTACTGATTCGTATCAGGCTCGATTAAATACTAATTAAGTTTACATTAAACAGATGCAGGTTAGCTTTTAAAGGTTAGCATAACTTATTTAAAACCTTATTTTGCATATAAATTTTCTTAGTGGTTTGTTGGAGACAGCGTGTCTACAACATCTAGTGCAATGCTTTAAGAATCTAGCCATAAACTCCAGCTCTATATTATCTTCTTACCATTTCCATCTTCCTATAGTTATACTTTCGTCAGCTTCTTCCCAAACCGTAAAATCCACTTTTTTGCATTTATCCAATAGAAATATAAAAAAACAAGGATTTTGTTAGGTTGGTTGCTTTTTGTCATTGCAGAGCTAATGTTCTAGCGTAGGCAAAAAGTTTGTTTTGACTATCATTCGTTTTTTGATGTTTGTCACATATTCCCACCAAAATTGCACAATCGAGTTCAACGTGATTCCATGCAATCTTCGCAATGAGGCCATTCTCTTTTCTAGCGTTTTCGGCGGGCCATTGTTGGAATTTTTTAGCCGTTAGCCTACCACAATTTTGAGAAAAAAACAGCTTGACGTATTGCTCTTTCACAATTGAGAATGACACATTGCATCGCAGAATGAAACTATGATTTTGTTTAAACAAAATGTTCTGGAGCAGTTTAAAACTGAAGCAAATCTCCTGAATACTTGAAAACAGTACAATTGGTCATTAACAGCTGGAAAAACTGGCCGAAAACACCGTTAGTTTTTTGAAACCATTTTTAGTCGTCCAAACAGCGTATGCAGAATTGTGTCTTTGAAGAGCAAATAGCAAACCATGCCAGACAGCAACCTAAAATTCAGGCCACAGATGTTGGTATCAGGCGATTTTTTTCTGATTCTGCGAATACCTCTGTGGTTACAAGCAAGAGCAATAAGGTAGTTAATACGACGCTTTGTGAACTGTGAATGAACTTTGAATCAATTCATGAAAATCCAGCAAATACTGGATAAATCCTATTCAATGCATCCAGCAACAGAAAGAAGACCATGTACCTGTCATAATTTGCTCTCTATTATGTGGGTCCAGATAAACTTCAGTGGCCTGTGGTTTTATTTAGATGAACTATAAGGTAATTTTTAAAGTTTAATATAACATTGTTTATAATGGTTTCAGATTTGGGTACAACCAATGGCGTGACCCCATGAAGCCCTCACAAATCTTGCGAAAACTATGCAAGGATTTGAAAGTGGACGGGCCGCACTTTTCTCCTGGGAAAGTGCGAGTAGGAAAGAAAGTATTTACAGGGCCCACAGCTCTGGAAGACGAAAACGGTAAGTTACAAATTTAGAAAAAAATCACTAGCAATTTTACCGTTAGCAACGCTACGTAGATTGAAGTTTATCATATAACCTACAACGTAGACTGTAAAAGAATTACATTTATTAAGCACTTTCATCATTTTAAATAACTATTTCAGGCCACGAAAAGCCCACAGAAGAACACGTGGCACTGATAGCGTTGAGGCATTGGGACGAAATCCCAAAAGTGGGATGTAAACTTGTACCTGAACATGTGGAAACGAGATCCTTGTTTAATCCAGAAAAGCCTGGCATTGAACAAGTAAGCTTCAACGTGTAAAACTAACCAGACAGTTTATTATGTTTTGGCTGCGCTGTGTTCCACCTCCGTTCATGTAGTTGAAAAAGCTTTTTGATTGTTTTTGAGCCCACGATAGATGTTATTGTTTAGTTTAGGTCCCACGTAGGCTACAACGTATTTTCAAAGTACTCGCAAAAGTATTTCAGCGAATGTGTGTTGTGAGATATTATCTCGTGCGAAGTTATTTCTCAATTGTAGCTGCTGATTTTAATGGAAAGGTATTGTGGATTTATTTATCCAAATCGTTATTTGATTAATGAATTGACTCATAAGTCCACAAAAGTATATTCTTGATTTACAGGTGCATTTAGTTATTTGTTTGTCGTAGATGCAAATTTTAATGGAAGGGCACTGTAAAAGCAATAAAACCAAATCGGTATTTAATTGATGAATTGACTCTAGGTCTATAATCTACAAGTATATTCCTGATTTACAGGTGTATTTTGTGTTTTGATTTGCTTGTACACAGCTTAGCATATTTTAATGTTTGGCTTCAATAACCACCAAGAAATTGTTTCAGTCTTCAAAAACCTTATCCTACCCTTACTTTTAATAATGCACTTGCTAAAGAATTTTAGCTTGTTATAAAAAAAAACTAACAATAATGAACATTTAAAACTTTTAACGCCATGCATTGAGAACGGCCTGACCTGGACCAAAGATAAATCCGTAAAAACTACAAAGAATTTTTCTTGTTGTAAAAGGAAAAAAATATTGTATTTTTGATTTTTTGATTACAAATTTGTGTCCACTGTCCAGGCATCTTAGAAGATCCTTGAAAGCACAGACAAATATTTAAGCTTGAATGTTGTAATATAGGAGTCTTACATAGCGTTAATAAAACAATGAGTTCTTCGCAGAAGGAAATAATCTACGGTTCAGACACACACACAAAGTTAATTCAAACTTTACATTCGAACAACTGAACAGCATATTTTTGATTTGTGTTATTTGATTATATGGTTTACACAGAGTTTAAACCACCTATTGAAATTCTTGTTGGTAAAATGAATGTCTTTAGAAACATTGAAACGATGTATGTTGTTTGGATTTCAGGGCAAGGTCGAGTTGTGGGTGGATATGTTTCCCATGGATATGCCACCTCCAGGCCCCCCTGTAGATGTGTCCCCAAGAAAGCCCAAGGGGTGAGTCAAGTGATCTGCTTGGTTATAAAATGATGTCATCGGTCAGTGAAGCTTCGATTTGGGAATTTTATCACTTTCTGCTAATTTAATTTTTTTTATTTGAAGCTTCGAACTTCGCGTCATCATCTGGAACACAGAAGACGTATTGTTACAAGACGATGACTTCTTCACGGGAGAAAAGGCTTCTGATATTTATTTAAAAGGGTATTAGACGATAATTCAGTATTATTATGTGTATATAATCATTTTTACGTGAAGAGAAATAAAAGTGGTTTTCTTCGCACTTAGAGCTTATTTCATAAATAATACTTATTTGTGTTAATATGGGGTGTGCCACGTGTTCGCTTTTTTAAATGGTTAAACTTTGTTGAGGTTGTACAAAAGGTTCAACATCAAAATTGGCCCTATTTAAATAATCAAAGCTTCGCCAAATTCTTAAGTATCAGTGATAGGCCTGGATATTTTCAAATTCCTTTCAAAAAGTTGCCTTCGACTTGTTGGTTTATTATTTACGTTTTAGGTAGGTATATCAAATCATTTTTATGACGATGGTCTCCTGCGAATTACGAGTCATAGTCAGATCTGAAATACATGCACTGAAAACTCACTAGCGTTTCGTTATACCAGGTGTTTTCCGGATTCATTACAATGAAAGTTACCACTTTGTTTTGGCTACGCATTAAGTAACACAAATAACATAAGCTGACTGAAAATCATCTTTCGTCCGGATATCTTTTGTTGTAATGGCAATGGAAAAGCAAATGAAGTGAATATGTTTTCAAGCGACTTTGTAACTTTGGGTAAAAAACAAAAAAACCAAAAACCAGAAGCTAAATCAACGTTAATAAAGGTTTCAAAAATCGAACTGTTTTCATCATCAGTAATAAAAATCAAAAAATAAAACCCCAAATGCCGCCAAACAGTTTTGTTTTCGAAACTTTTGCGAACATGAGTAGGTTTTACTCAGATTAACAAAGCATTCCAACTTGGTTACTCTTTTGAGATACTGACCTTAACCACGACAAGTTGTTTCTAACCACAAACTTTCGATGATATTAATTAAACCAGAACTTTAATTAATTTCCAAGATCGTTGTTTGTCTCTACCGTTCTCAACTTGCAGCCTACATGAAAAGATCAAAATACACAACAAATCTGCTATGTTTGAAACTTTTCGATACAAAATTAATTCAATTCCCAGATAGAAAAATCCATCTTTTTTTACATTGATTCAACGTCTGCCGACGTAATGTAAAAATGACGGATTTTGCTATCTGGGATTGTATTGCAACGTGTTTTGACTGTTCTTTTTTTCGTTTTTAACAAGGTGGCTATTGGAGGGTGAGAAACAAGAGACTGACATTCACTATCGGTCATTGACAGGAGAAGGCAACTTCAATTGGCGATACGTATTTCCCTTTGATTATTTAATTGCTGAAGAAAAAATCGTCGTCACCAAAAAGGTGAGTTTTTATGGTGTAAAAAGAGTTCACAAATTCACACAAAGGTTATTACTTCGGCAGTGTGCACCAGCATTCAACAAAATTTTGTGAGCCATTATTGTATGGTGTATACGGAATACGGATTACGTCTGTCTGGGTTTTACTATTTCCGATATGCCTTGTACAGTATGAATGACATCTGTTTTGGCACGTACATTTTTTGGAAATATTTTTTATTTTGAAGTGGATTACCCAACACAAAAAGCTACATTTCAACAAAACAACTCTAAGAATAATTAATTAAATTAAAGACATTTTATCACATCACATACATTGAAATAATTGTTAATTTTTTGCCAAGCATTTGCTTGTTAGCTCCATCTACCGATAAGTAAAATCAAAACGGATCGTTCGCATGTTTAAAGAAATTTTCTTCTAAAACAACAAGTGCCATTCCTAAAGTTAGTCGTGTATGTTAAACATGATCAGTTTTACCATGCATGGTTTGTGGTAAACGCTAATGGATTATATCTTTTTTGCTGTTCTCTCTTTGTCATGGAAAAAAAATACAGCCGTCTTTGCGGCAGTTGCACCTGCGCCTAAAACTTGATTAGACATTTATCTGTGTATTGAGAAAAACTTTTAGAAAACTTATCTTTTGCGGTAGTTCCGTAAAGCTATAAAGGTTTTAAGTTACCGTTGTACATTATGTGACTGACTGACTGAGATTGATGCTTTAAATCTTTTCTGCCTTTCGATTTTGTGGTCACTAACTCTGAATGGCGAGCTGCTACACAGTAGAGTGAGTTGGTCAACTGCACAGGCTAAGAGTTGACGAACGGACGCCACATTTGCTTGTTTCAGAACCAAGGTCATATCAACTGAGGTTTTAAGCTTTGTGGATGAACAATTGTTATGACCATGGGTCAGTAAATTTACTTCAGTCACCAAACGTAGTCTTTGTAAATTCGCTAGTTTGATGGTTTAAAATGTAAATGTTTTGGCAGGAATCAATATTTTCCTGGGATGAAACAGAGACTAAGTTTCCACCCAGGCTTAACTTACAAGTTTGGGATGCTGACCACTTTTCTGCTGATGATTTTCTAGGTACGTTGTACTTGTAGGCTAATATATTAATATTTTTAGTTACAAACGAAAAATAAAAGTTCAAAGCATGTTACGTTTGTGTGGTGAGTGTTAAACTAAACGATTACTCAACCACATTTAGTTTACGATCACCGCAAGAGCACACCGTTGAATTACTACAGATGATGGAGAAATGTTTTAATCAAACATTAAAGTAGCAAATGGGTTATATTTTGGGACTAAACTTCACAATCCCATTGAAATCCCAAATAGGTCTAAAAGTTAAATTTTCCCTAATGAGTCAAATTTTGATAAATCATTTACAAAGTACGATCTACGTTTTACTATCTTGCGTGCATGCAGGTAACCTTCGTAAAAAGAAGCCGAAAATCCGAGCCAAAAATTGTGAAACTAAAATGTGATTCCATATCGGAGTTCTGTCCAACTTGTTTCCAACAGATAGCAGTAGTAGGCCTACCGACATTTAAGCCGTTCATGAAAATTCTGGCCAGATTTTCAACTCTCACATTCATGCTTGAAGTTAATTTCAATTTGAAAGTAACCTTCAACTCTCATTCTTTCAACTGTCATGCTTAAAAGTGAAAGCAAGCCAGGCAATACCTTGCACAAGATGAAAGCCAAGAAATGAGCCGCATCTGTTTGAATTTCAGGCTCAATAGTGTTGGATCTAACGAAGCTTCCACGAGGAGCAAAATCAGCAAAGAAATGTAAATTGAAACTTGCCAACATAGATGAAGATTCGGGTGTGCCACTCATTTCTCTTTTCAGACAAAAAAGGATAAAAGGCTGGTGGCCTCTAACAGCTAGGAACGAAATGAATGAACTGGAAATAACTGTAAGCAAACGTAACGTTTCCTATCTGCTTTTTGAAAAGCTGTTATTATTTTATAAGATGCAATGAGGAAATGCTATCTCGTTAATTCGTATTTGTATAGTAAATATTGTTTGAAATGTGTTTAAACACGTTTGTACCTGTGTTCAAATGTATTTCCAAGTTTCTTTTTTGCATGTTTCAGGGCAAAGTAGAAGCAGAAATCAGTTTGCTAACTGCTGAAGAAGCAGAAAAAAGTCCCGCTGGGTTGGGTCGCGATGAGCCAGACCCTCTGGAGAAACCCAAGTAGGTGTCTTCCAATTGTGAGCTGGTTATCAGCGATCGGTTACATTATAGCCTAATTTGATCTTACAGCGAATTTTATGTCGCGTTTTTTAACTAATATAAGATATATGAAGCGAATCATGGCAATGTGATCTTTTTGTCGCATGTCAGCTAAAAAGATAGCGACACATTCTGACTTGCACTAAATAGAAGTGTAGGGTAGGCGGAGAAAGCCATTTAGCGGAGGAAGCCAAATAGCATAGATCTACTTGTGTGCCAATTAGCTCATTTGGTTATAAGTCTTGAGGTAATCTATGAATAATTGACCAGTCACTTCAAAACAGCACAGAATTTGGCAAAACAATACAGTAGAATCATAGAATACATAATACATCAGCTTATGTTTTGTTTGGTTGTGTGTCATCTACTAACTTGCCACGAAAGCCACAAACCATACAGAGCATATACAGTATACACTCCCTTACAGTGGAACAATTATATCTTTATAACAAGCATAACAACAACAGAAGGAAGAAATGGGGTTATGAAATCTTGGGGGCGTGCAACAATTTTTTTTATGGCGAGCACTTAACCGACTGCCACTTAGATCCTATCCTTAATGGAAGCACGGCGTGCTCTGAGTTTGGTATTGCGTAGCGTTGGCTGCTACGATTTTTGTGTTACTATTAATGCATTTTAACAGTCGCTTGTGCTTGAAAAATTGTGCACATTTGTTTTGCAAATTTACGTTTTTGTAAGCTCTTTTGCAGTTTAGTTTCCATTAGCAAATCTATGGTCTATGGCAGGGGTGTGCAACGTGCGGCCCGCAAAGAAAAATTGTGCGGCCCGCGACGATGTGCCAATTTTGAATTGTGTGTGGCCGCGAAACGTGTTCATAATTTAGTTTAGTCTGGTACGTGCGAACAATTCATTGTAGAGTGGAATATTGTACATTTCGCACCTTCTGTTAACCATTTTAGAAATCTCCCACCAGCCACCGCTAATCCGATTGTATTTAATTATTTGGAACGTCAGTAGACCTGAGGCACAGAATTGCACAGAGAATAGCTGAATTATAAAAACGTATTCTGACGGTAATATTGTAAAGCAGTGTCTTATCGATGTCGCAGAAGAAATGTGCCTTAAAATAAAGAATAAAGCTCGAGAAAATAAGTCTGTCACGGTGGACGATAGCGAGGCGTATCGATGATCTTGCTTGTGATATTAGTGACACTCTCAGGGATAAGGTGAAGAACTTTGTTTCATGGAGTTTCGCGATTGATGAAAGTACGGACCAGAAGGACACAGAACAGATTGGCCGTAGTTGTAAAACGAGTGGACAAAGACTTAAACGAAACGGAAGAGCTTCTGTCACTACAGTCAATAAAGGGCACGACAACTGGTGCTGACAGCTCACTGAAGTAATTGATGTTTTTGACAAGTTCGAACTGGACTTTTCCAGCTTATGCGGAATCGCAACTGATGGTGCTTGATCCATCTCCGGAACTGGCATTGGATTCATAGGTCTCTTGAAGTCTGCCTTGAGGGAGAGAAATATCGATGATGACATAGCAATTGTTCATTGTATCATCACCAGAAAAATCTATGCGCAAAATCCTTGAAGTTCAAACACGTCTTGAGGCCGGTTATTAGGACAATAAACTTCATTCGAGCACGAGGGCTCAACCATCGTCAGTTTTAAGAGTTTCTGGATGGTCTCAACACGACACATAAAAGATCTACTGTACTTTTCCAAGGTGCGTTGGTTAAGCAATAGTTGCATGTTGCGACAACTTTACAAACTGCGTAAAAAAGTCGTGAATTTTTGGAAACTTAAAGGGCACCCAATAGCTGAAATGGAGACAAAAATTGAATATGCGATCTAGCTTTCTTGGTTGATATAACTAGGCACCTGAATGATCGCAATACAAGCCTGCAGAGAAAAAAATCAGTATGCGAATGAAATGCATGGTCACATAAAAGGCTTTATGAACAAATTACGACTTAGGAAACTCCACATGCAGACAGGATATCTTTTCCACTTTCCAACTTTGAGAGACTATGGAATGCATCCTGAGGAGAAAACTGAATTTGCAGAACATCTTGAAAAACTATTGTATGAATTTTTGCCTCGTTTCAAGGACTTCAATCTCATGGACATTTCGTTTGATATATTCTCTTTGCCATTCAACACGGACAATGACAAAGCACCAGCTGATATCCAATTTGAACTGATTGATCTTCAAGAGAAAACGAAATTGAAAGCAAAGTATTTAAAAATGAATCTTGGCGATTTTTACCGAAAACATCCCAATCAAGATGACTTTCCACATTTGAAAAAATTCATGGCTTCAAAAATGGCTCTTTTTGGCTCAACGTATTTGTGCGAACAATTTTTTTCTAAAATGGGTGTCATAAAATCTCCCTATAGATCGGTTCTGAGAGAGGAACACTTGGAAAATGGACTTCGAATTGCGAGCACTTTCATTAAAGTAAATTTAAAAAAAAAAGTCGTCGGGAAAAGAAGCCAGCTGCAAATCTCTCAATGAACTCGTTTAAAGATGGTGTGGCAATAAATTTGAATAGCAGTTTTCTTCAGAAATTTATGGGTCTTAACTTATTATTTCTGCAAGGAGATAAGGTCCCTTAATAATGCCGTAAGAATAACATGAATCATGGACTTCTAAATAGTAACATCTGGACTGGACATTCAGTGGTCAACATGAGGCCAAACAGTTGGTACAACAGTTGGCCAACAGTGGGCCAACAGGGTTAGTTACTTGGCTGTTGGCCCACTGTTGGCCAACTGTTGTACCAACCGTTTGGCCTCATGTTGTCCACTGAGTGTCCAGTCCAGATGCTACTATTTAGAAGTCCATGCATGAATCACAAAAAAACTACTTTTTTGCCTGCAACTACACACCCCTGGTCTATGGTCATACTTGGCCAAACAGTCTTATCTCGAACAAAAACCTCTACAAAATATGCAACAGTGAACCATTGTCTTGCAAGATCTCCACCATGAGATGGAACATGTTTGGACACATTCTGAGACTTCACCAGGACTCACCTCCCCAGAAAGCCCTTGAATTTGCAATAATTGGCAGCAAAAAGTACCAAGGCCGAACCGGACGTCACCGTACCAACTTTACAACTGCTGAGATCTGACATCAGAAAAGCTGGCCTGGAATCCCTGCTCAGCACACCACATCTCCATCGATTGCAAAACATCGCAAAAGACAAAACAGAATGGAGATCCTATCAACCTTGTTTGTTTGTTTTTGTTTATCTTTATCCTCCATTGCGGGAAAGCGGACTTGAGCGCTATGCATCGGTGTACGCCTTCCGACGTACACCTGACCCACGCTGCAGCCGACGGCAATGTCTTTTCCGGTTGTCTACTCTACTTATGACTTAAATTTGGTACTACCCATTACTCGAAATCGATCACTGGGTAGAGGCAATTATCGTAAAGTTTCTTGCCCAGAGAAACAACAGCAAGTGCGGGTGGCTGGAGTCGAACATGCAGGCTCTCGACTGCGAGCGCAACGCGCTAACCACTCGGCCAATTGCTGCCGACCTTGTTGAAAGACTGATCGAAGCCAGCGGATGCCAAACGATTTGGCTACACTGGCGGCAGAGACAGTTACAATAATATAATAGCAAATCTATGTCAATGCCAAAAAAATATTTTTTACTGTCTTGTAGCTGCATTGATGTGATTGAAGAACGTTCGTACAAGCTTTCTCATTGTTTAAGTTTTTCGTTTTTGCATTCATAATGCATTAGCATGACAAAATGTGAACGAACTCACAACTCTATTGATTGCAATTTGTAAAAATCTGCAAGAAATTAAGCATAATTCAACTAAACCTTTTTTTATTTTCAGTCGGCCAGATACTTCATTTGTTTGGTTCATGAATCCTTTGAAATCCTTACGATACCTCATCTGTGCAAGGTTTAAGTGGCTCATCATTAAGATAATCATTGTTCTCATTTTACTGGCTCTGCTTGTTCTTTTCATTTACTCCGCTCCGGGATGGCTCATGAAAAAGGTTGTTGGAGTTTGATTTTTGGATATCGTGATACCGTGAAAAGATATCTCAAGTTTGTTCGTGCTATGATGTACACTTGAATTTATCATACTGTAGATTGTTGTAACTGCGTATACACACGCCTTTCGGTATTTATACAACCTTTGAATGCAGCAGTCTTCACTAAGATATTTTTTCTTTTGTAACAGCTTTTATGATTTTAAGCGACTGTGTGATATATTTCGTTACTCCGTAATTTAAACATTGATTGTTCGACTTAAAGGAATTGTTATGGAAAAACGCTTTTTTTAATTTTAGAATTTTTGTGGATTGCGTTTTTGCGATATGATTGTGCTGTGAATATTTTCTTACAGTTTGTTATTGATTCTTACTATTTCTTGCAGTAGTTTTCGTTTTATCTTATTGCGAATTTTTTCCTGCATCTTTGTTAGATACGTTATGTCAATGATTTTGGTCGACATTGTGTGATCCAAAAATACGCACTGCGCGTATGAAACCGATAAAATTGACATAACCGTCTGTCACTTAACACTTTCAACAGTCAATTACCAATATATATACTATATAGGCCTAGCAGTTAACCTACATTGCACCAAATATTATTTTTTATTGTAGCATCCAGTGTTATGCTAAGGTGCTTGAATATTAACTTTTCTAGAAGCAAATCTTCGTGTCACAAGGTGCCTTGCCAAGACACGTCAAGGTGCTTCCCGGAGGTGTCAAACCGACGTTCTTCGATCGTCGCACAGGCGCCCGCACTTCGACCACTCCTCTGACAGAATAATAATCATGTTTTCTTTTTGCATCCATTTCGGTAACGCATAATAGCCTACACTGCGATAACAGAAGCAACATGTAGTATAAGAAGCAGCGACGGGACATGTAATTGTAATCTAGCCATCGAGTCTGCTGCTCCCATTATTTTGGCGTGTCATTTAGTGCCTTGTTGAGACAGTCTCTTGCTCTGTTATCGTAAACATTTGACAACATTGACCCGTTATTACTTCACTGGTTGTTTTCAACCTTCGTAGAATACTGAAAGCATTTAAAGAAAATGAGAGCGAATGTTTTATAAAATCGATTTGATTTTTCTTTTTGCAAAAATATAATGCGTCATTTTAACAAAGCTTACCCTCTAAATGGGTGTGTCGTAATTTTTGATGCACAGCATCAATTAAAATCTTTCAAGCGTGATTCATTTGCTGGTCCAATTTGACGCAAAGCTGTTTTGATTTGGCATTCAACTAGTTGCACTCTATTTAATTCTTCGCCATATTCGGCACAGTAACGAGTGAATCAATTTTGCATCGAGCAACCTACATTTCCACTGTTTTGATACAAAAGCTTTTAAAAACCAAATGAATTCATGGCAGAACAGCCAAACGAATGCATTTGAACGCACAATTTTTTTGTCATTTGGTGATTTTATTGAAAGTTTGTCTTTTATGTTTTTTGTGTCTTTTATTTTTGCATCTGCTTCGTCGTTCACTTCTGAATTCAAGCGTCTCACTATTGTTATCCAGTTTTATACAATCAAATTTATTTTGACAGACATGATGCAATAGTAAAATTCGATCAAAACGGTTATTTTAAAACAATGTTGCACTGTTTTTTTTCGCAGGTTCTTAATAAACACATGCACAAGCTAAAAACTTGAGTAGTTGGCAACGAAATTTTGCAGTTTTAAAGGTGGAAAACTTGCAAATGCGTTTGCTTTTTAGAAAATGCTTGTGTCTTCAAGCTTTCACAAGTTGCTTTTCATAACTCCACGATTCATAATTTTTCGTCAGTATCAAAACAGCATATACCATGGATGATGAAAATCCCAATTGAGGCAAGTTTGAGCGTCCACTACTCTCCAAACGTACACCAAACACACGCAGGATACCACCCAGCTGCTCATAAAAATCTGAAAATTTGACTCCACGAACCGCTTGTTGTAGCAATCGAAAAAGTTGGCAAAAAAGGCATTAACAGGGGTTCCTCCTAAGAGGTTGCAGAGATGAAGAAATGATGCAGGTAATCCATCACTTTTAGGCTCACTACTTACTCCTTCAACAAAGCAATCCAATAAGTTAAAACCGAGTGTGATGATATTGATGAAGATGGCATGATGAGTTATCACAGTGGAACATGCTTGAGAATAGTAACTTGCAGCAGCGTATAACGCGATCAACAGAACGCCACAATAATTCCCTAACTCTTGATACCAGTACGATCGAAGTTCCGCTGCCATTCCAGTGTTACAATTTCAGTAAGAAATATCTGAAAATAAAGCTTCTGTTTGAGACCTGCTTATCGCGTCTACATTAGTGTACTGTGCAAAACCGTTTATTCATTTTTTGTAAGTTTAGATTAACCTTTTGTCTTGAAATTAAAGAAGTTCTTTCTCTACCTTTACGAGTTAGGCCTATGCAAAAGCGTTGAGCCACTTTGAAGCATTGATCAATTAATGCAAACTTAATTAAAAATAGCAGAAGACCAATTTTTATGTGGTTGCAGAAAACTGATTGTAAAGATTACCTTTGAAAGTGCATTCAGGGACATTTCAAACCAGCTATGCTTGACTTTACATCAAAACTTGCACTTCTTTGCGAATTTGGATGTAAACATATTAGGCTACATCCAAAAATTCGTTTGAGTCATCTATTAGGCTACTTGATTTGGATATTTATCCAGTTCTACAGTATTTAGCAAGGCAATTTGTTTTTGGAAAAAAATTGTTTTTGGAAGAAAAACTTTGCTTTGCAATATACTGTTCGAAACAGTCAGAAGCTTAAATTCATAGCCTAGTTTTTATTTTAAATAAGAACTTTTTGAAGATTTCACCAAAGGGTGAAGCAGACTGTTGTTTTTGAAGAGTAATGAGTAAATTTTTTTTTAGCCAGGGTTAGTACCAGATGTAGACAAAAAATTTTTGGAGGAGCACCAAAGTCTGCTCCCGAGTTTCAACAAAGCAAAAGTTCTATTGGAAAATGGACAATGTAAAAGTTGAAATCTGAAGAAACAAATAGTCTGGGATTTGCCAGAACATTTTGACAAACTGTAACTTGTCTTGCTTTGATCGCTTTTTAGTTGAAGTTTTCACGACTAAGGAAAAGTTTCAAATTTTGATTTATTGACGAAGGTTTGTATAATGATTTTGTGCAGTTTTAGAAAACTTTTGAACATCTTCCTGAGATGTCTCCTTCTTCCCTTATTGTACATGGAGCATATTTTACCTCATACTGTGCATCAATTGACAATTAAATAGATTAATTTTTAATTAGTGGAGTAAATAATGTGTTTTTTTCTCGAAATATTGAACTTCTTTCGTAGTGTTTGAGAGCACATTCAGTGTATAGGTTTTTCCCCCCTAAAATCCATTGATGAACACATGCACTCCCAGCAATGCTGCCAGTTAGATAAATGAAATGGGATTGTGTGGGTAAAGCAAAAGAGAAAAATTACATGCTTTCACTTTTTGAAGGATCACATGACCAAGTAAACCCCCTAGATCGGCTGCTGACAGGGCTAAGTTGTAATTATTATAGTTTTACTTTTTAATGTTGCTGGGAAAAGCAATTAGGCTACAATTTTTTTATTAAAGTTAGTCTCAGCAGATTGAATTATTATAAAAAATAAAACAAAAAAAATTTAGTTTGGTTTATAGAATAATCTAGGCTACATTTTATGAAGTTCAAAAGTAGGCTATGATGTTTCAATATATTTGTGCACAAGCCTACCTCACAGCAGAATAGAGGTTGGCGAAATTCACAATTTGATGAGTTTATTGCAAGCTAATGGATTTTCCATCGTTTTCTGCTAACCTCAACAACAACTTCACACACAACGAACAACAAATATAAGGATAAATTAAAAGAGCGGTTTAAATAGCCTACTTATCAAATACCGCTGATCCTCTAAAAATCAATGCCCAAATGTAACTGTGATGTAACAATGCATCAAAAATTTTATGTATTTTTTTATCAAAAATGTTGAAGGGATGAGTATTGTCTATTGTGACGCATTTTTGCTCTCGAATTGCTAAGGCTACGTTTGTAAAGTGGAAATGTTTCATTCAGTAGCGGATCTTACAAAAAATTAGGGCGGGTTCCAGAGTTCAATCGTGGCAAAAATAGAGAATATAACAATTCGAAGTATAAATAATATTTGAAAAATGAATGTGGGTCTTGAGGCTTAACCTCAGAAAACTTTGACAAATTCTACTTTCTTTAGATCGCTTTTGGAATATTTTCTGGCTTCAAAAATATTTCAATTTTAGTAGAAAGGACTGAAAGGTGATTTTTTAACCATTGTTACGGCCAATCTCTGTACAAATCAAACGTCATATAAAACCGTTCAAGTCTACTGAATATTACGTCATGGAAGTTGCTAGAAAATGTGCCAAAATTGCACCAGCGTTCATAAGAATTGTGTCAAACCTGTTTGGGCCTGTTTAAACAGGAAATATTACATCAGCTTTAAACACCTGTTGGAATGACTTCATAATTGTCTTTCATTATTGCGTCACAGTACTGCATACGTGAATTTGAGATATTGCTATCTATTCTGGTCATTCGTAAAATGATTGTTTGAAAGTTGGCCGCACATTTAACTGTTGGCTTAGTGCTTGCTAGCTGGACAAAGGTTCCGTCTTTTATCCAAGTAATTTGTATTGTAGTGACAGTTTTTAGGTGTACGGCGTTGCACCAGTCATTTCGATAGCCTCGGGCTAATTTTACTGGAATACACTTTTGAATAGACGTTTCGAAAGTGTGTTTATTTTTGGGTCATTGCATGCAGACGAACGGATTTGGGAATCTTACGTTACAATTTTCCCACGAAGAGATTATGGTTTACCGCTGTGACCATAAAAAATAAAAGACGAAGTTAGTTAGTTGGTAGGCCAAGAAGCACTTAGAAGCAAAGAAATAATAAAAGAAGATCTTATTGGTTGGTAGTCTAAAGAAGCAAAGAAAATTAAAGACATTTCTTCTCGGTAGGCAACTGAAGAACTTTAAGCTAAAAAGTAAAGACATTTCTTCTCAGTTTGGTACAGAAGAAAAATAACTTTGACATTCATTGGCAAGAAAGAAGATTAAAGGCAATCCATCTGTGCTTGAAGATTCAAGTGGAAGAATCCAAGCAAGTTTTGTGGACGTTTGGACTTCACATACTCGTACAGCTACGGTATCGTGCATTTAAATTCTTTTTTGTATTTTTTACGGTCTTGGCAGTTAAGTTTTTTATAACTACTGTAGCCTAATAATTTTGTGTGTTTGTGTAACTTAATTTTTTTAATTGTTAATTTAGCCCCAACATTTAATATGTCTACACTCGGTGGCGACAAGGACTCGACCGCCGTAGACTCGACTGAGTTTAAGCCTGATGATGTTCTTTGCGGTCGGGCAGGCCATTCTGGGGAGGGACCCAATAACGATGAGGCTAAGTCAGTTCGAGAGGCCCGGCATCTTAGACGGGATATTTTGACTCAAATTGGGAAACTTTCTGTGGCCCTAGGTTCTTTGAGTGATAAGCAGGAACTGTTAATTTTTCGATCTAACTTATCTACTTTAGAAGAGGAATTACGGCATTTCCATGCTCTCTTGAGTAAAATTTTTAACTCTGCAATCTTAGCAGAACTTCGTGATAGGGTAGATCCCGAATTTAACTCGTTAAAAAATAACTTCCAACAAAAAGAAAGTGAGTTCTCAGATAGGTTGGATGCTGACATACATCCTGAAGATAGCGCCTCAAATGTAAGCACTAGGATGTCTGAGAGTTCGTCACGGATAGTGGCACAAATTAACTTACAGCTAAGACGAGAGGAGCTCCAGATACAAGCCGAAGCCGAAGCGAGAGCTGCTGAGGCTGCCATGAGAGCTGAGGCCATACGAACTGAAGCTGCCATGAGAGCTGAGGCCATACGAACTGAGGCTGCCGCGAGAGCTGAGGCCATACGAGCTGAGGCTGCCGCGAGAGCTGAGGCCGAAGCGAGAGCTGCTGAGGCCGCCGCGAGAGCTGAGGCCGTACGAACTGAGGCTGCCGCGAAAGCCGAAGCGAGAGCTGCTGAGTTCGCACTCAAAGACGCTCAGTTGAGGGCTGAACAACGTAAGGAAGTGGCATTAGCTGAATATCGATCAGAGGTGGGCTCCCGGCGTAGCTCTAAGAAGGGATCTTCTAGGCATTCCAGAAGTGAACATCAATCACAGTTTAATTTACATAACCTTTTCCAGACGCCTGTTCAATCTGTAAGTGGACCAGTACAATCCACATCTTTTCAAGCTGTTTCAGGAGGTCTCAGGGCCGCGGCTAAGGGTCTTCCGAAGGCTGTAGAGCCAAGGTCTGCAAATTACAACCGAACTCCTCCCCCAGAGCGTACAGGTCACGGGGCCGCCATTAGCAGTAATGCTTTGCCCCCTTCAAAGTTTTCTGCGCCGCTAGTTGCTGATCGCCCAGCTACACGTAATTTGGGTGGTTGTGAGAGGCGTATCGTGTCTCCTGATTTTAACGTGTTTGAGGATCGTGATCAGGCTGTGCATGTGACTGAGCCCACTCAGCCCCTTAAGGGATATAGCTTGTCTTCTCCCGCTAAATCAAGTTCTCAACAGCAGGATTGCTTTTTTGAATACCAAAATAGTAGGACGTTCTTCGATAAGGCGGCCTTGATTGGTTACGATGGTAATAATATGCCATTTGTCTTCTTTAAAAATCGTGTTATGGCCTTGATGGCAGCTTCGCCCTTTAAGGGAACTCGTTTGACTTTGTTGCAAGCAGCTTGTGTTAGAACAGCTGCACAAACGATTGCTAATTTGGTTTCTGACACTCCTGGCTTGTCAGAGGAAGACAGGATAGAAATGTCGTTAGCTCGCTTGTCCCAACGTTTTGGAGTTCGTGGAGGTCTTTTCGCAGAACCGGAAATTAGAAAGTATCGCTATGGTAGCAAATTGACTTCTATCTCTTCCAGTGATTTGAAAGAGTTTAAAGATGAATTGTCGCAGTGTTTGCTTTACGCGAAAGCTTATGGTCAGCGTGATAAATTAGAAGGACGTTTTGTTTTGGATTTGGCTAAGCGACTCCCGTTTGACGCTAAGCAGCGTTATCTTGACTTTTTAGGTGATCAGTATGGTAGCACTGAGGAACCTACCTTTCAGAGTTTGTTTGATTTTGTAGTACGGGAGGAAACGCGCAAGTCGACTGATTTTAGCATTATGCTAATGGGCGATTCTGGTGAGTCGCAGCATTTTAAAAAGTTTGGCAAAGGAAAATTGCCTTCATGTCCGGTTAGGCAGACGTCGGTAAAACCCCATGATAATGTGATTTCAGGGAGTTCGCAGTACTCGACTGCTGTTGGCGCACCGCGCGGCGGTGTGGCCAGACGTAGTGACATACCGGCATGTTTTTGTTGTTCATCACGTGGTCAAGTTGAATATCATTTTTTGTCTAATTGTAAAGAATTTTTGCGCTTGACACCTAAAGGTCGGAGAGATGTCATTGTGAAAGCTGGAAAATGCTTGAACTGTTTGCGCCAGCATATGGTTAAGGACTGTAATCATGCAAACAACTGTCGTCAGTGTGGGCCTAACAACGATAGGAAACACTATTTTCTTCTGCATGATTTTTATGTGACGTCACGTGATTCTCTGGATTCGGTCGGTAAAGATGATGCTGGTGCCAGAGTTCCTGTGCGTAATGTTAAGATTGGAAATGTTAAAGCAGCCTTTAACCGCGTTACTGCTGCTCGTGTTTTGAATCCAATGACTGGCAAATCGAAGTTGGTGTATTGTCAGCATGATCCTGGTTCGCAGTTGACCTTTGTTTCGAGTGACTTGGTGTGCGAACTTGGTCTTAAACCGTATGATAAAGCGTCGTTTAAAATGGATACTCTGGCTGGTCAGAAACCTACTTGTGCTGACCTTGTTAAACTCAACATCCAGTCGTTAGAGACTGATGAACTGTTTTGTGATATAACCTCGGTGGTTAACCCAGCTTGGGCTGACGATGTTAAAACTTTACCCCATAAACAAGATTTAAGTGGTTTCCGTCATTTTCATGACGTGAATATGTTTCATTTGAATGATTGTAGTACTGTAGATGTACTGATTGGCAATGACAACGCTTATTTGATGTGGACAAAAGAAGAACGTGTTGGTGAAAATCGTAGTGAACCGCATGCTTTACTCACTCCTCTCGGTTGGTTGGCTTGTGGTGGTAAGTCACCCTTAGTTGAAAGCGTTGCTAAAGTGTGCAGAGTGCAGACGTCTTCAGAGTCGGATGTCATCTCTGGCTTTCAGCGTAAAATTGAGTCTCGTGATATGGAAATAGCAGACCTGAATAAAGTCATTCAGGATTTGACTTTGCAAAATGAAACCTGTGAATTGTCTCGCAATGATATTTTGGCTAGAGAACTTGTCGAACCGAATATTGAGTTGAAAGATGGTCGATTTGAGATACCTGTTCCGTTGAAGGAAGATATTGATCTACCTAACAATTTTGTGTTGGCGTCAGATAGAGCTGCTGCTTTAAGAAAGAAGGCTTTAAAACAACCTGAACTTCGTGATTTCCTTACTGACACCATGAAAGATCTTAAATCTAATGGCTATATTGAGCGTGCTGGTGAAGCAGGAAATGTCAAGGGATTTGAATGGTATTTACCATACTTTGTGACGTCACAATTAAAAAAGCGCATTGTTTACGATGGCAAGTCTGAATTTCGAGGAACTTGTGTTAATGATGTAATGTTTTCGGGTCCTGACTTGTTAAACCCTCTGGTAGATGTCTTGGCTAGATTTCGGCTTGGTAGATTTGGTCTCATGGCTGATGTGACTAAATGCTTCTTTCAAATAATGTTACCTGAGTCGCAAAGGGATTTGTTTCGCATATTGTGGTTTGAAGATGATGACCTTGAAAGTGGAAAGATTGTACCATTTCGTTTTTGTGTACACCCTTGGGGAATAAAGAGTAGCCCATATATCGCTTGCTTGGCTATAAAGAAAATGGTCGAGCAGAACCCCAGCGGTGCTGGTGAACTAACTCTCTGCAATATTGCAGATAATATGTACATGGATGATTTTATATTTTCGGCTGATAGCTTAGAGGAAGCTCAGCAAATCACTCATGAATCAATTGCTTTGTTTGATAGCCGTGGGTTTAAACTTGTTAAGTGGAGTGCTAACAAGGAGGCTATGATTGTCTTGTCAAATTTGGATAATGAGATGCTTTCACCTTTGATTCGTGACATTGACTTTCAGACTGAAAATATGACTTTGCCATCAGCGAAGACATTGGGTTGTGTGTGGCAAACCGAGTCTGACGAGATGCGTATCGCATGTTCCTTAAAGCCCTTAGCTAAACACACGCGCCGAAGTATGCTCAGTCAGCTTGGACAAAATTTTGATCCGCTAGGCTTTGGAGCGCCATTTTTTCTAAAAGCACGCCTTATACTTCAGCAATTGGCGATAGACAAGTTTGATTGGGACACCGAGGTCCCTGATAGCTTTGTTAAAGAGTGGGAGTCGTGGCTTCGCTCTTTGGACATGCTTAAGGATTTTTTGTTACCGAGATGGTATTTTGCAAACTCTGGTGTGTGCAGTCCGGATGATATTGTTTCATATCAATTGCATGGGTTTAGTGATGCTTCGAATCAAGCTTTCTCTTCTGTTGTTTACTTACGTAGACTGGTTAACGGAGTTCCGAGTGTGTCTTTCGTTCTGGGTAAATCTACCATTGTTGTAAAAAATCAGTTTTCTTGGCCGATAGCTAGGAAAGAGCTTGTTGCCGCTTTAAATACAGCAAGACTCGTGAAGCAGGCCTACGAGGCATTGAAGATGCCCGACTGCAGTAAGTATTTTTGGTGTGATTCTCGGACTGTGTTGCAGTGGGTTAAGAACCCTGATTTACGTTTGAATAAGTTTATTACGCGTCGAGTTGAGCATATTTTATTGTTGTCTGGAGCCCAGGATTGGCGTTTTTGCCCTACCGATATGAACCCAGCTGATGTTGGCACAAGGCCAAATCTTATTACAAAGAAAGAATTTCGAGAGTTGTGGTTAAATAGTTCTAGTCTTCTCTATCAGTGTGAAGAAATTCCATCTGTAGAAAACCCCACTCCAGTACCTGTCCATAGCCTATATCTTCGTGACGAAGAGGGGTCGCTTGACGTTGGACAGGGTGGCCTTCACAGATTGATCGAGGCCGCACCTTCTTTGTATGTTATGAAAAAGAGAATTGCTTATTTGGTTGCTTTTGTTGAATTTTTGTGCTGTAAAACGAAAAAGCGTAGCTTTATGAAGCCAAAACTGGACGCCTCTTATCTTAATAGAGCCTTAGACTTAACTGTGAAGTTTGTTCAGAAAAGCGTGTATGGCGATGTGTTACATTTAATGACCAAACGATCGCCGGATGCACTTGAGGAAGTGATAAAGCGGGGTAGTGTTGGCGCTTCGCAACGTGAGAAGGAACGCTTGAAAGGATTGCGTTCACTTAAAAAGTACAGACCTTGTGTAGATGATGCTGGTGTAATCCGCATTGAAGGGCGCTTAAGTAATTCTCCCGAGATTTCTCTAGAAGCAAAGCATCCGATTGTTTTGCCTTCGAAGCACCCCTTCACTAGGCTTGTTGTACTGTCGCATCATAATCGAAATGCGCACTGTGGAGTACAGCACACTTTGTTGTCTACGCGACAGAAGTTTTGGATCGCTAATGGTAATGCTTCCGTGAAGAGGTATCTTAATGATTGTGGTGTATGTGCGATTGAGAAAGCTCGGCCTATAAGGCAGCTCATGTCTGATTTACCTTTGTCTCGCACAACTGCCCATAGGAAACCCTTTTTTGATTGCGGCTTGGACTATCTTGGACCATTGACCTTTGTTGAAGGTAGGAGTCACAAAAAAGCTTGGGGACTCTTATTCACATGTATGGCATCTCGCGCTATTCATGTTGAGCTGGTTAGGTCATTGTCGCTGAGTGATTTTTTACTTGCCTTTAGAAGGTTTACAGATTTACGTGGGCAGGTTAATGCTATCTATTCCGATAATGGAAGTACCTTTCAGGCAGCATCTAAGAAGTTACCCGAGTTGATAGAATCAGCTGAATTTCACAACGCCCTGAGACAGAGAGAGATAAACTGGGAATTTATACCTCCGTATGCTCCGGCGCAAGGTGGCGCCTGGGAGGCAATGGTTAAACAATTTAAAATTGCATTTTTTTTCACATTTTGGACTCTTCAATTCGTAAGCCCAATTTTATTGAACTGCTTACGTACACAGGCAGTGCCGTTCGGATCGTGAACGAACGCCCTTTGGTACCTTTGAGTGACGACCCTAGGGATTTTACTGTCATCACCCCTGCCTCACTTTTGACCCCATACTTAGACCCATACTGTGCTGTTGGGCAACCACATGATCGTGACCAATTAAGAAGGGATTATCGGTTCAATTTGTCACTTTCTCAGCAGTTTTGGAGTAAATGGATCGATTTTTACTTGCCAGGTCTTCAGGGCCGGAAAAAATGGCTAAAAATGGCCGAGAATTTGGAGCCTGGTCAACTTGTAGTGGTAGGTTCTCTCCAAGACATTGGTAAACGTGGGAAGTATCAACTTGGGAGGGTGCATGAGGTAGTTCCACAAATTAGGAAAGGGAAGCCTGTGGTTCGTAGAGCCAAAGTTGCCATCTGCAACTATGATGAGAGTACGGGGAAAGTAAAAGTAGACTACGTGTTGAGGGATATTTCGTGCCTCGCCCCCGTAAAGAACACCTAAGTGTTAGGGTTTGAGCCTGGTTTTGTCTGCGGTGGCCGACCCTTGTCTGAGCCCGGAACAGTCGGTTATTATCGCAACTATTGTATATAGCGTCATTTTAGCGTGTACCTATGGTACCAATTTCATGTATCGTCGTGTATTATTCCGTATTGTTGTTCATTCTTTGCATGCCCTTTGTATTTGCGTATTAACTTAAACGTGAGTGATTCAAACAATTAGTGTATCGTATGTTTTATTCATTGGCTCACGATTGTCCGTCAATTCTTTTTTAGTTATGCCATGTTAGACTGTCATAACTAGGGGCCGCTATGTTACGGCCAATCTCTGTACAAATCAAACGTCATATAAAACCGTTCAAGTCTACTGAATATTACGTCATGGAAGTTGCTAGAAAATGTGCCAAAATTGCACCAGCGTTCATAAGAATTGTGTCAAACCTGTTTGGGCCTGTTTAAACAGGAAATATTACATCAGCTTTAAACACCTGTTGGAATGACTTCATAATTGTCTTTCATTATTGCGTCACAGTACTGCATACGTGAATTTGAGATATTGCTATCTATTCTGGTCATTCGTAAAATGATTGTTTGAAAGTTGGCCGCACATTTAACTGTTGGCTTAGTGCTTGCTAGCTGGACAAAGGTTCCGTCTTTTATCCAAGTAATTTGTATTGTAGTGACAGTTTTTAGGTGTACGGCGTTGCACCAGTCATTTCGATAGCCTCGGGCTAATTTTACTGGAATACACTTTTGAATAGACGTTTCGAAAGTGTGTTTATTTTTGGGTCATTGCATGCAGACGAACGGATTTGGGAATCTTACGTTACAATTTTCCCACGAAGAGATTATGGTTTACCGCTGTGACCAACCATAGACAAATAAAACTAAACAACCAGACGGCATTTAACATAATAACATGCGAATAAACTAAAAATTACAAACGTTTTCGGCCATAGGCCTACTCACTTGGTTACTTGAAAAGGGCTAACATGAGTAGAGTAGGCCTATGGCCGAAAGCGCTTTTTTAGTTTATTTTCATGATATTATGATGCCGTCTGGTTGTTAAGTTTTATTTGTCTATGGTCAAAAATATTTCTTGTTTAAGACGAACAATTTGCATTTTGTCCCACAAGTCCCAGATCAAAACTCGGTCATTGTATGGTTTGGTTTGGAATCTTAATCCTCGGACTGGATAAAGCCTTGATTGGTTATTTCTGGTAGTTTCGCATACTTGTGGAATGTGGAGACTTTTGACGCAGGGTCGGTAACTGAGATTGGCAGAGTGAAGTTTTCTGATTGTTTTGATTTTTTATAACTTTTGAACAACCTTTGTGATTAGAAGGTGGAGACAGTTTGGATAAAAGGAAGAGTTTTGACAATTTTCTCCAGCCCGCTAACTTTATGCAGCTGATTGTGTTACTTCAGAAGAGCGTAATTTCTCAGCTTTTTATAAACTTATGAATATGCTTGTTCAAGCAAATCTGCTACCGCTGCTGCACAAGTGTCCTGCCGTTCGTCAGGTTATAGCCTAATCACCAATGTAATGAAATTGAGTGAGCGAAACAAGAGAGACAACTTTCCAAAAGCTTCGAAAAATTTAGATGTTTTTATTCTAAGAGTGGGCACCTGAACAGGTACAGTAGCACATCTAGAAAATAATTACGGGGGTCTACCAAAGTTTCGACATAGCAAATTTTAAGAGAGAATGAACAAAATAACTTATAGCCTACATTGAGGTTCAAAGAAACAAATGTTGTAGTTAGGTTGTGGGGGGATTGTTCTCAGAAAATGATGACAAATTCGATCGATTTTTCCGTTGTGGTCGCTTTTTATGTATTTTGTGGCCCATTATGCTTATAATAACACATACTTTTATTGCACCATAATCATCAATGCTGGACTTAGATACAGTAGTATGTAGTAAAACAAGTAGGGCCAGGTACGGCGGATTCAGGGGGGCACTTGGCCACGTGACCAATAAAATAAGGAAAAACATTCAATTTTTCTCCGTTGTTGTAAAAATTTCAGAGACGCTTGAAGCCAAAAGGATAAATAATTTGAGTCAAACCAATGTAACCCCTGGCCCTCAAATCTAGACATCTTTAAAAGAAAGACAACCTCTAAAAAGAACACCTCTGAAAAAAAGCTTAAGCAAACAGAGGCTAAAGCAACGTATTTCCCAATTTTTTAGATTGAGCTCTAATCAGGGGACTAAATCTTCATGAAAAAATATTAAGGTGTTCAATTTGAATTGTCCAGTCGGTCCTTTCTGCGTCATAACAGATTTTGTAACAATATTTTTTGGTCCTCTGCGTGTAAATTTATGCCTCTCGAAAAGGTTTGAGTGCGTCCCTGCATGTTGCAAAAGCGGCAGACACTGTCACGGGCTACTGAACAAGTGAAATGTTCAAATGACGTAGGCGCAGAGATAGATACGCTGTTTGGTAATTGATAAAGATACAGGCGTTTGCTCACTTTTCCTCAGATAGGCAAAATCTCATAAAATGAAAGGTAATGAAATTAGCCGACTTTGGCGACACTTTCTCATTGTTGTACAACTAAAGGTTACAGACGAAATTCAACCTTTACAGCAAAGTTTACAGGCTATATCAAAGTATACCTTTAGGCGAAAATGGTAGTAGGTGAGCATTAGGTATATGCTTGAACTATTAGTCATTTTCTACTTGCAGCTTTCAGTCAGATGGCAAACAACTTCAATCTGCTAACAACGCAACAAAAAGTCATCGTTGTGTCAAGTTAGTTAATTCAGTTGGGAAAACGCAAGCTATTTGTTAATGTGCAGGCCAAGTCGTGAATGAACGTTGTTTCTACGTGGAATTCGCACGCTCAGCATTGTCTTTCACTTTTTCAAACAAGAAAGCCAGCTGCCAGAAATACTTAACCATAGCGAAGTAGTGGTGAGAGGTGTAGTGGTCAGAATAAGATATATCATTTACTTAACGATGTTGCCGTCAGCCTTCACAAGTATTGAGGTATCTGCCAGTTTGCTTTTCATCTAACATTCTAACCTTTCTTGTTGAATGTAGACAGACTGCTTACACAGAATATCTGGGGGGTTTTGAGGTTGTTCTAAGTGAAAAAACCCACTTTGAATAAATAGCTATTCATAGACTATGAAAACTGAAACGAAAGGCAAGTTGTAATCCAACCACGCACTCCTACAACATTTTGTATTTTGGTTGCTGCTGGAGTTTTGAAATGAGCATTTGGGCAGTGTCTTTGTCTTTCAAGATTTTCTTAGTTGTTTCAGTTTAGGCTTGCACATCTCTCTTCGTCCTCTTGCTGTTGCTTGTGCCTTTTCAGTGTAATATTTTTGTTTGGCATTGATTATATAGGCTATTAAACGATAAGTCAGCAGTTGTGGACTGAGCAAGCGACAACTGAGCTAGCAACGTTGGTAAATGATGAAACTGAGCAAGTAACAACTGAGCAAGCCATAACTTGGCATGTCACAAGTCAGCAAAATCAGTTTGACAAGCGATGACCGTGCAAGTCCGACGTTAGCACGTAAATCTTCATTTGCTGACTTGGCAGTAGCTAAAATGTAATTGCTAAGTTGAACACTTGCTGAGTTGTTGCATTCCGAGTGGTCCGACGACCCACAGATGCAAGGTGTAGTGTAGTGTAGGTAGACTACACCAGTGCCGGTCTTTGGGGTGTGCAAACCGTGCGATCGCACATGGCTTGCAAATTAGGGGGCCCGCAATTTACTCAGAAAATGCAGTAATGTTTGTCATTTCCAATGGAAATAATTCAATTCGATTCACAAGCAAGTACCGGTAACCTTGAAATCCGTTGCGGCTTTTTTCCGAAAAATGCCAAAAAAAACATGATCTTATCCTTTTGCTATGCCACCGGACAGCACCATTATACAGTAATATTCATATCCAAATTTTTGTTGAACATGCTCTCAGAATGCACCAAATTCAAAATAATTGTTCAAAATGAGACAGGCACTGACTACACAATACATATTTTGTACATGAGCCTAGTGGTATTTTCAGCTTCATATTTGAAATCCAATAACATTGGAATCCACAACCCCAGACCTTGGACGAGGCCACCTGCAGTGCATCACATAGTCAAGAGCATCGCAGATACAAAAATCAGTTTCTTTTGCAATAGTTCAACGTCTGTAGACAAAAATTTACTTGCTACAATTGGTGGAAACCTGGGATCACAAAAGAAGATGGTTAATTGTTGGAGAGCTCAACGTCACAGAAGCATGTAATTTGTTACGTGAAGTGGGTTGTAGTTCCTATTAAAGTTGCTGTAAAATAATCTCAATCCATGCTCTGTAGTTTACATCCAGCCAATTAGAAATATCTTGCTTTTTACTTGAATCGATGTGTACAGACGTTGAATCGATTAAAAAAGACGGACTTTACTCACTGAGTGTTTTTGAAGACATCTTTTGTTCCATTCGGTGAGCATGAAAAAGGCACCAACTGTTGTCTGGTCTATTAATAAGCATCGCGTCATCAGCTTAATTGAAAGATAACTCGATGATGAAAAGCCTGTGACTGTACAACCACCAACTAACTGAAGATCTTATTGAAAGTCAGGGTTTCATTTGAGTAGACCACAAGGAGGCTGCATCCATCAAAATATCATCAAAAATTTGTTTCTTTCTTAGTACTGGTCCCTGGTACCGGTACAAGCGAAAAGTAGAAACCCAACATTGAAATGAGTTATCAGAATATTATGAAAACATTAGGAAGGACAAAGGTTAGAAATGCATAAAATCCTTTTAGAGATTACACAGCACAGTGGCAGATCGAAGGTTGTTTCAGTCTTGGCCGAACCAACATCTTTGCAAAATGTAACTATAAGAAAGCAACTACAAAAAGAAAAAAAAAAAAAACTATAAAGAAATCACAGCCTACATTCTCTTTCGTCATGTTCACAATTTTATGAGAACAAGTTGACCGAGAGCAGTTTATTGAACGAAACGTTTAGGTGCAGTACCCTCGATAGCCTATGAAATCGCAGAGATCTCATAATTTCGGACGCCAATCACACAAAAAGTATAGGCTGCTTTTAGGAAAACTAAATCGCAAATTTTGCTCTAATCTTGGTTTTGGTAGTAATTAAGTGCTGGCAGTTTTGATTATAAAGTATATATTGTCAAACAACTTATTTATAAATAGGGGTCAAGTATATTATGACGTTTTATGCAATGAAATAAAGTTCAGAAACGAGAAGAAAATTTTTTTTTCTTGAAATAAATATTTTGACTTTACAGGTGACCTAAAATTTTCAAATTTTTGTCAAAATATTTGAAATTATGGGGAAAGAATTAATCATAGAAATATCATGGCTACGTCCATTGAAACTTATTGGTCTTGCCAACCTGCTGTGTGGGATAATTGCTTTTATATTGTCGATGTCGCTTGAAGATTGGGCGGTAAGCGAAGAAGCAAAAGATTTTCAATTCTACATGAGCTTGTGGAAGCAATGTTTGATATTACCGCCAGAAGAAGGCCCCACGGTGGCGCCACAGGACCACGACGAGCACGAATGGGATTGTCAGGACTCAACCGTTCGTGGAAGTAAGATGTCGCAATTATGCTTTCATTAAAATCAATACCAACAACAAGTAAAGTTTAGTTTATAATACTGTAAGTGGTTGGGTATATCGCTTTTCGTATATAGCAGTGGTTCTCAAACTGGGGTCCGCGGTCCTTTTTGGGGTCCGCGAGACAATTTTCTGGGACCGTGAAACACCTTCCAAAAAAATTAACACGATCTCAAAGAAAAAAAAATTGTAGAAAGTAAAAATTTTAGGCAACTTATTTTCCAAACCAAAGTTAAAAGATATATTTTAGGAAGCTAGCTTGGCATCCCTCCACAAGGTTTTTGAAGCGTGGCCTTTCGTATGATTGTGATAGCTTTTGTTTCGTTTCTATCACCTTTGTGACATCAAGGAGTGCATAGTGGTGATGTACACCTACAACACTCGTGTTTACCAGATCAAGAACAGAATTACGAAATACTGTATACTTGACTAAAAAGGAGTTAGGCGAAGTTGATTTAGGCTGGTTACTTAATTTTACTGATCAAAGTTTTGAATCGAATGCCTTTCTGAACTTTTAGCTTTTTTAGCCTTAGTCAAATTAGCCCAAAATAATAACTTTACTTACGGTATTGAAGTTACTTATCTCAAAACATGTTGGATGTAATGCATAATATCAAGATCATATTGAACCAAACATAGAACTGATAGCACCCAAGCAGGTGCACTACACTCATTTTATTGACGTGTGCATTTTCGAGTGCATGTAACAAATAAATTATTATTTACCGTTTTTGCGCAATTTGCCTTAAGTTTTTGGTGGACCGTGAGTCGTAGAAAAAATCGCAAGGGGACCGTTCAGCAAATTTTTTGAAAAAGTTTGAGAACCACTGGTATATAGGCTATAGATATTTTTATCCCTTTGTTTCGAACATGCTTTTTTAGACTTTTTTTCACTCTTACCATCTTCACTTACGTTCGGTCCCGAGCACGTTGTAACATTCACCTTTTGTTACGTCTACATTTTTCTAGACCCTTGCCGTACGCTGGTAGGTATTGTTTGTACTTTTGATGACCAAATGTAAAAATAAACTGAACTAAACCAGTATTTCGAGAAAAAAAAAACGAAAATGGTACAATAAAAAATTGAACCCACTGTCACCCCCTCTCAGATGTTTCGAATCTAATCCAAGATATGCCACTTTTTCAAATTTTTTTCGTTACCACATAATTTTCAGTCAATATGACAGCCAAGGTTAGTTTCATACAAGTCATACCCACAAGGAACAACATAACATAATTTCACAAAGATCACTTTTTTAAGATGTCTAATCTTTCCATGATACAGTCAGTGAATTAATGAGCAGTTCATATCACACAATAAACGCCAAGGGGATCAAATACAGCATGGTTGTCATACTTAAAAACAAATTATCTACGTCATGCTAGCAACGTAGACAGTCCCTCATCTCACAATGGAGCAAGCGTTCTCATGGGGTAGTGTCGTAGTGACATTACTGAAAGATTGGACCAGAAATATAAGTGGTATTGCGAGTTCGATTTTCGTTTCTGTATCAACATTTTTGCGCAAATAAACATCTAAAGGGTGCATTAAAACCTATTTTCATCATCTTTTTGTTTCGACCACAAGCCCAATTTCACTTCCAAGTTTGTTGTTGGTAAGTTTGTAACATGATGTCATAATTTACAGCTTACGTGTCAGTCGTCCAAGCTCTGATAGTTATTCCGTTCATCATTGCTGTAATTTGCTTCATAATTGGATGCATTGCCTACTGCAAACGGGAGTGGAGAATTCTGTACAAGATAGCCGCTATTTTCCTGATCATCGGAGGCAAGTAGTTGGTTTAAAAAACTAAACTAGTGAACTGATCTGGTCAACATATAAACTTTCAAAAGTAAAGCAACAGTTCAAGGTAAATTGTTTTGTCATAAACTCGATTAACGATGATATGAATAATGATATAATAAATAACAGAACTAAGGGTTCGATGCACCATGGCCTAAGGTCCTAAGCTAACGCCACTGATGCACCACTAACGGATCTTTTAAGCGGCTGATTAAGCTAGCCATGTAATTAGTTAAAATCGATAATCAGTTGCGCAAAGTTCATCTTTAGATCAGAGTACTGCTATTTTAATCAGCAGATTGTTGATGCATAATAAAAAATTAGTATGTTTATTTAGCTGCGTAATCGACGATTTGCTTAATCGGTAGATAATAATCTGCTGTTGGTGTATCCAATCCCAGGTAATTCCTAATAAAAAAAATCAACATTATCTTATGGTTTGCATGGCCCAATGGTGAAAGCCCTTGTATTCCTCTTGGAAAGGCACCAGTTCGACACCACTCAAGAGCACGTGGCTGTGTCTCTGGCAAGACATTTCATACCATGCTTGAGGGAGGACATAAAGATTGACCTTTTTGCATTTCACTTAATCTAAATCTTTACCAATTGGCGTAAACCTGGATACGATAAACGACAAAGAAATATTATGAAAATGTTCAACACACTTTACAATACCCTAATTCACGCAATTTCTGTTTATTTTATTATACAGCTGTCTGTGTATTGGTCGCGGTGATTCTTTTCCCTATCATGTTCCTTCAAGACTTGCCGTTCTATGCCTTCTTTTGGTTCTGGTGGGGTTATGGGATAGCCTGGGCTGCTTTTTGCTTCATCTTAACCGCTGCCGTCCTTTTCCTCATCAGCCAAGACAAGAAAGAAATCTATCACACCCAAAAAAAAGTGAACATCTAAGATCATCTATGATGAACCATGGAACCATTTTTCAACAACTGTGTTTATTTTGAAACTGCACAGCATATTGCACAAGACAATTTTTTGTGATCTGCGCAACCGTTACTTTCGCTATTCCTTCAGCAAATCTAATGTCTGCGAGTGCTTAGAAATGATCAGCCGATGTGTTGAGTTTGGCACTAACCCGCAAAAGAATGCAAAATTGGAAGAAAAGACACTGCTATTCCAAAATAGAACAATGATTTTAATGATCTTTGGTTGGCATGTAGCACTGCCTCCGTTGCAGGTATACATTGCTCTACTTTTCGCTTCTACTTTTTTCCAGGCCCCTGCTTTGTTGTACTAAGTAATATTTTTCGCTTTGCTAGTCGGAAATAAAAAATGAAATTGAGCTGAATTGTTCTCAGAGCTTTACAATACAGATCGTTTGATTGACAGAAATATAAACACATTTAAAATAAGGAGCTTTTTAATTACAGATTTCCTTCCAAAATGTTGTATAGGCTACTTTTTTGGCAACAAATAAATGACGCTTTGTGAAGTCTTTGGAGCCTGTTTATAAAATTGTGCTAGGTTAGGATATTCAACAAAGTTTGCTTGTAGAAGAAATGATTTATGTTTGAATCACCTCCACTAAGAAAATTTTAAAGCCATATACAACACAACAAATACAGAACAGTGCTATGTAGCAACATTGGTACGTTGTATTTGTTATTTCTATCAGCTGATCTATTTTTGTCGAACATATTGTTGTGCATGCTTTGTCCGACTCCAACGAAAATGTTTGATATCAAGCAGCTTTGTCAATCTCCATGTATCTATACGATGTAACGTTTGTTGTTACCCCTATTGCGAGGGTTGGACGTTTGTACATCGTTAGAATGTTTTTTAACATTGCTATAGTTTGTTTGTAACTTGTTGCTTTGTTATGCTGTTCTAGTGAAGCTTAAAGTATTGCAAGTTTCTTCTAAAATTTTATGTTCAAGCTGATTTGGTGTTACGAACGACTCTACTATTACCCTAATTCAACGGTACGCCTAATGTGCTGTACCCTAATTCGATTGTTTGCTTAACAAAACCTTGCTGATTCTTGATAGCACATGCTTAAAAAAATCTTACTATTGATAGTGTACAAAGGAATGAAATTCAATGATATTTTAACCGATGCCATATTATAATTAATGAAATTACTTTTGTTAGTCTTGAACTCAGAGCTTTAAAGGGCTAGGGACATGATTTTTTTGATTGAGGTTTTTTGGATTATTCTTGTAGAGAATAGTATCATGAACAACCCCTATCAACAAAATTGGTTAAAACAAGCTGAAAGTGTGTGTTTTTATTTTTTGAAATCACGAATCCAACACATAAGGTTTTTGTAGCCCCTTTCCGAAAATGTCTTCGGGAAATTCCCTTTCTACGTCACACCGGTGAATTGATGAACGATTGTAGTTTTTCACTGTTCAGTTCAGTTCAGTTGTTTTTATTCCTAACCTTCACAGCAAAGACAATTACACGACAACATAAAGACATATACTGCATTAAGACAGCTGAAAGCGACGTTTCATTTGCTTAGTTGAGGTTTAGGCTACAAAGTAAACTGTTAATTCATTTGTAAAAGTTATTTGTTGGAGCAAAAATGCCTGGAAGATGTGTTGTTTGGGGATGCAGCAATAATCCGAAGCCTGGGATAAGTGTTCATCAGTTTCCCAAAGATCCAAACCTGTTTAAAAAATGGCAGAAATTTGTTCAACAAAACCGAAAGTATTGGAAGGCTAAAGCAAGCTCACAAATTTGTTCCGTACACTTTGACAGTAACCAATTTGAAGAATCGAGTCTACAAGTACAATTGGGGTTTTCAGGCAGGTAAGTTTCTACAGCCTAGCCTGGGTTAGACTGCATTTCCAATAGTGCTCATTGCTGCATTGCTATACTAAACTACCATAGTGTTATTAAGCTAGACTACCACTGTCACACATTAATTGGGTTAGTCTAATGTCGTTATTTCAAAGTTGATCTTTGATAAGGTTTACAGCAGGACAAGAAAGTTTTTTTTTTTAAATAATCTTGAGAGTTAACTGTAAGATAATTAAACTTTCAGTAAAAGGATTCTCAAGAAACGTGCAGTTCCATCAATTCTTAGCCTGCGGCAAAACGTAGCTTGTACGTCTACGGCTGAACCACATGCAAAGACAGAGAGGAGTGCTGTCAGAAAGCGCCGAGTTCAACAAGTAAATTAGCTACCATAGCTAGCCTATAAATTGCAAACCTACTAGTTATATTCTCTCATACTATTCAGGTTTTGTGTTTATACTACGTGAAGGTTAGTAAATTATCTCGTAGCCTACATATAAAGGTGTTAATGATCAATTTTCTTTTCTACTCATAAGACTGCCTTTAAGTACCGTACTTTTTCTTTAATTAACACATATGTTAAGTTCTATACTGGCATGTCAAGTGCACTGCTGTATTAGTCTACTTAGAGAGTATTTTATGTGGTACTGATGCCAAAAAATATTTCAGCTTTTGCAACATGAAGTAACTACAGTGCATTCGAAAGAAACCCAAAATATTGGTAGCAGCCTTGTAGATCAACAAGTGGTGTCTGTGGAAACAGAGTTAATTGCTGGTCAAAACTCTACTAGTATAACAAAAGAAGCAATTGATGAACAGGAACAGCCTTTGATGATTTATGAAGCCATGTTTATAAATCCACAATGCAAAGTTGCAATGACCCAAACCGTTAATGTTTCCAATACCAGAAGTATAGGTAATAAACTTGTTAAATAGGTTACTAGATGCTAGCCTATCGATGTTAGTCGATTTCATAATCATGCTACACTGCCCAAGGTTTAAAATAAATTATTTTTTCCTTCTTCATCAAGTTGTAAATAACTTATTGTACTGCAGTGAAATATATTGTATGTAGGCTACTGGTAAATTGTTACACAATCCACATGTGCTAAAAGTTTTCAATGATCCACTAAAGTTATTGTAGTGTCATCCAATAGTTAACATTGCATTAAAAGTATCAAAGATTAATGTTAGTGTTACAATGAAAAAAAGCAAATCCTTCATTGAGACAATACCACAGTCATAATACTACTGTAAACATTAGTTAACATAACATACATACTAGTTAACATAATTTATGACTAGCTGTATCAGCCACATTTAATTTCTGCAATGTTTTAGGCATCCAATGCAATGTACCGATAAGATGTAGTGATGCCGCAACTCAATGTGTAATACCGGTAATGGATTTTATTCAATCTTCTACTCCCATCCATAGTGAAAATGAAGAAGACATGCATGAATGTTTGGATGAAGATTACAATGAATCTTATGATTCCATTTCTTTCGAATGTAATGAGTAAGTGATGCATAATATTCTGGCTTGTGTTGACACTTGGAATGTCTAACTGGAGTTCATAGCTGCCTATTGAGCTGGAGTAGGTCAGGTCTTTATTGGCAGAATGCCTCAATTTGTCCAGCTACATCCACTTTGAAACATGTATTGATATTTTCTTTGTATTTTCCAGATCAGAAGCTAATCAAAAATCAATACCGGAAAATAAATATGTGATTTTCCATAGCATGCTCATGAGTTTGTTTTTAATCTGTCAATTATGTGGTAAGGCAGGAGCAACAACTTCCAGTACATGCAAGGGAACACTGTTGGCAGTTAAACAAATCTGCCATCACTGCCGTCAGTCTTACAAATGGTTTAGTCAGCCATTTGTGGGTGGAATACCAGAAGGAAATATTTCGTTAAGTTCCTCTATTTTGTTCAGTGGAGCACTACCTACAAAAACTTTACGTTTTTTGCGCTTTTGGGGTGTTCAGTGTTACGAAAAGCGTACCTTTTTTCGACATCAAAAAAAGTTTTTAATACCTGCTGTCAACCATGTCTGGAGTATGAAGCAACAGAATGTACTGCAAGAAGCAAAGAAGGATGTTAATCTTATTTGTGGTGGTGATGCAAGATGTGACTCTATGGGCCACTCTGCTAAATACGGAAGCTATACTCTGATGGATGTGAAGCAAAACCGTATTTTAAGCATGGAAATTGTCCAGGTAAGTTTACATGTTCTTACGATGCTACTTGCTACAAAATCGTGTCCTGAATTATGTTATGTTGTATTTTCATCTTTCAAAGGAATATATATAATATTGAATGGAGTTACCCACAATTCTGATGTCGTAATTTTGCTATTTCCGCAAATCACAAATGTAATGGAAAGCTCCCCAAAAGTTACATGAGTATTGTATACAACGAATACATGTTTTCCCTCAGTAGTTACTACTGTTCTACCTAATGTAAGACGTGTGTTTAGAGTAATGAGGTCAAGGGAAGTTACCACATGGAATTAGAGGGATTGAAAAGGTGTCTCCATACCCTTTCTAGTGCTGGAGTCAACATATGCACATTGATTACGGACAGACACCTGCAGATACAGAAGTGGATTAGGGAGGATCATGAAGAAATGACGCATTACTTTGATATATGGCATGTTGCAAAAGGTAAGCGCTAAACATTGAAGCAAAGAAAACCATAAAACGATTAACGATCTAAACAACAAGTTTAACTCTATTAGTCTACTCATTTTTCATGTAGTTTAGTTTGTGCCAAAAAAGATCTTGCTAAATGCATTAGTTATTGCAATGTGAATGGAGCATTTAGTGATCTAGTCATTCGTAAACCATTTTATACTGCAGGCAACTCGCTAATTCTGTAAATTTCCTTTGGTTAAGGTCTTTCGAAAAAACTTGTTGCTGTAGAAAAGAAGAAGGGATTTGAGCTTGTTTCGAAATGGCGACAAAGCATTATAAACCATCTGTATTGGTGTGGTTTGACAAGTGATGGAAATGGTGATTTAGCTTTAGCTAAATGGGACTCTCTGCCAAATCACATATGTGACATCCACACTGGACACAGTGAGTTATTTCCTTCGTGCTTACATCTGCCACTTGCGAAAAGGAAGTACTTCACAGCAGGTTTGTTCTGTACTTATTGTCTTTATTAACCTCAAGTGTGATTGCAGTAACATAAAAGAAGGCTGTTTCAAAAGCATGCTAACTGCTTATATTCGCTCAGTGTTGGATAAAGTACCTTGTGCAATTTTCGACTTGGCTTTTAAGTGTTTTAAGTTGACATGTGAAGTTTAGTAGCAAGACTCTTTATTTTCAGGATCTGAATGTTATGAAGCTTTGACAGGATTGTTGGGAAGCAAGAATCTACGAAAAGATGTCACGAAATTGTCCCCGGAAGGGCAGACGTTTTCCATAGAGGCCTACCACAGTCTTGTCAATCAATTTGCACCCAAAATGTTTCACTTTGGTTATGCTGCCATGAAATGCAGGTAAGCCATTCAGCAAATATTCTGCCTAACCATTGTTAAAGAGGCTTTTAAGAATGTAATAAGCCTACAGAGTTATAATGCAATGAGATTGCTAAAAAACAGCTTGTCATCGTCAGTAATCAACGCTTATGTTTAACTTTAGATTGTTACTTGCGGCCCTTCATTACAATGAAAATAGCAGAAAGGAGCAAGCTAAAACAAAAGACGGAAATTTGCAGTTTTCTCTTTCCTTTCCAAAAGGCAAAGGAGGTTCTCACACGCTAAAAAAGATAATGCAAGAATGTACCTTCAGTAAGAATACATGTCTTCTAAAATTGAAATATGTGCTAAAGTCTACTTAAACAACCTAATAGTGCGTTTATTCGTTTCTAAAACTCATAAGCATTTGCTAGTCCCTAAACACTCAGCCAGCTATTCTTCGACAGTTGCAGCTGCTTGCTTCGGTTAAATTACGCGATGAACATTGACTAGAAATATATTTTATAACCCTTGCTTTGCAGGTTACGTTGCTGAACTTATAGCTGAAGTGACTTCAAGAGTTGAAGATGCTAGTAATGACATTCCAGAGGAGTTGTCATGGGAAACCCCTCCTCCTTTATGTCACAATCTCAAGCGTCCAGATAAACAGAGTGTCGTCAACAATCATATATCGCGTTTTCTTACAAGCGCACCAGTTAATAACAGTGAAAGTTCATAACCTTATAGATGTACTTCTGTGTTTTTTGAATGTACGCCGTACAGCATATTATTTCATATTTCGCTTTCGTTTGGGATTGGTGGTCGTATTAGTTTATCTTTCATTGATTTCATTTTTCACCATTGCCATTTCTTTGACTTATTGCTTAATACCATCGCGGACATACTTAACCGCTATAAAGTAACTTACAATGCAACATAAGTTAGTAGCCTATTGCACCATATTTGTATCAAACTAGATAACACACATTGGTGAGTCTTGTAAAAGTACTTTATTAAGGGGGCGAAACATTACGTATTAAACAATAATATCGATATAACCTAAGACTTGATATGGCTTCTTCAGAAGAAGCCATATCAAGTCTTAGGTTGTTCTTCAGGTATTTACAGTTGAAATCCAACGAAATCGTCCTCATTGTTTTGGAGCGAGAATTGGGTTCTTATACAAGTCACGGCGCATGCTGGAAGAACCACTCTAAGGTTTCGACCAAGGTACCCCCAACACCAACGGGCTAATTGCCTATATGCAATGTGCCTATGGCGCTTATGTTCAGGAGCCCCATGAACTCCATACTGCTGCTTGTACTGCAGCCAGGCAATTTCTAACACATCCACATTGAGACAGGCTGCCTGAAACCCAGGGTGCTCTGTTATGCACTTTATTTCGCAGCCATACGTCTCCCGTCCTTCTCTTACTTTTTGGGCAATGCACTCTATTTCGGTGCAACACCTGCATTCCGCTACTGTTGGAAGGATATCGCAGTTGTCGCACTTGCACCTGTAATTTTATAAAAAAAAAATCAAATTGCAATAGCCATACGGCATGCATATCACTTGTGTACTGTGGTGTTAAAATAAACACTGTTTTGATATCAGTGTAAGGAAGTTTTCTTAGAAAGGCACTAGATCTAAAGGTGGATGAGAAGAGGAAACGCGGTCGTCCAAGAAGTGAAACCTGGTGGGTAACGCAGTCTACTACCGGTAGGCCTACTTATAGAAATGCTTGGGATGATTACCGTAATGGTCGCATCGATGAAAAGGAATGTTTATAGAAGGCCACATGTTGTTATATAATAACTTCAAAGTAAATTGAGTAGCCTAATATTGCGCAATGCTACACAGCAAAAAAGTTATTGCCTTTCCCACAGTTTAAGCCATTTATAGGCCGCAGACAAATGTTTGTTTACAATTGGTATCTATATTGTGTAATGCTAATTAAATTTAGTGTGTAAAAATACAAACGCTGACAACATACCAGTTTAAGCTGTTCGTTCGAAGCTCAATATCCGAATCCATTGCTTCACATACTTCAATCTCCTCTTCTGAGCTGCTTGCCAAAGGCTCGAACATGTACGGTTGAACATGGTCGTGATCAGATTGCATCGGAAGATGTTCATTTCCAAAGTCACAAAATACTTCAGCCTCTTCATCAGAACCGCTGCTAAAATCTTGTAATGTCTCCATACCACGTTATTGAAACAAAATAACTTCACTTGCTGCTTGTCCGAATTACTTATTTCTGCAGTGCGATCTGACATCGATGCGAGAGAATTCCCGGTGAAACGTCATCGCTCAACAGTCGCCTTTACGCAGTGACGCGTGTCGGATCGTCAACTATCAGAAAGTGAAAATAAAAGGCCCTCAAAGCACCCCAAATACAGCTCAAAAAAACTTTTTTTTTTCAGGCATTCTTATTGACCACGTATAAAATCAGAAAATCACTTTTGTAGAAAAAATTTTTTTTCATGTCCCTAGCCCTTTAAGGGTGTTTAATACTCGTCTAACCTTATTTTTGCACTGAATGGTGCTCCTTCTTGGTTAACCTTTTTACGTTATTTTTATGTTAGTTGATACCAAGCCATTGTATACAAATACATTGTATCAATTGAAAATAATATCGCTTGCTTCATGATTCTACTGTAAATGCTGTTATGCAGTATAGCCTATATTGAAACAAAAAAGGACGCAACGTTAATGTACGGTATTGTAGATGATATCAATTTCAATAAAAAAGTTTTTTTTTTTAAATTGTATTGCGTTGCATTGCAATCTGTTTGCTTGAGTGTACCTCAGTGGAACACGTTACAAAGCGTTTTTCTTAACTGATCAATCGTTCTTCTATTCATATCAAAGGTGTTTGTCAAGGTTCAGGTTCAACCCGGCATCGGTCGGGAACTTCTGATTGTGTGGCCCGAACTTCTTGATTAGGATCTGACAATTGTCACCAATGTCGCAATTGAAACTATTAAATCGTGACGACTATTCGACTTGTCTAATTGCATTTTTGCCTAGAAAAATTGCAAATTTAAATGATAAACCTGACTAAAATACGTTGGATCGGCGATGTTCTAGTGCTTCTAGAAATTATATCCTACATATAAAATTAAGCACTCTAGCAACGATATCTCTATTGTAGTGTCGTGAACGATCACCTAACTGTAACACCATACAAGACATGTGCATTCATTTGATAAGAATAGTATTATAAGGTTTTTGCAGAGCATGTTATTGTTATTTCGGACTTTCGTTGTTCAATAGTTTTGATATATCATTTGTAAAATATTTGCGTAGGGTCTATTGAAGAGCTTTTGGCTAGTTGGTTACTTCAACTAAGTTTAATTATATTGTTGTTAAATGCTGCAACGTGTAAAGTAAACTATCGCTGTTAATTCTTACCAAAATCGGTTGCCGAAACATATTGCTTTACATGTTGATTTAACTTATGTTCAGCTTTTAAAATTCACGTACTGTAAACAAATCTACAAATAACTTATCAAGTTTCCCTTTTCTCATCTGTTTACATTCACTAAAGTCAACTTTCAATTTAAGCTTTAGTTTTAGGCTAGCATGAATTTCCCATATATTAAACTGTCTTTTCAATTGTTTATTTAAGTGATCGTGTTTTATTTAAAACTACATACCGGTATTGGCGATACACTTTTGTTGAGTTATTGACACATGGTATTGTTTGTTATGGTTTTATTAAAATCATCTTCCGTTAGATACGTTTTTTGACTCCAGAGAAAAAGCGCTACACTAACTAAGATAACTGTTTGGTTTTAAAGTTTAACCAAATGATTGTAAAATCCTGGTCTGATTTACTTTCGTATTGAAACTTTATTGACGTCTATCAAAAATAAAAAAAATTTATTGCTAGATTTTCTATATAAAAGTATAACTTTCATTGTAAAAACTGCAAGGCATAGCCTAATTTACAAAAGAAAAAATGCGAAAAGACGACTCTCAGTTGAAAAAAGTTACATTTTTACATCGCTTTAACGTTACTGGACGGTGTGGAATGGACAACGTCTGTTGAGTTTTATGACTTGTGCTAGATTTTATGACTTTGCAAAGTAGAAAATTGCATCAGATTGTTTCGTTTGTGTTACTAAAGCAAGTAGGGCAAAATTCAATCGTTTATTAACATTCTTGTTAATTACGCGTATCACTTTCGCTCTTACTATTGTCCGGTCCAATTCATGTTTAAATGTCCATCAGTTGGTGTAGTGGAATTCAGACGCTCATAAAACTTCAAATTACCCATACAAACCATTGTGCTCGCAATAGAGTGTTTATTTAATAGGCCAGCTATCTCGTACGAGTTTTATTGTTGTCTTGGTGCCCCGGCATTGTGGTTACCATGGCAAATGACAACTCAAACAACAAAGCGTCATAATTCTTCGAAGATCTCCATGGCCGTTGAATCTTCTTCGTTAAAAAACATCGCCTTTTGAAATGCGTTAATTCAACGTAAAACTATTGTTAACTCAAACCAAGTTGCTAACCAACTCTTGGTAACCAAAACTGGGTGACACTGAAGCTGGTTTGGACAAAGCCATGCATCAGAGTTTCAAAATCACTTTTGTGTTTGCTAAAGGAGCCATCGGACATGTTTCGCAAATATTGTTAACAACGGCAATCAGTGACGTCATCAAAGTACATCAATGACTTCACACAAAGAAATTTCGCGTAAGTCGTTTAAAAGTAAATTTGAGTGAGGTGCGATATCAGAAAAGACGTTTGTGCTGCAATCAGTAAAATATATGAGTTTAGTCACCCGTGCTGTTCACATGTCAGTTAGCAGAAATTTACAGTTTTTTATAATTTCACTCGACGTAGTGCAAGTTCTTCAAATGAGAGGAATCGTGTAATTTTAGAGATGCAGCATTGTGGAGTGTAAGTGAAAACGTTGTGAGTTACAAGAATAATAAACCAAAACATATTTTCCATTTCTTTCTAACTTTATATGTTTAAGATTGATACGACGTCGTATTGACAAAAATATAACATAAGGATGTGCTTTGCAAAGCAAGGTAATCCACTCTTGGACTTCTATAAAAATTGGTTTAGACCTACTTTCTTTGTACTGTATAAACCAAACACTTAAGGCCTGGAGTGTGATGATTTTTTTTGTAAATATTCACAAAACGTGTGATTACCTGCTTATTGTAGTAGGTTTTTCAATGCCCATTGATCAATATATCACTTTTTCAGCTCACGATAGCAAAACAGTATCATTCTCTTTTGGACGTTCTTGAAGAATTAATTTAACAAGTTTTCAGCCTGTTTACAATAGAAAGTTTCCAAATGTTGGTGGTTGCTCTCATTAGCGCAACTGTAAACACAAAAGGGTCAGTCAGGGCTGATTTAACCTATTTTACCATTTCTTTTCAAAAGAATTTTTCATCGAAAGCAGGTCCATTGTGTTCATACATTAAACAGGCTCTCGTGTTGTTCTCAATTGAATAAAACATTTTCCGTACTCAATCGTATCCGCCCTATTGCCTCCCTTTACTATTATTTCCAAAGCTCACTGACACAAACTAACAAGCACTGGAGGCTGTTTGCATGATAAAATTTTTAAAGAACACACCTACTGTGAGGCAATTTATTGGAACAAATGCATTAAAAAGTGCAAATGTCTGACTGATTTAAAAAACACATGTAGCTTCCATTGCGTTGCATCGTAAAAACGAATGAGATAAAGCAGAAAGGCTCTGGATATATCAAACTTTCAGAGTCCAAATTATAACATGCCTGCTTATATTAACCACAAAAATGCAATCATGGTAAACTGGATGCAAGTTGTTGCAAAAACCCAAAACCATCCATCAAAATGGAATTTTAAAAAGTTTTGTTGCAGCGTGTATAAACCGTATTTTCTTTACTCCTTTATTTCAATTTTTGGTTTCCTTTTACTCTTTTTCTACTCTCACAACTCTTGTTCTCTCGTTCATTCATCGGCGCTTCATTCAAATGAAGGATCTTGAAGCCGTAAAGGACATTTGTTATACGCTTTCTTGAATTTGTTGGTTGTTGAAAGAACAGTTTATGAAGCAGACGAAGCAATGTTCAAAAGCAAATGAACAACAGCTTGCAAGTATTTGAGTGTAGAAATGCAGCTTGAGATGACCAAAGTGATTTAGTCAATTTTAAAAGCGCAGTTTTTTGATGATGCAACAAACTGTGGTCAAATGCCGGAGATGTGATAAGTGTTCTTGAGAATACACGTAAAGTGACAATGACAAGTGCTTTGTGGCTACAAGTTTGTAATGAAGAAACAGTCGATAAATTTGAGAATAGAACTCAGGCAATCGTGTAATACACTTTACTTGCGTTTCAGTAAAAAAACATTTTGCTGCTACTGTTTGTAATTAGGTCTTTATTGATACTGGCTAACATTTAGCCTTAGAGTTTTATATATTAGTGGATTCACATGAGTCAAAGACACTCAAGAAACGGACAAACAGACGAACAATCCAGAGATATTCCGTTGGAAGAAGTGATACAAGTAAGACTGCATCTCTTGTTAATATTGCCAAAGCGATTTATTTGTACCTTGGTTTTTGCAAACATTTTGTAGTTCTTACTTTACTTTATGAGGACTAATGAGCTAAAATTTTAGTGCGATAGGTCTATTTCACTGGCATCTTAAGGTGAGCAAACGTTGCACATATTGCAAACCAAATTGTGAAACAGAGCTTTTTTAACATATAAGCATGAATCAACAAGAAAATAGACATGTTTTTCCGCAATGTTTGCGACGGTTATTTTAAAAAGTCTTCATTTGCACTCAAAGAATGTTTCTTGTCAAAGCTTTCAAAATCAATGTTTTCAAGAGGTTACGAACTTCTCTGGTTGTTTGTCCATGTTTGGCATCTTCACTAGCTATCACACATTCTTACTTTAAGTATTGCTGGCGGTAGTGTTGACAGGGGGGTCCTAGGGGCACTTTTGGACCTGGGTCCTGGAAGATTTTAAGGGGCCCGGAACTTGAAAAAACCACCTCGTATTCTTTAGATATAATGTGTTTTTCTACAAAGAGTCGATTTAGACCCCGATGATTTTATTAGTACTGGACCCAATTTATCCTCTCAAGCGACCTGCTTTTGTTGGTATTTTAGGTATAATTTCAATGCTAAAGACTCAAGCGCTTACGACCCAAACATTTCCTCATGTTGTTCATGCTTTGTAAAACAATTCCAAAAAATTAGTTGTATCCACTGACTTACACTATTTATGGACAACACGAACAAATAATAAGACAATGGGATTTTGTGTATTTCCAATACATATAAACCTATGTTTCGGTGTAAAGGAGCAGTGTGCGCAAGGTATCCAGTTACGTGTCGGCTCAACCCCTATCGTTTTTATTTGATGGTCTTTGGTGTTAAATTGGTTACCATTGGCTATTTAGCCACTTATACAAGAAAGTAGAATTTTAGTCTTTTGTTCTCTAAAAATTTTCTTCACAATTTTGTAGAATCTCTAAAAATCACTCTTGATATTTAAACTTACTGCAAGGAATAGAATGAAGATCTTTTGTTTGCGATTTCCTTCAGTTTACGAAATTTGAACTGGAAAACCGTTGGTGTACTACCTCAAGCAAACAGTGAAGCAAGCACATTCCTGTCCGGACTTGAAAGTTAGCTTGAGTCTTATGCTTTGCCTGCGATTGTCATATTAACATGATAAAAAGATTAAACCTTTATCAGTGTATTTTATTTTGATGCAAAATAGGCGACCTAAGTCAGCGCATTTCAAAGTTGTTGCCAGGGAGGTTGGTGTGTGGCTGGTCCAAGGAATGTTTGGATAATCCACTTTAAACTTGTTGTTTGAATAAGATCATCATCTGTCACAGAAAAATTTATGATTTTCTAAACAATTAACATAAAGCATTTCTAAGTAAAAAAAATAACATTAAAAATGTTTACCAAGAAAACATTGTTAGTTATTACAGTTAGTGCAAGCGTGTATGCATACTCTACACGCTTGCACTAAGCTCAAGCATATCTCAAGTTCGGATCAGCAAAAGCCATGCCGGTAATGGATAGACCATGCTTTATATTGTTAAATATTACGTTGTTTCCTGATGTACTTTGCAGCATACATTACTACCTGATGTGTAAATTGTATACTTTAAAATTAGATGCTAGAACCTACACCGTTTTGTAACACTTAGGGGGTAGTGACGTCTTGTCACATGTTTGATTTGGTAGGTCCGCCGTTTGTTTTTATTTGTGAATTTCATGTGAAAAAAAAATTATATTGTAGTGAGATTGCTCAAAGCACGGCAGTGTGAATATTTTGGTCACGTAACGGATCAATCGATTTTCCCTGCTCTTTATTCCAGGTTTAACTTCATCTTCACTTGCATTGTTTAACATTATTCCTTTAAATCAGCCATCGTTCGTTGGATTGCATGAGTTTTAAATTTGTCACGTGCTGTTTTCTGGCGGGAAGTTACTCAGTAACAAGCTCAGCTCTCATCATTACAAACGAACTCCTATAAAACTGTGTTTGACCAGCATTTGAGCAAACACTCAGCACCACACATAGTTATGGGAAAGTGGTTTTGAAAATCAAAGCCTCAAGTTTAAATGGGGTTTCCCCAAAGAAACCGCTGTAAATAATAGAGCGTCAGCGATTTACTTTCAGCAACTATTTTTCTATTTGTCGATTGGTTCAGACAGGGGTTTACAAGAGGGCACGAATTAAACCTATCTAAGTAAATTTATTTCGCTTATCAAAGAGTAAACTCAATGAAACAAGAAAGATATATATTATGATTTATGACACATTCATAAACAAACTGGAAAGGGGTATCCTATGTTTACTTTTGTAAAGTAGGTCGTCAGTGAAGACCACAAAGGTTATGAGCAGCTTGATTGAGGCATTGTAAATCAGTCCTTTTTAGCCTACATTGATTCAACATCTGGAGACAATGAATCAATGTAAACAATGGAATAGAAAAACTGACTAGCTGCCTGAGTTCTTCACAGATGTGCAATTGTGCATGAACGTTTTTCTAAACTTGTATTCGGTGGTTTCGTTTAAATATTATCAAGACATGTTAAGACATATCAAGACAAGCTGAGGGTTTGTAGTGTATTTTTTTTCGGGAGAGCTTTACTTTACCGTTGCATCACTGTGAAGCAGTTGCCAGCGTTCGGAAAGAAATGAGCGGTTACATGAATTTAGTCGGGCTATAGTCTGATGATGTTACAAAGTATCTATGTTATTGAAATACTGTTTTGACAAAGTAATCAATCGTCACTTCCCAGTTTTGCCTGACATGAATGTTCCATTTGTACGTTTTTTACAACTTTTTATGGGTGTTAGCCAATACTGTTTTGCACTCGCTTTTTTATTTCGATAACGTTTAACGATCTTGCAATGAGCCAAAATTTATGAGCTTTTTATGCCCTTTCCATGTGAAGGCACGAACACTTCTTCTGTAGCCTACAATGAATCCGTTATTAATTTATAAATACGATAAAAAAACTTTACGCAGAAAGTTTTTTATCTTCTGGTTTGCAGAAATTAACAGCAAAAGAGTTTAAATTATGTTCATCACCTGGAAAGTTTTAGATGCACCAACGGTGAATATTAAGCGACCGATTAATCTAACCGTCTAATTAATCAGTTAATCGACAAAGAAGTGGCGCCAAGTTTATCGGTGGATCAGTAATCGGTTGTTTTAATCAGGGGAGTACGGTTGATGCATAACGCGTACGAAAAATTGTTTGCAAATCAAGTCGGCTAATCAGTAAATTAGCCAAATCGTTTTATAGTTCATTCTTTACGTATTCAACTCTTAGATAATAATCTACAGTTTTATTTTTGATGCCGTGCCTAAAACAATTGATTCTTGAACATGTTTTTGCGAGAACAAAACGCTTCCTTTTACACGTGACCACTAAACCTAGAAACAAACATGGTGGTAACTTTTTTCACTTGCCGACTGATTTACACTTATCAAAAAATGTTTTGCACTTGCTGTCCGCTTTGTGTTTCTTTTTTTATAGCTCCACGCTTGTCAACTCATCACTGATGTTGTCTAAGTAGCCCAATTTAAAATGTTAAATGGCAGCACTGGCAGCAGTAAGATTTGAAGTTATTATTTACAATAAGGAAAACAATTAGTAATATTGGCATTTAACAGATAAGAAAAAAATCGCTTGCCAGCTAGAGGAATCTGTCAGGCAAACAAGGTCATGTAACTCCCATACTTGATTTGACTACAGATGAGCTGCCAGACTAAGATTGGCCCAACCCGGCATCACGCCAAAGCTTATATTTGCTCCAACGAAAACAATCAAGATAGGCGACTACTAATTTTGCTCTGTGAGTCGATGCAGGCAGACGTATTAATAGAATTTGTCGGGTATGGTCGTTAATGAAATCGGCTATACAACAACTTGAATGGAAGCTACGCATCTGTGTCTGTAACTGTATGTATAAATACCATGATTGCGTGTAAACAAGCCTAGTACCTCAGCTGTATTTTGTTGGTATCTGATTTGTGGTTGTTCAATTTAAAATTGTACTGTAGACAACAAAAAAATACAATGTTACTGTAATCGCCAAAAGAGAACCATTATATTCATGACCTCATTGTACTGGTATTTAAGAATTCACCTCAATGATGAATTTAAGAATGCGCAGCCTGTTCCGTAGAAATATTAGATTAGGTTTTGTGTAAAGTTCTCAGGCTCTACAGTGGGTGATAAAAGTGAAGACGAAGTCACAAAAATGTAAAAAAAGTTGAAAAGTCATCTTGGTAATTATGTGCATTTTGAAGTGATTATATCATAGTGTGCAGAATGACCTGTATTTTTTGGAAAATTTCTTTTGGGTTTGGAAAGAATCTATAAAAATGTTAAGTAACCCTATGCTTTATTAAAGCGAAATGAGACAGCAACCAGAAGCCTAATTATGTGTATTTTTAAGGAAGTCATATTATTCCTGGTTTAATTTTTCCCCCCCAAGTATAGCTTGGAATGATGTTGAAATAACGGTTGAGTACGTTTTGGATGAAAACATACTGAGCGAATGCAGTGGTAACACTAAAAATTCAAAAATTAAGATTTGAAATGTTTGTGTTGGTCTCAATAGATAGTCACGAGGAATATCAATGCGGTATTCCTTTCTAGGCCTCTATGGCAATTTTCTTTCTCCAACAAGGCATCATGCAGAAAATCGCCATGTAGTGAAGCTTTAATGTGACACGTATTATATTTTTTTCTTTTTTCAGAACGTTGAAGATACTGTGCTTGGAGATAGAGACACATCTTTGCGGTCGTCCGTTGGGGCGAGGGTAAGGGAAATTATAACAGAAAATCTCAGAGAACCAGATAGAACCGCCCAAAACCAGCAAGAAGAAGACGCAATGTCACGATCACTACAGGTAGCAATGTCATTTGGCCTGATTGTATAGAAACAACTACAGCGTCGTTTATATTCTTTTGATTGCATAGAAAACTACGCCATACGATTGGTCTATATTTTTGCAATACGCTGTGTAAGACATTAGCTTCAAACAAAGTTCAAAAAGTATTGGAATACCACTGTATGTTTAAGGTTTCGATCAAAGAATGCTGGTGAAAAAACACGGCATTCATTGTTACGTGATGTGAAAACACTTCATTGTGTTGGCAGCTTGTGACAAATGGACGCATGAGCGTCGATCAGAGCAACAAACATATTAAACCAACGTTGTTTTCAACTTGTCAGTGTTACAAAGAGTTTTTTGTGTTTACTGAATAGCCCAACTCTTCGGATGAAGCAAATTCATTCACAAAGACTTTTTCTTACTTCTGTGGTACAAATATAAACGGATTTAATTGCAATTCAAGGGTCCGCTTTATCGATTGTCATACAATTTTTCGTAGTGCAGCGTTTCATGTAACTGTCACAGAAAAGGAAAAATGTTTTATGTAAATTGCTTTTCGAAAGATAATTTTTAATTTCAAGTTGCTATTTAATGGCATATGTAGCGGCTATTTGCTTTCAAAAAGAGGAAATACCATAAAGTTTTATTTTGTCCAACTGATAAATTTTTTGTGCTTATCCATAGTCACCGTTTTATCCAGACAGCAAATCAGGTATTTTATCACATAGATTCAATGTTTGCTGATCTTAAATTCCTGTTAAAGAGTCTGATTTGCTTGTCTTGACAGCAGAGCAAGAATGTTAAAATTTATACACAATCGTAAAAAATAAAGCAAGTTTTACACAGCGCTGTTGTAAGAAAAACTGGTTGTATTCTGCACAAAAAATTGTTTCCAAAAACACCGCGACACATTACACATGGAATCCAAAGAGCGTAATTTCTTTTGTCTTTGTCAATCAGATTTGCTGAGTAATTTGTGAGTCTAGTGTAATCAGTAATCACGCTAATGATCTAACAAAATTGTATGCATGTAGTCTACTGCATTTAGTATTTTACAGTAAACTACTTAGTGATAAGATTGCTTGATATGAATGGACCCTTTGAAGTTCCTCTTGACGCCAAGGTAGCGAAGGGAGCCTCGTCTATAAAATCCCGAAATAAAGTAACAGTCAACGTGTTTTATTCAACTCCAAGAAAACACTTAATTTTTTTAATACTGCTGCTAAATATTTGTTGCAACGAAGACTTTAATAAGAAGTTGATTTAACGCAATCTTTTTATGACGTTTCAGGAAGAGAACCGCATGCTCCAGACGGAGTTGAACAGAGTTGAGGACCAACTTTCACAATCACGAGCTGATCGTGATGAGTTGGGCGTCAAGTACAATGCAGTGAGCGACCGGGTAAGTTCATGCAACTTCTATTTTGGTTCTAAAAACTAAAATCGTCTTCTGGTGTGAAAGTTTTTTTAGTAAATGCTTTCAAGTTTTAATTGTGCCTTTGCGCAACTGGGTCCTGTCTCTGATAAGTCTTGCTTGTCGTGCGTACATTGTAGATATGGTTCGAACTACAATGCTTGTAACGTGCAGTGAATTCTCAAAAGGAAAATAGTGGTGTCGCTGTTTTTATTTTGATTACAGGAGGTTATATTGTTAAGTTCACTCAATCAATACTTTGACTCCTTTTCATTCCCGAAACAGGCAACAATGTTTGCAATGAAATACTTGTTCTGATTAGCAGCCTTTGACTTGTTTACACTTTCAAAACAAATTTAATTCAAAATCATATCTCATATAACTTAGAACAGCGTTGAAAAAATGCTGCAATTGCTTTTGTTCATTGACCAATTGATTATTAGTTTTATGGCATACTTTAAAGTGCTCGTGTACACCAAGGAAGACAAAATCTAGCCCAGATCATGGGTTGCTTTTGTGGTGATTGCTCCATGTTTAAATGTTTTGAAGCCTACGGATTTCACAAAATCGACTCAAGCACTGGTCAATGCTGTTCCATTTTGTAGATTAACTTATCCTTGTACAAATCAACCTGTCCTAGATAAAAAAAATACTTGCAATCAATGAAACAATAAGTGTTCTATTGAATCTTTACATTCGATTTAGTATATAAAATATAAAATAATAAATGTCCTCCCTGTTAGCTCAGTGGATGGAATAATTCTCCGGCAACAACATTTCAACGACTGGAAACTTCACTCTGCCAATCTCGGTAACCGGCCTTCGTCAAAAGCCTCTCCAAGTATGCGAAAACTTCCAGAAATAACCTATCAATGTTTTGTCAGTCCAAGGATAAAGATTCAGAACCAATCAACCAACCATAAAACGTTCAACAGTGAGAACAACTCGGCTACTATTTTTATTGACATGGCTAGTTGTGATATGAAACCGCTAGGTGGAAATACAGAGTTATAACAAAAAGACGACCATTAAAATTTGTGAAGGAGGTGCAGGTGCTACTAAAGTGGTAAAGAGGCAATGTAACCCATTGTACTGTTGTGTTTAATTTGGCCTTTACACAAGGATCGTGCTCTTGATCGATATGATTAAATATTTAATCTACTTTACGATATATACTCCAGAACACGCTCTATGACGCTTTCATTGTGCCTTGACAAGCATAGTAGGCTTGCTGTTTTATTACAATTATTGATAAACAGTTTAACAATCTTGAAAAATATGACTTTGTGGCAATACTTACTACAAAGTCGGTTTTCTTGCTCTGGTCATGTAGCCCGAGACTCATTTGTGATTTAATGCTGTTTGAGTAAAAATTAAGTGAACTTCAGTGTACGCATCATTGTGCAAAATCGTTTCTTGTGTGATTTGTATCTTTGCCTACACTGTTGTACCAGGAGTATTTTCTGATGATGCAAGGAACACATTGGTTAGTGACAGTCTAGCAGAGTCAGTAGGCTATATTCCATTTGAGGGATTTGTTCGTACCGTAAGCTGAAGATATTCAAAGGTGACAGGTTTAGTGTTTGTGACAACAGAAACTTGACGTGTCAGTTGACGATGCTGTGTGTTATATCATAATTATGTGTACAACCAACTGCTCTAACGTCATGAAGAAGATTTTATTGTCCGCTTCTGTGCGTACATAAGACTATTTAGAGATAATTCTTAAAAATCTTAATATTATTGTCAAACAAGAATTTTTTGTTGCAATGTGAAAACCTTAAGTTGTATTTATGTTGGTATCAGACAGGAAGTAGCATAACTGAAAGATCTGGCTGAGTAGAACAATTCTGAATCTACACAACAACAATAGTAAATCTTGATTGTAAATCCAATGAATGGTGACCGCGTAACCGTAACCTGTTCAGTTTCATACGATTTCGTTTTGTATTATCAAAGTTTAACATTCCCTTGAAAAACGCCTGACTTTTTCTATCGATTCAACGAATAGAAATGTTTAATAAATGTAAAATTCCATAAGTTACTGGCAGGACATGCTCTTCAAATGTCCTTGTGTCGGCACTAGTATAGTGAAGAGGTCTTGCTCTTTGAGCCTTTCGCATAGCTTCAATTTTCTATTCCTAGCGTCAATACCGGTGTTCAATTACACTTGTTTAGTTTCACCATACACCTAACCATTTTTATTCCTTGATTTGATAATAATCATTATCCTACAATATTTCAATGTCCTTTTTAAGATTTTGGTCAGTTTTTGTTTTAGAATAGGAAATGACTTTTGTACGTACGCATTATGGTAATCGATTGCACTTTTTACGTGAAGAGTATATCTTTTGTTTTATGATGCCAACACTCGGGTTTACGTTGGCTGTTTAGCAATGTTTAATTACTCATCTTGTAAAATGTGATCGCTATTTTATTGGTAACCTTTGTGGATATTCCATATAGCAGTCGATACCTTGTTATTTCAAAATATCAGCTCACGGTAGTGGTTCGTTTCCTAATATGCATTTTGACGTTTGTTAAAGTGAAAGAAGTATGATTACTTTTGTTAACATGACGTGGCCAAAAGTGAAATTCTCTGCAAAGTTTAATTTGGGAAATTAAAATTATCTTTTGCATTTTTGGCCTTTCGTGGGTTAGTCCGAGCTGAATATTAAGAAAACAAAGCAGAATTTGATACAACAGTTGTTTTATTCCTAAACACACTCACGATTAAGTTTCTCAAATTCCAGAAGGTTAACAAACACGCGTTCTATTGAATGCTCCGCATATTGAATAACAACGCTAGACACCTACTGTATGTTCATTAACTGGTAGGGCTTCCATAAGATAATTTAGCGGTGGCGAAGAGAATTGGTTCAAGTTTTCAAGCTAGGCTAACTCAGCACAAGTTTTCAAAAATGCTAACTTTGTTGTTAAACGCTGCTGACTGGTAACATTGCAGTAGCTCAACAAACATTTTAGGTTAAAAAATGAGCATTTTTGTAGTGAATTTAGATTAGTGACTGTGATGTCGGCGTGGTGTTTAATTGTGGCTAACTCAGCAGGCCATTGAAGTCTATCTGAGAAGTTACAAAAACTATGAATTAAGATTTAAACCCAATTTGTATAACATATCAGGATCGTGTAGCATGGCCTACAGTTGACCCAAGAACACAATTTTGTAAGGATCTATCCCAGATCAGTCGTAAGGATCTACTCTCAAAGAGAAACAAAAATTGCCCACGGCTAAATAAGCTCTGGCATTTTTTGTTGCAACGAATTAGTTGTGAGCCTATTTAGTTTAAGTGATAGGTAAACACTTTTACGAAAACTTGAAAGCCAACCTAATGTTGGATGATAAAGTCGAGTAGCTGTACTTCAATAGCCTACTAGGCCATACTTCAAAACTACAGTATTTTAACAACGTGTGTGAATTCATTAACCTTTAGTGTTGTATTAAGATCACTAGCACGCTTACAGATAAACGCAAAGTAAAACATTTTTGATTTCGAACAGTGGATATCAAAAGGTGAACTATTTCCATGGAGTGGTGAAAATAACTTTGGTAGTAACGTGGCACTACAATCACGCAAAAACTAACATCCCTCCGCATAATAAAAAAGTCACTACAAAATAAATTTTCTCCCCATAATGAACATTGGCTGCTCGTAAGCCTCCTATATTGCGGCCTTTCTGTAATTGGGCCTCTTGTGATTATAATATAAAAAAACTCTTGTGATTATAGTAGGTCTATCCCAGACAGTCACTTTATCTAGCCCAGATTTGGTAAACATGTGGTTGTGGTCAGATCCGTACCCGATCTGGTAAAGGTGTGGACCAGATAAAGTGTCTGTCTGGGATGTTTGTTGCAGTGATATTTCTTCACTTACTGATACATATTAAAAAGTGTATCAATGCGAGGCACAATTGTTGACTTTTTCGAAGTGAAACATTGGCTGTTGTAGGTCTAACCCTTATGGTTTTCTTGGTTAGAGCTTTATGGCTTAAAGTATGTAAACCATTGATTTAAAAATTTTGAGTTATCGGTTATGCAAAACTTTACAGAACTGATAGCCAGAATTCAAAAACTGCAAATCCAGTAGTAAAATAAACGTTATATTTTTAAGGTTACTTCGATAAAACATTACAATACATTGCAGTGTGTAATGGGTATATTTGTGAATGCAACTCCTCTGTAAAATATGATTTATTTCATACGCCAAACTGGATTTTCGGTACTTAACACGTTGGATACCTATCAAAGGTTTAAGAATTTCATGGTGGCTATTTGCCTTTCTAAAATCTCTTTAAGCTTGCGTTCCGCCATTGTTGTTCCCAATTACCTGTAATTTCAATTTTATTGAGCACATATTACTTGGCATTCCAACGTACAAAAATGTTAGTTTTGCTCCTTAGCAAATTGAATAACATCGAAAACGTCATGACTGCATACTCAAACTCGCTTCTGCGTATGACGATTTCTTTTATTTAGAGATCAGTGCTGGTAACAATATTTGCCGAAACATTTAGGCTACATTATTTTTAATCTAACTTGTTTCCACGTAAATCTAATCGTGAGCTGCATTTTGATTTCTTTTTTTTGGATAAAACTTATTTTAGCATTTTACTTTAAGTGGTAAATAAGTTTGGGTTAGCGCAACGGCTGTTTGTACCACACCATGGCTGACGATTCTATAGAAGAAGAGCCTGTAGAGTCTGTTAGAACAAGAGTTAACAGAGTAAGTAATTTTAAACGACTAAGATGTTAGAGATACAAGTGACAATTAATGACCAGTACCCATGTAAAAAATGACCGATTTGCTGTCTGGGTAGACAATGAAAAAGATCTTATCACGAATATTGAAAACTTTAGTCATCATGCAGTGCAGTCCAGTTACACTGTAGTCTGCTCGTTTTTGCAGCTTGAGCAAGCCTTGCGGCTGGAAAAAGGAGAACGAGACAAGGGAGCCGCTGAAAACAAGTCCTTAGCTATGCAGGCAAGTTGTAGATGGACTTGTTTGCTTTAGTATCATTGGAACTCTTGAGCTTGGTTTGAACAACCCATTGTGAACACACAATAGTTTGAATGAAAAATGCATGTGTAGTGCATGATGTATTTGACATCTCAAATTTTGACGAAAAAATGTGCTGGTATTTGAATATGCAATACACGTGTAACAACAGTCACTCTCAAAAAATATGTAAATTCTTAAAAAAGTTTTTCATGCATATATTTCCATCACTAATTGTTGATTTATGTTTTGCACTATACGAATAGTTTGTCTGTTATGCTGTATGCGGCGCCTCTTTACAGTATGTGAAAAAGATAGAATATAGCAGACCACTTTCTACACTATATCTTCTCTCAACTATTGGATTAAAGATGATTTTAGCAGTTAGGGGTGTTCAAATGTTATATGACACCATTTTCTTCTTTTTTCCTAACCCCCCAACCTATGCAGCACAATCTGATAGATCTGACGCCCCAAGGGAGTCATATGACATTTGAACAAATCCTTGGATGATTCTAGAACCGTTTGTCTTCCGTGTAGCCCACGAGTGGAATCCACTGTGCGCAATGCATGCTTTCAGCCGTAGTAAAATCAATCACAACTGCAAACGTACAGAATAGTGTCGGTGGGTTACCCAGACAAACTATGGTGAACCGTAACCCACAAATGGTCGCCTGTGCTTGAATTGTACCCTCACGTTATGAGTATAGAATCGTTACGAGCTGGTCTAAACATCAGATTATCTTAGATATCTTGCATTTGAAGATGCTTATTACTTATCCATATTGGATGATAGTTAGTGTTTGTATTGCGTGGTGCATACCCATTTGTATTGTATAGACCAGGGATCGGCAACCACTGGTCCACAGCCCGGTGCCGGTCCGTGAGCAATTTCTTATCGGGCCGCGCAAAACCAAAGCCAAATTGATCCAAAAGAGGTTTTTGCTCAACCGGGCAACTGCAAATATATCAATTTTATTTTCAATAATCAGTAAGCCAAAGTTTTGCTGCCCACAATACTCAAACCAATAAAAGACAAGAATTTCATAATGTGTCCTTTAAAAACAGAAAAGCAAGATAAAATTACAAAGTAGGTTGGACATAACCAACACACTGTACAGTATGTGTTATTGACTGACATAATCCCAGGGTGGGAGCATCTCATTGCTGCAACACAAGCCCAGGGCTTTTATGGAAGCAGCATTATGATGACTGAATGAGTTGAATGAACCTGGGATAGTAAATGATATACCCTCGGCACCAGAAGCTTACACGACGAAAATGAAGAGTTGTAGCCTAATATATTGGCAATGGGCATGTGCATCAAACATATGTATTTTCTTGAAGCCCGGTTCGCAAAACAAAGTCTGTCTTAAACCGGTCTGTAGTGTGCAAAAGGTAGCCGACTCCTGGTATAGACTACGTATGCACAAATGCAAGGAAATGTTGTAGCCATGCATGTAACTTTTAGGAGGCTCTAAATTATATCACGCCTTTGAGCGGTAGTTTGTTAGAACCGTTGCATGGGTGTAATAGAGTGATGGTAAACGTCATCATAATGATTTCATATGTTGGGTTAAAAGTTTTAAGTAAAGTAAGGGTTTAAAGTAAAGTAAGTAAAGTTGGGTTTCAAGTAAAGTCTGAAAAAGCCATCATATGGTGTATGAACATTGAACACCCTTTAACGGCTTGTTAGGACCTTTGTGTTGTTACATAATCGTTGGATACTAAGTAGTTGTAGTCATGTTCTGATAAAGAAATGATGAAAACAAAGATTGTCTTGATCCAATGTGTTTTTGTGTTGATGAAAATAGGTAATGGCAATGTTGTGTCACACACATTGTTCTCAAATGGTAGGCCTACATCTACTTCTTGTACGGACCATACAAACAATACAATTTACGCAAGCAATAAGGCCAGTTTAGATTGCTGCAACGTTTGCAGACGTTGAACCAATGAAAAGAAGACTGTTTATGCCCAGCACATATCACTTATTTGACATACGTTATTGCCTATTTGCTATATCTTATTGAAAGTATTTTTGTAGCATAAAACACTACACGTTTATCAAACCATTATCTTATCACCGACTGATTGTGTTTGAATACAATATTTATTGTACTGTTTCTTATAACATGAAATCAGAAAAATATATATATTACAGAACTCTGTTCTTCGCCAAAAACTGGAGGAAGAACAGGCTTCGTACAAGCGAAAGCTCCAAGCATATCAAGAGGGCCAACAACGTCAAGCCCAGCTCGTCCAAAAACTTCAAAGCAAGGTATGTAGCTGAGTGGTTTTCAATTTTTTTTAATATCTGGGCACTTTGATGATGAAACTGAATTTCTAGTCATTTGTAATGTCCTGGCTCAGATTTTGTTTTCTCGTAGTCTTTGAGGAGGTATCCCATTATGAAGGTCTTAAAGTTACTGCAGTTAAGTCTTGTCAAGAAGACAAAACATAGAAAATGTTCATTACAAGTTTATGCTTCATTGACATGCTGTGCACAATCAAACAGTCTGAGACAGCAAACTCGCAAGGTGAAGTGTTCAAGATCCAGTGAAGAAGTTGTGGGCTTCTGTTGATTTTAGCTAAGTATAGGTCTCATCCAGGTCTCGATCAGCCCCAATTGTTCTTTTCAGCTAAAACAAACTAGATTGAGCAATGCTGGGATCTTCCCTGCAGGTTGAAATGTCATGTAGGCCTACCGGTAGATGAAAAAAAAAACAGTGCCTAAGATATGTGTATTTCAGCAGTTATTTACCGCAGCAGCTATTTGTGCGATTTTATTATGAGTTGCATCACAGCAGTAACAAATTGTTACTGATTTGGCAATGTATTGTCAGTATACTTTGCAATTTTAACTGGAACTTAAACTCGCCATTTGTTGGTTTGGCAGTCGGCTATAGAAGCGTTGTATTTCATCATAGGGTTTTGTTACCTTTGTGGTAAATGTGGCACTTTGAAAATGCGGTAACCAGCGGCAACCGAAAAGCTATTGTTCGTTGGCTTCAGTCGGCGTGAGTGAAACAATAATTTGTTGGTTAGAGCTCTTTGTTTGATTCTTTAAACTCATCATAGGGCATTGTGCTTAAAACTGATACTTTCAACCTGGAGAAGGGCGGTAGGGCCATCTTTAGATTGAATTAACACTAAACAGAGATGATCCGTAAGGCTTTGAAGGTTCATATAATATATTGAACATATGCCAAATTTCAATTTATTATGTCATCATATGGACATGATATACTCTTACGAATCCCATTGTATGCCTTGATAATTTTACTGTCTTTGTTTAGACATAGTACAAACAGGTATCAAATCTACAAAACAAACACGTCCTTGAGACAGCCACAGCTTAACACATGTTGTTCATGTGCCTTTTTTATAGCTCATTTTAAAAAATACACTTGCAAAAATTCTCTCTTCATCATTATTTTCAGAAATATAATTTTACGATTATTAGTTGGGAGTAAAAATGTCTTGAAAGTGATGTTTTAGCAGTGTGAAAAGGCTTTTGTAGGTGGTAAAAGCTTCTATTGCTAGTGTTATATACCATTGTTTTCTTTTGTTATTCTGCGTGAATTTACAATGATATCTCGTATCTACATTATCGGTAGAAGACGCCGGTATAAGAAAACAATAATTTCACCAAGTTTAGTTTTCTCAGTACGAGTAGATCACAGGGTTAGCCGTTTCTCGTGTTAAGTTTTTAAAGCTTTTTAAAATGACTATTAAATTCCTTACCGAACTTTATGCTGTATCTCTTTTAAGCCTATTACCAATTCTCAATTCCATTTTGAAGTGTTTTGGAAAGAAAAGTTATTTTTCAATAACTATTTTGTTGCTAGATACAGCTTCAGGTGGAATCAAGACAAAAACTTAAGAAGAGTGTCAGATCAAAGTCATTTTCTTTTTGTTATCACAGGCAGGATTACACTAGGAAAAACTTATGGTTGTGGCTTATTTCCACGACAGTACAGATGGAAGAAGTTCCAGTCAGATACAAACTTATTGGTATTAATGTATAGCGGAGTTAATTCTCGTTCTCAGATCAGAATTTTAAATCTTTTATAATTGCACCCTGAAAGATATGCTATATATTTATGCTATCAGCCGCAATTCCTAGCAAAAATCTAGCAGTTTCTTTGTTTGCATCAAATTGCAACTACAAAAAGATGAGGCAGATTAGTGAGAACACCTGGAACAGTTGTTGATTTTATGTTCATTTCTGTGGGTTAGACTGGAGGAACACTCCATAGCTTTTATTCCATAACGTATTATTCCGTAGGGTTTAAACTAAGATACGACAACCAAGACTGTCAGATTTTGTCAAGAATTAAATTGTATTTTGGAGGGCATAGTTTGAGTGTGTGATGGAACAAGTCGCGGTTGAAAATGGTAATCTCAAACAGCAGGTGCGTATATTCAGCTGGTGTGAACAAAGCATGAGTTTTCGTTAATTTCATGCTACCAAGAATTGAGTGAAAGCAAAAGACAACTGACTTTGGGACTTGACAAATCTGCGCTTCTTTGTTCGTTTGTGAAGTTTTAACTGCTTTAAATCGGCTGAAATCTTCAACAAGGCTTATGTAATTCAGGTTCTCCAATACAAGAAGAAATGCAGTGAGCTCGAGCAAGAACTGGATGTACTGAGATCGGAATCGGATAGATCGAAAATGGCAGTAAGTTAACCGTAACTAGAGCACAATTTAGGAAACAATACGTGTTAAATGTGAAAAAAGCATAAAGTTTAAATTGTATCTGTAGTTTAGTACACTGTAATAACCCGTGTATCTTTCTATTAAACGAGTGTTTTTAAACCAATTCAGATAAGCAGATTTTTCCACTTGTTTTTGAAATATTTTTTTACTTAAACAGTGTAATAAGTAGTGTGAAATTACGCAAACTAGATTCTGAAGATGTCGCGACAAGGTCGTGACATGAAACGTAAATAAAAACATATACAACGTTGTAAAATAAATGCTATTAACACTACAAAAAGTGCTCAATGCCAAGCGAAAAGACATTTGAATTAGTTCTCTCTGATGATCCTATTAAGGGAAACAGGCTGTTAAGGTTTTTAGTGAAGTAGTAACTAATTTTGATGTACAACGTTGTATGTATAATGTATATGCAAAGTCGTGTAAGAATTGTAATCAGCTTCATCGTAACATGAAGGTTTAATAAAATGAGAATAGCAAATAATACAGTTGATTTTTATCTATGGAACCGTTAGTTATTTACATATGACTGAAGTGAAACTGAAACACAAAATATCAGTCTGTCAAAGAGCAGAAAGTTAAAGGCCATAAAAACTTTTATGTGTAACCTATGCCTTTCAATCAAGACTTTCCAAATCCCTATTACGGTATCAAGTGAACAAATGTCACGTCAACACATGCATGAAATGAAGTTGCTTTGTAGACAAAAAAATCTATTTTGGGTAATTTACACCTCACGTTTAACCTACGACATCAAAGAAATGCAATAATTTAGATTGTATTTCTAAAACAGAATTTGTTATGTTCAGTTGTCCGAAACTACTGACTCACTCCAGAATCGGCTTGATTCGACTGAGGCACGACTCCGGAGAACTGAAGAAGCTCATACTGGTGACTTGGAAGATGCTCTCATGAAGCTAGAGGAAGAGAAACAAAGGTATGTCAAAAACATTTCTGCTACCAACAGTAGCATTGACTGAGGGGTACAGGGGGTACTTTTGACCCAGAGTGATTTTAGGTGCCCGTAGCCTTTCTAAGGGCAAGGAAACTTTAAGAAACTGTCTCATATTTTTGAATAGGTTTATAGTGCGCTTTTCTGAAAAGTTAGAAGTGTCATGATTTGAGGCTCCAGGATCTTACTGATACCGGGCCTAAATCATCCTCTCAACGGCCCTGGTTACAATCAGGAATGTCATTATTTTTCATTGCAACATATACGATTGTATTCATATCATTTCTGATGTGCGCAATGCAGATGTCCATTGTTGATTATACGACTGTTATCTTGTGTATCTCCAAGAAATAACACTTCGCTAAGGTGTTGAAGCAGAGGCATTTCAAAGTTCCGTTTCGCTGACTAGAAAACCCCTTACTGTTGTTTTCGTTTAGATACCTTTGTAAATCTTTTTTTTTGTTCATTTTTCCCAAATTAACTTTGTTTTGAAGAACTCAATGTATAGAAATACAGTGCGTTTGAGGTGATGAACGCAATTGCTGTTATAGCGATAACTGTGAGGTTCCCACATAGTAATTGCAAGTTATGTTACAATCGGATGTTACAAAAGGAAGTCACAATGCTGATGATACTCTTGTCAAACATAAAAACAGAAAGTAAACTATTTTTCAAACTACAAATTTTATGAATCGGCAACAGCTCAGGAAAATTTGTGTCGTCTGTATGGCAAGAAAGCGACATTGCCATGATGAACATTACTTTTTCACGATCCAGGTCTATACAAAGGCGTAATGAAATGTTTTGTTGCGCAGCTTTGTTTCGCTCTAAACCACCTGGCTCTTAAATGAGTAGGTCTACTTTTCATTTTTATTAGTTGTTACTATAGCTGTGTTTGAAGGAGGTTCACAGCTCACAAAAATATTTTCAAACCATGATGCTCTCCATCGCTTTGTCTTCCAATCTGCTAAGATGCCTCAAAAATAAATCAAAGAAATCGATAAGGAACTATATGCTACGTGGCTGAGTATGTTATTTTAATAAATCGTACAAAACAGCCTCAGCCAATAGGAAGGCAAGCTGCGGCGTCGGGTGTATTGTTACCGGGTTCTTTCATAGAAAATCTGGCGTGGGTTTGCTCTTTCTGTTCGGAAATATGCCAAGCGTTCATTGTTGATTTATGTTGCTCTAAAGTCAATATTTAAGTCTAACCGTTATTTTCTTGAAAGTGAAAGGTTAGTTTTAAATGCTCGACACTGACAATTTTTAACAAGTTATGTTTGCCTTCCAACGTACGCAAATACAATTTTCATAACCGAAATTTTTATCGGGTGTTAAATGTCCTTCCATAAATTAACTGAGTGAATATCACTAATGACTTAATGATGCACAAAGCTTTTATTTCCTGTGTTGACTGAACGCTACAAAACATTAACTGGATTAGAAATTCTGTTTAACATTTATGGACATTGGACAACAAGGATGCTATCTCATGCGAGATTCTAAATCAATATCACAATGTAGGAAATCATGATCAATCTAATTGAAAGGGCGCCGGTTCGACACCGCTCAAGAGCATGCGGCTGTGTCTTTGGCAGGACACTTGAAGGTGGACACGAAGATTGGCTTCCTTGCCTTCCCGTCCACTTAATCTAAATCTTCAACCACCGGGTGTATGCCTGGATACGACAAACAAAAAATGATCAATAAAACTTGGTTTTTTAAAATATTCCATTTTTGATCATATCTAGATGTGAAAGTCTTGCTGAGGTCAATTCCATGCTTCGCGAACAACTCGTATCCGCTAACGATTCAAACGCTGCTCTCGCCGATGATCTTCGTAAAGTCACCGAAGATTGGGACAATCTCAAGGACGAATTGAAGACCAAAGAACGTGAATGGCGTGATGAGCAAGAGGTGAAGTGAAAACGGTGTAAATGCGTTGCGTAATTTTATATAAATGTGACGTGACAACATATAGATATCGTTTAATCATACAAACACAGACATGCGAAAGAAATTTGATTTCAATAAACTCGCAACGTTATCAGGTCATGATAATATGATTCAACACAAAACCTGTATCCAGATTAGCTCGTATTTTACTCAGAGCTCCAGTTTTCAATGAGTATGCAACGTAGCCGCACACTATTTAATGTTATTATAATATTTTCTTTGTTTTTAAAGTTAGAATCGTTCATTACAGAACTTCAGCTCTTACTTCGGAGATGAACACAGCCGCCTGTTGGCGCTGTGGAGAGCAATAGTTCAAATACGACGCGGATTCGGAGACTTGAAATCGAACACCCAACGAGACCTCGCTCAAGCTGAAAACGACGTTCAGGTGCGTATTCTACAATCTACAGCAATCAGATCGGTTCTTTGGTTTTATAGGTTGAAAACAGCATAGAATTCGCCTTTAACTTTCTTTGTATTTATGTAAGCGAAATCTTTGGCATGCTATTGCAGTTGCAAGGTGGTTGAAACAAAATAACTTACGTTATCCAGCCCACCTCTGCGCTTACAGAATTAAGTAAAATTCATTATAGAAATGCTAACTTTGCACTGCGATATTTCGTTGTACAAACCTGTTATTGTAACAGCGAGGAGCACGACAATTACATGCTGCATGCTTGAACCTGAGCGCAAACCAAAGCGTACAAGATACTTCGGCAAAGGTGTCGCTAGAGCGCGAGAAGAACGAGAAGGGTGACGTTGAAGATCAACTGCGAAAGAAAGTGAGTGATGTTTCATTAAAATACGTTTTATTTTACAACCCAATTTAATTCAGTTTGAAGATTCACAAGTTAGTTCCTCATGTGTCACACTGCCATTGCCCAGAGCATCACGCAAATTCTTGCTTTATTGTTGAACTCGGCCAATTTTTGTGCAGAGCACACATACAAATTAGCTGTAAGACTTTGCAAGCTAGCATAACTTCGTCTGTCAGTTTGAAAATTGAACCCGACACAATTCTCTATCCATTTTCTTTTACAATTCTGGTAAAGAGGTGATTTTCTTGAACCATAGACGTTCTCTTTTATGTGTCAATCCATTTAGGTGAAAGAGATGCTTCAAATGCAAGCGGACTGTGATGCCGACAAAGCGAAACTTAACGCTAAGATAAACGAGCTCACAGTCGCCCTCGACCGGGCAAAATCACATCTCACCGACAAGGATCGAACAATCGAAGAACTGAACACTTCGCGTCCGCTGGTGGGTGAAGTATTACTATCAAAAATATACGCCTAAAATTAACTTTAGTTGTGCTATCGACTCGGCATTTACTTTAACTGTTAGTTATGGTTTTATTTATAAAAACAATGTAGGCCTATTGACCGACGACGGAATCTATTTGGGGTTTATTTTAACTTACATGAAATGCATTTTCACCCTTGGTTGGGATCATCAGAAGGTTCTTGATCAAATAGACTCTACTTAAATAAGAACCTTCTGATGATCCCAACCAAGTGAAAGAGTCTGTAAGGGTTTTAGAGACTGCTAACTGCATCTGATGTAATTCGCTCTCCTTGGCTTTCTTGTTTGGCATTGACTACTTTTTGTAGTGATAGCAGTATATGGGGTTTATTTTATATGACAAAATATAGTTGACATAGTTAGTAATAATAGCTTAATCTATATTCCCCTTCCCTTAACCTGGAGTTGGGCATAAATTGCACGCCTCTAGGGTGTTTCAAGCATTCAGTCTAAAAAGAATTTGCCAAAGACAATGTTTTTTATTTGTTGTCGTCAAGATGTTGTGCTAAACTTGACAGGAGAGCACGAGAATGGATGGAAGCTCTGCACCTGAAGACGAAGAAACTCTAGCGACTATGCAAGGAGAAAAAACAGCCTTAGAACAAGCCTTGCGTGACATAGCTCAATCTGTAATAGCAGATGCTGATCTCGCTATGGCTTTGTCCGACAGTCCTCGTGCCTCAGCTGTGGATGACTTGACAGAATCAATGGCAGACTTGGGAATGGGGAGATCACCGAGGTTAGTAACTGTATTTTATGCAAAGTTGAGACTTTCGTGAATTTGAATTTCAATAAATTCATTGAAAGATTCTATCATCATCATCATAATCCATCGTCGGTTTGTTCCCCACTAGTGGGGGTGGCCGATTGTTTCCGCGCAGCAATTGTTTTAATCCCTTTTCTCCATTTCACTCTGTCCCTTGCAACTTCCTCCTTCAGTCCGACTTTTTTAAATTCATCCTTCTATAATAATTGTTAATCACATGTGTATTGGTAAAGAGTTTGTGCTTTTATGATATTGGCAGCTTGTGTTATTTCAACACCAAAAGCTGTAAAACAATTTTTAACGAAGATTTGTAGTGACTGTGGCCACTGTAAACACACTCCAGCAACTAACTTTAGTTGCCTAACTATCAGTAACAAAAACTCAAAAGCTTTCTTTTTCAAGATTTTTCAAGTACAATTTCAACCAAACTAATCTCTCGTTTAAAGCTTATTGAAGTACGCGGTGGAATGCCAATTTTAAGACACTCAATAAGGCTGAAAGTGACAGAGTCAGCACGTAACGCTTGCAGCAGAGATAAGATCTACTATTTGCGAGGATTTAGTGATGTGTCCTGTCAATTGTGTTTTGTTGTTATTTTAGTTTAGATTTAGATTGCAAAAAGTATTTTATTTTTTAAACGATAGGTTTGCAGCCACGGAAAGTTTCTTATTACTTGAACAAACGACAGCTTAATGAATTATTTTGGGCTTCAAATCTTAACGTGTTTACTCAATTGGTACAAAAAAATGTAAAAATATGATTCACTACTAGCCTACTACTAAGTGGTATTTGTAATTGCATAGGTCAGAAGTCCAAATAGGGCATAGATAGTTTAGCGTGATGAGACATTTCAGATACGTCAGTTCAAATTAATATTTCAAGTACTTTAAAGCTTTAATTTTCATTTGATCAGAAAGCTGCAAGTTGTTTGAATAGCGGCAGTAAATTCAAAATGACTTCCTTTGCTTTCATCCCTGCTTCTGCCTCAAGACGTGGAAAAAAGACACCGCTGGCTTCCAACTCCAGTTCAGACGACAGTGGATTCTTTTCTCCTACAGTGAGGTTTTCATGGGAAGATTTAACAAAGAATTCGTTTTCGCAAGACAGCCATGTCGTCACGTTGGAAAAAGAGGACCATCTCACCCCATTACGGTCAAAGCATGATAGGTATTTTTCTCAAAGTCTTGAGACTGAAAAAAGTCAAGCTCAAGGAAATATCTGCTGCTAAACTAAACACGCAAAGAAAAGAGCGTATTCAACGCGTCAATGTCAGAATAGCAAAAATAAAATATTCTGAGCAAGCAAATAAAAGATTGTCCACCTCAAACCACAATTGAGAAATATTCTGATAAGGCAGCGGCCCTTCACTTCTTCATTAAGATCAATATTTCGCTAATGACAGATAGTAAAGAACTGATCATTCAATAGTAATGTTGCAATGGCCAACTCATGTGCCACAGCGGCAGCTAGCGCTTGGTTTTACAAAGTGCAAGTTGCGACATTCAGCACCATACTCGCCTTCATCATGTGGATGTTTTAACGAGTAACTTCGGTATTGTTTCAATTGGTACCAAGCCAACACATGGTTTTCGTGCACTCGTAGATTAGCATCGAACAATTAAAAATATCAAATCAAAAAGAGTAGCCTTTAAGCTACAGCATTATATTTTCTACTAAAAGCAAACCTTTACATTACATAGTAGCTGTTGTAAAACTTCTAATAGCCTACTCTCTCAGTGCACAGTCGTTGGCTTCTGGCGTGATTCGTGAAGCTCTTGTTCACGTTTATCAATGTATATTTTTCAGTTCAGTTGTGTTTAAGGATTGTAAAGAGTTTAAGTGCTTACTTTATGTTTATGTATAGCTACGTTTTATAAAGTCTTTGTTATGGCAGCTTTATTAAGTAAATAAAATATGATAGTAGCTACTGCAGAACGTATGTGCAAAGGCACTGTACTTCCTAACCAAGTCCATTGAGTGATCATAGTTTGCACAACTACGCAGTCAAACCTGAGTTATATTGCATTTAAAAATTGAAATTCATTTCCTTTTCTGTCAAACAAACTTGCAAAAGATAATTATTTAGATTTTAATTGTGTAAACACAGAAATCAATCTCTAACCCGAGGGATATGACAATCTGGTCAATATATTGAAACTAAATAAATTGATTTGACTTAACTTTTTTTCTGGCTTCATTTACTGTGATTTTTTTTCAGACGTTACTCACCACTTCGGTCTCCATCGCCTGGTCGTCGTTCGCCTCGAAGAGGAAGATCTCCTGGTATTCGAGGAATTTCTCCTTCGTTTGCCGATTCCACTTACAACGCCGTACAAGCAGCTCTTCAGAAGCGTCAGCTACAAGTGCAGGTTGGTGATTCGAGAACAAAATTGTATTAATTGTACTGAAAGCTGTACAAATACAAGCGTAGTTTACCTATGGAATTTAATTGCGCAAAAAAAAAACAATTCAGCGACATGGCGCTACAGCATCAATGAAAACTACTGCCGAGCCTGAAACCTTAACAGTCTGTGTCTCAAACGAAGCATGTTAGATTTCCTGTAGAACTTTATCAGTACTTCAACTTTATTCCATATTCCACATGCAAAGCTGCAATTATAGCTTTTGATAGCGACTTCTCACCTTTGGTATTTAGGAACTCCGCGCCAAGTTGGAAGCAGCCCGCGATGCATCAGCATCTCTTAAAAAGCAAGCCAGTGACAATGATGCGGATAAGAAGGAGCTTGAAAACCAACTGATGGCACTTAAGGAGGAGCTGGATAACATCACACGAGCTAAAGATGAGGCCAACCGAGTTGCCTATCGATACAAATCCAACGCTGAGGTGGTAGGAAGGTATGAAATGTCGCATTGCGTTCATGATGTAAAACAATCTTTTTCTGGATCTGTGTATATAAAAAATGTAACCCACTGTTACAATGAAGTCAGTAAAAAGTTACAGTCTTGTGCAAAAAGCTTTCTTAATTAATCATTGATCAACAAAATTTAAAGCTTGTGAACACGTATTAATTTTTACTCTTGTCGTTTTCCGTAGCAAGACACGTTTCTTTTCACATCTCTATGTAAGTGTGACGTATTTTCAGTGAAAAACACGAGATGGGCAAAGAACGAACGGGGCTGCAGAAGAGAATCGACGCCTTGCAGCTAGAGAAAGAAAAACTTCAAGCAGCCAATGCAGAGTTGCAACGGCAGAGAGATAACGTTGAAGATGAAAAGGAAGATCTCTTGAAGGACCTTGCAAGAAAAGAAAAGGATCTGGCCCGCGGGTAAGTGTTTTGCAAGGCAAGTTGGTTTCGTTCTCTAGAGTTGAGTCCCTTAAAATTTCCTTTTGAATCAGTAAGGAAATGCGCCTTTACGTTGGCGAAAACTTGATCAAAATATATCATACAAGGCACAGAACAATGAAGATGGCTGAACTAATTCACGGTCATAAAATACTTGAGACACCTTGATTTCACCATGTCCCACGAAATGGCTCGATACGGAAAAGACTGAAGGCTAAACAATTAACATACACTGCCGTTGATCGTTCTTTCAGTAGACTGTTTTGTTTTATTATCTTTATCCTCCATTGCGGGAAAGCGGACTTGAGCGCTATGCATCGGTGTACGCCTTCCGACGTACACCTGACCCACGCTGCAGCCGACTGCAATGTCTGTTTCCGGTTGTCTACTCTACTTATGACTTAAATTTGGTACTACCCATTACTCGAAATCGATCACTGGGTAGAGGCAATTATCGTAAAGTTTCTTGCCCAGAAAAACAACAGCAAGTGCGGGTGGCTGGAGTCGAACATGCAGGCTCTCGACTGCGAGCCCAACGCGCTAACCACTTGGCCACGGCCATCAAATATTGTACATACTTATACAAAATTATCTTGTTGCAAAGATCTCTCTTGCTTTTCACAGAAAATCTGCAGTTGACAACATGGATGGTAAACAATCTTCTCTTCGTGAACAACTGGTCACGACCAAGGAAGCGCTGAACAGAGCCGTGCTCGAAAAAGAAATCATGGAGGCTGAGAAGGCAGAAGTGGTCGAGGCTCTACAAAAGGTGGCAAAACGTTATATATTGCACCAGACTGTATTTTCATGTTTTAATCATCAAAAATGACGATGGAAATCGGTAATATAAATTTTTTTAAATCATATCAGGTAGTATTAAATGAAATATCATAAAACTAAAATACAAGTGCAAAGAAAAATTGTTTTTTTCTTAGTGTCACTGATTTTCATCTTTTTGTGATACTTTCAGGTCGAACGTACGAACGCTGACATAGAGTTAGGCTCAAACAAACTGAAAACTGAGGAGGCCGCTCTGCGTGATCAGCTTGCCAAAATGCAGGCTCTCAATGAAGGTTTGGCTCAAGATAAGGTCGATCTCCACAAAATTATCGCTGAGGTTCGTCACCAAGCTAAGAAACTTAGTGAATGACCTAAAAATGAAAATTGTTGCGTTCGTTTACGAGAACATTGAACTAAGGAATGTTTTATTTAAATTATTAGATGGAAGAGAAGTTCAACGCTCTGGGAGCAGCCAAGTACGATCTTGCTTTGGAGAAAGATTCAATCCGAGCTGAGCTTATTAAGACGGAGCAAGAGAAGATGGATCTCCATAACGAGAAGGCTGGGTTGGATCACAGCTTGATCTTAACTGAGCAGAGCAGAGAAAAATTGGAGCAAGATCTAATGATGCTGCACCGCGAAAAAGCTGAACTGACAGACTCACTTGCTCAAGTAGGTCATATAGGATTGAAAGTTCAAGTATAAAATAGTTAAGAATTCTATTTTCTTATACACTTTAATATTATTGCCCTAGTTCTCAATTATAAACAACAAAGCCGTTGCGTTGAATGTTGTTTATTTTCATGCATCTTTATTTCAAATTACACCACTTCTTTGCTGATGCTGTATTACCAACACGGAGTGGCAAAATGATAGATTCTCGACACCAAAAACTCATACAATGACGACCAAAAAAATCGCAATCAATAGCGAAGTGACTGCTCTGCAATATAGGGAAGGGGCTCATACGAAACAAGCCGCAGTTTTTTATTCCTTTTTTTGCATCGGTTTGATCTCAAACAAAGCAACGTGCTGCATCAGTTATAGCCACACTGAAACTATTGAGGAGGGATGTTGCGTCAGTGGTCATGATTTAGTGCCATGGCATGATAAAAAAAAACGCAAATCTATAAATCTCAACAAATTTTAACTATTTACTATTTTGCTTTCAACAATTGAAATTTTGATTCATTCCAAACTCTTTGTTTGTTCGCTATTGCTATGCAACTGTCATAAAAAAGCGATTACCTCTTCGGTCATTTCGCACACCACGAGGGGTTTGCCTGGTTCGCTTAAGCACACATTGAAATGAAACACAATGAACTTCTCCATTGAAAGAATTTATGCGAGGAAGAATGTGTTTGTTCAAAATCCTTTAAGACTTTGTAGTGTGTAACCGGCACAACAATAAAAATTTTACTGCGATTCTTCCAGTGTCACACTTCAATTATGACTCTTAAATCTTGATATTCTTACAGTGTTCAAGACAGAAGGCAAACTTAGACGAAGACATTGGTAGGTGCCAGGAAGATATCAATCGTATCAATGAATTCAATAACAAATTGGCACGAGAAAAAGAAGAATTGGCAAAGGAAAAGGCTAATCTGATAGTGCAACTAACAGCAACGGAGAGGGAGAATAGGACTTTGTCAGAAGAAATGGCTGGGCTCAGGTAGCCTGAATAGTTTTCTTCTAGCTAGCACATTAAAGACTGTGTACTGTGTAGGCACTATTTTCAAACATCTGAAAACATGAAAAGTAAAAACAATAACAAGATATGATGGTGTGGTTATAATTTCATTGTTGTCTATGTTGTTAAGAGAGTTTTTCGTGTTCCATCTGTTGTGTGGTGGCTTGGACAAGTGTGTTAAGCTTGGACCGGTATGATGTTGCTGTTACGTTGCTTTTTACATAAATAAGTGATGTTAACTGAACACCAATCAGTCTAATCAGAAAGTTTATGTAAACTGACCAGTGCTTGCTCAATGATATTTGATAAAGTGTATATGTTATGAAAATCAATGACAGTACCGTGTGTTTGCATTTGTCAGAGCGGACAAAGAAGCTTTGGAAAACAATTTGTTTGACGCACAAAATGTAGCAGCCAGCTTAGATGCAAAGAAAGAACAATTAGAAGAAGTCAACCAAACAGCAATGATGAAGAACGAAGCTCTTCAAGGTGAAAGCTTTCTTGAGCAGGCCTATAAAATGTAACTGTAGTTATAAGAAACTCAGTTTTCCATTCCTTTCAAAAAAACTAATCGCTTTTTTCAACTTTTATTTTCTTGCCACACGATGTCGCTGCCGAGTTGTTATAACATCGCTACATCGCAAAACCTGCAATTCGATTTCAAACAATTGGTAAAATACTAGATTGTATCATAAAAAGTTTTTTATATTGAATTCAAAACTGGACAACGTATTGATATGAATATCAAAGTGCACATTTTGAATTAATATTTACATTACAGTTGAAATTGGACGAGTGCGCAAAGAAATGGAGGTGGAAACTGCTAAGCTACAACGTGACATCCAACTACTTAACCAGAGCATGATTCAGCAGGAAAGAGAAGCCCAAGTTGCTCTTAAAACCGAACAACAAGCCCACGAGGAAGACATCGAAAAAGGAGCAAGACAAAAGGTAAAAGAAGGAAGCTGCGTTTTATTATTTGGGCATCCCGAACATTGTACGACCGCTTTCGATTCTAGCACAATAAAAGACTTTATGTTTTTACGTTTATTAACACTTTAAATTATGTTTTAAGGATACACTGAGGCTTGAAATGCAAGCTGCCAAAGAAGAGCAACTGCATCAATATAATTTGGAGAAAGAAGAGATTATTGCTAAATACGAAGCAGAAAAACAAGAAGCACAGGAAGAAATGGAAGCAATATGTCAGGTAAAAACCAGTAAACTAACGAGCTGTCGTAAGTCGCGTTTGGCAAGAGACCGAGAAACAATTTTAGGGGCATTGCAGATTAGTTTGAAATAAACATAATAATCAAAAGGCCCCAAAGATTTTAAGTTTTGGGAAGCATGCCTGCCAGAAAATTTAAACAGCCTGTACAGTGTACAGCCTATGCCTGTACTAAAATTTAAACACGTTCTTCACTGGATAGGTTTTAAATGCAGCAAATTCAGAAATGTAGCAAACCAATCTCTTGATAAACAACTCTTGTTTGATATGAAAACGTAGTGGCTACATAGCAAACTAGGATGTGTGAACAAACAATCGTACTTTATTTGCTTTCCAGTTTTAATTTGTATTGGTGATTGAAACGCATACTGCAGTTTTCTTTGTTTAAGTAATCTTTCTAAAACTGTTTGAGATTGCTTTAATAATGTTGAAAAACTTTTTAAATTCTGAATACAATCATTAGCTCTCTGAACAGCTCTACTGGTGTAACCTCCACTATGAGAGACCGGTCACTGAAAGCAAACATACTTCCAAATTTTACACCCATTCAACAAGATCAAACGGCTTGCAACGCTCTGTTTGTTATTCAACATCAACGACGTTTCTTAGCCAAATAGATAGCGCCATGACCGTGAAAAACTCGGTATTACTAAGACAAAGAGAAAACTAAGCAAAATTTTTCAGAACTTTTATAAAAGACATATTTTAAGGAACTGTATAACAATGCATGTTCACTACACCTGTGTCACTGTCACCCTGGATCAAATTTCAATTAAACTTTTCAAGTTTGTCCTTGAGGGTAAGTTGAGACAACCTAGTGAATGTCTGCAAAGTTCTTTCATATTTCATAACAGTTTGAAAGAGGATATATTGAAAATTCAATCAATAGCATAAGTCGCTGTCAGTTTTTAGACGACGTAGTTAAAATTACATCGTGAGAGCACAGCCAGAGAGCAATGAACAGACAGCAAATAAAACGTTTTATTCAACTATATGCACAGTTTGTACAGAACAGGAAACATAAAATTTCAGTCTATACATAACTGTTTTGTTCAATTTTTCTTCCGTTTATGAAAGAAAGTTGATTTTGTGAAGCGATTGCCTAAAGAAACAATATGTAAAACACAAATGAAATCAACAACTGATGATTGAATTATTTTTGAACTAATGTCTTGGTGAAAAGAATAGTTCAGATGGCTAACTTTGATACAGATATACAATTCCGTTTGAATCGATATCATTCTTGGGAAAAATACAAAACGAGGCTAAACTTTCTGAAGAAAGTAAGAAAAAGTTGAAGTTTACAAACTTTCTAATTGTCATTTCAACAGAAACGTCGTGTTGACGTAAATAAACGTTGTGTTGACGTAACAAAACAATAAATAAACAATTGAAGTAACGGCTATTCTACTTTGTAGGACAAAAAGTAAATTTGAAAAGAATGTTTGAATGAATCATACCAATTGTATTTGTCGGACTGATGGTCATGTGTGTTGCATAAACGGTTGATGTTTATAAAACCATCTTTCAACTCTGAGCATTCACGTATAGAATGAAGTGCAGTGAAATTGATATGAATCTCATACCGCTTAATATTATCAGCAAGAATGTTTAGAGACTGCTTCTATTGAAACCGTCTTACTCACAATCCCACCCAAATAAAACTGGGTCAAGCAAAGTGCATACATTTTGTTTTGTTATGAGCAGTAGGCGCACTACGTACACATTATATAATCAATAGCGTTACTTGTAAATATACCAACACGATATTGTCCTTACTTCATATATGCAGTAATCTGTACAACAGGCGTTAAAACTGGAAGTTTATGCCAAAGGTAACTACAGCAATTCCGGTAAGCCTGTGTTTACATCTAGCTCACCGGAAGATCCCATTTTTAACCCCTTGTATGACTATGGATACAAAAAAGCATTGGTTGGCTTTACTGACACGTTTCCTGCATCTAAAGGTATAGGCCTACATGTGCGCATACAAAGCTGTATTAATTTAATGTCAATATTCTTCCAGGAGCACAATGAAGCTCTTATTATGGCGGAAGCTGAGAAACAGCAAGCTCTCTGCATAAAGGAGACGGAGAAGAATGCTCTGCAAGAAAAACTTAACAACGCTAACCAAACCAACCAGGAAATCGAAGTGGAATATGATAAGCTGAAACGGCAGGGAACCACCAAGCAAGAAAAGGACAGAGTAAGACTATTTTCTTGCTGTTGCAACGTAAATTGTAAATCGTTTATACTGTAACTCACAGAACTTTAAAAAAAAATCCTCTCCCAAAGCTATACTTTAAAAAAAAATTTTGAAAGTCCATTAAAGTTAGTTAAAAAGTCTCAGACAATATAACTTGCCTTTTTTACGTATGAAAAAGTTGTCGAATTCAACAAGACGATTTTTCAACTCAATGCCTTTGATGGAAATTTTGTGATAACTTCACATTTTGCATTGCCAGGGCACGATCAATCAGATTACGCAAGAACTTAAAGACTTCCGCACTCAATTTGAACTTGCAACCGAAGCCCATGAACGTGAGATTAAGGGCTTGAACGATGCTTGCAAACAAGTACACGCAATGAAGGATGCGGCTTTGAAGGAGGTACATCACATATTTATATGATAATTGAAAAAAGCTTCCCATACGATCGTCTCGATATTAAAAAATACATATCCGCTCAAAGGTGGCCCAGTTCCGTTTTATTGTAACAAAAAGTTAATTAAGAATTAAACGACGAGTGTTCAGCACAAAAAACGTTTTGAACAGCTCTAAAAACTATTTCAGTGGCATCTACATTATCGAAAAAGGTGTATGTTACATGATTTAAAAATACTGTTGACTAACAATCCATATTGCATGAGCAAATTGAGCATGTTACCTTGTCTCCATATATAGGTGGAAGAACTGAAGCTGCAGTTACGCATGGTGGAAGACGCGCGAGACGGCGTACGTCGGGATCTTATTGAAGCCCAAAGAAAGGTGGGTCTACAAAGCAATGTTTTTCTTTGTAATAGCCTTAATTATGGCTATTATCGTGTGTGGTCATGAGAACGAAAAAGTGTTTTGTGCCTACTTAGAAAGTTCTCCTGGTAAGCATCATAGTTTTTTTTTTTTGACGTTTCATACATCATATCAAAGCACATCCTCACAGCAAAAAAGAAATGTGAATTGATGGAGCTGACATGTCATTTAATCAATGAGACTTCACAATAGATGAACGAAATCTTTAATACTTAAGCCACATTCCAGTCCATTTGACGTTGACGACTAGACGAAAGCTCGCACGGCAAACTAACTGAAAAAAGTATCGAAGTTCACCTTCCACTAGCCAACGTTTATACAAAAATCTTGAAAACATTTATTTCTCAAAACTGACTTCTTGCTGTAATTGCGGCAATTTTAAAAGTACTCCCTTCAATCAGTTAAATTTGGTTCGCATTATCAAGCAATCAATTTTTGAAAATGAAGCAAACCTTCTGTTCTTTAGTATCCATTTGCAAATTAACCAACAATGTATAAAATGGTGCTATCAGTAATTTAGTACACATTGCATTAATTTACCGTCCGCAGTCGTTTGGTGGCTGAATTTCTAGCAGGCTGACAGTAAAATTAACAATAATTTTGTTTATTAATACAAATAGGCGTGAACAAGTATTGATATTTTTCTTTGGAATTGTCTGTAGGTCCGAGAGACAGAAGAAGCAAGAGACAGACAAAGGAAAGACAATCTCGAACTAAAGCGAGGAATGAACGATGAAGTCCATGAGAAGCAAACTCTGACAAAAGCTAACGACCAACTGAGGGCGCAAGTGAAAAAGGCAGAGCAAGAACGCATCGCGCTGAAGGTAAGCCACCTGTATCTGTATGGAACGACAACAATACGTTGTGTAGATCGCATTTCCCACGTGTCAAAATGTAAGAATATCGGACACAGTTCAATCAAAGAGCCACAATCACTTGACGCTGTTTATCCAAAAAAATCAAAATTTCCAAAAAACATGTAACATAACAATGAACATAAAATAGAAACTTAAAGCAACGATGGTTCGACTTTCTGTACCTGCAGCTGAGCAGAATACTTCAAGGATATGTTGCCATTCAATGGTCCCTAATAAACGAAACAGTTCCGATTATAATACAAGTGAAATCTTTACACCCACTTCGGTGACAGAGTCAGTAGTTTAACGCTTATTCAAATGCGCGAGACTGCCCGTTGCAGGTGGTATGTGTGAAGAAATGTCAACATGTATTTGAAAGTTGGAAAAGGTTATTCTATCAATCGATCTATCAATTTAGTATTTGTTGACAAAAAGCAAACACCGCTTTGCCGTAAACAGTTTGAAAGAAAAATTTAAACTATTCCGCTCCGTGCTGAAATTTTCAAATTGAATGTTTACAGTACCTAAGCAAGTTAAATATTTATGTTCAGTCCATCACGACTTATGAAGCATACACAAAGTAATGAAACTTACATAACACAGAGAGCTAACGAAGAGAAGGAACAGAAGATTTCTGTGATCGAAGAAGGAAGAAGCAATACCCAAAAAGAGAACGGTGATCTTCGTGCAAGCCTCCGGGAAGTTGAGAGGAGCAGATTGGAAGCAAGAAGAGAACTTCAGGAACTCCGTAGACAGGTGCCATGTATATACTAATTAGCGTACGCTATATTTACTTACTAATGCTTACAATACACCCAAATGGGGAAAGTTTCTTCTTTATATAGATGTGGCACACGACGCCGCAGCCAGACGATCACGAATTTACCTTGTGGTGTACATTTTATCGCTTGTAAACACGTTTTGGATTACTTGGCGTAGAATGATGTTTTTTTATAAAAAGAAACACGACTAACTTGTTTGTAAAAAAATCTAGTTCAAACTAGTAAAGACAACTATAGCTAGCTGGAAAGCTTTAAGTTGCTCACTTTTCAAATTCTGCTCAATTGATGAGTTAAAATGAAATATTACGCAAAATAAAATAGAAATGTAGATTAATGATATGCTATATTCCTGGAGCAAAGCGGTCAGTATCACGCGCCTGTAAGCGGCAGAGCTAAATACATGACCGCTCTAAATCGATTTTGTCGATGCTGAATGCGAAGCAGAAATGAATTTAGTGCCATTTTTATAAGTTCTTTGGTATGATCCGACAGGGCGTCGAACCCACACTTACTGACTCAGAGGTTAGCAGTCTAACCACTGTGCAACCGCGTCTATGTTTAAACCACATTTATAAATCATTGATAAATAAGCCAAGTTATCAAAACATTTTTTTTCTGTTGTAGTTATTTGGTAGACTCGAAATGCTCCATAGTCGAAGAGCACTATTTTAAAACTTCTCAGTTCTTTATTGTGCGACTACAATATGAATATTTATACAAAACAAACTTATATAGAAATGGTGAGGGTTATCGGGCATATCAAGTTGTGCAAGCACACAATGGCAGATAACCTTTAAAGGCTCGACTAACAAAGCATAGCACTTTTAATAGCTAGTGATTTTTTTGCCAGCATTACATTGTATTGTTTTTCAGGTCAAAATGTTGGACGGCGAAAACACAAAGAAATCGAAAGAGGTGGAAGATTTACAAGCTCGTGTGTCTGAAGATGAGCAACGTGAAGAGGAAGCTAGGCGAGAATCATTCGGACTCAAGCAAAAGATCGTGGCTACTGAGGCCAGCAAGGAGCAAGCGTTGAAAGAGGTTCATAGCACGATTATAAACTTACAAGACTTTAAACTTGTGACTTTGGTAAAAGCTAACGTTGAGATGAAATCTGACATTTTGTGAGTAAACTAGTAAACAATACAAACAGTTAGCTTCCTGCCAACCCTCAACGTTTGTTTACAATACAACAAACAGTTTACATTATAACTTTCTTTATCACAAGGCCAACTAAGGTGGGTTGATTATATCTTGCAGCAACCATAGCTTTGTACGTCAAGTTTGTGGGTTTTTTTTCGAAAATGTTTGTTGATTTGGTTTCTGGGAATAAGAAAATATGTAAATACTTTCTTGAAAGCATTGCTATTTGACCACTTTTCAAAACAGCCAATATCGTTGTAAGGCAAGCAGTATTATCACCTGTACGAAAAAGGTGTCATATTGTTTCACGAAAACACATTAACAGCAAGATAAATATACGTTTTAATGCTAATATTCCCTAACTTCGTACGAGCTCGATAACTTATATGAAGAAACAAGACATGTAAACCTAGTTTCACAGTTTAAGAACTTAAGTGAAATGATGTCTCAAGCATCTGCACAGCCCGATCCAAAAAATGTTTTTGTCGAATCAAAACTTCCAATTGCCTTGTTGCAGTTGTGTTTTATTGTTTGTTTTATTTTTTGAAACTTAAGTTGCGATTTTGTTTTGTTCACATACCACAGCCCGGAAGAACTGCGACAGTTGGCTGAAATCGCCAAGTATTGAGACTTTTTATTGATATTATTTTGCACCCAACAAGTGTAAAATAAATTATTATTATTACCATGTTTTGATCAGAACGCGATGCTGCAACGTAAATTGTCCGAACTAGAAGAAGAATGCAGAGCAAAGGAACGCGATTACCTTGGACAGCTCGCTGAGTCACATCAAACATCCAAGAAGCAGAAAGACGACGTTCGGTGCCTGGCAGTAAAGCTCGACGCCTTGGATGAGGAGCTTGCAGAAAACAAGTTGAAACTCTCAGCGTCAGAAGGGCGCGTCACTGGACTAGAAAACGAAATCGTCAAAATTGAAGGTAAAGTGTGTGGTAAATGTATCCAGATCTTTTTTTTTGCGATTTATTTCTTTTGCTTGTTTTGATTTTACGTTGCTTTCGTCATCTAGGAAACAAACGAGACGTCGAATTTAAACTGGGAAGTCTGCACAGCGCCCTTCGTCGCACGCTCGGCATCTCACGCCTTGGTCGCACAATGAGTCCAATGAGAGGCTACAGATCCACCAGCCCATCTCCCCGCAGGTAGAGCATGATTTAATACTTTATTGTTGCAGCATTTTCGTCATACTCAGTCTAATGCCTGGTTGTTAAAGATTTTAAACCATTGGTCGTAAAGCTCATTTTCTTTTATGCTATCAAGTTGCTAGAAGACAATCACGTGGTCTTTTAGCCAGTTTCATCCGATTGCACTTATAAACAACCCAATATGCTTTGCACAAAGCTTTTGTGTTTATGTAACGAATACTCGTTACACAAAAGCAGGGTTATTTATAACACAGAAGTGCAACCCACATCCATGAAACTCAGCTGTATGATGAAACTTAAAGCGTGTTGAGTTTATATTTTGTCTCTTGCTGAATCTTTTTCAAATTGTGCAGACGATCGCCTTCCCCAGGCAAAGGTTTCGACAACACATACACAACTACTACTGGAGGAAAGGGTACTCCTATTCCTACTACTGGATCGCCGGATCGGAACCGAAGCCTTTCTCCCAGTTACCGTCGTGCGGCCTCCCCAACGTAGGTTCAGTAATGCCAATAAATGCTTTGTTGGTTACAAAACTTGACTGCTATGATATGGTTAAAATGTGGCCAGTACTGACAAGCCCAGGATACAGCTGTCTGCAGCTATGTTTTTTTCATCCAGTCGAAGAGAAATGTATAGTCATTAACGCAATGTTATGGTCGTGTTTAACTCTGCTTTTTCGGCTAACATGCAATGCTTTTATGTTCTTTTTTTTTTCTATTTGCACAGCCGAACGGAACAACTTGTTCAAGACATTGACCCAGAAGTAGTACGTGCATCCCTGCGCGATTTTCTTCAAGAGCTCAAGGATACGCAGCGAGAGAAGGATGACGCAAAGATTGAAGTTTCAAATTTAACAAGACAAGTGAGTTAAAAAGTTGTCTATTATCCACATTGCCTAAACGGTGCTACGGCGAAAATTCGTGACAGTCGCGCATGTTGGTCGATTGTAAAATTTTATTTCTATGAAACCAGCAAAATAGACTTGTAAGCATGATTAGGCCAAATAAAGAACAAACTTGATACAGCAGTGTTTTGTGGTAGCTTGCACGACAATAACTTTCCTTAAAACGTGAAGATTATTCATGTTTTCGAAAACATTTCGGAAAAGTGGCACAGGTTAGGATTTTAAGAAACATTGTCGCTGTAGATATGCTACGACAAGGTCATGTTAAACCACAAGTAAACACACATAATATTTCTCGCTCGTGTTTTCTCTACAGCTAATGGAGATGGAAGCTGATAGAGACAGGGTTAACCAACGACTCCAGCAACTCCAAAAATCTCTTGGAGAAGCAGAGGAAGGAAAACGCGGGGCACACGGGCGACTTGCATCAGCACAAACTGCGTTGATGTTACAAGAAGAAACTATCAGGAGAAACGAAAGAGAACAAAAGAGTTTGGCGGAAAAACTTTCCCAACTTGAACGAGCTCAACAAAACTCTGAAACTGACCGCCGAACACTGCAGGTATAAACCGTATTACAACAATGTGTTTTCTTTTAAGAACTTTTCGATAATAAAACGAACTTTAATGTTTTGTTTTTTCCAGGACAAAATTAATAAAATGAAAGCTCAGCAAGCAAAGCTGGAATCTGATAAACGGAAACTTAAAGAGGCTTTCGATATGTCGGAACAACGGGCAACCAAACTTGAATTGGCCCGTCGTGCTCTTGAAGGAGATCTTCAACGCAACAAACTGTCTTTGACTGACAAAGAAACCAGCAATCAGGTATGAACGGTCTTGACTTGTATTTTTTCCGCGTTTCTTGCTTATACTCACTAGATTTGTATTTACGTATTATCACTAAATTTTGATCTAATATCTATTGCCTTTGTTTGTTGGCTGGTTTAATCCGTTGTGGTATTCAGGTGCAACAAGAGCGCATGTCTCATCTCGCTGCACAAATACAAGACTTAGAAGGCAAATGCACATCTCTCCAATTGACTATTGATAGACTAAGCACTGCTCTAGCGAAAACTGAAGAAGGTGAAAGTCATCTTAAGGATAAGGTACGTGCATCCTTAGAACATAGATAGGATTTGGGCTACATTTGGCGACTACACTATTACCTTATTTGTTAGGGTGTTGCGACTGTGCCATATTTTAAACTGATCATTCTGTTTCCATATCAAGCACGTTATAACGTTTGCGTTTTGTCGCTTCCACCTTTTTTCTAGCCCTCTGCTTTGTTTGGTATATACTGTTTTTCGTATTGATAGTCAGAAATAAAAACAAACTAAATTGAAGCAGCGAAATTGGTATTTTACTTATGCTCTTGTTGTAATTAGGTACAATCACTTTCTTTATCGATGTCCGAAAAAGAAGCAACAACTAATTCTCTCAACGAAAAGATCAGTCAACTGCAAAAGATGCTCACTGCTTCTGAACATGACCGTCGAGTGTTGCAGGTATATAGCACTCTTACTTCGTCCTCATAGCCAGTGGCTATCAAAAAGCGGGATTATGCATTATATCATAACTACTTGATATCATTTAAAGTTAAACCACGACTTACTCAGTTTATCGTTAATTTTTAGGAACGACTCCAAGCCGCCCGGCAAGCAGTGGCCGATTTGAAGAAACAAAACAGCGCTTTCCAAGAACGGGTCCACAACCTAACGCATGAAGTTGAAGATGCAGAAGTGAGAAAGTCGGAACTTGAAAATCAACTAAAGAGCTTACAACAAGTGAGTTACTGTTGTTTGCAAAACAAGTTATTTTATGCAAGGAACATAGGAAGAATTTGATCTGAGGTCTTGGGAGTACTGAACATATCTTATATCGTTTTAGTGATGCCTTTGTGCGTATTTTTTAGATGGTCACACAGCATCAGGATGCAGAAGGAGCCGGGTTGGAAAGAATTCAAAAGCTTCAAGAAGAAAAAAGGATCCTTCAAGAGCGCATCACAGGCTTGCAAAGAGCTATTGCGCAATTGGATTCTGAAAAGAGAGAAACTCAAAGAGGAGCAGTTCGGTTGGAGAAGGATAAATCTGCTCTTCAAAAAACATTAGACAAAGTGATGACAAACTTCAATTATTATTTAATTTCATGCTGTTCCAAGTTATTTCTTGTATTTTGAATTCATAAAAGGGTTTTGAAAATAAATCACACCATCTTTCTTGCAGGTTGAACGTGAGCGCTTGAAAACAGAGGAAGACGCTATCAGACTAAACGAAAACAGAGGTCAACTTGACAGGTCACTCAGAGATACCGAATCTGAACTCGACGATTGCAAAAAGACTATACAGGTACAACCGAGATTAAAAATAAGAAGAAGGTGGTTTAAATCAGACGCTCTTCGATTTTATTCATATTTATAATGTAACTAAACTATTGCTCCAACCCAGAATAACTTGGCATTACGCAAGAAAGAATGCAACTGTACTATTGTAAAGTTTTTGGTATGGCCTCACATGGAACTGAACTAACGCCTGCTGAAAGCAGTTATAAAAACATTATCCAGACTGTTACGAAGGTGGCATTACCGAATTTTCAGCAACCAAGGCCGATTGTGTAACCGAAGCTCAGCAACTGAGTATGGAACTACTTTCACCTATGCTGCCTCATTTAAAATATCACCTTAAACGTTGTTGCAATGCTCGTGTTTTGCTGCAGGCTCTCCAAACACAGCTTGCTGAAAGTGAACAAAGCAATGCGCAAAGAATGATCGACGTGACCAGCAGGCACAGACAAGAGTCTGAGCTCGAAATTGAACGTCTTCGAACCGCTCAAGTACAATCTGAACGTACATTGGAGGCGAGAGAGAGAGCACACAGGCAGAGGGTGAAAGGATTGGAAGAACAGGTGAGACCGAAAATATTGTTAAAGTTGCAAAAGTCATCAATTGATCTACTGATTCTATTTCTTTCAAGTATTAAAATAGAAACATTTTCAAAAAAGAAGTCAAAATGCAACACCATTTTAATTTTTGCTGATCAGATGGTTAGCTTTATATGATCAATTGTGCCTGATTGATAAAAAATGATGTTTCCGATCAAACAATTACTCAGAGGTTTTGCTCAAATCTTTACGCAATAAGTTGAAAATTCGAAACACTTGGCTTTCAGAACAACTTGTGCTAATCCAGGGCAGGGATATCTAGAACAACGGGATTGCTGACTTTGCAAATTTCGATAGAGCGATGGACACGAGAAGGGTCAGCGCTGTTAACGCCCGAAAATGAAAAAGGCGAAAGCGCGTGTCAATTACGCTGTTGAGAAGTCGCCTTTTCTAGATATCCCTGTTGTGAAGCTAAAATAAGGTCTTGAAAGTGGGCCCTCCTAGGCATCTTCCCTAGCAACGCCCATAGCAACAACTAATGGCTGGCATTGTCTATAACTTAAGATCATCATTTTAAAGCAAATTTTTGCTGTTAGTCATCCAAGACTATTGAGTAGTGAACGCAGCTTTAGTTTTCATATTTAATTGATTATTGCATCACTTTTGAGCAAGTTTTAGTCATCAAAGATAGGAAATAAAAAAAACATGAAAAGAAGTAAGAAAATTCAATTTCGTGGTATTGCTAAACAAAGAAAGTTGGATAAGGTTGGTTGTAAGTCTAACAATGGTGGTAGACTTGATGAACTGTTACTGTAACACAAGTGTAACCTTTCTTGTAACACCAGAAAGCCATCCAACAACAGAAGATCAAAGCCCTTTTTGCCAACCTTCTACTTCGGCAAAAAAAAATTAGGAAAACAAGACAGTAGCAAAATCCCTGCATATTCAGAAACCTGCCAAATACTCGACAAGTTTTGACTTGACAAATCAAGAAAAAGAAGCTTTGACACATCCAAGGCCAGGAGAAAAACATTAAAAGCACTTAAGAAAAAATTACAAACCCAAGCAGAGGCAAAAAAGGGTCTACTTATGATAAAGGAGGCTTTAAGGTGTTGAAAATGTTTATTGTTGTTTTTCGTAAAATGTGATTTTTGACCAAGTACCAAACTTTAATCCCAAATATCTCTTTCATTTATTTGCCAATCGCTTTCAAATTTTTAACACTATTAGACAGAGTAAACATGCAAAGCCTCTGGTCAAAGAATTTGGGAAATTTTGTCCATGATGCTGTAGGCACCCATTTGTTTTATGTCCGAGGATCAAAAATTTTTGAAAAAATGCAACAATTCGAATAACTTTTTATTTTCTCAAAATATCTTGATTTCCTTCCATAGAGCTTCAGTCTTGATACTTATAAATTCTTATACTTATACTTATAATTCTTTTAAAATTTGATTCAAATCCAGTAAGTGGTATTAAAAATATTTGTGTTTAAAATTTGTGTATTTTTCACCACTTGGTGGCGGTTTGGGGAAAAACGGCCACATTTTCAAAATTTTTTTTGCTTTTTTTAAATTATTTCATCTTCAAGCATCATTTTAAAAACAAGAAATGGGTTGTATGTTGAGAAATCCACATTTTAGTTTGTGTAGTAATGAAGCAGTAACCCTCTTATTGTCCACTTCAAAACAGAGTCAGCAATCCCGTTGTTCTAGATATCCCTGATCCAGGGGTTCCCAAACTTTCTGTTCATCGGTACCCTTTGATCAATTTATGGATTCGCTCGTGTACCCCCAAAATTTTCTTATATTTTTGGCTTTAGAAAGTTTAGATATTGCAACAGTGAAGCTGCATTAGAAGACTACATACATGATATTTTGTACCAATCAAAGCACACAAAGTTATTCATAACAATGTAATCCAAGGTTGAACAAACACTACAATCAAACAAACAATATATCGGCTGAATACGTCCAGCAATCCTAGCTAATGTGATGGATGAGCCTGCTTTTTAGCAACAAGCTCATTAATACGAAGTGAAACATTAGCAGCAGCACAACAAAGATCATGTTCAGGTGTTTTGAGCTGTGATCTGTTTTTTTTTTATTTGATTCCAAGCAGCACTGAAAATGTTGACTCACACAACCATGTTGATGGAAACAACAACAATGCCTGAATAGCAGGTTCCGCAATATTTTTGTACGACTTGCACATCGTAAACCAAAAATCCCTTAAATTTCTCTCAGAGTACACATCGCGTGCAAAGCCATCATGTTCGAGTTCAATCAGTTCCTCTTGCATCCCTGTCCCAGCCTGCAGTGTCTGAGCGTTCGCGGTGAAAGGATTCCTAAGATATGCAACTTTGCAATATTTTAAGGCAGATTAGAAGTTATGGAAAGAATATTCTTATACCTAATCTAATGTACCCCTTGAAAAGTCGAAATGTACCCCTAGGGGTACATGTACCCCAGTTTGGGAACCCCTGCTCTACATCAGAATATTAGTAGGATGTGTCTTGTGCAAATAACTAAAGCTGACAAACTCCCATCCTTCATACAGCAAAAGAAGGCAAAATAAAACATTCTCTTTGTTATCATATTTTTAGTGTAGATATTCACACTCACTACGTTGCATAACTTTTCTTTGAAGATGGCTTTCGTGGTTGCTTAGCATATTTTATTCGCGGAACTTTTGCTTCACGGTGTGCATTGTAAACACCCAGTTAATTGTTTTCAATTGACTGTGGTAAACATATAAATCTTATCAATTGCGATAACTTTGCTCAAAGCTACAAAGCCATTACAAACTTCTAAAACCGTGTGTCTTTATCTTCAAACAGTGTTTTAAACGTTATGTCTGTGACATCAACATAAAACATACTTAGTTGATTGAGTAGGTTTGCATCAGACTCATTTTGATTTGACGACACCTCATGAAAATCGGTTTTGCACTTATCGTTCATTTGTGATTACAACAGTAGACTGCAGTTTTTTGAGCGAGCAGGTGATTACATGTTTACTCATATCAACTGGTGAATGTTTTTCTAGTGACATTCTGTCTTTGCAGGTTGCAACGCTGAAAGATCAATTAACCCAAGAAATTCGCAGGCGTCAACCTTACACGTCACATCGCTCAAAACAGTAACAATCTCAGTATAACGTCACTAGCCAAGTAACTTCAGTATATCTGAAGGTCTGTCTTGTGTCCTTGAGCATTTGAAATTATGTTTGCATCTTGCGGTATTTTTTTTAACCTTAACCAAAGCTTTCACGGCAAAGATTAATCTACTAGTAACCAAAAATAAGTCTTCTGTGTTTCTCCTTGCCTTCGGTTCTGTATTATTTTGAAAGCATTCGAGTGAAATAGCTTTCTGTGTCAAGTATCATTGTGATGTAATTCTAGTCTAATTCATTTCTTGTAGATATTTTCTGTGCTTCATTTGTGATTATCGCTTTCCCGCTGGCATGTCAAGTTATTTTGTATAGATTTAACGTCGTATTTTGTTGTATAAATGTAAAAGATGAACATTTTCTAAAGTCAATACACTGTTTGGTCCGCTCTACTCAAAACGTAATTTAGTTGTTTGTATATAGTATACCTATATAGTCTATTTTGTTACTTTTTGTAATCGTTTCAAAATTTGTACTTTTGTAAATTTGGTCAAAAGCAATGAAATGGACGTTGTAAACTCTTTAAGAAATCTATATACAGTAATTTGTACACAAATTGCTTTTTGTATTATTCTCCAACGATGTACATTGTATACAAACCAGAGTATTTTATAAAAATAGAAAATCTATTTTTTGTTTTTCTTTTGATAATGCCTTTAGCACCTCACCTCTTGACGTATGTGACTATTTTGCATATCAAATCACAATTTTATAACATCTTACATTATTTCCACTTTGTTACATCGTTAGCATTATTTACTTAATGGGAACGATAACTCCGTCCACTTAAAGCAAGAGTCACCAGTGAATAGAATGGTGTAAGAGTTTGTATTAGATAAACTAGCTCAGCATTTTAAACAAACTGCTTGTTTCTTTTCACAAATAATAAAGTATGCTTTCCAACTTCTTTCGTAAATGCCAACCTAAAAGTATTTTCAAAGGCATTTTGACATTCCTCTGGCGTCAAGCTAAACTGTCACAGGCATTTTTACCCGAAAGAAACATTGTTCAGTGTGCTGCTATGTGCTACAGGATTATAGCCTGATCTAGTCGCCTGAAGAAGTTAGTCGTGTGTAATTAACGATACGCTTGAAACGAATGCAAACCTTCACGCTCACATCTAGTGATCGTTTAGCTTTGCACCAGCAGGAATATAATTTCTTGTCAGGAAAAGAAAATAATGTACCAGGTACAGCATGTGGTATACCAGCACGTCGATGTACAAAAAAGACAGCAAAAGTTAAGTCGTGTATGAACAGCTACATGTCTGTTGCAAGCTCTCCAAGAAATGCGATGCTTCACTTAAAGAATTAAGCCACTCGGAGACGCCCGAGTGCTAAAACTAAACCCAAGTTGCTGCTGTTCGTATGTTGACAAGACTAGATGGACGACATAAAATGTAACGCAAATGTAAGACATGATACAGCGAAACACAAAAAAATTCATATTGCAGCATTTCGAAAGGCAAAATACATAGCAATAAAAGCAGTGTATTTGAGCTCTCTACATCATGATAAAAACTGCTTACAAATTTTTAAAAAGGTGAAAGTGGTCTTATAGCCTATTCAGTTACTGAGCCTCGGGGAATGAGAAGATATGGTTAACATTGCACTCGGCCTCCTGCACAAAATTATAATCGACTGGTAAAGAAAATTTGTTTTCAATAAACTCTAAATATATAGTTTTACCCTCAACTCTACACTCGTACTAGTTAAGTCACTCTAACTAAAATAGTACAACTATCTGCAATCGTGCAATACTGATCGTCAAAACTCCGGGTGATTAGTGTTTTTGGCTCAAGTGGTATTTAATCATCTTGGTAAGTTTGAAGTTACACATTTTCAAGAAGCAGTTTTAACCAGCTATGCATTGGGACATCACAAAAGAAATCACAGAAAAATAAACCAAATTCTAATCGAGTAGTCTATGGTACGCGACTATACCGACTTCAACTGTACAAACAAACTATATAGTTCACAATACAGCCTAATTTATTTTCATTTTCAAACTATCACACTTATAATATAAACTGCAGCTAATAATAGAGCAATAATAATGCATTTGTTGATAATAACAACTGCCCAAAGAAAACCTTGTTCCACCGTTGCTTTATTGTCTCTATTAAACTTGCAAAGTTCACTCTTAAAATAGATCACGCTGTTTCTCCTGCGCTATTAGCTTACGATGGAAGTACCTGGGGGTGCGCAATAACAAGTTCACTAACTCCTAGGTTACGTTGAATCAGTTACGTTAAATAATATTGTTGCGTGACGGATGTGGTTGACGCTTTTCACGTAAACAGAAGCGCGTAGTTCAATAGAACGCAGAACGTCGATGACTCGTTTGCACAACTTATAACACAGCCATACCTCACGAACAAAGTTAAAAACAGGCCTATACATTTTTATAACCAGCGCAATTATTCATTTGTAAGCTGCGTTGAACACGTTCTTTTTTTAACGAATTAGGTGTGGGCTTTAAATACAAAACGGTAATTCATTGATGTAAAGCAAAGTATTAATTCTGCGAATTTGACTGTGTCCAAATCCGTTAAGCCTACAGATTACCGTGGCTTATTGTCAAAGCAACAAATACAACTTCCAGCTAGGGTTATGCAACAAAAATGAATTCTCAATCAAGCAGCATATTCATGTAAACCCAATCTAAAGCAAATTACCTGTCAGTCAAAAGCAAGAGCATGGCCAACACAAACGAACTATCCCACGGATAGAACAAAAATTGTCATACAGTAATATTTTCATGATATCTCAAGAACACACTTTCTTGTGTGCAGATGACACACTCAAAAAAATAAACAAACGGGTTTTGTTGAATATAAAAGTAATTACTCCATGATTAAATACTGTAACAAGTTCACAAAATTATCTCCGACGTTAATTAAAATGTCATAAAGCATTTGTCATCGTCAAAAACAAAGTAGAATGAGCAAGCAATGCGAAGACAAAAGAAAAATCTAATCTGAAAGACTCAACTATGTACCATCAAATAGCATATCCAAATCAAAGCCTGCGTTTTGCAAACGCAACAGACCAAAAACGTTCCTTTATCTTTGCTAATAAAGTTCTTTCGTTTAAGTCTTTTAAGACGTCAGTCACAGTACAACAGCCTACCATGATTTATTATTTGAAAGCCTGAATCTTAATTATTGCAACTAGGCTAAAACCTTTCCGCAATAGCATCATTGTCTTAAAGTTGCTCCTGATGCATTTTAGGCCATTCTTTTCGCGTAAAACAAAAGTTACAGCAGATTTTTTTTTGTTTTGGCAATGTGTGTTGAGAAACAAATCATTTGTCACAATAAAGCCATAGGCTTTGTTTGATTCACGCGTATCTCGTGTTAAAGTGTGTTGGTTTAATATAGCTTACATTTTCAATTTTTTGATCAGTTTCGTAGCTTCAACAACAAACAACAATATCGAAACAAAAGGACTCGACTAATGATGAAAATCAGAGGAGAAAAAGACATAACGTGAAAACAATACTTTTGTGTGAATAAGGATGCACGTGAGGAAAACATAAGGAAACGGATGTTTGGAAGGCTTGGCGAGATTTGCGTCATATGAAACCGCGTAGATTACCTGCCCGAACGGTGATTTTGATGACCTCTTTGTGAAAGTGGACTTTCTAACTTTTTTTTGGCACAAATAATAAGTATCTAAACTGGGCGCATTCAGCCATGTATGAAAATTATCCGAGAAAAGTACTTTTTTGTGCTTGACGTTTTTGATTGGTTATTTATGACAAGCTGTTTGCTCACTTTTAGACACAGTCACTCAGTGAAACAAAGGTCTGACCGCTTCTTTGCTGAAAATTAGTTGGTGGTTTATGCTTTGTTCCCTTTGTGGCTATGATAATTAAATTACTAAAAAATACGTAGTCTCAACGATTTTATAAAAAAAATGTGTTTAGCCATGGAAGTTGTCACAATACTTTTGGTACGGAAAACTTTGTACCCGACACTGAAGATAAGGTCCTCTTGTATAAAGCAACAACATTTTAAGGATTATTTATGGTCCAGAAAGTTTGTTTGCAAGTAACAAAAAAGTTTGATCTGTCATTGAGCCTGACACCAATGTCAACAGCTTGCTTATTTGCGGCCGATTTTAGCTCGGGGGAGAAGGCTCATTTCTGTCAGACTCTGAAGACTTGTAAGTAAGTAAGCACTCTTTGAAACTTGGAAGATGAAACTTGCGAACTGTTTTATGCCTTCATGACACACATTTCGGTCTGAACAACTTTCGACCACAAAGCTTCCATGGCATGAAGCTGTTGATTGAATATGAGAAAAAGTAAGAAGAGTGTACTGTTATAACAAAGAGTAGGCTACACTCTTCTTAGTTTGTTATATTATAACACATCTCTCTCATCGGACTACTACCTTAACGTGGTGAGAGAGTTTCCGTGTCTCAATGACCTCTAGAACTGTACTGGTGGGAGCTAACTGCTCCCAGAAGGGTCACCCATGCCAGGTTGGTCGAAAAGTAGAGGCCAGACAAAACGTAGCCTAAAGTACCCAAGTCCCCAACGGCGGAACAGGCAGATAAAGTCAATCAAGTTCAACGACTGTGAAGGCTGTTGAAAGCCGAAGGCGAAGGGAGGCTGCAGCATGTTACCAGCTCCAATCGTCTTGGCTTGCTATTGGACAAAGCTGATGGCCTTGTCAAGTTTAAATCAATTGGTTATTAAAGGTATAGTAGAAGGAAATAGATACAGGGGAAGGAGAGGAACTTGGGGAGATGATGTAAAACAAAGGGCTGACTTATTAAGCATCGGAGAAGCAAAAAGAGTAGTGGAAGAACATAACGTGTGGACTGTGGAAACAACTGACAGCCAACCATCGTTTCGGAGACGACGCATGATGCCGTCACCGAGACGGAGACGAAGGTGGCTGAGTGCTAGAAGGGTTACAATTGTGATGCTAACCACTTAAACATGTTCTGATTGGTTGGCGGTGTCGTTGCTGCAATTGGGATCTTACTGGGAATTAACAAGTTTAAGTGGCTACTGTCTATTACCTGTCAGTCAAACTTAGCCATAGCAGACTGTTTGTATTGTTTCTATCTTTACAAACAAAATTGCTTACACTTCGAGAAAAACAAAGAATTCCACATCAAAGCGAAAGAAAATGTTTCCATTTGAATACCTCCAGTCAGTGTTACAATAAATAAGCATTCTTTGTCTGATTGGCATGCGAGGGTTTTCATCTGCCACGATACTTCAGTTAAGCTCCCGACTTTATGAACGAAGAAACGGTTAGATTAAGTGGTCCGGGTTTTACTGTACTCTCAAGGTGTGCGCAACGCACTTCAAGGACAGTTCTCCATTCAGCGGAAACTAGTGGATGGAATAAATCACAAACAACAACACAGAAACTTCACCCTGTCAAGTATGCCACACTGCTAGGACTGCAATGCTTGCCAAGAAGCTTTCTCAATCCGAGGACCAAGATTTCCACAATCAATCAATCAATCAAGCTTTTTAAGTGATCCCGGCAATTTCATGAATGTTTCGAGTAAAAATCTGCAGATTGCAATCTCGAGTTAAGCCTACTGTTGAAGCATCAACCCTACATACGGTCTGTCGAGTATAGTTAAAAAACTGAACTCAAACACGAAGAAGTCACACCTAACAACTAAGGGCATCGCACTTTACTGTCTTTTTGCACATAAAACCTTAGGAAACGACGAAAACGTTGTTAAGGAAATAAATATGGTGGGCTATTTGCGTATTCACTAGGCCTAAAAAATGGTCTAAAAGAAATAAAACTAAAAGTAATTTACAAATGAATGCTTTAGAACCTTGCACTGTATCGAAGGTCATCAAGAGGACATCTTGTAGTGTCGAAGTTCAATCTTGCTTTTACAATTATTCGTTTAAATTTCCCCCTTTGCAAGTTTGAAGTCAAAGAGAGCAGAAATTTTTATCACTTTACTTAGCACGCGAGTTGTTTGTTTTCTCTTGTCATGAAGTCTTCGTCTGCGCAAGAAAAAATCCAAAGCTGGTATATCGGCACTTGGCCAATTCGATACTTCTGGCGCGTCACCTCTGTCCTCAGGTGAATCAGAAGAATGATAAAAGATTACAATCATTGCATAATGCAATACTAAATTTTGGAACGACCGAAGTTCATCGAAAGATATATGAAAGCTTCACGACATTCTGTATCAGCTCAAATGGTTTATTGAATTATCGTTTTAGTTGTTTGTATAAGAGTGATTACAAATACCACACATTTGTGAGAAAATGTAGTCAACTTTCACGATTTCTTTCATAATCCTTTTAACATAACTTGAAAGTTTTTATTTTGTAAGTCAAAACCGAGCTAACTTGACATCTTGATGCTTTTACTTGAGGCAACATTTAGGGTCATGGTGATGCGGACTCAAAATAATTTTTGGGGCTTCCGGAGTTGGCGTCGATCTTCAACAACTTCGGAGCCAAGTACTTTTGGTCCAACTCGTTGGACTAAGTACAACTTGGTCCAACATAACCTTTTGCAAGGTTACGGGTTGGGAAGTTGAAAGATTTGGATTTTTAGAATTAGATTGGATTAAGTCAATCCGTTGTATCACCTTATACAGAATCAAAAGCTTTTCTTTTCTATTTAAGCGCACACCCAGAAACCTAAACGAACCCCACGAGGTACTTCTATCTTTCGTTAGCAAATCTGGAATCCTTGGTGCAAACATCCAAATGATACGACTGTGATTTACTAATTGTCGCTCCACAATATCTGAGGTTTATAGCGACGGTATTTTTGTTATTTGGTATTATCAGTTCAGTTTCAGATCAGTTTGTTTTTATTTTTGACTATCACAACGAAAAACAACATATACCAAATTACCAAACATAGAAGAGGTCTAGAAAAAAGTAGAAGCGACAAAACGCGGACGGTATAACGTGCTTGGTAGTTGATACCAAAACAAGACAGTCAGTTTATTATATGCCACGGCCGCAACGCTTTGTTTCACTTTTTAACTACCTCAGCTTATCCTCACCGTTTCACGCAAGAAACAACACAATTGACACCATTTTTGAAGTTTTCGGTACGACCAAAATTAGTACCAAAAGCAAGTGTTGAGACGCTAAACAGATGACGCTGTGCTCCATATTCTTGTGTACTTCAAAACACCAAAATAATATCTGCAAAGCTACATTATATAATGCTTTGGGGTCTTACCAAAATTTCTTAATCCAGCCTTACCATTTAAGATAAGTTGAAACTTTTTTTCACAAACTATAAAGCTGTGTGTTCAAGCAAGTTTATTTAATTGTGGGCTTTGTGATTGCTAATAATTAGCTGTATGCTTGCATATCGATCTTCGGCATTGTGTTGGTCAGTCCACAGATGCTGTGAACTTTATGTGTTCATTGGCAATTGATCTATGTCTACACATGCTTGCGATAACTTGTCTGTACCGGTAATTGTGCCTCGTTAAAAAGTTGCTAAACCAAAGAAATATTACTCACTTTGGATTATTAAAACCTGTTAAACGTGTTAAACAAAACATACACATACACGAATTACACCTATAAAAATAGCACTGGAAATTAACCTTTTCATCGCAAATGTTGCTTGTTATGAATGCGCTACCTACTTTTGGAAGGAGAATGCCACAGTAAATGATAGTTTAAAAATAGACTACAAGAAAAATTGCGATACGCGTAAAAATTATAGTGGAATTTTCGGATGTCAATAACTTATAGAGTGCTGGACTGCCGGTATCAGAAAAACTTAACAAAAACTTTTTAAAAAATTAAAAATGTAAAATTACCTGCGTTTTTCGCTTATAAAAATACTCTACTTGTCAATATATAAACTTAGTTTATCGAAGTAATAGCCTCCACAATCGACCATGACACGTTTCGGTTATGAAAGAGACCAATTGCTTATGTGGCAGAGTTCATCATAATACCTTTAACGAAGTTTGGACTGCAGTTAATGCATTAGAAAACTTTAGATAGGCGTAACCGTCACGAAGTATCGAATTATTTATTCTAACTTACGTCATCGCTATTCGTCCATTTTGTTGTGAAATCTATGAATATAAAAACCTTTTTCTTTCGCTGCATGTGATAAAATCATAATTGAGTCAAAACTGATGAGCTGGCATGAGTTGCAGAATGTAGGAAAGCAGCAGAGATTAAAATTCAACAAAACAACTTTAGTGGCGCACGTCAAAAAGAAAATACAACTGTAAAAGTAACGAACAATCACACTCAACTTTGCACGCGAATAATTTGATTTACTTCACAAATATCTATTTTATGGAAGTAATCTGCAATCGCAAGAAGCCCTGCCTCCATCTCTTGTAGTAGAAAATTATTCACTTCGTTTCGGCTTATGAGTTTTGGCGGTTTGTAAGTTACAATAATATTTTTTGTTGTTGTGTTCAAGGGTGCGTTACCTTTTTGAACCAATGATATAAACACGTAGCATGGTAGGCTATAACGTTTTGATAAGCAATTTGTTACGGTTTGTTATTCAGGTTCATTTCTTTGTAAAATGCTTCGGCGAAAATCATAATTCCCTGGGTGAGCTGAGCTCATAAAAACTGAACTACCGTTGGATGTCTCCATAAAACAATGAAAAACAGACCAAAAAGCATTTTGAACTTTTGAGAAACCTTGGCAGAAGAATCATGTTTCAGGCAAAAACACACTTATGTTCCATCAAAGCGACAAGTTCCACGAATTTTTACCACAACTGAAACTCTTCAAAACTGCCAATCAAATCCGCCTGTCACTGATTTAATTATTGTTGTCAGTCATTACTAAATGATTACTATTATCTCCATCAGCAGGTGCTAAAGTGACAAATATGTTGATCAGCTCAAGCATAACTATCGCATGAGTGCGCATAAATATTTATTTAATTCTACTGTACCTGATATGCTTCGGACTGCATGCAAAATATTTCCCCCAGTGTCATTCAACCAAACAGCCTCAATACCTTTGTATGGATGAGAGCTTTTTTTTCTTTTTTTTTTTACAAAAGTTTGTAAACCAAGGCAATGCATGAAATCAAACAAAGATAAATGAAGTGGTTTCGATAATTTAACAAATTCATGATGTTGTACTTGCGTTCCATTGTACGCTCGGGGCAATCAGTCAATCATAACAGTATTGTTTCTGACAATAGACTACGTGCAGAAGCGTTTGTTTGCAAACACAAGCAATAACGATATTTACACAATTGAAATCTCGAAGCAACACCGAAACCATGAAAGTTTATACCACAAAATTCGAACGCTTCAACTCACGCTAACCTGATGCAGCGATATGATAAGTGTATCATCTGTGGTGAACTAGCTGCTGAGATGATGCGTGCAACTCAGAAATCACCAGCTACTTTACCATGCTTCATCTCTGGTGGTCTATTAACTGGTCAAGTTAACCCCACCGGGTTTTTAAGAAGATTTTATGTTTATCGTTGATTTATCTTTTGGCCTTAAACTAGCCAATAAAAGTGGAAATATACAAAGTTTTGACATAAGTTACGTTTTTCTTCAATCAGAAAATTAGAAAAAAAAATTAGTCAAGAAACAACGTGACTTTCCGCAATGTCACGTAGAAGTTTTTCTATAAAATGATAAATGATTTCTATAAAAAAATATAAAATAGGCTACCAATGGAAAATTTGGACTACGGAACCTGGAGCCTACAACTGAATGATTGAAGCCCCCATTCCGTCAAGCAAAACAAAGCCATATGTGTTAAACCATGCTGAGTTAAAGTTTTCATAATAAGTACAAGGAATATTACAATTACTAAAATTATCTCTTAATGTCCCTTTTTTTGCACATTCTGCAGCCAAACAACGTCTTAATCAACATGTATTTTTAATACAGATAAAATGAAAAATATGACCTTTATAGATTTATTCTTTTCTTTTTCACTCACGTTACGTAAAACGTTCATGTTAAAGTCTCAATCAAGTCTTAATTATAGCCTAGTAGTAATTAGCTAAATATTTTTGGGCAAGGCCCAAAACAAACCAAATCTATTTTAGCCGTTTAAAGCTACCCATTCCAAGGGTAGAGTAAAAATAGCAAGTTGCGTTAATTAGAAAACCGTGCTACCAAAGTTTGCAGGATTAACTAGTTACAAGTGTACAGCAATTTTCCTACCAGAAAATCGCGGTAAACCAGGCCTGATTTTCTGCCTAGGTTAATGGAAGTGTGATCGGAAGCAATTTTGATGATTTCAACAAACAAGAAAATAATTCCTTCTTTTTTCATTATAAAAACGCAAAGTTTCAGTTGGTTTTTGTTAAAGTTTCTCAGTATCTTCTAACACTTTTTAGGCGCAACATAGCAAACAACACTTTCAGACAAGCTTGTCATGTCAAGTATATTTTGTAAACATTCTTCACAATAATTCAATCTTTTCACTAAGATGGCAGAATCCGCCATTTTTTGCATTGATTTAGAGTTTTAGACGCCTGCTAATGTAAGTGAAAGGTTTGAAAGATTAGGATTTCGTTTGCTGGACAAAAAATTAAAATTGGCACTGTCCTTTTACAAAAGATTTACATTTACTGCAATCAATAGATTAAACCATTGTATTATTTAAAATCTGTAACATGCTGATGTCAAATTATGTTACTGGCAAAGGCAACGTCAGTTGCAGCAGTTTACGACTTATTCAAATTACTTCACTTCGTATACGAGCTTAGCGTACATTTTCGGCTTCTTGATTTCTCAAAACTGCAAATAAAGGACATTTAGATTCAAACTCATTAGAAGAAATGTTGTACAGTAGCAGGATAAGAAACCAAAATCCGAAGGACTGCTGTTACTGAAATTCAAAAAAACAAACATTTTACTTTGACGTTCCAGACGAAATATTATAATAAATTAATAGATTCTAAACATATAGATGTGTCTCTGATTTTAACTACAGATGTTCAACCTTCAACCAAATTACCAAAATATAAATATACTAAAAAGTGTTAGCGTTTGATAAATTTAAATTTTTTTTAAATGACTTAAATGCAGGTTACATTATATCAAGAAATCGTACACGTTTGAATAAACACAGAGTTTCATTTTTCGTTATGTCGTGTAAAAGCGGTTATCAAAATTCATGAACTAACGTCAATGATAAATGGCTTAATGAAGTTTTCGTTTTGAATGTCAGTATATTTATACTACATATTTAATTAAGCAGATTTACTAACTTTCAAAATTCAATTTCGAGCACGGTGGGCCATGTTCTTGTGCATAATCTTGACATTTATGAGTTTTTTGAACGCATCACGTAGATAGCTCAACGTTTCAAAGCTCGTACGGCTAAAATTAATTTGCTTCATACGTACAACAATAGCCAAACCATAAGCATATGAACTACTGTAGACCGGTAACAATATTTTTAGCATTTGTGAAGAGTATCGAATTTTTTTAAAACTCAGTAGGGTGCATTTTTCTTTCATAATCTGTCGAAAAAGTAGGCCTTGACATTGCCAAATGGGAATAAGTGGGTTATTCGCCTATTGAGAAGCAAAGCGATAATTTGCCTCAGCCGGTCAAATGATGACCGGTAATAATGCCACAAGTATGAAAGAGGAAAAGATCACTTTTGTTTTATGATCGGTAGATATAATTACTATTCACTGAAAACCTTAGCAGGCTGTTTCACAGTGATTAGGATCATCGGAAGGTTCTTGATAAAGGTAAACAATAAACATATATAAAAAGAAAAACGCAGAAACATGTTGCCATCGCACCCTGCTGCTTTTTGCGGTATCCACAAAGTAGTTCGATGCCTTTTTACTTGAATTTGCTGCATCAGGTTGACGTGCAAAATTTTCGGGTGCGAACTGCAAAGTACGTCGGTTTACTTCATGACAAAGATTAGCCTGTTGCTAACATGTTAATGGCATTTTAATGGTGTTTTAACTTACATAACGCACTTAATAACTGCATTTAAATAGAGGAGTAAAGTTTTTATTAAACACCCTGTTTTATCTGTTAAATTGATAAACTTTATAGTTTTAATATTGTAAAAGAATTTTGATCGATAGGATCATCAGGAGAACGGAACTCCACAGTAGACAATTCCAAAAAAATTACTTTTGTAACATTTAGTACCACCCACAATCAAGTTAGTCTTCAATTTTAGGAAGAATCAGAAGATACTGTTTATTATATAGTTTAATATATTATTTAAAGACCATTCATTCGGTAATGCGATAGGCCCACAGTACATATCAAATTGCTATCAATAAATAAAATAAAGTTCAGCTTCATCAAGAAGTTTAACTACACGTTAAAAGCTTTCAAACTTTCTATTTTTGCAAACATTTTTGCATTGAAGTTGTAAATTTCTTAAAAAATTAATAATAATAAATAAGGTAGCTGAAACACATAAGTAGATCGTTCGATGGCAATCAACATTCAGATAATTTCCGGTTGTCAAACTGATGCGCCATAGCGCCCTTTTGTGTCAAGTAGTCCACAGCACCCCAAACATTTATGAAATCAGAAAACTGTTTATTAAATCCATGTATAAATCCCACTCAGGACTAGACCAGGAATATTAAAATGTGGGTTATTGTGCAACAATAAATTTGTCTTATATGTTGTCAAAAAAAAAACTTTATAGGAAAGGAGAAATACACAAGCTCATTTGTGTAAGCATCAACGACACATAAAATTGATTTCAAAAGGACTGTCATAAAAGTTTTGAAAAGATCTGAAAATGGCGGAGTCGGTGTCTTACCTGCTATATCAACTACTGGAAAAAAATCTTTTTTGAGTCAACGACTGTAAAACCGTATACGTAACTCAAAGACATTTTTATGTGGGCATATAATCCAGCTTGTTGACAGTACAACGTAATCTTACAAAATTGAAAAAAAAACGTCTTTTTTTATGTAACACCTTACGTTGATGACATTTTCAATACATGGGGATTCATGTGAGAAGGATTTTGACAAACCAGAATAATTTTTTTTAAAGCTGTTAAACAAAAACTTTTGTACAATTAACTTCTATTTTTGAATAAAGCACGTTAGTAAAAAAAGCAAGTGTGACGGTCAAATGTGAGAACAAAATCATTACCGATCCACAGTATTTGCACCCAAAGCATTCTTTGGAAATTTTTAGCGTAATTTATTCCCAATTAACTGTTGTTATGCAACGATGACTCCTTTTTAAAGAACAACTTTAGGCTCAGACAATAACTACGTCTGTAATTGAAACTTTCAGTTCCGAATCGGAAGCTTGAAGTGAACTTTGCGCTTTTTCATAGCTTAACAACTGATGTAAAATCTAATGAACATAAACACTTTACCGTACTGTATTACCATGGAAGAAAGTAGATACCAGTTGAGAAGCCTGATAGAGGTGTTTCTGTAATCGTTTAACACAATAAACAAACGTCTACGAGTCATTCCAACTTTTCACAAGTATTTTCAGGTGTTTCATAACTTTAAACAGCTCATCACACTTTTTCAAAAGTAAGAAATACGACATACAAAAACTGCTATAATAACAAAGGATTGAAAAATCTAATGCAAACGCTGGTCGGCCCATGCATCAGTACTGCACAAATACTGTAAAAGAGCATAATAGTCACACTTCATAACGACCATTGCTTTCTCACTTTGGAGCTTCCAAACTCTTCGTATCGCCTTTTTTTGAAGGCTCAATGGTTTGCTATTCAATTGCTTCAGCTGATTTTTAGCACAGAAAGTACACCGATATCAGTGACCCTACGGATGTTTAACGTGATTTCAAGTCCAGACAAATTTCAATCCTATAGTCAGGGTTGCCATCGACATGAACCCAAAAATAAGGACAACCGAAAAATTAGATTAGCATTTAAAAAACGTTTTTGGACATACTTTGTATTTATACGAACTGTGTCATATCACATTCCATACTTTTTGCCAGAAACAATCTGCTCTGGCAACTCTTGTTATTAGAAATTGCTTTATGGATCTCACGGCAGCTCAGGTATAGGTTTATCTTTACTTGTAGCTGGGATTTAACTGTCATTGCACTAAGCCTGTTCCTTTCCCTGGTCCACTGCGCCGAAACAAGAGAGAACATTCTTTCCACAAACGCATTGCTGACCGGAAGAGAAAAAATGAAGCTAACCAGCATGTAGAGCAGCGGAAAAGAGTTGTATCCGGTAAAGATCTTCATCCACTTGGCCACAGTTTCATCCTTACTGAACACATCATCTGGAATCTTCTTGAACAGAGCGTTAACAGCCGAGACCTCATCGAACAGCTCATCTTTCATTGCTATTAGTGGATCAACTTAATTGCTTCGCCAACCCCTTGACTTCCTCGTACTCGATTGCTTGATCTTTCAGCAAGGTCCAGTTGATGTGCGTTGGATGCTTTTCAAATCGATACCACTTGTTGATATATTCAAAGGTAATGGTGTAGAACTCCTGGAAGCTCGCTTTGAGAACTTTAGCATGCTCTTCACCGACTGTTCTTAGTAGTTCGTCTGTTGTTTCTCCGAAACACCCTGAACACTGGCGTTGCAATATTTTGGTCTTGCAAGATTTAATTATCTCTACCAGTTCTGGAAACAATATAGTTGACTTTGTAGGAGTAACAGTGGTTTATTGAAGATGTGGAAGAATGATACGATAATCAGTGACTTTTCTGATTTAAAGAAATCCTCCAATATTCTTGATGAAGGTTTCAGCGAAAGAATATGCGCTTTGAGTGGTTCCCGTAGATCGATCATTCGCTCGAGTACAGCATCAAGTGTTGTCTATCGGCGTGTGTGTTGGTAGAGTCAAGTAGTTGCTACTTCTCAATGCAAAATAAACTGCAATTTTGTGTCATCTGAACTTTTATTGTTTTGGTATGGTATCCTACGTCAGTAACATAATTATATTACACAGTTAAACTTTCTTTGCAAAAGTCTGGTTGTAGGCTATGCATCAGTTGAGCAAAAAAGCAAAGTAATGTGTGCTCAAACGTAAGGAAAGATTTTAGTGTAGTGAGATGACAGTCTGAGACGTACCTCAAGCTCGATATGCACATTATGATTTAGTATAAAGCAACATATCACACCTACTTAAAAATATGTGCAATAGCGTGACGCGACAATTTATCAAAAGACAATTTATCGAACGACAGTTCATAGAACGACAGTTTATCGAAAGACAGTTCATCGAACGACAATTCATCGAAACGACAGTTCATCGAAACGACTGTTTATCGAAACGACAGTTCATCAAACGACTGTTTATCGAAACGACAGTTTATCGAACGACGAAGCACATATGCAATGGAATACTCAGGGGTTAGGGGCTAGGGGATAATGGTTAGGGATTAGGGGTTACTGGTTAGTGCTTAGGTGTTAGGTTTTTGATTAACTGTCGTTCGGTAAATTGTCGTTCGATAAACTGTTGTTCGATTAACTGTCGTTTCGATAAACTGTCGTTCGATAAACTGTCGTTCGATAAACTGTCGTAGTACCGTGCAATAGACACTAGACAGGCTAGCCTACAATGTGATAATAAAAATGATTAAACACTTGCAAAGCAAAGCCTTTCAATCAATCAAGGGGTTAAAAATAATTCTGCTATCTTACTAAAATGATCTCTTCCCCCAAGTAGACTCGACGCTTTTTTATATAAAAAAAAATCAAAAAAATCTGATTTAAATCAAAAAAATCCGATTTAAATCAAAAAAATCCGATTTTTTTGATTTTTTTAAAAAAATCATGATTTTTTCCAACCCTGATCGCAGGTCAAGAAGACGCACTCGCACTCTAACTTCAAAGGCGTTGAAGAATCTGATGACTAGAGGAAACTAATTAGACTATCTTTAGAATATCATGCAACACCGGATACCAGAGGAAAACGATCGAAGTTCTGTATACATAATTGTTGAAAATAAGATGAAATAAGGACGCAAGTCGAAAAAAAGGACATTTCTTAGAAATAAGGACATTCAAGTTTTCTAAGACCTGACCCCTCAAAATAAGGACAAATCTTAGAAATAAGGACGGTATGGCAACCCTGCCTATAGTTATAGTCAGATATGCCTGACCTATTGCGATATGTTCAAGCTAAATCACATACCAGCACATGCTGCAAATATTAGCATTAGACCACGTACTCTAGTAAAACTAGTTAAAGAAAATGGCCAATATCACAACTCAGACTTATTCGTAAACGTTTAAATTAACCTTGTAGCGAATAACCGTCGTTCACGTCATAAGTCATCACAAAGGTAAACCGTAATTGCAATGGAAATGTCAATTTAACCAAAGATAAATAACACTCTTTACAAGCAGAATGGCCCGTTTCGGTGAGTCTGATTCGGTGAGTCCGATCCCTATTCGGTGATTTTTTCAATTTTTTTTTTAAATTATCGGGTACCGTAGCCTAATCATCATTGCCGTTTTAGGGTTAGGGGTTAGAAACTCACCGAATCGGACTCATCGAATAGTAGCAGACCCCTTTACAAGAGTGGCAATAAATGGAAACAGACGGACTTTTACCGTTGGTTCCTTATACAGTAGGTAAATTTGTAATGTAGAAAATCCACACTAAGCTACTACTGAGTCGGTGAACAAGATAAGATTCTCTTACTAAGCCTTCGCACAAACGAGTGTAAGGTGGCCAGTTTTATTCTCTTGGCCGCTTTGCCTTCAGCAACCGCCCACCAAATTTGTCACACACTGACCCTAGGTAGAGATGAGCGGTGTTTGCCAACAATCAGCTCAAGTTGGGTGTTGAGACCAGATTGACATAAAATTGGAAAGCCAACGCCTTATCCGCTGCACCATCCCATCATTTGCAACGTAATCATGCGAAAATTGTGAAAACTGTTGTTTGGCCGAAACAAACACTTGAAGGAACGTCAGCTTCATCCTTTCATCTCAAATTTTGTCGCATTTTTGAACTGACACATACAGTATGCTGACACACACGCTCTACAATTTTAATGGAATTTCACTGCACTTGCACAAAGACTGCAGTTAGAAGTAAGGTTGTTTAAAACGAAGATATTTCTAAAGTATTTCAAAACTTCGATACTGTTTGTTTTAACGCAAAATTCTCTTCCTTGGTTTTGTCTCATGTGGAACAAAAAGCAATTTTGCTTCGTTGTGGATTCGAAACGAAATAATTTGGCAACTGTTCAGGCTAAGGAGTGATTAACACATAAACAGGCTACTTCCTTTTATTTTGACAAAAAAATGTTCGTCTTCACATCGTTTAGTTTAGAATTAACTTGTTCGTTTAAAGATTTTTGTGAACAGGCCTAGATGTAAACTCGATCGTTTTTATTTTTTATTCGCCAAGTTTTCATGTTCATTTTCTGTAAATTTGAGTTAGGTGAGTTTGCCATCGATTTCGTCTTTCTGTAGAGGAAAAGTGAAGTTTTAAAATAGAAAAAAATTAACCATGAAAAAAAACACTTTCCTAACATAATATTTGAGTCATTGACATTTTCACTATTAGCCTACTGGCAGTACTTCTGCTGCAATAGATATATCAATTTTCATTCATTTATTTTTTACATAACTTTTCCGATAAATCCCTGTTGCATTTTTTCGAGTTTATTAATTTCTTTTACTGTGGTTTAATAAAAAGATCGAGTTTTTCAAGTAGGAGTTCGACTTAAACAGAAGCAAACACAGACTTACATAATTATCGCATTCTCAATCCAACCCAGCCAACAAATCAGTCTTTTTTTGGTTTTTGATAAAAAACGAACTGATTTGCTGACTGGAAATGCCCAATATTACTTAAAATTACAAGGAAAAGTTTACTTTCAGTTATGGCTATGTTCGACGTTTCGAGAAAGAGTGCAAAATAATGTCATGGTCAGACTGAGTATAAACGTAGACGTCGTTATAATACTATTTCAGCGACGTCCACGAAGTAGGCTTCAATGAAAAGGTAACACTTTTCACTGAAGGCAAACAAGAGCGTTCATTTTTTTTCTCCTTTTACATTTTCATTACCAGTACCTTGCTTTCGATTTTATAGTGCTAATAGTTTCAAAAAGTGGAAACTATCGATTAATTACCAAGTAGGAACATGTCAAAAACGCCCAGATAAGTTCACCCACGCAAATCTGATAGTTCATCTGTCAAAAGCGATTATGGTAAACTTACTCTTAAGTATCGAAATCGATTTACTTTAGTTCGTGTTTCGTCTTTATTTCATTTTAATTTAATTGTGAAATCAGCATCAGCCATACCGATGTATAAACTCGCTGGGAGAAAAAGAAAAGCCCTGACAAACTTGCTTGAGAAATTTCTTGTTTAAGAAGAAGGCTACGCACGTTGTTCATCGTTTACGTTAGCAAAAACGTCACAACAGATGCTATTATTCACAACGTCATTTCTCCATTGGGTAAGTTGACAGAGCGTAGCTAGCAGTAGCACGTTCAATAACCGATAAATCTCATAAAAACGATGTGGTGAAAAGAGATCGAAACCTTTGAGCAGATCTGGGAAATTTAGGGTCAAAGCAGCCAATTTGTTCATCGTTTTGTTCGTGGCTGTGATCACAGTTGTTTCACTTAATAGGCTTATGGGAAAACCAGAAGGTCTTGAAGGGTCACTGCAAAATGATGTGTTATTGACAATTTGTGCCATCGTATCTCATTCACTGAGATTATCAAGATAAATTTATCGCAAACTTTTCTATCAAATTGAGCTATTGGTTGTTGACTCCAGTCACATTGATTCGTCATCAAACTTTTTATTTTGTCATTACCAGCTGTTCAGCGGAAAGCAGCACTTAATAAAAACAATACAAATGATGTGGAATAGGAAATACTCTTACCAAGGTCAAAGCTGCAGACAAGAGTGTCATTATAGCAATTGTTTCAAAGGGTAATTTAGACAATTGTGACCAAAATTGGGATGATTCTTTTGTGTGTCATTTGGAAACGACTAAGAAAAGCCGATCTGTTTAAAGTCAAGCAGCTTCCATGCCAACTCAAACGAAAATATCCTCCAGGAACCTTTATTTTACTTATGAGTAACGTTTTAAAACATGCAATTAACATAAAAATAAACAGCTTATAATAATAATCAGCCATATCCTTCATTCTAAATAAAAACATTCTAGAAATGTCAATTGAGGCACAGTAGATAAAACAATTTGTTTATTTAAATTATGTAACGTTAAATTTCTACCGTTCCTTTCTCCACCAAAAGTAATGGAAATACATCTAAGTTCAAATAGTGGTCAATCAGATTGCTTTGTTTTCAATGTAAAATATTTTGCATAGTTATAGAAGAACGCTTAGTTCATTTAAGATGGCGGCAAAGGGGTGTCCAATTTAGTTTTCTTTTTCCCTTTTTTTCTCTGAACAATTACGTCATGTGGCTTTCGTTTCATCACTGGGGGGCGTGTTGACGTTTTTCAGTGCTTCCCGCATATCTAACGCACCAAAACATCGAATTACGTATTTATCTGTTATCTGTTTAAAATCACCAAGTTTATTTCATTTTGACGTCATATAAGAATGCTGACCCATCAAAACAATTAAATTGTTTCGGCCATTTGAGTGCAAACTTCCAAAAACCGTGACCCACAAAAACGAAAAAACAACTAGCTATGAACAAATGAAAGTTTCAATTCCAGTTCCTTTTACAATGCTTGGATGAAGTTGCTTTCTTAGAAGCATTCGCAACACGACCATTGCTACCATAATTCTAGTCTCACATTTCAGCGTACTCCATTCAATAAAAAAAAACAACGTTTAAAGGCATTGAATTGCATTTTGCAAAGCATAACAAAAATATGAAGGACATCGCACTAAAAGCAACTAAAATTTCCTATTGGACCTTACGAAACTTGGACGATTGTTATAGCCCTTAAAATGATCCGAAAAAGTAATATAAATAATATAACAGAAATGAGTGGTTTCATGTTGACTGTGAGACAAACGCTATTTGAAAAGTTTGGTTAAATACATACTTGCTTAAAAAAAATCAACCAGCACACACGTTGGAGGTTGAAATAAAGACGAGATAATCTGCATAGATAGGTCATACTATATTCAGTCTAACCATATGATTTTGTGAATGTTTATTGTTTGTTTGAATCATTTGAAGCTCGAATGGATATTTGCTCTTGTCTTGTATCCAATGTGACAATACGCAGTAGGCCTGTACTAGCATACATGTTGTACAATAAAGTAAAATAGTATAGCACGATTGCATTATTCATTTTCAAATACACTCCTTTGAAACACTACTGTATATGAATAAGCTATCCTTTCTTTGAATAGCAATTTTGTATCGTTACCTAACCAGGGCTTGGCCTGGTAATAAAACCACTCACTGACTCAGCGGAGTGAAAAGCAATCATGGAAAGCACCACGGCACACGTAAAAACTATTTAATAATGTCTAAACAAATAAACAGTTCCCCATTCAACACCAACCACCACTTTTGTTTGCATCGTGCTTTTATAACCAGTTATACTTCTGCAAAAACACATGTGTATAGTTACACGGTCAGGCGGTGCTAACCTTCAATGCTCTGGTAGACTCTCGTTTAAATTCACAATATCTAACAGTTTGTTCATCGCTACAGAAGTTAAGACTAGGAACTTTGCACAGCGAAGACAAACACTGCTAAGTTTCACAATAATAATCATGCTTTATCTCGCGCCCATTGCGCCAACATGCAGCACACTGCAATCCCTGATTTAAAACAATAGACATGTTGTCATAGAGTCAGCTGCTCCTATTGTATTGGCGTGTCGTTGGGTGTCTTGCTGCGACAGAGCCGCGTGCTCTACAGCGGTGTCGAACCGAAGTTCTTTCGAATGTCAAGTAGACGCTCTCACCACTCGGCCACATAACCGATTAATTAGATTAAACTTTGTATCGATTCTTTCACGTGAATAGTTTTTCAAGTGCTACATAGATCTATTTATGAGTTGAAGTCCGACTGTCAATGTATTTTAAAAGTTTTTTTCATGGTTCCAACAAAAGCACACTAACAAACAGTTATTGTGCATTAGAAATTAGTACGATGTTCAAAACATGCATTTTATTCTTGTAAAGGCTAAGTTTAAAAAATAAGTTTCGTTGCAAATAAACAAGTAACAGTTAAACAAAACAAAAACATTATTGCATAACGTTATTGACATACCAATAGCCATTAATATCGACAACAAAATGTCTGCACCAGAAAAAACTTCTATTTTAAGTATATACAGCGGCGGCTTTCTTTCGAGTCCGCGACTGCTGTGAGGTAATGCGATAGCACCTAGTTTTCTTGTTGATGTGGTGCAGAAGTTATGTTAGCACACATTAGAGAGTGTTTCCTTTGATTAATGTTGGAAATATAAATAAAAACAAAGTGTTCCACTCATCTTCAACACCACTGTCACGTTTTTCTAATCAGTTATTAGCGTTTGACACTATCGGCATTTTTTACACAGATCTGCCACAATGCAACCTAAATATTTGGTCTGTGGAAAAAACATATTTATGTAAACAAATCATAAGATTAGCAATCAAACAGTTCTTCGTCACGAGATGTGTGTGTAAGCAATAGAGCAAGATAACACTGGTTAGTATGAAGGAACCAAGAATGACAAAATAACATCGGCTTATCCAAACAATAACATTTGAACAATATCTTCACAACTTTTCTGAAGACCGTGATCCACAAATCACAAAAATCGCTTAAAACTAACGAACATTCACACCAAGATTGTTATCTGCAGCTTATATAACTAATTGTTTTGTGTGCAAAAAAACGAATGTTTCACAAACACAATACAATGGATTGTACTTCACTTGCGCCATTTCATACAACGGCAAACCTAATACGGTTTACGTGAACAGCATCAAAATGCCTGCATCATTTACGTAGAAAGTAAACAAACAGATAAATGAAGTTCATTAAGGAAAAGTCTTGTCATAATATTTCTGACACAATCTTAATTCGTGTGGTCATTCAAAATGAAATTCCACTAATCAACGTCAGAAACTTGCGAAACTTGTCGTGACTACAGCACTACGTGAAAAAACATTAAACAACAAGATGATCAATTTGCCGAATTTGTAAAGTTTCACTGTTTGGACATAATCTTTCAGTATGCAACTATGCCAGTAGAGTTTCATCACAAACAGGGTGTTTTTCTTTGAAAGCTCTGGGCCTGTTGTTGCATAAAGTGTTTGCTTTGCAATGATAAGCGATAATAACTTTAACTTTTGTGCCGTATAACCACATTAATTTGGAGTTCTACTTTCAAAGCCAAAGTAATTGTTGTTTAAAACGATTCATCTTCTTTCTATGAGTAATATTACAAATCAGCAAATAACGGGATTTAAGCGTGATTTGTTTTTTAACTTATTGTATTTTTTTTTTTTGCAGAAATGCTTGATCATAATCTTCGCATGATGTGTGAAATCTGCTATAACAGTAATCTTGTCTTCTGAAACCATATCGATTTTAATGCAAATTATACACAAAACACAGCTTCATTCCTGAAAGCTATTTCACCATTACGTTATATGTTTTCAAGTTAGAAATCAGATAGCCATTTTTTTCCAAAGTTCTGACAACCCGATTTTTGTCCGAAGTACCGGTACTCGAGTTTTCAGTTTGATAAAATCGAATTGTAAACAAATTTAAAGAGCCAAACATTTCACAAAACAAAAACATCATCTTGTCAACTAAATGCAGATTAGATGTTTGTTCAATAATACACAACGCAAAGACAGCAATTATATTTGTTTACTGTATTTTTCCTGAAAGCAGACCTTACTGCCAGTTATAAGCGTAATGTTAATGAAAATGACCTGCACTGTGCAAAACGTGCAAAAATTCGTTGATAGCGCGAAGTGTCTTCCAGACGATTGTGATAAAATCTCAATTGTAAAGGTTTTTGTTTTAAAATTTAGATTGATGAGGCATTTGGTTGGATTCATCAGTGCTGTTGAGTTGCTTCAGCAAGTTTGAACAACCTACTTGCAATCGCGCACTTTTGAATTATTTTTCAGCAAGCAAATCAGACTTTTTTACACCTTAGACGTTAAATTAATGTGATAAAGGGATAATTTGTTGGCTGAGTCCATGCATAGCACTATGTGGTGCAGGTACATTACAGAATTAAGATGAGATATACCAAAACTAAAATTCACACAAAACAATAAACTAAAACAACGTTTGCCTTGCTGTGCGGAAAGTTATCATAATGAATCCTGTGTGGTTAGTGCTCTGCATAACCAGGTTACTTAAAAAATATATACGGTACTTAAAAACTTTTAAAAAAATATGACTATTTGAAAAAGCTGGTCTGCCCAATACGCCAGACAATACACTCACCTATACAGACCAAGCTTTACATTGAGACTGCACAAGCAACTTATAGAATAGAGTAGTAGACTTCCACCTCGATGTCTCACGGCAGTCAACAGCGGATTTACAATATGATGAAATTAATGGCAAAACAAAGATTTAACAGCGATCCAACACATATCTCGTGATACCCAGTAGCAATAAACAGCTTCTAAACTCACGCTTACTCATACTGTATGAAGGTTATTTACATTATAATAATATACTTATCTTGTATATTGACTTTGTGACTATGATAGTTAATGTCATCAAGCAGTTTCTTTGAGATGTGCATTGTGTTTTGTGTTATTTGTTGTGATTGCCGTTATCCATCAAATCTATATCTTGGTGTATCTAAGTTAGTAAATACCAACAAACAACTCAACTGTCAATAACATTTCATTCTTGTTGTTATTTGTTTATTTATTTGGTTATAAGTTTTAAAACACAAGAAAAAAACTTTAACGAATAAATTAGCACTTCGGATTCAATAAAACCGTTTTATCGATGAAAAATCACATTCAATGTTTACAATTCTGCGAAAAAACTCTAAGTCATCACTCCCTGTCAAACTGTCATCAAATATCAAGCCTTGCTATTGGCTTAACCGTTTGAAGCTGTCACAAAATTCCAGTTAAACAATCTATTATGCATCTAATTGGCATATTAAATCATACGAGAAGTAGACCAAGTAGGCCGTCCGATACAATATCAATAAAGCAGAAAAACAATCACCCTAACAAACTGTGACATAATGCTGTCACCTTCGTTTCACATAACTTGTCAACTATCAAAACACAAGCATTCAAGAGTACGGTCAAATACCTATATGCAAAATGCAACAATTTCCAATAAGGGTACACTGGCTTTGCAATGAGAGCAGTGTAAAGCTTTAGTTGTAGCTTTAAGCATGAACGTGGCGATTGAGTGCAGCTAAAGTGTTTAACTGTTTACTTTGCATCATCGCTTTCTAAATCGTGAGTATGCCAACTTGTCACATGCATGCTCCGACTCCGCAACCTTCAGCATATGGTAAAAGAACCTTAAAAGGTTTTAATATAACTTTTTTAAGATATGAGGCCCTGGTGACAAACATGATAATACCACAGAAATCGTGCGACGCAATGGCACCACCACAGTAGCATGCTTTAATGTATTGTGGTTGCTTGTTTCTGGCAATTAACTGAGACTATTGCTTCGATGCAATATTATCTGCTCTCAACAGTAGGCAATTTGCAATTTGTTCTGCAGTAGCAACTTCTTGCAGCCACAAACTAATAATAAAAAACTATATGACTAAAATCCTAAATTAGAACACAAGAAAATCCGGATACATAGTCTCAGGAAAGAAATGTCTTTTTTCTGATACAGAATAAAAGAAAACATTAAAACTATACAACAAAGACAAATGAACCTACCGCCAAGTGTACGATTGTACGGTAACTAATATTTTTTTGCTTTTTTGACCTATCGAAAGAAGAATAACAGTGCAGGATGATAAAAAAGATGAATTATTACTCAGAGAATATTTATAATGAATATTTGTAGGCACAAAGACACTTTTTCTGACACATTCTGAATGACGCTTAATCGGCCAAAGGTACTTAACTCCCTTGTATGCCAACATATCGTATTTTTAAGTTAACAAAACCATGTTTTTCTTTACGTTACCGGTACTTCATGCAAGATGCTGCACAGTGAATGAGATTTTCCACCACAACCTTCTAAACTTGAAAATATATTGTTACAAGAATTTCCGCTGAACCTACATCAGTATGTCTTTAGCCTGTACCAAAGCATTAAGTAGCTACAAGGAATAAGATTAGATTCAGGATAAAAGATTAAATTGTTGTACCAAATGCCAGCAGTTAGAAGAAAAGTGATCAAAGGTAAATCAGTAGCACTACATAAAATAGCCGTTTTTAACCTGCTGCTGTTAAAATAGTAAAGGGTGTGCTGTGATGCAAATATTACAATTGATACGCCTACTGAAACGCACAAATTGTCTTTATGCTAAGGTGAACGTATGTTCTGATGCCTTCAGTTGCTGTTCAACAGTTGTCGGTTTTAATGTTCTTTTAACGGTGTCGAAAAAAGCGCAAATAGGTTGTGGTTATCCAAAACAAACTTTAGCTACCTCGCCTTGCAAACTTGCCCCTGACCAGGGCCGTTGAGAGGATAATTTGGGCCCAGTGCCAACGAAATCCTCGGGCCTCCTTGAAAAGCTTCCGGGCCCATTGAAAAGGTTACAGATTCCAAAAGCATTCCAGGCCAGGATTCAGAAGTACCCCTGACCTCTGCTCCAACCAAAGCTGCTGCTCTTCAAGGCTATGAGAGCACTGTTAAGCTATCCAGAAAGGTCCTCTTTCTATAGTCTCTCAATCATAGAATCAACCATGCTTTCACTAAGGTTTTGACTCTTCTGCAAACTCAAAACGTGATTACAATTGCGGAAACTTTGCTTGGACATGTGAACAAATTGCACCAATTCTTCTTGTCGAGGTAAACCCTAATTGTTTTAGCACGATAACCTCTTTCGAAAAGCAGGACCTTGTCCGGAGATCTTCGGCCGTCGACTGTTAGTTACTGCTAAGTTACAAAGTCTATTGAATGACGTATAAAAACTAATCGCCATGCTCAGAGCTGTTGTAAAATATTGAGGGCCCGGTATCAAAAAGAGACCGTCTCCAAACTAGGACACCTTTCAAGGAAACAATTGAATTCCAGACAATATGCGTTTCACACTTTACCAATATTTTGGCATTTTGCAATATCAGACACGTTAAGAAGTTTGTCAGAGTGACAGTTTACCTGCCGAAGTTTGAAAAAATGTGGTAGTGTTTTTTTTTCCGGTTTGGCAGTTTTTCATTTTGGAAAAGCAATCTTGGATATTGTGTGTACAAAGAGCAAAATATTTGGTATAGCACTAAATAAAAAGAATACTGAAACAATGATCATAAGAAAAAAGAAGCCGAAACTTCCATTTGTAATTTATCAGTTATTGGAACAATTCTTAAACAGGTTAAAAAATTCAAATAACTCGGTACTGTGGTGAATTGGGATGCAAGAGACGAAACAAAACTCAACATAAGAACAGCTCAAGCAAAAACAAGCTTCCAACAAATGAAACCAATTCTTTGCAATAAAAATATCTCGTTGAAGACAAGATTTAGAGTTTTAAATTGCTATATTTATCCTGTCATTCAATGCAGCTCTGAAACCTGGAATATCTCAGCAAAAATGGCTGAAAAAATTAATGCTTGTGAGATGTGGTGCTTTTGTAGAATGCAACGTATTTTATGGCCTGAAAAGAAGACAAACAAAGAAGTTTTACAAGTGAACCAAACCACATCTTTGTTTAAAAATATTAAAATAAGAGAATATAAATTTCTCGACTGTGTAATAAGAAAGCAAAAACTGGAGCATCTCTCTATAACTGGTAAAATTTTTGGAAAGTGGGCACCTGGCAAACAAAGACAAACTCATCAGAAACAATTTAATGACAAGGCAGAAACAACCATTCATACAACATATCATAAGAATACTTGGTTTAATTATACATCCGAGGCCGTGGATGCCTGGTTCAGGCAAGGCAATTGAAGAAGAAGAATCTTCTTTACGATTTTAATGAGGATTAAGAGAATCACGAAAAACTTCTCCGTTTAAGAAATAGCATTATTCTTTTCAAAATATGTTCCGTTCAGATTACAAAAAATTGAAATCCTGTTATTTCAAGCACAACTTATGTCATGTTTTCCATGGATTTGACAAATTTTCCAACATAGTTCGAGGAAAAATTAAAGTTTTAGCAGCATGTTATTCCAATATGCAAGATCGCTTTTCCTTAGTTCTAATGACAACGCTTCCATCGAAATGTTAACAGCATTAGCAAACAAATTCCTAATGTAAGCCTACTATCAGCACATCCGTAAGATTACAGCTCTATTACAAAATACGTTTAGTGAGTTGTTGTTCTGACAGTAAATGAGCCTCTATTCTACAACATTAGGCCTACGCCCAACAGTAGGCTACTTCAAAACTAAAATTAAACAATGCAGTCGAAAATATAAGTTTCTTTAGTACAAACTAAGCAAAGCTACAAATAGCAGCAATTGAGGCATAATACCGCAAAACATTAAACAACTTTTATCACAAAAGAATTCAGGTGAAAAGATGGGTTATTTATAAGTACAGATAAGATAATTTAAGTCCGTTTTTGTGTAGAACAAGCGCCATTTTGTTTTCGCTGTAGCTTGCACAAACAATTTTGAACACATTGGTCTATGCTAGTGGAATGTACGGTAGGCTACGCTATCCAGTATGCATCATAAAAAAAAAAAAAAAACCTGCACATACTGAAGTTACGCATACCATTTTAATTAATTTGCTAATTAAAATCAACTGGGTGCATACAGGGCCGTTGAGAGGATAATTTGGGCCCGGTACCAATGAGATTTTTGTGACTCAGATTAACCCTTCTAAAAAAAAACGCACTACGCGGTGGTTTCGTCAAGTTTCCGGGCCCCTTGAAAAGGTTACGGGTCTCTAAATTTATCTCGAGCCCGGGTCCAAAAGTACCCTCTGGACCCCTTTCCAACGCTACTGGGTACATAAACAATGCAGGCTATTTGTGCAAATAACAAATATTGTTAAAAGGTGCATCAATCAATCGCATTGTAATTTAATACAAGGTTGCCAGTCTCGCTGAATTGGGCAAGTTTTCTTCGGGCTACATGATTTGTTAGGTTTCGTTTTTGATAACTTTGCTTTAAAAACATTTTTTAATTTCAGGCTACTTGTAACTTAGAACGATTTGGCTACTTTAATGGTATTTGGGCTGGCAATTTAAAAAAAAAGGCAATACTAATTTTATAGTAAGCTTAAATGAGAAACTCAAGTTAAGGTTTTAGGCCAAGAATACAGAATACCTGTTGTAGCCTAAACTCTGCAGACGACTTACCTCGTGTGGTGAATCGACGCGTATAAGTTCACTTCTGAAGTCTTCAGAAATCCTCAGCTTCACAAAGTCTCAACAAAATCGATCAAGAATAACTAAACTCAGTGGCAAAATACCTGAAGGCAATCAATCAATCAATCAATCAATTTTATTTTTTGCTGCTGGCGCAAATATGTACAGAACGACAGAGTAAATATACGAATTTGACACCAACAAAAGGGAAAGATGGCAAAACCCAAAAGTTTAAAATATACATCGATAAAACAGTACTAGATAAACTACCACTATCTTAAAATTGTACGGCAGCCACCAAACCTAGAAGAGAGATAGAAAAAATAAAATGTTTTTTGTGATAATAGTCCTACAATAGACAGAAACAGCTTTAAACAAAAAAACTGAATATTCAGGCAAAATTTCTTGCCTTGATTTTGTTCTGAATATTTACGCAAATATCTTGCCTTGATTTTGTTTTAAAGTGAGATAACTTTAAACAAAAGTAACACAAACGAGAATTGCTGAAGGCGAAACAATTCAAAACTAGAAAGTGCGCCTTGCGCATGTTCTTTGAAGAATTTTTGTTTTAAATTATTTTTCTTGTAAAGAATGTTTTTGATTTCGAACGGCTCCTCAAGTACAGATTCGTTGCGTTTCGAACGGTTTCAACTAACTAAAATAACTCGAACTGACTAAAAATTCCAAGATGCGGTGCGTTTACAGTGACAAAACAGTTCATTAAAAGTAAAACCACACGTAGCCTACAATCCGTTGCCAACTGGCGGGAATTTAGTTGCTTTCTAGTAAGCTGCAATCACTTGGATGCTGCAACGAATGGCCTGTGGCGGGAATTTTATTGGACTGTCGCGCGATTGAGCATTTGAGCAAGCTATTTGAATGCAAATTGAATGGACTACACAAAAGTTGCCACAAGCATTATTTTGTTAGCTGTAAAGATAACCAAAGTCCAAAGATATATAACACCAATACTGTAATTGCAAATTGATGAGTTAAAAACACAAAGTAGGCCTATACTGGGCTTGTTAAATATTGTAGCAGTTCGTGAGTCACCTACCTTTTCAATCCTAAAAAATGTTAATGTTTGTTGAGAGAAATGAGCACTTGGTAGCCTACATTTGTGTTAACGTTTTCTAAGCCTTGTTTGTGTGTTAACGTTTTCTAAGCTTTGTTATAACCGGTCTGCTGGAATCGAACTTTTGTCATAAAAACATTTGAATTCCAAATTTTTCTAAAAAATAGTTGATAATTTGAACAGTACCATATGAGCAGGGGTGTGGAGTCGAAAGGATTTTGGCGTGTCCGGAGTAGAAAAAGGCCGACTCCGGCTTATTACAAAACGAAAAACAATAAACTTTTTGTTTGCAATATTTTTTCAAAGTATTGTTTCTTGTTCTCTGTGTTGTGCTCTACAACTTCACCAGAAAATAAAACTGTTTGTTCTTGTTAGTTTTTATGAAAGTCGCTGTTACAATTTCAATTACACTGAAAGTGAAATTATATATTTTTTAAATTAAAAAGGGCAAAAATTTAAAAAAGTCTGGAAAAACCCCAAAACCGGCAACACTGAAATCGGAGTCGGCCAGTTAGGCTTATAAATCAAAAAGTCGGAATCGTACATTTTTCGCCCAACTCCACAGCCCTGCATATAAGCTCCGATGCCTTCTTTGACTGAACAAAAGGAACAACAATATTTCAAGAACAATGCAAAGGGCTATCTCCGATTCAACACCCATGCTTTACAAGTTTACACTGTGGGTCCATGACAGAACGTTAGACTAGGGATTTTAAAATACTAGTTAGTCTATCATCTCTTTCGCTATCTCCTTGGCACATTTGAAATTGACTCAACTAAACAGGTGTAGAATTTTCTTTCAGAAAACACACAATCAATCATATTAAATCGGAGATGATAATACTTAGTGTTGCTAGACGCCACCAAATGAATTTCTCCACGGCCGGTTTAAAATTTCCCAAATAGCAATTTGATTTAACCAGTTCTTTTCCACCTTAAAACGCCTTGGCGTGTCTTTCCGCTTGTTTTAAGGTGTTCTATTAAAAAGTTCTACAACCTGTTTTGATGGTGTTTTGCTGTCAATTCAAAAGAAATTTACCTGTTTTTGTGGTAAATTTTGCTGAATCCTGCATGTTTTTTAAAAATAATAAAAGTTCTTTTTAAACAAGTACTTTGCAAGGTGTCCTGTTTAGACCTCTTCCAACGTTTTTTTAAACTTCAAAATTTTCCCAATTTTAATTTTTTGTTCAAACAATGTTGTAAAGTGGGCAAATCTCGTAAAGTGGGGAACAAAATTTCCAGTCTGGCAACACAGCAAATATTTTTAATTATTCAATGTTGCCAGATGGCGCCAAATAAATTTCCTCACTGCGTTTTCAAAATTTCTTAATCTCGTTTGTATTTCCCTACCGTTTATCATTGCAGTGAGTCTCCTAAAAAGTAAAAGCGATATTTTTACCACGCGGTAGTTTCTACAAGTTCACGGGCAACTTGGAAAGGTTATAGGCTCCTAAAATCATCGAATTGACTAAGTTTTCAGTTGAACTTTGCTCAAATGACAGATATTGTTATGACAGATAGTGTTTAATTTTGTTTGATGCATGTGTTCTAACTAAAACTGCTGCAATATATAAATGTAGATTTTGTATTTAGAAAAAAAAAAAGATTTTTGGAAAGGTATTGTTAGATCAAACTTAGTTTTTCATAGTCTATATTTATAAATCCCTGATTAGCCGTCGGCCATTGCACAATGCACATTGCACAGTCTTGAAATAAAAACAGGTTTTTTATGTTGTTGCTCCAAATTTCAATACTCCATTACACATCAAAGCAACATACTACCTAGCCTACTTGTTGATTATAACGATAGGCTTACGACAATACTTGTTTTAGAGACAATAACTATAGCTCCAAAAGAACACTGAAAAAAGAACAAACAAAAAACGATGTAACATTTTAAAGAAATTGCAATTTTGTACTTGTTTTTGGTTCAAAAAGTATGATCACTCGACCAATTGTAACTCAATTGTTGACCTCACTGATGTTTATGTAACCATGACGTAACCCCAAAAACATCACCAAATTGTGTCGTACATTACCAAGAACTTAGTAGTCAGAGAAGAATTATTCTGTCATCTATCTTCATTACTATACTTTTTATCTCTTTAGTATTACTAGACATCATTGCGTATTACACGATATCAAAACTTTATCGAGCTTTTAAGTAGCTCCCAAGCGTTTGAGTTCTAAATAATGACCATGAACGTGCCACAGATGACCCCAAACTGGAAAAAATATCAACTTGAACTTTCTATTCATTCATTAACTCCCCACTCCCAGACAGCAAAGCAGTTGTTTTTTTACATTAATTCACGTTTAATCAATGTGAAAAACGACCGATTTGCTGTCTGGGTCATTCACCTGCTATGGCGTACAATGAGTGCAAAGTGTCACTCGCGTTGCGCGTAGCACCAGACATCATGAGAAAAGAACTGGGCAATATTGATCTCGATATCATGCTTCCTGTTATTAGTTCATATTTCTTATACTTTCACACTGTCACTTAAAGAAAAGATAAAACTGAGAATGCAACAATATATTTGTTGATAGGGAAATTTTCTAATTGTTTTTGAGGCTCTTGGGAGTTAGCCTTCGCTATAAAAAGTGCCAATGTTTGCCTAGTGACGCTTGTAATAATTTTATGGATATGGAAAAATCACCTTTGATAAATTTTCATTGAGAACTATTCAATTAAAAATAGAATTGAAAAACATTTGTGACTTATCTTTAAACGTAATTAGACAATCGAAAAACATATTTCTGTATATTTATTTTTGTTAAGAACAGCCTACACTTTTATAAAAGCGTCCGGATGCTTATTAATTCATTCATTGAGATGAAGAACAACTGGCATAAACGACAGAAAAAGATAGAAATTATGCTTTCAGGTAGATTACCTCCGGTGAAGTGGGGAAAGGCTTCTATGTATATTTGCTAAACATAGGCTAAGCAAATAAAATCTTTGCATTGTTTTGTTGGGCAAACGTAGCCTGCTGGAGCACATAATTTCTTAAAAGAGAAAGTTAATTGCATTCAAACAAGAAGAAACTGTTATCGGTGCTTCAGACTTGGTTAACGGAACGTTAGATTTTATAATCGATATACTACGATACTTCTGGAGGCAGTTACAGGAGCCTACATCATGCAGACTGGGCTAGTTTCATGAAAGGATCGCTTAGATTCAATATAATTCCATATTTTATAGCTGCCCAAATCAACACCATACAGTTGTAACCTAAACAAAAGAAATTAATAAAAGTTTATTTGTGTAACTATATACATCACTACCAGTGTCTCCCAAATGAAACTTCTACCGTACCACTCATTTGGACAACTTGTAATATATCTGACTGAATTGATTTTTGCAGGTTTTTGCATAGCAACTTTTGGCAAATAATTGCAAGTTTTAGCTCAAATTTGCTAAGTTCTTAACAAGCAAAAAAGTGCAGTTGCTTTTGTCCCACTGGCTTGTGCGCTTATGCCTTCTCCACTCGATAACAGATACAATTATGGACGTTGGAGGTCAGCACGGGTAGGCCTATACATTCTTGCTGAAAAAAAGTACGGCAAGCCTAAATGTATACCTAGATCAGGAGTTTTGTGCTAAGAGGAGTGTTGATTTTGGAAACCTATTTGACTGTTGAAAACAATATGCCACTGACAAGCCATATTAGTTGTTGATTTGAGACACTTGACAATTTAAGAAGTGCTGTTGATAGTCTCTTTTAGAAATCGAAAAAAATGTTTTAACCCATCAAACTTTGATGCAACTTAAGCCTTGAAAAAAATGATTAAATGGGTCGCGAAATTGTTACCTCGTGAAATTTTCAAAATTATCTTAGCTTCCAATCAATTCGAGAAAATGTTAATTAATTATGAAATCTTTCAGAGGAAGTGAAATCGTTTCCAAATTTTTTTGGTGAGTGAATTTACTTTGACAACTTACTGTACTAGAAAATTTGAAAAATAAAAATCTAAACCTAAATCTAGCCCTTGTTTCATGAACAAAATATTTTTAATTGTGAACTTATTTCGTCGTCAGTTATGTCCGATAAACTGAATCTAATGTGAACATAATCATTCGCCAGACGACAAGTCCTGCAAGGGGTTTAACTTAACACCTAATTTGTTCTACAGTAATTGGTTTACCACTGCTATTATTATTAACGTAGCCTACATTAGCCAAGTTTGGGCTATATGCAGGTTATTACACATGTTGGGCTGCACAAAATAAAACGACAAAAAATATGGTTTTTATGCTAACAAAAACATATTTCAACTTAATTAAAATTTAGGTGATTACACATAAGAAGCAATTCTTGCCAACAATCGGTCTCCGGAGAAGAAAATTTTACATTTCTTCAAAATATGTTGTGCTTTGATGGCAGTAAAGGATCGATATCATTTTAATAGCTATAAAATTGAATCTATTAACTGGTTACATAAGGATGTTTTTTAAACAAATGCAAACGTTTATTGTTTGATTAATCATAAAAAAATATTTCAAAATATCATTATCAAAGGAATCACACGTCCAACCGTCAAAATACTTTCAGAGATTAGGGTTTTACCGTAGCCAAATGAAATTCCACGGAATTTTAAGCGGCAAAGGTATTCTTAAATAAGTGTGTGTGTGTCAACAACTCAAAGCAGACACTACCGTGAGGCACTTTACTTATGTTTATGTTAATTTTCCGCTGCTTGATAACTACTTCATTGCCAAAAATGTGTTGGTTATAAATTTTGTTATCAAAATATTCCAAGAAATTAAAGATTATTTTAATGATAAAATAACTTCATTGTCGCTGCATGTCAAAGCTTGCTAGCAATGTTAGGTGCAAAAGCAAATGTGTAACATAAACAGTGTAACCCTACTATGTTAGGGAAATACTAAACAATTGAATTTCAGCTGAACATGTATTACTTTAAACGTCAAACAATACACGTCAGCTCCAAATTTGCTATTATTTGTATATTCACACAGACAAGGTTAACTCTTTGCACACCTAAAAATACAATTCTTGATTGCTTCTTGGTAGTCGTCTATTTACTGTCCACGTAATTAAGTAAATTTTAGTCACAATCCAATTGTCTTAAAAAAAGCACAAGAAGTCATATCGATTGCTAGTACAATGGCAAGCTTGCGATATGATGACTTTTTAATAGCAGTGGGAAAATATAAACTAAACTGGAACATATACAGTATGCTAAAAATACTACACCTCAAATTTGTTAGTCATGTAACATCCTTATTGTTAGCAATATTATCATATGTCACTGTCAAATGAAATTCAGTTCGTGATCCTTTGAAACATATCACCAAGATTATCTCATTTCTTAACAATCGTCACTTTTTCTTATTATTAGAAAACCTTTCGAAACATCAGCGTTGCAATGCAATATCCTGTAATATAAATAAACATAGGAACTCTCTATGCTTTTTCTGATCACTTATGAAATTAACTGTTGTCTATACAGACTACATGCAGGTTGTTTTCTTGATCCAAATCATGAGTCTGTTAAGTTTCAAGTTGGTTTGATTTAAAACAATTTATATATTTGTTAACTAATTTGAAACTGTCCATCGTCTTTTGTTAACTAAAAGACGTTCTTCAGAAACCAACTGCGCTAAGCAGAAAAAACAAAAACAATTATAAAAGCATTACAACAATTCGCTGCAAGGCAATACTTGGTAAAGTACTCCAATTAATTAATACTTTTATATGATTGCAAAGATATTTTAAGCCCAAGGGCTCAAAAAAAAAAATTCTTTTAACACCTTTTGGGGCTACAAAAAAAAACGTAAAAAAGAAAAATAAACGCATTGCCACATATTGATCAATGGTAAAAGGAAAATGTCTAACCTCATGCAAAATTGCAGATAAACGCCGGAACTCACCAGTGAAGACAGGTTTGAAAAAAGAAACTTTTTGGTGCTTGTGTGGTGAAGGCACTAATTGATTACTGTATAGCAAAGTTATTTCGCTTCAAGACATGTTATGTAACTTCAAGGTGTGCGCTAGAAAAAAACTCAATTTTCTCGAGAGCATAAAAGCGAATTGTCTGTCTTCTGGCGTCATTCTCGATCGAACAACCCAACAATAACTAATAGAAAATCCGAGAAAAATTGTGTAAAATTTTTTAAGAAGTGTTGAATCACAGCAAATGATAACAAAACGTTCAGTCGCTGCGGAACGTGTGCGAAGGGCTTCAGTTTTTATTTTTTACTAAGAAAAGAACTAATACAATACTCGTATTGTGTTTGCAGAAATATATTTTATTCCTGTAAGAGAAAGTCTTTTTTAAGAGTTAAAACTATTTATTAATTCAAAATGGAAGATATTTTGCAAGTTGAAACCATCAGGGAAACAGAAAGATGTTCCATAAATCACTCAAAAGAATGGAGCAGTCAATCATCATCAGAATTTTATCCACAAAGCAGTAAAGCAATCAGAAGAGTTGCTTCAACAAAAATCGCAAAGCGATGCTGCTCTGAATGTCACTGTGTTCTTCAGCAAAAGAATTCCTCAAGATATCAAATCCAATGTAATGCCTCTTCATTTCATCTGTCTTGTTTCAATCTCTTCGCATCAACTGCTACAGTCTCAATGCCATCTCTCTTCAGAATAGGTAAGTTGTATCTATGTATGTTGACTTTATGATTGTTAGGACGTAACTGAGAGTAGTAATGATATAATAATAAAATAATTAGTTAAGAAGCTGCTGATAAAAGCAAATGTCGAAAAAAGCAGACAAAGTCGCAAGTTAAAATTACATTTTATCCGCTAATTAGAGCAGTCACAAAAAACACAAAATACATGTCTAGAACTTTTAATATCACTTTTCGCATTATACTGGTGCTTAAATATATGGATAATTTAATTTTGATTCCCAAAGTAAAATTCAAACGTTGCAATACTTGTGAAATCTCTCAGATTAAACATTCTGGCGAAGGTCAATATCAGACATGTTTCAAAATTACAAGTGTTTATGCTACATAAATTATTGTTGCAACACCATCAAACATTATCATCATTTGAGAATTGATAAACCATTAGAGTGAAAAACATATATCGGGTAATTTTCCGCATGTGCAAAGTTAACTATGCGCAGCAATGACATTGATTCACAAAAACGAAACGCTGCTAACTTGCAAAACGAATATCTGGAGTTTGATTAATGAAGCCATAGCTTAATCGATTGATCGCAACTTAAACACATGAGTCAGAGTCGTTGGATGTGTCGGGTGCTTTGTAAAAATTAAAGAATCCTCCTAGAGATTAAACTTCATACACAAACTCATCATCTTATGTAACAAGAAAGTGGTGACCTCTCTCATGGTGTGACTAAAAGAAACAAAAGTGCCGGGGGATTTTAACAACTTAATTCTACGTGACAGCCGGTTGGGTACGAAAAATGTAAATTAGAATCCACTAATGCAAAAAGTTTGATATTTTTTTCTGAAAACGTAAAATAGACCTACTTACAATAGACTGACTAATCATAAGAAAGAGCTATCAAACACAACATTACTGTAAAATCGTGCTAGAAGCGAGATTAAAAAGACTTTGGTGAGAGACAAGTCTTATGTATAATAATCCTTTTCGTGACCAACCGGAACAAAGTATGCCCTGCTTTGACAAAATCTGTGTGAGAACTTGTATGATGTAGATGTTAAAGTTAGCATATTGAAAGAACTTTGTGTGCTCAAATCTCAATTTGACTTACTGCATTTTTCAAAAATGTTGTATCAAAATTTCTGCATCACCAGAACAACATTGACCAAATAAGGCACACAAAATGATCTAACTAAAGGATCACAAAACAAACACTTTTCTACCATTTAGCTTGCTAACTGCCACGTTTTGAGATCTGATCAGTGATATAACTTAAATCATAATGGTGGTAAACTTTTAGCCACATCATTCTTGACTAGCACTCTCTTTGTGTTTGTGACGGGACAAACAAATCACCCGAGATGAATGACACACCCATAACAGCAGAACAACAATATTGTACCATGCGTCAATATCGTCGATTGTCAATGTCAATTAAAACTTAAACAGCTTTGCGCTACCGTCTGCCATCAAATGGTTACTTTTTTTGATTGGGATTCTGCAAGCTTTTTGTTATCACAAATCGCAACTGCACAATATTGATTGCCATGAGCTTGTTTGTTGAAACGTTTGAGACATAAATGACATGCAATATTTTCTTTGTTTTACAGCACTGCTGCTTGCTGTTTTAAACAACGCTACTGTGTCATCTTTGCCACTACTGAAAAAGAAAAGCGGGGAGAATCTGTCACGATTCAGTTTGGAGCTTTCAAACTTGGATGACGTAAGCATGACAGAAGATGCTCTGAAAACTGGATTTCATCTTTCAAAAATGATTCTTGACCTGAAATCAAAGCAAGAAAAAGAATCGTTTCCGGAAGAAGTGTTTTCACGAAGAGCACGATCTGCTGCATCCATATGCGTTCCAGCAATTGCCGATCTTCTAAACCTTCTGAGCCACGCGAGAGAAGTAGCGGTAAGTTCAAGACCTTACAATAAATTTTGTAATGAAAGTAACTGAATCTTTGCAATACATACGGTTTTTCAAAATAAACCGATTGAAAATTTCACAAAACTCAGCAAATTTGTTTTGCAATTATGAGCTGACGATATGATACATTTAGTGACCTAGCCATATAGCCTTTTGATTTTCCGTCCGCAAACTTTATTATTTTTACTTCTTGCTTTGCTGTAATCATTTTGGATATTCTTCAAACTGCAAGTAGATAGTACAAAATAGTTCAGCAAGTAACAGCATACTAAACAGTTTGTAAAAGCAAGATAAATAATCAAATGCACTATTTTGCGCAGAGTGAAGCTCACCAACGCTTGAAGAAAAGAAACAGCATTCGAGCAAGTGCTACGAGATCCTGGGGATCTTCATGCAAGTACACTCATAGCGAACTCAAAAGAATCTATTGCGAAGTTGAAAGTAACCCAAAGTTGTTCGGGAAATCAACCCACCCAGTGCTAGGAGCAATCAAATCCATACTAAATCTAATGCAGATGGAGGTGAGAAGATACACTAGCTAAAAATATTGAAATCGTTTTTGGTTTGTGTTGATGCTTTATAAATTGACTGATTTGAAATGAGATTCTTACGATTTGTAATAAAATCATCATAAAAACTATTAACTGTTCTTCTATAGTAATACTTATTCTAATGACGTTTTTCTTGTTTTTCAGATGAACAGTCTTGACATTGCATTTGAGGAGCTACAAACTTGCAGCTCCACAACTTCCAAGCCCAAGGCCGGCAAAATACTGGACGATCTTTTTAAATTGCACACAAATTTGGCAAACATGTGTGACGGAGAAATATAAGGAATCATTTTGTTAAAATACCACATTATTTTATTTAGCACATCTCTTGTCTTCACGCTTTCAAACAGTTTTCTTAGTTGTTTGAGGACCAAATTTATTCTTTGTTTTTATTTATTTTTTACATTATTTTTATTGTTGTGAGAACTACTTTTATCACCTTGCCAACGCTAACTATCATCCTATTTTTTAAACAAAATACTCTACATGTTATCAAGAGCTAAAAAGAAACGAGTTTTACACTAGTATCTGGTGCAAAACAGTATGTGTGTTATCTTGCCAGCGAAATTGTCAATTTAAGGTTGTACTGTAAATCGTACTTTAACGCACATGTACTGCCACGTAGTCTACTGTAGACTGTCATTGTTTTTTAGTACATTTGTAGTGTACAGTACGGTATTGTATTTATTTGCACCTGACTATTTATGTCGTTGCTTTATTTATGCGTTTACATTTCTAATCTAATATTGTCATACAAAGCAATAAATAAAAAATAATTGCAATCAAGTGTCTACATCAGACGGATCATAGAGGTACTAAACAACTGCAGGCTACGTTTTTAAAAGTGGCATACTAAGTCACACAAATGGAGATGTGGTAGGCCTACTTGTAATACTGAGCTAATCAGGCTGCTGAATAAACTGTAACTTCGATCCAACAAAACATGAAGACTGGAGAGTGATATGGGCAAGATAACTAGTCACTAGTAAATTGATAAGTTGAGTTAAATACAAAATGTTTATAGGAGGCTTTGGTGACAGCCAGAATATATTCAAACAAAAACTTATCTTCAAGGGTTTCACACTGTAATAACTGGAAAAGCTAACTATAGGTTACTTTTTCTTCGTAAAACTTAAAACAAATCATTGACTATTATACAACAATCCATTTTTAGTCTGAACAGAGTAGAGACAAGTGTGAAAATGACAGTTCCAGCGAAAGACTGCACAGTGCACACAGTCTACTCACGTAAAACAAGCAGTGGCCGAGTGGTTAGCGCGTTGGGCTCGCAGTCGAGAGCCTGCATGTTCGACTCCAACTACCCGTACTTGCTGTTGTTTCTCTGGGCAAGAAACTTTACGATAATTGCCTCTATCCAGTGATCGATTTCGAGTAATGGGTAGTACCAAATTTAAGTCATAAGTAGAGTAGACAATAGGAAAGAGACATTGCCGTCGGCTGCAGCGTGGGTCAGGTGTACGTCGGAAGGCGTACACCGATGCATAGCGCTCAAGTCCGCTTTCCCGCAATGCAGGATAAAGATATGAAAAACAAACAAACAAAAAGCATAAAAGCTGAGCAATCTGAGTGTGGATTCATCAAACGTTTTTGGGCAAAACCAGAGAGCCAACGTTGAGAGATGTCACAAGAGTTCAAATATACAAAACCCATCAATCACTAAAGATTTCCAGCAAAATGACGCTGATTATTTACTGCCATTAATTTAATCGGATGAACAGTGACCGATTCATTAGCTTCGGTTAGCAGCTTATCTTTGTTTTTTGTGCAGCACATTCCGTACCGCTGTGCTTATCAAGCACAGAAAACCTGTTATTTGTTTTGCTCTTACATAAAACAAATAGAAGCCCGATGTCGGCTTTTTTATATCTTCAAGTTTGTTGCATAAATTGTCTTTGTTTGGAAAGTTTCAATACCGTACCGCTGTCTCAACCGTTCAATGCTGAAACATCGAACCGACACTTGAAAAGGCGCCGGTTCGACACCGCTCAAGAGCATGCGGCTGTGTCTTTGGCAGGATATTTAAAGGCATGCCTGAAGGTTGGTTGGTTGGTTTTGAATCTTTATCCTCGGACTGACGAAGCCTCTGATAGGCTATTCCTGGTAGTTTCGCATACTTGTAGAGGCTTTTGACGCAGGGTCGGTTACCGAGATTGGCAGAGTGAAGTTTCCGATTAATGTTAAAGTGTTGTTTTTGAGGAATAGTTCCATCCACTAAATGCCGTTGAACGGAGAAATTCAATGAAATGCTTTGCTCAAGAGAGTCGAACCAGCGCCACGTGATCTTGAGCAGAGCGCTTCACCACTGAGCTAACAAGGCGGACACGAAGATTGGCATTATTTCCTTTTCCTCTACTTAATCTTTAACCACTGGGCGGATGTAAGCTTGGATACAACAACAAAAACTAAAAAGAACATTGTAGACCTCTAGCGGATGAAAAAATTATTACAACAGCCGCAAGATGATAACACGTCGAACTGTGCTTTTATTTGAAAACATATTTTCCAGCGCTTGCAAAGCGCACTGAAAGTACATTGGAATATATTTCCCACGGCTTTATAAAAGGTTCAGTTCTATTTTAACTTCTATTAACATAGCAAGTGAAATTTGAATACAGAATGAGACTGTTCACCAGGCATGTTAATTCATAATGGCAAGTGAAACGTGTTGGTTTTGCAAAGACTCGAGGTGGAATTTTATGACATTCGTATTTTTATGATTTATTATATAAAAGAACATCGGTTAACATAAGCGCAACTGCGCAATTATTGTTTGGTGAAACATTTTTTTTTCAACATCTTAGTTAATCTATGCTGGCAACGATTCATTCTGATCTGTTGATGTAAAAACATAAAACTAAACTCAAAATACTCGCTTGTGATCGATATAAGTTCTCTTCTTTTGAAAAATTTTTGAACTAAAAGCAATAAGTCCGGTGGTCAAACTTAAACGAATTGTAGATGGGCAGTCGGTTACACCTTGATAGGGCAGTCGGTTACATAAGTAGGTTACAAGTTACATAGTTAAACCCTGGTTAAACACTCAACTTAATAAACAATGAAACGGCAAATTAAGGAACGCCTTTTTTGCAACAGTTTCAACTCTCTGGGCAGGCTTGAGCTGCGGACATTATACAAAGCTCTACATTCAGCGGTAGCCTATACTCAATGGAAGAAGTTGTTCACAGGCATTACATTAGCGTTGTCAGCAGGAAAGTTCAAGGGTACTTTTGGACTCAAACCCAGGATTCTTTTAGGCCTAGATTTTTCAAAACTTTGCGCAGTCTACCAATCGTTTAACACTGCACTGTTACAACAGAAAACATTGCTTCCCATGCCCTCAACAAAAAATATTTCTATTTCATTTCTCAACAAAATAAATTATTTAGCCAACCAAGAACACTTTGGGACGCTGCACGACTACGAAATTGATAGACAAATCTACGAACTGAGCATTTAATTTATGTAAAGCGACTGTGATACTATAATAGCCGTGGCCTCAGGCGCGGATTTATGGGGGGCTCAGGGGGCCCGGTCCCTCCCCCGAAATTTTGTGAGGAACTGTTGAAATTGTATGTTTCTGCATCACATGGTTTGATATGCTTCTAAATCAGGGATATCTAAAGAAGGGGATACGAAGGCTTTTATTACGTCTGACAATAGAAGGGCTTTTGTTTATCGTAAATAATCTGTGTTTATCGTAAAATGACAATTGGCACCGATAGTAGTTTAATAACTCTTGTTATGATAACTTGCATTGCGCTATTGGCATCAGGCCTGGATATTTACAGCATGCTCATGGTTGCTTGTTAATTCAACTACTCATATACCTGCTTAACATCTAGCCTACTGCAAAGGCTTTGTTAAAAAAAAAGCTTACTGGCAACTTTTCAACTGTCTTTGTAGACAAGTATTCTTTGAATATGCTCTACGTAACATTTGCTAACTGTCTTCTGTAGCTCATTGTACCAGTTGCACTACAAAACTTTCTACGATTTAAAAAAAAAACTACATGTTTAAAGCACTACAAACTACCGCCCTGGTAGTGTCACGAGAATAAGGGAATCGCTGCGAGCCTTCATATCCCCTTCTCTAGATATCCCTGCTCTAAATAGCTGATATTAGTCCGACGGCGAACTTAACTTATCCCGGTGGGGGGGGAGAGGATAATTTTTTGGTATTATTATGGCTGAAATTATCCATCGATCAGACTCCGTTATTTTCTTTCATACAATTTTAAATGCATTTTAATAGCAACATTTGTTAGAGTTGACCCAGCTCTCAGCTGAAACCAACGCTGAACCAAATGACAAACAGTTTGAAATCTTGAATGGCTGTTTAACTTTTTAACTTTTTAATCTTCATTATAATTTCAATCAATTACTGTATGCCTGCAGACATACAAATATCCAATTGGTCATGGACACTGCATACCTACAGGCAGTGCTGTATTCGTAAAAAAAGCACAGGGTATACTGTCTCAGATTTGATAAAATGATAAATACACAACTTGCAAAATAGCCTACTAATCTTTATTCTACTATAACATGAATTATCAGCATCAAAATTGGACGAGAGATACAAAATTGTTTATTTTTTTATGAATAGGCCTACATTCCAAACAGCCTGCCGAGAGGAATCTACATCTTTATTCTCTTTACAAATTTGGGATTTAGTATCCTTAGCTGATCGGTGGTTTGGCAGCCAGGATCTTACACATTTTTTAGCAGTAAATTGAGCCACAGGTGGTCCATGGCAATTAAGTTTAATAAACATCGAACAGCCCACATTATCAATAAGCAAAGATGCTCTTGAACATGTGATAATATCGTTCAATAAACTGAAACCACGTTCACATTCTGCTGTAGAACAAGGAAAGCTGAAATAGTTGTCAAGAGAGGCTTCAAATTATTGGGCACAATTTCAACTTTTTCACTAAAGTTTCTTAACCCTTGGATTGACTGTATTTCATCAATGTCAAAGCGTCTACAAATTCTTCTCACCTCTGCTTCTCCATGACGCAAATTTCCTTCTATCATTTTTTCAGGTTGCAAAGTTAGCAATATCAACCAGTAAGCAGTAGCTGACCATTGTTAGTGTGGGCATTAGCACAAAGTCTCATTTGCATTCTGCTAACAATGCTCTGAATGAATTGATTGAATGATACAGAACTCTCAGAACGGGTTCATGGTACATCCAGCATGTACCATTTTACACCCGTATACCATTGGTCCTCAAAGGGTTAAGTAGTTATAGTTAGTAGCAGTGACGTTCGGTGGCTTAAACCATTGGGAAAGCAACTTGGAAATATGTTGCAGCAAGGTAGTAGGCACGAGGGGCGTAACCGTCGGGCGAAGCCTGAAGGCGTGTTGCCGAAGGCAACACTTCCAGCGGGGGGTCTGGGGGGCCTCCCCCAGAAATTTTTGAAAAACTCTTCCAATTTGGTGCGCTCTGAGAGCATTTTCAAAACAAAATCTTCGGACTTTCCCAGTCCGAGGATAAAGATTCAATCAATCAATCAAACTGGGACTAGTTTAGAATGTTGGCTGCTTTTTTAGACTGAGCACAAAAACTTATTGTCAATGTCATCTGTAAGCATTTACGACATGCATTGGACTGGTGCACTAGTAAAGAGCAAATAATTAGCCTATAAATTAAGCTAGTCCATTCTTGAAGAACACAAGTACGGTATGTTTGCTCTGAACTTGTGATGTCAGTCTATTGACCCAAAGAATTTAAAAAACACTTGTGCTGTTTCAGTACTGGTTGGTTAATGTACCCTTTGGAATTGCATGTCTTATTGTAGAATCTATGTTTTTTTTGGTAAGAGAACCAGCTTTATTTTCAGCGTACTCAGTAGCCTATAGTTACAAGCCCGAAAATCACTCATGCGTAGAGGCTGTATTCCTTTCGCCTGAAACCAAAAGCAGCCACTATGAGATACGCATGACGTCACTGGGAAAGCAACTTTAACCACAACACCAGATAACACATCTGATTGGCTAAGCAGCTGGTGTCGTTTTGCAAAACGATTGAGGATTGGATAAAACGAAGGCGTTTTTCAATGTAGGGTAAGCAACTTTGAAAGTTGATTTCCCTGGAGCTTCAGTGATGGTTTCTGACAAAAGCGTTTGCGTTAATTGGCATTTATAGGCAAGAAATGCGGTTTGATGAGGACTTAGACTATTCACAAGCGTTACGAGTAATTCTAGTCACGAACACAGTAATTTTCAAGTTAAAATAGACTTGATAAAAATAATAAGAAGTTAAACCTAGAATTCAGTCATTATATTTTGCATAGTTTTCGCTCAGGTAAGCACTGCTTTCCTTGCTTTCCCTCACCGATCGTCACTGGTTAGTAGGCTAGTTGTCAAAAATCAGTAGCCTAAGGATAGCATATACCCACTCTATTTGGAAAACCAGAGGGTATACTATAGTTGCTCGAAAAAGCAGAGAGTAGGCTATACTGCGTATACCGCGTATACCCTACGAATACAGCACTGCCTACAGGGTTTTCAACCAGATTTCAAGTTTACTTTGCATGCTTATCAATTTTTATTCAGGCAAAATTTATTTTTTAAACATTCACAATAGATGAAAATGGCTGAAAATGCTATAGCATATCGTATATGTCGTAGTGTCATTGTTCATATCTGTTTTATCTTTTTCTTTCTTTTTAATTGATTTTCAAATTTTTTGCCCCCCCCAAAAAAAACTACTAGATCCGCACTTGCGTGACCTAATGAGTTAGGGCAAAGAAATAGTCATTTCGATTGCGTGGGTTCGATTCCCACCCTCTGCTAATATTCTTTTTTCTTCTGCAACTGAACTGAGTGCAACTGCAAGAAGGACCTTAATGAGTGCAATCAATTGAGTTTATGAGGAAAATTGTGACTAAAACACCAAGGATGTCAGGTCATGCATGACTGCGTTTCGTCCTACAAACACAGTGGTGTACGTTTAAGCAGCTCTTGGCAAACGCCGATTGAGCACTTCACTGGAGGGCGGAGGCACCTTGCTATGCATTGCGGTTGCGCAAAGCTCACTGCTTGCAGTTTGAGCACTTTGGCAAGGTTGGCAGTAATACCATTTTTGGAACTTAGGTACCACAAATGGGAAAATGTCACATGGGGTATATATCTCCATGGCCATGTACCAGTGTACCAAGTAGGCAGTAGCTGACCATTGTTGACCAAAAAAAAAAAAAAAAAAAAAAAAAAAAAAAAAAAAAAAAAAAAAAAAAAAAAAAAAAAAAAAAAAAAAATAGTGTTGCACTGTCTGGCATTTGTTGTCTGGCACTGTCTGGCATAGCTGACCATTGTTGCACTGTCTGGCAGACACAGACAGTAGGGTGGGTCGATTTTCCATTAAAATTGTCGCATAAATCGGTATTTAGGTGAGGCTTGCCATACTAAATAAAGTGTCGAAATTTCAATGTGATGGTGTCCTCCTAACCACTTACCCCAGGTGGTATGGAAAAATACAATTTTCTACTTCACCATAAATTGTATTCAATAGGTAGGCTACAATGAAAACGAAACACAATTGAAATGTAATGAGTTAAAGTCACACCTAGATCAGGGCCGGATTTAGCTTATGAGAGCCAGGAGCACTTTTAGATCAGGGGCCCCCGCGCAAAAAATTTTTTGTGCCTACGGCGCGAAAAACCATCTCTACGTCTACAGTAGCATTAATCCAGCACTGCATAGCATTTTGCTTCAAAAGTTGAAAGAAAAAAAAAAATAATCATAAAATCACATTTTTTCCACGTCGGGGGGCCCTTCAAAAGTCGGGGGGCCCAGGGAACCTGCATCCTCTGCCCCCCCTAAATCCGGGCCTGACCTGGATGTTAAACTAAACAATACAGTCTTTCTTTGATTCAAATATAGGCCGCTGCTTCCTTGCATCTAAGATAGAATAAATTATAGAGTTTCTTTTTAAACCTCAGCGACTACACGAATCATTCTTTCAACGACTTGAGTGACGACTTTACTGGAACTGACTTTATTGCATCTTAAAGTTCATCCTCACTCTTAGTTCTTAGATGATAATAATGATGGTTCAGTAACGTCAATCTGTGTCCAGTCGATCATATCAATATACAGTAATCCATTGCATTAAGATTAAGTTCATCAGCAGGGCGATGGAATCTTCATATTATTGTAGATGAAAGCTTTCATGCTTTCAGAATTCGCCTAACAGCTACTTCACGAATGGCAGGTTTATTGTCATGAAACATGGCATATAGCAAGTTTTCCGGGTGAGCTGCATAACAATTTTGCTTGATCGATTTGTCGATGACAGACTGCACTTCTACTGGCTCAAGTCCACGACTGAGTTGTATCAAGGAAAAGTAGCCTACTGCTGGAGCATTGCTGATATATGTGGCCATCTTAGTGCAAACCATACAGGCCCATATACAGTTGCAATGAATCGTGTCAATGTCTTAACAGCTTCTAATGGATGGGTTTGACTAACATAATAGCGGCACATTAGATTTGCTCCTGTGAATGATTATATTTCCCAGGATTTCTGTGTAAGAGTGTTTCAGAGCATTCCCCAGAACTGATTGCATGGCAGATTTCCAAAGGGTACATCTGGTCTGTGCTTAGATCTTTGAATTGTCCAATTTTGGCAAATGGGGAGTTTCAATTTTATCGAACAATGCGATCTCTAAGGCTATATGGTTTGACCAGTGCAGAATATCGCCAATTTCACTAATGAATGTTTCTGAACCAAATGTCTTTCCAAATAATCCAAACAGATGCTGCAATGGTAACTCATTGATGGGCAACATAGGCCAACATATATTCCACTGAACTTCATAATGGATATGATCTTCTACTCTAGCAATTACTCCATTACGATTCCCGGTGTTCACTGCTCTCCCGTCACAACCTGTTATTTGAATTCCATCCATGTTCATATTTTCGTCGATCATACATTTTAAAATGTCAACTGAACGACCACTTGGTGTTGTGACATGAGAGATATTGATGTCACCAGGTTGTGTCAGTAAAACGCAATGGTATTCTTTTATTTTTCTTCTGTGATTCATCCTTTCTCCCATCGAAATAGAGCGAGATAAAATTATTGACGACATGTTGGGTTGGTTTCAATCCAGTACTCCTCTTGACTCGGCTATGTCTCACCATAGTTAATAAATATACCTAGTTCGCCAGCTTCCGTTGTTTTAAAGTCGGCACGTACGCCCTCTGTCGGTGGTTAATACGTTTTGCTGAGTCAGCAAAACGTATTAACCACCGACAGAGGGCGTACGTGCCGAGTTTAAACAGCAAGATTCGTATTCAGTTGGCGAACTAGGTATATTTATTAACTATGGTCTCACTTTCCGTTGGTCAATACAGATGTCTGTGGAGAAGTCTTCTCCAAACACATCCTGAAAAGTAGCAGTGGCAATAGCAGCAACTGTTTCGTCAGAAACCATCTTTCGATCGGCTTCCCTTGCAACACAAGGGATTGGGATGGTATTGTAGGCACTACTTGTTGAGACACTCTCCATGAAACTCGGATCATTATCGGATGAATAAGATAAAAAGTCAGTTTCACAAAGCTTTTTGTGGCGTGTTAAACCCACAACTATTAGAAGTTCGCTCACTGCGCAGGATTGCCGGATTGGGCGAAAAAATGAGATAAAATGACAAAAATTTCCGCAACCGTTTGCCCAATCTGGCAGCCCTGTTATAGAAACAGAGAGTCATTGGGGTAATGGGTTGCTGTGCACAAAACGATTTTAAACTTTGAGGAAATGTTTAGAAGGTAAAGTGGCACCTATGTTCAAATTTATATGATAAATGGAGAAATCGCCCCACCTTAACAGACAGTGTCTGCAGTCTATGATTTAAGCATGTACGGTAAGTGCCTACCGTATAATTGGGCAGAAGAACGCATACGGTACGGTACCGTACTCGCAATGCAGCTAAGTCCAAATAATTAAATTTGTTTATCTGTGTTGAAAATTAAAAACGTTAGGTTAGTTACCATTTTTGTAGGCCAGCTCAATAAGCTATAACCGGTTTTGTTGGAGAGATGAAACTCACCTCACGGAATAAGATTAATCTTATTGTAGAATTAGGAGCAGCTAACTCTCCTTTGTTAAAGTGTTATTGTCTGTTAATTATTACATCCTATAGGTGCCACAGAATGAAGAGTACCGGTAGTCATGAAATGCGTTGTTCAATCGCACGTACTTCTACAGTAGAGCCGAACCAGTGCCAGTTGATCTTAAGTAAGGTGCTGAACCACTGAGCTATGAGAGAAGATGATCTGTTATTTGGCATATGCAATTTATGTCATAACTACTGTGTTAGTATAAATGGCACATAACTTGCGACCATATGGATTATGGATACCTAGACTATATCGACGGTCGAAAACAAAAAAGTCGTAAGTGCATTTTTATTCTTTGGAGTAAAAGGCAAAAAAACAATTTTCTTTTTTGAATTTTGTTAATGCTTTTACTTTGAGCATTAATATCTGTAACTATAGTACTAAAATAGTAGTAGATAGCCCTAAGTGCATAGGTTTTGAAAATGCAAAAAAGGGAATTACTCAAAATGTCACTTATGACTTTTTTGTTTTCGACCATCGATATAGTCTAAAGGCTGGTAGTATCAACCTTTGTTTTACTGAAGGTAGCGGTGAATTGGAATAGCCTACAGCAGGGGTGTGCAAACTGTGATCGAATAGAAATAAGCTACCACAGATAATATGTAACAGCAACCAAAAGATGTAACTACACAAGAAATGTAGGTAAAAAATTTGTTTGCTTGATTTCACACTGATTGAACTTGTCGGGTTACCAAACAAAAATAACATTTACTAAATGTGGCAAACTTGAGACACAAATGAAAATCGTCTGGCGGGCCACACATTATTTAAATAATTCCAAACCTTTCTGCAAGCCAAAAAGTTTAAGCTTGCAGCCTACATTTGGCCCTCAGATCATGGTTTGTACACCCCTACAGTGTTTTATGTTTTTGTTTTTTTCAGAATGTTTATAGCTAAAACATTTCACCATGCTGTGTTTGCTCAGTTTTTTTCAATAACTTGTTAGAGTGACTTGCCACATTTAAATCTTTTCATGACATTTCGTTAAAAAAAGTAATATGCAAGGAAAAGGAAACAGTGGTTTTCGTCGTGATCATGGTATGACAGGAATGAGCAGAGGTCACCATGGAGACCGTGGTGTGGGAAGATCTGCTCATTCAGACTCTTATCGTCGAACTAGTACACCACCCTGCAGTATGGTTGGACCAAATTTTCGTGTTGGAAAAAAAATAGGATGTGGAAATTTTGGAGAGTTACGAATAGGTTAGATTGAAGTTGTAAGAATTTTTCAAATGTTGCAAAAGTGTTAGTTTTGTTGTTTTTAAAATAACCACATTACGTACTGTGTTTACCCGGTAAGCCAGTGTTACAACTATGGACTTAAAAAAAAATTTAAGCAACTTTTATATAATTTGCTAGGCTACCTAATCCAAGTCTGTAATCAATTCAAACGCTGTATAAATATACACAAAATTGGCTGATTGTATAAAATTTTATTTGTCAGGCATTGTAATATGATTGTCCAATTAATGTGTTCAACCAATTTGGTTAAGAAAAAGGTTTATTTAAATGAGCGTTGTTTTTAGCAATGTGCGTCACAGTGCGTGTATGCTAACTCTGCAATGGGTATTACAACTGTATAGCACAATCCTACAACTGTTTCCAATTCTGGTTGAACTTGGGGGAGTGTATTAGTGCTGTGATCTGCACAATGTATTGTCAATGATCGTCCCAGAGAATATTGCACAATTAAAGCATTTCTTGCAATTTATTTATTTTATCTGTAAACATCTCTGCTGACATCACAATACAAACTCTGACTGCTTTTGTGTTTACTGCCCTGGTTTTCTTTAAAAAAAACAATGTAGCATTAGAAGCATTATTCTGGTGACTCATATTTTGTTTCGCACTATGTTGTGTGTAATTGGTATGTGGTACAATATACGATACGGTTTACTTAAAATTAAATAACCTTGGGTTTTGGACGTTACTGCAATAAAACAATTGATATGTTTGAGCAGTATGCAATTAATCGATTTTGTTTGTATTAAAAAATTATCGATGTTTTTCACAGGCAAGAATCTTTACAACAATGAACACATTGCAATAAAACTGGTAAGTTTTTGTGTCAGTGCAATAATTTTAAGCAGAAAGTTTTTGAGGTGCCATAAATATTTTCAAAGTGAGGATGTTCATTTTTAGGAACCTGTGAAATCTCGAGCACCACAACTTCATTTGGAATACAGATACTACAAACAGCTGGGCACTACTGGTAAATTCTATTTCTGACTTGTTGCCTTCATTTTTAGGCTTAGTAATGCCTTTTTGGATATTTTTTTATTCTTACATGGAAAAAGTGCTATACAATCGTGTCATTTTCATTTCATGTGGTAGGAGCTACATGCTCTTGGTAATTTGGTACCCGGTCAATTGGTTGACAGACATTTGGCCGACAGTCATTTGGTCGACAGGACGTTTATTGGACAGACATTTGGTCGACAAGACATTTGGTCGACAGGACATTTGGTCGACAGGACATTTATTCGACAGACATTTGGTCGACAAGACATTTGGTCTACAGGACATTTGGTCGACAGGACATTTGGTCGACAGGACATTTGGTCGACAGGACATTTGGTCGACAGTACGTTTGGTCGACAGGACATTTGGTCGACAGTCATTTGGTCGATAGGACGTTTGGTCGACAGACGTTTGGTCAACAGACATTTGGTCGACAGAACGATTCAATTTAGGGTTAGGGTTAACTAACCTTAACCCTAACCTAACTCTAACCTAAATGTCCTGTCGACCAAATGTCTTGTCGACCAAATGTCTGTCGACCAAATGTCTGTCGACCAAATGTCTGTCGACCAAATGTCTTGTCGACCAAATGTCTTGTCGACCAAATGTCTTGTCGACCAAATGTCCTGTCGACCAAATGTCTGTCGACCAATTGTCTGTCAACCAAGGGTCTGCTACTATTCGGTGAGTCCGATTCAGTGAGTCCGATTCGGTGAGTCTGATTCGGTGAGTTCCTAACTTCTAACCCCAAACCCCTAACCCTAAAACGGCAATGATAATTAGGCTACGGTACCCAATAATTAAAAAAAAAAATTGAAAAAATCCCCCGTTAAGGGATCGGACTCACCGAATCGGACTCACCGAAATGGGCCATTCTGGTCGACCAAACGTCCTGTCGACCAAATGTCTGTCGACCAAATGTTTGTCGACCAATCGACCGGCCACCGGTAATTTATTCTTATTAACTAGGCTAGCCTACCGTAAATCTAGTTTTATACAAAATATGTAAAGAATTGGTTCTTAAAAGTAAACCACACAGGGTGGGTTCAGTTGCCACACCTGTAAAATCAGATAACTGAAACTCAGCAACAAGTCATTGAAACTATGTCTTGCTCCATCAAAAAATGCAAAGTTTGTATTAATAGCTGAATCATATCATGGCAATATGAAGCTTTTTGCCTTGCCCTGAACTGATTTTTAAGCTATGGTAATAGTGATAATACAGGCCTCGAAATTCGTTTTTGTTGACGGCGGACAAACGTGTCCGGTCTGAGCAGCTATCTCGGCGGACAAATTAAGTCTCACGGCGGACACACCAGTTTTTGCGTCGATCGTCATGCTTAATCACTTTATCTTGAAAATTCTTCGCCATTTGAGAACTATAGCTACGGTTTAGAATGCATTTTAAAATTTCATCGAAGTCACTCGGAAAGACGTGCGCTTGATGAGTCAAAGCGCCGTGTACCTGCTCAAAACGCCGCATAACTGATTAACTTCTACTGAACGAGGTCGTGTGGCTTCTTGCGTCACAATGCTCTGGGCACGAGTCAGAAAAACTTCTACACTAACGCTACTATTTTCTGCTGTGCAACATTTCACAGGCTTTTTTTTTTAAGTTTATTTTTGCGTGTCATGTGAGCGAAAGTGAATTTTCCCTGGGTCTTTTCTTATTGTAATACCAAAACTTAACAAATTTTGCTGTAATAGCCTACCGAACTCGTATAATCTAATTTTGTATCCAACCTTGCCTTATCAATATTACTCGGAGATCAAAGCCAGGCATTGTGACGCAAAACTTGAACAAAGTTGCACTGCTTAGTGTGGAAGTACCGGTACTCCCATCGATTGTTAGCGAAGAATTCACCTTTGTTACGATGATTCAATGTCATCAATCGTTGAAGCAACGTATAAATCGAAAGTTTTCCTGCTTGAATGGAAGCTACCCAGTCAACAAAATTTATCCTTTTTACATTGATTCAACGTCTGCGTCTACATTGAATTAATGTAAGAATGATAGATTTTGTTGTCTGGGTGAGAGATACAGTATTCACATTTTCTAGATGCGCGCTAGAATGCGCGGGAAATTATATTCTCGCAACAATTGTTCGTGCTATGCAATGACGATTTGTATCGCTAGTTCCCGTGTTATTTCTCGGCGGACAAATATGACCGATCTAGATGGTACTTCCCGCGGACATCACATGCTGTGACGGCGGACATGACCGCCGTGTCCGCCGTGAATTTCGAGGCCTGTAATAATTGTATTTACACAAGACTGGGCTCTGAATTTCACTTCACTTCCTGTATTCTAAGATGATTACATATTTGCTTGCTTTGAACCTATGTGACGAAACATATCTGCTTCGATTTCAAAACTAAGAAGCTTTAGGTGGAAACCGCTATTGACAGACGTTGAGTGGTTAAGATGGTGTTTTTATCCTACGATTAGTGGATCTGCTGTATCTGCAGTTACTCTTTTCTGTGAAGATAATGTGCAGTTTTGTCAATACATTCTTATTGTCAAAAAAACTTTGCAAATTACATAGAACAATCACTGGTACTAATTCCTCATAAAAGTTATTTGGAATTGCATAGTGCTCCATCAGCACTGGTGCAGACAGCAGCTACATTCAATCATGCACCTGAAGAAGCAAATAGTTGAAGTTGAAAGATATTTTGAAAGCAAAACAGGTAGAAAATGTCCGGGTGATGAAATTGTTGCAAAAAAAAAATTAATGTTGATAAAGTATAATATATATAAGTTGAAACAATGAAAACTATTAATACTACAAAAAGTGCTCAATGCCAAGCAAAAAGGCAAAGCAGAGCGAATTAAATCAAATATAGTTATTACTATCTGAAGCCTATATATAAGTTGTATTCAAATTTCCATTGCAGAAGGAATTCCTCAAGTGTATTACTTTGGACCATGTGGAAGAAATAATGCTATGGTCATGGAGCTGCTGGGTCCAAGCTTAGAGGATCTGTTCGATCTCTGTGACAGGACTTTCTCTTTGAAAACGGTTCTTATGATTGCAATACAATTGGTGAGACATCTGGAAATAAGAAAGCAGTCTGGTATATATTATATACTTAACATTGTTACAGCTTTCTTCACATTGCTCTAACACAATGCTGTGCAGATGTTGCACTTTGGTTTTTTACTTCACCAGTTTTAGCTTTTGATGTGGCCTGACGATTTTTACACATTAAGTTACATTATGTTTATTACTTTATTTCAATATTTAACCGTGTACAGGAGTCGTGCTGTTTCATAGTGGAATACTTGTGTTGTGTATTATGAGCAACCATATTTTTCAAGTTTGTCTTGGCATTCGGTTTGATTTCATCATCAAAACGTATAAGGTTGCATAAGAAGCAGTTTTACCAACTTCAATAAATGTGATACTGTTTTGCTGCCGTACTCAAGGTTTTTAAATCTCTCTTTTTTAGATAAAATGTGTCATTATTTTAAGCATTCAGTTTTAAAGATGCATTTGCTCATAATGGCAAGTAGGAATTTAAGATTGGGAAATGCTAAACTTTATCCGCTTTTGACTTATCCGACACTAGAAGAGTCGATTTTGCCTGATTTGTATGATGTACTATTCATAGATTCTATTGGACTAGTGAATAGTGATATTAGCTTTATAAACTTATTAACTGAGGGCAAGCTTGGAATATATTGAAAAAATTTGATCGGATTCAGAATTTATGTCCCATGATGAAGATTGGCTTCTTTGCCTTCTTGTCCACTCATCCAAGTCCTTGACCACTCAAAGTCAGCACAAGTGCAACAGTTATGACAAAACCACAAACATTTTTTTGTTCCACCGTGGTGGTTAAATTCGGTTCCGCTCTGACAAGTAAATATGCCCACGATTATCGAGTATCGAAGTAATGCAACACTTCGTGAAACATGGAATTTTTAAACAAACGTTTTTCTTTTAAGCTTAAAAGAATTGAGTACGTTCACTCGAAGCACCTCATCTATCGGGACGTGAAGCCGGAGAATTTCCTGATCGGTCGTGTAGGCACTCCAAATGAGAATACCATCAATATCATTGACTATGGATTAGCAAAAGAATACGTAGACTCTGAAACAAAGAAGCACATCCCCTACCGAGAACACAAAAGTCTCACCGGAACCGCTCGATACATGAGCACCAATACTCATCTCGGAAAGGGTAAGCCAGTTGTCTTATTTGGCACCTTTTGTTCTACTGTTTTTGAATTGCTGTGGTACTGTCAACGTCAAATAACTTTGCCGTAATACAAGTTATGTGTTTTCGTGTGGTAGTTTTTTTGTTACTGATCGCAAAATAACTTTTGTTAGTTGAGTACTATGCCTCGGGCAAACAGTCAAAGACTTGTTTCTTGATTGAGCTTGTTTTTTGATTAGCAGTTTTGTCTTGTTTACTTGGAGATAATGCAACGTCTTCAAGTCAGTTCTACTGCTTTGGAGATTTTTACTTGTATTGATTATGGTGCAAGAAATCATTTCACGTTTGAACAGTCTGTTGGACAGCTTTTGTTGATAATAAATAATTGTGCAAGTAAAGTGAACATTTTTGTCATCTGCAAAGTTTCACTTCTAAATTGAATTGAAGTGCTCTTCCACAATCTCTGTTTAGACGCAATAATAGACAGAAATTAGAGGGAAAAAGTTAACTTTTAACCACACTAATATTGTTGTCCAGTGTTCTTTCCATAATGGATTTGTTTATTGCAATAGTGTGATATTTTTGTTAACTCGAAAAGCGCCGTCGACAGAACTTCTATCTTACGACAATTTGTCCTCTTGCTTTTCTTTTGTTCTCACATCGTTAATCAAACTTTCAATCTTCATCCATGTTGCTTTCCAAGATTAAAGTCACTTCAGGTTTGCCACAGCTGCAACGGCAAGGCTTGCTTTTGTGTTATCTTTTTTCGAACCATCTCAATTGTCAAAATGTTTTTGCATTGTTTCAACGTCTGCAGCCGTTGAATGACTGTACGAAGAACCAGTTTTGTTCCTGAGTTTTGGCCAGGTTTATGAAATCCACGCGTAGTCATCATTTAAATTAAATCGATATTTGATACGGATTGTGTGTCGCTCCATGAAGTATATACAGTTTAAAACAAAGCTGAGTTTCCATCTTAAACCAGTCTTGCATGACATCCATCCCAACCAACAAATTATAAATTTTGACATTGATTTATCGCCCTCGGTCGTTGATTCAACGCCACTTGACATTGATTCAACGTAAAAAGAACTGACCTGCCGGCTGTACCATGTTTTTGGCAGACAGCACTTTCACGGGTTCGCGCACGGTATGACGCGTGTGTTTGTGATTTGGCTGGCTTCATTATAAATAGATCTCTTGCGCACCATTCACGTAGCACAACAAAGCGCAAGGTAAACACGTCTTCTCTATTGGCAAATCGTCTCATAACTGTATCAGACGTTGAATCAATGTAAGAATGACGGATTTTGCTCTCCGAGATGCTTCGATAATGTTTTTTTGTAGCAAAACATATACACCGTGAGCTTCTACGAATTGAGTGATGTATCATCGTCACAAGAAACGTATCTTAATTAATACACGAATTACTGGAAATGAGGCGGTCTCAATCTGCACACATGGAATCAATGTTAAATCGATTGATTCTAATGCTGGGTCGCAAGTAACCCAAGGTCTTATTTGTTGAAACTGCAGACTGTATATCGTTTGATTTGAAAACCGGGTTTAGCCGGCTGCAGAATTTGCTTATCGGCCAGCAAACGCAATAATTTCACCACTGTGTAAAATAGCACACTCACCAAGCTTGATGTTACTGCCACAAAAAATAAATACAAGACAACTATTTATATTGTTGTTGTGAGACAGTACAACTAAGGCTCAATGGACCAGAACAGACCAGTTCTGGTGGTAGGGGCAGGTTCACCCTTCGCCTCTAAGAATACAAGCCGAAAGGCAAACATTTTTTTGTAAAAAAGTCCGAAACAAGACCAGGCAGTTAAGTTTATGAATGAATGAAGTTAGCAAAGGCGAGTTAAGCGCACACTCACATCTACTGTTTTCAAAGAAAATCTTTTGTAACTTTGGCTTAGCCTCCTCCGATTTACAACTTTGGAATGGGAATTACTGTTCAATCATGTGCAGCATTTCTGTCGTGTATAACAAATATATCTTTTGAATGAAAGAGGTTAACTGAATAAAATGTTTGTGCACGCTGCTGTCAACAAAACAATGCATTGTGTCATATTTTCAGTTGATTTTTTGCATAACCTTAACTTGTTTGTTTCAGAACAAAGCAGAAGAGATGATTTGGAAGCTTTGGGTCACATGTTCATGTACTTTCTTCGAGGTAGTTTACCATGGCAAGGGTTGAAGGTGGGTACTGAGTACACGTTCGTTTAGTTTGATTACAACGCGGCACCGAGTAGTAAATATCATCACCAATTGCATTGGACACTTGCTATAAATACTTGCAGTTTTCGAATGTTCTGATCAAACATTTGAAAGTTGTAAGATACGATTTGTGGTTTGATGGAAGACTACAGATCGGTGCTTATTTAAACTCTCGTTTGTGAATGAACAAACGAAAGCTTCTTCATCCGTTCAATCGATGTCGACTCTTTGTCACTCTATAAATCATATCTCTCCACAGCTTTCCAGTTCCATTCCTTTGCTTGGACTAACCACTCTCCTCAACGTGATGGAGAGGCGGAAAAAACGTATGCAGTGTAGGTTGGTCAAACGGCTTTGGCCTGGGGAAAGACCTGCCAACCTACCCCAACCAAAACAGCCTACTTGTACTTGATGATGACAAAACCATATTTTATTTTTAGGCTGATACTCTTAAAGAGCGATATCAGAAAATTGGTGACACAAAACGATCCACTCCGGTTGAAGTTCTTTGTGAAAATCAACCAGGTAACATTAAGCTTACATAACAGTTTCCAATAAACGGCGTTGATCGGTCACTATTCAGAATCCTTATTATGTCGCGTGTTGTTTGCTAAGTAGTTTTGACAAAAGCTTTGAAGTAGCACATTAGTGATTAATTTTGTGCCGATCCAGACAACAAAATTCGTCATTTTTGCGTTGCATTAACGTCTGCAGACGTTGAGTCAATGTAAAAATGGCCAAGTTTGCTGTCTGGTTGCAGACTGTAGCTTTTGTACACTGTGTATTGAACTAGCTTGCACCAATAGTGGGTTGTTTTCAAAGATCTTTCATGTGGCAATAGAAACAGCTAATTGGATTTTGTGCATTACTTGCCCATTAAATATCAGTTCTGTTGACGGATGGAAACTGTGTAAGGCCATGTGAAATGCAATCCCAGACTTTGAATAAGACTTGATTGATTCTGTAAAGTGTAAACTGTAAATAATAAAGTGTCTAAGGCTACACAAAAAGTGCTTCTTGCATAGCAGTCCGCACGAGTTGGTAATTCAGACAAACCGTGACAGTCTGCAATCAGTGTAAAAACGACTAATTTGCTATATAGGATGTGCCTTGTTACCGCATGCAAAATACATGATTCTATGGTTCTATTTGCTTCTTTGGAATCTTCAACATCATGTGCTTGCGTCACATGTATTGCTGATCACTTTCACAATGCAAGTTTTAAGCTCGATTGGATTTTCCACTTTCCTTAGAGTGCTGGTGCTACATACTTGATGGTAGCAGTATTTTTTGCGAAGTAACACATTGAGACGAGAAGCATGTGGCAAATAGAGGACCACGGCAAACAATGTTTTATCGGCTAATATTTATATGTTGCTAAAGGAAATATTGACCAACCAGTTCCAAAACTCTTTCAACGTGCAATGGCTAAGCTCACCGTCATCAAACAATTGAAGCTATATGTACACATTTGGCTTCTACACGAGTTAACGCGGACGTCTTGACTCTTATACAAAGTCAATCACCAAACTGTAATTTTTGAAGTAAATTTATTTTTCCGCTTTATCAGTAATTTAAAGTTTCAAACTATTCTCAAATAAAGAAGGCAAGATGGTTCCATTTTCTACCTGAAATTTTCCAGTCTCTGCTCTGTGCAACATTCCCAGTTTGTTGATGTCTTGTTTGCTTTGTTTCCCAGCCAGCGGAGCAGCCCTTTTTTACATTGATTTAACGTCTGCACTCTGCACCCGTTGAATCAATGTAAAAACGGGCTGATTTGATGGCAGGGATCTGCTTATTTTACGACAAGATATTGTTTGCATTTTGTTTTACGTGACAGCACATTGCCCTCGGTCAAATTTTGATTTATGCTCAAAAGTTGGTTGGTTTTACAAAGTTTTGAAGCCATTGTTTTGATGCATTTCTAGCATTGTCGTATTTTAATACCGCATGCAACTTCCACAAAAATAACATGACAGATTGTGAACTACAGTGTTTTGTTGTCAGTTTAAGATTTTGACGTTTTTTGCGCTTTATTTTGCTGACAACTGGTTGGCTTGCTTGGTAGCTGTTTTATCTCTTGCAAATTATTGGGAAAAAAGAGATGCATCAACTGGGCTGGTATTTTTCTCAATTTTGCTTATTGAAGTACAGTATACTCGACGTGCACTGAGTGCGTGGTATAAGCCATTTTGCTCATTATTCTCTTTTTCGTCCTTCACACGTTAATGACAAAACTGTAGTGGTGTTAATGATATGATTTTTTTTTGCAGAGGAAATGTCAACGTACCTGCGCTACGTTCGTCACTTGGACTTTTTCGAAACACCAGATTACGAGTATTTGCGAAAAATCTTCTCAGACTTGTACGATCGGAAAGGCTACCCACACGACTCGCAATTCGACTGGTCAGGAAAAGCCTTGGTAAGCTTCAAAACCAATGGTTATGCATTATGACAAGAAACACAAAAATATCTTTGCAATGTCGTAAAATACGATTTCCTGCATTTTGATCGTAACGCACTGTGGGGTACACAACAAACACTTCGACGCGACACCCAGACAGCAAAACCCGTCATTTTTACATTGAGACACGTTGAATCAATGCAAAGTGATGGATTTTGCTGTTTGGAGACTTGTCGTTTCTGTCGGTGTGTGTGTAAGCTTGACCCTAACGCTTGCTTATAGCTAAGTTTCAACATCGACAGATTGATATAATCTGTGATGACCATCTCTTTATCAATTCAATTTTTTATACCAGCATGGTGATATGACCGAAGAAAATTTGATGATGATAACCCGTTTGGAGTTATTATTTTTTATGTAATTTTAAAGAAAATTGGTCAGTTGGTTGAATTGTGTAAGAAACCAAGCGGTGCATTTCTTCTATGCAAAAACAGAATCAAGTTTTTAAACAAACTCTGGCTGCATGTATAGGCGCGTTTTTTTGTCCTATTTGCTATTTTTCTTGTTTTAGGAGGTTGCATTTTCGTCTTACTCTTAACTGCACTGTAAGTGTATACACTGTGCACAAATTGGTGAAAATTCTTGTTAAAATACAAGTGCAGAAGTAACTACCGGTTTCTGGCAATGAGTTCTGAGTAAACTTCGTCATTGACTGTCATGTTGGTGATAAATCTTTCAATTTTACGTAACTTAACGTTGAATAACTAAATCTCTTCAAGACCTACTTCTTTGTGTGGTCAAAATATATTCTCTGCCAGCAAAAGGTGCTGTTATTCAACTATTACCCACACAACAAAAATTAGCCATTTTTACATTACATTAATGGTGGATTTTGCTGTCTGGGTAGCGACATTAAGACGATGTAAAAAAATGCAACTTTTGCTGCCTGGGAATATATTTTCAATGACGTCAATGTTTAAATTTATTATTGAAAATTTGACCGGGAGTGAATTAGTGGCCACGACCACGTCTTGCTGGATGATCAGACTTTTCTTCGAGAATGAGTGGCACGGACTCAAAATAACTTTTTTCTTGGCAACTTGTTCAAGCCAACCACTGTAAATAACCAGACTGCACAAGAGTAATATGACAAGTCTCAGTAACGAGGTGCTGACGTCATTGCGGAGCCATTGTTTTCAATTCTACAAGATAACTAGAATCAAACTAAAGCGTTGATTTTCAAATTCAAACCAAGCATTAGTTGACTCTATCTGCATCGTGCGTGCAATCGAACGCGATAAGATTTTGGAAAATATATTTGCATGGCGGTGGGATGGCGTTGGCTCTCGAATGGTGCTAACTTGGTTCGATATCCGGCTTAAGCTGGTTGTTGATACACACCGCTCATTTGCACCCAGTGTGTGATAAATTGGGTGAGCGTAGTTGCTGAAGGGAAGGCGGCCGAAAAAAGGAAAATGGCTAGTTGGCCAGTGGCCACCCTACTCTCATTAGTGCCTAGGCCCTAGTGTGATGAGAACCTTATCTTCTCATTTCCCAGAACTCAATAACTGAGTATGCGACTACCTTTTTAATAGCATAACCAGAAAAGCTGAAAATCAATCGAAAAGTCCTGGAATAGCCGCACAACAAAATACCTTACCCTAGCCTACAGAAAAAGGTGTAAAAATAGAAGTAAAATTTAGACAGCGTTATCACGCAGAACAACACTTTGCACATCCACAATACTTTCACCATAGCAGCCTCATAATGATTTGATATAGTGCGGATAGCTGCTAATTCAGTTAAAGAAGCAGTGACTCGAGGACGTTTTATGTTTGGTGTGCTTCTGTGACTACATTTTGTTTGGGTGAGCTGGGACAATTTCACTTGATAATTAAGTTAGTTTTATCTTCCTTTGCACTGAGTTGGCTAGACACAATCGAGCCAACACAGAGTTGCCTTTTTTACATCGCTTCAACTTCGCCAGACGTCGTAACGATATAAAAGGGCAACTTTACTGGATGGGAAAACTTTTCTCCAGACGTTCAATTATGGAGGCACAATCAAACAATGCGCCGCGACGCAAAATAAACGCAAAGAATCTTCTTTGAATTATGACTAATGTCTTGTCATTAAACACTAACCACACCGCTAATTATAGGTTTTTCGTTTTATATTATAAGATACACAAGCTCCTCATAATTGGCTGTAAGAAACATTTAATTACCAGACTGATGGAATCATTCAAAACAATATAAAGCGCATTTGTTAAAGGTGTCTTTTACCATGCAACTTGTAGATAGGTAAGACATTGGCGTGAAAAGTGACACAATGTATTGGCCGTTTGCTGTTCATAACCCGTCAAATGTCACTAGTGAACGGTTGTGACAACAGATATTAGTCCTTCTCTTTAAGCACTACACGTTTTGTGAAAGTTCTTATTTTTCTAAACTTGCCATTGGTGTTTGATCAACGCATTTACACGTAACATTAACGTTCAAGTTATTGTTTTTTTTTCCGCTCATCAAAGTTTCCTTATTGTAAAATCCTTTAGTGCGTTTACATTTCTATTTTGAATTTCTCATGATTTGTTAATTGCTTTTGCGCTCTTAACGTGCTTGCTTGTTTAAGCACAAGCAATTCATCCAAGATCTATCAATCAGACGTTATCCTTGATGCTTTAATGACATCATTGAAAACTTACCATTGTGTATGAAAATGGTCATGCGCTATTTCCCATGATCAGCAGCATGATACTTTGTTGTGAAATCTTGTTGCAATCGATTCCATATTGCATACAATCGATAGAAGTAGGACCGACCTTGCACCAAGGCAAGTGAAATGGTTATCAAGGTATTCGATTTAATGGCCAATGTGGCAGTCTTGCTGATAAGGGTCAAAACTGTCACCAGAACTCCCATGATTTCAAAGATTTTTCTTTTACCAACCAACAAGATCGATCTTTTTTCATTGATTCAACGTCTGCGCCGATTTTGTTAGCCTGCTAACATTTACCTATTGTAGCTAGTGTGTCACCAACTGTGCGATCTTTTTCAGCCAGAAATTCAGTCCTTTTTAACTAATTCAACGACTAGGGTCGTTAAAATGTATAAAGGTTTGATTTGCTGACTGACTTCAAGAATTGATTCTAAATACTAACACAAGCTGTTTCTACGTTTTCCAGCATTCTGCAACCCAATCTCTCGGCGACTCAACTGGTCACAATGTCCATCCACATAGGGTTCGTACTTCGTATATTTATTTATTACTACTACTTTAAAGTAAAGTCAAAATGTAGAAACCACACTTCTGTTCAGAAAACCTTTTAAAAATCCAACTCTAAATCGTCAGTGCTCACTGCTCGGCCTGATGTCATACTTTGCACATTGATTCGACTGGAGCACAGAAGATGAAAATACTGCACTTTTCAAAGCCTTTCCTGAACATCACTTTGGTTACTGCGATTTAACATCTGTATTTGTAATTCCGATTGATCAAGTGGTTCATCCATGCTGTTTTGTGGTCTCAATGATGAGTCTGGTAAAACTAAACGCTTTTAAACAAAAATTTGCATCTAAAATTGGATTATTCTGCAATTGTATGTAGCACTGAAAATAAAGAGAATAATTTTCGAAACGTATAAATTTTCCATCATCCCCAATTCCAATTTACAATGTCCTAAATCCCCATGCCGTTCGATCACTTGTCAAGTTAAAGCATTTATTCATTTATGAACAACTAAATGCTTTCAGCTGTGTATTCAGCTGAAGCAATGTATTCAGCTGTGTAGCGGGAGCTGTTGGTCAAACCATACTTGAGTCGATTGTTTAACGCTAAGCCGAGACAAGAAAGAAAAATTGGTCAGAAGTTAAAACTGGATACCTTTACCTTGGGACTGGTTTTTAATGCGAAAGTTAAATATACACTAAAGACGTAGCACGCCTTAATGAACCCATGGATTCTCATCATGAGCAGACGGGTACTGTGACCTGAATTGCCACGCTCTACTAAGAGTTTGAAAAACTTTGGTAAGAATGGAGTAAAATACCACGTGGACTGTCTAGTCAGCCGATTGACCTTTGACATCACTATTGTTGAAGAGAAAAGTGAAAGAGAGATGAGACAAGGCTTTGAAGTGACGTTTTGTTACCATCAGGAAATCTTTGATGTTCTACCGTGCCATTTTCGTAGATACTTTCTAGAATTGCAGCTAAGTTTTGACCTCACACAGAAACTAAACATTTAACTCGTTTTATTTTGTGTAAAAAAACAAGTAGCAAGCTCTCATTCCCAAAAGCCTGCTTCTCAATAATTTTAATTTACATGGTCAAGTAGGCTGAGACCCCTAAGTCATGCAAAAATACGCCTGGCCGGTTTAGTTATTAACTCAACGTTATTTCTTGTGAAGTTGTGAATGTGGATGTTTGCCCAACGTCTATTCTTTTTCATTTGATTCTCTGGCCGACAGGTTTATCCTTTTACACCCCAGGTGGTCGATGTTTTAGTGGAATATGCCGAGAGGTCATTGAAAAACACTCAATGTATGGTCTCGTACTCTCGTCATCCATGACTCTCAGACCTTTTGCTTTGATTGGTGGGCTAATAATGATACTGTCGTTGATGATATCGCCTGCAATCTTTTCTTCAGCGCCACTTTTGTAAGAAGAGAACGATCCCAGACAGCAAATCAGTCGTTTTTTTTATTGGTTCAACGTCTGCAGACAACGCACCGATGCAAACGACTAATTTACATGTGGGTGCGTCGTTGAGCGGAGCATCAGGGCGCCCGTGAGCAAACGAGTAAACACACCCACGCTTGTATCGGCAGGGACAGTCCAATTAGGAGAGCGTTGGCCCCGTGATGAACTCTGGAGGAAGGGGAGCTGACTTTATCGTCCCTTTACCTGCTATTCATTTGCAATTTTCCGTTTATTTAAATGAATCATTGAGCTAGAGAAGTAAAATAATATTTATACATTTCGTGCTTTAGACGCGAGAGGCGTACACGAATCGCGTGGACACGCGCGTGGAGGATCGTGGACCGGTTCACTCCAATGCTCCCATCACTCCTCAACATCCGGACGTAGATGTCATTACCGAAATCAAGTGAGCGTGAATTTGTGAACTGGAATTTCTTTAGTTTTGTGTCAAAGTTGTGTGAAATGAATGTCAAGTTGTATTGAGACAACGTTACACGCTGCATTTTGCCAAACCTAATTTGAATCAAATTGGTATTTTTATATATGTAAATAACAAGCTTGTTTCAACTCACGTTTAGCAAAATAGCCCTTTGTGCCCTTCATATACATAAATAATCATGTTCTTGAATAGTGCTATATTTTCAAATCATTAAACAAGTTTTTCAGCTAACAAGCTCAATTTGATTAACACTCTCAATTATTTTGAGTTAGCAAATCATAGTAGCAAGCAAATGGGATAAGTAGTTTTGAAAAGCAAAAATCTGCATCAGCAACGCTACATCGTGGGATTAAAGCCAGAAGAAGTAGCACGAAAATGGTATAAAATATTTTCTCAGCCGTTGAATTACCATAAAGCCATTAAATTATCATATCAATTAGTGAAATTATTAATGGATCAAAAAAATATGCATATAGCGAGTGTACGTGCAACGCAGCACTTTCTTAGCGCGTTCAAGCGAGTGCCAAATGCAGCGCTTCTCTTGTTGTACCAGCAGCATTCTCAAAAATAGAGTAAGCAGTATTTTCCTGATCACGCGTCAATGATTTTGGTTTCTTTTATTATCCCAGCTCGTGTTTGCTGAAACGAGGCTGACACTAGCGTGTGAAATAATTTTCAAAATGCAGTACTGTATTTGATGACCAACTAACAAATCTCTGTCTATGGTTAATTACCACTACATATTTGCACAAGCCTACATCACTGCTGTTGTATTCTTTATCCTAGCGTTTGCTAACGTTAAAACAACATATCACTACGTTGTCTAGCATGCTTTGAATCAACTTTGTGCTTTCAGTCCTGGCATAGTCGATTTGTGGTTGTCGTGCGTTTGATATTGATGTCGTGAGCAAACGTTAATGTTGAGCAAACGTGATGTGAGCAAACGTGATGTCGTTGAGCAAACGTCTAATCTCTTGCTTCTTGCAGATGTTGTTGCTTCAAGAGAAGAAGGAAACGTACTACGAACACCAGGCGGTGAAAACCTATTCCGCAATTTTGTTGTACCAAAAACAAAATCACTTTGTCGTATCAACCAAGCAATAGTCGTCAGGCCACACAGCAACAAACGCTGCCGTTTTACATCGTTTCGACGTCGTCAGACGAAAGACGTCGCCAGACGTAGACTTGACAACTTTCTAGTCTTGAACGTGCGTCTCTATCAATCAAGTCCAACACGTCTAAATGACGTTTAAAAGTGCCAGAAAAAAGCTTATCGTATGACTCGCTCGAGAAGAAACGTGCTGCTCTGATGGCGCAGTTTTGCAGCGTTTTTCTCCGGAAATTCGTCAATCTGAGACTGTGATCCAACAGAAATTTATAGGTGATAAACTAATTGATCCATAATTTGGTGATTGTACGACTTACCACACAGCCAGAAAAATACCCCTTTTTACATTGATTGAATGTTTGGAAAAGTTAAATCAGTGAAAAAGAGTAGGTTTTTCTGGCCGGGCAGGCGGGCAACTCAAAGAAACATTCCGCTAGCATTTCTCACCAGCACTGACGTTATGTTACTATGGAACCTTGTTTTGGTACTAAATGGGTTTGGACATGGAAATTCACACCCAACAATTAAACCCCATTCACCCAATCAGCTATTTCAACCTACCTGTCCATTAACCAACTTTCACATAACGTTTCATTTCGGTGCTTGCGCAATATGTTTCACTGGTGATTTTTCGATGATGAGGATTATATGAGCTTATAGAAACGATTGGGGACGAAAATAGTCCAAGGAAATACTTTCATGTCACACGACGACACCATACTAGGCAAGCAAAATTAGTCCTTCATTGATAGATTCAACGTCTGCTGACAAAAATTAGTTTCAAAAAGCTTTAACTGAAATTTTCTTTTTTGCTTGGTATGGAGTCGTCGTGTGACAAGAAACATTTCCATTGTTTTTGTCCCCAATAGTCTCTATAAGCCAATCATAACCTTGTTAAGCGGTTGGAATTAGCAAGAAATTTGGGGTTGGTGAGATTTCCACTCTTCGTGCGTGACGTGGTGCATAACAGCACCAAGCAGTAAAACAGCTTTGCAATCCTGAGTAATTGTAGTTTAAACGTCGTTTCCATAACTTTAAACATGTTTGCTCGATTGACTTTTTTAACCACCTGTTTTTGCACTCTTTTTCAGCCAAAAATCTGTCCTTTTTAACATCGATTGAACGTTTGTGGACGTTAAATCAATGGTAAAAGACAGGTTTTTTAAACTGTTCAGCTGTTCGAAAAAAATAGACCTTTGCATGTTTTGCTTGCAAAGTGTCAAAGTTGCTGCTTAAAAGTAAAAACTCGCAGAAATGCGTTTGACCGCTTGAAGACACATAGTTAGGCCACTATAAACTTGTTTCGTACATTGCTTCTTTTTCCCTCACTCTCATCTCATCGTCTGTGCAAACGCGTTTTCTATTTTACGTATTCTCAACGCGAAAGTGCCTCATTTTTTGCGACTTTGAGACAATTGCAAAAAATTATGCAAACTTTTTTTTCGGGCACTCATAGGGCTTCCCAGTTGGCAAAATTGGTCCTTATCACTTTTATGTCTTCTTACGTTGAGTAAATGCGAAAAGAACCAATTTTGGTAGCTGTTGTAGGACACATAGCACTAGCCATGTGCTCACTGATTAAGGTGACTTGGAAAACGGAAATTACCCAAAACAAATTCTGTTTAGGTTTGACAAGTTTGATTTGAAGTAATATCATAAGTTAAAATTTTCGCAGACAAAATGCGTTTTCGTTTTCGAAGTGTTTTCACATGTTCTTAAAACGAAGACACGGTTTGAAAAAATGGCTTCGTATTATGTCTGTGGATGCTGCCCGCGAATATCTCCTTTGCATGAATAGAATCAGGGTTACTAATTTTTTTCGGCTGTTTTGCAATGAAAAAAAGTCAGTGTTTTAGCTTTGAATCTCGTAAAATCAAGTTTTTTCTATATTTTTTTATTGCTGGTCATTTTTGCAATAAAATACGACGTTGATTAATGTAGGAGCAACGTACTTCTTACGTGCATACTGCATATCAATCAGTTGTTTTCAAACTACAGTATTTTCTTTTCTAAATGCATTTTCAAATTCAGGTCTCTTCTGTACTTCATGTTTTATTATATGTTTGTGTGGCGAGATATGTGTGATTCCAACTGTACCGTATTGTGACAAGCTTTTAAATGTTCGTAAATTTTACTTGACTTCACTTTAAAAGAAAAAAACAATTGAATTTGAAGAATCTGTCTGTCAATTTTTGCTTACCTAAGGCTCAAACTGCTACGTTGTATAGAATATAGCAAACGCAATAAGATTTTTTTTAATTGATATAAGAATAGGATTTTGAAAAAAGTGTGTATTGCCTTTTTTAATATTTCATGCTATTTTCAAAGCAATAATGCGAGATGGGTTTCTTTGCGTCGAAAATTCATGATATGATGTTGATTGACTGCCTTATGGTTTGGCTATATGCACTCATCTATAATTCATTTTCTGTTCCCAACACAATTTCTTTTCTGATTAAATGTCCCAATCGTTTGAATATATTCTAGCGTTCCAATATGTTCAAAGGCCACTTTCTGTATTGCTTCTTTTTTTCTATACCATTAAAAGATGACAGAATTTCCTGTTAATCCGCAAGAATTAAATGCAGTTGTTGTCGAACTCGACTGCAAAGGTAAAAACTGTGCCAGTGATACCCAGGCAGCAAACCGTTTCTTTTTTTTACATTGAATCATAGTAAAAAAGAGAACTGATTTTCTTTCTAGGATAACTGCCATGTGTCCGATGTGAGAAAAAGGGGGCACCATATCATTTTACATTGATCTAACGTCTGCAGACGTTAAATCAATGTAAAAATGACAAATTTTGCTGTCTGGTATAATTGTTAAGCCGTTTTTACAATCGGTTGTCAAAATACCTTCTTTTGGTGTGCAGAAATGAAATGATATCGCAACTTTCAAACTTCCGGATAACGAACGTACTATGCCTGGTGAACAAGTTGTTTAATTAGCACAAAAGCGTTGTGAAGGGCTTGAAACTGTTCCACTAAACGGTAAAATTTTGGACAAATTAACTCAATTGGACGATTAAAACTGATCTTTGATCTCACAATTTCAAAGGTTTGTCTTGTGTTTCTCGGCAATCGAGTGTAGCAAGAATTGACAGCGATAAACACGTAATATCAATTCTTGCTACACTCGACTGCCAAGAAACACATGCTTTGGAAAAATCTTAATAGCTAGTGGGAAGGCTACACCGGTATGGTTAGCGAAACACAATGCTCACTGTTCTATAGTGAGTAGTCGGGTAGTGCTGACGCCAGGAAGATCGCTCCGTATATCCTTGGCGACAGTTAGTTTAGTTGTTTTCTTTCCGCAAAAGTGAGGATTCAATTGATTGACAAAAACAGCGGTTGAGAACTATGTGGCATGAATTTGTGGTGCGATACTGATGAGCCCAGCCTTGTGGGCGAAACACGTGTTTATCGCTGTCAATTCTTGCTACACTCGACTAACGAGAAACACAACTCTTTTTATCATATAAAACAAGTTTTTTTTCCAAGTAATAAAGAAATTGAATGGTTGTATGTCTGCGACAACATCTCTCGATTTTATTGTTGTAATTTTGTTTCTCTACAGCTGTATTTCACTTTATGGTGTGTATTATATGCCTCGTTCATCCTGTGCAAACCAATTCAATTGATCTTAACCTGTTAAACGTGTTGTGTTATTATTATTAATGATTATTATCTTAACTATTATTATTACCGACTTGCTTGTATTGTCTCTTTAATGTCATGCCACATTGCGACCTTGGAATAGATTTAGTCGTTGGGAAAATAATCTTTTTGTTACGTTTCATTTTTTTTATTGTCATTAACGTGACCTGAACGAAAAAAGTACCAGCTGCAGCATACGATGTTTCAGAACGTCAAGGAATATAAAAAAGCAGTGATAGTTTCCATGGCTGAAAACGTGTATGAACAGTTTTTGGATAGCAAGGTACAATTTAAAGGCTTTGATTCTATTCTGCAAGTAGGTTTTTTAAGTCTTGTAAGTCAAAAAATGAGCTTCTGTAAAAAATCATTTGTTTGCATCGAATCATGTCGTTCGCTTTTTCATTCCCTTGCAATTTTGTTTTTCTGGAAGCAATGTTTCTATGCCGTGATGCAGTGTCTTTGTTGTGACTTTGGCTGCAGCAGTTCATATTCGTTGTTCCAACACATTTTAAAACGATAACTGCTTTCATTTCTGCTTCTACTCTAATGCACTGCATTTTTGAGTCTATCACACGACCCTGTCTGAATTGATTTTTATGTTTCAGTGATGCGTTGATTTTGCTATGACAGATTCTACGTTGAATTCCTTCAGCAATGTGTGATATGGAGAAGTATATTTCTCAATATGACTTTAATCGTAACCAATTTTTGAGTAGACGTTCAATTAATCGAAATGTACATTTTGTCGACGTTGTTTTGCACTTTTAGAGTTCACATAGCGTGCAAAATACACTAAGTCTAAATTAACTTTTCAAATTGTGTATTAAAAAAAAGTTAATCAACCAATACTTTTTATGTTCGTACTACTAATGTCCAAATTAATAGTTCCGTAGAAGAAAACGCATTTGTTTTACATTAAAATGGCTCAGCTGTGGCAAAACCGTTGGGAACCACTGTACAATGGCTTCTTTCCATCCTTTAGGTTTGAGACTTTGTGTGTAGCCTATGTCACAGTTAAAATGAAATAACGTGTTTTGTTATAATGCAAATGATCTTTCGTTTTCCCTGAGATGTTGCTTTTATTTTTTATTGTTATTGCCTTGTCATTGTTGATGTGTCGTACTGTCAGATGGTTATGTTTTGATGCGTCTCATGCACGGCCGTTAGATGATGCTGTTGAGCTCCTGTTGAACTGAGCGCAACAACGCCAAGCAATTGGTGATCATTGAATAAACGTCGTTTGCGCAACAGTGAATGTCTTTGAGTGTCCGGTTTCAGCGAAGCAAGCAAAAAGTGGAATGAAAATAAGTGGTTAGCTGCAACTTGAAAAGGCAAAGTTTTGTCAGTACATCGCCCTTTTAGTTACGCTTTATAGTGGGAAAAACTACCGCAACACAAGGGTTAAAGTTTGAGTTTACTTGATTTGACTCCAGAAAAGCTTTGTTAAACATTGAGTTTGTATGTAATAAACCTTGTGGTCCGACGAGGAAGGTCGGTAGAGGTTGTCAGGGACAATGCAGTAGTCAGAAATGTTTCCTCCTACTTCTTTATTTAGCGCCTTAACCGATAAAAACATAGGCTATGCTATGAAAACATGAGTAAGCATTTTATCTTGCCCAATACGTTTCTAATAGGGATTGTAGATCATAGGGATGCGAAACTTCATCCGCTTTTGGCTTATCTGCAACACTAGAAGGGTTACGATTTTTTCTAATTTACAAAATATTTTACTTTTTATGGGTTATATAAAAAGAGTTAAGTTGGTTTTAAAGTAATTTAAGGTTTTTAGTTGAAAGCAGGCCTGCAATAAAGCGTAAAAAAATGTCAAATTGGCAATTGACCCTTCTAATGTTGAAGGAACAACGGAGTTGCGCGTCCCGTAATGTACCGTCCCTAGTTTCTAATAGGCCTATATTAAAAGCAGAGAATTTTGTTTGTTGCAAGTTAGCAGTCAATCATAAGCTTGGCAACAAACTCCAGTGCTTTCAATTGCATAAATAACAGCAATTTTAGGGTTTTCAAGAAAACACAAAAAAAGTTAAATGCCATTTCTTTGAGAAGTCCGCGTTCCCTAAGCAGGGTAAGATATTGTTACAGATTGGCTACGACAGGATCACTCACGCGTGACCAATTACATTGTTCCATGAAACATTTATGAAGCACTCGTTGAGAGTTGTTAGGCCAAACTGTTAAATAAACATAATGGCTCAGCAACTGAAGCTCGCACAGTAAACACTACTTTTGCTGTGCTGGATAAAAGAAGAAACAAAAACGCCTCCTTTCAAAGTGGTTGTCGATTTCAATGTGTTCGGCGTGCGCCCAGCCCTTTACCTAATACAGTAAAGTTAAATTACAATAGTCTGTGAGTAGGCTACTACCCGTCATGCCGAACAACAGATTTTATTGGTTTTATTCGTCGTCGCGTATGTTTATTTATTTATTTGCTTCAGATATGCACGCATGTTTCCAGACAGCAAAATCCGTCATTTTTACGTTGATTCAACGTCTGCAAATGTTGAATCAATGTATAAATGACAGATTTTGCTGTCTAGATATCCACATGAAGTTAACTTCGTTGAAACTTAATTTGGAAAGTGAGAGCTATCTGGTAACGTTGAAACGTAGGTCTATTTTCTTTCAATCTTACGATACCACAGTCTTGTGGTTGGACAGAAAGTCATGTAGGCCTGCAATAAAAGGTTCTGAGACTATAAAACTTGAAACAAGCTGTTAAAGACAGCTGTCACAGGCTTTCTGTAATTACAAATATTTTTGTAAACCAAGTAGTGCAGACACAAGACGAGCATGAAACAATCAGAAGCGCAGATTTCGAAACGTACACATTATAGAGACAGTAGCGTTGACAGGAAGGTCCAGGGAGTGCTTTTGGACCCGGCCCCGGGGTCATTTCAGGGGCTTGTAACCTATTCAAGGGGCCCTGGAAATTGAAGGCGCTATCGCGTATTTTTTGGATAGGCCTACAGCCAGGCCCGGATTAAGGTCAAATGGGGCCCCTGTGCTAATGAATTTTATGGGGGCCCTTACCAGCTTACGTGGAGCGTAATGGAAGTAAGCTGGTTTCGCTTGCAGAGGAAACCGAGCCTTGCTTAGGTAAGTTAGATAACTTTGAAATAGCACGTGATCGATGATTAAATAAGCTTTGGTAGAGAGGTACTTTTTAAAAACCATAGACAGACAATCGATAACAACTTAATAACATTGAATTGCATAATTCAAAATTAATACAGAAATGAAATAGATACATAATATCAAACGTTTTCGGCAAAACTTTCTGCCCTCTTCAGGAAAATATCTTAATTCATCTAAACAAAACAGCAGCTTGTACGCAGGTCAGTGCAGTTTTATTGAATTTCAGTCATTTATTATTAACCTTTCACGAATAATTTTGTTTTGTTTAGATGAATTAAGATATTTTCCTGAAGAGGGCAGAAAGTTTTTGCCGAAAACGTTTGAAATTATGTATCTATTTCATTTCTGTATTAATTTTGAATTATGCAATTCAATGTTATTAAGTTGTTATCGATTGTCTGTCTATGATTAAATAAGCATGTGCAAATTAAGTCAACAATGTTTACGTTATAATGGATGCAAAATCACACACATTAAATCAACGAAAACGTGCAAGGGAAAACATTGTAGCAAGGGACCACTGTTAGTACTGCACACTACACTGCAAATTGCAATGAAAGGTTATTCTGAATTTCTATTCTAAACTGCTCTTTCATTCACTACTAACTACCAATAGAATTTAGAAAACTAACATGAAATTCAGTCGAACGACTTTTTTCTGGCTTTCTTTGCTGCAAAGTCTGTAAGGAAAGCATCAAAATTGAGGTCGCAGTTAATTGAGGTCGCCTACACTCTATGCTGAGAAGGCTCAGATTAGCCAAGCGCTCTTGTGTCATTGTAGACCGAAGTACGTTTTTGATTCTTTTCAGCTTAGAGAATGATCTTTCTCCAGAACAGTAGTGACCATCATACAAAGAAACAATCTAAGAATTGTTTCTACATTAGGAAAAGCAGCTTCAACTTTGTCATTCTTTATTATCTGGTACATGTTTTCATGACTAAAACTTGCTTTATTTCCATAAGCCTTTTTAAGATACAGGTAAAAATTCAAAAGTTCATCAACAAGACAGAGATCAACATCAGTAGGAAATCCTTTCGCTAAATTCATGACACTCTGTAAAATCTGTTCCTTTGATGCATAAAAATCAATTAAAAACGAGAAATTCTTAGCAACTCTTTTGTAAATTATTGTAATTTGTTATTCAAAATTTGTTATTTTATTTTATTTATTTCATTTTTAGGAAAAGTGGGGCCCTCTGTCTGCGGGGCCCCTGTGCTTTAGCACGCCCTAGCACAATGGTTAATCCAGGCCTGCCTACAGCCACAGGCATTTTTCTCATCAAAAAGTGCAGAAAAAGACTCAGCACAAAATGCAATTTCTTCTAAAAATTTTGACTTGTTAAGACGCAACGTAAAGCGTAATAATAATTTTTTGTATTATATGGGCCTATTTCTTGAAAACATAAACTAGTAGGAGAAGGTATGGTCAACAAAATTTGTAGTTTCAAGGTTGATTTCACAAAAAAAAAGAATTCTAAAACTATCAAAAATATGACATGCCAGAGACAGTAACTAACGGCATCTCAAGGAATTAATCGGAGGAATTTTTGTTCAATTGTGATCATTGATATATTTTTGTAGTCTAGTATGTCGCAAAGATTTCATTGTTTGTTGAGGATGTTTTTCAGTAAAGTTTTACGACTGGGCTTTGACGTAGTGAAGTCGTCAAAAGAATGTTGTTGATGATATTGTTGCTTTTGCCCTTTGAGTGGACACCAAACACTGAGAATAGTAACCAGCGGATCGTTGAGTCATTGTCATTTGTCCGCATCAATAATGTATGTACAAATACAGCATTTGTCTTTGAAGAAATATCAACTACGCATAAAGGCTTGACCTTTGAATCTGAAGATGCTCTGAAAGCAAAATGCGTTCCCGGCAGTGGCGTAGCTAGGGAATGTGCCGGAACGTGCCGCCCGGGGCGGATTCAGATTATGCCGCCCCTTCAAGGAAAAGCATGTGAAAATGACATGCGTTTTTTTATTAGATTGTAATCAAAATCAAAAATCGTAGTCTGAAAGTGCCGCCCCCTCCCCCCCCCTAGCTACGCCACTGATTCCCGGTCAAAAAAGTTGAGGCTTGTACACTGATAGCCTATTAAAGTTAATTGCAATGTAACTTTTCAATCAGACAGTTTGCTTGCATTGGATTGTCAAGTTTTAACATCAAAGTATGTTTAGATTTGCAACTGCGTAATTAGGATTTAAGATCTATTAGTTTTGTGCCTGTAGTGCTACTGACTGTAGGCTTCAGTATTTGTAGTATTTGATAGTTTGCTGCTTTGTTTCAAGTTTTACAGTTTTAAATCAGAGCTATGGAGCCGTAGACGTGGAGTTAATTACAAAGATTTTGGTACAACTGAAGTTGGAATCGATCCAATGAAATTGCGAAGAAAGAATCAAGTATATTGAGTCGAATTCCGTAGATCTACTTAAAATACGTTGGGCTGGTCTCTATGAAATCACTTGCAGTAAATATGCTTATTTAAATTATCAAGTTGGTGGACGTTACTACATGAATAATAAAAAGTCAAGCTAAAAAAATGAACAAAAAACATTGAAAAGTAGGTTGTGATTTTCCAATTCTACGTTTTCTTTATGAATGTATGTGAAAGTCGACGGAATTTTGTGTTGTCTGACAGTAGTTTTCATTTTACATCATAGCAACGTTTTCAAATGTCAATGCGATGTAAAAATAGCAATTCCAGGTAGTATGTGCACTGAGTGGCCTTGAAATAACAAGGTAAACGGTTAAAATTTAAACTGTTAATAAAAACAAACTGCAATCGATACTGATCCGCCAAGCAAAACACGTTATAAGAGTACTGTATTGTGTGATTAAATTGAAGCACAGGTTTAGCCAGCTGATCGATTTTCACTCTTGTATATTTGTTCGACCGAGTACAACGTTGTTTTAACATTGGTGATAGAAAGCAATGTCAACCGCGGTAACAATACGCTGAAGGCTGAGTTACAGTAGAATTGATGGTAGTTTTGTTACAAAAAATAATTAAAGGAAGTCGGTAGATATTTTATCAGACTTGTGGTTTCAACTCGGACTTTTTGAAACTATTTTTTGGCATTCGATTCAAAATAAAATCAAGGCAAAAATTCCAAGTCAAACACAAACGAAATATTTTGACTTCTACTGTACCTTCGATATATAGGCCTAGCCTACATCTTTTTGCTGAACACTCATAGACTCGAGAATTGGTAAGTCATTTCGTTTCGAATTCATGATATTAGATTGTTTGTTTTTATTAAACGAAATCTAGACAAAGAACTCTGTCTCAAAATAGAAGCCTACTTGTCACCATAAATAACATAAAGCGTCTTGTCTCTAAAGAGTGAAGATACTAGTGAAACAACACATGGAGACTTTTGCAATGTTTGGGTAGATATTTTCCTGGAAGATATTTTCCGGGAGATCTTTTCCACGGGAATTTTTACCGATTACTGTTAAGACAAGTTTAAAAAAGTAAACTTTCAATACGTACTACTATGGAATAGAATTGACAGAGTTTCAGGAGTAGGCTAATTATAGTCCCTTACCGAAATGGTTATATTGATCCGGAATATTTTCATGAGATCGGGGAACCTGAAGATACCACCTTTTATTTTTTGAATAGAATCTGTTTGAATAAGACCATTCTGATGATTCCAAAGGGTGAAACAGCCATGGGTTTGTAGTGAATAGTTCCTGTATTCGGTGTACATATTAATTCGTATGTTTGTAGGGTAGCCGATGCTACTTTGTCGGATTTTGAATAGCTAGTCGTTGGTTGGTGGCTTGCTAGGCCAGAGTAAAGGTTGCCCTAAAAGTTTTTATCTTTGATTTTTGTTGTTTTACTTTCAGAATCCAGATAATTCAACCTTGAGATTGTTTTGTTTGAGTAATTAAGTTGTTACGTCATAAAAAAGTAAATCAGATTAATGTCTCACAAATCGGAGATTCAGAGGTGATTGGTGAAGTTAAAAGCATTTCGTGAAGAGGAATTTGCTTCATCACAAAAATTAAATGTTTTTTTTGTTATAGAAAAATTTAGTATCCAAGCAAAATTGAACTTGCTTCTGAAGTAGCGGTTTTACAAAAGCTTCTTTCTTGGAATAGCCTACTTAGTGAGTTTAACGCTTTCTGAAAAAAACAAAACATAGTTGGACTTTTTCAATAGTAGGTTATTGAATCAGTTGTAGCCTACATAAAATTTAATGTTTTGCAAAGTTTTTGTCATATTACATTCTATGAACAAGAAACTGCAATATGGAAGAGCGAAAGTTTTGATACTGTGTAGTTTACCACTTTTAGGAAGTCTAGTTTCAAATCTCAACAGAAGATGAGTGTTGTTTTCAGTTATCCAAGTCACTGTCAAACAATTTTTATTATTTGGTATTATTTTCCATCTTTACTTCGAGTGAAACTTACCAAAACGTCATTGTAATAAAGAATTTAACTGTTTGTGAATTGTTAGGCTACGGTAATACAAAATTGTGCATTACACTGAAAATTTTGAGGTTCTTAAACCAAGCTATATAACTTTCAAACTTTCAATTGTTGGTGCAAGTGCAAGCATTCGGCAACCTTAGTATTGCCAGACCAGACATAACCAAATTTTAACGCTGAAATCAAACAACATGTATTTTTTAAACTTTGGTTAAGCACTCTAAGATTTCCATTGAAATAATTTTTTTGTAATTTATTCCCAAAGAGTTGTTGACTGGATCATTTTTTTCTTTTTAAAATAGGGCTTTCTATGAAATTTTTAAAAAAGATTTATCGAAACTTTGCCGCAGCAATTCTTAAACCGCGATGTCGTACCTGAAATCTCTATATGAAATATGTATCTTGCTGTATTCTACCCTACAAACGACAAAGTTTCGGTTACTTTGTAAACTAGCAGTTTTTAATTCAACGCATTTGTCACCACAAAACTTACTAGTGTTGCCAGTTGAGAAACTTGTTTGGTCGACTCCAGCATCACCGAAAATTATCCTTATCAGTATATTGACATACACAGCACGTTAGTAGCCTACTGTCTGTGTATTTTTGTAGCCTACTTTTTCAGTCAGTTCTTTTGGTTTTTCTAGAATTTTTATGTATTTATTACGTTGTTTTTCGTTGTTATTTCGTTGTTGTTGTTTGTGCATTTGCAGTTTGTGTATTCGTTGTTTTGTTTTGTTTAGGATATGGACAGCTTTGTCTGATGCAAATAAATATTATTATTATTAATATACTTATAGCCTACCTAAAATTTTACTTGAATATTACAGATCACAGATGAATTCTAAATAGTGTTAAACAGTATCTGAGAGATTAAGTGATACCACTCTCAACGCTATTCAACCAAATGAATAGTGTTCTTGGGATGGATAACAATTATATGGATACCCGAGCTAGCTTGAACATTGTTGATCATTATTACTATCCTGATAGTGACCTCGAAACTATTCAAGAAGAATCATCAGTACTAGAATCTGATGATGACAGGAGTCTCCACCAAGAGTTTTGGAGGAATATTGATGCTGCAACAAAGGCCTCGCGCTTCGTTTACGACTCCGATGCCACGTATCGGACAAGCGACAGTGATCTTTCTCATTCTAGTATGAGTGGAACTTCCACACCACGAATGCAGTCGGAAAAGTCTCCAAGCAGCAGAGATTTTCATCCCAACACTGGTGTGAAAAATGACTCTGCAGTTAATGGATACCACACATCATCGTCGTATATTTCTTACAATGTCCACGATTCTGATGAGCCCATTTCTCATGGTGAGCTATGACTTTATTTTCTTGCTTGAGATTTTAGTTGTAGCCTACGATGTAAAATTGTTAAATTGGACTGAAAGTGAGTGGAAAATTCGTGTTGCAATCGGTGGCGGTTCCAAAAGGAAGACATTGGGGCGATCGCCCTCCCCCCCCCCTAATACACAGAAAGATAACTTTTGCTCGGTGTATTTTCAAGAGTGGATTAATGGGTGGTAGGCCTGCACATCATAATGTTTTGTTGAAATTGCCCCTCCCTCCACACAAAAGCTACTTGTTGGACCCGCCCCTGGTTTCGGTAGCAACATCGTTTATCTGATGAATAATTTCTAATTACTTTTTTTATTCAATAAAGCCGCCGTGGATCCATTTTCGCAGCAAAAAATCGTGTACGCCAAATGCCTCACACCAAAAAACCAAGTCGAATTGCCCAAAGCCCCCTCCATCGATCACACTCAGTCGAACGGGCCACTTGCGACCATCACTGACATGTTTCAAGCGGCACGGGAAGGCTCTTTACCTGCCCTGGTATTTAATTATTCATACAATTTGATTAGACTTGCAGAACGGTCGATCAAATTTTCCATGCTTAATCAACTCATGTTCCAGACATAGGCATTAAGTCGAAAGTTCAAAGCGCCATTGTGCATAGATCAATACTTTTTGTAAATCACATTGTTTAAAAACATCTTTGTCGCTTTCAGTTTTTTATTGCATTTGCTTTCAAGTTTATTCCATAGTTATCCGTAGGAATGCTTGTAAGATGAATAAAAGCTTTTGTACTACAGGAAAGTGAAACGGATAACAACACCGTCATCAGACTCAGCTAGCTAAACTTAGTGGAGTGCATTCGAGCACAAGAATTTCCAAGTCCAAACCTTTTCCGAACGATAAAACTTGCTAGCAGCGTTGCCAATGTGCATCAAGGTCTATTCAAATTTTTGTATATAATATACAAAAACATTATGTTTCAGGAGTCATTTTCCGTAAGCGAATTAAGTGACACAGTAGACGAAAGCGGCAATACGACACTTCATGTTGCTGCTGAACACGGTCACTTAACCTGTGTGAAAAAGCTTGTTGCAAATCTTTCTCCGCAGATGGTGACTTTGCCAAATGACGAATTGATAACTCCAACTGCTGCCGCCGTGAAGGTAATTGCGACATTTTGTTTATTTTGGGTGCTGGTGCTGTAGTCGTGTTAGTTGTGGCAGATCAACTACTCGAATAACTTCATGCACTTTCAAAACTCTTCAAGGTTTTGCCGCCTTATTTCGTGCACTGGAGCGCTGGTAGATTTTGTTCTTTTTCTCTTTACATCATCACGTAATACTGATGACGTACATTTCGAGACTCACAAAACGATGTTGAGATTTACCGAAAACGTAAAAAATCGATGCCCTGATAACATTTGTTTGACTTTTTTGGCGAATACTGACACGATGCTCAATGGTTTTCGGACTTTTTGTGGTTTGTCTTTATCTTTCACATACACTTTCAGTTATTCTCTTGAAATTTTTCAAAGATTAGTAAAGGAAATGGCAAATTCTGGGGTATGTTTGAGATAAAAACAAGATTTTAATTTACACGAACTAAATCGCTGTTAGAACGTCTCTGTACGTCAATGTAGCCCATGACGAATAGGCCTAAATACAATGTAGTAATTCATTTACGTCACTGGAATGGCTGAAAAGAATTTATTGCTTACAGGTTACAGCGCTATTCAAACACTTCTTTATTTTCACTACTGTACTGTGTGAAAAGTGAAATTCTCTGTCACAACTAAAACTTGAAGTTTCTCTAAAGTGGTGCACTGGTATACGCATCATGATACAATGACTGAAGTGCTTGAGTGCTGAGCAGACTTTCGTACAATCTCAAAGTTTCCAATACTCTTGCTTTTTCACGTGTTCAAAGTAGGGCTTCCATGAAAGTTGTGCTAAGTACGCACTTGAAAAATGGGAAAATTTACAAGCAGCAAGGATTGCTGTAGGCTCACTTAGATTCTAAAGTCATAGAAATCAATATAAATGGAAAGAAGTTGCTGATATCTTGTGATTCAAAGGATCAATACCCAAACAAAACTCCAAAGATGAAATATTGTACAGTGCATTATTATCTGTGAGTTTGATGTTGCCCTCCTTGTAAGCTTGACTTTCGCCTTAAGATTTTACATTTTAATACCCATTTAAAATATTCGCCAATGCCCTTTCAAGAGCACCCGTGTTTCAATATCATTTGACTCAAGCTCGCTTTCGATTAAGTTTGTGAGGTTCTATAAATTGTTAGATTGACTTAACAGACAAGCGTTGGTCTACTTCTGAGCTAGTTAAATAACGTTTCTGCTGGAAAATAAAAAATCATCTGCCAGCACTTTTGTTTAACCACCTTCCTCCGACAAGGCAGTTTCGCACGCTAGTTTAGTTTTCAACCTTACAGTATATCAAGAGCTTTCATCTTATTCTGCTACAACATCTCTGTTAATAATTTCAGATCATCAATATGGAGTAGTTTGGAGTTCCATTTGGAATACAATGACTTTTACTGCTTACACAGTGTTAGCCAGCAGCGAAATTCATAAACATGAAAAAAAAATCAAAAAAAGTTTATGCACAATATCAAGTTGAGTGAGCAATAGTCAAGTAAACGTTCACTGGCTTTAGTTTTGTCATCTGTATGGTGAAGTCTCAAAGTTGCGCATAGAAGCAAAGTTCAATCGCGGCCACAAAAAATGATCTCGCGGGCCTCAGGTTTCCCACCCCGGATTTATTTAAATTAAAACTACATCATATCGTGCACACATTGTGGTATTCACAAACTCAGCGGCTTCCATTGTTACTTTACACGTCGAAAGATTGATTTTTTAAAGAAGGACATCCTTTTCTGATTAAATGAGCTTTCTGCAATCACATGGGTACCGATTTGAAAACTTTTAGTTTAGTAAACGTACCTCTACTCTACTGGTATCACTTGGCAATTCTGGAATTAAGTAACCTCTGTCAGTTTTTATCGGGACTGTTTGCTGTACCGACAATGCCCATTTACCAATTCATCAAGATCATTTCACAATATGAACAAGCAATTACATCATTTGAACGTCGTTTCGCCCAACATATAGCAAAATGGCCATTTTCGGACCATTAACTTAAGTTGCATGGAAATATACTGCAGTAAACCTATCTAGCAAATTAAATAGAAAATTGTAAACTGTTTGAAATGTGCATGTAAACCTATACCAGAATCAAATGCGACAGCACCACAACTGAAAGTGTTTTTACCAAGCTGACAAAACATTAACATTGATTCAACTTTTGCAATGCTGAGACTTTGAACAATGTATCGTATTTTTGACATAAATTCGCAATCTAATCATCCTTGAGATATAAAATGTTGAATCAATGCAAAAAGGACAAATGTTGAAAGTTGGGTTGGGTTTGAATTGAAGTAAATGTCGCCAGCTGGAGTGACTGATTTATGACGCTTCTGTTGTGTTTATTGGTGTTGCAAATTATTTCTTGGATAGGCCTGTCATTATAACTTTCTGCTTCGTCTTTGCGCCCAACAATTTAGGCTCATATTTAGCTTTCTAAAGGCACAGTGAAAGCAAATATTTACTTTTGCTTGTTGCTCGCGAAAAATCGTGAGTGATGTGCTGGCGAGATATAATATCAATATTACATAACTAGACATCAGAAGTATATAAAAGGAACAATATGGGTAGCTATGTCAGCCTTGCAAGCCACTGTTGGTCTGGAAAGCTACGAGCCGGGACATGTCCTTTTTGTATATTTTTCTTTTAAAATGCTTTTCAAAAGACATTTTTGTTTCTACATTATTATTGACACTAAATCACTATTCAAATATTTTCTGATAATAACCGAAGATTCTTTCGAATTAAACCCAAAACAGGTTTTTCATTACAAATGCGTCTCTTTGACGTCTGATAACATTGGATTTACGTAAGACACATTTTACTTGCTCAATACTTGTGAGATGTATGGATAGTAAAAGTCTGACGCGGTTAAAAGTGTTAAGTTTCGTAATTTAATTTCAGTTTAATTGTTTATCTATTCTGTTAGAATAAAGATTTAACTTTACTGCCAAGTTTAAGTGTTTAAAGAATCATGTTACACACTACTGCGGCTATTACACAGCAAGTTTTGCCAGAACAAATACAAGCTTTTCAATAATTAATTAATCTGTTTTTTTTTGTAACAGAACGGCCATGTTGAGTGTGTCCAATGGCTAGTGAACAACACGGCGGCCAGAAGCGAGCTAACAATTTCTCAGAATCCCTCATCAATTGATGGTGCCAACACACGTCCTCCTCTTGCCCATGTGGCCGCCATGTTTAACAGGAACGAGATTTTGGAGTGGATTTGCGAGGAAATGCTGAAGGATTCTATTTCCATTGACACTGCAGACCATTGCAGCAACACGGCCGTACACGTGGGAGCCCGTTACGGTCATCTGCGTTGCACCCAAGTAATCAACATGTTTAAATATATTTCGTAATTAATACTTCACTGTAAATTGTGGACTAGAGATTTTGAAAACAGCTAATTTGGTGTATGAATAAGAATTGCTATGACTGATTGAACGCGCAAATCTGCATCAAAAAGATGTGTTTTCACCGGTGCAAAGTTACAAAGATGCAGAAAAGTTCTTTTGGTAGTAAAGAAGGCACCAACCTTCCTAGAAAAAGTAGGCTTTTGGGCGAGGTTTCAAAGTCTAGTTTCCATACAACTGTTTCATTACAACAACAAAGAACAAACTAAAACTGTTCACTTAAAAAGTACGAAATTTTATATGTGGTAACCGACATGAAAGTTGAAGTTTCAATGAATAGAACGGCTTGAATTTTTTATATCAGCATTACTTCGGTGTTTTCAACTCACACTGGCAATGTCGGGTTAGAGTAACAATCTTCTATTTTTGCTGTCAACCAAGTATATTTTTGTACACAAAAGTAGGCTTTAGGCTACGTGAAAGTATACAAATTGGTCATTATTGCCTCTTCTTTCTATTATCTGCTACTGATTTGAACCTTTAAGAAGAGGTTTTGTTTCCTATTTACTAACAGCAATTAAATGGCTCCCATTGTGAAATAATCCTGGTAAGAATGGAGTCCACAGTGATAATCGTATACTTCAACAAAGTACGAAAAACTGCGTTTTGTTCGCTGTTCGTAATTTGTTTCGGCTACAAAAACAGCATTTCAAAAGCATAGGCTATGACTCTTTATAATTAATGCACTAACTTTGTAGAACATCCACAATTGCAGGCTCAATTTTCCAATAAAAACGTTGTAATTGTAATCGTCATCTGAATTCTTTTTTGGACAAAATAAAAATTGGAGCGTGTTTGCATTGGGTAAACTACAACTGGAACATATCACTCCATAGATAACTTGCAAAATTAAACTGTCATCCAACACACTGCTGAATGGTCAATGACCATAGATCGCTTTCTTCTGAAGTGTGATGACCATTTTATAATAATTATAAAATGGTTTAGCTAGCAATGGTTTATATATATGGTTTAGCTAGCTAATGGTTTATATAAAATTATTTAGCTAGCAAATCTCACCCTTTTTACATTCACTCGACCTCTGTAGACGGTGAAACCAGGGATATCTAAAGAAGGGGTCAGGGGATACGAAGGCTTTTATTACGCCTGACAATAGAAGGGCTTTTGTTTATCGTAAATAATCTGTGTTTATCGTAAAATGACACTTGGCACCGATAGTAGTTTAATATATCTTGTTATAATAATTTGCATTGCGCTATTAGAATCAGCCCTGGATATTCACAGCATGCTCATGGTTGCTTGTTAATTCAACTACTCATATACTTGCGTTACATCTAGCCTGCTGCAAAAGCTTTGATAAAAAAAACAGCTTACTGATAACTTTTCAACTGTCTGTGTAAACAAGTATTCTTTAAATATGCTCTACGTAACATTTGCTAACTGTCTTCTGTAGCTGAGTGTACCAACTGCACTACAAAACTTTCTACGATTTTAAAAAGAACTGCATGTTTAAAGCATTACAAACTACCGCCCTGGTAGTGTCATGAGAATAAGGTAATCGCTGCGAGCCTTCATATCCCCTTCTCTAGATATTCCTGGGTGAAACAATGCAAAATGTGTTTTTTCTTGGTGGAGATAGAGTTAACTTTATGCAAACTGATTTTCTTTTTTATGTTTATTTAATGTGATTTCCTAGTCAGCCACTCAGTCTGTTTTATATTGATTTTACAGACGCTAAATTAATGCTAAAAAAGATTTTGTTGGTTGGGTCAGCATTTCAATTTCATCGAGATACTAAATTCTTCTTTCAGACTCTTGTGGCAAAAGGTGCATCAGTCACAGTTCTAAACTCGGATGGGGATACCCCAGGACAAGCAGCACAAAAGCACGGCCACGACGCTACAGTTGGCTACCTAGTGGTTGTGGAGACTTGTGTTTCCTTAGCACAACAACTTGTTGCTTTGAGAAACGACATGGACACGTAAGTAAAACTTAGCCTACCATAAATGTTCGTGACTTGTTGGGAAAAGAGCGGCTTATTTTTAGAACTTATTGGTTTTGAAACTTAATATGTCCATAGTGAATTGTGAATGTGATTGTATTACGATTTGTTGAAAGAAATTGTTGTGTATTTTTGAATAAATTGTCGTATTATAGTTCTCATTTATTGGAATGATATTTTGTAGATTAACCCATATGTACAATATTGTACACAATAGCAACATACGATTGATAAAAAGCATGAACTTGGAGCCTTCATTTTTTTCAACGTCCAGTGTTCTGAAATCTCAATACTTTCTTCGTTGGCTGGATTCAATCAAGGACACCGTTATGTGAGCTTCACACCATTGTTCTGGTGTTTAGCGGATTCCTAAGTTTAACCTCTATCTGCAAGCTTCATTGCTTGCGCTTGTATTTTAAGTGTTTTGCTGTACCGTGCTTATTTTTTGGGACTAGTGATTTTGAAGTTGCGTTTAATAAAGATTCTTTGAAATCTTTCTACTTGGACAAGACCAACTTCTAAATCAACAAAATAAGTTGTTTACAAGAACATATTCATGATTATAGCATTAAAAGTAGATGCAGAAATGCAAAAATAGCGTTTTAAGCTTTCAACGATTTACAAATTTTCTTGGTATTTCTTAACAATACAGGTTGAAAGCTGAAAATGAGAAGTTACGAAACGATGTTGTGGCTAAGAGATCGTCCCTTGCTAAGTCGGAACTGGATGCGAAATGCTCTAATGACCCGACGCTAACAAATAAACCTAAACCAGTTGAAACGACGAAACGTGAAGAGCTCTCAGGTAGCCTGTTGTTGTTAATTTTCAACTCATTGTCGACGCAAACATTGGAAATAACAACTTCCAAATATTTTACGGACTGCAAAGGGTGGAAAATAGTCGGTGCTATTAGAGCCTGAGGTCTACAGCCTTAAGCGTAGAGTAGATACACTGTAATACAGCGGGAGAATTTGTAGTAAAAAACTACAAAATACTTTGTAGGAAAAAAACAGGTTTTTACCTTGCGACATTTGCATTGGAAGAGTACTGATATCATTTTTGTCATTTAGTTTTGCTTTTGCTAGCAGTGTTGCTTGAAGCATAAATATCATTTATAAAACGGCCTATGGTGACCAATAGTGACAAAATTGATCGACGTTGTGTGATAAACGTTTAGCTTATATTGTTAACGATTCAAAAGCAACTACAATGTAAACAAGTGAAAAAGTAAATAAACCATACTTTTTCGACGCTGGCAGTTTTTGCATTATTGCCGCACACAAGTTAACTAACGAAGGCGATTTGTGCTCACAAAATTCGTCCTATTTGCATTGATTCAACGTCTCAACACGTTAAATCGATGTAAAAATGATGAATTTTTCTCGGCCGTGATTTCATCGACCCAAGTGTTGACGTGCAACATGTATAACAACTAAGCTAACATGATCAATTTGTTATCAGGAACGTCAACCGACAAGGAAGCTGCTATTCAACAGAAGCGTAAACCGTTGCAAGAACAGCCTCCGCCTCCTAAACTGTGGTCATCCAAGATGAACAATGATTCTAAAAAGAGTGAAAAAGTTGTATCAAGTATAAAAGGCCATGCTGCTGTACCAGCACCAAAGGCTAAAGCAAGCTTGAACAACGACAGCCTTCAGCGTAAAATAAACGCGGCGCTTAATGGACCGGGCACAACTGTGGATGGTAATTCAAGCTTGCTCAGAGTGACCGATATCGAACACAATGAAAGCAACGCAAATGAAGTTAAATCGACAGTTAATACAATGGAAAATCGTTCAAAAGATTTAAACAACGAAGTTGAACACTTAACAAAAGGTTGGTCGCTTTACATTGTCGTAATTTAATGCCGCTTCATTTTCAGGGGCTTCAAACTTTAACTGAGCCGACTTTGGTTGAGATTTGCTTGCTTAATGTATGATATTCATTTGTCAATATTGAGTTAGCAAATTGTACATAACCTTTTGCATACGCCATGTGTCCAAAGCTCAAGCTAAATAAGATTATATTGTGCTGGTATCATCATCATCATAATCCATCGTCGATTTGTTCCCCACTAGTGGGGGTGGCCGATTGTTTCCGCGCAGCAATTGTTTTAATCTCTTTTCTCCATTTCACCCTGTCCCTTGCATCTTCCTCCTTCAGTCCGACTTTTTTAAATTCATCCTTCACTTGTTGTTTCCACGTTCTTCTTGGACGACCGCGTTTCCTCGAAGAATAAGGTATGATAAGCCAATATTGTGTCATACATACTTGAACACCTTGATACTTCACATCTTTGCTATTGTTACTTTGAAGATGAAACACACTTACCATGGCACTTTATTTTATTTGCTTATTTCTTTGGTTCAAGCATTGGATGAAAAAAATATAGCTAAATAACGAAAACCTACAAAAGATACTAAGGCTATTATAAAATGCCCCGAATACAGTAGATTCACTTAATACCGTTCGGAAATATTGCTAGTAACAGCAACAACCCACAACTAACAACATTAACTGACGTTGAACTTTTGAACAAACAATAAAACATCTTTTATTACATTTATCGACAATTGCCCCTAAGTATACCTTAGCTTGTCACACACGAAAGCTTTTTCACACCTAATTCTTGTTCTCGTGCGTTAGACATCACTGAACCAGCACAACAAAAGCCATGGGAAAAATTGACAATGGATGAAATGCTTCGCATGGTCCGAGACATCCGATACCAACCATCTCCTTCCATCTCACTATGCACAGAGGACTCCACCATGGAACCCGTAGAAGTTATGAAGTAATAGTTTATGGAAAATGAGCTGTTGCAAATATGTTCTATATTTTATTATTTGATTCTATTTGAATAACCTTAACAGAAGATGATCTAGCTGCTAGCAAATCAAAATTGATTTTTTATCTGTTGATGATTGAACTGATTCGTGTGAAAATAAATTTGTCTCTATGAGAAAATCTTGGCAAAAAGTTCTAAAATATTTATTCAAACGAGACTCATTCGGTGAGTATGGTGAAGCTTCTTAATTTCTATAAAGTTAATTTTGTATTTTTCTTGTGCTGCAGAGAAAGGATGGCTGCGGCTAGCAGATGGTTCTTGGTTGAAAAAGGAAGAGAAGCGAAACCGAAAAATTTGCCGCCTCCTGCAACCCCGCGTGGCGTTAACAATCATGACAGGCGGAGTGCTGGTGACTTCCATCTTCCCAAGAACAATCCTCGGGTCAAAAACGAGCCTTTGCGAGCCACAACCCAACTTTCTGCAATGACTCATCAAAAAAATCCTACTAAGATGCAAAGCGCCATACAGCAGCACTACCAAAAGACAGCCACAGAAGCAACCGTGCCAAAATCTCAACATAAAAGAAACGACGACAGCCGGAAAAACACCCAAACCAAAGCAAAAACTCCAAACGATATTAAATCTTTCACGCCACCTAGCATTCAAAAATCTAACGTCTCTTCTACAGGAACTTTGAAATTCATGGTCAGCAATTCTTCCTTTCCTGGACATTTGAAATCGAAATCATCACATAAGCATGCCAATCAAAGCTTTAAATCATCAAGGGCTAGCTCGAATAACGTTTCACCTAAAGCGTTATCGCCGCACACCTCTGAAGGTAAATTTGCTTATTTTAAATTCTTTTGTAAATTTGTAGCCTAATGAAACAACAGGTTACTGCTTTGAGCGCAAATTTTGTCAGAAAGCCTTTTGTTACGAAAATTAATATATCTGTGTGATAATTCAAAAATAAATAAATTTTAGATGATAGGCTACTATAATGTTAAAATACTTAAAAAATTAAAATAAATATATTGTTGTTGTAGCTATGGCGACTGCTGCTAACCAATGCGACTGTTCTGGATTTACTTTCTAGAAAGTAGAATGTAGAAACTGCTCGCTTTCGAAGTGGCAGCTGTGTTCAGGGGTGAATCCAGAGAATAGTCTTGCGAGAGGGGCAATTTCAACAAAACACAATGATGTGTAGACTAGGTGTACAATAATCCGACCTTGCAAATACACCGTAATTAAAGCTACTATGCCCTGGATCCTCTATTGATAAAAGTTTATAGACATTTATCAAGCAGTCCACTTTTTCTGCTGAAATAAATTTATCCTCTTGATTGATGAAATTCACCAACAGAGCCTAAATTTGGTCATCGGACCACTTGGCATGCGACAATTCAGCAAGTGCTTCAACTCAGCAAGTAGGCTTACATTTCAACTACTATATAAGTCAGCAAATAAGATTTTCAGCTAGCATCAGACTTGTTTTGGTCATCGTTTGCTAAACTGAATTTTCTGACATGTGACATGCCAAGTTTCGGCTTGCTCAGTTGTTACTTGCTCAGTGTCATCATTTGCCAACGTCAACCACTTGCTGAAATGTTGGCAGCTCAGTTGCCACTTGCTTAACTGCCATTTGCTCTGTTCACAACTAGACTAACTTGTAGGAGGCTTCTAAATTTACCCCATTTGAGAACCCTTAATTTTAAACTAATTTGTTCTTATTTATTGTGTTTACAAAGATAGGTCTACCCCCTTCAAACGCTGCAACCTTCATCATCATAAAAATTTTTAGGAACTCCACCTTCAACTCCGACTGGATCTTCCACGCAGCGCAGCAACAGCTATCGACGCGCTGTGCAACTCCGTCAACAAAACGAAGATGCTTCCAGCTCATCAGACACTCACTCGTCTAGCAATATCAGTAACGAAAGTTCTTCCCATGACAGCTCCAATGAGGCTCAGTTTGGTTATGCGGGCGAATCAAAACGTCATCCTAAGGTAAACTGGTTAGAACAGGATAAAACAGGAAAACACAAAAGAACCTACGATCCGCTACAAAAGCGAACTGGAAAAGACACCAATATGTCGACAGCCTATTCACAGCCCCGTGTGATATCATCAGTTCAAAATGGCTCTTTGGTACCGGGAACCAAATCAAACAGTGCCAATAAGTTTGAAAAAACGAAGAAAAATATCAGAGATCCTGTTCTTCCTAATAATGGGCCAGTTAACTCTTCCCACAGGTTTTTTAATACATGGTCAATACCACGAAATAATAAAGGAATGGATTCATTGAAAAGTCTGAATTCTATTTCGCAAAACTATGACGATGATGATGATGACGAGGTTCGAAAACTAAGTGAAGTTCCTGAAATAAAAACCGAAATACCGACTCGACAAAGCAGTTTCTTGAGAAAAGTTCAGGGCAAGCTGAAATGAAATTTTGCGTAATTTTCTACCAGTTTATTTTGCTGCGTGACTTAAGCTTTGGTATTCTACACCTACCAATCTATAGGGTAGACTTTGTACCGATGGATAATGCTCTCTTTCAGTTGATCTGATCTCTTTTTTAGCTTTATATTTCACAGTGATAGTTATTCGGTTTCAAGGCTGGCGCCGGTTTTGGTGCAATAAATTATGCCGTTTTTGTTTCACTATGAAGCAAGTTATTGTTTTGTTTGAAACCAACAATGCTTACGAAAACCAGCCTACATCAAACTAAATAAAAAGTACGTATTCCAAATTGCCGAAACTAAACTCATGACTCTGCTATATAAATTAAACTCATGACTCAGCAAGCGTTTCAAAAACTACACTGTTTTCGTGTTAATAAATTTAATTTATATTCTACTGAAATTTTACGCTAAGGATGAAATATTTGCTAAATTATGAGTTTAGTTTCTGTCATTTGGGACTCTGAAGCAAGGCTAATGTTTATTGAAATTAACCAACTATTTTTGTTCTGAAACCGTGTTATTTTTTTTTAAATGCGAAAGACTACTTCATTGTCACTGGGTAACAAAACTTTCAATGTTCTTTTCCCCAGGCATTCTCCACTAGCAGAATCCGTCTTTTTTGCATTGATCCAATTTTGCAGACATTGAGTCAACGCAAAAAGGACACATTTTGTTCGCGAAACTGTTCCTTTCTTGTAGTCAATGTGCAAAGTTTTGTGAACACCTGCACTTACGTTAGAAACGAGAAATAATATAAAATGAAAATTTAAACAATCGAACATTTTCAAATCTAACATTTTGAAAAAAAAAGTGCTAGTTTTCAGCAGTTTTGGCTTACGCTTTAAAGTATTGTACATTTATCCACTTCTTACAGTCATTTTCTCGTGATTTTAGCTATTTATATTCTTATTAATTCTAATTTTCACATCTCCAATCAGACGACGAAATATATAAATTTTTAAACTGTGAATGAGTTTTTATATTTTCTGGCTTTTAGATATGTGAAACATTTGTACTACGTTCAGTATTAGGATTACATTTTTATGTTTTACTTTTGGTTAATAAATGATTTGTTTCATACCATGGTTTTCAAACAACTTATATATTGGCATCTTCTACTGTATAGGCCTACACAGGGGCGTAGTCAAGGGGGAAATTGCTCCCTCCGGAAAATATTTTTGCAAGTTATATGTAACCGACTAGCAGACTTGTATGTTCATGAAAAGCTGTAGAAAAGTTTATGAAAAAAATATGTAGGTTATTTCTTCGATCAACTTTATGCGGCATGAGTGTTTCCAGCCCGGGTTTACCCGAACCCGAAACCTGGGTAATTTGGCTATTTTTTTTTGCTACGTGAAACCCAAATTTTAAAATCAAGAAACTCGGGTTTTCAGACAGAATGTGAAAAAGATTACTATCTAAAAACGTTTAAATGATTTAGTGAAGCTGTACGTACGTTATTCAAAGGCCTAGGCTACTGTACACCCTCTGTTTGTAGCCTACGTAGCCTATTCATCGCATTTAGCTAGTCAAGTCAACTTATTTTGTTTCAACAGCGCCATATATTATAGCGCTATATAGCATCATACAACATTGTCCTCGCAATACAGAATCACGTTGGACCAATTTTACGATGATAAGAGTTAAACTGACTGGTAAAGCGGTGGTCGAATATCATTGTGGCAGAATTAGTGGTGCGATACTGACGAGCCCAGCCTCATGGGCGAAGCACGGTGTCTATCGCTGTCAATTCTTGCTACAAATCGGCTGCCGAGAAACACGACTGTAAAGTGTTGAAAAAGCGCAGTAGGCCGCGTAGTCACAAGAGGTATCGTGGCCTATGCTTGTTAACTTCTGAGATTGAATTGATTGACAAAATTGAAGACAATTCCAGTTGCAAAAGTCAACAAGGCAATGAAGCCACTCAGAACATCCGCTGGGTGCAATGAACACAATTTACAACTGCAGAATTCTGCTTCATACGGAAAGAAGAATGTTCTTTTCCATGATTGCAAGACTCAGCAGAATAGGTTCTTCAAGATGCTCTACCTTTTCTATCAGCTACGTAAAGAAATAAGGGTGGCCACGATTAGACTTGGGCGAAAGCTTTAGTTTTCTGATGACAAATGTAAAACTATTAAAGAACTTTGTAAAGCTCTTAGTGTTATTGAAATGTAAGTCGAAATATCTTTTCAAAGAGAATCCTAACATTCATCTGGCTGAAAAAGTGGTTACGTTCCCCTTAAACAAGCTGAAAGACTTGGGAGCAGAGATCAGTAGGGATCTGCAAGAGACATTGAAGAAGGGTGTGCAAGAAAGGGAAAATGTGAAACTGATTCAAATATTCTAAGTCTCCCAGCTACGTGGACTAGCAGGGCCTCTGAGAAAAATTTTCACTAGGGGTACGAAGAGTCATTCCGGGCCCCCCTCTCACTCCGGGCCCACTTTGTCTTGGGCAAAAAGTGTGATGTTTGCTTAAGCGTATTGCACACCACACAACATTTTACTGCAGAATTGAACACCTGTGCGCAATAATAGTATCAGGCTGTAATAAAACTATTATTTAAGCTAGTGTTTTGTGTTGTGCATCTCATGTGATCTATCCTTCGCCAATTTGTGTATCCTGCATTGAATTCGTGTGTCAGTTGTTGAAGGTGCTGTTGAGAGGTGTCGCTTGTAGGCTACATCTTTAATGTAAAATTTTTAAATTTATTTTTTTATTTGTCTTAGATGTAGCTTATAATTATTTCTGAAAAGGACACTATGTGGTGTCGAAAACGTTGGATTTAGTAGTTTTTTCATGTTTTTTTGTGTGTTTACTGTTAAATTCGTTAACGTTGCTGAGTGTTAGGCTATATGTAGGCCTATCTGGTACAAGCCAAGCTCTCTTCCTAGGCTCAAACATAACATCTTGTTAAAATATAATCAAGTTAATCATCTGACCAATAACCTTTCTTCATTAACTTTTGCATTCACCACATGCCCCATACCCCTCCCCCCTCTTGACAGGAGAATAACTAACTTTTATGATTTAATTTGGGGTGCTTTTAACAGAACATTTTTGCACCTAAAGTATTAAATTACCACTTTGGGCCCCTAATTTGCTTGCAAAGCACTCGATTAGTGATTACCTTTCTGGGCTCTTTTGCTGGATTACGGGCCCCCAGGACTAAAGAATAACAATTTTTATGCTTGAAATTTGTCGTTTAAAATGGTTTTAACCAAAAATTTTTGCGCGTAAATCATAAAACCACAATTTCGGGCCCCCCAACAAACACAGGCCTGTGCCCTCAAGCAGTGGCGCGGGAACTATGTTTCTCTAGGGGGGCTGAAGCTGCCGTAGTGTTGTCAGGTTCTGGGGGGCTTCGCCCCCCAGACCCCCCTTATGTAGTGGAACATTTAGATTTGGTAGTGGCATTCGGTCACCTCCTATGTAAAAACGACGCCATAACACACACATTGTAAATTGTAACAAATGAAGAACGGCAAATAACAAACCAGCTGTTCAAGAAATTAAAATGAAACCAACATATTAATTAGAAAGTGATATGAAAACGACAGTTTGTGGAAATGAGCTCTCACACGTTTCATGTGTCATGAGTAGAGATGTAAAAAAACGGGTTTTTTGTTTTTAAAAAAAACGAGCTCGTTTTTTTTGTTTTTTATTGTTTTTTTTTGTTTTTTATTCGTTTTTTTGTTTTTTTTACCTATTTTGACATCAAATGTCACAATATGCAGCAATTAGGGTAAACTCATTGCAATAGCGTCTTTTTCAACAAAAAAACAGTCTCATAACTCGTATAACTTATTTCAAATCAGACAATATGTCTCTCAAGTCTCAACACACGAGCCATAAAGATTTCTCATCGTCTCAAATAGTAATAGTAACACAGTGTCTTATGGTTGGCACATCTTAAGTATTGTCTTTGGTCCAGGCAGTTGTTAAATGCAGTACCACACTCGCGTACAGTTTCGAAGCCAACTGGGATTTTGGTTAATGGGCATGTCACGTTATGAGCAGGTGGTCAGTGTCCTGTTTGTCTACTTCACAAAGACACTTTTCACCAGCACACCACACCCTTTCCAGTACAACGTCAAGAGATTGTTCCAGTTGATGTGCATTTGGTGCAAACTTGATGAAAATCACACAAGCGGTTCTCGAGTTATAAGTGAAATGACCTTAGCCACTAGGTGGCTTTATAGATAAGGAGCAATAAAAAAAACGGCAATATCTCAAGAACCGCTCAACATATTTAGATAATTTTTAGCTCTACCCCTATGTTTTCTGGGGTAGGCTATCTGTTTATGAACATTAAAACAAGTTTTGGCTACTACTTTTTGAGATAAAAAGAAATTAACCTCTTGTCGTTACGCACCAATAATCATGCGTAAATTAAAAAAAGAAAATAATTGGGTAAAGGAAAGATTGATGACAAGTTTTGCAAAAGCAGTGTAGTGCTAAAGTCCCAACTTTTAGCCCAAATCACATTTAAATGTAGTGAGGGATGGAAACATTTTGATGTTTTTTATTTTCCCTGAAGAGGTTCAACACTCCTTTATGATGTCATAGTCATCTTTTTTTCCCTTAATCACACCATTGTGCTGTCATAGACATGTTTAAAAGAAGTATGGTTGCACTTAATCCATCCAATTTAAACTAGTTTGCAAGACTTTGAGACTTTAGCACGATTATGTTTTTGCCAAACTTTTCGTCAAACTTTCCTCTACCTAATAAAAAAAATTAAAGTTTTGCATTATGGTTTTATTGGTGGGTAACGGTAACGACAAGAGGTCAATTTCTTTTTATCTAAAAAAGCAGTAGGCCTTGTTCTCAAATAAAATAACTTTTCATCTTTGATGTTTGTTTTGTATCTTTATCCTGCATTGCCGGAATATGGGTAAAACTTTATACTTGTTAGGAAAAGTATTATAAAGCATTTATTCACTATGTGAACACTGAGCAGTGCTGGAAAAACTCCATTTTAAAGGGAAAATTTCTTCATTCAGGGTTGGTAGTTACTAGCAATAGTCAACATGGGTGGTGGGCATTTGAAAGGAACATTAAGCTAAACCTTTTCTGACAAATGCACTAACTTATGACAGCTAAAAATATCAGTGATAAGATCTCTTGCACTATATGTCACAAATAATCTGCAAGAAGCATCAATGACGAAGTGTCCAAGATCTTACAACACACGAAAAAAATACTTCTGTTTCAACATTTATAAAGCATATACATCGTTGGTAAGCTATCAGTTACAAAACATGTTTAAACAAGCTATTGGCAATAGCTTGCATTAGTAAATTACCACAAACAAGGCAATGTGTGTTCTGAATACTGCCATCTTGTTTTTGCCAAAATTTCGTCAACCCATTGAGTGTGTACAAGAATAACCTGTACCACAGTATACTAACATCATAGGCTAACTTCCATAAAAGGAAAAATAAATTAACTCATCTACATTATGTCATGTATCAAATTGCATTAATTCAATGTTTGTCAGGTCTGCTGCAACAAACATGCCTGGGAATGCGAAACAACATAGGACTACGCAAAAACATATGCTGTGTGCCAAACACAGACACTTAGGCATTTCAGCACACCAATAAAACCATTTTTAGTAATTGAATGTTTTTCAAGAGCACTATAATGAAACTAAGCTGCAAATTGCAAAAAATTTGCAACTTTTCCAGAAAAATATGAAAAAAAAACAAAAAACGAGTGTTTTTTTTGGCTCAAGTTTTTTTTGAAAAAAAAAAACGGTTCGTTTTTTTTGCATTTACATCTCTAGTCATGAGTTCTTTGACATCGACAGTGTCCCAAAATGTTTTGGTGGACATGCATCAACGCAGGATGAGTAGCCTAAGTATTTTTTGTGTCATTGAGCTTCTCAACCACGTTTTCAGGCGTCTTAGAGCAGCAAAAGAACGTTGTGATGATGCAGTTTAAACCGAGAGGCAAAGGCAGAGCTTCACGAATTTTCACTGTTTCTTTGAAAAGATCTAGTGTTTGAGGGTTTAGTTGCGATTATATCTCAGCAACCTTTTGAACGGAGTTTGCGGTTTTCCACTGTCTTACAACAACGCTGAACAAAGTAAGTTCCGTTTTTAGGCGATCTTTTCTGATCGCATCGGGTAAGCTGATCTCAGTATCAGATCTTTTCTCACCATTTGCACAGCTCAAAAGGGCCTCTCTGTTGGCTGCTGTAAGCAGATCCGCCTGGTCGAATCTTTAATCAAGCTCAGCTTGAACCAAATCAAGGGCTTCGATGTATTGCCGTTTCCACGCTCCTTCTCCCGCAGACGACAAAGCATTCGATTCCTCTGTGTTTCGAAATATTGCTGGAGTTTTGCTCACTCGGGGATCCTTTGGCGTCTTTAGGTTATTGACAGACGCAAAGATGTTCGCTCCTTCCATAAGCTTGGAAACGGATTCATCTTTTCTGACATTTTTGATCAGTTTGTGGATAATGGTGATTGCTTCCAAAGCTGAAGAAGCAAAGATCTTCTTGTTTTGGAGCTTTCTTGCGACGGCTTCTGCAGGCTGAAAAACTTCACCGCTGCAGGTAATCGCAAATTAAAGCCGCATCGTGCTTGCTTGTTTTACCAAGCTGAATGTCTTTGCACGTACTGCGTCTCCTTTCATTGCTTATCTTCTGTCATGTCGGTCAGATATGACAAAGCAATATCATGCATTATTGTAATGTTTAGAAGTAGGCTACGCATGAAATGTAAATTTTGCAGAATGATGTCCAATAAATGATGGACCGCCGTGTTAGTAGGGAGGGTGGCTAGTACCGCTACTGCGAGGTATAGCTTTCTGTGATTGACGACTCTTTATTGCGAATGATGAGCGCGGCCACACTTAGGCTTAACAGGAACTCGAATCATCGTAGCAATTATTGTTCAAATAATTTTCAGAAAATATGTTATGTAGGCCTACCTTAAATTGTCAGAATTTTGTAGGGGGGCTGAAGAAATTATTGAAAATTCCAGGGGGGGCTGAATTTGCTCTAGGGGGGGCTGCAGCCCCTTGAGCACCCCTACTTCCCGCGCCCCTGCCCTCAAGGGTACTTCGTACTTTCCGTACCCCCCTCTCATAGGCCTTGTGGACTAGTACGAAGACCATTTAGACACAAAACTCGAAAACCAAAAAATTACCTCTTCAGCGAAATCCCTTTGAAAAAAACTATCTCCAGAGCCCTGACGGTCATATGGAAGAGAACAGTGGTGGATTTCCAGAAGATTAGCTTCCGGAGTGCTAATTTTTTACTTTCCAAATGCGCTAGGTGCCGTAGAAGAAATTCAGAAATATGTCTTTATAAGACTTTGAAACAACACACTTGATGTACCTAAAACGTTGCTAAAGTAAGTATCATGGTCTATAGATGGTATATAGCGTTATTCAATGCAAATATTCATATTTTAGTGAAACAATAATACAAAAAAATATAAGTTATAGCCTAGAAAAAAAAAGAAAAAAAATTGTTTTTAGTTTTTTCCACTTTTGATTTTTGATTTTTCAAGTTATAGCCTACAATTTTTAAGACACTTATCGTATTCAAAACCATAAAACCTCTGGCGACTTCGGGTCTCAATTGCCAGGTTACGTCCATGGCGTAATCAGAATCCAACATACTTCGCTGGTTAAAAATTTCTCAGTGGAAGACGGATCATTCTCATAAAGAGTAAACTTGAAACAGTTACAGTGTGTAGAGAAGCACGGTCAGATGTCAGTATGAGGTTCATTTGTGAAAATCCGCGCTCACACTCGCTCGATGAAATTGGAAGGGATTATAGTGACGTTATCAAATTTTGAAGACTCTGGGATCTTCTTTTCGTAGTTATATATTCACGAAGTCCTCTCACAGCAGCTTCGCGTTCATCTAAGCGCAATCTCTTTGCCACTTCAATGATTTCGTTTTCTCCGTGTGTCATTACTGTGTCCTCTGGCCAAATAGTTGAATCAAGTATTTTTCAGCTGTTAATAAATGACAAGTCTGTTGAATTTAACAAGCGATCTTGGATTGAATTTCCTAAGTGATACACCCTTCGCTGTTGGGTGGAAAATACCACCCTTTGGTAGGGTGGAAATGACCATCTTTCCCAATAGGCTATAAGGTGGGAATGAAAAAGTAGAAGCGGAATTTTTGGACACCCCTAGAAGTGGTTAAAACTACACTTTTTGATTTACAGTGTAGAAGATGCGAGGATTGATTAGCGGGCTATTTCTGCAATTGTTTACATGTAATTCTACACCTTTGAACTCTAAGTTTCCTTCAGCATCCTTAGCAATGCCATAATGTCGTCCGGGTTCGTTCCTTCGTGTTTTAAATAAGTTTGCAAGATTATTAATTTTGTTATCTGCATCTCAAATAGTAGCCTATACATGCTCTGTTTTACAGTTCAAGGCTTAGGCTATTTCGGATAATTCTTGCGAGTATTCGTACATCAAAGCCAAGTCCAACAAGAAATCCGTGGATATTTCGCACGTTCCCGAGAATCTCTTGTGTCGCTAATAGCCCCCTTTTTGAAAAATTCGACAAGTGCTGGGAAATCATTCCAGACGGCACTAACTGTGCGGAAACTCGAGGCTACCCAACGTGTGTCCAGTAGGCCTACCCTTCCGATTTTCAACAACTGCACTTCAACAGCCGCTGCACATTCACCCAATTCCCTGCTATTGTTAGGAGAAGCGTGGTAAAGGCTATAGCGTTTGTCCATAAAAGATCGAAATCGATTCAAATTACTGACTAATTTTACAGCATGACGAACCGATAGTTCCAATCTATAGTTGCACAATACCACACCACAATGTCTGGAAATTAATCACGAAGCCATTTTGCTACACCGATTTTTGCGACCTATCATCACAGCTTCGCCATCACATACAACACCAATCAAACAAGAAGATAAAAATGTTGTAGACATGCCACAATGATTTTAGGCAGCTCTTCAGAGAATCATAGATGCCATTCGCCGTAAGAATAGCGAGCTCAACAAAACAAATACATCCACAGGTTCGCTTCCGTCAAGACTGGTACGAAGATATATTATCAGAGTGAATACCCGATTTGACGTGTTCGACTCATCAGGAATTATGGATATACTTTTTGGAGCTTCCGGAACGCCGTTCCGGAGAGAACTGAGAAAGTGAGAAAGCTAACTCATAAGAGCAAGGGCGCGGGAAGTAGGGGTGCTCAAGGGGTTGCAGCCCCCCCTAGAGCTATTTCAGCCCCCCCTGGAAATTTCGATAATTGCTTCAGCCCCCCCTAGAAAATTCTGACAATTTCAGGTACATAACATATTTTCAGTAATCGTGTTGCAAAACGTTTTTCTTGGGTTTTATAATGCTCCCAATTCGAAATCGGAAACGTTGTTTTCGTGTATTACCGATTTGTTTTCCCAGCTGAATTTGCCGATTGAACGCCTTCAAGGCTACTGTCTTGACGGTGCAGCAAATACAGTAGGCTATGTCTGGTTGCTAGAAGTGAGTGCGGGCCAAACTTAAAGCATTCTGCCCTGGATCGGTATACATTCACTGCAGTAATCATGCTCTCGATTTGATTTTGCAAGACGTTGTAAAGGAAGCGAGGCTTATTGCCGATGCCTTAAACTTCGTTCAAAGTGTTGCAGTTGTAATTCGTGAATCGTCTATGCGTAAATCTTCATTCATGTCGCTTTTTGGTTCCGATGAAGTTGCCTGCAATTTGCTGGGTTTGCGTCCTACTTGTTGGTGCTTTCGTGCTTTTGCCTCGCTCGTGTTGTTAAGTGCTACCCTACCCTGTCGCAATGACTGACCGACATGACAGAAGATAGTGCAATGCGAGGAGACGCACGTGCAAAAATATTCGGCTTTGTAAAACAAGTACGCACGATGCGGCTTTATATTGCGATTACCTGCAGTGGTGAAGTTTATCAGCCTGCGGAAGCCGTCGCAAGACAGCTCCAAAACAAAAAGATTTCTGCTTCTTCAGTTTTGGAATCCATCACAATTCTCCGCAAACGGATCAAAAATCTCAGAAAAGATGAATCCATTTCCAAGCTTATGGATGCAGCAAACGTCTTTATGTTTGCCGATAACCTAAACACGCCAAGGGATCCCCGAGTGGGCAAAACTCCAGCAAGGTTTCGAAACACAGAAGAATCCGATGGTTTGTTGTCTGCGGGAGAAAGAGCGTGGAAACGGTAATAGGCTACATCGAAGCCCTTGAGTTGGTTCAAGCTGAGCTTGATCGAAGATTCGACCAGGCGGATCTGCTTACAGCAGCCAACAGATAGAAGGCCCTTCTGAGCTGTGCAAATGGTGAGGAAAGATCTGATAGGCTACTGAGAACAGCTTATCCGATGCCATCAGAAAAGATCGCCTAAAAACGGAACTTTCCTTGTTCAGCGAAGTTGTAAGTGGAAAAACCGCAAACTCCGTTCAAAAGGTTGCTGAGGTACTATCACAACTAAATCCAGGGCCGGATTTAGATGATGGGGGGCCCGGAGCACTTTTACATCGGGGGGCCCCCGGCGAAAAACTACTACGTCTACACTAGCATTAATCCTGCACTGCACAGAATTCTGTAGAAACATCAAAGGCTAAAAGAAAAAAATAACACAAAATCACATTTTTTCCACGTCGGGGGGCCCCCTTCAAAGCACCTGCATCCTCTGCCCCCCCCCAAATCCGGGCCTGACTAAATCCTCAAACACTAGATCTTTTCAAAGAATTGCGAAAATTCGTGGAGCTCTGCCTTTGCCTCCCTGCTTCAGCTGCATCATCAGAACGTTCTTTCTCTGCTCTAAGACGCTTGAAAACGTGGTTGAGAAGCTCAACCACACAAAAAAGACTTAGGCTACTCATCTTGCGTTGATGCATGTCCATCAAAACATTTTGGACACTGTCGATGTCAAAGAACTCATGACACAGTTTCTAGAGAAAACACCTGAGCGAAAAGCAATCTTCGGAAGCGTGTGAGAACTCACTTACACAAACTATCGTTTTCAAATCACTTTCTAATTTGTACGTTTTCATTTGAATTTTCTGAACAGTTGCTTTGTTGTTGCCGTTTTTCATTTGTCATAATTTACAATGTAGGCTATGTGTTTTGGCGTCGTCTCTTACACCGGAGGTGACCGAATGCTTATATGCTACTACCACTTTTAAATGCTGACCCATATAAGGGGGGTCTGGGGGGCGAAGCCCCCCAGAAGCTGACAACACTACGGCATCTTCAGCCCCCCCTAGAGAAAAATAGTTCCCGCGCCACTGCATAAGAGAGTCCATTCTTTCTGAGGATTTTGCTTAATTTCTGAAAAGTGCAAATCACAACTTCGAGGCCATTTCATCCACAGCAAAGAATAGTGAAAAGCAATGTGAATTTTCAGCTACAAACAAAAGCCTTAAATACATTAGCCTATGTTAAAGAATCGATCTTTCTTAGTTCACAATCAAGTCATGTCAGTGGAGGCCGTAGGACGTAAGACAGCAGTGGCCGAGTGGTTAGCGCGTTGGGCTCGCAGTCGAGAGCCTGCATGTTCGACTCCAGCCACACGCAATTGCTGTTGTTTCTCTGAGCAAGAAACTCAGGGATATCTAGAACAACGGGATTGCTGACTCTGTTTTGAAGTGGACAATAAGAGGGTTACTGCTTCATTACTACACAAACTAAAATGTGGATTTCTCAACATACAACCCATTTCTTGTTTTTAAAATGATGCTTGAAGATGAAATAATTTAAAAAAAGCAAAAAAAAATTTGAAAATGTGGCCGTTTTTCCCCAAACCGCCACCAAGTGGTGAAAAATACACAAATTTTAAACACAAATATTTTTAATACCACTTACTGGATTTGAATCAAATTTTAAAAGAATTATAAGTATAAGAATTTATAAGTATCAAGACTGAAGCTCTATGGAAGGAAATCAAGATATTTTGAGAAAATAAAAAGTTATTCGAATTGTTGCATTTTTTCAAAAATTTTTGATCCTCGGACATAAAACAAATGGGTGCCTACAGCATCATGGACAAAATTTCCCAAATTCTTTGACCAGAGGCTTTGCATGTTTACTCTGTCTAATAGTGTTAAAAATTTGAAAGCGATTGGCAAATAAATGAAAGAGATATTTGGGATTAAAGTTTGGTACTTGGTCAAAAATCACATTTTACGAAAAACAACAATAAACATTTTCAACACCTTAAAGCCTCCTTTATCATAAGTAGACCCTTTTTTGCCTCTGCTTGGGTTTGTAATTTTTTCTTAAGTGCTTTTAATGTTTTTCTCCTGGCCTTGGATGTGTCAAAGCTTCTTTTTCTTGATTTGTCAAGTCAAAACTTGTCGAGTATTTGGCAGGTTTCTGAATATGCAGGGATTTTGCTACTGTCTTGTTTTCCTAATTTTTTTTTGCCGAAGTAGAAGGTTGGCAAAAAGGGCTTTGATCTTCTGTTGTTGGATGGCTTTCTGGTGTTACAGGAAAGGTTACACTTGTGTTACAGTAACAGTTCATCAAGTCTACCACCATTGTTAGACTTACAACCAACCTTATCCAACTTTCTTTGTTTAGCAATACCACGAAATTGAATTTTCTTACTTCTTTTCATGTTTTTTTTATTTCCTATCTTTGATGACTAAAACTTGCTCAAAAGTGATGCAATAATCAATTAAATATGAAAACTAAAGCTGCGTTCACTACTCAATAGTCTTGGATGACTAACAGCAAAAATTTGCTTTAAAATGATGATCTTAAGTTATAGACAATGCCAGCCATTAGTTGTTGCTATGGGCGTTGCTAGGGAAGATGCCTAGGAGGGCCCACTTTCAAGACCTTATTTTAGCTTCACAACAGGGATATCTAGAAAAGGCGACTTCTCAACAGCGGAATTGACACGCGCTTTCGCCTTTTTCATTTTCGGGCGTTAACAGCGCTGACCCTTCTCGTGTCCATCGCTCTATCGAAATTTGCAAAGTCAGCAATCCCGTTGTTCTAGATATCCCTGAAGAAACTTTACGATAATTGCCTCTACCCGGTGATCGATTTCGAGTAATTGGTAGTACCGTACCAAATTTAAGTCATAAGTAGAGTAGACAACCGGAAACAGACATTGCAGTCGGCTGCAGCGTGGGTCAGGTGTACGTCGGAAGGCGTACACCGATGCAAAGCGCTCAAGTCCGCTTTCCCGCAATGCAGGATAAAGATAAACAAACAAACTCCGGACATAGGACTATTTGTCAGAAAACTGAGAAGCAGACTGAATGATAAAGGTCTCAACGATTTGATTTTTGTGTGTTTATATTATAAAATGCTTATGAAAACAACGTGTTTTAGTCCCCTCCCGTAGTGGTTTTGTCACAAAATTGTAATGGTTTTGCCACCTTTTCACCACATTTAAGAGGTGCATATACAAGATCTTTTATGGTATATGTATCGATGAATGTAATCAGGCACGACCATCAAACCTGATATTGAAGCAAGTAGACTAGATGAATTAGTTGAAAGGATCAGTCGTCTCCTTGTTACTAAAACAGCTGGAGTACCAATTGTTGAAGCAATGCGAAGACGACTAAACCTAACAACTATCACAAAAAATACTACAACATACACATATTATTGAAGTTATGAAATGGACTTATAATACAAGGACTATTTACAGATTTCATACAGACATAAAGTGTTCGCAGCAACGACAGTGAGTAGCTATGTTTTTAAATTCAAAGTGCTATGCAAAGTTCCTAAAAAAGACAAAGAACGACACTTTTCTTCTGACAATAATACAGTTTGTGGGGAAATTAGGGAGGAACTTGGTTTGTTTCAATGCAAAAATAAATGGGTTCACTGTCTTAAAGTTGAGAAATTTGTTAAATTTTGTGGAAACACTGAATAAAAACTAGTGTTGCCAAAGATAATTGTAAATTGTTGAAGCAAAAATTATAATAGGATAAATAATTTTGCAGTTTCGAAAACAAAGGGCAGACGGTGAAGTCTGGACCGGGGCTGGACCTCAAGCAAGAACAAGAGGTAAAGGTTTATTCGTTTTTGTTTTTTTAAATTATTATATTTATACTGTTTTTACAATCGACAAAAAATTTTTTTTTTTTTCGCTCAAATTGAACAAAAAACACAATCAACCAGAGACGAAAACTAACCGTTCTTTTATTTTTTCGAGACCCCGGTTTCAAGATCACGCAGGAATTGGTAGTAAAACTACATCAAAACGCCATGTTTTGACATTCTGTCAAGGATTTCCAGAAACTTTGTGCTTCTAGAAATACCTGCATTAAAAATACATTGGTGAAATGTCTTTGCAGTTGGAAAATTTTCAAAACGTTGGTTGAAAGTTTATTTGGCCGCCTTTGGCAACACCGAACAACGTCAGAATCTCAGACTGAAGTCACAGACTCTCAGAGTCTCAGTCAGCTCAGCGCTTCCACTTTGGTGGTAATTACCACAATTGTCGCAACGCACTGTTGCGTCGTTTGAAATTGCAAAGGACATGGCACAAAGGTTTGGTTTCTTAACTAAAATATCATATAAATGACTTAAACCTTTTAATAAGGCTATGTTGACCATGTTCAACTTAATTCTTCTGAGACAGCAGGTTGTTGATAAATAATTAACTTAGAAATGCAAGCGTTAGTCAGCAGTCTCACTACTTACAGCTTTGCAATGACTGCGATTATAACGAATTAATACTGATTACAAGTTTAAAAACCGAAGAAATTCTTTGTAACGGTCGCAAGTATTCTATTAACTTTTGATTAAATTTATAGAAAAACATCAAATGAGCATATACATTATTGATGTTTCATCTTGTGTGCCAACATAATTAACATAATTTCGTCAATCTCTAAGTGCATCGCGAATTCAGCAAATTATTCTAAGTGTGTTCTTAGAAACTTACCAGGAGACGCAATATACAAAAATTATTTCAAATATAAATTTTTAGGGGTCCGCGACCGCTTCGAAGGCATCAAAAGGGGTCCACCAAGACTAGAAGGTTGAGAACCACTGTTTTAGACCTTATTTTAAACTATATACGTATATAGTGCTGTGATTCCCAACCTTTTTGTTGTCACGGACCCCTTTAGACAAATTATTAATTCTGCGGACCCCTACCTAAATTTTACCTGAAACTCAATTAACATACTATTGATTATTGTAATTATTATGCTACTCAACTACTGTACTGTGTCATGTTGCATTGCCGCAATGACTCTTGCGGCAAATATCAAGTTAAACAGTTACTCAAATAAGAAAATGAATGAGTTACTGTTTTCAAGAAATGTCAGCAGTATTTGAATATTAAGGTGACCCAAAGTGCCATGCCGAAACTTTTTCAACATAAACAAATTTAATGAGAGAAATGAAAGTAAAAAGATCGCTTTTTTTTTCCAAAATTCATCAAGGTAATCACGGACCCCCAAATGCTTTCTCACAGACCCCCAAGGGGTCCGCAGACCCATGTTGGCAACCACTGATATAGTGTAAATATAGCCAAATAATGGCATTGCCAAATAAGGAATTCTGTCCTAATCTGAGAAAAGTTAAAAGCAGTTGAAAACAAAAACGTGCATTTTGGAATTTTTTTTAGTTCTGGGTAAAGATCAAAACTCTAACCTTATTCCTAAGTCTAACCCTTACTAACCTTAATCCTAACTCTGGCAACACCTGATAGTAACTATGGCAACAAGTGGGTAAAAATAGCCACTTTGTTAATGTAAAAGTAAGTCGAAATACGGTTAAAATCGGGTAGAAAATCACAGTAAAAAATGTGGTAATCTGAGGACAAATGTGGTAATACAAGTGGTAATCTAGCTTTGTAAGAGTGGAAGCACTGTCTCAGTACTCAGTTTATCAGTTAATCATTTCAGAAAATTGGGAATGAAGGAGGTTGTTTTGTGGTCTGTCAGCATTAAAATTCTGTTCCTTTTGGTACAACAGCACATTGGTACAATGTTTATAACAGGTTATAAAATTGGTATGACGCAAAAGTATTTTTTGCATGAGACAGATAATTTAAGTTTCAGCGCAATTGATGGATAGCCAGGTCATAACGAGGGGTCCAACATTAAAATAAAAAAAATGTTAGAGTTTTTCCTGACAAAGCTTATTGGTATGATATGACACGTATAGATCGTGGGTTTATCTTTTTACTAATCCAGATATGCCTTGACGTAACCATATCTTTATTGATTGCCATTTGCCTGATTTTTACTCACACCACATGGAGGTTGACAACATGAGTGCCAATGCTAAAATTAGGGTGCAACATAATTCGTACCATGAACAATTCGTACCTTGAAAAGAGCAAGAGAAAAAATTAAAAAAGCCAAAGTCGCTGTCTCTCGCTGATTGCAGTTTCTGCAAACATTTTACAAGGGTTAGGGTATCAGTTAGCAGTGTTGTACGCGTCAATGAAATAAATTGACAGCGTCAGCGCAAATTGCCTAAAAACTTTACGGCATAAAGTATTGCGCAAGCTCTTGAAGAAGTTGACGGCGTCAGCGTCACCGCTAATTTCTAGCACTATTTTAGCCACGGTCTCACAAACCGGAAGTATTCGACTTCTAACAAGTTTGGTTTTTGAGACTGTTTCGAGCTGTGCAAGACGATTTCGTTTTTTCTCGACTCAGATTAACCCAGGATACGATAAAGAAACTTGAAACTGCATAATTCGATAGACGAACAGCTCCTAAAAAAATTGTTCATTGCTAGTAGTCTGAAAGTCAAAACGTCAAACAAAATTTAACTCTCGTAGTGAAACGAGATTTTCCATGAAAACGAAAAATGACGCATAGCGCTTGACACTTAAAATTGGCAAAATAGTTGACGGCGCTATCACTTTCGTCAACTAAAAAATAAACTGACGGCGCTAGCCTCAGCGTCAACGTACAACACTGTCGGTTATGTATCGGTATCCGCATCCGCAAACAAACAAACTGAAAAGATCGAGAGAAAAAAATAAAACATCGCTGATCGCAGTTTCCGTTTTTCCGCAAACATTTTAAAATTTCCTGTACCGGTAATGCAAACATTTTAAAATTTTCAGTAAAATGATCCTAAGAGTTTGGCGAAGTCGCTGATCGCAGTTTCCGCAAACATTTTAAAAGGGTTAGGGTTGATCAGGTGCAATCTACCGTAGTTCGTACCCTAAACAGTTCTTACCCTCAGTTTGTACCCTGAAAAGATCAAATAAAAAAATTAAAAAAAGCCAAAGTCGCTGATCGCAGTTTCGGCAAACATTTTAAAATTTTCCCTCTGAAAAGATCGAGAGAAAAAAATAGAACAAAGCTGAAGCATGGCCGAAGTCGCTGATCGGAGTTTCTGTTTTTCCGCAAACATTTAATAAAGGTTAGGGTTAGGAAAAGATCGAGAAGAAAAAATTAAAAATAATTGAAGTCGCTGATCGCAGTTTCTGCAAACATTTTAAAATTTCTGGTAATGATCCTAAGAGTTTGCCGAAATCGCTGATCGCAGTTTCCGCAAACATTTTAAAAGGGGTTAGGGTGTTTTCGCAAACAAACAAACTGAAAAGATCGAGAGAAAAAAATAGAACAAAGCCGAAGTCGCTGATTGCAGTTTCCGTTTTTCCGCAGTTTCCGCAAACATTTTAAAATTTCCGGTAATGATCCTAAGTGTTTGCCAAAGTTGCTGATCGCAGTTTCCGCAAACATTTTAAAATTTCTGGTATAATAATGATCCCAGGAGTTTTTGTTTGTTTGCAGAAAATTTTAAAATGTTTGCGGAAACTGAGATCAGCGACTTCGGCTTTTTTTAATTTTTTCTCTCGATCTTTTTAAGGTACAAACTGACGGTATGGATTGTTCATTGTACGAATTAGGTTGCATCCCTAAAAACATACTTAGGGTAAAGTTTCGATGTCTGGAACCTGGGCATAAAGATGTTTTCAATGGGCTCCTGCTTTCTATAAATGTATAGACTACTCCATAAACTGATAGCAATTTTTATCATATTTCATTCACAAATATCTTCTACGTAAAATTTGATACTGTAATAAGTTTAGGTAAAACTGCACTTTATTTGCAATTTATTCTTGCATTTTAGCTGCCGTAGTAAGTAATTATAAATTCACATCGAGTGATTGTCAGCAACAGCAGCCAAGAAATGGTAGAACATGTCGTCGTTCCTGAATTTGTTGCGGAACATGAATTTGTGAATGTATGACGGAAACAGCGTTATTGAGGTGCCGAACGTGAAGGTGTTACTGATTAATCCTCATTCAGTTAGCCAATGTATGCAAGCGTTCGTATCACCAATCTCGGCCAGCAGCAACAACATATTATCAGAGATGTATGTATACGCCGCAAATTCTACGCCATGGACTTGCTGCGTAGACTTTTTGTTTATGCTAACGCTTGCGGCCACATTTTTTTGGATAGTTGTCGCTTGAGGCTACGCCGTTGAGTTTTTGCCTTTTTTTTTAGCGTATAGCGTCAATGCATTTTAATGTCTTACTCTTATCTGTTGTTTGCATTTTTTTTTTTATCAAACTCTCCAAATTTTGAATAAGTTGAAAGAATGATTTCAATGGGCAAAGACATATTGAAACCAAAACGCAGCAAAATGTCAGATGAACACTTTTAGATGCTTGTGTTTCTTCGTGGAAATTCAAAATAAAACTTGTTTGTTTCGAGTGGTTTATACCGTGTGAATGTTTGGCACCTAGCAAACAAAATGAGTTTATGCTAGTATATGCATTGACGCCGCCAACTTTTTTTACAAGTTACGTTGACGCATACCGCATATGGTTTTTCGAACGTTTGCGTGTACGCTGACGGCGTCAATATTTTTTGTATGCGCGTACATCACTGCATATTATACTTTTTCGCTCGTTATCGCGTTCCCACAATTGCGCTTGATGTGACAATGGTTGTCGGAGCATGCGGTCTTCCAGCCATTGCAATGTTGGCAATTACCCTTTTACGTATATAATTACAAGAATTATAATACATTTACATTTCTGCAGAAAGAATAGGCACACATTGTTACATAGCCTACACATTATTATTCAGTAAGAAACAGTTTGAAATAATTTGGGCAGCTAAAGCTTCCAAGGGCAAAGTGCAGGATACTGGTACCGGTATGCAATAAACAAAATTTGCAAATAATTTGTTCAGCTAAAGTGCAGTTTTACCAAAGTTTAACTTTTACTGTCTGAAAGTTGTTTTCATTGTTACAGTTTTGATGGTATGGGAGAAATTCGAGATTGGTGGTCAACTTTACCTGGTTCAAAAAAGCTAGGTTACAGTGTATTTTCAACACTTCTTTGTGCAACAATAATTTTACATTTGTACAACGAAAGAAAATTTATTTATGACCCTTCAAGGAAAGTGAAAAAAGTATCTAAGTGGGATCAATAGAAAACAGCATCCCTTTTACCTGTGGATCATTTATAAGGTTTGTTACAATTACATGTAGGCAATAATGCCAGTTTTATATGAGTTGTTGCAAAATGACTCCTGTGATCTATCAATGTATACCAGGGGTGTGGAACCTGCAACTTGTGGGCCAAATGCGTCCCCCAAAGAAAAAGTGTGCGCTCCGCTGAGAAGTGCCGATTTCAAATGGTGTGTGGCCCACAAATAGAGTTTTTAATTCAGTTTAGTCTGGTACATGCAAGCATTTTTTAATTTATCCCCTTTCTGTAGTAAAACCTATATACCTAAGTCCGGTTTATTATGTATGCCTAACCATACGGTTTTCTAGCAGATTTGGGCTTGTTTTTTTGAGTTTTTTTTGTTTTCAACATTGCATCCTTTTCAAGATGATTAGCCTATTGCGTAGAATGGCCTTACAAATAAGTGTCATTCTTGTCAAAATAAAATGTGGACTGGGGTGCAAAAGTTGTATTTAAAATTTTGAATTTTCAAACTGCGTAGTCTACCTGATATTGATTGCAAATTATTGGCCTTGTTTGTGTGGTAATTTGCCTGTTTTTGATTGAACTGATAGATCTTTAGGAGAAGACTGATTTGAAAATAACGTATTTGAAGATGAATCTTGGCGATTTTTATCGAAAACATCTCAACTTTCCGCATTTGAAAAGACTTATGGCTTCAAAATGGCTTTTTTTTGGCTCAATGTGTTTGTGCAATCAATTTTTTTCTAAAATAGGTATCATAAAATCCCCCTTTCGATCGGTTCTGACAGACAAACACTTTGAAAATAAACTTTGAATTGCAAACTCTTCCATTAAAGCAAATTTGGAAAAAGTTGTCGGGAAAAAACGCCAGCTGAAAATTTCTCACTGAATTTGTTTAAAGTCGGTGTGACAATAAATTTTAATAGCAGTTATCAGAAATTTATGCTTATTAACTTATTATTTCTGCAAGGAAATAATCCTTAATAATGCCAGCAGATCAATAACGAAAGGAAACTATTGTTGGTGCCTGGACACTGACAGCAATTAGAAAGAATATGTTAAATAAACGTGCGGCCAGCGGCTTTTTCCAGTTATTTATTTCTGGTCCTTCTCTGATAAAGATTGCACAGTGCACACCCCTGATGTATACTATTTCAAGAGCTTTAGTATAGCTATATATGAATGAGTACCCTATCACCTAAACTGCATCAATGTAAAAGAAACCAGAATGATGTTGATATTGGTTTGTGGAAAATAGAGTTATTGTTTTTACGCTATGTTTTTACCACTAGAGCAGTTTTTATCTTGAATCAGTTTCCATTGATCGTTGCATAATATGTTTATATTTGTAATCATTGGTAACTTTGTTATGTGCAGGTTTTCTGCTTACAATGGCTGCCACTTCAGTAGAAATTCCTCTTCGTGATACAGACGAGGTGCAGTACCGGTAGTTAATTTTTGTGCCATTCCTTCATACTCATAATTTGAATCTGCTTTCCATCATTCAAAGGAGGTTGACACTATGCTGCAAGATTGTTTTTAAAACAGAAAATATTGTAAAACTAATGGCCAGTGTTATGTGATTTTCAAACATAATGAAGTGAAAGGGATTGCAAATACTTTCACTGTAATTCTTACATATTCTTTCAGTCTTTTTGTGCATGCAAGAAAATTTGTGTTTTGCTAAAACCAATGTAAGTAACATTTATTTTCAACACTCTTTCACTTTAGAAAGTCATGCTCTTAATCTCTTGTTTTATTTAGGTTATTGAGCTAGACCTGGCTCAGCTTCCTGATGGAGAGGAAGTTTTGGGTATCTTGAAGCAAGAAAACACCACTCTAAACATATGGATTACTCTAGCTGTATGTACAGTATATACTGTATAGCCTATAGCCTTGAGACAGGACTTTGGAGCTAGAGCTCTCAGGGCCTTGTATTTTGAAAAGAACTACAGTGGTAGCTTGTTGTAAAGATATCTTTAGTCTTTTCCTTAGACTGCTGCAGTGCTGCTGTGATTGGCCCATTTTACATAAATTAACAATCTTTTTGATTATAATATTTTGTTTTTAAACAGAGGAAGAAATGGAAAAATCTCTTTTGTAATGGGTCCACGTCTTTTAGGCGCTGACAGTTAGGCGCTGGTCTAATAGGCGCGCACACTGTGGCGTCTGGATATTTAGGTGCGGAGCACTGTGGCGCCCGTTCATTTAGGTGCTATTCCTAGTAAAGTCTGTAGATTGTATCAGCTTGGCAGGTAGAGGCGTAGGGCAATGCTTTTCACACAAAATATTATATTGAACAGGAAAATATATTGTTTTGTTAATGCGTGTGCGTTGTTGGTCATGGCTTCAGTGAGTGAAGTTGCTTAAACTGGCAATGCTTTTTCACACAAAATGTTATATTACACAGAAAAATATATGGGTGAAGCTGCTTGAACCGGAAATGCTTTTCACACAAAATGTTATATTGAACACAAAAATATGTTATGGCTTCCGTGAGTGAAGCTGCTTAAACCGGCAATGATTTTCACATAAAATGTTATATTGAACAAAAAAATATGTTGTTTTTTTAATGCGCGTGTTCAGCATTTATTTGTTGTTAGTCCAGGTTTGCGCCGGCGAAAGCTTTATCAATAAATTATTCAAGTTTCCGAACATGTATGAGTTCACTTTTAGTTAGGTCAAATAATAACTAAACATCAGTAAAAAATGTACCGTAGGCTGTACTCAAGCGGGCGGTAGGCTTGAGTGAAGAGTAACTTAGTTTTCCGTCAAAACCCGGACTAGGTTTAATAACGAGCGAAGTCTCACCATTATGCTTGCAACTTGTAGCCAAGGTGTAGCCTATATGCCCTGTAGAAATGTATTCATGTGAACAGTAGTAAAGCGTCTTACGCGTTCTCGTCACATGGCCAATCCATCCCGAACAAAAGTAATTTATATTTAATCTAAATTACCAGACATTTTTCACACAAAACTGTTGTATTTACGCTGTAAAAACATGTCATGTGATCGACGTAGACGCACAATCTTGACATCAAATGAAAGCATACATCTTCAGCTATCCGAAGATGCAAAGCTTTGCAGTAAAATTTAAAACATTCTATGTACAACTAGCAACTCCAAACGGTATTTTTTCTAATTTCTAAAAAAATTAAAAATTGGCAGAAAAGTGTACTTCATTATAATTTTTACTACCCAAGCATGATACAATAATATGAAAACATATGTAGTTTAATCGAATGCCAAAACAATTCTGCACATGAGAAAAAATTTACTTCGTTTCTGCGCGCAATGCTTTAGGAGGTACAGCAGAATGGTTATGGAGAAATTTGGAAAATTTTACGCAAAAAGTTTACCTAATTTAGCCTACAGTCTTTTTGATCGAGAAATTCCAAAGTAAGGGGTTGCCTAGCCAATTCCAATAAGTGAAAGAAAAAAAATCCACTGTGTCCCCATCTTTAAGAAGTTCTCATCTGATAACTGCACCGCCAAAATATTTTTTTTTAATTAGCCAAAAAAGGACAGGCAAAGACTATGGATCTGCCATCATTTACATTATTTTTTTTGCTTGAAATAGGCTACCTTTTAACCTTGGACGTAGGGATACTTCCTTGGTCATCATGGCAAAAATCCCAAGACGTGTGTATACGTCCGTGGTCGCGAAAGAGTTAACTAAAAATGAACTCACTAATGTTCGGAAGCTTCAATAATTTATTGATAAAGCTTTCACCAACGCAAACCTGGACTAACAACAAATAAAACAATAATAAATCAATAAAACAACAATATATTTTTCTGTTCAATGTAACATTTTGTGTGAAAAGCATTGCCGGTTTTAGCAGCTTCACTCACTGAAGCCATGATATAATTTTCTGGCAAGCTGCCAAGCTGATACAATCTACAGACTTTACTAGGAATAGCACCTAAATGACCGGGCGCCACAGTGCTCCGCACCTAAATATCCAGACGCCACAGTGTGCGCGCCTATTAGACCAGCGCCTAACTGTCAGCGCCTAAAAGACTTGCTCCCTTTGTAATTGGGATTTTATATTCAGTTTGTTGTGTCAGCTTTGGATGCATATTGCATTAAGCTTACGGTAGTTATTCTATTTTATTGAGTGTGTCATCTTTTACAATGTATGTTTGATTTTTTCTGTAAATTTAACATTGCAGTTGGAGTACTACAAACAAGGAAAGATTCAAGACTTTGTTCAAATACTTGAAACTGCTCGAACAGGAGCAAACTTGGACTACCCAAATCATGAGACAGACCAGGTTTGTGGTTATCTGGCTTGAAATTATTACAATCAATTTTTTTAATTACTGTACCGTACTGTTAAGCTCATTTCTTAATGCTGTGCTATGAAGTCTGTTTAAAATAATTTTACTTGTTAAATTGAATACTAAAAAGCTTGGGTGTTCATCAGAACAATTATTGTTTCTAGCGCTAGTTGTAACGTTCATCTGATGTACTTGTTGAGTTTTTATTCTTATGCTAGAATGTTACTTCTATCGCATGTTCTTATCCATTATGAAAGCCATGTCCTGATTTTTTATTGACCTACTTCATAGCGGATTTGGTGTCTTCAGTCCAAGACTGAAAAAAACGTTTGGTGAAGGTTGTTAATGGCTGCTTTGCAAATTTGAAGCTTTCTATCACTGATGTCAATCGGGGCTCTTAGTTTGACAATGTGATGTTTCAATTGGTATTTGCAATGTTGTTAATGCTGTATTTATTCACTAAGCACCTCCAAAGGAACAACTCTTAAAGTGATGGACTTAACCGTGCCACTGGGAAATGTAACCATTGCCGCTTTAATTAGTCAGAATTTTGTTTGCAATTCTAGGTGTTTATCAATTTGAATTCAGTTATCAGGGCAAAAAATAAATACTATGGAATTACGATATACAAAGATAGTTCACCATTGATTTATTGAATGCTTTATATATATTTTGTTTGTAGTGTATTTATTATACCATTTAACTCACTTTATTAACAGATGACATGTCTTGATACCCTGGCGGCATACTATGTCCAACAAGCGAGATTGGAGAAAAATAAAGATCGCAGAACGGAATTGTTCATGCAAGCAACTCAACTTTACACAATGGCAGATAAAATCATCATGTACGACCAGGTAAGAACTTAACAGAAAAATAAGGAGATATATAGACTTTTAATTTAAATTTTGTTCGCGAAGCCGGGTGGTGAGAGCCCTGGTACGGCGTTTGAAAGGACACCGGCTCAGCACCGCTCAAGAGCATATGCAGCTGTGTCTTTGGCAGATACTTAATGGCATGCCTGAAGATGGACACTGCACGAAAATTGGCTTCCTTGCCTTCCCGCCTACTTAATCTAAATATACTGCCAGGCGTAAAGCTTGGATACGACTAAAACTTGTTGCAAGTGATATTGTGAAAGGCTTGCCATAGAAGTGACATGTGCAAAGAACAGTTTCAGCATCCTCAAAAATTTGACAATCACCAATGCAAAGAGCAATATTTAGGTAAAAAGTTGATTTTCCCACCACAGCAACTGATGGTGACTGATTTATTAGTGTTGGTTATTGGAAGTCTATTTTTCGTGGTAAAACAACGTCTATTATCGTTTAAAGAACCATTTGCTCGGTCGTGCTTGCTTCTGCCTGCTGGAGGGAGACAAGATGGACCAAGCCGACGCTCAATTCAACTTCGTCATGCATCAGTCGCCTGACAACATTCCATCACTGCTTGGAAAAGCTTGCATCTCCTTCAACAAAAAAGACTTCAAGGGAGCTTTGGCTTATTATAAAAAAGCACTTCGCACTAAGCCAGGATGCCCAGGTTAGTTATAGCATTTGCAGTGTGTGGAAATATATCTGTCAGTATTATCAATATCATGTGTGCACTGTAAATAATGGTGTTGACGATATGTAACATCGATTACTTGTGTTAAGCAATTAGGAGTTTTAGTAAACGGTTCGAAAGCAAAATTGTTTTCCTTTTCAGTGACTCAATCGAGTTGTGCACAGAAAAACAATTTAGTTTTCGAAACGTTTGCTACTAAATCATGAGTTAGGTATGTGTTCGTTTGATTCAGATTGATCTAGCGTTGAAACCATTTTCTTGGACAGATTATGTTTTGTTACATGAATTCATATCAATTCTTTCTGTCTAAGTATGTTGATGATTTGACTGCTAGTGTCGGTGCTTATGTGAAGTTTCCAGACAACACATTAGTTGCTTTTTTACATTAATTCAACGTCTGCAGACGTAAGAATGTAAAAAACGATTGATTTGTTTGAGTTGCACCATTTGCAGCTGACAAAAGTTTCCACATTAATTTACACTCTGCTAAATATCTGGTGACGTCAGAGCAATATAGAAAAAAATGTTTGCAGAAAACTTTTTTCTGATTTCATTTAACTTGATTGGCAGCCGACGTGAGGCTTGGCATCGCCTTGTGCTTTTACAAACTGAACAAACCGGAACGAGCGCGGCAAGCCTTCCAAAGGACTCTTGATCTCGACCCCACGTGTGTTGGTGCTCTTGTTGGAATTGCTCTCCTCGATTTGAACAATAAAGACGTATGAGTTGCTTTGTCAAGTTTAAACTATGCTTGGTTAATGGTTATGTCACAGGAGTGTAGAAGTTTTTTTACAAGCCAACGGTCTGAACAATTAACATTGTTGCATGAGTTGAACGTTGAACACGCACGTGATGTAAACTGGAGTATGAGAAGTTGCCATATTTTTTTCCTGATATAATCACACATTTTTTCTGTGTTTTTCCTTGCATGATTGCATCTAAAAGGGCGACGATGTTGATGAACAATAGCTTTCACTGAACTGCGGCAGATATTTCATTTTCAAATTTTGTGTGTAATGTGTCTATTGTTCTTGGCCGTAGCCCGTAGATCATTCACAGTGAAGGATTTCCAAATTTTATTGTCTGTAAAGCTCCCAGACAGCAAATCAGTCTACAGAAGTTTAATCAATGTAAAAAACGACTGGTTTGCTGTCTGGGTTTTGTCGAGGAATTGTTATTGTGTTTGCTTATAGGTTGCAACGTAGCTTATGAACAACACAGTTTATTTTTCAGGTTGATTCCATTCGTAATGGAATCAAACTTTTGTCAAAAGGCTACCAAATAGACCCGAGCAATCCAATGGTTCTCAATCACCTTGCCAACCATTTCTTCTTTAAAAAGGTGAGTCTTCTTGATTTTTCAATCTTGTCTTGAATAGCGTGGTGGTGTTTAGAAAATTTTGGCACACTTTGTTCACGGAAAGATGACCCAATAACCCTTGGAATAATTGACTACGACATATAAGTAGTTCAGTTGACTACGAAACAAGAGCAGACGTTATGCAGTGAAGTCTCTTTTGGATTAACACGATCGGATGGGATGGTAAGAAGGAGGAAGATGAGCAAGAGGAGCTTGCACAGCAAGCTGAAGAAGTTGGAATTGTCATAGAAATTTAAGAAAACAAGAGTATCACTGTATGTTGACAGAACAGCCTTGTGACTGAGCCGAAGTAGGGAGAAGAGAAAAATAAGGAGTGGGCAGCACTGCTAGACAAACAATGCGAAAGATTTATCATAAATATCATTATTATAAATAAGGGTCTGCTACAGCCACCCAGAAAAACATGTCTTTAAATTGCTATCTTGTTTTTGTATGACAAAGTATAATTCGTCACTGTTTGGTAACTTTGCGTGGCTGGCAAAGTTGCAATGACTTCACATTCTTGTCATGTTATTTCAGGACTATGAGAAAGTCCAACACTTAGCCCTTCATGCTTTTCACAACACGGAAAACGAAGCTATCCAAGCTGAGAGCTGCTACCAACTTGCAAGAAGTTTTCATATTCAGGTGCTGATAAAATCACGAGTTTATTTTTCGTGTTTGAGTTTTGCGTGACCTGTGACATGTTTCTTTGCAAGCTAACAGTTTTATGCGTCTTATTCATTCACTTGAAATAGACCTACTCTACTAACTTAATGGTATTGGTAGGCAAGGACATACTCAATGCTTAGATTTCAATCAATTTTTGTACTTTATTCAAGTCTGTAGATATCAATGCTAGCAGTGGATTTGCGCATCTACGGCGCATTAATTTCTTTCTCTTTTTTTTGCTTCTTCAGGGTGACTACGATCAAGCCTTCCAGTACTATTACCAGTCAACTCAGTTTGCATCAACAACTTTTGTGTTGCCTTACTACGGACTTGGCCAAATGTACATTTACAAAGGCGATGAGCAAGATAGGGAAAGGGTAGGTCTTCGTGTTTTTTTTTCATATTTGCGTCAAAATTTTGTGATTGTAATTGGTAAAGTATTTAAATGCGTGTAAAGTTTATTTATTAAAGCATAGTTTGATTTTTTTAAATTTTTTGATTTGATTAGCTTTAATTTGATTTTAACTCACTTTTCAGGCAGCAGAGTGCTTTGAAAAGGTGTTAAAAGCTTACCCCAACAACTATGAGACGATGAAGATTCTTGGTTCGCTTTACGCTCAATCCGATCACCCTGACAAACAAGACCTGGCCAAAAAGCATTTACGAAAGGTAGTGTTTCATTGTTGCTATCATGTTTTAAGGTCATAATTTTTTTCATCTTATTGGGTTCTCCATCAGGTTACGGAGCAATATCCTGATGATGTTGAGGCTTGGATCGAACTTGCTCAGCTCCTTGAGAGGCAGCCATCCAGCTCAACATCCGGATCATCGGATGGAGTGCAAGGAGCGCTCGCGGCGTACGGAACTGCAACATCACTTGTACGCGATCGAGTCCAGGCAGATGTTCCTCCAGAGATTCTCAACAACATTGCGGCTCTGCACTTCAGATTGGGAAATTTGAACGAAGCAAAGGTTGGAAGTTTAATGTGGTTTTAGACATTCATTTATGTAGTAATACCTATCAACAATATTTTTGACTTTGTTGCCCGTTGTCGTAACCAACATCAATTGCGCTGTGAAAGGTCCACTATAAAAATAGTAAGCAGCAAAACACTTTGGTCCGTTGAGCAAGTTCAACAAAAATTTAAAAAAAAAAGTCAGGTAAGGTCATAATATGATATAAAGTGCTTAGTGATAGTGGACGTCTTTCTATTGTATTGTTCTTGATTGTAGCTTGGTGCTGGCGGTGTCATGTGCCTCTCCCTCCCAACTAGTCAGCCGAAATAAAATTTCAGAAAGCAGTTTCAAGATGGCGGAACTTCTGATGATATCCAATCAGACCTCTAATCTAAAATAAAAGGAGCAAAATGCATTTAAAGATATCCATTTTAACCATAATTACCTGGGGGTGCAATCTGATTCTTGATATTTTGAAGACTTTTGCAGGTTTTGCGAAGCTTTTTAAACTCTCTGATATCCCAACACATAGTTGCACTTTCTTTTTTCACTGCCTAGTTTCATTATAACAGCATATATCGACCGGAGAGGCTTTGAAATATGAGTAAGTATAATTTTTAAACACTCAGTCAAGGTTGTTACCCACCGCTTACATAATTTGCATAAGTCTTCAAATGTGACAAATCCAACCGCATTTCCAGGTAGCCATAGTTTCAATGTATTTCTTTCGAAAAGCATCGTTTTAGGGTGAACGGAGTCTGACCTTTTGCATGACAGCTTGACACTTGCTTCATAGAAATACTACGAAGTTGCACTGAAGCGATGCGATGACGAATCCACCCATGACGTAATCTACTACCGCTCCATCATCGTCACCATGCAGTACAATCTTGGTCGTCTGTGCGAGGAAATGTTCCATTTTGAAGACGCGGTCGACCATTACAAGAATATACTTCGCCGCCATCCGAACTACATTGATTGTAAGTTCCCCAACAGCAAAATCGGTCATTTTCACAGATTTAGAAATAAAGGACTTTTCTGTGTGGCTTGATGGGCTTGCATTGTTCATGACGTTTTAAGATTTTTGAGGTAAAGAAATGGTTGTTTTTGCACTTCATCCGTTTTCATCTACATCACTAACACTTTATCTTCGCAAAACCAACGTAATTAATAACGTCAGTTGAATTTTTACCCTTGTTTCACAATCTCCTCCAGGTTACTTGCGGCTTGGATGCATGGCCAGAGACAGAGGACAGATCTACGAGGCTTCCGAGTGGTTTAAGGAGGCTCTTCAGATCAACCAGGTATCCGGAACAAATCGACAAATTTAAAAACTAGCGAAAAACATTATAAAAATCAGTTCCTAATTCTATCTTCGTCCTGCTTTGAGCTTTACGGTGGTTAATGTTAGAGCTTGCACTGACTATTTATGTAATTTTACGTGTTTTTAACGTTCCCAGGAACACCCGGACGCTTGGACTCTGATCGGGAATCTACATTTGGCCAAGCAGGAGTGGGGACCGGGCCAAAAGAAATTTGAGCGGATTCTAAAGCACGAGCAGACACAGAACGACGCATATTCCATGCTCGCCCTGGGAAACGTCTGGTTGCAGACTCTCCACAATCCAACGCGAGATAAAGAGAAGGTGGCTCGATTGCTTTTACAACAGTTTTCACTTCCATCAAACTATAGAGTCCAAAATGCAAATACTAAACTCAGCTTCAACAAGATTTTCGAAAATTAAACTGTTTTCATCTTCAGTACTATTGAATGTTCATATGTTTAGTTTTCGAGCATGAGTTCAGTAGTTAACTTTTGCTGAACATGAATTTACTATTTTTTTTTGGTACATTTTGAGCTGTGTTTTTGGATTAGATCGACCAAGCGTTCCAAACATTGTGCTCCTTCACTTTCACTTCTTGTCTACAATCTATGTGATTTTTGCACCTAAATTCAGTTATTAGGTAAACATCGCTTGTTTGATCTTGCATAACATTTTTATGCTGATTGATGATACGGGTTACACAAACATTTTACTCATTGGAGATTAAACGTGTTGTTGGGTTATCATGCAAGATTTGTTCAAGGAAGTCATTTAACTTGCTGTTTTCCACTCAGGAAAAACGCCACCAGGACAGAGCTTTGGCCATGTATAAGCAAGTGCTTCGAAATGACCCCAAGAACATCTTTGCTGCCAACGGTATTGGCGCTGTGCTCGCTCATAAAGGTTATGTTCGTGAAGCCAGAGATATATTCGCTCAGGTAGCTTGTTATTTTTACCTGTTCTTTCTGAGAAAATCTTTTGGTTTGTGAATGTGAATGTTTCCGTCAGCTTTGATCATGTCTTTTTTGATGTACTGCTATTTTGCATTCATCAAATGCTGACATTTGCACAACAATCTAACCTCTTAGTGAAATTTATTTAAGAATCGATTTCGCTATAGTAACAGCATCTTCAGCTAGCACATGTAAAAAAGAAAAATTACAAAAGTTCAACGAGATGAATACAAAGCATAGACTCCTTAAGTAAAGGACTGGAAACTGACGATCTCGGGGTTTTTAACTTGAGTCCGAATGATTAACTTGAGTCCTGGCTTAAATGACTTCTAGAGAAGCTAGAAACACTATCTTGGATTTCATATTAGGGTTTTTGAGGATGGCGAGTTCAATAGTGTTATTTTCAACACCGTTTGAGGTCATTTTCAAGGTCAAAATATTATATTTCAAGGTCAAATTACAGAATTTTGGTCATTTTTGCCCATTTTTGCGTCTAAATCGTAAAGCAAAACTGTTTGAAAGAAGTTTGTGACGAAATATGCTATTGCATAAACATCATATGTATTTCTCAACACTATGGCTATTATCTAAAAGAGTCAATGATTACAATATAATACACAAATTGACAACACATAACAAGATGACACTATAATAGACAATGTCTATCACTAGTTGGAAAGCTTTTCTTGCCCTCTGAGGCATCCCAAAGGCTTTTCTTTGTCACTTACATTGAGGACATAAGCTTTCAATTGAATGTTAGCTAAAGTAGTACAAGCAGCATTATACTACTAGCTAAACGTGCATCTACAAAGGATAACAACTCAGCAAAATGAAACCGACAACGCATTTCAGTCTTGCCATGCAAATTACAGCTTTGATTTCAATAAATTGTTACGTCACAAAGGCTTGGAACCGCAATGTTTTGCTAGGGCATATGAAATCACCAAAATATTTCCGAAAATAAACAAAAAGAACTTCAAAGAACTTACGCAGTGTAGAGAAAATATCTTACACAATAGATGCAGTAGGTGCACAATATCATATTTCGTCACAGACTTCTTTGAAACAGTTTTGCTTTACGATTTAAACGCAAAAATGACCAAAATTCTGTAATTTGACCTTAAAATATGATATTTTGACCTTGAAAATGACCTCAGGTATTGCTGAAAGTAACACTATTAAACTCGCCATCCTCAAAAACCCTAATATAGAATCCAAGATTGTGTTTCTAGCTTCTCTAGAAGTCATTTAAGCCAGGACTCGAGTTAATCATTCGGACTCAAGTTACAAACCCCGAGCATGGGAGGTTCCAGTCCTTTACTTAAGGAGTCTATGATACAAAGACAAACACAATTTAGTTTACAGTCCGTTGCAATAAGTTCATATTGATTCAACGTCAAAAAGAATAGAGTGTGCATTGGCATAGTTGAAGAATCTACACAAAAGGGGTCGGAGGTTGCTGATGACACGGGAGTAACAAAACAGACTAAGGGGTTGGTTGAATGGTTGTAAAACCTGATAAATTTGCAAGTGTATTTACAGGGTGAACAGAAAGTCCTTGGACCAACTTATAAACGATTTATTAATAGTAAATAATTAAAGTTTTATCAAAAAGAAATCACAGTAAGAGCTTACAATACTAGGAATATATTTCTTTATTTATTGGCAATGTGGCCGCCCTTCACTTGGATAACTCTCTCAATTCTTTGTCGGAAGTTTTCGACCGAGGCGCATCCCGCAGGAGTGATTGCTTCGTAGCATCAACACTTGGGTGAGCAACGGAACAGGCCTTTGTCGCCAATAACGACCACACACAAAAGTCCATGGGAGTCAAATCAGGCGATAAGGGAGGCCACATTTCCTTACTCCAGAATTTTGAAAGTTGACGTGAGCACCAGTGCTGAGTCTTTCGTGAAGTGTGAGATGGTGCACCATCTTGTTGGAATGTGAAGGGCTGGTCTTTGTAGTGTTTCTTCATCTCTTCAAGGGCTGAAACCAAAATATCATTGATGTAGCGATTTGATTTTAACCCCTTGTTCCAACGGTACGAGCATCACCAAACCAACTCTAATGATCTCAGAGTTGGTTTTCCCTTCGCGATGGAGCTAAATGATTGCTTCTCTTTGACTCATTTTAGACCTTACAATTAATGCTTAGAATTAGACCTAAATTTTAGAGAGTTTAGCAAGATATTTAGCATATTCAAAGGTATAAATTACATCAAATATAGTTATTACTCTCTAAAACCTTTACAGCCTTTTTCACCCTAAAAGGGGGGTCATCAAAATATCCTTATTCAAATAAAAGGCGTATTAGTGACATTCAATATGTTTAATCATAAAGTGAAAAAAAGTCCAAGAACTTTCTGTTCACCCTGTATAAGATGTAAAAGTTAGACATATTTTGTACTTCGACAAAGCATTCGTAAATCGGCCGGATTTCACTGACTTCAGGTCCGCGAAGCAACTGCCAATGTGCCTGATGTTTGGTTGAATCTTGCGCACGTGTACATCGAGCAACGACAGTTCATCAGCGCTGTGCAAATGTACGAGAACTGCGCAAGGAAATTCAAACGACGCCGAGACCCAGAACTGCTGCTCTATCTTGCTCGCGCTTACTTCAAGTGCGGAAAGCTCCAAGAATGTCGAAAAACTCTTCTGCGAGTAAGATGGTGTTAGATAATGATGAAATTTTCTATGAAGATGTTGTGATTGTGTTACTTTTTAGCTACTACCTAGTAGCCAGTTTAGTCAAAGAAATTCGCTTCAATCACAAACATCAACGTTGGAAAGTAGCTAGCGACAAGATTTTGATTACTTTGTAGAATTGTACATTATCGTGACAAACCATCTCTTTTCAGTGAATTCAGACATAGAGGTTACAGTTTTTGTGTGTATTTGCTTTTCGTTATCTTCATTTTACGGCGATTTTTACCGTTGGCGTAATGTTGACCGGTTATGAAATCGAGCAATCAGATTTTCTTTCCTCCATTCAACAGGCGAGACACGTCGCTCCACATGACACTGCGGTTTTGTACAACACATCGATTGTGCTCCAACAACTCGCAACATCCGCTCTCCAAGATGAGAAGAGCGACTTGCGAACGGTCCTGGGAGCTGTGGCAGAGCTTGAGCTCGCCCAAGGGTAGGTCATGTTGTCACCGGTTGGCCCAATTGAATCCTCCTAATAACCACTTGTCTTCTATTGTGACTTCAGTAAGTGCCACTCGATAAAGAAGTTTTGGAGATTTGTCGTTCTTTCTTGTTTATGAAACATTTCCCCTGCACTAAATTGTCTTTCGGTTTTGGTTCACACTCAACTGTGCAATTTTCAGGTACTTCACCTACTTGAGCAAGAACGGCGACAGAATGAGATTCGATCTCAACCACGCGGCCAAGGAAGCTAGGTATGTTTCGATTTGCCTTGCACTTTTCTTTCCTGTCTTCTCTTTTCTTATTGACCCTACAAAGCGCGCGAATATTGCCCCTTTGAAACTCTTCGGTGTCTCTCCAGTTAGATTCGAACACAGTCAGGTTCTGTACAAGGATAAATTTGATTGGAAAAGTTGCTAAACTTGTTGCTCGCTTTTAGCAAATGCCGTGATTTGCTTTCGCAAGCACAATACCACGTCTCGCGAGCTAGGAGACAGGATGAAGAAGAGAGGAAGATGAAAGAAGAGCAAGAAAGAGAGAAAGCTCTTATGCGCGAGAAACAACTGGAAGAAGAAGTATGTTTTTGACAGATTTCTTCATTTCAACCGACATTTGTTTACTTATATTTATTTGAAATTTAAGATCATTAATAAATAATGCCAGCTTGTGAAAATGTCTCACAATTTACATGTCACAAAATTGCTGCTTTTATTTGTAGAAAAGTTTTAATGGGGTATCCTGAAGGGTGATTGCAAAATCGTGAAAACATAACAAAGATCTTTTCAAATTTAGCGAAGTCGAATCCGGGCACAAGAGGAAAAGATGCGAGCGCTCATGGAACAGAGAGCGCAAATCAGGGATAAAAATAAGCAACTGATCCAAATGGCTGAACAGGAGGAGGAAGCTCCAAAGAAGAAATCTGGAGGAAAGGTAAGCTTTTACCTCAAAATTGCTAGGTTTTAATTCATCATCATCATCATCGGCCTTTCTTAAATAAGGCATCGGCTACCGTGATTTTTGCACAACAATTGATCGTCCATTGTTTTCACTAAATTTACAAAATCCTTGTTTGTCCATGTTAAAAGATTCTTAAAAATTTTCTAATCGTGGACGCCTGGTGCCTTTGACCAGGAAGCCGCCCAATCATTACCGAGTGCTCAATTCCGCGCTTACGATAGACGTGCCCGATGAATGTCATTTGTCTTTTTATAACAGTTCTAATGAGAACGCCAGAGGTACACCTAAAGCGTCTTCACACTTGCGTCTTCCACTTGCACGTATCATTTCCACAATGACTTCGGATAGTCTTGGAGCCTTTCCCGATTTCATTCTCTTTATTGTTTGCGTCACCTCCTCTCGGGTTCCTCTCTTTATTGGACCTGCTACAACGTCGGCTTCCACATTTTGATCCCAATCGTTTTCCTCGTTCATTATCACCTTCATAGAGTAATATATAATGGCGTCGTTTCTCTGTAGTGTCAATCAACAATAAAAATTAGTTATGACTCCTTTTTCAATAACAGGTTTATTGATAGAACTTTTCCCCCTTAGTCCCTGTTTACTTTGTGCTATGATCTATAAATAACTCTCGAAAACAATTTTTTATCCTTCATTAAAAAAACCCATGTTCAAATGGACACCCAAAATGCAAGCTTCATGGTTTACAAAACCGCAATAGTTACGCCATTTTGTGAACAGATTTTAATTTTTGGCCGTTTTTTTTACTTCGTGTTTTTCGAGAAGGTTCTTGATTAGTAATATTTGAAACAATTGAATTTCAAAGATGATTGAAAGTTTTAAACATATTCTGTCTTCACAAAAAAACAATTTCTTATCGCTGTGGGCTTAAAACTAAACCAAACAAACAATAATTTGATAAATATACAGTACAGTAGTATAGTTTACTTCTTAGTGGTAAAGCAGGACTTTTTTGAATGTTTTAAAGTGTAATTGTTTAGCCTTTATATATTCATTTCTTGCAATCTGGCCTTTTTTGATTATTTTGTTGAGATGACCCTAAAATATTAACACCAATTTCATTCTTGCCTAGCACTCGTTATCGAAAGATATATATGTGTTAAAATGGTTCAGGGCTGTGAATCTATGCGCCTGCGCAGAAACTTCCTGCTTTGCAAAGCCCTGAGAGCAACAAATATCTGCGATAGAGGCAGCGCTATACAGTATAGAATTCTTATCTTTTTTATGTTTCGAGAATTGAGATCTAGCAAACGAATAAAAGTGCAGCTTTTTTGTTCAACCAATTAAACAATAGTAATTGCAGCAGTAACAGTTTCCCAACCAGAAAACAAGCTTTTTTTATATTGGTTCAACGTCTGCAGAATTTATGGAAAATGGAGTTATTAGAAATTGACTGGCTGAGTTAGTTATCACAGGAAAAGCTTAAGGTCTAAGCCAAAAGTTAGTCATCTGTTAGTTTCTGGACTTTCAGCTATGATTGTTGATAATGTTGATTCATCCTTCCTTAGCTTTGCAGTAATAGAGAGCACTTGGAGTGTAAGTAAAGAGCTTAGCGTAGAATAAAATGTATTTTCAATTTAAACAGAAAAAAAGAAAAGGAGACATAGCTTTAAAAAGGTCAAAGAATTCTTCGAGAAAGGTCAGAAAAGGTCTAAAAGTAAGACCAGTTCCTTATCCAGATAACTTTCTAAAGCAAATATTTTATTCGTTTTTTTGTATTGTACTGATTGTTTCAGTGAGTGATTGTTTCATTGCAGATCAGCGGAGAAAAGTTTTGCTTGTTTTATAGGCCATGGGAATTGGTGGTCTTGGTAAGGAGACCTACGGATCTTACATTTTTAAAAACCACTACACTAAACGAGTAACGACTTAAGAACTACTGGAGTAGCAGGAATGCTGCGTACAAATAATGCGCCACTTCACCGGCACAGTTTGTTCTATGATTAGACTAGTACTTTTGTGAAATTAACGTTGATTAAACGTTGCTGTATGACGCAGAGAAAGCAGCCACGAACTCAAGACGATTTTGTCAACGACGGCAGCAGCAGTGACGCGATTGTCTCTGCCAAGAGGAAAAAGGGTGAACCTTCAGGAGCAAAGAAGAAACGAAAGCTGAAGAGCAAGAAAGAGCGGGGAACTGGAGATAGGCCTTTGTCCAACGTATGTATTTTATAAAATAGAGTTCTCTTGGTGTTCTACTACTGTTCACTTATGTGGTGAACTCGTTTTCTATATCACCGAATTTTCACCGTCGCATAAACATCTCTTTATTGTGCTTCTCAAATGTTTCTTGTTTTTAGGACGACAGTGATTCTGATAACGACTCCACGGCTGTAAAACGAAGCAAGAAGCCTCCAAAGAAAGAAAATCTTAGCGTGAAGCAGAAAATGAAGATCAAATCACGCGCTTACATCTCCGATTCGGATTCATCTCTTTCTTCTGATAACAATCAGCTTGAAGTGTGAGGAAGCTTTGTATATTGTGTAAAGGACCACGTTGTAATTTTAAGTCCGAGGATATGTACCCTTCTCGTTACGTAGTATGTCAAGATAGTTCTCGTCTGGTGACACAATCTATAATTCCCAGTGAGTTATGAAAATTGAAAAGGTCTTTTGTACAATTGTACATTCTTAATCTAGTTTTTTTTTAACCGGTCTTGTAAAGCGTTGAAGATGTCCATGTTGATACATCCACTGACCAGGTCAGCTCTGCGTCGATCATCTATGAAAGAGCCTTGAATATTGTAGCAAGGACAACTTTCAAGAATCTGGTGCCGGAAATAGTTTCTCTCCAATTTAAACAGACAACTGCGATTTCCACCCTATATTCGTGATTTAACCATAACTAGCAACAATTGCCAAAAGGAAGTTTCTCATCAGATAACAATCGTATTTTTCTGCAAAAAATTACTTTCGCCAATGTAAATTAGCATAAAAGAAAAACTTTCTCTGTCATTGACGTAATTGCGCGTTCTACGCCGAATGAGTTTTAAGCCTATGTTTCAACAAAGCCGTCTACAAAACAAAGTTACTGAAAGATGTAAATTAGAACAACCTGGTTAATTTTCCCTGGGTTCATTTCTTTTATTCTGTCAATGTAATTCGCTGCAGGGATGCTGCTCCAGCTCAGGCTCGTTTCAACTCATCATCCGAAGATGAGGACCAAGGTGATGTTGCACTCCAAGATTCTGCTGCCTCTTCTGAAGACGATCCCTCCGATGTTAATGATGAAGAAGCAGCACAAGACTCCGTTGCCAGCGCATACGAATCTTCTGAAGGAGAAGCGCAGCAAAAAGGTTAAAAATTAGTTTATTTTTTTTCCTCGTGTTTAGTGTTCTGACGAAACCTTTTTGAATAAGTGTAGTTGTGTGAAGGTTCCGGATTTGATCGGTTTATTTCACTTCAAGTTTAAGCTTGCAAAGTAATTGTGTGGAGGAGGGTCGGGCTGGGTCGCTTGTCCTCACACCCGTTGGTCAACGTTGCTTTACATGCGAGAGTGGGAGCTCCCGATGTTGGGGTGCTCAGCGAAGTCAAGTCGACCTTGTGTTCTGCCAGAAACAACTTAGGTTTGTGGTATGTAAATAGAGCAAAATCCCGAAAGCGGGTTAAGCTGTTTCGTGCCACACTTGCGTTTGAGTTTTTTCGTCTGGTTTTTCACCTATTTCGACCTTCCTTGACATTTATCACATTAAGGAAACCGGAAGCAGCTAACTCGATGATAAGTTATAAACTTTTCCTGCTACTTGTCTGCTGTAGAATTCAGTTTGTTATGGTTTTATTTTTTATACTGATTTAGTTTGAATGTAGCCTATCATATTATTTTTACAACAGCCGAATTAAAGTTTTTCCCTCTCTGTTGTGCTCAACAAATTATGAACTTCAAACGTTGTATTTTTCGCTATTAGCTTTAGAAAAGGTTTGATTTTCTTATCGAAGCTACACCGGATCTACGTTCAACGATTTCTTTATTGTCAATTTTTTTTATGCAACGCAAAGACTATTAGCCTAAGTCTTTTATTGTTAACCTGCCTACCTGAGGAGGCCTAGTTTTGTAGAAGACTAAGAACAGTATTAGCCTACCAAGACATAATTGTTTACTTGTTCATAAACGACTGAAAGACCTAGACTGAGTTTTAATTAACCTTCTTTGTAGATGAAAGCAATGATGAAAGTGTGGGAGGAACAGCCCCTGCGTCCGATGATGAAGAGCAATCACATGATGGTGGTGATGATGATTCAGACGATGAGTGATGGAGCCATTGAACTTCGGATTATGTTTCACGGACTGTTTTTATCGCGAATAAAATTTACACGCTCTCTGAAATGTGAAGATTTGACATTTTAATGTATGAGTTATTGAGTTAATGCAGCCAGTTCAGATCTAACTCTTCAAAAAAGATGTTATTTTGAGAGGAAAATGTAATCATCTCAAGTTCTTAAAACAAAATAAATCGGTTGGTTTAACTGTCAGAAATTGTCTAACTGTTGTTTTCGTTCCGGGCGAAGATACCTGTTGCCGATAAAACCGTGACTTCCGTTATTAAATTAAGGTGTAGGCCTACTGCTGTTAAATTTTAACTGGAAGTCCACGGAATCTTAATTCGTTGGTAGTTGTACTAGGGAACGTTCAAATATTACGTAACGCTTTTTTTCCGAATTTTTGACCCCCCCCCCTCTCCCATGTAACGCCAACGTAACGCTTTTTTCAATCCCCCCCTCCCCCATGTAACGCTTTTTCACTACAAATTCAGCACAAAAAACTACCATTCCGTACTCGAAAGCGTGACGTAACGTTTTGCTTGAAGCCCCTCCCCCCCGATGTGACGCTAACGTAACGCTTTGCATAAACCCCCCCCTCCCCCTCGAAGGCGTTACGTAATATTTGAACGTTCCCCTACTGTATAATTTTTGGTTAAATCAGGCCAAATTAAACTATAGCTCAGTTGGTGACTTCGTGAACGAAGAAGCTTCAAGACCAAGCGACGCTGACAATTGCAGCAGAAAATTTTAGTCTGTCCATCAGTGGCCGATCCATCGAAAGGAAGAAATGTATAAACTATCTAGGTGTAACTTTGGATGAGCGATTGACATGGGATAGTCATATTATTAATCTTAGAAAGCAGCTTGCAAAGGTCTGCGGCATAGCATTTAAGCTGAGATACATTGCCCCTTTAACAGAACTACGGGCTTTATATTATGCTTTGTTTCAATCCAAGATCCAATACTCGATTATAAATTGGGGAAGAGCAAACTCTACATTGCTTGCTCCACTACAAGTGTTACAAAACAAGTTCATTCAATCCTGCTTATTTTTGCCGAGGTCAACAAATACAACTGTTCTTTATCACCAATTTAATGTGCTCAGAATTGACGATATTATTAAATTAGAAACTGCAAAATTTATGTACAAATGTGTGCACAAAATGCTGCCCGGGCCTTTGCTGGCTGCTTTATTTTTGTAAATAAAATTCACCATCATAAAACCCGTCAGAACCAAAAAAATGATTTATATTTGCCTTCTACAACGTCAAACTCTGGTAAGAAGATGCTATGTTTTAATGGAGTGAAACTATGGAATCAAGTACCAAAAGAAATAAAAGAAAAGTCTTACAATGTTTTTAAATTTAAATATAAATGTTTATTAAAGAATTTGTACAATGATCACTCCTGAAACGTATCATCCGCTTATTTCTCTACACAAAATTTTTTTTTTATGTTGCCCAGTGTTATTCCATTGTTAATGTATTGTTAATTCCATTGTTAATTTTTACAAATTAAAGTGCTGGTATTGTGCTATATATTATATACCATAAGTGTTAATGTTCTTAATTTTGGGTCTTTTGTTTAAATGTTTGGGTGGCAGCTGACTTTGGTGACCTTTTGGTCTTTCGCTGCCATCCTTGTGCGAATTATTTGTGTTTATTGTGTTTTTGCTTTTTGTGTCTTTCTTTTTCGCCAACAAAACAAAAAATAAACTGAACTGACTCGATTTGGAATGTGCGCTTGACCAACGCACGTTAAGAACTGCTCTCCGTTCAGCTGAATTTAATGGATGGAATAATTCTTCAACAACAATCGGAAACTTCACACTGTCAATCTCGGTGACCAGTCCGAGAATAAAGATTCAATCATTCAATCAAACCTGATGTCAATTTAAGAAAAAAGTTCCAATATCGCCGCAAGGTGTCACAGTAGAAAGTCCAGTCAATAAAATAATTTTATTTTGGTCAAGGACTCAATTGACTGTCCTGACCAACGCTTCCACTTTGAAGGATTTTATCCCAAAATCGGGATTTTTCAACGCTTTGAAGGATAAAAAAAGAAAATGAAGATAAGAAGGATTTTTAACAATTTTACAAGGAAATTTTGTCTTAAAAGGGGAATTGTTGTTTTTAGCAATTTTAAAGAAAATTTTATTAATATTCCCTTTCAAACGTTCTAAAAACGACTGGAATAACGATGATCAGCTAGTTTCCGTTGTCACTCGCCTTCCGGAACCCCCTTCACTCTCTTTCCCATTCTCGCCTTTCTGTCGCTTGATTTCTATTCTCTCCATTTTGAGAATTGGACGTGAGTGCAGTGAGTGAGTTAGTTCTCAATTCTTTTAGTTAAAATTAGGGGTGCTCTTGCACAAGACGCCCTGTTGGTCAACTGGACAAAATGATGACGTCAAAAAACGTCACACACATTGGAATATACTATTATGAAAGAGGAAATGCGGGGTGGAAATGCAATGAAACACACCAGAAGGAAATTGTCTCCCATTTATTGATTTGTTGTTCAGTTTAAACAAATATGCGATCAGTGAAAAGCACAAGCATAGATCTAACCAAAAACGTTAATACCAAGTCCCACTATGCTACTAGCTCCATCTGGTGGCCACCTAAACTTGACCAAATTCAAACCATAACGAAAACATCATTTTAAATGATAAACAATCTAAATCAAATCCAATTAAAAGAACATGTTACTGTTTATTGAAGTGCTAACTTTCATTTTTATATCTTATTGAATATGCGCGCAATCGTTGTTCGAAGACAGCCCCCCAACGAAGCTTTTGCCCAATGCATTTCAATGGCGAATCGATCGTCTTTCAGTTCACGCCCTGCGTGATCACGATAATTAATTGTCTCCCATTTATTCATTTCTTGCTCAATTTCAACAGATTTGCTACCGTTGAAAAGCACAAGCATAAATCTAACCAACTAATTTAATACCAAGTCCCAAAATACTACTAACTCCATCTGGTGGCCACCTAAACTTGACCAAATTCAAACCATTATCAGAAGTTTATTTGCAATGATAAAAACATTAAACGACAACCATTTAAAAGAATATGTTACTGTTTATTGAAGCGCTAAATTTTATTTTTATACCTCATTGAATATATGAGCAATCGTTGTTCGAAGACAGCCTCCCAACGAAGCTTTTGCACAATGCATTTCAATGACGAATCGATCGTCTTTTTGGATTCGCATTGCGTGTTCACGATAATTAATTGTCTCCCATTTATATTGAAAAAATGCTAAAGTCATAGAAAGGATTAGGATCAGGCACACAAATAGCCTAATTGGTGGTGTAATGGCTTGTTCGAATCCAGTAATGTAACAAACACTGATCAATAGGAAAGCGATGTGTGCTCTAGAGCGGTGTAGAACTTTGATCCTTTGTGAGGTCAAGTTTAGGTGACCACTAGATGGAGCTAGTAATATTTTGGGACTTGGTATTAACTTAGTTGGTTAGATCTATGCTTGTGCTTTTCAACGATAGCAAATCTGTTGAAATTGAGCAAGAAATGAATAAATGGGAGACAATTAATTATCGTGATCACGCAGGGCGTGAACTGAAAGACGATCGATTCGCCATTGAAATGCATTGGGCAAAAGCTTCGTTGGGGGGCTGTCTTCGAACAACGATTGCTCGCATATTAAATAAGATATAAAAATGAAAGTTAGCCCTTCAATAAACAGTGACATGTTCTTTTAATTGGAATTAATTTAGGTTGTTTATCATTTAAAATGAAGTTTTGGTGATGGTTTGCACTTGGTCAAGTTTAGGTGACCACTAGATGGAGCTATTAGTATGTTGGGACTTGGTATTAACTTAGTTGGTTAGATCTATACTTGTGCTTTTCAACGATAGCAAATCTGTTGAAATTGAGCAAGAAATGAATAAATGGGAGACAATTAATTATCGTGAACACGCAGGGCGTGAACTGAAAGACGATCGATTCGCCATTGAAATGCATTGGGCAAAAGCTTCGTTGGGGGGCTGTCTCCGAACAACGATTGCTCGTATATTAAATAAGATATAAAAATGAAAGTTAGCCCTTCAATAAACAGTAACATGTTCTTTTAATTGGTTGTCGTTAAATGTTTTTATCATTGCAAATAAACTTTTGATAATGGTTTGAATTTGGTCAAGTTTAGGTGGCCACTAGATAAAGCTAGTAGCATAGTGGGACTTGGTATTAACTTAGTTGGTTAGATCTATGCTTGTGATTTTCAACGATAGCAAATCTGTTGAAATTGAGCAAGAAATGAATAAATGGGAGACAATTAATTGTCGTGATCACGCAGGGCGTGAACTGAAAGACGATCGATTCGCCATTGAAATGCGTTGGGCAAAAGCTTCGTTGGGGGGCTGTCTCCAAACAACGATTGCTCGCATATTAAACAAGATATAAAAATGAAAGTTAGCCCTTCAATAAACAGTAACATTTTCTTTTAATTGGCTGTCGTTTAATGTTTTTATCATTGCAAACAAACTTTTGATAATGGTTTGAATTTGGTCAAGTTTAGGTGGCCACCAGATAGAGCTAGTAGCATAGTGGGACTTGGTATTAACTTTTTTGGTTAGATCTATGCTTGTGCTTCTCACCGATTGCATATTTGTTTAAATTGAACAACAAATCAATAAATGGGAGACAATTTCCTTCTGGTGTGTTTCATTGCATTTCCACCCCGCATTTCCTCTTTCATAATAGTATATTCCAATGTGTGTGACGTTTTTTGACGTCATCATTTTGTCCAGTTGACCAACAGGGCGTCTTGTGCAAGACCACCACCTTAGGTTAGTGGTACCATACCCTTCCGGTTTAGAAAACTTAGTTATAGCCTATGCTATTCTATTATGGTGTTATGATAATAGAGCTAGCTAGTATGTGTATACAACATATTAGTGTGGCCTACACAGTCACACTGAGTCAGTATCATAAATAGGCCTAGTATCATGAAGTTTTTCATCAGTCTCAGGTGATTGTGAAGACGTTACTGACAAGGAGAAAAAAGAGATAGCCTAGCCAATAGTGTTAAGTTAGTGCATGAAGGAATACTGAACTAAACACAAAAATAAATTTGGTAATGGATGGATAATTTGTTACGTACTGGACATGTACCACCTGTACATTTTTGGTGTTAGGGATAGGTTAGGAATCCAGGTAGGAAAGATGAGAGTGGTAATTGGTAAATGATGTCCAGGACTCCAGTTGGTAAATGTCCCAGAACCAACTAACTGACAAGCAGTTTTTTGGCTGGACAGCGAACAAAGAAAGTAAACCATGTTATTGTGAAATATGTGCTGCTTTTGTACAGCCTACTGTTCTAATAAAACAACGTTGCTTCGACATACCTGGTGCTACTGAAAAAAATCGAGATTAAAACAGCTTTAACTGAGATTATAATAACTTTAAAAGTTATATTACCACCTTTTTTAACTTACATAACGTCAAAAATAACCTTGCCTTTGAAGGAAATTTTGTAGGATTTCCGACTGAGAAAAAAGGGATTTTTCAGGACAAAAAAGGAAGGCAGTGGCTATTTGACCGGCGCCGGTCTTTGAATTTGAAACACTATTTAACCGTCATTACGTCACTAAACAGTCACTTTTTTTCTTTTTCTCTTTCAAAGCAAAAGACGAGTAGCGCGTATATAAGTTCTAAATCCGACCATTTTTATTCAACGTGTTACGTGGCGCGTGCGACACGTCGCCGGCTCCTAGCCTAGAGGGACTGAGTTCGATACTAAGCGGAAGCGCTCCTTTTTTTATTTATTTTTTTTTTAAACAAATTTTGACCCGAAGTGCATTTTTGTAGTCAATTTTTAATTTGAGTTTTCTACATCCCAATTTTTTATGTCTTTTCAAATGTGAGTAATGAAGTTAGAGTTTTTTAATTTGCTGAAATTTGAAAATTTCTCTGGGTAATTTTCCATTTGTGGCCGTGCTAACTATAGCCTACTACATAATTTTTCATTCAGGCACGTTTCAGACGTTTTAAACAAAAATGCACTTCGGGTCAAAGTTTAGTTAAAAAAAAAAATAAATAAAAGAAAAGGGACGCTTCCGGGTAGTAACGAACTCAGGCCCTCTAGAATAAGATCCGCCGACGTATCGCACGCACCACGTAACGAGTTGAAGAACATGATCGGATTTAGAATACGCGTTTCTCGTTCTTTGATTTGAAAGAGAAAAAGAAAAAAAGTGACTGTATAGTGACGTAATGACGGTCAAATAGTGTTTCAGATTCAAAGACCGGCGCCGGTCAAATAGCCACTGCCAAAAAGGAAACTGAAGAGGATTTATCAATTGTCAGAAGTGGAAGCACTGGCCCTAACTCACAAGTGTATGTCTACTACGGTACCTAGGTAAAGTAGCCTACTTTACTTTGTAAGCTAACTGTATTCACTACTTTTAAAGTTCAAGGGCATTCTTATCCTTTTTCCATACAGCATTTTTTTGGAAGAAAAGGAGAATTACACAACTAACAAAGTACTGTACTCACACTGAAAATAAATTATTTTTCACTTGATCTGAAAGTGAATGTTTGGTCATTTGTAGATGGTGGAAACTGGAATGAATTACCACCAAATTGGTCTTGAAAATATACAGTTAAAGAAACTAGTGCAAATACAGACTGTTTTGATTTAAATGAGAAATTTAGTGTTTTTAGCAATTCATAACAATGAATAACATAACAATTCATGAATAACAATGAATTCATAACAATTTCATAAACAATGAAATCGTACGGTAAGCTAGGCCTTTACAAATTTCCGAACACAAAAAGTGAATGACAGTGTTCAAAATTGATCTTGTTCAAAATCAAGTTCAAAATGATCTTGTGGACTACTGTTTTTCAAGAACATATTAAATCATAATATGGGAGAATAAATGCTTACTTGTTTCATAATGATTACTCAGCTTCAGTTTTCATCACAAATATACCCACATGAACTGCCCTATTGTTCACCACATTTTGTTTCAATGTAAATGTTTTGCTTTGTACTTGTTTCAGCTTGCAGTGGTTCTTAACCTTTTGCCTTGTTGTCACCATCTTGAAATCACTAACCAGTTCTTGCACCCCCTCCTAGCATTGGTTGAAAAGTAATAGTTGTATGTAGTATATTTCAAAATGCTTGTTGAAGCACGGTAAACAAGCATAACTTCTTGTCATTTTATGACTAACCCAAACGATTTAGCATCCCTGCACCGCCTGGGAACAGGTCTCTCAATCTGATTTAAATATCATATATGAACTTAATTGAAAGGAAGTGGCTATTTTTCCACACTTAATGCTATGGTTACAATCAGGTGTTGCCAGAGATAGGATTAAAGTTTGGAAGGGTTAAGGTAAGGGTTAGAGTTAGAAATAAAATTAGGGTTTTGATCTTTGCCCAGGACTAAAAAAAAATTCCAAAATACAAATTTTTGTTTTCAACAGCTTTAAACTTTTTTCAAGTTAGGGCAGAATTCCTTCTCTGGCAACACTATTGAGACTATTGTTACACTATATAATGTAAATATAGCCACAGCCTAATTTGAATAGCCTCATATTATAATTTCAACAAACCTTAAAAGTGTGTAATGATAAGCCTAAATGTTTAGTTTGCTAAACTAAACTATTTCAAATTAAAATGATATTTGCACATAATATTCATTAAGCTTTATTTATTCGCTAGCGTTGCCAGATAAGATATTCTACTCTATGTTGAAAACAAAAGCTTAAATTTTGGAATTTTTTTTAGTCCTGGGCAAAGATCAAAACCCTAACCTTATTCCTAACTTTAACCCTTCCTAACTTTAATCCTAACTCTGGCAACACCTCATTAACCATGGCAACAAGTGGGTAAAAATGGCCACTTCGTTATTTATTATAGCCGAAGCTATTGTAAAAAATTTAGCTTTGCTAAGTCTAGTCTTTGCACCAGCCACCAAGTAAAACTTGTCTGGAAAAAAATCATTTTTCAACTTTCAGCTCATTGCTCAAAGCAGGGCAACTTGTATTTTTGAGTAGAACTTTCATCACTTTTTACATTGAGGTGAATATGCAAGGTTGATCGGTTTAAACCGGGAAAGTTTAAACTGTCCGGTTAAAACCTGGTTTAAATCGAGCAGTTTTGACCACCTATTACTGGTCAAAACCCCTTTAGTGTATGAATCAAGTTGCTTTTCAATTGAATTAAAAATATTACCCTCCATGTTTAGTAATGATGTTAAACTATATTTTGTTTTGATCAACAATAACCTAAATGCTGGATTTGGAACAAAAAATATTCAATTTCTCTGTTTATTTTTGATATTTCAATCATGGCTGCCTGACAGGTCGGTATCGGCGACCATTAATGAAAGTTCAGGCGGCCATGGCCGCCAGCTATTTCGAGGACTGCATATCAAAATGGTCACAACTCACAACTGCTTTTATATTTCCTAAATAGCCCATAGCCCAGGTAGCCGACCATTCACTACATAAAATATTTTTCTGGGTTTTGACCGGTTTAAACCTAGTTTTCACCGGTTAAAATCAGGTTTAAACTGCTTAGTGGTCAAAACCAGTTTTGACCATTTAGAGATCAACTCTGTGAATTTGAATACAAGATATAAGTATTTCCTGCACATTGCACATGTGACTTTATTTCTTGAGTATTTTTTAATGTTCAAAACCATTAAAATGCTATCAGTATTTAGAACATAAGGAAATGATATTTTTAGAACATATTTTGCTGTTTATATAAGACAGATTGTTGAAATGCCGCCACCTCCGCCCCCTCCACCACCTGCATCTATTCCAATATCACAGCCACCAAAACTTGGCAAAAATGATGCAAAAGACAGAAATGCATTGTTGAGTGACATCACAAAATTTAAAGGAGCAAAGCTAAAGAAAACTCAAACAAATGATCGAAGTGGTCCGCTCTTGGCAGGTACAGTATGTAAACAATATTTTGCTGTACAAGGCTAATTTAGAAATGCTTTTTATGTTGCTATTTTTCATTTAATTAGCCTATTTATGCAAAGGATTTGTCATAGTTGATGTAGTCTATCCTCTGTTTTCCAAGCTGGTTTGCTGTTTGGAGTAATTCATTAATGTAATTATGTTGCAGTACTGCAAATCATGATGTTGTCACTCGTCAACCATGAATTAGTCATTGATAGAAATGTTAGATTTCATAATAAAATCACTTAATGAGCACACACGACACAAAATTATGCTCCAAGTAATATCCCGCCCTGATAGCTCAGTTGGTTCAGTGTCCGACTTTACCAACAAAGAAACTTCTAGATCAAGCAGCACTGATTCGATGTCTTGGAGTGTGCACATGAGCATTGAGCAACACATTGCAAGGATGGCTATTCGTTCAGCTGCACCTTGTACAGTAGATTAAATATTTCACAGACAATAATTCTTTTAACAATGCAATCAGAAACTTCACTCTGTCAAACTCAGTTTATTCAAGGTCTACAAGTATGGGAAACTGCTAAGATTAAGCTCGCAAAGAAGCTTTCTCAATCTAAGGATAAGGATTCCATTATCAATCGAAACAAGTTTTGTTTTTAATAACTCATGCCCATTATTTTTATGAAAACAATGCTGCAATTTTCTATGCATAAAATAGGCTATAGCAGCATTAGAGGAGACACCGCATCAGTAGTTGGAAATTTAACAGTCCACGAAAAATCAACACTTTCTTATTCATTTTCATTAAGACCAAGATGCGACCAAAGACTCATTGCTCTCTAGTAGGCTTGTGGTTTAGTTTGAAAAATATTGGAAGGAGGTAAAAGTGTACTGTAGACCCTTGACCCCAGAGCCCCAAATGAAAATTATAATCATCAAACTACTGTTTCATTGCAGCAAAATATGAATAATTATTCTTTTAATTGATCTAAGATAGTCTATATAATATAGATGTACATTGTACAACCAATCAACCATATACAAACTAAGTTAATTAAAAGACAAATACTGAACCAGTAGTTGAATTGGATGGACTTTGGACTATCAGTAGCAGTACTTTTAGTTGATTAGACATTAAACATACATATAACATCATTTTCTGCAATGACTTGGTGTTCAATCTTTTTTTTTTAAACCTCAATGACATTATTTTATTGTGAATTTTATTTAAAAGAAATTATCACTTGTTGTGGTCATTGCCAAGCATAATCTTAGGAGGTTGTCATAAAAAATGGTCAAATTCCAAGTAGCTTCGAGTATCATTTGCATGCACTTTTGTTTTTCATATATTTCTGGAAGCCTTCTTACAACATCATACCACCTAACTCCATGATTTAATTGCAATACTATCATATGTATGTTTCTATTTTAGCTTCTAAAACTAGTGGTAGTGGTAACGCTAGCTCTGGAGGGGGACTAGGAGGATTGTTTTCTGGAGGAATACCTCAACTTCGCAAGACAAGTGGGCAACCAGGTGAGATTGATGAACCTGCGACATCAATTTAAACTACACTATTAATATGTAGATTGCAATTAATCCTGCTGTTATGATATAATATTTGCTTGAAAAGAATAATTGTTATACTATGTATGTTGGAAAAGCAAAAATAGTATAATGTATTATATGATAGTTGTCAGTAGCACCATTTCAGTTTTCGTATTGCACAACAACAAAAAGAGAGCCTCCAAAAATGTTCAGTAGGCTATGCGTTTAATCAACAAAAATTTCTGACCAACTTTCATTCAATCCACAGACGTTTATGATATGCACATTGCACGACTAAGCCAAAATTTGTCCCATAATTTAGCTACAAAATGCCTTATAAGTTCTTGCTATAATAGCAGGGTTGTCGGTATTTTACCCGACCCAAAAAAACCCGGGTGGGTTTTTTTAAAAAAACCCACTTAAAAAAACCCAAAAAAACCCATAAAAAAACCCAGAGCATCATATTTGTGCAGTTTTTATTAAAAATTTAAAAAAATGAACAAAAACACTACAAGGCACTTAAAACAAACTTTAAATTAGGACTTAAGGATGTGATTGTGAAGTAAATTTCCAAGAATAAACTGAAAACGCAGTGGATATTGTACAGTACACAAAAATCAAGTAATGCCACTTTGTGTATACTGCACTAAAACTCATTTATGCCAGAAGGCCTTACAGTTAAACTGGTGAAAGTACTACTCTACTGTCGGAATGGCCCGTTTCGGGAAGTTCGATTCGACGAGTCCAATTCGGCTAGTCCGATTCGGCGAGAGCCCTTTTCGGCGAGTTCCCTATTCAGTGATTTTTTTTAAAAAATTATCGGGTACCGTAGCCTAATTATCATTGCCGTTTTAGGGGTTGGGGTTAGAGGTAAGGGTTGGGGTTAGAGGTTAGGGTTAAGATCTTATTTCAACGTTTCGCGACATTAAAACGATGTAAAAGCGGCAATGATAATTAGGCTACGGTACCCAATAATTTAAAAAAAAATTCATAAAATTGCCGAATTGGACTCGCCGAATAGTAGCAGACCCCTCTACTGTAGTCTGTATATATGATGTAAAATGCAATTTAGGAGGCTATTTTTAAAAAGTAGGCTATTTACCAATTACAGATTCTGGATTCTAACCATAGGCGCCTAAGCCGTGGGGGCCAGGCCCCCACGCATATTTCTGCGTGGGAGCAACTTTTTATGCTGCATTGATACATAAAACAATAGATGAACTAGCGATCGGCAGCAGGAAAACATTTTTAAATGCAAACCGCAACAGTTTCGCGATAAAGAATCACTAGAACGAGTAGCGATGCTACAATCCCACCCCAGACAAAAAAATCTGTCATTTTTACATTGATTTAACGTCTGCAGACGTTGAATCAATGTAAAAATGACTGATTTTGCTGCCTGAGACATAGCAAAAATCTACCATTTTGCGTCGATTCAATGTCATCAGATGTTGAATGCACCCAAAAACAACATAATTTGCTACGTTGACGCAGCATGTGTTTAGCTTAATGCGCTTGCAAACAGACTCAATGTCGCTTTCGAAAGTCGAATCCTCTGCAGAGAATTGTCGCGGCAGTGAAGCGCTTGCTGTGAAAATGAACTTGAATTTACCACTAACCAACGTAACAAGGGCTAGTACAAACCGAATTGCGCACACGCGGCATAATCAACACAACAACGGACTCGCGCAAACTGCATGACACACACACGACCGTTGCCATGGAAACCAGATCAAAGGCGGGGAATATGCGCATCTTTTGTTTCATCTGCAACACGAAAACGGGCGTATTACAGCGAATTGAAACTTGAAAGCTGGTCAGCGATATTGTAGTGAAAAGGGAGCAATGTCAAGTCGAAAACTTAATCAAACGTCTCTCTGTAACTATTTTTCAAGGGCTGTTTACGGATGTCAGCAACTTTTAAATTTATTCAAGGTGACATGCTGTTGAATTGATGTAAACATGAATGATTTTGCTTTCAACAGGTATATTTTCAAGCGTATAATCAAGTTAGCATTTTCATTCCATTTACAGTATACCTTTTAGTAAACCTTTTCGTCTCTTGTTTCATGCTAATGAATCTAGTTTGTTGCTAAACTTTATGCTGTGCTTAGCTTGAAGAGTCGCAGTCCATCAACCGCTAGCCAACGCAGACGCATGGCATGTGTTTTTGTCGAGTTTTGTTTATAAGAATTAACGGTAGGTCGAACGTAGCGATAACTCTGAGTGTGGCAATTATAAAAGCAATCCTAGTGTGACGACACAATTACGTCATCCATCTGCGTGACATTTTGCTGAAAATACGTTGCTGCTGATGAAACACGCTTTCGCCCCCACGGCCAAAAAAATAGTTAGGCGCCTATGATTCTAACGCATGGCTGTTTCAGAGCATTTGCCTAAATGGCCACGCAATCGCTCATCCATTACTATATATTGATATATACTACTAAATCAAATGTAGTTATTACTATCTGAAGCCTTTACAAATTGTTTCACCTAACGGATCATCAGAAGGTCTGTAAAAACATGTAAACAGTAAAGAATCGATAATTCTGAAAAGATATTAAATATTACAACTGTAATTTAATCTGCAAAAAAAAATCTCTAAACCTGTACTTCCTGAGGAGATATTAAATATTACAACTGTAATTTAATCTGCAAAAAAAACCTCTAAACCTGAATTCCTGAAAAGATATTAAATATTATAACCGTAATCCAATCTGCAGAAAAAAACTCCAGAATTACTAAGGACAGCCTCCATCCGCCACGATAAAGTTTCAATCAATTTGTCCCAATGGAAACCAAGCAACATGATGGCAACATCTATGACATCACAAAGAAGCAAAATGCTTGTTATGATCGGCGCATCCTGTAGTAATCTGAACAGAATGAACAAAAATTGTTTTTAAACCTGTAAAAATTAAATGAGATTTACAACCTGTAAAAATGAAATGAAATTCAATTTTTTCAAAATTATAACCTGTAAAAATCCCAAGGAATTGTGATGATGTAACCTGTAGTGTCCTGAACAAATGAAATAAAATCTGTTTATAAACCTGTAAAAATTAAATGAGATTTATAGCCTGTAAAAATCAAATGAAATTTTAAAAACCTGTGAAAATCAAAAGGAATTTATTTTATTTTGAAGTACTTGAGTTTAAATTTGTTTCTATGACGACATTTGCCGACCAGTTCCGAACGCTTGTTCAAAAGGTGGCCACTATCAGCCTTCAGAATGGCCAGCTTTTCAGCCAAACATAGGCCACAATTGTTACGACCACCACCACTATAAGGCCGAGCACAGCTGTGGATGGACCAAGTTATTTTAGGATCAACACCCTTGTCCTTAAGGTCCCAAACTGCCTTAGATAGTTCGGTACTGTTTCGTTTAGACCTATTCATGAAGGTACATTTATGGTTGGAAAAACGTTTTTTAAAAGTAGTTTTGCAACAACCAATGTAATTAAGAACCTTCGGGCTGTTATCAATGGTAGCTTTGTAAACAATGGCCTTCTGCAAGCATTACCCATTCAAAGGACATTCTGGCCTCACCCTACAATTGCAACCAGACTGCGATGGTATATTATCAGCCTGCAATATTGCTTTATTGTGGGAGGATATGACGCTTGCAACATTCGGAGTACAACTGTAGCTCAGCTTAATAGTATTACGGTTGAATATTTTGTGCAATCTATGATGGGGTGGAAAGTGTATGGAAACAAGTTTGAAAAATTCCTTACCAATATTGCTATCAACCTGCAAGCTGAAAGGAGGGTTAAACCATAAAATTTTCCGGCTCCTTTTCCTAGATGTTCGTAAGTTATTAGCAGGGTTGTAGCAAACTCTCTCCGCAAAACCACTTTTCAAAAGGGCATCGTTATAAACAGATGCGGTCTTATCAAATTCATTTTGGCCAAATGATGTGGCGGACAATCGCTTTGAAATCATAGTCGGGATTTGTCTCTTAATGTTGGGTGGGTGATTGGACTGGGCATGGATGTAAATTGGATCATTATTGGGTTTTCTATAAGGCCAGAATTTACCAGATAGCAAATTCAAAGTGACGTCAAGAAAATCAGTTTCAATTAGACCAGTATCCACAGTAATATTTAAGCCATGTTGTTTAAATAATTGAATGACATTCTTTCTCAAACGATCAATCTTAGGGCCGGATAAATTACGCAAAATAGCCAGACCATCATCACGATATAAGCCAAGCATGTCTCTGTCAACAATAGCAGAAAGTTCGTTCAAAAGAAACAAGCCGACCAACTCACAAATCTCAGCACCATCAAATGAGCCCATTGTAACGTCAAACAAACCATCTTTCTTAGCCCAAGTTTCACCACCATCAAAAAGCGACGATTTCCTAGCATGGAATATTGTTTGTATGATACGATCGTCCAAATCCATAAATGGTTTGGCAAACTCAATTGCTTTACACAAAAGTTCCTCCGTAATGGATGGATAAAAATCAACAATGTCAAATTTCATAAAGGTGCATTGACGTTTAGATGGAATAGCCTTAAACCAGGATAACACAGAGTCTGTGTTTTTCCATTGATTCAGTCGTGATGCATCACGGATGGTTACGTTAATAGAGTCCAAGTATTGTTTACTTATACGGCCAATCTGGGACTTGGAAGGGTTAATCAACCTGCATTTAGGGTTCGATGTAAAATTTGGTTTATGATCTTTTAGCGTAATAAACGCTGGGTTGCTTGATACTTTTTCAACCCGATCATCAACCTTTAACGCCTTGGCAATCTTTTTAGCCTCAGTATTGATCGTGTCACTGATAGCAGGATTCACCTTTTTGTATTTTGCCGATACATTATCATTAAGCAATTTTTTACAATCCTGGGTTTTAACTTTGTATAAGTTAGTAGTTTATATACTACTATATATACTATATAAATGATAAAAATATTTAAACATGATGGCATAAATGCTCCTTGCCTTCAAATCTAAAGCGAATAATGCAATAATGTGATTTCTACTAAGGTAGCATCAACTTGGTATAGAAATCAGTGGATGATACAACATCCAATTTGATCTTGAAATTAATGGATGATGCAACATTCAAGCAGCAACAGCTCTAGTAATAGTGCATTATTTTATTGAATTATGCAAGCATGTACTGTGAGTGAAAGGCACTTCATTGGTAAAAAGTAGTTTTGAGGTGAAATAAGCATGAATCTACCTTTTTTACATCTTTTTTTAAAAAAAACCAAAAAAACCCTGTATAATAGACCTGGCCATTATAATATTAAATCTGAAGCTTTGTTTTTTCGAAACACTTATTTACTTTTCATCAGTGTCACATGGGTGCCGAAGGATTCGATGTATTGACTTTAGTTCAGTCTATTTGTTTTGTTGGCGAGAAATGTAAATTGTACAAATAGCAAATAGTTGGCACCACAAGGTTGAAAGTAGAGATGTACCGATATATCGGTATCGGTGATATCGGCCATTTTTTGAGTATCGGTATCGGTATCGGCAAAATTTGGCCGATACTGTGGCCGATACTAAACACGGAAAAAAAAGGCTTTTGCTGCGGATTTTCTAGAGAAGCAAAGATATAAATTTTTTATAGTAGTAACTAACGTCACATTGATGTAGAAAAATAACAACCTGTTTAAATTTTTGATACGTCACACTCCCATGACTTCTTGCGCGCAAGTTTTAACATTGGTTGCTTAGAGTGATTCTTTCACTTAAACAAAACATTTTGTTTCAGCGGTTTTGCGTTGTTCGATTCTTAAATTGTGTAAGGAGACTCAATTTCTCCAATATTTATCATTTGTGTTTCTTTTTTACTCTCAGCAGAGTATGAAACTTGTAAAAGTTTTTCATCCATACAACGTCATTATTGCGTTCATAAACGTAGTTGCACTGATGAGAATTTAATATTCGAAAACGCGTTCTGCAACACTGTTTTTTGCACTCTGCAATGCCTGATGCAGATTTATCTGTAGATTTCCATCACGCATTGAAGCGGTGATCTGATAATGAAATTTTCTACGGTTCGAGAAAAAGTTTTCTCTGCCTATAAAACGTTGAATGGTAGTTTAATTAATTATTTCTGAAAGTTCCTTGGTTTCATATTATCTGAATTAAATTATTATATCTGAAATCGGCATAATAACGTGACATCATCTAAACGTAACAGAAATAGCGAAGAGCAAGTATCACTATACAAAAAAAAACACAAAAATGCAACGCAAATAGGCAACATCAAAAGACATGGATGTTCTTTGACTTGTCAGCAGCAAGTGGGGATAACTGTGGCTGTGGGAGTTTGTTGCGCAGCCTACTTAGCCTACTCTGACATTGTTTAAGCTTGATGAGTTTATTACAACGAAAGGTGGAAATTAAATCACAAACTGATAGAACCAGCTTACTAAAAACAACCAAGTTACATGTTTTTTTAAACGTTTAGCAACGTAAAAACGATGCAAAATTATACATTTTTGCTACCTTGGTAGTCTTGGCCTGGCAAAAGCTTCTCAACCAAACGACAAGCGCCCTTAAGGGTAGAACCTTTGACATACTGATATCCAATTGAACGAACCCGAACCATCAGATGTTAGGTTGTCCGTCCAATTGTGGCTATTTCAGCATTCAGCCAGAGAGTTGATTATTACTTTAAACTTTTTTTGGTAATTACACAACAAACAAGAGCAATAGCAGTGGTGGGAAGTTGCATTTTTCCTTTGTTCCGAGAAACGCAACCTTGATGACGTCATGAACAGCGTAGCTTCTGATTGGTTGATGATTCAATGGGATATCAGTATGTTAAAGTGCCTACCGCCCTTAGGTTGCACATTACTTGTCGTATAGTTTTTGTACGACTACACAAATGACTTGGTTTACATTTTACATCTTATTATCAATTATGATTGCCTATTTGGAGAGTTTGCGCAAACTCTTTATTAATTTTTCAGAAACCCCAATTATGATATAATGTTTCTTCCCTTATACCCCAGCTCTCAATCACGGTGGCCTTTCATTACTAAAACCTACTATTATGACACAACATTGAGTTGGGATTGGATTCTTGAATCTTCAAGTACCAAGGACTTCGAAATCCGTCCATTGTCACTCATAATGACGTAATAATGCCCCTTTGGCCCCTAATGTTGCCCATTTGAAGTTCCCCTTGCTGCTCTATAAATTTCCAAATTTGGTTGGTTTTGTGGCGTATTTTGGAATTTATTTATTGTAAGCGCTAAACTTGAACACAACTAATTTTAAATTTAGGGGATTTTTTGGTTTTAGACTAATTTGTCACTGTGTCAGTCGCGGTGGTGCCACCGCTTGTGTTTTAGCACAAGATCTTGTGGTTTTACTTTTGATCTTGTGCTCTTGTGCTTTAAGTTTTACCTTATTTGCATAAAACTATTAAAAAAAGCTTTTTTTAATAGTTTTATGCAAATAAGGTAAAACTTAGCATTTGATATAATTACTTGCAAATACCAAAATTGCTTCTTTTTGTAACACTAAAGTATCGGCCAAAATATCGGTATCGGTATCGGCCTAAAAAAGTTATATCGGTATCGGCCAAAATATTGGTATCGGTACATCTCTAGTTGAAAGTGTTCTGGCCCTGTTCATTGTTCAGATATGTACACAGTACCCAAAGCCAAAGTGAAGATACCGGAATGGCTCTTTCCTATATGCATTCTATTAACAAAATAGCTGTAAAAATTTTAGTTTCCAAGCAAAATCTAGAACATTGCAATAGGAAAAATATCAGTATCACAAATTATAATGACCTCTTAGAAGAATCAGGTTTCCAACCCATGAAAACGGGCTTCATTCGGAGAATTATTTTTGCTATAGCGTCACCGTCACTCTTGTTACGTTTTCGCGCACCCTAATCATGGATATAATTGCTGCAACGACTTTATGATGTTTTACGTTAACAGTTGAAGGCTTGAAGTGTAGTGGACCAATCTGTTTTCGATTTTTAGTAAAGCAGCTAATAATGTTTTAAGCAAAGCGGTAAGTAAGTAACTTAAGGTATTGAAAATGGATTTTTTGTTGGCGAAATAGCAGGAACTGAATGTTACAGTTTAGTAAAACTGGCAAACGCTCTGCAAGGCAGTCTCGGACACATGTTTTATGGTAGACTCTAGACTTTAAAAAATCAGCTCTGTGGCATCTAGTGTGACAAAAAATCAAAAAAATTATACTGTATGTACATTGTACAGTGTAGGCTACATACATTGATGTATAAAAGACCGTTTTAGTCATTTCCAGGAACAACGCACTTTGTGCCATTTTGTGATACCCGTTGTAATGTTGTAGCGAACGTATCTTTGACTCCAGTAGGCCTATACATAACGATTTTAGTCTGTCACCGATAAAAAGTCGAAGCTGATGCTTGTCTCATAATTCAAATTCGGTATTGTCCCCAGCACTGAAAATGGCCGATTGTTTTGTGTTAAGAAAATTGTTTTTACTCTTCTTTTCCATCGTAGCTTTCTTCAGTCCTACCATGTCTTCCTCATTCTTTATCTGCCCATATTATGTTATTATTGGACTTTCCTGTTTTCTCTTCCCATTTACCTTCAAAGTCAACGCCTTACGAATAAACCTTCCTTCCTTAGCACAACACAATAGCACATACACATACCCATGCCCATAATACCATCTTACTCTATTTGCCCTTGCAACCTTATGGTTATCTACCTCTGTTTCACCACTTCCGTGATTATTACAAGTTGATTTTATTCAGAAACACGAAAAATTTTAAACTAATGTTGTTTATGAGTCATTATATTGGTTTTAATTTGAAATATTTTGCCATCAGCAGTTGATGAATGTTTCTTATTTTAGCTTTATGATTTTTGAAGTATTTTTACGTGTTTTAATGGTGTTAGTATTTCCTTGAACATTATTTTGCATTCGTGCTCTAACGTCAGCTCAGACGGCATTAGTCACTGTGTTTAAAACTAAATGTCATTAAATGTTGCGTTTAAAGAACAAAAAAAGATACGCAGCTGTAGCCTATGTCAGAATATTAAGCAGAAAATAATCGCCAGTGAATTGCATTATTGTAGGCAGGAGGCTGTGTGTAATGTTCATAAGATACAAAAGTTGCAGTAATATTGAGGAAGTGTCATTTGCAACTAAAGCTAAAGTAGTTTAGTGGCTTTTTTTATAATAATTATAAGTTTCAATGCACTTTGTTAGTTTGTTCAACAGTTTCTAGTTTTAACCCAGTTTTCACTGCATTGCAAACTGATATCACTTTGAATCCGCAGCAACAATTCTCTATTCATATTTCAATATCATTCCGAAATTGATTTTCGAGCTCTAACCGAAAAGTGACCAGGTGACCTCACCATGATGAGAATTCAGTAGCTAATCGGTTGTTCCTCAACTGTTTCGTCTTATCGGCAATTAGCTTTAACGGCAACAGATTCGTGGCTTGTGTACTGTATTGCAGCGAAACACTTTCGGCTTGCAAAACCTACCATGTCAAATTGTCAATTTTGTCAAAGTATTAAACTGAAAATATAAAACTGAAAATAACTGAACACTAAACTGAACTGAACATAAAACTGAAAATAAAACTAGATTTGCTTTTGTGCTCTTAATGTCTAATCAATCTGTAGTTTTTACCTTGTGGAATGTGGAATACCAAATACATTACACGGTTATATTTTATTTGTTAACTATTTTCTTAAAGACATCTTTTGATTGAAGTGCTGTGTTGAAGACAAGTGCATAGTGAAAGGTACACAAATAGTTAGGCGTTAATAATAAGGCCAATTCACGTGAGTTCTTTTCTATTACGGTACTTAAATAAATTCAAATCAGATTTTGTTCTGACGTTAACCATTTGTTGAAATTGGAAAATGTTTGTGGACATTACACTAAAAAAAACATGAAATGACAATAGCCGAACTAGTTGATCAGTTTTTTTTACATTGATTCTACGTCTGCAAAGGTTATATAAACGAAATAGGGATTGGTATGATGACTATGAGATAGAGTTGCAAATCACGGCGCAGTTTTTATTTGCGGTATTGTGGCCCATTGGCTTCAAAAAGTTGAAGCAAGCAAGAAACTTTGCCACTCACAAATTTGGCACAATCTGTGGTATTTACACACCACAGGATGTTATTTAAGATGAATTACAACAACTTGTTATATATATGATATATACTATTTCTTCTACGTTATGCTATCACTCCACCTAATGTTTAATCATTGTTTTGGTAGGTGAAGCTATGTTTCCTCCTGGGCAACAAAACCACCGGAGTGGAGCTAGAAATAGTTATCCTCATGGACCACCGACCCCTAATTCACATCGCTCCCATACTGATCATGCTATAAATTATCATGGAGACTCGCCGAATAATAACTTCCATTCATCTAATTCTCCTCCGCATGTGCCTTCATCTTCACGGAAACCAGCTACGTTTGGATATTCATCTGGGCGACAGTTTGAGAATCATCAAAGAGCCAGTATCATACCCCCACCACCCTCTTCATCAAGACACAATAATCTTCCTTCAAGAAACAGCGGTTTTCCACCTCCCCCCTCAAGAAACAATGCTCCTCCACCACCCCCTTCGCCAAGAAACAGAGGTCCTCCTCCTCCTCCATCAAGAAACGACAGTCCTCCATCTCCTTCTTTTGGAAGAAACTACGGCCCACCGCCATCACAAAGAAGCAATGGTCCTTCATTGCCCGCTTCATCAAGAAACAATGATTTTTCTTCTTCATCACAAGATAGAGGACGAGCAAATTTGAATCCATCAAGGAACAACGCTTCTCCGTTTCATTCAAGTGGGCCATCTCCGTCTTATGGAGGAGGAAGAAATAGTGGACCTCCTCCACCCCCTTCATCAAGAGTAAAACCATCTTCCTTTTCATCACAATGCAACGCACCACCTCCTTCATCGTATCCAAGTAACAACGGATCTAGAGGTGAACGTTCATCAACTTTTGGGAGTAATCCACACTTCCGTGATCGCGATCCTCCTCCTCCGCCAAGTAGGAACGTATCTGATTCAATGTCAAGTCATGGAACAATGTCCTACAACAACCAGGGTTCTCCAAAGCAGAACGCTCGACCTCGATCGTCATCGCAATCAGGTTTTAGACCACCCCCTCCACAAATGTCAACAGTCCCCCACAATTATCAAGGAAGAAATGGCCCACCTCCTCCTCCCCCAACGAGAGGAAGAGGACCTTTAAATTATGGAAGTCTTGGAAGGTGAGAATGGCGATCGTTTTTTTCTCATTTTGGGGATAATTTTTTTGTCATCTTTCCAACTTTATTGGTTTCGTCACCATGAAAACATTTTTGTTAAACTCTATCTTCTGCCTATGATAAAAATTCAAATTTTCGATTTTGTAATGAGGGTTTAAACGTGTGGAAGCAAATGTCAGCCAACCTTCGGCTCGGAAATGGAACATGATGTTGATGATGACCAGTTGAAAACACAATAACCAAACTTGATAACATCTTGTAGGAGCAAACCACCTCCTCCTCCTCCACAAAGATACGATGTTGGTGGTCGTATGGGCCCACCTCCTCCTCCAGCCCGCAACAGCAGTGGCTTCCAAAACCAAGCAATGAGTCGGTTTTCAAACGCATTTGACGACGGTTAGTTTTTAGTTCAACTTCTACTCACTTTTTATTGTGTCCTGACTTAAGCCCGGTAGTTGAGAATTTAGAATAAACAGAAAGACGGGGAAGCTAGCTGAACCTATAAATGTTTACCCGTTTTGTGACATATGACTACACTTTTACTTTTTACCCGATGCGAACGGTGTTTTGTGAGAATTAGTGACTCTTGGAAACTGTTTAGACATCAGGCTTGCAATGAAAAACGTGTATGGTGTGCTGATGATTTTTTTTAACTATTTAAAGTTTTAAACCATGAACTGTTTTGCGTTTTATCAACATAAATAATACATAGATTTGAGTGTCGTAAGGTTCTATCCACAACGTGCAATTTGAATACAGTACGATGTGTATCCTTTCAGACTGCAAATCTGTCATGTTTTACATTGATATGATCAATGTAAAAAACGGCAGATTTGCTATCTGGGCTGTGTTTACCAGTTAGTTTTGCATTCTATACAGTTAAATAGGAATCAAATCAGTTCACCAAATTCTGTCTTTTTAATCTTTGGTTGATTTGATACAACTGAAATAAAGTAGTGAAGTTTTATCTGCCAAGGTCGTTATTTTGTTTTCAGTATAACTAGTTTGTACTGGTTGTGACTAGTTTTATTATTTCAGATGATTTTGACGCCAGATTTCAATTTCGAAAGGATTTTCCCCCTCCGGAAAGCTTCAGGCCTTACCCAAAGACCTACCCCAGCCAAAACCCCAGAAGAGGTAACTAAGTTAGGTTGCTTGAAGTGCAAACTGCTCGTCAACTTTTAGAATTTTTTTCAACTTGAGAATTTTTTTCAACTTGCTTTGAGATTGACCGACGTGTCTGCTTAGTGAATTGACTGCTTGCTTCCTGAGACGTGGGTTCGATACCTAACCCAGTCACACATAAAATTTGTAATTAAAAGTATTAAACTGCATTTTCTGCTTTGGTGTTGTGTGTTTAGCATTGAATGAAACTAATTTAAGGTAATGATGTACTTGGCTTAATAAGGTAATGCTGTAACTACACACGTTTAGATGCAGTGTTACACAAAAACGTATTTTTTGAATTACAGTAGAATTCGTCTATAACGGCACCTCTGGGGGATTTGCAAAAACTGACGTTATAGCCGAATTGACGTTATAGACGAACTACCGCAAACTATTCCACAACTGTCTTTTGATTAAAGAAAGAGGTGTATAATCCAATCAGGGTTACTGTGTACCACTAAACTGACAAAAGTCACGCAGAAAATACAGTAAACAAAGAAATTGTTTTAAAAAAAAAACCTACAGCGAAAGGTACAGGAAATTTGCGCAATAGACCTACAGCTCGTTACATAGGCTACAGTAGTAGAGAAGTTCATTGTTTATTCGCAAAAAAAGGCATTGATCTTGAGCTGTTTCGGTTTTGACACAGCTGTAGAGCTGCATTTTACACGTGATAGTTTTTCACGCGGGGAAAAAAAAGTTAATTAGTTTATACAGTAGCCTACTGCACGTACATTGTACAACTGTTGCTTTGAGTTGTTAGGTCAGCTGTAGAGCTGCTTTGTACATGTGATAGTTTTTCATGCGGGAAAAAGTTAATTCAGTTAAAAGAAAGTCCCTGCTGAGAACGACGTAGCGAAATAAAGGGAAGACATTTTGCAAGCAGCAGCGCTAACTGGATTAAAAGACTGACCGTTCGTGGTGAAGGTGATGGCTTAAAGTGACGTTATAAACGATGAAAAGACATCTGGGGACCAATAAAGGGTGCTGTTGCATGCGAATTGACGTTATAGGCGATGCTGTTGTAGCTGAACTACAATGTATGTAAAAGATAGGAATTCTGCCGGGACCGAGCGAAATGTGACGTAATAGGCGAATTGACGTTATAAACGAAGCCGTTATAGGCGAATTCTACTGTATTGTGAATTCTATATTATATAGTTACAGTATTTAATCTGATCTAGCTACTAATATGACATTTTTAAGCTTGCCTGGTTTTAGCAATCTTTCAGCTGACTCTTTTGAATATTATGTCACGTATTTTCATTCACTTTTGGTAGAGTGTTAACTTTTTTGGTTGGGCAGCATGCGGTAAATTCCACAAAATAAAAACTCACTGCTTGAGCTTTTCGATTTTTCGATATTTTATAAAAAAATATTCTTTTGCAGACGAAAGGATCCCATACCGTCCGCCTCCAAGTTCAATGCCCCCTCCTTTCCCCCCCAGTTTACGAGCTTGAGAACACCACTCATCGTGATTTGTTTCCTAGAGGTGTTTAGGTGCAGGTAGAACCCGTGCAAGCATTTTTCAGTTTTGTTTCAGCAAGTTTTTGAAAGTGTTTGTGGTATCTTCGGAACATTTAGTCTTCGGTGCGTTTTTGAAACACTTTGTTGATGTTTTGTGCTGTTCTTTTTAATGTAAAGCTTTTGCAAATTTGATTTTTTGAACTTACGTTTTTTAGTATAAGCTTAGTAATTTTATTTTCAACGACAATTGTATTATAATATAGTTTCGGGAGAGAGTTTGCTTTTATACTGTTGTAATGCTCAACCCTGTGGTATAATTGTATTATAGTGTTTCTAACCAAACAAAAATTTCCCTTTTTTCATCGTTTCAACGTCACCACACGTGAAAATTATGTAAAATATGGCAATTTTTGTTAGGTGGGTTTACGTTGATATCAGCAACAAGGAAGTGATTTCTTCCAAGAAAAACGTTGCTCATTGCTATCGCCTTTTACAGTACGAAGAATTTGCGCGTTTTGCTTAGCAATTGGTGACTTGTGATGTAACAGTATGTTTTGCCTCTGTTCATTGTGCCTGGGTTGAATTCGTTGCGCAAAGTGGGTAATTGCTATACAACGTTGATCTTTTTTTAATTTCATAATGCTGTATTTCGTTCGTTTCAAAGACTATAATTGCATTTAGCACATAGTACATTGTGCACTTTATCATTTCATCAGTACAAGCTTTTGCAAATTGAATGTTGCACAATTGCATTGTAATTGCGTAAAATAACATAATGTGATTTTTTTTCTCGAGTTCTTAGTCGTTCACTATCGTCCAGACTGAAAGTCCATGTTCAATCCAACGTGATCACGTTGACAAATCTGTAGAGCTGAGAGTGCCTTAAAGTCACTGATGTGCAAACTAAGGAATAGACTGCCTATGGCTTAGCTATGGTTTCCAGGGCTGTCCGAAGGACAATCTAAAATATTAGACCCTCATTATAACCACATGTTGTTAAGAAAATGCCATATTTGACAAACAACGATAGCTTCTATATTTGTATTTAGTAGTGTGCTTTGCCTCCTAAGCAGTGGCGTAGCCAATTAGGGATTTCAACCCCCCTCCCCCTTTGGCACGCGTATGACGTCACGATATTGAGAATGATGCTTTCAGTCTCTTTATGTCTCTAAAGCAAAGTTTGCCTAATTTTAAACGAAACTGTATTAAAAGAGCGAGTTTTGCCAGTACCAAACAATCAATTATCTCAGCCAGGAATTAGCAACAAGAAAACATGGAGACTTAGCTTGATTTCCGAAAAATGCCGAAGAAAACATGAACTTATCTTTTTGCTATGCCACCGGACAGCACCATTTTACAGGAATATTCATACCCACATTTTTGTTGAAAATGCTCCCAGAATGCACCAAATTCAAAGTATTTTTTCAAATTTTTCTGGGGGAGGCCTCCGCCCCCAGACCCCGCCGCTGGGTGTCGTCATAGGCAAACACGAGCCCGCCGGCCGTCAAAACCCCCCTCTTTTCAAAATTACTGGCTACGCCACTGCTCCCAAGCGTGTAGCACTCTCACATTTCGTCTCTGACTATCCCTCGGTTATCAGCACGTGGCACACTTAGTTTATTTTTCAGAAAGGTTACAGTGGTTTTGGTCGGTTTGTTTTCATGTACATTTTCGAATGTTCTTACTAATATTGCGTTTCTGGCGAAGAAGCGAGAATTGCCATTTCAATAAAATTCTTGATCTAGTTGGTGTGTTTTGTTTTATATTCGTCGAGTTGTTTTACCAAAGTTACAAAAGAAGGGAAAACATGAGGATATTTTAGATACGTAAAGAAACACTATATTGTAGTTTAAACTTCAAAATATATAAAGGACAAATGAGTTAGATGGTAGGCTATGGACATTTACTAAAGAAAAGAATAAGGAAGTTTTTTGTGAAAATTATTGGCTTTGAAAGTGGATGAGATTAGGTAACGGTGACGTTCAAATCGAACAAATGAAGAATGCGATTGATGACGAAAAAAGATAATGAAATATAAGTAACAAAAATGGTGAAGACCATAGCTGCAGGGAAAGAATCGACCAACCTCACTGGAGGAGACGAAACCAAATATGGATAATATTACCCATGGCCAAAATTTATACCTGAAAGTTAAGTTTCTGGATGAATGAAATCAAAAAGCACACCAAAGTAATGCTCAATTATCAAGCTTTTGTGATTTGTACAATGCTGACCTACAGACCGCTAATACTTATTTTTTGACTGTTTAAAAAATAGAAAAGCTGCCACAGAAGTATTTACTGCTTCTCAAACCCCGGCTGCTCATATTTAGTTCGTGCAGCGCTTTTCGTGTTGTAATTTTACATGTACCGGTAACATTTAATCATAATCTTTTTCCATTTTTGTAAAATTTTCTCGCTCGCTCAACCACAGTTTATTTATCTACCCGACAAAATTTGGCGTGCATAGTTTCAACGGTGGATTAACGGAGCACAAAGTTTTTTTTGTCCCACAAAAGCTAACAAAATGATGTAGCCTAATATTTCGAAGTAAACGCAGCGTACTCAAATAGCCTGGTTAATTACCAATTAAATTGACAAATTTCGTTGCTAATTGAGATAGGTTACGAACAGATATCCCTGGTTGTGACTTGTGAAGTTAAATATGCCCCGAAAATGCTATCGGTGAAACGAAAGTCAGGACACTTCAGATAGATTTCCGAAGTTCAAAACTGCTGAAAGAGTAGGCTACACCACTTAAATAGCTTATTTTAACTGTAACAGTGTTGCTAAACGATGAACGCATGCTGGCTGCTGTGCCAGGCCCGTAACTAGGGGGGGCGAAGCCTCCCTGCATTAATGTTTGCCCCCCCCCCAAACATTGTGTGTCTAATGGTGTGGTCGAATGTTGTGTTAAACAGACAGACTCGAGATTTATTGCTGGTAAGATCCAGAGTACGCCTACACCAGTTTCCAACTGAGCTAAGCAGTGTGATAGCCAATCAGTGTCCAGAATACTGTGCAGTTGACTGCCACTAAGCGTTATTACCGGACAACCACCTTGGCATTTGCGTTCTAGGTGTGCTTCTATAGGCTACTTGCAGTTTGAAACTCAAATTGGCAGACTATATACGACTATATTTTCCATTACATACGAAACTGAAGAGAGATACAGTATTCCATCAGAGGCGGAATTGCAAGTCGCACAACAGTTCGGACATGATCATGTGGAAGTTGCAGAACTCCAGGATTCCTATATGGTACTGAAAGAACTGTAGGCCTACAGCCCTACAATCAACGACTGACATTCCTGAATGTATATAAGCTTGCCGCTGCTGTGGCATCATTCGGGTCCAGTAGTGCGGTTTGTGAGAGTGGCTTCTCGGTCTTATCTCGGATAGACAAGCCTACACGCAGGTCTATGTTCCAGGAGAACTTGGTTTTGTTGACGTTTGAAAAGGAAATGACCGAGAAAATATACCTGGACGTTTTTGTTAATAGATTCAGTGAAGTCCATCCACGCCTTATGTTAAGGTAGGACATAGACACCTTAAATATTCAAGGGTGTCTATAAGGTAGGACCATATGGCCACCTGGAGATGCGGCCTGATTTGTCACATTTTGCAGATTTTGATTACAGCTACTGCTAGTGCTTAACTGACATTTTTTGAGATGTTTTTACTTTTTGCGGTTTCCTAATGACATAAAACTTTTTTGTTGCCCTGCGGAAGCAGTAGCAAATGAGAAAAAGCAAGTTGAAAAACGCAAAATCAGACTGTTATTGAAAATTAACAGTCTGACTAAAATCTACAAAATCAAATTTTCTTCATTTTTCAACATGTGAGGATGTTAAAACCTATTGTGTCATCTAGGGAAAAGAATAAAGAAAGCGTAAAAATCTAATTTAAAAAAAAAATTATTTAAACGTTTGCCCAAAGTTAGAAAAACCTGGAAATTTTTGCAAAATGTGACAAATCAGGCCGTATCTTTAGGTGGTAGGACCTAACCTTTCTATGGCGAGGATACATTTCACTGATGGTGTGAAATAGGCTACATTCTCACTATTAGGCTATCATTAAAGAATTGATCTTGAAAAGAGGATTGTTGATTCTGCACTAGAAAAAGTGAGATGCATTGTACAATTATTTACAAAACGATAATGAGTGTCAGGTGCAGCGGCTGCAGCCTTATTTGATCATAGTTCAACGCCTATTTTCTATGTAGCCTATAGGTCTAGTAGCCTATATTTTGTGTGATTTATGCAGCGCATTTGAGGAAAATGTAATTAAACTAAAACGAACTCAAAGTTTATGAAAGGCAATGGATTAACTAACAAAAGAATCAACCACAAAATAATAAATTTTACTGCGGTTTCTAAGCCAATTTTTAACCAGTTTATCACTAGTTGGTGGTCGGATGTTTTAAAAATGATTTTGCTTTTCAATTTCTATGCTGTCGTCATTTTAACTGTTCAAGCTACAGCATGTAGCCTAATTGACTCTATAATGCCAGTTCACGCTGCTGTTTCCATGATAATAATCTATGCTAATGTAAAGTGTAAACGCTGTATTACGATTAAGGTTTTTGCGTAAATATACCCACATTGAGTATAAACGTCGTTTTCGTACGTGATACGGAAGGTAAGAGTTGGGCCCCTTTTAGAATACTTATGGCCCCCCCCCCCCCCCCTACGCGCTCCAAGCTAGTTACGGGCCTGTGCTGTGCCTGGATCAAACAACTTGGCATGAGGCAACTTCAAACGTAAGAAGAACCTTATAGGCCTACTTGATTGTCAAAAGCAAGAACTTAGCCTATCTCGTGCCACCAAAAGATTACCTTTCTTTCATTGCGATCCCATTGTTGTTGGATAGGCATTCTTTGGCGAGCCATAAAGTTTGTGTCAAGCCTAATAGCCTACGTCGATTAATACTTAAATCAAAGCTAACGGTGCTATCTCTAATCTCCATGAAGTGAGTTCAGCAAAACCTGAATGACAAGCTTACCCATAGTTCAACACAATGGTTATCAAAACAACACACTCTTCCATTTGTGTTTGCAGATTTGGAAGCGCTTATGTTAAAGGCTAGCCGACATTACAAACATTTAAGATAAAAGCTTTACTTGAAGATTGAAACTGGCAGAAGTATTAGGAAGCATCAAATCTGCAAATATTTTTTCTCGATTAAAGAACTGTTTTCTGAAACTGATGCTTGTAGTTTTTCATATTTAAAAGCCTAGCCAGTCAAAAAGTTGAAAGTTTGCAGTTGATGGGATATTAAGCCTATCATGAGCTAATATATCCGAGGCAACAGATTCCGATGAGTGAAAGGCTCTTTCGAGTTCATTGCAAAACTGTAGTTCATTTCAGAAACAAAAGTAGGCTATTGGTTCAAAACAAAACTTCGCCTATTGTCGTGCTTGCGTTTATTTTGAAGTACTCTAAAAGTAGTTTGCAATGCGAAATGATTTGATAAATATTCCAACTTTGCAGTAGTAGGTTTTTAAGCATAAAAAAAAATTCGAAAATACTGCCTGCTTTCGACCTCAAATTTTTGTTTTGGTTTGTGAAGAGATGCATTTTCTTTTCGTTGTAAATTCGAAACTAGTTTCCAATTAATATTTGGCCAAAGCAGGAGAAAGTTTTGCGAAGACGAACAACATTTGACCAAGCTTACCTCTTGCAAATACGGCATTATAATTTTGCCAAAGAGTAGCATGTTTTTGAGTTGCAGGCCTACCTACAATCAGACTGGTTGTGATTAAATCAGTTTACGTTATAAGCTTAGTTAGTTCACTTTAGCTTAAGTTATAACACTGCAATGCCCACAAAGTTAGTAGCTAGCCTAACCGACGACTCTACCCTCATACAGTACTCAAGTGCTACATTAGAAAATATTATATACGAAAAAACCAGTAGCTCACTTACCAATGCAATGTGTAACAAACGTATCTTTCAGTTAACAACAGCGCTATTTTGTAGTCAGCGAAGATAGCAATGCCCAACATTTTTACTTTGTCTCAACATTTGCAGACATTGAACTAAGTAAAAAAATGGATTTTTGCTTAATGAGAATTGCCCTTGGTTCATTTCCGTGCTAGGATGTTGCAAATATTTAATAAAGATTTTACTATTTACAGAAAGCCTGCAGAGTTTCCAAGAGTTTATTAGGCTGTAGGCCTAAGCCATTAACAAATTACCATTTTCTCATCAAATGGAAATAAATTCAGCCAGAAGTCGAGAAAATTCTGTCAACTTTATTCTGCCACCCAGAATATTTGACCATGATGACGAACTGTGCAGATATTGCTGGAAATGTTATCGCGAAAAGGGTGGGTAAATTGGATATATACCATATGCATGGCAATTTAAACTTGCCAAGCTAAAGCAAACAACAACGTTGTGGTGACGTAGGTTTAAGTAGAAAATTGGACTGGAGGTACAAATACTTTATTAAAAAAATGCAAAGAATTGTTTTACCCCGCAGTCCGTTTTACCCAACCTTCCCCCTACTGCCGCTGCAGTGCATGACTTACTGCTTGCATGCAAGGGCCAACACCTGGCAAAGTGTATTTGCTATTTAGAATTTTAAAACATATAGCAGTGGTTCCCAACCTTTTTGACCTTGCGGCACCCCATCAAAGAGATAAATAGTTTGCGGCACGGCACCCTGGCAAAACTGGATCAATTTTATGAGATTTCTGTATTTCAAATAACTGTATGAAATAACACAGAATGAGTTGTACAGTATAGCGCGCGCAAATAAATGTATTTATTCAAAAGTTAGTGTGAAATTTGGGCTTGACTTCTTGCACAAAGTCCCTTAATATCTCGATGCACATTCGACAAAGCCACGCACATTTCTTCCTCGACTGTAAGCAGTCGTTCTCGTTTTTTAGTTTTAATGTTCGTTTGTACGGAAAATCCACTAAATTGGAGACCTAATTGTAATCGCAAAGCAATTCACAAAATATATTCATAAGTATAAAGAAGAAATCAATTATAACTTAGCCTTTTCTCGATTAGCTATGTAGGCTATCGTGTTTGTATGCGCAGGTATTCCCCATGCAAAAGTTTCTATTTTATAATGGTTTGCAAACAATCGTGCAATTTTATAATTGTTCTGGGTCACACAATCCGATAATCCATCACTGCAATTTGACTTTGTGCGCCGTGAAACGCAAAGTAAAATCAGGAAACCTGGCAATAATGATGCGTTTCAAACGTTTTTATGGAAAGAGCAGCAACGAGTCTAAATCTTTTTCACGCTGTATTTCCTGGGCGAGAAAACAAAGGCTTACCGTGGATTAGAGTTAAGATAAATAAATAAATTCCACACTTAACGGGTTAATGTTAAAATAAAGAATGGGCCGCAGTATTGCAATATCTCGCGGCACCCTTGAGTATTGCAATTGGCACCCCAGAGTGCCGCGGCACCCCGGTTGGGAACCACTGACATATAGGCTTGACAATAGACTATTGAGGTAATTGCTAGGTGTTGTTGTTTATTATCCTATTTTGTTGAAAAGTTAAAACCGATTTTATTTTTTAAGGTTTAAAAGTTCAAGCTAAAGTCAATTATGACGAAGTAATGAGTGGTCACGTGGGAAAGCTGTTAGCGTCTTTGATTGGTCGTTGGTCAGATGACGAATCTATGCTCGGGTATTGTGGTCTATTTGGAGCAGACTTCAAGTTTATTCTCAAATGGACCGAATCAAGAATGCGGCGAAGGCGCAGAAGAAGGAAATTTGTGTTTCGTCCATCATCCAATCAAATGCTTCACCGCCAAAGCTATTCCAGTTCGTTTTCCCGCAGCAAAAAGTAATTGCCCTACAACTCACTTGCGGTACGGAGCTGGTATCAGCCCTCACAACAACTTTCGTTTTGATACAGTAATCTACCTTATCGCAACTTATTATAGTCTTTTCTTTACGATTATAACGTTTCCTTGGTAAAACATAAATTACATCCAAATGTAGACAAAAAAAAAATATTTTGTGGTGCTGGTAGACAGAATAGACGGAAGTGTACCTAGAAAGGAAGGAAGGCCCAATCAGAAAGATAAGTGTAATCCACTGCGCCTGTAACCCATAGAATCCTCGGACCGAAAAGTCCGCTTTGAAGTTTTTGAAAGGCTGTTACTTGTGAATCATTCCATCCGCTTGGTGCAGCTGGATGAAAAGTTATTGTGAGAACTGAGAGTCACCTTATTCAAGTTGGACCAGAGTGTGTGGGTTATCTGATTTCCAATTCTGCATTCACAAAGTTGGACGCTTATCCAATTGCGCGCTTTTTTGGTGTACGGTAACTTGAAGGTTTGGCTAGGTGGGCAACCGCAGCTATCAAAGGAACCTAGGCTACTATCTAACTTTTTATGCAAATGCTAAATTCTTGAGATAAATATTGAGGTAACCCACTACCAAAGGTGCTATTTTACTGTTTGGTAGGTGGCACAAATCGATTGCAGCCCCCCTTGCAGCTTGTTAGTTCTCGCTAGTCTGCAAACTAATATTTTTGAAGTCGAATTGCTACGGACATGTAAAAGCAAAATCTGTACACTAAATGCATTTGCATATTTATTAAGCGCGAAAGGAGCAGTACACAAAATTTACAAACTGTAATCTTCTCGCCTGTAGTGGATCAACGTTACTTCGAGAGCTAGCCGCAAAGTCAGAAGCAGTCCGTTGTAAACTGTGGATAAAATCGAGCGTTGCAGAAAAGTTAAAGAATTGAAAGTAAATTTTGTAGCTAAGTGAAGTGAGTATTGCAAGATCTTCAATCTCACTCGGCAAGACGGAGTTTAAACTGCTTATAAATTTTTTCTATAAATTGTATCTTCCAGCAAGACGTTAAAATTGATTCCCTCTAAAATTGTTAATTGGAATAGCTCTACTTTTCATTGCACTAAAGCTACTGCTGTCGTAGCCTCTGCAGAAGGTGATTTGCAAACAAATGCTCCAGAGGACATCGTAAAAATGTTAAAAAAACATCTGCTACTTAGGAAAAAGGCTCTTGGCGGAAGCAACCGCAATTAGATTCATCTTTTGTGAAACGATGGCAAAGCTTTTAGACTTCACCTATTGCTGATTTGAAGCTGGACCGGGCTCACTGGTAGGCAACGCCTGTTTACCAATAGGACATTTTATTGACTTACCCAAGAGCAGGATTGAAGTGCGATCTGATATTTGCTTGAATCTCAATGTTGCATACATGAAAGCTTGTGCTGACATAAGAACAGAAATAACATGGAATACCTAAATAAACGCAATAGTCGAATAGAATTTATCACTTAAACTGACAATAAGATTTTGGGAAAGCTAAGCTGTTCTATGTGGTCTCTATAGAGGCACATAGCCTACGCAAGGGGAAGAAAAGCCATGGGGGCGGGTTCGTTATACCCTGTAGGCCAACTCCTTTAAATAAAATTTTATTTCAAATAAACGTTGATTTCTTTGAAATGCTTTCATTGAAAAACAGTAGGTCTATGACATGCATCCGCATGTTTTTCGTTGAGTAAACTTTGAAAACAAAAACCGGCAAACTGCTGTCAATTCTTCTACTCGATGTTATAACAGGCTACCACCTCCTTAAAAATGTGAGCACGAACTCAAGTCAGCAGTTTCTCCTCACATCGCTTAAAATACAAAAATTTGTTAACAACTTGATGAATGAACTTGGTCCGCCTGACTTCACACAAAATTTGATTTAAAAAACGGCTTTCGCTATAACACACGCTGGCGTTTGTATAGAAATAAAAGAATAAAACAAATTTAAAAGAATTTTAACTTGTTTTAACTCAAAAGTCGTAGCCTATTTTGGACGTAGTTTTTCAACTCAGGTCTTCAATTTGAAACTTAATTTAAGCGTCGAAAAAGTCCAGCACCGTGACAACTGACAAGAATGTCTGCAAGCTTGGAAAAAGCACGAATCTTTACTATCACAAATTTGTACTTTACGTCGGCTGCGTGGCCGAGAGATAAAACCATTCCAGCAACGCTCGCATGATTCTAAAATCGAACCCCACAAAATGCACATGATTTTTTTTTTTCGCGCAACGTTTAGAGTTCAAGATGGACACCACTACATCTTGCAGGTTTACAAATTGTCCACATGATTGTGCCTTGGCAAGACACTGAAGGTGCGTCTACACGACGACTGTTTTCTTGCTTAAGCTAGCCAAACTTCTTGTTTCTTTAAGTTAATCGCAGTTTGTGCCGCTTACTTTTAAGAAAATGGGCGAGTAAGCGAGCCGTCGAGAAAAATACGCTCCAGAGCGAAAAACTGGGCGCTTAAGTGAGTTCTCTTGCTTAGAAATGTTTTTCCCGCTAAAATCTCAGGTCTCCTCTCAGCTCAGTATCCAGACAGGGCAGGGCGGTATCGTTAAAGGATTTCGTTAAGTTTTGATCCCAACCCATTCTTATTAATGTTGCGGGCTGAACTGGCGGTGACCGTACTCGAAATAGTCCATAGAAAGCACAATATTTTCCAATTTCAAATCCAAAACAGGATCTCAACAGAAAACCATTGCCATTGTACACTGGGTAATAAAAATAGCGGAGGAATGATCTTGCTGGTTATTACCAGTCACCCACACTGACACGAAATTCTGTTTCCAACATTTCAACCTCACTGAGGTGTCTGAATGCTTCAATAAGCAGTAAATTGCGGGTTTGCATCCTTCGCTTTTTGCAGCATTTTTTACACAACTTCTAGGAAGCCATGACTGAAAGACTGCAACAACTTCAAATGGTTAAAGAACAGTCAGTTGCTTGGTCTACTCTGCTGCGCGAACTGCTATGCTTTGGCGCGAACTTTTTAAAACGTGACGTCATTGGAAATTAGATACTCACGTGACCGCGATTCAAGCGAGCAAAATCTTCGTCGAGGTTGCCAGTGTAGACGAAACGAGCTTAATCACTAGCTTAAGCAAGAATTTCTAAGCAAGAACACTTTCTCGTGTAGACGCACCTTGAGAGTTGGATGCACCACAAACGGATCTTTTAAGCGAGCGATTAGGCTAATCGCCAGATTAGATAATTGAAAATCAGTTTGCACAAAGTTCATCTGTAAATCAATGATGGGAACATCTAATCACCGGATTACGTATGCCCTGTGCCTAAAATAGTATTCTGCAAAGTGCGCGACTTAATCAGCTGGTTTGTTTAATTAGTGAATGATCTGTTCCTGGTCCATTCAACTCTTCAACGACATGCTTGACACAGAGGTTGATTTTTTCATCGTTTGGTCCACTGAATCCAAATTTTCACCATTGTGCAAAAGCTTAGATATACCGATAGGTTACGATTAAAAATGATCAGTTAATTTCAACCAATTTATCAAATGACCAGCTAAAAAATACAGGTCACAGAATTCTATTAGGTGGAGACGTACGGGGGAGGGGAGGGGCTTGGTTGAGCAATCGCACCCCTATGATTTTGTCTTGCCCCTCAAAAAAAGTACGGATTAATACTATTACAACGTTTTAATGACATTGTATTATACGGCAGGTTGAATGACGTTTCACAAATGTTCGGCTGCATTTATTTCAAACATGAAACAAAAGCATTAATAAAACTCTTTATTTTAAGTATTGAACTATTTGCCCCTCAGCAGTTACTTTTGCTCACCTAATTTTTTTTTCTAGCAACGTCACTGTTTTTAAGTAGCGCACAAAGTGCAGGGACGTAAAAGTTTTCATTAATATTGAAATGTCAAACTATTGTTGATGTCTCGTTGAAAGAAAAAATTAAATTGATCACAAGAGTTGAGCTTGCCTGTCAACCCTGATGCAATCAAAAACTCACCAGAATGATATACGTAAAGCTTTGAGTTGTGAGCAATGGTTGTTCTGCAATTACGTATTGCACAAAATCATTGATGAGCCCAGCGAATAAAAAGAATCCAAGAGCTGCCGAAGATTGAGAGTACAATTCATTTTTGCGAATCCAGTTGATGGTATCCTTTACGATGCTATTGCCAGATGAAAATCTGGCCATTCCATCCTAACGACTGCAAGAAAGTAAACGTTGTCCATCAAAAGTCCCGACTAGCGGGTCATTTCAAGAAATTGAACTGTCTTTCAGAATTAGTTGAATTTCATAGCAAAGCAAGGCAATATTAGAAGAGACATGTTTTGTTTGTTACTTAATAAAAATTATTCTGTGACATCATAAACGCACATTTTGAATATTTTCAAGGACTCACATTTTTACGAGAAAGCACCGCAACGCTGGCGAAAGAACGCCATTCCAAGAGGTGAAAAACTTTTTATTCATAGAAACAACGTAATGAAAAACGCTAGTGAAATGCAAATGTGGCAGTTGGAATTCATTTAGAGGAGTATAACACTGACTCAGCATTAGAGTTGTAAATGCAAAAAAAACGAACCGTTTTTTTTTAAAAAAAACGTGTTTTTTTTCAAAAAAAACTTGGGCCAAAAAAAACACGCGTTTTTTGGTTTTTTTTGTTTTTTTTCATATTTTTCTGGAAAAGTTGCAAATTTTTTACAATTTGCAGCTTAGTTTCATTATAGTGCTCTTGAAAAACATTAAACTAGTAAAATTGGTTTTATTGGTGTGCTGAAATACCTAAGTGTGTGTGCTTGGCAGCAGCATATGTTTTTTGCATAGCCCTTAGCTTACGTTGTTTCACTTTCTTTTTCATTCTCAGGCATGTTTGTGGCAGTAGACCTGACAAACATTGTATTAATGCAATTTGATACATGACATAATGTAGATGAGTTAATTTCTTTTTCCTTTTATGGAAGTGCCCTTTATGGAAGGTAGCCTACGATGTTAGTATACCGGTAGGCCTACATGGTTATTCTTGTACACACTCAATGGGTTGACGAAATTTTGGGAAAAACAAGATGGCAGTATTCAGAACGCACATTACCTTGTTTGTGGTAATTTACTAATGCAAGCTATTGCCAATAGCTTGTTTAAACATGTTTTTAAACTGATAGCTTAACAACGATGAATATGCTTTATAAATGTTGAAACAGAAGTATTCTTTTTATGTGTTGTAAGGTCTTAGACACTTTGTCATTGATAGTTCCTGCAGATCATTTGTGACATAATGCAAGAGATCTTATCACTGATATTTTTAGCTGTCAAAAGTAAGTGCATTTGTCAGAAAAGGTTTAGGTTAATGTTCGTTTCAAATACCCACCACCCGTGTTAACTATTGCTAGTATCTACTAACCATGAATGAAGAAAATTTCCCTTTAAAGTGGAGTTTTTCAGCACTGCTCAGTGTTCACATAGTGAATAAATGCTTCATAATACTTTTCCTGACAGGAATAAAGTTTTACCCATATTAGGTACCGCAATGCAGGATAAAGATACAAAACAAACATCAAAGATGAAAACTTATTTTATTTGGGAACTACGCTGGAGTAAAAAGGACTGAGAATTGACTTCTTGTCGTTACGCACCAATAAAACCATGATGCGTAACTTTAATTTTTTTTTTTTTTATTGGGTAGAGGAAAGATTGATGAAAAGTTAGGCAAAAACAGAAAAGTGCTAAAGTCTCAAGGTCCTGCAAACTACAGTAGTTGAATTTGGATGGATAAGTGCAACCATACTTCTTTTAAAAATGTCTATGACAGCACAATGGTGTAGTTAAGGGAAAACAAACATGACTATGACATCACAAAGGAGTATTGAACCTCTTCAGGGAAAATAAAAAACATCAAAATGTTTCCATCTTTCACTACATTTAAATGTAATTTGGGCTAAAAGTTGGGGCTTTAGCACTGCACTGCTTTTGCCAAACTTTTCATCAATCTTTCCTCTACCCGATTAAAAAAAATTTTTTTTTAAGTTACGCATCATGGTTTTATTGGTGCGTAACGACAAGAGGTTAATTTCTTTTTATCTGAAAAAGTAGTCGCCAAAACTTGTTTTAATGTTCATAAACAGATAGCCCAACCCAGAAAACATGGGGTAGAGCTAAAAATTATCCAAATATGTTGAGCGGTTCTTGAGATATTGCCATTTTTCTACTGCTCCTTATCTATGAAGCCACCTAGTGGCTAAGGTTACTTCACTTATAACTCGAGAACCGCTTGTGTGATTTTCATCAAGTTTGCACCAAATGCACATCAACTGGAACAACCTCTTGCCGTTGTACTGGAAAAGGTGTGGAATGCTGGTCAAAAGTGCTTGTGTTAAGTAGAAAAACAGGACACTGACCACCTGGTCCTAACATGCCCATTAACCAAAATCCCAGGTGGCTTCGAAACTGTACACGAGTGTGGTACTGCATTTAACAACTGGCTCGACCAAATTACAGACAATAGGCTACTTGAGATGTGCCAACCATAGGACACTGTTACTACTATTTGAGACAGTGAGAAATCTTTATGGCTCGTGTGTTGAGACCTGGGATCTACAAAATTGCAATGAAAAAATAGGCCTATACCAGACATATAGTCTAATTTAAAGTAAGTTATACAAGTTATGAGACTGTTTCTTTGTTGAAAGAGACGCTATTGCAATGAGTTTACCCTAATTGCTGCATATTGAGACATTTAATGTCAAAATAAGTAAAAAAAACAAAAAAACGAATAAAAACAAAAAAAAACGATAAAAAACGAGCTCGTTTTTTTTAAAAACAAAAAAAACCGTTTTTTTACATCTCTACTCAGCATACGTCCGCTCCGTGGTAAAGCGCCCGACTCAGCATCAAGCAGCGCTGGTTCGACTCTCGAGGTGTGCGCTTTAGTGACGCACTTCAGGACTGCTCTTCATTCAGCGGCACCTAGTGCATGAAATAATTCATAGAAAACATCAAGCGAAAGCTTCACTCCATCAATTTTGGTAACCGGCCCTGCGTAAATGGTTCAAAGCCTCTACAAGTATGCAAAACTTCCATGAATGACTTGTAAAAACATTGAAATAAAACAAAAACATTAATAAACTATTTCAAGCATTGAATTATATCTCCCTCAGCAGTTGCTTTTGCCCCCTAATTTCTTTTCTAGCAACGTCACTGTTTTTAAGTAGCGCACAATGTGGATTAGTCAGTCTGAAGATAAAGATTCAAAACCAAATAACAATAGCCTACCTGGGTCAACGTCAGCAAGAACTCGGTTGCAGATGATCGAAGGCATTCAGTTACCGTATAGATCCGGATTAACCGATGACGGTTCAATCAATTTTTATACTTCCAGTTTTATCCGGATTAGGTGAAGATCCGGATTAACCGAGTTCTACTGTAGTTAGTTGATTGGCACATCGACAAGGTCTGGTCACTTCTGCATTAAGCTTCAGCGAGGATGCATTATTATTTATAGCACTTGCACCACATCTGGTGCCAGCAAGATGCTTAAAGGGAGTGCGGTGGCAGTTCTTCTCTGCCATAAAAGGAAAATGGGCAGTCCCCTTAATAGTTCATTCGTCAATCTGTTCCCTGTTGGCATGTTTAGATGGAAAACGGAAGTTACGGTCTTTGGATCACTCGTATGAAAATGCAGACCACAAAACTGGATCTATCTCTACTCTTCAAAGTCTACTACTACTACTATCTACTACCTCTTCTTTCAAAGTCGTCGTCAGTAGACGTAGAAACTAAAAACGTCAGGTGAGACTGTAACGCACAGGACTATTATCATAACATGGTATTTATTACGCAATACACACAACTTGCAAAATATTTTGTTAAAATTTATAAAAAAAAACAATGTTAAATTTAATAATAGGGAGAAGATTTAAGATTAACTAAAAAATTCGGAGCCGCCAAAAGCAACAGTCTAAACAAGAAAGACTACCATCTCTGCAAAATGGATGTGACTTAATTTAATCGCTCTGAAAACCGCAAGTTCCAGAGCACAACACATGCGAACAGAATCTCTCTGTTTTTGCATGCGAAAGAGTTGGCGAAGCTGGTAGTAAGTGTGACGATGCTTTTCACTTCATGAAAAGCGTGGCATGAAGTTGATTTTATCGAGCGATTCTATTGCGTACCGGCACCAGCGCTCACAGACACAGTGTCTGTACCCAGACATCAAAATCTGTTATTTCAATGTAAAAATGACGGATTTTGCTGTCTGAGTAAGGTTCCAGCGTACCAGAAGGTGCTTTTGCTTCTTATCTGTGCAAATACATAGCATGGCCGGATAGTAAAATGCAACTTTTTTACATTGATTCAACGTCTGCGGATGTTGAATCAATGTAAAAATGACGGATTTTGATCATATAGTGTTGCCACACGTCGCACGCACGAATACAAACTAGTCATAGGCGAGAAATTTGAGACACAGTTAACTTTTAACAAACTCCAAAAATGTAAATTGAGTTCGCCGGAAGGACTTATGATCACAAGTCTGTTAAAGTGAAAGTGCTTTCACTTTAAAAATACAGCAACAAACGACGATTATCGGCAAAACTCTTTAACAACTGAAATTTACAGTACTTAATTTTGTTGCCTGAACCAATGCACTGACTTCACTGCATTGGGACATACACACAAAATTTGACGTAAATTCAAGAGGTGGAACTGTTTTTTTACATTGATTCAACGTAACCAGACGTCAAATCACTGATAAATTTTGCAAACTAGAAAGGCACCATTTACAAATAAAAACATTCATACAGAAATAAACAATCATAGTTGGAAAAAAATCAGCTTTGAAAACAAATAAGGCTTCAAACCAATTTCTCAAGAGGTTGTAACAACGTGAATTGTATTTGGACTGGTGAAACCACGATAAAAACAACCCAACTGCTGCATCTACATTCTGTAGAATAACTTCGTGTGACTTATTTCGTAACACAACTTACTTCTGATGTGCGTCAAACAATGAAAGTTTTATTGTGAAATTGTATTTCGTGTTCTCGTTACTAGTATTTTGATTTATCCATCTAAGTCCGAAAATTAGCTGTGTTTTACACTGATTCAACGTCTGCATTGAATCAATATAAAACACGACTGATTTTCTAGCTAAGATCAGGCTAAATGATTCAAATTTAACTTAACGTGTACTTTTCATTTAAGTTCCAAACGAAAAGTTAGATACCCTTGATCTCGGTATGAAGCTGAGGTCACGTCCAATGTCGGCATGGCAACGGTTTTCAAATGATTTATTTACGAGAAATCGAGCGATTTGAACTGTACCGATGCTGGAAAAAAGGCGTGGCCGAATGACGTTAAGAACGTCAGGTGAGTCATCAGTTTCAGAAGAGACCGCTCCCTTGCGTAATGAGATGGTTTTGCTTGGGAAAAGATGAAAGTTCAGGGCAGTGCGTTGTTGTTGATAACGTAGTTATGACGTATTGCAAAGTGTTTCGGTGGATGACGACAAAGAAAAAGCGACGGTTTAAATCCGTCATTTTTACATTGATTCAACGTCTGCAGATTGCATACGTCGAAGCCATACGTTGAGTCAATGTAAAAATGACAGATTTTATTGTCTGGGGCAGAACAACCGAAATAACTTTCATACAATAAAAGTTTGGACCTGCCTCGGTCGCAAGATGGTCATAGAAATACAGTAAGGACATTACCCGGTTGCAAAAAACACTCTTTTTACATTGATTCAACGTCTGGCCACGACGTTTCCAGCTGGCAAGAGACGCCAATTATACATCGTTTCAATGTCTGGCGACGCTGAAACAATGTAAAAAGTTTTTTTTCGGGATTTGTTGCTTGAAGAAACCGCAAATGTGCAGAGCATCGGGCAGATCTTTCCATGAAGTTAAAAACAAACATAAAATAACGTTAATTCAATGAAGAAAATAGCAAAATAGTAATATTGCGCAATATTAAGAAATGCAAATATAACATCTGTCCTAAAATGTTCTTTTTTGCTGATTCAGCGCAGCTGAGTTAACAAACCAAGGAACACACTCACACAATAAAAGTGCATGGAGGTCCCCAAGGCGAATTTTCACAACCCAATTGAAAGCTGCTAGTTACTTCTTTATCGGAGATACAAACGACATTTCCCTCACCTCATGCATCATTTAATGGCATACCTAGCTAATTTTAAGTTAAATTGGAAGTTAGAAACGCACTTTACTTTTGGTTGAGAGGAGGTACTCTGGTCAACTACTCAGGATCGCAGCACCGACTGTCCACTGTGCCTTCTAAACAGCAGCTCATGGTTTCAAGCAACTAAAACATCACAAATTTGATAGTTTAACAACCCGACCAGCAAAAGACCAGTTTTACATCGTTACAATCTCACCAAACGATGGAACGATGAAAAAATAGTAACTTTTCCAGCTGGAAACGCGAGACGACAGGGATATCAAATCGCTGGATGCAACTGACCAACCTCCTTGGCTGTTGTTATGACGTCCTTTCAGTTAAACCGTTTTTGTTGTTGTCAGTGTTCGTGACGTTGTTATTGGTGACGTCATGCGTGTTTACGTCACTGCGCTGTGAGGCGTAATCGTCATTTAAGCGAATTTTGGCGACGCGACGTTTTATGACATGATTCTTTGGAAGGGGGGAAGCGATGGTGATGCGAAGCTGAGTCACCATGTTGCCTCCTGGATGAGTGTGGGTGCTTCGTGAGACATCATTAGTTGCGGAAGAGGAGAGCGATGTTGCTGCGGATTCAGGAGTCAGTTGTCGAAGGATGGACTCAAAAAGCGAGATCATCTTGTCCATGCCAAAGAGATATCCATCCTCCCTGAAAAAAAGGTCAATGACAAATTGATGGATGCTGACGTCAACACATTACGTAAGAAAGTGGAGGAAACCACGAAACGTGCCCCACGCAAAGTGACGTTTAAACCAATCAGACAACCAGCGAGCAACGCAAATCAGAACAAACAGTGTGTCGTCAATTAGTGTAAAGAAATGCTTTATTTCATAACACCATCGTCCATATGCATCTTTTTAAACAACCATTTTGGTGTCTCACGTTTGATTAGACCAGTGGTTCCTAGCTGTTTCTAATGCACTCTTCTCTTTGCTTATGTTGGATCGTTTCATTACTCCCCTATCACAATAAGTAGGTAGCATATAGCTGAAACAGCGTCAATGAAAAGTCTCCAACTGTCGGCTTCCAGCCAAATCTCGTATTATCAATTTTATTGTAGGCTGCGATTTTCGCTGTGCAATATGGAAGTGGTGTCACAAATTGATAAAACCAAAATTAACTTGAAAGCGACAATGCTTCTGTATACTGAAACGTAGAACTGATGAACGTAGCAACTGGTGCTAGAAACGAATGCTTCTGCAGTTAAAGTTATCTCCCTGAAGTTCTGGCATCCCAGAAAATAGACAGTCGCAATCTGACTAGTCGTTTACATTGATTCAACCTTAGCACAGGTTAAATCAATGTCAGCAACGACTGGTTTGTTCGCAGGCACAGATCACAGCCTCGTTAAGTAGTTTCATCGGAGATAGAGCGAGAAAATGACCAATGAGAATCAATAATTTAAAGCCAAGTTAGATCATACGATGACAACAGGTTATATTTGAAAGAAATTTTAGCGGGAGGATATCCGAAAATAGCTTTCAGGTATCATTGCAAATTTATCGCTTATATCACATTTCAACGATTGGCGACGTTAAACCAGTGTCATAAAGTTTCTAATAACATATAATTTGTAATTTGCCTTGTAGCTTTGTATGTCAAATTTCGTTCAATGCGTTATTAAGTAGGCAGACACGTATTAATTAACTACTGTGTTTTCAGCCTGTTCATGAACATGACAACTTGGAATTCCTTGGAAGTCAAAGGCAGGCTTAATTCTAACCAGCCGTCGCAGAGATTACCGCAATGATTAATGCGCTTAAAGGATATTTTTATTTCAAAAGGAAATTATGTGAATTTTACACGGAAATCATATAGTTGTACCACTTATATGCTTGCTTCTCTCAGGTAGTGGAACCGAAATATAAATATTTTTTATTGAGTTCCATAAGCCACATTGAAGCAGCAAATTAGTCATCTTTCACATTAATTCAACGTCTGCGAGAGTTAAATCAATGTGAAAAGGCTAATTTACTGGCTGGACTATCGTTCGCGTTTTCGCACCAACAAACGTCTTGTGGCGTGAAGTGTTAAGAGATAGATATATTGCTTTTTACCATGTAAGTTGGTGTGAATGAAATTCACAAAGCCAGTAATTTTACGTTGATCCAACCGCAATTATGTAGCATTCATGCGCAGACCTTTCCATTGATTCAACGTCTACACACGTTGAATCAATGTAAAAACAAAGGATTTTGCTTGCTAGGTAAGCCGACGGAATTTGTCAACAAGCTTAGCGCATCTTGAGCCGTTTTGCTGCAATGCATGATCATCTTTTTACACGAACAGAAACGTTATGGAGCAGTACAAGTTACAACCGACTATGACGTCAAAGCGTGATATAAATACATTCTCTGCAAAGCGTGACGTGACGTAAGACTCGTAAATCATGACACCAAAGCAACGAGATTTACTGGACTGAAATTACAAACAAAAAAGCATGTGCTGGGCATAGCCCCAGAACAAAATCCGCCATTTTTACATTGATTCAACGTCTTCTTCTTCTGTGTGTACCATGCCTGTTTCAGGCTTAGGCGTTCCTGCATAGTTCTTTTCAGTTATTCCGGTATTTGACTGTATTACAAATTGTTGTGGTTGTAACGTGAAGATGATCCTTGAGGTTATTGAGAAAAGTGAGACGCTGTTTTCCACGAGCTCGTTTTCCTTTGATCTCTTCACAAAAAACAGTGTGATCTAATCGTTCTTTCCTCATGACATGGCCAAAAAAACTTGTTTGTCGCTTCATGATGTTTTTCAAGAGAGTTTTGGTTTGAGTTAGTACGTCTTCCTTTGTTTTGTGACCGATGTATGTCATTCGTTGTATTTTTCGAATGGACCACTCTTCAGCGGCGTTAAAATGCTTCTGTATTTCTTTGCTTAGCGTTCAGGTTTTACATCCATACCGCAAAATAGGAAAGATATACTACGTTGACACTCGCTTCCTTGTTGTGCATTGTAAATTTTAGTTTCGAAGAATGTATGCAAAGTTTTGGAAAGCCTGTTTCGCTTAACAATTCTTATTTTAATCTCTTTTTTTTACATTTACCATCAATCGTAATGAACGATCCAAGGTATGTGCAGACGTTGAATCAATGTAAAAACGGATTTTGAAGTCTGGGGCCAAATCTGATGCATCAAAAAACTAAAGCTCAAAGGAGTCGTCAAATCATAGTGACGTTTTTTTGGACGTTAAATTTTGTGAAAACGTTACTCAAAGTGAAAAGAAATGGCCGGTTGCAATTTCTTGCAGACAGCCAGACACGGCTGGCCATATCAATCTTGAGTGTTGCTGGATGGAAGGACTCCGATTTTATGTGGTCAGTAACGCAAATCCGCAACTTTTCAAATTTGTAAGTTTAAAAAAATGAAATTTGAAAAAAAAACAGATTACGACCTTCAGAAATTGATCAAAGTACGATATTTCGTAAAAACAACGTAGATATAAGGTAGTTTCGACGTTTACTAACCTGTTTCCTTCGACCCACTCTGTTCTGTGGTCAATTTTCTTATTCCCGGGTAATCGTGAAGTCTTTCCAAAGTCGATCATCCAAATGTTGGCCAAGCCTGTGCCGTCGTGTACGAACAGCAACGAACTGCCTATCGCCTGAGAAGACATTCTCTTTTGAAATATCGAAGTTTGTCAGGAGTATCCTCATCCAGAATATCAGTCTTTTAATTCAATTTTGTAAATTGATTCAACGTATTGGGAGGTTAAATCAATGTAAAAAAACGACTGATTTTCTCGATGGGTATTGAGCTTTGACAAAGAGTTTGGTTTACTGTATCGCAATGTTTACGACTATCGATCAAGTGAGTGTGCACTGCTGGTTGAGAGAAAATATGAAACAGAAGAATGTCGAAGAAAACCATGCAAGTGGGAGATTTATTTGTGCCAACGGCGAGTGCCTTGGATTAATGGAGGTTGCTTCATAAAAATCCAATATCAGAAACATCCCAGACAGCAAATGAGTCGTTTTTTTTTTTAAATGTAAAAAGCGACTCATTTGCTGTTCGTTGTGAAAGGAAATCGTGTAAGAAAATCATACCTTTCGGTAAAACAAAAAGGTAGTGCTGTGGTGGCGATGAACGACAACAGCATCGGGTTTTTGACATTGATTCAACGGCTATACACTACAGGCTGAACCAATGAAAATGAAACAGTGATCAGTCAATGGCAAAGAAGAAATTGCCTTTTTGGCAAATAGAACTGGTCATTGATGAAAACAAACAAAGCAGACTGCGTCGGATATCGTCTCCATTGTTTACAATAGAGCAGAAACGTACGATGGAAATGGCATTATTTCGGTACTATTTACACAAGATATCGATACGTTCAGCAGCCCAGCTGCTGTAGCCCCATCAATATAGAACCAAGTTATTTGAAATGTTTTGGCTTAAACCAACATTCCAGAACGAAACATCGCAAAAGTTTCAATTCACACGCTTGTCAGCACAGTGGCAACTATTCATAAAATGGCCTAAATCAGTTGTTGATGGACAACAAATATTTAAACTGCTCGGTTTTGGCTCTCAATTCAACGCATCACTGATGTATCGGTATGTGTACTTCAAACGTTCTCGGACTGCTCTGCTGTTTATTTGCCATTTTTGCTTTACTAATTTAGTCACTACCTAACAAAACATTTCAATGATAGCTTTATTCTTGTAACTCCTGCGATATGGTCAGATGTGTTACCACTGGAAAGGAGAGAAATTGATTTTTATAGAAAGAGGGAAAACTTTAAAAGAATTAAGAAAAAAAGAGAAACATTGATTTCTATAACTGATAATAATTCGTAAAGGTCCTGTCGAAGCAACATCATCGCCAATGAAAATCAGTCAAAACAAAAACACGATTGCAACCGGTGCAACAGACGACACAATCCAAGGAAAGTTTGATTTTTTAAACGATTTTCTTTTGCACGCAGCAAGCGGAGCTCCTACCTCAACGGTTCTCACAATGAGCCTTGTCATTACAATTCAACTTGATGTGCGTCACTTCCCTTGTTGCGTCAAGTCGTGCAGACAGCACAAAGACGGTTAGAGATGAGGTACGCAATGAAAACAAGGGAAGCGCAATAAAAAATAATGTTGTTTTTACATCTATTAGATCTTTTGCCGCTTCCTCCCCGAAAGCAAAATCGGTCATTTTTGCATTGATTTAACGTCTTCAGACGTTGAATTGCACCCCCTCCCACCCAAAAAAATGTTTTGATACTACGAATCAGATACTGTCCACAGCTCTACAATTTTTAACTCAACGTCTTCAGACGTTGAATCAATGTAAAAATGACGGATTTTGCTGTCTGGGCTGTCTGTGTTGTAGAATTTAGTTTTGACATTTGACAAAATGCATCTACCGCACTATTTTCACAACAGACGAAATAAAAGTTTTTTCTCCTTCTAAAGTTTCCGCAATATAATACATAACACACGCTCCACGGTTAAGCTGGATATAACACAACACTGCATGGTGACGATAGAACGACTTTCTTTCACCCAGACTCACGCACGTGAGCTCGTGGATACAAGGTCTTTTCGGTTAATTTTGCAGGAATGCATCGTTTTTATATTGGTATCGGCATTGCACAACGCGATTTGTAGTTTCGGAGCAAATAAACAACAGTGAGAGCCGGTATTTATCTCCACATGCAGTGAGTGGTAGTTGGGAACGGATATACTCGTTACAGTGTAGGCTAGGGTGAAGCATGCACTGGGTTTGCCAAATAGAACGGTACCAATTAATTATTTTGCCTTGTCCTGGAAACTGATTATGGCAAACTGCATAGTGCATGGTCGTCATCGAAATAACATAAACAAGTAACCGCTTGATTCAAACAATTGTTTGAAAATGCGCCAAATAAAAGAGCCGTTTAGTCATGGTTACATTACCATGTTTAACGTCGGTTAGTAATATTTTTTCAATAATTCTATGTTATTGCTTTTTTTTTCGACAGACGCGAATCAAATTAATCTGGTCTCTGGGACTAGGGTGCGTGGTTTCGACATCTAGCGACGTTAAACGATGTCAAAATAGCAAGTTTTACCAGCTGCAAAAAGATAACAATCAAACTCTAACTCACTTCGTGGCTTTGGAAAAACTCCGAAGATTCAAGAGCATCTCTCATGCTTTTCAATCGCTCAATGTAATTTTTCTGAAATGCAAGTGATGAAAGTCAGTGGTGTGACGTCATCACATTACCACTCACAAATCATCTTTTTTTACATTGCATTGCGTCATAACAATAAATAAAGTGAAAAAGGACTGATTTCCTGGTTGGGTAAACTCGAAGAAAACCAGCTATTTCAGACTAAGGTCTGTAGTGCTCTTTAAATTCAATTATTATGTAATAATAATATAATCAATTTAAATCACCGGAACGTGTTAACAACGAGTGAATGAATAGGTGAATGCGGTGATGTAGATTGAAACTTGAGCTGTTTGAAATCAATAAAAAGTGTTAGACTATAATTGAAAAGCAGGGAGAATTTTTTTTCTTTCCCTTGGAAACATATAAGGTTGTGTTTGACAATCACTTACCAAGACAGATACATTGCTGTCAATGAAGTAACGGAAGGCTTTCGTTACTTGTTCTTCGGTTTTGGTCAACTTGTAGTCTTTGCTCGGGTCTTTGTTACTTTTCTGCAATGTGAAAAAAAAGGGATTGAAATTGTGATTTGAATCCTCATGGGACATTGACAAAACGTAAGCCTATAAGATACCGAGTTTGCATACCGTCTTTTTTGAAATTGACCTTAAAAAGCAAACAGTAGTAAAGGAATGGAAGTCTAACCATACAGACGACGACGGTGATTTGGTAAATGCATATCGAGATTCATAAAAAACAATGCAACAGCAGCAAGCTCCATCTGCTAGCTAGACATTTAGCGAGCATGAAAGGCAAAGTATTAATTTAGTCACTGACCCATTGACCATCCCACTCGAGTCATCATTTGGAATGCATGCTCCAATGGCAAAATAAAAATAAACCTTGTCATATCTCAAACGTCGATTTACAAACTTCTATCCATGTTTATCCATGTTAAACAGAAATGTTGAGAGCCACCCTTTCCAGACAATAGGTAATACCAATTTGATATATGCCATGTTTAACAAACAAAAACTGAAAATGTGTTGAAAGCGGCCAAAATTGAATTAAAATGATGAAAAATTGTCTGAACTGTCAAGCACGTCATATACGTATTACGTTCGTTCTAGCGCAAAGGTTAAGAATGGCGCCTTCATGAGATATATACTGTACACTTCAAACACCCATTGGCAAAGTTCACTGAGCTTGAAATGACGAATATTGCTGTACAAACATTTATTAAACACATAAATACCTCTTGTGCGAAAAAGTAGGCTATTGTAAGTATTTTTAGAAGACGATGCATTCCAACAGATTCAAGAATATCAGCGTGGCGCGTTAAGGCTTTTAAACAAGTAAAAAGCGTAACGTAGCCGGACGATCACAAAAAGGAGATTACAAATTTAGAAAACAAAGCAAACGCCATAAGTACACAATGGTACGTCCGGTGAGGCGATTTTATATAGACCCCAATGTTAATTTAGCACATCGGAAGACAGTATTGTCAAGGAATTCAATACGATTCCGTATGACTTTGTAGGCTTAACCTATCACGGCATCGTTCCATAATACGTCGTCAATTATGTCAATCCGTGGTCTAAGTGTCAACCTAATCAGATCGATGGTAGCATATGCACTATGCAGTCCAAGCGGTAAAGGCATTTTTCTCTAAATTACAGTTAATCAGCGTTTATTAACGTTAATGAGCTTACGCCATGCGTGTGGATATACGACTGAAGTCTTTCCTGCCCGATGCCCGTGGCAGCACTTTGGATATGAGTATGCGTGCAGTGCGCAATGATAACACTTTGAAACGACAGGAATGTCATAAAAACATGAAATTTTAAGCTGAACACAATAAGCCGCGCTTACAAGATTGTTTAATAAGTTTCGCTTGTTTTTTTGTTTGTTTTAGAAACTTAGAAACGTCAGTACATTGCATTAACGTCACTGCAATATCATTGAACACTATGACTTTTCCAAAAGCATTCAAATGAAAAAAGATTTGTTTTCATCTGATTGAATTGCGTCAGCTGAAAATTTAAAACAACGTGAAAATTAGCAGGCCATCGGATAAAGTTTGCACCGTTTTGTAAACGTGAAACTGTTTTTAAAGACTCATTTTGGGCTACGACGAATCAAATAACGATTAAAACGAAGCCTTTGAAAAGCATATTGACTCGCAGTAAAATCTCCATACACACCCAGGAACTGCTTGTGGAGCCGGCAAAGTGCTTTCTTACATTGAATCAATGTAAAAAGGGATTCATCTGCTGGTTAGGTACTGTATCCCTGTCGGGTGCGTGTACAGATGCTGAACCAATGAAAAAGAACGAACGCAAAAACAATGAACAAAAGCATCTGGAAACAGTACACAGTCCTACCTTAATGCCTTCGATACGAAAACCGAGATTTGAAGTCGAGCTGACTTGCTCCCTCCACTGCATGTACCTCGGCTTGGTGACAGCCTCCTGTTTGCGCTCTTCAGGGGTGGGCTCGTTTGGGGATATTTCGATCATTTTCTGATACATGTCCTAAAAAAGATGAGAATTGGTAATAGCTCTTCACATGGGGCGTAGTTTGGATGAAGTTTGTTTGAACCACAGAAAAGACTTTATAACTTTAAATAGCCCCATAACGCAAAATCCGTTAATTTTATATCATCGAGGCAACGTCTGCAGACGTTGAATCAATGTAAAAATGTTGGCTTTTGCTCTGGGAGCATTCGACTTCATCATTCACGTATCATTTATTTTATATTACAGATGAACAAAAAAGCTACAACCACCGTATACAAGCGTCTACATTAGTTTAAAAGATATAATAGGCTATCTAGCCACAGGTGTAAATTTTGTCACAGTGACTGGATGAAATGACATCATTGATGAACAGCGATGACATGCATATTAATTAAATAGATTTCTAAACTCTTTTGTTTCGACACACATTGCGCTATGCCGATTTCGTTTCCAATACTCCAAAGCCCTAGTTAATTGTGTTGTATTATTACCAAGCCAAAGGTGCTGCTTCTTTTAATAAGTGCACAGTACTGAAAACTGGCCAAATGGGCATTTGAACAAACTGTTCTTAATACTTTAATAAATGCACAAAACCGTAAAATAGGAAAGCAGTTGAGCAAGTACGTTAAACGAAAATCGCGCCCTGTAAGGGTTGCCAGCAATCGTTGATACTTACATGCCGCAAACTGGGTTTTACTTTCGCTTTCACAAGCTCGTCTTCAAGATAAGTCCTGAAATAAGACACAGACGTTGCAGAACTTTGTGAAAAGGAAAAAAACAACAAAAAAGGTGTTATTTTTTGCATCCATCCTGCGCATGTTAACGTCATATGAACTATGGCGTAGCGTGTTGGAATACCACAAGAAAACAATTGATAGTTATTTTTGTTGCATGGGAACGACAGAAGTCACATCAAGCGGTTGAAATATTCGTCTAACCAGCTATCAGAAAAGCGGTAGTTCATAGTGGTGGGGTTACTATTTTTTTATGCAAATCAATATGAAAAAAACACGTGGCACCACGTCACGTATAGCGATTAAAAGTCAGCAAAAACGAAAAACTTCAAAGATTAAAAAAGGAACAAGTATGCCGGAAGGAAGTGACGTCATAAGTAGAATTTTGGGAACTTGTTATGTTTCGACGTGGACTTTGAGGTTAAAAAAAGAAACTTTCTTGCTTTCTAACATAATGAGCCGGCATTTGCACGCATGCCAGTGAATTGTTAAGACTGAAAAGCAAAAAGTTTCAATTCATAATTTTGCCACGTATGTATTTTGGAATGCACTAAAATTTCAAAAAAAAACTAACAAAAAGCTATACATAAAAATGTTTTTTACAATTTAATTCAACATCTGCAGATATTGAATCGATAAAAAAGAACTACTGAGCGGCGCTAACAAAAGTTCTGTACTATATTCGATCTTATACTAGGAAGTTACGCGTTGCTATCGTCATGACTACCTTATGCCCATCTTGCAGTCCATCAGTGACGGGCTTTCAAAGAGCATGAGAAGGTCTTGCATGCGCGTGTACTTCTCATCGAACCGATTTACAACTCCGCGAAAAGTTGGAGCAAAATCTCTTAGGAAAGGATCGGCGGTGAGTTCTTTCAAGCATTCCGCTTCGCGTTCCACGTATTTTTTCAGGATGCAGCCTTCCTCCCCGGGCTGAAAATTGCCTGCAAAGTGAAAGCCAATTTATTTAAACGAAAACATGGCTGGTTTTAAGACGCGTCGAAATTATAAACGTTAATTGTAACTGTCGGCAACTAGCCCAGTTAGAACCTGACCAAAGCTTGACCCTGGAAGTTCTCAGAGCTCGACGTCGACGTCCCCTGTGAGTATGATTGCATCTCATTCTCAATAACACACTCAGTGCCTGACATTGCAACACAGCAGAGAAAACTCTTCACCAACGATTTATGAACCATATGAACTTGTTCAAAAGTTGTTGTAGGCTACTAAGAAATCGCATTACTACCGTACATAATAGTTTTAAATTGCAGCGGAAATAAAAACGTGAGAAGCAAATCTTCTCATTTTACGAGAGTTTTTGTTAGGAAATGTGTATAGGTATTTTACCATAGCCATGAAGCTATGCAGCAAACAATACGTTATACGACTATTAAAAGTCAATAAAAGAGCTATATTAAGCCTGAAAGGCCCAATGCCAATATCCTGCTGTGTACCAATGCATGGCTGTAAATGAAATTTCAGAAAGCCGACACTTACAACTTACTAAAAGCTGTAAATTCTTAACAATTGGGTGCTTCAAACGCACATTGCTACATGGCCAGCATCATTTTAACGTTGAAATAGCAAATTTGAAATTTGAGGGACTTGATTATAATCTAAAATTATAACGAAAAATAATATAACCAAGTAAATCACAATGTGCTACTACAGCGTGAGGTCTATCTGTGTGTTATCCATTCCTCGGATGACTTAAATACGGTTAGGTAGTAAAAATAAACACGTTATCATTAACTCTAACCCTAACTCTTTGTTTACTTCATTTTACATGGGTAGGCCAGGTGGTATACGACGGTGGACATCACGCTATAGTAGCACCCATGATGACAGAACTGAAATTGTACACACGGCAATACAAATAAAAGATTCGCAATAGAGAGAAAATTTACAACAAAGGCTGGAGAGAAATGAAGAGCATGGCCAAATACTAAGGAAATAAAAGAGTTTCGCATATTATAGACAGTAATGTTGCCAGAACGAGCCTTTCCTTGAACTTTTTCTGCGGAAGAGTCATTTTGTGGGAAATCTCTCTTTATAATAATTGAACAACTCGCTTACCTGCGTGGCCAGCCAGTTGAACCCAAGGATATTTCTTTTTAAACGATTGCATAAAAGGGGACCAAATCACCATCCGCCTCAGCTTTGTCCATGACTTTTGCTGAAAAATGTTACATAAACATTTCAAAATCATCCACTATGCAAACAAATGTCAGGGCAAATGCAAAGGTATTGTAAATAGCAGTTTAAATGTACTTCCAATATTGGTAAAATACGACATGCTCTTAAAAAAAGCCAATCCGAGAAATCGTATGGTTAAGCTGCAGAGGCTAGTGTTTCTAATTACCAATTAAACCACCTTTAAACAACACTGGACTGAACGCCGTTTCTTTGTTTAACCAGGATTAGCGATGGTAATATCTTCACACTGCACAGCCTCTATGCATTATTTACATCTCAGTTTAAATTATGTCGCCAAAAATAAAGAAAAATCATCACGACAGGCGCAGTAAAGTGTGTGTCGGATAAAAAAGCAAGCAATTTACACCGAAATACCGAACAAGCGTTAAGCTGGGCGAGCGTGTTGATTATATCTGGTACAAAGCAATAAATGACGCAGTTTAATTGCAACAATTTCTTGCAAATTGAGACGATAGTGTTTCACTGCTTCACAAAAGCTGATGTTGTAAAAAGGTTTTATCATGTTACTGTGAGATGAAAGTGTACATAAGTGGTTGATATATAAGTTAGCAAAATCGTTATTACGCACATGCACAGCATAAAATTGCAATTAGATAACTGCTTACATTCACATTTACGACACAATAATAATATGAATTGTATAATTGTATATGCTGATACCAATGCAGTGTGTGTTACGTTTTCTACAATGACATAGTCAGCATTTCCGGTAGTACGTAAAAGCACAGGATGCTTGTTGACGTAATACTTACTATTAACTTAGAGAAGAGCTTTACACTGAAATAGACAACTACAAGCATCGGGGGACAGAAAATTTCCTACTAGATTTAATCAATAATGGCTGAAATCATTCTGTAGGTGGTGAAAGAACCTCTTATAGTTTCAAGCAGCAAAAATGAACATGCCATCAAACAAAAGTAAAGTTAGTCATGTATGACACTACTTCAGTCTTCACTACCACTTCAGAAGAAACCACCAAACGGACCTTATTCCTCCACTGTACTCTGTTCAAGGCTGCCGATGAACACAGTGCCTTTGAAATGGGTTATGCATGATTCATGACTAAATAAAACTGTATATTGCTATTAGAGAGGTATCAGTTTGTTGCTGACTCATGAACTGCCTTGATAAAAACTTTCAGTTTTGAGTCACTGTTTAACCACGTGTGAATTAAAATCTGTAAATTGCACGGATTTGAATCATCAAACAACGTTTGGGAGAAGTGCAAATAAAACGTCAATGGGATAACTCTTCCGGCTTAAAAAGTCAGAAAAGGCTGCTTTAAAAAAAGTAAAACAAAAATTATTGACATTCCATTTGAAAGTTTACTGTATGACTGTATGTACCTCATAAACGGCTGCATAGCCGAGTGGTGAAAACACTGAAACGGCAATCGAAAGGGCGCCGGTTCGACACCGCTCAAGAGCATGCGGCTGTGTCTGTGGCAGGACACTTAAAGGCATGCCTGAAGGTGGACACGAAGATTGGCTTCCTTGCCTTCCCGTTCACTTAATCTAAATCTTCAACCACCGGGTGTAAGCCTGGATACGACAAAAAAAAAAAAAAAACCTCATAAACAATAAAAAAAGCAAAATAAATTTTATCTATCAAACTCCTGTCAATAAGTCTAACAGATTATAAAGGGGAAATAAAATACTACCCGTAAGAACGACTACGATAATTTTAATTCACAACAGCATTATCTGCGCACTCGCGACAAGCAAGAACATACCTCACTCAAACCAATGCAGTTTTTTGCAAACATTTAGCATGTCTGAACCCTAAACTGAACAATCTCCATTGCTAAACTGAAAAATCTTTCTTCGCTTTTTTTAAAGTTTACACGAGTGCATTTAAGGAACACTGATATCAAGCATCGTGTCTTATAACCAGTTAACCACTGTTAAGTGATGTGAATTGAGGCGTCTCAGACCAAGATTAAAATAGATGGAAGCTTCATGGAAGTCTAGTCGCAGCATTTTTGGGTCGAAGACAATTTCTACAAAACACACTCCACTCCCTACGTCACGCCTCTTACGACTGTGTTGAAAAATAAGCTTATTGTTCAAACCGTGAAACAAGTTTGAATCTCAGTCGACAAGCTGCATCTCACGATTACATAAGCACGCTCAGTCGGAAAAAGTTTGAGGTTGACGTAAGCAAAGCTTAAAGTAAAAAAAAATCGATTGGTATCATAACTATTTCTCTACGCTGAAGAAAACTGTGCAGCTCTTCAGGCGCATGACACTTTTGAACTAAATTAGTCGCACTAGCATACGTTTGCTGCAAAACGCAAGAAAAGAACGGATGTTAACTCAATTAATCATTAACGAAATCAGGTAACATGAATTATTATTGCTACGCATAACAAAGCTGGTATACAGGGAATGAGATGAAGACTTTTCTGATAAAGCATTTTACCTCCCGTGATTAGTCAATGCAGAGGGATGATGCGTGATTGCAGGTGGAGGTGTTGGCATTACAGGGTCATCAATAATTAACGTTATAACTTCAAACAACTGTATTTAAAAAATGGTAGACAATTTTTGAGTAATAAACATATAATATTGAATTGTTAAATAAATAAATATTTAGGAAAAACAAGTTCTACTCAATGTGTTCGCAATTTGCGTCGATAACAAGTCAGAGACGTTTCGAAAAGGACCTGCAAGAGTCACGAATGACTCTGAGGTATTTTGGCTCATATTTTTTTCAGATTAGCCTTCATCGCTTCCAAACTTTGGTGGTGTTTAGTCGAAACCTTGCTCTCCAGGTAAGACCAGATGCCAAAGTCTTGGGGGTTCAGGTCTGGGGATGAAGGAGGTCATTCTTCCTTAGAAATGAAGAACGGCACATTGGCTGAAAGCCAGTTTTGCGTTCTCTTAGCTCCATGTGAAGGGGCAGAATCTTGTTGGAATAACCAAAACGTTTTTTGAAGCGTTTCTTTGCCCAAGTCAACAATGAACCCCCAAGAATATCATTTCGGTAGTTTTCTTGGTTCAATTTCACTTTGGTTGACAAAAATCAATGGACTCCTTCCTGATTCATTGACTGCGGCTCGCATCATCACAGATGCCGCCTCTTGTCTCCGAATGACTACCAGGGGTTTCACGTCACTCTCTCTTGACCTAACACGATCATTCTGACTGTTAAAATGATGCTGGGCGTCAAATTTCTTCTCATCGCTGAACACAAGGTTTGGCAGCGTGCCTCCTCCTTCAATGCGTGAGAGCAGAATTCTGGCTCTGGAGAGACGTTTCTCAATGGCATTGGCATTTAGCAACTGTTTCTTCATGTGTTTGAATGGGCTCATCTTCAAATTCTTCTTGAGAACAGTAAACATGGTTCCATAATCCATAAGCCACGTTCGCCTCCTTTGCCAGTTTTTGAATTGGATCTCTCGTAACGTTAATTATTGATGACCCTGATATCCAATTGTTATCCATTAACATTACTAAAACAGAAAACGGAGGATTGCTTGGTCGACAGGGTGGGAAAAAAGCAAATCGGCGATAAAAATAAACCTGTACAGTGCACATCGACTGAAGAAAAGATGTAAAAACCATTTTAACACTGCTAAGTCCTGTGGTTTACAAGGCTACTTTGGTTGGTGACAGAAGAAAAAGTGGAATAACACATGGGATGATTGTGTAAGAGTTTTTAATGCACTGGTGAGTACCGTACTTCAGGTTCCTCAAACATGTTTTCATATTTAATCATGATAGAAAATAACCTTAACCGGAAAGAGTTTCTCCATGTAGATGTAATATTTGCACAGTGAATTACCATGGGCTATTTTATCATTACTGGTATGCTCTGAAATTGATGTTACATATATAACCTTATCATCTATATAAGGTACTATCTATTCTTAGTATCGTCCTGAATAGAGCTATAACAAGAGCTGTATACAGTGTATAGATTCTGCTATAATGCCATTTGCTATTCTGCTATAAGGCCGTCGTTTAACGAATCCCCCACACAATGAAAACCGACTTTCTATACCTTACTCAGACAGCAAAATCCCTCATTCTTAACGTCGTACATCCGTCTGCAAACGTTTAATCATTATAAAAATGACAAATTTAGCTGTCTGGGAATTATGACACAAGCCGAGAAAACGTTCCAAATGTTTTTTCTTTCATCCACCACACTCACAAAGGACGAATGGCAAAATTCTACATTTAAACGTGCAACAATAGCACATTAATATTTTACCTCACAAATCAACAATGTATAGGCTACCAATTTAGCACCATCCGCTCCAAATGCGTTACAACGTAAATGAAGGAGGCAATCTGCTTTTAATATAAACCGCTTTTAATATATTACAAACGCACGTTATTAGAAACACTGAAAACATGATGACCAAACTTTGAAAGAAGGACACAAAACGCCAACGGAATAACCGAGTGGACAAAATTTATCATTTTCACATTGATTCAACGTTAACAAATGTAAAACAAATGTAGGACTGACGATTGCTTAAACAAGAAGCATGAGGTAGCACAAAATCTATAGTCCACTCCACAGCGTTGGCTATATGATAAAATATTGGCTCTTCTAAGCAGAGCATTTTTATAAGTAATTAAACCAATTTGAAATGCGCAGCACTGCACGCGTAAATGGAGAATCAGAGATTGTAAATTAATGTAATAAAATATGCAACGATGATTAATTTTATCAAATAATAACAAATAAAATAAAGAAACAAATAACTAACAAATACAAGACGTCAACAGGATGTTATAAAAAAAATATTTCTGTCACCTTTCAAGATTTCACGACATTCTGCTTTTTTATAATTATGTCATGAAATGGCTTGCTCTACTGGTCAAAGTATTCACTACATTGCAATACTCTCTCCAATAACTTCCACTCGATATATTTCACTTTTTATAACCCAAGAGTAAGCTGGCATTTGGTGAAACCCTAATTAACACCCATCAGTCAAGAAATTAAGTAAGCAGTAAAACAGTTAAGATTCTTTTAGAACATAATTGTGAACTACCATGTGAAGTCTTTGTGACATGCTGCAATCTGTTTAAAAGTTTGTGTCATAAACTTTATGACGGCTTAGCTTGGCATTGTTTAGTACAAACCGATACTGGAATCTAAACGCACAAAATAAATGAAATAATTTCCTTCAACGAAACAAAAGTTTCCATAGTGAAGCTAAATAAATCGTTAATATCATTTGAAACACTTTCACATCCTACTTAGTAACCCATGTATATACCAGACAGCTTGTTTGTTGAATTAGCATCATTGATTCGATTGTTTGGCATATGATTACGTAGCAAAAAAGAAGGAAGTAGCTAGTCTATCTATAAAAGAAAACTACGCCACCAAACCAAAATCTTTTCCTCTTAACCATCTAAAACTCCAGCTAAATTGCAAACCGTATCATAATAAGAATCGCTCGTAAGCCGTAAAGTCATTCTTCGAGAAAGCTCACACAGTATCAACATATCACTCCATGCTCTCTTCCGTAATTAGAAAATGCCCTCTAGCAACGCAAAACGCGGCATTAACTTAATTAAGAAGATGGCTTGACGATAATAACATCAGATAGAGATCATGGCATTATCCGCATACTTTGCTGCATTAAAACATGTCGAGATGCAAAGCAGAATGATTGTCTTAAAGTTGTTCTTCTTAGGTTACATTGAAAGTAACTGCTTAACAAAAATGATCACTTTTAGTCTTCTGAGCATTGAATAAATAAGATAACATGCATTTGCTAAAAATTAAACTTAAAACTTGGTAAGTATCAACTCACAGCTTTGATCTTATTGCGCCTGCTTGCATTCAATACAACATCATCACCACTGGCAAAGTCCTCTTCTGACTCTTCAAATGACAACGTAGATCTTAAAAATGAAACAAAATAATCAAGCTTCATATATACCTATAAATTATTAATGTTTTCAAGCATTTGATGTACATTTCTAAAAAAAAAAACTTAATGCATTTCGGGGCGAAGAGTTATGTAAGGAAACGATAATGTCCTAAACTAAGAAGCATTAACCAAGTTCCATTGACCAATGCATATTAGGCAAGTCACATTTTCAATATATTATGCAGATTAATTCAGCAACTCGCGTAGCAACAATGTACTCAAAAAGTCTTGTTCAATTTGGTCATGCTTTTAGTAAATTTAAGCTGCATTATTTTAACAAAAATCACTAGGTACCAATGACTTCTGTGCATTATGTTACAGAATACTTATGGATGAAACCACAAAATTGAATTTACAAAACAGAATAACAAAGTATATATATAGTGCTAATTTCTGATCAAAATGATGTACGTAATATGGATGTGCCATTGTGCCTGGCTGCATGATTGTTTCATAAATCAGCAAGATTGATGTTATAATACTCCACATTATTTAAAAATACCTTAGTGATGTAATTGATGATGAAGATAATTTTCTTGCATTGAATGATTCTTTGTCAATCTGCAAACTCCCAGAAGAAGCAGAGTCTTCTGCACAAGAGCCTTCTGCAGCAGAGTCAGATGCTATTGAGGAAGAGGAGGAAAAAATTGATGATGAGGTTTTACATGGCAAGTACACAGACAGAGACGCACCGTAAGTGGGATGATTAGAAGGATCGTCAACTGATGAGGAAGATGAGCCAGTTCCATAGTTACTATTGTCTGTGGTCGTATCACTGTCTGCATTAGAAGCAATGTTCAACTCATCTGCTGGCATTGAGAGCGCAGTTTCCATGCAAGAACCATATGCGCTATCACAACTTCTTCTTGGACTTAACAACACATGATCTTCCACGGATTTGATTTCTGTCGGGCTGTTATTTTCTGATTCAGTGGTATTTTCGGTACCAATACAGCTGTCGGTATCATCTAAGCTTGACTGCTTACTGTCAAATGACTTACACATACACAAATCTTCATCCTTTTTGTTTGTTGGATCAAAAAAACTGGTAGGTAAAACAGTAGATTCCAAAACACAGTTGTTAACACCTGTATTGGTATCACTAATGATCAGTGTAGGTGTGCTGGGTACTCTATGGGCTTTAGTTTTAGCAACAGATATGTCTACAGAAACACCTCCTTTATTTGCTGTCTTTGATGAAGAGTCTTCTGGTGATATGGCGTTTGACATTGTTTTATAAACCGCAGTTTTTGCATTATCAGTATCATTTTTTATGCATTTTTCAACGCCAAAATTACAATTTACTTGAAAACCATTATCGGTTTCAGTAATATTAGAATTTTGTGTTTTTTCTTGTCTTTTTTGAACGCGACTTGCATCTTTTGTCTTTTCCGTAGAGGTAGAAATGCAATCAGTTGGGGTTATACTGTTGACAAAGTTTGAGTCATAGCACCAAGGCAACATTTTTTTTACATCAGAAATTTTGCCATCACATCTCTGCAGTTTTCTGCAGGTGGATCCAAGTGTGCCTTTATTATCCATAACTAACAATTTCCAGCGTAAAAGGTTCAAGAAAATAGAGAAATCTACAGTAGAGTATTTTTAACTTTACCATAGCCTACAAAAAGATATCCTGCAATTGTAAATAAAATTTATTTTATTTTTGTACGGTACCTAAAGTTATGTTTCAATCAGTTACAGGGAGTTGCAAACTTGATTGAATAGTGTAGAAGGCTTTTTAAAACAGTTAATCACACAGCTTTTGAAGCGATAAAGGTACTGTAGTGTACATGGGCTCAAAATGACCTTAAGTTCTTCAGGACAATCATAAGGCATATATACACCGGCGCCGAGTCCCGGGCGGGCGGGCGGGCCGCGCCCGTCGGACATTTCAGGAATTTAAAAAAAAAAATTAATGCAACTTCAAGTCCCAAAATTTCTGTAACCATCTGCCACCTTCTGATACTAGCCTACTTACCTTATTCGCAGGGTTTTGTCGCCATATGATAGGCCCTACTAGACCTACTAATTAAGCGATTAGTTTTCGTCAATTACTGCCATTGTTACATTTATGCAACGTTGATTCGCCGTTAAACGAGCAAAAGTGTCCGGCCGCGCCGTTTGTCTCCACTCGTAGCCCAGTGCTATAAATCAAGTAAATTGCGCAAACCTGCTAGGAACTTCATTCGCGGCAAAAGTCTGACCGCAATTTCCAGTGCTTTTACATCTTGCGATGTTAAATCGGTGTAAAAACTGTAGCATTGTTCTTCAAAGGAGTAATTTTGTCTCATATGACGTTATCAATTTACTCTGCTGCCAAAATGCTCTATTTTGTCGTCTCAATCATCACAGTTGCGTCTGTTACGTCACTGATATTAAACTGTGCACACCTGTTGGTTTGGCCGGATGAAACCGTTGGTTGACATTAGTTGAAATTCAGCTCCTTCGTTATATAAGTGTTCTAATTGTAGATTCAATGTAATCTCGGTTCAATAGCGCAGTTTATCGCTAGATGGCTTCTCGGGAGCTGAATTGCCGTGAAATCGCTTCTGCGTTGCATTACAGCATCTTGTTTCTTATCTGTGCTCCCGCTAGGAGCGACTTATCGTATGAACCCACCGATGTATTGTGTGTGTTATCGTGTTGTATCAACAATAGTAATGTAATTAATTATCGAACTAATACAGTATTGCAGTTTTCGTCCCGCAACCCGCACATACCAGTCACAAAAAATATGCGGAACTGAATTACCAGGACCCATAGCCGTACGAGCCAGGGGGGCAGGGGGGGCAGCCGCCCCCCCTGTTGTTTCAAAACGTCGCGAATTCGGGCAAAATCTTGAAATTATTAGGGCAAAAATTGCTATATAAAAAGCTACAAAATTGCATGAATAAAGAAAAACTATAAATTAGTAACTTTTACCTATCAAACTAAGTACAGCCTCTTATTTGCACAAGAAATGTGCCGCAAAATTGTTATTTGGCACACCCGTATTGATGTATTGTATTCCATGGTGATCAAATTGTAGTACGAAATGCATTTAACCAACTGCATCATGCCAATTTGGGCAGCCACCAAAATATGTCTCTAATAGTTTTGTGAAACTGAACAAATCAAATGGCAAAATTTGACCTTTTTAGCTAATTTTATTAATTTTCACACATGCATCGTGTTGATTTGGGCAGCTGAAAACATGAAATTAGGCTATTTGATGAAACTGATTAGTCTGTTTATGCAACTGCCCAAATTAGCGTGAGGCAGTTTCCCCAAAATGAACAAATTCATTAATTTTTCCCATTTACATAACTGTATCATTTAGATTTGGGCAACAAAAAAATATGAAAATATCTGATCATAGTCTATTTATAAAACTGCCCAAATTGGCATGATGCAGTTGCCTCGGCATCAAAATTTACAAAGTCTTTAATTTTTTTCATAATATCAATAAATGCATCATCTTGATTTGGGCAACTACAAAATATGAATTTATATAAATCCGGTGAATAGCCTAGCCTACTTTTATAAAACAATTCGGGTGAGGAGGTCACTGTACTTTTTCAACCATAAACGGACATAGCTAAGCAACACCACAACATTTAACAAAAACATGTTATACCTGTTAAAAGTAATGTTAAGGTGTTGCTTAGCTTTGTTTATTTACTTTTATAAAAGGTTCTGTTACTATTCGGCGAGTTCCCAATTCGGCAAGAGCCTTTTTCGGCGAGTTGCCTATTCGGCGATTTTTTGAAAATCCAACGACGCCTTCTGCAAATCCGATGATTGAATATTATTCAATATTCAGACATTGAATCAATGTAAATACGTACTGTTAGGCTAATTGGGTTCTTTGAATCCTACGTCATCGTCTGTATGCAAACTTAGAATACTGTATATTAGTTATTTTTGTCATCAAATTACCTAGCCTAACCATATTTTTAGAAGTAGTGCTGCCAGACCTTTTTATTTTTGTACTAAAATTCGTATCATCAAAACTACTTTAATTGATTGAACAAAGTTTATTTAAACGGAAGTAGTATGTCTGTGTTTTATTACATTTAATTATAATTTATCTATTGTTATGTAGTTTTTTCTGAATCCGCATGGTCACCCTGAGCCGGTTTCCTGCAATGTTTATTTTTCTGAGTCTTTTGTGACATCACAACTGAGTATTTAAGTGGCGTTGTTTATTATTTGTGGTGTGTAAAACAATATTTGTTACTCCTACTTACTATGCCAAAGTGCAGAAGCATCGAGCAATGCACAAGCAAGGTATCTTCAGAGATGAATTCAGTTGTTCTATCTTGATTAGCCTACTTTGGTAAGAAATTCTAGCTAGCTGGTGATCAGTGGCGTAGCCAGAGGGGGGGGGTGGGTAGGCTATTGCAAAGAGCGACTTTTGCCATTACCAAACATTCAAATATCTCAGCCAGGAATTAGCAACAAGAAAACATAGAGACTTGTAGCTTTATTTCCGAAACATGCTGAAGAAAACATGATCTTATTCTTTTGCTATGCCACCGGACAGCACCCTTTTACAGGAATATTCATAACCACATTTTTGTTGAAAATACTCTCAGAATGCACCAAATTCAAAGTAATTTTTCAAAATTTTCTGGGGGAGGCCCCCCAGACCCCCCACTGCTGGGTGTCGCCATAAGCGAAACACACCGTCAACCCCCTCCCTTTCAAAATTACTGGCTACGCCACTGCTGGTGATCTTGTTATGTTAGTTTTTCATTGTTATCACGCACCGCATACATTATATTTGGGCAATTTCTATAAAAGCGTGCACATTTGGGCAAATTTACGTTCTGCCCCCCCAAAATGGTTTGGTCTCGTACGGCTATGCCGCAGGACCAGACGTTGTTGCGTACCAATTATATTTGTTACTTGTTTCCAAATCGTGTTAGAGGAAACATACACTTAAATGTAAAACTAGGCTAGCGCAACAACCTAGAAAAATCGCCCTTTTGAAAAACGCACAAAATAACCTTTATAAATAACCAAAATAACAGTATGTGTTCGCCCGTCCAGCTATTTTGAAAACTCGGCGCCTATGCATATATATGATTCTATACCAACACGCTCACAGTATTTTACAGTAAATAGTTGAAGTATAATTGTATTTAAGTACCTAACACTTTAGCAGTACCTAACTAACACTTTAGCAGTACTACGTAACCACAACAAAAAGCCATAGAAAGGATACAGTTGATGATACAAGAGTGGTGTTGAAAGTTCAGCATATTTCAACAAAGTTGTAGTCAGTATTTTGAAACTTTGCAATTCGCTCAGTCTGTGTTGGCATATTCTTTTAGTAGACAAAGGATATTGAAAATAAATCAAAGCAAAAACTGTTGAAAGTAAAACCTAAAAGTACCTAAACAACTGCTATCGATTTTAAAAGTGGTTGTTCAACCACTCAATGAAGAAGGTAAGCTGCTTAGAATTACCAGACAAAGCATGGAATATTATTGTCAAGTAGCCAGAGCACAACACAAGCTCAAATAGAGAATACCAACAATACTGCGGCTTTCAAACTTAACTATTACAACGATCCAATCACATGAGGTTATATCTAGTTGGCTACTTAAAAAATGAGCTCTTTTTTCATCACTTAGTTTTCTTAAGCCTCATGAGATGCATCATAAGAAATTACACAATGTGAAACTGTATAAAAAGTTAAACATAAACTGCTCTCTGGCTGTATCAACTGAATGTCTACGTGAAAGACATAAAAAGACAAGAGTGAAACAAAAGATGGTCACCAAACAAAGAACTTTGTTTGCAATAAATCTAAAAATGAACACTAATATAAAGTGTGTCATCAAATGTACATTAAAAGCAAACATACAATGTTGAAATAGTGTGCGTCAATGCGTCACTACTATGATTGTAAACTTTCTGGCTGTGTACTTACACCTTAACTTTTACATAGTTCTGAATCACAAAATAAATGTTTTCCAGTAAAATTTGAAGAAAAATCAAACAAGCCATTAGTGATCTCAAAGCCATTAATGACGTCCAATAAGTTACAACAGCAGTGTCCAACTACTTTTGACCTGAAGGCCAATTTATAATAGGGTATTTGACAACCTTTGCCCAAGTTTTAACAACATGGTATATATATATAAAACAAGCAACTTCAAAATTATTTACAAGATTTACAAATGAAAGAATCAAGAACACAAATGAACATGCAATTGAGATTATTACACAATATTGAAGTGTGTGTCATGGTCACGGATGATAAGGTGACAAAGATGTCACCTTATTCAAAGATGTCACCGATGACAAAAACTTCACTTCAGGAAACTTATCTTTACTTATTTAGAGTGCAGGTATAACAACTGTTTAGATTTTGTTTTTCCTTGAAAGCAAAAAAACAGGTCTCATTGAAGCTCATAGAATTTAAGCTGAAATCCTGGTAACGTTATCTAAACTCTAAACATTAACTTTCATGGGGCTGTTGTCAAACATATAAATTAGGTTTCAAAACTCAAACTCACAAGGGTTGAAACAGCAAGGCCAATTATCAAAAGTTGTTCAACAGTGAGAAAATCTGCTATGTACGTCGTACACATATTCATACAACAACCCAAAAGCAATTTTCTGCATTTTTTCGGAGAGACAGAAAAACTTAAGCAGACTGTGAGTTGAATGATTTGTTTGGTCATTTCATTTTGAACCGACTTTTATAGAATAAATATCATTTCAGGTGTCCCACACACGGTAGTGCAAGCCAAGGAAGAGTTTGCAAAGTTTTCAAGTGACAAAAGTTTGCAACAAATCTTATAAACAAACCTTGTGTGATTTTTAGATAAGAACAAGAAATGCATACTGAGCCCTTTCTGAACTAGCCAATTGTAAACTCGTGCCACTTTGCACAACATACTTCTGAGTTTGGTGAGTAGGTGAGTGGTACAAGTAGCACCTTTGAACCCTGGGCAGTCGCCATGGATTGTTACACCATGGGTCTCGGGGAACACTGGTCTTGATCACACACCAAACTAACAAGTGGGTCCACGTCCCACCTCATGGGCAACAACCTCGACTGGTTGGCTAAAACGTGTTAGAAATCCTGCTGCCTTGCAGGAAATACTTTTTAAGTAAAGGCTAGGCCCACCGCCAATAACTGTGGTTAGCGTCAGGAAGGGCATCCGGCTGGAAAATCTATGCTCCAAAATATTATTTAAATGCAGCAAAAGCTAAAAATGGCCCCTAGTCCCCAGCAGCCCTTAGATGGGCAAGGGGTGCGAAGAATCTCTGGGTTCCGAGAAAACAAAAAAACATTGAAAAAAGATTATGGTGTTAGAATCGGATGCTGGAATGTGGGAAGTTTGTGTGGTAAAGGAACTGAAATATGTGAAGAACTAAGAAAAAGAAGGGTGGATACATGTTGCCTAGAGGAAGTAAGATGGAGGGGACAGTCAGCGCGGTTTTTAGGTGCCAATGGGAGGAGATATAAGTTATGGTGGTCAGGAAATAACACAGGAATCGGTGGTGTTGGTTTCTTGGTAAAAGAGGAATTATGTGAGAAAGTAATAGAAGTTAGAAGAAGGAGTGACAGAGTGATGACAATGGTACTTGCTTTTGAAGAGGAGGTAGTGAGGCTAATCTGTGCATATGCACTTCAAAGTGGTAGGGATTACTTAGAAAAGGAAAGTTTTTATGATGTTTTGGCAGAGGAATGGGATTTACGGAGTTCAAAAGAGTTGGTGTTTGGATTAGGAGATTTTAAAGGACATGTTGGAAAACAAGCAAATGGGTTTGAGGGCATTCATGGAGGGTATGGTTTTGGGGAGAGAAACATAGAAGGAAGAATGCTACTTGAATTTTGTGATGAAAGGAAACTTTGTATTGCCAACACATGGTTTAAAAAGAAAGAGAAAAGGAAGGTGACTTACAGCTCAGGAGGACATGAGTCGGAAATTGATTTTATTGTGGTTGGGCAGGAACAGAGAAAGTACTTGAAGAATGTGAAAGTAATTCTGTGGGAGTTGCAGCATAGACTAGTAGTAGGAGACTTAAATATGAAAAAAGTGAAGAAAATTGTGAAGAACAAGTTTTTGTGAGAAATGTGTGGAAACTGGAGGAAAAAGAAACGAGAATTAAGTTTGTGAAAAGAGCAAAAGAGCTGGTAAACATGAGTGCGCAGGACTTGTGGGCTTCATTTCAGAAAGGAGGGATCGTGGAGACACATGGTGGTGGGATGAAGAGGTGAAGCATGCGATTTCACAGAAAAGAGATGCATACAAGCAGTGGCGCAAAAATGGGTCAGAAGAGAATAAAAAGTATTAATAGTATGAAAAAGAAGGCGAAGAGGGTTGTTGCAAGAGCTATGAAGAATGGTGCTGAGGAGGAACTTAATAAAATGGGGGAAAGCCAAAACAAAGTATTCAGACTCATAAAGCAAATGAAAAAGGATGGGAAAGATATTGTAGGGGGAAGATGTATAAGGAGTGGAGATGGGAAGTTGCATTTCAGCCCGGAAAGCAGAGGAGAAGTGTGGAAGGAACATATGGAAAATGTTATGAATGAGGAAAATGTATGGGATCATATGACAGAGGTTGATCTGGTGGAGGGTCCAGTGGGAAAGGTTATTCGTGATGAAGTGGTGGAGGCAATGCGGCAAATGAAACTGCATAAAGCAGCCGGTCCATCAGAAGTGAGCGTAGAGATGATAAAAGCAAGTGGAGAGTTGGGAATTGAAGTAATGCTACAACTTAGCCAAAGGGTATTAGATGGAGAGGGAATGCCGGAGGAGTGGAAGCATAGTACTGTTGTTCCACTGTTCAAGAGAAAAGGGGATGTGAGAAGTTGCAGTGCATATAGAGGTGTAAAACTACTAGAGCATGGAATGAAAATTGTGGAGCGAATACTAGAAAAGAGGTTGAGAACATTGGTGAAATTAAATGATATGCAGTTTGGATTTATGCCAGGAAAAGGTACAGTGGATGCTCTGTTTATATTGAGAATAATGCAGGAGGAATACCGAGAGAAGCAGAGAAAACTATATATGTGTTTCGTCGACTTAGAAAAGGCATTTGACAGAGTACCAAGGAAAGTGATGGAGTGGGCAATGAGGAAAAGAGGTATACCGGAGATATTAGTGAGAGCTGTGATGTCTATGTATGAGGATGCAAGAACAAAAGTGAGAGTTGGATCAAATTATTCAAACGAGTTTTTGTGAAGGTTGGTGTACACCAAGGATCAGTTTTGTCACCTCTGATATTTGCTATTGTGGTTGACGTTGTAACTGAAGGAGTGAGGGAGGGCTTATTGAGTGAAATTTTGTATGCAGACGACCTGGTCTTGACAAGTAATAGTATGGAGGAACTGGAGAGAAAGTTTGAGAAATGGAAAGAAGCATTTGAAACCAAGGGTATGAAGGTGAATCTTGAAAAAACAAAAGTGATGGTGAGTGGAGCAGAAGGAACAGTTGTTGAGAACAAAGTAGCTACCCTGTGGAATATGTGGCAAGAGAGTGATGAGAAATTCAATGCAATGAATGTGGAAAGTGGGTACATGCAAGATGTGCTAATGTCAAGAGAGCCGCAACAAGAATGGCGAAGTGTTTTGTTTGTGGGAAATGCAGTAAAGGAAGGAATGAAGTGGAAGGCCATGATGATGAGTTCTGCCATGGCAACGAAACAGTGACAGACTTCTGTTATCTGGGTGATCGGATAAATGGAAGTGGTGGATGTGAAGCAGCGGTGACAACAAGGGCAAGATTGGGCTGGGCAAAGTTCAGGGAATGTGGGGAAATGTTGCATGGCAGAAAATTTTCACTAAGGATGAAAGGAAAAGTATATCGGAGCTGTGTGCGGCCTGCAATGCTATATGGTAGTGAGACATGGGTATTGAGAGAGAGTGAACTGGCAATCCTGAGAAGAACGGAAAGGTCAATGGTGAGAGCAATGTGTGGGGTGAAAATGAGAAGGGAAAAAAGGACTGAAGAATTGTTGGATATGCTAGAGATGAGAGAGACCATAGACCAACTGGCAAGGGCAAATGGAGTAACATGGTATGGACATGTGATAAGGAGGGAGGAAGGAAGTTTTCTTAGAAAGGCACTAGATCTAAAGGTGGATGGGAAAAGGAAACGCGGTCATCCAAGAAGAACGTGGAAACAACAAGTGAAGGATGAATTTAAAAAAGTCGGACTGAAGGAGGAAGATGCAAGGGACAGGGTGAAATGGAGAAAGGGGATTAAAACAATTGCTGCGCGGAAACAATCGGCCACCCCCACTAGTGGGGAACAAACCGACGATGGATTATGATGATGATGACTTCTGTGATGCAGTGTTTTTAAAATTAACTACCACCAAGCCCACAAGTCAATCCTCTTTGAAAAATGATGATAATTTATTCTTCGTCAAGCGTATTGCGTAGTGTTGTATTAATTCACAAATCAGCATCAAGCACAGACATCCATCCAATTACAGGTGTTGATAACTTTTATAAACTTTTTTTGTTAATTTTTTGTTAGGTTTACTATCACCATGAAGCGTTTTTTTTATTGGTGTATGAATAGTTCTTATCAACAGGGAATGAGATGGAATGGAAGATGAAAAAATGTTAAGGATGGAAGGGAAGATTTGGATGGTGGGATGGAAGACAGTTTTCCATCACAAACCTTTTAACACCGTATCACGATATAGCCTAAAAAAGTTGTAAAATAAATTAAGTGACAGTTTTCTTTGATTATTGTTTCTTAAAATGAATAATTCAATTTTTGTTCATATTGACTCAGCGTGACTGTTGTCCTGACGGGTGTTCGAAAATAAGAAGTTGACAACATTCACACTTCATGAGTAGCATAGTTACACTTCAGTTCAAACATTTAGATGCACTACATCGCTCTTAAATGACTCTATTAGTGCAAACAATTAGGCTAAGCAATAAATTAAAGAATTTGAGAAACAATAACATTATTTGACAGCATGTAAAGGAAAAGCGCTTTGAAAACATAACGTTGAGTGTGGTAATATATAATAATCATTCAATGATGTTCATTTCAGTAGGTAGCCTATAGCTTCATATACCAGTGCAATAGGCTACAAAATCCATCTATCAAAAATAAAACTTTTGTCGATGTGGAAGACCTGAAAAAAAAACCATGTGGTTATCTAACTCAAGGCAACCCTACAATTATAAATAAAACTTATTTATATAATCGCTAGAAGCTTGTAAGTAAGCTTGGGCTTTACCACCGAGATAACTGAATGCTGGTTACGGTACGGCGGTTACAAGCAATAAACATACACCAGACACTAAACCACAGTAACAACAAAACAAACAAAAACAGACGCTCCTAACCTAACTTCACCAACCCACAGAAACCTGTTGACGATACACCTTAGACTTTGAAAAGCAGTTGTCTAAGCGAAAGTCCCTTAATGTTTGACAGAACACGAAAAACAGCCACTCCAATGCATTCTACCTTGCCGCGCTATTTGCACACCATAAATATTGAAACATGAAATTAACTACATTTTGAAATAATTGTGATTTGAAAACATCAGAACAATGTAATTTTGTAAAGTAATTGAACTGAAGCTATGTAATTGATCCAACTCTGCTGTACACCAAGTTTTGAAGTTGCACCAAAACAAGATCACAGATGTAGGTTTTCTAAAGCAGTTCTAACACTAAACACAGGTGTCCCACTCCACAAATCTTAATTTTTGTTATAATTTTATGACAAAAATTGGCTTTTTTTATGCTTTTTTATGATCTTTTTGCTTATTTTATGCTATTTTTATGCTTTTGCACCAGTCACATTATATTGCTTAACTGAAGTTACATTCGCCAAAAAGAAAATCTAAGAATGGAAGATGGAAAAACGTCTTTCCTTCCATACTCAGCTTTTCGGGAATTTGTATGTACATGTACAATATTTCCATAATCAAGCATATCACTTGACATAAAGGACGTTTATTGCTCTTAATGATGATTACTCTTAATGATGATGATGATTGCTCTACTATCATTATTAACATGTAAGCTTTCATCAAGGGGCCTCACAAAATTAAGTTTTTTGAAACAAGAACGCAAAACAGAAAAGTTTGAAAAACCCTGCTTTAGTGCAGTATTTGTTCAACTTTGTTGAAGAACAAAACATAAGAACAAAACTTTTGTTGAAGAACAAAACATAAAACAACACATTAAGATAACTAACTGTCTTGACTTATAAATAATTGGTCTTATAGCATATGCCAGGGCTGCTCAACTAGCGGACCGCGGTCTGAATCCGGACCTTCTGGGTGTTGAAGGTGGACCTCGGGCTTCTGGAAGAATAACTTCATTGCCACATTTTAGGGCCTCTTAAAACAGATTTCCATTAGCAAAAAGCAATTGTTTGTGACTATCCAAGGAGCTAGGGGCTTCGCCCCCAGACCTCCCAACACTTTGCCGTCTTCTCTGATGTGCAATCCACACAGCTACACTACAAAGAAACACAATACATTTTTTCCTTTTTTGTTTGTGTCAGACAAAAATCCAAGTCGTGTTACATACTACCTGAAAAGTGTTTCGGTGCTCGTACTGGTTGTTTAATTTTTGTGGTTGCATGTGAAATATTCACCGGACTGCAAAAATATTCAACTTGTCAAAATGGACCTTTGCTAAAATTAGTTGAGTAGCCCTGGCATATGCAGTCGATAGGTCGCGCTTTTGATGTTGCTATTTGTACTGAAAATCATAATCAAGCGGGGTTTTTGCCATTTTGCTCTGCAGAAGATTTTCATCCTCCCCGAGTCTGCACTGGGACACCTGCGTTAATCTTTGGCAGCCGCACTGCCCTGGAAGTCAAACTCCCCGCCTGAAACATGAAATTTAAAAAAGAAAAAATAAGGACTGTTTCTAACACAAACAAATATGCCACAGATGCATTTACAAAATTTTTTCGCCAGTACGAATTTGTATGTACTGTTATGAAATTAAATATTTGTATCTCCAAATGTTCGTAAGTTGAGAGGTCATTGTACACTCTATTCTTGGGCAGCAACAATAGTTACCGTATCACAAAAAGTATTATCTATTGTGATATCATCAGAACAAAATTACATCTGAACACAACAGAACATACAGTACAAAATGCAATCCAAGACTCGAGCAATTAAATCTTATTGGAATCGTAGCCACGGAGATTATGGTAACCTTTTCAATGAAGCAATCTAGGCAATATTTTATTATTATGGCAATATCACAAATTGACTGCCATGGGTAAAATTTGTAAAAACAAGACAATTTGAATAGGCATTTTCATTTCCCAACTTTAATATGGCTTATGGTGTTTAGTTTCATAATTGGAAGTATACATGCCTATTAAACAGAATCATGTGTATGAATAAAGGTATGTGGCCTAAGAATCTAAGATGATGCTAACATTGATTTGATACTAGCCTATTTACCCAAAGAGATTTAGTTAGGTTAAAAAGTTTCCAGCAACTATCTATTTTAGCTTTGCATCTTTAATGTTGCAATATCGATGCTGTTTGTTATTGTCATAACTACAGTATATTATCTATATCGCTCCACACAAACAAGAACACTATCAGTGGGCAATCAATTCTCAAGCCTCAGACCCAATATGTACACTTAAATACAATCTAGGCTTCTGGAAACACTAGTTGGCTGCCTGTTGAGCTGATAAAGCTTAACCTTACAGTTGTTTGTTATCGCTGCATCAATATTTAAAATAAAAAATAATCACCAGTCGATATCAGGAATCTAATAAACAATTAGGCTAAGCTAGTCGACTGACGAAGTTGTGTCATCGTATTCGATCTGAATTCTGACTCAGAATTTCTGAGTTTAAGAATAATGTTGCCAGAGAAGAGAAATTGGGAGTGTGATTGGATGTGCTGCCAAATGTGTTTTCCATTTCAAACCGATGACAAAATTTTGTCGTGTAGGGCTGTAGGCTACCCAAGTGATGAGCATTTTTTTACAAATTACTTGAGTAGTTGAAACAAACTTAGTAAATAACATTCAGTCTAAACATATTGAAGCAAATTAAAGTTATCACAACTTACACATTTTCTATCACATCCATTGGACGACAAAGTGAGACAAATAGCCTACCGTACATATACACAATACGAATAAAATAGCACCATAACAATCTAGATACCACAACAGACAGGAAGCAGCGGAAACTTTACTCTGTCAATCTCGGTTACTGCGCCTGCGTCAGACCATAGACTGGTCAGACCGTCAGTGCAGGCCTGGATTAACCATTGTGCTAGGGTGTGCTAAAGCACAGGGGCCCCGCAGACAGAGGGCCCCACTTTTCCTAAAAATGAAATAAATAAAATAAAATAACAAACTTTTCTTGAAAAAAATTTTCAAGAAAAAAAATTAAGAAAAGTGGGACCCCTCTGTCTAATAAAAGTAACACATTTATCAATGTATCTACCCCTTCAATGCAACTGCAGACTTGCTAAAAACTTCTGCTGTAAAAGATAAATTTAGGATAAAACCATTTATTCCAGTGATTGATGCTCTTCGCTCTCATTTAAGCAGAAGAGCTACTGTGTAGCCTACAAAAGAGTTGCTAAGAATTTCTCGTTTTTAATTGATCTTCATGCATTAAAGGAATAGATTTTACAGAGTGTCATGAATTTAGCGAAAGAGTTTCCTACTGATGTTGATCTCTGTCTTATTGATGAACTTTTGAATTTCTATCTGTATCTTAAAAAGGCTTATGGAAATAAAGCAAGTTTTAGTCATGAAAACATGTAGGCTACCAGATAATAAAGAATGACAAAGTTGAAGCTGCTTTCCCTAATGTAGAAACAATTCTTAGATTGTTTCTTTGTATCAGGCCTCGAAATTTGTACTTTTTTCCGGCGGTCAAGCATGTTCTACCGGACTGGCCCTTTCAGCGGACATTTAATATCTCAACCGGACATATTTTTTGCATGTAGATTTTGCACAAAATCACACTACAGTATTGTATGTGTAGTCGTGTTTGTAGAAGATTTTCTACAACAGAATAACTCTGCAATGGTTGATGGCTTAATTAACCGACCCTGAAGTATACAGGAGCAGATTGCTTGCAAATAAATCAGTGCGTTAATGACAGTCGTGTAATGACGCAATAAACACAATTGAAAACAACAATCCAAATTTTCTTATTACAAAAGCAACTACGATCACTTATTCCGTGGTTTTCGCGTTATAGAATCGTTGTGCCAAGCGATTAATGCCGGCGCGGGGTCGTAAATCTCCAGCTCAGGACCGTCCAGACAAATGCGCATTAGTGACTCAATAGTGTTAGCCCTCAATAGTGTTAGTGTTAACTAACTAACACAATAGTGTTAGTCTAACACCCTCCTTTCTGTGCAGAAATTCTATTTCTATCAGTATCAGCGTGAATAAGGTCGCCACATTCGCCTGAGCACGTACGGAATCCAGCTGAGACTTGCTTTTCTGTGACGTTTTTTTTTAACAAACGATCAATGTAACGCAATAATCCTCATTGTTAAAATTAGAATACATATCCTGCCGAAAAGTTCAGACAACTTTATTTCAAGGCAACATTGCAAGGCGTTGAAATGATGTAAAAATGGCTACTTTTGCCATCAGTTCGTTATTCGTTAACCACGCCACTCTAATGTGATCTTTAAAGCAATTGCCTGTACTATTATTGTTTCAGCTCCGTATTTGTTCGCGTTAAACAAACAATTGTAATAATTCAAATTTAAAATATATTTTTGCTGCATTAGCTCTATTTTTGTCAAGAATTTTGCGGCGGTCATTTATGACCGACCAATGAGTCGGCTTCGGCAGACATTCGAGGTCATTCCGGAGGTCATGTCCGCCATGACCGCCGAAATTTCGAGGCCTGTTGTATGATGGTCACTAACTGTTCTGGAGAAAGATCATTCTCCAAGCTGAAATGAATCAAAAACGTACTTCGGTCTACAATGACACAAGAGCGGTTGGCTAATCTGAGCCTTCTCAGCATAGAGTGTGGTAAACTGCTATACTTCTCAATTCAGAAAAAAGTCGTTCGACTGAATTTCATGTTAGTTTTCTAAATCCTATTGGTAGTTACTAGTGAATGAAAGAGCAGTTTAGAATAGAAATTCAGAATAATCTTTCATTGCAATTTGCAGTGTAGTGTGCAGTACTAACAGTGGTCCCTTGCTACAATGTTTTTCCTTGCACGGTTTCGTTGATTTAATGTGTGTGATTTTGCATCCATTATAACGTAGCCTAAACATTGTTGACTTAATTTGCACATGCTTATTTAATCATCGATAACGTGCTATTTCAAAGTTATCTAACTTACCTAAGCAAGGCTCGGTTTCCTCTGCAAGCGAAACCAGCCTACTTCCATTACGCTCCACGTAAGCTTGTAAGGGCCCCCATAAAATTCATTAGCACAGGGGCCCCATTTGACCTTAATCCGGGCCTGCGTCAGTGGTTCAAATGTTCTCCACGAATACGAAATTGCTAAGATTAAGCTCTCAAGAAACTTTCTTAGCCCGATGACAAAGATTTATGCAAGACAAATAGGCCTACCGGTACATAGGCTACACTGCAAAAGTTGTACATTGCGATGTGTAAGTCATGTGGTTTGCATATTTTAACCATGTAGCTTATTTGATATAGCCTACATAACTGCAGACAGAACGTCACTGTTTCGACATTAAGGTCTCCTCAGTGCAGTAAATCGTGCACCAGACAGGAACCCCTTAATACTATAAAAGTAATGCAGCGTGGTGATTTTCCATTTGTGGCAGGAACCACATTCGGGTACCTTCACCCGTCTTGCTAAAGTGCTCAAACTGCCGAAGCGGTGAGCTCTACGCAATGCAACAGCAAGATGTCTGCGAGCAAAGTGTTCAATTGGCGAACCAAGAGCATTTCTATGTAGGATGGTCATTTTTATACACATGTAGAATCATTTTTTTAAAGAGTCGTTTTTATATTTATATACAGAGTAGTATAAATTATTTATTGCATACTTAAACGTGATTTCAGTATTGTGCAATTTAAATTTCATAATAAATAGTCGGTTTTGTTTGGGGATTATCATGCTATATCCACTTTTGGCTTATCGGCAACACTAGACGGGTTACGTTTTGTTTTGATTTACAAATTTATGTAGTTTTTCGGGCTTTGCAGGAGGAGTGAATTTGGTTTAAAGGTAATTTAGGGCTTTTAGTTGAAAGCAAAAAATTTCGTTTGCGCAATCCAACCCCACTTCAACCCGGTGCAGAGTGCAGACGTGGAAACACTGGAACTTGTTTCCAGTAGGCCAACGATCGAGACTTTGGTAAAGCTAGTAAAGCCAATCACACGCTGTTGGAAAATTGCGATTACAAACTTCAAACGAATAACGCTATTTTCAATCAATCATTTTATTTTTCGTCATTAACGCGTCCGGGACGAAAAAGATACTAACTACAAAAATCGATATAAACCTACCAGCACGTTAACGAACGGGAAAAGGTGGCAAAACCTTGAAAGGTTTAAAACGTGCCTCAATGAAAAATTATGTAGTAGGCTATATATCAGTAGTTAGCACGGCCACAAAACCCAACTGAGCTAACGGGGCAGTCCTTAAAAATGCATTGCTCAAGTGCACACCCCGAGAGGCGAACCGGACTGACTATTTTGCATGGGCTCTATCCAAGGGGGGGTGAGGGGGGTGATCACCCCCCCACTAATTGGAGTGGGGGGGTGATCAATGCAAAATCACCCCCCCACTCATTTGGCTTTGAAAAGGTTTTGTGATATTTTATTGATCAAATTTTGAAAAATATATTTTCGCTGTTAGCACATTTTGAATTTTTTATCAATATGAATATACATTTCATTTCAATATGATTTTTTGGTTTGGCAACCCTGAACTACGAGCCAGGCGTTTACGATAGGCACTTTTACATCACCCACTCGTCGAAGAGTGCCTGCTTTTCAATGTGAAATTGCTTTGTGTTTTAGTCACAATTTTCCTTATAAACTCCATTGATTGCAGTCATTAAGATCCTTCTTGCACTCAGTTCAGTTGCAAAAGAAAATATAGTATTAGCAGAGGGTGGGAATGGAATCGAACCCACGAAATCGAAATTACTACTCCTCTGCCCTAACCATTAGGCAACGGTGGTTGTGGTGAAGCATTCAGTTAAATTTCTTTGTATCAAAAATTTTCAATCAGAATATCACGTGTCGAGTCACATGACTGAAATCAGCTGAATCGCGAATGAACATGTCACGCATGATTGCGTACCTTTTCGACTAGTGGGTAATGTTAAAGTGCCTACCGGCGTTTACACTGTGTTTTAACTTAGTTTGCATGGTAGCCACTTTAACAAGAATAAATTCTGCCACTGCAAATGACTAGAATGACACCGCCAACCAATCAGGACATGTTATATAAGGCTACCGTCCAATTGTGACCTTTCTCGCACTTAGCCAGAGAGTTAATCTTTGTTTTGAACTTTATTTGGTAATTACAGAAGAAAAAAGAGCAATAGCAGTTGTGAGAATCGAACCCACGCCAATGAAATGACTACTTTCTAACCCTAACCCCTAAAAAGCCAACCAGCTGCCAACTTAGTCGGCAGCAGTGGCCGAGTGGTTAGCGCGTTGGGCTCGCAGTCGAGAGCCTGCATGTTCGACTCCAACCTCCCGCACTTGAAGTTGTTTCTCTGGGCAAGAAACTTCACTATGAGTATAATTGCCTCTACTCAGTGATCGATTTCGAGTAATGGGTAGTACCAAATTTAAGTCATAAGTAGAGTAGACAACCGGAAACGGACATTGCCGTCGGCTGCAGCGTGGGTCAGGTGTACGTCAGAAGGCATACACCGATGCATAGCGTTCAAGTCCGCTTTCTCGCAATGCAGGGTAAAAATATGAAAAACAAATAAACAAACAAACAAACAGCTGATAGAAAATCCAGCACTTGATTTGCTTTGTATCATCTTCTTTTCGCCCTTTTTCACGTCACGGAAAACGTAGTTTATGATTGGTTCGAGTTTTCATTTGCAGTGCCTACCAGTTTGCTTACCCACAAATGCCCTTTCCGAAACATACTTTGTGAAACTACTTGGAAACCCTATGCTTCGATCAGAAAGAAGCTGATGCTGCAATGGGGGGGTCTGGGGGGCGCAGCCCCCCAGAAGTTGAAATGACTATGACGATTTTAGCCCACTGTCCAAAAATCACCCCCCCGAATTCTAAAAGTGGATAGAGCCCCTGCAGTATTTTGCACCCAAGTTGTGTGAAATAAATTATAATTAGTCGAAAGCAAGCCAGTAGAAAACGAAAAATGTCAAATTGACAATTGATCCTTCTAATGCTGCCGGAAGTTTTGTAGTCCGGCGAAAAACAGTTACACCAGACTGCGACTTCTTCATTTCCAACTATTATACTTCAAAGTTGCCAGATTGTTAAAATTTGAAGTGTTGAAGAAAAAACAATCAATAATATTATGGCAACGCGTTGGTTTGGCTTGATGATTTTAGGTACCGTAGAGTAGACTATTAGGCTACTTATTAGCCTATTTATCTTTGTGCAAGCAGTTCAAAACTGAGTATTAAAAACTCAAGGGAGGCATCCAGAACAAGTCAATTTTTGCATAATTCTTCAAACATGTTATAAGACGAACAACGGTTATTTTTCTCGATTTATTTATCTTGCAAATGCCAGCATTTGATAGCTCAATAGGTCAGTTAGTTTGTTCATGACTTGGTAAACAAAAAAGCTAATCAAGCTGGTTCGCCTCTCGGGGTGTGCACTTGAGCAATGCATTTTTAAGGACTGCCCCGTTAGCTCAGTGGGTACGCGCCCGGCTCAAGATCACGCCGCGCAAGTTCGACTCTTGGGGTGTGCGCTTGAGCAACGCATTTCAGGAATGCTCTACATTCAGCGACACCTATTGAATGGAATAATTCCCTGGCAACAACACTTCAACAACCGGAAAACTTCACTCTGCCAATCTCGGTAACCGGTCCTGTGTCAAGAGCCTCTACAAGTATGCAAAACTACCAGGAATAACCAATCAAGGCTTTGTCAGTCCGAGGATAAAGATTCAAAACCAACCAAAGGACTGCTCTTTATTCGGAGGCACTTAATGGATAGAATAGTTCTCAGGCAACAACACTTCAACAATCGGAAACTTCACTCTGCCAATCTCGGTAACAGGCCCTGTGTCAAAATCTTCTCTCTTTCTTTTTTTGTAGGTATCATGGCTGATACAGCCCTCGATGTACACTGATGTTCCAAAATCTTGTACAAGTATGCGAAACTACCAGGAAGAACTTATTAAGACTAGGTCAGTCCGAGGATGAAGATTCAAAATCAACCAAGCAACCAGTGATGGGCATTATCGGCGATAATTCATCGGCGATAATTATCGGCGATAAATTTTTATCGCTTATCGTTATCGCTCAATTATTTTTTCAGTTATCGTTTATCGTTATCGCCAAAGGCAATATTTGATTATCGCCGATAATTAATCGCCGATAAATTTTATTTCGGATCAACACACAAATGGAAAGATCATGAAAAGTAATATTTTTACTAGCCACCTAGTTAATGAAACTAAAATTAAAACCAGTTCTTCTTCAGTGCCTGAAGTGTGTGTGCACAAGTCGTTATCAGGGGAGGGGGCATGCCCCCCTGCAGCGACGGCCCTGACAACACAATAAAATTTAGAGTTGCAAATTGCAATGCAATGAAATGCATGCAACAAGTCTCTTGTTGTTTTGCTGCAATGGGCAATCGCGAGTGAATTTTACAATTAAAATGTAAGCGCACAGGCGGGACAACTTCCTTTGAAGCGAAGCGAAAAAAATTGGCAAGTGGTTTGTGACAGTGTCGCTTACGAGGCCGCTTTTACATCGAAAACATGGTCTTTCGCGCCACCTCACGATTAACTATTTTATTCTTGTGTTTTCTTTTTTCGTTGGAAGTGTTAGTTTTTAGTAATTGTCGTAAAAAAATAAAATCTCTTTCGTCAAAACACGAAACTTACTGTTTTAAGCGCATTAAATCTTTAGATGAGTAGATTAACTACAATTGCAAGAACTTGCCTTGAGACGTGCGGTTACGTCACAAACTCAGATTAAAAGACAAAATTCACACACAATAACAACACAAGATCGGTTATACATTGTAAGATCGATTTTTTTCTAGCTTGGCGATATAACTTTAATCCAAAAATAATAACCGAATGCATAAGTGCCATTTAACTTCAAAAGTTAACCCATTTGTGCCGAAAGTGAAAGTACTTAAAAGAATTTTCGGAAAATTTAAATATTGCATAATTATGACCTAAAAAACATATCACAATTATTTTTTTCCTAATTGTGTTTGTACTTTTTGAAAAAAAAACACATCACATTTTTTGCATTTTGTAGTAGTTTTTGCATGACAATAGGCGGATCGAGTTGCGTGGTAAAATTATGCTAAATACAGTATAACCTTTCTCATTTACTGTAGCCTACCTTTGCGACATAGCCTACCTCAATAAAATATTTTTATTCCCACTAATACAGTGCCTACATTGTAATTCTTATCTCAACAACTCAGCGTTCTGCCATTGCTTTAATGATGGTGTTCACAAAAAAAACAAAAAAAAAATCATCTGAAATTATCAGTAAATTACGATAATTATGTTATTCTTCTTAAACAAACACGACTAATTTGACAAGCTTGATGGATTTCACAGTATGCACATTTTTACTACCAATAACGCTTAAGATTACTGATAAATTTTCAAGCATTTTGCGTTTTTGCGAATTTTTTCAATTATTGCTGACTTTGCTGTAAACACTAAACAGCCCTTTAAGCAGAAAGCAAAATACAAAGTTTGGAATTTTTTATGGTATTTTCATTTGATTTAATTATTTTGCCTACTGCACGTAAGCGGCAGTGTAACTCAATTGATAAAAGCATCCAACTGGTACCTGAAGGTAAAATTATAAGCACGGCGGTTACCTCAGTGTTTTGATTCTGGATCAAGAGGTTGAAGACTCGATACCCACTGCCGCTATTGCGATTCTATTTATGCATAGCTTACAAAAAGTCTTGTCCCTTTACAGTATATTATGTTCGATTTTTCGGCATGTTGATGAAAACAGTTCGTGCTGCATGGGGTGGGGCAGCGCTAATCAAGAAAAAAAAAATTATCGTTATCAGACATCATCGGCGATAATTTATCGTTATCGCTTAACTTTTTTTTGATTTATCGTTTATCGTTATCGCTTTAGGCATTTTTCGTTTATCGATTATCGTTATCGCTTAACTGAAAAATGAGTTATCGCGCCCAACACTGCAAGCAACCAATGCAAAACAGCAGTATAGATTACCTATTTAAGCGTAATCTTAGTATTGAGCAATACGGTATTAATTTTAAGCAGCTAAATTGTAGTTTACTTTTAAAATTCGCTTTTTCCAGAAGTTTTTCATTTAAATTTGAGTAGAATTTTGACTAGAATCTATTTGTTTATTTTTTTTTATCTAATTTGGTCATTTCATCCAGCCGCCCCGATAGCTCAATTGGTTAGCGCGTCACTTCTGGAACGAAGAAACTTCAAGATCAAGCGGCGCTGATTCGACTCTCGGGGTGTGCCCTTGAGCAACGTACTACGTTAAGGACTGCTCTCCATTCAGCGGCATCTAATAGATGAAATATTTCCCCGGCAATAAGACTTCAACAATCGGAAAATTCACTCTGTCAGTCTCGATGACCGGGCTTGCGTCAGTGATTCAAAGCCTCTACAAGTATGCGAAACTGCCAGGATTAAGCTCTGCAAGAAGCTTTCCCAGTCCGAGGATAAAGATTCAATCAATCAATCAATTATTACGCAAAGCAAGCACAACACTGGAAAAATATGGAAAACCATAAATGACATCATCAAGTACAAACATAAGCACACAGCTCACATACCAGAAGAAATAATTAGCACTGACAATGAAAAAATATCTGACCCTGCACAAATAAGTAACTGTTTTAATGATTATTTCACAGAAATTGGTCCTTCTATGGCATCTAAAATCCCTCTACCGTCTCCTGGCTCATTATTGAAATTGCAAAGTGTCCCATTCTCCTTTTTCCTAAAACCTGTCAATCAAGAAGAAGTATTAAAACATCTTAATAATCTTTCTGTCTCTAAAAGTACAGGACATGATAGAATACCTATGAGATTTGTCAAACTATCCTCACCAATAATCGCCCCTTTCCTCACCAACTTATTCAATGAGTGTATCGATAAAGGTGTATATCCTGATGTACTAAAGGTCGCTCAAGTTACCCCAATCTTCAAAAGTGGCTCCAGGAAAAATTGTTCCAACTATAGGCCCATATCACTATTGTCCCCCTTCACCAAAATATTCGAAAAATGCCTGTATGAACAAATGTACAATTATCTAACAAAAAAAGACCTGATCCCACCACATCAGTATGGATTTAGACTACAATATTCCACTTCGTTAGCTGTGTCAAACGTTTGTGATAACATCTTAACTAACCTAGATAATAAAGATACAACTTGCTCTGTATTTCTTGATTTAGCTAAAGCCTTCGACACAGTTGATCACACTATTCTCATACAGAAACTGCAAACATACGGTTTTCGGGGCCTTCCATTACAATTGTTAAAAAGCTATATCAGCAATCGTCTACAGCACACGGTCGTCAATGGAATCTCTTCAAACTCAAGACAGGTTACCTGCGGTGTGCCCCAAGGATTGACATTGGGACCCCTTCTTTTCTTACTCTATATAAATGACTTACCAAATTCAACAAACATGAATGTTAAACTATTTGCTGACGACACCAATCTTACGATGAGCGACAAATGTGAAATAAATTTGCAGAACAATGTGAATGCCGAAATGCAAAAAGTTTACAACTGGTTGAAGCTTAATAGATTATCATTAAATTTCTCAAAAACTGAATACATGCTAATAACAAATAAAAAACACATAAAAAATTTTAACATTAACATTGGTAACACAAGCATTCAACAAAAAGATCAAATAAAATACCTTGGCGTTTACATAGATAACAAATTAACATGGAAATATCACATAGATAAAATTTGCGGAAAAGTAGCAAAAGGTTCATGGGCGTTGCTTGAACTCAGAAATTATGTCAACACAGACACTTTAAAAGATGTGTATCACGCTTTGATTTACTGTCATTTGCAATATTGTATTTCAAGCTGGGGAAAGGCCTGTGACAGTGCACTGGATCTATTAATAAAATTACAAAAAAAAGGTTATAAGAATAATTACGAAACAAAATTACTATGCTCACACTAATTTTTTATTTTTCAAAATGAACATCTTGAAACTAAAAGACATACATAACATTGAAATAAAAAAACATATGTACAAAGTTCATTTGAATGAGTATCCGTCTACGTATTGTGATTTATTTACAAATGCTTCATCTATTCATCAGCATAACACAAGATATCAAACAGGCAACAATTATTTTATAAACAGATCAAACACAGAATTTGGCAAGAAGTCCAGGCAGGTATTGGGACCAATGCTCTGGTCAGAGGTTCCAAGTAGGCTAAAAAACTTATCATTTCATTGTTTCAAAAAAGAGATCAAAACGTTAATTTTACAAAGCTACAGTGCATCGTAAGTGATATGTTATGGAAACCAACTTGTCAGTTGCTTCGGAAACTTTATTATTCTCTGCTTGCTTCATGGAATTTTGTGTTTTGGCCTACGTTATCATCAATATGTTTTTTTTTGTGCGTATGCTGTTGTTGAAGCGCGGGAACGTTTCAATTATTATTTTTCTCTTGTAAGCTTATTTTAAATGGCAAAATCGTAATTTCCGTAGGGTGGCAATTGACTAGTAGACCGTATGGTCGTCTCGTTGTCTCCCTGTCGGTATGGGAACTTGTGTAACTTTTGTACTGTGTATATTGCATATTTCAAACATGTACCTATGTTCCTGTTACTGACAAATAAAACATTGATTGATTGATTGATTGATTGAATTTGTAACTAAACTGTGACTAAATGACATGACAGTTAAATCGGCAACACTGAACGGCGATTAATGAAGCCTGTCTAATCTTTCTGCTTGGAAATCGGAAGTTTGTGTTTGTTGGTTACCAAGCATTTGCCAGTTTGTGTTTGTTGTCTACTCGAGTCTCAAGCAAACAGTCATCAGGTGGATTAGTTTGGTAGTAGAGCCACGATTACCTTGAAAATTTTACAAAATTGAGTTCAAAGTTGTTTGCAATTGGGCAAGTAGTTTTATTGGATTAAAGCTCTTTTTATTTATTTTTTATCTTATGCAGTATTTTGCCAAAAATCATCATTTGGGATTTTATTGAGTTTTAGCCTGTTTGTTTTGTAGTGGTTTAGCCTTTTTTAATTTGTACATCTGGTTACCCTGGTAGTTTGTACGAATGTAGTGATGCAAATGGTTGGGGTAGCCTACAGTTAGAATGCTGTGTAACAACCTAAGGTTGTCTAAATTAAGTGAACTTTTGTTTTAAAGTAGCCTAGCCTTTTTTTACAACAATTACCACACCTGGTCAATTTGCATAGATGGTATGATATGATGGTCAGAAATAAAAACAACTGAACTGCATAGAGTAGCTGTCGCATGCACCAGAAAAACTTTGGAATCATGTTCGCTTAATTACTCATTAGCATCTGAAGTTGTTGATGTACCGGTAACTTTCAGGCAGTTGGAAAACTTAGTAAGTGTTGCAGCTGGGTGAGTTTGGTTCGGTGTGTTGCAACTGTAGGGAGATTTGGTCAACACGTTACCCAATTTGGTTTTGTTCCCATTAAGGGGTGGGTAACCATTTTTTCTCAAACTTACTCCTTCTTCTGTCGGTTAAGTTTTATTTAAATTTGTAGAGGCACCTTGCCTTAAATCTTTTTGGTGCCTCTACGGTGGTGTAGCTTTCATATAGATAAAAGTTATGTGTTTTGTACTGTATTGTGTACATTGTTTTTGTTGTACAATGTACTGTAGCGGTATGTGAAACTAAACTGAAATAAACTTGAACGATTGATTTATATCACAGTTTGTGGCTTAGTGCTTTGGTTTTTAAAACGCTCTGAATGTTGTCACATAATGTGATTGTTTCTTGTTCATATGATTGATTGTTTAGGTGTTCACACAAATAGAATCATTTAAGAGAGATGTGCATTTAATTAACTGTGAAGTGAATCCATGTTCTCATGAGATGTGAATGTTGTCGACTTCTTGTTGCGGACAACCATCAATTGTGCTGGTTTAATGCAAATCGAAAATCAATTTATTCTAGTTTAAAAGTCGTAATCAAACAGAAACTTTTACTCAACTTTTTTTGCATTTTTTTGTCTTGATACAGTGTTAGAAAGTTTATGAATAGTTAATTTTTAAATTTAAGGACAAATTTCTAATTTATACAAATTACTGATAGGAAGTACCGGTATGTCTAGATCTTGGTACAGTGTTGAAAGTTTTGCTCTTCTTTTGCTAAAGGTTATTAAATATTGAGCAGATGATTCGATTTTGCATCAATTGTTGAAGTTGTCTTAAGCAGTTTTTGTATTTTGTGTGCTTGAACCCCAACATAATATGCCATATTGTACATATTATTGAGCGTGCAAATTTACCACTAAAACCTCTCAGTCCAAAACATGTTACATAGGTCTTCTCAGTGGTGGCTCGTGGTCTCAAAACATGGGGGGGGCTGCATCAATAGCGTAGCCAGGAATTGTGAAAGGGGGGGTTTTGACGGCCGGCGACGAACCCTGACGGCGTTTTCGCCAAAGGCGACACCCAGCGACGGGAGGTCTGGGGGCCTCCCCCAGAAAATTTTGAAAATTACTTTGAATTTGGTGCATTCTGAGAGTATTTTCAACAAAAATGTGTGTATAAATATTCCTGTAAAATGGTGCTGTCCGGTGGCATGGCAAAAGGATAAGATCATGTTTTCTTGAGCATTTTTCGGAACTAAAGCTAAGTTTCTATGTTTTCTTGTTGCTAATTCCTGGCTGAGTTATTTGAATGTTTGGTATTGGCAAAACTCGCTCTTTTAATGCAGTTTTGTTTAAAATTAGGCAAACTTTGTTTTAGAGACATAGAGACTGAAAGCATCATTCTCAATATCATGATGTCACATGCGTGCCAAAGGGGGGGGGGTTGTAACCCCCAAAAACCCCCCTTGGCTACGCCACTGGGCTGCATCAACCAGTAGGCTGCATCAACCAGTAGGCTAACCTAATATAAATAATTATAAACCTGTACCGGACTGAGTTATAAATGCACTGAGTTAGGGTTAGTAACACAGTATACAGTAACATGTTCTTTTAATTAGCTGTCGTTTAATGTTTTATCATTTAAAGTAAACTTTTGATAATGGCTTGAATTTGGTCACGTTTAGGTGGCCACCAGATGGAGGTAGTACTATTATGGGACTTGGTACCGGTATTAACTTAGTTGGTTAGATCTATGCTTGTGCTTTCCAACGATAGCAAATTTCTTGAATTTGAACAACAAATGAATAAATGGGAGACAATTTCCTTCAGGTGTTTTTCAGTGCATTTCCACCCTGTACTTCCTCCTTTATAATAGTCCATTCCAATTCCAACGTGTGTGACGTGTTATGACGTCATCATCTAGAAGGCGAATTGTGAAAGAGAATTACAATAATTACAGTAATTGGCTTTACTTCACATCAAAACTAGTCTGTCTCAGTGACTTCTCAAAACACAGATCAAGTAAAGTAACCTACGATCCCTTCACCTAATCACCGATAGCTTCCACACGCTTACCCTAAAGATTTACGAGAACCAAAGTTGGAATCCCTGACCAGGGTCTGTTCTATTTGCAGTCCCTGCAGCGCTTGTTCAGTGATGCTAGAAAACTTTTTTCTGAAAAACCTACGTCATAAAAAAGAGAACAAACAACACCGGACCTGCAAAATTTGCAGACCCAGAGTTGCCAATTAATTTTTGTAATACAAATTTTTTTTTTTATTACAAAAAAAAATTAATATTAAGAGTTTTTTAATTCTTCAAGCGAAATAAATTAAAAAAAACATGGCAAAACTATCTATATATAATATAATTCACATATGCACAAAAATGTTGGGGGGGCTGCAGTCCCGCAGTCCCTTACAACGAGCCACCACTGGGTCTTCTCATAAATCTAATATGTCTTCATAGTTTTTTACATAAACACTTGTATCTGAGGCATTTTTTTACCAGTTTTAACGTAATCTCTGAAACAAGTCTTAATCTTGGAGTTAGGTCTTGTAACCCGTTCTCATTTTCTGCAGTCAGATAAATTCCCCATTTTCAAGCTTATTTTAGCCAACAACTTTAATATTACACCAATTTGAAGACAAAATTTCCCATCTGGCAACACTGATTTAGAATTCTAAGTTAAGTTTCTCACTTGCTCAATTAGGCTAGTCATGAAACACTGTGTTGGAACAATTATTAATTTGTGTGTGTCATGACATAAGTAAGTAAAGTAACAACTTGTTATCAACTTTACTTATGCCATTGGTTGCCGAAGTTGCTTCAGTCAGTGTTGCCAGACAAGGATATTTAAATTACATTAGGTGAATATAAGGGTAATTATGAAAATTGGGCAGTTTCTAGGAAGTTTTTTTCCGGCAGTTGTGGCAGAATCTTTTCATGGCCTTTACTCTGCCTTTACTCAACAAAGACACTGTCTTTGATAGGTGACCTTTTTCTATCTAGAAAGAAGCATGATGTCATTTAAAAGTTGCTGTATGCTTAAGGTTGAGACCTTTGGATGTCAAATGCATTTTTGAAAAACTCCTTTTTTGACTAATCCTTAATTTGCTATTGTTTTTTGTCAGATTCATTTTTATCAAGCTAAATAACATTGTAAAACTGTCTTAAACAAAAAAATAGGTCTTAAAGTTACTTATTTGGCCGTGCCTACTTGCAGTGTATGCTTTGCATTAGCTAATTGATTTAGTTTGTTGAAATTTTCATAAAAATTTTCGATTTCATATATTTCACTGATGTCTGCAGTTTTTTTAAGTAGTTTACTGAAGTGTGTAATTAAAGTAACAACCTCAACACAGACCTACACAACTACGAAGGAAAAATGCAACCAAGAATTATATTTTCAACTACTAATCGAATGAATGCTTGTACTGCAAAGTTTGGATGTTTATCAAGATCGTTGTCTTTTCTAGTGATGGTTACAAAAATCATCAGTTGAATGTTGCAACTATTGCTAGACATGAAAAAAAAAACTAATCAAATCTTGCATTCTTGTTTCATTTAGCAGGCTTAGCAACCAGCAAGTCATTTTTCAGCAGCATGATTGCTCACATAAATACCTAACGCATATTGTATAAATATAATGGTCAAACTATACTTAAACCAATAAAAAAATGTTGACAAAAAATCTTGTTCTGGCTAATTTTAAACCCGTTCTTGCCCATAAACTTACCCATGAAAACCCGGACAGGCTGGGTTCTATTTAAAAATACTCTTTTTTTAAAACTTGAACCCTGGTTTGGCAATGCAGCGAAATGATATATACCTCTTGACTGGAGCTGTAAGAATAACAAGTTGTTATTGTTTTCTAAATTCTAGTGAAAAAATATAAGGATTATTGAAATTTAATATAAACATTATTTTACTCACAATTGGTTGCTGGGCTTGAGTGATCAACACTTGAAAACATGTTGCAGTGAATGCAATAAGATTATTGCCATCCTATATTTAGATACACCTGACAGAGTTCTCACGCTGTATCTTTTGCTTGCTTTGTGATTCTCAGCCACTAAGGTTGTAAAAGTTTTTCATACCACGTTGGTGTGCCGTCTTGTAATGTTATCTTCAGACAAGAGACAATAACATGGTTTTGGAAGTTGGCATCAAATTGTTGTTACTTACATTAAGGCAGCCAACTGCGAAATAAAGTATCAGTTTGTTTAGTTTTCAAGCATATTAATTTAGACTTCTGATTGCACACTAAACAGGCAAAAAACGAACTAGGTGTTCATTCGGAATGCACCGCAGTTTTTTTCGTATCAGTTCCAGGTAATGTTGTGTGATTAGTGCAACTTATTTGACGTTCATTCGGAATACATAGGCTTGCTTATTGTCACAAGTATCGAATATTTTCACAAGCCTTTGTTACCACGTTGAGCACCGAAGTGCGAAAATGAAATTACCATAAAAATTATAGAGAGGAGCGTGTGTGGATTGTTTGTTTCACTGCTGTGCTAAAGCGCTGCCACCGCGCTGTAGCTAGCTAATCTAACGTTTTTTTACATTGACTCAACTTCTGCATATATTGTACAAACGCCTAATTTCGCTAAGCGGGACACAGTAAGTTTATAATGTTTTTTCGACTACAAAGTTGATTTGTTATTAAGTTTACAGTAGTGGCATTGTAAGAAAGTCGTTACACATTTTTGCTTATATAGACACTAGACCAGTGGTTCCCAAACTTTTTCTATTCGCGTACCATTTAGCAGTTTCATACAGTGCTCGCGTACCACCAACCGCTACAACCAAAAAATCTCAAAAATATACAATAAAAGGCAAGAAAATTTTAACAAATATTAGCACAGCGCTTCAAGACTAAAAGATTTTAATATTAGTCTAAATATAATTACAGTAAGCTGTTGAGCTGTCGAATTAGTAGAAGACCAATAAATAGGGTGCACTACTGCTGCTACTATCTGTAGCAACATTGAACACTGAAAAGTTTTGGCTTTTCTGTTAAACAACCCTGGTCAGAGGTTCTCAAACTGTACGTTGCCACGCTGTTGGTGCGTAGTTTCAATTTTTAAGAGCGTCGCACAATGATTCCGCTTCGTATCTAAGCTCCATTGCATGATAAAGCGCTCACAGATATTGTTATTGCCTGACATGCGCATGAGAACTCATCATTACGAAACTGTTGCAAATGCTTATGGTTTAACAATCACATAGCGCAATTCTAAATTCATTTCGTCGCGCGACAAATAAAGGCTACAGAGACACAAATAAATAAAAATGACTGAAATTTCTATCGCTGACGCTGAGTGCGTTGCAAGTCCAACAATTTTTTTAAAAACGTCGAAACGAAAAGTTTAAAAGCCACTGACCTACATGTTGCGTAATAAATACTTGAATCTCCTACGAATAAAATTAATTATGACACAATAATGCACATTGAGTAATCAGAAAGTTTGCGCAAAATCGCAAATTGTATTATTTTATTTTAACTGCTGTCAACCATGGACATCCACGTGTCAACTTCAGTGAGTTTCTCGCGTACCATCTGAAAGACCTTCGCGTACCACTAGTGGTACGCGTACCACAGTTTGGGAACCACTGCACTAGACACTAAGACAGTTCTAATACGAGTGACAATGAAAACTGCGTTCTTGTGTAACTCGTTGAAAAGAAGAAAATCTGGCATAAATGCATTGCTCCACATATTAAAGAACTGGCATCGGCAATTGTAAAACGATGATGCAGCACTGTGAGTATTCCTTAGGAAACAAAATTTGCAAATGTGGACTTGAGCAAACAATGCAACATCTGCTCGAATGCCCTGATCTGAAAGTAGTCATATGTTGTCATTTCCTGTGCCACAGCGTTGTCTTCATTCGCTTACTGCAGGTTGAAAATGGCCTTGTTGTATCAAACGTTTTTGAATTTTTGTACAGTTTTCTAACGTGATCACTGGTTATGTTTTATTTTAAAATTGCAATGTGGTCTGAAGTGAGACATAGCTGTTTTTGATTAAAAAATAATGCAGTCAGGAACAAGATTAAACAGACGATGAACCTGATTTTTTTTTGTAATTTCTTATTGCCCTTGAGGTGTTATTGTAATTACACGCTAGTGACGGACTACACGCAAATGGCAACTACACTACACGCAAATGGCAGGTGAAAGAAAAAATAAATTATTTTTATCTGAGTTGGTAAATCAATGCAAATAAGCAATAGATTTGTGAATTAGGATGAGCTAAAACAGAGGTGACGAACCTGCGGGCCGCATGCGGCCCGTCAAAGAATTTTGTGCGGCCCGCAAAACATTTTGCCAATCTCTCATGCATTAAAGACAAAAGACATCTCAAAGCTGTTTCCACTAAAATCCCACTAAGCAAAAAAATTCAATGCTTCAATGTTATTTTTTAATATTTTATGCTTCAATGCTGCATTAGATAGCTTCAGCTGTATGATTCGCATGGGCTTTTGTTTGTTGTTTGAAAAAGAAATTTTATTAACTGAATTGTTGTTTCGGAGCATAATGGTCGAAACATTTAGTCAACTTGAGCAAAAAGGATAGAACCAAAAAAAAAAAAGATTCCATACTTATATGCAAGCAAACACTTCGAAAATTAAACTGTTGTCATTATCAGTGCAAGTACTGTTGCGCTATCCTTTTTGGTTAAGTTGATCTGTTTTTATTTTTTTACTGTTGTATGTTTCGATTCTGCGTAAGATAATTTCAACTGTGTGGGTTTTATTACTTTCATCTGCCGTTTGTTACTTTTCATGAATAATATCTTGAGTCGCTTTGAAAAGATTTCATAGTAGGTTACGATTAAAAAGTTGTGTGGCCCGATAACTCATGTGTAATTGACAAAGTGGCCCGCGACCGCAAAAAGGTTCGTCACCCCTGAGCTAAAAGAACATACTACTTTCATCATCACAGTGCGTGGGAAGTGGGATGTTCATTTCACTTTTGATAAGTTTTTTTGTGAGAAAAACGGTTTTGGCTTTTGTCTCTCAGCAATAAACAATCAGGAATTTCCCTTGCCTGGCCCACGCAGCAATATTTCTTCAACATTTTATGCACCTTAAATAGGGAATATTGTAAGGTAAGATCAATTTGTGTTTGGAAGATACCGTACTACTATAAACCACAGCTGCTAGTGGAACAAGGCTTATAGCGACCCACTTCGCGTTTATGCGGCTTAAGTTACGTATATTATGAGTCATGACGGTGAAGGTGGTTTTTCACAATTATCTTTCTGAAGATTTGTTCTTATTCAGCCTACTGGGAAGAAGTATTTTTTTCTTATGTATTTTTGCTTTCTATATGGAATGGACAAACCAGAAAAATTTGTCAAAATCTATATTTAACCGATTAAATATCGCTGGTACTGTATTATATCACTCAGTATCAGCTCAGTAAAGAGTTATAAACACGGCCAATATCTTGTCCTGTTGACAAGAGAAGGTGTTTCTGTGACATGTACCCCAGCCAGAAAAAGTTACTAATTTTTACTTCATCTGAACGCTTAGTGATTCAGTGAACTCGGAAATAAATCAGTTATCTTTGTGTGTTTTTTGCAGAAAATTTGTTGCTTGCGGTTGTCAGCTGGTAGTTTGCACTAGTGCGGTTGGTATTTTTGGCTGATAAAAGTTAAATTGCCGGTTTTCATAAGATTTTGGATTGTTCGACCTACTTCAGTCGAATAATGCGGACCTGCAGCCTCAGAAGAAACCGAGCTATCAAAGTTGGAGGATTGATTGCTTGTGTTTTTACGATTTTAACTCTATACATTACGAAAAACAACAGCGGAACAAATGAAAACAACATTTTGATGGAGCGTGCCAACTTAGGGAAATTTGAAAATAAAGTTTTAGGTGACAAGTACTTGTTCATGGCAAAGCCAGCGTTACCTAGGCCTGCAGACCACGACGTAAATGGGCTGGGAGAGGGAGGAAAACCTGTCCGCTTGTCCGATTTGTCCCCGAAAGAGAAAGAAGAGCAAGAGAAGATCATTCAGACTTACGCTGTAAATCAATTCATAAGCAAAAAAATATCTCTTCACAGAAATCTCGAAGACCCACGTCATGGATTGTAAGTATTCTTTTAAGTTTCGTATTTCAAACAGACGAAATGTGTGTTGGTTTGTTTTAAATCATTGTTTATGTTCAACCAACTCACTAAAACACTTGAGTCCTGGCGCTTTATTTACCTACAAACGACTTGTTGAATCTTAGTTTAAGATACATATGACTTTTGGTTTTCGTATATGTCTACTTCTACAAGCGAAACAAAGAGCTATTTAGTCTACTCCAAAGAAATCAACATTGTGTTGGCAGTTGATCCTCACACAGTTACTCAGTTAGGATCACCAAACTTATCTATATTTAAGTATTGCAACTAAATATCCACGCTTGTAAAGTACAAAATTTATTCTTGAAGCTAAAGTACTGTAAGAAATCAACTAAACTATTTGCTCAAACCCGGCGGATCAGACTAATCGATACAGATTTTACCATAGATGTCATACGTAATCTCGTTTGAATTGATGGATTTTTGTTTTTCGTAAAACCGACAGCAAATCAACCTTTTTTGTTGTTGTAATCTTTCAATTTATTTATGTCATAGCTGTAATGCAATGTCACTTTTAAATGTCGCCGTGACGTCAAACTATCATTCAAATGACGTAAGAATGAGGTCAAAACATTAGAAGAAACGTGTTAATTGATCATTTTATCACCGGTCGTTATATAAAGCAATGAAAGAGTAACGCTTTACTATAACATTGTATTTCCATTACGATTCGATGTGTCAGTTGTAAGTCGTTATTCGATGCTGAACACTCAAAATAACTTTCATTGGATGATTTTGCTTTGTCGTCTCGGAAGTTATTAATTTTATTTTCTATCTAAGGAAAAATATTTCCATTTTAAATCAACTACTATCTTAAACCTATGATTTTCCTTATTACGTACGTCTATTGGTTAAAATTATGTTGTTTGTGTACGAAATCAAAAACTACATCAGCACATTTTTGTGTAGGATTGTTGGTCCACGTCCGATGACGTTGAAATGATGTAAAAGGGCAGCTTTGTCTGGCCCTGATGACGTGGAGAGAAAATCTTGATTCACATAATTTATCCGACATGACATACACTTCTCTTTTTTATCGTTTGAAATGTTTTGTTTGGCAGTGAAACTTAGAATTTTGTTTTGTTTCATGCTGTGCATTGCTTAATCATTGTTTCATGCTTAATCATGCATTCAGACTGTGCATTAATATTTAATGTGATAAATCGCTTTAGAACTTAGATGACGTAAATTTAATCACAGCTAGTATTTTCAATCTCTCATTTATTTCATAAAAGTTATAAAACTGACCTACACTTTTAGATTTTATACGATCTGATGTAAAATTGCGTTGGACTTACTATTCTTTGATGCTTGATTGTTAAATACTAAGCGAGTACAACAATTTTGCATCAGAATGATTTCAGTATTTTTTCTCAAATTGTTTTATCGTTCTCATTCATTTTTATTTTTAAAGCCTTTTGAATCATGTGCTTTCTGAAGATGCTATTACAGCAAAGTCGAGCTTTATTATATAACTTTCCATAAAGGTATAAAATGCCATACAGTGCCTGCATTCAAAAGTAAATAAATGAAAGCCGGTGGTAGGAGATTATATGCCGTGTCAGTAAAGTATATTTCCCTGGTTAACGTCTAACTGTAAGTTTTTAAACAACACGACACCACCGCTTTGCTGTAGGCATAGTTTTTACTTTATCAAACTGTACATTAACCTGATTTTTTTTCAATATCACCTCGTTTTTTAAGCACTATTAAACGCGCTATGACTGGATACTGACATCGTTAATAAGTTTGTTTTTTTGGTTTCATAAAATATACGTGCTCTAAAGAAAGGGATTTCGCTTAATAATGGACATTGGCTTGGCAAGACTGCGAGAAGTATATATACTGTATTGTCTGGACTGGCTGTGGTGTATAATTTAAACGTTAACTGTACTCATTATAGCGCATATGCTTCCGTTTTTGCAGTCAAAGTAACTATCTTCTGAGAAATAAAACATTACGGTGGCTTTTGAAACGCTTCCAATTAATATAATGTTATTTTATTGCGATGGTCTATCACTTCAGAATCCTGTCATAATTAAATAACCACTGAATCTTTTCGTTGAAGTGACGATACTGAACTGTGAAGTGATCGGTTCGATCCGCCATGATGCATTTTTTTTCATTGCACTATGATTGGTATTCTCTATGGATGCGATGCTTGTTTTTTTTGCGATACCATAGCCAGCATTACCACAGCAAATCATTTTTTGCATTTATTTAACGCCGTAATGTAAAAACGCTGGGTCGAAGCCTCAAAGAAAGAATGTAAGCTTTTTTCTGATGACTACCATTCTTGAACGCCAGAATTATTTTTAATATCTCGATCTTTTACTTGAAGAGTTCGGGGAATCTTTTAAAAGTCACCTTATAACACAGCTCGTATTGCAGATGCCGCAATAGACCACCTTTTGATTACGCGAACATGCCAACAACAAGTGTCATCATAGCTTTCTTCAACGAAGGCTTGACCACTCTGCTGAGGACGATCTACAGCGTTTTGCACAACTCACCCAGCGGCCTGCTGACTGAAATCATTTTGGTGGATGATTTCAGTGATAAAGGTATGTGTAGATTGAAGTCAAAAAATAAACGGATTTACAACGGTGCCTCATATCAGGCGTGGTGTTTGTTGGTGCTAAATTGCAATCACGTTTTCCGATCAAATTTTGCTGATAAATTCTACTCACGACATTGCGCCATTCAGACGTCGAATAAATGTTGACAAACGTCTCTTGCAGTCAATCCACTGATCTAAACGTATAGCGAAGCTTAGTAGTAGTTGTTTGTTTTCTGCTCATCTGTATTCAAAAGTGATCCAAACATTGAATTTTTACAGCTTCACCCCTCTGCTCAACCACATTAAAATTCTATTAGAATAAAGCTGCAATTTGTTGCATAAACGCCGTAAAACCTGTTATTGAGACTTAATTAAACTTTTTAAGTACGGTATAAAAATATAAACCCCCTGTTTAGAACACCTGAAAGAAGAATTAGAAAATCATCTTCAAAACCTGGAGCGAGTGCGGCTGGTTCGAACGATCAAGCGAGAAGGCTTGGTGCGTGCTAGATTGCTCGGGGCTTCACAGGCGAAAGGTGATCAGATTGTTTGTGATAAGTTTCAAAATTGCTATAGTTTTTCATGAAACTGTGAAACATAACCTGTATTTGGCTTTTGTTGCGATAGCATGCAAATTATTGCGACGTTTTCAGTTTCAAATCGTCATTATTGAGCGTCACATGTTTATGTGTTTACCGGCTGTGGCGATCTTCTTTTGTGTGTTAACTTATTGTCTCTTATCCAATCGATGTGAAAAATGGCTGATTTTCTGGCTGATTTTCTGGCTGAGATCAAACTGTAGATGCGTTTGTCATTGCGCTGACGGGTTCTAATTTTAGCCCCCCGAAAGACCATTTCAGCTAAATGTAATTTCAACTGCCATGCGATGCTCAGGGGATGTCCTGACATTCTTGGATTGTCACTGCGAGTGCATGAAAGGCTGGCTGGAACCTCTCCTGGAGCGAATAATGGAAGATGAGTCTGTGGTCACAGTGCCTGTTATCGACACCATTGACTGGGATAGCTTCGAGTGAGTTTTTGATAACGAAAATGACTCTCATTTAAAACATTGTTTTTTTTACATGTTGGTTTCACTTGTGTAGAAGCTGAATTACTGAAAATTACTGTGTAGAAGCTGAATTACTGAAATTATTGAAAAAGGATCAGTTTTGCTGGCTGATTATAATATGTTTTTCAAGGGCGAATGTAGACGTAAAGGTAAGGCAAGTTATGTAAATTGACCTCGTTGCAACATGTCTGTGAATGCAAGGTTTAATTTCATAACATTTTTCACATGAACATAAACATAAAAGAAATGTTTGCTATTGTCTTTAAGTGTTCTCTCAATGGATATGATATGGCTGCTCTTTTGCGGTAAGCCCTGCTTCTCAAAGCTAAAAGTTACGGGGGCGGCATGTGCAACTCTTTTCTTTTTCATGTATCCACATAGAAGCAAAACATGCATATTAGATATTGCACATTGAAATACATAGTCAATTAGTATGTGCGTGATATGCCGTCAGTGCTACAACAGAGGTAAATGCAAGACTGGGCGTAAACGCACGACGTAACTTCAATAGGTTAATCAGATCAAAACCCAACGTCTCAAATTCCACTTTAATTAACAATGTGTTACAACATAGTCAGTCTGGGTTTGTTTTTGTATAAACTTCGGCTTGTTCATGCATTTCATCAGTGCAGTTCAATCGTTTAAATTAGTCTACAATTTTTTTTTGGTGGATGTCAGAAAAGTATTTTTAACGTTAATATAATATCACCAATGGTCAGATAAATGTCTGCTTTGACCTTGTAACACCACTTTAACTGCGCTTCACAATTTGCGTTTCTCTGTCAGTCGATTTGGTTTTGGTTGTTGCACAATTCGCCGTGTATACGTTGCAGCAACGTTTTGAAATAATACATTTAAATTATTTAAAACATTTTACTGTGGTACTGCACTTTTAATTCTGGCTTACAGATATTTTCTCAATCTTCTCAAACGTGTATTTGAAAGTGTGTGGCTATCATGTACAAACGACTTGATGTAAGGGTCCAATAGATATATAAAGGCCTCATTCTGTTTGAAAAGAAGAAAGAAATTCCAAACGGGGTTAAGCAAAAAAATAATTAAATTTTCGCTGATTTAAGTTCACTTCTTCCTGACACGTTCACATTTGCAATCTTCAAATGCACGGTGTTTTAAACCATTGTTGCGATACAACAGTAAATGAAGCTCTTTTAAACCAATTTGCATAGCATTAACTTTCTTAAGATGCTGTAAGTGTAATCAATCTAAGTTTTTCTAAGATGTGATGATTCAGTGTAACAACAATATAACGCGTTTGACAATTAACTATGCAACTGTTACGTCACACTTCCACCGAGGAAACGCGTATGACCATTGCGCACCCTACCTTTCATCAGTTGTGTTGTAGTTCCAGGCCTCGAAATTCGTTTTTGTTGACGGCGGACAAACGTGTCCGGTCTGAGCAGCTATCTCGGCGGACAAATTAAGTCTCACGGCGGACACACCAGTTCAGCGTCGATCGTTGTGCTTAATCACTTTATCTTCATAATTCTTCACCATTTGAGAACTGTAGCTACGGTTTAGAAAGCTTTTTAAAATTTCAGTGAAGTCACTCTGAAAAGCTTTCATCAGAGCAACGACGTGCGCTTGAACAGTCAAAGCGCCGTGTAGCTGGTCAATACGTCACATAACTGATTAACTTCCACCTGCGAGGTCGTGTGGATTTTTGCGTCACAATGCTCTTGGCACTAGTCGGAAAACTTCTACACTAACGCTTCTATTTTCTGCTAAGTATATTTTTGCGTGTTATGTGAGCGAAAGTGAATTTTCCCTGGGCCGTTTCTTTCTTGCTGTAATACCAAAACTTAACAAATTTGTTGCATCTTGCTGCAATAGATTACTCGTATAACCGGAATCTAATTTTGTAACCAACCTTGCCTTATCAATAATACTCGGAGATCAAAGCCGGACATTGTGACGTAAAACTTGAACTAAGTTGCGCTGATTAGTGTAGAAGTAGCGGTACTCCCATCGATTCTTAGCGAAGAATTTAGCCTATCTTTGTTACGCTAATTCAATGTCATCAATCGTTGAAACAACGTAAAAATCGAAAGTTTTCCTGCTTGAATGGAAGCTAAGGGATACAGTATTCACATTTTCTAGATGCGCGCCGCGCGGGAAATTATATCCTCGCAACAATTGTTCGTGCTATGCAATGACGATTTGTATCGCTAGTTCATGTGCTATTTCTCGGCGGACAAATATGACCGATCTAGATGGTACTTCCCGCGGACATCACATGCTGTGACGGCGGACATGACCGCCATGTCCGCCGTGAATTTCGAGGCCTGAGTTGGTTGGTCCAATTCAAGAAGTTGGTCGTGTTTGATGATGGAACGTCAGACGCAAAGGAAGTTAAATACAATTATACTGTTTTGTCAACTTGTTGGAATTCAATCCTTGACAAATCTTCACTTACGCTTTCACAACTATAAAAATTGCAGCTTTCCTAGATGGGTAGCACCTCTGTCACGGAGCAGTGTAAATAGAAGAGTCTGCCCACCAGACGGTTGATCGAGCCAATTTTTCCAATAAACCCAATCCAATCATTTTTTTTCAAGCTGCTAGATGACATAACATTCTTGTGTTTCAAAAAATGCCTAAAATCGTGTTTTTTGAATATAGTTCTACAAACGTAATGGCTTAGGTTAGTAAGCAAAATTTTATACCTGCAACTCTTAATTGTAGCAGCAAGCGTATGTAATTTAAATCAATTTTAATCCGATTTCTTGCTTTGGCTTAATTTCGGTGTCATTTGAAGAATTCTTGGTAATTGCTTGAATCACGCGCACCACGTGCAAGTACAATCAATAGCCATGCATTAGCTCACAGATTCAGTGTGATTTTTAATCTTTTCTAAGCCATGTTCACGTTTGCGGTTTGGCTTGTTGTAATTAGACACTGCTATGCTTCTAAAATGATCTCATTCGACAAAATGCGACAGAATTATGAAGAAACAAAGACAAGCCCGGGGGCTTCTTTTTGATAAGAAATGATTACGTGAAAACCTGTCCACGTCGATTTCTTCAATGGTTTGTGTTCTGTTGGTCTTATATTTTGGAATAGAACCCGTAGGCTGTAACTTTATGAAAACTTTCAATGCCCATCAAGCAGATCACGATTGCAAAGCATTTTTGTTGCAATACTGTTCTAGTGCGTCGTTGTTCAGACAACATGAAGGCACTTTTTAAATCAATTTAACATCTATTTAAATTGATTTAATAAAAATTTGCAACTAATGCGAGTTGGAAAGCTTGATGTGATTTACATAATAGTTTTCTCTCGACCTGACTTCTCACTTTCTAAAAGTGTCTGTGTAGAATAAATAGCATTTCTCACAACTACTTGAGGGTCGTCTGCTGGCACTTTTACAAAAGTAGGTATTTTATGACGTGTTCATTATTAACCAAAGTTAACTTGTGTGCTTCTTGCCAATTTGGTAGTCACGTGTTAAAGCATGACCGCACTAGAGACGGCCGGCTGTGTCACATTTTAGAACCTAAATATATCGGGCCGGTTGCTTCGTCACAATGATGACAACAAGCAATAGTTTGCCCCAACAAAAACTTGAATCAGTAGTTTACCAACCTCTATTGACAGGTTTAGTCAACTTTTTGTTTTGTCATTATTACAAGCACGATTAATTTTACCGTTTCATCGTTGGTTGAATAAACGTGATTCAATGTAAAAATATAATTTCAATGAATTATGAATGTTTTTGTTCATCTGCAGAAAAGTCGTGCATTTTTAATTACAATTTTAACCGAACACTGAGAGAGTTCTTTTCTGAGAGATTGTAGCAATGGCATCACTGCATTTCAAACTGAAGACGCAAGAAAGCGTATTGTACTGGATGTTGTATAGCGCTACAGATTCAACGCAGCCGTATGAATGTCCAGCCCAGTATATTTTGTCCTTGAAGCCATCGCTTTTTCGAAGGCCAAGTAGGTCTAAGATTCAGTACCAAGATAGAGCTTGTTGCCTGCGTTCGTATTTTTAAGGCTAAATTTATCCAAGAAAGGAGCTTAACTTATTCACTTTGTCGGAGGAAGATGATGCTATTTGTTGAAACGGTCCTTTATATAAATTATATAAATATTCAACGTTACAGATGTTAAAAAAAATGTTTTACAACATTGACAAAGTAGAACGATCGTTAAAAGGCGTTGTTATGCTCACACCAAAATAACTTAGAAAGTATTTGTAAAAAAACGTGACACAAAGTCTTGATTTATCACACCTAATTTTGTTTAGATGATTCTGATCATCACTGAACGATTTTTGTTTTACATAAAACGCCAATGTATCCGTTGGGTAATGAGGAGAGTAACGATTCGTGTTTTTGTTATGACAAACCAAATCTTTCCCTTCATTTTGATCAACTTTAACAAATCAAAAACATTACAATGATAAAAAAAAGAACTTTCAAACAGTCGCGTTTCATTGTAACGTTCATACACATCATTGTTATTTATTTATGCAAAGATGATACCTTCAAAAGTCCGAGAATCTGAGTATTGAATGAACACACGCATTTCAATGGATCACAACAAAAAATAAACACAATTCTCTCACGAATTCATGCAACGTCTGCAAAAGTGGTTTTGTTTACGTTGTAGTTGCACGTTAATCCAATGTTTGCAAACGAGGTTTGTTCGCAAATGCTTCCACCCGTTCTGATTTCTTGAGCACAGCTGGCTGCATTCGTCAGACACGTAGAAAAAAAAATTCAATTATTTCAAAGTAATAAAGAGATTAGATGTTTTTTAATTCGAAATTATTTACGTTTTATATCAACTGCTTTAATAAACGGACAAGCAAACAAAAACCATTGACCCTGAAGGTGCAATACCATAACAACATTTAATGGTCAAATCAATGCAGTTGTTCTTTGCATTGCCACAGTATCACCTGTATGGAGGTGGAATTATCAAGAGCGCTTAAGTACATGCGCTCAAAGGTGATAACATAAAAAGCCTTTCTAATAGCAGTGTACTTGATCACGATTCACACTTCACAGCAGTGTTGCCATTTTTTTAATCCATTTAGCATTAAAACTAACTCAACAGTAGAGCAATCCTTGTATGCTGAAACGTACTTGGTGATAATCATGTTTGGAAGGTTCTTCGTGTCAGGAGCTGAAATCTTTCAATTTTAATGAAATACAGAATAATTATCGACGTTACGTGGCAGCATTTTTAATTAGCTTAAAGTCTTTGTTTTTTCTACGTTTCTTGCTTACCTTTGTGTGACTTTGACAAAATTTGATTCAAAATTGATGAAACAGTTTGAAACCTTTTGGATATTCTTTTTGGATTTCAATTATGTTCTTGAGTTTCCAATTGAGTTTTCCAATCTTTTCAGTTTAGTGTTTGGATTGTGAACCGTCTTGCGATATATGTATAAAAACTACACTTGCAGTAAGGATGTTAAAATCAAAGAGAAGCGTTCATTCATTTTTAGAAGCTTTGTTTGAGCTTTTACTGCGTTTTTAATTTGCTATCAGTTATTGAACAATACGATCAACCGCGGACCCACAGTGTTTTTACTCGGACAAAAATGTTTAATATTGTAACAAAAAATTTTGATGTTTGAGTGTGAGAAAATAACTCAGTTAAGTGACTGGAAGTCAGACAGAAAACCTACGGTGGATAAAAAGAATTTTTTAGGCACACCTTTTTTATGGCTGCTTTTACTGCAGTTGTCGAACTGCACACCACAAGAGTGTTTGTAATGGTAGACAGTAGACAGCAATTTTAAGTTGTTTCTAAATCTAACCACTTTTCGTTACACTTGGTGTTCAGATTTTATGGCATATGTGTTTCTTAGCAATATAACCATTGGTGTTGACTGCTGGCAAACATCAGGTGGCAGTGGACGTGAAACACCTCCTTTTAGCCAAGAGCTGAAGCATTTATTTATTCAGTCCGGTATATCCTTAATCACAACACTATTCAACACAATTTGTATCAGTTTATCGTGTTTTCAACGTCATTTAGCAATGTTGCGATGTGTTAAACTTAAAGTCTCACAACAACGCGTCAATGCGTTGTGAAAAGCTACTTTTGTCCACTTTCTCTTTGTATTAGTTCGTTATATTCTGTGAAAAGATGAAAATGGAGTTGCTGACTAAGAAATTCGATTTTAATTATGAAAAAAAAAAAACTAAAATGGATCTTGGAGGTGGAAGGCTCAGGCCGCTACTCCAGATTGCTTCAACCAATCATATGGCTTGTTTGTGTCCGTGTTTTTCGCATTATTTTCTAACGATATATTATTTGCTGTGTTTTCTGTCTCACCACTTGACACGGCGTAACACAATCTGTTATCATATAGATATGCTACCGAAAAATATGCTGAAAATTATTGGAAACGCCAGCGTGCATTGTGGGATTGGTCCTGCTTGCTTAAGAAAGTTGAAGTGTCAATTGAAATACTGTGCTGTGAACGATAGGGTAAACATAACTGACTTGCATGAGGTATCTACTACACACTACACAGGTCTCGAAGGGTCATCTCCACCTCTTTGTGAGAAACAGTTTTTGCGCCACGTTTGGTAAAAGTATTCTTTTTGTCTCCAGATACTATTACGGAGGACACGAACCCCAAATAGGTGGTTTTGATTGGAGATTGACATTTCAATGGCACTCCATTCCGGACCACGAAAGGAGGAGGAGGAAAAGTCCCGTGGATCCTATTCGATCCCCAACGATGGCTGGAGGACTTTTTGCAGTCAGTCAGCGCTTCTTCACTCACATCGGAACGTATGACGCAGGGATGGAAATCTGGGGAGGAGAGAATTTGGAGTTGTCTTTCAGAGTATGTTGGTTTTACCTGAAGTTGTAAATTTTTGTGATTTAGACTTTTTGCGTTGGTAAAGCTATGTTGAGTAAGGTTGATAAAATTTATATAAAACTTTTTTAAATACTTTGTTTATCGTTTTGCAGCAAAAAAATGTACACTAAGCATGCGCTTTACAATTCATTTGAGACGTTTTAAGTGGTGTAAAATTATATAACCCGCGACAAATACCAGATTTTTTTTCAACAAACAAAGAGAATTATTCACTGTGTGAAGCATAATAAGTTAATGTAACATGTGGATTGTGGATGCAGAACTGGTTAACTTCAAATTTCGATTAAGTAAACGTTCACCAGACGTTAGCAAAACTAAGGCAGTATATGCACGCCAATACCAATTGTAACGTTAACATCTTGTGCATGGTAATCACAGTGGTACTGCAGAAGAACATTGAAAGAAGCGGAAAATGGTGAAGTAAATTTTCTTTTAATCCACAATCAAACGTAAAAATTTTCCAGATAAAAACACAGTATTCCTACCTTCAACGACCTGAAAAACGTTCAAAACTAGTTCAAACCGGTTGCGTCTGATGTATCTACCGTCACCATCTGACCCCTGTACGTTTTGCAGACGTGGATGTGTGGTGGTAAGTTAGAGACAATACCCTGCTCTCATGTAGGCCACGTCTTCCCCAAGCAATCGCCCTACCCCAGACCGAAATTCTTAACCAACACTTTGCGCGCTGCTGAGGTATGGATGGATGAGTACAAGAAGCATTTCTACATTCGCAACCCTCCGGCTTCTAAGGTTCGTGTCGTTTTGTTACATTCTAGTAAGAAAAAGTTGATTTTTTTCAACTCGTTTCGGACGTTAAAGCGTACGTAAAATTTCAACCTGTTACTACCTGGTATATCATGTTTTTGTCAAGTTTTGCATTTCCTCGAAAGTCGATATAATCTCAGTTCACATAAAATTGGATCACGTTTTGTCCAATTGTCACTAACTCAGGAAGCAACATTTGTCATTTTCAATACTATGCAAAATGCCAACTTATGTTTGCTGGGAACTTGAAGCTGACACCAATGCTGCCAGCTAATCATTTTCATTTTTACAACCACACCAAGGGCTTAGTGTTAAGAAACAAGTGAATTTTTTTATGTTTTTTCAACGTTACCGGTATTACTGTACAACGAGAAACCGCTCTATATTGTTTCAACTCACCCACTAAAGAATTAGTGTATTCCCTTGCTCTTACACCTACGGCTGTCTGGCTTTTTTCGCAATCATTAGGCAGTTTTCTTCCGAGAATTATTTAATTTATGGGAGATTAGATTCATTATTGTTGATAGTATTGTCATGTGGTTAGAATGCGCTTTAAACCAAAGCTAATATCAAGTTTTACTCTTATCAGGTTCGTAGGAGCGGCTTATAAATACATAAACATGTGATTACATTGTTAATGTCACATCAGTGTTGGCTTTATCTTCAGAAATAAATTTTCAAGTTTTTTCTTTTGCACGTTTCATTTGGAATCACATACACATGGTCGTTTCTGAAATCTTAAAACTCCCGGTAAATGGTTTCCGACATAATGTGTCAGCGATCGAGGCTAGAAATAACTAGGATTTACCATCAATTTACATGTCTTGTGAGAATAGCAAAGTGTCCTTTTAAAAGTTATTTCACCCTTCGTTTCTATATGGATAAATGCAGTGATATCAACACTTTCTTACTCACTGAACATTTGTTGTAGAGAAGTATTGTAGTGTTCTTGTTCACGATTGTTTCGTCAAATCCAAACAATAGTTGCTGAATAGTGGAGAGTTAATTCAAGTTTATCAACAGAAAATTTGTTTTCAACGTCAAAAACCGTAGATTTGATAAAAAAATTACTCACTTTCTACGTTCACTCTCAGCAACTAGCAGTTGTCACTTTTGTGGGTTAAACCTAGTCTGTGATTGAACTCGCCCATTCTTCTCAGACGCTGTGCAAATGTTTGTTCAAACCTATGCAAACACAGCACGGCTGAAAAGTCAGTTCAGTTCCCGTGTTGTCAAGATCACCTTCAAATCCTTATTTTGAATAAATAAAAAAAACTGTAAAAAACACTGAATTAAGTCGTTGGCACCACGCGATGTTTAAAGGACACAAAATTCCCGACTCTTGCAGGTATCAAAGTTCTTAGGTTCCATAGCCCGTTTTTTACTTTCGCTGTCGTCTTTTTATTCGTAAAGTGTTCAAGACCAACACATACTGTACGTACAATGGGTGCAGCATAATATAAAAGCAGAGATTATTGTCCTTGGTGCATTACAAACATGTTTGGAGGAACCCATCTTCAACGTGTACTTCTGATTCCACTCAGAAAAAGAAATTTGTCATGTTTTTTTTTCGACCTCCAAAATCAATCTTTAAGGCCGTACAAAACGAACTTGGGACTCATTTTTAGAAACAGTTAAAGAATCCAACGCTTCTTTAAAATGGGGCCTATCACGTGAGCTCTTGGGTTTCGTTGCATTGCACCTTGTGGACTCTCCAAAATTGACCATGTTCATTTGTAAACTAGACGAAACAACGATTTCACTATAAAGCTTCTTCGCAAATGATTTTTGATTTTATTTTTAAGTTTTATTGTTTCACATTTCCACTCTGAGTGACGTAATTTTTGTTTTTATCAATGGGAAAAACGTGGCATTTGCAGGTACTCCATCAAACGGCCACGAACATGACATTTACCTCATTTTTACAGGAGGATTACGGTGATATCAGCGATCGAAAGATGCTGCGTGAGAGCCTCAACTGCCAGAGCTTCAAGTGGTACCTCGACACCATTTACCCAGATCTGCATGTACCTGAAGACAGACCTGGTTACTACGGGGCGGTAAGTTGTGTTGATTGACTCAGCTGCACTGTTGTAAGTAAAATCAAGTGTGTGTTTTTATTGTTTGAAGGTCGTGCATACTTTTAGTGTAGTCTACTTTTTCTTTTAGACAATGTGTTGAGTCTTTTTCCGTCAGAAAGCAGAAATAACATTTACCTAACATTTGTGAACGCTAAAAAAGCATAAAAAAATCGAAACGACTTCATTTGAAAGCACTAAACTATCATGTTAATTTTTCAACGTTTTACTTGTTAGCTATTTCGCAAAACTAACATTGTGAATTGCCTATAGTTCCGTAACACTGGCATGACCCAATATTGTCTTGACTATGCGCCGCCCCAACACCATCCAACTGGTGGAAGAGTTTCCGTGTTTGGATGTCATGGTCAAGGAGGTAATCAGGTAATGGATCAACAAATCGATAATATATTGTTTTTTTTTTTATCTTACGACAGATCCGTAGTAACTATTACTACCGATGTCTCAAGTATTTCGCAAATCTTGTCTCTCCATTTCCAAGGTTTGATAACTTAACCAAACAGTGGGGAGGGCGGCCCTTGACTTTGACGTCATGTTACGCTTGGAGTACTTTGCAGGTTCACGCATGAGTGGGTTGAATGATCGATAAAAAATATTGAAAGAAAAAAGTTGTGTTGGCAAACTTGATTTTTATACGTTGAAAATACGATATGGAAAACAATTTGACAACAGAATTTATACAAATACAATCAGGAGATATTAATTCTAACTTATCATACTTTGCACTGGAATAAAGATTAATTTTCAGCTTGCAGCATTGAATATTAAGCACTTCCGCCACCTTTTTTGGTAATAATTGGTGATCTGGAGCATGTCCAATCAGCATTGTGACATATTTTTGTGCTAACCGCTTTATTGCAGAAACACACAACAGGTTAAGGGATTGGTTAATTATGGAAGCCTGGTGGTGGATGTGAATATATGAATGTATTTACAGTATATACGCGTTAAGCCTATATCGCTATGCTTATGAGCTTTCGTCGTATCTCGTTTTTGTTTTCGACGGTCTTTACTGAAATCTCCAAAATCCTATTCTTTGCACTCAGTTTTTCGAATACACGACACGAAAAGAAATTCGTTTCAACTCCGAGAAGGAGATGTGTATGAGTGCCGTGCAGGCTGACAACACGGTCACCATGCTTGACTGCACATCGGATGACGTCACGACGCCTAAGTCCCAACAGTGGACACATTTGAAAGTAAGTTTTATATCCACCGGGTTGATTCAAATATGCCGCATAGTTTTCAAAGTATGGCAAACTTGTATCATGGTGATATTTGCAACGCTAGAAACTCTTCCGAATTCATAATTGGCATCCTTTCAAGGCTACTAGTAAATGCTATTTCTTTTCACCTGGGATAAAAGTTTTGTATATTTCATCATCATCAGTCGTTATCTCCGCCTGCGGCAGATTGCGCATCAACATGGCTTATTTGCTTCCAAGAGTGGCGATTTTGAGCCAACTCGCCCAGTGTCGTCAAGTGGAGTCCGGTCCATGATTGAATGTTATCTTGCCATCGTTTTGGTTGTCTGCCACGTTTTCTTTTTCCTTCTACTTTGCCTTCTGTGCAAACTTTGCTGATTCCGAATTGTGATCTTTTAGTGTGGCCGAACAGTTTTAAAACTTTTGATTTTATTAGATTGCTGCAATTGGATGTAGTTTTGTCATAGTTAGAAGATCTTCTGTTTTTGTGTGATCAAGTAACCTTTTGTTGGTCATGCTTCTCATGATGTGATTTTGGAAGGTAGTGAGTTTTTTCATTGTTGATGATGTCCAATTTACGCATTCTAGACCGTACAGCACGACTGGTAAAACGTAGGTGTTGAAAATTTTTCTACATATTTCGTATATTCGTATATTTCTACCTACCCTAAAAATATTTTTGTTTTTTTGCTTTTCTACCATTAACCCCAGCGTCCGGAAAAAGTATCTGTGAAGTGTTTTTTACAGATCATACTCGGTGTATTTTGTCTGTTTTTCCGCCATCATGTTTTTCGGACCACGGTGACTTACTTTTACTGTTTTTTTAATGCAAAAAGCCAAACTGTAAAGGATCCGTCTCAACAAGAAATCTTCCACCAACATAGGTTGATGATCTGCCTGCTTATATCAGAGGTCGTTCCAACACGCCCCATCGACACTTCCTGCATTAAATTTCACTCTCCTCATGTTTCAGGACGGGACCATTAGGAGCCTTCTCACCAACGGCTGCTTGCTTGCTTCGATGACAAGAAATGGAAAGCCAGAACTGACGTTAGTGGAATGTGACGCGGACAATCGACACCAACAATGGTACTGGACATGAAGTACTGTTGCTACCTCAATGTTGCGCTGATACTTCTAAGCACTGTGAGGCCAAGGCGAGAGGAAAGTATCAAAAGAAGACGTACAAACACGTTTCCTAAAGTTAAGCGTTTACGAAATCCGTTTAAATCCGAAAAATAGTAGTATTGAATGCAGGCAATGAGCGTTGTAGCGTTTGTAGTCATAGAAGGCTGCACAAGTGCTTTAAAAAATGTGCAATCCGGCAAAACCCAACGGTTCTTTAATGCGTTTACTGACCACAGTTGAGAGGATATCTTGGGCCCGATACCAATGAGATCCTCAAGCCTCAAATCATGACTCTTCTAACAAAACGCATTATATCCAAATAATCCGCGGTGGTTTTTTAAATTTTTGGGAGTCCCTTCGAAAGGCTCTGGGTCCCTATAATCATTTCGGGCCCTGGTCCAAAAGTACCCCCTGGATCCCCCTGTCAACGGTACTGACTGCCCATATCAAGTAGTTGATCGTTTTAGTGTCGTACTTGCAATAAAAGCACATAAACGATTCAGCGAACTTGGCCACTGCCTGTGCTTCCTGTGGCTTTAAAAAAAAAAAAACTATTTAAAAGTGGATAGGTAAATTGGGTATTATTTTGAGTTATCTTGCTTCAAAATGTCAACCGAAAAAAACTTTTCTGTCCTATTATAGCAATTGACTCCCAAGGTAAGCATATACAGTAAATTTAATCACCGTCTTATCATGAATTTAAATTTTTGTTTGTTTATGTCGTATTCACCGTTCTAAAGGTTTATTTATCGATTTTATTGAAGTTTTTATGATGAATCAGCTATCGTTTGAAAGTGGCTTTAGTAAAGTATTGAGTTAACACTTTTACACTCAAATATGCTAAATTGTAGTAACCTATTGAATGCAGTTGCAATGTGAAAAAAGCTTTGTGTTATTTTTCCTCGCTGTTGAAAACGTTTTGATTTGTCTGTCTGTGTGAGTTGTAGCTTACTAAAATTTCGTATTGGTTATCAAACCGTGACGTAGTTTTCACGAAAGTTTGTTGGCTATTTATGACGTTTATTTATTCCCTTGTTTTGTGCTTTTTTACCTGTGCAGTCGCCTGTGTTTAAAACAGCTAGAAGGCATGATTCGTGGCCCAACGCTTAGAAATGGCTTCTTTATGAAAAGTTTGCCATTTCGACACGGATGTGATGTTATTCGATGTTGAAACAATGACAATTATTTTGCTCTGGGTGATTGCAATAATGTGTAAAAAAAGCAGTATTTTTAGAATATCGTTTCATTGGCTTATTTGAGTGTTGTAACCTTGTTACTCTTAATCTATAGCAGTTCCATAGCCTATGCCAGTAGTCTACGTTGCAAGACATCTGCTTTGCTAAAATTTGTTATGAGGTTACTTAGGCGTTTAGTTCAGCTGCTCATTGTAACTTTGAAAAACAAGGTCCTACCTTCGCAAAAAATTTTTTTTTTCTGATTTTGTCACCATTTGGTTCTAACAACTTACGGAGGGACACGTTAAAGTTTACACCCACCATAACTTCTTTCGAGCGGATCAAAAAGAAGCGATAATATTTAGGAAATCTAAACTTGGTAGCCTACGGCTACACACATCATTTAACTAGAAGACTTGACAGTTTCTTTCGAAAAATCATCGTTTTGAACAGAAAATCAAACGCCATTCTTTTAAAAGTATCAGTCAAAAATGCAGTGGTGAAAGTAAGTTGCATGGGTGGTTTAATTTATTTTGTTTTGTTGGCGAATAAACAAAATATACAAAGCACAAATAATTTGAACAAGGATGACGAAAGCGAAAGACCAAAAAGTCAGCAAACTCAGCTGCCACCTAAAAACACCCGATTTTACGAAACAAAACGATCATGTGTTGATTAGGATGGAGCAGCACCACACACCAACAAGTTTATGAAGAAATCATATAATAAACCTAGCCAAAGCAGCCTTTTCTGTCACAATAGAAATAGGCTAGCACACTTTTGGACCCTAAATAATTTTTCGTGCAACAACGTCAAATTTTACATAAAAATATTTACGTGGAATTTTTTTTAAAGCTACAGCCGTTTAAATTACTTTTTAGACTCTGTAAAAAGTTTAATGACAAGATCCGTTGTGGGCTATGACCAAGAGTAGGTCTAACTCTAATGTATGTAAATTAGTGATGGTGTAAATTAGATATTGCTAGAACAGATAGTAGTAATAATAACAATATTTATATAGCGCCACATCCACAGTCAAACTATGCTCCTGGGCGCTGTACATGACAATGGTGATAATTAATGCGGTAATTTCAGTCATAATGTTCATTGAAGTAGAACGTTTTCAAGCAAGTTTTGAATTCATTTAAAGTTTACGTAAGTGATGGCAATCGCCTATTTGTTATTATGAAACAAGTCTATGTGCATTTATGGATATATAGGCTAGGGTCAAGGTATAATCAATACCCATGGCTGGCTAAGCTATAGTCATAGGGTCAAAGTGGCTGGGGCTTTCACCGGTGTAGGCTACAGGTTAAACAAAAACCGTGGTGCTAAAGCTTTCCATATTTGGCTTGTGGGTTTTAGACAAAAATTTTAATTTTTTCCCAAAAGTCTTAGAAGTTGTTGTTGTAGGCTACTCTGAAACCAGGGCTAAAGTTGGATTTGAAAAAACAGCCGATTAACTCCTCTCTCTTATCAATATTGAAGTTATGTACCCTGAATAAGCAGAGTTATTCAAACTATTTTGTTGGTTGAAACTGATTTTGTCTTAAAGCAAAGAATAATTTTTGCATTGAAAACATGTTACCAATCGTTTTTTCACTAGACTTACTGCCAAAAAGTGATTAGCCTATGAATGTAATAGGCTCAGTGGCAAGAGCAGGCATGGACGAGTGGAGTAAAGAGGAAATTTTGGCGGAATTTAGCTTCTCACATGAGAGGAAATAGGAAATAAAGTTGTGGAAGCCCTGTGTGAAATGAACAACCACAGTCTCTATATTACAGAGACTATAATATAGAGACTGTGGAACAACGGCGCGGAGTAACCAGGACGAGACGAACTCTTTAACTGTTCTAGAGATCGCCTTGAACCACGACCAGGGAAGCCAGGTTGGCATTTTTAATGTTATTTGGCATAAAAAAATCCTGTTTGGCATTTTTTCAAAATTCTTTTTTTCTAAAGAATACGGTAGGCCTACTCTCAAGAATGAAGATTGTGTAGGTTGTGTAATAGCAGCAAGTGTAGGCTAGCTTTGTTGCAGTTTTATCCATTTTTTACCGAATCCATATGAAAAAATCTTCGATTTTGCAGCGTTTTGCCTATTTGGCATTTTTTAGGTCGTTTGGCATTTTTTGACCAGTTGTTTGGCATTCTTTCCATAAGTGGACCTGGCAACCCTGACCAGGTGCAAGTGCAACTGAACACTGAAGTACTGAACTGAACATCTGGACCTGGTCTTGGACTGCTGTGCAAGTAAAAAAAATACAAATATAGCCTACGTTTTGGTACCACAAATTTTGCATGTTAGTTATTTTTGCAACACCATTGTTCTGGTATGCTAGACAGGTAGTCTAGATTCCTGATCTAGCTTCTTGAAGTTCTAAGTCAGTCGTGTCTCATAGATAAAATGTGGGAATAAGTTAATTTCAATTTATTTTTTTAAAGGTAGGTAGGATAAGGCCTGTGGATATTGCAGTGGAAAATCCGGCATGCAAGAATTGTTCACAATCCACACAAAAGTTGCTCGTAGGCCACATGCCAGGGCTTGGACCACCATGTCTCAGACTTTCAGAATGATAAAACACGAAGCAATAGGCTAATTGGTACGGTAGTGCACCATCTTATTTGAATAACAATAATACAAAAATTCAATTATCTTACTCAGTGCGCTAATACTCATCACTAAGATCTAATATAGGTTTATGGCTGTAAATTTTAACATAGTCAACTTTGATGTATTGTGCAGGCTGTTGCTTAGTTGTATTAATGTAGACTAATCAAGCTTAACAATAACATCCCATTGAGTAAAGGCCATTGTGGTACATAAAAGTTCTTTGTGCATGTTCATCTGCAACTTATTGTGCAAAAAATGAATATTGTCAGAAGGTTTGCAAGTAACAGGTGAATACTTACAGCACTAGACATCCTAGACAGCAAATCAATCATTTTTACCTGATTCAACGTCTGCAAACGTTAAGTCAATGTAAAAAATGGTTGATTTGTTGTCGGGATACAGTCGCCTATAATATAGGCTTAATATTATTGATGTTGTGCTTGCTATATCTCTTCTGTTCTTAGCTGGTAATTGGTACATTATTACTATGTGCTGTAATTGTTAGCTCAAGTTTTTTAATAAAATGAGCTATATATTTCATAAAAAGTTGTTTTTAAGTTTATGTAAAAGTACATTAAATGTATGATGTGTTTGACTGCTATCAGGCTGTGAGACTGTTATCAGACTGTTAGTGTTTTGTAGGCTTTAAAACGAATCTCGATTTTATCTGTAAATGCATTATCAGATATTTAAGCTCAGCTAATACTTTGCAAATAGGCTTGAAACTTTCTTCACATGTTTCAGGCCATGCTGTAGAGTCTTTCATGTGTCATCTACTTCTTTCAAATTTTCTCAAACAGCTGACAAAAATGAAGCAAAGAATATCATACTCAACCAACTCAACCCCAGAGTAAACGTTCCTAAAGCAAAAGACTGGTAATTTACGTGATAAAAGTTTTTTTATGTTGTTGTTTAAGTTTTGAAACATTTAAACTTTATCATGTTTACAAAATTTGTAGGTGTTTGAGTGCTGTCTATTGCTTGGGTTAAGATCTGTTCAGGTTGAAGCATTCATTTTTAAGTGGCGTGTCTGACATAATGAAGCCATGAACAGCTGGAGCCTTATTTTCTCAATACCGATAATCATTTTTTCACATGCAGGTTGATTGAAAAGAAAAAATCAAAGTTTGTTTCATTTCTTCTGCTGATGCCAGCAAATATTATTTGCTAAATAATTATGTGCTTGTGAATGTTTTCATTGTTATTTTACCCAAGGCTGTGAAGTCGGAAAGATTTTGGCATGTCCTGAGTTGAAGGACTTCGTTAAAAAAAGTCCAATCCGACTCCGGCTTGATACAAACGATAAGCAACAAAACTTTTTATTTGCAATCTTTTTTCAAAATATAGTTTCTTTTTCTCCGTATTATGCTCTACAGCTTCACCAGAAAATAAAGGTGTTTGTTTTTTTTAGTTTTTATAAAAGATATATACCGTTTTAATTTCAATCACAACTTAAAGTGAAGTTAAATTTAAAAAAAAAATGAAAAAATACAAAATTTGAAAAAATCTGGCAACACCAAAGTCGGAGTCGGTCACTTATAAACTAAGAAGTCGGAGTCGTATGTTTTTGCCCGACTCCACAGCCCTGATTTTGCCACTTTTTGCAAGTTATTGATGCACCCACAGTATTGCATATGTCAAACCCTTTGCTTTTAAATGGGAAGTAAATTTGGGTGAACAAACTATTTTATTGTTTATGTTTTTCTTCTTTGTGGAAAAGATGATGAACAATGATCCAGTGATAGTTCACTAGTATTCTTGCAGAGAAACAAGAATATTATAATGGCATTATTCCTTTTTTGTTTTGAAAAAGGTCAAAAACAGCAGTTTTAGAAGCATTAGCCAGCACAGTTAAAAGCGAAGTCACTGTAGGACATCAAGAATTGCATTCTCCTGAATTTTGGAATTATGGAAGGCAACCAGTTGAACAAAAACACAAATTAAGGAAGTAAGCAAAGCTTATTATGCTCTAGTCATAGTGTATTGTCGTTAAATACTCATTTTGATTTGTATGAGCCAAACTTTTACATAATCTGTGCCAATGTCATAGGTTTATTATTTATGATGGGGTAAACAATTGAAGACTTAAATGTAACTCTCTGGCTGCGACTGCTGCTTCAATAATCAATATTTCTATTTAAATACATATGAATACTGTGTGTAATTTCAATATTTATGTGTAGTTTCTCTTGAGCACCCCCTGCACTTGCTTACTGCTTAGTGGCGAACTGGTAATATAAGAAAGTTTTTGTTTATGAGACTGATTGATAGATGGTCATTTATTTTTGTTTGGCTGCAAAGCAAAACTTACATAAAAAAAACAACAACATTGTGCAACCGGTAATACTTAGCTGGATGTATGAGGCCTTGAAGTTTTGTTTTTGAAAAAGGGGTCTTTGTTAATGGCTGGCAATGTATGTTTGCATTGCCTTTTGTGTCTAGTCTCGTCACACCCTACCTTTGCAGAAGTGGACGTGCCGCCGCAAATTACGTGATCGACAACTACAACCACTTGTTCCAACACGACTTCGACGCTGGTGACATCACACCTTGGATAGACACTACGGATGACGAACATTTCACCACCCTTGGCCCTCCAGATGCTGCTGAGTCAATCGATAATTCGCTTCAGAACGAAAGTGGATCGTCTGCGGAAAAAGATGAAGCGGCCGAGGGAGGATTAGAATCCGAGATGAAAAGTGAAAATAGCGGAAAAAAAGTTATGCTAGAAAGTTCTGTGGAATCTTTTCAGAAGTTACTGGATTTGAAGAAGGTGCAAAATATCTTTTACTTTATCGCTTCAGCTGCACCTTGTGTTTAGTTTCTAAGTCTAGTTTTATCTTTCTTACTTCACAATATTTTCTACTTTAAACATCTCATGACACATTACAGATTGAACAAGCTGCTGACATGTTCCATCAACTTTCAGACGACAAAGTTGACATCCCACAAGAAGCATTGATGCAATTTTTGGGCCTTGTTTCTTTTTACAAAGGCTCAGATGAACTGAGAGAGTCGATAGATGAACTCCCATTGCGGGTAGGTTGTCAGTGTATCTCACATACACACGTTTTCATGTGACATTTCAAGGGATATAACTCGCAATTAAGACCAGGATCCCACCATTCTATTTAGGATCCCACCTTTAATTAGCTTGCTTCAAATCCTGAAAATTGGCAAAAATAGCTAGAAATGTTGGAGTTCTTTAGTTACACCTCTGAAACGTTGAAATTGATGAGTTAGTTAATGCCGAGTTTGGTTATTTCATCGGTCTAGCCCAGACATGGGCAAACTACGGCCCGCGGGCCAAATCCGGCCCGCCGGCTCTTGTATTCTGGCCCGCCGGATGTTATCGACATGTTGCAAGTTTTATTATTGTGAAGTTTCAATAGGAGGATTAGATACCTCTTGTCTCTAAATAGCGATACAATGTAGAATGTAGAGCATTATGATGTCACAGGTACATTTGTGCGTCGCTTGACGCAACAGTGCTTTCTGCTTTTAACCAGTAATGTCTCGTTCTGTTGCTCAACACAACAAACAGTTTACCAGCCTCATTTTTTTAAAAAAATGAGGCTGGTAAACTGTTTGTTGTGTTGAGCAACAGAACGAGACTATAGATAAGAGACAGTCAACCGCTTCAAGTGGACAGTTTGCTGGGAGGTTCACTAAAAACAGAAAGTTTTATTAGTCAATTTAACCAGTAATGTACCATATTTCTTAGTTTAGTGTTTTTATCAACAGTTTCGTCAGTGTGGAATGCTAAGCGAAATAGACATTGCTAAGTTGTTAATAAATTATATTGTTAAAATGAGTGCAGCGAAGAAGCGTAAAGTCGATAGTGAGCGCAGAGTGTTCAAAAAGGAGTGGACGACGAAATACTTTTTTACCGAAGTGGGATCAACTGCGGTATGCCTTATTTGCCAAAAAAACGTTGCTGTTTTGAAAGAATACAACATCCGCCGCCATTTTGACACCAATCATGCAAACCATCATAGCAGCCTGTCAACTCAGCAAAGAAAGGACGTTTCTCAGAGATTAGTGGCAAATTTTCGGATTCAGCAAAGCACTCTTTTTCAGCAGAGTGCAGTTTCTGAGTCAATCACCAAGGCAAGTTTTTTACTGGCTTTCAAAATAGCACAAGCAAGCAAACCATTTTCCGATGGAGAATTTATCAAGCAGTGCATGGTAGAGACAGCAAGTCTCTTGTGTCCAGATGCAAAAAGCAAATATGAACAAATCAGTTTATCACGCAGAACTGTAACTCGCCGTATAGAACAAATTGATGAGCACTTAGCTAACGAGTTGAAAGGAAAAGCAGATTCTTTTGTATTTTATTGGTTAGCGCTGGACGAAAGTAATGACGTAAGAGACACGGCACAGCTTTTGATTTTCGTCAGAGGAATTAATGACAAGTTTGAGATAATAGAAGAACTTTTAGCAATGGAGTCGTTAAAAGGGACTACTCGAGGAGAGGACCTTTTTCTTAAAGTCACTAGTGTGATCGACAGGTTTAAATTACCATGGAACAAACTTACGAATGTCACCACTGATGGATCACCAAATTTGACAGGAAAAAATGTTGGACTGCTAAAAAGACTTCAAGATAAGATGAATGAGGAAAATGCTGGGGTGGATATAACTTTTTTGCACTGCATTATCCATCAGGAAGCCCTGTGTAAATCTGTACTGCAGCTCAATCATGTAGTGAAGGCAGTAGTAAAACTGATCAACTACATAAAAGGGAGAGGACTTCACCATCGCCAATTTATCAAGTTTCTTGAGGAAATTGATTCTGATCACCAGGACTTGCTTTATCATTCTCATGTGCGCTGGTTAAGCTTGGGTAAAGCATGTAAACGAGTCTGGAACCTTAAAGAGGCAATTACCTCATTTTTGAAGTCAATCGGGAAAGCTGATGAATTTCCTGAGCTGGAGGACAGAGATTGGCTCTGTGATTTTGCTTTTTCTGTCGATATATTAACACATATGAATGAGCTGAATGCAAAGCTGCAAGGGAAAGAACTCTTCGCTCACGATATGTACACAAGCGTTACGGCTTTCAAATCAAAATTGGCTTTATTCTCAGCACAAATGTCCAACAATTCTTTTGTTCATTTCCCCACATTACTGACGATGAAAGAAGCCCCTAAACATGCAAATAAATACAGCAAATCACTAAATGATTTGCACCACGAATTTTGCCGTAGATTTCTTGATTTCGAAAAACTCCAAAAACCATTTCAGATTATTTCGGCTCCACTTTCACAAGTCGCTGCAACAGCACCACAAGAACTGCAGTTGGAATTGATCGATCTTCAGAGTGACTACGTTTTAAAGGAGAAATTCGAAGCCCTGAAGCTAAATGAGTTTTACGCATCGCTAAGCAACACCAGATTTCCAGAAATTCGAAAGGTGGCACAAAAAATGCTGGTATTGTTTGGTTCCACATATATTTGTGAACAGACGTTCAGCTTGATGAATTTTAACAAATCTAGCCACAGGTCTCAGCTGAGTGATGCGCACCTCAAATCTATCCTGACTATCGCCACAACCAAAATGATGCCAAATTTCGATGCTTTGGCAAAAAATAAAGCTTGACAATCCTGTCAGACGTCGTATTTAAATTCGATTTTGTTTTTTGGTTGTATTTTTCAGTTATTTGTTAATTTAATCTTCCGTTTTTTTTGTCCCTTTGTTATTCGTGTGACAAACTATATGTAAGTGGCGGCTCGATCACTTGGCCCGCCAGTCTAAGAACAAAATAATTTTGGCCCCTAATTCAAAAAGTGTGCCCACCCCTGACTCTAGCCAGAAATTGACTTAATGCTAACACTTTTGATGTAGCTTTGGTTTTGTGTGTGGTCAACACTCAACATGCTTGAATTTAGTTTATTTGCTTTGTTCATTCCAAAAAAAATCCTGGGCTAAAAAATTCAAAGTATCAAAGTAAAAAATCCATTTATGGTCAATAATTCCAGGTAACTTCGATCTCAAGAGTCTTCCGTTCTGCAGTGAACTCCCAACCTTCCTTGGAATCTTTTCGAATGCAAATACATTGTTATACAATGACCAAATTACAACCATACTTTATGCATTCTTGTGTTTTCAAGGCTTACACCTACAGATCACTCGATGAAAAAGATGAGACTATGGATTTGGTAACTAAAGTATTCGATCGACTTCCGTGGAAGAACAATTCTGATCTAGTACAAGCTTACATTCTCACATTGGGAAGCTTGGTACGTTGGTCGCTTAGATATTTAAAAAGTAAAACACCTCCCTTGCCCGTTTTATACCATGGTATCTCTTCCGCTGCGAGGGATTGGCTAGGTCAGCGTTATTTGTTAACCAGTTTCTCATCACGTTCTTTTTGCTTTGACCAATTTACTCAGCTATTTAGAAAAATGAAATGGCGGCTGATTGGGACCGTAATCGAACCCAGGTATCCAGCATAAAAAGGGAGCAGCGCTAACCACTTGGCCAAAATGCCACTTATTTTACGTTTAGTCAGCTTAAATTTATGTTTTAACAGAAGGTTTTGCGTCGATACATTTTAAGCAGAAACTCAAAGTTTGACGTGTATATCGCAGCAGACATTGATATGCGATTGCGATAACACCATCTTCATTTTTTCCAATATTTTTAATCTTTGCCTGATTTTTACCGTATGTCATCGAACTGTAAGGGGTCTTTAAAATAACTGTTTCAAGTGAATTTACAGGCCATGTTTTGTTGTAAAAAAATATGTATGTTTCTTGCAAACCTACGAATAAATATCGTACTTCTGTAATGTATTTCAGACAAGAGATCGTGCTTTAAAAGTCGTATCACTTTTTGAAAATCACGTGGCAGGCAAGATGAAGGTTTCCATTCATGTTTATAACCAGATTCTGCTCTCCGCCATCACTCTGCAACACAAGAAACGCTACGGGCCCGCAAAGGTAAAAAAAGCTGTTCACTGCCAACAATTCCGTCCCTTTTTTTGCATTGGTAGTCAATTTTTAGCTTGGTAGAGCTTCAATTCAGTGATAATTTGTAGTCTTTCAAGGCACACAAAAGTTTTCTTGTTCATATAAGTTGCATGCCTTTTGTCAGCTGGATTGCTTGAAGTGTCACGAAATCATTGCCACTTGAACTGCGTTCAATATATTTTCAACTTAAGAGGTCAGAGAGCATTGTACTAGGTACCTATGCAATTGCTGTTACTTCTAAAACAAATACCTACCAATGATGAATCTGTAATCAGATACCAGTCTAAACCTGTAACATGTACGCGCACCAATTATTGTAAGTCACGCGTTAGATAGGTGGAATGGTGGATACAATTTTTTTTACTGACCATTCATCAGTCACCCAAGTTTGACTTTGCTATTATTTTACTATCCTTTAACTTCTCAAAACTACTTATTCAAGTAGAATCAACAATTAAATGGGCAACATTTAATTGAGTTCCGGCCTCGGCTCTTGGTGCGTATGCTTACCGAAAAAGTAATAAACAATCTATACATTACAATAAGCTAATTACATTGATTCAACGTCTGCAGACGTTGAATCAATGTAGAAAAAGGCTGATTTGCTGTCTGGGATGTTTCCATGTCAGTGATCATCCTTCATTACAGAGGGTCATTGACGAGATGGACAAGCAAAACGTCGCTCCGGACTACCACACTTTCTGTCTCTTCTTCCGAGTGTTGCCATTTGCAAACATGTCGGCCAGCAAGATACTCTTTCGCTTCTCCTCGCTGCTGTCTGACATGAACAGTTTTGGAATAGGTGAGTGAGTATGTACAACTTTGCTGCAGTTTAACGTGTCCCAGAAACTTGACAAAGTGAAGGCCTAATATTTTGTACTTAAAAAACTTCAAAGTTACTTCTGTCCACTTTATAAGCTTTTTGTGTAAAAATAATTGCTCAATTGTAGTTGGTCGTTCAAATCTTTTTAAGTAAATGGAAATTACTAAAATGTAAGAGGTTAGTAGTATTTATTATTGAAGAAATTACAAAAAGACATTTGCCTATAACAACATGATTTAACCTGTTGCACTGTATCGTGGAGGTTTGGTTTCACAATGAGCGTTGTAGCAAGGTCAGTGTTATGACGAAAGAAAAAAATCTCCGAAGTCTGATTTCTCTAGCTGTTGTAGATATACCGGTTGTGTGCGGTATGCTTTCAAGAGAGACATGAATAGTTTTGTCCTGGTGTTACCTTGTGCACTTCCAAGGGTGGTTTCAAATCAGATGCATGTGACATGAAAGTTTGCTGGCCTTTAATTTCTTTTAATCAACTCTCATTGCAAAGAAATAATCACGTTTCTCACATGTGATGCAGAGTGTGGTCCAGATATCTTTTCTGCGATGATAACAGTAACAGCGAGGCACATCCACCACGACAAAGATATGGTCCTCAACGCAATCTTCGATTTCATGGCCGGAAGGAACTTGAGATACCAACATCCTATTGACTGTGAGAGCACCAGCATTGTATTGTCTTTTTCATCATGACATAACTTGATGACTTAAAACTTTACCGACCACGAAATAGAATTCTTAGCTTATTGCTGTTAGCCTGATCCAAGTAATTCTGATTTTTGTCTCCAAGTAGTCACTTAGCAAATCAGACCTTGAGTCAATGCAAAGAAAGACTGATTTGCTTGCAGGATAATCGTTCAGGATTGAAACTCTGCGGGGAATAACAAGCTTCTATGTTGTTCAGTGCTTTGTATTCATTATCATATGCATCAAAGTTTAACATGCATTCTAATTTTTAATATGTTAAACACTGAGTGTGAAAACAAAGTTCTTTTCAAACCTATGTTTAAATTTTAATTCTAACTTTTTCTTTCTGCGTTTTTGACTCCTCACTTCCACATAGAAGTTTTTTTGCTTGATTATTTGGGATGCAAAACATGTTTTTCAATTTTTTTTTGTGATTCTTTCAACCATAAATCGATATCAAGCCGCAACATACTTCGGTTGTCATGCATCAGTGGTTAAAAACAACTACGTTTCAGTGATGTCATACACCAGGATTCTCAAAATCTATTCGAAAGATGTGGATATTGTGAAGAAAGTTATGGACATCGTACAGTATGGCAACAACAGCTTGGCGGTAGCTTGCTCATCGCTTGGTGCGAATTCTTTCTAGTGAGTGCTGAGAGCCATCGTTTTCTGTGATAGCAATTAAGTGGCACTTTGAAGCGAATGCCAACACAGCATTGGACTTTTTTGATTTTTTTTTTCAACCTTTTACAAATAAAGCTTTGGTAGAGAGTTCGCTTTGTTGTACTACACATACAAAACAAAGTAACTTCAATGCGTTTAACATATTTTTATTACACAAAGAAAATACAACATAATCAAAATAAACTTCCAAACGTCTTCGACACGGCCTTATGTCCTCACCAGCAATTACTTTAGTCCGGAGTATAGTCGAGGCCGGTATAGTGCGCAGTTATAGTTAAATAGTCATTAGTCATGCATAGTCAAATTTATCTTTTACTCTTCACCTTTATGTACATTACAGATGTTAAGTAATTCCTGGTTAGGGCACAAGGACGTGTCGAAAACATTTGAAAGTTTATTTTAATTATGTATTTTCTTTGTGTAATAAAAATAAAATATGTTGAACCCATTAAAGTTACTTTGTTTGGTATGCCTGAGGTATTTTGCAAATACGTATGCAATACATACAGTCATACATTGCACGATTATAGAAAAAAATCTGCTAATCAATTTAATGCATGCCATGCGTTTGTGGTTGTACAATGTTACATGCATTGTTTGACTGACACAACAAAGAATTTGGAATATTTAACACGTAGAACGTTCACGCTGGTATACGTTATATACACGGATGCATGGTAGTGTACTTCTGCGAAACCCAGAACTTAAAAACGCTACCAGAATGTAACAATCAACATAAACTTGAGACAGCGGTGGCGTTTTTAAAGTCTTGGGCAGAAACACATGAGGTCAGGCACTTGACTTCTGTTGGTTATTCTATTTGAAAGTTTCTGTGTGTTTTTGCAGCAATACATTTTTCGACATTCTCCGAAACGAAGACAGCATTGAAAACGTTTTTTACTATTACAGAACACTCATACCAGCGGTGAGTTGCGTGTTTGTCTTCCATCTGTTTTCGTTAACTTAACGCCTCAAAACTTGGAAAGAAATTATGACAATAAAAAAGTAGAAAGAAATTAAACTGAAATTATGGCACAGGTGGATATTTTTTTCCTGATTTGTAAATTGTTTTATCTTTTGTGGAAAAATAATGATTTCATAATGACAGAAGTTTAAAAGTATTTTAAATCACAAAACTTGTTTTATTGAATAAAAAAATTGGCAACACTGAAAGAGAAAACTCTCTTAAAAACTTTGAGGTGTTGAAGCTTTCTTAACTATCACTTTTGCATTGCCCTTTGGAACAGTTGAAACTGACTGAAGACATGCGATCTGTTTATGCTCCCACCTATCCGAAGTTTGATAACTGTTCTTATAGAAGTAACGTTGTCGTATATTCAGAGAACGTACTTAACCACAAAAGGGCGTCAAAACTTTATTCGTTACATTCGTGCAAAGAAGCGGCCGGAGTACCTGCCCATTATGTATGCAGGTAAGAGAGTAGACATCGAAATAGTTTCCTTATTTTTCAGTTTCAAAACGAAATCGACGTTTTGTAACTGCGCCGTGAAATGGATCGCTTGTGAAGCTGGAATGGAACAGCTACAAATCAATGCCTGCTCATTATCGTTTTACACATGAAACCTACCCGGGCCGTTGAGACGAGAATTTAGGCCCGGTACCAATGACTCTCGGGCCACAAATATACAATTTGAAGAAAAACGCACCATAAACAAAGAATGCGATGGTTTGTTCAAACTTTCGGGCCCCTGAAATCATGCTGAGCCCCGGGCCAAAATGTACCCCGTGCACCCCCTGTTAACGCTACTGATTAACCTACAACATGTTTGTCGTGGTAACGAATTGTGACATTTTTATGCCAAGAAAGCTTGAGCTATTTATGATCGGCACCTTCGCTCATGGAAACCTGATTCGATCACTGATTGGTCAATGCGGATGAATATTAATTGCTAGTTTTCCCCCCTTGGTGCTTTCTCTTCACTTTCAACACTTTTACACTCAACAAGAATTTAAACAGTTTCGTTGCCGTGTTGTGTTGAACTGCTGGAGGGAAGATGACTGATAGAAAGATCTAGTCTTATTTTCAGTAGTGACACACACAGAGTCACAGACGCATGAAGTGATAGAGGGTTGTTATGTTTATGCCAATCTGCTTTGTGATTGCAAAGTGCGGGATGCAAAACTTCTTTCTTAGAGTTGGGTGCGTTAAATAGAAAAGTCTTCAGGTGTTTTATCACCAAGAAATGCTTTTCATAACTTTCTCAGGTATAAACCGATGCTTGTTTGGTAAAGCTGTCTGAACACCCCACAACCTTAATTTATCCACTCCTTGCTGCAACAGTGTTAGGAAATGAATAAGCAACGTGATTGAAAGTACAGTTTTGTCTGGAAATGTAAAAGGACCTGCCAACATTTTTGCATAAGGCACCCTACTCTCAGAACTAAGATAGTAAAGGCCAATTTCAGCGTTCTGGTTCACTCTTGATTCCCCTGAGTCGCTTTTCTGTATGTCAGTTTGCTGATTGTTTGATAATCGTGGTCGAGACAGTTCCTTTTAATCTTTGTCACAACTTTAATTTTCTCCAGGGTTTTCCACAAGCCGTGCATATGTGAGCAACGTCGTGGACGTGCTCATGGCTTCATTAGGCCTGCTTGAGCATGCCGACGAAGATACCAAAACGCAGCTCAAGCACATAGCTATGATGGAAATTCAATTTTGCACTGTAATTATTTTTGAATCAGAGTAAGTGTTATCACCCATGTCTTGCTTCTTGTTCTGATTTTTATTTGTTACAAAAAGTTTGAAGAATTTGGAGTCTATCTTTGAACAGTTGCTGGTTTGATTCGTGATGTAAAAAGACCCAGTAGCGGGTGTAGCTGATTTTCTTGCAAGTCACAAATAAAAAAAATCCACTTGTCCAGATCAACAGCTTTAAACAATGCAAAAATGGAAGTTGACTTTTGAATCAATCATGGCTTCCTATTTGTCACATTTTGCAGATTTTCTTTTCTGCTACTGTTACTGTCTATTACTGAATTTTTCTAAGATGTTTTTTACTTTTTGGTGATTCGTAATAATATAAAAGCTTTTTGTTGCCTTGTGAAGCAGTAGAAACACAGATTAGGAAGTTAAAAAACGTCCAATCAGACTGTTTTTGAGTGGTTAAGTCTGACTGAAATTTTATGCATCAAACTGTCTTTGCTTTTCAACGCCTGGTGATGTTAAAACCTGTTTTGTTACCTGGTAAAGACAGTAAAGAAGACGTTAAATTATAATTTTTGGGAAATTTCATTCAGACAGGTTGGCAAAGTCTGGAAAAATTCTGTAGAGTGTTACAAATCAGCTCATATCTCTACAGTAGATAGCCATAGATCAATATTATAGTTTGAACTGAATACGATCGTGCAACAAATCTCAATTCCCATCTCATATCAATTTTAAGTCAAAACGAACCTGCACTAAACCTTTGCTTTTTTAGTCGAATTGTTTTTGACAGACTTTTGTGTGTCTTGGAAGCCGTTTGGATCTTATGGTTGCATATTCACAAATAAAATGTAGCAAAATCAGTAATAATAGCAAAATTATTCGAACATGATAAGTTCATACTTCATAACATAACTAAACCACTTTTTTCACCATTATTTTTTGAAAATATAAAGCTGAGCTGGACGCAACATCGTGTAGAATGAACATGATTTTATAACATAACATTAGTCATAACTGTTGTCTGTTGGTTTGAAAAACTAAATTGGAATTTAAAGTTTTTAATTAATCCTCTGGTTTCTCAGGTGGAGTAAAATAATGCGGCTGAGTTTCGAACTGGTGTTGCTGTTATCGACGGATCTCCCTGACGTCATGACGTGCTTTAATAAGTTTCTTACCTTAAGGACGATCCCCGACCTAGGGTAAGTTTACTGAAGTTGTTTATCTGTTTGGAATTGTAACTGTTAGTGACAGGACATGAAAAAGAATATTTTTTATATTATCGAAAATCTTCTACCTATTCCCAACAATCATGTCGCTTTATGATGAAAGTTTTGTATTTCATTTTTGTGTTCAGTAAGCTTTACTTTGTGAAATTTCCATTCCGCAGGCAAGCTTGGCAGTAATGTAACCGTTCGATAAAAGTGGATGTAATTTTTTTTTTGTAGGTTAGAGAATATGTATAATCGTGTAAGTCTGCATCCTCACACTGAGAAACCTCTTTGTAAGCTTAATCTTAGGAGTTTTGAAACCACCGACCCAGGCCGGTCATTGAGATTGACATTGTAAGGTTTCCGCTTGTTGAAGTGTTGTTGTTTGCGAATTATTACACTCACTAGTTGCCGCCGAATAGGCTAAAAAGCTGTCTTTCAATAAGTGCATTGGTCGATTGCACACTCCGATAGTCGATCTTGCCATTTCTTCTTTCACAAAGCTGGGCATTTATCCAACCGAGCCATTGTGGCGAACGTACATTCCTTCAGAAATAATGTGTGTGTGTGTTTTTTTTATAGCGCTGTATCCATAGCAGATATACGTTGCTCGTCAGCGTTTTACAAAGCAGATAATGTCGTTGCAATCATTGCTTGAAATGTAATTGGCCTATAACTTTTATTCCAACTTGTCAAACAGAGACAAACTTTTAACGAAATTTGAAGACATGGGAAAAGAGTACAAATCAAGCGCTGTGCCATTGGTTAGTGATATTTATTTTAGATTTTTTTCCTTTTCTCCGACTAAACATAATTTAGTAAACTTTGGTGTAACGAGAGTTGAATAATGGTTACCATACCTCTGTAGGTTACAAACGTAGACTTCTTACATCAAAGAAAACTGTAAAAGATTGTTATTATGTAAACGCAAGTTGTAACTTTCATCATGTGGAATGAGAATGATGTAGCCTACTAAAGTTAACGATTGAAATGTTTGAAAAAAGAAATACACAACACCGCAAATTTTGAAACTTTTGCAAAGCCTTGGCTCTGGAGTTCGCCTGTTGTGCTATGTTAATTACGAAATGTCGTTCATCACCTGCTGTTTTTTTGAACTTTGCAGGCCTTGGAGCAGTATCATAAGAAGTTCAAGAAATCTGTTCGACAAAGCCAAGCAAAATCGACGTATTCTAAAAATAGTAAAAGTCCTACTGCAAGGCTGGATGGCCTGCCGTTGGATAAGATCGAAAACTAATTTTTAATGTTTTTTATTTTTATTATCGTGTATTTTGAGTGCGAAGTAAACTCATTTACTAAGAAAAACGTTTCCGGCACCCTGCAGCCTGGTTGGCTATCTTGATCTGTATTCGAGTCATGACAATTTTCGTAAAACTTTTTCAAAAAAAATAATGTAGCCTAATAAGCTTTGCTTTCCAAAACAATCAAGATCACCCAAATGCGTCACAAACTAGGCTCTTTATTTTCCCACTTTTTTCTGCATTAATTTCTCTACATCTGCTGATCATCACAGCAGTTGTGGACTCGGACGAAGGCTTCACATTCACAACCTTGACTCCTTAATTTTTAATAGACATGTGGAAGAATTTCCTTTTTTTGGTAAATGGCCGATGTGTGCAGTTTTGGCTATAGTTTTAATAAGACTGTAGTCTGAGAAAAATTATATCGAAGAAGACCGTAAGAAATATTATTGTTTTCACGTGTCATATCAAGTCGAAGTCATCCTTTTCTCCGACTCGGCAGGTCACATTTTAGCTACATGTCACACAACCTGCTACAGCGTGTGGCCTAGGCCAGGGCTTTTCAAGCTTTTTTGCACCAGACTTCTTTTACTCTCCTAAAATTTTCCGCGACTCTTTACAATTATTGAACTGATAAACATTGCGAAATATCTTGGAAATATACAGTTGTGATATTGATTAAAAGGCTTAATTCGAACAAACCTACAGTAAAAACAAGCTACCGGTAGGCTACTCGAAACCTGCTACTTTACACGTAGCCTATTGGAAACAAAACCAGTCTAATAAGTGCGACTGCTTTCTGCTGCAAAGCAAATTCAGCCGTTGCTCAATGTTTGTTACTGCTGGTCTCCAGGCGGTTTCAATGTTGCTTAGTCTGAAGCGGTATTTTGTTGCGATTGCCGTCAACTTTGGAAACGTTGACTCGCACAGATACGCGGAGACAAACGGCAGGAGTGCGGTTACTGTTGAGATAATTATAGATATTCCGCTACTTAAACTCAGAAAATAGATCAGCAAGTTATTTCTGAGACAACCAGGGGGGGGCATTTGCCCCCCCCGAAATTTTTTGAAAAAATTTTAAGCGTTCTATGCAGTATGAAATGTACTATGAATAGTACGTCGTACACGTACAGCCATATTGTAGAGTGTAGAGTAGACTATCGAAACCGAAAGTACTCACTCACACACCATGTCACAAAATTTGTGGAAATGTTTCCTGTCGTGCTTGACACACTTAAAGGAATGACAGAGTGGTCAGATACAACTGCTGCTGCCAAGCCATCGCAATATTTATGTGCTATGCTCTCTCCAAAGTTTGTTGTATCTCTTTGTGTGTGCGCCAGATTTTCAAGATTACTTTTGCCGATTTCTAAAATTCTTCAATCTCCAAATATGGACCTCACACAGTGTGCAAAGGAAATTAGCGGAGTTCAAGCAGTTGTATTTGATTGCAGAGAAAATGCAGTTGCTGATTTCAAAACAATATACTCTAAGGCCCAAGAGCTGTCTCTAGATGCAATAACAATACCTAGGAAAGCTGGTCGCCAATCAATGAGAGCAAACTACGAGACAAATGATCCGGAAGGTTTCTATCGTCAATCTGTATACATACCGTATGTAGATGGCCTTCTACAAGAATTGCAAGGAAGATTTCATGAGCATTTTAAAACAGCTGCCCAAATTCAACTCATTGTGCCTAGAAATGTCGCTTCAACGAGGTATAGTGACATTGACAATACAGTACAATTTTACAAAGGAGACATTGACTGCGAAGCCATGATAGATGAACTTGCCAGGTGGAAAATTAAGTGGGAACGAATTTTTGAAAGTGAAAGGCCAGCAAGTGCGATTGATGCGGTGTCAGCAATAGAATCCCAAAAAGAGTTTTATCCAAACATTTACAAACTCTTGATAATTTTGGCTACACTTCCAGTCACAACTGCTTCTGCAGAAAGAACATTTAGCTGTCTACGACGCTTGAAAAGTTTCTTAGAAGCACTATGGGGCAGGACACCATCGTACTCAAATTCCAAGCGCGGAATTGGTGTTAAACGAACTTGCCAAATCAAGTAGAAAGTTAGACATTATGATCTAAATTAAAATGTCATTTTTCATTTGCAAAGTCAACTTCTTTGGGCCTACAAACATAAAAACTTGTTGAGCGAACAAAATGTTTCAGGATTGTAATTTGTAATTACCGTGTTGAGTTGATTCATATGTATTTGTTTGTTTATGTTGATGTAAATATATGTTATTGATTAATTTATGACTCCAGTCGTGCCAATGCAGTTCGTAGCCTACAGATGTTGTATTTTATTTGTAATCGACTGAACACATTACTGTATTATCGTAATTTTCTTCCTTGGGTAGTCATAGCTAAATGAGAAAAGGTTACAAAGGCTAGTTTCCTTTAATGCTGTACTAAACAAAAACGTGATTGACATAAGTTATGACCACTGAACCGTAACATGGTAGTGCCACACACTCTATCAATGGGCATGGACATTAACATAAAAATGTCACAATGCATCATTTTAATGTTTGTTCTTTGATAAAAATTAAATGCCCCCCCCGAAAATATTTGCTGGTTGCGGGCCTGGTTCCACTGCATTATTAGTCAAAAACCCTTCAGTAAATCGAATATTTCAACCTCTTCTTTCCAGATGTTTAATGTTTTGACGAACGCTTCAATTTTTGATTTCAATGTAAGTTAAATAGCCTACATTGGTGTTTTTTCCTCAGATGGATAAATTAATTTCTTCCAGTTTTTCAAGCAAATTTCACAAATACCGTAGCAGAATTTTAAAAGCCAGATGTAATTGCAGAAATGATGGATCAAGTCTGATTTTTTTTTCGGTAAAAAACCACGACTTCATTTTTCAACGTTAATAGCCTTTTAAAAGCTGGTTTTGTGAGCCACTTTACTTCACAGTGCAGTAAAAGAGGTTTAAACTCTGAATTCTAATTACATTTCACCATATAAACTTGCAAATATACTGGTACGGTACTGAGTGCGCGACTAATAAAGTTCACAGCATCTTGCACAACAGCATTTCGATGAGGAAATTTTTTTAGCTATGAGGGTCTCGCAATGAATCATACAGTGTGTAAAAGCAATATGTTTATCACTCGCAAATCGCACTTTTGCATGAAACCCATTTGTATGTCCTGTCATTGCAGCAGCTCCCTCAGTAGGCTACACATAGGCCAGGCCTACCAAAACAGTCTTTTCAAAATAACCCAAATTCCGTGAAAAAAAAGTACCTTAGCCTAATTATTGTTCCATTTTTCAACCAGCAGCTATCCTTTTCACTTTTCTCAATAACTTTAAGGATCATGTTCCAACAGCAACAATTTTTAATACAGTCAAATACAGTACCGTAATAGGCTAAATGGAAAGAACTTGTTTGGTTTTGAATCTTTATCCTCGGACTGACAAAGCCTTGATTGGTTATTCCTGGTAGTTTCGCATACTTGTAGAGGCTCTCGACACAGTGCCGGTTACCGAGATTGACAGAGTGAAGTTTTCGATTGTTGAAGTATTGTTACCGGAAATTATTTCATCCATTAAGTGCCGCTAAATGGAGAGCAGTCCTTAGAATGTGTTGCTCAAGCGCACACCCCGAGAGTCGAACCAGCCCCGCGTGATTTTGAGCCGAACTATGCATGAATGTTTAAGCCTGGAACAGGCATGGCACACAAGGAAGAAGTATCCTTTGATTCGATTAGTTTTAATTTTTCAATAATTAGCTACGAGCATGCAGTCCTCAAGCTAGCCCACTACTAGGGCTAGGCCTATTTATGCAGAATCTTCAGCTCAGTTAAGAATATTGCTTTGAACAGTTACATCAGTTGTAATAACTCCGTTTTGAAATAAAGGTCTGAAAAGTAGGCTACCATAGGATAATATGCAGTAGCCTACTTTATGTAAAATTGATTCCTACTCTCTGCGACCTCTGAAGTTCGTTAGGCTACGCGATCAATTGCGGGGTCACAACCCCCAGTTTAGAAAGTCCTAAACTACGGTACTTCCCACTACAGCAAAACCTGTCGTTTTTACATTGATTCTATAGTTGCCGCTGATATGAATGGATAGCAGTCCTGAAGTGTGTTGCTCAATTAGCGCTCACCCCGAGAGCCGAACCAGCGCCGTGCTATCTTGAGTCAAGCGCTTAACCACTGAGCTGATGAGGAAAAGACTTCCTTTCTGGAACTAGGAATTGAAGGTTGACATTAGGACATAAATCAGCATCATTTGTTGCCAAAGAAAACTCTGTTAGCTATTGATAAGTAGGCTATAGGCCTACAGGTAGGCTATAGCCTATAATAGTTAAACTAGAGTAGACTAGTAGCCTATCTGAGATTTCGTAAAAATTACATCTCAAAATTGGCTTTGCAAAGAAAGACATAAATAATTTTTGGCTTGGTCTTCAACATGAATAGGAGAACTCGTTTTATTCAGAAAAGCATCAAATTTCATGATTTAATATTTAACGGCGTAAAGTAGTATTTTCTGCAATGGCGTCTATAAAAACAAACTATGGATAGGCTACTATAGCTTGTAATCAGGGCCGGATTAAGGGTACTGTAGGCCTAAGGCTGTTTACTAGAAAAGGGCCTAATTTTGCAAACCAAGCTACAAAAAGTAATGAAAATACATATATGAAAAATTGAAATTATTTACTGCAAAATAACATAAACATAAGAGAAAAATGGCTAATGATGGCGCATAATTGGTTTTGGAAACAAACACAATTTTTATTGTGAAGCAGATGGAACATATTTTGGAAGGAAAGAAACGGATTACGTACCTATGGTAATACTTTACCTAATGACCCTCTAAATCAGGGGTTTTCAACCTTTTTTCCACCGCGACTCCCTCAGAGCAATCAATGTAGTGTCGCCCCCCCCCCCCCCCCATAAAAGTATTCAACAAAAGCATATTTAATGCAAAATTTAACCAAATTTGATTCATGCCGACATCCAGTTATGTTTAGTTTGGCTGTTCCAACGTAAACTTCCGAAACGAAAAACGTTTTTTTGCGATGTTATCACGGCTTTCAATACATTTCCTCCGATTGTTATTTCCATTTTCTATCAAGCTTAGCTAAATAATAGAAGAAACAATAATGAGAATAAACTACGTTTTCGCACTTTCACCGGTTGAATTTATTGCAATCTTTTATGGATTTATTTAAATCAATTTCAGTGAGATGGTTGGTGCTGCACATTTTTAACTATTAAGTTTGTTAATGCGTGCACCTGTTGTTGCAGTAGCGTAGCCAGAAATTTTGAAAAGGGGGGGTTTTGACCACCCAGCGGCGGGGGGTCTGGGGGACCTCCCCCAGAAAATTTTGAAAAATTACTTTGAATTTGGTGCATTCTGAGAGCATTTTCAACAAAAATGTGGGTACGAATATTCCTGTAAAATGGTGCTGTCTGGTAGCATAGCAAAAGGATAAGATCATGTTTTCTTCGGCATTTTTCGAAAATAAAGCTATAAGTCTCTGTGTTTTCTTGTTGCTAATTCCTGGCTGAGATGGTTGAATGTTTGGTATTGGCAAAACCCGCTCTTTTAATGCAATTTTGTTTAAAATTAGGCAATTTTTTTTTAGACTGAAAGCATCATTCTCAATATCGTGACGTCACACGCGTGCCAAGGGGGGGTTGTAACCCCCAAAACCCCCCCCTTGGCTACGCCACTGTGTTGTTGAAAGAACTTTCAAACAAAATGACCTACACTAATTTTTTTCAATGCTATTGAAAACGATACTGAGAAATCTATATTTTGCATAGGATTCTACATAATTTTGCTTTTTTACCATAGCGTGGTTAACTTTAGTCTGCACAAAACAACGTAGGCCTACATTTCTACAAGAACTTGGTGAAATATATCGAATGCTTTCCTATAGTTAAAGCCTTTGCAACGTCTGAAAGCTTAAACGATATAATAACCTCAAGGAGAGGAATGGGCGATTGCGAAAAACACACAGTTTTTAATCTTTTCTGGCAAAAAAGAATTGAAAACAATACACTGGAATTTCAAGCGCCTCGAGAACCTCCGAAAAACGGCTCGCGACCCCCAGGTTGAAAAGCCCTGCTCTAAACTAAATTTCGGTAAAATTGACGCCTACGTGGTTTTGGAAATGGGTTCTTCATATGTATTAACTCAACTCAGTCATTCGTTTTTAAGCAAAAACTGTAGCCTACTGTACGTACTGGTATTGGATCTGTATCACTATTAGCCTTACAAAAATTGAGGGCCGAATTTTTCCAGGGCCTAGCCCTAAGGCTATAGCCTTATTAGCCTAATGGTTAATCCGGCCCTGCTTGTAATTGACAAAGGTGAGTTGAGCTATTGTCAATCTTCCGCTCTGCCTGGGTTTAATTACCAATGAATAGTAGGCTATTACGTCACCTCATTAATTCTATTTTTAAAAAGCAGTAAAATTTAGTTATACCGACACGTTTGTGCCATTTTGTTATTATTTTATCACAAGCAGTGAAATGTTATGGTGAAGCAATATAAATAGTTGAAATCCGTGTCTGTCAAAGTTAAGCTAACAACGTAAAAAGTTAAAAATCACTGCACTAAAATAAACTAATGTACTAAATTTATGCACTATATTCACCATTAGCCTAATGTAATAATTAAATAGGTATTTATTAAGCGCAATCAATAGATATTTTTGTTTATTTTTATACTGCTGCTAAATAAGATCGCCCACAGTTTCCTGGACATCGAACCCTGCTGTAATTAAAACTTCAAGTCAGTTACGCTTGAATAGTTTTCACTGGTTGGCGAATAATCACAAGAGAGTTGATTGTTTCGTTTGCGTCTGGCAGAGGCAAACTGACAAACTAGAGAATTAAGAGAAAGTATCCTGCGCAGGTGCAGGTAAGAAGCTATGATAGATAGTTTAGCTGCCGAAACGTTTACGACGTGCTGTATCTCAGTACAATGAGAAAAGCATTTTTTGCAGCAGTAAAAGGTTCCTTTGACCTCTATGTATTTCCAGGTTACAAGACTGCAATTAGACAAATCAGGCCTACGCCACTATTCATAATTTAAAGTGTGCAGTAGCCTACGTTAATTTCGACTCAGTAAAAGTTAAGATTGACTCAATCTGAATTGAAAAAATAAGCAAAAATGTTAACCAAAACGAGTTCAACAGACCAAGGTAGTGTCATGTATGAGTCCATCAAAACAGAGGTAGCCTACCGCAGTTTAGTTTAATGAAGTTTGTTTTGATTTCTAACGGTCACTGCGAACAAAACACGAGACGACACACCAAACATATACGGTACATGCAAAAAAACTAAAAATGACAAAACGCAAACGTTAAGGGGTGCTTAAAATCGAAACTTTTATGTTTAACACCTTTCAAAATCGTAACCAGTTGAAATCACCAAACGCAAGTCTGCAATAGCCTACGGCTAAAGACGTTTAGTATAGCTCATCTTGCTATTTACATAGCTATCAAGTTATGGTAGCCTACAAGTGCGTGCTGTGTGACGTTACACCTTGTTTTGATATTTATCGGTCGACTTCCAATTTTTAAACATCTTTACAATTTTTGTGACAACATGCTTCAGGGAACTTCTACAAATATGATGCGTCTTTTTGTTGGGTTAATTTTCATTTTGAAGCAGTGTAAGCAGCATATTACTCGCTTGTTTACTGCAGTTGGAAGTAGAGAATACGAGTTTTTTATCGAACCAAAGCAAATCATTGACTCTCGATGAAGCAGGAAACATAGGCTAAACGATTAATATTTTGCTAGTTCTGAAAGTGTTGCCGGTTTTTCTTATGTTTGAACTGAACTGAAGCAACGCTCGGAGCGTTCACGCAGCAGCTCTACGCCACATTTTGCATAGCATCTTTTCCAAATTATAACGATTTGAGGGAAGCTAGGTTCTGGCGGTTACTTGCCACTTCATTCATTACTTACAATACACCTAGTCAGACTTGCATTTTTTTTTTAAATTCGGTGAGAATAGGCGCCTGAGATTAGGTTGCTATCAGTTGGAGGCTAGATGTAAGTTATGCAACATGTAACCAATACAACCGTGCAAGTGAATGACTGGTGAAAGAACGCTGCAAGCATGACATACTGCATAAGTCAGCGACTTTTGTTGACTGCGGAAGTGTTTTTTCTTGAATTGTCATTAAGTAATATTTCATAGTTTTCAATGCTCTTGCAAGCCTAAACGTTTTGTATACGTATGACTATCACCTTCTCGTGTTTGATATTTTGCGTTTGTGTTCAAGCGGGCTTAAATCAACAATTTCTCGTCAGTGCCATTCAAAACTTTTTGCTGAATGTGTCACTGAAAACACCAAGCACTTTTCTGCGTGTTTACATAGGTTAGTCCGCTGCTTTCAGCTAGCAGTTTTAACTAGTATATTTAAAACGCCTTCTAATCTTTTGAAAGCTCTGAGTTAAGCCAAATATTTATTGCTGTTAGTTTGCGTTACTTTACGTTGACTTAAACGTTTTTGTAATTAAGTTAAAATATTTTAACCAGTTGAAAATAGAAAAATATGTGAATTGTCCTCTATTTACATTTTGTTAATTTCGGTTTAATTTTTTTTCAGTTGCGTTCATTATCATTTTTAGCATATAGTAGCCCACTGCTGAGCGAAGGCCTTCCCCTTTTCTTGCCAATCCAGTCGATCGTGTGTTTTCATGTACCAGTTTGTTGTTCTACATTCTTTATCAATCTCGTCTCTCCATCTCATTTTTGGCTTTCCTGGTTTGCGTTTGTTTTCCCAGGATGTCCAAGTTGTTAATTTGTTAGTCCATCTGTTGTCCTGATGTCTTACTATATGATTTACCCACGACCATTTTAGTTTTTTGATAGTTATCACAATGTTGCATAACTTTGTTTGATTTCGAATCCATTCAGAAGTTTTTTTTGTCTAGCCATGTTAAACCTATTATAATTCATTTATGTGTTTTTTGCATTGACTAATTTTTTAATTAATTTTTTCGTGAGGTTCCAAGTTTGCGGGCCGTTTTTAACAGTTAGAAGAGTGCATTGGTCGTTGACGTGTTTTTCGAGAGGAAGGATTACAGAAAAGAACAAAAGGTTACAGTTGAAAAAGTTACATAGAAAGGTTACAGTTGCGTTGTAGTAGGGCAATTCAAGCTGTTGCATTTTATAATACACTGCACTAATATAGTTATGCCACGGGTTGTTAGAAAGATGAAAGTTACAGCAGTAAGCTTGTTTTAAAAGGACCTTACACCAGTAATTTTCGACTTTCTTTTTTCCAGACAAAAATTGTACCTTCATTGCGATAAAAGTCGTTCTGTTGACTACGACGCTTTCTTCCGCCTTCCCCAAAAACTGTAAACCGGAACAGAACTGTCAGCGAACGATTAAGTTGATAGTTCAGTTCGTAGGGCTGAGACACCGGAAGAACGACGTTTTCGCGACAAAAGTAAGCATGCTGCTGCGTTGTGGCAAGACATTCAATGTTTTATTTTATGTTGGATGCAATGATTGCCTATCCCTGTGGCCTGTATAATATTCAACTTTCATGCATGAATCTAAACGCGACAAAATCAGTTCGGAAAACTATCCAATATAGTTTCCAAATTACACAACTATTTTGCTTAGGCTTGCGCTCAGGTAATTGAAAATTTAGATGGAATGGACCGGAATACAGGGAAGCCATTCTTCCTACGCATCTTCAGACAAAACCCATTAGGTGTCTTTTATCGTTCCAGGGCTCACGGCTACTAAAACGCATATTAGGCCTACTGAATAATACTAAAATCCTCTCTGGTGAGGAATTCCGACCCAGTTGGGAGCCACTTATCCAATGAAAACGCTTGCAGTCGGAGTTAGAACAAGAGTGCAGCCTAGTAGCCTACCTGTGTTTCTTCGAGTTAGTTTGTTGTAAGCCATGTATGACCAGCCGAAATCCTGATACTTGTGTTCGTGACACGCTTGTGGTTATTTCTATGCATCGCCGTGATGTGAGTAGAATCTGTCTTAGTTTTAACGTCATTTCAATGCGTTGTGACGCTATACAGGACATATTCAAACGAACTGAAGTCGCATTCAGTAAGCTTGCTATGCTACTCGCCAACTTAGCCCAGCAATCAATATTCCGTTTGATAGATTCGTGATTGATTGAAAACTGTAACAGGACGTTAAAGAGCGAATGATAGTTTGTGGTTTTATCGTTTTTGCGCAAGTGCATAGACTCTTTACTGATAGTTTATTTTACAATGACCCATGTTGAATTAATGTAAGAATGTTGAATATTAAAAATGTATAGGTTTAGTTTGCTGCAGTCATTATAAAGCAAGCAACTCTCATTACAGCGCAGCTCAGCCTGCCAATCGTTTGCAGATCGCGGTCAGTTTTCAAACCCAAATCGATAAAATGACGTCATTCAGAATCAGGTTTGGATGGTCATTATATTTTTGTTTGGATACGAAACGTACATAAAACAAAAACGTACATTGTGCATCCAGTGAGAGAGTGCGAAAGACCGTAGCCCTGGAGGCGTAGATTGCATTGATTGAAGTACAGTGGCGTTATCATGAGTGTGGTTTTATCAAGGCTGCAAGAGGTATACAGCAGGGGTGGGAAAAACCAAGACCCGCTTGTCACTTTTCAAGCATCTTTTGCCATATGTAACCTTACAAGTTTGAAGTTTGTAAACTGACCAAACCTTTGGTACAGTTATTGGATTTTAAACATCTTTGCATTTGAAGTGAGGATTGCTGCGTAGCGTAGCTATGCCAATATTAGATTTGCTTCTTCCAAATTTGACGGGGACATTCTGCGGTGATTGAGTTGAGGTTAGGTGTAGGTAGCATCAGACATAAGTAACTAGATACGTTAACGACTAGTGAACGTCGCTGTCACTGTCTTCGGTAGGGTCTACACCTTAGTTCGATTGCACGTTGGATAACACCCAGCAACGTTACTTCAGGGTTGAGTCAGAGGAAAAATATACCGAAAGGACTCACTAGCATTACTTTTGATCCAAGTGCGTATTTTGTACGCAGTTGGCAAAACGGAAAGCAAAAGGCCAAGTGTGGATTTTTTTTCATAGTGGAGCTGAGTTTTTTGGTCTTTTTCTTGTAGGCCATCAAAAACTTTATACATAGCATTATTTTCTAACTTCATATTTAGGCTATGAAAAGTGATAATAAGGAAATGGCTATATTTCCGGCGCCTTTCGCTATTATACTGTGCGATCAAAGAGCTTTGGTTCGTGGCAGTGTTGCCAGAAAAACAAATTTTCTCCCAAATATTTAGAAATTGTCTGCAAATTTGGAAAATGTCTGGAAAAATTTCCAGGTTAGATTGGCTCTCTGCACAGGACTTCAGAATTTCACAATTGACAAGTGTTTATCTTCAGCTTTTTTGGAGATTTCCGAAATCAGTATAGAATTGTTTATCTGGCAACACTCGTGGCGAAAGGCGTAAATACAGCCACTTCCTGATAATAATGGTGTGCGCCCAAACAATACCCGATGTAGGCCTAACAAAATCGCAATTTTCCCATGCATCGACAACGACATTTATCAACAGGTACGTGACAAATGTGCATCACTTCCTTTGCAGCTGCTAAGAAAAAGTGGCATAGATGTGGCGATTGTGGCATACTCGAAACACACGGCTGCGTATTTCCGTTCTTTTTATATTTGTTGTAGCAGTGGTTTGTCTTTACACGGTAGGCAAGTCTCTTCAAGTATCCAGTCGGAAGGAACCTGATGCTCTTCACTACGTAGTTCCACCGAGAGTTTTTAAATTTCCAGCAGCAGATAACGGTGGACTACTTCAGGAAAAGATCAAATCCTTTGACGACAGGCCAGCACTGATAAGGCCACCTTCAGAACTCGCCAATGGAATCGGACAATACGGAGAAGGAGTCATATTTGTAAACTTGACGGAAGCAGAAAAAAAGCGGCAGTCTAGCAGTTTGGAAGTTTATGGAATTAACCAATACTTAAGTAGTAAAATTTCTTTGCATCGCACTTTAAAAGATGCAAGGCACCCCCTGTAAGTATATTGAATATTTTTTTTAAAGTTCAACACCATTATTAACTGATTTGCATTGCTGCAATTATGATCATTACAAGAGATATCGTTATTAGCTTTCTGAAATGGACGATTTATTGCAGTCCTAAGTACCGGTAATCATTTTCAAAGTCACTCAAATATTAATGATCAATTATTATTGTCGAGTCATCGCTTTATACTATGCTCCTTGTGCGAACACGATTATTTGTTATTTTCGTGGTTGAATATTTTGTTCAGTAAGCTTAGTGCAAATACTTTGAAACATTTTGATTTTGCTTTACTTTTTACCAACGGTCAATAGTTGTTCAATATAATGGCACGCATAAAAGTTGATTCAAATGTTTTTGGAAGAAAAAAAATCTCCGTCTCCGTAATTTTTGTTTGTGTTCGCCGAGCACACAAGTTATGAAAGGACATAATTTAGCAACAATAACTAGGTCTAATTATGGCAGTAATAGTTCATTATTGTCTTGTTTTAGAATCGATAATCACATAACATCTTCGCTATTATTTTCACAATTTTCAGATGCAATTGTTCTCACGGAAAGAAATGCTTGCTAAGTGCTAATCCAAGACCTTTTTTTTTATCAATTTCTTCACTTTATGGAGTATTTGCATATTTTTATTCAAAGTATCTCTTTGTAAATACATTTATAAGTATTTCTTGTTTTGATGCCCTAAAGCCTAGATACGACTCACAATGAAGTCTAGTTAGCTTGCACTCCAAAGAAACTCATGAAAGTTACGACTCTTCGGCCTCTTCACCATGTGTGAAAATTCACGTAATAAATTTCCTTTCTATGAAGATTTTTGAAAAATTATCATGTGAAAAGATATTTTTACGACCATAGTCTATACGACGTTTGACCATAGCATACCAAATTGCCAAATTACGAATATGCGTGTTCGCAGACGAGCAAAATATATTGTCGCTTCTTCTTGCAGAACCTAAATTACTATAATAAGCAATAAACGCCAAGTCACTCGTAATCAATATTTAAAAAAGTTGCTAGACTAAGTTAAACATTTTATTGAATTTCATTGTCTAAAACTTTCTTGTAATTTTTAATTGGTTTAACACACTGACGAGTTTAGTAAACTTATCAATCTTGCGAGTTCAATGCGCCACTCTGACTGTTAGTTCTTGCTTTCAGGTGCCGAGAGCGTAAGCCGTTCGACTATTCAAAACTTCCAACCACATCTGTGATAGTTGTGTTCTACAATGAAGGATGGTTCACGCTTCTTCGCACTGTATACAGCATTCTCCACACAACACCCGATGTTCTGTTGAAAGAAGTCATTCTAGTTGATGACTACAGTGACATGCGTAAGTCACAGTTTTCATATTAAATCTTCTACCACCGAAACGTAGTGTTTGATTTTTAAACCAAACTTAGTTATTGCACTTAACCAACACCGTCAAGACAACAGGAGGTTTGGGCTCGACCCACTTAACAAATGTTGTGTTTATTACATTGCTTTATTACATGGCAACCCGGTAAGCTGGAATACAAAGATGAAAGTCTAATTTTTTGCTTTGAAACAACCTTCACAAACGTTAACGACCGAATCTCCGTTGCAGCTCATCTTAAGAAACCTCTGCAAAAGTACTTAGTCAATCTACCTAAAGTGCACTTGATTAGAGCTCCCAGGCGTGAAGGCCTCATGAGAGCAAGATTGCTGGGCCTCGCTCAAGCATCAGGTAAAACCTATCTAGCAAAATTGGTCTTTTTTACGTTGATTCAACGTCTTGCACAACGTCTGAAGACATCTGATTGACTAACGTCGATTAACAACGTCCGAAGACGTTAAATCAATGCAAAGAGGAGATTTGTTGCTTTTCGGGAAGCTGTCAGTTTAACTAATAGCGATAAACCAATTCAGCTGCTGAAGCATATGCGAACCTGCTTGCTTAATCTGCTTTCATCAGCATCAAACTTGATCCCGTTTGGCAGCTTAATCGTTAAATCAAAAATTCAATAACAACATGTTGCAACATGTCGAGGTCTTATGATGAAACCGCCTGCACGGTGCTGAAAGGACGCCAGTTCAACACTCACCGAGAGCAAATTAAATTTAATTTCAGCTTGTTTGTTGTCTTTTCGATGGTTGCGCTTGATATATATTTGTATGAGTTCAAGAAGAGTGTTTGATTAATATTTTTTTTGCAAAAATGTCACTTTTATATCTATCGCAAAATCGAGCTTGACGCGTGCCGGAAATCTATGAGATACAATGAGTTCATGTTGACAGATGAAACGTTGGAAGTGATTTGTTATGGAGCTCGTGTACCTTAGCATGCAGCCACCAACTTTTCATTTCCATTCGAAACTTTAATCAAAGTTAACTTTATTTCAAAATCGTGCACTTACTCTCTATTTCTTTATGATTTACGCAATGTAGAATACAAAGAATCTTAGACAATCGTTATTGATATTTCTTCCTGGAAGTGATTTTTACTCGACATAGGTCTAATGCCAATTAAGTTAATTATTAGTACCACAATCAGACGCCATTTGAAGTCAACTTAAAGATTTAGTTCAGGTTGTTTTAGCGTTTTAATAACGTCAGTAAACCAATACCGCAAATTTGCTTTGCATTTGTTTTATGTGGGAGGTGCCAAACAGCCCACAAGCACTGGCACCAGCGTGAGGTCAAACATAATTGTCTTGTGTACTCGTATGAATTATTCATGCTAGATTGTCCTATCAGTGTCTCCTGCTGTTTCTGATGTTGGTCTAATGCTTGGTGACACTCGTAGGCCTTCGTGAGCACATGAATCCTTTTTCTGAATAATTTATCAAGTTTAAAATGAAGTCGAAAAGCGAAAAAATGGCCAGGGTTTTGCGTCATCACGTAGAATCGTACGTAGTGGTATTTTGGGTAAAGTTGCGCAGAAAGAGTTCTTCAACATTGCTAATCAGTATGGTTAAACCTACATTTGTTTTAAAACGCAACGGCAGACGCCGGTCGCGTGTGCTGATTGACAGGGCTTCATGCGAATAGGATTCTTTATTTATTTAATTTTCCATCAGAGTTTTTCACATTTGTGTCAATTTGATTGGCACAGTCTACGAATCTGATAACAAACTTTCCGATTGCTACAAATCGGCTGCCGAGAAACAAAGTTTCCGATTATTAAAGTATTGTTGTCTGTAAATTATTCCACCCACCAGGTGCCGCTGAATGGTGAGTCCTTGAAATGCGTAGTGAAGCGCTCACCCCGAGAGTTGAACCAGAGCCGCGTGATTTTGCAGTTTCTTCATTCGTAAATCTTTTTTTTAACAAAAACGGACTGTTGAAAAACGAATATTATAGTTTGCAGTATATAATATTCATTATTATGATTAAATAGCAAAAATCTGCGTGGATCCTATATCCTATCATAGACAAAATCTTTCTTACATTCGAATAATGCTCGTCTTGGCAAGAATTTATATGCAACGTTTTTTTTTCTTTGTAGATTGACAGAAATGTTGCGGAGATAAAGTCGCAACATGCCAAATAGGCCCTGTGAATTTTGGCTTGTTAATGCTGTTTAAGTATTGTGTCATTACACCCCATGAAGTGTAAACGCGTCAAAATTTAGGACCGAAAATAGTTTTCAGGACACTAATGGTGTTAAATTGATTGTATCCTAACCTTCTGTAAATCGATAGTAACCAGAAAGGCGCCATGCCAGAGAATGGATTGTAACGGCTCCAATTTCACGATACATTCTAGTACAAAAACATCAAGCCAACAAAAACGAAGATGTATGTATTAGTTCTGGGATAAAATTGCTTTCGGCCTTAAAATGAAGTCAACGATATTTTTGTTGCCCCAACGTACCGAGTTGCCAAGGTCCGCGCATATTGATTGTCTTGCAGTTTAAAAAATGCAGATTTTTGTTGCTGAATTCGCAACTGTATTCCTTTCACGCTTGTTCTAAAAGTTACCAGCACTGTAATGATGATGGCTATCCCTCTTCTTCGGAGACGATGGTCTTCGCAATAAAACGCTTATGGTAATACGCTTGATTCAAAAAATTAACACTCGGTATTAAAACATCTTTCTTACCGGTACTGTTGTTGGTCTTACGCATCATTGGATTTCTTTTGATACAGATACTGTAGCAATTAGCTTACTTGAAAACTTGTCGAAGATTGACTCAAGCTTCCTCGAAAGTGTGACATTGCATAAAATATATTGAAAGTATTGAATAAACAACCTTAACCACTTTCAATAAGTGAGTGTGACGTAACAACAACGCAGTTTCAAACAAGATTGAGTCAATTTTAGACTAAATTGACTGCTTTTTGCCTATTTTTTCAAGTCCTTTCTTGATTTCAGTCTTCCATGGATTGGATTGCAGTAACTGTAATCATCAAACTACCTTTACAGGCGAAGTGGTCGCATTTGTTGATTGTCATTGTGAGACAACAACTGGATGGTTGGAACCATTGTTGGAGTCGATTGTGGAAGACAATACCACTGTCGCTATCCCAGTTACGGATGACATTGACTCAAATACCTTCAAGTGCGTGTTTTTATAATTCGCTATGAACCCTTTTTGCTTCTAATTATTATTGTACTTTCTGGTAAAGTATTTCATGCATTAGTGTACACGTAGGTACAGTTTTTCCTAAATTTGAGAAAGTGAAGGGGGTTCTAAACAAAAAATGATCATTGAAATTATTTTTGTTTTGACCGAAAATTGTTCCGTCTTGGTTTCGCATTGCATGAAATTTCGTGGCTCACTCGAAAGTGCACTAGAAAACTAGGTATTTTTTAGTCTAAGCAATTTTGAACCATGGCTACCGGGAGATGCGACCTGATTTGTCACATTTTGACCAGCGCTGCTGCTACAGTCTGATTGAAATTTTCTAAGATTTTGTTTACTTTTTGCTGACTCGTAATAATATAAAAGATTTTTGTAATATAAAAGCGTTTAAATAAAATTATTAGAAAATTGTATTTAAACAATTCCTAAAACTTGATTAAATCTAGTAGAGTGTGCAAAATGTGACAAGGCCGTATCTCCAGGTAGGATACCAGAGAATGTTAGCCGGTAGTTTTTACGAGAATCAAAGATGAAAATGTGCTTTTGACAGATTCCTATCAAGTAAATAATAATGATGAAGGTTTTGTTTCTTGCTGTTTAGATTAATCTTGTTATAGGCCTTCTTTTCTACCAACGATAGTTTATTCCGGTTTCTATACTTTGTACGGGTATGACCCAGTAGGGATATCTAAAGAAGGGGATACGAAGACTCTCAGCAATGACCGTATTCTCACGATACTACCAGGGCGGTAGTTTGTAGCGCGTTAAACATGCTGTTTTTTAAATTGCAGAAACTTTTGTAGTGCAGCTGGTACAGTCAGCTACAGAAGACAGTTAGCAAATGTTACGTAGAACATATTTAAAGAATACTTGTTTGGAAAGACAGTTGAAAAGTTACCAGTAAGCTGTTTTTCTTAACAAAGCCTTTGCAGTAGGCTAGATGTAAAGCAAATATACGGGTAGTAACCTGAGCAGTGAGCATGCCGTGAATATCCAGGCTTGGTGCTAATAGCGCAATGCACATTATAATAACAAGATTTATTAAATTACTATCGGTGCCAATTGTCATTTTACCACAAACAGAGATTATTTAAGGTAAACAGAAGATCTTCTATTGTCAGACGTAATAAAAGCCTTCGTATCCTCTTTTTGATATCCTGGTATGACCGAACACTAGGAGGGGGGGGTGATGGTGCGTTTGTTCCTTTACTAAGCACACGCAAAGCACAAGAAACATCTTCTTAAAGACACACGAATTTCAGATACTACTACGGAGCGTATGAACCAAGCATTGGAGGCTTCACATGGCAGCTCTACTTCCGCTGGAGGTTTATGTCCGAATCCCAGCGAGCGAAGAGGAAGAACCTCGCGGAGCCTATTAAGACTCCAACCATCTCTGGAGGACTCTTTGCCATCAACAAAGACTTTTTTGACCACATCGGAAACTATGATGCTGGGATGGACGTGTGGGGAGGAGAAAATGTTGAATTGTCCTTCAGGGTATTTTTACTTTGAAAAATTGTATTGATTCGTATGGGTTTGTCACATCTGAATTTGTTTCACGACGTGATTCCATAAACTGCACAACCACCAAACGCATACTATATTACTTATAGTATGAAAATTTATTTATTGTTGTTTTTTTAGCGACTGCACTTCTTTTCGACTCCGTATCCTATTTCTGATATGACCTTACTTGGCCATGAGATGATTACTCTAACTAACTTATTCTTACTGGTTTATACAAAGAATACTGTCACTGCTCTGTTTTAAAGTTTGTGTGAAAACCCATTTAGAAATGAACTAAAGTCAGCAACGTAGAGAGACTCTAGCCTAACCACTGCACTGATCTTACAAGTTTATGTAATCTAGCAAGTCATAAATAACATTTCTGGAAATGACTCGGAAAAGTCTTTAACAGCAAGACTATGTAATAAAGACCTTTTTTCATCCAATGATGTCATGTGTTGAACTTATAGAAATATTAAACCATGTGCAATTGTGCATAGACTTATTTTCGCTCAGAATACATTGTGATCGAATGTTAAAAGCTGTTGCTTTTCTTAATGCATTGTGTTCCTGTGTAGTTATTAATACATGTTTTTCACAACCCGTATTGTATAATTTAGCTCTGCTTGCTTTTAACCATGTTACATCATGGCATACGCGGGCATCTTGATGAATAAGGTTGTCTTTTCAATACACGGTTCGCATTGCTTACCACGTTCAGTTTGGTCATGCTTTCTGTAATCCTTGTATCTTTTTCTTTAGGCCTGGATGTGCGGTGGCAGAATGCTCATCCATCCCTGCTCTCATATTGGTCACGTATCACGTGACCACAATACATACTCACGCAATTCGATATGGAAGAACGTGAAAAGAGTTGCCGAAGTGTGGCTCGATGATTACAAACGCTTTTTTTACAATCGTCTACCGCCTTCGGAAAAAGATGTAAGTGTGTGTTTGCTTTTAAGATGGCTATGGAAGCAATTAAATGAAAGTGCAGCTTTTCCAAATAATTGAATTGATGTAACAGCACGTTGGAAGACATTATGAAGTGTTTCCGAATTTCAAACTTGTTTTGTTTCTTCACGCTCGTATTCCATGAGTTTTGGTTTTTCAGTCTGCAGATTCAAGGCTTATACACGAGTGATAATCTGGGCTGTGTAGTTGGGCGAGAAATATATGACTCCGACTCCTCGGTTTATAACTGGCCGACTTCAGTGTTGCCAGATTTTTTAGGGTTGCCAGTTTTTTTATATTTTTGTTTTTAATATTTTTAAAATGTAGGCTAATTAGTAATTACCCTTAAGTTGTGATCGCAATTGAAACAGAGACTTTCACAAAAACTGGCAAGAACAAACACTTTTTTCTAGTAGCCTAATGTTTTAGAGCGCAATACAAAGAAGAAAAACAATATTTTGAAAAAAGATTGTTAGCAAAAATTTTACTGTTTATCGATTTGTGTGAAGTCGGAGTCGACCTTTTTTGACGACTCCGACTGTGGACATGCTAAAATACCTCCGACTCCACAGCTGCTCTGGTGACAATCTCAGCAAATACAACGTTTCTTTTACGTCGCTAACAATGCAAATCTGACGACTTTGAATTTGCCCAAAACAATTTCCAATGTGACAATAAGCCCGTATAGTTTTTTTGTTTTAAACAAAACTTGTCAAAAAATTTCATGCGAGTGATACATTTCAGTAAATGTTAATTTACTGGCAAGATTGGTTTTGTTCTTAGCTCGCGAAAGTTGACAATTTTGCATCGTTTCAACATCGTCTACTCTACGCACTAGTGGCTTCTTAGTTTAATGTTTTGTTTTTTTGCAATAGGTTGAGTTTTGCGTTTAGCAGCAGGATCGTTGTTTATTTTACAAATGCAGATACAAACGACCTGTTTTAGGCTGATGCTGCGGGTTTGCTGTGTTAGTAGCGGTTCGTCACTAGCTTTTGGAAACACAGATCCCCAGTCATTTGCTGTGACGAATGGTGTTTTTTGTTTCTTTCCATTGATTTAACGTGTACTGTATACACGGTATGTATATTGCAATGTATAGACTTTGAAAGTACAGACTGAAAAAGCAAAACGAATGGAATTCGAGCGTGAAGAAACAAAACTAGTTTGAAATTTAAAAAGACTTCGTTATGCACGTCTACAGACGTTAAATTAATTCAAAACAGACTAATTTTGCTAGCTGTGCTGTAGAAAAACAATCTACAACGTTGGATTACGTTGAGTGCTGGTAACGGCAAAATGAACGCTTTAACACGGGAACTAAATGCACTTTTTTTGTAAATACGCCATTAATTTGGTCATGCACCAAAAGTGAATGCAATCTTTAACAAAAATCGACTGTTGCAAATCTGTTTTCTTTAGACTGAATATGGAGACGTTTCGGAAAGGAAAGCACTCCGCGATCGGTTGAAGTGCCACGACTTCAAATGGTACTTGGATAACGTTCACCCTGAGCATTACATTCCCGAAGACAGGCCAAACCGCTTCGGAAATGTGAGTTTTTTTTATCTATTTATTGTTATTTGCTGCCTGGGAGTTGTTACTGGATGTTATTTTCGCAACGAAAAAATACTCATAAGACTATCTCAGAGTCGACTTGCATCCTGGGATTGTGTAGAGCGCTGCGATTTCTTTTCAAGGAAAGTTATTTTAGCCTATTTGGCGATGATTTCACGTCGCTAAACATGGAATGTATGCAAAATAAGTCGCCTGGTAAATCTGCGTTGTCCTGTTTTTGCACTAACTATACCAAGATAGTTATATATTAACTTGGATTTCAGCCGTTTCTACTTCTCGTACAGATAATTTCATTTTTAGCAGAGAATTTCATCTTCCATACCGATACTGCCAGCACCAGACTATGCCTAAAATGTTAGTGCTTTTACTTTCATGTTGTTGTGCTTCTCCTATTTTAACCAATTCGTACATATTTACGTTATTGGAACGCCCAATACGTCACAAAGCGTCATGCAATGCGTGAAATGTTTTGTTTGAAATGATTTTGAAACTTTGTTGGTTTCACGAAAGGATGCGGAAAAAGCTAAGGCAACATCACTCAGTTGAAAATTGTTATCAGTTATTATTGTCATGTTATATTATTGTCATCACTCAGTTATTGAATCACTCAGTTGATTGGCGTGAAAATATAATTTACCGATGGCAATCTTTATCACAACAAATCAAGTATTCTCCTGTGGTATTCTATTACCATGGTCACTTTGGAATTGCCTGTGAGCAGAACATCGCGTTAACTATGTTGCTTAATGCTTTAGTTTATGTAGAATATGTGTCTAAACTGAAGTCTCAGCGTATGCTGCAGTATGCTTGCTTTTAAAACGTATTGTCCCAGTATGATGGTATATTCTACTCTACTTCCCACAATGCAAAGAAAACGCTACATGTTCACTCGACCGTATCATTGAAAGTACTTTGTAACTAATAAGCAGATAAAACCAAGCAACTATGGCGGCACGGAAATCGCGAACGTCTTCTGCTAAAAAACATGAAGAGTTGAAATCATGCACAATTTCTAGTTTATTTCTTTATAATATGTTGGATGCCATGTCGTTGAACATTTGCTTGTATATGCTTATGATTAAAAAAAGTTACCTTTAACAAAAATTTGTAACTTAAGTTTTCAAAAGAATGTACAGCACGGTATTCAAAAGTAGCCATCTTGCTAACCATTGCTAGCTAGGTTATTGCTGTATTTAGAGCGGATTACATGGCCCATATGTGCCTTGATAAGGAACCTTGGCCCACCAATTTCTTGATAGTAATGAGTGACTTTACCATCAGCATGGCCGGCGACTCTTGTGTGACAATTGTGATTTAACCAAAAATCTTGACCATTTTTAGATTAAAAGCAAAGCAAGGAATAACGCATGTCTGGACTATTCACACAACCCGACAGCCGGTGGACGCATTGGTGTTTATTCTTGTCATGGCTTTGACAATCAAGTGAGTCTCTTTTAAGCCTCCCATTCATGTATGTTTAATTTCCATTGTCCTCTGTTGCGGTAGAATCCTATTTCTGTTTGCTCAATAGATCATTTAGACTTGTTCTTTTTTTTGCGTCAAAAGCCACGGTTGTTTTCGCAATTGTGCCTACCGTGACGTCTACGTTTGTGAGTTTAACGTCAGTCAGAAAATCGGTTCTTTCTTACGTAGATTAAACGTCTGCAAACGCTTGAATTCATGTAAAAGCGGACTGATTGCTTCTCTGTGTCGTTGCTAGTCATCTAACCTGAAGCCTTTCCAGAAAAATACGTGTCCACAATGAAAGTAAAATACGTTTCATTCGTTTATTTGTTCATAAAAGCGTCATGGTCATATGTATGTTCAGCTCATCAATTACTTATGCCAAGCAATTTAACCTGAGAATTATGATTGTTAGTTAGGTACGGGTTTTGTTTCATTTGTCGAACTTTGAATTTATCTCAAAAAGGTTTAAACCTGTAACTGGATGACTGCCCAAAGACTAAATTACTTTGGAAGATATATAATAGGCAAAATGATTGAAACGCCTTGTCAATCTAACCAAAAAATTAAAAGCCCAAAATGTAGCTAATTGACTTTTCGGACTAGGAAAGCTTCTTTGAGAGCTTAATCCTGGCAGTTTCGCGTACTTGTCGAGGCTTTGAACCGAGATTGACAGAGTAAAGTTTCCGATATTATTGAAGTGTTGTTGCCGAGGAATTATTCCATCCATTAGATGCCGCTGAATGGAGAGCAGTCCTTAACGTGCGTTGCTCAAGCGCACACCCCGAGAGTCGAACCAGCGCCGCTTGCTCTTGAAGCTTTTTGGTTTACGAAGTCACGCGCTAACCAACTGAGCTATCGGGGCGGACTTCTAAAGACACTACGACTTTTTGAAGGGATATTTAAAATTAGCAATCCTTTGACGTACAGGTAGCCTAGGTTATGGCATATCCTACCAAAACAGTTCGTATTGATTGTTTGTAAAGTTGGTTTTTGTTTTATGCATGTGTGCTTGTAGTGAAATGCTTTCATGGAGCTATCGTTTGGTATCAGTTTCCCACCATAAAAGATTATTGAAAATGGTTGAAATAAGGATTAATAAACTTTACACGAAAGTGTAAGCACGATTTATGAAATAGATTGAGTTTTGCTTTTAGCAGCACGATCGTTGTTTATTTCACAAGTGCAGATACAAACGACCAGCTTCAGCATGATGCTGCAGGTTTGTTGTAGTAGTAGCAGTTTGTCACTAGTGTTCGAAACACAGATCTCTACTCATGTGCAATGACGTCATTGTACATAACTTCACTCGTCATTGCACATGACTAGCGAACTGTGTTCTGAACGGTAGTGACAAACCGCTACTATACCACAGCGAACCAGCAGCATCAGGCTAAAACAGATCGTTTGTATCACTGGCTCAGCTAGATCACAGACAACAGAGTGACGGATATAGCGCCACTGCCCACTATGACCGACAAAGAAGGTCACAGGAAATGTAATTAAACGAAAAAATAGTAAATGTTTTTTTTTTTAATTTGGCGACTACTTTCAGTAATAATGTGCCTATCGCTTACAACAAGTGTATTTTCCAATCCTAGATTTTCGAGCTGAATTCTAGAGGCGAACTGCGCATGCGTGAAGATGATTGCTTGGCCACTGTAGAGTCAAACCTTCACGTGACTACACAGCCTTGTGTCCCGGTCACGTCGAAAGTGCCTCCTCGTCATATGTGGAAAATAATTGCTGAGGTCAGCGAATCGTTTGGTCATACATTTTATTTGACCCTTGTGACCTTTTGTTCCTGGGTGCTGTAGCATAGTTTTGCATCTACTGCAATTACAACTATGTCAGCTTTTCTACTATGAATTGATTTAGCATTTGCGTATGGGAAGACACACGATCTGAATTGTTTGCTTTAATGCGAGTTGTAAACGCAAGTTTTACCATCATCAACGGGTCATCCCACTGCTGGTAGATGGCCTCGATGTATATTTCCACACCATTCTATCTTTCGCTGTTCTCATTCAAGTGGTACTATGTTTTTCTTCATCGTCTCGCTATCTGTTTAGTCTCCCTCTAGTTCTTTGTGCATCCCTTTGTGTCCATTCTATGGTTATTTTGGCTCATCTGTTTGTCCGTCATTGTTGCTACATGTCCTGCCTAATACCACTTTACATTTTTTCAATTTCAAAAACATTTTTGATATTTGGTATTTTTCTGAGGTTTTTAGTTCTAATTTTATCGTTCTGTTTACATTCAGTATGCTGCTAATTTTCTTTTTTATTGTGACTAACTTTGTTTCTGCTCCATTCCATATGTTAATGTTGGCAATATTACTTTGTTCATGATTTTTCGTTTCAAAGTAATTGGAATGTTTTTGTTTTTTTTAAATACTATTCCGACTAAATGTTCTTCAACTTATGTTATCCTTTGATTTATCTCAGTTCAATGTCGTTTCTTGGTGTTATCATTTTCTTTTGATATTGGCATATATCAGCCTTCTAGCTTTTTTCATCTGTCAAAAAACTCTGTCTAATAAGTATTTCCCCATATTATTTTGTCTTTCGTTCATTCTCATCCCACCTCGCTTCCTTCCTGGTTCAGTTTCTTAACAGTCGCTGCATTTATAACGTGATTAATTTACAAGAAAAAAAATTGGAAGGTGCCAAGAAACTAATCAGGCTTAAAACCAAAGGATTGTGAATATTCATCCTGAAATCGAAAAAAGTTTGATGTGGCTCCATATTGACAGTCGCGCATGCTTCTGCCACCAACACAGGCACAATTACTGAACGTGAAGTTTTTTCAACTCACAGATATCATCGGCTGTCGAATTTCAATCTCCTCCGATTCGGTGTGTCGTGCTTGCTTCGAAAGTAACAAAAAATAACGTTCTCGACTTTTCAGACCGGGCAAATTCAAAATGTTGGATCCACGACTTGCATGGAGGGCAAGAAGACCCCCATGGGTTTCTATGACGTCACCATGGAAGTTTGTGACTCCAAAAAGCGCTACCAAGCTTGGGGATTTACTTGATCTAAACTTTCTTTATGTTCAAGCAAGTTCAGCTTTACCTCAAGTGAAGAATTTTTATTAGCTCTGACTTTCGGTCTTAGGGTTCGTAGTCGTCTAGATGTAGGTCATTTTAAGAGGTAGTGAAAAATACATGGAACTGTATTTCCTGGGTTTCTAGGCGTTTATCACAGTGCAAAGCTGATTCAAGGAGTCGCAAATATATTACAGGAACTTTTTTTCGAGGTACGGTAAAATGTTGTATTTACACCACACTCCAGTTGAATACCCGCTAAAAATAGTATGCCCCTTTTTTATGTAAATGGTAGGTCTACCCTGTAGTGCAAGAGAAGATCATTTTCTGAAGCGAACAATGTCTTACTCTTTTTGTGCCTTTTTTGAACTGCAATAAAAGGTGTATCCAATCAATATTTGATAGAGTTGAAGCAACGATCGTAAAACGTGTTGATTTGCATTCTTAAGCATTACTTTGATTTTCAGCGGATTGTTTTTCAAATATTGGTAGCCCAGATACCAAAGCAACCGTATTTTACATTAATTCAACGTCTGCAGACGTTAAATTAATGTAAAAACGATTGATTTGCTGTCTGGGATGTTGGGCACATGTGGTTGTACCACAGTTGAGATTAGTTTAAATTATTTTATATTTTTTGTTGTTGTTTGTATTCAAACGTGAAGTGATGTTTGTTTACAGTTCGTTTCTTGTACCATCTACCACAAATGCTAAGGTTCCATTCTTCATCCAATTTCTTATCGAAAGCTTTCATAACGTTGATAATAGTGCAAACAAGTATTTCCACCAAAACACTTATCACAGCGCCAAAGCTTCATCTGAAGAAATATTAAAATGCTGTATGGACCATTTCTATTCAAGATAAGTGTTATTATTTCACAGGCAGCAAATTCTGTCATTATTACATGGATTCAACGTCTGCAGACGTTGAATCCATGTAAAATGACAGATTTTGCTGCATGAGATCTGACCTTCTCGAAGCTTTTGCACAACAAAGTTTATCAATATTTTTTTCATGCTTTTATCACCTGATTGAGATCTAAACCTTGTTGAAATAATATAGAGAATTATGTTTGTTTTCAATTGCAAAAGCTTTGCAATGTTTGCTGAGCTAGTTAAATGTGCAGACGTGCAGTGATTGAACAGTACTTTTTAAAGATAACTAAACTGCTGCGGATGAATATGTTTTGTTATATTAATGCAGTCACCAGGCCTGATTGAAATTTTCACTTCGTTCAGAAAGAATCTTTCTGAAATGAAGTGAGTGCGCAATTTAAAACACTGTAGTTTACTGTGTTACACATTTTCAATTTTTCTTATCGCAGATTGAAGTGTTTTGAAGTGAAAAAAAGTGATATTTTTCCACAATTTTTCATTAAGGTTGTTGCAGTGTTTGTGTACGGATCAAGGAAATGATTTTTAACTCCACGTTCCACGGTCTGCCGCCCTGTATGTGATTAGTTGTTTTGAAAAATGAACTGTCAACGTATTTCAATGTTACGTTTACGTGGAGGCAAACCAATTTTTAAACGTAAAAGACTTTTGTAAAAATGACTGCACAAAACAGATCTATATTTTTGCATTGGAATTTCTTTTTGAAAACCGAGTAAGCGCCTTTTTAGGTCGGAACGTCCTACTGCTGTCCCAGATAGCAAAATCCATTTATAGGCGTTGAATGACTGCAATAAAGAAAGGACCTTTTTTACTACCTGGAGTATTTATTCAAGTTTTGTGCTGTGAGCAAAGATTTGTATATCATTCCTGTCGTCTTGAAGTGCGCAACAAAAGTGTTTTCTTGATGCCTAGCTAGCAAAATAAGTCTTTTTTACATTGACTTAACGTGTGTAGACGTTAAATCACTGTAAAAAGGACTGATTTTGCTAGCTTGGATATTCACTGCAGAGTTGTGAGCCTGGCTCGAGTTTGGGATCATTTCAATACATTTTGGTCCATGGCGGAGCCCCTTAAATAGAGCGACTTTCCTTTGCCAGTTAATTTCATTGAGAAAGTTGAATTTTTGGCTTGAACGTAGTCCAGGGGTAAACAAGGTTTGCTTTCAACTCTGCATTGTGATCCCAGACAGCAAAATTCGTCATCTTGATTTTGATTCAACGTGTGCAGAAAAAGGATGGCTTTTGTTTGCTGAGTGCGTCTTGTCTCACATCATCTTGATGAAAACTAATTTATCTCGCACTTTCTACAGGATAATTTTTGTCAAACTTTGTGCTTTCCGACTGTGAATATGTAATATTACCTGATATTGATTCGGTATGCGATCTTCGCATCTTAAAACCGCTTTGGTACGCCATATCATTTGCATACAATAAAGTATGAATGTCGCTTAGCTTGATCTGTTTTGATCAGAGTTTAGACGTTAAGTTAGGGTTGGGGTGTCTGGTGTCTCATCAATAAATCCAAGCTTTAACTCAAAATATGGTAATGGTAACTTGAAAATCTTACTATACTGTAAAGTCTGTTAAGAGCCTCGTTGCACAACTTGTGACGTCATAGCATAACTCAGATCGCACACCAAAGCACCATCTACCAATCTACCTGATGCTTTCGATATATTTGGAGATGTTTTCAATTTGAAATTTTTGGAGGGAATATGTCACCAAGACTTTAATGAAACTGGTCGTATTGAAGATCAATACCTAAGATCTTCTGAAAGATAATTTAAGAAAATACTTTCCAGTAATTTTACTCTTTGGAAAACAAACCCCTGAAAGAAATTCTACCACGGGCAGAGCCATTTCAGAAAGCAACGCACAAGGCCTTACAAGACTCGATACAGTAGATATTATTAAAACAGCATAGAAATATAAACAATTTGTTAAAAGTTTTTTTTAAGACACGTAGATAATACTGGCAGTCAGTTTATTGCGTCCCACTTAATCGTAGGCGTATATGCAACCCGTAGGCCGCCGCAGCTGACGGAGTGTTAAGTGCACATAATTTGTAAGCGCTCTTGAAGCATCTGACAGAAACTAAATTAAGAGAACATTTAGCCGTCGTCAATGCAGCCCAGCGGTCTAGAGTTAGGAAGGCAGCAACCTCAACGAATCCAACCAAATCAAATTTGTTCTTCCAAATTAACGACACCACTATCTTAAAACTTTACAAACTTGCGAAATTGAACTCATTCATAGCTTACATTCTAGCCCGCGCAACAACGCTGAGACTACGAGAGCAATCAAGATTCAGACGAATGCTCTCAATCGGTGTCGAACTGGTGCTCTTTGGAGTTTCATGGTTGGAACTCTCACTACTCGCTTAATAGATGAATAGGCCTATTCATTGAAGATATTGTTGTTTGTTTGTTTGTTTATCTTTATCCTGCATTGCGGAAAGCGGACTTGAGCGCTATGCATCGGTGTACGCCTTCCGACGTACACCTGACCCACGCTGCAGCCGACGGCAATGTCAGTTTCCGGTTGTCTACTCTACTTATGACTTAAATTTGGTACTACCCATTACTCGAAATCGATCACTGGGTAGAGGCAATTATCGTAAAGTTTCTTGCCCAGAGAAACAACAGCAAGTGCGGGTGGCTGGAGTCGAACATGCAGGCTCTCGACTGCGAGCCTGCATGTTCGACTCTCGACTGCGAGACTATTGCTTGAAGCTCTTCTGATACTGATGGGTAGATTGAACTTGGACGGTCTGTTTATGGTTGAAATGTAGCCTATAACTTTCGAAAGCAACCTCGCTTATCTAATAAATTTAAAGTCATTTTAGTCGATCAGGTTTGTTTGTGTTGTTGGAGGTGGAAAAACAGCACCGTAGCTGATTTCAAAGCAACATATCATCAACACTAGCGTACGCAGGAGGGGAGGGGGGGGGCATTGGACCATGCCCCTATGTTTTGGATTGCACTGTCAAAGCAATTAACAATGTTGTTTTATAGACTAAGCCAATACGAAATACATGGCCCAATCCACCTACCCCACCCCAGGTATGCCAATGTAGCATAGTGTTCTGAAAGCCTATTAAAGTGAGAAAGAAATGGATAAAGTCTAAACTAAGACCATACTGGGATATCATGAAGACGTATGGAATATCAATGGCCAGTGGCGTAGCCAAGTGGGTGTTTGGGGGTTACAACCCCCCTTTTGGCACGCGTGTCACGTCACGATATTGAGAATGATGCTTTCAGTCTCTATAAGCTTACAAATGATGCTTTCAGTCTAAAAACAAATTGCCTAATTTTAAACAAAACTGCATTAAAAGAGCGAGTTTTGCCAATATCAAATATTCAAACATCTCAGCCAGGAATTAGCAACAAGAAAACATAGAGACTTAGCTTTATATTCGAAAAATGCCGAAGAAAACATGATCTTATCCTTTTGCTATGCCACCTGACAGCACCATTTTACAGGAATATTCATACCCACATTTTTGTTGAAAATGCTCTCAAAATGCACCAAATTTAAAGTAATTTTTCAAAATTTTCTGGGAGAGGCCCCCAGACCCCTGTCGCTGGGTGTCGTCTTAAGCGGAAAAACCTAGAACATCACACAACTAAGGCGAAAGAGAAAATTGAATTGTCTGTCTTTGTGATGAGTTACCAAGGGGGGGGGGGGGGACTTATATACCAGTCCCAGGTATACAAGTCACCCCCACCCCCCTTGGTAACTTATGACAAAGACAGAACTCAATTGACATGGCTCTTTCGCCTTAGTTGTGTGATGTTCTAGGCGTTACCGTCTTAGGCGAAAACGCCGTCGAGTTTCGCTCGCCGGTCGTCAAAACCCCTCCCTTTCAAAATTCCTGGCTACGCTACTGTCAATGCCCCCCCCCCCCTTGAAAAATTCCTGCGTACGCCACTGATCATCAATGTCATTGTCATTCACTGCTGACATTGAAATAAATATTTAATTATTGCAGAATTTGTCTCAAATATCACGCACTGTTTCAATCGCCTTATAACAACTGCAAACTGTTGAAAAAGCTGTTTTGGTGTAGCCTAACTTATTTGCAGTAGCTTATAATCTATTTCCATATTGTAATGCAAGAAGTGCTCATGTTCACCTGCTCCACAATCGGGATGCCTGAAACCTACATCTACTGAGTTTTACCAGTTCTTTGAGGCATCGCCCCTGCTGAGCTTCTCCGCAGAGCTGCCACACTCTCCCTGGCTCGCCGGTCACTGGAGCGACACCACGCGCTCCACAGCTACATCACTAGACCGGCAATAAAGAAACGCCTCAAATCGAGAAGCCCCTTTGTTGTTCAATCATAATCTTTGCTGGAGCACAACACCAGTGCCTCATCCTGGATCACCAATACCTGGTAAAAGGAGTGAACACACAACACCTCCAGACTCCACACCTTTGTCCCCGACGCTGGACCCATGCCACCAGGAAAGGAGCTCAGCCGACCTGCCTGGGTACACGGTTGAATCGCCTTCGCACGGGTGTTGGGCGCTTCGCATTCTTGATGCACAAATGGGGCTTATCAACATCTGCGGCATGCAACTGTGGTACACAGTAGCGCACCCAGAAAAAATTTAGGGGAGGGCTAATTCAGAAATGTGGGCCGAGTGATTTGCGACAATAGGCCAATACCCATCCCTTTGATTAATATTTAAAGGCACTCACGGCCCACAACCCACTGGTTTCCGATAGATCAGGATTCGTTCTCTCAATCAGATCACAAGTTGGCCTAGTGAACCCTATGCTACTAGCACCATCAGCATCCTCATTCCTACATCTACTCTCGCAATCTTCTGCAGATCTCGACTTTTTCGTCAAGTATGGCTAAATAGAATTAGCTTTCCATTTGCCAACACAAATAAGTGCGAAGACAGTTTGAAACAAAACACTAATTTTGTAAACAGTAAATTTGATGTGGACGTTTTTCCTACTTACAAAACATTCAAAATTAGTTCGTATTTTCAATTAAAGTCCCAGACGCCTTCGTCTCTCTGCTCAAATGTCGTATACAGTTATAGGCTACACCACGAGAGTACGGGAGCATCTGAACTTTAGGGAGTTAACCCTAGCTGTAGCGATACGGGGTTTAATGAGGACGCCCCACTCTAGTAGTGAAATATTTCTCAAAAGGAAATATACTTTTTGTTTTTGTTCTTTGGGAATTTTTTAAACCTACACTGGTCATGTTTTTACCTTCCTGCCCTTCACAATAACCATTTCGTCTCAGGTGGTTAGACATTTTCGTGCAATGCTAGATATATATAATTTAATGTAAATGCAATAGCCTATAAATGTTAGGCTACTGCAATTAGCTACTTTGAAATGTAAAAACGCCCAAAACTGCCTTATATTTATGAGCGAAAGTAATTTTTTGTTTGGTTTAGCATTACTTTATGTTATAATTTAAAAATTTCAATTTTGAAGCTATTTTTGGGAAAATAGAATGAAAACCGACTTTCTGACGTCTTTTCATCTTAAACAATTTATTTCAATAAATTGGTTGGGTAAAAATTTAATTTCTACACGCACAATACACATGATTATTATCTTGTGAAATATTTTGGCTCTGTGATTTTCATAGCTCCCGTTATTAGCGATTAATTAGCCCGGGACTAAGATAGCCCGTGGCGTGCTAACCGAGTACGAAAACAGCTCGTATTAAGATAGGGTTGAAGCATGGCGATCTGTATAAAGGTCGCCATGGGTTGAAGAAAGGTGCCATCAAAGACCATACCATGGAGTGTTCGTTTTGCATAGATCAAAAATTCTCTGCTGACTCATTTAAAATTTTACGCAAAGGCAAATCCCAATTTGACACCAAAATTCAGGAAGCACTGTTAACGCTACAACCCAAATTTAAACAAACAATTATTTGCTGGAGGCGCGTCCATTCTCTTTAACATTTACTGGATATATTACGTTCTCTGTGGTGCACATTTTTTTGTAGTTATTTATGTTGTTGCCTTTTCCTAAAGTAAATTTACCTTCAAGAAGTTGAAGTTTATTGCATTTTTTAATTAACTTATTTTCATATTCCTGATGAGGGCTTAAAGTTAAGCCGTAAACGTTCGATTGTTAAAACTATTTGTAAATGTGTAAAATATATTGTTATAATGCTCAGCCCACAGACCAATAGAGTACGCGGACGAGAAAGCTTTTTCTATCGTAAGCGAGAAGTGACATTAGTAGTCTCGTTCCATCGCTCGTCTTTGTCTAGCGCGCAATCGCAAGAAAAGCAAGTCTTTTGCAAGGTTCTTTACGCAGCGTAAGCTATGTTTTTGCTTTGGAAATTGGAATGAATATTGATTGGTTTTTGTCATTAGTTGACCTGTTTGATTTAGACAGGCTTAAGGCTTGGAAAGTGAGTTTTAAATAAGTCTTCAAAAGGCCTTTGTTTTAAATCGCTAAACAAGTAGGATAGGCTACGGTATTTTGCAACGTAAAAGTTTAGATAACCTTGTGAAATAAAGACAGGCAAGACACAACAATACAGCAGGGTTGAGCATTATTGCAATATATTTTACATATTTACAAATAGTTTTAACAATCAAACTGTAAAATATATTGTTATAATATAGTGATAATGCTCAACCCTGTTGTATTGTTGTGTCTTGCCTGTCTTTGGTAGGCTACAAGAACGCAAACTCTCTCCCGAAACTGTATTGTGCCATAACGTGAACAAAAGACATTCAATTCAGTTGGTTTTGTTATAGAAGCATGGCAGCTAGCATGGTCTTCGGATAGGTTTTCTGTGTCTTAATTTTTTACCTGGAGTAGCCTGGTCAGGCAGTATTTATTGTATAAAGAGTTTCAGTTATTTTTAAGGTTGACTTGTTTCAGGGGGTGCAGCAGGTGCATTCTGGTGAATTTTTTGGCTAATACGATGGTAATGTGATTTGAAGTAGCCCTCCTGTCTACTGAACGGAAAGTTTGACTGTGGGCCTGGCCTATAGCTAGGGTAGGCATGCCCGAGTTATATGCCATGAAAAATGTCACATGTTGAAGTAAAGAATTACTTTGAAACATTTTTTTTAAATATGCAGAGATTCTTATTAACCACTGCGCGTCGGCGTTTTCGCTAACCTACGCAGCGGCGTTTTTTTTGGGGGGAAAATCTTTGCCGGCTTTTGGGCTGTACCAAGGTCTTGTAAACCGATATAAAACTACTTCAAATGGCAGATATTGTTCTTCAAACAGTAAATCAGCCTCTTTTACATAGATTCAACGTATTCAGGCCTTCAATCAACGTAAAATGACTTGTTTAAAACCAGTTGTGAACAAACAAGCTTTCTTCAATTTTGAGACTCCTCAAAAGCATGTGAACTCATGTGAAACGATTTCCGCTGATTAATCTAGCCGTCGTGGAGTAATCAGCATTTTTTACATGGATTCAACGTGTCCAGGCCTTGAATCAATGTGAAAAGGCTCATTGAATGTGAATAGCCAGTTTGAACAGACTTTTCTCGAAACTGCTTGTAAGCAGACCTGCTTTTCGCTGAGAAAACAGAATCATAACGATGATTTATTGAAGCCAAACTATTTCTGATATAGATAACAGAAGCTTCAGGGAATTCACCAAATCATACAAGCTGTATACGACCAATAACGCTGTTCCAACGTTAAGCAACAAAAAGTTGCGTCGTGCTTACCGTACTGAAAACGCGCCTCGTCGATCAGCGCTTGCGGGGGCAAAGTGGTTGATATAAGCATTGAAATGAAAGAGAAATAAATTGCCAGCGATCATGCTACGATACACATAGAAGCATACAAACTGGTATGGTAACCTAGTGGCAAGGGCGGACTGGAACTTCAAATTGGCCCTGCACTAAAAAGAAAAACCGAGTTAAATAATTTTATCGGCCAACATTGCGAAAGCAACTGCCCACAATTGTGATTAAGCGGCACATTTTGGCCAATAAGCACCCATTTCAGCATTTTACTAATTGGATGTCATTTTACTCACTGGTGGCATCCAGTTTAGATTAGGTGCTCCGACACAACTGATAGGATTAAGTTTTTCCATGTGACTTTCAGGGTCTGAAAGACACATATGAACAATTTTACATATAATAATTAGTAGTAGGCCTATGTACATTTTATTTCTTTCAGGCTAATACTTTACTGCAAGTAAAATTTCATATTCTACTTTGAAAACAATACCTTCCTTCTGAGACTATGGGGTTTAAATGTTATGTGCCTGGTTGCAAGGCTGGTTACTTCTCTACTATGAAAGTTGATACCACTAAAACAACATTATTTGGATTTACCAAAGATGCAGCATTACGAGAAAGTTGGGTTAAAGCTATTCCTCGTAAGGATTGGATTGTGTCAGATACACATAAAATGTGTGCAAAACATTTCACGAAGAGGATTTTATACCGGTTTCTTCAGATATTCGCAAGAATAGACGTCTTGCCAGAGACACGCAAGAGTTAAAGCGCTTACGCATAAAGTCCACTGCTGTTTCAAAAGTATTTCCAGAATTGCCAGGATACCTTTCGAAACCATCTTCTTCAGCCCGTGCTACTTTTGTTAGTACTGCGCCAGCAAGGCGATATGTGGAAAATGAAAGAATCCGGCAGCAAAATCAGCGCTTGCTTCAGCAAGACGTTTTTGATAACTTTGCATCACTTACAGCCAAACTGAAAGATGCGCATCTTCATCTACCTTCTGGATTTGTAACTGTTTTTAAAGAAACCACAGTTGTCTTTCATTATGTAAAATATGCTGAGGATTTTGCAAGTGCCCCCAGCTGCTTGGATCTGTTATAGTGACTGAGAGCTTGAAAGTTGCTGCGTTTGTTTCTTTGGCTGTAGTGCCACCACATTTGTATAGGCATTTGCTGCAGTCTCAATCATTGAAAACCACCTCTAAATTGGCGAATATTCTAGCTTTCTGCAAATCTATTATGGATAAACAAGGTTCTAAAAATACCAGCAATCGTATAAATTTTGTCAGCATTGCTGTATCTGCATTACAAAACTATCTATCAGCGGAGACACTGCCTGACTGCGGAGATAATGGCCATTCAGATGCATCACTAATTCTGTTTATATGTGAACAGCTTAACCTGCTTCTAATGGCAAAACAAGGACGCCGTTACTCCAGCAACTTAATAACTGTGTCTTACATGTGGCAGCTGACGAGCACTTCTTTGTACAAGATATTAAAGAATTTTTTTATTTTGCCTTCTATAAGACGACTTCAACAGCTTTCTGTTTCAAACACTGTGAATGGTGGACAAATTGATGTGCAGTACATAAAGCAACGCACTGCTTCCCTACGGAACGAAGAGCGAATTGTCACTTTGATGATAGATGAGGTTTATACAGTGCAAAGAATAGAGTACAGTAATGGAGCCTTTGTTGGACTTACTGAAGATGGGACTTCTGCAAAGACGGTTCTCACATTGATGGTGCAGTCAAAATGTGGAAAATATAAGGATGTCATCTGCTTGATACCTGTCAACAAATTGGACACTAAGTTGCAGCGCTTCTGGTTCAACAAGATAATGGTGGCACTGCATGACATTTTGGTCGTGATAGCTGTATCTGTTGACAATCATGTTTGTAATAGGTATGTAAATTAATTAGGCCTACTGTATATATAATAGTTAATAATATAATAGGTACATTAACTTTGTTGGTTGAACTACAATGCATGTGAATTAAGCAGACTAGACCAGTGGACAACATTAAAATATTATCAAATATCCTCTATGGTATGAACTTTTGAACGGGTAATTCCATCTTTGATTTAGATTTTTTTTTAATTTGACATTAAATATGTGCCATAATTGTTTGATTTTTTGAACAAGGAAAAAAATTAAGATTTCTATTGTATGGTTTTTGCGGATGCTAAATTGTTGCGGCAGTTTTATTTTTTCTACAACTTCCTCAATTGTTATGTACCGTATAGTAGCCTATAGTACCAATATAACCGTAATAGTTGTGCTTTGCTGCTATTTTACAGTATATTATTTGTTTGAACAATCTGTCATGGGTTGTATTAGACTGTCACAATTTACTAGTGCTGTTGATAAAGTACCGTTACTAAATGGAAAATGGTAGGAGGGTGCACATTTTAAAGATACATGTAATGTAACATCTAACCATCAGTGGTTGGATGCATCCGTCGTCGCATGGTGTATACCTTGACTGGTAAGAAACAGTGGTTGTGGAGCACTAATTGCAATTCATTTGTTTTAGGAAGATGTTCATGGACTTGTGTGGAGGCAAACTTTCACACAGTATTGTCCACCCAACAAAGCCGGACGAACGCCTCTTTCTACTTTTTGATTTTACCCACAATTTCAAAAACATATTCAACAATTTTGTCAACAAAAATCGCATGCATATTCCTACTGCTGGTCATGAGAACATTCTTGGAGAAATCTGCACACCACTGTTTGATCACGTGAAAAGATTGTATTCTATAGAAGAGCACAAAACATTAAAGATTGCTCACACACTGAAAAAAGCATCTTTAAATCCAAGCAATCTTGCAAAGATGCGCCTGCCACACTGTCAAGTAACCGTAAAATTCGCAAATTGACAGGAAAAGGTTCTGTTGGAAAAGAATCTTTGTAATGCCTTTTGTTGTTTTCTGTTTTATTTTTGTATGTTGGAAGAATTTTTGGCTGTAGCGCCTGTTTTGAAAGTTATAAGCTTTCGATTTCTTGCAGTAAGTTGTCTACTGCTGGTCTACTTATGCTGTTTATTGACAAGAGGTTCATCCTCTGATGTTTCTACATACTTTACTTTTGTCGCGTCTTACCCCTACCTGGTATTTTTTGAACATTTTTTTGTCTAAATATTCCCCGATAAACTTCAAACAAAGTCAGAAGATATCAGCTTCTTGCATGAACCGTTTTTACGTGGTAAAACATTTATCGCAAAAGGAGGGCCAGTATGCGCGCCGGGTGGGTAGCCTATGTATTAACCTCCGATGAACCTTTTATGTTTTACGAATTTACAACGTCCAGGCTGCTATTATTATGCGTTTAATATACTTTTGTGTTGCTTTGTGAAGCACCATAGAGCTACCATAAATGCTGTGTTTTCCACTGTGTAGATCTGGTTGCAATACTGCATGACATCATTGACTTAGGATCTATGCTGTGATATCCATTTGTTTAGTCACGGTTATTGTCCTACTACTATGCTTAGTACTGGCATGATTTACCTATACCAGTATCAAGTTATTGATGCCTTTTGTTTTTGGTGTATAAAACGTCTTAGTTTTTGTTTACCATACTGTCACTTGTCAGGTTTGGTAGTTTATCAAGCATGAATCTTGCTTTGTTGGGTTTAATGTTGTTAAGAAACTGATCTTTTTAAGATCTTCTTACGTTGATTTAACGTTTAGTGACATTGGATTGATGGGAAATATGACGATTAGCTGTTAGGTTTGTATAGCGTACACTTCTGAAACATAGATCAAGCTTTACTGCAAGCTATACTGTACATGGATTTCATTGTACATATTAAATTTTACGTTGAAATTACGAAAATAAACGTTTAATTAACGTTGATATAAGGCTAATTTGTATTCACCTGGTGACCATTATGCTCAAAACCAGGTGTAGAAGAAAGAATTGTTTTGGTTTTACTCAAATACTATTTTGACTAAGTAGGACTACTAATGACAGGGCAAAGAAAGCTTTCGCGTCCGCATACTCTATTGGTCTGTGGCTCAGCCCTTGTTGTATTGTTGTGTCTTATTCATATTTAACCTGTAAGCAAAAGGTATAACTTATTAAATGGAAAACATACAAAAACTTCATTTTTTGTGGCGGGTTTGGGGGGGGGGCTTGATCCCCCTTAGCCCCATGCTGGGTGCGCTACTGGTGGTACAGAGGAACAGACAGCAGACCACATCCTTTGCCACCGCCCGACGTTTACTCCACCAAGGGCAGTTCGTCTGCCAACGCTGGAGGACTCTACAATCAAGTGGCTGCTCGAAGAATGCCGGAACATTTGACTCCAATGAAACGTAGCCTACCGTAGTACAAAAACCAACCTCTCATACGAAAGAAGAAAAACAATGCAAGAAATGCATAAATTCAATTTGTAGCATTCTACGTAGTGGTAGGCCGAAATATTTCTAACCTGCCAAGTCCAAGTCCCAACCTAGCTTTACTGAGGCATACAAGAAGCAAACAGCCCACAGCGAAAAAAGATGTGTAGGCTAGTGTTGCCAGATCCCAGCAAGTGGATGTCACTTCAAAAAATTCCCTGTCATACACCTACTTCTGCAGCCGTTATCTCAGGAGTGTTTTTGAAAAAAAAAGAAAAAAAAACGGTCTTAATGATTTGGTTTAGTCGAAATGATTTTTTTTTTCTTCAGCTGGTGTTTCCTGCTTTTGTTTACGACCACTGTTGCTGAGCCAGAACTGTCTAATTCTCTCAATCATATTGTTTTCTCCATCGTCTCAAAACTTTTCCCACATTGGAGACAGAATTCTACATCCGTCTGCAACATTGTGCAGGTCAAATCAGTTGCAGAAAGTAGAAGTGGCAGGATAAATTTAAACTAACTATTTTCATCAAAAATATTGTGCTATCGCCTATCAAGGCAGAACAACATTTTCAAAAGAATACTAGAATAGGCTGCTGTAGGCCGACCCAACGAAACTTGGACGACTCAATATGAAGAAATGAATCTGCTGTTCGATAGAATTGGGATAGGCCTAACTGCATTTTTTTCTGCAAAAATTGGTAATATAAAGTCTCTAATTTTATGAACACTTTCTGATATAATTCGTAATATAAATTTAATAACACAGGCTATGTAGTATTTTATAAGTATTATATGGAGTCAGATAGCTAAATTACACAAAACTTCATTAGGCAGTCAGATAAATTAATTTCATCATCATCATCAGCCGGTCATGCCACTGCTGGCAGATGGCCTCCACCAGTGGCATAACCAAGGGGGGGGTTTTGGGGGTTACAACCCCCCCCTTTGGCACGCGTGTGACGTCACGATATTGACAATGATGCTTTCAGTCTAAAACAAATTGCCTAATTTTAAACAAAACTGCATTAAAAGAGCGAGTTTTGCCAATACCAAACATCTCAGCCAGGAATTAGCAACAAGAAAAGACAGAGACTTAGCTTTATTTCCGAAAAATGCCGAAAAAAACATGATCTTATCCTTTTGCTATGCCATCGGACAGCACCATTTTACAGGAATATTCATACCCACATTTTTGTTGAAAACGCTCTCAGAATGCACCAAATTCAAAGTAATTTTTCAAAATTTTCTGGGGGAGGCCCCCCGGACCCCCCGACGCTGGGTTATCAAAACCCCCCTTTTCAAAATTCCTGGCTACGCTACTGGCCTCCACATATGTTTCCACACCATTCTGTCTTTTGCTGTTCTCATCCAGGTGATGCCAATCTTTTCATCTATGTCATCTCGCCATCTTCATTTTGGTCTCCCTCTAGTTCTTCTTGCATAGGCTATCTTGGTGTCCATTTTGTGATGGTTATCTTGGCCCATCTGTTGTCTGTCATTCTTGGTACTTGTCCCACCCATTGCCACTTTAGGTTTGTTGCTGTTTCTATGACATCTTTGATACAGGTTTTGTTTCTGATGACTTCATTTCTAATCTTGTCTTTTCTATTTATGTTTAATGTTATTCTTTCCATGTTCTTTTGCGCTGCTGCCAGTTTTCTTGTTTGTTGTTTTCTGAGTGACCATGTTTCTGCTCCGTATGTTAATGTTGGCAATATTACTGTGTCCATGATTTTTCGTTTTAGGCTATAATTGGAATGTTCTTGCTCTTTAAAAAGTGCTATATTGACCATTTAATTTAATTAATTTACTTTCATTAAAATATAAACCATCATTGATTGATTGATTGATTGAATTTTTATCCTCGGACTGGGAAAGCTTCTTGCAGAGCTTAATCCTGGCAGTTTCGCATACTTGTAGAGGCTTTGAATCACTGACGCAGGCCCGGTCACCGAGATTGACAGAGTGAAGTTTCCGATTGTTGAAGTCTTGTTGCCGGGGAACTATTCCATCCATATCCATTAGATGCCGCTGAATGGAGAGCAGTCCTTAACGTGCGTTGCTCAAGCGCACACCCCGAGAGTCGAACCAGCGCCGCTTGATCTCGAAGCTTCTTCGTTCCAGAAGTGACGCGCTATATCATCATAATGGTTTATATTTTATTGTCGGCAGCAGTGGCAGCATTGTCGGCAGCAGTGTCGGCAGCAGTGGCCGAGTGGTTAGCGCGTTGGGCTCGCAGTCGAGAGCCTGCATGTTCGACTTCAGCCATCAGCACTTGCTGTTGTTTCTCTGGGCAAGAAACTTTACGATAATTGTCTATACCCAGTGATCGATTTCGAGTAATGGGTAGTACCAAATTTAAGTCATAAGTAGAGTAGACAACCGGAAACAGACATTGCCGTCGGCTGCAGCGTGGGTCAGGTGTACGTCGGAAGGCGTACACCGATGCATAGCGCTCAAGTCCGCTTTCCCGCAATGCAGGATAAAAAGATAAACAAACAAACAACAATCATGTCGTACCTGAAATAAATGTTACTATACCTGTACCTCTCTGGCACACAGCATCAGCAGTGGCATAAAAATGAGAAATTCCAAGAGAATAAACTGTCTTCACTCTCGGTGTAATTTATACAAGTACAATATCACTACAAAACTATTTGCATTCTGTCAAAAATTCTCTAGGCGTTCCAACCACTTTGCTCTTAAGTTGATTGTTTTGTCAGTATTGCGGGGAACTTTCAATTTTATGCTTGAGTTGGTACAGATGATGCTCTTTTCCACGTGTGTACTGACGTTGCATTGTTTTATTGGTTAAAGTTGCCGAAGTCACCGATCACCGCCTTCTCTTGTTCATAGTGTTTTTCTGTTGCCCGGCATAAGTACTCACATTCATTGATGGAGAGGATAAGAAAGATTGGTCAGGAGGCCTTTGACTAGTTAGTGTCTTGTCAGACAGAGGTTTAACAACTTGACCAGTTTTGGTGTTTCGACAGGTAACTCCATTCGAAATGCAAAGTGTTTGTTAACTTATCAATTAATCAATAGTTTATTTTTAAGAACAATAGGCCTACAAAAGATGACATAAGGCAAGAATACACACAATGTTTAAGTTTTATTTTTGATAGAAAGGTTCAAATTTATTAACAAAATAAATTATATTATGAGTGAACTACTTCATCCTGCTTTAACAACTTTTAAAAAGCAATCATAATGAAGCTAGATGATACTGCCTTTTTTAAATGTTTGGCCAGAGGGTGATTGCTATGTTGACAATAAATGCTTGACAGCTCCAACACTGGACCAAGAGCATGCTTTTCAATGGGTATTGGTTACTCAGTAGTGATCAGCAATGATGTTGAAAATAAATCAATTTCCCGAAAGTGGACACTGACCATTTAGCATCACAGACCACAGTAAATAAGTTCAGGCTATGGCAGTTTTCAAAGATCATAAAAAACTGGCAGTGGCTATTTGACCGGCTCCGGTCTTTGATTGAATCTGAAACACTATTTGACCGGTCATGACGTCACTATACATGCACTTTTTTCTTTTTCTCTTTCAAACTAAAAGAAGAGAAGAAAAAAGTCCCTACATAAGTTCTAAATTCGACAACCATATTCAACTCTGTTAGTGGCGCGTACGATAGTACTTGGACTAGTGTTCCAGAGGGAATGAGTTTGATACAAAAGGTTTGATGTTCAATGATAAAAAAGTTTTCGATACAAAAGGTTTGATGTTCGATACAAAAGGCGGAAATGCGGAAACACGGAAATAAGCCGGGCGTGAAATGACGTATTGTCCGCAGAAGTAGCGCTTTAACACCGATGTAAAAAACGCGGAAATACGATCTTGGCGTCCATATTGTTTAACATAGCGATAACTCCATCATGAAACAATGAAATGTTGCAACATTTGCATTTTGCTTCTAAAAAATAAGAATGCCGTCCTAAATGACAATTTTGTGAATATACTTTATGACAAAAAGCAAATATAAGAGATTTCGTAATTGTATATCATATATATTTTTATCTGGTTGAGTTTTTTGCTTACTCAAAAGCCAACCTAATGTGACGCATTTGAAAGTGTTGTTTCTCATAATAAATTAAAGTCGTTGTTTAACTTAGTATTTGTACTTTACTATCGTTTCAACTTTACAAAATGTCTTCTCTTGAGCTGTTGGCAGTTTACCGCGTTTCCTCATTTCCGCCTTTTAGTGTTGCCCCGTATAGTGACGTCATGACCGGTCAAATAGTGTTTCAGATTCAAAGACCGGAGCCAGTCAAATAGCCACTGCCTAAAAAACTCAAATTTGTTATAAAAATTTTTGGTGGAGTAAGCATCAGCCTAGGTCAATTATTTTGCATAACAGGTATTCAGTTTGTTTGCATTGAAGCTGTCAAGAAACTTTCAATGCTTGCTAGTAGTTATTGGCTTTCTGTTTACCACAGTCATAAAATTTCAAGACAAAAGTGTATTTTTTGCTATCTGTTGTGTAGTAGGCTATAGTTAGCTCTGAGGCTATCGATTACTTTGAATAGCCTACGATATGCAATGCAAGATAAATATTTTTTGATTGTTTCTAAAGTTGCTGATGTTTTGTAGGAATAAATACTAGGATACCACGGAATGGCCCGTTTCGGTGAGTCCGATTCGTCGAGTCCGATCCCTTAACGGTGGATTTTTTCATTTTTTTTAGTTATTGGGTACCGTAGCCTAATTATCATTGCCGTTTTAGGGTTAGGAGTTAGACGTTAGGAACTCACCGAATAGTAGCAGACCCAGGAATCAGGATACTAATCCTACTATTTTTCTAAGTTTTATAATTTGCAGGAATTGTTAAGGAGTGGTGGGATATTGCAGTAGTGTATAGACTTAGTTTTAATAATTCAACAATGTTAAAAAAATATTTGCATATTTTTTGTTTTCTTTTTTTGTTGGTCAGCATCAGAGCTAATGATGATGTAGAAGGTGAGTCAAAAGCTATTGTTGGCAATGAAAAGATAATTACCATATGATTGGCTAATCCAATTTTGCGTTTGTTTAACATTTAAGCAATCATTGCTTGAGGTAATTTGGTGTGTTTATAGCAGGGGTTCTTAACCTTTTTTGTCTTGTTTACCCCTTGCCGAATGAAAAAAGTAAAATTTACCCCCACCGTTTTGGTGGCCCCTTGTGATGTCCGTGTCCAGATTTCGAGGTCATAAATCTCGTTGCGACTTCTACTGACTTTTCAATCATCAATTGTTGGAAAATTTGTGTAAATTTATTTTTGTACTCTTCTACTCCACAGATCTAATTTTGTCTAAAAGCCTTGAATTTTATCATGTAGGCCTACATCTATAATGGTATCATCACTTTTTCCTTGAGTTTGCATATTGAGCTGGTTCAAACTTGAAAAAATGTCTCAAGTAAACCAATGCACCAATAAATTTGTGGTCGCCAAAGTGCTTATACTGATTGGGGATTTGCGTTCTCGATTTAAATCTCGATTTCACCATATAGTTCGAAAACTCGAGACAAAACAATACCCCTAAAGAGCCACCGAACTTTGGTGTGATAAAGGAGAACAGAGTGTTGTGATCTCATCTGCTCACAAACCACTTTGAAAAGACGATGTTTAAGAGCACGTGCCCTGATAAAATTCACACATTCAACCACATGCTTCAATACTGCTTTCAAATATTCTGGAAAGGCTTTACTTGCCAGTGCATGTTGATGAAGGGCACAGTGAGTAGAAATGATGTTCGGTGCGGGTTTTTTCACCAGAGTTGTAAAGCCAGACTTAGCATTGAGCATAGAAGGGGCACCGTCTGTGCAAAGTGAACCCACATGTTTCCAGGATATATTATTTTGAAAGAAACTATCATTTTTTTCCAGAACATTAACCGCTTTGGTAGTTGTCTCTAAACTTTCGCACATCAAGAATTCCTCTTTCATCTCACCAGCATGCACATATCGACAGTAAACCAACAAATATGCACAGTTCGACACGTCAGTGACTCGTCTAGCTGAAGACTAATTCTTGCCTTACTAGCTCGAATTTCGTCTTTGTGGTCGAAGTTCTAATTAGGTTGTGTACTGTGAAAATGTAGCACACATACCCTGCTGAAATGAAACTGGTAGTCTACTTGCGTGGAGATAAAAGAAAAAGAAGAAAACTTACAGCATAAATTTGAATCAAAATCGAATGCAACACTATCAGTTTTTTAATAACTTAAAAAATGAAGTTTGCTTTAATTTATGATTCAGTAAATTTACCCCTTCGGTAGGTGAAATTTACCCCCAGGGGGTAAATTTACCCCCGGTTAAGAACCCCTGGTTTATAGGTACAACTCACCTTGTTTTTACGTACCGGTAACTGTTCTAATAGAAAGTTATTCCCATTGTTATCGTGCATATTAAAATTTTTATATTGTATAAAATTATTGTAACAAAATAATATTTAATCACATACATTCAGGGCAGTATTTTTATTGACATTAACTTGACTAGGCCTATATATTTCTACATTTCTTAGCTGTGTAGTGTGTAGGCTACTATGCTGCAATAAATTTTGATGTTAGATTTCAATAATCTTGCATTAGGTTACTGTACTAATACTAAAATTAATAATGTCGCCATTTTTTTGTATCTGCTAGCTTCTAATCTTTAATAGCTTTGTAAGTTAAATTTTAATAACTGCTGCATTTCAAAAATTTAATTTCAATCAATAGTTAATTCTTTTCTGCTTTGTTCAATCTATTTTCAATTTTCTGCTGTATTGATTCATTGTTTTTTTTATAGCCAATATGTGATTGTGAATGGACTTAATGATGTAATTATATGTTGACTATTAATAAATCATGGATGTTAACTTAAAAACATAGTGTATTCTACTGACGCCTGTTCAAGTTGATAGTTGTTGACGTTATTTTTAATTTTCAGATTCGGATGAAGAAGCGACAGATGAAACCAGTGATTTAGAACCCACCAAAGAAAATGGGGTTTATATCTTAACAGATGATAACTTTGATGCCTTTGTAGAAGATAAAGAAGTTGTGTTATTAGAATTCTATGCACCATGGTGTGGGCATTGTAAATCATTTGTTCCAACTTATGAAAAAATTGCCCAGGCATGTAAACATTGTTTTTGTTTTTTGTGGATGTTTTATTTTAGATTGTTTTGAGTGTGAGTGAGCAAATAATGCATAACATGTCGATATTGTTGTGTGTATTTTAAGAATTATTCTATCCAAGTCAAAAATATGACAAATCCAGCGGTGGTTAACATTTTTGCTTGTTGGCATCACCTTGAAATAACCAACCAATTCTCACACTCTCTTCCGGAATAGCTGAAAAATGATAAACTAATCATCTATATTCAGAATTTTTGTTAACAGCTTGGTACAAAGCGTAGCTTATGTCATTTTCTAAATAACCCTAGTGATTAAGCATCCACACACTCTATATTGCTGTTTTATTGAAGTGTACACTTTTCTATCAGAAATGTTTCTTGATAAATAAGCTAATAAAAGTTTATATGATTTCAGACACTTGAAGGAAAGGCACCTGTTGCAAAGATTGATGCAACTGCCAACAAGGACCTTGGTTCCCGTTATGAAATTCAAGGATACCCCTCAATCAAAATCTTGAAAGATGGCAATGCAATTACTTATGATGGTTCACGTTCAGAAGATGGTTAGTTGCATGCAGAAATAATTGTTGCAGCAGCAGCAGCATTGCTTTTGTATTGGTAATAGCCTTTGAGTGGTTTCTTAATTTCAATATATATATTAAAATAAATACTTTTACATGTAGTGTAGATGCGAATGTTCAATAAGTCTCAATTCACAATGATCAGGTATTTAATTTTTAAGAACATTGCCTCATGATCTATGAAGCTACCCAGCCAGAGAATATTGCAAAAGGATATTTTGCTTTATAATTTTGATCAATATGCTTTCATCAACTTGGTAAATTATACTTGGTAGTTGCTTACAAACTTAAACAACTGAACGAAATTGATTTACTCTTGCACAGTTTGTATACAATTCCGATTAGTAATTACGTCTTAAATATTTCAAGATTTTGAAATGTTGAACAAATTGATGATATTGCTCACGTGCTACATAAACAAATGGTCAACAATAGTTTGATAGTTATTCATGTGTAATGATTCGAAATTCATATTCGCTTGTATAAAATTTAATTTAATAGCACATTTCAATTTTGGTCTCTGTTGGCAGCTATCGTACAGAAAGTCTTGGAGCTTTCTGACCCAAATTGGAAGCCTCCACCAGAAGCAGTGTTGACTTTGACTGAGGATAACTTTGATGCAACAGTGGACAACGCAGACATCATACTTGTTGAGTTTTATGCTCCTTGGTGTGGCCATTGTAAGAAATTAGCTCCACAATATGAATCTGCTGCACAAGAATTAAAAAAACATGACCCACCAATTCCACTGGCAAAGGTGAGACGACGTTTGATGCTTTTATTTGGCTTGTGTCTTCAGTTTTTGCAAATACAACGATTTCCTTGTCTGTACTTTTCTCACTGGACTCGCTATCAAGCTTGAAAGATAGCAAATATTTTCCATTTACAACATCATGCCTTGACGGAAAATCTTGTTGTTGCAACAATCTCAGGACAAATACAAGACATCCTAGAGTGGTATATTTTTTTTAGATTATATATTTACTTTATTCAACTGTAAACAGACAAAACTTACCAACAACACGGCATTTTAGGGAGCAAGTCTTTCAGGCGCAGACAGTTAGGCGTCGGTCAAATAGGCGCGCACATTGTGGCGTCAGGCTATTTATGTGCGGAGCACTGTGGCTTCCGTTCATTTAGGTGCTATTCCTAGTAAAGTCTGCAGATTGTATCAGCTTGGCGGGTCTGCTACTATTCGGCTAGTCCGATTCGGCTAGTCCGATTCGGCTGGTCCGATCCGGCTAGTCCGATTCGGCTGCAGTCTTTTTCGGCTGGGTTGTTAGATTTACGGAAAGGATTGACAAGGCCTGGATGCATAGCCGAAAACGTTTGCTATTTTGTTTTTATCATAAATGCCGTGTTGTTGAGTTTTGTCTGTATGTTTAAGTATGGCAGCACCAAAACTAATCTAGTTTATCCTCCTGGACAGGTGGATGCAACAGCTGAGACTAATCTTGGAACTAGATTCGATGTATCTGGTTATCCCACATTGAAGCTCTTCAGACGAGGAAAAGCTTACGATTATGATGGAGGACGTGACACAAGTGGTACGCTAAAGAAATGTTCAAGCTGCACTGTTGTATTTTGTTAGATTGAAAAAGCCTCAACAACTGAATTTAGCTTAAAATTTCGCTTAGGTCGTTTTGAAATCGATGTTCACCCATCTGTCAAGTCAGAATACTACGGTAATCTAACTAGTCAAGTGCAGTTCTTCTACTTTTCGACAGGTATCGTCAGCTATATGCTGGAACAAAGCAAACCCCCATCAACGCCTGTCACGACTGTCAAGGCCATGCGTAACCTCTTACATCATGCCTCTGACGTCACTATCATCGGCTGTTTCCCCGAAGGCGAGAGCAATGCTCTGGAAGTCTTTCAAACTACAGGTTTTAAATTGCACGCTATGATTCATTTGTTAATTTACAAGTGTTGCTTAGCTTCATTTTTCTTAGTGAGCCAGAGTGTCGTCTTTTTGCCATACCAGTGCGAAGCTGTGAATCCGGGCACAAGAGGCATGCTCCTTACCATACTCTCTTTAATTTTGCTTAGTTGTAAGTGTGGGTGCCACTTAGTGATGACCCTGGGCCCACGCAGTCAACTGCATGCGTGATAGATGTTAAAGATTGGTAGATTTTTTGTTTTATGAAAAACTGAAATGAGTCCACATCCAGTTTTTGGTTGTTTAAATGCTTCCAGTTGACTGCAAACCGTGGTGTAAACTGAAAGTTGACTTTGCGAGTGACAGCTTAACACATGCGCTTGCTTAAGTTTGATATAGTGTTAAAATAAAAATTATGCAAAAAACTCTCTTCCAGGGAATCGCTTGCGAGCGGATTACAAGTTTCATCACACTTTCCTGGAGGATGTGATGAAGAGCATCGGATGTGCTGTTGATCAAATCATACTTTTCCATCCGGAAAGATTCCATTCAAAGTTCGAAAAGAAAAGCTACTCATTCAAGATTACTGTAAGTAAAGGCTACTTTATTAACTAGATACCCGAATAAGACTGAATGAGTACGTTTGTCGTATCATGGCTTTTGCCCGGGTGGTTGAAAATTTAGATTGTGGACAGGAAAGCAAGGAAGCCAATCTTAATGTCCGCCTTCAGACATCCCATTACGGTCGATTGAGTTGAATTTATTCGATACCTCTAGTCCATGGCGACTATACAAAGGCCATGACCTTGTGCAGCTTAAAATTTGACGGAAGACCGATCTGTTAGTAACCAAAATCGCTAGTATAAGTTGTTAATTTGAGTATTAATTAATAAATTTCCTCTTTACGTATATTTTGTGTGATTTTGAGTTAACTCTGTGCTGTAGTTACTATTCAAATAGCTGGAAATTCAAAAAAGCGCCTAGCAACAATGGCACTTAAGAAAAATTTGTCTTTTTTTAACGTAATAAGATTTTGCAGTGTTTTTGGGATTCAGTACTCACACTTTCGCAATTTGAATTCTCAAAACTATCATTTCAAAGTGACATTAAGCAACTTTAGCTTAGATATCAAAATTACATCGACCTTCAGTCAGGCCTCCAGTACGCACGCTGTCAAGGCCTGTGTATATAGATCGCTATGCTCTACTGTAGTCTAAGACCTCTGCAATTGCTCTTTAATTTCAAAATGGACTTAAACAAGGTTTCTCTAATCTTATGTTTTTTGTGATTTATGCTAAGAATTCCGTCTTTGCCGTTCTCTTTAGCATTCAGATTGATGTTCGTCATTCAATTCTTTGTGCAACCTATGTCTCCTATCCCGTTAATCTTTTTGCAGGAGGAAACGACATCATCCGACTTGGAAAAGTTCTACAATGACCACTCCGTTCCATTGGTCGGCCAACGCACCCGGGATAATATGGAAAAACGTTACTCAAAGCGACCCCTAGTTGTAGTCTATTATGGCGTTGACTTCAGCTTCGATTACAGGTTGGTACCAATTTCATGCTAGGTTTCTGGCGTTTTTTTGGCTCGAATCTATCTTTATCTACTACTCTGTGCGTGAGGGATGTTGAGCAAGCGAATACGCACGAAGTGTATCTAAGAAGTGATATTGACTTTAGTCATATTTTTATGGAATAATATTGTTTCAACATCATTGAGTTTCTCTTCTACGCACAGGAAGGCAACGCAAGTTTGGAGAAGCAAGATTTTAAACGTCGCCAATGAGATGAAAGATGTCACTTTTGCTATTGCCAGTGAAGATGACTTTGGAGGTGAGAGTGTACCACTGTACCTTACCTTCAAAGTAACCGAATCAACTTTTGTACAGCTTTAAATAGCGCACCGTTCAGCTGCTGACCTTGATCTGATTTTCACTCCAAGCTACCAACACTGCTGCTTTTTTATGGGAACAAGTTTAGATATTGAACAAGTCATGCCTTCCAATAAAAACTTTCCAGCTCTAGCCTAAAAGCATTTTTTGGCTTTGGCACTAAGTAGCCTTGTATGTATGCGAACTGAAAATGAGCAAATCACCAATAAAAGACTAGAAAAAGATGAAAAATGTTGTCAAAGGCCAGATCCTTGCGAATATTGCATTAGCGCACTCGTGAGCTAACCTGGATTCAATTGTACAAAGCATTGTTGAACTTTTTACATTTTCTAACTTTTTTTGCAGAGGAATTAAAGAAAGTTGGTTTGGAAGACTCTCCTGAAGAAATCAACGTGATCGGTTACGATGACAAGGAGAGAAAATACCCTATGCCCCCCAATGATGAGTTCGACGAAGAAGTGTTAAGCGAATTTGTTCAAGATTTTCTCTCTGGTAAGTTGGTTAGATTTAAAAGCAATGCTCAATGCTTGCCCACGATATGATTTGCCACTTCCAAAGACACGTATGACTTACGAGTTGTGGAAAGTAGACACTGTCAAATTGCACTAGCGTGTGAGAATGCATCTAAACTAGCAGACAGTTTACCCAGTCAGCAAAAGCTTTGTTACATGGTTTCAACGTCTGCCGACGTTAAAACGTTGTTATAAACGGCGATTTTTGCTGACTGGCCGCATATTCGATCATTTTCCGTCTCAGGCAAAGTGCAGCCCAAGTTTAAATCGGCACCGAAACCGAAGAAGAACAAAGGGCCTGTCAAGGTTGTAGTTGCCGACACCTTCGATGAGATCGTGATGGGTGATGATACCAACGTCCTGGTGGAATTCTACGCTCCCTGGTGCGGCCACTGCAAAAAATTAGAACCGATTTACAAGAAGCTTGGTAAAAAGTACAAGGTATCTATTGTCAGATTGTTTATTTGCCACTGATCTTTGAGCTTGTACAATGTACAGGTTCAAAGAGTTTTTCGTTTTGACTTTTCGATCTCCAGCATTATTTCACACTTTTATTGTATGGAAGATTTATAACAAAGCGAACTGCTGATCGTTAAATACACTTTTAAACGTAAATAGCGAACATTAGTAGGGAAATACGAAGTGTGATAATTTTTTACAAACTTAAAATTAATTATTGTAATCTATGAAAAATGTAATGTTTATCAAACGTTATCAGATTATGCTTTTTTCTAGGTTTTAAGTCGCACAATCTTTTTTTTTCCAGTCATTTCTTTCCTTTGTGTCGAGTTGTGTTAAAAAACTTGCATTGTAATCTTAGGATGACAAGTCGATTGTAATCGCCAAAATGGATGCCACCGCAAACGATATTCCGCACAGCGCCTACAAAGCGGAAGGTTTCCCCACGCTTTATTGGGCAAAAGCGGGCGCTAAAGAGTCACCGGTGATGTACGAGGGCGGGCGTGAGTTGGATGACTTGGTCGAATACATCGAGAAAGAATCGAAATCCAGTGCCGGAAAAGAAGAGCTTTAATGCCGCTTATTTTTTTATTTTTTTTATGCCTTTAATTGCCCGTACCTCCTGGCGATGTTTCAGAATTACCAAAGCTACACAACAAATTCCTCTCATTTCACTTATGTGCGCTTTTTTGTTTATTTTTTAACACAGAACTTCTGCTTTTTTTCAATCACCCGCATTCAAAATTGCCAAGAAAATAGCAAAACATAAATTCAAGGTTGGACTTTGTCTTCGGAACTAACCATGATCACATATCAGCCGTGCAATAATAAAAATATGACTTACGAAATTAATTTTTTGCGTCAAATCGATGTTCAAACACGTCAAATGCTCGCAAAACAGACAAGCAGTCAAGTGAACTTACATTCTTCCTGTTTTATCGTTCACCAGCACTTGCACATGGTTTAAAGTAACTTTACAATGAGGCAATGTGTCCCATTGTCGAACTTTCTAGAATCTCTATCATGAAGCATCTTAACAAATCGTGTTTAATTCCAAATGAAGCAAAAGTTTATTTTAAGATTTTATTTTGTTTGATTTTAAGTTGAAAATAGTCTTGTATCATGATACCAGTACACTCACTGCAAGTGTTAGTTCAATTGTCTTTGTTTCTTCCGATGGAATTGATAGATCTTGAATAAATGTAAGGTTTGTTTTCTCAATGCGGTAAACTAAAAACATTGTTAGATAAAAAAATTCCGTTAATGTGAGTCTTTTGCAATATTTGTACATCAATCCGTGACGTTCGTGAATATATCAACCAGTTTCAATAACTTACTTTTGGTTTGGTTTGTTTTGAATCTTTATCTTCGGACTGACAAAGCCTTGATAGGTTATTCCTGGTAGTTTCGCATACTTGTGGAGGCTTTTGACGCAGGCCCGGTTACCGAGATTGGCAGAGTGAAGTTTTCCGATTGTTGAAGTGTTGTTGCCGAGGAATTATTCCATTCACTAGGTGCCGCTGAATGGAGAGCAGTCCTGAAATGCGTTGCTCAAGCGCACGCCCGGAAAGTCGAACCAGCGCCGCGTGATCTTGAGTCGGACGCGTAAACACTGCGCTAACGGGGCGTAGATTGGTTTGTATTTATGCCCCAACAGTTTCTGGTTGCAGTGCCGGTCTTTGGGGTGTGCAAACCGTGCGATCGCACAGGGCCCGCAATTTACTAAGAAAATTCAGTAATTTTGTCATTTCCGATAGAAAAATGCAACAAGAAAACAGAGACTTGACGGGTGCAACCTATTTCGTCCCCTGAAAAGATCGAGAAAAAACTACAGCCGAAGTTGCTGATCGGAGTTGCCGAAAACATTTCAAATTTCTCTCGATCTTTTCAGGGGACGAAATTTGATTTTGTTACTCCGATTTCGGGGTACGAATTTTTCAGGGGACAAAATAAGTTGCATCCAGACTCAACATAGCTTTATTTCCGAAAAATGCCAAAGAGTGCATGATCTTATCCGTTTGCTATGCCACCGGACAGCACCATTTTACAGTAATATTCATACCCACATTTTGAACATGCTCTCAGAGTGCCCCAAATTCAAAGTAATTTTTCAAAATTTTCTGGGGAGGTCCCCCTGCCGCTGGGTGTCGCCTTCGGCGATCACGCCGACAAGCTTCGTCTGCCGACGGTCACACCACCCCCTCCCATTTCAAAATACCTAGCTATGCTACTGAATTGGATCATTGGGGCCCGCAAAGCATATTCCGCACAGGGCCAGAAATACCCTAAGACCGGCACTGCTGGTTGGATTGGCTTATAAGAGTCATCCAGCAGACCTTGTACAGCCACCGCTTAGTGCTGAAGATTTGGATTATATTGATGTGAAGACGAGGAAATGTTTATATGTCCGCATACGAGGATGTAGAAAATTCGTCGCCTTTCTTATATTCTTTTTATAACAATGAAATGTTGATATGGGGACAATCAATATTGCGAATTTATTTGACTTCGAACAACATCGGTTTAACAGTTGGGTGTATCTTTTTCCACTTGTAACCATGACGCTTTGACAGTAAACGCGAGTTAAGACTGGTTGCTCTCTTGCAGCTTTATGGGTTTAGTCCAGGAGGCATCGCCAAACTGTGGAGTCTACCCCAAAAACTCAAGCAAAGATATTGCGCAAGAGGTCACTTTGGCATTCTGTTTGTAATTCTGTTGGCATTCTGCTTGTAAGTATTACCTATTGGCTTTCATTGCCAGAAATAACTGAATCTAGCTTCTAATGGTCGGTCTACTTCAATTAAAAGCGGAGGAAACTTCACAGCATTTGACACAAACAAACGTGTTCGAAATAAGCGCAATGTCGATGAGGCAGGTTGGGCAAAACAGCGCCGTTACCGTTTCATTTTTTTTTTTACAGTGGATTGCAAATAGTAATAACCTACGCAAATTTGTGTAACATTTTTGAAATTGTACCAGACAGACAAAACAAAGTAACTTTAGCGGGTCTAACATGTTTTATTGCAAAGAGATATAACATAATTAACAATCAACTCAAACGTTTTCGTCACGTACGTGTGTCATTACAAATTACTGAAATCTGCAACGCACATAACATGAAAATTATAAGATAAATCTGACTAACGACACTCTGGACTGAAAAGCACAAACTGAGAAAATAATTGCAAGTAAATTATACGGCGGGAATCAGATCATATGAAGTGTAAAGTACAGGCATGGGACGAACGATTAGAACACACACAAAAGCAACGAATTTATTTTATACTTTTCATTTTATGTAGGCCTACATTGCAGATTTAAGTAATTCCTGGTGAGGGCACACGTACCGTACGTGTCGAGAATGTTTGAGTTGATTTTTTAATTATGTTATATCGCTTTGTAATAAAACATGATTGACCCGCTAAAGTTATTTTGTTTTGTTTGTCTATGGTTCAACAAAGCAAACTCTCTACTAAAGCTTTGTCATTTTTTAAATTGAACAACAGAAGGGAGAAGGACTCATTCTCTAAATCTGTAATGAATGATTCGAAACAAGGTGTTCAATAATAATCGTTTCGCCGTGTGGTTTTGAGCAAAAGAAGTATATGTATTTCAACTCAGCCTGAACCCTCTTTCTACAAACTGTTAATTTTAGAGCGCACATAAAACAGAACTTATGGGTCACTGAAGATTTGTTTCTGTCAACGTCATAAAATAAAACACAAAAATAGCCTTCAGTGTTTCAGTTTCCTTAAATTTAAAGCTTTATTTACATCAGTCATCAAATGGCGTGAGAACAGCTTCTTGTCAGTTTATCAGAAATTTAACCCCGTTGTTGTGCCTGTCGATGGACTATCGGAAAGCAGTGACGTGCGGTGAGGTTCCTAGATGGTGAGGCACTACTTTTTTCAAGTCACTTTTACAATAAAATTTTTTAACAACAAAAACGGTGTCATAACTTACTAATCAAAAAAATTAGCAGCATGCTTTCACATTTAATAAAAATAAAATCCATGCGCCTATCCTTTTGGACTAAAACATCTGTGACTTTGTTGTAGAGACCCTTCTTTACTCCAAACATTATCACTAGATATTGAAAATAAGAGACGGGAAAGCAGAAAAGGCAATTTTTAAAGCATAGCCACACAGCCACTTCTTTTTTGAGTACCAATCTCTTTGAAAGTTGCAAGTTATTTTTTTTTGTTCAGTCGTCTGATGCAAACCTTATAAATTTGGAACAGGTCTTCCTTTATTTATGACTTCAACTTTGAATTGAAAGTTTAGATTTTAAAAATCTCTCAGATTTGATACTAAATCTTCCTCCATTTTATTTACATTTTATAAGAAACAATCCTTTACGCTGCAAGAAGTCACATACCACGTAGGCTCGCGGGCACTCCAGCTTGACGAAAAAGGTTTCATAGCTGTGACGTCACATTTGAGGCGTGCCTCAAATCGTAGCTAAATCGTTCATGATGATTTCTGGCGACTTTGCGAAAGAAAAAGGCACGCATAGTGCAGTGTATGGAAGTTTTCTGATCTGAAGTGAGGCAAAGCTGGCGTTGCCTCTCCTTGCGTATTTCAACGATTTTGACCACATGAACGCTCGATAGGAATATCGCCACAGAAACAAATTAAAGCACAGTTTGGGTGTAGAAACGTAAAATTTGGGGGAAAGGGGGCACATCTACAGCAATTCACACAAACTAAAGCACCTAAAAACGTGCAATATTTACTACTTTTCAACAAAAAATATTTATTCTGTGATAACCATTTCTTTGATATAACTTTTGCTTTGCCAGATGTTGGCAGGTGAGGCACTGCCTCACCTGCCTCCCCTGACTGCACGTCCCTGTCGGAAAGTGTGTGTGGTTATAACCAAATTAGATTAAACGGAAAACAAGCTTGTGTGCGTTCTACTAAGATCATTAATATGATGTGGCTTTCTCTGTGTGACGCTTGGTGCGAAGAAATCACCAATTATCGAAGCCATTCTGTAGTTTCAATTACCGATATTTCAGTAATTCTCAAAACATTTTGTTTACTGGTCCTTTTACCAGCAGTTAGCATTGAAAGTTATTTTGCATCAGGTCTGTTGTTTGTTTTTCTGAATAAAAGAAAATAGGCATATCACAGAGTAGGAAATCGTAAAAAACGAATCTTGAAACTTTTACCAAAGGCATATTGGGCTGTATAAATGTAATATGTTTTGAGTGACTTTTTTAAAGAATTTCGCTTTGAAATTGGTTTTCATTTATCCAGATTAGAATAAAGATTAGCTCAAGTGTTAGCCAATAAATGAAATTTAGGCTAATTCTCTTTTTCATGAACAGTGTTCGAGTTTAAAGATAGACAAATGGATTTTAAAACTCTAGTTTATCTTGTAGGCCTATTGCTCGGCATCGTTTCTTGCTTTACTACCACTCAAGGTGAGTTAAATGCGGAAAGTTTTGTAAAGAATACATTAAAGGCATGTTGAATATCATATGGCCATCTTGCAAGGGGGCTATCTGCACCTTCATATCGTGTCGAAAAATCAACAAAAACATTGCCTAAAAGATTCCAGAGTAGCTGCTATTTGCTCTACTTGAAGGTTTTTGATAAGATAGTAGGCATATTTCGATTTGGTAATGACGTTAAATAAAGTTAAGATATACAATAAAAGTCGCTCAGGCACTCAATCATAAATACATCCATAAATCTAGCACAATGGAACGGATGCTTAACAAATTGGAGGCCTTTTCAAAGTCGTTGCTATTTTGCTTCTTCCACTGAGATGACACCTTGGAATAAAGCCGAAGAAGCTTGCAAAAAGATGGGTGGAAACTTAGCAGAAATACCCTCTAGCCATGTTGAAGGTAAATTAATTGTTGTTTCATGTTGCCACATACGTCAGAACATCAGGTTTGTTTTTCTATAAATCCTTGTTTTTTGACTAATCTTACAGTCAAAGTAATAATGTTATGGTTTTATTTATTGTCGCTCTGCAACAGCTAAGGTCTTTTAGCGAAAGGGCTCATTTTTAATATTATATCAGGTTTACGATGTGATTACATTATCACTGCGTTATGCAAGAAAGAACACAATCGGTACCTTTTTTAAAGTCTTCGGTTTGACCCGACCTGGAATCGATCCACCGCCATCAGAGACGAAGACAAAGCCACTCGACCACTGAGCTGGTTTATTTAGAGTCGAAGTGCTTTGCTTGATATCACTTTTAAGCAGTGGTGTTAACAATTACTCGGGCTAGACAGTGGCGTAGCCAGAAAATTTTTTTGGGGGGGGGCCAAATATTTGATGAATTGAAAAGGACGACAAAGTGTTTGATTTAAGCCATCGCCACCTGATGTGCAGTGACGTATCTCAGAGCGTGTTAAAGACACGCGTATTCTAGGGGGGTCCGGGGCATGGTCCCCCGGAAAATTTTTGCAAAATTACACTCAAATAATGGATTATAGCACTTTCTGGAAACACTTTTAGGGTAATATTTGTATGAAATTTATTTGCAGATAAACAGCTACTAACTTATTAAAGGTAGCTCTTACACACGAATGGGCAAAAACTGCGGCTAAAATTAGAGAACACCAAAACTCAGCTACACAAAAACTCAACAAAGTAAGCCATTCTGAAATTGCTTCCACAAATTAGTTAAAAGAAACGTAAATCGCGTAAATTTTATGCGAATTTTGATATGCAAAATTTATTGGTGTCTTTTTGTGTGTCTAAAACAAGTCCTTGGTGGTGTAAATAGCCAGATGTCTTGGAAAACGTTGTAAATTTCTACAAATTTTATTATATTTTCAACAAAGGTCTCAACTTCGGAATCCAAAGTTTGAAATTTCGAGGGGGGAGGGGGGGGGGGCATGGCCCCTTTCGCCCCCCCCCTGGCTACGCCTATGGGGCTAGATACCAACACAAGTGCTGAACACTGAACAGCCATTTTAAGCAATTTTTGCAAAATACATGCTCAGTTTGAACCCAACAATGAATCTTGACACATCAGCCGCCAAGATAGCTCAATTGGTTCGCGCGTGAATTCTGGAACGAAGAAGCTTAAAGATTAAGCAGCGCTGGTTCGACTCTCGGGGTGTGTGCTTGAGCAAAGCACGTTAAGGGCTGCTCTCCATTCAGCGGCATCTAATGGATGGAATAATTCCTCGGCAGCAAGACTTCAACAATCAGAAACTTCACTCTGTCAATCTCGGTGACCGGGCCTGCGTCAGTGATTCAAAGCCTCTACAAGTATGCGAAACTGCCAGGATTAAGCTCTGCAAGAAGCTTTCCCAGTCCGAGGATAAAGATTCAATCAATCAATCAATTGGAGACCAGAAAGTCTCATTGGTAGCTACCGGCCTAACTTACCCTCTCAACGGTTAAACCGTTTAAAGAAGATACGTTTTTATTGAACTAACAAATTCCTACAGGTGGACTTTTTATTGCTGTCGTTATGCAGTTTTATGTGACTTGTGGAGATTACATTTCAATTTAATTTATTTTCAAGATTTTCTTGCAAGAGAGTTGATCTTCAATGGCTCTTTTTGGATAGGACTAAAAAGCACACAAAAAGGTTTAAATTTCACGTGGCTAAGTGGAAGGAATGTGGCCTACTCAAACTGGGGATCTGGTAAGTTTTTCAGTATAATTAACTTATTGTTGAAGTTAAAAATCTTATTACGGTACTCGGTACTAGACTACTATAAGTTGGTGATTTACTATATTTTGATTCCCAAATCGCTGATGTGTTGTCTGAGAATAATATTTAATTTAGGCTACTCTGCGCGTCGAAGTGTTGCCAGTAACTGCTTTATTTACAATGTTTCGATGATAGACTATACTAAGTATTCCATTTTTGTGCAAAGTTTCAAAAAATATTTTGGTATACACGTATCAAAAGTTGAACAAAAAATAGATGTTTCGACTTCTACATTTTGTCATAAGGCAACGTTATGCTGTAAATCTGGTGCACAAGAAGAGGAATGCATGGTGACATTAACAGTAGCTTAGCATATCATATTTTTTTGAAGGTGAACCTAATGGATATATCAACAAGAGGTGTGCTGGGCTGATTGTATATAAAAACGCCACCAGAGTTGCTTGGAATGACTTGCCATGCAATTCATCTCTTGGATTTATTTGTTCTAAGGCAAAATGTGAGTTGAATGTGATCATTATCTTGTTAGGGCGAATTCATAGCGTTAACAACCAGCAAAAGACGCAATTTTACAACCTTTCGACGTCTATCGATTTTGACACTATAACATAGACTCCTTAAGTAACTTACTCAAGGAGTCTATGCACTCCTTAAGTAACTTACTTAAGGAGTCTATGCACTCCTTAAGTAACTTACTTAAGGAGTCTATGCACTATAATTAGCCTATTTCACTCAACTGGTGTGAAATAAATTATTATCATTATTATAATAGCCTTGGTTTGGCACAGAAGCCAACAAAATACTTTTGATTATGAAAAAGAAGTGATTGTATCGTTTAACAACTAAAACGTTTCAAGGTGATGAATGCATGGTGGCTAAAAAAACAAGACAAGCACTGACGTAATACAAAAGCTGAATTGAAACAAGACCGACTAAAAGTAGATTGTCGATTAGGCTACTAAGCCTATGTGTTTGCGATGAAAGCATAAAAATGACATGTTTCACATTGAGTATTTTGTTAATTTGTTTCCCTTTCTTGTTACTTCTATGGCACAAGTTAGTCTATTCTACGTATTTTTCTACTAATCAAGAGGTATCCTTTTCATTCGCATACATATGTTGCAGTATATACGCAATACGAAGCAACATTCCATGAGAATGTATCCACGTATGCAGAAGCTGTTCAGAAGTGTGCGTCCAAGCAATCAGATCTTTTGGAGATTCAGAGCGAAGCTGGAGCCAACGCTTTGGCTTTGGAGATAGCCATGAAACGTAGGATATCCGGATCTTCTTTGCCTTGGACAGAGAGTATTTGGATTAAAAATGACAATATATCTTGGTCTGAAAACGAAAGTGCTTTGACTTCAGGATCTGATGCTTTTCTGATGGTTGTTGATGGTCTGAACGCAAGCAACTGCTATCAACTGAATTTTAACATAACTCATACTACCCAGTGGATTAAAACAAACAGCAGTGAAAGGCACAATTTTGCTTGTCAAACATGTGAGTACAAATAGCACTGTGCTATCAAATTTACCGAAATAAAAGCACCCAGTTTACGCTTTTTGAAACGACATTTGTTTTACTGAGATTATTACAATATTATAGCAGTTTTCTTGAATATCAAACGCAAAGCGTTGATAGCTAAGCATATAGCTTTTACGGTAGCCTATACATGTTGCCATATTTTTTTAGAAGTGGAAAGATGTATTTCATTTGGACAATACTGTTGATTTGGCTATCACAGGATAGCCTCCCCACAGACAAGTGATTCGTCACTCAGCACTTCCAATAACAATTGGTCACAACTTAAGTTGTAGGCTACTGTTTGTTTTTTCATTATATTTCATACCGAGATTACAGTTTTCCAATTTATTTCTACACCACTTTGCAATTTTACTTTTTGTGCTACCTGCTGATATGACAATGTGTAATGATTAATTTGAACCACTCAGCATAGGCTAGGCTATAGCGGTATAGCCTATATTGCATCTCTAAACCATGGCCACCTAAAGATATGGCCTGATTTGTCACATTTTGCAGAAATTTCCAAGTTTTTCTAACTTTGGGCGAACGTTTAAATAATTTTTTCTAAAAATTAGATTTTTACGCTTTCTTTATTCTTTTCCCCAGATGACACAATTGGCTTTAACATCCTCACATGTTAAAAAACAAAGAAAATTTGATTTTGTAGATTTTAGTCAGACTGTTAATTTTCAATAACAGTCTGATTTTGCGTTTTTCAACTTACTTTTTCTCATTTGCTACTGCTTCCCCAAGGCAACAAAAAAGTTTTTTGTCATTAGGAAACCGCAAAAAGTAAAAACATCTCAAAAATGTCAGTCAAGCACTAGCAGTAGCTGTAATCAAAATCTGCAAAATGTGACAAATCAGGCCACATCTCCAGGTGGCCATGTCTAAACCAATATTTCAAGAGCAACAACAACTTCGATTAAAGAAAATACATTAGCTTACTAATAGTATTTGGCATTGAATAACTCTGGTATCTTGTACAGTGAGCAAGTATACTCCAAATTCGATTTGCAACTCTGAGTCGCTCGCATCAACAGTTTCACCTTCCATTACGACTAGCAATGGTAGGTAATAATATAATCTGTTTTGATATAGGGCTGCATCCATCGCATATATACACTATTATACAGCAGTGTTGACAGGGTGATACTTTTTCACCGGCTCTGGGAAAAATTTAGGGTACCTTAACGTTGACAAAAACCGGGAAAACTGAAAAAAAATATATCACGCATTCTTTGGATATATACTGGTTTTTGTTAGAAGTGTCTTAGTTTGGGGCCAGAAGATCTCATTGGAACCGGGTCCAGCTTATCCTCTCATCGACCCTGCATATATACGTTGATCTCAGCTCTTATAAAAAGTTATAGAAAATCTAGCCTGCTCCTGAAACGATTTGCAAAGCGTAGCCTATAGTTTTATGGTTTGGCTCCAGGAAAGGTTTAACAATATCATGTTACCGCCGACTGTTCAAGAAAAGCGAATAAGCAAAATAACTTTCCTAACTTCAGTTGCAACAGAATAGTTCAGTTGTGCATCAAGACGTAAAGTTTTATATGAATTCATTTATTGTTACACAAACGGTGTAAAATTATCAAACGGTGTTCTTCATGATTTCTTCAATTTACTTGTTGTTTTTGGTTGTCACCTTCATTATAATATATGCAGTGCATACTTTCCTATCAATTAATAGGTGCCATTCGCACACATATGTTCCAGGGTTTCCCGATAGGCAATACGAAGTAACATTTCACGAGATTGTATCCACGTATGCAGAAGCTGTTCGAAAGTGTACTAGCGAACAATCCGATCTTTTGGATATTCAGAACGAAACTGCAGCCAGCACTTTGGCTTTGGAGATAGTTATCAAACACTGGAATTTCCAAACTTCTCTGCCGTGGACAGAGAGTATTTGGGTTAAAAATGACAAGATATTTTGGTCTGAAAACGAAAGTGCTTTGACTCCAGAATCTGATGCTTTTCTGATGATTGTTTCTGCTCGCAACACAAGCGACGAAAATCAAACGAATTTTAACATAACTTATACTACCCAGTGGATTAAAACAAACCGCACTGAAAAGTACAATTTTGCTTGTCAAAAACGTGAGTAGGCTACAAGTATATATATTATAGTAAACTACAACTACAAGTGCAACAGACTAATGTTCTTCCGTTGTTGTAAATTTTCCGGAGGTTATCGAGTCTTTGTTGAAGCTGACTAAAGTTTTCTTCAAGTTTAACACCAAAGCTTTGTAGCTGACCATGTCACCGACGTCCGACGGTATGGGCTACATCTTGTTTTAGAAGTAGATGTGTGTACTTTATTTTTGCAAAATATCTATTTGGTTATCACAGCATAGCCTACTTACATCAGTTACATGCTATTAGACACAAAGCGCACAACTTAAAATTGCAACCCTCCACATTCGCAATATTGCACTATCTTTTTTACATTATTACATTATACCTTGATTACAATGTTTTATTGAATTCGTTGATCACTTTTTCAATTTCAAAATTTGGTGTAGGCTACAAACTCAATCATGCGTGACCTACTGGTGTGTAAATGCTTAATTTCTTCCATACGCTTCTAAATTAAGCCCTAGACTCTTACGACAGGCTAGCTATCAATTTCAATTAAAAAAAACAAAAAAACAGATGGACTTGCGCGTTGAAACATTATTTAACAATCTGAATAACATTGAATTCATTTCGGGCAGTGAGCAACTATTCTGGTAATTCTACCTGCAATTCACACTCGGTCCTTTCAACAGCTTTACCGACCATCGCGTCCAGCAATGGTAAGTAATAAAAATTTGCAAATACTGTAACATAAGTACACCCAATCATCCATTCTATTGCATGCAGGCTACTTAAGTAATAGTTTGTTCATCTTACCATGTGTCTTTCCAAATTGGACTTACAGTCAAGAAACTTAACAATATCACCAGTGCAAAAAATGATGTAGCCTACATTTCCCTCAAGATCATAGGGATGATACAAGTAAACATTGGAATTATTGAGATGTTGATCTATTGAAAAGGTTTTGTGTTGTATAAGTGAAACTGATTTATGTTAATCTTGTAAATTTCTATGTAGGCTGCGTCCAATGACCTTTGCCAAATTGCCATTCACAAACATCGTCTTTCGAGCTTACTGACTGCGGGCTGAAAAATATGCTTGCGGCATGACCATAGGTTTGAGACCAAATTTAACTCTAAACATAAAGTCCTTTAACAACTCCAGAATAGCTCATGAATAAAATTTCCCAGGATGACAATTGGTGCAATACCTTGCGTAATTGTTGTTCGCAATAAGATGCTGATGACATGGTTGCAAACACACCAGAGCATAGCCGACCGTAGCTTTGAAAGCGAAACGAAAAGTTTAGGATCAAAACCGTTTGGAATGTCTAGATCACATTTCGAAACTACAACAGGGAATTTCTCGATATGGAATGTTTGAAACATTGGCTTTCGTTTTCTCACCAGAAGGGATAATTTAATCCTGTTTTGAATGATTGTGGGAATCATTATAATCAAAAAAGCCAGTTGTAAATTTAAACACCAAACCAAAGGTTAATAGTACAGTTGGCTGTACAAGAAGCGTCATACCTTCTATAAAGTGTCCGTAAATTTACGGGAACTTTTTTTTACAAAAGCAACAGCACAAGCCAAGCGATCAGCTGTGACGTAGTTGCGCAATATATGACGAGGATAAAAGTTCAATATCTTGCATGCTTGCAACTAATTTTCTGTGGTGCATGGACGCAGCCACGAGGGGCAACGTCCCCGGAGCAATGCCCCCCCCAAAAAATTTATCTGCCTCCAAAAAATATGTTTTAACACTATTAAAAAGTTTTAATAACATTGTATTACATGTTAAATAACGTTTTAAACAAAATCTTTTGTCTAAATAAAGTTTTTGCCCCTCCAAAAGTTGTTTTTGCCCCCTGAAATTGTCTTTCTATCTGCGTCATTGCTGTAGTGTAAAAGTAAGCCGTTTTCAAGGCAAGGAAGGTTCTGCTGTAAACGTGCAATGAAGGCATTCAATTTGTTACTCGCAGAGAACCTTCAGGGAAAATCACAGGATGTTAGCTGTGTTGAAAACTTGTCTATTATACCAAATATAACATTTTGATATTTTATATGAATTTGCAGATACATGTTCGCAAAACTCATGCCCGCCTAACAAGAAGTGCTTCAGCCATTTGACTGGACACAACTGCGTCGAAGGCAAGAAACATTATTAAGCTTATGCTGCAACTGGAAAAGAAACATTTGTATATTTATTATTTATGTAAATCAGGGGTTCCCAACCTATTTTGCTGTTCGTACCCCTTTGTCAGGTCAGAGCATTCTTCGTACCCCAAAAAAACTCTGATTGAAATTTTCAGGTATATATTGCTAAATTAAATTGCTTTTATAGCCCAATTAAACGTTAAACCGATATTTCACACAAAAATGCACAAATTACCAAACTAAATAAAATGTCCGTTATTTTGTTAGTCACTTCTCAGTGAGATATTTGTTGCTGCTTCATTGATAAAGTTCGTTCAAACGATGATTCGAAATTACTCAAGGCAACATGTAAATCATCTTCCAGTTGCAGACGATTTCTGTGTCACATATTCTTGATATACTTACAGGGGTCACCAACTGGCGGCCCGCGGGCCGCATGCGGCCCACCACGCTGTATCGGTGCGGCCCGCGGAAGATATCAGCGTACAAGTATAACCAAAATACTTTTCTTAAGGAGTTAAAGAGCACGAAGGCAAAAATACTTTCCGGGAAGCATATTTTCGCTTTACATACGATTCCACCGACCGACCAATCAGATTATAGTTCTAGGTGGGGGTTGCTTAAAGCTATTCCAATGCGATGTCCAGCCATACTGTCCCAGTGGTTGATTAAAATGTCTGTTTTTGAATTTCGAAAATGTCTGTGAGCATAGGGTTGCCTATTTTAAGTTTGCAAATGTCATGTAAACATTAGTGTGCGTTTCATCGTTATTGTGTTTCACGAGCAGTGTTCTCTTTATGCAAGTTTTTGTTGGCAAAATAGATCGGTGTGCCAACTCAATTTATAATAAATTGGCAAAATATTATATATAAATTTAAAGACTTTTTCTGATTGTATTATGAAAATATTTAGCTTAGTACTGCAAAATCCTTTTTTTTTTAAGAAATATGAAACGCTTTACGATTTTGCGTGTCATCCTTGCGCAGGGACCATGTTAATCTTCTCTGTATCGTTCCAATTTTAGTATTGCCGAATCATGTACTGCCGAAGCATATACTGCCGAAGCAAGTATTGCAAAATGTTGTTAATCAACAAATTCTTGCCACGCTAATAAGCATCACAAGTGACAGTTGTCTATAATAAAAGAAAGACGGTTTTATAGACTCTCACAAAAAGGATGAAAAACCAACTCATAGCTTTTTTAGAGGGAAGACTGTTCAAGTGTTCATGAATTACGATAGAATTACGATTTTTCGGTGATTTCTACAAGCGTTTGTTTCATGGTGCCTGGTTTCTTTCTCCTTGTTACTGGAGCCTATTTTTCGCTGATATGTTTACAGGTCACTATTGTTGACTGTATTGCGATGTGTCAAACATTTCCTTATTTACTGAAATTGTTAATTGCAAAATATCTTTTGTGAAGCGAAGTGACAACACCACTCTTGCTTGGCGATGAATATTCTGATGAAACCGCTCGCCTCGCTATAAGTGCGCAAAACAAGTGGCCTCGCTTATTAGGCATTGTTAAAAAAGTCAAAAGTGTTGTAAAAGGAGCTTGGCCTGGCAGTAGCGTTGTTCGATTAATTTTGTTGCTGCGGTATTCTAACATAAATATGAACAACATGTAACGCTGGATACTGGGTACGAAATGTGTTCTTTTCTAGCATAAGAATCAACCTACATACAATTTTATTAGTGCAGCCCGCCACAGCTCTCCTTAGTGCCAAAGTGGCCCGCATGCAAAAAAGGTTGGTGACCCCTGAACATCATGGTCGAAAAGCCACTTTCACAGTAATAATAAGTTGTTGGGAAGAGAATTAACACTTTCATGGTTTCCATAGCAAGATTTAGGAAAGCTTCATAGCAACACACCAAAAATCTTCTAACTTTGATTTGTCAAATAGCAATTTCAATTTTTGGCAGCTTTTCATTTCGATGATGTTCTTCTTCAAATTATCACCATCCGACATTTTTGTTAAATCAAAAAGAAAAGGATTTATAATCCAATGCTAGAAATAATTCAATTCACCAGAAAAAAAGTAACCATCGAAAGAATCAACCAGCATCTTTAAATGGGAAATAATTTCATTTTTGACATTTTGCAGCAAAGAGTTATTTGCAATTTGATCAAGACAAGGAAAATCAGCAAAGTTTCCATTTTTATTTTCAGCGGCAACAAGTAAAAAACACATTGTTATGAGACAATGAGGCTTCTTGTAGCCTACTAAATAACAACAATTATTGATAGATATTTGGGTTTTTTTCAAAGCAAAGGCTGTAATGGTATAATGCCATTTACAATTCCACAATAAAACTGTACTGTGAAATGTGTTTGAAAAGCTGCTGTGTGGCCGAATGATCTTCGTACCCCTTGATGTTTAATCTCGTATCCCCGGTTGGGAACCCCTGATGTAAATGGTGTTACAAGCTTACTGTAAACAAACGATAGATTATTATGTAAATAATGCGATCAATGTTCAGGGCTATGGTTAAATCAAAAGTTCATAGATTGCAAAAAGAGTAGGCTCCTATATTTATTACTGCAAATGGTAGGCTAATACTTGATAAAATGCTGTGATAATCTTTTACGACAACGATCATAACGCTGTAAAAATACTACAGTACAGTATAATGTTTTTCGGCAGTAGATTGTAGCAAGAATTGACAGCGATAGACACTGGTCGCGGTACCTATCGCTGTCAATTCTTCCTGCAATAGGCTGCCGAAAAACATTGGAAGTCTTCATGGCTAGCATGGAAGCTACACCGCGATGGTGAGCGAACAGCAAATTGGTCGCTGCTCGAGCGAGTACAGCCTTGTGCTGACTGCCAAGAAAAACACCTCTTTCTACACTGAAAAAATACTGTCACATCCGCCTACCATCTATGTAACTAACTTGAAAAACTTAAAACCATTCATTATTCAAAGTCATGCAATCACGAGGATTAGGATGCATTGGAAGACACAAGCAGACTATATGGATTCTTAGTCTAAGGATGGCTAACGTTCATATCCCTGCGGTACACCTTGGTACCCGATGTGCTTTACTTTCCCAGGCTAATGACGACAAAACCGATCTAGTGTATGTTACTGTTACAGCAACATAGCAGCAGAAAATATAACACATTACTTTTAAGTTATTTTGGCATGAAGAAAGGCAAGTGGCAAGTTTCTTCACAGGCAAGTTTCTTCACATAACCCACCCCAGGCACCTGCTGGTTTTGTTGGCTCTTTCTTTCCACAAAGATAAGAGTTAAACTGACTGGTAAAGCGGCGGTCGATTACTCAAGTGGCAAGAATACGGTGCGATACTGATGAGCCCAGCCTCATGGGCGAAACACGTGTCTATCGCTGTCTATTCGATGCTACAATCGGCTGCCAAAATAACTTAAACGTTTAATTGGAGGTCTTTATGGCTAGCGTGGAAGCTACACCGTTCTGGTTAGCGAAGCGTTACTGCTGCTCGCTGTGCTAGTGAGTAATCAGCCTTGTGCTGATAGCCGGGAAGAACGCCTTTCTTCACATTACTTTTATTTATGTTAAAGCTTCTTGAAAGCACCAAAAAAACATGCGATCATCCAAGTCAAGGTGTCCTAGCAAAATATATTTTATTGTGAAGGCCTCATTTATCAAACAATAAGCATGGAACGACAAAACAAGAAAACAAACTAAAGTATCTATAATAAAAATCATAGCATAGGTATCAAAAAATAAAAATAACTACACATTAATGAATCAATTCGGTATAGGCGCATCATTGCAGGAATTGAACGTTTAGAAAACCCAGCCGGTAATAGTGGCTGGCGGTTACGATTGCTTCGGTGTTTCCATATTTAATTGCAACAACACAACAAATAAAGTATTGAAAAATAACCTTTTATTCAAAACTGTTTAAAATGGACTCTTTGTTTTAGAAATGTGTTCTAATTCCGTTTTTCGCACCCATGAGTTTCCTTCCACTCGAGTCAACACCATTGCTCATTCGCTTGGCAAATGTGACCAAGGTATGGTGCTTTTTACGCAATCATTTTGAAGAGCAAGGTTTTTTTAAAAGACTAGTAAAATCACTATTGTTTAAAGTTTTAATCAGCAGTCGTCTGGCTTGTTTAAAGATTGAGGAAAATCATAGTTACGATAGCCTACAAGCATGCCAACTGAGTTTCTTGAACCCGGAGTCATAGCCTACGTACAAAATGTGATTTTTTACCAAACGTTATAAATTATATAGATTAATTGCTTGCGTTCTTCAGGCGACTGTAAACTAAACTATCACAAGCTGTTGGAAGAACGCAAAAAATTAATCTATAACCGGAGACATGGTGAGCCCACTAAATACCCATCGGAGCCCTTGCTGAAATCCATTTTTTCAACCGCAGCTCAAAATTTTTTTATTTCTCTAGCTGAAGTGAACGGGACTGCCTCAGTGACGTGCACATTTATTCCGCCGCAAGGTGGCGCTGAAGTGAATTCCAGCAATTTTGTGTTCGACAACGGTTCTTTCACAACTGTTCGCTGTGGTACAACTGTCAACGACATACTTGTAAGCTATTTATATGCACGATTTTTAAGTTGTATTTATAACTAATGCTACTGTTCACATTTAGTCATTACAGGTTTAGGCTGTTTATTGTAGCTTTAAATCTAAAGTCAACTTGACGCGAAACCTAAGAAAGACAGGCAAGACACAACAATACCACAGGGTTGAGCATTACAACAGTATATATTTTTTACATATTTACAAAATAGTTTAACATTCAAACGTTTTCGGCTTAACCTAAGCCCTCATTAGGAATCTGAAAATATTGATAAAATGCAATAAATTTCAACTTCTTGAAGGTAACTAGCTAACTAATTGTAAGCATCAAGAAATACGCAGCGGTTAAAAGCAATAGTGTGGAAAACAAACAGACGGAAGGAAAACAAAATTACATTAGAAAAAGGCACACATGACTACAAACGAATTAGCACCACAGGGAACGTGATCCATCTAACTTAAGAAAGTCTCAATAAACCATTTTGGTTTTAATGACCATTTTTAAGAGCTTTCATCTACTTTTATTTTCTGTCACAATATAGTTATAAAAAAAAAACATTTACAAGATATATCAATAAAGCATTCAGTAAAAAAAATCTCTTTACAATTATACAACAGCAAGATCTAAGCAACGAGAATAATGCTGGAGATGCCATCCGAAAAATTCAGGTGATAGTTGCGAGGCGAATGGTTTCGGATTACAACGAAACAACGAAATCATTTGAAGTTCTACAACAAATCAAAAACGCAATTGAAGAAGATGGTAACAAGGTACAACACGTGCTTTTCTAACTTCTTAGCTTACGAAAAATAAAACGATGAAAATGATGTAATTGATTAATCATCACTTAGAGATATTGATCATCACATCTTTAAAAAGTCTTTTAAACTTAATTTAAATGCGCTAAATTTACAGTAAAACATTGTTTTCTTACGTGCAACGTTTTTTATCTAAACGTTTCCTTGATGGTCGTAAATTTTTTTTATTGTAAATGGGCTACAAAAAGCTTCGATTGCAGGTAGACGTATTTCGTTTGTACCCTATGGAAAAAACCGCTTGTAGCCTACGCTTTGCGCCCAAATTATGGAAAATGCAAATGTACTGTAGGCCTAGGCCTACTGTATTTACTCAATTTTTGTGATGTTAAAGTAACATTTTAGAACGTATTGAAAGATATCACCCTTCATCTTCATTATAACCTATCTGTGCAAAAGTGGTGGTATTTTGGACCATTTAGATTGTTTTTCAATGACATTTTTGAAAATCACGCTTTAAGAATAATTCCAATTATGATGATGACTTTTATTAGCTTTACATAAAAACATTCAATAACTGGCGCTCCACAATAACTGGCACTCCACATAAACTGATTATTTTCGCCTTGCTGACTTAGGGATATAAAAGGATATCAAAATTGAAAAGAGGTAGCTACATAGCAACTCAAACATAAACTGAAAACTTCTGACTTGGTTTCAAGATTTCTGGAAAAGTATTTGGAAACGTCGTTGAAGCCATTTCTAATGTAATAACTGCCACTGCCAATTGGCCAAGTACTGAAAGAATTGGTGACAAAGTCCTTGAACTAATGGATGCCTTTGTGGGGCTCTTGAGTAGTGAAAAGGAGCAAGCCGATTTCAACTCAAAAAACATGTTCGTTCAGGTATGACCAATATCAGGATATTTTTTAGTGTCAAACACCTATTTAATTTAATGACGAAAGCTTTTCACATCGCAACATCAAAGGCAAGTGTGTGTCTTAATTTGTTTTTTTGTCTTTGTGTGCACATTTGTATGTTTTTTTTGCGTAGCGGTTAGTTTTGAGATCGGGTTTGGGCTCAATACAGTATAGGTTAAACTGGCTATTGAAACAGATTTGGGCTATATTCGGGCTTAGTGAACACTTTAATTCTCCTCGTTTGTATTAGAACTTTTGTTTCTTTACACCAATGTAGACCTAATTTATTTACAATAACGTGCGAGGTATTAAAATCTTTTCCACCGAGCAAAGCGCTGTTTAGAAAAGTGATTAAAATTGTACTCTCTTTACCAATTTGATGAAATTTTTAGACAATTTAACTTTTAGAATTATATCAGGCTTTAAATAAGCTTCCCAGTAAGTGATTAGGCTTGCCTTCGCGCTCAGACCAAATTTGGAACTAAAAATAGCTGTGCTAGTTGCATTTATGTAATGGACAAGTCAAAAATTGTAGTGTGTAGGATTAAGCTTTTTATCATTGCAACCAACAGTTCACATGATTGATCATGAAATATCATGTGCCGTGATTAAAAATCATTTACAGACTGCGACAATACGCGAAGACCCTTCGTTAGTAAAAACTGGAATGGCGTTCTTCCCTTCAATCCCAACTACAGATGGATTTCTGCAGAAGGTTGTTCATGTTGTTTTTGATGGGAAAGCTATTGAGAAAGCTTTCAACAAAATGAAGACAAATGGACAAAATAACAGTCAGCTCACTATTACATTAATTATCTACAAAAACGACAGCCTGTTTCAGGTGGGTTGCGTAGTACTAGTAGCCTACTACAAAGTGCGTTACCTTAAGTTAGCCTAGCCTACTATTCAAGAGATATTTCTCCTAAATATTCTGCGTAGCTACAGTACTATAACGTTTCATCATCTTGCTGTTGCAGTTTTGCATAAAAAAAGCATTAGTCTACTTCCAGACGTTGTGTTCATGATTTCAGAAAGGTTTATTTACAAAAAGTTGTATAAGTAATTTAAACCAAGAAGTCCTAAATTAAAAAAACACTTAAAACAAGAAATCATGTTTAATATTCACAAACTTCAGCTTCCTTCACCAAACATAAGCAAGCGACGAAAACGAGGAGTTTCTGTTAAGAGTACAACAGAAGCAACTTTTGACAACTTAGAATATCTCATTGATCAAAGAATATATCAGGTAAGAGTAACAGGTTTCAAAATTTTAGTCCTTTTTAAATGAACATACAACCAAAAACTGTTTCATGCCTTAAAATGTTTCTTGTACTACACTGTCCTTGCCAGAACAAACTCGTTTTTGAAGAAAACAGATATTCCATATTCGAGTCTAACTTTTATGAACACAAATTATATTTTTTTGCAAACAACAAACGTTGTGAATTTGTCAGTTCAGAAATGCATAAGAAACTGTTTTAACCAGGGCCGCAGAGAAAATAATTTGGGCTTAGTGGCAATGAAATCCTCGGGCTCGAATTAAAGATAGGGGAGAGTGGGGTTAGTTGAAAAGTTATCATTTTTTTAAATCTCGATGACTTTTTTAAATATTTACTGCCACCATGTGATGTAGTTTATAAAAACACATAACCCATGTTAGTTTCGATTTGTTGAGTCAAGTTATGCCTGTTTGGCTGACAATTTTGTATTTTCTTACTTTCGAAGTAAAATTTTTGGCGTTTTAAGAAACATCTTTTGCGTCGATGTCGTTAAAGATAGACAGAAGTTTTTTGGTGTGTGTCAGCTGTAGGTGTTCTACAACACTAAGAAATAAACAAATTTTAGTCAAATGCACCATGCTTAAATATTTTAGGAAAATAGTTTGTCATATGCTAATGGGGCTAGTTGGAAAATTGTTGGTGGGGATAGTTGGAAAATGTTTTGATAACGGTATGACTATGTAGTATGATACGAGTATATCGTCGTGGTATAATAATAAGTAGTATAAGCTCCAATGTACTTGTTTTAAGCAGACATACATTGTAAAATTTTAATTTGAATAACTTGGAAAGTGCTATATATGTGGCATCACAAGTTTTATCAATGCGTTTATTAAAAAACGTTCTTGCGGTGATTAGGTGTAGAATTCATTGCATTTTGATTTTAAAGCAAGTAAGCATATTTGCTTACAACCCCATGTAAATGTTTGTTAGTTGAAAAAAAGTACCATATTTAGTTAATTAGTATGCAGTAAACTGACGTTTTTCAACTTACCCCAGGCACGAGGTTAGTTGGAAAATCAATTGTATGTTTGTTTATTTTAAATTTGCACTAAAAGTTAAATTGACTGAATACTTATTTTTAGTTGTATGATAGGGGACAACATAGGTGATAATTTAAGCCGCTTCAAGTTGTCAGGTTATGCACCAATTGTTTTAAATTCCACTTTAAAAAAAAAACTTTTCAACTAAACCCCAGTCTCCCCTACTTCTAATAAAACAAACTGTATCCAAAGAATACGAGCTAGTTTCTTCAAGTTTCCAGGCCTCTTAGATAGGCTACGCCCCCTAAAATCATCTCGAGCTCGGGCCCGAAAGTACCCCTAAGGACACCCCTGTCAACGTTACTGGTTTCAACAACCGGTCTGTAGTATCAGATACACTTGTGGTGATTTCAGAGTGTCAATTTATCTTCATTGTCACGAGCAGGCTACAACCAAGTATTTGTCTTTTTGCCGCAGACTACTTTTGTCAAGTTTGGTTCCGAAATCTCTGTTGATGACCAAGAAAAACCTTTCATTGAAATCAATTTTAAGAAAAAGTTGTCATTTGGAAATGAAAAAAGCAACAGTTTGTCGTCTACGGTGAGTTCATTTATTCACTTGCAAACTTTGCGAGTTCAAAAACTAATATAAACTTTGATAAATGACTTTTTCTCTATGGGAAGCATTCATTGTTTGAGAGCGGCTCGATTTCTTAATAGAAAAATTTTCAGCTCTTGTCTGGAAAAAAGCTCTTTTCTGACATAAAGTCTGTTAAAAGTTGTTTTTCAGCAATAACATAAAATAACTTTACTCACTGCAAAGTAAAAATCAGGGTTACACTTCAGATTCAAGTCCAAACAACGAAGTGTGTCCACTTCAACCTGTCTTCCGGAGCTTGGTCCGACGAAGGATGTTGCTTGCATGTCACAGATGATGGAGAACCACTATGCGTATGCAGTGTACAAGGCAACATTGGTCTTTTGGAGGTAGCTATTACTTCAATTGGTAGGCTACTTCAGCTTATTAATTTAAATTTATAACTTAATATTTTATGGTAAATAAATATTTTAAATTAAAGACTTATAACTGAAAATAATCTATTCCCTAGAGCAGTGGTTCCCAACTCATTTTTAAGGCGACCCATTTTAAAAAAAAATTCAGTTTGGTAAAATCTTGCGACCTAAGCAAATTGTTGTAATATTTTAAAAGCCATACAAGATTGTGTTGCAAACAAACAGCACCACAAAAGCAGTAACTCTTTCCGAAAATAATATGTTTATCAAATCACTAATGAGATAGCTGTGCTGGCTTGCTGTCAGTGAGTTTTTGAAATCGAGGCGTTATTTTGCTTAGGCATAGCCGCATGTCGGCTTTAACTTCCAGCCGGTGTCGCTGTTCAGTTTTCAATACACACATGGCGCTAAATCCAATCTTACAAAGCCAAGTTGTTGCAAATGGAATCTGTTTTTGAATCCCTAATTGTGATACTGTGGGATACACTTTGTACATGGAAGCCCAAAAGTGGATGTTTGCAGAATCTTTGTGGTATTTGTCTTTGAAGGACGCAAACGAAATACGGTTTGCTACTTCTGTCGTTATGTCCACAAACTGTTCTGCAACATGGATGGAAAGTTGAGACAGATCTTTTCCAACAAATGGATCAATTATCCAATCATTTTGGTTATTCAGTGTTAGAGATTCTCCATAGTAGTGCACAAACTTTTTGGCAAACTGTTCCAGGTGTCTAATTATCGTTTGCTTAATATCAATTTCATTGCCACAAATATATTGCGTTAGCTGATGAAATATATCGTACTCATCTCTGGTGACATAACTTTTTCAGAATATGAGTTTTTTGTGGTAAGCAGAAAATTTTGCGGCGCGATCAATCACCGTAAACCGTTGCCTTGCATATATAAATTTAGAGAATTCAGAGTCAAATATATCGGCAAGGTAAGCAACTTTTGCCTTGAAATCTTCTTGCAAATTCTCGGCTAATTTCACACAGTTCTGTTGCCTCAGGAAGATAGCAATCTCCTCTCGCAAATTACAAACTCGCTTCAGGACACGACCTCGTGACAACTATTGCACTTCTGTGTGCAACAGCAATGCTTGATAATAATCAGTATCCACAAAGACGAAAACAAATGCCGATTTAGTGGACTTGTTTTGATGAAGTTTACACACTTCACATCATTCAACACTTCGTGCAGCTCTTGAGACAGCTTTTTTGCAGCAAAGGCCTTTCTGTGGAGAAAGCAATAAGTCCATATAGCACTTGGGGCTTTGTCTTTGATGCGTTTTACCACACCAGACTATGCGTGGTCCAACGTGTAGAAAACTTTGTCATAGTTTGTCCGACATAGCGTTCGTGACATATAGTGCACGTTACAATATGTATCCCGTAACTTTGTCAAGTTAATTTATGTTTGAGACTAAAATTTTTGTTGGGTTTAGATTTAATAATAATAATAACAACAATAAAAGCGAAAATTGGTAAAACTTCTTGCACTACGATCATGCTACAAAGCTTTCCGATGTCTCGACATGAAACGCTTCATGACTTGTGTTTATATTTTCCAGTTTTGTGATCGATCTCTTCACGTTTTAAATTTTTTTTTTTGGTATTTTTTTCGCCCAAGATACAATATGCCTAAAAAACAAGCGACCCAAAAAAATTATTGGGCGACCCAACTTTGGGTCGCACCCATGAGTGGGGAACCACTGCCCTAGAGGCAAATGCGTTTTTTGCTCTACAATTGTAGATCGCGTAGACGATTGTATTAATGTTCTAACGAAAACGACATTAGGTAAATCAAACTAAATCCCTGCTGAACTAAACGTAGTCTACTTTTTGAATTTGAGAAGTTACCTTTTTCGCAATATCAGAAAGTAGTCTCAAGTACTCCTTCAAAACTTGATTGTGAGTTTCAAGGTCCTCCAAGCCACAAGGGATGGTACAAGATGTGACAAGATGGAGGTATCCAAACGTTTACACGCCGTTTCAATTTAATCACATTGTTAGAAAATTGTCATTAAAACAAAAACATAAATCAAATTATTGTCTATTTGAATACGATTGCCATCATATTGATTCTGTTTAGGTGAAATACTATAGGCTGGTGTAGAAGTTTTTGATTTGTCATAATTTGTTGCGCTGTATGTTCTGCCGGAAAGATATCGGTTGTGAAAAAGTAAATTTGATAAAGCGAAATCTCTGATGAATTTGTAACTTCAGTTCTAACGTAGGCGAGAGCCTACGTTTAAAGGTACTGTCAAACCGAATGAGGCTTCTATTAAAGCTATATGAGCTACGAAATTGAAGGCTTGTAAACAGAGTTGGGTTCCTGGTCTAAGATTTTGTCGGTTATAGGTAGCCTAGTAGTGAGACCTCTGATACGCACTTTTATATAGCGCTGATTCGACACCGCTCAAGAGCATGTAGTTGTATCTTTGGCAAGACATTTAAAAGGCATGTCGTCGATTAAGGAATGGCGCCTCTTCGACTATAACGCTTGATTTCTCTCATGATGATGAACAGTACGCTGCTCTAGAGAGGAATACTAACAGCTCTTCTTAGAACTATGGCCTGCTGAACTGAACTGGAGTGAGATTTTGTGGGGATCGGAGTAAGATTTTGTGGTTTCTGGAATATAATTTTGCTGTCCCAACTATGGGTAAAATAGACAAAAATGACTTCTCAATAAACGGTCACATTTAACCTGCATTGGGCCAGCAATGAAGTTTATGGCCCAACGCTCCCCAAATGAAATATGTCAATAAACATATTACCAACCGTTCCCGGTGGACCAACGGAAAGAGGTCCATCCTCAGTACCTGCAGTGCACAGGGGTACTGTGTGCAAAGATAGTGCCTGTACATAAACAAAATCTCTTTATTGCAACGTGCAATAGAATGTGAAACAACAAACTGACACAAAAACACACGATCGACTGGATTGGCAAAAAAAGGGGAATGCCTTCGTTCAGCAGTAGGTTACCGCAGGCTGAATATGATGATGATAAAATAAGATTTTGTGGTTCCTGGAGTAAGATTTTGTGGTTTCTGGAGTATTGTTTTGGTCAAACTCTACAGACTGGTTGAGATTATAATTTGTGCTCATGCAAAATGAACAACAGGCTATGAATGACCGATTAAATGTACAAAAATATCAAAATACTTAACTTAATTACAAAATATGCTTAATTATAGCATATCCATGCATTGTTTTATTTTTACAGAGTGATTACGAATTTCCTCTCCACGTTGAACATGAAGAACAAAATTGTTCGTCTTATCACACAATTTACCCAGGTAGCTTGTTTTGCTTATTGTTTTTTAAGAACTGTGCTGCAGTATATTAATTACGCTATCCAAACCAAAAACAAATTAGCTATGCCACCTTCTTGCAAATTGTGTGAATTTGATTATCTTAAAATGCTGATGAAGCCATTGCAAAGAATTTAATTATCGAAATTTCAAAAAGTTGAGTTTAGTAATAGTAGTACTTTTATAACTTTTAAGTAAAGAAAATTTTGTGGTAGTCTACATAATTTAGCGTTTTTGTTGCTGTGTATTTTATAGTGTATAAACTCAGCGTGTGATCTCGAATTATTTCTAACAGAGGCTCTACAGTCTAAAAATATATAAAACCCTACTTCATTTGGACTGCAACAACAACCGGTTATTTAAGATTTTTCACCTTTACTGTAAAATGCAACACCGTTTGTTCACCTTTCTCTGCCCGTTGGTGTACTGATAGCCCATAGTGAGGCATACATCGCGTGTTGTGCCAGAGAACGATGCTTCCGTTTTCTTTCCTGAAATGTCAATGACAATAAAGAAATGTAGCCTGAATACTGGCCAACTTTTAAAATAATGTGTGTTTCATTTTTTCTTGCCTTCAACCGCACTGCAGTACATAACTTCGTAAATTTTATTTTGTATGTTATTTGTTCTAAGGATGCGCATTGTCATGACGCGCAAAACGTCAGTGAAGCAATAAGTCAAGTTGTTTGTCGTTGCTTTTACTTTCACTTTCATCAGATGAACGTTGCAACTGGTGCTAGTAACGAAAAAGTAGCCTATACCACAAAACAGGACTCTTTGAAAAAAACATACACGTTTTCACGCATGTTTCAAATGCGATTTGAGTACATGGTTATATGTTGCATAAAATTTCTAATAGTTTTGCATTGATATTAATATTGAAAGTTTGGTTACAGCTGAAATAAACGAATGTGCTTCGAATCCCTGCATAGAACCTGAGATATGTGTTGATCTTGAAGATGGTTTTGGCTGCGTTGAAGGTATACTGGTCAATAACTTTCAATTAACAAACTTTGCAAAGTTTAAAAAAAATTTAGTGTAGGCTAATTGTTTATTTTGACGAGTGAGGTGTGTGAAAAGTAATAAGTCTAAAAGAAACCATCCGATGTAAACATTCGATTCTTTAAAACATACAAATCATAATATCAAGTGATAGTATGTCTCTACTCATGGGAACCAATGAGCATCGCACCTTTGGCATCCCAAAATACGGATGCTATGACCTTTCCATGCAGTAGATAGGATCGCTTTGGTATTTTTGGGGGGTTAGAATGAGGGGTGTTTCAACTGCTTTCAATGCTCCATGGTTTCTGGCTGGTAATAGTGAACCCAACAATTGCCTGTAGTGATAACTAGTGCCAGAACACTGTCAACATAATTTTTAAGCAATTCCAAGGTTTTCTTTGAGCGGATACACTGAGTTCGAGTAGTGACACCACGATGTTCAGTTTCAATACCAAACGCACCTTGCATTCAACCCTCTGCGAATCCAAAACAAAAAGACATTTTAACTTTAAATAATTTCAATTTATTCATAAGTGTTGAAAAAAACATAATGACAGTTGATAAAACTTTTTGCTGTGGACTTTCTTTGTTAAACTTGCGACATTTTATGCACCCCTGGTATCATATATTAAGTTGGCCTATATCATATTACTGCGCCATTTCACCAGTTAGCTTATTCGGACCCCTGTAAAGTAAGTCGTGTCTTGATGAGACATAACTGTCTAAAAAAAATACCTTCAAAATGCCTTCTTCCAATTTAATCTCATCCGATGATAGAATGGCCTAAAAGTCATGGTCCGGTGGTAGGAGGCCACATATAACTCAATCTGTCTTTAATCGTGATCTTTAAATTATCGTTCTACAACACAAAGATAATATAAGACTAATTGATCAATACAGGAACTTAATCAATGTATCAAATTAATTGATTGATTACCTTCCATAATGTAATCTAAAATTCAACAAAAAGTTGTATGTTATATGGAAACGTAGCCTCTTCTTCTTTTATTGTCGCACTTGATTCCAAGCATTGACTGCCTCGTGTATGAAAAGTTTCCAGGATTCTCTGTTGTTTGCTTTGTGTATTAGGTGTATGTTGGTGTTAGTTTTGTCGGTTTGTTGGTTTAAGTATGTTAATCTTTGTCTGCCTTGGGCACGCTTCCCTTCAATTTTGCCTGTGAGAGAGAGATGTTCTAACTTTCCTTTTCGCAGCACATGTCCTAAAAATTGAAGTTGTTTTTCTTTGATATTTTTTAGAAGATTGTTTGTTTGTTTGACTTGATTTAAAACAGTTTGGTTGCTTTTTCTCTCAGTCCAGGAAATCCTCTGCATTTTTCGGAATGCCCACATTTCAAACCCATTTATTCTTTTATTAATTGATTTGGTAATTGTCCAGGTTTCTGAATTATATTTAAAAATTGGATAAATGTAACACTTCAATACTCTGAATCTGGTTGCGAAAGATATGTTCTTGTTGCATAATATTGTTTTCATTTGCTGGAAAGAGGCTTTTGCTTGAGCAATTCGTATATTGAACTCTTTATCATCTTTGGCGTCCCAGTTTATTGTTGTTCCAAGATATCGAAAGCTTTTTACTTGTTTTATAGTTGTTCCGTTCATTTTAATTTGACAAATTGGAATTTCATTTTCTTTTTTCTTTGTGATTACCATCGTTTCCGTTTTCTTTTCATTCATTTCCATTCCAAATTCTTTACTTCTTTCATTTACTTTGTTCAACAAACTTTGTAGTTTTGCTTCCGAATCAGCCACCAAGACAGTGTCATCAGCATACCTCAGGTTATTAAAGTTACTTCCCCCAACATTTACGCCAGCTTCATCATCAAGACATCGGAGGATGATCTCACTGTATAATAAAAAAAGGCTTGGAGAGAGCACGCATCCCTGTCTGTTATATGGAAACGTAGCCTCTACTGTACAATAACCCTAACCCTAATTGAATAAGGACCTTCTGATGATCCTTCTTTAGGTGAAACAGTCTGTCAAGGCTTTAGATAGTAATAACTATATTTGATTTAATATTTTTTGCAATGCTTGTCAATTGCACATGCGAACATGTTTAACCTATAGTTGACACCGTAGCTATGAGATATATTGGTTTACTAAGCTTGTTAGTCGATTTTACACAGGGTTGGCGTCTCATGTTTTTTTTCTTCGTGATTGTTTTGCTGTTAGAAGCGTTTGATGTCCTCTCATCTCTAACTTTACGATCGAAAACATTTACAAATCTAAAACGTTGCTTTTACTCGTCAATAACTATTGAACATGTACAGAAAAGTGTGATGTATTCGTCAACGGAAGCTTTACTTTTGGCCCATCAAAACTCAATGAAATTGGATTATCTCTGGAAACTTGTGATGAAGGTGTGTATCGTATTATTTTGTGTTTCTATTTGTTATACAGTTTCTTGGTAGATTGTTTCTTCCCTAGTTTTATTCGTAATGGTAGGATATCTTCCAGGTTCATATTTTCCGAGTGAATATTTTCCAGTTAAGATATTTTCCCTATTGGTATTTTTCAGTCGAGAAATTTTCAGTAAGTTTAGTTATTTTCGAAAGGGAGATTTATCTTTATTTGCTTTATTTTGGCTTTAGCCTTATAAAATCGAAAAATTACATATGATTATAATTGTCTTGGCACATTACAATGACTGACGAAGCTCTGCTTTCAGAAAATATTGATTCAACTGCATCAATGCTCTGCATAGAGTCTTCTCCAAGAAGTACACAATCACTTCCTCAATTTATGTTTGATCCCAATAGTTTGATCAGTCTCGGATGCGATACGAGTGTTCAGAATTTGACGGTAAGTTGAATGGTAAAGCTTCAGTGAACTGAGGTAAACCACACTCTTAGAGTGTTATTTTGAAAAATAGAAGGAGAAACCACATATTAATGATAAGCAACACAGAGATGCCTTCAGCCTACCTTAATAGCGTTACCAAAAGTCAATTAATCACTAATGTTAATGTTGAAGAACTAACTTTCATTTCTTTCTCAATGGCTGATTAAAATCCTATGGGTAACCAACTAACCATACGAGTGCAAATTAATGTTTCATTTTTTTGTACTGTATCCAGGAAAGCTTTGAAGCAGGCGATATTGGTGCTGTGGAGGAGCTAGTGAGCCAACTCCAGGTAGCCACATCCAGAAAGTCTCATTTGACTTCATCTGACGAAAGAAGAGTTGTGGACTTCATTTCTAAACTCGGCCAGTTTGCAGACAAAGAAAATGTAGAGGTATTTTAAATTGCAAACCACTATCGTTCCTTGACTTGTGACCAAGTTTGAATTTTGTCAAACTAAACCAAAAATTCGATCGAAAACTTTAAATTTTCTAACCGAAATTTCTGGTAGCCTGTATGTCTGAAAATTTATCTGTGAAATTTAGTAGCTTATAATTGGTACAAGGGTTACTTCGGAGTACTATCCTCATATTCTAGGTATATAGAGATATAAGAATAGTGGTTGACTAAATAACCACTGCTTTTTAATTATTTTGATTACATCCTTGTAACAAAAGTATTATTGAAAAACGTTTGATTTGAAAGTGTTATTTTTTATTGTATACGCACCATATAAATAGAAAGATTGAATTAATTTAACTGGCCGTTAGTTAACATATAGTTTGGAGCAAGGGTGAGTATGGTTCGGCCCGTTTCCAGTTTTTGTGTGGCCTTTTTCTTGTTCCGACTACTTCCTCCAAATAAGGCTATGTGAGTGCTGATCATGTTGCAAATTTTGCTCTGTCAGTTTCCTATTTGAATGCAATCAACCATCTCACTACCTTGTACTTAAACATTCGTGTGAACGTATTTGTAATGATCTTTCTCCGAGTAGCCTACTTGCAATGATTTTCTAGTAAAAGCTGAAAATATAAATCAGTGTTCATTTGCAGTGCATACCCCCCCCCCCCCCCCCAGCAAGTATTACATTTTTCTAGCTGTCCTTTGTGTTAAAACGATTGTCCACCCCGCTGGTTTAGAGTGACATAAATTGCATGATTTAGCTGAAATATAACTGCTGAATTTTACGTTTGTGCAGATTTCCACCAATTTATTTAAAAATGTTGTTCAAGTTGCTTCAACACTTCTGAGTGGACTTAATTCTTTTGGCAACCCCACAACGATTGATAGCAATAATATCCCTCTAGCATTGGAGAAACTTTTAGACAGGCTTGATTCAGGGAATGAAGAAGTGATTTTCCAAACCAAAAATATTTACATGCAGGTAAAAACTTTTTATTTTTCTAGAAAAAATTTGCAAATCGAATGTTTAGCACAGACGTTAGCTGATGTTGCCTATGTTCGTCAATTTTAAAAATCATACGCTCCAACATAATCATTTTTTTTAGATTTCCCCAATCTCAGAAAACGCTACTGCTTCGGAAGACGGCGTTTCATACACTCCAGCTATACATGGCGCAGACAATAACATCTCAAGACCGTTAGAAATTAACTGTCCAATGCAAACAATTCAACAAGCTCAAGAAAAACATACAGAAAGCCAACGTACTCCAACAGCACATAATAAGACAAAAAATGTCTCTACACCGCTAACAATTAGATTCTTGGTGTACAGAAATGACGCCTTCTTTCAGTCTCCTGAAACAGTTTCAAAGGTAGGTACGATACAGTAAACAATGCTCACAGCAGCAACATATATACCATTTTTAAAGTGCTAAGAAGCTTTTTGGGGAACACACTTCCTTTGTTAAAACAAAAACGTAACCAAAAGTTTTAGCATTATAGGTGGATTGGTGTGATAAATGACTAAAGTGATAAATGATAAACGACATTTTACATGACTGAAGTCGGCTGTAGAGTTCAGTTTTTTTTTAGTATCGCCATACTAAACTTTTTAAACATCTAAAATTAGGTCCAAGATAGCAAACATTTTGTTTTGAATTTACAAAACAAAATTGTGATCAAAGCTGTGTCATTTTTATCATACGTCAACATAAAGTATATACTAAAGTTGACTTATTTATTATGACCAACACAGAAAACTTTTTAAATTTTGAAATGGCAACGCTGACCAAGATCGGTTGAAACTTCAAATCGACTTTTCTTGGACACATATCATATTACCAGTGACTTAAATGTTAGTAATTGCCAATAATTACTTTGTACAGTACGTGTTCTAAAGAAAATGTCTCTATCTAGTGAGTAAATTTCAATTTTAAAGTGAAAAAGTGATAAAAAAAAGTGATCTTAGATCAAGATCATGCCCATCTCTAGCTACAGGCCACGTTGAATTAGGTAAGTAATATTAGGGAGGGGGAAGTAATCCACTATATTTTTCAAATTCAACTTTAACCCAACCCTGGTTTGAGGATACAACAGTACATTCCAAGACTTCTGGTGAATTTTTTTGAAAGTTTTGTCCTGAAATTAGGGCTAAAGTTGAAGTTAAAATTAACCCCCTCCCCTACTTATATGGAGTAACAGGCACAGTAAGCTTTCTATGCTGAAAAACGATGCATACAGAAGTTATGCATCAAATATGAAAAAAAGAAAACAATCTGATGCAATGATGTCTCGTGATAGTAAATAAACTTAATTCTTTAAGAAATTTCTTATTTGGTTTCATTTTGTCAGAGAACTTTTGAAGCAGCGGAAAGTTGGAAGCGGGCTTTTGTGGGATAAATACAGAGATAACAAATATACTGTATAATATAGCAACTGCCGCATTTTTATTATAAATTGGTAATAAACAATCATCTGTGTAAACAAGTTTTACACCAGCATGTTTATTAAACCCTTTTTCACAACAACATCATCATCATTATGTTCCTTCCTCGTATTGAGGGTTGGATACAATGCGCCATTGTTCTTGACCAAGAGCTGTTCGTACTGCATTTTCATAACTTAATTTTGTCCATTTAGTGATGTTTGATGTCCAAATCATTTTTGGTCTGCCTTTGTTTCTTTTACCGTTTATATTCCCTTCTATTAGTGATCATTGTAAACGATGTGTCCAAAATACTTTACAAAAAAAATATCTTTTATTGTCTTTTAATAGGTTTTGTCGATCAAGCTTGGCAGAAATGTCAACCTTGCTAATCTCAATCCTCCAATTACGATTAATTACAAAGAACACAGCGTTTTCTACGGAAAAGACCCGTCCACAAGAGAGAGTCAAAACAATGTTATTTCAAAGGTAACACAGCACGTTTAAGTTTCAAATTAATTTTTGACCCAGAAAAGCAATCTTTTTGTATTCCCAATCAAACTTGCCTGAGTTAGTTCATTAGCGGTTAGAAGTCTACTTGGATTGAATTTGCCAAAAAGCCAAACAGCTTAGTTTAACTGCACTACGTAAAAGTTACAATGACGCAGGATAAAAAATCTTCTTTAGGGCATTACGTAGGTTTGCAACAATGAGAGTTTTGACTATTGCAACTGTTCTTTTTCCACAAACTATTTGCACCACAGAATACGTTATGTAAACGCTTTTGCAGGTTATGTTGTATGAAAAGAAATGCGTGTTTTGGAATTATTCTATAAAGAGCTGGTCTTCTGCGGGATGCTGTTTGAACAGAAGCGGAACAGTGCCACAGTGCATGTGTAATCACTTAACCAACTTTGCATTGCTTGTGGTAAGTCGTACAATAATAAACTTGTTTTTATTAACTATGCATTGCGTAAAAATCTTACTGTCAACTAGCTTATTAGTCAACTGATAAAAATGAATTGCCAGTGGCTACAAATCACATTGACGATTGCTTGCGCATCGTAGGTTACCTATTAGTATTTTATTTTAGCATCATGGCTAGCGTGTACGATTAATGACACTCAATACGATTTTAGCAATACATAATGAAAAACTTTGCTTTGTGCATAAAAACGCCACATAGTAGGCTACTTCACTGTTACAGCTTATGAAAAGTTAGCTAATCGTTTTACCGCATATCATGATGCAGCCAAGAACGCTTCTAGCGCAAGCTACTGTTTTATGTATGAAAATTTACGTGGCTAAACTAGGAATGGTATTCTACTGTCCCTAGACTAAACTTCATTTTCTTACTATTTTTAATTTTTAGCTTTGGCTTTTTTTTCGTTGTTTGACAGACTATTCACAGCGTTCCCTCGGATGTGTCTTTAAACCTCTTCAGCGACGTCGGATGCTTTATAACCATCTTTGCTCTTGCGATTGTAATTATTCTTCACTTGCTCCACCCGTAAGTCGTTTCCTACTGCTTAAACTAGTTTCAGATGCACTGGAGTATTTCTTAACCCTGATTCCGCTGAAGGCTTTGAATGAGCCGAACACAGTAACTTTGAAAATTTTTGTTTAATTTTTGTACTGCCGTATGCTGGATGAATTGTCCATGCAAAATGAAACAAATGAAAGGGGAGGGTTACTGATAACCAGGGCCGGATTAGGGGTACTGTAGGCCTAAGGCTATTTACTAGAGAAGGGCCTAATTTTGCAAACCAAGCTACAAAAAGTAATAAAAAACATACATGAAAAATTGAAATTATTTACTGCAAAATAACATAAACATAACAGAAAAATGGCTAATGATGGCGCATAATTGGTTTTGGAATCAAACACAATTCAATCAAGTTTGAAGCAGATGGAAAATATTTTGGAAAAAAAGAAATGGATAGTAGGTACCTATGGTAATACTTTACCTAATGACACTCTAAACCAGGGGTTTTCAACCTTTTTTCCAGCGCGACCCCCTCAGAGCAATCAATGTAGTCTCGCCCCCTCCCCCCCCCCATAAAAGTATTCAACAAAAGCATATTTAATGCAAAATTTAACCAAATTTGATTCATGCCGACATCAAGTTAGGCTATGTTTAGTTTTGCTGTTCCAAGGTAAACTTCTGAAAAGAAACACATTTTTCTGCGGTGTTATCACGGCTTTTATTACATTTCCTCCGATTGTTATTTCCATTTTCTATTAAGCCTAGCTAGATAATTAATGGGAGAAAAAATAATGAGAATAATCTACGTTTTTGCACTTTCATTGGTTGAATTTATTGCAATCTTTTATGGATTTATTTAAATCAATTTTAGTGAGATGGTTGGTGCTGCATATTTTTAACTATTAAGTTTGTCAATGCGTGCTCCTGTTGCTGAAAGAACTTTCAAACAAAATACCCAACACTAATTCTTTTCAATGCCATTGAAAACGATACTGAGAAATCTATATTTTGCATGGGATTCTACATAATTTTGCTTTTTTACCATAGCGTTGTTACTGGTTAACTTTAGTCTGCACAAAACAACGTAGGCTACAAGAAATTGGTGAAAAATATCGAATGCTTTCCCATAGTTAAAGCCTTTGCAAAGTCTGAAAGCTTAAACGATATAATAACCTCAAGTAGAGGAATGGGCGATTGCGGAAAAAACGCGGCTTTTAATCTTTTGTGGCAAAAAACAATTGAAAACAATACACTGGAATTTCCAGGCTTGTCCATGGGACATTTTTTTCTGTCCCATCCCATCCCATAGCAATTCATGCCTGTCCCGTCCCATCCCATCCCATCCCATCCCATGGGATTCCCATCAAAATACAATTCAATAAATGTTATTAAATTTATGGAAATTTAAGTCTAATGTGTACTAGATAGGACTAAATGTACAAAAAGATATACAAAACGACAAAATTTATTGACTTTGTTAACTTTAAAGTTCAGAAAAGTTGTCTATCTATGACAATTCATATCATTTTTTAAATAAAAATGCCTAGCTACTGTCCCATGGGAAATGCAATTCGTGCTGTCCCATCCCATCCCATCCCATGGGATTCCCGTGGGAATCCCATTCCCATGGACAAGCCTGGGAATTTCAAGCGCCTCGCAAACCTCTGAAAAACGGCTCGCGACCACCAGGTTGAAAAGCCTTGCTCTAAACTCTATTTCGATGAAAGTGGCGCCTACGTGGTTTTGAAAATGGGCTCTTCATATGTAGGCTACTGACTCAACTCAGTCATTCGTTTTTTAGCAAAAACTGTACTGTACTGGTACTGGATCTGTATCACTATCAGCCTTACAAAAATTGAGGGCCGAATTTTTCCAGGGCCTAAGGCTATAGACTTATTAGCCTAATGGTTAACCCGGCTCTGGTGATAACATGCTAAGTTTTAGTTACGTTGATGGCACGTTTTTTTACTATGTAATGTAAGTCATGAGGTAGGCCTATGGATAAAGCTGCAGTGGGTCTCACGCTATAAAAATATTAGCAGCTTACTCTATGTGACCACCACATTGTACTTTCAGAACACTCCGAACCAAAACATCAACAAAGATCCAATTGCATATTTACAGCAACGTTCTTATTGCTTACGTCGTATTTGTGGCTGGGATAGAGTACGCGTTGCCAAACAACATGGCGTGCAGCGCAGTTACAATGGCTCTGCATTTCTTCTTTCTTGTTAGTTTCGTTTGGATGGGAGTTTACAGTAATGACATATACCGGTCATTGATAAAGGTTTGTTTTTCACTGATAGACTAATCTAATGGAAACGTTTTGCTCAGACTTGCTAAATTAATGTTGCAGCTGCACATTTACTGTAGAAGGTAACCATTCAGCCATTCGTTTGTACAATGCTTATAATTTCAGTCACAGTTTCCGAAAGCTCTGCCTGAAACTCTTTATCTTAATTTCAAAAGAGCCTGAAGTAAAAAATGATACTGCAAGGCCTGAGCAATTGACAGTACCCTCAAATACCTCCCCTCCACAAAAATCGTAACTACACCGGAGAAATGAGTAACGCTCGGCTCAACTGCCTTTGTATTGGAGTGCTGGGACGTTTTAACAGTAATATGCTTCAATGTGAGCTTGCCAAACCGCCATCTTTTGTATGTGGACCATACTCCCAAACCGCATAACACATCATTCGTCACTGTCTTACCTGCGGGCCTCAAGATAGAATTTTTAACCTCACAGTTCTTGACAGCAACACAGACCAATGGCTGCAGCGTCTATATAAAATAGCGTCACTACTACCACCTCATATAGCGTCACAACTACCACCACCCACTAAAACTAAACTAGTTTAGTTTAGTGCAGAGATATCCACAACTATAGTGTTAGTTATGTTCAGTTTAGCTTCTAAATTTTGGGTTGTTTATTTTTTGTATAGGAAGTACTTTTTTAACAACATAGCTCGTGGCAATCTATACTCTTACTATACTGACACGCCCTAAGTAATTGATCAAGCTATCTTTTGTTTTTCTGATAGGTTTTTACATTTCATTCAGAAGAATACATGAAAAAATGTTGTGCCGTTGCATATGGAATTCCTCTTATAATTGTTGTATTAAACGCTGCAACGACCTTGGGATACTTCGATGACGACTTAAAAACATCACAGTTCTGTTTTCCAGGTAACCTGCTTTTTTCGTGTCAGTTTTTTCAACAAAACGCTTGCAATTCATTGCAAAAAAAAATTCAAGAACTTTTGCTTTCAGTCTTTTACTTTTCTAGTATGTAAATGCTGTGTGAAACATCGAAGTGTAAAGTTTACGAAGTTACCAATTACATTACAGTTGAAAAAAGTCGCATAGGTGTTGTTTTTGATAGGGCTACAGTAGCATTTAGGCATCGTAGATGTACTGTATAAGCAAAGGTAAAAAGATATATGAGCACAATAACCTTTAGTCAGAAGTTCCTTTTACTTTGAAGTAGCTGATTTTGACTTATTGCATGAACTGTTAATAGTATATTTCGTGCTTCACTTGTAGTTAAACTCTGCAATATCTTATAAAATGTATTTCTTAATTTTTATATAAAAATTGTGAGCGGGAATTTATTTTTTACATTTAGAGGATGAGAAAGGCTTGAAACAAAAATCGTATTATATCGACGAAAACATGTGTTGGCTAACTACTCCGTCCATTTACATTTTCCTTGCGATTCTTGCCGTTGTTTTATTAAACAACACCATTGTCCTTGTCCTCATTGGATGTAAAGTCTTGTTCAAGAAGCAAAAGGTGAACAGCATTTTCTTTTTAATGTATTCGTGCTGTACTTTTGTAGGCTACTCAAGTAATGAAAGCTTTCGGAGTGGATTGATTAATTATAAACACTTTTGATCTCGGACTGAGAAAGCTTTTTCGGAAGCTTAACCATCCTAGTTCTGGATAGCTTACTTGAGACGTTTTGAACCACTTCCACACGCCAGATATCGACTGTAGATAGTTTGAAGTCTTGTTCATTAACTTGAAATAATTCAGTAAAAAACACCTGCAATCAAATGATATCAGTACGGTAAATTCTTGTGATAACTGCTTTCAACTGAATAAAATCATACTTTAGTGTTCAGTTGATGCAATAGCATTATTATCTATGCATCCTAAAAATCATTTAAGGATTTTCGCCCGAAAGATCTGTGGACACCACATTGAAAACGATTGGAATAAGTGAATGAGTTGTAAAAAAAAATCCATTACTCGTATGTTAGGCTACCGGTACTGCTAATAACTATGAAAGTTTGACTAATGCTTTTCATCTCAGCTGTTAGATCGTCCAAGAATAGCTTAGTACACTACTTATACCTGCTACCTTTCTTTTGGATAGCTAAAAACAGACCTGTCACAGCTGTGGCATAAACGGTGCTTGTTTTTCTAATGTAAACCAATATATTTTATGCTAATTGGTATTTTTTAATCATGTTTAATTATCCAGATCCGTTCCACAGCCAAACAATCTAAGACGAAAAAAATAAAGATTGCATTTACGATGTCTCTGACACTCGGATTATCATGGACTGTCGGTTATTTCTTGCTCATTACTCCCAACCCCAAGTACCAAACAATTTTGGGATTTGTCTTCTCTTTTATTACCACCGCTCAGGTATAGCAAAATTTTTGTAATTATAGCTTAAAATAAAAAAGTGTTCCACCTAATAATATTTATCATTAAATACTAAACTAGACCAATGCGATTAAAACAAAGAAAATGGGGACATACTTATCAACAAAAAAGAAAGATTTTCTATAGTTGTTTGTTATTGTCGGCTACTCACCAAATATTTACACTTTCAAAAACATCCGACAAAGAAACTTGCAGTGATGTCTCAATCAAGGTTGTGTCAGTGTCACACAGGATGGTAAAGTGGTTGCATGCTATGAAAACTGATGGATCGATTTCTATCTCTTTAATTTTGCTTGAACTGTTGTTCTTCTTCGGTTCAAGGGTCACTGACCTTTAAACTGTTGCTCTTCTTCGGTTCAAGGGTCACTGACCTTTAAACTGTTGCTTTTCTTCGGTTCAAGGGTCACTGACCTTTAAACTGTTGCTCTTCTACGGTTCAAGGGTCACTGCCCTTTGTTACTCTTAGAACTATTGCAATAGCAGTACTGTATACTATATTTTAAGGCAATCAAACAATTCGAACTCAGTGCTTTAAGTGGCTATTGGTTGTTGATTGGCTACAAATAGCTTTTGTTTCTTTTCAGTAATGTTATGTAGGCTATTGGCAAACTTAAGAAACGTTGTTTTGCAGGCAATAGCAATACTTTATATCACTTGCATCAAACGAACAGTCATGTTCCTATTCTGGTATGAACCTCTGCTTGCTAAGTTTATGTCTTCGAAAAAAGTGGAAGAAGCACAAAACGCACCAAGCAGCAGTGAGCGAACTTCTGCAGGACCACCATGCAAAATTATACCTATTCTTAACAAGTGACAATGCCCATGTGCAATTCTTAAACATCCAAAACTGATAGACTTTTGTGTTCGTCATCAAAGCAGTGTAACTGCATACACTAAAGACAAGTTTTACATTGTAAACGATCAACAGTAGTGGAAGAAAAGGTGAAAAGACGTTGTCTTCATCGGAGTATGCTAGGCTTACTAGGCCTTCCAAACTATAGACTACTTGGAAATTAACCTTTTAGTTTAACATAAAGCTTCAAAAATTATATTGTGTTTAATATCAGTGTTAAAACGGAATTTCATAATGCTATGCTCCCCTATCGGTTTAGTTTCTACAATTTGAGCGTTGTCCTTCTTGTGTAGATTGAAAAAGCTTTGGAACTATCTTTTTCTACTATCCCAATCTACTTTTTTGTTACTAGCCTGACGTTTAGTGTTGCTTACAATTGATTTATTATGAATGTATTTTATATCTGAATTACTTTCTGTAGGCCTACTGTATGATACTGTATATATAAAATATTTAAATCATCTTCTTTCTGTGAGCGTGGCGCATACCATATCATCACCGATTTTACGATTCTCCATCCATTAAAGTATTTTTAAAAACAAAGATGTTTATTGCTATGTATTTCAAAGGGCTAACTATGACAATCAAAATGCAACACAATACTGAATACAAGATAACAATGCGCGGTAAACATTCAATGCGAAAGTTGGACCTGGACTTCAGCCGCCAGATTTGTGATCCTGGGCTTTGTGGTAGCCTACTGAGGGCGATTCTTGCGTCGCTTTTGACATCCAGACAATTACGCTTCTTTGTCTTCATTCCCAAGACAGTTGAAAATCCTTGTTTACAGCGATACGTTAATTGTTGAAAAAGATGTCAGGATATTTAATGCTCGTGTCGCTAATGTTGGTGCGTCCTGGAGTCTGCTAAACCAGAAGGTTTCTAAGCCTTTCCCATTGAAATCAAGTTTCAACGCTCGTTCATTCGAAGAGTGATAAATTCTTCTTTGGCCGGAAAGTCGTCATCATCCACCTGGCTGTCATCACATGTGAAGGGCTCAGTGCACCATTGAAGACTAGCCGTGTGCATGTCCAAATTCGGAAAGTATAGTTGTCTATCTTTTTTGGCTAGCTGGCCTAAGTGGTCAGCTATGTCTTCTTTCAACGCCGCTGTCAACTCAAGTCCATTGCCTTCGAGGTACGGTACATGTCGAGCGTCTGATACTGTGCCTCTTCCAACTCGCTTGCAACTTAACCTTTGCGATAAATGCTGTTACGGCTACTTTGGTGTCGATCACAATTACATTCTTGCCTTGAATTAAAAGATTGCCTATTTTCAATTCACCAAAAATATCAGCCAGGTAGCACAAGTAGGAAATCCATTGTTGGTTAGAGAAGTATTTAGCCCAGTCGGACTTTTATCAGAAAAACATGGACAGCCTCACGAAGTTCGACCAGGTGGATTATCACTTTGCCACGAAACAGCCATCGTACTTCTGTGTGGTACAGTAATGCTTCGTATCTTTCATCTCCTTGCACAGTTCTTTGACAAGACGGCTGTTCAATTCTTTCGCTTTTATAAAGTTTACAACCTTCACTTGCTTCACTGTTTCCAAATCAGGTCTCGTTACCCCCCAAAAATAGACAAATTACCCCCCGGGGGTAATTTACTCCCAGGTTGGGAACCACTGCATTAAACGGAGCAGAAGACGGACGTTGTGGCCTGTGGCGTTAATGGATCTACAAACAAATTTGGGGGACACCATAGATTTACAAAGCAATAAGTCTGACAAAGAATGCACACTAATTTGAAGTCGTAAAGAACAAAGTTTTGTAGGGGGTCTGGGGGACTTGACCTCGAGAATATTTTTACTAATTGCACCTTGTTTTAATTACTTTTGCGTATTTTGTGGCCAAATAATGTCTTTTTTATTTTTCAGACCCACAATTTGTATTTGTCCATAACTTAATCAACAAATCAAACCTATATTTTTTGTTGAAGTTGGAGCGAAATTTAGGCTTAAAATGTAAGTTAAGTTCAAAACTGATTTTTTTATGACTCAACAAAATTTTAAGATTTTTTGATCAAGTTTTGAATTGCCTGGATGTTAATCAGAGGCAAATGGGCCCAGTTTAAATGGAAGGAAACTTCGGACGCTTGACATCCCTGTTCATTTGTGCATGTAAAATTTTTGAAAAAACTGAATGTCTCTGTTTGCTATTTTCACAACAATTTCCCAAAAATGAGCATCAGCTTTTGTTTGAGCTTTTCATGACTTTTCACTTTGTAGAGAAATTTCGAGAATTTATCTGAGCTGTCTTCACCTTTCCTGAAGGCGTTCTTCACCTTTGCCTTTATATTGATACTGGAATAGAGTATACTGTAATTGTTAACTGAGTGTAGTTGATTGAGCAATGTTTTACCATCAAATACAGCATTTTTTTTCAGTTTAAGCCACAAAACCAAGTCAGCATTGTAAACTAATGATAAGCTCCACTAGCATTTTTGCTAATTAATATTAAAAGTAGGACATTTACTTCAGGTCCAACCTGAATATTTTTCTTTGCAAAGTGTATAAATTAGCCTACAGGTAGACTTTTGGACTTGTACTGTATTTTATGTAGCCTAGTGTATTATCTACATGCGCGAGGTTTTGTGTTTTTTAAATCGTTTGTGTAATGTTACTGCATATATATCATACAGCTTGTAGCACGACTTGACATGAATGCATGGAATTATTTCTGCTTTAATATGTTTAGGCAGCTTTTCAACAAGAAAATTAGTTCTGTTTCATTAATTTAGTAACCACATAGTTTGCTTGTGTTTTTTTAACCGTTTTGTAGCCTAATAGGCCTCTATTCGTAATGCCTCTCTAATACTCCATTCGTAACTACAGCAGTATTGTCTGCAAACGTTGAATTAATGGAAAAATACCTATTTAGCTAGTTGGGTTTTGAAACACGAAGAACTCATTCAGTAGCCTAACATTTTTAGAATCTTTGTTTCGAATTCATGTGGATTTGAACTAGGACCTTCTAAGAAGTAATAACGAAGACATTAACTATTCTGCCAAAGAGCTGAAAGACAAAAACAACATTCATGACAACGCTTTACAAAGTGTCATGCATCAAACTAAATTGCCTACACTCTACAGGGTGCAGCGGTGCAGCTTTGTAGTGAGGTTGACTTTTTTTTAAACTGGCAGCACTGGGCACTCGTAGAGTCTTATTCAATCCACTTTTTTAATTGTCGTATGCAGGCTTACACTCGGTGGTTGAAGATTTAGATTAAGTGGACGGGAAGGCAAGGAAGCCAATCTTCGTGTCCACTTTCAGGTCCACCACCGTCCACCAACCTTTAAGTGTCCTGCCACAGACACAGCCGCATGCTCTTGAGCGGTGTCGAACCGGCGCCCTTTCGATTGCCGTTCAGGGTTCTCACCACTCGGCTATGCAGCCGACAATTCAATCCACTGATGAACAGTGTTCATAAACATTCTTATACACAACGACGTGAGCCTACTTTTTTTAGTTAACGTGTAATTTCTAAATAGCTTTGATTGATTGTGCTTTCACTTTCCCGGATGTAAACGTCGCAGGCCACCCACGAAATTACTGATATTAATATCACGTTCCCATAGGCTTTGCACAGTTTAAGAGATAGCTGGTCTGACAGGAAGAGCTGGATATAGTTTACTTTTAAGGTTCATGAACACGTTTAAGTATCTCAAAATAAAAAAAGGTTGAGCCTAAATGCAGCGTGGTGCTTATAAGGTCTTGTTGATTTAATAAGTTAGGCTAACAGAAGGATAAATGAAATGCTACAAAGGATAGTGAAATTTCAGAATTTTGTCGATTTAAGATTGTTTTAAACTGTTTTACGGGCAATACAAACATAGACTAAAGGCATAGAAAAAAAAATCATACATTAATCTTTGAACGGTTGAGTTGCTTTTTAAACATAGCCTACTTTTACAACGACTAAGTTTTTTTTATCATCATCTTTAAGTTCTTTTGTCACGACGAGGTTGGTGGCACGGTTCCATTGTTCACGATCATGAGCAATTCTACCAACATTTTATGATTTAATTATTCGTTTCTTAAATCTTTAGTCCTATTTAATTGTTTCTTGTAAATGTAAAGAAAACTTTCAAACATTTAACTCATTATAAGAATCTGAGATTCTTTTAGAAATTTTAGATGCTCTTTAATGCAATATTGCTACGGTAGGCTATGCAAGAATCATGTAGGCTATGCTACATCAGTATGCAAGAAGGCAATATTATGCTATTGAACAGTCAGAACACTATGCGTCATTTAGTTTTTTAATATTTGGTTTTTTCATTCTGACAAAATTACTTTTATACTTATGTAAAGCCTTGCGCATGTAGGGGTTTTGATTTTTTATTTACCAAAAGTGGAAATTTATAAACTAATGAAACCATAGCATCTTTTCACAAATTGGGACTAGGTGGGCAAATTTTCAAAAAAGGGCACTTTTAGCGCAAGAGTTATGTTAAAAAGGGCACTTTTTGCGCGTAAATGATGGGAAAATGGCATTTTTTTCCCGAGCGTAAAACATGTAAGCTTAAAAATGTAGATTTCTCAAGCAAATTGTGGGTAAAAAGGCATATTATACCTAGACTAAACTTTTGAGACCCATAATTGATTCCTATGTTCATCCCCCCACAATATTTTATAAATAATAATGTAATAAAATTTAATCTAGAAACATTTAGTTGCAGAGGTCTCTTGTACTAAAGTAAAAAGAAACAACTACGATAATCTATGAAACACAACTGATAAAATATTATAATGAGTTGAATCTTTGCGAATTAGATCATTCTAAAGAGCTGGTATTTTATTTTGATGAAAATCTGGAAACAAATTTCGGTAAATTTGAGGTAGGCTTACCAGGGGCTCCGAGAGGGGAGGAAGTCGGGCAACTTTCCCCCTAGGATAACGATGTCAAGGAAAAACGAGTAGTTTTTATTTTTTCACTTTTAAGGGGGCCCATTTTTGCTCTTAAAATAAAAATGTATGAACTTAAAAATGAATAAATTTTGAGTGAAATGTTTCAAGTATTTTTCGATCGTTGTAAATGCTACAATCAAGAACAAATCGTTTTCGTGTTGAGGTAGGCTATGTTAAATTGCTTTAAGGCGTAAAATATGCTGCTTTAAACTTATTGATTTCTGTATCACTAAACAGTTTCTGTTTTTTTAACTTAGAAATTGATTTTGTTAAGCGTGTAGCCTATTTTTGCTTGACCAACCGAATCTTGACTCCAAAAGCTGCGTTGGCCAGGCATATTGATCTAACACGTCTGGAAAGGTGAACGATGTTCAAGCAAGATCAAAAGAAGTAAACCTTTCTGCCTATTTTCTGATGGATGGCATTGCTTAAATCTAGCTGGAGTTCATAGTGTACAGTGTTGTCCAGATGTCATATCAATTTAAGAGTAATTGATCGACTGTAAGCTTATGTCATTTTCGATAGTAACTCGGCCAGATAGGAAATTCTAAAGAAAGCTGTCCCATAGTCCAAGTTGACTACTTGAGCTGCTTAAAATCTATGCTTCTTTACACGATGTGGATTGCAGTCCCAAACGAGATTCACACGACTAATCAATTCATATAGCGATAAAGAACTGGCAGAACTGTTTAATGGATAATCAGAAGAATTGAATGAAATTATAGGAAGATATAATCAAAGTTAGAGAAAGCTGGAAAGAGTTGGATACACTTGGCTGCTCGCAAGCTTAAGTTCTTGTAGGAACTATGAAATGAAAAGAATTTTCTTTTATTGGGGACAGAACTATCCAACAACTCCACTTCACCAGCTCAATCATACAAATGATATTTATTCTACTGTGTGCTATATTGCAAAGGATTCGCCAGCTGTTGGCAGTTTATTAACAAATGTATCAACAAACTCAAACATATTTTCGATAAGTTTGAAGTTTTATGGAAATATCATCGTATGTCTGATGTGTAGTTGCGGGCATGTGGAACAAATTTTAAAATGTTATAATATCCCCTACAATAATGAAATTTTGGATAAGTTGGTACTTTTGAAAGAAATCTACACAGTAAATTTAACTGAGCTGTAAACCGGAACGCACCACCTCATCATCTCTACTCAAAGATGCTGTGATCCGTAACGTTGCATTGCAAAAGGTCCGAAACGGATTGAATGATTTGTTGAGCTATTTTCAATGCCTGTATTATGTGTTTACAATTTCTTATACAATTTCTATACTAAAATTACCAGCTAGAACAAATTCGATTCGCATCATGATCGAAACCAATAGCCTAGGCTGCTGGCCTGTCACGTAGATTTGTCAAGGGGAGGAGGCCGTTATCACCGACCCAACAACGGCTCTGTTCCACGCAACAAACAAACAAGAATGTGTCACAACTAACAAGATCATCAACAAACAAGCTCGCACTGCCCAAACATTAGATACTGGTAGGTGGGGTAGACTACTCTCAGCAGCCCTGGATGTTCACACTGCGAATCCAACATTCAGGACATCGATCACTTGGTCAAGAAAGGAGTGCTCAACCACCAAATCAGTGGTGGATATGGAACAGCACATCCGATATTTTTAAACACTGGTTGCAACGCACATGAGATGTGCACACCATACGACCCTTGGCCTATTAGGCTACAAGTTTTTCTAGACAAAATAGTGAGCAACAATAGCAATTTTGCTGCAAGTGTAGTCGAGTGATTTTTGTTGATTTTCACATTGAAAGTTTTTTTTCTTGACGATAGGTAGCCTAGCTAAATTTGAATTTCAGAGGAATTTAATTGTACGCTGAGGAAAGCCAAGTTCAGCTTAAAGCATATGATGCAATGCAACGCATGATATGCTACAATGTGGTTGCTTTTATTTTTGCTGAAATTTTTTTTTTCGAGGCCCATTTTTCGTATTGTTTCCCGACCAGTCCTGATTTCTCTCGGAGGCCCTGAGGCCTACTCACAACACAAATTGCTAATTAATCTGCTTGAATGGAAAATTAGGGATATTATAAGTATAAGGTCAAAGGTAGGCTCATAAGTTCTAAATGTATGCTGAAGCTTTCCATTTAGCTGTTCATTCTTTAACTTGAATAAAATTTGGATCTAACTTAAACAAAAATTAAGTCTTAAAAATTTCCCACCTAGTTTCAAACTAGGTGGGCAAAGAAAGGGCTAGGTGGGCAAGCAAAGGGACGAGGTGGGCAATTGCCCACCTAGTTTATATGTGAAAAGATGCTATGAATGAAACAAAAACACATTTAAATAAAACCTTCAAAAATGAGATTTAGTAATTTCTAAAAACTTGCCAACAAACTCTAAAATAAGTAAAAACACAACTTCAATGCATTTGCAGAATTAAAGCTGCCTGCCTTTATTGTTAGGCAAAATTTTAAAAATTTATTCAAGTAAAAAGGTAAAGAAAAACAGCTTTTTACGAAGTCGTCGTCGTGTGAGCCTCTACGGTCGAGGGTGTAGCCTATTCTTTTACCACCCCAGGTTCACGAGTCCAACCAATCAAGTCAATCAGCGTGTTTGGTGTTCTAGCTCTAGCATAATCACACAGCTCTAGAGTATCATTGAAGATGTTTCAAAAAACAAAGTTTCGTTTACTTTTTGGTCTTGCGGTTTACTACCATTTTTTGCAACTTCTTGGATTTGGAAACCGCCAAGGTATGTTCATGCAATGCTTGCCTGGAGTGACAAGCTCTTGATCGTGCCAATTGTTCCCTGGTAGGCATACGGCACAGTACTCTTGCTTAAAGAATAAAACTCTATTTGAAAACTGTGTGGAAAAAAAACATGATCGGATATCTGATAAAAAAAAAACGACCCAATCGATTAATTTGTAAGCTTGTATTTTTTTTTATAATTTGCCTACAATTAACTATAGGCTACTCTGTGTTAGACTGAAAGCGAATTTTAAGTACTTACCTTCTCCAAATGCCGAACCAAGTTTGCACGATTGAAATTTCTAGCCTGTGCTGTTGCTGTGCCTTTGTCTATATCTGTATGATAACATCAAATAACCGACGAACTTTTCTTGTCAATAATTGAAACAAAATTGTTGAAGAATTCAGACATTTGTCAAATGTTTGAACCTTTAAATACAAGAGAATACCTTCTCTTATTGGAAAATTCAAAGTGTCAAAAGATGATATTGCAACTTGTTTCAGATGAACAGTTGATAAGCACAGACACAATGGAAATGCAAGTACACAATCTGTCTTTTACTTTTCACCAAGCCGTAAAAGCATGCCAGTCCCAAGATGGGGAATTGCTTTCAATTAAGTCGACAGAAATCCACACAGCTTTGTTTTCTCAAATGCTGCTGTCCAGAATAGAACACAAGGGCTTCTCATCGCAAGGTCTTTGGATCAAAAAATCCAACTATTCCACTAAGCTCGTGATTTCTAAACCTCTAAATATCACCAATCCCGAATATCTATTGGTATTGAGCGGTTATTGTTGCACGAGTGGTCTGAACTCAGAAAATGATACCTGCATCAATGACACCAGCACCTTCTCGCTTCAAAATTCAATGCAACCAACTGGATCTGTGTTACAAGCTGATCCTTCAGATCAAAACAGTTTCGTTTGTGAGCGAAGTAAGTTAATGTCTTGCAATTTTTTTTGCACCAAAGAGATAATTATAATTAATTTTAAATCAAATAGATTTATTTGAAGTAAGTTTATCGCTTTGCTTATTTAGTAGTTTTAGTAGAGGTTATAAGGCCTAGTCAGAAAACAAAACAATTTCAAATGTATCATCACATGTGATACCCAAGCCAACGCACTGTTTGTATCTTTACTTTATATTTTTCGCGTGACATTTTGTAACTTTTTATGCTCATTATATGAAACTCCCCAAAAAATTGATATAAAGGTGCCTTCAATACTAAGCAAGATGCGGAATCGAATTCGTAAACAAAGTAATTTGTGTCACTCTGTGAGCAGTTAGGGAAAGTTAATTGGAAAATGACATGAGGGGTCTCACCCCACGAAATGATGAAAACAAATCCATTGGTTTTGGGTAAAACTTTGATGCCAATATCTGACCTATCTCAATTTATAAAATCCTTTTCAATGGCTTGAAACAAAGCTAAAGTTGTTGTAAATACTATAAGTATACTGTATTCTACTGTAGGTGGTAATAGTTAGAATAAGGTCATGAATCTTTCCACTTGGTTATTCAAAATTTTAAACCATATTTGGATTTTGATCTTAACATAACAGAAGAGTTTATTTCACGAATATTTCAGATACTTGGCTCTTTGAGTTCCAACAATTAGGAATTATAAGCTTACCTCAAGTTGACAACAAAAAGATTTTTGAACATGTTGAAAGCGTGTTCAGAGCTTGCCATGGACTTGGGGTAACACGGGTGATACCAATTCAGAACAAAAACGCTACAGAAAGTGCTGTGCGGTATGTAGCCCATCGTAAATTATTGTATACCAGAACTAACAAAACGCTTCCCATGACACGAAAAGTAATGTTATGTGTCCTTTTTATTTAGCTATTACGTGAGGACGGTTAATTCTCAGACGACACCAAAAGAACTTCTGGACTGTTATAATAGGGATTTTTCTATCAATGCTGCCAAGAATTATTTTGGAAGGCCGTTAATTCCAAGTGAGTTGGTTTATGCTCATAGGATACATCAAGATTTTGTCGAGTTCTCCTATGTGCTTAGTACCCATCTAAGTCAGTGGTTCTCAAGGGTTTTGTAATCCCGGACTTTATAATTAATTATAATAAATAATAATGTCAGTTTTTATATAGCGCTGTATCCATCGCAGGATGCGTTGCTCCACAGCGTTTTACAAAGCAGACAGTGTAATATATCTCTAATTGTTTGTTTGTTGGAATCTTTATCCTAGAATGGTCCTTTGAGAAATTAATCCTGTCAGTTTTGCTTGGTAAACTAATGTTAAAAGACAATCTTTTATGGAAAGCACTTTCTTGTACATGTTCATGGTTGCACAGTAGATTAAATTTTAGCATCATGATCAGATTTTACTTCACAAATGTAGTTATCTACGTTTATGGTTGAAGTTTTTTTTTAACCAAACCTAAGACGTAATTTGCTAATTTTAAAGTTAGACTTGTTTGTGAAACCGTTTTGGGCCCAAAAATAACTAACGTTGCACGTTATTTTGTTACACTTGAATGACTTTCTAGCTTTTTGAATACCGGTAGGCCTATGTCATAAAGTGTAAATGTGATATAATTAAAAATTTGTTTTCATTTCCATTGTTTTCATGTCGCCAAGTTATAGCCTATCTATTTTGTGAGTCGTGCAAGCCCTATGGTGCGTTGCGCTTGAAATGGCTTTGGCCGTGGTAGGATTTCTTTGTGGGGTTTTCTTTGCCTGCCTTGCTCTTTTTTGCTATGAGCTAAACGCATCAAGACGTGTTCCCCTTACGACCATCAGCACTCTTGATAACGCACCATGGCCGATCTTCATAGCAACTGTCCATACAAATCTTAAATATATCAGCTAAAGCTATGTGGGCTAATAAAGCTATAGCCTAAATATATGTTGTTTATTTGTTTGTTTTTTTTTGTAACATTTTCTTTTTTTTTATTTTCCCTTTATATCTTAAATTTTTCTGAAGGTGTTGCAACCGTGCCAAATTTCTTTCAACTCAATAACTTACTTCGGTCTCAAGCACGTTTTAACGTTCGCGTTTTTTGTCGCTTCTACCCTTTTCTCGACCTTTGCTATGTTGACGTGTATTGTTTTGATATGATGGTCAGAAATAAAAACAACTGAACTGAACTGAACTGAAATTATAGTTTTGTGATAAATTGCTGTCAATGGAAGAAAAAAAACACCATACACTTTTATTTCCAGCCAAATGTCGCTCAATCACAGTGGACAATTTTACGTTTCCCGAAGTTTTGCTGTGGCAAACAAGTTACTCCCATCAGCACTGTCCTGGCAAGCAAGGAGGTAAGAAAAACGTGGCATCTTGCCTCAACAGAGCGGTTGTGGACCCTTCAGGGACCTTTTTATAATTTAAACGTCATCAATAAAACGAAACAACACGCTATGCAGCAGTGAGTTTAATGGAATGTTTAGTTAGCACGTTTGCAATTAATCATTTATTACTTCGGAAATACAGTATTTACGGTGAGCAGGATACCGTATAAATAGAATGCCATCAATCTAATAAACCATAAAAAGCAATAAATCTCTATTCAGAAGCAAATATTGTGTTTTGTCCTGAAACACTGTTTGGATGGATGAGGGATCGGTAGCTTTAAAATTGAAAAAAAAATTGCTCAACTTTCAATTAGTTTCAAACTTATAGAGAGTCAAAAAGTCTAAATGCGAAACACCATCTACATTGGTACAGCCTGGAGTCTTTGCTCTTCATGGCCTTATATTAAAATGATATATTGCATTTTGTTTTGATTTAAGGTTACTTATGAAAATAATATTTTTTGTGATTTCTAGCACCAATTAATTCAACATTATTTTGACAACACGTATTCAATTTTTAATGATCCTATTGATAATATAAATAATATTATTAATAAGCATACCGGTATATCAACTTTTAATGATCATATTGCCTTATTCTTCCATGAGTTATGACGTCTTAACTCTTTCGCGCCCAGCGATTTTGCGCGGTTTGACCGCAAAACCCAGGCGTTTTTGTTATTTTTTCTCTAACTTTAACGAGCTGACACGCATGACACCGATTGTGTATTTTGACATGGAATATTTCATTGGAAAGATAATTTCATGTTCTAACTATAAATGTTAGGACCTACTTTCCTAATACAACATATTCAAAAATGCAGTATTTTCAAAATGTGTACTTTTTTAACCTTTTTTTTGTTAAAAATTTTGTGAAAATGAAGCATCTTACAAAAAAAAAATTCTCCCACCTTTTCTGTAGAACCTAAAAAGATTTTTTTTCCTCAGTGGACTTCCTAATGATATAAAGTGTCAAGGAAAAATCAAACATGCCTTATTCCTTTAGTACATACTTTTCTTTTAACTGTTGTCTAAAGTAACCACACTTTATCAAATTTGAGCAATTTTTTTTTTTGAAAAACACAAGAATATCAATAAAATAAGCATGTTAAAATGATGCTGGGCGTTTAGCATTAAACCGCAAATCATTTTAAAATGATGCTGGGCGTGAAAGAGTTAAACTTGAACTGAAACTAGATTTTGAAATTGAGAAGTAAATATTTCTGAACTTGAATTCATAGGCTAGCCTACTATAAGTTCGAAAATAGATGAAGTTAGACCGAGTTCGAACTCTGTAATTTCAAAAAAAGAAAATATTTTGGACTCACGTACTACACGAATCGTTTCTAGCACTAGTTGCAAGTTTTATCTGATGAAAGTAAAATTAAAAGCAACAACAAACAGGTTGATTTATTGCTTCATTGATGTTCCGCGCACCATGACAATGCGCATTCTCAGAGCGAATAACATACAAAATAAAATTAACCATACAAAGTTATATAATGCAGTGCGGTTGCAGGCAAGAAAAAATGAAACACACATTATTTTAAAGATTGGCCAAAGATGTGTGAGCGGTTACTTTCCACGTTAAATTACATAAAAACTTCCAACATTACTGTCACAATCAAGGTGCAATGCCTCGCGATGGCTTGCTTTGTATCTTCAACAAGCGTGTTGTTTTCATTATGGAATTCTTGAGCGGTATGTTATTATCGGTCAATGACCAGTAGTAACCTCTAATTGTGAAGTCGTTGTTCTGCAACGTAATTCTAGATTATTCTGTATCTGGAACGTTCTGTTGTTTTCACAATTGCCAATATCGTTTGTCATGATGTCACAAGGTTGTTTACGAATGGACCTCTGATTACGAAATTGTTATTATGTAAGAATCTTCTTGCGAACGTGACATTCTTTAGACTTCTATAAGCTTCTGCTTGTTGACATTTATTGCAACTTGACAGAACAATGTGACGTTACGTAACCTTCTCGATGTTACTGGACTGAACAACCAACTATAAATAGTGGTGTAGTTTGTGTAATGTTTATTCTGAGATTATTATTATGATGATTATTATTGAGTTGGTTATGAGAGTTGTGCTATGAGTTGTGGATTGGTAGTTGATGCAGAAATTAGAGTTATTTGAGAAGCCGTTCGTTAAAGTTCTTCAAGAAGTCAGATTATCATTTCGCTAGTAGAATTATTCGACATTTAATTGACTGCTTTTCGGTTTGACCCATTAAACTACGTCATTGAACCTTTCCAAGTCTTTTTCCTGGTAAGAGATAGAAAGAAATCGTGACAATTACACATAAGTTCGAAGCAGTGGAGACTAACAGTATTCAAAACACGAATAGCGTACATTTTGTAGGCCGTGTCGTGCGTAAAATCACAGATTTAGTAAAAAAAATGTTGAAATTTATAAAGAATTAAAAAATTACAACTTTTAAAAATTATAATTAATCTATTAGGCTATGGTAAGGTATTTATGCTATTAAACAATAAATACTATTATGACATATAGGCTACCTGTATTACAAAAAGTGCTCAATGCCAAAAAAGGGCCAAGCAGAGCGAATTAGATCAAATGCAGTTATTGATCACTAAAAACCTTATACAGGCTGTTTTACCCTTATTGCGATCATCAGAATGTTTTTATTCAAATAGAATATTACGTTGTTCTATTTATATGTGTGTAAGGCGTAAGCCTATCATTAATTATAAAAAATAATATATATTTTATGAAAAGCGGTTCGAGGTACAATAAAACAAATCTCAACTGAGACATTTATTTTAACGCCACCATTTATTTTAAAACAGAAAAATATCGTAACTTGTTTGAAAAATTCTGAATATTTTGTTGAACTTCGTGCAAATTTTTGTGACTTTTATTTCCGATAAAAAGGAATCCACAATCCTTTGCAGTTTCACAAGCTTCCATAAGGTGCATTTTGATAGCCAATCAAACTGCACACGGAACATTAAGAAAACCTCAATTTGACTTGTCAAGCCTCTCCGTACTCAATTGTAGTCAGACTCTGAACGGAGTGTTCGCAAAGGTGAGTTTTAATTAACGTACCTGCATCTGTTTACACTCACTTTGAAATGTTAAACTTAAAATTGCAAGCAAGGTATTCTTGTTAGCATTTTTTTTTTGCAATCGTGTTAGATACAGAGTAATAATAGCCTATATTCTAAAATTTAAAATATATAGAATATGGGCTTACTATTGGTAAGCCTACGCATAAGGATTGCAAGTTAGTCAATGTATCTTTATAGAAGTAAAATAAGACACAAAATAGAAAACTTCTTCGATGTCCTTGCAATTTGATGATAATTTTCTTTTGACTTGTTGTATAGTTTCTTACTATATAGTTTTTCAAATGAACATTATAGGCGATTACGAATGCTCGCTAGTGCTACCTTACCTGAAACATAAACTTGCAAAAATACAAAGAGCACAGGATCTGCTTTACAACTACCTTGGTTTAGGTATCGAACAATAAGTCCGTGGTATTGAAAAAGACATGGCCATTGTACAAGCACTTGGGACTCTAATCCCAAACCTCTTGATTATTATACAGTGACTGCTTTTCTATCTCAAACAGTTATGCATGCATACTATAACAAAGTATCTTGTTGCAGTTGCAAGTCCTTCTTTCCACTGAAACCAAAGTAGATGAGGAAGCTATTGAGGACGTTGTATTAAACTTACAACTTCTGTCACGAAAGGAAAACATTAGCGCCGAAGAAACCGACGCCACTGCTCAGACAATCACAACCGTTACCAACTTAGTGTCAAAAAGTAATCTCAAAGTATCAGAAAATATTTTCGCGAGCTTAGTGGAGTCTTCCTCTAATGTCAACCAAGCTTTTACGAGCAAAGAAAGTGGAACAAGCGTACAAAAGAAGGATATTCGAAGCGGTGTGGTTGAAGGTCTCATTGACGCCTCAAAGAAAGTTGATAGGAACATTTCTTCGGCTACTTTTGCGTCTCCAACCATTCATTTAGAAGTAAGTTTTTTAACCGATAAAATTATAATATTTTTCAATAAAATGGTTAATATGTATTCCACAAAAGTTTTTTCCAAGATGATGACAGAGATTTTCTTTTGCTGTAATACAAACCTTTTCCCACACGCGTTACATTAGCCTACTAAGAAGTGATTTTGTAAATGTCATGATTGTGCCAATTTTGAGAAGATGTTTTTGTTAGGCTACATGTGTTTACTGTTTATGGCCAACCTACACTATGTGTAGGTTATGTGGAATTATTTACGCATTTTGTTTATAATAACATGCGTTTCTCCAACCGTATATGTAGTTCACTTATATAACTTAGGTTAAAAGCTGTTCAAAAGTACGTCATCCATCTATGACTCCGAGAAAACTTTGATTTTTTGTTTGACACATTTGATGCGGTCCGTAAAAAGCAAGAATTGCCTTACACAATCAACTTTATATTTTATTTTGCTCAATAACAGATTCATAAGATCGAATACGATAACGATAAATCGAAAAATTCTTTAACTTTCCAACCGATTCCAAATGAAGCAGCCACGGCATCAAAGCAAGGTTCCATTTTTGTCCATGTGCCAAGAGAAGCAATCGACCAAGCATCCCAAGGAATGCGCAAAGTAAACTCAAGCGATTCTACTCTTCAAATAGTCTTTGCACAAATTGACGGAAATGGGCTTTATCCTACCAATCAAATCGTTGATGAGGTGAGAAAAACTTGCATCTTTTAAATACTCTGAACAATACAGTTATACAGAAAAAAGATTTTTGTGTCTTGGACGACCAAAGACTTGTTATTGTCAACTTTTCTTCATCTACTGTGTAAAAATATAGGGTTGCAAGGTGATAAGATTTAACTAGACTTGAAATTTAACAGTAGTTTCTCATTAACAGCATTCAGTATTGATCGGCATAGCGACACATAGGCTTGTTAACAACTGTTTTGTAGAGGTCATAGAAACTTTCAAAACAAGTTTCTACGAACCGGTACAAACCGGATGAATCCCACCACTGGGCTCTCAGTTTCAAAGGGTAGCATTGACAGTGAAAGCTTCGTTACAGAAGAACAACTCAGACAGCAAATCAGCCGTTTTTACAATCGGTAGTTCAACGTCTGCAGACGTCGAATCACTATAAAAAAAACACTGATTTGCTGTCTTCAAAAAATAAAAAAAAATTGTCTGAAAAATGAAGGGAACGTTTCAGATCATTTCAAAAGTTTCCAAAATCAAAAAATTTTAAAAGTTTTCTGATGACATGATTTACTTCATTCTGAAAACCAGGAACTTCTTGTTGTACCAACAGGCCTTTTTGTTTGTGCAAAATAGCACATGAACTATTAATGTAGGTTCTATCAACTACTATTTTTTAGGTCATCATAGCACAATTTCAAGGAGTAGGTTCTGAAGATGCTTCACAAGTGAGAAACTTAAACAAGCCGGTGATATTACAATATGCTAATCACCAGCTGTCATATGGACAAAATCTCTACAGTCAAGACCAAAGAGATGATCAAAGCGTTCGTGACTCAATATTGTCTAGTTTAACATAAGAGTGATAGAAATATTTCATAGTTCAATTAGTTACTTTTCAAAAAGATACGTCTTTTATAAGTTTCGACAAAAAAAAATGTAGTCTTGTTTTGAGAAATTTTAATTTTTGATCAAGTTGATAAACTTATTATTGTAAGTTTTGTACTGCTATTTTTCATTCATCAAATACTGGCGTTTGCATAACAATCTAACCTCTTAGCGTAGTTTATTTAGAATCGATTTCGCTATAATTATAGCATTTTCAGGTTATTCCAATAGAATCGTAGATGGTATGGTAATGGTATGTTTTGTCTTTCTTACTGCTTATTTTTTAAATGCACTGTGAGGTAAGCTAATGCAATATCTGTATGTTCTTTAGGTTTCAGTGATCAACTATGAATGTGTTTCTTTGAATGATAACAACACTTGGTCAAGTGAAGGATGCTGCTTGGATGTGTCATCTTTAGATCATCCTACCTGTCACTGTTCTCATTTGAGCACTTTTAGCCTGCTTGTTGTAAGTTTTTATGTTCAAGAATAAATGCATGATCTGTCCGGAAACACATTTTCAAACTTAAATAGCATACAAAGCAATTTTTTACTCGAATTGGATTAATCACTAGCTAGAAATCGATTTCGTAAGATCATGTTATGCTTTTTGTTAATAAAGCACTAATATTTTGTAAAGAAGGGACGTTCGGCGGTCGATTACCCAAGTGGCAAGAATACGGTGCGATACTGATGAGCCCAGCCTCATGGGCGAAACACGTGTCTATCGCTGTCTATTCGATGCTACAATCGGCTGCCCAGAAACATAAAGCACTAATATTGTTATTTGCGTCTATTTGCCTTCAACTTGACTAATAAAAATCCCTCAAAATCGTTTTATAGGTAAATTGGGCGATTAAACCGACTCGAGTGAAAATAAAATTGATTTTTGTAACAAGACAAATACCCCGGTGGTTTATATCGAGCGTTGTTGTAGGTTTGACTCCAGTTAAAAAAAATGTTTTGACATTGACAACATGCTGTAGTTTGATCTTATTTTCGAGGCTTTGTTTAGTAATTTGTAATTGATTTGTTAAAACTGTTTTCTTAAATTTTGAATACTAAGTGTAACTTTCACTTTATGTAGAATTCAAAGAAAGTACCAAAAGACCTGGTCTTGGAAGTGTTCAGTTATACTGGTTGCGGTTTGACAATCGGATTTCTGCTGATCACAGTAACTCTGCATCTGTTGAACAAGTACGTTATAGGCTGCTCTCTGGCGGCTTTCAACTTGCTATTTTATCCACCCTTATTTACTCTAACGCTTCTAAAATGTTTATTGAGAGAAGATGGAAAGACTTTCATAGTTTGCTTGTTTAATGAAAGGCAATCTACCGAGATTTTTTTTATGTGTCTGGATTGCTTGAAATGTTAAAACTGCGTTGAAAGTGTGGTGATTACATTATGATCCATCCTGATGCTTCGGAAGTGACGAATTGCATGTTTGAGCAGTGGACAACGTTGCGCCAAAGAAAAAAAAAAGAACACCGTTGTTCAGCTTATATTACGACTTTTGTCAGACTATATGATTGTCTCGAAAATAAAATGTAGTACTGATTACATGTAGGAAAACACATTTTTCCATTTTTTGCAGAAAACTTCGGAAACAGCTGTCCGATCAAATACAAATCAACATGTTTGTTTCATTGCTGGTCGGATATACAACGTTTCTCTTTGGCATCGACAATCTAGAGAACGATAGGACCTGCACCGCCACAGCTTTTGTTTTGCATTTCAGCTTTTTGGCTGCTTTCTTCTGGAGTGCAGTTTATAGCAGAAAACTGTACACACAAATCGCAAACAAGGTAAAGTGATTTACATCAGTTATGAGGGTTGAGAGCTTTTGTCATAACGAGATTTCCAAATGATAGAGATCGTTGTGCTCCGATCTGAATTTGTAGCATCTTAGCCCAGAAAATGATCTGTTGTGTCAAAAACAAATTATTATGGCAATACTTTACCGTCGCTACTTCCCAGTTAACTGTTGAGGTCTACACTTTCACGGTGTTTCTTAAAAGATGAAAGTGTTGATTCTATGTTTTGGTTTAAAATAAATTGTAGCACTTGCTCTCAAAATTATTTTTGGTAACACTGGAATTAAATCAGTCCATGATTAGGTTACGTAACTAAAGAAGTAGACGCTGATGTCCCTTAGTCTGTCAAGTTGTTCGATGTTGAGGAACATTATAAGTTATACAAGTATCCATCAGCTAGGATGCAATTGAACGATTAAACAATACCTGCCAGATTCGGTGAAATTGGCTTCTTCAAAATACTAAAAAAAGCCGCCTTTGCAGTGACGAAAGGTTTATCAATAAACTATACAAGTTACCAAACCATGATGATTTTGTTTGTAAAATACTGTAATTAGGCTGTACTTCTTTACCACAAACTAAATCGTATCTTGCTTAGAACATCTATATTACATCGGAACACCACGTCATAAAAGCTGCCGCATTTGCTTACATCACACCACTTGTGATAATAACAATCACTGCTTTAATTTGCTGGCTTGGTATTGATCCATACAACCAAGATGGGAATTTGTGCCCAGGTAGCTTGAAGTTTAGGCTACATCATTTTTTGCTTTCTTATTTGGTTCTTTATTTCATTTTAAGAGTCGTACAAACTTTAAGCGGTATTTATGCAAATGAAAGGGCAACCACCACCGCACTTTACCATCGCATTGCATTGAAGAAGTAAAACGTGACTTTGTAATTCAAAGGCACGTCGGAGAAATTCAATAGGCTATATGAGCGATATTATTCATATTTAAATGGACTCTCAGTCTCAGCTTTCGTAGCTCTTGGGCCCCGGCACAGTTCACGTGCTATCCTCTCAACCAGTGGCATTATTATCATTAGCTTCAAAGACAGGAACATATACTTGCAAATAGCAGGGATATCTAGAGAAGGGGATATGAAGACTCGCAGCGATTGCCTTATTCTCATGACACCACCAGGGCAGTAGTTTGAAGCGCGTGAAACATAGGGGAAGGTATGGACTGATGAGCCATTTTTTCACATTAAAAGCTATAGTTGGTTAACCAATCATTCTATGATGACGAAACTTCCACACAACATAGTGTGATCACTTCAGTATATTGTGTAAAAAATTCAACCACACATAATTATAGGATCAACAAAAATATTTGACAACATTGACGGTGATCAGAGTGTTTCAAGGGTGCAAACGCGTTTGGACCCTTGAACCACCGGGTATGGACCCTTGAACCACTCTGATAAGTTTGACCTTAAAGATGTTTAGAGCAAACTTTTATGATACAATAAATATACTGTCAAATGCGCACACTGCTAACAGTTTGCAAAAATAGATTAAGCAATATTAAACTGCGAAAAGTCGGTTCAAAACTTTTTAATGTCGACTATTTGTTTTGTCGTTTCTGCAAGTGGCGGGGAGAGGACAAAAACAATTGATAAGGCATCACCAGCTTCGCTAGTCATTTTAAAATACTTTACACTCTACTTACAATACACAATAATTTCTAAAATAAAAAATAAATGAAACATGTTTATTGTCCCTCAATTAGGCATTGTGCTAACCCATGAACTATGTGGTTCAAGGGACAACACTTTTGGTGGATCATCGGTCAGAACTGTTGGTGACAAAGTTCCATCTTAGCTTTACTTAATTAAAATGAAGTAAAGTCTAAATGAACTGTACTAAATTCTGCACTATATAGCCCATTACAATTTCTGAATTTTATATCTCGATGCTAGCTGTATTTAAATTTCTGTAAAGCTCCAAACGCAAACGAGAAATTTTACTGAAACACCTCAAAATCACACCCCACCCTCTAACTTGCAAAATATTAAAAGATTCCATCCAGAACTTTCCAAGAAATACAATTGAACTAAATGCAACTTATTTAGTTGATAAAAAATCTACTATAATGTTTTATTTGAATTTGGAAGGGGGTGGTTCATGGGTCAGGTATGGTCATGGGTCCATACCTTCCCCTAAGGTTCTTTTCAAAATTACAGAAAGTCTTGTAGTGCAGCTGGTACAGTAAGCTACAGAAAACAGTTAGCAAATGTTACGTAGAGCATATTTAAACAATACTTGTATAAAATGACAGTTGAAAAGTTACCACTAAGCTGTTTTTTTTTAACAAAGTTTTTGCAGTAGGCTAGATGTAAAGCAAGTATATGGGTAGTTGAATTAACAAGCAACCATGAGCATGCTGTGAATATCCAGGCCTGATGCTAATAGCGCAATGCAAGTTATCATAACAAGATTTATTAAACAACTATCGTTGCCAATTGTCATTTTACGATAAACACAGATTATTTACGATAAACAAAAGCCCTTCTATTGTCAGACGTAATAAAAGCCTTCGTATCCCCTTGTTTAGATATCCCTGGCAAATAGTTAAAAGTAAACTGTCAATAACACATGCAAACATGCAAAAAAAAAGTAGGCTAGCTTACTTCATACACCACTTATTGTTAACATAAAATCATAAATGTTCAATCAACAGAAAAAACAAAAAAGGAATGAATGCTTGATTGTTTTATGCCATGAAGGCAATGCTTGTTTTGTGTTTTAAGATTAAAAAAAGTAGAATTTACATGTACATGTCAGAATTTTCTTGTAATTCATTTTATAGGCACCATGAAAGAAGACCATACGTACTACCGATGGGCATACAGATCAAGCAAAGCTTGTTGGATCCACAAAAAAGTTTTATACTTCTCTTTCCTCCTTATTATTGCTTTGATTTTACTTTTCAACGTGACCGTGACAGCCGTCGTTTGCAAGAGAGTTCTTTTTAACAAAAATCAGGTAAAATATTTTCGTCACCCTGCTTGTGTCACGTAAGCTATAGAAAGCTGAATGTTCTTTCTGTTCATTATCGTTTCAACATTTGATAGCACTCATCTGGGCAGATTTTAAGCTAATACACGTCACATAGGCTATAGGCCAGTGGTTCCCAACCGGGGTGCCGCGGCACCCTGGGGTGCCAATTGCAACGCTCAAGGGTGCCGCGAGATATTTTAACTTTAACCCGTTAAGTGTGGAATTTATTTATTTATTTTAACTCTAATCCACGGTAGGACTTTGTTTTCTCGCCCAGGAAAAACAGCGTGAAGGAGATTTTGACTCGTTGCTGTTCTTTCCATAAAAACGCTTGAAACGCATCATTATTGCCAGGTTTCCTGATTTTATTTTGCGTTTCACGGCGCACAAAGTCAAATTGCAGTGATGGATTATAGAATTGTGTGACCCAGCACGATTATAAAATTGCACGATTGTTTGCGAACCATTATAAAATAGAAACTTTTGCATGGGGAATACCATACCTGCGCATACAAACACGATAGCCTACATACCTAATCGAGAAAAGGCTAAGTTATACCGTAATTAATTTGTTCTTTATGCTTATGAATATATTTTGTGATTTGCTTTGCGATTACAATTGGGTCTCCAAATTAGTGGATTTTCCGTACAAACGAACATTAAAACTAAAAACGAGAACGACTGCTTAAAGTTGAGGTAGAAATGTGGGTGGCTTTGTCGAATGTGCCTTGAGATATTAAGGGACTTTGTGCAAGAAGTCAAGCCCAAATTTCACACTAACTTTTGAATAAATACATTTATTTACGCGCGCTATACTGTACAACTCATTCTGTGTTATTTCATACAGTTATTTGAAATACTGAAATCTCATAAAATTGACCCAGTTTTGCCAGGGTGCCGCAAACTATTTATTTCTTTGATAGGGTGCCGCAAGGTCAAAAAGGTTGGGAACCACTGCTATAGGCTATAAATTTGTGGATGTTTCCTAAATGTATTCGATAACTAAACCGTAGACAATGTAAAACGTGGAAGAACTACATTGTACAGAAAAACAATACATACATGCGTGTTTACACAGATTGTGGGGGAAATGTTAATAAGACAAAGTATTTTGAAATACCGCATATCAAGAGCTCTTTTTTGATAAAGAAACAACACGAAAATTACGCAATCAAAATAAGCAAAATCAAATTTAGTAAATTGAAGGTTAGGCCTATTATGATATTTCGAAATATGGGAACGACATCATGTATAAACAGGTTCCTATCACATTAAAATAGTCATAATATTTTCTATATGCGTAACACCACTGGTGAGGTGTTCTCAAACCATCAGTCTGTTATTGCAACTACGTAATACTAACCAATATAATTGATTCGTTTTTGTAGCCTCAATCCAACAAACCAAAAATAACCAAAACTCAACAACTTGTCATGATTTGCACTTTATCGGTGGTCCTTGGTTTGACATGGCTGGTCGGGTTCTTGTTTTTATTGAGTGATGATCCAACCTATCTGGAGGCAATCAGTTGGCTTTTTGTATTCCTGAATGCTTTTACGGTTTGTACGCTAGCTAGTATAAACCATAGGCAGGCGCGGATTTATGGGGGGCCCAGGGGGCCCGGGCCTCCCCCGAAATTTTGTGAAAAATTGTATGTTTCCGCATCAAATGGTTTGATATGCTTCTAAACAGCTGATATTAGTCCCTCGGCATCACAATTGATGAAAATGGTTGTTTTAATGTCTATTTTCTAGCATATCGTATATGTCGTAGTATCATTGTTCATATCTGTTTAGCTTTTTCTTTCTTTTTAATTGATTTTCAAATTTTCTGGCCCCCCCCGAAAAAAACTCTTAGATTCGCGCCTGACCATAGGTTTATAATGTTTTTACTTTCATTTACCCTTTGTCGAAGAATCAAAGATATAAGTCTACCCCAGCTATCATTTTTAGGTTTAGAACTTAGATATTTATCATTTAATCTTATCTCCCTTCATCGATTTAGAAGTTTACACAGCTTCGCTAATCGTATATTATTATACTGTAGGGTGAAACAAAGTAGCCAGTGCAACTGCACGATGACTTTGACCTCACTTTATCTGAAAGAGCATGTTTCAATCTATAAATACCAACCTCGCCCTTGCATTTTAAGGTTATATTTATCTCAGTAAAAATTATCAAAACCATGGTTTTCCACGCGCTTGTATTTTGTATTCCCCGCGCAACACGCGGATTATGACGTCACTTGTAGTCAGACCTCGGAGCGACTATCGGTTTTGCAAGTGCTTTGGTTGGCTTAGTCTTAGAGGGAAGAGGTTTTTTTTCGCTGCTTCGATCTCGTGGCACATGCTTTTTATGTGAAAGCAAGTAGTATAGGCTCTTTGCAACCTCTAGTTTGAAAAAATAAGCCAGGTCTGTTGTCTTGTTCATTGAGATTGTTGGTTTAAGAGACTGACCAAAGCTGTCATAGGCCCATAAGGAAAGCATACGTCTTAACCAATGTCATGTAACATTCTTGTAAGTTTCAAGTCTTTCGTTCAAATGTATCTTTTGGAAAAATGAACTTTTAAAAGAAAACATTTTTCTAGCAATTTCGTTTCTTAGATTATTGTAGTTCTGAACTAAATATTTAAAATGGTGAAAATTTTCTCTATCTGTCACACAAAATCTGTTCCTGTTGCAAGGTGACATTTTTTGCCTTCCCGAACGATCAACATTTGCAAATTAAGTGGTGCAGGTTTGCTCATCAAGTCCGTATATGGAATGGACCCTTCCCTAGCAGTGTTATCTGCTCAAATCACTTTCTTGAGCATGATTTTGAATATTGGGAAAAAGATGACAAGCCCAGACTACGCAATGGAAAGTTGTCAAATGAGTGAGTATTGAGTAATGTTGTTTACTGTTCAACAGCCTTTCAAAAGCTAGTTGCGTAATTGTTCCATTCGTACTTAACGAAGCTGTTATGCCTCTCAGGCTGGTCGCTTATAGGCACGTGCCGGAGAGGCTGTTGGATGGAGAAGTTTTGGGCAAGTCGAACAGAGTCGTGCTGCCATCCTGCATTGTCTCTTTTATTCGTAGAAAATACCCTAGCGACGATGGGGATTATGCTGGATTCAGAAAACAGCCACAATGATGTTGCGACCGTGCCATATTTTAAACTGATTGTCCTGCTTTGGTAGGCTATCATGCACGTTATAACGTCCGCGTTTTGTCGCTTCTACCTTTTTCTAGACCTCTGTTATGTTTGCCATATATCGTTTTTTCGTTGTGATGGTCAGAAATAAAAACAAACTGAACTGATTGTTGAGTTTGTACAATTGTTATTGTAACAAACTCAACAATCAGTAACTGAACGTTATTGTACAATAGCCTACAAAATTTTTTCGATATAGGCTACTGTAACCAAGTTTGCCGGTTCAAATCTACGAAACTAGCCTTCGGCGATGGGTATCGCAAACCACTCCTGGCACACAGGCATCAACAACTAAATTTGTATAATATGCTGGCTGAAAGATGCGTCTTCATTATAGATACCTTATAAATTAGCGCATTTACCTATCGCGTCTAGTTTGGTCTCCACAAAGTTCGACTACAAGTGACGTCATATCGCTAGGTGGCGTAGACGAGTTTGCCACTTCCAGGTAGCGTGAGAGAGAAGCGCTAAAGAGCGTGGGAAAAAGGTCGGTTTCTTGGCTGTGGGCCTCAATTGTAAGGAAGTAAGTTTTTCATCCCGTACCAGACGTCTTGGCAATGGATTCTAGCCAATGTTAATTTGATCGTGCAGTTGCACTTTAAATAGGAGCTTAAGATGGACGAGGTCTGATTGTATTGAGTTTGAAGTTGTTATGCACTCTTTGCAAGAGACTCAGGCTTCTGACGTCTATTAATTAAAATCCATCAATGTTATGAGGAACGCTTTCAATCCCCAATTGACTACTATTGGTCTATTTTGTACCTGTTGAAAATTGGTGGACCAGAGTAGGCTACAACATCAAGGGTTGGATGCACCGACGTCGGATCGTTTAAGCGGCCGATCACGTTAAGCGTTTAATTGGATAATCTAGAATTAGTTTGCGCAAAATTGATCGGTGCATCAGTAATCTGCTATTCTAACCAACGGGTTAGGATTGGCGCATAAAGAAAAAAATATTGTGAAATAAGCTGCTTAATCTCCCGATCTGCTAAGTCGTTGAAAGGTCCCCATTAGTGCATCCAACCCTAAATCAATAACAATTGATTTAGCAGTCCCTGCTGTTTTTCAGGGAATCTATCTATTCCTAGTTACATGTGTCAAACGTGAAGAAATGCGAAGGTTTTGGCTGCGTCCTTTCCTACACTGCTTATCTTCCATGCAAAACAGATTAGCAAAAGATACTTCTTCTGAAAAGGGCTTACAGCTTTCTAACGTAAAAAACGCTCGCTCGCAGCCAACCACGTCTCAAACAGAAGACCGAAATCAGACTCTTGCAACACAACTGGACTAAACAAAAACTGCCATGGTTAATACTTTGTAAACAAGAATTGGTATTGGCAGTAGTAGCCTACTGTATGTTGCTGGTGAGATTATGTTTTTTTGACTGCTACTACCAAATACCAGCCAAGTTTATTTGCTTAAAGTTTAACTATTTATGTAATATTTTGTAGGAGAGGCTTGGCTTATTGTCCCTCCTAAGTAGGCTACGCCATATACAGTAGTTTATTTTGACTACTCAACTATACCTATAGCCTACATTCAAAAAGGAAGATATTGTACACCCGATTTTTTTGCAACAAAAGCCCTTTTCTATTTAGAGTTGTTTTTGTTTATGAGTGCATGAATGCAGCCCAGGCTACGATGAATCAACGCTATCTTTATCGTCTCTTCATTTGTCATGAAAAAAAAAGAAGACAGCTCTTCCTCCTACTACACCCAAATACTCTATATCGTTGAGTTTGAGCCTATATCGTTGAGTTTGAGCTAGTCAGAAGTACTGTGCAGTTTTTGTTTTTTCCTGTTTATAGTTATAATAACCATTGTATTTTACTCAGATGTAGTAAAAATTGTATATATGTTATTCCTGAAGAGGACATCGTGTGATGTCGAAAACGTTCGATATTTAATTGTTGCGTAGTTTTGTGTTTTTTGTAAATATCATAATCTTTAATAAGTTAAACTTGATAACGTTGCTCGGCTTCGTATGCCTATAGTTCAATTATTGTATAATATAAACTTATTTAAACTTATTTGCAGTGTAAGGTAGCCTATTATAAAACCTAACTATAATTATTAATAAACCCTTGTATGTGTCCTGAATAAACCTGACCAAAAATGGCATTGTAGTTTTTTTTTTGTGAACAAGAGAAGCGTTGAGCATTACAGAAGCAATAAGTGTTAAGCGTCAAGCGTTAAGCAGTACAGAAGCGGTTACGCTGTTAAATCTGATGAACGTTGCAATGAGAACAAGTAGGCTACATTGCGACAACATACACTGCACCGTAATTAAAGATGCAACACAATATACAATTGATGGAAGCAGAAAACATTGTTCAGTCGTCGAGGTATCTCTTTTTGTCACTATTTGTTTTGCCAAGACACAGTCTTGTGTTTTCGAGCAGTTTCGAACCGACTTCTTTCAAGCGTCGTTGATGAAGTTGTGAGTAGGTGCTTGACATAGCTAGAAAAAAACTTTTAAGGGGGCAAGCAAACATTTTAATTTAGCCCATTTGTGGAGGAGGGCAAGATAGAAATTTGAGGAGGGGCGAATGCTTTCCCATGCCCCCCTTGGCTACTTTCCTAACGCCAACTCGTAAGTCTACCTCACTTTACATCCCAGTAGTTCAACGCGCATCGCAACTCTTCGGCGCCACTTTCGCGGATGAATACGTATATACTGCGCCAAAATACGCGGTTTCAGGGTGCGAGTTGCAGCAGATTTCTTGTTGATAGCTCCTTTTATTTCTGTTGCAGTTCGAGGAAGGGGCTTGATTGGGATATACCAGTTCCATTCTCTGCCGTTGTCGCTGTAGGAAAGCATGAACGAACGAATATAACCTTTTCCGCGGACTCCTTGAATAGATATTCCCGTGATATTGCTCCGACGACCAAGGTTGATCTGAAACCTGAAATCAATTACACGTTATAACTCCTTCAAATGTTTCTAACCGAATGAATAAAACCTATCATCCAAATCTGAAGTACAAAATTTTTAACAAATTAAATACAGCTTACCCCAAGATAAAAAAAAAAACACAAACGTAAGTTTGCATTGTGAAATTGAGTTTATAAAGCGCTTGCTGAACGGCGAACGCATCACATCATTTATACATGAGCCAGTTTCTATTAAATCACTTGCCATGCTGTAAATTAAATTCGTATAACTCACACTTCAGCTAAGGAAAAGGTTGTAGGCCTAGGCTATGAGTGCTATCATATCAACGCTCAAGACATCCAGTGAATTTATGAAGTGTAAGCATATAGGCCTACCATAAGCGTCGATTCTTCTTTTTCTTTCCCCTTTTAGGAATCCATGCAGTTCCACTGTTTAGCAAGCCCCACACGCTTTTGCTAGGCGCATTGCAGAGCTCTAAGCTACTCTCTGAAAATCCACAAGTTGCTGTAATAGAAACCGAGCTGTTCTTTTTTCTTGAAGAAACCTATTAAAAAAAGAATACGACAGACAAATTTACTGCATGTCTACTTGGCCATGGGTGACTACATTTTAACACCGTTGCTACATTGCTTTATCCAACATTTCTCTGTACTTTGCAGCCTCAACAAGCAAATGAAATAATTAAGTGAGAAAAGGAACGGTATTAGCTTGAATATTGACACACAGTAGCCTGAATCAGGGATGTGCAAACCGTGATTCACGGGCCAGACGCGGCCCGTGAGCTTAAACTTTTTGGCCCGCAGAAAGTTCCGGATTTGACATAATGTGTAGCTCACTAGACGATTTTCATTTATGTTTCAAGTTTGCAACTATTGGTAAAACTATTTTTTGTTTGGCAATCCGACAAGTTCAACTGGTGTGAAATTAGGCTAGCTATGCCTAAGGTAGCTGTATAGTCATTTATTGAGAGCATATTCGTCATAACATAGTGGGGGATGACTCCATTCGCGATCTGTGAGTATGGCAAGGAGGAACAAACCGCAGACCACACCATCTGCAACTGCCCCATCTACCATGCACCAAATAGTGTGCGTGGTCCAAGTGAACTGGATGACGAATCAGTTCAGTGGCTGCTCAACATCTAGACCGAGTCGCCGACACTGCTCAAGGGTGGTAAAAGGCAAAGCCTCTCGACCCTTGGAGTGACGAAGAAGATTCATATAAAAAAAAAGAAGATAGCATAATGAAAGATATCTATGGTATGTTACCGCACTTTGCCTACGTTGAGGCTACTTATGTATTCTGCTTTTTTGAAAGCTAAAGATCTTTCATTGCTGTCATTTTTTGGAACATAGTTGTGGCCCGCAGACCAAGCGAGCAGGATATGTGTATTTAGCCTAGCAGTGTTACAAGTTTGCACACCCCTGACCTACACAGTATCGCCGTATGCACCTAGTAAACACACTTGAAAGCAGAGCATGGTAGAGGAAATATGAAATCATATAGTAGGCTTAAACATACGTAAAAATATTTCAACAGCGAGCAAAGAACTTCATATATGCTACTGTTAGCAAAACTGAACACGCGTCAAAATAGTTTAACGTCGTCAAATGATGCAAAAATTAAAATAAAAAGCAATATCAAAATTGATTGTGTTGAAAATCTAATGTTTGAATGAACTGGAATGTTAGTTGAGAGCTTGGTTTTTGGAGTATTAAAAAGTTGTCATCACAGTTTTAACAAACACCATTTTGGTTGCATTTAGAAACTTCAATTTAGTTTTTATTACTTTCATAAGAGGGTTTCTACATCTACTGCGTGGTGCTTCCTCTTCATTCATTTCATCTTGGTTTTCCATAAAACTGGCTGTGGTCATCAAGGAAGTTGTTGGAGCAACTGTTCTTGAAGGCAGACATTCGCTTTCACTCAACTCTTCTATCAATCGCCAGACAGCATCGGTTATCTATTTGTTTGCATTCAAAAATTACCAACAAATCCAAAAGTAGCCTACAGTTACACTCTTATTTTGCACTTAAAAAGTTGCATCCATGTCTTCAACAACACTACAGTACATAGAAAGTCCAATAATAATTTACAACAGTATTAGGAATCACCTTTTACTGGTGAAGGAAAAATTAAATAAAGAGCGTTCTTCTTCTGTTTAACATTACAATTAGTGATTTTTTAAATCATTTCACAATATACAGTATTTACTCTTGATAAAAACTGCAAGTTTTCCTCAGTGACGTGACTGTCGTCATCGCAAGTATGATGATGGCATCCTCTCATATAACCTCGAAGTGTACCTGTCAATCATGCAACGTCACAGTATTGACGTAATTAGGATTTGAACTGTTGCATTATTTTGTGGTGCAAAAATCAACTTTTTAAAAATTGCATCGAAACATCCTTCTGAGCAGAGGTGTAAAACAAAGCCAACTAAAAAAACTGTCATATCAGTATTCAGTGGTTGCATAGCCGAGTGGTGAGAACCCTGGAACGGCAATCGAAAGGGCGCTGGTTCGACACCGCTCAAGAGCATGCGGCTGTGTCTTTGGCAGGACACTTTAAGGCATGCCTGAAGGTGAACACGAAGATTGGCTTCCTTGCCTTCCCGTCCACTTAATCTATATCTTCAACCACCAGGTGTAAGCCTGGATACGACAAACAAAAAAAAAAAGAAAAAAAAGTAGGCTACCTCAGTAGGCTACATGGGTGAACACACTTTCTCGTTACAAAACGAAAATATTTAATCAATATTCAATCAGTTTGCAAAAACTTGGCCAGTGTTTACATCGCCACCATCGTCTGAGCGTCCGGGGTCGAGAGTCGAGAGTCTATTCTTTTATTACTCCAGGCAGGGCCGGATTTAGCTGATGGGGGGCCCGGGGCACTTTTAGATCGGGGAGCCCCCGTGCAAAAAATTTTTTCAAGCCTACGGCGCGAAAAACCATCTCTACGTCTACAGTAGCATCAGTCCAGTACTGCACAGCATTTTGCAGAAACTTTAAAGGCCAAAAGGAAAAAAATAAACACAAAATCACATTTTTTCCACTTAGGGGGGCCCTTCAAAAGTCGGGGGGCCCGGGGCAACTGCCCCCTCTGCTCCCCCTAAATCCGGGCCTGACTCCAGGATGTTGATATTTTTTCCGGAGTACACTGAGAAGTTACCAGAAAGCAGTCAGTTTTTAATGTTCTCATCTAGAGCGAGTAGACCTTCTATTCCATCAGGTGCATAAAGGGGGTGCAATACTTGATGATCTGGTTTGAGGTCTGCTTTTTCAACGCTAACTTTGCAAGAAGAAGAACGTGCCATGTACATCAACTAACTGAGAAAAAGGCGAGACAAAAAAGAGACCAAAGCAGAGAAAAGAACTTTGCATAAAAAATTTGGGTGATTTTGAAGAGAAAAAAGCTGGTACCGACCAAAAAGCACCACTGGAGAAAGGAAACTTGTGCTAGTAAGTGGTAACTCTAACCTTAATTAAAGTGAAAGAGAAGCCATGAGTATGCACAAGTGACATTCTCATCAACTTTAATGAAGTGTTGTAAAACAAACGTAAAACAGGATGAATGATTGCGGTCGTCAATTTATTAATTGCACCAACACTCTAGCGTTTATTATGATTCAATTACATCAATAAAACTTAGTGCGCTGCTGAAGATTCTCGGTTCAGCACTTTCACTTAATTGCAGTTAAGTTTGTGCTCCCCGTTTGAACGATGTTAGGTGGTGCCAAAAGAGCAAACTCTCGGCCCTAAAGGTTCGTATGAAGGCGACAAGTTTGCGGTGACAAAAGTTCAACACCAATCCCAGACAAAAAATCAGTCTTGTCTTACATTGATTCATGTAAAAAACAACTGATTTTCTGTCTGGAAAAACACACTGCTTAAATTGTCTGGCACAGGTGTTAAGGAACATAAGAAAAACTTTGTGTTTTCAATATTTTACTACGTTTTATGCCGTTTTAAGACACGGTTTCAATGTGCTGTTTATCTCACGCTACAAAGCTTTCTGTGACATGTAGGCTACCTGTATCGGTGAGGGAAATGCATGGCAGAGGATGACGTAAGCGGACAAACGGGAAGCAATCATCGACCTGCATGACTTGACGCTCATTCCCTGCAGATAGACAAACTTTTTTAGTCACTGCATTGAAACCGCTATTTTCAGAACAAAATGTGATCGTTGTCGCACTAAGGTGCTTATTTGTTAGCTGAAGCACAGATGCAGCACCTTTGAATTCTTATTATTGTAATTTTTCGGTAAGTTGTTGTTAATTTTGTTCGGTAGTTACAATTTTGATATGTTGTTGTCACTTGTTAAGGTGGACATAATATTTTCTAAGATCTTTATTGAAATGTGTATGTGAATTAACCGCACGATTTTCAATTTCCTTTAATAAAACTACTTTTTTCTTAATTTAAACCATTGATTGAGTGATAGCCACAAGCGATATTCTTTAAAGTTTAAATCATTAAAATTGCACAAAATGTCATTCATTGATTTTGAAGCAAATCATAAGCAGAATAAATTGTGATATGGTTCAAAACATAAGTTATACGAAAGATACCACTTTGATTAGTATGTAACAATATGATTAAATAACTTGAAAACATATATACCGTCCACAGGAATATGTTGCTTTATAAAGCCAATTTGCAGTTGTTCATCGTTGTTCAAGCTGTTCCATGTCTTCTCTAGTTTATCGGCATAGTATTGAGTTGTTTTTGAATTATATTCCACCTGTGCGTAGCTTGCCAGCACCCAGTCACCCACATACCTTCTTCTACTCACCTAGAAAGCGTATGGTAACTATTTAAAAGAACTTTTCGACATCACTGTAAATGTTTGATACAAATGCGCTAATGTATGATGAGAAAAATGTGCTTTTTTACATAATTTATGCAGTATCTGACACACAAACCTCATAGCAAGTTGTGTTTAAACTATGTGGAGTTGCTTATTATTATGTAGGCCAACTACGGATAATCAACACCAGGAGTAGTTGGTAATAAAAGTAATCGTGGGTGACTCGGTGTAGCAAACATGTCTTTCACAATTGACCAGTCGATTGTGTGTGATTTTGTAGCGACTAAATAGAATTTCCATAAGGCAAAACCTTGTCGATTAAACCAAATTTGTTTTAAGATTCCATGCATCAAAGGTAGTCATATACATATAAAATCTATTATGCCCATACAGAAGTATTTGCAGCAGTCAATTTTAGAAAAACGAAAACGTGTCAGTCGGCTACAACTAAAGACAAGTTAAATATGGTTGGACCATGCAAATTACTTATATAAGAAGCCTTGTGCTTAAAAAATATTTGCATTCCAAAAAGCAGGGAATGGGATAGAATGGAATTGAAGGCACGTTTTGGAATGGAAGATGGAAAATGTCAAGGATGCAAAGGAATGGAAGACTTTGGTGATGGGATGGAAAACAATCTTGGTTTGGTTTTGAATCTTTATCCTCGGACTGACAAAGCCTTGATAGGTTATCCTGGTAGTTTCGCATATGTAGAGACTCTAGGCGCAGGGCCGGTTACCGTGATTGACAGAGTGAAGTTTTCGAATTGTTGAAGTGTTGTTGCCAGGGAACTATTCCATTCACTAGGTGCCGCTGATTGGAGAGCAGTCCTGAAATGCGTTGCTCAAGCGCACACCCTGAGAGTCGAACCAGTGCGGTGTGATCTTGAGCTGGACGCGTAACCACTGAGCTATCGGGGCGGACAATCTTCCATCATTCCATCTCTATTCCACCATTAAGTCACCACCATCTCAATTCCACCGCTATGTCAAGACATATAAAAGTTGTAAAATAAATTGACAGAACGTTTTCGTTTGATTACGTTTTTTAAACAGAAATATGTCGATTGTTTATTGTATTGAACCAGCGCAGCTGTTTGCGGACGATTGTTCCAGGAAGGGAAATCGACAATTTTCACACTTTTTGAGTTTGACAACTGACGATGACATACTTTCACTTAAGTTTAGACATTTAAATGTACTACATTGAAGAACATCGCTCTTGAATGATTCTATTTCTGTGAACACTTGAACAATTAATCAAAAAGTGGGAAATAATGACATTTTGTGGCAGCATGCAAAACGCTTTAAAAACTAAAATCCGAAGTGTGAGTGTGATAATAAAAATAAATCAATCAAGTTTATTTCAGTATAGCTTCATACATCGGTGCGGTAAATACATCAAACACATAACACTGCGGAGTCGTCGAAATAAGGCATAAGGTTTTTTAAGTGTTCCCCCAAGTAAAAATAAAACTTAAGCAAGAGAAGAGTGAGTAAGCTAGCATAACCCACACCGGACAGTAATCACCCCGAAAATAACACAATAAAGCAGCCACTCCTATGCTATTTCAACCTGCAAAACTTGTTGACAATACACCTGCAAGCATAAAAAAATCAAACAATTTATTACGTGAAACCTATACCCCTGATGTTTCACATAAATTGACAGAACACGAATACCAGCCACTCCATCGCATTTCACCTAGCTCTGCTTCCTGCACAACAAGTGTTGAAGTTGCGCCTAAACAAGACCACAGCTTCTTTCAGGGCTGTGCAGTCGGAGTCGTGAAGTCGGCGGGATTTTGGCGTGGCCATGAGTCGGAGTTGGCCAGTTATATACCAAGAAGTCGTATAAACCAAGAAGCCGTAGTCTAAACCAAGAAGTCGTACATTTTTGCCCGACTCCACAGTCCTGGACTCGTCTTGTAGTGGTAAGCTAACTCCTAACACCAAACGGTGCATAATCCTCAGAAAAATATTGTTGTAAAATTTTTAGCTGAAATTTAAGCTACACAATTTTCAGATGGAAGATTTCTATGATGGAATGGAGATGGAATGGAAGAAAACATCAGGATTAAAAATAGAAAAAACGTCTTCCATTCCATCCCATACCCTGAACAGTAAGCTCAACCATATTTCTGAACGCGTTAATAGGTTACAACTATACTTTATGATTCCAGTCGGACCTTTTCCACTAGTCCGACCTTAGTTACTTCATTGAGTTTAAAAATAGATTGTTCTTAATAATTTGGTCACCTGATTTTCGAATCTCCGATAGTGGGCATTGGAATACCGAGCTCGTCCAGTAATGAAATCTCTTAAATCAGGTAATGACTGACTAGCAGGGCTAAAAACGAACAACAGTATTTCTTTAAATTAAAACTAACTTGGTATCTTTTATAAAAGCATCTTTATTTATAAAAAGTGTTTTTAACTTTTTATCATAAAAGTAATAATACATAAACATTATAATATCATTGTTTTAGCTTGAGGCTGCCGGCTGTTGAGTTTCTGTGCTGTTAGGCGTTATTGCTGTGAGGTTTTGTTGGATCAGTTGATTAGTAGATTAGGTGACGTAGTTCTTCCCTTTCGGCGCGGTTGTTGATTTTAGGATTTTGTTTGCTAATGAATATGGCCTCTTTGAAACGTAATTGTACCGCGTCATTTTCTCTTCCAATAATTTTAAATTCAAAGTCTGCTTGGTATTGTTGTTGGTGATCAAATACCGAACTTTTATCCGAGCTGAGATGTTCTTTGAGGCGGGAATGGAGTGGGCGAATCGTGCTGCCTATGTAGCTTTCCTTGCATTTTTTACATATAATCTTATAGATACAGTTCTTGGTGTTGCACATGTTGTCGTTCCGTAGTTGGCAGTTTGCATCCGGCAGGGTTCGGGTTTTTGTGGTTTTTTAAGTGCGTTTCGGAGGGTTCGGGAGCGCCGAAAGAGGCGGACTGGTAAGTCCAGGTCTTTGAAGATTTTCTTTATTTTACGGTCCGCGTTGTCGCTCATATAAGGAAATTCGAAATGTATTGGGTTGTATGATGTCTGAGGGGAGGGTTGTTTGCTTTGTCGGTGTCGTCGTCGTCTGGGTGGTTGTTTAAGGAAGTCTTTGGGGTATCCGTTTTCCCTGATTGTCTTTTCAAATTCAGTCAGGTGTGGTGCTGCTTTATTGGGTGAAGAACATCTATCCCTTCTTCTCTGTATTTCGTTTAAGAGTATGGTCTTCTTAGTGCTTGTGGGTAGGGCCGAGTCGAAGTGTGGGAGTAGTTTTGCCTTTGCCACCACACCTGACTGAATTCGAAAAGACAATCAGGGAAAACGGATACCCCAAAGACTTCCTTAAACAACCACCCAGACGACGACGACACCGACAAAGCAAACAACCCTCCCCTCAGACATCATACAACCCAATACATTTCGAATTTCCTTATATGAGCGACAACGCGGACCGTAAAATAAAGAAAATCTTCAAAGACCTGGACTTACCAGTCCGCCTCTTTCGGCGCTCCCGAACCCTCCGAAACGCACTTAAAATCCACAAAAGCCCGAACCCTGCCAGATGCAAAACTGCCAACTACGGAACGACAACATGTGCAACACCAAGGACTGTATCTATAAGATTATATGTAAAAAATGCAAGGAAAGCTACATAGGCAGCACGATTCGCCCACTCCATTCCCGCCTCAAAGAACATCTCAGCTCGGATAAAAGTTCGGTATTTGATCACCAACAACAATACCAAGCAGACTTTGAATTTAAAATTATTGGAAGAGAAAATGACGCGGTACAATTACGTTTCAAAGAGGCCATATTCATTAGCAAACAAAATCCTAAAATCAACAACCGCGCCGAAAGGGAAGAACTACGTCACCTAATCTACTAATCAACTGATCCAACAAAACCTCACAGCAATAACGCCTAACAGCACAGAAACTCAACAGCCGGCAGCCTCAAGCTAAAACAAAGAGCCATTTTAAAAAACCACTCACTGACTTCAACACCATTCGTCATAGCACATGACTAGGGAACTGTGTTCCGAAAGCTAGTGTAATTTGATATTGCCAAAAAGAACCCGCAGCATCAGGCTATAACAGATCGTTTGAATCTACACTGTGAAGTAAGCAACGATCATGCTGCTAAAAGCGAAACTCATTCAACTACATTATAATATCACTTGGCAGCCATAGCTAGACCTGTTTCAGACGTAGGCTACATACCTGGAATCGTAATTTAGTATAGAATTTAAATTCAGAGCAAGGATGACTCTTGATCCGGATAAACGCAAGTGCGGAAGAAGATAGCCACAGAGGAAATGAGAGGAGCCGGTGAGACCAACATACTGGTCTCCCATCACACAGTTGGTATAATCGCTGCCTGCTAAACCATCCCAGTAACTACCTTGCTCGTCAAAGTCAGTAGCTGCCAATATCACGGAATAATGTCTGCAATGAAGAAGAGGAGTACAATGAAATACAATGGCTATCGTTATTCCATTTGTTAGATGTTACTGCGTGAAAAACTATCTGGAGATGCGTTATTTCACTCCACTAATCTAGAACTGAACAAACAATGCTTATTTGACCTCATCATTCTATTATTTACAAAACTAGATGCTGGTATTGATCATTAAGATCTTGTGACAAATCTAAAGTGAATGAATGATAAACCTAAACTGAATGATCAACCAAAAGTTGATAAACACTAGCAGGCTATTAAAAGGTTACACTATAAAAACGGAAGATTTTTCTGTGTTACTTTTTTGATTGGACTCATTTAGCTTGCGCTTCTGAACTCACCTGTCGCACGTCTCATCTCTCATCAGTAACCGAGACACTTCTAGTAGCGCAGCGACACCTGACGCATTATCATCAACTCCAGCTGTTCCGCTAGGGTGAGTGTCATAATGTGCCATTAATACAATGATCTCGTCGTTAATTGTGCCGTAATGTCGTCCCCGAACGGTTGCTACGATATTGTAGCCCTTTATCACTGTTTTGATGTACTAAAATAATGGAAAAATTGAGTTGAATTAAGCGATATCTTGATTTTTCAGTCATACCATGTTTCTAAGCTTCTGATTGTGTAGGCTACTCATGGCCGCATGTAACGCAAACGCAATCAACAAAGAAGAAAGTCATACCGATCTGTAGTTTGAAGGGGATTTGTCTTCCAATACTGTCTGTGCTATTTTAAATTGCTGCATTTCTGGGGGAAGTCCAAAGTGACGCCACAAGTTCACTATTTTTTTGCGAGCAGCAATCTGGAATGCAGAAACAACATGCTTATATAATCATTAGCTTATTATATAATTAGATGTGATAAGTTGGGTTGCTTTGTCAAAATAGGGGTTAAAAAACTTAAAAATTTAATTCTTACTTTGTTTGAAGGATTTACAGAATGATGACGTGGCTTGGCCATCGATCCTTCCATAAAGGTTTGCAGATTCTTTCGGCTTACTTTAGCAACAGTTTCTGGGCCTTTTGGCGTATACGTTGGAAGTATACCATTGCACCTGCAATTAAAACCTAAAATCATCCTTAAAATTCTGAAGTCCAAACATTCACTCACACAACCGTATCATTCCTTGAGACATACAATTTTTTTCAATTTAAATTGATTGATATAATAATTAACTATAAACCGCAGAGTAACAGTTGATGTAGGCTACCGCAAAATGACTTCGGACCTTATTGCGTACAGCAAATTTTATGCCAGGTTTGCAGCTGTACGTTATACATCAGATCATACGACTAACAATAAGCATTATGACTAACAATGCAAAGATTGTGAAAAATGTGAAGAAGATTACCAAAGCAATATCAATGCTGTAAAATCTTGTTTCAGTTTTTTTTTCTAGTCAAAAGTCTTGAAAAAGTGTTTAGAGAAGAAGAGGAGTCCTAAAGGAGTTTATATTTGAGAGAAGAATTTTGCAAGTGTTATTTTTAAAAGTGAATTACTAGCTATGCCTGGAAAGTACACCAGTGATGAGGAAAAAGCTCGTATACTAGCCTGGAGGCAAGAAAAAGTAAAAATAAAGGTAATATGTCAGCGTAGTGGAAGATCAAAGTCCACCATTATGAAGATTTTGGCTGATGCCAAGGAACAAAACCTCCCGTGCAATGCAGTTCCGAAGCATAAGTTTGGTGGTGGTAGAAAAAGAAAAACATCAAGGCGTACAGATTACATAATGAAAAGAGAACTGGAAAAAAGACCTCAACTGACAGCACTAGGCTTAAAAAATATGCACTCAGATCTGCTGGAGACCGTGACAATCCGAACAATCCAGCACCGCCTCCAGAAGAACTTGGGTTTGCCTTGCCGCAAAGCTGCCAAAAAACCTCTTGTAACTGAGCGAATGAAGCAGAAACGTCTTGCGTTTGCGAAGAAATATGCCCACTGGACTACTGAGCAATGGAGGAGTGTAATGTTTTCAGATGAAAGCAACTTTGAGGTTTTTCGGATGGGATCCACCACAGTGAGGCGCCCTAGATCATCCAATCGCTTTGATCCTCGCTATACCATCCCAACCGTCAAACATCCGGACTCGGTCATGGTGTGGGGAAGTTTTTCTGGTGAAAGAGGAAGGGCAGGCCTGTATTTCCTGCCGAAGAACAAAAAAATGAATGCTGATGTTTACCAGAAAGTGTTGGAGGAGCACATGCTGAACTTCTTCCACATTTATGGCTGCGAGGTCTTTATGCATGATGGTGCACCATGCCGCACAGCCAAAAAGATCAAGAAGTTTCTTAAAGAACATTGCATTGATGTGCTTGAATGGCCTGGTAACAGTCCAGATTTGAACCCAATTGAAAATTGCTGGCAAATAATGAAACGGAAAATTGCAGAAAAGAAAACACCAAATCTGGACACACTCAAGATGGAGCTCAAAAAAGTTTGGTGCCAGGAGATGACCCCCGAATATTTTAAAAAATTAAGTGATTCCATGCCAAATCGCCTGCAATTGGTCATTAAAAATAAGGGCAATATGACAAAATATTAAGAAAATTCGATTGTTTTTAATAAAAGGTTTCATTGTATGCAAAAATGTTTGTTTTTCTTGAAAATTTAGAAAGGTCCGAAGTCATTTTGCGGTAGCTGTAATTAACTATAAACCGCAGAGTAACAGTTGATGTAGGCTACTTTTTTATATTCGTTCTCGGAAAGATTTTTTAATGCTTTTTTGTTAAATGAAAAATACAATTCAGAGTCAGTGCAATTGGACTACTAACGTTATCACTTGTGTATTGACAGTGTTGTTTTGAAAAAAAAAAAATCCAGACAGTGCGAATCTTACTTGTCTCCATAGCAGCAGTATTTGCACAAATGTGTGTTTTGATCTGTTCTACTGCATCCTGGTGTGCAGTCTGTTTCACAACGACGTGTATAGTCGATCAGGCCAATGCTTGTGTGGTTTAACACCGTCATCTGAAAATTCACCAATTCATGAAAACATTTCTTCAAGTAATCTAAGCTGTCCGCCAGTGGCGTAGCCAGAAAAAAAAATTGGGGGGGGGGGGGCAAATATTTTATGAATTGAAGAGAACAACAAAGTGTTTGATTTAAGACATCGCCACCTGATGTGCAGTGGCGTATCCTGGTGGGTTGAGCAAGGGAAGCAATAAAGCTGGTGGGGGGTTAGAGCGTGTCGAAGGTATTGTAGGGGGTCCGGGGGCAAGCTCCCCCGGAAAATTTTTGCAAATTTACTCTCAAATAATGGATTATAGCGCTTTCTGGAAACACTTTTAGGGTAATATTTCTATGAAATTTATTAGCAGATAAACAGCTATTAACTTATTAAAGGTAGCTGTTACACACGAACGGGCAAAAATTAGAGAACACAAAAACTCAGCTACACAAAAACCCAACAGAGTAAGCGATTCTGAAATTGCTTCCACAGATTAGTTTAAAAAAGAAACGTAAATCGCGTAAACTTTGCGCGATTTAGGATTTGCAAAATGTATTAGTGTCTTTCTGTGTGTCTAAAACAAGTCCTGGGGGGTGATAATAGCCAGATGTCTTGGAAAACGATGTAAATTTATACAAATTATACTATATTTTCAGCAAAGGGTTCAACTTCAGAATCCAAACTTTGAAAATTTGGGAGGGCCATGGCCCCTTTCGCCCCCCCCCCCCTGGCTACGCCTATGCTGTCCGCAACATCACATTGATCCATTTGTAGGGATATACTGATCAAAGAGCATGTTTTAGATTAATTTAGAAGATTCGGGCTAAATGACCCAATTTCAATAATAACTTAACAATTTTATACTGAAAAGCATTAAGTAGCCTAGCTACTTACTGAACAAGCACCCATACAAGATTTGACTGAAACGAATCGTTTGTGGTCTTCATTTACAGTTTCCCAGCATGAAGATGTCACTGAACTGACAGACGTTCCATGACAGACATAGCAGGAGCGAAATAAAATATTTTCGATATTTGCTCCAGTATTGGGAAGATTCTGTCCGAATTGTCCATTTTCAGAAGCTTCGAGAAGATCATCGAAGAAGAACGCAAACGATTGACCTGACCAAGAAGACACATATTTGTATGACGCAATTTGTGATTTAACTGAAAACAAGTGGTTACAGTAATGCTGCACACTTAGCTTAAGTTTTTTGACTTTATGGATCGCATTTAACTGTTCCACCGGATCACATGCATGCGACCAGCCTCAGTGACCAGCTTAGGCTATTCAAGTTTGATGCAAAAGTGTTCCACAATTGTTTTCCTTTAGTTATTATGTAACCTTTATCTTTTTTTTTGTATAATGGTGAGATGGTGGAGTGTTTATAAGCCACTTGACTTACAAGCCTAATTGCTAACTTAGGTTTTTTGTTGTTGTTAGAAAGTATCCAATAGCGTTAAAAAGGAGTCCAGAGAGTATCTTTGGACTGGGGATGATTATAGTGACAGAAAACTTGAAAAAACCACCTCCGTATTGTTTACATATAATGCGCTTTTCTTAGTGTCTTGATATGGCGACCGACGATCTCATTGGCACAGGGTCATATTATCTTTCCAGCGGCACTGAAAGTACCTCATAGCTTTATTGGTGCACCAGAGCCAAAACAATTCGCGACCTTATACTGTACACCACCTGGAATACTCTTTACAGAACTGAGCCGTCAGCTCATTTCGATCAACTGTAAGCTCAATTGCTGAATGCTTCCACAAACTGCTCCAACTCTACCATGCACAAATGAAGATTGGCACCTTCAAAGGTTTTGCGACTGTGGCAGGAAATTAGATAAAGGTTATTGAGTTGAAAAATCGCTAAATTTTTAAGTCTTTGAAAGACTCTCCTAAACCTACAGTAACGATTATCATGACAAATTATAGTGGTGTTGCAGGTAAAAATATTGTTAGTTCTTTTAACAAAAAGTCAACTACTGCAGGAATCACATTTTCAGCTTACCTGCTGTCCTTAATAGTAAAACCAACAGTAGCCTTGCTTTCATGCCAGTCATAGCACACCTTCTGTTTGCGATTATTGAAACAGTTATAGTAACAGCGAAAGAAACTTGAACATTCAGCTTAAGTTTGGAAACCTTACAACCTTTTTTGCCGTGACATTGTTGGACACAATTTGTCAACAGATCTGTGTCAAATAGCGGTCAAAATATGTCAACATGCTTGGATTGTAAAGAGATTTTAAGGGCCAAGTCTTGCTGCAAAGGAAGTTCGCTTCGAATTGCTGTGCAGTTCACTATGATACTCATTTCCGCCAATCAAATTTCTATAGGTCAATTGGGCAAATTGTTTACTTCTGTAAATGAACTTTCAGTGCATAACTGAGTATTCTTAACGTTTTCATAAAAGCATAGCTTCTAATAATAAATCTTTAGTGATAAACAAAGCTGGGGTATATATTTCTTAAGAGCAACGAAAACGTTGTTTTGTATGATGATCGAGTTAGTTTGAATCTCTGAATTAGTTTAAACTGTCAAATGTGCAATAACGATTGCAACTTTGTTACAGAAGTTTTTCCTACTGCTTCAACTTTTAAATAACTGAAATATCATAATCTGGTTCACTAGAACTTTACGTGAACTTTGTCATCAGATTAAACCTTTTCCTATCGGTCATCTGAACCACAATTCACTATCGTGTAATGAAACATCTGCAAGTGGCCAATGCTAGAAATTGGCACGAGCGCGAGCTCACTGAACTAAAACACAAGACTCACACAATGCACGACAAACTACCCAAAAAAACAAAACCCTATTCCTTGTCCTTCATTATCGCAGTCTTAACAGGAACGTGGCGAGCGGAAGACGGGCGGAACCTACCTACTTAGAAACGATATAAAATCCCAGACCCCTCTTTATACTTTACGTTACAAATATGGCATTTTCAAGACACATGGAGCCAATAGACCCATCACAGTTGTGCTACGCCATCATTTGGCAAATATCAAGCCTTTGTGTTACCTGCTTTAATCATTCCTACCACCTTGTTTTAAAGCAGACCCAGCCATGAATAAGATTCAGTTATTTTACTGTGAACAGGAATGGTTCAAAAAGTGGCGAAAGAAGTAAAATTGCACAAGCAAAAAGAAAACTGAAACGAATAGAAAAGGCGAAATACGAACACAGTGGCAAATTTCAACGTTACCCTGTTAGAAGAGGAACGCACGTGAATGAATAGGACGTAAAACAATATGCTTTGTGTCTACTAAATCAGAAACAGGTGCAGGAACCACGCACATAACGGAAACAACCAAAAGTGAGTGAAAACTGTGACTTTTTATTCATTTTTTATGTTCACATCACAACGTTATACAGGGAGCAGTGAAAACACCAGCATAGAACTTGAAGGGGAAAAAACGCCCCTGCAGGAAGCGGTAATAGTTTTATTAAACTTTTGTCAAAATAAATAGAATCTAGTATTTTATCTAATGTAATTGTCTGCTACGTACACTAATAAAAAGGCTTTAATTGCAGCGTTCTGACTGCCTAATTGGTGTGAATGTAACTCAGCAATCCGTTAGATTTTTTCATCATCTAACATCATAAAACCAGAATTAGAAAGCACGTTTTGCGTCTGGTAACAACAACAAAAATGCCAAAAAGTTTAAGTTTTAATACACGACATTGCCTTCGCGCACGGTGGTACGGCGGAAAGGGACCAGTTTTCCAGCCACGTTGCTGAAAAAACTGGCATTGTTTTTTTCCAAGGGAGAGTGAACTTTATACTTTGTGGAGCTGTGATGTTCTTGTGCCAGCTTGCTTCGAAGCCTATAAGAGGAAGGTGCACGAAAAGATCCAGAGTCTGAAATGGAAATAAAGAATAATCTTATAATTTGGTCTTCAACACAGCATTTTCACAGTTATATCACAGCGAAAACCACACATGCCATTAACAAGGTGGAGATAGCATTAAAAAAAGGTAGAACTGATAAAACGAGAATGTGACACGATAGAATCCACGTAAGATACACTACGCAAAAAAATTTGGCACAACGTGTACCTTTTGGTTTTCTGGGACCGGTTAGTGATGTTTTCAATAAATCTTGAATCAGCTCTTCTTTCATGTCGTCATCACGGTGAGATAAAGCACTGAAATATATCAATTTAAATAATGATGAGTGATAACTTTTCCATTACACCAAGGGCAAAGCAAATTGTTTCAAATGAAATACTTTGGTCAGACTGCACTTTCAAATGCTCGCTCATATAGTAATGCAAAGAAAAACTTTAACAATCAATTAAATTCTAGTTATGTTTCAGTTGTTTTTAAAATGGATTTCCAGAGACCAGTTTGGGAATTTGAACACTTTCTACTTATTAAAATCCTACATAGTGGCCTTGATGAAAAGAAAACTGCACTTTCAATTTTTCATCAAGGCCCCAAATGTTCAAGTCCCGCATGACGAAACTTAAATAAATGGTGAGAAAAGCATTTCAAAAAGGTTGACATGTGAACTTACATTTCTCTCTCCTGGGGAAAAGCCCTCATCCACTTGTCGAAGTCGTCTTCACATTTGCAGATCATCACTGATGCGTCTCCTGATGTCTTGTCCACGATCTTCCATCCGCATTGTGTGCTTCCGCTTCCGGAGGATGACCAGTCGCCAGACAAGTTCATGGAGGAGCGGGGGGAGTAGCCCTCAATCGGGTAGATAACACACCGGTCGAGACTAATCCGACTCTTATAATAGAGTAGATCTTTCCTTAGAACATCCTGTGAGAACAAAAAATGAAGTTCATTATTATATGTTTCTGTTTTCATGCTTTTTGCAAGATGAAAACCAACCCATACAAACAAAAAATGGTAACTAAGGGTGAACATGGGTTGTGGTTTTTATGGGAATAAACCTAAATTGAATTTCAAAAAATGTCATGTCGGTTTTAGACGCTATATCACTGAGTCGTTTTTATCGAAAAGCTGCTGCTGATTGGCCACAAGTTGATTATTATAAGCGACTCTAAAATTGCCTCTTTTTAAAGACGCTCACCTTTTTGCATATGATCATCTGGTGGTCAAAAAGAAACACCATTCTTGGTTTAGGTTTATTTTTGGATTGAGACAGCGCGTACGCCTCTCCCGAGTGTACCAGCTCGTTGCTTTGCACCAAAACGTTTTCACCCTGTAGTGAAAAAATAAAAACTATAAGTTATCAAAAAATTGATTAAAAACAGCTAAAGAAGAGATTACGCTAGATAATGAGTAAGATAAAAAGTTTGAGACGAGATTCGAACCAGGGCACAAAAGAATCTCTAGCAATTACCCACCTGCCAGTTGACAATGGAAGACTGCCACATTGATATTTTCTTTATGTTTTCCATTTTTCTCTTCCGTTCATTAATCATTTTGGCGACCCCTCTCATGGCTTCCAAAGCGGCTTGAACCGGTTTATAGTCTGGATGCTCCGGTGCCGTGTACTTCAACAATTCCGCAAGCTAAAATGGAACAAAATGTTAATATTCTGAAACCACTTTCGGAAAGAGCAAAACTACCTATGATATACCACACGCGCAGCAATCTAAAGTCACTGAAAACAAATCATTTACCAAAACTTGGAGGTAAACACTACCGGGCAAGGTAAAGCTAAAATGAAAAGAAAAGACACAAAACCTTATTTACCTGCAGTGGATATTTACAAATTTTCTGTACTGGAGTGAGTAAAAATCCATCCAAAGGGATGTCAATCATCCTCTGCAGAAGTCGACAAGCCTCAAAGAAGTGAATGTATTTCTTTATCATTAAAAGTTGAGAAAGAAGAGCTAAAGCTTGAGGGTGGTTGTTGCAATAGTCTGAGTATATGGTGAAGCCAAATTTCTGAAAAATTAAAATATATATATGTAAGTTAAAAGCCAAAGTAAGCGCAGAGAAAAAAATGAAACACCTCACTTTAAATCAAAGTTGGTTACATATTTTATACACAAAATGTTAAGCCTACTACTTACGTGGTCTAAAAAGATGTTGCCCAATTCTGTTTCGTGAATTGCGGTTTTGTTTACAGCTGCTTCCAACTCTGCAGCAAATTTCTTTTGAAAGTCGTAAATTTCTTCTATATTTCCAAATAAAGTGGTGATCTGCTCATTTGTAAACCAGTCAGTTCTTTGTCTGGAGCGCGTGAGATAACCCTGCAAAATGCCTTTGTGCTAAAATTTTTGTAGCAGAAAAATAAATTGCTAAAATACATATCGTCTCTTATAGGCAGTCTCGACATACTTCTTATTTCACGTCTTTTTTATTCTTAAATTAAAAGCGCTTGCATAAAGAATATGATTTCACAACGCGTTTTATGCGTCATAAAATGTCTTAAAATGAGGCTCGATTATACTGTATAGGGCAAAGTGACATAGCCGGAAACATACCTCGATGACATCTTTCAAATGCCCAGCAAACACCTTTTCTGAATTCACAATTTCGTTGATGACGTTTTTTCTTATATGGTCACGGTTGATTGCGCTTTTCTTTACGCTTGGCAACGGAGGGCTGATGACAATCTGGGGGTGTTCTTTTGCCGATTCGGTGGCATCATCATGATTTGAAGATGGATCCACTCCTTTCAATGGACGTCCACACTGCGAGCAGTGGACGGACGAAGTCGATAGCTTTTCTGTACATTGGCAAAAGTCTTCTCCGAAGTCAGTCACTCGTGAATATTCGTGTGACGAAATCGAGAGTGTGTCGTCATCATTACGTGCGCTGATTACGTTATTGTTTTCGGAATCTTCTCGATGCTGGTTGACCAGAATCTGTTGCAGAAGAAAGAAAATGACCGATTGTACCTTAAAATATCTCCATTGAATTAGAAAAAAAAAAACTCCACAAACTATTTCATTCAGAGTAGAGGCTCCAAATCTCATTTGGAAATTGAGTTATAGACAAAGCTCCATCTAAATATGTCACCTATCTATAGTGAGCCTTTCATCATCTCTTTTACATGTTAAAATACAAACATATAATTGAAACTATCATATAAGCAAGTCAGTAATACAGCAAGCATGAATATGGAAATCCCAGCTGCTATCTTTATTGAAGAAAAAGTACAAAGGAAACGAAATGCCTCTATTGTAATCCTAAACTATTTTTATCATAAGAAAGTAGTCACTAAAATATTAAAGCATACATAAATAGAAACAATGCGACGATAATTCAAATTTAGTAACTACTGATGCTATGATGTGGTAAGCATTTCAGTAGGTAGCGACTAGACCACCTCTGACCCTGCATTTTGAAAAAACTTCTGCTTGTGCAGCTAACATTTCAGTCGATTTTGTACATTGATTCAACGTTAAGTTAATGTACAACTCGACTGTTTAGCTGGCTACATAGCCTATATTGGATTTATCATGCAAAAGCTTTGAGCTAATTAAATGTTTACCCGAACAAATGTAGCGGGGAACCACCCTTCGTTTGATTCCAACTCTCCCCACCACCAATCAGCGTTCGACATATCAACAACGCGGATGACGTCACCGACTTTGAATCCAAGTTCGTCGTCATCCATGGTCACGTGATCCCACAGTGCCTCCACAAACAAACCATCTTCATTTGGAAAATCTCCATTACTCAACTGCAAAAAAGAGACCGTAGTTAGAAAGCATTCCGTTTCTACAAAAGCCGCCGCAGATGAAATAACAAATATACATCAGATATTTACGAACTGATTTTCGTAGAACTGTGCCAAGAATGGCAAGGACTGACAAAAATGATGGCTGATGATATCACGATTAACAGCTAGATATTATGATAGCGGTGATTTTGATTGACGTATTATAATTAGACATGTAAAGGAGGCCGGTTGATGATAAATATGTTCATTTGTCACTGAAACTCTTGTCGCACTTTTGTTCATTGAAATAACTTGGCTAGACAAATCGAATAAAAAATTTCAAAATAATATAATTAACAAAGTTCTGCTGACAGAAAATTTCTCTGCTTGATCGTATTGGTCAGAACATTATTGCCAATCTAAATAGCTGAAATCGTAATTGCGTTGTAAGATTATCTCTAATAGACTATAGTTTAGCCGAACTGGTTGATCATACGTAATATTTCAAGCCAAATATAGTTTTTATGGCAGACACGGGTCGATGAATATTGCCAGCACAAATAGCTCAATAAACAAACTGTGTACATTGAAAATGAAGAGTTTACCTAAGACTGATGTGAGCCTTATTATCTAATATTACCTATGGAATATTTATTATAACACAGTCTATTTTGCTTCCACACGGAAGGATAAATAAAGATACGTGCTACAATAGTATTTGTATAAATTGGATCTTTGCTGATTCATCGCTAAGTACTAAATCGTATTCTGGTAGGCTACCATATGCTGGCGAGCTTTTAAAATTATCAAGTTAACGTTTTTATATGATCTATGCACGCCCATATGCACAGAGAAATTTTTTTATCAGGTCGAGACACATGAATAATAAGTTTTCTCAAACAGAGTCTTTTGGTAATGTGGCACTTCCAATAATGCGAAAGAATAACCCATACCAACGTGTTTGGCGTGATTATAGTCATTTAGAAAAATGATCACGCTTTAACTGTGTATGTATAAAATCTATCGGTTAATACAAGGCTTTTTTGATTTCGGTTAAACAGCGAGAGCCAGCAGGCACAAGAGAATGACTTGCACATTAAATGCAAACAACTCAGTGCAAAAGATTTTGTTTCTTTTAAGAAATGCTTCTAACAATAGCAAACAATCTAACTTGTTCCCGAAAATCAACTTGATTTGGCAAGTGATGCGATTCACTTAACTTGGGGGTGTTTTTACAATTAATTAAGCAAATTGAATTGGACACCACATGACTAAGTTGCAAACTCAAAGTCCAATTTAGGTCTTCTCAACAACTTTCAAATGGAATAAACAAACATGAAAAAATTAATTAATGTCAGACACATGACCAAATATTTCGTAAAGAAGCGTCATAAGAGACATCAGCACTCTGTAAACTGTGATATCAAAAATGACTAAAAACTATCAAATCATCATCTTTGGCACTTCAAAAAGATGCGTCCGACATCTCTTGTTTGTATGAAAAACAATCAAAGAACAAAGTAATTCGTATGAACACTTACCCTTGAAGAATGGCTGCGCGTAAACACTTCTTCGTCGTCTGTATCGGTTGGCCGCAAATGGGCGTTCTTACGTGTCATTGTGCCGTAACCGCTTTCATTGGATAGACCTGACACAAAAATTACTGATTAAAATTTCGCAAAATATAAAATTCTCGAAACATTCACAGCGTTAAGCTGTCACAAAGGGATAAATAAATTTAAGATTTGCAAAAAGAAAAAATATTTTCTCATTCTTACACCCAGTCGAAGCGCACATTGCTCTTCCTGATACGCAGCGAAACCCAGGCTTGGAAGTCCGAGGTCGCACCCCAGGGCCTGTGGTAACTGCAGTTCCAGCTTCAGCAGTTGGAGGCACTTCCAAACAGCCGTTGCTGGAAACGACACGTTTTTTTCTATTAACTACTGGTTCCCTGAGTTGCACGTTTGCTCTGATACAGTGCGGAGTAAGTCCATTTTCTTCCATGCGTTCTTTCTTAATTTCAAAACTACGTCTCAAACCAAGATCCCTTGAAAAGTTCATGTTGGCTCTTCCCGACCTACTACGCAAAATCACTGAGGTAAGGTTGCGCTTTGAAGCAACAAAACCGTCCATGACTTTACTATAAAAAGCAGAAGATAACTCGGAATTTTTGCTTTTTTTGCTTTTAGGCTTCTTCTGTGATGGACTTGCGATCTTCCGACATGTAGTTGTACCAGAAGTGCCAACTTCTTTCTTTTCGTCTCCGTCACATGTGTCTTCATAGCTTATTGATATTATTGAACTCATCTTTTTATTGCTATAGAAAATAACAAGTAATCTTCTCAGACCCTAAGGCACAAGCCCAAACAATTCCACTTACAAGAAACTTCATTAGCAAATATACTGCACACAATACGCATTTACACAAACACGCTTCATTGCAGATTAAGCTGTGGGCCTAATTGTCACAGCCTTTATTCTACTGTAGGGTCACCACTGATATCACTGAACAATAACATAAAACCTAACTGTGGATGTCCTTAGCTAACTTCTATACGTTCCTGATTTACCAACACCACGCAATCTCTCAGCATAGCAATAGTTCAAATGACGATAAAGCAATATACTGTAATCTAATAATTCTATCAACTTCAATTGGTTAATTTTAAATACTGTGATGCGTATTTTCAGCCACCTACATCTTGCTCAAGCCTTCTCTATTATTAAAACGTACAGCTGTGATCAAATCGGACAGTCCAATAGTTTTCAAATTTCAAAATTTCGGCCCGCAAGCATACTGGGCAGCAGATACCGTTCTAAAAAACGTATCAAATTTGTTTTACCACACTCTGCCGAAATGCAAGATAACCTTTTGAGATGACGCGCAGCAAGACTCACAAATAAAACCGTTTTTTGTGTATTGGTTCAACATCAAGCAATGAAAAATTGATGTAAAAAGCTAAACTGGCTACAGCTGCTGATAACCATTTTGAACAAGCCAGTGCTGCTGGCAATTTGGAAATAATGGCAACTGCTAAGATGCGTGCGGCCAGATAGTAGCAATTTAGTGACCTCCTCTGTTTTACATTAATTTTAGCAACTTGGATGTAAAACTCAAAACCTTCCACGGAATTGCTCCCTTTTAAGACAAACAATGCACAGTGTGACGCCAGTTTGTTTTGAAAAAATTAGAAATAAATAACAGTTTCAGCTTTTTTCCGTCTGTCAGTTCCCATTGTTGTTTCTTTGTAAACACTTTCTGTTTATTCAACTGAAACACCAGTTTCGGGCATTGATTTTCATTTTCATATAGACGCCATATTACTTATTATTTCAATTACGAATAAAACGACATATTTAACATCCTTTAAAATTCCCAATATCTACAGTATTGATCAGTTTCCTGCCATCTATATACACTTAAGTTTTAGTACCCAAAGCTGATTGATACAATGGTTACAGTTGGACCCTTTCAGCCTACAACGCCCAGTAAGCCTCAAGACAGTTTACCGACCACCTCGTAATCTAAATGAAAGCAATCCATAAGTGATAAATCTTTTTCAATTTTTTATTGCTTTGGATTTCAATTACAGCCATAATCTCTGTCCGTCAAGGTTTATAACGCAATTGCATGCACTCTTTTGACACCTTTTGCGCTGATAGATACAATTTCAATGTCCCATAAACACCTCATATCACATTGTCACAAGGGATCTATGTTTTAAACGTAACACTTGGTCAAAATATACTAGTTAAGGTTGACCTCAACATTGCTTCATTGTATGACACAGATGCCGGTTTTATCAGCGCAACTTTCAACCGTGCTTTTGCAAACTTTTGCAGACAATGTGTTGGCACAAGCACACATTAAGGCGGTTGGTCGTTATTAATTTAGAAACTACTTCTAACACACTTCACTGCAAAAACTAGTAGTGTTAATTTGGTCGAGCAAGTTCACCAAACTTTTTTGGACGAAGCAGAATTGTCGTTTTTGTCAAGGAAGGCAATTTAAGTGAGATGTAGACTGCTTTCTCTCAATGTAAACTAGTCAAATAAAGCTGCTCTGTTAATAATTTATTTTTGTCCCATTTTTAAGTGATACTTGGCATTTATCCCCTCTAGAAAAGGGACTTAGATTAAGAACACCTAAACACCTCAAAAGGTACCTTTTGTGCACATTTTTATAAATTTAAAAGATAAAAGATGAATCTTCTCTTATTTAGGTTTTTCGTAGGTTATACTTCAAACAAATAATCTACAAAATTACTTTTTGCAGACTCATCACTGATGGGAGCACCAATCTCTTCCTTTTGTATTCTCTTCTTCGTATCAGTGGCTTTCCGAGCACTTCTTACTCTTCTCAGTCGTTTCATGCTTCTTCTGAAACTTGAGCGAGAGTTGAAACGGTTTGGCTTGTTCTCTATTGCTTCTGCATCCGAATCGGTAGAATCGTCATTTGTCAGAGTAGGCATGCTGGAAGTGTTTTTTCTTGTGGATTGGCTACGCAGCAGCTCCATAGCTTGATTTCGCCCAAGAGGGAACAAAAAACGTCGCATTTTGTGCTTTTATTTTTTCAATATCTGTTAATCTTAGTTTAAGAATTTGTAAAAGTTTTGTTTTTAACAATCTTGTAGATCTGCACAGAAATAATATCAACTGTGAACCTCAATTCTAAAACACGCTGATTAAAATAGCTTGATAGACTTTGCAAAAACAAAGCTGCAGAGATGCTGAGCTATCTGAAAGTTCCTTCCAAAAATAAATAATTTAATCACAGGTTTCATTGTAAAACTAACTTTTTCTTGCAAATCTGACCAGCAGACGAGTCGAGACACCCCTGCCAAGTCTGATGTATCTTAGTAAAAAGTATGAAAATAAACGTGATATTCTAACTAATAGTTTACTCACTAGCGCTTTCAGCGTACTACATCACGTTTGCTGTATTAGGTAAAAGCCTTCATCACGCTTTTCGTATTAACACGAGGTGTGAGCAAAAGTGTTAGTATTAATGGAAATATGTAATTTGACGATTCTTCGTTAAAGCGAAAGTAATTGGAATAGTAGGGCTTAATTTCGTTTATAGAAGCGTGGACGTCACTATAATATGCTGCCGTCCACGCTGGAAGATACACTGCTCAAGTAATGTAATCAGCGTAAACACAAGCTCTCTAACAAATTCATTTTGAAATCATTCAATCTCACTGCTCAAGGTGATGAAGCAGAAGATTCTTAACAGTTTTACGAATCATTCATCAAGGCTCAACACTGGCAAGCATGTTTTAGAGGGGTTGACAGGGGTCCAAGGGGATACTTTTACACAAGTACCCGGGATGATTTTAGGGGTCTGTAATGTTTTCAAGGGGCCTGAAAACTTAAACTAACAACCTTGAGCAACACTACAAGTAACGACTACAAGAAGTAACAACACTACATCCAAGAAATCTTGATTTGAGGCGTGCAAATCTCTTTGGTACCGGACCCAAACTATCCCCTCAATGGCCCTGCATGTTTTGCTTCGACTAAATGACAACTTCCAAAAAATTGATTTTGTGAAACTTAAAACGCAGTAGCTTCCGCCCTCCTTGCTGACACCACGGCATAATTCTCCTTTCTCTGCTATTTTGATTGATTTATTGCGACTGTCATAGAAAACTTCGGTGGGCTGATTCTTGCAAAGCTCCGTCAGGAGATGCAATCCTTCAAATGACAACTTTTCGGCGCCGGCAAATAGTTATCAAGACAACTGTTAATCAGGGAAATTTTTCGAAGACTTTCTGGATTCTTGCCAAACGTGACTGGAGTCTATTTTCCTTACGTCTGAAACATTCGCAGATTTTATCATTTCAAAACAAATTGACGCAAGCTTATTAAAAATAGCGCATTTTTCTAAGCAATCGTGAAGTTACTGATGCGATTGGTCGGCCCAGCCTTCTACCAGTTCCCACTTACGCAATTCGACACCACTATAGCATGTCAATCAAATGGCAAAGTAATTTACATGGTTATGGGCCCTGCATAAAATTTTCATGATTTACGTTAAATAAACATGTTATTGCATTGATTAAAGAAAACGGAAAAACTAGACTCACCAAATATCAACTGCGTCAAAATGAATTGAAATGCGGGAATTATGCTATTGGTTACGCATTGCAGTTAATTCTTCATCAGTACGACTGACACTCATGATCTAAGTCCCATATATATAGCATTGTATTGCTTTTACGTAATGACGTTTTGCATAAGTTTCAATAGAGTGAATTTTGAAGTGCAATGACGAAGCAGAATTGAATCAAATCTATCAGTTGCCATTAACATAAACTTACATACAAACAAACCAAGGAAATTCGAATACGCAGAACAAAGCTTCCAGCACAGATTCAATTTTTAGTAACTGACGCAATTCGTAAAAACTGATTAAAAAGAGAAATATATTTAATGCCGTTTGACGTATATGCGTCTTATGGGGCTATGTAAAACTGTTGCCCAGCTGGATTACACAACGAGAGTAATTTTTGAGAGCTGTTTAAATCAATGAAACAACCATATTCTTGAAACAACCTGTTTCAAAAAGTGCTTCTAACAGTCTTATTTAAAACTCGACAGCATAACCCCACAGGTTTACGTGTTTTTGCCTCTGCAACCCTTTTGAAAGCAATGATGCCAACCAGCAGGAATAGCAGCAAAAGTAAAGCGTGCAAGTCGAGTGGCTTTCGCACTCGCTAGAGCGAAAAATATCCGCAAATAACAACAAACAATTCAAAACATGATGAATCACCGCCACCTGTTTTAACTCTTTCGTGATTAATTGATTTCGAAGAGATGACCTAAATCCTGAGCGTTTGTTCCTTCATGTCACGTAAAAACGTTTGGTCAGGCACATGGCAACACTGCTTAAAACAATAGCGTAAATTCCATTGCAATGAACTGTCTTTCTTCAAAATATGACTTGGACGTCAAACAAGGCAATTAAAGAGAGTCAAACCTGCTTAAAAGTTTTCTGGCATCTAATTTGTTTCTCCGAAATGACAAAGTGGACATTAAATTTTTTTTTCCACGCTCACACCCGGCGGTTAAAGATTTAAATTAAGTGGACGGAAGGCAAAAAAGTTAACCTTCATGTCCACTAAAATACAACCATCATTTCAAGATAAAAGGTTCACATATCGACTTGATTCTTAGGCCAAATTCTTCATTCACTCTCATTACAGAATATAACCGAGCACTCAACAAAACAAGAACACTGCAGAGTGCAGTTTGCAGATACAGTAGCTAAATATAGTGCACCCGAGCACAATCGTGAATGTTTAAAGAAACATGTCTTGTCAGAAACTGGGTCAGTTTTAAGAATCTCTATATGTAGCTGGATAGAACTGTTCACACCATGCTGCCATTGCAATGCAAGTCTAGCTGTCTTTTTTTTGCAAAGATGTCATAACTTTTTACAAGAAATGTATCGTTTAGGGCTCTAGGCTATTCCGATCGTCTTTTGAAAAAGCATTGAAAGACGAATTTTCAAGACATTACCAATATTATTTTACAAAACGAAATTTGATTCCTCAGAAATCGAAATTATTGCTCAGTGCTACATAGACCTAATATAGTTTTTGTACAAACTGTTAATACCTTGCTGAAAAAAATGATTCAATTTTTTTCTCTGAAGCGCAATGCTGGGAGCTGGTGTGTTGAATATTAACATCAGACTCAAGCCATGCGTACGTTCAGGAAGTCTTGGCCTTCCTTTTACTGTATTAACTCATTTTAAGCATGGCATTAATTACTTCCAAAGTATCGAACCATTACATTAAAACCAGTTCTAGCCCAGTCATTTTCGTATCACTCATGTGGCTTTGACAACCACTCACGTGGCTCGTGGTGAGATTTTTTTTTATGAAATCAAGACATCAAATTTTGTGTCAAAACGACAGCTTGCTTTGCTAAACATTTTGCATGGAAGTTTAATGAGCATCACGGCAAACCGGATGTTTCCAACAGATAGCATGAAAGTGGATAAAACTGTAGTGCTGGCATAACTTTATCAGCCTATTTATAAAGACAGTGTTGTGACTAAAATCCCAGATGCGTCATTAGTGTGTAGGGATGAATTGGCATCATCACTCTGCGGATATTCTCTTGCGCACATAAAATCGGAAATTCCTAAAACAAAATTCTGCAAACTTTAGAAAAACTTCATAAAATAGAACTAACCCATTCCTTATAAGTTTTATTTTTCTGTCCGAATAAGATGATCAGGTCATAGCTACTCTTACTATTGTCAGCAGCCCTATTGTACAATGCAGCATATTCACGACTGCACCATGCCTGCTCAGATTACTCGGGTTACCGTATCGACGTCGCTCGGGAACATAATTGAAGTGTAATTGATGTATTTCGTAATTCGATTAACCATCATTTGCTATCACTGCGTTTGCTTTAAAATAAAGTGATCCAGTATTCTACTCTGATGCAAGGGCTATTTGCATACTTCGTAGAGTTGCTTGTTAGTCCGTTGGTTATCACTGAAGACAAATCGTCTATTCACCTATCAGGAATTGCTATAAAATAGTTTTTTAACTGTTTTTATACACTTTTTAGTCTTGCTTTAAGTTTTCTCAATTTACATCTGTCTGGATACGACTGAGTAAGCTTACGCAGATAGTTCTCACTTTCTAATCGAATTCAGGTATTGGGTATTGCATACTTATGGTCAAGTATACTACGGTATTGCTGGATGAATAGCATCATTCATTTTTTAATTTTCATAACACTTGCTCTTATTTTACATTTCAAAGAGAAATTCATTCTTCAAGCTTAACTTAAGTGCGGCTCCACTTTCTAGCAGTTTTTACAAATAATGTGATTCGCTGAGAATCAATACTTTTAAGCGAGTTTATAAAAATAAATTCCACGCCTGCTGTACAACTTTATCAAGCTCGACGCACATTGGACAATTTTAGCTGAAATTCAACAAATAAAAAGTTGTTGTTACTCAAAAGTCACGTGGTATATGATATTTGTTTGTAGAAATCATAAGGACGCAGAAAAATGTAAAATTAATTAGACATTCCCCTAAAAAGCTATTTATACTTGGTACGAAAAAGATTAAAACGTTTAGACCATATATAAATTTCGTAATGAACAGATCGTCACCATCAAATTTCATCCCGATCACGTGAGCAACCACGCAGTCCATTTGTATCTTTTATCATACTTTGACATGTAAGGGTCAAAATTCCGCTGTGATTTTGTGTTGAACAGTGGATATTTTTGAATGTATGACGGTACACAAGTCTACTAACAATATTTTTAAGCACTGAATATCTAAAATTGCTTCGCAACACGTCAAAATAACCACCACGATTAAAAAAGGTTACGTGTTAGCGATTACATCACTATCTTGGCTGATGATGAAATCAAGGCAAAACGTTTGAAAATGACAATTTTTAGATATGACATGAGAGCTACAAAAAATTTGAGAAATGCCATGCTTTCTATGTGCCGGTAATAATAAAGGTGCATCATTGACTTGACGACTGAGATCCAATGACAACCTAAAGCTAAACTATTCTGAGACAATTGCTTCAAAACTACATCTCAAGTTCCCAAAATCGAATAGTGATATTTGTGCAACTTGTATCATTTCAGCAGAAAATTTAAACGAATTTAAAACTTGCTTGAAAACATTATATGTTGATGATTATAACTGAATGTATTATTTTATCACAATCGTCATGTACAGTGCCCAGAAGCATAGTTTGCACTGGGGAGTGTTGATGTGACGTCATACAAATTTTCTTATAATTATCAAGGCATTGGGCCTAGACTTTGTGGGCTGATAACACAAAATCTAGACATACCGTTCACAACTATTAAAAAATAAGAAGTACGCTACATCGTTTTATTTCGTTGTTTGAACTTAGCATAATTTTCATTTGCTCGTGCTTTTGCTCGACACACTCTTTGATAAAAAAGAGACATTGCGAAAACCAACAATCAGAGTTAAATAGAATTCCGACAGTTGGAGGCAGAAAAAAGTAAAGGCATTGAAATGAAGTCATCTAAAAGCGAAAGCAACAACAGTGTCCAGGTTCATACTAAAACAAATCATTTTCCCAATTGACAGTAGGCCTACTGTATCGTTGTTACCTGAAACGGTACTTCCTTCGCCCCGAGATAAGTCTTGAGCGAATGACGACATAGGATAGGTCACGTGACCGGAGGGGGTGGAGAAGAGGCGTATGTGACCATCATGGTACTGAAAACACACATTTCAAGATATCAAATTACGCTGAACTTCCTCAGAAATAGTTAGCTATTCACTATTTATCTTATTTGGCATCAAAATAATGCTTTCCAATGGATTAATTTTAATTCAGTGTTTGATTTTATCTGTTTGGAACGAAGCAATTAAATTGTTTTGCTGGTTGAAATGGTAATGCAATATTTTAGTTTTTCCAAGAAAGCGATGGCGAAATGTGGCTGCGGTAATGTGTTTTATTTAGTTTTACAATTGCCTAGCTTCGTTTCAATTGAAATCAAAATGCGACCGATAGATTGCGAGGAATGTTGCAATTTACTTATTCGACGCAAAGCATTAAATAAGAAAACAACGACACAAATATTCGGTTGCTGCTCAGATCACTTCATGGTTTGAAAACATAAAATTATAGTTTGCTTCAAGTTTTATGATCAACTTTCAAAAACACTTGTTTACTTTTTCATCAATTCCAAAATACAAAAATTGGGTCTTTCAAGCACATGAATTGCACAATACCTCTCCACGCAGGCCGACATTCACAGAGGTAGATTTAGTTATAAATACAACACGGCCTTACACGATTCAACTTAAAAACCTATTATAACTAATTAATCTACAGTCTTACACCTACCATACCTTATTAGGATAAAATCTCAGAACGCTCTCCGGTAATGTGTCAATTCCCCCAATTACTGACAAGGAACGGGGTAAACGCTTGTTGTATGTGAATTCCTGTAACACAACACAATTTCGCATTAGCCGAGGTCTACACATTTTTCCTGCATTCCTGGCTGAAAGTCTTGCAAAACAAAGCCTGTCGTGTTGATAGCCACGCTATATTGTCCCGTCTCCGCAAACTCATTGTAATAATTTTTTTTTGTGTTTTATGTGATTCTTCTTCAATTCACTATTTAGACCAAGGCGACGACCCCAGACACCAAAACCCGTCATTTTTACACTGACATCTGCAGACGTTGAATTAATGTAAAAATCACAGATTTTGGTGTTTGGAGAGAAACATAGCCAAAAATTGACAAGTAGTCAAAAAGGTGGCAAAAACTACATGCAAATTGCAATCGGACTGCATGTTTCATGACTTTACATTGTGTACACATCATCTGACATTGGTTTGTCACAAAAGAAAAAGAAGAGCTCCGACAAATCATGCACTTGCTAATATCAACTCATCGCTCAAGCAACGACTAATTGAAGGTATTTGCTTAACGAGAACCAAAAATACCAACTGGTTCCAAGAACCGGTAAAACGTGTAGTGATAACGCAGTTGTTGATTGTTGCTTTTCAAAAAAACAAGCAATTAATATCACGCTTTAATGATGTTACGTTGCATAAAATTTGTATATTCCATTATTCGAAGTCGACCAATGCCTGTAACGTTGTACCAACGTTCAATTATGCACGAAAAACAAACCTTTTCATGCGCTGTTGAAACATCTTCCTCACTGAAGCAAGTGCCCACAACACCATTTTGTAAAACCTCGCTGACATCGCAGTGCAAAAAACGAGGCGGCGGGTTGCGCTCAAACGCGCCCCTTTGTGTTTGACTATCATCCACATTCAAACCGTTAGGTAACGCGTCTGAGACATCGTTACCAGTGGGCACATTTTCTCCTTCGGGTTCCATGCTGCTTGATACTTCATAGTGTTCGGGGATGGTTTCTGCATCCCGTCTAAAGCAAATAACAATAAAACATATTTTGAAGCGACAATGCTGCATTTTTCGACTGCGTTTGGGCGAAACAAAGAAACCAAAGGCTTGTTACTTTGCTGTAGCCTCTCCTTAAAGTCTAGGGAGAGGTTTTGCTGTCTAGGGCCTAGACAGTAAAACCCGTCATTTTTAGTTTATCCAGTTAATCTGTCTGCAGACGTTGAATCAACGTAAAAATGGCGGATTTTGTTGTCCGGGTCGCTGTGGTCTGGAGAAATATTGTTAACTTGGTATGATAAAAGGATCGACTTTAATGTTCACACAGTGATGATGATCAGCATAAAGAACCGGCAATGGCCTAGTGGTTTGAGTGCTCGCCTCTATGTCGATATATGGGGGTTCGATTCCCCATCAGGTAATACCAAAGATCTTTTAAAAATGGTACTAAACTTTATTCCTGCTTGCCCGTCAGCAGAGGAGTAGCTTTAGGGTGCTAACGTACTTCCCAGATGTCGTTCGCAACCGCTGAGCGCACTCTACTCTCGATGTCGGGGATAAACTCGCTACCCTGGGGGTTAAAAAAATTGCGTTCGGCCAACAAAGTTCAAAAACCCGGCAGTAGATTGCGAACTCAAGATGCTCTCAATGATAGTCCTGGGAATGACCCCAAATTGCTAAACAAGCAGCAAAACAACACCGGTCATCAGTTAAGACAACGAGTACCATGTTCAGTCAAAGGCGGTTTTTCCAGTTAATAAAAGTTGGAAAAATTTGTTTAGTTAACGTACAAAAGCTGCACTCATCGACGCTTTACCAAACTCCTTCAACACCGTTCGCAAGCGTCCTTGTCTGTATTATTCTTAAACCAGATGAAAGTATGTCGGTGATAAAATCACTGTCTGTTTGCATTGCATTTGTACAATGGAGAAGTAACAAGTTCTCTTGCTTTGTCGGTGACGCATGGCAAAAACAGACTTATTTTACGACAACCTTGCAATGTTTGGCCTTCCGTCTTTCAACACTTAGAGTACGTTGGTCTGCAATCGTCAAATACTGTTTGAAGTTGTTTTGGCATGCCATTGCTAAGTAAGGTACACTGTCATAAAAAATATGAACTTTGCCATAAACGAAAGTCAATTTGTTTCTCGACTGTCACTGAAATTAGAGATAAAAAATTACGACCCTATAATTTACAAGAGCCAACAACTTCAAGAACAAAGCAATAAACCTTAAGTTTAGGATTTCCGAACGGGGTCGGATCGTTTTTTTGACTCGTCTTGCGTTGCTCGAAGCACCACTAGATGCGGCTGCACTCCATCGAGCCAAGCTTGTTTGAATATTCTCAGAATCTAACACGCCTATCGAGTGCCTTTTCTGTTCTTCAAATTCCTGAAAGTAAAATCACAAATAAATTTAAAATAATGAAATCGCTCGATTGCATAGTCATGTGACTGTGTTTCACGCTGTGGGTACTTGTGCTTTGAGTTGATTTACCGGAACTTTAAGAACATGAAAGTCCAAAAAAGCTTTTGACATTCCAGCATTTTTGACACGTTTACAAAATAATTCAAGTTTTTAAAAAGTAAAAAAAAACACGTTTGCATGCGGAGATTGCATCCAATTGACAGACTGATATAAGTGGCCGACTTCCCTTTCTAATCATTGTCTATTTTAGTATTTTTGATGCACTTTGATTCGTTTCTGGCTTACCACTAAAGTCTAAAAAAAATCTTTTTTGCGATAAGTAGAAGGTGTGCCTAACTATCCGCACGAAGCTGAGTGCTCACTTCACAGCGAGTAGGCAATTTACAAGCCATCAACCATGCTGGTTTTGCATCCATACTTGTCATGTGACGTTTCCAAATCACACGTATCGTACTTTTATAGGACCTAGGCTCGGTCTACAGCGTTTCTTTGGAATGCATGCAGCATGCGTATTAGCCCGACATTACTGGGTTATTATTTCAATTAATTAGCCTATTCTTTAAGCACCCTGCCTAAAATCGGCTTTAATGCCCACGTGAATGTCACAATAAAACAAATTAGGAAATGCCGTACGATTGTTAATTTTGTTGAAGCGGTTTTGTTTCGACAAACGAAATCGTTGCATAAGCAGCACAACACGATTTGGTCGCAAAAAATTAAAAGAAGTAACGCTTTCAAGCTACTTCCTACAGATTACTTCATGTTCGAACTTAAGTGGTAATAACCTTGGTAAGAAATGTACTTCGCTCGTGATAAGTCGATGTGTACTGTACGTGTTTTTAAATTCGTATTGCATAATGAACAAAATCAATAGTGCGTCAAATAACCTACAATATGTTGCATGCAAAAGTCATTAATTTTGGCGAATGTTTCACTTCTTCGAAATGTTAAGTTAAAGAGAATGCGAAAGCAAAGGAAGGCGTGCCAAAAACACCGACAAGGTGAGCTTTAGTCTGACTTCAACTGTTCTATAATGGAACCATATAATCAGGGCTAAATCTGAGTACATCAGTTATGGGTATCGCACCGTTAACGACAACGCTACCATGCATTGTCGAAGACGACAGTTGAACATAAGTATGATGGTAGTCTACTGTATTGATAGCTACTCCATAAAAATGGTTTCTATTGCTTAAATACGGTGATAAGTATTCACCAATCAATTCAACTACGTTTATTTTCCATGGTATAAACTTGCAGTGAATAGAAGTCCAAAACTCTTGCACGGATAAGGCCAAAAGCAGTTATACATACATTTGTAGGTTATGACCCCGTGCATCTGTCAATTGGAAATGTATTAAAAGGGCTGTGACGAAAGATTGCATTAATTTTTAAGTTTTAATATGGAAGAGGCAAAATATTTAATCAACGCCTTTATATTTGAGGGAGTTTTTCTGAAACCGTTTTCAGGGGGGGTCTTCTCATTCAGCATAAGATTTAAACTGTTTTAACGTCACACAGCAATGTGATGAAGAAAATCGGCAACTTTGCTGACGAGGTCATGGCCACAGTTGAGGCAGTTAAAAATCGCCTCTTGTTAAGTTTGATACGTTTGTAGATGCTTAATCAATGCTAAAAAAATGTGTTTTGTCTTTCATGTTCATGGGTGCAGTTGGCATTAGACACCTATTTAGGTTCTCGGTGCTTGAATTGACAAAAATTGGTAAGTCACTTGAGGCCATACATATCGTAACTTAACATAACCCAGCCAGCAGATCAGTCATTTTTACATTGATTCAACGTCTGCAGACATAAAATGGACTAATTTGTTGCTGGGAAAAGCGTGTGAAGGTCATGTTAGTTCTATTGTTGTAGGTAAATGCATCAAGTTAATTATTCACTGACAAAGAAGCTCGTTCATAAAAGTTTCTTCCCTCAGCAAACAATGATATTCACTTTTCATTGCACGCAATATTTATCTACATTGAACTGGACGGGCAGCTTCTTACTGGAAACAATAGGCCTAATGAAAACACTCAAGTTTCTTCTTTAAAGGTGGACACAAAGTTTGGCTTCCCGTCCACTTAATCTAAATCTTCAACCACCGGGCGTAAGCCTGGAATTCTTAACATGCGATATATCAACACACTAGTGAATGGAAAGAGGTTGGCAGAACTTTTTACGTTGAAAACGTGCATGAACACTTGATTTCGTAGCAAGGGACGTCTAGCTAACAGGACTGCACAACTCAAAAAGTTTCAACAGACCAAACGTTTCAATGAGATCTTTAGTGAGGGGGCGAATTGTTTACATTTGTTTAGTTTTCTCAATTTTCTGATACTCAGCCTATTGCATCGAAAACATGGCCATAAACTCAGATTCCTTACTAACTAGCTTGATAAAACAAATAACATTTTAGTTGTGTACGCACACGTGAAAACGTTTGTCAATCGTATGCAAAGATAACCACATTATTCCACTTTCGATTTATACCTTCATTAATTGGCTGGTTTGTTTCATTGGTTCGCTGGCTAACAAAAGACAAGCTTGAAGCGATAGCCGTCGGCGAATTTGGATATTTTTTGCAGAAGACCGTATTCTAACTTCTCCAGAGTCTGTATCAAGGGTTATGTCTATAAAAGATGGAAAAATGGTTAGGAAAGCAGTGTCAAGTACCAATTTAACTTTTGAAGGAAAACTTTTCAACAATAAACGTCATTCGACAAATGATAAGCTCAGAGAAACAAAATAGTTGTAACTTGTAAGGCAGTCATTTTCTTCATAAAACATCATGCATATTGCAACGAGCCTATGAATGAAACTTCTTCAACAGATTAATCAGGCTTGATCAGCTGTGGCCTCCAATATGAACTCCGTCCATTTTGCTCTTTTTTGTTTTTGGTAGTACTTCTGGCATACTTTTTATTTCCATAATTTGCTTGATATTGTCAAAATATTTCATTTTTTGTCGTCCTGTAGTTCGTTTTGCCTCGCACCAGTCAACATTAAATTTCCAACGAGTTGCTTCATGCTATATATCCGAAATATCTTAATTTTCGAACGAGATTTAAACGAAACTAGCGGTTTAAAAACTAAGCACTGTTGCTGTGACACCGACAATTTCAATCTTTACTTAGTGAACGGACTTTGAAACGCAAACCAATCTTGCAGGGTAAGTGGTCTTGCAATACTCTCAATCACTTAAACTGCTTCATACCATAACGCTGCAAAGAGAAAATATTATTTTGACAATTGTCAATCGGGATCACAGAGCGCCTTCTTTTTTACGGCAAAGGCACGTATCTGAGCGTAAAATTTACGTCTAAAACAACTGCTTTGAATCCCACGAGGGGCAGTGACATTGCTACATGGCAACGACTCTATTGGCTTGAGGTCAATAGAATAGTTTTACCCACTCTGACAAAGCAAACAAATCCTGGGATTAATCGCTTTTCACAAATATTATTATTCATCACCCCTTCTTGTCCAGTGAACAAGTGATGGAGCACTTCACCACTCAAAATGGCAATTTTCCTAGCTTGCAAAGCCTGTTGTTTTTCACACTGTCAAAAGGACGACTTTAGCGAACTGGATTATGGCAAAATCTGTCCTTACTTTCTAGTGAAAAACTTGCCTCTTTCTTTAAAAAACAACAAACGGTCCTAAATCTTTTTGGTGTCGATCGAATGGCTTCATTTTGATGTTAAAGCGTAATGTTTGATGGAACTTGACAGAATAATGCAACATACGACTGATGTTAAAGTTCTAGTGCAAAATTAGATCATGAGAAGGTGGGCATTTTATGCAAAGAATGAATAATTGACTATAGTATAGTCACTAGAGATAATAAAACAAAAATACAGAGAAAAACGACGAAATCAATTGGCCTACAATAATACCAACCTTGATTTGAGTTTTGTCTGCTGGAAGTTTGTAATTTTGCAGCCACATTTTGGGATGATAACTGTAGATTGGCTTTTATTAGCGAAGATGCACTGATGGATGTTGTTAGCTTCCTTGGTTTAGGGGTAGTTGGTTTACTTGGCCTTCTAAAAGACGGAATATCCTTCAGCGACAGATTTCTTTGACTTACGTGCGGCGGTTTTTGAGACAAATTACCTTGATCCATAAAAGGAGTCTTACTCAGGCTAAGACCAAGAACGGTTTTGTCTCTGTTTAACGACTTTGACCTACGGACGACTGCACTGTCGATTCTTTTATTCAAAGGTTTGGTTCCAGTTTTGTCCGTTTCTTTGGTTTCTGATGACCACTGTACTCTATTTTTTGCTTTCTCTCTGGAGACTTTCTCTTCAAAAACCGAGTTATAACTGGATGCTAGCCTTGATTTGGCTACGGAAGAGGAATCGATTGACGGGGAAGAGGAACAAGGAGGACACGGATCGTCGAGGTTAGATCCACTTTTGCTTCGATTCAAAGCGTTTTGTGCATCCGGTGTTGAGTTGGACCTATGAGTTGAGTGGAAGTTTTCTTCTAAGTTCAATGAGGTTCTAAAACAAACACATAGAAATCTTTTAAGTTAGTTCTAATCCAAAAGATATTATTAGGTAATAAATTGTCTGCACAAAACGAAACACAGATAAGAGGGCCAACCAGGGTTGCTAGTTTCACGGTTTTTCCGCAAAATAGTTAGTCTTGTTTTCGAGTCGCAGGAATATTTTAGCTTGCGGGTTCTGAGCTGGTTAATTTGTTTAGTTTTGTTTTATTTCGAACAGATTTTCATGCAATGCATACCATTTCTACTTAAAACTTTCGTTTTTGCTTAGGCCTACTTAGCCTTCATTACTTTTCGCAAATTTTTGGATTGATTTCAACTGGTGAACGATTGAACTATCTTTTTACATTGATACATCGTCTGTGGACCTTTACATTGGATCAATGTAAAAATGAGTGGACGAACCATATGTGGAACACGGAGTGGCAAAATCACACCTCCACGCTCCGTGACTTCATACCCGAAGTCGATCCCCGTCCACCAGGGATGTCCCTCGCAAGGCTTGCGTGGGTCAGGCTTAACCGCCTGTGAACTGGCGTCGGCCGTTTTCGTTCGGACATGCACAAATGGGGCCTGGCTCCTTCATCAGAATGCGAGTGTGGTGCCACGGAACAGACCGCAGACCTTGTCATCCACCACTGCCTAACCCACCGGCCTCCACACGGTGCGCATGGTCTGAGGGTCCTGGACGACGAGACTGCTGAGTGGCTGAAGATTTCCTGCCCTCCAATCTAGCCTGGAAAGATCGCTCATACGCCATCATCATCATCAATGTACAAATGAGTGATTTGCTTGCGATGAGACAAGAAAAAGGAAAGACATTCGTCCAAACTACAAAGAACACCCTGAAGCAATTTGAAAGGTTGCCATGATCTTACAAATCTTGCAATCAATCGCACACTTATTTTTTAATGAAACCATCCAAGTATGACGTTCTCACGATCATGGCACGTGATGTACAAAAGAAAAGAGAACAACTTTGCGATCGTATTTCCAGCCGTGTGCGATCTGTGTTTCCGCTTCAATTCTTTTGATTTGATTAGTGATAATTAAAAAGGGCAAAGTTATGATCTACAAGAAAAGACATGAAGTATTCCCATGTGAATCAGTAAGTCCACAATGAAGACGTGATACAAATTGGCCTACCATGAACAATGCGAGCGACAACAAACTCAATGCTCTTGAACGTTCATTTCAGCCAGGTGAGGGCTGGCTATTTCAAACTTAGCCAATAAAATCGGTCCTTTCGCATTGTTTCAAAGTCTGCTATTGAAATAATGCAATAAAATGCTTATTTGGACGCGAGGATAGCTTATTCTTTATTTTCTTAAAAGGCATTAGTTGGAGTTCATTCCGATATCCCGAATAACCGCTTTGTGCGCACACAGAAAACTGTAGACTACTTGGCAACACAGCAATACACAAAGTGAAATTTATTCCATTGAAAATCTCAATCTCGCACAAGTTTAACAGTAGATACCATTGGTAACACATTGTATTTTTAAATGAGGTAAACTTCAAGAAACGCGGACAACTTCAGTGCCGTCTTAATCTAAACAAAACAGCCAAGATTAAAACTTATAGGATCTTATTCGCAACCGATAACATTTAACATATTTAAATCCACTATAAAGAGGAAAACATCAACTTCAGAAAGCTACCTTTAATCCCGAGCCTATTACGGTGCTTACAGTAAGAGAATTGATAATTAGGTTTATTGGGTTGCTTATTATTGTTTGTTCTACATACACCATACCTGTTTCGCACGTGGAGTAGTTGATCATTGAACAAGGATTCGTTATTTTGAAAAGCAAAAGCATTTTCGTTTTTTGAAGTGTTAGTCTTTGGATTTGTAGTTTGCGTTGCAGCTTTTTCTAACTTTGCATTGTTTGCTGAAGCATCAGTTGCTTTTGTCGGTTCAATAAACATGCTGTTTTCATCGTCAGCAGGGTCAAAGTACTTGCTATATCGCCATGTTGGATCTACAGCGGGCACCGCTAATGACAAAGGCCGACGTCGTGGTCGGAGGGTCACGTGCTCCGAGACTGAAGTCAGATCAGCGCTGTATCTCGACCCGTTGCGCCTGGCTCCAGATTTGTTGCGAAGTTTGGTTACGACTTCAATTTTATCCGTGTTGCTCTTTTCTTCATGAAGAGGTTTGTGAGACCAAGGTAAAGACGATGATGACATTGCTGCAATACAAAAACCTCAGACAATGCTTAACATTTTACACTACTGTTTCAAACTAAAGCTAAAATACCAGGTTCATATTTGGTAAAACCACGGATTCTAAAACAACTCTATAAATCTCTGGGTAAAACCCATCTCCAACATAGAGACTTTTGAAATAATAATTCCGTAGTTGTTGTACAGTTTTTAATAAAAGCAAATACTCTATACTCGGGTGAGTAGGAAACTCAATTTAATGCTTTTTGTGACTCAGGTCCCAGTCGCAAACTTGGGATTTCCAGCCACTGTTTCACACACTTTATCCCTAAGGTACTTTTTGAACTTTCCCACCCAGAAAACTCTATATATCAAACCAATTAGTTTCGTGATACTTTTAGCCAGTGCTTTCTGCCATTTTTTTCTCACCTTTTTGCTCTTTGTTGGAATTACGCGCTTTGACGACACGGGCGGCATAATCATCATGTACATTTCTCTGCGTCTTTTTGGAAGGAACCTGAGTGTAAAAAAAGATTTTCTAAAAAATTAAGAAAGCGATCAGTTTTATTACTTGCAAACAAAATCTTTATCACCCATAGAAATCAACTTAAAAATATATTTACAATTATAATAACGTTTAACCCGAATAAACTAACGATATCCCTTGTCCTAATTCAATTCAACCATAAACAAATTTGGAGAAAGTTTCTTTCAAAGAAATATCTATTTCACAGTTCAGAAGGTTAAGTTTGGTTACAAAATATTGAGAGAGTACCTGATTGTGTATCAAAAGAAGAATGTTCATATTAGTTTGACTTATTACACGTTATATTGACGATAAAATTAACTGTTTCAAAGCATATCTTCAACCACACGTGCGAGACGATACAAAACTAGACTCACTTGGATACTCTATACCTGAAATGTGACACTGATACTTGATGGTACAAACAACTGTTACAAAAAAGCCAGATGTCAAAACATTTTGGAAACAGAAGTTTATATGCCACAAAGGATCACCAGAGAAACCTTATCAGCGAGACATCATCTGTCTCAGATCATTAAAATTTTAAAAGTGACGACTCCACCTAATCCAGTAAGTTACCGGAATACAAATTTAAGTATACTGCAATGCAAAATCTTGCAATTTTATTGAAAATAAACTCAGTGATCCTTTCAATCGCCCCCTCCCCCTGCCTAGATCCACCACTGCGGCGGCTTGTCAAGCTTATATCTTTATCAAGTCCACACAATCGACTTACTCGTACAGGTGTCCTTACAAACATAAAAGTCAACAAGATGGCCATTATCCTTTAAATATGAAGTCTCATGTTTTGAGAATTTTATGCCGACATAGGGAGAAAGTAAGGGAAATAAGCAATTTAGGAAAATTTCTTGCCTTGGTTCACTTGTTGCAGTGATTGCATATACTATAGTGTAGTTTGTGCTGAAATCCGTCAAAATATATCATACTTGCTTTTGTTCATCTTTTTTAACTGATTCATTCCCTCAAATTGTTACCCAACAGTTGGGACTGTTATTCAGTGAACTACAGTGGAATAACAGTTGAGACTAGAACTGGAGCATTCCTAGTTGTGCTTGACAATAGCAAGTTTTGTGTGTGATGTGGTTAAACATTTCTGAAGTTTAAATCGATATTGCTGCAACACTACACCAAGTTCTTTTTACAGATTTAGGAAATTTTGATGCAATTTAGGAAATTTTGAACATGGAGTTTGGAAATTTTACGTTTGCATTTGTGAGAACACTGCACGCCACAGTCTTTGTGTATGTCGGATGCCATCATTCTCGAGTGGAAAACAACGAAAACACATCGTGGAACTATTCGGAACAAAAACGTTATGATATGAACAATACGAGTTGACTTAAAAATTTCGTTTTATCTCGTTCCCAATTAGAAACATCTTACGTAAACTAAACAAGCCGCATTAGAACCTGAAAATGACGAAAGTTTCATAAAATTCAAAACGCGTGGCTTGGTATCTAAAATCTAAATAGTGTTATTTTGAAACATAAAGTTTGGTAGAGTAACACTTTTAAAATGAAACACTATGGGACTGTTAACGTTTGCTATGCCTTCAACTACCAAATTAAACTTTATCTGCACTTCTCTTCCGGGTTAATATTTTACCAAAACATTTCAGTACCGTACTGATAGACTACAATCGGTCCAACTTCACTTGATGCAAAGAATAGGCTGGCCAAAGCATCAAAACCACATCGCTTTGCAAACACGATCCAATAAATCCTACATGGAAACACTATAAACTTGTACAATGTAGTCACAAGGCGATAAGGGGATTCAGTATAATTTTATGACAATTAGAGCTACTGTAATTCTAGTAAAAATCGGCAGCAATGCTGGCCCAATGGAAGCGGGTTGAGGTCACTATCATGTTAGTCTTGAGTCTAATTCCAACCCCGACAGCAAAATCCTTCATTGTTACGTTGATTCAACGTCTGCAGATGTTAAATCAGCGTAAAAATGAAGGATTTTGCTGTATGGAAAGTTTTCTCCTTGTATCCACGAGAAAGAAATACCTGCTGACTGCTGAGTGTTGAAAACGGGCCGACGCTTTGATGACTGTATCCGTCTACAACCCTTTATGGAAAAAGTAGTTCTATGACGCGGGAAAGGATGATAAAACTGACTTGAATTTCTATTTGAAGAGATTACATCGGTCTCCATAAACAATTTATAACAATACGTCAGAAGTATTAAGCTTACCTACTAGTTCGACATACCTTCAACTTTTGGAATCCTAAAGCTTTCATTACAGGTGAAGATTTTTTATCGTCCTTGGCAATAAGCATCTGATCCACGACTCTGCTCTTTGTTTCTATCTGACAACAATCCACTTCCTTCTTAAAACTTATAACGTTTTTCAAGGACTTTTCGCTTTCATTACTTTGAGTTTTCAGTGGAAGTCCCTTGTTGGCCGAAACAATCTGTCTCTTTCCATTTTTCCGCATGAAAGGAAATAAGCTCTTGGGTAGCTTTGGCACTTTACGAGTCGACTTGCTATCAATCACCTCTTGATTGCCACTTGATGTAGCTTGCGTTCTGTCATTGCCCTTTCCATTTTTTCTTTCGTTCTCTTCGCCATTTAACTCAGTTAATCCAAGTTCGCCTTGTCGAACAAAGCTGGTGTTCATAATATCTGTGTTTTTATTGTCTCTTGATTGTTTCGTCTGTTTCGGCATGGCGTTACTATGCTCCACCTGCAAAAGTAAATTAGAATGAAACAGAAATCAAACAAGAGACAGAGAATTTACTCACCTGCAAAACCGCTGGCTCGCCTCGCAAAGTAATCATTTATTCATTCATAGCCTTGTCTTTGAAACAGAGCAATCAATACACGAATGATGGGAATTTGAACAAATGAAACTTTTACAGCTTAACAGAAGCAAAAAATTATGTCGTCAATAATAAAAAGGATTTTCGAACTTTCCCTTGATTTTGTTTTGTGACCAATTCATAATTTTCATGTAAGAAAATTTCGCTTAGTTTCATGTCGAAGCGCCTTTCTTGGAAATAAATTTCGTTTCCTTCTGTTTGGATAAAAGAAAATTCGCTTGGACTAGTTCTGGTGGCCCTTTCGGTGTTCATCGATTGTTTGCCTGATTATATTGGCCCCTTGATAGTCGGTATTGATTCTTTTGCGAGTCTCAGCTTAAACTAAGCCTGGGTTCACCAAACCACGGGATTCTCTTCCATTCTCGACCAACCTCGTTATGAAACCAATGAAAAAATGATATGAACATTTAGTGGCTGTTACGTAAACAAAAATATACAAGTACATACTGTACATCAAACGTCCACGATTAAAATGATTATAACGATTAAACTTGCTGTGTCGCATTAACTGGTTAATTTAGGTTTAGGGTAGCCTACATTATTGTAAGCTTTTCCAAGCAGATTTTAATTAGGGCAGAAGTCCTTTGTCTTGGCTAAGTTTCAAAAGAAGCCTCTCAAGATGAATTTTCATTCTAAATCGCTTTCAAATTCAATTGAGAAAATTTCCGTTTTGTTTTGATAAATGGCGTAGCATTAAATAACATTTCGAACACCTTCAATTTAGGTATAACAACTTCAAGCCTCCTGGCAAAATGTTAGTTCAATAAGCAACACGTTATATGCTTACCAATGAGCTTTTGGCTGAAGAAATCAATGTTGAAATTCTGGACTTTTTGGTGAAAAATTTCGAATTTGAGATCTTTGCAGAATAATTAAGTTTTTCTTTTCTGTCATGTATTGAACTGCAAGGAACACTGAGCAAATCGTCTGCTGTGATATTTGAAAGAGACTTACACAAGCGATTTCTGTCTGCAGTTATTGGCGCCCTTTTAATGGTTTTTCCTGCTTCAGTTGATGCACTGTTTTCTGTATGTTTTTTAACTTTAGACCTTGCAAGTACATTCTGATCAATTCTTGAATCAGTTCTTTGATGTTCTACGTTCTGATTTTCGAACAACTCAATGGCAGACTTATCACACAGTTTATCTCTTCTATGCCTACTATTGTTACGAAGAATAACCGGCTTCCGGTAGTTAGAATTAAATAAGGATTGAGATACGTTTGATTGACAGTACATGTAATTTTCTGTTGACAATTTGCAATTGTTCAACTGATGGTCATGTTGGCAAGTACAGCACTGTTTATGGCAGTGGACCAGGCTAGTCAAAGAACGTCCTTGGGCAAATCGCTTTTCAGACAGTTTTTTGGTCTTCAGTGAAATACAATTGGCGGAAGGGAATTTTTCCTCCGAGAAATTTTGCAAATGTGATGAAATGCTTTCTTTGCTAAAGTTTGGTGCTTGTTCTGAATCCACCGAGGTAAGGCTACAATTTAAAGAAACCGTTGACTCAGTCACAGCATTTGACAATTTATCTTCCGGTAAAGAACAAGGATTGTATTCTTTTTCTTCACTTTCTGTCTGATTTAAGGTTCTATCTGTTTCTGTGTATTGAAGCTTACTTGCAGCACGAGATCGATGTTCTACTGTGTCTTCGGGAGATGACAGTCTACCTTTTTCACTGAGTTGTAAAAATGCAGTGGACTGATATACGTGATTCGTTGGTGTATTTTCTTGAAGAAATTTGCGCTTTATACCACTGTCATTGCCTGCAGTCACCAAATTTTTATCGGATGCTTTACTGTCAACAGTTGAAGTTTTATGAGAAATGCCATTCAGTCTCAATTCGCTGCCAACGTTGTTCTGTGGTATCACGGCTTGCGTTATCAGACATTCAAACTCAGCTCTACTTCTTGTGGGTTGAGGCACAGAAATTGTAACTTCATTAGACCTTTTCTCAGCGTTCTTGCACACAATAGCTTTGTCACGTGACCACATATCAACTGACACGGAATTGTGTTTACGGTCATTTTGTTTGCTGCTTTCCGTAACAATCAATCCGCTGTCTCTTACAATAGTTGGTCTAGTTGATTTCGTGCCAAATTCTAAGCCACAGTGGGTTTGACTATTTAGCATGATTCTGGAGACATTTGGTATGTTGGTGCTTCTGTTTGCATCAGCACCGACATTGTACTGTTGACTTCCTTCGGTTGAGTCCATTGCATAATCATTATACTTCTCCATTTTTTCACAGAAAAGCAGCATTTGACCACGACAAAATGAAACGTCTTCTTTTCACAACATAAATTTATTCAAAACATTAATACTGATTCAAAAGCTGATTTCTTTAATTACAATACCAAAAGAAAGTAATCCCTGAAGAGCGAAATTCACTTGTAAGATTTTTATGACGCATCAACATCCAACAAACTCATATTGATAGGTAGTAGTGCCCAGGCCCAGATTTAGAGGGGAAATTTTTTTGCACGGGGGCTCCCCGATCTAAAAGTGCACGGGCCCCCATCAGCTAAATCCGACCCTGGTAGTGCTTATGACATAAGAAGTCAGATTACAGCCGCCACATCAACTGTCAATTGCAGGCTATTTCTGACCCAATTTAGCGCTGTATTGCCTGGTAGATCGAACTTTTCGCGTCAGAAATGCCCTTGCCAAAGATTTAGTAAAAAGGACATAAAAACTCTCCAGAACAATTTATTCCATTATTGTTAGTTGGACAAACATTGTTTCAAATCGTGATTGAAAATATAAGGCTTGAAAAGCGCTTTTTTATTTAGATGAAAGCTCACAAGCATATTTTGTAGTCCTGGTTTTTGATTTTTTTAAAAATTTAAGGTTTCATTTTTTTATTTTTAGCAAGTTTAAGTTCAATCACTTTCATCGATTTCAACTTCGTGCTGAGCAAAATACAAAGTTTTTGAAACAGCTTTGGAAATTAGTTGACTACTGTAGACAGCACAAATTTAAAGCTTATTTCTAGCAAAATTGTTTTTGAGTTAGTGTTCAAAATCACAGATTCTTTTTTCTTTCGAGTTAGGTAAAACGATCGAGTTCTTCGAGCTGCACTCGCAACCCTGCTTTTAACAAAGGATTATCATATTTATGCATATATTAGTCTAATATAGCATATTATTATGTGATAAACCGTGCGCTGAAATCGGCTACACACTATATAAACAGCTATATTAACCTTCTTAGTAAAAAATTGATGCCTTTCATAAGTCGATTTAGCTTCCGCTGAAATATCAATGACTTTTTCCAAAGTAAGCTGCTTTTGATATGTTCATTGCCACGACATATGAAACTAATCTTGCGACTGCATTGTAATACGGAAATGAAGATGGATTATCCTTATTTTAAGACGTACTTGCGCAGTGCGCACGCATGGAAATAAAAATAACATAAAGTAGATAACTTAGACTTGCAGGCTTTTGAAACAAAACGAGATAACTACATCTACTGTACACTACAAAACCGTTGAAATGTTAACAAGTGTTCTTGTGAAAACGCTCCTTTGCAAAAAGTACTCGTTGCTTATGTGGCAGATGTGGAACTGCAACTGGTTTATTTCTATTTCAGCTGTAATCCTTCACACCCTATGCAATATAAACTAGATTTGTGATTGACATATCCACTGGAGTAAACGTCCATGCAAGAAAGTCTAGTCTAGGCTTACTTGTGATGCAACATTCTACGCTTGCACTTAGATGATTAAGTTATCAAAATAGACGAAACCGAGTAAGCACTCAGTCAATTGGTCAGGGTTTTTTATGGGTATAATCGATAGCTTATATGCAATAATCCAAATTAGTTCATGTTGTGATTTAACGTATTATAGAAATCTTATGATGTAAAACAGTTTATGGGTTTTTTCAGTATGCCAGTAACCGATTTCGTCTGTATTTCATTTTGTACCAACGGAAGCCATGATTTTTTAATGTTACTGACAAAGATTCGACTTCTTTTTTAATATTCAAACTCAATACATCTCTTTGGATAAGCAGCATACATTATTTAGTTGGTTATCGTTGCCTGCAATTGGTAAATTGTTGCTGTTTGGAAGTAATAGACTTAGAACTACATTAAATTTTAACTTGCAAAATAAAATGATCGACTTTCCATGAGCAGAAAACCAATCATACGAGTAGCCTACTTACAACGTTCATTTTAAGTAAATTACTTTCAGTGTGTACCAAGGTTGGGAGACCGAACCCCAATGTTAAACGCACAGGAAAAATAATTCTTAAACTCGAAAGAAATTGGTTGAGTACGAATTTAGTAATTTTGGAAAAGACCGAAAGTTCTGGATCCACTGCCGCAATTACAGTACTGTGAACCGGAAAACTTTACGTTTTGCTGAAAATGAAGTTGAAATTGACAAAAAGTCATATCATCTAACCAACAAAAATGAGACAAATTTGTTGCCTGGAATAGCACTTGAAGTAAAACGAACTGCTCAAACCTGAACTCAGACCTGAAAATACTTTGCAAACTTATCGAATAAATATATCGATTTATCTGGCAACTCTAGTGTCTGCAACCTGCCAAACAATAATATGCAGAAATGACTGTCTTCGAAGCGTTACAAAACAGACAAAATCAAAACCTTGCGTTAGGAAGCTTCAATATTTTCAACGTCGTCTCAAAAGTTTACTCCGTCACCTCTGTAAGGTGCAAACACGACGTTGGTTTACTGTCCCATGCTTGTTATAACGATCATTTATATACCGTGTTCCAACGTACTTCTATTATCACTTTCGGTTTTGTTTTGCACTCAACATATGCTCTGTGTTGCTCAAACCAAGATTAATTGATGTAAAATCAACACCTCACATACCTGATCGTTTTCATGCCCGCGAAACTCCTTTGGTATTTTAAAGGAAAACTAAAAACCCAATCAATAAATCAGTCATATTTTTACATTGATTGAACGTCTGTGGGATTAATTTGTTGGCTAGAGTAGCGCAATGAAAACAAAATAACCTGTTTCTGAAGGTTGACAATGAAAGTATGTCACCGATCAAAGCGCTGAGTGAAATATATGATGATTTTGAGCGTTGGTTATATATTCACAGCTGTCTTCTTTGTTAGATATTGCAATTTTCGCGGCCGAAATGCTCAATTTCATTCACAAAACCACGCTGTGACAAACAATGGATGGAGACTATACTATAATAAGCTTTGTCATGTCACTCATGTTTTGTACATGCTTGCGTGGCGACCTCGGTAAAAGGTGTGGTCACATATTTTTGAAATAACTGTTATTAGTACGCTTGCCAAACCGCGTCCGTTAAACATGAAGATTGACAACTTGTATTCTTTACACTTAAAATTCTGATATTTTTTCTTGACTTTCTACCTTGATATCACGACTGGATGTCAGTTCAATAAAAAGCAACCTAAAAATTGGACAAAGTGCTGTTTTCATCTCTCCAAAACCTTGAGTAAAGTTGTTTTAAAACGTCACGCTAAATAGGCTATAGTCCAGGACGAATGCAACGACGACTGTTCATTTTTGGCTACTTCTCTTTGCAACTTTGCTGAGCTGTGTCAAAACAAACCAAAATTTGTTCAAAGTTTTATCACTGTTATGAGATAAATTTCATTAAAAAATTTCAAGCACAGCAACAAAACAAAACATAGATAGCCCGAAATAATCTTCTATCTCATCTACAAAATACTATCCAGGTAATAAATCTAAAATAGCCAGTCTTATGACGTATTAGCGAAAATTTTGTCTATCTTTGACATATATTCAATGTTGAAATGCTCATACACAAGGTAACAAAAAAGGCTCACCGATTACAATTGCCTGGCAACTTTAGACCTCGACCTTTACTTGACTTTAAATTTTGAACAAGTGGCCATATGCACTTAAGTACATCGATCGCGAATCGATAGAATGGCTAGAAAAGCGTTGAAATCTCTAGCCTTAAATCCGGTTTTCCTCACAATTATTCTCAGCTGTCTACATTACTATGTTGCAGGCGCGAATCTAAGAGTTTTTTTCGGGGGGGGCCAGAAAATTTGAAAATCAATTAAAAAGAAAGAAAAAGCTAAACAGATATGAACAATGATACTACGACATATACGATATGCTAGAAAATAGACATTAAAACAACCATTTTCATCAATTGTGATGCCGAGGGACTAATATCAGCTGTTTAGAAGCATATCAAACCATTTGATGCGGAAACATACAATTTCTACAATTTTTCACAAAATTTCGGGGGGGGCCCGGGCCCCCTGGGCCCCCCCCATAAATCCGCGCCTGCTATGTTGGGTAAAACTACATAACTGTGCATCTCTGCAATAGAGCAGGTCAGCCATGGGCAGGCGGTACTTAATAAGTGCACAAAATGTTGTTTGACTTCACAAAACTGGAACAGAGTTTCATGCAGACTTTCAGAATCCGACCAGTTTTTAAACTTTTCTCTGCATCTGAATTCACGAAGTTGTATTGTGCAATGTTTCGTAGCCTACCTATCAAAAAATTATAAATATGCACCTCTTTTCTGCTACAAACCATTTAAGGCAGGCTATTGTGTGCTGCTTAATCTGTTCAATCAATCTCATTATTTAAAAACAGTAAATTGCTGTAAGCAAAAATAGCGCCGTATTGTGTAAAGATGCAGCATTTTAAAAATTAGGTTGTTGTTTCACAAAAAAATGCGTAGCAAAATGCTTTCAAACTAAATAATTGACATAGCCGCAACCTTGTAAAGATCAAACAACTTGCACAAGTACACACAGATTTCATCATTGCGTGACAAACAGGCTTACCCATCATTACTGCGAACTGGTAAACAATTTAGTGCATAAAAGAATAACCTACTTCTGTTGGTTCAGTGTAGTGAGATGAACACAATGTCGCACAACTATGTTATTTTTCAATGTTAAACTCGTTTAGAATATAAAGAGATTTTGACAATGCTCTACAACAGTTTGTTTTATGCCATGTTTTCTTTTTGGGCGTAAGTCGGAAAAACAATCTCAGAATAATTTCCAAGCGCTGGTTTCAAGTGGCGAATGTCATAGTTTTTAAAGCAAAGTCAACTTTGAAATATATTTTCTTAAGAACAATGAAAATACTTGCGAAAATATTTCACGACTTCAAAGGATAAAAACGTGGGTGTTTCACCATTGATACATCACAAAGGCAAGTGTCTCTCATAACACTTCGGGCACTGCCACTAACCTTTCAATTCAAATTAAAATAATTACCTTACTTTTTTCGCTTGCACACAGGCGGTTTGCCAACTTTGCTTCTTTTGTGTATAGTAAGGACTAAGGCTGCTCTAGCAAACATATTTCGTTTCGAACAACCCTGATGTTCAATCTGCCAACACTCAACAGACAGAATTGAAAACTGCTCTACGGGTGCATTAGGTAAAATACTGAATTCGCACAATTTCAAAGCTGGCAATCAAATGTCTATTTCGCTAAACAGAATGTAGGCGCATGTCTTCCCAGAATAAACCAACACTAGTAATCCCGGGAAAAAATCTACCCTGATAAATATAGCCTACCTCTTCTGTAAAAAAATTCGGTTGGACATTGTCACTGCAGGGCTGTGGAGTCGGCCTGCAGTACTGACAATGGGTATTTAGAGGTACCTGCTCGATATGTAACTGTCGCATTCTAAGGCTTAGAAACAATTTTCAACATATACTTGAAACATAAAGCCTTAGGTTAAAAAAGCTGTGTTTCTAAAACATCGATTGGTCTTCGCCATCTTTAAAAGCAGCTCACTTTGTTGGGGTTTTCACATTTGTTGCCGCTATTTCCTAAAAAAAACCTGATTCCAGAAACTGCAGTCCAAGATCGCCATGCTACAGCCAAACCTCCGAGAAAGCAGCCCAACAGCTTTTTAAAACTGAAACAATGCTGATTGTTGTGCGAATTATTTGTGTTTATTGTGTTTTTGCTTTTTGTGTCTTTCTTTTTCGCCAACAAAACAAAAAATAAACTGAACTGAATGCCAAACGATTTGTTACGGTACCTGCCAAACGAGCAGAAAAAACTGCTAGATTTCTCCAAATTAACAGAAAACCGCCAAACTGGCAATCCTGCTCAATTTCAATTCTATCACGTGCAACGTGCAAGATCTCCACTAAGTTAATTTCGCCGAGCAGTAGATAAAAATTAAAATTGGCGAAGTTCCGTGCGGAGGAAATAGCTAAAAAGGATATCCAAATCACCATACCGGGTTAACATAGTTTGACCTCAGTGTAATAAATTAGAGACTAGCAACCAGCAAAAATTTTTGATCAGCCCTTGTTTTCTAACTCGTTAATCTGACTATCTGTTCTAAACTTATCTATGAAAAAAGATCCTGAAAAGTACACACCTAACGTTGTATATATGTGAGTTTGGTACAGCATTCCTGACAAAGTAAGTCTCTTCTTCACAACGAAAGCAAATACTGCCGCTCGTTCATTAACAAGCGATGCCAAAAAATGCCGTATTTCTGTTTTCTGTTTGCATTGCCAGTCAAAAGTCAAGAATAGTAAACAGGCTGTTTCACCTGACGCTTGAGCTAAAATACGATAACTGTGATTCAATCTGACCTTCTCGCGGTCTGAACCTGAACCAACTATCCAAAAAAAGCTAAAAGCACTTTCGGATCCAGAAAATAGCTTATGCTGTGAATTTGCGACCTGTATCAAGGATTTTCACATAAATTAACTAAATCGTGTATGTTCTCATCTTTCGTCCGTATGAATTTCTGCTTCCTTCTACCTTTTTATTGTCTACTTCAAAAGTGCTAACTATTCAATGAGTCGGCACTTCAGTAAGCATCCCTGAAAAATCTTTCATTTTAGTTTCCTGTAAAACTCTGCCTGTCTTCTGTAATAAGTTTTTTAAAATCCTACCAGAAATAATTGATACAATCCTAAAAGTAAGCTTTAGACTTAAAGTAAATTTCCTCTTGACAAAAAGTACTGCTTTGCACTACAATCTGATTGAGTGTGTTTATTTACATTAAAAATTTATCACCACATGATTGGTCGTTTTCTTTATTACGTAATGGAGTGCAACAATCCAAATAGGAAGTGGCTGTCACAATGATGAAAATTTACATTCTAATCTTCTTTGGACGTAAGTAGTAAGGGTTTATCTACGTTATCATACAAATGAAAACATACAACTAAACTTGAGGTCTCATTACATTGCACAATGTTTACACAAAACCACGTAACTCCAACGCTGTATGTAAGCTTGGGCCTATCTTTGATATCATTCTGCAAACAAACGTGCAACAAACTAAACAAGAAAAAATGAAGGACTTCACCCAAACGAAATGATGTCATAATCAAATAACTTTCTTATAATCTTCTAATTCAACGTCACTGATAGTTGGACAAATGTAAAAAATAATTAGTGTGTTCGGTTTTCAAGTAGCCTTCAAGCAACAGTCCCTTTGTCGCCACAAAGTCGTTTACAAACGCACGTCGCACCTTGTAGTCCAGTAGTCCACTTGTTGAAGGATAGTTAAACGTTGTTTCACCGTTAACAAAGGTTACAAACAACGTAAAGCAAACGAAAAAAAGTAAACGATCCAATTGCTAAAAACTTTTACTGTCGGCTTGTCGCTAATGCGTTCGTTTTTTGTTTATCAAAGTAAAGAGAAGACCACCAAATACTCTGCAGTGAAGAGCAAACCATCAAAGTATCTTTCAGAAGAACAATTGCCAGCCACGACCTGCCAGCTCAAACCAAATTTACCAAAAGCACCATTGCACAATCGACAAAGCTGTCAAGCTAGCAAAAGACTCTTCAAAACAGGGGCGTCTAACTCGCGCGCCACGTATGGCAAGTTGAACCTTCTGTATTGGTTAGTTAGTTCATACTGGTTAGGACAGCAGCAACCATTTTTTTGCGATGATATATCACTTTGACTATTGCTTTATGTAAAAGTAGTAGCAGGTGGTAGAGAAAATTGGTTCCGGTTTCGACATTGTATTGATTTAACATATAACATCCCACTTAATTGAAGTTAGTTCACATCTTCAAAGGAAGGGGACATTTCATTGATTGCATGTTCGACCATGTCAAAACTTTTCTAGTGAAACTATCTTTCTGGGAAAGACAAATAAAAAACAAAAACCTTCCCCATTTTATTACTTTGTACTCGAAACGATACGAATGGAGTTGGTTGACTTTTTCAGTGCGAATCCAGATTTAAAGGATAAATTCAATAACAGTTCACTAATGGATTTTAACCCCCCTTTCTTCCGGCGCCCCATTTCCCCCCCCCCTGCTTCCGGCGCCCCTGGTTAGTTTAGGTTATGTAACTTAAAAAAACTTTTATCCTCTGTTGCAGCATCATTTGACAAAATTTTACTATTGATTTGGGCTGAAAATGCTTTCAGAATTCGCAATTTTAAGACATTTTTTTTCAGAATTTTCTAGGGGAGGTTCTACACACCCCCCACACTGCCGGGCTCACCTACATGTCCAATAATACTCATTTGCTTTCTCCACCCGAAATTGTGTGCTGGCGACGTTTTTGCATATTTCTCCATCACTAATAATTAATTCACTATGGTATCGATCAGTAGTTGTTTGAAAGACTTGTTTCTATGGCTGTTAGGGCGGAGGTTAAAGGCCTCAAATGGACAACACCATAGGGACTTTCTTTCTCTAAATACAGCCTGTTGAGACTAGAAACTGCGAGAAATATAGACCCGGCGTGAAATCTGCCATGCGTGTACTGTAGCTGGACAGTGATCTGGAGTTGGGCCTACGATTGTACCAATGGCACGTAAAACCATGAGGATAAAAACAAAAAGTGATAAACAAAATTAATATTTTTCTTTTTTTACTTTGATAGGCCTAACATTTCTGCATTGTCTGCAGGCGTTGAATCAATGTAAAAAGAACGAGTTTTACCAAATAAGATGTTGTCACAGTTAGCAAGCATGCCAGGTTTGGCAGTTTTCAGCTCAGTTTTGCCGATTCAGCTTTTGATTTATCGCTAGTTTCTTTATCTATCATCGATCTTGAAAATCGAAAAGTTCCTGAGAAGATGCGTGTCGCAGCCTCACTGGTTGAATGTATACAGTGCAACGCTTTCGATTCATGGTTAAAACAACAATTTCTTAAAAACTCAAGCATTCTAGTCAACAAGCTGACTTTATTTGCCTAAGCAAAATAAATCAAATACTTATAAGAAATATTGGAACAGATTAAAATGACATAAAGTTACAAAATTAGACTGCTACTTTTCGGACTTCCTCAGGTGTAACCTGTTCCTTGGCACCAGAGGAGTTTTGGATGACAACCAGTAAACTCTACCAAGGAGCTGCAGTAAACGTCAGCCAGCAGTAAGCCACCTATATTTACACTGCTTGGCAGTTCTATTCTTGCATTTTTTTTCTACTTAGATTGAAAATAGCTACGAAAGAAAACTTTCATCAAATTAACTGAAACGAGAAAAATGCTCAACTAATGATGAATTACACTGGTCTACAAAAACAGATTTTTTTTTTGCTTTATGAACTTTGAAAACTGATTTAGAGTATTTTTGGGATGCTAAATCCGACCTCAGATTTATCCTATCACGTCAGGTTTGTGAGATATGATAACAACAAATTGTTACTTTTGTCAAACGTAGAAGATTTGGCGTTCCGTTTATCACCAGCATACACAGTGCTATAACGAAAGGTTAGTATTAGACAGGCCAAAACAGCCTAAATATTGTTACTGGACAAGCATTGTCATAGGCCTGCTTAAATCTTTGTGGTTTCATGCAAAACATTGACGGGGGAGGGGTCAGTTATACTTTTAGCCTCCCTTATAGCTTGTTATTACTGCCTTGTTAATAATGTTGCATAGAAAACAAATTGGTATCAAAATTATAGTTGGTGAGTGCATTTCAGCTACTTATGCACCACATAGCCTGGATTTTTGGATATAGCACAATCAGGCGCGAATCTAAAAGTTTTTTTCGGGGGGGGGGCCAGAAAATTTGAAAATCAATTAAAAAGAAAGAAAAAGCTAAACAGATATGAACAATGATACTACGACATATACGATATGCTAGAAAATAGACATTAAAACAACCATTTTCATCAATTGTGATGCCGAGGGACTAATATCAGCTGTTTAGAAGCATATCAAACCATTTGATGCGGAAACATACAATTTTTCACAAAATTTTGGGGGGGCCCGGGCCCCCCCATAAATCCGCGCCTGAGCACAATGTGTATGTGCAATAAACGCAACGTCAAATCTTCCACTATTGACAAAAGTAACAATTTGCTGTTATATCTGACGTGATAGAATAAATCTGAGGTCAGATTCGGATTCAGCATCCCAAAAATACTCTAAATCAGTTTTCAAAGTTCATGAAGCAAAAATCGTGTAAACCAGTGTTATTATTGATGATTGTGTGCAAGGCAAATTTTATAATAATCGTCTGAAATTTTGAACAAATGCATTTAGATCAGAAAAAACACTAGTTTTTCTATACTAAATGCGTTTGCTCTACATCAGGGTTGTCCAAACTTTTCTCAAGAGGGCCAGGTTGGATAATGCAGAAGTGCCCGAGCAGTGGTGGATCTGGGGGTACGACCGCCCCTTCTAAAACACAAAAAAGTTTGTTTTTATTCATGGTGTTTTTTTTATTTGTTAGTCAAGGTCCGATTAATGTAGACCTATGCATCATTGTGTTTTATGAAATCGCCTCCCCCCCCCAAGGTTACTTGGGAGATCAGGCCCTGTGCCCACGAGAGCCAACAATCCCTGATTTTACGCAAAAGATGTGGGCTATATTATTGTTAGGCCTAAAGATTGTCAATTTTTTACAAAACAATATGCAAGTTTGAGCATTTTGTAACAAACTTGCCTCTGTGATAGCCAACCTGTACTGATCTTCTTGTGACACTACGTGGACATTATTTTGATTGCAGCCGAAACTTCTGATTAAACATATTCAAAAAATTTCGCTGATTTTCTGTTGGTGTTTACCATCATTCTGCTTCCAACATTGTTAGTCACGTCTAAACAGCTGGGCCTGCGTCAGCGCTTTTTTCTTCTTTTACTAGCGTGAAACTTACTTTTGAACTTCATCAACCAGCTATCTAATAAGTAATAACTTTGACACCAACTTGTCGCTTTGAAACAAACATGGCGAAGTACCTTGCAGATCGTATGATGAATTGATGATCTAAGGAGGGCCGTAGGCGACTAACTTTTTTTCAAATTTTATATTTGCAAATGCATTTACAGTACTTATTAAGACGTTTGCGACAAAAATGCGCATTATTGGATGGTGCTTGCAGGGATAGCCTCAGATCGTTTGAATACGGTATCCCTGGATTCTTCTTACCTCTTTCGCATCTGCAAGATGCTGGGGAGTGGGGACTAGACCGTTTTTTGCTGCATCATTAAAAAAATTACATTAAAGTTTTCCAGCCGACACTAGACGGCCTATTCCTAAAAGGTATTTCCTGCGAAGCAGCAGGATGTCTAACAAGTTTTAGATCAAGATCAGAGTTCCTCGAGACCCATGGTTTAAAAATCCATGACGATTGACTACAGTAGAAAGGTTAGAAGTTGTAGCATACCACTTAACCTAGTACTTCTATAGTCTCCAACGAGCTGCAACTAACCCGCTCCCAACACACATCAGGTGCAAGAAAAGACTATTTACTTGTAGGCTACGTAGTTTAAATGCGCTATTTCTCTTGATGACTGGTGACAGTATTGCTACGGGTAACATTACTTGAGTGCTTGACGAGCACTGAACTTTTCTATTTAGTCGGTTAAACGCGACCAACGAATCAAAATGGGTTGATCAGTTGTCAAAGCATACCAAGAAAATTGCTACCGTAAAATCAAAAGAATCAACTTTCAAGAAATGCATCGAAACTGACGAAAAACTAGAACAGCGGCAAAAGAAATGTTGACACAAAAAGCCGTACAAGTCAAACGCGCACTCGCACCAAATTGTGCAGTGCTAATGGTATAACACGACAAGGCACTGTCACCCAATGAAGGTGGCTCACAGTCTTTCAGTAGCGGATATACCTTAGACATAGCCCACTTTTTTACTACAACTTGATTTTCAAATAATTACAAGGTACATAGTGAACAAAGAGGCTAAGCTTTAGAAACTTACTAGGCTAAGCTAAAATTTTTCCATATTTTTCGAGGGACACGTGGAAGTTCTACTGCCACTAGACTGGCTACTGTAGACTTAACACAGACAATTTTCGTTGAAATAAGATTTTTTATACAGGTCATTACGTTTTTTCCATGAGCTAATTTAAAAACGCAATATCATATTTTTCTTCAGCAAAAAACATTTTAGTTACTCCAGTCAGAAAGCTACTCTGCAAAAACTAAGAAGAATACAAGCGGCAATTCAGGCAGACAGAGCGAGGCAAGTTAATCTGATAACCAGATTTTGAAATATTGTCTAGAAAAGATGGGGCCGGCAGATTGATGTGAAAAAGCAGTGAAGACAATCGCTAAAAATAATAATCAGCCATCTCCATTTTTTGCAAGACGAAATTGGATGATGATGTAAGAACGATGAAAAAAACACATTTTGTAAGGTTTACTAATAACTAAATTCTACTGCAGGACCTTTTTCACACGCGTTACCAGCGTCAGAAGACATTACTGAACAACACTGGTTTGAAAAACAAACGTTTACTAAGCGGAACAATGTTACGGAAACGTGTTACGTCGCATTCTCATGGCTAAAGCGACAATTTGCCAGCAACAATTTATCATTTTCTTCGAAGAAACAAAGCTTTTTAATTTGGATAGTGCAACGACTATGCAAGTGTGACTTCTCATAACTGGAGATGTTTATTGAGTGGGCTTGCCGCTTTGAATCGACGTCGTATCCATCTCTTCTTGAAGATCAGGGTTCTCCTCAACATCCATCTGCTCCTCATCGTCTGCTTCCTTGAACTGTTTATTACAATCTTCTTCGTCATTGGACTTCTTAATGTTTTTGGTCGTAGTTTGGTTTTCATGCGAAGAATCCACCAACGGTTGTGGTTGAGAGGCAGGCTTGTCTGTTGCTGGCGAAATCTGAAAAATTTAAAATACATGACACGTTCCAATAATCCCACGGCAACCATTTCTACAGTGTTATTGTCATTTAAAAATAAATAAACCATTAGCAATTAAAACAGTAACAAACCAATCCAAACGAGTATTTCCGATAGCCTACCATGAAAATCAGAACAGATGCTTTGCAGATGAACTATATAAGGAATGAATTGCATGTTGTTGGTAATAAAGAACTTGCCGAGGGTCATCAGAGCCAGTTGGCAAGCGCCAACAAAGCTAAAGCAAAACGAAGATGCAATAATTGAAAGCGAGATATTTTTGCTTGAAAAAAAAAAACAGCTTGGTGAGCGTAGAAGACCTAACTAGCTGCACTGTTTCGACTTCAGTAAACGGTCGCTTGTCATTTACACTTGACACAAAACAGAAGTGGACATGCAGAATAGGAGTTTTCAAAGCGATGTGCTGATAAGACCGAATCAGCCAAAACGTTGTCAGCCGTTCATCATAGTCAACCGTTGATGTAAAAAAAATCTGATGGTAAAATAAAAGAATAAACCTTCACGTCAAAAGTATTTGCACACAGTGGCAGTCCTCGAAATTAGCGGCGGCACACGGCAATTGCCGTGGTAAATGCCGCCGCAAACGTCATAATGGCCATTCTGCTACGGCAATAAAAATGCCGTCGCAAAATAAGCATTTAATTCGGACAAAAATTGTTCAAAATTTCTTCCTGTTTGATTTACTCGCAGCGTGAGTTTAATCAGCAGAAACATCGCACCAAGACCTCACCTCGGACTATTTTACTTGCTGTGAGCACTCACGCAGTCTTCGAAATTAGGATATTTTTACTTCGCAAAAACGTTGACGAGGCCAAACGGCAAAAGTTGAAATTGCCTCGGCAATTGCTGTGAACATTTATTTGTACCAAAACAATTTATTTGTACCGAAAAAATTGTACCAAAACATGTAAAATGAGAAGAGAAAGAAATATTCGAATAGTCTATCACGACCGTACTGTTTGATTTGTTGTGATTTTACCAAAAGTAGCGATAAAGCGAACAACGCGATACGCACGCTGTTACGGTGATTCACGTTCACGGGGGGAGGAAGTAAGTTAATTTTGGGTTGGTTCAACGTTCGAGTCGGCACAAATCGATTTAATTTTGCCGGTGGGTTATAATGCGTAACAACAATGCCCAATAAGAAATTTACGTTTGTTTTACATTAATTCGACATCTAGCGACGTTGAATTATCATGAAATAACGTTAATTGCTCAATCAGGTACCGGTAACAAATCAATAGCTCCCTGCGAGAAGATTGCCTCGATTTACGTATAGGCTACACTCACATATTTTCGGCACAATTAGGATACTGCGAGCAACACAAAGTCTGTTGGATAAAGAACTAGTCAGAGTCGGAATCATCGGAGGATGAGGTTGTCGCGTCGTCACTGAAATACTTGAAGACGCAAAACTGCCCTTTCATGAACGCGATGCCATATCATCGGAAGCATTACTTTTCTTTACTGCCAAAGAACCATTATTCGATGAAAGAGTAACTTTTGCGTAACAATTAAGCCAGTATTTGTAAGGTTGCAAACTTTTTACGGTTTACAAGAGCATTGTCAGCGCATAAAATACAGTAGCTTGCGTAATACTCTGGGCTACCGCCGTGTGACACGATGAAGTGCATGAAATTTCGTTTGATTAAAGCATACGGCAATTGCCGCCGCAATTCAAGGTTTGCTGATTTGGCGACGGCAATGTTTTTGCCGTCGTAGATGGAAGCTAATTTCGAGGGCTGCAGTGGTAAGTCTACTTTCAAATGCTAAAAGCCTAAAAATTATCAAAGTAGTGGAAGTTACACCGTTGTGGTTGGCGAATCGCAATTTTTCGCTGTTCTTACGAGTACACACTACTCAGCCTTGTGCTAACTGCCAGAAAGAACGCTCCTTTTTAGATAGCTATCGGTTAGTTGTTGCTTTTTTAGATTAGCCGTTTTCCTGGCAGCTTCAACCATGCAACAGTGTTCTAACAACAAAGTATACTTACCTTGAAGAAGGTTTTAAAAGCTGCGTGCGTTGGAACCCCGAACGCAGCGCACTCGCTCGCTTCAACCTCGTTAGCAGAAGGCTCTCCATCGCCAGCCAGCGATATAGTCGTCAGGCTGATGCGTCGTTTCGTCTTCTCCACTTGCTCGAGTTTTTGACGAGAATTCTCAATGAGTTGCTCGGGGGTTATCTGGAAATCATATTTTCCGATCGATCCAATCCGTCGTACCAAGTAGTATAGAACGGTTATTATCGTTTTTAAACGTTTATAGAAACATCGTCAGCAGACTAATGCAGAAAAATTGATTACTCAAATACTCAGTTTACCACTCAACCTAACTCATTTATATGATCAATTGATCATCCATTGCATACCTTGGAAGTTGTGAATTTTTCCACAGTTTGGACAGCTTGGGTTTGAAGCGCTTGTTTTTCTTTTTCCAACTTGATTCTGTGCAAAACAAGGAAAAGTTGAAGCGGGTTGAGTTAATTTCACAAACAAACACTTCGCGGTACGACTAATTAAAATTAGAAAAGCTTTTATCACAAGTTGCAGTGCAAGGACGCTTTGGCAAACCTAACCAAACTGGACGGTGCAAATGGTACAATGAAATCTCAATTGCTCCTCTGGGCTAGTGGACAAAATGGCCACCTAAAATTCGGTAGATGCGGATTCAAAATCTTATATAAGAATAAGATCATTTAGCAAAGACCTTGTAATAAGGATACGAAGTGTACTTCGAATTTATCATTGAAAAAACAAACAAAAAAACTTAAGGTAATATTGCAATCGACTGTGGTGAGACTGTCTGTAAGCGTTGAGAGAAGTGGATGCAGCATTAACGTCACAAAAAACAATTTCAAAAATAAACCGGAAACCTGTTGCTGCTTTTCTCCAGCAAATCTTCTGCTGAAACTTTGGTAGCAAATTTATCAATGCTGCACTTTACTGGGGTTTCGGTTTGGGACGGTGGGGGTACGTTCGTGGGGGGTTGTATGATCTCGGATGGGTATAACTTCATATCAGGTTCAAAGGTCAAATGTTCCCACTGGCATGGTAATGGGTAGTCGCTTTCTTTCAAAGAATACTTCTCAAACACTTGGTCAAAAACATACCTAAAAGACATATGGTGCTTGCATGATATGACAGTGCAATAGGTTACATTATCTAAACAAAGGCTACAATATAGACATAAGACTGGCGTACTTTTGACATGTCAGCTAAAATAACACGCATTCCAAAATTTATTTTTACTAGGGAAATTTTTGCTAGAGAAGATTCTTTAAAGTTAGTCATTGTTTTTTTTAAACAATCTATCATTTAAAAAATGCAGAATACTGTTAACAAACTATACAATAAAACATCCATACAATGTCGACATACACAGGCCATGACAAAGTACAGCTTAAAATTTGACAGAAGGCCGATTAGTTAGTAGCTAAAATCGCTAGTATAAGTTGATAATTTGGGTATTAATTAATAGATATAGTCTTTGTGTATATTTTGAGTTGCTTCTGTGTTATTGTTGTCATTCACATTACGAGTAGATTTTGCTACTTGTGCTGAAAATCCAAAAAGTGTCCGGCAACACTGCTCAATGGGAAAAAATTGTCATTTTTTAACGTAATATTAAGAGTTTTGCAGTGTTTTGAGATTCAGTGATCACACTTTGGCAATTTGGATTCTCAAAACTATCACTTCAAAGAGACATAACGTAAATTTAGCTTAGGTTTCAAAATGGAAACTACATCAGCCTTCAGTTTGCACGCTGTCAAGGCCTATGTGTATATCGATCGCTATGATCCATACCAACAAGCTCTAGTGAGTTTTTCTTTTCTTCCATAAACACCGATTTCTCTAATTTTTTCACGGATTTGAGTTTTTGAAATCCAAAATGGTCCTTTTTCTTGCAGTAGGACCATAGACAGTCCAACGACCCCATAAGGACTTTTGGACTGCGGGCTTTGATTGAGAACAGACCCATGGGGCCTAATCGGTGATTTACCGCATTGATTTTCGACCTGTAAGTTATCGGTGGATGTTTTCTCCCCAATCATATCTGTTGGAAAAAAGATTATTGGCAGTTTTTCAAAATCAACATTGCGGGAAGTGGAGAGATCCAAGCCTGCAAAATTAGTGCGTTTTACATTGAATCAACATAACATTGACTTCGCATTCTCAACTTATGAACTTGCTTGGGTTGAATGAGAATGTTAAGTTGGAGAAGACGAATGGAGTGGGATGGTATGGGCATGTTTTGAGAAGGGATGAAGATGATGTTTTGAGAAGAGCGCAGGAGTTGCGAGTGAAGGATCGTAGAAAACAAGAGACCAAAGAAAACGTGGAAAAAGCAAGTTGAGGAAGAAAGCAGCAAGGTGGGCTTGACAAGAGAGAACGCGTTAGACACATCGATGTGAAGGCAGGGTGTGAAAGCGGCACTTGGAGGTGAATCCGGCCACCCTTGGTAACGGGGACATCATCGGATTAAAACTGGACTACTACTACTACAACGTCAGCAGATGTCGAATCGTTGTATAAACAACTGCTTTTATCGGCCAGGCAGTCAGGCACACACCACTCTAAGCTTATGTATGATTGTATCCTAAGAAAAGAAACTTGTAAAGTCTAAAAAACTAGTCCACTCCAACAGCGACTTATCGATGCTAGCACTATAAAAACAAAGTTGGACTAACACGTTTGATTTTGGCTCACAGACTAAACGAGAATAATCGAGCAACTCTTTGGTAGGTTATCAAAACTTACAAACTTTCACAACAAAATAATCGTCTTTGTATGAATGATGCGTACCGGTATTGCTTGAATTGGCGATGGCTTTCACAGCAGAAGAGTTTTTACGCTGCCAGTAATATTGGAATTCAGGAACAAGCTTTCCCAGGCTGTGTGGGTTTCCATGGAGCATTCTCACCAAATCAGGAATAGCTGGAAATGAATGCATCAATAAGATCAGGGTATTGCTAGACAACCAAGTCCAATTTATCCTCAACACTTGACGGGACCAAAACTGAAACAAATGCCGTGTTCTGTTATCGCAAGTTGCGATAAAAGTTATATTTGCAAAAAGAAAAAAAAAAAAATTTTTCCCAATGTGGTGCCAGTAAGTTGGTTCTAAGAAATATTGGCAACGCTTCGATTGAAAACATTAAAACATCAACAGAGGAACTGTAGGCTACCTTCTTCTGGGACGGATTTCTTTGCAGAAACGTTTGACTTGTCACTTTTTGTCTTGCTGTTCTCATCTGATGACTTCACAATTTTTTTCACTTCCAAATCAATTGGTGCAGGAATGAAAAATTGAATCTGTAAAAACATGAAAACAAATTTGAGCCAACACATTTAATGGTCTATTAAAGGTTGTGAGTTTCAACAAAACAATTTCAATCACAGGCTGTAGAAGAGACCAACTGCCAAGAACAAATGGAGTAAGATGATATGGACATGCGCTAAAGAGGAAGGAAGACTTTTTCAAAAGGTATTGGCTTTGAAGCAGGATGAAGACGTTTAAAAAGGACATAAAAACCAGAAGAACAAGGTAGACAAGGTTGGACTGAAAGAGGAAGATGCGGTGGAAAAAAGCGATGAAGATCATCGCTGTCAGGGAGGAATTGGTCACCTCAACCGAATTTGAATAATGAAGATAAAGCAGAGCTGTCGTGTACCACGTGCTGCCTACCTCATACTTTTGTAGCATATTTGAGTGTTCAGTTGAGGACTGATGTCCACTATCCGCCCATATACAGCCGATGGTGATGGGAGTCATAACTTTCACTTTCTGCTTGAAGGAATTTTCAAATTCTTGTTGCTTCATCTTCAACTTCTGGTCAGAGAGTTCTTCTGTCACGTCGTCCTGACGAAGATAGAAAAAAGTTAATAGCATCAAACATATTAACATAAAAAAATCAGAACCACAAGGTGCTGGCATCACTTCAAGGTAATCACTGTCCGGAGCACAACATGCCTCTCCTCGTTCATAAAGATGAAGGAATAATGAAGTGGCACAAGCTGCCTTTTCACATTATTACTAACTTGACCAGCATCTTGGTTCGTAACTTAATGTTAGTTGGAAAAACCATGTTACTCTAGTTGAAATCCAAGCTGAAAAAAACCCCAAGTTCACACCTCTCCCTCGTTGATTCCTTCATCATCGGAAAGATATCCATGAGGAACAAAGAATCCGTCTCCCTCCTCATCTTCGTCATCCTTTTCTCCTTCTTCCTCCTGAGACAATTTCGGAGTTAATTTTGAAAATGTTTGAAGCTAAATTAGATTGTTCTCACTGGGATGTTTAGAATAAAAATGAATGAAGCGGAGAAATTAGTGAAACACGTTTTTAATCAGGTGGGTCAAACTTTGTTTAATTCAAGCACTATGTTGAAAGTTACTCCAGGCCAAGTACACTTACAGTAGGCCCGTAGTATGTTTCGCATGGCTCGTAACTAAAATGACACGCAAACAATCATCATCATCAACCAATTTTGATCATAGAGGCCATGAATTAATCCTTTTGTTGAGGGTGTGGCCTGTCTGTCGAGAGTGAAGCTTTTCCCTCCACATTTAACAGCTTATCGAGTTGACAGAGTCCATGTTGTTCAGGGCTAAAAGATCATACGCAACAATGAAGAGTTCAAAACAAAATCCCACCCCATCACTGTTCGCAATGTCTTCTCCCTCTCCGGGATCTTCCCACTCGTCATCTGAGTCCACATCGTAATCGAATAAACTCTGAAAGAAAAACAAGACACTCCGAAAAAAATTCATGCATTTTTATCTAAATGAAGAAGTATGAAGGGACTACTGTACCATTTAAAACAAAGAATGATTATCAACTATATTCGCACTTATAAACATGCGTTCAAAAGAGACATCAAAATTCGAAAACTTCTTACCTTGTCTTGTTTACGTGGATTCCTAGCACTGAGTAGTTTGCTTTTCTTCCTCCAAGTTCCGTAATAAGGAGGACGGTTGTTCTCTGAAAACTGAAGCAACTTAGCCCGGATGTTTGCAGAGCGAGCCTCACCGTTTGACGCGATCACTTCCAGCCCATCCTCTGACAAACTGTAAGTTGATGAACGCATATAAGGTAATGCCAAGTTTTTAACTGCAGAAGCTTCATAGCTTTTTTAAATCATAGGTTTTAGAATTGACTCGATGTATTGTATTGGAAGAAGCAAAAATCGTGTAAATGAAAACGTCATTGCAGAATAAGAGCTAGACAAAACTGACAATGTGAGATGATGTCCAGGCCCAAAGGTAAAATAGAATGAATGGCAGTAACATGAATGAGTTTTTTTAAATGAAATCCTGAAACGACACGTTTCATTGTTTTATATTAAATGTACTTTTGAAAACGAAAAATTTTAGGCTGTTACAGTGAAAAATTTCACAATAATGTAGCAAGAAAAATTACATCATATGCGCAGTAAACCAATTCCCAAGCAAAGTTGGCCAAACTTCTAAGAAAAATCGAAATCTTGAGCGAGCAAAGATTTAAAAATAAGAAAAAGTTTAAACCAAGGTAAGTTAACTTCCTCGGTAAAGACGCTTTGTGAAGTTCTAGTCTGATGTTTCCGCTGCGATTCGCCATGTGGAAGTCGGAAAAGCTAAAAATTAACTAAGAAGTGGGTTGTGTTGTAATTATTGTGAAAGTAGGAGAAGACACGATCTAATTCGAGATATGGCTTGGAGAAAGTATGTTAAAAGGTTAGGATCCACTGCACTGGAGCTTTCAGTACCTGAGGATTTTCTTGTTGCGACTTGGCAGTGTTCTCGACCGGTAGCGTTTGGCACCAGACTTCTTCACCTCAGAAAGGTATGAATGAGCATGTGCCTTGCAAAAAAAAGGATTAATGTTTTGCGTTTATAGCGATGAAGATGAAGACAGTATAGTTTTCGAAACATTTCTTTGCGGAACATGAGTTTAGTATCTACATTTTGGGCTCTTTATTTTTTGATTAAACAACAAAACCCTTACGAAAAAGCAATATTAACCAATGGAAGAAACTGCAATCTTTCTACTCGACATTTTTAACATTTTGGTTTTAAAATCAAGAAAGATTGAAGCAGACTGGAAGACACAAAAGAGCACCTGATCTTGTATGTGGCAATCAAGAGCAGATGTCCTTGACGAATTGAGCTGTTTGTGCTTTGGGGAAAGATACATATCTTCTTTTAGTTGAAATGGTATGAAAGAACCAACGACCTTCTCTGTCGACTGAAATAGTAAACACGCAAGTCAAAAAGCAAGCGTAATTGTAACGCAAATTACATATAGTTTCATAGGCTCTTTAAACAACGTTCAAATGTGTTTCGTGGCAGATTGACCGAATAACATCCTATATGAACAAGGGAAGTGTGAAGTATGTTAGATTTGGCTCCACAAAGCAGTTGTTCCTTTTCCGTAGCAAAAACCCCGTGCGTTAAAAATACAAACAGTAGGTGTCTCAATTGTTTGTCGTAAAATTTACGTCAAATCCTTTTGTGCAGTAATTACAACCCTCTGAGAAGACTTTGTTGTCTTACCACCCGCGAGCAAAGACGTGAATTGGTCTACACAAAGAACCTGATAAGAGAGCAACTGAGCGTTCAGAACTCGCAGACTCTTTTTTCATTTGGGTTGTGTCAACACTGAGCTAGGGGTTAAAGGGACATTTGTGTATTTGAGACCTGCGGTACCGCTTTGGGGGCCCTAACATTAACAACAGTCAACCTGGCGAAACGTGTACCGAAACAAGTTTTCATCTTGCAAGATAATACAAGAAAGAACAAAAGGAAGTCACAAAAACCAGACAGAAATGAAAGAGAGTAATTAAAATTTTTTATAAATGTAAGTTTAGCATCATCATCATAGAGTATTTTGGCAAAAGTTCTGGGGTAGGTTGCCAGGTCTTTCCCCAGGCCAGAGCCGTTTAGCCAACGTATATAACATACGTTGTTGCCACCTCTCCACCACGTTGAGGAGAACGGTTGGACTTAGTAAGTTTAGCAAATACTTTTAAATACACAATATAGATTTAATACTATTATTGTACACTGTAAGTTATTTTTTGCAACCACCATACACATGTTAAATACGCAAACGTCTTGAATAGGCTAATAGTAAATACCTTCCGAAGAGCAGGACTTCGTGCTGATGGTGTAAAAAATCTCTTAAAGGAAGAAGCTTGTTTTTCACTGATGCGCTTCTGCAAAGAGTTCGAGTCTATGAGTGGCTGGACAGTAGTCGCTGCGATTTAATAACAATCGCAGCAAAGAATGAGCTTCACTCTGCATCGCAGGGAGCTAAATTAGAAGGCATATTCATGTAATTACCTTTTCTTCTTCCAATTTTTCTTTTTCTTGCTGGATTTTTTGTCTTTCCAGCTCTTTTGCTCGCTTTTCGTCCTCTCGTTTCTCCCTCTCTTTTTCTTTTCGCTCTTTATCCAACCTCTTAGCTCTGTAACAAGATTGGAATCTTAATCAAATTAGTGATTCTAAATAAAATAATAAGTAACGGCTAAGTTCCCACTAAAATGCACTAATTCAGAATAGCGCCTAAATCGCCTGACGTCACAGGATAGGCGTCCAACTGATATGTGCCATTGCGCCTACTAGTCATGCTACATTGATGAAATAGATGCTGCGCTCGTGGCTTCTGCCAGCTTTCATGGTGTCATGCAGTGTCCTCACACAGATTGAGTAGTCACTTACAACGCAATTTTTGCTCTTCACCCCAAAAGGAGCTTGAAGAACTCACATAATTCTCCAACTGTGCATGAAATATGATGCAGGACTGATTTATCATACCCCTTTATACGGATGCATCAATTGCATCATGCATTAGAATAGTTATAAAATCAAACATTTTTACTCTAAATCTAATCTTCTTTTCTCTTGCTCCTCTTGTTTCTTTCTATTTTTTTCGTCTCGCATCTTCTCCATTTCAACACGTTTCTTCTTTTTCTCCTCTTCGCGCAATTCCTAAAATTATACAAAAACACGGTTACTTTACCATCCACACTTTTAGTTAACCTATATTTAATATATTTACACAACTTATAGAAAAAAACTACGTTCTGATGTTGGTGTATTTTACTTTATAAGTATGAGCACTGTTGAGTTAATTATCGAACGACTAAACTTTAGATGCATGAGTGGGGTGTACTTCCCTTGAACCATCAGCTTAACCGCTGCAAGGTTATTCGTTTCCACGGTATTCCCATTGAAAAGATACTTAACTTCGAATCTGTTTGTGTGATATCTTTGTACGGTAGGAACTGCTCAAATATTATATGAAATCCTTAGGAGGCAGGGGTTGTTCGATTGCACATTTTGCGATATTTGCAGTAGCGCAATTTGGAGGGTGAAAGATCAAGAAAGTTGTGTCATATGAACCTTAAACTGTTCTCTTAATTTATCAGTCATTGCAAAAAGAAGCAAGTACGTCAAACATGAAATGTAGGTCAAGCTGAACCTGCATGGAAAAAGTTTGGACCAGAATTCTATAGGGCATCATAGGCCTATAACAGTAGGTCATTTTATACCGAATCATCGCGTCTAGAAAGTGTAGTTTGGGCATCTTTTGTGGTTAAAATATAATGTCGTTTTGTGTCCAACGTAACAGGCTCGTTTACAGTCACTGTACGAAACACAATTTGATGTAAAAAGAATTCTGATTTCGACCAAACCTTCTTTCGTTTATTTTCAAGTCTTTCCAACTCTCGCGCTAACTTCTCTTCTTCTTTTAATCGTTTCCTTTCCTCTCTCAATTTCTCCTGAAAAACGAAATTGTTCATGAGTGGTTAACGATTCTTTAATACTTTATATCAGTTACCTGTCGGCTGCATAACAGAGCGGTAAGAGCCCTAGTACGACACTCGAAAGGGATCCGGTTCGACACCGCTCACGAGCAGGCGGCTGTGTCTTTGACAAAACACTTAAATGCAGCATGCTTAAAGGTAAACACGAAAATTGGCTTCCTTGCCTTCTTGTCCACTTAATCCAAATCTTCAACGACCCGGCGTAAACCTAGATGCGACAAAGAGTTGGCTTCTTGTTGGAAAAATTAAGCAAGATAAAAGTTTTTTTTTAATTTTTTAATTACAAAGACTGACTCTCAGATGCTTGTCAAGCGTGGAGAGCACAAAACCGATGCTTGAAAGGCTGTCGGTTCGCCATCCCAAGAGAGCACATAGCTAACAAGACCTTTACTGACATGCTCAAACGAGGACACACGAAAACCAACTTTTTGCTTTTCCACCCACTTAATCGATACCTTCAACTTCCTTGCATGAGCTTACAAATAATAAAAATAACATTCTCAACAATATGTTGAAGCTTGAGACGTAAACCTCATGTACATCCGGGTACAATCAACTTATTTCCTCACCTTTTCTTCTTTCGCCTGTTGAGCTTCGGCACTGAGTTTGCCAGATTTTTGTGATTTCTAAACATATCAGTAAAGCTTTTCTTTAACGTTTTCGTATAAAAATTAAAAAGTTGTGATTTACGATGCACAGCTAATCGTTATTACTTCAATCAATTAATCCTCGGACGTCGCCTGCAACTTTTAAACATTGAGAATGTATCAGGAGTAGTTGGACCACACAAGCTGGAACAAGGAGCTCACTGCCACAATAAACAAGGTTCGATTTCTTTAAACTTGATTTGAATGGTAGCAGTGGGTCAATGATGAGCAGAAAGAGGATTAAATTTATTTTTCGATATCTAAAAACAAAACTTAAACCAAGAAAACTAGTAAAATAAAAATGTCGAACGTGTTTATAAAATTAGTGTCACTATTGTGTAAAAAAATTTCCGAAATACCAGTCGCTCATACAAAACAGTCCATGAACAAAAGCAGAGCAGAGGCAATACTGAAAAACAACTGCAAACATAGCCTACTTTAACTGAAGGCGGTGTTGTCGAACTTGAATTTGGAGAAGCCTTGCTGATGTCATTGTTGCCTTCTGTATTACTGGGCGACTTTGTGCACGATAAGGAAGGCTCGGAGGTAGACTGGAGTGTTGTTTCTGCAGCGCTAGCGCTGGGTGAGCCGGGAATTTGCGCCTCAGCAACTGCCGTAGATATTCTCGGCTTTTTAACATTGTTGTCTTCAACGATTTCTACCAGTGGTTTTTCGTCATCAGAGAAATCATTGCTTTTGGTCTGATCCTGAATATGCGAAGCTATTTAGAGGCGTTTGAATTAAAAAAATAAGATTTTGATAGGGTTGCAAGCGTGGCACACATTGAACGGTGATGGTTATTAAAACATCTTAAATATATATTTACCTTTTCAAATTGGGAAAATGGAATTGGAGACTCAGAGCGAGGTCTCTTTTTTGCTGAATCAGTAATCAGCGGGAGCTTTGTAACATCAGCTTCTACTTGTATAGAGTCATCATGTATTTCAATTACATCTTGTTGCTGCCTGGTAGATGTTAACGGCTTCAGTTCAGTTGGAGCCTCATCTGTTACTGACTTCCTCGGACCTGACCACATGTCTAAGATGGAGCGGCGTGGTTTTTTAGGCTTTTGTTCACCAGAAGGAGGTGTCACTGTAATTGCGTCACTAGGGTTCGAACCAGTCGTTTCAATGGGACTTTTAGATGTTTTGTTGCTTGCATGAGACGTTGCTCGGTTGCTTGGAGAAGGAGTTCGGTTCCTCTTTTTCCTATCTCTCGCCATATCTCGATTCAAAACCATGTTATCTCCGTCGAGCAAACCTCTCTGTATAACCGACTCTATAGCATCCTCTATATTCTTTTCAACTTCTTCAGACAGCTTCCGATTCTCAGGGGAAATCTAACAAATGAGATATATATTTATATCAAGATGTGTCAGCAAGTGCGTGTAGAACAGGGTGTTGCCACATGTCAGATACAAAAAGTGGCTATATTTCTTACTTTATGATCATATGCTACTACTACTACTACAGTACTAAGAAACGTGAGATATGCGAAAAATAAGTTTTTCCAATTGTATGCACACAAGTTTGAGCGGTGGGAATCAATTCTTGACTTTACTTTGAATTCTAATATTTGAAACATATGATGAATTATTTTTAATAAGTAAATTAAAAAAGGTGCAAAATGAACGCTGTAGTTACTATCCTTGTTGGTACTATCGTTCAAATAGATTTTGCTGCCAACTAGTTTATAAAGTGTACAAAACGTTTTCAAAAAAACCTCAACCACAATGCGCAATTTGTGCACACAAAAATGTTCATACAACTCAAAACAGACTCTTTCTGTTGATTGCACCTCAGTGACAAAAATGTATTCATCTGTCTTTATATAAAAATTACCTCTAAATTGTCTTTTTCTTGTTCAGATTCTGATGAAAGAACTATCGCGTCGGTTGCATCAGTTTTCTGAAAGTTAACCATTAACCAATGATACAAACAATTAGCAGTACCGCTGAGACATGTGTGTGACGATGTCATAATTGTATGAATGTATGTATTGTGACACTGTGGCATCATTTAGCTCTTCGGAGTTGAGTGTATTATGTTCTTGTGATTTAGGTCGGATACAGGGTACAAATAAAATAACTGTGATGTCACAGACGTCTCCAAACAGTGTTTGGGAGTTTAGAAACAGGGCACACTGCTTCAAGCAAAACGCACTAACCATATTTTTCTAGCATGTTGAAATGGATTTTGAATGTAAATTAATGGATATATACATTGTATTTTGGCAATGTAATTTCTTAATACAACTCGTATAATTGTGTTAATATTTTTTAACAGACGTTCTTCGACAAAGAAGAACAGACGTAATATTTTTTTCTGTTTGTTGCTACCCTTTGAAAGATTGCTTCGGCAAATTTCAATTACCAGTACGTCTCTACTGCTAAGTGATCTTTTAAAATAGGATATGTAAATTAGATTTGAATTGTTCTAAAAACTTGCACAATATTTTTCTCGCCTGTTTGATTAAGCTACTACATGTCACATTTTTTGACATATATCAATAAATCAATAATCAATATAATCAACAAACTATTCATATCTATTTGCACTAAAATGTATAAAAAGTACATTAAGTTATTACATTTAATTCGCTTTCGATGCTTGAAGTTGATATCTCAGGGCATTGAATAGTTTGATGGACATCAGCTTTGACTTCAATCAAATTTGAACTGCAAAAAGAGCAAGCTTTAAATAAACAAGCTTTAAATAAACAGAAAACACAATTAAACTAACTTATAAAAAACAATTTAGTTCAATTTCTGATTTACTAACATATTATACAAGTTTAAATAAAAAGGTAAGTAACTAAGTATACTAAAAGATTACTAAGTATTTTGAAAACAAAACAATTTTGATTAAAAAAAAAACACTCTATAATTTCAAGAAGATTGTATTAAAATAAGTAGCACTTTTGTGTCACATTTCAACTCTTCTTGTGAAGGTGGTGAGACCGTGAGACTGGGAAAAACATTAGGTTAGTTGTGACCTTCAGGATGGCAGATGTACAATTGGAACAAATAATTGGTTTACATATGCTACTTCTATCACTAGCAACAGTTTACGCAATACCTAATCCATTACCGAAAGTACTAAAGCAACATTGCTTTCATTTTGGAAGATATACAATCAAGACTGCAACGATTCAAAACAATATCTTATCCACATATACCAATCAAAGGTAGTGCGCTAAACTCTAAGCTAACGTATTGGTTTTAAACAAAATATTTCTAGTACTGAAGTTTTTCTTAAAAAGACAATGCCATGCATTGCCATGGTATTTAAAGAGAAAAAAATAATGACATAGGAATTGATTTTTATACCTTTGGATAAGTTTCTTCCGCTTTCGAGGCATAGATTTAAATGTGACATCGTTAATCTTGGTTGAATCTTCATCACTATCACCATCAACTGAAAAAATTTTCACGGGAATGTTTTCCTTGTCTCCGCTATCAATTTTTGTAGTTGCAAGTTTTCCAAATGACAATCGTACTACGTAAAATCAAAAATGTTTAGTTGGAATAGTCACCACGACCCTGTTTATTAAAAGGTTAAGCATAAAAAATAAAGATTTCACAAGTTATGTAGCATTCATACATGGACAAATTAGATGGGATAATCACTAGATCGTTCAATATGCTGTTCAATTAAAGATGTTTTAAAGCTGTTCAATATGAGGCCACTGGTCGCGGGTGACATAAGCTTAGGACATGATCATTTATAAACAAATGTGTTATTTTCTATCTGAAAGGTACCAGTTACAAAAAAGGTATTATTACACTTTCTTTTCCAAGAGAAGAATCATAGATAACATTAAATCGAGACACTGTGTTTTAACAGTTAAAGTAAGGATCTTGCATTGTACAAACCTAATTTTATGTCCTTCAGACATAAACTCACCAATACATAAAGACATAAGCAATATATAAGACAATAAACAAGATATAACGACTCCTGGACCAAATTGTATAAAGTTTGAACAAACAGTAGAGTGGCATTGAGTAGACATACGGTAGTATCGCTTGGTGTGTGAGAAGTCTTTATTGACTTTAAGTTTAACACCTAACTGAATTACCAGTACTTCTTTACTGAGAAATGAGAATATTGACAAATACAAATAACTAGCCTATACAAGAAAAACGTTATAAATCCTTGATTTATAGACTAATTGTTTATCACATACACAATTGTGTAACTAAGCTATGTATTGTAATTGATGTCAAAACTCTTGCATTACTGACATGGCGAAGATTGTAAGTAGTCAAGGTATTAACTATTATATGAATAAAAACATAAAGGTAACATGAGATCTTAAGTTTGCTTAAAACTACTAACCTTGTTTAAGCTTTTTTGCTGGAATGACAGAATCGCTCATAATTATTTGACAGAGAACTGCAATGTGCAGACACTTGGACAGAGAAAAGTGTTGAATGTCAGCAATAAAAAATACAACAGTTGATTGAATCACACACAATAGGATGTCACAAGTTTGCCTAACATGAACCAAATAACTGTTCAGTGGAAGACAGAAAAGAATGATTTGTTTGTATGTGGTTCAACAGTATTGCCTGTGACTAATCAATAATGTGACGGCTTACGCCAATTGAGCACTTTACTGGGGGTACCTTGCTATGCATTGCGCAAAGCTCACTGCTTGCAGTTTGAGCACTTTGGCAAGGTTGGCAGTAGTACTATTTTTGGTGCTTACGTACCACAAATAGGAAAGTGTCACATGGAGGTATATACCTTCATGACCATTCCAGTGTAATACAATTTGGGTAGAGAGGTAACTCTTTTAAACCATAAACAGACATAACTAAGCAACAACACTACATTTAACATTATAAAAACAAAAAAACAACAAGCGAACGTTTTCGGCTAGTCATATAGCCCTTTTCAAGCCTATAAGAAAAATACATTATTGAAAGAAATGCTAAAGAAATGACTAGCCGAAAACGTTCGCTTGTTGTTTTTTTGTTTTTATAATGTTAAATGTAGTGTTGTTGCTTAGTTATGTCTGTTTATGATTCCAGGGTAAACACTGCACTGACGAGACTGGAAGGTCGAAACGGTGTGCACTGTCTGCAGTTATTTAGGCACATCTGTAACTGTGAAATTAAAGGAGTGGTTTTTAACCTTGTTTTCATCCTACTTTCCAATTTTGCACAAGTTTAACACCAAACACTACCTTGTTCATGTGGATTTAATAAACACAGTGCATACTGCATATATCAGTGAAATACTTGACACTGTTTCTCAGCAAATACATTTTTAAAACAAGGTTTAATTCTAGAAATTGGGCAAAAAGACAAAGACTAAACTTATCTCTAAACAGGCAAATATTTGCCTGTAGTCTGTCTTTTCTTTTATGTATGTTCTAATTTGTATTACATGCTTGTATGCTTGTCCGCCCCGTTAGCTCAGTGGTTATGCACCAGGCTCAAGACCACGCGGCGCTGGTTCGACTCTCGGGGTGTGCGCTTGAGCAACGCATTTCAGGACTGCTCTCCATTCAGCAGCACCTAATGAATGGAATAATTCTCCGGCAACAACAATTCACCAATCGAAAACTTCACTCTGCCAATCTCGGTAACCAGATCTCTGTCAAGAGCCTGTACACGTATGTGAAACTACCAGGAATAACCTATCAAGGCTTTGTCAGTCCGAGGATAAAGATTCAAAAACCAATCAACCAACCATTTTACACCTCATGCGATCTGTTTCCCACTGAGTTATTCACTTGTAATCATTCTTGTACCACTTGTTGAATTTGTGCTGCTCAGTCTGGAGTATCATTTACAGTTATAGTGCACAGTCAAATTTATTTTTTTAATTATCACTGTTTTGCAGATGTAAAATAATTCCTGTTGAGAACACAAGTACATGTCGAAAACACTTGAAAGTTTATTTTAATTATTTCGTATCTTTTTATGTAATAAAAATAGAATATGCTAAACCCATTGAAGTTGCTTTGTTTTGTATGTCTGTGGTACAACAAAGTGAATTCTGCCAAAGCTTTAAAAAACAAATAAACTGAACTTACAAAACAACGTTGTCCTTGTTCCTTTATGCCTAGCAATTATATATCTTTATGCCTTATATATCACACCAATTAAAAAAAACAAAATGTAAAATACAATCACATAAATAACCACTGCACCTCAGCAAATCATGTGTGTGTTGCAATGTTTCTGTAGCCAACTAACACTTTCACTTTGGTGTTTTCATTGGTGTTTTCGTGTTTAAATTTCACAACAATTTACTACCAGATTGCTTCACCAACCTTTTTAAATATGTCAAAGAGGTTCACAGCCTGTCTACAAGAAACCTTGATAATGATTCTCTAAACATTCCATACTTCTCAAAAACACTTACTCAACATTCAATAGAATTCACAGGTGCAAAAACATGGAACGAATTTCCTTCTTCAATTAGAAAGACTGATACAAAGTCACTTTTTATTCACAAACTAAAACAACATTTAAGCAAAACGGACACGCAATAGAAAGACAACGTAGAAAGGCTTTCTTGCATTCTTGTGAAGATTTTAGTAGAAATCCGAAATTATTTACAAAAGATTAGGCTTACCTAACAATAATATCGATTGCTTGTGCTGTACTTTTATGTTTGTAAATATTAACAGCAAACGCAATACTCCATAATCAACACGACACGTCACAAAAGGGGATGAGAGCTTCATCAACACCATCAGGACATCATCATCTACCAGCTCATCCATTCCATCACCCACCAGGACAAGAAACAATAACTTAAACTGGATATCAAACTTCAATCGTCTTAGGCTACTGTGTGATGTGCAGTCTAACCATAGAAAGAGCTCAACACCTGCTCTCCTGGGCCACATTGAAACGGGCTTTTGCCTGAGGATGGGTTTCTTTTATGTCCGGTTTTCTTTCTCCATCCTATTATTATTATTATGACTGCTCATCCACATCAATATTGGAACTGGCAAATTCAATCCACAACACTTTTCCTTAGGCTGTCATTCATTACTACATGTGTGCTTCTCTCTGTTCTTGTTTTATTTTTTGCTATTTGTTTTTTTTTTGGGTTTTGTGGCCATGCTAACTACTGATATATAGCCTACTACATAATTTTTCATTCAGGCACGTTTTAAACCTTTCAAGGTTTTGCCACCTTTTCCCGTTCGTTAACGTGCTGGTAGGTTTATATCGATTTTTGTAGTTAGTATCTTTTTCGTCCCGGACGCGTTAATGACGAAAAATAAAATGATTGATTGAACTTCCCATATCGCTCCCACCCAGTGCTTCCACTTTTGACAATTGATAAATCCTCTTCAGTTTCCTTTTTTATTCTGAAAAATCCCTTTTTTCTCAGTCGGAAATCCTTCAAAATTTCCTTCATAGGCAAGGTTATTTTTGACGTTATTTAAGTTAAAAAAAAGTGCCAATACAACTTCAAAGTTATTTTAATCTTACCCAAGTTACGTTTTAACCTGAAAGAACAGAAAATCAGTGAATTGAAGAAGTGGTACAGTATTCAAATCGCTACAAAAAACAAAACCTTGCGGGCAGTAGCATGGCTGATTTAGTTGACAAACCCAATCTGATACCATAAAGTGCTGAATAAATTACAAAGGTTAGCTTGATTTTTTTTCAGTAGCAATGGTATGTCGAAGCAACACTGCTTTATTAGAACAGTAGGCTACACAAAAGCAGCACATATTTTACAATAACATGGTTTACTTCCTTTGTTCACTGTCCAGCCAAAAAACCGCTTGTCAATTAGTCGGTTTTGGGATATTTACCACCTGGAGTCCTGGACATCATTTACCAATTACCACTCTCATCTTTCCCACACGAACTCTTTAACCTATCCCTAACACTGAAAATATACAGGTGGTAAATGTCCAAGCGCAAGCCAGTTAAAAAGCGCAAGCCCGGTCGTCAGCGTATGCTCAAATTCTATGAATGGAGACAAAGGACCAGATGAACTTCAATTCGCTTTTAATTCCAATTCATACACAGCATGAATTTGTTGTATATCCGGATTTCGAGCATTTAGCTCTCTTCAGTACAACTTTTGAATTGCGAATGAACAACACTACAAATGAACTGGTATTTATAGCGAAAAAGGTTCCACGTTGACGGCGATGGCATTGCAAAACAACGTCAATCACTGCCAACGTGGAGCAAACAATTTGGACAGTGGCGAAACGGTTGAACGAACAATGGATAAAGGCCTACGAATAAAATTAACACGTGGAGAAACTTGCGTTAACAATATGAAACAACTCAAGAAATAGCCGTCCGCATACGCCAAGCAGCGGCCACCTGTGACTTCTCGTCCATTTCAAATCCATTGGACGAAGCTTTACGTAGCCTACTCGTTTTATTTGTTCAATAGGTAACGAGGCGGTACTGCTAATACAACTTTAAAGTTATTGTAATCTCAATTAAAGCTATTTTAATCTCGATTTTTTTCAATAGCACCGGTATGCTATGTCGAAGCAACAATGTTTTATTAGAACAGTAGGCGGAAGCAGCACATATTTTGCAATAACGTGGTTTAGGCTACTTTCTTCGTTCATGGTCCAGCTAAAAAACTGCCTGTCAGTTAGTCGGTTCTGGGACATTTACCACCTGGAGTCCTGGACATCAATTACCACTTTCATCTTTCCCACCCGGACTCTTAACCTATCTCTAACACCGAAAATGTGCAGGTGGTAAATGTGCAGTAACGAATTATCCATCGATTAACAAATTTATTTTTGTGTTTAGTTCGGTTTTCCTTGATGCGCTAACTTGTTTAACTCTTCAATGCGAGGCTATCTCTTTTTTCTCCTTGTCAGTAACGTCTTCACAATCATCTGAGACTGATGAAAAACTTTAGGATACTAGGCCTATTCATGATACTGACTCAGTCTGACTGTGTACACCATACAGTACAATTATACATGTCGTATACACAGCCTAGCTAGCTCTATTATGGGTGCAACCTAATTCGTACCCTGAACAGTTGGTACCCTCATTTCGTACCCTGAAAACTAACTCACTCACTGCACTCGCGTCCAATTCCCAAAATGGCAAGAATAGAAATCAAGTGACGGAAAGGCGAGAATGGGAAAGAGAGTGAGTGAGAGGGGGTTTCGGATGGCGACGGAAACCAGCTGATCATCGTTATTGCAGTCGTTTTTAGAACTTTTGAATGGAAATATTAATAAAATTTTGTTTAATATTGCTAAAAACAACAATTCCCTTTTAAGACAAAATTTCCATGTAAAATTGTTAAAAATCCCTAAAAAATCCTTCCTATCTTCATTTCCCTTTTTTATCCTTCGAAGCGTTGAAAAATCCCTTTTTCGGGATAAAATCCTTCAAAGTGGAAGCACTGCTCCCACCAAGCTTGTTGAAAACTGGCGCGAAATAAAATCACCCCCGCAATCGCACAAATTACATGCTTCGATGCGCAGAGCAAGTTGACTTGACAAAGTTTGCGAAATTCTAAAGGAAGAAGCTCATCGGTTTTTACATTATTCAATTTTAATTTATGAAATATTATTTCTAATAAAAATCTTCCTCTTTTATTTATCATCAATTTATATTTATTGTGAAAAGAAAAACAACTGACTAAAAAATACAAAAACATTGTTTATGATTTTTTTAAGCTGTTTGTTTCCGTTAAGGAAAAAGCACTTGTAACGTTTAGTGATGTAAAAGACCTTGGCTTTAAAGCAATTGTTTTTAACTTAGGGGACGCCCCCCTGGGGAGCGTCACCCATTCTCATGGGGGAGGCGAGTTTTCTAACCATATTTAATCTTTAGCTGTAATTTTAATGTCCTGAAATATTTTTTTGTCATTTAGCCTACATTTTTTAAGAGGTGCAAATAACATTTAGGGCTTGTCAAGTCAATTTATTTTGTTTCAACTAAACCATATATTAACAAACAAGCAGAGTAAATGTTGGCATAATTGTCGAAACAATGCATTGTACAGCAGTTGGTTAGAATATGGCGCAATCAGGATGGTAGCGAAAGACCATAAACAGTCATCTAGTCAGCCACCACCCTATAACAGTAAATCTAACTACCATAACAGTCAATTTCACAGTTAGCCTATATGCAGACGGAACATTTGTTGCCCTTATTCATTAATCTGGTTTCATTATACGTGAATAAAAAAGGAAAATCTTGCATTAACACGTCAGTGACATCCCCGACATCAAATCTTTAAACTTTGGTTATGCAGATGACTGGGCTCTCACCTTCCAATCTAACTGCATCAACATCATTCAGAAACAACTTACTACTGATCTCAATACCATCAACAATTATTTCTCGATCTGGTTCTTCAAGATGAACACCACAAAAACTATAACATCTCTCTTTTATTCGGACAACAAACAAGCTAAAACTCAATTAAAGATCACAATCAACAACAAACTTTTATCCATGGACCCGTTTCTAAACATCTGGGAATTACATTGAATAGAACAATTTCCTATCGTCAACACCTTCAAAAAACAGAAAACAAAATCAAATCAAGAAACTCAATAATCAGAAAACTTGCAGCAACACATTCAGGGACGTGCAGTCAGGGGAGGCAGGTGAGGCAGTGCCTCACCTGCCAACATCTGGCAAAGCAAAAGTTATAAGCTTATCAAAGAAATGGTTATCACAGAATAAATATTTTTTGTTAAAAAGTAGTAAAAATTGCACGTTTTTAGGTGCTTTAGTTTGTGTGAATTGCTGTAGTCGTGCCCCCTTTCCCCCAAATTTTACGTTTCTACACCCAAACTGTGCTTTAATTTGTTTCTGTTTCTGTGGCGATATTCCTATCGAGCGTTCATGTGGTCAAAATCGTTGAAATACGCAAGGAGAGGCAACGCCAGCTTTGCCTCACTTCAGATCAGAAAACTTCCATACACTGCACTATGCGTGCCTTTTTCTTTCGCAAAGTCGCCAGAAATCATCATGAACGATTTAGCTACGATTTGAGGCACGCCTCAAATGTGACGTCACAGCTATGAAACCTTTTTCGTCAAGCTGGAGTGCCTGCGAGCCTACGTGGTATGTGACTTCTTGCAGCGTAAAGAATTGTTTCTTATAAAATGTAAATAAAATGGAGGAAGATTTAGTATCAAATCTGCGAGATTTTAAAAAACTAAACTTTCAATCCAAAGTTGAAGTCATAAATAAAGAAAGACCTGTTCCAAATTTATAAGGTTTGCATCAGACGACTGAACAAAAAAAAAATAACTTGCAACTTTCAAAGAGATTGGTAGGCCTACTCAAAGAAGAAGTGGCTGTGTGGCTATGCTTTAAAAATTGCCTTTTCTGCTTTCCCGTCTCTTATTTTCAATATCTAGTGATAAGGTTTGGAGTAAAGAAGGGTCTCTACAACAAAGTCACAGATGTTTTAGTCCAAAAGGATAGGCGCATGGATTTTATTTTTAATAAATGTGAAAGCATGCTGCTAATTTTTTTGATTAGTAAGTTATGACACCGTTTTTGTTGTTAAAAAATTTTATTGTAAAAGTGACTTGAAAAAAGTAGTGCCTCACCATCTAGGAACCTCACCGCACGTCACTGAACACATTGAGGTGCAAACCAGACCGTAGCCTAGTGAGGACATCTTCCCTGGATTTGTGTTATAGCACTGTTGAATATTGTTTGTTTGTTTGTTTATCTTTATCCTGCATTGCGGGAAAGCGGACTTGAGCGCTATGCATCAGTGTACGCCTTCCGACATACACCTGACCCACGCTGCAGCCGACGGCAATGTCTGTTTCCGGTTGTCTACTCTACTTATGACGTGAATTTGGTACTACCCATTACTCGAAATCGATCACTAGGTAGAGGCAATTATCGTAAAGTTTATTGCCCAGAGAAACAACAGCAAGTGCGGGTGGCTGGAGTCGAACATGCAGGCTCTCGACTGCGAGCCCAACGCGCTAACCACTCGGCCACGGCTGCCGCTTGCACATCATCATAAAAACGGAGCACACACACTTTAAAAATAGATAGGCTACTCAGCTCAATATCACAATGCGGATCATATCTGGAACACTTAAATCGACACCAATACGATGGCTTTCCACCATGAGTAACATAATCCCACCTCATATCAGAAGAAAAGAAGCAACAGCAAAGACAATCAAAAAAGTTTATTTTCTGACAAAAACGCACTCAACCGAAAAAAAATTAAACAAGCTCCAAAAAGCAATCGACTGAAGTCACGAATCCCTATTTACACTAAAATTACCAACTACAACAATTTCGATCCGCACCATGAATGGAACCAATGCTGGCACGTATAGACTTGCCAAAAAGACGAGACGTCATCACCGACCCAACAACGGCTCTTCCAGGTTTCACACAACCAACAGTATGGATAAATATCGTTTGTAATAAAAGAAGCGACAAAGAACTTCATAAACACTATAGGTTTAGAATAGGCTACTGTATGATAACAAACTAAGGTCAAAAATGACCTCTTTTAGTTCATACGGTATAAGCAGGGTATGGGATAAAATGGAAGAAGTTATTTCCATCTTCCACCTTGAGATTTTCTTCCATCCCATTTCCATTCAATAATGAAAATCTATCATTTCATCACAAAAATGTCTTCCATCTTCAAATTTTGTGACTAAATTTAAGCTAAATATTTAACAGTAGTATTTTTCTAAGGATTACGTAGCCTACCGTTTAGTGTTAGAAGTTAGAATCAGAAGAAGTCCGATATGTGGTCTTGATTTGGTATAGGCTAATAACTTGTAAACTTGGTGTACAGAGACTAAGGAGAGCAGCAAAGTGGAGTGGCTATTTTCCGCGTTCTGTCAATTTTTGTGAAACATCATGAGTATCTCACTTGGATAAATAATTTTTTTTATGCCTTCAGTCGTATCGTAAACAAGTTTTGTGGGTTGGTGGAGTGGTGGAGCGGCTGCTTTTTGTTAGTTTTTATTTCGGTGTGTATTGTGGTGTGTGTTTTCGATGTTCGGTGTCCGGTGTGCAGTGATGTACGCGCATACAAAAAATATTGACGCCGTCAGCGCAAACGCAAACGTTCGAAAAACCATACGCCGTATGCGTCAACGTAACTTGTAAAAAAGTTGGCGGCGTCAGCGTCAGCGCATACACTAGCGTAAACTCATTTTGTTTGCTAGGTGCCAAACATTCACACGGTATAAACCACTCGAAACAAACAAGTTTTATTTTGAATTTCCACGAAGAAACACAAGCATCTGAAAGTGTTCATCTGACATTTTGCTGTGTTTTGGTTCCAATATGTCTTTGCCCATTGCAAACATTCTTTCAACTGCAGCGCTGGAAGGTATTGACGTGTTGTAGCGAAAAAAATGCATTAAAAAGTATGCGTTGACGCTATGCGCTAAAAAACCGCGAAAACTTTACGGCGTAGCCTCAAGCGCAAACTATCCAAAAAAATGTGGCCGTAAGCGTTAGCGTAAACAAAAAGTCTACGCCGCAAGTCTGCGGCGTAGAATTTGCGGCGTATACGTACATCTCTGCCGGTGTGTAACTGTGTAATTGAAGTTTGTAGCGGAGAAAGCGCTCTCTCTTCTATTGCTTAGCCTAAGTGTTAGTCAAAGTTGTGAGGGCAACTTGACTTGGAAAATCGCATGTGTTTTTTGGGGTGTTTCCCAAGTGTAGCTTCCATATCGATAAAATTTATGCTTTTGATATAGCCTAAGCCTAATAATGTCCGCCTCGATAGGCCACTTGGTTAGCGCATGACTTCGTGCTTGCTTCGACTCTCGGGGTGTGCGCTTGAGTAACACATTCTAACAACTGCTCTCCATTCAGAGGCACTTAATGGATGGAATAATTCCCCGATAACAACACTTCAACAATCGAAACTTCATTCAGACAATTTCGATGCCGGGCCGCGAATTTTTTTTCCCTCGAACTTTTTGTCTCATTTGCATATTTCTGTAAGTGTAGCCATTACTGGTTACCGCGCGTAGGGTAACTGTTTTCACCGATTTTCGCCCTCCAGGCCCAAATCTAAACATTGAACTTGAAAAAAAAGCGTAGCCTGGAGAAATACCTAGTCTAGTCAAGTTTAAAAAAGTTGAGAAAAGAAATTGAATCTGGTCACTAGTCTAAAAGTAATCTTTTCTGAATTGATTAAGAATTAACCCTAACCTCACTTTTTTTGAAAAGCTTTTGTGCACCGCAAAAATTAATGTAAAGAAAAAAAAATTGACTTCGATGGGCGTCGAATCGATGTCCTCACGAACATAAGGCAAAAGACGAAACTACTGAACTAAACGAGCCAACGAAAAATGTTTGCATTCACACGGTGAGGCGGTATAAATACGAACTCAATGCAAAGTAACAAAAAGTTTGTGAGAAAAAATTCGCGGCCGGGCCTGCGCCTATCCGCCCCGTTAGCTCAGTGGTTACGCGCCGGGCTTAAAATCATGCGGCGCTGGTTCGATTCTCGGGGTGTGCGCTTGAGCAACGCATTTCAGGACTGCTCTCCATTCAGCGGCACCTAATGAATGGAATAATTCCACGGCAACAACACTTCAACAATCGGAAAACTTTACTATGCAAATCTCGGTAACCGGCCTCTGCGTCAAGAGCCTCTAAACCAGGGGTGGGGAGCCTTTTTAGTATTGCGGGCTACATAAAATGAGAAATAACACAAGCGGGCCAGTAAAAATTTCGAAATTTTATTTACAGATAAAAAATGCAGCGAAGTAGATAATGATTTATTTCACTTTCACAGCTAGTGGGATGGCTGAAAGTATTTATTTTTGGTGAGTCGTGTGATGTCTGTTGACACGGAAGATGTTGCAACTCTTAACTGCATCTTCACGCTTTAATCAGTCAGTATGGAGCGAAGCCGACTTTTTGTTAGATTCAGTTTGGAGAAAAAAACTGTTCGCAATGGTAGGTGCTTCCAAACAGAGACACATATTTTAAAGCATGTTTACGCATGACTGGAAAATCATCAGCATTTATGTAGCGTTGATAAAAGTTGAGCAGTGGGATGTTTTGGTACATCGCTTTCAACGTACCGTCATTCTGGAGATCTACTATTTCATGTTGGAAGTTATTAGGAACATCTTATTGTTTTCAAGTTGTACTTTCCACAGATGTAGTTTAGCTTCAAATGATTTCACTTTTGCAAACAAGGAGTTCAAAAGCTGATTCGGTCCCTGCAACTTGACGTTGAGCTCGGAGAGGTGCTTGCTAATGTCAACCATAAACGCTAGGTCACACAACCATTAGCTATCAGTGAGTTCAACGACATGGTTTCCCTGATTATTCATGAACTGATCGACTTCGTTTCGTTTCGTTTCATTTCTTCATCGACGGCCATTCGCAATATACCGAGAAGCGAGAATGCAGAGCCTACTCTTTTTTGAGCTGTTTTTTCAATATATTTTGGGTAAAGAAATTTTGACGCGGGCCACATGGAACAGTCACGCGGGCCACATTCGGCCCGCGGGCCGCAGGTTCCCCACCCCTGCTCTAAACCAACCAACCGATTCAAAGCTTCTACAAGTATGCGAAACTGCCAGGATAAAGCTCTCAAAGAAGCTTTCCCAGTCCGAGGATAAGGTAATCAACCAATGATAAAGCTTTGTATGTCTGCGACATATTAACTTTGTAAAATGTGCTGCACCGGTATACCTGTCTGCCTTCCATTCCATGCATATAGGTAGTAGCCAAAGCCATTTCGGTTAAACGTAGAACAGTAAACCACGTGTATCCAGCTGTTTCTTTTGCTGATTGGGAACTTTGAAATTGAAAAGTTTATTTACATCTTCAGTTCAGACTCCAGTCTTGCCAAATCCCCTTACTGTCAATTAGCAAGTCGTGATTTTGTGAAATGCCGCTGATCTCTTGGACAAACGTTTGCCATGTGTTCAGGTCAATCGCTATAATCCGGGACGCACGCGAGCCAAGCAGAGCAAACAGCAGTAGATAGAATTTATCGAGGTTCTCTTTTTTTTAAATCTTATCATTCTTGGGAAAGATTCATTCCATCATTTAAATCTTGTGAGATGCATATTGACCCCACTAACTATACGAGTAGATAAGCAATACATTTTTGCTGTAAAGTTGCAGTGAATTAGTCAGTGTAGGCCATTTGCATTTTAAAATTTCTTGTAAGTATATTTTATATGGTTTGGAACTATTGCACGCGTGACCTAACTGGTAGAATGATAGGCCTGTGCACAATGGAACCGTCAGTTTCAGCCAAGTCAGAGTTTAGTTACTATCCGGTAAGTTATGGTGTCCTTCGTCATATTCTTTGTCATGGCTGTTCTTAGTTATTTAATACATGCAATTTAGGTATTGGTTCAAATAAACTTTTTACAAGTCTCTGTTGGTATCGTTTTCAAGTCAAAAGAGTGTAAGATGAACAATGAAAAAGACAAATAAGGGGAACGGTTTCTTCCATTTATGATCACTGGGACTATTTAAAACAAAAGATTGTTTCATTTTGGCGTAAATTCTTTTATCATGATTTCAATTTTTTTTCTGAAACACTTTGTGTCAAACAGTGTTCATAATTATTGACTGCTGTATTTTTGAACTGTTCTTTCTGCATGTTTATAATGCACTAGTTGGAAGTGTCTTGCAACATATAGACTTCTTCATCGCTGTTTATTGAACCAGTTTGTTTTTGCGTCATTCAATTAGCACCTTCGACAAAACAACAAAAATAAACACTTGCCTGGCAGGGATGCTGAAGAACTTGGTAGCCATTGCGCAAACTAAAATAAAAACACTTTACATTTTGATTTGCAAAATAAGCAATCTAGTGTAGCTAAGTTGTGATTTGAAACCATTAGCCAATGGTTCAGGCTTTCGGGTGTTCAGCAAAAAAATATTTCAATGATGTTTTCAAAATTTCGAAAGATGTTGCTTCGGTACAAAATCTGTTGTTTTTATTTCATGTCAAAACAAATTTTTGTGAAGAATTCGTTTTGTGTTGAACAGCGTTCAATTGCCCATTAGAAGCACATCAGATCATAAACGTCATCCCAGTCAGCAAATCAATCCATTTTTGCATTGCTCCAACGTCTACCGACGCTGAAGCAATGTAAAAAAGCTGATTTGCTCATTTAGATAAATTTTGTCCCAGTTTTTAACCATTTGCTGCAGCGAATATTGAACGCTTTTGTTTTATGCCTTTTTCCTCTGCTTTGCAGTTTCATTCTTGTGCATTTCGTTTTTCAATTCATTGTGTAATTCAGTTATTTTCAATGTAGATGTTATTGCAAAATCAGTTATTTTCGTTACTTGAGAAAGGCTAACTTGAGTATGGCCGAAAACGTTCGTAGCTTATAGTTTTACGTTCACTCTAATTGTATGATGTTAAATGATGTGTGGTTGCTTTGGTTTTATCTGTCTATGGTTAAAGAAAGTCACCTCTCTACCAAAATATTTTGTTTTATGAATCACTAAAATAGCTTTTGTGCAGGCAATGCCACCACGCAGACGTCGGATTAACAAAATCGAAAAAAGTTTCCCGATTCATGATCTGATTGCTCGCACCTCCAGCAGAACAACGGAAGCAACACAAAAGGGCGAAGTGTCAGTTGTTCAATTGAAACAACTGGCAAGACAGGATAGACACTTCAAAACAAACAACTGCACTTTTTCTCGACGGGATGCTTTAAGAAGAAGGACAGCATCAACGTATGTAGAAACAGCGTCAATTTAGAATAATTAACTAAATAAACCACAACACAGCACAACTGTTAAGTAAAAGCCGAGTTATATATTTTTAAAGTAAATTTCAGCTGACGTAATTGCGGTCAGTGGCGTACGCAGGGGGCAGGGATTTAGTATTTGCTTAGTGCTTAGTCTATGCTATACTAGTGACAGTGCTATCCAAAACATTTCAAGTGCCTTACTCTACTTCGTTAAATTACTGAAACATTTTTTTTAAAACGGAGGGCAAACCCCAATGCCCCCCCTCGCGAGCGCCAGTGATTGTATTTGATAAGGACGAGTAGACCTCTGACAAACCGTCATAGCGATAAGTACCCACTAATTAATGCTTCCACTGTTTAAAAATAGTTCTACATCAACAGCAGTCCATGGTCAACCGCAAACAAGCAACTGGCCCGAGTTCTTCAACACAAACGTGAGTGGTGCCAAACATAATTATTTATATTGAATTATAATAACGTATGTAGGCTATAAAGTAGACCACAAAAGTATTATTTTCCTGTATAAATTCAAGTGAATTTTTTTCCAAACAAAAACCATTTTTGAATATGTTTTTGTGGAGCAAAATAAACGAGTGTTGCTGGAAAAAGTGAAAAAATGTTTGTCCTGGAAATACCTGCACGAGGTTTTATGAGTTGCCGTATTGCAGCTTGCTCAGTGAACTTCACTGATGAAAGCTTTCAGAAGACATTGCATTTTTAAAATGTGTTGCAGATGCTTTGTTGGTATTTCTACATTTCTTGAAAGTGGAATACAGTGACAATGACTTATTATTCTGGTTGGAATGCGAAGAGTACAAGAAATGTGAGGATATACAATTACTAGAGCGAGCTGAAGAAATTGTAGAAAAGTACATGTTGCCTGGCTCCATCCAACAGGTTGGTGTTGCTGATGTTGTCCCAGCTAGTAGATCTATTATTTTTACATTGATTTAACTATTGCAGACGTTTAGTCAATGTAACAGTGAAAGATTTCGTGATAGGTCGATTTGGTTGAATGTAGTTGTAAATGTTGCCAGATATTTTTCAATTTTCAGACAATTGCCATTATAGCCCAATCCTTGTATATAAAACTAAGGCTAAAATTTGCAAAACTGATGCAAAGAAACTGCTTATTGTCTCATTTAGGTAATAACACTTGAAAATTTACACTAATTTTAAATCGTATAACATCGTTAGTTCGTAACCAACGTTAAAACCCACCACCGCTTAACATTCTTCACAAATCATAAAAAAATTCTGCTCAAAATTTGTGAAGCTGGCAACATTGCTTCGCAGAGATGTTGCATCCATAAGCAACTAAGTGGGTCACTGTAAACTCGCTTTTGCGACTGTTGTTGATTTAGTGTAAATAAACAACTCATTTGAGTCTGCTTTTTTATTGCAACCAATCAACGTGAATCCATGACTCAATTTAATCCTTTTAAAGTTAAGATCATCTTAAAACCTGTTGAATGCTTTTAGGTCAACCTGTCATACGCCACATGCAAATTTGCCAGAGCAAAAGCTTGTGACGGTCGAAGAGACGCTTTTGAGAAAGTTCAACAAAGAATTTTCAAATCAATAATGGACGGCGCCTTCAAGAGATTTGCCACACAATATCCCTGTTTGGTTAGATTTGTAGATTCGCTAGACCAGTTGACGACATCAGAGCAACGGTAATCGGCAAAAATCCACCAGGAAAATATCCCCTCTCTCGAAAAGTAAAGATATTTCTTATGGATACTTTTCAAATGGATATTTTCCGTACGGTATGGATTTTCACCTACATTCGAGATAAAAATATAGTAGGCTATTGACTTCGTGAAGTAAATACTTATTGTCTTGGTAAAAGTCCATGTTGCTATTGAAAAGAAGATGACTTTCAAATGATGCTTACACCTGACAAATGATATAATTTGAACAGTTTTTTTTATTGCCAATTCTGATGCGAAATTATTGCTACTAATTATTGTTTAAACTGTCTATTGCTTTTTTGTTCCTCATGCTGTTCGATATTCCCTAAGTAAGTGCAAGAGCAAAGCTTTTAGCTGAAGCCAAAATCGATAAATAATTTTACTTTGCAGTTGCTACAACTTTGTTAATAAACGAAACGGCGATTTAAAAAACATTGCTTCTGAAATTTCCAGGTTTAGTTTGTGCATGAGCAATAAAGTGTTTCTGGTGTCTCTTAATCTCCGTCCTGGCTTCTCGCTGTTAGGAGAATTGCAGATTTAAATTTTATTAGGATCCATGTTGGATGCAGCCAAACGAATAAAATCGGTAAATAAAACAAGCAGGTTTAGCAACTAAATAAAATTTATTAGTAGAGCTTTCGTCGCCGTAAAGACGGCTTCATCAGTACTCTTATTCAAATAGAATCAATTTTCTATTTGAATAAGAGTAGCCTACTGGTGAAGCCGTCTTTACAGCGGCGAAAGCTTTACTAAAAAAATTTATTACTTCGCTAAACCTGCTTATTTTATTTACCGATTTAATTTGTGTGGTCAGGAATTAGTGAAGTAATGTAGCCTATAGCCCTGTACGATATAAGAAACTGCTGCATCAAAGAAACAACAACAAGAATATAACAGTCACGTTTTTGTTGACTGGGCTTCTGTTAGAAACGATGATCTATCAAAGTACAACTTTCTACAACAAACATGTATATTGTATATTCTTATTTTAAAAATTTAAATCTCTAAGCTTAAATCAGAGACATAGCAACGGGGGGCTTATGAGAGCAATCGCCCCCCCAAAATTTAATTTAACCCATCAAAAAGTGTTTTTAATACCATTACAACGTTTTAAATGACATTGTGTTACATGTTGGATGACGTTTCATAAATGCTTGGCTGCATTCAGGAGCTTTATTTTTAAACAAACTCTTCATTTGAAACATTAAAATAAAGCCTCCCAACAGTTGTTGCTGCTCCCGTGAAGTGTTCTTTCTGGCTACGTCACTGGCTTAGACATATTTTGCAATACGTTGAAAAAGAAACTCGTAAAACCATTTCCCAAACACGATAACATTGTCACGTAATAAACAGTATTAACGAACGTTCAACCACGAAATATATGACCAGCTAATAGAATCCTTGATTTTTTATTTCATTCTTAGACGTTGAATCAATGTAAAAATGCAAATTTTGCTAGCTGGAAAGTTACCAAAACGTGGTACACCGTTCACAGAGTTAATAATTTCATGCAAAAGCGGCATTGCGACTGAATAATGACAAGATAACCCAGGATCGGGACATTCAGAAGATTGTCCATTTCAACCTCTCCAAGAGCCATTGGCTGCGCTTAGCAACACAATACGGATTTGATTTGGTTTTGGATTTGATTTGGGTAAAATTATTTTACCCCAGACAACAAAATCCGTCATTTTTACATTCATTTAACGACTGTAGACATTGAATCAATGTCAAAATGACAGATGTTGTTGTCTGGGACGGTACGACTTGAACGTACATCGACTTGTACGGACTTGAACATCAATTTGAGCTGATTGGCTTCACTATCGCGTCTTCTTATCGTCCAACGGAGCCCTGGCACCAGCAATGGCCTGTGCTAATCAAATCATGGCTCAACATACCTCATGAACATTACAAAAAGAAACAATCATCCATGCAACATATAATAGGAATATTTCAACTAATTATGAGGCCGTCGATGTCTGGTTCAGGCAAGGCAATTGAAGAAGATGAAGCAATTAAAGGTCAAAGTGATGAAATGCGATAACAGTTGCAACAACTCTAAAAGAATTGTCACTCAGAAATATAACCTATACTTTCTTTCAATTGGAAAAATTGCTGTTTAACATCTCAGGGACGTAAAAACAAGCTTGGTAAAATATTCGGTGTGGTTATTGAAAAGGATTAGAACCAGATAGTCAGTGCTGTGTTAAGGGGAGGGCCAAGGGGGGCCCGGCCCCCGGGCCCACCATCTCAGGGGGCCCACAAATAACAGACATTTGCGTTTCAGTGAAGTTTTTTTTGATTTTCTAAAGTTTACTGCGTGTACTTGTCCATTATAAAGATGATTTAGGTCTTATTATACTAAAACATCTCAAATTTGGGCCCTTACTACACTGAAACATCTCTAAAAACACCATTACTATCTTAACAGAAAGTTAAAATACGATAACGTTAGTTCCGGTAACATGATCTGCAGAAATATATTTAACATATATATAACAGGTGGGATGCAATTGAATATTGAATTCAAGAAGGGCCCAATTGCCACAAAGTGTTTTTGCACAACCGTTTTAATTACGATATTTTGGTCATTTACTTTTGTGGTGAAACTTCGATAATGATTTTATGCTTACTGGTAAGAAGCATCATACCTAATAAGTTCAGTCGGTGAAGATTCTGTGGAGAAACTATTTAGACGTTGAAGTGTAATTGATGTAGTTGGGCCCATCTTAAAATCAATCGAAATATTGATAGGGTATTTTTTATGTGTTTGCCGATATGTTTGAAAAATTTGGCTGTTTTTTTAGTATAATATAATTTACAAGACATTGAAAGAAATTGGAAAGCACAATTAGTGAAATGAAAAAAATACTAGAGGGCTCTTTTTGAATTCATATACCGGTATTCAATTTCTTTTGATTGAAAGAAATCGGAAAGCACAAAAAGTGAAATGAAAAAAAATGGAGTTGGGCTTTTTGTGAATTCACATACTCATATATTCAATTTATTTTATGATTTATCATATCATTTTTATTAACATTTACAATACCGTAATTATAAATATCCTTAACTAGTGATGTCACGAGCAGAAAAAACTTGTCCGCTGCCGCACTGCACATGTCTTCCTGTACACTACAACGCAAAACATCTCGAAATGTCATACTGCCTCTGCAGTCTGCACCGTGAAGAATAAGAGTGTACTTGTGCAAGTGCACATCAAATGCAAGGGAATCTATTAAAAAAAGCAAATTTTGGAAAAAATTTAGGGACTATTTAGGCAATTGAGGAACTTGCGCCACTTGTTATCCACCTTTATAGCTCATCTGAGTTGCTTTTTATTGAATGCTGGATACTTTTAGCAGAAACATTCTTCTGTATTTACTTTTTTCTGATTATATGCACATGAAATTTCTCTTATCTTCAAATACCTTATAGGCCTGGCATATCACATGTTGTATGGTAGCCCACTGAAATTGCTGTGATCCAAAATAAAAATCATTCTTTCACAAGTGACCTGTTTAAGTGTTTATGCTTGACACTAACCAAGGTTACCATACCCTAAAAACTTTAATTAACTTGAATGCCTGCATAAAATAATGAAAGCTTTGCCTTGGAATGAAATAATGTTAAAAAAAAATAATTAAACACCTGATTCTCAAAACTCTTGACACTGCTTTTGTTTACAAATTAAAATTTACAATCACAATGTTTATGTTTTTACCTTGGTTGACTGAACAAGTAGTGTTGCCAAATAAACCATAAAAATGGTGAAAAACAATAATGTTGCCAGACCAGATGACCAAATCTGAATGAAAATTAATAATTTCTTCAGTTTTGGTTTTATCCTCAGATTTTATCGCGGTACCGCGACGAAAAGTTCAAACAGTGAAAATTTTGCGCGGTACGGTGGTATTACCGCGTCGTGACTATACTCCATTGCCAGTATTTTTTTATTAGAAATTGTTAACACTTTAGGCTTCATTCCGAGCAAAGGTGTTGCTAAGAAATGATAGACCTGTGTTTGCGGTTTACTTACACTTGTGTTGTTTTCTAAACTAGTGAGAAAGTCTATTGAAGTGAACCACATTTCCATATTAGTGCACTGAAAGTATACACAATACTATAGGTCTGCTTGACGATAGAGGGCCCAAAATTATTCTGGCCCCGGGGCCCACAAAGAGTTTAACACAGCACTGCAGATAGTGGTTCTTTTTGCTCTTCTATGATGTCGTTTCGTGAAGTGACCACGTTACCAGGCAGCTTGCTCGTGTTTTCAAAAGGTTGCCTTGGATTGAACGAACAAGCAGACTTTGATCGCACCTCTGAAGTTGTAGCGACAGTGACCCGGCGATTTCTTTCTCCTGCATGCACACAGTAAATTAGCATGCTCATGAGCATTGAGCAGGCTAAAACTTTAATAAGCAAGGAAACAAAGTAGTGTGGTCAACAGCAAAACAGAACACGCGTCTACTTAGCCTATACTATGGTTGAGCAGAAACTATAGGCTACACTTTCTGATACTGGCACAGACAATCATTTTGACTTTTTTAACTATCATGATGGTGAACTAGTGTAGTAAGCTTGAATAAGCGGGTACTTTTTAACCAGGGCCCCACATGATTTTAGGGGAGCGGAATCTTCTTGGATGGACCAGTATCTGGAAAAAGCACCGAGAATTCTTTGGAAGTCCTATTGCCATATAAAGCGTTTACATCCGTCCGGATTCTTTGTTTTGAAACAAATGTGTAATCGTGGTCTGTTCTGTAGTACTAGTATTTTCATATGCCACGGTGTAACTCACAAAAAAATTACTGAGAGTCATGATTAGATCACTGCGGAACAGGTCGGAAACTTTACTGTCGACTATTCAGACGGCAATTGCCTTACCGGCTTCTTTGGTAGGAGAAAGTCTCTGCACATGAAATGAGCTTGCACTTCGAGGACTGCCGTCATTTCCAAACCGCTGTGATCTTGGGCTTAAAATAAGAAATCAAAAAGGAATGATACTGCTGTAGGCTATTTTAAAACTTGAAAGCTCATGGTTTATCATAATAATTTATCAAACTATATCGAGGTTTACAGCCATTGCAGAAATGCGTAATCCACTTATACAGTCAGCCTAAACAATTTTTGTAGGCTACTGTTTAGCGAGTAACTCATCTAAGTGACTTCTGGATCAAAGAAGCTTCAAGATCAAGCGGCGCTGGTTCGACTCTCGGGGTGTGCGCTTAAGCAACGCACGTTAAGGACTGCTCCCCATTCAGCGGAATCTAATGGATGGAATAATTCCCCGGCAACAAGACTTCAACAATCGGAAACTTCACTCTGTCAATCTCGGTGACCGGGCCTGCGTCAGTGATTCAAAGCCTCTACGAGTATGCGAAACTGCCAGGATTAAGCTCTTCAAGAAGCTTTCCCAGTCCGAGGATAAAGATTCAATCAATCAAGTATTTTCCCAAAGCGTAAAATTTAGCTCTGCAATGTAAACACGAAATTAACTCAGCGCAATCATACTTTCTTCTTACCAAAAAAAAGAGCAGGGCAATCGTCTGCTTGTTGCAGCTATGGATTCAAAAAAAGCCAACAAGCGTAGGTTACTTACTTAGCAGGAGATAACTTTGGAGAGTCACATCCATCGACGGTGATGTCCGGTATGATTGAAATTGACGGAGGAGGTGAGCTGGGACCTCGCCACAATCCAACCGAGAACGTTCGACTGTTTCTAAAATTTGATATGACAAAAAAAAATGGTTAAAATAGTTACTCTTAAAAAAAATTCTACGTGATAATGAAAATCTCATTTCTTTATAAAGTTATAATCTATATATACCTCAATACTCCAGTGCCGATGTTTGCAGATTGCTGAACAATTTCTTTTGATGTGGTGTTCGCAATGTTGCGGAGATTCTGTCGACAAAATAAAACTCACTTAAGATCAAGATACATTTGGTTTACTGAGGTTGTACGATTTTGCGCTGCAGAAACGATAACTGGCCTATAAAACATATGACAAAAAAATTGGTCGTCAAGTGTTTCATAAGGAAAGACTGCACCCTTTGTGTACAATCCAGAGTGCAGTCGTACTGAAGATTATGGTTTTCTTACACGGAAGTCTAACATAGAAAAACTAAGGCCATATCTACGACTGTTGCTTTGCAACCACATATTGTTTGATGGGCTGGAATGTTGTATGTTAGATAATAGCCTGGTTAAAAGATATGATGTGGTGGAAGGGTAAAACCTTGCTCCGAAAAGCTCATACGACGAAGCCTTAGTGCGGCATAGCGAAAAAGACGCTCGAAAAAGTGGTAACCACAATACTTATTGTTTTAATTACTGGCCGCCGACTCAATTAAGTCCGAATCACGTTGTCGCAAATAAAAATATGAATACGTCTTTAGTCATGACAAAATGCACCAAATACTTACTTTACGGGGACGAATTCTGGAGCCTGGTGCTGAAGGTCTTGGACCACTGCAAAAGAAATGTGCATTGAAACAATATCTGCAGGTATACGTGCGTTGTCTGGCCAACTGAATGAAATGATTTGCTCAACAACAAAGCGCACGAGACCGATTAAACAAAATACAATCCACACAAATTGATGTCCTACGAACGATGAACGGCCGCGTACATTTGATTTTTCCCATCTTCTTCAACGAACTTGATGACTACTTCAGGAGAGTCCGTGGGGGTCACAGCTTTTCGAAAGGAGTTTTGACGAGATCTCTCGTTGTCGAAGAATCCAGAGCTGATGTTAGGAGATTTTGGAAGTGAAAAGGATACTTTGGATGTTGATGAAGCTCGCCTCCCTATAATAAAAAACGTTGACATAGCCATGGCCACCTGGAGATGCGGCCTGATTTGTCACATTTCGCAGATTTTGATTACAGCTACTGCTGGTGCTTGACTGACATTTTTTAAGATGTTCTTACGTTTTGCGGTTTCCTAATGACATAAAACTTTTTTGTTGCCTTGGGAAAGCAGTAGCAAATGAGAAAAACTAAGTTGAAAAACGCAAAATCAGACTGTTATTGAAAAGTAACAGTCTGACTAAAATCTTCAAAATCAAATTTTCTTAGTTTTTCAACATGTGAAGATGTTAAAATCTATTGTATCATCTGGGGAAAAAAATAATAAAAGCGTAAAAATCTAATTTTTAGAAAAATTTATTTAAATGTTCGCCCAAAGTTAGAAAAACCTGAAAATTTATGCAAAATGTGACAAATCAGGCCGTATCTTTAGGTGGCCATGACATAGCCTACATGAGAGTTGGAGCGAAGCATTTTGTTACCAAGATTTCTATTCCACAAATGGCCGATGTTACTGTTAGCTTACAGCACAACAAAGCACGTACAATGCCATTTAAAATATAAATTGCCATAAGATGTGAATTCGCAAGTATTCTCGCCGACACAAATTTCCGCTTTTACATCGCTTCACGTCTCTTTTGTTGATCTTTGAAATGCTTATTTCAATCTCAACAGTGTTTTTCTTTTAAAATTATTTTTCTAGATCCGACACTGCACACATACAACTAAAAATACATATTATTCTGTACATCGTGTGCATAGCGTCAAGGCAGCCTATCATAACGTTTTGGACACAAAGACACACAGCCCAAATCTAAAGCTGTTTAGAAATTATCAGCAAAGCTGGAAATGAAGGAAAAAAACGGCACCTCCTTTGTTGGCGAGTTGTCTTCGTAACTCCCTGGCATCTTGAACAAGCTCATTGATCATAACAGAGAGTCTAATCGATTGGTGTTTTTTCGTCTTGAGAAGATCTTCGAGAATTTGCCTCTGTTCCATTCCCTCTATACAGCGTATTTCCCTTTGCAGAAACTGTTAATGGTAGTTATAATTTACACTTTACAGTACAGCGCTCGATTCAAGTTCTTGCCTAAAAGCGTTCCGCATGGTAAAAAGCAGAGCTGAAACCGACAGGAGTTTAACAATACAACCTTTGGCATGGACAAATCTTACTTTTTATCTGCTAGGTTTCACAGATTTGTAAGTTGCGATTATATTCTTATGCACGGAACGCACGCACTTTAATCACATGCACGCATTAATTCATGAGCCAAGCGTTGCTTTATCCGGTCAGTTCTTCATTCGGTGAGTTGAATAATTACTATCATGGTCATGTGAACGTTATCCTTCAACTGAAGTTACAACAGGTGATATGGCATAACAGTGAGGCAAACGCACACAAACTAATGAACAAAGTAGATATATTAGAGGTTTGCTTACAACAATTTTTGTTAATAATGGCCTTGCAGAGATGAGTTGATTCTGCACAATTTAAAAACAGTAACAACGAAGAAAACACGTCTTCAGGAAATGCTATTGGCTGACCTGTCTTTCAACGTACGGTCTTAAATAAACCAACAGTGGAGTTTTGTATCGCATCAAAAATGTAATGAATTTCCACACTGCTGTTCCACCTAGAACGGAAAGTAGTTGGTTTGGAGCAGTTAATTTTTTGCAGCACCAATTGTATCTATGACATATTTTACATTGCACAAATGTAGAAAAGTGCGTGATTGGGTTCTCGCACGTAAGCAAGCATAAGATGCGTCTAAACTCTGGAGAGTGCTTTTGGAAGCATTTGTAACAAAATTGTTTTATAAACCTCAAATGATGCTAGTACAAGCTGCAAAAGTACGTGCAAAAAATGTGGTAGCGTCGCTACAATTTCTTACGAAAAAGCAGAACACCAAAATTCTTACTTATGTGCTGAAGGATAATATCTCTTAACGTATAGGAGAGTTCGTACCAGCCATGTTGAAGCTGCTTATGGAAACATACAATAATGACCCTCAAAGCCAGATAGGTCACATTGTATGTAAATTCGCAGAGTCGTTTTGTCACTGTTTAAAAAACAAAAGTATGAAAAATTTGCAAGTTTTAATCATCTTAATTTTCAACAAGAAAACATTTTAAAGGGCTGATGCAGGAAGCAATCAAATTCACAAAGTATTGAGAAGCAAAGATAGTTTTTGTGTTAACAAAAAGTTGCGTGATAATAATGCATTGGTCTGTACTGTAAATTTTTGGATTTCAAAATAAATTGATTCTTACCAGGAAAACTGAAGCTTCTTAAAACTAGACCATGTCATAGCGTAACACGTTATGCGAAGTGTGCTCTTACAAGAAAATAGTTTTCTCGCTCTATCTAGTAGGCTAGCAGAGTAAGAATAGGGTTTAATGATTGTATTTGGGCTGCTGGAAGAGAGCCAAACCATCTGACGGGCTTAGTGTAACAACTGGCCCATAATTACTGTATGCTTGTATTTCTCATGGAAAATAGCCGACTACGTCCACACCACAGTTCTTGCTAGTAGGTCGATTATTTTTCTATTTTTGAATACGCTTTCCCCGTATGTAGAATAGGTTATTTTAGTTTGGGGTCATTTTTCCCAAACTTGGCCAATTCAAGTATCGCTAACCAACTATTATTAAAGTTAAACCCATCTTATATTAGTTCCAAAACCTTACTCTATCAACTGTTAAGTCATTAACAGAAACATACTTGGAGACGAGGTAGCAATGTGAGCGCAAATGTTCTCTACTTTTGGAAGCTTCTTTCCCGTCAGAACATTCGTGCAAAAGTCCAGCAAACATTTCACGTCATGGTAAGACAAAGTCATTGATATTTTGTCTGAAATCAAACTCAATACGCACCCTTTGATTCTTTGGTCTTGTAGCTCAGTAGGCTACATTTATTATTCTATTGCCTGAAAGTAGGCCTACTGCATTTGAAGCAGCCTATAAGGCATGTTGCAGTCAATGGTTTAATTTTTAACAGTTTCATCAAACATGTAAGGTTCATGAAACTAATTGAAATGAAAAAAATTGTAATGTTTTAGTGAAATAGCCACAAATCGGAAGAAGAACAAAAGCTAGGTTAAGTATTTTATACTGCATCAAGTCTGTATACGTACATCCCATCAAACTAGTAAATGATTACATACGTTTTTGTTATGAATCATTCAAACAAACAAAATATTAGATGATAAAATAAAAAATGTCAAACGCATTAAAATAAAGCAAAACCTACATTCTTGTCTTTCCTTTTCGTTTAAGTTTTCTAACGGCATTTCCGCGGCAGTGCACAAGCAAAGTGGAATGATGAGATTCAAGAGCACATACTCTGGCTTATCGTTCCAAGTATGGAGGGACAATAACTCTTGCAACTTTGACCCTTCGCCGCCCCCTTGTATTTGCAACACTTCAAAATTAAAATAATGTTAGTTATTTAATTTTGAAACTATATATTGCTGGATTGCCAACGACTAAACTACTGCAGAACTTATTTTATTAAATTACTGCATATTCTTATCAGGTCTGCAGAGTAAATGATAGATCCGGAAGGATTTGGAGTCGGTTCTTGTAAAATTGCAGTCGGATGTGTTCTTCATTTTTTTGATGCTCATAAATTTTCATTTTCTTAATTTTCACTCAGATTAACTTTAAATGCATACTACCGTATTGCTATTGCAGCTTCTCAATTGTGTTGAAATATGATCAATGCAGTAATGTACAGTAGTTGCTCAGACTAACATTTTGCAAGGACAAGTGAAAGAAATAAAATTTCAGATTGAGTAACACCTTTGTGCAAATCGTTCAAGCTTTCAAACACGATAAAAACCCAATTCCATGTTCCCAGCCAGAAAAACTGTTCGTGTTTTCATTGACTCAACAATTGTAGACGTTGAAGGAATGTAAAAAAAGAATAATTTGCTAGTGGGTTTTAGCATACAAATTATAACATTGTGTTACCAATGAGTTTCATAAGATTGGGGGTGAGAATGGTTGAGATGTTGGTCCTGGCATTACACTGGCACTGCGAAGACTCATTCGATGAAGGCAAGTCGGCCGTGCCTACTTGCATTGTAATGCCAGCCTGCAATAAACGTTGCGTGAATTTCGATCAAAGATTTTTAATGAAATACTATCTTGTTTAATAGGCATACAGGTCATGTGCTCTGAAGTAAAATGGTGTTCTAAAATAAATGGTGCTCTGAAATTAAATGGTGCTCTGAAATAAAAAGTTCGAAAACAAGCGGCGGTTTATACCTTACAAAGAGGCTAAATACTAAAGTTACTTTGGTAAACGGATTGGCCTACATAGCCTATTTTTAACAAAGATAAACTGTGTATGCATCAAATGAAATAAATAACATCATGTCTTCTCTTCACCCAGACATACACAAGTACTTACAGAAACAAAGGTTTTGAGGTGAGGAATATGAGCCACGACCGGTTGTCTTGCTAAGAGAGTGCATAGCCCGCTCACCATCATCGATATAGTTCGCAAATCCGACCCTTTTCTAGAAAAAAAAATATTGTTAAGAAAACTACGAAACAATTTATTCTGCACTAATCTGCGTTTACTCTCAGTTTGTGTTGATGTTGAATTATTTTTCCATTCCAAAGGTATTTTTAATTGCAATGAAAGATTTATGTCATACAAAGCTTATGTGACTTGGCTTCCGCGTTAGCAAATACGAAAATTTAGTAAAATTGAACATGAGTGAGATAATGTCTATCTCTTAAAGCACTAGTTTTGAGATTAGATTCCATTTTTTGGTTGATTCATTGCCAGTCGCTGACTATCGCTTTGCAGTCTAACAATCCACAAGAAGCAAAAAACATGAAATTTTTTTTTACCAAGACCTGGCTACTTGCGTTGAACAACAGTTGCGCCTAAACAAAACAACCTTACCTGAAAGAATAACCTTTGCTGATTTTTCCGAAAAAGCGATCCAACCTCTTCAGTACGATGAAAAGGGCGGGACGGGCGTCTTCAACCGACCAATCAACGATAGGGAGAACGTGCTTCACATAGAATGCCAAGCCAATGCTCACTGATGGCACAGATTCGTCTGTTAAAAGCTAAAACATTTCTCGTTTTAGATTCGCATCACATGGGTTCATATTTACAGTCGAGTTATCACTTTAAAGTTAAATTTTTAAAATATGAGCTAAAGTCAATAATTAGAAGGAAATCGTTTAACCTTCCACGCAAAAGCTGTCGAACCACTTCCTATAAATTGTCCGCCCCATAGCTCAGTTGGTTAGCGCGTGACTTCTTCAACGAAAAAGCTTCAAGATCAAGCGGCGCTGGTTCGACTCTCGGGGTGTGCGCTTGAGCAACGTATTCTAAGGACCGATCTCCATTCAGCGGCACCTAATGGATGAAATAATTCTCCGGCAACAACACTTCAACAATCGGAAAACTTCACTCTGTCAATCTCGGTAACCGGCCCTGCGCCAAGAACCTCTACAAGTAGGCCTATGCGAAACTACCAGGAATAACCTATCAAGGCTTTGTTTGTCCGAGGATAAAGATTTAAAACCAACTAACCAAATCGTAGCCTACCACATAAACGACTGCCAGTCACTGATTCAATGTACATGAGCGATCCGTACATCAAGCTGCACCAAGTTGAATTCATTGGGGTAATATAAAGATTTTTACTCCCTACTGCACCCACACATGAGAAGAATTGTTTTCTAGATTGCCCTATGGAAGGGAATGCCGCCATTTCGAAAATGCAGTCATCTATTATAATAGAACTGCCCAATAGAACTGCCCAAATGACTGCCCAATCCATCAACCACCACATGGAACGCTTGGACTGAAGGCCTTGGACGACGAGACTGTCGAGTGGCTGATGACATCATGCCCAAACATATAGTCCGGAAGAACAGCTCATACGACGAAGAAGTGTGGTTTATCACCACAAAAGTGTGATTTGATTTAAAGCAATGGTTAGTTGAATACATTGAAATAGTTTCTTGGTTATAGCTTACCCTCAGTAAGGAGTTTGCAATCTCAGCCAGACGGACGTGAGACTTGGTCTTGAGAATATCTTCAGTTTGACTTCCTTTCAAAGTGTTTATTCTACAAAGAAAGAAACCATCGGTAAATCTAAATCAAAATGAGGACATGACCAGGGCCATTGAAAGGATAATTTGGGCCTAGTACCATGAGATTCTCGGGCCCAAATCGAGACATTTCTAAGAAAACACATTGTATTAAAAAAATGAGCAGTGATTTATTCAAGTTCCGGGGCCTGTTTGAAAAGTTTCAGGCTCTTAAAATCATCTTGAGCCCGAGAACAGAAACCTAAATCTCCTATCAATATCACTGGACGTGACAATATAGTACAGTAAACGTTATTATTACGTCTAAAAACATGCTTTACCTGGAGGTTGCAGAGGTGTAAAACACTGAGCAAAGTTGCAGAGTAGCATCCCGAGGAGCAACGAACTCTTCCGTGGGTTGTCTCTTCTCTCCTGTATCATCTTTATCTCTACCAGTCTCCACAGTGCTGTGCAATGCATGATGCGGACTGATGCAGTATTGTTAAATTTAATGACGAATCCCTCGTCAGTACACATGCATAAAAAGCGTTTTCGTAAGATGGATGAAAGTACCGGACACTGGTTACGAAAACAAAAAACATCACATCTGACCATTTTACAAAATAGAACAAACAGTATTCTTGGTTGCATTTTTATTCAAAGCTTACAAACTTTTTAAAATAACTAACCATTCGTTTGCGTGAGCGTTTCCATCTCTTAAACTGCTGAACTTTCTTCCAAGCTTGGAGTGAAGAGGAGCTTGCGACTGCTGTTGCTGCTGGGAGGAGGAAGATGCATTTATTGTTTTGGTCAAGGGTTCCACACTCACAAGAAGAAAACGGATGTTGACTCCCAATTCCGATATTAGCGACACCTCTGCAACAAAATATGAATTACAATCCTAGTCCAAACGAACAAAAATGAAGGTCCAAACGTCCTATTGTACTGTTCAGGCCTTTTAACGCCATTTTAAGCCCTTTTAGTAACAAAATATCATTTTTTTTCTACCTAAACAGACTCTGAAGCATGATCTACAAACTACAATTAATTTACGTTTTGAAAACAAATCATAAAATTTTAGCTTAAGGATGTCATAAGGAGTCAAAGTTGATCGATTCAGATACTTCTGAAGCTGACTTGAATGATTCCGATTTCAATCAAATTAGAGCAGACCTTGGCTACATAGCAAATAATGAAAGACTCACCATCAGATGGTTTTCTGGTCTTCTTTATGTGTTGCAAGTAACAAGGCAAGATGCTGTTTAAAATGATCAACATTTCCAGTGTCCGACTGCTTTCCGGTTGGTAGGCTATCACGGTGATGCAAAGTCTGAGAAAGAACTTGCGTTTAGTCGTAATAGCTTTACATTTTTCAGGCAAATCAAACTAACATGATATAATCCATATATTGTGTATTCCAGCACCAGTGACGCAGCTAGAAAGAAAACTTAATGTGGGTAAAAGTAACTATTGGGGAGGCAAACGTCATTAAGCATGAATTACAATGGTACTAAAACATTTTTATTTCGGGAGGAGGGCAAACGAAATTTTTGGGGGGCAGTTCTTCCTCAAACCCCCTCCCCCTTAGCTACGTCCCTGCCCAGAATTTTTGTCAAGATTTGAGTTTGAAGACTTGTCAAGAGTTTGTTTGAGTTTGTCGAGAGTTTGAGTTTGTCAAGAGTTGAGTTTGAGGACTTATAATCAAACATAATAGAGAAATAGACGATATCTAAAAACATAGTCTTTTTTCTTCCACTTCTACCTGAAATAGTCGTTGAAAGAAACAGAAGGCGGGTCGGTTTCCAAACAAGTATCTGCTGGCTTCAAAGGCTTCTCGCTGTAAACGCCACTCAACACCTGCGTAGATATAAATACTATTTTCAATGAACGTCGAATAATAAGCCTACTATTTGGGTTACATCATAAACGTAACGGGTTTCTGTTACAAGATGAGCTAGAAACACTCAAGTTACACGACGAATACCGGTGCAAATAGTGTGATGTTTGAGTTAATGTGCACACATTATTGATCGTCTCGAGTACCAGCGAAAATATGGTTGGTTGGTTTTGAATCTTTATCCTCGGACTGACAAAGCCTTGATAGGTTATTCCTGGTAGTTTCGCATACTTGTAGAGGCTCTTGACACAGGGCCAGTTACCGAGATTGACAGAGTGAAGTTTTCCGATTGTTGAAGTGTTGTTGCCGGCGAATTATTTCATCCATCAGGTGCCGCGGAATGGAAAGCAGTCCTTAGAATGCGTTGCTCAAGCGCACACCCCGAGAGTCGAACCAGCCTCGCGTGATTTTGAGCCATGCGCGTAACCACTGAGCTATCGGGGCTGACGGGGTGTCTGACAACAGTTGAACCACACCTTGAAACTTCACTGAAAATCAAAAAAAAAAGAAGATTAAAACCGCACGATTGCTGCGTTCATTAAGTATAATGTTAAAAACTGGGATTACGTGAAGTTCATCGAAAGTCTCGGACTTAGTCAGAGATAATAATAAACGGAAAAAGCTTTCCGGAGAAATTTGATCTTCTTCTTCCGTTCGTTCGAACACAGCGTTGATATTGTATTCCTGTAAAAACAAACCCACGTGAGGTATAGCTAAAAAAAAATTCAAAAACGCACTAAAAAATAAATTCTTATGGAGAAGATATTTGTTAACGGCAATGATTCCAACTAATATTCCTCATAAATATTAAGGTAACATACGGTAAAGTTTATTATGATTCTTCCATAATAATTAGATTTTTTATAGATTACGAGCCAAAACAGAAGTAACAATCAAGAAGTTGTAACCTGGCAAATACACTTTCACAAAGCCTACTGGTGTGTTGATGCATAACAAAAAGGTGTCAACGTAGAAAAAAGAAAAAAAAAGTTTATTTAATTAAACTACGCATCACTTCCGATTTCGCAAAGATTTACAAAGCTAAATGTTGGTTTAAATTTTTCAAAAATCATATTTAACAAAAAAGAAAACAACTTCTTACCGACAAGAGAGGCGCTGCACTAGCAAACAACTGCAAGAGGAAGGGTTGTCTGTGAACGGTGAACATTTGTGCTAACACCATGTCGAGACAAGCCGTGATGGTGTTGTTGTTGTTGTGCTTGCTGTACACCTAAACGTGATTTCGTGTAGGCACATGAAATTGAGTTTCAAAAAACACTTAGAAGAATGATTTTGAGCAGAGAAGAACTCGCTAATCCCATTTCTTACAAGACTGACACCTCTTACACTTATCACAATTCACATTCACGTATACTTATCTCTTACACCAAATTAAATCATTGCTTTAGACGTTGACACGCTATCGCATGCACTTTCACAAGGTCTATACCTTGAGCATTGAAGGCAAAACTAAACTGTATCCGTGCAATGTGAACGTGTGGCTGAAGTGTACAAGGAAGTTGATAATGGCAGCAGAGAGAACTCTTAGAATTGGAGCCTGTTCGCAATGGATCACCAAGGCAGCGCTCCACGCGTGCATGAAAAAGCTTAAGTTGTTTTCCCACGAGGATTCACCTGTTTAATAAAGAAAGTATTGATTGATTGTGAAAGTCTTTATCCTCAGACTAAGAAAGCTTCTTTTATAGCTTAATCCTGGCAGTTTTCCATACTTGTAGAAGCTTTGAATCATTGACAGAGTTTTAACCACTAAGATTGACAGAGCAAGGTTTCCAACTGTTGAAGTGTCGTTGTCTGTGAATTATTATTCCATTAATTAGGTGCCACTAATTGGAAAGCAGTCTTTGAAATGCGTTGCTTTAGAACTAATCCCAACCGTTTCGTTTATTGTTTTTTTTTAGTTTATTGAATATTAGGCCAATGCAGTAGCCTATATCGGAATAAAATAGCCTACAAGGCTTTGAAAAGACTACCTTGCTTGCAAAAATGTAGCTTTATTTTAAAGGAGAGTATGAACATACTTTACGTCTTTAAAAGGTAACAAACTTTAATGTAATTTTTGAGAATCATTGGACCAGCTGTTGAAAAATCAACGTTTAGAAAGATTTGGTCCCATTCTCAGTTATCGGTTGAGCTTCGTGGAATGAGAAGATAAGTTTCTCATCGCACTGGGTCTTTGGCATTAACGAGATTAGGGTTGCCAGTTCCTTTCTCTCGACCGCCTTTCCTTATGGCAACTATGCCCACCCAATTTATTACACCTTGGGTTAAGGTGCTCATCAACGAGGTTTGCATTATTGCAAAGTCAACGTCTTATCTGCTGCGTCATCCCGCCGCTACTTTTTGTTTAATAATATTAACAAAAAAAATGTTGAAATCCTACTTGATAAAGACAACAAAATTTCTGAAATCAATTCAATCCAATAATATTTTTGGATGGCGTCCAGGTTCCGAATTTCATTTCCATATTTGGAGTCAAACAAGTAAAATTCCGCATCCATCGCCTAAAACACCATAGTGACAATAATTTAACAATTTATAACGTTGCAAACTCTTCTAATTCTGACACTAGCATGACTGCCAAAGGGTCTTTCGATCTGAGAAGCAATCTCGTCGAAGAAAACATATCCGAAATCATAAAATGGTGAAAACTATAAACACCAAAGTTTTTATGTGTAAACAATAAAAATGAATCTGTCAGTATCCACCGATAGGTCTGTGAAGAATGATCGTTCTCAGTTAGATAAGAGGTAAGCTAAGTACACAAAAACGCACATTCATGATTTCTTACATCATGTTTTCTTATGTTAGGCTAACTTTTCTGTTTATATCTTAGCATGAGAAGCAAGTAACCATAACATAGAAAAAAGTTTTGACCTTTCTTGGAAAGGACCACAACTTGTTGAATTCCGCTTCTATAAAAGTTGCGTTTAATTCTTTATCCGTGTCATTCTGATGACTTCGAAGACCTTCTAGAGTCAAGCGCAGTCTTCCTATTTCAGCTTGCTTCATCTGAGCCACCCTTCGTGACAACCTGCAGATTGCTTCTTCATGGTCAAGCCTTACGAAGGATATCTGGAGAGAAAATAGTATTTTTAAAAGTAACAATAATGTGCAATGATGGTGTTTTAAATATGCAGGTTGAAATTGATCAATAAATTAAAGCAATTGTCTTTGATGAACTTTGTTAAGTAAGGCTTTCATTCATGTCATAAACCTTATTTTAAACAAGGATAGTGGAAAAAGAAAACTTTAAAATTGGTTTTCATAGTCTAAAGTAGGCTAATTCATTATGCAATTATGAATAGAAATGTAGCTGAAGTTTAAACTAAATAGACGAAGTCGACCGTGTCACATGTTTGCATTGAAATGTTTGACTTTGAAGAGATTGAAATGTACTGGAGGAGCAAAATGGTTGGAGCGTCTAGTCAATCTAATGAAAAAATAAAGCGCCCAACCTGTAGATTATGAACATGAGTTTTGTATCTACAGTTTAGGCTCTTTATTTTTTGATTAGGATTAAAACACTTTTCCACTTTTTTCCCGTACTTGAGGTGTGGCGTTTTTGCGACATGTGTAGAAATCTCTGACGTAACAGTGATGACACAATATGAGTTTTGTGTTCGGGTCTTCCATTTGCTGCAGTGGACGTTCCGATTCAGGGATATCCAGAGATTTAGCACCTTCCGTGAGAACATGTTCAAAAGTACTGTAGTCAGTAACTTGGATCTATAACATAACTTTTTTATAAATAAATGACAAGGTTTGTTGGGCTGTGGACCAGAAAGCCTATTTACTGAAGAGAAAATGCATAAATGAACATTAATACGTTTTTATATAAAAATGAGGAAAAAACATTTAAAAATCGTTCGCTTCCAATGTAGAGCTGTTATTATTCGGACACACGTAGCATATTGCTAAACTTTTCTTCATTCTGGATACACAAGAAAGGACAAAATATATTCGAAGTCGGCCGAGACAACTTATAGCTATACTCACTCACCTTCAGTCAATGCAACAAAAACACTGAAGAAAAGATGACATTTACTGCATATGAATAGCTCTGAAAAAATTCAGCCCGAAAATTGGGTAGCCGATAATTCTTTATTTAGATTCTTATAAATAAAACAGTTCGTTTTAGGCAACTATTTGGCAATTCATACCGGGTATGCAAAGTTACATGGGTGCTCTTCACTCCATACGGACAACTGTTTGGTTCCTTGCATTCCAGCGGTAACTAGTAGCTAAAATAGAAACAAGTATATAGCATAAAGTATTTTGAAAAAGCACAATTGATATTCCAATACATCAGCTGTTAAACGCATGCTTTAAGCGTAATGCACAGCCTCTAAAGTTGCAAAGATAGTAAGGTTTAGACACCCCAGACAACAACAAAATTGCAATGGCTTCAAAGTCTAAAACGACGCAAATACGGCGACTTTTTTCCGGCTGTTACGAGCTCAGCTAGGCTGTCATCCAAAGTTCTAATTATTGTACTTACCTGCATTTCTATTTGTTGTTTTCTGAGAACTTGCTTAATGATTTTAAAATCAAACGCCTTTGAAAGGGGCAAAACCGAACAAAAAGCAAATGTGCTTGGAATGACGACAGGTTCGCTGATCTTTGACGTGCGGTTGTACTGGATCACACTTTCTATCTAAGACAAAATTTGAAATGACAGAGTTCAGAAAAACGTTTAGTGTTATGTATATTTTTTTAAGTTAGTCAAGCTTGATTGACAGAACGTCAATTTTTTTAAAAAATATTTTTGCTTTTGCAATCTTATGATTTTTCTATCAAATCATGTTGCCTCGTTATTCTTTTCAATACTGACCTCTCTTAAAAGTTAATTGTGACATTATTTAAACTAAAAATAGAAAAAAAAATTTTTTTACCGGTTTCTGTCATTTGCATCTTTCAAACTTTAAAAATATCGGTAATTCAGCTGCCCATACGTTGATGGACAAATACACATTTCACAATCAATAAACTTTGCATTACAAACATACAGTATTGTTGCTCCCTCTTAGCAATATTTAAATAACATGACCATTGACCTGCTGTGAGCAGCTGACAAGCTTACCGAATGGCCTTTTGCTACTGTGGCTAATCTGATGAAATTATTTAACACCAAGCGCACTAATTAAGCGTTTCTCTATGTTGGTGAATTGTGTGTTATTGTGGTATAGGCTTATTGTGTACCACTGTTTCACAGAATCTGATTAGCAAATAAAGTGATTTCTCTTTGAACTTACAATTTTTGAACCATAGACAAGCAAAACAAAGTAACCTTTGCGGGTTTAACATAATGTACTATCACATACAAAACATGTTAGATATTTTGTTTTATATGTAAACTATGTGAACTATTGCATGTTCAAAAATGCAAACTCTCTACCAAAGCTTTAACTTACAATTTGTACAAAAAGTAAATGTGCAACATTTGGACTCAGATCTGGGAGGAAGGTTGGGAGGTTGCGGATAATCCAGAGAGCTTTGAATCTTTCATCTTCCTTTTCTTCTTGACAGAACAACTTCTCGGCCAAGCTTCGAACAAACAGATTGGAATCTTCGTTTAGACAACTGGTGGTCACCGACTTCGCAACGCTGCTCACTGAAACCAAGTTAACATGATCAAATTTTCGGAGAATAGTTAGTGTTTGATTCACACAAACAATAATAATAATAATGTTACGGTTTTATTTATTGTCGCTTTACAACTGCTAAGAATTTTTAGCGACAAGGCTCAGTTTTAATTTTGTATCAGATTTAAGATGCCACCAGATTACTGTCCGACTTATCATGCAAGTAAAAACATAATCTGCAACGCTTTTGAAGTCTTTGGTATGAGCGGACCTGGAATCGATCTCAGATCTACTGAGCTGAGTTGCAGAAGGCCACTGAACTGTTTTCACACAAACGAAAAAAAAGTCATCCACATTCAAATCAAACGTAAGCTACACTTGCCAGATTGTCCATCCTTAGTCGTGGCCACATCTAATATTAATTGAATGACTGTTGGAACGCAATCACCAATAGCCGGGGGGAAAACACAAGAATTGGGGCGAGAAACGTTATCTGCAAAGCCTGGAAGCAATCACAAATAAATAATAATGTTTCATCCACAATGTTAATGTTTGAGAAATAATAATGTTTCATGCATTCACAAACGCGCGATAGCTACTGGAACAGCATTTGTTTATTTTTTTGTTAACTGAGGGATTTATAAAACGATAACAGCACAAATCTAAACCAGAAAATCGCAAGAAGTTATTATGTTAATATTATTCAGTGAAAAGTCTCTAAAACGGTATAATCAAAAAAGGAAATGCTGTGCCTTTTCAATCAATCTTATAAATCGATTGCTTTCTCTAAACAAAAGCTTTGTGGAAGTCCGAACATTCTAGTTTTTTCTCAAGTAACAAAACTTCTTCTTTTTTTACATTATTTCAACGTCACCAGACTTTTTTTTGGCAGGGAACAGGGATGTAGACGTACAAATGCGTAATCCTTACTTTATTCCTTAACAAATGTAGATTCAAACGACCTGTTTTAGTCTGATGCTGCGGCCTGCGGGTTCGCTGTGGTAGTAGCGGTTTGCATTTGCTTTCGGAACACAGTTCCCTAGTCATGTGCGAGTTTAGTCCTTGACATCGACATGACAAACAACTTACTGGAGTCAGGGTGAATAGATCGAACTCCATGAATAAGGCTTGATCGGTTCGAGCGAGTGTCCTCTTTGCGGGAATCTCCGATGACCAAGGTTGAACCGGTTTGTACCGGTCGAGACGAGTAACGACGAATTTCACATGGATTGTCTGCGCAGCAAAGTCGCCTTTAGTATTAGAACATAATGTAGCTGATGCTTTGTTTGTAGAACTGGTAGAACTACTGACAGTACATGCTATTGTTGTAATTTCAAATGACAGAGAGGCTAGGAAAAATGATCTGCATCTGATGAGAAACATACTCATCATCGATAATGGATGTTTTTACCGCCACGTCGGCTGCATTGGCAAGTGGTGAGAGACTTGTTACGACAATCAAAAGGGCGCCAATTTGACTCTATTGAAGAATATATGCGGATGCGTCTTTGGCAAGAGATTTAATGGCATGCCTGAAGATGAACACAAAGATCGGCTTCCTTTCTTTCCCGTGCACTAAATATACTGCACATCTTCCATCAGTGGATGTATGTCTGATACGTCATACGGCAAAACACGCACTCACCGCAATCTGGCACGTACTCACCGCAATCTGGTTCAGCTTCATTTCTCTTTTTTGCTTCAGTAACAATATGTTGGATGACCGGGATGTTGGTAAAATGGAAGTTTTTTCTCGCTTCTGCTCTTTCTTCTTCTTCTTGCCGAATCAACTGCTTTAGCTCCTCTTCTCGATGGTAAGATCTGAAACCACACCAAGCTATTTTACGAAAGCGACCATCAGTTAGTAAATTTTTTTGTGGTTGTGCGACAACAAAATTACCAGCAGCAAATAGCACGCTATGAAATGTCCACAATCCTCTGTACAAGTTACGTCCGGGTACTGGAAATGAAACATCAAAAAGGTGCAAAAATAAACACTTAGTTTGAGGAAATACTAGAATTTAGAAAGAAAAAAGAGTTTGTTTTATTATTTATGCTTTTTTTCATATAAACATTTTTTCTACATGAACATTCCTCTTACTTCGTGTTTTTTTTTCAAATATACAAACGTCCACAACGTTTTGATGCGTACGAAAATTTGCAAGAGTGGAGTTTCTTTTAAATCTCATTTTTGACTTCAAAAACAAAGGTTCTACCAGGGATTCTACACGGTTTTGAATAAGGTTGTGTAAGCAAGTGAACAACTGGACATATGACGTCGTATGGTTATGCCAGAGGAACAAATTTTCAAAGCGTTTTGTAGCTTTTACCCTTTTCTATATCTTTGCTATGCCATGGGAAATATTCGTTTTGTTCTGATAATAATAATCAAAAAAACAAATGAAACAAACTCAAAGAATTGAGACTTAAAATATTTCAGTAAGAAAAAAAAAATAAGTTGGACAATTACAGTTTATCTGATGATAAGATTGCTGCACTTTGCACGGTAGTTCCTCTTTGTGCAACAATTTGATCAACATCAAGAATGTGCGGAATCCATGGTGGATCGGGAAGAGGAGTTGACTCTAAACCCAAGGATGATGGAGATAGAGCAAAGGAGGTATTTGCAACAGGAAACTATCAAGAAACGACATATTCTTTATTCAATCTTAGCAGAAAGAAATATTTCAAAAGTTGGTTTTGGCCTGCTAAGATCAGAATACCCTAATTAACAAAGTAACTTGTTTCTTAAAATTTTTTTAATTCAACCTAATGTAGATAATTTTGGAAGTCGTGGCTAGTTACCCACACGTTTAATCTTATGCCGCCAAAAAGAATTCGTTCATGCCTTAAAACATCTTCGTTAATTTTGAATTATTTTGATTAACCAAATTTACATTTTTTTTTTCTACTATAAATAGGCTACTTCACCACTTTTAGGTTTATTTTATTTTGACGATAGCTCCTGAAGAGAGTCAGTCGAAAACCTGAAGCTTCGAGCTACCATGAGCAACATTCTACTCGCAATTTTCAAGTTTTGTAACCAACCAACCAACTCTTCATCAGGTTTCACAACAAGCAATTCGAAAAGAACGTTACCGAACAACGAGATCATGGAGTTACTTGGTAGCAGTTGTATCACCGAAGAAATAAGCATTGATACTGCTAACCGGTCGCCATTGTCCAATTTACATCTTTCAATCAAATGCTTTGTAGTCTAAGTATCTATTCACCACAGCAGTTTTTAGTTGTTTTAATATGCTTTTACCGGTACTTTGAAAGCAAAATTTGTTTGCGACTACAAGCTTGCTTCAAGGACTATTTACCGTGAATCCAGCATCTTTATTGTCCCTTGCGTGCGTCTCTGTATTCTTCCACACTGAGCTTCTATTCTCCCAAAGCACTCGAATTTTTTTTAATGCGCTGATCCGGTGGCCCGGATCAGGGTGCTTCAATTCACTGATAAAGCTCTTGCAGACATCCCGTTTGATTTTAATAGCACAAAGCAAAAACAGAGAAGCTGAAAGATAACAACTGGTATTTGAGCAAGCACTTGAATTATGATTTGTCAAATTATTAACTATTAGGCTATTATAATTTCAGTGTAAAAGAGAGCCGTTGAACAATAACGTGCGTAGTCAAGAGGTGAAAGCGTCCGACCAACATTCCAAGAAACGTTGGGTAAAAGTTCAGAGTTCCAAGTCGGCTACAAAATATTAGTTTAACTTATAGGTAGGGTTTGCTGGGTATGGATGTTCAGACTGGTGGTTGAGCTCAAACCTAAAATATAGGGTTAGGGTCCCCTTGCAACTCCACGTTGTCCATCAAGAGCAGCAGAGATAACAATACTGGTAAAAGACTTAACGACATGTTTAAACGTGAAAACAAAAAATTGAGTTCCTGTCTATTAAATGCAAATCGTAACCGGAAGATAAAACTTATACACATGACAAAGAAAATTACTGAGCAATGAGTAAAACTCTCAAGTTAATCTCAAGACGATTGACACCTTTTCAAATTGCAGACTCAGGCTGTCGATCGACTTAACCTTGCAACGAATTTCAAAACGTTTTTCGCGTTTTCAACATACCTGCTGACTCTACCAATAGCTTGTTGCTATCAAGCAGTAGTTCCCAGCACAAAGCATAAAGATCAATCAGCATCTCACACGAGAGGGAAGATATTGATTTCAATAACACCAACAATGGGCTTCTTGATAAGCAATTCGCTTTAGTTTTGAGATATCTGAAAAACAAGGTATTTTTCCATAAATAAAGAGGTTTTTGCATTCTCACCAGCAAGCATGGTTCCTATTGTATTAATAAGCTACGTTAAATTAGGTGACTGATAGGATAAAGTCTATGCAACATTTGATGTTATCATGTAGGCTACAATGTTATTCAAACCATGTTATATGTTTTAATACGAGCCTTTTTTAAACAAATGATACGTTCATAATTTAAACAAATGTTTTATTGCCAAGCCACAACAACAAATGCCTAAACTTGTCACACACGCATGCTATATCACATACATGCCACAGCGCATGCATGCCATATCACATGCATGTCATATCACATACATGTCATATCACATGCATGTCATATCGTATGTATGTCATACCACATGCATGTCATATCAGATGTATAACATAGGACATGCATGTCATATCACATGCATGCCATACCACATATATGTCATACCTCATGCATGTTATATGACATGTATGTCATATCCCATGTATAACATAGCACTTGCATGTCATATCCCATACATGTCATATCACATGCATGCCACATCACATGCATGTCATATTGTAATAACTAGCTATGAATTGATCGTCCGGTTGCAGTAGGAATTTAAATTTATAAACACATAGATGTTTATTTCCTTTCGTCATACTGACAAGATCGGATTTTAATAGGAAAATCTGAAGCGCTTACATGTACAATGGAAAAGGTGTCGTTTTCTCTTCCACTATTTCTGAATTCATTGTGTCTACCTGCAATGTACGCTAAATTAATGTGGGACGTTATTTTTAAATATGTAACTTCCTGAAAGACGTGTAATAAACGTTTCAATAAAAATGTTTCTGAGACAAATTTCCGGACAAAAATTTCCCATTGAGAAGATAAGCAGTTGCAGATTGAATTTCACGTCGGAAAAGCTTACTTGTAGCATTGATTGTAAGAATTATGAAAATAATAGGATGCGGTTCAAACTAACTATTTATAATTCGAAATAAAACAAAATTAATCGCTAAAATTTAATTCGATGCGAAATGAATAGGCTAGTGAAGCGGTGTGTCAATACAAAATATTTCAAAATGCTTTTCTGTGACAAGTCTGAATGATTGGAATATGCTTCGTTTCGTTTTGAATTTGCAAAAAATAAACAAAATTGCTCTTCTTTTGAAACAAAATAAAAATAAAAAGTTTTGCGTGAAAACGAAGTGAGCAAAAGACTCGTTTTTGGATAGGCTTACGTTTGTTTCGACCACCCCTTAAAAAGTAATCGAGAAAGAAAACAACTGAAAATCCAGAAAACCATGAAAATTATCATCGAACGTAGAGTAGAATACATTGCTTTAGTGTGCAGAAAACCGTGAGTGTTCATCGCTACTCGTTTGCTTTGGGCAGATTCAAAAATCATCAGCCAAATTTCTCAAAACTTACCCTTTCATGTTTCGACAATAGGTTGCTCACTGTCGCCACTATGCGGTCACATGATCTGAGGATGCGTTTGTGACAAAATGGATGACAAAAGTTGACATGATCGCATAAAAAGTTTTGCTGATTGGCCAGTTGCATAATGGTCTGAAAGTATTCATCAGTTAGAAATCAGTAAATACAGATCAAAGAAAAATAGCAATAAGCAAAACACTACAACCACGCCAAACAAACATTTAGGGCTGAAGTTGACATTTTCAAAGGAAATATAAATTGCATAAGTTCATGCTTCTTTCAGACTTGAAAGTGAACAAATAGCAATTTCGCAAATAGTCAAACCTCATAAAAAAAAACGATTAGTATTTATATTTTATAAACGTATCAGGTCAAACTTTTATATGAACAGCACTAATAAGCTTGTAACCTTCTGTAACATACCACAACAAGGAATATAGTATAGCCATGATTTTAGAAACTCACTTTAATCCATGGGAGGTCTCTTCCTCTCGGAAGACAATCTATCATTAGTGAAGACCCATACAGAGACGGTGCCTCATTAGAATCTTTATGTCCAGGCATGTACTCTGACGTGGCAGATGCAGCACTCAGTGACATGGTGCTTCCGTATGACATTTCTCCGAATGGAATGTAGAGTGAAGTTTCCGCGGCACAGCAAACGCTGCCAGGGACAGTGAGCATGTTCCCGGATGTATTCATGCTTGGTTTGCAACCGCTCTTTTGATTGCTTATCTTGGTGAAAGGTCTTTCATCTGATGCGCTGTTGGGCCCACTGTTCCGCCGGATACAGGTCTTGTCATGATCATATGGCCGCTTTTCTAAAAAAATGTGTTTTTTTCGTTCGCCGAGCCTTTCGATGATGACATGTTGTGACACACTGCCATCGACACGCACAACTTGAGACAGTAGCTTATATATGAACGACAATAGGAAAAACTGTCTTTTGCGAGAAAAATCATAATTGTGACTTTTCGATAATTTCGGTTGCTTTTTCCTAATTAACACCGACTGATGACACACGGCTGTGTTTACCACGCTTAAGCTTAACACAATAAAGTTATCAGTGATCTAAGCCGTGACATAACGACTCAGAAAAGTCACACTGTCAAGGTATGAGTGAGCAATACGTGTGTACACACACGTGTAAGCTGAAAAATATCCAATTATTGTAAAACCAAATCTTTGCTCTTTGTTGTGCCATAAACATCTTATGCAATGCACTTTTATGCAAAAGCAGCATTTAAATACAAAGCATGTAGGATCAGATTTTCGGAATGCGTTTAGTTCAAACAGGATTCGTGATTCATCATCATCATCATATGCCATCTTCGAGTTCGAGTTGAAGGTTGGCTGTCACTTGTTTCCATATGTCGCGATCTCCCGCTCTTCTCTTTGTTTCTCCAATACTTGGCGAGCCAGACCACTGATGTAGCCTACATAAACTCCCCATTTTTTTCTCTCGCATATATTTCCTTTTACCATGCCTTCAACGACCAAGTGATGTATAGCTGGCCCGCGGTTTTCTCAAAATATGTTCATCGAATTAAATCTTCTGCTGAATCATTTGTCCATCTGTTTTACGTAATTGTTTTTACGTAGCATGATGATAGTCTCAGCTTCGATGGCATGCGTAGATCTCTTCTTCAAAATTTTTTACAGTTCTAAAATGCAGCTTTTTTTTGAGTGATTTTTCTCTTTCTTTTGCTAATGCATCTTCCATGTTGTGCGATGAAAGACCCGAGGTACCTTCCAATAAGAATTTCATTTTGGTCTTTCCGTTGCTTTTTTCTGTCACTATCACACTCGTGATTACATTCAAAACATAAGAGCAAGATTTCGCCGAAATTCACATGTAAGGTCTTCCAAACTTGCGACATAAGGAGTTCTTTTACAAAGTTTACACAAGTCCTACATACCCTGGCCGCGAGAGATCAAACAAAGATGAAAACCAACAGTTTTTCTTACATTGTTTTGACAATCGGAGACGTTGGTGGATGCGATATCAATAACAAATAACATTTGTTGATTTAAGGAATCTGGTGTCTTTTCACATCTAGCTAAACAAAATCTGTTTATTATCAGCAAAAAATCCCTTGCCTGATGACTCACCGTCCACTAAAGACGTAGTTCTGATCAATGTTGGAATATTCGCACATGACACATTGAGGGCGCCTGACGGCTCAAAGAACTTTATAGTTTTCTTGTTCGGAGATTCATCGAGTTTTACTGGAGTTGTGGCAGCAGTTCCAACTTCGCTTTTCGAACCTGCGTATTTTCAGCAGTGTAATTTAAAAAAGCTTTTTTAGTGATCAGGAACTTCCGATCTTTGACAGTTAAAGGATATTATGATATCTCTTTGGTCATTGAAGAACAAAATCTACTGCACTATAAGCCTACATTGTCTACCGAAATAAAATAACAGCAAATTTTGTGGTATATCTTGGTTATTTGCTTGTGGTAGCCATGTGGCCTGATTTGTCACATTTTGCAGATTTTGATTACAGCTACTGCTAGTGCTTGACTGACATTTTTTAAGATGTTTTTACTTTTTGCGGTTTCCTAATGACATAAAACTTTCTTGTTGCCTTGGGGAAGCAGTAGCAAATGAGAAAAAGTAAGTTGAAAAACGCAAAATCAGACTGTTATTGAAAATTAACAGTCTGACTAAAATCTTCGAAATCAAATTTTCTTTGTTTTTCAACATCTGAGGATGTTAAAACCTATTGTGTCATCTGGGGAAAAGAATAAAGAAAGCGTAAAAATCTAATTTTTAGAAAAATTTATTTAAACGTTTGCCCAAAGTTAGAAAAACCTGGAAATTTCTGCAAAATGTGACAAATCAGGCCATATCTTTAGGTGGCCATGTGGTAGCCTATAACAGAATAAACTCTTTCCTAAAGCTCTATTGGTTTTTCTATCTTCAAAAGGTGCGTGTTCGATTTTGCTGATAAAATTGGTTGTTTTTACATCAATTGAACATCTTTTGAAATTGAATCAACGTAAAAACGACGTATTGTTTAAGCTGAGATCTAATGGCATTACCATGATCACAATGTAACCCACCGTGTTGGGTGAAAGATGCGGTTTATTAAAAGTCATTGCTTGTGCCGTGCACTGCTATGCTGCAGCTTATGAAATGCTTACCGATGTCAGTACTGGTGACAAACGACTCCTTTCTGTACATGGCGTCCATGTTTGTTTCTCTGAGGAAGGCAGTAATTTGGTGGAGAAGGTTTGCAGCTGCCATTTGAAGGACAATCGGACAGGCTTTTCCAGACTGGTTAACACGAACTGAAACACATGACGGCTAATGAACTGGACAAACCGTTTCGACAACTCGCTTACAAAAAAGCGTATTTTGGCTCAAGAAAATTGCTTGAATCAGTGTGCTGTTGCCAAATTTTTTGTTAGAGATGGGCGTACAACATTGTAGCCAATGGTTTCTTTGCATTGGAAAAGTTACCGATGCCAATTACGTCATCCCAACCAGCAAAAGCTTTTTAACGATGCAAAAAGGGCGACGTTTGCTCGTTTTGGATCAGGCCCGTAGCCAGCCGGGGGCCAGGGGGGGCCTCGCCCCCCCTGGCAAAATCCCAACATTCTTGAGCAACAGCTGCAATTATAATGATTTTGCCCATTTTCCCGTTGCACAGCTCCAACTGGCCCAATTAACTACAATTGTTTTGTTTAGTTAACAGCTATGATGATTAAACAATTTTGCCCCCCCCCCCCTAACTCCTCCTTTGGCAACCTCAACAGGTTCAATTCAACCAAGGCCAACACGTGTTATAGGTTGGTAAAAAAATTGTCAGAAACTGTGTAAAATAAAAATGTTTTGGGAAAGAATGATAACCTAACAAAGAGGGAATGGATTTCCAGCAGGCCTACAAACCGGTACAAATTAGGCTATACTTAATTCTTACCATTCTTAAATACTTACCATACTTAATTCATACTTAATTCATACCCATTACTTACCATACTTAATTCTAAGGGTCAGTGATAACCAATCTGTGCAGTGATAAACCAAATTTGTGCAGTTAAGCAGTGTTTATTTTTTTTCTTCAATCCAATCAGTGTAAATAAATTTTGTTTCTAGTTTTCTGATCTGTGAAGTGTTCAACCTTGCAGCAGATATTGCTACATTTGAATCTAGCACTGCCGTTTGTGAGTGTGGATTCTCAGTGTTAACAAGGGCTGACGCTCCCACTAGACGGAGCATGTTACAACCAAGACAGGCAAACTTAGTGCTTATGGCCTTTGAACATTCTGTATCGAAATCTATCGATTTAGACTTGTTTGTGAGACGGCTTGCATCCAAACATCCGCGACTGCAATTGCAATAGACTAGCTCACGGTTGTATAGGCGGAATGTAATCATATATATCAAAATCCTAGGCACTAGCTTCTTCGAGCCAGTTAAAGTTTTTGCTCGTAACAAGTACCGCTATTTATACAACAAGTCAACAATTGCTTTGTTATGTTGGTCATTGTAATATGGTTGCCGTGATAAGAGACCAGTGTTGGTCTTAACCAGTGGCGTAGCCAAGGGGGGGGGGGGGGTTTACAACCCCCCCCTTTGGCACGCGTGTGACGTCACGATATTGAGAATGATGCTTTCAGTCTCTTTATGCTTGAGCATGATGCTTTCAGTCTAAAAAAATTTGCCTAATTTTAAACAAAACTGCATTAAAAGAGCGAGTTGTGCCAATACCTAACATTCAAACATCTCAGCCAGGAATTAGCAACAAGAAAACATAGAGACTTAGCTTTATTTCCGAAAAATGCTGAAGAAAACATGATCTTATCCTTTTGCTATGCCACCTGACAGCACCATTTTACAGGAATACTCATACCCACATTTTTGTTGAAAATGCTCTCAGAATGCACCAAATTCAAAGTAATTTTTCAAAATTTTCAGGGGGAGGCCCTCCAGACCCCCCCGTCGCTGGGTGTCGTCTTAGGCGAACACGTCGTCGGGCTTCGCCCGCCGGTCGTCAAAACCTCTCCTTTCAAAATTCCTGGCTACGCTACTGGTCTTAACACTAAACTGACATATTGCAATTTTTGTGGATACCGGTGTTTAAGAGGTTAAAATGCCAAAATCATTCAAATTTTTTCGGCCCCCCCTTGCTCTGCGGTCTGGCTACGGCCCTGTTTTGGATACTCACTGTCTTTTAAAAAGTCTTCATTTAAATCTTCATTCCTGTGCCTGGCTTTCTCTTCTTGGGTTATGACGTCACCAAGTACCGTGTTGGGATGGTTGTTTATGGACATCACTTTTTCCAAGAATTTGTTCAATTCCTGTACACGTTTGCTTGGATTACAACAAGTGTTAAATGATTGGTTGATTAACTGCGGAAATGTCTATCCTTATCCTTGGAATGAGAAAGCCTCTTTGAAGCTTCTTGCAGTTTCGCATACCTGTAGAGACTTTGAACTGATGACCACCTGACCACCCAGATTGATAGAATGAAGTTTCTGCTTGTTGTTGCCTGTGGATTATTCTTAGGAGCTTTCTTGAGGTTACGATAGTTGTTCGGCTTTGTTGTTTCTTCATTCGCAGGACTGGGTGTTTATCCACTGCTAGGTTTGAAAGGACAAGTAATGTAGGCTATTGCATGATTCTATACACCAGTTAGCATGCCTTGCCTCAATTGCACAACGGCGGCCAAATACGAATAACATGTTAAAAAAATCCGTCAGAACAGTCTTCTACTTCGTCGTCACACTACATTCTACTATTACATTCTACATAACTACATTCGTTCAGTCTACTACATCGTCAGAACAGTCTTCTAAACCCGTCAGAACAGTCTTCTACTTTGAGGTGTTAGCTAATTATCCGTTTAGTCTTTCGCCTGTTCCGGAAAAGTGAAGCATGCCAAGCAATAGTCAGCGAGCAGTTGTAACACCTACCGTTCCCCAACGCATAAACTGCAACCGCGCAGTCACGTAATACACTTCCATGGCAGCTTTAACATTTCTGTGAGGTTGGGAGAATCTTCTGCAAGTCCAATTGGGCCATTTGTTGCTCACACAGCGATCTACAAACTGTGCGCACTGTAGCAGCACGACAAAGCGCGAAGTGATAGGAGCAGTCTATGGAAATGAAAGACGAGCACAATATTAATGGTTAAGGACATCATCAGTCGACAATGGAAGGCCTAATCATGACCTAATACTGAAGTGTTCGGCAGTTGCTTCGATGTAACGCAGACTGCTTATACAAGATTGATTACAAAATGTTATCCTCGAACTTAGAAAGTCTCTGCAAAAGCTAAAATGTGCTAGATTAGCATACTTAATACGTATACAAGCTTCAGGCATTGACCCAGCAGTCACCAAAATCGACAAATGAAGTTTGCGCTTCTTGAAGTTTTGTTGTATGTAGATTATCCCAACCTCTAGGTATCGCGTAATGAAGAACTGTCTTTGAAATACGTTGCTGAAGCACACACCCCGAGTGCTGAACTGGCGTTGGCGTTACTTGATTTGGACTAAATTCTTTGCTTTCAAAATCATGTGCTTATCCAACTGACCTCAGGGGCGGATCCAGGAAGTAGCCTTAAGGGGGGGGGGGGCAATTTATACAAAACGCAATGATGTGTATGTGTCTACATTAATCCGACCTTTCAAATACATCGTGAATAAATTTACTTTTCTGTGTTTTAAAGGGACGATTGCCTCAATCTCCCCCTCTGGATCCGCTACTGACAACGATATAATATATCATTATACCATACCAATCCCATAACAGATCCAAGAACATTTGCATCAGGTACTGTTCCCGGAGGGCAACATTCCATTAGAAATTGGAGGATTCTTATTCCGTTACAAATATCCTTTTGATCCACTTCAAACTCTCCGTTCTTCTTCTTCGTTGGATCTTTCAAAGGATCGGCCAATTCCATCAATGGCATCACAAAGGGAAATTCTGGACAAAACAAAATTTTCCTAAATTCAAATCTGCCTGCAAAATTAACGAAATTAAAAAAATTGATTGGTGGTCTTGACCTCTGAATCGGTACGCGTAGGTTCGATACCCTGTCGAGTCATACCAAAGACGTTTTGAAATTGGTCCTCAATCTTATCCCTGCTTGGCACTCAGCATAGAAATGGACTCAGGGCGATAATATAGCCTACTCGACTGTGTCTCAATACAACCGCACTGATGGACACTTTCTGGTTTATACCACGCTCAGAAAGCAACGCATATCTGCGACGGATATATAAAAACACATGCATTATAAATTATAATGTCATTTTTACTCAGACCACTTAATCTGAAGACGTCCGATGCTTTCTGTCACTTTAGAATAAGCTCCCATAAATATGAATTGTGCTTGGTGATACAAGAGCGGTCGTTTACAAAGCATTTAATCTCTACTTCGTAATTCTGTTGACAAACAAAATCCCAGAACAAGTAAAAGCCACACTTTCTTGAAAAATCCTTGATAAATCTTTTCTTGAAAAATCCTACACACGTTTTATACATGTGGTGCTTTTCTAAGTGTAGGCTAATATTCAATCTTTCTGATTATATTTTGCATAATCCAACTTTTTGCATAATCCAACTATTCTTAAACCATTCCAAAAACAACACCAACTCACGAAATGCGGAGACAAGTCCTGCACCACCCTTGTCTTGCTTTTTGGTGTTTTTTCTTTTCATCATTTTACTGATGAACCCTGGATGTCCGCTGTCGTACTCATCAGAATCATTACCGTCCGTGTTGTCGTCCGTTTTGTTAAAATTGGGTATCACCTTTGGGTCAAATTGGGTCATCAATTATGCCATCAAGTACCAGCATGATGTTTATGTTTGTAAAGTACATCAATTCATTATGATATAACTTAAAGATGAAGCATGCAGGATTATCAGTTTTATCGCTAAATTGCAAATTACTATTTAATGACGCCATTGCTGACGTCATCGTTTTTCGGAGTCAGTACACATTGAATTGGATTCTCCTAATTATATTGAATCTGTTGACGCATAAATCATCTTTTTACAATAAGAATTAAGTAAGTTATGACATTTTCAAATCTCGTGAAAACAACTCCCTATTAAAAATAATGCATTTTCAAACCTTGAAAAAAATCGCTTCAGGTACCTTTATAAACCGCGATTTTTGGAAATGAAGACGATGTCCGATCAAGCTCAAACTTTACGAATGTCGTTTTATGACTATTCGCAAGAAAGAAAGTTTGCAGCTTTGAAATCAGATAAAATTAGGCTTAGTAATTAAGGGTAATTAAACTAACAATTTTTGCTTGTTGTAGGATGGCAGCAATCAAAATATATCCTAAATCTCCCAAAAAAATGGAATTAGAAAAAAAACGATTTTTTTCGGATAATCTTTTAAAAATAGACAAATTTTTGTTGTTTTCTAAACTTAAAGCATCAATTTTACTGACCTGGACAGGCCTGATGCATTTAACACTCAACAGCTACCGCACGCTTGCAGTAGCCCATATAGCCTACCGGCCTATCAGTTACAGGAACAATGAAAAAAAATGTTTACTCACACTTGCTCTTTTTAGAAGGTTTCCCATTTTTCCAAACGGAGTTGCTGCGCGATCTCTATGCCCACGACTCCCGTCCACTTCTTCGTCATCGGAATAGTCTTGTTCAAATCTAAAGTTTGATCTTTCAGATAGTAAATCCCAAGCAAAATAAAACAGTAGCCTATACTACAACCTATATTTTCCTATAACTACAAAAATAATCTTTAAAGTGTGTTATTATGGCATAAAAACATATATATATAACTGATCATATAAAATCAAAATCATCATCATAATTTTCAGCCTGTGGTAGCCAGCTACTGAGCGAAGGCCTTCTCCTTTTTTGCCAATCCAGTCGATCGTGTGTTTTTGTCAAAATAAGATTACCTAAATGCAAAAATCTATCTTTGTTGTAAACTGTAGGTGTGGGCAGGCCCGGATTAAGGTCAAATGGGGCCCCTGTGCTAATGCATTTTATGGGGGCCCTTACTAGCTTACGTGGAGCGTAATGGAAGTAGCCTAAGCTGGTTTCGCTTTCAGAGGAAACCGAGCCTTGCTTAGGTACAAGTTAGATAACTTTGAAATAGCACGTGATCGATGATTAAATAAGCATATGTGCAAATTAAGTCAACAATGTTTACGGTATAATGGATGCAAAATCACACACATTAAATCAACGAAACCGTGCAAGGGACCACTGTTAGTACTGCACACTACACTGCAAATTGCAATGAAAGGTTATTCTGAATTTTTATTCTAAACTGCTCTTTCATTCACTACTAACTACCAATAGGATTTAAAAAACTAACATGAAATTCAGCCGAATGACTTTTTCTGGCTTTCTTTGCTGCAAAGTCTGTAAGGATAGCATCAAAATTGAGAAGTCGCAGTTTATCACACTCTATGCTGAGAAGGCTCAGATTAGCCAACCGCTCTTGTGTCATTGTAGACCGATGTACGTTTTTGATTCTTTTCAGCTTAGAGAATGATCTTTCTCCAGAACAGTTAGTGACCATCATACAAAGAAACAATCTAAGAATTGTTTCTACATTAGGGAAAGCAGCTTCAACTTTATTATTCTCTATTATCTGGTACATGGTTTCATGACTAAAATTTGCTTCATTTCCATAAGCCTTTTTGAGATAATATTTTAAGTATAATATTTTTAGATTAATATTTTATTTTATTTATTTCATTTTTAGGAAAAGTGGGGCCCTCTGTCTGCGGGGCCCCTGTGCTTTAGCACACCCTAGCACAATGGTTAATCCAGGCCTGGGTGTGGGCCTAACTTTTATGCTATATTATTACATTCACTTTAACCAACTGTAGTATTGAACAATGAACATACAAAAAATGCCTTTTCTCAGAAAGTCCAGAATATCCAAATTCTTCAAACTTCTTCATAGTCGGCTTGCCAGTCTTCTCCCCAACCTTTGGTGACAACAATGGAGTCGAAGCGAGATGGACAGCACCACGTCTAAACATAGCGAAATGATTCAACTTTGGTAAGCATGTTCTGAATGATTTGTTTCAAAAGTAAACAAATTAATGGCTCTGTGGATCAGAGGTGCTACAACGAAAAACTCTGTAGTGGATCTTTTGTCGCTCGCAGGCCGCTAATGACCCACCTCTGGTTCAGATTATGCTTGGCCCGGTACATATTGATACTTTTTTCTTGTGTGCTTTTTGATCACATCATATCATTTATTTCTTCATCGAGTAGTGTGGCAACTCTCACTTACCTGATGTAGAGAACTCCTTTTCAGTTTTCAAAAGTATTGTTCCTTTTTAGCATTGGGTGCTAATGCAAATAAGTTGCAAAGAAAAGAAGTTGCCTTATTAAATTTTCCTCTCAGTTGTCTACCTGTATTTGTTGAAGTTTTGTGGAAGCTTATCTTTCTTTTTAGTAGATTCACCACGCTTTTTTCTCTGCAAATAAAAATAAAAAATACTTTCAAACGTTAAATGCTTTTTCAGGAATATGATTTTGACTTTTAACCCCCCTCAAATGAAGAACAAATGTTACAAGACAATATTGAGGCTTTTTCTCTGAGCATGCAAAATTAGGGTAAAATTCGAATTAAATTTTCCGAAAGCTTTCTACCTTTTTAATATAACATTTTTGCGAGGTAGCCCATTCAAGTTTTAGTTTAAAATTAACATAAAATTCATTGCTATTTGTATGAATTCAAAACTACAATTGCCGCAATTGACCGAGTCAGATCTAACAAGATATAGACAAGAGCTATGCCTTGTAGCTTAATAAATACGTGCATGATTGAGCAACCTGTTTTTTTAGAACACCGTATAAACCGTGTATTCTTAAACCTGGGTCCGGGGTGCACGAACCTTTCGGGAGCTTGTGAACGAATTGGGTCATGTACTCTACTCTATCAATTTTTTTTTATTTTAATTTAAGATCATAAGGAAAACAATTACGAAGAACCTGACATCCGTTCACCTTTTCTGCTTCCCAATTTTCACGCTTTTTCTGTGGAATAAGCATCACAGACAACAAAACCCAATTAAAGGTGGAGACGTGGTTCAGCCTCACAAACTGAACAAAATTGCGCACCTCTTTGTAAAGTTCCTAAAACACAAGCACACTCTTATGTTAGTGAAAAGACTCTTTTGCTATGTTTTAGAGTTGAGCAATAACAATTAAATTTTAACAGTGAAGACTCATTAACAGGGGCATAGTCAACACAAAATTGTGAACGAGCCCGGCAACAGGTCACCAAAGGCGAAGCATCCAGAGAGGGTGTGGGGGCCTTCATCAGAAAGGTTTGAAAAAAAACCCTTAAAATTGCCCACTCCGAGAGCATTTTCAACCTAAATCAATAGTAAAAACTTTGTCAAATGATGCTGTAACAGAAAGTAAAAATATATTCTAAAATTTAGGAGGAGGGCAATTGCACCCTTTGTCCTTCTCTGACTACGCTCCTGCTCATTATATCTAAAGATATGAACAAAAAGTCTGTACCAGAAAACAACTGCGAAGTTACTTGGTCTTATAATGGCTACTTGTTTGTTACTGACAGAAACAACGAGAAATACCGTTTTGAGTAGGCTACCATTGGCTACAATATAAATCGAAATCAAAACAATAAAAGAGATAAACCTCGTGATCTGGTTCAAGCAGACTTTCGTGTATTTGGATGCATTTTTCAATCAATGGGCGAAATACGGTCTTGACAACAATATCTTCAAGAGCTGTGTCTGTGTCGTGATCAGCACACAAAGTTTCATCGTTGATTTCTGAAAAAAAAGAACAACAAAGTATGCAGACAATGAATAAACGTAAAAAAATGGACTAGCATAATACGTTTCATTTGAAGGGAACAAAAAACCCGAGTCTGAAGATCAACTTTTAAATCGTTTTTTTTTAGCTTGTAATCCCGAAATTAATTGATACATCCGAAAAATGTTACACATTTAGAAATAAATCATTGGAAATACAGTTATGTCTCGAATAAAATTTGATTTAAGGCTGAAAGACTGTTTAAAGAATTCAACGAAACGGGTTACTCTAGAACCCAGACAACAAATCAACCGCTTTTTACATTGCTTTAACGTTTACAGACGTTGAATCAATGTTAAAAGCGGTTTGTTTGCTGTCTGGGAAATCACCCCGAACTGCAACCGAGTTTGTTTCCACCACACAATATGACAACAGGGAATGAAGAACGTCCATGATGTCTTTGAGCGGGTGAACTTTCAAGACGTTCTTCAGGTGCTTTATGAAGAGGGCACGATGTGAAGTGAAGATTGATGTTGTGAGACGATGGATCTGAAACATCATCACGGTGTATGCTCATAATTAATAATTAAAAATATTTTTATTTTTTCAGTGGCAAGAGTTTCTTAACGACATTGAAAAGATAAAAAAAAACATTACGGTATATTGTTTTCCATTGACCAATAGCATTACAAAAACTTTAAATTTATGAAAAAAAAAACATTAAAGTAAGTTTCCATTAACGTATTGATTGACTGATAAAAAAGATAAATCAAAAATACTTGAAATGCTACCACGAGTTAATAAAACCTGCTTTGTTGTGCCATAAACAAAAACCGAGCAACATTACAGGATTAACATAATTAAAAAAATTAAAAAAAAAAAAAAAAATTCCTTATTTGCAGTACATTTACCTCAAATAATATTAAATTTGTGTTGCAGCTTAGCTTTTTATGTTTGCAGCATAGTATATGATAACATAAACAAATGTAATAGCAATACCATTTCTCTCATTTTGTTTGCATTGTTGGTCCGGTGACCGGATTTAGAGCAAGCATTGGAGCAGCCCAATTGTTGGCTTAGTTTATCCAGGATCTGTAGGAACATCTCAGTATTCCTAACCTATGCAAAATGTTCATCAAAAACTAAATATCTAAGCTTGGATTTAAATAATAATTTAATAAGTGCAGTCTATTAACAAAAGTAGTGTGAGAAGTACAGCAGACTACAGGACAATAACGATAAATATTCACACCATACCACCTGTACAGGGATTTTATGACGATATAAAATACAATAAAACAGTTGTAACTATAAGTAGGACTTACTCAATTAAAGCAGAAGTTGCCTTTTCACATGGCTTCAACGCCAAGCTACGTTGAAGTGATGTAAAAAAGGTGTAAAAAACTTTTGCTGCTCTAGTGTTAAATCAAAGTGAAACTTACTTCTCCAGAGTCATCTATTTCCGATTTTGACGTCATAGGCTTTTTCTGACAAAAAAAAAATATTGATTCAAACATGAGTTACCGTACCGCATTTCCGACGATGAGCAGTGGTTTCATTTCTCGGGTTCACGCACGGTCAGCAAACCAATTAAGCGTATAATTATACCAATATTCTATGTAGCTCAAGTTAAGGCCACTTCCGCCATTACATGTGCCTTTGGTGTCCGTGCAACCAAATTTGTCCTTGATTTTCTCTACAGAAACATTATATACGTCATCTTAAATGAGCTGTGAATCTGAGGTGGCAAAAGGATAGACACTCGGCCCAAAGGCGACAACAACGAGTTGATCAAACTGTTCAAAGTTCTTAATTATAAAAGTTGCAGATTATGAAATAAGAAATCAGTTACATGCTTGCAGCTATCTAGTGCAGGTTGGCGATGACAGCTTTAAGAAATAAGTTTAATAATTCAGAATGGTTGGCTGACACTCAACAGAGAAACTCCATTAGTTTTACACAGCTTCAAAATTGACACTGATTTATACTAATAAACGGGACATAATCTCTCTTCAGAACATATGCAAGCTGTCAAGCAAAATGGCAGTGAAAAAAATGCATGATTTATCACCTGTTCTGTCGACGCTTCGTGTCTTTCGTGCAAACACACAAGCACTTGAATACAAATGTCCAATATTTTCAAGCCAGGGCTTTTCTGCACTATGACTTCAATTACGGAAAGAATTGCGTCCAACTTCAGGCAGCCCTGGGCATCAATGTAATCACAGGACAACACCGCGGTTATTTCTTGCTCGGACGGCTTGTAAGTTAAGCACGTGTCAGAAGTCCACCGCCGATTTGCCGACATCTGAAATCAAGATAAAGCGATCGATACTTCATCAGTTCGGTGATTGAAAAATCTTTGAATGGCTGCAAAGCGCTGAAGTAACATGTCCCGTAGCTTACAGTTGTAAGGAAACTTCATTTTTACACTTTTTCAATTGGTAAGAACTTTTGTTGATGGTAACAATACCGACGACTAACTATTGAAAAAATAGTGATGATAATCAGGGGCGCCGGAACGATTTGTGACTGGAGGGGGGGCAAGATTACAAAAAAAGGGCACTTTTGTTTACTAAAAGGCCAATTTCTTTTCAATTTTTAAGATAAAATATAGCGATAATGATAATCCGGTATACAAAGAAGGGCACCATGCTATGTTATAATGATGTAACCTACTGTCAAGCCTTAAAACAACCTGCGGCCATGGCCGCTAAGTAATGCTTGGATGACCGCTGGTGCTACCTCCTCAATCGGGCAAGTTTGGCCGCCGGTCTCTTCTAGCCAATTATGTAATTTCGCAATAGAATGATCGTGGATTAACGGTCGAAAACATGTAGTAGGCTATCAAAGAGTGACGCAAAATTAGGTCAGCGCCTCATAGCCTAATCGCCACTGTTGCATTGTGCGGGAATATTTGTTATTGATGGAATATATCCATCTGCGATCGCCAGCGCTGTAAGTCTTGTTTGTAATTCCTGACGTTTATTTTAACAAAGTCTTAATCCGAAGTGCTAATTTACATCGGCTGGCAATATTGTCGTTTTTATGTCGATTCGATGTTGTCGGACATTGAACCGTTGTTAAAAAGGAGAACTAAGTTAGTTGACATCCGAGGGGAAAACATTTTTTGATCATATTTTGCAAAAATTATGCTTCTTTTAGTAATGTCCTTCACATCATTGAAATACCTATTTTATTACCTTGCCGTCATCATCAACACAGTCATGTCGAACGTTGTTTTTCATTGCTAAAAAGAATTTTAGGGGAGTGGCAAACTTCTTTAAAATCAGCCACATTAGAGACGCTCGTGCGAGTGTCGTTTGAATAGTACTGGATTACAATCCCGATAAAGCAGTTATTGCGTGGTGCAACGATTCTATTGTAGGACGTTGCCCAGACTTCAACAACGCTAAGTGATCATTTTAGCACTGTTGCAAGTTTAATTCTATTTACTTGTGCTATCGTTATTTTTATTTTGTATTTTGGCCTCAAAGCACGCAGATTTGGCCCCCGAGAAGGAGCTCCCGGTAGGCCACGATGGCTGCCGAAAAAAAAACGAGTTTGACGGCCTGTACTGTGTAGAAAAATTTTGTGCCGTAAATATTATTTTGAAGCAAAAATGAAAAATTATAATTAGGCTAAAAGCGAATAGCAGAAATTGTTATATTGCAAAATGTGCAGTAGCTTACATGACTTTAAAAGGGCACCATTGCCCCCCCTGCCCCTCCATCTGCAGAAAAATTGAGGGCAGGGGGGGCTTTCGCCCCCCCTGCCCCCCGCTTCCGGCGCCCCTGATGATAATGTGACGTAGACGTCGTCACGTCACTCAGAGATAGGCACAACGCGTTACTTCAATCACAACAGACAGGGTGAGCTGGGAAATTGGTTCCTTGGAACAACTTTGTAAGTTTTCAATTGATTAACTCCAACAAAAAATCTTATTAAATTTGCTTGTATGCTCAAATAAATTTAACAAACAACCGGAATTAAAGCTCTTTTCCGATTCCTCTTTGCCATACCTGCTGCAGACATTAGCAAGCAATAGAAATTTATTAAAAGCTTTCTCGGCTGTACATGTACATTGTACAGTAAGTCATTTGTGTCAATCTAATGCTAATTAAATGTATTATCGGTCTCGCATAGCATCGATTTTGAGGAAAACTCACTGTCGCTGAATCGAAGTCGTCTATTTCGCTGTCTTGAAGCAAGGAATCCATCGCGGATGACTTGTCCACTGCAATGATTACGCTCGGTAAAGATTATTTTGTAAAACAGTCAAATTGACAAGAAAAACAACGAAATTAAGATATGATCGGTAGTCGACGACAGTGATATAACTTACTAAAAAGACCAAAACACACCATATTTAACCTTTCGGAGGCCTTATCAATATCTCGCCGCATCTGCTACAAAAATTGTACTCAACAAAGTAAGTATTTACTTATGGTTCACCCTAGGGAAGTTAGATCATGGGGATACAAAGCTACATCCGCTTTTGGCTTATTCGTCACACTGGAAGGGTTTACTGATTTACAAAATATGTTTAATTTTTAAGGGTAATATAAATTAGTGAAATTGTTTTTTAAGTAATTGAGGTTTTTTTGTTGAAAACAAGCTTATAGCTTGTCATAAAAATTGTCAAATTGACCCTTCTAATGTTACCGGAAAAGCGGAGCTGAGCGTCCCATGACGTAATGCCCGGAGGTACACTCACGCGAGTATGTAACTTCTGTCTCTGCCTCACAACCTGAGACGGAGGCATGGTAGATGGGAGGTGGAACAGAGAGCGATTCATCCTGCGGGGTTGCAGAAGAGGAGAGTTTTGTCTTATGGTAGATGCCGAACCACTTCTTACGCAAAGTGGACTTTGAATCAAAATGCAATTCTCCTGAAGTGACTGCGGTGTAAGATGGCGGATCATCCTCTTCTGGTGCCTAGGTGACGTTTGTTTTTGTGATAAATGTGTTTAACTTAGTTTTAAAGTTATTAGCAATTAGCATCAAACAAGTATTTAACTGAAACGCTGAAAATAACCTAACTAGCAATGGACTTCAAACCTATTATAGTTTGATCACAATGAGATATAAAAACTTTTTTATTTTTTGTCTTGTTTTCAGATTGATATTTAGTTTGTTGTCTTCAACTAATTTGTAAAACCATAGAGAAATAAAACAAAGTAACTTCAGCGGGTTTAACATGATGTATTACATACACAAATATAACATAAGAAACTCTAACGTTTTCGAAACGTACGTGTGTCGTCATCAGGAATTACATACCTGCAATATACATAAAATGAAAATTGCAAGGTAAATTTGACTTTGCACTATAACTGTAACTGTATACTAACGACACTCCAGACTGAAAAGCACAAACTGAACGAGTGATACAGAAATGATTACAAGTAAATTATACGGTGGAAAACAGATCAGGTGAGGTGCCTGTACAGTAGTTTACACCTCATGTGATCTGTTTTCCACCGTATAATTTACTTGTAATCATTTCTGTATCACTCGTTCAGTTTGTGCTTTTCAGTCTGGAGTTTCGTTAGTATACAGTTACAGTTATAGGGCAAAGTCAAATTTACCTTGCAATTTTCATTTTATGTATATTGCAGATATGTAATTCCTGATGACGACACACGTACGTGTCGAAAACGTTTGAGTTTATTTTAATTATGTTATATTTGTGTATGTAATACATCATGTCAAACCCGCTGAAGTTACTTTGTTTTATTTTTCTGTGGTTCAACAAAGCAAACTCTCTACCAAAGTTCAAAGAAAATGAAGGGGTGTACCAGCAAACATCTCTACCAAAGCTTTATAATTTGTAAAAACCTATTCATATTTTTAAACGAAGGTTTAAAATCTCACTTTTAAGCAATGCTCATATTGAGTGCAATGTAAGATTTCAAATAGTCATTATGTTAAAATAATAATGTTGTGGTTTATTTATTGTTGCTCTACAACTGCTAAGATCTATTACAGTCCACTTAATCTAAATCTTCCATCACCAGGCGTATAAGGCAAAAACGTTGCTGCGACAATTGCAGCGTTTGCTTATATACCCGGGTCGTTCGGCAAGATGAGCGCTTTGGCGCCACCACGCTAGTCATTGGCGACTTGAACTTGTGGAAGGAGAGAGATGCGAATGTTCTTTTGCGACTTTTTCGTTTCGGAAGTGGTGATTTTCGTACCGACCTCTTCATATCTTTTGAAATTCTGTTTTGCTAAAAAAAAGTGCATTGTACTACTGTATGGCAACACCAACACGTAACCTACGTCACCAGTTTGTAAAGAATTTTTGAATCCTACTTAACTGCTGAAGCACCGAAAAACCCAAATAGATATGATGTAATTCTACGTCAAATAAGTTTTTATTGGATTATTTTTATTAAGAAGCTCGTTGTGATAGAAAGAACAACGAAAGACACTGCAATGGATTAAAAAGCGAACTTACACGAAACCGAGTAAACGGAGACAATTTTCTTTGAACTTTCGGGTGTGCGATAATTTCCGTCAATTTTGTGTCATCCATGAAACCCTCTGAAATAAATTTCATTAAAAATGTCAAAATCAAACTGGTAAAGTCTTTCTACGACTCAGCACCATGAAGAACCCAGCTTTAAAAAGCTTTTTTACCAAAATCTAAACAAAAAATTTAACCTTCTTCCTTAGGTTCCTTGATTGACTCTTTCTGCACTGGCAAAACGTGAATTGATTTTAAATTCAGTCCAGTCTTTCTTCTGGTCATGAGAGAACGGCAGCGCCGAATTGATGCCCTGCAAATTCCCCATACAAACATGAAGGTAGCCTGCGTAGGTTCAGTGATATACTTTATACTTTGATATAGGCTACATTGTGACATGAAGTTTCTTCGCTGTGTTATTTTACTTAATTTCTTTACTCAACAAGCTCCACAAAAAAGAGCTAATTTTCAAATTATTACCGTTTTTGACCACATGCGGAAACTTCAACAGGTAGGCTATCACTTTCTTTTGATGTTTCTTAGTAATTAGTTTGTTGATTGCGACAAACAAAATATTTGTTTTTTTGACTGATCCTTTGATTTTGAGGTGAGAGACAAGTTTTTCGTATAAAAAACACGGTCTTTCTTTATCAGGTATTCTTACTTTGCCGTGTCATCATCTTCTTGATCTTGTTTTTTGCAAGCCTTCAGCTTTTTCAGAATATACGTGATGCCCCAAAGAACGCCTTCTTCCGACCAGCGTTGATACAGCAAGCAGCTTATGACTGCAACGTCACAGACAGTCACTTGAATTGACTTTACATCCGGGTCTTTCAAGCTGCTGCAATATTAAAAGAAAACTTTATTGTCTGATCAGTCGATCTACTTTGACAACTAGCCTACTGCGGCATCCATGCTTTTTTAGTGTCAGTCAAGTTAAAAAAATTGTTTGGGTACGCTTACTATAGGTTAAAGACAATTGGAAAGTCCAAGTTTTCTAGATTGTTTTAAAATTTACTGTCAAGAAGTAGGATACAACTTGTACATTACCGTAATGTACAAGTTGCACAATCTTCCAATTGTCAATCTATTTCGCAATTTCATGTTCTTGTTTTTGATGAAAAGACGAAAGATAAACTCTTGATTCATAAATGAAAATTTAAGTTCAGTATTCTTTCTTTAAAGTTTGGTTTGCAGTTTTGTGTAAAATATAAGCTGTGCACTGCAATCTACTTACTCAAAATATCTGGAACAGTTTGGAGCAACTTCAGAAGTTGTTTGTCTTGATGGAGTTATCGTTGCAATGAATGGTTCAATTGAAGGCTGCTCGTTGTTTCGCATAGGATTCCATATCTGCTGACCACTACAGCACATATACGTACATCAATTAACCAGGTTATGTTTTGTTATACCCAGGGGTATGCTTGGTAATTGCACGTTTGGATTGTAAAAGGGACGTCAAAGAATAAACCTAATCTTCACTTTCACCCTCAAGTATGTTTTAAGTGTCTTCCAAAACACAGGTGTTGCTCTTAAAAGGTGTCAAACTACCCGTTTAGTGGCCGAGTATAGTTATCGCCTTCGGGTCTGGTGGTGGTAGGCTAGATCTGAGATCAATTCCAGGTCAGGTTAAACCGAAGATTTTAAAAACGATACTGATTGTGTTCTTTCTTACATAACGCAGTAAGAATAAGTCGCGTAATAATGTGATGACATTTTAAATCTGATACAAAATTAAACATGAGCCTTGTCACTAAAATACCTTGAGATGTAGGGTGACAATAAATAGAATCATAACATTATTATTAGGTGTCAAACCTGCTTTCTACAAGTGCTCTCACCACTCGACTATACGCATTACGCAGGCGACAATTAGACTATGAATGGATACTTATTCGAATACTTTCATTTGAATAGCGTGTGTCGTGTGAATGTGTAACGTGTGTTTGAATAAAATTTTGATTCACAAAGCTTAGCCTACTAATACTATCAAAGCAAGATCGCCTCAAAACTGTCAGTGAATATATCACATGGTCAGACAGATGAAGTAAACGATTCCTAATGAGTTAATGGTTGGGCATTAGCCAGATCAATCGAACGAAAAATCGATCTCAAGAACAGAGCCTTTCAATAATCCATTTGTTGGTGCAACAGAGAGAAATTAACAACATTAAAGCAATAAAAGTTTTCTTGAAATATATAGACCGTGTTAAACAAGCATTTGCACCAATACTAAAAATAACAAGGTCATAAATTTTATTCGGATTTAGTCGTTAAGGTTTTCTTGACAGCTAAAACCATTTTTGTTGGTAGAAATCTCACCCTTCAAGACTGAATGTCAGGTCTGATTCTTTGATATTATTGACGATAGGAGCAAAGAGAAAAACAAAAAGTCGAATATTTTCCATTGAAATGGTGTAGTTGTTGTTTCTGTTCTCCATGCTGCAGACTTGCGAAGCTTTGAGAAATATCCAATGGAGAGTTTTCAGTAGTTTGATAGGGGCAGCACCAAACTTATCTCCATGTCCTGTCAAGTTTAATTAAATAAACGTAGAATTTTAAAAAATAGCTCGAAAATAGTACGCTGCGGCAACGTTACTAAGCTTTGCTGTGACGCAAATCACAATGCGGAGATACTTGACATAAAAGATTGTTTTTTACTTTCATTACCTAAAGCAAGACTAAAATTCAATACTTTTTTATAACTGAAAAGAAACCTTATTAATTTGAAATTTAAGCTTAAGGTTTGTCAATATAAAAGCGAAAAAGTAGATCTACGACAAATGTGAAGTATTCGGTTGAAAGTCCATGCATTTTTTATGATAATCTAGGGCAGTTTCATGTTGTTACGTGATTCAGCCCATTAATCGTATCCCGAGATCAAGATGACTATATCAATGAAAAGACAAAAAAGATGCTCGTTAAGCATCCGCATTCAGCATCCATTTGGTGCCACAACGCATGATCAGAGCGTAACTGACAAGTTCAAGGGAGGAATCATCCTCTTGGCAAGCTGAATGCAAAAACCTGGCTCATATTTCAGAATGTATTACTTTGAAAATAGGCATCGCTGCATACAGCAAAAAATTGACCAGTGGATGCATTATTATGTTTGCTTACTGGTAGACTATAAGTTTTTGGACACATTGGTGCATTGGCCTGCAAGTGAAAGATAATACAAAAAGTATATGATCTTGACTGTTTCATACTCTTAAATCTATCGAGAAATATAACACAGCAAGTCATGTAACCTTGAACAAAACAGAAACGTTACAACTTTACAAGCTTTTTCTGAAATAGCTTGAAGACAAACCTAGTCCGTTTCTGTTGGCCAATAGCAAGGCAGAACAATGCATGACGTAAGGCAGGCAGGCGTTTATGAACTGCCAACGTGTGATGCTTCCCACCGCGCATGAAAGAGAAGGAGGAAGATGTTGCAGTTTATTGTCAACTAAAACGTGTTCCAAAGTCTAAAAAATATGATTTGTACGTAGTGGCAATTAGCTATGAATACCATAATACCATTACAAACTTCTGATACCAGTACCACAATAGACCTAATAGATAACACGGTAGACTATACCAATATTACTAATACAACTATCAATGTTAAACCATAGCCAACTAACGTTACCAGTGAAGAATTGCAAATGGGCTTTATATTTTAGCTCTCCACCTGAAACATTAGCGGTACCGGTACTACAAATCTCAAAATACGTTAGAATGCCAAACTATCCAAATCTAAATTAACTAAATTGATAAAGCCAAACAAGCGTCACTTCATGGCAAATTAATTGCATTTTTATTCAAGTAGGCTACAGCTTTTTGCTATGTAGACTACGGGCGATTATCCCAACTTGCTCACAACCATATGTATGCAAATCAAAAAATATGTTGGAATTGTCATGTGGAATGGATGTTTGATGACAAAGCTCTAGCAAAGCAAAAACAAGATTTCTGTTCAGAAGAAGAAGAAAATTGGGAGAATGAAGAAGTGACTAAAGTTGGTGAGAGAAGACAGCAGTGCAACGAAACTGAGTAGAATCAACCCCAACAACCAAGAAACATGATAAAGTGGCTGTAAATACTGGCAGAACTTTGTTACGCCAGGTTTCACCTAATAAAAATTGGTCAAGCGAATGATAATGATGCAAAATAACAATATTACGGCAAAGTAAGGCGAAATCACCGCGTAATTTCAAACCCACATCAGGTCCAAATTCTTTAAAAACTTATTAAGCTACACATTGCTCTTGTACATAGCAATATTAAACTCACAATGCAAGAAGCTGGTAGAAGTTTGCTGTTCAGTCGGACAAACGGGCTGAAAAACAACTCTAAAATTTAGTTAGATGTTACAATGAATTTGTACATAAATATACGACTACTATATGAAAGCCTACGATAGCCTTCGTTTTAAGTACACAACTGTGAGCCAATATGTTATACTGTACATATACAAAAGATAATATGTAGTCCATTATACAAAGTTTGTTTTTTTATCTGAAGTTTAATGTAATCTAATTTATAATGTAAAATAAAGCAAATGATAAAGGTTTGCTTATTGCGTCCCAATGGTCATGCAAAAAATATGTTCAACCACGTTCAACTTCTTAGCAATTAAACTTATGTCTGCATGTTGATTACCTACAAAAACATGCGTGAGCACTGATCAATACAAATTTATGTAAAGCAACAGGCATTATTGATTCAGGGTTTGATTACGGAAAATCGATGAATCAATTGTAGATTTTCTTGATTGCTTTCAAATTTTAATCCACCCTGCAATTCTGTGGCTTTTACAAACACGTTGTTTCGATTGGAGGTGGTGGTGATTACGAAAGCCTTTATATTGATCTTACTCAGTCTGACGCCAGAGGAAGGACTGTATTGGGAGCGGAATTTCATTCTTGCGCTTTTCCGAGTTTTTTGCTTCCTTCATTTCGTTGTATCGTTTTCACTGAACAACAAATGACTTTTTAAATTCGTGATAATGTATTCGATAATTTTTAATGTATTCCCTGATTAACAATTATTAGCTGCATTTTTACAGGGAGGCGATTGCCCCCCTTGCTTATACCACTAAGTAGAAGAATCTTGAAAGTTCTACTTAGTGGTATAAGCATCTCAAAAGTTTAAAAAATCAGTTACAACTCATGCAGTCAGTTTTTTAACGCAAAAATGTTTCAGTGGAAAAAAGATTGAAATATGCAGCTGAGGTGAATTGCAAAGAAGTTCCTCGCATGACATGAATTAAGTCACCGACATATGCTATCTTGCAAAATATAAAAACGCCTTCAATAACAACTCCTTATAACAAAACAAACTATAGTCTACACGTAAACCTACCCTATTATCTTTTTGAAAACTGTCTTGACTCTTTGAAAATACGTTGTGTCCTTCAAATACTCACTTAAAAACTCTTCATAGAATCCCAGTGGAATGTCTGTGCGTTTTTGCTGCAAGCTACTAGCCTATTATTTTGAGCTTTCCAATAAAAATTGAACTTGTAACCTACAGAGTTTCTTCGAGAGCTTTTTGAAAGTTAAACTCTGTTTACTTCTTTGAACAAAAAATATTCATAAAAAGTTACCATCTAACTTGCAAATCCCATAGCAGCTTCCAATACAAAATTTCTTTACAAGAAGCATGACTTTCACAACCACAGCAAAAGCGTCAAATTATAATCAATTCGCAAACTGTTCCTTTTCCGCATGAGGCGAAACAAAATTGAAAAAAATGAGCCATGGTTACAAGCCTAATGAGCTAAAAAATTATCCTTGCGCAAGAAAAAGCAATGAAACCGCAACGTCATGTTCTAACACCTGTCGTGTCCCAACAACACGTCTGCAGACGCTACATCAATGTAAAAATCGACTAATTTGCCACTTGTTTTTTTTAACATTGTGCTTGCTGAGCCGACAAACTTATGAAACTTTTATTGAATCAACGTCGCATGTTGCTAAAAAAATGAACCATGTTCACCACAGCTAATGTTGTCATTGAAGATGGAACACAACATGGACGCAAATCACTCAAGAGGCTGAGAGATGTGCAGTTGTGCACTCGCTTGGTGTGTGTTTCACATTATTTATGCTTTTCAATTTTACAGCACTTGCTTGAGTACTCGCAGTGAAAAGCTAATGAAACACACAAAGCAGCGTCACCAACACGAGATAAGATAACCTGCTGTTATCTTAAAATAAAATAAAATATTATAAATAGGAAGATTTGGTTGAACATTCAATGTCAGACTGTGTTTGGTTTGTATTTAGTAGCCGAATGTAATCTACGGTAGTTCAAATAAAATTGTTTTATAAATTTTTCGAAACAAAATTTTGTTTAGCAGCACAAAATTCGAAATCCATTTACTTTCGTCTTGTTTTAGCCTTGGAATGGAAACAAAACAAATAATAATTTCAGAATGCAAAATGCGCTGTACAATTTAAAATAACTTACGTTTTCTTACGCAATGTCTGAAGATATAAGCAACTAACTTTTAAGATGCAACCAACAGATGTTCGAACCAAAAACAGATACTGGGCAACAAAACTTAATTTTAAAATAGTTTTGTGCTTTGGTTTCCTTTCGACCGTATAAACTTCGTCTCAAACACCAACATCAGGAACAAAATCTGGTTCTTGCCGGAGACCGTATGCAGCTGATCATAACACAAGTATTCCTTTCTCTAGCAAGTTTTATACAATCTTTTCCTAATTTCGTTCCCAACCTCTGGAAAATTGCACAAGAAATCAATAGATAAATTTTTGTCGCGTTGATTCTAAATTAAATTCACTTAGATTTGGTTGAATGACGTCTTTTGAGAATTCAATACTAATTGAATCAATTGAGCGCATTCAGCGCAAGGTCCGTAGCATGCTGTAGATTTAAAATTTTGTCTGCGACTGCTGATGTCGATTCGACGTAGTTTCAATTTTATATTTATCAAAAAAACATTTTATCTACCTTGCTGGAAAGATTGACTGACCCAGCTGTGTAAGGAGTAGGCTACAGCTCACTATGGCTGCTGCCTATATAGTCGACATATTGCAGCTAACAACAATATATGGACTATACAAGTCAGTAGTCGGCAAACTTTTCCTTCCTTTACCCATCGCCATCACGTACATTGTTAGGGATGCCGTTACCCTGAAGTTGTACTAAAGTTTACAAGTGCTTACATCAGTAAGGCTCTAAAACCTGGGCCCATGAACCATGAGGAGGCGTGGGCGATTGGGAGGATCGCCCCATTTAAAGCACAGAAAAGACGGTGCTTTTGCAAGGTCAAATTTATTTGGATCTACATATCATTGTAAATAACCCTCCTCCTCCCTAAAACTACTTGCTGGATTCGCTCTAGCCATGAGCCACTAGAAGGTCAACAGCATGATTCTTTGAGGGTCACAGAAAGTATGTTACAAACGCAAAAAATTAACTATTACAGCGAACTGCGCTTAATCGGCCCAAGTTTATTTGGACCACTCGCTTATATTTGAACTACCGTTTCTTGCTGGACCCGAATCTAATTCGATTTTCTGCACAATTTTTCCCGTTTAAACGGACCACCCTCCCATCAAAAGTATTGATTGTTTGCAGCATGTGGCCTATATAAACACCTCATAGAGCACCAACGCAGCCTAGAATGTACAAAAAACAATAGAGGGTGTTGGACTGTTGGTAGAATGCACAAATAATGATAGAGGTGTATTAAACAGCCAGTCTATGTTAGGATTTAAAACTTGTATCGAAATTTTCACACATTGATTCAGCATTTAACGTCGTCGAATCTCGAAATGTTGTATTGAAAAGGTATTTGAGCCTTTTCTCTTGTAATCTAGATGCATTACACCTTTGCTGGATGAAAATCGATTGACTGCTTTCACCGCATTGTAATATACAAAAGGTTATATTCAACTGTTTCCAGCGAACCGTAAAAACGTTTCAAAAATTAAATCCCAAATTCGATCCAATACATCAGCAAATACTTTTGCTCATAGGGCGAAATGATATCTATGGAAAAAACGACTTTACCCAGCAAACCTGGCGCCTTTCGAAGATAATCGCTGTTATCTAAGTTAGCCTGAAAAGGTTTTGGAAACATGTAGACCTACCGGCAATATCGACCAAACGTTAATGGGAATTACTATACTCTGACTCTGACCTCCAACAAAATCTACAAAACAAATCAAACAACCACCACTAACGAATACGACATTAACCAAATCCTGGCCGCCTTTCTAAAGCCAAACTGACTGTAGAGCAGTCAGGTAGCGCAGCCTATGATAGGCAGTCGTTAAACCACTCGGCGTGCGGCACTCAGCAAGTAGACTACATTTCAGCAATTGTCCAAGTCAGTACATAAGATTTTCACCTAGCATCTGGCTTGATAAACTGAATTTACTGACTTGTGACATGCCAAGTTTCGGCTTGCTCAGTTGTTAGCCTACTAGTTTAGTTTCATCCTTTGCCAACTTCAGCCACTTGCTGAAATGTTGCTAGCTCAGTTGTCACTTGCACAATTCCCAACTGCTGACTTGTAGGCAGGGCCGGATTAAGGGTACTGTCGGTCTAAGGCTGTTTACTGGAGAAGGGCCTATTTTTTCAATCCAAGCTACAAAAAGTAATAAAAATACATAGGCCTACATGAAAAATTGAAATTATTTACTGCAAAATAACATAAACATAACAGAAAAATGGCTAATGATGGCCCTTAATTGGTTTTGGAAACAAACACAATTTTATTCTCAAATTTGAAGCAGATGGAAAAGATTTTGGAAAGAAATAGATAGTAGGTACCTATGGTAATACTTTACCTGACACTCTAAACCAGGAAGTTTTTCCACTGCGACCCCCTCAGAGCAATCAATGTAGTCTCGCGCCTCTCTATAAAATATTCTTCTTCTTCACCCATTCAGTCGTTTACGACTCTCGGTCACTCTATATGTCATCTTTCTCCACATCTCTCGATCCCACGCAGCCTCCTTCAATTCATGCACTCCCATACCACTGTCATTTACGATTGTATCAAGCCATCTTGTTTTCGGGCGCCCCCTTCCTCTTCCTCCGCTGACCAAACCAAGCAAGCATGATGTCTTTTTCCGTTGATTTGCTTCTCATTATGTGGCCAAAATATGAAAGTTAATATAAAAATATTCAACAATAGTATATTTAATTCAAAATTTAACCAAATTTGATTCATGGCTAGATCCAGTTATTTTTAGTTTTGTTGTTGCAACGTAAACTTCCGAAAGGAAAAACGTTTTTTTGCGATGTTATCACGGCGTGTAGCCTATTACATTTCCTGCGATTGTTGTTTCCATTTTCTCTCAAGCTAAGCTAGGATAGGCTAATTGGAGAAAAAATAATGAGAATAATCTACGTTTTCGCACTTTCACCGGTTGAATTTATTGCAATCTTTTATGGATTTATTTACAGTAAATCAATTTTGGTGAGATGGTTGGTGCTGCATATTTTTAACTACCGTATTAAGTTTGTCAATGCGTGCACCTGTTGCTCAAAGAACTTTCAAACAAAATAGCCAACACTAATTTTTTTCAATGCCTTTGAAAACGATACGGCGAGAAATCTATATTTTGCATAGGATTCTACATAATTTCGCTTTTTTACCATGACGTTGTTACTGTTTAGCTAACTTCAGTCTGCACAAAACAACGTACGAGAACTTGGTGAAAAATATCGAATGCTTTCCAATAGTTGAAGCCTCTGCAACGTCTGAAAGCTTAAACGATATAACAATCTCAAGTAGAGAAATGAGCGATTGCGAAAAAAAACACAGTTTTTAATTTTTTATGGCAAAAAAGAATTGAAAACAATTAATACACTGGAATTTCAAGCGCTTCGCGAACCTCCGAAAAACGGCTCGCGACACCCAGGTTGAAAAGCCCTGCTCTAAACTTAATTTCGGTAAAAGTGGCTCCTACGTGGTTTTGGAAATGGGCTCTTCATGTGTATTGACTCAACTCAGTCATTCGTTTTTAAGCAAAAACTGTACTGTACTGGATCTGTATCACTATCAGTCTTACAAAAATTGAGGGCCGAATTTTTCCAGGGCCTAAGGCTATAGCCTTATTAACCTAATAGTTAATCCGGCCCTGCTTGTAGGAGTTTTTAACACTAAGGCTTTCTGTAAAGTTGATAGCAGACTGCCTGTATCACCTTGCTGAAGGTCTGATAGGCTTAATGGTAGGCTAATAACGTCATAGAAAAGCAAAATGTGCCTTACGCTAATAGGTCATTTCCTAAACTTTAAAAATTTATGGGCGTAGCAAACAACATGGTGAATTTTGCTAAACACAGCCTACCTGAGTTTAAACTTGCTATAAATGCAATGACACTTGGCACTTGGCCTACTCAACGATTTGTAGCGATTATTATCATTCAATACGGGAGCGCGTAATCAGCTTGCACCATTTTGACAGCTTTTCGGCGAGACGAAGATAGTAGAAACTGTTTCCATCAATATTAGGTCAAGCCAGATCCAGGAGGGACGCGAAGTAAGCTAATACCTGAGGAGAGATAATTCCCCACTAGCCTAATTCTGAAAGCTATTTTTAAAGTTGTCGATATTTAACCTAAGTGTTCATATTGTAGACACATATGTTGTAATTGTCGTGCAACATTTTTCTTCTTATGCACCACTGCGTAACGTTGACCGAACGCTTTGGAAGACACATAGCAAAAGCCCTCGCATGTTTATGTTGGCCTTAGTGAAATAGTCTACAACGCAATGAATCTCCTTCGCTCATAATTAATTTCGTCGGTCAATCAAGCAAAGAAACAGTATCAATACAAAACAAAAACATAAAGTGAATGAAAAATGTTGCTTTTTCTGGACCTCTGCTCTATTTGGCATTAACAAGCTGAACTGAAATAGCTGTTCTTACTTTATCTACTAGGCCTACTCCGTAGGCTATCTTCCCCGCATGTGTAGGCCTAAGCCGTTCTCTTCGGCAGACCCAAGCCTGGCGGTAGACGAACCCCCATTGCAAAAGGGCGGTTCGTACCCGTCTCTCTGTGGTCCGTCCCAATTTTTCAAGTTTTCGGGACGCGGCCTCATCAATCGGAATTTTGGCCACCGCAATTCTGTCCTCACAAGCACCACATCTCCCCAGCCCTGGCCCCGCGTCCTTGGCTGGTGGGCCAAACGCTTTCGGGCGCAAAGTTGCCTGTCCCCTCACGCCACCGCTACGCCTCGCATATGCGGGCGTAGCAGTCCGGTTATTGAAGGTCTTCACGATCGGGCTCATTTTATTTTATTTCGTCGGTGGTTATTCACGCTTTATCGCTACTGATGCAAATAAAAGTTCAAACGAGTGGTGCGATACTAATGAGCCCAGCCTCATGGGCGAAACACGTGTCTATCGCTGAATTCATGCTACACTCGACTACCAAGAAACACGAGACAAAATAATTTCCAGTGGGAAAATTTTAAGGTTCCGTTTTCTTTTGCATTTTCGTTGCTTTAGAGATCTCTTAGATTAGTGTGCAACTTGCTTTGCATTTTGCTGTCTCAATTAGTAACATAATTCACAGTACGAGGAGAAGCTTCCCACAATCAATGTAATGATCTCAAGAAAAAGAGCTCTACATCTATAGCCTACTATAGCGACGTTTGTACAAGCTATGCTAACATGCAGGAATGCAGCTTCAATTTTGACTAGAGTTAGTGGAAGAAATTGCTAGTATAAATTGATAGTTTGATTAAGAGTTAATAAATATATTTTTTGTGGATATTTAACGTGATTTTGAGCTACTTTTGTGTTATTGCGGCAATACAATAATAATGGATTAGATTTTGGCATTATTTTGTTCTTGAAATCCGCAAAGCGTCTGGCAATACTGGTAACAGTAAAAGATTTGTCGATTTTTTTATGTAAAAAATACTAAAATTAGAGGGAGAACTCTTAATAAAGTAGCACCATAACAATCTAGAATCTAGATTCCACAACAGGCAGTTAGCAGCGACTAGGTTATTAAGAGAAATAAAGGAGTTTTGCAGTATGTAATTTGAGATTCAGTGATCACACTTTGACAATTTATATTCTCAAAATTATCATTTCAAAGAAATAAGTAAATTTAGCTCAAAGTTCAAAATTACATCCGAATCCAGTTTGCATGCTGGCAAGGTCTATGTATAATATAGATCTCTCTGGTTGGTGAGCTTGGTTTTGAATCTTCATCCTCGGACTGAAAAAGCCTCTGATAGGTTATTTATGGTAGTTTTGCATACTTGTAAAGAGTGTTGACTCAGGGCCGGTTACTGAGATTGGCAGAGGAAAGTTTTCGATTGTTGAAATGCTGTTGTAGGGGAATTATTCCATCCACTGGGTGCCGCTGAATGGAGAGCAGTCCTAAAATGGGTTGCTGAAGCGAACACCCCAAGATTCAAACCAGCACCGCATAATTTTCAGTCCGGCAATTAACCACTGAGTTAACAGGGCAGACAACATTTACTTTTGAATGGAGAATGTTAACCAAAAAAGATGAGTTTAAATTTTGAAAGTGTTAGTTACGGTAAGTACAGTCAGAAGTGTCTATGAAATGGAGTTGTGGGTTTGGGCTAGGTTACAAGAACTTTAAACTTTGTAAAAATAATATATCCTACAGCTAAAACTATTTACTATTCATCTAACACATGTAGCCTTCAACCAAGTTATTACTGTGATAAATTATAATTAAATTTAATTTTCAGGATGTTTTAATATGTGGAATACTGCAATAGGCTTACAACAATATGAGTGGTGGACTTGCTCCCAGTAAGAGTACAGTTTATGTTTCAAATCTTCCTTATAACTTGACAAATAATGATTTGCATAAAATCTTTGAGAAGATGGGAAGAGTCATCAAAGTAACAATTGTTCGAGATAAGGAAACCAGAGAGAGCAAAGGTTTAGCCTTTGTATTATTCCTGAAGAAAGAAGATGCTTTTAAAGCTGTCCAAATAATTGATGGAAAAAACATTCTTGGTCGCAAGTTAAAATGTAGCATTGCAAAAGACAATGGTCGTGCAAAAGATTTCATAAAACGAAAGGAATACAAAGATAAATCACGGTGTTTTGAATGCGGCGAGTTTGGTCATTTAAGTTATATATGTCCTAAAAATGAATTAGGAAATCGTGAACCACCTAAAAAAAAGTCAAAAAAACTTAAAAATAAAGTAAATTCTAAAAAAACATTTTTACCTAAGAAAAATCAACGTGTTGAATCGGATTATGAAGAGGATGCAGGTGACGATACCTACATGGAGAGTCTCAGTGCTGTGATAGCTGAAGAGGCTAAAACTTCAAAACCCTTATCAGAATGTTCAAAGAAAAGACAATACAAACAAGATAGTTATTTCAGTGATGAAGAAGATTTAGTAGACTAGATCTCTGAAACTCAGAATCAACATTGCTGATTTTATCATCTCTTTTTTATTAATTTGAGATTTCAAAATTGTATTATTGCTGTTAGTTTTTTGTCGCTTTATCTCGCCAACATATCATAAATAAAGAACATTTAAATTATGGAAAATAAGTCAATTAGAATAATTTACTTTTTGACGGTTGGCAACTTTACAAAACTGTTACATCTTCAGCTAGTGACAAAGGAGTGGATAAACTTTTTTCACACTTTAGCAGCATGTTATAAATCTCAAATTATGAACTGCTGAAATTCAAAGTGAGTCTGATAACTGTTTATTAGTATCTTGATGTCTACCAGAATAAAAGTAATGTTGCAGTTTCAGTGGCATACGGTGACCATTTTTTTGGGTGTTCACTGTTCACATTTTTCAAAAAATTTCATGCTTGATTTACACAGTGACTGTTTGTAGGCTATAATATCACATCTGTTTATTTAACACCCAAAAAAGGTCACCGTGCAGTTTAGACTAAAAAGCGTATTCAAGAATGTGTGGGGATATATAAAGAGGACCCGATGTTTCTTTATAAAAGCGTCTGGAGAAGCTAGTTATTTTGTAATTTGATTTGCTTTTTAATTTTGTCTCTGAATAATGTTTTTTGTTATGAAATGTCTGCAAATGCAACTGACAATTAGTCTTAAATTTTTGGGAATATACTTCACATTCTGCATTGTTTTTGTTTTTTTGTCACATGCAAGCACTTTTAGTCAATAGATAGCACCGTCAAGCGCCTACAACGTAATGACAGAGCGATGGTAAGATGGACCTGCCTAGTCAAGCCTGAAGACAACATCCAGTTTGACACTCTTCTATCAAAGCTCAAATTAAAAGACATCAGTGAAGTCCTCCAATTAGGCAGACTGAGATGGCTTGGTCACGTTGAACGCAGCTCAAGCTGGATCTCACAGGTCAAATGTGTCAACATCGCAGCACAGCAGGGTCAAGGTAGACCAAAACTTTCTTGGGAAGAACTTGTAAAACGTGACCTTGTAGCCCTGAACATGGACTCTGCCAACCCAATAAATCACGAGGTGTGGAGGGGAAGACTTCGTTCTCGACAGACAGACAGGCCACACCCTCGACATTAATTCATGGCCTGTATAATCAAAATTGGTTGATGGTGAAATAACACATACTGGACAAATATTGATGATAGCAAGAATAGATGAGAATAATTTGACAAAGCAGTTTGGAAGAAGGTAGTGACAAGAAAAAATGAAAAAAGGAAGGCTAAAAAAACGTGGGATGACACCATGAAAGATGACATGAACAAAAGAAACCTGAAAATTGAAGATGCCAAGTTGCCAACAATAGAGATGGAGGAGTTCCTGCAGACAACTGGTTGACCCTAATGTTTCGGAATAAGGACCAGACTTCTTTGAAGCAAAATGGAGAATGACGATAGAAAAATACGCCTATCCACAAGATGAATTGTTGGTCAGTATATTTCCTGATTTTGTAATTACTCTGTTTAAACATCCTTGAGCCTGAAATTGATATACATCACTTCAGGTTGTGTACTGTAGTTCATACAGACACTTGCAGTTGTGACGTATGAACTGCCATTCCTGGGTTTTTCCTAAAATTTCAGTGCCATAGTTATTCAAATGCAGGCCGGATGGAAAGCAGATTTGGGCATGGTATAAAAAGTTTGAACAAGAAGGTTACTTGTGCAGAGTAAAAGGATCTGGCCCTTTTCTTCCAAATCATTGCGCAAATGCACGCTGCACAATGCACAGTCTTATTTGACTGTATTCTAGCACAGGGCTTCTCAAACTATGGGTCGCGACCCCAAATGGGGTCGCGTAATGAAATTTTGGGGTCGTAATGAAATTCTAGTGCCGGTGGGTTGTAGTCTTGCCATGATGTCAATTGACCGCAACCGTCGGTGCGAACTGTCGAACGATAAAATATAATCAATCGCAACAATTGATGCATTGTTACGCTATCATTGCTGTAATGTGCGGACCAAAAGTAACCTTACCGCTCGCATTATGATTTCAGAGTAGCTTATCAACTAGTTTCTGAAGGAATGTAGACTAAAGTTTAAAGCAGTTACAAGATTAATTGACTATGGATCAGTAGTTAGGTTCCGTAGATTCATGCGGTAACAATTGCAAGCACAAAGAAAACAATTGATAAGTCAGAAAGAAAAAGAAAATATAATGATCAAAATGATCCGTTTTAATGTCATTAACGTGGATGTCCCCATAATGCAACAAAACTTTAATTGCAACAAAACTGTTGGTGTTTTATTTAAATCCAAGATGTTGAAACTTGACTTTAATCCGATCATATATTTAAATGAAAAACGTATCTGCTTTGAGACCTAGTGAAATATTTAGGAGTAATAATTAACGACTTGCTATCCGATGATGAAGACACGAAACGGCAATTACGGTCGTTGTATTGTGCTGGAAACATGTTAAAAGCAAGGTTTTCCAAATGTTCGATTGCTGTTAAAAATGTGTTGTTTCGTTCCTATTGTATGCCTTTTTATGCCTGTCAACTATGGTGCAACTATCTTTCATCCAGTAATAATCGCTTACGTGTTGGATACAATAATTGTTGCAGAATGTTGTTTAATCTGCAGAGACGACGCAGCATCACCTCTGCATTCGTTGATAACAATACCACAACTTTTCAAGCTCTCATTCGTAAAAAATTATACCAGTTTGTAACACGATGTAACTTGTTTTCCAATCAATAAATTTATGAAATAATGCCAACAGACTGTTACTATCAATCTTTGTATGTGGTACAATGCAACTCAGCTCTTCGGAGTTGAGTATCTGCTTTGTTTCTACATTTTATGTTTGAATGTAAAATGGACCATGTTGAGTCTGATGTAAATAAATAAATACATAAATGGGGTCGCATAGAAATATATTTTTCAAAATGGGGTCGCAGAACAAAAAAGTTTGAGAAGCCCTGTTCTAGCATACTCCAGTACACAAAATGCTTTTTCTACGCAATTGTATGGCATTTCTACATCTAAAAAGAAAAATGCCTGAAAAATAAAAGATAAAATTTTATGTTGTATCTGTACAGTGTACACACTGTTAAAATTTGAGATCGTATAAACGATAATTGGCAAAGTTACTTACAAGACTGTACAGTGTACAATGATCAAACGTCAAATTTTTTGAAACACCCTGTATAGTATGACAAGACCAACCTTATTCAACCTGAAGGTCTATTAATCAATTTATTTTCAAGTATATTATATCTCAAACAGGCAAAAACAGCTTTTCTTTAATATAAATATCTTAAGATTGTGTTCTCTTCACAAGACCTTTATTTGCTTTGTATTTTTTTCACTCTTCTCTTATATTGGTTGGTGATACAATCTTCTTTTGAAGGTTTCTTTGTGCTTTTTGTAACTTACAGATGTGATGCAAAACGGCTGCACACCACGCTTTCAGGCCTAAACTTGATGTTTTATTACAATTATGAGTAGGCTATACACAGAGTGCATCATAAACATATTAAATTTTGCATAAATGTAACTGGTTTATAATGTTATGTAACGTCAATATAGTTATGACATTGTTACTATTTGGTCTGAACCACCACATGTTATAATCAGAACCAATTCATTGTTTTCTCATATCTTTTAGCAATATTCTATACACTGTATTTTTTTCAAAATGTTTTATTTTTGTTTCTTTTCATTAGATGTTTACAAACAACGAAACCCTGAGAACATAGAAGATGCCTACACTATTTGTCACTTTTGCATTATGTCTAACAGTCACTAGGATGTGATCACACATTAAAGTTTTCTACCATAAAATAATAGTTGTGCGGTATTAATTCACCATCATGGCTGATACAAAATTTGCTTGTGATTATGGAAAAAGAAAGTCAAACTGCAAAAGATGCAAAAAGCCTTTAGAAAAAGGAGACCCGAGAATTGCTAAAATTGTACCAAATTTTTTTGATGATGGTCAGGGTGTCATGAAGCAATATCATCACATCAGCTGCATATTTGAGATGTTTTCTCGAGCACGAGCCAGCACCAAAAAAATTGAGGATGTCAGCGATCTTGAAGGTTTTCGTGACATGAATGATGAAGATAAACAAGAAATTAAAAATCAAATCGCGAGTCTGAACAAAACTCAAGACACTAAAAAAAGTGTCAAGAACACGACTCCGAAGAAAAAGCTTCCAGATAAACCTGTGAAAGCAACCATTGAAGTTAAAAAATCTCCTTCAAAAGTATGTGAGCCTTCTACATCTAAGAATACTGCAACCACAAGTATGCCTATCACTAACCCAACAAGCAAGGACAATCTTTTTCGTGAGTTTCGTCGTTTGTGTGGTAAAATTGCTGAAGAAGCAAGTTATAACGAAAAGACAAATATTCTCAAACAGTTTCTCAAATATGGTTCTTCAGGAAATGGGTTTACCGGTGACATCTACGTTTTACTGAAATTGCTTCTACCTGGTTCTATCAAGAGAACATACAATCTTCAAAGCAAACAGCTGGTCAAGTTATTTAGTCAGATTTTTGGTCAGGATGTGGATGACATGGTCGAAGATCTTGAACAAGGTGATGTCTCTGAGACTGTGTATAAATTTTTTGAGTCCAGTGATGATTGCCCACCTCTGAAAAAAAGTAGTCTCACCATTCAACAAGTAGATGCTTTTCTTGAAAACCTTTCCACTTTAACAAAAGAAGATGACCAGATGAACTTACTGGAGAAAATTGCAAAAAAGTGTACTGGCAATGATTTGAAAACGATAATTCGCCTCATAAAATCTGATTTAAAAATAGTAGCCGGTGCCAAGCATATACTAGATGCACTGGATCCAAATGCACATGAAGCATTTAAGGCTTCTCGAGATCTTCAAGACGTGATTAATCGGGTGCAAGAAAACCAAAAAAGTGGTACATCTAAAAGCTTAGAAATCCGTGCAACATTAATGACACCAGTTGCCCCAATGTTGGCAGAAGCATGCAAGTCAGTTGAGCAGGCAATGAAAAAATGCCCCAACGGAATGTATTCTGAAATAAAGTATGATGGTGAAAGAGTGCAGCTGCACATGAAAGATGGACAGTTCTTTTTTTACAGTAGAAGTCTTAAACCAGTTCAATCACATAAAATTGCTCACTTTGAAAAGTTTATTCCACAAGCTTTTCCCAAAGGAGACAGCATGATATTGGACAGCGAGGTGCTTCTCATTGATACTAATACAGGAAACCCACTTCCATTCGGCACACTTGGGGTTCACAAGAAATCGAAATTTGAAGACGCTAATGTATGCTTATTTATCTTCGATATTCTTCATTTTAACGGTAAAAACTTGATGAAAGTGCCAATCAATAAACGAAGAAAAATTTTGGAAGAAAACATCGAAGAAATTCCGAATCGTGTGTTGCTGTCCGAATTGCAATTTGTTAATGAGCCCAACGACCTCAAGCAAATGATTGTCAAGGTGATAAAAGAAGGTTTGGAAGGATTAGTATTGAAGGACATTGGTGGCGTCTATGAACCAGGCAAACGGCATTGGTTGAAAGTGAAGAAAGATTATTTGCTTCAAGGCCAAATGGCAGACACAGCTGATCTTGTTGTCCTTGGAGCTTATTATGGCACGGGCAATAAAGGCGGATTGATGTCAGTGTTTCTAATGGGCGTTTATGATGAGAAATCGAAAAAATGGTGCACTGTTACAAAAGTCGGAAATGGCCACGATGACAAAACCCTGGACCGGATCAACAAAGACTTGAAAACGGTCAAAATAAGCAAAGATTGGAAGAAAGTTCCGCAATGGCTGAATGTAAACCGAAATTATGTTCCTGATCTTGTTGTAGAAGATCCAAAAGCGGCACCTGTATGGGAAATAACTGGAACTGAGTTTTCGAAATCAGAATCTCATACAGCTAATGGCATCTCCATCAGGTTTCCAAGAGTAACAAAGATCAGGGATGACAAGACTTGGAAAACAGCAACATCGCTCACCAGACTCGGGTTTCTTTTTGAAAAATCGAAGGAAGAGTCTGATGTTTCGTTGTTATTGGGAGTCAAGCCTGATCAAACTTCTGCTTCCAGTTCACCAAAGAAGAGACCTTCGCCACTCAAAGGATCAGGTGATTCTACTCCTTCAAAAGTGCAGAAAGGAGGTAATTTTTCCGAATCTTCAGCAGACTTCTTGCATGATGTATTTGCTGGCGTTAAAATACATGTGCCTGCCGATGCAAAGAACAGCAAGCTGCTGAAACGTTACATTGTTTCTTATAACGGTGACATTGTTGAGGATTATGAGCTGGATAATGCCACACATTTGGTTAAAACTGATAGTTTGGTAAGGGATGATGTCCCTAGCACTGTCCGATTGGTTTCTGCAGATCATGTATGGGATTGCATTAAAAAGAAAAAAATGTTGTGATTTGCAAAATTATGTTTTACCTCATTTTTGTTCAAGCATTGGTGACGGCTTCCATTTTATAAAAAAAATTGGACTATAAAGCTCCTAAAGTCTCGTTGAATTTTGTATGGATAGTCAAGTAGTGGGTATAGTTGAATATTTTTTTAAGCATTTGTTTAAACAATTTGTGTTTGTATTACTTGAATTATCACATTCTAAGTTATAATTTTGTTTCTTGTCATTATTAGTTTATGCAGAATTTTCACTGCGCCATGTGTCCAATTTTTTGTACTCCGAAGAAAAGCAAGTCATAATAAGGCTAATAACGAACTTGTATGTGTAGTTGTGTACCGTATTTATTAGAAAGTTACTGTCTTAGCATTTATATCAGTTGAAAATCAGGAACTTGCATCGTTGGTGTCTCCTTTTTTGTGTCTATGATCACTAATCACGCTCTCTTTTGCTTTTTAGCATTAGTTCTTCAAAATTGATTGTTCAAATACCGTATGAGTTGTTTGGTAGGGGAGGCAGAACCGTCATACGTGGGCTGAATGGCGTCGTTACTTCATACTTAACATCCCTAATTGTGAGCAGAGGCAGCAGGAACTACCTGGCTGTAACAGCGGCTTAGAACAATTAACAATGAAATTGTATGTTCATTGCTCAACTAAAAGAGTTATATATCCGTGTTCAAGGTTCAACTCCGTCGTTGATTGCGTTCTGTAATTATTTTTAAACTGTGATTATGAATTTAGTATTGCGGTTGCTCAATGTGAGGTATAATGTTTAACAAATCGTCGATTCGAGTGGTTTACAATGTATTTAGTAAAAGAATTGGTTTCCCCACCAACATTTTTAGTTAGGCCTGGTTAGTTTTATGAAAGTGACGTTTTGTTTACGATGCTATCTGTGGGATCGCCACAATTGCATGAAACCATGCCTACTTTCATGAGGTTATTTTCAGCTCAAACCTAACTACCTTTCTTATTATCCATCTATGTTTTACGCATTTTTTCTGATGTGAGCATACATACGTTTGTTGTGAAAGCATGTTAAGGCTTCAATCGGCAACGGTGGTATCTTGATGTGCAAGTTAGTATTTCCGATTGAATTTACGCGTAGAAACGTTGGATTTGCATTAAAAAAACTAATTTCCCTCGCGCTGTTGCATCCTTTGTGTAGTTAAAAAGCAATGGTGTTCGTAATGGAAAACGTTAAGTGGCAGTTGTCACCCAGTTGCTTTCGTATGAGACAGATTGTTTAAATTTCAAGCCTGCTCAGTGTGGCTTTGTCCCACATATGCACTTTATGCAGCACTGGACTTTCAACAGTGACATGACCACCATTTGTTCCCCCGCGCCGCATTCAAACTATTGTGCGTTTACATAAACGCGCAAAGCCGAATCAACCGAACTAGAAGTCAAGAGGCTGTTTGTTGTGAAACACGCCAAATGTAAATAAAGGGACTACCACAATGAAAACGTTCTTTCCATTGTCGCTTCTGAGGATAGGATTTCCTTTCACCATAAACTGCAATGTCTTTTGACAATGTTACAACAACATCAACTTTTCTAACAAAAGCTGGAGCTTCGCAAACTTTCATTCACGTGTCACCCAACTGCTTTCAAGTCACGACATGTATTTTTTTGTCAATACCATTGCGCAACAGACATTCAACTTGGTTTTATTCAACCTATGCTAAAATAGTAGTACCATACATATCGACATTTCATTGAACAACAGCGAAAGGAAAAAGATTGTTATTATAGACACATTTTTGTTCACTAAGAACTTGTTGCAGTGCAAGCTGCAAATCTATTTCACGTATTGGAACTGTGAAAATACGTGAACAAGGTTGTGGAAATCACAGGGGGTTCCTTGTCGAAAACCTCATCAAAACAGGGTTAAATCAGCCCAAAAGGCATTGAAGGTAAAAAGCGTTTTAGTTGTCATTCGAGGGATTCTTCCTTGCACCTAAACAATGTACATAGGATGGCGAAGGAAAGTCAGTTTTGGAAATGTGAATATGTATTCATAGCTCGCCAGTATATACAACCACGGCAGTGACAGGCTGTTCAAAAATAATATGACACTATTATCTTAATATACTTCAACCCCTAGTGACCCCATACATATTACATCCTATTTACCTTACGCAACTTGACAATTATGAAAACCTCCACCCCCGAAAGTATCATAAATATTAAACAGCCAGGGCACGGTCGTTTTGGAGAATCATCGCGTTTTTGAGAACACATGTATGTAAACAAATGGGTACAAAAATACACGATTGTATTATGTTGCAAAATATGAAACAAATGCATTGCTTAAAGTTAACTTTCCAATATCATAAAAAGCATTCAGTACCACACTTAAGTGAAGCAATCAGATATGTGATACTGTGCAGCAAACGCAATGCTGTACCAACATTATACAAAAACAAACAGATTTTCCGGTCACAGTGTAAAGCAGCGTGTTAGGCGATCATCTAAAATACCGCATTTGTTGTTAGGTATCATTTTCTGCCAACTCTACGGCTAATTTGCTGATAAAAAAAAAGGAACAAGACAAAGAACGATATACGAATCAGTAACCTCGAGGAGCGCAGCGTTTTAGTGGTTTATTGAAAGAATTTAGCTTCACATAAAAATAGATACTTTGGAATGAAAAAGCAGTATGGTTCATGTGCAATAAAATAAATACGGTTTTTAAGGAACGCTGCAGTTTGTTTCAATGCCACGATTAAAACAATATTACGTTACGGAAAGCGACGGTAAAACAATGATGTTCAGAACAGTTGTGCAGCATGGAGTTGCACTAAAAAAACAACAGCTCAGAGGAAACCTGAACATGGGAGGCATTCAGGCTGCATGCTGAAACGGCAGTTAGTTCGCTTATCTCAGTCCATATTATTCGCTATGCTGAGAATCTGCGCTTAATTAAAATCAAGGGATTGGGATGTTTTCAAAGGAGCAACTGATTGAGAACACAATACTGGCTTGGTACGTTTTGCAAATCCCTCTCGGCGCTACTACACCCAAGACAAAGCAGTCGAAGTTTGAGACATGGATGTAACGGGACCGTGTCTGGCAGGCATGTTGATAAAAGGTTCGCTATGAGTGGCGTTTGATGGAGCACTGCGTCTCTGTATGTAAGGTTGGTGATTGTCATAGGTAAAGTTGGTATACGCGTTTCCAGTAACATTGTTTTGGGTCATTCCCTCTGCGTAAGATGCCCTGGGATTTGCTGGATATTTCGGCCAATCGTCTTGCTGTTGGTGCCGAGTGACGTGGCTATGACTTTCATATTGCTCAAAGCTTTGTTGGTGGTAATAAGGTTGAATCGACGGCTCTCTGCTGTATTGGCGGTATGCGTTCGTAGCATTAGCGTTATATTGGAATGTATCGGAACCACTTCGCCATTTCTCGTAAGTACGGTTTTCATATGCAATGCCCGTTCTGCTGCCACTACCTCCAGTGCTGTGCCGCATCGGTTTCAGATAACGCGGCATTGGCTGAGGCGGAATGGAACCACTGGGAGCCACCTTATGGTGTCTCGGAGGAGCTATATCATCACATGATGGGTCCAGATCATCTCCAACGGAGTAAGACCGAATGTGTTTTCTAGAAGCAGGAAAGGGATGATTCACAGACGATTGGGGGCTTTCTGTGTAGTCTGGCCTTTTCTTGGACGCATTTTTGACGTGGTGGTGACGGCCAGACACCTGAGAGCTTTGGAAATGATCCGAATGCGCGCTACCCTGCGGCCTTTCCCCATACAACTGCACGTCATCACTTTGTGATCGGTTATGCGTGACGGAGGTCGGTGATGATTGATCGGGGTGGAATCCATGAGGATGGCTTTGCTCATACCTTGGTGAAACGTAAGTCCCGTGGTAGTCATCTCTCTGTTTTCCTTCGGGGTTGAACGTGTCTAACCGTGACTGACCAGCTGAACGCTTTACAAGGCCAACTTGGCTATCGTGTCTAGGATTATCTTGATCGGGAGTAAAAAACTTCGCACGAGAGCGGTACAAGTCATTTTGCGTTGTTTTTCGCTCCTCGTAATGACTGAATTGGCCAGAATTGGTTCCGACTTGTGTAGGTGAGTAGGGAGGGGGTTGGACTTGCACGTTTGGGGAGAGGTCTCGTTCACGAGAACCACTGCGGGGCTTGTAAGCCTGGCTGTTGTGGTAAGTAGAGGCAGTGACTGGTTCTATATTCGACATAACCTGTCCTTGGGCTGCTACACTTTCGTTGTCTACGTTACTGCCTACCAGGGCTATAAAAGATCCGTAGTGATGAGATTCCTTTGTCAACGTTGGTTGGTCTGTGTTGTTGAAGACTTGCACACTGATTTGTCGACTTGATTCGGTAGGTGTAGTTTTCCTGGTGGAACCAGAACTTTCTGGAATTGCATTATCAAGTTTTCTATTATCACTTGAGATGCAGTTTTCACTCATTGCAAGACTAGTGCTTTGACTACCACCGGGAGAGTTTCTTTTCGTACCTAAAGGATTTTGTTTTACAGAACGCTGTTTGTCGACGTCACATGGCTCGTTACGGGTTGGCTTATTAGGCGGCTTGGACTTTTTTCCGATCAAGCCCAACTTTTCCGCAGCTGAAATGCGCCTTGATTTGGTGGCATCATGTGAAGTGGCGTTTTCCGATAGGCAATCGGCTGTGAGCATGTCCAAGCTGCTGATGAAAGTGTCGCCTCGTTTACCTGTGGCAATCTTATTGTTATTGAAACTTTTATTGACGATGCATTCGCTGGTTGTGAAAGTGTTGCCATGGTCTTTTCTCAACATGGACGAACCAGACGCAATTCCTTGAGACGTGTAAGATGGAAACACACTTTCTGCTGCTGTGTCCTCAAACGGTTTCGGCGGGTGAATCGACAACGAGTTTGCGAAATGTGTTTTGGAACCGAAATCTTGTTCCTTGTCACCGATCGGGAAAGATCGAGGCGTCAAAGTCGAAACCGCGGCAAACATCGATTCGCCGTGCAGGGATTGTACTGACGCCACTCGTCTAACAGCCACCGTGACGTTCGAGAATGACGTTGGGGAACTACCGGATGTTGGAGGTTGGTCGTTATTGACAACGTTAGGTAGGTCGTTAGGATCATCTTCTTCGGGATTAGTTTCCTCCTCAAAAACTCCTCCAGGAGGAAACTTAGGGGCTAAAAACAAGAAAACGTTAAGAAAAAACAATTACACAAACGTTGTGTTAAGACGACAGAACGACAAAGTGGGTTAGGGTTAGTAACATGTGACCATGGTTCCACACCTCGTACAGTTACATTTAAAGAACATTTTCTCTAGAGTTTAAGAAGTTGTCTGTGAGATGTGAGGGCGTGTCTGTAGAAATGCAGATTTGGTTGATAAAAACTGACCAAAATAAACAAAGGACTGGCACTCAATGTGCAGTTAAAGTATGAGGAACACAACTCGTGCTCGAAACCAAGCGTCAGCTGAAGAATATTGTATGAAAACTTTTTCTCTCGCACCCTACAATGCACACATAATTTCGTTAGCAATGATTTTAGCAGCGAAGCCTTCAGCTGCAGTGACGTCGAGATTAAATCGAGTTTGATCTACTACACAACTTCCTATCAAACTTTAGTTCAGGGACGTACTAACTCAAATATTTTTTGTGACAGCACGCGAAAGTCAACTCATGTTTTATACTGCAAAAAGAGGTGTTGTAGGTAGTGAGGAACTATATCCTAAAATAAAGTTGAAAGCAACCGCTTGAAAAAATTTGTATATGTTGGAAACTTCGGTTTCTTGAATTCGAATGCTGTGGAATTCGCGTAAATTGCATCTTCAATGCACATTTTTCTGAATCCAAACAATGTTTAATCGTAAGCAGAGCTGTTAGATTTTTTTTGATGAAAAGAAAAAAATTCTCTTCTAAAAATTTAATTTGGCAGAAAATAAAACAAAATGCAGACGGAGAAATTTAGTAACAAAACGAAATCGCGAACAGTTCCAAGCCTTAGTGGTCGGTAAAACATTGAACTGGATACAAATTTACAGACCTTGCTTTACTGGAGAGTATAGATGAGCTGGCCGGTAACTTAGAGGATCGAAATCCAATCCATTCTCTCCCATGACTCCTGGGAAGTTAGAATCCAAACCAGAAAATGGGTTAGGACTGCTGCTCCGAGCCACCGACTCAACAGGAAGAGATAATGTCGCTGGAGGATCTTTCGTAGATTTCCTACAAAATCGATAAACTTAGGTCAATGCCGTATCGCCATCCTTATGCTCGAGCTTATCTCGTTAATGACAAAATTGCGTCGAAATTCTCACACAGTATCTAAGAGTCTGGAGGCCGCATCACTGTGCAACTGCCCGAGCTGAAGCATTGATCAAGAATCGTCTTGCGTTTACAATAGGATTTGCTGTCGCCCACGCGTCTACTGTCCACCACCCCGGACAGCAAATCATCCATTTTTTTAACATAATGACTGATTTGCTGTCTGGGATATTAGAAGTTTCAAGAGTAATAACATTGTTAAAAAGGTTATTTCAAGCCTTAGATTGATTTACAAGTGCAAGAGCTAAGTCATTTGCAAACGATAATTCTGCAAATACAATTGGATTCGAGTCTCCTACAAGTTAACAGTCGTGAACTGCGCAAATGGCAATTGAGCAAGCGACAACAGAGATAGCAACATTTCAGCAAGTGGTTCAAGTCGGCAAATGATGAAACTGAGCAAGTAACAACTGAGCAAGCCAAAACTTAAAATGTCACAAGTCAACAAATTCAGTTTAGCAAGCGATAACCAAGCAAGTCTGATGCTAGCTGAAAATCTCATTTGCTATCTTGGACAGTAGTTGAAATGCACTTGCTGCTCAAGTTGTCGCATGCCGAGTAGTCTGACGACCATTGCATTCACTGTATCTTAGGCATTAGAAGCCTCGAAAGTAAACAATTTTTTGCAAAACGTTTCAAAAGATTTTTTGTTTCATTTCTAACCTTGGGTTGACTTTTCGAAAAGTTATATGGAAAGAATAATCGTCTGGAGTCTTGACGTCGAATTCACTATAAACCCCGCCAGCGGGCCTCGACTGCCTCGTGTTGCTGGCTTTGTGATGAGGAGAGTTGGTTTTGTCTCGGAGTCGGACTGGTGAGTTCGTAGAGGAATTACTTGGATGGGGCGTCTGGGGCTCAGGGTGGTTCCTATCTGATGGGATATTTTCCTGAAATGCAAACCTTGATTAAAAAAACTGATCATAAAAATTATTGAAGACTTACCTCAAAGAGACGTGTCAAAGGTTCAAGAACAGCTCAGCCCCAAAAATGTGCAATCGCAAAGCACGTCAACAGAGTGTTAGTGATTTTACAGCTGTTTAGTTATCAAGAATAGAAAGCTTTCATTCTTATATCTTCTCTCGTGAAGAGCTTTTTTCAGCAATTGAAGCAACGAAAATTAACAACCTGTACCTCATAAGACACGGCATGGTTCAAGGTTGGTCTAGCAAATTCTAAATCTCCTTCGGTGTTGGATCGCTTTCGTTGGGCGCTGTGAGATGAGACCAGCGAGTCGTCGCTCTGGGTTCGGCGCAGTGAAGCTGTGCGCAAACAGTACAACATTATAGAGTTGATTCGATTGTTAAGGATATCATATACCGCGTCAGGCGCACTTGCGACAAGATAAACTGCAAATGCAGGGTGTGGCTTTTGAAAGTGCCTGGAGTAAGCATTGGAAAAAGTGCTTTTGACAGTCACCTAAACGTTATTGTAACTTTGGAATGTCAGATATCAGTTTCACGACATGCAAAACTTTTCAATTTAAAAGTAACTAAGTCCTGTCTCCAATTTGAGAACTTGGCACTTTTAAAATTACACTCTTCAATTGTGCTTTTATTTTACATTTGACACCACAACACATACAATGCCAACGATAGTACTACTGTTTGGTGCGGCTATTCAAATGTAGCGTTAAGGAGTAACCTAAAACAGTTGCCCAACAAACGAAGTATAACTGCTAGCCTAGCCAGCATAGTTTAAAATACAAATAGTACCAAAGAAAAAATAATTGTTTCTTGAAGACTAAAACGCTCACGCTTACCCAGCTAGCAGGTTGCGTTTTCTTGTTCAACGTCTGACAAGGTGGCAATAATGTAAGGACGGCAACCTTTTTAATTGGGTGTGATTCTCATAGCGCTTCAATATCATTGTAACAACATACCCTGTCTGGAAACGGCTTGATTCTGTTGGGCTGGCTTCTTCAGCAGACTACCAAGCTTAACTTTCCATCCTGAGCCTTGTGACGTGGCGGTGGATGTATTCAACTTCGTGACGATTGACTCTTCGGGCCAAGCTTCGTGAGGTTTCGGAATAGTTCGGCTCGGCTCGGAATAGCTGGCTGCGTGACGGTGTCCTGCAAGGAGTAAAATGTCGACATTCTCCTTAAGTACGGGACCATTCATCAAATGAAGTTTAGTCAATTGAAAACAACTCTTAAACCTTACGGGTCATATTTGCACTTGAAATACACGCTGTAACGTTAATTTTGCATCAAATGCATTTAAAATTGTTTGCCAATCACTAATTTCCAATCGAAATTCGAGACCAAAACTCACGAGACATTGCATTAATAATACACAACTTTAGTCCAATACGTAGCAACCATAACGGTTAAACTTGTAACGTTTTTGTTGCAGTCTGAGTTTGAATAATGTTATTCCATCTAATTACTTTGTTTTCGACATCTGTTTATACAATAACTACAAGATTCCTTCTCCCAAAGTTGTACGATTATTGAAAACATGTTGGAACGTGTGATTAGGATTACGCTAAGCCCAGATTTTACGTCGTTGATCTGCTGCAGAATTGTTAAAAGTTAAGACAGTATTTCGTCAAGAAACACAATGCCTTATTTATTTTTAGTACATTACGAGACAATAAAGCTTAAGCAGTAAGCAAGTCAGACTTCTTCGATGTGGTCTGTACAGGGATTTAGCGAAATTCAATCTCAGGCTTCACCTTGCTTTTTGGCAGATCGCAACGCCGGATGAGGGGAATTCGATCCATAAGCGTTGGGTGTGGACGCCCCTTTTTTGTGGTGACGTTTCCTTCAAGAAAAACAAGCAAATGAGTGAATTATCAGAAACAAATTTTTCAAAAGCCACTTAACATAAACTTTTGGAATGCAAGCATAGCCATCTTCAGTTAGAACACAAAGAAGGTCATGAATGTACACGATAAAAAATCGTCAGGTTTCACAAATTTTTACTTCATATTTTCAAATCATAGAAATACTGTTTCCACTTACTAGCACCGAAGAGAAGTGTGTGGACGATATACCGATCTCGCAGATATATCAAGCAAAGGCATGCAAATTAATTTCAAAAATAGTGTAGCGGAGACAAAAGAAGGATACAACACACAGCACAGCAAACCAACCGTTTTTTTTTTACATTGATTCAACGTCTGCAGACGTTGAATCAATGTAAAAAATAGTTGGTTTTCTGTCTGGGAGAGCACAGCCTTTGTCTTTGTTGGCAACACCATGCAAAGCAACAACCATAGGTTTGAAGACTTCAAGCCGACATAACTAATAGCAACCGGGGCACCATCACAGTAAGCAAAAGTAGTCATTTTTACATTGATTCAACGTCTGCAGAATGAATGTAAAAATGGCCAACTTTTCTAATTGGGATCCCGCAGGTCAGCCAGGACATTAATCAATTGCTTGTCCACGAAAATCACAAAATCTTCGTCCATTTGGCGACGAGTGGCCTTTGATTAGGATACCATAACGAAACTTATTACCCAGAGCAGAAACGTTGCCGTTTTTACGTCGTTTCAACGTTTGGTGACGTTGCAAAAACTACAACGTTTGCTGATTATCTGTTTTTATTAGCAAGCTCATTCAGAAAAGTTGCTACTGAGGAAGAAAATAGAAGAAAAAATTGATTACAATTTGCAAAAAGCACCGGAGTCAGTACCCTCTGTTAATATACTACCAGTAGTAACTTGTTCAAACACACACCGATGGGAATGAAGTGGCATTAAATGCCAGAAAAGTTCAAATAAAAAACAACATTAAAAGTAAGTTAGGTTCTACGTTGAAAGCTTTTCTAAAATTAGTATTCAACCGAAAATAGAACAGAAATGCACATTGGAGAGTGTGGTTGAGAATCCAAGAATTTGAAATCAGATTTTTAGCTTTTAATTAAGTTAGTGCCCGTACTAAACCAAAAATCATACCATGATTAAAGTTTAGCCACATTGGTCAGTTTTTTTTCCGATCCTGACTGGATTTTACTGACTTATAGCAGTTTTGGTGAATAGGAAAGTTGCTTGTGGTGTCAAAAGTTAGCGAAAATTACAGATTTTTCTTCTTTAAGTCTTCTTATTTCATACAAATTGAAAGGTTTGATATTTGCAGAAACCTATTGATGATGGCTTGTCCAACGTGCATTTCTCTAACCCAGTCGGTAAACCAGTTCTTTTCTACATTGGTTTAACGCCTTGACCAATGTACAAAAGAGCTCGATTTTCTGACAAGGACGAATTTTCAAACCATTCGAGACACACCAAGGCCTAATACAGTGATCAAAAATTAGTCAATTACAAGATTTGATTGCAAAATTTCAACTACAAAAGGGTAAAAAAAAGATAAGAAAAAGAAAAGAAAATGATTAAAGTTGCGAAGATTTTCTGCGAGATTCTTTGTCAAGATCTTCAGCGGTTCCACCGTTTTCATTAGGGTCGGTAATAAGTCGACTTATTGTAATTTGTCGATTCCGACGCTTTTGCGAGTCCCCATATGATCGTCGCCTGCATTGTACAAGCACATTGGGAATTCTGTGATTATCGCATCGATTTAACGTCGTTAGACGATGAATCGATGAAAAGAGCAACACAAGGAAGTTAGTTTGGTCTTGGTGAGAAAGATAGCTTATGAGCCATGTATAAAATAAGATGTTTCTATGCGAAGTATTAAAGACATTCATTTCTACGAGTAGACACAGTGACATTCTTATGGATGCGTTGCAATCGTGTTAAAAATGTTTCTCAAATGTCTGCCTGCCAGACGTGCCAACACAGTCAAAAAACTCCGTCCTTATATGGTAAAACAACGTCAATCCATGTTGAACGAATGAAAAATGCTGAAACTGAAAAAAACGATGAATCTAAAAGAATTTACATAATTTAATAACAGTGTTATGAAAACTGGCCCACAAAACTGGATGTTGCTGATTGAACAAACAGAAAATTAAAATTCATGTCATTCAACTTTCTGTAGTCCTCATACGAACTGTTATCCACAAATGCACAGTAAAGTTTCTATACCATCAATCCCAGACAGCAAAATCCGTCATTTTTACATTGATTCAATGTCTGCAGATGTTGAATCAATGTAAACATGACATATTTTGCTGGCTGGAAACGGGCATATCATGTCGCTAATGAACATTTGTGGCAAAAAGTTAGTTTAAAGAAGTGAAGCAGGTTCAGAACCATCTAACTAACGCTGTTAGTGACCACCCAGTTAGCAAAATTGGTCATTTTTACATTGATTAGACGTTGAATCAATGTAAAAATGACCAATTTTGCTAACTGGGAAGGACATGTTCCGTGAAAGGGCATTATAGCAATGTTAAATGTTAACTCAAACCTAGTGCTAATTAGGCATGGTAGGTTAACAGCAAGTCAATAACGACACACTGAGAAGTTCCCAGCAAGCAAATCAGTTCTTTTTTGACATGGATTCAACGTCTACAGACGTTAAATCAATGGAAAGATAGACTGATTTACAGGCTGGATTCATATGCATCTGAAATCTTTCCAAAAAATAACGACTTACAATGCTATCTTCACGAAGCAAAAACCAGTTGTAATTTTTGAATAAACAAAATTTGCATTTTTTCATAATTTGAAAAACTGTTGATATAGATTTTCTAACAAGTGGAGATTTGTACAGACTTTAGATCATGATTTCTTTTCATTTTCTATGCCTCGGAGGAGAGCGAATTGAATGCCTGTCTACATGGCGGTAGACAAGGATTCGAAGCAAACACTGAATTGTACAACCAATGTAGCAAAGGCTAGTTTTTCTCACTAATAAAGTTATTTCCACTAAGAACAATAATAATGAATACAACCTCCTGATTTGTCAATGTCCCTGTTGCAGGCCAAATTACCGATGTATTACATGCTACAGCCATTCAAGAAAGCACTGAGAAAGCTATTCAAGTAAGTAACTTTACTACAGCGAGAATCAAATTTGATTTTTGCAGAAAATGAACGTCGCAAAAAGTCAAAGCCAGAACACCACTGTTTTTGTTGCTGTGCATTTCGGCAGGGCTTCCATTGACGGTAGACCGAAATTAGAAACCTTTTTTTTTGTATGAACCAAAGCAAAACGTATCAAAACAAGTTTTTAACTATTGCATTAACTTGTTAATTTATACCTTTCCAAAACAATATTATTGTCACATTGACTTGATATTGTTTGCCGCCAGTCGGTGTGAAACAACTTGAAATAATACAACTTATCTTTGGTAGCAATAATCCATTATTTATGAGATTATTGCATTATTTTTTTCGTGGCCACTTTTCTTTAAAAATCAATGAAAGTCCCAAGAGCCCGAAGCTACTTGTCTATCACTACAACACACAATTCCAAGCCATCGACCATCAAAAATGTTTTTGAAACATGTTTTCATATTTACAAGCCATGACCGAATGCGACGCTTCACAACATGACATGCCGCTTTGCAAATTAGCCGTTACAAAATTACATTCACAAATGGTTACGATTTTGACTTGCTTTTTCTTGGAAAAAGAAACACTGGCAAGTTTACAGTTTAGTCTCAACTAAAATATGCATGCAAAAACAAAAAGTTATGTTGTGACAAACAGGTAAAACCAGCTTGCTACAACTGTCAATCCTTCTGGGTTTCATTTTTCTCGGAACAAAGAGGACGGATTGAGCTTCAAGACAATTGCGTAAAACAATGTTCCGGATATAATAACGGAAAAATGATCAACAACCCAGACAGCAAATCAATCGTTTTTTTACATCGATTCAACGTCTGCAGAAGTTGAATCGATGTAAAAGAACGACTGATTTGCTGTCTGGGAAGAACCATCTTTTGTGGTGGGTGACTGCACAATGCACATTCCTAATTCACTGTTTACATACATTAAATCAACATAAAATAACAACAAAATCGGGTTATTGAAACGGTTACTAGTTGAAGAAGACTTGAAAAAAAAACGAAACGGAGATTAAACACACTTTGGGCAAGTTTAACAATTACCTTCTTTCATTTGACGACGACTTTCCGCTTTCTGAAGACTGCCGCATCCGCACTCCGGATACGGATGTTTCCGACGCAAACGACGTTCCTTCTGATGACACAGGGGTCACAATCCCGGATTTTGACCGGGCCTGTGCTTCTTCTAAACTAATCAACTTGGGAGTGGGAAGGACCATCAAGGAACGAGGCCGTGGTGGTTTATGATCTGGAATCGATAAACAAAAAATAGCTATCTTGTTTGTGACCTCTGAAGGCAATTGAGCAGGCTACCCCAGACAGCAAAACCCGTCATTTTTACATTGAATCAACGTCTGCTTTTCGTTGACAGGCCGATGAATACGAATACACAATAACCTCCGAGTACCGTTTCGCGACATTATTTTCGCATAACAATGACACGCATTTCCACATACAGTTTCGAGTATGTATGACAATTTGCAGAGCGATTGTTGAAAAAATGTCCAAAGTTGGCTTGATGTTGTTGCTCACGATATTGCAACTGTCATTTGCAATTTTTGAATCACGTGCCTTCAATTAGTCTCATTAGTTCCATACAGCTTTAGCTTGGATGCCATACGCCTGTCCTGCTTTGTGCATTCCTGTCTAGCAAAATTTTGGTCATTTTTGCGTTGATTTAACGTTTGATCAACGTAAGAAATAACAATTTTGTTAACTGGTTTTGTCATTCCAGCGCAGCTGAAGAGAGGCTCACGAAAATAAGTCTTTATGTATGCCACCAGTTAGCGAAAGACGTCTTTTTACATTAATTCAACGTCTGTCGCCGAAACATGCAAAAATAACGGATTTCACTGTCTGATTCATCATCATCATCACCTGCATCGTATTGCATCGTTTGCAACTTTTCGCTGAAAAGCAAATCGCCGTTGACTAAAAGAAATTCAGTGACAACGGATTGGACCCGCGCCTCCGTGAAAGCAGCGAGTCCGGCTTCAATTTCTCTTGAACGAAGAAGGTTTGGTGCCCAGACGATGGCGAGATTCCTGAAGTGCATTGAGGTGTGCTGGTCGTGGTTGGCCATGAACCTCAAGTGGTTGATCAAGTGTCGTAACGTTCTGGAATAAGACGTCACAATGTTGGCAGGAAAACCATTCACCTTGACAAATGAGAGTATGAACTCGCCTATTAGAACTTTATACAATTTATCACAAGACCAAGACGATAGATAGCAGTAACAGCTAAACGTTACTTCCACACTTATAAATGAACGCTTTCATGGAATTAAACTTTACATTTCAAAAAGAAATATTCGCTGAATGGTCAAATATCAAGGACAGGCCGTTGTACATATCACCTCATGGTGTGGACAGCCTGGTTTCCATTGATGATGACACCAGGCAGTGGTTAACCGACAGGTGCCCTAATATTTAGCGACAATACAAGAGAAGAAGAGTTGTAACGTACCGGTAGTGCGGAGGGGGAAGCTGCTGTATGGCGTCGTGAACTTTTAGCAATCTCTCTTCCGCTTCGTAATCGGAAACAGCGCTTGCAAACCGATTGTAGAGTTGATACGTCAGAAGTGGGTTTGGTAATTCTCTGGGCAGAAAATGTGCTTTTTATTGCGGGGTTTTTGTGGCGATTTGAATGTTTGGAAATTGATGTTTAATAAAGAAGGTACTGGTCAGAAGCACTTTACATGCCAAAGTATGCTTGCTTGAGTAAAAACAGTAAAGCGTAACACCTCATATAAGTTAAAAACATTTGTCAATTCAGAAAAATCACCAGATATCTGACACTGTAACTGATGAAAGTGCTTTTTTTGCCAATTATGGACTTGGCCTTTTCAACAGAGCATGCACCAATTAACTGAAATATGGAAGGCAAATGCCGGATGCAAAAATCTGTTTTTAAACATTATTTCTTTATTTAAACATCGAATTTGGGGGTCTGCTACTATTCGGTGAGTCCGATTCGGTGAGTCTGATTCGGTGAGTTCCTAACCTCTAACCCTAAAACGGCAATGATAATTAGGCTACGGTACCAGATAATTTAAAAAAAAAAATTGAAAAAATCACCGAATAGAGATCGGACTCACCGAAACGGGCCATTCTGGAATTTGGGACGCAAAAGGATAAATTCTCGGTCCTAGACGCTCAAAAAAAGAAGATCCTTTATATACGAAATCATTTCGAATTGATACGACATCATTTTGGGTAGCATTAAACTTACCTAAAGTATAACTTGCAGAGACCAGCCACGCTATGTGGGTCACAGGTCAGATTTCCCTCACGGGCCATGCCTGGTACATGGCTGAGCTTTGGCAGGCCAATAATATCCTTTTCCAAGTCGGGCCGCCGATCTGAGTCAAACTCGTATCTTAGGTGCCTGATGTGGGAGGCGACACCGGAGATGCGATACACGCCATCAACCACGCCGTGTCTCTCCACAAAGCGAGTGCAATCGGAAACAACGGCAGGTACTGCAACAAGTGTCGGACGTTAATACGATTAGACAGATGCACGTGATTCAGTTAGAGATAAATGCCTGGGCAGCAAAATCCGCCATTTTTACATCGATTCAAGGTCTGCAGACGTTGAATCAACGTAAAAATGAAGGATTTTGCTGTTTGTGTAAGTAGGCGGCGTAGTGTGGAGGTCGAATATTATTTGTTGAAATTTGAGCAATGGGGAATGGGAATTTGATGAAGTCAGTATCTTGAAGTACCAACAGTAGGCTACTTTGGTTGCTGGTAGTTGCCGAAGCCAACAGCAAGCTATCTACTGTATGTTTTCAGGCTGTGTAGTCGTTTAATCACCGATTTAGGCTGCTTTACAAGCATTAGGATTCTAAGCAAAACCTGAAGAAAATTGTTTTGATGATATGCCATTGCAACGCACTATTCACGTGATGCTAATGTCAATGATTCTGTGATTATGTTTTCTAAGCACGTGGAATTCCATATATGACTTCGGTTAGTCAATTTAGTACGACTGTGAGGTCTTACATGCTGATATCCACAACCATATCCCTCAGTATTTTATGGAAGTTTGCGAAAACATATCACGATCCGTAATGCATTTTTTGAGTTGATATTATGTATTTCTTCAAAGCTGTATTAGCAATTAGCATGGGTTGTAATTTTATCAATCAATTAACACGTGACAACACAGAACTTGCCATCTTCGTCCGTTCTGTGCAGCAGTTCACCGAGGTCACAGCCGAACACACGCTCACGCAGGATCCCTTTCTTTTTCAAGTGTGACTTGCTCGGCCTCGTGTCCAAGAAAGATCGAAGAAAGTCCATGAATTTGCCGTGTTTTTTCGCAACTGTGAGGTCAAAAAAGTCAAAATTATTCACTCGGGGCAATTGACAAGATGATGATGTTGTTTCGCCGGTTAATGATGCAGCCGCCCGGCCATGTTCTCGGTTTTGAAAAATTGACACACGACCTTGATAAAAACAGCTGGATTTAGGAAACATCGAAAAAAAAGTGACAAGGTTCTTTTCTCGGAGCATTGGTAAAACACAAACAATGCTTTCTTATTGCAAAAACCAAATGCTGGCAATAACCGTAGCGACGCCAGCACTGTTTCAGCTAAAAGCGCACTGCCCAGTCTACGGGCGTTGCATCAACGTAAAAAGATGACTGATTTGTTGCTTATGTGGAAATCTCCACAAAAGCAGCTATCATTGCGGCAACAAGAAAGAAAATTATCGATCGCCAGAATAAAATACCAGAGCAAAGGGGAGGGTTTAATCATGGCGACGCAGTTAATTAAACAAAGCACGCAGGCGAATGTGTGTTTTACATTAAATTGCATTCCAACAAATCAGCAGCGGCTTGCCATCTAAACAGCGGCGCATATCAAGGTCAGTGTGCATTTGTGGTAAAAACCCTTTCGAACCAATGGTGGAACTGACAGAAAAGAACAACAAATTCCAAAACTAACTGTTAAATTGACTTTTTTTTACAACCAGTCGAACAACTGACACGGTGACAAAACTTACTAGTTATCCAAATATGCAGTAAGACATTGAGAGAAACGATGTGACACCGTTCTTAATCACCTTACATCAAGCACCAGTATTAAAGAAATAAATATTTATGCGATCGCGGTTGTTTGGGCTGATGCAATTGACGGTCTGAATTTGTGGAATGCCAAGGACTGGTGTTTTAATTCAATAATGCGTCGAAAAGGAAAGGCTAGAGAGCAGACCAAACTCGAGTGAGAACCATACACAATACAAAACAACGAGTGATAAATGCATTACTGGAAGCGACGCACGATCTACAGATGAAGAATATCTTAAAATAGGAACACACAAAACGTATTCCTTAGGTCAAAACAATACTCTTCACAAAGAATTAAGACAAAAAATGTTTTCGTTGAAGAGAAATGTTTGCATTGACTTTTAGTGAGACTGGATTACTCCAACGTGTGTTTTGTTTGGAGTTCACAAAAAAAAAAAATCGCCTGTTTTTGAAAGAAAACTTTTGTTTCGAACAGTTCTTTTGGAATTTCCATTTAAAATAGGTACCGGTAGTGTTATTATCACACAGCATGCAAACAGCCTGTTTGAGGATCAACAAAATAATAACAAGTAATTTTAAAAGTAGAAACGCCTATCACAACCACGAGAAATCGAGTACAATTGTCACAATCTTGAGCAGTTTCAAGAAACGCGATGATATTTCAAATGCTGCTGATTTTACTCCTTTCGCCGGCCCGGTCTTGATTGAGCAGACCACACATAGATGGCATGCTTGCCAGAAGGCAAGAATGCCAAGAAAATAGAACTGAGTGACTCTTGCTGAGTGCTGATTGATTTATTGCTGGTTGCTGAATTTTCATTCCAAGTTAAATGAAACATGCTGAAGAATCTTAACAGTTTACAAGATATCATTTTGTACTAAATTTTGCACTTAATTCTGCCTCCTTTCTTTTCATCCACTTAATCAATTCCTTTTCAATCTGTTGTTTTGTTTAGATGAATTAAGTTATTTTCCTGACGAGGACAAAAAATTTTGCCGAGAACGTTCGAATTTATGTAGTTATCTTTTTATTTTATGAATTGTTTTTGAATTATGCAATTCAATCCTATCAAGTTGCTACCAATATTATCTGTCTGTGGCAATCAATTCCTACTCTTTAATCTAGATATCTTGGGAAAAAATAGATTTAAGAAAAAAACTGAACTCACTAAAGTATGCCGAGTGAAATCCGCTACAAATTGACCGCAATGACTTACAAAAAAATCATCAATTTCAATTTTACAGAAAGCTGCTTGAAAATACAGCGAATCTTGACCTTGCTTAATGCCGATGATAAGGATTTACTCGTTTAGTGGCAACATTCTTGAATAACAAAGAAAGACAAGCAAATCTCCAACCGACATACTTGGCTTAAGCTGAGATTGAGCTCCATAGAGTGGAGGCGAGAATGGGCGTTCGTGAGTCCCCACGACATCGGTGGCACTTTTAATGCGACGCACGCACTGGGCAGGGAAGGAACCCACTTTTAACCCCTGTTTACCCCTCCACCAACCCGTCGCTCCCATTTCAATGATTGAGACCATATCTCCAACCTGGCATAAAAAATATGTTAAACTGATGCAATGTGATGCGAAAAACAGGCACTATTAATAGGCTTTTGATTTAAGCGTAAGTTTGTGTGGTTATTGTTGAAAGTATAAGTCAAGCGCATGTTAAAATCAACCACTGTAAAATAACTTCTTGCATTCTTCTGGTAAAAGGGTCTAATTTTTTTATTTCAGCCTGTTTTTTAGACGAATTCAAATCCTTATTCAAGGAATACCAAGTGGAATACCAATTACTGCTAAAGGATGTACTCTGTCTTGCTGTGTTCAATTTAGAGATATAAATCAGTAACCAAATTTTATGCAGTACAAAAACACAGGTTTCAATGAATTTCCTTTTTGGTCATTACAGAAAGCAAATCACAAATTCGCTCTTGTGAAGTACAGTAACTCTAATAGGAATTATGAGAATGCCATTTAAATATTACTTTTAGACTTCGGAATTAAATATAACTTGCACACGATAATCTTAAAAGCTTCTTTGTTACGCCTTAATTGAACGATAAAACAGCCAAGAATGACTGTGCAGCATGACATATTCCACGCGTAAAATAAATTCTAATAGATCATGATTCGGAAAACTCATTTGCAATTTTAAGCACTAAAAATACCATTGAAGACAACACCAAAAACAGCAAGGCTAAATCAATGCTGGATGCTAATTTCAATTCAAGCAGACGACCGTATCCTTGTGATTACCACATTGCTAATATTAGTGATTTCAATGTCGTGTGGTTTTTCCATGTTGGAAGTGAAATATCACCTCCAGTCAAAGAGGGATGCAGAGTAGTTAGGTTAAGCTTATCTTTTCAAAAAGTGCGACATTTTAGCATCAATGTAATGTTAATAAGCTCCGTAAGCTCATATTTCAAGTACGAAAAAACGCATTCTAACAGAACTTGTCCGTAAAAACACACTTTTTGCATTCATTCCTAGAAGTTGTGTTTGATGGATCACGAAAAGAAAACAACTGCAAAGGATCGTGTGTTGCTCTTAATCTACGAAAGTTATTCAAGTGAAAGCTAGTCTCTCAACTATCTGAAGACTGTGAGCTTGCATCGGTTGCAATAAAAAGTACTGTGCACGGAATTTCCCACTGCACTGACATCGTGCTTGTTTGGATGTATCTAGTCACGTCGCAACGTCAAAGGATTTTTGCACTTGAGTGAACTAAAAAACACGAATAAACAATGCTTTGCATCCGGCTGGCAAAGTCTGCCCTTTTAAGATTGATTCAACGTCTGCAAACGTTGAATCAATGTCAAAAGGACGGATTTTACTAACAGGGCCATTACCAATGCAACAGGAAAACACGGCTAACGTGTTGCAACAAAGCCAGCAAAAACTTTTTTACATCGTTTCAACGACGTAAGAAACGTTGAAACTAACGTCGCTAGACGTTGAAACGATCTAAAAACGCCATTTTTTGCCGACCGAAAGTGACTTCATCTTGACTCACGTTCAAAGTTAACTCGTCATCATCACTAGCTTGATATCTTCTTACAACGCGAGCTGCTGCAACCGCAGGGATGTTGATGTCCGCAACATCCCCAAGAGCATGAGGAGCTAAGTTGTGTCCATGATTGTCGATTTCAAGCCAATGAAGAACAGGAGCGCAAAAGATTTGGCCACCACCCACGTCAATATCAATGAGATTTGATAGACAGCCGAGATAGCTTTGAAGAGCGGCTTGTATTTCCTGAACGCAACAACGGTATCTTAATCGTACAGTTGACGTCAGAATTAGATATCAGAATACGTTTTCACGTCAGAAGTCACGAAAACTGTTGTCGTCTGCAACATATAGCTTGAAATTGCTGCTAGATTTTAAAACGCATATTCCGAAGGCGGTACAGTGTAAAACTTTCATAGTTGTTTAGCATGTTATCATTAGCAGATTGGTTCTTGATTAAATTGTCAAAAAATATCACGAGTTATATAATAATGTAAGATCACGAGAACACACATGAAGAGTGCTTGTCTTCAATTCGTTTTCTTTGAGATACGGAAGGTGGGAAAACCTTCTGTCAAATACACACTCGTGAAGCCAAACATCCAAAGTTTCAAAATGGGACAAGCTTCTTCGCACAACCCAAGCATTGTCCTGTAACACAGCAAAACGCTGACATGTGCAATCATTTTCATTTCCATCGGCTATCAACCACAATTATCTCACATTTTCGAAAAGGAAATCCTGTTCATGAAAAAATTGTAGCATTCCAACAAGCGCAGTAATAATGTGCTCAGAAATGCCTTGAATGTATTTTATCTGCTTTACTGGTATGTCAAAATTTATCAGCTTGATCTGAAAACATGGATGATTTTTTTTCACATAAACCTTACCTTGCAAGTGATCCGAACACAAAAGGTTGGGTTGAACCCTTCGAGACTCAATGATCCATTTATCTTCAACCCATCCGGGGAATCTTCCAGAAACGAAACCTGGTAAAGATATTTTTACTTTCACACGCTTTGGTGAATAAAAAAACAATTCAATTGTACTACAACAACTTTTTTTTTGTAATCGCTAATCACATATTCCCCAATCAAAGACATTTCTAAATGGCTGTTTGGTTAGGAAACAAGTGCATAAGGAGTTCAAAGAACATGCATGTTAAACACTAAGATAATGAATCTTAAACTATTTTAACTGGTGAACTCCATTAGCTTCCATAAAATAAGAACGGACTTCATAATTTTCATCATTAGCAGTCATATTAGAAGGGCAGTTTCAGTCTCTTTAACAAATTTCACTAAAAATCTAACATAAAGTATGATAAAAATTTATCTCATCTCAAAAAACAAGCTTTGCTTAACAATATTAGAATTTGCACTAGGCTGTAATATACAGATTTCATTCTCATTTAGATTGCAATTTTCTCTGGAAATTTCTAGAAACTTGCATTCCCTTAAGGAAAAGCATTGTTTACAGGGTTTCGCAGCTAAAGTGGGACTTTTTCATTTTTCGATTTTCGCATATATATATGATTTTCTTTTTTATTTCTCTAATCAAGATAAAACTTTCTGCAGACAATCTTATAAAGGTACCGTATACACCGACCTCGTGCATAGGTCGACCCTTATTTTTATTTTTTGCTGAAAATCGGTGAAATGTTTATTCTCTCCTGTAAAAGTCGACTAGCTTATTCCTGGCACTGCCATTCCGTGATTCATTTCAGTATTAGCATTGACATACATACAGTGAGGAAATTTCAAAGTAAAGCAACTTAAGCTGCCCCAACCAACACGGTGTTAATAACAGCCGATAAACCACAAAACAGAAACATCACAAGTTGACTACCGGTAAATACTCGCAAACTATTAATTATATCGTAATATAAAGTAAGCCAGATATATATATAATACGCGCAATCCCCGAATGAAGTCTTCCGCTGTGAGTAGGGTTGATCGGTTTAAACCGGGACGGTTTAAACCGCCCGGTAAAAACCGGTTAAAACCTGGTTTAAACCGGGCAGTTTTGACCACCTATTGCTGGTCAAAACTGGTCAAAACCCCTTTAGTGTATGAATCAAGTTGCTTTTCAATTGAATTAAAAGTATTACCCTCCATGTTTAGTAATGATGTTCAACTATATTTTGTTTTGATCAACAATAACCTAAATGCTGGATTTGGAACAAAAAATATTCAATTTCTCTGTTTGTTTTTGATATTTCAATCAGTTGGTTATTTCATTTACTGAGAAAACTCAAATTCTAAAAATAAGTTTCTGATGAACCAAAAAATGCTTGGTAGAACGATGAACAATTTGCACAGCCAACTGAAGTACAAGAATTTATTCCAACAATTTTTTTTTATGAAAAACATCTGCCATCAAATTTTATCCAGTTAAAATAAAACAATGCGAATGCATATTCTAAGATGCTTTAAAAATTAAAGACAGGATAGTTTATGATTTGTTCTTTGAAGCAAAGTACACGTCAAGCCAAGAAAGGATTATCGGAAAAGGAACAAGTTGTGATGCCTTATGCCTATCTACTTTATGTAGAACACCTCAATTGAACAATTGGAATTAACAAGTCTCTCCAGTATATTCAAATGCTTCATTCACCAGTAAATTTCATCTTTTCTTTCTCCCTCACCTTCTCCCTCCCCTTCTACCATCTCCCTCACATTTTCAGTGATTTTCTGGCGAACATGATCAAGCAACTCATTACAGGGTTTTGACCAGTCAGGTCAGGGTTTTGACCAGTTTTGACCGGTTTAAACCTAGTTTTGACCGGTTAAAACCGCTTAGAGATCAACCCTGGCTGTGAGATCAATTATGATACAACAGTACAGATTGTTTTGTTGTCCGATGCACAAGTAACTTGTAAACAGCACCGTTTAACAGTAACCTGCTTAACCATTGTTGAATTGTGTGAAGTTGTGGGCACAAAAATCGAATAGCCCACTGTAAATAAACGCTGAGAACGGCAATGCGGTAATATAGGCAAAGCAACCAAGACTACTGTATTTAAACATCTTTTCTTTTACAACTTTTTGATTTAGTTCTCACATATTACTAGTAACTTCACCTGTCATGTTGCCATGACATGACAGTCTTTATGTTTTTGATCTTTTTTTAGAGGCAGCACTTTTCCAGCTCACTTTTAGCTCGGTTACTGGACACACATTTTTTAACGTCTTCAAGCGTTGATTTAACAAAAAAGATGATTGCTTTGCTGACTGATTTCTGTAATCAACATAGATCTGAAGGCCACTTTTTTGCTCACCTAATTCATTATTTTGTTTAATCATTTCCGCAATTGCTAAGCCAACGAAAAGCCAGTGATAAGAATTAAGAAGTCATAGGTAGGAACCGCAGTGGAGACAAAATCTTGTCATGTGTATACGTCGACCCCTGCTTTTTGAGGTGAAAATCACTTGCGAAAATCTTGACCTATACTCGAGTATTGTATAGTAATATTAAGACAAACTTCTTTAAACATGGCAGAATTAATGAAACTGACAACCATATGCGAATTGAGATGTACTGGGAACACTTCTTAGGATATTATTAAGAGCACTGGCTACTCAAAGATGACAGTTTATCGAGTTGTGACCAAGTTTGATGCCGAGGTAAGTTAAAAGAAACCTCCACAGTCTTCGAAAGCAAACAAAAACTTTTCTAGCGGGGCTGAATAGGTTGATAAAGGCAGACCCAACACAGTCGATGACAAAACTGACCAATGCCATGTCCGTCACAAAACCATCAGTAGAGTAGCCAATGAAGACTTTAGGACGAAGTCATTTGAAAAACGTCGCAGCCATCTCACTGCTCCGCTCAAGATCAATCGTCTCAAGAACAAAGGAGGCATGTTCGCACTTTTGTTGATGAGAAAAAGTTCATTGTGGACAAGGTTGCAAAACGTCAGAACACATGAGTTATTGCCCGTGACCCTTCAAAAGTTCCTTATCTGACGCAAAGCAAAAATCCTGCTTTTGTGATGGTTTTTGCAGGTGTGGCAAATGATGGCAAGAAGGTGCTTCTTTATTTCATCAAAGCTGGACTTAGAATCAACAAAATGGAGTATCTGAAAATTCTAAATGATATTTTACTGCCCTGGATTCGTAGAAACTACAATACTACCAAAGTCGTGCTTGGTCAAGACTCTGCGCAAGCGCATGCAGCAAAAACAAAGTCCACACCTATGTGAAGGAGAATCTTCCCATGTTTGGCCTAGTAGCTCTCCAGATCTGAACGTTTGTGACGATAGGCTATTCAGCACAATCTAACCTCAACTCTCTCAAAGCAGGCATTTGAAGACCGATGAAGTGAAGAGAAGTTGTTCATGGTTTCACCAAAGAACATTCAACATTATCGAAGCAAAGGGCCATCATATTTAAGAAAGTTCAAATAATAATTTTACCTAATAATAATTTTACCTTTTTCATCCTTAACATCGAGAAATTATAAAAAAAATGTAAAAGTCCCAATTTAGCTGCTGGACCCTGTATAAGTGTATAAAGATGTTCTATCACATGAAAATCATCCATAAAGTTTCAGTATCATGAATTGCATCCTTCATAAATTCATCGAACCATTCAACTTGCTGCAAATGCACACACCTACCTTAATACGACCAAAATCAATACTTTCATAATGAAAGTGGACACAATCTTCAATACGTGGAAACTTTGGTAAGGTGGAATCTTTTTCAGAATATGATTGTCTGAAAATAATTATGAAATAATGAAGTGCATACGGTAATTTTAATTTTGCCACATTTCAGTATTTTTTATATGGTTGCATTGTGCTCAGAATTAAAAAAAAATACTGAAAAAATTCAAAGCTTACATAATTCCATCGTCCAAAAAATATTTACAATGTTTTTGAAACCACTTCATTTGTAATTATTTTTCTCGTTTTGAAAGCTGCAAAATCATAAATGACTGAACCAATGTGTGCATTAATCACATACCACACAAAAGTTACAAATTTATTATAACCAAATCAATAAACAAAAAGTCTTGTTATTTTCAACATCTAATATTACATGTTCCCCTAAATAACACAGCTCAACAAAAAAAGAAAAAATTTCTGTTGCCGGGAAATGTTTCCATGGTTTTGGGTTGTTTTTGGGGAGCTGAATCCAAATATGGCATCAATTGTTTCGATTACATGTTCCCGTAAATAACACAGCTCAACAAAAAAAGAAAAAATTTGGGGAGTTTTTGGGGAGTTTTTGGGGTGTTTTTAGGTTGTTTTTGGGAAGCTGAATCCAAATATGGCATTAGTTGTTTCGATTTTCCAAATACCGAGTAGCCACAAAGATATAGGTGTCTCAACGAGTATGGTGAACTCATAATGTTATGATAAGAGCAGGTACAAACTATTCCTGAACAACAAACCCTATTATGATCAGAAAACTATAAATTGTGTTTTCACTCACCCACTAGCTGCCCAAAGGTTGTTGGGAGTAAAGAAGCTATGATAACAACAACACACTTTTATGACTGATGGATCATGCACCATGATTTACCCACTCAATGATTTACCCAAACAAGGGTTGATGAACTTTTAATTTAAAAATGCTGACCACAGAAAAATGTGACATGCCGTTTACTGCTCAGGAGAAATGTGTTTTGTGTTTCTTTCATGCTTATATCTACTACAGTACTACTATTATGTCACTTGATTTCAATTTTGACATTTTAGCACTTTTGAACCTGAAATTTGGAAATATCTAAAAAACCAGAGAGAATTCAATAAAAAACTCCATTTTCAGATTTAGCACCCCAAAATCGATGAAACATCTTTGGCATAGAAAATTGTATTGACCAGTGCATTCAATGGTGCCCGAAAATTCAAAAAACATATGAAAAGCAAAAAAATGCAAACAAAATTAACAAAGTGATTTTGAAACAATATCTATGTAGACCTAATCTTCACAATGAGCAAAAAGAGAATTTGCAAAGAAGCGATGACAATTAATGAACAATCTAAATAACATGATTATATTAACCTTCCTGTTGCTTGCGAAGAAGATAACAATCTGGAGCTTCTGCCTTTAGAAGCTGAGGCCTGGTCATTTACAAAGGGCATGATACCAATATTCACATATATGCATTCTAAATCAAATATCAAAGAGCTGCAACCTTATTTCCAACATAAAATGCTCACCCTTGACTACATTATCTTTGTCAGTAACTTTGGCATATTCTACGAAAACACAAGTAAAATTATCTTAAATGCATTAATATTTCTTTGTTTTTTATGATAAGGGTAAAGCTTACTCTATTGGCATATGTTTAAGAAATGGAGTTAAAGATATTATTAAAGGTAGACTACATGACATTCTAGCGTGGCCGACCTAACGCAAGACAATTACAAAAAGAACATTAAAACGATTATATATAGTAGAGTTTGCTTATAATGGTTTCAATTCTACATATGAATTGACTTATAAAAAAGTGTAAATGTCACTATAGTATAAGCAACATCAAAGTAAAATAGCCACTGATGAATAATGTCGATCATTGACATGGCTACTACAGTTCAATGAGAAAACTGTGCAAATAGGCCACTGTCGGAATGTAAACCATTGCACATGATTTGTGCACCAAATCAAACTAAAAATAATATATTAAACTTAACAATCTGTTTATTCAAAACAATAGGCCTGCATGAAATAATATTATTTTTACAATAATCTCAAAAGTGCACGGAACTACCGTAATCCCAAAAGTAGTATGAAACTATCGTAATCCCAAAAGTAGCATGGAACTATCGTAATCCCAAAAGTAGCATGGAACTATCGTAATCCCAAAAGTAGCATGAAACTAGCTCAATAGCTGCAGTACACTTTTACTACTTGACAAACATGATATCAGCTATTTGCCTTTTCTGTTATATTAAGTGCAAATACATAAAATAGTATGTTGTTACATTATGAACTTACAAATATCATTAGGATATAGTTATAATGGTAATAGCAGGCTTATTGTGCGAATGAAGTAATGAACCATAGGCCTAGCCTCTGATACTGTGGTTCCAAAATTATAAACTTTAATCTAAATATATATGGCTAATCAGACAATTTTGCCATCTGTTCAGTTATCGTCTGAGGGCACTCACTGGTCAGGTGATACTTTATGCAAAAATATTTGGTAGGGACACTGAATTTAATTTATACTGTAGTCACTTTTCAATTTTTGACATGAAACTCAGAGTTACGTGCAATAATTTTAAACTTTTCAATGTTGGGTTAAAAGTCAAATCTTTCACTCTTATACTCCAACGTGTTTATGACTATTATCTTCGAATACCATGTTGATTAGCTTTAATTTCGTTGCCTGTAAGAGAAACAAGGTTTTGTCAGTGTCACTCAAGATTTATTTGAGAGCTGAAATGAGCTATGAATAGTTTTCTAGAGTTTCCAATAATAAAACCCACAAACCTTTTGTTATGTGTCGTGTGAGTGTTGTTCCCATTGCGTAAAGAAAAAAGATTTCATTATTTTGTTTACTCACCGGCTGCTTTGATTAGCCAAAATATGAATGTAATGAGCTGAAAAGTACCGTAACTAACTAACTACAAGCTTCAGGTAGAGTAGAAAACACCTCACTGAAGCTAATCTCTGCTATGTTTGACATGTATTGTTTTCGTTATGACAGTCAAAAATAAAAACAAATTGAACTGAAACTTCTGGCCACGTTTATGGCCTAAGATAAAACCCATTTTGAAATTATTCATTTGCATCATTATTTAATGTGTGAAAGTTTAGCTTGAAAAATAAATTCTGCAACGTATTGCATTATGAAAACGCTTTTGGTTTCTGTTTCACGTTTCCCTGATATTTTTAGTCGTTGTGAAATTCGGTGCAACCTCAATTGAAAACACCAAGTTGTGTCTTCGTATTCTTTTCCAAAGGATAAAACTGGTTATCAGCCTTGGTCTACACTCTACAGTGTCAGACTGTCAGTAGCCAAGTTTCACTTGAACCTTCCTGCCTCGATTCGATATCTCAGTTGGATAAGTGTATGACTTTGGAGGAAATGATTCACAGGCATCAACATTTCAACGACAATAGGAAGCTTTACTCTGTCAATCGAGGTGAGCGAGTCTGCGTCAGTTTGTCAAAGCTTCTTTAAACTTGCCAAACACTGATTCAGATGCAGAACTGCCAGGATTAAGTTATCAGAGAAGTTTTTTTGGTTCGAGGATAAAGATTGTTTCAACCAAATAGCCTAGGCTACCAGGGCTAGTTTGCGATAAGTTAAAAATAGCATCAAATGTGTAGGCAGTCCGCCTACCGTAGCAGAAAACATCCGGAAGATAAAAATTTACAAATTTCTGTATTTGTCAAGCTAAGTCTCAATAGACCTTTTGCACATTCAAAATCACCAGAGCGTGACGTTTGAGTTACGCGGAGTCCGAGAGTTAAGAATCGCTTGTTTTCTACGGTTTATGAAGGCGTTTCTTGTTATTGCAAGCAAGCGTGAGGTCGCTGGAAGGTGAAAGCAATTTTTTTGTGTTTATGAATTGTTGTAGGTTATCGGTACTCTTCAGTTCTTGTTCGTTTTAATCATAGTGTTGGCTAACAGACTAGGAAAGGCAATTTAGGACGGCCATTGTGGAGTGTGTGCATTTTGACGAGGAATTATGGATCACGTTAGTGGTAGCTTGTCTTGCAACATTTTATTTTCATTCTGCATAACATATGCAACAAACCAACCACACTTTATTGGTGATGCCAAGCATAGTCACTGGTATTTTCCTGTTGAAGATGTGAAATTGACGAATTTTTTATGGCCACTCTCTACATGAATGCGATGGCTTGCAATACTTCGTGTATTCAACACTTCATCTTCACTCATTTGAGGCCTACCTAGGAATGGTGAGATATTCAAATGTAGACCAATACCATGTAGGCTAAATCTTTTTCTTTAAGAAACTCTTTTTCGGCCATAACAGCATCATTGAAGTGCACTTCATTAGCAGCTATTTTCTGCTTCAAAAAGTGAAAAATCCACTCCTCTGACATATTTCTTTGTCACTCACATTACAAGTGTACAACTGAGATCAGTGCCGGTCTTTGGGGTGTGCAAACCGTGCGATCGCACAGGGCCCGCAAATTAGGGGGCCCGCAATTTACTCAGAAAATGCAGTAATTTTGTCATTTCCAATGGAAAAATTCAACAAGTGAATTCAACAAAGGAATTAGCAACAAGAAAGACTCAATGGGTGCAACCTATTTCGTCCCCTGAAAAGATCGAGAAAAAAAACAACATGGCCGAAGTTGCTGATCGGAGTTGCCGCAAACATTTCAAATTTCTCTCGATCTTTTCAGGGGACGAAATTTGATTTTGTTAACTCCGATTTCAGGGTACGAAATCGGGGTACGAATTTTTCAGGGGACGAAATAGGTTGCATCTAGACTCAACATAGCTTTATTTCCAAAAAACGCCCAAGAATGCATGATCTTATTCTTTTGCTATGCCACCGGACAGCACCATTTTACAGTAGGATAATATTCATACCCAAATTTTGAACATGCTCTAAGAATGCCCAAATTCAAAGTAATATTTCAAAATTTTCTGGGGGAGGCCCCCCAGACCCCCCGCCGCTGGGTGTCAAGCTTCGTCGCCGACCGTCAAACCACCCCCTCCCCTTTCAAAATAGGCCTCCCCAGCTACGCTACTGAGTTTGATCATTGTCATTGGGGCCCTCAAATCATATTCCGCACAGGGCCCGAAATACCCTAAGACCGGCACTGCTGAGATACAAACATAATACCCCCATTTCTTGGATCAACTCCCACTAATCTAATGCCTTTGCATTGTTCGTACTTTTATAGTTCGTACGTTTGCGACTGACGGTGAAGTGAGGATGGTGTTTCGAGACGTAGTTCAGTCAGAGGTTAAACAATTTGTTCGCCTGCAAACTACGCCACTAACCCTATCGCACAACATTGCAAACAGCGACTAGTCGTTCACGACTCCAACGTCACGCTCTGTTGGTTTGTTATGCAAAAGGTCTATTCATTGCTTTTTATTTAGTCTGTCAGGGACAATTTATCTTTTTAGATCATCACCAGAAAAGTATAGACCTACAAGGCTATGCTCATTCTCTGACGTCAATGCAAAAATAAAACAAAAGTAGCCTAACTTTTGGTGAGAAAAAATATCCTCAGTAAAAAAATCCATGATAAACTGAAGCCTAAACATTTTTTTCATACCATTCTTAGTGGGAGAAGATTTTACCCTTTTTTACTTAACTTATAGGCAGGGGCGCCGGAAGCGGGGGGCAAGGGGCGGATGCCGCCCCTGCCCTCAATTTTTATGCAGATGGAGGGGCAGGGGGGGGCATGGTGCCCTTTTAATGTCACGTAAGCTACTGCACATTTTACAATATAACAATTTCTGCTATTCGCTTTTAGCCTAATTATAATCTTTCATTTTTGCCTCAAAATAATATTTACGGCACAAAATTTTGCAACACAGTAGGCCTACAGGCCTTAAAACTTGTTTTTTTTTCAGCAGCCATCTCGGCGGCCAAATCTGCGTGCTTGGAGGCCAAAATACAAAATAAAAACAACGATAGCACAAGTAAATAGAATTAAACTTGCAACAATGCTAAAATGATCACTTAGCGTTGTTGAAGTCTGGACCTGGGCGACGTCCTACAATAGAATCGTTGCACCACGCAATAACTGCTTTATCGGGATTGTAATCCAGTAGGCCTACTGCGGGACCATCTAACGACACTCGCACGAGTGTCTCCAATGTGGCTGATTTTAAAGAAGTTCGCCACTCCCCCTAGAATTCTTTTTAGCAACGAAAACAACGTTCGACATGTGTTGATGATGACGGCAAGGTAATAAAATAAGTATTTCAATGATGTGAAGGACATTACTAAAAGAAGCATGATTTTTGCAAAATTTGATAAAAAATGTTTTCCCCTCGGATGTCAACTAACCTAGTCCTCATTTTCAACAACGACTCAATGTCCGACAACATCGACTCGACATAAAAACGACAATAGTGCCAGCCTATGTAAATTAACACTTCGGATTAAGACTTTGTTAAAATAAACGTCGGGAACTACAAACAAGACTTACAGCGCTGGTGATCGCAGATGGATATATTCCATCAATAACAAATATTCCCGCACAATGCAACAGTGACGATTATGACGCGCTGACCTAATTCTGCGTCACTCTTTGATACTACATATTTTCGACAGTTAATCCACGATCATTCTATTGCGAAATTAAATAATTGGCTAGAAGAGACCGGCGGGCGGCGGCCAAACTTGGCCGATTGAGGAGGTAGCACCGGCGGTCATTCAAGCACTACTTAGCGGACATGGCCGCAGGCTGCTTTAAGGCTGCTTTAAGGCCGTAGGCTGCTTTAGGCTAAGGCTTTAAGACAGTAGATTACAAGTTACATCATTATAACATAGCATGATGCCCTTCTTTGTATACCGGACATTTGTAGGCTATCATTACTCAATACATAGTGAGCTGATAGATTAGCATTATCGCTATATCTTACCTTAAAACTTGAAAAAAATTGGCCTTTTAGTAAACAAAAGTGCCCTTTCTTCGTAATCTTGCCCCCCCCCCCCCCAGTCAAAAATCGTTCCGCGCCCCTGCTTATAGGCTAGGTAGGCTACCGCAACTGTGTTTACAGCAGCCTACAGGCATGGAAGAACCACGTGGGCCTGAGCCCACCTACTATATTTTCTGGGTGGGCCTGGCCCACCCACTTTTGAAAGCCAAACTTCTTTGAAAAGGTAGCGAAAATAGCAATTCAGAAAGGGGAGTTCCAAAAAAAGATCTTCACTCATTTAATGGCCTACACACTAGTTTGATTATGTTTTGATAGCTCAATGATGAATTCCAATCTTTAAACTTTTCTGTTGAGCTCACTATTGATGGGCAGCACGTGTGGGCAGGGATGGAGGAACCATTTTAAAAGTAGGTGGGCCCAGAGGCGCAGCAGTCAAAGTCAATCCAACTACTGGGGGGCAAAGCCCCCAGACCCCCCTTAGCATTGCTGCATTCCAAATACTTTGTATCATTTATACATTGAGTTTTCATGATTGCCTTTCGTACCAACAAGCGAAAAGTTTCCATTTTTGGGTCCAATTTGGCCAAAACATTTACAAAATTGTTAAATTACTTTATAGTGATAAAGCTTTGGTAGAGAGTTTGCTTTGTTGAACCATAGAGAAATAAAACATAGTAACCCTAGCGGGTTTAGCATACTTTATTACACACAAAAAATATAACATAATTAAAATAAACTCAAACGTTTTCGACAAGTGCGTGTGTTTTCATGCGCATATGTAACAGCCGCAGCACCAATATGCAAATACAGTATAATACTGGCATCAACAGTGCACAGCTAATTACGACAAAGTTTCAATACCAGGAATACCGGTACTGGTATATACACATATTCAACCCTTAGAAAAGTGTATAGTCTTTAAATGAACACGTTACGCCATACTTCAAGCAGGTAAAAGTTCTAAAAACAAAAGACATTTAAAAACTAGAAATTGCTAAATTAATGTTTAAATATAACCATAATTCTTTACCCTGTACTTTTTCGAATTACTTCAAAAAAACATCAAACGTTCATAATCGCTCAACTAGATGTTCAATCAAAAATGATAACTACTTTGTTCCTCTGTACGCTACTACAAAACTTCAACGAAGCATCAAGTATAGTGGAGTAAAAATGTGGAACTCAATCCCACTAGGCATTAAAAAAAATCTTTTGACTCATTTAAAAAACTTTACAAAAACTATCTAATTGCAGAATATTAAAGTTGAATGCAGTGTAATTTACTAATGTGGACCGATACTCTTTTAAGCTTTTAATCGTTGACTATCAACACCTAATATTGGAACTTGAAATTTTGACATATTATGGATGCAAGTTTGTTTCTGTCTTGACTCTTTGTTGTAAGTGTCGATATTTTAGTGTAATGTTTATTAAATGTTTATCATCGACTTGGCTGAGGGTGACTGCTTGACTCGAAGACCGTTATGGTCACTTCTCAGCTTCCCGTTGTGATTTACTTACTTCAAAGATGCAGTGTACATTTGTTATTTTTCTTTGTTCCAATTGTGTTCGTTAAGCGTGCTGCATCATTTAATGATTTTGCTGTTTTAATATTGCACAACAAAAATAAACCAATCAATCAAATGTGTGATGCAAATAAATAAATGAAATAAAGCAAATCTGTTGTTGAATACGAAGTTTGCAAGAAGAAAATTTCATAGAAAACAGCAATAACTCGACAACGTTTTCTAAACTATATTTCTTTGGAATTGCTAGAGTTCATGGTGCGCTTTGAAGATCTTTCAGATTCAAGCTCTGGTCGTTCCGATGAAATCTGCAAAATTTAAAAAAACTTAGAATCCAGTTTTTGAGCAGGTCAAAAAATATTAGGTCAGTTGGTTAGCGCTTGACTTCATGAATGATGAAGTTATAAGAGCAAGCGGCGCTGGTTCGACTCTCGGAGTGTACGCTTAATAGCAACGCATTTTCAGAACTGCTCTCGATTCAGTATAGGACCTAATGGATGCAATAATTTCCAGCCAATTAACTACACTTCAACAATCGGCATACTTTCATGCTGTCAATCTCGGTAACCGGCCTTGCGTTAATAGCCTCCACAAGTGAGCTTATACAAAATTAACAGGTTTTAGACTGCCAATCAAGACTTTGTCCGTCCAAGAATAAACATTCAAAACCAAACTAAGTTTTTCCAAAACGATTATAAATGCATATATAGGGAGAATGAGTGGGGTAAGTTGGAAGGCGGGGCTGGTTGAAAAATTATCATTTTTCTAACTCTTGATGACTTTTAAAAATATTTACTGCCATCATATGATGTAGGTAGTTTATAAAAACACATAATCCGTGTTAATTTCGATTTGTTGAGTCAAGTTATGCTTGTTTGGCTGACAATTTTGTATTTTCTTACTTTCGAAGTAAAATTTTTTGGCGTTTTAAGAAACATATTTTGCGTCGATGTCGTTAAAGATAGGCGGAAGTTTTTTGGTGTGTGTCAGCTGTAGGTGTTCTACAACACTAAGAAATAAACAAATTTTAGTCAAATGCACCATGCTTGAATATTTTAGGAAAAGAGTTTGTCATATGCCAATGGGGCTAGTTGGAAAATAGTGTGTGGGGTTAGTTGGAAAATGTTTTGATAACAGTATGACAATGTATAGTATATGACACAAGTATATCGTCGTGGTATGATAGTAAGTAGTATAAGCTCCAATGTACTTGTTTTAAGCAGACATAGCCTACTGGTAAAATTTTAATTTGAATCACTTGGAAAGTCTTATATATACGGTATCATAAGTTTTAACAACGAGTTTATTAAAAAACGTTTTTACGGTGATTAGGTGTAGAATTCATTGCATTTTGATTTCAAAGCAAGTAAACATATATGCTTACAACCCATGTAAATGTTTGTTGGTTGAAAAAAGTACCATATTTAGTTAATTAGCGTGCAGTAAACTGACGTTTTTCAACTAACCCCAGGCATGAGGTTAGTTGGAAAATCAATTGTAGACTATGTTTGTTTATTTTAAATTTGCATTAAAAGTTAAATTGACTGAATACTTATTTTTAGTTGTATGATAGAGGACGCCATAGATGATAATTTAAGCCGCTTCAAGTTGTCAGGTTACGCACCGATTGTTTTAAATAAGTTTCAAGTAAAAAAATTCCACTTAAAAAAAAAACTTTCCGACTAACCCCAGTCTCCAACCTATGAATACTTTAGCAGCCATTAGCTCTTATCGAACAATCTTACTGTAACTACAAAACATATCTTCTTGACATAAACAAAGGATATCATGACAAGTAGCTTGTTAAAACCTAGAATCAAATGCCATATTAATTTAATTTTATGAGTCTATTTTGTTTTTGTCTGCGTAACCTATTTAAGTGAAGCTTCTACCAAAACAAGACCACATAAAATTTACTTTTGATAAAGCAGTAGATGTCCGAGCTAGAACTTCTTGCACTGGAGAAACGCTTTTGCTTGGCAGCAACGGTGGCTTGGATTCTTCTTGATTACGCAATATCTTTCTAAATCGTTGAGCTGGGGCAAATATTTTCTTTACAAATGATTGAAATATGCTCTTTGTGGGGGGGTTGGACGACAAGTCTGATAGAGATGTGTGGCTTTCTTCAGCTCCAATGTGAAATCCTGTTGTACTTGTTGCTGGAGTCGGCTTGGAAGCAACATTGTCTTCAATGTCGGCGTCATTTGTGTCATCCATGTCGACGTAATTTCCAAACGACCGCTTTCGAACTATACCAGGTCTAAAGATGAAATTTTGATGTAGTTTTAAAATTTCAGTACAAAAAAGTGCTTTTTTTTAAAATTATCCACCATATTGCAGGTAGGCCTATTGAAGGAGCAAAACTGTTGCATGTAGGCTACAATAGAGATGGAAAGAGATTGTTTCTTTGTCTAAGTTCAAGATTCTTGAATACTGCGCCACTATATATGCATCAATCCTCCTGCGTTTAGCCGCCATTATTCAGTCTACAATTAATAAAAGAAATTTACTTTTTCAAACTTTAACCTTAGGAAGGTTTTCTTAGGGCAGGCGACCAACAATCAGACCCAATCATACGGCAGGGATATCAAACACAAGTAGTTTAGGTATCCCTGTCATACGGCCATACCAAAAACAAATATAATCTTTCATGATTTGCTTTGTTACTCTCCAGTTATTTTTTTTGACAGTTGGAAAATATGGCTATAAAGACTAAAAGACAAAATGGCCTAAGTCCAAGTTTGCTCAATATTGTTCACTATTCTACCATGATTCATACATTTCTGCTAGACTTTATCTAAAGTTTATAATATTTCAGGCAGTGGGTTTTTTCTTGAAGTGTAACAGCTCTGACATATTGCCATGACAATTGTTTTTTGGTCGGAAGGTTTGATGCACCCCAACGCACAGCGTAGGCTACGTTACGTATTCGTAAGCGTGTCTCATTCGACTAGTAGACCTACTGTAGTTCAGGTATGCTCGAAAAATATTGAACATATAGAAGTAACAATATAGTAATTAAGTACTACTAAGTCTTGGTTAATTAAGTATACTAAGTCTTAGTTACTCATACTAAGATTTGTAATTGTGCTGAAGTTGAGTTTGCGTTGTTTCTTCTTTGTTCTTCGTGACGTGGCCTCCCTGCAAATCAGGCGTTTCACTCTTTATTGTCGCTTCTGCCAAGTGGCGGGAGCTGTTGTGTGTGGAGAAACCACTTACCTTTTTGTGTTCAATTCAGTAGTTTTATTGGCAAGACAAGCGAGAGAGGATGCCAGGACGTCTTTACGATATGTGTGTAGCCTACTTTGGATTTGAGTTTAACCGTTGTGAATTTCGTAAGTGTATAGTAGTATACAATCATATAGGCTAGTAAGGCTACTTGTGGCTCTACCTTAACCCTCTTTTTCTTAGTCCTGTTGCCATCAAGAGTAAGGGAGACAAGTTATCGACCATCGCCTTTAGTGGATCAGTTTCTGCTTCTCTCTGTCGTACAATGTGAGGAGAATGATCATCAACTTCATCATCACCATCTTCTTCATCATCGCTGTAAAGTCCTCCTTTTGCTTTTGTCACTCCTACGACGTCATTTTATAGGCTAAATTAAGATTGATTTCGCTCCGTGGCACACAAAAGGATCACATTCTCAAATTCAGCGTGAAAAAGTAAGCCTACATTAAGAACCATAGTTTGTTTAGCAATCTTAAAATATACGCATCACACTATTGTTTAAAGACTCTAAGTCAAAAATCAAAACCTGTTTTCAATAGTGCAAACTAGCCTCTCCGGCCTCCAGTGTGACAGCCTTATAAAACTGACCTAATTTTGCCACAAGGGATTGCAAATATTCTGTCCGGTCGTGACGAGTGGTTAAATCTAAAAATTCTCTTCGCATGCGTCCAAGTCTCTTTCGATTTTGAATCAATTGAATAACATTAGACGTATGCTCCTAAGAAAATAAAAGTGATAAGAATTTTCAAATTATTTACCTACAGCAGGCTTATATTTTCCATATGTTTTTATCCGAAAAGTCTATCATCATCTTCTTATGGCATTATTCCCACTTCAAGTGAGGTCGCCGGTGCAGATTGCAGTCCTTCACAGCTCTCTGTCAGCAGCATCTTCCTCCTCCTCCTCCACTCTCACTATTTCCATTTTTTCTGTCACGCAATCTCTCCGCCGTTCTCGCTTTTTTTACCAACTTTCAATTCTTTTATTTTTCTTTCGACATAATCTTCGTCTCTCCTTCTAACGTGACCCAACCATTTACGGCGTGTCTTTTTCAGCTTGTCTTTCAGCTCTCCGACTTGCATTCGTTCTCTAATGATTTCATTTCTTACTCTGTCATGTTTTGTCAACCCCAGATACCATTGCAACATTTTCATTTCTGCCATTTGCATTTTCCCTCTCTGTGTTTTTGTCAGGGCTACCGCCTACATCCCATAGCCTACATTGCTGGTCTTACAATTGTTTTGTAAAGTTTCCGCTTCAGCTTTTCTGGCACCTTTCTTTCACACATGACTCCTTCTATATTTTTCCACGCTCCCCATCCTGCCTGGCATCTTTTTATCACCTCTCTGTTGCTTGTTCCGTCCTCATGAACTGTCGAACCAAGATATTTATATTCTGAAACTTGTTTCACCGTTTCTCCTTACAGTTGTATTTCTGTCTCATTTTCCTCGTCATTGGCTTCTGTTGACCTCTGGAGTTTGAGACATGCTGCCTTTTGCCTGCTTATTGCATGCTTCTATCTTTCGTCGCTGCTCTCCCAGTATTCAGCCTCTGTTCCGCTTCCTCTGTTCCGCAAACAGCATATCCCACGGTGCTTCTCTGGATGTTTCCTGTTAGGCAATCCATAATGTCAGAAAAGGGGAACGGGTTATGTGCATATCTTATATGCCACCCGACCGTTATTTCAAATTTCTGCGTGATTCCTTCACACTTCACTCGCGTCCTATTTTCTTCGTAGGCCTACGTGTCTTAGATCAGACAGACCTACTTCTTCTCCACATCTTTCATTCGAAGACAGTTCCAAATTTCCTGTCTTGGCACCCAATCAAATGCCTTTTCTAGATCGATAAACACGGAATGCAAACCTTTTTGTTCTTTTCTGTATTTCTCCATCAGCTCACGCAACGCAAATATTGCATATGATGTGCTCCTTCCTAGCATGAAACCAAACTGCTGTCGTGAAATGAAAACTTTTTCTCTGTGTATTCTCTCCCACAACTTCAGGGTATGCGAGGTGAGTTTGATGCATGGGCTCCGTTAGAGGGGGGGCAGTGGGGGTGATTACCCCCCACCAATTGGAGTGGGGGGGTAACTCATGCAAAATTACCCCCCCCACTAATGTACAGATAAAAATTCTATTTTTAATATTATTTTTAATTTTGTGTTTTATTTTCATGTTTTTATTTTGTTGCACAACTTTTGAGGTTTTTGCTTGGAAAGTTCGACTGGCAAGACAACGCCAAACTACGTATCCTGTCAAAACTATACGCATCACAATGCGCTATGTGTGACGTCATAGTTTTTCACTGCTACAAACTGTTTAATTTCGCTTTTACCACTCACGAACGAAACCCACTACAGTTGCGCTGTTTCAATGTTTTTCTATTTTCAGTTGTTCTAAAAGTTAATGCATTTTAGCTTTTATTTTATTCTTTTCAGCGGTGAGATGGCGCAACGAATAAGGCGTTGGCTTTCCAATTATGCAAACCTGGTTCGACTCCCGGCTTCAGCTAGTTGTTGAAAACACCGCTCACCTCTACCCAGGGTGTAATAAATTGGGTGGGCGTAGTTGCTGAAGTAAAGGCGGCCGAGAGAAAGGAACTGGCCACCCTGCTCTCCTTAGTGCCGAAGGCTTAGTACAATGAGAACCTTATCTTCTCATACCCGACACTTGAATCAAGTATGGGACCCCCCTTTACTTTTTTTATTCTTTTCAGGCTTGAATGTAGGCCTATAGATTCCAGATGCTGAAACTTTTCCTTTCACTGTGGATGTTATAGCACAGGTTATCGTGTTGTATTCATGTAATTGTAAATTCAGTTGTAGAAAGCATTGACCTTGACGCTTTTGACCCTTTAAATCTAACCTTTTAACGTCTGAAGTGCAAAATTTGGAGGACTTGACTTTTTGCGTACGTCCCCTCTTCCAGTCAAAATTGTCTCAAAACCTCAAAAATGTGGCAAATATTAAAGCGCTTTTGCTCGCGATTTTAGATTCGTTGAATTAATTTTTGATTTTAAATTGTGTTCAAAGCCAAAAATTTTGCGCCTTTGGCGCAAAACATGCCGCCTAAGACGCTGTATAAGAAATCGAAGCTTTCAGTATTGCGAAAGGGGGTCTGGGGGGAGACCTCCCAGAAGTATATGTGATGCGATAATCCAATAAGCCCCCTGTCGATGTCAAAACATCGTTCCCACCCCTGCTTAAATTACCCCCCCACTCTTAGGAAATGTCCGGAGCCCCTGGTTTGATGCCACGATAATTGCCACACTCTTGTATGTCTCCCTTTATTTTAAAAATTGGAACCAAAGTGCTAGTTCTCCACTCATCATTTGGCATGTTCTCTGTGTTCATTATCGTCTGGAAAATAGCGGTTAGCCATTTCGTTCCAGTTGCTCCCAGCACTTTCCAAACTTCTATTAGGATATCATCTGGTCCAACTGTTTTTCTTCGTTTCATTTTCCACAGAACATTTGTTTTTTCCTCTTCCTTTTCAGTAACACTTTCATCCGTTGTTGGGTATACAGTAGGCTATTAATAATAATAACCGTGTTTTTATTTGCGCCCATTGCGATAACATACAGTACACTGCGATCACATATGCGATACAACAGACGACAGGAAACAGCGAAGTGACATATAGTCTTCGAGTCAACTGCTCCCCTTATTTTGGCTTGCCATTAAGTGTCTTTGCGGAGACACAGCCGCGTGCTCTTGAGCGGAGTCGAACCCACGTCCTTTCGAACGTCGCGCAGACGTTCTCACCACTCGGCTACGCAGCCGAGTGGTGAGAACGTGTCACATGTCACCCGAAAATTCTATCATATGAAAGTAAATTATATCAACAGATGGATCGGCCTCTGTCGTCCCGGGCCTGGGATGATTTTAAAGCCCAGGAACTTGCAAAACCATCTCATATTCTTTGAATACGATACGTTTTTATGAGAAGTGTCTTAATTTGGGGCCCTATAGGTTCTAATTGACACCGGGCTCAAATTTTCGTTTGAACAGTCCTGTGTATGGTTATAGTTGTACCCCCCTTCCAAGCACGAGTATGATAACGACGAGGACATTATTCAACAAAGCTTAGATGGCTTACAGCTTGAAATTGTAATTTCATGTTGCCGCTTTCATGGGGAGTGGCTGTGCGTTCCCCATCAATTTTAACAAAGGGAATAAACTTGGGCTTTGGGTGATTGATAGACGTTAAAAAGCCGTCGGGGTCCCGCCTTCCTGCAAGCGCTGGTACTGAAACAAATATAAAAACAAAGATTAAATGATTGTTTAAAAATACATATAGCCTACAACTACATGACTTGTCTTTGGTTTAACCGTTTAGAAATAGGCCTAAGATGGTGGGATTGGGAATATACAAAAAATCTACAAGTTACTGGGCATAGAGTAGCCTACACTAAGCTTACAATAATAATTTACTGTTGTTTATTAAATTTGAAGTTTTTCAGCCATGCTTAACTAAGTTCTACCTGCTAGACAGCTAAAGAATCTTTTCTTTGACCAGCTCCAGTCAGCAAAAGTAGTCATTTTTACATTGATTCAACGTCTGCAGACGTTGAATGAATGTAAAAATGACCAATTTTGGTAATTGGGGCGCTGTAAATAAATGTCTGTTAATGATCGTTCGATGTTGTAGCCTACTTACGTCTAAAAAACATAGATTCGCTTAAAATATGAGAAATAGAATGTTCTCTTTGCTTCAGTTGGTGTGAATATCCATATCCAAGAGCACCATACCGAAGAACATATTCAAAATCCAAGTAAGCCAAATTCTTTTCTTTTATCATGATTGATATCAGTTTGTTTCCATACATTTCCTTGATCAAGTCGTATATATGCAACGCAGCGTATCTAAAACCGAAACAGGTTACCGAAGTTTGAGGTCACAAAAGGCATGATAAAAATCCAGATTCAAATTTGTTCAAAATTGTATGGATCAATCTTGTGATTTTAAGTACATTTCAATTCAACCTCCATCGATTTTTCCTAGTTCAAGATCGGATTTGTTTAAGTAAGCTTAATAACTCAAGAAAATAAAGTCAAGTTTTTTTATTAACTTTTTAAGGTGTGGTTTTAAATAAGAGTTTTGGACACAAGGAGTCAATTTCAAAATCTTAACTTGATAGGTCAATAAAAAGTCCATTTTTTAATCGTTTGCTTAATTTTTCAATTTTATGTTAATAAAGTTAATTTTATGTAATTGACATGTCCAGTACAAATGCTTTCTTTCAAATGCTGAGAAAAACTGATGCTAACAACGTTTTGTTCATCAGTCTCAACCTGTAGGCTACTTCATTTAGCTTCTTAACATTAAAAACACTGCAAAACAATGAGGATATTTCCGAAATAATGAACATCGAAAGACCAGAAAGTTGATTGACCGCCGGTTCGACACCGCTCAAGAGCATGTGGCTGTGTCTTTGACAAGACACCGAAAGGAGTGCCGTCGACTGAGAAGTGGCTCCCCTTCGACGATAGCTCTTGGTTTCTTTCATGTTTATGAACAATACACTGCTCTAGGGAGAAATTATTACAGCCCTTCTTTGAGCTATGACCTACTAAACTGAACATTACGTCACATTTAACTCTTGTTCTTAGTGAACGTGATGTTCATTGTGAAGTTTATTGCCTGCTTATATAGCCTTCAGTCGTGCCTAATATATTCTGTTGAGGATTTCAATGGTTTTGATTGAGTTACATTTTTTTCTCGTTCAAGCAGCCATACTTTAAATATAAAATGCAAGAAACAGTGATTCATTTAATTCAATTTTCGTTAGGTCAATAAAGTCAATTTTATTGAATTTTAAAGTCAATTTTTTTTTGGATTTTTAGGACAATAAAATATTGCTCTAGTAATAACCCTGAAGTCAACAGATCGTTACCTTACCCCACTTTGGAGCCATTCCGAACGGCATCTTTGTCATTATCTGCAGCAATTAATTCAAATATGATGTAGTTTTTTGGATTGTCTCGTTTTGGGCTTATTTCCACAGAAAAAGTCTGAAAAAACAATGTCGTATGTGAGTTTGAGAAACTAAGTAAAACGTTTTAACAGAAATAAAACAAACAGGAAATTATAACATTTTTGTAATTTTGTAATGTGTTTTTTTGTGAAAATGAGATTATTTTAGCCTGAGATTATTTTAAAGGCCCAGAATCTTTCCAAAGAATCCAAAACTGGAAGAATTCATCACATAATCCCTGAATTCGTATTGTGAATGTGATGCAATGCCTTCGCATCCATTCCAGATTTTATTTTGGAGAGAACTATTTGTTATTGGTGAAAATTCTTTTCCAGAAATGTCGCATATAAGGGGCCCGGGTCACATATTAATATCGGATCCAAGTTTTTCTCCCAATTATTTTCACTGTATCTATCACAGATTTGTGCGTTGCTTTTAGAGGCGAGGGCTTTACACATCAGTGTCGGGGCAGTTGTGTCAAAATGCAATAGAATGTATCAAAAACTTTTGCAAACAAACCCAGCTTCAGCACAAAAGCATGCTTTTCTTAATGTTTAATAAAACATGCGCCTTGATAACATTTATGAAGTTTCTTAGAACTATCAATGCTATACGATCAATGAAGGCTACCATTTCACTAAAGTAGGTTTCTCCTTTTTTGAAATAGTCTTCTTTTAGATTATACTCAATAATAAACTTTTTTTTATTTTTTTTGTTATAATGTAAACTTGCATAAACATAATGCCTTTACTTCACAAAGTAGATACTAACGACTTGTTTCAGCATGTCTACACAGGAAGTACCGGCAAGCAACAATCATGATGCTATAAGCGAAACTCAATCTATTGCATAATGTTTTTACATTGACATAGTTTAACTGACTAGATGACTTTATTCTATTGTCTTTTGCTGCATGCAGCTGTCAGTTGTGTTGAAATCTATTTTGATTGTAGGCTATTGTGTAGTAGCCTACACTATGGGCTATATTGCATGACATATAATACTGACCACTGGGTTTATTGTACAGTGTATAGTAGGTTACCTATATACTGTGTATTACAAATTTTCGTAATCGATGCGAAATATAATGTTAGTTATTATTGTTTAATAATCACCTTTAACTCGTCAACAATGATTTCGTTTGTGGCTGTTGCATTTTCCCGATAACCGCTTACACTAGTGTACGACACGCCTGAGCTGTGTTCGCTCTGGGCTAATGAACTGAAATCAAGAAAAAAAATGCAATAGTATGGGATTAAGTAGGGTACCTGAACCACAAAAGATGATACGTAATTCATCTTCTACATCAATTTCATCAAATATAGTTATTACTCTCTAAAACCTCTACAGCCTGTTTTACCCTAAAAGGGGGTCATCAGAAGGATCTTATTCAAATAGAAATCAGAGTATTTTTCAAAATATTCTGATTGATTGATCAAAGCTTATGGGAACAGAAGTTGTATGTCTGTATGTATGTAGTAAGTTAGTATGTTAGTAGTATGTCTGTATTTTATTATATTTAATTATATATCTCCGTTTTTATTTGCTTTTTTTCTGAATCCGCACCGTCACACTGCTGAGCCGGTTTCCTATAATTTTTTTACCTTGCTGAGTCTTTTATGACATCACAACTAAGTTTTGGAATGCGAGACTCTCGAAGTAAAAAATTCCGAAAACTTGTCACTTTTTGAATTGCTTTTTTGTGTTGTGAAATTTAAAATCGCCCTTGTTGCATTTGCAAGTGTTGATTGTAGGCCTATTTTTACAACCAACGAAATAAAAGCTTTCCTTTTTCTCTTTCTTTTCTAGGTTTGGAGCACGGCCTACTAAAACACGGCCAAATATGTTGCTATTTGAGAAAATTTCTAAGAGTCTGAATTGTTACAGTCATAGCCATGATAAACCTGTCATTTTTCCACTTACAAAAGTATGTAAAACAAGCAACATTTGCATCTAGACATCTTTTTGGCTTGTTTTACCAGAGATTAGATATGTATGTTAAGCACAATTTATGGAATAATAATGTAAAATATGTAAGACTTTCCAACTGCATCCTGGAGGTAGTCTCATCATACAGTCGTTAGGTTTTTTGTAAAGCAGGATGTTTCGCCAATAACCATATTTTACTTGCAAAACTAAACTTGGCGAAAAACAAACGAATTAAAATTTAAATTGACACATCAAATGAACAGCTTACAACATTGAATCCACAAAAAATCTTTGATATTTTAAATGGAACATGCAATTGCACCAAAGGATACTACCTCCAGGCTGCAGTTGGAAAGTCTTTCATATTACATTATTATTGTGTAAACTTTGCTCAACGTACAACCTAATCTCCGATTAAACAAGCCAAACATATGTCTAGGTGCAAATATTACTTATTTTACTTACTTTTGGTAATGGCAAGGATGACAGGTTTATCATAGCTATGATTGTAACAATTCAGACTCTTAGAAATTTCCACAAATAGCAACATATTTGGTCGTGTTCTAGTAGGTCGTGTTTGGAGGCTGTACATTTTTAAGATGGTGTTTTCCAAACGCTGTTTTATCCATTCATATTTTAAACCAAAATCTTTTCGATTACTTTATCGTTTTCTGTAATTATGTTCGCGCCAGCAATAAAAAATAAAATTGAAATGAATATCGATGCTAAATTGATTTTTGTTTCAAACAACTCTAAGCCGGAATAACTCTTATTTTAGATTTATTACAAAATAAAGTATAATTTGCTAAATACTGTATATGCTTGTCAACAAAAACTGAACCGATAAGTTGCATTTATAAGAGTTGCAACAATGTAATTCGATGCAGAAGCAACGTAAGCCCACTAACTTATGCATGCCTTATTTTTTTCACTGAAAAGCGAAGGAAACAAAAGTTTACGGCAATGGAAAATTTCGTGATACGTTACTTGTTAATAATTGTTATGATATCACATCACATAAAGAACGTCTACGGAATCCTATCCCGAATACAAGAAATTTTTTAGATATAAGCTCGAATCCGAAAATGCTTAAAACTCGGGTTTGACCATTGACCCGGGCTTGACCCTTCTCGATCATTTAGACCAGACACACATGATGGAAAATTTGAGAGGTAGCCTAGTCCCTATAGTCTACGGCACAAGAGAAAGGATAGAAAATCCTCAGGATAAACAATCCAGATTGAAGAATCTTACAATCAATCAAACAATATGGAAAAAGTATTTGTAAACAATTAAAGGCGCCTAATTTTTTGCAACTAATTGAAGGTCATATGCTTCCTTACCTTCTTTGCTTCCACTTGGACATCACCGGTTTGCCTCTGGACCCCGTATAATCCCGATGCAAATGAACTATTTTAGAGCACTTTGACGTATCCTTGGAACAGATCAGCAGGTGTTTTTGTGACATATTCAAAAAAAAAATTGTACGTCAACCCGCTAGCTAATCTACATAAGAAACTGAGAGGCACATGAGTTTCAAAAATAGAAAAAGGCTAAGAGAAATAGCCAACAATAAGCAATCTAAAATTTGAAGTCTGAAAAAGCAAACAGTTTGTATGAGAAACAAAGTAGACAGTATCACACTAAATCAGAAAAATGAGTTAATAATAATATTTATTTGCATCAGACAAAGCTGTCCATATCCAAAGGTTAATAACTGGTTGGTTTGAATCTTTATTCTCGGACTGACAAAGCCTTGATTGGTTATTCCTGGTAGTTTCGCATACTCTGGTAGTTTCGCAGGTAGTTTCCCTGGTAGTTTCGCAGAGGCTCTTGACGCAGAACTATTTATAAAGTTTGTATGAGGTCTGGGAGTTTATCTTTTATTTGAGACACACACTTTGCATTTGACCAAATACGGTATCAAAAGCGAGATTACTATAGAAGATGAAGTTGCGAGGTATGCTTTGAAATTATAGGTAGGCTTATGTTTCAAGGAATTTTTCTATGATTGCAGAGGGATTGCAATAGCTTAACTATAATAAAAAACAATTAAAACTGGTCAGAATTGTCTCCATCTCTCTTTAAAGTAAATCGTACAGTAGGCTATGTTTTATTTAATTTTTAAGTAGTTCAGTGACCAACGTCATCACTTTGTAATATTTCATTATTTCTTGTTTTTGAAGGACATATATTTTTTTACCCTTATTATCTTTAAAAAACCACGCATCGTTCTGTACCGCGTAGCCTATGTGTTTGAGCTAACAAAGCAAGCTAGAAATTCTTGCAAAACGAAGTAAAATTGCATGTGCTTTTCTTTTTTCTTTATTAGTGAGGGGGAGGACATGTGAACAAATGCCTTCCCTTGCATACAGTAGGCTACTGCGGTCTGTGTTTGTTTATGATTCATAGTCGAAAAATTTCATTGAAATAATTTTTACCTGTATTGATATTTGCAGAAACAGAGATACTTCACTGCAATGGGAAAAAGTGGAAGCAAAAAATGTGGTTTTATTGATACTTCTGAGGCTTTTAGCGTGAATACACAGCATGCCTGCAAAATAGTTTTTAAATTTTAAAATAGGCCAGGCCTATAGGCAGTAAAAATATAGCCTATGGTATACTATCCTACCACATATATAGCCTACCTTCAGACTTCAGTCACATCAAAGTTTGTATTAGACGCTGTTCAGGCTAAAGTTCTTAGGAGAAGAAAAGATTGTCAGAAGTTTAGCAATTCAAAAACCATGTTACCGTACCATTGACATTGATGACAAATAAGCTTAAACAAAACGATAAGAAACAAAGTTATTTTGTCAAAATAAAACACAGTTTTAAACAACTCCGTGCAATATGCTTAAGCCTTCTACGTTTAGTTAAATCATTATTAACTAAACACTGATAGGAGAGTAACGATGCTTCTGGGTTAATATAGGTTCTAACCAGGGGCTCTATCCACTTTTAAAATTCGGGAAGGGGGGGTGATTTTTGGACAGTGGGATAAAATCGTCTTAGTCATTCCAACCACTCCAGTGAGTCCAATTATCACCCCCTCACCCCCTTGGATAGAACCCATGGTTCTAACAAAAAGACCCAAAAAGACAGCGCTCGCCCATGACCTCGAGAGCAGACGCATTCTCTTCGAAATCAAATACATTTTCAATCGGCTAGCCTATAGGCCTACGCCCTAGCCTACTTGCTACAAGCTAGGAAAAACAATCAGTCCGCCCAGATAGCGCAATCGGTTAAAAGGCACAACTTTATGGACAGAGAAGCCGCGCTGGTTTTGCTCTCGGGTGTGCGCTTTAGCAACGCAATTTGGACAGTTCTCCATTTAGCGCCACTGAATGGATGGAATAAATCTGACAACAACACTTCAACATGCAGAAATTTTACTCTACCAGTCTTTTAACAGGACCTGCGTCAGCGGTCTAAAGGTTCTTCAAATAGGGCTATGCGAAAGTTCCAGCATGAAGCTTTCTTAATTCTAAGATAAAGATCCTTACAATCAGTTTAAATTACGAGAGTCATCATCAAGAGCGATAGAGGGAAACCAGAAGCGAACAAAGATTCATCAAGTCACCCAGAGTCGGCCTGCTCTTGACTAAACGGGATTAAATGGATTGAATCATGAAATGAATTTTTGTGAACGTGTTGGACAAGTAACTCTCAATATGTCTTTAAACGCAAACAGACATAATTCCTGATTCCTTTCACGTTAATAAACATAAAATAATTTACCTTGCGAGAGGCCAATGTTGAATTCTTGACGTTTTTTTCTTGCAGTCGGATCTAATTCTTGCAAAACTAATTTAGCTGCTGCAGCTGCGATAAGATCAAGATCTTCTTTTTGTTTCATCGTGAAGGATATAGGGCCTAATAATTGATGAAAAATTGTGATGGAAATGAAATGCTAGAAAGTGTATAACCATCAGATTTTATGGGTATTATTGCTTCACAAATATGTATGACGTCATCAAAGTGACTCTTGTATTCATCTGCAAACGAATTTGAATATCACTCGTCATATTTTCTTTCCGGCATAAAATCTTTCCACTGAATTCGAAGTTGAAGATGCTGGACGCTTGCGCTGATATGGAATAATAGCCTACCATGTAGCCAAATGGAAGATTTTTTCAAGTTATGGAAGGGCTTATTGGTTGAAATATGTGCTGTTATATGGGCTGTAAGAAAGGTTAGAAAATAGAAAGGCTGTTATATGTGAACGATTTACCTACTGCGTCCTCTTTCAAGACTACTGTTATTGCCGATGACACAAGTCTAAACATGACCCAAGACAATCTGACTTTCCAGGAACAAAAAGTAGACTAAATGAAGAAATAAAAAAGGTTGATGTAGGCTATAGCTGAGAACGAATAAACCAGGGCTACTCAACTGGCGGACCGCGGTCCGAATCCGGACTTTCTGGGTGTTGAAGGCGGACCTCGGGCTTCTGGAAGAATAACCTCATTGCCACATTTTAAGGCTTCTTTAAACAGATTTCCATTAGGGAACAGTTATTTTTTCTGATTATCCAAGGAGCTGGGGGCTTCGCCCCCAGACCCCCCAACGCTTTGCCGTCTTCTCTGATGTGCGATCCACACAGCTACACTACAAAGAAACACAATACATTTTTTCCTTTTTTATTTCTTTGTTTGTGTCAGACAAAAATCCAAGTCGTGTTTCATACTAGCTGAAAAGTGTTTCGGTGCTCGTAGGCTACTGGTTGTTTAATTTTCGTGGTTGCATATGAAATATTCACCGGACCGCAAAAGTATTCAACTTGTCAAAATGGACCTTTGCTAACATTAGTTGAGTAGCCCTGCAATAAACTATCGATCAATTACAATAGAACTAATTTTATGATCATTTGCAGAAATCCTTCTGTTGCAAAATCTTTCTCAAAACGATAAAACCATTGACAATTACTTACTGATTAAGCAAAATATCTGGGAGTAACAATGGACCACACGCTGAACTGGAACGTCCATATCTTTGGCCTTTGCACAAAATTGAGTAAGGTATGTGGCATTGCTTGTAAAATAAGATACTATGTCCCACTATTCTCAACGTTGCGATTCATATACTTTTCATTATTACAATCACATCTTCAATGTTCTTCAATTAATTGGAGTAGCCTAGAACCAACAAAACGTTAGCCTACTATAGTCTACACAAGGTGGAGGTAATTCAAAACAAATTTGTTCGAGGAAGCTTGTTAGTGAAAGGAAAACCTCGACCTCGGATCTCCTACTTGTAGGACTACAACAAATTTCAAGTATTGAAAGTATATGAGCTTGCAAAGCTGGTATATGCACACTTCATGTTTAAATATGAAAACAACTTATTGCCAACTTGTTTGGCTACTTTGTTAAGCTTGATGACGTAAGCTGCATCAATACAATAGCCTACAAGACGGGACCAACTTTGGTAAAAAAACACTGCAAGTGTGGAGTGACATTTTACACCACACAAAAGGTTTACTTTTTCATCGCTTTAAAAAAAATGTCAAAAACCAACTCTTAGGCTAAATGGATAGGCTATAGGTCTACATGCACACCAAGCTTAATGCAAAGGACCACCTTTCTCAATATCATCGTTCTTCTTTTCTGTCATCTACAGCTGTACCAAATCATTCTATTTAGGTTTTATTCCACCTCCATATACGTTTTTTTTTTCTGGATGTATTTTAGTAAAACTTTGGCGAACGCTGTAGGCCTATTCTAGCACACAATCACAAATTGATCGTTGATTTAATCTTGGTAGCTGGTTTGAATAAATATCATCGGGTTTCTCAGTCTGAGGGTGGAGATTCAAACTAACAACAGTTGTTTTCTTTAATGTCATCAGCCAAACCCTTTTTGTTTATTGAAGTAGTTGCCTGCTGCCAGTGGCGCCGCCAGACCTTCAACATTGGGGGGGCAAAATATTGACAGTGCAAGACAGTAGCATAGTCAAAAATTTTGAAAGGGGGGGTGTTGACAGCCGGCGGGCGAAGCCCGATGGCGTGTTCGCCGAAGGCGACACTTAGCGGCGGGGGGTCTGGGGGGGCCTCCCCCAGAAAATTTTGAAAAATTACTTTCAGTTTGGTGCATTCTGAGAGCATTTTCAACAAAATTGTGGGTATGAATATTTCTGTAAAATGGTGCTGTCCGGTGGCATAGCAAAAGGATAAGATCATGTTTTCTTCGGCATTTTTCGGAAATAAAGCTAAGTCTCTATGTTTTCTTGTTGCTAATTCCAGACTGAGATATTTGAATGTTTGGTATTGGCAAAACTCGCTTTTTTAATGCAGTTTGGTTTAAATTTAGGCAAACTTTGTTTTAGAGACATAGGTTGATTGCTTTTTTTGCGAGATTATTACAGTTTTATTATTTATCAATTTTTCCTTGGTTGATTCAAAAAACGATCTTATTCCGGTAAGTCACTAACTTTTATGCTCTAAAGTCAACTCAAAGTTTAGAAAATGTAACGTCATAGAGGTCATACATCTTGATGAGTGTCAAACAAAAAGCTTTGAGACAATGAAGTTACTTTAGGCCAGGGGTTCTTAAACTGGGGTCCGTGAACCCCCAAGGGGTCCGCGGACTAGTTTTAGGGGGTCCATGAAAGCTCAATGGAAATCTTAGTGTATAATTTCAACAATAGAATAAATTTTTCAAAAGAAAAGAGATTAAGTTCAAATAACGCTGATGATTTTCCTCAGGTCATCGTTACTCATTGCTTTTTACATCGCCATGCATTAGAATCGAAAACTCTCCCAACAAATTTGAAAGAAATTTTGTCGGGTAGTGTGAAAAACGTTAATTTTATCAGAGCTTGGGCTTTGAACCATCGAATATTCAAGAGGTTATGTCAAGAAATGGGAGCGGAACATGAAGTTCTCCTCTATAATATAGAAGCTCGCTGGCTGTCAAGGGGACAAGTTTTGAAGCACTTATTTGAACTTCGAATGGAAGTTTCTTTTTTTCTAAGAGACAAAAATATTGAACTCTCAAAGCAGTTTAACAGTGAAGAGTTTATTCAAGGGTTAGCTTACTTGGCGGATGTTTTTACTCATATGAATGAGATAAATCGTTCGATTCAAGGCCCTGCCGTTACAACTATGGATGCTTCTGAAAAACTTAAAGCTTTTCAGGACAAGTTATCTCTGTGAAAAAGGACATTGGAGACTAACAACTATTCTTATTTCTCAACGTCGGAAGAATTGATGCTTCAAAATGGAACTGCAGTTTATAATGCTCTACCATCTTCTCTGCACACAGACATGTGCAGTCATTTGGAAGCTTTGCAAAACACTTTGTGAGGCCACTGCTCAGCCGCAGAGGATATTAAAAATACAGCATGGATAGTTTGGATACTTTACTCTTTCCTCGTTGAACTGGAATCTATCAGGATGAGGAGGACCTTGCAAAAGATGAGTTCATTGAACTAAGGGCAATGGAATCATTAAGAATGTCCTTCAATTCGAAAAGTATTGGCGATTTTTGGAGTGCGTTGACGCAAGCATATCTTCTTTTGGTAAAGAGTGTCATGGCTGCTATGTATAATCTCTTTGGGACTATATAGGCTATTTATGTGAGTCACAATTTTCATCCTTGGTAACTATCAAAACAAGGAATCGAAATCGGTTGGATGCAAAGGATGACATGCGTGTTGCCCTATCAAAGACGAAGTCACAATTTCATATTCTTGTTGAAAACTAACAGCAGCATCCTTCACATTGCTGAAATTAAATCGAAGATATTGAAAAACAATCTGCATTCGCTATTTCAAACATAAATTTTGTTATCAATTCACTTTAATTTTATTGCGTTATGTCCAATTCATGCTGATCAAAAAAAGTTTCTCGGACTAGGCCCCAAAGGGGGTCCACGCAAATCAATTTTTTTTTTAAGGGGTCCGCGTTAAAAAAAGTTTAAGAACCCCTGCTTTAGGCTATTTCTGATATATTCAAGTTTTGTATAACGAATAGCTGTTTAGATGTTAATCTAGATCGAACAAGGGATCTCAGCAGTTGCAGATGGCTTGCATCCTTGCACAGTTTGACGAGAAATTACATCATAGGCTAAAACTTTTCTTGTAAACAATGTATTAACATCCGTAAATTCAATTTGAAAGGTTGAAACCCCCGAACCCCCCTCCCTTGGCTACGCCACTGGTGCAAGACAGTGGTATATTATTTATTTTCTCTTGTTTTCTGCCAGGGCTGGAAAAAATGTTTAGCTTCCCGGGAATCTGCTTTTTAGAGAAAAAATTTCCCGCGGTTTACAATCACGATAATGAGAACCTTATATTTTACTGATCTCCGGAGCTGACGTAAACCTTAAAAGTCATGTCGACATATTCTTGATGCCCCTTTATCGAAAATTGTTCTTTGTAATACCGCTTTGAAGGAGGATTACGACTATGAACAAAAGAATAAATTTCAAACTTCATATTTCTATTGAAAATACATGACGTAATGTCTTCCAACCTTATCACATTTTTTTCATTACGTAATATTTACCACCACCAAACCACTTTTGACGATCGAATTTGTTAATTTATTATTCGGTAAAATGTTTAGATGATGTCACGTCATTACGCCGATTTGAGATATAATTTCATTCATGACGTCGTATAGATGAAAAACTTTTACAAGTTTTATACTCTGCTGAGATTAAAGAAGAAACATAAATGATAAATATTGGAGAAATTGAGTCTCCTTTACAACTTAAGAATCGAACAACTCAAAACTGCTGAAACAAAACGTTTTGTTTAAGTGAAAGAATCACTGCAAGCAACTAATGCCAAAATGGGCGCGGAAGAAGTCATGGGAGTGTGAGGTATCAAAAATTTAACAGGTTGTTATTTTTCTACTTCAATGTGACGTTAGTTAAAACTTTAAAAAGTCTTTATCTTTGCTTCTGTAGAAAATCTTTTTATCTACTGTACAATTTAGTCATCAAGGTTTTTCATACTTTTTTTTAAAGAGAGAGCTTTTACCTCCCCATCCCCTCCCCCCCCCCCCCCTTGCAACTTGAGTTGACTTACTTGAGGTTGGGATCCAAATATTAAAAAAATAATATTAATATGTATTAATAAAAAAAAAAAAATTAAAAAGATGATGCCCAAAACATTGGGGGGGCAGCTGCCCCGCCTGCCCCCCCCTGCCGGCGCCACTGCCTGCTGCCTCTGCGCGCACACCTGTGTGTATGAATGTGTAATTCGACTTATTGTTGTGGCATTGTGGCTGACTATACAGTAGATCCGCAGCCCCCAACCTTTTTTCTATCGCTCACCGGTTTTAAAATGAAAATAGCTTCGCGGACCGGCCATAAGAAAAACGAAGTTTGATATCTCTTGTTTTATTAAAAAGTAAGTCTTATTTTCTCTCTAACTCTTATTTTTATAGAGGTTTTAACACCTATCAGTATCTTCGTTTTTAAGTGGCCCTTTAAAAACTTTGCCAGTTGGCTACTATTATGTTCCTTCAATCCATTTACGGAATGCCACTAGTTGCGAAATTAGCAACATGATGGAGCGAGCCGGGCGAGCCAAATTTTTTGCAAAAGTTTTGAAAATTTACGTTTTTTTAAAACTATTTTTGGGGAGCAGGTGACTTGCCTCCTGCCCCTCCCTGGATTCGTCACTGCTTCTTTTATAGATGTAGCCTACAATAGCTAAAAGAAAAGATTCATTTTATGGCCAAGGATATATAGGCCTGCTTTCAACCCACTCACACGCTTGACCGCCATTTTAATTGAGTGTTCTCGCGATCCGGTAGCAACCATTTCGCAACCCGGTAGTTTGGGACCCCTGGACTAGATGACCACTTAGGCTACGGTCTTTCGCTGTGAACTGTGATCCTAATTGTGCCATAATCTAACCAACAATAGGTGTAGGATAACTTACAATGAATTGTGTTTACTTTTCATTTACTCTGCTTGTTTGTTTATATATGTGGAGCTAATGAAACAAAATAAATTTATTTTATTTTTTTTAAATTATGAAGTTGAAGGCTTATGAAGAAATAAAACTGCAATTTTGGAAAATTAGGTAGCTGAAAAAAAAAACTGTTGCTTTAAAAAATCATTCCATTGTTTAATTATTCTATTCCGTGCAAATTTAACCCAAAACCATGCATGGCCTATAATAGTTAATCGACAATCGTGCAATGCCACGTCGTGGCCTTCACTTCGTCATGGAGCTTGCAAATTGTTTCGAAAATTCTATTGGATAAGAAACTTTTTGCAGGAGAGTCATGATGACGTGCTGGTACGAAACGTTGTTTTGAGAGATTCTTCCAGTTATTTATAATGATTTTGTCAATGGCGTTGTCGTCACGATGTGCAATTTTCACTCGGGTGATCTTCCTTCTGTTTAAATTTTGTGTTCACATTTTTTTTGTGAAGTTTCATAAAGGAATCAGTAGGCCTACAGTTGTTTTTATTTCTGACTATCACAGCGAAAACAATACGCGTCAACCGTCAACTTAGCAAAGGTCTAAAAAAGGATAGAGGCGACAAAACGTATTTAGCAGTCGCGTTTGGTTTCATTCCACTTTTACAAAAAAAATTTCAATTTTGATTGTAGTAAGCGTGAATTTGTTATATTTGTGACAATTAGGTTACTCTTATAGCAGCAGGCTACAGAGCCACTATAGTAGGCTGCTTTTCTTTAGCAACTGGGTTAAAACTTTTAAAAACATTTGGCAACGTTGTTCTCAAGTCATTTTCACCAAGTCCAAGCATAGGTTCAAGTTAGTTTGGTAACAACTAACTAGAACATCACACAACTAAGGCGAAAGAGAAAATTGAAAAAAGAAAACTGATCGCGAAATAATTAAAACATTGCACTCTCGAGTTTTTTGGCGCTAAAAGCTAAAAGTAACTACTTTCAGTTCTCTCATTTTCGCAAACCATCAGTTTTCCCGATTAGTTTTATTTTTTTTATTTTTCTCTGGTTGCACTGAAGTTTAAATGCCCTTGCTACAAGAGTTTATTGATTTCAAAAGTTTTTCCTATTTTTAGTCACCCGGAATAAAGTTTATATTTGAATAAAACCACAGGACTTCACTTGAGGATCGCAGCAGCACATGATTTCTTTTCTTTCATTAATATTACTGAACATCAGCCTATCTTGTTTCAACGTAATTTGCCGATGCTTGACATTTGTCACATTAAGAACTGGGAAGCAGCTGACTCGATGACTGATATAGTCTTTCGCTGCTTCCTGTCTGTTGTGGTATTTAGATAGCTATGGTACTATTTTATTTGTATTGTGTATAATTGTACCGTACTATTGTCGCAACAGACGAAATAAAAGGTTTCTCTCTCTCTCTCTTTTGCCTGAGTTGTGTGATGTTCTAGTTGTTACCTTCAAGTTCAACATAAATGCTAGGCAGTAGAAAAGATGCCAGGTTGGCATTTTTTATGTTGTTTGGCATGAAAAAATTCTGTTTGGCATTTTTTTCAAAATTCTTGTTTCTGAAGAATACGGTACTCTCAAGAATGAAGATAGCTAGGTTGTGCATTGTGCAACAGCAGCAAGTGTAGGCTGAGCTTTGTTGCAGTTTTATTCATTTTTTACCGAATCCACAGAGATGTACGTATACGCCGCAAATTCTACGCCGTAGACTTGCGGCGTAGACTTTTTGTTTACACTAACGCCTGCGGCCACATTTTTTTTTGGATAGTTGTCGCTTGAGGCTACGCCGTAAAGTTTTTGCGGTTTTTTAGCGCATAGCGTCTACGCATACTTTTTAATATCTTTTTTTGCTACAACACGCCAATACCGTACCTTCCAGCGCTGCAGTTGAAAGAATGTTTTCAATGTGCAAAGACATATTGAAACCAAAACGCAGCAAAATGTCAGATGAACACTTTCAGATGCTTGTGTTTCATCGTGGAAATTCAAAATAAAATTTGTTTGTTTCGAGTGGTTTGGTTTGTACCGTGTGAATGTTTGGCACCTAGCAAACAAACTGACTTTACGCTAGTGTATGCGCTGACACTGACGCAGCCAACTTTTTTTTACAAGTTACGTTGACGCATACGGCGTATGGTTTTTCGAACGTTTGCGTTTACGCTGACGGCATCAATATTTTTTGTATGAGCGTACATCACTGCGAATCCATTACTTATTAATGAAGAAACCTTCGATTTTGCAGCGTTTTGCCTATTTGGCATTTTTTAGGTCATTTGGCATTTTTTGACAAGTTGTTTGGCATTTTATCCATCAGTGGAGCTGGCAACCTTGGGCACTTGGGCAGCCTGCACGCCCTGCAGCATCAGAGATCAGAATCTTTAGCATTAGAGAGGGTACGTAATATTTATGGTGCACGGTCGTTTGGTCGACAGACATTTGGTCGACAGGACGTTAGGTCGACAGAACGATTCATTTTTGGGTTAGGGTTAGAGTCAGGGTTAGATTAGGGTTATGGTTAGTTAACTAACCCTAACCCTAAAATAAATCGTTCTGTCGACCTAACGTCCTGTCGACCAAACGTCCTGTCGACCAAACGTCCTGTCGACCAAATGTCTGTCGACCAAACGTCCTGTCGACCAAATGACCGGGTACCATATTTATCAAGTTCTACAATTTTCAAAATAGTCCTGTTTCGTTTTCTTTTAAACGTTCAAAACAAAGCAGCGTTTTAAAATTTGCGCATACAAAGTTACAGAAACTAGAATGCGAAACTTATTGTTTTGTGCAGCAAAGAAAGATTAGTGACTGGTGTTGGCTTTTGTCTAATCAGCAATAACGTCATCTGCATTCGGCTTATTTAAGAATTAATGTTGTGGTTGCATTACAAAATAAATATTATATGTTTATGTTATGATGGGAATATTTATCTTTTAATAGCATAAAAATCAAAATTTGAAAACTTGGCTTGCATTGCCATGATTTGTAGGCTTTTAGACTATCAGAACAATCATCAGGCACAGAATTAAGCAGAAGTTAGTAAAGTTATTTCAATGCGCAAAAACACCAATGCAGGCAAATTCACAGCATACTATAATTAGCCTATCTTATTGACATGCAATACACAAACGAGTCACTGCACCAGGAAGCCATAAAAAAAAAACGCAAGGTGATCGTGCCAAGGCTTCCTTTGGCATTCTGTAGGGAACAGTATCAGTGACTGGAAATTAATGGCACATAAAAGGTAACAAATATATCGACGATCAAAAACAAAAAAGTTGTAAGTAACATTTTGAGAAATTCCCTTTTTTGCATTTTCAAAACCTTTGCACTTAGGACTATCTACTGCTATTTTACGGATGCAACCTAGTTCGTACCCTGAACAGTTCGTACCCTCAGTTCGTACCCTAAAAAGATCGAAAGAAAAAATTAAAAAAAGCCGAAGTTGCTGATCGCAGTTTGCGCAAACCAACAAAAACTCTTAAATTCATTACCGGAAATTTTAAAATGTTTGCGGAAACTGCAATCAGCGACTTCGGCTTTGTTCTATTTTTTTCTCTCGATCTTTTCAGTTTGTTTGTTTGCGGAAACTCCGATCAACGACATCGGCTATTTTTAATTTTTTCTTCTCGGTCTTTTCCTAATCCTAACCCTTTTAAAATGTTTGCTGAAACTGCGATCAGCGACTTCGACAAACTGTTTGGATCATTACTGGAAATTTTAAAATGTTTGCGGAAAAACGGGAACTCCGATCAGCGACTTCGGCTTTTTTCTATTTTTTCTCTTGATCTTTTTAGGGGGAAAATTTTAAAATGTTTGTGGAAACTGCGATCAGCGACTTTGGCTTTTTTAATTTTTTCTCTCGATCTTTTCAGGGTATGAACTAGGTTGCACCCCTATTTTACTACTATAGTTACACATATTAATGCTCAAAGTAAAAGCATTAACGAAATTTAAAAAAGAAACTCCAAAATGTAAAAATGCACTTACGACTTTTTTGTTTTCGACCGTCGATATATGCGGAATGGCCCGTTTCGGTGAGTCTGATTCGGTGAGTCCGATCCCTTAACTGGAGATTTTTTCATTTTTTTTTAAAATTATCGGGTACCGTAGCCTAATTATCATTGCCGTTTCAGGGTTAGTGGTTAGGAACTCACCGAATCGGACTCACCAAATCGGACTCACCGAATAGTAGCAGACCCTGATATATGGTCGGCCTATAAAAAAAATCACAAAAAAAACACAGATGATAGGTGCAGAGTAATCGTAGTTTTCATATTCAGAGAGAACTTAATCCTACCGTATATTGTAGGTCAGTTGTAACTATTGATAACATTTATGACTTCCTTTATAATGTGGCCTGCATATAGCATTTAACACTAAATCAATTTATATTTTTAATAGAATAGTGTGCAAGTTTTTATTATTTTAGATTAACGTAGTCTAGGCCTATACTTTGTGTACCAGTGATAAAAGTTTTGTTCCAGTTAGTGAACTGTCCAAGTCATAGCCTTCAGTTTGTTTGTATGCCTTTTTCAAAATGAAGCTCATGCTAACTTTCAAACGGTGCAGAAAATGTATTGCTGACCTTTCTGAAATGCAAAAACGCTTTGTACAACTCAACTGCACAAGGTAGGCTAGGCTATATTTTGGGTAAACATATTATGTAATGCACATAAATATGTCACTAAATTATGCTTGGTATTTTATTTTTTAGTTACTTTCTAAGATCATGTTTTTATAAGTAGAAGTGTTAAAAAGTAGCAACCTTATGCAATTTTGATTATAAAACTTTAATAATCTACAGCGCATGCAGACACCAGAGATAGCACAGTTTGGCTCAAAATTATATATATCATACGCGCCGACTTCCGGGGGGGCCGAGGGGCGGCACCCCCCATAAATTTATAGTTGAGGGGCAACAAAAATGACTAATTACAAGTGGTGTTTCAAAGATAAAATATTTCGTGAAATAGATTTAGATCATTTAAACAGTCTTTAAGAATTCCGAAAGCGAAAAACAGCCTAGCCTTGTTCTGGCTCGCAAAACAGCTGATTGCACGGCTTTTTCTGGAATGTGAATTACTGGCGCACGGCACGCACACTGCTTTTCTTCCCGCGCGTGAGGAGCAACTTCAAAGTCAAATCGCGTGGTAGCAAAAAAGCGAATGCGAGGTTGAATGTTTATTCTCATTTCACAGGTTATTTTTTCTGTAACTTCAAACATGAAATCGAACAGCAAACTTTGTACGACACAACGAACAATTACGTGAATACTGACTACTGTACAGCTTAAAAAAAAACGCATTTTTCAAAACTGTCATCCGTGTTTTTCTTCAATAAGCACTGTATTGATGTATATATTTTCACAATATATACATACATCAACAATTATGAGAAAACTGCACTATTCAAAAAAAGACTAGCCACTCCCACTTACAGAAGAGAAAACACTTTGTCGTTATATTAATGCTTTGAAAGTAATTACTGTAATTAGCAAAAGGAGCGAAACGAGGTAATAAAACTGATAGCGGGTTTCCACTCTGCTTGAAATCATGATTTTTTGCGTATTATTTCGATAACTTCACTGTCTTGATCGTTGTTATTCACTCGCATGAAAAGGAAATGAATCGGCTTGTTTTCCAACTGTTTCAATTATGAGCTAACACAGTAACACTATCAAAATTTTTACGACTAGGCGTAGCCTACTGCATGCTTAAAACTAATCGTTTCACAGCGATTCTAATAAATTCGGTTTGCGACCTAGGTGTCAATATAAACAAGACAGTAAGCTATTTTACTATTTTAATTGAGTAAAATAGCCTTATGGTTATGACGTCATCACCTTTCTTGCCCCCCAAGGTTTTTTAAAAAGTCAGCGCCTATGATATATATATTTAATGTTTTTGCTTCTTTAGAGTTACTGTACTGTATATCATATACAGATGTACACTGTAGTGTACAGTATAGCGTTGGATATGTTTATAAATATAGTAAACAATTTTTATTTTTTTAGAATGAAAACCACAAATGTGTCATATAAAGTTCTTGATGGCACATCTGATCTTCAGTCACCACTTCTAATGGCACATGGAGTAATGGGAAACAAAATGAATTTCAATTCAGTTGCAAAAAGACTGCATGAGGCTACAGGAAGGATGGTACATACTTGGATGCAATTTCATAGCCATCTTATTAATCTATTGCATTCCTGTAATCTCATATTCTGAGTAAAATGTATCAAAACTGAACATGCCATTGTAAGAAGCTTTATATTTTTTAAGTTCATTTGTGACATTATTTTGAAAGATAGCAGACAGATAGACTGCTTGATTATAGTACTGGTACAATATCGTACTAAAATTTCTGTTTAATGTTATATTTTCCATCACAAGTATCATTGTATTTACCTCATTGCCAATGATATAAATATGCATTTAACAGATAATCACATATGATGCAAGAAACCATGGACGTAGTCCACACAGTGACACCATGACATTGGAAGACATGGCTGGCGATGCAGTTGCCTTGCTCGATTCCTTAGATGTCAAAAGATGTGTATTTATAGGGCATAGCATGGGTGGAAGAGTAGCTATGCAAACTGCTCTCTCATATGTATGTGATTGTATTTTCTGTTAGCAATATTTGTGTAGTCGAGCTATGTTGCTCCAGAAACTAAGCTAAAAAGTCATGGCAACCTGTCCTTTATGCACACTGCACAGGCCATGTCAGTGTGCAGCTTCAAATTTGACTGGCGCTGATATGTTAATAACCAAAATTGCTAGTATAATATAAGTTATATTGCTAAGTATAACTTTGAGTAGTGGTTACCATTAGTCTGGTGTTTATTTTATGTAATTTTGAGCTACGCCTGTGCTAATGTTATCGTACAAATGATGGACTGGATTTTGGCACGTGTGCTGGAAATCCAAAAAGCATCTGGCAACACTGTTGTCAGTTTTTAAACGTAAAATTAGACGTTTTGGACTTTTGCAATGATTTGAGATTCAGTGATCACACTTTGGCCATTTGGGTCCTTAAACTTATTATTTCAAATGGAATAGGGATATCAAGTAATTTTAGCAATTAAATCCGCCTCCGGTTGGCCTGTGTATATAGGTCGCTATGTTTTAAGTTTTTAAGTAAGTTTTGAAAGGCTTACTGGTAATTCTAAATGTAGAATGTGTTTTAATTTAGAATTTATGTGTAATGAAAAAAACTCCATAGTTAAAGAAATACTTGGGTATTCCCCACATGTTTTAAATGTAGTCAATTTGTTTCAATCATGAGCGTAAGTTAGTGTCTCTTAAGCAGTTTTTCATTCATTGCTTGCACAGATTGTCATCGTAATGAATCCCAAATGATGCATGTTTTACTTTCAGCCGGATCGTTTGGACAAGTTAATTGTTGTTGATTCATCTCCTTCAGTCGCCACTTGCACTCATTTTGGTAGGTTTCTTGTATTTCATATCAGTCTGTCTAAGAAGGCTATGACTTTTCCGGTATTCTGAATTTTATATGTTTAATCATCATCCATTTCGCTTCAAAGATTATTACGTCTAATGCTACTAAAAAACCATAACTAAACTATGGTCATAGAAAACCACCATATGCCACTGGGCTACATTGAAGCAGGCTTCTGCTTAATAGTGGTTTATTCTATGTCCGCTTGTTTTCTATGTCGTACTAAGGCGACTGCACAGTGCACACACGTCAACATCAGAACAAGAAAAATTGAATTTCTTATATGCGATTCAAACTACAACGTCTTAATTATAAAGTTTTTTCCTTGTTTTCACTGTCCTTCTTTGCTTGTTTTCACACCCAAACAAATATTCATGCATGTTTTCAACCTTGTAAGGTTTTGCCACCTTTTCTTTGCATTTGCGTGCTGATATATTGCTTGTTGCTGCCTTGGCATTTTGTTGTTCCCGACTTGTTAATGACGGAAAATCAATTGTTATGAATTTTGATACCAGTAATGGCTACTTTGTTGTCACAATTCTTTCTATCTCTTACCAGGAAAGAGACTTTGGAAAGATTGATGACGTATTATTGGGATATCAAATGTTAAACAGTCAAATAAATGGTGGAATAGTTCTACTTGTAAGATGATAAATGAAAATTCTTGAACTGACGAATGATTCACCACTTCCAGCACATAAAGAATTCAAATTCTGAACAGCACACGTCTTCGTCGATTTCAAAATAAATATACACTATCACTTGCAACAGCTACTTTACAATTGGAAATAACTTGCAATTTTACAACCTATTCTATTCAATATCGGCTAGAACTCTACAATCGTCTTCAATATACTTTTCATTACAACTTCTAATCCCCATAATACACAACTCCATAATACTCTAAACACCACTATCGGTACAAACATAACTGCAATCAAATCATATGGTTACTATTATTTCAAAGGGATATTTTTATAGAGGTTTTAACACCTATCAGTATCTTCGTTTTTAGGTAGCCCTTTAATAACTTTGCCAGTTGGCTACTATGTTCCTTCAATCCATTTACGGAATGCCACTAGTTGCGAGGTTAGCAACATGATGGAGCGAGTTGGGCGAGCGAAATTTTTTGCTAACCTCGCAACCTCTGCATTTTATGAAAGTGGTTTTCTTGGACCATAAACTTCAGAGACTAGGGTAATATTACATCACAAGAAGTCATTCTTCTGGTCAACAAGCCAAAGAAGTTTCCAGAATCACACGTACACAATTTTTTTTAGAAGCAGGTTTCACAATAAAAATTGCGTAACTAAAGGTTACCAATCGTCGAAACACCACAGCAAAATTACACAAAAAATAGTTCACCTATTCTAGATTCTCTAGAACATGAATGCAGCCTGCCGCCCGAGCTACGCATATTAGTTGTGACATTTATGTGTTTTATTGTTTCCAATATCCGTCCTATACTCAAACAAATTGGACATAACTTTTTTACAGCTGGAGCAACCTTAAATTATGTAAAAGCAATGCAAAGTGTCGTCTGGAATGAGGATGTGCGTACGATGTCTGATGCACGACGGAGTGCAGATTTTCAACTGCAACGATATATCCCGGTGAGTTCGTAGATATGCTCACAGCTCACTCACCACTTTCCCTATTCAACATCAGCTAACGTGCAGTTTTTGCTGTAAGAATTTTTATACATTGATGTCATTTTTGCCTTCTTATTTGGGCGATATTTATCGATAATCTTTGACATCTTCTTCTTCCTGTTTTACATCTCATTTTGCGGAGTCGGGGTAGGACGGAGTCTGGCAGGACACATACTCAGTCTCCGCTCATCACGGTCTAGTGTTGGTCATCTGCCACCGCTTGTTGTCATCGTTTATTGTATCAGAACACATCTTTCTGGGACGTCCAGTTCAGGTTTCTTTATGCTGGGAACTGGCACATCTTGGCAATGATGTATCCATCCGCTGCTCCTTTCAACATTTCCAAACCAGCGGAGACGGTGAAACCAAAGCACATTATCGACCTTTGGCAAGCCCAGCCTAGCAAGTAGAGTGTCTGAGCTGGTGTACTGGATCTCTTATGGTCTGATGTTGCAGATCCGTCGCATCATTTTGTGGTCATTCAATTAAGTTACTTGATTGTAAGATTCTTCTTCATCAGGCTTAGAAAGATTATATCTCTGATTATATCACATTCAAATTTCATTTTATAGTGTTATTTGTTGAACCCGTAAACAGCACATTGGTCAATCTACTCCGAGCATGACCACGAGTTATTGTTTTGTCAGGAAAATGCGGTACGAAATTTCTTACTTACAAATATTGTCCAAAACCTCCCTGACAAGTACGAATGGAGAGTGAATTTGGACGCAATCGAGGACCACATCAAGCATATGCGCCATATCCACGTTTCTGGTCATCTAAAGCCCTACACCGAGGACACTTTATTTATCGGAGGCGGCGATTCCAACTATATCACGTACGTGTGGTTGCTTTAAAATGAAAAAATAATTTTTTCTTCTGTTTTCAACAAAGCTGTGCATTTTTGGAAGCGCCGTGCATCGGGCGTGCAAACCATGGATATTAATTATAGTGGCGAAGAAGAGTATTTATAACCGCATATCTTTAAGGGTTAGCTCAAATTTCAGTGGTTAAGCGCCCGACTTTGTACACAAAGACACCTCAAGATCAAGCGGCGCTGGTTCGGCTCTTGTAATGTGCGCTTGAGCATTTCAGTACTGCTCTCCATTCAACTGCACCAAGTGAATGGATTAATTCACGGACAACAACACTTCAACAACAATCGGAAACTTCATTCTGCGAATCTCGGTAACCGGCCCTGCGTCAAAAGTCTACAAATATGCGAAACTACCAGGAATAACATATCAGAGGCTTAGTCCGTCCGAGTATAAAGACTCTAACCAACCAACTAAGGGTTTGTCTTAGACAAATGAAAGCCTCGGGTTTCTAATCCAGAAAATGATATAAATTGACTTTTTAAAATTGATCTCCTCCCTTTGTAAATTGGTGTGGGAATTAACTTGTTTTGTGAAAAAAATGACATATTTATAACTTGTATAACGTATTCACAAGTTCAATCGAGTACACGAACAGCTTGCTTGCTACCATTTTTCTAGATTTGTATGGTGTACGCTACGCCGTGTTGCGTAGAGCTTGCTATAATCTTGCGAAGAAACGGTAATGGAAATGTTCATTGAAAACACGGTTAGACTTTTGATGCATCAACGTTCTGCTGTAGCCAAAGTTGTGGTGTGTGCTATCTGGTTCTGCTTTGTATTTGAATTATTGAATTATTTTTTACGTTCAGTTCAAACGACTACACTTCGATCAGAAAATTGTTTCCGAAATCCACCATATCGCATATTCCCAACTGCGGCCATTGGGTCCATAGCGAACGACCCACTGAGTTCGTTTCCAGCGTCATCACCTTTTTGCAACCAACAGCTATGCCTTTGTTTTAATGTGTATCTGTAACCTTGCAGAGTTATTATTTATTCGCAGCCGTATTAGTACAATTATTGCCAGTGTTGACAAAATTTTGCTGACCACCTGCCAGCCTTCGATATTTATTTCAAGATCTTCAACGTAACACAGCGGATAAATATCTTAAGGAATCGAGTTTGGGGCATTTCATTTGGTAAAAATTTCCCCAACATGTTTTTGGTAGACTGTTGGTTTTGTATCGGTGTGTTGCAAAAGTTAAACTTGTTTTCAGTGTTCCATTCTATTTTTTAGGAAAATTATAATTTTGTCTGGTTAAATGTTATGCATGTAGCCTATGTTCAACACCAAGTAATAACGCACGAAAGCCTTTAATAACACTGTGTCAGTTGATGAGTTATTGCCTACGAATACGATTTGTAACGTCAAACACTATGTGTTTTGTTTTATACTGCACTGCTTTCTGAATAAGCTTTTTGCAGGTTTTAAGACAGTGGTGGGTACGACCGGTTTGCGCGAACCACTTAAAAATAAAAATTCGCACAAGGGAATGAGTAGAACCAGTTCCTGGCCGACTTTTTCCAATGGACCTGACCAGGGTTGCCAGATTGATAAAACAAAAAAGGCCAAATGCATCTCCAGAAAAGGCCAAATTATAGAAAAAAAGGCCAAACCTGAGGTTCTGTTCTCTTTGTTGAAATCAGTGGTGTCTTTGCACTTACTTTCAACAACAAGTCAGATAATACTTACCCAGTTTCTACTGTTCTACATGTTATCTGTTAAAGAAGAATTGCTTAGTAAAACTCCAGAAAAAATGCAATCCATAAAATACAAACAGATAGGTATGGAAACAATTGCAATACAATTGAAATATGTATATAACATTAGGCTAAGCATCATCCTGTAGACTAAAAAACCGTTAACGTCCACCAGTGAGACCCTGGTGACTAGTGAGCAGAGGAAGTGGCAAAAGGAGTTAATATTGGCATATCACTTATTGCAATATGAAATAGTATATACAATATTTATACCCAATACAATTACTTGTAGGCTACATTAAAGACTCAACACTGCAAAATCAGAGAAATCAATTGCATTTATGTCCAACATCTTTCCACAATGAACACTCCTTATTCTAGGAATGCTAGCGCCTCTGCCATTTCGTTACTGCTAGTTTCACCATAAACAATATCAGATGTGAAATGCCTTATCATTATGGCACTGGCATCAAAGTTTGTGCAACACTTTCCATTCAGCAGCATGTCCGTTCGTATTCGCAAAATCGCTTCCAAAAGCTCAGTCTGCATTTTGTTTCGTGGTTTTGTTTTCACTGCAGTAAGTAATGAAAAAATCCTCTCTACTACTGCATTACTGACAGGGATGCAGAGACATGTTAAAGCATAGCTAGCAAGGTCTTTGAAATGAGCATGATGTAAAACACTACTCCAAAACTTTTCACTGTTGCTGGGGATGCCTTCTTTAAAAGCTGCTTCATTTTGCCAGTCCACAAGATGGATTTTCCGATACTCATCTTCAATGACGTGTAGCTGAGCATTGAACAGTTTTAAGAATGGCAAATCTCTGAATGTACTTCTACTGGTTTGACTCAAGATTACCTGAGGGTTAAGCTTTGCCAAATTTTTGTACACATCTTGTGCAGAAGGGAGTCTCTTTTTTATCTGCTCAACTGCTTCTTGCAGCACCAATTGGCATCTGTGCTTAACTGCTTTAACAGTGTTGTGAGTTCGCTCTGTGTCATTTGATTGAACAATTTTTTGACATTCGTCAATAAATTTCATGCCAAAGTCCACATTTTCAATGTCTTTTGCATGTCCATTGGAATAGAAAAGCCTATCGCATAAACTCTGATAATGTATAGAGAGAGCATTTGAGAGGCAGTTTGGATCAGCGTGAGTTTGTTGAAACAATGAGTTGATCTTTTCAAACTCCTGAACCACTGGTGTTGCGAACACAAAGTAGAGATAATTTGATTTGTCTTGCAGCATTTCCTTAAGCATCCTTAGTTTGTATCTGGCATCTCCACGAATAGAACCAGAGAACTCAGCAGCCACGAAGTATGCAAGCAATTCATCCCAGTTTACTAGAATGTTGAACATCACTTTACCCCTGACAAGCCATCTTGTAGAAGAATACTTCTGAAAGGGAAGTGGAGCTGCTCTGATGTTTTCATCTTCAGCGATGTTCATTACATTGAACAAATCTTTGAATGACTCTCGTCGAATGGAACTTTTTGCAAACCACTTAGGTATTTCTGCTAACAAGAAACTTATATTGGAAGGAAGTTTTTCTACAGCATGCTGCACACACAAAGCTACAGAATGACACACGCATTTGATCAATGCACAATGTGGTGCCACTTCCTGCAGACGGGTCCAAACAGAATTGTTAGATCCCAGCATCACAGATGCACCATCACAAGAAAATCCTATGCATTTTTTACTATCCAATCCAAAAGATGACAGCTTACCTTGAATGGCTTGAAATATTGCCTCTGCTGTTGTTTCTACAAGAGGGACCAATCCTAAAAGTTCAGTACGTATTGCCATTTTTTGATCACTAAAAAATCGAACCAAAACACACAAGTATTTCTGTACAGATATATCTGTAGATTCGTCTACCAGAAGGGAAAAATTCTTCTCTTTAACATCTTCAGCAAGTTCTTCTTTCAATGCAGGAGCAATTACATTTTTTATAAGCCCTAAACACTTTGTCCTATGAAGCTTAATCTTATGAAGGATGCTGCCTTTTCCATGTTCTACAATGATTTCTCCTACATGGTCGATGCATGATATGGAGCAGTGACAAGCCATTGCAGCTGCCAACTGCAGTTCTACTTTTTTCAGCTCATCACTCACTATGTTTGATGCCCTTGGTGTTCTGATAGGATTTATCACCTGCTGTCCTTCTTTAGGTTGGCGCTTTTTATGCTTGCTTGTTTCTTGATGATCTTTCAAACTACTGTGCTTAGGTCTCAAAGTGCAATGGCACAGCTTGCAGTAGGCTTCATCAAGTCCAGTGGGTGCTTTTTTCAACCATGGAAACTGTTTTTCCCACTCAGTATTATATTTTCGCTGACTGTCGTAAGCTGGCTTCCACTTCTTTGAAGATGCCATGCTAAACTTTCAAAACCAGTTAGGCTACAGCTTTTTCAATGCAATACAACGAATACCTGTTTAAAGTTTACACCTGATCAGCTGAAATAGGACTAGGTTACCGACCACCCAACCGAAAGATCCCTGATTCCCTGGTGTTCTGTGACATCATAGTTAGGTGACATCGCCAATGCCGAAATCTGACTGAAAACTTTGATACAGTATAGTTACAGTATCTACAGTAGAAAGCGGCAAGGACTTAAACTATCAAAACCAAAAGAAAAAAGGCCAAAAAAATGCCAATCAGGAAAATAAAAAAGGCCAAAAAAAGGCCAAGCGGCCAAACAAAAATTGTCCGGCCAAACACTTTTCAAAAAGGCCAAATTTCTGAAATTTGGCCGTAAAAAGGCCAATCTGGCAACCCTGGACCTGACATGTTAACCGTTTGAAGGGTTGCCAGATGTGGTTAATTTTAATCGAGCTAGTTGGTTACTAACTAGATTAATTCCCACCACTGTTTTGAGACACATATTTATTACATAAGCAAAAGAAATTAATGCAAATTTATTTTTTGATAAATCACTCATTACATATTGGATGTCGCTAAGCTGGGAGGCTATTCAATTATCATTAACCCTGTCGGAGTTTGTAAAAATCATCACCTTGCAATAATTGCCTATAGTCACTATTATGCTTAGTAAGTTATTTTTTAGTAACTAATATATTTTCATCAGGCACGAACTCCATAGAAACCATATACGATTATACAGATGATTTCAATTGAAGATAGCTTTGCATTTCTTTCGTCAATAAACATGCATAATGGCTTTCTGTTGTGAGTCAAAATGTTGAATCATAATGCCATTCAGTTGACAATTGACATGATACTGAATGAGCAAATACAGATCGTTTTGAGTTTATTTTCCGAAGAAGTTGCCTTTGCCAACTACGTCACGCTTCTGTTGCTACGTTCAACCAGATAAAAACAACTGGTTGGGGTCCCAAACAGAGTTGGATCAATTACACAGTTTTTAGTTCAATTAGGTATTACAATTATTGTACATGTGGGGTAATAAGTTACACGTTTCAATTAGGATACGTAAATTAAATTTTTCAGTATTTATGCTCATCTATGCATCATCGATTTTTGTTGCAACAAGAGTGATTTGAACTTTACTGCACAAAAAAATAGTTGTGACAAGTTTCCAGAACTTCCAGTTTAAACTGTTTAAGAGTAAACTGAGGTTTCTCGTGACAGCATCGAGTTTTGAACACTGATGGAGTCAGTCACCATTCCACTGACCACTTCGCCACTCAATGTCAAATAATCAACTAATTCGATAAGTTTTACACGGACAGCACACAAACTCAACAGACAGCAGCCTCAAGTTGAAGAAAAGAACCTTACAAAATTACAACACACCAACTCCAACCCCATTCGTCATAGCACATAACTAGAGAAATGTGTTTTGTAAAGTTACCTATAGTTACCAAAAGTAATTGTATTTTAGACCAAATTTTTGGAAATTACGATGACACAAGAACAAAAGTCGCAATTACATAAAAATTTGTAATAAATTCATTAATAATAATCGTGTTTTTTATTTGCGCCCATTGCGGTAACATACAGTACACTGCGATCACAGATGCGATACAACAGACGACAGGAAGTAGCGAAGTGTGCTTCCTGTTGACCGCGTCGTCCTTTCGAACGTCGCGAAGACGTTCTCACCACTCGGCTACGCAGCCGACTTTCAGGTAGGAGTTGGTGGAAATTTTGTTTCCTCAATGGAGAAACTCATTCAGTGGCGTCTGGCAACAGTTCAGTAGCCTAGCCTAATCTTCAATTTTTGTGAGATCATGGATGAGATGAATACAGCAGTGTATTCAGAAATCAAATTTCAAAGTTGAATTTTAGACTAGCCAGACAGTAGAAACCCAAGCATAAAACTGTTTGGCGTATCCAATTTTGTATTGAGTTAACAAGGGAAAACCGCTGTTAGCTCAGAAAGTACGGTACCGTACGTACGTACTAGATCATTCGGCGATTGTTAGGCTCTTCTAGTGTGCCCATGAGCAAGGCATTTCAGGACTGCTCTCCATTCTGCGACATCCAGTGGATGGAATAATTTCTCGGTAACATATTTCAACAATCAAAAACGTCACTCTGCCAATCTCGATAACCTGCCCTGTGTCAAAAGCCTCTACAAGTACGGTATATGAAACTACCTGGAGTAACCTAGTATCAAGGCTTTGTCAGCTGGAGGATAAAGATTCAAAAATCAAACCAACCAACCATGTTGCATTTATCGATTGTTGGAACCTTTATCCCTAGATTGAGAAACTTTCATCCTGACAGTTTCGCAAACTTGTAGAGGCTTTGGTCTGTTAAAACAGGCCTAGTTGCAACGATTGAACGTTCTGCTTATTGAAGTGTTGTTATTGTACAATATATGAATATGGTCAGACGCTGTTAATAGAAATAATGATAGTAGTATAGCCTACATTTGTGGAAACATACCCTAAATGACTAGGCATTAAGCTAGATGTGTTTTGAACAAACATTGTGTATGTGTTGTATATTTTACTGATCAAACATTCAAACAGTGTTTACATTTCTGAATACACTAGCCTAGTTGAGATAGTATCAGCTGTTGCTGTGGGTTAAATAAGATTTTGGCTAGTCTAAAGTTCAATGGCAGCAAGACATCGCTTTATCAACAATCAAGTTGCTAAATCCACTGGTGAGCAAATACGTTCATAGTTTAACTTACCAGTACAGTAATACTGTAGCCAACAGCTATTTAACAAGCCACATCTCAAATTAAAAGTATAGGCTATGTTGGTATAGTCAGCTACTACAGATACCATTAGATCTTAAGTGTTTATAAAGATAATAAGTTGCTTGTAGGTTTTAAGCCGCCTCCACCCGCTTGTCGGCAACTTCTCTTCTGTATTTATCTCTCATAAAATTGCGGGCAGCTTAAAACCTACAAGCCCCAATAGTATGAATCAATTTATTAGGATACAATTGACAGATTTGTGGAGCAAAGGTAAAGAGATTCCTTCTCAGTGTGAGTTTGATGCAAATAATCAAACAAGCATTCGTCTTGATGAGGAGCTACAAGCATTGAGTGTTGCCAGTAGAGACCGTACAAATGAATTTTCTGCAGTTTTGAAGTCCATAAAGGCTAGGCAGGTAATATGATATGTCAAATTCGATTTTTACAGTTTCCTGACCTACTATACAATTATACATACAACCGCGTGTATTCACTTGGCACTGTACAAATAAGCATTAACACATCATGTGCTGAAATAATAAAGTAAAAGCCGTTTAATATGATCACAGACTAAAATAGCTTCTCGGTTTATTATATAACTATGTTAATATGACCATCTTTAGGTGATATAATCACATCCATTTTTCACTTGTGTCAAAATGAATTCACCATAAATGAAAGAGCTTGATAACTTGGATAAATTTATAATTATGAATAAAAACATTTTGTTTCTCGAGACAAGTTGGATGTTTTTGAATGAAAAAGCGATAAAATATAACTTTTGGAGATAATGAATGCATGCTGGTGCTGTACATGATGAAACCAATGCTTATCGGTCATGCAGTGTGTTTTAGCCACTATGGTCTTTTCCAACATGGTCATAATAAGCAGAGTCTACTGTACTGTCAACAGAAACAACTTTATCAAAAATTTTGTTTAAAGTGCAAGAAAAAACTATTAACTGTAAATCTTTACATCAGGTTGGATATGGGAGAACGGGGTAAGTTGAACCGTTTTTCGCGATTATCGCCACAGATCGTAAAATACTGGCACTAAGAACCTGATACTTGGACACAAGTTTGTGACACCTATCATGCATGTTTACGAGTAGATTATTTGCAGTAGCAGCTTTTATTATGTACATAAATATGATCCTAAAATGATCAGTCTTGCGGTTCAACTTACCCTGCTCATGGGGTAAGTTGAACCGGACAATAGGGTTAGTTGAACCACTATCAATTGGTCACAGCGGTAAACCATAATTTCTTCGTGGGAAAATTGTAACTTAAAGTTCCCGGATCCTTTCGTCTGCATATAATGACCGAAGAAACACACACTTGAACTTCTTTTCAAACAGTGTATTTCTGTAAAAATTAGCCCACGGCTACCAAAAACGAGGGGGTGCAACGCGTACACCACTTAAACTGTCACTACACAACAGATTACTTGGATAAAAGACGGAACTTTTGTCCAGCTAGCAAGCACTAAGCCAACAGTTAAATGTGCGGCCAACTTTCAAACAATCATTTTACGAATGACCAGAATAGATATCAATATCTCAAATTCACGTAGAAAGTAACTGTGACGCAATAAATGAAAGACAATTATGAAGTCATTCCAACAGGTGTTTAAGCTGATGTAATATTTCCTGTTTAAACAGGCCCAAACAGGTCCAAACAGGTCTTATGAACGATGGTGCAATTTTGGCACATGCTTTAGGAATTTCCATGACGTAATATTCAGTAGACTTGAACGGTTTTTATATGACGTTTGATTTGGTGAAAATTGTCGGGAACATAGCGGCCCCTAGTTATGACAGTCTGACATGGCATAACTAAAAAGAAATGACGACAATTGTGAGCCAATGAATAAAAACACATGATACACAAATTGTTTAAATCACTCACGTTTAAGTTAATACGCAAATACAAAGGGCATGCAAAGAATGAACAGCAATAAGAATAAACACGACGATACATGAAATTGGTACCATAGGTACACGCTAAATGACGCTATATACAATGGTTGCGCTAATAACCGACTGTTCCGGGCTCAGACAAGGGTCGGCCACCGCAGACAAAACCAGGCTCAAACCCTAACACTTAGGTGTTCTTTACGGGGGCAAGGCACGAAATATCCCTCAACACGTAGTCTACTTTCACTTTCCCCGTACTCTCATCATAGTTGCAGACGGCAACTTTGGCTCTACGAACCACAGGCTTCCCTTTCCTAATTTGTGGAACTACCTCATGCACCCTCCCAAGTTGATACTTCCCACGTTTACCAATGTCTTGGAGAGAACCTACCACTACAAGTTGACCAGGCTCCAAATTCTCGGCCATTTTTAGCCATTTTTTCCGGCCCTGAAGACCTGGCAAGTAAAAATCGATCCATTTACTCCAAAACTGCTGAGAAAGTGACAAATTGAACCGATAATCCCTTTTTAATTGGTCACGATCATGTGGTTGCCCAACAGCACAGTATGGGTCTAAGTATGGGGTCAAAAGTGAGGCAGGGGTGATGACAGTAAAATCCCTAGGGTCGTCACTCAAAGGTACCAAAGGGCGTTCGTTCACGATCCGAACGGCACTGCCTGTGTACGTAAGCAGTTCAATAAAATTGGGCTTGCGTATTGAAGAGTCCAAAATGTGAAAAAAGTACTTGGTCATATCGGCCACGAAACCAAATCTGCCAAGCCGCAATCTAGCCAAGAGATCTGCCAGAGAGTTTAACAAATCAGGACCCGAAAACATTACATCATTAACACAAGTTCCTCGAAATTCAGACTTGCCATCGTAAACAATGCGCTTTTTTAATTGTGACGTCACAAAGTATGGTAAATACCATTCAAATCCCTTGACATTTCCTGCTTCACCCGCGCGCTCAATATAGCCATTAGATTTAAGATCTTTCATGGTGTCAGTAAGGAAATCACGAAGTTCAGGTTGTTTTAAAGCTTTCTTTCTTAAAGCAGCAGCTCTATCTGACGCCAACACAAAATTGTTAGGTAGATCAATATCTTCCTTCAACGGAACAGGTATCTCAAATCGACCATCTTTCAACTCAATATTCGGTTCGACAAGTTCTCTAGCCAAAATATCATTGCGAGACAATTCACAGGTTTCATTTTGCAAAGTCAAATCCTGAATGACTTTATTCAGGTCTGCTATTTCCATATCACGAGACTCAATTTTACGCTGAAAGCCAGAGATGACATCCGACTCTGAAGACGTCTGCACTCTGCACACTTTAGCAACGCTTTCAACTAAGGGTGACTTACCACCACAAGCCAACCAACCGAGAGGAGTGAGTAAAGCATGCGGTTCACTGCGATTTTCACCAACACGTTCTTCTTTTGCCCACATCAAATAAGCGTTGTCATTGCCAATCAGTACATCTACAGTACTACAATCATTCAAATGAAACATATTCACGTCATGAAAATGACGGAAACCACTTAAATCTTGTTTATGAGGTAAAGTTTTAACATCGTCAGCCCAAGCTGGGTTAACCACCGAGGTTATATCACAAAACAGTTCATCAGTCTCTAACGACTGGATGTTGAGTTTAACAAGGTCAGCACAAGTAGGTTTCTGACCAGCCAGAGTATCTATTTTAAACGACGCTTTATCATACGGTTTAAGACCAAGTTCGCACACCAAGTCACTCGAAACAAAGGTCAACTGCGAACCAGGATCATGCTGACAATACACCAACTTCGATTTGCCAGTCATTGGATTCAAAACACGAGCAGCAGTAACGCGGTTAAAGGCTGCTTTAACATTTCCAATCTTAACATTACGCACAGGAACTCTGGCACCAGCCTCATCTTTACTTACCAAATCCAGAGAATCACGTGACGTCACATAAAAATCATGCAGAAGAAAATAGTGTTTCCTATCGTTGGTAGGTCCACACTTACGACAGTTATTTGCATGATTACAGTCTCTAACCATATGCTGGCGCAAACAATTCAAGCATTTGCCAGCTTTCACAATGACATCTCTCCGATCTTTAGGTGTCAAGCGCAAAAATTCTTTACAATTAGACAAAAAATGATATTCAACTTGACCACGTGACGAACAACAAAAACATGCCGGTATGTCACTACGTCTGGCCACACCGCCGCGCGGTGCGCCAACAGCAGTCGAGTACTGCGAACTCCCTGAAATCACATTATCATGGGGTTTTACCGACGTCTGCCTAACCGGACATGAAGGCAATTTTCCTTTGCCAAACTTTTTAAAATGCTGCGACTCACCAGAATCGCCCATTAGCATAATGCTAAAATCAGTCGACTTGCGCGTTTCCTCCCGTACTACAAAATCAAACAAACTCTGAAAGGTAGGTTCCTCAGTGCTACCATACTGATCACCTAAAAAGTCAAGATAACGCTGCTTAGCGTCAAACGGGAGTCGCTTAGCCAAATCCAAAACAAAACGTCCTTCTAATTTATCACGCTGACCATAAGCTTTCGCGTAAAGCAAACACTGCGACAATTCATCTTTAAACTCTTTCAAATCACTGGAAGAGATAGAAGTCAATTTGCTACCATAGCGATACTTTCTAATTTCTGGTTCTGCGAAAAGACCTCCACGAACCCCAAAACGTTGGGACAAGCGAGCTAACGACATTTCTATCCTGTCTTCCTCTGACAAGCCAGGAGTGTCAGAAACCAAATTAGCAATCGTTTGTGCAGCTGTTCTAACACAAGCTGCTTGCAACAAAGTCAAACGAGTTCCCTTAAAGGGCGAAGCTGCCATCAAGGCCATAACACGATTTTTAAAGAAGACAAATGGCATATTATTACCATCGTAACCAATCAAGGCCGCCTCATCGAAGAACGTCCTACTATTTTGGTATTCAAAAAAGCAATCCTGCTGTTGAGAACTCGATTTAGCGGGAGAAGACAAGCTATATCCCTTAATGGGCTGAGTGGGCTCAGTCACATGCACAGCCCGATCACGATCCTCACATACGTTAAAATCAGGAGACACGATACGCCTCTCACAACCACCCAAATTACGTGTAGCTGGGCGATCAAAAACTAGCGGCGCTGAAAACTGTGAAGGGGGCAAAGCATTACTGCTAATGGCGGCCCCGTGACCTGTACGCTCTGGGGGAGGAGTTCGGTTGTAATTTGCAGACCTTGGCTCTACAGCCTTCGGAAGATCCTTAGCCGCGGCCCCGAGACCTCCTGAAACAGCTGGAAAACATGTGGATTGTACAGGTCCACTTACGGATTGAACAGGCGTGTGGAAAAGGTTAGGTAAATTAAACTGTGATTGATGTTCACTTCTGGAATGCCTAGAAGAGCCCTTCCTAGAGCTACGCCGGGAGCCCAACTCAGAACGATATTCAGCTAAAACTACCTCTTTACGTTGTTCGGCCCTCAACTGAGCGTCTTTGAGTGCGAACTCAGCAGCTCTAGCTTCGGCTCTCGCGGCGGCCTCAGCAGCTCTCGCTTCGGCCTCAGCAGCTCTCGCGTCGGCCTCAGCTCTCGCGGCAGCCTCAGCTCGTATGGCCTCAGCTCGTATGGCCTCAGCTCGTATGGCCTCAGCTCTTGCGGCAGCCTCTGCTCGTGCGGCAGCCTCAGCTCGTATGGCTTCAGCTCTTGCGATGGCCTCAGCAGCTCTTGCTTCGGCCTCAGCTTGGATCTGGAGCTCCTCTCGTCTTAACTGTAGGTTAATTTGTGCAACTATCCGTGACGAGCTCTCAGACATCCTAGTGCTTACATTTGAGGCGCTATCCTCAGGATGTATGTCAGCATCCAACCTATCTGACAACTCACTTTCTTTTTGTTCGAAGTTATTTTTTAACGAGTTAAATTCGGGATCTACCCTATCACGAAGTTCTGCCAAGATTGCAGAGTTAACAATTTTACTCAAAAGAGCATGGAAATGCCGTAATTCCTCTTCTAAAGTAGATAACTTAGATCTAAAAATTAACAGTTCCTGCTTATCACTCAAAGAACCTAGGGCCACAGAAAGTTTCCCAATTTGAGTCAAAATATCCCGTCTAAGATGCCGGGCCTCTCGAACTGACTTAGCCTCATCGTTAATGGGTCCCTCCCCAGAATGGCCTGCCCGACCGCAAAGAACATCATCAGGCTTAAACTCAGTCGAGTCGACGGCGGTCGAGTCCCTGTCGCCACCGAGTGTATACATATTAAATGTTAGGGCTAAATTTAACAATTAAAAAATTAAGTTACACAAACACACAAATTACAGTAGTTATAAAAAACTTAACTGCAAAGACCGTAAAAAATACAAAAAAGAATTTAAATGCACGATACCGTAGCTGTACGAGTATGTGAAGTCCAAACGTCCACAAAACTTGCTTGGATTCTTCCACTTGAATCTTCAAGCACAGATGGATTGCCTTTAATCTTCTTTCTTGCCAATGAATGTCAAAGTTATTTTTTCTTCTGTACCAAACTGAGAAGAAATGTCTTTACTTTTTAGCTTAAAGTTCTTCAGTTGCCTACCGAGAAGAAATGTCTTTAATTTTCTTTGCTTCTTTAGACTACCAACCAACAAGATCTTCTTTTATTATTTCTTTGCTTTTGTAGCCTACCAACCAACAACTTCGTCTTTTATTTTTTTATGGTCACAGCGGTAAACCATAATTTCTTCGTGGGAAAATTGTAACTTAAAGTTCCCGGATCCTTTCGTCTGCATATAATGACCGAAGAAACACACACTTGAACTTCTTTTCAAACAGTGTATTTCTGTAAAAATTAGCCCACGGCTACCAAAAACGAGGGGGTGCAACGCGTACACCACTTAAACTGTCACTACACAACAGATTACTTGGATAAAAGACGGAACTTTTGTCCAGCTAGCAAGCACTAAGCCAACAGTTAAATGTGCGGCCAACTTTCAAACAATCATTTTACGAATGACCAGAATAGATATCAATATCTCAAATTCACGTAGAAAGTAACTGTGACGCAATAAATGAAAGACAATTATGAAGTCATTCCAACAGGTGTTTAAGCTGATGTAATATTTCCTGTTTAAACAGGCCCAAACAGGTCCAAACAGGTCTTATGAACGATGGTGCAATTTTGGCACATGCTTTAGGAATTTCCATGACGTAATATTCAGTAGACTTGAACGGTTTTTATATGACGTTTGATTTGGTGAAAATTGTCGGGAACATCAATATATGCCTAATTGTATATACTGCAGCTGAAAACCATCATTGAGATGTTTTCAGGTAAATTGAGATTTGACACTGCCGAGATGATATACAACTTCTCCATTATCTTGGATTAATGTGCTGATTTAAATGTTACCGGAGCTTGACATTCAACATTTTCAGCTATCCTACAATATACAGTATTTAACGTAAATAGACACATTAGGCTACTACAGCTACAGGGTATGACAAAAATTGTTTTTGCAAGATCAAGCAGAATAAAATGCAACAACTACTCAAGCAAATTCATCCAATTATTCAAGTCTGCTGGGAAAACAAACTTGTTTTGCCTCTTTGTGGTTCCACTGATTTCAGTAAATGGAAGAGTCATGACAATGTCCTTTTTGGGAAAGGAGCATTCATCGCCATCTTTGAATGTGAATGTTGGTTGGTCAGTTGCTGGATCATTCCTTCCCTTCTTTAAAAACTTGCCTTCACATTCTCCAGTTGTATCATCTACACACTCGACAAGTCCCACGTAATGAAGAGTTCTTTTTTTCCCTGTAAACCGCACCAGCACATAATCTCCTTCTGATGGTTCAACAATAGGCATATCATCATCACTGTTGTCATCACAGATAGCTTGTAGTTCAGTTGAATTATGGCTTTCAGTATCGGTTTTTTCGTCTGGAATTAGTCTTTTCTTTGGTGCTTTTTTTGCTAATTTTACTGCATGGAAAGATTCTAATTTTTCTTTTTCTGGCATGTCTGTAAGAATTCGAGTTTTAGCTCTTTTACGACCTTTTCTTGTTTGTTTTCTTGGGCCTGCAATTGGCAGGGGAACGATCTGTGCGGGTGACACATAGTTTCCATTATTATGAAAGCTGCTTGTGGTCAAATAATCAAGATCATTGCTAGTTGTAAGACTCTCTGCTCCACTTAATTTCGTTGTACTTTCTTCATGGTCTGTATCATTGGTGCCATGCTCAGATGTCACATTTGGCCAGTAAGGTAAGTTGAACCATGGTTCAACTTACCTTTATCTGAATGGTTCAACTTTCCCCAAACCTGTGTTGCAACTTTAAAGTAAATTCTCATCGAAACAATAAAACCTAGGTGTACAAGCTTTAGGCAAAATATTACAGTGGTACTACCTCATATATTAGCTACAATATCATATAAATATAAATTCAACATTAGAACTTATGAAACCGAAAAAACTTTTTTTAATTTTTCACTTTTACCTCAACAAATTCAGTACTGCTCAGTCACTACCAAACCGCTACAGCTTTCTTCATGATTCCTAGAATAAAATGGCGTTCTGAACTGACTTAACCAGTAGGTGACGCACAAGAATTTCTTTACGAATTTATTTAGAAAAAATAAGGGGTGGTTCAACTTACCCTCCGGTTCAACTTACCCCGTTCTCCCCCTACCTTTTGTATGTTTCGAGATCGGTTAATTGTTTTCCAGCCTACAACTTTACTTACATGGCAATCACCCCTTTTCAAAAAGTTGTTTACACCAATTATTGAAAAACAAAAATATTTGCTAAAGCAAGCTACACATAAATGAACCAAAACTCATAGTAATTATTTTTGTAGTCAAATGGAAGTCGGTTACCTGTTCAATCCAAAACACCACTGCTTCAACGAACTGAATTCTCAAAATATGCTAAGTATGCTCCTAATTAGAAGTTTATTTTATTGAAGTTTTTGAGTTTGCATTGAAATTTTTGAACATTTCAGAAATTATTTTGATTTAATAATTAAGACACACCATCCCATTGACTGTGAATGCTCATGTAGTTAGTGATTTGTGAGTAGTTGCAAAATGAATAATCACTTTGTTTAATGTATTAATTTATTCTGTGTCATTAGAATGTTTTTTCTGCTATGATATTTATGCAACTTATTGATATAGCTCAGGTTGTCAGGACTGAATAACTTTTAGTGGCCTGTTTTAATTGTAAAATATATTTTTATTTTTCAGACATGTAGGGAAAGATTTAGCGAAAACCTATGAAAAGCTGGAAAAGCTTGCATTACGTATGTTTGACTTTTTAAGAGTGTTTTAATTATGTATACATACAATGTAAATTATTTATTTACACAACTTTTTTAACATACAATGTATATATTATTTGCACAACTTTTTGTGTGAATTTGTTGGTCATATATAGTATACTATCATTATCCAAATTCAGTTTTGTGCCCACTAGTCGGGGTGGCCGATTCTTTCCTTGCAACGAATGTCTTCACTCCTAAAGAATTGTATTTTCTAATATGGCTATGTGAAGAGGCAACTTCTTAAACTTCGTCTTCTATCAGCTTCAGTTTTTTTGTATATCTTCAATTGAATTTTTGTGTTATCCGTCATTTCATGATTAAGATATTTCCTTGCAGTTTGCAAAGAGAGAACCCCATTTGATGACAGGCCGATTGAAATAAAAGAATTGACATATATCGTCAAACAAGACATCACTTCATTGAAGAGGCAGATCCAGCAGCTGGAGGATACCAAGTCCGGAGCCAAAGTGAGCATGAAACGGGATGTCCAGCGTCACACCACCTCAGTTGTGAGAACTCTCCGTGTAAGTAACCACTGTGTTTAACGGTAATGTGATAAAATATGTATATCTTTATGCATTTTGTAAATGGGGCAATATAGCTGCATTGCACTTACTTGTACAATTAAACCAGTGCAGAATGTATTGCTAATCAAGCAGCAACAGTCAACTAGCCTCAATTTCAAGATGAGGAATCGACTTCGCAACAATAGCATCTGCACAGTGGCGTAGCTAGGGAATGTGCCGCCCGGGGCGGATTCAGATTTTGCCGCCCCTTCAAGAAAAAGCATGTGAAAATGAAATGCGTTTTTTTTATCAGCATGGCAATACGCAACGTGCTATTTTCAATTTGCGGTGCAAAGTCAGACGAACGTACCATTATCAGTAGCGTAGCCAGGAATTGTGAAAGGGAGAGGTTTTGACGGCCGGCGGGCGAAGCCCAACGGTGTACTCGCCGAAGACGACACTTATCGGCGGGGGGTCTGGGGGGCCTCCCCCAAAAATTTTTGAAAAATTACTTTGAATTTGGTGCATTCGGAGAGCATTTTCAACAAAAATGTGGGTATAAATATTCCTGTAAAATGGTGCTGTCCGATGGCATAGCAAAAGAATAAGATCATGTTTTCTTTGGCATTTTTCGAAAATAAAGCTGAAGTCTTTATGTTTTCTTGTTGCTAATTCCTGACTGAGATATTTGAATGTTTGGTATTGGAAAAACTAGCTCTTTTGATGCAGTTTCATTTAAAATTAGGCAAACTTTTTTTTAGAGACATAGGTTGATTGCTTTTTTTTGCGAGATTATTACAGTTTTATTATTTATCAATTTTCTCCTTAGTTGATCCAAAAAACGATCTTACTCCGGTAAGTCACTAACTTTTATATTTTAAAGTTAACCCGAAGTTTAAAAAATGTAACGTCATACATCTTAATGAGTGTCAGACAAAAAGCTTTGAGACAAAGAAGTTACTTTATTTCTGACATATTCAAGTTTTGTATAACGAATCACTGGAATCGGGTATAGGCTATAAAAGGTTAGTGCAATTTTTCACAGCTGTAGATATTGCGGTGTTTCCATCGACTGCACGAGTTAGCTGGATACCATGGATACTGAACAGTTGTAGAGCGGTCACACCCTGCTATATGAATTATGAAAGGTCATTCGAATTATAAAGCATAATATGCTTTATAACACACAAGTTCTTACTCATTTTAAAAGATAAAGCACCAGAATTGCTTTAACATGTCGAATTAGTAGAATCATGCTTACAGCTAACAGCTATGAAAAATTCATCAACACAAGCAATAAGAATGCAAAAAATCATTGATACTGATGAAACTAAAGGGAAAAAGGAAGTCGACGAACCTTTTCACACATCTTGTTAATGACATCCTCAACAGTTGGGACCAATTTTCTATACAGATTAACCAAAGCCAAACCATTTAATCGGTTTTCGGAGGTTGAATTTCTTAAATAAGTTTAAGTCTTCGAAGAGCAGAAAAAGATCTTTCATTGGTGCAAGTGGTAGGCTAACTGGAAGAGTAACCAGAATGCGGAGTAAAATATTAATGTTTGGAAACGTTGACTGCGGGCAAAATGGCAATGCACTTACAGCACTTTTTGGCAAACTGGTTCGGGAAGAATTGAAAAGACATCGATACCACATATACGCAGTTCAGATATAATAGCAAGGGCGTTTATACACGGCAGATCTGCTTCGTAAAATTTAAAGAGTGATTCAGTTTTCTCCATTTAGTTTTTCTCAAAAGGGGGGGTTGAAACCCCTAACCCTCCCCACCCATTGGCTACGCCACTGACCACTATAATTTAGTAATATACTGAATGCAAAAGCACAAACACTGCAGAATGCACAAGTGCAAAAGCACAAGCACTGCAGAATTAAAATAATCAATTTGTAACCTTTTACAAGGCTACCCAAATTTGAAGAGAATGTTTCCGCCTCTGCTTAATAAAGGCTAGTAGGAATTTTGTAACGAATTTTGTAACGTAAAAACATAACGGCAGAAAAATTCATGAAAATTTGAAACGTTTTTAGATATTTAAGATGTTTTGACAGGGCCGGATTTAGCAGTAGGCAGAGTAGGCAGTTGCCTAGGGCGGCAAATTATTGGGGGCGGCAAAATATACGAATATATTACATTGATAAATGATAATACTGTACGTGAATATAATAATTCACAACAGATATATAGGAATTAATAAATATGTTATCACATCACACACATTTATAAACAGTGCGGCAAGTCATGTATGGCAAGTCATCGCCCTTAGAGTACTTCACGTTTGGTTGGTTTTCAACAATATGTGCTGCTTAGCGCTTGTTTTATTTTTCTGTCTCGCTTAGTATGGAAGACTAGGGTTTGTCTGTGCAATTTTTATTAATCTTTGTTCGGTTTGTTTCACTGTTAGTAAATTTAAAGGAGCCTAGAAAAAATGTTTTTAGTCAATGTTAGGTTGATGGAAAAGTTGCAGGCTATTTTGTGTACTTACCTTGATGCTTAAAGTATGTAAACAATGAATGATCTCACATTTTTGAGGATTAACTCATCTTTATTGTTTCTACAGACTTTGAAGAAATTATTGATTTGTTTGCAAGAGAAAAAGCCCGCCGCAAGCGATTTTAAACAATTAGTTCATTATACAATGACATTCATTGATGTATTCAAATAAACACTGCAAATAACTTTTTTGTAAGGAATTGAAAATATAAATCGTAGCGCACCATCGAAAAATTTTTTTTGGGGGGCGGCACTTTTCGTATCTGCCTAGGGCAGCGCTTAGGCTAAATCCGGCCCTGTGTTTTGAACGTTGCCATTCTGTTTGCTTTTATTTTTCGTGTACTTTTGCATTATAAAAAAAAACGTCCTGTCTGAAAGTGCCGCCCCCCAGACGTGCCGCCCGGGGCGGTCCGCCCCCCCCCCCCCCCTAGCTACGCCACTGCATCTGCATTCTCACAACGTACAGTTAGCGTATGTTTTTTCGGTTCACAACATTTTGACGCGGTTCGAATGTCACGAACTCGAATGACGCAATCCGTATGCCATCACACCCGAATGCCGTGAGACAGGAGACTTGGTTCTTTCTTGGGTCTGTTGTTGATGTTGCGCAGTTCAGAAACAAAACGTAAGCTTCAATACTATCATGGTCATGATGACACAGACGAATGAACAGTGACGCACGTTATATAGAGAGTTAATTCTGCATACTAGCATTGTAGCAATGCAAGCGATACCTCTGAACAGCACAACCTCAATAAATAAACAAGTCCCACGTCATTCGGGCATGGCGGGATTCAAACCGTGTCATAAAAACTTGCTTTGCAGATTCTAGCACATAATTGAATGTTTTTTGCGCACACCATATGACGTAGCCTAACCTTTGTCTTGATGATGCTCTTTTGTTTGTTTCAGTCAAAACTTGCCAATCTGTCTGAAAATTTTAAATTGGTGTTGGAGACACGTCGCGAAAACATGAACCAGCAGAGGCCAAGTGATGAACAACACAACAGCTCCAATCGTACTGCCATAGTCCAACCATTGGCCACGCCTTTTACTCGTAAGTATATGTTAGACAAGCGGTATGATCAACGGACCAATTATTGTTTTGCACATAACTTGTACAATGTTACTTGTACATCAGTTTCATTTTGAAAAGTCCTTCTATTATTTGATTGTAAAATTTCTTTAAAATCTTGCCATGGCCGATAACTCGCATTCCTGGCTTCGTTTGGTTGTATATAGCCTACTCTTAGGTATAAAGTTTACTTTTTTGAACCATAAGTGGTTTTATAGTCTTGGTATCTACAAAAGCTATGCCTCAAGTGTTCATACCTGAGAAGAATGTTTTTTTTTTCAGAGGGGCCAGTACTGCGGAGGGTCGAGCGGCAGCCCAACAACCCGGCCGGTGCGGTCGCTATATCAATGGAGGGAGGTTCGTTCAGTGGTGGAAGTAATCCGTCCTCTCAGTACCAAACGTCAGAGCTGGTTGAACGACAGAATAAATACATCACTGAGCGAGCTGACGTCATGGATACAATTGAGACAACCATCGTTGAACTTGGAAATATCTTCCAACAACTTTCAACCATGGTAAAAGAGCAAGAAGAACAAGTGACGAGGTAAGTAAATACTTGTGTCGTGTGCTGAAGTGGTCTTTTCGCGTCAGGGCAGTGAGAAAGAAGATTATTATCCTAGCACTGTACTAACTCTATCGGCCAGCTTAATTTTTGACTTAGAATTTCCTTTAACAGTTATTTTGAGAGCAAGTCTTTTAGGCGCAGACAGTTAGACGCCGGTCAAATAGGCGCGCACACTGTGGCGTTAGGATATTAAGGTGCGGAGCACTGTGGCGCCCGTTCATTTAGGTGCTATTCCTAGTAAAGTCTGCAGATTGTATCAGCTTGGCAGGTAGGGCAATGCTTTTTACACAAAATGTTATATTGAATAGAAAAATATGTTCTTTTGTTAATGCGCGTGCATTTATTTGTTGTTAGTCATGCTTCAGTGAGTGAAGCTGCTTAAACCGGTAATGCTTTCAGTTTTCACACAAAATGTTGTATTGAACAGAAAAATATGTCATGGCTTCGGTGAGTGAAGCTGCTTAAACCGGCAATGCTTTTCACACAAAATCTATGTTATATTGAACAGAAAAACATATTGGTTTTTTAATGCGCGTGTTCGGCATTTATTTGTTGTTAGTCCAGGTTTGCGTTGGCGAAAGCTTTATCAATAAATTATTCAAGTTTCCGAACTTGACTGAGTTAACTTTTAGTTATATAAGTCAAATAATAACTACACTAAACATCAGTAAAAAATATACCGTAGCCTATATTCAAGCGGATGGTAGGCTTGAGTGAAGAGTAACTTAGTTTTCCGTCAAAACCCCAACTAGGTTTTGCCAAAACTGAGCTGATACAATCTGCAGACTTTACTAGGAATAGCACCTAAATGAACGGGCGCCACAGTGCTCCGCACCTTAATATCCTAACGCCACAGTGTGCGCGCCTATTTGACCACCGCCTAACTGTCTGCGCCTAATAGACGTGGACCCGTTATTTTACACTCAAACTCATTCTAATTTATTACACTTCAGAAAAAGCGATGTCAGTGAACAACGGCAGTTGTCAAACCAAATGGATGAAAACTAATTGTATTAATTTCCCGATATTATCAGCAATTCATTACAACTTGTTTCATATCTGGGCAGCTGAATTATTTTGTACATGTGCGATCTTCTTACCAAGTTTTTCAAATCTTTGATATCGGTAACCTAACCATTTTTTTAAATATCCCAAAATATGGGTTCTTAATGCGGTCTTAAATTTCGGAATTTGTGAGGGAGAGTTTGGTTTCAAATCATACATACCTCTCACGGGTACTGCCAATGATAATTTTGCAATTAACTATCATTCTGGGGTAGTGATAATCATTGAATTGTTGTTCCAGGATTGATTCGAACGTAGGAGAAAGCGAACTGAACATTGACGTCGCGCATTCGGAAATACTCAAATACTTCCACGGCATATCATCCAATCGTTGGTTGATGATAAAAGTTTTCCTAATTTTAATAGCTTTTTTTCTTGTCTTTGTTGTATTTTTTGCATAGCATAAACGTATGACATCTCCCTTACATAGGGCTTTTATGTAGAAATTACTATAAATAGGAACGTATTGTGCTGAGAAGAGGAATTCTTCGATGTTTTTGTACTTGGTGAAGCCTATGGTCTGATTTTAGAATAATTTTTTTAAGCTTTCGCGGGGTGATTAATCCTCGCACCGGTTTGGTGGACTGGACATGGCGTGATAAATATTCTAAGGCTATGATTTGTTTCATGACATTAAGCTTCGATATCGAACAAGTTCCTAGAACTTGAAACCTAAAAGTGAGAATGTTCTGTTGTCGTATTTGCCCAAATTATTTTTGTTGAATTGGAACTTTATTTTTAAGCCGAATAGGTTATTTTTGACATACTGTTTTTAGCATTTTGCTAACGAAATGGAGTTACTTTGTTTTCAATAGTGGAAGCACGAACGATGTAGTTTGATTGGGGCATTGCTTATTGGGATGCTAGATTATGTGCAATATCACCAGTGGTTCTGCTTTATTGAATTGTGCAATTTACTTTCATGGAGAAAATAAATCCGACTTCTCTAAATATGTAGGAAACCCTGTTGCTGCTTTGAATGCTTGACATAAAGTAACTAGGGAGTAGGTAACCAAATCAACTTTTTTTTTTAATCGCAAAAGTTTAAATCTGTAAAAAAAAGGTTGATTTTGTTACGTGGGACCAAGACTTGCATAGTTGGAGAGCGCAGCCGACTGAGGAAAATGACTCTCAGTAAGTCTGCAGACGTTGAATTAATGTAAAATGATGAATATTGCTGTCTGGAGACATTTGTAGATTAACAAAACGCAATTTTTACAGTTCGTTTTGAGGCTGCAGTCCTGGAAATGGCTTCAAAATGACGTTTTTGAATATAATCCTCATGTTCTGCAGCGACACTATCTTTTGTCTTGTGGTCGTGATGAAAAGTGAAAACGCGTGATGAAAATACCTTGGGCTTTTTTCATTTAATAGAGATCAAATAAAAGTCAAAACGATAGCTATATTTTGACTTGCAAAGGTAACAAGCGGTCAAGTTGATTGTTGCATTAATGTAGTTCATAGCCCAAAGTTACCTTTTTACGTTAATGTTTTTAAACCACTAGAATATCTCAGACTTCTGCTCAAAAGTACGATTTTAAAGGACTGGGCCAAATCGTTAAAAAAGTTAAGTCTTGACCTCCAGAAAAAGCGAGTTCTTGTTCGCGGCAGCTGTAGTGATGCCCAATTGCCCATTGTATCAGCTGTTATTTTGACATAAATAGTCAAATTTGGTTCCGTGGAAAACAGTTGTGTCCAGAATAATACACTTCTATGTAGCAGTCAATTTTAATTTCAGTAATTGCACACATTTTGTACTAATACAAGGCTAATTTATTGTTAGTGAAAGATATACCTCCATCTAGAAAGACTGGGATTGTAATCTTCACGCAAGATGGTTATGACTAAAAACTGCATTCGTACGTACTGTGAGACAACATACTGTGTTGCCACCACAGGTGGGTGGTGTTCCACCACACACAAGAAAAGTTAATTGCAAGAAAAAACGAAGTATGAATTACTCTGTTGATTACAATATTCAGCAGTGCTAGTATAGAAACTAATTTACGTTGTAAGATACACTACAAGGGTTACGATCACAACTGAAAAGTAGATCAGTGACGCAAAAAGAACTTTGGCAGATCGCATACTATAGTGGCACCCACACATCTGATTAGCAAGGTGCACGCTTTCTCCGATCATATCTACGTCAAATAACGTCCAAGCAGAACAATCTCTGTCCTGCAATCTACGATCCTAAAGCAGTTTCAACGTTTGACAAATTCCCTAAATTTCGTAATTATAATAACGTCAGTTGGAATTTTAGCTCAATGTGATGGTCCAATCCTTTTGCATGTTGACCGCGGGCTTTCGGATCGTCAGCACGCGAATGTTTGGATCGAATGAAAACTCCAAGAGGGTATTGATGTCCCCTGAACGTAAAACAGGTAAAACGTCTGCAAGATATCAGCAACAATATTCTACTGAGAAGGAAACTAGTTTTTATAGCATGAGATCAAAACTAGTTTTCATATGATCAGGGGCGGATTTAGCTGATGGGGGCCCCCGTGCAAAACATTTTTTGCGCCGACGGCGCGAAAAACCACCTCTACGTCTACAGTAGCATTAATTCAGCACTTTTTTTTTCAAGCACTTCACTGAATAGCATTTTGCAGAAACTTCAAAAGCTGTGAGAAAAAAAAACAAACCACAAAATCACATTTTTCCACGTCGGGGGGCACCTGCACCCCCTAAATCCGGACCTGCATATGATGTTCACTTGACTTAAAGAATCCCGTATAATTTCTTTCAAAAGATTTCTGTGATAAATTGACAAGAAGGTAGTAGACGAAAAACAAACACAAACGTTCATACCTGACTGCAGTCTGATTTGTGATGGGTTTCTGGCACCGATCACAACTATTTTCTCCAGCCATGAAGACGTTTCCCATTTCGTACCTGCGTCGATCGATCTAAAGCAGCAACGACAATGTAAGTTCAAATCCTATTCTGCCATTATTTGTCAGAGGCAATGTGCCAATGTAAATATGCGCAACTCTCAGAATGGGAGTTGAAGCCAACTCAACCATTTAACTAAAAAAATAACAATAACGTTGAGCCATGAGAGTAGCTATGCAGACAGCAAATGAGTCATTTTTTACATTGATTCAACGTCTGCGGACTCATTTACTGTCCGGGCAGCTTGCAGAAGTTGCCATCATTGCGTCGTTTCAAGGTCGTGATACCGGAAACTTTTTGCCGGCTGAGCAACAAGCACTCACCGCGAGGTTAACTTGTTATTCTCGAAGGTCATGTTCTTGTAATTATAAATTCCCTGCTTGTAGTCGAAAGTGTGGCCATCGTCCATGTACACTTCGCCATGCGCTCGGCCCTGATTTTAAAATAAATGACTTTCAGTGTTCATGAAAGTTGAAATCTTCTTTTCAATGCAAACGCTTTAGGATTCTGCAGCATGAAACGAGATTTTCAGTGTTCATGAAAGTTGAAATCTTCATTTCAATGCAAACGCTTTAGAATTCTGCAGCATGAAACGAGATTATCATCAGCATTCATGATGACCGCCATATGTGATCCGTTCTTCTGTGGTCGAGAGATCAATGTGGAGCCTTGTATCGGTATGAGACCTGCGCTAACACTGGCGAAATGCTCCAACGCAGAGCTTATGACAGGAGAAAACACCCCCCCCCCCCATCGGTAAAATGTATCTCAGAGGCCCTGTCCTTACGCACCTGCTGGCTGAGTGCCACGAACAAAGTGTACGGGTCATGCGTCATCAATGAGGAGGTTCGTCGCACCCTCATCTTTCGGGGGATGATGCTGCCAGCTTGCTGAAGCACTGCGATCTGAACGTAAAACAAAACGGATGTGAATGCCCCACCATGCAATACTAAGTTACTTTGTTTTGAAAGGTTTGGAACTGCATGGCCAACCCCGTGCCCAAAGGTACACCAAATATGTTAATTCCAGTGTGTGCAGACCTATTACATCAACTGCACTATGGAATGTTAATTTTTCAGTTTCGCAAAAAGGCTTCAAACTTACTTTATTTAATGGGGTTGACATGGAGACGGTGTTCGGACTAGGGTAGTACTGATACGTCTTCACGTCATACCAGCCGTTAGACCCTGAAAAAAAAGTTACCGGGCTGACAAATGATGAATATACCAACTTTGTGTTCTTCCAACATTGTTAAGATGAATTTTAAAACCACTCCAAAGCGAAACGCTTCAAGCTAATTTGCAAAAAACGAAAGCCTAAATACATTTCAAGGTACCTGGGAGATACACAGTAGTATAGCCAACATTCGGTGACACAACAGGATGGACTAGAAGAGCAGAGCCGACCATAAAAGCCTGGTCGTTCGCGAACAGACCGGTTTCTTTCGGAAATTCATACCACAACGGACGCATGGGAGGCTCTCCGGTTTTGTGAGATTGGTAAAACAACGTGTACCTGGAATGAAACTTTCAAATTTAAAGACTGGATATTTCCGGTGCACTTTTAAAACAGTTAAACGTCGGTAGAGTGGTGAGAATGCCCACATGATGTTAGAAAGGATGACGGTTCGCAAGTAAACGGCTGAGCATTGGCAAGAAAACTAAAGATACGTCAAACATGAAGCAGCGGGCTCGACGACTGCGTAGTGTTTTTACTGCTTCCAGCTGTCTGTTGGGTTGCATCTGCAACCACATTGCACTGTAAGATGTCACAAAATCATTGGCACTATCAAGCTTAAATTCATCAGGTGCAAAGTGGAGTCTTACCAGAAAGGCATAAGCTCATATCTCTCTCTGATAGCAGCACGAATAACATCCTTGTACTTATCTTCATACAGCCAGGGCTCGCGTCTGGTTGTGTCGATGTGAGCATGAGCCCTCACAAATGGTTGGTACACAGCGGCTTGATACCAGCGCGTCAGCAGCTCAGGGTCAGGGTTTTTGAAAAAGCCACCGATGTCGGCTGTAGAAAGTGTTTAGGTTAGTATACAAAGCTTGATTTTACACCAAGGGCGTAGCCACAGGGGAGCTTGAGAGAGTAATCGTTCCTCTCACAAATCTAACTCTTCCCAAAAAATGGATTTTTAATGCTACTGCAACGTTTTAATGACATTTTATTACATTTTGAATGACATTTCATAAATGTTTTGCTGTATTCGGTAGTTAATTTTTTTAACAAACTCTGTCTTTGAAATATTAAAATGTTCGCCCAGCGAACAGTTGCATATCTCCTCTAAAATTTTCTTTCTAGCTACGCCACTGTTTTACACAAAAGTGGTTTAAGAGATTTGATAAAATCTTACAAAAACCTACCTCCGCTGTGGGCTATTCCGCAAAGGCCGATAGTTAAAAGCATGGGAGTGCTATATTCGAGATGACCCCATTCTGCCGTGTTGTCGCCGGTCCAAATTGCGCCTGGAAACAAGAGAGTTGATTGAGCAATCGACTGGCGTGACTTGCACTCGTTCAAGCTTCAACCGAAATCCTTTCAGAGTCTCACCGTATTTTTGTGTGCCCACGAAGAAAGCGCGAGACAAAACGAACGTCCTCTCATTCCCGCCAGAACGAGCTAGTTGCCCTTCAACGGTAGAAGCCATCTAAAGACAAAGATGCTTAGTTTAAACTAAGCCCTACTGGAAACCATTTGGCGTGTCAAACAACGAAGGAAAACCAACATTCGCATGTTTTTGTTTACTACACTAAATAAATAAGGTAAACGAACATAATTATCCCCTCCAGTACACACTACACAGCGTAGGAATGCGCATAATGTACCTGCAAAATGCCATACAAATTGTGGACGTGTCTATGCTCCCATCCGCCACCATGTTGAATATCTTTGTGCATTGTTATCTCTGGACCGTTGAAGACGCTTGGTTCATTCATGTCATTCCAAGTGAAGAGATTCAGAGTTGATCCTTTGTAGATGTCCGGTGCAAACTGGCTTGCCCACCATTGTCTGGTTAATGTAGGTGCTTCATTAAGTGTTGAACAGTGTGCAAACTGTGCATCGCAGATGTGCGCTTCTTCACTTTCCGTTATTTTTTCAATGATTCAACGTAAAATGACGAATTTTGCTATCTGGGTTACAACGCTTTACAATAGTTAGGCAGTCAAGTGAAATTTCATCTCAAACCGTGGCGACCTATGTAAAACGCTGTGTCTCAAACGAATTCCATATCAATGTTGTCGGCTTACCAAGAACCATATTCAATGCCATTTCAACAAGACCTTTGGTATTAGCCTCGAGACATAGAACCACGTCTGCCCATTCAAAGGCGGATATTCAATACACAAGGCCACGTGAAAACAAAACCGTGTTTTTATAGATTGAACAAACGGAAGTTATGATTGTTGTAAAACCAAAATTATATCAGTCGCTTGATGGCAAAAACAACATGGAACGAGGTTTCAACGACACCAGAAAGTCTCCTCACCTAACTTCAGGCAAGGTGAAGTCGAGATAGGCAGAATCTCCAGGCCAACACCAGCCTTTGAACTCGCCACCATTCTTGTCTTTGATGAAGTAGCCTTTGGCCTGCGCCTCGCTGAACAGAAGGTAAACTGTAACTATCACTGAACGGACAGTACTATCGCTTAAAATGTGAACTTACACTGAACTGTTAGTGTTAATTCAATAACAACGATTTTCAATCGTCTGATCGACCCTGATCTTTCGGAATGAAGACCAGACTTCTTAAAAGCAAAAAGAAGATATTTTCTATTGCAATCTATTAGCAAAAGTTGGCGCGATACAATATAACACCACGAGAAACGATCATAAAAAGAGCATATAGAATAAAGAGTTTGCACAGATGTACAATTTCAAGTATAACAACCATGAGTAACATCATAAACATGCAATCAACTATGTTTTTCGGCAGCCGATTGTGCAGTGCTGCAGCAAAAATTGAAAGCAACCGACACGTGTTTCGCCAATGAGGCTGGGTTCACCAGTATCGCACAACTTTATCGATATCATCACACCAGTTTGGATAGTGTTAATGTACATCAGTAAAGTTAGCGAATCACAATTGTTCGCTACTCTCTAGTGAGTTTGACATTCAGTCTTGTGCTGACGCCAGGTAAATCGCTTCTTTCTATTTAATCGTGAACATGACTAAGTTCAATGTAATCCCGCGCAACCTCCACTCACCGATATATGTGATAATTGGAGTCGACCTTGATATGTGGATCAATGATGGTGACCATCTTACGGCCTTTCGATGCAAGCGTGTCCTGCATTTCAACAGGATTTGGAAATTTCAGGCTATCCCAAGTGAAATATCTGAAAGAAAACATAGAATGTTAGCGAGTAGCCTACTGTATATAGAGAGTAAACGCTGCAAGGTTATAAACGCAATCTTCTATCAACGTTAAAAAGATGCTGATCTAACGTTAAGATGAAGTACGTTTGATTGTTAATCTGACCGTTTTCCGTCAGTGTGTTCAATGTCCAACCACAGGCAGTCATAAGGAATGTCGTGCTCATCAAAGCTTTTATCCACAGTGTTCACATCATCCTCGTCTTTGTAGTTCCATCTGCGAACACATGAAAGCTATTTTATGTTCGCCAACGTAAAGCTAATCATAAATTTGGACAAATACATCATGAAAACAGACGTCAAACGTAGAAAAGCAAAGCGAACTATTGCGTTAGAGTCAGCAAAATTTGTCGTTTTTAAACTGATTTAACGTATGCAGACGTTAAATCGATGCAATACAAACATGATGGATTTCTCTGATTAGGATGTGATACAGTTTTTTTTTTTGACGTTAAGTTACGTCTTCGCAACATGTTTAATTGCAAGGTAAACTTGCGCAAAAACTTCTACGTTTCTGGTAGAAATGACGGACCAGAAAACGCCACGAACTACAGTTTCCCAGCCCGAAAGACTAACTTACCAAACAGACGGTACTCACGATGGTGGGTGAAAAAAGCTCTCAAAACGCTGCATATCTAATCGCGAATGCTGCTGCAACGTAACAAAACATTGCGAAAGAAGGTATCGGGGAAAAAAATGGAGAATGAAAGAAAACAACACGCGCCATTGCTGCACCTGCTTTGGTGGTAAGCAACAGCCCACTCTGGCGGCATGTAGGTTGTGCCTGTCAGCTTCGTGTACTGCCTCATGACGTCACGCGGGGAAGGGCCAAGCATGAAATAGATATCAATGACTCCACTCTCGGACATCCAATGGACATTTACCTGAGGAGAAAGATGCATGCGTGACACCAAATGAAGAATAAAATCAGGCCAGTTTAGAATGATATAAATCAAAATTCGGTTACAGTACATCGCGACCAGAAAAAGGTCATTCTATTAGCCCCTTTCCGAAAGAGAGTGTCTATTAGCCCCTTTCCGAAAACCCAACTAAAAAATTAGTTATTTTTTACATTGATTCAACGTCTGCTAACCAGACTTGAGTCAAGCACACCACAGCGAGTTTCACCATAATTGATATGGCGGAACCGTGTCTTTACATGACTTGTAGTGAAAATACATAAACTATAATTTGACACCATAAAACAAACATCCCATACATTTTGCTGTCTGGGATACAACTTTCGCAATTAATAATTACTTCTGGTACAGTCTCTTGGCCGGCAAAGTAGCTGAAGACAGTCCCCAAAACGCCTTTGTTGTCCGCGCTCGAATCAACATCGATCCAGGTTTCAGCTGAGTTCAACCACAACAGACCGACCGTCCGTTTTGCACTGGATGAACACAAAGGGTATTGGTCTCAATGAACACCAACAAATAATAATAATAATGTTTGTATATAGCGCTGTATCCCTCACAGCATGCGTAGTTAAGATTTCCGAATGCCGACCATCAGGTGACTTTCGAAAGCTTTGCTACGCTAAACGTCAAAACCATGTTAATATCATGTTAAAATCATGTCAAAACTATGTCAAAACCATGTCAAAACCATGTTAAAATCTAAATGTTCAACAAAATTCGTATACTGTTTAAAAACCAATGCAATGAAACGGTATTTTATTTCCCCAAAATGTTTGCGCAGTCCACCAACGTTCAATTTTCCACGGCTACAAGCGTACACCTACTTGTGGCCAATCATAAAAGGTATGGAGCCGTAAAGTGCAGCTCTGCTGTCCAGCTCGTACTCGAAGACATCAAGATTGTAAAGCCGGTAGGGTTCGGACCCGATCGTTGACTTGAGCGCCAAGTGGTCTGCATGCTCCGGAACACCGTAGACATGGGCAAAGTTAATAAAGGAAGTGTCCAAGCCGATCGATTCCGGACCTGTTTCGCATATAATGGAACAATGATTTCACAAATACACCGTTTATTTGGAGACAATTACACTTTCAAGCCGATTTTAAATGGAGTTTCTTCTTGCAGAGCGGCAAAACGGTCTTGGTTCTTCTTTTTTTTTTCATAAACAATTTTAAAGAGTTGTTTTACATTTAGCAACAAGGGGGATTCGAACGCCAAAGGTAATTTTAAGTGTACAAAATGAAATAACTTTCTTAGGTTAAAAGCTTTGATATAACTGGGTCATGGGTGCATTTTGTAAAGTTATGTGGTGTAGAAGTGATTAAGTCATTCAAGGTCAAAGCTGCCTAATGAAATGGTGACATTGCAATGTCCTGACAAAACCAATGTTATCATTCGATGAAGAAATTTTCATATTAAAAGCCTAGCGCCATCACCAGTGTCCAACAGGTGCCTGGGGCGACTAACCTCTGGGCTTGCTGTCTTGGTGAGTTTTGAAGGTTTCTTCCCACATTCCAGGCTGATTGTCCTCATTGTCTTCCTTCGGGGCTTCTTCCGGCTTTTCCTCTTCCTGCTCGTTCTCATCAGGTAATTCCGCAGGCTCCTTAAGATACCAAATCAAGAAAATAACAACAAATTTTGCATTTTAAAGCAACAAGATGGAAACGCTAACTTTATTTTTAAGAATTCAGCTAACCTCAGGTAGTTTCTCTTCTTCATGTTGTTCCTCTTCATTATTTTCCAGGGGATCAGATGGCGTTTCCTCTTCGCTTCTGGAAAACAGATAACCTCATATTAATACAATATAAAAAAATTCATAGCCCTCTATAATTCCAACAACAGAAAAATCTAAACGGGCTATACTACGTAAATTGGAATGAAACCAACAACATACTTTGATACAGGATACACCAGTTAGGTTCTTAGGCAATAATAATGCATAGAAAATTTAAAAAAAATGTTTTCTCCACGAACACAGTGAACAATGATTCATAAATTTAATATTTTGTAATACATAAGAATGGGCATGACCAGTAGAAAACGCAGGAACTGACAGACCAAAAAGTACTTTAGCTCTTGCAAAGGGACTCCATTTCCTTTCAAACACATGTAAACAAAAAATCAAACTAACCTATTTTCTCTTTCAAAGGCCAGCTTAAAGCACTACAAATACCACGCACCATTGTTGTAAAGTTGTCGACGTGTTGCACAAAAAAAAGAAAAGGATCAAAATCTTTCGTGTGTTATAAAACATCACATGCAAATCGTACCCATTTAGAAAACATACCAACCATGCATTCAATCTGCTCTGTGTTCAACTAACACCACCGGGAACCCCTTACTACTAAAGGAGAACTTACTCTAGTTTACCGCTGGCGCTAATAAGACCGTTCAATGGAAACTGGTTAGCTAATTTCCAAGCAATAAGTATCAGTTTGTTGAAATACCGATGGTACCATGGTACGATAGCACAGACGATTGATTTCATTTTAGTAATTATTCCTCTGGATTTTAGTCGTTTCTTAATCTTGACTTTCTTACGGTCTCGATTTCTAGATCAAGTTTGACAGGGTGAGCAACTGAGCATCAAAGTGCATTTGAAGAAAGTTTAGAAAGCTTTGTTTGAATATTATATCTAATGACAAAAGTAGTGTTTCAAATTCTTACCGAACAAATCCTAATAAAAGTTCAAAAAAAGATTTTCTTTTACATTATTTTGTTTTTTCATTGTTTAAGTCAGCCAAACAATCAAAAACAAGACCAAAAAAATCTTCATCCACAAACACCAAAGTTGTGCTTTATATTCTATCCCAATAATTATATATCCCATTTCTAAGTATTTGTTTCTACAGAAAATGTTGAAATTAAATCTGGCAATGGAGTGCAATTTATGTGAAAAACAAACTCACGCCTTTGGAACCGGCTTTTCACGCAGATGTTCAATGTTTAAAAGACTTCGTGAGTTCAAACTGTAAACTGGTTCATCGTCATCAAAGACATCAAGGCGAAAGGGTTGACATGAGATGCTTATCCTTATGTTGGGATTCTCAGCAAGCACCAAAGAGATTGTCTGACTTACTGCATCAGAAGTTAGTAGAAACCTGAAAAATGTAATTTTTGCATGACCAACAAAAAACTTAATAAACTGCTGAAAATCTTTTATATTTAATATTTCTATGTATGGCGTATAATATGCGATAAAGCATTTCTCATTTGCTTTTATCACAGTTAATGTTTTGCGTGTCATAACTTCATCCTGTCACTAATTCTTATGACACTATTTCAATGAAGTACGGTATTTAGTTATACGCAATTGCGCGTATTAAATAATCAAATTCATATGAACAATGGAATTTCTAAACCATTGGCTTTAGCCTTCATAAAAATCTGGTAAAACACAAAAAAGTAAGTAAATTGCCTATGCAATTACCTAAGTTCATCTGTTGTTAAATAGTTTTTTGATCAACATTGCGAGTAAAATGTTACAAGAAATAAACGATACAAAAAGTAGGTAAACCATACATACTTCTGATCTTCAATAGCATGAATGGTATCTGGAACTTCATAACGAGGTTTTATAGGAGCTGCTTCATTTATTTTTAATCTGAAGATCCCATCTTTAAACGCAAACACATCAAGAACAAACGGTTGATTATTTTTAAGATTTGTTATATCTACTGAAACTTGATTTAGCTTTGGAATTCGCAAGGAATCAAAGTTAACCTTGTATGGTGATGTGTCTGGTTTATAATTTCGCTGACGCCTGCAAAAAATTGCTTCAATGAAATATATATACTGTACAATAGGGTGGATAAAAAAAAATGAATTTTTGAGTTCAGCTTAGTGCATCTGCCAAAAGTTGCAGTTAAGCAGGTTTGCAGTAAAACTAAAGTTAAGCAGAAAAAGAAAAGAGCAGAGAAAAAAGCAGATAACTGTGCCAATCCAAGCTTCTGTAATCTGTAGTGATGAGCAGCTGCAAAGAATAACAGAGTTAACAGTCTTTCTTTGCATTTTCTACTTTAAGCCATGGTTCACTGCTCCTTTGACCGTTGAGTCACCCAGCAATGATTTAATGTTGATGATGGATCGTAACACGAGCAAGTATCCTAAATTGTTTAAACCATTAGCACAGTTGTTCCAGGCTAAGCTTGACAACCATCTTTGGTACTTGGCAGAGAGACTTGCAGTCTTTAGCTTGTTTAGCCAAGAAGTTTCCATAATTGAAAAAAAAATCTGCTGCGCAAATCATGGTTAAGTATCAATGGAGTCAGCATCAACGAACTCGAACAACCTCCCAATCCCAAGAGTTACTTAAGCCTATTATACAGCCACAGACGCAACTAAAAGATTTGTTTGGTCCAGATTCATTTACTTTATTTTCCCTCTTGGAGGCCTTCCCCGACTTTTTGCACTTTCCTCCACGGCTATTGGAACAAAATGAAAATTTTGCTTCTATCAAGCAGAAACTCAGCTTCTTCCGTGTCACCAGGCCCGGTGCTAGGAACCGCGGGGCCCAATTAGAAATGTGATGACGGGGCCCCTACTCTTCATAGCAAAATTTATGGGTGTTTATATATCATAAAATACATACCAGTACATACAAACTACAAAGATAGACATTTATTACTTGCTATAAAACAAATTAAAGGTAATGTGGATGTTTATTTACGATATGTTGTTTTACTTTTAATAGCAAAAAAGGAAAATTAGGCAATTAACCTTTAGTTTTTCAGAAAAAAACTTTTCTTGCCTTTTTATTAGCAAAGTCATTCAAAATAACTTCAAAGTCAATGGCTTTAGCAATCTCGCATTCTATAGAAAGCATTGACAAACTGTTAAGTCTTTCTTGCGCGATTGTAGATCTCAAGTACGTTTTAATTAGTTTCAGCTTTGAAAAGCTTCTTTCCCCTGATGCAACAGTTATTGGCAAGTCAAATAAATCCTCAATGCAATGAAAACATTAGGAAATGTTGTAAATCTATTGTTTTCTATCAAGTGTTTAAAGAGGGCATACAGCTTAATTCTGGGTTGAAGGAAAGTTTTTAGAGCTTCAAGTTCTTCAGCTAGCATATACCCATCAATATCTTTGTTTTTTTCTGTAACAATCTTTTCTTCAGCGTCCTGTCTTCTTGTGGTAATTGTTAAAGCAGCTTCAAGGTTTGATGTGTGCTCCCTTATTTCCTCCTTTCGCATATCTTGAAAGCTATTTATAAATCCAAATAATTTTGCATGATCTTTAAGTTGTTTAAATCTACTTTCCATTGACTGAATAGCTTGATCGAGGACTAAGTTGAAGCATTGAACTCTGTACATTTCTTTTGGATCATCATTAGGTTGATCCTCTGCTTCATACAAAAACATTCGCTTCTTTCGACGTGTCTTTTTTTCATGAAATTTTCTAGACTCCGGTGGTAATTCAATCGATTCAGCCAATTCATTTGCACCTATTAGAACATCATTAAAGCCTTCTTCTCTATAATTTCTTAGCCATGACAAGAGTGTTTTAAATGACTCTATACCTTCATTAATATCTTTTGTTTCACTTTGTAGTTCCTTGCTTACGTAGTTAACTTTAAAAAGTACTTCATACCAAAATATCAAAGAAACACAAAATTTGTAGTCTTTTAGCTGGTTTGCTAAAGATTCAGCTTCTGCTTTTACCATCGGCTCATTTGTTATCTCTGATATTTCAACAAGAGCATCATATACTTCTCCAACCTGATAACGGATAGCTTTAACACTGTCAATGCGACATTCCCATCTTGTAGTGCTCAAGGGTTTTACTGATAACCCAGGTACATATTTTTTAAAAATAGCCCACCTCTTAGTTGATGCCGAGAACAATGTGTAGATCGATTGCAAAACTCCAAAGAATGTTATAGCATCTGGACAACATTTGGCTACATCTCCGAGTAATAGGTTATAATTGTGACATGCACAGGGTACAAAAAACGCTCTTGAATTTTCTTTCAGTAGTCGTGCTTGTACTCCAGATGTGTGACCTTTCATGTTGCTACCGTTGTCGTAGCCTTGGCCTCGAATATCTTGCACTTCTAAATTTATTTCCTTCAGTGTGCTTAATAGTGTTTTATACAAATCTTCTCCTGTGCTACTTTGAACTTGTATAAACTTAACAAAATGTTCAAAGACACCTGGAGGAGCCAAGTTACCATCAGACACATACCTGATAATTAGAGACATTTGCTCTTGATGACTTATATCAGGAGTGCAGTCTAAAATAATGGCATAGTACTTAGCTGCTTTTACACGTTTCAGTATCTCATTCAAAGTAGCTGTAGCCATGATATGTTCATTCTGAGTATCTTTTCCTAAATAATGATTTTTAATCTCGTTTGTCTTGATTTTTTGCAAATGCATGTCAAGAACAGGATCAAACTTTCCAACTAACTCCACAAGACCTAAAAAGTTTCCATTGTGAACACTCTCATGTCGAACATTTTCATTTGTTCCCCTAAACGCTAAATTTTTCTCTGCAAGAAACTGCACTATAGCTACTAGCCTTTCAAACACTTGCTGCCAGTGCTTTGCTTGCTCATTGATAATTTTTTCTTGATTTTTATCAATTGTCTGTCCACTACAAAGTCTTTTACGTAGCTCCCAGTAACTGCATGTAGCTTCCATATGGTTTGTTGATTTTTCATGCTGACATAACCTTGTGTGAACATTAGACCAATCGTTGAAGCCACTAGTTGACAAGGCCGTGGATGCATTCTTTACAAAAAGTTTGCAATAAAAGCAATAAATTCTATCCGCAGACTTAGAATATATAATCCAAGGTCTTTCAACACTCTCCCCATTCAGAAGTTTTTTCTTACAGTGGAATTTTGAAAAACACAATCCTTTCCCATTTCTTGGAAAGCTATTCCCAGGAATATTTTGAGGACCTTTCATTGCTAAATAATCTCTAAGGTTGTTATTCATAGATGTTAGCCAATTTGCTGGGTCATCGTCCATAATATTTACAGCTGTACTTATGAATGATACATTACTGCATGCTGACGTTTGGGCTTGCTTTTTTCCGGTTATGATTCTGCATTGGAACTTTCCTGTGATGAATTGAGATTGTCTTCAATTCTATTCACTGCTGTGTCATTCTTTTCTAATTCGTTATTTATCTCCGATGTGTATTGATCAACTGTTGTCGGATTCATGGTTATACCACTTTCTGAATTGCTATTATTTTCTTCATTCTCAATCCTTGAGCGCTTCAAAGGTGGGGTAACAAGGAATTTATCGATAGCCCCTCTTTGTTTTTCATTTTCAGCTTCTTTTGCCTTCGCCAATGCTCTTTTCTGGTTACCACTTAAATACTTGCGTCCTTTATCTCGATCTCTGCTAGTATTTCCCATGATATAAGGCTTATTTATATCATATTTATCTCTTTTAGAATAAACTTCAAAAATCTTAATCTGAGTTTCTGTAATGAAGCAGAACAGAAAAATTTAATTGCTAATGGTGACATAACGATAATTTACTAAAATTACTGTAGCACCTATCACTTACCGAAATAAAGAGACTATTTCTTTAATACTGTACGACTTAACACAACTAGACCTGCAACTATAACTTAGTTAAACGATTAAGCATACAAAAGAACTACATTTAAGATTAAGCTTGCTTCAAGTCTTAATACGACACACTTTAAAAGAACGAATGATCAGAGCTGCCAGATTTTTGACACAAAAAGTAGCAAAATGGCTTGATAAGTAGCCCAATCTGGCAACTCTGCGAATGATTGCAAGCAAGCAACCATATTCATTATGACGTAACAGGCAGACACAGAAATATAACTTTGATTTAGTTACGATGCATAACAAATTGATGTTATGAGAAAGAATATTATTTCAATTTTTATTTTACATTTCAGTAGTATTTTAAACCTCGTAATATAAAAAGACCCCCGCTAGCGCGGGGCCCCTTCAAGGTGCGGGGCCCAATTTGATCTAATCGGTCAAATCGGCCTAAAACCGGCCCTGCGTGTTACAAACGATGCAGATAAGCTAGCGTTGGGAACGGTAACAAATTATCACTCCAGTAAAGTAACCAAGTCTGAAGAAAAAAAAGGCCATATATATATACAGAGTTGTACAAGATCTACACAAGCAACAAACCATGCTGGCTGGAAGTTCTGCACAAGATAAATGTACGAAAAAAGTTATGCATGCCATAAGTTGGTGAACTGAGCAACAAAACACTCACAAATTGATCTTGCCTGAACCCGTTGTCATGCATTTTGTGCTATGGATAATTGGATGAACAAATCAAAGGCAGCATTTTTGCAAAACTTCATATGGTAATTGTTTGCTTTGTATGTTTGCTTCAGTGTATTATACTAACAGAAATGCCTTTAGCAGCATTATGAATTTGTTTTTCTTTGCCCTTTTTCTAAAAAACCCCCATAAATTTCCAACTTTTTTAAGCATTTTTGCTGAAAAAGGGCTTTGATGTCATTTTGCTAGCCCATAGATGATTTTAGATTGCAGAAATGACTTCACAAGCCTTGATTTAGTGGGGATAGACACCAAAACCACTAACCTGCACCCACTAGAAAAAAATTATAGCCAATTTAAGGAATTTTGGTTCGGCGGCCACTAGAGAGCTCTTGGATAGGGGTCAAACGGGGTCAAAAAATGTTTTTTCAAGTACCAATGCAAAAGATAGCCCAAACTGCAACTTTTGGCAGATGCACTAAGCTGAACCCAAAAATTCATTTTTTTTGATCCACCCTACTGTACAAGTGTACATGCACAATATGAAACAAAAGTACAAAAAAATGTCAACAAAACTAAGCAACTTCTGAGAATCTGGGACCTCCATGTGAAAGTGGCAGCTAATTTAATGATCAAACATCACTAGTCTGTTATAGAAACAACTTGGTACAGTAGTCAGTACTGTCACTCTGTCAGTACCGTGTATCACTACAAAACTACACACACACTTTAATATTAATGAAACTTTATTCACAAAGATAACATGAAACATATTAACACACCAACAGCTGAAAGCTACAAGTTACTGTAACCTTTTGTTTGTCCATGAAATTTATTAACATATGTATTTGTATTAAAACTTAAATGTATGTAAAAATTCAACACGACTTACTGACAAAAAGCGCTTTGATCACATCGCTTGAAATTACTTGAATCAAATGATTCTACTTCTTCATTTATAATTGTCGACATCACATACACGACAAAGAAAAAATGTTTTCTGAAAATTTAAAAAAAATTACAGCTGAAAATCAACAGGCTAGTACAACATAATTAACATATGAGCACATTCCACAACAAATGCAGCACAGTCCATCTCAAAATTTTTGAGATGCTCATTGTGAGCATAGTTACTACAATTAGGATAGGGAGGTAACATTTCTGAACTATAGACAGACATAACTAAGCAACAACACAACGTTACAAAACCAAAATAGTATGCTTAGTAACTATGGTATCAATAGTACACATAGGTTATTGTTATTGGCTACCATTAGCAACGTATTTTCAGATACATAGTTTATATAAGTTTTCAATAAAAACAATATCACATATCAAGCAGTATTGATGATTGAACATGGAAAATTTATGCTTGCAATAGATATTTATAAGGTGACGGAGACTCTCTTTGTCTTTTATTCTTGGGATGTTCAAAACCATTTTTTTTTTGCCAAGACTTTTCGGTCATTTGTCCAAAATGACTTGAAAAAGTTAGGTCATTTTTTATTTATTTCGGTCATTTTTAGTCATAGTCAATTGACTGTATATTTTTTTTGACATTTTGACTAAACTGACTAGATTTTTTTCGGACATTTTGCTAAAAAATCGGTCAATGACCGAAAAAAACAACCTAGGGTTCAAAATAAGATACAGCAAAGGCTTTCATTATTATAAAAACAAAAAAATTAAAATGTGTTAGTGAGATCCCTTAAATGATTGATTGAATCTCTATTGTCGGGCTGGGAAAGCTTCTTTGAAAGCCTAATCCTGGCAATTTCGTATACTTGTACACTATACAGTGTACACTGTAGAGGCTTTGAACCAATGACGAAAGGCCGGTCATTCAGATTGACAGTGAAGTTTCTGCTTGTTGAAATGTTGTTGGCGGGGAATTATTTGGGGCTTGTAGGTTTTATGGGATTTTATTCAGTCTCCTTTTCTCTCTTCTTAAATGTGACGTATCTCTCCGAAGTTGGCATTGCCGACCTTTGGAACTTCATCTCTCACTTTCCTGTTTATGCCGCTCTTCTATTCATTACAATTTCAAAGTAATGCTGTGTTTAAAACTTATGTTTGCAAGTCAATAGAATAGATTTTACAATATGCATCAATAATGCTGTGTTGTTTGCAAGTTGGAAGAAGCAGTCACAACTGTGACAGATGGTCGGCAACATTTCTCCTATATTTCTCTCTCATACCGTAGAATACGAAAAAAAGAGAGGAAAAAATAAAATTCTGAACAGTTTAAAACCTACAAGCCCTAATTATTCTATCTAACAGGTACCACAAAATGGAGAGCAGTCCTTATACTGTGTTGCTTAAGCGCACACCTCGAGACTCGCATCTGCGCCGCTTGATCTTGAAGCTTATTTGTTCATGAAGTCACGAGCTAGCTATCAGGGCGGCGAACAGAAATGCATAAAATACTCAATGACAGTAATATATAAAGGTCTTGTAGATATCCAGTTCCATGATTTGAAACACAATATTTTCCATGCTAAGACGTGGAGGGAAGTTTAAAACCTGCTGAGGTTATAGAAACTTAAAAAAGAAAGCATAAAAAATATAAATTTGTGCAATATACCTTTCAAAAAACGTACAGCCGTATTCCGCAACCACTGATGATGTTTTCCATGTACAAAGGTAATGCCTACTAAGAAAAACCTACTGTTAAAAAGTCCTCACCTGTCAAGCAATGGCAATCCCATCATTAGTGCAGTTCTTCCTATCAATGCGGTGCTAAATCCGTGTTTGGCAAGTTCAGCCAATACAAACAATAGTGCAAGGTGAACAAACTTTTGATCAATCCGCGGTCATGCAGCACGTTATTTTAAAGAAAAGTTAACTTTTAAAACGTGTTTCTCAGAAGCTTCGCAGACCTGACAACCACGTAACAGGTGTAAGCAAACAGCAAAGTCAGCTAGAATTTTCGGCAAGATGAGATTTAGGACTTCCTGCGGCGTGAGAAATTTTGTTCTGACGCGTCTAAAATATTTATTGATGCGTGACAGTAACACAAGCTTGCGTGAAATCTAGGTAGCCACTTTAACAAGTCGAAATTCTGCCACTGAAATTGACTACAATTGCAACCGCCAACCAATCAGAACGTGTTATAAGAGGCTACCTTCCAATTGTGACCCTTCTAGCACTCATCCAGAGAGTTAATGCTTGTTTTGAACTTTATTTGGTAATTACAGAAGAAAAAGAGCAATAGCAGTGGTGAGAATCGAACGCGCGTCAATGAAATGACTACTTTCTAGCCCTAACCCTAACCCCTGAGCCAACCAGCTGACAAAAAATCCATCACTTAATTTGCTTTCTATGATCTTCTTTTCGCCATTTTTTACGTCACTTAAACCGTAGCTTATGATTGGTTGGCGGTTTCATTCTAGTCAATTTCAGTGGCAGAATTTCGACTTGTTAAAGTGGCTACCTGAAATCTATAGCAAAGATGTTTCGATCTACTTTTTTTAAGATCCTAATTCGATGAGTGCAAGTCCTGATTTGATGGTTTTGGAAATTTGAAAGACCGAAATTATAGCTCACGTCATGTCATGCATAGGCTATTTACATGTAAAGAATAAAATCTGGTAAGTTTGCGAACATGCTGTTTTCAACCTAGGCCTATAGGGGAAGGGAAGGTAATTTGATACACTTTTAACATTTTTGCCTGTTAACTGAAAACTACGGGACACAAACTATTGACTTTAAACTGAAATGAAAGTCTAATCCCTTACACACTTTTTAAAAACATTTTCACTTTTCTATTTTTATTACTTTTTTTTAATTGAAATTTTAAAAACGTGATTACTCAAATGTATCAATTTACCTTCCGCGGAAGGTAATTTGATACAGTAAAACTAACACAGAAATTCCCTTTGACAGCAAAGCAATAAATGAAAAGTTAATATGTGGTTGGCGTGCTTGGGTGCAAAGACAACTGTTGAGGCCCATGTGTGCGGCGAAGCTTCTGCAGCGGGATGGACATGGGAAGGATGATTGGCTGGAGTTCTTATTCAAGGGAGGTGCTTTGCGCTGTTCTCATTTTTTGACAGCAGATAGCGTTTAGGCCTACGAAAGCCTATATAACAGTTGTTTCCCAAAGTAGCAGGTCTAGTTAATAAAGAATAACTTATTTAAATCAACTAGATCAATGACATTTATTACAGTCACAAAAAAGAATTTAATATACTGTATCAATTTACCTTCTCCGCATGTATCAATTTACCTTTTTCAGAAAAAGATATAAAATTCTGATTTTTGTATGATGCACATTGCAGAAAAAGCGTGACATGCCCTTGAAGTCTTATCAATGAACTGTCAAATGAGTTTGGTTTCATCTTTCGGGAACTTTTCTTTAATTTTCCAGACGAAAATATTCATGACTTAAAAATTTTACGAAAATACTCAAAAAACACACTTTTACAATTTTATGCCACAAAAGCACGAGTTAGCTGCATGATGCAATTTTTATGGCATTATTTTTACAGATCTTCCATCTAATGACAATATTTTAGACTAATATTTTTTGTACATTTCTGTAGGGGGGCTGTATCAAATTACCTTTCCTTCCCCTAATGTGCTGCAGCTTTAAAATTAAGCAAAGCTGGTTCGACTCTCGGGGTGTGCGCTTGGCGGCTTGAGCAAAGCATTCTAAGGACTTCTTTCCATTCAGCGGCATCTAATAGATTGAAAAATTCCCCGGCAACAACACTTCAACAATCGGAAAACTTCACTAGGCCTATGTCAATCTCGATAACCGGCCCTGCGTCAAAAGCCTCTACAAGCAGGCTAGGCGAAACTATCAAAAATAGCCCATCAAGGCTTTGTCAGTCCGAGGATAAGGATTTAAAACTAAACCAATTTAAAAACCTTGAATCCTGTCTTGATTTTCCTCAAAAATCAAGATCCTATCAATTTTCAATGACCCTACAGGATTTGGATTGATTGAATCTTTATCCTCGGACTGGGAAAGCTTCTTGCAGAGCTTAATCCTGGCAGTTTCGCATACTTGTATCACTGACACCGAGATTGACAGAGTGAAGTTTCCGATTGTTGAAGTCTTGTTGCCGGGGAACTATTCCATCCATTAGATGCCGCTAAATGGAGAGCAGTCCTTGACGTGCGTTGCTCAAGCGCACACCCCGAGAGTCGAACCAGCGCCGCTTGATCTTGAAGCTTCTTCGTTCCAGGTGACGCGCTAACCAATTGAGCTATCGGGGCGAACTCGTGAACATCTCTAATGTCCAGTTACCCACCAACCTCAGACATAATTCTGCCAAGGACCAAGATACACCTCTTGGTGAAAAGCAATGATGGCATTCTTATCGAATTTTTACAAAACGCAAACTGTTGGAAATGTAGTGTTAGCAATCAGTAGCCTACGCCAATCACCTTCTGGACGACCGTCAGACAACTCGGCATGCCACAATTGCCATACCGGTAACTCAACATTTCCATTTCAGCTATTGTCCAAGTCAGCAAATGAGATTTTCACCTAACATCGGACTTGCTTGGTCATCGCTTGCTAAACTGAGTTTGCTGACTTTTGGCGTGCCAAGTTACCGCTTGCTCAGTTGTTAGGCTACTTTCTCAGTGTCATCATTTGCCAATTTCAACCAATTGCTGAAGTGTTGCTAGCTCAGTTTACAACTACCGACTTGTAGGAGACTCCTTCTGGACCAGATGCTCTGATGGCATATATGCCACAGCTACTTTTCTTAATATCGAGACTTGAATTTTAACAATGACCTATGATCAAACTTATAAAGTTCAGAAGCATGTTTCAATAAATAAGTAAAAACTGAAAGCGTTGTCGAAAGAAATTTTTGCTAAAAATTTGCATTGAGACAGATCACAGGAAATTGTAGAGGAAAATTTGCATGTGGCATACGTGATATGTAATTTTAATGTTGGCATGAAAATTGGTGGAGACGGAAAATTGGACATGTTATGTCAAGTTGGGGGTCATTGGATGCGATGTAGTAGACGAGGATGAAAGCCAGAAATTGCGATTCGATCCTTTTTCTTTTTTAATGCATTTAAGAAAAATATCCATCTTTGTTCACTTATCTGTGACTGTCTGAAACAAAACAAAATTAAATTTCTGAATCATCATAGACACATTGGTCTTCAAACAAAAAGAGAGTAACTTTACCTGTATGAATGACCGTAGGCTAAGTTAGGTAACATTTGCATTATCATAACCGGTTTATTAAACGGTGTTGTAAAGACAAAACAATACAAACAAAAATACAATACAAACAATAACAATACAAACAAAGTGGCAAAGAAACAACAAATCCGAAAAACTTCACAAAAAATCGCCCAAGTTGACGACATCAAAGAACAGCGAAATGGATCGCTGCGGCTTTGATCAAGCAACCTTGTAAATTTCGGTCTTCGTTGAACGCAGCATAGTTGACTGCGAATACAAAAAGAGGCTATATTGCACAATAAAGAAACAAATACAGACACTAGCCGTCAGTTTTTACGTGAAAACGACGTTGCGTACACATGGAAATATGCAAAAAACAACGAAGCACTATCCAGACCTTGAATCAATGTAAAAAGGACCAGTTTTTACAAGCTGGGAAATATGCCAATTAGTTTATTTTAAAAACAAGTAAGTGTATCGTTACGCGATAAGTTAATTCACACAAAACAATTTTGAGAATTATTTACTAAAACTTATCAGTAATAAACAACTGTTATTTGTTTCCCAAACGCAGCAAATGTTCAAAGAAAGTTGACAAGACGGACTTAGAATACAAAGATAAAAGTAGCAAATATCACGATGGAATGTGTTGAATGTGTTTAGCGAAATGAGACAGACGCACAGTGGCTGTGCAGATGACAGCAGGATTCAGATGTCACGTTCTTCTGAGAAATTGGTCTGTGTATTTTTGAGGAAACGCAATGTGAGAGGCTGTGATAATTTAATTGTGGCCAAACAAATCCATCAGCTGGAAAGACTCAATGATAACGAGTTTATCCCATGGTGTTATCGTTTTATGAGGTCGATAAAATTAAAAAAAAAACGAGTTTAAGGCGGAAATAACTGGCATAAACTTGTTTGATTCAGGCATCGACAAACAGCGAGTAGGCTTCAGCACAGTTGTGTCAGGAAAGTATGGAGCAAAACATACAGATTTCAAACTATTTCTTTAAGTGTATAAAACGTAGTATGTTGAGTGATTTTCCACATGATTTTATATTGTGTAAAATATAACAGACTTTTTAAAAGCATAACAATGCCAATAGAGAAAGAGCGTACACATGACAAAGTGATATGCAAACTATACACTATTTTCAAAGTTAAAGCACTTCGAAAAATCTAGACTTGATGTTCAGGACAAAAGGTAGCAACTATTATTATAGCAACTATCGTCACAATTCACCAACCTTTGAATATTAAAAGCCAATAACGTGATAAAAAACTTGAAAAAGCAATGTAAACTTTTTCGCTTGGACCGACAGCCACGTTATTTTTGTTAGGTCGTTTGAGCTGGTTATAGGTGAATTGTTCGTAAACAGTTGTTCGTAAAACAATTGTTCGTAAACAATTGTTCGCAAAATTAATTCTTCGTAAAACAATTCTTCGTAAATCATTTCTTCGTATACATCAATTGTTCGTATAGTGAATTGTTCGTAAACAGGTGATAGGTCAATTGTTTGTGAACAATTTTTCAGTTGTTACTCAAGGGCGCCGGAAGCGGGGGGCATCATGGAGGGACAGGGGGGGCAATGGTGCCCGTTTAAAGTCACGTAAGCTACTGCACATTTCGCAATATGACAATTTCTGCTATTCGCTTTTAGCCTAATTATAACACAGACCAACAAAAAGTTTTTGGCACAAATAAAGGTGAGAGTCATTTTAAAGTATTTCAAGGCCCTTGATTCCGAAAATGCACTTAGTTTTTTCGAATTGGCTCTAGTTTTCGAGATATTCAACAACGAAAATATTTTTGAAATCGTTAATCAAAAGCTTTTAATCAAAAGCTCAAAATGATATTCAGAGCACAAATTCTGCAACACAGTAGGCATGATGTCCTGCCTCCCTCCAGTCAAAAATTGTTTCGGCGCCTCTGTTGTTACTCGTGCGGGACATTTCCTTTGAAAATGCTCAAATTTCCAATAAGTAGTTTCTTGCCCTTGTGCGTTAAGTGCATTATAATCTTTGTAATAAAGCTGGCCACCATACAAAAGTTTTGGCTTTCCTTTTTCGCTGCCATTCTGAATCAGGGACTCTACTCTCTGTCTGCTCGTCTACAGCACGTCACATCTAGCACATCTCTAGCATATACGCTACCCTAATTAATTGTTCGTAAAGGATTGTAACTGTTTTACGAACAGTTAGTATTACGGTCAATTACATGCACGAAAAAATGCTTTACGAAGAATTGTGTTACGAAGAATGAATTTTACGAACAATTGTTTTACGAACAACTGTTTACGAAAAAAACGTCGGACACCGTTTGAGCTAAACCTTACGAAACATGTTCTTGTACAGTCTGACGATGCCAGCTGGATCAGTAGCGTTGGCGATGAATAAATTCCATTAGAGATACAAACGAAGACACGATTAACTTGGAAAGTACAGACAGAACAACTGGTAACAAAAACGAAAACCGAAATGAGGAAGATTACAATACCTGATTTCAATTTGACCAGGGATTTGAGCTGCCGTTTACGCAGAAACTTTGCATTAGGACAAAATAAAAATATCTTTTCAATAAATACAAGATAGGAGAAAGATGTACGAGACTGCACACAAACAACAAAACACCGTTTCGTGTGTGCAAAGTCTTTCAACATCATTCCGTGAAGTAAATTACAAAAATAGGAAATTCAGCCGCTACATCCCTTCACTCGGCCAGGCAAAAGTGCCAACAACGCACGAAAGAGTGGGGTTTTGTCCAGCGTTAAAATCTCTTAGCCTGCTAGAGAAACTACTGCTTTTGCATGATACATAGATGAAAGAAAGTTTTGAAATAAACAAAAAAAAATCAAGAAAACAACAAAATCATTCTAATATTAAGAACCGTGAAAGGTTGACTTGCTATGAAAAAGTTGGAACAAAACTCCGTAAAATTTGAGCGGCAACAGATGAGTTGTTTTGAGCAATAGCGAGAGCGCGGTTGACGTCATTGTAAGAGTAACCTAGCTCCATGAGGCGAGCTATGTTCTCGTCTAGCGTTGAGCTGGAAGTGGAGGTCTCTGGATGCGACATAGTGGGGAGGGTAGCTGTGGATCGTATGCTGTTGTTGGATGATCGAGATGGTACAGGAGGTGCTGATGACTTTGGAGAAGCTGATAGCTTTAAAAGAGCTGATGATGGAACAGGAGGAGCTGATGGCTTTGGAAGAGCTAATAATGGAACAGGAAGAGATGATGACTTCGGAGGTCGAGGAGGAGGGATAGCACCGGATGTATTGGATTGAGACGATCGTGGAGGAAGTTGAGGACCATTGGTGGAGTCCAGTGATGGTGACACCCATGGGGATTGTGATGTCCGTGATGTAGGAGGCGGGATGTGGCTGGTTCCGGAACGTGGAGGGATCACGGGAGCACTATTCATATCAATTGTTTTAAACAGGTCGTTGGTTTGAAGGTCATTTGGTTGACTGATCGGTCGCTTCTGAAGCTTGCTCATTGTGCTGGCTGCTGCCATGTTGCTTGGTGCCGGAGGAGATTCAGTATTTGGTCTAAAAGTAAAATAAGTTGACCAATTCATGAACCTGCACGCTTCATAGAAAAATGATTCCCAATTTGGAGTTCGTAGATATCAAGGGGTCCTTGAGTTTTTAAATGTTAGGAGAAAGTGCTAAAATTTAAACACTAAAATACATATGCAGTATTTAAAAAAAATTTGCAAAACTTTCACTCAGCAGCAGTGGAAGTTTTTGAAGATACTTTGACTATATTGATAAACCTTGTAATTTTTGTTACATAAAACAATCGTAGTACAAACCTCGCAACAATCCAATCATACTCAGTGGGCACACGTCGACGCTGCTCGTTGTCCGTCGGTTGGGAACCATTGAGAATGGGTGTTGGGTTTGAAGCTGGTGGGGGGGCTCGGGAGGTGACTGGGGACGCAATGCTTTCGTCGGCAAAGTTATAGATTTCTGTCGACAGAGAAGGCGCTGGCCGCGCGATGGGGGAGCCGTTTTTCTGAAGATAATCGTTGAGGTCATCAAAATCCAGTCAGTTTTGCATTGACACTATTACTACATGTTTGAGTAGATGTATTAGAGCGACTTTAAAGTGGTAAATACTAGAACTTGACCATAGAATCGACATGGAAGAAACCTTAATTTTTCAGTTTTCGAAATCTACACTCTTTTTTTACAGCTCATGCTTCTCTTTCTTCAAAGTCCATTCTATGGTCAGGTTCTTGTGTTAACCCTTTAAAGTGACGAATGAAAAAGTCAGACACAAGAAAAGTAAATTATATAACCTTGAGTTTCATTGAATTTCTCTCCTGTCGAAACCCAATATCGGGGGAATTCCCAGTCGGTTGCATTCTGCGATCTCGCACTGGAAAAAAATAGAAATACGTCACAGTCGTCTTCAAGCCTGAGTCCCCTGCAGGTGAGTTAAGTATTTGCTGAAGGCATCGAAAAAGGGCTACCTCTCAACTTTTGTTGACATCATAATTACAACTTAATCCTTTAAGAATTGAAATGAACGTTCGCTTTAATATGTAATAATTCTGTGTAAATTTTTTTTCAATTGTCAGTCAAATGCAATGTGTACGTTATTTATGTATTTTTCACTAAAATTGTAACTGGGGCACCAAATTTTATACGACCATTAGGCGACAAACGGTCTTAATCCAGTTAACGTATTTGAAATGTGCAGATCGCTGCAGCAGATAGGGTGTTTTGACCAATCAGAAGGCAGGAATTTCGCCCATGGCACGTAGAGAAGCACAAACTCATCACAGAAAGGAAAATCTGCACTGGCACGAAAGATATTTTCTGAACGTTTTCCATAGAAATAATTAATTAAACTACCATTCAACGTTTTATAGGCAGAGAAAACTTTTTCTCGAACCGTAGAAAATTTCATTATCAGATCACCGCTTCAATGCGTGATGGAAATCTACAGATAAATCTGCATCAGGCATTGCAGAGTGCAAAAAACAGTGTTGCAGAACGCGTTTTCGAATATTAAATTCTCATCAGTGCAACTACGTTTATGAACGCAATAACAACGGTTAAATTTAAACTCAATACAATACATTACAAACATTATAAGGACATATTCTCAGTGTTCAATTGAATATTAATAAATCCAGAGACATCAGAAAATCACTTCCCGCATGCAATTCCAGACCGACATTACTCGCTTAAGGTGTTTTTTGTTAAAACAAACTTAATGTTCAAAGCAAAAAAAGCCATCACAATGAACATCTACCGAAGTATACTAATTTACATTACTTAGATAAGCACTGAAAATTAATAGACGGTATTGTTATTAATATCAATTCAATATGATTTCAGTGATTATAATACAATGTAATACAGTAGCGTATCCAATTAATTAGCGACGACCTTTTAAAGTACACGTTAATTCGAACAGAAATAAGAATTTATCAAAAGTCTCAGTCATTTTAGAAAGATTTCACCACCGGTTACAGGACCATCTTTGCTTGTTTATAACAATACCGTCTATTAATTTTCAGTGCTTATCTAAGTAATGTAAATTAGTATACTTCGGTAGATGTTCATTGTGATGGCTTTTTTTGCTTTGAACATTAAGTTTGTTTTAACAAAAAACACCTTAAGCGAGTAATGTCGGTCTGGAATTGCATGCGGGAAGTGATTTTCTGATGTCTCTGGATTTATTAATATTCAATTGAACACTGAGAATATGTCCTTATAATGTTTGTAATGTATTGTATTGAGTTTAAATTTAATCGTTGTTATTGCGTTCATAAACGTAGTTGCACTGATGAGAATTTAATATTCGAAAACGCGTTCTGCAACACTGTTTTTTGCACTCTGCAATGCCTGATGCAGATTTATCTGTAGATTTCCATCACGCATTGAAGCGGTGATCTGATAATGAAATTTTCTACGGTTCGAGAAAAAGTTTTCTCTGCCTATAAAACGTTGAATGGTAGTTTAATTAATTATTTCTGAAAGTTCCTTGGTTTCATATTATCTGAATTTTCCATAGAAAGTGATCAAGTTGCAATGTTGAAGTTTAACCAAAGAAGTTTCACATCGGTTCACGTACTTGCCAAGACCGAATCAAATATATTTGACATGGGTCGTTGTTTTTGAACCCTTCCATTAACCGAGCCTTCGTCAAACGATGAAGTCTGCAACAACATAAATGTATCACGTGATCTTCCTAATGACTAAACTTAATTCGCAAACACATCATTCGAACGACGATGCAGATAGGAATTTGCGTTAAACAACGTTTAACTAACATTAAAGTCAATATCGTTTTTATCTACATCCAAGCTCATGCCTTGATGGCACAACAGGCGGTAAAAAGCAAAGGGTCAACAAAGTAAGCTGCCAACTTGGTATAAGAAAAAATAAACATACTGGTTCTTAAAAAAATATGACAGAGCATCAAAATCGATTGGCCTCGAAGTTAACATCGACAAGACAAAAGTAAGGTTTCAGATCGCAAGTTTTTGTAAACAGATTAACTCGTGCATAAGTATCCAGATAGCAAATCAATGTAAAAAACGACTGATTTTCTCTCTGGGATACCCAGCCAGATATCGACCAATCACCTACCAAGTCCGATCGCTTGAGAGCGCCAGCACGCGGCCTACGAACCACAACTGCTGCGGTTGAATTCCAGTCTTGGCTTCTGAAATTTCACACAGCAACTGATGAAGTCAAATCAATACCCTTGCCAATGCCATTTAACCACATTCGTTTCAGTTTATTCACAACTTGCAAAAAAGAAACTTTGTCAATTTTCTTAATGCGGTGGCAATTTTCTGGTTTCGAGAACAAAGGATTTTTGTTCAGTCAATTCCTGCTGAGTGTTGATACATGGCGTTTTTTTTTGAATTGTCAGCTTCATCTGGTTTATGCTGTATTGTAATATTTTGACAAGTTGTGACAAGCGGAGTTCAAAAGTTCTCTTATTCCTTGACGTCACGCAGTTTTACTTGCTGTTGTATAGCCTACGTGACGTCTTTTGTCCGTAATCAAGTACCAAGCCTGCAAATTTGTTTCTTTTTACATAAACTTAAGGTCTGTAAAATGCAGCAGTCAATGTTCATGTACCCAGTCAGCGAATCAGACATATTTACATTGCTTCAACGTCTGCAAACCAGTGGAGGGTCGAGGAAAGGGGGGGGGGGGGGGGGGGATGGGGCAATTCCCTTTTTAAATCACACAAAAATAACATTATCCATGGTGTGTTTTTAAGGTCGGATTAAGGTAAATCTACACATCATTGCGTTTTGTTGAAACCCCCCCCCCCCCCCCTGTAAGGAAACTTCCTGGATTCACCCCTGCTGCAGACGTTGAATCAATGTAAACAAGAACAGACTTCCTGCCCGGGTAACGCTTTTTTTCATAAAACTTACTTGCTGTGCAGTTGACTAACAGGGACAGAAAGTTGTGGAGAAGGCTTCGGGGGAATCACCGGATTACTTCCAATCTGCAATTTCGTGCAATTAACTTTAAAATCGGTTGAACGCGAATTGAAAGAAAAAGTTATAAAAGGTGCGTAACGGACTACAAAGTCTCTAGGCAACAAGAAAAGGTGGTACGGCAAAATAAGCTACAGCGCGCACCTACAACAACTCCAAGTAAAAAGCAATGGAGTATAAATTAAAATTCAATCGAGCTTGAGCTGGTACAAAACAAATTTTACAACCAGTCAAGATTCTTACTTCAGGTCCGTTTGCAGAAGATAAGGTAGGAGGAGCCACTGAATGAGAAAGAACTCCAAGCTCCGGTTGAGGAGGGATGCGACGTGGCATGCTTGGAGATGGTTGAGTGACGTCAATACCGGCTCCTCCAATAGGATTTGAGGCTGTCGGCAAGTTGAGGCTGGCCTGAACCAAAATCGAGTTCAAATATTATTAATACAAAAATTATCTCCCAAAACAACTATCCAGCTAGCAAACGGTGCTATCTGTACATCGTTTCACCGTAGCTAGATGTAGATAAAACTTTGAAGTAAAAATGATGGCTCTTGCTGAATGGGTAAATAAGGTTGCACACAAAGGTATTTTGAAATTTTGGACCTCTTTAAATGAGGATATGTTGCCTGATTACCATAAGAACCTCTGTTGTACGAAACGTGGTATGTAAAAAGAACTTGACATCCACTGCCAATCGCTTTATACCGTGTCCAGACATAAGATTCTCTAATCCACAAGCAACTACATAACCATTGATTATATAGCATATGAACACGAAGATTGCATTGCGAATCGTCTCTAACATATCAATGCCAATGAAGCCAACATTGATTATTATCAAGTAGTGAAACCAACAAACTCACCGTGATGGGAGTCCCCACTTCTCCAAACAAATCTTCTTCACTTTCTTGTATCTTTTCTAGGTCTTTTTTTGTTATATCCTCTTTAAGAGCCCTTTACCATATTTGAAATTGTTTCAGTTTGTTTTTTAATGTTCATTCTGCGCTGCATCTTTCAAACCACATGTTTTTCTAACCAACTAATGAACCGATTGGACACGATACGACACTGAAATTCCAATACTAGTAAAAGTAAAGTTTACCAAAAAAAATGCTAAAAGAAAAAACATACTTTGCTTTTGCGTCGTCTATTGAAGAGTCGGTGGTGACGTCATCTTCCTTATATGGCTCGATGACGACAGACTCTGTCCCTTTTATTTCGCATCTGCACCAAGGACAAGTGGGAGTTGTAGAGTTGTCCATGTCCTGATGGGAAGACAAGAGGAAGTTTTCGAAAACGGGGAATTTAAGAATCCCTACAAAAGCTCCGAAGTCAATTTCGGAACCTTAGTCTCTCAAATTAGTCTTAAGTTGCACTCCATCCTACAAATACTTTTTGTGATACAGTATTTTTATCACAATATAGACATACCAACAAGAACAGAATTGATATATATATAAATATATTAACACTAATATAACGTTAATTCGACGTTAGGACTTTTTTTAATTTTGAACACACTTGGAATATCAACAAACAACGATTGAAATAATTAGACATAAGACATGCCATTAATTTGTAATATCTATATAGTAAAAAAAAATCAGAAAAGGCTTGCGCCGTTCCGTGTATTTGTAATCAGTCGGTCACTGCAGCAGATGGAGTGTTTTGGCAGGAAGACACTTAACATAGGACAATGAACCAGCTGACTGCAGCGCTGTGACCCTTCTCGCACTCAGCCAGAGAGTTGAGTCTTGCTTTGAACTTTGTTTGGTAATTACAGAAGAAAAAAGAATAATGGCAGTGGTGAAAATCGAACCCACGCCATCGAAACGACTATTCTTTAGCCCTAACCCTCTAGGCCACGCTGGTGAGGGCAAAACGCTCACTTAATATATTTTCTAAAGTGCATGAATCACATGGCTGGAATCAGCTGGTGAAATCTTGCCTTCTGATTGGTAAATAAACCTCATGTACTGCAGCGACCTGCAGATTATAAATACACGCACACTCGCACAGTATAGAAGCCATTGCTACTGACGTTGTACTAGTGGTAACTGTGTGTCAGTAATACACATGATTGAAAAGCCGATTCTTTAGTCCCAGACAACAAAATCCGTCATTTTTACATTGATTCAACGTCTGCAGACGTTGAATCAATGTAAAAATGACGGATTTTGCTCTTTGGGGTTTTTCACCTGCCAAGATTCAAGACAAGCTTTGCATATTAGATGGCCGCAAGGTTCGATCCGGACGTCTTTGTTATTTTCGGCGCAAATCTTGCACAACTGAAAAGTGGAACCCATTTCGCAGTACAACTCGTACTGTTCCTGGCTGACGTGGATGTGTTCTTCGTCATCTTCAGATTTTTCCAACGTCGGATTCGTTTTCCGGCCGTCGGGGAAAAGGTAGCTGTCAAAACAGAAAAAAATTTTCAGAGGGATTTTGTGAATTACAGAAAATTTCTGTTGGTTTCAACTGGCACACTGCACAGCAGCTTCAATGGAGCACATAGACACTGGTTTGAGTTCACCTCAGCCAGAAAATCAGTTATTCAACGTCTGCAGAGTGCAGACGTCGAATCTTTGTAAAAAAAATGAGTAATTTGTTGACTGAGACAGCACAATAAAGTCTTAAGCCTTAACTCAGCAAAAGATACACATACTGTAGTTGCATAGCAATGCTATGCGATGTTCATAACCAACCGAAATAACCTAAAACGATAATATCTTGTTTGCTTTCAAAGTGTATTGCCAAGAAAAAAACACTAAAAGCTTTCGTTACTGGGACATTGCGATGCCTTCACAGAAATTTGGCAACATAGTGAAAGCGCCACTGCAGTGTAAAAGGAACTGTCAGTAGCATGCCCTTTTGACCCGGTAGCTTTTTCGTATCGTCCAAACTATAAATACCAAACTATATATGACGTCTTAACAGAGTGGATATGCGACGAGGACAAAGCTATATGCCATTTACATGTAGTATGGACATAAACTGTACGTTTTAATCAGCATGCACAGTGCACACAACCATTTATGCACACAACACAGGTTTACTGTCAGCACTGTGATCTGAATGGCATTGATTTCAAAAGGAAAGGTATTTTACGAAGAAGGGAAGTGATGACACTATTCACTTTATTTGCTGAATTGACAACAGTGGAGACAGGGTGCTTGCAATCTAGGTAACGTTGCAAGCAAAAGCTGAGCGACTTCCGCTGGTAAAGCCTCGTTATCATTCATGCTTTTGTCACAGCACATAAGCTGCCAACGCAGATGAGTTATGCTGTCACGCACGAATGATACCCGATGCGTGGCTATGAAAAAAACAAAATTCATCGATAAAACTCGCACTGTTAACTATTTGCTAATCTAGGGGTGTGCAACCCGCAAATCGCGCAACCCGTAAATAGAAATTACGACATCTGTTATGGGTGCAGTGGTCAGTGCTGTGTCGCATGGGATCAGCGTTTATTGTTTATTAGAGCAAAGGCAGACTTACTGTTTAATCGCCATCTGCTTCGTGTTGCCGTTTTCTCGTCAGTTTCTCAATTTAATCTCGCTTTGTTGTATATGACGCGGAGCCGATAGCGAGTTTCTCAACAAGCAAATCAGCTCTTATTACGTTGATTCAACGCTTACGGACATCGAATTAATGTGAAAAATGACTGCGTTCTTCGATATGGCAGCTTGTGAAGTATTCGGATATTACAACTTCCCAGCTGGCACAAGTTGTCTTTTTTACATCGTTTTGGCATACGGCGACTTACATAGATATTTCTCAGCCAGCAAATCAATTATTTTTACATTGATTCAACGTCTGCTGGGTTTGTGGTAAAATTAAAAATCGATTCTCAACTCAAAAAAACAATGTTCAATAGAGTTAGAGCAGACTGTTGCGCGCAACTCTAACTTTGAGCTCAGCTCCAAATCGAAATTGCAAATCTTGTGTTTAGTTGGAGGAATTACAATCCAGTAAATGAGATTATGGAGCAACACCAGCATGAAAAGGTGAAGAGGGCTTTTTAGGCACAATGAAATTAAAATACTGCACTTTGCCAATGCCTAGCATCGTCTTAGCAACATAAGTGCCAGCAGTGAAACGTTTTTTCCTGTATACTTGCGTCACTACAGGTTGACAAACGGTAGTAGCTGGACATACCGTAAGCAACAAGTGCCACAATCCAAATTTTAAAAACCTCATTTCCACGTTAGGGTAAACAAAAGACCTTTGTCACAAATCTTTGCTTTGTGTCAGCAAAGTCACAAAGCCAATTTTTTTCAATGAGCTTGGGTGAGCCGGATATCTGAAGCACATTTGTCAATCCACATCGCACACTTCCTTTTCAGCGTAATAAGTGGTCTAGACACAGCACGACTTCTGCGCGTATGGAAACAATTACAGATATATAGAAAATCATAAAGTAATTAATTCTGCTGACTGCAGCCTTGCGTAATATTTATTTCCTGAGCACAAACGCCATTCACGCTTCATGTTCTCACAGGCTGCCCAGAGACAGTCATGTCTTATTCTTGCTTTAAAATGTTGTTTAAAGATTTGTTTCTTTAGTCAAAATAGAATAAAATTTAAAGAAAGAAAAAGTGGAAACTGGAAATACTGCGCCAAGAAGATTCCCATCCAGCAAAAGGTTTGATGTCTAACGATGCTGAAAACGATGCAAAATTACACAGCAAAAACTGCCTGCTTTCAACATCAATTAAACGTTTAACGACGTTGAAACGATGCAAAAAGGAAAGTGTTGTTAAAACATTCGGCTGCACGTTGCACAATGAATGTAGGTAAAATCCAGAAAGAAAATATTCCGAATGGAAAATATCACGAATGAACAATATCCATTATCCATACAAGAAAGTTGATCTACACTGGTAGGTGGCCTATAGCATTTGAAGGAAAAAGTAGTCCCCACTTATGAAGCCCACTTTGGAACGGGCGATTTCGGGCTTAGTAAGCGGCTGGGCCTGTTAACCGTGAGCTTAATAGGCGGGAAATACTGTAATCAGTAATTTACAGTGCGCTAGAGTGCAATTGTAGCCTACTAGACATTGTGTAAGTGTTTCATAAAATATCAACAGGATTACGAAATCAATCCTCTTTTTACCGTGTTAGCCTATTCAAAAGATCGTAAGAAGTTTTATATCATGGCCATAAGGTCTACTTTGATAAAAAAAACAAAAAAACAGCAGTAGGTCTAAGTTCAGTTTAATTCGCAGAAATGAGAATGCTCGAAATAATGTGTGAAAAAACTCGAAGGATAATACTAGTTTTCGACTTTTCACCATGATCGGCTTGTCCCTTCTTTATTTGGTGAGACCTTGCGATTGTTCTACTACTAGGCATCCGCAAGAAGTTGCTCCCCTCCGCCAGTCTTAAGCCTCCTGATGTTTTTTTTTATCAAAATTTAAGCTATAATCATGAAATGAAACTACCCACGATATTTTAAATAGGCTAACATGGTAAAAACAAAATTGATTTCGTAATGTTGATGATATTTCATTATGCACTTAGACAATGTCCAGTACAATTTCACTCGTCCGTTGAAAATTACCGATTAGCCCGACCTTCAAAAGCTATACGTCAACTAACAGGATGAAATTTTTCCTGCATGGATATTGTCCACTCAGGATATTATGCATTCGGGATTTTTTTTCCATTCGGGATATTTTCTTTCTGGAATTTTACCGATTACCTTGCACAACAAGTATTGCAAAACCATTTTGAGAACTCTGTGACATGAAATAGTGGTGCAATACGAATGAGACGTGGGGAAAAGACGTGTCAATAATATTCTTGTTACACGCAACTGCCGAGAAACTATTGTATTGTTAACTGAGATGGATGAAAATGTATCACAGAACCTCAACAAGATGTACCGCAGTGGTTCTCAACGGGGGCGGTACCGTCCCGCGGGGGGCGTTTTGGTTTTTAAAGGGGGCGTTTTGATTATTAGGGTGCATTCTGGTTTAACCCATCTACCACCCAGCGTAACGATTTCGTCAAAGAGCTCGTATCGTCGTGGTAGCATTTCCTACTTCATACCTGGTTGAAAAGAGATTCAGCTGTGTTTTTCTGCTACATACCAATCCACTTGACATATCCATAAGAGGTGATCTTCCAATGTTTCTCACTGGCTTTACACTGGATGTGGAGAAACTGGCACTTTCTCACCAAACCCAAGGTTCACACTGACTACCAGTAGGCCTATAGTCCTACTGTTTTCATGCTCGCAAATATATATTTGCTTTTTATTAAATATAGTTACTAGTCTCTAAAACCCTTACAGCCTGTTTCACCCTAAAAGGGAATCATCAAAAGGTCCTTATTCTAATAGAAATAGAATTCTATCTGAATAAGGAGTAAGGACCTTCTGATGGTCCCCTTTTTAGGGTAAAATAGGCTGTAAGGGTTTTAGAGACTGGTAACTAGCCTATATTTGATGTAATTCGCTTTGCTTGGCTTTTTGCTTGGCATAGAGCACATTTTGTAGTATTAATAGCATTTTTTGTTTTATATTCGCTTTTCATAATTAATCGTTTTTGTTGGGGGGCGGTAAAATTTTGCCAATTCATGAAGGGGGCGTTGGGCCAAAAAAGGTTGAGAAACACTGATGTAACGCAAGACTATGTGAGGCAGCAAAGACACTTGTTGCGGAGTGCGATGCGAAAACATTAGAACTCAATGCAGCACAGCAGATAGTGCAACTTCGTTTTTGCCAGCCTCATCAGACGAACCCGGCAGCATTCATTTATTTTTTACATTAATTCAACGTCTACAGATCAAAAAATTGACTGATTTGCTGATTGGGATATGGAAGCAGAATAATGATGACTGAATGTGTGCAGGGGTCATTATCCTCGGACAGAAAAAAACACCTTGAAAGATAAATCCCGGCAGCTTCGCATGCAAAGAATTTGAACCACTGACCACGGCCGGTAACCGACATCCTGCAATTGCTTTATCTTTGTGAACACGCTGAGAATTGAACTAACGTTGGTTGGTTTTGACGTTTGTTGGGTCATAGAGCAAGGTGTATGCCAACTGAACAATCTGGGCCGACTACGACAACCGTATCATCACACAAGTCTCAAAGTAGCGACTTTCGGTTTCGCTTGTTCAGTTGCTGATAGAACACACATGTTGCTAAAGCAACCAACCATGGCCACCTGGAGATCCGGCCTGATTTGTCACATTTTGCAGATTTTGATTACAGCTACTGCTAGTGCTTGACTGATATTTTTTGAGATGTTTTTACTTTTGGCGGTTTCCTAATGACATAAAACTTTTTTGTTGCCTTGGGGAAGCAGCAGCAAATGAGAAAAAAGTTGAAAAACGCTAAATCAGACTGTTATTGAAAAATTAACAGTCTGACTAAATCTTCGAAATCAAATTTTCTTTGTTTTTCAACATGTGAGGATGTTAAAACCTATTGTGTCTTCCTGGGAAAAGAGAAAAGAAAGCGTAAAAATTTAATTTTTAGAAAAATTTATTTAAAAGTTCGCCCAAAGTTAGAAAAACCGGGAAATTTCTGCAAAATGTAACAAATCAGGCCGTATCTTTAGGTGGCCATGAACCAACCAATCATACATGAAACCATAGACTTACAATCCTTCCTTGTATCCATCAATAAGCGCCTGGCACAACGGTTTATTTTGAGAAATGGTTTGCAAGATTTGTCTATCCGACGTCACATATCCGACCGCCCACTGACCAAGACGAGTGCAGCTCAAGCGAAAGATGTAACTACAACGCAAATTACAAACAATTAAACGTGTTTCAAGATATTGTCTGTGGAAGTAATGTGGTAGGCGCACAAATTGAATAAATTTATTGATATGTATTGGATTGTTTTATCGAATTTTCTATTGACTGATGGCATTTTTATATTGTAAAACACACCACGATATACAGGTCGATATTCGAAACATAACGACATGTGGCCAAGCCAAATACACAAACTAACTCCACCGTTGAAAGCCAGTGCTAGCAGAAAACCAACACCTAGAAATTTATTAGCAAACAGATAAATAAATTATGGAAGTATGCGATTCGCCTGACAACTCCGTCAAGAAAAGCGCACATTTAGATTAAGTGAGAACATGATATGTAGGAAATAAATTTAATGAACTAATAAGGAATAGAGATAATTGGTATATCTATCAATTTTGGTTAATAATTAACCCCAAGTCAATTCATTTCTGTTTAAATTCACTTAAATTACCGCGTGTCGTAAAATAAACATTCCTTCAACGCCACACCAAGTTTACCTTCCAGGAGTGTTGATGTACTTTTGAAGACGTGCTTTTACTTCGTCGTAAGTTAAAAAGGCCATGTAGCCTGGGTGGGTCACGGCCAGCATGTTCCAGTTCTTCAGCAAGGTTGACCACGGCTAAAAAAAATACTCTTTGTTGACGACGTAGATTCATAGTTGTTTTTCTTTTACACTGGCAACACTGAAGGGGTCAAATCAACAACCCTATAGACCAGGGGTCACCAAATGGCGGCCCGCGGGCCGCATGCGGCCCGCCACGCTGTATCGCTGCGGCCCGCGGAAGGTATCAGCGTACAAGTATAACCAAAAATACTTTTCTTGAGGAGTTAAAGAGCACGAAGGCAAAAAATACTTTCCGGGAAGCATATTTTCGCTTTGCATACGATTCCACCGACCTACCAATCAGATTATAGTTCTAGATGGGGGTTGCTTAAAGTTATTCCAATGCGATGTCCAGCCACACTGTTCCAGTGGTTGATTAAAACGTCTGTTTTCGAATTTCGAAATTGTCTGTGAGCAAAAGGTTGCTTATTTTAAGCTTGCAAATGTCATGTAAACACTAGTGTGCGTTTCACCGTTATTGTGTTTCACGAGCAGTGTTCTCTTTATGCAAGTTTTTGTTAGAAAATTAGGTTTGTGTGCCAACTCAATTTATAATAAATTGGCAAAATATTATATATGAATTTAAAGACTTTTTTCTGATTGTATTATGAAAATATTTAGCTTAGTAGCCTACTGCAAAATGTTTTTTTTTTAAAGAAATATGAAACGCTTCATGATTTTGCGTGTCATCCTTGCGCAGGGGCCATGCTAATCTTCTCTGTATCGTTCCAATTTTAGTATATGTTCTGCCGAAGCAAGTACTGCAAAATGTTGTTAATCAACAATTCTTGCCACGCTGATAAGCACCGCAAGTGACAGTTGTCAATAATCAAAGAAAGACGGTTTTATAGACTCTCACAAAAAGGATAAAAACCAGCTCATTGCTTTTTTAGAGGGAAGACTGTTCAAGAATTACGATAGAATTACAATTTTTCGATGATTTCCACAAGCGTTTGTATAATGGTTGCCTGGTTTCTTTTTCCCTGTTATTGGAGCCTATTTTTCGGTGATATGTTTGCAGGTCACTATTGTTGCCTATATTGCGATGTGTCAAACATTTCCTTGTTTACTGAAATTGCTAATTGCAAAATATCTTTTGTGAAGCGAAGTGACAACTCCACTCTTGCTTGGCGATGAATATTCTGATTTTTTTGTTTGTCGTATCCAGGTTTACACCTGGTAGTTGAAGATTTAGATTAAGTGGACGGGAAGGTAAGGAAGCCAATCTGGGTACGAAATGCGTTCTTTTCTAGCATAAGATTCAACCTACCTAACATTTTATTAGTGCGGCCCGCCACAGCTCTCCTTAGTGCCAAAGTGGCCCGCATGCAAAAAAGGTTGGTGACCCCTGCTATAGACCAACGGTGTTCAACCTGCGGCCGTACGGCCGCATGCGGCCGTTAACACGTAATTTAATAAGCATGTGTTGGCGGCCGTGCCCTGTTTTTGAAATAAAAAAATTATTTCATCAATAAAAATGAAATGTATTTTAAATATTATACAGGGATATCTAGAACCACTGGATACCCTTGTAGCTTGTAATTATATATAATATTTCAAATTTTAAAACTTGAAAAACATTCTCATCATAACTTTTTGTAGGCTAGGCTATATTGTTAAAATCGTTTTGAGACAAAACTTTTTCCTCAACCTAATTTCATTGTAACGGTAGCCTACATTCAGTGCCGGTCTTTGGTGTGTGCAAATCGTGCCATCGCACAGTGCCCGAAAATTAGGGGGCCCCGCAATTTAGGCTACTCAAAAAATGCAGTAATTTTTGTCATTTCCAATGGAAAAAAATTCAATTCGATTCACAAGCAAGTACCGGTAGCCCATTCCTTGAAGTCATAGTTGCGACTTTAGGGTGAGGCAAGTGCTGAGGGTGAGGGTGAGGCAAGCACCATTTTACAGTAATATTCATACCCAAATTTTTGTTGAACATGCTCTCAGAATGCACTAAATTCAAAGTAATTTTTCAAAAATTTCTGAGGCATTCCAGTCCAGACGCTGGGTGTCGCCTTCGGCGAACACGCCGTCAAAACTCCCTCTCCTTTCAAATACCTAGCTACGCTACTGAATTGGATCATTGTCATTAGGGCCCGCAAAGCATATTCCGCACAGGGCCCGAAATACCCTAAGACCGGCACTGCCTACATTGCATTATGTCCTTAAAAAGAAAAAGAACACTAGCAGAGGAGAAAAGGGTATTCAATTCCAAATGGGAGTTGGGTTATTTCATGATGGAGACGGCAGCGCATATTATGATCTGTCTAATATGCAGTCAAGTGGTTAAAACTGTTAAAGGAAATTATGCAAAACAGCATTTTTGTCGTCATATGTCACACCATTATGCAAAATTGGGAGGCGAGTCGAGGAAAATCTGTGTCGAAAATTTGAACAAAAGTGTGAGTCTGCTTTTTCACGAATGAAGTACCAACAAAAACGAGTAGGCCTACCGAACAAATCAGGCTAACTGAGACTGGTGTCTTAACCGGTGCTCGTATGCAAAATCAAGGGAGTTGCAATGTCGCAGACTTTTATTGAATAAATTCATTTCAAAATGTTTGATATTTCATGGTACTGTTAGGTATAGCCTAAGTATGATAAGTTTAGTAAATATTAACGAATAAATTCTTCTCTTAGATAACGCAAATTGAAAAAAAATCATTTAAAACTCACTGGCGGCCGTGCTTTATAGAATTAATCGGAATGCGGCCGGCAATAGCAAAAAGGTTGTGCACCCCTGCTATAGACATTAGACAAGCGCCAAAGAGTTTTTTTTTTTCAAGAGAAGCATTTTAGTTCAAGCAAAGCTCAGCTTCTAAAGCACATTTCGCATCTAATGTATACAAATCTATCGCAAAGAAAATGCTGCTGGCAACACCTACAAGAAAGTACTGCATCCCAGCCAGCAAACCCCTCATTTTTTCGTCTATACAGGTTGAATCAATACAAAAAGGAGGATTTTTCTACCTTGGATTGTTAATAATGATAAAACTGTGGAAAATACCCACTGAACGGAGGAAGACGCGATGAAAGAAAAGGAAACTTCACAAATCTAGTTATGAAATAGCTCTTTTCCACATGTCACATGTGTTGGGAACGTCACAGGAACAAATACGTAAAATTAAATGAAACCATTGACACCTTGGCCTGATTGCCTAATGTTGCTGACAGTGTGAAAAAAGGCAATTGCCCCCAAAAATGTCATCTTACTACCTCTAAAAAATATGTTTTAATACCATTACAACGTTTTCATACATAATTAATTCATATTGAATGACGTTTGGTCCCCAAACAACTGTTTTTGCCCCCCCCCCCCTCTAAAATGTTCGGTCTAGCTACATCACTGTTTGAAACGCTATCTGAACATGAGTATCTACAACTTCAACAGTATCTATATTTTGGGTTATTTATATTTTTATTAGATTGACCGGGCGTTCCAACCATTTTGCTCCTAAGTCTGACAAAATTGCCTAAAAATCAGATTTTTTCATCTTTCCCTGCACTATCCAGACGAGTAACGTTTATAATGTGATTACTCAAAAAGTTTCAATTAGGCTGCATGCAACGACCAGCAAAAGTTTACAAAATATGACTAATGAAGGCGTGTCTTTAAGCAACCATCAAAAAACAAAAAACATTTAACTCATTATACCAAAGACAGGCAAGACACAACAATACCACAGGGTTGAGCATTACAACAGTATATATTTTACATATTTACAAAATAGTTTAACATTGTAAAAATATGTAAAATATATACTGTTGTAATGCTCAACCCTGTGGTATTGTTGTGTCTTGCCTGTCTTTGGTATCAAAAAGCAAACTCACTCCCGAAACTATATTTAACTCATTATCGATAAACGCCTTTGCAATCCGCCACAATAAGCTCTCCGGAAAAGAAAATCCGTCACTTTAACAAATTTTGCTGTTTGTGGAGCAATTGGAGCGTTAACAAACCAATGACTGCGGCATTCGAACATGTTCGGACAAAACTAACATGGCCGTATTTCTCTTTTAAACAAATGTACAATACCTCCCATGTGTGGAATTTGCTTCCGTTTTGAGACAAAGACATGCAAATGAAATTAGTTGCTATGCAAAATCAGCACGTCCATGAGGATGGTGATATGATAAAACCTTGTACAACTTAAAACGGGTATGAACATACCTGTAGCTGGCATAGCTTGCATGGCCAGCTTTGTCAAAAGCGAAAATAATTTACATTGCAAAGATGAGCGGGAACCGAATCAATAGTCTACTACTGAAATAACTTATTCACGAAATGTGTCATACCCAACGCAATAAGGCAATAATAATGGCCGTCTCGGTCGTTGCTGATGGTGCATATAAAATGTACAAGAACCATAAAGTTAAACCCAATGCAAGACTCTCTTAAAAAGTAAAAATCTTTAAATTTACCAACAAACCTTACGCCCAAGTGGTTGAAGGTATAAAGACTTTCAGTTCATACTAAGTTTGCTGATTCATCAATTAATACGTTTGAAAGTTTACAGGATTACCGTAAATGGTCTATTTCTATGAAGAAATTGAACCAGGGTTAAGTGTTGTACAGCTGCTGTCCGTGTCCAGTCTTATTACAACTACCCAGAGCTCATTTGAACAGTTGACGAAAGTAAAGCACGTTTTGACTTGTGGATGAAATTGCCACAGATATGATTCTTATAAAGAACTGAATGTGCGTCATTAAGACGGTTAGTGATAGCAAGAGCTGCATTAGAAAAGCAGTTTAGTGATTTATGTTTCTGAGCAAAGCTCTTGCATGCAAATTTCTTTCAAAATCTTGCGGGTGTAAAAAACGTGATTAGCAGGACAACTTCCCTTGTACTTTTGTTTTTAAGTTTCACGCGTTGTGAATAGAAATGAACGTTCGTTTTACAAAATTACAACATCCAAAAACACGAAATCAACTGAGAAGAGTGGAAGATATCTTTGTACGCAAAAAGCGCACTCAAAACTGTATCAATTTGTGATTTGAAATGAATTTTATTTGCAAGCAACGTGCAGTTAAACTAAGCTTGCAGGTCGGTGTATATTGTTAGTACGGATTTCTAGATCCCAGACTGCAAATTAGCCATTTTTACATTGATTCAATGTCTGCAGACGCTGAAATGGCTGATTTGCTGTCTGAAATCATATCAGAGATTACTTTGTCAGGTTAATAGACCTTGCAGCACCATAAATACCGGTGTGTTACAGTTATGTTAAACGTGTGGTAGCTAATAAGAAAAAATTGTGTTTACAATCAAAATACAGTTGGCCGAAACAATTTAATGACCTCACTACACACATACCCCCGTGCACAGGCGGAAGGTAATACATTGCAGTCAGTGGTCGAATTTAATTTTGCACCGGTGTCAGGAACAACACATCAGCAATTTGGTAGCGGGGGATGCATGACAGGCCACACTCGCTCTTCTACCTCAGAGAGTCAAACAATCGATTATAATTTTGTGTGCTCCAGCATCGGAATGGCCCGTTTCGGTGAGTCCGATTCGGTGAGTCCAATCCTTTAACGGGGGATTTTTCAATTTTTTTTTTTTAATTATTGGGTACCGTAGCCTCATTATCATTGCCGTTTTAGGGTTAGGGGTTTGAGGTTAGGGGTTAGGAACTCACAGAATCGGACTCACCGAATTGGACTCACCGAATAGCAGCAGACCCTCCAGCATACACACCAACGTGCAACTCAGTGCAAGTAGAACTTAAACAGCCATAAATCTTTTTTTTTCGTATTAGGCTAATTCAGTGGTTCTCAACCGATGTGCCGCGGCACCCAAAGGTGCCATTTACGTTTCGCAAAAGTGCCGTAAGTTATTAGAGTAGCGTTATCAAATATGGGGTCTGCTACTATTCGGTGAGTCCGATTCGGTGCCGTAAGTTATTAGAGTAGCGTTATCAAATATGCGCCCAGACATTAAAAGGATTTGTGCCAACACTCAGCGCAAATTTCGCACTGACTTCGTTTGAAACGATCTTCATTAAATCGTACATGATATGATACGGAACTGTAGTTAGTTGTTTTTTTTGCGAAATTCTTTTCAAAATTATTTTTACTTAATGCAGAAACTTTTTGGTTTGACTGTGGATGCCACCAAATTATTTGGTTGTTTGCAGGGTGCCGTAAGCCGAAAAAGTTTGAGAGCCACTGGGCTAATTGGACGAATGCAGAAGTTGAATAAACGGACATTTGCTGAATGGGTAGACACTAGACAACCTACTTGCCTGTGGACAAACAATAATATGCTTACATCGAAGGTTATTCTGTCAATTCACTTCTTGTCCTTTGGTCAAACTTTATCACTTTATTTGTTGGCTGAGTTGAAAAGCTACTTTTTGATGAGCAAGTGGTATACAGGCAGGAAAAGTTACTTTTTTTTGCAACGTTTCAACGTATTACCACATTGAAGTGATGTAAAAAGACCACGTCTGCTGTCTGAGGCATACACAACACAGAAGAGGACTTGGAGCATTTGCAACTGAGCCATGTTTGTTGATCGAATCTTACAAGTGTCAGATACCCCCCTATGGTATAACTTACTGATTGCTGTGTAGAACAAATCACTTTACTGTCAACTTTTTTCACAGTTTGGAATGATCACGATAATGAAAGTAAGGTGGGAACAGTTGAAGAAAGTGGAAAATTTAAAGTTGCTACTTCTCTCATCGAAAAGCTCTATACAAAACCATGACCCATGGCAAAAAAGTTCTTTAAGTGCAATATCAGATTACAATGTATTATTCAACGCAGTCACAGCAACAAAGATAAGAATCGTGGTCTCACACAATTCTATGCTGCAAAATAATCTATGCCCCAAACCCAGACAGCGAAATCAGTCACTTTTACGTTGAATCATTGTAAAAATGACGGATTTTGCAGTCTCGAAAGGTTTGATAAAAGATAACCAAAAAAGCATGCACAAGAATTAGTGTTGTGTCGAAAAAAAAAAAGAGCCCAATCTCGACTAAGGTCCAACACTCTTATGACTTATTGCATGGGGTTGGTAGTCGTCTGCTGACTAGGTTGGTAACAACCGATGCAAACGTAATTAATAGACCAACAGTGTGCTGTCGGGGTATTTTATAATGAGCTGATTCAAAAAGCAAATTTTATTGAAACTTTACATATCGTTTGCAGCTAGCAAATTTTAGAAGGTTTCACAATACAATTGACTTACAGTAGAAACAATGTGGCTTAGCTGCAATACCATATTCAAGTGTTCCATACAATCAAAATAGCAGTGTACCTGAAACAGCCTTGTGAAGACATCAAACTCAAAGTTTGATATGTAATCGTTGCAGACAAGATCTATGGTCGACTTCAAGGCGATACATTCCAATCCTGACGATATTGGGTGGACTTGCGTGAGCTCTTGGCGAAAAACTTTCCAAGGTATTATTGTCCTGTGTAGTAGTCAAATGCAAGTTGTGATTTATGTGAAAATAGTGCAAAATAGAAACAACAAAACAAAGCACACGCAGCACCAAAGCACTGGTCTTGCTCACATGATAAAAACATTTGTTGAGCTAATGCTCAAATTTAAGATTTTGACGTTAAGAAATTCAGTCAACTATATTGAGAACACACAGGGCTGCGATTTTTGCCTTTTTCGGTGACGAGGTCACTCGACACGCGCCATCACTATTCGACAAACGCCGTGCTTTACGGAAAAAAAAGGAAAATTAAAAGGAAAAAAAAACTGAGAGAGGACTAAACGTCGTCAGGTCGAGGAACAATCGGGGGGGGGGGCATCACGTGATGCAATCATGAAAGTGCTGACTTAGGTAAACTTTCCTTCGCCAGGTACTTCAAAGCAAGGTCTAAAAGTGACGCTTCACACGAGAAACTCCCAAGGCGTCAGCGCCGTCATTTTGAACACTGCGGTAGAATGCTTTGATCGAAGTTCCAACGCCTGGCATCAAACATTTCGCAACACACGTTTCGTGCTATTCGACATACAACGGGTTTCTTTTATAGATGAAATAATCTAGGTTACGTTGAGTTGTCAACGTCTATGCCACTGCCAGTTTGTATTTTGCCGTTTGAGACAGCCTAGTTTCCGACCAGATGTTCAGAAATACAGATGAAAAAAGCCGCTATTTTTATGGAAAGGACTTCTCTTCCAGAACATTTTGAACACTGCGGGAAAATGCTTTGATCGAAGTTCTAACGCCTGCCATCAAACATTTCGCCACACACGTTTCGTGCTGTTTCGTGCTATTCGACACAACGGGTTTCTTTTATAGACAAAATAACCGAAGTAGGCTACTTTTAGTTGTCAACGTGTATGCAAGTTTGTATTTATGTCTGACTTATGGCACTTGTTGTTCCAAGATTGCAGAAATGTTTTGCAATGTGAATAAAGAATAGTAGACAGATAAACACGGTTGCAACTCGACTTCCTTCCACTAAAAGAGTTTCTGTGATTACGTAATGGGTGATTTTGCACATTCACAAAAGCACACAACCCAGCTAGCAAAACCTGTCGTTTTTACATTGATTCAACGTCTGCAGACGTTGAATCACAACGCATGACATGTATAAACAAGTTTGCTGGCTGGGAAGTCTGGACATCTGCAGGAAATTTGTCTCGCACCAGGCGAGATGCCATCCTTTGAAAGATTTAACAGTGATGGATTTATGTAGCCAGTGCATGATGACGTAAACAAATTTAAGATTTCCTTTCCGTTATATAACTTAAAGCAGGTGATTGACACAGGAGAAAATAATTGCAGAAGCACACAATAAAAGAACACAATAAAGCCTACTTATTACGCAAGTTTTTTTTACATCAAGAAAATAGCCTAGTTTCCGACCAGATGTTCAGAATCAGAAACACAGAAAAGAAAGGCCGCTATACATAACAGTTCGCTTCTAGAAGAATAGTAGGTAGTCACTGGGAGTGGACAAGGCAAGGTATTATTTTAGGCAAGTTGTAAGAACAGCATAGCTTTGCCCAACTACAGATAGGATAGTCTTCAGTTAGTCAGTATCCTATAATGACTAAAAAACGAAAGAATCCTCCGACAACACGGATGGCAAAAGCTTCGGTCGGTCTTACCGAGAAGCGGTTAAGGTTCAGCAAACAGCGAGTGAAGTGCGGGATCTGTTAAAGAGATGCCAAAGAAAAAATTCTCTATCACGCAGTAATTCGCGGCCAAACGCTTATAATCTGACTCTTGTGACGTCATACCACTATTCGACAAACAAACGCAGAATTTTTGGTCGTTCGACAAGAAAGAAAAAATCGCAGCCCTGAACACACCTAATACTGACAAAGCAGCTTGAGTACAGGATACTGGTAACGGATAAGCTAACGAAACCACATTTTAACAACAGTAGTCTCAATTAAGCAGTACCGGTAAGTGTAGCAATGAAATACGCTTGTTCCTTCACTGTGTGGCAGCAACAGATAACGTTAAGGTAGGCTGAGAGGTAGAGAGAGAATGGAACACAAATACACAAAAAAATAACATTAGAAAAAACAATTTAACATGTGTAACCGCTCACACGTTCAGCAAACCAGGTATATAACAAAAACTGAGTATATCTCCCAACTTTTCTACAGCTCTAGCTAGCTGTCGAGCTAGAAGACACAAGTGTGTAAACACTTCTGAAAATTACCACCAGCTTTATTTATTTAAGAATATTATCGAGATAAACTGTTAGTGTTCAGTCGGTTTCCATACCAAGATAAGAAAAAACGTTTTTTACGTTGTTTTTACGTGACAAGACACTGAATAAATGCAGAAAAGATGGGTTTTGCTAAGTTGATACTCTTATCGGGTTTCGGGTAGAACTTCAACATATAAGGACACGTCTTCTTGACAAAACTTAGTAGTTTCCTGAAACTAGCCGAGAAGTTTCTGTGCGTAAATGTGAGCAATGCACTGCGTTTGTCAAGAAGTCAAAATGCTACTATAGCAGACTTGGGCTTGGCACACGTCGCGATATTAGTATTACTCAGTTCCACAACATTCACTCATTCAGTGTACGCTGTAGTGTACAGGTTAATACATTTCAGCCGAACTCTTAAAGATAGGACAGATTTGTGTATTGTACTTCTGAAATCCCCTTCGCCTGTTGAAATGAGGCCGCTTGTATTACAAAGTAAAACCACCTACAATGTCTACCTAAAAATAATTTAATCATCCTCTTCTAAAGACAAGAGTTACATGGAAATGATTTCTCGCACACGATTGCCAGAGTGACGGGTTACAAGCATGAATGGTTGTGACATATAATACGAACATGAATCATGACTTAAATATGAAGTCATTTTCTCAATACAGCCGAAGTGAGAAAACGCGTTACTTTTGCATAATTAGACGTTGAATCAACACAAAATCATAAAACACAAACAGGCTTTGTTCATAGATTAAACTGCTTAGCTTATAGCATTTTCAATTTGATTATGTCACATGCCTATTCGATCACCACAATACACGCAAAGCATGTTGGGTTCATAAACGGTCTATAGAAAAGTGATTATTGTTCTAATAGCATAATGTCATGCTCTGATTAAAAGTATGATTCAAAATCCAAAAGCAATTGGAAGTTTGATTTTCGTTTAAGAACCATATCTATTTATTATCTATGCTTGGCAGACGTGTAGTAGGGCGACAAGACCAATGAAGCGATAATATAACAAATGGCAACGACGACACCACCAAGGTGGCAAAAATTACAGCTTTTGTGAGCCAGGAAAAATCTAACCTTGTTCCAAAGGTATTCTGCCAGAAATGTGCCGCTTCTGACTTGGTTATTCTGTAATCTTCTCCAATAAATCGGCCGTCTGGAAATTCAGCTTTCAATTCTGCTAACATGTGGCTGAAGACCAAAGATAACTTCGTCAAACTCCGTCGATGCTGTGAGGTTTCATCAAACATTCTGTCTCGGCCTTCCTTGAATAGCTTGATTGCCTGGTGAAAAATTCAAACTGTCAAACAGTGAATGAATATGCGCCCTAGATTTCACTTTAAAATGTGGGAGCAAAGCTGCTTGTTAAAGAAGTCATTGATACTTGACTATTAGACATAATATAACTGGCTTGCATGGAGGCTACACCAGTATGGTTCACAAAACGCAATGCTCATTGCTCTATAGTGAGTATGATAGTGCTGACGCCCGGTAGATCGCTCCTTCTCAACAACACAACATTTATCAGGGCAGGCAATTATCAGTATCACGGAGCTTCGCGGCTTATTTTGAGCGAACACCAGCTCGTGAAAAGTGTTTCAAACCTTGCTAGCAAACGCTAAGCACGTGAAACTTAAGCCGTGGATATCTGAGCGCAGAAATTACTGAGAAGTTATACCGTAGTTGACTTTGGCGGACCACAGAGCCCACGCCGCTTCGTCCACACGTGGGAAGAGAGATCGATTTTGAACTTTAACAGGCAAAAACATATTCAAGCGTGAACCGTGCAGAAATGTCGCTGCGCAATGCGCATTACTTGACAACACATTGATTCATTCTTGGTATCAAACAGAGATGCATCACGCTGGGCAAGGAGAAAAGGAAATGGTCAAAATGTAAAAAAAGCTGAGGAAATGAATAACCACTAAAACTTTTCCGATTTCATGGGAATACAATCAAGCCGGATGTTAAAAGTCAATAAATAGCAAAAATGTAAGGAGTTGCAATGAAATAATAATTTGCCAGTGTGATCTGTGGCCATGCCTAGAGTTTACATTTACTTGAATGTGCACTAAACAGTGTGACAGATATTTTGATTGTTTCACCAACTGTGACGAGTTTGAGTCGCCTATACAACGTTGTTACTGCTAAGTTCTGCAAAACCATTGACAACCATGCTCAGCTATTGAAAGTGACAGCCATCCAGAAAAAACACAAAGATTGTTATGATACTGTTAAATTACAATTCTTGCTATTATAAAGAAAATCTGTATTAAACTAGATATGTTTTCCAGTAAACTCGACTTAATAAACTTGCCTAGACTAAAGTATAATAGCAAAAATGTAGACTTTTAGGTCACATTTATTGGATTGCATATTTGCTCTGTTGTTACAAAAACAAACAACTTTTAAAAATGAAAAAAATCAAGGTATCTGCGTGGAATTTTTAAACTTTGAAATGTATGACAAATAATGAAGAAAATTTCACAAGTGTAATAACAGGTTTTTTTTTAAGGTTTGGTTTGGGTGACCGCTAAGTAGTTTTAAGAGACCGCAAGTGTTTCATTTAAATACCAAAAAATAGCCGTATTTGCTTAAACGAATTACTTATTAGGCTACTGTAGTTGCAAGTCCAAATTTTGGGAAACCGCTGGAGAAATTTGGGGGACCGGTTCGGTCCCCCAAAACACCTTAAAAAAAAACACTGAGTGTAAATACAAACGACCTGCTTTAGCCTAATGCTGCGGGTTTGCTGCGGTGGTAGCGGTTTGTCACTAGCTTATGGAACACAGTTCTCTAGAGACGAGTTTCGGAACACTCCTCCTCATTACACATGACTAGGGAACTGTGTTCGAAAAGCTAGTGACAAACCGTTACTACAGCAAACCCGCAGCATCAGGCCAAAACAGGTCAGAAAATGTCATTCAAGTATTACTTTCTTATAAAAGTCAATACAGTCGTCGTCGTGTTGTGAGCCTCTGGGGCCGAGGCCCGAAAGTCTATCCTTTTACCACCCCAGAATCAGTATGTTCCCGGACTAAGCTGGAAGGCTACCAGAGAGCAGCCAGTCTTTTTTTTCATCATCCAAGGCAAGCAGACCTTCCAGTCCACTAAGTGACTTGAAGATGGTGCAATCGTTGATGATGTGGTCCGCGGTTTGCTCCTCAGCACCACATTAAGTAGAAAAAGAAGCCATTCCCCATTGGTGCATGGTTGAGCGGACAAGTTAATTACCCGTTGATACAGTATGACAACTGTTTTGAAAATACACTCCTGCAGCACTTTCAATAAAGATGTAAGTTTACAAGCACAAAATAAATTATCAAATTTAAAACAGAAAAAAAAATCACAGAAATACTCACTTCTTTGCATTTCTTTATCAAGTTGTCAAGAAAAATTCTGAAGTATTCACAATCATTGAGAACTTGCAAGCGGTCTTCATACCTAAGTAACCCAAAAAAGTTGTATCACAGGGTGCTTCTATTTATAGAAGTTTAATCACAAGAATTGTAACTTTGTGAACGCCAATTAGACTTGCAAAAGTATGGCACTTGAAAATGCAAATTCAAGAATGGTCCAATTCCCGGGTCTGCTACTATTCGGCGAGTCTGATTCGGCTAATCCGATTCGGCGAGTTCCCTATTCGGCGAGAGCCTTTTTCGGCGAGTGCCCTATTCGGCGAGTTTTTAAAATTTTATTTTTGAAAGGGAATTATCGGGTACCGTAGCCTAATTATAATTGCCGTTTTTACATCGTTAAACGCTGAAATCGTGCAGAAAAGAATAAAAATAAAATGTTTGAACTATTAAATTAAAATTCGTTATGTCAGTTCAGTTGAGTTGTTTTTATTTCTGACCATCATATCAAAAACAATACACGTCAACATAGCAAAGGTAGAAGCGACAAAACGCGGACGTTAAAACGTGCTTCAATTCGTCATGTCAGTTCAGTTGTTTTTATTTTTGATCATGATATCAAAAAGAATTCACGTCAACATAGCAAAGGTGTAGAAAAAGGTAGAAGCGACAAAACGCGAACGTTAAAACGTGCTTGTGACCGAAGTAAGTTATTGAGTTGAAAGAAATTTGGCACGGTCGCAACACCTTCAGAAAAATTTAAGAAATGAAGAGAAAATAAAAAAAAGAAAATGTTACAAAAAAAAAATCATGTTCCATGTCTATAAGTTAGTACTTTTGAATAGTTAAAAATTAAAATGATTAGTTTGGATCAACAAATGTGTGGCCTACAGCTTGGATTGAAAGGAAATCATCGGGTACCGTAGCCTAGTTATCCCAACCAGCAGAAATTGCCGTTTTTACATCGTTTTAACGTCGCTAAACGTTGAAATCGTGTAGAAAAGAGAACTTTGCTGACTAGGATACGTTGAAACTGGGAAACATTCACAGAAGCCCTTCGATTTGTTCCAAGAACCCATTTAGCCTAACAGTTCATTTGTACATTGATTCAACGTCTGAATACATTATCTTAAAAATGCATAATCTTAAAAATGCAACGTATCGAAGGGCTTCTGTGAATGTTTCTCAGTTTCAACGCAGGTCTTAAAACTCGTGTTTTTTTCCGGCAGCCATCGTGGCCTACCGAGAGCTCCTTCTCGGCGGCCATATTTGCGTGCTTGGAGGCCAAAATACAATAACGATAGCACAAGTAAATAGCATTAAACTTGCAACAATGTTAAAATGATCACTTAGCGTTGTTGAAGTCTGGGCGACGTCCTGCAATAGAATCGTTGTACCACGCATTAAATGCTTTATCGGGATTGTGATCCGGCATTGCGGGACCATCTAACGACCCTAAATTGTTTTAACTGCTCGCAGCTCAGTAAATTGTTTCAACTGCATACCGCCTTTCATAAAACCTGACTATTTATTCCGTTATGATGTCACCATTGAGGGTGTGAAGTCACTAACCCACAGCGTTCTCAACTATGAAGACACGTGTTTTACCCACGGATGTCAACTAACCCAGTTCTCCTTTTTAACAACGATTCAATGTCCGACAACATTGAATCGATATAAAAACGATAATATTGCCAGCCGATGTAAATTAGCAGTTCGGATTAACACTTCGTTAAAATAAACATCGGGAATTGCAAACAAGACTTACAGCGCTGGTGATCGCAGCTGGATATATTCAATACAACAGTAGTGAATATGATGCGCTGACCTAATTCTGCGTCACTCTTTGATACTACATATTTTCGACATTTAATCCACGATCATTCTATTGCGAAATTAAATAATTGGCTAGAAGAAACCGGCGGCCAAACTTGGCCGACGGAGGAGGTAGCACAGGCGGTCATTCAAGCACTACTTAGCGGCCATGGCCGCCGGCTGCTTTAAGGCTTGCAACGTATCCTAGTCATCAAAGTTTTTTTTTCTACACGATTTCAACGTTTAGCGACGTTAAAACGATAGGCCACACATTTGGTTAACCTTTTCATTCTGTTACTACAATGTAAAAATGGACTGTTAGGCTTTCATATGATGGTCAGAAATAAAAACAACTGAACTGACATGACGAATTTTAATTTAATAGTTCAAACATTTTATTTTTATTCTTTTCTGCACGTTCAGCGACGTTAAAACGATGTGAAAACAGTTATGCTACGGTACCCGATAAGCTACTTCCCTTTCAAAAATAAAATTTCAAAAACTCGCCGAATAGGGCACTCGCCTAAAAAGGCTCTCGCCGAATGGGGAACTTGCCGAATCGGACTAGCCGAATCGGACTAGCCGAATCGGATTAGCCGAATCGGACTCGTCGAAACGGGCCATTCCGCCAATTCCCACAATGGTGTTTTTGAGACAAATACGTTTTAATTATTTTGATTATTTCTTTTTGTGGTGGAACTTCAATAATGATTATACCGGTATGCTTAGATAAACCGGTAAGAAATATTATGCCTGAAAATGTCATTCGGTAAAGATTCTATGGGAACAAAACACCATAGCAAGGTTGAATGCCAATTGCTGAAGCTGGACCTTTCTTAAAATCAATGGAAATATTGAGGAGGTATTTTTCATGTTTAGGATTGAAAAAATTTGGCTCTATATTCAGGTATTATTTAGAAGACACTGAAAGGAATCGGAAAAGCACCAAAAGTGAAATTAAAAAAAAGAAATTTGCCCCTTTTTGAATTCACATATTCATTATTCAACAATCATATTCAAGACTGATTGCATTAGAAAACTGAAACAAAATCAATGGTAAATGTAAAGTGTTTTGTAATGGACGTATGTACACGTACAGTATATGTACACATGAGCATTTCTGGCATAGTATCTTGGAGAGGTTGCTGTAAATATAGAAACGTTTACAACACCATGCTCAATGATCATTTACTTGGTGGCCATTAGTTTTTCAGGATTGCTTTAGTTTGAGGTATTCAGTCCATAAATTTCTTCAAAAAACATAGAAAGTTTTGCCGCACAAGAACTTTTCAACTAGAGTACATGATCAATGGAAGAATAGAAGTTGTGCTTGTGACAAGCATGGTACCTGGTACATCAAGAATGTCCCAAGCAAGCATGCAAGTAGGGGTGTTCAATTTCGATTTTCGATTCGATTTCGATTAAGGTGATATTCGAAATTCGTTTTTCGTATCGGACATATTCGAAATTATAGCAGCCCTTTCGGCTGAACGCGGTTGAAAGTAACGCAAGTGGAGCGAAACCTGTCTTGTCGCATTTTGCAAGCGAAAAAAGACTTCGACGCATGCGCATCGTCGATCACGTGACTATCACACGTTCTCGCGGGTCCAACGGCCAGTCCTGCACCAGGGATGCCAGGTTGGCATTTTTAATGCCAAATTTCACAAATTTCTCTCAAGAATGAAGATAGCTAGGTTGTGCAATAGCAGAAAGTGTAGGCTGAGCTTTGTCGCAGTTTTATCCATTTTTTACCGAATCCATAGGCGCCTAAGCGTGGGGGCAGAGCCGTAGCCAGACCGCAGAGCAAGGGGGGGCAACTTTTTTTTAGGGGGGAGGGGCCAAAAAAATTTAAATGGGCAAAATCATTATAATTGTAGCTGTTGCTTGAAAATGTTAAGATTTTGCCAAGGGAGGGCGAAATTTCTTTCAGGGGGGCGAGGCCCCCGGCTGGCTACGGGCCTGCGTGGGTGCCAGGCCCCCACGCATATTTCTGTGTGGGGGCAACTTTTTATGCTGTATTGAATATTGATACATAAAACAATAGATGAACTAGCGATCGGCAGCAGGAAAACACTTTTTGAATGCAAACTGCAACAGCTTCGCGATAAATAATCCCTATGAACGAGTTGCGATGCTACAATCCAACACCAGACAACAAAATCTGTTATTTTTACATTGATTTAATGTCTGCAGACGTTGAATCAATGTAAAAATGACTGATTTTGTTGCCTAGGACATAGCAAAAATCTACCATTTTGTGTCGATTCAATGTCATCAGATGTTGAATGCACCCAAAAACAACATAATTTGCTACGTAGACGGAGCGTGCGTTTAGCTTTATGCGCTTGCAAACATACTCGATGTCGCTTTCGAGTCGAAACCTCTGCACTCTGCAGTGAAATGTCGCGGCAGTGAATCGCTCACTGTGAAAATGAACTTGAAGTTTTTGGTATCCCAGCGACCTTGGCTCCAGCGGAGCGATCGTTTTCAAAAACTGGCCTGACCTTCACGAAGCTGAGATCCCGACTGACGGGTGACCATGTCAATCAGCTTGTGTTCATAAACACCAACATGGGCCTGGAGCTGTAGACGTTATTTTGTGTTCTTTTTTCGCAAATTATCATGGCCTTTTTTCGCGTTTTCTATCGAATTTTCATGTCGTTTCTTTCAATAAAATCTCATTTTGCAGTTTGGTGAATAGTTGTGATATTCGAAATTGAAATTCGGAAATCGAAAACAAATTGAATTTCGAATTTCGAATATTCAAATAATCGAAATTGAACACCCCTACATGCAAGTGTGACAAAGTCATTTAAAGCTTTTTTTGAATAACGCAATTTTATTCAAAAAATCAAACCAAAGACAAACTAATTTAAATAATTAACAATATTAAACTTAAAAACTAACAGGTCACAATCCATTTCAACATCACCCCTGATTTAAAACTCCACAGAACTAAGCAAGCCAGAACTTATTTTAATAGCAGAACACTGGAAATAACTACGATTGAAAATAGAAAAATATATGTAGGTGAGGTGTCATGTCTCCAGAGGCCTGCCTTTTTAAATATAGTTGTCCGTCACAAATATCCGAAAAAGTAAAAGAAAGATACAAAGATGTTTAATTGTTTATACGGTACATTTAAAGCTTGTTACTAATTTTAAATTTCATAAATGTTAAATACCATACAACGAAAAAGGAACATTAAGAAATGTGTGTATGTATGATACTGCACCACGTTGCCTGGCACCTCAAGAACATTTGTCACTTCCTCTACCAGTTTAGCATACAGTTTCGAGAGAGAGTTAGCTTTTTATGTATGATGGTTTTGATTACACAACACATAACATATCATCATACAATGGCATGTTGTATGGTCTACCTTAACTAAAGTTATCAATAAAATCCATATCTATTTTAAGCAAATCACTCCACTGTCTGTGCAAAATGCATTCGACTAGTTTTTGCATCAAGTTGTCAGTAACACCAGAGCACATACGTTGAGATTTGAAAGTTGGTTGAAAATAGTTATAAAACAATTCTGGATCACTTTGCTGGTCAAAAATCCCTGAATTGATGTCTGCCATTGCATACTAACCTATTCTATCGATAATACAACCGGATAGTACATCAAAAAATGCAGAAAAGATGCTTAAAATTGTGTTAATAACTGACCTCCAATCTCCATGTAATATACTGAACTGGGTGTAACTTGAAATACCTTCTTGCTTACCTTTGCATGATAAGACCAAGATGTTTGTAGGTGTCAGGAAGGATGTCAAGAATATAAGGTGGACTATTTTTCAAATTCATTTTAGACTGCTGGCAAAACTTGGCTACCTAAAAGTGGGTAAACATGTGTTTTTAATCAAAGTAGTCTAAATTGTCCTATATCATACAGTTGTGTTTATACATACAAACACATGTAAGCATAGGCTAGCCTATACTGTACAACTGTAAAACCACTTTTCATTTCACAAATGTCACCTTGAGATGGATATTATCAAAAAAGATTTATTCACATTTGCTAACTTATGCAATAAAGACTTTGAACATAACTTTGTTTATTTCTTGCACCCGTTTGAATATGGAAAATTGTACTTAAAACACAACTTCCGTTGAATGTTGTTATTACAACTTCATGTCCTGTTAAGCAGAAGGCTGAGATATCAAACACCCAAACAGTTAAAATATAGATCATAAATAAAAATCACCTTGTCCATCAATTTTGAAGATTTTTCAACATATTTCTTATCAATAGTTGCCCTCTGATGATGATGATGTGGAGATGCATCATTCAATGCATCATGCAGCCTACAACAGAATTGCACTGCAGTGTGATTATGAAGTCCATACCATAGTTAGTAAGTTATACAATTAAGCCAATAAACAGCACAACGCTATATAAATAATGGTTAACATAATCTGCCTAGGCATGTGCTTCCTTGGGAGGGTGCCTGTGACAGACTGCAAATAACATTTTTATCAAATTTTCAATAACAGGATGAATCAATTGGCAACCAAAAAACACTTTGCACAGCAAGGTAACGAAAATGCTGGAAAAATTTACGAACTCAGCACATATTATAGTCTATCAAAGACAATGGGTTGCAAAACATTTCATGACAAACTTGAAAATAAAACACATGCACAATAGCAATATAAATAATTGAAATCTGTCAAAATTACACAATGAAATAGGCCTAGTTAATAAACATAAAAACATTGCTAAAGCAGAGCATAAAAACTTGTTGATACTTGAAAAGACGCTGATCCAAAACATTGCTATTCTTTAGCTTGACATTCAATAATTTACTGAAAGATGGATGTAAAATTCCTAACTTTCGTACTGTATTTTCTTGCTTTACACCAACATTGCTCTATCATATCATACACATATCATACACCAACATTGCTCTATCATACACATATCATACACAAAAAACTTAACTTACCCTCTAAAATGGTTAAGAAATGCCATCCCTACACGTTGGCCTCCTCTTGTCTGAGGCGGACGACTGCTACTGGAAGGTGTTGCCATTGGACAACTCAAAAGTGATTTTAATTGCTATATTACGCTAAAAAAACTGAATAAAACGTTGACATTACACAGACAATAGACGTCAACTAGACCATACTAGCTAATCAAACACCAATAAATCACAAATACTTTCGAATCAAACTCCTCAGCCAATGACTTACTCTTTTTTGCTCATACCTTTAAGAAAGACAGTTTATACCACTAGTTCAATCATAGCGTAACAAAGATTTGGGAGCTGATATACAAGTCCCCCTCCCCCCCCCTGGTAACTCATGACAAAGACAGGACTCGACCAAACATATAGGGTGAAACTACTTTACCTTTGCTTTACTGTTTACACACTTCAATCCACATGTTTTGGTCAATTCCTCTTGAGTTACCAAGGGGGGGACTTGGATAGTATGGATACCAGCTCCAAGATTTGATGTCTCTTCAATTTTCATTCAATCTTATGAAGTTTGTTTGAAAACAAGTAGGCCTAACCTAGCTGCGTCCTTACATTTTGCTGGAGTTAGGGAATTTCTCTTGGTAAATTTTCATCTGCCAAAAGGGGTTGAACATGTTTGCTAAACGAACTTGTCACGTGATCTTTACTGCACAACTGTTTGCTCCGCGTCACTAAATCAAATTTCTATTCCTGTTATTTGCTTGCCAAGTTTACAAAAATGACTGATTTTTTGCCCTCTATGTTTGCTGTCAATGCACTCTCTCTATCAACGAGTAAGTTTGGTGGCTGCAAAAATTAAAAATACTTATTTCACGAAAACAGGTTTATCACATATATTATTTAAGTAATAAATCTGGTGCTTCTACCATTCCCATGCCAAAGTTTCGAAAACTACACTGTCTTCATCTTTAGCTAGCACTAAATATAAAAACATATTAGCTGAAAATCGGATTAGTAGGCCTACTGTACTGTCTAAGATACAAATACATTTGGACTTTCGCTCAGATATCTCAACTGATAGCGCGTGACTTCTGGAACAAAGAAGCTTCAAAATCAAGCGGCGCTGGTTCTACTCTTGGGATGTGTGCTTGAGCAACGCACGTTAAGAACTGTTCTCCATTCAGCGGCATCTAATGGATGGAATAATTTCCCGGAAACAAGACTTCAACAATCGGAAACTTCACTCTGTCAATCTCGGTGACCAGGCCTGCATTAGTGATCCAAAGCTTCAGCAATAATGCGAAACTGCCAGGATTAAGCTCTGCAAGAAGCTTTCCCAGTTTGAGGATAAAGATTCAATCAATCAAATTATCTTTTGCTTCTAAACCCTACCAAATCTCCTACTACCTAGGGTAGAATTCATAAGCAAACTGACTGCTAAATCAACGTCATAATCTAATCACGGTAGTTGTAAATCATATTGTGGAAGGGTTTTGCTATTGCTAATCCGAGTTGTCAGTCAATTGGGATCACATTGAATGATGAAGGTCAATTGTCAACACTACACACACTCTTTTTTTTCAACATGGATTTTCTTTAAACAGAAAATTTATTATGTCCGTGAGCACTGAAGCATGAAAAAAAATAATAATTTGCAATTCGAAAGTTTTGAAAAGATACTGGTTTGAATTGAATACAAACTGGTTTGGATCACAAATAAAAACACAGTAGAATTTGACAGTTCTCCTTGTTTGTCACATTTGTTTCAGTTCCGGCACAATTCCTATAGTTTTGGCAATGGCATGTTTGTATAATTCGTCAGTTCGTCACATGAATCCCTGATTCGTCACTATATTCTAATCCCCTTGAGGTGACGAATTAAAATTTTACTGTAATTTTTCAAGCTACAACAAAAAGGCAATTTGAAGCTATGTTTAAATTGCCTGCATCAAAAAGCTTTTATGCCATTGCTATATTCCAACAGTTGAATAGGTTGATCTTTTGTAATCTAAGCTTTATGATACAATTTGAGTAGAGAGGTAACTTTTTTAAACCATAAACAGACATAACCCAGCAACAACACTACTGTACATTTAACATTATAAAAACAAAAAACAATAAGCTAACGTTTTCGGCTAATCATGAAAAGGGCTGTATGATTAGCCGAAAACGTTGGCTTATTGTTTTTATAATGTTAAATGTAGTGTTGTTGCCGGGTTATGTCTGTTTAAGCTTTATGAATTTAAATTTTTGTGACACGCTGTAAATTGTTTTCTGAAAAAAGTATTCTTGAACCAAAAGTTGTTCAAATCGAACAAATTACGTATGACAGACATGCAGTGGCGCCGGCAGAGAGGGGGCAAACGGGGCAGCTGCCTCCCCTCCCCCCAATGTTTTGGGCATCATCTTTTTAATTTTTTTATATTATTAGATATTGTTATTATTTTTTAATATTTGGATCCCAACCTGAAGTCAACTCAAGTTGCAAGGGGGGGTAAAAGCTTTCTCTTTTTTTTACATCAACGTTGAATCTCAACTACAACGCTGAATCGATGTAAAATCAGCAGATTTAGCTGGCTGGGGTTGGCGTTTTAATTGATTAATTACACTGGTCAACAGCAAATTTTAATCGAGCTCGTGATTGATTGATTCTAGAAGCATTTTGTGCGCTGATTTCAAAAATGTCTTTATTTTTTTCCTAGCACATCATGTTTTCTAGATATTCCAATTTTAAAATTTTGAAGACATGCCACAATTACAGGCAAGTAAAGCAGTTTTTTTATTCGCAAATTAAGTGTGACGTCATAAAAAAACAATGATAAGCCGTACAATTGATGAGCTGGAGCCGTACAATTTTACAGCTTTGTATATGAACATTGCATGAATCGATCAAGTAATAGAAGCTAACGATCGAACGAACAATCGTTGATGGCCCCCTGTGAACTACTTGAAGTTGATAGCCCCCTGTGCTTTTGTCATGATATTGAAGAACTTTTTCACAAATTGGGAGAAGTTCACAATCCTCATGAGTGGCGATTTTTCATCGATTCCTCGAAAGAAGCCTGAAAGCTGTTCTTTTACATAACGGAAATGAAAAGCCATCCATTCCCATAGCACACTCGGTGCACCTAAAGGAATCTTATGAAAACATCGAAATTCTTCTCAATGCTATTAATTACAGGGATTATGAGTGGAGTATTTGTGGAGATCTGAAAATGATTGGAATCTTAATGGGGATGCAAGGGGGATTTACAAAGTACTGTTGTTTCTTGTGTCTGTAGGATAGTCGCGCTACTACTGAGCACTACCAGAAAAAGGATTGGCCAACAAGAAGCTCCTACAATCCTGGAAAAGAAAGTGTCCAAAATGTCCCGCTAGTTAATCCTGACAAAATTCTTTTGCCGCCGTTACATATCAAACTCGGCTTGATGAAGAATTTTGTGAAAGCAATGGGCAAATCAAATTCAAACAGTTTTCTGTACCTCTGTAAGAAATTTCCAAAACTAAGTCATTTGTTGGTCCACAGATTCGAGAAGTTTTAAAAGATACTGACTTTGAAAAATCACTCACTTCATCAGAATGTCGAGCATGGCAATCCTTTAAATGGTTATGCTCTAACTTTTTGGGAAATTTCAAGGCTGCTTCCTTCAGAAAAGGTGTTGAAAGGTTGCTCTCAACTTTTTATGACATGGGCTGCCGCATGTCCCTCAAGATTCATTTTCTTCATTCCCATCTGGACTTTTTCCCTGAGAACCTTGGTGCAGTGAGTGATGAACAAGGTGAAAGGTTTCACCAAGATATCCAAAGCATGAAAGGCTTTGGAAGCACGCTATCAAGGGTTCTGGAACGAAAGGATGATGGGTGATTACTGCTGGATGCTGCATCGCGATGGATGTTGGATCGCTGCATGATCCAACATGTAGCCTACACCTAAACGAAAATCATATGCCCAGCGATTTTAATGCAGCAATGTCTAAGTGTCATTGCAACATTCTAAACACTATCTTTGGTATCATGCTGAGCGTTTTTCTTGGGTTTTTGTTTGTTGGTTATTTGATGTATGCAAGGTGTTGCAGCTGATCTTGTGTAGCTTGTTTGAAGTGCACATTCAGCGTCAACCATGACTGTTTGAAATATAATACAGGGAGCTTAAAAACCTGACACTTCAGTATTGTGCTAGCTCAAGTATTTAGTACCTCAGACAAGGTGTAAGAGGCATTTTTTGCACTCTATAGTGTCTATGCATACATATGCAACTAAATAGTGTTGAATCTGTGAAAGCAATGCACAAATCTGAAACACTCTGCTCTCTGAAGCTAATCTAAATTTGAAAATTGTAGCAACAAAATCGGTATTTGAACGCAATATTGACATTTCTGGTCTAAATTTTTCAGACCAATAACTTTAAAACCTGATGTGCTAGAGCAAAACTAGCGCCAGATTTGAAATCAGCAGCAAATTGTGGTCTAAGAAAAGTTACTCCCATTCTCGATTAAAATTTTTTTTCAAATTTTGTTAACCTGTGTTATTTTTACTTTCAGTGAAGCTTGTTTTTACGTCTAATAAACGTAAAAACATGTTGACTTTAACTGTATTGTTCCGTCATAGCCTACTGCATTTTTGGCATCTTAAAAAGAAATATAAAAATTGTTCTCTAATGTTGTGTTTTAAACTTATTATTTGATATTGTGCATTTTCCTAAGGAAATCTTCGTGGATAAGAAGAAGAAATACAATTAATAATGAAAAGTCATTTAACACCGGCTGAGTAGCCTATTTATTGCAGTTGAACTAAGCCCGGTGGCCGTCACAGTAGGCCTATATTTATTCCATTAACTTTTATATTAGCCTCAATTCTCACAATGTCATAGGCTACGCAATACGCATGTGACCGCCTCTGCGTTTGATATATCTACTATGTTTTGACATCTGTATTTTCCAAGCATGAAAAAACGTTTTCACAGCGTTTCAGTAGCCTACAGTATTTGATAATTTCTCTGTCAACTGACAAACTAGTCAAAATCATGAGGCATATTTAACTAACAGACTGTTGGGTAATCAGAAAGTGCATTTGTAAAAAATGGTTTTTCAATCTGGAAAAAAAGCTACCGGTACGCAGAATTTCGCTAGACATGGCTGTTGCAACTCCCATACGGAATCAAAGTGTGATTTGTGCAAATGATATTGCAAATCAAGAGCTTGTATGCATAGATCAATGGCTATCAACAAATCGATTGTCTCTAAATGTCACCAAAACCAAACATATATTATTTTCAAGTCAAGGAAGCAAGACACTATCAAGCCACCCACCCTTAAATATTCGAAAAAACAACATAGAACAAGTTGCCTCAATAAAGTTTCTGGGAATAATTGTAAACGAGCGTTTGTCATGGAAATCTCATATGGAAATCTTGCTTCAAAAAATAAGATCAACACTCTGTGTGACAAAAAAAATTAAGCCTTTCCTAAACAAACAAGCACTTCTCTCCATTTACCATTCTCTAGTTGAGAGTCAGTTATTATATTGCATCTCAACATGGTGTCATGAAAACAAAACTACATTGCAAAAGCTACAACGTACATGCAATAACTTTCTTCGTACTGTATTTAACATTGACCGCAGAGAAAGCGTAAAAGGTGTAATGGAACTCAACAATTTAAAATCAATTAACCACATGAAAACTACAGAGATTGCAACTTTCATGTTTAAATATTCAAAAAGGCTACTTCCCACAACATTCAATGATATAATTATGTGTAAACAATCAAGTAGCCTAACAACAAGAAGTAATTCTCCTTATATTCCGATGTATTGTAGAATTAACACTTGCAAACAATCAATACGGTACATGGGGCCAACAGTTTGGAACAAGCTTCCCCCTACTATAAGAAATGAATGCAAAACTGTAAAAGGCTTTAAATTAAAAATGAACAAGCTAAATCTTTCTTAAAATGATCCTATCTAAGTATTACATGCACCAAACATGCTAATATTATTTTTTTTTTGCCCAGAAATGATAGGCCAATGTGTGTAGATTCATTAGCAAAATAGTAAGGTTGTAAGTACTCCTACTGGCCTTCTGGTTCTTGTGTTTTTTGTCCACAGAAGTTTTACAGAGTCTTCAGAAGTTTCTCCATCCTCTTCGACCAATCGCCATCTTTCGGTGAAGCGGTGGCCATGTGCTCCAACCAGTTGTTTTTTATATCAATATCTTGGACTGGATCGTCATGCTATTGTCTGATTATTTGTCTATTTTTCTAACATGCCAAATTGGATTTCTTTATCACTTTTGTTATGGTTTAACGTGTAAAACATATACACGGTAACCCAAATTTATCATATTACTGTGACATGCCACTACTACTTCCCAGCTAGCGATGCCTGTCGTTTTTGCATTAATTCAACGTTTGCTAACGTTGGATCAGTGTGGAAGTGACGAGTTTAGCTGACTGGGTTTTAAAATTATCGCTTTATCAACGCAACTTTTATCAAAGCACGCTTGATATCTTCAAGACATAACTTCCCTGGGTATAATTGAATTTCCGAAAGATGATGATGTTGTTTTTGCTAGTTTGTTTTAGTTGTTTTCGTCATTGTTTTCAGTGTCGTCAAGTTATAGCCTATCTACTGTATTTTGTGAGTCGTGCAAGGCCTATGGTGCGTTGCGCTTGAAATGGCTTTGCCCGTGGTAGGATTTCTTTGTGGGGTTTTCTTTGCCTGCCTTGCTCTTCTTGCTATGAGCTAAACGCATCAAGACGTGTTCCCCTTAAGACCATCAGCACTCTTGATAACGCACCATGGCCGATCTTCATAGCAACTGTCCATACAAATCTTAAATATATCAGCTAAAGCTATGTGGGCTAATAAAGCTATAGCCTAAATTTATTTGTTTTTTTTTTTGTTTATTAACATTTTCTTTTTTTTTATTTTCTTATATCTTAAATTTTTCTGAAGGTGTTGCCAAATTTTTTTTTTTCAACTCAATAACTTACTTCGGTCACAAGCACGTTTTTAACGTTCGCGTTTTGTCGCTTCTACCTTTTTCTCGACCTTTGCTATGTTGACGTGTATTGTTTTGATATGATGGTCAGAAATAAAAAACAACTGAACTGAACTGAACTGATTTATTTTGAATTTTATTTTTTTCAACAGATCAGACATGTCAAAAATGTGGGACTTTTGGGAGGCTATATTGCAGTAGAAAACAAGAGAAATCTTGCATGTTTTGCACCAGTGGCGTTGCCAAGGGAGGGGGGGTTTGGTGGTTTCAACCTTTCAAATTGAATTTGCGTATGTTATATACATTGTTTGCAAGAAAAGCTTTAGCCTATGATGTAATTTCACGTCAAACTGTGCAAGGATGCAAGCCATCTGTAACTGCTGAGATCGCTTGTTCGATCTAGATTAACGTCTTAAACAGCTACAGTATTAAACTTAGTTAAACAAAACTTGAATATAACTTATCAGAAAATGAAATAAAGTAACTTCATTGTCTCAAAGCTTTTTGTTTGACACTCATCAAGATGTAGGTTATGACGTCTATGACGTTACATTTTCTAAACTTTGGGTTGACTTTAAAGCATAAAAGTTAGTGACTTACCGGAATAAGATTGCTTTTTGGATCAACCAAGGAAAAAATTGATAAATAATAAAACTGTAATAATCTCGCAAAAAAGCAATCAACCTATGTCTCTAAAACAACGTTTGCCTAATTTTAAACGAAATTGCATTAAAAGAGCGAGTTTTGCCAATACCAAACATTCAAATATCTCAGCCTAGAATTAGCAACAAGAAAACATAGGGACTTAGCTTTATTTCCGAAAAATGCCGAAGAAAACATGATCTTATCCTTTTGCTATGCCTCTGGACAGCACCATTTTACAGGAATATTCATACCAACAATTTTGTTGAAAATGCTCTCAGAATGCACCAAACTGAAAGTAATTTTTAACAATTTTCAGGGGGAGGCCTCCCAGAACCCCGCCGCTAAGTATCGCCTTCGGCGAACACGCCATCGGGATTCCCCCGCCGGCCGTCAACACCCCCCTTGTCAAAATTCCTGACTACGCTACTGTCTTGCACTGTCAATATTTTGCCCCCCCCATTGTTGAAGGTCTGGCGGCGCCACTGCAGACATGACTAAGTTATGCTAGATTCTCCAACTCAATTTTTGTGTTCGCTCACTTTGTAGTCTAAAGACACGAGCTCGCTTTTACGTTTTTTGTTAATTCGTTTTAGTTAGATGGTTTTTGAATCTTTAATCTCGGACTGACAAAGCCTTCATAGGTTATTCCTGGTAGTTTCGCATGGGCTACTCGTGGAGGCTTTTGATGCAGAGTCGGTTATCGAGATAGGCAGTGTGAAGTTTTCCGATTGTGGAAGTGTTGTTGCCGGGAAATTATTCCACCTAATAGGTGCCGCTGAATGGAGAGCAGTCCTGAGAATGCGTTGTTCAAGCGTACACTCTGAGAGTCGAACCAGCGCCGCTTGATCTAAAAGCTGTTTCTTTCACGATTCACGCGCTATCCAACTGAGCCATCCGCTCTTCATTCTGAACTAAGCTATTCTAAAGGAACAAGGAGGGTTGATGCTGATCACACTTAACCTACAATACATCACATCCAACCGAATGAAGGCAGGTGCTTTCTTCAAGCAATATTTTAATTTATTTAGTACTTTCGTGTATTTGTATGCTTTACAATTTGGCAAGTGTGTTTACATAACATGGGAATACAGTATTTTAATACACAACACATAGTGAAAATGTTGACAAAAAAGATTCTCCTTTGTGTGTCAACTATAACCCACGACGTGCAGAATGCAGAAAAGTATGCAGGCTACAATTTACAAAACAAAACAAGCCACTTTTTTGGTCGCTGATCAAATATGATGTCATGAATTTTGCCTGATGGCTCAAGCTTCAATGGTTAACATTGAACAACCATTTCACTTAAAACAAGGTTTCAGAATTGGTAAGTTGGGGACCATTGGCATTAAACAAGACGAGAAAAATTAACCGGTAAGTTTAAAGAAATGTTCATTGAAAAACAAGCCTAAACGATTTAAAGTGAGAATTTTAGCACTTTAAAGTATTTATTTATGTTACAAATTATTACTCAACTCCTAAAACGTGTAGGTAAGCATACAGAACATAAATTCACATAGCACTTTCTGTTATATCAGAAAAAACTAAATATTAAAGCTGATTTCCCAGCATAAAATAATACACCATGTAAACTTTTTGAAGTAATTTACTTCACACGCAACTTTATAATTCTTGTAAACTTTTGCTTTTAAGGTAAATGAGGAATGAGGTTAGGCTACTAGACACTCAATATATTGTAAATTTGATATAGCTACAATGCTACATCTTTGGATGCTGATAATTAATACGTTTCACAGATAGCAATTCAGCATAACATATTGAACTTTAAATTCATACATCAAATTCTACACCCTTCTCTATATCACAGGAACCAATGATATGTGTGTAACATGATTAAGATTCATCGCTTTCTACAAAAAAGAAAGAATAATAGGCTACAGTTGGTGGCACATTTTGATTGCATAAATGTACAAACCAAATAAAAGATTTTCGTCATGAAAACAAAGACCAAAAGAAGTCCTCACTTCACCTCAACGTCCACATTTAGCAATTTGCTGCTTAATGATTCGGGCTTTAAACTATCGAACAATCTGATTGAAAGGAATCCTGGAACTTGCTGTCCAATATTTAATAACCGACAGTGGTGCTGCAAAGCACCATTTGTCAAGCGGAATAGCCGCAACTCACAATTTATTCAGTTTGCAAACCAAGCAACTATGGCAGTTTCCTCTACTCCATTGATGGATATTTCCAATCTTTTAAAGGAACTTTCGTGCGTTTAATTGCTCTTGGAGAAACCCATCTGAGCACGTAGTGTGGACTTCCAGGCTTATCGTTCGTCCCAGACTTTCTGGATCCACCAAACCACTGTTGACCGACTACGGAACCGGTAGATTTGTCATTGATGTAAAAATTCCCAGCAGCTTGCTTGAAAGCAGATTTCGCTTCTTCCACTACGGCCCTGCGTTGAAGATAAGATTAAAAACAAACAAAAACAGTGCACTTTGGCGGCACATGTTTTATCTGCTGACGTAATCGAATGGTCTCTAGACATGAAGTAACAAAACAAGTGAAGCAATACCAGCCGGTGAATAAAAGTAACTAGCGAAAACGTAGGTACTATAATTGTTTTGCTTTGCTTTATTGAGTTCACATAGCTCCATAATTAGCAAGAACAATAACCTAGTTAGGCCTCTGAGCTCCTTTAGTTTTTCGGCGACCAAGCATGGACTACCAGAGTTTCTTCCCGGCGGCCAAATTCTGGCGCCCGGCAGCCAAAAAAAATCCGTTAAAAATTCGTGTTTTTCAAAATCCGTTAATATCGTGTTTTTGCGTTCACTCAGGTGAAAACAGCATAAACAAGGCTTTGAAACACATTTGCAGTTGTAAAAAGCACTGCTTCTCAAGGAGTAGGTGTTGAGTCAGTCCTCCAGTTTTATAGGTCGACGCTCAGACTAAAAGATTACGAATGCGAGTAAAGAGAAGAACGTTTCACGCACAAACGCGATTGGAAAAAACGCAACTCCCGACGGAGTGGAGAAATGTTGGCTTGTGAAAGCCAGCGACCAAACATGGCTTACCGGCGCGGTAAAGGAGGAGCCTATTGCCGACTTCTCGCTGACCATGGCCACGATAGCCGCCGGGAGCTTAGAGGCCGGCAACTAGCAAAATCTAACTTTTTTAAGTCAATTCAGCGTCTTCCAATAACGACTTTCGCTGGCTAGAACAATAAGGTTGCAATAGCGCTGTTGTTTAAGTTTGAGAATAATTTTAAATTTTCCTTGTTACATATTCTTACTCGTCTTTGGCAAACACCGAGCCGGTGAGACCGTAAGCGGTTGAAGAATCAATCATTTCCAAGATGTCTTTGTATTTATCATCCTCGTAAACGTAGCATGAAAGCACAGGGCCGAATATTTCCTTAATATTACAATATGGCATTAAGTGTACTTAAAGTGTAAGTGTACTACAAAAAGTAATTGAAGTTTCAACAAAATAAAAACTAAAATATTATTATAGGCTTAGTCTACATGTATCTCGAAATTGAAGCATTCTGCAAATTAAATAACAAATTAACACTGCAAATTAACTCATTCTAAAAATTAACACGGAAACATTTTTTTTACAATTTTGTTATACTTTTTCAACTAAGAAAAGAATTAATGGTCCTTTACTTCTTTTAAGAGTGTATCGTTGCTGTCATGGCACTGCACGATTGTGGGCTCTACAAAGTATCCGACCGAATTATCGCATTTTCCGCCAGCCAGAACGTCAACTTGGGGAGAGAAGTTTGCGTGGTCGAGGTAAGACTTGTTCCGTTTAAATGATGCATCGTCAATGACTGCCGACAGAAAGACTGAGAAATCATCGGGCTGCGAATTATTTAATTAACATTAGTTAATGTATTGTTTAATATAAAAGTTAATGCATAGTATAACGCACATACATATTACAAGTAATACTTGTTGATATAAAGTAGTAAATAATGAGCTTGTCAAGTTATTCATCTTCTGGCTTAAATCTCAATGTAAGTTGTAGAAAAAATGCGTGTTCTGGGTTCACATGTGTAAAAAGATAACAATGCGTGTGCTTAACCGTCAAAAAAGAGTAGATTCGTTGCAAACGTGACTGTGCACAAAAGCAATCAAATATACTTCATGTAGTGGTTGTTCAATTATAGTTTCGCATTAAAATTCTTGCAGGATATGTAACTGATAAATTTTTATGATAAAACGTCGACAAAGTTGTAGCCTAAAGCTGGCCTAGTATTGCAAATTTAAAATACCTTGTGCAAAAAATTTCAAATGACTCATGAAGAAAATGCTTCGTTTGGATTTGACTTCAAAAGCAGAAGAGCCAATGATAATGCAAAATTAAAATGCTCCGTAATATAACGATGTGAACATCACTTACATTTCCCAACTTGATTTCTTTGTGCTTTTCAAGAAGTCCCTCTTTAATTTGTGGCCACAATGACTTGGGGACAAAAGCACGAGAACATGCTGAACACTTCTGGCCACTAAATTCAAAAGCTGATCGAATGGTTCCATTTACCACGCTGTAACACATACGAAGTTGTTGAGAAAGCTGTAAGGCATACAGACTGAAATGTAATCACATGTTAAAATAAGATTTAAAAAGTAGACACATAGAAAAGTAGCATCGCATAAAAACAAAACATTCATGTCTAGGACAGATCCCAAGCGTTAGCAAGAGCTACATTTTGAAAATATTTTAGTAAGTCAAGACTATCGTCAGCGTCCAGTTTATACACAAAGATTTCCATGAACATGAAATTAAATAAATTGTTCGCTTGGGTTCAATGAAAATTGGTGAAAGCGAATAGAGTGAGGTAGTATGAGCAATAAACATGTTTTGAGGAGGGATGAAGATGATGTTTTGAGAAGAGCGTTGTAGTTGCGAGTGGATAGTCGAAGGAAGCAAGAAGACCAAAAAGCATGGAAAAGGCAAGTTAAGGAGGAAAGCAGCAAGGTCGGCTTGACAAGAAAGGACGCTTTAGACAGATCGATGTAGAAGCAAGGTGTGAAGATTGATTGCGGCACGTCGTGGTGGATCCGGCCACTATTCGCAACGAGCACGTCACCGGATTAAAACGGACTACTACTACCTAATTGTATTCGGAAAAAGTTTTCTTTGTTACGAAAAGCCTAGCATCACAAGATGTGTTACCTTTCCACGTCAGCGGATGGGTGTACAAAATGGAAGTTTTTCCCTCCACACTCGCCAGCCAGTCGTGGGAAAGTTTTGTAGTTTGGTAAATTCTCTCCAACTTGCTGCCAGAGTCGGGTGAAGGTCCTGATATTGAAATTTCATCTTTGTACATTAAGCTGGCAGGAATTGTTATCACAAGCAAAAAGTTGTACATTCTCTCTCTTTGCTTCAAGTGCAATGTAAAAACAAATCGAAAAGCACTTACGGTACACTTCCCGTGAAATTAATGCCTGCCAAATCTGGTGAAGCTGTTACTGTGTTACCAAACGTAGGACCATCAGCCGGTATAAACTGGATTACACCGGGTGGCAATCCGCATTCTTTCAAAATGTTGTACACAAGCCAACTGGAAAGCATCGCTGTGTCACTTGGTTTCCACAAAACAACATTACCCTGCAAAAATCAAAAAAAAATTAAGTGTTGCCAATCAAATCTAGAGCAAAATATGAAACAAGCAAACTTACTGATACTCAGTGTAGCATACCGAAAGATGAGGAGCTGCGTTACAATGCACAGAAAAGGGTAGAATGGAAAATGATATAGCAAGCACATAGTTATTAATCACCTTCGAAACGCGGCAAACAAAAACGCAAAATAGTAGACTAGAGAATAAGATTCGTTCTAATGCGATGTCCTACTCTCAAAAGTTGAAGAGAGGAGACAGAAATTATTATCACTCTAATAATTAATTAGTAATAATTACCGCATTCTATTGCTTCAAAGATACGCAAACGACTCTTCAAACTTACCATCAGGGCCGGTGTTCCTGCTAAATTACCACCGATTGCTGTGAAGTTAAAGGGTGAAATAGCAGCAACAAAACCCTGCAAAAATAGTTACTGAAACATAGCATGTGAGCTCATTTTAATTAAATAGTAACATGAGGAACCAAAAGACTGCTTCGAAACAACTATGTGACACTTGTGACAGTTATTGTCGCTAGCCCTCGAGAATAATTCTTCACAAGGCGGATGATTCTTTTTGATATGCCAGTCTTATACGCAAAAGCAGATGAAAGTCAATTTAAAATAACATGTTGAACTGAAATTAGCATGTCGTCGTAAGAGTAAGTATCACATCAAATGTTCAGAAACTTGTTTGTTTAAAGACTTTAAGGGTCTTAAAAAATCCTTTTCATTTTATTTAGCTTTAAAACAACATACAAGTTAAAGAACATGTTGATGCTAGTCTTGCTGCCTATCTAGCTCTATGTGTATTATCACATCACAAGAAAACGACAAATTGACAGACTACAGAGAAGCTTGCTGGGGAAAATTAAAGCAATAAGGCAATTCTGACAACAAATGGCAAGTCTGTCATAACTTTTCATGTCATTGGTTAACCCTTTGACGCACATAAGGTACTGGAAATAAATTTTCAGTCAACCATTGTATTATTATGGTTAGTGGTGTTGTTTAAAAGGACTTTTGAAGAAATTTAAAAAAAATTATGTGTAGTAAGAGAAATAATGTATGGCACGTATGTGTGCCATTGTGCCTCAAGGGTAAAGATTTTGTCTATTTTCTTAGCACCAGTCTGTGTTACCAAAATGGCAATAGAAACGGTAGAACTGTTATATGGTTTTCAACAGCAGCCTGATAACCAATGCAAGGTTTTGCAGATCACATTGATTTAATCACAAACAATGAAATAGACAAACAACGCACCACAAAGACACTGAAAACACAGATAAAAAGAGTGGAATCCAAATGAAATCTGCAAAGTAGAATTTTGGAAACTAGTAAGAACACTCAACACAACATTTGACTGATTAAAAATTAAGCAACCTTCAAGTTCTATGCAAATATTATTACCATGCATTGTAGAGACTTAGGAAACTGACCTCATGACCTTGAACCATCTGGTTCACTAACATAAAGTAAGAGAATGGACACAGCAAATATATACAGTATTCTGAGGTAGTGTTGGGCGATATTGAAAAAAACAAAACGATACGATATTTGAAAAAATACTCGATATTTCGATACTTTTCGATATTTTTGTACTAATTAAGAAAAGAGTTTCTCAGTCTTCGAAATTAGTGTCGGCAAATGCCGAGGTGATTGCCGACGCAGATGCATGAATGGCGCATTAGCGTCGGCAATAAAAATGCCGAAGCCACAAGAGCGCTTGTAAGGTTAGGGTTAGATATCCCTCCCAGTCGTTATGCCACAGCCATAGGTTTGCTCCTTAGTCAACACCCTGATGGAGCTCTGCGAAAGAGGCGTGTGGATGGGTATCAAAGCACAAAAGCGGGAAAACGTGGACGCTTCATTGCGAACGGCAAAGACAGTGTAGATTTACAGCCAAGCGATGAGCCTCTTGATGTGTCCGATTCCAGTGATGACACGACAATCTCATCCTCCGATACAGCATCTGATGATTCCGATTCTGACATCTAGTTTTTCATCAAGCAGACTTTGTGTTGCTCGCAGTATCCCAACTGTGCCGAAATTATGTTAGTGCATACCTAAATCGAGGCAATCTTCTCGCAGGGAGCGATTAATTTGTTACCGGTACTTGGTTGAGCAATTAACGTTATTTTATGATAATTCAACGTCGCTAGATGTCGAATTAATGTAAAACAAACGTAACTTTCTTATTGGGCATTGTTGTTACGCAATATAACCAGCCGGGAAAATTAAATCGATTTGTGCTGACTCGAACGTTGAATCAACCCAAAATTAACTTACTTTTCCTCCTCGTGAGTTATTCAACGTGAATTACCGTAACAGCGTGCGTATTGCGTTGCTCGCTTTATCGCTACTTTTGGTATTATTACATCACAACAAATCACACAGTGCGGCCGTGATAGACTACTCTAGCATATTTTTCGCTTCTCGTTTTCCATGTTTGGTACAATTTTTTTCGTTATAAACGTTCACAGCAATTGCCGAGGCAATTTCAACTTTTGCCGTTTGGCTTTGGCAACGTTTTTGTAGGGGTTTGCAGTTATGAGTTATCGAACGATATTGAAATAAATATCGATATTGAAAAGATATCGTATCGTATCGAAAATTCGATATATCGCCCAACACTATTCTGAGGTAAAAACAATCACTGCAGATTGAAATAAAGGTGTACAAATCATTAGAGGATCTATAGCCACCTGAATCAATGTAAAATGATGATGAATTTAGGATACAATTCCCAAGATATTGATAAAAATTGTGCATTGGTTTTAAAATCACATCATACAACATGCATACTATACTATAAAGATTTGTGGTATGCATTGAAACAGTCTCTGTCTTTCACATAGAATAGATGATTACAACAAATACAACATCCAAACATTGGTTGTTGGTCCGATTATATGTTTTCCGAGTAGTGCACAACTTGCATTGCTTTCTGTCTTCCACCTTTTCCATTGTATGTTTCATATCAACTGATGCCATGGAGCGACTTCTTTTGGAGGTCATGATAGCTGATGATGCGACTGCTCGTTTCCTGTTTGTGAATGTTCCAATCATACTCCTCACAACAAGTCGTCGAAATGTTTTAGAGTCAAGGTTGCTCATATCAGGATTTTCATCACATAGTTTGTTGTAAATAACAAATGCATTATTTACAGCAATGTCCATTAGGTCAAACACAAATCGCAAGTAGTATTTGATTCTGGACTTGCCATCAAATTGATTTGTCACTTTTTTTTTATTCATTATATCTACGCCACCCATGTGCTGATTGTAATGCTAATTGCTTCACAACATCTGGACAGGCAATCAGATTGTTTCGAGCTTGATCCCTTCTTTCTTGTTTCACTTCATCCAATGGAAAAGCTGTCAAAAAGTTTGATACAAAGTTGATGGCTTTGTTGTCCATCCACTTCACAAAGTATATATACAAGATTTTTAGCTTGAAACCAAGCAACATCCCCTCTCTTCATGCTCTTGTCAGCAAGGACTTGTGATTTTAGCAAATGCTTCCTATTGGACCTCACTGTGCCAGTACTGAAAACATTTCTTTTGGAAAGGGCATCCTGCAGTCCGCAAATAACACACGATTGACAGCGACTTCACTCAAATGGAAAACTTTTTGCCTTTTAGCCATATTGTTATTTTGAAAACACTTAGTTTGCACTAATTAAACATGAAAATAAGCTCAGTATCAGGTTACTTTGCAATATGTTTTCATTTTGAATTACTATAGTAAACAGATTTTCTTCACACATTGCAAACATTACCAGACTTTCTAACAAAGATTCACATAAACTTGTGTAGCAATTTTTACCCTTGAAGTACAATGGCACATATGTGTGCCACACATAAATAGTTAGCCTCACAACCAGTAAACCTTAGTTTCCAACTTAAGTAATGGTAAAAAGGTGTCCTAGACACTCTAAAGTGTACTCTGAATATATCTTATGATGAATTAAGAATTATAAACTAATAAAAATAAGTTTCAAACATGCCTCTGAAGCAATAGCTAAAATAGGCAAAACAATTTTAAGGTATGTGTGAAGAAATTAGTTCAGAGTTTCCAACTATTAGTTTCAAATTAAAGTTTGATGTATAAAGAGGTTGCAGCATAAAAATCGTTTCAAAATCTAATGATTTTCTAACATAAAATCACAGTTAATTTTGTGGCACACATGCGTGCCACTGTACCTCAAAGGGTTAAAAGAGAAAGTCAGTAGCAATGCTCATCAGAAAGTAACAGAAGATCACCACAACAGGTTTCACCAACCTCGAGACCACGGTACTCCACACTATTAATGACATTGGGATCAGGGTTTATGGGTTGTTGTTTTTCCAACTCTAGAGCATAAGTTGCATTGAATCGAAAGAAATCGATTAATTCTGGAGCTGCGTCAATTTCAGCTTGAACAACATTCTTCGCCTAAAGCAAGTAATACATAGGGTTTTGAGTAAAAAATTCAAAAGACAAACTAACATGATCTAAATTTACATTATATAAATTGTGTAATGTGTATAGACATAAAATACTTTAACACAGAATTGTAACGTAACCTTTGAGGTCTAAATCATTAACGGGGCTTGCTTTAGGCAAAAAATTTCCACCAAGATAGAAGGCCCAGCTGCAAGGCAAAAGAGAGTTTCCTATTGAGAATGTTCAAAACATTGCACCATTAAACAAAAGATCAGTCATGACCAAACTAGGCGATAGTTAGTATAATTATTAGTATATATAAACTTATTGAATTCTACTTTGGAGTTTACCTGGCCAGCCATAGTTGTAGCAAGAATGTCAGGACGTTTTTCGCCACTCAAAACATCTGCTGCTTTAAAGAATATTTGAGCTCGATCTGACAAAGGTCTCGCTTCCCATTCCTTTCTCACAGACAATGAATTTTCAATGGCTTGATTTATCAAATCAGTATTTGCATAGCAATACTTCGCAATTTTCTGGCTATGACGATATGGCTGCAGAAAAAAAACATCATGAAAAATCATAAAATTGCAAGACAATCACAGCAGTGATTGCTATTAAAATGATTAATTGATTAAGCTTCACAAAAAATTGTAATAAAAATAAGCAAATTGACATGTTTATCAATACAACAAATTATAAGCAGTATATATATATGATACTGAACTGCATGAAACGATTAACATTTTTATTTCCTTAAAAACAACCATAGCCACTGTAACAACTGGAAATCTAGTTTATAAAAACTAGCAGTGCCGTTACTTACACAAACTTGATAGTGAACATCTTTGGTCCATATTTCTTCTCCACCAATTACTATTGGAACATCTTGAGTTTTTGATTGAACTTCTTTCAAAGAGGCCAGCACCTTTGAACGCTCCTGTGACCCAGGTTTAAATTCTAAAATGGGTTCATTCTTGACCGATAAGAAGCGTGATGACACAACTCTGTAATCCAAACAAGAAAGCTTTTATTACCTAACATTCTCCAATCCAATTAAAATTCCATTTGTCTGTTTCCAGACAGCAAATCAACCGTTTTAAAATTGATTCAACATCTGCAGACATTAAATCAACATAAAAAATTGTTGATTTGCTGTCTGGGTTGGTACAGACCTTTCTTGAGATTTTTACCTAGCCAATTCGTTCTTGATAGTATTGATAAACAATAACTGGGATATTTAGGTTTATGTTTAATCTCATAAGGAAACTTGTTAGATGTTTGGTCAATTTGAGTAAGAAATATAGAGTACCCGAATGCAAAAACTAAATTTATGTTAACAAACGTTTTGCAGGCTGAACTGTTTTCATCGTCAGTACTACAAATGAAATGATCAAATGAAATACAAATGTAGAAATACAAATGAAGAAAATACAAATAAAATAACTGGGATATTTAGGTTTATGTTTAATCTCATAAGGAAACTTGTTAGAGAACTAAATTTATGTTAACAAACGTTTTGCAGGCTGAACTGTTTTCATCGTCAGTACTACAAATGAAATGATCGAATGAAATACAAATGTAGAAATACAAATGAAGAAAATACAAATGAAATAACTGGGATGTTTAGGTTTATGTTTAATCTCATAAGGAAACTTGTTAGAATGTTTGGTCAATTTGAGTAAGAAATATAGAGTACCCGAATGCAAAAACTAAATTTATGTTAACAAACGTTTTGCAGGCTGAACTGTTTTCATCGTCAGTACTACAAATGAAATGATCGAAATCCTATAAACATATATATATATACAATATATCTAGTGGCGTAGCCAAGGGGGGGGGGTTTTGGGGGTTACAACCCCCCCTTTTGGCACGCGTATGACGTCACGATATTGAGAATGATGCTTTCAGTCTAAAAAAATTGCCTAATTTTATACAAAACTGCATTAATAGAGCGAGTTTTGCCAATACCAAACATTCAAACATCTCAGCCAGGAATTAACAACAAGAAAACATAGAGACTTAGCTTTATTTCCGAAAAATGCCGAAGAAAACATGATCTTATCCTTTTGCTATGCCTCCGGACAGCACCATTTTACAGGAATATTCATACCCACATTTATGTTGAAAATGCTCTCAGAATGCACCAAATTCAAAGTAATTTTTCAAAATTTTTTGGGGGAGGCTCGCCAGACCCCCCGCCGCTGGATCGTCAATCCCCCCCCCTTTCAAAATTCCTGGCTACGCTACTGAATATATCTATGTTAAAGTAGCAGGATGAATTATAACCACAATGATGAGAAAAGTTGCTATGTCTAAACATCTTCATGGGCTATTTGATACACTCAAGCACCCAATTTATAAGCAACATATTTTTTTATTCACTTTTTTATGATGCAGCATTTGAAGAGATTTTGAGCAACTGATGAGAATCTGCTACCAAGAGCAAGATAGGCTGTGTGAAACTTCTGCTACAAGTTGCAGCAAACAAAACGCTGCTGATGAAGTGGCAGTGCCTATCAAGTGCTAATATTAAATAGTGGAGATACTCATGCTTCATCCATTTTTTTTTTTTTGGTTCAGATTCAAGTAAACAAATAAAACTATCAGAGCAAAAATTAAATGATTGAATTCTACCAGACAGTTCTTAAACTAACTTACTTTACAAAAGTAGATGTAAACTAATATTCAACTTAAATACGGTACAGAAAAAAGACTCCTTTTAGTTTAGTCAAAAAAATGTGGACAATACATGTTTGCATTTTAGTAAGAAAATTACTAGGCCTACTTATCATTACTTTTGGAACAAACTAACATTAGAAGAAAACCAAACACTGATTACCTGAAAGTATTAAGTCTTTTGTGAATACTCCTTATACCAGTGATCATTTTTGTGTAATACAGAATGATACAGCATACACAACAACACAAACCTCAAATCACCTTTTTTCACTTTAAAAAGTTAAGATATATTATACCGTAGTTCTGCTGCAACAGTATGACAATGCTCACATTTACACTAGCACTGCAACTTCAAGCACATCTCACATACCGGTAGACTTTATTTTAAATTTGCAAGGTTTTTTTCATAAGCATGTGGCTACGATGCTTTTCGCCATGGGTATGGCCCATAAAAGGTATTCTACCTTAATTCAATGAAACTTCAAAGCTGTTAAAAACAAAACTTGCAACTTGGGAAATTTAGAAGGCTTGGTCAGAAAGCAAACCTGACCTGGTATTTTTGTAGATTTGAAAATGTCTTTAAATTTTGAACAAGAATTTTTAATCCAGCAACACTGCCACAAATCTCTTTGATTGGAAACTATGGCAAAAAGTGCCATAAATATAGCCACTTCCACATTGTTTATAAAAGCACTTTTAAGACCAAATCTAGCATCACAGGGTTTACTTGGGTACCGGTATCCTACTAGCTTTGCTAAAATGCAGAAGAAAAATTCCACAAATCTACTTTATGCTCGAAATTCACTAAATTGTAGGCCTATCAAAATTCCCCAAATCTGCAAACACACAAAAACTAGGTGTAATGTTGCAGCATCACAAACAGTCAAACTGTGCAACAAAAGAACTAACGTGTGAACCTTTCCTAAATGTGTCCCTAAGAAAGCATAAAATTTCCAATCTAGGGATGAATTCCCTAAATGCATCTTTGCTAAAAGTTAAAGCACTGCAGGTTTACTTACCCAAATGCTAGTCTAACCACATTGAAAGTGAGACCCAAGTTGGGGTTAATAACTGGCTGTGAGTGCGACTGGCGACTGCTTCCAGCCAAACAGATCTAGCAGCTGATTGGTCGTTGAATAGGCGTGCGTTTCATCAGTCATTTTTTTCACCAAACGTCGCATAGCTTACAGTTCATTGCCACTAGTGTGTGATAATAAAATAATGAGGTTTTCTTTTTCCCTCATTGCAGCTACATACACTGCACAGATGCAACACAACCAGGCCTGGATTAACCATTGTGCTAGGGTGTGCTAAAGCACAGGGGCCCCGCAGACAGAGGGCCCCACTTTTCCTAAAAATAAATAAAATAAAATAACAAATTTTGAATAACAAATAACAATAATAATTTACAAAAGAGTTGCTAAGAATTTCTCGTTTTTAATTGATCTTCATGCATCAAAGGAACAGATTTTACAGAGTGTCATGAATGTAGCGAAAGAATTTTCTACTGATGTTGATCTCTGTCTTGTTGATGAACTTTTGAATTTCTACCTGTAGTCTATCTTAAAAAGGCTTATGAAAATAAAGCAAGTTTTAGTCATGAAAACATGTAGCCTACCAGATAATAAAAAATGACAAAGTTGAAGCTGCTTTCTCTAATGTAGAAACAATTCTTAGATTGTTTCTTTGTATGATGGTCACTAACTGTTCTGGAGAAAGATCATTCTCTAAGCTGAAAAGAATCAAAAACTTACTTCGGTCTACAATGACACAAGAGCGGTTGCCTAATCTGAGCTTTCTCAGCATAGAGTGTGATAAACTGCGACTTCTCAATTTTGATGCTATCCTTACAGATTTTGCAGCAAAGAAAGTCAGAAAAAAGTCGTTCGAATGAATTTCATGTTAGTTTTCTAAATCCTATTGGTAGATAGTAGTGAATGAAAGAGCAGTTTACAATAGAAATTCAGAAAAACCTTTCATTACAATTTGCAGTGTAGTGTGCAGTAGGCTATACTAACAGTGGTCCCTTGCTACAATGTTTTCCCATGCACGGTTTCGTTGATTTAATGTGTGTGATTATTTGCATCCATTATAACGTAAACATTGTTGACTTAATTTGCACATGCTGAGTTAATCATCGATCACGTGCTATTTCAAAGTTATCTAACTTACCTAAGCAAGGCTCGGTTTCCTCTGCAAGCGAAACCAGCTTACTTCCATTACGCTCCACGTAAGCTGGTAAGGGCCCCCATAAAATTCATTAGCACAGGGGCCCCATTTGACCTTAATCCGGGCCTGAACACAACATACAAATATAATGAACGAAGTGACGTGCAGTCATCTGCTCTTCGTACTGCGCATGCCATGCTCAGCAGGGGATTCAGAGGGAAGACTTAATCTTAATTGGTCATGTCTCCCCCCACATAAACAATCCTAACAACACCGTTATAACTTATCTTCATGAAAAAAAAAACTATTTAAAACTTAACTTCAATTTTAAATCAAACCTTGTAGTCCTTTTCTACAGAAATTTTGTTCCAACATCAAATTTATATTTACATTAGATTCATTCAAAATAATTCGCAACTGTCAATCAGAGTTTGAAACTAAAATTCATGAGGCGCTCCAAATAAAGCAGCACAACCCCAGGCTCAACAAACAATTATTCGCTGGAGGGGCATCTTTTCTGTTGAATTTGTATTAGATTACGTTTGTTTTATGATGCTTAGTGATTTTTCCTTGATTGCTTTTATGTTGTTCCGCTCACTATCTTGTCTCATGACCAGCACACTCCCGCATAGTTTATGACAGATTGTTACCACCTTTTGTGTTTGTTCGTCAGTTTCATTCTAGAGTTTTCAAGCTAGAGGAAGGTTGTGAGATTTCTTCTAGTAGCCTAAGCATAGCCAAATTTTTGCTTGCGAGCTGCCCAGAGAAGCAAGTGTTTTGCGCGGTGCAGAACAAGAAGGAAGGTGCAGTTTGAAATACAAATTTGAGCTCTCAATTTTAAATCAACTCAACCAAACTGGAGACAGACGACCCAGAAAACAAGAAGAAGACGCCGTCTCTAAAAAGAAAACGAATGCATTGCGAAGAGGAGTACCAAACGGAAAACAACCCAGAAGAAAATAGCAACAATACTACTACAGTCATATTGAAATCGAACCAGCCGGGAGAGCAAAAAAAAACATTAAAAATGTATTCGCCGATAGCCTACTGATCGACCGATGTCTGCAATATCTAATAGGCGAATACAAATCCTGCTCAGCAAGACAAGATGGAGGACTTCAGATAAATGCAAACCCAAGCCAGATAGAGGTTATCCTCAAAACAAAGACTTCGTTCGCATCCTTCAGCGCCGCAAGAATATCTCCATCCTCCATGCCGAGAGGAACATTATATATTACTCCACCTGGAGCACCTGGAGCAAGTGGAGTAATTTATAATGTTCCTCTCGGCATGGAGGATGGAGATATTCTTGCGGCGCTGAAGGATGCGAACATATGGTCGGTTAAAAGGTTTAATAAAAGAAATTCTGACTCGTCTGAACTAATTGCATCTACTACTGTATTATTAATCTTCAATAGCAAATCACTACCAGACTCAATAAAAATAGGTTATCAACGATTTAGAGTCTCGCAATACATTCCAAAACCCTTAAGATGTTATAACTGCAATCGATTTGAACACATAGCAAAATTTTGCAGATCTAAAACCAAATGTCTCCGATGCGGTGAACAACACAAGCATGATGAATGCCTAAGTATAGCAGTAAAATGCTCAAATTGTGATGGAAATCACGTCGCTATTTCTAAAAACTGCCCCAAGTACTTGAAAGAAAAAGCCATTCAGAAAATGAAAACCACTGAGAACCTAACATATGCTGAAGCCTGCAAGCAGCAAAGAGCTGTAAATACAGAAATGCCAAGTTATGATCTAGACTTCCCTCCTCTTGTAGCAAGCACAACTCAAACAAGCCAATTGAATAAAAATCTATCCTCTAACCAAACTAATGACAGTATTAATTTAACTCCAGTCGCAATGGAAAAACCCGGACCCTCTAAAGTAGTAGGTAAAGTTCAATTTTAAAGTGATTGTCACAATCAATGTGCGAGGTCTTGCAACGGGCTGCTTGTGTCTTCAACGAGCGTGTTGTTTTGGTTGTGGAATTCTGGTGCGATGTGTTATTATCGGTTATGACCTGAAGTAACCTCTGATTACGAAATCTGTAGTATGTAAAACGTGTTTTCTGGAATCATTTTTCCTACGTGACTTTCTAGAGACTTCTGTTGTTTACATTTAAATGCTGCTTGATAGAACAATGGTTCTTTATGATGTAATCTTGCGTAACCTTCTCGAGGTTACTGGACTGAACAACCAACTATAAATAGTGGTGTAGTTTGTGTTATTATTATTATTATGATGATTATTATTGAGTTGGTTATGAGAGTTGTGCTATGAGTTGTGGATTGGTAGTTGATGCAGAAATTAGAGTTATTTGAGAAGCCGTTCGTTAAAGTTCTTCAAGAAGTCAGTTTATCATTTCACTAGTAGAATTATTCGACATTTAATTGACTGCTTTTCGGTTTAACCCATCAAACTACGTCATTGAACCTTTCCAAGTCTTTTTCCTGGTAAGAGATAGAAAGAAATCGTGACATTCTGGGGGCTCGTCCGGGAATAAACCGAAAAACGGATTAGAAAAACCGAACAATACCGAAAGGTTTATTGAAAGAATAATAAATTAACAACAAGCTGTCAAAATGGCGGATACCGTCAAACATGAGATGATTGAAGACTTACGGAGCATGGCTGAACGAATGGGGCTGAGTGACAATGAGAAGTCTCAGTTTGTGATGGAAGAGTATCACAAGATAATGGCCCAAAAAGCTCAGCGAGAAGCTGACGAAAGAGAAGATAGAAGAGCTGCTCGTGATATAAGGAAAGCAGAACTTGAAGCTGAAGAAAAGCGAGCACAACTTGAAGCTGAAGAAAAGCGAGCACAACTTGAAGCTGAGGAAAAGCGAGCACAACTTGAAGCTGAAGCAGAGGAGAAGCGGGCGCAGCGCGAAGCAGAGGAAAAACAAGCACAACGAGAAGCTGAAGAAAAACGTGCTCAATGGCAGTACGAAGCAGAAGCTGAAGAAAGAAGAGCGCAATATGAATTGGAAAAGTTAAAACTTGAATTAGAAAGACAAAAGCTGGACATTGGTGAGCGATCTAATTCTACTAATGATAATGCTCGAGATGTTATTGTGGCGCAAGTTAGACGTCCAGATTTGCCATCATTTGTTGAAGAAAAAGATGAGTTGGATAGTTATTTGTTAAGATTTGAAAGATATGCTACAATAGCCAAATTAGAGAAGTCGACGTGGGCTACCCAGCTAAGCATGTTATTATCGGGACAAGCTCTTGATGTATATTCAAGACTTTCGCAAGAAGAAGCCATGAACTACGACAGATTGAAGTTAGCTCTGTTAAAGCGATACAATTTTACCGAGCATGGATACCGTCAAAGATTCCGTGAGGCAAAGCCTGAACGACACGAAAGTCCAGGTCAATTTATTGAACGTTTGAGAAATTTTTTGTTAAAATGGTTTGAACTTTCGGGGGCCGAACAATCATTGGACGGATTGGCAAACCTTATAGTTAAGGAGCAATTCACAGATTCATGTTCAAAAGATCTGTCTGTTTATCTAATGGAGAGAAGTCCAAAGAATCTAGAAGAAATAGCCAGTGTGGCAGAACAGTACTTAGTTGCTCATGATGAGAAGTTGTCGACTGAAGAAACGTTGTCATGCGATAATGACGAAGAGCAAACAAATAATTTTAAAGGAGGTGCGGTTCCAAGAGAAGTACGTTGTTTTAATTGTAATGGCTTAGGTCATAAGGCTGTTAACTGCCGGAAGAAGACTAATAGAAATCATCAGGAATCGAGGAAGTGGTGCAATCGTTGCAATAGGCAAGGACACGAAGCGAAGGAATGCAAGGACAAGTCGTTTTCCCTATCCGATCAGTCTGGAAAAGATAAAGACACGGACGTTTATCGATGCGGTTGTGCGTTAATGATTCCTGAACCCAAGCTTGACGACGAGAAACCGGATGAAGATGTTTGCGAAAAAATAATAGCTGAAGATTACCAGCCAGTAGTGGATGGAAAAGTTGGAAACAAAAAGGTAAAAGTTTTACGTGATTCTGGTTCTACGGGTATAATGGTGAGGAGAGATTTAGTAAATGACAATCAGTTAACGGGAAAAACTGGCCATGTGATAAAGATAAATAACACTTCAATCCAAGGACCGTTAGCGAGGATATATATCGAAACTCCATATTGTAGTGGGACTGTGAAAGCGTTATGTTTACAAAACTCTTTAGTTGATCTTATAATCGGAAATGTTATTGAGAGAAATTCTGAAGTTACTTGTTATTCTTGTGGCAAGAATGGTCACTTTGCTCGAGATTGTTCTGCAGATAATCAGCGACGATCTCACAGTCATGGATACAATGAGCGCGAAGAACCGAGGAGAAGAGGCAGGCGACGACCATTTGGAGTTTGCTATAGATGCGGTAGACGCGGACACTTCGCCAGGGAGTGCGTTGCTGACGGCGGACATTCGGAAAACAGACGTTGCCGTGACAACCACTGCTACCGATGTGGGGAGATTGGACACATAGCCAGGAGCTGCTCTTTTGATGAAAAGGCTTGCTACAACTGTCATAAAGAAGGTCATCTGGCCAAGGACTGTCCGGAGAGGAGGTGTTTCCGATGTAGGAAGATGGGTCATCTCGCTTGCCGATGCATTGAAGTTGCTGAGGACGTTGAAAACTTTCGCAGAAAACGTGACTATTGTTTTGAGAAAGCTATCGTTGGTAGATCATGCAACGATGACTTATGAGAATTGATTATTGAGTAATTAATTGTTTTGTGGTATGTTTTGTATTGATTGTGTTGTAATATTGTTTGCAACAATATTCTAAGGGGGGGCGTATGTCACAATCAATGTGCGAGGTCTTGCAATGGGCTGCTTGTGTCTTCAACGAGCGTGTTGTTTTGGTTGTGGAATTCTGGTGCGATGTGTTATTATCGGTTATGACCTGAAGTAACCTCTGATTACGAAATCTGTAGTATGTAAAACGTGTTTTCTGGAATCATTTTTCCTACGTGACTTTCTAGAGACTTCTGTTGTTTACATTTAAATGCTGCTTGATAGAACAATGGTTCTTTATGATGTAATCTTGCGTAACCTTCTCGAGGTTACTGGACTGAACAACCAACTATAAATAGTGGTGTAGTTTGTGTTATTATTATTATTATGATGATTATTATTGAGTTGGTTATGAGAGTTGTGCTATGAGTTGTGGATTGGTAGTTGATGCAGAAATTAGAGTTATTTGAGAAGCCGTTCGTTAAAGTTCTTCAAGAAGTCAGTTTATCATTTCACTAGTAGAATTATTCAACATTTGACTGCTTTTCGGTTTAACCCATCAAACTACGTCATTGAACCTTTCCAAGTCTTTTTCCTGGTAAGAGATGGAAAGAAATCGTGACAGTGATCTTGATCTTATTGTTTTTCAAGATCAAGATCACACAAAAAAAAAGTGATCTTAGATCAAGATCACTTGTGATCTTCAAGATCAAGATCACACCCATCTCTGGGTGCAACAACAATAATAATAGAGGGTATGCTCTACTTGAACTAATTGAAAATCATGACGCAGTAATCCTCAACACCACTGTTCCCACCCACATGTCTTTAAATAAGCCGGAAATCCGATAGAACACTCTAGACCTCACTATTGCTTCTACTTCTCTTGGTCACAAATGCATCACCGATGTCACCAATGAATTTTTGGTAGTGACCACTGCATAGTCGCTACTACAGTCAATGTTTCTTCCCCAGATAATGCAGAGTTTGTACCATCATGGGCATTCCAAAGAGCTGATTGGGCAAAGTATTACAAATTATGCCAAGAAAATCTAAATTCTTCTGTTGTCTCAAATGATATAAATAGGCTACATTTAACCAAAACCTCTCCGAAACTATCCAACTCTGCGCGTCTATAGCAATTCCTAAAACCAAACCATTCAAATTAAATGGCGTTCCATGGTGGAATGACGATTGTAAACGAGCAGTAAGGAACAAAAAAATAGCACTACAACGTCTGCATCGTACCAGACACCCAACAGACATCCAAGCCTTTAAACGCCTCCGGGCAATTGCCAGAAAAACCATCATCCAAGCAAAAAAAGAAAGCTGGAACAATTTCTGCTGTTCCCTCGATAGTAAAACAAAGCTTGACAAAGTGTGGAAAATTATTAAAAAAATTTCAGGCATAAAGGAAACCAAAAGAATTCCCACTCTTGCCACTAAAGCAGAAAGTGATACCAACAAAGCCAACATCCTTGCAGATCAATTTCTCTCAGTTAGAAGCTCAACCAACTATTCAAAAACATTTCGTGAAAATTCCAGTCTTTTAATTTCGAACAATCTACAATCAAAACTGGCAACCCATTTCTACAATAAATCTTACAATTCACCCCTGCAAATGAACGAGTTGAAGACAGTCCTTAAAGGTAATAAAAACACTGCCGCAGGAGCGGACGGCATTTATTATCAAATGTTATGTCATCTACCCCCTTGCAGTTTGAATATCCTCCTCGACTTCTTTAACTACGTCTGGTCAACAGGCACACTGCCACTCAAATGGAAACATTCAATCATCATCCCAATTCATAAGCCAAACAAACCAACGGGTATACCCTCCTCCTACAGACCAATCTCTTTAACCAGCACCCTTTGCAAAACTATGGAGAAAATAGTAACTAATCGCCTCAGATGGTATCTAGAACAAAACAATCTACTCCATCTTCAACAGTCTGGATTCAGCAAAAGACGTCGAACGACAGATCATATTATCAGACTCCACGACACCATCCAAAAATCCTTATCTTGCGGTAAATCAGTACAAACAGTAGGCTATTTCTTGACCTTGAGAAAGCTTATGAAATGGTCTATCACGACGCAGTCCTCCTAAAACTATATGACTTAGGGATCAAAGGAGCCATGCTATCTTAGATCAAATCTTTCCTGTCAAATCGTACTTTTCAAGTCAAGATTGTCAAAGCTTTATCTACCACAAGAAAACTAGAAAACGGAATTCCCCAAGGCAGCGTTATTAGTCCATTACTATTCAACGTAGCGATCAACGATTTACCAAATCTAATTACCTCTTCAGCACTTTTTGCAGATGACTTCTGTTTTTGGAAAACAGGAGAAGACATCTCAACTCTGTCTAATATAATCAAATCTGACTTTTCAAAAACCAAAGACTGGTGTGATAAATGGGGCTTCAAGATCTCCGCAAACAAATCAGCGGTTGTGCTCTTTACAAACAAACGTAAATATGATCCGTGTACACTCGAAATAAAAAATTCGTTAATCCCCATCAAAAAAGACTAAAAATACCTTGGAATCACATTTCAGTCAAATGGAAAGTATAGCATCCATGCTAAACATGTTGCAGAAAAATCCAAATCAAGACTAAATGTTCTTCGTGTACTGAAGGGCACAAACTGGAGAGCAGGAAAATCAGCACTGCTTTGCATCTACAGAGCCATAATACGATCGGTTATTGAATATGGTATGGAAGCATATTTTGCCACAAACAAAACCACACTCCAACCAATTCTGACATTACAAAATGAAGCTCTAAGAATATGCTCCAGAGCAATGAAAAGTACCCCAATTTCAAACCTTCAACACTACTGCAATGAATTACCCTTGTCACTTAGATACGAGCAACTTTGTCTAAACTACAAAGCCCACATTCTGACATTTTTACGCCACCCAGCACATAACATCCTCGAGGAAAGTTTGCCAAGAAATTTGATCAACACATGTAACTACCAACCATTCCATTTCCTCACCGAGACAATAGACACGAATATTACCGTAAACCTCATCCAAGAACCATCTATCCCACCCTGGGAAGTCTATATACCCACAACTGACTACACCCTTGTAACTGAAACCTCCCAGCTTGACTCCCACGCTTGACCATCCAAATGCCATCTCTGGCATAGTCGCTGAGCACCTCACAAAAAATTACTCAGAATTTCTCAACATATATAGCCTACAGACGGATCCAAGACCAACACGAAAACCGGATCTTCCTTTTTTGTAAACCGCCATGCCTGGAATAAAACGCTGTTTCACAATTAATAGATCCGCATCTGTGTTCAGTGCCGATCTGTTTGCAATAAAGGCTGCACTGGGGAAAGTGGTGTAACGTGGACCAGTGTGTAATTTGGACCAGTCCCTTAACTCAAAAATAAAAATCGTTTTGTCAGTATTTTTGAACAGCTTGAAAGAATAAATAATAGTAGCCCGGATGTGAAAAAATCAGCTTATTAGGTTTAGAAACGTGGACGGGAGATTGGAATTTGTGGTTTTGGGTATGCTGATGTTATTTTGGGGAGTTGATTGCTAAGCGCTGAGACGTTATTGGCATGACGTTTGAGTCTGATATGATGTTGGTATTATCTTTAACCTATAAGGAGATGTTGTGCTCAATTACAAGACTTGTAACCAAGTGTGGAAGTCATAGATGGTAATTTTTAACAGTGCATGACCGTGTGTAATTTGGACCAGTCATCTCACCTATGCAGCATCGCGTCAGTTCAAAATTCCCAAAGCTGTAGTGTTAAAACATGTCCATAACAGGCTACCAATAAATATGCTACACAAGTGTCAAAAACCATTGGTCGACAACTTGATCTTCCCGAAAATATTGAAGATCAACTGGTCAAACATGTTTTGGAAATGGAGTGAAGATTTTATGGTTTAGGGGCCATAGATTTAAGAAAGCTTACATATGACATTGCGTCTGCCAATAATATCAATACCCGCTTCAACAGTGAAAAGGGTCTGGCTGAAAAAGATTGGCTTAAGGGATTCTTGAACCGTCATCCAGAAATTTCATTTCGAATACCTCAAACAACTTCAGTTGAAATTACATACTCCAATGGTCCAAAATACACACCCCAATGGTCCAAAATACACACCATATGTGTAATTTGGACCATTTTTGAACATTTTTTATTGCTTAATTATTCTGTATTTTTTTATTGTATGTGATTTATATTTTCTACACTGGTTTGCAAGTAGGCTACCTAGACTGTATCTGGGTGAAAAATAATACACATTGACCGGAAGTTGGCTGAGTTGTGCTTATTTTTCTTTAGGGTTTAAAATACACACCTTTCCCTATATGGATAAAAGAGACCAAACAAAGTAAGTCGGTCATCATTAGCGACTGCTTAAGTGCACTACGGACGACACCAAAAGTGCAGGAACAAACAAAGTACCTGACCATCCAACCGTCTTTAGACTCATCACCGGTCACTGCCGTTTAAACCAACACCTCTTCAAGATCGGATGCCACACTTCTGGACTATGCGACACATGTATGAATTGTATGACCCCTGAGACTGTGAATCATTTTCTATTTCATTGCAGTAAATATGCAACTCAAAGGAAGTGTCTTGAACAAAATCTGAGCAAGTATGGAATAAACATTTTGGTGAAAAATTTTGCTGAAAATCGTCCAACTACTACACATCTGCTGGCTTTTATAAACTCCTGCAATAAGCTCATTTAAATTATTGTTTTAATCACTGTAATCATCCATGTTATAGGCTACTGTAGTGCACCCGTGTCGCGTCTGCTCCCAGCCAGAGATCGATCGCTTTTTACATTGATTCAGCGTCTTTGGACATTGAATCGGTGTGGAAGGCGATTGATTTGCTGGCTGGGCTTTCCTTATTTTGTTTCAGTTTGTAACACCAATCGTGCAATTCCAAAGAAGTAGCCTACCTGACTTTCGTGGGCCTAACCTCCTACAAGAATTTCTTTTCCACTAATGATGTGTTTAAACTACTGTATCGTATTATGTTGTGTTGTGTCGTATTGCACCCTTCACTATGCCCTGTTGTGTTCTAACTGTGCTAAATAGCCTAGCTATTATAATAATGACTGTCGCTAAAAGACCATAGATGTTGTAAAGCGACATAAAACAAACCATAACAATCAATCAATCAATCGTCAGTTGTTGCTTGTACGCAGGTCAGTGCATTTTTATTTATTTTCAGTCATGTTCAGTCCAGTGTTGTCAGATTGGGCGATTTATCTGCAATTGGGCTACTTTTAGTTGGGCTTGGCGCTAAAAAATGTTGGTTTGCGACTTGCGCTTTTTTGGGCTACTTTCAGACTTTAATTTGGCGCGAGACCGCGCTTTTTGGCTTTCTATTTGTATTTTTTAACGCAGGCCAACGTTGGATCGGTGTGGAAGTGGCGAGTTTAGCTGACAGGGGTCTAAAATTATCGCTTTATCAACGCAACTTTTATCAAAGCACGCTTGATATCTTTAAGACATAACTTCCCTGGGTATAATTGAATTTCGCAAGATGATGATGTTGTTTTTTGCTAGTTTGTTTTATTTGTTTTTTGTCATTGTTTCATGTCGTCAAGTTATAGCCTATCTATTTTGTGAGTCGTGCAAGGCCTGGTGCGTTGCGCTTGAAATGGCTTTGCCCGTGGTAGGATTTCTTTGTGGGGTTTTCTTTGCCTGCCTTGCTCTTTGCTATGAGCTAAACGCATCAAGACGTGTTCCCCTTACGACCATCAGCACTCTTGATAACGCACCATGGCCGATCTTCATAGCAACTGTCCATACAAATCTTCAATATATCAGCTAAAGTTATGTAGGCTAATAAAGTTATAGCCTATATATGTTTATTTGTTTTGTAACATTTTTTATTTTTTTATTTTCCCTTTATATCTTAAATTTTTCTGGAGGTGTTGCGACCGTGCCAAATTTTTTTCAACTCAATAACTTACTTCGATCACAAGCACGTTTTAACGTTCGCGTTTTGTCGCTTCTACCTTTTTCTTGACCTTTGCTATGTTGATGTGTATTGTTTTGATATGATGGTCAGAAATAAAAAAACAACTGAACTGAACTGAACTATTTGCATTTATTCGTGGGTATCGGTGTGAAATGTGGAATGATAAATTATAACAAGTCGTAACAATTGATGTATTGTTACGCTATCATTGCTGTAACGTGCTGACCAAAAGTAACCTTACGCCTGCTGCTTTTCTTGAGTGTCCTTGCGTCATATTGCCGTTGTGAAATCTGCGTTTGTTAGTAATTTGAAACACTAACAGTAATTGTGCGTTCTCTTGCAATCGGTAGTTTGATCCACATCTACGTAGTCTTACATTTTTTTAGCGCTGTAGCCTACATCTACCGCATGCTGCATTGTTTGAAGCACTCTAATCACACTGAGTTTCCTTTGTTTAAATCAACCGTCTAGCACAGGGGTCACCAAGCTACGGCCTGCGGGCCAGAACCGGCCGCGAACTCATTTCATCTGGCCCGCCACGTGCTGCGGAAATTACAGCTGCACTACAACTGTTAAGGAAAAAAGTTACCAATCTTTTTGTAAAGGAGTAACGTGTTCTGTTTTTATCGTTAGGCCACCACAAATGGGAACAGCCTAGGCCAAATTTGGAAAAATGTAATGTTTTTTCAAGAGAACGATGCCCTCTAGTGTATCACAGCAGGGGATAACTTTTCCAGCAACCTTTCAATTTTCATCACAACTTTGCTATTCCACCGCTGACTTTGTTATTTATTGTGCTCAATTCAAGTCAATGGAGATTTTAAATAGTCGTATATCTTTTCGCAATTTACATCCGGCCCGCAGCTGTTAATCTCGCAGCAATCCGGCCCTCAGAGAAAAAAGTTTGGTGACAGCATTAAACTAAAATCAGTCTGGCTTTTGCTCAGTCATAGGGTGGTGTGTTAATTTCAGTCTTTTCTTGAAAGTCACAGTGTCAGTTCAGTTATGGTTGTAGTTTAGTGATTTCGATTCAGTTCATTGTATTCTGTTTGTTATCAAAGCATTATTTGGCTGCAAAGTTTTCGATCAGGAAGTTTGTTTTTACTTTGCAATAAACTCATACTAGCAGAAAACTAAGGTATCATTTTCAGATCATCCCCACTAGCCTACTATGCTTGTACTCGGGATGTTGCTTTAACAGTTACAGCTATATAATTCAGAAGAAGTTCAGATAATTCGACGTCCGCTACAGTGAACAAAGATGTTCTTTTTGCCATGCCCCTTAGGGGGCATGCCCGCAGACGCCCCTAGAAAACTCGCGCCTTCGGCTGTCGACGTCGCGACGTCAAATTGGGCTACTTTTAGATTGCTTTGGCGCATTTTTGGGCTCTTTTTTTGAAAAATTTCTGGCAACACTGGTTCAGTCATCCTTTTTTTTCCCGCGGTTTTCTAAGTCGGCAGCAAAATTTGTGCTCTCCTGGTCCAATTTAAAAAAATAGACTAATAAAAAATCAAGGCCTGGAGACACGTCAAGTTGGAAAAATTTGAAAAAAGAATTTGTTTGTGGTTATTGCAAAGAAAAAATTATCAAAATTGATGTGGAATTGTTGAAGAAAATGCGTTTTGAAGAAATTTGCTAAACCAACAAGTGGAAAGAAACAAGAAGTCGGCTCAGATCGGCTTACGAATGGAAATTAACTCTTATAGCCTAAAACGTAAACTGTTTTAGACTAAAGTAAACAATATCACACCAAATCAAAAGAATTGTTTTAGACTAATTTGCAATTGATGATGATTAAAATTAAACTTTAAATTATACTAAATTTTTGTCATTAAATTGTCACTAAACTTAAAGTTGACTGCTAGTCTCAGTGTTTTTTTAAAGTAGTGTTGCCAGACATGCTTAGATTAATTATAATGTACTGTACTGAAACTCGCATCATCTAAGCTGTTTTTTTGTAGCATTAACTTTTAGTGCCAACTGTTACATTAATAATCCTTGTTCTTTGTTTGCTTTCAAATACTTCTTTTTTTAACTTTTTATTGCTTAAACCTCCCTTTTGGCGACATTGCAAATCCATTTAAATTGCTAAAACTTGTTTTATTTGTGATTTTCGTTGAGCTGTTGAAACTTTGAATTGAAATTGATTAATCAAACTTTATCTAAAAAGTAAATATCACCTAAGTTTTTTTTATTACACTTAGATATATCTCACTTTTTATTATTTTATTTTTCTGAACTCATATATGGTCACACTGAGCCGGGTGTATGAAACTTTTTGTCTTGCTGAGTTATTCTTTTATGACATCACAATTTAATTTTGCTTATTGTCTTTAAGACTACAGTACTGTACCTAATTTCAAAGTTTGAGAAACTTTTCAGGTCTTGAATTTTCTAAAGTTTTAATCGCCCTTATTGCAAGTGGTAATAACATTGTACGCACGTTTTTTTTGTAAAACAGAGAGAAACTGAGAAAAAAGAGCAGTAGGCTATGCATGCATTTTTTTTTATTTTATCGTATCCTTGCTTTTGATTAATTTTTTCTAAATTCGTGCGGCGGTCATACTGAGCCGGTTTCCTGTAATTTTTGCCTTGCTGAGTCTTTTATGCCATCACTTTTTTTTAATGCTTTTAAGACTCTCAAAGCAAAAGTTTAGGAAACTTGTCAGCTTTTAGATTTCTTCTTTGTGTCATAAAGTTTAATTGCCCTTGCACTTGCAAGTGTTTATTGTAATTGTAGTAGGCTATATTTTCACAAAAAAAAGTTTTTTTTCTATCTCGCTTCTAGGTTTGGTGGCTGTGCAATTTTAAGATAGTGGTAACACTGTTTTATCGATGTATATTTTAAACCTTTAGGTTTTGCCATCTTTCCCTTTTGTTGGTGTCAAATTCGTATGTTTACTTTGCCGTTCTGTACATGTTTGCGCCAGCAACAAAAAATAAATTGAATTGAATGTATTATTAACATTTCACGAATATTTGTTTTTGTTTAGATGAATTAAGGTATTTTCCTGACGAGGGCATAAAGTTTTGCCGAAAACGTTTGAAGTTATGTAGCTATTTTATTTTATGTATTATTTTTTGAATTATGCAATTCAATCTTATAAAGCTGTTATCGATTATCTGTCTATGGTATTCAAAAAGTATCTCTCTACCAAAGCTATACTTTTCTACAGAAATCTGGTGTTTAATTTAGTCATGCTAGCTAGGGTACAAAGTGTGAATTCGAGGCAAAGACAAATGTCTTTTGTAGCACAAATAGGCAAGAAGCACAAATAGGTACGCGAAAAAAGATCGAAACCAAGTAAAAACTGCCAATATTTTATAGAGGGAATGCCGTTATGCGTCATTCATCGGCATAACAAAATATATCAGATAAGCAGCAATTATTTCAATAACAGACTGAATGCAGAATTTGTCAAAAAGTTCATGCCGGTAAGCTACTGGGACCAATGGTCTGATCAGGGATCCAAACCAGCTTGATAAAAAAAGAAAACTGGATTAGGTAACCTCTGCGTCTTTGTGTTAATGTTAATTGGACCTACGTTATTTCAGGTACGGTATATTTTTTTTGGTGTGTAGCCTATGTTTCTGTTATACAGTAGGGCAAACTGGGGTGTGTTGTCACAGCACGATTTTCATGTATGGAGTCTTGCCGAAATCAGGACATGTTTATTCCAGTGCTGTGTGATACAAGCGTCCGGTCACAATACGCAGGTTGACGTTGATGTCTGCTGTAAATATAGGAATTGATTAATTGCAAGACTTCAACTTAAAAAAAATTGCAGGTACTGACGCATTGCCACAGATTTTTCGACTCTTCTGCATTTGTAGTTTTTCTCGTGTTACTCTTTTATTGAACTGTTTTGCCCAACTCTGGTGGGTTAACAAGCAGGTGTGAAGCTCAGCAAGGTACGAAAAGGTGAACCAAACAGAACAAGCAGAGTTTTTTTTTACAATCAGAAGCTGCTCAACTTCTTCTCTCGTGTTGTCGCTATATGTCAGGGCATCCGTTGGTTAGCCACTGCCTGGTGTCGTCATCTATAGAAACTAGCCCTTCCATACCATGAGGTGGTCTGTATAGCCGGCAATCCTTGATAATGTGGGTCGCCGTCTGCATTTCACCACTTTCACAAGCAGCACTCTCTGCCAAGCCCCAGCGCAGCATGTCTGCACCATAGCGTCCAACACCAGTGAGCAAACGGTTACGCCTTGATGAGGCAAGTCTAGAGAGCCCATGGCCCAGCTGGTTCTCGGGCGGGGATCTGAATACTTGGCGAAGTGGGGATGTGCTGCTTGACCATTGTTCACTCCACGCCGCGTGGCACCACTGTTTACTAGGGCTTCCACCAGAGGCTGTCAGAAGGTCTTGTGCAGCGCGTACAAATGGCTTTCTTGATTTTAACCGCTGCTTTGGTGAACATCTCAGCGTGGTTGCGTGTAGCAGATGGCCGGGGTTTAGGGCCTTACGGCTCAGGGAAAGAACAGCACGTTGGCGCCGTAGTGCAGCTGGCTCAATGTTTGCAAGGACAGGCAAGCAGTCAGTTGGAGTAATGCCCATGTTTGTGAGTCACGCTTATGCACGACACAACCCAGATCTAAACAATCTAATAGCCCACAAAGGAACGTTCTTTGCTCGAAAATAGACACAAGCAACGGTTGTCTGAATTCACCTGCTTTACCTTTCTCAAATCCTCAGTTTTAATTGTAAAGCTTTTTAACATGGTTTAATTCATATTTTGTCACCAAAGAAACTGTGCAGAAAAACAAACTTATGAAGATAATACGATCACCACTGATTAATGATCCAAATTCTGGTTCAATTGTGATCAGACCCTTTTGCCAAAAGAAAGCTACTTTTGAAAATTGTTACTGTAACATCTTATCAGTTCGATTTAGAAAGTCAAAGTAGGCTAGTCACACGTTTTGACAAAAACCAAAGAAAATATCTCAGACAGCAAAATCCGTCATTTCTACATTGATTCAACGTCTGTAAACGTTAATCCAGCGTAGAAAAGACGAGTTTTGCTGTTTGGAATAACATCGACCCTAGAAATGATGCATGTTTACTGATTAGGCCATCACATGTCAAGAGAGCAGTAAATGAAGTTGCTGACAATACGTATGAGCTTTCCTTCGGTCTCGAGAACAAAAATCCCATCAACACAATTGACAATGTTTGGCCTCACATATACACCTTGTATACAGCCAATATGTAACAAAAGTTTACGAATGGACGCGTGATTGAAATCCACAGATCTTGAAATGAAACTACCGAAGAAATAACATCCAACGGTGGAATAGCATATCGAAATGTTTGCCACGTCGCTCACACAAGTAAAAAAAAAAACAACAACAAAAAAAGTTCAATATTATATACAGTTCAATGAAATTATGATATCGCATGGCCACTTGTCAGGGCGACCGTGTGTAGACACTGAAATACAATGTCGCATTAAAGGAAGATACAAAATGTTGCAGTACACAAAATGTCTTCACTTTTCAGCAAATTGTTGCAAGATGACAGACGTGGATTCCGCAACTGATGATCACGATGCTATTCCAGCAGCGCAACAAAGTACCATTGTCACACAACTTCTTGTTCAGATTGTGCACATAGGCCAAGGGGTTGTCAAAATGAATTGACATTCAATCAAAAAATAGGTGACAACCCAGACAGCAAAATCAGTTACTTTTGACTGGTTCTGAAAAACCAGACTGCAAATTCCGTTACAAATAACCGATTTTGCTGTCTGGGAATCTGACGAATATCCGCCGGGGACTTCAGCATCGGGACACAACGTGATGTTGTAGCAAGAAATAACAAGGGCAAAAGAAAATGCGCCTTTCCGTAGCAGTGATCAACAAATGTAGAAAGGCCAGGACCAGGAAGTTCCACTAAGATGTTTTTCGAAAGCCTTTTAGAATTGGGTAGATATTGTTGAAAGCTTCGATGATTTCATTTCGCACTTTTGCTCCTGTTTGACAACAAAAAATACTTTGCAAAAATCGTGAAATAGGCAATACAACGTAAAAGAACAACTGCACGCCCAGCAAACTGATGCTAGAGAGAAGCCCAATTGTGGATCCGTAGGATGCATTGCCTGGTAATTTAAATTCAAGGAAAATGTAAGAGTCCAAATTACACCAAGTTATCGTGTTGCATATTGCGATTTCGAATATTAAATTCTCCTCAGTACCTCAGTACAACTTTATAACAAGTACCAGTAAAACTTTCAGAAGTTCAGTTCAAAGGATACAGCGGTTACGTTTAGAAAATATTTACTTTGTAATATAGTTTAAAAAATAATTTGTTTCGAATAAACAAAGATGCCCTCTTCCAGTTATTTGAAATGTCGTGATGCACACGTGTTACAATTCCTCATAGTTTTATTACAAGATTTATAAAATGGGTTGCGGACATAACCCGACAAGACTTGGGGGGTGGTAATTCAGTTATCTGCCATGCACTGGTTTTACAGGCATCATATGCCCAAAAACTATGCAGCTAAAACAAGAATAGTTCTGGAATGGTAGTGGCCAAAATTTTGAAATTAAATGTAAACATGTCCAAATAGAAACGGTTTCAAAGTAAACTTTTATCCATACCCGTGAGGACAACTTTGCCTGACACGAATATCAAAAGCACGATACGAGGTTTGACCATTCGATATATGAGGCCTGGGAACAACTCTGGTTCGTAGCTGAAAAAAATGTTGTATTTAGCAAGGAGCACAAAGCCTGAGATTAGTAAGCAAGCGCATAGTTGGTGTTAAAAAGATCTAGATTTATATCACAAATCATGAAAGGAACTTCACTATAAAAAGTAACACCACCAACGTTATACGTTCCAGCAGAAATAACTTTACAAACAGAATCTGGAGATTAATAATGTGGTTTGCGTATAGCGCTGTATCCATCGCAGATATCGGCTGCTCTCAGCGCTTAACAGAACAATGCAGCTGTATAGAGGCACAGTGACACACTTTATTATCCTGAATCTATTCTTTTATGGAGTGCCAAGCAGGAAGATTGGCATTCAATCAGCACCGCTTTTTAAAATGATTTGGGGTGACCCAACGAGGCATCGAACCCATGCCCACCAATTCAAAGATAACTAAGTTTTTACCTTGAAAACTGACTGTGAGTTAAGACTAAGCTCTCCAGCCGAATAGGAAACTTCACGTCCACACTTCCAACCATGTTTTGAATTTTAAACTCGAGAAACTTGGCATTGAAACCGAGCTTCTGCACAACCCTCGCGTACTTCCGGGCAGCCAATCTAGACTCATTTTCACTCTTGGCTCCGGTGCAGACCATCTTCCCGGAGCTAAAGATGAGAGCGGTGGTTCGTGGTTCACGGATCCTCATGATAACGGCAGCAAAACGCTGGAAAATATGATGCGTTGATTATAGTGACTATAAACCGAAATCTATAGAATGGTATAAGTGAACACTGAACAACCTCTTATTCTTCATGCTCCAAAAGTAGTAGCAAAAGTACAGTAAGTAACAAAAACACTTTAATCGATTTCATCGAACTTGACTTGAATAAACTTTTTGGGAATTGATTATTATTGAAGAAAAAGCCCTGTTTCTGAACCTGAGTTGTAAAATAGATTGCGAAAACAATTCTTTTAAATTCACACGTTGAAAATTTTTGTAGCTGGTGTTGTTGGCCATTATGCATTGATTGCCTTGAAATGGTGCTACTCTAGATTAGAAGTTCAATTTTATTATAAAGGTGCTTTATGGCCACTAACCTTGGGGTTATACTCAGCATTCCTGGCATGCAAGGCAATTTTCTTTAGGTCCAATTTAGTATCAAGATTCACTGTGGAAACGATGTTTCTGAAAGTGAAAACAAAACATCAAAAAAAAACACATTTCAATTAATTATCTTACAAAGAGATTTGTTTTTACTTTTAATTTGCGTTATACTTTCAACAACAACCAGGTAACAGGCTAACCAGATCATTGTATTGATTTGCATAAAAACTTAAGCCCATGCACACCAGTCAGCAACATTATCAAATAGAAAACAAAATCTCTGCAGGTGTAGCATCTCGTCACGGCGCAGCTTATGGATGGGAGGTGTGCAACACCACGCATGAGGAGATCCAGCTGATGGTATTGAAGTATACAATTCGAAATAAGAAAAGTAGCCTACGATGATGACGTACTGCAACTGTGGGGGTCCAACTCCAAAGTCAGCTGGGGTCTTTGGAGTCCTGGGAGTAAGGGTTGCCAGATATCCTGGTGTGGCAGCAGCTGGTACCGAAGGAGGGCCTTGCTGCAATAATGATACCAAAATTAGCAATCCATGTGCAACTCTGCATGTTATCCATAAAAACAGCCATCTTATAACCAGCACATCTCTATTGCTATGTATGATTGATAGCAATAGACAGCCACATTGCCGCACACAAGATTGACTAAAAGTGTTAGATGGCTGGGTTGGCTGCATGACAACATCTCTGTTTTGTGGTATTAACGGAAAAATAGCAAAACTAACAATTAACCACACAAGCTACAACTACGATGGAATATATGCGCTTATGATTCACAATACAGTTGTGCATAACAGTTTCTACTGTTAGTGTTATGGACTCTTCATTAATTCGAAGCTTATTAACTTCATTTTATTGAGATAAAATTATAAATCAGCAAACAACTGTTAAACCATACAAAGACAGTAACAAAGCATTTGTTTCAAAAAAAAGTTACTAGTTATCTAAAAATAACATATGAAAATAAACTTCTCACCTGCTGTGATCTAGGGGTTGATGCGCTTGGGCCTGGATTTCGATATGCTGAAATTTGTCCGTCATTGTCTACAATACAATATACTTTATAATGACTCAAGTCAATGCAACAATAGTTAGTTAGAAATCTGCGTCAATTTTGGCCAAGCTCACAATAGCTCATGCTAGCTTATAACGCTAAGCTATTAAACATGATGTAAACAACTTAAAGTCAGTAGCTATTGAGACAAAGAGACATGCCTGTTGCGATCGTCTCATTCAAATGTTTATACAACATTTATTCAACTGCAAAGTATGCTGTTTTGTGTTGAAGAATTCTAGTCCTTCAAAAAGTCAAGATACATAACTTAACATTTTGCGTTATTTAATATTTTTAAGCTTAACATGTGACTTACTGTGACAATTAGCTCTGTTTGTTCAAATTAAAAAAAAACAAAGCTTGTACACATCAAAGTTTTGGTCGTTTAAATTGCAATGTTGTAATGTTTGCTGAACAAGTGAACATGCTTTTAAAAAAGCGTTTTCGCAAATGTGTTTAGTCAAAACAGTGCTTGCCTACTTTTACGGTACCTATCATGGATATATACTAATTACTAATGCTTACAAAGTCACTCTATTTTGAAAATAGGAAAGACTTTGCAGTTGCACCAGCAATTATGATGATATTTTATTACCATATCAACAAAAGAATATAATCTAAAACTCATAAAAAAATGCTTTTCTTCAGAAAATCAATAAGGTTGTAAAATCATCAAAACAGTAAACGAATGAAATCTTGTCTTTATTTTTCAAAGTACTATCTGATCATGTAAAAACTCAACACAAATATTAACTGTACTTGCTTAATTTTGTACAAAATAATCTGAAAACTGAGTTGTTTGGCTAAGCAACTTCAATATCATCTTCAAGATCGAAACAATTGCAATGTTTCGATTTTCAGTAAGCTGTGCTAAAGTAAAATTCTTCTCACAAAGATATATTCTCGGAAAAACTGACAGGAGTTGATTGGCTTCTAGAGCTCTGCACAATCTCTAGTAGCCTATGCTTCAACAGCTCTACACTTACAGTCTACACATGCAAACAATTGCAAGCACTGTTTTGACCAAACACAGTTGCGAAAACGCTTTCTTAAAAGTATATTCAGCTAACTTATAACATTGCAAAATCAACCAAAATTTCGATTTTACCCCAACCACTCATTTACAGTCTTACTTGGCTGTTGTTCTCTCTCATTTTGATCAATGGTATGGTATGGTTGCTTGTATGCAATGGAGTGTTGGCCAGGTTGTGTTGGCCTCTGTGCACCATATCCACTTGGGTTAGGAAGATGAAGTGATGATCCCATCTGTTAAACATAAAAAATGTTGTTAAATAAATTCAATAGCACTCATAACTTGATTAACTGTTTGCTTGAAAACACAAAGTAGAGCAGTTGTTTACAGTTGTTCCCACATGATGAGAAAGTAAACCACATATTTACATATGACATTCAAAATATTTGTAAATACGTGAAATATATTATTGTAAGAATCGATATCCTAAGTTTCTAAACATCAGTGAACCATCAAAGCAATTTCCATAATGACTTTTGTTTTATCATTGAACACCACAAGCATAATTAAAAAAGCTGTTTTGATAAATAAACATTCTGTCAATTTATGGGTCAAAAAATCATCTTATACATGCAATGCAAGTTCTGCGGGTAAGCTAATTTACATGCTGTGAACTTAAGCAAACCGTGTCAATTTTTTTGTCAAGTCACCAATCAAAATCCAATAGCTGTGTCCTTTATCAAAAAACTTAATGACATGGTTAATGGAAATAAAATCGGCTTCTCTGCCTTATTGCATATCTAAACCTTCAATGACTGAGTATAAGCCTTGATATTACAAAAATCAAGTCAAAAATATGCACACGATAATAATACAAATAGTCATCCTCAGGAATTAAGCTATAAACAGCTTTTAAATAGGATGACATGTGGAATAATGAAAAGGACAATCACAACAATATACGGTAATATTCATAAAATAAATATGTTATAATATTTTTAATGAAAAAGAACCACATATATACATAGAAAATATGGGTCTTGCAATACCATACCTTGTAGACCTCAGGTACGTCGGAATGGCCCGTTTCGGTGAGTCCGATCCCTTAACGAGGATTTTTTCAATTTTTTTTTTAATTATCAGGTACCGTAGCCTAATTATCATTGCCGTTTTAGGGTTAGCGGTTTGGGGTTAGAGGTTATGAACTCACCAAATCGGACTCACTGAATCGGACTCACCGAATCGGACTCACCGAATAGTAGCAGACCCCAGGTACGTATTGCATACAAAAACACTATAGTGCTAATTAATCTAACGCAAAGATGTTTATTTTATGCATACCTGATGAGCATTGCCTGTTGATGACGCTAAAATCATGTTGTTGTTAGAAGACATTTGTTGTTGCAGGTTATGACTGTCAGACATTGAATGCTGCGCCATCAGACTTTGCATATCACCAGACATTGGGTTTAAAGGATTCATAATAACCAATCAAAATTATGCTTTGCTTATTTAATTTTTATAATACCGAGATAATCTATCCTACATAAAAACAAATATCTATTCTGAGTATCCAACACATGATTTCCTTGACATAATTTAGTAATTGCATGAATTTAGCATTTGTTTAAAAAGCAACTATTTTGTTCTCAAAACCAATTGCCTGCCAAATTAACTGTCATGAACTTAAACTGGCCTAGTTGTCAGTGGTTCAAAGCCTCTACAAGTATGCGAAACTGGCAGGAAGAACCTGTCAAAGGGTTTGTCAGTCCAAGGAAAAAGATTCAAAAACCAAGTCTCACATAGGCTATTCAGTATATATACACTGTACTCAACTTACTCAAGCTCAACAACTGAAAATGACTAAATGAGTTGAGTTGAGAATTTGTCAATTTGATCAGATTTCTGAAGAAAGAAAAAATCACAGCTGGTGTTGCCAATTTGCAAGAGAAATAAGAATAGTAAAATTTTTATCCGGGTTCTTGTAAATTGTTGTGAGATTTTTCTACTGCAGTTTTGTAATTAAGTTCTGACAAGTCTTCATTATTGTTAGTCCAAATTCTTGGGGATCTGCCCCTATTTCGTTTGCCATTCATTTTTTTTCTAGTAGTTGTCTTTGAATAGAATTATTGCGAATCATGTGGCCAAAATATTTTAATTTTCTTGATTTTTATTATTATTACAGTATTATTATTTATTTGCATCAGGCAGTTCAGTTCAGTTCAGTTGAGTTGTTTTTTTATTTCTGACCATCATATCAACACAATACACATCAACATAGCAAAGGTCAAGAAAAAGGTAGAAGCGACAAAACGCGAACGTTAAAACGTGCTTGTGATCGAAGTAAGTTATTGAGTTGAAAAAAATTTGGCACGGTCGCAACACCTTCAGAAAAATTTAAGATATAAAGGGAAAATTAAAAAAATAAAAAATGTTACAAAACAAATAAACATATAGCCTATAGGCTATAACTTTATTAGCCTACATAACTTTAGCTGATATATTGAAGATTTGTATGGACAGTTGCTATGAAGATCGGCCATGGTGCGTTATCAAGAGTGCTGATGGTCGTAAGGGGAACACGTCTTGATGCGTTTAGCTCATAGCAAAGAGCAAGGCAGGCAAAGAAAACCCCACAAAGAAATCCTACCACGGGCAAAGCCATTTCAAGCGCAACGCACCAGGCCTTGCACGACTCACAAAATAGATAGGCAATAACTTGACGACATGAAACAATGACAAAAAAACAAACTAGCAAAAAACAACATCATCATCTTGCGGAAATTCAATTATACCCAGGGAAGTTATGTCTTAAAGATATCAAGCGTGCTTTGATAAAAGTTGCGTTGATAAAGCGATAATTTTAGACCCCAGTCAGCTAAACTCGCCACTTCCACACCGATCCAACGTTAGCTAACGTTGTATTAATGCAAAAATGACAGGCATCGCCAGCTGGGATGTAGTAGTGGTATGTCCCAGTAATATGATAAATTTGGGTTACCGTATGTTTTACACGTTAAACCATATTAAAGTGACAAAAAATATCCAATTTGGCATATTACGTTAAAAAAAAAAAAAAAAAAAAAATAGATAAACAATCAGACAATAGCATGACGATCCAGTCCAAGATATTGAAATAAAACAACTGGCCACCGCTTCACCGAAAGATGGAGATTGGTCAAAAAGGATGGAAAAACTTCTGCAGACTCTGTAGAACTTCTGTGGACAAAAAAAACACAAGAACCAGAAGGCCAGTAGGAGTACTTACAATCTTACTATTTTGCTAATAAATCTACACACATTGGCTTATCATTGCTGGGCAAAAAAAAATATATATATATGTATAAACTATAATATATATAATAATAATATATATATGTATATATGTATATATATATATCTTTTAAATCAAAAATATATTTATATATATCTATATATATAAATCAAATGTAGTCATTACCATCTGAAGCCCCCACAAACTGCCCCACCCAACGGATCATCAGAAGGTCCTATTCAAATAGAATCTATTTGAATAAGATAAGATTTGAATAAGATTAATAAATATTAATATTTTAATTTTAAGATTCTATTTGAATAAGACCCTCCGATGATCCGCCAGGCGAAACAACTTGCAAAGGCTTCAGACAGTAATAACTACATTTGATTTAATTCGCTCTGCTTTGCCTTTTTGCTTGGCATTGAGCACTTTTTGTAGTATTAATAGTTTTCATTGTTTTTTTATCTATATATATATATATTTTTATATATCTTTTATATATTAGTATGTTTGGTGCATGATGTAATACTTAGATGGGATTATTTCAAGGAAGATTTAGCTTGTTTATTTTTGATTTAAAGCCTTTTACAGTTTTACATTCATTTCTTATAGTAGGGGGAAGCTTGTTCCAAACTATTGGCCCCATGTACCGTATTGATTGTTTGCAAGTGTTAATTCGGCAATATATCGGAATATAAGGAGAATTACTTCTTGTTGTTAGGCTACTTGATTGTTTACACATAAGTATATCATTGAATGTTGTGGGAAGCAGCTTTTTTGAATATTTAAACATAAAAGTTGCAATCTCTGTAGTTTTCATGTGGTTAATTGATTTTAAATTATTGAGTTCCATTACACCTTTTATGCTTTCTCTGCGGTCAATGTCAAATACAGTACGAAGAAAGTTATTGCATGTACGTTGTAGCTTTTGCAATATAGTTTTGTTTTCATGACACCACGTTGAGATGCAATATAATATCTGACTCTCAACTAGAGAATGGTAAATGGAGAGAAGTGCTTGTTTGTTTAGGAAAGGCTTAATTTTTTTTGTCACGCAGAGTATTGATCTTATTTTTTGAAGCAAGATTTCCATATGAGATTTCCATGACAAATGCTCGTTTACAATTATTCCCAGAAACTTTATTGAGGCAACTTGTTCTATGTTGCTTTTTCGAATATTCAAGGGTGGGTGGTATGATAGTGTCTTGCTTCCTTGACTTGAAAATAATATATGTTTGGTTTTGGTGACATTTAGAGACAATCGATTTGTTGATAGCCATTGATCTATGCATACAAGTTCTTGATTTGCCGTATCATATACCGTAGAAACGGTTTTATTTTTATATATAATGGTGGTGTCATCTGCAAACATAATTGCACTAAAGAGACAGGCCCATATTCATAAACACAACACAAGTCACAGAACACACAAGGTTACATAGCCTATATAAGCAAAACCTATGCGTACACAGTCACGTAATAGTGAGATGCATAGTCAGAAGAAGCATAACACTCTGAGGTAAAAACTGCAACTAACCAATTGTTAGATGAAACCTGACAGCGGTTGACTTCGGAATAGGGCATGAAACGTAGGAATATGATGGTACGTCTGAATACTATTAATGCTAACACGCCTCGGTAATTTATGCAATGTTCGAAATGCATTATTGTAAGCCGCATGCGATTAATTGTTTGTAGAATTTCCATGTTGGTTTGTAGTCTAGATAGTAGGCTACGATAGCTCAATTGGTTAGCGCGTCACTTCTGGAACGAAGAAACTTCAAGATCAACAGCGGCGCTGGTTCGACTCTCGGGGTGTGCGCTTGAGCAACGCACGTTAAGGACTGCTCTCCATTCAGCGGCATCTAATGGATGGAATAATTCCTCAACAACAAGACTTCAACAATCGGAAATTTCACTCTGTCAATCTCGGTGACCGGGCCTGCGTTAGTGATTCAAACAGGGTTGCATTCCTGGGGGGGCTCGGGGGGGCTCAGCCCCCCGAAAAACGAAAAGGCTTGATGTAGGGGGGGCTCAGGGGGGGCTCGTTTAAGCTTCCATTTTTCAGCTTTTCTGGCTGAACAACAACTTCTCGACTGAACAAGTAACACTTTAACAGCTTTCTCACAACAGAACTGCAAAAAAACACGAACATAGGTTGATAGCAATCGCCAATTATCACTTTTGTCAGAAACTCTTCAGACTGGGAATATCAACTTCGTAGTAGCTAATCGTCATGTCAAATGGATTGTTAATTCTCTATTTCAAATAAAAAAAGCTATTCAAGAAGGAAAGTATTCGTTTGATGAAGTTGTTAACTTGAGTCCCGGAAGTACAAAAAACTACTCCTTTAAAGGCACAACATTGGACCAGTTCAAAGCTCGACGTAGAGACTAGCCTACCCTTCTTTTGATCGTAATCAGTTTATTCAAGCTTTGGTTGAGAACATTGGAAGCAGGATGGTGGACACCAACAATGAAAATTCTGTGAAGAGCTTGGAAATTATTGTACCAGAGTTAGGCCTATGGCCTGCTGCAGTCGAAGTTCCATGGCAAGAAGGGGAGCAGAGATTACGAAAAATAGAGGAGAGATTTCATGTCATCACTCCTATTTCCGATTGTATGTTGACAATCCTTGTCATATAGCCTACCAGATACGATAAAGTTGTTCAAGAACGTAGTACTAAACATGATTGCTGTAAGTTCTGCTGAAGCCGAACGTGGATTTTCACAAATGAACTTCACACAGCTACGATCACGGCTGACCATATCACTTGTTTCAGCATTGTTGTTCATCAGCATCAATGGACCACCTCCTCATTTATGGAATGGCACTGCGGCAACTCAGAAGTGGTTGCAGACTCATCGGTCGGCTGTGGATGTTCAAGTTAAGCATTTTAAGCTGCCCACATTGAATGAACTCAGATCTCCGCAAAAACTGTTTGCTGGCTAAAATCAAGGACTGTCGTGGTGCTTTAAACTTAGCCCATAAAACCAAAGACCTGGCAGACAGGCTGTTTGTTTTGTGCAATCTCGTTTGCACCAACTTGGAATATGCTTTTGCTGTAATTGGAGTTTTTTAAACTGTTCGTTAATACTGTAACTAAATGAGATTTTAGTGTAACTGTCACATTGGCAGCTTATTGGTTCTTATATAGCAAATCTGCAACCCCTAGCGCTCATTTCAAGAATTGCATTTCCTTACTTTCCTATTGCAGTCAATGTTTTTGCAAGTGTGCTTAGGATTGGCTCATACAAATAAGTTTACAATTGAGTTAAGAGATTGGAATTAACTCATGCAAATCGAGTTTCAAGTGTAGGCCTACGCAGTAAAAAAAAAGCAAAGGAGATTGCAGTGTAGCAACCAAGCCAAATTTCAAACTTATAATTTTATATCGGATTCAACCACGCTTTCACGTTTTGTTGCTTCTACCTTTTTCTGTACTTCAAGCTATGTTTTAGCATGGGTTGTTTTTCGACATGATGTTCAGAAGTAAAAACATACTGAACAGTGTTTCTTTTTCAAAAAGGTAAACATTGTTGGCTAACCTACACCGATTACTTATACATACTTTGTCTATAACAACACAGCTAAGTGTTAGAGCCCCCCCAAAAAAAATTTTAGGAATGCACCCCTGGATTCAAAGCCTCTACAAGTATGCGAAACTGCCAGGATTAAGCTCTGCAAGAAGCTTTCCCAGTCCGAGGATAAAGATTCAATCAATCAATCAATCTTTGTGATTTTATCCTTCCATGAATATTCAATATTCCGCTCGTGAGAAATTTCAATATTCCGCTTTTCCCCACTTGTAGAGACTTTAACACAGGGCCGGTTATCAAGATTGACAGAATAAAGTTTCTCGTTGTTGTTCGTGAAGTAAGTTATTCCATTCACGAGGTGCCGTTGAATGGAGAGCAGTCCTGAAATGTGTTACTCAAGCACACACCCTGAGAGCCAAACTAGTTGTAGGTTGTGATCGCAGTGGCCAAATTTGCTTGAAAATATCTAACTTCGTCCTCAACTGAACTTATTGCAAAATACGTAGTAAAATGTGTTCTTGAGCAACGATTGCGTCTAGGCACAACCATGATAAGATCACGATTCAGTGGCGTAGCTAGGGGGGGGACCGCCCCGGGCGGCACTTTCAGACTACGATTTTGATTACAATCTGATAAAAAAACGGATTTCATTTTCACATGCTTTTTCTTGAAGGGGCGGCAAAATCTGAATCCGCCCGGACGGCACATTCCCTAGCTACGCCACTGTCACGATTTCAAACTTTTTGGCACATTTTTCGCTGTGTCGTTAAAATTGCTAAGCAATGGGATTTAGCCTATAATTATTTAGGCTAATAGTGTCAGATAGGTAGCCTAGTATGAATCGACAAAGACTTGTGCAAGAGAGCACTGTAGATTAGTAGCCTACCCAAGCACAAAAACATTCATGTTCTCTTTTGGTTTTGGGAGAGAACACCACTGACTACTGAGTGTCCCTAACACCAGTATTAGCAGGTCCGGATTTAGGGGGGGGCAGAGGGTGCAGGTGCCCCGGGCCCCCCGACTTTTGAAGGGTCCCTTACGTGGAAAAAATGTGATTTTGTGTTGTTTTTTTTTCTTTAAGCCTCTGAAGTTTCTGCAAAATGCTGTGCGGTGCTGGATTAATGCTACCGCACTATAGACGTAGAGGTAGTTTTTCGCGCCGTCGGCGCCAAAAATTTTTTGCACAGGGGCCCCACGATCTAAAACTGCCTCGGGCCCCCCATCAGCTAAATCCGGCCCTGAGCAATAGCCTACCTGCTCATTGTGTTTTATTAAGACACAAGCGGTGTCGCAGAAACACCTTTTCCAGCGTCGTGCAAGCTCTGTCACTACTTTACCTCGCAGGAAACTAGGCTATTTCTATGAGAGATACCTATTAGAGGTTAACACTTTGTGAAGAATAAACCTAGGTACCGGTACTGTAGATTTTTGTGTGAATTAATCCGTACGGCGTACCGTACATACCCAGGCCTGGATTTAGGGGGGGCAGAGGGTGCAGGTGCCCCGAACCCCCCGACTTTTTAAGGGCCCCCTACGTGGAAAAATGTGATTTTGTATTATAATATTATTATTTTTTCTTTCAGCCTTTGAAGTTTCTGCAAAATGCTTGTTTGCGCAGTGCTGGATTAATGCTACTGTAGACGTAGAGGTAGTTTTTCGCGCCGTAGGCGCGAAAAATTTTTTTGCACAGGGGCCCCCATCTAAAAGTGCCCTGGGCCCCCCATCAGCCAAATCCGGCCCTGTACATACCCCGTATTTGTTTGGGGTAAAAATGGTGTGGAATCTATCCATGCTACACCAATGAGGTTGTCAGCCTAATACCGATTGAATGGATGAATTAAGTTTGCAAATGACGAGTTAGCCAAACAAATGAAAAGAAGCGACGAACTGAAAAGTTAGATGGCCGGTTAGCTAAATGAACGGAATGCAAAAAACGAAGAATCTCACGGATTAAACGAAGTTATAAGAGTTAAAATATATTCTACTATAGAAACAAGATTTTTGATTAGGGTAGTAAGTTGACTCGGTGTCCGACGTTTTCTTCGTAAACAGTTCTTCGTAAAGCAATTCTTCGTAAGCAATTTTTCGTAAAGCAATTCTTCGTAAAGTTAATTCTTTGTAAAACAATTCTTCCCAAAGCATTTATTCCTGCATGCAATGGAGATTTGATGTATACGAAGAAATGCTTTACGAAAAATTCTTTTAGGGATTTCATTTCACCAACAACTGTTTACGAACAATTGTTTTACGAAGAATTGCTTACGAAGAATTGCTTTACGAAGAATTGTTTACGAAGAATTCGCCTATAACCAGTTGACTCGAGGTAGCCCATTACATTTTGTTTGGCCGCTTTTCACAATGCCGTTTAACGCACTTGTACAAAGGGTTAAAATCTCACAACAGAGAAACTTGGCGCCTCATTGCCTCCAACCCTCGACGAGAGGAAGGAACTTAACGATGATGATGACAAAGGGTTGTTTTTCAGTTTCTAAATTTGTGAACTTTGTAAACACAATTTACAGAAAATCAACTAATTCTATACGAAGATAAAGCGATCAGAGGTGTGAACATATGGTAATTTTATTATTGATATCGTTTCCTCTTTTAACGAGAAATGCACATGATACAAATTACACAAACTCAAAAATAAACAACAAATTAGTGACAGATGTGGTCACTATATAAGGAAGGCTGTAAAAACTCATTTGAAAAGAAAAAATATAGCTTCCGTCACTAAATGTAGTGATGACGTGGTGTTCAAAGAAGTACAAGTTCCCATACAGACAAAAATGATATCGCAGCCTTCCAAAATAACAAGCAGAGCTGCCACTCCAACAGATAGGCTAAGCAGCCTGCAAGACAACACATAAGCGACAACACATATTTTCCAAAACATGCAAGTCAACAAGAAATTGTAGGGTTACACTACCCCAGGCAGCAAAATTCGTCATTTATACATCTGTAAACGTTGAATGTAAAAACGACGAATTTTGCTGTCTGGGACAGTGTTTCTCAAATGCGTTTGCGATGAGAAGCTTTCATACACACTCCAAAAGGGAATTGTTGGAACGTTTAATAACGTTAAAAGGGTGCAAAAATGTAAGTTTTGCTGTCTAGGAAATGACGCAAGTAGCAGTGATTCTCCAACTCCTTTGAATGGCAGACCCCGTTTACTTCCTTGAAATATTTGCGGACCCCTATCCATTTTTAAGAATAAAATTACAAATAACAAGGCATAAAATTCAACGAAAATTCTCGATTAATTTATTGCCATTAAAGCTTTAGATATATAGGATTAGCTTGCCACCAAGCTTATAGATTTTCTGTAAGAAGGTTCCACTCACGTAAGCTCTCGCACGTCAAGCTGTAACTCAAAAACAATACAAGGATCTCTGTACCCAGTGGAGTAGCTAGGGGGGGGCGGACCGCCCCGGGCGGCACGTCTGGGGGGCGGCACTTTCAGACAGGACGTTTTGTTTTTTTTGTTGATAATGCAAAAGTACACGGAAAATAAAAGCAAACAGAATGGCAACGTTCAAAACAGTGGCGTAGCCAAGGGGGAGGAGGGGTCTGGGGGTTACAACCCCCCTTTGGCACGCATGTGACGTCACGATATTGAGAATGATGCTTTCAGTCTCTATGTCTCTAAAACAAAGTTTGCCTAATTTTAAACGAAACTCCATTAAAAGAGCGAGTTTTGCCAATACCAAACATTCAAATATCTCAGCCAGGAATTAGCAACAAGAAAACATAGAGACTTAGCTTTATTAAGTTACCAAAAAATTCCCAAGAAAACATGATCTTATCCTTTTGCTATGCCACCGGACAGCACCATTTTACAGGAATATTTATACCAGGGGATTTATACCCACATTTTTGTTGAAAATGCTCTCAGAATGCACCAAATCCAAAGTAATTTTTCAAAATTTTCTGGAGGAGGCCCCCCAGACCCCCCGCCGCTGGGTGTCGTCTTTGGCGAGGACGCCGTCGGGCTTCGCCCGCCGGCCCTTAAAACCCCCTCTTTCAAAATTACTGGCTACGCTACTGGTTCAAAACATACAATAATTCCACTTTAAGTCAATTAAAAAAATTTCATTTTCACATGCTTTTACTTGAAGGGGGCGGCAAAATCTGAATCCGCCCCGGGCGGCACATTCCCTAGCTACGCCACTGTCTGTACCCAAGTGAGAACCTTTAGTATAGTATTTGGCACATTATAGTTCATGTTTTTTAGTTTAATAGTGTTGAAGCAAAAGCTCTGGTTGAACTATCGTCCGAAGATATTGAGGCAAGTTAACAAAATTAGCACAAAGATAAGTTAACTTCGATATAAATCAATAGGCTACATCAATTTAAGACACAAAATGAGTACACACTACACAGTATGCTATCATAACGCAAATAGTAGCCCCTACCAGATTGAAAACATCTGATCTTGTCACCGGAAGTCCAGAAAGTGAACACGAACATTGTGATTGTTCTCATAATTTTTAAGCCAACAATGACTATTTCATTGAATTTTCGTCACAAAATACTGTGAATATGACAGTCGAAACGCGGCTAAACTACACAGTTCGTCGGACTGGCGCTCAAGAGGATATGCATTTAAAAATGATGCAATGACAGTAAACAGCACTTCAAAACACAATATATTAACATAGATGTATAATCTTCACACTTTGAATCATTCAATTACAGTAAGAGGAATGTAAATATAAAATCTAAGCTGCAGGAAGAAGCTGTATGCTGCTCTCGCTTCAAACTAGGCCCATGGCAAAAATCTTTCAAAGAATGGTACTCCTATTAAAACCTGTTACCAGCAACACAGTTTTTATGGATCAAACACTGCACATTTCGCAATTTCAACTCAAAAACCTATTAAACAGCGACATAAGTTGAGTGGAATATGAATTTAATGCCGCGACGAAAGAGTTCAAGACATATAAAGCAGTGCAATATGCTTCTGAAAGAAAAAAAAACAAACTGTCTACATTTCAAGATAGTGTAAACACCTTCGCATTCAAAATTGAACAATTATTTCCAAATTTTGACAACGCCATCTCTTGCAGTTGATATTAAAAATGTTTGATTAACATGGAAAGTGGCAATGTCAGTGATCACGTCATGGTGATAAAGAGGGACGGCTTGCTCACCTATGCGAGACTTGGCACTATTGGCAGAAGTATCATCACTCTGATCACTTTGGTTTGCTTCTTCACCGTCTTCACGTCTGGACTTGATGATTTGCTCTTGAACTACTTGTGTGCCATCAACTAAGCGGTTGACGTAGCTAGATGTATAGCTGCATCTGCTGCTGCCCAATTCTGGGCCACAGACAATGCGAGAGCGTTCTGTACTCCCCAAATCCCACAAGCGAATTTTACTGTCGGTTCCTCCAGTGAAGAAACGGATTCCGTCTGATCCAACGGTGGCACACAGTCCATTCACAGATTCAGGCGATTTTTGAGTGAGAGAAAGTGGCGGTGCAGTGCTAGCCCACAACGCCATTTGGCGTGTTCCAGTTTCTATATCCCATATGCTAACTTCGTTGTTACCAGTGACCACAGAAACAATGCATGAAGGTTGGTTGGGGTGTGTTGTGACACGTCTAACACCTGCTGATGATGGATGAGAAAAATTTGTAATAGGAAGTTGAAATCTTAAATCCCAACAAATATGGGTTCCGCGAGCGGTACCGATGCAAAGCCAATGCTGTTTAGGATCGACACAAAAAGTTGTAGGAAGACCATGGCTCATGTTATGCTTTAATTCCCATGCATGCTTGTTATTTCTCATATCTAACGCCATAATCGTGCCATGGCTCGTAGAGTATATAACTAATTGAGAATTAACGACAGATTTAAGGTCTGTGATCCTACCCTGTGTAGCTGAGTTTATGGAGTGAGAGAAACGGATTGCAGAAGACGGAGTTGGCATGGATTCAGGTTTCTCTGCAACCGATCTAGAACCCATAAGTTCCACAGAGAGTGAATGAACATTCCCATCATCTGATGAACACAAGACAGTGTCGTCGTCACAAAATGTGACGCATTTTAAAGCACTAGAAAAAGTCTGAACTGCCTTTGATCGATTCACAACAGCTTTACCTTCCAGTTTCTCCGACTGCCACAACCTCAGTGATCTATCCGAAGAAACAGTGACGAAATGATCATTGGCTGGGCTAATAGCCACTTTGTGAATTGGACCACGATGCTCTTTCATATGTGCCACAAGCTGGCCGGAAGGTTTCCAGTCAGTGCTTGGAAATAAGCCATTGTTATCAGCTCGTTCTTCTAATTCTCTTTGAGCAACATCACTTTTGTAATGGTCACGTTTGTGATGAACAAGAGCTCTTAAATCGAGTTTACATGAGGCATACTTGAACTGAATGTTAGATTGCTTGTTTTCTAGAGCAGGCTGAAAAGCTGATTTATTTGCGTTTTCGAGTTGAGACATCGAAATAGCAATATTTGCACCGCTACCCTTTTTAGCAGAAGATACAGCCAGACCAGATTGGTGTTTAGAGCCATCCGTTCCGAACATCGTTTTCCATTCATCATTCATATCATGAGGTTGCACAGCCTGAACACTTCTCTTTCGGTTTGCAGCCTTTTTCGCCAAGGATTTGTTTAAAGTACTTGCTTCCAACTCAGTGACCATATCAGCATGATGTCGAAGAGAAACAAGATTAGGCACATTTATTGCACTGTCATCTGTGACATCACCACTTTGCCATTCTGTGCTAGCGATGGAAGAAGTACTGCTCAACGTGCTTTTCTGTTTTTTGGAAATAAACTGTTCATAATACAGCAGCATATCTTCATCGTTTTTGGTCATTTCTTTCAAAATGAGCTTTCTAATAATAGTTTTAGTTTTTGAATCAGCATTCACATCATCACTGCGATTTTCTTCAGGGGTAGTTGTTTCAAGAGATGGTTTGATTGCTCTTTGTTCTTTCCTAGCACGCAAAGCGGCAAAAACTGCCTTGGTATTAGGTGCATTGTAAACCAATTCAAATATGGAATACTTTATGAACGGACGAAGAGCATTCAAGACGATTGCTTCTCTTTCAGCTTGCACAACAGTGTGTTCTAGAAAGGGAGTAATCATAGGAAGAATGTAACAGTGAGTATCTACAGGATCAAAATTTCGAGAACAGGAGCAAAGAAATGAGACAGTGTTTTGCCTTATCCACTCGCATGGGTGTGTTAAAAACAAAACATTATCCTTGATTAGTTCACATACAAGTTGCTTTTGTAATAAACCCAGTTCAACTAATGATGCTATAGCTGTCAGGGTTTGTGACACTACAAATTCTTGAACATCACTCAAACCTTGTTGTAATAATGGTTTGAGAATGTGAGAACTCTGCCATCCAATATAAGCTGCGACAGATACAAGACTAGTGAAGAAAGATGCTCTTAGTTGCCAGTCTTGTTTGTCATTCAAAAATGTTATCATGTGACTTAGCAAGACATCATTGGCTTTCTGTTTTCCAAAAAATGCGCAAAGACGTGGCACTGAAAATTCTAGCAGGCACTGTCTTACTGTGCTATCAGCATCACTGAATAGTACCTGTACTCTGTTTTGTACCATGAGGCGGAGCAGTTGCAGTTGTGAATCATAACTGACTTGGTCCCCACCCAAAGCAGAAACATAGGTGGAATCGCTTGAATTTTGAGAACTGTCTAAGAATCGCAGAGCTGATTCAGCAAAAATGGCAATGTTTTCTGCAAATGCTTGTCTTACAGGAACAGAAGGGTCTTTAGCACAGCTACTTATACCAGGTAAAATGTATTCGCTGAATATATTGGACTCGCCTCTTGGAACTTTAGACACAAAAGTTAAACACATGGCAAGAGAACTGAGGGCACGAGCTTTTACTCTCGTGACACGGTCTTTAATTAACTCCATAAGGTAGGGAACAAATCTTTCCAAAATAATGTCTGATTTGAGATGTTTGGCAAACTCCACAATGAGATGAAGAGCTTTCAATTTGCTATTCACATACTTCAGCTTTCGTGTGCATGAAATCAAAAGAGAAGCGATGACAACCAACGACTCAGCACTCTCTTCTTTTTCCACTAAATTGTTCAAAATTTTTTCTAAATCTGCATGTAAAAGAGATACAGTTTGATCGGCTGACATCAATGGAAGCTCACAAAATTTTCCTAAATAATACTTCAAATATGTGTAAAAGTGGTCTGGAAAGGCAGTACCTTTCCAACGAGTTAGATACTGCTCTGCTGTGTAGCGTTTAGACGGGTCGATTTGAATCATGTGTTCCACCAAACTACGTATGTGTGAATCTTCAATCTTAGACAAGCATGCATCAGGGTAAAATTTGTTTTCTCGATAAGCGAGCAATTGAGAAAGATCAAATAAAGCAGAACCATCAGTAAAAAGCTCAGCAATCACACATCCTGCAGAAAATATATCCATAGCATGAGTGGTTGTGCTGTCATGCTCTGTCATTTGTTTTTTGTTTGATGAAAGTGTAGCTGACTGGTCAGTGAAACGTTCTGGGGCAATGTAACATGTCCTTCTTCTGGAGGTGTCAAAAAAATAGTTGAAATCTGCAGGATTATCATCAGGCAAATACATTGGTTTGTAACTTCCAAAATCAGACAACAGTAGCCAGTTCCAGCTGGTAATAAGCACATTTTCACTTTTGATGTCTCCATGCCAAATTTTAAACTTAGCCATCTGATTTAATGCACATAACAACTGAAATGCTACCCATCGTCTTTCAATGTTATGGTAAAATGGCCGAGTGCTTATGCGGTCATACAAATTGTATTTGGCAAATTGCCGTATAAGCAATGCAGCTCGATCTGTTATTATAGTTTTTTGAAAAGGAATGCAATTTGATGCTTGCTTCAGTTGGGAATTTACCAATTCTACTTCAGCTTTGTATGAATCCAAGTCAACTGATGGATCAGGAATGACAAACACTTTGACCACAGCATAGCCTTCTTGGTACTTTGCTCTTGCAACTTTCATAAACCTTGTGCTTCCCAAACTTTTGTCAAACACATAATCATTAGCATCTGCAAGATAACTTTCTGCGCCTAGAATCTGAGATGGGGCAGTTGCAGCTAAATGATTCCCCATTTTGCACTAAACCAATGAATCTGCAATGCACAACAAAAAAAGTTTACTTTATTAAGCGATAAAGATTCAAACATTTTTTCAATGCATTCAAGTTAGTCAGGGCCTGCATGACTAGCATAAACCAGTTGCTAGTAAAAAATTGAGGTTACAGGTATAGTTCAGTTCATGGTTGGTTGGTTGGTTTTGAATCTTTATCTTCGGACTGACAAAGCCTTGATAGGTTATTCCTGGTAGTTTCACATACTTGTAGAGGCTCTAGACCAGTGGTTCTTAAACTTTTTGAGACACGCCTCCCTTTTACAATTCTACCAAAATTCGTGCCCCACCTTGTTTCAAAATCAAAAAACGTTAAGCAGAACAGCAATTCATTTCCAGGTAAGTTGCAATGCGAAGGATGTAACTTTTTTTTGGATACCAAATGTTTAATTTGGGGATTAGTAGCACATAATGCACATCTCAGACTGGCTTCATAGCCAAGTATTTTTCTAGATTTTATCTTTATGTTCACGAGTGTAGAAAAACCATTTTCGCACAAGTAAGTGGATGAAAATGGAAGAAGTGTGCGTATAGCCACAGCACCCACACTCTTGTAAATGTGCACACATTTCTCCCAGAAATCTGTTAGTGGCATTGCTTCAAGGTTGTCCCTTACAGTAGAATTTTATTTTAGTTTCGAGAATCCCTCTTGTATATATATAAATTGTCGGGAAGAATTTTCTCATTTAGACAAAAAGGATGCCTTGTCATCTGCCATTCTAGAAGTTCGATGTCACTCAAGTCTGGAAAATAGCATTCAAATTCTTGTTTCCAAAGTTGAAGGTGGCACTCCACTTCGAACTTAAGCTCGCCCTTCATTTGGTTTTTCTCAAGACCGTATCAAGGTTGGAAAATGAAGCTGCGTTTCCCTTTTGAACTCGACGATGCCACAGCCCCAGTTTTGCTATGAAAGCATGGATGGCATCAGTCTTTGATGCGATTAATATTTTTTCCCTGCAGGAGCAGATTTAAATTATTAAGGGCTTCGAAAATGTCCACGAGGTAGGCCTTGACAATGCTAAATTCCGAAAGACACTTCTACAATAGGGTGGAGTGAAAAAAATTTTTTTTTGAATTTTAAAAAGTGGTCTTGATATTTGGCCCCAAATATCAAATGAAATACTTCTATCATGATTTTGGGTTCTTGCACCCTCTAGTGGCCGTGCAATTTCACCAAACGAGCTGAAAATAGCTAATTTTGCCATATCTCGATAACCGCTTACACTAGAAAGCTAGTTTTTGGCTTAAATGCTCAGAAGTAACATGTTTCTATCTTAAGTCCATAGAACTTTGTCTTAAAAATGTACAGAAAAAAAGTTACAAGCAAATTATTGATTTTTTAAAGCAAAATCAAGTACTGATAGGTGCGATGTCAAAAGTCTATAATGATTGATCTTATGACTATGAAACAAACCCCATCAATTAGAACTACTTTTAAAAACTTACTCAAACAAATGAAAACCCCTTCTAGTGTAAATACACTTGATCTTAGCAATCAAAGAATCAATAAAACAGTCTAATTTCAAAATGGACTTCGGGAAACCCACTATTTTAATGGCTGATTCACACTGTCGCAGTTCGGCTTCGATATGGAAGAATATAGTTTTGTTTTAGAAATTCATAAATAAACTAAATTCATTGTGTGCACAATTGCATATCTAATTTGTATTTCAAGTGTCATATCGGAGTCAAAGCACTTAATGTGAATCAGTTCTTCACATTCTTGCCGACATGCTGCTGTAGGGTTTGTATCACACAACTCCATATTGAAAACACAAAAATTTCAAAGGTAATTTCAGTATCTCACAGTATTAGTCGGCACAAACATTAAAATCGTGTTTGGTATTGAAGAATTTCATCAGCTTTCGGGACTTTAGTTTTTGTCTGATGAGGCCATCTCTACGTTTGAATCCAGATACATGAGCAGATGCTTCAGTCACCACTTTCACATGTCTTTCCACTGCCTGGTTGTGGCAAGGATGATTGAGCCTTAATGGTGATTTTCTCAGATTTTCCAGCTCGAGGTCTGACAAGTTCTTGATTGCTGGCGGCTGTTCGATATCTTTGAGGTTTAAGTTGACAATTTGGTGGAAAGATTTAGCCTTGATGTTGATAACTGAAATTTGGAACAATCTGATGTTGGTGTCAATGTTACTGTTTTGAGGTTTGGGTTCATTTACATATCCACCTTCAAAGTTGTCAATTGGAATGTGGTATTGTGCGTTTGATTTACGCATAGCTGTGATCTTGTTTACTGCAAGTCTTCGGAGGCCTTCATCATTATCACCAAGCATTCCCAGCAAAACATTTTCTGGATGTGTAAAATACGCATTTCTTTGTAACACAGATAGTGCAATGGTGCGAATTCGTGTATTTGGCAGCTTTGTGACACGGAAAACAATATTTAAGAAATTCTTAGCACCATCAACGATGGAATTGTGCATTTTGATTTCAAACCACGATGGAAAATACACCTCCATACAAAATTGTGCAAGATATTTCAGATTGTTTGATGGCTCACTCTGTCCCACATAGAACCTCAATATTCGACATGCAAGAGTCAACCATCTTGAATGAACAATCAGCCCAACCTCTAAATATTGAAGATCTAGTTCAACTACACCTATCAAAACAGCTGTGCACATTTGGTAGGCATACTTTTGATCTGTGCTCAAGTCTTCAACAACACACTGAGGTAGTTTTGGAAAGTGAGAGTTTGGGATGCTTTTGAATTTAGCAACTGGCCATTCAGAAACACAACCATCTAGTTTTGAACCGATTGGACCACTAAAACTATCTGGGCTTCTTGTAGTGCCATCTAATTCTGTGAAAACATGTCGTAAAGGAAGCTCATTAGCATGAAGCAAGCAGATAGCCCATTGAAGTGGTCTTTGTAGCAGTTCTTCCATTGCACGAATGCAGCCATTGAATCGCCCTATCATTGATGCTGTACCATCTGATCCCACAACAGCTAAGTTTGTGCAGAGTTCGGTGTTGGAAATGAACTCAAATATTTCTTTTGCCGAAACACGACCTTTTCCATTGGGAGTAGAGCTGGGCGATATTACGATACGATATTTTTTCGGCAGCGATATTTATTCACAAAGCTCCGATTTTATCGTTTATAAATGTACTGAAATTATAACAACATTTTCGCATGCGCAGTGACACAGACATCACATGCGCAGACAACCCAGTGTGTGTGCATTTAATTATTTACGCATTGCGAGCAGTCTTTGTGATTACGCAATCCTGCTTATTGATTCCCACGTGTTGCGTTGTTGCGAAGGATGAAGTCCGTTAAATACGATAGGAAACTTGCAAGCTGACTGAATTTACGTAGCATAGTGTAGCGGCCGTAGCCTACGGTAGCTACAGCTTGGTAGATACTTTATTTTGTTTTGCTACTCACAGCTGCATCTCTATTTTGCATTAAAAACTATCAACAAGGATAGCTGCATCTGTACATGGTGGCGAGCTAATGCACTGACTTTTCCTACACTTGCAAAAGTTGCAAGAAAACTTCTGTGCATTCCATTCAAGCTACCAGTGTTAGTAGGAAAAGGGTGTTTTCACTTAGTGGCTCAATTGTTTCCAAGAAGAGATCGTGCCTAAAACCTTGCAATGTCAACATGCTGACATTTTTGTCCAAAAATCTTTAGATTGCGACAATTAAATTGCAGCATTGTTTGCAATAAATGTTGTTCATTTCAGTACCAGTGCTCAATGTGTTTTTCATGCAGTTATAGAAAGCCGTGCTTTGCGATTCGCCGTAAAATATCGAAACTTAGATAATATCGTTTTATTTTTGGTAATATCGTATCGAAATTATTTTACCAATATCGCCCAGCTCTAATTGGGAGGGGACAAGTGAGTGAGGTAATATTCTCCGGGTTCTCCTACTAAAACAAAATGTTCCTCCAGCTCTGTTGTCATATAGCTTTTACCAGTGGGTGCTTTAACCATAATTAAAGTGGCATCTTTTCTTCCATCGAAGTAGAGTCCATTTACAAGCTTCAAGTTTTCTGCTTCTGTTTCTTGTATTTCTTTTCTGCACCGTTCTCTCTCTCTTCGTAACTTGCTACGATCTACCACAAATGAATCATTTTTTTCGTTGATCATTCCCACATCTTGCAAAACACAAGTTGCAACAGCAGCTCCTGCACGATCCGATAGATTATACCTTTCACAAACTCTTGCCAAGTTGGTCCACTTTACACGATTTTGGTTTGATGATTGAGATTCTTTCGTAAAAATTGAATTATTACCAGAAGATGTCGATTGCATGGACTCTGAATCGCTTGAACTACAATTGAATTGCTCAATAAAAGTGCTGGCATCTGTGTTAGAAACATCACGATGCTGGATTGATCTTGACTGCCTTCCAAATCTTTCATCAGCTGACGAAAGTGGCACAACTTCACCCAAACATTTTCCTATGCGTTCTGCTTTTTGATCTTCATAAAATGCATAATCATCTGGTGCCATCCTTAAGCCATATTGACTTTCCAATTGCTTTCTTTGTTTCTCATCGCAGCAAAAGATTTTAAAAAGCTTATCAACATCTTGCAAGAAAGTGGTTTCCAGTTCCTTATAATGATCTGATGTTTTAGATTGTTTAGGATACCGAGTTAAATCACTAAATTTTAACATCAGTTGATTGACTTTTTGTGCAATACTCAACTCATGAATGGAAAATACATTGCACCAAACCCATCTATCATGTAGCTCCTTTGCAACTATTCGAGCCGTTTCCAACTTTCTAAAGTGATCAAAGTTGAGCATACGTTCAATCACTTGTCTTTTGGTTGGGAGTAATCCAGAAGGAAAACTATCAACACTTTGAAAACTTTCTCCACCGTGCAACTTTTTGCAAGCAACAACAGACTTGGATCTTTTTCTTGTTAGCATAATGTTTCAGCTAATTAAATTAACCAGCTCAATTACTTGTACATATTATGATAAACTACATATCTGCAATAGGTCAAACACACAGTTATAATATTACTTCTTAGAGTAGGCTGCTATTAACTGATTCACTTTTGAACAATCTATCCTTTCTTGTAGAGTTAAACAAGAAGATACCTTCTTATCCACCAACTTATGATGATGCAACATTACCAAAGCTGATATTCATTGGATGATGCAATACAATGAAAGTTTAATCGTTCCCTCTACAAAGCAAAATGTTGCTAGGTTGATATAAAAGTCAATGTATATATAATAACATATTGTAACATGCATTAATACCTACAAATTAGCGTTGCAAACTTGGTAATACCAATCAACTCTTTTAATGACGGTCTAAAAATCAATAATTTGCTTGTAACTTTTTTTCTGTACATTTTTAAGATAAAGTTCTATGGAAATAAGATAGAAACATGTTACTTCTGCAGCATTTAAGCCAAAAACTAGCTTTCTAGTATAAGCAGTTATCGAGATATGGCAAAATTAGCTATTTTCAGCTCGTTTGGTGAAATTGCACGGCCACTAGAGGGTGCAAGAGCCCAAAATCATGATAGAAGTATTTCATTTGATATTTGGGGCCAAATATCAAGACCACTTTTTAAAATTAAAAAAAAAAATTTTTTCACTCCACCCTATTCTACAACTTCCGCCGACGACGATTGGCGAAAGCACTCGCTACTTGCAATCTTCATTTTTTTAAAGAGTCTTTCTTGCATTGAAAAAAAGCTAAAGGTTTACTTTGGTGGTCAAATTTTTTTTTTTCAAGATGACGCTGCGAACGAGTTGGTATCAAATCGTCGTTGCTCAGATTTTAAAAACAATTTCTTGCGCCCCCCTTCTGAGCCTCACACGCCCCCCAGTTTAAGAACCGCTGCTCTAGACGCAGGGCCGGTTACCGAGATTGGCAGAGTGAAGTTTCCGATTGTTAAAGTCTTGTTGCCAGGGAATTATTCCATCCATTTAGTGCCGCTGAATGGAGAGCAGTCCTGAAAGTGCACGCCTTGAGAGTCGAACCAGCGCCGTGTGTGATCTTGAGCCGGGCGCGTAACCACTCAGCTAATGAGTTCATTTATTTTTGTTGGCAAGAATACAAAATGTACAATCCTAACAAACACAAATGGCAAATAGGTTAGACAACAAAGACTAAAAGGTGACCAAAGTTGCTGTCACCCAAACGTTTAAATAAATACCGTAACAACAAAAATTATGTGTAATAATTAAACATAAATAACAATTAATAACAGTACAATATCTAAACATGGCAACATTAAATATTACAATTGCGATAAAAACATAAAAAAGGAATAAGCAAAAACATGAGTAAAGGATGAGTTTCAGGAGTGGTTGTTATAAAAATTCTTTGAAAAATACTTCTATTTAAATTTGAAAGTTATTGCAATATGTTTCTTTTGGTATGGTATTTGATTCCATAATAGACTGTCACTCAATGGTTCAATTCTCAGAGTGTGCACTTGAGCAACGCATTTCAAAGACTGCTCTCCATTCAGTGGCATCTAGTAGATGGAATAATTCACACAGATAAAAAGCAGAAAATTTACTCTGTCAAAACTCAGTGACTGGGTCTGTGTCAGTCATTCAATGCCTCTACAAGTATGCAAAACTGCCAGGATTAACCTCTCAAAGAAGCTTTCTCACTCCAAAGATAAAGATTCCCTAAATCAATTATACTTGAGAGCTGGTGTTCAAGTCTCTGACCTGATCATAAATGCTATAATGTGATGTACGTCAAAGATTACAATCGACCAAAATGTATAGGGTAAAGTGTATAAACAGTAAGGCAAAGGTAGTAATTTTATCTTGTATTTTTAGTCGATTTCAATGTATGACGTTGTGGTACTTTTAACCGGGTGCAACCTACCGGTAATTCGTACCATGAACAATTCGTACCGTCAGCTCGTACCTTGAAAAGATCGAGAGAAAAATTAAAAAAAGCCGAAGTCGCTAATCGCAGTTTCCGCAAACATTTTAAAAGGGTTAGGGTATCGGTTAGGTATCGGTATCTGCAAACAAACAAACTGAAAAGATCACGAGAAAAAATAGAACATCGCTGATCGCAGTTTCTGTTTTTCCGCAAACATTTTAAAATTTCTGATATTGATACTAAGACTTTGCCGAAGTCGCAGACCGCAGTTTCCGCAAACATTTTAAAAGGGTTTAGGGTTAGGGTTGATTGGAGTTTTCGCAAACATTTAAAAGGGTTAGAGTTGATCGGAGTTTCCGCAAACATTTTAAAATTTCTGGTAATGATCCTAAGAATTTTTGTTTGTTTGCGGAAAATTTTAAAATGTTTGCGGAAACTGCGATCAACGACTTTTGTTATTTTTTCTCTCGATCTTTTCAAGGTACGAACTGACGGTACGAATGGTTTATGGTACGAATTAGGTTGCAACTTGCATCCCTTTTGAACAAGGCAAGAATTTTAGGTGCAAGTATAGAATCCGCCACCCTAGTCAACATGACGTCACAAAACGGACGCAACTACTACATAAGGGGTGAAAAAAAGGATGCTGAAAAGCGGCGGAATGAAGGTGATAAAGCGGAATGGATATGGATTTTTTAACAATTTTACTGTGTTTTTACAATAAAAACATTAAACCAACGTCGAGTGTTGAATATAACTACCTAGAATGACAAAAAATTTACCAAATTGCATCAATTCAGCTAAAAATTTACCCAATTAAACTTTAAAAATAAAAATATGAAACGTTTCCAACTAAATGTGTTGTAGCTATCTAAGTTCAGCTCGCATTTTAATTTTTACAATAAAAGTACCAATCTAACGCAACTGCAAAGAGTATGTCTTGCTTTACGCACCTGAAAAGTTTCAGGTTTATATCTTATCTACAAAACGGGCAATCGTCGTTCAAACGTAGCCGCTCGGCGACACTTTTTTCCAATGCATTGTAAAGGCGAATCGATCCTTATTCAGTATAAGCCACCCCCTGTTTGCTGTGATCGGTAAATAGTGCTTCCACTAAACTTGCTGTAGTTTTCTCGTTTCTGCTCGGATTTTAACAATTTTGCCATCATTGGAAAGCACGATCATACATCTACACGAATCAATTAAACAGTAGCACAAAATAGGTACTAGCTTTATCTTGTAATAACTTAAACTTCACCAACTTGTAACGATTCTCAGCAATTTAATTTTTGCAATAAAATCATTAAATCTTTGCAAACTAAAAGAATATGTCTTGCTTTATGCACATGAAAACTTTCAGGTTTATATCTTATCCACAAAACTGGCAATCGTCGTTCAAACGTAGCCGCTCGGCGACACTTTTTTCCAATGCATTGTAAAGGCAAATCGATCCTTATTCAGTAGGCTATACGCCACCCCCTGTTTGCAGTGATCGGTAAATAGTGCTTCCACTAAACTTGCTGTAGTTTTCTCGTTTCTGCTCGGATTTGAACAATTTTGCCATCGTTGGAAAGCACAATCATACATCTACCCGAATCAATTGGCTACAAATCCAAACCAAGTACTATCTTTATCTTGTGATAACTTAAACTTCACCAATTTGTACCGATTCTCAGCAATTTAATTTTTACAATAAAATCATTATTATTCTGCAAATGGAAAGAGTATGTCTTGCTTTATGCACCTGAAAAGTTTCAGGTTTATATTTCATCTACCAAACGAGCAATCGTCGTTAAAACTTAACCGCCCAGCGAAGCTTTTTTCAATGCATTGTAAAGGCGAATCGATCCTTTTTCAGTATACGCCACCCCCTGTTTGCAGTGATCGATAAATAGTGCTTCTACTAAACTTGCTGTAGTTTTCTCGTTTCTGCTCGGATTTTAATAATTTTGCCATCGTTGGAAAGTAAAATTATACATCTACCCGAATCAATTAAATGCAAGCACAAATTAAGCACCAGATTTATCTTGTAATAACTTAAACTTCACCAACTTGTAACGACTCTCAGCAATTTAATTTTCACAAGAAAATCATTAATCCTTTACAAATTGAAAGAGCATGTCTTGCTTTATGCACCTGAAAAGTTTCAGGTTTATATCTCATCTACCAAACGAGCAATCGTCGTTAAAACTTAACCGCCCAGCGAAGCTTTTTTCAATGCATTGTAAAGGCGAATCGATCCTTATTCAGTATACGCCACCCCCTGTTTGCAGTGATCGGTAAATAGTGCTTCAACTAAACTTGCTGTAGTTTTCTTGTTTCTGCTCGGATTTTAACAATTTTGCCATCGTTGGAAAGCACGATCACACATCTACCCGAATCAACTGGCTACAAATCCAAAACAAGTAGCCTACTATCTTTATCTTGTAATAACTTAAACTTCACCAACTTGTACCAATTCTCAGCAATTTAATTTTTACAATAAAATCATTAATTTTATGCAAATGGAAAGAGTATGTCTTGCTTTATTCACCTGAAAAGTTTCAGATTGATATCTCATCTACCAAACGAGCAATCGTCGTTCAAACTTAACCGCCCAGCGAAGCTTTTTTTCAATGCAAGT